>NC_083505.1:6417500-11417500 GCF_032362555.1 Amyelois transitella | reverse complement strand
GCGCAGCGGTAGTGTAGTTGTCTGTGTCACCGGAGGTCCCGGGTTCGAATCCCGGCCAGGGCATGATGAGAAACGAACTTTCTCTAATTGGCCTGGGTCTTGGATGTTTATCTATATAATTATTAATTTTAAAATATAGTATCGTTGAGTTAGTATCTCGTAACACAAGTTTCGAACTTACTTCGAGGCTAACTCAATCTGTGTAATTCGTACCAAGAAAAAAAAAAAAAAAAAAATTATGACTTTTATTTGGGCCAATGCAATGTGACTTCTGAAAAATTATGGACACTACCAAAATAATAAAATGTTCTAGAAATAAAGATAAAAAAGAGAGGCGGTTAGCATTTATACCTAGTTGCACTTCACCAAGAATGCTTAATTGCAAAGGAGACGGTACATTTCCACTATAAATTCTTATTAGTGTAGTTTACGAGCAATGAAATTTCAATTTAGGTCGCTTCGTTCTTCGCTAGTTTATGAAAGCTCACGATACTTGGGTTTTTATAAGAATTACAAGTATAACAGTGTACAACCATCTTAATCATATAGCGAAAAATTAAGGTTTTTTTGGGACAACCCAACTATTAATATATGTATATACATGCAAAAGTAAGTTTATTGGTTTGTTTGTTACCTCTTTACGGGTTGTCTACTGAATTAATTTTGTTTTTTGAAATATACAGACATACATATGGTCACGTTTATATCCTTTGTGGGGTAGACAGAGCCAACGGTCTTGAAAAGACTGATAGGCCACGCTGAAATATCACGTAGGTATATATAATGAAGAGTGTGGAGAATGATATAGGTAGGTACCTCTCATTCCGATAAAAACTATAGTTGTATAACCATTCCATGAGTTATATAACTATAACTCATAAAATTTGAAATAAACTCGAAAAACCTTTTTTCTTTTGTAGGCGGCGCTAAATTCGTCGCTTTGTAGGTGGCTTTCTAATCATTGCTTTTCTGTAGGTGGTGCTAAATTTGTCGCTTTTTTGTTAAACGGCGCTATATTTTAATTCGTCGCTTTAATACGACGCGAAGTTGCAGGTAAAAGATAATATTGCATACATTTTTAGAGAAAACCTATAATGGACATATAATTTCTGTAGCAAAACGAAGTATTCCTTTAAAAATCGACGTAATAAATATATATTTTATATTATTTTTCATCGTGCCTGGTATTATAAGATGAATAATTATTAAATCTTGTTATGAATACACTACATTGAAATTATCTAAAACAAATGATTTATTACCCTAAAGAATTCCTTTGGGCAATCTAAGTAATCCCTCATGCATCCTCTTCTTAACAATATTTCAGACAAACCTTAGTTTTACGGGTACTTTCAACATTATATTATAAACTTTTAAAAAAGTAACCTTGATATAAGAAAATTGGCTCCTTGGAACAGAATTTCATAAATAAACTGTACTTCATAGTTATAAAGTGCTTAGTACATAACAAGCATTGCAGAGAAAAATGCGCTAAAAGAATTTAATTTCATGAATTAAGACATTTTGTAAGATGTTGGTGGGTAACTATATGTATATTAATTTCATAATAAAAATGCCATGTGGTTCCCGGCACCAACACAAAAAAGAAATTGTATCACTCATCAATCATCTATTAAGTCAAATAGCTGAACGTGGTCGTTCAGTCTTTTCAAGACTGTTGGCTCTGTCTAGCCCACAAGGGATATAGACATGACCATATGTATGTATAATAAAAAAATAATAAAAAGAAATAGATATACTTACTTCACCGAGATAGTATGCAGACTGCATTTTGTTACATGCCATGATTTCAGCATATTTCTTTCGTTTCATTCACAGGTTTAGGGTACTCTTGACCTGGCCTTTTGTAAGATGGTAGATTTGTAATTGCATTAATCTTTCAACGTGATCAAAAGTACAACGTTTTTTTATTCTTTGCATTACTGATCCATGAAAATAGTAGGTCTGTGCTCATTTGTACATACAAATGGTGTATATTACGTCTTAACCCTTGAGGGGTAGACAATGCCAGTAGTTTCTAAAAGACTTAAGGATTCACTCATTCGTTTAAAATTCAAATATTCAAAGAGGTGATAGAATTGTTGTTGTGTAGTTGATGAGCAGCTAAATTAATTGTAGTTAGTAAATTGTAGTTCTGAAACAAAACAAAAACATGTACAGTAACTGATGAATTCTAGAATAACACTGTGGATATAATTTTCAACTTGTTTTCGTAAATGAATGAGTATTTTATTGATAACGTAAATATACAACTTGTCTAATTAAACCAACTTTTACAATTGGATATAATTTGGGATAATGTGCACAATTGCACATTTATTTATTTTTACTTTTAATTGGCAGTTTTAGTTAATTTTACATAGGTACATATAATCCCGTCTTTATCTTTTAGGGGGCAGGCAAAGTCAACAGACTTGAAAAGACTAAAAGGCAACGTTCAGCTGTATGGCTTAACGATGGAATTGAGATTCAAATAGTGTCAGATTGCTAGCCCAAGAAGAATCCCAAGTTTATAAGTTTTAGTCGACCCAGCAGAAGCAGCTGGAACACATAAACATATAATCACATCTATATCCCTTGTGGGGAAGACACAGCCTACAATCCTGAAAAGATAGAAAGGCCACTTTCAGCTGGGGCATACTATGTTTTTTATTAGCTATCAGCCAACATGGAAGCTTGCACAAGATAAATATGCTTACTTGTATTTCCTTAGACGTCTTTTACAAAATCTATATGAACATGGGTTAAAGTGCAGGTAACCACACGGCACTAAGGTGATAAAGTAACCTACTTGAATGTCACTAACCACAATATTCTTTTAAAGATATATTTTTAAATATAGCAAAGTCACAAAGAGAAGTCGTGATTTATGTGCCCAAGGGAAAAACGATCGGGCGCGAACTTTCCAGAAAAATCTAATCAAACAAAACGAAATATGTTCAGCACACAATCTAACTCAATTTATTGACTAACTCACTAACTTGCCGGGGGGAGACATAAAACACCGAACAAAGTCAGAGATCGCGCCCCGGAGTGTTATAGAAATTATCGCACGACAACTTAGTTAAGGAATTTGGTATACCTGAAGTTTGTTCTTTCAGTTCCTAAGCGTGATCTGATTTTTCCGAAATTTCATTCATTTATGTCTTTTTTGTGATAAGTATTTGTATTGACAATTGACAGCCTATTTAAAAACTTTTGTATTTTTTTATAACATAACAGGTAGACTAAGCAGATATACATGGAGAGTGTGGAGGGAAAGGTCGGGGTGGGAAGACCTAGACGAACATATCTTGATCAAATTAAGGACGTCCTGGTAAAGGGTCAGGTCAAAAGTACCCGAAACCGCCGAGCTTGCATGAAGAGAGTTATGAATGTCGATGAAGCAAAGGAAGTATGCAGGGATCGTGGCAAGTGGAAAGAGGTAGTCTCTGCCTACCCCTCCGGGAAAGAGGCGTGATTTTATGTATGTATGTATGTATTTTTTTACAGTAGATCATAATGTGATGGATTCTCGTTCTTAAGGATTAACAAACCATCAGTTTTTCATAGTTATATAAAAATTATCTATAGATCAAACAACATTTATATAATCACGTCTATATCCTTTGCGGGGTAGACAGAGCCAGCAGTCTTGAAAGACTGATAGGCCACGTTCAGCTGTTAGAATTAATGACAGAATTGAGATTCATATAGTGATTGGTTGCTAGCACATCGCCTCAAAGAAGAATCCCTAGTTTAGAAACCTATCCCTTAGTCGCCTTTCACGACATTCACGGGAAGGAGATGGAGTGGTCCTATTCTTTTTATATTGCCAGGGAACTAATGTGTTACAGACATACAAGTTAAAATACATATATATACAATTGAATATTTTTAAAATTAATTAAAGTTTTATTTTTGTTTGTTTTAGATTTTTGTAAATGAAAACTGTATTTTTGTAGAAAGCATTCTTTTTTGCAATTATGGGATATGACTAAGAATCTTAAATTCGATTTGTAAGTTAGAGAGATTCATGATATATCTCCAAAGATCTCAATCAGAATCTTAGATTTCATGAGAAAGCTTTATAAAATGTGATTTCAAAAAGAAAATTTCATTTTTTCATGAAAATTCAAAACACGAAAAGAGGTGCAGGGACTATGCCGTTACAGATGTTGAGGTGCCAAATAAAAAAAAATTAAAAATGCAATACAAGCCAAAATAACAACTATGGTAATGACGAAAAACAACTTAAAGGTCCTAGGTAATAAAAGTTATAATATAACTTATTACTCACCTGCAAATCTTTTCTCTGGGTAAAGTTTTGAACATAATTTACAGGTTACTTGGAAGAGATCGCTTTTAGTGATAAGGTCGCCTGTTGCTGCCATTTTTTTAAATACACGATTTTTTTTAATACATGATTGTGTATTTGCTGTAATTTATTGTGGTGAAATAAAGAGTTATTGTATTTTATTGTAAAACACGCAGATCAAACAGGGAACCTATTTTTTTGAAGCCGGTTAAAAATCAACTCTATACATAATAAAGTTATATTAATGTTTGTATATCGCTATTTGTAAGACTCCTTCCGATAACTTGGAGACGAAACTTTTTTAATATTGACAAGAAATGGTAACAGCCCTCGCTTTCAACGAATTATGGCCCATATGTTTTTAGTAAATAGTGATTTATTACTATTTTATAGGATGTCACGAAAAGAGTATATAAATATAAAGATAAGATAAGATACTACTAGTACATGTGTTTATACATACGCAATACATACATAAAACATCAGTGAACTCATTCTTTTATTATAATGAACAGATCGCTCTTGCCGAAGTTAAATATTCCTCCAGCATTCATTTATGTATTCATAGGATTACTATTTTCTTAAAATTCTTATAGAGACAGACGCAGCTAGAAGTCTATATATATATCTTTACCCGTTATGGGGTAGACGGAGCCAACATACATACTGAAAGGTACACGTTTAGCTGTATGGCTTAATGATGAGTCTTAATTTACTAAAAGTAAAATCACTTTTTCGCCCATCTCCGAAATATGTGCACACTGACATTTTCGTTCTGTCTAACCCGCAAGTGAAATAGACGTGATTGTATTATTGTATGTATGTAAAGTCACACTAACAAGTCACTGACCTCCATAGCGTAGATATTATTTTCATTACACCCTGTATATCACGTGACTGAAAGAAACTGCTTCCATCCCAGTTCATCTCTAGGGAATCCTTCGTTCGAGTCAATTGGCAACGAAACCTTTCGGTACAAGTGATATACGAACGATTGATATCGAATGATTTGTTGTTTGAACTCAACAATGTCTGTCGTTTGATTTGGGTATAACTTTTAGCCCCCCTGTGTAACTGTAGAGTGTTATTGATTAGTGTTTTTGTATCTTCTTATAAACTGAGAAACTTTTTTAGGCATTTCCGGCTTAGTGTTTTAAATTATTATAAATCTATGCTTCTGTCTCTAGACCCGGTGAAGTCTTCAGCTCTCTGGAGAGGAGACCAGGGTATGTCTGTATCTATGGTCCTCGATTGGGCAAGCTTTGGTCTTATTTCTGAAGCCGTTACAGGGGAACCTGGAGGTAAGATAAAGCCTTTAGTTGTCTGATTGTGCAGGTTTCTTCACGATATTTTCCCTCAACATCTTATTTATATAAATACATACCTAGTCACGTATATATCCCTTGCGGGGTAGACAGAGCCAACTGTCTTGAAAGGACTGGAAGGCCAAGTTTAGCTGACAGACTTGAGATTCAAATAGTATATATGTGTATACATATGTATGTAAATTATAACAAATTTAAACCTCAGAGTCAACAGTAATTTGATATAAAGAGAATAAAGGGTGTGAATAATGATTCCACTAATTGCAAATATTATTAATGGACTTAAAAATATGTCTCCGGGGGGATTGGCAAAGACAAACCTTTTACCTTAATCTGGAATCACTTCATGCTAGCTCGTCAGTTGAGGGCACTTTTAACTTGATCTTTCGTCAGGACTTTATAATTTAAATACAATTTTATAATTTTAATATTTTTCAGTTTGGCTGAGTATGTGGTAGGCGCAGGTACAGTATTGTTATCGGGAAAAGCAGTTAAAGCCTTCGTTAGGTTTCGTTAATCAATTTAATTGCGTCGACACTTATCGCACATTATCAGCCTGAGGTCCATAGCTACGTGAAAATATACCTGCTATGCGTTCGACAAATAATTTTAATTGTCAAAATGTATGTAATGTCGGGGCTCCACCGAGACGAGCCAAGCGAAGCGTAAGGGCATCCTCGTCTTCGTCATCAGTAGAACTTCCGCGATTACATAGCTTTATTAGCTTAGTACGTATTATTTAGCGCAAAATGTTATGTTAAATTAATACACAATTTATTTTTGACAATATTATTTAAGGTTACTAAAATGATTTAACTTTTTGTTTGAATCTTTAATTCGACCGTAAAGTGAGGCAAGTATGAAATAAAATAAATAATGTAATTTGCATTTGAAACTTTTACTCAAAAATAACAGGTTAATATTTAGTTTAGCTTATCATGGAAAACCGCCTTTAGCCGTACAAAATTATTTTCATTGAAATAAACGAGTCTCGGTTGGATTTTGGTTTACCTCATTGTTTTACTGAAATATTAAACGTAGGATATTAATTTATTTTAGGCGAATTGGTTGGTAGCTTTGTTCATTTTATAAATACAAAATGGTCGTTGTTCGGTTGAAATGTATGGAAATACTAAACTTGAACGAGTTGATATCTGTTACTTCTCGTGTTGTTTTGCCCGCTATTGTTTATGATAATTCTTATTTATAAACATATACCTTGCTGAGTGTGGCAAAAGGAGTTTAATAAAAAAAAGGAGATTCAGTAAGGTTTATATGGTTTTCTTTCTAAATAACACTTTCCCTTACGAAATTATAAAAGTACATATTCGTCCTTTAATTCTTTTAACGACATTGTTAATCTTTTATAGAAGTTGAAATCCTTTTAAAGATTCTCTACAGATTTTTTTTATAAAAAAATAAAAAAAAAAATAAAAATCATTTATTTCAGACAATTGAGTCCATACAAATACAAATTATGTCGAAAATATATCAAAATTAATAATAAATAAATTGAAAAAATTACATTAAAATAGAATTATAAAATTAAAATAAAAACGAAATTATACATAAAAAATAATTTAATTTAAGGCTGACCACTCCGGCGCATGGAGGCCAACCCATCTCCGTAGCAGTGGCGAGTCCCATCGATCCGAGAGGGCACCCAGAATGCTGTTGCGACTGCCGCGTAATCGCCTCATTATAGAGGCACAGCGCGCGCGCATAATAGCCGCGAAGCTGGGTATGTTTGATACCGCGAACATGGTGGAGGCGCTGCAGTAGCGCGGCAGTCGCATCAGCACCCTGTACGCGTTGTTGTATTGCACGCGCAGGTCGCTGTATGTCCGCTGCGTAAAGTTAACCCATAAGCTACACGTATAAAAAGACTGGCAGTACGCTTTAAACAATGTTATTTTGACTTGCTCAGTACATCGTGCAAACCTCCGGGCCAACATATTACATCGGACAGACAGCGCCCTGCGCTCCCTCTCCATGTCTGTACCATCGCTTTGGTCTGCGGTAACCCAGTGACCCAGGTATTTAAATTTATCCACTCTTTTCAACGTTTCTCCATTGAGAGTAAACTGCGGGAAGGTTGGGTATCTCTGTACTGAGGCAAAAGTGAATCTATGGTGTTCAGGCTTATTAGGCCTAAACATTACAAACTCACTCTTCCGAGCATTATACCTAAGCCCATGGGCCACCGCATGGGACTCACAGATCCTCAGCAAGCTCTTGAGGGCGCCACTCGAGGGACTCAGCAGCACCATATCATCTGCGTAACTAATGTTGTTGACGCACACTCCGTTGATATGGCAACCGATATGTGTACTGCTGAGCTCCTCGATTAGCGAGTTAATGTAGAGGCTGAAGAGCGTGGTAGAAGTTATCCCCCCCTGCCTCACACCGCATTCCAACCTGTATTCATCAGAAAGCGAGCCTCCCCATTTTACATTTTATAAATGCGTCAGAAAAATTGAAATTTTATATACATACATACTAGAAACATAATAATCACGCCTGTTTTCCGGAGGGATAGGCAGAAAGCACATCTTCCCATTTGCCACGATCCCTGCATCCTTCTTTCGCTTCATCCACATTCATAAGTCTCTTCATGCAAGCTCGTTGGTTTCAGATAATCTCAACATATTTACATACATACACAAACCTTTTGCCCGAAGGGGTAGAGACTACATCTTTCGCTTCATCCACATTCATGACTCTCTTCATGCAAGCTCGGCGGTTTCAAGTACTCTTGACCTGACGCTTTGCCAGGACGTCTCTCAATATAACATCTCAATCCCTATATAACAAACAAATTTATGTAAGATATCCACACACGTAACTTACAGTCTTTTGCAGTTAAGCAAACATAAGTGAGTCACATAGTCATAGAATAGTCAAACAAGCACCGAGTTCTGAACAACTGACCAATCACAGTTCACAACGTCAACAGAATTCTAGATCAGTTCGGACCACGAGCTCGTTTCGATTGGGTAAGTGAACTTTTTCTTACGTAGGTATTTTTATATGTTCCACCTGCGCCGCGTCTCTCCTCTGCAATGATAATAAAACTGACAAATATTCGCATTCAATATATTAGTATTATGATTTATTTTCTTCATAATGAACATCGCACGATATTAGGTTGAAACAAAATTAAATGGTCCAAGAAACTTCAATGGGTTAAAGCAGGAGGCTATATTTCAATATTATAATTTATTCCTCCAGAGATTTCATAGTAATTTTTGATTTTTGAGGACACAATAATTCAATTTATAATGGAAATATAATAATTGGAAGGAAATAATTTAACTAATAGGAATACATTATTCATTTAATTATTATCGCCTACCCTTAGAATAATAAACTGCTAATTTATTATACGTACTTCATTATTTAATATCACATAATAGAAAAACTCTACTTAGCGAATCCCGGATCAGTTGGACCACAACCTCGTTTCAGTTCGCACAAGTTTTATTCAAACGTTCCTCCAGATGCAGTTGATTGTTCGCCCTCAGGACTTTGGTTAGGTATAACTAGATTCCAAATTCGAATTTGAAATTCTATTTCTCTCTCATCACAGCCGTTGAACTTGGAATTCCTCTCCCCCTCTATCTTTTGGTTTAGCCGACGTATGAGACTCAAAATTTTGGATTACATTTTGAGTCTTGATTTCAAAGTTCTGTTTTAGCTAGCACACATGTATGTCACCAGAATGCGCCCCATTTCATTAAGAACATTCATTTTGTCTCCTTTTAACGCTCGGTGAATTAACAGAAACAAAAAAAAAACAACGAGTCGTAGGGCAACATAATGGAAATTTTTAATATATATGCAGAATTATGTTGATCAAAAATGACGTAGTTTTGAGTTAGCTGCTTATAACATGACTCCCGTACCTCTGTGTTCACCAATCTTCTTCTTTCTGGCGTCAGTCCTGGTCCTCACCTCTCTGGAGAGGAAACCTGCACGTTTGACCTTCCATGATATTTGATTGGATAAGTTAGTTTCTACACGAAGCGACTCCCGTCTGGTCTCAGCAACCTTTATATAAAAACCTAACTGCGTTGCTCGAATGTGCATAATTTCTCATGATGTATTCCCTCACAGTAATAGCAATTGTTAGCACTCCAACAAACTTTATTGTTACCACTGAATAAGCAATAAGTTAAAAAGTTTACCTAACATAAATTTCCTAGTTATGATGGTTATATTGCAAAGTTTGTATCCAATCAGCGTTCCGCAGTGTAGACCACATCTTCATTACTATTCATACAAGTCCCATTCCAACGTGTCTCTGATGCATTCGATTTGTCGGCCAGGCCTCCAGTTACGAACTTCCTTACTTGAAAGCTTCTTGAATTAATAAGCGAGTTTGTAAGCCCACTCGTCTATGGCGTTTGAGTTACCATAGATAAATAAATTAATATTATGATTGTGGCAAGTATTTCCTACTAATACTTGCCGTATTTCTTTTTTATGGATGAGAAAATTATACAGATTAGTTTTTACCGATTTGAAGTACCTATTTCTGTTGTTTTACTAGTTTATTTCTGTTAGTATGTAAAAATTAAACGTTTTTGAAAGAAAAAAAAAATACAACCACTAGATTCAAAATAAATAATAAACAAAATGAAGTCGATCAGTGTCTTTGCTTTTCATATTGCACATTTATATTTAATTTATATAATTACCGGCTTTTTGAGTTCAATATTCTACTTTTGATATAATTAATGAAAGTAAAATCTGCTTTATCGATGTATGCGAACACCATATTGAGCATACACATTGAGTGAAGATGCCAGGGTTGTTGCGGTACTAAATGAAGAAATAAAATGATGCCGATGGATGACGATTCCACCGCGGCGACGGAGCCATAACACCAATACACCAGACCAGTTATCCTGTGACCACCACGGTCGGTTGAAACGTCAGGGAAAAATTGTATGATCGCGTTAATTCTTTGCATACATTAATAATCACGAAACGCGATAGTTCAAAACACTGCTTTGTTACAAAACAATCGAGACACTGAAAAAAAGGCACGATAGATGTATAAAAAAACAAGCGGCTACAATTTCCAAATCCATCACATTTTGTCTATTATTTTACCTTAACGTAGTATTTAACCTTACGTCTACTTAGCTTTAGAACATGGACCTTATCTCTCAAAATTTCAAGTCCTGACATAGATCGTTTTGTCCCTAATACGTTAAGGGACGGTTGGACTTTGATGACACAGAATATACTCTGTCTAATCTTCATTTCCCTCGTTATCCCGTTTTGTCGGACGCAAAAACGTCATTAAGTACGTAAAATATTTTAATATAGTTTACGACGATCCCTTGTTAGCATAGCTAACAAGTGTGATTACTGTAAAACTTTGTTTAAGTATAAAGTGAATATTTTCGGGCCTATATAACACTTGTTCATACTAAGTAAAATTATTCTAAACGTACGTCGCTTCGTGTAGAAACTTGACTCACCCAGGATAAAGTGAAAATAATAATAGTCTGGCACTAAACTTTTTTTGTGATTTGTAAAAAAGCGAAATTTAATTAGTTTGGTAATGGTGTTAATGGGATTTTGGGACTAAAATATTCTGTCTATCCAAATTAGTCTCTTTGGGGGGGGCGATCTGAGACTATTTGGTTACTATCACTTGTCCAACTAAAACAACAGTCCAACAAGTATTGAACAAGACGACAACCACATTAAGAAAAAAAAATCGTTTTGATTTTTTTTCTAGTTTATAATCGTATGAATTTTAATCCGCACGCCCAATAACCTAACTCCTATGCCTAGTTCTTACTTAAAACTAATTTAATTCCCGCATGGCGGGAAATGTAATACGGTCCTTGTCAGTTTGTTTGTACAGCGAATTCTCGTTAACTTCCGTAGACAAACACAACTGTGGTCTAGTTGACGGATTATTTGTTGTAGAGATATTGAACTAAGTCGGGTTTTATATGAAATGTATACTTTCGAAAATTAAGCTAGACTTAGCTTAGAAATTTTCTAAGGTTTAGCATCAAACGCTTCAAATCGAAAAAGGGCAATACGAGTATATAACGACTTCAATTATTGCTATTGATAACCTAGATGCGTCTTTAAATTATACCTATCTTGTTTTCAAAGAAAGCAACTAATTAATTTAATTTTCTACTTTGTCTAATAAATGAAGTCTTAATTAATATATATATATATATAGCTTTTTACCCGTAGGGATAGGCAGAGACATTTCTTGTCACGAACCCTGCGTATTTCTTTCACATCACCTACATTCATAACTAAACAATTATTTATAACACCTATCGTTATAAATAATTGTTATTGCTTTGAGCCCTGAGAAGTCATATTGTTCTCGACACTTTCGAATGGATGTCGTAAAGGGCGACTAAGGGAAAGAATATAAATAGTGTTTGCTGCCTCTGTCTAACAATTAACGCGAAAAGACGCGATTACAAGTCTGCCGTGGTATAACTAAAATGCCGTTATCTGACATCAGGATTTACACCTTATTTAAAATAAAAAAAAATCTGTATATACGACTTTTCGGTACCTTTAAGTCATAAATAGGCATTCTCATTGATGAATGGCATCAGTTTAAATTTTTACCGCAGTTTTTGACGTTTTACTTAACCAAGGATTTGGCAGATAACGGCATTTTAGTTATACCAGGGCAGAAGTATGGATATAACCTAACATGATAAATGAGGCTCATTACAATTTGTGAGCGCGTTGCGTTATCTGCAAATTTTAAGCGATCGACTTCCTACACGTCACGTCGCAACGCCCGTAAGATGAATTGCTTAACTTGCAAGATGTTAAGATAACCTAAACTTAATGTTTTGGAAACTTGCTGTCAATATTCTACCTACGTTGTAATCTGGAAGAAGTACATTCCTTTTCATTATTTTTTTTTCATTCTGGCATCTCAGCCGGTTTATTTTTATTTGCGTTTGGTATGCAGTAAACATAATTGTGTTTAATTAAACATTTTGTGTGTCGCTGACATGTAAAGGAAAATATTGATTACGCAACTCGACCAATGAATAGAATGAAATAAGATTTACTTACTTTAATATTTTGGAGTGATAAACGAGGCTAATAAACTTGAGGTTCTTCTCTAGCCACTTGAAAATTAATAATAATAATTAATAAAATTATAGAACCTGTATATCTGAATCTCAATTCCAGTATTTTCGAGACTCATGGCTCTGTCTATCCCGAATGGGGTAAAGACATAATAACACTTATGCATCTTAACCGTTAAGAAAGGAAAAGGACCGCTCTTTACCTTTGCCATGGATGTCGTAAAAAGGCGACTAAGGGATACGCTTTTAAACTTGTTATTTCCTTGACCTGATACTATTTGAATCTCAATTCTACTATCAGGCTTAAAAGCTGAACGTGGCTCATCAGGCTTCTCATCAGACTGTTGGCTCTGTCAACCCCGCAAAGGATGTAGACGTGACTATATGTATGTATATATCTTAACCGTTCTACCACCGACTCATAAGAACACTACCACTACGAGTATACTGTTATCAGTGGACATCGTAGAAAGCGACAAAAAGCTTAGCTACGGAAATTGAAACACTTAATAGAATTACTTACGATTAATTTTCGGTTTCCCAAAGTAATTAACAAACCGTGTTTTGCATCATATTAATATCTGCTTACTAATTTTAGATCCGAGTTATGTAATGGGTCTTCCAGTAAATTTTGGAGTTTGTTTAGGATATTATACCCAAAACGTAGGATATATGTACCTAATCGTTGCTTATTTATCAAACTACGTCGGAATATGGGTAATATTTTCTAACATGCCGTGTGGTTCCCGGCACCAATACAAAAAAGAAAAGGACCACTCACACACTCTTTCCCATGGATGTCGTAAAAGGCGACTAAGGGATACGCTTACAAACTTGAGATTCTTTTTTAGGCGATGGTCTAGCAACCTGTCACTATTTGAATCTCAATTCTATCTTAAAGCCAAATAGCTGAACGTGGCCTATCAGTTTTTACAAGACTGTTGGCTCTACTCCTTCTACCTCCTGGTTTAAGTCCCGGTTGCATCTTCACTACTTTGGACAGGAGCCCGGGGTACGCCCTTGACCATGGATCCTGGATTAGGTGAGTCAGGTTTTTCCACGTACCGACATCTGAGACGTCCTTCGCAACCTTGTGGTAGACAGAGCAAACAATTTGGAAAAGACTGAACCACGTTCAGCTACAATAATGTTCGTACGTTCAGTACCTACAATGAAATTTGAGAAAATAATAGCATTGAGTCAAATGTTTTTTGGCAAGGATGCAAATACTTAAAATATTTTTTTTATATATGTTATACTTTGTATAACAATAGGTACAACAAATAAATAAAGATTACGTCGTGTGATGCAATAATACGTAAAGTAAGTACGTTTTGTTTATATCAATATGATAATGGAATTGCATCAGCCTGCGTCAATGACCTAGTGCAACAGCCTATATAGTTCCAACTTGTATATTCATAGTCGACTTTCTAAATCATTTTAACAAAATGCCGCGTGGTTCGCGGCACCAACAGAAAAAAGAATAGGACTACTCCATCTCTTTCCCACGGATGTCGTAAAAGGCGAAAAAAAAAACATACATACATATAATCACGTTTATATCCCTTGCGGGGTCGACAGAGCCAGTAGTCTTAAAAATATTGATAGGCCACGTTCAGCCGTTTGGCTTAATGATGGAATTGAAATAATGACAGGTTGCTAGCCCATCGCCTAAAAGAAGAACTCCCCAATTTATAAGCATATCCCATAGTCGTCTTTTACGACATCCATGGGAATGAGATGGAGTGGTCCTGTCCTTTAGTTAAAGAAGATGACAGAAATAAATTGCACAAATAATTATAGAAATAAAGTGTCGAGGAACGAAGGGACAATCGGAAAATCGGAAATGATGGAGTGAAAGTATGTAAAGTATGTTTTGTTTATATCAATATGATAACAGAATTGCATCAGCCTGCGCCATTGACCCAGTGCAACGCCCTTAATAGCTACTCACGAATGTCCTTAGTCAACTTTTTAAAGTTGAAAAATCTGTAACACCATAGAAAATAGTATGAACAAAATTCGATAAATTTCTGAGAAAGAACAAAAAACAAATCAAGATATGCCTACCAATATCTCTTACAAATGAACATAAGACGATGAGTTAAAATTAACAGATCATATTACCTCTATTACATAAAGTTTTTTTAAATATGTACTTGGAGAAATGTATCTTAATTTAACTTTTCAGCTTTTAATTTTAATTTTACCACTCTTACCATCAAAATAGTCTTTATTTTATTTCAGCTTTTTCAACATGTGATGACGACGATTAATTAACTCTAATCATAAGGCCAGCCTTTAATTAAAATGACGCTAATGAATTAAAAGCCACCCATAAAAAATATTCAAACCAAAACGATCACACATTCTACAAACCTTACCTCATAACTTAACGTAACAAAAAAAAAAACCTATTTTGGCTTCAATAAGTTATTTAATCATTCAACAGGTTTTAAAGATTTCAGACAAATAAACAAAGGCAGCGTGGAATACTTTTAATATCTAGTAATTATGAAAATTAATTCAACACCTGTATCCTTCCGACTCGTCCCATCTCAAACAATTTATTTCACTTCAGTTAATTACAAGTGCTAATGGAACCGGTTTGTTGTCGCCGCACCCGCCAAATTATTTTTGATGGCATCCACAATTTGTTCGGGTTATAACAGATTGCCCCGCTGTTTAATTTTGTTTTATCTGAGGGATTAATCTGGGCATTAACGTCGGATAAATGTAATTAGTGGACGAAAATAAATAAATGGAAAACAATCAGTGAGTAAAATTTATAGGCTTTTTTAATTTAAAAATATTAATTATATTGAATGATATGTTTGCAAGTTACCTACAAAACTTAAGGACATAACATTAAGATAGGCATCAAGTCGGCAAGAAGCAAGCTTGTGATAATCAGAAGCTTCATTTTATTTGGAGTTATTTATTAATCATGGAAATGAAGGTAACAAAATCAGATTCGTAATTTTTCAAAACTAGTAAATACATTTGTCAACAATAGGAATCGAATTTTGAACGTATAAATTTGTATATTGAACCAGTCTCCAACGAAAAGGTAACCTAAAATTTTGTCAAGAATCTAAAGTGGTGAGCGTTTGAATAGGTATAAGATTACATTCTGAATTGAAAAGTACATAATTTCGGATGAAGTTGTCAAATTCGCAAAACATGCTCAAGAGTGATAAAGAGACAGATGAATTAATTAATTTTGATATTACAAAGCAGTTGATAACCTTAAGTGAGCGAGTTTCGCACTTGTTTCCTGAAGTACTTGGGCCGAGAAAGTTATTTTGATGATATAAATACTTGGTGCGGCTCTGGTTCCAGCATCAGTTCCACAGGATCAGTCGACGTAGTCGCATCAACAATTCAATTCAAAATGGTTGCGAAGGTGAGAGGAAATTCTTTGAAATTTTTTATTTATTCGATAAATAAATATTGTAAAAATAAAATTTGTATAGTACTACAATTAGGTAGGTGTTGGATCACACATTTAAATTGTGTGGGTGCAATAATTAATAGTATCATTTTTTTGTCGTTGCAATACCAAATATTAAATTTTTAGTTCGGTACGACATGGAAGACAAATGCCTAATCCAATATTGAATAAAAAAAACAATCTTTTACTAAATCCCGAAATTGGAAGTGAAAAACAGGATTACCTTTCAGGCAGAGATTAAAAACATGAAAGATTTCAGAATAAAAAAAAAATGCCAAGGGCACAGCTATGTGGGAATATTAAAACTACGACATAACTTGTGTGCTAAAGACGTTAACATAGAAGTTTTAAAGAGAGTTGTCTACTTTGATGTTTGTGTTGAGATCAGTTTTAAACTTTCACGATTTGGCAGAAGTGGTTCCATCGTGATTTATTGTTCAATTTTCTTGAACTTTGTCTAAAGGTCGCTGAAATCTTAAGTAGCTTTACGTGTTATACTTAATTACATTTTATTGTGGGAATATCACACTGTTTATTTTAATAAAACACAGTATGATTAGTCAGAAATGTGGCCTTGTATTGTACCCGGCCTAAAAATATCTACTATAATTTTCCGGCTACTTGGGCTGGCAAAAAAAATTCTTTGCATCAGGAACTATGGTTACATTCGCGGTTTTTTAAAGGGCTTGTTCACTAACTCTTAAATTTCTTCTTTAGCTTTTGCGCACCATACTTTATCATACATATCGATCGTACATAGATAATCAAATACAGCAAATTCTGTAATATCTACATAATATATATTCTAATGACTCAGAATTAATCCTTCAATTATGCATAATCCATTTCCAAGTCAATTAGTGCAGTCCATAATTACACATAAATGTTTCCAGTTCGTCGCTTTCCTCGCCCTCGTGGCCGCCGCCGCCGCCAGCAACGCTGACATCACCAGCTTCTCTTACGATGTCGCAGATCCCTACACCGGAGACTTCAAGAACCAGGCTGAAACCCGCATTGGAAACAATGTCGCGGGACAATACTCGCTTCTAGAGTCCGATGGCACCCGCAGAACTGTCGACTATGCTGCCGGCGCCGGGGGCTTCAACGCTGTCGTCAGGAAAGACCCTGCGCTGATCGCTTCCCCTGTCATCGCACAGTCCCCTGTCATCGCCGCTAAAACCATCGCCCCTATTGCACCCGTCGCGTACTCCGCTCCTCTGTCGTATGCCGCCTCTCCCATCTCCTACGCCGCTCCCCTGGCTTACTCCTCTCCTCTGGCATACTCAGCTCCCCTGGGTATCGCCAAGTTGGGTCTTGGCTACGGATACGGTGCGCCCCTTGCCTACGGAAAATTGTACTAATTGTATAGATACGGCGATCATGGTACCTGATTTGTAAATATAGCGATAGACCAGTGGAATATCTGTTTTTTTATTACTTTCCTGAATACTTTGTCTTTATTATTATAATAACAAAATATTCTGTTTTAATACCATTGGTATGATCGAAAACAATTTTTAGTAAACATTGTCGCGCGGGACTGAACAAGACACAGAGGACACTGTGATAAAAATTGCTTCATACAAAGTGAATGTAGCGTTTCTAATCGGTGCTTCGTCAGCGCTACGAACACAGCCCTCCTAATGAGAATCAGCCCTTAATCTGCACCTACCTATTCATATATGAGAACTCGCATGCATGCATGAGTTGGCCCAATATAAACCTTAACCTTATTTACCCTTTGACGACACAAATGTTTACAACACAGGAGCTCAATTATCAATAAATTCAATAATATCCTGACATCAATGATAACATGAGCATTATTTAAATACGCTTCAGCAAATTTGTACAAGTTACGTTTCACGCGAGCTGATCATAGATATGAATTAAAATAGATCTCGTTCATTTCATAATGTGTAATAGTAATAAACACATCTTTATTAATTCCATCATAGGACTCCCAAAGTGATAATGATATGAAGTGAATGTAAGGCTCAATTTCTACCTCCTTTGGTCGAAATTGAGGGAAATCATCCGCCAAATTAGGTGTAATCCCTGAGGAATAGCCGCTATCTGATATTTCAATCATAGATTGTATAATATACGCTTAATATGTGGAAAATTAACATCATTAATTTAAGTCTTTATATTAATTGTAGCATCATAATTATGTAAAATATCCGTGGTTAAAAGAAGCCTGACAATCAATTAATTGATATCATATTAATTACTTTGTTTTGACTATAAAGAAGCTACCTATAACACTTATGGCTTTTTGGATATTCTAGATAAATTTAACAATACTTACAATGGATGGCACTTGCAACAACATATAGCTATAACGATTATATATAGTTATATGCTTAGTAAATCTATTGCTATAAGTATTGAACCTTTTTTATTAGAATAAATACATATATACAAAAAAAATTACGCCTCTTTCCCGGTGGGGTAGGCAGAGACTACCTCTTTCCACTTGCCACGATCTCTGCATACTTCCTTCGCTTCATCCACATTCATAACTCTCTTCATGCAAGCTCGGCGGTTTCGGGTACTTGTGACCTGACCCTTTACCAGGACGTCCTTAATTTTAGAAAAAAATATTTATTAGATTAAAATCTAAATTTATCATACCTATATGTTGTCTAATTAATTCTTAGTCAGTATAATAAACAACATAATGTCAATGATAATTAATGTGAAAGGTTACGGTGTTATAGTAGTATCGGATTGCCAAGTATCGTTTCTGTTAATGAATTGGCTCGTTTATTTAAGTGATATTTATCTATGATATTTGGAATAATTGTTTATGCTTGATACTTGAGATGCTACTTTTAGTCGATGGGCTAGCAACCTTTCACTACATGTTTGAATCTCAATTCCATCTCAAGAAATACCTACAGCTGAACGCGGTAAGTTTTTGCGAGACCATTACCTCTGTCTACCACGTAATAAGGGATAAGATCATTGAATTAGATCTGACTGACAAACTGTTGAGGGATAATCTTCCAACGTCAGCTCATTGACTTATACCTGATGAAGATCATATGAGTACGGCTTATTTACATATCTCCAAGTTAATAAGTTAAGATAAATATCTTTACGTAATGACTTTAATAATAAAAATAGATTTAAAAAAGGCCAAATCAGCAGTGTAAATAGAAACGAAAGACTTAAAAAAGTTTGTTACAATAACATATAGGGGTATTGAGATACTCTTTATTCGTCATATATACATACTCTTGATACAAAAATATATTTATATTTAGCATAAATAAGAAGCTATCAAAGTTAGATCAATACTTTTGTAAGTATTTACAAATAGTTGATGGAACATATAACAAACTCATGTCGCTTCAATCTGATATCAAATAGATAGTTAAGATAAGAGCGGATATTGACCATATTCCGTATTGAAACTCTGTAAAGGCACACAGCTTTTTGGGCATCATATATGTCTTCTACTTATTTAAGTTTAGGTAGAGGTTAATAAACTTGGGATTCTTCTTTTAGGTGATGGGCTAGCAACTTGTTACATTTGAATCTTAATTCCATCATTCAACCGACGTGTCCTTTTAATTTTTAAAGACTGTAGGCTCTGTCTAACCAGTAAGTATGTTGTTAGTGAGAGAAAAAACACCTCAGTCAAATAAACAAATTCTCTACATATTTTACATCAAACAGAAATGTATTCGAATTTCACAAGTTTCCAAAGTACAGATGCGTACAATACGCCAAAGTTTTCCCAATGGTGCTATCGAGCCTTCTGAGGGCTTTACTGCCACTTGGGACGATATTGCAGGCCAGTACCATATTTTGTATTTGATGAATAAAAAAGTTCTGACACGATCTCCTTACAAGAGAGTTGAATGGATCTCGAACAAGATTTGAAATTGGAACTTCGTAGAAATTCTTTAGAGTTGATTTGAAACGTAGTTTGTGACAATTCACACACATATGTACATACATGTATTATTATGGCGTACGATTTTACTGCAAGAGTTATATGGTTCCCGAACAAGATTTGAAATTGGAACTTCGTAGATATTCTTAAGAATTGATTTGAAACGTAGGTTATGACAACTGTGTTTTTATGATATACCTGCATACATACATATAATCACATCGATATCCCTTGCGGGGTAGACAGAGTCAAGTCTTAAAAAGTCTAATAGGCCATGTTTAGCTGTTTGGCTCAATGATTGAGAGTTGAGAACTGAGATACATACATTGATGATATAGGTACCTTTTTGAGACAAGTATTCTATTATTTTACATAAATATAATATAATTCTTTAAGCAGAAATTGAAAAAGTTATTGATTACTTGGGCTTATAAACTTATGACTCTTCTTTTAGTCGTGGTGAGCAACTAGTCTACTTTCTCTGAATTTCGATTCCATCATCAAACCTTTCAGCTAAACGTGGCCTTGTAACTACTACCTATCCCTTTGTTTAGCTGGATGACTTAATGATGGTTTTGAAAATTCGGCTAATTTAAATTGCAAGCACATCGCTCGAAAAACAAATATCGCAAATTTATGAGATTTTTAAATTTAAAATTTGAATTATTCAATTCAGCCTAAAAATTAGAGTTAATAAATTATATTAAAAAAACGATCTCTATACGTTCTTTCTTTTATAGTACCACATTTTGCTTCTTGGGAAATATATTTTTATATTGAACTTCGCCTTTAATTCTCTAGTTCTTTTTCTGCAATGTTAAAATTGAAAGTATGATACTAAAAAAAAAAAATAGCAAAAATATGGTATTTTGCTATTTTTTCCTTTCAGTCAGTTGCAAATATGTTATGTAACACTCATGTTTGGGCTACTACATGATAGTTACATACTTTATTGTAGGTATATAGGTATAATGGCTATTGACAAAATTTGGGTGACCGCATTTTTTTCGCAAGTCCGTCGGAAATACGAAAATAACTTCGCAGAAATAGAAAATGTCCAATATAGGTGTATCGAGGGCCCTTCAACTGAACAAAGGTGCAAGTATCGCTCTGGAGGGTTATGTTATTGCCAGGGGTCATTCAGGCCCTGATATCTTTGGAACGGTTAGATTTTTGCCAAATTAAGGTAATATTGTATAATGGAATTTTGTTAGACCTCATCACGTCATACATACATATAGTCACGTTTGTATCCCTTGCGGGGTAGCCAGAGCCAATAGTCTTGAAAAGACTGATAGGCCACGTTAAGCTGTTTGGCTTAATGATTGAATTGAGATTCAAATAGTGACAGGTTGTTAACCCATTGCCTAAAAGAATCCCAAGTTTACAAGCCTATCCCGTAGTCGCCTTTAACGACACCCATGGGAACGAGATGGAGTGGTCCTATTCTTTTTTATATTGGTGCCGGGAACCACACGGCATATACATACATATATACAGATCACATAAAATTGATATGAACGGGAACTCATGTGTACGCAGAACACAATTTTCTCCATTCCCCGACATGTGGTTAACGAGCCAGAACCATATTTGTATCGATATTGCTCTCGATTCAAAATATCTCCTTTGGCAATTTTATTTTCCATATGAAAGACTCAATCAACGTGCCCATGTTCGAGGACTAATGTTTCAATGGTTTTGGAGATCTGTAGCAAAGAGAATGGTAGGACGGTTTGAAGGAACCTTAATAAAAAAGTTAATTAATTAAAGAATCTGAATTCTATTATTAAACCATACAGATGGACGTAGCACTACTATCGTTTTTAAGGACTGTAGGCTCTGTCTACCCTGTAAGTGAAAAAGACGTAATTATATATGTGAATAAAAAGCGTCATTATAAATCATCATCATCAAACTCAGTATAAACTTCTAACGCGGCCGTGTATTTAGATTTATTACGAACTAATGTTCTAACGTTAAAAAAAGTTAGAAATCTGCACATTCAGGACATTGGTGATGAATGATGATTATAATCTACTTTTTCTGGGGGATTGGGTTCCCCTGCAAAGGTTGCGGAGGTCAGACGGAAGTCACTTTATGTATAAACCTTTTAATCCAGAGTATGTCTGTGACTTATCGTAGGTTCAGCGGTCCAGCGGCTCTTTTCCAGAATACGTTAAAAATAACAATAAATTGACAGAAAAAGTTAAAAAATTATCACCTACAGAACAATCTGTGCTCGATTCCAACTCGCACTTAACAAGATTTTTTTCATGAATCCACCGCAATTTCGTATCTCGTGGGAAGTTATTATTTTGGCGTGTCGGAAATAAGGGAAACTCCCGCTGTTTCCGATGGGTTGGTCCCAATGGACAGATGTCAGTGTATACATTTGTAATGCTTGTTTTCGTACATTCAATGGATGGTGGTTGTTGTAACAGTCAAAAGAAAATTGGCTGTAAAAATAAATAAGAATTTCACATTCAGTTATTGGATTTTGACTTTTTGCTACTGGTATGAATGATTCTTGTACGTACACAACGAATGACGGTTATTGTAACGTACATACATATTATCACGTCTATATTTTGCAGGGTATTCAGAGCCAATAGTCTTGAAAAGACTGATACCACGTTCAGCTGTATGGCTTAATGATAGAATTGAGATTATTGTATTTAGTAATATATTTGAAGAAGATTTTTTACCAGTGCTTTAAAAAAATACGATTCCATCTCTCTTTCATTCCTCTAGTGTAGTTTTTATCATATCCAATGTGGCCACGGCAAAGGTCGCGGAGGTCAGGTGTCAGTCGCTACGTGTAAAAACTTGAGTCATTCGACAAACCGAGGATCATATTCAAAAGGCGCCATCCCAGGATCCTCTCCAAAGAGGCGATGTAACCAGGATTAACGCCACAAAAAGAAAAAGTTGAAAGAGATTTTTTTGTCTTTTGAGTGGATTTAAGTTCAGGGAATTTTTCGATTTAGGTTTAAACTAATAGTAAAGTCATGATAGAAGATGCTGAGTCTCTATTAATATCCTTGTTATAATAATCAATGGGACTATGATATTTCACACACGTCACATGGTGCTATAGGGAATCACACAAATTCGTACCTTGCCCCGCGACCCTAAGTCCCTTATTCAAAATTCATTTGGATCCGTCATGTTTTGCTAAAATCTCTTACCGTGATGATAATATCTTGCATACCTACATATATCTATGTATGTGTCGTACGGTTGTCGACCGTATAAATTGGGCTTTTCAATCTTTTTCTCGTGGTAAGAGCTTATTATGAGAATAAACACTGAGATCTAGTGTGATAAAACCAGAGCTGGGTTAGATTTATCGATTCAGTAGTTTCAGAATTTATCAATTGGCTTATTTTTATTTGCTAACAGACTTACTTTTTGTTTCAGGTATGACACAGGCAGGTTTTAATAACATAGTGAGTAAAATTTAATTTTACGTTTGTCTTAAGAGGCTTAAGGCGTACATAAATCCAACACGTAGAGGCCCTTTGGAGAAGTTGGAGTTACGTTGTTCTCCTACCAAAACTTGTTCCCGGATAATCAATAGATGATATGTCCATTATCAGGTCTCGGCAGGAGGGGGAGCTATTACAAAATAAGGAAAAGAATGATGGGTTATGGAGTTAAGGTTTTAATATTATTATTTATCTAAATATTTTACATTTATTTCAGTGTTTAGGATATGTATTTATAGATAAATCAAAAGAACTAATATAGATTAAACTAAAATAAACCTAAACTATATTTCATTAATCCAAAACATTATCATAAATACTTCGATATTTATATTTAATTTTCTCTTAAGAAAATGCTAAAATTATATTATTTTTCTCCAAATCCTTATGATAGCACGAATTAACATTTAAATTAACCTAAATATCTCTTTCACCCGTGCCCTTAGTGACCCGTATCTTTATTTCGACAAACATTTTGTGGAACAATCACCTTTTAACCTATATCAACTGGAAATTAATTAACTTGTACGCTTTCAACATAGGAGCACGGCCCGTGAAATACTCGCATGGAGTATAAGTTTTTTATCGGTGGAAGTAAATTTTCTGTTTTTAGGAAGTTAAACCGAATATCTTCATCTTCTGGGTGTTAGTCCTTACCCCGGCGTAAGACACGCGCGACGCCCGTTTTTATCGCGCGAAAAACTATCGCTATTACAATTTTAATTAGCAAGTGAATCGGGATAGTGCCGTGTGGTTCCCGGCACTAATAAAAAAAAGAAATGGATCACTCCTTCCCTTTACCATGGATGTCGTAAAAGGCTTCTTTTAGGCGACGGGCTAGCAACTTGTCACTATTTATCCAGCCGAAAAGTTGCACGTGACCTATAAGTCTTTTCAAGACTGCTGGCTGTGTCTACCCCGCAAAGGATACTCGTATAAACTTGACAATATCTATATATACATATGCATGTGAATCGAAAAAGGCCACGTTCAGCTAGATGGCTTAATGATTTGCTCTATTTAAAAAGAAATGTTATATTTATATTTTGAATCAGTTGGTTAAAGAAAATTACGCTCACATTACGCAATGTCTCTGTCCAAGTTTAAATCGGATCTTATTAAACAAGGGCATTATCAGTTCTGAAACCACAAACTCAGTTTGTTTGCGCAGCTGAGACAGTATTGAGACGATAAACCAAGTGGCATAAATACAAAGATATCTTAACTAAATGATATAACAAAGTTGGTAAAGTTTCAGTTTCGACGCTTAGGTTTATGTGACACTAGCCTAATTACCATGGTAGTACTGACTTAATTTTAATTTTTTTTTGTACTATTATAAACTAAATTTTTGTTTTTGGTTTATTCATCCTTCATTAACTGGTTTGAACATTATTTACCTTTTTGAGAGAATGTGCGATGCGAAAAGGCTAAGAGCGAACACAAAGAAATCGTCAGAACCGAACGGAAATGAAATTTAGAAAATTTAATTCTTTAGATTTTTCAGACTAGCTGCGCCCGCGACTTCGTCCGCGTGGAATAGTTATTTTGGGCATTGAAGCCCTCAAGGATGAAAAAATATCCCCGTTTTTTTTCACATTTTCCATTATTTCTTTGCTCCTTATAGAGCAGCGTGATGTTATATAGCCTTCCACGATAAATGGTCTAATCGACGCAAAAATAATTTTTCAATTTGAACCAGTAATTCCTGAGATTAGCGCGTTCAAACAAACTCTTCAGCTTTATAATATGAGTATTGATATAAATGGGCAACCGTTGTCTCATGTGACATAAAATCTATGAGCGAGATGTTAACACTATGGTTTCTAGTTCTACAAGGGCATTAATGTTCCCATAGGTCTAATCTTACTGACCGTGTATGGCTCTTTCCGTGTTTATAATCACTAATCGATGCTTGTTCGATATTTCTTCATACATACATAAATACACTTAATCACGACTATATGTATCCCTTGCAGGATAGACAGAGCCAACAGTCTCGAAAAAACTGATAGGCCACGTTCAGCTATTTGGTTTAATGATAGAATTGAGATCCGAATAGTGCCAGGTTGCTAGCCCATCGCCTACAAGAAGAATCCCAAGATTATAACCATAGCCCTAAGTCGCCTTTTACGACATCCATGGGAAACAGATGGAGTGGTCCTATTCTTTAGTGCTGGTAACCACACGGTACTATGCAGTTTATTTACGTATGTAGGTAATTCTTTACGATGACAAAATAAATGTAAAAATAAGCCGTCTTCGGTAAATAAGAAGGAACATTATTTATGAAGTAATTGTGGGGGTATTACAACTCCAGCCGCGGGTATTTGCGAAATATTGTCGAAATGACGTCGAATGATGTCGGCTTGAATAATGGTGAAAACGAGAAAATAGGTCAAGTTGATTTGACTATACAAACATACACAAAGTCACGCCTCCTGCCTGGAGGGGTAGGCGGAGACCACATCTTTCCACTTGCCACGATCCCTGCCCTTGCATACTTTTTTCGCTTCATCCACATTCTTAACTCCCTTATGCAAACTCGTCGGTTTCGGATACGTCTCCGATTTGATCAAGGTACGTTCGTCTAGGCCTTCCCACTCCAACAGTCTCTTCACACTCCCTCTGTCCTTTCCTTTAACTGCATGTTTTCTTATTTAATGTATTTTTAGTAACATATATTTTTATGTTCATATATTTGTAAACATTAAATGTCAACGGATCTTCAAAATCGATCTTTATTTAGAATTATTATTAATTATGATATTAATTAGATTTATATTACGATATATTTACAGTACTTATTATATTGTTAAATTATTATTTTATAGAAGAGTTTTATCTAAAGTCGGTCACGTAAATTTAGTACTATCTACAAAAAAGCGACGGAATTAGCGCCATCTTTAAAAGAATAAAGGTATTTCGCAAATGCCGCGGGATTTTTATTTTTAAACAAACGAACAAACAAACTTTCTTTTGCATTTTAATAGTAAATGGAATGGGATTGGGATTTTAGCATCATGGAATAGTTACTTTCCCAAGACTGGAGTAAGCACTTACAAATGATGACTTGTCTGGTTTGTGCCGTCTGAAATATTGCAGCTGCATTTTGCTTCCAAGCGCCGATTTGATGCGCCGATATATATGTGGATGACATTTCCACATTATGGGCTTGCATTTGGCTGATTACTTCCATGCATAGATTCGGATCGAAGTGGTTGATAATCTCAAGGGACTACATAACGATTGACGTTTAGTTTAGATATGTTAAAGGTAGATTGAGGCAGAATAACATAAAAAAATGTTTCTATATTACTAAGAACGAGATTTTTTTTAAATTCGGTCTTTTATACGACTTGAACATATCTATCTTAGAAGTTTGATCGGAATTCAAACAAAACGAGGAAAGCCATATTTAAATATTCATATTGTGACAAGTAGGTACTGTATATAATCACGTCTTCATCCCTTACGGCGAAGACAGAGTCAACATTCTCATAAAGACTTGCCACATTCAGCTATGTAGAAGAATCCCAAGTTTATAAGCTTATCTTTTACTCGCCTTTTACGACATCCATGGGAAAGATATGGAGTGGTTCCAAAAGTACCAGGAATTATAAACCGTAATATTAAAAAAATATTGTGTAGTTATTTTTTTTTTTAATTTTCAACGTAAGATGCAGGGCAACGTTAATTGACGCCATTAATTAGCAGGCCTTAACTTAGTTTCCTGGGTCGATTAAGAAACTTCCCGGTCTTATGAGTTTTCTCGACCATTCAAAGTATCTATCAGATAATATGTCGGGTAAATTTTATTCATTAAAAATAAATACAATCAAATTTGGCCGATGACACTTAGAGGTTTCCAAAAAAAAAAAAAAAACAAAAAGCGGAAAGTGAAATTTTGTTTTGCTCTTCCGTAAAATTTTTGATCATCCGATCAGTGTTAGTATGGAAAAATTAAAACAATATCGCTTTTGTTTTAAAATAGAAATATATCTGTTTACGAAGTTTATGAAAAAATTAAGTACAACTTTACTTCAGGCCTAGGACATCAAAATATGTATGTGATTGAATAAAAAGAAGAAAGTAGATATAAATATGGACTTTTTACGAGTAACATGATAAGAAAAAAATCTATTTCGACCGTTCGGTTGTCATCACATACACAGAAACATGCTTAAAATTACAAACATACATATATAGTCACGTCCATATCCCTTGCGGGGTACACATAATCAATAGTCTTGAAAAGACTGAAAGGCCACGTTCAGATATACATATGTCTTTATGATGGAATTGGTATTCAAATAGTGACAGGTTACTAGCCCATCGCCTGCAAGAAGAATATCAAGTTTATAAACTTATCCCTTAATCGATTTTTACGTCATCCATGAAAAATATATGGAGTGATTCTCTTCTTAGGTTAATGATCAAAATAACACCCTTCCTTTCTGATATGAGTTAAAATATACAACATGCAAATATCTGTGAGAATAACAGATCTTTTGTGCACCTGTGTCAGCGTTTCAAGAAAATGAAACGGAGAAATGCAAATCTTCAAGAAGCGAGTGCTTACCGTATTGTTGATACTAGGTACTTATGACTGATATTGTTGGAGTTATTTATGGGTCTTGGTCTACGTGTATATGATACTGGCGATATTCGTATATTATAAGGGTAAAAAACGATCTCTCATCTTTGGCCGTAGTTGCATTTTCTACAGCAATAATTGAGGACCCAAATACGGTTCTAATATTACTAAATTCCAGTCATAAAAATATTTATACAATGTAAATGACAATTTTTTTTTAATCTGACAATTTTACTTTTACGAGTAGCTTCTTCAAGTTATAGTAAGTTCATTAAACATAAGTTATCGTATTAAAAAATCTTTGAAATTCGCTTTGATTTTAATTATCATTATAGTCTAATAATTCGGTAATAATATCTAGTGCTAATTATTATAAATAGTAATATGACAGAGAAAACAAAAGATCTTCACTCCGACTCAAGAGGCTCCACTGAGGAGAAAGGCTATGCTTAGTAGTAAATATCCCTTGTTGAACAGAGAACGCAGTTCAAACTTGTGCAACTTTGTTAACAGTTCCTTGAATAATTACAAACGCCAACCCGATTCTCCTAACTTCAACATTGCGACGTTTGCATAGACAGAGATTGCATGAACCGTGCGGTTTTTGGCAATATATAATTGAACTTATTAATAAACCATACAGCCGAACGTGGCCTTTCAGTCTTCGAAACTGTTGGCTCTGTCTATCCCGCAAATGATATAGAGGTGACTGTATGTATTTTAAAGTTATTATTGACTAGAGGCCGCCCGCGACTTCGTCCGCATGGAAACCCTATCAATCCCGCGGAAACTCTGGGATAAAAAGTAGCCTGTGTGTTATTCTGGGTCTTCAGCTACCTACATACCAAATTTCATGGTAATCGGTTCAGTAGTTTTTGCGTGAAAGAGTAACAAACATCCATACATCCATACAAACTTTCGCCTTTATAATAGTAGTAGGATTTTTCATAACATTTACAAGAAATATATTTTTCTCCAATAGGAAATGGAAGTGCCAAAATGCGCCTTCTTTTCACTTAATTTAGGACATTTTTTGCGTTTCCAAATTATTTGTCTATGATATGTACCAGTTATTTATTTTTATATTAAGAAGTGTAGGTATAATTTAATCACCGCTGCAGTGAACCATTCCCTATCCTAAATTTCGCGATATATCAAAATCGTTTCCTTTGATCTCTGAAAAATTGTACGGTAAATAAGCGGCGGTGTATTTTTACCTTGTTTTAAGTCCGCCATTTGCTTTTGGCAACATGGCCGCCGCAGGGGATGTGAGGAATGATCACTCAATTATTTTTTGTAATCACTTTCCTCTCTTGGGTCCTGGTTTATATATACCTTGCCATTAATAGGTTATTATGGGCAGGTGATATTACAAATTATGAATTCATTGGATTTTTTTATACGTGTTTTTCTTATTTTTTCGTCTTCTGATTGGAGAGTTATCACATGCAGCGGTATCATGTACTAACAAGAAAAATCTAGCAAATAATTTGTATGTAATAGTTGTATAAAAAGTTTATTCGACAGTTCTAACAAACAAACTTACTTACGCATTTATAATTTAATACAGGTATTAAAAGCGAATCATGTTATCATGATCCGTGTTCACCGAGTGACTTTGAATACCTGTATTATTTATTTATAGAACAATTCAACGAGAAGCTTTACAATCATTTATAATATAAATTGGGATATAAAAATACAAATATAAATTTTATTATTAATTAATTATATTATTACATAGAAATTTCTTTTTTTATATAGGTATGTATGAATCTCCACTAAACTAAGTTGTGAGAAAATCGACCAGCGTAATGAGCGTAACCACTCTCACTCAAAAAGCCGGCAACGTGACGCGAAAGCCAAATTTATTATCATCCCGATATAAATCCACACTTTTATACCTTCCTTGAATAAATTGGTATAGTAATCTATTAAAGATGGTACTTTAAAGATATCCGTAAAAACCTTTGTTTTGTAATAAACTTAATTCCCGTTCTTCTACATTCCTCTGTAATAGAAAACGAAATATTTTTCTTCTTTAAATACCATCTAATGAACTTGGTTCTTGAACTTGGTAGGTACTCTGCTTTTATGCGATGGTCTAGTAAACTATCTCTCTTATTGGCCCATACAGTTGAACGTGGCCTTTCAGTCTTTTCAAGACCGTATAATAAATGTGAAAAAATAAGGTAAAAAACAGACATACAAGTTGGAGACCAGCAGTCAGCACCTAAAATTACAATTTCACACAATGTAACTTCATAATATACCACCACTCATTTTGAAAGCGTTTTGATATGAAAAGGCTTGGCATGCCAAGTCGAAAAAAGTTGTCGCAAGCTTTGAATTAAATATGACGAACCTATTTTTTTTTTCATTATTGTCTATATGTTGCAAAAATTCATACGATTTGGAAAATCCTTTTTAGGCGACATACATTTTGTTCTAATATATCATTACTGGCCTTTCTTGCAACTTAAGACGTAGTGAATTTAAAGAAGAACCATGGCTTCTAAAACTACATCTCTCACGAAATAATTTGGTAACCAGGAATTAAAAATTAGTATCTTATTAATAAGGTTATACATTAACATAAAACATCTTTAGAACATTATTTCATCCAAAGTACACTATTTCATCCTTAACACAATTATGATAATTTTGCATTAAATAATATTTTTTTTATTATGCTTCACACGGTTTGGACTAAAGCCAAGATATAAAAAAGTTATTAGGGTGAACTCTCCATTTGTTCGAAAGAATAAAATTTTAAATTTCATCCTGCGTCATGCGTAATTTTAATCGTCCATTTTATATACTCAAATAGTTATCGATAAATCTTAGTTTACAAAAAAAAAGTTTACCTATTAGTATATTATCATTATTGAAGCTATTATTATTACATACATACATACTTTTTATAAAATAATACAGGTATTAAACGCGCATATAACGTACCTTTATTGTATCTCGGACGTATCGAATCATGTTACAATACATGTTATGATCTGTGGGTCACGGATTAAGTTGACGTGGTTTAGTAATTTTACATACATATAATCACGTCTATTTCCCTTGCGGGGTAGACAGAGCCAACAGTCTTGAAAAGACTCATAGGCCACGTTCAGCTATTTGGCTTAATGATAGAATTGAGATTGAAATAGTGACAGGTTGCTAGCCCATCGCCCAAAAGAAAAATCCCCAAATTATAAGCCTATCCCTTTGTCGCCTTTTACGACAACCATGGGAACGAGATGGAGTGGTCCTATTCTTTTTTCATTGGTGCTGGGAACCACACGGTACCATAATCACTTCATCAGAGTAATTCTATCACTTAATATTAAATTAATTATATTCAATTTGGGCGTTAGGTAATTAATCAAAATATCAATATTTATGCAGCATAAGTTTTTTAAATTTTTAACAATCATCGCATCTTTCAGAATTTACCCATCAGCGGGAGTGTACTAAAATTATTAATTTTGTTCCCAAACTATTATTTTCATCTCATAACGCATTACATTACCTAGTTTACATCCCACTGGCGCCCAGTTTCAATGACTTTTATATTTCCGCGGTAATAAAACTTTTAATTTAGTTTGAAACTAACACAAATATGTGTTTGTTCTGAATGTATTGCACCCCCAAGAGATAACGTATTAATCAGACGCGTCGAAAAAACAATGCGTACTTATGTAATACCTTTAGGTTAATAGTTTTTCTTATAAGTTTCTAATGAAATGTTACGCTATTAAAATTTTCAATTAAAATACATACATATGGTCACGTCTATATCCCTTGCGGGGTAGACAGAGCCAACAGACTTGAAAATAATGAATGGCCACGTTCAGTTATTTGGCTTAATGATAGAATTGAGATTCAAATAGTAAGTAGTAAATAGGTTGCTAACCCATCGCCTAAAAAAGAATCCCAAGTTTGTAAGCCTATCCCTTAGTCGTCTTTTACGACACCCATGGGAAAGAGATGGGGTGGTCCTATTCTTTTTTGTATTGGTGCCGGGAACCACTCGGCACAACAAAAACAAATTTTCAATTTCATTATCTCATTTTCAATTCTAACACTGAGCCATTCAGCTGAGAATAGCCTCCGAGTCTTTTTGGGCCTACTGGACCTGTCTATACTGTAAAACATAAAAATTTCCCAGATTACTGAAAATTAGGTTAAGTACATAGTTTGTGTATTCGAAAATAGCATAATTAGCTGTTAACATTTAATCTCTAATGAATCTAGTATCTTTATCGATCAGGCATTTTATGTTGTTATAGGTTCTTATTGTGCGCATTATCATAGGCAATAATCGATGATTTTCAAACCTGACCTCCGCAACCTTTGCAGTAAAACATAAACCACATTGGCGTGACGTTCGTGACTCGTATATGCAGTTTCCTGAATGTGCCGGATTCCTTACGATGTTTTTCACCTACTAGCATTTGTAAGCATTAAAACTAACGTATAAAGTACGTAGGTATATTAAAACTTATCTGTAAACTAAACTTAAAAAAGAGTAGGTAAAATTTTTACATAGCCGCAATAAGACCTATGTCTCATGTGCCATGTGGTTCCTGGCACCAATATAAAAAAGAATGGGACCACTCCATCTCTCTCCCATGGATGTCGTTAAAGGCGACTAAGGGGTAGGCTTATAAACAGCAACCTGTCACTATTTGAATCTCAATACTATCTTAAAGCCAAATAGCTGAACGTGGCCTATGGCTCTGTCTACCCCGCAAGGGATATAGACATGATTATATGTATGTATGTATGTCTCATTATTCATCACGTTTTTTTATTCGGGCACCATAACTGTTCGACCACCGACGCTCATTATATTTTAATATTTATTTTAAAAAAAATCCTTTACAGCTGTGCTATTTAACTCGAAGCTAATTTACCAGTAAAGTTTTAATAGCCCGAGTTGGGAACAAGGTACGGGAGGTGTTCCTACCTGAAATAAAATATAAAGCAGAAATTGCACCAGGGACGTTAAATAATAAGGAAGGACAAATTATTCATCACAAGAGACTGCGTTTCGTTACATTTACGTGGTATAAGTTAAGCTCGTTTTCTTGATAAGCGTCATAAACGGTGGGGAAAGCCATTGTGAGGAAACCTGTACATTCAAGCAATTGCCGTGTGTAACCAATCCCTTGTTTATAAGCCCATCCCTAAGTCGCCTTTTATGATATCCATGTGAAAGGTTGTTGCATCCACCAACTACTTTTAAATCATAGATTGTCTTTACACTTTATTTTATACAAGATTCCGCCCGCGATTTTGTCCGTATGGAAACCCTATTAATCCCGCGGGAACCCCGGGATAATGTTATTCTGGGTCTTCAGCTACCTACATACCAAATTTCATCGTAATAGTTTCAGTAGTTCTTGCGTGAAAGAGTAACAAACATCCATACTGACATACAAACTTTCGCATTTATAATATAAGTAGGATTATTCACAAATTTCACAAGACAGTCCTCAATTACTGTCATCTCAAAAACAAACAGATCGTGTGTTAATGGAGGCTGCGACGGATATACACCCTCTTAGGGATAACGGCCGATCTTCCCGTAGGAAAAATATGTCCCACTAACTATACAACTTTTTCTGCGTGTATATACCACTTGTGTATAATTTATATTGTCAGTTTTTATTGCTCATTCATCACTGCTTGGTGTTTGACAATGACTGATGACGGAGCCAGTTAACTGTGTGAGTGAATTATCTATTTAAAATATTTAAGGAATTGAAAAAAAAAAAATCAATGTATAATTTAGGTAGCTTTTAACGCGCGACTTCGTTAGCGTAGAACAGTTACATCAGAACGCATTATTAGGATTCCGTAGCGAAATGCCGTGAACACATTTTATTTCGGACCTTAAAGTTTTAAATAAATAAATATATACTGTCTTGTAGCAAAGAAAAAAAATTTGCTTCTCTGCCTGAGCAGAATGTATTCATTTTTTTCATCTGCTGAATGATGGTATTTGGCATTATTTATACACCATTTTTCAATGGCCAATACATGTACACGTTCACTCATCTATTCATCGTTATCAAAGAAATATGAAGATGAATAAAGATGACATTAAAAGGCTGACTAAGGTAAAATAGGTGCCGTTTTATAGACAGCCAGTCACAGTATATCATTATAAATAGCGAATATTTATTTTTAAATCGTCGAAGCTCGATCAACCAAAAGCCGAACAGAATATAGCGGTCCCTTGCGTCATGTCTACCTGAATAAATAAAAGGGTTAACATACCTTTGGATCATCAGTTTATGTCCTTTTACAAAGGAATGTATACAATAGTCTTAAACGTGATACCGTTGTTTTGATTTGTAACTTATTTTTTTGGTATTTAAGTTTTAAAATAGTTTTTACGAACATATGCCATTCCCTGCCGTGTGGTTCATCATTTAAGCATAGAATCATTATAAAGTTAAGGTCATAGGTACATTTCTCTAATGTAGTTTTTGCCATGGTCAAATATGGTTTAGGTTAAAAAGGTTGCGGAGGTCAGATGGGAGTATCTTCTTGTTAAAACTTACCCTATAAAGGTCGTCATTGAATAGAATAGAATTTATAAGGTGTTCCCTGGATTCATCTCTCTCTCGATGAGTCAACTCTCTGCCATAATTATTAGTGGAAGATCGCTTAGAGAGTCTTCTTTCTCCTGGCTTTGTGCCAGATGTTTGTGTTCCTGAGCACATTGTAAAAGTCAATTAAGGAAATTAATAATAAAACTTCAGATCCCTTTTTTAGGCGATGGCCTAGCAACCTCTCACTTGCACCATTTGAGTCTCAATTCCACCACAGCTAAACATGGCCTTTCAGTCTTTCTGAGACTCTGGCTCTGTCTACTCCTTAAGGGATAAAGAAGTGATTGTACGTAAGTATGATCTATAATTAATTCAAAAAGTTTATTTGAGTTAATATTTACCCGTCGAAACCGACCTAAAATTAAAACTTCCGAAGTTATAGTATATTCTCAAAGAGTCTATTATTACTTTGACCGCCGACCGGAACAGTTGGTTGAAACCGTTTAACTTTTTCACTAATTGGGATATACCACGGATGGAAACATTTTTCCGAAAAGAAATATTGCCAGGCTAACTGCCTGGCACTAAACTAACTACTTTTTAAATTTAATAAGCTTTTAAAGGACCGTATTTCGCGCACTGTTTATCTTTAGTTTTCATACTTGGTACGCTAACAGTATGTAATACATTTATTTATATAAGTATTTATGTACATCAAGGAAATATTATATAAATATAATTAGATCTTATGAAATTTCTTCTAGTAGGTCCTTACATTTATGTTCTATTATTTTCATATAAAATGTAACTCGAATTCTTTTTTGGGTGACGGGCTAACAACCTGTTACTTTTTGAATCTAAATGTAATAAGACATACAGTTGAACATGGCCTTTTAACCCTGATATAAACGTGATTATATTATGGTTGTATGGGAACAAAGTGATGCAGTTTGGATCAGATTCTAAGTTTCTTTTGTTAATGAAAAACAATTAATTTCATTATAGTTTTTATCATAAAAATTAGTCGCTCGTTTGAACAATACAACAATCTTTTATTTCATCATTATTAATAAAAATAACAATAAGATAATAATACAACATGTAAAAGTCGTGAAATACCCAAGACTTCGTAAGGCCCGTTCAAAGCTCGCTACTTCACTACAATATTAACCTGATTACTAGTAAATATCATTTTCTCGCCAAGACGTTCTCATCTCAGTTTCTCGTAACATTATTAACAGGCACGTATATAAATACAGCTTTAACTCAATAACCAACGAAAACAAAATCAATTCTGGCAAGTCAAGAGTACCCAAAAGTGACAAAGTTACATTTAGAAGGCGTTAAATATGGAGGTTAAGGGTATGCAGGGAATTTTAGTTACGTTTTCACCTCTCTAAAGAGGAACGCTTCTTCTTTACCAGTAGCAGTTTGTTACCGCTTCTTCTGCACTGACGCCTTGGAAGCGGCAGTAAACTTAGTTTTTAAGTAATTTATTTGACGTCAACCAAGTTGTTAAACCATACGACAATTATTAAGCGATATAATAATATCCTATAGGGGAGAGCGGGGCTGGTATTAACAGGGGTAAGAATTAACAAGCTTATTCCTGCCAAACGTGAAGTGTTAAAAATATGAGACTCGGTTTAGAAATACTATATACGTAGCCGAATGTGTCCTGACTTGTCAGTTGCCGGCCGGCCATCACATGTAATAGTTGTGTGTAGTGACCTCGGATTGACAGGTAAGAGAACTTTTCTTGTGTTGCAATAAATTGATTTAAGACTTATTTATTCCCTAAATTGATTTAAAGTTTATACTAAATCAAACTGTAATTTATTGACAGTAAAACTATATTATTTGTTTGTAATTATTTTGACTAGATTATTTGCTGTAATTGGTTAAGTAAAAAAAGTAGCCTTGGGGCTAAAATTAACAAATTGAGTGGGGTAAGTATTAACATGTTAAGTATTGAGTATTAACATGTTAATACTTACCCCGTATGTAGGTATACATATAGTATTAACTAAGTGTTTTTTTTACAATAGTATTTTTTTGTAGTATGAGAAACTATAAAAGGAAGAGCACAAGGGGGTCTACATCTCAAGAAGTATTTGAGTTAGCAGCTAAAGAAGTTCTGGAAAAAAATAGTATATAGACTAATGATTGTTGAGTACTTATAGTTAATTGAAAAGATTATGTTGTTGCTGTTGAAGAAGATATTATTTTATTTACCTTATTAGGACTCTATAAGACTGTTAACACTAAAGAGTTTATTTAATTTTTATACATTAAGTTTAAAGTTAATATTATATAGGCTTAAAAATCATTTGACTGTGAGAATGATTGTTAATTAGTGTAGATTTAAAACAATATACTATCTTCTTTCAGTTCCTATCATAAAAAGTACTGATTTATTTAATCTTAAGTACAATAAAACATTTTTATTAATATAAAAGACATTTTATTTATGTATTTTAATAGAATTATAGTCTGTGTTAATTATTGCCCCTTACGTTAATACTTACCCCAGCTCTGTTAATATTTGCCCCAGATACGGGGTATATCTTAACAAACGACTTTTTTGGTTTTGATTAGTCTGTTTCTAAAAGTACTTACCTAGCTGATAGTTTTTGTTACTTATATCATAGCCAGATAATCAAAGCATGTTATAAACAAAAAATAAAACAAAAATGTTAATTACTATTGAAAATATAAACCATAATGCAAAATTTGTTAGTACCAGCCCCGCTCTCCCCTAATAATGAATAAAAAATTTTGAATTTTTTTTTGAATTTCTTATTATATCACGATGTTTTCCCTCACCGTAAAGGCATTGGTTAGCAACCAAAATATGCGTACAGGGTGATAGAAGCATCTTTCCCGCCACAGACTGTTAAATTTAACCCCGCCAAAATAATTTTCATGAAAAATGCAATGCCTTTGCGCTTTGCATGCTCGACTTGGGATTCTTTATTTAGCAATGGGCTAGCAATGGATCATTTCTTATCTCTCTCTCTCTCTCATTATCTATCTCTAAATCTCACATTTATCAAAAAGCCATCCAGTTACATATTGTCAGACTAGGACAGCCTAAGTCTACCCTGTAAGTGATTCAAGTGTGTGTGAATTTATAAAGACAAATAAAATTCCTCCCGTCCATTACGAAACATCCCAATCCGAGTTCGGGCAATCAATCAAACAGTGATTCATCAAAAGATTCAGATAAGACCAGATTATTGGCAGACATGACAAATAACAAATTATTGCGAGATAAAAAGAACAAAGGTTCTTGGTCCGCCGCCAATTCATCATTGCTTCTCGTTTCCATTCCGGTCGCCTGGGTTTTAATTGAATTAGATTTATATCGTGTTTAATTCGATCCAATTTTTAGACTTAAATTCGGTTTTGTTATTTCTTTCGGCCCGGGCGAAGTAAACGTTCGCTATAGTATAGAGCCAAAAGATGGGTTTGATTAAGATTAGATATCTGTTACAATTAAATTTATTATTAGCTGTTGGATTTTGTTAGTGTTTGAGTTTGTTTGTTTAGAGCGTCGGTAGTCGAATCATCGTCGGGTCTTCCCATACTCCCTAAGGGGAGTCGGAGTAGATTGGTCAGGGCATTTGGCCCTCTTCAATGACATCTGCGCTACCTACAGCTGTAGGCAGGTCAATGAGGCGGCTTTGGCTGCCTGGGTCTTCACTGGGAGTTCCCATCGGCGGCGGCGTCGTCACTGGTCGACGACGTCTGCCGCAAGGCAGCGAGGGGAGGGTTTCACCCGACGGTCCGGAGGGCGGGCGTGGAGTGGCGCGATGCCGCGCAGGTGGCTGTGTGATGACGCGTCCGCCCTCTCAAACATCTTCGTGGACAGCCGGGCCACGAAGTCGTTTGGGCTCTCCCACTTCAGATTCCTGAGGATCGTCGTAGCGCGGGGCTCCGAGGACTGCTCTGAGACTTTAGTTCTCTTGTACCCTGACTCTTCTCCTGTTGGTCTCAGAGCAGTATGCGTACCACGCCGGGGCCGCGTGCGTGAGGCGGGATCTGATATACGTTCGGTAGATCCCGAGCTTCGTCCTCAGGGGGAGACTGGAGGAGAGAACTGCGTGAAGTCTCCCCCTGGCTGCCTTGGTCTTCGCCACGACGTCTCCGACATGTTGCTTGAATGTGAGACGCCGGTTAAGGTGACCGGTTAAAATGCGCAGAAAGGCACAGGACAGGATTTTGATTATTTTTAAAGTTATGTACATTAGTTTGAATACTAATCGATGCTCTTACGGTGAGGGAAAACATCGTGAGGAGACCTGCACATTCAGGCAATTGGATGTGTAACCATGAATCGAATACAGGTTAGGTTTACCTGCAAAGGTTGCGGAGGTCAGATGGCAGTCGCTTCGTGTAAAAACCTGACTCACCCAATCTAGGATTCATGGTCAAATGCATAGTGAGGATGCAACCGGGACTAAAGCCCGGAGAAAAAGTTGAATTTTGTTAGTGCCATAATTCAATATATAAGTACCACAAAAAATTAGGTGCAGAACGAAATCGTTATTTTCTTATATTATTCCAACTTAATACCCCTACTACGGGGTAAGTATATAACTTTGACCTTTAGTTATAACATGTTTAACCGAAAGCTTGTCTGTTAGATAATGCTCTTAGAATTATGTCCGTCCATTGTGCTATTACAATAGTATTTGGACAACAAAAGGTACAGGAGTATAACCTGTAATAGAAAAAGGAATTAGTTTTAATTTGCTTCGTAAAAGTTTTTCGAAACACTACTAGTTAATGTTATTTTGATAGCTATTAATTCGTGTAAATATTATTATATAGGGAAAATTTGCTAGCGAAGGAAATAAGAAGTAACAATTGTCTTATTTTCTTCGCTAGACTACATATTATAAAGTCAGCCTATATTTTAAATCTTTTCTCTGGGTGAAGTTTTATATACAACTTACAGGTCACCTGGAAGAGATCGCTTTAAGTAATAAGGTCGCTTTTTGCTGATATGTTTTTAATTCATGATTGTGAATTTGCTGTAATTTATTGTGGTGCAATACATTGATATTGTATTGTATTCTATATTTGTAGGTTGTGGACAAAAAGATGTTCCTTTTTTAAAATATTGGAAAGAGAGTTTTCTAAGGAAAGGTTGTTCCGGGGCTGGTCGTTAATTTTTTAAAGTATATTCTATAGTTTTAAAGTAGCTCTGAGAGTTTTTTGATTAAATTCTATGAGTGCGAAGGCGGGGCGGGTCGCTAGTTTTATATAAAGTGTTATCTACAGTGTTAAAGTATATCAAAGATGTTTCTTTCAATAAGATTTTCAATGGATGTTCATATTCACCTAAAAAGTAACGTAGTTAGAGGCACGAGCCTACCTCATTAAAGCAAAAATATACTTACCTACGTCATCGTTACCCCGAGGGGCACAAGGAAAAAATAATTAAGAGATAGAAAATTAAAAAGAATCTCTTATTTTTCACTTCGTGAGTTTACAAGTACATTACTTTACATAGTTATTTCATACATACATATGTAGGTATAATCACGTTTTTATCCCTTACATGGTAGACAGAGCCGAAGTACATTACTTTACATAGTTATTTCATACATACATACATATATGTAGGTATAAACACGTTTTTATCCCTTACATGGTAGACAGAGCCGACAGTCTGAAAGGCCACGTTAAGTTATGAAATTGAGATCAAATAGAGACAGGTTGCTAGCCCTTCGCTTAAAAGAAGAATCATAAGTTATGAGCCTATCCCCTAGTCGAATTTTACGAGATTCATAGGAGACAGATGAAGTGGTCCTTTGCTAAAGTGCGGTAAATTTTTTTCCTTTAGCCATCTCTGACCAGTTATCATTTAACATACAATATCTTAACGGTATCAAGTAAAATTTAACGCCACCGAATTTCATGAGTCTTCAAATGGCGATGTAAAATAAAATATATCGTTGAGTCCCTTCATGACTCCGATAATACGGCTAAGGCCTCATAATGAAATTCCCCACGAGCCATAACTACGCCATATCTGTGAAGGGTTGGCGAAAAAATTCCTATAAAAATAAATCTATTTGACGGTTTTCAATATTGACTGACAAGTTTGTCGGATATGGCTAGGCTAAATTGGAGAAACTTTGTATGAATCTTGAAAGGAGAGGTAAGATAATTTATTTATAAACAACATACGAGTAAAAGAAGGTTTATTTTATCTCTATTTTTCGTGATCCGTAGTTAAAAATGCCAAGAAATGGGATCCTTATATTCGTCATTTTCGTCTCTCCGCTAGTTAGTAACAGACATTGTTACAAATATTATATTTTGACTGACCAATGCAGACGGTAGCAATAAAACATAGAGGACAAAAATAGACCCAATTTTGTGAAAAAAGCAAGTGGTAAGATGTAATGTTTACCTAGCCTTCTGGCAAATAGATTTGATGTACTTATGTATGGCAAAGACAATTTGAGTTAAGATTTGGTAATCTATACTAATATTAAAAAGCTGAAGAGTTTGTTTGTTTGATCGCGCTAATCTCAGGATCTACTGGTTCGAAGTGAAAATTAAAAATTTGACCATTTATCGAGAAAGGATTAAGGCTATATAACATCACACTGTGCCACTATTAGGAGTGAAGAAATAATGGAAAATATGAAAAAAAAACGGGGTAAATTATCCTTGACAGCTTCAATGATGCCCAAAATAACTAATCCACGCGGTCGAAGTCGCGGGCACAGCTAGTCAGAAATATTCCGAACTTCGAGATAAAATCACGCGCAATTTTAATGACGGTGCAAAAATAATCAACTATTATTAGCTTTTCAAAATCAATCGACAATTCCTGTAAAAGTTGTTAATTTAATTTGAAATTGCTTTTCCAAAGCCGAATTTCGATTAACACCACTTAATATTCATGGGATTTAACTAATTAGCTTAACACCTCGCGTATGGCGGTTGACCGCGTCGGAACTGCTGAAAATTAAAGTTTTGCAGTCAATAAATGACCATTGATATACATACATAAATTTTAAAATTTTGGGAGTGTGAGGCTATGATCCTAGGAACATTAATGTATGCATGGAAAGGTAGGGAGATACTAAATTTTGTCTTTTTTTTCGTAATAATTTACACACCACTTTTTGTCCAATCATTGTGGTATTTTTTTTCAACTGAATTTTTTTTCGGGGGAATTTGTAACTGATCTTTATCTTTTGGTAAAGTCTTCGAAAACATAACATATATATCCCTTTTAGCTGAATGATAGAATTGAGATTCAATGTAAGATAAAAAAAAATATAATATAATATACAAGGCATATTTTTCTAATTCAAAAACTCATCAAAGTGACGTGTGAAGCCCTGTTTCCTGTTATGCCCGTTTGCAAAATAAAACGGGACAGTACAAAAGGTAAGCGTTCGCGACCTGCATCATTAGTGCCTCAAGAATGTTTGCTAATTGGGCGGACGCTTCACTGGGAGAGGGAAAAGATACAGGAAAAGAAGGCCGTCTAATAGGGATCTAATTGGTGCATACGTTCTTAAAAAAAGTCTTGAATAAACGGCTGTATAACTTTAAGTTTGCTGCCAGCTTGTGCTTCAAATAGTTTCCATTTTATATTATAAATGCGAAAGTAAGTTTTTATGTTATGTATCTTCATCTCTCCATAAATGTCGTAAAAGGCGACTTAAGGATAGGCTTTTTAACTTGGGATCCTTCTTTTTGACGATGGGCTAGTACCTAACGTGTACCTGTTTGAATCTCAATTCTATCATTAGGCCAAACAGCTGAAAAGATTGAAAGGCCACGCCTTTCAATCTTTTTAAGATTGTTGGCTCTGTCTACCCCGCAAGAGATATAGACGTGATTGTTGTATGTATGTTACTTATATATGTATGTTACTTTTTTGCAGTTAACCTACTGAACGGATCTTGATTAAACTTGGTATAAATACAGTTTAAACCTAGGAAAAGAACATACATAGGTTATGTTTTCGTATAAAAAATACTAAGGGGACGAAAAAACTGGCATTAAAGTTTAATGCAGGCGGAGCCGTAGGTAAAAGCTTGTTGCACATAAATAAAAATAAAAAAAAAATAAACTAAAGTTTGTGTACCAAACTAAATGAGATATACAAATAATTTGGGGAGCCAAAATAGACCCTTCTTCCGACCTCTGTGAAAAGGTCCCTGACTAAGTATCTATTGCAAACTTTCACACCTAAGGTTACATACGACCCAATATATAATTTTATACATAGAAGTATATAGGCGACTAATTGATAGGCTTATAAACTTAGCATTTCTCTTGTAGGTGACGGGCTGGGGACTTGTCACTATTTAAATCGCAATACCCTCAGAAGCCATTTAACTGAAAGTGGCCTTTTCGAAACTGTTAGCTCTGTCTACCCCGCACCGGATGTGGACGTTACTATTGTATGTATGTAGAAGTATATAGGTATCTATTCTTAGTTTTACAAAACCTAATACTCCTTAAACATTTCGAGACTTATTCGGATTTTAATCAAACTCAATCCTTTTAACCTACAAAGGAGAATCTCTGGTTCAACTGCAGCGAAAGGGAAAAGTAAACAGGGATAAAGGGATAAAAGTAAAACTAACATTGCGAATGGATTCGGAAATCCCTCTGACCCGGTCACCGATCGGAACCTTTCCGTTACAAAAACAAGTGCAATCCCACTAATCAACTTAGCCAGAGCAAATGTGTGTTGTTAATACGTACTTTTTAAAGGTCATATTGCTGTTGGCTCTGTCTACCCATGAAAATATATACATACATAAGTACATACATCCATATAATCACGTCTATATCCCTTGCGTGACAGAGCCAACAGTCTGGAAAAGACTGATAGGCCACGCTCAGCTGTTTGGCTTGATGACAGAATTGAGATTTAAATAGTGACAGGTTGCTAGCCCATCGCCAAAAAGAAGAATCCCAAATTTATAAGCATATCCCTTAACCGCCTTTTATGACATCCGTTTGAAAGTGATCACTTACATATGCTTCACTTTTTTTTAAGCCATACTCCGTCCGCCTTTTTTTCTACGTCTATGGTTACTAACATAAGTATCAATCAATACATTAAGGTGACTAAGCCTTGTTGACGACACGTTAAAGCTCTTCGCCGTGTATTGTGCCCCTACAGATCTAAGCAGAGAATAATAAATACTAGAAGAGCTATTTGTTTTTTTTTTGCTCTAGCAAACATTTGACTTTATTCAAATCATTTACTTAGTACCATTTATGGGTATGAGTTAAGTAGGAGTCAGGTACGAAAACAGTTTAATTTTTTTTTATTACAACTACATAAATTAATTGTGCCGTATGGTTCCCGATACTTTAGAATTTGACCATCTCTTTCCCATAGATGTTGTTAAAGGCGCGTAAGGAATAGGCTAAAAAACTTGGGATTCTTCTTGCAGGCGATGGGCTAGCAATCTCAATTCTATCATTAAGCCATTTAAAACTGATCGCAGCTTTTCAGTCTTTTCACCTTTGGTACTGTCTACTCCGCAAGGGGTGATTATATGTATGTATAAGTCGTAAAAAGTCTATTTATAAAAACTTATGTACATTTTTATCATATTTATTTCTATTTGAAATATTTTTGTATAATTTTTATTTATGGCATCAATGAAGTCAAATGATTTCGCAAATAATGACAAATGTATTTGTTACAAAATACGGTTCTTAAGAAGGTGATTTTTGACGGATCTTGCAAGATTTATAACAGTGGCATTGACTGAGGATGAACATGAACAAGCCTCATGTTATGTAGAAATTGGAGACATGACATGACACGACACTATGTCAAACTATATTGTATAATTTAAGTATACTCGAAGTCTAATGACGTTAGTCGATGTTACAATTTAGATAAGGTTTCCCTGCAAGGTGTCAGATGTCGTTTCGTGTAAAAACTCGAATCTTTAACTCTAGAATCGAAACTGGACAATCATACAATAAATTAGACTCACTCAATTAAAATACGGTCGAAATGAGAACCTCCTCCTTTTTCAATCGGATAATAGAAGTTTCAGAAGGCGTAATGTTAATAGCCGTGTTAGATATATTAAGAACAAACATCGTTTCTTGCACAAATCTAATGACCATTATTAAGGACTAAAGTTCGCGCCGCGGTGTTACTTATGTATACTTTTTTAATTTTACTTCCCATGGAAATTCAATATTTCTGCTATTAGTGCACCCTAGACCACATAAAGAACTTTCAATCCAAATTTAAAATCTCTAGATCAAGCGGTATGGACTATGCGTTAAAGGCACCCAGACTAAAGTAGATGAAAATGCTGCAGTGCAGTTTGTTACCGCTTCTTCTGCGCTGTCGATTTGGAAGCGGCAGTAAACTTAGTTTTAAGTAATTTATTTGACGTCAACCAATGTTGTGAAACCAAAAGATATGACAATTATTAAGTGAAATTAAGTATCCTATATAACGAAATGAAAATTTTTGAATTTGAATTGTGTCCTTTTTTTAATTCAGTCTGCTCAAAACTAGAACACTGCTCGAAAACCTATCCCCAATTACATCATAATAATCTAACTCACCATACAATGGCCAAGTAAATCTACCGAAATCATTGCTATTCTGTACCCGCCCTTAATAGGGAAGGTATGGACGTGGGCATGAAAGTATAATGGCCTTGTTTATTAACTTATAAACAAGTATATTTGTTACAATAAGCCGCAAATGTTTCAGGATACATTTTAGATTTGACGTGACCTGATGACATTATAAGGGCAGCTGCTATGGCGAACGTGATTTGCATCACAAGATTTTAGATCTGTGTGGTGCAAATTGAAGAGATTTTTGGTCTTTTCTCATTGAAATTGAGAGTTTTATACCGCTGAATGCGTTTCTACTTTTCACCGAGCCGAGAAGTCGAATTGGTTAGGTGCCAGACTGAATACGTGATTACCTTGGAAAGGTTGCAAATATCAGACAAGAGTCGCTTCGTGTGAAACCCTGACTGGATTGGTTCTTGGATCATGGTTAATAAATGAACCCCGTGATCTCCCTACCGAGAGGTTAGGTTTAACCGGGGCTAATGAGGATAAGGATATCGATGTGGTCCAAATTTGTTTTTTAGAATTTTGATATTAAAATTATGATTTTTATCCAATTTTTACTAATCCAAAAGTTTTAGTATAAAAGAAAAAAATTATCTAAATATAGAATTTATGTTATTTAGAGAAGATTAAATTTTCCCTGTTTGTTTTGATATAAATTAACAAGTTACAAAACCTCATTACATGGCCGCAAAGTTCAGTGACCCGTAAAGGATACTTACTCAACAAATTCTAACAAGATCCCAAACTTGTATCCCCTTTTAACAAACCATGCGGCATTCTTCATATTTATAACAAACTGTTGCCTGTGACTTCGTTCGCCTTGAAACGAAAAATAAATATAAATGTATACGGGACAAATTACACTGATTGAGTTAGCCTCGAAGTAAGTTCGAGATTTGTGTTACGAGATACTAATTCAACTATAACTATATTTTATAATAAATACTTACATAGATAAACATCCAAGACACAGGCCAATCAGAAAGAGTTATTTTCTCCACATGCCCTGGCCGGGATTTGAACCCAGGACCTCCGGTGTCACAGACAAGCGTACTACCGCTGCGCCACAGAGGCCGGGGTGGGAGGAAAATTATGTATTCCAGTTTTTAAGTTGGACCAGACAAAGACAGACTATCTGATACCATACAAATTGGAACAATAGTATTATTATATTATTATTTTTTTTTTAATTTTAATTTTACTAGATATTAAATTATATTAAAATATATTATTATTATATTATATACTTCCGCCTCATCCACATTCATAACTCGTGTCAGGTCAGCTCAGCGGTTTTGGATACACTTGACCTGACCTTTCGTCAAGACAAATGACTACCTTTAAAACAAATTTCAAATGATCAGAAACGTTTTTTCTTAATTTTTTAAGTCTCATAATAAATTCTCTTAACTTAATATTGTTTCTTTGAATTACCTGGTTGATTGGAAGAAATCCCTCACAGGGATAAGTCCGCCCTCGTACATATATACATACATAAAAATCACGCCTCTTTCCCGGAGGGGTAGACAGAGACTACCTCTTTCCACTTGCCACGATCTCTGCATACTTCCTTGTACATCGTTATTTTTAATGTATTTTTATGTTCTACTAAAAATTTGTTCGTACAATAAAATATTTAAAAACAAACAAACAAATTCCTGATTTTAGTTCGAAGTACCTACCTAGTGGTTATTTGTCACGTTCCGTGGTTAATAGTCCAACAAAAGCCATTGGAGACGTGATCGTGATTGTGTATAGAGACCCTCTAATTGGTGGATAGTACAATTTGGAATGACAGGCTGGAAGGTCAATGCACTTGTTAAATTTTGAAAAAGATAGGTACATCGATATCGTCAGATATTTCTGACAGCCTGCTCAACTATGGTCTTTAAGCGTAAACAATAAGAGTGTCTTTAGCGTTGAAAACAATTATCGTGTGAAAAATCTGCAAATTAAAGCAACTAGTAAGGCAATATGATACAGGTTCCCCGTGAAAAGGTCAGACGGGAGTCGCTTCGTAAACCTGACTTACCCAACCCAATTCAGAAGCAAAGTTATTGGAGCACCTTGGGGAGGTGAGAAGCCAACCATGTATTAAGCCAATAGGCTGCTACCTACTCAGAAACTATCAGTACCTAAGTTGTTCATCACGTGTTTTCGTTCGTGGCGTTCGCTCGATTTGTGTGTGTAATTTGTTTCGTATATAGTGACTTAAATGTATCTGCCGTGTGGTTCCCGGCACCAATACAAAAAAGAATAGGACCACTCTATCTCTTTCCCATGGATGTCGTAAAAGCGACTAAGGGATAGGCTTACAAACTTGCGTTTCTTCTTTAAGGCGACGAGCTAGCAACCTGTCACTATTTGAATCTCAATTCTATCATTTAGCCAAACAGCTGAACGTGGCCATTCAGTCTTTTCAAGACTGTTGGCTCTGTTGGCTCTGTCTACCCCGCAAGGGATATGGACGTGACCGTGTGTATAATGTATCTATTGGGATAGTGCACTCACGGTTTCCGGCACTTTAGAATGGAACCACTTCATATCTTTCCCATGGCTGTCGTAAAAGGTAACTAAGGGATAGGGTTATAAACTTGAGATTCGTCTTGTATGCGATGGGCTAGCAACCTGTCGAAGCCTTACAGCTGAACGTGACTTACAGAGTTTTTAAGACTGTTGGCTCTGTCTATCCCGCGAGGGACGTGACTAATATATACATATACATAATGTATATGTATGTATTGGGATAAACTAAGGATGCTCCTTTTAGGCAATGAGCTAGCCATAAGTCACTATTGGAATCTGAATTCCATCATTAAGCCATACTGAACGTATCAGTGCCGTGTGGTTCCCGGCACCAATAAAAAAGAATGGGAACGAGATGGAGTGGTCCTACCACTCCATCTCTTTCCCATGGATGTTGTAAAAGGCGACTAAGGGATAGGCTTACAAACTTGGGATTCTTCTTTTCAACTATTGGAATCTCAATTCTATAATTAAGCCAAATAGCTCAATGTGGCCTATCTACTGACTGATAAGTCTGTTTAAGACTGTTGGATCTATCTACCTCGCAAGGGATATAGACGTGATTATATGTTTGTATGAACGTATCAGCAACGAGCAGTCGTTATTCTACCAACCTCGTAAGGGATAAAGACGTGGTTACACGTATGTATGTATGTATGTGTGTGTATACTGCCCACAGAAGCGACAGTGTTCGGGCCGAGTGGATTGAAGCTGCCCTCTAATTGGTGTACACTTCACTTGCTTAAGTGCTATTGAATGGCGACAAAATGTCTTCAGGGTAAAGACTATAGACACTTTAATATTTAAAGCTGTATTTTTAGTTTCTGGTATAGTCTAGAATTATATCGTTTGAGGATTTTTCATATTGCACATTTAGATAATGATGTCTTTTGTCCATTATGGTTCTCTGAGCTTGAATAGAATATCTCCCGTCGATGTCGTAAAAGGCGACTAAGGGATAGGCTTATAAACTTGGGATTCTTTTTAGGCGATGGGCTAGCAATCTGTCAATATTTGAATCTCAATTCCATCATTAAGCCAAACAGCTGAACGTCTCAGTCGTCGTCTGAACGTCAGTCTTTTGAAAACTGCTGGCCCTGTCTACCCTGCAAGGATATAGACGTTATTTTATGTATGTATGTATCCTCACCACACTGGAGAGTAGCCCGGGGTTAGCTGTTGACCATAATCCTCGACGACCTCTGTGGCGCAGCGGTAGTACGCTTGTGTGTGTCACCGAAGGTCCCGGGTTCGAATCCTGGCCAGGGCATGATGAGAAAATAACTTTTTCTGATTGGCCTCTGTCTTGGATGTTTATTTATATAAGTATTTATTATAAAATACAGTATCGTTGAGTTAGTATCTCGTAACACAAGTCTCGAACTTACTTCGAGGCTAATTCAATCAGTGTAATTTGTCCAAAAAGCAAAAAATAATAATAATCATGGTGATAATAATGATGGTGAGTCAGGTTTCTACATGAAGCGACTCCCATCCGATATCCGCAACCATCGCAACTTAACTCATATTGGGTCTTGGTTGCACATTCAATTGCCTGAATGTGCAAGTTGCCTCACGATGCTTTCCCTCACCGCATGAGCATAGGTTAGCACTCAAACAAATGTACATACATATCTTGGAAAAGAGTTATTGGTACATAGCCGAGGTAAGATTTGAAGCGGTTACCACACGCATCACTTGCACATAAAGCTCTCAAGCGGTACTAAGAATAACCATCATGTATTATTTCATCGTTTGAGATTACCCTTATTTTTCAGAACGTTGACAAAAACACACAAACAAATACATATATTCGAGGCACATGTTTATTTTATTATTTTACTACAATGCGGCTGGAACGCTCCGCGGAATATTATGGTTTGGTGACATGAAAAATAATATTTACCTGTGTAACATTTATTTTAAAACGTGTGTTCACTTTGCTACTGTACTTAAATGTAGCTATTTAAGTATTAAATGTAAATTCTAAGTGCTAATGTGCCGTGTGGTTTCCGGCACTATTGAAGAGAACGACTCCATATAAACTTGGGATTCCTCTCATAGGCGATTGTCTAGCAACCTGTCACTATTTGAATCTCAATTCCACCATGAAGATATACAACTGTAGACCAAAGAATAAAATATACGTATTCACATACCAGCTGTGCCCGTGTCGTCGTGCGCGTAAGTATTGAATAACGCCTATACATTTGAAAATTATTTTTCAATACGATCCTCTGCAACTGTAACCAACATTATTAGCAACATTGTTCATCGGCGTTACCAAAAAAAATATTTTTTTGTAAATCTATGTTTTTTACGTAAGTAAATAAAATAACGACACATGATGAAGAAATTAGGTACGTTATTATTAAGATAAACGTAAAAAGATTACTTTTTAATTTCGCGGGCATTGATATTAATAAAAAAATACAAAAAATCTTATTCATGGATCTAAAAAACATTCACGTTTTTGCCCCCAACGTTCACTGACCCAATGGCACTAAACCGCTAAAGAGATTAATGCAAGCATATAAAAATAATACCCACCTTCAAGGTGTTAAAAGGGTTGAAAACCGCAAACGTGGTCGCCGACATAACTAGTAATAGATTAATAAACGAATTACGTTTGCTAATGAACACAACTGGACGATCAATCAACTCAGAGAGGCCCGTGAGATTGATCGACGTAAATAAATCATACAATGCCCAAACAAAACTCCAACTTAACCCTGTCACTTTTTGTTGATAATCTGTGCCAGGGCAAAGCCAGTTGTTTTTCTAGATATTTAGGTTACATTACTTATTCTTTTTTTTTGCGGCCAGTACATGATGAAAAAAAAATATTTATACATATTATTAGCAGTAAAAAAAAATTACATCATCAGCAATATGCTTTGTTAAATGACTACAGAAAATTTTCAGCTACATGTATGCAAGCCTTTCCCTTGGTCGGCTTTTAAAATCTGCGCCGAAGAGCAGCCGGTATGAACTTTCATTTATTTTGTGCTACCAAACTGTTAGTAAATTTAATACATAAATCACGCCTGTTCCCGGAGGGATAGGCAGAGACCACATCATTCTGCTTGCCACAATCAGCTTCGGGTACTTTTAACCAGACATTTTGCTACAACATCTCCGATTTGAACAAGCTACGTTCGTCTAGGCCTTCCCACACCAACAGTCCCATTCACACTTCCTTTGTAAATTTGCTTGGTCAACCTGTTTTCATTCATCTTCTCGACATGACCAATTGACAAGTTTAATAAGTAAATTTAATATCATTCAATATGTATGCGAATGTTAAAATTAACTTATCCATGCACTTTAAATGCATCCAGCTTTCCAATTGTAGTGTGAATAGGCACTACTGCGCCGTGATTTCGATCGATTCGTTAATAATAGACCGATTCATTCAGAGACTGGGGCTGAAGAGTGAAATTAACGTGATAGATTTGACTCGTGCATTTTGTAATTGCACTGTACTTTGTTAAATTTGGAGAACTCTAAGTGTATTATGAGTATCTCTCACTGAAAAATTTAATTTTAGATTAAATTCTCTACGAGAATTAGAATATTTACATCTTGGGTCTAAATATTAAAGTTAAGAATTTCTTTACATCAATTCTTATTTCTTTCTATACAATGTTGCCGTGACTTCTTGCCAATAACACCAGCATCAATGCATCTAAAACCATTGCTAGAATTTTAAATAGATACATATTTAATTATCTACTGATAGTCATAACCCTTCGTGTCAAATGAAATTATCAAAATAACAGTCTCAAGAAAAAGCTAGGTTTTCAGTGAAACATCGCAAAAATATAAGAAATACCGTCTTTCATATCGCATAAAATATGCCATTATTCACGAGCAATCCTGAAAACGATTAAAATTCCTCCGTGTATCTGTCGCATGGCAATCGCGAGGCAATATCTGACGTAGGTAGGTATATATGGAATATTCACTGCTCATTGTCGCGTGGTTCCTGGAATTTTGAAATAGAATCATTGCATGTTTTACCCATGTACCATGAGTAGCAAATGGAAATAAGCACTTTACGTCAGAAAAAAATTGGTCGAACGGGAAAGGTAACCGACTAAAAAGTGGTTCAAATCCTACCCTGGTCAGGAAGTACGTAATGACTGATTTATGGTATGATCTGCAAAAATTCACTGCAAAATTCGCCCCTATTAATGCGTCATAAAGTTCCATTAAGGGTAACTTGATCTGCAATTGACTGATCTGTACTTTGCAGTAAGGGAAAACCATCGTGAGGAAACCTGTTCATTTTGCAACTGGATGTACATCTATGATACAAGTTGCAAAGTCAGGTTTCCTTGCAAAGTTTACTAAGGTTAGAAGGGAGTTGCTTTATATAAAAACCTGACTTACACACGTAATCTTTATATAAAATTTCGTGAAGATCGTGGTGTATGTGAACCTTGGGATCCTCTCTAGAACGGAAAGGACGGGGCCCGGATGAGACGGAGTACTTTTATATTCTCCTCAGAACAAAATATTGAATGAACTGATTTAAAAACATCTATTTATAAATAATGCGTGTGTTAAACGAGCACGTAATTTACCCTTACCGGACATTGTGAATCACATTACAATGATCCGTGGTCACCGAGCGATGCAATATAATATATTATATATCTTTACATCACATATAATCACGTCTATATCCCTTGCGGGGTAGACAGAGCCAACAGTCTTGAAAATACGTATAGGCCACGTTCAGCTATTTGGGTTAATGATAGAATTTAGTTTCAAATAGTGACAGGTTGCTAGCTCATCGCCTAAAAGAAGAATTCCAAGTTTATACGCCTACCCCTTAGTTATTAATTATTATATATCTCAAGAACAAAAAAATTTGAGTATATAGAATTGTGATTGAAATAAAAAAATAGTCATGTCCAACAGCCATGTGGCAATCGAAAAGCAATATCCGTCGTGAAGTCTACGCAGATTCCAATGGGAGGCGTGTGGAACCTAGAGATTGAAATGTTCACTATAACCAATTACCACAAATCAGACGAAAAAATTGGACTATGAAGCTACTCTAGTCTAAATAAATTTTAAACGATCTCTACCAAAGCTTTTTTCATGATTGTTTCATCTAGGTAAAAATGATTATCCATTTTAATACATCTATGTAAGAAAAATCATTAAACCAAATAGTTGAACATGGCCTTTCAGTATTTTCGAGACTGTAGACTCTGTCATGGGCATGTCTATATGAATGTATTTATATAAGAAACGGAATGGTAGGACTACCATGTCGAGAGCCATAAGACGTTAAGGTCGGTACAGTGGTTCATACAATAGTAATAACTTCACATCGAAGACGTACCTAAGTTTTCTATGCGGTCTACTGTACAAGTGGCATTAAATCTTAGAGCCAAATCAATACGCAGATGATGCCTAAAGGGATTTGGAATTTCAAGGCCCGCAAAGAATCGGCAATTTCACTCAATTCCCGACATAAAAGGTGGAGCGAAAGATATTAGACGCTGAGACCGGCGTGACGAACGTGGCATGGTTTTTAAGTGCCGTTAGATATGACTTTATTTTTACACAACTGTCGAAAAAAGTGGTCTAATGTTTAAAGACTTGATTGAAAACTTAGACAACCATTTACATTAATTTTGTTTCGTAACCATGATTAAAACTTAATGGTTGCGGAGATCAGCTTCAAACTAGGTTAGGTTCCCTGAATGGTTGCGAAGGTCAAGGGTGTAAAAACCTTCGTGTAAAAACCTGATTTGCCCACTTGAGAGATAGAACCAACAGTCTTGAAAAGACTGATAGGTCACGTTCAGGTATATGGCTTTATGATGGAATAGCTATTCATTAGTGACAGGTTGCTAGCCCATCGTCTTAAAGAAAAATCTAAAGTTTATTAGCCTTATAATACATCATTTAATTAATCTAAATAAGGATTTTGTATCTCAGCTAACAAGTAAATTGATCTCAGCTTGTCGTCGGATCAAAGGCTTTATTTTACGTGAGAGTTACCAAGTTTTATCGCTCATAAAATATTTATCTCGTCATAAGTACCCTGTTCTTGACGGAAGTCAAACTTGTTGGAATCAGGTGGTCCCAAACTCTTCAATAAAGTCTTCGTAAGGTATTCCTCATTAGATATTCAAGTTCCGTATTGGAAATTTCATGGCTCAATTTCGCTTGAAATAGAATAACTTTTACGATTTGCTTGTATTTTTTTTCTGATCACTGTTTTGCATGGTAATGTTTTCAAAAGAATTATGAATTGATCGTTGCTAGTGAAAAGATGTAGTTTCTGCCTACCCTTTCTGGGAAGAGGCGTGTTGTATGTCTTCTGGTATTCTTAGTTACATCTTCACCTCTCTGGAGAGAAGCCCGGGGTGCGCCTTTAGATAGTCTAATACCTTACCTTGGATTAAGTGAATCGAAATTTTCAATGGTTTCGGGTCCCAAAGGTTGCAGAGATCAAACCGGAGACAGAATTCAAAGTTCATCCATTTGCCAGGTTTCCTCACGATGTTTTTCTTACATCTATGAGTGTAGCATTAACCAAAAGATTTTTGTTGGCAACCAAGAAAAAGATGGTTAATAACCTCTTAGAAAAACCTGCAAAAAAAATCTCCTTCTATATATGGTTGTAATGGTTAAGAATGTAGACCAAAGGATAATATACGGGTATACCTTTCACGCGACGGTACTATCTACCAGTCATTTAATATATCGTTCCATCTCGATTCCGCTCTACGAAAATATCGATGTTATTTGTAATATTACGCTATTTGATTCAATGTACGAGGAACATCTGATTCTATTGGATAATCAAAGCATTGCTTTTAGCTTTATTTTCGTGATATCTGAGTAGGTAATATTATTTTACAAGAAACATTGAATTTGATACATATGTACCTACATTTATCAATCCACGCTGAACCGTGGGTTGAATTCCACTGCAGCCATTTCACAATTTACTTTAATGCATTTTGTGTAAGAAGGGGAAAAAATGAGAAATCTTTCATTTCATATCATTGATGAAGTCAGACGGAAGTCTGACAAGTAAAAGACAAAATCTATAAAATGAAATCTGATTTGCCCACTCAAAACTTTAAACGAAAAATCTTCATTCATTTATCAGGCCTTACCAGAACTGAAAAAAAACAAGGCTAAGATAAAATGATACATTTTTATTAATATTGTCCGACCCTGTTTGTAACAAACACCCTTTTATTTTATCTCCACTACATTTTTTTTTTATTTGTAACAGCCAGTAAACTTGGCTAAGTGGCTGCAAAATAGAGCGTAAAATCGTTCGCCGTCGCTCGCGGCGGAAAATCTATTTGGTCGTATTATATACTAGGTCTGTGGTGAGCCTATTATTCGAATATGTGGATTCGAATTTGGAAAAATACTACCCAAATTTAAATCTTCATCAAATATCATGGAATCAGATAAAAAGAGAGGAGAGTACAAAATAACTCTGAACTAATAAAAATACAGGCACATGACATAATAAAAAAAAAATAGCTTCTAATACATTTTCATTCTTAATGCGTTAACAAATTTGTTGGCAAGGAAAAAAACCCGCATTATTCAATCACTATTTAAGTTAAATCTGTTTTATGAAGCAACCATCCATCATCGCAAAGATCCACCAATATTTTTATTCCAACAAAGAGCTTTTACACGAAATAAAAAACACAATGGATAATACTTTTATCGATAGTTCACACAAATCAACATTAATCAATATCCACCCAACGTTTCAATCTCGCTGTTTTGACGCGTTTTTTTCTTAACGTGCATATTTTCATGATAAATTGACCCGGAGCAAATTCATAGTTTTATTATTCAGCCCAGTGGCTTGCGAAAACAGTTTTTTTATATAAAAAATAACGCTGTTTTATCAATTTTCTTTGTTTGTTATTTCACAGATCACTCGGTTATTTATTTAAACTCGGAAAATTTAGAAACTAAATAGAATATGAATGACTACGAAAGCAGTCTTTACCGATATTAATGTAACGTTTTCTTCAAATAAACGATAATTACAATCTTCTTTTACTAATTGTACTTCTTTTTCTCTTTATAGCTTACATTTTTTTTACATTATGAGGTCTTTTGTATTTTTAAGTTTTTTTCCTTATAAGTTGTACACATATAGTCAAGTCTATATCCATTGGAGGTAGACAGAGCCAACAGTCTTGAAAAGACCGAATGGCCACGATCAGCTGTAATGGCTTTATAATGAAATTGAGGTTCAAATAGTGACAGGTTGCTAGCCCATCGCCTACAAGAAGGATCCCAAGTTTATTAGGATATCCCTTAGTCGCTTTTTACGACATCCATGGGAAAGAGATGGAGCTGTCCTATTCTTTTTTAAGTTCACTTTTTTAAGTTGACAAATTATACAAAATGGTAATGAATAAGTATTACTGTACTCGGGCGTAAGTAAGTTAATTTTACTACACGTAAATATGTATTTTTTTACGCAAACATCAATTTAATTGACATAAAATTTCGTTAAGCTGATATTTTTCCGAAATATATGTATATAAAAAAACTCAAATTAGTACCGCAAAATCAAGAAAACAAACACAAATGAAAGGGAATTTTTCCAAATAAAATGTATTCGCAACCGGAATCCAATAGGATTCTTTGTTGACAGGTTTTATATCTGGGCCCATTTATCTGATGTCAATTGAATTAAACAGCGCTGGCTGATATTTTGAAAAGAAATGGCGGTGTGCATTTTTAGTTTTAAAAAATTGTAAAGAGCATATTTTACGGTAAGGCTTCTATTTATACACAACACGGGCAAGGCAGAAGACAAAAAATAATATATTTTTTAAATTGGGCTTCAATTAGGAAAATTTAATTTGGTTCATTAAAAAAGAAATGAGGGAACTATAGAATAAATAAATGCGACAAAAATAAGGGTATGTAAGTACTTAGTGTGCTTTGTAAACGTAAAACCCGAAACGTCCTATTAAAAATGAATGGTGTGGTGAACCCACCCTTACTATAAAATTCAAAGCTTTATTCCCATACGTAAAAGGCTTGACAACACATAAAAATATGGCGTCACAGCTTTAAAAAGTAAAATGCTTTGAATTTCAGCTTTATGACATAGGCTATGTTGCGCTAAGAACAATAATTGTGTGCCGTGTGGTTACTGGCGCTTATGACGATTACGACGAATGTCGCAAAAGGTAAATTATCGCGAATCGCGAAAAGCTATCGCTGTTTCGCTTTTTATTATGACGTGAAACAGGACGGCGATAGTTTCGCGCGCGATAAAAATGGCGTCGCGCGTGTCATGCTACGTGGCAAGAATCTATAGTCAAGGGCGTACACTGAGCTCCTCACCAAAGTGGTGAGGATGTAACCAGGACGAAGAAAGACTTATTTCGAAGGTATTCTAGAAACAGTTTAGTGCCGTGAGGTCCCCGGCACCTTAAGAAAAAAGAACAGCACCACTCCACCTATTTTCCATGGATGTCGTAAAAGGCGATAAAGGGAAAGGCTTATAAACTTAGGATTCTTGAACCTGTCACTACTTGAATCTCAATTCTATCATAATGCCAAACGGCTAAACTTGACCTATCAGTCTCTTCAAAACTGTTGGCTCTGTCTGCCCTGTAAGTGATAAAGACGTGACTATGTAATTTTGTGAATTCTCGCACCGTTACTTCTCCAAATGAATAATATAAAGTTATACTATCATCAAGTTTAATAAAAACACTCAGAGGAATAAGTTTCTTCGTTAAAAGCATTCTTCGAAACTAAAATATGTAGATTGGTAACAAAATTTTACTGCAAAATTTGACTTGTAGTTTTTGTGGTGTTATTAGTGAGAGTTTCGACCCATTGCAAAAAGTGAGATATTCAATTTATATTAAATTGTTTCAAAAGTTTGAAAATATTTCAAAGCAATATTTCAAGACATTTTAAACTTGCTTTTTTACATTGATTTATGCATCGGCCATTCTAATAAGAGAATTTCGGTTTTGATACACTTTTCCATATGAAATGTAAGTAATACGTACTTTTATATTTGTTTCCGTATAATATGAATGGTAAAAGACTTATAAAAACAATGGTAAAATAAATAAATATTAGGTTATTCTCCCGATATCATATGAGTGCAACAGATTTTTATGTCAATTATTTATGCCTATGAAGACCTAGACGAACGTATCTTGATCAAATTAAGGACGTCCTGGCAAAGGGTCAGGTCAAGTCAAGAGTACCCGAAACCGCCGAGCTTGCATGAAGAGTAACTGTTATTACTTACCTACTCGTAAATACTTAATTTCGTAAGTAATCCAATTCTCGAAGCCAAAAGAGTTAATTTCCAATGCAGCTTCGTACCACAAAACAAAGAACGTGAATTTTTCATTGGTTAAGCTTAAGCTACAATGTGAAACCTACAAATTACGTGGAGCATTTCTCAAACAGAGAATGACTGTAATTTGTTAAGTCTGTTAACCGGACTAGCTTGTGTTTTGTAGTTTAGACTCGTATAGGTAATGAACAATAAAGAAAAGGTGATAGTTATGCAAGTTATCAGATGTTTTTTAGATGTTTAATGATGTTTTTTTAAAGACTCGGGAATACGCATTCTTATTACGTGCATTAAACAATCATGATATAAATTTTGTATTTTCAGACTTTTCGAGACTGTTGACTCTGTCTAGTCTGTCCCCATAAGGGATAAAGATCTACTGTAAAAGTGGATAAAGAAATTAGTATCGATTCGTTTAAAAAATTATCTCATTTATCGACTCTAGCCCTAAAGCAAAAAGCAAGGAATCGCGCGAAGCCGTTTTTATCGCGCGATAAACTATCGCTGTTTCGCTTTTTTATATAACGTGAAATGGGACAGCAATCATTTTAAATAAATATATATGTATATAATTACGATATAACCGAAGTTGCGCGTGCCATGCTACGGAGCTAAAGGCTCTGTTACGATAGCATTTACCCCTAAATGTTATAAAATAATATCGCTGACGCATATTCACTGCATCAGCGACCTAGTTATTACTACACATTTGTTTTAGCATGATTTGATTGAGTCAGTCCGTTCTCGACATTCTTTCCATATACAATTTCATAATTTAATTTCTATTCTTTGTATTTTGTTCTCAAAATAAACAGTTTAATTATAAATTTCTTTTTTTAAAAGAGACATTTTTCGGACCCCGTAACAGTGGTGTCAGAAGTGGGATTGCTAGCGTGGAGCTCCCGGGAAATCCTGTTCAAAGGTTATAATCTTGTCTCTATCGACTCTTTCGGCTCTATCGATATATGCTCCGCTAGCAATCCATCGCGGGTGTTCCAAAATATTTGCTACGCATCTTTCGGACTCCGTGGCATAATTGGCGTGGCGTAATTAAAATACTGAAGAACGAAGACTACACGGTCTTATCGTCTCCAGTTTGGACAGTCCTGTATCCTGTTGCGACAGTAAGCCTTACTTAACTAAGTGAGCCTGCCAATAGACACACTATTCGTCAAGCGAGCTACCTTCAGCGCGTTCCCGAAGAGTGGTGATACGTGATCCTCATCGTCGTGACCTCAACAAGTTCCTGATGAAATCGTGTGTCCTGATAGCGGCATTGTGAGTAAAATTATTTTTTTTTTTTTGTTATTGCCAATAATATTTTTTTCTTTTTTTTTTTTTCCTGTGTTTTTGTTTTCCTTTTTATTTAACAATGTCTACTAAGTCTGAAGGAAACTCTGGCTGCATTTCCGAATTCCCAATCCAAGTATTATGTAACTTTATTAATTCTTATAAAGGCGAACGTGAAACACTCACTGCCTTTCTGACTAACTGTCAAAATGCGTTACAGTTAGCCAGTAACCCTCAGAAGGATTTGCTTTTAAAATATATAATTTCTAAGTTAGAAGGCAAAGCTCAGATCGCTTGCTCTAACAAAATATTTGAAAATTTTGATGAATTAAAAGGCTTTCTAAGACAAAATTTTGGCGAACGTAAACATTACAATCATTTACTCTTAGAGCTACAGTCTTGTAAACAACAACCTAATGAGACTGTTGCCCAATATGCGTTGCGTATCGAAAGTTGCCTCACGAGCTTGCAGTCAGAGATACACAACTCTGAAAGTTTGAAAAAAGAGATAGCTGGTCGCATTGCTATGACCGAAGACCTTGCTATGTACACTTTCACTTTAGGGCTTCAACCTGCCCTTAGTAACATTGTCAGGTGTCGTAATCCTAAAAATCTAAATTTAGCAATTAACCTAGCTATTGAAGAGGAAAAAATTTTGAACTTAAATAAATCATTTTCCAGTCATAGTAGTCATAGTAATATCCGTAATAAAACATGTAGATATTGCAACAAATCAGGTCACTCGGAATCGGAATGTTATACCAAAGCGAAACGTGATGCGCCTCGCGCTCAAGTTTCTCAAATTCCGGCACACGCTACAAATAATAACTTTCCGTCTACATCGAAATTTAATTCCACACCTATTGTGTGTAGATATTGTAAACACTTTGGCCACGATATTTCTCAATGTCGTAAAAGACAGTATAATAACTCTAGACAAAATAATTTTCGTCCAAATACTACATATCAGCAAAATTTCATTGATAACCGAGTAGAAATATCGGAGCCACAGTGCCATGAAGAAGTTGAAAATAACGATAATTTAAACTAAATCCTCGGTTTGCGTATTCATGCCGGCGTAAATCGGAAAAAGTAGGCATGTATCATACAAAATTAAATACTACTTCAAACTCAAAATCCGCTGTATCTAATCTATCGTTATCTTCTACTTCGGCAATTAAGCCCATTGGTAACGATCATCATAAAAGGTCGTCGCTGTTTTCTATTTCACACAGATGTGCCATTGGCAGTGACAATAACTCTTCGAAATCCTCTGAATCTAATACTAATTCCATCTCTAAGCCCACTGTATCTAATTCTATGTCCAAATCCTCTGTATCCACTGAATCTAACATTAATTTATGTCTAAGTCCCCTGTATCTACTAAATCTAATATAAATTATATTTCTAAACCTATTACAAGCTTTCCTATTTCCAAACAAAATGATCTTAATACTAACCCTCTCTCTACGACCCCTGAAAATTTATTTGACGAATTTTTAAATATCCCAGAAGACTGCCCAATGGTCTACGATATATCCCAGATCAACAAAACATTTCTCCCTTATATAGAAGTCTATACGTCTCATTCCGATAAACCTCTTAATCTTCTCGTAGACTCAGGTAGTTCAATATGCATGGTTAAAGAAACTAGTTTATCCAACCTTTCTAACATCGAACCTAGTGTAGTTAAGTTTAAAGGCATCAATGATATAAGTTCTCATTCCGAGACGAAAGGAAAAATTATGTTATCTCTGAAATTAAATGCTAATGTATCTTTCCCATTTTATTTCCATGTAGTTAACAATGTAAATCTTACTTATGATGGCATAATCGGCTCAAACTTCTTGTCATCTAACGGAGCAACCATATCATATAAGGAATCTAAATTATATTTCTCCTCCGAACCCGAATTGTATTTTAAACTCAAGACCACTGAACCTATTTACGTTATTCCTCCACGAACCGAAATGCTGGTCGAATGTTTTGTCACTAACCCTGAGTTAGAACAAGGTTTAATCCTTACTTCATTAATTAAAGAATATCCTAATTTATATTTCTCTAAATGTCTTACTAAGGTAAAACCAAATGGTAAAGTCACACTATCCGTTCTAAATACATCAGAAAATAAAGTAATACTTAGACCCGTTAAATTTACCTTAGAACCCGTTTCTTATATATTAGAGTGTCCTAAACAAGGAGTTGCAAAAGATATAGAGTTCGTAAACCACACAACTGAAATTCTTTCTGGTTTAGAACGAGAAAAATTAGTTCAGTCCGCGCTTCGTTGCGAACACATGAACGAAGAGGAAGAAAAATCTTTACGTAATCTTTGTTCCGAATTCCATGATATTTTTTATCTCGAAGGAGATCGTTTGTCTTTTGCAAAAACAATTCAACACGAAATCCGTACCACCACCGAAAGTCCCATCCATGTAAAAAGTTACCGTTTCCCTGAATGCCATAAAGAGGAAGTAAGCCGTCAGATTAAGAACATGTTAGATCAGGATATAATCTCACCCTCTGTTTCCCCGTGGTCTGCCCCTATTTGGGTAGTACCAAAAAAACAAGACGCCTCAGGAAAACCGAAGTGGCGCATTGTTATTGATTACCGTAAACTCAATGAAATTACTATAGGAGATGCTTACCCCATTCCAAATATAACCGACATCCTAGACCAGTTGGGTCATAGTAAATACTTCACAACCCTCGACTTAGCTTCTTCCTTTCATCAGGTCAGGATGCATAAATCTGATGCTGAGAAAACTGCTTTTAGTGTTCCGGGCGTTTCCGGTCAACCAGGACATTACCAATTTAACAGAATGCCCTTTGGGCTTCGTAACGCCCCTTCTACCTTTCAGAGGTTAATGAACGTCATACTTTCAGGATTACAAGGAATTCACTGTTTCACTTATATGGATGATATTGTAATTTTTAGCCATGACCTTGAATCTCACATCCAAAAATTAAAGCTCGTTTTCTCTAAATTACGAGAACACAACTTAAAACTTCAACCCGATAAGAGTGAATTTCTCAGAAAAGAAGTTCAATACCTAGGCCATATCATTTCTGATAAAGGAGTGAAACCCGATCCCAAGAAAGTTGAATGCGTTCAAAAATTTCCAATTCCCAAAAGTCCCCGTGATATTAAGTCTTTCCTAGGCCTAGTCGGTTATTATCGTAGATTCATCGAAAATTTCTCACATATCACTAAGCCCTTAACAAACCTTCTAAAAAAGGATGTTAAGTTCATCTGGCTATCCAAACAACAAAATGCATTCGATATTCTTAAAAACAAAATAACTACTGCACCGATTCTTCAATATCCAGACTTTACTAAGCCCTTCATACTTACCACTGATGCCTCTAATTACGCTGTTTCAGCCATCTTATCGCAAGGAGAAATTAATAAAGATCTCCCTATCGCTTTTGCTTCCCGAACTCTTAATAAAGCTGAAGGAAATTATTCGACAACTGAAAAAGAATGCCTTGCCATATTGTTTGGTACTAAAGTCTTCCGCCCATACCTCTACGGTCACAAATTCCAAATAGTAACAGACCACAGACCCTTGCAGTGGCTGTTTAATTGCAAAGATCCAAGTTCTAAGCTTGTCCGTTGGCGCCTTAAACTAGAGGAATATGATTACGAAATCATATACAAAAAAGGCAAGATGAACTGTAACGCCGACTCTCTTTCCCGCAACCCTGTCCTTGCTGTTGATCCCGAAATTCCCTCCGTATCACCTGAAACTTATGAAAAATACTTACAAATTAGTCAACAATCCAACACTATTTACGATACAATAATAGAAGAACATAACGAATCCTTACTCAAAACCAAATGTAAAATGATAACTTACCCCTCTGCCATTGATTTAGACGATTCCATTCCATACTGCTCTGAAATCATAGAACTATCTAAAAATGATGATGTAACCGACATACGCGACGTAGAACGCGAATTATACACTTTTTACAGTACCAAAAACGACAAACATGTGTATACCCATTTATTTTTACGAGTACATCATTATGATGAAATATCATATAAAAACATATTTAATATGCTCAGAGACTACAGAGATATGATAACCACCTGGTACTCTGAAGAAAAAGAATTTGCAATCTCAGATTTTAATGACCCATTTAATAAAATTTCCTTTCTTAAAATTTATAATATGCTATCTTTCCTATTCCATAACACAGGTGTCAAAATACACGTATATCACAATAACATATCTTTTCCCACACCTGTCGAAGTACCAAAAATACTCAAGGACCATCATGATTCTCCCTCCGCCGGACACCCCGGCATAACACGTATGTATGATCAACTTAAAACAATATACTGGTGGAAAAACATGCGCCAAGACATAGAAAACTATGTGAAAGCCTGCAAGTCATGTCAAATAAACAAACCATTGCGACAAACTAACAAAGCCCCTATGATTATTACCTCTACCGCTAATAAACCTTTAGAAAAAATATTTCTTGACGTAGTAGGACCACTACCTGAAACTACTTTCGACAAATACAAATTTATCTTAACATTCCAAGATGACTTAACCAAATATTCCCAGGCTTATCCCATGTTGACTTGCTCTGCCCAAGAAACCGCTCAACGGTTAGTTCATTTTATTTCTCACCTTGGCATTCCTAGAATTATTGTCACTGACCAAGGAACAAATTTCTGTTCCGATGTACTAAAACAATTAGAACGTCTTTTTGGCATAAAACATATATTCGCAGCCGCACACCATCCCCAAACTTGCGGGGCACTTGAACGAAGCCATTCGACCTTAAAAGAATACCTTAGATCGTATATTGAAGAAAATTCCCATACCTGGGACTTATACTTAAATACTGCAATGTTAGCTTATAACTCGAATGTCCATTCCACAACGGGCTACCCTCCACTTGAACTCTTATTGGGTTTTAAACCGTATATACCTCAATCCATAGATCGGCTCGAAAACAGTACATACACTGACTATATTCGAGCATTAAACCACAGGCTCTATTACAGCCGTCAAAAGGCTATAACAAATATTCAAAATTCAAAAGAAAGGTCGAAACGATATTACGATTCCCACTCTAAACCAATAACATATAGTGCGGGTGATATGGTTTACATAAGATGTCACCATAAACAAAATAAAGCTCTCTCACCCGTGTGGAAAGGCCCTTATAAAATAATAAAAATAAACGGTAATCACACCGTCACTGTAGTTATAAATAGAAGACACGTTCGTTATCATTATGATGAAATAAAACCCGCCTCCTAGTGTATGTCTCATTGTCCACAGATTTGCCGCGACAGTGAACGGGAGCACGTATATAACGCAGATAACCAGCAGTCCAGGAATTTATTTCGATCAATCTCTAGATGTTAAGTTTATCCACGATAGTTGGAATGTTGTAACGTACATCGACTTGTCTCATATTCAACCTCATTTAGATAACGTGGAATACCTATTTGAAAGAATTTCTAAATATTGTGTCTCTTCTCAGTCATCATCGAAAATCCAATCAGACTGTACTAACTCTCTTAATTCTCTAGAGTCCCAACATGCTAACAACGTAAAAAAGTTTTCTTCAATATCTTATTTAGTACAAGTGCAACAAACAAAACGTTCTAAACGCGGATTAGTTGATTTAGGAGGCTCGATATTAAAAACTTTCTTCGGAACATTAGATGCTAGTGACGCAATTATATACACCGACGCAATAAATCAAGTACAGTCGAGCGAAAAACAGTTAGCACATCTTATGCAAGATAATATCCACGTCATAAAATCAACAGTATTTACATTCAATAGTACAATGTCAAAAATAAAAGAAAACGAGAGTCGACTAAACCATAACTTAAACATCATAGAAAAAGCCTTTGAAACTCTCACAAATTCAAACGATAAATTAGAAATGAAGTCTCAATTATCTCTGCTACTTCATTCACTAGAAGGTATAATAATGTCTCTATCTTTCGATATCGATGACCTGAATAACGCAATATTATTTAGTAAAATGAATATTTTGCACCCGACTGTACTCAGTCCACAGCGACTTTATGAAGAACTTGAGCTATATAAAAACAATATACCTAAACATTCCGAGTTGCCAGTATCTTTGACTCTGCAAAACGTTCATGAGCTAATTAATGTATCTGATATCATATGTTATCTCCATGATAATAAGTTAATTATTGTAGTAAAAGTTCCTCTCGTTTTGCCTCAAACATATAATTTATTTCATTCTATCCCTTTACCTACCCCCTATAACAGCCAGACTCCTGATACTTATGTTCTAATTAATAGCAATAACTGTAGATAGATTATTTTACTCACAATTTGATGATGTTAAAGAGTGTAAAGTGATACAAAACCAGTGTTACGTATGTGCGTTAAAAAACGTTTACTCGTCTATAGCCAACCCAGTGTGTGAGACAGTACTGTTAACCGACGTAGTTCAAAAGTTACCCAAATCGTGCCAAACAAAACTCTTACACGGCTCTATAGACTTCTTCCAGAAGATAACTAACGACAGGTGGATCTTCGTGCAATCAGAACCGGGTAAAGGACATATAACGTGTGAAAAGCCTTATTCTAACGTAGACGAAATCTTGTTCGGAACTGGTATTTTACATCTACCCAAAACATGTCAAGCTTTTTATAAAACTTTATCTTTTAGTGCTACTGATACATTAACCTCTAACATATCTATTTCTATATCTAGTTATAATATTGTCAATGACGACTGTTGCGTCTCTAATAAGATAAACACTTCTATTTCTAAGCTACCGTTTGTAAAACTTAATGAAGTAAATAACCTTGATTCTCTGCTACAAGCTAGTTTACATCTAAATGAATTTGAGAAAGAACTGAATAAAGTCCAACAACCCACTCATTTAGAAAAGTATAGCACTCATTATATCTCACTGATTTATGTAATTACAACTATAATATTGTTATACCTATTATATAAAAGTAGAAAATACATATGTTCTCAAAGCTCGGGTTGTTGCATTAATATTTATAACCAATGTCATAATAAGAAAACCAAGAGAAGTGTTAAGTCAATAAAAGATATTTCACCTAGACCTGAGTATACCTCAGACTCATCAGATAAAGAATCTGTGAGATCTTTACCAATACCTACAAAAAGGAATATCTTAGATTAAGTAAATAAAAAAAAAAATACTTACTGATAACACTTCAATTATAGTTACTACTGATTTATTATATTACTTACTTAATAACTTTTATCGAATTTCTTATGCAAATTCTAATCTTAGACTTCATTAAGAGTGTATTAAAACTCATCCTATACTTTATCCTATATATATATATAAAAAAAAAAAGCTTATATAAAGTTATAAACCTTATTATTAAATTAATTGTAATGTAATATTAAATACTTAGAATAAATATACTTAAGTAGACTTAAGTCTGTATTTTGAAAGAATGTCATGAGCCTCTAATTGTAATCTCTCATCCCTTCAGGTGATGTTCGATCTTAACGGGGGGGGTGTTACGATAGCATTTACCCCTAAATGTTATAAAATAATATCGCTGACGCATATTCACTGCATCAGCGACCTAGTTATTACTACACATTTGTTTTAGCATGATTTGATTGAGTCAGTCCGTTCTCGACATTCTTTCCATATACAATTTCATAATTTAATTTCTATTCTTTGTATTTTGTTCTCAAAATAAACAGTTTAATTATAAATTTCTTTTTTTAAAAAGAGACATTTTTCGGACCCCGTAACAGCTCCTTTATGAAGGACTTTTAAATTGCTTCAAAAAACAAAGATAATTTTTCAAATTTCATCATCATGTGAATGAATCGTAAGAAATATACGACGCCCGGTTAGGCGTTATCTCAAGTGCCATGCGATCTTTGGATAATTGATGAAGGAACCGAAATCGGAAAGGTCTTTAACGAGATGGGTGACAGAGCAAGAAGATTGGGTTTAAGCAAGGATTTATCCAGTTTTTGTAGAAAATTAGATTTTTTTTATCTCTTATCTATTGAGATAAAACAGACATTAAATCACGCATATATCCCGAAGGCAAATTGTACTTTGTCTAACCGTCTGCCCAGAATAACTGATAGGGGAGTTATTTTGAACTGATATCCCAAACCGATGTACTCTTACATACATATAGACGTGACTATAAGTATATATATTTGACCTTGTCCTCTCTATACCCTTGAAATAGCTTTAAAACAACAAACAAACTAAACTGGAAGAAAACAACGGTGCAAACCCAATAAATAGAAGGATTTACACCTGCTTTTAGCGTAAACACTTTATGCAAATTATAATGGACTCTCTAGGTCATTTTAGTATCTAAATCTTGTCTTCTGCCTTTAGTCCCGGTCGCAAACTTATATCTCTAAAGAGGAACCCGGGGTGGAGGTGCCTTTGACCATGGATCCTGGATTGGGTGAGTCAGGTTTTTATTTGGTTAGTATTCAAACGAATGAACATAATTTTGAAAAGAGTCATTGGAACATCACCGAGGTGGGATTTGAACCTATGCCTTTCTGCGCATCGCGAATTTAAACCGGGCAGCTTACCGATTCGTCTATCGACGCTCTCATTACAGTATTTAAATATTTGTTTAGATGTCGAATAAGCGACCAAGGGATAGAGATTTATTAGTAAATGCTCTTTATCCACACTAATAAAAAGCATTAGATTTGTATGATTTTAACTATTAAAACTCAAAAACTACTGAACCAATTTTGATGAAATGTGGTAAACAGATAGAATAAACATTAATAAATAGGCCAAAAAGGAAAAATACTATATTTTTTTCTGCAATTTTCCCCGAAGCGTAGCCCCATATTAAAAACATGAAACAATTTAGTACAAACGGGGGCTTATTCCTCAGTGAGACCTCTTCCAGCCAACCAGATATTTAGAGGATCGCATACAAAATTGATGTTAGTGTAATTTATCTTATGAAAGCTTACCGTGTGGATCCCGGCACCTATAAAAAAATAATAGGACCACTCCATCTTGTTCCTATGGATGTCGTAAAAGACAACTAAGGGAAAGGCTTATAAACTTGGGATTCTTCATTTAGGCGATGGGCTAGCAACCTGTCACTATTTGAATCTCAATTCTATCATTAAGCCAAACAGCTGAACATGGCCTATCATTCTTTTGAAGACTGTTGGCTCTGTCTACCCCGGAAGGGATATAGACGCGGTTATGTGTATGTATCTATGTAAGCTTACAGATAATCTGATAGCGAAAAATAAACATAGTGTGTGACATTAACAGCTGCTACATTTCCCACGTCAAACGTAAAATTCAAGTAAGGGAAAGGTTTTACAAACATTTGAATTTCAATTTTATAAAATAAGGAAGGTATCCGCGGCTTTGTCTATCTCGTATAGGATGAGAAGGTGATATACTCGTATGTTGTGTAACTTGTAATTTTTTTCCCGATTTAAATGATATTTCTCCTCACCTCATAGGATGTTAAGTATGATTTGTCTCATTTATTTTATTTTATTTGACAGCAAATAGCTTGACATAAAACTGAAGCTAAGTATTATCTTTGTTACAGGTATGCGGAAGATAAAATAAACATCGCCTGGATTATTATACATGGTAATAATCTTTAATGAATTTCAATACAAAAATTAAGATGTGTGTAGTGTGGTACCCGGTACCAATTTAAAAAATAATACGATCATCTCTTTCCCATGAATATCGTAAAAGGCAACTAAGGGATAGGCTTATTAACTTGGGATTCTTCTTTTAGGCGATGGGCTTGCAACTTGACACTATTTAATCTCTTTTCTATAATTAAGCCTAACGACTGAACCTAGCCTATTAGTCTGTCATGACTGCTGGCTATGTCTTCCCCGTATGGGATATAAACGTGAATTATATGAATGAAAAAATTAAGATGAAAATAAAATACATTTCGACTGCTCGGTGAAAGAGATACAAATTTTCATTAAGCGTAATGAATGAACATAAATAATTCTATTAATAATCATCAAAGCCTCAAATTGAAAACATCACTAAATAATCTCAATTCGATCGACTGATTGAAGCGGCTCATTATTCATCGCAGTTAATTATTTAAGATAATTAGATGTGAGGCGTGAATGTTACACTCTTGACTTTTATTCGACGAGGCAATTCGACTAAAAGGTCCACTGTATGTTGAGCTCTTGACGAAGAGTTAGCTATGAATAGATGGGACAAGTGTTTCATGTGCAGATGAGGCTGAAAGTGATTATTTAAACACTAGAGGCCGCCCGCGACTTCGTCCGCATGGAAACCCTATCAATCCCGCGGGAACTCTGGGATAAAAAGTAGCCTATGTGTTATTCTGGGTCTTCAGCTACCTACATACCAAATTTCATGGTAATCGGTTCAGTAGTTTTTGCGTGAAAGAGTAACAAACATCCATACATCCATACAAACTTTCGCCTTTATAATAGTAGTAGGATTGTTGTTTGTTGTGATTTTATTTAATTTGGATAAAATTGTAGCATAGTTTGCATATCATATATTAAGTATCAAATATTTTTTTTTCTATTTAGCCACGATAATTTAGTTTAACGATTGATGAATGTGTTGAAAACATTTAAACTGTTTAATCATACGTACATAATGTCATAATTTTTAATTCTTACAGAGTATTCAAATTGGATAGACAGGGTAAAACAAAGCAAAGACAGTGAGTGTATGGCTTTATAATGGAATTAACATTCAGATATTGAAAGGTTTTTAGCCCATTGCCTTAAAGAAAAATCCCTTGTTTTTAGATCAAACAGTCTTTACAATTTTGAATTTTTAATTTATCAAAACCAACAACAGTTTATATTAATGTATTAAAGTGCTTCTTCTATCTACATCAGTACATAACCCTATGGCACATCTAGAAATTTCAGCGTCTTTATCATCAATGTACCCTCATTACGAGGCTGTCTTACAGAGTGGAGTTAGAAGGAGATGGATGAGATCGGACATTCCCTCTCCCGCAGACTAAGTACAATGTGCCGCGTTTTCTTTTCATGTTTTTTACTCTGCTGTAAGCTGATAAGCGGCTCTTATTTACTTTGTTACTTACGTCCAATTCGCTTCCTTTTATAAGAAAAAGCTCGCGATGTAGGAGATCAAAATGTTGCATGTTCGTATAATGTTGCCATAGATAATTATATATAAAAAAAGTCTATGTTATCTGACTTTGTAAGCGGAATAATTATAAACAGTGGGGGTTTATATCTGATACTAAATTAATGCAAGTGTGGCGCCTCTCCTAAACAATGGAGAAACAGTTTTCCTGCCCTCTATACCTCAACACCATCACTAGGGATACACTGCACACCATCACTTGAGATACGCTGCAGTGCAGTATTTTAATTTGAATTTTGAATCTGATGAAAGTCACTAATGAGGCTGTAAAAATGTCAAAATTTTAAAGTGGTAATAATTAACTATCGTTGGACTTATGGACACAAGGGTTTATCGACACAATAAACCGAGGTGGTATGCGGGTAGTAGATATATTGGAAAAATTAAGTAAATTTTTTTCTCTCCGGAAAATGTGATCAATGTGAAAAAGGGTCATTATTTTCCAGGGATTACTAACACCACCATTAGAAGTAAAGCCCTACATTTAGAAATGTAAAAGTGCTGTTTTTATTTTTTAAGATGGCTACGGATAAAATCCTGAATATCCAGCGTTATTTACAGTTTAATTAAAAGCTCGTTAGCCGGCCGCCACGGTAATTACGCAGTCTAATCGTCTCGAAAGAAGTTGGGTGTTTAGTCTACGCAGATAATATTGGATTGCCAGTTGTTGTTTATATATAAACATACAAACATGTAATCATACATACATACATAATATCACGTATCTTGATCAAATTAAGCACGTCCTGGTAAAGGGTCAGGTCAAGAGTACCCGAAACCGAGCTTGCATGAAGAGAGTTATGAATGTGGATGAAGCGATGAAAGTATGCAGAGATCGTGGCAAGTGGAAAGATGTAGTCTCTGCCTACCCCTCCAGAAAAGAGGCGTGATTTTATGTAATCATGACTATATCAAATGCGGGTTAGACATATCCGATAATCTTGAATAGGTATATTGGAAGACCACCTACAAAACTGTATGGCTTAATGATAGAATTGAGATTCAAATGTCACTGTTTGGTTGGTTAACTGGTTGCTATCCCGTCGCTTACAAGAAGAATCCCAAGTTTATACAAAATACCTGCATTAAAATTAGATGCAGTCGAGTCCAACCTACGATTTACAATATGAGCATATATTGAAATACCACCACTTATAAAGGTATTTAAATAAAAATATTATATGATTTGAAATTTTCGTACAAAAAAAAATTGTATAACCAATCATTCAGCAACAGCTGCGGCAAAAGTATTGGAAATTCCATTACACAGGTCTTAAAAAGGGGATTTCCATCTCACTGAAATAGGTTGAAAATTTTGTCATGATGTACCTAATAGACTTTAAGTTCTTGCAGAGTTCCGAGTTATTGGAGTGTGAAAAATTAAAGCCAATGAGATTAAACTGGAGGGTCACACGTGACAAAAGGTGCTCGGGTCAAAAATATCATCGCTCAGACAAAATTAGACTCTTAAACGTTCACGGCAATGGTTAAATTCAATTGGAATAAACGCATTACTTTGTTTTGCGGCGCACCAAAAATTTTCACAAAAGGGAGAAATTAACAAACAATTTGTATTTTTGTTAAAATGTTCAGAAGTTGAATTAATTTGGGAACGTGTCACAACTTTTTAACCTTATTTTGCATAATTAAACGACGAGTTTTTTGACATTGTGTTTGCGTGTGGAATGTTAATTATATTTTTAAGATAGCTAAAAGAATAAAAATTAAGAAGAATAAAGAAAAACTTCAGAGTAACCATAGAGTGAGCTGCATAGTAAAATACTATACTTAGATGATCTTTTCATTATGATGCATTAGCAGTTTTAGAAATAAGGCTATAACTAAAAAGAGGTGGATGGATAGAATGAAGCAAAAGCGCACGAGTAGAAAAATAGTGCCTAGTGAAAGAAACGAAGTATATTTCATTCTTTACGTCGACCCCACGACTATGGGAGCGAAAAAAAAATATCTCTGAAACTGAATAAACTGATAAAAATCTTAAAAACTTTGCCAAATCATTTCCTTGAAAAAAACAGGTGCTAATAAAATCGACGGCAATTCCTCATACTTACTACTTTTTAAACAAATCTTCAACCAGCTTAAGATATTCGTCGGTTTCACCCTTTCAAGAAAAACAGCAGTGCTTTCAACATTGTTGAGATAATTTTTATGGGGAACACAGAGATGAAAGAGTCATTGCTATATTAAAAACATTCTTTAGCAACGATTTTCACTAGACATTTTATCGTTTCCGTCAGCGAGTTGTCACATAAACATACAATGTTTTCTGTATTAATCCACATACGACTTAGTTTGCAAACAAGATGGATTATAACATGAACTGAACAAGGTTTCGTTGAATGAACGATGGATTATTCATACGTATATTATAAAATTGCAACTGACCGATGTCTGTACTAGAATATATTGCTTAAACACCGATAAGATCTTTGTATGTATGACCAAGAGCCGTGTGGTTCCCGGCACCAATAAAAAGAAGAATAGGACCACTCCGTCTCTTTCCCATGGATGTCGTAGAAGGCGACTAAGGGATAGGCTTACAAACTTGGGATTCTTTTTTAGACAACAGGCTAGCAACCTGTCACTATTTGAATCTCAATTCTATCATTAAGCCAAATAGCTGAACGTGGCCTTTCAGTCTTTTCAAGACTGTTGGCACTGTCTACCCCGTAAGGGATATAGACGTGATGATATGTATGTATGTATGACCAATAGAATAGATCTCCAGAGCGGCAGTGGTCGAATCGGTAAGGTGTCTGTTTAGAATGCGTGTGGCGCAAAAAGGCACAGATTCGAATCCCACCTCGGCCATGTACCAATGACTAAACTTTTCGAAGTTATTTGCATTAGGTTGAATACTAACCGATGCTGTTACGGTGAGAAAAAACATCGTGAGGAAACCTGCAAATTGAACTAGATAATCATGATCGATCCAATACGGGTTAGGTTCCCCTGTAAAAGGTTGGTCGGAGACGGGAGTCGCTTCGTGTAAAAATCTGACTCACCCTATACAGGATCCATAGTCAAAGGCATACCCCAGGCTCCTCTCCAGAGTGATGAGGATGCAACCTGGACTAAAGTCAGGTGGAAAATAATAATAGAATAGATCTTCAGAATTTCTGTCTGTGCGTTTGTACCCGTATCCTGCGAAAACTATTACTTCGATTTACAAAGCGCTTATCAATAATTTGAAATTGTTGTTCTAGACAATAATTACGTCATAGAAATCGTCAAAATCTGTTGACGATGTATTTTCTTCAAGATTTAAACCTCACGATCTTACAGTACCAAAGCTAGCCCCTGTTCCTCGGTATTTCCTAATTTCATGCTTCCTTCGGCTTGAGAATATAATGGGACAATTTCTTATTCGCCCCTCTGTGCTTTTTTCTGTGCCAAAATAAGTCGTGTTGTAAACGTCATTGCTTTAAATTATAGGTATTACAATATTGCCACTATTTATTTATACCCTGAAACATGGGTTTATGCAAGGATACGTTGTTACAAACATACATACATTCATATATGTAGGTAACTTCTTTAGCCTAATATAGGCTACATTCAGCTGTAATTGAGATTCAAATAGTGACAGGTTGGCCCATCGCCCAAAAGAGAATCCCGGGTTTGTTAGCCTATCCCGTAGTCGCATTTTACTACATACGGGAAAGAGATTGTGTGTTCCTATTACTTTTTGTATTGGTACCGTAAACAACAAGGGACGTTATATCGCTTATATACGAGTATATATGCTTTTAATTGCAAACGTGCGTTACTGATAAAAATCATGCGAATCCTGCCTAAAACCTATTACCTAGAATACCTTTTACCTACACTTGCTGATGATATTGGTGCTAAAAAGATAACAAAATAAGATTAGAAGCCTTTGAAACTAAAATATTAATTGCCCTGTACCTATTTGTGAAATTAAAATAAATAAAAAAAAATCTATCCACATTGCCTGCAAAATTGCTTGTGCAAATTTTACGATTATCGTAATTCGTGTGACTGTTCGACTATTTCAATCTCAATTCCATCCTCAAGCCTAAAAGTTGAAGGTGGTGGCCTATCAGTCTTTTCAAGACTGTTGACTCTGTCTACCCCGCAAGGAATATAGACGTTATCATATGTATGAATGTTATTAGCGTAAAATGGCTAAGACACACACACTATTCTTGTTACATTGGTATAGATTTATTACAAAAATATACCGCTACATTGTCGAACTTTGAAAAGTTTCGCCTTGAAAGCTGCAACTCGGTTAGAATGCTATAAACGAAGTAGTTATCTCTTCCACGAGACACAGTTACCACTCGTGTCTACGAAACAGCTTTAGTTGAATGAAAATATAATTTAGTGTAGCGTTTTATTGTGAGTCGTAGCGGTAACGTCAATTTCTTTATTTTAAAGCACGATTTCTTAGGTAAGATCTACCTAAGAAATCGTGCTATGAAATTAAGAAGTCTTATGAAACCTTTATGCAACCATTTTGTTTACTTTTTTTTTTGTTATATCGTCGGCACCTTAGACTTCTTTCCGTAAAAGTGAAGACAAAACCGGGACTAACGTTAGAAGGTTGATGTATATTGATTCCAAGCTGTGCCCACGACTTCGTCCGCGTAGAATAGTTATTTTGGGCATCATTGACGCCCGCCCTCAAGGAAGAATAATTTTCTTCTTTTTAACACATTTTCCATTATTTCTTTGCTCCTAAAAGTTGCAGCGTGTTGTTATATAGCCTATAGCCTTCCTCGATAAATGATGTATTCAACACAAAAAGAATTTTTCAATTCGAACTAGTAGTTCCTGTGATTAGCGCGTTCATACAAACAAACTCTTCAGCTTTATAATATAAGTATAGATATAGATTTAAAGTGAGAACATATACTTACTTAGAAATGTATACTCACTGCAATACGTGTACGATACAAAGGTGGTACACACTTATTTCTTATATGTATATAAAATTCTCGTGTCACAATGTTCGTTCCCGTACTCCTCCGAAATGGCTTGACCGATTCTCATGAAATTTTGTGAGCATATTGAGTAGGTCTGAGAATCGGCCAACATCTATTTGTCATACCCCTTAGTGATAAAGGGTTGTCCACCCTTAACATTTTTTTTAACTAGAAATTACTTAAAAATTATTTATATAAACAAAGTTTGCCGGGACAGCTAGTTTATGTATATGTTACTGTACTACTATACTGTACAAGAGATTTAGATAATATGCCCGGAATATTCTAATGTATGACAAAAGAGAAAAAAATATATAACCATTATGCAATGTACCACAACCTCTATGTTATGAAAATATTAAATTATGAAAACTTCAAACCGGATATTCAGAGATATTTCGACAAAGATAAACCGTGTAATGCGATTTGGTTCCGTATATTTTACACTGAGACGCCAAGCTAATTCGAATGCGGATGGATTGATAAATATTTAATATCAGAATGCTCCATAAGACTAAAGCACACTGACGAGAGTAGCGTTTATAGTTTTGCGGAAGGGAGAGAGGTCAACACATAAATTTTCTTTAAACTTTGTACATTTGACTAAGCCATAATATCTATGGCCTTACATTTTTTTTAAAGTAAAGTTTGTTTTGTAATTAGAAAGTAGTTTCAAACCGATTGCCTATTTCAGTGACCTTTTTGATTATTTAAAAGAAAACCGCAATATATTTTCAATATTTATATAACAACAAGGGTTCTATTTCCAAATCCCAAATGTTTAAATTAGATTTTAGCTTAGCCTATGTTTGTAGTAAAATCCATATTAGTATTTGTTGCTATTTTTGTATCGTGGTAGGAAAATTTAATTTACTCCCTGACATGTATAGTTAATGAGACCACACTGCTATTTAGAACTGCTTTTAAAACGGGTAGCTTAACTTGTGTTGGTATGAACATAGTAATCTATCAATTGTAGTTAGTATAATTTTGAATTAGTTCAGTGGGTAGGAGATTATTAGTTTCTTGACTTTCAGTATTAATTAGTTACAAAGTTTTATAATATTTTCTTATAGCTATTAATTTTAATATGCGCTATTATAATCTATACCTAGGGAAAGTGTTTAAAAATTTTCATAGAAGATGTCTAAGATCTACTTAAGTGTTTTGTTTCATTGATTGATATTTTTTTTTATATACTGTAACATCTCCGTATATGGGGACAAAGATGTTATTGAATGATATTCCATTCAGCCTGTAAAGAGCGTGCAGTGAAACCGCTTATCCGCTCAGCTTATGCAATGAAACCGTTACCTACCTAGGCTAGCATATTGCGGTAGGAAAATTTAATTTTCGCGCTGACAAATTGCAGCTCTTGGAGGATCTTAGTTAGGCCGTTTGTACGTGAATTGAGGTGCAGTTGACATTATATTTCTGCCACTTGTCAAACTTACTCGTACAAATTTCTTTAGGTCACCTCACGTCTTTTTTTTTACGGAGTCGGCAGTCTCTTAAATAAGAAAAGATATAGGGTGATATAGGGGGTAGGGGATTTATATCCTTATGGATTGCTTGGTAACGAAATTGAAATATTGACAGGTCCATCGTTTAAAAGAAGAATTCTAAGCCCTTTCCCTTAATGAGCTTTTATAATGTATAAAGCAATAAAAATACTTTAAAAAAAATAATACGTTCGTATTCTTATTTTTAAGTGTCAAGAACCACACGGCCTCTCTAACTCTATAAATAGTTATAAATATATATAGTCGCCTTAAATTTGAACCTATGCATTACGCCTTCCTGCTGTTTAACTTAACCGTTCGACCGCCTACGAAGTTGTATTTACATACCCCCTGCGGTTCATATTGCGGACAAATTAACAGTGTCAGTGGTTAAGTAACATATATTTGCTAACTCCGGAAAGTTCAAACGTCAAGTGCTTAAACTTGGCTGAATTATTAATGTTTGTTGCTCTCAAACTACTGCGACGTGATAGTGAACTTAACCGTTTTTGTAACTGAGAGTTTGGAGATAAAATAAAGGTATATTCTCATCTAAACACAAAGTTGGTGCTTAGTGTAGTAACTTTGAAATGGTTAACCTTAACTCTCTGACTAAAGGTTACCCAACGAGCCATGGAACGAGCTACGCTCGGAATATCTCTTGGAGACAGGATCCGTAACACAGTTATGCGCAAGCGCACCAGAGTAGTGGACGTAGGTCACCGCTATGCTATACTTAAGTGGGCGTAGGTCACCGCTATGCTATACTTAAGTGGACGTAGGTCACCGCTATGCTATACTTAAGTGGACGTAGGTCACCGCTATGCTATACTTAAGTGGACGTAGGTCACCGCTATGCTATACTTAAGTGGACGTAGGTCACCGCTATGCTATACTTAAGTGGGCGGAGGTCACCGCTATGCTATACTTAAGTGGGAGTGGGCCGGCCATGTGGGTAGACGTGGTGGTGGTCGATGCAGCTAATCTGTTCTGGAATGGCGACTAAGAGCTGAAAAGTGGAATACTGGTAAATTATTAACCCCGAGATGCCAGAACCAACCCGGGCCAGAATAATCTTTGATAGAGATAAGTGAAAAGATATTCTCTACTCTCTTCTTCTTCTTCTCTTTTTATGTAATAGAAAAGGGATAGAATTATAAAATTGGGATTCTTCTTTAAAGCGATGGGGTAGCAACCTGTTACTATTTTAAAAAACACTTATATGATAAAGCCAAGCTGAACGTGGCCTCTGTCTACCCCGCAAAGGATATAGACGTGATTGTGTTTGGGGTCCTTTAACACTTTTCTGATGTGTTGCGTATTTGTTGGTTTGAAATTACAGTGGAAAGTAAATTACAAGAACAATTATCGGGACTTTTCTGTTCACGCGAGTGAAGCCGCCAGCTTCCAACATTACTATAAATTAATACTCAATTAAAAATTTGCAACACAAACAAGCTATGCACAGCACAGCATGTTGACACTTCCGGTAGCTGCGGCGAAAATTGAATTGAAGCGGTGGCTTTGCAAATTTACAGCGTGTATTTAAGCTCAGTAGCTTGTGTTGACTGCATCGAGCTAATATTCCCGACTTTGGTAATATTCTCATGAAAATACACAACATTTTCATTAATATTATACTGAATATGAGGTGAATTTATTTGAGACCGCAAAATTATAGTACATACATACATATAATCACGTCTATATCGCTTGTGGGGTAGACAGAGCCAACGGACTTGTAAAAACTGATAGGCCACGTTCAGCTGTTTGGCTTAATGATAGAATTGAGATTAAAATAGTGACAGGTTGCTAGCCCATCGCCTAAAAGAAGAATCTCAAGGTTATAAGTCTATTCCTTAGTCGCTTTTTATGACATCCACGGGAAGGAGACGGAGTGGTCCTATTCTTTTTTTTTATTAGTGCCGGGAACCACATGGCGCCACAATAAAGCATTATTGAATATAGCTCTTAAGTACGTTATATTAAGTATTTGAATTAAGATTTTTATTTACATGCATGTAAATTGATGTCGTTGAAGAAAATGCTGCAGTGCAGCCGTGCAGTAGTGTTACCGCTTCTTCTGCATTGACGCTTTGGAAGCGGCAGTAAACTTAGTTTTAAGTAATACTAGAGGCCGCCCGCGACTTCGTCCGCATGGAATCCCTATCAATCCCGCGGGAACTCTGCGATAAAAAGTAGCCTATGTGTTCTTCTGGGTCTTCAGCTACCTACATATCAAATTTCATGGTAATCGGTTCAGTAGTTTTTGCGTGAAAGAGTAACAAACATCCATACAAACTTTCGCCTTTATAATAGTAGTAGGATATTTGACGTCAACCAATGTTGTGAAATCGAAAGATATGACAATTTTTAAATGTTATAAAGTGTCTCATAATAATGGATAAAACATTTTAATTTGAATTTGAATACATTATTGATTCCTAACAGGGCGTATAGAGCTAATAGACATGAGAAAAAGGGGATTCTAACGCTACATTCAGCTCGTCCTATGTTACCTACTAGAATCAAAAGGATGACACATCAAAGTCAAACATCAAAACATTTATTCACTTATTCATTATTTTAAGTAAGCGTATCCTAGTTTTAAAAAGGACGCTATAGCTTCTATTTTATAAAAAAAAAATATTACAGATCCTCACAAATTCAGTAATTTCATTTAGAACAGCTTCGAGAAAATCTGCACTTCTGTTCGAAAACTCGGTCAAACAAATTCACGAGGCAGGTTTTCAATAAATCCTACCATTTGCCGGTCCCGCTCGAGTTAATAGATTCACCCAATAGATTCTGAAATTTAGATTCAAAACGCTTAGATCCAATATCATTTACATTGAAAAGAATATACGAAGCGACATTATTTTTCTTTGAATGATGTTAGATGTATTTTTTTTTATAAGAAACTAGTATATCGCCGTAGCTTTGCTGTTGTGAAAATTTCGAGAAATGGTTGCCTATTTTTTACCTTTATTTACAGAAAATTTTATCAAAGTCGGTCCATCGGTTTAGTCATAAAAGCGTAACAAACAGACTTTCGCATTTATTAGTATGGAGGGTAGTTTTTGGATATTATCTACGGGAGCGAAGTCCCGGGAAATTGCTAGATATAATTGTAGAACATCTACAATTATATCTAGCAATACATAAAAGACTTGAAGTGCTACAAACAAGTTCTTCATTGTAAAAATTGTTACAGTCACCTGCGCTTGACTTTTTGGAATAAAAGGCGCGTGTTCCCTTGTGTTGAATAGATCATACGAATATCTGATACAAAAACATGACATTGACATTAGTTAAAAAAAAAAAAAAACAAAACTACACTAACAATAATCTAAACAGAAAAGGACAAAAAATCGCGTTGAAAATCGACCGACGAAAGAAGTAGATGTCACCGCTCACTCGCCTCGTATATTTTCCACTTTTTATCTCCACTGTCATACGCAGTCCTTACATTAAGACCATAAAATACGTATAAGTACATTGTAAGGGGTTTTCCATATTAGAGTTTTTGGCTTTGAAAAATCATTGTAAAATCTCTTGTCGGTTTTAGGGTAATTTTAACCCCGATTTTCTCACCGTGTAGGAGGTATTGACGAAAGTTCAGGAATATACTATGTACACTAAAGAAGATAGAAATAGAACTGAAGAGGAGAGAAATAATCAAATGAAAAACACTATATTTTAGGAAAGCAAATAAAAATATTTTACAATAACAATCCGCTATTTTTTTTCATGGCAACTATTGCTATGACGTACATACATATACGTATTACGGCCTTGCCTGTTAATATTTAAATATAATTAAATACAAATAAAGAAGGTTGCCTACACCCGATTTAATAAAGGTACGTACGTTCGTATTGTCATTGGTAGTTAAAGTAAAACATCGTGATTCATTTTGAGACCATAATTTTGATATAATTTCTTACACAGGTAGAATATTACCTAAACTATTATAAAAAGTACTTCTTATCGCTTAATTCCCATGGGAGTGAAGCTAGTATAAAAATATACTTAAAAGTGTGTATATTTAACGCGGTGTAACGAACGGCGTCGAACCCATTGTCTTTCCATAATGAATGCTCCTCTCGATGGGAAAGCCATTAGGGAACGCTTTGCCTTGCTTCAATTGTTCCCATTCACCCACATTTTTTTCTTATATTGTGTTTATTTGTTATATATTTGAAGTAGGTATATATGTATACATTTTGTCGATTTTTTGGCCAGGAAACAACATATTTTTTTTTTATCAAAATTCAAACTCATAATTTTTTATTGGTACCGGGAACCATAAGGTACAAATATAAGAGATATAAAAAATTATAGGACTACCCCGTCTCTTTTCCATGGATTTCGTAAAAAGATGACTAAAGGATAGACTTATTAACTTGGTATTCTCTTTTTAGGCGACGGGCTAGTTACTTATAGCTATATGAATCTCAATTCTTTCATGAAAGCTGAATGTGATTTTTCAGTCTTTTTAAGACTGTTGGCAATGTCTACCCCGCAAGTGCTCTATTCTATCCTTTGCGAGAGATAAGAGCCGGCCCTCTTATCACCAGTGACGTCGACAAGACGTGGTACTCGTTTAAAGAACTTTTTAGAGCTCGGGCCCCATGGACCGAAAGTTTCTAAGCCTGGCGGAACAAACATGTAATCATTTGATATTTTTTTTTAAGTATACCTACCTATACGGAACAAATTACACAAATTGAGTTAGCCTCGAAGTAAGTTCGAGACTTGTGTTACGAGATACTAACTCAACGACACTATATTTTATAATAAATACTTATATAGATAAACATCCAAGACCCAGGCCAATCAGAAAAACTTCTTTTCTCATCATGCCCTGGCCAGGATTCGAACCCAGGATCTCCGGTATCACAGACAAGCGTACTACCGCTGCGCCACAGAAGCCGTCAATAATGATTCATATTTACGACGCTTTGTATCTTCCCCTGCAGCCCCAGCCCTTGAGACCGTTTCCCCGAGGCGGGAGGAAAATTATTATTTATAAAAAGGATTTTTAACATTCCAATAGAGTGGAAAAGGAAATAATTGGTTGCTTGTTAGATCGGGTCCAAAGTTTGCGCTCCGTTTCACAGAATTACCATTGAAATTGCATTTTAATGAGCTCGAAATTGCATCGTAGCGAATTCGCGACTGTCAGATGCATCAGAATTTTAAATTAATCACACACATTTCACGACTCGTCACGTTTGTGTGGTAGACGGAGGCTTGTTTTGTTAGAGACTTTGACAAATTAAGATTATAAAGTTCGTTTAAGATAGATAGATAGACTCTTTATGCACCATTAGTAAAAAAAAAACAGAAGAAAACACAGGTAATGAGGAATAAAGGCGGAAGGTTTAAGCCTGTGTTTTAAGCGATAAGCAACTTTTTGCTCAATTTAATTATATCATTTAGTAAGTCATCCAGTTCGAGGTGGCCTTCGACTCTTTTTGAGACAATTGGCTTTAGCTACCCAATGTATAATCACATGACATGCATACATAAAATCACTTACGGGGTAGACGGGGAGTAATGCCAGGCTAGGCATCCGAATTTAGTACAGAATCTGAAGCTCAATCCCAATTCAAGTGTATATATAGACGTGATATATGTAAGCAATGTATGGACATATATAAAACTACGTCCTAATAACTTACGGGACAGACCAGAGCCAACAAATTTAAAAAGACTGAAAGGTGACAGTTCAACTGTCTCTCTCTGTCATCTCTGCGTGTTCCCAATTGCACCCTCCAACCGTCACAGGATTCGGAGCCGGGGTTCTTCTAACTTCTCTTTTGGCACTCAAATCACGTGTATGTATGTAAAAGTTCCAAAACAATTTATATAACGAATTTTTAACATCAACTGAAGTCGTATCTTAACTGAAGCCTTAGTTATCCAATAAAACAATTGAAATGAAATAATAGTAAGTCTATTACACTCCTACTTGAACTGGAACGTTATTGGAATTATTGGTAAAAGCAAACAATATTGGAAATCAGCAATATTCTGAAAGAGATTTCCAATTACTTTTTTCTTTTAGGTATATCTAGGAAAATGAACTGGACGTCTTATTTTACGGAATATTGTAACAAGACTTTTAGATTTTATTACAGTTGAACAAATTAGGCTCGACTGTTTTTTAGCAAAAGAAGTATGCATGAATCGTGGCAAGTGGAAAGATGGAGTGTAGTAAAATAGAATAGATTTATTTTCAAAATAAGATCACTTATTGACTTCACATCACTTAAATCTAATTATATATATTACTATACTGCAGAATTTTCACCGGACGTCAATTTACAAAAATTGATTAAATATCTCTTAAATCCAAATCGTGGACGAATGCACATTGTCTACATTAGTTTAGAAAGAGGAGTGATATACATAATTATGTATGTTGACTATGGGTTTGTCTATGACGTGATAAAGACTATGAATGTGTGTGATGGACTAGCCACCCATCACTATTTAAATCTCAATTCTATCATTAAGCTTAACACCTGGACGTGGCCTGACATTTTTGCAAGACTCTGTATTCCCCGCAAAGGATATAGACGTGATTTTATGAATGAATGAATGTGAACAACTCGGTAGGTAAGTAAAAAATGGTAATCTCGCCTCGTTTGCTAAAATGAGCGTCGGAACTCAAAAGTTTCAGCTTCGTCTTCGCAAATTGTTTTGCATCTGAGTAATTAAAATCCTTAAGAGATTATGCTGGGCAAGATTTTTCTTATTTTAATGTTGGGTAAGCAAGAAACTGTTGAGTAATTGATAATAACTTGAAACGTTATCAAAACTTTTATTAATACTCTTAGACAAGAGATACACATTACACACGTATCCAAAGGCAATTCATACCTACTTTTGTCTATTTATTTAAGTAATAGAGTAAAGACAAAGCCTCATTTGGGGTGGGTTAATCAGAGGCCACTTAGCTTTTTCATTGTATAGTCAGGTTCGTAAAGACATTAACAGTTCAATAGCTTTTTTTTATCTAAGCGTAACAAACGCACATACGAGTATGTATCTACTGACCATAAAAATTTCTATGACACAAACACTTGCAAACGCTTAAGAAGATATTAAGACGTACATTTAACTTTAAATAACTTTCTTTTTGGATATATCTCTTTCCAGAAACTAAAGACAAAAACCCTCAAAACATTTGCAACAGAAACGAAGCGATTTTAATATAATACGTCACCATTTGTGTCGTGCGTCGTATTACGAACAATCGCAAAGCGCCCTAGTCTGTTGTTAACCCTCTCCAAATTGGGAGCATTATGACAGGAGTGGGACGTTTTGTCCTTTAAGTACATGAATGAGTGCTGTGTTTAGTATAAGTGTTACAAAGTGACGACATCCTTGAGTTTTGTCAAAGACATAAAATGTTTCGTCTTGAGCAAAGAAATGGAATGTAATTGTCATATGATTGTTATAATTTTTTGGGAATTATAAAATAGGATATAGGCAAAAAAGAATCGGATGAATTGTTAACAAGAAGGTTGGCAAACAAGAAAAATGGAAAAAGGACAAAAACCGATGAGAAATAAATAACATCGCGATACTTATATACCTATGCCGGCGATATATTCAGTGTTGCCACTGTAGGTACTCTTAATTTGCCATAAACGCTACATTCGTAACTTATGGTAAAACATAACCTGAAAATTTTCACTCTAACTTATCATCTTTCTGGCTATATTTCTTTATTGCGTTTTCCCCTCAATTTCCTGGATAGCCCAAAATGCACCTATGACCTGGACAGGGTGAGTCAGGTTATACGAACATTCGCTACCTTTGCAACGAAACTTTCACTAACACCTGATAATTTAATTCGGAATTGGGCTACACCGAAATTTGCCTAAACAATTCGGCAAGAATGTCTGGAATTTCCCAATATAACGTTCACAATAAATTTTCCATTAGTGGGAGTCGATCTCGAGGCTATTAGTGAAAACTCCTGCTGCATAATAAAAGGCAGCTGCTCCGGATTGGTTTACTTGAAAGAATCGAAGGTAGGGCCCGAGTTTTCGAATAGATTAAGACGTTACTTACAACTTTATACTTGTACACGTTAGCTTTTGCCGGTGAAGTAACTGATTTACTAAGAAAATTTACATTAGAATCTGGATCCGATTTGGTTATTTCTTAATTGGTTTAATAAAATTATAATCGCAATTTTAAAATAGTTTGCCGTGAAATGTTACATAATAGAACAAACACACCTTGGTGTGTTTCTTAGGTGAATTAAAAAAAAAGGTTAAATCATAAACAAAATTCATTACATTCTCCATTTGAAATTTCAGAATATGTATGTCGCCCTATTTATGATGCAAAATGTCAATTAATGTTGGGATGAAAAAGTAGTTCGGTATTTATATTAGCCTCGGGCACCTCATAAAATGGAAATGCAGTTAATAGAGTGAATGAAGGAATTCATATAGAGTATAATGCATTCCTAGCCATAGCAGTTTATTATGGAATTATGGGTCTTTTTAAAACGAGAGCATAAAAGATTATTAGATTAGGACTATTCCTTATCTTTCCCATGGATGGCTCATTGCAAGTGAAATCCCTATGCTGGTTTGGAAGTGAATAAAAAGCAAGTCTCAGCTTTTTTTCTCTTGCAGATTTAAAAGTTAATTAATGCCAAAGAAAGTTTATAAACTATTTTAAGGCGATAAGCTTGTCACCTATCACTTTCTGAATCTCAATTAAATTTTAAGCCATACGGCTGAACGTTTGGCATTTAAGTTAAAAAGATTTAAAAAGATTTTAATGTCTGACCCCTTATGAAATACATACGTATCCTCCTCCTCCTCGCGTCGTATACCTCATTGCTGAGGGTCGTGACTCCCCCGCCGAATCACTTTCTCCTTGATCTCTTCCTTCCACCTGTTGCGATCCTTTGCGTCGTGGAGGGCCTTATGGAGATCGGTGTTTAGTGACGATCGGATTTGATCCGACCATCTTGTAGGGCTGCGACCTCTAGGTCTTTTTCCGTCAACCTTGCCTGTCACCATTAGTTGCTCCATGTTGTGACCGTCTTTCCGTGCAATGTGGCCGAAAAACTCCAGTATCCTGCGGAGACAGGTGGTGGACAGTCTCGTTTTGATTTGGAGTTCACGCAGGATAGATGCATTGGTACGGAAGGCAGTCCAGGGTATCTGTAGCATCTTCCTCCAGCACCACATTTCGAAGGCATCTATGCGGTCTCTATCAGCCTTTTTCAGGACCCATGTCTCGGCGCCATAGCTAAATATGGAGAAGACCAGAGTGTGGACAAGTTTCTTTTTTGTCTTCCGTGAAATGCCTCGGTCCTTCCATATCTTTTGTAGTTGAGACATGGCATACGTATAATCATGTTTATATCCCCTGCGGGGTAGAAAGAGCCAACAGTCTTGAAGAGACTGAAAGGCCACGTTCGGCTGTATGACTTTATGATCGAATTGAGATTCAAATTGTGCCAGGTTGCTAGCCCATCGTCTACAAGAAGAATCCCAAGTTTATAAGCCTATCCCTTAGTCGCCTTTTACCACATCCATGGGAAAAATATGGAGTAGTCCCATTCTAAATTGCCGGTAACCACAGGCACTTATGAAATAAAGAAAGCTTGGATTCTTTGCAAATTCGCACCTAAAAAAGTGCGATAAGGTTCAATACAGTATGCCAATGCACGAGAACTTTTTCATATATGTAATAGCCGATGTACACAAGAATGATGAAAATTTCATTGTATTATGTAGCTTCATTAAAATTCAGTCCACGTGTCAACTATTAAACTACACCCTTCATCCTCATTATATCGTTCTAGAATCACTACTACTTATTATGCAAAGCTTTTATGAAGATGATGTGCCTCTAACATTATGTGAAACTACCGTAGTAGTTAATTCTGTAATGGAACCTCTAAGTAGAATGTAAGCATCCATGAGCAGTTTTATGTAATCACAGTGCAGTGTGTAAGTTATGTACCAGTGACTATTTCAAAGTTATGTACATTAATTTGACTACTAACTGACACTTTTACGGTAAGGGCAGACTTCGTGAGGAAACCTGCACATTCAGGCAACTGGATGTGTAACCAATGTAACCATGGATTTAATACGGGTTTTGGTTAGGTTAAGTTGCGGAGGTCAGATGGGAGTCGCTTCGTGTAAAAATCTGACTCACCCAATCCAGGATCTTTGGTCAAAGGCAAATCTTGGGCTCCTCTGCGGAAAAGCGAGGATGGATTAGAGACGAAAACCAAGAGGAAGAGATGTTTAGGATTTTTATTTTCAAAGAGAAAATTGGGCGGTCTTCAGGTAAACAGATCAGAACGACTTTTCAGCGATGACATGGCTACCGGAGATGTGACGTGTATGGAGATTTCCTTACGATGTTTTCCTTCACTGTAGAGCAAAATAATGTTCATGACTGAAAAGAAATTCACTGTTACATTGCTGAAGTAGGATTTGAACCTGTGTTCTCATGCGCATCACTATTCACCTTAACGATTAGACACTTTAAAATATAGTTATCTGTGACACATCACCGTAATTTAGTTAGTTACTTGTTCATTCACAAAACGGCGCTATAATTCAATTATCTGACCCGAATCCTGACCCGGCTTACGTCCAGGTATAAATTAATTTAATAAATTCCTTCGTTCCATTCCTGAAAGTCCCGCATTATTATCACTGATTAAAACAGAACTAGCTTTCAACTGCAGCTTCGTCCGCGTGAATTTAGCGCCACCTTCGAAAGAATACAGGTTTTGTGCAAATCTCACGGGAACTATAGTTTTTACCGGGATGAATTTGTCTGATTTTTATTTTTTACTTTTTTTAATCTTTACTCTTAATAACATATATATATATATATATGTACGCAAAATAAGATTGGTTTAGTAGATAACACGTGAAAAGGCAACAAAAGAACAAATTAACTTTCGCTTTTTTAGTATTAGTTGGGATGGGATGTGGATTCTCAGCGGACCAGAATAAGAGCCTTACAAATCTCCTCTTTGACGTTATAGAGTTAGAAATACAAAATGACCAATGTATATACATATGTTTCATATATGAGATATGATATAATAGTTTTACTCTGAAATTAGTGATTAGAACCATAAAATAACAAACATCTATACATATAATAAAACAGTAAAAATATTTTGTCTGTACATTTAGTATTTTTTACTGAAATGGGTAGAGGGACACTTAAAATGAATAATAGAAAGCAAAAATATATTTTTTTAATTTCTTGTCTGTCTGTCGGTCGAACCTTTGGACCAAACAGAAATAAAATGCTTATACTACTAAAATAACTAAACAATGTAATAACCATGAAAATATGGTTGTATTTGCGTAATTTATCCAAAGCGTTAATAGCCTACCAAAACGCGAATGTTTGCTGTGAAATCACTGATTGCAAATTGTTGATCGATCAGACTAATATTGCTTGTTGATTGAAATGTTTTCGTAATAAAGAATTTCTAATCCATGCAGAAATGTTTTCATACATACATATAATCACGCCTATATCCCTTGCAGGTAAGACAAAGCCAACAGTCTTGAAAAGACTGATATGCCCCGTTCAGCTGTTTGGCTTCATGATGGTATTGAGATTCAAATAGTGACAGGTTTATAAGCCTATCCCTTAGTCGACATCCATAGGAACGAGTTTAGAGTGGTCCTATTCTTTTTTGTATTGGTACCGGGAACCACACGGTACACACGGCAACCGAGTAATTAGTAAAGAATCTCTCTACCAATACATTTGCCATAGACGAAAATGATTTCGTAATAACTAATTTCTAATCCATAGATACAGAAATGTTTTTCTTTTTGTAAATTTCAGCCCTTTCGTACCTAAATATGACGTTCGTAATTCAACAAAGGGCTTAAATTGTTTAATTTTCATTGTTTGTTATTGTTATTTAAGTTTTTTTTTGTGCTTTCAATCATACTTTCCGCATGACCAAACCATCTAAGTCTATTCTCTATTCGCGTCACTGTACCTTTTTTAATTATTCCTTCTTTTATTTATTAATACTTATTTCAAAAGCCTAGTGCCTAGTTAAGCTCAGCATTTTCTTAACAATGATACAAGCCAAGATAGCTATTACGTCATGGTTCTTAACAGTTTATTGCCTCCGCCGCATTGCTTAGCACGTCCGCATTCTAAGATTTAATTGAAATTGTACGTAGCTGGAATAATTCTGCTATTGCAGTCGAAAAGGGTATTTCTTGGAGTTAATGAAGTTATCAGGGTGTTGGATTTCTGACGTCATATAAAGAAATGATGGTGGACCATTTTTTTTTAATATTAGAACTGAATAAATGCACATATATAGTTTACTTAATTAAAGTGAGTCTTAAGAATTTTGAGCAATATCATTTTTATATAATACTTACTGAAAAACGAATAGTCCCTACTAATCCATCTTTGCCAAATTAAGCATAAAATCAAATTTTACCATTTAATCGTGATTATTCCCCTTGAGGGGTAGGCAGAGCCAGTCTTGCAAAGACTGAAAGGCCGCGTTTGGCTATGATGGAATTCAGATTCAAGTAGTGACAGGTTGACAGCCCTACACTAACAAGAAAATGCCCAAGTTTATTAGCCTATCCCCCAGTCGCCTTTTATGACATCCATGGGAAAGATAAGAAGTCGTTCAAGTTAAAAGTGCACGGAACCACACGGCACGCAAAACAGTAACAACTTAGTAATTATTATAATTAACTAAATTAATAGTAATAACTTAAAATAGCGTTTGTTGCAGTCTTCTGAATGCAATCAAAGTTATTGGCTTGATACTGTTTTCATCCACCCGGGTTTTTTGGTCACAAAAGGTTAACTGATCATTCACAATCTCGATTGAAGTCACCGAACGGTGCAAAGCAATCTTTGTAGAGGAAAATGAGCTGCCAATACTTGATCACTTCTTTTATTACGTATTTAATTTCATCATACTCATATTAAAAATGCGAAAGTTGCAAGTATATCAAGATGTCAGTATGGATGTTTGTTACCCTTTCACGCAAAAACTACTGACCCGATTACGATGAAATTTGGTATGTAGGAAGCTGAAGACCCATAATAACATTAAGGCTACTTTTTATCTCTCTCTCGTACAAGCCCGGTGGTTTAGTGTATTCTTGACCTGACTTCGCCATGACTTCTCCTAATAGATCAAGGTTCGTTTCTCTCTTACAGATTTCTGTAGTCAAGTTTTTAATTTTTTAAATACATGTAGTCACGTCTATACCCCTTACGGGTTAGACAGAGCCAACAGTCTAGAATAGACTGAAAAGACCACGTTCAGCTGTGTGCCTAAATCCTACTACTATTATAAAGGCGAAAGTTTGTATGGATGTTTGTTACTCTTTCACGCAAAAACTACTGAACCGATTACCATGAAATTTGGTGTGTAGGTAGCTGAAGACCCAGAATAACACATAGGCTACTTTTTATCCCAGAGTTCCCGCGGGATTGATAGGGTTTCCATGCGGACGAAGTCGCGGGCGGCCTCTAGTGATATAATAGAGATTTAAATACTCGTATATATTTATTTTAAGTTACATTTACTTTACTTTTTTTCAATTGAATAAGGTCTTAATGATTTATAAAACAGAATAAGTGAGGTGATAGAACACCCAGAATATCGACGTTTATATACCTTTACCCTGTAACATAGAGTAATTAACATGATACAGAGACTCCGCCCTCGATTTCTCGGTCACGGGAGATTAAGCGGGGCAAATCGTTACCGCAGTGTCGGGTTAATCAACCGGAGTGTTGCCGCAGTCTTGTCGACTCTTTAGATCTGGGAAATAAAATAAAGAACCGATCATGAGTTCATATACTGGAAAATAAAAATGAAAATCCAGTCAAGTGTGATTTGGACTCGCCTCGAGTTAATTCATTACTTTTAAATGATATCTTTATCTGGCCGTGTGGTTCCCGGCACCATTACAAAAAAGAATAGGACCACTCCATCCCTTTCCCATGGATGTCGTTAAAGGTGACTAAGGGATAGGCTTATAAACTTGGGATTCCTCTTTTAGGCGATGGGCTAGCAACCTGTCACTATTTGAATCTCAATTCTATCATTAAGCCAAATAGCTCAACGTGGCCATTCAGTCTTTTCGGGACTATTGGCTCTGTCTACCCCGCAAGGGATGACCATATGACCATATGAAGACATGACCATATGTATGTATGTATCTTTATTTTTCATAGTAAGGGATATAGATGTGATTGTATGTAAGTACGCTTTGTTTGCGGACACCATCCTTAACTCTTCGACCATCGACCCTCTATCATGAAGTAAAAATGCACCTCCACTGACAATGAAATAGATTACCTTAAGCCCGTTAAACCAAACCAAATCGTAAAACAATAATGGCTCGCTAACCAATTAAACAGCAGTATAAAAGCTAATAAAATTTCAAGTGCTTAGTTCAATAAAACAGGTTTCAATCGAGCAACAATGTATTTTGAGAGTTATTCGGAAGTATTTCAGATTCAGTTGTGAACTTTAAAATTCTTGGTTTGTTGTTGTATTTTTTTATTTCAAAGCTTTGATTTATTGTTGAAAGCTTTTTCCTGTAACTCTGCGGTCCACTTAAATTCTCAGTTTATCAATGACCGTTAAATTATTCAAAGTTATCTGTAGCGACATAGCTACGTCACAAGTCACATCCAAATATCTATTTTTGATCCCAGAACGTATAAAATCCCACTATTTTGCCGTAAGTAAGTTATAGATAAGTTTCTAAAAAATGTTTATTAGCAACATAAACCATACTCGTAATTTAGAAATATTTTTATGATTTCCCTTGATCACATTTGAGATGATAAACTAAGATATAGCATATATTTATTTGGTATTTTTTACGTAACGTTTCAGCATACTTTATACACTTTGTAAATGAGCGAAAATGTTTATAGAGCTCTTTAAACCACACAATCAAAGTTTAGTCGGAACTCGAAACTTCTGAAAAAAAGGGGTTATATCATTTTCGTTACATATAACTTATTAGCATTTGAGTATTACATGTATGTTACTCATGTTCCTGTTTAATAAAAAGTTTTCAATATCAAAATATTTCTTATTAATAATAATTACCTCTCAATATTATTGGAACGAATTGTGCAAAAATCAAGGGTTTTGATGAAGGAAATATAATAATTTCAAAGCGCTGTCTTGTCTATTGAGCGTTTTAAACTTGATGTAATAAGTGTATTCTGTGCCTTAATTAATTTAATTCGTTGAATTATTCAAGTTGTTGGTGATTTTGTTGTTGTGTTTTGGTGCCAAATAAATTAATGGGTTATTATTTAGTCTTTTAATGTCATTTTACTTATTCGTTTTTCTAGCGTTAGTCCTGGCTGCGTTTTCTACACTAATGTCTCCTATTACCACTTTGATTTGGTAAGTAAGGTTTTTACCCAAAGATATTTGACCTCGCCCTCCTTTTTGACCCTAAAAACCCTTGCGGAGGAACCTATCCCATATTGGATTATTTACATTAACATTACTACTACACTACACAAAATAAATTAAGAACCAAATTACTGCATGAAACTTCGATTTTCAAGTCTGATATTCCTTGATAACATGTTTTCAACCGGTTGCAACTCTCAAATAGTATCCTATTTTGTTTTGAACTTTGCATTTAGCGAATTTTTGAACGTTATTTGTGCTGGCCCTACGTAAAAATGACACCAATGTGCACTTAACAAAATTGCGCGATATTTCTACGTCACAGTAGTGAAACGACAAGGGATAATCTTGGATTTCAGCGAGCACAGCGATAGTGAAGTGAAGACTGAAAAGTAGACTGAGACTGTGCCATGAATACGTGGGAACAATTCACGCTTGGCCGAACGATTCAGCTCCGTTCCAACCATGAATGAATGAACCTACGAATAATCTATTTAGTACTAGGTATAATAATATTTCAATTGAATTATTTATGTTTTTAGCATAACAAAACAATTTTAGTACAATCTACACCATTTGTCAATTTGATGAGTTTTTTTTTATAAAATCTTATGTATTGTTAAAGTTATTACATTTTTAAGGCATTGGCTAAATATATGTTTAAACACCCATGTAAAGTTTCAGCATGAGAGTTTATTTAAAGCTGGTCAAAAGACGACTGTCTGATGTCAATTTTGATATTACGGTCCGTAAAAGATATTGTTTACTCGATGTTATTTGTAAAGCTCCTATTACGTCTACATCAACGGAGTATTGCAAATAATGAATATTATATTAAGAAGGGAATATGAGACATCTTGAAACTGTTTCAGCTAAATTAAATTCTGTATAGCAAGTACTCGCTTGATTCAATATTGGCAAAGGAAGTTGAAATGTAATTACATGTAAAATTATTATACTTAATACAATTAAATGTAATTTATTTTAGTTGTTAATTACTTTTTTTTTTTTAATTAATTTTCCATTTAAAGAATTGATGGGCTGACTTTGCCTTATGTACAATAATATGTGATATTTCTGAATGCACTAGTGTCCATGATTCTTAGTTATTCACGCCTATCGTTACTTTGATAAAACATCATGATTTCTCATATTAGAAAGTTACAAAAACAACGTAATTATACCTACTTTTAGACATACATATGTTCATAGATATAGTCACGTCTATATCCCTCGTGGTGTAGACTGAGGCAACAGTCTTGAAAATATTGTCTGTCTTTCATGTCAAAATCGCTCTTTGGCCGCATATATTTGTTCATATTCTTATATATGGTGTTAAGTAGTAGCAAGAAGTACATTCTAGAAAGACAACCAGTCTTTACTTTAAATAGAACATTGTATCAAACATATGCAGTCAACCTGTCACTATTTAAATCTCAATTCTATCATGAAACCAAATAGCTGAACGTGGCCATTCAGTCTTTCCAAGACTGTTGGCTCTGTCTACCCCGCGGGGGATATAGACGTGACCATATGTATGTATGTATGTATCAAACATATGAGAGTTTAAACTTTTTGTACGAAAAATTTACATCAGGATGATTTTATGCCACATGGCATTCTTTTTCCTCCTGATTTAATGCCACATGGCAATTCTTCTTTCTCCTGGCTTTAGACCTGGTTGCATTCTCACCTTTCTGAAAATAGGCCCGGGGGATTGGGTGAGTTAGGTTTCTACACGAAGTGGTCATATGGGAGTCACTTCGTGTACAGGTAAACCTAACCCGTATTGGATCCATGGTTACACATCCAGTTGCCTGAATGTGCAGGTTTCCTCACGATGTTTTCCCTCACTGTAGGAGCATCGGTTAGTATTAAAACTAATGTATATAACTTTAAGAATAGTCATTGGTACATGGCCGACGTGGGATTTGAACCTGTGTCTTTCTGCGCAGCAAGCATTTTAACCGGGCACCTTACCAATTTGACCACCGACGCTTTATGCCAAAATGGCATTCTGTTCATCTATACTTATTTAGATGCAAATATCTGAAGTAGGACTTGGTTCGTCGTATCGCATCGGGTCGGTTTATGTCGCTTCGCGCGTTTCGTTCACAGCTTAATAGGAAATAGGAAAACTCTGCTAAAACAAATTTTAATGAACGATAACAGCCAAAGTATTCCTAAAAAGTTTTCAACAAACATCAAAGTTGTACTAACATCTTTATGTAAGTATATACATACTATATATCTATATATAAAATTCTCGTGTCACAATGTTCGTTTCCGTACTCCTCCGAAACGGCTACGGCACAAAATTTCATGAGAATTAGTCAGATTCTCATGAAATTTTGTGAGCTTATTGAATAGGTCTGAGAATCGGCCAACATCTATTTTTCATACTTAGTGATAAGAGTTTAGCTAGCATAGCACCCTTAACATTTTTTTTAACTAGTTTAATTAGTTAAACTACTTAAAAATACTTATATGGCAAAACAACGTTTGCCGGAACAGCTAGTATATATAAATACTATAGTATATATATATATAGTAGAATACTTTTATAGCACTTACTTTTTTTTGGTCCGTAGTAAACAAGAATCTCTTATAGTATCTCCATGTCTGTCTGTTTGTCCGTTTTGCGATAATTGGTTTAACCACTTATAGTTATACCACATAAAGCTGGCGCTGGATATGTTTATTAATAATGGAAAAACTGTCTGTATCTCCCATACAAGCAAAGTGGGCGTATTTTTTTTTTCTTCACTAACCCATAAGGTATGTGTTAAATAGATTTTTTATCTGTGGCGCAACGGTAGTGCGTTTTTCTATAATATCTCTATCAGTTCGGGTAGGATCCGGGTACAAATCCTGTCCAGAACATGATAAAAAAAAACTCTGATTAACCTGGGCATGGATGTGAATCTTTATATGTATTTATTATAAAACTAGCTGTGCCCGCGACTTCTTCCGCGTGGAATAGTTATTTTGGGCATCTTCAATGATGCCCAAAATAACTATTCCCTCAAGGATGAATAATTTTCTCCGTTTTTTTCACATATTCCATTATTTCTTTGCTCCTTATAGTTGCAGCGTGTATAACCTAAAGCCTTTCTCGATAAATAGTCTATTCAATGCAAAAATATTTTTTCAATTCCAACCAGTAGTTCTTGTGATTAGCGCGTTCAAACAAACAAACTCTTCAGCTTTATAATATTAGTATAGATATACTAGCTGACCCGCGCAACTTCGTTTGCGTGTATCCCGCTACTTCGACAAATACAGTCAACGCACCAACACATATTGGATACTAATTTTCAATTCACAATAACTTCTCTTTCCCTTAACCGCGTTTAAAATATTAAAATGTTTTTTGGTTTCTGTGACTCTTCTTTGATCGCCCCGTATCAGTTTTTGGAAAAAATATTTAAGTAATGTACAGATTTTTTTTGTCTTATATGTATAGATCAAAGTCGTAGTACCTACTTTTTAATATTATTTATTTTTTATGTACCGTTTTTATAGGGACGCTGCCCCCGCCGCCGCGGCCGGCCCGTACCGTGCCGCAATACTAATATCGTGATATCTCCTAAACTATATGTCTAAATAACACACTGTGAACTGCAAAAATAATCTAAATTAAATGCTCGTGATGATGAACTTACTTATTTTGATAAGGATATATGTATTATTGGTTATATCACCAGTTAAACATCACCCAACGAATTAAATGTTTTTTTAATACAGAAAAGTAGTTTTTGTGACTTAAATAAAAAAGCTGGATATATGTCATCGCGGACTTTTTTGTAGAACTAATAAAGACCAATGTTTTTGCTATACATTGTTCTTACTTGTATCCAACGGTATAAGCGGCGCACGCACAAATGCAATCTTCAATTAGATTTTTTTTCTGACTTCTTGGACATAAATCGCTATAACTCAGCTAATATAGTTTCAATGTATTTCAATTATATATAAAAACCTGTCGGAGAAAATACTCTTTCTATTAGTGAAAACCGCATCAAAATCCGTTGCGTAGTTATAAAGTTTTATGCATACGAAGGGACTACAGACAAAATGGGCGACTTTGTTTTATACTATGTAGTGATAGCATCGTTAAGTTAGTATCTCATAACACAAGTCTAGAAGTTATTTTCATTCTAACTCAATATGTGTAAATTGATATAATTATTACAAAAATTTGCCGTGTGGTTCCCGGCACCAATACAAAATAGAATAGGACCACTCCATCTCTTTCCCATGGATGTCGTAAAAGGCGACTGAGGAATAGGCTTACAAACTTGGGATTCTTTTTTAGGCGATGGGGTAGCAACCTGTCACTATATGAATCTCAATTCTATCATTAAGCCAAATAGCTGAACGTGGCCATTCAGTCTTTTCAGGATTGGTGGCTCTGTCTACCCCGCAAGGGATATAGACGTGACCATATGTATGTATGTATGTAAACAAATAAAAGAGCATGCAATGCTACGTTTGCTCTTGACAGTTAAATTAATAGAACTTTATTGTTGCAACTAAAGATCATTAATTCAGCCGGCTCACGCTGAAAACCCAATGTTTTTGCCTCTGGATTTTGCTCTCAATTCACTTCATTTGTTCCAACTATTCAATATAAACTGTTTCCAATCATTTTAAAAACCAACTTTGTGTTTTTGCTGTGTGATGTGAAACATGAATAGGCTTTTATTCTTTAACCAGAGAGAGTGAACTCAAAAAGAGAGTCGTTTTGATTTTGGCTTATCACACTGTAACAACTATTATACCTTAACAAACCTTCTCGTAAGTAAATTAAGACTTTGGAAAACATTGAATTAGTCTGCCTTATTATGTAACTTCATGTTCTTCATAAAAGGCTTTAATATTTAACCCAACACTAAAAAAGTCGGTTTATTTTAAAACTCTGATAATTTTATACCAATAGAAAAAATAATAGGACCACTTTGTATCTTTTTATGGATATCGTAAAAGGAGACATAGGAATAGGCTTACTGTAACAAAATTCAATGTTTCTATCGCAATGAATAACATTTTTATCATAATGATCCCCGCCGCTCAAACGGCAAAATTACAGAAACCGTAGCAAAGACACGAACAATAATTAGATTTCCCAAATCCTTTGAAAAGGTTTTCACCAGGAGTAGGTTTTATTAAAGCGTTAGCTAATTCTCAATTTTCTATTTTCAGGTAAGTGCCGAGTTTAATTAAATTTGTCGTGTTGAACAATAAGGTGAGTGTGGATTGGAAAGGATCGAGTGAAATGTAAAGACGCTGCGGTATTTCGGCATTTCTTAAAAGATATATCTATATACTACTCTGTCAAGAAAGTAGCAGGAAAAGATCAATAATACACAAACTGTTTGTTATTCATCCAAATTTATTTTATCACCTTCAAAATATGCTCCTTTAGAAACGATACACTTACGCCAACGAATAATCCAATCATCAAAACATTTTTTAAACGCTGTTTCCGGAATTGAGGTCAGTTCTCGCCGCGAATTCTCTTTTATGTCTTCTACCGATTGAAAACGGGTGCCACGAAGTGGTAATTTGAGTTTAGGAAAAATAAAAAAGTCGGCTGGAGTCATATCTGGTGAATATGGTGGTTGCTCGATGGTATTTGTTGAGTGTTTGGTTAAAAATTCGTTCACAATGATGGCCTTGTGCGAAGGTGCATTATCATGGTGCAAAATCCAAGAATTTTCTTTCCACAAATCTGGCCTTTTTCGTCGGATTTGCTCTCTTAAACACCACATAACACTCAAATAATATTCCTTATTTACCGTTTGACCTTCCGGCAAGAATTCCGAGTGCACAACACCGCGATAGTCAAAGAAAACAGTCAACATGACTTTGACTTTTGAACGACTTTGGCGTGGTTTTTTCGGTTTCGGTTCAGTTGGAAGGCGCCACTCCGAAGCTTGTTGACTAGTTTGCATGTCAAACTCGTAAACCCACGTCTCGTCACCAGTAACAATGCGTTTCATGAATGTTGGGTCGGAATTGACTCGTTCTAGCATGTCCTCAGCGACTCTCATGCGATTGAGTTTTTGACAAAAATTCAGGTCTTTTGGGACTAGCCGAGCGGCAACATGTTTCATACCCAAATTATTAGTTAAAATGGTACGGATCGACTCGTGAGATACAGAAAGTTCGGTGGCTATCTCTCTCAAAGTTGAATGAGGATTTTCAGTCACTATTTCCTTCACTTTTGCGATGTTAACTTCAGTTGCAGACGTTGATGGCCTACCAGAGCGAGGCAAATCTTCCATCACATCTCGACCGCTTTTGAACGCTTTGTACCACTCATAAGCACGAGTTTTTGATAAAGTCGATTCACCGTAAGCCTTCTGTAACATTTTCAGTGACTCCGAACACGATATTCCATTGGCAATGCAAAATTTAAGACAAACTCTTTGTTCGATGTTTTTATCCATTATGAAATTAGCAATACACACTAGATATGATATAACTAAAAATAGCACTGTATTTAATGTAAACAACAGATGCAACTCAAACTCCGCGCCAAAATGGAAAACAGTTGTGCCAATCTAACAACAACAAAAAAAACAAAAATTTGAATTTGGAACCATAAATAAATAATCCATTCCCGATACTTTTCTGACTGAATGTATATGTATGTGGTGTCGTGTGGTTCCGGCACTGTAGAATAGGACCACTGCATATCTTTCCCATGGATGTCGTAAGAGGCGACTAAGGGATAGGCTTATAAACTTGAGATTTTTCTATATCACTTGCGAGGTAGACAGAGCCAGCAGTCTTGAAAGACTGACAGGCCACGTTCAGCTGTTAGGCTTAATGATAGAATTGAGATTCAAATAGTGACAGATTGCTAGCCCATCGCCTATCAGAAGAATCCCAAGATTTTAAGTCTAGTCTTTATAAGTCCTATTCTTTTTTGTATTGGTGCCGGGAACCACACGGCACTACCTTTTTGCTAAATAATTGATAAAGATATGATATATGTACGTAACCAATTTTTATATTCACAATTTTCGAAAGTTTCGAAAGTTTCGACTCTATTTAACCCGTAAAGGATAAAAACGTACGTGATATAATTTTGCGTAGTTGAGACGAAACACCAGTCTCTTACAATCTTTATACATAAGTAATAGTTATGTTTTCCAACTAAACTTGATTTGATATCTACTGGTAGAAATTTATATTTTTCCTATAATGTTTCCTTTCTTTGGTACAATTCTCGCTTTGACTATTCGACTATTTTTCTAAAATTTGTGTATGTATTATTTGCGTAGGCATTTCACAAACAAAACTTGATTATTTTTTGATCTCCGAATCTGAGCTCCGACCCAAGGCAAATACGTATTTCATTCCGTTCCGTTTATTTGTTAAACAAAGATACGATTAATTGAATTTCTCCCTATTTATTCTCGTTTTTGTAACACAAAATAAAATCGTGATTTTTCGAGGTTTCTTTATAATAAAGCAGAACCTTTAAAACTGTGAAAAGTAACAAAGAACGCCTGACTTACTCCTGCCCCCGAAAGATGGCATTTTTATCGCGCGAAAAACTATCGCTGTCCCGTTTTTTGTCTGAATACTATATAAAGCGAAATAGCGATAGTTTTTTGCACGATAAATTCTTTCAGAGTGTAATCTCTATGGAACTTATAGTAGGTAATTGTAACATATAGTCTCTTAAGTTTTATATTAAAGTGTAACTATGTATGAAAAAAAGTTTTTCTGCGGTATAAAATACCTAATTATTTTTAGTGTATAGGGATACTTAAACATTAAAATTGTACTGAATATTTTCTTAGTAATTTGTGTTCTATTCTTAATTTTTGATGTACATAAATATATAAATAAATAAAATAACATTACTTAAATAAAAAATCCGTGGCAAAAAATCATAACAAAAGAGTGATAACGAATGTATATTTATTAAATGGGTTAGTACTTTCGGAATGTGAAATTTTGGTGAATTTATAAGTTTCATGCTAATGTTCTACATTTTACGCTCCTGAAGGTGTTGATAGTAGCGCCATCTTTAAATCATACCGCATAACAAGTAACAATGTAAACAAGAAAAAGCACCAAACACTTGGGTACCAACGGTAACTACTTTCATGTCAAAGCATAAAAGCATATTGAATTGTGATGAATCTAAACATTATTAAGTTTGTTAAGTACTTGTGTACTCAGTATTAAAACCATGATTTGCAAGAAATCGTGTGATAATCAAAACTTTTTTCTCCTAATTCCTTTTATAAGTAAGTGCTTGATGCGCACTTGATAACAGTACACTTCAACTTGGCTTAGTACAACTGAAAACGAACAGATGGCGCTGTCACAAAAAGCCTTTTCCTATAAGTAAAGGAAAATGATAGCTAATTTAAGGGTTGTCAATTATTAAATTTTTTTAAATTTTTTGATATTGGTTATTCTATTCGTAAAAAAAAACAAAGATTATGTACATTTTAAACATTGACAAGTCATTAAACTAACAAATTTCTTGATATCTAAGTAAGCACCGCGCATGTGCTAAAACGCCCCGCCCCTATTTTCTTTCTTTTTCTAATGCTAACTTCAAACACCCTCGCGTTCATGTGTGCCTGGTACCGGGTAGACATTTTCCGCTCTAATCGGGATTTCCAGATATCTATTAGCCGGCAGGTGCGAATTAGATTATGGCACAGAACAAGTCGGACAGTTCCACTCGCTGTCTTTGCTCTGTGGATTATCCAAACCACCTGAAGCCCCGCTTTCCACGAGGTTTCCATGGCAAAGGAATTTTCCTAACATCTTCTGAGTCATGCAATCCTAGTACATTTTCCCTTGGCGCTACAGCCTTCCGCTACGTTGCTACGAAACGGTAGGGGCCGCTACGACGACGCACGTAGCGCCATCTATGACTGTTTCCGTAACACATTATTTCCTACTGATTGACCATTTGAAAAACAAAACTCGAGATTTTTACATAATGTGCAACTTTTTAAACTCTTTGGTTTACAAAATCATTCGCATAACCATCCCACCTCTTCAAAGAATTTTGGAAAACTCTAACCCCAAATATGCTTTATTCAAAAATAAAGTATGAGATTTGGTAAAATAAGGAATTTCGAACTTACAAAGTAACCGCAAAATGTGAAAATTCAACATTTTTGTACATTTTATAAACAACAACAAAATAAAAATTTTAGAAAAGTGGCCTGTTTTAACAGGAATGTGGCGGCAAGGATAAAAAAGAAAATATTCGCAAAAATATTTAAAAGAAAAGTAATCGCATAACATGAAATACAAAAAGCGCTTTTAAGTACGCTTTGATAGTATTAATTTTTTATTTGCGTAATTTATCACACCTTTTTTCCTCACGGGGAAAACAGAGCCATCAGTTTCAAAATGACTGAAAAGTTGAATATTTTTTTTTTAAGATTTACAAATCTTTTACTTTGTAGGAAAACCTAAATAACAATTTCTTCAGCGCATCTCACACTACATTAATCAATCAATGTTCTCTATCAGTAACTGTATTCAATAAAGATAACTTACCGAGGGTGAGTTAATAAGTCAGTCTTTTTAAGACTGTTGGCTCTGTCTACCCCGCAAGGGATATAGACGTGATTATTTGTATGTATGTATGAGTTAATAAGTAGTGTAGTAATAAACTACATAGTGTTTATAGTAATAATTATGAGACATCAGTAATAAAAAGTTTGCATATTTGAGTCACCATTAATAACGCATACAAACATATAGTCACGTCTACAATCCTTGCGGGGTAGACAGAGCCAACCGTTAAAAAGTTTAAAAAGCCACGTTCAGCTGTAAGTATCAAATTTATTTATTCAAGTTTATAAGCCTTTCTGTTAATCGCTTTTTAATACATCCAAGTGCCGAAAATCACACTGCACTATGTATCACATAAAACATTTTGTAATTTTTGGCTCTTGCTAATGTAAGTCTTTGTTTTGTTTTGTTTCACGGAGACTTTGTAAGTAACCGCTTAAACAAGAGACTGCGGATTGAGTCTGTAAGCCGAGATTTGCAATATAATACCATACTTTAAGTATAATGTGTTTTCTTTGTATAAAACTGGAACGAAGACTTTCAGACGTGGAATATGATAATATTTAAGTATGTATGAATTATTTATTGACATATAATTAACCATTTCTCGCCCTTGGAAATGCGTATGGTACCCGGCACCAATACAAAAAAGAATAGAACCACTCCATCTCTTTCCCATGGATATCGTAAAAGGCGACTAAGGGATAGGCTTACAAACTTGGGATTCCTTTTTGGGCGATGGGCTAGCAACCTGTCACTATTTGAATCTCACTTCTATCAAGTTTTAAAGCCTATCCCTTAGTCGCCTATTACGACAACCATGGGAAAGAGATGGAGTGGTCCTATTCTTTTTTTATTGGTGCCGGGAACCACACGGCACTTTATTTTACAAAGAATAAAGAATCAAGTTGGTTGGTGATCGTCCATCATTTTAAATGACATAATTTCTCGGACATTTCTTACACACGCCGTGCCTTCGGTAATATGATAAAAGTTATACGTCCAAGGACAAAAGTAAAATTTTCTTCATCATTTCACTCGCTATAAATTCTCGTCACGTTCCGCGCCTTCTGAAAGTCAAGGGTGTCTTGATGTAATGCGATATTTATCGACTAATAGCCTGAACAAAGAAAGTGTGGATTAAATCTTTAAATAAATTTAAATCAATCTATGTATCTTATGGTTTTCAGTAAGTATTTAAAGTTATGTTGTTAATAGCAGTTGCCCGCGACTTCGTCAGTCTTAAATCTCTATAAATTTTAAATTATTGCGCTGTTCTTATGTCTCAGCTATATAACTGTAAAGTTTCATGAAATCCCGTTTAGTAGTTTTTGCGTAAAAGAGTAATAATCACACATACATTCACATATCCTTACTAGCTTTCGCATTTATAATATTAGTATGATACGACGTTTCGGTGTAGACAGAGCTTCAAACAATACAAATGTCACAATAAACTTTTGCTGCCTTGGCATAGCACGCGCCACGCTGTTTTTATCGCGCCAAAAACTATCGCTATTTCGCTCTCTATTGTGACTTAAAACGGGATAGCGATAGTTTTTCGCGCGCTAGAAACGGCGTTACAAATGGCATATTACGGGGCTGGACTTGTTCAAATAAATACCTAATCTCAGTCCTATTTCAGCTAATACATACATACATATGGTCACATCTATATCCCTTGCAGGGTAGACAGAGCCAACAGTCTTGAAAAGACTGAATGGTCACGTTCAGCTATTTGGCTTAATGATAGAATTGTGATTTAAATATTGACAGGTTGCTAGTCCATCGCCTAAACAAGAATCCCAAGTTTTTAAGCCTTTCCCTTAGTCGCCTTTTACGACATGCATGGGAAAGAGATGGAGTGGTCCTATTCTTTTTTTGTATTGGTGCCAGGAACCCCACGGCACAGCTAATATTTCAACTAATTTAAATTCTCAACCATGATTTGGCTTAGAATTGGTTTTAACCAAAGCGAGCCACCTAACCCTCCCTCGTTTCAAGGATTATGGCCGAATATCTTTCTCTGTTTAATCCAACTGGATTATAAATTTAGTTTCATTGGCTCCTTTATAATATGATTTGTACTTGGTGGTAGCTAAGGTCAAGAGCGTCATAAAATCATTATTACATCTATACTAATATTATAAAGCTGAAGAGTTTGTTTGTTTGAACGCGCTTTTCTTTGGAACTACTGGTTCGAATTGAAAAATTCTTTTTGTGTTGAATAGACCATTTATCGAGAAAGGCTATAGGCTATATCATCACGTTGCAACTATTAAAAGCGAAGAAATAATGGAACATGTGAAAAACGGGGTAAATTATTCATCTTTGAGGGCGTCAATGATGATGAAGTCGCGGGCACATTTCAATAAAATTTCAGTGGAAACGGTAGTAGATATAATTAGATTTAAGTGATGTGACGTCAACAAGTGATACCTTGTATCCAATTTTGAAAATAAATCTATTCTATTACATACTATCATAGAATTCAGATTCATAGGTATAGTAAACATACATACATATGGTCACGTCTATATCCCTTGTGGGGTAGACAGAGTCAACAGTCTCGAAAATAATGAAGGCCTCGTTCAGCTTTATGGGTTTTTGATGGAATTTACATTGTAATATTTACAAAAACAAAATCAAATGAGAATTAGTAAAATATACGTATTTTCCTATCCTCAGAAATTATTCATCGTTTAACTAAGCACCATGAAATGATTCTAGCAACTCAGCTAGAAAAACTAGATTGTAAAATTGAGTGATTAAATAACGTTCACGGGGAATTGCCGCCCTGATTCCCGGTTTTACGGTTAGCCGACGGTAAAAAAAGACTGTAAAATGGGTTGTTAAATTTTTACATCCCTTATCTTCGCCTTTAAAACCGTATCCGGATTTCTGATATTGCGCAATTCAATTGTATGAGTAATGTGATAGCCTTGTTAAAAAATGTTGTATTATTTTGTGTGTGTTTAGCGCCCTGTGTGGTTTCCAGCACCAAAATAAAAAAAAGAATAGTATCACTCCATCTCTTTCCCATGGATGTCGTGAAAGGGTGGCGAATAAGAGAGGTTTATAAACTTGGGACTCTTCTTATAGGCGATGGGCTACCAAGGCGTCACTATTTGAATCTTAATTCTATTATTAAGCCAAACAGCTGAACGTAGCCTGTCAGACTTTTAAGACTGTTGGCTCTGTCTACCCAGCAAGGTATACAAACGTGATTATATAGATGGATGGTATAGCGTATCCATAAGTCTGGTTTTAATTTCATAAACATTTATGTATGCAAATAAAAATTAATACTCAGTCTTTAAAAGACCGAACGTTGCCTTTCAGTCTTTCAAGAATGTTGGCTCTGTCTATCCTGCATGGGATATAGTCGTGATTATTTATATGCATGTAAGTTTGGATGCTCAACATTCTTAAAAAATAACAACGCTAACAACAAAAGTTCCTAGTTGTCTACAAGGAGTTAGATCATACATCACATTCTTTGGACGCGTCTGACACATTATTACAAGTTGGGACAATTACGTGCACACGTTGTGGTACATCCGAAAATATTTTTACAAGACAACCGATTTGCGCTTGCTGGAACATAAAAAAAAGAACTTGATTTGACGTCGCGAAAGATGATATGCGAGCCATGATTTAAAACACCGGAATGAGTATGGCAAACACCGGAATAAGCGATGAGAGGGCGGAAGGAAAGAGGAAAGAGTGAGAAAAAAGTGGAAAGAGGTAGTCTCTGCCTACCCCTCCGGGAAAGAGGCGTGATTTTATGTATGTATGTAGGGCAGAAGGCAAACCCTGGGTCCGAAGCAATGCTGTGGAGGTTGCAAACGGGTTTTTTATTTTTTTAAATTTTTATCTCAACACAAATTTACATTTTGTCCATAAAAGTAAGTATAGGTGGGTATGGCACATATCAGCTTATAAAAAAAAGTTTTTATATCTACCAGTGGGGACTACGCTACTGAAATCTTCCCGTTGGACCCTACTAGTGGACACTGAGAATAAATGAGTTGTTTTGTCCCTCAGTGGTAGAAATCGAAACCAATAAAGTACACGCAAAGATGGTACAGAGAGGAATTTCCTAAAAAATAATTTCCTTTCTTACTTCTGAATTGAGAATTCTACAATTTCATCTAAATGGTTCACTGTATGAGTTTATTTTTATATTTATCTTAAACTGTGTAGGTAATTGTGTAGTGTTACACTACATTTACCTAGTTATATCACTTTTACTACAGTAGTAAAAGTGATATAACTAGGTAAATTTATTATCTTTAGTTAGATTTATATACATTATTTCCTTGCTTAATAGAATTTCTAAAAAGTAACAATAAATAAACATCGTATACTTCTCATTCTCGTTACACTTAAGAGTTGATAAATCCAACAAGTTACTCCAAGTCATTAAGTAAAGACAATGAGTTCTTCAGTTTAAATATAGCTGGATTCAGGTGCATTGAGACAAAGGAAATTTCTAGGATTGATGTCAGTTTATTACAAAACTATCGTCGTTAAGGTTTCATTCCATGATTTATCCACGATAAATTGTGGATATTCACGGTAAATATATGTATATGGATATGTTCATTTTTTGTTGTTTATAAACACACGAGCTTGCATGAAAAAAAAGGTATGAAATTGGGTAAAAAAAATATGTAGATAGGTATTGAGTCAAATGGTACGATGTAGTCATTGCACACATACACACTCACCCTCCAAGAAAGATACGTGATCATATCTATCTTCTGTAATTTTAGCAGACATTCCGTAGGGAGGCAGGAGTCAGACTCAGGTCAAAGGGTCCCTGAGTCCATCTCTTAAAATGCGTTTAACACTGAGTCCCGTCTGATCTCCATACATATAATCAGTCTGTCATCAGTAAAGTCTAAAATCCTAACACAAACTTTCTTAGATCTCGTGATTCACAATCAGCCTTTTCTTTCAATCGAATAAAGAATCCATACTATTATTTTAATAATGAAAGTGTGTATGTTCATCTTACGTTCTCTGAATCTTTGAACGGATCACTTTGTTATTTTGCATACAAATAGTCTAGCTTAGACGAAGATAATGTAGAGTCCAAAGAAGGACACATAGCACTTTTTACGCGGGCAAAACCACGGACGAAAGCTAGTGACCCATAAAATAATGTATCTTCTCGTAATGTTATAAATTTTCGTAATAAATGAAAAATATGAATTCTCATCTAAACGTAAATAGGTATCTTAAAATTATTATTCATAGCTTCTGAGCAAACTTAATTCGCGATCACTCAGTTCAGACGTCTCGTTTCTTTGGCATATTGCCACTACACAGTTGATTTATTATTTACTTTTGATAGATTTAATCCCTATAGTATTCGTTGACATTTAGTTGTAATAACAAAAAAAGACTATAAAACCCTCAATTCCATCATTAGGTCTTGAAGCTGAGCGCGGCTTTCAGTATTTTCAAGACTAATGGCTCTGTCTACCCCACGAGGGATATAGACATGATTATATGTCTGTATGTGAATATGAGTACCCTTAACCGATGAGCTTACACGAAGAGAGTTATGAATGTGGATGAAGCGAAAGAAGTGTGTAGGGATCGTGGCGAGTGGAAATATGTTGTCCCTGCTTACCTCTCCGGAGAGGGGCATGATTTTATTTATGTATATGCATGTAAGATTCAAAAAACACCTACACCTGCCTACCTAGAACCTACAGCCAGCTGCTTCTCTTGCCCAGTATTTTCTGCTCTCCACACATTTTTCTGGAAATCAGAGTACCTATATCCGAGGCTGTTTCCGCACGTAAAGGGAAAAATGTCGTTTATTTCTTTTCCCGAGGAAAATCGTCTCTAAGTTCACCCCTAGATCGCATAACCTACATGTAAAGTTTCAAAACTCCAGATTCAGCGGTTATAGTTGTGCGTTGCGTTGATAAGTCAGTCAGTGTCCTCTTTTATATATCTACATACTATCAGTCAGTCATCATCATTCAGTCTTTAAGACGGTTGGCTCTGTCTAACCCGTAAGGTATAAAGACGTGATCATGTATATTTATGTATGGTATGTACTACGTATCTACTCGCGATTCCTTGCGGCCACGTGATTATGCCTATGACCTTCTCTATACTTCACGCTATTTGTAAATATGCAAAATTTCCTGGAAATCAGTTCAATGGTTTTGATATGAGTGATGAACAAACCAAAACACTTTTAGGTTTATTATATTAGTATGGATTTGATATATTATAAATTAAAATATTAAGAAATAATTCATTGAAGCGAAACAATGGTCACATTAAATATATAGCCCAAACAAGGCTGCCAAGATATTTTGGCTATACAGCCACCATGATTTAATATAATGGCAAGCGATTTCAGGGTTTCCTTTTGTTTATGTTCTTGACCTTAAACTTGACTTATTATGACACTTTTGATGTTAATCATGTGAATGTAAGATTGTACAGATAAAATAGTTTTCTTCCTAGAAACAGCACGTGCAAAGTCACGGCCAATAGTTTTACTCGTGTCATGTGACGCCCTAGAGGGCGTAAATTCCGTTGGACTTACGTCGGAAAATCACTGAAAATTTACTTTTTACATGAGGATTACTTCATGCCAAATTTTGAGTCTCCAGACCCTACTACGGTTTAGGCTGTGTAATTTATATGCCATTCAGGTGTCCTTTTTATGGTTTCGTAGTAAACATGGGGTCCTCGTAGCGATTCGCTATTTTTTCAAAGCTATAAGAGGTAGAAACTTGTCTGACGCTAAATGCCTAGAATATTTTTTATATAACAGATTATTCTATTATTCCGTTTGAATTCGGTATTTTTTTATGAAATCTTTCAATCAAAGAACGAAGGAAATTAAGATGTCAGTCGCCATGCATCTTGAGTGAAATGAAATGGAATCTTAATCTATGGGATCTTTTTTTATATGAAGATTTTGTTTTCGTATATTTTTATTAAGGGGTGGTGTAGAAGTGTTATAATTTTGACGTGTCTGTCTGTCTGTGGCGTTATAGCTCCCAGATTAAGCGATTGCGATTTAGTTTTTTTACATTCATTCTCATTTTCTTATTCTGAATCTGGCTAATCGTGAACGATGATATAATCTTTTTTTAAAATCAATCATTATCGCTACTTAGTGACAACGTTGATAAGTTTTTTATTTGTAAAAAAAAACGGCCAGTCTTTTCACAAAAGAAAACAGACAAACAAAATCGATGATGTTTTCCTAATTATTAAAAAAAAAGAAAAACAAAATATTACATACATACATACATACATACATATAATCACGTCTATATCCCTTGCGGGGTAGACAGAGCCAACAGTCCTGAGCGGACTGATAGGCCACGTTCAGCTATTTGGCTTTAAGATAGAATTGAGATTCGAATAGTGACAAGTTGCTAGCCTATCGCCTAAAAAAAGAATCTCAAGTTTGTAAGCCTATCCCTTAGTCACCTTTTACGACATCCATGGGAAAGAGATGGAGTGGTCCTATTCTTTTTTGTATTGGTGCCGGGAACCACACGGCACTATACGGCAAAATATTACACTTACGATTTTCATACGGTATTGTGATATGATGATATCATATTATTTCAGACCATAAAAATGCTATAAAAATTCCATCACGGCCGCTCCCCGCATGCCATAATGAATGGTCCAAGAATATTGAGAATTTTATAGACAAATGAAGGACAATGAAAATCGAAAACCTTTTCTGAAAGGGCATGAAGTTCCTGATTATTAAAAATAGTACTACTTAACAATATATCCAGTTTATGTTAAAAAATCGGCCAAGTGCGAGTTGAACTCGTGAACTTAAGTTTCAAACTTGTATATAAAATTGTAAATATTGATTGTTTTATTTTTTGATAGAACCGCAGGAAATTATATCATCGAAAAATGTAGGTAAAATATATAATGTAGGTCTCTGTTCAGAAAGGTAAAAGTGAATAGGCATTATTTGAGCTTGCGAACACCATCTTAGGCCTCATCTTCCTTTGGTCTTGCCAGATTAAGGTTTAAGGCACTTAAACAAAAAATTGAACTAAAACAATCGACATACAAGCGAACAGACGAATTTAGTTTTAAGAGAGTATGATTAGGACGTCCTGGCAAAGGGTCAGGTCAGGAGTACCCGAAACCGCCGAGCTTGCATGAAGAGGGTTACGAATGTGGATGAAGCGAAAGAAGTATGCAGAGATCGTGTCAAGTGGAAAGATGTAATATCTCCCTACCACCCCGGAAAAAGCCGTGATTTTATGTATGTTGATTAGAACTCTTCCAATATGTCACTAGATTTTAAAGAAATGACGGATGAAAAATATAAGCGCGAGAAAACTGCGGCCTGAGACGGTCAAACCTGCATTCACAATAACAATATACCTGTCTAAATTAGGCAATCGGGAATACATTGATGATGATAGCATATCTTATCAAAAACAATTTCATAACAGTATTATCAAACCATTAGATACGCTACACCGCTTCACTGAATGTAACAACAGTGAGGTATGCAGCAATCATTAGAAAGATTACCTGCGTGGTTTACCATTTTTTATGCTTCTTCTCCAGTGTCAATTCTGGTGACATCCTCATCTCATTAAAGAAGATCCCGTTGTATGCCTTTTGAACATTGTTCTTAGTTGGGTAAGTCAATTTTTATATGAAGCGACTCCCGTCTGACCTGCGCAACCTTTGTAGCGGAATCTAATCCACGTGAGATGTTTACAACTTTTCCTCAGACGTAAATCTCATGCGCAAAGTATGATGGGGCTAAAATGTCAACACGATAAGCTCTCCAAAACAATAAGAACTACAAAAACCTAACGTACTTTGAATTACGGTAAAATTTGCACTAGATTAGATATGATGACGATAATGTGTCGATTCTTGTTACGTTATCCATGGGTTCTTTTAAGTTCCGATCTGTAGAAACTTATAAAAAATGTTTTTTTGTGCGATTTATCAATTTTTCACAATAGAAATCTGATATTCTTGTGGCGTATTCAATCATTGTCGCCATGCATTTTATTTATTCTGTTATTAATCATCTCCAGTGTATTGTTCATCTCTGTGCTAATAATAATTGGATACATAAAAAATATAGAGATTTTGTAATTTTTTATCGTTTTCATGTCTTGAAATACAGATACTTTATAAGAGAACGGAAGATCTATAAACCGGTTTTGGCTCATTAGGCTCAACAATGCGGAAAGCAAATGGATACGCTTCGACGACTTTTGTTCTGCCTTTGGTTCATTCTCAAAATTGCCTAAGCTCACATTTAATGAGCAGTCTTAGCGCCTACATATAATACCTGCGTATAGGTAATGTGCATGTTTTTATACCTTGCGGGATAGACAGAAACAGTCTTGAAGAGACTGAAATACCTCATATAGCTGTACGGCTTAATGATTGATAACTGAGATTAAAATAGTGACAGGTCGCAAGCCCATCGCCTACTAGAGGAATCCCAAGTTTATAAGCCTATCCCTTAGTCGCTTTATAATATACATGGGAAAGATATGGAGTAGTTCTATTTTTAGTTGCTGGAAATCACACGGCACTATTAAAAAAAAAGTCTAACTTACTCACCGAATCACAAAAAGAGTATTTAAAAATGGAATTAATTCTTTAACTCAATAGGTAAACTTGGAACCCCTTTATATTCGAATCCGCTGGAGTAAAGAACCTTTTATGTCTATAGCTCCGCTTCGTTTGAATAGAAACTATTGGATCTAAGGATTTGTACGAATGAAAACGTTTTCATATATTTCGCTTTGCAGTGTACATTTTTATCTGCAACAAGCTTCTGAAGTGAAAAGTTTTTAAAATAACATGAATATATATTTATGGAGGTGAATATAATAATACTACATACATACATATATAGTCACGTCTATATTCTTTGCGGGGTAGACAGAGCCAACAGTCTTGGAAAAACTTATAGACCAAACTCAGCTGTTTGGCATAACGACAGTATTCAGAATCTAATAGTGACAGGTTGCTACCCCAGCCTAAAAAGAATCCCAAGTTTATAAACCCATCCCTTAGTCGCCTTTTATGACAACCATGGGAAATAGATGGAGTTGTCTTATTTTTTTTATTGGTGCCACGAACCACACGGCATAATAATAATACTTATAAGAGAAAAATCCCGTTATCTACCCTTCCCGCGGGAATATCAATTCAATTCAATGTTATTCGCAGTAAATTTGGTCTAAATAATTATTATCATACAGATCTTAGGCCAAATTAGCGAATTTCCAAAAATCCTACAAAAAAAAACCAGTTTTTGTTTATGGTGTTAACTCTATTCATTTTTTAGTACACTACATACACCAAAATAGAACTACGTAAACGGTTCTAAAAATAGATGCCAACACCTGCAAACGTTGGTATCACCTGATCAAATATACATACTCGTAATTTTGTATTCTTACTAGTAACTTCTTATCCGTAAAAGTTTATTTATCTTTCGTCATTGCGTGTTGGTAACGAATTATTAATAGTACCTACTCACGTACAGAACGAACCCTTAACCCCCCTCTTGATTAGATACCTAACCTAACCCCCTTGTTGAACAGGAAGGTACCGTATTTTTATACCCAGTTTTTATTTTGATTTACATAAATGTTTCATGGCAATAAAATTTTAAAAGATTCTTATGAAATTAAAACCAGCCTTATGGATACGCTATAACATCCATCCATATAATCACGTCGGTATCCCTTGTGGGTTAGATAGAGCCAACAGTCCTGACAGTATGATAGGCTTCGTTCAGCTGTTTGGCCTAATGATAGAACTAAGATTGAAATTGTGACAGGTTGTTAGACCATCGCCTATAAGAAGTATCTCAAGTTTATAAGCCTGTCCCTTGGTCGCCTTTTACGGTATCCATGCGAAAGAGATCCTACACACATATCATCACGTCTATATCCCTTGCGGGGTAGATAAAACCAACAGTCTTGAAAATACTGCTGGGTGACAGACTGGTGATAAGGTCCTATTTTTTTTATATTGGTGCCGGCTATACTATAAATCAATATACGAGTACTATTATCGGCACATCAGTAGTTGTTGCTTGCAAGTGACATTCATTTATTGAAACGTATAACCACCTAGTATTACATCAAAGCCTACAGGAGATAAATTCAAACACACGATCAGAAATCTACCTGACGTCGTCAGAGTGAATTATTGACGAAATAATCAGGATAAGCAAAATTAAGCGCTGTATATTCATGAAGGCCTACGTTTAGGATCGAATAGATTGGGTTCCTGGCGATTTGTGGCGTTCCAAATTCAAATTAAATCGGCAATTTTTTTTTCACGCAAGGAAAAAGTGAAATTTATTTTGATCTCTAATGAACTCATGCTTTATAATTTTTTCACTATAAATAAATAAAATAAATATATACGGGCCAAATTAAACAGATTGAGTTAGCCTCGAAGTAAGTTCAAGACTTGTGTTACGAGATACTAACTCAACGATACTATATTTTATAATAAATATTTATATAAAAACAACATCCAAGACTCAACCCAATTAGTTATTTTCTCATCATGCCCTGACCGGGATTAGAACCCGGGACCTCCGGTGTCACAGACAAGCGTACTACCGCTGTGCCACAGAGGCCGTCTATATGTAGTACTTACTAACTTTATAACAATATATTCTTACCTAAATATATATATGTATATATTAAGGTGATATTGGTAATATAGGTCGGTGATAAAGATATATTTACTCGTATAAAAATGTCTAAGTATAAAAGTGTAGCTTCCTAAGAATTAAGCATTCGTTACGTCGAAAATAATTGGATAAAAAAATTGTGCAAAACATTGCTATACCTTATTTTGTCGGGGGATTTCAGCAACGGGAATAATCCTGGATTTTATGTGGGACGAAGCAATAAGCCTGTTGTACAAGAATTAACTACACCGGGTACTGCGAGCTAGCTCTCTCATATAACGTATTTTTAAAACAGGATAATATACATATATCTAGAAAAATGGCAATGTGGCGTGCCGTGTGGTACCCGGCAGTAATAGAAAAAAGAATAGGACCACTCCATTACTTTCCTATGGGTGTCGTAAAAGGCGACTAAGGGATAAGCTAACAAACTTGGGATTCTCCTTTTAGGCTACGGGCTAGCAACCTTTACCTTCTTTGAACTGATTCTATCATAAAGCCAAACAGTCGAACCTATCAGTATTTTTAAGACTCTGTTGCTCTGCTTCCCCGCAAGGCATATTGACGTGATAATATGTGTGTAGGATTATTGCACAAGTATTGTACTTTAATCACTTTTACGTCACTTTAGGCGAAAATTGGGTGTTACCGAGCCAGAAACTACTGTTATAAGGGCAACAAACTGTTTCCAAATGTGAAGGCTTATATTATCTCGTTAATTTCTCTTAGCGCACGCCTAGACGTAAAGAAGCTAACTAAATGCTGGGTCTAGATTTTAGAAAATATATTTAAACCATTATATAATTATATGTATTATATCAATAAATTTCTTTTGTAACCAACCATATATAAAGTAATTTGTTATTCATATTTATTTTATCATTTCTTTTACAGTTATTGCGTACATCCATCTTAGTTTGGTCTAAAGGTTTGACTGATAGAGAATGCCTTGTGGCACTAAGTCCACCTGTTGTACATTTATCGTGCATAAAGTTTAAATATATACTCAATAAATAAATGATTACCTATGATTACAAATCTAGACTCAGTGGTTTGAGCCGTGCGTAGATAAATCAATCAATTTGCATTTACAATATGTGTAGTTATAAACTTAATGATGTTATGAAATTCGGATAGCCAGAACATCATCAGCCCAATAACAATAATAATATGTGGTTAACATTAATACATACATACATACATATGTTCACGTCTATATCCCTTGCGGAATAGACAGAGCCAACAGTCTTGAAAGGACTGAATGGCCACGTTCAGCTATTTGGCTTAATGATTAATGATAGAATTGAGATTCAAATAGTGACAGGTTGCTAGGCCATCGCCTAAAAAAGAATCCCAACTTTGTAAGCCTATCCCTTAGTCGCCTTTTACGACATCCATGGGAAGAGATGGAGTGGTCCTATTCTTTTTTGTATTGGTGCCGGGAACCACACGGCACGTTAACATTAATAATCTGTGAATAACGAAGTTGGCTTCACATTTAGCTAAATTAACTACATACTCATATAAATGTAAACTTCGAATGTTACATACAATGTAAATAGCTGTTTATTTGACCCAAATAAAAGAAAAAAAAAATGCGAAACATTACCATTGAGTTTTCAACGAGTTTGTAACTTACTTTATACTTGTTAAGACTTTACGCATTGAAATATAAATTTTATCTTGAGAGCTTATAGTAGATTTGGAAATTCTTAAATTCCATTTTGTTTCAGGTATTGGCGGCAACCGTTTTTTTTTTAATTTTTAAATTGGATGGAAGCTTCACTGAATCAAGTAAGTAAATTTTACCTAAATTTACTTTCTTTTCAAGATATTTATTCTTTATTGTCGCAAGGGTTTTATTTCTAATTTAATGGATCAAAATCAAATCGTAAAAACTGCTGGTTACCAACAATCAGTTCCTTATGTTAAACACAAGAACTTTTTGCGTAGATACGCCTACCAAAGCGCAATTTTTCTGGTGTAAAGTTGAGAACGTGAAAATACCTATACAATAAGTAATATTAGGGTTTTAATTGTATTGTAGAAATTTTTACCTGACTTTGAAATTGCCATGCCTTGTTCCGATTTTGCCCTTCATGAAATTAATAGATCTTTTGACCCAAAGACGTATCCCACTTCTGAATCACGACCCAGAAAATCAAAAACGTAGAATTGTGTAATAGAAATTTATCACATATTTATACAAATTATTAAGGAAAGGCGCCTAAGGGATATGATTATAAACTTGGGATTCTTTTTTTAGGCGATGGGCTAGCAACCTGCACTACTTATTTGAATCTCAATTCTACCATTAAGTCAAACAGCTAATTATGGGCTGTCAATATTTTCAAGACTGTTGGCTCCGTCTACCTCCAAAGGATATAGACGTGATTATATAAACATATTTATGTATATAATAAGGAAAGTCAATTTCAAAATTCCATTACGAAATCTAATTCAAGTCGCTTTGATTTCCGATATACTGACACGCCAAACAAAGAAGAACAGACATGTTTATCGGATGTCCATATCCACAGACCAGTTGCCAAGTTTTGTATAGTCAACTGCATTATTTAAAGAGTATCGAAAATTTTAATTGAAAGCTTTTTATTTTTTAAGATCATATTCTCTTAGTGTATAGACCCTTCAGTCCAATTAAGTAAAATTTACTCAGTTGGATTATTGACCACTGTGGCTCTGTCCTCGCCACTATAAGAGTAACCATGAATCCTAGCTTCGTGTACAAACCTTTTTACACGAAATTACTCCTGCCTAACCTCTGGAACCTTTGCAGGAAAACCTAACCTATATTGGGACACGGTTACACAATAAATACACATATATTGCCTGAATAAGGGTGGTTATTAAACGTAACTTAAAAATTACGTTTCTGACTGTATCTACTCCCAATTTAGTGTTCATTGTACAATATTCTGTATATATAGAAAAGTTGAAGTTCGGATCCTGATTTGAAGGCTCGAAAGGGTTGGAGACCAAATAACAAGTTTGTGGCACAAATCAAATGTAAGTACATACATACATATGTAAAATCACGTCTATATCGCTTGCGGGATAGACAGAGCCAACAGTCTTGAAAAGACTGAGAGGCTAGATAGTTTTTTTGTAAAAACCGATTTTGATGATATTTGGCACCGAGACAGACAAATCCAGGAGCAACTTATGCTCCTATTTTATAGAAATTACCGGACGTTTTCTTTGGAGCGAAGCTAAAACTGGTATAAATTAAGTTAAGTTTTGAAGTAGGCTCTATTAAAATGTCGCGTCACATCTCGTCTCAGTTTGAACTGACCCTTGCGTAATGTTAAAAAAAAACGCCAGCAGATTTCGTGTTTTCAGTCCGTAAATTCTTATCAGGAAAAAAAAACAACGTCACTTAAATTAAGCATTTACCGCCAACAATTTATCGTTTTAATATTTTTTTATGAACCTCATACGACATAGTTAGAAGTTACTTTATAGAGAACTAGCTGTGACCACGACTTCGTCCGCGTGGAATAGTTATTTTGGGCATCATCGAAGGAGGAATAATTTTCCCCGTTTTTTTTTTCACATTTTCCATTATTACTTCGCTTCTTATAGTTGCAGCGTGATGATTAATAGCCTAAAGCCTTCCTCGATAAATGGTCTACTAAACACAAAAAGAATTTTTCAATTCGAACCAGTAGTTCTTGAGATTAGCGCGTTCAAACAAACAAATAAACTCTTCAGCATTATAATATATGTATATATATAATTTCGTCTTGTCGGTCTGTTCTTTTGTTTGTCACAGCCATTTTATTTGGAGACTATGCAACACTGGGCTGAAATTTGAAATTGAGGACGGTGTATTTAGTGAATCACTTAAAAAATGGATCAGTATTTGAAAATTTATAAGTACCTACCTAATAAATAGAAATTGAGGTATGAAAATATTGAGTATGGACTACGAAGAAATAAAAGCTTAGTATTCGTAGTTATTTATACTTGGTCAGCTTTTTCGATCCCCAAGAAAAGTAACGCTGATAGAATTCACTCGACGATGTTAACTGGGTTGTGAAAAGTTGCCAAGTCATCCTCAGAAAGGGTATGAACTTTATCGACTTCGGAATATACTCGTATAGACATTTATATTACAATCGAAACAAGTATTTTTTATCATACATACATATATATAGTCATGTCTAACTATTGGGCCCAATTATACATTACACAAATATGTTATGTTTTACATACATAAATACATATAATCACGTTTATATCCCTTGCGAGGTTGACAGAGCCAACAGTCTTGAAAAGACTGATAGGCTATGTTCACCTTTTTGGCTTAATGAAGAATCCATCTCCCAGAAGAATACCAAGTTTATAGGCCTATCCCTTAGTCGCATTTTACGACATCCATGGGAACGAGATGGAGTGGTACAATTCTTTTTTTTCGTATTGGTACTGGGTACCACACGGCACTTATTTTTTATCAGTAACGCGTTTTCCATTTGAATGAAAATGTTCAAGGGTTTTAAAAAATTTACGAGCTTTCTTCGGCAAAATGTTAGCGTAAACTATGACTGTGAGAAAAAAAACGCAATAATAGAATAGGGCCAGGAATATAAAAAGATGTTTAGTTAAAATCATCGCGCAGAATCGCGATCGAGGGTTTTCGGGAAATTATTTTAAGTACTCCTTAATTATTTCAAGTTTTTCATTTTACTAATCATTACCTACTCTTGCTATAGGTTCGGTGATGTAAAGCCCAATTACTTTAAAAAAGTCAGTTACGAAATTTGTCTTACACTTGTTTATTTATTCCCTATTTTTTCTAATAGCTTATATACCTCCGTTATAAATTATTTTCCTACCAGTTAGTGAATATGGAGCGACGTAATTAAAATGAATGAACAAAAATACGGCCGAATTGAAAACCTCTTCTTTTTTGAAATCGGGAAAAAAAGAGAACGCTACAGAATATCTATAAAAGTTGCGTTAGCAGTACTATATGGACGTGTCTATATCTTTTTTAGTCTTTGGTCCAGGTACATGGTTCTGGGATAGGCGAACGATTTTCAACGAAACTGGTAGTTGTTGCGTTTGTTACGCTATTCGTTACTTTTAAAGTTCATTTTTCCTTGCATTATAATTTCACAGGTATTCACTAGTATTGAACTAAAAGAATTAAAGGTTTCAGTTTAATTGAAATAGTAGTTTTTTATCCCGAGAGCCGTTTAAAGTTTCAACAGTTTTGTATTATTTACGTGAAAACTACTATAATAGGTTGCTCAGCTGTATGGCTTCATGACGTAATAGAGATTCAAATAGTGCCAGGTTGCTGACCCATCGCCTACAAGAGAAATTTCGAGTTTATAAGCCTGTTCCTTAATCGCCTTTTACAATATCCATGGGAAAGACAATGGTTATATTCTAAAATGCTGAAAACCACACATCACCAATTGAAATAGAAATAATAAATACCTGCAGCTATGCGAGTGAAAGCTTAGTACGAGTATCATTAAAGTTATTTTTTCCAGTATAAAATAAATTTGTACAACTAAGATAATGGCAAAGATACAAACTGAAACGATTTAGTCCTCTATGACATCAAATGAGTGCCGAATAAAAACAAGTGATTCATTAAGACTTAAATCCGCGACGAACACCCAAAATCCTGGAAACGATTGAATTACCGCAAAAGTGCGGAATTGCGGTAATAAACTTGTATCGCCGCCCCAATCTCAGGCTTTCCTTTTTATTGCCCTGTGTTTACACTCAAATTTGTACACTGAGTGGAATTAAAAAGGCCCACTTATAATGATGGGAAGTAAAGAGTGAGTTTATTCCTCATAGCACCGAATAGATGGGACTATTCACCCCGTTGCAATTTCAGTATCAAAAGGAATTTTTTAACTTACATAATAGTTATTTGGTAAAAAAGTAAATATTAATGAATTATCTTGTAATAAATATATAGATATCTAAAATAAGTTATGGGTAATAGAAAAAGTGATTCATTGTGTGATCTCTTATTTCTTTCAGTTTATACTTCTCATAGATACAAATTTATTTGTAAAAGTATAATTGAAACAAAAAACACATACCATTATGATTTAATTGTTAGCCATAAATATATGTATTTTATTGCGTTCGCTAACATTGATCGATGAATAAAAAATAAAATGAGGTACTTAACTGTTTAACGCACATTATTACGCTTGTTAGAAGTTTTCACACTCACAACTTGCTGTCAATTATAACTTATTTTTCCATCAATTGATCGTAAGTTGGCTCAAGTCTTTGGGGGCAATAGGGATACACTGTAGGGCGCATTGCAGTTACAGGAGGGCCGAAGCGACGCGGCGCGCCAGACGCCGCGATCACGCCTCGAGGAAGCACGACTCGCATTGGGTTACATAAACGGTGAAGTGTCGCGAAGTTTGCACTCAAGTGTACAATTTGTGAACGTTCGTAATTCAAAACTAAATAGTGTTGTGATTGACGTACGAAGGTTTGTTGATTTTGTCGATGTTTTGTCAATTGTTATTTATGTAAAGAATTTTATTTTTAGGTAAATTAATCGTATTCAGTACGAAGCCAAACAATATTGGCATTAAATATGTTAATGTAGCTAATTTTATGCGGTGAGTCTTTTTCGGCTTTTATGAGTATGCAAAATAGTGTTTGAGATAGGTACAACATATTTAAAACAGGTGCTAAATATGTGCTTAATATTTTTATACGTATGAAATTCCTTTTATAAAATTATCATTCAGGTATGGTTGAAAACAAAATGTTTAAATAATATTATTGAAAAAGGGATATCAATGAATTTTAACTTAACTAAAAATTCACAAGTCTTACTAATATTACCAGTATTTTAGTAATAACTAGTAATAGGTACTTATTACATAGATTTTGCTAGCCCCAAAGTAAGCAATTGAATTGAAATACTAAAAGAATCATAAAAGTGCTGATCTCGTAGGTCTTTCTGGAAATCCTCGTTTAGTGTCAAAAGGAAAAAAAAGTTGTAAATAAACTAACGCATTTTTTTGTTAACCGCCCTGGATATAAGATTACATAGCATAATCAAAACCGGATGAGATTTCATTTGCCGAGTTCAAAACTCGATTGGCACTCATTGTCGAGGCGTCATCGAATTAGGGCTTGAGTCGGAATGTTTTCGTTTAGACATCGATATCGACATCGATCACTGGTTACTTGACAGGCATGACGAGTAGGAAGATGGATTGATCGTTCTATCCTAACCGAGGTCCTGTGGGATCCCTGAAATCTTATTGGAATACGCACTTCCCTGTTTTGTAACTTCCAAAAATATTAAATGACTGGATTTTAGCGCAAAAATAAATCAGGTCTGTCTATAAACATACCAACAAAAATAACAAAGAATGTGATATGGACGTGACTTTTTTTCGATTGCACAGATGAATTGTTTGTCATTTGGTGCAAATAAAATACGCGCGTAAGTTGCGAACCGGCGCCTTACCATCTTGTAAAAATGTGTGAAAAATAGACGCTTCTTCTTCTGCTTAAAAACAACATCCTTATATAATTTATAGGATGAGGTTATTGAGGTAAAGTTACAGTGTAAAATGATATAATTTGATTTATTATTTTACATTGCAACTTTACCCCAATGCTCGCATGGTTTGAGGGTTTCTTGCCTTTTGAAAAAAAGTTTACAATTTGAAAAAAGATGAAGAAAGAAAGATCTTTCTTGGAACCACTCGAGCAGCTCCATGGGTACTCCAACCTTCCGGAGACTAAGGTTTATTTTAAAACTGAAGTTGACTGAAGAGAATGGCCACTCTAGGTTTCGTTGAATCTTAAATCTTGAGTCTGTGCTGATTATCTACTATACATACTTTTTTAGTATTAAAATTAAATTTTTCAATAATTTTAAATAAAATGTTTTGTTTAAACTTACTGTTTTAGAATAACACTTTAAGCTTTTAATCCTAAACGCAGAATGAATTTTATCAAATAAGCCTTCTCTATGTTGTAACTTTGCTTTCGCAAAACTTAAGTTATTTCTAAATTATAACAGGATAGCTAAGTCAGACATTAAGATCTCAGAATATTAATACGACTAAAAGCTTAAAGTTAATGAATTTTGCTTTTCATTCTTTTCTTATCAATAACTAGCTTTCCGCCCGCGGCTTCGCCCACGTGTAATTCGGTTATATATAGCGTTTTTTAATGATCTCGACAGGGCTTTTTCTTCCACAGGCTGAAATCTTGTTACAACTGGAATTAAATATAGCCTGTGTTACTCAGGGATGATGTAGCTTTCTAATGGTGAATGTTTGAAATCGATTCAGTAGTTTCGGAGTTTATCGATTACATGTGTAAACAAACAAACATATAAAAAAATAGATTGTTCCTCTTTATAATATTAGTATACATACAAATCTATATAGAAAAAGTAAAGCGAGACAAAATCATCGTCTCAAAAGAAAAAAAAAACAGGATTTATAGGACGAAGAGGCCTTACAGGATTTCCTTCTGTTTAAGTATTTGCATCTGATAGTCATCATCCCATGTGAATGAGCTGATGATGGAAGGTACAACTCCTCAACGGTTAGGAGTTGAAAGAAAATTCTTACGAAGTTATACGTACATGTGAGGCTATTAGGTTGACCTGATAATAAAAAGTAAATCTCATTAACGTTAAGAATTTAGGTGAAAATGGATGCGGACAAATTTCGTCTCTTCACTTGTTTCCTTTTAGCTGTTTGTATGGGTAGTGTTAACACAAAATAGGGATTTAAAGGCGTGATGTTATTAATGTTATGCATGTATGTACATAATTATGTATGTTATTATGTATGTTAAAGAGACGACTGAAAGTTGTCATACAAAGTCTTTTTTTTTAAGGATGGGAAATCATCAAATGACCTCTCCCGCTCTGGGTGGAACGGAAGGGAGTGTCAGACTTTTACTGACTAAAACCCACCTCGTTCCTTCAGTTGCCCTTTGCGTTCCGGGGCCACGGTATCTCGTTAGAACTTTCCCGCAGCCCCGGCTCAGTTTATCCCGTTTCCCCCCCTTGGGGGTTGACATTTCAAAAATCCCTTCTTAGTGCTCACTTATGTTACTAAAGGAACCTCTGTTCAAAATCTCAGACTCCTATACCGAGCGGTTTCGGCTGTGCGTTAATAAATCAGTCACCCAATCGCACCCCCTAAATCACGATTGGAGGGTAGTTTGAAAAAACTTATAATGTCAAACATATTTACTTGCCTATGTACGTGTTCATGCCAAGTTTCAAGTTTATAAACCCAAGGAATAAGATTTTTCATAGAAACGTTTTTACCCCTTTTCCCCCCCTTGGGGGTTGAATTTCCAAAATTCCTTTCTTAGTGCTCCCCTACATATCCCAAGGAACCTACATTCCAAATTTCAGCTGTCTACGACCAGTAGTTTCGACTGTGCGTTGTCTGTCAGTCAGTCACTCAGTAACGGAAGAGTTTTATATATATAGATTATTATTATCATCATTGTTAAAACAAATATGAAGCCTTGACTTGAGTGCATGCGCAATGAAATGAACAATTTTGTCTTTAGTACGAAAAAGACACATGAAGTTTAAATTTCTGTAAAAACAATCTTATTGCTGCTGACTTGGAAGAGCATTTGCAATGGAAATGAGAGTTTCAGAAATGTGGAAAGACCACAAAGGAGCTTACCTCTCTCTCTTCATTAAAGTTAGCTTGCTTTTAAAACAAAGTCAAGTCAAAAGCAGGTGCATAAATTGTAGAAGTTTTTTTATTGAGAGTAAATTGTTCGATAGTTTCTTGAGAATTTGATGATTAAACTTTGCCGTTAAATCACATATTTTGTACTGGCACTTACAGCTCCACAGGCGCAAATTTAGCGTTACCTGTAAAAAAAATACAGGTTTTTCGCAAATCCCAGGGACATTCAAATTTTTACCGAGATGAAAGGTACTCTATGTCCTTCTCCAGACTCTTTTCAAATAGATTGCAGACACAGAAGACTTTTTATCTGAAATAAATAACTAAGTATCATTACTAAAGCATAGCCAAATATACCATAAACCTAGTTTTTATTTTAAACGCAAGTGTACACCAGAGATTTAAAAATACTCGCTTAAGTTTGTCCGAGTGAGAAGATTACCTGGTAAATACTAGACCACTCCATTTCCGTATAATAAGAAACTTTTAATGAAGTTTCTTGTTGATTGTGGTACGCAATCAAAAAACAGTTATTTTAAAAGAGGTACGAAATAAATATCTTTGGTCACTAGAATATTTAAGTTTCAAACCTCAGTGACTTCATATTTTTTAAAGATCGTTTTTGCTGCAATGAACCGTGTGTTTTTAGAGCTTCAGGATAGAACAATTCCAACTTTTGCCCATGGATCGTAAGAGACTAAGGAAACAAGTACTTTTACCTTATCAACAACCTCAATCTAACTGGGTTAGGTTCTGTTACGGACTGATGGAAGTAACGCGGAAGTCACCCATGTCTGGGACTCGCCTTGAGTTGAGAGAGAAAATATTATATAAGCTATCTGTTTTGACTGAAATGGATGTCTGTATGTATGATCACGCTTATCTCCGCAAGTACTGAACCGATTTACTTAAAACTTTCACCAATAGCTTTGTTTTAACTCAGAAAAAGTTTTAAAGTTTGTTTCATCAAAACCAGTTCACTAAAATAAAGTTATCGTCATTTGAATGAACTCAAGGCATGAGTGATGAATTCGAAATTTACGCGGACGAAGTCGCGGGCAACAGCTAGTAGTAAATATAATTCCGTTGTGGTATGAATAAAATTGAATTTTCATTCAATCAATTTTCTATCAGGAATGAAATTCACGAATGAATAGTTGTCAATATCTAATAGCCAAGATCAAACAAGTTATCATACATCTAACGGACCTATTCAAGGATTGGTCCCTCAGTAATGATCAATATTTGCTCCATATAATCTGGTACAGATTAAGAAGTTTTTCTGAACTTCGTCCATTAAGTTTTATGTTTATTTAAGATATAAAAGAAAATGGTGTATTAGCAATCATTGACCTGGAAATGATTAATATATTACAGTATTCAGATAATGTTTCTTTTCATGGTCATGTACCTACGTAGGGTTCCTCCTAGTCTCTTCTTCATAACCTTTAAACCTATAAGGAATCTCTCTCATGTGGTGCCGGGTGGTTTCCTGCACTTTAGTATAGGACCACTCGATCTCTCTCTCTCTTGAACATCGTAAAAGACTACTAAGAGATAGGCTTTTAAACTTGGGATTCTCCTTTTAGGCAATGGACTAACATACTGTCGCTACTTGAATCTGAATTTCATCTTTTTGCCATACATCTGAACGTTGCCTTTCAGTCTTTGCAAGACTGTTTGTAGTATTTATCCCGTAAGCGATAAAGACGTGTTTATATGTATGGAATCTCTCTCATCTTGCGTGTTTCCTGTTGCACCCTTCAAAGCAGCGCTTCGTTAGGTTCTTTCTCCCTTTCTACTTCTTTCTGTCCACTTTGTCCGGTTTTCAGCGTCCTCCTCGTTTGAAGTCTATTGGCTTTCCTGTCATGTTTTGCTACTTCTAGCCAGGATTTCTTCGACCTGTCTCTTCTACCTGGGCCCAGCGGACGTGGCATAGCTAGACATAATTTCACAGATACCTTAGAAAAATATCAAACCTAAGACTAAGGCATTCGATTCCAAAAATAACAATTTTAATCCACCAATGTTGCTGCTAAGTCCCACTTTTGGGGCTTAAAAAAGTAACAATAAAAATAACATTTTGCTAAAATGTCATATTCAATCTTAAAAGGGAAAGACTCGGGTTGTCAACGGCACTCATTCTAACATGTTTTGCTTACACACTCCACCGAACAAAAAGATGAAAGAAATCGTGAGCCTTATATTATTACGAGTATGTAGGTTAAATCCGAATTTATGTTTTCATATGGTTCAGACAAGTTGCTTTATTTCTGTCCTTTTAGTCTGTCAGTTACACTATTGTCCAAATATTGTAGTCATGGTTCGTTTTAGAACAATAACCAATTGTTCTCAAAGTTTGTATGTTATGTGAATCTCCCAAGTGTTTTAACGTGAGTCCATATCTTTTTAATAGTTATTTTTGGTGTTTGGTGTGTGCAGGGAGAGCGCCAGGTTTCAAAAACTATATAGAAATAGTGTAAAGGATGCAGTTCCTAAATGCAAAGGAAAAGGGTGCAGGCACACCAAAGAAATAAACAAAGTAAATTATCAATCAATCAATCGTCCCTTCAATAAACTCCTTGTCTTACTGATTCATTTACAGACAAACAGACAACGCTGCACAGCCGAAACTTCTAAGAAGTTTCGTAAAAAGATAAAATTTGGTGTGTTCTTAAGAAAAAATTAGAGATTTTAGGGAATTTATACATAAAAGTTATCGCACTATGCGAGTGGACTAGCTATCTAATATCTAATGCAAGTTCTTTTTATAAACAAAAAATTGACTAAAAAGCAGAAACAGTTACTTATAGATTTATTTTTATCACTGCTGTCTCGACTTGACAATTCAAATCCACCTCGGGTAACCACTTGTTATCTAACGAAGTATCCCGCTAATTGGAAGGAAAGGAAAATGATAAATTGTGAAAAGGCACATTCTCAATGCTGAAAAAGTTAAAAGCAGTAACGTTGATAAAAATGCGACTTTTCTTAAAAGAATATCTTTGTTTTATGAATCTGGTCATCACACCCATTGGAATTTGCAATAATTATTTTTATAGCGGAAGCATAAGTTGGTGATTCATACCAAATTTTTTTGCGACGTGTTCAATAGTTTTGGTTGTGGGTTGATATATTTTGTGATTTTACCTGGGTTTTATATAAGTCAGGCCCCTTTTTTATCAGACTCCTATAACAGCACCGCTCGCTTTATCCTGTAGTCCCCGTAGAATTTTCAATAAGGGAGATTTTAATTTGTTAAAGGAAAAGATGTCGCCAGTTAAAATATCCTTAAGGTCCGTTTGATATTTCAAATGTAATCAATTAAGGGTCGAAATCATCCCAAAGGGCCATGAGGAAATGTCCATTAACATGCCATTAGGATAATTTAATGAAGAGGCTGTATGTATATGTTGGGACCTGATCAACTACAAGAATTATTATATTAGTTAAAGGCTAATAAACATGCGATTGTTCTTGTACGGCGATGGATAAAAACTCAATCATTATTTGAATCTAAATGAGCGTTGGCTCTAACTACTCCGCATCGAATACTGACGTAATTTTATGTTTGTATGTATGTATGTATTTTGGTGAAACTAACAAAAACTTAAATTTCACTTGCTTAAATGTCTTATGATAAATTGCGTGATTTAGTTTTAAATTTATTAAGGTGTTAATAAGTATCATGATGTAAAATATTTATATACTAGGAAGACTCGTATACTCGTATTGAGTGACAGGATAAGGAACAGCGTGATAAGGGAATGTTGTGATGTGAAAGGAAGATGTAGTTACAGGAATAGAAAAGCGTATGTTAAGATGGTTCGGTCATGTGGAGAGGATGAATGAAAGCAGGTTGACTAAGCAGATATACAAGGAGAGTGTGGAGGGAAAGGTCCGAGTGGGAAGACCTAGACGAACGTATCTTGATCAAATTAAGGACGTCCTGGTAAAGGGTCAGGTCAAAAGTACCCGAAACCGCCGAGCTTGTATGAAGAGAGTTATGAATGTGGATGAAGCGAAGGAAGTATGCAGAGATCGTGGCAAGTGGAAAGAGGTAGTCTCTGCCTACCCCTCCGGGATAGAGGCGTGATTTTATGTAAGTATGTATGTAAGACTCGTATATGTTGTGAGTTAATCACAATAATGAGCGATGTTTTAAATTTTTCTAGTATTTAATTCGTCTCATCTATACATGGTTTTTGGATGCACTCTCCACAGAAAAGTATATTATTACGAGTATAATCGTTACCTATCCTTTTTGGAAATGAAATATATCTTCTCTTGTCGATCCTGTAATAATGGTACAGATGTAGTTAAAAAATTTCTTAATATATATATTTTTTAATTTGTATTTAATCAAAATACAATTTATTCACGACTACCTGACTGATTGTAACTTACCAAATGAATCTTTGAACATAAGTACATCAGAAACACACAACTATCAGTTATCGTCCTAACAAAAAGGGTTATTCCCCTGAGAATAGTCCACTATAAATGTTATCATCAGATAACAGAAGAGGTAACGAAGTTTCAGCAGAAATGGACATACTTATATCTGAAAAAGTCGAATGAGAATTTCACAAAAAAATATATAGCATCAGGTTTTTCTAATATACATATATCGGCGAATGTAGCGCAATTGTAGTGTTGGTTTTAAGTCGCAGTTTCCCGGGTTCGAATTTGCGGCGCCGTTTTTGTCGTCCGAAAAACTATCGCTGTCCCTTTTTACGACATAATGAAAAGTGAAAGAGGAATAGTTTTTCGCGCGATAAAAACCGCGTTGTTCGTGCAATGCCACGTGGACAGGTCAGGACATTAAAAAGCAACTTTTTTTTCAATCGCATATAAGTAGAATTTATTTATAGTATCTACTTAATTGTCAGTTTAGCTTGTTTGTTGAATTATCATACCATGATACAAGTCTCTCTATTGCGCTAGCGTCTCAAATACGAGTATTTTAATTGAAAAAGGTAAATTTTGGAATGTGGCCTCACAAATTCGAAAACACTTCGAAATGCATTGCATTATGTATTTTATTACCATTGCCTACTCTCCACATTGCAATGCGACATCGAAATCAGCATAAACCACATTGTCATTAATTTTGGAATTGGATTTACGATATGAGTCGCCACGTATGAAAACCGCAGTCAGTATGGTTGGCTCAGTTGACTTTGTTTAGAACAAACTTTAATTAATTTTTTTTATAATAAAAAAATAATATGATGAAACGATTCGACAAAAATTAACAAAGATTTGCTTTAAAAATTGTGATGTTAAGCCCAGTATTAAAAAGTACCTGTAGATTTTTTTTTAAAGTATATAATAATTTTGCATTAAATGAATCAATACCTAATTAAAGACGCCTAAATTTAATACTGGCTACAGAGGTCTACAAAATATTTATTTTTATAGATAGTATATATGAATTAAATATCTTTACTGATAAAAATAATAAAAATACACACCAAAAATAAATTGATAAGAAAAAGTGAACTTAGCAATTCAAATGACCAATTTATTCACGGTTAGCTGGCGGAGATTTGCGGTGCTCTTATTGCGCACTGGCTTTTGCACACGGCTTTACCCGCCCTCAATTCGGTAGGTACATACCCAAAGCTGTATACTAGCTGTATCATAACTTTTTATAATTTCAATTCATTTATTGCATATAATTTTGTGCATTTCAGTTTTAACTACTACAATAGTCACTGGTATAATAATCGATACAACATGAACCCCGTAGGGTATAGCAACATTATTATTGGAACGGCAAGCGGTTTTGTCAATTTAAACAAAACGGATAAAAACCTGATTGTATACACGGATAGTACTCCCGCCTTTACGCTTATTGCGTAAACACGCTACTAGGGAATACTATACAAAGTGCTAGGGCCTATCTATAAACATCAATGTTGAAAGCGTGCTAATCTCTGCTACGCGACCACTGACACGAAGCGATAGACGCACGCGATATGTGGGGCTTTGGAGTGTTGAAGGGAAGCCAATACCTTCTATTAAAAAGATTGCACATAAAACACATCTCTCTCCTCTCTCTCTCTCGGAGGGATACAATATTATAATAAAATACAAATTATCTTTGTAGCACACAACAAAATTGCACAAGTTGTAGAGACACACATTAACGATATGTTGAGCAAATGCGGGGTAGGCAGAGACTACTTCTTTCCAATTGCCATGATCAATGATGTTCGTCTAGCCCTTTCCACACAACGGTTCTCTCAGGAGAGTGTGTCTCCTTTTTTTTGCGAAGTCAACCTTAATATTAAAGTTAAAATGAATATAGTTATGTATAATGTACAATGTAGAAATTACTAATGTTAATGGTAGTGTGCAGAAAATGGATGCTGTCGTATCTCAGTTGTCCTTACTCTTGTACGAGGGCCGATTTACGTGCATCTTCTGACTAGACTCCAAATCACATAAATTCAGCCTAATTACAGGCTATTAGGAATCAATTAACTATTAAAATAAACAGGTAGACATCAATATGCAAGTATTTGCTATATGCAAAAGTATGTGGTCGGCTTTTCTGCCTTACGACAATTCTTGATATTTTCATCTGTTAAGTAAAAAGATCCTAAAATCTTCGTCCATGTTGGTTAACGTATTGCTAGGTATTGCCACCAAATAGTTTTAACCGTGCCGTGTGGTTCCCAGCGCCAATAAAAAAAATAGGACCACTCCTTCTCTTGCCCATGGATGTCTTAAATGGCCACTAAGCCATAGGCTTATAAATTGGGATACTTCTTTCAGGCGATGGGCTAGCAACCTGTTAGGTACTATAAGAATCTCAATTCTATCATCAAGCCAAAAAGTTGAACGTGGCCTATCAGACTGTTGGCTCTGTCTACCCCGTAAGGGATACAGACGTGACTATATGTATGTATGTATGGTTTTAACACCACTACCGCTCTACGCCGCGTTCATGCGCGAAGTTATAAGAAAAAATCCTGACCTTAGCAATTCAACGAGGAGTTTTATAGCTCCAGTAATGTGATACAAGAGTAATGGCCTTAGCCCAGGACTAAGGAACAGAAATACTCGAGCGTGAAAGATTAGCCGCCTCGGCGTAATTGAGGAATTTCATTCGGGCCTTTGTGCCAAAATGCGAAGACGATGCAAACTTTGTTTCTGTAATGAGGGTTTTTTTTGTTAACTTTTGTGTCATAAATCTATCCAGTTTCTGTTAGAGACACGGCTATTAAATTTAATTTTGAAGTGGAGAATTTTTGCTCACATTGTCTAGTTTAGTTGATTGTCATCGTTATTTACAGACCGCTAGCTCTTTGATACTGCTGATTTTAAGCTGTTTATGCCAACTTTCATTAATCTCATAGCCTCAGATATTCCTTATATTTTATATAGCCAGTGCCTAATCGAAGTCATATCTATACATAAATATATATGGTCACGTCTATATCCCTTGCCGGGTGGACAGAGCTAACAGTCTTGAAAAGACTGAATGGCCATTGAATTGAGATTCAAATAGTGACAGGTTGCTAACCCAACGCCTAAAAGAGAATCCCAAGTTTGTACGCCTATCCCTTAGTCGCCTTTTACGACATATCTATTATAGCATTTTCTATGAAGGATATTTTGAGCAGTTGTGTTAAAGTTCAGGATTTCTTTTTAATATAAAGTCTTTTTATGAGTCGTTCTCTTGGCGAATTTTTTTTGGTCATCTAGTCATATTTGGTAAACTTAATTGTTCTTCGCTATTTATCTCTAAAGGCGGGCTTTCACCATCAGCGTTCTGGTGATTTACTGCCCTGAAATTAAAGAGATTTGTAGGGAGACTAGAAAGAGTGCGCAATTACATATATACATACATAAAATCACAGCTTTCTTCGGAGGGGTAGGCAGAGACTATATCTTCATCATAATTCTTTTGCTTCATCCATATTTATAACTATCTTCATGCAAGCTCGGCGGTTTCGGGTGCTCTTGATCTGACCAATTGCGCGCGCAGCTAGTGAAAATAAACGCGAGAGCAGCGCATATCGCCCATAATTCAACTCATATAACCCGAAGGTTGTTAGAGACATGTGTGGTGGTATGTGTATGAGTCTTTTTTCTTACACCAACAATGAAGATTTTTTGCCTTTCATTTCTATTTTTTGCTCAGATACTTGTTCACGTATGACCAATTATTTGTTTTACCGTTTATATTCCAAAGGAAATGGGACAAGTTTGACAAATGAAAGTGTCCAAGCGAACGGAGAGGGTCATAACGGGCGATCTTGTACAAAGATTTATTTGAACCTTTCCCGAATCAATACCAATGGGGGAAATAAAGTGAGAAACATGAAAGGACTGTGCATGCATCACTATACAAGTTTAGTAGATACAAGTGTCTACTATGGCGCGGTCGGACTTCTTTGACATAGGTACATAACACACACACACATTTGAATCTCAATTCTATCATTAAACAAAACAAGTGAACGTGGCCTTTCAGTCATTTCAAGACTGTTGGCTCTTTCTACCCCACTATATCTAGGGATATAGACGTGATGATATGTATGTAACACACTCAGAGACTTACGAATCATGTATTATTTCCAGTAGTCATAAATCTCTGCTACTCTCTTAATAATCCTTATTCACATTAAAGGTAAAAATGTTATATTCCAAAAATAACTTATAAGGTGAGGAGATTGCAAGAATCGTTTTAATGTGTGAGAAACCCCGAGGCTAAAAGCTAGTTTTTACTAAATTTACTACGAAATATATATTCTGGGGATTCTGTTATCTGATTTTAAGTTTATATGTAAGGTTCAGATTTCATTTTCTAACTCAAGAAGATTTGCCGAGACGAAGCGCTCTTAGAAAAAGTAAATAGTGCTCTCAAGTTTTACCGAGCTCGTCTGAGCGACATTTATTTTGAGAAAAGAAACGGGTGATTCCGCGTTGCGTACAATATTGTTGACGTTTATTTCTTCAAGTTTAAGTAAGAAACAAAACAAAAAAACGTTTCTTACGATCAAGCCATACAAACCACAAACAACATGAAATACAGGTTAATGTGAGACTAATTCTTCTGGCGCACCTCCAGCAAATTTCTGGTGCAAAATACGCGTATTAGTAGTTCTTATGTTCCTGAATTTTTATATACGACTATTCACTGTTTGTTACAAGTATATATATTAAGAGTAACAAGATTTCGAGAATCATAATAACAATAAATTGTATACACCAAAATCGAAAAGGAAAATAAATTAGATTCCTTTTGTTCGCGATGGGCTAGCAACCTGTCACTATTTGAATCTAAATTCTATCCATACATCTGAACGTGGCCTCTGACTTTTCACGACTGTTAGCTCTGTCTACCCCGCAAGGGTTATAGACGTGACTATATGTATGTATATATATAGAATATATACAAGTACTCGAAACTTGTTCATCTTGTAGGTACCTTACGTCTGTATTAAATTTTATAAAAGCGTAACCGTGTTAGTGAAAGATTCTTTATAATTGCAATTCAATTAACAGTCCCCTCTATTCAAACGCTGTAACAGTTTTATTTCTTTTTCTTTCCTGGCGTTGAAATACAATTAACAATTCAGATGTTCATTGGGCAAAATGTAATTCTGTAAAGTACAAAAAGAAAATAATAACAGTCTTATTCTTAACAACACTGATGATACGATGATCTTATTCTGAATGCAAACAAAATACATAATTCATAAGCAATTATTATCAACATAAGAGATATGCGTATAAAGCTCTTCATACATATAATTAACATGAATTATAATTTAAGCCAGTTTAGAATATTAACCATCCATTTGCCGTTGTCATATTATAAATAAGGAGACTACGGAATAGAACCCTTCCCTACATGAACGTCCAAAAAGGGGTCATATACTTAGGTATATATCAACGTACGAAATATCATCAAAATAAAAGGCAACACCATATGATTGCCTTGTGGCATTATGTCCACCTGTTGTACATGTTACGTGTATAAAGTTTAAATAAATGAATATGATCAAAAAATTAATATTTTAAAGAAACATATAATCACATCTAGCCGCGTTCTATTCTTGTTCAAAATGAATTTTTGAATTTAGAACACATAAAACGCTGACAACAACGAGAAAGACAACAGTCTCGAAAAGACTGTTGGCTCTGTCTACCTATCTCTACCAATAGAAAAAAAGAATAGAACCAGTCCATCTTTCTCATGGATTGCGTAAAAGGCGACTAAGGGATAGGCTTATAAACTTGGGATTCTTCTTTGAGGCGATGGGTTGGCAATTTGTCACTATTTGAATCTCAATTCTACCTTAAAGCTGAACAAGTCCTATAAGTCTTTTCAAGAATGTTGGTCTATCTACCCTGCAAGGGATATAAACATGATAATATGTATATACATTTATATTTTAACGAAGTCTTTAATGGCTTCTGTCGAGTAGCTAGGCATATTAGCTATAAGCTATAAAGAGTAAACCTGAGTTTTTCTTCTGTACTGTATTTTATTTAGTCATAGCCAGTACTATATTCCAAGACAACAAGAAACCTTTTGGCACTCAGATCCGCCATTAGGACCCTGAAATGTAATGTTAATGGTGAGTAACTAATGATCTTACAGTGATACATCTATGTGATTATGACTTTTCTCAGATGGGTAGACAGAGACATTTTTATTTTTTGCCAGGAACATATATTTCTTCTACTTATATAAGTGGCAATTCGAGTAGACAAATAAAAAAAAGGCAATCCTTATGATGTTGTACCAAGTACTAAGACTATCTACTTTATAAAAAGTTACACAAATATTCTCAAATTGTGCCGTATGGTTTCCACAAGTGTCGTGTTATTTCCGCTATTTTAGGATAGAACCACTTTATATATCTCATCATAACCTCATCTTTAGATGTCGTAAAAGGCGACTAAGGGATATGTAATGATTTAATGAAAACGCCGCGAGTTCAAGACAACAACTGTTTAATATCATTAGCGTCATCACGACATTTGATAACTAGGATTGGCTTATAAACTTGGGATTCCTCATGCAGGCGATGGGCTAGCAACCTGTCACTATCTGAATCTCAATTCCATCATAAAGCCATTCAGTTGAACGTGCCCTTTCAGTCTTCTCAATACTGCTGTCTTTATCCCGCAAGCGATATAGACGTGACTATATGTATCCTACTAATATTATACATGCGAAAGTTTGTATGTCAGTATGGATGTTTGTTACTCTTTCATGCAAAAACTTCTGAACCGATTACGATGAAATTTAGTATGTAGATAGCTGGAGACCCAGAATAACATATAGGCTGCTTTTTAACCCGGAGTTCCCGCGGGATTGATAGGGTTTCCATGCGGACGAAGTCGTGGGCGGCCTCTAGTTTATGTATAATCTTAAAAATTATAATTGTCATAAGTTGTTTCAACGATGTGACTAAAGAACGATCACATTCTATCAAATATTTAGAATTATCAGTAACGAGTTTTAGTTTTAGTATGTTTATTTTAAACTGTTTATTTGTAAATGTTAACATCTGTGGTATATCATCAGTGGCCGCTAGTTGTTACTTTAATTACTAGGTCGTTGTCAGACATTGAATTTATAACCGTACTAGCTTTTCCTCGCAACTTTCTTCGTGCACTAACGCTGCCTATTTCCCATTTTCGTGAGAATTTTCAGAAAAATATCGCTTATGTTTGAATTTGAATAATTTACACAATATATTATTTTATTTTATTAATATAGCCTTAATAAGCCAGATAGGCTTATAAACTTGAAATTCTTCTTTTAAGCGATGGACTAGCAGCCTGTCACTATTTGAATCTCAATTCTATCATTAAGCCAAACAGCTGAACGTATCAGTCTTTTGAAGACTGTTGGCTCTGTCTACCCCTCAATGGATATAGACGTGACTGACCATATGTAAGACCACTGACGTGACCATATGTAATGCCGAAATACGTAAAACGTCATTATATTTATGTATGTTTATCAAAAACTGTTCAACGATTTAACAATAATAGCGTATTAAACAGACATACAGACTCGTATTTTAAAAAAAGTAGTTAAGGCATTTCTATTTACATTCGAAGCTCTCATGCTGTGTAAGTAACAAAAAAAAAAGTCGTACAAATGTGGAACTTTCTAGACACTGATTAGTGCTCCAACACTTTAAAAAAAAATTCAATGCAAGAGTGAATAGGCCGTTATTTGAATTTACGTGCACTACCTTAGGCCTCATCTTGCTTACTACTGTCTGTCTGATTGAGGTCAAACGCCCTCAAAGTATATAAAAAAAAGCTTGGCATCTGACATCTAATTCCTCATATGGTCTAAAGTTGCACCAATGCGGGATTTCCCGAAAATCCTACGGTAACGAGAATTTGTTTTACACGCGGACGAAGCTGCGGGCGTTCTATAATTATTATATGCGAAGGCAAAAATGTAAACCTTATATTATAACTCTTTTTTTATAGTTACAAGACAATAGTTATTTATCTATTTTATTAACTTTGTCAAGGCTCAAAAAACAATATTTCCCTGCTTCTACACAGTCTTTGTTATTTCAAACAATACCAAGATATTTCATCCGTAGCTAATATAATTTACTAGAGGCCGCCCGAGACTTATGTTATTCTGGGTCTTCAACTTCCTACATACCAAATTTCATCGTAATCGGTTCAGTAGTTTTTTGCGTGAAAGAGTAACAAACATTCATATTGACATACAAACTTTTGCATTTATAATATTAGTATAGTAGCCATTTGTCCTTGCCTGCAAAATTATCTTACAAAATAGTTTCGCTTTATTTCGAAAGTATACTTATAAGCATTGGTATTGATGATATTTTATCAAAGGGAATAGATGGGTATTCATTTAGTATAAGCTTTCATACTAATATAAGGAAGTATAAGTTTCGACGTCTCTAGCACATGCCACCTTGATAGAAAATAAAGTGAGCGTGTGTGTCTGAGAGCCGATAAGCAGGAGGGTATATATATATATATAGTATAGCAAAAAACATATTAATGTGTACCATACATACATACATACATACATAAAATCACGCCTCTTTCCCGGAGGGGTAGGCAGAGACTACCTCTTTCCACTTGCCACGATCTCTGCATACTTCTTTCGCTTCGTCCACATTCATAACTCTCTTCATACAAGCTCGGCGGTTTCGGGTACTTTTGACCTGACCCTTTACCAGGACGTCCTTAATTTGATCAAGATACGTTCGTCTAGGTCTTCCCACTCCGACCTTTCCCTCCACACTCTCCTTGTATATCTGCTTAGTCAACCTGCTTTCATTCATCCTCTCCACATGACCGAACCATCTTAACATACCCTTTTCTATTCCTGTAACTACATCTTCTTTCACATCACAACATTCCCTTATCACGCTGTTCCTTATCCTGTCACTCAATTTCACACCCATCATACTCCTTAACGCTCTCATTTCCACTGCATTTATTCTGCTTTCATGCTTCTTTTGCCATACCCAACTTTCACTCCCATACATTAATGTCGGGACCAACACGCCCCTGTGCACAGCCAGTCGAGCCTTTTTGGATAGTTTCTGACTGCTCATAAAGGCATGCAAAGCTCCATTCACCATGTTCCCCGCGTTCACTCTCCTTTCAATATCACTATCATACTTGCCATCTGATGTAAACTTTGATCCTAGATATACAAACTCTTTCACTTGCTCCACTTTTTCTCCTCCAATCAAAATATTACATGCTGTCATTTCTTTCTCCATTTCAAAAACCAGTGTTTTAGTTTTACTTACGTTCACTTTCATTCCTTTCTCTTTTAAAGCTTCATGCATACAGTTTACCATCTCCTGTAACTCCTCCGCTGATGACGCCAGTATAACCTGATCGTCGGCATAGAGCAGACATTTGACGAGTAACTCATTCATCCTTAATCCACTTTTAGACTCTTTCAAATCTGTCAAGCAGCTATCCATAAATAGGTTGAACAGCCACGGTGACGCAACACATCCTTGCCTAACGCCTTTCTCAATCTTAAACCACTCAGTGTGCGCTCCGTTTATCCTGACACAAGCACTCGAATCCTCATATAAGGATTTCAGTGCTCGTATTAAGAGACTGCTCACCCCATGCATAGAAAGTGCTGACCACAATTCATTCCTCTCAACTCTGTCATAGGCCTTTTCCAGATCTACGAATGTGCAATAGACTTTTTGACTCTTGGCCAAAAACTTTTCGGCTATGCACCGCAAGGAAAAGACCTGATCAGTACATCCCATTCCCTTTCGAAATCCCGCTTGAGCATCCCATATTTTGTCATCAGTTTCATTCCTGACTCTATTAATCAATACCTTAGCATACAATTTGCCGACGACGCTAAGCAGGCTTATACCACGATAATTTTTGCAGTCCAGCTGTGACCCTTTTCCTTTGTAAAGTGGCACGATAACAGCCTTACACCAATCTTTTGGTACTCGGCCGCTTCTCCAACACAAATTGAAAAGGCAGTACAACTGACTAGCTACTACGCCTTTTCCTGCTTTAAGCATCTCGACCGACACTCTATCACACCCAGCAGCCTTTCCCGCTTTCATACTCTTAAGTGCTTCCACAATTTCGAACATTTCAATTTCGCCTTCCATCTCATTCTCTTTTTCTTCGCTATAGCAGAAATCTTTCTTATTTCCTTCCTTTTTTTCAAATAAACTTTCAAAATAGTCCTTCCATATCTTTAGTACACATTCTTCTCCTTTCACAACGCTACCATCCTGGCATCTGATCCTAGTCAGCTCTCTGGTTATAGTATTTCCTCGGGCTGACCTTACGGATTTCCAGAATACTTTCAGATTTGACTGAAAGTCTTCTGATAGCCTTTTATCAAAATCCTCTTTATACTCTTCTTTCTTTCTAATCACAGCTTTCTTAACCAAATCTTTCATTTTCTTATATTCCTTACGTGCTTCATTCACATCTTCATCTATAACCTCTTGCATTCTTAAGTTAGCTTTTGCTGCTAACAAATCCAGCCATGCTTTCTTCTTTAATCGCACAAGTTCTTGCACATCTTTACTCATCCACGCATTTTTGTGGTTTTTTCCTTTCCTTCTTCTACTTACACCACACACTTCAACAGCTACTTTCACAATTCTTTCTTTAAATTCCTTCCATCCATCTTCAATATCGCTCATTTCCTCTAAATCTTCAAATTCATCCTTCAGTCTATTAATATACTTCTTACCTACATCCATATCTTGCAAATTTTCTACTTTTACTCTTTCCAAAGCGCTGGTTTGCTCCCTTACCCTGTGCCGCCAGCGATTGAAGATACCCCTTATCCGGGATATCACCAGTAAATGGTCCGAGTCAATGCCAGCACCGCGATATGCACGGGTATCCAGCACTTTGTTCTTCAATCTTTCATCTACAATCACAAAGTCTATCATACTTTTTAAAATACCTTCCACTCTTGTGTAGGTGTGGATCTCTTTATGTTGAAACATTGAGTTCGACACAAAAAGATCCCACTCTAGACAAATTTCTAATACACTTCTTCCATTATCATTCACCTTTTCGTCACCAAACGCACCAAGCACCTTCTCATATCCATCACGCTTTACACCCACCCATCCATTAAAATCACCTAACATAATAATCTTCTCATTTGGCTTGGTAACTTTCAATACTTCTCTTACACTATTCCAGAACTCCTCGTTTTCGCTTTTTGCTGATGTTGTACCCCTCGAACCCACATCCCAAGGTGCATAAACACCTAGAACGAAGATCCGAGTGATTCCAACTTTCAGCCTAATCCATAGAAGACGAGGGCTGACACACTCATACTCATTCACGCACTCAGCCATTCGTGCAGAAAGAATTAGACCGACCCCTTGACAGCCTCGGCTGGTACTGGAAATTCCAGACCAATACGCCGTGTAAGGGCCGTGCTGCGTCGCGTCGCATCCTTTCCGCTTCGTTTCATTCACGCACAACACATCCAAACGTCTTTCATCCATCATCTGGCATACTTCCTCAATCTTATCCTTCATTCCTCCTCTTACATTCATCGTCGCAAAGCGGCTTTCAGCAGACCGCATACCGCTCCCGCCGGGAACGAGACGTGATGGGGTGCGGACACCATCGCCGCCATTTAGGTGCTCTTTTAAAAAATTTGCATCCATGCGATTCCCACGAGACGCAAGGGAACAATTTTGTCCGCCCCAGCAGAGCCCCGCATGCCAGGGTAAGGCTAGCCATTACCTGGGGGTCGCCCAACCCCATGGCGGAAGTGGCACGCTCGAGACTAGGCTCGCCCCTAGCCATGCATCCATCGGCGCGGCAGACCTTAGATTGGCAGGGATTTACATTAAAGAGGAATCCCAAGTCTATCCCTTAGTCGGCTCTTACGACATCCGTGGGAAAGAGATGGAGTGGTCCTATTCTTTTGTAATGGTGCCGGGAACCACACGGCACGGCATGTGTACCATGCAGATGGTAAAAACGAACCTGCCTCTATTTGAATCTCAATTCCATCATTGAGCAATACAGCAGAGCGTGACCTTCTAGTATTATCAAGACTGTTGGGTTATGTTCTCCGGCAAAGGTTGCGGAGGTCAGATGGGAGTCACTTCGTGTAAAAACCTGACTGAGTCACTCAAATCCAGGATACATGGTCAAAGGCATACCCCGAGCTCCTCTCCAGAGTGGTGAGGATGCAACCGGGACTAAAGAGCCAGGAGGAAGAGTATTCTCCTTCTTAGTCCAACTCTCTTGTCAGAGTGGTACGCAGACGAGGTACACAGAGAGGTGTTCGGCGGGTCGTATTCTTTCCCGAGGATTGTTCTCTCAGTATCATGGATCTCAGAACCTCTGGATTATCAAGACCATGGACTGGCCTGATCAAAAAAGCTACTGAGTGTAGACTCAGTAGCTTTTTTGATCAGGCCAGTTCAGCGATTTGGTCTAAAGAGGACTCTAGTTATAATCTAAACCTAGAAATGCATAAGCACTGCCAAAAATTTCTGTATGTTTTATTCAACACTGATATTCCTACAGAAATGCTGTGTCCAATACATTGTGGAAATACCGCATAGTTTATAAGAATAGCCATTTAATATTGATATATATCACGTCTATATCCCTTACGGGATAGACAGAGCTAAGGGCCACGTTCACGCACACGAATTGAGATTCAAATAGTGACATAGTAATAGTAATGTTAACCAGTTTTATATTTTTATTTGAAAGTGAATTTCATGCTTATAATTTACCAATGTGTGATAATCAAAGCAGTTACGAATGCTGTTTAGACATTATGTACATAAAGGCTTCGAATTTCACTATAAAAAGACATGACACATAATAGTTTTCTTGTACAAACAAAAGTTGCTTTTGTAACGAAGAAAAAAATAAAATACTAATTTTAATATTAAAAATAAAATGCTTCGTATAACTACGGACAGAGCAAAAATGCGGATCCTTATATCCAAGGAACGGATACCTACTTCTTGTTGGAGTGTTGCCAACTAAATGTAAAATGGCGCCTTTATTTCTCCCGTGGAATTACATTTCTCGTGTAAACGTATATTTAAATATGCCATAATGTTTATATATAATTATGCCTAGATGTTTCTAAAGGGAACTTAAGGTTCCTTTTCTTTTAGGCTTCACCCATGTCAAATGTGTGAGATTTTTTTTCTTTTCCCAGAAAAATTACAAAATTTTGTTATTTGGTGCTTATTAACCCAATTTAAAAGTGCTATCGACAAAAAAAAAACTGTTTTTTTAACGAGCTTATTGTTGCCTTTAACCTGTATTACAATTTTGTATTTTATTCATGTAAAGAGTCACAAAGTAGCCGTAAAAATATTACGATGGAGAGCTCAACAGTAACGTTCGATTTTGTAATAACTTCGTTTCAGCATTTTTATAGTCAAAACTTACCGAAGCAGTTAAACGGAGGTATAAAGTCAGCTATTAGCATTTGAAAACACATTTGAATAGTTTACCTTTTAAACTCATACATTGTGTAACCGAAACTTTGTTGAAGCGGGTGGGTAATGTTTATTTTACGCACAGAACAAAAACGACCGCTACCGGCCCCTATGGGTCTGTGCTCTGTTTGATTGTAACTTACTGGAATTGTTAATTAGCGTTTTGACTATAGAACTTAAACTTCGCATTGAGAAGCGTTATCAGTTGAGCACCGTAGAAAACTATTCTTTGGGTTGAGGCTTTCGCATTTATATTATTAGTTGGGATACGTTTTGGAATAAAAGTATAGTTAACAACAAAAGTTACAATAAGACATTTGTTATTTCTTTTTGTTTTAAATTTCACCTCATGACTAACAATTTCACTAAAAATATGCAGGTAAGTATCAAAATTATTTACCTAAGTTTCAGTTAGTATAGAATTAACTAGTCTCTGAATCAAGCTAGTAGTAGGTTCTTTTATCAATTATATGCTGAAGTACACAACTAGGTTAACCATTTCCTATTTATGCAATTTTCAAAGCAACTAATACAATGAACGTGCTATTATTTAGTAGCTGGGGACATTCAATGATATTGTTTCCCTTCCTTGCTATATAGTCTATGATGAGCATTATACAGGGATTAAATTGGGTTAACCATTCGTAAAATGAGTACGTGAATCAGAATCAGAGGAAAAGGATCCAATATATGTGATTTCGAAAATGTATACCAAAGTAAGTTCGAGACTTGTGTAACGAGATACTAACTCAACGATACTATATTTTATGATAAATACTTATATAGATAAACATCCAATACCCAGGCCAATCAGAAAAAGTTCTTTTTTCATCATGACCTGGCCGGGATTGGAACCCGGGACCTCCGGTGTCACAGACAAGCGTACTACCCCTGCGCCACAGAGGCCGTACATAGACATTTAACATTACGGTACCCATATCTTCCCACAAAATATAATCAAAAGATTGATATCCATTCAATTTACAAGTTTGACAAAGGCAGCCAAAATGGCGGACATTCCAGAAATAGCTAATTGAGAATTTGCACGAACAGACAGGACCCTGCGATGGACGCAAGATAAGACCCTTGATATGACTAAGAACGTGTAATGGAACGTTAAATTTTCCATGCAAATAATTACTTACGTGTACGTGCAATAATTGAAGTTCTAGAATAAAAGAGGTGCATTTTCATGTGATTAACTAGATTTCACCCGCGGCTCCGGCCCATGTGTAAAGTAATCTGTGTTCTTTCCTGTACTGCACTAAAGGTAGAATATAATAGAATACACTTTGTTGTACATATATTATATCATTTAAAAAAAAAGGTGAATGAAAAATTTCATGAGGTCAGTTCAGTAGTTTTACTGTGAAGAGAGAATAAACAAACAAACTCACTGCGTTTATCGCATTCGTTGAATTAATGAAAAATATGTGCGTCCTTGAAATGGCAACATATGACAAATTTGTCTTTACCAGAAAGTTCAGAAAAGTAGATGTATTGAATTTATTTACAAGTTGCTGAAATATTTTGGGCATCAAAAGTTAATTAATTAGGAATTCTTAAGATTTAACTGTTGGGCCCACTTATACTTTACACAAATACTACGTAATGTTATACGTTAAACAAATATTTAAAGCATTTCTATTTACTTTTTTAGCGATACATACAAGTATCACTACTTTATCCCGATAGGGGTAGAGAGATCCATTCTACCTCGATCGGGATAAAGTAGTGATCACACACTGAAAGACCACGTTATTTTTGTGATAGCCAAATTGTTTCATGACTACTTTACCGTCGTACTTCATAACAATCTTGTGCCAAAATTTACATACATTTTCCCTTCGACATAATATCAAATACTAGTTGATATGAAAATGTTCAGATTTATAGGTGCGAAAACGTTCCGATCATATATTTTCTACTTTCCCAAAGGACCTACGCTCCAGAATATCAAAATACTCTTTTATTAGCTTTTTTGTTAGAACACGAGATGATATATCATTTCATTTATACAAGACCTCATAATAAGGCGATAAAATATACTGAGGATACGATATGCAAGGACTTTTGGGATTTCATTGGGTTATATTCAATATTTGACTTTGAAAATTTAGATTAAAGGCTGTGACGTTGTGGAATTTGCACCGGTGAAATTTTAAATTAATTTAAGCTTTCTGTTTAGTGCCGTGTGATTCCCGGCACCAATAAAAAAAGAATAGGACCTCTCCATCTCTTTCCCATGGATGTTGTAAAAGGCGATTAAGGGATAGGCTTACAAGCTTGGGATTCTTTTTTAGACGATGGGTTAGCAACATGTCTCTATTTGAATCTCAATTCTATGATTAAGCCAAATAGCTGAACGTGGCCTTTCAATCTTTGCTCCAAAAGTATTTTCAAAACTGTTGGCTCTGTCTACCCCGCAAGGGATATAGACATGACCATATGTATGTATTTCTGTTTGGCTCTTCAGTGGATTTATGTAATGCTAAGTCGATACTGAGAGAGGTTAAAAATGTACCACCAACAAAGGACACTTTCAAAGTGATCAAAATTATAATTATGAATTAAAGTAATACGATCCCAAATTTTCTAATAACATAAATGCGAAAGTAATTGTATTACCTCTACACAGTTAAACCAGTAAACCGATTTCAATGACACTTGGTGTAAATTGGATTTTAAACCTTGACACTGACATTTAATACATTGACTCTTTCTTGCATCACAAGAGCAGATTCACATTTATAAACAGTACCTACTTTTTTAGCCATTTCTACGTGAAAAGGAAGAAATGGGAATTTCAGTAGAACACTAACGGAGCTGCAGGCAAAAGCTAGTCTCTCGCTATAACAAGATACATCGATATCTTATCGATTTATTTAAATTTTAGCGATGTTATGAACTCAGCTTTGTGTCCATTGTTGGAAGTTTCTCTCCTTAAATTAAGATTCTTTTGAAGGAACTTTGGGTAGGCAGATAGGAGTTATTATTATGGTAAGTAGATCGAATGAATTTCAATATTGCCAAAAAGAAAGCTATTATATAAGGATAAGATTATTTTTCTGTGTATTTAAATTTGGTGTCGTGTGGTTCCCGATACGTTAAAATAGGACCAATCCATATATTTCTCATGGATGTCGTTATTCCTCGCAAGGGATATAGACGAGACTTTAAGTATGTATGTATGTCGTAAAAAGCGACTAAAGGAATGGCTAATAAACTTGGTATTATTATTCTAGGCTAGCAACCTGTCACTATTTGATTCTCAATTCCATCTTAAGCCAAAAAGCTCTCCAGCTTCAGTTGTATAGCGGAAAACGGCAGTCTACTTAGTGAACTGATGTCTTGCCATGCCGCTATCGCCGGGCCAGGTAGAAGGGGCAGGCCGAGAAGATCATGCCTGGAAAATACAAAAGATGGCATGCGAGCCAATGGACTAAAATCCGAGGACACCGAAAACCGGACCCCGGGCCTCTAAACACTTCTGTGGAGGTTGCAACAGGGATCATGCAGATCTCATATTTGTCCGACTTAATTTCACAACGATCATACCCCATTAACACTGTCATTTAAACCGTGTTTACTCTTATTACGTCTTTCATGCCTTTTGTACAATATCCAACTCCCACACATTAGGGTTGGGACCAACACACCTCTTTGCACTGCCAGGCGTACCTATTACGGCAATCTCTGACTGCACATAAAGTCATGCAACGCTCCATTCTCATTGTTACCCGAATTTACCAACCTTTTAATATCACTATCACACATCTGCTGTAAACATTGATTGATTGCATTTTATCTTTCACATACATATAGTCACGTCTATATCTCCCGCGGGGTAGACAGAGCCAACAGTCTTGAAAGGACTAAGACCACGTTCAGCTCTATAGCTTTATGATTTTATCTTTCGAATATATTTTATCTGCCTATTGAAAAACTGTTTTGATTTTAAACCTTATCAACGCTCTTCGGTAACTAATGATGTGTAATTAATACAGTTATTTAAATGAACGGGCCCTTGATAGCAGCCATTAATTCCTCGCTAATCTACTTCAAACAGTTAAGCTAACAGTGCAATATTTGTTAACGTACCCTGTAATATCAAGATTACGTTCAGATTACATTCTCATATAGCACAAATCAAACAACTATTTTGAGAAGTTATTAATTAGTTTTCTAGATGTTATATATAACCTTTAAATAATATCACACTTCTTTCCTGGAGGGGAGGCTAAGGCATCTTTCCACATGCCACGATCCCTGCATACTTCTTTCGCATCTTCAAAAATGTTCGTCAGTTTTTATACTACTTACATCTGATATTTCACCAAGACGTCCCCAATTTAATCAACATACATTGGCTAGTTCTTCCGTCTTCAACGTTCTCACTCACACCCTCCTTGTATATTTGCTTTGTTAATCTGTTTTCAAATCTATTATTACTAAAATAAAGACAGTAGTGGCAACCTCAATTCCACCATATAAATGTAGCCTTCGAATTTCGTGATCATCGATATTTTTTAAGAAAAAGATATTTAAAATTTAAGTTGAATTCTCGCCGCAAAAAATGATATGCGAGAACGCCGAATACCGGTCCAAATGTAGATAGAAAAAATCTGAAACACTACAAAGAGAGAGCTATCTCCCAGAAAAGATAAATAAAGAGGTTCTAGACTATAGATTTCTCAGCTTATGGCGCTGGTATACATAGTTACACGACGTGAATAGAGGTAACGATGCGCAGGCTAGATATGCCTATTGTCGTTGGAATGCAAATTCTATGCAGCAACCTGCATTGTCAATGTGAGTCCATTCAAATTGGATGAGGGAGAAAATTATAGTCTAGCGGAGGTGGCTTAATGAGGGTGAGATTTCTTAATGTTTCAGATTGAATTAACTAGATAGTTTTTCGCCGCGAACTTAGACCTCGCGAAGTTTTAGAAAATTGTGAATGTCTTAAAAACTACTTAACTGATTTTGATGACTTACAAACTTAATTAATATATGTACAGATGCTAAACATACATATTTCAAAGAGTTATTATAGGGAAAGGCTTATAAACTTGATATTCGCCTTAAGGCGATGGGCTAGTAGGTAATCTGTCACTATTTGATTTTCAATTCCGTCATTAAGGTATACAACAGTAGGTGACGTTTCAGTCTTTTCAATACCGTTGGCTCTGTCTACTTCATCTTATATTCTCGTGTCACAATGTTCTACTCTTCCTTGGCTTGACCGATTCTCATGACATTTTGTGAGCATAATTTGAGTACGTCTGAGAATCGGCCAACATCTATATTTCATACCCCTTAGTGATAAGGGTTGTTCACCCTTAACATTTTTTTAACTCGAATTTTCTTAAAAATTATTTAAATGGCAAAAAGCGCACACCTGCTTAGAGTTAAGTTCTATTTTATATATTTTATGTTATGTATGTTAGAAGCTTGTGTACGGTGAGTTATTTCAAATCAAATCTTTTATTCATTCAAAACAACGTTTGCCGGGACAGCTAGTAAGTATATAAAATAAACTAGCAATTTGCGCGCATGTATGTAAGAACCTTTCTTAAATATTGTTGCGTTTCAGTGGTCACGAAATTTCGTTATTTTCATTATAAGTTATATACAACTCAAACGTTTATTTAAACCATTATCTTTGATAACTGGTTTAAGTTACTAAAAACAATTATTTTACGCGGACAGTGCGGTGCAATCATAATCTATGTAGTTTAAACTCACTGGAAATTTACAGTAGAAATACTAAAAGATAAATAACACTGAGACAACTAGGTACTCGTACTTCAACGAATTTATTTATCGTTCTCGCTTCGTCCACTCTCAGAACAAATAATTGCTAAACAACATTTGTTCTGTTAATTGGACATTGTTATTAAACTGTCGTAATCTGATTTGAGGGAAAATTTCACCCTTACAATTAAAACTGTTGTTTATTGTTAATTGATATCTTTTGATTTTGTTTCTGTTATTTGTGTCTATTGTTTTGTTTCATTCTTTGTTTTATTTCCTGTTTTTAAGTGGTTTTATGATATAAAAATAGCTATTCCTCCGTAGAAAATCTATTCCCTATGATTTTCATTAAGAACGTATGTAATTATACCAAGTTTAAAATGAAGCACACCAAATTTATATATATATATATACATATCTTTCGTGATTGAGTAAACAAAGTTAGTGTGCGCACTTAAAAATTTTTTTTGCTTTTAATTTATTTTATAAGAAATAAAACTTTCAAAACGCTGAAACATTATGATTATTTTTGCCAAAGAGCACTCATTCCAAATTTTAAGTCGATCAAGCAAAATTTTTTTTTTCAACAATTCTTTTCCATTTCTTCTTAGACCATTTTGGGGCCTATGAAAAATTATTTTCTTATCTGAGCACTACGTACTAACACAAAGCGGATCTATGGTTTATGAGTCAGTCTGTGACCCTCGTACTTTTATTATATAGTTTACTGGTAACCATAATCATCCACTTTACTTCTTTAAGATCCGAAATATGACCATCAAAGAAATTGAACTTCAACTTCTATAATCTAGTTTTAGCTACGCCACAAGAATCTAAGCTTTATATGAGTATACATATCTCTCAGTGCCCGCATCCCGCATCACAGCGAGCGGTATCATCTATCGCAGATAAATCTTCAAGAATGACTCCGACCGACGCCCTTTAGTAGATAATGATATTTAGTATAGTCCATGTGCCGTGTGGTTCCCGAAACTTAAGATTAGGACCACTTCACGTCTTCCACACGGATGTCGTAAAAAACGACTAAGGATGGGCTGGCAACATTTCGAATTTTTTTAAATCATTAGCCATACACCTTAACGTGGACTTTAAGTTTTTTCGTGGCTGTTAATAATGGCTTTGTCCATCTCGTAAGGAATAGAAATTATTATTTGTATGTATGAAAAAAGTTAGTAGTTTTGACACGTATAACTGTTAAAAGTAATTACTTTTTTACATTATGCCATCTGTTCATTCTTCATGCTTACTCGTCTTTGGCTTCAAGTTAATGTTAAAATATATTTTTCAACAAATTCGTATCACGATTGTATATCTTTAACGATCTGTCGTACATGTCGTACATCATTTAAGCATCTTAGAAAGAAAAGGAAATGCTTAAGGGTTAAAGACTCGATTTCTATGTGAGTGCGTCGGTTATAGAGTAGGTAGTTTCAATAATTAACTTCTTATAAAATATCGTAACCCACCGCGACCTGTGGCACTTTTTACATTGGTTATAAACTTAAAACACGGTCTGAGATAATGTCGTAAATAAACTTGCGCATTCAGCCAATTGGATGTGTAACTTTATCAGGCCAAGCTAGGCCCCCCACAGGGTTGGGGCGATCAAACGATAGTCGCTCCGTGTAATTACCTGACTTACCCACTCCTCGTCAAAAATGGACACCAGACTCTACCGGACGCGGTCGGGTTAAACGTCAGGAGCACGATGGAGGTATAATCTTTAATTTTAGAACTACATAAGTACGATGTTATTTTATTACATATTCTTATGACCGTAGAGAACATTTAAGAAACGTTATAAATCGATCATTTGAAGGTCGATTAAATAATAATGTGTAAAAGGTTTTGTAGTTAGTCGTTATATCTATCCATTCGGATATCAACTATCGATGTTTGTTAAAGAATAAAACGTATAATGATCAGATCTTAGACGAATACGGCCTTTTAATGCCTCTACCCTCGATTGACTTTGAAATCTGGAAAATAATGTAAGTACATGATGTTTGTGTGTATTTCCCAGCATCAATTCAAAAAAGAATAGGACTACTCCATCTCTTTACCATGGATGTCGTAAAAGGCGACTAAGGGATAGGCTTATAAACTTGGGATTCTTTTTTTAGGCGATGGGTTAGCAACCTATCACTATTTGAATCTCAATTCTATCATTCCGCCAAATAGCTGAACGTGGCCGATCAGCCTTTTCAAGACTGTTGACTTTGTCTACCCCACAAGGGATATAGACGTGACCATATGTATGTATGCCCACGTAGCATGGCACGCACGACGCCATTTTTATCGCGATAGTTTTCGCGCGTTAAAAACGACGACGCGTATGATAGCATAAATGAGTATAATGTGCAACTACATTAAACGAATTTCAACTTAAGTAAGACAAATATCTTAGCAAAAGTCAAGTAAGCGTAAGTAATGAAATAACAAATGGGTTTGCCAAAAGAAATTTGAAGAAAAACGCTCCGAGAATCGTGGTCTCGGGGACAAAGTGGGGCACGCCTCCTGCTGAAAATCTTTGCAAGGGATTTTGAGGAATATTTATTCAGAGACAACCCTTTTTACGCCACGAATTTAGCTGACTCTCGCAAAACAAAAATGTTTTTAGTTGAAGAAAAAAAAATGAAATTCACAATTTGTTCATGTCTACTCGTATAATAGTAGAAATAATGAGGGAGTTGTGACAAAGCGGCCATCTTGGACCTATTTTTGTCATACAACAGAAAATGTATCTTTAAAAAATATTCAGAATCGGTTCATCCATTCGGGAGCTACAATACCACAGCCAGTCAGTCTTATTAAACACCGTATTTTCTTTGGGGGTTAAATATAATAATAGTAGTGACCAATTTATTGTCTTATAAGAATTAATGGCGTGGCTATGGCGTTCAAAGGGTTAAAACGTCGTTCATATTTCAGGCACAAGGACTATGTACGTTTCTAACGTTAATGTGTGAATTTACATCTTTTTGATCATTACAAGTTCCCAATTGCAGTCTTCATTGTTGCTTCAAGGCAAGGAACAGGTTATACACTCATTTCTTTTTATACATAAGTTTCAAGACTCGAAGCTTTCTGAAGGATTATTCGGAGATAGAAGAATCCTTAGTTTATCAGCTTTTCTTATGGCTTGATGTCATGTCTTTCCGCTTATAGACCAACATGGATTATAGATTTGACTGTTTGTTAATACAACCGGCCACTTGTGTTACCAGAACGTTCTCTGAAAGCAGAGATGAAAATGCATATTCTTTTGTCGTGTCTAAAGACATCTAAAGATAGGAAGGTTAATATATTTTTAAGCACGCGCATATTTTCCTACATGAATAAAAATCGCATAAAGTTAAGGATATAGAGCGTTATTAAACATCTCCACACGAGGATGTAATTCAAATGCAAATTATGCGCATCGAATCTTCTGTAGTCTGTTCTCATACGTAACTTTAAAACTCTTAGCTCACTATTAAAGAACATACATGCATACATATAATCACGTCTATATTCCTTGCCGGGTAGACAGAGTCTTGAAAAGACTGATAGGCCACGTTCAGCAATTTGGCTTTGAGATAGAATTGAGATTCAAATAGTGACAGGTTGCTAGCCCATCGCCTAAAACACGAATTCCTAGTTTATAAGCCTTTCCCTTAGTCGCCTTTTACGACATCCTAGTGGTCCTATTCTTTTTTCTATTGGTGCAATGATAATGAACGATTATAATGAGAACAATACATTTTTAACAAATTTTTGAGTTCGCTCGCGTTTATCGCATATCCCACGAAGTCAGTGTTTATCCTGACAAACCCTATATCCTACTTAACATTCCTGACTAACTTTATGTACAAAATTGTAGTGGGTGAAATTTCTAGAATTTTTTTTAACAAAACGAAATAGGAAAGAGTTAAAAACCAATATGTAACAAACAAATGTTTGCATTATTTTTTAGTTAAATTTGATATATGATTTGATATTAAGATAAATAGTATAAGAAAGCAGACTGTTAATATAGTATATAAATTTTCAAAACAAATGCAAGTTAACTATCTACCGTTGTGGTTTTGTCGGGTATGACCAACACAAAATAGTCAATTGAAGGTCTTGAAATACTTTAAGCTGATACCATATCCAAACTTCAGTCAGTATTATCATTGCACAATACATTAAGATTGCTGTTATCCATGACAGCTGTAAGGAACTGACTTGCGGGTACGAAGCCGATGGGGGGAAGTCACGCGATCACGCTTTTGGGGTTATGTTTCTTCAATAATAATAAATATGTGACAATGGAAATAAAATCGTTTAAAAAATAAGCATTTTCATTCAACGTGGCAATGCTGCCAGCCTACTGGGCACTAAACATCGGGACTTGGACTGTCGGGACTTGCATTTTTGTTAATAAGTCCTACCTTTTTTTTTATATTTAGGTTAGGTAGGTTTATATCTTAGGTAGAATTATTTTTATATATATTTTTTTTAGGTAAATTTTAGTTTATAGCTTTAACTATCAAAATGAAATAACTGAATGCCAAACATATGAAAAATAATGGAAATATTAGGTACATTATTATTGAGTGTAAGCGACACGCTTGTCTGGCAGTAAAGAAGAAGCTTCTTTTTGCCGCGAATATAGTGAAAATAAATCTAAATCTAATCTAAATAATAAATAATTTTAAAAAAATATAAACTTGAAATTCTTCTTTAGGCGATAGCATAGCAATCTTTCGATTTCAATTACCGTCAAAATAAATTCATTCATTCATCACGTCTATATCCCTTACGGGGTAGACAGAGCCAACAGACTTGAAAAGACTGAAAGTCCACGTTCAGCTGTATGACCTTATAATTGAATTGAGATATAGCGACCGGTTGCTAGCCTTTCGCCTGAAAGAATAATCCCAAGTGCATAAGCCCTAGTCGAATGTTACGACTTCAATACGAAAGAAATGGAATAGTCTTTTTTTCTATTGGTGCCAGAAATCACACGGCACGACATTGCGTATAATTTGTACAAAACACGTAGGTACTAAGAATATTAACATAAATAGTTGTAGTGCTTCCGAACGGAACACATCCTACCAAAACATACCCACCAAATCAAATAAGAACCCACGATGTTTTTCTTACGTTGAATAAACAAACGGTTTTTCCTTCCGTCGACGTAATATTGAATTGGAGCCCAGGGGTTGAGTTGTCGCACTCATTTTGGTTTTCGTCACACTTTTTTAAATATACATTCATACATAAATCACGCCTCTTTCCGGGACGAGTAGGCAGAGACTACATCTTTCCACTTGCCTTCTGCATACTGCTTTCGCTTCGTACACATTCATACCTCTCTTCATGCAAGGTCATTTTCGGGTTTCGGTTTCGGGTTTTGGTTTCGGGTACTCTTGAGCTGACCATTTGCTAGGACATCTCCGATTTAAATATAATAAACTTAACTTTCGCTACTTAATATAGTCTCTCCAATTAATGGGCTAAGTTTCCCTTGATACGTAGATCGTTTAATTTTCTTCAAAAGTAAAACTGTATTTCGACACACCCTCAGATTTTTTGTGCTAATAATGATTTTTAAACGTAACTGTGAACAAAAATATATATTGTAGTCATCGCAGTGTGACGTAATACTCCTGACTATGAGACTATTGGGGATTTTCTAATTTTAATAAAAAAGCAAGAGTCAATATAGATAAGACATTTGCATGCATTCCATGTACAACTTTAGACGCCATTTTTCTTGCTATCATGCAGATTGACGTAAATTACAATAAAATTAAAAAAAAATTACTGTCTGGTCTTTGATATCATTATCATCTCTGCTCTATCGTCAAGTTTTCCCTCTAATTTATTTATTTAAACTTTTATAGCGCCAAAAATAATGTACAATAGACGGCCTCTGTGGCGCAGCGGTAGTACCTACGCTTGTCTGTGACGTCGGAGGTCCCGGGTTGGAATCCCGGCGAGGGCATGATGAGAAAAGAACTTTTTCTGATTGGTCTGGATCTTGGATGTTTATCTATATAAGTATTTAATATAAATTATAGTATCGTTGAGTTGGTATCTCGTAACACAAGTCTCGAACTTACTTCGAGGCAGTGTAATTTGTCCCGTATATATTTATTTTATTTAATGCCAAAGGGCATCATTCTATTACATTTTTACACGAAAAAATTCCATCACCGACTTCTAACGTGATTAGTTTGGATTTGAACTCACCAATAGATATCTTACCTACGTCAGATTTATATAAACACTACAGTGTTTATGAAATTAATCGACTCATTTGGAGCCGACTGGTTTCTCAGAAACTATTTGTTGTCTTTAGATACGAGAACATCTCCAGTAGGTAGAAATAAACGCTTCAAATGTGGATATAAATAGTTAGATCATACAAAGTACCTGTAAAAGTTGAGTTGGTTATAACTTATACATTGGTCACAAGGATATAGGCTGTGTTTAGACGCAGCAAGATTCTGTGCCTAAGATATAGAGCAATAAGACCTTGAATCAAATACTAAGGTAGATTTTTCGACGACCTATCTATATATATAAACCTCTTCCGTTACTGAGTGACTGACTGACAGACAACGCACAGTCGAAACTACTGGTCGTAGACAGCTGAAATTTGGAATGTAGGTTCCTTGGGATATGTAGGGGAGCACTAAGAAAGGATTTTTGGAAATTCAACCCCCAAGGGGGGGAAAAGGGGTAAAAACGTTTCTATGAAAAATCTTATTCCTTGGGTTTATAAACTTGAAACTTGGCATGAACACGTACATAGGCAAGTAAATATGTTTGACATTATAAGTTTTTTCAAACTACCCTCCAATCGTGATTTAGGGGGTGCGATTGGGTGACTGATTTATTAACGCACAGCCGAAACCGCTCGGTATAGGAGTCTGAGATTTTGAACAGAGGTTCCTTTAGTAACATAAGTGAGCACTAAGAAGGGATTTTTGAAATGTCAACCCCCAAGGGGGGGAAACGGGATAAACTGAGCCGGGGCTGCGGGAAAGTTCTAACGAGATACTGTGGCCCCGGAACGCAAAGGGCAACTGAAGGAACGAGGTGGGTTTTAGTCATACAAAGTCTGACACTCCCTTCCGTTCCACCCAGAGCGGGAGAGGTCATTTGATGATTTCCCATCCTTAAAAAAAAAGACTTTGTATGACAACTTTCTACTAATATTATAAAGAGGAACAATCTATTTTTTATATGTTTGTTTGTTTACACATGTAATCGATAAACTCCGAAACTACTGAATCGATTTCAAACATTCACCATTAGAAAGCTACATCATCCCTGAGTAACACAGGCTATATTTAATTCCAGTTGTAACAAGATTTCAGCCTGTGGAAGAAAAAGCCCTGTCGAGATCATTAAAAAACGCTATATATAACCGAATTACACGTGGGCGAAGCCGCGGGCGGAAAGCTAGTCTATTATAATTTTGGTCTATGTTTTTCTTATGGATATCGTAAAAGGGGTTGTGGGGCCTAATGGGATTAGAATTTTTAACTAGTTCCAAATTTCATTCTGGCCTGATAGTGAAGAAAAAATAAAAAACAATCCAATACATAACACCAAGTTGTATACGAAAATGTAGCTGAAAGATTATTAAGTTACTTTTCAATCAAAAGTCAAAAGAGATTGGCTTGGAACGAGGAAAAAGATTACATGGTATTTTTTGCTTCACCTGTTAGGCACTTATATTTCCGCACCAAATTTTTCTTTTCAGTTATAATTTGATTTTGACCCATTTATACTTCGACAACGTTAAATAAAGTAGTGTTAAGTAATAATTTATTCTGATCTAACTTAATTTAATTATATCTTTGTAAAAATTATCTGTAATGTCTTTTTCTTCTTAGTCGAACACTCTTGTCAGAGTGGTTTGTTTGTTTGTAAACTCTTTGTTGCACATAAAAATAAATAAAACAAATTACAAAACAGTTATTGGATTTAGAAGAATATGTACAATGGCGGACTTAACCCCTGTGGTCGTGGTTGCGCAGACAAGGTACATGGAGAGGTGTTCGGAGGGTCGTATCGGGAAAGATCCCGAGGACTGTTCTCTCAGTGATTTGCTTCGATTTCTGCCGGTTACAGACGTTGCGAGCATACTGAAGCATGGTAGACTTAGTAGCTTTTTTGATCAGGTCAGTCCAGCGAGTTGGTGATCGAACACGTGTTCTCTTAATCTGTGATGTAGGGTTAGTTTAAGATATGGCACTGGGAACAAAGTTACAATGCTTTTATCAGATAACTAAAGATACAAATCAACCGAAAAAAGTCATAAAAACGTATCAAATCGCCCGTGCGTTGAAATAATGTTATTGAAATGAAACGGTGTAAATTCTATAATTGCAGTTTTAAGACGCTCTGAAATCTGAAAAAGACTTACTTATTTCGTTAGGTATATGAATTTTAAATGAAAACAAATAAATGTAGTAAAGCAATCGAATTCTTTTTACAGTGACAGAGTGAATGCAGTGACCAAATATGTGAACTGTGCCAGTGACTGGATAGTTGATAGTAGGAAAAATGGACAAAAAAGCGGATCCAAGTAGGCAAGGGCATGCACGGCGGGCACGGCGGGACAAAACGCCGGACTTATCACTCGACCCATCGTTCGATGAGTTGAGGAATCGGTTTGATAGCACACTAGCGCACCAAGCGGGGAGTCGCGAAATTGCTTCGAACCCGAGCACTCACGGCAGCGCTATTCGGCAAGTCGTTAGCGGGAAAATTTTCAAGAAATGCAAGAGCGCAACTTTTCAGTTAGATGGCGCCACTTATACCATTGGTAAGTTTTGTAAGCATTTTCGTCAACCAAAAAGAGAGCGCCGTGTGGTTCCCGGCGCCAATATAAAAAGAATAGGACCACTCCATCTCCTTCTCACAGATGTCGTAAAAGGCGACTAAGGGATAGGCTTATAAACTTGGGATTCTTCTTTTAGGCGATATGCTAGCCCATGGCCTAAAAGAAGATCTGTCACTATTTGAATCTCAATTCTATCATTGTTACCTAACAGCTGAACGTGGCCTATTAGTCTTTTAAGACTGCTAGCTCTGTCTACCCCGCAAGGGATGTAGACGTAGATTATATGAATGAAAAAGAAAGAGGGTCGAAATGAGAGAATACTTTTTTTGTTTTATAATGATAACTTTAACATTATTTTAAAAGGATTTAAACATGTGCTATTATTATTTTGGTGGCAATTTTTTAATATTGTATTTTGATCTAAGAGGTTACTTTAGCTGAAGAACAATATTAAGATTCCTTTTGAGTAAGTTTCTCAATTCTTCAATTTTCCATGGTCTATTTTTATACAACGTTGGAACAAATCTTCTCAATAAATTAAATTAGCGAAAATTATACTTTTTCATCATAGTCCACTTTTTCTTAAGGGAAAAGAATGTCTATTAAAAAGTTTATGTGAAAAGGGAAAACTGACATGAAGGATAAAGTTTCATTATCAATTAAAATTCCTGACTTGATTAATTTATAACTTTTGATTTATTATGAAGTTTTTTATTAAGCGAAAAATTCCGTAACTTTGAATTAGCTATATTTTTGGAAGGTTACGTAAAACAATGGCATATGGATTTTTAAAAATATGTATTAAGTTTTGAGATGACTCTGTACGTGGATCTTGGTTTTTTCTTTCCCTAAAACATTGCATTTCTGTAAAATTTTTCATTAATTAATATGATCTGCGGGAATAGCTCTTGCGGGGCAGACAGAGCTAGCAGTCTTGAAAGCCTGATAGTCCACGTTCAGCTAATAGGCTTAGTGATAGAATTGAGATTGAAATAGGGACTAGTCCATCGCCTAAAAGCAGATTCCAAAGTTTACAAGCACAACAAGGATATAGTGGTCCTATTTATTTATGTTAGTGCCGGGAACCACACTGCCTTTTGTTTTGTTTCTGATATTGATTTGGATTTTTTTATTATAGTGTTTCATTATTATGTGTCATTGTCGTAACAGAAGTAGAGTGTATTTTTACCAAATTTGAGCAAAAAGCCAGTTATTACACACTAAATCAATTCAAAATTTGCAGTGATTTTGAGTGAAAAAAAGATATAAAAACTGTCGTTTCTGTAATGTTTGTATACCTAATTTATAGAAATATTGTGGTTACAAGTTAATGGTCAATACTAGTCAGTGCTAGCGTGCCGTTTCACATTCAAAGTTTCAGCCTACAGCCATAATTTGTTTTATCGTTGCAATAGATAAGCCGGAATTTACTTGAATTGCTTTTATATTCGTTATTTTTTTTTTTCATTTTATGAGCTTTTCAGTTTTTTACCGCCGTTTATTTTTAAGCTTGCGCTTTAGAAGCAATAGTAGCTTTATTGATAAACATAGAATTATTAATAAATCTTTCTACTTATTATGTTTGTCATCAATAAAAGATAAGTTTATCCTGTAGATATATAAACTGAAACTAAAAGTTTTTATAGAAGTTTTAGGCATTTCAATCACTATTGGCTTTATCTACCTCGTAAGGTGAAAAGACGTGATTAATGTGTGAACTTTTGTGACCAGTTTTAAGTCCAAAAACTTTGATACTCCTCTCTCGACAGTCGCGTAAAAACAGGATAGGGTAAAATCACCGAAGATTTTCAATTTACCTCTGCAAATGGTTGAGACGTGCTTCATAAAGGATTTACGAGGCCGATTACCCGGACAAACTTTCAGGCGAGTGATTTTAACTTCTTGATTGTGAGCCACGTGCTGATACAATTTTAATAATGTTTATCTTAATGTGTTGAATGGAAAAGGGAATGTTTAGAAGTTTTGATCATGTGAATAACATGAATAAAAGCAGGTTAATTAGAAAATATATAAGGAGAGTGTGAGCGTTAGGATGGCGCGCACCGGGTTTTTTGTAGAAATGAGATGGTTTTCGTAAAAGTCGGCTAAAGGTTAGGTTTAAAAACATGGGATTCTCCTTGTAGGCGATGGTCTAGCAATACGTCTGTCTATTGGCAAAGCTAACTATTTGAAACTCGATTCTATCATTGACACATACAGCTAAACGTGGACTTTCGGTCTTTTTAAGACCTTTTTAGGCTATAATTATAAGTAGCAAGTAGACGTAATTATAAGTATTTATATGAGGATGTAACTAAGATATTATATATATATATATATATATATATATATAGTCAGCAGAAACAAGAAGAAGAAGTGAGACGAACGAACCTTGATCGATAGGGAAAATTCTGTCAAGTATAATATCCCTCTACTTACACTAAACACTAAACATCATTAGATACTAAGTACATAATATTGTACTAGCAATACTGGGTATTTCGACAATGTCAACTTGACATTAGCTAGAGAAAATTACTAACTATTATCTTTTATATTGATTATATAACCTTGATTATTATTATCAATACAACTGTGAACAAACCAATTGTTTTTACGTTGATTTATGTATTTGATTCATACCAACCGCTCTGAGATACCCACAGTTACACAAAAGACTGTTTATATATGAGAGACTGTACATCTATACTGACATCTGCATATATCGTCAGTATATCTATACTGACGTGCTTGCATGAAAATAATGATGAATGTTGATGAAGCAAAAAACCGAACGCGTCATCTGACAAGGCTTTTAAATCATACCGGGTTTAACAATTGAAAAATTATCTATAATGTATGCATGTAGTAGTTCACTGCTATCCATATTGAATTCGATGCATCATTCTGTCTACGTATCCTATCCATTATTCGATTGGATACATCAATCACTCAATGCAATGGAATTTTACAGAGAAATTCTCAGAAATTAATTTCAATGCCACTTGAATAAATATATAAATGAATACGGGACAGATTGCACAGATTGAGTTAAAGCCTCGTTGTAAGTTCGAGACTTAAGTTGAGACTCTTAGTGTTAATATAGGTTCAGTTGGTCTAGATAGAAAAATAAACTATGTTAGAATTATATTTACATGTATCGTAGGTGGGCTATAAGGTAGGCCACAGTACTTTTCTAAATTTAAGTGTTATTTACGCCACCAGAGTATGCAATGCTCTGAGCTTTTTTGATAATGAAGAAATGAAATTTAGTATAGAAGACACAAACAAGATATGAAGAAGGAAGGCATAGTCGAACATGATCAAATCGACGAAAGATCACATCAAGAATACCCGAAGCCGACGAGCTTGCATGAAGAGTTATGAATGTGGATGAAGCGAAAGGGTTATGTAGGGATCATTGCAAGTGGAAATGATCTCTGCTTTCCGGGGAACAAGCGTGATTTTATGTTTGTAAATAAAAGAATACTAAATGAATGAAGACATATGAAAAGTGTGGTTCCCGGCACAAATACAAAACAAAAAAGAATAAGACCACTCCATCTCTTTTCCATGGATGTCGTAAAAGGCGACTAAGCGATAGGCTTATAAAATTACGATCCTTTATTTTAGGCGATGGGCGAGCAACCTGTCACTATTTGGATCTCAATTCCATCATTAAACCGAGCAGCTAAACGTGGCCATTCAGTCTTTTCTGGACTATTGGCTCTGTCTATCCCGTAAGGGATATAGACGTGACTATATTTATATGTACTTATGAAAAGATTGATGAATCTGTAAGGGAAAGAAATATATTTGGTCAATTCCTTGGGGAACAAAGCTTGGAACATGAAAGATTACCTAGTAAATCCTTATGTGGTTAAGAGGAAAAATGGTTTTTTTTTTCACGTATGTGAGTAGTATAATTTCTTTATAGCTAATAAGGCCGTGTAGAAAAACATTATACAAAATGCGATGAAACCTTCCGAGAAAAGGTATGTAATGCCATTGCGCTTCACTTATCTCATCATGGCTGGGACACTCCCGAGGTAATACTTTAAAAAATTCAGGACTGGTAGATTTTCAAACTTATAATTCTTCTTTTCGTGGGTAGGCTAACGAAACAATCTGTCATTAACTATAAACTTAATTCCAATATTCATCAATCCAGCTTTATTTGGACTTAGACACCCAATCCAAGATCCATGGTCAACGGCATACCTCGAGCTCCTCTCCAGAGTAATGAGGATGCAACCAGGACTAAAGCCAGAAGGAAGATAAATGCTAATAGCATTCTCTACCTGTGAAAAGTTTACTGCCAAAGTCTGTAACGAATTTGAAAGGGTAACAAAAGCGTTTGTTCCCTATTTATTGCCCTCCGCCACAAAAGTTCGGAACAAGGAGACTGGTTTTTTAAATTTCACCCTTCAATTTTTTCTTCGGCATCTCCAGTTGAATGGGGTTAGTCCATTGATTAGGTTAACATGATAGAAAGATTATCGATCTTCATAGAATTGTAAACATTTAGTTTTAGAGACTACGTCGTAACAGACGCTGGGAACAAATATTTGGATCGAGGTAAACATTTTGCAAGTAAGCAAAGCAGAATTTTTTTTCTGCCTTTTGGCGTGAATAAATAAATTTAAACTTTATTTCAATAACTAGCAGCCCGGCCCAACTTTCCAACATTGCAAACAGAAACATAATCCGTCCATAACTTTCCGAGATTAGCGCATTCATACAGAAAAAGTACTTTATAATATGAAGTGATATATACACTAGAGTTCGGCCGCGGCTCCACCCACGTAAAAAGAAAAATCTCGTTTATTTCTTCAAAATAACATTCAAATAGAGACAGGTTACTGGCCTGTCCTCTAAAAGTAGCTTTTCCCTTAGTTACCTTTTAAGATATAAGGGGTAAATATTAACAAGTAAGCATTCAATCTTTATATAATTCAAAATGCAGAGCCGCAATGCAATGCATGCAACGATTCGGAAATAAAAGTTTATTATAAGATTTAATGTTTCAATTTCTGTAAGTGTACTTAAAAACAACGACTAAAAACTTAACCTAGCTTTGGTTATAATTAAATCTATAAGTTATAGAGTTATAGACGAATGTTTTTAAAATTCCGTGCAAAAAAACCTGTAAGTTTGTCAAATTACCCAGCGTTCTGACGCGACTATCACGAACAACGTAGCTTCAAAAACCCCTACTGCCTTGACCAATAACGTAACTGGCCGCAAAACAAAAGCACAATAATGATTGTTGATAGATATTGCTCAATGTCCCGGGGATTTCAAATTCGGAACCACGGTTCTAATCAGCAGCTACCTGTGGCGGTTCGAGCATGTGGCTCGTCCGACAGTCGCGCGCAGGCTTCCACGCGGTTCAGTTGCGTGGTCGAGCTCGAGCCATGCCACCTTAAAAGCCGCCTCACGAATTTCCGTCCGACCGCGTCCCCGGCGCGGTTGCAACTGCTTGGAAAATTTTGAATTTCGAGCAAAACGTAAATTTTCTTCTTATTCCATATTTAAAATTAAAAAGCCGAAAATAATAATAGCCGTGCCAATCTTGAAGTCGGAAACCACCTGTTGGTCGCGATTTGGCTAAGTCCAGTGTCACAATCTGTTTACAAATGGGGACCCCCCACCCCTTCGCCAGTGACGCAATCTTTTATGGACGCCCCGTGTACATGTGTTTCTATGGCGAAAAACAACACTCACAACTTGAAAATAGATTTCCGCGTTCCCCCTACATTGCTAAACATTAATTATACGGTGTACCATTCTCTCATGAGTTATGATGCTTAAAATCTCCTGTGAAAATGGGAAACGTGCCCGTGTACCTGTAGGTGACGAAGCAATGTTTGCAAACACACGAAATTAGTTTGGAATTTAGCAGATGTAGAGTTAGCTAATGTTTTCTTAAATTGGCGTGAAACAAAAGACTCTTTATAAGAACTGAGTACGTTTGCATTAGTCTCGGTGCCTGAAAGAAACCCTTGTTTTCCGTTGAACGTCACGGCACGCCGTGAATCAATCAATTAAAGCGGTCCCGAGATTTTTCCACGCCTAAAAAAACAAAACTAAAACATCTTATACATAACAAGAATAACGTATTTTGAAGAAAAATATTGGAATAATTTTATTATCAGTTTTTAGAATAGTTAATTAAGATGAAACATTAAAAATTATCTTAATTGACGAAATAATATAAATTAGTATAACTGGTTCAAATTATTGATATAGAAGGTAATTAATATACGTCATAGGCAAATATCGAACGGAGATTTGAAAGTAAAAATTACATATCCGCTATCAGCATAATCGATAGCATCTCACTCTCAATACCATGTATTTAACGCTATTAAAAATACTAGGTTAACGGTCAACTCTGATATTTGTAAACCAGGTGCGTACTTGTTACATCATTATGGTAATAATTCATAATTTATGAGTTACGAACAGTAAACAAATGTAACCGTTTTGAGAAGTTTACGAGTGAGCTGGATCGTATCAGTGGTGGATGATTAAACATATCAGTGTGTGATAGTGCGTGTGATATTGTGATGATGCGGCGCGGGAAAGCGTTGTTGGAAGGCAGCAGGCAAGGGTCTGTCGACGGGAACAGTGATATGGCGAATGATAAGGAGTTGGTCCACAAGTGTCATAGTGACCCTGGAGGGGGGAGAGCTTTGGGAGCGCACAGGCATCGAACCGCTTCGGGCGCGCTGAGGAAATGCCTAGTGAATGTTGACGGAATCTCCTATGTCATTGGTGAGTGCATTAAGTTTCAGATTAGTGCTGTGATTGCACCGACGTTTTTTTGGATGACAATGGCAGTTCGTTAGATTAGGTCCCGGTTAGGAGGTCCCGGGTTCGAATCCCGGCCAGGGCATGATGAGAAAAGAACTTTTTCTGATTGGCCTGGGTCTTGGATGTTTATCTATATAAGTATTTATTATAAAAATATGGTATCGTTGAGTTAGTATCTCGTAACTCAAGTCTCGAACTTACTTCGAGGCTAACTCAATCTGTGTAATTTGTCCTGTATATATTTATTAATTATTTATTAGCTATAAATAAATTTAATTGTGCTTACACTCTTGTAATACCAAAATTAAGCTTTTCAAGTCAAGTATTTTGGGCTGTATCTACGTTGATTATTTAGTAAGTTTATTTTTTCACATTTATGGATGCTACCATATTCTTAGCAGTACTTAAAAACCGGAAAATCCATCTCGATAAAAAATCGTATAAGGCGACTAAGGACTGAAACTAAAAAAATGTTCATTAAGTGCAAGCTGCCATGCCAGTTTAATGAAGAAGAAAAATTCTTCTCAATCTTCCTTCTTTTGGTTCTTCTTTTTATGATGGGCAAACCACGTGTCACTTTCTGAATCTCAATTCCCGAAACCATACAACTGATCATAGCATTTGACTATTCACTCTGTCTACCCCGTGAGAGATAAATAAATGAAATTTGTGTGTATTAAGTGCTGGATCAGGGCATCAAATTATGCTAGGTCATGTCACATACCTTTAATCTTAATTACTCGAGTATTAGTAGTAATCCCTAAGGTATAGAAGCCTTTTACTGCGCATATGGTATCTTCAACATAGATAAAGGATATCCAGTTATAATACGCTTATGCCTTTGTGATGCGCTCATAATTTTGATAACCAATTTTCCAAGAAATTACTAAATTCCCTCGGAATATGAAATCAGTACTGGCAAATTTAAATTAGTCTTCATCGTACCGATGATTCCATTTAGTTTTCGTTTTCTTTAAGATTTCTTCTCAAGTGTCTAGGATTATAGACGGATAAGACCGTTTTAAATACTAGAAACTTGACTTTTATAGTCTCACTCTTCACCTAGGCAAAAAATGTGTCTTAACATTAAACGTTATAAAAAAATTATATTAGGAGTAATTTAGTCGATTGTAGTAGAATATTGAAAAGAAAACAATGATTTTCCTGTTCGTTTCGATGAAACCATATTAGGTGATTTCCACGTGCACGATGTCGCAGGCAACAGCCATTTTAATAAGTGATGAATTGATGCTATCACATTCCGCTAAAACTACGCAACTGACATGAAGATTTTTTTGACCACATTTCCCACGGGGACAAAGCCACAATCTAAAGCTAGTACTCACATATATTTTCAGCATGGAAACGGTTTCTAAAAAAGAAACTTTTCAGTTCAACATAACTTTATCGGCGAGCTTTAGGCAAAGATTTCAAAGCTCGAGGGCTTTAGATTCTCGTGCAAGCTTTGAACTTATAAGGAATTTTTCTACGTTTTTTCCTTTTTAAATTTCACAAACTCGCTCATGGGTACCTTAATCTTGTTTCCTCTGCCTGATACTTAAATAAGTTAGATTTAGTTTTTAGATTTATGTGTATGTGTATTTTTTACTTTAATCTCTGTAAGTTAAAGCACTTTATTATTTTGTCCTATTGTTCTTTGGCATACAATATTTTGCAATAACAAATGTAAGGCATTACTTATTGATTTTTGACATGGTTATGCTTCAAATAGTTATATGTAAACCGTTTTGCGAAAGAAAGTTATGCTTAAAAATTATGCCATAATACGGTATGCTAAATTATAATCTGGTTTGAATGTTTATGTTATTAGATAGAGGCTCCTTCTCCGTACTCCACACTTTATGTATGTATACAAAATTTCATAGAGATCGTTTCAGTTGTTTTGTCGTGAGAGACAGGCAGACACACATTTACATTTATAATATTAGGAATTTAAGGGATAGGCTTTTAAACTTGGAATTACTCTTATAGGCGATAGGCTAGCAACCTGTCACTACTTGAATCTCAATTCCATCATAAAGCCATAAAGCTGAACGTGACCTCTCAGTCTTCTAATGGGATATAGACGTGAGTGTATGTATGTATAATATTAGAATTTACAAATTATTAAGTATGGAAGGTACGATTTAGTAAATATACATATTGCGTCTTCCTGTTACCAAATGCTCAAACTTCCGAATTTTATCGCACCTTTTTTTTGATGATTCTACGATAAAAGGTTATCGTGATCATATTTGCTGAACTTTAAACCCACATTTTAATCGATTTTGATAAAGAGGTCGTCTTATCATACACTATTAAAAGTGAACAGCGAACTTCAATTTCATTTCCTTTGATATTCTTCCATTTTGATTTCAAATGGAAATGTCTTGGAAATATTACTCGTTTAACAAATACTTGATTTACGAACCATTATGTCCATTTTATTCTACATAGTATATATACTAAGGTTGCGGAGGTCGGACGGGAGTCTTAAACCTGACTCATCCAATCCAGGAGCCATGGTCAAGGGCGCACCCCGGGCTCCTCTCCAAAGTGTTGCCATGCTTCGGGGGCTGATATGTGTGTGTATTTTTTTAGTGAATCTTGAACTATAAACAGTCGAAAATAAAAGGAAAAATCGCAATGTTATCAACCAAAACATTATATTCAGGCACGAGTCCTTTATCTATATATACCGACGATACGCCACAAACAGGCTGGAACAAAGCTTCGATTAATGCTACATCACGGTATCTGATATGTTATCAGTGACGTCATTGTTAACATCACAATCTAACCGTGTTTAACATCGCCATTGTAACGTTAAGTACATATTATGACGATGGCAAATAGCATACATACAGATTATCACGTCTTTATCCCTTACGGGGTAGACAGAGTCAACAGTCTTGAACGAGCGAGAGGCAACGTTCATCTCTGTGACTTAATTATGGAATTGAGATTCAAATAGTGACGGGGTTGCTAGCCAATCGCCTAAAAGAAAAAGTTTACATAATAGGTTTTTTATGTGATGATAAAACATATTATTAATATCTGTATACAATATTCTTCCTCTGCCTAAGGTATAGCCAACCATTCTTATTTAATCGATTAATACCCACCTTATCTCACTCTGCAGAGTAGGGATTTACCTGTGAAGGGATTATTCCTAAAGTCTGGGACTTATAATGTTAGCCTTTGGTGACAGAAGATTGTATTGGACAATATTGTGTAATTCCCAGTGCGAGAGTCACTTTAAAATATAATTTTCAATAATAATTGAACAGGGTTCTTTAGGTAACATAGCAGGACAGTCACTATATTTAGTTATCCATACTGATATTACAAATTAGAAAGTCTATTTTTTTCTAGAATTTGATCAAATGTGAACTGCCTTATTTTCTTTTCAAAATCTAGATAATTACTGATGGTCATTGTGTGAACTTAGCAAATTCGGGTTAAAAAAGCAATCTGATGTGCAATTAAAGAACAAAGAGACATATAGAGTTATGCTATCCATGATCAATAACAAATTATTTTTAAATGCAGCCTGAAATCATAGGAATTGCCTCCTCCCACCTCTGGTGCCTACCCATACCTATGATATGGGGCTTGCAATTCGGCATTTGTTTTCTAATATTTATTATTTACATATTTATGTACATCAAGTAAAAAAATAGAACTTAAACTAAAGAGAAATTCATTACAAGGGCAGTACTTATATCTAAAGAACCTTCTTCCAGTAGGAACACGACAGGAAAATGTAAAGAAAGCCATTGGCTTGTGTACATAATTAATAAGATATAAATTTATATTGTTGAAATAAGTTGCCTATACAGTAAAATTAAAACACTGCTTAAGATATTATAATATAATCTATAGGAACCCCTTTGCGCGCTTCTGCCGAAAGGCTGTTAGGAGGGCGTCGAGCCTTTGCGTAAGAGCGTTCTGCTGGGATCTAAATGCTCTTTAAGCAAACTATGTTCTCATAGTCTAAAATAATGTTATAAAGTACATAGGTAGACTTACCAAGCCATCAGTTCCTCAGATTAATGCACTATCATGCATGTCGGACAATGGTAACGCCACCTAATTACGTCAAACATATGTTGCTTGCCATTGTATGCTAAAGTGATACTTTTAATATTGATAAGCTTATCTTGTCCCATTCAAATCCAGTTTGGTCGGTTCAACTGATTTTAATTGAAATGAGCCAGGAAATTGATATTTCGACAGACATATGTCAATGTGACATTTTCTAATGATATTTAACGGTAAGTACAGTGTAGTAATAACTGACCGCGTAGTTTTAGAAAGCCCTTTGATGTGCAGAACAGTTTAATCACTTCATGCTGTGAATGACACAATTTTTAAAGCAGTAACTAAAGTGATTCAAATACCCTCTAACTTTTGAACCAAAGAACATTTTGAAAATATATTCAAATACCAAAATAAACTTATATGTCTATATTATATATACTTTAACAAAAATAAATATAACGGTACGCAACCCTAGTCCGTATCTCACCATGCCGCTTTTTTTCAAATGCGGTTGATCTGAGGTTATGTTGTTTTTCAGTTTTTTTATACAAAAAATTATTAACAAACGACCAAATCTTCAGCTTCTCTTGTTCCCATTTTCAAAACCTTTCAATAACAGTAGCTAGAATTTTTTTTTTTTTTTTATAGGCGTGGCTAAGTGTCTTGTTTTTGAAAACTTTTACATCAAAATTTTTGTAGCAATTGTTCCGACTCTTTATTGTGAATAGGGTAAATTAATGGCATAATGTGAAATCGTTTATTACCTTAGCAACATGTTTACGACATCTATGGGAAATTTATGAGGCGGAAAACCGGTATCGGGAACCACATGAGAAACTTTTAGCAACCACGCTTAATGAGTCCAATGTATTAATTAAACCGAAACTCTACCCCATTACAAATAACATCACGTGTGTTTTAATAGTAAAATAAAATGCAACATTCGGCAGCACTATATTTACTTCCATACAAAAAGTCCCGAATATTTTTTTATTTTATATGGTAACACTTAAATTTTATTACGCAGTTCCACGACGGTAATTAGTTTAATGAGAGCTCGGATGCTGGAACTTTTTAGCGAATGCAATTCTGAAAGTGATATTCCGTTATTACTATTCAAATTGTGAATGCATTTGAGGAACAAAGGTTAATTAATTTACTCGTATGCCAGTATACGATGGTAAAGTTTTTGGTTGTTATTTTCGTACTACCCGTACACTTTTTGAGCATATACTTATTGGGTTTCATATTAGTAGGTACTTATAGACTACACTGTATATATTCACATTGGAGCCGTGTGGTTCCCGGCACCTATATAAGAATAGGACCACTCCATCTCTTTCCCATGGATGTCGTAAAAGGCGACTAATGGATAGGTTTATAAACTTGGGAGCCTTTTAGACGACAGGCTAGTAACCTTTCACTTTATATGAATCTCAATTATATAAGTAAGCCAAACAGCTGAACGTGGCCTATCAGTATTTTCAAGATACTTTTGATACTTTTTGATTCTGTCTTTTAATTCACAATTAAAATGAAGAACTTTTTTTGGACTTTTCATTTATTACACTTAAAAGCCGAAAATATGTAAGAAATGGGAATCTACGTGCGCCACGTTGGCAGAACCTAATAAATATTGGATCATGGTTACCCATCAAGCAGTTGCCTGAACACGAGGTGATTTTACTCATCGTGAGAGTATACATACATACATATGATCACGTCTACATCCCTAGCGGGGTAGACAGAGCCACCAGTCTTGAAAAGACTGATAGGCCACGCTCAGCTGTTTGGCTTAGTGATAGAATTGAGATTCAAATAGTGACAGGTTGCTAGCCCATCGCCTTAAAGAGGAATCTCAAGTTATCAAGAGTAGAACGAGTATCAAGGTAAGTAATTAAACTTAATTACGTAACTCAAAAAAAATAAATCACTAAGTACATAACCGAAGTAAAATTTGAATCTGTGCATCCTACTCTCTATTCCGCTACCTTAACCGTTCGACCACCGACGCTTTACTAAGTAATTTGATAAATTGAGCAATGTTGATAGAAGAATAACCATTATATTTAATGAATGCCTATAGTTGTTACACTGATTTGTTTCTATAAATGGATGTAGTTATCACAAATGTGTTCTGAGATAGCATGGTGTTGGACTATGGGTGAAGGAAAATATAAAAAAGGACTTTTAAAAAGGATAGGAAATATTCTTGTAACTTATAACAATGTCTAAATTTTAATTTTCCTTTCATGTGACTATTGACTCTTTTTAAATAAAATAAAAAAATAAATATATTTAGAAATTAGTTCGAGACATATGATACGAGATACTAACCTAAAGATACTGTATGTATAATATATTTTTTGACCAAATCAGAGAAAGTGCGTTTCACATCATGCCCTGGCCGGGATTAGAATCTGGGGCCTTCAATTGACAAGTTTCATGTATAACACACATAAATAAAAATAAATAGATAATTATAATTGAAATCTACTCAGCCTATTGTTAGGTATCATAAATTTAAATTAAGAAAATTAAAAGTTGTACAAACAAACTCCTAAGTATGGATTCATTTGTTTTTAACAAAAATATACAGATACACTCATTCTTGTCAATTTCTATCTTCAGTATTGTGCCGATACACTCATTCTAAGGTGTAAGTTGGTAACGTGTATGTAAAAATTCGTCTACAAAATAACTTCAAATTTAAACTCAGTCAAATTCAATATAATATTCCAACTCTCCGGAAAACGTTAATATGATAAATCTCATAATAACTAGTTTCACATAGCATTTATAAAGCCTGGTGGACACTTGTGTTTCATCCGGACCGTATGACCTTTCACTGACATTTCCAGAGCGATTTTAGGTCACAACAGTTGTTGTACACCGAGATCAGAGTATAAGGAGATATGTTTAAATGAACCTGGTTGTATCATTACATTATATTCGTACAACAAAGAAATAAACATTGTGTTTCGTTAAATATTTAAAATTTTGAGTTCCCTACAACCGTCATGATTGTTCTACCACATGTTTGTTAAATTACGTATCACGTACTAACGGCACAAAATTTGCATTTCAATAAAGAACTTTAAAAGATACAAAAGAAGAATAGTAGAAATAAGATAATTACTAACTTTTTTTTCTTCAGCACAGAGTTGAAATAAAAACGATGATCCAAAGTCCCGCTGTATGCAACAAATACCTATACAAATCAATCTCGGCTTACATATCTGCCTCTATTACTGTGATCTATGACAGTTGTGCCCGACCGCGCTAGATTGACAATTTGCAGCGGCGACGTGTGTTTTCGCTGCCGGTTCGACAGCGGTCGAGTTTATTGTGCACCAAGCTTTATGACGAGACCGTAACTATTTCGTCGGCTTCGTGAATACTGTGTCGTTTCAATGTACTGAATTGATTTTCAATTTATTTATTTATTTAAATTGCACTTTGTATTTTTTTATGTTTTTTTCAGAACAGTGTCTTTTTCTTCTTGTTGTTAATACTTTGATGTCTTGCCCATCGAGCAATCCATGGGTTTTCTGTTCTATGAAAATAAGTAAATTTTATATAAATGAACTTTTAATTTTTTAATCAATTAGATCAATAAAATAAATTTTTATTATTTTTCCAGAGATAAAGTCATTAATTTTTTCTATTTATACTTGCTACCCTTTTTACGGGTTTTTGCACAATATATACATACCTACAATATATAAATATCTTATAAACAAACAAATTTATCTCCTCGTAAAAAAGATTGAGATTATATTATTATTTTAATGTTCTAACACTGTCTTCTTATATTCGTCTTCATACTTCCTCCACATTAAATCCTTTATGTACATAATTCTGAATCTCAATCAATCAAATCGATTTATTCGAGTTTATCGCCAAAGAACAGGTTTGACGAGTGGCGATTACCATTAATCGCAGTTAAATCGACTATGTTTAGGTTATTTCTAGTTATAAAAACATAGAAAAAAATTGATTGAATCAATTCGTTACGTCAATGACCAGAGTTGAATGTTTTACTACTTACTGTTATTAACATAGTTTGTTTATTTAGTATGGACATTTTTGTTAAAAGTGTATTTTTTTTATATATTTTGCTATGAAATGCCAAATAAATAAAAAAAATTACAAAGCAAATCTTAAGAATGACCCATATGAACTAAAAGTTTAAATAAAATACATTAACTTTATTGACCTCTGACGGATATCCAAGTTTAAGAAAAAATAAAATGTTCATCAAAAAATTAACAGCGAAATGATAAACTTAAAGAAAATATTATTTATTTAAGTTTATCTTTATTCTTATTTATGTATGTCTCATCAATTCATTTGTGTATCTTTTCTAAATCTCGATCTCAAATTGACACCTCATTATCTAAATATATTTGCTATTTTGTAAAGGTTGTCTGTTAGAGAATGCTATTAGTATTAAGGCACGTTTCTACATGTAAGGTTCGATCAATTTTTAATTAAATTAAATAATACTTTTCTTAATGGAACAAGCACGCATTACTAATTAATAAAAGAAATAAAAGCTTTTAAATATCATTCTATCATTACACTAACCAAATCAATAAATCAAAACAGATTTGCTCAACATATATTGTTATACGTATACGTACCTACCTACGTATAACGTATATGTATATTGTATAGTGGGCCGACAACAGTAATAATACAATGAACATTAGGAAACATGATCCAGTACATTTTGCAATTTAGACGGGTATGTGGCATACAATTCAATTGTATAGTATATTCGATATTACACATCGATTTGTAGTAGTTAATTATAAAATTCATCATTATCTCAGTCTTATAACCAACATGTAGTAAGTACATACATTTATACAATCACGCATCCCTCATAGAGGCGTAGACGGAGACTGCATCTTTCCACTTACTACGATCATTGTATACATATTCACTTCATCGGCATTCATAACTCTCTTCATATAAGCTCATCAGTTTAGGATAGTCTTGATCTGACGTTTCGCCAGCCCCCGAAAATCTATCGCTGTCCCGTTAATAATATTATTTCTCTCTGATCTTACTTAAACAGTACACGTGCATACAATTAATCAATTGTACAACTATATCACTGCAAATATAATTAATGGTGAGCTTTGACGTAACCTACATGGCATTGATGTTAAACATTGAGAAATTGTTAAAACACTTAACTCCACACCTGAGATCTGTATCGATTTAATCGTGAATCTAACGATTTCAATAATGTTTCGGGGTTGTGCAATCACAAACATACTCACCAATTAGTGAGTGAACGATATGTCCAGTCGCAAGGCTATGTGAATGGAAGCCAGTCTGGTGTCTGACGCGTTGTTACCGTCTAGTGCAGTGTTGATGGAAAATGGAATTAGAAACGAGAATAAGTGAGTCATTTTAGCAAATTCCTTGGTTGTTTCCACTATTTTTGTCGCAGTTTAAAAAAAAGGGTAAAATGTTATCATTTCTACATGCTAGCACTATTTTTGTATCGCTCTAGATGTACCTAGTCTGTAAAACACAACTAATTGTAAATTCCTACGTCAAAAGACGCGGTGTCAAGATGCCTTAAGAACCAGGGCATCAAAAAAAACATGAAAGTGTTTTTAATATACTAACAAGATTATTTATTTAAACTTTATTCACGTAAAATGAACAAAATGTGGACTTAATGTCACTAGGCATTCTTCGAACCTGCAGCTCATGGGAATTTCAACGAATCTTCTCTTATATGATTCCTTACATTTCTCAAGAAACGTACGAGTCATATTCCAGTTTCTTACGGCCAATAGTTGTGCATTTTTATTGGTTGTATTTGTTGTTTATGCGTATTCCTGACTGATTTCTTAGCTACTGACTTAAAAGGTTGATATGGCTTACAACATACAGCAATTTAGATAGTTTGGTAAAATTTCGATTTGGTAATTCTAAGCCGTTATGATGATGATATCATAATGTTGCATGACTGCGTGTCACCGACCTTGGGCGAAAATTCCCATGGCATGGGAATTTTTGCATTTTCCCAAATACCCAAGTTGTTAACCGCTTTTTTACAAATTCTATGGACAAATGCATTAAAGAGTGTATAATAGCCAACTTAGAAATCCACATATCTAAGAAATGGAAAGCTTCCATTCTGATCTGTTAAAAATAACCAAATTTTAGGAAATGTCTATATTACTAAATTATAGACTATTTTGAGTTCTATTTTGAGTACATTCATAACAATATTCATTAGTATTCGTAAATCATTCCGATCCTACGATTGAGCTGAATTTTAATAGACGCCATTAACAACGTTGGATATTTTGTCACATTTTTTTACGATATAAACAATGATGGTGGTAACGATAGAGTTTAAATAAAATACGTGATGGACAGGGGGGCACAGGTTCAAATGTAATAAATTCAAAATTATGTATATTGGTTTCAACATTGTACTAGCTGATACTCTTACGGTAAGGGAAAATATCGTAAGGACTTGAAAATTCAGGCAACTAAATTTATGACTATGATTTAAGTGATGATGATATATTTATGTGTAAGCTAAAATGTCTAAAATATTAATGAATATTGCAGTGGAATGAGAGATAAAAGCAACAAAATAGTTGATATTTCAATTAGGTTACATATAAAAAAAAAATATTGAGGTTTTAAATAATATTTTTATTTACAGGTAAGCAACAATATCTTCTAAAACGCGTCAATATTGTAAGTGTAGACGAGAAACAATGTAAGTAAAATATAAATATAAACATCTGTGAAACATGCGGTGTGGTTCCCGGCACCAGTGGAAAAATAATAGGACCACTCCATCTCTTTCACATGGATGTCGTAAAAGGCGACCGTCCAAAGATTGCAAACGCGCAATGAGCAAAAATTAATTCTCGTACGAAGCGATTTTGTTACAAAGAACTAGTAATAGCTCATTATCAACCCAGACACGTGCAGGAAAATGTCCAAGTTATTCGCTTCATTAGTAGATAAGAGAACTTTACGATAGTTCCTAATCCCCTTGAAAGTTTTGGAGCAAGAGCGTCGGAATAGTTCGTGCGGCCTGCCACATACTAAGTTGGTAAATGTCTACGGCATAAAAGTTACATTTGACTTCTTTTTTCAATAAGTATCTAGTATTAATATACACAGATTTATACACGTTAAAGCGTAAAATTTTCGTTTTAAGAAACTCGATTTATTGTCATTTTCTGATACTTGTTAAATTTTCAACGTTTAACTATCTCGAACTTAGTTTCATTATCCTAGTTGATGTTAGTTTAAGTGTATAATAAAGACCTTAAAGAAGTAGAGGTCACGTGGAAAGATTTAGACGGTACCTATATTAAACTGCCAAGAATAAATCCAAAATAAAGCCGACGTCACATCGTTTGCATTTCACCCCTCAATGTGTCTTATGCATAATTCATATAAAAAAATGAGATCTCATAGACACTGAATTCACAAGTACCCGAAATTTCTTATCTATTTGCCGTAGTCACGTTTCATCGATAAGCGAGATCAAAGACTTCTTGTAGTGGATGAAACCGAGACAAATGTCAGGAGGAAGATGATGATCTTTGCGTCTTTTTATTCTTACATGTCTATGGCTTTTAACCATAAATATTTGGTCCAAAATAATGCGACTTCACCGTCAAGTTAGAAGCCTTTAAATTGTTCCTCGTAAGGACAATTGGGGCACGATAGTGAGTGATGCATCGTCTGCATGCTACCGCAGACACGATTATAGCAACTTCCACGCACAAGAGAACGTATTTGCACTCTCCAACTCTTACCTCTTAAAGAAGAGATTTGCGTCATAGGGTGGTTATGAGAGTAGAGGTGGTGTGAGGAGTTGTCGAAAGAAAGGCAGACATAAAGATCTGTCTTGCCTTCAGTCGCTTCATTAGGAGAGATTTTTGGTGGAATATGGTTTCTTTGTATAATATTAATTTAAATGTTGAAGTGTGGATAATTTCTAAATCAATAATCACAATATATTAGAATTTAAAGTCTCTTTTTTTCTCTGTCTGTGTGTATGCGCTAACTTTGCTCTGATTTTGTTATTGTTTGGAATATCATAAGGAAGACGGTTTTTATCTATAAATACTCCCTGTGCGAAGTTGGGGCGGGTTAGTTTCAAATAAATCAATTAGAAATCTAGCTTGCGTCTATTTTATATTTTGCATATATTAAGTAAATTAATCGTCGTCCTTTGGCAAGTTTAATCTGTAGGATCTTAATTTGAGAAAACCGAGGTTCCTCACAAAACTCTCATTACTAGTGCTTCGTTCTCGACTATATTCACAGCTGAAGCGTCCACGTTAGACCTGGAAATTAATAAATAATTACTTAATTAATACGTACAAAGAATCTAATTAATCAAAATTAACCTTGGTTTTGGCAATTTTTTGGATTCTTTTTAGGCGATGGGCTAACAATTTGTCATATTTACTGAATTTCTATGCATCATTAAATCTTTCAAAAATATAGTCTTATCACTATTGGTTCTAATTATCCCGTAAAGTATAAAGACGTGACATGATGATGTACCTATGATTATGAAAAAGGTCACAAAACTATAAAACTTAATATAAAAATATTATACGAAAAAGTTAGTCATACGACAACTAATAATATGAAAATAATTTACCCTGATTTCTTTGGCGATTTTATGCTGCTCACGACTACTTCCAAATTCCCGTTAACATTCTCAAAGTATCTCAAATCGATGGTGTGTGGAACGTTTCTGAAGTTAATGACCACGACGTAATTTTCACCGTTGTACCATCTGAAAAAAAAAATGTTATTATGTATCCATCAAAGATGATAAAAAAAATTTAACTTGCGTTACCCTTCTCTGCAGGTAAGACGTAAATTGATTGATTTTTCCTGATAATTAAGTATTATTTGTCTTTCTTTTCTTTATAATAAAATCCAAAAATCGAAATTTAATGAGAAATATAAAATAAACTTTACAAAAGAAAAACTATTTCAACATGTAAAATTGCAAACAGTTACAGAATATAATGAAGGTTACATAATTTAAACCCTATAATTAAGGGAATAACATAAAAATCGACCCCAACCACATTCACAGCTGCTTAAAGTACAGAAAAAAATAAAATTCAATAAGTCTGATAATATACCTTCTGAAAGCAAAGATGTCATTATTGAAAGCAACAGATTCGTATCTTCCATGTCTAAAAACATTTTCAGCACGCAGTTTCACAAGGCTTTTGTAAACGTTAATATGTGAGCGATCAGTAGCTTTTTGTACTTCCACATTGAGGGTTTCATAACCGTCAGCTACAGGCAGCCATGTCTTTTCTCCAGATGAAAAACCTTGTAAAATACGGAACTCAAATTTAATAGAAAACACAGCTTATCACATAGGATGAAAGTCGCATTCATGGTGTCAGCTTCATAAAGACCATCCATTCTATTTACTGTTTCGTTGATTAAAATGGTAAAAGTAAATTAATGTATCTCTTTTTCATCAGAATGAATTCTCATTTGCCTGCTCTCTAGCAGCTGTTTGCTAACTTATTAAAGCTGATATTTTAGTGAAAAAAAGCTAAGTTTCTACAATAAGAAAAGAGAAGAGGTGATCTTGTTAAAAACTTTTTATGGACTTCTTTTTGATGTATTAAAGCTTTTTTGAATCGCTTTCTACGATATTTTCATTTAGAAATAAAAGTTTTAATCTTCTTTGCTGGAAATATAAATGAAAAAAATGGAATAGAACATGACTAAAAATATTCCAAAAATATCCTCACCAGCATTTTTATCAGCATTCCATTGAAAAGGCGTTCTCTCAGGATCTCTGGAGGTAATCCAATAATTGATAGGGTCATCAGTATTGCAACCACTTGGATCAACAGTATCTTCCCAACTTACGTAACCATCAACCATTCCAATTTCTTCACCCTAATAAAAATTAATAATTAGATTTCTGAACTCAAGAGATATTAAAATGGCTACATAATAAAATGGCATTGCATGGTCATTAACTGAAATAAATCTGTATTCGTCTTACCATGTACGTAACGGCAATCCCAGGTAGAAGAAGCATGATCATATTAATACCATCCACAAGTTCAGGACTGAACCTAGACGCGACTCTGCTTCTATCGTGATTCCCAGCCTGATAATGAAATAAAATTTAAGATCCTAGACATACTGTAAAAATTTCTACTTTGTCTACAACTGCTAACATACTCACCACCCAGTTTGCTAATTTGTTAACTGGTTTGAATGTTAGAAATGCATCAAGTGTATATTTTATTTCAGCTGCGGTTGAATCTCCATTTACATTAGAAATAAATAAAAAGTTAAATGGCATATCTGCGCCTTCTCGATCGCCCTTCCCAAAGTATCTTACAATATTTTGAGGACTAGAATAAGCCTCAGTCATCATTACTCTACTTAATCCATCTTTGGCTTTAAACTCGTCAAAGACTTCTCTAAATTCGCAAACCATGTCGAATGTTTCATCTTGATCTATTGTATATATATGATTCAAATAATTATAGTCCATTGGGTCAGCATTTAAATCTCCTGATAGTGGTTCATCGGGATACTTTCCTCCATGCAATGCTTTATCTACTTCGAACAAATGTACAATAGAGTCAATTCTAAATCCAGCTACACCCTTGTTCAGCCAAAAACGAATAATATTCTTCATTTCTTCTACAACTTCGGGGTTGCGGAAGTTTAAGTCTGGCTGACCGATCACAAATTGATGGAGGTAATATTTGCCGACTTCTTCTCTGTATTCCCAGGCGCTTTTACGGAACACGCTTACCTGTAATCACATAACAAAACAACAAGTTTAAAATGAATCGATTTTTATTCACTTTAAATTGCTAAACGAAAAACAAAACACTCGGCATGGCCTACATACATACATTTATGACGATTGGATATACGGTTTTCTGTGATTATACTTATTATATCTATGCTTTTTTCTTCAACACAACGTGATCTGAATGTTACTTCATTACAATCAATGGATTAAGAGTTCCAACGAGCAGTTAAGTTTTCTTACCCAGTTGTTAGGCGGGCCAAGTTCTCCATTTTCGTTGACTACACCATCTTCCCAAATAAAGTAATCATAATATTTTTTATGACCTTTTAGGGCTTCTTCAAACCATACACTTTCGTTACTAGTATGATTGGGTACGAAGTCGAGAACAATTTTTATATCTGAAATATTTTTCCTTATCATAAATTAATCGATTTTTGAAGAAATTAAAATTAAAGTTTAACAAGAACCTTTATTACCCAATTCATTTGCTTTATTGATCAGTTTATCAAAATCTTCCATAGTTCCATATTCTTCTTGAATGTTATAAAAATCCGCTATATCGTAACCGAAATCATACATTGGCGATTTGAAAATCGGAGACAACCAAGTTGCTTCAACGCCCAAGTCCTTGAGATATTCCAAACTTTCGGTTATACCTGTAATAATTGTAATAATAATGTTTATTAATGATATACCATTTACTTGTTAGTATCAGACACAAATTATAAAAATAATAATATTGCCAACACACAACATCAGTTCATAGTTTACTGATCAAATGATTAAGACACGTTCACGTTGTAATTTTTCGCGTGACTACCTTTTTTTCCATCTTCTTTTTTTTTGTTTTTTTTTTTTTGGATTATTTTGGATATTATTATTAAGAAAACATATTTGCTTTTTTAATACCGTTTAAATCTCCAATGCCATCTCCATCACTGTCCTTGAAAGATCTAGGATAGATTTGGTAGAAAACAGTGGTCTCGAACCATTCAAGTTCTTTCTCCTGGCTATAAACTTGTGCCAGAAGGAACAAGGACAAAAGAATGAGACTCTTCATTATGTGCCTGAAATTAAAAAAAAACAATAAAAAGTTTAAATATAAAATATCAAAAATGAACTTAAAGTTGCATGCGTCAAAATTTATTAGTTCTGATAAAGAACATACATACATACATAAAATCACGCCGTTTTCCCGGAGGGGTAGGCAGAGACTACCTCTTTCCACTTGCCCCGATCTCTGCATACTTCCTTCGCTTCATCCATCACTTCATTCATAACTCTCTTCATACAAGCTCGGCGGTTTCGGGTACTTTTGACCTGACCCTTTACCAGGACGTCCTTAATTTGATCAAGATACGTTCGTCTAGGTCTTCCCACTCCGACCTTTCCCTCCACACTCACCTTGTATATCTGCTTAGTCAACCTGCTTTCATTCATCCTCTCCACATGACCGAACCATCTTAACATACCCTTTTCTATTCCTGTAACTACATCTTCTTTCACATCACAACATTCCCTTATCACGCTGTTCCTTATCCTGTCACTCAATTTCACACCCATCATACTCCTTAACGCTCTCATTTCCACTGCATTTATTCTGCTTTCATGCTTCTTTTGCCATACCCAACTTTCACTCCCATACATTAATGTCGGGACCAACACGCCCCTGTGCACAGCCAGTCGAGCCTTTTTGGATAGTTTCTGACTGCTCATAAAGGCAAGCAAAGCTCCATTAACCATGTTCCCCGCGTTCATGATAAAGAAATCGAAGTAATACCTATAAATTATTCCAAAATATCAGCTAACTTGTTTTTTTTTTTGTACAATGAAGACTTATGAACTTGGTACAACATAAAAAATAGAAATGCCATATATATGAGTATTCAGGTAAAAAAAAAAATATTGATTTCAAAATATTTAGGTCCCAAAATTATATATTTTGTAATAATAAAACAGAGTTTAATTCGGTGATAACCCACTCTCAACTACTATATTTAACATTCGTTAGTAAATTGAAGGAACTAAATGAAACACAAGATCACTCACCTATTTGATCTAGTTTCGGTAACAATATGCATGTATAAATAATTTACGCTCTTTTTATTTCAAACTGTATCAAAGATAAGGCACTAATCAATCGTTTGCCAACGTGGCAGTCATGAGATAAATCTATAGGATTTTAGAGTTATCTACCACCAAAAATTTTGGTTATATCATCTTTAAGTTCCCCGAAAAAGGAAATAGAAGCATGACAAAGCTGCACTTGTTGTTTTTATCGCTAATTCTGTATGATTATGCATTTTTTTTTAATTCCTCTGACTTCATTATTTCTCTTGCTATAACGTAGAAATATCGCACTCGCATCTCACTAACGTATAATTTGTACCCCTCGCATAGTAAATTAGTCCCCACAGCACGCGCGACGCCAACGCGCGAATAACAAAGAAATCAAGGCGTTTGACCGAGTAAAACTCGCACTAACCCCTCTGTTTTTCTCTTGCTATAGCGTAGAAATATCGCACTCGCATCTCACTAATGTATCATTTGTACCCCTGGCATAGTATAGAAATTGGCCGCCGTAGCACGCGCGTCGCAAACGCGCGAATAACTATCAAGGCGTTTGACCGAGTGAAACTCGAACTAACTAACCCCTCTGTTTCGCTTTTTATCATGACTTGAAGCGGGATAGTTTTCCGAGCGATGAAAACGGCGCGGCTTGACATGCTACTGGGGCAATTTAAGGTCACCAAGGTTTAAAGATTTGGGGCAAGGACGTCTGTATCGCAGACTGATAGGACGATAGACGACCTTTGTCACATCTGGTTCAAAGGCTCTTCATAGCCATCCAATGCAGTTATTATCTTGAATATCGATAAGGCAAATTGGAATTCTTCTATTAAGCGAAGCGAAGCAACCTGTCACTATTTAAATCTCAATAGGCTTTCAGTCTTTTTGAGGGAGGGATAAAGAAGAGGTTTTTCCAAGACTTGTGACGATGAGTGTGGTTCCCGGCACCAATACAAAAAAGAATAGGACCTCTCCATCTCTTTCCTATGGATGTCATAAAAGGCGACTAAGGGATAGACTTACAAACTTGGGATTCTTTTTTAGGCTAGCAACCTGGCACTATTTTAATCTCAATTGTATCATTAAGCCAAATAGCTCAACGTGGCCATTCAGCCTTTTCAAGACTGTTGGCTCTGTCTACCCCGCAACGGATATAGACGAGACCATATGTATGTATGTGACGACGAGTTAGGGGGTAAAGTTGCGATAAGGGTGTGTGTGTAAATTAAGACTATCTAACTAGACTTATATTATCTCCATTTTTATCAAATATAATCGTGTGCCAACGTGGCAAGGTGTCGAAATAAACGATAAGTCACCCTTCAGATTGATCTTCTTCAAATTTAAGATTTATTTATTTTAATCAAAAAATAGAATCCCAATCTAATCCGGCATTTTTCAGTAAAATCAATTTTAGCGTTGCATTTTCACCAAGAAATATATAAATTTTTAGCATTACACTGATTCATTACCGTGTAATTTTCTGTCTGTCTTATTCCGATGATTAGATGAAAGATTTGTTTGGCATATGCCGCTCCTTATGCCCCTTAGCGGTGTAATAGTAGAGGTTTACTCGAAATTCTCGTCTGAACGGAATACTTATACGAGTATCAAGATTTATCGTTTCACGATGGCGAACTCGCCGGAATACTGAATGGGACATTCGAATCTTTTCAAGACTATTGGCTCACCACGTAATACGTACAAATATATTTAATCGTAACATGTAGGTATAGTAAACATCTTTAAAATAAAACATAAATGAATATTACTACTAACTAGTGACCCGCCTCAGCTCAGCACGGGTAGCATTTATAAACCTTCATCTTGAATCACTATATGTATTTAAAAAAAACTAACAAAGACTAATAAAATCGACATTTTTTAAATTCCTTAGAAATTTTATTCAGCGAAGTGATATAACACAATTATATTTACTAAATAAATAATTATTATTACAAAATATAAATATGGATATGTCAAACGATCTTTATTAATGATTTAATAAGTCATTATTTATTTACATTTATATTTTATTTTAAAAATAAATCTATTTATAATATAATAATAATATGAAACTGAAAATGTCTCTGCTTTTATTTATAAATAGGTCCTAATTCTAAAAATGTTTGTAAAAAAATATTTTTTTAAGATACATTTACCAGATGTAGGATTTTAGACTTATTCACTTTATGAAGGGCCCTAACAAACTACCAGAGAGCTCTTCTTAGAACAAATACCTCACGGAACTAGCTACCCTCAATTCGCTTTTGTCTTTGGGTACTATAATTTCTGCGTTACTCTTTCCATTCTTCTACTCTATGCCACAAACATTGTGAAACAAAGATACAAACAAACAAAAGACGGCTCTTTCCCAGTGGGGTAGGCAGAGACTACATCTTTCCACTTGCCACGATCCTGCATGCTTCCTTCACTTCATCCACATTCATAATTCTCTTCATGCAGGGTCGTTTCGAGTTTCGAGTATTCTTGAGCGGACTTTTTACCAGAATTTCTCCGATTTCATTAAGGTACGTTCGTCTAAGCCTTCCCACTCCATTAGTCCCATTCACACTCCCTTTATACATATATTTGCTTAGTCAACCTACTTTCATTTATTCTCTACACATTACCAAATACTGATAAAATTTATTTATTCAGAATTATGGTATAATTTCGATGAAAATATAAAAGTAATAGGACCCTTTGTGCGTTCGTTGCCAGAAAAACATTGACTAATTACATTAGTTACTTATTTTGAAGTTTTGTCAAGTTGAGGATATACATATAAATGAATAAATAGTTTAAGAAATCATATAAAAAATATTGCTATGCCTTATTTATTTTAAGTTTTTTTTTCTCTTTTAGTTAGTTGAATATGTTCAAGAAATAGAAAATAAAAATAAAACAACTGGGTAATTCTAAAACGTATTTAATTCGTGATCGTAGATTGAACTACATACATACACATGGTCACGACTATATCCCTTGCGGGGTAGACAGAGCCAACAGTCTTGAAAAGACTGAATGGCTACGTTCAGCTATTTGGCTTAATGATAGAATTGAGATTCAAATAGTGACAGGTCTCTAACCCATCGCCTAAAAAAGAATCCTAAGTTTGTAAGCCTATCCCTAAGTTGCCACTTGGCCACGTTAAGCTATTTGGCTTAATGATGATAAGATTGAAAAATTTAATAGTTTTTGCAGAAAAGGTATAGGACAAAATCAAATCAAAACAATTTTTGCAGTAAATTTATTTTTATTAATCAACGGTAGGTAGGTATTTACAAAACTTTCAGTACTAGTGCTTCATACTCAACGACATTCACAGCCGAAGATTCCACGTGGTTTCTGGAAAAAAATAATATTCATCATTTTTTTTTTATTGTATTATTATTGTATTGGTCATCATTTTGATAATTTTGATTAACTTTTATTAATTACTAGCTGTGCCCGCGACTTCGTCCGCGTGGAATAGTTATTATGGGAATCATAGAAGCCCTCATGGATGAATAATTTTCCACGTTTTTTTCACATTTTCCATTATTTATTTGCTCCTTATAGTTGCAGCGAGATGTTATATTTTATAACCTAAAGCCTTCCTCGATTAATGTTCTATTCGACGCAAGAACAATTTTTCAATTCGAACCAGTAGTTCCTGAGATTAGCGCGTTCAAACAAACAAACAAACAAACTCTTCAGCTTTATAATATTAGTATAGATTATGCGAGATAGTATGTCTAGTAGTCTTACCCAGCTTCCTTTTGTGAGTGTATGCTGCTAACTACTACTTCCAAATGTCCATTGACGTTTTCAAAGTACGTCAAATCTATGGTGTATGGAACGTCCCTAAAGTTAATCACTACGACATAAGTGTCACCATTATACCATCTGTAACAAATGGACTAACTTTAAGAACAGCATCAAATGACGTACTTGCAATACGTTAAGTTGACAAGTAAGAAGAAAGTGATCTGGAAGTAGCTAAAAAAAGAATGAAAGATCATGATAAGGGCAAATATGTAGAGTCTGCCCTAAAGGAATTAATGTTTGATAAATGTTTTTGTTGATATTAAAAGTATCATAATATTAAAAACTTAAAATTGCAAACATTGTATGATTAAACATTATGACGGCCTCTGTGGCGCAGCGGTAGTGCGCTTGTCTGTGACACCGGAGGTCCTGGGTTCGAATCCCGGCCAGGGCATGATGAGAAACGAACTTACTCTAATTGGCCTGGGTCTTGGATGTTTATCTATATAAGTATTTATTAAAATATAGTATCGTTGAGTTAGTATCTCGTAACACAAGTTTCGAACTTACTTCGAGGCTAACTCAATCAGTGTAATTTGTCCCGTATATATTTATATTTATTTTATTGTATGATAAAGTCCAAGTTCTATATTTTATCTTTAAGCTTAAATTTATCATTGGTGTTAAGAATATTATTCAATAACCTCTTGAGATGATACCGTATCTATTGATGACCTGCTTTATATAAAACAACTCTAATATTATCAGAAAAATTTCAAGATTGATCACAATAAGGAGAAGAAATATGTCAACAACTTCAATTTTAAAAGGAACCAAGATAATTTGTTGCTTTCTCAACTTATAAAGATGTTCGTTAATAAATTTTACCTTCTGAACGCAAAGATATCGCTGTTAAGTGCAACAGATTCATATCTTCCATATCTAAAAACATTTCCAGAGCGCAGATTCACTAAAGCTTTGTATACATTCAGGTGTGATCTGTCAGTATTTCTTTGAACTTCTACGTTGAGGTTTTCATAGCCATCAGCCACGGGTAACCATGTTTTATCTCCAGTTGAAAACCCTTTAAATGAATAAAAGGAAACAATCAATTTTGTAACAAAAAAAAAACATTATTGCAAATCAATGATATTCCTTAGGTTTCCTTAATATAAGTTTGTCTGGAACAAATTTTCAATTGCCTTAGATCCACTACTATACATTTCATATAAATATCTAAAAGGTTCTTTAGTTAAATTATAATTGGCTTTAATTTTATAATGTACAATACGAGTACTTCGTAATGTACTTTTAAACAATACATAATTATATATGTTTAACATTACCTGCATTTTTGTCAGCATTCCATTGGAAAGGCGTTCTTTCAGGATCTCTGGACGCTGTCCAGTAATTAATAGGGTCATCAGTATTGCAACCACTTGGATCAACTGTATCTTCCCAGCTTACGTACCCATCAACCATTCCGATTTCTTCACCCTAAGTAAATATCTTATAGTATTATCCAATAAAATCACTAGAAATCACTTCATCTTTATTTGCAATTAATTTAAAACTATAATTAATACATACCATGTAAGTAACAGCTATGCCAGGTAGAAGCATAACAATCATATTCATACCATCTACTAATTCAGGTCTATATCTGGATGCGACTCTGTTGTTATCGTGATTCCCAGCCTGTCGACAAAAAATAATTATCGTATGTATTATTTTTATTACTATATTTTAATCGTAAACATTCAAAATTAGACTCACCACCCAGTTTGCTAATTTGTCAATAGGTTTAAAGGTCAAAAATTTGTCGAGAGCATATTTTATTTCAGCTGCTGTTGAATCACCATTAACATCAGTAATTAGATTAAAGTTGAATGGCATTTGTGCACCTTCACGGTCACCATTTCCAAAGTATCGCATAGTATTCTGAGGGCTAGAATAAGCCTCAGTCATCATGACTCTGCTTAATCCATCTCTGGCTTTATACTCTTCTAAAACCTCCCTCCATTGATAAACCATTTCATATGTCTCATCTAGATCTTGGGTATAAACGTGATCTAAGTAACTATAATCCATCGGATCAGCATTTAAATTTCCTGAACGTGGTTCATCAGGATAGCTGCCACCATACAATGCTTTATCAACTTCGAATAGATGAGATATAGCATCAACCCTAAATCCAGCAACACCTTTGTCCAGCCAAAACCGTATAACGTTCTTCATCTCTTCTACTACATCAGGGTTACGGTAGTTTAAGTCTGGTTGCCCAATTACAAATTGATGAAGATAATATTTTCCAACTTCTTCTTTGTATTCCCAAGCACTTTTACGGAATACACTAACCTGCAATTATATATCAAATTTTAATGTAAATTCAAGTTTATTTTTTTATAAATATTATTACAATGTGAAATCTTACCCAGTTGTTAGGTGGTCCTAATTGTCCGTTTTCATCGACTACACCATCTTCCCAAACGAAATAGTTATAATATTTTTCATGACCTTTTAGAGCTTCGTCAAACCATACACTTTCGTTGCTAGTATGATTAGGCACAAAATCAAGAATTAATTTAATATCTGAAACATTTTTAGGTAATTCATATTTTACTTAAAAAAGTAAGTATTTAATTTTTATTATTTTAAATAATATTAACTTACCTAGCTCATTTGCTTTACTGATTAATTTTTCGAAATCCTCCATGGTACCATACTCTTCTTGGATGTCATAAAAATCTGCTATATCATATCCAAAATCATACATGGGTGATTTAAAAATGGGGGACAACCAAGTTGCTCCAACTCCCAATTCCTTGAGGTATTCTAAATTTTCGGTTATACCTAAAAAAAAATAAGAATTCCTCATAAATATTTATTTTACATAAAATGTTTGGTGTGGTAATGTAACAATATATAGTTTATTATATACCGTTTAAGTCACCAATGCCATCTCCATCGCTATCTTTGAATGACCTTGGATAGATCTGATAGAAAATCGTAGTCTCCCACCAATCCAGTTCTTTTTCCTGGCTGTAGACTTGAGACAGAAGAAACAAAGACAAAACGAGGAGACTCCTCATTTTAAACCTGTAATAATAATTTTAATTTATAGGACAGTAACAATCTTTATAAATAGTGAGCGTTGTGTGCCCGGCTAAAATGCGTATCTATCTTAGTAATCAGTCAATAGCGAACAAAATATTATATTATACAGAAATGTTAGCATCTTCCTAATAATTGAGAGTCATAATATAATAATTTAAACAAAGTGTTCAATTACAGCTCTATTCATTGACCTGTTAGTATTTTTTCATTGTTTCTACTGCTGAACAAAGATCAGTCCCATATTTTTCCAGAACCAAAATATTATATCATTAAATTATTATCAAATAAAAAATAAATAATGATCGAAATCGTTTGGAAATTTATTGTGAAATCAGTGTAAACAATGTAACCTAACAAAGCAGTTGAATGATACTTTAAAATGTGAATAGGCACGTAATGTTAATGACATCGGCCGCAAAATCTATTAACTGCTCAAAACCTCGATTAAAGTTACCCTTTCAAACTTTATAAAGGTTAAACCGAGGGTCAACCAAACTTGATATCTACTAAGCGTAATCCATCAGATACTTAATCTTTACTGTGAATTAAATCGCTCTTTAATTAAAGGCCTAACTTGTGACCTAAGACGTTAAAATGATTTTAATTTGTTAATTTTAAATTGAATGTAATAAAAATGAAAAAAACAAAACAGAAAAAAAATCCTTTATCATAAAATAAATACCTAAATATTTTCTTTAGTCTTAAAATTGATACAAAAATTCCCTCACCTCTTATTCGTCCTCGTTCCAAACACAATATGTTAGGTCGAAATACTATCGTCCATTTTTATGTCATACTATATCAAAGATAAGGCACTGATCGTATGGCAAGGTGGTGTGATAATACGGATTATATTTATCCCAGTTTCAGATGAGTACCTGCTAAATTTATCTGACGATTGTAGCTCTTAAGATACTCTAATCAAGATGACTTTAGCTTTTTTACTCAATATTTTTGGGTAAGATTTAGTTGCGTTCTCAACTTTTTGGGGATGATTCCAGTCCATCTTTGACCACGATCATGGTGTCGGGTAAGTCAGGTTCTGACATGAAGCATCTCCCGGCTGACCTCGCAACATTTACAGACCATTTACAACGTTTCACTCAAAAGTTTACACAAGACAATCACTTTGTGAACAAAACTTAATAAGAAACTTTGGATTATGACTATACGAGCATGCACATCCAGTTCCTGAAGTAAAAGCCTCGGTTAGCAACATATCTACATGGCTGCGGTGGGATTTGAACCTACTCCTATCTACCCTACCCACCTACTCTTTAGTGTAGTGTGGATGTAACCGGGACTTATGCCAGAAGGTACATAAAAGAATAAATATAAACCTGGGCGTCACGCTTTTATAAGTGTTCCTCGAAGTGTTTTTCTTTTTAACTAAGCCATCTAGTGAAAATAGTATTTCAGTTTTTTCGCGAATGTTGGCCCTATCTATTCCGTAAGGAATAAGTCCTCAAACAAACTTTATCTAGTGGCTATATAGCCTCTTTTATAGTTACACTAGCTTTTGCCCAGGGTTTTGCCGTGGAAAATTCGATAAAAAATTCAAACAAATCTATCGAGCAGTTAAGCCGTGAACGAAAATAATAAGCCAGACTTCCGCATTTATGATATTAATATGGCAAATGAATTGTAATCTACTACATTTCATGCTTTGACGAGGAAAGCGATTTTTACTCAAAGTGACTGTTATCTTATCTCATAACTTACAGTCTAGACCCCAAACCTAATATTCCGTCACGAAAATAGCAAAAATATAAATAAAAAAAAAAATATTTTTATTTATTTAAACATTATTGTACAAAATACAAATGTATAGCACAGAAGTATATAAACTATATTTTTTGATTAGCCTACAACTGAATTAGATTTGAAGTTTTACATGTTGATTCTAAAAGTACTTATTCTAGGGGGTACTGAGTGATAATTTCCCTAAATTCCCGAAACAACAGAAATAAGTTTCTATGTTTAACGCGGACAAAGCCGCGGGCGTACTCTATTGATAATATTGAATCAGTAGTTTTAATAACAAATTTTTAAAACCAATAAATAATATCGGTATTCATAGCTTTTCGTGATTATCATCTTTTTTATGCGTTAATTCTGGTTGCGTGCTTAGCTCGCTGTGGAGGGGCCAAGGTACCATGACTACGATCTTGGATCGATTCCCATCTGAGTTCCATTCTTCGATTATGTATTTACAATTCTACAAGTTTGTCGCAGATTTTTTTAATAAAACACTTTAGTTTTTAGAAATTAATTTTATTATCACTAACCATTTTATAAAAATAAATCATAATCAATATTTTTATTCGTCAAACTTTGAGAACAACGCCTTCAAAACCGGCCAATGGGAATGATTCCGCCTTGAACCGATCACTGAAACAAAAAAGGGGTATTTTTTTATAAAATTTTAAAATTCGCTTAGTCAGAATAAGATCAAATAAATAGGTAATTGCAGTTTATATATAAAAGTATATTACGATACAATAAGTGAGTGATTGCCAAAGAAGGCACATTCCAACTGTTGGATCGAGGAACGAAAAATTTACATGTAAATTATGTAGTGTATAGGTGCGCTAAGAGTGGGTTTCCCAAAATTCCCGCGGGAACTCTTGTTTCCTGAAAAATACTACGGCCTTTGTGCCTAGTTAAAAACTGTAATTTATTTCCTTAAACATGCTCATCCGAAGATCATTATCTCTTTTATTCCCAAAGAAACAATGTAAATTTAACAGTTGCGTCATTGGATTCAATTTCAATTATCTGTTGCTCTATTACCCTTCATTCTTAGGCGACTGTACGCTTCGCACAACGACCTTTACATTTCCAGAGACGTTCTCGAAGTGTGTCAAGTCGATTTCATACTCCGTGTCCCTCATATTCACGACGACAATGTAAATATTGTTATTCTTCCATCTGGAAATATTTGTGTAGTTAGTGAAAAGACAATAGTGCCTAACGCAAGTAATACTTGAGGTATCATTGAGATTTACTTCGTTCTTTTTAAATTATCTAAGAGCACCTAAGTATCTAATTGTTATTATGTTATCGCAAGAGAGAAATATGGCAAAGGAAATATTATTAGCCTTGAATATTATTTTGTGATATTATAAGAAATAACATTCTTAGCAACAAATTTCTAATTACAATGTATTGAAATGAAATTACCTCCTAAAAGCAAAGACATCTTTGTTTAAAGCCAGTGAATCATAGCGCCCGTATCTGAAAACGTCATTTTGCCGGAGCTCAGCTAGTGCTTGGTAAACCTTCAGATGAGACCGGTCGGCTGATTTCTGCACTTCCACATTTAAGATTTCATATCCTTCAGCCACGGGCAGCCATGTCTTGTCGGCAGTCGAAAACCCTGTAAAATCCAAGTAAACTACTTATTGACTATATTTTTGTGACGGATGTAAACTTACCAGGAAATCTCTATATTCTGTGTACTTGCGGTGGCTGATGATAGAGAAGTTGGTAAAAAGAGGCTTATACTCGTACCTAGCAGTGGACCGTAGACCGTAGACCGTAGACCGTGGACCATAGTTGTCTGTCATGATGTAATCAAGACCGAATTCCATGATACATACATACATAAAATCACGCCTCTTTCCCGGAGAGGTAGGCAGATACTACCTCTTTCCACTTGCCACGATCTCTGCATACTTCCTTCGCTTCATCCATTCCATGATCGTTGATAAAGTTTAGCACGAATTATGGATCATATTGTTTACAGTACCAAAGATTCAGCTTTTATTTACATTAAGTGTCGTACAATATGATAATTACCAGCATTTTTCTCTGCATTCCAATGGAAAGGTGTACGTTCTGGATCTCTTGATGAAAGAACATAATTGATAGGATCATTCGTATTACAACCACCCGGATCAACTGTATCTTCCCAGCTCACGTAGCCATCAACCATACCAATTTCTTCACCCTTCAAATAACAAAAAATACCATTAGTATTAAATTTAAAATATTAAGTCATAAAATTTAAATAGTAAAAACCATACCATATAGGTTACAGCCACTCCTGGCAGTAATAGCACAATCATGTTTATGCCATCTACTAATGCAGATCCGTATCTGGTAGCCATTCTAGGATTATCATGGTTGCCAACCTTAAAAAATTAATTATTTAAAGATTTCTTGTGATAAATTTAAAATAGATATTGCGTTTACATCCTTAGCTAAACTTACCACCCAATTAGCTTGTTCATCTACTGGTTTGTAAGTTAGAAACTTGTCAACGGCTCTTTTTATATCAGCAGCGGATGATGATGCATCTACGTCAGTAATTAAATCAAAGTTAAAAGGCATCTGCGCTCCTAGTAATTCACCTTCTCCAAAATATCTGACAACATTTTGTATTGAAGCATATACTTCAGTCATCATAACTCTGGTCAAACCATCTTGTGCTTTGAATTCGTCAAATACATCTCTCCATTCGTACACCATATAGTAGGTTTCGTTACGGTCTTTGGTGTAAATGTGATCTAAAGAATCATGCGATCCCGCGTCAACATCAGTTCTTCCTGATGAAGGTTCGTCAGGATAAACGCCGCCAAAGAGTTCTTTGTCGACTTCAAACAAGCAATTTACGGCATCTACTCTGAATCCAGCAACACCCTTACCCAACCAAAAGCGTATGATATCCTGAAAATAATAAAAGTTTCTTCTGTACTGAAGGCAAAGTTGTATAAAGTTATTAAGGATTTTATGGCCTCTGGTCAATAATATGAAACGTTACTAAATTATTTTGTAAAAAGTAAGGATTTTAGAATACACTTACTTTCATTTCTTGGACAACATCGGGATTTCGGTAGTTAAGATCAGGTTGACCAATAACGAATTGATGTAAATAGTACTGACCCACTTCCTCTCTAAACTCCCAAGCACTACCTCGGAAATGACTCAGCTAGAAAAACAAAATGGATTTAATTATAATTGAGACTTATGAAATTATCAGTAATATTGTTAATTTCAAAAATAACTGTTGAAATATAATGTAGGTATATGATATTAAAAACATAGTAATATTCAGATAGGAGCTAGGTTTTGTATCTTCGTCCCCACAGAATGTCCCTTTTCCCAAGGCTGTTTATCTAAAGATCAAAGAACTTTCCCGGTTAAAGCTAAGTATTAGTGTTATGTTAGATAAAAGAAATTGTTGGGGTTATATTATTAAAATTACTTTGTTACTTTGAGTTTGTCTAGCCGGCGGCAGGGGTTTTTCCTTTAATACTTGACCCAAATTTTTGACTGGGCTTCATAGATAAGAATGCTGAGGACGGGCTAATTGTTTTTAATTTTTTTAAATACTTCTCGTTTTTTACATTAGCCTCTTGGCTTTTTCTCTCGCTTGCTTTATACTAATATGATGTAAAAGATACCAAGTTTTCATTGAGATAATATTACCCAATTATTAGGCGGCTGCCTATTCCCGTTCTCATCAATAACACCATCATCCCACACAAAGTAGTTGTAGTACTTTTCGTTTCCATTAAGAGCTTCTTGGAACCAAACACTCTCATTTGATGTGTGATTTGGTACAAGATCAAGGACAACTTTTATATCTGCCAAATAAATCTCAGTTAAGATATCAAACTTCACAACAATGATAAAAATAGGCATTTCTTATATTTATTGATTTAAATAAACTATTTGTTTCAAAGAGACACAAAGAGAAGTAAGCCTATATCAGCATCTTTAGAACAGCTCTGAAATGAATGCTGGTCAATAAGGCAAATATTTAGAACCAACTTGATGCTTATACACAAACAGCTCAGCGGGAATACTATAAGCAAAGATTCGTAATAAAATAGCAGAGATAACAAATTGGGTTACTACATGGGTTTATTAATGTTAATGTTCGTCATAACCTGTTCTCACATATGTACATACATAAAATCGAATAAGCTATATCTTGCCACGATCCCTGCATACTTTATGACTCTTTTTTATAATTCAAGCTCAGTTTTTTTTTCGATACTCTTGACTTAATTCCCACACACAGTTCCCATTCACACTCTTCTTATATATTTGCTTAGTCAACCTATCTTTATGTGTAAGAAATACTACTTACCGAGTTCCTTAGCTCTCTCCAGAAGATTTTCAAAGTCCTCCATAGTACCATATTCATCATGAACAGCATAGAAGTCTGATATATCATAACCAAAGTCATACATAGGTGATTGGAACATCGGCGACAACCAAATGGCACCAACTCCTATCTCCTTGATGTAGTCCAATTTAGATGTAATACCTGTTCATAAAAATCTTAATTTATGTAGAACTCTGACAGTATTTACAATATAGGAGACTATACTTGAAACCATATACTGTATAAGAGTTCAGATATTTGGTAAGGAGTAAAGAAAGGGTGCGCTGTTGGAGAGTAAACGCAAGCGCAGCACACTTCCTCTATGATTCGGCTCGTAAAATCGAAAGGTTAATCGTGAGCAATCAAATCATTCATAAATTTATATACGAGTAGCTTTTTTTCGAGGATTTGCTTCCATTTCAAATGGTTTAGTAGTCCGTAGCTATTCTTTTAGGGGCAAATGTTTTAAAGAAACATCGGTTTCAAAGTCTAAATAATTTAGTGACACATAAGTTAGTCTGTGTTTAAAACCTTTAGTTCTCTCTGAAAAGGAACCTGGGGTATTTTCGTTTAATTTACTCAGATTTATTATAATCATAACAATGTTCTTTGTACTTATGTTGGGAATATTTTTAAATTCACAAAATAAGTTTTCAAAATACATACCATTCAAATCACCAATGCCATCTCCGTTGCTGTCGGCGAAGGATCTGGGGTAGATTTGGTAGAAAATGGTGGACTCCCACCAGTCCTGAACATTCTTATTACTTTTCCTTACTATACTCCCATGACAAAATACTATGAAGAAAGGCAGAATGTACGCCGCCTTCATTTTGTATTAAAAGATTGACGACTAGTCTTAAGACAAGATTAAACTGATATATATACCCACCTAAACCTTATGAAATTTAAAAGTATTAAAAAGGGCCAAGTTAATGTAAAAGATTAATTAAAAATAAAATCAAAAGCAAAGCTGTAAAGAAAAGTTGGTTAATAGGGTAACTATTTAATACATTAAGTACGTTATTTACGAGTATTTCCGAAAAAAATGTATGCCTAAAACCAAATATAGCGTATTTATTCCCAATAAAACATATGTTGACGTAAACCTTCAATTTCATTGATTTTCTTACAAGAATTTTGGATTATTACTTTCCACTACAATTAACTTTTTTTTTTTTTTTTTGGACAAATTACACAGATTGTGTTAGCCTCGAAGTAAGTTCGAGACTTGTGTTACGAGATACGAACTCAACGATGCTATATTTTTATAATAAATACTTATACTTATATAGATAAACATCCAAGACCCAGGCCAATCAGAAAAAGTTCTTTTCTCATCATGCCCTGGCCGGGATTCGAACCCGGGACCTCTGGTGTCACAGACAAGCGCACTACCGCTGCGCCACAGAGGCCGTCAAACTTAAAACCATTTACTTTATTTTAAATATTAGTAACTTGCTTAGATTAGAAATTAAGTAAACTACCGTTTCTTAGCATCAATCCTTGGCTTCAGCACAACCGTGCACCTACGTATTTTGTAAGAATTATATCGGAGGATCTATCAGTGATAAAATTATATCAATTGGTATGGCGCGTGGTTGAAGATGAGAAAATATTATTGTTTTTGACATTATTCTTATTTATTATTAATACTGGCTCAACACAATACATCATTAAAGAATAAAAATAAAAAAATCGAGAAAATTGAACTGAAATTAAAGTAAAAAAAAACACGTATGAATAACATGTCTTTGTCGTGTTATTATTTAAAGAGAAGCTGCCTTCTCAGATTTAAAAATTATAAGATTTGAAAATGAAATATATAAGGTACTAGATAATTAATTCATACAATTTACATATGTATATCCCCTGCGGAGCATAAAGTCTTGAAAGAATATACTAGATAGTGCTAGGTTTTCAAGGAAAAACACAAAAATTATAAGGTAAAAAATGAATTTGTAATCCAAGTACCTTCTGGAATTTTCAAACTTCACTGACCTATATTTATATATTTATTTATAACAATTACGTAACTCATGAAAATTCCATTGAGTGATAATATAACTATTGGAGGGCCTTTCATAGGTATATTTTATCTGCGTCTCAACACCTGTAGAGATAAAAGAAATAAATTTTGTAAACAAAACACTTCTGCAAGAAATATTAATAAGATTTTATGTAAGTGACAATTTTATAGTTATTTGTTCTGATTTGTACAAAACAAGTTAGAACAAATAACTATAAAATTGTTAATACTATTGCTCATTGCCCGTGTTTAATATTTTAACTGGCTTTTAACCGCAGCTTCGTTCGCGCAAATTAAGCGTCACCTTCAAATAGCGACGAATTTAGCACCAGGCGCAATTTACAAAAAACAACGAATAAACCTACACGCGCGAATTAAACACCACGTACAAAAAACAGGTTTATCGCGAATCTCACGGAAACTCATATTTTACCGGTATGGAAAGCACTCTTTATCCTTTTCCAGATTCTTCATTAAATTAATTAATAAGATTGGTTCGCTACATAATACGTAACAAATTAACTTACATTGGCATTTAAATTATTAGTTGGGATTGACTAACTTGGTCGTAAATTTATCAAATTAACTACCTATTGTATGAAGAGATCTTACATCATATTTATACTGAAAAGAATTAAAAGGGTTTTTCCATTTGATTAACGGAACGGGTCGAGTCAGCTCATTCGTTTTGTTCCTTTGGATATTAAAGTCAAGTATTTAATATTTAAACCTATCTGCATACACATAATCACGTCTATATCCCTTGCGGGGCAGACAATTAGCAAGAGGATGCCTGACTTCTGTTAAAAACGTTTCTAATTTTATCCCAAACCAGTTTGTTTTATACTGTTCCATATTTTTAATGTACTCTTCAATTGAACAATAAAGCATTTATTTACTCTCTTACTTACCACTCACTATTATTAAATCATATATATAATAATAATAATACAAAAGTTATAAAGAAATTTGTTCGCTTTAATCAACATTTAACAAAAATACATTTTTTACACCTGCATCCTCAGCACCAAAGCTTCATCTGCTGCCAAATCTAAATAATTAGCCTGCACGTTGTCACTGAAATAGAAAAACTTGAGTTCTAATTAAGCACAAAGTCGTTACAAATTTAATTTTGTCACTGAAGATTAAAGTTAGGTAAATAAATAAAAAAACAAAAGAATTTATTAATAGAATTAGTCGCGACGAATGTGACTTAGAAAATTTAAAGTATAGACACAGCATCAATAAAAAACATACATACAGGTAATCACATCTATATCCCTTGCGAGATATAGAGTGAACAGTCTCTAAAAGGCTTAATGATGGGTTTGAAATTCAAAAAGTAAAAGGTTTCTAACCCATCGCCTAAAAGAAGAGTCGCCTTTTAAGACATCCATACGAAAGAGATGGAGTGAGTGCGATAAATCATTTGTATTCTTATACAAATGAATACATTATCTATTATATGTATGATAATACATACATATATTCTGCCCCCGCTGCAATGCACGCGCGACGCAGTTTTAATCTTCTAAAAACCTATTCGCTGTTTCGCTTTTTTATATGACGTGAAACGAGACAGCAATAGTTTATCGCGCGGTATAACCGGCGTCGCTCGCGCCAAACTACGGTGGCTGGTGCAATAAATAGAAATCCAAAGTTAAACTTGTGCAAATAATTTGGCCGCAAACGAAAAAGACGGTAAGTTGAAAATGCATAAATATTTTTTTTAATAATTTTAATTATTCATCACCTGTAAGATCTTGGAGATAACACACTGCTGACTTCGACCTCCATGGACCCAAATATCAGATCAATTACAGTCAGGTTCACAACGTGGTAGGTTCTACCCACGTTCATCACTACCACATACGTATCATCATTATACCACCTGCAAAATTTATTAAAAATTATATAATTGTTATTATCATTTGGTTCGGGGTTAGGAATAGGTCATTTTTACTTTTTGTTACTTTAGAAAGAGTAAAATCAATGGCAATGTAGACTCCTCTTCCTGGCTATATTCCGGTCACATCCTCACTATTCTGGAGAGTCAGCCTTTGACCATGGATCCCTTATTCAGGTTTTTACACAAAGGGACTCCCATCTGACATCTGCAATCTTTGCAGAAGAACTTAATTCATATTGGCTCAACGTAGATAATTACCAAAGAAAGTAAACTATAACATTTAAATAATGCAAATTTTCTCCCTGACAGCTGAAATATGATATTTTGTTATACCTTGTTCCAACAGCATTCACTTTGTTATTTCCAACGCAAACAAAACTTTATAATTCTATTTTTAGTAACTAGTAATCATTCTAAAAAAAAACAAACATTATCAATTTTTGACAGATCCCTCTTCTATTTAACATAGAAACACTGCTGTCTAATGATAGTCGTCGTACCTGTGATCGTAATTTAATTAACTGACCTCCTCACTTTTGACCATGGTCAGAAACGTACCTAGGCTCTCTTCATAAAAGACGCAGAGTACACGTAATTTCATAATCATATTGACAAAAAAATATAGATAGATAGATATAACTCTTTATTGCACCATAAGAGTAAAACATACAAAACAGCACAAAACAGACAGAGATGGTAGAAAGGCGGACTTATCGCTAAAGCAATCTCTTCCAGCCAACCTTATAAAAACTTAATTAAAATTTATTTTACAAAACTTACTTAATTTCATATTTTACCTCTTAAATGCGAAGACGTCATTATTAATAGCCAAGGATTCGAATCTGCCGAGCTTGAATGCTGGTCGGGACCTCAAGTTGGTCAGGGTCCGATACACCTGGTAGTGAGACCTCATGGCTGACCTCTGGGCTGCTACGTTGAGATGCTCGTACCCATCAGCCACTGGCAGCCAAGTGTTCTCTCCGCTAGTAAAACCTGTTAAGGTATTTTTAGCTTGTCATTCTATTTTCATTCATGAGCAATAGCTGATTTCAGCTCCAACAAGGGGAAAGATCCAGGCAGATTTTTTTTTCTAAAGTAAGACCTACATCACGCCTGTTTTCGGACAGTTATGTACGAGTAGAAACTACATCTATCTACTTGCCAGGATCTCTGCATATTTTTTTTCTTAATTCTCATCGATCTCGTAAAGTTTAGGGTACGATCAAGGTATCTCTTCTTGGCCTTCTCATTTCAAAGTTCTTATTAATACTCACCTTGTGCTTAATTAATCTGCTTGGAAGCTACATGGAAAATAAGGAACTTATTGAAACTTGTTAATTAACTACTCATGTTACTAACAGTTTTAATTTTTATTATGTTACCGAACTTATATTAAACTATGCGAGTAAAACAATACCCCTTTCAGTTTTATTCAAAACTATAAGTTGAGTGTGTATTTGAAAATCATGCATTTTCAACCTTAAGCTTGGCAAATAAGATTCCATTTTCAGTGGCAAAAGACATCCTTAAAAGGGTTACGTCCCAACGGGTTTCAAAATGGAAAACTTAATTTTCTCTCAAATATAGGTATTTTATTTCAGAGATTTCTGGCGTATATTCGGGTGGTATTAAATTTTGAATTAATTTTATCAGACTAACTATTCATCGATCGTTTGCTTCCGTATATGGTAATACTTAATTTACTTTTTACCCCTTTGGGAAAATAGCATATTTTATGTGTGTATTAGATACCTACCATAAAAGGCTAACCATTTCATCTACTATAAGTACTAAATAGGGATTATTGATTCCGGAGCTCGTGAGTTCTCCCGCGTGAATAGAAATTTTAATTTCCATTACAATGGGTATTTTAGAAAATATAAGAACCACCAACAAAAACAACCTACATGCCAATTGAAACTCAGTATTGAAATTATTTTCTACTTAAATTATATATAAATTATCTCGACTAAATAAATAAATAAATTCTCTCGACTTCACTAAGTAAAGCTTCGAATAATCCAAGTCATAATCATCGTACCAAATTTCATCTTATCAGTTCATGATATTTTTTTTTAAATTATTTGTTACAACAGCAAATTATAGTATAGAATAGTACGAATATACTCCACATACATTTTATCTTCAACTTTATCTACACAATTTTACTTAGGCCTATAAAGGTCTAAAAGTATCTTCGAAATTTTTTCGTACCAAGTACATTCAAGTCCTTGAATAGGTCAGTATACCTGCGTTTTTCCCTTTACTCCATTGGAAGGGCGTCCGGACTGGGTCTCGGGAGAATTCTATGTAATTGACCGGGTCGTCGGTATTGCAAGCCCTAGGGTCTTTTGTATATGCCCAGGGAACGAACCCATTGGTCATACCGATTTCTTCACCCTGAAATTTATTAGATACATTTTGTACACAAAAATTATTGTGTTCCAGTTTAATGTGGCAAAAAGTCTTTTTGAGACTACAGGCTCTGTCTATCTCGTAAGGAATAAAGATATAAGTCGAGGAAATACATGATATTATTATATTATATGCCCGTTACTCGGTAGAAAAGTCTTAATTTCCCGATTGCATGTTAACTTGTCAGGTAAGATAAGAATATAACGCATTAAGTATGTACTTGAGAATGAAATAAAAATGACAAAAAATAATAATAAAATGCTCCTTTTGATACTGTAGCTCTGCCTTTAATTTTTGACCATTCCCGCGGGAAAATAAGGCAGAAGATTCATTAAGAAGATCTCAGATAATAAAATATATAATATGATGTCTTGTTGTTTTCCTATAACGTTATTTTTTATTGAATCATTTAACATTTTGTATCTATATACATATATATCTATATTCTCTCTAGCTTTCACTGAAGTGTTGGTTATAATAAAATCTTTTAAGATAAAACAAACAAGATAAAAATCAAGTGACACCACGCGAAGATAATGTATCTCTGCGTGGTCCAACATGTTTAAATTTTCCTTGTCATTCATGGACAGAAAACTCTTTGATTACATGTACTTACGTAACACATGTCAAATGATAAATACTTGTTGTATGAAAACCTATACTAAAAGTTGCCTTCCAGTATTTTCGAGATACATGCATACCTATTATCACGTCTATATCTCTTGCGGGGTAGACAGAGACAGTCTTAAAAATATTAATAGGCCACGTTCAGTTGTTCTCGAGATTGTTGGCTCTATCTTCCGATTTAGATTAAATATGTATTGAAGATGTTTGTGTTGCAGTTATTAATATGTCAGTGCACTGAGCGGTGTCTTTGGTTCGATTTCCATCGCGTGCAAATACCTATATGCACTTATGTTTTTTTTTTTAATATTGCTCGGAATCTGGTTTGACTTTTGATGTGACAACAAATAATACAACATATAGTTGTAGTGTGTATTAAGTCACTAATTAAAAAAAGTGAAATAATTATAGAAACGTTAGGTAAAGTTTTAAACTAAGAAGTATATTTAATCTATCAGTCCAAAGCCACATCCGACAACTTATGTCTTTTTATCGCCAGTAAACTACCGCATCCACAGGTACATGCATCAATAAGAAAACGATAATGGAATTCCGAATTTTCTGGCAACACATTAAACAAATTTTATTCTAGATTTATATTATATATTGTCTATGAACGACATTCTGCCAAGCAAACCCGCGAAAGAAGATATTTAAATACAAATTCCCTTACTTGGCATGTTTGCTATTTAGACAGTGAAGAACTGACTTATACCATCAATCTTCTTATATTTGGTTCAAACACTAGCTCTCTACGAAATTTTGTTACCCAAATCTATACTAATATTATAAAGCTGAAGAGTTTGTTTGTTCGTTGGAACACGCTAATCTCAGGAACTACTGGTTTGAATAGAAAAATTCATTTTGCGTTGAATAGACCATTTATCGAGGAAGGCTTTAGGCTATATAACATCACGCTTCAACTATAAGTAGCAAAGAAATAATGGAATATGTGAAAAAAACGGGTAGAATTATTCATTCTTGAGGGCTTCAATGATGCTCAAAATAACTATTCCACATAGACGAAGTCGCGGGCACACCTAGTATTTTATAGTTTCAATGAGTAACTTATCATATGTAAAGGAGGGCATTAAGTTTATTACCCACCATATAAGTGATAGCCACGCCCGGCAGCAAAAGTATAAGCATATTGAAAGCATCCACCAATTCGCTCCTGAAGCGGGAGGCGACGCGACTCTTATCGTGATTGCCAATCTGGAACGGTCAATTAATGGACACCTAAATTACTTAATTTAGCTATTGACTGCTACGTATCACAAGCCGGCCACGGAAAATTCGCTACAACGAAAGTACATTCGAGGGTACGCGGGTGACTAATGAAAAAAATGCAAATATACTATAGTACATTTCTTTAGGTAATGATATAAAAGTAAACAATCTTGATATGTCTACTTAAGATGGTTAATCTAAAGTAATAAAGGTTTTAACTAAATATGAATTCTAAAGTATAATAAATGGGTATCTCTTGGATAGGCGTCTCGTCTTCACCGTCAGTTACCATCAGGCGATGGTAGAGAAATGCCTAAATTGCCTAATCCAAAATAGATGATTGTTCTGTTAATAACTTAAATAGCTACAAGCGCAAAACTTCTGATTTTGGTACTCTCTCTTCTTTGGGACAGACCTGTAGAACATATCCCTTGACAATTGAAACAGCCTTAACATAAAAATAAAGCTTGCATCTATTTAGAGTATTTGATTTAAAAAAAAACATCTAAAATACATGGTTACAAGAGAGACTTTCGCACAGCAGTATAACAAGATAGCCATAGACAATAAAAAAGTATCTTACCACCCAATTGGCACGTTTATTCAGCGGTTTGTATGTCATCCAGCGATCCACGATGTATTTAATGTCCCTCGCATCAGTTTCCTTTCCAAGTTCCTCTAAGAGGGCGAAGTTGAAAGGTATGTGGGCCCCGTATAATGGCCCTTCGCCGTAATATTTCACCGCGTTCTTTATGTTGGTGTAAGCGTCGGTCATCATTACCCTATGAAAGTTATTGTATAATTTAAGTGGTATGTTTCATGTGGTTAATTTTTCAGGCTATAAAGGGGTGTAATTATAACCTCGGCTCTTGAATAATTGCCTGTCTTTCAAGAGCTTTCGTTGAAACATTTGGCTGACACTGATAAATATATGAACTTTAATAAATTGTACTTCAAAAAACATACAAGGCGTTGCCAGCAAATCTCATTCTCAAATGAAAAAGTAAATTTAGAAAAAAGTAGTAAGGAAAATTTTCTTTTTATTTCTATGAAATGGATCTCATTCTTTTCTTCTTGGTACATACATTCAATTCTGCTAAACTGTAATATAGTTTGTCGGCAGTAGCTCTAGTAGGCGCACACTATTATGTACTTACATAAAATAGTATACTTATTACTAGATAAGCTTATAAATTATCTACTTATATTACCTTACCTGGTCATATTATCTCTAAGAGAAATAGAATCGAAAACTTCACGAAATTGCGAGACGATCTCATAGTTCTCTTCCAAGTCTTTAGTATAAACATGTTCCAGATATCCGTAATCGTTTGGGCCCAGCCCTGGTTTCCCGGTCAAGGGCTCATCAGGGTACCTTCCACCGTACAGTTCTTTGTCAACTTCAAACAGATAGTTGACTGATGTCAGCCTCATTCCAGCTACGCCTTTCTCGAGCCAGAATTTGATTATACTCTGAAATTTCATAAAAGCTCGTGAATGTAAATTTATTGTAGCCTATAAATTATTGTGATGTGTCACTGTAATTAATCGTCGAATATACCAAATTTCGAGACGCTCCTTCTGCCTCGTGGCTGTTTAGTTTTGATTGCATGCTCATTATTACGCTTGGGAAGTAGAGTCTGGGGTATGCCTTTGACCATGGATCCTGGATTGAATGAGTCAGGTTTTTACACGGAGCGACTCCCATCTGACCTTTGCAATTTTAGGATTCTACTGTCTGGATATTTTAAGTCCAGATAAAAAAGAAATTAGTATCGCAATTTTCAACTAACTTCCAGATAGGTACAGTTTCACAAATTATGGCAATTTAACTTAACAATTTCGTAACTTATAAATTTATGGGAGCATTACTTTGAAAATAATTTCAGGAATTTAACAAACATGAATCCCAAAAAAATACCTTTTCCTCATTTTATTAATATACGTTATTGAGTTACATCTAAACTTAACCTTACAGTCTTTTCAAGACAATTGGCTCTGTCTACCTCACCAGGTATATAGACGCGCATATACGTAATGTGTATCACTATGCATTACCTTCAACTCATCTACTACAACTGGATTTCTCATGTTCAAATCGGGCTGACTATCCCCGAATTGATGCAAATAATATTGATCCCGGCCCGGGCTGTAAGTCCAAGCACTTTTCCTGAACACGCTTATCTGAAACAAGATATTCAACATCAATAACATACTAAAGCAGTTAAGGTATTCTATAATACGAGTATAATGGTGGTGCACAGTGATTAAATTTTATATTATAAAAACATAATATTTTTAAAAATGTAAGTACAGCATAATTTTGAACGTACCAAAATTTTTTGTTTAACCTATTTTTTATTTGCTATATATTCACATAACATAGGGTTTAGACACGCGTAGCTGTCCATTTGGTAATAGAAAGAAACTTACAAAAAACAACACACGGATTACTAATTCATTTTATTATCTGGAATAATTGGTTGTTTATTAAACATACATACATAAATCACGCCTCTTTCCCGGAGGGGTAGGAAAAGATCACATCTTTCCACTTGCCATGATCACTGCATACTTCATTCACATTCGTAATTCTCTTCATGTAAACTCGACGGTTTCGGGTACTCCTGGCCTGACCTTTGGCTAGAACGTCTCCGATTTGATCAAAGTACGTTCATCTAGGCCTTCCTACTCCAACAGTAATTCACACTTCCTTTGTATATTAAACGACCAATATTTATTTCATTCTAGTTAGATACGCTACTTCATTAGCTTTGTTGTATTCAAATTTAAAAACCGAAGCGATCATTTCAAATTTCACAAGAAAAGTAAAGGCTTATCGAAACGCGCGGAAATGATGGACCAAAAAAACCTTTTAAGATGAAAAGATAACAAAGAGTGGAATCGGGAACGCAATTACTCTTGTATTTTCAGAGCCAGTTACTACGGAAATGGACAAAGTGGGCTGCGAATAGACTCACAGATATATATAATTATGAAATACTGACCCACTAGATATGGTAAAGTTGATTGGTAGATAATGCTATTAGCATTAAGATAATCTAGGGCTAAATAAAGTTGTGTATATAAATTAAATAAAATATGGAAAAACAATAGATTTATTTGGATTAACTTTTACTATGACCGGATACAACAAAACTGGTATTACAGAGTGAGCGGAAGTAAGTTGTCACAGATTAAACAAAAGTATTAGTGTTGTCAGGAAGGCGCCAAATTTAAATTAACACTTAAACAGTGTAATTAATAAAAAAGGAGTCTAATAATACAAATCAGGCACTCCAAAACAAAGGGTGGTTTTAATTCTATGAGCAAGCATCCTCTTAATTTTAGAATTGTGCTCATAATTTCGATTTATTAATCCTACTTAGTCTATCATGAAGTAAATTTGTTTGCCAACACCAAACCCTTCACTACATTAAATTAAAAATCCTAACATTTTATTTAAACAGTTTCTCTGTTAAAATGAAGTGTTAAGAATTTCAAGAAACAATTATTTTTTTGTTACGTACCCAATAAACTCTATAATATAATAATATACATGCCTATGTATAATTATGTCTATATCCCTTGCGGGGTAAACAGAGCCAACAGCCTTGAACAGACTGATAGACCACGTTCAGCTGGTTGGCTTAATGATAGAATTGAGATTCAAATTGTGGCAGGTTGTGTGCCCATCGCCTAAAAGAAGAATCCCAATTTTATTAGCCTATCCCTCAGTTTCCTTTGACGACATCCATGGGAATGAGACGGAGTGGTTTAATTCTTTTAATGGTGCCAGGAACAACACGGCACTATAATAAATAAATAAATACGGGATAAATTACACAGATTAAGTTAGCCTCGAAGTAAGTTCGAGACTTGTGTTACGAGATATTAACTCAACGATACTATATTTTATAATAAATACTTATATAGATAAACATCCAAGACGCAGGCCAATCAGAGAAAGTTCGTTTCTCATCATGTTCTGGCTGGGAATCGAACCCGGCGGGACCTCCGGTGACACAGACAAGCGCACTACCGCTGCGCCACAGAGGCCGTCGATAATGTAACAGATATCCTAATTTAACGAAAAGAAATGAATGCACGTTCCACTTAACTCCACCGACAACAGTTACGTAGCTCTTAAATTTAAGAAGAAAACTTACCCAATTATTGGGGGGACTACTTCGACCTCTATCATCCATATGTCCATTCTCCCACACATACCAGTCATTGTAAAACTCATCCTTGCTGGAAGACTTCGTGAACCACTCGCTTTCATTGCTCGTGTGATTGGGCACAAATTCTAACACAATTTTTATATCTGAAAAAAGATTTTTAATTATTTTCTATACAAAATAAATATTATGTATTCTATATTTTGTATTTTACTTTTTTTTTCAGAAATATTTACCATTGCACCTAGCTGTAGCTACTATCCCTTACCTTAATATGATGATAAAACGACATACATATAATTACGTCTATATCCTTTGCGGGGTATACAGTGCCTACAGTGTTTAAAAGACTAATAGGCCACGTTTAGCTGTTTGGCTTAATGATAGTGAAAGGTTGGTCGCCCATCGCCCATAAGAAGAATTCCAAGTTTATAACCCAATCCCTTAGTCGCCTTTTACGACATCCATGGGAACGAGATGGAGTGGTCCCTGGTCCTATTGTTTTTTAATAGGTGCCGGTTCCCGACCACAAGGCACAGATAGAGCTATCTATAAGAATTACTAATAACTTTGTGTATGAACTTTAAAGTAGGTACTGATCCGCCAGAACAACAAATCGGACCGAAGTCAGTAACTCGTGATAATTTGCCAAGGCGTAATGCATAAATTTACGTAATGGACGAAGTTATGAATAATAAAAGGGTCATAGTAAGTGATTATTTTCGTATTCAAATTGACACAGTTTCTATTTTTATTGTGGCTTATAAGTACTATATATACTGGCTATAGGTATAATAATAATGATTATATTTTGTTTTTTGAAGTTAGGACTGGGCAATTTTTTTTTATTACTTTAATAAGTAAATTTTTTTCATCAATATAGAGACTGATCTGATATACTTGGCACGGCGTTTACAATTTTATTACACCAAATTTGAACCGAAATCAATGTTAAATTTTATTTTGGAAAGCCAAAATAAAATTTAAAAATACGTTTGTTTTAATGAAAGTATACAAAAACTTACTGAAATCATTAGCCCTTCTGATCAACTGCTCAAAATCGTCCATTGTACCATATTCCGGATGTACGGTGTAGTAATCAGATATGTCGTACCCAAAGTCGTGCATTGGAGATTTGAAGATCGGAGACAGGAATGCAGCATCTATCCCTATCTCCTTGAGATATTCCAGCCTTGAAGTTATGCCTGAAATTCATGATCAAAATTACCTTAATTGTGGGCAAAAGTGGGTGGTAGAGCGTCGGTGGTTGAATTGGTTAAAATGTGTGACGCAGAAGGGCACAGGTTCAAATCCCACCTTGGCCATGTACCAATGACTATTTTCAAAGTTATGTACATTAGTTTGAATACTAACATGAGGAAACATGCACATTCAGGCAACTGGATGTGTAACCATGGATTCAATATGGGTAAAGTTTACCTGCAAAGGTTGCGGAGGTCAGATGGGGCTCGCTTCGTGTAAAAACCTGACTCACCCAATCTAGGACTCATGGTCAGAGGCACAGAGCATGTCACTGGACTGACTATCCTCCAAGACGAAATACGCAATTCTCAACCTTGTAACAAATTGCATTTAACGACTTGGATAAAAAAAAATGCATTAGGAACTACAATTCTGCTGAGTTCAATTCCCAGCTAGAGTGTCTCCTCCTCCTGCCTGGAAAAAAGTGGCTTAATAGGGGGTCAATGATTTAACCTCCTGCAGGTGATTAAACTGTTGGTCTCCGCTGTCATCACTGGATGACAGTCGTAAACCCATGTCAGAAAAAGTAAGGCGGCCTGAAGAATTATCTGACACATCACACACAAGATTAAAATTTCTGCCACAGTTACTTAAGTTAAAAAAAAACACATAAAAATGTAGTACCGTTAAGGTCTCCCACTCCATCTCCATCGCTATCCATGAAGGATCTCGTATAAATCTCATAAAAAACAGCGCTCTCCCACCAATCCTGGCCGATATTAACATTTTCATACCTCCCGTAAACGGTTACCACTAAGCATGTAAGTAATATCTGCCACATAACTGAAAAAAGTTACAATTTCTTCATATTTATTATCTATGCCGTGTGGTTGCCGGCACCAATACAAAAAAGAATAGGACCACTCTATCTCTTTCCCATGGATGTCGTAAAAGGCGACTAAGGGATAGGCTTGCAAACTTGGGATTCTTTTTCAGGCGATGGGCTAGCAACCTGTCACTACTTGAATCTCAATTCTATCATTGGGCCAGATAGCTGAACGTGGTGGACCATTCAGTCTTTTCAAGACTGTTGGCTCTGTCTACCCCGCAAGGGATATAGACGTGACCATATGTATGTATGTATATTTATTATCTACATACATACCGTCACGCCTGTCCCTCATTGAGGAAGGCAGATACTAAGGATTTCCACTTGCTACGATCCTTACTATCCACACTAATATTATAAAGAAGAAATATTTGTATGAAGGTGTTATGTTGCCGAACGTCTAGGACTAAAGACGTAAAACGAGTTACCACTTCCAAAGCGCTAGTGTGCAGAAGAAGCAGTCAAATATACTTATATTTAAGGGTAATTTTACTTGTTCAAAGATGTTAATAAACAAAAAAGATTAGGAGTATACTTCAGATCCAATATCGGGTACAACTTCAACAAACAAAAAAGCTGATAAGATGTATTTAGTATTTAAATTAAATAAAGAGATTACCTTTCTTTTGTGACTGCGAATTGAATAAGACGCATTCATGTCGATCCCATCTTTTATATCGCTAGATTGTTTAAAAATATCGTTTGGTTTTAAGCTACAGAACCTATGTTATCAAATATTATGAGAACAGTAGCCAGTGACCGAATATGATATCATTGTTTAGATAAACATCCAGAAATCATAATGCGAAACAGTACAGTGTCATTGGACCATCATAAGATGGAAATTTAAAACTGATGTGAAAAAGGTCGCGCATTTAGGTTTATGGTTAAATTTACTTATATCACAGTAAAGGGAATATGTTTGCTGCTCCGATATTTTTAAAACTGCAGTTGTTCTTTCTTTCGAGCAAATAATAAGTCATTTACGAAAGTAGAAATAGCTTTTATACGCGCTTCCTACGACATCTCTACAAAAAGTTCTGTGGTAAATCGTATAGGTACTTTTGTTCATACTAGTAATATAAAAATGAACCTGATTTACGTGTTTGTTTGTCCAGGTTTCACATCAAAACCACTGAACCTATCTCCGCCGTTTCACGCGGACAAAACCGCGGGCGAAAGCTAGATTCTATGTTATTTCAATTTCTATGATACACATTTGTCCAATGAAATCAATTCCATTATGCACATTCTAAATTTAAACTAACATTGCTTTATATTTTTACAGGTAAGCTTCAATTTCCAAACTTCACATTCGTAAGGTAAAACGCTTGAAATATAAAGTCATAGACTTCGGGATTAACCTATTTTAAGCTTTATTTCGGTGGATTAATAACTCAATTTGCATTTCTGCTAAACGGGAACTTTAAACAGGCTTTAAAAGCTCAACGAGCGATGTTTGTTTTTGACGTTAAAATGGATTTTCTAGCTTTAAAAGTTAATTGTAGGATGTTATTGGCCCGCATTTCGCTGTGGTTTTTGAACCCGAATAGAATTAACAATTAGAGAGAGATTATCGTCTGTTTATGGCACACTCGACTGACCAATACAGGGTTATGTTGTTTACTTACCCATTAATATATTTATACATACATGGATTACGTTTTGATCCGATGCGGGGTAGATTAAGCCAGCAATCCCAAAAAGACTGAAAGGCCACGTTCAGCATGGCTTGGTGATGAAATTTAATTTCGTACTGTTTGTAAACTTTTTATAGAAATATAACATCTTACAAAACAGTCATTAGATTTAAAAGAATATGTACAATGGCGGAATCACTTATTTCGACTTAATAAATAAAAGCAATTAAAAAACAAAAAAATGATGTTACATATAGAGAATTTTATTTGTCGACATTTCACAAATCATAAAACACATGATTCTAAAAGTCACACGCAACCCGGAAATACTGGTCTAGTAAGTTAACACCGAAATCCGAAATTTTCCGAGTCAACCCTGGAATGGCGTGTGCATCTTTTATGTTACAAAGAACACGGTTATTTGATGTTCATATGCGCCTTCATATATTTAAACATTTAGAGGCGCCTTAAATAAATTATGAGGCCCTTCCTTGCCAGATTCAACATTGAGGATTACTTTGATGTAATTTTCGTGTGATTAAAATTCCATACATTTTGCGGGTTAACATCTTGTGGGAACTGCTGACCCTTTGTGATGCTTTAGTTTCTATGTGGTTCAAAACAAAGAATATAAGGTAAATTTTGACGTGGCCTCTTATAGTTGATCCCGGAAAATCACCATAAGATTATCTTATTCCTACCATATGTTATGATGTGAAAGAAGATAATTAATTACTGGAATAGATAAGGGTATGTTAAGATGGTTTGGTCATGTGGAGAGAATGAAATATAGCAACCTATTTAAAAAAAAATCTTATTTCTAGCTGGGAATAAAGGAATCGAAGCCTAGACCATTTCATGCCATTGCATTACGTCAACACATTCGAAAATATATCCAAAGAGCTTAAACTAACATCAAAAGAGAGGGTACATCTAAGCTTCATGTAATCTCCTTAACCGCATCCCATTAATTATCCAACACAATTTGGTTATTTTCCAAAACGTCACGGAACACACTCTTTATTAATCTTACTCGTATATGGTTGGATTAAGGGAAGAATCATTAACTCATCAGTTTCCCATCAAAATATATGTGTATGTACATGAAAGTACTTAGTGTTATCTTCGGCAAAAATAGGATTTCACTTGTATTTAACGAAGGTGAATGTACTTCAGTGTATACGGACATTTGCAAGCGAATTCGCAATACAATAGGTACCACCAAGATGTATGGTTCCCGACAAAATCTGATATTATCTTATTCGTGCCAGTTCAATAGTGAAATATCTGCTAAATAATAAATAGGTACTTAAGTATATCTTTAATGGAACTCGGATTATAAAACAAGCAGCCGATAATTTAATTAATTATGAGAAAAACACACACAAACACATAATCACGTCTATATACCTTGCATGGCAGCTTCCTTCACGTGTTTACGTGGCTTAATAATAGAATTAAGATCCAAATAGTAATACGCTGCTAGCCCATCGCCTAAAAGAATCCCAGGTTTATATGCTTATCCCTTAGTCGTCTTTTACGACGTCTATGGGAAAGAGATGGAGAGGTCCTATTCGTTTTTCCATTGGTGCTGGGAAAAACAGGTAGGTACAACATTTTTCCGAGTCTGGTTTATCCATGGGTATTCGTCATAAAATTTAGTATTGTTGAATTAGTATTTCATAAGTTTCAAATGTATACTTACTACCATATACATTAACTTTCTCGAACAATGGTGTAACCTCTCTTCTTTGAGGCAGTAACGACTTCTACCGAGTCCTAAATAATGCTTTCAACTGCTCTTTTATTGGTACTAACCTCGTGTATAATGTATAATATGCCAATAAAAGTAATGGTCATGTGAGTGCTTATGAGTTTTATCTAGAGCAGAAAGGTGTTTTACAGGTATTAAGTACCTTCTTATGTATATGTCAGGAAAGTTAATCTTAATTACCCCTTAAAATCATCACCACCCTGGTTTTTTTCCTGGTAACGTGTAGACCCCGGTTCTTGCAATTATTCCTATGTTTTTATCCAGGAATTCAAAATTCATATATGTATGTATGTAGCTGAACGTGGCATTTCAGAACTTTCAGTAATTTGTAGCTCAGTTACAAATGAACCTGACCCGGTTTAAAACTTGGTTACAAATTCTTATTAATTCTTCTTAGTCAGTTACTCCAATGAAAAGAAAAAGAGTGCTCGATCCCTGCTTGAGCAGTTATTATCCCTTACTATTTATATACATAAATACTCTTATACAGGATATTTGTAGGATGAATCATTGCCAACCTTCAAAATTGTTCAAATCAACACTATTTTTATCTCATTCACAAGGAAACTACTGTCAAGACATAGGTACCAATGAATAATTACTATTTATGTCTGGTAGAGAAAAAAAGCTTTGTTTTGCAAAATTACGATGCCCAACAGGTTTCATATTGTACTTAAAAGCAGTACAATCATCAATCAATCAACTGATGTACTTTATGATGTGCAGTAAAGATTTTGAATTGAATTGAATTTGTCGAATGTCTACAGAAGTTCCTCTGTATTAATATTAGGTTTTAAGATATTTATTCCCAAAAAAGACAAAAAATCACAAACAAGTGAACATTATTAAAAAGTATAAATATTCGCCTCATTCGCATACCACTATTTTGTCACCTCACACCCAAATAATACATTTATTATTCACCGTCAATAACTATGTATTTATCTTAGCCACCTCAGTTTTTATATTCAACTCAAAAAACTGAAATAAAGATACTAGGAAAAGTCATAACACAGAATTGAATGTGCATTACAGAAATGTTGCATCTGACAAATTGCACGGTCCATGGAGCCGACGCGAGTAAACTCCTCGCCTGCAGCTAATTGCAATTTATAATTAAGTTCGCAATTAGATTATAGGGCACGTGGAGCTTTCGCGCTCAGTTTAGTCTTTAGATATTACACTTGTTAGATTATGTTATGTTCTTCATATGTATGTGCAATGAATGGAATTTCATTCAATCATTCATTCACTTGTTAGCTTCCATGCTGAACTGGTAACTAAGAAAAAAACATAGTGCCAGTTGCTTCTGCTCCCGCGCAGATTCATACATACAAACAAAAATCACGCCTTTTTCCCACCGGATAGACGGAGATAACGTCTTTGTAAAAGTTGATCATGTCAAAGGTTTATCTTGTAATTTTTCTTTCAGGCGTTGAGATTTTTCAGAGGGATGGACAAATTGCAAAAATTTGACAATATCTCAGAACCCATGTTACTAAGTAGGTTTTCGAAACTGTTGGCCGTCTTGAACCCTGTACTGGCGAAGGGATAATAGTGTTTATGTGTGTATAAATAAATTCTAGCAATGTTTAAAGCATACAACGCACACGTTGACTGGCTTATAGTTTCAACTAAAAAGTTTTTTTTGTGTATAGCTCGTAAGAAAATAAAAGCCATTATGTGTATATAATGGATTTTGTTTTTTTACGAGGTACATAATTATTAATGCAATGCTAAGCTTTTTAAGAGTTTAAGAACACCTTTTTCTAGATGATTTAATTATTCAGAGATGCCAGATAGATAGATGCTTAAATAAGAATCATTAGTTTATAAGCCTATCACTTCTTGAGTTTATAATATGACATAGTACACCTATCCATTCATATCTTTCAATTGTGGTAGACTCCTTCTAATACTCTCTCGGCGACAAATTGGTTAAATTCAATAGAACTATAATCGGATTCTGGCCATTTTTGTGAAGCAAAGCGTCGCTTTTGTTCAAATATATCGGTTATCATTTTTATTTTTGTGGTGAAGTTAACTGATATATATATCGGCACAGAATTATTTTATAAGTAATAGCGGTTATAAAATTTCCACAATATCAATCCATCATACAGCTGAAAGTGGCCTTTCAGTTTTGACTGTTGGCTCTGTCTACCACGCAAGATATACATATATAAACGTGACTTTATGTAGATAGTGACATGTTGCTGTATAAGCCTTTAACATAAAAGAAGAATCTCATTTTGATAAGGTTTTTTTACTCGATGCCATTTTATTTTAATCGCTACTAGTCCCATATTCCTTAGTCGCCTCATACAACATCCACGTAAATAAAATGAAGTGGTCCTATCCTAACATTTTAACCACACGGCGCAAACAGAAGAAGAACAATAAAGGTAATTATATATGTCTTCGCCAATTATTTATTTTTTAACATATTTTTTATAAACGCAACACTACATATACGCACTCTTTCACGCACGCACTCAATCCTATTCCTGTCCCACTCTCACACATTTCCCAAATTTCGAAAAAGAATTTTAAAAAAAAGCGCGCCAATTTCGTCTCCGCGCGCAACTGCATCGCTCTCTGCATCGGTTGTGAATATTCGCAAAATTCATCAAAGACGCTAAAACTTTATTAACTACGCACCCCGGGGTTAATTTGTGAAGTGCAGTGATTTGTGTTTCCCAAAAACTACCCTTTGGATCGTGGAAGATACCGGCGCTGGACAAGAGCTCGAGTTACGGATCAAAGGTTCTCCTTGTCCATTTCCTTCCGCGAGACCAAGTGTTCCTCACGAGCCGTATCCCTATCTGCTATCCTCACATTACTCTTCTTCAACGCAATACTTCTCACACGCTATTAATATCGTATATTTTACTTAATTCCAACGCACCACGCAACGCATCTCATTACTACATACTTAACTACCTACATTACGCTACACTTTCATTCGCTTAAACACTCATAAACTCATATGTTTCTCTTAAATATAATAATTTATTATCTTATATATTCACAATAGAATATATATTACGCATAACAAATATTCGTTCAATTGTATTTTTCGAGATAATTTGATATTTTTTGTTACGAATTTGCGTCAAATTATTTATCGACATCGCCGCCATATTTATTTTCACCGATTTATTTTATAAATTTATTTTCTAGTTTCATTAAAGTAATTTTTTACATATTTTCAATTTAAAATGTCGAAACAAAAGTCTGAATGTGCATATTCTCCCGAAATTGTTCGATTAACAGCAAAAAAGGAACATCTTTTTGCTATTATTCAAGACGCATATACACTTAGTAAAGATATTTCCGATGAAACAAACAAAGAGCAGTTCTTGATAATGATACAGTCGCTTGAAAAAACTAGGACTGATTTTATGCAAACGCTCGATGATTTAGCCATAGCTCAAATCTCTTTTGATCCAAAATCAAAACCGGATTACTCCAGTATGAAATCTTTTGACCAACTTTATTGTCATATTAAAGCTTGCGAAAATAAATACAACTGTAAGATTTCCAGGTGCGATCAAAAGTTTGAATTGTTGAATAAGAAATTACCCCCGCTTAATTTGATATCATTTGATGGTACCCCCACAAAATGGTCACTCTTTTATGAAAACTTTAAGAGTTTAATTCACGAAAATCCCCGCTTGACGGATGCGGAGAAGGTTCAGTATCTGGTAGGCAAACTAACAGGTAAAGCCCTAACAGTATGTTCCGGTATACCTCCCACGTCAGACAATTATTTGATTATTTGGAACGCGCTTTTGGAGAAATACCAAGATATCAGAGTCCAAGCGTCATTTTATATTGACCAAATGATTAATTTTAAGACTGGCCAATCGCTTGATACATTCTTGGAGCAATTTTGCTCGGCCGAATCTGCGTTACGCAGATTAAAAATCGATAACTTGTCCGATTATATTTTTACGCATATAGCACTCAATAAACTTGACAAAGAGACAGTAAGGTTATTTGAGCAAATGCATTCATGTGTTGAGATACCTACTTTTTCTCAGATAACGCAATTTGTCAATCATCAAAACAAGATACAAACGCTTCGTTCGTCTGCCTTTACTATGAACAAAACGCTACCCTCGAACGCTAATAAAAATACTAACAAAAATAAACCAACGCATAATTATTTCGCTAACACCGATCAGATAAATACCAAAACAGACATACGTAATTCTAATTCTAAAAACTCACTATCTTACAATTGTTTGATATGCAATTCTCAACCTTCACACGCATTGTATAAGTGTCAATATTTCTTGAATCAGACTCCAGTTTCCAGAAATAATTTAGTCACTAAGTACAATTTTTGTATTAATTGCCTCGGATTTCATAATGTTGCAGTCTGTCGTTCTCAACGTAACTGTAATATTTGTCAGCAAAGACATCATTCTTTGTTGCACATGCATGATACTCAAAGTGCTATCACACCGTCTAGTCACAAGGCGACGTCAGTGAGCTATCCGTCTCACTCGCACGCACCGTATTCAGCCCCTGTTGCCGATACGCTCACACAGTCGAATTCTATGCAGCAAGTACACGCAGACTCGAATACGCGCGCAAATTTAAATAATGTTGCGCTGTCGGTTGTTACTTCGTCTCGTTGTAATGAGCTAGGTAATACCGTTGTTTTACCTACTGCTTCCGTTTATGTTTTTAATAAGAATAAGCGACATAATTTACGTCTATTTTTAGATTGTGGATCTATGAGCCACTTCATCACAAAATCTTGCTGTGATCGATTAAATTTAAAAATAACTCCCGCTTCCTCCTCGATTAAAGGTATCGGTCAGACCGAAAGTGTATCATACGGAGTCACTACTCTGAAATTCCATTCCCGTTTCGATCCTATGTGTTCGTATGATATAGTTGCGCGTGTTATTGACTCGATCACCGACCACCTACCCAACTATGAGTTAGATATTTCTAAATTAACTCACTTTAGTGACTTACCAATGGCTGACTATAATTACCACACGCCCGGCGAGGTGGATTGTTTAATTGGTAACGAGCTCTTCCCGTTTCTGTTAGGAAGTGACAAAGTGACTTCACCGCATTCTTCCGTAGTTGCGTTAGAAACTACTCTTGGATATGTAGCCATGGGTAAGGCTGCTGTTACGCGCATCAAGCCCTGTCGCAATGCTAATAATAAAACTTTCTTTTGTTTTACTGAACAAACCTCAACGCTAGAATCAATTACTCAACGCTTTTGGGAACTCGACAATGTCCCTCATAAAACTCATATGAGCCCTGACGATCAGGCCTGTGAAGAAATCTTCAAGTCAACTTATTCTCGAGATAGTACCGGTCGTTATACTGTGCATCTCCCGTTTAAACATAATCCTTCAGAATTAGGAAATTCTCATTTTATCGCTAAACGCCGTTTACTGAATTTAGAGAAAAAACTTGATAGTAATCCTGATTTACGTACAAATTACAACGACACTTTGCAAAGTTATATTGATAAAGGTTACTTATCTAAGGTTGAAAATGCATCGTCGGATGATAGCTCTTATTATATTCCGCACAGAGCTGTTTATCGCCCCGACAAACTCACTTCGAAAACTCGTATCGTTATTGACGCCAGTAGTAAAACTACTAGTGGAAAGTCCCTTAATGACCTTCTTTATACAGGTCCAAATTTACAGACAAGTATATTTGACCTTTTATTAAATTTACGCATGTTCTCTGTGGCCCTATCTGCAGACATTGAAAAGATGTATTTTCAATTGAAACTTACTCCCACTCATCACGCTTTTCAACGTATTTTATATCGATTCGATTCTAGATCTGATATCGATACATTCGAGTTCAATCGTGTATCTTTCGGTATATCAAGTTCCCCTTACCTTGCCATGAGAGTCATTCGCCAGCTAGCTGCCGATAGCCGCGATCAATTTCCTCTCGCCGCCACAGAAGCTGAAACTCACATGTACATGGATGATTTCATCACATCTATGGATGGCGTAGACGTCGCTCTAAAGGCCAAGTCCGAGTTGATCCAAATGTTTGCCTCTGGTGGTTTTAATCTCACGAAGTGGATTTCTAATAGTCCCGACCTCTTGGACAAGTCGTCCGCAATGCAAAGTGAAGACGTCATACAATTTGATACTAACGCTTCAACTCCACATAAGATAGTAGGAATGCAGTGGTTACCTACTACTGATCATTTTCAATTCTCAACGAACGCTGATATGCAAGAGTGCACCAAGCGCTTCATTCTCTCGATTACTGCGCGCTTGTTCGACCCATTAGGGCTACTAGGCCCGGTGGTCACATACATGAAACTGCTCGTTCAAGAATGCTGGATGGCTGGCCTTGATTGGGACGATCCAGTGCCTCCCGCGATCTTAAATAAATGGACACAGTTTCATAATGAACTTGCTTGTCTAGAACAAATAAAAATTCCGCGACATGTCGGATTACGTTCTCCGCATGTCATTCTTCTAGGTTTCGCAGACGCAAGTGAAAGGTGCTATGGCGCTAATGTGTATATTCGCGTTAGTCAAGATTCATACTCACCCGGCTCTGTCCACTTGCTCGCTTCTAAGTCTCGCGTAGCTTCACTATCTAAAATGCCACTCGCACGACTAGAGCTGTGCGCCGCTCTTCTTCTCGCTAACCTTCTAGACGCCGTTAGACATACTCTTTCCCAGAGATGTCATATCAACGAAATATACTCGTTTTCAGATTCATCTGTGGCGCTTACGTGGATTCATTCTCCGCCGTATAAATTCCATACATTTGTGGCTAATAGAATTACTGAGATTAACTCAAAACTTCCCGCTAAGCATTGGTTTCATGTAAAAGGCATTGAAAATCCCGCAGATATTATATCTCGCCCTGTAACGCCTAAAGCTCTAGTCAACAATCAATTTTGGTTTAATGGTCCCAATTGGCTAAGCCTTAGTTGTTCTGATTGGCCATTGAAACCTTTTACGATTAATCCTAATGGTTGTTTAGGAAATTTAGAGACTAAAACAATAAGTTTAGTCGTTCAAAGTCCTGAAGATATTCAGACTTCTCATCCAATTGAAATTATGGCTGAAAGAATTTCAAACTGGTTGAAATTATTACGCTCGGTTGTTTATATGTTACGTTTTATACAAAAATTAAAATCTCAACAACCTATTTCTGTACAAGATTTAGAATTTTCTGAACTTTATATAATCCGCTTTGTTCAAAATAAGCATTTCTCTAAAGAAATTACCGCTTTGCGAAATGGGAAATTATCTGATAGTTCTCTACTCAAGTTAAACCCTTTTATCGACAAGGAAGGCCTTCTAAGAGTCGGTGGGAGATTATCAAACTCTGAACTCGATTTCGGTCAAAAGCATCCCATTTTATTACCTTCTAAAAAATTTAATAACTCAATTGATTATTGATTATTATCACGTTACTAACCTTCATACAGGACCTTCACTATTACTCGCTCTTATAAGACAAAAGTTTTGGATACTATCCGCTAGAAACTTAATTCGTCAACGCGTACATAAATGCAATATTTGTTTCAAACTTAAACCGAAATTCACTTACCCTCGCATGGGAGATTTACCTACCTTTCGCATTTCAAAAGTTAAGTGTTTCGTTAACACTGCTGTAGATTATTTAGGCCCCTTTTTTATTACACATATTCGACGCCGTGGAATCAAAAGCCACAAGGCATATGTTTGTCTATTTGTGTGTCTCGCCACCAAGGCGTTACATTTAGAATTAGTTTCTGATCTCAGTTCAGAATTGTTTGTCGACGCTTTCAAACGCTTTATAAGTAGAAGAGGTCCGGTTTCTATGATCTATAGCGATGGCGGAACCAACTTTATCGGCGCTAAACGAAAACTTAGTGAAATTTATGATTTATTACAGTCCACAGCTCACCAAAATTATATCAGTAATTATTTATTGACAAATAAAATTCAATTTAAACATAGCCCGCCGTACGGTCCTCATTTTAACGGTCTAAGTGAGGCTAATGTTAAGAGTGTTAAAACTCATATACTCAAAACTGTAGGCTCTCAGATCTTAATTTACGAGGAGTTCACAACTGTCTTAGTTCAAATAGAGGGTTTGCTGAACAGTAGACCCCTTTGTGTGCTAGGTACTGAACCTGAAGCAACTGCTCTCACTCCAAATCATTTTTTAAATGTTACTCCTATAAAATTTCTTCCCGCTGAAAATTACCTTGAATCGCCTGATAATCGCTTATCACGTTATCAATTGTTATGTAAACTCACGCATGATTTCTGGCGTCGTTGGAGCCAGGAATATCTCACTTCCCTTCAACAAAGAGAAAAATGGACTAAGTCCTCAGAAAATATAAAACTGGGTACTGTAGTCATACTCAAAGACAATAATACGCATCCTCATTGTTGGCCCCTGGGAGTCATTACAGATGTTTACCCGGGTAAAGACAATATAGTTCGAACCGTCAAGGTTCGCACTTCTTCTGGGAGTTATATACGTCCAGTAATCCGGGTTTGCCCATTGCCTACTCAATAAATGTTATTACCTAGATTTATATATTTTAGGTTGTAAGTTTTAATTTTTTTGTTATTAGTTACGTATCTACTCAAAATTTGCAATTGTATTTATTCCTAGTTCCTGTATGTTGTTTCATGTAATATAGAGGAAACCTCTAGGCCGGCAGACTTGTCTTCGCCAATTATTTATTTTTTAACATATTTTTTATAAACGCAACACTACATATACGCACTCTTTCACGCACGCACTCAATCCTATTCCTGTCCCACTCTCACACATTTCCCAAATTTCGAAAAAGAATTTTAAAAAAAAGCGCGCCAATTTCGTCTCCGCGCGCAACTGCATCGCTCTCTGCATCGGTTGTGAATATTCGCAAAATTCATCAAAGACGCTAAAACTTTATTAACTACGCACCCCGGGGTTAATTTGTGAAGTGCAGTGATTTGTGTTTCCCAAAAACTACCCTTTGGATCGTGGAAGATACCGGCGCTGGACAAGAGCTCGAGTTACGGATCAAAGGTTCTCCTTGTCCATTTCCTTCCGCGAGACCAATATATACATATGTATAATTACTCAAAGAATAATTCTGAGTTGCTAGAGACGAATAAATCAAAATTTAACCCATAAAATGATGACATAAAGCAACTTTAATATTTCCACACAAATGATTGATCGGCCGTCGGAAAAGTCAATAATTTAATATTGTAAAGTATTTCGGCATATCGGATTTTCCATTGTTCATTAAGCACTATTTATTGACGGTGAATAATGGACGTAATATCATTTACATGCTTCAATTATTACAGTTAAAGGTATAAATAAGTTTAAACTGATGAATGAAAAACTTTTCTCGAATGAACGAAATGTACGAGAATATGTGCATATTTGTCTTTCTCTTATCTTTTCGCGCTCTTTTTCAGCGTTCGGTCGCTGTTTGAGCCTGGGGTGCACTTAATGACATTTCTTTTTTTTTATTTAGAGATATTTTTTTTAAGCTGCATCTAGCGCACATTACATTCTTTTCTAAAAGACCAACGTAAAAGCTTTTAATAATGACGAAAAAAGTAATATACATACATATAATCACGTCTATATCCCTTGCGTAAACAGAGCCAGCATTCATGAAAAGCTAGCATTGCTAGCCCATACCAAGTTTATAAGCCTATCCATTAGTCGTCTTTTACGTCATCCATCGTTTAGATATGGAGTTGTCCTATTCTTCTTTCTATTGGTGCCCTTAGCGCTTTTTACAACTTCCATGGGCATGAGATGGAGAGTTTTTTCCATTGGTGCCGGGAACCACAAGAAAATAGAAAAAGAAAGACTGTGTTAAATCCTCGACAATTCAAATAATAAGTTAACAGATTTCTATGCCCGAAACTTAACGTAACTTTAACACTCACAGTCAGTACAGCCTTATCATTACACAGCAGAACTAAGTTGGCGTTTCCCACACACGCCAAACCGTGATCAAACTTAAGTGCTAAGTTATAATTCAACTCCAAACATGAAAATTTAACAACCACTTGACTTAGAGATGTGGGGGCTCATTATGAAGGGTTAACTTAACCTCAGAGTTGCAAAGGGCTTGAAACATATATAACGTTTGTTCAAGTAAAATACTGTCTTAATACTCAGTCATTTGTAACGTGGCAATAAAGGTGGAGTTATAATTTGCAATTACGTTAAGTACTTAGCTGTTTAAGTATGTATGTTATTGAGTGTAAAATTTTAAAAAGTAATCCCACGCTTAAAGTTGAACAACACACATAACCACACACCCATATCCACGGCAGCCTTCATACATACATACATACATATGGTCACGTCTATAACCCTTGCGGGATCGACAGAGCCAACAGCCTTGAAAAGACTGAATGGCCACGTTCAGCTATTTGGCTTAATGATAGAATTGAGATTCAAATAGTGACAGGTTGCTAGCCCACCGCCTGCTAGAAGAATCCCAAGTTTGTAAATCCTATCCCTTAGTCGCCTTTTACGACATCCATGGGAAAGAGATGGAGTGGTCCTATTCTTTTGTATTGATGCCGGGAATCACACGGCATTCATTTCCGTGATAAAGCAGATATAATGCAGGAAACCTGCCTATGTAGGTATTGCCTCGTCTTGCGGAACGCTGCAGACTATCTGGAACACAAGTGCCCTGCTATTCCGACTCTGCCGGGTGCAGTAAGAAGAAGCAGGCCGAAGAAATCCTGGATGAAGACGCTGCTACAAACCAGCACAGAAGCAATTGCTTTATAGCTGACAAATTATTGGAGTTTATCTTTTAAAATTTATATTTGAATGTTTCGTTACAAGTTTGGTCTCTGTGGCTAAAGGTGTAGTGCTTGCATGGCCTGGTTAAAATAGATATTGATAAGAGTAACTTGTTTCGGTTAGTCTCCAGTCAAGTGTCAGACTTAAGCCTAGCTCTATATGTATCACTATTTTTTTTTTCATTTTTTATTGAACGTATCCTTTAAGTTTTTTCAAGACTGTTGGCTCAGTCTACCCAATAAGAGATTAAGATGTAATACATACCTATATGTATTTAGTAAGGTTTAAACTTTTGTTTAAGTAAATTACAAATATTTTTATACCGCACTAGCAATTTTAACATAAATTTTTCGTCCGTTTTAATATTCCGGATTTCATGTTTCAATTCATTTCACCGGAATGCGCCCATATGAAAATGTATAAAGAATTCCACCTCTTGCATTTGGTCTGTTTTCTAGGAAAATTTAATCCACTTTCCGTTAAATATGAAAATTCCAAAATGCGATTAATAATTATTTTAATCCGCTGTACATTTTATTACCGTTGAATATACAGTAAAATATCAGCAACTACTCGTATATTCTGTACGACTTTTTCCAACCAACGACAAGTACGTGGCACTTAAGCAAATAAGTACATTAAATAACTTTCTTTTTATTCGTTGTTATTTTATGTTCGTCATTCCAAAGTCTTCAATTGAAACACAATACACAAGTTCTTGTTTCACTCAATAAATTTTGTCTCGAAAATTACTGGGCTTTGTTTCAAAATCAAAAGTTTATGTATGTTTAATCAGTTTATATTCAGATATCGGTAACTGAGTTTGTGAAAACGGAACGTGAACTTTTAACGACATACAGACATTCTTTTTGATCAGTGGAATTATAAAACTTTGCTTAAGATCATGAAATAACGATTTTATATTTAGAATGTTATTTATTTTGTCGAGCATTGGTTGTTGAACGGTTAAGTTCTGATAAATAAAATGTAATGCATAGGGTGGCAGGTTCAAATCATTAGTTTGATTCGATTAGTTTGAGGAAGAAGAATGTTACTAATTGTGCTACCTAAAAATTATATCATAGTATCATAACCTAAGTAGTTATAATATACTGTATGCTTATCTAAGTAACACATTTAATACTGTTATGATGTCGACTTATTCATTTATTAAAACTTCATTGCACAAAATACAAATGTATAGCACAATTGCCGGACTTAATACTAGAAGGATTATCTACCAGTCAACCATTATTAGGTCTGACAGAGAACGTTATGTGGGGTCAAACTAAATAAATATATTTACACCTTATACTGAGAGGTGGTTAAAAAAAATACGAAAAATTTTGTTCACCTATTCAAGTTACAAAACCACTGCATACATCTTTTAGTTTTTTTTTTTTATGCGATGGAAAACGTAGACGCCAGATACTACTACCAGAGCAAATTGTTAAAATCAAAGACTTTTATATAGTTTTATTTCCTTTTTGGCAATAGCTTCTAACATTCTCATAACCCGATAAAACTTGCTTTCGAATCTTACTATTCTAACCATTGGCTCTGTAAGGCATTTACACGTGGCATGTGTGGGCAATTTGTCTGGAAAATGCCCTCTTAATATAACACTAGTTAGAAGCCGTACTAAACTTCTAAGCAAAAGGCTTTAATTAAAAATGGAACCAGACACCGAGTACAAAGCGAGGACACTTGTCGCTCTAAATAACTCCGTGACTCCCTTTGATAACAACTTGGGGACTGGAAACACTGAGAATGTAGATAGTCGTCTGCACATTTGTTTATCCATATTTGGTATTATAAATGCGAACATCGTTCTTGTCTGTTTCAAGTTCACGGCTTCATTTTGGTAATGTGCTTTTTTCTTTACTCTATCCTGTTTAGTTCGGCTCGCTAAATACATCAAGTCTTTATACCTTACGGGGCAGACTGAGCCTAAAGTCTCGAAATGACTGGAAGGTCCCGGGAATGATGGAATCGAAGTTTAGATCTAAACAATTTGTTAGTCTATCAACAAAAAGAAACATATTTGCTCACAAATAAGGCTTGATTCATTTCCCCCATTCTTAGCCACTATTTCCCTACCTAATGACCCAATATTAAATCAATAATCGTATTAGTTCAACATCTAATAACATTGTGTAATGTAAGTCCATCTGTTTACTTTCAATCAATGGATTCAATTTACTAAAAGCGTAAACCTAGGCCAATTACTATGACATACATATACAATCAATGAAGTATATATAGCACGCTGTATGCAATGTTCAAGAGACGTAGATGTATGACCAATTTGCTAATTGCTGTTGCAATTTTCTAATGAATTAATTGATTAAGCGTATATTTTTTTTTAATCTGACTTTCAATAATGAGTATGTCAGGATTTGGATATACCACATTCAGCTGTTTGTCTTTATAACAGAATTGAGATTCAAATATTGACAGGTTGCTAGCCTATCGCCTAAAAGAGGAATCCCAAGTATATAAGCCTATCCATTACATCGCCTTCCACGACATCCATGACGAAGAGATGAAGTGGTCCTTATCTTTTTTCTATTGGTATCGGAAATCACGCGTATAGTTAATACCTAGATAGTATATAGTAATACCTGTAACTACGACAACAAATTCAATATTCCATGTGGAACACTGAAACGCTAATATGCGTCGTGTCACAGCACAGCGGGTGATCAAAGGCATGATCAGTATTGGTTTGTAGAACAATCACAGATCTGTGATTAAATGTGGTTACGGCATTGACAATAACATTTCATGTCTATATTTGGTTGATTGATTCGATAGTGTTTATGTTTTCACTAGCTGTGCCCGCGACTCCGTCCGCGTGGAATAGTTATTTTGGGCATCATTGAAGCCCTCAAGGAGGAATAATTTTCCCCGTTTTTTTTTTTCACATTTTCCATTATTTCTTCGCTCCTAATAGTTGCAGTGTGGTGATAAATAGCCTTAAGCTTTCCTCGATAAATGGTCTATTAAACACATATATTTTTCACACCAGAATTTTTCAATTCGAACCAGTTCCTGAGATAAACACGTTCAAACAAACAAAAAAACAAACAATTCTGTTACCTTTCAGTCTTTTGAGACTTTAGGCTCTGTCGACCCGAAGTCGACAATAACATTCACGTTAGAAAACGTACAGAAAGAAGAAAGAAAAAACACGAATTTTATTTTGTTTTTATCACCACATCACCATTTATTGTCATCTCATAAATTCACTGAAACAATAATTAGAATTTGTGTAGTAGATTCTTGTGATCGGCGATGGCCTAAGCGAGATACCTTTAACATATATTGTCATTTCCACCAAGAATAGGTTGGTAACAAAATCAATGGGACACCAAAGAGAAAAGAAAGGAGTCAAGAAGTCACAGCGGCAGCAAGAAAGTAACTCACCCTTGCCATTTTGGCTGTTCTAAAGTTAGAAAGCTTATAAACTTTGGATTCTTCTTAATGGAATAGCAACCTGTCACTATTTGAATCTCAGTTCCATCACTAAACCATACAGCTGGACGTGGCCTTGCTTGTAATGTAGGCTCTGTCTTCTCCGTCATGGGTAATTTACCATCTCTGATGTAAAATTGATAGGTTAAAAAAGCTGACCATAGGTTGGTGATAAGTAATAAGTAATCATTAACCATGATGTTTTGGCCGTCGAATGTCTGTTTTGCAGAGTTTCTGATTAAACGCAATTTTTTTATTTCTGGGCGGAATTACGGATTGCAGCCAGCCATTCCTCGGTTAGCGCTGCTGCATACATTTCCATACAAAGTAATTTGATGGGGTCGCGTCGGGTCGAAGTGCATCGGTTTATGTCGCTCAACGTATTCATTACTTTAGCTTCAAATAGTATGTGACCGTGGTTTCGCCCGCGTAATTAAAAAGAAATACATACAAGTCTCTATCCCTTAAGGGTTAATCAGAGCCAACGGTCTCGCAAAACATGAAAGGCCACGTTTAGCTGTTGATTTAAAAACGCAGCCTAAAAGTAGAATTCTAAGTACATATTAGAGTACATAAGTATATACCTAACCTATTCCTTAATCACCTTTTACGACATCCATGAAAAAAATAGAGAGGGAATGGTCCTATTTTAAAATGCCCGGAATCAAACGGTATAAAAAGTGCCCTGTATCCTTTCTTATTACTCTTTTAAGTCCCTAAATCAGGAACTTAAACTTTCAGAGTAGTTTCGGCTGTACATAATCATGAGTTATTTAAAAATGGTACACGTATTTGATATGATTCATATACTTACAAGTTTTCAGTTTGTGAAGTAAATCCGTGTAATATTGGAGTTGACCTTTTTCTGTAATTAAAAATTTTAACAGTAAACTTATAAAAGTAAATTAAATTAAATCAGACAGGTTAATTCAGGCTTTTGCTGTAATGACTAAGTCCAGGCAATTCTCTCTCTCTCTCTCTCTCTAATCTCGGCGTGTTCCCAGTCACACCCTCCAAGGAAATGTTTCGTGGCCCGGGGTCCGCCTTCCGACTGTTCTCTTTCCACTTGGTCCGGTTTTCGGTGTCTTCGGATTTCAGTCCATTGACTCGCATATCATTTGCGACGTCCAGCCATGAACTTTTCAGCCTGCCCCTTCTACCTTCTTCCTGAGCCCGGCAAAGTCGGCGTGACCAGGCATCTGTTCCCCAAGGTTTTCGTAATCAGTTCCATCATAAATGAATTCTAATTAGTATTAACAATAACAGATGTAAATAAATGTAACATTTTATCACGGAATTACTTACCTTCATCACTTATTTCTTTATCTGAGAAAAACAAGATTTATTTATATTTTAATTTAACATAAATAATGAGAAAAAAATTATAAACAATAAATCAAAATATTTCATACTCACGCATATCACGTTTAAACTTTTTTATATCTTCTTTCGCTGAAAATATATGAAATTAGCGCGATAATTTGGCAAACGTCATTATTTAAAAAGCAATAAATCCCGCACTTTAGAATAAGATCCATCTATTTCCCACGAAATCGTAAAAGGTCGTAAGGATATTGGCACATTTATTTCCAGAACCTAATGAGTAAGGTTCTTCTTTGACAAAGGTTGCAGAGGTTAGGCGGGAGATTAAGGATAGGAGATAATGAACAGAGGATATTTTATTAATCTTTGACTTATCCAATTTTTGAATAATAAAAAAAATACAAATACTAACCTATAAATCTGTACAATCGCTGTAACTCTGAAAAAAGAATTAAACACAATAACTACTTTTACCATCGAACATTTTAGTGATTTTTTTTAACTTGATGAATATTGTACGGACCTCTTTTTGGAAAATGTTGTACGGTTTTTCTGTACATTTTGCGTCACGAAGCGTCTATACATTTTGTTTATTGTGGACTCGGAGCGGACATATTATTAGGTATATCCGCGTAATGTTACCTGTGCCGTATCGTGTGGTTCTTGGTACTTTGGAATAGGACCGCTCTTTATCGTTCCCATGGATGTCATAAGCGAAGGAAGGCACAGGCTAATAAACTCTAAATCACTATTTGAATCTCGATTCCATCAATGAGCCATACAGCTGAACGTGGCCTTTCAGTATGTTTGAGACTGTCTCCCCTGCAAGGAGTATAGACGTCATTGTATACGTGTATTATGTATGGGTTTGAAGAATTTTTGTCGATATTTTAGACGATTTGCGCCACGACCGTCTATACATATTGTTTATACGAGTAAACGTTTTGGAGACATATCCATCCGTGTCCAATCTTTTCTCTCTCTATCTCTTTCACTCTGTCGAAAACATCACAAACAGGGCAATGGATATCTCAAAAATCAACCTCTTGCCTCGTATATAATTTTTAATTACCTTTTCCAATTTTTTCATCACTTTTAGGTCCATAATCCTCCAAATTTTCAAGTAATGATTTTGCTAAAAAAATGTTAAAATATTACGCTACAGTACTTAAGATATTTCATACTTAATTTGATACTCCAAAAATATTCTGCGACCCAGGCATTCTGGGATATTATACTTATTTTTTTAATAAAAAGTAATGAAAGATTTTTAATACTTCTCTTATCCTAAAAAAGAGAATATTTGTATGTGGTAACAAACAAGTAAAATTTTTGGACAATTTAAATAAAACTAATAACTCACCAAGCAAATCCAGTCTATCTTCAGCCATATATGCTAAGCATATAAATGACTAAAATAAAAATAAAATCATTCAAATTTATTGTAAAAAAGACCATTATCGAGATAGTTGACTCTGTGTACCCCGTAATTCATCTCTTACGTACTTACGTGATGTACATTATGCAGAAAACCTAAGTAAGTGCAAGGAATGATAACACTAGTTCCGACCCACGGCTTGACTCACATTTAAATTGTAAGTTAGATCCATATCCAATCAGTTTTTACATAAAAGACTAAGGGATAGGCTTATACACTTGGGATTCTTCTTTAAGGTGATGAGAAAGCAACCGGTAACTATTTGAATCTCAATTCTATCATTAAGCCTAACAGCTGAACGTGGCCTGTCTTTGAAGACTGCTAGCTCTGTCTACCCCACAAGGGACACAAACGTGATTTTATAAATAAATGAATAAGTAACAAACATACCTACTCACTCACTTTCGCATAATATTGGAAGAATAATCTTCTTATTCCTAGCATTAGTCCCGGTTTTATATTCTACTACTATATATATACATATACTACCTACTACTCTGAAGAGGAGCCCGGGGTTCACCCTTGACCATGGAGCCTGGAATAGGTGAGTCAGGTTTTCAAATGAAACAACTCCCATCTTTCCCCCGTAACCTTTGAAGGAGAATATTACTCATGTAATGGTAGAATAATGATTTGATTATAATAAAAATATTTACCATAAAGTAAGCAAAAAAATGAAGATGATGCATCTTAAGGTCTTCTTCATATGAAATCTTAATGATAATTGAACTGATTAATAAAAAAATTGATCAAGTAAGTAATTGAGTTTGGAACGAAAAATCGTTTTCGATTAAATATTTAATGACTACTTACGAATCGATCATTTTTACTGCCGTTTGCAAATTGGCAAATTTTACTGTTGACTCATTACATTGCTTAAGCGGGAACCAGCTGGCCTTTTCAATATAAAATCAATGTTTTCATTTCTTTGTTCCAATTTTTTTATAGTCTGTTTAATTCTTATTACTCAATCAAGGGAGCATAATGAAATAGTCACACTGATAAAATATGATACTGATAAGGTAGACAAAACCAAGTCAAAATAGTCCAAGACTTGAAGTTCACGTTCAGTTGAATTCAAAATGACCAGTCACTATGGTCATATCGATCATCGTGTAAAAAATGAATCCTAACAAAATAAAAACCTTCCAAAGAATAGTAAAAGCTTAAATTATGCTTATTATCTATAAGTTTTCATAGCATTGTTTCTACATACATACATACATATGGTCACGTCTATATCCCTTGCGGGGTAGACAGAGCCAACAGTCTTGAAAAGACTGAATGGCCACGTTCAGCTATTTGGCTTAATGATAGAATTGAGATTCAAATAGTGACAGGTTGCTAGCCCATCGCCCAAAAAAGAAAACCAAGTTTGTAAGCCTATCCCATAGTCGCCTTTTACGACATCCATGGGAAAGAGATGGAGTGGTCCTATTCTTTTTTGTATTGGTGCCGGGAACCACACGGCACCTTGTTTCTAAATTGATTAATACTACCTAATTTGAAATAGAACGCGTTCCTACACAAAAATCTCCGGACATAATAAATTGTTTCACGAAAATTCACATAAACGACTACAATACATTATACATAAGTGCCCAAAAAAACCGTTTTATATTTTAATGAGGTCTATACATATTCGATTCTTTGCTCTCTCTAGAAATTCTTTCCTGCATACCCGCCGAAACTCCCTCGTTAATTACATGGCGCCATCTTGTGAACAATGGTGCAAAATTGCATTCTTCTCATGCAAAGCGTCCGACGAAGTGACGTACTGTAAACACGCTAAGAGAGAGGCAACTTTATTGACCGGCGTTTGACGCAAAATGTACACTACGCAAAATGTTTACACAAAATAATATTTATATATACCTAACTAATATGCAAGTCACTTTTGTACAAAAGGTAAAACGACAAAGTTTTTTTTAAAAGCGAATGTATTGATGATGCGGAAATTTTTTCAGGTAAGTAAGATATAAGATTTTCGTTTTTTTTTTAATTTTCCTAACCCGTCGAACGACGCTGTATTTAATTTGCTACGTTATTTCTTTATAATATGTTGTTTGTAAGTGATTAGTGTCCAAAGTCCAAACACCATTTGATATAATCCTTCTATTATTGTAACAAGAACATCAGTAGGTACTTCTTCCGTCATAGACATCAACAAATAAGTTTCAATTGAAAGACCGCATTTCGAGATGTGCACATTTTGCAAAGTGTCCATTTTACGTCACACCCATTTACCGAGCAAACTGGAAGATGAATATTTATAGACTTAATAACATAAAGTTGGAGATTTTGCTGGAATTTTTTGACAACACTTCGTCCTGATACCAGTTTTGTGATTATTTACAATTTTGGTACTCATATTTAATGATCTTTTTCTACGGTGAGGAAAAACATCGTAAGGAAACCTGCACATTCAGGCAACTGGATGTGTAACCATGATCGATCCAAAACTAGGTTTACCTGCAAAAGTTGCGGAGGTCAGATAGAAATCGCTTCGTGTAAAAACCCGACTCACCCAATCCAGAATTCATGGTCGAAAGAATTACGCGGGCTCCTGTCCAGAGTGGTGAGGATGCAACCGGGACTAAAGCCAGGAAAAAGAAGAATTTTAAGATCCTCTTCTCAACTAGAGTATCCTTGATAATCTATCATAACCATGACTTAGTTTCTAGGCGTACCTCTTTATTTCTCCTAGAGGATATAAAGACCTTGACGCCAATATAACGGTGATTATAATGCTGAGTCAATCATACATCCGACATTTGGGGCCCTAAACAAATATCACAAGCATTCGTTATAAATAATAAATAAAGTGAAATCTAAAGAAGAATGTATCTCAGAACATTCATCTCTTCTCAATGAAGACAGACTCTGTCCAGTGTCCACTGTGATAACTTTACATTTTACCAATAAAAAAATTTAATGATTTCCTTCAAAAATCTCTACTCCATGACCGTAACAGCACCACAACACAGTGCTTGAGTGAATTTAAATCGTGACACAAGATGTACACAGCAACAAGAAATTCACTTACTATTTACAGCATCTATTTGCTCTAGAATTTCCAGTTTGCTAGAGCGCTAACGAGTGAACTCGATGTTGGAAAGGATTTCTACAAGAAACATGTTGATTTTTACAAAGAATACACAATTTATCGATTTCTTTTAAATAAAATTGTATGACGTCACAATAACGTTTCATGGTTTAATCCCTTACGTACCTAGAAGGTAGACTCAATACTTTGTAGAAAAGTACCGTGTGGTTCTCGGTACTTCAGTATATAATTTCTATGATTTCTCCATGTGTTTCTTAGGGTTTTTGTAAAAGGTAACCAAGGAAAAGATGTAACCCTGGTTGACGTCAGCACGACTAGCTCAGCACTAGCACGCACTATGTCTATCTTCGCTACCTGACCTGCACAGAAGCTAAGTGAATGTGCTAATTCCCTTAGTCACTTATAATGTCGTCTAACTTATAAGCTACTAACTTATATTATAATAAGGTGAAAAGGGAGAGTGAAAGCTGGACAGTTTTAAAGCTAAATAAAAACTTGTAATCCAAAAAAATTATATCAGGTGAGATGTTATTCCACACACGAGCATTTGACCTGACGAAGTTTAAATTGCTTCTCTTAAAGTTGTCGTCCAATTTATGTTTCCACGTCCTTACTTTCGGTTCCCGTGGGGGGTAGCCTTTATTGGAATTCGTATGAACTTTGATTGCTGGTTAGTTTTAATTGTATCTTGTTTGCTGTAAAAACTGAAGTCAGATTATCGACACGACGGGGCGTAAAGTTTGCCGTACGCTGTACCAGTGGAGTTAGTTTTACTCGATCAAACGAATCGAATAAGTAAATAAGAATTTCTTAGAGATTTAATAGCGCCAACTTGTGGAGGAGATGGCTCTAATGCGATTCCATAAAAATTCACGAAACTCCACTGGTAAGGCTTGACTGATAAGTCAAAAGAACTACGAGATCAGAACGCATATGAGTACGAGAATGAATAAAGGACATTTCCTATTGTCGCACATAAGGACTACAACTAACTTACTGTGGCGTCATGCTGCAGTCTGCACTTCACCCTCTTTCAGGGAGCCCTATGTAAGCGCCCTACTACTTCAGCGCCCACCAAGTTAAGTAGCTCGCTATCCTCTGGCGGTTATTTGCTGGATCTCGTGTCTACAGCTAAACCCACACTGTCTTAAAGATTGTAAACTAGTCCTAATAAAGGTTGTAATTATTCTATGTATTTTTTTAAATTATCACTCATCACACTTACCTGCGACTTTTTACCTACAACACTAATGTCAAAAAGTGTCCTACGCGTATTATGCAGAGAAGCATTGTACACTGTACAGCCCTGATTGGAAAACTTTCTAAGAGGAAACTACTGTTCATTCCCGTAATAGATATCCATTGCCAAGACGATTGCAATTACACGAACACTTTATACCGGTTCAATTTGAGACTGTAAATTACCTGCCCCATCTCACACTACACTTAACCTGAGAAATCTCGGTACAAATTTATGCGGAGTGCGTGCCGACTAGCACTCAAGGTGTGGGTGAGGGCACACTAGCGCCACTTTAAAATAACTTATCTAAAATGGCGGCATGCGGCACTGATTGAGTTTTGTTCGGTTCTCGTTACGGTATTACTTCCCTTTGTGAAATAAAGCAAACAAAGACTACGTAATTTTTTTATTTATTCATCATTGAATTTATTTAAATGCAAACACTATGTTTTAATTTACAAAATATTAGGTTCGCTTTAACAACTTCATAAATATAATAAAAAATATAAAACACGTTTTTCAAACTTCATACGATAAGTTTTTCAGCGCATTTGTTAGAAGGTGGCAGTGTGACCCCATCCTTTGCCTTCAACCTATCAACCATTTTGTAAGTGCTTCTCGCCTAACGTGAATTTTAATATAAGAATACCGTAAGTGAAGCTGAAATTCACGTTGTTCGTGCTGTAATGGTTATTACGTTAGCACAGAGCTCATTTTCAGAAATATTTATCGCCGGTGCCATTTATTATAATTTTGTTATTTTAATACAAATCACCACACGACTGTCTCCATCCATCCTTTTAATTTAAAGAGAAACAATTTTAATTTCAGAATTGTGTTAAGGATAAATACTAAAATTGTTTGACCGATTCCGAAAAGGCCTATTTGTAATCTTGAGGATATATTTATATATCTGGGAATTCGTTCAGTTATAAATAGTTTTGGCAAAGAGTTTTCCTTTCACGAACTTCATTGACTTTATTTGTTCGTTTATTGATACTAAGCCTTTTATTTGTACTACTGAATATTGCCTACAAACCTCAAGGTACGGCTTACTTTTTAAATAATATATGCATGTAAAATAATGAATTTATTTTTGTTCACAGGTAAGCAACAATACTATTGTGTCTTCTGCTCTCGTATACTTCTACTGTTGTAAGTAAAATAAATATTATACATAACACAATTAAATCAAAACAAATAAAGTTAAATTTTGTGTCAAAAACAAATAATATAGTATTTAATTTTGAAAATGAAAGAAAAAATTACTTTTGTTTAATAAAATACGCTTTCAAGAAGCTATAGTAAAAAAAATAAACGTCGAAATGTTTGACATGAACAGAAATAAATACAAATCCTCCACACAAACCAACGTTTCATAAAATTACGAGTAATATCATGTTTTGGCGTCACGCTACGGTGGTGGTGTACGTAGTAAAACCTTAAAAACAAAACAACGAAAGCATAGAAAAACGGCAAGAAGTTAGTTAAATTATAATTGTTTTTATTTTTCGAAATGTGGAAATACTAATACGACAAAATATGAATTTATCATCATCATATCAGCCGTAGGATATCCACTGCTGAACTTAGACTTCCCCCAATGATTCTCATTTAGCTCTATTGTAAGCAACCCTCATCCAACAATACCCCGCGGACTTCACCAGCCCGTAGCATGACACGCGCGACGCCGTTTTTTATCGCGCGAAAAACTATTGCTGTTTCGTTTTTAATCATGACGTAAAACAGGAAAGTGATAGATTTTCGCGCGATAATAACAAGTCCAGGCGTGCCATGCTACGAAAGCAGGTCGTCTGTCCATCTTGCGAGAGACCGTCCTACGATGCGCTTTCCGGATGGGGGTAACTGGGGTAAGTGAATTGTCTTTTGGTTATCCATTCTTGAATATTGGTCTCTTACTTCTTTTTCCACTCTTGGCTATTTTGTGCCTTTTCCAGGCCTTCTATTTCGACCTTCATGACGCAGGATATCCTCTACTTAAGATGAGATGGTGTATCGCGCCATTCAGTATATACTTTTGGCATCAATTCTAGCCTTAAAGCACATTGATTTATCTGTTCACAAAAATCCCAATATTTTTTTCGTAAATTAAGCACAAAATCTATAACGTTATTTAGCTTTTTCGTTATATGATATTGTTACTTTCTAACTATCGAATAATCCTACTAATAATATAAATGCGAAAGTTTGTATGTCAGAATGTCAGTATGGATGTTTGTTACTCTTTCACGCAAAAACTACTGAGCCGATTGCGATGAAATTTGGTATGTAGGTAGCTGAAAACCCAGAATAACATTTTATCACGGAGTTCCCGCGGGATTGATTCCACGCGGATGAAGTCGCGGGCAGCCTCTTGTTAGTAATAAATAAATAGGTAGGCATTTTTACGTTGCGTCATATTCCCGCAGTCTATAATTTGTAACCTGATATTACCCGATGCTGCTTTATAAACGGCAACGTGACTAGTGTTAAGAGTTTGTATTATAGTACGGAGTTTTTGGCTTACAGAATAAAAAAAATATGTAGTCAAGATATCCTTCTCTCAATACATAAAATTTATGAACGAAAATTTGTCATATGTCCTGCTATAGCTATCTTATTATGCTCCTTATCTGTGAAAAGGTGCATAAGGTGCACTTCTGATCAGGATCCTGCATTAACAAGTTAGTTTTTTACACGAAGCGCCTCCCGTCTGACCTCTGTGACCTTTGCAAGGGAATCAAACCCATATTAAATAAATAAATATATACAGGACAAATTACACAGATTGAGTTAGCCTCGAAGTAAGTTCGAGACTTGTGTTACGAGATACTAACTCGACGATACTTTATTTCGTAATTAATACTTATATAGATAAACATCCAAGACCAAGGCCAATCAGAAAAAGTTCTTTTCTCATCATGCCCTGGCCGGGATTCGAACCCGGGACCTCTGGTGTCACAGACAAGCGTACTACCGCTGCGCCACAGAAGCCATCTTTTTTTTTATTAGATCATACTTATCCAGTTTTCAGTAAGCACATCTTTTGGCAATGTGTTCCCTCACCGTAAGAGCACCGCTCACAGCAACATACATGTTCCTCAGCTCATTAATCATAGATAGGTACTATATTTCTCCAGAGACGATTACACGCCTAATGCATTTAGGATATAGCGCATCAGTACTACTCGGTAATAGCTAGGAAGAGCAAGCTATTGCCACTTGAATTCGAACTATCTATTAAGCTTAAAGTAATATGTCCATAATATGGATAATTCATTTAAAAATGAAGACGAAATATTTAATAAATAAATAATAATATAATAATAAATATATACGGGACAAATTACACAGATTGAGTTAGCCTCGAAGAAAGTTCGAAACTTGTATAACGAGATACTAACTCAACGAATATATAAAAGATAGTATTTTTATAATAAATTCTTATAAAGATTAACATCCAAGATCCAGGCCAATCAAAGATAGTTCGTACCTCATCATGCCCTGGCCGGGAATTGAACCCGGGACCTCCGGTGTCACAGACAAGCGTGCTACCGCTGCGCCACAGAGGCAGTCAAATTTACATTTTTCATTTTGGTTTGTGCGAGACATGACAATAGGCGCGCATTTAATTTTGATGAAAGTTGACACAGAACCTGGATTAAACCTTAGAATATCTTAGCGCTAGATTCCACTTCCGTATTCCGCTTTGTTCTCTTACTTTACGTCACGTCTTTATCCTTTACGAGGTAGATAGAGCCTTGGAAACTTTGTAAGGTCATAGCTTTGAGATTCTAATAATGTATTTTTCTTAACTCTAAAACTAAGTGAATAACGAATTTTCATTAATTTTTCACCACTGGATATAGATACTTTATTTTTATTATTTACCAACTGGGTGTGTTGAATACACGCAAGCGAAACCACGGGCAACAACTATTTTATAATAATTCCCATAATTTGTGAGACAAGAAGATTGTTGTAATTGCTTCGTAAGTGGACGCATGTAAATGGACAAAACAACAAAATGTGTCACATAATAGCATGTTGTAAGCAATAATTGGTAATCGTTACTACATTTTGCTGGTAGAAATGTAATTTGTAAGTTTATTTTACTGTATCGTTTCCGGCAGCGTCGTTTAAGATATTATATCTTTTACTGTGCACGACGACCAAGGACAAGGTTTCTAAAAATTAATTTAGGTTCCTAAAAAAAGAAATAAACAATCTTGATATTTTGTTATTGGTTGAAAAAAAAAATTTTACAATATGGGCTAGGAACTTGTCACTATTTGAATCTCAAATCTATCGCTAAGCCAAACAGCTGAACGTGGCCCCTCAGGCTTTTCAAGACTGTTGACTCTGTCTACTCCGCAAGGGATATAAACGTGATTATATGTATGTATAAGTCATATTATAGATACTTTCGAGGCAGAATTTGCGCGTGTAAAAAAGAAAATAAAGTCCACGTTCAGTTATAACGCCCATTGAACGATAAAGTTGAACTTTTCAATATATACCCGTGAGATAAATAATTGTTGGCATCAACAACGCGCTCCAATTAATTCTGCAAAGTTTAATTGCATCGGTAAAACTACACTGCAATTTGTTGGAGGTGACTAGACTTTTGACCGGGTCTTCGTTGTCGTAGGAAATTCCGGAAAAAAATAACTTTACTCTGTCTATTCTGCAAGGGATAAAGACGTGAATATATGTTTTTACTCTGACTGACTTATTGATTGACAAATCAAACCATTGCACAGTCAGCCATTAGGTTTATATTTGAAATTTTTATGTTAGTTTCTTATGATCTCCGGATGTAAAAGATAATTTTGGCATATTCCCGCGGGAAAGAAAATTAATGGGAATTTTCGTTTAGGATAGTCGTAGCGAAGTTAATATTACTTAGCACATATTCAGTCTTTAGATATACTTACGTATCAGTGATCACTACATTTATAAAGTCTCTATATTTTCTTTGTCTATACGTATGCTCTAATCTCAGAAAGGTGTGGACCGATTTTGTTCCCGTTTGAAATTTCGAAAAAAGGATTTTCAGAGGAAGGTTTATATCGATAAATGCTATCCGTGCGAAGCCGGGCGGATCGCTAGTCTTTATAATAAACAAATCAAACATAGACCTGGAACACAAATTGTTATTACATAAAACCAGTGACATTATCTAAGAAGATTACATTACACAGCATCTTAACTGGATAATTACTAGTAATGTATTCCATCATGACCTCGAAACCAGTTGATACCTTGAAGATAATCATATATTATAAACGGTAAATGCGAATATTATTAAAATATATACAATTTTCCTTGAAAAATGTTATGTGGGACACTATTTGCAATTGAAGTGATTTGATCAATTGCATTTTCAAACTACGTCAATAATCGGCGTATTAGGAAGAGCGTCGGTTGTCGAACCGGTAATGTTCCCGGTTAAATGCACGCATTTGCAGAAAGGCACGGGTTCAAATCCCACCTCGGCCGTGTACCAATGACTATTTTCAAGGTTACATTAGTTTGAATACCAACCAATGCTTTTACGGTCAGGAAACCTGCACATTCAGGCAACTGAATGTGTAAACATGGATCCAATTCGAGTTAGGTTTACCTGCAAAGTTTTTGAAGGTCAGATGATCTAGTATCCATGATCAAAGGCATACATACTTACCTTGGGCTCCTCTCCAGAGAGGTGAGGATGCAACTACGACTATAGCCAGGAATAAGAAGATATTTCACTATTCCTGGCCGGGATTCGAACCTGGGACCTCCTGTGTCCCCGACTAGCGCACTACCGCTGCACCAAAGACGCCGTTATATCTAACTATAACTTTATTATATACCTATGTACCAGGACTAACGCCAGAAAAGTGAAGGACTAAACACAATAGCATCAATCATTAGTACATACATACATACATATGGTCACGTCTATATCCCTTGCGGGGTAGACAGAGCCAACAGTCTTGAAAAGACTGAATGGCCACGTTCAGCTATTTGGCTTAATGATAGAACCGAGATTCAAATAGTGACAGGTTGCTAGCCCATCGCCTAAAAGAGGAATCCTAAGTTTATAAGCCTATCCCTTAGTCGCCTTTTACGACATCCATGGGAAAGAGATGGAGTGGTCCTATTCTTTTTTGTAATAGTGCCGGGAACCACACGGCATTAGTAATATTAGTAATAATTCAACAAGTCCGAAATAAGGACTTGATTAAAAATTTTAATCACGAAATAGCTAAAAGCATTTTCTCTTTAGCTTTACAGGGGATTACAATACAATCGTTTTCAAAATTAAACAATACAAAGAACCTTATCGGACAGTTATTTCTGTTCAAACTCTTTGTTGAACCTTTATAAAATACTTTGCCAATAAAAAGGAATCGGATAATACTTTTTTTTTTATTTTGTAACCTTCGCTGTGGAAGTCTTTAGGTGGGAAACAGAACAAGCATTTTCTTTAAGCCTACAATGAAGATTACTAGATGTGTTAAGTCAAGTTTTTATACAGTGCTACTATCATAGAAAATCTCTTTATGACTTTACTTTTCTCGCCTGTGTTAGCAATCAAATGAATGTACATAATTCAGAAAAGAGTTGATTAGATTTTTGAGATTTAAACCTGTCCAGTCCATCCTTGACGCCTTAGCAATTCAGTCACTGACGCTCTTAAAAACTCTACGAAATCACAATCGAATTGAATTAACAGCCATTGTAGATCATTGTTAATACCCGATCTTTTCATCCTTTTAACGACACAAACCTTAACAACTTTTGACCAACACAAAAACCAAATACCGTTATCACATAATCACTTATAATCAACAAAATAATAAGTCCATGGCAAACTTTAGCGTCGACTTTGTTTGCCAACTTTGATAATGACGTCATCAAACAATTTTCTTAATTAACAAATTTGAGGCTGCCAAATTATAATGGCGTTGTATTGACACGGAATTTAGGTAACAACGGAATTTCTCCTAGTTAATTCAGGGTTAATCTAAGAGATTGTTGAATTACCTAGATCAAACACGGTATTATTTAAGACGTCGTTTAATAAATTGGTACATTATTCCATTTGGGGTAGAAAGAACCAATAATTTTAAAAAGACTTGAATGCCAACTTTAGCCGGATGATAGGTAATATTTCTTTTTCTAGTCGGCGAGGCTAACAAGCGCTTGCTCTGTATTTGCCCATTTTTATTCAATTAATTAATTCAAATCTTTCACTGACACTAAATACGAGTATATCAGATAGGACATGTTCTGGTTTTCTTTTCTTTCAATTCAAGACCTACATATATCACCTTTTCAATTTTTGTCTTTTGTTGGTTATACACCATGGGAAGATTAATGGAGTGGACTTATTCTGGAAAACAGTTAATCATTTTTCTATCTCCTCTACAGGCTATTTATTCGATTTAATGAATATCATAACTAAAGTCAAATGACCAAGTATTTCATGATTTCGGCTGTGTAATTTCAGCTACTAATTGTTAGATGTAGTTGAAGCAAAATGTTTTGTAAGATCGTGGTAAAAACGCGAAAATTTGTAGCAGGCAGAGGTCTGGAGAGGTCAATTTAAAAATTAATCTCTCCGTTGACCCACCCTGATTGCTTGGAATGATGTTAACCGACGGGCATAGACGAAAGTCTGATAAAATCGTCAATATGTTAATCATCTACAATTCAAATTTGTCTTTAACTTTTAAATCAAATTGGTGTTTTGGATTTTTTCTTTTTTTAAACTTTTGCGGCATTCACTAATTCTTGCAAACTTGTGTACTTATATGAAAGTAAATAAAACATAAGTTAGTTTTAATAGTCGTCTGTCAACAACAAAAAAAAAATATCAAACCAGAATTACCAACAAATGGCAAGATACTAATTATTATAAGTTTTCAGTAAGGAACCATAACTAATATTTCTCATTAATCTATGTTTGTTTCAGTGCCACAAACACTAATATTAGAGACATGGAATGACATCCGCAACTTCGCATATCCGCTCGTCTGTTGAGTTCTATTTCCCCCCCCTCTTCACCCCCTTGGGGTAAATAGTCTCAATTTGTCATTGCTCCATCTACATTATAAATGAGAAATGTTTTCAACAGGTGGCGAATCCTATCTCCTTTATAGAATTACACTGGTATTTGGATTTTCGGATAATAAATTTTAATCAGAGTTTAAAAAAACTATTTATGATAAACTAGAGTTTGCTCACGGCTCCGCCTAGAATGAACAATTCGATTTCCATTGTTTACCCCCAGACAACAAAGGAACCCTACATGCGAAATTATTACCTAGTGGTTTGGGTCGGCTGTGCCTCGATGTATCCATTAATTGATCAATATATAATACTACTCCCTAAACTCCTTATGATAATTAAAAAAAAATATTTATTTATTATTGAGATAGACTACCTCCAAAACAAATTAAATTTGTTCACTGCCAGTATTGTATGCGTGTTTTTATTTATCTGTTGATCGTAGATAGGTAAACAAAAAACCGCAATTTCAGATATGGAGGCAAAAAATAGACACATTTAATCAACGGACAAAAATGACTGGAGCAATTACGTACCTCTATTTATTTTTTTATTGTCAACAATTCACTCAACTGGAAATATGTACGTGTACATTCGGGTACAAAAAAATATTGTGTACATTTTTAACCATGAAAATTATTTTGATGGCTGTAAACCTGCCAGACAGTCTGTCAATAGACAGAAATGGCGGGAGTACGTGAGGAAAGCATTGGCCTCATTGTGACCACGATCGCTTTACCAAGAGCGAAACGTAGAAGAAGAAAAAGAAACCTACTTTTTTGGATCGGATATTGATTTAGTACGTACTTAGCCGAGTTTAATAAAAAATACCTAATAACCTTAACCACTAAAATTCCAATAAATAAACCATCTTTACAAATACATCAATTCAAAACTGCAGTCAAATAATTTAATTAATTAAGCTGCGCCGATAACATGTTGCTCTCCTCTTCTGGTCGAGGTAATAAACAAGCAAAAATTATGATAAAATTTTCATCACATCTGTACCTAACGCGTGTTGCACCGCACCCGTAATATCAAATGTCTCATGAAAGGAGTGCCGCGTTATTGCTAACTGTACAAACGGCTTATTGCTTGTCGTCGCGACTGTACATTCTTTGTTTGCGATCATTAAGGAATGGGTTGTTAAGCTCATTCACTCGAGTGATTACTTCGTTGACAAATGTTTTTTTCAAGTTGCCTTTTAATGTAAAAAATGCGGTGTTTTTGTAAGTACTAATAATTGTTGACGTTTTAATTAATTGGTGTTTTGTCATGGAGTAAGTACAAATAAATATTGGTTACCTTGATGTTATATTCCACAAGTTTTTTAATAAGTCCAAACATATGGACAAGTAATCCGTATTATTTTTTGTTTGTTTCATATATTACCTACATATGATTCGATTACGAGAAATAGCTGAACTTGACTTGACTTTAAATACCTTACCTTTTTAAGTCGGTTGAAAAACAAAGTAAAATATAACAATAGGTTTTCACCGTCCAATTAAATTTAAACCGCTTCCAGTAATCAAAAGTTTCAGCGAAATTACAATAAAGCACTAACAAGCGTAGTTTCTGTAATTTTCCCCGTCAATTTACCGACTGAGGTGAGAGTGCGGGTAATGAGTTTAGACGAGCAATTAAACACTGGCAGGCTCAATTTGCACAAGTTGTGCTTCAATTGGATTGCAACGAAGCTGTTTCAAGCTACAAACTCGACTTAAATTTCCCCAAGAATTTAAGTCGAGCTTGTGACTTTATTTTCTTCAATGTGTTTTTGAACGATTTGAACGTAAACCAGCTTATTTTAAAAAAATAAATAAAGATCTAAACGAAAAGAACGATTCATTGAATAAGCTATAGATATATGTGTAATTCCAAAACTTTCCGGTCAGAAAACGTTCAATTTAATTATAAGTTTTGTTGACGTAATTTTAGTGATACTTTTTATTCTTTTTTTGAAAACACCTAAATCTATTTCTATTTCCTTCCAAATTTAACCGCGACTCGACAGTCCTAAGCGTCAGCTTACCGTCACCGCTTTCACCCAGTTGAAATCAGATTTCCCAATTCGCCCCGGAGGGATGTCATTTCGGACCCGCCTCACGTCCGTACCGCGCGAGGACGTGACGTCTCGTTTTGTCGTACACGCTGTATTTAACCCCGTAAATGGTTTATGTACTGGACCCGACATTAATGAAATTCAGAGCTAAAGGCGTTTTAACGTTAATTAAAAAGTGAGGTCAATGTCTTTTTCTAACGCAAGGAAGACAGTTGCCAGTTGTTAATAGCATATTTAGATAAAAGATATCATACAGATAATTTCATACACTTCAAAATAACCTAAAAGTTCATGGAGACAATACACAATCCTAATCAATGAGTCTAGCGATTTGAAATTTCGATTTTATATGTATGTAGTCTAAAAGTGCACATGAGAAAATTCACCCAAATATCCCGCAGGAAAGGTTTTTTCGCTTTAGGCAGGCGAAGCCGTGGAACTCTAGTAATCGAAATACATTGAAAACGACTTGCAATATAATATTAAATTAATTTCTAGATCTTGTTCGTATAGTATACTGGCAATCAGTCGACGTACTCGTATTAGGGCAATTTGACCAAAGTTTCTCTGAATTTGCAAAAACTTGATACTTGGAACAGGTGGCGCTCTTTCATTAAAAGATTTTAAGTATGACGTCGTACCGCTTGGATCTTATTATGAGTAAATTACGAAGACTTATTGAGATAAATTTTTAGGATAAAAATCCACCTCATGTCCTTCTTAATACAATATTACATGAAATTTAAAATACCTTCTTAAACCGGAATAAGTAGAAATAATTACAAATGTCTATTAAAATTAGAAATAATCAAGTACATATTTTCCTATCCCTCCGGGAAAGAGGTGTTTTTATAAATATTCGTATGTAGAATCGCCTAGAGTATATAATACAGAATAATAAAACTAAAGAAATAGAAATGGTGATGTGACGTTTTTATGAGATTTATAGAGAAAACAGTGTGTAGCGTCGCACACTGGTTTCTGCGTAGCTGCGTCTGATGGCAACATAATTCCTAAAGTAGCTACTATCCTCATTCATAAAACCCTTCAGGCAAACTGGGCGATCTTACTTATCCCTACGCCAACACCAACACAAACACTACTTACAGGCGACATAAATTCATTACTGAAACATCCATTGACTCAGGCCTTGCGCACCCGTTGTCATGGCTACCCTAATCCAGTTGGGAAGTGATATCAAGTGTTGAGTTTCACGCTTTGATAAGTGATACTAAACCAAAACGGAATGGGTACTAAGATACAGTCTGAGAATATACTAGTTGTATGAATTGACTGAATTCGAATACGAAGTCAATATAGGTATGCTAATTCACTGCTTTACGAGTCAAATGTCTTACTACTGTTGGAGTTGCATTACATTAACCTAACCCGACAATGCCGTCAAATCTCCAGTTTTTTGACTTTGAAACGTCCTATTTGTTTTTGGTTCTGCATAGCGTGCTTATCAATTTTTATTTGATTTGTCACATATATCCTTACATCTCCGGCTTACTTAGGTACTTCAATTTCGCTTAGTTAAATTTGTTTAGTTTAAAAAATGTAAACCTTCATTTTTTATATATTTCGCCATCATGATTATATTATAGGAAAAGAAACTGAAGGCATAAAAACTTTACCCGCAATCCCTATAACGACCCTGCAGGATATTTACGAGATCCCGTCTCAGCCGCATTATTGGTGTTTAGTGGGACACCACAGGGGAGTATATTGGACCCTATCTTTATTTATACATATTGTTATGTGTGTGTGATCTATGACAACAATTGTGACTTATGATGTTGATTCAAAATTATAAACACTAGGTGCAATGAAATCAGAGTAACATGACGTCCCTGGGTTTTTGTTACTAACAAAGTCATATAATGACTGTGACACAGCTATTATACTATTAATATTTAAGTTTCATTATCCCCGACAAATATATGTTTATTCTATAAAAGCAGCTTTATAAGAAGATAATATAGTTTCCTGTTTTTTTACCCTTTATTTAGCTTTACACAACCCGTCACAATGAAATGCCGCACACGCCGAAATGTATACCTTTGAACATTTTATTTTTGAAAACTCTTTCCCTATATGAGAAATTTTTGTCTCTTTCTTTGACCAGATCTTGGCATGTTTCTAGTTACAGCATCCGCCACTATTCCAGGAATAGCCTCCCAATATTTCTCTCTCCAGTTTTTCAGGTTTTCAACGTCATAAATTCTTAGTTAATTGCCTAATATTAACATTATCATCATTATTCAAACCAGTTCACTAGCTTAACTTATCTTCCTTATCGAAATAACATCAGTCATGACATTCTTCATAAATATCATCAACATCTAAAATATTTTATACGAAATCAATCCTACTTTTATCTCCATCGGAGGCGTCACGAACTCCACAATGCCCACCTAAATATTTATTGCGAACATATAAATCTTGCCGTAACGTTGTACTCGTAAAGTCGCTCAAAACCCGAGGGGTCGTTTCGCGAACAGTTGCGTGGTGATTGATACAATTTATGAACTGAACGCGGTAGTGTTATAAGATCTCAGATTCATATTAATAAATAAAAAATGAACAGAAACCAATCCTTCTGACGTTTGTGCCGGTTGCATCACCTTTTCTCTGAAAATGAGTTACAATCCTGTTAGGGGTGCCACGCTTTTATGGGAAGTAACTCTCATCTGACTTCAGCAACTATTGCCTGAGAACTATTACCCATATTGGATCATTTTTACAAAGCTGTCAGAATGTGAAATTGTGTTGCTAGAATCATGATATTTTCCGTCACCGTTAGGAATCAAACATACGCACAACTCAGAAAAGAGTCGTTTGCCTATGACCGCAGTACGATTTGACTCCGTAAAGCCCTATGTCGCTCTATATAACTATATAGAAACGAGAAAAATCTTTCAATGTTATAACTTAATATTATCAATGCTATTGACTAAAAATTTAAAGGAAAATTTTAATGTTAAACGCTTGTAACTTGATTTCAGGCGCGAATTTTTACCGTCGTTTTATAGTCGTATGCAATCACGCCCTCAAAGTTAACTAGATTTTGAAATCTATGTTATATTTTGCGGTTGAAATCTGTGGTCCAATTCAAAACTACCGAATTCCACTCGACTTATGAATAATTTAAATACCTATAGTATGAAGAACACTGACTGATTGACGGACATTTCAACGCACATCATTGCTGCAACTGCTGGGCCAAGAGATTTTAAATTTGGCATTAAGGTAATTCTTATGTGGATATGGTGCGAAGTAAGAAACTTATCACTATCATAATTTCAATTCAATAACTAAACTAACCAGCTTACGTGACCTTCAAGTATTGTGGCTGGACTCTGTCCGCCCCATAGGCAATACCGACATGATATATCAAAGTGCATTCATATTAAAATCACGGTGCCATGAACTGTGGTTTCCGGCACTATAGGATAGAATTTCATGAGAATCGGTCAATCCGTTTCGGAGAAGTACCTACGGGAACGAACATTTGATACGAGAATGTTATATACAAGATAATGTGGATGTAGTGATTTCATCCCTAACAGCATTGTGCCATATTTCGTGGAAACGTGTGGTATGTTTCGGGTTAGCCGCAGGGTGAAAATCGACCCATGTCAATGGCCTACGTTGTATTGACATTTGATATCATAATTCGAAAAATGTATTATATTTATTTGACATTATTTAGACTAAAGGCGTCTGTTAATAATTATTCTTTATCAGTGGAGTCAGTAGTATTTTGAACGAAGACTGTTGATATTACGGTGATGAGAAAATATCGTTAAAATCCGGCGGCTATTCCATATTTGTTCCAACCTAGTAAGTGGAGTTATTCACGAACGTTGACAAAGCTTATATCTCAACTTCGTGCAGGCCACCTTCTTTATATACCTACGCCATAGCAACGGTTGCCATGGTTTGTTTAGTAAGCGATAAATATCAGATATTATATATGTTATTTTGACTTTATTTAATATAAATGTATGTAATTAATTATTGTACGTCTGTAAAGACAGGACTCAGTGGTACTCTATACAATTATATTATCTTTTTACCTGTGCTCCACAGTAAAAAGATTTGATTTGATTTGATTTATTTATTGTTATATATTAATATGTTATTGGCAAAAATATAGTACTTTTATTTTGATTATTTCTCTCCTCTTTTCTCCTTTTATCTTCTGTAATGAATAACTAACTTTCTACTATACTTCCTTTTTTAACTCTGATGTAAACCAAAAATATAAAACATAGAAGATATAATATCTAATATAGCTGAACGAAGGTATGCCTTCGTTCGGCTATATTATTTATACTTACTTACAGCTTATATTTTTTACTGTGATCAGACTGTCATAAGTTTAGACTGCATTTCAAGTAAATCACTTCATCATTACAATTTATTCTCTCGCTCTAAGTTTGTATTATTGTGAAGTTGACGTTATTGAAAAAAAAATGCTTCAGTGCGGTTTGTTACCGTTTTCCTGCAATGTCGCTTTCGAAGCGGCATTAAACTTTGTTTTAAGTAATTTAGCGGTAAACCAAACAGCTATACGTGGCCTATCACCATTATTTAAACTGTTGGCTCCGTCTACCCCGCAAGGTATATATACGTTGTTATATGTATGTAAGTAAGTTATTTATTCCATGTCAACTAATGTTGTGAAGCCAAAAGATGACGCATATTTATGAATAAAAATTTAGAATTTCGAGTCACTCCTAGTAATTTTGTGGCCAAGTGTGAATAACCAAGGTGGATAAATGTAAAACTTATTTCCTCTGTGGATGCAAATACCATACCAAAAATAAGAAAAAGTACCTACAGCACGTTTAACTGCATTATAGAAATTCTCAAAAAATTTTAATTTTCCTCCTTAGAACAATGTTAACAAATTATTCTTGAGCCATCCAATAAAAACAGCGCATTACACAAGTAATGCGGGCTTAAGATCTTTCAGCTTTTTACCTGTCTAATGTTGTTTCTACGCACACTTTTTTGCTATAAAAAGATTGTTTCGGTCCCTTGCCAATACGGCTTGTAATCTTTTTATTTTTGGGTCAAGACTTTTATGGATTATATATCTTGCTGCATGTTTTACGATATTACGCATTTTAGGGGATAGTGGAGTGTAGTGGGAAATATAATACTTTTACTAACAGTACTAAGTAGTTTTGCACGTGTCGAACTCTAAAGGTTTTCGGCGGTTATATAATAGAACGACAACATTTTCCACTGCATCCACTCTTTCTATGGATGTCTTAAACGTGAATTAAGGAATAAGCACATGTATTTAGAGCGTAGGTGATCGAATCCGTAAGGTGCTTGGTTAATTTGCGTGTTGCGCATAAAGGCACCATACATAAATACATACGGTCACGTCTATATCCCTTGCGGGGTAGACAGAGCCAACAGTCCTGAAAAGACCGAATGGCCACGTTCAGCTATTTGGCTTTATGATAGAATTGAGATTCAATTAGTGACAGGTTGCTAGCCCATCGCCTAAAGAAGAATCTCAAGTTTGTAAGCATAGGCTTACAAACTTGAGATTCTTCTTAATCTTATGATCTGATCTTTTAAGGGATAGCCCTTAGTCGCCTTTTACGATATCCATGGGAAAGAGATGGAGTGGTCCTATTCTTTTTTTCATTGGTGCCGGGAACCACACGACACTATTAATGGTAATGTACATTAATTGCGTTTTAGGTGATGCTATGGGAAAAAAACTAGTCAACTATATGTATTTCAGATAAGTACATCTGTTCAGTTGTTTTAGGGTTACTTTGATATAAGTACATGTCAATTATATTTGTGTTTATAAATTTTGAAATTAATTGAAAACAATTTAAATTCCTTTTTCCCTTATAATTGACGAGTAATAACTTTCCATGTTTTCATTAAAATTTACGAATATTTAGGGTATCCCGGTAATCCCTGGAAGGAAGTGGTCAGGTTACGTCAAAATCAATATCACAAATGCTCAAAACACTGAATACTAAACCTTATATTACCGTTTGAAAGTCGTTAATTGTGAAGCAATAGCAACCGTAGCAACATTAAAATGTAGTTAACAAACACAAACCATATTTATAACTCTTTTGTAAACTGTACTACAATTAACCAGCAGTCAATCATAAGCTTGCAACCTGTCATTATCTCATCCTAAACTCAATTAGCTGAATGTGGCCATTTCGCGGCAAGAACACCTGGATATATACAATAAGCCTGGGATTCTTCTTTTAGGCGATAATTTAGCTACATGTTACTACTATTTGAAACTCAATTCAATCATTAACCTTTAAAAGTGAACGTTGCATTTCTCTTAAAGACTATCTCTGTCTACCCTATGACTGTATATGTATTTATACATACTATGTTATCTTCATAGTTTAGTTTATAGTTAGATTTAAGTGATGTGTCGTTAATAACCTTGTATCCAATTTTGAAAATCAATCTATTCTATTCTTTAATCGCATATTAAGACATCTACGGAGAGGTTATAAAGCAATTCTATTCTAAATTACCAGTAACCACCCGACACAATCATACGGCTAACATCGGAATAAAGTAACAATTCACAAAACTGTAACAAATTTCCCCGTTGGCCTAGAAAATTTGATCCGGGGCTCAGGTTGGTAAAATAACGCCCTCATATTTGCTGTTCTCGATGTAAGCGTGACAAAACGAGGCTGTATCAGAATTATTGGCCCGGTTCGAGTTCGTGACGTCAAACGTGCAAATTTATTGGTTCAATAACGTGAATGCATATTGTCATATCGAATATCCGATGAAACGTCAGACCTAGTGCATTTTATGTCTCTTTCAGTTGTTTCTCCCGACTTAAATATATTACTTCTTTATTAGGTGGACAGAGAAATAAATATTGAAATGACTAAAAGATTAATAAGGTTATAACAGGTTCTTACCTAAGAAAAGAATCCCAAGTTTAAGAAGAAGAAGATAAAACTTGGGACTCCCGACAATTCAAAGATTACTAGAACGATCAAATTTCAGTTCAATTCAGCTCAAGAAAAGGAAGGAAGCTTAATAAATGACTAAAGTTAAAGTGCATAATGAAATTCTAAGCCATAAATCGCCCACATAAAGTTGTAAGTGCTAACATTTCTAGTTCAATATGAACCATTGGCGTTTATGCAGTTGACGCGGTATAATAAAGTGTATACCTAGAAATTGCATTCCGCGGTTGGAATGGAAATTCATTCAGATTTCTGATATTTACGCTCCGACGAGTATTGTCGCCATTGATTTCTGTTACTAAATTTAGCAACAGACCTTTTTCAGTGTTATAACAGCGTAAATAAAATAATGTTGACCATCTGTCTATTCGTGAGGGGGTGTAGAGTTCTAATTTGAATTCGGCTTTTCCAATTCATCAATGACTTATCAACCAAACCAAACTTCATCCAACAAAACATGGTCTTTGTCAAAGTCTTGTTAATATTGGTTCTTTCAAAACATTAAGAGGTATCCTCTTATTTAATATCTTATTTGGAGTTCCGTACCTAAAAGGTAAAAACGGGACTCAGCTTCCGCTGTCTGTCTGCCCGTCTGCTTAAAGTTAAAAAAAGAAAACAGTTATTAAACAACTTAACATTAATTCTTTAGATATTACAAACAATATATTTTCATTACAAATAAACAATCTCAAGCTATTCGACCTGATCATCTTTCCCAATAACAAATCACCAACAGGTACAGGTACAAATGAAATCTTCATAGAACATGTCTACCCGTCGACAGCTCATATTTTATTCAATATTTCGTTGGAGTGTTTGGCCAGATGTTAGGAAATAATGAACGTGGAGATACACAGGTCCTTATTCATGAAGCCCATCTGCTATTATGAATTAGTTATAACTCTCGAAGAGGTTTTGTGGTTAAATCTGCACTACTGTTGATACTAATAGAGAGTTCTTATCTGTGATTATTTTCATTCAAATTCAAATATGTGTATACAAGGATAGTCAGTAAATATAAGACGTGTCGGACATCCTCTGCCAGCTGAGGCGTAGAAAATTACATTCAAGTCAAATATTTTACTTCTATAGTTGAGTAAAATAAATTAAAATTACATAAGTTAATGAAGGCATAAAACTAAAACAATTTTCTAATGATCAATACTATTATAATGTTTGTTTATAATAAATCACCTTTTTATAACAATTTTACTCAAAAATGTCTTGATGAGTTGTTGTAACCAACGACATTCAAAAGTAACAAAAGAAAATCATATGAAATTTAAACAAAGAATGTTCATCACCCACTGAATGGATCTTTATCTTGATTTCCTTCTGTTCTGAAACTAAGAAAAGGTGGGTACAATGCCATGAATGTAAATTGACCCAAAACTTGGCCAACCTTTATTCATCCCACATCTCGATTTTTACATGTGGTGCTCTGAGAACGGGCTAACTGCATTGAATTTATATGGTAAACTTACATCCCTATACTGCAATTAGCACAAAATTAATCGAAATAATAACCTAACCGAAACGACGGCTGAATAATAACAAAGTTATTTGTAAGAATCTAATGATATACGTAAATAAATACCAACGATGCAATCAACTCATTAAATCGTATTTTTCTCACCTTGTCGGTAGGTATATGTAATAAGCTGATGGTTGGTGTTCCAGTGGCGTCTCCTCCAGACGGCGCGGGCGCACAACGCGAGGAGCTGACCCGCCCCCCTGCGCCCCCCGCACCCCGCAACGGCACCTCCCCCAGTAAGCACGGCTGTAGAGGCGGCTTTCGCGATAAAATTTGCCAAACCCCTTAGTTCTTGACCCATATTTTTAGAGTGGGCTCCCAAGCAAAATCTCTTTTTTTTGCTAGCACTCCCTGGTACTATAGAAAGGAGTTGGCCTATAGTTCTTTTTTTTTGATCAGTTTTGATCTTATAATTTTGTTCCTGATAATTATTTATTTAATTCCCTTTTCTATTTCCTTGTCATTTTGTTAAAGAAGACAGAGCAGTTGATTCATTTGATTCCCTTTTATTTTGGTTATCGTCATATTTTCTTTTTAGCTACCTTCTTTTTATTTGTGTTTAACCTTAATCCTTCTTTTCCACATATGATCCTTAATATTTAGTTAGCAAATTTTAGATGACCCTATTATCGTGAAAGCTGCCAGCCATAGTGCACGTTAAAAATAAAACATTTTTGTTCAACTCTCACGCACTTGTACCTATAAAAGCACTTATTTCTAGATTATCTTGACTATTTGTTTCAATGTCAATGTTCGATCTCTTACCAACGTTTTCTCTACTTCAGCTTTTATAAAATTGGCATTTTTCAAAATTTTATCACGATTGTTATTTTTGTTATCCACTGTAGTTTTTGTGTTACTTTGTACAAAATTGTTGACTGTTTCAACATAATTGGCTTTTAATGTTTCCTATATTTCAAATCTGTACAGCATAAAGTCAGGCGTAAGTATATTTATTACATGTTTGTTTATTGTAATGTACTAGTTTTTAACTTAAATAAAATAATAGTATCTCTATTTTCATTCTATGCCTCATTATAAAAATTAAGCATTATCTTCTTTAAAAAATTCGCGTTGCATAAATTAATAATTTGAATGATACAGATTTTGACATTATATTATATCATGCTATAATTGATACTACTTTATGTGTTTCACAATTAATGATTTTGTAAGGTCTTTTACCAGTTATTGACAGTTATCAGCCCTGTCCCATTCTAACCTACCAAAAAATATGTCGTGTTTGACTACGAACCAAAACATATCAAATGCCGAGTCTGATACCTAACCACGAAAAGTGAAACAGCGAATACTACGTCCCCGTAAGTTTACTGATAGGAATCACTTACCAATGAATGCAAGCTTCCAAAGAACTTACCACCGAAGTCAAGCTATCTCGAATAACAAAACCTATAATTTTCTAATTCAGTTTCATACGCTTTTCCGACTTCTATTTCATGTATCTATAAAATGATCTTTTCGTTAAAATAAGTCACAATTGTTATAAAAATCTTGATAACAGATTATTAAGTAATAGTTATTAAGTTATTCTTCCGGCTTCTTGTCACACCTCCGTCCCATTCCGGAAAATTAATATCTCTGATTCCAACTTTCCACACATTCTTTCCAGCCTGACTTTTTCTTTTTATGTATTCAAAAACCTTTTTCAAATATATGTGGAGTGCTGGCTAATAAATTACTGCCGGCAATCAATCGTAATCTGGTTTAATCCGGTTAAACCATTTGATGATTCGTCGGTGAAATTAGAATTAACCAAATCTCTTTGCGACCTATATGCGTAAAATACTTTTAGAATGATTGAAAATACCTATATTTTTAGGATGATAGAAATGATAATGAAAGATTATGTGTGACATCACAGTTAAACAGTTCCGCAACAGTAATCTGTGGATGTTTTAGAAGGCGACTAAAGGACAGACTCTAACACACATTTAAAGTGGATTTATGATACGCAATCGTTCGTTATTTCCTAAACCTGTCAAATCTTTCCGGAATCAAAATCGGGGCCTTTTGCCGGATTTTGAAACTTAAAACCGTGTGACGCGATAAGAAATTTCTGAGATGCATAGATAGAAATCGGTTTAGCGGTTTCATAAGACTGAAATTGGGGGCGCTGCCTAAAGCAAATAGATACTCCAGTATCAAATGCAAAGGTTAAGAAATCAGTTTTTTAATAAAAATTGCATGTCGCTTAAAAGTCTTTTCTTTTTTTTATTTGACTGGCAAACAAACTTGTGGAAACAGGTTTATTTCCGTAACTCAATATTTCTAAGGCTAAATAAACATCTTTTGTCCAATACAGGGAGCGAATGATGACAGATAATCTCCGACGGTTGCCTCGCAACCTCTTTTAGCTTGCGGCTATATTATCTCTAAACATAACTAAGATTTGAGTAAGAAATTAGTATTTACTTACTATGAGTATTTACTTACTATGAGTAGTACGCACACAGCTCCATTCACTTAAAGCGATACGTCCTGCTTATTTCTTTTACCGCGGGAATTTCGATCAGCCATCTCTGAGTGCACCGCTAAGTCACAAAAGTAACCAACATGACAAATTTCAAAATCTCCAGACCCAGCTATTTGGGCTGGGCATTGATTTAATGTTGGTCACATTCAAGGAAATTTTATTATACCTCGGCTATGTACGAGTACTAACGACTATTTTCGAAGTTATGTATATTAGTTGAATTCTGACCGATGCTCTTACGGTGAGGGAAAACATCGTGTGGAAACCTTCACGTTTAGGCAAATGGATGTGTAACCATGATCGATCCAATGCGGGTAAGGTTCCCCTGCAAAGGTTGCGGACGTCAGATGTCAGTCACTTCGTGTCAAAGACATACCCCGGGCTCCTCTTCAAAGTAGTGAAGATGCAACCGAGACTAAAGCCAGGAGGAAGAAGACATTATGGAAGTTTTGGCACAGAAAGTCTAGAAAAAAAAAATCTTTTGTTTTTGAGAATTAACACGGGAGCGAACCCGAAAGCAAGATCAATAAAGATCCTACATATTTAGGCAGGATAACCTAAAAACGATTGGATCTTAATTACAAAACGCAAGCAAAATGCCAATTTAGCGAAAAACCGAATATTTTTTTAATATTTTGATGTCGACAATGCCCCGCTGATGTTAATTTTACGAACAAACATAGTAATTGAATTTGTATTCAAAGTAGTCATTTGAAACGATTATAATACGGGAGATGAAGGAATTCCGTTCCCTACCGCCCGGAGTTATGGAAATGTTAATTTTACTCGCGTCTACCAAATTTGATTGCATGAGTACATTATGTTTGTCGTTGTGTGGTTAAAATTGTGTGTTTGAATTATATTAAAGAAGTACCTACATAAATATGTAAGTACGTATATCGCATCTTTCATTGCATTCATGGGATAGACATAGCCAGCCAGTCTCAGAAAAAGGTACTAAAAAACTTGTTTTAACTAGCATAGAAACCTTTACCTTTGACTTTTTAGATAGTGTTCTTAGTGTAACTATATTTACACCAATCTTTCGAGTAACTAAAGTAAGAACGGTGTGTGAATACATAGTGAAAAACCTGCATATTCAATTAATTACCATGTGCAAACAAGATCTAATATTTGAGCTAGTTAGGTAAGAAGGGGATTTAAAGGTGCGGATGTCAAACGGCGGATGTTTCGTGTAAAAAACCTGATTTACTTACGACAGGATCATTTTAATACCAGGCTCCACAGCCGACGACGCAACCAGGACTTGCGACAATTGAATGATGATAGGTTTTCTCAGACCCCTAAAGCATATCAATTATAGTTAATTTATACACTTGGAGGCAGAAAGGAGATGCTCAGTAGTGCAAGTGCACTTTCAGTATTCAATGAATCTTAGTAAACTTCAGCATGTTTTCATGAACTTTGATGTTTAAGTGCGCTTCTCCATTTTATAAGTAAGTTTATTGTTCATGAAGCTCACTTTGTAAGTTATTTTAAACTTCCCTACCTCTTTCATGATTATTAATCGTTTATATTTCTCAGTCGTTTAAATACATTTTATGAAATAAAAAAAAGACAAATCTCTTCTCGGTTACACTCACTCCTACTGGTACCATTCTTCAAGGCCTGGATATTTCCTCCTCTCCACTTTGTCCGGAATTCATCATCCTTAGCTTTAAGTCCATTAATAAATCATCTTTTGCGACGTCAAGATATCTTCGACCTGCTTCTTCTGGCCGTGCAAAAGCGGCATAGCGAGAAATTTGTTCCCGGATAATCTTCAGGCTTCTGAAAAATGACGTATTCGTGCATACGGACGATATGTGACCGCATCATTAACGGATCGGTTAGCCATCAAACTAATGTAGATACATATAACTCAGAACAGACTAATTGATATGTAACTACATCATTTTCACCACGTACTGTTCTGTACATACTGTTCTTAAAAAGTTGGAAAACAAATGAGAATATTAGACAGCATAAAAGCATACAGGAGATAAAACCATGTTATGATAAATTATCAGTCAAAGCAATTTGGTTATGAAAATTGCGAAGTACTCACAAAACAGGTTTGGATAAGCCTCGTTTGTTAAATTCAACATCATAAACAAGAATTATTTACCTAAATATGCCGAAAATCAAACACTCGTGAACCAAACCCTCACCGTAAGTACTGTACTCAACGTTACAGGGGAATGCGAGGAACATTTAATAAAATATCCCCAATGGTTTTCCACGTAAACCAGGTAATTTATGTCGTTTTGAAATTCAGCTTTAGAGTGATGATGATTAAGTTCAAATTTGAGTGAATATTATTTACTGTAGGCAGCGACAGCGAACATTGATCCATTGCCCAAATACTTTGTTATAAGTATTATATGAGAATGGGTTTAGAATGTTGCATTTACGACTTCGATTTATGAGTCGTACACCTGTTATGGATTTTGAATTTTAAATCAAAGTTTATCCTGCACTTGAGAGCCAAATGGCATAAAATTTTGTTTTATCGGATTGTTTGCTACATTTCATAGAATTCGTAGGTAATATTTGACCAATGCAGCCACACTACCACCTCACTAACCCGACAAATGGTTGGAGGCAGAGTCTTCGAGGTTTGTTGTCGATTGTTTGCCTTAAGTCGCCACGATTCTTTGTCACTTGGAGCATAATTCTTTGCCAGAAACAACATTTCAGTTTATACAACATAACAGCTTTTTTTACAATGCTGGGAAAACAAACTAGAACTTGGACTTTTAGCACACAAAGCCATTATAATAATTCAATATTCAAATGACAGATAGCAACTATAAAAGGCAGAAATGTAGCACTTAGACCCTAATGTATATGAAGTCTTTCAGGCATAGTGACAGGTACCATCGTAAAAGCATTTCACACATCTAACTTGGAATTTCGACAGCGTTTTATCCCTTATGACTGGACCTTTCATAAGCGGCATACCAAAGAGTTTTATAGCTGGGTCCTCTAAATTGACGCCGTTTTTTGTTGGTCACTTTTGCGTCTCGGGAGTTGGGACTCCTATAAAATAAAATACATGATTCCTGGGAACAAAGGCTTTGGTGACCTTTGAAACAACCATTCGAGATAAAAGTTTACTTATTAGAATTGGCGAATTTTATTTCTTTGCCCGTGAATTTGGTACTTCGTTTTTTATTTCTGTAAAAAGGTTTCATGTAATTTGATATATTGTCGCTGCTTTGTTGCTATCGTCATTAACTTAGAACAAAATATTAAGAGAATAACTGGTAAACCATAACTTCAAGCATAGATTTTAAAATCTTTGTGTCCGTGGTGTTTTTAAATATATGAATACCTATCCCAAAGTACGCAAATATGGACAAGTCTCCATTTTAAGGATATTTTTATTTTGTTCAACATTAGCTTTAATCATTCAAAAGATTAATCATATAACAAGGCCTATATTGCCTACGACGATACATAAAAAATTAAACTACTAGAATATATTATTTCATTAAGTGTAATATCGACGCACCATACCGTCTTATAAGCCCACATTATCCCAGTATCATCTTCGAGTTATATTAAAAATATTATTACATTTTCTCTCTTGATATTTTCAAGCGCGCTTTATGGAAGCAAATAACAGCTGTAATTTAAGCCTGGGAATGCAATACCGGGAACTGGGTTGCCATGGCGACGAGGGAAGGTCAACAAAGGAAGAATTATAACTAACACACCACAATAGTTGTGCATCAGAAACTAAAGATTGTGTTGATGGTATTGATGTGATGTTTAGATTAGGTTTTTGTCAGGGACTTCTTCTTTTAGGCAATATAATAGTAACCTATGTTACTATCTCTGAATCCCGTTTCTATCATTAAGCCATCCAGTTTTTTCAGCTCTCTGTACCCAGTAAGAGAAAAAGACGTGATAAACTAATACCGTCATGAAAGTAGCTTTATTTGTTAATGATTTAAGGGTGCTTTTCCTCTCATGCGTTTTATCGCACCTGTGCGAATCCTTTCCGAGTGCGGATGCTTCCACGCACCTGGCCACACGCAGGATAAATATTTAGGCATGCGCGCCCGCAGCCAATCCGCGTTCTTCGCGCGAAGGAAAAACATGTATGAAATGATAGGTCGCGGGCACCCTAATCCGTATGCCGGCTGGAAAAGGGCCCTTACTGTAAAAGAGAGTGGTCCTGTAGAGAACTACAGGAAGGATAATGTTAAGACACAATTTTGTTATTTCCTAAGTAAATTTGAATTGTTCAATGTCCATTATCTTTCTGGAGCTATCAACAACAAGTCGAAAATAGAAGATGGATTACTCCAAGGAGACGTTAAGAATCTGCGTGGGTTTTTATGGCCAATACTTAAAGTATAGTGCACTAAATAAGTGGCATGACGTAAGCAGCATACATACATAAAATCACGTCTATATCCCTTGCGGGATAGACAGAGCACCACATCTTTCGAGATTCAAATAGTGACGGTTACTAGCCCATCGCCTTCAAGAATAATCCCAAATCTATGAGCCGTTGTCCCGGTTGCGTGTTCAACCTCTTTGGAGTCTACTGGTGATCCTGAAGTAGGCCTCTTCTGAGTTTCTGGGTAATCCAACCAAAAAGTTAGGAAATCATTCTTACACATCCAGCTAGTTGAATTGTTGAGTTTTCCTTCCTATTTCTTATCATCGACTGATATCAGAAAGTGGACATTCAAACTAATATGCGTAACTCAGAAAAAGGTCATAGATACGTGGCTGCTTATCTGTGTACTTTTGAACGACACTTTTTGTGCAACAAAACATCCCTTAAAGACCATAAGGAACTATAGAACAAATAATGGCTTCTTCTTCTTCCTGTAGTTAGTCCCAGACACATCTTCGCCGTTTTGAAAATTAGCCCGGAGTGCGCCTTTACGACCATGATTGGGTGAATCAGGTTTTTACACGAAGCAACTCCCATCTGACCTCCGCAACCTTTACAGGGGAACCTAACTTTACACATTCGATTGCTTGAATGTGCAGGTGTAAGAGCATCAGTTAACACTCAAACTAATGTACGTAACTCAGAAAAAAGTCATTGGTAAAAGATCGAGGCAGGATTTGAACATGTGCCTTCACACGTATTACTACCTGCACATTTTAACCTTAACCGTTCGACTACCGACACTTTTGTTGAATATATAAAGAACAAGTAATGTATTTCAAAATAAAAAAGCAAGCAGTGGAACAAAAATAAATTTATACGGTGGCGCAATCGTAAATTTTATAAACGAACATAAATAAAATGCAAGTTTTGTGAATAATTAACTTAATGCTGTATTATTTTAGCATACCTACGAGTATTCTTTTACCGAAAAAGTATATCAAATTACCTCTATTCATTAAGACTTGAGGCTTACTTCTATAATAATTACTTACTACTCATTATAAGTAGGCACTAAGTACAAAGAGGCTCAATGACAAAATGATACGGTAAATTATTCTCTTTTGATATCAAAAGTTACGAAATTTTCCCCGAATAGAGAGAATACGAAATTATGTTTTAATTAGTTCAATAACGTAGCAAGTAATAATTAATGTTACACTTTTCTCTCACCGTCTTATTCAGCTATTCAAGTTATTTAAAAAAATGAAGTCTTTTTTTCTTAACGTAAGTCTTAATAAGAACGAGTATGTCATTACTACACACTCCTAGTATCGCCCTTGTTACACGATAAAAACGCATTTATTTTCTTTCCAGTGGTGTTAACACATACGGGTACATAAAATCACGTCTTTAACCCTTGCGGTGTAGACAGAGCCAACAGTCTTAAAAACACTACAGGCCACGTTGAGTTATGACTCAATTAATGGAATCGAAATTCATATAGTGACATGTTGCTAGCCCATCGCCTTCAAAAAAAATCCCAAGTCTATCAGCCTGTACCTTGATTGCCTTTTACGTTCATGGAAAATATATGTATGAGTCCTATTCTATAGTGCCGGGAACAAGGAAAGTGGCCCAAACATTAAGTAAAATGAAACTAGTCACATCGCCTGACTTTCTAAACACAACGGACTGCAATTCCAAAGCAGTGCCGTACACTAGCGTTACGAGTACATTATACCAAGTTTACTAGCGACATACTAGTAGTGATCTGAAATCAAATGGGCCGTAGCGTTCCGATTTCAAAGCCGCTGAATGTACCGAACGGAACGAACGTTCCGTTTCGAACAAAGTAGGCTTCTGCTACTCGTATTATTGATCTTTTGTCTATGTTGTGAAAGGGATAATGTTGCAGTTTACTTTACGTTTAATAGTTTTAAGGGGGAGAGTCAGGGTTATGATCCGATCACTCTCTATGTACATTTAATGCTCACTGATGCTCTTATACTTTGGAAAGAAACCTCATTGAAGACGGAATAATGTATCACTACATATAATACGTTTAGAATCATAGAATAGAAATGAGTAGATTTATTCCCAAAATTGGATACAAGGTATCACTTATTGACGTCACATCACTTAAATCTAATTATAACTTCTACCGCTTCCAGAGTGCATGTGTAGAAGAAGCGGCGGAATAAACTACACTGCAGCATTTTCACCGGACCTCAATATATAAATATAGATCTCTTAAATCTAAATCGTAGACAAACGCACGTTGTCTACAATAAAAAACATGAATGAATGTAAAACTAATGATTTCGATACGAATTAAAATTATACGGGGTCGCCGAACTACTAATAATACATACATACATACATATGATCACGTCTATATCCCTAGCGGGGTAGACAGAGCCACCAGTCTTAAAAAGACTGATAGGCCACGCTCAGCTGTTTGGCTTTGTGATAGAATTGAGATTCAAATAGTGACTGGTTGCTAGCCCACCGCCTAAAAGAGGAATCCCAAGTTTATAAGCCTATCCGTTAGTCGCCTTTTACGACATCCGTGGGAAAGAGATGGAGTGGTCCTATTCTTTTTTGTAATGGTGCCGGGAACCACACGGCACTACTAATAATACAGGTATTATTATAACACCTGTATTATTAGTAGTGAGTATCCCACTAATAATGCAGGTATTATTATAACACCTGTATTATTAGTAGTGCCGTGTGGTAATAACAGGTTATTAATACCTATATTATTCACTAGCTGTGCCCGCGACTTCGTTCGCGTGGAATAGTGACTATGAGCAGCGTTTTTTTTTAAATATATACTTATTTTTATTTTGGATCATAATCACAGTCATTTTGGGTAGCTAAAAAACCTACTTTAATGGCGCGGCGCGGTTCTCGGCGCGCTTTATATACCTACCCGCGCGCGCAGTCGTCGTATGCAACCGACAAACGTCCATCCTAAGCTGAACCGCGATTCCTAAACCGATAATTTTTATTTAACTTCTCTATAAAGATATTTATTATAAATAAAAATTATTATAAAGTTTCAGTAAATTCTACTAACAGAGAAAAAAAGTAGTTATTCGTAATAGAATTAACTCTTACTAATAATATAAACGCGAAACTTTGTATAGACGCATATTTGTTAGTCTTTCTCGCAAAAACTACTGAACAGATATGGATGAAATTTGGCAAACAGTTAGTTTAGGCTTGGAAATAACAACACTTATGTTACTTTTTACCGCGGGATAACATCTCAGACCCACGGGAAACTGGAAGGAATCTGTTCGACATTATTCTTAAAATTCAACAGCTTACAAACTACCTTCAGCCGTAAAAGAACAATGTTTTTTCATTCCCATGGGAGTACTATGATTTCCCTCGGTAAATTATTCTTATAGTTTATGATATCAGCCTAAACTAACTTAAGTAGAAAGAATTTAGATGAGCCCTTTTAATTTTTTTCCCATGGTAATCCAGTCAATTCCAAGGTAATAAGTAACTATAACATATTCTATTAATGATTGTAATTTACCTATCTAGTAACAATGATCGACGTCGTTCGTTGACCGGAACAGGCGTTAAAAAAACAATATACTACCGATTCCCATGGGAAACGGATGTTTTCCCACGGTAAAAAGTAGTCTTTATGTTGCGCCAGGCTCTAAAATATGTCGGTACAAAATTTCAACCAAATCCGTCAAATAGTTGCGGAGATTAATGGTGCCTATGTATAAGCATAGAATAGTGTTCGACGTGATTCTTTAATTTGACATAACTTTTTTATTTATGAACCGATTGACATGAAACAAACACTAAAGCATAACTGAAGCATACCACAATATATTCGTGAAAATTGCATCCAACTCGGTTCAGCCGTTTCTGAGATTAGCGTGAACAGACAAACAGACAAACCGACAAACAGACAAACCGACAAACAGACAAAAAAAAAGTTAATTACGTTTTTGGGTTCGACATCGACATAACAATAACCCCTGCTATTTTTTTTATTTTTATTTTCAATGTACAGACAGCACTTTTCTACAATTTTATTATATGTATAGATTGTAATTTACCTATCTAGTAACAATGATCGACGTCGTTCGTTGACCGGAACAGGCGTTAAAAAAAACAATATACTACCGATTCCCATGGGAAACGGATGTTTTCCCGCGGTAAAAAGTAGTCTTTATGTTGCGCCAGGCTCTAAAATATGTCGGTACAAAATTTCAACCAAATCCGTCAAATAGTTGCGGAGATTAATGGTGCCTATGTATAAGCATAGAATAGTGTTCGACGTGATTCTTTAATTTGACATAACTTTTTTATTTATGAACCGATTGACATGAAACAAACACTAAAGCATAACTGAAGCATACCACAATATATTCGTGAAAACCGCATCCAACTCGGTTCAGCCGTTTCTGAGATTAGCGTGAACACCCAAGTAACAATTAGGCGCTAAAGTAAGATTTATAAAAAGTCTATAAAAGCGCTAACTAGATTCTAAAGTGGTTTATGGGTGTAACAAATTAGTGTTAGAGCGCGCTCTAACCCTACTTTACCCCCGAATTGGGCACAATTTTTATATTACTTAAGGTTGTATAATGACGGTATACAAGAGTTATGGTAATTGGCTAAGAGGTACAATCAATGCTATAAGAAAGTTATTATAGCGGTAACAGGATCTCTTAGCGATACAAGAGGGGTAAATAAGCGTCAACTGACTCCTTAAGCGGTACAGTAGAGATACAAAGCCGTTAATTATATTTTCAAGCGCTAAAAGGGAGGTAAATAGGTGTTTTGTAACGGTCTGAACGCTATTCAAGATAATTAAACTAATTTTGTGATCTAATAATAAATAATTTTATTTTCAATGGCTATAAGTTTACGCCTAATGATTTTTATATTAAACAAAAAAAAGTGATATTGTATGGTGCGAAAGAAAGCATATTTTTGCTGCGAAGGGAAGTACACTGTAAATATGTTACATATTTATTGGCAAATAATTCGAGCGCCCGATGTATGTTGTCTATTTACTGAAAACTTTTCCACGTATTTACAACAATTTTTGTTTATTTTGGTTGCGACGCCATTGTTAAAAACAAGTAGTCAATATAAGAAATACAGTAGTGACCTTAAGCGCTATTACTTTACCTTTAGTCACAAAAAAGTAACAATAGACGCTAGAGGATCTGTTATAGCGAAAAATTATACTCCTATTTGACTTAAGGTAATGCAAGAGAGTTTTGTATAACTTCAAGCATTTGGTTCTATATAAGATTAAATAAACACTATTGTAAGGCTGGTAGCGCTTATTAACGCTATTGTGCAACTTTAGGTTCTTGTAAAGAGTTTATTATCACCTGCATAGCACTTTTGGAGGTAGTAGCTAATTCTTATTCTTATTTAGATCTTAGAGTTCTAAGATTCACTTAAAGCTATAACACAAAATGCTGTGCATATACAACAGTGTTAAGATTTGCCATAATACATCCATAACCTTTAAGCTCGCCTAATTGTCGCGCTTGTAACTCTGTATTATAAGTAGAAGTGATATACGTTACTTGGTACGCCACTTTATCACCAATAGTCATAAGTGCTGCTACTGTAATGCCTTTGTAGCCCACTAAGTAACAAAATAAGCTCTAATCGTCGCCTAAATGTTTGTTGGGCAGACAAACAGACAAACCGACAAACAGACAAACCGACAAACAGACAAAAAAAAAGTTAATTACGTTTTTGGGTTCGACATCGACATAACAACAACCCCTGCTATTTTTTTTATTTTTATTTTCAATGTACAGACAGCACTTTTCTACAATTTTATTATATGTATAGATGAATAGTATTCACAAAATTTTAAAATCTGTGAGAGATGAGATGAGCGATAATTTTTCAAGAATCCCTTGCATTTCCATCTAAAATTAAAACTTTCTGGAAAAGTGTTGTGACTGTTGCAAGAAAGGAAATTTCCAGTAGGTACTTTTGATCGTTTTGTGGCCATGTATTATTCATAGAATTGTGGCATGAACACTGTAAAGTTAATGTTAAGACAACAAGGTTCTGTAATTTAGGGTAAAGGCATTGTTTATTTCATACACTGGTCACAAACTGGTAAAACATTTAGAATAGGTACGTTTTGTAAGTATCATAGGATAACAGTAAAATTTTAAAAAAATACTGTCATTTTTTTTTCATTGATTTTTCTTCTTTTCTCTTTGGGAAAGTGACACGATAATTATATTACATACATACATACATACATACATACATACATAAACTCACGCCTCTTTCCCGGAGGGGTAGGCAGAGACTACCTCTTTCCACTTGCCACGATCCCTGCATACTTCCTTTGCTTCATCCACATTCATAACTCTCTTCATGCAAGCTCGGCGGTTTCGGGCACTTTTGACCTGACCCTTCACCAGGACGTCCTTAATTTGATCAAGATATGTTCGTCTAGGTCTTCCCACCCCGACCTTTCCCTCCACACTCTCCTTGTATATCTGCTTAGTCAACCTGTTTTCATTCATCCTCTCCACATGACCGAACCATCTCAACATACCCTTTTCTATTCCTGTAACTACATCTTCTTTCACATCACAACATTCCCTTATCACGCTGTTCCTTATCCGGTCACTCAATTTCACACCCAACATACTCCTTAACGCTCTCATTTCCACTGCATTTATTCTGCTTTCGTGCTTCTTTTGCCATACCCAACTTTCACTCCCATACATTAATGTCGGGACCAACACGCCCCTGTGCACAGCCAGTCGAGCCTTTTTGGATAGTTTCTGACTGCTCATAAAGGCATGCAAAGCTCCATTCACCATGTTCCCCGCGTTCACTCTCCTTTCAATATCACTATCACACTTGCCATCTGATGTAAACTTTGATCCTAGATATTTGTTTTATATACAATATTTGTTTTATATACAATATTTGTTTTATGTCACAATATTTGTTTTATGTTTAAAACTTACACAATATAAAAATAGTCTTAATGATTCCTTCTCTAGTGTGTACTTTTTGTATAGTATTTCATGCACATATGGTAAAAGTCGGACATCTTATGATGGGTTTATATTCGTCCTATATGCACTAAATATGAAATGGGTTAAACTCAATACAATATTTGTCCCATATTTAAAACTTATACAATTTAAAAATAGTTTTGTTGATCTTTTTTCTAGTGTTTACTTTGTTTATAGTCTTGCATGCGCTTATGGTAAATGTCATTCAACTAATGATAATTCAATGTTCGATCTTTATGCACTAAATATGAAATGGGGTAAACTCAGCACATTCCTACTAAGTTACCCAAATAACACTTTGAATCGTGGTTATAAACTCCTATACTTTTCTGACATTAAAATAAATCTTGAAACGACTTACCTCACTACTGAACTCATATATGGATAACAGACAATTATTTGATGAAATTGACCAATCGTGTTCCACCTCTTGTAAGCTAATAAATGACCCTAACCAACTGGGTTTGGAACTTTCTAACCGGACAACAGATAAAAATAGTAGATTTAATATAATATCCATGAATATAAGGAGTATAAATAAAAACCTTGATAATTTTTTGATCTATGTGACTAGAATTAACGCCAAAATAGATATGATTGTGCTATCGGAATGTTGGTGTGACGAAGACACAGTCCCTCCGACCATAGATGGTTTTTCAGTCTTCTTTACAAAAACCAGTCACAACCAAAATGATGGCGTGATTATCTACATTCACGACACTGTAAAAGCCACAGTACGAGAAATCAAGCTAAAGGATGCTACTTGCATGTCTGCTCAAATAGGTAATATGACTGTTTTTGGCATTTATCGACCATTTGGTTTTACCGATCCAACTGCCTTCCTTGATTCTTTGGACACATTGTTAACTACTAATAAAACAAGAAATATCGTAATCACAGGGGACATTAACATCGATACCTTGAACACATCCAATACCTACGTACGAGATTATTTGGAAATAGTTGGTTCACATGGACTGCAAACCACTATCGACATGCCTACCCACACTAAAACCTGCATGGACCACCTAATGTGCAAACTGACGGGTTCCTTCCAAAGCTATGTCCTTTCCTCTGACATCACAGATCACTACGCAACATTCCTGTCTATCAAATCATCCTTATCACCAAATACCAGCACAGCAACAAAATTGACGAGAACCAAAATTAATTACAAGACCTTAGAAGATGCTATCAAAAACTATGATTGGAATCCATTCTTAAATACTGAGGACCCCAATACAGCAGCAAACATACTAATCAATACTTTGCAAGATCTCATTCTACTTAACACATGCACATTGACTTTCTCTAAAAGAAAACGACCCCTTAAACCGTGGATTACAATGGGCCTAATTAAATGCTTTCGGAAACGCGATCGTTTGCACTTACTAGCAAAAAAGAATCCGGATGATATTGACATAAAGCATGTTTATTTACAATATCGTAATGTCTGCAATGATACGGCTAAAGCTGCTAAAAACGATTATTACAGAAATAAATTCAACCAATATCATAAAAACAGCAAAGGTACTTGGGATACTGTTAAAGAACTATGTAATCTAACAAGTAGCCGTTCCCTAGCTGAGCCATTGCTTAGTTTGCTACCCAAAAAAGAAGATTCCCTGAATCTTGTAAATAGCTTTTTTACTTCAGTCGGCGGAAACCTTGCAGCAGACATATTAAATAAACTAAACACCACTGAATCTGACCTAACGTTAAAATCTTCAAGTAATACTTCGCAAAGAACGTATTCCATGTTTATGTGCCCAACTGACTTTATTGAAATTGATAAAATTATAAGAAATCTTAGAAGTAATAGTGCTCCTGGTGTTGATCTAATTCCTACAATTATACTCAAACATTCACGCATAATTCTATCTACTCTCGTAGCTCACCTGTGCAACCTAAGTATGTCCACTGGATCGTTCCCTACCATATTTAAGAGCGCTGTTGTTATACCTGTTTATAAGGGTGGTGGGAGGGACTCGGTGTCGAACTATCGTCCTATCTCTTTGCTCAGTACCATAAGCAAAATCTTAGAGAAGGTTGTCAATATTCGGTTAACCAATTTCCTAGAGAACAAGGGACTGCTAGCGGACAATCAATATGGTTTCCGACATGGTAGAAATACTGAAGATGCGGTGGTTGCCCTGTCTGAAATTGTTATTAAATCTCTAGACCAAGGCGACAGATGTCTAGCTATTTTTCTTGATTTGAAAAAAGCCTTCGACACCGTGTCCATTCCGCTACTCTTAATTAAATTACAGGAATTGGGTGTCAGGGGCACTGCTCTTGATTGGTTTAATGACTATTTAAATAACCGGTCCCAAGCTGTAAAAATTTCCAACACATTGAGCTCTAGTTTACCGATCACACATGGTATCCCGCAAGGCAGTACACTTGGACCTTCCCTATTTCTCATATATGTTAACTCTTTATGCAAATTGAGGATCGACGGTAGTATTCTGGCTTTCGCTGACGATACTGCCCTTATCTTCAAGGGAAGTACGTGGTCCCAGGTGCAGATAAACGCTGAGCATGGACTCCAAAAGGTTATGACATGGCTTGACAATAACCTCCTCACCATCAATGTACCTAAAACCAAGTACCTTTGTTTCAGAACCTGCGGTGCCACTAAACCTCCTGACAATTTCCGCCTTAAAATCCATTCAGGAAGCTGTAATGAAGTCGACACCATAAGTAACATTTGTAACTGTCCCCTTCTAGCTCAGACGGATACGCATAAATATTTAGGTATTATTATCGACCAAAATCTCAACTGGGCACCACACATTACGTTTCTTAGCAAAAGAGTTCGCAAATTAATATACCTTTTTAAAAATCTTCGGGAGTCTGCAGACTTGAAACTTATGATAAGAATATACTACGCGCTATGCCAATCACTTTTGACGTATTGCATTCCAGTTTGGGGTGGGGCTGGGTCCACTCATCTACTTGACCTTGAAAGGGCCCAGAGAGCCGTCATCAAGGTCATGTTAAAAAAACCTAGGTTATATCCTACGGACAAACTTTATAAAGAATCTGGTTTACTCTCTGTCCGGCAACTATTTATATTCAACTCTGTTCTTCGACATCACAAAACAATTGACCCGTCTTCGCTAGTCTCTCAAAACAGGAGACAACCACGGCCGCGGGTACCATCATATAACCTTCAACTTACCCGTTCCCAAACTTACTACTCCGGACCTTTTCTTTACAGATATTTTAATGACAATCTGAGAATATTCCCTATGTGTAGGACATCACTAAAGACAGCTTTAAACCAATCCTTAAAAACCCTTACCTATGACTCAACTGAACAACTTCTTAAACCTGTAATTTAACTGACCCACGTGACAGGCCATCTTCATTCTTTCTATTAGATTTGACTTCATTTCTACTTTTTCTACTTTTTACCACGTATCCGTGTACTAAATTTCAGCAAAATTCTACCCACTGACCTTCGCATGTTCGTGTTATAAACGTACCCACACGCGAAAAATACAGTCACACACTTACATACTTAATAACTGACCTACTGATTTGGTGCAATTTTACATCCATCCGTACATGTATTTCATACTTAGTGCAAACTTTCCAATAATTTCCCTATTCCATAGATTTATTTACCTATCTAAACCTTTTGTATTTTTAAATGTTCACTTATAATCTAATCTTAAAAGACCAATTATTGGGGTGGAGGGTTGGTAACCTGAGACACAGGTTTTCTTAGTTCAGGTGCCAGCCCACCATGGTCCTTACAGTGTGTATTAGCTCTTAAGACTATTGTCACATTTGTATCGGATTATGGTGAGAAATAAATGTTATTATTATTATATACAAACTCTTTCACTTGCTCAACTTTTTCTCCTCCAATCAAAATATTACATGCTGTCATTTCTTTCTCCATTTCAAAAACCAGTGTTTTAGTTTTACTTACGTTCACTTTCATTCCTTTCTCTTTTAAAGCTTCATGCATACAGTTTACCATCTCCTGTAACTCCTCCGCTGATGACGCCAGTATAACCTGATCGTCGGCATAGAGCAGACATTTGACGAGTAATTCATTCATCCTTAATCCACTTTCAGACTCTTTCAAATCTGTCAAACAACTATCCATAAATAGGTTGAACAGCCACGGTGACGCAACACATCCCTGCCTAACACCTTTCTCAATCTTAAACCACTCAGTGTGCGCTCCGTTTATCCTGACACAAGCACTCGAATCCTCATATAAGGATTTCAGTGCTCGTATCAAGAGACTGCTCACCCCATGCATAGAAAGTGCTGACCACAATTCATTCCTCTCAACTCTGTCATAGGCCTTTTCCAAATCCACGAATGTGCAATAGACTTTTTGACTCTTGGCCAAAAACTTTTCGGCTATGCACCGCAAAGAAAAGACCTGATCAGTACATCCCATTCCCTTTCGAAATCCCGCTTGAGCATCCCATATTTTGTCATCAGTTTCATTCCTGACTCTATTAATCAATACCTTAGCATACAATTTGCCGACGACGCTAAGCAGGCTTATACCACGATAATTTTTGCAGTCCAGTTGTGACCCTTTTCCTTTGTAAAGTGGCACAATAACAGCCTTACACCAATCTTTTGGTACTCGGCCGCTTCTCCAACACAAATTGAAAAGGCAGTACAACTGTCTAGCTACGACGCCTTTTCCTGCTTTAAGCATCTCGACCGACACTCTATCATACCCGGCAGCCTTACCCGCTTTCATACTCTTAAGTGCTTCCACAATTTCAAACATTTCAATTTCGCCTTCCATCTCATTCTCTTTTTCTTCGCTATAGCAGAACTCTTTCTTATTTTCTTCCTTTTTTTCAAATAAACTCTCAAAATAGTCCTTCCATATCTTTAGCACACATTCTTCTCCTTTCACAACGCTACCATCCTGGCATCTGATCCTAGTCAGCTCTCTGGTTATAGTTTTTCCTCGGGCTGACCTTACGGATTTCCAGAATACTTTCAGATTTGACTGAAAGTCTTCTGATAGCCTTTTATCAAAATCCTCTTTATACTCTTCTTTCTTTCTAATCACAGCTTTCTTAACCAAATCTTTCATTTTTTTATATTCCTTACGTGCTTCATTCACATCCTCATCTATAACCTCTTGCATTCTTAAGTTAGCTTTTGCTGCTAACAAATCCAGCCATGCTTTCTTCTTTAATCGCACAAGTTGTTGCACATCTTTACTCATCCACGCATTTTTGTGATTTTTCCCTTTCCTTCTTCTACTTACACCACACACTTCAACAGCTACTTTCACAATTCTTTCTTTAAATTCCTTCCATCCATCTTCAATATTGCTCCTCTCATCTAAATCTTCAATTTCATCCTTCAGTCTATTAATATACTTCTTACCTACATCCATATCTTGCAAATTTTCTACTTTCACTCTTTCCAAAGCGCTGGTTTGCTCCCTTACCCTGTGCCGCCAGCGATTGAAGATACCCCTTATCCGGGATATCACCAGTAAATGGTCCGAGTCAATGCCAGCACCGCGATATGCACGGGTATCCAGCACTTTGTTCTTCAATCTTTCATCTACAATCACAAAGTCTATCATACTTTTTAAAATACCTTCCACTCTTGTATAGGTGTGGATCTCTTTATGTTGAAACATTGAGTTCGACACAAAAAGATCCCACTCTAGACAAACTAATACACTTCTTCCATTATCATTCACCTTTTCGTCACCAAACGCACCAAGCACCTTTTCATATCCATCACGCTTTACACCCACCCATCCATTAAAATCACCTAACATAATAATCTTCTCATTTGGCTTGGTAACTTTCAATACTTCTCTTACACTATTCCAGAACTCCTCGTTTTCGCTTTTTGCTGATGTTGTACCCCTCGAACCCACATCCCACGGTGCATAAACACCTAAAACGAAGATCCGAGTGATTCCAACTTTCAGCCTAATCCATAGAAGACGAGGGCTGACACACTCATACTCATTCACACACTCAGCCATTCGTGCAGAAAGGATTAGACCGACCCCTTGACAGCCTCGGCTGGTACTGGAAATTCCAGACCAATACGCCGTGTAAGGATCGTGCTGCGTCGCGTCGCATCCTTTCCGCTTCGTTTCATTCACGCACAACACATCCAACCGTCTTTCACCCATCATCTGACATACTTCCTCAATTTTATCCTTCATTCCTCCTCTTAGATTCATCGTCGCAAAGCGGCTTTCAGCAGACCGCATACCGCTCCCGCCGGGAACGAGACGTGATGGGGTGCGGACACCATCGCCGCCATTTAGGTGCTCTTTCAAAAAATTTGCATCCATGCGATTCCCACGAGACGCAAGGGAACAATTTTGTCCGCCCCAGCAGAGCCCCGCATGCCAGGGTAAGGCTAGCCATTACCTGGGGGTCGCCCAACCCCATGGCGGAAGTGGCACGCTCGAGACTAGGCTCGCCCCTAGCCATGCATCCATCGGCGCGGCAGACCTTAGATTGGCATATATATGGATGGATAATTATATTATGTCGATGTTTTTGATAACTTTGTTTTAATTCATTCATACCAATCTACTAAACTAATTAAATGAACTAATTAAAACTTTTTGAATTCGTTGCTTTTTGTATAGGTGGCGTTAAATACGTTGCTTTTTTTATTTATCAAGTATTTTGTTACTTGTACCAAATAAATACAAAAGTATGCTTACGTCAAAGATTTCCATGTTACAAAGATGAAGATTTCCTCCTTCATTTTCGGGAAAAGCATTTCCGAGAAAACATTTTCTGGTAATTAAACCGAATACAAATTTGAAAGGTAAAAACAGTTCTTAGCTTTACTGTGGCTCTTCTCAACATGCTTCTTGGAATTAACAGGGAAATGTTGTTAAATAAAAGTGAAATAGCTAATTAAGACACTTTAGTTAAGTTAATTTATTTATTTTGCTTCTGCCAATCGTATATTGTCTAAAACTCTTTTATACTTTTAGAAACAAGATCTTATAATGAAAACATTTATCGGCAAGTTTAAAGTATAGGATGCCACAGTGGTAATGCTGGGTGAAAAACTTAAAGAATTGAATTATGAGAATTAATGAATGAATGAATGAATGAATTGAAATTCATTTTCTAATGATAAAGTTAGTCAAATAGTCAGATAAAACTGGCTACAAAAAGTTGAAACGCTTTCTTCTCTAGAATTTCACCAAGTTTAACTACAAATGTTAGAAGCAGAATGTTAACTCATAGTTGACCGTAGTGTAGAAATGCCAACTTTTAAATTGCAACATCATAATATTCTCTCGCTGTATTATTTGCATCAATTTAAACTTCCTCTGAATATAATGCAATTATTAATTTAGTTGTTTGTACCTACATGTAGTTCAGTTTCATAAATGTTATTAAATTAAATTGTCGTTCAGTATCTCGTAACACTAATATGATTTACCTGATCCCTTGTTAGCATTTGATATTCTGGGGTGAACATACATATGTATTATCACGTCTATATCCCTTGCGGGGTAGACAGAGCCGGCAGTCTTGAAAAACTACGTTCAGTCGTTAGGATTAATGATAGAATTGAGATTCAAATAGTGACAGGTTGCTAGTCCATCGCCTAAGTGAAGAATCCCAAGTTTATTAGACGATCCTTAAGTCACCTTTTACGATTCTAAATGGACGGCCTCTGTGGCGCAGCGGTAGTACGCTTGTCTGTGACACCTGAGGTCCCGGGTTCGAATCCCGACCAGGGCATGATGAGATAAGAACCGTTTCTGATTGATCTGGGTTTTGGATGTTTATCTATATTAAGTTAAGTATTTATAAGTATTTATTATAAAATATAGTATCGTTGAGTTAGCATCTCTTAACACAAGTCTCGTACTTACTTCGAGGCTAACTCAATCTGTGTAATTTGTCCCGTACATATATATGTAAATTAATATAAATAATATCTAAATCCTATCCGGGAACCACACGGCACTGTTATATTACATAACTAGCGACCCGCCCCGGCTTCGCACGGGTGCAAAATTCGGAAAAAATCAATATGTTTATTTATCTAAATGTAAGAATTTACGACACCACATTAGAAACCCTGAAAATAACAGTATTTCTCCATTATTTAATAGATGTTATTATACATAAAAACCTTCCTCTTGAATCACTCTACTTGGTACAAAAAACCGCATCAATATCCGTTGCGTAATTTTAAAGATTTAAGCATACAGACAAACAGACTAAAATAGCGGCTTTGTTTTATACTATGTAGTGATTGCAATTTATTGATATAATACCTTCTCTTGCCCGCAGAACAAGGCGCTCTGACAATCGTGCGTCGCTCCTCCAGCCGGAGTAAGACAGAGAGTTGTTCGACCCCCACAGACGAACAGCTGGACCAACTCGATCTTGACACCGAACATTTGCCCGCCGTCGACACGCCCGACGCCTGCGATAAAGCCGCTCTTAGGTAACTATATATGTTGAGACAGTCACGTCTTTATGCCTTGCGGGGTAGACAGAGTCGACAGTCTTAGAAAGACTTATAGTTGTGCGGTTTAATAATACAATTGAGATTCAAATAGTGAGTAATAAAGTCAAATTTTAACTATATTACTATGTTAATAGTTAATTAAACTTTTACAAGCTAACCGTAATGGGTCGACACATATAGAATTTAAGCGCTATAATCATTTATTTGAGGTTCATAACATTTTACGAGTATTAATTTATTGCCAAATATTGGCTTTCCTCGACCAGAAGATTTTATTTATTCACTTTATGCACGTAAAATGTACAACAGGTGGACTAAATGCCACAAGGCAAGATTTTGTTGTCTGTTCATACATACATACATACATATGGTCACGTCCTTATCCTTTGCGGGGTAAACAGAGCCATAGTATTGAAAAGACTGAATGGCCGCGTTCAGCTATTTGGCTTAATGATAGAATTGAGATTAAAATAGTGACAAGTTGCTAACCCATCGCCTAAAAAAGAATCCCAAGTTTGTAAGCCTATCCCTTAGTCGCCTTTTACGACATCCATGGGAAAGAGATGGAGTGGTCTTATCCACACTCCACACTAATAATAAAGAGGAAAGATTTGTATTTTTGTATGTTTGTGTGGAATAAACTCAAAAACTACTGGTCCGATTTTGATAAAATTAAGCACAGATATAGAATAGACCTTCAAAAGTGACATAGGCATAAATTTGTTTTGAAATAAATTTATTTCAAAACATAAAACACAAAAATATGTCCACCCGTGCGAAGCCGGGGCGGGCCGCTAGTTCTTTTATATATTGGTGCCGGGAACCACACGGCACCTGTCTTGCTGTCTGTTCATTGATAGATTAACCAAGCAATATGTTTTACAAAATTTAGATAACCTCTGACGATCCTAAACCAACTTAAAACTCCTGTACCTAAAAGTAACGTGTAGAATGCAACCTGACGAATAACATTAGGACACTTGTACGAACACTATTGGTATTTGACCCTAAAAAAAAAAGGCTAACAATAAATGAAACTGGAATTAGTTGATTTGTAAAAAATCGATTCTAAATACATTAAAAACTGGCGAAGTAACTTAAGTACTAATGAAAAATAATTACATTGAAAATATTCAACACATTCAATTATTTCATAGGAAAGTTTCAGCACTTTTTCTAAATCAACTTAATGGTTGTAGCGTGAGATTCGTGTTTTCAACTGACTCTGACTTGCAGAAACAAGGAGATGAAAGACAATTGGGCGTAGTATTAGAGAAACTAATCATTAAAGTAACAGCAAACAAGTTGAGCGTAATGAATAGTTTGTTAAGCTATTTTATAGTTTACTAGAGATCGCCCGCGACTTCGTCCGCGTGGAATAGTTATTATGGGCATCATTGATGCCCTCAAGGATATTTCTTCGTTCCTAAAAGTTGCAGCGTGATGTTATATAGCCTAAAGACTTCCTGAGATTAGCACGATTAAACAAACAGATAAAGATAGATATATACTGGACGAATTACACAGATTGAGTTAGCTTAGAAGTAAGTTCGAGACTTGTGTTACAAGATACTAACTCAACGATACTATATTTTATAATAAATACTTATATAGATAAACATCCAAGACCCAGGCCAATCAGAGAAAGTTCTTTTCTCATCATGCCCTGTCCGGGATTCGAACCCGGAACCTCCGGTGTCACAGACAAGCGTACTACCGCTGCGCCACAGAGGCCATCAAAAACAAACAAACTCTTCAGCTTTAGGTATATCTAATATTAGTAAGTATAGATACGTTACCCTTTGAGCCTTGATCCGCAACAACACCTAGCTGATGTTCAATCAATGAACGCAGATCAAACGCCGTGTCACGCGGCCTCACAGTTCGCTGATGATTTACCTTCCAACGCCAGCAACGTACCACAATTCAAAATGGCGCCTTTTTCCTGTTACTGAAGTGTAGTTACCGACAGTATTTTCATGTCGTGTATTGTTGCTTTTATTTCTATCCTAATTTATTGTTTTCCGTGTGGTTTCTGGTACTTTAGAATAGAACCACTCTTTTCCATGGATATCGTAAAGGGCGACTAAGGGATTGGCTTATAAATTTGGGATTCCTCTTGTAGGCGAAAGGTTAGCAACCTGTCTAGCAAGCCATACAGCTGAACGTGGCCTTTCAGTCTTTTTGAGACTGTTAGCTCTGTCTACCTTGCATAGGATATAGAAATTAAATTTAAAAAAATTATAAATATTTATTGGGCAACTACAAGGATACTATAGACGTGACTATATGTATGTTTGTTAATTTATTTCGTCGCTTCACAAACTTGTGTTTTTTTTTATTTATTTTATTTTATGTTTTAGTATTTATTTTTAAGGTTTATAAACTTGGGATTCTGCTTTTATGTGACGGGCTGGCAACCTGTCACTATATGAATTTTAATTCTACGAGTAATTCTTCATCATTAAGCCAAACAGCTGAACGTGGCCTATCAGTCTTTTCAAGGCTGTTGATTCTGAGTATCCCACAGGGAAATAGATGTGATTATATGTACAAATGTATGTACACACCTACTTTCGCCTCACAAAAACACAGCGCGAAATACAAAATTGTACATACTGTTTTCATTTCTCTATACCATCCAGTCTTATGATTGAATCGAAGCACTTCTTGATAGTGAAACGAATGGCATCAAAAGCGGTTTTGTTGTTTTTCAGCTCCATAAATGGTTTTCGTTGATTTCCTTTTGGCTATAGTCGATTTCAACAAATAGTATTGTTTCTTCTTTTTTTTCTAAACCTTTGGCAGAATAAATGCTGTATTCATAGTGTTTTTATTCATATATTTTTTACTAGACGCCCGCGATTTCGTCCGCTTGAAATCAATACCGCGGGAACTCCGGGATACCTAAAAAGTAGCCTATATGTTGTTCTGGGTCTTCAGCTACCTACATACCAAGTTTCATCGTAATCGGTTTAGTAGTTTTTGCGTGAAAGAGTAACAAACATCCACATTGATGTCCTGACATACTCACAAACTTTCGCATTTCTGATATTACTAGGATGTCTGAAGGATGTTTCTAGTATTTGGAAACTGGTTTAGACCAATTACCTTCATCATTTCACTTTTTTAATCCCCGATTTAGACTTCGAAAATTACTTAAAGATTACTAAACTCTTTACGCTTTTCAAGTCAGAATATATTCAAATTAATATCTTCCAATAAACGAAGTGGAATTATAAGTTCAATAAGACTTTAGAAAACAAAAGATTAAAAAGACGCTTTGGACCAAGTTTTAATCAAAACTCTATTGAATCGAGCGGTAAGTCGATCATATTCAAATGCAAATGCAGTCACGACACTACGAACAGACAACCCCAAGTTAAGTTCCCGTATATAGAGCTCTATGAGTTGGTAATAGGAACTAAATTGTTATAAAATAGACGATATTTCAACTGTACCTACATGAGTAGAGTATAATTCGAGGTACAAAATGGTGGGTTCGTGTAATCACATACGTGAGGCATTTCCGTAAATGCAATGAATTTTCAAGTCGATTATATGAGAATTTGCATTTTTGATACATACATAGTACATATAATCACGCCTATATCCCTTGCAGGGTAGACAGAGCCAACAGTCTCGAAAAGACTGATAAGCCACGTTCAGCTATTTGGCTTTAAGATACAATTGAGATTCAAATAGTGACAGGTTGCTTACCCATCGCCTAAAAGAATAATCCCAAGTTTATAAGCCTACCCCTTATTCGCCTTTTACGACATCCATGGGGGAAAGATGGAGTGGTCATATTCTTTTTTCGATTGGTACCGGGAACAACACGGCGCATTTTTGATACTTGGTTCTAGTGCTGCAATGTTTCTAAGATCACAGATCAAATGTTATGAAAATAAAAAAAATTAAAAATTATAGATGTTGAAACGATCTAAATAGACTTCTTTCAGTCTCACCCTTTGCCAGTTTTCAGTAGTTGTTTCGAAGACCTACGAACGTTCAAGATATAATATGTTTTATCTTCTTCTCTCACTTTCTTTTTATTAGTCTGCGACGCCGTATTTTTCACACATAAAATTACAGACAAGTTATTTATATTTTCTATTGTCTTAGTTAAAAAAAATTTTCGACATCGACAAACCAAAAGAGCCAGAAATCACACAAAATACTTCGGCAACGGAAAAGCTAATCAATCTATTCCGAATTTATACGAAACCTTTTATACGTTTAAATAATTTTGTAAGTAATGAGTTTTGTAGTAATTTTATAGTAATCGATTTCAACAGTGTTCGTTTGCACGTGTTACAAATTCGCCACATAGAATAGGTAGTGTCATTTAATTTCTAAAATAAACTTAGTAATAATTGAAATACCATATATATTTACATAAAATCACGCCTTTTTCTCATAGGAGTAGGCATAGACTACATATTTCCACTTGCCACAATACCTGCGTACTTCTTTTGCTTCATCCACATTCATAACTCCTTTCATGCAGAGTCGACGGTATCGGATAGGCACTCTTGAAAATAATATTTCTATGAAATTTTCATATAGTAGGTAGAGAGATACCATCTGTATCATTAGAATAATGCTATTTTTTTGATTTTAAACTTTAAAAATCAACTTGATATTAAATTTAGCAATGAAATTGCTGGCGTCTCTTAAGAAAATATTACTGCCACGGTAAAGGATGTTGAGCTATTTTTAAAATTCAATAATGAATCAACGGCCATGAAGTAATCTTCCTTGTAATAAACATTTTCCCTCCAATTGCCTTCTAGCTAAGTTATTATTTTCCTCTTTTATTCACAACTAGCGACCCGCCCCGGCTTCGCACGGGTGCAAAATTATAAATATTATTATACATAAAAACCTTCCTCTTGAATCACTCTACCTGTTACAAAAAACCGCATCAAAATCCGTTGCGTAATTTTAAAGATTTAAGCATACAAACAAACAGACTAAAATAGCGACTTTGTTTTATACTATGTAGTGATCAATGTTTCTTTGTTCACAGATTACGCTATCTCTTAAGACAATTGAACAGAGGTGAAATATCAGCGGAGATACTACAAAAGAATTTACAGTATGCAGCTAAAGTGTTAGAAGCAGTTTACATAGACGAAACCAAGTAAGTATAATGATATAGACAAGTTTTATTAATGTGAATCTTTATTTACTAATGGATATGAATCTGCATTTTGGTTAACTGGGAAAACTCAGTTCGAAAAAAAATTACCTGTATCGGATTACGATACGAACTAAACATAAGTTAGCAGGTATTGATGTTTGACAAAGAGTAATCATACAAAAATATATAAGAATTAAAAAAAAGCACACAATATTTTTAAATGGCGTGATTGTACACATTAGTTTCAGCATGGCGTCATAAAGGTAGATTACGAAAACATTTTTCTTAATACGAAATATTTTTGACAATCTACTGATCAATTTAATCTAGAAAAGAAACAAAAACCTGCTTACTTATAACAAATTAACTATTGATATTTTAATGTAATGAACAATCTTACAAAACTTGTGTGTTTCAGATGCGTAGTCGTCTGTACCTATGTTTACATCGTGTTCATAAATATTATTCATAAGCTCACTAAGACCATCAATTTTGTTTTGTGCCAAAGCCCCTTTAAAAGCTCTCTCATTGCTTTTCCCGATACTTTTACGCTTTATTTCGTTTTCCTTTTCGTTGCGGCGATTTCGGAGCATTTTTCTATATCAATTTGTAAAATCGGTAAGGATTTGTTTGCAAAGAAAAATCTAGTTTAAAATTTATATACTTTACATGCTTACTACGTAATTTACTTATGTGTTATTGTTGTTCTTCTTGAGTCGGGTTTTAACACTTCCTGATTTTTTTTCAAGTTAAAGCTAAGTTTGCCTTTCTTCAGATATTGTGTCAATAATAAAGGACAGGGAGATTTAACATTTTAAAGACACCAATTTAGTTAATAATATAAAAATGACAGTATTTTTTTTTTTTACTTAAAGTTTTGAGTTATAATATTGTATTTAAAAGAACACAGGTTAAACAAAAGAATTTGACAATTATCAAGCTGTTTAAGAGAATTAGAACAGGTTTCTTAATCAGTGGCCAAAAGTATAAACTCCCGCACAATTAATAATTAAATGAAGTGCCTTTCTTCTGTCGGCAATTAGCGTAGCATATATTATAATAATGTAAAGAGCATTTGTAAATATGAAATATAATTATTACGTTAGTTACTTATTTTCACAGAATTTCTTGATGAATGCAAGAAAATAAAGTTAATTATTTTCACAAAAATTCTCACAAGAAATATATATTTTAATATTTTCACAACCATATAACAAAGATACATACATACATACATAAAATCACGCCTCTTTCCCGGAGGGGTAGGCAGAGACTACCTCTATAAATTATATATAACAAAGATTACTTAGGTAATTACTTTTATTTAGATTTTTTATATAACTACAAATCAATTTAATAATTTATTCATTTATATAAACATTATGTGATGTTTTCCTCTGTCTCTTTCACTCAAATAAGCAGCAATTAGTTTTTTGACTGTTTCCATTACAAGTTTAGCACCTAAAGTTTGTCTTAAGTGCCTAGGTATCATCAAAATGACGGTGAAATGAAGCAAATTTCACTATGGAATTATACATTAAAATATAGTAGGCTATTCATCTCTCTGACTATGATAAGACGGCCCCTGTGTCGCTGCCGTAGTGGGCTTGCCTGTGGCACAGTAGGTCTCAGGTTCGAATCCGAATTTGCATTGGCCTGGATCTTGTATGTTTATCTTTATAAGTATTCATTAAAAAATATGATATCGTTTAATTGGTATCTTATAGCACAAGTTACGGACTTACCTACTCGGACGCTTCTCAATCTGAGTTATTTGTCCCGTATATATATGTATAATTTTATCCTAAATTAATCAAAAGTAAAGTGAAATGTAGGTAGTTATAATTTATTTTGTACTTAAAATATCCTAATTACTTATATTGTTCAAGTAAATTCTTAAAAGGTTATTTTACACTCAATAACTCTCCTCTACAATTTTAAAATTTAACCATCAACAACTTCCAGTTTCGAATCTTTCATCACTACTGAAAAATGTTGGTACATTTTTCAATGGAAACTCTATTCCATCTAAGCAATATGGGCGAACAGATATTTTTTGATTTTCTTTTCATATTGTCCATTTAAAATTTTCCGCTTCAGGGCTTTAAAATTGAAACATGAAATTATAAATTTTATACAATTTTTTCCAAAATAATAAAGTTTATCATGTTGCCCTTCTAAATAAATTGTGTTTTCATGAATCATCATTATACATAACATAGGAGTGGTCTTATACTAAAGTTCATACGGCACAAACCTAAAACGTTTGTTACTTTCAAATAGCATTAACTATTAATGCAAACTATTTTAATCACTACGGTTTTAAAAGAAATGACAAAAAAAACTCTGATAGCACATAAAAGGAGTATTTATAACGTTCAAAACTTGGAGGGCTTCTATACCTTTGAACTTCTTATTGCGAACGAATCCTGACAAACATAATTAAATTAAATTGAGCTTTGAAGCCATGCGAACGATTCACTTGTACAGAATAAAATAGTTCTCATTTCCTAAGATGCATGCTCCGATATTGCCATATCTAACAACTCTTCTATTTATTTTGTTATTCCTTGGAGAATCACAAGATTTACCATACACAGACTTCTACGGTGTCTTGTTGAAACAATGGGTCGTGACGTCGCGTCGTCATCCGCCATTGATTGTGTCTAACGCAGGGATAGGAGAGACGCTGAGCAGCCTCGTGCGCCCCAGACGACACTCCACAAACGACGCCTGCGCACACCTTGCTGGGCCAGATGCTCAGTTGAGAAACCGAACGAAGCAAAGTTAATACCGTTACAACAACGCCGACATTCGCCAAGTAGTCGCGCCTCCCTTCTGTCCAATCTGTGCGATTAGGTCTTTCTGTTATGTTGACGCTTCAACTTGATCTGTCTCATCCTACTCTTTTAGATTAGACCGATTTACCCCTAATTACTTTGCAATTTTATCAGTGTGAAATGTTTTACTGCACGCTGATGAAGCATCCAGTTTTGGGTTTTAGACATTTTCGTGTGACCGAAATATTTCGAGGAGAAGTTAGGTCAACAACCACCTACTTTCCGCTTTTTATTTCCAACTAGGTGGTAGTATTTGCTTAACTTGTTCTCTCTTGTAGTATAGCGTTCCTCTGTACGTTTAGAATAGACCTGGATAACCCAGTGAATGGTTTTCAGTCTCTATATGGCCGCCTTCCCTTTTCTCATTAATATCTCCTTCGTTCCATTTCTTTGGCATGTGTATATATACTATAATGTATTTTCTCGTTCAAAGCAACCTTTTCATGTGCATTTACATAGCTCACTACGTCAAGCTTTTTCATTAAATTTTATCAAATATATCACATTCAATCATTTCTCTTTTACATAAGGATTATATCAAATTTGTTAATATTTACTGAAAAATCAAAAAGAGTCAATTCATATGTCTTGGTTTACAATGAACAATATTTGTTATATTTTAATCCACTTTTTTTGTCTGTTAATATAGTAATCAACATGGTACGAATTTTATTATTTGATTGTGAAAGCCGGTTGTCTCCAAGATTTGATAACTGATTAATTTTGCTAAGCTTACTATTTAGAAAACAATTACTTATATCAATAAGATTTAAATGAGAGACAGCCGGTCATCGATATTATTAAATGTCGTGACATCCCTTATCCTATTGTTCCCTGACTTCATCCCAATGACGTCGTGTTTTATTTTAGACCGGCAGTGGCGCGTCAGCAGTCGGCTCCTACCCTGGTGTTTAGGTGTGTCGATGTTACCACTTTTTTAAATCCCATTGCCACTTTTATAAAAGCAGATCTTTACGAAATACTTTTGACGGAACAGACAACTGAAACTTCGCGATTATGAAATGTACAGAAATATTTTTAATAAATACGAAATCAATTATTATAAATAAAACATGTGAAGTTACACTTACCGAAATAACTTTTGAGTTTAAATATTTCCTGGACTCGTTAGACTTCCTTATTTCTATTTATATAAGTATATTTCCTTTATAATTGTTTAAACTAATTGAGTGTTTATAAATAGTTTGATTTAGGCCAGAATATCTAAATAAATTTCTGAAACTAAATACATTCTAACCTATAGTTATTCCTCAATTATTTGCTTCACCTAACCAATACTGGTTATGTACTAAATGCTATTATAACTCGTTCTAACCAAATCTCGGAATTCTGGTTTTATTAAAGTGGTAATGGAGACGGAACGGCCCCTACCTTGAGCTCTAACAAACCTGCTTGTATTGTCGTGTGTATTGTTATAACAGAAACACTGCTTTCCATTGTTGTAGCTTTTGCTTCAAATGCAGCGACTAATTATACACAGTCGCTTCTTCTTCTTGAAAATAGGTACTTTGATTTTTGTACTGTATTTTAAAACATACTTATTTCAATAGGGTTACAGCGTAGTGTTGAAATAATACATTTATGACAAAGCCCAGTATAATTTGTTCTTTTCTTTAAAGTCGAACTTCTTTAAATTCTCAATACAATATAGGATTTCCAAGAAACGAGCACAGGCTCCTTTAAAATCTAAGGATATTGTTAGACGTAGATTTTTACACAAAAGAGGTGAAACCATCCAATGGAAAGCATTGTATTTAGGTTAGCTTTGTATTTCACTAGGCAATAATTAAATGGCAACATACAGAAAACTACGTTATATATCTTAAATAAACAGTTGACTTTGGTTCGTCTGTTGAAAGTCCGAAATATGAATTGTTAATGAGTTTGTTTCCTGAATTTTATAAAGCTCATTAAACCTTTAGCTACAAGCTTTGATAACAGAATCAAATTGATTTCATTTAGTCGTAATAATAATGAAGAAGTAAATCAGAATATTATTGAAATTAAATACACTTTTTGCTCTATAATTGTTGCCTATCAGATTTGATACAAAGCACGATGCATGAAATGAAACCTTTCGAATCTTTGAAGATTACTCTAAGTCGGCCATGCATGCCTCTGCTCTGGCACTAACCATCTCAGTTGTTATATAAACTTTAACAATTATGATCTCTGGACAGACATTGGATGCGCGTGTTTTTGTAATGCTAATTATGTTATGATCGGAACAACAAGGAGCTTTAAACAACCTTGGATATTTGAGATGGCGAAAATTGAAAGCAAGAAATATAACAACCTCTCAAAAATAATTATCATCATTTCATAAGTTATGGTCATTCTTCTGTATCTCGTTTTATAAGAAAAATGTAGTCCTACAAACCAGTTACATTCATAATATTTCATGGTTTCATTTTTCTTTTGATACGAAACGAGGTTTACGTCATAATTGTTTAAGAGACGTCATTGAACACAAAATAATCAAGGAAGATAAAAGCAATGCAAAAAGCATAATGTGTTCTGCAAATAAAGGGATAATCATTATCTAAATCATGCTATTTTGGTATTCATGCAAACACCTCACTAATTTGAAAAATTTATATAATTTTTTATTTTTATAATTGTTAACAGAAATGATTATAAATGTGTTTTACAATCAGTAAACTTCGTGTCGTATAAACACTGTGGAAAGGATCATCTATTTAAATTGAAATACTTCTGACAAAAATTCAAGAGCCACACGGTTTGTTAAAATACTTTTAGAAATAACTACAATGTTGACTATATTTTTCAATCATCATATTGCTTAAACAACAAGCACTATGCTGACGATTGAAAAATCTGACTATTTATATTAGGATTTGAAACCACTTTCTATAACTTTAACAACAATAAATTTCACTATGTAACTTTTCTTTATCCGCTCACCTTAAAATATAATAATTGTACGTTTGTTTCAGACACTCTAATCATATTTTTTTTCTCTACTAACAGCGACAATTTAGCTATATATCAATTTTACTCACTTTAAATTGAACAGGCAAATAGAGGTAGAAACTTTTGTAAGTCGAATCAACATTAATGAAATAGAAAATATTTTGTAGCATATTATAATTACTTAGAAATAGTTGAATGACAAACACTTTACATTAATTAATGATATTGAGTAATTTTAGAATGTAGGTTTTACACAATTCTTAGCATAGAAAGAATTAAGATTTAAATAATGGTAAATAGTTGATAAATATTTATTAAACAAGTAATATTCTAGCAAGGGCTTGGAAACACTAAAAGGGTAACGTGCTTATAGTACGCCATTCAATAATAAAGTTTTGCGGATTGATCGCTGGAACCTAATAACATATTTCCGACAATCACCAAACCAAGTTTGTCTATGTCACTGTCATTAATAACTCCAATGACGATGGTGAAACGTTCGTCGCCTTTCCTGATACTAAATATGATATTAACATCTCCTGGATTGTGAACAGGAGATTGGCTGATGAAGACGATGAGCTATCAGAGGTACAGCCCGATGCAGTGCCTCCCGAAGTCCGGGAATGGCTGGCGTCAACATTCACAAGACAGCTGGCGACAGCTAAACGAAAGTCTGATGAGAAACCAAAGTTTCGCTCGGTGGCGCACGCGATCCGAGCAGGCATTTTCGTGGACAGAATCTACAGGCGGGTCACAAGCACTGCGTTGATGCAGTTCCCACAAGACGTTGTTAGAGTACTTAAGGTATGTATTTATAGTTGCAGAAATTCTTATATATATTTTTTTTTGGTGACTAATATCTGTTTTCTTATTAGATAGAATATAAATCTAAGATAGAATTTTGATAGGCAAGGGAAGAAAAACGTGACGGCTACTCGTATTTCTTCATTTGAGGGTTTTGAAATTTAGTCCTTGATATTTTACGTAGTTTCTGAAAATATATTTTAAATCTAACCCCCCAACATTTAGAATATTCAGTGGTTTCGGTTTCTGTCCATTTATAGATCTTCACGATGCAAACATACAAAGATAATTATTCTCCAGAATTCAACAGTTACCTCAACTAAATGCGATGAAACATTTAGTAAGTACACATTTGTACTCGTCATTTACCGTACTTACATTCAAATGAAGGCCGTAGGGTCAAGGCAGCGTTTAGAATGCCGAATGCTTCGGGAATGTCCAATTACAATTCGGGATGTCGGGAAGGTTACGGGGCTAGAGTAGGTCATGCTCTGATATCCCTGCATACACACACGTGCTTATGTATGTATATTGTACTCGATACATACGTTTTAAAATGTATAAGTAGCAAATCTACTATTTTGTACTGTAGGTTGAAATCCTGGATTGCTAAGTAAATTAGAATGTGTAGTAGTGATAATGTTCTGGTCTCTAAGTCGTAAGATCCTGCGTTCAAAGCCTTGCTGGGGCGTGATAAATAAGTTCATTTTAATATTATCATCTTCATCCATACTGATTATTATAAATGGGACTTTTTCACTCGTTATCTCTCTCACCAGTTTTCGTAAAAATTTCGAATGTCGTAGTATATTCGTAAAATTCTACTACAATTAATTTAAATACAAATATAAAGAAGGAAATTAAACTTGCAAAAACTAACATTGGAGCGGGTAGTAGCGGAATTCACAGCCATTTGTCTAGCCGACCCTTAGCGCTAGCTGGCCTGATAAATTTTGCAAATCCCCGTCCAAGATACTACATTATCTCGAGATAACCAGTTCGTGAATGCGGAATTATTTATTTCATAGAAAACATAAACGAGGGCAGAATTTCAAGTGTGAAAAATTTATTGCAACTACAATACGAGTACACCTTTGTTTATGGTTTTTTTTGTTATGTGTTTTTCTTTTTTTTTATCCCCAATATTAATTGTGTTTTTTGGATTATAAATTGCCCTGTGTCCTTGTAAATACTTTAAATTCATAAATCTTTAAGAGTTTAAGTAAAAAACACAAGCTTTTTCAGGAATTATGTGGTGACGTTTTTATCTATTTACTGCGAAAATTAAGTTCAGCCTTAAATTTTTCTAAAAAAATATTCACATAGATAAACTCAAGATTCAAGTAAGTATAAATATATTTACAACAAGATAAGTAAGTATTAAGTATTACAGGTTACATATTCCGTTGAATAGAACGCTGTTGAAAATTTGTCCTCGCCATACCTCACAATTTGCTTCCATGAAAAATTCATTACACGATTCCAACGAGCAAAATTCGTTCTCTATCAAGTGGTACATAATTGAGATTATTTCCAGTATCCCATTCATCTTAATCTCAGTGACAAGAGACTAGGAGATAACGATAAGAAAGCGGGTGATTGTTAATTGTAACTTGATTTTTTTCTCTTGTAATAAGGCCTTTATTTCCACTTTTATTAGGGTTGGCTCATTATAACTTTTTTACAGTAGCTGAAGTTTTAGTTAGTCGCGTGTAAGTTTTTCCTTTTGATTGAAAATACATAAGTAAATTTATCATTTCTGAGATAACAATTAAAATTAAATGTCAATCGTTAGTGAAAAGATAAAGTATACACCTACAATATAGAGCGGTTAAAAATGTGTCCTCAGCATATCTTACAATTCGTTTCGATTAAAAATTCATTACACGATTCCAACGAGCGAAATCCGTACTCTATCAAGCAGAGTGATACATAATTGAGATTATTTCCAGTATCCCATTCATCTTAATCTCAATGACAAGAGACTAGAAGATAACTGGTATTAATCTAGTTTCAAATTTGTTTTTGTTTATCGCAGAGAGAACACGATTATTAATTGGAACTTTCTTTTTTTGATCGTTTTACGATAGTACTTCTCATTTTTTCGATATTTTTTTCCAATTTTTAATTCGAACATCTACAGTTTTGTACCGTCGGGAATGTGAATAAAAAGAAAAATCTAGCATCCTATTATGTTAATTATCCCGAGATTTATAGTAATTAAAGTAGAAGTTATATTTTTCTAGTTTTAAAAGCTCGTTGGCAGTTACTAGATTGGGGTTGGCAATACTAGATCTAACAGGTAGAAAACATTTTTATAGGCTTCTCAAAATCAAAGAGCTTTCCATGTCATGAATCTGAAACTCCAACTTACTTCTTGAGTTCGTCATGTTTAGTTATCCTTTTGTTCGCGTCGCCCGCAGGGTTGTGTTTTGTATAACTTTCCGTTTGTTTAAACGCTTTAACCGCCTACGACGAAGTTAAATATAATTGTATGTAGCTACGTATGCCCTTTGTTCAGTTGAAATTACTTGGTTGACTTATCTATATGTGGCCACAGGAGTTGAAGTTGTTTGTAATCAGACTTTACAAACCCGTGTCCGGTTTTATTAAATCAGTTCAGGTCTGAATAAAAAATAGACTTACGTTCAGGGTTTTCACATTTAGGTATAATACCTATTACTCTTTGCATTTCAGGGCTCTAGAAAGAAATGGTACTGTTAATTGTTTGATAGAAAAAGTATACAACGAATATAGGTACAGATAGATGGGTTTGGTATAATTACTTGGAGAACACAAAATTTTATGACTGATTGTTGGATATAAGCAACATGAAGGCAACTACGTGGGATCGAACCTGTGAATTTATGACTTAAGAGTCAAGATCACTACCACATTGCGCCACCTCGGACACTCCCCATCAATTATAAGAAGAACTAGTGTCCATACTATAGGTACACTATTATTTTATAATACTTTTCTAAAAAGAAATATATTGTCCACAGACATTAGACGAGTGGTCGTTCGACGTGTTCGCGCTCCACGAAGCTTCCTGTGGAGCCCCTGTGAAGTACCTGGGCTATGAGCTGCTCAACAGATACGGAATGATACACAAATTTAAGGTCAGTGACATAACCTTTCTTATACTTTATAGTACATACATACATAAAATCACGCCTCTTTCCCGGAGGGGTAGGCAGAGACTACCTCTTTCCACTTGCCACGATCCCTGCATACTTCCTTTGCTTCATCCACATTCATAACTCTCTTCATGCAAGCTCGGGTACTTTTGACCCGAACGAACGAGCTTTTTTGAAAAGTTTGTTCAGTATAAATGCAGCAAAACAATCAGGTTCATGTCTAGCGCAAAGAAGGAGTCTCTGCCTTCTCCTCTGGAAAAGCGGCGTGATTATAAAGATTGATGGGTTTGGATGAAGCAAAAGGAACAGGTTTCGTGGCTAGCGCATTGATGTAGTATAATGTATATATTCTTCCTCCTAATTGTCCCTGTTATACACTCACCACTCTGGAGAGGAGCCCGGAGTAAGCTCTTGGCCGTGGATCCAGGTTTGGGTGAGTAAGGATTCCACACGAAGCGACATCCATCTGACAATGTAGATACACAACTTCGAAAATAATTATTGGTACAAAGTCAATTGGTGATTTACCCTGTATTTTTGGTAACTTACCGATTCGACCACAGACGCATCCTCTCAACAGTCCAACTGAGTAATTATCGCCAATTGTATTGCAAGTGCGTTTCTCCTATCTAACTAGATATTATCCCAGTTAGTACAAGTTTCTTCAGGCAGAATTATGAGACCTCGCTCTATGAAACTTTCAGTTGCTGAAGGTAATGCATAAAGTTGAAATAGAGTTTTCCTACACATGCCCTGGAGTTGATAAGTGGCGTAAAACGGGACTATCAAAGAATAAGTTTGCAGGGATTTTAATAACGCAATGTTAGTATTTACTCGTTGGTAATTAGGGTCTAGAGGCATGTTAGTTTACTCATATAAAAAGATGAAGAAATATATGAATTATAGACATTTTATAATCAGCGCTCATAGAAACAATATAAGCAAACTTAAAAAGAGAAAATATCTAGTTTACAAATATAATCGCTTTGAAACATCAATGAGGGTTTTTCCCTTTATTCCTAATGGAATTGGACAGGCTGTTTGCCGATAAGTCAAATTAAACCTTCCATGTTATCCCCCATTAATCCAATTTGCTGGTTTGTTGCCTACCCACCAACTTGACGGCTCGTTATCTTGAAATTAAGACTTAAATATTTTTATTGGAAAAGTTTTAAAGGGAATTCACCTAGTGTCATGTGGTTCCCGGAACTTTAAAATAGGACCACTCCGTCTCTTTTCCATATCTGGCCTTTCGTTTTGAATCATTTAACAAGGATTAGGTTTTCCGGCAAAGTATTGGGATTATTCTGTTAGGCTATTCCATTCCATCACTAAACCATCTCAGTCATCAATCCGTTCCAAATCAGATGGTCTATTTGGAAAAATTAATGCGGTCTTTGTGTTTTTTTCAGACTTTTGGCTTCCCTTTAAGGATCAAGACGCGTAATAATTATTTGCCGCATAAATAAAAACCGCCAACTTAAATTGAATGAGTAAATGGAAAACCTGTTAAGCGATAGTTAATGAAATGATAATGACTTATTCGTGATCTTAATAAAACCTTGGGCTCCTCTCCAGAACGAATACGGAACAAACGCCAAGAGTATGATTGTTTCGATTCGCCGAAAAGGGAAATTTCAGCTTAAAAACATTTAACATTCCTTTGATCTCGAAATAATTCCAAAAATTAATTTGTTACCTTATTATTAAAGTTACAATTCAAAAAAATTTCATCAACGTCGCGAAGTTAAAATGAAAGTTTTAATAGCCTCTTCGATAACTCAAAAAAAAGTTGAGATTACTCTTTAAAGGAATTCGAGACGAGTTCTATGTGTGAGAGCTTTAATGAAAGACAGATATGATATATTTTAGTTGTAAGGCGAGCCCCGGGCCCCGAAACATTGATGTGGTGAGGAGGGTGCAACCGGGAATTATAAAAATCGTCCATAGAAATTAAAAAAATATTTAAAAAATAACACAACATATATACATATATATGGTCTTTTATGTGATGTTGGTGTTTCAGGTCCCGCCAACAATTTTAGAAAACTTCTTGAGCCGGATAGAGGAAGGCTACTGCAAGTTCCACAATCCATACCACAACAATCTACATGCGGCAGATGTTGCGCAGACAGTCCACTACATGCTGTGTCAGACAGGCCTTATGGTGAGTGGAATCTTAAGTGGATTGGGGTCGTAACTTTTGCATCACGTAGTCGAACTTCAAATTTCAATTGCTTTTTGCCCAAAATTTCAGTTGTTTTTTATTTTTCTGTAACTCCGTGAGTATATATATCAATATATGTATAAATTTCCTAGCTACCTACCTACATATCTACCATTTAGCATCTTAGTATTCCAAAGAAAATAATTTTTACAAGTTTAAACAACCTGTACGATTTCACATTTTTTGATTACAATCAAATCGATACCTTTCATTAAAACTATCGTTAGTGTACGATCAAATAACTTGGATTCTCTCTTTTTGCTTCGCATTTTCCTAAAGTTCCAACCGTCGATTTATCAACATCATCCCAAACGTCAAGGATCACGTTCTTCAAAGTTTCCAACATTTCTCTGCCCACTTTGCCCAGTCTGCATCATTCTTATTAACTAAGAACAAAGTTTTTTTTTTTTTAATTTCTTTTTCTCTAACAGAACTGGCTATCAGATTTGGAGATCTTCGCTACTCTGGTGGCGGCCGTGGTGCATGACTTCGAGCACACCGGGACCACGAACAACTTCCACGTGATGTCCGGCTCAGATACCGCCCTGCTGTACAATGACAGGGCTGTTCTGGAGAACCACCATATTAGTGCTGCTTTCAGGTAAGATAAAAGCAATAGTTACCATGTCAATAATACAGTTACCACGTGTTTATCTCGAACAGAAAGCTTTAGTCATATGATTTTAAGGCTACACATGTTTTTATGACTTATTGATTGTATTGAGATTATGAGATAGAGTCTAAAGTGATTGCTGCTATCCCCTAAAAGATGTATCAAAATTTATAGAGAGTACTGTAGTATTATCATTTTTACAGTATTATTTTAGTAGTTGATATTATTTTCATCCGTAAAAGGTTGTCCCTCATGGATGCTATCTACAGTAACAGTTGAAGTCTTATAGGAATGGGGGTTTCATCCACAGTTAATAGATATATAGTTAAAAGCACTATATTGATATTATATTGATATCAAAATTCATCAACTGCAACGTTTTTCATGTTATTATTGTAATTTCTTTGGGTTTATTGTTTTTATGTCCTCAAGTCTTTTTATTTTTATTTTATCAACACAGACATCAAAGTATTTTAAATTTAAATATCATAGTAGTCAAATTTAGTTACGTTTCGCAATCGCCGTAAAGCTTCAGTAAAATATGAAATCTGTGCACTGTTTTACAGAAAATTCATTTTAATACAACACGAACAGCGTACATGCCTTTGTTGTTTTTAATTTGTATTCTAATTTACAAGACTTACTCGATGTATGAAAACGGGTTTACTAGGAATAACATTTCATGTGCCACAGAGTAAGTGGAAATCAACTCTCAAATGCGGGATAATCCTATTTGGATGATATATTGGGCGCTCTGCGAAATACGATTGCGCGTTATTTGCATATATTCGTATATTACGTTATCACACCTCCCTGTCGTTTTCTTTGCAAAGTAGGTTAAGGATTTTCAAGGCTATTGGTGGTTTGTCTCAATTGAACCTTCCCAGGGAGCCTAGTTTGACAATTACCTACATATAGATATACATCAAAGTTCTCTGTCTCTCATCTTGACGTGTTCCCTGTTGCACCATTTTTCTAACTGCAGTTCTTACGATCTACAACTTCTTAAATTCTGAGGCCATTTTTACACAAAGTTATAGATTACCCGTAAAGGCAACTAAGTATTTATGAATTTTATCCAATAAAATGGTGGCGCGGACGGAAAATATAAGAAGAAAAATGTTAAACAAGTAGACAGTGCGAAAAAACCCTGAAAGTCTATTTTGAGGGAATATAGGAACGATGATTTATAATACCTAAACGAAATTACGCGGCTGGGCTTGCGATAAATTTACATTTTAATGCAAAGAGACAATGGACTGTTTTCGCCTAGACCGCATGTATTTGAACAATGAATTTTTAGAATAGCTATAAGTCTAAAAAGCGCGCACAAGAATTACTATTACTAAAACCTAATTAGTAAAACTTAAATCCTGATTAACCCAATCTAACTTACCGAACAAAAAAGTGAAAATGTGTTTCATGTACACAACATGATTATTTGAGGACAAAAGTACAAGAGCTTCCTTTTCAGTTTTCACCTTTTACTATTTGAGAAGCAGTAATTTTCATACAACGAAACGTAGTTTTGCTTTCATTTCCATCATAATACAAATGTCTTGTCAATAAATAAGTACCTTAATATATTTTTTTAGTTTATGTATCCTTGCAGACAACTTTGAATCTTCTAATCTTATTTCAATCATGATCGTGTTTCAATGAAATCAACTTAATATAATAAATAGTACCTACTACTAAGTATTTAGTTTGTCACAAATATTTGATATCAATCAATCCAAATTGGATTTATAGTTTCAGTAGACACATTTTTTACATTTCTATTAGCACTGACCAGTTCTAGAGCACTCTATCTCTCAAAAGCTAAGTAACTCTATGACTAGCTAACCAGACCAATTCAATGTGAATGCGGCGATGTAGAAACCCAGACGCTCAGATAGTTGGCAAGTATGTGTGGCGAATTGGTTAAGATTGGAGATGTCTGCGGGAATATCATTTACAGTAAGTGGAATTCATTGATTTCGAATTTAAAAGGTATATTGTACTCGCAGTTCTACCAAATTAAAATCACTTTGAAAGTTTTCTTAAAAATCGCCTTTAAAAAAAATACCTACCCAATATCTATATGTATAAGTATTACCAAAATCTATGTTTAAAGAACTTTATTTCTCATAAAAAATACAATGGTATTTCACTTACTGAGAAAACATTTTTACAATTAAATAGGCTATTTGACAAAGTTCTAAAAACTATCTTAGGGTATTTATTTGTTTATAAGGAGCCCTACAAAAATACTTTTCTGCCTTTATTACAGCTATTTTATTAAAAAATCGAAAAAGAAAATGAAATATTCAAATATGCCGCCAAAACGCGACTTTTAGCAATATGGCGGCCATGGCATGCAGTGACGTAAATTTCGTGTAAATATCATACAAAGCTTGTTGGTGTTTCGAAAAGTTTGGGCCATCGATATTTCAATTTAAAAGTAGTTTCAATTTAACGTTTTTATAATTTAAAGGAAAATGTGGAGTGATTGCTGTTTGAAATATTCTGATAAAAAGCTTTTTAAAAAAATATTACCAAACAAGCATACTGATGATTTTTCCCGATTACACCTCTCCTAGACTTGGACTGTGAACCAAGAATGCGAAGGTCAAGTATTTTAAACAAAAGAACTGAAATTGCCCTTTTAGAAGTACTTTTTAAGATAATTTTATTGATTGCTATAAATATCTCACAATATGAAAGGCACAAATGAAAATCCACCTGACGAAACCTTTATGGGACTCACAATTTCTGAATACGTTAGCCAATTAAATACACAATTCTCCTTTCAAAGCTTCGTAAAGGAATCTCAAAGTGGATGTTATAGAAAGCATCGCAAATGCCAATTTGCGACTAAAAATGTTTAACACACGAAGAAATGATAACGTTGAAAGAAAATATGAATAGAATCAGAATATATTTGAACAAAGAAGGACCCAGAACTCCAAATAATGAGATAATTTCCCAGGGGCATAGTGCGGACGGTTTTTCACACGAATTTTTGGGTTCGAAGATTGGCAGCTTATTAGGGCTCATAAAAGTTATGATGTACCATGGCGTTCTGATATTGTGTGTTTATAATGACATTGACGGACAACATTGTTCCCTAAATGGCAATGATTTAGGTACCTATCATCTTATTTCAGCGTATACAGAGATTTTCTAACTTACTGTAAATATTACTTATTCAAACTTTGTTATATATGTATATTTTGCATTTAAACTTATCAGCAACTAATTTCACGATGTATTACTACTTACACTACGATCCCCTTTTGGCTATTTTGATAAGTATCATATTATTAATAGTAAACCCTTTGACTTAAATTAGTTTTACTTAAAAAATTCCTCAACAACAGTTAAACTTTACAATATTGTCATGAACACGAAGTCTCAGTCAAATCGTAGTATAAATAAGAGTATTAAGATCTCTTCGTATCAAAACAGCCCTTGTTATTTATAGAGGACTAAGTACACACTGACATAAGCCCATTTTAGGCATGGAAAGCACATCTTATCTACGCAGGGATGTGATTGATGTACGACCGCATACTGACATTCACCTATTTTTACACACATTGCGTCTGTTCTCATAAATATTGAGATTAAGCTCAAATCTCTGGATTTTAATTTCCAAATCCATGGTCAGGTAATTAAAAAATCATCCTTCTGGGTATTAATCCTAGTTACATCTTCACATCACTGGAAAAGAGCTCAGGGTGCGCCTTTTGATGAATTGCGCCTCATGATCCTAAATTGGTCATGGTAAAAGTTGCACTAGATGCATGAACCTATACCATTAGCCGCCTTTTACAATATGAATGGGAATAGGATGTATTAGTCTTAGTATAAAATTCGAGAACCATACGGCACGTTTGTTCCCATAAATATATTTAATTCGAATTTTATAAAGTCATTATTAGGTAATTAATCGTCGATGAGGATAACATTGTCAAAGTAAACAGCTAGGGTTATCTTGGGGCGTTGGCACCCCGAAATAGCTTAAATGTTTGATGTATCGACACATTTCACAGCGGAATTCAATTAGAAACAGTGATTCTAAATTTAGGGAGAGACTTATCTAGGGATAACAGACAATAGATAGGTGTCACAGATATAATTTTGCAGTAGACAAAACCAATATTCAACAAGTCTTGAAGTATTTATTTAATTCCTGCCCATATAAAAGTCAATGGGGTGTGTCTAATTAAATACTAACTAATTAACAATGCCGCCTTACAATTTTGCAGTTCGACATTAAGATAGTTTTTTTTTTTCAAAGTTCTGAACGCGGGTTGGTATTTTATATAAGAATGTTTAACTGTCCATGAATAAGCATGCTAATATCGAGAATTTTCAGAAACTGGTTACCTGCCCGTTTTCGGGACATTAATTACGCTGATTATAGGGAAATGTAATCAGCACTCAATTAGAGCTTTGTTGTCAGAATCTAAAGGCCTTAATTAGGGTTAGAGCTTTAGTATGTAGTTAGTTAGAAGTTAGTATTTTCAAGGGATTCTGTTGTTGTCGGGAAACGTGTTTAAAAACGAATTTTTGCTACTAAGAAACTTTACTATGCAAGCCGAATGAAAAGATTTCACGTACACCTCTTCTGTGCATTCACAAAACTCTTGATCTAAAGAATTTAGTAAAATTACTAGAGGACGAACATGGCTCCGACCGCGTATAACAAAAGTGTAGCGTGAGCGATAGTACGGGCTCGACCGCTATAAAGGGAAGTTTTCCTGCCCGGCTAGGACGATGTTATGTCGGAGGTTGTATTTATGCTCTATATCTTTGTTTGCGCGATTTAGACTCTTCGCTGCTAGGCTGAGCGCGTCATTTTCTTCGCTAAGATTGAAGTTGGTGTGTGACATTAGTGATGTCGCCACAGTATGATAAAAATCCTCGCAGGAACAGGAATCCTCTTTTATTGCACTCCTATACCACGTAAACCTAACTATTATCTGAATTTCAAGTTTCTAGACCCAGCGGTTCGGATTGTGCGTTGTCCCGAGGGTCTCCCAAAATTCCCGGGGGAACTGTAAACGTACTTTTGTTAACTTACAATGAATACGTTAAAAATATATTAGAATAGTTTCCATCCATGATAATCTACTTTACGAACGTTATTTGTGAGAACTATTTTGAATTTGTCGTACATTATTACTTATACATATTATCGGTCGTCTAAGCTCGTTCGCACGGCCATCCATCAAAAGGTTTCAGGATAATTTACTGCGGGGCCTGAATTATAATATAAATTGCCCCTCACGACCCTGTTTGCGGGGCAGGCATGCATCTGAATCCATCCATATTGATGAAATGATAAAATATTACGTCTTTTTAATACCAGATAATGTAATACGTGTTTCGCGTTTGTTATTCTTTAAGGTTTACGAAAATATACCTAAGGTAAAGTCACCAACAAAATAATTATCCTGGGCTTGTTTTTATTGTGGTTGTAGAGGTCAGATGGTAGTTAGGTGGTTGCTCTGTGTAACCAATAATAAAAAAAAAATAAATAAAAAATAAAAGAAACCTTTCAGATTACCTAGGCCCCAAGTTCTGAAATAACACAGCTTTGGGTGCAATCAGAAACACACTCAAATAATAAAAGGTGCATGCATGTAGACAAAACCAAACCAAGAAAAAAGACTCGAAGACCATGATTAGTAGGATGGTTTCAATAGCGACTTATTGCTAGCCTACTCGTATCACCAAAGAAAAGAATCTCAAAGAATTCCTTAACCAGAATGGAAGCTTGCAGTTGATTAATGTGCTTATTCTAAATGTCTTTTAGTACAAGGTACTGTTCAGCTACATTATATTTAGTAGTCCCCTATGATGAAATTTACGAAACAGCGTACGACACCGTAACATTTGACCACGCTGCAAATTTCTGTCCATTCGAATCAAGTGATAGCCTTATTTGCGTAATTGCGTGCGGAGCCCTACCCTAATGCAAAACTGAATCACATTTGATGATTGATTAAAATACTCCATCAATAAACATTTATGATCACGTATCTTTCTCGGAAGATACAGACAGGGATTTCAAAATTATTCAAATATTATATCTGAAGGACATGAACTTATTTGAAAATCTTACGTAGGTAAACTATGAATTGTAACAAATTGAATACCTGTAATAGGTATTGTTTTATCTTAACCAATCCAGCGTGGCCTATAAAGTTTAATCTATCCCGAACAAAGACAGGTTTGAATTCTAGCCCTATTGTTAGGCTCGAATCTACAATTGTGTCCCACCTGTCTTACTGGTTAGGCTAACGGGCTTAACAAAGATTATACAGTATCTACTAGGTTGATAGTTACAACAATTAGAATTATCAGCAATAACATTAACGGTACACTCGTTAGAAGGAAAATGATTCAAATAAATATAGCAATTAATGCTGAAAGTTTAAGCAGTTTTCCTTCAACATATTTTATTTATTTTATTTTATTTATTTATGTACATAAAATTATATACAGGAGCATTTAATACAGTAAGTCGAGTACAAAGGTGCTACTTATTTCAAAAGAAATCTCTTCCAGTAGACCCATGAGAAGAGAGATAAATTTTGGAGCAACATATATACATATAGTCACGTCTTATCCCTTGCAGGGCAGACACATCCACCAGCTTTGAAAAGACTGAATGGCCACGTTCAGCTGTATGGCTATATGATGGAATTGAGATTCAAATAGTGACAGGTTGTTTTCCTTCAAAATTTTAAATATTCGCTACTTTCTTATTTTTTTCATTCAGTTATCTATAGCCAATTGAATATAAGAATAAATTTTGTGAAACGAATAGCTACATTAATATCTGTAGCTATTTGTTCACAAAATTTATTCATATAAGAAAATAGTATATCAACACTAACAATCTTCTTGAAAAACCCGACGACACCGTACACCATGGGGTTTGTCAAATCAAATTACAAACTTGATCAGTCATCTTTTACGATTGAGTGGGTTATGAGAACAATAATCCATCACAGGAAGGATATTCATAGACATTGGAGTTATGTGGCCATATTTTTTTTTTTTGTATACTTTTTTTGTGTTTTTTTTTTGCCTGCATAAACTTACGTAGTACTAGAGAATTATTATATTTAGTAAGATCACTACATGCTTTATCCACATTCAGATATCTTTAGCCGAGTCCAGTCGCCAGTCTAGGGTACCTTCGACCTGATCTATCACCAAAACTTTCAGACAGATAAAGTCCCAATCAAACTGAAAACAGCTTCAAAGCTTAACGATAACTCACTATCTACAAACGCCTAGGATTAAAACTAGGTCATAAGATAACGCCAGTATTAACTTTCTTAGCCTACAGGTCTCGTATAGTTCTGGTCTGAATCGTTTGTAACTTGAGAAATTATTTTACGAGTAAGCCAACTTTTGTTACCATTTACATTGTATTAAACTTTGATCTCGCATTATTCAACTGAAGTAGATAAATAATAATGAATCGGTAATTCAGGTTTTAATCTTGATTCTGTCTCATCTCACACAGATTTCCATGTAATCATCACGACTTGGTTTTGGACCTAAACGTTTTATATGGAGATCGGGACCTTTAGATGATATAAACTTTTCAACCAAAAATCAAGCGGGAAATATAATATCCAACTAAGTGAAGATAACGGGATTCTCGGAAATCTGAATGCGATTTCAATGACCTCACAAAACAAAAATTTCTTCTTAGCCTGTTCTCTCTCGCAAGATATTTACACCAGCGGGTCCTTGACCTACTATATATACCATTTCTAGCCTCTCTATCTTTGTGGCCAACCGAAAAGATAGCAAAAGACAAAACAATCTTACCGACGTTAGTTAAGTCGTAGTAGGCCTTCACAGCCACACTGTGAAATATAATATTACTTACTTAATTTAACCAAAAATGTAATAAAAATTAGAGACTGAGTAACAAACAAGTCTCGCTATATAATACACTCATACTGTGAATACAGTATATAATGTAGACAATTCTGCAATTAAACGCCTTCCTTCCTTCTTCCGTAACGCTGAAGACCGCAACAAATGGAGGCGCATCGCTGGGGCTGCATTATCCAAAGAAGACGCATCATCATTAAACCACGACCACTCTGTCAAGAGTAAACGACTGAGGAGGAGGAATTCTTCAATTTGTTCTTGATATTTTCCAGACTCTTGCGCGACGAAGAATGCAACATCCTGCAGAATCTCTCCAGGGATGAGTTCCGCGAGTTCAGGACCCTGGTGATAGACATGGTGCTGGCCACAGATATGTCGTTCCACTTTCAGCAGCTGAAGAACATGAGGTCTCTGCTGTCCCTCGCAGAGCCGACCGTAGACAAGTCTAAGGCCGCCTCATTGGTGCTCCATTGCTGTGATATATCGCATCCTGCTAAGGTGATAATAAAACTAATATATTCACTTCTCTACACTCGTAGAAAATTTAATATATACATACATATAATCACGTCTACATCCCTTGCGGGGTAGACGTAGCCAACAGTTTTGAAAAGGCTGATAGGCCACGTTCAGCTATTTGGCTTTAAGATAGAATTGATATTCAAATAGTGACAGATTGCTAGCCCGTCGCCTAAAAGAAGAATCCCAAGTTTACAAGCCTACGTCTAAGCTAAGCCTTAGTCGCCTTTTACGACATCCATGGCAGAGAGATGGAGTGGTCCTATTCTTTTTTCTATTGGTGCCGGGAACCACACGGCCAATAATAATAGAAACTTAAATGAATATTACAAATAATTTTGTCAATAATATCCTTACCAAGCATTGATTTCCCTACGTTTTGATTGCCGTAACTGCTGTACAAAACGTCTTTAGAAAATTTTACATTATATCCATTTAATAACTTTTATTTGGTTGGTGCATTTATTTCAGGTATCAAAGGTCTAATTACTGATAACTGAAATAAGTAGGTACTTGCAAGATATGATAATATAAACACTAAAAAAAAATTGACAAATATAATGGACCTCTTATGTATATACAAACTCAATCACATTTTTTTTTCTACATCAACTAATACAATCATTCCTACAAATTTCAGAGGTGGGATCTACACCACCGTTGGACAATGAGCCTCTTAGACGAATTCTTTCTTCAAGGGGACAAGGAACGGGACCTGGGGCTCCCTTTCAGCCCCCTCTGTGATAGAAACAACACGCTGGTCGCCGAATCTCAGATTGGTTTCATAGAATTCATCGTAGAGCCGAGTATGGGAGTTTGCGCTGACATGCTCGAGTGTATACTGGGGCCTCTGCATTCCAGCTCGAAAAACTCGACGAGCACCGCTGGACACGAGCCAATAAATGAAGAAACTTCAGGTCAGTAGGTCACTTTTTGTATGGGCCAGGATTTATTTATTAGTGAAACTCCTTCGACTCTTCATTGATTTCTAAAGAATTCTAGGTGTGTTAAATAACCACTTACTGAAGTCAGAGATTTCACGTGAGTGAGATTTACACACGTAAAACCTGAGATTTGTGACACTTTAAGTTGGTAGGTATTCTTTAAAATTTCTCAAATGTGTAACTGAAAGTAAATTTTGAAATGAAATTTAACAAGTTTTTTTTTCTGTTTGGTCAGCTGGTTGACTGGTAGAGAATGCCAAACGGCATTAAGTCCGCCTTTTGTACATTTTTGTTTTTTGTGCAATAAAGTTTAAATAAATAAATAAATATGATTTTGATGTGTGTAAAAGTACCTGTAAATTTATGTATGTATGTGTATTTTCCAAAAAGATACACATAAATAATTTTGGCTGTTATTTCAGGAACAGAGAGCAGTAAGTTCAAGATAAGAAAGCCATGGATTGCGTGCCTAAGTGACAATAAGAAAATTTGGAAGGAACAGGCCACAAAAGGTGGGTAGTAGGCAAATATGCCACAAATTCAAACAAGACATGTACCCGATGTTAGCTATATCAGTGACAATAGTTTGACATTTTTATAAGTATGCACGCACAGATTAAAAATACATCTATGACGCTCAAATTGAATCAACTCATTGAAGGAAAGGCTTATAAACTTAGGATTCTTCTTATAGGCGATGGACCTTTTATTATTTGAATCTCAAATCCCCTTTTGTTCTAACCCTTTTCTTTTCGAATAAAACCAAGACTGCTTAGCTGAATTTGATCATTCCAATTCCAGACGCCGAGGCCAGAGCTAAGCAAGAGGAAGAAAATGCTGCGCCACCGACAACAGAAGAATAATATATGGCCACCCTTGTAAATAGTGTTAAAACTAGCTGTTACAATGTATTTTATTCCTTGCTAAGGAGGAGCTAATTGTGCGTTCGCTTTTTAGGGGCTATAAGGGACTTCTAAAGTGACACTAAGAAACAACTTTGCTTAATAAAAAGAGTCACGTTAATTTCTTTATGAACCGACTTTGGACATTTGAAGAAGAATCTTTAAAAATTAACAAATGATATCTTTGTTAGAAACTATTAACTAATTGTTATTTTCAAGTCTCAAAACAGACTTATCCCTTTCAAAGTAGAATGTTTGTCATTTACAATTACAGTAACTAGAAAGTCGCAAGTTATTCGCAGACAATGAAATTATATTATAATTATGATAGAATTACAATAGCAGTCTATATAAAATGGGATAAGTTTATACTGGATTATAAAAATAAGTAGTAACAGCTATGATTATGACAGCTTTATGCTGAGGTGACATGAAAATTTTGATATGGTATGAAAACACCAAAATATGATCACATTAGTCGTTCTCAGCAACTGTCATTTATTCGATTTGTCTTTTGACACTTTCCAAGAAAATAATGAGTCCATCAATATAACTACCTAAATTGACATGGTCAATACCAAAGCCGGTACCTAGATATAGGTAAGTAATTTAATTACGTTTTGCGTCTTTTATGATATACATACAAATAATAACCCTGCTTTTTCCGGAGGGATACGTTTTCACACCTTTTTACTTGCCACGATTCCTGCATACCTACTTGTTTTGCTCTCATAAACAATTCCGTGCAAAGATGATCATGGTGTAGAATACCTACCTCTTGGCCTTCAAGAAATTGGATAATGGAATATGTTATTTCAGCGTAATATAGAATTGCTATGAATGATGTATCGACGCACAAAATACGACTCGATAGCACAAAGCTTGACTTGTATAAATCTCTATGTGGAAGACGACATAGTGAGCAAATTTCGAAAGGGCAACCGCGTGGTTCGCCTTCTAGATTAAGGTTATTGATCATTTGTCGTTTAATTATTTGCTTTGAATACTTACAGGCGATTTAAATTACTAATTTGCGTAATTAGGTTAAAAATATTAAAAGTGATTATTGAAATTATAGGCATAAAGCAACCCATTTTTATACGTACCTATATTTGAGTTAAATTATAATTCTTAAAAATTAATTTAAACTTAATATTATAATATATTACAAAAAGAAAACACAATTTGATATACCTACAGGAATATGATGAATATGCAACAGGAATCTGAATAATAGGTAGATACTCAGGACTAATATTATTCCAAATTATGTGGATTTTACATACTTAACATAAATATGTAATTTAATTTTTACACTCAAAGTCGTACCTACTAAAATGTAATATTAAACAGAAAAATAAGTATTTTTTTAAATACTAGATAACATAGAGCTGTTAACAACATTAACTTGTCTGTAAGTGCTCAAGCAACATGAATGTTTTTATTGAATATATATTAATTTATATTAATAGTATAATTGAATTATTACACGATCATAGCCCAAATATATGAAAAACACACTAAGGTCCTATTTTGGAATTTGGCGTTTCACACTCAATCGATAACAAGTTATCGTTCGATACAATGAGAATTCGAATGTCTCTTTTTTTTAATAAATTTATAACGCCAAATTAAAAATATTATTCTAAATATGAAATCCCTAGTGTTAATAAGTAACTGCTTCTGCATCCTTATTATTGCAAAGTGCGATCGGTCACAAAAGTTATGTGTGACAATTTTATCTTAAAAAATATGTGTAATAATTTATTAATGTTGTACTTAATTATAATATGGGCCGATTGTGCAGCGAAAGTACCTTTGTATCTAAACATACTCATTTGTACAAAGTACTGATTCTTTTAGATTTTAAGTGCTAATATTGTAAGTATTTCTCTATGAACGCTGGTTACGGAGCAAACAAAATATATCTTAATATCATGTGCACTTCTCTTCTAAGGAAAACACCTTAAATAAATATAGACAAATATTAAACATTCTATCAACGCGTCCCAATAAAACTTTGGTCTGAGAAATTAATACCTAAGTAATCTCGTTACCTTGAAATTGCAGGATAGCATGGTACTTCTGACAACTGCTTGTTCAACTTCTGCACTGTAAGCAGTAAAAACAATTAAAATAAGCCTTCCTAGGGGCTTTAATATAAAGGATTACATAAGACAGATAATTGTAAACTTTAAAGGACTAAAATAATAATTTTGGAAGGTCAACAATATACTAAATAGTGTGGACCGAAAAGGGACGGGTAGAATGCATACGAACTACTTATCTAATACGTAGCTTAAATATTAGAATAAATTTAACCCATATGAAAAATACGCTTATTAATTTTAATGTTTCCGATTAAATTGGAGTCTTGATATTTCTGACCAAATGTTATTTACTTAACTGAAATTATTTTCTAAATGCATCTCAAATTCTAGATATACTTATAAGTAGTTAGAATATTGTACCTATTATAGTTAGTGGAAACCATGTTACAAAGTTTATAACACAATTGGCTATATTTACAAAATGTGTATTTAGCAAAAATTTATTTAAGTATCTAAATATATAAGAAAAACATTTGAGTCACTTGTTCGAACTCGGTCTTATTACTGCTAAATCTAGGGTTACTGTATTCTGTCTAAGTTTATTTTCGGAAACTGAAGTTTTAGGGAAGCCTATTTATATATTTGATTTAATATACCTACAGGACAACTAATATCGTAAATTTTAAGTCAATATTATAAATTTACGCTTGACACTACAAAAAAAATTATTTCAGATATTATTTTCACAATATTAATTAATTTTAGTTTTGATTCACTTAATATTTTAGACTAATATTATATTTTGTTTCCAAAAACATTATTATAAATACTTACCTGCTTCTAATTTATCAGGTAGGTATTAATCAAAAAAATGTTTTAGTAGGTAAAAAGTTTTTCAAGTTTTAAATTAATGATTTACGGAACTAAAATCATATTTTTAGTAGGTATTGACCTTTTATTTCTAGCGCTTTCTTACAGCCGAAAATAGGTATTAAGGAAATTAAAATCTTAAAACTTCAGTTCAGAGCCAATGCGAGATCAAACCTTTACAAGTTAGCACAAAGTAGGTAATATTTAGTAACCCTAGCTGAAAATAGTACCTTCGCGTAGACTGATGGTTGGAAATTGAAAGTAGTCTGAGTATAAGCAGGAGAAATAAAAATTATAAGTGAAAAGATTTGTGAAGGACCTAACCTAATTGTACCGTCCTTCTGATAGATTAATATATGTATTTACCAGGAATCCATATCTTTGAAATTTAAATTTATAAAGATGGCCAAAAGAAAGAAGCAGAGAATAACCTCAATTTAACAAATTCGAACGAGCATTCGATATTATATCAGAGGCCTATTTCCTTGTAGGTACATGGGACCATTCTCATTCAATATCAAATCAAAAACCATAATCATGATAATGTTAGGTACCTACTATTATTTCAGGGATAGTAAGATTAGGATAACTCCAACTGGTGACGCTTATTGTAGAAATTAACAATAGAACTTTTTATATATTTATCATCTATTTAAATTATAATAGATTTTATTAATAAATAATTATGTATATTGTGCATTTAGTGTATCGACTCATTGTTTAAAAATAATCGATTTATAGTTGTAGTCGATGCCATTTTGATTGGGTATATAGCTTTATGAACATGTAGTAATTAGAATACTGAGCCTTATGGACATAATATTTAATTGTGGATTGGTCGTTGTTTTTGTAAATTCGCTTGGAGCTACATATAGATGTATACCTACCAACCTACGACATAAATTGCTTATTTACAGGAATATATATTCCCGAATTTTAAGTATATCCATAACGAATTTGAAAATATTTTACATCCAGTAATAACTTATTATCCTTCTGAAAAATACTAATTTGTAGATAAATTATAAATCTTCTTTTAAAAATATTTAATATTCGCTTTTAACGTATATATTAAAAAATAAACGTAACATTCCACTTCCATTTTTGTTCAGTTCAAGTATTGTTGAGAAATATTCCCCTTCGAATAGATTTATAATTGTTGTCATCATATAGAAATCAAATGGACGTAAATGATATTAAACGTAAGTAGGTACATAATACAATACAATACCGATCACTATTCTGCTTTTTTCATATAATACTTACTTGCCGATTATAATTCTAATAAAAAAAGGTATTTTGTTGCTAAAATGAAAACGTACTTATAAATTCACATACTTTTTTTATAGTCAAAATAGTCGAGTATAGGGTGTACCCACACAAAATGTTACATTAATTTGCATTTAATATATCTAATTAAGGTTAACTTTTTTTAATTTGCTTACATAAGTTAGTTTATCATTAAGAACATGAGTACGAGTAGATTCAATATAATATTTAATCTGAAAATATAAATTGAACTTTAGCAAGAAAATACCAATGTTATAATAATTAATTAATAAATAACTATACAACATGTATTCGGATATTGGCAATTTCAGCATACCAAAAGAACATCGTATGAAAATGGAAATCCAACCCCTGGAGGACACCCCTGGGGCTGCCATACAAATCTCTCCATTATCCACAAAATAAAATGTCAATTTTTTTTAAAGCATTGCTGCTTTTTTTCGAATAGCGTTTTATTTTAATTTAACAACGCACTTTAAATCAAACAATAGAATTAAAATTCTTATCTCGGTAATGTTAACGTATAATATGTAAATACATTACGAAAACATCTTTATATTGACTAATCCTAGCCATAATCCTTTGAAAATCAGCCTTGATCAAAATTATACCTATAGATTTATAAGATACATATATTTATTGTCTAAATATCCCTTTACATGAAATCTCACGTTGTGGTAATTGTTTTCTCTTTCTATAATGTAAATAAAAATAACACCTTTAGGTATGTGTAAATTATATGTAAAATAAAATAAACATTTTCGTAGAACATGCCTTTTATTAAAGAATTGATGGTAACATAAAAAAATATTTTTAAATTGGGGATATACCTATATTTCGTTTCAATAAAGGAATGAATCTAAAATGGCGTCATGTAGTTGCAGCGACAGATCGTAGGGTTAGCAAAGTGTTTGTTGAGTAAAAATATTTTCTTCTTTTCTATACACATTAAATAATTAATTTCTGTATATTGAATAAACCTACTTGGGTAAACAATATTAGGCTAGAATAAGTATTTGTTAAAAAAGAAAAAAACATTGTACGGACATAATCACCACGCGAAACAAAATTTTTACAATTATATCAACAGCTGTTGTTTTTTGCACGCAGTACCGCCGTGTGTGAGTATAGACGACAATAGTGAGGTCATGATTTTGACTAACATTTTAGAATCGTTTCTTTATTGAAACTGATTATACACAAAAGGTGGCCTTGATTAAATTTCGCATAAGTATTTACGTTTTCCTGTGTTATCGAAGTTATTGGAGTCAAAAATTCAATTTAGCTTCGAAAGTAATTTTCATAGTATGCTCATGGGCGGAATTTCAGTCAGGGAAATCTGACTAGATATTCACACAAAGATTTTGACTCCACACAGACATTAGTTAAGAGGGTAAAAACCTGTCCCTGTCCTGTCCTTCTTTCCAGGCTAAATTGAATAATTTCAAGTTGCCACCAGAGTTTATATGGAAATTACCAGTGTCCACCAGTGCAACTGGCAAATAAACATTCTTAATATTAAGCTGACTGTTCATTTCTTTTATTTAGGCAAATAAAAAGATGACACAATTTAGATATTCAAAACCTTCATGGGGCAACTGGAAATACATCAATAGCAAGGATTTTGTCATGCAACACAACTGTTCAGAGTAATATTTTCATAACATATAATATAGGTAAATAATATACCCAAAAAATTTACAACAGTGATGAGCATAAAAATATAAAATATCTAATTCCTGCAGAGCTATCATGGCATGCGGGACGATGTATCGTATCGTATCGCACTAAAAACTACCGCTATCTCGTTTCACGTCATAATAAAAAGCGAAATCACAATAGTTCATCGCGCGATAAAATAGACGTCGCGCGTGCAATGCTAGCCACATACGTGTGCCATGAGAGACAAGGTCTACCTAAATAAAAATTAGGAACCATTAGATGTAAAAGTAAGCTTTCTATGTGCCCCACTGTATTTTAGCTTTTAAATAGGGTTGTTTAGTGGGTTAAAGGCGCATTTTATTATTTTTAAGACCTTAGAAATCAACTAGTAACATTCAATATAACACAGGAAACATAGCATATATCCAATAAGCTTAAAACAGATCTATAGAGGCACAATAAAAAAAAATACATATAATCATTATTAAACTTTAACCTTATAGTAACTAACTTAATATATACTTGTGATTCTTGCCTAAAACATTTATTTGCACGGCCAGAGCCCTGACGTCAGTTTTTTGTCTATTGCATATAATCACCCCTTTGATAACATCACCCTGTTTTACATCCTTACAGTCCTTGAAATAAAATACAGTTTGCTTCCAATGAGTTGGGGTGGTCTCAGGCCCAGTTGAGAACGATACTCTATTAGGTAAATCAAAGAATGTATCAAAATACCCAACCAAAGATGTTAGAGTACCGTCTCTCGTTATCGGTAGTTCAAAATAAGATGTAAAATCCATCACATCTGTATTACATGTGTTTATGTCAATTTCTTTAACAATACAAGGTTCTGAAATTATATGTTTGGACCCCACAATGTCTACACTCGCTTCCCGTACTACTTCAGACTTCATACAGTTCATTTTGTATCCATATACATCTGACCAATAATCTATTAATTTCTTGTGAGTGTCTGTATCTCCATTTGCTACTAAACTTATATTACATTTATTTGGTAGCAATAATCCTCCAGGTTTCAAATGATTATCTCTAGCATAAATAACACTGTCTAACATTCCTTCAAACAATAAAAAGTAACCCATCCATTCAGACACAATAATGTCAACTTTCTCTTCAAGTTTTGTATTTTCTAGCCTTCCTTTTATTGTTTTTATTACATGCTGCAGATTGTTTTCCCTTATGATATCCATTGCATGATAAATAACTTCAGACTGATCCAGTGCGTAAACTTTCTTTGCTCCAGCGGTAGCACAAAACATCGAAAGGATGCCAGTTCCACAACCAAGGTCTAATACTACTTTATCATTAAATGTTTCTTTGTTATTCAAAATTGCATCCCTATAACTTTCTGTGCGAACTTTGTCCGAGAGCATATCATAGTGGATACCAAAGTGTGCATAAGTATTGAAGTAACCTTCATCATCTTCTAGAGGTACTTTGGAGACACAGTTGATGGTATAAGCGTTGCCATTACCATTATTATTTCCATTAGCGTTGGTGCTTGTCTGACCGACATCAGCAAGGCCTTTCATTGACTCTTGCATTTTGTTTATATCATCCTTAGCCATTTCAAGATATATATTACTTTCATTTAGCTGCTCTGATAAATTTCGAATTGTTCTTTGAAGCTCGCTGAAGTGAGCTTGTGTGAGGGTGACCAAGCCATTCTCAACATTGGCATGATATGTCAATGGCGAACTAGGATTACAAACAACAGTATCAAAATCAAACATTAACCAGTCATCTACCTCGTCGTCAACTGGCTTCATGTACCTTTCACTGTCCCAAAGAGGTTTAGGTGTATTCATAATGTCCTCTGGATTGGGGTTATGTGTTTTGATGTAATTGATCAGTTTAATGTATGAATAACAATCCATGTTGAACTTCGATTTCAAAGTATTCAAATTAAAGTTGTGTCCTGTCTCGCAATGCTTTATTCCTTCCTCGACACTCGGAAAAAGGTCGCAACAAAATAAACATTTTACCATGGTATTACTTGTTTCCATCTCCTGCCAGTCGTCTTCTTCAAAAGTTTCTTCATCACTGCTTAGGTCCAGCTCATCCGACATGATTACTTAGATTCTAAAAAATGATGGTGTCCTAAAAATGTTTATTTAACGGAAACGGTGAGATTAAAACAAATTTAAATCAAAAACATGTGAGATTGTGAACTGAACAACATGTGAAGTGAATGATGACCTATTTCTTTTTTACATATAATTTGACTTGATATCGATCAATGTCATCTGGGCACGCTACTGTCAAGAGATTGACAATGACAACCGTTATTTTTAAGTTGAATGAACGATTTGTTATTGCTTTCTACAGTGAACGAAAGTGTGTTGTTGACAATTACTTTGACTTGACTAGTGACGCGCGGAAAGTTGAAAGTGACTGACTTTCTCTAATACGATAAATCGATTGTAACCATGGAATCCCCATGTAAACAAAGAGGAAAATCTTCAAACAATAATTGTGACGAATTACAATGAAATTGAAAATATCTTCTCTTAAAGAACCAAAGCATGTCGGAGTTGTGGTAAGCGTTAATTGGAACAATACCGAAGATGTGTTTTCTTGTGGGTAAGCAAGCGACTACTTTACTGGAATCTACTTAAACGATATATATTTTTCAAAACATATATTCGGTACATATTTTCTCTATAAGACTCATTCAAAGCGAAATAAATCATTTCATTTTGAACAATGTATCAGATATTTAGTTTGATTAATTAGCCAGGTGGGAAGATATATACTGACAGCGAAATCTTATTCGTCTCTTACCACTTATTAGGGGTGGGCCCGCAACTATGTATTGACAACGTTTTAGTTCCACCGATGTGCACTAAATGGCTTTGTTACGACTTACCGATAAGCACTTTTATACTCTATGCATTTCCGATCTGAGAAAACATTCTGAAATTAACATGGGGACTAAAAAGAATGTTATCACTCTATTTTAATGGAGACGACAAACCCACGCTCCTTTTATTTCCTCTCATAAACCTAAAATACACACATGCCAACAGTTTGAAGAGACTGATAGGCTACATTCAGCCGTTTGGCTTAATAATAGAATTAAGATTCAAATAGTGAGCAGGTTGCTAACCCATCGCCTAAAAGAAGAATCCTAAGTTAATAAGCCTATCCTTTTATGACATCCATGGGAACGAGATGGAGTGGTCCTATTCTTTTTATAAACCTAAATTATGCAAAAAATTACAATATCCGACAAATAGGTTCCCCAGCCATATCATTCAGTGTGTCCCAATTCGGTAATCATCTTACAGAGGTAGCCTTGTATTGCTTGTCCTTGCCTATACTGATTTTCCTTATACATTCATCAATATAGATGTTAATTCAAAGTAGGTGGTAATATCGAATTATTAAGAATAAAATTGAGATGACATTTTCGAGCATTTCGACAGACGTATGATATTTTGATAAATGTTTTTTGATGTTATTTTAATATTAGATAGGTATGGGTCCACCATATCTAATATTAAAATAACATACCTAATATAATATTGTATGTTATTGGTCTCCCTCTGTTCTTCGTGGTTAATGTATTAGCCCTTATCCCGAAAGTCGTAACTGTAAATTCTATGGGAAGTGGACTAGCTATCAAACTGTGGAGAAACGGTACTTACTCCATGTAATAAGAAAATTGACTAAAAATCAAATAATATAAAAGAAAAATTGTTTTCAGCGATGATCACAAACTTCTAAAATGGAATTTAGTAAACAGTGAATGTATACAGATCACAACATTTGCCGAAGACTTTTATCCTACGGGCATGAACTTGTTCCCGAAAATAAACGTTGGTGGAAGTAAACACCAGCATGATGTCATTTTAATATCGACAGCAGATGGAAAGTAAGTATACAGTAATCCAAAGTTAACCATAGTATATCTTGTTATATTCAAGAGTTTTCCTCATATCAATAAATATTGGTATATACCTACTTATTTATTTCAGATGTTACCAAATAATTTTAACCTAAGTTTTTCTGAGTTATGTTATATAATCTGTTAATTATGTTATACAACAGATTTCATATAGTGAACCATAATGGAAGGATAGAGAAGAGCGTGAATGCTCATCAAGGTGCTTGTCTTACATCTCAGTGGAGCCCAGACGGAGCTGGTTTATTGACAGGTGAATTGTTTTATAGAATAATAGCTCTTACCTGCAGCTTTGCTCGCGTAGATTTAACGCCATCTACAAAAAGCGTCGAATTTAAATGTAATGCCATGTAACAAAAAAGCGACGAAATTAGCACGCACCACCTACTAAAAACAAAGAATTAAACCTTACCTACAAAAAGTGACGTATTAAACGCCACCAGAAAATGAATACATCGCAAAAGTCACAGGAACTATAGTTTTTACTGGAATGAAAAGTACTATATGTCCTTCTTCTGAACCTTAATTGATAAGTACTTGATATTTAAGTAGATAAATTCAGTAGATGACCCGTGATTCACGGGTCATCTACTGAATTTATTTACGGCCGTGAAGGGTTAATAAACACATAACTAAACTTATTTTCGCATTCAAAATATTAATTGGGATAGGAAGCCTTCAACGAAACTATTTTTTAATTTTACTTATCATTTTTAGCTGGTGAAGATGGTTTTGTCAAAGTATGGTCTCGCAACGGCCTCTTGAGAACTACTATTGTCCAGTCAGATATACCTTGCTATAGTGCTGTTTGGAGCCCTGACAGCACTGCTATTTTGTACACCAAAGGGAACTATCTTATCATTAAACAACTGAATTCAAATTCTAAAATCACTAAAGTGAGTTGCGACGTTTATTTTTAAATTATTAATTATGTTTACGTTAAAATTTCTTTTCATAAAGTAGGAACACATATTTACATTTTTACAAATTCACAACTTTTTTTTAATTTATAGCCTTAAAATATATTATAATTTTTTTCAGTGGAAGGCGCATGAAAATTTAATACTCTGTGTAGCATGGAATGCCAATAATAATCTTATTCTATCTGGATCTGAAGACGGGTACTCCAAGGTGCGAATCGTTTTTTCATTTTCGCAAATAATTTTTTAAAATTTTAGGTAAATTTTTTCTAACTTTTTCACAGATATGGGATACATTTGGTCAGCAAATATCAGTTAGCGTTAAACATGATCAACCAATAACAAGTGTAAGCTGGTCACCTGCTGGAGATCTTTACGTCATTGGAAGCTTCAATCTAATACGATTGTGTAATGCTAATGGAGTATGTATCGTCTGCCCTTGTACTTATAAGTAGTGTGATGATTATGTTTTCCCAGTTTTTACTTGATTTTAGACCAAAACTTCACTTTCTGTTATCATTGCTTGGTAATAGCTAGTATTATTATAGTTACTAATTGATACTAATTTTAGCCTGCTTGCGTTTTAGTGGTCTCATTGTTTGGAACGTCCGACCACTGGAAGCATTTACAGTATTGCATGGTCTTCAGAAGGTACTCAATTAGCAGCAGCCTGTGCCAACGGACATGTCATGTTTGCTCATATCATCGACAGGTTATCTCATTTTGTTTTTACATTACCGTTTGAACAACAATTATAGTTATTACGATACACTTTTTAGTCAATAAAAGAAATACTGATAAAAGTTAGCACATAAAATTACACACACACATACACATATAAATTACACCCTTTTCCCGGAGGGGTAAGCAGAGACTACCTCTTTTCACTTGGTACCTACGATCCCTGCATAATAATTAGTTTTCTGCTGCTACATCCACACATGCATCAAAGAATTTTACCTTACCCTTTTCTTTGTAAAATTTTTTAGAAACCTACGTATTTAAAAGTTTTTGTTAAATTACAGAGAATACACATGGAAGAATTATGCGTGTACCCAAACTGGACGTAAAGTGATATCCATTAGAGACATCATAACCGAGCAGAACGATCAACTTGATTATCCTGACCGAGTAATTCAGATTGCTTTAGGTTTCAATCATCTAGTTACAGCTACTGTGAAACAGTGTTTCATACACAAGCTCAGCTCGTGGAATACACCAATAACATTTGATTTGAAAGAGGGAACTATTACTATGATCTTGCTTTCAGAAAGGTAGGCCCTAATATTTAAATAATATAGTTTTAATAAATGTTTTCTTAAATGAATAGTAATCACTCAATACGAGAAATTCAATAACATAGTTGGAGTTTAATCGTTTGTCGTCTTTAACTATTTTGATAACTTTAATTTTTTATTTGATTTGTGTTAATTTTGTATCTGCAAACAATATTAAATTATTTCTAGATGTCTGTGTGTGGTAGAAAGAGCTGGTCTGTCAGTATACAGTTACATGGGACGATTGCTTGCAAGCCCTCGTTGGGGAGCGCGTCCCGAAGCTTTAGGCCGTGCTGCTATATCACTTGGACCTGATGCTTTGGCTGCAATCGACCAAGCTGACCGAAAACGTGAGTAATTTGACAAAGGCTGAATGTCCAATTTGTCCAGTTTTCTTATTTAAACTATGATAGTTGGGCATAAAATAAAGAAAACGGCTAAGAAAGAGACTGAATCAGTACTTTAATTTACAAAAAAAAATGTATTATTTTTTATATTGGAAGATGGCTTCGAAAGACACAAAAATTTTTTATGACATAGGTACTATTTTTTTTAGTCGCGGACGATCTAGTAATTTTCTCGTTCAATTAAAAGTTTATTACTTCTTAATTTTATTACAAATTTGTAAGAATAACAATATTCTTGTAACTTTTAGTTGTCCATGTCTTTGATTTACCAACTGGGCTCATAGTCCGGAGCTCTACAGATAATACGGTGACAAAGTTGACACACAAGATGACTGTATCCACTATTGCACTAAGCCAGTCTGGACCTATAAATGAAAGGCAACTGGCACTTCTTGATTACAACAGAGACTTATACGTGGTTACGGTAAAAGAATCCAAGCCTAAATTTATGAAACTAGGTAAGAAATCATACAGAAGTAAAAAATTATCGGTAACTTCGAATACCTATTGAAATATTGAGGACTTGACGTTCAGTTGTAGATATTATTCCACTTGTTTTTTCTTTATAGGTTCCCAAATCCTAAGTATTGCCTGGAGTAACGAAACTGAGCTGCTAGTGGGTTTAAGAGCAAATAACATCGTGGCATGGTGTTGTTCTCGTGCCGCCACTCAGCCAGACTGGCTTGCTTTGACCACCCTTACCAAGGAAATCACGTAAACATTGATTTAATTTTGAGTGTTTGGTAAATTGCGTTAAATTTTAAAAGGGGGAACTCAGTACCAATCTGATTCTTGTTCCAAATAATTAAAAAAAAACATAGGGGGTAAAATTTTACCTGATTATCCTACGGTTCAAACGACGAGTAGGCAGCACGGTGTTGCCGGCCACCAGCCGGGTCCGCATAGTGTTCTAATATTATGGTAATTTGTGCACCTGTATAATGCAAGTCGCTTTAAACAGCCGGTCAAGGTAAACTTTTTGGGGAGTTCTTTATGTTTATATTATTAATATTTATGTTGTGTCTATAGGTTATTTTTTTATTTGAAGCTAAAGTAGTTTTTAATGTTCCATATTACAATTTTTTGCCGTGCCATGTGGTTCCCGGCACCAAAACAAAAAAAGAATAGGACCACTCCATTTCTTTCCCATGGATGTCGTAAAATGCGACTAAGGGATAGGCTTACATACTTGTGATTCTTTTTTTAGGCGATGGGTTAGCAACCTGTCACTATTTGGATCCCAATTCCATCATTAAGCCGAGTAGCTGAATGTGGCCATTCAGTCTTTTCGGGACTATTGGCTCTGTCTACCCCGCAAGGGATATAGACATGACTTTATGTATGTATGTACAATTTTTTTTTCCTAAAACTGCAGAGATCTTGGGCGCAACCCTACTGTGGTGTGTGTTGAGGATGGCATTGTAAGAGTGTGTCGAGGCAACGGCTCGCTGTTACATGTATCATTGGCGGCATTCCCAGAAAAACTTCTAAAGCATGTTGCAGCGAACATGTGGGATGCTGCTTTGCAGGTAGATTTTTTTAGTTATGACATAACGTTTTTTAGTCTCTGTATCCAAAATTAAGTTTTATTTCTATAGTTTTAATTGAAAAGCGTAACTGCGCACAGGTATCTAGCGAAGAACAGTTTTAAACATCATATGTGAAGTACCTACTTATTTTTATTTACAGTTATGCCGAACAGTCGAAGACGAGACATTATGGGCTTGCCTGGCGGTATTGGCTTGGCAGCATCATCAACTAGCTGTTGCTGAAGAAGCGTTCGCCCTTATTCATCAGTACCAGCAAGTCTGCTACATACAACATTTAAGGGTTGGAATAAGTTATCTATTCTTTAACTTGTTATAGGTTTTTGCAATGTTTCAGTTTTTTTTAAAGAGAACTGGACTTGGCTCCTATTACTTATCATAAAGTTTTTCGTACAATAACAATAAAATGAAAAATTATTTATTTTGTTGCAGAATACTATTCCTGAGAAATTAACATCTAGAGAAGCAATAAAAGCAAACTGAAAATGGAAATACATATCTAGATGTTACTTACATAATAAAAGTGCTTAACGTATTTTTTGTTTTCATTTGTTACGTAGGTACGAGGACTAGGGACATTTGTTGAGTTATAACAATATTATCCCTTTTGTTCCCATAAATGATAACCCGTACTATACATTATACAAAATTATAGATATTACATTATTTATTGAATTCATCATTCATCATTATACATAGTCCAGATTCATATAATCACGTCTTTATCCCTCACGGTTTAGCCAACAGTCTTGAAAAGACTGAAAGGCTACTTCAGCTAAACGTGCCGCTTTGTTTTTATTGTTCTTGTCCCTTTTTCCTTCCGCACAACAATAACGTGACATGCGCGTTTTCTCCGGAGGGCAATAACACCCGACGGCTTACTAATACTGCCGTAGAAAATTCAAATTCAGTGGCTGAGAAAAATTATGGACGCCGATTGACCACTAATGACCACTCCACTAATAATTACAAAAATAAAGCCAAAATAAAGTGCGTGGTTAAATACCGCTAATATCATACGTATTAGAGAATAGGAGTGCTCACGAATACGCCCCTGAAAAAGCGGGTCGACCATTTCTACCGTGAAGCAAGAAGAACCCTTAACACCATCAGCTGTGTGGCTAAGTATGAGTGATTCAAATAGTGACAGGTTACTAGCCCATTAAGTAGAAAAATCCTCAAGAAAGAATTCTATGAGTATTTACTATTGCATGAACCAGTCGCACCAATTGATTATATCAGGTCTGAGTAACTTATTGTGACATATAAATATAACAATATAATATAATGACCCTCCTTATAACGACGTGGGTCACATTTATTAAACGCGATCACCATGATCTAAAATCCGAGCCAGAGATCATCCCGTGGGCCTTCCAAAGGTCATCCCTATTATTCAATTCATTCATACGTTTCGTTCTTTCATTTCCTCATTTCATTCATTACGTTCATTCGTGACAAAGATCAGTAAAGTAATCTAATCAGTTAATATGTCAAAGTGGTAATGAGTGGTATGCTTTCGTGATGTTATTTGCGAAGTAAATTTTTAATAAAGTTTTGAAATAAAATTTCTGTACGAGAACTAGTAATAAATGAAAGTAAATTACTTAATTAAATATGTATTGTTTGCACGTCATTTCAAAGTGAATAAATGCGGCAGCCGTGTGCCCCAGTTCGCTATTTTTAAAAGAAAGTTCAATTTTACTTTATGTTTTATAAATGAAGATGCGCTCTTTTAGCACGGATATAGTGTTGTTAAGTGTGTTGCTATGTGTTAGCGGTGATTTTAGTGAATTAGACAATACAATTAGTGAACATTCTTTGGAGTTAACGCAGTCTTTGAATTTGGCTCGGCAGGAGTTAATACAGGATGTTTGTTCAAGATTTCCACCAAAATTGAGCTTAGACGAGCTGCCTCCTAGCAGCTTGGAGCATATTTTGATTGATGACACTCATAAGTTGCTGTATTGTTACGTGCCTAAGGTGAGAAGTTCAAGGTAGACTTGTATACCGCGATACTTACTGACGTGTGTAACAATATTTCGCTAATGTATTTTTTTGTTAGTAAAGAACAATTATTATCTCTATTGATTAAAATATCTAATGACAATATAAACCAATTTAGGTTTTGAATCAGAAATTTGCAGTCTGTAAGTAGGTAAACATAACTTGTGTGCAAATTATAACTTAATAAATTTAGTTACTTCAATTTAATAAACAATTAATTGGCTGCTAGTACAGTAATTTATAAAAAAATTAAATATGTACCTTCTTTCTTATAAAATGGCAGTTTAACCACCTATACATATTCATATTTATTAGATACATTTAATTACCTATTTATGCTTAACTGAAATTTCTTTTTTTTTCAGGTGGCATGTACGAACTGGAAGAGAGTTTTAATGATATTAGGGGGGAAATGGAATGACACAGATATATTGTCTATCCCGCCCAGCCTCCCCCACTCCCAAGGGATGTTCAAGAATCTAAGTATGGTTTCTCCAGAGGAACGGAACTTCTTACTGGAGAACTACCATAAGATGATTATAGTTCGGAATCCATTTGAAAGGTTGCTGTCAGCCTACAGGAATAAGTTGGAGGGAGAAACATTGACGGCAAAATATTTTCAAGTAAGAGAATTTTTTAATCCTTTAAACGCCATGGACACCTTTAGGTGTCTATAAGAAACTTGGACGAGATGTCAACTTTAACATGATTAACACATAAATCACAATAATTTTAAGAGAATCTGTCTCACAAAAATTTAAAGTAGCTCAAATAGACACAAACTTCAGTTGAAACGTCATGGGAAAGAATCATAATTTTACTTGTGGCTTAATGTTTAAAAATTTGCATCAGTAATCCTGTAAGAGAAGTATATAATTTATTATGTTCACCTGGGTCATCAAAATGAACATAGAATAATTAACAGTGTACTACAGGAAGAAACAATGATAGAAAACCATTGCAAAAAGCTTTAATATTTAGAAGGTCTAGGATTTTAAAATAATAACATTTCATGTGGGGCTCAATTCATTTGTTGGTTGTCTGGCCTATGAATTAAAAGGTCCCTGGTAGATCCCCTATTAAGAAAGAACATTATCTGATTGGTCTTACATGTTTATCTATTTAAGTTTAATAAAATGTAGTATTGTTGAGGTATTTCATAACACAAGTGTCTAACTTACTTTGGTACTAGCTCTTATCTTGTGATTTGTCCTGTAAATATTAATTTATTTTGTCTCATCTCCATCATAAAAGACATGTCAACAGCCATTGAATATTATCAACTTACCAACAATACACTCATTGAAGTTCATATTGATCAGCTTCATTTGTATATAACTGTGATAAGATAACATAAGCAAGGGCAGTGGAAGATTCGGAGTTCACTACCATTTGTGATTAATAACTTACTTATTACACTTAAGTTTTAACGAAATAAGCTTTATTAGTGAGGGTAAAATATGTTGTTGTGCCACTGCTACCTAATTCTACTTCCATGCAGTTTATAAAAGACTAGCTGTGCCTGCGACTTCGTCCGCGTGAAAAAGAAAAGTCGCGGTCACAGCTAGTTATAAATAATATTAAATACTTTTCAATTATGGCACATTAAATATCTACTTCAAATATAATAAGACAAAAATTGTTATTACTATTATACTCATTTTTATAACTGATCTAAACCTGCCTGCTGTTCCATATTGTAACTACAAAAGAAGTGACTGTAGTTCAACTGATGTAGCCTTTGAGCCTTGCAACCTCTGTCTGGGGTAAAGCTAACCGACTAAGCAAAGCTAATCAAAAGTCTAGTCCTACTCTTTCTTCCCTTCTAATAATAAATGCGAAAGTCTGTAAAGATATGTGGATGTGTGCTTTTTCCTCCTTTACGTCATATCTGCTGGACGAATTTTGAGGAGATTTGGTAATCGGGTAGAATGTATACCGGAATAAGTACTTTTTACGTAGACCCGGAACGCAGCTAGCGTTAAAAAAGGCTTTTCTTTCAGGAGCGTGTCGGCCGACGTATCATAAAAGCGTACCGCGAGAATCCCACGAACGAGTCGTTGGAATTGGGCAATGACGTGACGTTCAAAGAATTCGCCCTCTTCCTCACCAGCAAGTTGGAAGAGATGGCGGACGTCGCGAGCAACGAGCACTGGCAGCCAATCACAGATCTGTGTCACCCGTGCCTTGTGAAGTACACTTTAGTTGGTAAGTTTTCTTTTTTTTTCGTTATTTAATTCTTTTTTTAAATTAATTCTTTATAGATTTGACTACCTTTTTAATTTACGGAACTTTTATTTTTACCGGCATGAATTCTAAATTTTATTCTTTTTTTAAAATTAATTCTTAATAGATTTGACTAGCTTTTTACTTTATGGAACTTTAATTTTTACCGGCATGAAAGGTAACCCATGTCCTTCTCCAGACTCCTAATTATATTTCAATAAGTTTGAATAGTTAAGTAGTAACCCTTGAATAGTTAATAAACAAACAAATAAATAAACTTACTTTCGCGTTTATAATATTAGTTGGAATCATGGTGAGTAAATTGTGTGATTATAAATTTGCATCTGCCGCAGTGTGTGGCTTCAGAGCCTGATCTAACAACTCAAGAATATACATACATACATAACATCACGCCTCTTTCCCGGAGGGGTAGGCAGAGACTACTACTTACTAAAAAAGAATAAGAGAAAAAAGAAAAAGACTAATAGTACACTATATATATACTTATATGATTATACTGTCAAGACTACTACTACACTACTCAAGAATATTATTGAAAAAAAAATATCTAAATGTTGAATTTTTGGCCCTTTGATGGAATTGAGATTTAGATGAGCACTATCGTCTTTAATAAGCACCCCAAGTTTATAAGTTTTCCCTTAATTAACTTTTACATTTAGTGCGAGCACTGTCTTTTACTACCAGATCAGCATAGAAACATTTTTCAAATAGCTTATAGGATGTTTAGTATGTGTGTTAGTATAATATGTACCATGCGACTAAGGCTTAAAACTTGGCATTCTTTTAATAGGCGATGGGCTAGCATCCTATCTTTTTGAATCTCATAATTCTATCATTAAGCCTAACAGCTGAACGTGGCCTGTCAGTCTTTCAAGACTGCTGGCTCTGTCTACCCTGCAAGGGATAAAGACGTGATTAATGAATGAATGAATGTAGTACATTGAGCTAGATGAATGTTTATTCATGAGTTTCGTAACAATCACAACTGTAGTTATTTCATATTCGCGGGCCAATGCCACCTATATTTATCCTACTAATATTGTAAATGCGGATGTGTGTTACTCTTTCACGCCAAAACTTCTGAACCGATTGCGATGAAATGTAGGTAGCAGAAGACCCAGAATAACATATAGGCTACTTTTTATCCCGGAGTTCCCGCGGGATTGATTGTTAAGTTATGATAGGGTTTCCACGCGGACGAATTCGCGGGCAGCTTCTAGTTAGCTATAACTCGGTTTTATTAACGTGGTGTCGACACTTATTTTCTACTTTCATTTCTATACCTCGTAACTCTAAAACATTCGCACACTATTTTGTCAAGGCTCATTTTGTACCTAGTCTACACCTACACTATCTATACTAATATTATAAAAGCTAAAGAGTTTGTTTGTTTGTTTGTTTGAACGCGCTAATCTCAGGAACTACTGGTTCGAATTGAAAAATTTTTGATTTGAATAGACCATTTATCGAGGAAGGCTTTAGGCTATATAACATCACGCTGCAACTATAAGAAGCGAAGAAATAATGAAAAATGTGAAAAAAACGGGGAAAATTATTCATCCTTGAGGGCTTCAATGATGCCCAAAATAATAATTCCACGCGGACAAAGTCGCGGGCACCGTTAGTTATCTGTACATACCTACCTACATATAATCACGTCTTTATCCCTTGCGGGAAAGACAGAGCCAACACTCTTGAAAAGACTGATAGGCAATGTCAGCTGTTTGGCTTAATGATACAATTGAGATTCAAATAGTGACACTATTATTAAAGAGAAAAGATTTGTATTTTTGTTATTGTTTTTTTTGCTTGTAACATCTAGGACTAGGTCAAAGACTACCTACTGGAGCGATTTTGAGTATATTTGGCACCGACAGATGAAAATATTCAGCAGTAGTAATAAGCTTTATTTTTCTGTAAATTCCCACATAAACGAACCTCCCGCTTGACGGGCTTCTAGATACACTCAATAAGTATAAAGTTGTGTGTTTTTACTTTACAAACACGTGCGATAGGTACATCTGCTGACTGTAATTAAAATTAATTATAATCGTACGGTCTTATTTCATTCACTACTTTCTAATTGCGTGTGTGTAAATGAGCACTATGCTGCAGTCATGAGTTAATTTACCTAAGAAAGTAGGTATGTATCACATTTTCTTGAATCTTTGAATTACTATTTATATGGTGGAAATTCCGTTATGGTGTAAAAAGTATTTCTTTTTAAATTTTTTGAGCGCAAATTCTTCATCTCTTAACTCTCTCTCTCTCTAACATTGATGATCCTATACTGAGGTACATACATACATACAAATGGTCACTTCTATATCCCTTGTGGGGTAGACAGAGCTAACAGTCTTGATAAGACTGATAGGCCACATTGCTGCTGTTCGGCTTACTGATAGAATTGAAATTCAGATAGTGACAGTTTGCTAGCCCATCCCCTAAAGGAAAAGAATCTCAAGTTTATAAGCCTATCCCTTAGTTGCTTTATATGACATCCATGGGAAAGAGATGGAGTGGTCCTATTCTTTTTTCTATTGGTGCCTGGAACCACAATGATTTGATTTTGAATTAGTAATGACACGTGCATTTTATTTTTGCACCAAGATACTAAAAATGGTAATGAGAATAATAAGTACTTATTGTTTTTACATTGTCCGTTCGCCTTGACCATTGAACTAAGTTTTATACATATAAGTAACTTTGATAGCAAAATACATACGCGTGTCAAGATAAGTTTCTATCAAATCGAGATTAGTCTCATAATTAACTAGCTTAAGTAAATTTTGCATTTGATTTTTGATAACCTTTTTTTGGCAAGAATTAAGATATTTGAAACTAAAATTATTAATTTAAAAATTCTGCTAATTTTCGTTTCTCGCGGAATTTTCTAGACATCCTATCCTCCTTTAGTTCACCCCTCGACCTCATAATACCTATAAGGAACTTTTATGCCAAATTGCCAATCCTGGACGCAGCGGGTTGGACTTTGTGATGATTATGTCAGACAATAAGTCAAGTGGCCACGTTAAATATATATTTAGTTATATAAATATTCAGCTATGCTACAAATTTGATGTATGAATATGCAATGCAATTTGTCCATTTGGCACTACTTTAAAGCCCGCCTTGAACCTAATAGCCTCATTTTAATGATCAATAAAACCAATTGCCAACTGCAGACAATGTTTTAACTGGAGACAATGTAATTCAGTCTACGTACTCGAGACGTTGGTCCCAATGTACCTCCTAGTGCACAATGCACTTGAAGTATTTATTCCTTTGAACGCCTCTTACATTTATTTTTTAATACCTCTGTTTATATGTTAAGGTGTTTCATCAGTCTGATAAACATTATACTTATAGTTAAATTTCTCAATAGTAAAAATTCAACCCCAGTTCATTAAAAAAAAAAGTGACAAGTGGGTCAGGTTTCTCTGCCATTGACTGAACGCAAACATTGTCATATTGAAGTTTCGCTTAGTTTTATGTTAATAAAAAAATTCTCGTGTTTCAGTTATTTTAAACAATGACCAAAAAGTAGTGTTAGACTTCAAAAAATTTTTGGGAGTAAAAGTATTTTTTTTTGCCTGGGAAACAAGCTTGCCATTTTATTTAAATATTAAATACTGCATTATTTTCGAGTTGCCTTACTACGATCGATCAGGTACCATAGAAACGTAGGCGAAAAATGTTAGGTATATTGAATGCGAAATTATTTTCATACCGCGGCAAAAGGTATTGTGTAACTAAATAAACTGATTGGCAAAATTTGTGACATTATGAATGTTGTTATGTGTTGTTTGTACATTATGTATTTGTATTGAAGCTTAATAATTTTTCCTACTGTATCATTATATGTGGTTATTGATAACATGTAACAAATTAGTTACAAAGTTCACAATCAATAAGGAATGACGCGTATACATTGATAGGCAATATAAAAAAATGTTTATCCGTCACTTCTCTAAAACTATCTTTCTTAGATAAATGCCCGCTTCTACGTCAACAAAAAATTAACATTGACGTCAAGTTTCGTTGAAAATTCAATATTTGCACACATACGACGGAACAAAGAGACACTGATTCCTATTTTGTGTCCGAGACGGCACGGACAAAGACTTTATTTATAGAAATCCTATTTAATATGAGCGAAGGCATTATTGCACCTATATCAAGCAACTCCTTATGCTCAGTAGGTACATTAAGTAGAATTAAAATGGGGGAATTTAATGTTCTGCTCAAGTGATATTAATCGCCAAAACACGCCATACTTTGAACCTTGACCAACCCGTTTTGATTGGATGATATAATTTGCTTAGAAAAATGGTGTACCTATGATAGAGAAAAGGGGAGCTTCCCGTAGTCTCTCACAAGACCGGTTAATTTTTTAGAGATTTATCGTCCAGCTAATTTACAATTTTTTTTTACTTTGCAACTGTGTTTCTCAAACAATCAATAATTTTCAGGTAAATACGAGACGTTGACAGACGACACTCTTCTTGCCCTGCACACGATCAACGCGACCCACGTGAGATTCCCGGATATGTATCACACTTCGGGAACCTCCGACAAACTTTACAGCTATTTCTCCCAGCTTGACCTACCCCTGATAAGGAAGCTGTACAAACTGTACTTACAAGACTACAGGATATTCAATTATGATTTGGATAATATTGTCGGCTTCGATTTAGGTTAAGTGTACCTACACACAGAATAAAAAAGTATGAATTTACGTTTATACAAAATATTTTGCGGTTATGTAGCGAACATAAAATGCTTTTATAAAAAAAAATGTTCTCTGATGGAATCGAAAAGTCTATATCTAGTTTGTTCAGCAGTGTGGTTCATACGGCTGAGGTGATGACGTTTATGTACTGATTGCATTTTATGTGAAAAATACGTAATTTTATGAGACAATGAAGCATTTTAATTTGGTAGGATGTGTGATAGCCTATTACAATTTCTTTATAAAATGCATTTTCATCCAGACGTGTGAACCTCGTTTTTTATCTGTGACATAATGAAATATTTCACCATTATGTCAGAAGCTAGATGGACAGAACAATAAGACTTTGTTATAGCTATAAATAATGTTTTCTAGATCTGATAAGAGTAGACATTCATAATAGTGATTGTAATAACCTTAAATCGTTTGAGAATAATAACGAACTAAAAGCCTCCATAATGAATCTCATTTAATTAATTAACGTGTAATTTGGTGTTAATTGAATACTTAGATATTAAAAATATTGCGTTAATTTTTATTTATTTGTGTAATCATAGAGCATAAAAGGAAATAAGTAAAAAATATACACGGTTCTTTGTTTATTAGGATTTCACAGGAAAACTGTTTCCTGTTTATCAATAACGAGAATAATAGAAACTGATGATAAACATTATTGCGATCTTAGTAATTCCTAGAAAACAATTAACATAATGCATTTGTAGATATATGTATCTACGAGTATGTAGCATCCCGATAAAGCTACTATTGTAAGTGTTAAGTTCTAGTTTAATAATAAGTAATCTTTTATTTATTTTTGTATATCAAATAACCTTTGTATAAAAAGTATTCTTTAACCTTTTTCTTATTACGAAACTAGTTAATAAGGATTATTTCTAGAGGCATTTTGTTGGAAAAAATAAAAAGTTTCTAGTAATTTTTTTATTATCAATTTACACAGTAACTTATCAGTTCTTAAATTTGGTAAGAACTTAAGTGTATAGCGTTATAACTTTTTAACAGTACTTAGTGGTCTTAAAGTAAAAGTTTTATGGAACAGAACATAGTTGTACCAGACTTTCATCAGCGTGTTTCCATTTTTGATGCTATTCTTAATACATATCTTTTTTACTTAAGGTCACATCTAATTTCAGAAAAATAAATTTACAAATATGAAATTATAGTAATTACTTATTTCACAATGTAATGTGTCCTTGGTTATTGACTGTATCATTAACCCAAAAATGGTAGTCACAGTACTTAATAGGCTATTACACTCTTTTTTGAAAACTGTTTTAAATCAATCCTGAGACTGTGTTATACCTATAGAATTTTTATTAAAATTTTTTGAAGCCGAAAAGTGCTCTAAAAACGATTTATTATTTATGATTTTGTATTTTCGCGCGAAAACGCCATCCGCCATGCTGTTTTGACTCGTGACGTCATACTTTTAGTAAACAATACGGCTCTACGTAAGACTAAAGTAAAAAGATTTTTGTAATAATGAATTACAATACATATTGTTGGTGTCTTGTTCCTGAATGCAAGAATACAAGTATAAAAACACCAGAAAAATTGTGGATTCCACTGCCAAGTGATATTAAAATGAGAAACCATCAACGTATTAATCCTCGGTAGATTTATATTGTCTGCTTTCACAAAACCGTCTTCCATGATTCTATTAAATTATTAAAGAGTAAAAACCCAAAAACGTGATAGAAATTTTAAAATTTCAAAATAAACAGAGCCTGACATCATCAATATGTTTTCGATTCGATATTTGTTTACTAAAAGTATGACGTCACGTCAGTACCCAACATGGCGGATAGCGTTATCGACTTTTGAAGAACAGATTAAAAAAGAGGATTTTTTAAATTGAATTATAAAATCCATATCGCACTTTTATGAATAATGATCGATGTTTTTCTTTTATTTTTTACAAAATCTATAAGATACGTGCATTTTTATATTTTTTTTTACATGGTGTAAAATAGCCTATTGAGTCAATAGGCCGTTCATTTGTGGCTTTTTATAGTTGAACAATTGTTAAGAGACAAAAAAGTACCTAAGCTTGCCATACGTTTAAGGTACAATATTATACGTTAAAGTTCAGCATTTTTAACGATTATTTTATGGCATTATATGATATATGACCATTGTCTTGACTATCGCTATGAGTGAAAATTCAGGGTAGGTAGATATTCCATGTAACCCGACTCATAATTAAATCTCCGATAAAAAATTTCTTCTCAAAAATGTTTTGAATAGTATAGTTATAGATAGAATAATAATAGTTCGGGGCAGTTACTTAGTTGTTATAATGTTGTATTAATTAAAAGTAGGCATTGATATTTTCATAATGATATTCCAAAGCTTGCTGTGATAAACTTTTTTTTAATAATTACGTACAATTAGTGCTATTAAAAATGTTTATCGATATATGGTCGTAAATTAGTAGTTATCATGTACAAATGTATGTTTTAAGGTCATTGTGGTACTCGTAAAGTAGGTTTAAAGTTCTATATTTTTTGTACGAATAAAATACACTTTTACTTAATTATTAAAACTTTTGTTTTAATTCAATGAAAGTATTAAAGGTCAAACAAAAATGTATTAGAAACTTATCTTGAGATAGTTCCAAACTAATCTGGAATACTTAATGTTTATAATAGTTTATTTCATAGTTTTCACAATGCAATTTCTACGGAGATGCTATATGATAGCTTAACTTTACTATTATGTAATCTGCATAATATGCTCAGATATCATCTCAATGTATGCAGTAAACATATTGATATACTAAGCAAATACAGACTTAGTAAAATTTCTAGGCATAAATTCCAGATTTGCTGACATCTGAGTTTCTTTAGCACTAAAGACTCGTGATATCATGTCGTGCTTGTATCAAATTTCATAAAGATACATTTGATTTATTAAATTAGGTCAGTTTCGATGCTTTAAAATATCTTCGTCAACATATTGTGTGTTCACGTGTTTCTCAATTAATTGTGACACCTGTCAATTAATTTTTTTTTGCAAATTCTTATTTGCCTTTTTCACGATTCAAGTGCTTTCGAAGGAAATGATTGCGTTATTTATTATTGCGCAATTTAATTAAATGTATCAATACTTTGATATAACACTAAGAAGCTGACTACTTTTATTTTAAAAAAATTGTTTGACTTAAATGCTCTCATCTCCCATTTGTTTATAGATAAAAAACTATACATTTATAAATTAAAATAATATAAAGTACTAACTTAAAAAAGAGATTTCCATTGAAGATGAGCCCTAAGTTAAAATATATAGGTAGGTAGGTACTTCGGCATAATAAAATATCTGTTGCCTAAAGATTTATTCGCGTAGAGGTTTCTTAAAATTCTGTTCTGAAAAAATAAAAATACCCAAAAATAAAGTACATAAAATCACGCCTTTTTCGCGGAGACTCCATCTTTCCACTCGCAACGATCTCTGCATACTTCTTTCTTAGAAAGTTCTATAAAGATTTTAATTCGTATTTTGTTTGTTTTTATTAATTTTGCTTAGTTATTATACTAGTTATTTGGTTTTATTAATTTTTGTTATATACCTACCCAGCGATATCTACCTAAATTATCTAAGGTTATTATTGCGCTCGTTGAGTATCAACGGGATGTCCAAAGATAGCGTCGGAAGTTTAATATCAATAGAGTTATCATTTCTCTATAGTCATGACACAGGGCGCATAATCATGCAATTTATCAATTACTAGCTCTTGCGCCGTCGCTTCCCCGAGAAAATCCAGAAATAAGTAGCTTCCCGAAGATATATTATTAGTGTGGATTAAGCAAAAATAATTATATGTAGGTATGTATAATTTAATGTAAAAAATGTATCGTAGTAATTATATGCACTGAGTGCAATGCACTCAGGTAATAAGTATTTAACTTGTAACTGTTTTTTTAGCTGGCAACTAAGTGAAAAATGGTATGCAAACAGTTATGCAGGTAATAGAGTCGACAATCTTGAAAAGACTGTAACGCCATGTACAACTGTAGAAATGGTTTAATGGCGAAAATGTATAGAATAGAATAATTAATTTGCATGATTCACATAGTTTTTACATATAAATCAACCTGCATGCAGGCGCGCAAATATTAATGATAGGTATAAACTCAAAATTAGGATTGAATTTGTAATTCAATTAAGTAATGACATGTTGCTAGTCCATTCCCTACAAGAAGAAACCCACCTTTACTAGCCTAACTTTAGTCGCCTTTTACAACATCAATGGGAAAGATATGCAGTGGTTTTATTCTTAAGTGCTGGGAACCAACGGCACTGAAAAAAAAATTGAAATGAAGTCACATTATAAATGAAAACTGTATTTATTAAATAAACTATTTCCGTTCTTCGTTCGGCCTAAGATAGTTGTGCCCTATGACGTCGGCTGGCGGCTTGCAACTCTTCCAATGCTCGGCGCTTATTGTGAAAGGACCCTCGCCTGATAATGTTACTGTAACAAAAATTAAATTAACAAACCTACATGTTTTATGTATGTGTGGCGACATTTATATGCCACAAGTCACAACAGCTAATTACGCGACGCTATCAGCCAATAACAACGAAGAGTCTAAATCGCGCAAGCAAAGATTTCACGGATTGGAACATAACTGTAACGGGAGCGACGTTCCGGGCCCTTAGTCGTGTGTACTGTCGGGGTCACGCCTACCCAGACATAGTACAGACGACTAAAGGAGATATAGGAGCCACCTTACATAGGTACATCAATCAATGCGAGGTAGCAACTAGCGGATCTACTTCTCAAAATTAATTTCTACTAAGTAAAGGGGTACCTTTGTATAACAAGTTTTCTCAAAAATAAATCCGATTTGTCAGTTTCTACAAATAAACAGACGAGCATTTTTTTTTAATTCTTAGAACGTTACGTACTACTCTTAACTAGATTTGTAAATTGACGTCCAGTGAAAATGCTGCAGTGTAGTTTGTTCTGCCGCTTCTTCTACACATGCGCTTTGGAAGCGGTAGTGTAGATATGATCAAATTATGTGATGACGTCACATAAATTAAATTTGATCATATCTAAGTGATATTTTGTATCGAATTTTGAAAAATATCTATACTATTCGCTGGTACCTAGATATTTGTAAAGACGTAGAGCAATTTTGCTATAATCATTTCCAAGGCGTAAGAAATACAATTTTTTTTTTGTTTTTTTTTTTGTGATATAAACTAAATCTTAGGAATATTTTTGAAACATTTTATCTTACCCGACATTTTCGGCACTAACGTTGTGTTGTATTTGCCGTCGTACAACCGCAAACTCCAATCGTCCCCTAGTGACGTCACCGTCAACGACGTCCCAGCCTCAACAATATCTAAAGTTAAGTTTGCACCCAAATACTTGATGCCTGAAAACAATCATAAATTATATCTATAAAATATATTTGTTAATGCTAATGACATATACATGTATAATCATGTCTATATCCTTAGCGGGGTAGATAGAGGCAAGTCAGGTACAGCTGTATGGCTTAGAGATTTTAATAGTGACAGGTGGCTAGCCTTTGTAGAAGAATTCCAAGCTAATTAAATAAAGTATTATATTACTGAAAAAAATCCGTCCTATTGACATCTCGCCTCGTTTATACCCTGGCCCATTTACACTTTGACCCATATATGTATATTAAAATATTATTATTTTCATAAGTAAAACTTAAATATGTGTTTTTTAAAAGTTAAATATTTGTTCTTTAAAAGTTAAATATGTCTTATTTATAAGTCAAATATGACTTGTTTAACTTTTACTTATGAAATTGAATCTCTCCTTTTAGTAATTTTAATTTTTGATTGACATGCTAATTACTCAGTCAGGTTACAATAATTATTAAACTTTGATTTGACGACAAAATTATGTTATAATGTGTGGTAGGTACCATTGCAAGGTGTAAATTATTTTTTTTTATAATAAAAATTATACCTTTAATCTTAAGCCTGCTCGTATTATTAGGTAGCTGGGGACGATATATCTGCAGTCTGTCAAGATGGATGCTAACACCTGCATAGCCAAAGACTAGAGCTTGAAGAAACCCGCCCATACCAGTGAGGAAGTTCACTGCCCCTATGTTGGGACGACGGTTTTCACTCCAAATCTACAAGAAAATACTTACTGAATACGTAATTTATACATATGTATATACATAAAATCATGTCTCTTTCCCGGAGGGTAGGCAGAGACTATTTATCGTGTAGCTACATCTTTCCACTTGCCACCATCTGTGCATACTTCTTTTGCTTCATTTACATTCATAACTCTCTTCATGCAAGCTCGGCGGTTTGTGACCTTGACCTGACCCTTTTAATTCATATACGTAGGTATTAAAAAAAATTAATCAAATATTGGTTTAATAAATTAACCAAAAAAAAAAACTAAGTCCTCTTATGTATCTATTAGAAATGTGGATAGTTTGGTTCTTTATTTATGATTTTCGAACATCGAAAGAAATATCGTTTTTTTTATTTATTCTAATTGATACCAGTTTTAAAGTTTTGAGAAATAAAACAAAAAGTTTAATTGGATACCTAACAAGAGGTTATTAAAAGCTTATGGGAAGAGGTTTGGGAAGTATCACATAACTTTTCATTGAAGGAAGTTTGAAAATAGAATCTTCGCAATTAGATACATCACAAAGAGATAATTTGTTCATTATTTATTTTGCAACTTAGACTTAGACTAACCTTAAACGGTTCTCTGACATATCCCTCATAACTCTTGTTGAACATTTTGGCAGCTTTACTATTCTCCATGAGCTGTAGATGACCAACCGTGTGCATGCTCCAAGTCATGGCCGGCCCGCTGGATCTCGTTACGGACGCGTAATATGACAGATCATTGGATTTTGTTGACCTGAAAAAGGAAATGACAAGATATGACAAATATTAAGTGATATTGAAGTGTCCCATAATCACTACATAGTATAAAACAAAGTCGCTATTTTAGTCTGTTTGCCTGTATGCTTAAATCTTTAAAATTACGCAACGGATTTTGATGCGGTTATTTGTAACAGGTAGAGTGATTCAAGAGGAAGGTTTTTATGTATAATTTTTTACGAATTTTGCACCCGTGCGAAGCCGGGGCGGGTCGCTAGTCTTTAATAAAACTGTAACTGAACTTTGTCTGTACATTGAAGATATTTAAGAAAAAAAATTATAAGGAGTCTATCTTAGGGTATTAACCCTAAGATAGACTCCTTATAATTTTTTTGATTTGACTCTCGCGACTTTAATTCACTCAGGCCGGTTTCATGGCAAGTAAAACAAGGGTGGCCGGTTGGGGGAAAACCAGGCGATGTTATACGTGAAGTCGTGGTAATTTGTTAAGGGAACGGTCAAAGACATGCCATTTGTAATATAAATAAAATGTAACATAATCACATTACTCTTTATATTACATAATTATTGCTAGATTCTAAAATTATTGATGGTGATACACAGAAGGCGATTATAACTATTTGGGTCTCGCTGTTAAATAATCGGGTCTATATACAACGAGTTGTTTTAAGGGATGTACAACCAAATGGAAAAAAGAAACACTTATCTATGAAAATATTACAAAAGTATGACTGGTTACAATAATTTAATTTTGTTTGTTCAAAAAAAAGGTTATGAAAGATCTATGACAATTTTACTATTATATAGAAAATACTTTGTGAATAAAAGGCAATCAGTTGTTATTTTATCATAATGTTCAACTACATACATTAACAACATACAATGTTTGTGATGAGGTCCCATAAATAAATTCAATTCAAAGATACAGATAGCATCGCTAAGTGTCTATCTGTTTGTTACAAGGTAGATAGTGACATGCGTTAATCTTAATAAACCTATCCTATTGATCTCGTTTCAAATGCAAGATGGTTAAGCAAAATTTATTATTCTCGATATGAGCAGATGATAACTTATGGACCTTCCATGCAAATTAAAGAACAAACATTTTACTTGTAGATTCAATCAACGGTATTGCACCATTCTCTCTCCCTCTTCTTTTTACTGCAACTTGCTGCTTGTTTCAATGATCTTATCTATAGTAAATTTGTGCAGGGCTTGCGGAAAAGCGTATGAATTTAAAAATTACTTAGTATTGAGTTTTTTTTAAGTAGTCCAGAGCCTAGATAAAGCACCTATATAAATGTTATCCCTAGATACCTTCTGTAAGTACAGACGTAGACCAGTTATAATTTTATTACAACTATAGAAACAGCTCTCGACGTATATGCAGAAAGCTGCAATATAACATTGACTGGACTGCATTCCTTGCGATCCACAAGTAGTTTAGCGGATGGACAACGGGTCTTGGACCTTACAATGACTCGTATCTTGTTTCTTGATGATGGGAATCATGTAAGTAAAAAAGACATTAACGCAATTCCTAGAATGAATGAATAAAAGTGTTGAATTTGAATTTGAAATGCATATGAATTTATATTTTTTACAATTACAAAAACAGTCTTTGTAAGTTATAAACTATTCGTTCCGTTATAATTTCAAGCTCGTCATAAGAACTTAAATATTTTATAGTCTTTTATTCCATTTTGGTAATTATTTATATTTGAGCTATCCATTAACTTAATCGGTTAATCAAACAATGTCGTTCATTCGTTTTAAAGATGTGGAGAAATCTTTCATGTAAATACCTAGTTAAGAATAATTCACCTTGACATTGTTCAAGATTTCGTTTTATTTCGTTATAATAATGCTACTGATACACTCATTTTACCTACAAAAGCGGAATAGAATAGAAAATAATAGAATTACAAAGTGCATGTGTAGAAGAAGCGGCGGAACAAACTGCACTGCAGCACTACAATAAAAAAAGTAAACGAAAATACTTACGCATTCATAGGATACTGCAATGGGAATCCTAACAACACAACATCAGCTTGTTTGATCGTCTCCCCTCTCTTATAGCCCTGGAATTGAGGATGATAGTCCAGGGTCTTATCATAAGGTAAGGCCAGGCTGAAAGCTATGTCTGCCCAGTGGTCAGGGTCTTCGGTGTGGTAGTAAGACTTGCATAGGCAGGCAACGTATCTGAAATTGATATTTCTGTTGTGAAATTAGGATAATTATGTTTAGAGTGGTTTAAATAAATAATTTGCAGGGTGATATGTATGTATGAATTGAGACTTGCGTAAACGAACAGTGTATCAGACCGCTTATACGAAATTGAAGTACAAGTATAGATGTCGTAAAATACGACTAATAAACTTGGGATTCTTATTGTTACGCTGGCAACCTGTCACTATTTGAATTCTGTGGCCTTCAGTCTTTTCAAGATCTCTCTTGGCTCTGTTTACCCACGACTTGATTTAGATGTATATAAAAACATCTGATTAGTACTGTAGCAAGCAATTCACAAATTGTCCCATATTTACCACCCGCCCCATATAACCAATGTTTTACATATTTGCAGCTTGTTGGATAAATACACTTGACAGTTCAAAAGATAACCGTTTATATAAATCTAATTGCAATGGCCTACCTGAATATTGATTAAAAAGGTAGATAGATAAACTCTTTATTCCACAAGTTACACAAAAAATAAAGTAAAATGATTACTTAATCATTCTTCTCGCTTATGAATCGTTGAAAAAAATAGTTTAAGTTTTTGGGATATATTCTTAGGATATATAAAATAGTATTTCACGGGTAAGGTATTTTCATAAGAGAAACAAGAAATAAATAATTGCTGTTAGAAAAGTCGGAAAATTGATTAGGTTAGATTAATTAATTAAAATTAATTAGATTTACAATAAGTCATATTTATTTTTATTTATAGTTTATATTATTTCATTGTACGATAGAAAAATATAGTAAGAAAGCAATTGTTAAAAATAAAATAAAGGTAGATAAATATACTTAGAGCAAATAATATTATCATTATTTTATTACATTTTCTACTTACTGTGCCAAATATAGTGAATATCCCGCCACGACGTTAGTGAAAGCTGAATTAGTCACATTGCTATGGTCTTCGTCAGGGCCCATTACATCTAGGAAATATAAAAAAAAAAACATGTTAATCTCTCCGAAATACGTAAATATTCTATGAGATTCTTGTTATTACTCTTGTGGGTGATGGGCTAGCAACCGGTCACTATTTGAATCTCAATTCCATCATTAATGCCACTCAGCTGACCATGGCTTTTCAGTCTTTTTCTCAGAATGTTGGCTCTGTCTACCCCGCAAGGGCTATAGTCGTGACTATAATATGTATGTTTGACTATTTATGTGTCTATGAGATCGTTCTTGATCGATTAACCTACTTGAAATATCATAAAGTCCTGTTTCGTAATTGATGAGAGCTCTAGAAGCCCAGAAGTCAGCAATATAGGAGACGAGGGGACAGCCGCCGTGCTGAAAAAAAAATGATTTTTATCATTGAAATAAAAACACATTGTCTAGAGAAGGATTGTTGCGGATACCGATTTTACCACACCCGCGGATGTGAATGCGGATGCGGATTTGAATAATAAATTTGAATTTGGATTACGGAAGTTTTCTTTTAAGTTGAGGAATAAAAACAATGATAAAATAAGTATTAACATTTTATTAATGTAAAGGAATATTTTCGTATAGGTATACAGTATATATAGTAAGTTAAAAATAATAGCATTAGACTTAATTAAAAGTAATATTGCCAATTTTTGTGATACAAGGTAGTTACGCAGGGATTCATTAATTAAATCAGCGCTACTAAAACTCGTAACGTGTATTACATCCTCATCCGAATTAAAAAAAACGCGATTACGGAAGCAAAGTGTCTTAAATGTAATGTAAAATATTATAGTGTTGGCCTGCTAGAAGAAAATTCTCTAGAAATAATAGCCCAAGAGCCCGTGAACGCCAGACATACCTTATTTTGTAAAAGCTGAAAGTTTCTGTAAATATGCCTCTAGTACAGGTAGGAACGATCCCCACCTATGGTACTCAGGCAGTGGTTGCTTTGGCAGGTAGCAGGTAATAAAGGTATACTTTTTTCAACCTGAAGTTCGTTAATTTGTAAAGCTCAATTTTTTGATATTTTATCCGTAATAATACACAAACTCGCGTTACTCATTGCCAGACACGTACTATGGTTGCAACCCCTTGCCAGACATCCCTAAACTATAATATTTTGTAACTCTACTTACGTCATTTTGTAAAATCTGAATTTAATACATATTTTTTGGGGAATTATTCAAACAAAGTTTCTGAAGTAGCCAGACATTTTTGAAGGTTCTATTATCCTGCCAGACGCATTGGAGTGAGCAAAAGATGCAAGAGTGCGGAGTATATGTAGTAACTGGATCGAGTGGGACAGTTTACTATGCGTATATAACCGTCCGTTGAACAATACAAAATAAACTAGGGATGGCGATCTAAGATCGATTAATCGAAAAATCGATTATTTGGAGCGAAAAAATCGATCTTTTTAATCGATCGTATACATTAAATCGATCTCGTGAATCGATCTCAGACATTCTAAAATCGAGATACGATTTTTTCTGTTTTGGTTTAAACCATACAATTAATTGAAGGGCCGTATTACAAGAGTGCTGCCGGTTGATTACTCAAAACCTCGCAAGATGGCTGTATGTGTAGTCTCCTTCGCCTCACTTCTCATCAATAAACTTGTTACGTTTATAAATTATAATCATATTCTTTAACCTATATGCGCCACCACCGTAATCTGCTGTGGCGCACATTTGGGCCGACCGTCCGAGACAACTTAAAACTCGATTTTAAGCTTAACATACATATCGTTATGGTTTAAAATTGTTTAATTTACATCCCAAACATACTTAGCAACCACAGACAACAGAAATTAATCTATTACTTTGAATAAAGGAATATGGGATTTCCACAAGTTGCTTGTCAAAAAGCAACTTTCTATGTATAATGCACTTGCACAGGAAACTTAGGGTTTAAATGACGAACTTAAACATTATTTATCACAGGCAGTCGTGGACCTGAAATATGATCCTATACATTACTGGCACGAGCTAAAAAACCATCAATAGCCATGACGTATATGACTATTGTGGCATCATCCGTTCCTTGTGAGCGCCTGTTTTCAGTTGCTGGAAACATAGCAAATGATGAGCGGAACCGCTTGGATCCCGGTAGATTGTTGTTTTTAAAAAGGTAAGGTATTAATCATTGGGAACTTTAAGTCAAATTATCTTATTGTTTTTGATTAAAAAAGATTTGAAAATAAATGTTTTGTTTTCTACCTGATTTGTTAAAAGAATTTGATAAAAAGATCGTTAATTCTAACATTTGTCTTGTTTTTTATGAATTTGATTTATACTTACAGTGAAAAAAACATTTTGGAAAAATATAGAATTTTTGAGGATTGATTCATCAGGTCACATCCCTAAAATAAACGACAGCTGATGCGCAATGAAACGTCGCAAGAAACCGAACACTCTGTCCCACTCGCTCCAGTTACTACATATACTCCGCACTCTTGCATCTTTTGCTCACTCCAATGCGTCTGGCAGGATAATAGAACCTTCAAAACTGTCTGGCTACTTCAGAAACTTTGTTTGAATAATTCCCCAAAAAATATGTATTAAATTCAGATTTTACAAAATGACGTAAGTAGAGTTACAAAATATTATAGTTTAGGGGTGTCTGGCAAGGGGTTGCAACCATAGTACGTGTCTGGCAATGAGTAACGCGAGTTTGTGTATTATTACGGATAAAATATCAAAAAATTGAGCTTTACAAATTAACGAATTTCAGGTTGAAAAAAGTACACCTTTATTACCTGCTACCTGCCAAAGCAACCACTGCCTGAGTACCATAGGTGGGGATCGTTCCTACCTGTACTAGAGGCATATTTACAGAAACTTTCAGCTTTTACAAAATAAGGTATGTCTGGCGTTCACGGGCTCTTGCTCTATAAGTAGTGCCCTTGTACTGAATTTCTCTTTATTTTAAGTTTTTTTTTCTTATTTTCCTTGATGTACATAAATATATAAATAAATATAAATAAAAGTGTGTACTGACCTCAAGCCATTGTTCGTCTCTAGTAGTCGCCAAGTACTGCCTGGCTGCGAACGATATGCAGCCAGTGATGTGCTGCTCAAATTCAGCTACCTCTGGACAACACGGCTGCGTCACTTCTATCCCGGTGTAAGCACTTTCCCAGGGGAATCTACACGGTAATTATTAATTCTTACAATGTATATAGCGATTGGATTGTTAGTCTTCTCGCTTGTGAAGTAAATGACGCGCTCAGGCATAAGCAGCGAAGAATCTAAATCGCGCAAACAAAGATTTCACGGATTGGAGCATAATCACAACCTGCGTTACCCTCAGGCATAATACCTAGCTTGGCGGAAGATCTTCCCTTTGGTGGCGGTCGAGCCGAATCATTACTCCCGATACAAATCTATACTAATATTATAAAGCTGAAGAGTTTGTTTGTTTGAACGTGCTAATCTCAGTACCTACTGGTTCGTATTGAAAAATTCTTTTTGCGTCGAATAGACCATTTATCAAGGAAGGCTTTAGGCTACATAACATCACGCTGCAACTATAAGGAAATAATGGAAAATGTGAAAAAAACGGGGAAAATTATTCATCCTTGAGGGCTTCAATGATGCCCATAATAACTATTCCAAGCGGACGAAGTCGCGGGCACAGCTAGTATATTGATAAAAATCTAAATAAGTACACATATCACGGTAAAGGTTTCACGATTCATGTTGACACAGTTTCAGAGGTAACTACCTCCTATATAAATTGCTTTAGCAAAATAAATATACAATTACCTATATCCTTTATTACTGGTAATTTTAGCTAGTTCAGCAGCCACGTACGTCGTGTCGAGGCGGTATTGGAGGAGATCGCGAGCGTACTTCGGATAAAGCAGCAGTATCGTTGGGAACATCCAGAACTCTGTGTCCCAGAAGTTATGTCCTGGTAATAATGTCATGGGGATGATAGAGGATCAAGAAAATAAGATTCTTAATAAACACACACACACATAATCACGTCTATATCCCCTGCGGGGTAGGCAGAGCTAACAGTCTTGCAAATTAACAGTCTACATTATAATTAGAGCCAACAACCTCGAGGACTAAAATCTCATGGAAAAATATTTATAAACTTAGGAGTCTTTTAGGCGTTGGAGTAGCTGGCACCATCTGAATCCCAGCAATATGAATATAGTCTTGATAAGAATGAAAGGCCATTTTGAGTTGTGCGGCTTTATGATGGAATTGAGTTTCAAATAGTGACAGGTTGCTAGCCCATCGCCTAAAAGGAGAATCCCAAGTCTATAAGCCTATCCCTTAGTCGCCTTTTACGACATCCATGGGAACGAGATGGAGTGGTCCTGTTCTTTTTTTTTTATTGGTGCCGGAACCGCACGGCACTTTTATAAAAATATGGTTAGAAAATTATTCATTATGCGATCCGCCGAAATTTTGTAGTTCCCTCTGTGTAGGTGTATCCACTACTAATTTAAGAATTTTCAAAACTAATATTTAAAAAAAAAAAACTTTGTCTTTTATTGTAACTGTCACACTTGTGTTTCGTTAATTAAAATAAAATCAATGGATTTTATTTTGCGTTACACTAGTCCCATGGGGCTACTGGGACTAAATCGTTTCATTTGTCCCACCATAGAACTACTCAATGGAACTAAAACGACCCAAGGAAGGTTAAAACAGAATTCAATTTGTAATTGTTACTTCTAAAATTCTTACCACGATACGATTTCGAGATGAGATACTTACCCTCATACATACATACATACATAAAATCACGCCTCTTTCCCGGAGGGGTAGGCAGAGACTACCTCTTTCCACTTGCCACGATCTCTGCATACTTCTTTCGCTTCGTCCACATTCATAACTCTCTTCATGCAAGCTCGGCGGTTTCGGGTACTTTTGACCTGACCCTTCACCAGGACGTCCTTAATTTGATCAAGATACGTTCGTCTAGGTCTTCCCACTCCGAACTTTCCCTCCACACTCTCCTTGTATATCTGCTTAGTCAACCTGCTTTCATTCATCCTCTCCATATGACCTTACACTTACCCTCATAATCGTCAAAATTGGACCCTCCTCTGGCAAGTCCCGTAGGACTCAAGCCGAAAAACTTCTCCGGACGATGATAACTCTCTTCGGAGGGCAAGGAACTTAAGTAGTAGTACCAGATACCGTTTACGATTTTAGACTGGAAATGTAGAAGAGAAAATTGAATTAACCAGTTTATCGTTTATATATTACCTACAAGATTTCCTTGCATACGTCACGTCTACTTTCCTTACGTGGTAGACAAAGTCAACAATAATGGTTTAATGAAATTTTTTTTATCAATAATGGGTTTGCACAGAATCTTAAATGCACAAGAAACCGTTTTACTGTTGTTTTCTTCTCAATAGTAATTTAGTTTAACCATTTTGTAAAGTGCCGTGTGTGTTCCTGGCACCAATACAAAAAAGAATAGGACCACTACATCTTTTTCCCATGGATGTCGTAAAAGGCGACTAAGGGTTAGGCTTACAAACTTGGGATTCTTTTTTAGGCGATGGGCTAGCAACCTGTCACTATTTGAATCTCAATTCTATCATTAAGCCATTACAGCTGAACGTGGCCATTCAGTCTTTTCAAGACTGTTGGCTCTGTCTACCCCGCAAGGGATATAGACGTGACCATATGTATGTAAGTATTTTGTAAAATAGTTTAAATCCTGTCGAAAAAATACGAACACACCAATTTGAGGTTGCCTTCAATTTCCATGCCGGCATGCTGGTAAAGCTTCCGCCAGTGCGCCACGTGTTTCGTGTAAAGGTCTTCTCCATCTTCCTGTAACACTAAAATTTTGTACCATTATAATCTTTATTAAGTATTTATTTATTTTATTTTTATTTATAAGGAAGACATAAAACGTTCAAATTAAGTATAAAACCAAGTTAGGTAATATATGCCTACAGCTCTTCGCTAATAATAACAAAAGCAATAAATAAATCGTTTGTTTTAATAAAATTTAATTTATTATCAGTTTTCTTATCTATGTTAAAAAATACAACTCATAAACCTCAAAATAGTTTTATCTTTATCTAGAATAATTAATGTAGAAGTGAATTTGTTATCCTTTACATCCAGACCTATTTTTAGTATGCTTATAGAAAAACCATTATTATGGAAAACTAACAAATAAAGATTGTAATACCACATAAACTATGTATATAAATATATCTTTTTCTAAACTAATAAAATTTTCAACACAATCAATTTAAATCATAAAAATACGAACTAACCTTTAATCAGTTCATCTCTCGCAACGGTTCTGTTGTGGTCCACGGTCATAGCAAACGTTATCACCCTTGACCCATGTTGGGGCACAACTAGGTGATCCGGCACTGAAGTCCAATACGCACATACCTGGAAATTAATCCGAGGTAAGAAATACATTTATATTTTACTTTAGTTCAAAAAGACTTCTCGTATTTTTAATTTGGACCAAGGATTTTCATCATTTTATCATCCAACAACTCTATCTCTTCCTCAGGTTTCATCAAACATTAGGTAAGTGTCTCATCATGTCTTTAACATTCTGTTGTCCATAGCACAAAAATGGTAAACTATTATGACAAAATAATTCATCAGAAATATATAAATATTTAGGGATTTAATTTTATCGGCACTGAGGAAAGAACTAAGAGTAGTTAGAACGGAGATATTAAGTTTCAAAAATTTGTACATTTATTAATTTGTGTATTTATTGTTTGAAACGACAAAGGCTTTCCTTCGAGATTTGTTTGTATGTAAACTCGTTATTGCATATAAAAAGAAACATAAAAAAATACAAAACAGGCATTGAATTTAGAAGAATATGTATAATGGCGAACTTATCCCAATCGGGATTTCTTCCAGTCAACCAAATTTCTTAGGTAAGGCATTTATTGGGACATGTTGCGAAATCGGGACGAGTTATAAATTTTTTGTCTGGATAATATCTAATTATCTCAGCAATTTGTAGTAATATTAAGGAACATTTATATGACAGCTATTTTGTCGGTATAAAATAGTAAAATCGATCAAGGGCATGAGGAAAAAGTGCTAGTAGGTAATCTGTGATTTTTTCAGCAGGTTAAATTTAACCTCTTCAGGGTTAGCAAAGGTTGCAGAGTTCAGAGATCAAATGGGTGTCGATTTATGTAAAAACCTGACGTATGTACCTAATCCATGATCCAAGGTCAAAGTCATACCCCGGGCTCCTCTCCAGAGTGGTGGATAATAACCAGGACTTAAACTAGGAGAAAGAAGACCAAGAACTACATTAAAAAACAAAACTATGTTATGTGACCTTACTGACCTCTACAGGATACTTCTGGTACTCATAATCTTCAGGTTCCCTGGTCTTCCCACAGGTGCTCCACAAGGTCCTACCTTCGAAGATCTCAGGGGTGTGGGGTTCAAACGCTATGTCCTCACTGTCGGGGCCCGGCATTTGTTTGATGGCTATCCAGATTTCGTGGTGCATAAAATTTGGGTCTAAAATGGAATAAGTATATTAAATGGCATTTAATTTTTGAATAGGGATGTTAAATTTAAACAAAGTAAAGCAGGTACTTAGGACAAATACGGACTACAAACAGCCATACATACATACATGTAATAGTCAATATCCCTTGCGAGGTAGACAGAGCCAACAGTCTTGAAAAGACTGAAAGGCCACGTTTAAATGTATGGAATCTATTGATTTAAATATAGTATCATTACAAACTAATTTAAACAAACTAAAACTAAATACAATTAAACCTAATCTAAGAAAAAGAAAACGAAACAAATTACGTTTAACTAGAGGCTGCCCGCGACTTCGTCCGCGTGGATTCAATCCCACGGGAACTCCGGGACAAAAGTAGCTTATGTGTTATTCGGGTCTGCAGCTACCTACATACCATATTTCACCGTAATCGGTTCAGTAGTATTTGCGTGAAAGAGTAACAAACATTCATAAATACATACTCACAAACTTTGACAATTAAAATCATTTCAAAGCATTCGTAGCGCATTACACGCCTAAAAGAATATTCACAGCAAAATTACCTGTATGCGGTTTTGCGACCACCTGAATCTGATTGACAATGGCTCTCGTGTAAAACCTGTGCGCGTATATCCTTTGCGTGACAATTGACCTATCTCTGTCCACTTGGACTTTAAAGACACCTTCTTTGGTATCCAAACTATAAACTGGACTGTACGGGAAATGTGTTAAAGTTGAATTCAGTCTGATATTCGCCCACCCAGGTATCCTCGCTCGGTGACTTTCACCTTTTCGTCCATTGTACACTCCGTTCATATAAACGGTGTCACTGAAAATGTTTGTTGCTATGTGACCGTTACCAATTGAAGGCATGAGACGGTCGTCAGCTGGTAGCCTGAAAGGTGATAATACCTTATATTACTGTACCTACCTAATATAATATAACTTTAATCATAAGTAATATAATAATAATTAAAATAAAGGTGTATTTTTGTGCCGTGTGGTTCCCGGCACCAATAGAGAAGAATCAAAAAGAAACCAAAAGAATATGACCACTCCTTCTCTTTCCCATGGATGTCATAAAAGGCGACTAATGCATAGAATTATTAACTTGGGATTCTTCTTTTATGTGATGGGCTAGCAACCTGTCACTATTTGAATCTCAATTCTATTAATAAGCCAAGCAGTTCAACGTGACCTTTCAGTCTTTTGATGATTGGTGGCTCTGTCTACCCCGCAGGGGATACAGACGTGACTATATTTAAAACATATTTGAAATGGTCCATTTCAAATTATTACTTTACTTAGCAAGTTGCTAAGAACATGTTAAAGCCTTTATTTTGTCATCGTGATCATCACCAATTTAGTGTTTCTACGTACGACATTTTTGCTGTAAGTATTTGGTAAGGTACTTAGAAGCACCTGGTTAGTATATGCATTGAAATTACTAATAGATGCGTAATTGTTTGTTGGCTACAGCTTTTACTAATTACTTTTAGTAGAATCGCCTTATAAGCATGTTTTCAAAAATATTTCAAAAACATTGATTTTGTACTTACTTGTCGAAAAAGTGTTGAGTCATTTATACTAGGTACTTACGCTAGTTACATTAGGTACATAAATTAATGTTAACACGAAAAATGTTAACTCGAATGTGCATGTCATCCAAAAAAAACATAATAAAAAGTATAATTTTAAACCGAGTAGGTTTACACTAATACCTAATGATTGTGATAACGAAAATTATTATTATTACAATCTGAGATTTTTCCCGGTCACATTCTAGGTTGTCTTCTACCTAGGCTCTGAAAGTAGCTCTAGTGGTTTTTTTTTACAAAGAGCGACAATTTCGAGGGCTAAATGCAAAAAAAAGCCTAATGTCTTTCCTAGTCGCGTCTTACGATGTTCAGAAATAGATTTGGGTTGGTTTCATTCAACTCTTTCGGAAATAATAAGTAATAGTAACGTAAGATACGTTTGTAACTAACCTGTGTGCGGAAAATACATGAGGATCTGTGCTGATATCGTCCGGTTCCTCAGATTTGTATCTATTGTGTTCTCTTCTTGCAGCTGTACTCGCAACCACCAAGGCAACGATTGCTGCGACCACTAAAATCCCCAACATCACAGCAATTTGTCGATTTCGCGCCAAAAACTGCCACATTTATATTTCTGTTGTCTATTATTTTGTTTTTAATTTAAATCATTCACTCACTCCATCCGCGTCGTTTTGGATTCACTCGCGTTATTTGAAAATGGAACATTAATAGGTATATCTAATATATTTTTTAAATTGTTTATGATCAATAAAATTTGTTTTTTTTTTAATTGATTATCACTGTAATAAATTTTGACGATTATAATTTTGCTCAATAATTATATACAATTAGACTCGTGCGCCGCCCAGAGAGTCATCGTTTAGATTACACGCTGACCTGTGTGAGTGTGACATACTTTATTGTCCTTTAACAATGATACTTATTATACTCTAGGGATGTGTTTGTTTGAATATCCTGTTTCAATAAATGAAAAAGATATAAGTGATGATAATAACGTAATGCAGCTGATAACATTTCATCCTATTACGATTTATTAATTCCAAAAAGAACCTGCAATTTATTTTACTTTTTTAATTCTCACCAACCTCGGTTGGCTTTTTTACATAAAAAAAGCCACAAAAAGAGGTGTGAATTTCCAATGAATTGTAAATAATAAAATTGCCCAAAAAAGTATCTGTAAATTAAATCAAGAAATTAACTCTCTTACAAACAGTTCAGAAGTTCAGAGGGCCAAAATACTGGAATATAAAAAGTTCATGGTAACCCGACTGTAGAAGTTGTAAAGACCAGCACGAAATAAATGTTAAAGAAAAAAAAAGTTTATCTTATTATTTAAACTCTTTCTATAACGATGCAACCCTAAAAATAGGTAGCTAGAGTCATCTCGTGGGCTCTAATTCAATTGTCGTTTCCTGATTGTATTAACTAGGGCCGCTGCTTAACATATAAGACAAGACAATACCAGGATCTTGAGATCAAGTGAATTAATTACTATGAAGTAGTGCGTTCACCTCCTTCGGATACATTATGTTTTTGAGTTAAAACAACGAGAATTTAGAACATACAAGGGCTCATTTCTTAAGTTACGGCTTTTTGGCGGGAACACAAACTGTTAGGCACCCAGAGCTAGAACATAATATTATAATTGTAAAGTTTATTATTTTTGGCGAGGGCTGACAAAAAATTCACACTGAAATTAATAAGCATGAAAATGAAAAAAGTGTTGATTGTGCTTTATACATATTTTTCTCAACAATTTTGTATCTCATTTTCTAGGTTATGCTTAAAAGTGTGGATTAATATTCATTACATAGGTAAATAAGTATTCGACGTGTATGACCATATTATCCGGATTTAATTACTTTTGGTGTGGTCCCTATAGGTCTTGAAGGCGGAGTGAATCTTTCAATGCCTCAGCGATGCACTTGTTTTGATCGAAGTCGGGGGCATCAGAGCATATAGTCATGCTCTGTTGCGCCTCATAATTTTATATGTTAGTGAACATATTTCGTTAATGAGAATAAGTAAGTTAAAAAATGGTCCTTTTAAAAAATCTTGCCACGAAAACAAACGAGTAGTTGAGAGGTACTAGGTGAGAGGAGATAATTTACTCTTTCGTATGTTATGTTATGTCAACTCTCGAGGGAAGGTAAAATTGAGACACCGCCGGAATGATGATGACTGAGTGAACTGCACTAAAACTTGGTGCTCTATTACGGTTGGCGTCGTGATGACTCAATCATGATGTCATTGTATAGAAGTGTAGCAACCCGTATCTAATTATAATAGTTTGGGTATTGTGCCTTAGCTTTTGGTGGTTACAAACTAGAAATGAATAGGTTTTTTTATTTGATGCCTTTATAAGTGTATAAAAGAGGAAACTGACTGACTGACATAACGACTCAAAACTCAACCCAATCAAAACTCTTGAGGTTACAAATTTCAGATTCTGAAAATTCCCGCAGTTTAGGTACTCAAGTTTTTTTATAAAAAAATAAATGATACTAACAGTCATATTAAGGCACGAATCACAACCCAATCCTGTGGCCCAAACGCTGACACTAAAAATTTAGTAATTAGATTCCATTGAACGTTGTAAACAACCTTTTTTTTTTTTTTTTTTACGAAGGGGAAATCCATTTACGGACGACCCCCCGGGTCTTCACCCGGGAGAGTGTGGGACTCCTGGCACCGAGTGTGCCAGACTACCGCACTAAAACCCCTCCGGCGCTTCCTTCCTGCCATTTCGAAGGCATCATGGGATCGGCTATGCATTCTACCATGATGCCCTCTGGCTCCTCGGTGCGGCTTTACCGAGGATCTTGCTTTATTGGGCGACTAGTAAGTTGCTAGTCGCCCATACTGCCCAGGATTAGTGGTCCTGTTGGGGGAGTAGGTGAGCACGGTAACGAGCTCGCCTTCTGCCACCCCGTCCACGTCTATGTGAGGGCGCGTTTGGATCTTCCTCCCGCGCCCTCTCAGCAGCCTCCTTCTGCGAGATGACGGTCTCACAGAAGGAAGCAACCGCCACCCAGTTCCTCTCGCTGCATAACATCCTGTCAACGACGTTATGCAGCGAAAGGTCGCCATCCCCCAAAACCTCCACCAGCTCTTGCCGCTGCGCCGACCACCTTGAGCAGTCTGCCAGAGTGTGTTGGGCCGTGTCGTCCGGCTCTCCACACTCATGGCAGACCTCGCTGCCCTCTTTCCCAATACGGTACAGGTAATGACCGAAGCAACCATGCCCGGTCATTACCTGTGCCAGCCTGTACGACACCTGGCCGTGGCGTCGATCCAGCCATTTGTCCAGCGATGGAAGGAGTGCCCCGATGGTGCGAACTCCGAATTCGGAGTTTTCGAGGTCACTCCTCCATCGCTCCCGTAACCTAGCCACGACCAGGTCCCACGTCTCCCTGCCTCTGCCGTCCACTTCTCTTTCGGCGGCAGGCAGAGCCCGCCACCTTGCCCTCTCCTTGTAGGCCTCCATGTGGGCCAGCGCGTCCAGTTCCCACGGTGGGGTGCCAGCTAAGGCGCAGGCTGCCGCCCACGCCACCGTTATGTAGGCCCTGCATATTCGGATGGCTACCACTCTTTGTGGCCGCCGAAGCAGGGCCTTGTTGGCAGCTGAGAGCCTATCCGCCCATATCGGTGCCCCGTACAGTGCCATGCTGCGAGTGACATTCGCGTACAGGCGACGGCACGGGGCACCCGGCCCTCCTACGTTGGGCAGCAGTCGGCTGAGTGCTGACGCTGCACCAACGATTCGGGGAGCCATTCGCCTAAAGTGCTCCCCGAAGTCCCACCGTGGGTCCAGTATGATGCCGAGATATTTGATGTTCGGCATCATCCGGACTCTTTCTCCATCTACAAGAATGGACGCGCCAGCCGGAGGCCTCCAACCTCTTCCGCCGAAGGCAATGGCCTCAGTTTTGTTGAGGGCCACCCTCAGTCCCAGCAGCCTGATGCGGTAAACCATCAGGTCTGCCGCGACTGCCGCTCTGCGTAGGGTCCCCTCCAATTCTTCGCCCCAGACAGCGACCAACGTGTCATCCGCGTAGCAGATGACCGCCATCCGGGGCAAAAGGACCCCGCGGATGGCCCAGTCATAGCCGATGTTCCACAGCAGGGGTCCAAGCACCGACCCCTGGGGAACACCGCAGACCATTGCCCTCGACGTTATCCTGCCATCTTTATTCTCGTAGAGCACTACCCTCGCCGTAAGGTAGTGCTCCACGGTCCTCCGTAGATAAAGGGGCACCCCGTGGAACCGAAGTGCCTCCTTTATCACCTCAAAGGGGATGGAGCCGAAGGCGTTGGCGATGTCAAGGGACACAGCCACGGCCCCACCCCCCCTCTCAGTTGCCCTCTCCGAGAAATCCCTCAATGCCCCGATCGCGTCGATGGTAGACCGCCCAGTCCGGAACCCGAACTGGCGGTCCGAGATGTCCGGCCCCCTGTTTTCAAGATGCCGGATGATCCGGGATGCTATTACTCGTTCGAGCATCTTTCCGGATTCATCCAGCATTACAAGGGGCCTCCATCCACTGGGGGAGTCCTCTGGCCGACCCTCTTTCCTCAGAAGGCAGAGCCGGCCTTCCTTCCATACCCCTGGGAACCGCCCTGTTTGGAGACAATCTTCAAATAAGTCCCTCAGGCGAAACGTTGTAAACAACCTTAAGGTTTACATATTATTATTATGTTTATTGATTTGAATAGCGAATGCCTAAAGTCCCACTAAAAGCGTACTAAAAAGTCTTCATTGTAAAAAAAAAACAAAGAAGTTAGAGAAGAAAAAGGAAATTGCTTTATTCTCTCTTTCTATAATTCTAATTTTCTCGTAAAATTTAACAGAAGGTAGTGGAAAATCAAGTAATAAGGCCCACGGCTTCGTTCCCTTTATAGTTCTTCATATCTCCTATTACGATTACATCTGTAATAATTACAGGTGTAATCTTAGTGAGATATGATTGACTCCAGTGTCGTTACCCTGTGGCCAGCCGAGCGTGGAGCCCCTCCGCCTCGCTCGGTTGCCCCTCGGTCAGCCACCTGAGGCTTGCCATTAAGACATGGGTTTTATGGCCATCTTTTGACTGAAATGTGTCTATGCCATGTTGAAGTTACAAAACTAGATAGGTATACGTTCTATCACTACAACTGTGTGTATCAAAACAGAAAGTCCTGTGGTCCCTGGTATTTTAGAATAGGATCATTGTCTGTAAAGGATAGGCTAATAAACTTATGATTTTTATATTTGGCGATGGGCTAGCAACCTTTCACTATCTGGATCCCAACTACATCATTAAACCATACAGCTGAACGTGGCTTTTTCAGTATTTGCTGGCTCTGTCTATCCCGAAAGGGATTAAGACTTAATTTATATGTAGGTATGTATCAAAACTATGATTTATGTCATCAATGTAAATCAATCAAGCTTAACAAATGTAATAAAACGGCAAAAATCATATTGGAGTGTTGACACCCTGATGAACCCTAAAAGATCAGCTATTAACTTATGATAAAGTCATTCAGCCTGATAAGCATTTTCTGGTTGACGCATAAACGCGTGACAAGTTGCAGGTAACAACTAGTTAAGAAATAAAACTTTTTGTTTAACTCTAAATGCACGAGTGGAGTATACAATTTTTATTTAATACATAAACGCTTTAGGTAGTATCTAGTAGGTAATACAAGTCTCGAACTTACTTGGAGGCTACCTCAATATGAGTAATTTGTTCCATATATATACATATATATGGAACAAATATTTATATATAAATTGTTGTTGAGGGTTTTCAATAACAATGTAGTTGTATGATCTACATTAGGCTTCATTTGAAACAAGCTCAACAAATAACAAGTATCGTAAACCAGGGTTATGTTCGGTAGTAAAGATACGTAATTGGTCTGAAATACAGCCTATTATTGTCAAGAGCCGTGGGCAAGACCAGCAAAGGTAGACTTTAGACCTACTTACAGCAAAAGTAATGTTTAACTTTGTTCATCCACAAATATAAAGGAAAGATGTCTGGTCTTCTGTCTGATACCGTTTCAAGAGTTCAACTTGCGGTTAAATACGCTTTCGATAAACCTCTCGGTGGTCGAACAGTTTAGGCACGAACATAGAAAAGTGTATGTAATGCGCAGGTTTAAATCCTAACAATTATTATCTTTTCTGGACATTAGTTCGACGGACCTGGATTGCTAACCTAGATTGCGCTTATGAGGTGAGTGAAAACATTGTAAATAAACCTACCAATGCACATTGAGAGGTAACTTAATACGTATTATATGTAACCATTATCTAATTATACTGGCAAGGTTACCCTGAAAAGGTTAAGGAGTTCGTATGGAGTTGCTTCGTGTCAAAACATGACTCACTCCATCCCGGATCGTGGTCACTGACTCCCAGCTCTTCTCCAGAGGTGAGGACGGAACCAGGAAGATGATGAGCTTGAGCTTTGCCGAAATCATTAATCGAAAGAAACTGAAAAGTATGTTTGAATATCTTAACGCTTAGGGAGGTGGGGAAGCACTAGAGAGTATTTATTACCTGAAATTACATCGTAACTTAGAGATTACATCAGTGAATTTCTAGAAAAGCGAAGCTCTGGGTAGAAGCTACTTAAATACAAGTTAACAATCTAATCACCCCAGTACATGTACTAGGATTCTCGGACTTACTATTAACGGAGATCACGCTCGGCCGCGCCGCCGCCATGCTCCACGAAGCATGCTGTTCTGACCACGTAAAGTACAGGTGCAATATGCGTCGACAGGTTTTTACTCCAAAATTCGTTGAAATCTGAATAATATAGTTAAGATTTCTTCTTCTCTTCCTCCTCCATTCTCACCTCTCTGGAGAGGAGCTCTTTGAACATGATCCTGATTTTAGTTTAATCATTATTTCACCATAAAAGATACAGGAAAACAAAGAAGAATAATACAAAAGTCAAGTTTCCAGGCAACCAAAAATAATTGATTTTTTATTTAGAAAAAAAAATGCTTTTCATAATTAGAATTCAGTACTAATCTTAAAGCACCAATGTTGAGTTCAGTCTTCGTAATGGTCCAGCTCTACGACTTTTTTTCCTTTTCCTAGGTAAAGTATTTTGGTAAAAAGAGATCGTGACACATCGAGTACCTTCTCCTTTTTCATTTTAGTTATACATTTTTATGTGTAAGAATATTTCCTATAGGAAGATGAATAATTATTCTGCATTCTTCAAATAGCATATGCAAGTACTATGTAAGTTTAAAGTTTGCTCTACAGGGGGTGTTAATTTTTCGCTTCCTCTTACACCGCCGCCCGCGCAACGTTTTGTTCGGCGGATATCCTTGTGGAAAAATCCCGTCGATTGAAGTTGATTTGATATGCAAAAGAATGACGACACGGACACTAGCTTTCGCGATGAATACATACATACAATCACATCCCCATCCCTCGCGGAATTCAGAATTCGGAAGCGAATTTACCCGTGAAATAACCTAACATTCCCTAAGTCTTAAAGCCATAATGCTTTATAGCCTTTTCCCCAGGGAACACGCAAACGGAAGCTAGGAGAGTGATTATAATAATGTTACAATTACAGTACGTTTGACAATATGACCTGTCATTACGGTGCTATGTAATAGGCGGCCATACAGCACGGCACGTGTGCGTTCGCGCAGTTCGTTATGGATCCGTAATGAGGCGGCAAAATTTACGACCCTATCTAAAGCTGGACCGATATCATATGTTCTGTAATACTAAAAAGTGATATGTCTGATTATATTAAATTGTATAGGGTTTCATATGTAAAATACTAGATACCTCAGCTTTACTCCTTACAGCTTCTAGTCTTCTAGCTTCTATAGTGTCGATTGTATATCGTCTGTCAATGTCTTATAGACTTTTTGACATAAGACTTTTTGTTAATTTTGTTAAGTATAAATATTCATATGAAGTAAGGATAAAGTATTCAGAAGCCAAACAACTGAACGTGGCTTGTCAATCTTACAAAGGCTGTTAGCTCTGTCTACCCCGCAAGAGATATAGACGTGATCATATAAATGTACGTAGTACATACAATCTATGGTATGGACATTGGATGTACATAAACTGGATTACGCCCACGGCATTGAAGCTTATACCATAGTGTTCCCTATTTATTGCTACTCGTTTAAGTTTGTTCTCATTATAAAAGCAGACCACCTTCGACGGCCATTTTGGTTTTCATATTGTAGTTAATTAATGTTAGAATTTAATCGACAAGTTAAGTGTAAATCGTATTATATTTCTTAATTGCTTGTTGATTAGATATTGAATTATTTATAAGTATAGATGTGAATATATACTTATAAATAATTCAATATCTATAGGTGTGAATGTAAATTTATTAAATACTAGGTAACGCAAAAAATATTGGAAAGTTATTAAAACAATTATTGTAATAATTTCTAGGGAAAGACCCAAAGTTCACTTTGATGAGGTCAAGTCTTTAAATTAGATATATACCTTTCTGTTAAAAAAATTGCATTAAGGGGCCATACATACTCAAATTTTTAGTAGCAGTTACGTATTTGTGTGTAGGTAAGTACCTTATAGCTTTACCAAGCTGGTGGTATTGATAATGTAGCCATTATCTTGGCAGAGACCTTATTGCGTGATGGGAATCAAGCTAAAGATTTGCTGAACGACCGGAATTTCAGGCCTGCACTCTATATAACTTCGAATCGAAAACTGATCGTAAAAATTTAGGTGAGTAAATTAAGGGACATTTTAAACAATGATAATTATTTTGTTCTTAATTTAACAGTGTTTTTCATTTGAACACGTCTCATTTCCGCAGAAAATATTCTTAGCACTCTCATGGATCCAATCCAAATGGTAGGACACGTTCGTGTAGGCGACCAGAGAGTAGTCAGCCTCCCTGAACGAGACTATGCCGATTTGGATGTAGTTGTAGATCACGAGGGCACTGCCTGAGTCACCGCTGAAACGAAGAATTACGCCTTTATTTTAAGAGTAGCTTACGTCTTAAGGAATCAAAATAATGATGTGTTATTTTCTATTAGTCTTTGTTGCCAATCTAACCTACGCCTCATGAAGAAGACAGAGCCAGATCTTAGCTGAATGATAGTTTGAGATTCTAATAGTAGACTAAAAGTGGTCGCCAGCACATCGCTTAAAAAATAATCCTAAATTTTTTGCCTTTCCCTTGATCAACTTTCCATATTTTTTTGATAGATTGAAAATGAAGATGGTACATTACAAAACACATACATTGATGCTGCCCCGTATCCTGAGATGGGTCCCGCGCAGAACACCCCAGCAGGTAACCAACCCATGCGTAGACATACTTGCGAACTCTGAACCAAAGTATCCACATGTTTTAGCGATGATTGTTCCTGCAGGTTCTCCTGTTAAAATTTACTAATAATTAAAATACATTTAATAATTATAAATCATAATAAAGCAAACTGCAAATCGTCAGTCACATGCTTACAAAAATTCAGACTAAGAGAGATTAGATCAGGTGACAGGTAAAATTGGAAAAGCATTTTAACTTTCCTTACTCCAACGCTTTAAGAATTGCGTTCGTTGTAAGTGCTTTTCACTTAGTTGCCTGTGATATCCTCATGTCATTCAAGTTGTTGATCCTCAATGGACAAGGTGCTGGAAGAAATCTGACAAAGATGACATATCATCGAACACAATGGGCCTTCTTACTAGTTCAAATTTGCTTGTATATAATTTAATACTTAGTACCTATGGCTCAAAATCACCTAATAGCTTCACCAAGCTGGTGGTATTACCAATACAGCTTGGTAAATTGCATGAAACCAACTAATCTTATTAATGAATATTATATTAGGGAATCACCCTAAACTTTTACTGGCAATTTCAGGCCTCTATTATTAAACTTTATTATGAAAATGTATCTTACATCAAATCCCCATCCAGCAACTGACGCGTCTTTCACTCTAGGCGGTGATCTCATCAAAATTATCCTTTTCACAGTTTTCAGTGGTATCACATTCTCTGTCAAAATAATGCCTAAATCGTTTGTCAATTCATTTTCATCATATTCCGGATGAATAGTAAATTTCTTCATAAGTGTCCAGTTCATGTGCTTAATCTTCTTGTTTCCGTATTTTATGAACAATTTGTATGTTGTTTTCTTTAAGCAAGTTTCTAAACAATGTGCAGCTGTCAGAACAATGTTCTGGTTTAGCACCGAGCCGCCGCATGTGGCTCTGCCTATACAAAAATTAAGTAAAAGTGCAGAATGTGGGTACTGTTCATATTCTGCATAACTACCACCAGTGATGTAAGGTACTATGTCACTTATAAGGTGGGTAATGTTATACACTATGAAGACATAACATACCCTTAAACTATACTTCATATTGTACAAGTAATAGGTAAAATACAAGGAATAAAATCACAACGCGTTTTCGAGAAAGTGCCGTTTTAAAAAGGCAATGTTTGTGTGGCTGTAATTACGAACATTTTATTGCTCCATCTCAATTTCATGGAACTTTCAGTCAGAATAATGAAAATTGTTAAAAAAGGCACCAAAACTTTACCAAAGGACGGTAACTTATGGTACGTTGGTAGTATTTTGGTTTTGGTGTAATTTTCAGGAAAGAAGAATAGGATGCCCTTGTTTTTATCTCCCTCTAAAATGTCATAGGAAACGACTTAAAGAGTCAACCGTAAATAGTGATAAAATTAAACATCGTACAAAAATGAATCTTTTGCCTGAATGATGACCAAACGTCAGGTCATGGTTATAAAAAATAGAATCATACAGTGGATTTGAAATTAAGAGATTCTCTGTGACACAAGGTAACTTAGGAGTTTAGCTGAGAACAATTAGCTTATGCTAAATTGAATTTGGAGAGTTGGAACCAATTACAAAAACAAATGTATCGTATTTGCAAAATTATTTTTTAATTTTAATGCGTTAGTCGTAGAACGATATCGTGTTGAATTTGAATCAGCCAAACAAATTTCATTTTTGTTCTTCACAATTTTTTTCTATTCTGTATACCTCTGAAGAACCGAAAAGCTTACATGTAGAGAGTTATGAATGTAGATGAAGCGAAGGAAATTTGAAGGGATCGTGGCAAATGGAAAGATCTCTGCCTACCCCTCCTAAAAAGAGGCGTGATATTATATATATGTGTATCTCTGAGAACACTTCTACTAATAATAAATTTGTAAATCAGTTAATTCCATTCCTCCCCAGGGATGCAAATGAAAAATTTTCAGGAAAGTGTTTATTAGAAATAAAACCAAAACAACATACAACATTTTTATTTCAGGAACAAAAAAGTGCCAATGCATTTTCATGTATCCAGTCCCAATAATATGTAACGTTTGTGTAGGCAACCAATGTTTTATCAGGTATTCTGAATGACACAATGCCAATCTGTATGCAACCATTGATAACCAAGGCACCTCCGGAATCACCACTGAAATATAATGTAATACAGGGTTTAACAATCAGTTACGATACGATGCAACTCAACCACATCGATAAATTGTAGAATATTTGGTTGGTCCTGTTATGGCATAAATTTTTGGGCACTTCAGTTGGGAACCAACCACGCATGGTTCAAGCAAAACGTAGAAATTGCCATGAAATTTAGTCTAGGAAAAAGTAAGAATAGAACTTAAACTAAAGAAAATATGTAGTACAAGGGTACTACTTATTCTAGAGAAATTTCTTCCAATAAGCCCAATTAAAGTATATGCTGGACAATTTATGTTGCCATTATGGCTATTGAACTATAAAATTTTAATAAGCTTAGTACTACTTATGAGTTATGAATCTTTACCGATCTGCTGCCCCTATTCCGCTGAGAGGTCCGGCGCAGAAAACTCCCTTAGGCATGAACGACATATTTTCCTCACATGCTTGTTGGCTTTGGATCAACGCCTTCGTGTGCTTCAATAATCCAGATCGTTTCTTGAATTCCTACAAATATATGATTTTCGGAGTGGTACAAGTGTATAAAAAATATGTTCGTTCTTAATAAATAGCAATTGCTTCTTATACGAGTATTATACGATTACGGATATAATGTAGGGTAACCACTATGATTACTTGATAAGAAAATGTCTGTAAAAATCCATTTAATATAACTAACCAATATGCCGATTGCATTTCCCAAAGATCGTGTTAAATTACTGAAATGAATTTCTGGCTTCAGACAACGACCACCCGACATATAAAATTAGCAAAAGGCAAAAAGTGTTGCATTTAACTGCAACTTAATTTACCAAAATACTGAGATTTCTATAATATAAAAAATGAATTAATTTACTAGAATGTGCATCAAATGTAACACTCACATCAAGTCCCCACCCGGCAACATATGCATTTCTCTCATTAGGTGGATACCTCATTATTATAACTCTCTTCACATTATCATTCAAAGGAATTCTCTCCTTTGTTCTCACTAACGCTATATCGTTGCTAACTAAAAACCGATCATATTGTTCGTGTATTACAAATTTCTTCAAAAATGTCTTACTCATTCGATCAATTTTCTTGTGCCCATATCGTACCTGGACTTTAGGCTCTTGCTTTCCAACACAATCTTCTAAGCAATGAGCAGCAGTTAGAACTAACTCCTGGTTCAGCACTGAGCCACCGCATACAAAACTCTTTTCACATACATTAATAATAAATAAAGAATGTGGATATTCATTATATTCTACAAAATCTCCACCGTTGACGAAAGCTTCCAAGGCACACTTGACAAATTTGTTCAGTGCTAAAAATGAAAAAAATAAATTACACATCATTATATCATGACCTCTGCCTGATTTCGTAGCCGTCGATGAAGCTATTATAAAATAGAACGAATATTTGGTTTAGATTGGCTGCTATTTTTATTGTGCCATATATTTTATCAAACATCCAGTCGTTAATTAAACTAGACTTTACATAACTCACGGCAACGATGCCTAGATCTAGAATATGAATAATTGTAATCATAAATAAGTATACTCATTTAAAATATAGTGTTGGTGGCACATGCATGAAAATGTTGAACAGAGAAATGCACAAACAGATGGTAAGAAACAGTATAGAAAAGAGAGATTTGCATTTGGTTTCAGGAGAAAAGAACGCTTAATGGTAATAGAGACAAAGAAATTTGACCATTTCATCAAGATAAACAAGTTAAAGATGGGTTATGGAATATATATCTATATTGATAATGTATGTACGAGTATATAAAAACATGAGTAGGACCTGGATGTTTATATTTTACTCGAATGAAAAATTGGTCAGTAAATTTAGCTGGTGAACAAAAGCCACCCTGCATTGCAAACATACCTAGTAGTGTATTGAAATTTTCCTATTACCAAGTCAATATTGAGGTACAACTCGTGTTAACATACTGGAAGTGGAAATATTTAATGGAAAACTAGACGTATATTGTAGAGGAAAATTTGAACAATGTACAAACTTTATAAAATACCTGAAGAATATTTTAATCATCAAACCGATATCTATTATTAGATACGATCTATTTAGTTCTTAATATTCTAATGTTTAAAGCATCACCAACGCTTTTGCTTTGTTTAAATTTGCAGTATATTTTAATACTAGATGGTTTTTGTTTATTACTTTTACCAAGTCTAAAAGCCATGATCCAAGCAGTGCTTTGGTTCCTCTTGTCAACACGGTCACGGAGGGAGTCTGTTTTACTTCAGAAACACTAGTAAGATTTTCTTTTTTTGTTACCGACTGCTATGACTAGCTGTTTTCGACTCCACTTTCAACAAGATTACTCAATCTTATAGGTGACTAAAAAGCAGTTTCATTTAACACAACTAGTTTGCTATCGAAGAAAAATATTTCTCATTCTAGCTGCTTTTCTGCACAAGCAGATTGTTAAAGACAACAAGGGAAACGCTTATGAACATCTCTATCCCATGGATATCGTAAAAGGCGATTAATAAACTTGGGATTCATTTAGGCAATGACCTAGCAACCCGTCATTATCTGAATCGCGATTCCATCATTTAGCCTTGACGAAAGTCAACTTCGAGTTCTAAACTTGACATTCTTCTTTTTGGCGATAAGATATCAATCTGTTACCACTTCATCTCATTTCCATAGTAAATCTTACTAAACACGGTCTTGTGACTATTGGCACTATCTCCTCGGAGCTGTAGATATGCGTGTGTTTTTCGTATATACAGCAGGCTCTGTAATACGGCTACTCTGACTCCGAAAGCATATCAGTTTGGAGCCTGTCACTGATCGTGTGAACCTAGCATTAAACTAGCCATGCTGCTTTGAATCATCTCGTTTGATGGATAGTAACGTTCAGGACACGACTTCCAGGATTATTTATACTTACGTCTCTTTGTTTGTCGACAGAAACAAGCTAATATATTTTTTGAATAAGCTGCCTTAATTTATTTTAAGGACTACTGGTACGCAGAGAATGATTTAGCATTAAGTTTATATATACATACATATTATAATCTCTTACCGAGTAGATAGAACCATTTTTTTTTTTCAAAACTGAAAGGCCTCTTATAGCTGTATGGTTTAATGATAGATTGAGTGACGGGTTGCTAGCCCATGACCTGAAGGCTGAATTTCACGTTTATTAGCCTATTCCTTAGCCGCCTTTTACGATATCTATAGGGAAGATAGACTTATCCTTCCTAAAGAGCCGGGAACTATAACAAGTTCATTTTTCGTAGAATAAAGGCTCAATAAATTTTTAAATCTCAATATCATTATTTTTGACTGCCTTTTGCCTCTCTGGAGGAGGCCTGGGTCCGCCTGGGACTGAGATGTTTGACTTGACTTCCAGGACCTTGCAGGGGTATCTTACATGTCTCATACAATATATCTAAATAATTATATCTGTTATAGCTTAACTAGCACAAGCCTCGAACTAATTGGTGGAAGCTTAGGTTTCTAGTGACACTGGTTTCACAAAGCTCCGAACATAAATTTTATTTATGAGGTTATTGACAGCATTATTTAAAAAGTGGAGTATTTTTTTTTTCAATTCGCCGATTCAGTTTCGTTGTAACAGAAAAGTTCTACAGAATTGACCTGTATCCAATCCATGAAGTAGGACACATTTGTATAAGTTACTAAAGTGTAGTCTTTAAGTTTGTATGACACGATACCAATTTGAATGTACTTGTTGATTACGAGAGCACTACCGGAATCACCACTGAAAATAATTAATATAAGTAAAGAACTGAAATAACAAACATTTAAATTACACATTCAAGACGCAAGGCAATCAGAAAAGATTTCTTTCTATTACAACCTGATCGTCAGATCATCTGCACCAAAAAGGCCTATCATCAATTAAAGTCAGTAAATTTTGACCCGATTTTGACTTTAAAGCGCGTGATTATCCATTTTTTTGTAGCTACCTTCTAAATCTGAATTGAGTCACAGATTGTGACAGTGACTGGTTGCTAGCCCATCGATAGGAAGATAATCTGGGACACACTATGTTTTATCTTCGTCAAATACGCCAGTGTACATACATACTTACATTTAATTATGTCTTTAACCCTTACGTGGTAATCAGAGCCAAAAGTCTCTTAAAGATTGAAAGGCCATGTTCAGCTATATGGCTTAAGAAAAAAAAAGGATAGATTGCTAGTCTTCGCCTTAAATCAGAATCCCCAGAAATGTATTATCCCTTCCCTTGATTGACTTTTGTAATATGCACGAAAGTAATGCAAAATTCTTACCGATTTGCCGCACCGATTCCTGTAATGGGTCCCGCACAAAATGTGCCATCAGGAATCGAACCCATTACTTGTACGCATGTTTTTACATCTCGCACTAATGCGGTTGTGTGTTTTAATGCATGTGATACCACATTGTATTCCTATTAAAAAAAATATATTATTATGACTTTAATTTTAAGTGTGCATCAGCATTTCGATTGATACGATAAAATACTAATAATTTCATTTATACTCCTCTTGAAAATTTGATAATAGATAGACTAGGCCCTTACATTAAACAAAGGTTTAAATACTAAGCTATCCAATACTAAAAAGTAGTAAATGCATTAACCTTTTAGTCGTCTTCTACTACTTTGTGAAATGTAATTTTCTATTTTCCTCTACCAATAACATCTAATTTATTACTTTTCTGCAATTGGCAGCTTTTAAAAATAAACAGAAATATTTGTAAATTACACAACAGAACGAAATCTAAACACTAACGTTTGCTAGCGTCAACCTATGCATTACATTAGTAGGAACATCACCAATCACAAATCTCCTGCCGTACGTTGTCTATAAATCATCAGTCACTCAGTAATGTGACTTAAATATTTAGATACTATTTCGTTCGCTACTTACGTCCACTCCCCATCCCGAAACGTAGGCATCTGTTACTACAGGTGGCGATTTCATTAGTATGACTCTCTTTACAACGCTATCCAATGGTATTCTTTCCTTAGTCAATACTAGTGCTATATCATTCAACATATAGAAATCATCGTAATCTTCATGATGAACCGTTTTCTTTGTTGATGTTTGTTTCATTTCATAAATCATTTTATTGCCATATTTTACAAGTATATTGTCCTCTTCTATACAATCATCGACGCAGTGCGCTGCTGTCAGTACCAAGTTCTGGTTCAGTATGGACCCACCGCACATGGCATCTTTATGGCAATATATGACAAGAAGCACAGAATGAGGGTATTGATCATATTCCGCAAACTCACCACCGGTAATGAATGATACTAAATCACTTTTGGCAAATTTGTATGCAACGATGAGAGTAAAAATTCCCAAATAATTCATTTCTTACTTGGCTTATAGGTGGCCTAATTGGTTTTTACAAATGTTATCAAAGAAAACAAAACCAAATTGAACATGCGAAAATTATGAAATTATAAATATTCATGATTACTTTTAATGTTGTCGAAATGCGTTGTTGTTCATAGAAATGTTGTACATTGCATTCGCATTGATAAGAGATTAATTTTACACCGTTATTCTCCCTTTGCTTTCCAATTAGGTTTAATCAAAATGAATTATTATGACATTATGGGCAGTTAAACGTAAAAGTACTTACTTAAGGCTCGACTTTTATTTTATTTTGCTGATTTGCTCAAATATGTCATCATTTTGGTCATTAAAAGTTTTATTTTCATAATAATACTCGTAGCTTTTACCAGGCGACATAGATATTTCTAGAAAAAAGTAACCTATTTTGGACCCAAACAATAAATATTGGGTTAGATATTGAAAGCGTAACAGACAGAAGTCCGGATGGTCAGATTTTTGGGTGTATTTTTTTTAAATGTACCTATCTGTCAATAACCCAGTAGTGACCCATTACTTATTTCTACGTATTTACGATACATATCAACCTTTGAACAATTTAGGACTCACTATTTAACTTTTCAGTTACCAATGAAACATACATTCATAAAATTCCTTACCTCAGACAGAGATTATTAATTAACGTCATTAACTAAAAGGATTTGGATGGAACTTTACAGCAATAATAACTTACAGGATAACACATACTAGCATACGACTACTACTAATATAATTGCGTTCAAAGCCGGAGGTGGAAGCTAGTGCGATATAAAGTTAGAAGAAACAGTGCAATTGTAGATTTTATGATACCTATTCTTGATTTATGAAGTTAGCAAATGGCCGCCGGGGGACAGTTACGACTACCGCAGCACTAATGACTTCATTTCATGTATATTTATTGTACAAATAGGAAATAGGTTATAACAAATTATTATTAAACAGATCTGGGTTAGTATCTTCAGAGATATTCAAGAACTTACTAGCAATAACATATATACATATAGGCACGTCTATATCCCTTGCGGGGTAGACAGAGCCGACAGTCTTGAAATTACTGACAGGCCATGTTCAGCTGTGTCGCTTCATGATAGTATTAGATGGCAACCTGTCCCTATTGGAAACTCAATTCCATCTTTAAGCTATTAATATATCTGAAAGTGGCCTTTTAGTCAGTCGGAAGTGCTGGCTCTGTCTACCGTATAGATAAAGACGTGATTACATGTATATATATATATGTTTTCTTAAAAAGAAACCGCAAGAGAGTGCCTAATTCTCGTAATAAAACAAGTAAGTAATTAGGCATGATAAGTGCGCTTTTAAATCCACGTCCACTCATAATGTAAAGTTATTTCGTTGAACTTAACATGTATAATTCCGGAATATTATATTTATGTTTAGTGTTTAAAATCGTTAGATGCGAATTAAACCCTTTCATAACCGGCGGGAATTTCGTCAAATACAATAAGTACCCACACTCCGTGTATATAGTTTTTGCTTGTAATTTCAGATTTTTATGTGGGGGCTCTGTGTTGAACCAAGCAATAATATTAACTTCAGCCCACTGCTTCGAGGGGTGTGATGTAAAGAAATATGAAAAAGTTGAAGTCAAATATGGTCACGAAAAAATAACGAACATGAAATCTGTAAATATGAAGAAGTTTGTACTTCACGAGAAGTTTGATGACTCATCATTGATACACGATGTAAGCTTACTGTTGACAGTTAAGAATATACCGTTGAGTAATTCAGTGAAAAGGGTGGTTCTTATGAAGAGACCGCCTACAGCAGAGTACGCTTATGTTTCTGGATGGGGCATGGATGTAAGTATCAATATAAGGTAAAGTAAGGTATAACAATTGACGGCCTCTGTGGCGCAGCGGTAGTACGCTTGTCTGTGACACCGGAGGTCCCGGGTTCGAATCCCGGCCAGGGCATGATGAGAAAAGAACTTTCTCTGATTGGCCTGGGTCTTGGATGTTTATCTATATAAGTATTTATTATAAAATATAGTATCGTTGAGTTAGCATCTCGTAACACAAGTCTCGAACTTACTTCGAGGCTAACTCAATCAGTGTAATTTGACTCGTATATATTTATTATTTATAAGTACATATCCCTGAATACTCCTTTCGCTACATTCACATTAACTCCTTTCATGCAAACTCGTCGGTTTCGGGTACTCTTGACCAAACTTTTCGCCAGGACGTCCCTGATTTGATTAAAGTATAAAAGTCTAGCCTATTGTGTTCAACTATTTAATGAATTTTGTAAACAGAAAACCGCCTCCAATCCTTCGTCGGTAAAATTACTAATATCTTTTCCAAACACTTCAAAGGCGGTTAAAAATAATCTTTTTACAGGAAAAAAATAAACTGCAAGCGGCGATGAAGCACACATATGCCAGGATTCAGAAGACAGAGGTGTGTAAAAGCATGGGTTCGCTGCCGTGGGGCGTCTTCTGTGCAGGGCCCTTGACGGGAGTCGGCGCCGCTGATGAGTAAGTTCTTTCTAAGTACAACCATCACTACATATTATAAACTAACGTTGTTTTCTGTGTTTGTATGTTGCTATACTAATCTCGGAAAGTTGTGGACGGATTTTGTTCCAGTTTTAAAAAGGTTTTCTAGGAAGGTTTATATCAATAAATGTTACCCGGGCGAAGCCGAGACAGGTCGCCAATATTAAATAAAAATCAAATACAACATGAAATCTTGCGAGTGATTTATTCTTTGATTATCGATATGATGCGACAGAATTTTCAATAATAGAAGATTATAGAAAATACTGGTGAATGTGCCGTCGCAACTGTGAATTTGACAATACCTATATCGACTTATTTACAACTGCGTAGAGAACTGAATGCGATGCAAGAAGTCGACGCATTATTCCTTTAGTTAAAAAATATATGGCATTTCTATTGTGTGTATATAGTATGCGTAAATTTTCTTATGTCTTTCAGGGGTGACTCAGGCGGCGCTCTCGTCGTCAACGACTGCATACAAATCGGCCTAGTGTCATACAAAGTGAGGAAATTGAGTTTGGTCGCGTATACTAATGTTTCTCTATATTTGGATTGGATAAAAAAGCATGCAAGAGCATTAAGATGTAGTGGTTAATGATAATAAAATAAACAAAACAAAAATCTCTTTATTTCTTATTTATATTTTTTATATTTTTATAAGAATTTAAGAAAAGAACCACTTCATATCTTTCCCATCGATTTCATAAAAGGCGAATAGGGATAAGCTTATAAACTTGGGATTCCTCTTGTAGGCGATGGGCTAGCAACCTGTCACTATTTGAATCTCAAGTCCATCATAAAGCCGCACAACTCAAAATGGCCTTTCATTCTTATCAAGACTATATTCATATTGATGTGATTCAGATGGTGCCAGCTAGTCCAACGCCTAAAAGACTCCTAAGTTTATAAATATTTTTCCATGAGATTTCAGTCCTCGAGGTTGTTAGCTCTAATTATATGTAGGTATGTAAGCTCTAACGTTTTTTTTTATTTAAAAACAGCAATCATCTATTTACGAGGATGAAAAATCAAAGAATAGAAAAATCCTACTTGTTTATTTTTTTACCTATTTACCATTAGGTATAAGTATATTTAAAATATATATATATATGTATATTATAAATGTCGAAATGCTTTTTTGATGACATTTTGTTAAAGTCTACTTTTTTCAATCGTTTTCTTTCATTTCTTCCGAAGGGTGCGAAGCCGGCAAAAGCTCGTTCATTTATAGTTAATCTTCAAAATAATGGTGAAAAAACAAATGGGTAAAAAAACCACCAAGTGCTTACTCGTGTATTTTTAACTAAGTATACTAGGTAGAACCACAGCGACAACATAATTAATTCAACTCTATTCTTTAATAAAACAATTAAAAGCTACTTACACTTTGACTGATTAATGAATTGGAAAATGAGAACGTGGAGCCATAAAAGTTAAACGAAGAAAGACGTTTTCTTATCCGAACCACGCAGAAGTCATAATGATTTTCTATTTGGTCGCTTTATATTTACTTACATTGGTCAAAATTAGCACGGGCGGCTTAGATCCATTCATCACTGGCGGAGAATTCACAAAATACAATAAGTATCCTCATGCTGTTTTTTTAAATATCAGAACTCCATTTGAAATAGTTTGTGGTGGATCTGTCATTAACCAGGAAATCATTTTGACCGCTGCTCATTGTATGGATGATTGTCATAGAAGAGGCACAACAGTCAACGTGAAATATGGACATGAAGATATTTACCAAATGAAGTATGTGCGTATGAAGCAGTTCATAATACACGGTGACTATGATGAATCGAAATTGTTAAACGACATAGCCCTGTTATCGACGATGAGGAAAATACCACTGAATGTGGTAAAGAGGGTAATACTGATGAAAAGTCCTCCACGAGTGAAGTACGCGTATGTGTCCGGGTGGGGTAATGATGTAAGTTTTTCATTGTAGCGTATTCCTAACAAATCTTAACTGTTTTACTTAGAGCCTTTTTAGTTTGGCGTAATGAGATACAGGCTCTGCTTAGTTCAGACTCCAGTCTCTCACACTTTAATTGAATTTATAAAACTATACCTTACAATATAGATTGCTATCAGGATACTATCAAAAAATGTACTCGTATATTGCACGATTATATGGAATACCTGCTCAACAATTTTTGTCGGTGAAGTCCCACAGTTTAATGGAGAATTTTAAAAGTAGGGTATTGATAGTATCTATACCGAATTTCTACTCGGACTGCATCTTTAAGTTATTACCTTACAAACACCAACATGATTAAAGTAAAAATTTCAGGAATTCGATCAACTGCAGTTGACATTAAAGCACACGAATGCTTTGATGCAGACTGAGAACGTCTGCAAGACGATGGGTTGGTTGCCACCTGGCGTCTTTTGTGCGGGGCCAGTGACAGGCATAGGGGCAGCAGAAGTGTAAGTTTTATTATTTTCATGTCATTTCTTCGTCTTGGTTACTACATCCTCACCGCTCTGGAGAGAAGTCCGGGCTCCATTAGGATGATGATCCCGGATTGGGTAAGTCACATTAAGACGCTCATAATGAGAGAGAAATAATTTCAGTTTCCACTCGCTTCTAAAGTAAACTTGCAGTTAATGATGGAAGATGCCAAGAGATATCAATTGAAGATGGCAATAGCAAGATAGAAATAGTAGATGCGATTGTTACGTTATTTCTATGTTGATAAATCTCATGTCTTGCTCTAATCGTTCAAAAATGTCGGCACGGAAGATCATAGCCATACCTTCTGTGTGTTCATACGGCTTAGCTGAAGTAGACAAGTCTCTTTATCAGATTCCTTTTAATTCCAGAATGAGTTTATTTTCTATCGGTTTAGGTAACAATCAAATTTACTTAGTACAAACTTTATCTTGATACCAAATTTTCTATCTATTTGCCTTTTCCTAAAATTTGATGAGAAGATAATGCTTTCAATATTTAATTCACCTGTTTGTAACTCAATAAAGATTTAAATAATTAATATAACAATTTTTGTCGCACGCAGTCATTTTGTTGTTATTTTTTACAGCGGCGACTCAGGCGGCGCCCTTATTATCAATGGTATCATACAGATTGGTTTAGTATCATACAAAATGGATAGTAAAAGTTTGGTCGGCTATACTAACGTGTCATACTTTTTGGACTGGATAAGAAGGAATTCTAAGCGACTCTATTGTGTGGGTTAGACAAATACTTAATTTGATTAAAAAACAAATCTGTATTTCTATTCTACCAGTATATAGCTATATACCAGAATATTATATACGTATAAAACATTAAACAACTTCGTTTTATTAATGTTATTTATATTCAATTACTTTTTCTGTGTATTCTGTGAATGGGAGAGAGAGAACAATAAAGCTTTAAATAAACACCTTGAAAATTAATGCATTACCGTCGTTGTAAGATCATGCTCCAGAGCACTTAGTTAATAAAGATACAAGGTAGACGCCGACGTAGTGCCAAATAGAAGATTTCCATTAAGAAAATGTTGATAAGATCATAAACATTTACAATAAGAATATTAAGAACAACAAATGTCGATTTGTATTATAAATATTTATAATGAACATTTTTAACAAATTTTGGAGATCAAAATATGATTTTTTCTCGATCGTACACTTTATGTAAAATAATATACGATGTCTACTAATACTTGTTGTCTATTGCTATGTAAATTTATATCCTTACACAGAATTTTGCCTTTAATATAATATTATTTATTATATAAGATTAGAATAAAGAGTCTCATCTTCCTTCCTTACTCGTTCAACCATTAAAACAGAATTTCATTGAAATTCATACAAAAATGTGGTGATATTTTTTTTTTGTGAGAGAGGTTTTAATTTACTCGTTCATAACCAGAAGAATGTTGAATAAAAGTTAATTAATCAGAACAGCTTGTAATGGCGCTATAAAATCAATGGCAATACCGATTCCTAATAGCTTTTCACAATCCGTTCATCGCTTTACTTTACTGATGAATTCACCGTTGGCTTTGCTTTATGTTTTTGTTTCAATCAAATTGGTGAATTGTGCATTAGAACCGTTCATTACTGGTGGTTCCTTCGCAAGATACAGTCAATATCCTCACGCAGTTTACTTGCATATGAAATGTAAATATGCTTTTGTATGTGGAGGGTCCATTTTAAATTCAGATGTGATACTAACTGCTGCCCATTGCCTGGAAGACTGTGAAGGTGTTAAACATCAAGACGTTGAAATTAGATACGGACACGAAGATATAAAAAAAATGAAGACAACTTATTTGAAAGCGTTTGTACAACATGATGAATATGATGAAATAAGCGTTAAAAATGACATATGCCTATTGTCGCCTAAGCGTAGGATACCATTGAGTGATGTTGTCAAAAGAGTTATCTTGATGAAACACCCGCCTTCAGCGAGTTATGCGTATATAGCTGGATGGGGAAATGATGTAAGTATCATTGTTTTATTCGGTATCACTAATGGGGAACAATTGATAATGATATCTTTGCTTGGAACCATTTTATAGAAAAGTATAATTTACCTATATACTTACCTGATTGGCGAGGGGGAGATGATGAGGTGTTACGCTGTTCTCTCTCATTGGGTAACCGCAAAATATTTTAACCGACTTAAAAAAGAAAGAGGTTCTCAATCAGACCTTCTTTTAAAATCTATTTCTCTGAGACATTGAGCAGCTTCTTCTCCTATCTGTATATGAGCTTACAAGATGTTAGGAATCATTTCAATTTATCTGCCTTCAAATAAATCTCGCAACATTTATCCACAGGAATACGGGCATTTAAAGACTGCGTTGAAGCACACAAGTGCAAAGCTACAGAACCTAGCCGTCTGTAAAAGTATGGGCTGGTTACCAGTGGGGACATTCTGCGCTGGTCCAGTCACTGGGTTGGGAGCAGCTAATGAGTAAGCGATTGATAGAAGAAAGATCATTTAATTTCACAATGCCACTCAAAAAGAGGATTGATACTTCTTTTATTGTGTTTTCTGCTCTCTGTGATCTTTGCGTGGCCTCAGTTCCACCTTACGTCGCTATGCTTCGAGACCTGGAATCTCTCCGGCCTGCAGTGTCTTCAGTTTTAAGATCATTTTAAGTATTTTCTGTTTTAAAACTAACAAAAAACCTTTTGACCTTGTTTTAATTCTTCTTTCTATTTAAACACACAAAGCAATCATGAATTCGTATCTTATGATCTCGTAAGTCTATGTCAGAAAACACTAATCAGAAGACAAAACAGAAGATTCAGATATAGTGACACGTTACTTGTGTAAGGGCAGTATTTTGTCTTAGAGCACTCTAATAAAAGCAGCTTATAAGAACATGTTAGATATATAAGAAATACCTTTTCATTTCGAATTTCCTGCCCATGAATATACTTGTTCTCTTTTATGACTACTTATTTGTTTTTTAATGTTTCTTTTTTTTTCATTTGCGTGAACAAAATTTGTTAACATATAGTACTTACTATTTCTAATTAAATGCGATGATTTATTTTTCTTTTCAGAGGTGACTCAGGTAGTGCTCTTGTGGTCCACAACTTCATACAAATCGGTGTATTGTCCTTCAAAGTGGACGAATACAGCTTGGTAGCCTACACGAATGTCTCGTACTTTTTAGAACGGATTACTAAGAACTCTAAACGACTATATTGTTCGAAAAAATGAAAGTTTTTAAATTTATAACATGTTGTTTTTATGTAATGTTTAATTTTGTTTTCGAATTAAATTTGTTAAAGTTGACTTTTTGTTCTACTTTTTTATTCTCAGCTTCAATTCGATCTGATTCAAGTGATACAGCTAAATAGTATAGGTGAGTCTTCGCTTAGCTGACTATTGGCTTTACCTACCCTTGTAAAGGATAAATGCATGGTATACTGACAAAAAATATGTTTAATTGAGGCAAGGTGGTTATTAAATCTTTAATAATTCTATAATAGAAAGAATTCCCTGGTTTATATTCGTCAAGACAGAATTCTATGAATTTCACATTTCTTCTTTGTTGTTTGATGGGTTAACATTGAACATACATTGTAGTGGCTTTCCATTATTCCATAATGCATGACAACATGTACATGCAAACACATTGAGTGGCCACAACGCGCACTATGTACACTCTAGTTTTTACTACGCTTTTATTAGCTTGGGTTGTATGTATGTATGTATGTATGTATGTAACGGAATCTTTGAGCTTAATTTTCACTGATTTCTAAACGTCTGATCAACTTGGAACTTTGCACACGTATCAAGGACCGATGACAATGCAATATTTTGATAAGAGTTTCTCATTATCCTTATTAAAACCGCCAGGATTAATAAATTCATTTTTAGATCCTTCGTATGAGAGTAAGAGAGACAGAGATAGCACCAGTGCCAGTAATCTCCATACAAGAAACCAAGAAGTTCTGACGTATAATGAGTCAAAAAGAGATGTAATATATTTCCATATAATGTTACTATTAACCTGAGGCTTCTTTATTTCATCGCATTGCTCCATTTAGAATTACCATTAGAAACCATAGTAGAATTAGTAGAATATTTTAAAACAATAAAAAATATATAAGTAATAAAACAAAAGTAATAAATGAAAATTGAACAACTAAATTTACAAAAATACAAGAATAAAGTTACTACCTACAGAACTTTGCGATATTTAATACGTATTTAACATATTAATGCAATTCTTGAATTAACATTAGGTATCTTTTGCCTATTTATAATAGCAACACTGTAATACTCGTTTGGAAAATGAGTGACAGTTTTTTATGTCAAATAAGTTTTGCAGTAAGTTTTGATTGAATTCGATTCGAACACCTGTAAACTTTCTTTCTGTTGTTTTTTACCGGTGCCTGTGTATTTACCTATTTGCACTTTGTTTTGTGCTGATAACTTGTCGTTATTTGGAGTTTGGAATCTTCCGTTGAGTCGAGCTTTGTTCTTCCGGATATTCGTGTGATTTTATCATCTGAGATTGGACTCTGACTGTGTTTACTGTGTTGTGCAGATATTTTGAGATAGGACTCCTGTAAAAAGTACCTTATTATTTGAGATAGGAGTCCCAAGTTTGTGTTTGTTTTTGTGAAAGACAGATTTTACAACAAAAGTGCCACGATGTCTTCAGATAAACTTTGTTGCGTTCCTGGTTGTAAAGGCAGTGGAGGTATGTTTGAAATATTTTTGTTCCTGTATCAATCTGCCTCTTAATCTTGTGGTTTGATTCCTGGCAAGGCCACAATCGAAAATTATTACGTTTGCTGGATAGTCAAAAATATTATTAACAGTGATTTATCACTATAAAATTCTTTTCAACTGGGTTTAACAATCATCATACATTCATATAATCACGTCTATATCCCTTGCGGGGTAGACAGAGCCAACAGTCTTGTAAAGACTGATAGGCCACGTTCAGCTATTTGGCTTTAAGATAGAATTGAGATTCAAATAGTGACAGGTTGCAAGCCCATCGCCTTAAAAAGAATCATGATGATGAGAATATTATGAGATTTAATCCAATCAGGCCACATATAACTTTAAGAAAGTTAGTTGTGAAAACCTCCGGCGATGGGCGCATGGTTGCGAAAGTCTTTTCTAGTAAGATAGTTATACCAGAAGTGTTAACTTCCAAAAAATAATTGTATAAAAAAACTAGAAAACTACCCGTTTTATTGCAAATCGAACTAAAAAATAGAAAATAAATAATAGTTTAAAAAAAACTAAAAAACTACGCTTTTATTGCTAATCAAACTAAAAAATAGAAAATAAAAATTAATGACAAAGGAATTCAGTAGTAGCAAGTCGAACAATCAGTTATAGTCAGTTGTAGTAGTAATTACCTCGGATTAAAATTATAACAAAATTAAATTTATAAACAAAACAATTTAAATCAGAGTAAAAAGCGTGGGGTGCATTTTACTTCATTTTCATAACTCTCTTGTCATAAATATATGCTTATAGAATGATTTTAATAATTACTACATCAGGCACCCCACGCTTTTTACTCTGATTTAAATTGTTTTGTTTATAAATTTAATTTTGTTATAATTTTAATCCGAGGTAATTACTACTACAACTGACTATAACTGATTGTTCGACTTGCTACTACTGAATTCCTTTGTCATTAATTTTTATTTTCTATTTTTTTTTACATTATATTTTGTTATGTAATAAATAGTAACTTGTATTTTGCAATAACTTTTGTTAAGTATTTAATAATACTTATAACTTAGTTAAAAATTCAGACGCCAATTGAATAACTAAACCTTTTCTTACAAATCACTTACATATTTTGTTTCTTCAAGAAAATGTTAAACAGCTCCCATATTTTTTTCAGTAGTAGTGTAATATTTTCTCTCATAAGTTTTTATTTATAAATAAATCTATTCTGTCGATGTCCGCGTCATAGTCCAAACAGTTTTCAAGCATCACAAAGCGATGATAAGACACAAAATATTGATAAGACACAATGCAATTATTAGGGTAAAAGATACAATTTCCTACCATGAACTTATAATTTCATAGTTTACAATGTTCTTTAGCTTTTTTTTAATATTTAGGCAATTTCTTCCCAAATACGAAACATTCTGCAAAGTCGTGCGGGTGACTAAATCATTAGGACATTTCTACATCAGAAAAAACGTGTCACAAGTGTATCCAGTATGTCCCATGCCTAGTAGGCCATTCATAACTCAGTCCATTGACGCAGGCATTCATTCATTGTTCCGTATTTGTAGGCCTCCAGAGAATGCCAGGCTTCAGGGAATAGACGCTTTTGGGAAACAGGAAATACTAACCCTTTGGACTGTTTCTGTTTTGGATAAGAAAGTGTACTGAGTGAAGTACCTACGTAACATTAGGCCATGATTATCATAACGATGGTATAAAAAAATTGAGAACAAGCGGTATTTGCATTATTCTTAAGACATTTGGCGTTTGTACCGTTAATTTAATATCTGTGATTTGCACTCTAGTGTCGCCAAAGCATGCGAAGTTCTTGTCTACTTAAAATATTAAAAAAGTTAAAATTTTCATCCATGGAAATCATTTATGTATATCTTCAGATTTCATCAAGGTGTAAACATTTCCTTTCAGTTGAGATCTACTAAGCTTGATTTGGGTAATAAAGCTCTACCATGCTGGCCTAAATAATATGTTCTCGCAAACAGCGTAATTGTTTAACCTTTTTTGTCTACCTATAATGGTAAAACAAGTGTCACTTCATCCATAAAATCCGTTTCTTTAGACAAACTTCAGACTTTCTCACAGTGTCATCACTACCTTTCAGTCTAGATCTGCTAAGCTTGATTTGTGTAATAAAGCCTAACCGTACTGGCCTATAAATAACACGTTATCGCAAGTGGGCCTTGTTAACACGCGTCCAGCGGATCGGTAAATGAGCGATTGAAATGGCCGCGAAAGTTCGACACGTGTCCACTGCGAGTACTAACTGTTGTTAATTTGCGCCTGTATGTGTTGGTAAGGGTTGACCACACAGTGTTAAACTTGTGGTTTGTAATATAATAAATTGAAAAACAAAAAAAAATGTAAAACTGCACCTCTCCTAGTATGCTAAATTTCAAATCTCTAGACTCAGGGGTGTCCTCTTTTTATATATTTAAATAGTACCTAAATTCGAAATCAAATACGGGCATTTTTTTAAGAATTTCCCGGGAATCGATTAAAAAGATAGTACATTATATAATTAAATTATGAATGCCAAAGTATGCTTTGCATTAGCATAAAACGAAACGAGGGACAAATGAGATCTTTTGGAGACACTTTTTCAGCGTAAAGTGCTCTGTTTCACAGTTTCAAGTTTTGGCAACCTTGATTGCTTTCTACGTACCCGCACTATCTACAAGATCGACTGATTATCCCTTGTATTCTCTACTGTCATTGATAGGAAAACGCATTGGAACCTTTAGGCGTCACCGTAATGGCTCGCCCATTTAGATCCAGCGTTTGTTGTCAGAAGCTGTACAGATTTGTGTATTCAGATAGTGTTTAGTCACTTTGAATAAGTTTTGAGCTAAGTTTACGTGAATTCGACAAGTGAATTTATTAATGTTTTTGTTTTCGACATCTGGCCTGATTGAGACAAAATTTTATTCAATTTTTAGTGCACCAAACTTACCTCATTTATTGTTTTGCAACACTCATTGTTTGGTTTGAAGTAATTAACCGTAAATAAAATTGGTACCGCTTATAAGTAGATTATTAGGTAGTAAGAAAATTTTACAGATTTTAGGAAATTTTTAAATGTGTTAAAATTTTGTGAACTGTAATAAACAAGTATGTATTCAAACAAATTACTATACAAGACTAATTCACGTTTGTTATTATTATATTCTTAGTCCAGTTACACATAACTTAAATTATATTCTACCACAGCTTTCATTTTATCAAATAGCTACTGTTCTTACTAAACTCATATAATTTAACAATCTCAACCACTAACCAACGTTAGAATCTCAACAAAAACTGCAAAAAGCTTTCTTGGCCTGAATCATAACGGTGTCTTATAATGGCCCAACAGTTTGCCGCGCCGTGTCATTGGATCTTGAGAAAGAACGCTTCTTTTCATCAAAGTCGATTTCACCAGCACAAAAAACTAATCGATTTGAAAATGGAAGCCTAAAAAAATCTCCGCTGCTTTGGAAAATAGAAAAAGTGGCAGATAACGAGGTACTTGTTTAAGTTTTTGTGATTGGTCATTTTGTATTACTTGAACACAATGATATTTAAAAAACGATACTTTTCGTAAAAATTAAATAGATTTAAAATATAAAATAAAACACTAAAAAAATTCAAGAAATAAAGAATAACAGAAAATCAGACGATGCCGTAAAAAGTTGACAGTAAAAACTATGAACGCTTCTTAAGCTACTTTCTACAAGTAACTGGGCCAACGTTGCAGCATATAATTGAAGAGATTGCCCAGCAACCACGCCGAAGACTCACTGCTATTATAGAGTAAGTACATTTAGAGTCTATAATATAAAATAAAGAACGCTCCATCACCTACTTTCATCTAAAAAGGATCATCTATTTTATGTCCGCCGAAATAAGTGAACGGATTTAGGTGAAATTTGGTAATGACGATTCAGTGCATCATTTTCGCTGAAATTTTATATGATTGCTGCATCTTATAGTATCTTCCGATCGAGGCTTCGCCCTCGTGAAAAGTACCTTCTGTCCTTCCATACTTCATACTATGTATATATTTCATAGTGACCGATATATATATCATAACTTACTTTCACATTACAGTATATTATAAGTTGGATTGGAATAACATATTTTAAATATATTAACTTTCTCAACCAACTATCAACGTTAGGTATTCAACACAAGTGAAATTATTGATTTTGTATTGGAATTATTATAGTTTTTGTCTTCATTGTTTTTTTTTCATGTTAACAATTTCTTCAGTTTCAGTAGAGTCGCCCAGCACTAGTGATGCCACTAAGAGACCACGGGAATATTTAAATGAACCCGTGAATTCTTCCAGTGCCATTGCCTGTGCATGGTGCGATGTGTTCATTCTTCAAGTTATCTCCTTTTTCAAGTTTCCAATCTTCCTTCTTCTCAAAGTATCTTGTTTTCTACGGCGTCTGTCTTTCTTGTTCCCGATTCTTGATTAATTCTTCTTTGTAACGTGGGTATACTAAAGATATTTACTAAAAAATAATTATCCTTAATTAACTTGCTTAATTCCATTACCAACTTATAAATTACTGACATTAGTTTAGATACAAATAAAACAATAATATTTGACATTGCTGTGGTAGGTGTCTTCAAATCCTCGACTTACTAGTTTTGCCGAAAAGCATAGCCTACTTGTTGTGTGAGTATGAAGACATCCTAGCTAGCGACATGGCTGATAGACAAACTGACAAAAGGAGCGGCGCGCTGTGTGCACTGTGAACTGCTACATATACGAGTATGTATGTGTGTACTCGTATGTATTTTACACGAAAGTTGCGAATACAAGGTGTTATATTTTCGCAAATTTGTACTTTAAAATTATGGTTGGAAGATTATTCTAAAGGGGAATGGTCATCACTACTTTAAGTATATGTTAACGAACTAATAAAATTATTATAAATCATATAAACATACTAAATTGGCTTTAAGGAAATTTCACATTCATCACATTGGTATTCAGTGAGGTTTATTCATAGAAAGCAGGTGTGCAAAGGGTATATTAATAGGCCACTGATGGAGAGCCTATTCGCTTAGTGTAAAATCTTAATACCGACTTTATAAGGCCCTCGTGAATTTCTACGACAGGTGTGGCGTGGCGGCTGCAGTATGTTCAAAGCACGTGTGATCTAGAATCTACATTTGAAATTCTTGAAAAAAGATTGCGTTCATTTGATGTATCACATAGTACTATCAGCAAAGTAAATAGTATGGTACATTATTATAATATAACTTATAGTGAGTACATTAATTTAGTTACTTCACACTGTTTAAAAACTTCGTTTTGAAAAAAATATGAGTTCCATTCTTTCAATCATATAATAACACACGCAATTTTGCTTGCAGGTATATTTCAAAATTATCAACTTGATGACTTTCTATGAAAAATTCTAAACCGACGCACAAGTCGCAAAAGGGCTATTATTTTTATTTAAAGTAAACAAACATTTATTTCAGGTAATTACAAATTTTAATTAGTAAATTATAAGCAATACGTTAAAAAAGAGACACACTTATACGCTACAACAGACAAAGTAAAAAAAAAAAATATCAACAACATAAATCACCGTGTAAATATATTTTCCACCGGATACCCAGCAGCTGGTCTGCGAAGTAAGGACCAGAGGTTCTACAATGTACGCCCGGCCAGGTTGAGGATTCATTAGGAGATGGCAATCGGCCGGCCACAGCTGCGCAATTAAAATTAATGAATAGTACGAAAGCTGGAGAAGACATCTACGAGTACTCGCTGGATAAAAGTAAATAAGAAATAATAAGCTACATCATAATCACTAGGGTCTTTAAATGTTAATTAAAAAAATATTTTATTTGCCATAAAATAATTAAAATATCAATCGCATTATAACTTGCATTATGTATTTTTTAAACCGATTTTGCACAAAATTTCGGCTCTCTGTCCCGTTGATAACAAGCGCCTGAAGTCGTTAATTGCGTCTACAATAACCAATCATGTTGTCTAGAAAATTTTGTAGAGAAATCATAATAATACTTTGAATAACTTAATGCAGTTTAGCTCTGTAATTAAAATTTGCACCTTCTACATTTTGTAGAGACTGAATTTAAAATATTTTATTTATACATTCCGATGAATTTTGTCTCATCTGAGATTCTCTCGTTCAACAGATAACAAACAGCCAATATTTTTAACAATCTTTTTTCGATGAAAAATTCTATCCAGTGCACATATTTAGAGAGATCTATGTACGGATGACTCGGCACGTACCACGATATGTGATTCTGTTACTCAAATACCAGTTCCAAGTCACTTAATTGAACAAGATGTCATCGTATGGATAATCCACTGAACGTATACAAGCGATAATAGTAATAGTAAGCATGTATTAATACTAACGACAGAATAAATTGCAATATTAATGAGTTAACGCGATTAAGCGCATTAGGCGCTGTAGTCGAGTGCTTATTTCTTAATATATCGGTCTACTTTTTTGGAGAAATCTTTCCAGGTTCAGGCTGTGAGGCTCTGGAATGCTCTTCCTGAAATGATTAGGAGAGCTCCTAGTCGCTCTGCGTTCAAACATGCTGTGAAGGGGTTCTTTCTTCGGCAGATTAATGATGGGTCATCCTAATTATATATGTTATATATTTTATGTATGTATATGTATTTATAGTGTATATTATGTATCTTGTATGTATTTACGCATTTTTTTTTTTGTAATGTATGTATTTTGTCAGTATGCATGTGCACTTTATCGCACCACCAACTTAGTTTTTTCTGTTTGATCAGCTGGTTGACTGGTAGAGAATGCCAAGCGGCATTAAGTCCGCCTTTTGTACATTTTTGTTTTTGTGCAATAAAGTTTAAATAAATAAATAAATATAATAATTAAAAGTAATGAGACTATTTATAAAGAAAATAGTGAAGATAGTCGTCTTTTGGAAACTCAACGTAATGTATATAATAAAGGAGTCGGCAAAGAGAGATAGCATTAAAAAGAAGATATTTTGAATTAAAATACGTTCATCATCTGATGTTTGTTACCTACCTTGAAGGGTAAACCTTCAATAACAGCTCAAGTGATGTGCATTGGTGGAAACTCATACAGTTTGCATTCAATGCTACTTAATATTGCCAAGTTGTTACACCGTCCATTCATTTTCTGGCATTCATAAGAAGTCTAGAAACGCGATCGTACCTCCAACACTGCGCGTACGCACAGTACATGCAACGCCTTATAATTAGCAGGTGGCCAACTACGGGGCACAGTATACGAGCCTTTTGAATATACAGAGCATTTAAAATATACCTTCAATTTTGTATTATATATATAAATTGTCTCAGGTTTAATTGAAACAGACACTGATAATGATGATGGCTAAAATATTGTTCTGAATTATACTTAAAAGGAAAAGATATTACGCCCAAATAATATATAACAAGATATATTGTAAAAATATATTTACAATATATCCTGTTATATATTAGAGACCACTTACAATAAGGACTAGATTATACGCAAAAAAAGGAATTAACGACCAACCGGGCATGAATGCCAAACTTGATAAAATTTGCAATTTTCTTGCAAAGCAAGAACCTATATTAGAGTACAAAAATTATCAATTATAAGTATTCTGAATAAAAAGTTTATGCTTATTCACTTTAAGAATTTTGGGTGATCAAAATTTTAATGTGATGTGAATCAATTAAGACTGAAAGCGTTCGTATATCGTGTGATGCGTCTCTGCATTATAATCAGTCAGTCGGACGATAAAATCTCTTCCATTTAAATGCCTTCACGCGACAAAACGTCCGAACCCGACCACCGACACACATTAAATTATTTGGTATCAAGAATGGTGTGAATCTTAATTAATTTGGTATTTTAACAAACCAAAGTATTGTACCACAATAGTTGTGATAGGTAACCAGGTATATCATAATTCTCTTAATATTAGTGTAATTGAATCCTTTTCCACCTCTGAAATACTGATAATTTGAGATCATAACTAGATTTCTACTCTATATATAAACATAAATTCAATACTAATATTTTCCTTTCCATAAGTAATTTTTAATTTTCCCAGGGTTTTCGACACTTTCGTGCTATAAAACCAACAGATTTTACGGTTGCTTTTTGCGTAGCATCATCATTCTATGAAGATAAATTTAATGCTTAACATCTTATACTCAATGTCATGATACGATGAAAAGACGGTGCTTTCGATCTTATCAAAGAAATCAATTTGATTTATCTTAAACTCGATTTCACTTTGAAATTAAATCATGCAATAAGATCTAGAAGCAGTGATTCAGTCCTCTATTTATTTAATAATACTCGTGATTTCCGTTGAAACCTATATCGATCTGTTTATTGGAAAACCTATTTTATAGAAAACTTATCGGTGCATCTATAAATAACATGTGTTAGATGTAAGATACAACGCGGACGTCGCTGTTAGCGCGGTTTGACATAAATCCAGCAAAGTTTATCCTGTCGTACACCTATTTAATCTAGACGATCAGCATCATTAACATTTTGTACTATTATATTATTCTCATGAAAGTTAACTTAAAATAAACACATGTAGTTTTGCTAAAATCTTTTAATTATGACAGACAGATATTTAGCCAGTATTCAGGTAAACAATAATCAAAATTGCCACCTTGTTGATGTTAGTTTGTGTGCCTGAGACGAAAAGACTAGAAATCCTTTTTACCATTGCAAACATTCTATAAATATCTTATAATAACAATCATTTGGGTCTAAGAAATTATTTTATGGAGTTTAGTCCGGGTCGATATTTAATGCAAAATAGCCATTGATATAAATTTAAGAGAAACATCGTTAGTGGACGTAATTTAAATGGACACTGGGAACGATCCCATGGCGAATCACTTGCACAGCACACAAATTAAAGCGAATTACAGACAAATTCGCATAATTGACACAGAAACTTTTAATTTAAAAAATTCTTCTTTAAGTTGATGACATTATAATAAGAAGGCACAGATAATGTATTTAAAGTTGCAGATTAAGAAGAATTAAAAAAACAATTAAAAATTTATTTTAAAATTTAAGCATGATATAAGTTCTAAAATTAGCTTGCTAGCTACATTATAACATGTTGTCTTAAAAACAAAATAGGAATTTATTTTGCTTTATGCATGAACTCGAACGTAGGTTACTATCGGGATAGCTCAGTTCAATCTGTGTGAGTTTTTTTTTTAGTTGAGTTTTTGTTTTGTATTTAAGTATGTACTTCTGTTCCCTAGTACTTCAATATTAGACTAATGGAGGTTTCGCAACACGGACCGCTGAGATTTAATGCTCAGCGAACTCACGATTGCTCCAAAGGTACAGTACATTGGTTTGGTAATAATTTCGTTCGCTGGTATACTGAATCCAAGGAAACGTGACCTTCAAGTTTTGTGACTATTGTCTTTGTCTACACATTAAGGCGTTAATATGTTGAACTTCTGAAATCCTCTCCCATTTTTATTAATCTCTTTTTCCCATCATCGATGTTGGTCAGAAGTCCGCTCCATTTTTATTATTATTTTTATTTTTTATTATTCTATTATTATCTTCACTTCATTTTGTAAAGATTTGATAAGTAAATAAATAATTTTAAGAAATCGCGCTTAACAAAATTCTGAACGAAATTTTAAAAAGGCTTTTTCGGAAATTTTAATAGCCAACGTTCCAAACTGCAACGCATAGAAGTTGTTAATTTATCTTTATTTTTAGTAGAACATAGAAACTAAATACGCATCTATTAACGTATGACAATACACAAAATTGCTATCAATTGAATACAGTATGCAAATTGCATTGCATCGAATCGTTTAGGCGGAGACCAATAAATTTAGTCTTATCGGCGACTACAGTGATAAATCTAGTTATCTGATAATAGCTTTATTTATCTGCGTGTCTCATCACTCGCATAATAACGAATATAATGGGAAATCATGACAGTGCTGATAAGAAATGAGAACCACGAGTTTTGATAGATTTTATTAGGCGGTAACTTCAATTCAATCATATTTATAAGTTCTTAAATCCAAAATATTTCATCATCAAAATTTTCGTCATGATATTTTTTTAAAATACTGCTCTACGATACCAATAATCATTGTTTTTGATAAACTAATTTAATAGATAATTCTGAAGTGATTGATAGCCTAACTTGATTTTAATTTATGATAATTTTGTAAAAGCGACTTTTTTAAACAATCTAGACGTCTTTTTCAGGTTTTCTTTTCAATAAAAACTAGGTATTTAGCATAGTTATTTTCTGTTCATTCTATAGTTTAAAAAAAGTGAACTTATTTTTTTTTATTTTCCGTTTATCAAATTTCTTTTAGATCTGATGGAAGGCCATCACAAAACTCTTCGTCGAGCTAATAAATCCAAGCCACCAGATGTAAGCACGTAAAATTTAATGAGAGATCATTAGAATTAACTGTTCACGACACTCGCTGTCTTGGAGGTAAAGTATACGCTTGGATTCCGGATGTGACTGAAGAATTATTGATACTGTTTTACAAGTGATAAAATTGATCGCCTCGGCTGCATGTTCAGAGAAAACGTGTTATTTCTACTGAATGCACTTGTGTTTTATTTGATAAAAAGACCAGTGGCTCTACTTACTGACATTGATGTGGTATGTTTTATCTCTCTTTCCAACTTTGGTTTGACCCCGAGTTAAAAGAGGATAAATTATAAATATGCTTACCGCTTTTTATGCACTGACGCTTTGGAAGCTGCAGAAAACTTAGTTTTAAGTAATTTATTTGACGTCAACCAATGTTGTGAAACATAAAGATATTATGACAATTATTAAGTGATATGAAGTGTCCCATAATAAAGAATAAAATTTTTGAATTTGAATGTGACTTGGTAACAGTCGTGAATGACTACATAGATTCACGATTTAGTACCTCTTTGACCTATTTGTAGCTTTTTTAATATAAAATATAAATTTAGATTAAGCTTAATGTTAATGTGGAAACTGTTAATTATACACTTTTAAATAGTAATGAAAAATCAGTCTTATTCACTTAAATCTATTATTACACTCATAATATTTTCTAATGCAAATTTTCAATAACACTGCACTGATCTTTATAATATACAATTATCTTAATTGTAATTAAATGTCATTCTAAGAATTTTACAACCGTAAACCGTAAAATCAGTTAGTTGTATAATAACTTAAATTTCAACCGTAAATAAATGCAAATAGCGGCCACTCTACGAGTGCTAAAACATCTGTTCCAGAGACTACATACATAATAGACTTGCATTAAATTTAAATTTGTACTGTGGGGTACCCGGCATTTTAAAATAGGACCACTTCACATCTTACCCATATACGTCTAAGGGAAAGGCTAATAAACTTGGAATTATTCTCGTATATTAGAATATCAATTTAATCAGTAAACCATACAGCTAAACGTGGCCTTTCAGTTATTCCAAGACTGTTGGCTCTGTTTACCCCGCAAGGGATAAAGACGTGCCTATTTGTATTAAAATTTTGAGACAAGAAAGCGAGATAACATTATCATACGTCATGTGCATGAATAAATCTCGAATATCTAATTAAGGTTGTCGAGAAACGTGCTTCTGCTAACAGAATTAACGATGTGTTCGGAGGTGCAAGTTCATGCTACTTTATTATATAGATGGCAAGCCATGAAAACATAATATTTGTAATTTATTTCATTTAGGTTCATATGGTAGCTACACTTTGATTTAATATTAAGATTTATTTTAGAGGAAATAAACGCAAACAATTTCAATTTATACTTAATGTTACAGATACTATGTTCAATGAAAAACTTAAAATAATTCAAACAATTTAGTTTTTTGTCCGTATATAAATTTCAGTGAATTAAGAATTATCTCAATCTTTAGAAGACTGAATCTTCTTAAGCTTCGTATTGTCTCAAACTTAAGCACTCCTACTGTTAATAAGTGCAATAGTCCAAGACTTGAAATAATTATATGGGAGAAGAGAAAATATTTCCATTTAACTGACATTTAATGATAATACTAATATTTCCAATTTTATACGCATAACATTTATCTATCTACTATAATTGACCTTTCCAACATCTACTAACTAAGTGGTCTACATGAATGAGTAATGTTCTGCAGAATATATGATGTTCTGATAGCTCCACCGATTTATTTTCCGCTCAGCGGGGCTAGCTACTGGTTTGAAACCATACCGAATCACTAGTTGATAATCATTACTTGATAACTCATACTGTAATCACCTCGAAGCAGTAGTAATCTGTATATTTAATACCATTTTACTAGTTAAAACAGTGCTGGCTGAAAGGCCGTTGATCTAAATCTGTTTGATTAGATGTCGTAAGGTACAGATTTTGATCTATGTTTCAGTAACTTTGCTACCTCAGCTGAGCTTATGAGTCCAAGATTCGAATCAGACTTTTTTCTTGACAGTCTCCAGACGTTTGTTTACGTTTTGATTGCATACGATTTTTGTTACGGTAACTGAAATTTATTTGTATTATTTATTCAACAATACATATATTTTTCTGCTATAAATACGTCTATTATTTATCTAATTAAATATTATGCGGGGAAATATTATATTAATATATTCTAGAAAAGTCCCAAAGGTATATTCTATATCTGTGCCAAATCTTGTTAAAATCAGTCCAGTAGTTTTTGAATTTATTCGTTTCAAACATAAAACTACGAAACAAAACATTTTCCCTTTATTAGTAATGTGCTTGGATTAATTATAGTGATAACTGATATATCACACTGATTTAACTTTTTTACCGCTGCTTATCGATAAAATCTATTCAGAACAACACTACACACGTTATACCTTCCTCGTTTTGGTAACTTACTTTACTTTCTCGATCTCCTTAGTAATTATATTACTTCACACTCAATAACTTTCAATTATAGTAAACGGCCATTTTGTTTCCAAATGGTCCAATTGGCGACATGCTCATTAACGTTGATCTTATTTTAAAAGGTTGACAGAGATTCAGGTCTATAAAACTTTCTCTTGCGCATCAGACAATAGTCAGGTTTACGATCACGCCAACCACCAACAATTTGTTGGCTATTGGATTTGATTCGTTCTGCTATGCACTAAATACTAAACCTATGTTATGTCGAATAGCGCGCAAGATTTCTCCATGATTGATTTTCATATTGAGTTTCGAATACAACAACGAGATATCTTTTGAAATATACTTTATATAAATTTCTGTCCCAGTCCTTAAATAAATCATATAAATTGTAAAAGTCAATCAAGGGCTTATAAACTAGAGATTCTTTATTTTGGCTACGGGTTAGTAACCTGTCACAATTCGAATCTCAATTCTATTAAGTCATGCAGAACGTGGCCTTTCAGTTTTTTCAAGACTGCTGGCTTTGTCTACCACGTGAAGGATGAAGACATCATTATATGTATGTGTGTGTACGGAGTATCTTTCAATAACAAACATCGTGACATAAGATTTTTATATAGCTAAATGGCAGGCTTCCTTCAGAGCAGAGTGGAAGGAACCTCTCGAGCTGGTTCATAAAAATCGTAGAGCACGCCAAACGGGTTGCCCACAACTGGTTTAGTATTCACCGAGCGATGCCCCGGCGATGACATAATGATCTCAAATAGATTTATTGTCTCTCCCGTCATTTATCGGTTCAGTTTATAGATTTTTTTAATGTGATTTTAATAGAGAATTATACGAATGTTGTAATAGTTATTGTTTTTTTTTTTATATTAATGGTATTTTTTGCTTAGTTATTGCACTGTAATGTTGTACTTAGTAGTAAGTTATACTAAATGATATATAGATATCTTTTGTGTTTATGAATATCTTTTAACGTGCTATCTTGCACGTAGATAAACTTTTTAATCTTCTCATATTTCTAAACAAATTTTATAGATTCCTGTTATTTTTTTTTTGTAGTAATTACTTTACAATTGCATTGAAATCACATTTAAATGTAGAAACAACAACAACAACGTATGAAATTATTTATGACAAAATATATAAGTCAATGTTTATGTCATTATTACGATTTCTATAAGTCAAATTTATATGTTTGAATTTGATGTAGACAATAAATTACCTAGACATTCATATTATTTTTATGAAACAGAAACTATTATATCCATTTTAATCTTCAAGAACCCATTATAAAGTCATCATGTTGGATTGAGCCATTGAAACCAAAATTTAATCCCTAGTAAATTGCGGACAGATTTAGTGTCGCTATACGAGTACAGTCGACAAGAGAGGTGGAACTATAAGTTTAAATTGAATGGCTTATGTTGTATAGAAATATATGGTCTGGGCAACAAGAAAACTATAAAGACTAAAAGGGCATTTGGAAACATATTAATTTATTTAGAATCCACATCTTGGATAACAAAAGAACAGCTCTATCCGTTTGACACCGCATCTACCTACTATACTACATCCACATAAGGAAATCGAATGCATTTTCGTATATTTAATTTACGAGTGTAAAAAATTATATGTAAGGATTGAAGTTGAATATATTATTTACAAATATTTGTATTGAAATAAGAGATTATAACAATTATGTTTATTAAAATATATTACTGATATTAATAGATTTTGATGCTTGCAACTTGCAATTACTCCGACCAATGCATGTTGATCTTTTTCAAATCTATATGATCAAGATTCGAGATAAAGTTCTCTAAAAATATAGTTAGCACTGGAATATTTAATCCATTTGCTCTTGTTATTTACTTTAGGCAGAATAATTTATTTACTTGATTAAATTTAAAAAAATAAAAATATTTTGTTTTAAAGCATCTGTCTCAACTGTCAACGACTGTACTAGCATGACCGTAAATAGTCTAGTACTTGTCCGTTCACAGCTATATTTCGCAAAGCATGTGTTCTTGCCACGGGTTTCCTTGTACGTGACCATTATAAACATAAGCTGCTTACTCTCAAGACAGAATAATCTCGATTTATGAACAGAAAATTGAGATAGGCCTGTGGTTAGATTTTCTTTGAGTCCCGGAGAGAATAATAGAGGATTTCCTTAAATAGGTTAAATACTGACGCACGTGAGTGTGCATGAGTCGTTAACGAAAAAGGTTGAGTAAGCTACCGTACTTATACTATAAGATATCGTGACATATAATTTTGAATATTGCAACTCTATACGACTTTACTTCGAAATTTTTAACTGCATACTGACAAAGCATGTTGATACGTTTTTAATCGTATCAAAATTCTTTAAGCACCACCACGTCTGAAGTTAATAAGGGCATTTTGAAAGCCGTTAACTGAAATACCACCTCGATACAAATTTATTTCTTAATATCATCAAAGCTTATTCATAATTTTTAAAATATATACTATTATACGACCAATCATTTTCTTAGCTTGCATAACGTGACATAGATATTATTATACTAAGAAAGATTGTGATTTAATGTAAAATAAAGATTCGATCTAACGTAAATCTTAGTTTGCCACTATTACATTTGTCAGAAAGAACGGGCCCGGGTATATCCACTTAATACATTAGTAATCCTTCGCCAAAAAAGGAGTTAAAAACACAGCACTCAAATGCACGACTACAGAAGCGACTTTTTGCGACACTAAACCGAATTAATAAAAAGAGGTATGTAATTGCCGCTTCTTTCGAACTGAGTTGTTTCTTGTTGAAAATACGGTTTCTGGTTTCTACATATACTCGTAACCGAGGCACTTTTTTTATTTCGCTCAAAAGGCAAAGCTTTTTCACTGCAGGATTTATCGCTCGAAATAAGTTGCACTTTTAGTTGAATTTAAAAATGAAAGAAGTCTAGCGCTTCATAACTCAACTATAAGTATTAAGATATCTTTGATTATTTTTCAGCTTTACAAAAAGGAGTACATTGATCCAACGAACTGTTTCTGATATGAACTACATAATATCATTACATGCCGCATTAAAATTACAACATTTGTAACAATTATAAATATCCAATCAATTCACAGTGTAAACACGCGTTTAATTACATATTTTCAGGGTCACGCGCCAGCTTCGCCTGGAGGTGTGAACACAGCCTAGAAACGGTTCTCGCTAGAGTATGACTCACGCGCACATGGGCAGTTGCCATGAACGGAGTTACGTGATAACCTTCTATTCTATACGTTACGTACATGGACTCAACTTGCGCATGCGCATTATGCGACAAATCGATTCATCACAGCTCAAAAGGAAATTTCGAAACTGATTTTTGCCAGTGAAAATACATATCTGCAACGGTTGTGCATCGCTAATCTATTGATGATTTTTTTAGCTGTTGTTTATTTCAATAAAACTTTTGAAATAACTGCAAACTATTTGCAAGAGTTATGCCGCGTTGTTAACCTTTCGCAATTTGATAAATAACAAACTGTTAATTAGTCAAATTGTGCTAGTCACTTGCTTTTTGCTTATTTTTGGTAAATTAGATAAATTTGATATTGAAAAAAGCGAAATTAAAAATCATTAATCAGCTATCCGTGTAAAAGCCGCACTCAAAGTACTTACATGAATTAAGTGGTCTTAGATTCTTTGAGCCTCGGATTGCAGAAATCAGCCAAGCTCAGCTTCCAGGCATAACTTGACTCGACAGCCTGCACTGGTCCTCAATTAGGGGTCCCTCACCTGAAAGACACGTATTTTATTGTTATTTTTATAATAATATAAAAAAAAAAAGATCTAGAACATTTCCAAAATACCTCTAAGCGATGCTGTTAATATTTCAAAATTTCTTTGACCAACTAACAGCTCATGATCAAGACAAATAAAAATATTACGTAACATCTTTGCAATAGATTAAGTATATATATATATATATATTGAATAAAAAAAATCATAAGGCCCGTGATGAATGTCAAAATGAAATACTTTTCGAAATATATTTGCGCGCTATAATAAAAGTCTCCACTCGATCTCATGCCATAAAAGGTATACCTACTTACTCTCAACAGTAATTCAATACAAAATTATCGACACGAAAGCTTAAAACCTTAAAAAGTGGTACGAAAAAAGGTGCGAAGCGAGAAAATTACTGATCAAATTAGTCGCCTTACTGCCGAGCAAATGGAGTCAAATTTATTCGGCAGAGCCGTAATGGCCTGTTTAACATGTCAATAACAAATGGCGGGGCTGCGCATGCGACCCGAAACAAGAAGCACCTAATCTGTTGATTCCTGGAGGATTGACTTTACAGGTAATATAATTTCTCATTTTCTCAAACACTGAACAAAGGTTTAGTTGTGTTAAGGCCTAAGGTCGGCCTCAATTTCAACATTAATCTTTGTTTTGTCTATTTATAAGTATGTATTAAAAACTAAACTAAACTATAATAATCTTACATCGACCCTGTGCATTGACAGTTTTGTATCAACATGTAACATTGTCATACTTCGCCAACAAGATCTCAATAAAAATCAAATTACGCTTCTAACGTTTCATTCTGAATATTTTAAAAAAATACTGTCGGGCCAAGTAAATGTTGCCATAAACATTTTTGCTGCTTCCATTGACGTTAAACTTCTTGGCCTAAAGCGAAGCCATGCTGCGAGGTAGCGCCAACAAAACCGATACCCCATTCAAAGCCAAATTGGACACTTATAGCTAATTTAATTTATAAATTGTCGCCGACATAAATTAAGCGTGTTATTAACTCGTTTTCAATTTACTGAGCGGAAGGTAATATTTTCCACTATATTACTTGGCATGCAAAGATTTATTTTCATATCGCAGATATTTACAATAATTAAAATGCATTTAAATGTACTCTTTATGACTGGATTATTATAAATTAAATTTTTCACTAAAGACAAATACAAACATTTAGCAAATCTCGCAAACAACCGGTTTCTAAATTATTTTTCCAACGGAAAACCAAACTGTAAAGATATTGTTGTAATTGTTGTTCTGTTCAGTAACAAAAGCATTAGCTGTTATTTCTGAGGATGTTAATAAATTCCTACAGAAATTAAACACTGAGCAAAAGAGTAAAAAATGCATGTATTTGAATGTCGTCGCTTTTTCATTTGTAAAATAATAACCTACTCCATCTACATACACACAAAATGATTACTTATCTACCTAATTGTGTACTCTAAGTCAGACCATATTTCGTGCGTCATAATTCAAGACACGAAGTCATAAGATCAAGAATAATGTTTTGGTTCCCCGAAAGGCGAACGGAGTCAGCGTGAGAAATACCAGAAATGTTACAAATTGGACTGGACGCAGTGCATTAATTCATTCCACACACCTCTCTTATGAAACCTGTAGATTTATGGTTTATTTTAGCAGAAAAGTCCCGCTTTCTAGCCACTTGTCAGAATTATTGTGGCTTACAATTGTTGGTCTTGCTGCCTGTAGCCTGTCAGAATTATTGCGACAGAAATGCATACTTATTAGTAATTTACAAATTTTAAAACGAGAATAACTATCTGTCTGACATTAAGGACTTTATACAGAATCGGATAATACGGATGAACTCATGTTTCAACAACAACAAATTTTATTACTCAACCTTTCATCAAATTAACAAACATTTTACCACGGTAACCGCATTGTCTATGAAGTTTAAAGATACTATACCCATTACAGATATATTTAAATTTTACAGATATATTTATACACTTTTTTACCAGGCACACATGAAATGACTATTAAAGGAGTTTTATTAAAAACAATGAAGTGAATATAACTCAAACGGGTTAATAAGGGAAAGAAGTGAGCACGTAGTCAATCTTATTATAATATAGGTTAGGACGGGGTCAGCATGCTTGCACTGCACGTGACTCCTGTAACACGAAGCTCACTTTGTTGTAGGTACTTGTAGTTAAGGACTAGTGAAGTGGCGAGTACAATCGACAGTCTTTCATGCATTCGTTTTGCATAAGTTCTTCCGCTTTTGCGTATACATATAATGATCAAACAATGCCTCAAATCTCTCAATTTTTGGCGTCATACACACGTTTCTGTTAGCTAAGGGATATGGTGTCGTGTATTTCTAACTAGAGTATTGAGAGGGAGAGAACAATAACATTTTGGGCAATCTAATTCAAGATAAAAAGTGAATCCTTAACCGTTGAGCTTACATGAAGAGAAATTTATGTGGATGTGTATGTAGATCATGTCAAGTGGAAAGATGCAGTCTCTGCCTACCCCTCCGGGAAAAAGGCGCGATTTTATGTATGTATGTATATGATTTAATTTCATACCACTTTCTTCGATTCAGAAAAGTAAGCGTTGATAATGACGAGAACGCGAGCGATGTCGCCTTATCAGGGCGTGTGCAATGGAAAGTCACCATCCTACCGGATACGGGATTGCCTGACTTGTCCGGCAGCCGGACGGGAACCGGTTACCGTCCGTTTCAAGGCGGAACCACTACACTACAGAGCTCCATAAGGGCCTCCTCACACTTGGACTGACGGATATCTTCTCGTTCAATTTTAATGTGAACAGCGTTATAAAACTTAGCTTTAGGCGTGGGTTTGATAGACAAAAAAAATTAGGTTCTGCCAGTAACAGAAATTACAAGATTAATAAAGATTTAATATTGCCTTGCATTTTTAACTGTTCTTGTTTTAGGCCTTATTTAAAAAAAAAATTGCAGTATAACGTTCCTTCAGAACATCAGCTTTTTTCGAATAACTCTCAAAATACTTAATTCAACTTTGCAAAAAAGACTCTCTTCTATGTGTTAAACCCTTAGACAGCCTCGGAGATTGTGCAATCTTCCTTGCTCTGTGCAATTACCTATTCATACGTATGTAGGTATGGTGGCCCTATTGGAACAGACTTGTTTTATCACCGACTAAAACTGGTATTCGCTATATTCTTAACTTATTCAGTTAAACACGATTTATTTTAAGAAGCCTCTCAATGCTAGAACTTGCCTTGAAGTTACTTAAAATGTCATTTTTTGTGATTAGCCAACAAAAACTAGTGGAGTTAAAAATGTGTTATGGGATTGGGAATACGGTTGCAATCGTTTTAATATTCCCAAAAATAATTTAATATGCTTGTGTTTTAGAACTATAAAATTTTGATATATGTAATTCCAAATTCCAGGTTTATTATCAATTATAGTATAACGAATACGATACAAATGATCAAAAATACTTGAAGAACAAACTATAAATTCTATACCTCTGTTATCACATTTCTATTTTATGTCTGAACATCACTTAGCAGACCTTTCTAACCAGTTAAATTTCGTCATTTCAATGTCAAATTTGATTCCGCGGCAGATGAAAGTCGCTAATTTTACGACAATGATGTCACGCCTCTAGGTCGGAAGGTCAGGTCAATCAAAAACCGCGTGGGATCAACTATTACAGCCCACGACATACTGACGATATAATCATGGGTCATCATTAATTATAAGTTCATTATTATTTAAGGAAAAAAAGAGTAGAAAAGGATTCCTTTGCCCCATTTAGGTTCACATAAGTTTCAATACTTTTATCATTATGTGGGTGGTACCTGATCAATTATGAAGTTCAGATAAAATGAACGTAAACGCAATATTTTTTTTTAATGGAGGCAATGAATAAATGTGTGTAAATTGCTGACCATTTGTATTCATTGTCTCTGGCGCAGGAAGGCAACATTTTTTAGGGTTAACATAAAGTTAAAACAAAATCAAAAAAGGCATCACTTAGGCTACTGAGTAATTTCACAGCAAATATTTTAACACCATGATTTAGACAGAACTTTAGCAGCATTCGTCATACATACTGACGGCTTTGCGCTTAGCATGCGGTAGCTTGTCTTCCGAGAACCTGGCAACATTAACGGCATCATTCCCACGTGTCAGTATCGACGTGCGTACGCGCATAGAAATGCACGGGTCGTGAACCTTGCGTTTTTACACTCTCTTATTTTTTAACCGCTTAATTTCTAGAACTTTAATGACTGAGAAATAAGAAACAATGTTGCTTGCAAGGAATTCTAACGGATACGGATAACTGGTTGGGTAATGCAAATCACCTATTTTATAATTTCGTCAGTCATTTGTAGAAAAAACACATAATTAGTTATACAGTAACTGTAATGTATATAGCAAATTGAAGGCAAGTATCAATTATTACGGCTGCTTACACTTTGGTAACCTGGGCGATGGAAATTCTTCTATTTATGACAAGATTATTCCTTGCAAGTCAACGGAAGCACTGAAAATTTAGTACATAATTTTGTACAGACATATAAAATAATTCAGTTTCATTTCTAATCTGTATTGCAAGACTGGATGTTATCATCAACATTGTCAAACTTAAAGTAAAACTAAATTTATTGACCAAAGAAAACAAGAATAAGTTCCAATTAACAAATTGCCTTTGAACCAAATTAGCCACGCTCGTCAATACGTCGTGCTGACATTAGTGTTGAAATCATTTAGCTCGATCATTATTTAATGCAAAGCAGGGTCATGACCTGCCTCTCTGATTGAGATCGGCATGGGTTACCATGTGGCCTGATTTATTTTTAATTATACCTATCTTATCTGATTTGTTCTTGTTTTTGGAAATTAGGAGCATTTCCAAAAAGATAACATGTCAGCAAAGTTAGTGTCTGAAAACCAGATAATTTTTTTTGGGAAATCTAATACTTTTAAATAAACTAATCTTGACTATTGGCCAATAGTATTTTTGTGTACACAAATTGGTAAATAAGTATTTTAAAGGGATTCGAAAAGTATAAGACTAAGTGCAAAATTTTAAGTAGATTACCTTTTCAGTTCTATTGGAACTGGATACATTCCGGACGAACAAAAATATATTGTTACCCTAGTCACGACCGTAAATCGTTACACATTCCTCATTCATACTCACTTAACCGAAGTACATATTATTCCACATAGACAAACCAGTAGCTTTACATTATAATATGTATATCTGTGTGGAAGTAAAAGCAATTGATTTTATTAATTGAACGACACCAACTTTATTTTGATCATAACTCATAGTGGGTTACTAAATCTGAAGCTGCAGTCAATTTTAATTAATATCTACATATAAAACGGCCATGAAATTGATTTATCACAATAACTACATAGACTATTTATTACCTTGAACTTTTTTATCTATGTTCAATCTGCGACATCCTCTGTAGTAAGCCAAACATTATTGAGCCTTAAAGGTACAGGTAACTTAATGCCAAAAGCATTCTCTACCTGTTAACGTCTATCAAATAGTATAAAACAGAAAAACTATTTCTTTCTATTTTTTCCCCAGATGCCCTTGCAAGCTTCCATCTATGAGGCGTGCATTACCATACATACCAGCGTAAACGGCTCGAGGGAGGTTGCCGCAAATACGGGAGTTCAGAGACATTTTCCTCTCCATGACGTCCTAGGATATTCCTACTAGGAATAAGTCCACCGTTATGAATTATTATTTTTCTTTCTTTCTGTTTAACATGTACAAAAACGTTAAAAACAAAAATTACAAACAAACGTAGGCATAAAAACTTATGATTTTTTAAGGTGATTGACTAGTAAACTATCACTTTGTATTCTAGTTCAATTGCTTATGTCGTCGTGCCACTGGCTATTTTCTCGTAAGATGCAAATAAAAAATCTAATTAGTAACAACCATAATATCTCTGAGAATTCATATCAGGTCTTATCAGAATACTACCATGATAAATACACTGCAAATTAATCATAGGATAGTATATCAAGTGTTTTGCATATTCACCGTTCAATAATAATTCACGTAAATTATTACGATCCCTTATGCTGTTTTGATACCATCACTATTAAACTTGGCAATAAATTATGACATGAATAAATTTATTTGAGTAAATAATGTGGAAAGTGTTTATGTTGTGTCTATTTAATCATTATTACTATCTCCTACCTCTGAATTTAAGCGGGATGAAAAGCAGCTGGCACACAAAATAATCTTTTTTTTTCCTCACCTGACCAGTATGGGAAGTGTGGGTTGAGTTAATCGCTAATGTAAATACTCTTTTGTTTTCGTTTTTTTCATTTTAGTGACACTTTACAACCAAAACATTAAGGTTACTGCACCTAAGAACAAGATCATAAACTTAATTTACACAAACACTAATTTGGGGCGACCATCTTTAGCGCCAAAGAAAGACCGCTGAAAATATTTTTTTCTTTAAAGGCAAATGCGTCATCATGAGAGATCTTCTAATAAAATATGTGGGCGTAGCTTATACACGATGCTATAATTATTGCGCGCCATAATAAGCTACTGATTATGATCGAGATTATAATGTTGTCGAATATTTTAATAGTAGAGTATCTAATGATATAATTATTAGTTAAGAATCTTAATCAGTTCATAAATCGAAGCTCTTTATACCGGGTTTGGTTTTTTAAATAAACCAGTCATCTGCGGATGGTCCTATTTACAGAGTTCTCTTAAAACTAAACAAAAAATAACATATTATCATACTACGTATGATAACAAACAATGTAGAGGTACATTAAAAACCTTCACAAACAAGACGCTAAGTCTACTAATCCTCCTAACAACGTACCTCGCCTAAACATTGCGCCATAGACAACCAAAAACGCATAGACAAAAGTATAATCCCGTCCATTTTGTTCGCGTATTCGCTCGATCAATCACACCGCTTGAAACCACTTGGCGGTGCTACGGCGGTAATCTTCCCGAGACCGTGTGAATGCGGTCAACACGGCTACGGCTAGGGTTCACATTCCTAGTTCGAAATTTAAAATAATTTTATCTATATCCCGTCCTTCCAAGTTTTTAATGTAAGTCCAATCTTAGCAGCCATGGATTACGCGCTTTAAGAAAGAAAACTATGTCGATGATTTAATTAATTAATTCAAACTCTTATGGATTTATTTCTTTTACAATAATACGTTATTACATTTCTTGTGTTTATCATTCACGATGCTTTCTGTGTCCATAAATAAGCAAATAATTAAATCCTGAAAAAAATACAGTAAAAATGCGCTTACTTTATGACATAATTTATCGCTAAAGTCTAAGAAAATGGTAACCCTATCTCCAAGCGAATGGTCTATATTTATGAACGGCTAATGTTGCAATTCCATGGGAATATACCAAAAGATGAATGATTACATGAATATTTGAATATTTCACGATTTTCGCGGGAATTCGTAAATCTTTTAAGGCGGGTAACTAATACAAACGTGCCGCTATCTACAAACCGATTCCGTATTTGGCGGCCATTCAAATGAACTATTGATAAAATATTTAAACTAATAGCGGAATATTGATTCATTCCTTTTCGCTTCAATTGAGACATTCTAAACCAATGAGTTAATACCGTTTACGACTAGGTTTTTAGTATTCAACACGAGTTTGCGGGGCGTTTTACGCATAAAGTAAGTGGTAATGTAACTAATCGGCAGAGGCAGTTATTACCAAGGACAGTTATGTGGATAAATTCTCGATAAATTTTACAACACAAAATATGTGGGGTCAAAAGAAGCCAAAAACATTGGCTGATGTATAAAAATAAAAATTATATTTTTCGATACTTTGAAGAAAAATGTTTTGAGATATTTGCATTTTCATGATTTTCGGAAATCTGTTTTTATATAAGTGTAATCCTGATGATTTTAGAGTTTACATTTGTGGAACATTTTCTCTGTTACCTTATCGGCAACACTTTAATGCATCAATTTTCCGAAATCGGTGATTCTTGCAAACATTTCTTTGAATTTACTGTCGAAAATATTCCAATAAGAAAACAAAAAAATATAGACAAACTAAGTCGTGATCTAACTTGTATTACTAACAGACATATAGAAATGTCATTAAAAGTCTCAGTTTCAATAGCTAAAGCTGTGCGTGCTCTCGCCATCGTGACTCAGATGCTGTGAGTCTGATCTACTGGCTGTCCGACTCGAATATACGAGACCTTAGTACAAGGCGAGAAAATACAGCCAGTGTGAGGACCAGCAGGATAGAACATTTACAAAGATGGGCAAAATTTTGAAAGAGAGAGTTTTAAATATTCCTAAGCGATGATCATTTTGATATAAATTTTGGTAGTTACCTTATGGGAAACACGTGCAGAAAAATTTTGGCGCTGATATTGACAGAATTTTTCAATCAGTTAATTTTGAAATTGTCCAAGATTATGAACATTTAGGTAATGACCGTAAATAGGAACTAAAGGGGAATAATTTATAATTTTATTTAAAGACGAACTAAAAGCTTGTGTTGATTCAGTTTAAAATATATTAAAACACATAATACGATGTCCTTGGAGATAAAAAAAATTGATGAGCAGATCGATTAAATCCAAACGAATCATACCAAGACTCTTCAATAGGCAGCAGTGGTTTGGTCACGTCCTTAGACCAATATCACAGAACATTTCGACTCTTAAATGAGTTCGTTCACACAAGTTCACGGTCGGCCCGTCTGTCTGTTTAGGATGCTAATGTATGTATGTAGGATGTATACAGGTACTATGCGCTTGTATGCTGCACAATGGCTTGTAGTTTCGGTAATGAATAAGCATTTATTTAGTAAGAAATAAACAAAAATATTCGTTAAAAGTGATAACGATTATCTTGCAATCTGGCAATGAGCTTATTTAATTACATCATCTTCTATTTTAATATTATCATTCTGCGATAAAAATGTGATAAAAGGAACATTTTATATTGTGTTAAACTAAATAGTTCATGGTGATGAAGCTTCCGAAGTTAGTTGTTTACTGTTATGCTTCTCCTCCTGATGCTTACTTAATCTTTACATACGTGACATCTATGGGTCACACTTAATTTTACTTCTACTTCAAGACAATCTTTGACATTATCAAATTCTTTTAAAGACTCACAAAACAAAGGGTCAGATGGAGAATTTACATATCCTTATTTCATAATAATCCTCAAATTAAAATTGTTATTTAATTAAGCATGCGATCACGTTTGCTCCCATTGCTCCCACGGTTTCTCAGACACAGCCAGGGTAGTAGACTCTCCCCATTGTCTGCCGTTCCCACGCCAGCCAATGAGAAAACTGGTTCTAATTTAAATCGATTTATGAATAAACTAATTACAGTCTCAGATATAAAACTTAAAATATGAATATATATATAAATGCTGAGCTCATAATTAATGGTGCAGACTTTGAGCACAGTAATGAAACATCTTTAACAAGAGTTCAACGACTTCCTTTAGTGTAAGCCTATTAAGGTACACGATCATGAATTTGAGCCCCAAAGAATAATGTACGTACAGTGTAAACTTCTACTCCCACATGATTCTGATTATCATGATTACCAGAACTGATTTCGAAAAAGGTAGGCGTATGGCACAATTATTCTCGAAAGGTTTCAGTTAATTCATTTTACGAAATTCTGACCATCTTCTACAGTCTACAATCTCGTCATCAGTTGCAGTTTGCCAAAATAAGTCAAAATCTGTACGTATTATTTGAAAATAAATAAAAATATAAACGGAATATTCAGAAAACGTGATCAGCTAAACGATTAAATCGTAGTTCTGGTCTAATAGTATTTCAATAAGAAAACTAATAGAATACGTAGGAAGTAATCGATCCACTCCACAAATAAGCGAGACTTCACCGGCTTCAGTCACGCCGGGCTCATTATGTTCTCGTTTGTCAAGATCAAATGTTCATTTGTCGAGTCTGTTTGTCAGGTAATCGATACAATTTAACACCGCACTCAAATGAATAGAATATTAAAATAATTACCTTAAATGATTAAGACATTTTAAAGAAACATCGATTATATTTTAATTTTTTGTCTAACTAGGAATCTATAAATTCTGCAAGTATCGACAGAAATAAAATGTATATAAAGATAGATCCTTAAATATCTAGGAGGTTATAAAATAACATGATACTTTTCTGAGCAGAGATAGATAATAATATATTTAAAACTAAAATAGAGTACATTAATAAAATATATAATAATATATAAAATAAAGACTAAGAAAAAATAGCTTTCAATCTCAAAACTAAACATGGCTTAGATGATAACCAATCCAATCGATAAGTGGTAATTCCCACAACAAAGAATATTGACAAATCGTAAACAACCGACTTTGAAGAGAATCCGACGAAAGTGCTAACTGTTGGGTAAATTTTGACTAGATAACGCGACCTTCTTGAGGAGATCAGACTATGAACTCTATTCCTGTGTTCATAAAGAGTTGATTTATGGTCAGCGTAGTTTGAGCCATTGTGTAGTACAAATCGCCCATCGGTCAACACATTGTACTATGTCGGAGCAAACATTTCCATTGTGGTTCACTTACTTTGTTTAAACACTATGCACGACCGTAATGTTTGGAATTTTACCACATTCTTGGTTTGTTCAATTGAATCTAGTAGTCTGTTGGAACAATCATGTAATAAATATGATGTCACTTTTACAAAACAATAAATAGGTAAACAAAATCTTAGAGGTGAAGATGAAAGTAACGAATACAGCATCGAATATATTGTGGAAATAAGTTATACATTAACATCAACTCCAATAACTGACAAAAAAATTAACATAAAATTTCTATTCACCTAAAATTTTTGCATATCGTTCATAAAACACTCACGAACTTTCCCATTTGCAAAAAGATTATCGATCGATGGATGAGGTAATGCCTGCTTCATTTTGTTTTGCAGCCGCTTTATCAATATTGATAAATATGTCACGTAAATTCATTAACAATGCCCTTATTGCTTCAATGTAGGTATTTTCCAAATAAGAATGAGTGAGTCATGTTACTGCGGGTGTGGTGGCGCATAGAGATTTTCGGAAAAACGCCGCGCCTTTAGCAAAGGTCGTTGACTCAAACCCGTATTGATGTACTATGTAGCCCACTATCTTCAACTCATGTATTCATTTGTCAAAACAAACTGAATTTTCGCTTCAAAACAACACTATCGACATCCGCTTTTAATAAATGTGACACGCATGGAAATTGCGAGGTTACTAAAAATATTATCAAACCATTCTGAAGGAAAAGTCTGTTTGACTGTGAAAACTATATCAAAAGTAGCAGTTTTGGAAAGTCGAAAAGCGACTTATAATTCGTCAATACGATTTTTATGCAAGAAATAACAAGCAAGAAGCGCGAAAAAAAATCATTTACTCAAACACATTTGGATGACGAGTCATCAAACCTTCCTTTGAACTTACAATCACATGTTCCATGTATGTAAATTCAAATGACAGAACATTCGATATGATTATGCATAGAAAAAACAAGATACCTCGTTTTCACGTGAATCGATCGATTAAGCCGAGGTGTGGTCTTGTATTCCAAGTTCGAATTACAATTCACGTCACGTCTTCACGTCACGTTAACGCAATTGTTCGTCAGATAGTGACGTGTATGTATCTGTCAAAATATTTATACGAGTCACACAATAGCAGGGATTTATTTCTATTTGACAGAGAACATAGTACATGGTACTAAAACTACTAGAATTGCAGATAGTGGGTAGCAAATTTTGTTCAAGTCTACAGAATTATGCAGTGGTTGGCTCGGTAATTGCATTCGAAAAAACAACGCTCAGCTCTTGACATTATGGGAGGGCTGATCGTTAAAAATAATAAAGTATTATAGCATTTGTATGAACTTACTCATACCTACCTAATAATGGTTGGACAGATATTGCAAAATCTGCAGAGAAAAACACAAAAATCTACAGAAAAAAATAAGAAAGTCAATTTGTTATAAGCCCGCACTGGGGGGATATAAATAAGAAATAACTAATTTAATAATGGCAGCACCCGGTGTATAAATGACAGTAGCAAAAGGGCACGGATGCCAGGCGGTGCGGTGGGCCGGCGGGTGCGTCTACACCTGCGTCTGCGCAGGGCAGTGCGGCACATGTCGCTACCCTTTGTGCGCACGTGCCCGGATAGGGCTGTCGATGTAAAAAAATAAATGAATTAACTACAAAACAAATGTGTATAGTATCGATATTATGCATTACCGAAACAATTCTATAAAATGTAATTTTTAAGGGTGACATTCTATTTTAAAGGACACATAACATACATTTTACCACATCTAATCCCTTGCGAGGTAAACAGAGCCAACAGTCATGAAAAGACCGAAATGCCATGTTTAGCCAACTGCGGTTGAATGTGCTTAAAACAAATGTAACAACTGTATTATGACTCATTCAATGCATAATAAATCATTCATACATTCATTCAGCTATATTTCCACACTAATTTGAAGAAAAAAATGGATCAGCTAAAGTTTTGTGACATGACGAATAAAAAAATATCAGCGCGCAAACGCACAAAATATTCCCATTTATATCTTGTAAGAAAAAATAATTTACAATACCAAAAAGAAAATATCAATCAACAGCACACAACAAGGAGATATTTTGAAAAATTTCAGTAAACCGACCCTATTTTTAACATCACACGTTAAACTTTTTGTACAACGGCCCTTATACGACTGCAAAAGCATCTAAATAACAAATGTGAATAAAAACTTTGCACCGTAATATTATACACCTGATGTTTTTTATTATAAATAAAAAAGTTCTTTCCAATTTTAAAAGAGTATCGCAACAGGTTATACAAATATTAATGTAAGTACCTACGTAACGTGTCATTATTTTTTTTATTTCAAAATGGATTACTGAATTTAAAAAATTGTAATTACTTTTGACTTTTGCTCTATGGCAAATGAAATCTTTTAGAAGTCAAGGCAAAATATATAATTTAAAAAAAGTTATATTCTATACACTTTACAATAATTAATTTTACTGCTTGAATTAGAAATTGAAATAACATCTAATCTTCAAATGAACAACTATCAAATACGTCATTGAATGAACTGTTCACAATTCTAAATGTTTCGATTAAATCACATTGAATATTTGCTCCAGATACAATGTAAGCAAGGAATTCAAATGTCGTGTGTTAAGTTGAATAGGCTACAACAGAACAATGGTTATTTGCATAAAATTCATTTTATGTTACTCCATTAATTGTTCAAGAAAGACTTCTACCATTTAATTGTTAGGAACTGTAACCGTTATAACAAGAATATCAGCTGAATATATTGCTCATTAAGTATCTATTTGATAATTATGTGCATAATTTTTTGGAGGATACTGCACTGGGCGCCCATGATCTCAATTTCTTTTTAGCAGTTATCAATCTATTCTAATTAGCAGCAGTTAACTCTAGTTTAGTAATTATAGATACCAAAAATGTTACTCCAACCTCTTTATATCTTGAACAAAATTGTTGTCATATCCATGTGATATAAAGTTAAAAAATATTTAAATTAAGTAATGTACAAATTTACGTGCATAACCTACTCAACAAAATTTTTGAAAGCTTGAATTAGGAATAACAAATTGAATCCATAATTTTTAAAATGACAGTGTTTAGACGAAGACACGACCCCACACAGCCGTATTCAATATCAAATGTCGCTCGCCACGGGGAAAGGTAGGCCTATATCCACTTACTTTTAAGCTTTCCTTATTAACTCTCCAAGTGATAAGAAACCTTCACATTAAGTTTATTATTCTCGAGAACTCATTCACTAAGAAGCTTGCAATCATTTACGTTATTGGTCCATATACTTTCTTTTCTGACATTTAAAAGGTAGGTCAGAGTGAATAAATCTTTTTCAATTTAAAGTAAGCAGTATTTTTAATCTGACTGGAGTTGAAGGAAATTGACCAAGTTGGTATGTACTGTATGTATAATACGTTTCTCATAAACGTTAAATCTTTATAATAAAAAATGTCGTGTTATATCTTTCATTGTCACATTGTTACATCTAAATACAAAATTTCTATCATAAACTTCGTTTTTTAAGACCGTCCTGTATAACAAGGCTACATAACCAGTAACTAAAATCAAAAACAATAAATAATCAGCCGGTCTATTAGGTATGATAAAACTTCCAGAAACACGTATCCTACGAAATAATTCGAATACGAAATAGTGCCTACTTACTGAAACGATCCGTCACACGCCCAAGGTCTCGGACTTCGTATCTCACACCTGTACTTTTGTCCACTACAACTTAACAATTGGAACAATTGTATAAATGTAATCCATTGCCACACAACATAGCACTGCTCACTGACACAACCGACTGATCCGACCGATGGATACTGCACAGGTAAAAATGTTGGAGTTCTAAATGTGAATCGAAAGAGTCGTGGTAGGGGAAATCATCGTTGCGTGTCGAGTTGGTACCTATTCGGAAACAACGTCATGGCAATTACCGTGTTCCTCGATTATCATTCTCGCTGAACCATTATCTGAAAATGTCTATTCGTCTACTCGCTATTATGGTTCAAAATAGTTTACATTCGTTGGTACCCCTAATTCATTCTAAAGAACCGGCTGTCCAATTAATTTTGATAGAAACGTTGTTTTCTATTCACATGCCGTCGTGATATGCAGTTTCGAATATGATAGAGTTCAACCTAAAATACCTTAATTTTTGAACGTCATGAGGTTTTTCTTAATATGCGTAATACATATACATATGAATAAGTATCTACACCTACGCTTTGAATGCGGTAGTGGATACAATACTTTAGTTATATTGACGTCAAGAAGCGATACCTTGTATCCTATTTTGGAAATAAATCTATTTCTATTTCTTTACATATGTTAAAATATATACATAATGCCATATTCTTTAAAAAGCACGAAACAGCGATGGTTTGAATCGTGCTGTTACTACCCGTGCAATTTTCAAATAACATGACAAAGTAAACAATCATTCAAATTCTGAGTAAAATATAAAGAACGTGTACTTTGCACCGTACGAAGATAGCTGATTGTGCAAAAACATGGAATTGGAACTAAATTTGAAAAGTGACTAAATAGCAAATCGTTTTAAAAAAAACAATCCAGCATTTTCATGTTCTCGTTTTGAATTTAATGACATTCTATAATTGTTAGTGTCCGGGTTAAAAGTTTTATCTACCTTTGACAGTGTGACAAAAAAAAATAATGGTTTCTTGGCCCGCATACACGCTCACATAAGGTATATACCTAATGAGTTCACACGACGCAGTTTAGACTTAGTGAAAATTTTGAATACTTGTTTAATTTAACGAGTACTGACCTCACATCATGTACGTCCGTGATGCCACGACAGCATTGAGTAAAATCCCAAAAATCTGGAAAAATAGAAAAGAACATGTTAGAATTAAAATTTGTGAAATGTTTAAAATATTAACATAAGTATTTATAAATCGTGAAAGTAACCTAAACGTATTGCTTACATTTTCCATGAAAGTAACTCAATTAAATATGTAGATTACTTTTGTTTCAGTTACTTTAATGCTCCTAACAGCATAAGAAAAAAACAACAAAATCAGATCACATCAATTCAAAAGCAGGGCAAACCAATTCTTCGTCCATTATGTAATTATAACTGATGATGGATGCAAGACAATTTGTGTTACAAATTTGTCTAAGTACAGTTATTCTTTTGTGAATGTAACTGTGTACAATGCAGTATCGGAGGAAGGCATCGGCGCCTGCGCCTCGGGCCCGCTCTTCGAAGAGAATTTACAGCGTGAATAGCGTCCGCACCTCATAGACTATTTCATAATCGCTACCATTGCGATGGTTTACGAATAATGCGAAGAAGGCATCTTGAAAATAAAAATATTATTTAATTTTGAGAAAATGTAATAAATTTTTCTCAAAATTAAATAATATACCTATGTTTACCTAAGTACTTCGTGAAATACTTTATAATTTATAATGGATTTACAAGTAATAACACATCCAAATGGATATACCTATAATCAGTCACCGTCATTACCCAAAACTATTTCAACTTATAAGCCTCTTTGGGTCTGAGCTGTAGGTACCAATGTTTATTTACCAAAAAAACCTCAATTGCATTAAAACTATTGCCGGCCCTGACCTCCTGTCAACGGTACTCCCATGATATCTTTAATCCAGAAATTTAAATAATAAAATATCCTAACAGCATTCTAAGTCTGCATTTAGTATCGCTGATCAGCACAACAATAGCTCAAGCGAAGGTGCCGAGAGCCGCACAATGGCTGAGGAGAGATATTAAAGTGATAATGGACACATAAATAATGCTGCATTAATGATATACGAGCATAGCCCAGGATTAGCTCCGAGAGTTCCATTTCATTGCGAGGTGGGTATAGTCATTAATATAGCTCTAATTAACCTTACTTTTACAATGATCAGCACTTAGAATTAATCCTACGGTAGTATTTTTATGATTTGATTGTAATTGTTCTTAATAAGTGTATTTACGCTCTTGGAATAATCTATCAAACTAACAAAATTAAACTAAACAACCAAGTTATGCCCACCTACTTTTTAAATCTTAGATTAACTGTTATTTTTTTAAGAATATGGAAGAAAGGAAAAATTTACAAACCACGTCCATTATAACAGTATATTTGATTACAACATCAATTAGCGTAAATTAATATATGTTATAACTAGCCTATAGATATCTTTCGCAGAATCAGATCTTAATAAATGTGTAATATTTCTCACTCCTCTCTGTACCTTCTCAAGGTTGCAATAATTAAAACTTCAACATTGGGTTCATAATTTCTTTTATCTCGCGGGATTTCAAATAATTTCAAATGCCTGTTCCATTTTTCTTTTTTAATTTAACGCTGCGTTCTCGTGTGACCTTTCCGTGGCGGCTTCCGAACAAGCCCCGGGTTTTTGCACAAAAATGAATGGGACTGAGGATAGAAATCTTTCTCACGGCGATGCCATGGGAAGAGAGCGCGTTCCTTGTGGTATAATTTAAATTATTGTACTAAAGGTCGCTCCTCGAACCAGCTAGGGACTGATTTATCTTATAAGTTTTTATACCACCTATAGGTATATGTATTTGCTTTAACAAATATATACGTAATATAATCACGACTTTATCTCTTATAAGGTAGACAGAGCCTACTGACTCGTCAAGACTGAAATGTCCCGTTCAGTTCAAATAGGAATAGGTTGCTTATCCATCGCCTTAAAAGAATCCCAAGTTTTGACACGGATTTAGCTAATCCAGGCCCTCACCACGGGTTTCCGGCGAAAGTATCAATCGCAAGAAGACCCAGCAACCAAAATGATGAAAAAAAATATAAAGTTCTTTTTTCAAAATTACTTCTAATATCAAAACCGCAGCCAAGCAGAAACACGACTGTGCAGTGGTGGGGGAAGGATAATTAGACTTGGGGTCATTGGCCGGTCTTCCGTGGAGGCTCCGCGAGCTCTCTAGATGTCGTCACTGAAAGTAGGCGGATCTTTTTGTACCCATTATACAAATCTCAGTATTACTTATTACAGATGATGTACTATCAACAAAACAAGTTTTGACATATCCTTTATGATATTTGTAATAGATGGCCAGCTTAAAGTTTGTGCCAATAAAAACTGGTAATACGGAGATAATTTTTAGAATACTTCTTCATTAAAATTTTTGATAGGAAGAAAAAAACTATGTTGATATATTCATTGAATCTAATTCGAATAAATTTAATAATCGACAACAAATTGAATTGCAAAATAATTTTCTGAACGTCATTCCCTTCACACAAAGATATTTAATATGTAAAGTCTTTGTGAGTATTATAATTACATTCTAACAAGCTATTCACACTCATAATTTCACGACGTCGTTTAAAAACAATTACGCATGTATTGTGTCCGTAGCTATAGCCCAAAATTATTAATAGTATACCTACTATAGACAGTCTGTACACAAAAGCTGATTGGCAATCAGCGGCCTATGGCCGACAAATAACTACAATGGCTCAATAAAAAGCCCAGTTTCAATCCGCTTGTAATTCTGTTTGATTACGATAAAGGTGTCGATCCATAACGTTAGACACGATGTTACGAGTATACGTGATTACATATAGGTAGTTAAGTTCAGGGGAAGACTTTATCTAATCGGGAAAGTCATGGTCAGAGGTGAGGTCAAAAGTACCCAAAACTAACGCTTGTATAAAGAGAGTTATGAATGTGGATGAAGCCAAAGAAGTATGCAGGGATCATGGCAAGTGGACAATGTTGTCTCTAGCTGTTTATTATATTCATATGTTCATATTAATATAATATTAAGCCCAGATTAAAACTGTTCCTGCATGTCTTCTACAACTCCCTTGAAAAATAACATGTGACGAAGATATCAAGACGTCAGTGGAATTTGGGCTGTACGCGGCGCTTATTCGGGCAATTATAAAAGAAGATAAAAAGATGGTATCTTTTGTAATCGTCAATTAACATAGAGGCGTCACGTCCATGGTAGCCGTGGGATATTTCGTGTTCCGCCGCTAAATTCTCCAAGTAATGGAATATGGAAATGTGGATTTATTTTTATTTGGGACGCCATTGTTTGCATGTGAACTGTATTAGCCTAGTTTAAACAAATATTGAAATTGGGAAATTTGTGAAAATAAAGTTGGCAAGTAGAAGTCGCTTACACAATGATCTTTAAATATGCCTTTGAGTTGGGTAGTAGCCGCGGTCGGATTCCTTATTTCAGTTTATTTGGGTTAAAATTTTAGAACGTTACTTCTTTTTATATATTCTACGATTTTAGCAACCTACCTAAAGACTTGTGCCAATGGCATATCAGGAAAAATGCAGAAATAAAACAATTTTTAAGGTCTCTGAATAATCTTTTATCCAGAAGTTGGACAAATCAACTAGTAACTTGTGATTTCTTAAATCAATTTTCTTAGACATTTATTCTCAAAGTTTCTAATTCGTTCACCATTTCAAGTCAACAAATACTACTCCATCTTATAATCCTCGTTATTTTATATAGCTTTGTACATTTAATGCCGCGGGAACTGCGGGTCTAATGACGCCGAGCCCGCCCCCCCTCTAAATGAATATATAATTGCGCCCGCGCCGAAATATTTTGAACCCGAGGCCTCGTCTAGCTGTTGACGATTATCGTGGCTATTACGGCCACGACGCTGGACAGACCTGGGAAAATATATACGCAAATGGTCATAACTATTCGCAGGGTGAATGATTTGGCCGGACGAGGTCCCCAGTCATCTCTGTCTATTGACGATACAAAAACTATTGAATAAATTATAGTTGTCATTATTAATGTGATGAGGAATAGATTATGAAAGTTAAAAAATAATAATTTCACAGACGCTTCGTAGAAATTGACATAAACAAACAGAACTCAACAGACAAATAATTATTAATCAATAGAAAAAAGCAACATCACTAAAAGCAACGTATCATAAATCTTAAAACGGACAGTTCATCAGAACAGCTTCATCCAATATTTCATGTTCAAAGGAATGCATCTTAATCAATCCGAAAGATTCGACAAATATTACATTATCGGATAGTACCTACAATAAAAATCTATAGAATACGTGGACATCCAAAAGTATACTTTCAACTCGAACCTTAGAACGTAAGCAATAAGGTTTGGGTTAAATATACATAATTTTGGACCGGTCAAGCAGAGGCATCGTCGACTGCCGGTCTGTCATTTCCGTAACGGTACAACGAATGGATAGTATGACTCTGCAGGATTGATAATTGAGATCAATTTAATACAAGGCCCGTACATAGTAAGTACAAAATAAATATGAAGTGCACAAAGGGGTAAAAATTCGTTGAATATTTATTGACAAAAGTTATTCTTCATCAGTGAAAATATTTTTACTATTAAGTCCACATATATTTAATATGCTGGACAACTTTGACTTTAAAACCTGTAAAAAACGATTTAAAAAATTGCCTCCCATACAAATCGAGGAAAAATTAATCATACTTTTAGAACAAAAAATATTGAGTATAAATTAATGATTAAATTACCAAAGTCTGTATCGACTTAGACGAAATATTTACAGTAATCAAGTAATCAATTTTCACGGACCTTATAGATAGACAGTTAGACAGTCGTGCAAACAGGTACACATATGAAGAAGTATGTTCACATAATAGTCTTGAAGAAGGAAATTAGCCAATTACATGATTAGATACCTCGAGGCAAATGCGAAATGACATTTTGACGGTTCATAAATTATGTTTAAGATGCTGCTAAGCTTGAAGTCAGAAGTTACATGTCTAATATTGTCCCATTAATCATTTTCATAGATGAAGTTCCAACTAGTGAAGAGAGTGTGTAATTGTGGTTTGAGAAAATACAAACTTTGCGAACTTTTTTTTTGGTAACATTTAGAAAAATGGGAGAAATGTATTTGTTGTTATGAGCCGTTCGTTTTGCAGAAGCAAACTATATATATGTTCCATAAAATTTACATAAAAAACAATACTAGAAGTTCAAAGTATCAAATAATTATAATTAATTAATTTGACGGCCTCTGTGGCGCAGCGGTAGTACGCTTGTCTGTGACACCGGAGGTCCCGGGTTCGAATCCCGGCCAGGGCATGATGAGAAAAGAACTTTTTCAGATAGGCCTGGGTCTTGGATGTTATCTATATTAATATCTATTATAGTCTCGAATTTACTTCAAGGCTAACTCAATGTGTGTAATTTGTTCCGTAAATATTTATTTATTATTATTATACCTATTATATATTGTGGCATAGCCATTCAATGCTGCATTATTAAGTAGTAACAAACACATTTTCCAATCGCAGCACGTATTCCATTGTCAGGTCTGAATACTGTTGCTGGTAGGTAGGAAGAGCGAATAAATTTCGAGAAACTCGATCGATTCTCAAAGTTCCTCACTTGAGGGTTTTCGAAGCTTGAAGTTATTTCGAGATTATAAGGGAACATGGGAGAACAACCAAAGGATGTGCCTAAGACTGAAAGTAGGGAGTAAATTTCCCGAAATTGTCACAAAAATGACAAAACCAAGATTTAACGCATAATATTTGATAAAGCAATGTTAAACAAACCTGAGAGATGGAAGTGCTAAAAGCAGGCTTTAAATATTTTCCCAGATTAAAATATTTAAAAGTTAGCGCATTTCAAGAAGCTTTCCGAAGCCGTAAGTTAATTAAGTTCGAGACTTTTATAATCAGATACAAATTCAACGAATAAATTTATAAAGAGATAAAAATCAATGAACCAAGCCGACAAGAAAACATAATTTTATAGCACGTGAAATATTACAAAAGCTATTACTTGTATACTTTTTAATAGGCAATTTTGTAGCTACTGGTTAGTATCCAGATGAAGTGTCAGCCATAAAAGAAGCTATGTCATATAAAATGTCTGGCCATATTACAGAAGCCGGCTATAATGCGTCTATTGTAGTGGCGTGTCGTATGAAACCTGGTACTGAGCTGTCGCTTACGAAATCCCTGTTATTTTCAACAGATACAAGTTGTAATAAAATATTGATAACGTGTGTCGTGTAATGAACAAACTTCAATTGGAGTTGTTTGTGAAATGCGCTATAAATGTAGGCTTTAATTTTAACATTTACATTGATGTATTTTTAACATATTTTGGGCTTGGTGGAATGGAAAATTTGGATAGCATGTAGTATATAAACAGAGAATTTCCCAAGCAAATGTTTCAAATAGCTTGCAAACGAAATGTTTTAATTAAATGGCAAATATAATATAATATTACAATTAAATTTTTCAAACACAAATTCAAATTTTTTTTCATTAATATGGGACATTTCATTTTCTTAGTTTCACAACATTGGTTGACGTCAAATAAATTACATAAAACTAAGTTGACTGCCGCTTCCAAAGCGTCAGTGCAGAAGAAATAGTAACAAACTGCACTGTAGCATTTTCTTCAATAACGTCAACTTCAAAATTATCCAAAAAAAAAAATAGAAATGTGAACCACGCGGTAAAAGAAAAACAAGAGTATTTAACACCAAGTTACATATTATAATAAAATATACCTACTAATAAATGATGCGGCCGTACATTGAAACTACAAAATGTTGGAGTACTTACCAATGACACTTGACTAACAACCTCGATGAGGTAATGTTCTAAAAACAGCAATAACAGGTAGATAACAAGATACGGACGTGTAAGTAAGTACTCGTACTTGTTTAGTAGTATTGGTAACACCCATAGTAACAGACTAGTATCTTTACTGTCATAGTTGACTGCCTAATATGTGACTGATATTGTAGTAGGTGTACGGTGTATCAACAAATTACACAAATTGAGATTTTCACAAAATAACTTCTGTATTTGGGATACTCTATTAAAATAATGTAAAAAAGATACAAATTCATCCAGAATTATAAAAACCAAATATAGACCAAAAAATTCAAAATTCAAAATTCAAAATTTTTATTCATTATTATAGGATATTATTATATCGCTTAATAATTGTCGTATGGTTTAACAACTTGGTTGACGTCAAATAAATTACTTAAAAACTAAGTTTACTGCCGCTTCCAAGGCGTCAGTGCAGAAGAAGCGGTAACAAACTGCACTGCAGCATTTTCATCAACAACGTCAACTTCACAATATTAAATTATACTTAGAATAGAATGTGGACGGGAGAATACATTGTTCACGGGAGATTTATATATTTATGAGATTTAATATTGAAAAAAGAAATATATATATATATATATATTATGGATTGCCAATTTTAAAAAGATTTATGTACAGAGTGTACTGAAATTTTGATTTAAGTTCAAATTAAATTGACCATTGAAGATGAACATTTTTTATTATGACCTGACCGGAGACCAAAACCCGGACCACTGCGACACAGAAGTTGTTTAATGATAACGAGTTTGCATCACGCAAAAAGTTATCAAAATCCAATTTCTTATTAAAATAGAAAATATTTTTCAAAAATTCATAAATTGGAGATTAAACCAAGACGCAAAACTAAACCACAATTAACGTAAAATAAAATTATCCTTGACCGAATAAGCAAGCTTAACATGAAAACAAATTTGATAACATTATACAAATAATGGTGAAATTACTAAGCGACCTGGATCAAGATAAGATGTGTCGGGAACAAATACATTTAGTAGTTACAAGACGCCTCTTGATGCTAAAATATACCATGATAATGTTAACTGTTCTCATAGCACCGCAGCTCCGTTAATTGCGGTAACACTTACAGTTTTAAATGCTGTTACTGTTGGAAAAATAGTCGTAAACATATTTCTTGATAATGGATTTATGAATATAATGCACATTCTAGTGCTGTGTAGTTCCCGACAACAATATAAAAAAGAATAGGACAACTCCATCTCTTTCCTATGGATGTCGTATAGGGCTACTAAGGGATAGGCTTGTGAACTTGGGATTATTCTGATATGTGATGGGCTAGCAACCTGTCACTATTTCAATCTCAATTCTATCATTCAGCCTTCAAGACTGTTTGCTCTGACTACCCTCAAGGGATATAAGCGACTATATGTATGTATATTAAAGCCTAAAAATAATATCTAAAAATTTTCATACAGGGCAGCTATACTGCGATGTTACCTAATAATATGAACAGGGAGATACAGCAGACTGAAAATACCTACGAAGAATTTTAAACTGTAATCTGGAAAATAATCATTTCTGATTCCGACAAACAACCATGACCTCCATGTTTTATTAAAAGCATATCGCATTACCTACGTTTGCGAGACATGGAAATCTTTAAACCGCCATATTCGACTTGTAAATTTGGATTTAGACCGCTTCATGAATAATTATGACATTTTCTTAGAATTTTAGGATCTACCTCAACTGCTAAAATATTGAGTATTTTGACATTCAATGCCAAACAGAATTTTGATGAATCGTGATCTGACTTATTATATAGGAACAAATATCTGAATAGGTACCTAAAGAATAAGACGTACATACATAAATCACGTTTTATTCTTTATGGGGTAGACAGGGCCAATAGTCTTGAAAATACTGAAAGGCCACGTTCGGCTGTAGCAAGCTTAATATAATTTTCCATATATAAATATTCGAAGTGTCGCTTCAGTTCAGAAATTCATGTTGGTGCAACACATCAATAATACATAGGTATTACACGTACAATCAACATACTTGCATTTAGATGATAAATGTTTATATTACCTAATACGCACGATGCACATGTAAGTAGTTTACCTATTATATGAAAGTATAATATACTATTTTTTATTCCGTTATTGATTGACTGACTGACAGGCAACGCACAGTCCAAACCGCTGGGTGTAGACAATTTAAATTTAGCATGAAGGTTTCTTATGTGGTCTATAAAAGAGGATTTCCCGAAATTCCCGCGGGAACAGGAATTTTCGTTTTAGGACGGAACTGCAGACGTCGCCTAATATAATCATATGTTATTAGTTGATTGAACTTTGCCTCATCAAAATTGCATAGTTGAAGATTATATCGGTCATCGAAATTTATTGTAAGTAGGTATATGTTTAGCAATAAATTTCAATGATGTAAAATGATTCATCAGTAGCGATTCATTTGAACATATCTTGTATCGTTATTATTGAATCATCGTCACACAAAATGTTAACAAAGCATTACGGGTAAGTTTTGGGAATCATATTGTTATTGTAAAGGCAGTGTGATAAATAACTGCACATAACATATCTTTTTATATTTATATAAGCGAACCGCCCAGGCTTTGCACGGGTAGATTTTAAAGATAATCCTCATAAAACTCCCTTTCCAACAATTCAAACAGGAACAAAAACAAGTGTGCAGGACACAGGGGTAACCGCAAGCAGAAGCTAGTTAAGAAAAACATAAAAACTGAAGGAACCGACTAAAACTAAGTGTACCTTATACTTTGCAAAATCGAGACGGAACGCTAGTAAATTTAGGTAGTTCTAAGGAAAATTCATAATCTTAATTTATTATGCCATTGACAGAATACGATTAGAAACTGTCGTGACGTGAAATACTGTTCCTTATCTCGGGTTGTGTTAATCAAACTTGATAACTTGCCTATTTAATGAATTGTTAATTAAATGTGATAACAATAACAATTCAAAGATTTAATTGATATTCAACCTTCAAATTGTATTATATTATGTACAAGTCCCTATTTTTAATTATTTGCTCTAAAAATTTCAAATTTTTCAAATATTCGAGCAAATTTTTGTGGTGAAGAAATTTCCGAGTAAATAAAACCTTCGTCGAATAATTAAAATCTGGAAACCAAAAGTTACCAGCCAGGATTTCTCCAGCGCGACATAGACTTTTTTTTCTACATGAACTTGGGGGAGGCGGCACCGTCACAAATTTGTTGTATGTTATTTTTCTCAAATGAAATAAACCATAGAAAGCCGGGGTGTTAGGTTTATAATAAATACTATTTTTACGTATACATGAATTGCCATATCCGCCTATATATCCTAGTCGTGACCATTTCTAGAGTAATTGAAATGCAGTATCATAAATGCAATGTGGTCAATTTTGTCATTCAAATATTATCTATTGTTAACAAATACACATTATTTATATTGGTTTCAAATTAACTCATTTCTTATTGAAACATACAACAATGGGAACCATTTTCATAAAAAAAACTTGTTTGTTCATTACACGTGGAGTGATCTATTTTTTTATTATTAAAACTTGTTTTAGTTACATACGTTCTTTTAAACATAATTTTAACTAGATTGTTAATCAATTATAGCTGTTAACCATATTATTAAGTAAATTGTAAGTATTACACGTGTTTACCACAAGATTTAATTTTAGATCCATAATTCAGACCCAAAACAGTCTTCTATTATCATGACATACCACGACATATTTTATTTTGAACTTTCACACAATCTTAAAAGAAGAAAATAAATATATAATTTTCATCAGCAATCTATTGAAAGGACAGCCGTCCATCACGAACAATCATCACCGAACAAAGGGCACGCGCAGTTAGACTTCTTTTAGGTACCTCGTAATACTTCGTGTTGCAACACCGTTCGAACCCGAACAACCAACAATTGAAACGAGAGCCACTTCGCCCTTCAAACTCTCCATCAATTCGTCACAGGGCGGGGTTTGGAAATGTGATTCGATAGCTCTTCCTCCATTGGTCGTAATGGCACGTACAGACTGGTGGAACAAAATGTAATAGGTAGCTGAATATTACTGTATGTAATGTACACTTTGTAATAATCCTATCCTAAATAATGTTATAGATGCGAAAGTATCTAACTATGTAGGTGTGATTGTTACCTCTTCTTTGTTAAATTACAGAATCGATCTTCGCATTTTATTGCATACGTATAGTGTAGAGTACGGAAAAGGACAAGAGATTTTCACGTGGTTGGAGCCGCGAGTTAAACCTAGTTTAGACAGTTTTTCGATTAGCACAAAAGGGTGCGTGTGCGCAACACACTGTAAAAATTTATTCCTAAGGTTCGGAATTAAACGTTAGCAAATATGCTCTGGAAGATTAAAAGTTACATTTGACCAGTCTGCACGCGCCTTTACAAGATCTCGAGTATTTGTGGTAGTTTCTCCCAATTACATGGCTCTAGCCGCGATTGGCTGCCACGAGGAATCCGGCCCGTCGTGACTGTGATAAAAAAATCTGACGCGAATTACCGATACGCCTCGTGCACACAATTTCATGCTCCAACTTGGAGTATCACGGGATTTGTCATATTTTAGACGATAACTGGCTTGTTTGGTTTCCAATAAACAATTTATAGCAGTAGATAATTAGCTTTTAAGCGGCTCAATTCTGAACATTTTCTCATTATAGTGTCCTGATGATATCCTTAGATCTGTTCTTTTTTTAATTTACCAAAGTTTTTAATTTGGTACAACTGAATTCTAACTACATATAGGTATACCTATTATTACGACAATGAACCTCTTATAACAAAACCATAGTTAATTTGTAGTACTATGATGCAAATTATTTAAATGTTTCCCAAACAAAAGAAAAATATAAAACTCTCTGTCTACTATAAATATATCGATATCGAAATATTTCACAACACATCTCACACTCTTAAACCACTTATTGTGACTTGACAAAGATGCACTCAGTTTCACATACAAGAGGTTGAAAGTCTTGAAAGCTTGTGAATACGAAATGGCTCTTAAGATAAACCTAGGTAAATAACTACCATATTTTATAGTCAGAGCAGGTGGTGAAGTGGCTTGCATCGTTCTTTTGAATGTGCGCAATGCTTGAAATAACTTTCCTTGGACTAAAATGTTTGAAATATCTTAACTCGCTACTTATCCGCTAATCGCCTGCGTCTATGATCGCAACCTTAATAAACATCAGCAGCGTAAACGTGTGAAGTACCCTCACTCCTGCGCTGCGTACCGGTTGCCGATATTACTTACTACGGCAATCTACCCTACTTATAAAATGGCTTGTAATTTTTGTTTTATTTTCGAAACTTATGTCAATATCTTTTATTGTTAACTTGCGACTTATATACGTATATGTACTTAGCTCGCCGTCACATTAATTACTGTAAGTAGTTAGTATTATTATTTCTCTGTAAGTGAATGAAATGTAATTATTCTTTTTGAGAAATAAATAAATCTTTAACCGTATATCTCATTAATGGCTGAAATAATTCGTTAATTGCAGGGTTAGAGAGCTGCGATTTTCATAATTGCGTTTTGCAAAATTAATTGCATTTTTATCTTCTAAATTATCAGGAGTCTAAATCCTTATTATTCAGATTATTTGTACTTTAATTTGTAAGTTGTTTTTATTTTTTTATTTGAGTCACTTCGGCATGTATGTAAGTAATGACCAATCATAAGCTTGATTTAACTCTTACACTTTAATCATAGGTATCAGTTATATATTTTGATAAGTATCTGGAAGATCACATTTTGTAGGTACATATATAAACACCTCCATCCACCAACATTATACTAATATTACAACAAAAGCCTGCTATATTTTGAAATTTACTCTGGGCCGAAGCCCAGGGCAAGTATATTGTAAAAAAAAATTCTTCAATTATCAGAACAAATATCATTACAATGGTCGTCTAATTCGTATTAAAAGAATATTGATGTATTTTTTTATCGTCGGATATCAGCTTGTATCCGTTCTAAATCGATTGTTGCTCTAATACTACATAGAATTGTATGTCTGTGTGTCTACAAAGTGACAGTTTCCACACCGGTGGCGGACGTCCGGCCAGAACAACTGTAAAGTGTTGGAATAATCTGAGTTACATGACTTAATTCTGCGAAACTCGTTTCCTTTCCTTCCTATGAACTACAATTCAATAAGTAGGTATTGTATGTATATTGTATACATCTTAATAATAGTACATATGTATACCAAACTTTGTATTATTTTGATATTTCTATCTCTAGTCCTTTGAGCAGGATAAACATTTACTGTGTAGTCTTAAAACCATTTCATTATTATATTGTTAGAGGTAAAATTTGTTTTCATAAAACTATCAAATAACGAAAAAGCAAATATTTTCGGAAAAAACCAGACTTCTTGTTACATTAATTTTAAATAGATACTCTTGTATCCAAGTACGCTATATTACTCGTATCTGTGAATAGATCACAGATAATATAGCGTGCTTAGATACAAGGAGGTTTCATCAGACAATGAGAATCGTCTAGTCATTACTGCTCGATTTGTGCTTGTTTATATCCACAGTTACCAACAGTAGGTTTAAGGGTTACCTCTACTACCTTAGTGGAATTTAAGAAAATGTTTATGCATTCTTTAAAAATCAAAGAATAATACTGCAAATTGCAGTTCTATAAATAAAAATTCAAAAATAGTTTTTTGTGTTTTTTCAGGTCTAAAATAAAATATATAACGATTTTTCAATTTCCCATGTTGCCAATATTTGGCTGTTTTTTCTCGAATTTGCCAATAAAATCTTGTTAATAAAAGCTAAAAGAAACTTGGCTTTTAAAATAACGTCATCAATGTCAACCCTAGCCTCGGTCACTGTGGATGCTTATCTCTACGAGGATGCGAGGATTCGTTCCGGACGGGGACTGGTCACAGCGCGTGACGCCTTCTTCGGAAAACTCATCGATTCAATCGTGTGACTTAAGGTCCTATGTCCCCTAGCTGGGGCAGAGGGCATCCACAGTGCGTCGCCATCCCGCTCGGTCTTGAGCTTCGCGTTTTATTTCGCTCCAAGTCTTCCCTAGATTCTTCACCTCTGCGATGATTGTCCGCCGCCAGGTCTGTTTAGGGCGGCCACGTTTACGCTTTCCTTGGGGTTTCCAGTCTAGGGCTTGCCTCGGTATGTGTTCGGGGTCCCTTCGGAGCGTGTGGCCGATCCAGTAATATTAGGATTTTTAGGATTAGGAATCAATCGTGATAATTTTAAAAAAAAGGTTAAATTATTTAACATACATACTACATAGAGGTAAGATTATATATTTTTTATTTTCATCCAACTTTTCAGGCAATAGCGAAGAAAAAAACGTGTGCCAATGTCATATTCCCGCGCAGATGGTTAAAGGTCTTTTTGTGTTTTTATTTGAGGTTTTCTGGTGTGGATGTGATACGTGTGATACAGAAATAGAAATAAATAAATAATATAAAATATAGTGTATATAATAGTGTTAAATATTAAAAAAAAAGATATGAATATTATATTTTTGCAACAAAACTTTTCGCAAGACCATTTTAGAAAAAGTTTCGCTGACGATAGTAATTAAATTCGTATTATTTTTACGTTCTAAAATTTCTTTACGAAACGTATTTACGTATAGGATATAATATTTTTTACGTATTGGAACTAATTTTTTTCTTGAATACTTATAGTTTAAATAATTCATATGTATTTTTTTATTAATTTGATAGGTACTCTATCTAGCAAGAATTTTATTCATGAACATTTAATGTATCAAACATTAGGTAAAATCAATTCGGATGGCATGCAAATATAGTAAAGTCATTAGAATTGATATAATATGTAAATGGTTTGGACCACAGGGCATTGACCCCGTTGGAAATCCACGGGTTCAAAGTTTGAAGAGGCATACAGGTTTTGCAAGGTCAACAGCTAGAATATCGATGTATAAATATGCTGGGTAAGCCTAGAATCTATGAATGTAGAAATTGGAAAACAATTTAAAACAACATTGAAACGATAAACAACTAAGTAGGTATTATGTCGAGCTTAAAATAACATTGAATTGGACAAAACGATTATTATCTACAGTAGGTAAGTACTTACATGGAATTTTAAGAAAAAGTAAGAGACGAACATTCAATGGAGCATTGAGCAATGGAGCAAAATTAAAGATTATCCCAAAATATATTTTAGGAGAAAGTTCAGGCAACACGAAAATATCTAAACTAGGATATTTAGTTAACGAATCGTTTAATTGCCACGAATTAAAGTAATATAGGTCTAAAATCTTAACTTATTAATACTTTTTTATTACTTTAAATCTAAATACTACTTACAATAATTAATCTTACGTAATGCAAACATTTATTCTTAAATCCTGATTTTCTATAATCATTTTCCATTAAACGTCGTCAAAACAGTTCAAAAAGTGAGCAATTTCAAAGGAATCCCCCCCCTGAGAAACTTCTATAGGCTATATAACTGCTCTGCTATATATGGTCTAGTGGTAGAGCAGCCTTCATCGAGGGTCACAGTAATGGAGCTAATGAGACTGTTTAGCAAGTTCAAGACAGCGATGTCATGCCGCTTTGGAATTTTTATCACTTCTAAGTATACATATAGTATCTTCCTACTAATATTTTAACTGCGAAAGTTTGAAAGGATGTGTTTTGTTACTCTTTCACACAAATTATTCTAGAATTGATGAAATTTCGAACACGGGTAGAATATAACCAGGAATGACATAAGTACTTCTTATCACGAAATGCCCACGGAAGCAAAACCCCAAGGCACAGCTAGCGTTTAATAACCCCGCTCTGCCTTAAGGGGTAGGTATATTATATACCAAATAAAGGATTTTTCGGTGTTATCAATTTGATTGTACTGATTCACAAAATCTTTTATAAATATTTAAATATACTTATAAAGAGGTAGTCTCTGCCTACCCCTCCGGGAAAGAGGCGTGATTTTATGTATGTATGTATGTATGTATAAAGAGGACCCTGAGTGACTGTTTATCTGATATGCATAAATCAAGCTAGGTCACAGATAGGTTATGAAAATTGGCTTGTTACATTTCTTATGCGTTCTAGTAGTGCACTAAAAGAGAATTCTCCCCGATATCCGTTTAGAGCACTATCCGAGCATCATACAGGTCGTTCAATCTAAACGAATATCTGCTTTTAGACCTGAACAAGGAAAACTTAGTGAATTAAGTTTAATTTCAGAGTTGAAACAAACTTGTCACGGAGACGAAAACGCGGCGGAGCGAGGCGGCGGCGGCGGTAAAAAACCTGCCTATTCTATTCTCACAATAATAGCCTGCAATGGATGAAGGAGATGTTAATTTGTTCTGGATGTGGCAATATTACTAGACTACTTGAAGCGTTTTTATTTTTTAATTTTGTTTTTATTTATGTATTGGCACACAATACAGAAACAAATTTTGTACGATATATAATAAAAAAAATGTTATAGAAGCTAAACTTTCTGTTTTTAATCGACTGTATAAACTTGGTTGAGATGAACACTGTGTTCCTACTACCTACAGCCTACTACTACTGCAAGAGGAATAAACCTAAATTAAACTTATTGATGCTATCAAGTATGGAGTATACTCGTACTTGATAGCAATTTTTTTTATTTTTATGTTATTTACTTCTTTCATAAATTTTTTTTATTCTGATATTTACAATAGATATCTATTTGTTTGCATTATTTAAAGAAGTCTCTCCTTATTTGATAGTAAGTACTCATATTACATTTTAAAAAAATTTACGTTATTTAAAATCACTTTGAAGTTTTTACAGGAAATCCCAATTTTGGCTTTAATTTGCCTACGTCATTATCTTTAGAAAAAGATTTGCATCTGTATAACTTTAGAATCTGAAATTATCAATATCTGTAGATAATAAAGTGACATTGAAATCTACTTTAATCTTATAAAGAGGTAAAATTTGTAACTTTGTTTGTTTGTAAGGGCTTATTCTCGAAAACACTGAACCGATTATGCAATTTTTTTCATCATTAAAGTGTTTAGTGCATATGTGCGCACGTGTAAAAAGTTTCTAAGTACAGTTAAGGGTACTGTCCTGTGAACAGACGAAAATAATAGTTTTGCAAAAGCAATGTCACACATTCCAAATTCAAAAGTGCCAACTCTATTCTAATTTAAAATTCTATGAGGCTATTATAGTTCCATGTTGCTATGGTAACATCACATTACCTCCATGGTGAGATCTTCGCTCCTATACGCGCCTAATCGATTTGATACGATTCAGAAGAACTCTTGATTATTGTATCGATTTATGTATTACTTACCTTGATCGTTGCTTTTTGAAAATTATTATTTTTTTTTTATTTTTTTCAATTTATGTAATTGATCTTGCCTAGTTCTGGCTTTCAACTCTATAATGGTTTATTATCACAACTTTGTTATTGCCTGGATTGGGGTATATTGGTATTAAAAGAATAGGCCTTCGTTATGTTTAAAAATTGCTACAGCTAAAATATAAGATATTGTTGTAATAAAAGTTGATCGAAATGTTTGCTCCTTGCAATGTCGCCTAACATTTAAATTTCTAATTTTCAAATTTATCTTTTTCCAAGTATCTTACTTTTTAAATAAAAACTTTGTCTTTAAAAGTGTGATGTAATCAAAATACTTTGATCCTCAAACGCCTCCACATCACTCGGTGTAACAACAACCTCATGTATCATTTTTGGCTCTAAATTACACTACATTAGTCCATGTACTTACGAACTCATTCGTCATTCGCAGGACATTAAAATAGAAACGGTGTTTTTTCCATTTGCGATTGTTGAGCCGGCATGCAATTACCAGCCGCGTTATTTTATAGGAAAATTTTACAGTGGCAATAAAACCCATTTAGAGAAACGCTGAAAGCAGTAATGCACGAAATACAAAAGAACAATGACCCAGATCCGACGATGATAACTATCGGCGTGACGCATATGTGGAATCGATAACATGAGTGTACGCACGCACCGCGGACGTTATCGCACCAATATTTACCGAACCGACAGCAGCACGCGAAACAGCGACCGTGTGAAACTAGCCGCACCAACACACTAATTGTATTAGAGCCCTTACAACTCGGCTAAAGGGCGAACTCATTCAAGTAGACCTGATGGACGAATAAAAAACTTATTATACCTACCTATTCAAAGGCCAGCAGCTGCACCGAAACGGAACGGCAGATGCGCGTGAGCAACCGACGCTGCTAACAGAAACGACAAAAAGCCGGTCGGATCCAAAGTTCGAGCGCGTTTCACCAGACGTTACAATGTAAGACTTACCGGAGGACTGCTGGCTGATGATGAATTTGGAGGCGCACTCACAAACAGTACACGTGCACGAATGCCGCGGCCGCGCACCTGTCGCGGAATGATTGGCAATTTCCATATTAGATTGTGTTTTAGAACGTGAAAGGCGCGCGCGCAGCCCGACGCGCCGAGGTGGACTGGCAACCGACGAGCGCGCTACCTGCGCCCACCTGTCCCCTCTCCCCTCCACTAGGAACCGGATGGTACTCCAAAAACAAAACAGCCAACAAAGGACGTGCCGCGAATGTTCGCGCCACCGACCGTCGAGGGTCGGCAGCCGGCCTCCCCGGCCAAACTAGCGACACCTGACTCACCGAAAACGGAACCTGACGATGATGATTTACTGTCAAATGAAATTGACTCGAAACGCTTAGCGAAGCGAGAAAACAATGCATAAACAACACTTATCGATGATGATGCGAATAATGCCATTGAAATATGCGTTAATACAAAAACAAAAGAATTGATGATGTACTGCTTAACATTGGTTTGATTGAAGTAGAAAGAGCTATTGCTCAACTGATTTGTGGAATACAAACAAACAAAGGTATCCGAGCGGTGGATTTCGATTGTGTACTCATAACAGTGATTTGGTTTCGTTTAATTATTTACAAATCGGTTCCCCTGTGTTGGCTGGCCGGACGCGCTGTCCGCTTTCCACTGCTATCAATTATATCACATCACCCCTGATAATGATAACGATGCGTCCAATAGCGTTTTAATTAAATTCTTCTATCGTGATTTTATATATAGTTATCTGATTGGATTCTCCTTATCGAGAATGTTTGGAATTTTTGTTGTTCGGCTTCATGCTGCAAAAGTATCTAGTTCAATTTTTATTCTGAACCTGGCCCCTGTTAATTGATATCAAAAGAAACAAATCAAATAAGTTTTGTCACTCCTCGTGCTCTTTCAAACGTGCAAATTACACTAGCATTTTAGAGCCCGACCAATCCGTAGGGTGTGTGTTGAATGAATTCTTACTTGATATTTTGTGAAAGGGATCGATGATCCGAAGTTTAGTTCAAATCAAATTTCTGTTGGATAGCAGCGCTTTGGTTTATCTATTCTATTGTGTAAGTAGTAATACTTTGGATCTAAATAGAAAAAAATGCTGTTTTGACCTGGATCTAAATGCGATCAAAACTTGCGTACGGTATGTATCGCTTGCAATATCATATGCAAACACCGTATTCTGTAAATTCGTCGAACGTTTCGCGATAACACATGGCGCAACCGATAAGGATAAGCCTCGGTTCCTTTACTTGTTGCGACTTGCAATAAATATATCAAACTGAAAAATACAAGCTGCGTTTGTGTAGGAACTAGCTTTTGTTTTACGCTAATTTCTGCTGCACTTACACTGTCGCACATTACCATGGGGACAGTGTACTTTTTATATTCCCTTAGATCTTTTTTTTTTATTTCTCATGTGATTTTGTTGCGGCCGTTCAGCCTCTATGGACAGACATACTCTCTGACATCTTATTTAGACGAATAAAACTGACTAACAGATAAGGAAAAAAGGACTATCGATTGGACTAAGAAGACAACGACTAAACAAGACACGCCTTGAATGAAGTTCTGAAAATCTGATGTTTTATTGTGACTTACTTACGAGACCCTCGGCCCGTTCAGATGTTTTTTTTTTAAATGTAGAACTCGAAATCGAACATTTATAGAGTTATCAGGATATTCACTATTATTATATGTGAAATGATGAACTTGACCGATTCACTTGATATCTCATAATAGTTCCTACTTATTGATGCAGAGCATGTCTAATTCGCTATGGTTTACGAGTATTATCTTATCCTGACATAGAGGAACATAGCGGTACTCATATTTACTTAATGTATTCTACGACGCTCTCCGACTGTTTCCTTTGCTCAGCCACAAACTGAGATTTATAATGTAATGCGCGATCTTGTACATAGACTTGAAATGATTAGCAGACGAGGTATTTCCAATTAAAAAATATATCTGAGTGCTTTTTGTCTTATAAGATTTCATAAAAACCCTTGCAAAATTAAAAAAATACAAGACATCGAAAGTGCCTGGAACCACATGGCACATTTACAAAAAAATATCTTGATGATACGTTGACTGAAAATAGGAATCATCCATAGATTATAGACTTAGGGGGTACATAATCTGTGACTCAGTTCAAACTAATTTTATTTCCTTTTGCCATGAAACAAGGAAAAACATCACTAAATTGTCTATTATCCCATTAGTCTATGGTCCAAACTGGAGGCTCGAGTGGTTGCATGGCGGAGGCTGCGTTTAGTTTTTACTGCAGTGCGGATGCACCGCGTCCGGCGGTACAAACTTGATGACTCTTCTAAAAAAGTGAATTGTTGGCTAATCTAGGATTATAATCTTGGGGATTAGCAGATCCTGCAAGTAATTTTAATTACAAGTTAGCCAAAACAATGTTTGGAATAACACTTAACATTAAGTTATATTTAACGTTTTTTTTTTATTTACAAGCAGGAATACATTATTTTATAATAATTAAACAATAAACAATTATTATTTCTCTCCTATTTAGAAATATCTTCTAGGCAACCAGTGAACATATAGATTATAGATTTAGGTACGATTCTGTATGACTACGTAAAATAATAAATAAATATCTAAGCTATTTACCAAGATTTTATTGAGCGGAAAAGAACACAAATAATTATCACATAATCATCACAATGGGTTTCTTCCATTCAACCAGAAAGAGATTAACTTAAATCGATTTCATTACCACTTGTTTACATGTTTGGAGAAAATTTTCCGCTATCAGGCCGCCTTCCGCGGGCGATTTTCGATGAGAGGCTGATTCATCGTCTATCCTAGCGACCTTCTCTTATGTCTTAACTCCTCTCACTTTCTATCTTTGTGGTATGCCGCAGAGTAAGAGAAAGAGAAAGGAACTTATCAACGTTCGTGAATAAACCCCCAGCGAAGTAATTCCAGCGACAGTGTAGAGCAGGTTTCGAGACCATACCTGCCGACTGTACGCGCGACGCTGTTTTTATCGCGCGAAAAACTATCGCTGTTTCGTTTTTTTATTGTGTCGTGAAACGGGACAGCGATAGTTTTTCGCGCGGTTTAAATATCGTCGCGCGTGCCATGCTTCGGGGGTTGGGGATCCCCAGGAACCTCTTCCTCATGAACACCATGCCTTTGCACTTTATGAGGAGATGCCTTGCTGTTATATACTCCATAAATGTTCTACATAGGGCTTCCTGTTACGCAAACCACGATCTATTAGTGTAAGGACAACCTTTCCATCGTGTCTTCTGTCTCGGGTCTGCTGGAAGAGATTTCTGTAGAAATAAGTAGAATCAATGTACTATTGTTTATCATTCCGATATGTTTTTTGTGTACATGAATTGGTAAATGAATAAAAAACACTCATATCGAATGTGAATAAAGTATAATATAACGGCCTCTGTGGCGCAGCGGTAGTACGCTTGTCTGTGACACGGAAGGTCCCGGGTTTGAATCCCGGTCAGGGCATGTTGAGAAAAGAACTTTTTCTGATTGGCCTGGGTCTTGGATGTGTATCTATATAAGTACCTATTTATTATAAAATATAGTATTGTTGAGTTAGTATCTCGTAACACAAGTCTCGCCCTTACTTCGAGGCTAACACAATCAGTGTAATTTGTCCCGTATATATTTATTAGATATTATTATATTTAATGAATAAAAAGTTCTTTGTTTCAATTTCCAAGTCAGTGACGTAGATTGCCTTAGACGAAAGACTTATAATAAAATATATCCTTATTAAGACTTAGATATATAAAAATGTGATCATAAAAATTCTTGATAAATATCACCTTGCGTGAGATAATTGTAACAGAAATGAATGATTCACAACGAGATGAATCACTGAACAATATGAGAAAATGTTGGAACACTTGACGCTGTTATCTCGCATTTTCTAGTATTGTTATTATACATATATACGATTCCCACATCTGAGTACGAATGCAATTACATTATTTCACTGCTTTTCAGTCGCTTAATTTTCTATTCAGAATATTCCACCTTTATTTTTTTACCTTTAGGAATATTTTTCTAGTCATAAGCTTATAAATTGGATTTAATCTTTAAGTTTGTAAAGAGAGATGCATTTAAAATCATTCTTTGTCACAGTTAAAAGAATAGGACCACCCCATCTCATTTCCAATGGATTTCGTAAGAAGCGACTCAGGGATAGGCTTATAAACTCGAGATTCTTATTTTAGGCGATGGGCTGGCAACCTATCACTGTTTTAATTTCAATTCTGTCATAGAGCCAAACAGCTGAGCGTGGCCTTTCAGTCTCTACAAGACTGTAGGCTATGTCTGCCCCGCAAGGAATATTGACGTGACCATATGAATGAATGTTAAATAGAAAAGGGAAATACAAACATATAACAGCCCACAATCTTTCAAGAAGATCGACTCAGTGGTTTTGGTTTGATAAACGGACAAACACACTTTTACATTTTTATGATATACCTAAGTATGTATTTTATAAAGTACTTATTACCGGTATTTAAGGTATTTATATAACATTCCGTTGCCTTTATTTGAATTAACACCAAACAATTGCCAAGTTTGACCGGTCGCAACAGCAACTGTTGATTGTTAAGGGCAAGTCAAATAAGGTTTCAATAAAGGCGAGGGACCTTAGTAAGGTCAAGCACCTGTGTAGGGAGAGGCATAGGGGCTAGGGGTTAAGAGGTGCGGGTCGCCGACCGTCCTCTAAAAGGAACATCTGCTTACCAACGTTAGATAATGAAGTTATTGCGGTGGAAATGTTAGTTTTGGTAATGTTAAACGAAATACATACATACATATCATCACGTCTATATCTCTTACGGGGTAGACAGAGCCAACGGTCTTGAAAATACTGAAAGGCCATTCAGCTGTTTGACTTTCTGATAGAATTAAGACACAAATAGTGACAGGTTGCTAGTCCAAAGCTTAAAAGAAGAATCCCAAGTTTATAAACCAATCCCTTGGTCACCTTTTACGACATTTGTGGGGAAGAGATGGAGTAGTCCTATTCTTTTTTCCAATGGTGCCGGGAACCACACGGTTAAACGAAATGATACTGAAAAATGGTGCCGCATTTTGGAAAAGGATCTTTGTCATGGATGTCGTAAAAAGTGAATAAGGTTATAGGAACATTCATCTACATGCAAAGGTTGCAGAGGTCAAACGGTATTCGCTTCGCGTAAAAACATGATTACGCAAATCAGGATCATGGTTGGCGCACCCTGGCCTCATCAGAGAGTTGAGGACGTAACTGGTATTAATGAAAGAGCGATAGCTTTTCGCGCGACAAAAACGGCGTAGCGCGTGTCATGCTACGGAGGCAAATATGAATAGAAACACAAAAATTCATATATCTTGACCTGACCTTTCGCTAGGCCGTAAACAACGACAAAAATTTTCCTATATAATGCAACTAGACATTTATTTAAAACCGATTTGAACACATATGCAGCTATCCAGCATTCCTACAAAGGGACAAATGGTTCTCCGTTCACTTAGTTGGCGGTACATCTGCTCAGGCAGATGGCAATAGCACGTGCCTTGCCAAGAACAGCGGGCAACGGTTTTTGTCTTTTTTTTAACGCATATACAACCTATTTTCTTTTTTAAATGAGATGGAATATAACCTTTTTTTTTATTGACTAACTAAAGCTAGCTAGCCAGTAGCTTCAACCGCTGAAATAAGTTAGTTTTACTTTTGAATGATTTCAGTGGTAAACTTAAATCTCTGTTTTTAATATCTCTATCTATCGTGAGAATGTACACAAAATAATAATAATTCATTAATGTTAATGACCTCAGACTCAGACGTTTAGCCAGATAATAAGTAGGTAGACAGAATTAGAATCTCTTTTTCAATGTAGATAGTGACAATAATAAAAATTTCTATGATATTTGAGCGCGTTTAACGCAACCTATCCTAATGGTAAACAAGATGAAGTCGAAGGTAATGTTAGGTACACGAAAGTTCAAATGACTTATTACTGAATCATTTGAACTTAGCCCTTAAAAAATAAGATATAATTTAAGAAGAGGAATAGAAACATAAACGTGGTAACAGGTGCTATTATTATTTCAAATTATAATGAAATCGTTAAAGCGAATACAAATATTGATTGTTTAACGTATAGGGTAAAAGGAAATGAAGGGAAATCTGAATAAAATATATTTCTATCCACCATTTCATGTAGTCTTAATATTAATATTTATTATAATTTGCAGTCAGTTTAATTGCTGCAGTAAATTATGCTAACGCTGTATTTTCAATTTCCGCGGGATGCTTCAGAATGGACTTATTGAAATATGTGAGTAATCCCGTAGAAATCTAAATAATAGTCCCATATTATATACCTATGTATATTAATCATGGTCAAAAGGCGAACCCTGGACTCCTCTCCGAAGAGGTAAGAATGTAACCGGGGGTTACGCCAGGTGGAAGAATAAAGGATTGTGAACTCGTGAACTAAAATGTTTATAAAACCATGAAATTAGACAAGGTGCCGTGTGGTTCCCGGCACCAATACAAAAAAGAATAGGACCACTCCATCTCTTTCCCATGGATGTCGTAAAAGGCGACTAAGGGATAGGCTTCCAAACTTGGGATTCTTTTTTAGGCGATGGGTTAGCAATGTACCTAAAAACCCCGCTGTCTACCCCGCAAGGGTATATCCCTTGACCGTGACGTAACCATATGTATATTATGTATGTAAATTAGACACAAACGAAAAAAAAATTACAAAAGAAAAATCAAAAATCAAATGACTTCTGGCATGGAAAGGTTACATTCACCAAATTGAATTATAATTATCTCATATTGTTCAGAATAGAGTTAATTAAAATAAATTAATAATTACAAATACAAGACGTAGCTCATAGAACGTCCGGTGAACGACCAGCGCGCCACGGGCAATGAGCATGCGCAGGCTTCTTCATGACTTTATAATTGGAATGGTAAAGTTTCTTTGTGCCTATTTTTTTATATTTGTTAATTTTTTACACTCGTATTTAACGCATTTATAGTGAGTCAAGGGAAATCTTTAAGGCATGAACTTAAACCCCAATCCCCAATGTGGCCACTTTTTATCATTCATTCCATTTAAAATATCAACTGTCCTATATGTGTATACAGTAGGTATACTCAATGCGATAAAATACATACTCTTTCATCTTTGTATGCTAATCTGCATTATTACTAGTTTAAACTTCAACACAAAGCTTAGCTAAACAGAAAGAAAAATAGTTTAGTTTTCTTTTCATTTACTAAAAATAATTATTTATTTTATAATCTGTCACCTAAAACCTGGTATATCTACGCGCTACACATTCGCTCAAAAACAAAGTAACAACTATATCACGTTATAGTTAGTACTTAGTAAGTAAGTAATGTATAAAAAATATTCAAATAAAACTTTACCCTCCCATTCTTAGCTAATGCTCTATGGGCACCACAAAAACTATGAATCAAACATTTTTTTTTATCTTCGAACACATCACCTTCTGCTCTTCATTAATGAATTTCGTAATTAATGCTTTCGTCCCGGTAATTACAACCAACTGCAAGAAATCACTTCAAGTTATTATAAAAGTTGAAAAAAAAAAATTTAATAATTCTCGGCTACTGTTTGGTTATATTTGTTTACGGTTAGAAAGCGGCAATAGCTCATGTTCTAGTTAGACTTAGAGGAGAAAGATTTAGTGAGATATTTTTAGCATTTTTGATCTTTTATAGATACTTAATTTGAAATTTTGTCTTTGAAAATGCAATAATATCATCATACAAACAAAAATGTTATGATTCGTTAAGAATCGCATCAGTATGTTATGAGAAGTTTAAGATTATTCAAAAGGTTATGAAAAGTTAAGGACGATTGCCGAGGAAAATAATTTGTGCCAACTGTTTCTTTTTACGCACAAATTATAAACAATGTAAATGCTTATGTAGTTCTCGGCACCAATAGAAAATATAATAATACCTCCATTTCAATCTAGTAGATGTCATTAAAAGCTATAAACTTGAAATTCTTCTTTTAGGCAATGGGCAGTAATCTTAACTCTATCATTAAGCCAAAAAAATATTCCCACCGGAACGAAAATTTTTCATAGCGGGCGTACTAGTATTTTGTTTTGACATTTTGAACGTGGTAAATTAGCACCGTGTCGAGATGGGAACACTATCGCAAAGCCTTTCGGACAGCAAACGAGTGAATGACCGCTACTATAGTGATGAAATCACGGCTGCACGAATTACAACGTTCAGTAAGCATTCCATTTGTACTTCGCCATTTTGGAGAAAACAATCACGCGAGCCAAACAATAATATCTCTTGTGAAATACATCGGTTATTAAATTATGCCAAAAATATTTTTTTTTGGTTTGTATAATGTTACCTCCGTAGCAAAGGAACTAACGGTAGCCGTGAGGTCCCGGATTCGGTCATGTCTAGAGATCGGATATTCGGATGAATATTTTACCTAAAGTTGGGGTGTTGGGTTAGTATGGAACGTACTTCTGTACCTCAAAAATTCCGGGATTCGGCATTGATACACTTAATGTTCTAATTATGTATTCGAACTGTATTCGTACTGACTAAAAAATCACGCGGTATAATTCTGGAATCCTGGTAGGTAGATAATTTTTTAAAAAATATGATCATCCATCATTTATATTTATAAAGGTGTTTATCATACCTAATTTACGATAAGTTTCAATTTCTTGTTTAATAAAATTTCCGGGATTCAAAATAATTCGAATCCTGAAAGCAAGAAGCCGCCTCCATACTTTCTTAGCCAAAATATTAGTTTAGGTAAATATGCATCCGATTATCCGATCTCTAGTCATGTCATAATGTAAAATGGTCTTAATTGTTCTGAATCTTGACGGTAACTTACGTAGGCACTTGTACGTATTTATTATTATAATAATTCTTTAACTAAATAAATACAATCAATAGATTGTCTTTTCACGAAAATCGTGTCTACGAAAGGTAGACCAAGATTAGTGTAACGTGTCATACGTGCGTCCAAACGTCATTGATCTAAATTACTACAGTGCTATTAAGTTTTCGTGGTGTATTATTTCTGTCATGATTTAGAGAGCATATAATGCAATCGGTAGGTAGGTATACTTAGAGCATTCGGTATAGTAAATATTTATAGTAACACATTTCGGTACACAAAGAACTTTCACCGTCTTGCACTGGTTGCGTACTTTCGACCGTTATTTTTAATATTTGTAAGTAAGTTCCTACTGCAAAAAAATTATTAACTTTACATACATACATACATATGGTCACGTATATGTCCCTTGCGAGGTAGACAGAGCCAACAGTCTTGAAAAGACTAAATGGCCACGTTCAGTTACTTATTTGGCTTAATGATAAAATTGAGATGTTAACTTATTAATATTAACTTTACATTTAACCAAATGAAGTCCTGTTAGTTCCTAGAGTCTTCTCGACCACCAAAATATGGCGATCCTGGATTTCGAAAGTAAGTTAGGTTCTTACTAAAAACGTCTTTCACGTAAAAGTGCAGGTCTAACTTTAATAATATTTTCCCTAACCATAAAAGTGCATCGGTTAGCAACCAAACGAATGTTATGTACTATCATTTAATTAAAAAAAGAAAGGGTCACCGTAATCCGTATGCCGCCGTAATTTTAATTCGGGTACAAAAAAACAATATCATCGATATAAATTACACTATAACAAACAAGCACACCCAACGATGATGGTAAAGCAAAGAAAGAATTAATTATTTAAGCGAACGGTAAGGACAATTCGAATCGAGGTGAGATAATTAAAAAGTTAATTTGTCCAATTAATAATGCAATAAAAAGTGAAGAATCGGACGCAACGAGTGAAGTAACACCGTCACGAATCGACCGAGATCGGATTAAATTTCCGGAGGCGTTCTCATTGGGCTCAAGAGCTTAGTCTCTTTTAACACTGAGGAGGATATTATTTCATACTGTGCCGACCTGTAAAAGGGAAAGGGACGATAAGGAAGATGAATTCTAAAATTAATTAATGGTATACATACATACATAGATAAAATCACGCCTTTTTCTCGTAGGGGTAGAAACTTGCCACAATCTCTGCATACTTAAGGCGCTTCATCCACATTCATAACTCTCTTCACCTTTAAATATATTGTTAATGGTAGGTATATTGTAGCATGTTCGTCGGCGCCCTAGCGAAATGTCAGGTCAAGACTACCCGAAACCGACGAGCTTGCATGAAGAAAGTTATAAATGACGATAAAGCAAAATAAGTATGGTTGCGTGGCACGTGGAACAATGTAGTCTCTGCCTATACTTCTAACTGAATCTTAAGCGCGGCCTTTGAGGCAATTTTATATAATTAAAATCATAGTTTAAATTAATGATTTATTTAGCCATAGCAGTTTAATAAATGTACAAAAAAATCCGTGATTGATTTCATTTGTCATCATGAATTTTTTTAATTGTTTTAAGAAAGCGTGTTCTTACATTATAACTTTGTCAATAAAAGAAACCAAACACCAGTGCTAAATGAAACAGAGCAGTTCTCAATCCGTGCCGAAACTCTTTAACTCGACCATCAAAATGTGGCGTAAAAGGTAAATCGTGCGGTCGTTGCACTCGCAACAAGCATTCATCATGACATCAGTGTTTCCCACTGATCCGTCAAAATTTATTTCAGAGAGCCGTAGAACCACATAATAATATTTGAAATGTAGCCACATTTAGGTTCCCAGCATTTTTAATAGAACTATTCCATCTCTTTCCTGTGGATGTCGTAAAATGCGATAAAGGGAAAGTGTAATAAAATTAGGATTCTTCTTTTAGGCGATGTGCTAGCAACTAGTTATCTGTCACTATTTGAATCTCGATGCCATCATTAATGATTTTTACGTGGCCACCACAACCCACCAGTATCGCAAAGACTGGCATATGTAAAATTTTATTAACAAACCACAAAGACATTTAGTGTTTTTTTGTAAAAGATAAAGAAGAAGAAAGAAGAAGAGACAATATCTCCTCGGTGAAATCAACTACCTATAGTAGTAGTAGTTGTTTTTAGGTTGGGAATAGGATCGGATTCTACACTCCTGATTACAGATAAAACCAACTCCTGGGCGATTCACAACGTTAAGAAATACTCAACCATCTCCCCTCTTTCTTTTACTCTGCAGTTAATCACAAAGATAGAGTAAGAGGGAAGTTAAGACATTGCCTTATCAATGTCATGAATATGGACTGATCCTGGTAAATCGGACATGTTTAGGGCAGGAAGCGGGTGCACTAAAAGATACTGTTTAATATTCGCTCGCAATGAAATTTACTGTTAATTCCGACCTTCGCGTCGGGACCGTGCGAACATTTGATATTTTATAATAATTAAAACTTTCCGAGTAACACTGAATGATATTGTTAGGGTAATTTCATAAAGCAGCCAATTTCCACGGAATTATTATTAGTATATGAAATAATACTAACTATTAAATAAATTCGCTTATTTTGAACGCCCTAAGTAAAATTTAAAAGCATGCTTATCACGTCGCGATATATTTTGCTTATACATATTAAGTTAGTTTGAATTACTTCATTAGGTGGTGTCTTAATAGTTTTATTGATATCAGATATTACCTAATTTCATATGACATTTTATGAGCAAATTCATGTACAATACTTATTATTAATTGAGATAAAAGAAATATTCGAATTTCGATATTTTAAGAAAATAGTAGAACTGTCCCTTACATAATTATTGAGTAAGACAGGTCAAACCATGGTCAACCTTAATTCCTCACTGGACGGTGTCAACGACGAAATAAACGCGTATTAATTGCCCCAAAACTTGGGGCATTTTCCCACGGCTGCTCCAAATGTTCTTGAAGACGGACATTTCTAAGGCTCTGGTCATACCAATTCTAATTCTTATTGTCAGCGAGAAATTTTATAACTGTAGATAATCCCTTATTGTGACAAACGTTATTTTGTTTTCTAAGTTATAAAAACTAAATAAAACTAAATAGGTAGTTATAGCGGTCTTTGATTCTTATAACTATTGGCTCTGTCTTCTCCGTAAGAAACAAAGACGTGATACGCGTGTGTGCTGCTTGTAAGTCCTTAGAACATTGATTCTAGATTACGCTATCTGTACTTCTTATATATAAAATTCTCGTGTCACAATGTTTGTCTCCGTACTCCTCCGAAACGGCTTTACCGATTTTAACCAAATTTTGCATGCATATTCAGTAGGTCTGAGAATAGGCTAACATCTATTTTTCATACCCCTTAGTGTTAAGGGTTGTCCACACTAAATTTTTTATTTTAACTACAAATTACTTAAAAAATATTTATATGGCAAAACAACGTTTGCCGGGACAGCTAGTAGGTATGTAATATATATATTTATAAAATTCATACAAAATTTACTGTATGGTATGCAGTCACCTTCTTCCATTATTTCTACTTCACTTATGAGAAAATTAATAATTATTTTAGTATTTAAACTTGCTCATGGAATTAAGCTCTCTACTAACTTACGGCTCGGTCCAAACTTATCTTATCCAAAACTGTAAACCAACCTTAAGCAAAACTGCTTCTGGAATCAATCCTGATTTTCAAGATTAGATTACTATCTTATCTTTATCAGCGAGTGAGTGATACATTTCACGGCTCCTGTCTGGATAATGTTCCCGACAAATATTTTAAAATTCCCGGTGATTTAGTCAATTTTACGGACTCTGTGGCGCAGCGGTGGTACGCTTCTATGTATAAGTATTTATTATAAAATATTGTATCGTTGAGTTAATATCTCGTAACACAAGTCTCGAACTTGATACGAGGCTAACTCAATTTGTGTAATCTGTCTCGTATATATATATATATATAATATTCATAATTTTTCCGATATCGGCGTAAAAATTAAGTACATTGTTTGATCCTTACTTTATTGCAAATTTTTTATGTGTAGGTCATGTGATCTGCCTTACAACTGATAATTTATTATGTCATAAGAGTTTAAATGTCATAATAGTTTTAATGTCATAGAGTTTTAATGTCATAGAGTTTTAATGTCATAGAGTTTTAATGTCATAGAGTTTTAATGTCATAAAGTTTTAATGTCATAGAGTTTTAATGTCATAGAGTTTTAATGTCATAGAGTTTTAATGTCATAGAGGTTTAATGCCATAAGAGTTTTAATAAATCAAGATGACGTGTGACAATTCATGTATGTAAGCAGTAATTAACCACGGGATGTATACGAACCTCCGAAACGTTAGGCAAACTTGAAATATCTGCATGATAAAGCAATTAATGTGATTATGGTCTACAAAATATTCGTGTAATAATTTACCTTACCTATCTTACACCTTACAATTTAACACAAACCACTAGCCATCAGAAATTCCAGAGCAAGTGATTTCCCGTATCGAGCACATGAATGGGTGTATCGGAGACGGTCACCACACCATTCCTCAAAATTAAAATTCCTGGTCTATGCCGGAAGAAAGGTAGGCGCGAACAGCTGAGATTCTTGTCTGCTCCATTATTTTCTTTGATGGACCAGTGGTTCTCAAACAACTGACTATCCCAACTAATATTATAAATGCAAAATATGTTTTTTGTACGGAAAAGGACATCCTTTTTTGCGCGTGCAAAGCTGCGGGCGATAACTAGTTTAATAAGCATCAAACTCAGTATTTCGGTATATTAAGTATGTATATAAAATTTAAAGACGATTGATGCCAATTAATTCCATACCGGAAAATATGTGCTATTGAAAAGTTTAAAATAAGGCCCGACCAAGATAAACGGGCAATATTGCTAATAATTATCAGCAACAACCTTGTTTTTCTTTTTAAAATTATGTTAAAAAAATACGAAATTATTTTATTACTCCCCCAGCTCTGCCCGCGAATAAGAAAAAGTGACGATATACATATCTATTATTTTTTACTCTTTGTCTGAATTTTGAGAACCAGAGGCCATCTAGATCGACAACATACCAGCATCCGTTCCGCTGCGGCGGCGTGCTCACCAAAAAACACCACCGCAGGAATGTCATCTACGCAATGACGCAATGACATTGCGCAGGAGATGGACGCCGCTTATTTTAAATAGGGCTGGCGACGGTTATCAGCGATATAGGAAAAGAATTCCATCAGTTTGTAGTACAAACTTGGTATATGAAGGAAAAATGTACAGTTGAATTGAGAACTTCGAACACACTTCTTTTTTTAAAGATTATCAGTTACACATGGCACATTTTCGCGATGTTATACCTAATTTTTTATTTATTTTTAACGTAAGTACTTACTTATTTTGGGGTTTCTGCTGGTATTTCACACTGTTGTACCATCTAATCAGATACCACAGGAATGGAGAGGATTAATAAAAAATTAATGATGAAAGATGCTTATTATTACTTCAAAGCAGTAGATAATTTAATTTAAAGGTATTTTGCGTACCATATCGGTTGCCTCTTTAACAAAGGTATTAAACCATTAGTAATATAAATGGTCTCTAAAAAATATTAGAAAATCACCTAACACATTTATAGTAGTACACTTTAGTCGTCGTAAAAATGACAACCTCTCCCTCTAAAAGTTGGTTCAAAGAACGTTTTCAAATACCAAAGCAAATTGCTCTGAGACTCTCACGGTGGCGGACACGTACTCCATCTGAAAATCTTATTTCGAGGTGAACTAATCTTTCAACATAGAAATAAAATACTCAAAAGAAACATTGAAGAATATAATCTTTCTAATAGCCATTTATTGAAGTCTTAACTGTAAAATCCGTAGAAATCCGAACATACTTCAAAAACTTCTGGACGGATTTTGATGTCATTTGGCACAAAGACAGACAAAACCTTCAGAAGTAACATAAAATTATTTCTGGAAATTCTAACGGGAACTGGAAACGGGGGTTTAAGTTTATCGACAAAGCGGCGGTTAACAGCTAATTATCTTCATTTTTTCTAAGATTCTCAACTCTGATAAAACTTTTCAAGATCCCAAATGAACTTTGTTTAAAAACATACAAAATAAATTGTTTTTTGTACACTTCATCTAGTTATTGTTATACATCTATGTCTTTTAGTTATTGCACGCGGCGCAAGAGTGCAGAGTCACCGATCGCATTTCTCATGATCTACTTTTCAATCATTATTCAATAAGGCTGCGTTAGAAATTTTTGATTAAATTGATAGGTGTGACCCTGTTACATGTTTAAATAAAAGAATATTTTTTTATTACATTTATCACATAATTAGATAATTATAATGAAGTATGCTTCGAAGCTACAAATGTTACATCTACAACCTGACCCGGTTTTACATAGATGTATACATTCATATGATTACGCCTTTTTATGAAGGTAGACACTAAGTACTTACATCTTTTTATTTGCCAATACCCTTGCATAATTCTTTTGTTCTATCCACTTTCACCAATCTTTTCATGCAGACGCTTTAATCTATGGGTTTTTTATGGTAACTTTAGGATAAAATCTATCAAGTATATATCTTTTTTTTTCAGTAAATCTCAGTAAATCATTCCACAGATATATATTTAATAAGAAAACACTAACCCTACTTACTAAATTTCAATTTATAGTTTAGTTAACTTATTGCCAGAGAAATTTGAACCATATTATTAAGATTTTTCTTATTGTTAAGAAATAAAAATTATATCAAAACGTTATTCACATAGCGGTGCGCTACCAATCTATCACTATTTGAATCTCAATTGAAAGTGGCCTTTCAGCCTGTTTTGAGACTGTTGACTCTGTCTACCCCATAAGAGACAGAGAGATGATCATATGTATGCATGTATGTCCACAGTTCAACATGGAGTATGTTATAAAGAAGTAGCTGCCGTGCGGTTTTAAGCGCTGTCATCACACCACATTCCCGGGTGCCATCAATATCGATCTCTGATGACTCACTTCCTTCGGGCTGACGGCTCTATTAGTTACACATTACGTGATTATAATGTGCTTGACCACAGAGCACAGCGATTTCCACTGAGAGGTGTATTGTTCTCTGCCCTGTGTCGGTGCTGGGTAATTTGCTAGCGGAATTGCAGCTTAAAAACCAGACTAACAAAAAGTTGCTCTGTTTGGATTTTGGGCTCTAATATTTGACAAAACTCAACGGCCCACTTCAAGCTCTAAACTCATGTTGTGGTTTTGTGGATGAAAACAAAAAACCAAATCGTCTACATAGATAGATAGATATACTCTTTATTGTACCAAGAATATAAAACATACGCACATGTTTGTTAAAGAATATTTTCTCTGAAAGTGAGAGACTTTGTAAGTTTTTAATTTTTTACTTTTTCTTCGTCACATAGTAGCCTAAATGCTGATTGGCCTTAAACAAGGCCTCTAAACACTGCAAGCTATTTTTAGGATTGTGCTTCCTTCAATTAGATACTTATTTTCAGCAGTTTCGACCAAACCGATTTTAATTTACCACTTTCATGACACTTTAAGTGTGGTCACGCATCTTTCTCATAGATGTCGTTAAAGGTGACTAAGGGAAATGCTAATAAACGGGATTCTTCATGAATGCGATGCGCCAGCAACCTGTCTCTATTTAATTCACAATTCCATCTTCATACGAACAGCTGAACGTGGCCTTTCAGTCTTTTCGAGACTGTTGGCTCTGTCTACCCCGCAAGGGCTGTATAATAGATATTATTATTTTTACGTATATATGATGAAATTCTGATTGCATTGTCACAAACCTATTCCTATTCCATTTATTTCGAAATGACAGCATCCCGATTCGCGGAGAATCGATCTGACGGACTATTCGAATAAACTCCGAATCGATTCGTCTCGTGAGGCTTAGTTCACTGACCTGCCTGAATACCTATCGCATAATTTTTTCTGCGCCAAGACAATTGTAGCTGAGGCTTTTTATCAAGTAAATATTTTGAGAATATTTAATCGTTTTAGGGTTACCATTGCGCAGCTAAAGAATTTCCCTAAAGTGTTTGGTATTTTGATCTTAATCGGTGTTAAAGTTAATCATCTGATAAACATCTAGATTTTGTCCCGATTGCATCAGAGGCAGAGTTAGAGATTATTCGGGTGAATGTACTCGTAAGATGTAAATTGTACAAAGAAGGTGGTTTGAGAACATAGCAAGAACTAGATTTTCTTTGAACATTAACCACTCGAAAAGAAGCGCATATTTTTCACAATTTTAAAATGCTAACATCTACTTGTTAGATTTACAAAATTGATTACGATTTCAATGAATTTTGAGTTCGCAGGTATATTAACTACATATAACATAAGTACCAGTATAAGTTAAGAAGTGAAAATTTTCTTACTCTATCTGATAACCCTGATCGAATCATCATTAATCATTAAATGAACATAATGATTCTTGTTCGAACAAATTAGGAATCAATAATATCATTACATCATCAATGAACACTATAAACCAATATTTGATACCTTGTGTAAAAAATAAATAACATTCATATTGTGATTTGTAAAATATACAACTCTCTTTCTCATTCAAATATTTATTACGAATATATGTATATTGATTTTAACGGTTTGCAAATAAAATTAATGGTGATACGTACCTTTTCGTTGTCATGGGGATGCCCGCCTGATGTCCGCCGTTTGATTGGACGCAATAAATTGGCAGATAATTTATATTTAAAACGGAAGCAATAAAAAAGACACTTTGGTGAAGTCATTTTATTACAAATCGAACATAAATTGAATATCGTCAGAAGTAATTCATTTTAGACCATAATTCGGAAGTAGATTTTTGCTTCTAATAAATTATGTTCATGGTAAAAACTAGTTTTTAATAAATCCCTGGTTATAACTTGATGAATGAGTTACCGCTATGCAAGAAGTGCTGTAGAATGAAATGCAATTAAATTAACTGCCACTGACAGAGCTAAGTTTTGTAGAGCGTGAATCTACATTACCAGTGCAAATGATTTCTCTACACTTGAACATCGGTAAGTTTTCTACACATTTATAAATAATAATATTAAGGTTACCGCGGCCCACAGTTTGAACAAGAATAAGGGTTATTATCATCAGTAAATCCTTCCTATTAACCCTACAACCTTTAAAGATTAAGCATACTTAGCTCGTTCGCTTTTTCATGTCACTCTATAAAACCTGCAGAATGTCAAAAATTCCAAATGTGAAGAAATTCTGACTTGTCAAGTGGTGCAATGAACAAATACAAACATTACCAATGCTGCATATTATAAGTCATCGTCAACCGTGTCTGCGGTTCCCGCCCTATTGCCTATTGTGATTACAGGTGCTTTGTTAACTGCTTTCGTGACAAAGTTATAATGGGCCAGTTAGTGTCGCCTAAAAAATCCCGAGTTTATTAGAAGCAGCTGGCACACAATATACTTTTCCTTCACTACCAGATGAAATCTTGCATTTGAAGAATGAATCCTTAAGAGTTTATTCCAGTGATATCGCTTACTTTCTTATGGATAAGCTTAAAAATAAAAAAAAATACAATTATAGATTCTTGAGTTATTTGCAGATTATCATCAGAGTCATCATTATCATCTTTCTGCTTTAGATCTCAGGTCCGCCCTTCAGGGATCCGCCGTTGATCACTATCCAAATCACTTGCTGATTATGAACCGCCGATGCAAAGTCACTGATCGTTAATAAAAGGGTACTTAGACCTACTAAAACCCTTGAAACTATTTCGGATGACCTATTTTCCACGGCCAGTCCGGATTTGTGGCGACGCATTGGTGTAACACTGGTCAAACCCTCAACTAACCCATGACGAACGCTATTGTTCTATGAAAGTCGATCAAATACCATTTATTGACAACATTAAGAACTTTCGGATTTTCTTTCAACGTTTTTTTCAAAATTATTTTAATAGTATCTACACACCATGAGGCCTTCCTGCTTTTGTAAGTAAATACATTAGTTGTTGTAGTTTGAAAAAGAGAACTTCTTCAGCAGTTACCCATGCACTATTCAAATTAAATCATTTACCTTGTCTTATACGGGCGTGACTTAACCTTATTGCTTGATAATTGGACCAAGTTTTGTATGGAATAACTGTTAGTTAACAATTTCAAGTGTATTTTGAATAGTCTATCTAAAGAATTCTGATTAGTCTCATAACTAGACTGTGTTCAGATTTATTGAAAAAAGAAAAAGTGAGTGAGTGTGCCGTGTGGTTCCCGGCACTATTACAAAAAAGAATAGGACCACTCCATCTCTTTCCCATGGATGTCGTAAAAGGCGACTAAGGGATAGGCTTATTAACTTAGGATTCCTCTTTTAGGCGATGGGCTAGCAACCTGGCACTATTTGAATCTCGGTTCTATCATTAAGCCAAATAGCTGAACGTGGCCATTCAGTCTTTTCAAGACTGTTGGCTCTGTCTACCCCGCAAGGGATATAGACGTGATCATATGTATGTATGTATGTATGTATGTAGAAAAAGTGAAGAACGGGGTCCAATGTGTGACAAAGCAATAATAACTAGATCCGCTTATACAAAATATGAAGAGTAGTATATGACTACAAAATTACCATTAACGATCCAACTTATTCTAAAATTGGAACAAGCATAAAAACATGATTCAGTCACGTCTTCCTACTTAACGATCATTAAATGTTGTCGTTACAGAGCTACAGGTATTAGTTATGCTAGGAACCATCCAAAAATAACCGTAGAAGACATGCGTCGACCTGAACAGACCGCTGGGCGTGAAGCCCTACATCTTTGACCGTGATATGATAATTGACTTTACTAAGTCTCACCACCACTGTTTCAGACCTTTGATTTCATAATTTGTTTACTATCTCATATGTCTTAGTACAGTGGTGTGGTAGAACAGCTTTCGTAATTTAGATATGATCTGCGTATTATCTTGGTGGATGGGTGCGCGTCACGCTCGCTCTGAGTCGGTATATGAGCGCACGCGCATGCATTGTTAAGACCAGTGTACATGGGGAGAGAATCTTGCGTTTTATGATGAAACCGTATGAACGGTACTGAGTTTAATTATCTTTTTGTTGAACAATCAATCGGGAAATTTATTTTTATAAAGGAATGTTAGGAATTATGTACTAAAAATTTGCATTTCAGAATGAATTTCAAAAGAAAGGTATATTGTTTCAAATAAGTGCATTTGAAATAAATTTTAATATTAGTGCCGTGTGGTACCCGGCAACAATAAAAAAAGAATAGGACCACTCCGTCTCTTTACCATGAATGTCGTAAAAGGCGACTAAGGGATTGGCTTATAAACTTTGAATTCTTTTAGGCGATGGGCTTGCAACCTGTCATTATTTGAATCTCAATTCTATCATTAAACTAATAAGCTGAACGTGGCATGTCCGTTTTTACAAAACTGTTAACTCTGTCTTCCCTCATTTTTAGGTAAATAAGTAATTCAAAACGCTGATGATTTTTTTCTCAGATGTTCTCATGTCTTTTTGAGGGCTACATTTTATATATTATGGTGCCGAGCCAGAAGCTTTTTAATAAGGACTAAGGACATCATATTATTTAGCAGGGTTTATTAGTGTGAACGGACACTAACTGTGGGCGTTGATCAGACAATTGTTGATCATACAGCATCAGTCCGCGCTTGCATACTGTCTAATTATATTGATGTATTGTCTCTACACGGCTGGTGATTTATTAGGTTGTTGCTATATGGGTAGCTCATATCTACGCCCACTGGAAAAATCTACAAATACTATGTCAATAACTTGGGACAGATAAATGGTCATTCATCATTATCCTAGACTTTTGTTCCAGGTCCGCCCTGTCTATAAAAGTGCCAATCCGTCCGAACGAAAATATAACGGAAAGTTATTGTTACAACAAATCCGCTCCAGTTAATTTAACATACAAACATATAAATAAGGCTATTTACAGTAGTCCTTCCGTTCTAAGTATCAAACATAAATGTCTTCACGGTCTCTTCACTAGGTTCAAATGACTGCCAAACGGCCCACGGAATTTATGTTGGGAGCCAACAAACTACTGGACTATTTGAACATCATCTCTTGGAATTAAGCACACTCACCACTCTAGTGGTGGTCTCACCCCATGGTTCCCATACGAGAACGATCCTGAATTGGGTTAATTTACCCAAAACAACTTCTGACCTTCGCATGGGAACCTACCCTTTATTCCATACTAGATGTGCCCGCGAATTCATCCGCGTGGAATAGTTATTTTGGGCATCATTGAAGCCCTCAAGGATGAATAATTTTCCTCGTTTTTTTCACATTTTCCATTATTTCTTCGCTCCTAAAAGTTGCAGCGTGATGTTATATAGCCTAAAGCCTTCCTCGATAAATGGTTTATTCAACACAAGAATAATTTTTCAATTCGAACCAGTTTCCTGAGATTAGTGCGTTTAAACACACAAACAAACTCTTCAGCTTTATGATATTAGTAGGTATAGATTTCCACATCCTATTACTTGTATACTTCGCAATATCACTATCGCTTAGCAATCACGCAATAAAGTAATTCTATGTTCTTATACAGAGACTCAAATTCCTCTCAGAATTTTGATGACAACCGGATCGACGTCCTAAAAACTACCGTCACGCACCGCAGTGCGGCCATGGACCTCGGCGACACTTTTTTGGCCAAGAAAAAGCTCTAAATGAATAAAAAGCTTACGAAATCACGAGAACTCGTGTCAGCAAAATTACTTTAGGCCATCGCATTTTTTCTTTAGCAATATTCTGATAAAAGAATTTATGACTTAGATGGTATGAAATATAAGTGGTTTTTTGGCAGCAAATTGTCGTGGGTAACACCAACTGCATTGAAATTTTTAGCACAAAATATTTAAAGAATAGAACATAAATTAATTTCAAGAAAAGAGTGCAATTGGCTGTCATTGATGCTCTCTCATTTTTTTTATAATATTAAAATGTTCATTTTCTCTTCAATAAAATGCAGTGTTTTCACTAGGGTTGGTCATAGTATAATAGGTATTATATATTCACTTCATTCATTCACTGTAATTATAAAACATTCCCTTTCTTGGATAGATCATTGGTGCACCCCTAATCTTTTCGAAGAACCATAGGTACAATTAGGAGATTGAAAAAGTCTGAAATCATTCAAAATAGCGAATCTTCCTTTCACGAAAAATTATCAAGACACGCTCCATTGCAAAAATGTTCCCACGAGAGATTCAGGCTGTATCTCCTTACTCTTTTTATTTTGTAACTGAACAAATTGCCTCCATCAAGAAGCCGGCCAAACGCATAGCAATCTCTGTGTTGTCAACGGTAGACTGTTCACAAAGGGTCGACATTAGAGGAGCAATTTGGTAATAATTGTGGCGAAGTGTGCCGACGTTTCTAAAGCCCCCTTTGAATTCTTTTGATACCTGTCAGTATATTAAATACACCTTACTGTGTATGGAAATCGTGAGAGTCTTGCCATTCGGCCGTAGAAAATCTTTTTACACTTATTTTGTTGATAGAGAACAACTTTCTTTTCGTTATTGAAGTGATTTCTCGTTTCTTTTTAAAGTTTTTAAAGGTCTAAGAATCGACCTTATTATGGAGGAGGACAATAGCTAAATCTTGGAAATAAAAAGAACTTCATGGGTGAAATTGTGGGTATCGCGATTAGTCGATAGTCCAGAATTAATAGATACTGCCGTCACCAACCCGCCTGCCTAGTGTGGTGACTAGGAGAAAAATCTCCCCATTTCTGAGGAGGGCTTAGTTATGGACATTTACGGGTTGTTAAGGGTTGCCTGACTTAGAGACATTTTAGTTAAGTTTGGTTTATAGGATTGAAAAACAGTAAAATAATTTTGGTAACAGGGAGTTTCTTTAGAAATAAGAAGGCCTAAAGCCCTTGTTAAAATGTCCTGGTAAACTTACAAAAAGTAATATTATATGTTCGATTAATAACGGAATTCCCAAATACAATTTCTATAAATATTATTTTCATTTAGCTCGTGTCTTAAATTATAATAACCAGTTGATCTCCCGACACCTTCCATGCACACGACAAAGACACAGCAGTCTCAGAAGCCGTAAGTTTCAGCGACTATCAGATTCAGAAACACTATTAATTTGCCCAATACATTTCTCTATCTGCCATCGCACAATGGAGAAACCCGAGAGCCCACACATCTTTGCAGTGTTTTGTTGAACCTATCACTATAAAACATTAACTTAGTTCCGTTAAAATAGGTTATAACAATCGAGGTCTTAATTTAACTGGATGTGTCACAAAATATATTTAGGTATAAGTATTCTTTAAAGTTTAGATTTTAGTAAATTATAAATAATTTCACTGACAGAACTGATTAATGATTTTAGTCGTAAGACAGAAAATTTTCTTATTTATTTTAGGTCTTATGATTAATTAACAAACTATGCCTACAAGATTCATTCAGACAAATAGGTGAACGAAAGAATAAATCGACCGATCTATCCTACTAGCCCCATTGAGTTATACCATGGTGGAACAAGACTATTTCCTATTTCGTAATCTTTTCTCTCTTTTCTACTCATTATAATCGTACTAGGCTCTCTGTCTAAATCAGACTAGTATTGCTCAACAATAGAAACTAACTTTTATTATTATCAGTGCTGGAAATTACAGAATTTGGTCGGAACTCGGCGGTCATCAGCCGACCGCGGCGTCACGGTCGACTGACCACCACTCCTGGCAAGAAACGTGGCTCCTTCCAGCCAACCAACACCAACTTTATTTCACAACAAAAACAACCCATTCCACCTCAAAATAGATCTCAATTTCAATTGAACAAAGGAAAACGACGTTTATGAATTTATGGACACTGATTTTGTAGGGAATAAACATGTTTTTCGAGATTTTTATCGGATTTTCATAATTTGGTATTTCTGTGAGCATGCAGTACGTTTGTTATAATTTATTAAGACGCGATACCGTTTTGAAACGGAAATTAGAAAGCGTATGAAAACAGTACACTAATGATGATGATTGTAAAAGATTATTTTCCCAATGTAAATTACATTTTCATTAAAAACATAACAGAATATGTATAGGAAAAAGCTGACTTTATACACATGCATAATTTATGACATTTATGCGTGCGCCTGATTTCTTATACTAAAATCGGCATCGCCAGAACGTAACCGTCCGACGAGATAAGAAGTCGATTAAAAATTGGAAATTACAAGAACTCTTCTCTCTTTCCTACAAAACCTTCACCAATGGCTTACATTAAGTATATCGTTTGAACTCAAATCAATAGTATAATTACTGTTTGATTGTGAAATTAACTTGATTCGAAATCCTTATGCGTTTGTTGTAAAGTTGACAGGAGTGGTTTGTTGTAGAGTTGAAAACACCAGGTATGAAAAAGCTCCTGTAACAGTTTACATAGTTAGTGAGTTATTGATATTTAGAAAAATGCCTAATACAGTAAAAAAACACAGTAGAAATGGCACAGGTCAAAATGCCAACAACCTAGGAAAAGCTGCAGGCGTCACGGCGCGGGGGCATTATAATGCACCCTCCTCTAATTAGCAATAACCTTTATTAAGGCACTGCAATTAAAACTAGCTGCAGCATTCTCTTTGGAACGTTAATTCCACCTATAACAGTCGAGTGTTTCCGTTTTTAGACCCCGATTGTAATTTTGTAAGTCGGTTGTAAAACAAAATAGTTCACTTAATAGATGACTTTTGTTTTTGCCTTTTAGTTAATTCGCCAATAGAGATACACAAAAAAATTATGCGAATAGAAATTCAACAAACTTTAGTGCCGTGTGGTTCCCGGCACCAAAATTAAAAAAGAACAGGACCACTTCATCTCTTTCCCATGGATCTTGTAAAAGGCGACTAAGGAATAGCTTTATAAACTTGGGATACTTCTTTTAGGCGATGGGCTTGCAATCTGTCACTATTTCAATCTCAATTCTATCAGTCTTTCAATTCGACTGCTGGTTCTGGCTACCTCGCAAGGGATATAGATAGACATGATAATACTAATACATGTTCATTCATTCTTTAGTACTTACCTAAATTCTTCATATTTTTAAGAAATCACTGCGGTGTTTGAGAATGAGTATTTTAGTGTTTCTCGATGACATTCCCATCGATTGCCTTCCAAATACTAGATTCGCTATAAAGAGCAGTGGTATAAGTTATAAAAGGTAAAGTTCAGTTATTACATAGATTCTAGATATCTTCCGACACCTTTTAATGCCATAGCAGCCAGCCTTGCGAACCTGCATTTCAGTTATATTTGAGGAACCAAATAAAAATATACTTATTTTTGATCGATATAAATTTCCTTTTTTACAGTTTTAAAGCCTGATAGGGGAAGCGATAATGATCGTCATCTGAATGTAAAGACCGTCCGTAAATTTCTGTCACTTATTTACATACCTACACATATATATAACGTCAAACTAATTACTTACAACTAAGTTTACTGCCACTTCCAAGGCGTCAGTGCAGAAAAAGCGGTAACAAATTGCACTGCAGCATTTTCTTCATTTTATAATCACACATTTTTCCCGAAGAGGTTGAGAGAGACGCTCCCAATGACAAATGCAACGAAACCTACAGCTGTATATTTCAGGGGTTTTAATTCAGATTGAAAACTTTTTGGGGCAATATCTTTTTTTAATAATTATATATGGGACAAATTACACAGATTGAGTTAGCCTCGAAGTTAGTTCGAAACTTGAGTTACGAGGTACGAACTCAACGATACTATTTTTTATATTAAATACTTATATAAATAAACATCTAAGATACAGGTCGATCAGAGAAAGTTCGTTTCTCATCATACCCCGGCCGGGCTTCGAACCTGGGACCTTCGGTGTCGCAGATAAGCATACTACCGCTGCGCCACAGAGGCCGTCAAATATCAATTCATCCCTACATCGACGAGGTCACATGAAAAGATTTGAGTCGTTTAAACTATATAATTTTTTTCTTATAAATCCCTATTCATTACTCTTAGAGCCGAAACAAATGGATGCTCAAAACAAATAAAATATTGAAACATTACAACAGTTACTTTGTTAATCTTTTACACTGACATTTCCCCAGGACTCCGAAGACTAAGGATACTCGGAGCATGAAAGCCGTCGACCTCTGCACGGCTCGGCGCACGCGCATCCACCGTGGAAAATGTAAGGTGCTTGACTTCGACTACAGGTGAAACCTCACCTGTCAGGATACTGCCATTTGGATTCTAGGTAATAGATACGTTATCAGGCAACGTTGCTGGTTGTTAGTGCCCTTTAAGTAAACAAATGTTTTTGTGTTCTATGTCTCATAATAAAATAAGGTGTGAATAACAGGTTTGAAGAAATGCGTTGAGTTATTCCCAGTATCGCTATCCCATCTGATATAAGCATTTATAACGAACAATCTTACGAGTATAAGTAGGTAGGTATTCAGATTTATGTGGACAAAGTACATAAACAAGTTAATTAGCCCATCACTACCTATTTACCTTGGTAAGGTTGACCTTTATGTTTTTTCTTCGCTACCAGACTAGTTAAGAAACTTTAGTGACTTGTCACTCAAAGCTCAATAAGCCACACAATCATCGCTAAATATTTTTAATGCAGTAGGAATTTTGATACACGGAATTATAATTTTATAATGTTTCATATATAAATTTTATAGATATAGAAACTGAAGCGACAATGACACAAAACAAAGAAAGTACAAAAGTAAGGCTACATAAATAGCAGCCCAGTACGATCTTCCAAGAAAAAAATTACCGTGAAATTTTCTAATATATAATCCAACAAATTTCATTGCATAACAACAATCCAATAGTTTATCCGTGAAAATTTTACAGTCTGACAGACTGTTGTATTTATAATGTATGGATAGGATAGTATGGAAACATGGATTATTACAAAAATAACTACTTCGGACTTAATAGTATTAAAATATTTAAAATAAACTTAATAATAAACATAACGTTGAATAAGCCACAGAAAGCAAAATCAATTTTTTGTTCTGGAGAGCGTTAAAGTTCGCAACTCTTCACTCTGAAGTTCAATAAGAGGCTGGAACCCTCAGAAAAAAAAACAAATATCAACTTTACTTCTACACACTGTTGCTTTGTCCTAATGTCTTCAAGTTGTTCGTGGGAATCCTCCGACGCCCGGGGACGAATTGCCTCTTAAATAAATCTTGGGGACTTGTTAGACCAATTTACGCTGCCTGGGAGGTCCGTCAGTCGCTACCGTAGTGTTACTAGTAGGTACTAGAACACGAGTTACGACCGGCAGTTTCTAAGATCTAGGTTATAAAATGGAATGGTAACAAGATACTTGGATTAAATGCGTAATACTAAGTATTTACGAGTTCAAGTATGCCAGTAAGTTTGTAAGTAGAAGTATAAAATGTGCTTTTAAATTTAAGGTGTAGGAAAATGTGTAAATCAGTAGAAAAAACAAAAGGACCACTTACCCATGGATGTCGTAAAATGCGACTTAGGGATAGGCTTATAAACTTAGGCGATGGGCTACCAACCTGTCACTATTTGAATCTCGCCAAACAGCTGAACGTTGTGGCCTATCAGTCTTTATAAGCCACATTCAAAAACTGTTGGCTCTACCTACTCCCCCTAGGGATATAGACATGATCTTCTCCGTCGAAACTATCAATATATTCGAAAGATGGTACCTATTCAATTTATTCAAATTTGTTTATCCATAAACTTAATAAACATGCTGTAAGTACCTTCTTATATATAACTAAACACGGTGAACCACTTGAATACAAATTAAACCATATTTCACATGGAAAAGCATCAAGTGTACAGATAGGGTTGATAGTAAATGTAAAATAGTAGCCGCCGCGGTCGGTCGCGCGCGTCCGTCACAGACCGCGGCCACGGACCGCGCTTTAAAGATACCATAAATTTTAATCACTCACATCAACCGAGCCAATTATGAAAAGAGTTTCTCTCTCTCTGTCTCTCTCTTTGAGCATTTCCAGTTGCACCCTTTACCATACGAGTGCTCGTAGTGCTTCGGGTTCTGGAGTCCGCTTTTCTGCATTTGCCTTTCCACTTTGTCCAGTTTGCGGCATATTCAGTCTAACTATGGAAAGCTGCAGCTTTGGTGGTGGGAAATGAAATTAAAAAAATAACTCTATGAAAAATCCTTACATCGTGGCACAAACTAAGTATACCTAGTTAGGTACCTACCGTGCCGTGTAGTAAAATCTAATTATGCACCACTCATCATAAGTCATTTACTAGTTCTGCACAATTTCACCCTTTCATTTAATGACGGACTGACGAGACTTTACAATAATAATTAAGTGCTCGATGGGTGCACAATTAATGTGAAAATTAAATACTCAGTGATGACACACTTTTCGCAGTTGACCTCATCCTCGCCTTTTCTTTTTTTTTTTTTTCTTCCAGCACTCGCCAGTATTAAACTGCGTGGCTTCAAATTCCGAGTTTCTAAAAAGGCTGCTCGGACGGCCACTCTATTGTGCCATAAAATGTATCAATTTGTCTTTGGCATTCTGTATAATTCATTATAAGGTCCAGATTATAAATAACTAGCAATTAAGCTTTTATTGTTCTCTTTTCTAGGAAGATAATCCAAGGGAGAAGTACTCTTATAAATATGATTTCTCTGAACATGGAAAAGCTAAGTAGGTAGGTAAGAACATTGTTCTTGTTAATCCAATAACGGCCAAATTACCTCCATCACACCGGCAGTTTTGACTCGTGTGTTCTAAGTAATTTATTATGATGTCATTCGCGGTCAAAACAAGAACTGCTCTTTGGCTCATGAACATAATTGCTCTTATTTTATAATACAACTCGTTGTTGCTACAAACACTTACTTAGGAAGTAAGTACGCAGTCAAGATTTACAGGAATAGAATGATGATTAGGTAGATGCTATTAGGCAAAGCTCATTTCTTGGTAGAGTGCCTAAAACGATGTGAAAATATTTTTGTCTGTTCGAGCAGAGAAAATAAATGGCTAGCAAGGCGAAAAGATAAAAACAAAACATTATTTTATACTTTATTCGAAGATTGCATAAGGAGCATGCAGGAAGCCCCTTTCATTTCATGACATTACACGAAATCATTTACTCGTGCGAGTTAAAACCGCCGAAGTGTCGGAGGAAAATAGAAAAATGGAGCATTTTGTGGGCAGCGGTCGGCATCACGATTTCACGGGCACGGTAATCGTTGCTATTAAACGGAACGACACGGAAGATGCAGCCGTACATTAAAGTTACTACAGAATAATAGCTCCCTAAGTTTTCACAATACGTGCCATCCTATGTAAAGAGATAAAAAAATATTAACACAGCCCAAATCGTTGGGTCTAAAGACTTGAAATTTGGCATGTTAAATTAGTCTTCAAGTTACATATAAATAAAGGGAAGATACTAGGAAACTCTTAATACAGATTATAGGTAAACGAAGTACAAAAATTCTTTTATTTCGCATCCATGCAAACTACTGATAGTTCGCTGCAAAGCTAGGATAGGCCGTGAACAAATTTCCTTCGTGGAAAACAAAGGACATTCTCTTTGTTAGTAAAACTTCTCGCTGACGTGATCGAAACGTAAAGGCGATCAACTTCAATAAGATATAACGTGCTATCTTCTTTCACTCCCTCTCGTTCTTTTTGACTTCGATATAGTTTCAATGGAAAACACCACAGATTTTCTTCTTTTTTTGTTAAGCTTCGTCCTTCGACCAGGGAAAATTAAGATTCTGTCCACTTTGAACAGGCTAAAGTCAAAGACCATACTGCTTCGTCATTACTCCACAAGTTTTTAGTCACGTTTTGTCCTTTTTTACATTATGAAATATAATAATTTTTATGGTTTCAACTTTCAACTATCATTACTTTCTACACTGTTTTTCATTTGCGACGGCCGACGACCTCCGCGGTTTGCCGTACTTTTTGATTTGCCGCCTTTCTGAACGGATGCTCGAAATTTGAATGGGAATCTAAACGCTTTTTTGATGGAGGTAACGGAACGTCCGCGACAAAGACATTGTTCTGTTGATGCCATGTCGCAATAGAGCATAAAGTATTTGTTTATGGAGTAGTTTTCTTTAAAATTGTTTTGCTTTTAACTACGACTTTTTAGTACGTCAAGTCTGTATCTCGATACGTAGGATGCTCTTGATACATTGCTGAAATCTTACGTCCTGTGGTTCCCGGAACTTTGGGACTAAGACCGGAATAGGATCACTCTAAAGCTTTGCCATGGATGTCATATAAAAAGCCAATAAGGGACTAGACTAGACACGCACATATAATTACGTCTTTATCCCTGAACGGCTAGACAAAGCCAACAGTCTTGAAAAGACGGAAAGGCCACGTTCAGCTGTATTGCTTAATGATTATATTCTAAATGTTGCTGCTAGCCCATCGCCTGATAAGAGAATCCCCAGTTTGTAAGCATTTCCCTAAAATGACTTTTAAGTACAATCTGCACATGAAAGAGAAGCAACTGACTTTTAGGTATTTTTTCTTTCCAACTAGACCAGCATGGAAGCATTAACAATAAAAAAACAAATGAGAAAAAAAGATAAATAACAAAAACTGAAGCGTATTTATCCAACCATAAACAAAATTAAGTGAGTAATTTACTCTATCATCCATCACATTCATATTTTATGTAAATTGCCAACAGTTCACCGTTGATTCTAAGAACGAGAAAATGCAAATTCACCTTTTCAGACGCATCTCATGCAGTTTCTAGTTTTACAAGTTGCCTAGTGCCTAGGTATCTCGCACTATCTCGGAGAAAAACGCACATTTTCTGAGCAATGAATGCTTGAAGCGGAAAGATAAGACAGCGGTGCAAAATAACGAGTCTATAGAAATATATCTAATATAATGTATCACCGTGTTAATGATACATCATAAGTACTTCCCATCTCTTTTCTATGGATGTCGTGGGGGTAAGAAAGGAATATGCACTTTCATTTCACCTAACTACTGCATTAATAATGATCCAAGCTGGGTTCGGCTGTTTTGTTAACACTTTGTCGTCAGGTAGGTCGAAAGAGAGTCGCTTCGTCTAGACATTTTAGATCATGCCATAGGCAGACGTCCACGCTACGGTATCAGATTGCCGTCGGTCAAACTACCATTAAGCCATGCCTGTTTGATTAAAAAAAATCTTCCACAACCCCTATTGACAGGGTAATGCTCAAAATTCTTTTTTTATGTTGCGTTATTGCAGTAACTAGGGGTGAAATCTCCAAATAGTAGTGTTGACTTGGCTCTATTCCAAAGCGCTATACTTTCAGTGATACATGCATATCGTATTTAATTTGTGACAACAACAACGGTATACAAAACAGTATCGCGATGGCGGGCGAAGCGTACAGATTGTTAACTGAATAGCCGGCAATTATATGGGGCTAGTTACAAGTTACGACGGTGTAACACTAATTGAGCACGCTTTCGGTACTTATTCTAAACTAAGAAAACATATTAAAAACTAGGGGAATTTACGAAAAACCTGTTTCTTTTGTAGGTTCGCGCGGGCGAAACTGCGGACTGTGGGTAGAAGCTAGGTTCCAAGTAGCAAACTAAGTTTATACATACATATGGTCTATATCCCTTGCGGGGTAGACAGAGCCAATAGTCTTAAAACACTGAATGACCACGTTAAACTATTTAGCTTAATGATAGTATTGAGATTCAAATAGTGACAGGTTGCTAACCTATCGCCTAAAATATCCCAAGTTTGTAAGCCTATCCCTTAGACGCCTTTTACGACATCCTTGGGAAAGAGATGAAGTGGTCCTATTATTTTCTGTATTGGTGCCGGGAACCACACGGCACTGAACGGCACTGCAAACTAGGATTATGGTGGCTAGTTAATCCTTTATTCCATCTAGACCTCACTACAAGGCTCCCCTAGTTTATAAACCTTTCCCTTGATTGACTTACAATTTCCCCTCAAAGTCAAACTGTACCTGAACAACTTTCTTTTTGTGAATTATAAAGATTTCCATTTACAGTGGAAATAGAACCAATGCAAATGCAAGAATAAAACACCTTGTGTTTATGAAAAATATTTTATTAACCATTTCAACGAATAAGATATGTACAGACTTACATTTACACTAAACTTACATGTAATATTTACAGTTAGGTATTAGACAAAGATTTTACTCTTGGACCCCACTAATGTTTCGATGTAGATATTTGTATGAATTAGTTCCATTTATCCAGGTGCATATAAAATTTTTATCTAGTTTCGTTACTATACTCAGTCGTAAATTACATAATATTCGAAATTAAAAGAAAAACCAATATGTAATCCAAAAAATAACCAATTTTTGTACGGATTCTGAGAACAGTACATTACTACTTTAATAAGTCACTTCGGCTTTTTAAAGCGGCGCAGAATAGCGCAAACAACCGCCGAATCAAACCGAACGAAAACTCAATAAAATAATGACCTTATTACCAACACATTAAAATCCAAAAACAAAACGTCTCCTGCTATCTCGTGCATAATAGCGGACAGTTCAGCTCGCGATTTCAAATGGCGCGCTCAGATATAATGATAGGCTCAATTATTTTCATGCATGAAATTATTCCACTTTGGTCACCTAGGTGATATCACCTGGGTGATGGTGAGTATGCAACAAATCTCCAGCCTAACTGCACTATTGCTTTGTAATAAAAAACGAGCTTCTCTTTTGACAATTATGTATAGCGTTGCCTATCGATTATGCATTCGATTTAGAGCTTTGCGTGTCCTGTCGATCTAATGTTTTTACTCAACTATCGATAGTGTCATATCGATCGGCAACACTTATTGTCTATTCCCTTAGTTTTGGAGACAACTCAAAACATAAATATGTACAATTTACAAAATTACAAGAAGAAAATAATTATTAACCTTAATACAACTTATGACAATTACTAATAAAGTTTTTAGTCCGAATATAGAACAAATTACAAATAATTTTAAACTTTCATAACAGTTTTTATCATTCAGTTTAAAATATTTAATTTGTGTGATCAAAAATTAAATAGAAACGGTAAATATGTAAACTTTTAGGTCAAGAAAGTTAAAGTATTCCGTTACAGATAAGACAGTATTTACATTAAGTGCATTTTTACATAATTTAGATCACAGATCAAGACACTTTTTCACTTTTTATAATTTGTTAATAACATAATTTTTAGACGATCTAGGCTTACACTTCAATTTACTAGTGCCCATTAGGGTGTTCATTATAATGGGTGTAAATAAAAAGAGCAACCAAAATATACTGATGTAATAAAAATAACTTCATCATGAATCTAAATAATATGTCTGTGTTCTGATTGTTTGTTGTTGTTGATAGCTAGATCACGGTTTATGAGATACAGCCTGGTGACAGACAGATCGACAGACAGACAGATCGACAGACAGACAGGTGAGGCTTAGGTGCGGAACCGTAAAAAAGATACTTATACTAGCAACAATGTAAAAATATTGGACTTTATTAAATATACTGTGGCTTGCAAGCATAATAAAAGCTTAACAAAATACAAACTATTGCGGGTACAATAAGACGCATCTCTTCCTATGTCGTAGTAGGTGACTAAAGTACAAAAACTAAATAAATATGCTAAGCTGTACTTTGTACTCCAAAAATAATCCTGGCCATAAAGAGCATAAATGAACTTAATGTTTAAAAGAGGTAACAACCGCTTTTTACTTTTATCACTGTACATATTTTACACTTTCACCTTAAACACGGGCGTCCATTTTCTAATCTCATACAATTTTCTTCACTGCGACACGTCGTCGTAACAATTTTAAGTTATAAAAGTTGGTCACATCAAAATCCGAACGCACAATTATTGCATTTCCTTACAGCGATGCTCAAACAACCAATGTCTGGTATAATTTGCCTCTCTTCCTTGAGTTCTTGGTCAAGTGGAGTTAAGCAGCAACATGTATACAGCGTATTAAGTCTGTGTGTAATTCCGATGAGCCCAATCTTGCGAGCGAGTTCTTGGTCGAGCGAAGGCAAGCGCAAACATGTACAAAACAAATTATAGGACTGTACTCCTATGTAATTCCGTTGAGCGCCATCTATCGACTTAGTGCAACGACTATTGGTTGCAGAGTCCTTATTCAAGTGAAGGCAAGGCATCTATAAAGTTAGTGCAGCAAACTAAGTCCTTGGTCGAGTGGAACCAAGCGCATACATTATAATGCAAACACAACGCATTATAGGGCTGTACGTAATTCCGTAGAGCGCCATCTACCGAGTTATTACAGCGACTGTTGGTCGCTGTCCTGGTCCTAGCTGTCCACATGCTCGGGCTCCATCTTGACGCCGGGCCTCATGACGACCATCTTGTCTTCCTCGCCGCCCGTATGAATCGTTTCGATAGTTAATGTCATTTTCTCATCGCAACTATCGTCGCCGGAATCAGAGTACATTTGATGAGTCTGGGGGACAAAAAAAATTGAGTAATATGAAAGTGTTTAACCTAATATTAAATACTATTTTTATTTATACAAAATTGATCAGTTTGCTTTATTTATAGCTTTTGCCCGCGACATTGTCCGCGTGGTTTCATTTTTCGCAATAAAAAGTAACCTTATTTCTTCCTCAGAATCATCTCTGTAACTTAAAACCTAAGAAGCCTGCAGTAGCCCGACCCTTAACCATTCAAAAAACAACAGCCAGCCCTATGATCACATTAGTAATTAAATCTCAGTCAAACAGTCAGATAAATATATAGGCCAGTAAATAATATTTATACTCACAGTAACATCTCTATTCGCAAGTCTGTTTTTAGCGTGTATCCGAACATGCTTGGCCAGATGGTCGGACCGCATAAATCTCTTGCTACACTCGGGACATTCGAATCTCTTCTCGCCGGTGTGTGTTCGTCTGTGTCGTTGCAACTCGTCAGAACGTGTAAACCTAAAATGGAATTTTATGAACAATAATCGTGACATCACAATATTATAAATTCGAATGGGAGGCTTTCACAGCTTAAATGCTAGATGGGGATATATATATATATGTAGATTTATCAACCATTCATTAATATCAATGTCATAAAATCATAAACTACTGAGCCAATAAAGATGAAATTTGGTAGAAATATTGTAAATAGGAAACGTCTGCTAGAAACGGATTTAGGGAAATTCCTGCGGGAACAGGATTTTTCATCTTACGCCGCGGACATTATATATTTTATATATTTTCTTATAAAAAACTAAAGGTAAAAATTTGGCAGTTTGGTCTAAAGATTCGAATGGTATAGCCATAGGACTTAAAGGCCTATATAATTCTCTACCATTCTACCATGCCATAAGCCTTTAAATCCTATGGCTATATAATTCTCTACCATTAGAATTTATTATTCTAATTACTTGAATAATTTGGACTAAGTAATTTGCATGTGAAATCAAATTATATTGTCAGTATGTAGGTACTTTTAACATTTGCACACTATCATGACGGTAAAACATGTTAGAACACTATTTTAATTTTGACATCTTAAATTCATTTATATGTTATTTACACATGTTTTATCTTAGCTTATTTTGTTTTATCTAATTTACTACATAAAAATCTCACCTCTTGCCGCAGAAGAGCCAATTGCACAAGAAAGGTCTTTCGCCAGAGTGCCAGCGGAGATGTGCCCTCAAGTGAGATGTCTTCCCATAGACTTTGTTGCAGCCTGGAATGTGGCACAGATGCTGCTTCTTCCGGTCGACCAACCTACTGAATTTTTTTTAAGAAAATCGGCATTTATAAATCTTGAATATTACCAAGAGATTATGGCAGGAACTACTAGGTTTGATTCTTGAGGCAGTGTTGGCACAATTTTTAATATTATAATACTATGTTGTGTTGTGAAACACAAATCAAGGAGTGATTCATCAGATGAAAAGCCGCGATCTTTGTCTCCAAATTTTCTGAGCAATTGAGTTGTTTGAGCCTTGTGTTGAAAAATTTATTGAATTTGTAAACAAGAGGGTATCTGGTGGGAAAATTATTTACTAATAAGTCAAGAAATTTTAATTTACATTCATACAGATGGGTGCTAATTCATTTCATACTATAAGGCCGCGTTTCAACCTGCAAAAAAACTTCCGCGAGAAATATCCGACAGCTTGCAATTGTAAACCCCATTCAAAGATAAAATAATAATGTGTATTCTCTCTAGCCAGCCGCTGTCAGCTAGATTGAAACGCGGCCTAATACTTGTGTCAGTGATGGCTCACTTCTCGCCCTGGTCGCAGTTGGGGCACGTGCAGGCGACCCGCTTCATGAGCCGCTTGCCCGGGCTGGCGGCGCGCTTGGCCTCGCACTCGCCGCCCGAGTTGTTCTCGCCGGGGCTGCCCGTGCTGCTGGCGCCCATCGCCACCACGTGCCACTTGCCCGGCTCGTGCGGGTCCTGCTGGATCTGCTGGCCTGCCCGGGTGTAGGTAAACCATCATATTCCACTCATTTTTATAAACAACACTTTCTTATCTGGAGGGATAGGCAAAAATAAAGGTATCTCTCTATTTTTCACAAATCCTACATATTGCTTGTCTTACTTCATCTACACCTAATAAATGATTATTATTTTATTTTGTTTAAATTATTATTATTTTACATTTGGATGACCAACAGCAAATGTTAAATCATTAGCTTATAAAATAAACATTTAAGAGGATATTACAGATCTTCATTAATAAAAAATATAATTGTAACAGGTATCCATCTTCACACAAACTCATCAAAGAGACTAAATCTAATCTTGCACAAGAAAGTACACAATTTTATCAAAATACAATAGTAAGATAGGATCATGATTTTCAAACAACTATTTCCACTTATACACCTACCTATAACAGGCTGCGCGGTCTGTTGGGCTTGAGGTTGATGCGCTGCTATTTGTGCAAGTTGGACACCGGGCAGTCCTAGTGCTGGGACCAGTTGAACTGCACCACCCACTCCGCCTACACCCAGTGTTGGCACCTGTAACACAACTACTGGTTACTAAAAGAATAAAGACCCTAGGGCTTAAATTCAACTTGGGGTCATGCGTGTAAACAAAACACCAATAGTGTGACAATATGCTGTTGATCAACCTAGTGGAATAGCCTTACACCACCCCACTAGTGTGGTGATCAAAGCAAATATGATGTTTTCTTATTAAAAGTATATTGGAAATTATATAGCAACTAAACCTGGTAAAATGCTTCTTCTTTGGAGAGCATTTTAAAGGAATATAATCAAAGAGAAATTTTATATTAGTATATTTCACTTATTAGCCCGAGCAAACTTTCCCATCGTCATGTTTCATTTTATAACAATATATGCAATAAAAGTTACAATAAAATTTATTTGTAATTATAATAAAAAGTACCTGTTCCCTTAACTTTTTCAGGTTTTTTAATCTTTACATGATGTAGCAATTTGTATGTAGTGATACCAAAATTATTGCATGTCTGAAGAGGTAAATGTAATGAACTATTGTAAGCACAGTTTGTGCAATAAAACACTGTGTTTTGAAATCATATTAAAATCTGAATATGACAACCCCAAAAGGAATTATTTGATTTCTTTAAAAAAAATAGTCCACTTGTCTTATGTCAATAATAATTATTAATTATAATAGTTAAATGTGGTAAGTAAACAGATTCATGTACAGTTGTACTTTACAAAAAAAAACTGTTACTACACTGAAATAAACTGCTCTAAAATCCATATGTGGAAATATGTAGTCCCTGCCTACCCCTCCGGGAAAAAAGCGTAATTTATGTTTGTATACATACATTAATGTATATGAACGAAGCCTCCTTAGGCTTAATTTATACTTGTTTGTTGCTTATCTTACCGTGCGTTGCGTTAGTAAACTTTCTACCAATTAAAACGATGAAGTATAATGGATATAATTATGGCTTATTAGAATGTTTAATCAGAATAAACTCCACCAAATATTATTTACTATTATTGAATAATAAAAATATCCTTTTGCTAAAGAAAACTAGAACGTACACATAGAATTCATATATCAACAAAAATGTTATATTGAGATAAGATGAATATCTAAACATACGATTATTTTCACACCTTTACAAACACCGAAAAGAAAAGAAACAAAAAATAAAAAGCAATAGGTAATGACGATGTAGGATTTTTTGTTTTGAAGGTTATAATTATGACAATGGCAGCAAAATGCACAGTATCTGTCATTATTTGGAAGCGTCAACGTCACCAGTGTTGCCAGCCTCATTGTAGGGTAAAACTGCGAAACTAGGAAAACTGTAGGATAAGATCCATTTGTAGTCATTATCCGAATGACCTTTTTTGTCGCCTATTTTATAATATTTTTTTTGGTGAACGAAATTTTTTACAATAACTGCACAGTAAAGAAAATCTGAAGTAACTGTGAACAAATCGACATTGAAAAAAAATAATGGTATAAGTTATTAGTTTCCGCGGTTATAACATAAAACCGTTAAAATTGAGTCTACACTAAGCGGGACTACCCAAGCGATCAGTTTATCCATGCGGAAACGCAAGGGGATCTAAAGCCCGTCCACTCGAGTCTGTATTTTTTAACGATCATTTCTAAGTCATGAAATCAAATATCCAAAGTAGTGGACTAAAATCTATGGCTGTGAATGCATACTAAGCCATTCCTCGAGACTTCTTGAAAAGCTGTGCTCATGATTTGCTTGATTGCATACACTGAATGAGAACTACCTAGAGACTACAGGCACTCTATGATGTGACATGACCTGGAGGCTCACGATCAGCTATTGCTATCCAGTCTTTTGTGCTGTCAAGTTCCATAGATTGCATGAAATCGGACCACTGCCGCTGATGGTCCATAGTTTGTCCATTTCCAGATATTATGACCGGCGAAGAGGCGATGCTCATGTTCCGCCGCAACAGCGCTTGTAAAATGTTTGACAAAAATGCCGGATACCTACCCCTCTCACCATAGAAACATTAGTTGGAAAGATTATTGGTTTCATGTTATCGGCAGCGCTCGACTAATAAACGTCATGTTATATTCAGTTCAACTAGCATAATACCTTCATTCATTCTTCCCGGTCTAATACCTGTCTGAACGACATTAGCAGGCCTCAGTTGCGACATGACTGTGACCGGTGAGGCTGTGCTCATGATATGCTGCGCCTCCACCGCCATTGGAGCGGACACAGCCTTCAGATCCAAGCGGCATTGACAAAACGTAATCATTCTGGATTGTTAATACTACTTATTTATTCCACCATCATAGCAGCTCGTGTCATCAAACTGAAGTGGCAATGGCAGGCAACATTTCTCAAACAGCTAATGGCCGATGGAGAACAAAAAGTTCCCGAGTAGAGACTACGTACCGGTAAGCGTAGTGTAGTACCGGCCCTCGCGAGATGAACCGATGAGCTGGTGAAGTCCACAGAGAAACATTGATTGCAGGTTGCTTCCGATACAACGAGGTGGAAATCATTGGCAGAGGCCTACGTTCCGCAGTGGATATGATGATAATTCTACCTGAACAACATTAGCAGGCCTCGGCTGCGACATGACTGTGACCGGTGAGGCGGTGCTCATGATCTGCTGCGGCTGAACCTCCGCCGTCATGGGAGCGGACACAGCCTTCAGATCCAAGCGGCATTGACAGAACGCAATCATTAGAGATTTAGAAAATACTACTTGGCTTAAGAAACATCTGAGTATGTGTTAATCTATACACCAACTTAGTATACCTTGACCTCTCAGGAAGCAGGGTATAACAATAACTTTAATAGAAATTATTGTATTTTACAAACTCTCATGTGGGTCGTTATCACTTTTAAATTGTTGTCAGATAGCGCTTTTATTGGTATGAAATGAAACAGTTTCCTTTGCCAAATAGTATTATAGCTAGGGTTAAATTCATAATTCATTCAATCATATGCATGAGATAACAATAAGATTTCCACACAAAATAGATCTTATATCTTGATATGAAATAATAACTTAAATCTGAAAAAAAATGCCTTACAGAAATACAACCGCTACCTTAATAAAAACGTAAATAAAAAAAATTGGTTTATAAACAAAGGAATACAGCTTTATATGCAATAAAATCAAGCACTCGCGTCACATAAAAAATAAATAAAAATATGAATAACACAAAAATATAACAAAAGCTACAATATAGTGCAAATGTTATAAAAATAATCCGTTTCATAGTTAAAAAAAGTATCATAATATTAATTAGTTATACCTATATTAATACATATTTCTGGTCAAGCTTAAAACAAAAATTAATGTACCTGTAACGTGATGGTGGCAGGTGTGTTGGCTCCACTGGCTGCTGCCTGCGCGCCGCCGTTTTGCTGCGCCAAACCAACCCAGCAATGTATTTACAGCATTAAGAGGTTATTTCATGTAGTAAATAAGCTATATTATATATTGAATTTGCGATATTTTATGTTCAAACTTTCAACACTGTACGAAACAATGTTTGCACGAAAAAATATGCTCAACATAGTCTAAAAGATAGGATTATGTATTATTATTTTTTAAATCAATAAATATGTATAGCTAAAGACAGAAATCAGAAACGATATTATTAAATATAAGATTAAATTTTTATTTTAAGATAGAATGTTAGGAGATTGTATGTAACCAAACATGCTTTGTTATTTTAGAATAAAGAAAAATATATATGTGGGATTGAAAGTAAAACAGTGCGGAATTATATCGTAAACTTCTTATTTTAGGTATTAGACTCTTTAAAAACACATCATGTCTTATATCGTACTACAGACTCCCTATTCTATCTCTTAATGTTGCCAGTGTAAAAATAAGTAAGAGGTCAGCTAACAAAAAGGATTTCAATAAAAGCAAAAAACAAAACTTCTCCCACATATATTTTATCGTAAAACTGCTTTTTAATTCATTTGCACTTCTGGTTACAGAAAGCTAAAGTTAAACTAAGCGTGTGAATAGAAAATTACGAAGGTAGCACAATTTTAAGACGAGATTTCACCTTTCAGTACGAACGACTTCATTTTCATTTAGAGCGTTTCTTTCAAGGCGGTGGTGGGGTGATTTAGACTTAAGTTTAATCATTCCACGCTAATGATGATAATGTCACATCATGTCTTATATCGTACTACAGACTCCCTATTCTATCTCTTAATGTTGCCAGTGTAAAAATAAGTAAGAGGTCAGCTAACAAAAAGGATATCAATAAAAGCAAAAAACAAAACTTCTCCCACATATATTTTATCGTAAAACTGCTTTTTAATTCATTTGCACTTCTGGTTACAGAAAGCTAAAGTTAAACTAAGCATGTGAATAGAAAATTACGAAGGTAGCACAATTTTAAGACGAGATTTCACCTTTCCGTACGAACAACTACATTTTCATTTAGAGCGTTTCTTTCAAGGCGGTGGGGTGATTTAGACTTAACGTTAATCTTTCCACGCTAATGATGAAAATGTACCTACGTATGTACGTAATAACGGACTAAAGCTAATCTTTAATTACCTGCACGTTGGCCAGCGAAGCTATTTGTATCTGTTGTATTTGTCCGGACGGCGTCAACACGTTGGCCACTTGGGGCTGCGTTTGCATCTGAAATCAATGTTGTTTGTTACTACGGAACGAGAGATGTCAACTACTTGTTTATATCTCAGGCAGTTTTTTGTTTATTGGTGTGATTTTTTCATTATGTTAGATGCTGTGAAACTGTATCAATAAAAATATACCAAAACAAACATTACGCCACTGTATCCTGCAGTGTGGGTTCCGGCACCAATAAAAAAAGAATAGGACCACTTCGTCTCTTTCCCATGGATGTCGTAAAAGGCGACTAAGGGATAGGCTCATAAACTTGGAATTCTTTTTCAGCCAATGGACTAGCAACATGTCATTACGCCAAACAGCTAATCGTGCTATTGGTCTTTCCAAAACTGTTGTCTCTGTCTGCCCCGCAAGGGATATAGACATGATCACATATTATATGTTTACCCTACCTGCTGCAACTGGGGTATGATCTGCAGATGCTGCGAGTGCATCGGCAGGTGTACAGTCTGGTACACGGTGTGCCCGTTGGCCACGCTCACGGGGACCTGCACGGGCACCATGCCGCCGCGAACCGCCACCCCTTGACCTGAGATACACTTTTAATCACTAAACCATAAGGGTCATAAGCTAATTTTTACTTTGGGTCTAGTTCAGGATGGGAGCTAGTTCAGGTATACCTAAAAAGCAACAAATATGGATCGAACTGCGCTTGGTAATTTATATTGAAATATTTATACTGGGTTAGTTTTAATACGCCGGCCATCTTTTAGAAATTATCGAGTTCCAAAAGATGGCTGACATCTGAAACCACATTGTTCTACCATTTTGGTGTGAGGTTGTCACTTTGTCACAAGTCACCCTGTATACGGTCTTGTCGTCAGCTAATATAGATAATAAAACTATGTATCTATACTACCTATATAGCTAAATAAATTCACTGAATGTTAACCATCTTCTTGTACTTACACATTATGTCTGTTTAGAAGACGGCACATTGTAATGTAATGATTTTTTTTTGTTTTTTTCGTAGAAACAAAATATGATGAAGCCAAGAGTAAAATAATGAGTTTTTACACCCGTAGCAACACTACGTGTTTACTGCTGATGCACTACCTACCTATATCAAATGAAAGTGTAAAATGAACCTATGATGATGTGTAATGAAGAAATTAAGACACCAAGCAAAGAAACAGTAAGTGCAAAGTAAACGTCAAGCTGGGATCACAAGGGGGTGGTGTTAGTGGAGAAACGCTTTTAAACTCGAAAATCGTAACGCCCTCTTTTGAAGTAGGTTTATTTTCAAAGTGACGAGTCGCAATTTAAACTGCCAAAATTTTAATGAAAATTAACTGTAAGAAAATTAAATGTAATAGACATTTGACATCAGTCACAGAAATGTTACTCGTAAACGTTTTATAGTTGTCTACTACTACTTACTTACTTACTTAAAATTCTATCACCGCGTCGTAATTCGAGTATCATCGATCGAATACAACCGCCTAATTCGAAAATGGAATTTAAAATGAGTCTCTCCACGCACACATCCGGGAACGAACCTTGTTCTGCGGGGCTGGCGGGCTTGTCCTTGGCGGCCTTGTCCGCGGCGGCGGCGGCCACGCTTGGCACGGACGCCACTCCGGGCACCGCCGTACTACACGGTATCTGAATCCCCGGTATGGTGATATTCGAGCCGGGTATCGTGATCATCTGATTCCCGGTCAAAGCGCTTAATGGTATCGTTAGGTTAGTGCCGGGGATCGTGACTGTCGCCTGTTGCTCTGTTAGGGGGGCGGGGGAGCGGAAAACACAGATTAGTATGACAGTAGTAGAAGCGAGACGCATGCGGTGGGTGATTCTATAGCAGGTTACCGTTATAGCGACAGTTATTAAGGCGATGATGGGTCTAGAACCATGTTTTAGTTAAGAAAAAGCATGTATAAGTACCTGACCAGTATTCAATTTCACAAAAAACAAATGACCAAACTCCTCAAAGGCTAAAATGAATGAACTTATGTATGCAAGACACCTACTCTATTTTATGCAAATATGTATATCTGGAATCTCGTTATGTCTTTAATAAAGAAAAATAGCAGCCTTCGTTGCATTAAAATAATCTACTTATTCCTGACGTTAGACCCTAACATCCTCACCTCTCTGGAGAGGAACCAACGCCCGCACGGCACGCGCGACGCCGTTATTATGGCGCGAAAAACTATCGCTGCCCCGTTTCTTGTAATAATAAAAAGCAAAACAGCGATAATTTTCGCGTGATAAAACGGCGTTGCGCATGCCATACTAAGGGGGCTGGGGTGTGCTTTTAACCCTGATCCTGGAATGGGCGAGTCATGGTTTTATACGAAACAATTCCTGTCTAACCTCAGAACCCATTGCAAGGGAATCTAGCTCATATTGGATCATGGTCAAATGCCTTATATGCAATTTTTCTCACGATGTTTTCCCCCACGGTAAAAGTATAGATTAGCACTCAAACTTATGTACTTAACTCAGAAAGACATTGGTATAACGCAGAGGTAGGGACTGACGCCAGGAAGAAGTAAAACGGCATTATCAATTCATCCATGAAAATTCATAAAAATGAATATGATGAATAATAATCAATCAATGAGTAACGTGTGTTTCTAAAACATTTAATCACTAGAATAGTATTTAAATTTAAATTGATCTAATTACGCATAATGAGTGCAATTTCACCGATAAATATCATAAAAGATTCTATCAGCTGTAAAACATGTACATTCTACTACAAATTACAAAATGCCGCTATAAAGTCATCTACATTACTTTCACTTGCACTATGCAAATGTATGAGTGAAAAGTGTAGGTAATGAATTTACGTGAAATCAACATGCAATTTAACCAAAGTAAACCCAAAGCTTTATAGTGAGTGATTGATATCATGAGAACTGGTAACTAAATAATAATATTGTTGCAATGATGTTTAAATAGCATTTGAATAATTTATCATGTATAATTTATGTTCTCTTTCGTCCACATTTCTGTAATAATTCTAAGTTGACGTTATCGTAGAAAATGCTGTAGTGCAGTTTGTTACCGCTTCTTTTCGCGCTGACGCTTTGGAGGCGGCAGTAAATTCAAAAGTAATTTATGTCGACGTCAACCAATGTTGTGAGACCAAAAGATATGACATTTTTTTTTTATACATATCTCACTTATTTTTGTCAGACGTAGGTTACAATAAAAAAATAAAAATAAGAATGACTTTACTTACAGACATTCGCTTGCAAAGAAACTTGACCTATCATTTTGTGTTTTTATGCAGAGGCGTATGTCACATCTTACGTCAATATGATGCGACTGTGCCTTATAGAAATGTCTAACTAACTAACTCACCAGTGGGCAGATGCATGACGTTCTGCAAGAAGCCCGCGGGCAGCACCGGCGTCCTCACCAGTTGGCCGTTGACCAGGCTCACTTGCCCCATGCCAGAGAAATTCTGTAAATTGAACGTATTTTTTTTAAATTGAACGTATTTTTTTTAAATTGAACATATTTTTTTTAAATTGAACGTATTTTTTTTTAATTGTGACGTCACGCCTCTGCGCCCTCTTCGCCGCAGGAGCCCTATACAATCGTCGCCTTCGAATTATCAGCGTTAGCCAAGTAGCTGGCTATCCTCCGGCGGCTACTTGCTTGATCTCGTGCCTACAGCTAAACCCACGAACTCTTTTAACTTTTTAAACTTGTCCAAATAAAGTGTCTTTATTCTATCAATTTTTTAAATATCTCACATTCGAGGTAATCTCCTACCTGACACGTTTTACTAAAACGCCACAAATTTTAATATCAATGGAATGGGACGAGAATGTTATAGTGGATGTGTGGATGAGACAATAAGTAAATCTCGTTTTCTTTATTTTTAAACGTCATAATGTTAAAGTACAGTGTTTTGGCACTTTAGAATAGGATCACCCCATCTCTTTGCCATGTATGTCGTAAAAAGCGACTGAGGAAGTTTTTAATAAGTTTGTAATTATTCTTGTAAGCGATGGGCTAGCAACCTGTCACTACGTAAATCTCAATTCTATCATCAAGCCAAACAGCTGAACGTGGCTTATCAGTCTTTCAAGACTGTTGGCAGTGTCTACCCCGCAAGAGATATAGACGTGATATACATATATACAGTATTATGTACATGTACATGTAGTATACAATATGATGTATAGTATATGACACTGTACGATATATATGTATGTATATCATAGTATATATGTATGTATGTATGTGTGTCGCAGCAACCTGCGCGTGCTGCGCGGGTATGAAGAGCGCGTCCTGGCCGTCCACGGTGACGGCCTGCATGGGCGCCACGCCGCCCACCACGCAGCCGCCGTACACGCCGCCGCCCGCGCCCTGCCGGGGGAACATCAACATCATCATCACCATCATCATCATCATCACCATCATCATCATGCCAGCCGTAGGAAGACCAATGCTGAACATATGCCTACCCCGATTCAAAATTTCATTCATTTCATCATTGAAGCCCTCAAGGATGAATAATTTTCCCCGTTTTTTTTTTCACATTTTCCATTATTTCTTAGCTCCTTATAGTTGCAGCGTGATGTTATATACCTAAACTAAAGCCTTCCTCGATAAATGGTCCATTCAACATGAAAAGAATTTTTTGATTCGAACCAGTAGTTCCTGAGATTAATGCGTTCAAACAAACAACAAACTTAGCTCTCTTCAGCTTTATAATAGTAGTATAGATTTATATATAGTATAACTATTCTGTTACAGAGTGACTCACCGATTGACTAACAGACAATACGTAGCCAATGAGTCTAAACTCTTAAATTTGAAATTTGACATATGATTTCCGCTTTCCGAAGGTACAAACGAATTCATTTTCAACATGTTGATCGTTCACCATGGAGAACTGATCTCGCCACGCCTTCACCACGAATCACCAAGTTTTAAGTGCCACCATAGCAGTATCAAAGGAGCTCTTAGTAATGAGAATCGTTTTAACTACAGCTTAGGTGTCACCTAACAACTAAGGTGAATTCTTAAATTTGCTGATTCGATTATTTATTAGCGGGTAATCCCTAACGGACGGTGACTTTCGCGTATCAAACTATTAATTTATTACAATAGAAAGTGATTTCAAGAAGTTTGTGTTAAATTAAAAGCCAACGAGACTTTAAAATATAGCGAGCTCAAGGACCAGAGAAAAATTGCAGACATGTTCCTTTTTACTATCGATGAGGGAACACCAATTTCAAAGGGACATCCCTTGTTTAAAAAAAGGTCATAAAAAGTTGTTGATAAAAACCATTGTATATTTTTTGTGTCACATCACACAACACAACACAATCGCTGACCATTATTTTATTATCGCTTTTTTTTTTCCTTCCATTTCTATTGCTCTTAGTTCATTGTTCCGTTCATCCGATCTGTATAAAAAATGGCATCTTTGCTAAGGTAGGATAATAAATGCGAGCCATAACAACATCCTAAAAACTGTAGCAGAGAAACCGGAAGCACCAAAAATGGGACACCTTATATGGGGGACCATGCCGATAGCAATATATGGCCAAACTAGAGGCCGCCCGCGACTTCGTCCGCATGGAAACCCTATCAATCCCGCGAGAACTCTGGGATAAAAAGTAGCCTATGTGTTATAAATATAATAAATTTCATGGTAATCGGTTCAGTAGTTTTTGCGTGAAAGAGTAACAAACATCCATACAAACTTTCGCCTTTATAATAGTAGTAGGATATGAAGCAGAAGACAATTGGCTCTGTCTAACCCGCACGGGAGACGTGACTATATGAATGAAGCAGAGTTTCAGTGGCACCCTGGTGCACAGTAGTCTTATATTAGTACCTTTTTAATTTTATTTTCACATACATATTTACTAATACTATCACTCAAATTTACCGTATTACTAACGAAAGAAATCATGATACATGAATAATAAATTAATCTAATTTGATATAACCTTGACCACGAAAATTTACAAAAGTTTACAACATTACCTGCAACAACTGCGGGTGTATTTGCAACAACTGTTGCGGTGAACTCTGGTAGCCGTCCGACACCACGCCGCCGCCCAGCAGCGACTGCAGTTGCTGCATTGATATCACCTGCAATATAAATAAATAAATAAATATAATACATATTATCAATTACAATAGTATATTATAGTTGATAATATAACAGTCTCTTTAAAATAATCTTTTTATTTACTCCTACAAGCTATCTTATAATTTAAAAAATAAAGGGAAAACATCGTGAGGAACACTCTAAGACACTACACTGCTTTTCAGGAAGGTGTGGATGCAACCGAACTTTAAGCCAAGTGGACAGATGACGGATATTCATTACTGAACATTAGATCTTTCTTTACTGATTGACAAAAAAGGACAGCAACCCATTTGTAGCCACCACTCTTAGGCAGGCGTTTTTACGGTCAACATACGTGTAATCACGTGTTTATCTCTAAAGGATTAGACAGAGCCAACAGTCTAAAGACTAAAAAGCCACGTTCAACTGCTTGGTTTTATGATGGAATTGACATTCAAAATATCGCTTAAAAGAAGAATCCCAAGTTAAGAGCATTGGTGGTCGAATCGGTAAGTTGGACAATTTAAAATGCGTGATGCGTAGAAGGGCAGGGGTTCTAATCCTAACGCGGCCATGTACCAATTACTATATTTTTAGTATGCACACCAGCTTCAAATTTCTACTGTTTTATGTAAAAACTCACCTGTGGTTGCACTTGTATCCCTCCATTAGGGACTGAATTAGCTGCATTTACTATTGCCGCTGATAACTCATTGCCCTGAAATAAACGAAAATATAAATAAACATCATATTCCAATTCACATATTCAATTATTTTTATTGCGCTTTACAGATTTTTGATTTTAACCTGGTCTTATTATTATGTTGAGCCGTTGTCACGGGGAACAAATCAGAGGGATTAATTTATAGCTAATAGACTTGAAAAGACTGAAATGCCATATTCAGCTAGTGCTGGTTCAGCAATGGAATTAAGATTCAGGTTGCTTGCCCATCGCCTAAAAGAAAAATTACAAATTTGTTAGCCTTTTAAAAGCATGGAGGCTTGGATTTGATGAATGCAATCCTGTTCCCTCAGAAACTGTTCCATGAACCTTAAACTCATACATACATATAGTCACATCTATATCCCTTGAAAAGTAGACAGAGCCAACAGCCAACAGTCTTGAAAAACGGAAAGGCCACGTTCAGCCATTTGGTTTAATGATAGAATTAAGTTTCAAATAGTGAGGTTGCTAGCCCATCTCCTAAATGAAAAATCCCAAGTTTATAAGCCTATTAGACATCCATGGGAAAGAGATAGAGTGATCGTATTCTTTTTTATATTTGTGCCGGAAACTTAAACAAGCTTTATACTTACAGAGAGTCCCTGTGCTCTCAACTGTTGAACAACCGCCGAGCTTATAACTCTAAGCTGCGGCTGCTGTTGTTGTTGTTGTTGTAAATACTGTTGTTGTATCGCTGCTATTGTTGCAGCGTCACCTTGCACCTGGAAATTCAATGTTTATATTGTAGACATTTTTACAAATAATAAATAGTTCCTAGGAAAATCAAATAGCTTTTGTAAGAAGAGAACCGCATCTGGCCAGGATTCAAACCTGGAACCTTCAGTGTCAAAATGGAGTCACAACCACTGTCCACAGAGGCTGCTTAAATTTAATAAACAAAAGAAATAATACTGACCTGTTGTTGTATAAGTTGTGCCTGTTGAACTTGTTGTTGTTGTGCCTGCTGCTGTGCTTGTTGTTGGGCTTGTTGTTGCGCTTGCTGTTGCGCTTGTTGTTGGGCTTGTTGTTGGGCTTGTTGTTGCGCTTGTTGCTGTGCTTGTTGTTGTGCCTGCTGCTGCGCTTGTTGTTGTGCCTGTTGTTGCTGTGCCGCCTGCTGTTGTTGTGGACCTGGAAATATAGACTATATACAGCCTAAAAGAACTAAGATTATACTTTGAAAGATTTTCATTGAATTTTATTTTGAATTTGAATTCTGCAAGCAAACTGAAAAATTACAGCGTAATTTGCTGGAATGTGGCCAGTTTAGAGATCTATGAAACCATCTTATACCCTGTATTCCTCTGGGCAATGGCGAATTAACATTAGGTTGAGTGAGCCATTGTCACTGTGGGCAAAATCAATTTATATGTTCTGAAGAGCTGTGATGTGGCTAAGAGCATATCTCTTTGTGAGAGGACAGCCTTATAAAGAACTTCAAAGGGCAAACCCTTTAAATTCCCTATAAGGCTGACATAGTCACACCAAGTTAGAGCTGCAAATTATTAAAATTTCGTGTGTGGTAGCTATTATATTATAGCTAGGTCTATGACACATTTATAGCTAGGTATGTGACAGCCTTAAAGCTCTAATCTGGCAACACTGCAGGTCTGTCATATTAGTCTTGGATGGTTGTATGATCGCTAGTTGTCGCACCTATTGCACTTAACCATTTAATTACACACATTTCATCCAGTCTGTCAGAATTATTCAGACCAAGATTGGATGAAGTCGGCAGCACTCTGCACAAGCCCTAGCAGACAGACCTTTACAATACCTACACCAACTCTATTGTATAATAAGAACATTTAAAAGTAACAATTGTGATAATTGGTACATACTGAAGTGTTGTTCCTGTGGCTCATCTTTAGTTTGTTCGGGCCCCATATTGGCAGCACCGAGCCTACTACAGGTTGCAGCCAGTAATGCCAGGGGCGACTGGCTGCCGCTGCCCTCCTGAAATTGTAAAATTATAAAGTGTACATTTGACCTGACTCAGGCATAAGTGTACCCATTAAGAGGTAGCAGAATTTATTGTGGCCATGTAACATTAACTGGATACACTCAACCTTACCTAAGGTAGGCAACAACTTATAAACTGTTTTTAGATCAGTACGCTTTTCAGAGAGGGTACACATTATTTCATATATGATCTAAAAGTACAGAATTCATTTGTAGACGATTGTATTACCTACTTAGAAAAGCTTTTGGCCGAACTGGTTTTTTCTTTTTAACAATTAGTGCTAAAAACTCGTTCTTTTTTCAAATAGTGTGTGCCATCAGCTTGTCTTCTCACGCAGATTGTCAAAATTAATCAGGGGAAATCAACTTGTCACTATTTGAATCTCAGTTCCATCATTGAGCCATGTAGCTGAACGTGGTCTTTCAGACTTTTTGAGACTGTAGACTCTGTCTGCCCCTGAGGTCTACCCCCTTAGAATTCATAATAATCCTAAAGATATTGGAAAATAAACTATTCAGTAGAACCTCAACAGAATCATTCAAGTACAACAAAGAAACTGTTGTAACTAATTTTTGGTTAAATGTAAACAGGTATTTAAATGTTAACATAATTGCAGTCCAAAAGCTGTTAAACACAAATGTTTTTAATAATTACAAAACGAAAAAATATTTTAGAAAGTCAACGTCATTCATGCAATTTCAAATACCGTACGTAGGTATGGTGCAAAGAGTAAATTAATATATACGGGTATGGTGTGTTTTTGATGAATGATTTTGTTTGACCCATAGAGACAATGCATTGACCACTTTTAACCCTGCAACGTCTTACCATTTTATTGCTGTGTCCGTTTTTAATAATATTTTTTTTATATTTTGAACGCTTTGGTTTTGATGTTATTTAGTCTAAGTGAAATTCGAAAGTTGGGAACAGTTTCTTCATTAAAATACAACATAGTAGTTGGGAGTCGACACGCCTTTTCCTAACAAGTGCCGGGAGTCGTCGCACGCAAGGTCGCCGCCGCCCTTTGATCCACCCACCTCAAATCGCGTGACTGTGATTTTGATGCAGTTGCTAACTAGGCTATCTCAAACATATCGAACACGCTAATTACAGGTATGCATGTACTATCGTTTACGTGCTCTGTTTAACTGGTTTGATAATTAAGGAACTTACGAACTCAAATTGAACTAAAATCGTGTACCTGATGCATTGCTAGAATTACTGACGAGTTAATAAAATGGCGACCATCCAGTAAACATCATCAACTAAAATCATACATTCGAATGTAATTTCGTAAAAACCAACTTGTGTGAGTTTTTATACAACAATTGTCACAATATAGTTGGAGGATGATGATGCTATTTCGGCAAGGGAGTTGCTTGCAACACGGTCACAACCTCCCGCGTGTGGCCTGGCGGGCCCCACACGGCCGGGCTGTACTCGCCCCGCCCTCCCCCTGCGCCGACCGACACAAGACCGCTGCCCGCTAGCGTCCAATCTGTTACACAATAACACTGCATCCTCAGCACTTTTACCTTAATAGTCTTGTCTTCGTCAATATATTCCACCTCCACTTTTGTAAATTCAGAAGACATCATCTGCTTTATACTTAGAAACTATTATTTTCCTTTGTCTTTTCAAAGAACGCACCATTCTCACGACCGTCCGCCAAACTGCGGCGAGCATACTGGTCTCGAACTAAAACGAAGTTAGTCGGCAAAGTTCGGAGATCCGCCTCCTATCGCGGTCGGTTTTGCAATGATTTTATATAATTTAATGATAAATAATAACTTCAATATTTATTTGCAACAGCATAATGAAGTATCTTGCATTATTTATGATCCGGTTCACAAACAGGATAATGTAAATATGATATTAATACTCTAAAAAACTTACTTCTTTTGAGTTATTCGTGGTTATCTCCATCTCGCTCTACATGAGACAGATCTTGATTATTGGTAGGCAGCAGCTGCGCCTCTCTCCTCCTCCCCGTCGCGGGTGCGGCGCCGCCGCCCGATAATAATAATTGAAAGTAGGAAGGACGTAATAATGGGTGTATAACCTCGCGCCCGCGGCCTCCTTGGGCGGGCAAAAAATGCACACATGTCGCATTGTTCAACGCGCCAGCCGCATCATCTTACAGACGGACGTGGTTAGTAAACAAATGATAAGGGTTGGAATTAGCACAAGTGGCTCTTTGTTTATATTATTTTCTCGAATTTATTTACGCAGACATTTTGCTGTAGTAAGATAAAAATTCTTTAAAGTAAAATTTATTATTTTTAAGTATTATCATTTTTTTTGTATACATTTTATGAAAAATTAACAAAAGCTGATACATATTTTTTTAAATATATTATATTAGACGAGAGCAGTAATTAGTTACAATTAGTAAACTTTAAATTTTTTGTATACCTAAGTATAGGTACTTAAGTTTTTTAGTTGGACCAAGAGTCCTATCTGAGGAAACACTATCTATTAAAATCCAAGAAATAGTTTTAGCGTGAAACGAGTACAAACATGCAGACAAACAGAAGCACTCAAAATCACATTTTTTTTATAATGTTGGTCATATAACATAAATCCCTCACATTTGCCAATATGTTTCAAGTACAGTCGTTGAGTAACTAAGTAGTTACTATTTTAAGTAAGTAGATTTGGATATTAATGACAATACATGTTTTTGGGGAATCGATTGTTTGTATTCATGTGGAGCATTGCCAAAAAATATTGAGAAAAGGAACGAGGTCCCATTCTGTGAAGTACGACTGGTTCAAAATGAGAGTGAAAGTCAAGCACGTTTTGTCAAGCGTCAGCCGTGTTAGCCCAGAGTCCATTATGCACGAATGAGCAGCCGCCCCGAGAGAGCGTGTGTCCCCAGTTTAATTATCTTTTACTGCGCATACACGATTTTAGTTTTTAACTCCTAAATAGTACGGTTGACTATCATAAATAATTGCAAGCCATAAATGCAACTCAAACCAGTTTAAGTTTCAACCATTTTGCTTTACAAAATTCTACCTTACATAGTTTAACTTAGAGCTGAAAACAGTTAATTGTTTCGTTTGACTAAAGCGTTTTCATGTCAAATTATAGTAATATGGGTGTACTCTCTTGATAGTATGGTTGGCACGGTATGCAGTAGTAAAGTGACGTGGTGTTGATTACGTAGGTAGTCTTCTCTAACTATTAATGAATATTGTTTATAACTTACTAATGAAGTAAGTACCTACCTACCTAGTCAGAATGAATGTTTTTAAAAATTGTTTTAAATAAAATGCTATGTAAGTATAATTATAACATAGTTTGATTAACTCTAACAATAGATACAAATTCATTTAATTGTAAGAATTGAAGACTCAGAAATGTGTGTATTCATTTATGATTATTCCATAAAATTAGTTTTTTATTTATTCATCAACTTTGAAAAGGTAAAAGAGTACATTTTATTTTCTTTTTCACTCACTACGTTCAAGGTTAACCGGATATATAAATAAATACAAAAGACAAAGACATTTCTTTTCAATATTCGTGAACAGCGCCCTTGCAAAGAGTAGATAAGTAAGTATATTCCGAAATAAGTCAATTTAAGTAAGTACTTAGGTACCTACGTCAATTATGTAGGTATGCAGCCAACCAAAGGTAAAAGAGATTTATTGCTTCGTATGCATATATTAGAGCTGAGGTGGTCTAAGTTAGTAGGTACCTAGTCCAAAATAAGAATGGCAAAGTGGGTATACTTAAGTAGGTACCTAAATTATTACATCTAAAATAACTAGTTATTAAATGTAAGTACGTATGGAGTTACAGTAGGAACAGTAAGTTCATTCAATACCTACAACAAAATAACTGTTGTATAAATTAATTATAGAATAAAAGCTAAAACAGCAAACAGTCATAAGTGCCAAGAAAAATGAGTAGTACCTACGACTAATATTAAAATAGATTTTTTTAGTCTACATGATAAGAAGAAAATTTAAATAACGTGCGCTAATTTTATTTCATATCAAAGCCACATTTCCATCTCAATTTTCACAAAAGTATAAGTATCCTATGCCTTTGCCTAACTAAGATAATTAATTATTAACTATTTATATTCATTCCATAAGTCTACACAATTTCATCCAAGCCGGTTTAGCGGTTAAGCCAGGAAGGTGTAGTGTAACACGCTTTGCGCCGACACCTTCAATGTTAATGAGAAGGGTTCTAAGTATAGTTTACATAGATTTCATATCCTTGCGGAAGCGGAAGTACCGGTGGGCGGACCGGACCGCCCGGACCACCCGCCCCCACAATCCGACACGCCCTGACTTACAAATCATTCTTCATCTCAAGTTAATTAATGCACCAGGAAGTCATCATCTGATTCACAGCGATACGTAAACATTTATATTAGAAACAGTTGACGTCCATTAGTCACTGGGTCAATAGCATATCAAGATATCTATCGAAGTTCTTTGAGCAGGTAAGTACCTACTTATATGATTTATTTGTCTTTTTCTGTGCATGATTGAATTACTACACGTGAGAACCACATTTAAATGTACTTATAAAGTTTGTAAGTTTTTATTTGGGTTCATTTCAAAAAGTTTAATAAAGTATCTAAGTCCGCATATATTTTTAGCAAAATTGCTGAAAGACATTGAATGCAGCTTCCTTCTTACCAGCTCAAATGGAAACCTTTAGAGGAGCCCTATTTTTATGAACTTCATGGATCCGAGATGATGATGATTGATTGAAATTGTAATTATGAAATACTAGTTTATGCTATTTTGATAATAGAATAGAATAGATTTATTTTCAAAATTGGATACAAGTATCACTTATTGACGTCCCATAACTTAAATCTAATTATAACTACTACCGCTTCCAAAGCGCATGTGTAGAAGAAGCGGCGGAACAAACTACACTGCAGCATTTTCATCGGACGTCAATTTACAAATATAGATCTCTTAAATCTAAATTGTGGACGAATGCACATTGTCTAAGTACATTAAAAATGTAGAACTGGTTATGTCAATACGAATATTTCGTCAAATAAAATAAAATATGTACATACTGTACAAATTATGTCAAGATCATGTCAAAAATACACAAGCATTTAAGAGGCCATTACGTCCAATTAATCTAAGCTATGTCCCATACCTTACGTTAAAAGATCAATAGCATTTCTTCAAACGTTCTTTAAGTGAATTGAACCTTACGTGTAATAAGTTTTATGCTCGAAATAGCTTGATCAAAACAAGCATCACGTAGCTACGCAAGAAAGCAGTTGCAATCGCGATATTAGGGTAAGGCCACTCATTGATATAGGTACTTAAATCATATGAAAACTTGAGGTTGAATAAATCAAAGTCTGGTTTTCAGTAATTGCCCCGAGATAAGGTAAGAGAAAAGTTAAAAGTGATCATGTTAACAGTGCGCAGTTGTGTAATGTGACGAAAACTTACCCGCATAGCTGAACATTGCCTGTCAGTCTTCTTGAGAATGTAGGGTAGGTTAGGTGATATGTTTCTTTTATATAAGTATTTAGGAGATATGGTAAGTAAACTTTGTTTGCGGAGTTAAATTAATTGTAACAAAGTGATAGGTTATTCCAAATTGTCAATTTACAAATCACTTTTTTATTTCCCAAATATTTAAAATACTTATGTTTTTACTAATTCCTGCTTTTTTTACAAAGGTCTAAAAGTAATTTTTTTAAAGTGGGTTAACATGAATCATATAATTTTATTATTAGGCATAAAAAATTTGCATCTTTTACGCGCAGGTAATATGAATGTGGATGAAGCGATAGAAGTATAGTAGGTACCCTTCCCGGAAATAGATATGATTTTATTAATGAATACGTACAAGAATGACTATGCTCATTTGTTTTTAATAAATTTGTTGTAACACGGAAGAAGCACCCACCCACCGCCCGCCCGTGACAACTGCTTGCGGGGGCGTAACCACCGCCCTACGCCTAGCCCATGCTGTAGCGCTATGTTGCATTTTTCTCAGCAAATTTATTATTTCTTGTATCAATCAGCAGGTGTGTTTTTTAAAATCATTATATTTCCAAAATAATAAAATGTAAGTATATTTCTTATGAGTATAACACTTATTAATTAGTCACCTTGATTACTTTTTTAATAAGTCATAATATCTTAGGACTGAGCAAAGACTTACAACTCAAATATTTTTATTATTAATTTTCTCATTATTTACCTACTTGCCTCAAGTTCAGTGCTTCTTTCCGCGGAAGCTTACAGAAATAAAAGTAGACATATAATGGTAGTAGACGTACAATGTTACTCTAAAAGGTAACTTATAATCTAACTTTTATAAAATTAAGTTCAGTAGTTTTTTAGAAGTAAATATTTGTTACAAAAATATTTTTACTCGTTAATAAATATCAAACCAATTTCCATCTACAGCTTAGTATACTTCTCTCTTAATTTATCATATTTTGCCGCTACGCAACAGCATTGAAAAACAGAAATACCAGTTTAATTCAACCATATTTCACTGTACCAAACGAACATATTTTTCTATTCAGTCCACGATTCGCAACGTAGCGGTTTTGAAGGGTTAATTTTGGAAAAAAAAATGTCTATGGAAAAAGTTATAGCGATCGCGTCGGAGACACCGGAAATCATTAATTCGGTCAAAAAGTTTTTTTTGCGTGATTCTGATCCGATAATTCTTTTTTAAAACTGTTCATGGCACTTCTATCGCTTATAATTTAAAAATATACTTACACCTACACCATTCTATAAACAAAGATAAAAGATTCATACTTTATTTATAACGAATAAGCTCACATGGACCAAAACATAAAAAAAACAGAAAAGACACCTTTTCCTGCGGTTAGACGGGAGCTGCTAGGAAGTGCGTGTAAAATTTTGACTCACCAATCCAGTCCAGGATCATGGTCAAAAGCCGCATCCCGGGCTCCTTACCAGAAATAAGGATGTCACCAGAATTAACCCTAGAAGAAGAAGGATTATGATAAAGGTCGGTTGGATGGCATTTGGATTGAATTTTTAGCTCAACAAATTATTAACTACAGTATTATTTTTGTCCTTCCTGTCCTTTCTTTTTTTTCTATATTATGGCTTCCACCGGACTTTCGGTGATTATGACAATGTCATGGTTTGAAGAGACGCGAAGTTACAAAATTCCTTCCTGTCCTTGGTAGGAGCATGGGCCAGTCTTTAATAAGTAACAGACTATGCCTATCTGTCACTGTATAAAGAGTAAAGATGAAATAATCCCGCATAAACTTTTGTGAAAAAATTTTAATTACAAAAATAAATAAAATACAAAATCATTGTCTTTGCAGCTTAAATTGTTTAAAAAATATAATAAATGTCAATATCACATGTAATTTTTAATGACATTGATTTATAAACCGTCCGAGTAACAGTGACAGACAGTTTTTTTTTTACCTCAGACTACTAGCAAAGGCCATGGAAAGACAGCGTGGATCAAAGATCTCAACTAATATTAAAAATGCGAAAGTAAGTTTATTTGTAGCCTCTTCACGGGTTTATAAATTAGCTACATTCTGAAACATCACGTTTATATACCTAATTAAGAGTCTGGAGAAGGACATGGTACCTACCTTCCATTCCGGTAAAAACTATAGATCTCGCGGGATTTGCGTAAAACGTGTATTCTTTTGCAGGTGGTGATAAATTCATCGCTTTTGTAGTTGGTGCTAATTTTACACGGGCTTAGCTGCGGGAAAAGCTAGAATTATAAATATTTTTAATATACCTGTATAATTTAATTAAAGTACGAAAATCTGTGGCTAACAACATATCTACTTACCATCAAGCATCAATACCATCATACTTACCACAATGACCTTTGAAGTACCTTACCGAATTACCTGTTACCTGGCATTATAAGCATAACCATAAAACCGTACCGAAAAGTTACCTGGAAAATCAAGGATAAGAGATGACTAAAATAAACAAAGACAAAGCACTTTAACTTTTTGCCGACTTCGTTGCCTGGTCCGATGGACGATAATGCAGTGTGAAGATGCTTATGCTGCATGGAAGATCTGCTGATGCACGATGTGTGGCATGTAAATGTACCTACACGCGCTTTCAAACAGTTCTCAGAGCTAGTTTCTTCTGGTTTCTTGGCAACGAAATCGACATGAAATGTAAGTGCTTGGTTTGTCTTTGTTTGTTTTAGTCATCTCTTATCCTTGATTTTCCAGGTAACTTTTCGGTATGGTTTTATGGTTGTGCTTATGCCAGGTAACAGGTATATTTGGTAAGGTTCTTCAAAGGTAATTGTGGTAAGTGTGTCGATATTGATGCTTGATGGTAAGTAGGTATGTTGGTAGCCACATGTCTATTTGTGGTTTTTTATTTGTCTATTATTGAAGCCGCCGTGTGGTTCCCGGCATTGCCCTGTGGTTCCCGGCACGAATAGAAAAAAGAATAGGACCACTCCATCTCTTTCCCATGGATGTCGTAAAAGGCGACTAAGGGGTAGTCTTATAAACTTGGGATTCTTCTTTTAGGCGATGGGCTAGCAACCTGTCACTGTTTGAATCTCAATTCCATCTTAAAGCCAAACAGCTGAACGTGGTCTATTAGTCTTTACAAGACTGTTGGCTCTGTCTACCCCGCAAGGGATATAGACGTGATTATATGTATGTATGTATGTATTATTGAAGCCTCCACTTCTGCATCAGTTTATTTCTTCAAGTGGTGGTAAAATTTGATACTAATAAAAGGGTCAAAATTAAACGCATCTGAAATTGATGTAAATTTTATTGCACAATTATAACATTAAAAAATACAGATATGAATTAATGAATTATGATTACTATTAGTGTCTTTTTACAAGTTACAGTGTTGTTATTTATACATTATAAACTGACACTGTAGGTACATTTTCTTTGAATACATGTGTCTATTTACAATAGATTGCTGTTAAACAAAAAATAAATAACCCATAAAAATAACTATTTAAAATATCACTATAACGTTTCGTCTTACAACCAAATAATTTCACTTTTTACTGACTAAAAGTATTCCTTGTACAATTCAAAATAAATTAACTCGTAAATTTAAAGTTGACTTGATAAAAGTTAATAATTATTTTTTTTCAATATGAACCTATCTGTTACAAATTAAATGATCAATAACTATTCGAGTTGAGACAATAATCGTTTAAATAACTGATTTTAATTTTTTCAATTTAAGGAGAAGTTAGTATTGATATAATTGATGAAGAAGTTGTATTATAATTGAAGAATAAATTAGAAAAACTTTGTTCACAACTATATGTTTACAACAAAACGTGTTGAACTCAAAACTCAGAATCAAAGTTATTGTTCTGAGGTATATCATTCGATAAAGGACGTTATTTAATGATATGGAATTAAATAAAAATTGTACTTTATATATTCGGACATAATACTTTGGGCAGATTTGTGTATTGTATCCTTAAATCTATTCTTTGTTGCGATTGAGTTTCAAATTGATCTGTAAGATAAAACAAAAAAACATTTTAGAATATACGTACTTATCCCTATCATAAAAATACTATTTTCGTAAATAAATTTCTTACTTTCTAAAATATAGAATACAGATGCCGCTAGCCTTACCATTAGTTTACAAGCCGCCTCCACTTCTTTCCACTGTGATCTTCTTCTTAAGAACCTCCTTTTCGTGATGTTCCTCCTCCATTTCAGCCATTCTTGCGAAGCGTGAGTACGCCACGTGGCCAGATTTGATAGCCGACATCATCTGTGTAAATATTTATAAAGTTCATATTGGTAATTACTGCACAAATAAAAAAAGATGTGAATTTACTTATTATGTGTATTAAAATGGAAGTGGATAGAAAGAAGGTAAAGTATAGAGGAAATTGTATTATACAAACACATTTGGGAATTAATAAAAATTAAGAAGAATAAATCTACTTAAGTATATCCATCATCAAAAAAAATATCAGATAAAATATAAGCGTACTAATACATAAAGTATTCTAAATTAGTAGATTGATAAGCAAAGCAAGCAGCTGTGTTTTAGAAGTTTTATTAGTAATGATTATGTTTTGATAAATGAATTATTTTTATGACTGTCAGATTAACAAACTAAATTAAATTTAAACTCAGTTTAAAAATACTAAGTTCCATGCATTGTGATGCTATGAATTGTGCCAAAAATTCTAAAGCCTGTGTATTCAGAAATATGTACTAGTTTAATCAGAATACATGTTTTTTTTTTTATTTTGTCGAAAACTAAATATCAGTCATTGACGGCCAATATCTACGAATTTTGAAAAGGATTTTTCCTCCTTTAACTGTCACGTTTTAATTCATGGCTACATACGTGTGTACGTAATAAATAAATTGGCCCACAAATTCACATATTTCTGAACACCCAAACACCACATCAAGACCACACCACATCACACCACTGGTTCAATCATAGACAATTTTTTTTTTCAGCAGGCACAGATATGCACCTGCAAATACTCGTCGAGTTCGACTTGGCCGTTCATGTTAGTGTCGATCTCTTTCAGAATTTCGTGCAACTGTTCGCCGGTCACCTCCTCGCCGTAGTTCTGTGGACACCGAGTAACTTAATGCATGGACACCACAAACGATATACCCTTAAAATACCCTTTGATGTTCCATGGAATTCCGTAATTTATAATTGTGAAGCTTTATACAGAGTAGGTCCACTCAGTTACTCGCAGGTATTCATAAAAAAATCTTTCTGGTCCATACGAGGTTTTAAAATTAAGACACATTCCAACAATTATCTTCATGTAAGTATTTAATAAATTCTCAGATATTTTTCTTTATCAAAAAATATTTTTAAAAACAATTCCATGTAACATTCGAACATTCTCACGTTCTTATTTCAAAATGGACGCACATCTAGTGGTTGCTGATGAGATGACGTCATACACATAGCATACATTGACCCCAGGCATATTTTGCCACGAATTCTACCTGCAGATAATCTTGGATTTCCAGCTGGCCGTTGTATGTGACGTCAATTTCAGACAGAATGGCGCTAATTTCCTCGTGAGTTGGCTTCAAACCCATGCTCTATAACATTTTAGTTTCACATTTATTATAATGTATAACAAAAAAGTCTTTCATTTTGGTCCTTACACCAAAAATTTAATTTGTATCATATTATAACAAATTCGGTCGCCTAAAAGTAAAGGTTTCGTTAAGATGTTTTCCCTCACCGTAAAAGCTTCAGGAATGAGTGTGGCTACGAAAAATGGTATTATTCGTTATTATTTACACAATGTCGAGTTCTTATGCCCTTATGCCTCTGAATCCCAGGTTCAATCCCTTTTAATTCAGTCGGTTCGTGTAGATTATTATGAAAAACAAAAGATTTTGTGATCAGCCTGTACCCTGACGTTTTTCTATTTCAGGGTTGAGTCATTAAATCTCAATAACACAAGCCAAGCTAGCTTTGATACCAACTCAATCTGCGTTATTTGTCGACACTGTAATTAAATTGGTTATTTATTTTCACTATTCACTTGACAATGCGTATGACTTAGTGGTAAGACATCTTCCCACTCTGTCTAACTATTCGATAAACCTTCGGTAGAGTGAAGAGGGAAGGTAAGTCATATGCCTTGTCAATCGTGAATCTACTCGCTCAGTGACTAGTCCAGATTATAATATTTTTTACTATCATTTCGCGTGTGGTTCCCCGCACTAAGGCATAGGACCACTCCATATCTTTCCCATGGATAACGTAAAAGGCGACAAAGGGAAATGGTTATAAACTTGGCATTATTTTTGTAGGAGATGGGCTAACTACCTGTCACCATTTGAATCTAAATTCCATAATAAAGCCAACTTGGCCTTACACTTTAATCAAGACTGTTGTCTCTTCCTACCCCCAAGAAATATAGACGTGATAATATATAGGTATATCTCGTAACATTACCTTCAAACTCCTCCTGATATCGTTGATAGAGACGAAGCCCTTCCTGTCTTTGTCTATGATCTGGAACCGCTTGATGTATGTCTGGATCTCGTCCTTGCTCAGGTTGATGGGAATCTTGTCGCGGCTCGCACGGTTCACCATTTGACCCATCTCATTGGCGAGGAAGTCGCTGGCCAGTTGGATTTGGCGCTGGAAACATTATTTCACCATTAATTTTTTTCGTAGCAAGTCAAAAGATGTAGGTACCTAGTCTACTAGTCCCTTCCTACGCTTCAGGGAAAAAAGCGTAATTTTATGTATGTACCTATGTATGTATTAATTCACAGATAAAATGGCAGAGAAAGAAAATGGAAAATAAGTGTAATTTTACGGGTACCTACGTTTAAAAGAAATTTCTTGTAACTTGTGAGTGAAAAATAAAAACACTTTTGTTAGCGTGTGTAAAATAAATACTATATCATTCTCAAGACCTTTTTAGATTGATCAAGCCGATCGATTAAATAAAGCGTGACGAGGTAAGAACCGTATTCACTTTGAAACCAGTAGACATGTTGAGTTAAATCATATAGCAATATCTACTAGTCTCATATTTTAAATCTCAATTTTCAATTACATTATAAAGCCACACAGCTGTATCTGCCATTACGGTCTTTGCAAACTGTTGTCTCTATCTACTCCGCAAGAGATAGACGTGATAATATAAATGTTTGTATCTACAGGATTATGGCTCGCCTCTGTTGCCATTTTAATTTGCATTTTAACCATTATTATTGCATGGAACTCTATGACGCGGTAATAGAGACGAATTTGCATGACTTTGTGTCGTGTGGTTCCCGGCACCAATACAAAAAAGAATAGGACCACTCCATCTCTTTCCCATGGATGTCGTAAAAGGCTTACAAACTTGGAATTTTTTTTAGGCGATGGGTTAGCAACCTGTCACTATTTGAATCTCACTTCTATCATTAAGCCAAATAGCTGAACGTGGCCATTCAGTCTTTTCATGACTGTTGGCTCTGTCTACCCCGCAAGGGATATAGACGGGAACATATGTATGTTGCATGACTTTATAATGTGCAAGTGTGGTATACCTTCTTCTCTGCGTCGCTCCACTTGAGCTCTTCCGCCATGATGTCCACGATAGCGGGCAGGGCTTCGGCGGCGGCTTGCACGTTGAGGAAGGCGAGCCGCAGGCGACGAGCTATCATATCAATGGCTGTGCAAGCGTACTCGCGGACGCCGTATCTGAAAAAGACACGATCAAGTTTATTGCAAAAATAAAGAATTATATGATAAGTACACCTTCTTTAGGGGGAGGTCCACAATCCTGGAGTAAAAACGTAGAGTTAATTACGTTCAGAATTGCCATAAACGAGGTCCTGAAAATCTGATGAAGTTGCATTATTTTCACACCGGGGTCGTGCCCTGTATTATCTCAAATGTGAGCATAAGGGCAGTGATAATTAACCCAAAATGATGAGGGCTTAGGGCTCATTATTCTGGGATATTACAGATAAACCACTCAACTTTTATTGATGTTAATTAGTCAAGATTATAAACTTTTGAAAAGAAAATAAGTTGTTACGTGAATCGGTCATGTTATCAGACCGCGTAGATTTACTAACAGGAATAATAATTTACCTGATTTCAGCGTCAATGTAAGGGAACTCGGGGTGAACTTTCTTGCCGATGATGGGCCACCTTTTGCCGGTCATCGCCGCCATCTTGGCGACTGCGAACGCCCTATCTCCGTAGGATTTGGCCAAGTGTTGTGCTACCTTAAATATTTATTTTTCTCTTTAAAATCAGTTGCAAGAATTCATTCGTTTTTCAATCACACATGCTTTTCTATAACTATTTCTTCAAATAAAAGCGACCATTATCTGATATCATATGGTCCTTTAAGCCGGATGAACAAGTCATTCGCCTTGGCCTGTCTTTGCCGAGCACCGAACAATCGGATTAGATAAGAATTATTTTTATTTAATTAATTATTGTAGCGTCTAATTATAATTAATTATTATTATAATTAGACGCTACACATTTCTAAGACGTCGTCTTCTTAGATTATTGAATGCCACAGTCAATGTTTTTAAGCAAATGATACGAAAATTTATTTATGCGAAAAGACCGCCTTTTGTTCATTACCATAGCATAAATTTAGGATAACTTGTATTGTTATAATTTATGTGCAATAAAGGGTATGAATTCTATCTATCTATGTATTTACCTCCATTTCCAAGCCGAAGTCCTGCACTAATCTGATGTACATGGTGGGAGTCCAGCCATGAGCGCCTTCGATCAGGAACCCGTCCGTTTGGCATTCGCGGAACAGTGGCTTTAAATTGGCACCTGAGGACAAAAGCAATTTGTAAAAAGTTACTTTCTGAAAAGCTGGTTCTGGTTCTTTTCATATGAATATTGATATCGAGATCAGTTTTCAGTTTCAGAGACATAGTTTTGTAATAGTTTAATCACATTACCTAACCTGGTTTTATACTAAATTTGTATGTTTTTGATTCTCCTAATAAAAAAACAAAACAAAACGAAACGAGACGACGACGAGAGGAAACAAAACGAAACGCAATAAAAAAATCAAATAAAATAAAAAAAAAAAAACAAAACGAAACGCAATAAAAAAAATAAAAAAAAACAAAAACAAAACGCAATAAAAAAAATATATATATCACTCTGTATAGCAGCGTCGATGGTCTCGGCGGCCATGGCGCGGTACGTGGTCCACTTGCCGCCGGCGATGGTGACGAGCCCGGCGGGCGACACGTGCACGATGTGGTTGCGCGCCAGCGACTGCGTGTCCGGCTTGTTGGGGTCCGACACCAGCGGCCGGATGCCCGACCACGCCGACAGCACGTCGCCGCGCCGGACTGCAACGGACATACATACATTCAGTCAGAAAAGTATCGGGAATGGATTATTTATTTATGGTTCCAAATTCAAATTTTTGTTTTTTTTGTTGTTGTTAGATTGGCACAACTGTTTTCCATTTTGGCGCGGAGTTTGAGTTGCATCTGTTGTTTACATTAAATACAGTGCTATTTTTAGTTATATCATATCTAGTGTGTATTGCTAATTTCATAATGGATAAAAACATCGAACAAAGAGTTTGTCTTAAATTTTGCATTGCCAATGGAATATCGTGTTCGGAGTCACTGAAAATGTTACAGAAGGCTTACGGTGAATCGACTTTATCAAAAACTCGTGCTTATGAGTGGTACAAAGCGTTCAAAAGCGGTCGAGATGTGATGGAAGATTTGCCTCGCTCTGGTAGGCCATCAACGTCTGCAACTGAAGTTAACATCGCAAAAGTGAAGGAAATAGTGACTGAAAATCCTCATTCAACTTTGAGAGAGATAGCCACCAAACTTTCTGTATCTCACTCACGAGTCGATCCGTACCATTTTAACTAATAATTTGGGTATGAAACATGTTGCCGCTCGGCTAGTACCAAAAGACCTGAATTTTTTTCAAAAACTCAATCGCATGAGAGTCGCTGAGGACATGCTAGAACGAGTCAATTCCGACCCAACATTCATGAAACGCATTGTTACTGGTGACGAGACGTGGGTTTACGAGTTTGACATGCAAACTAGTCAACAAGCTTCGGAGTGGCGTCTTCCAACTGAACCGAAACCGAAAAAACCACGCCAAAGTCGTTCAAAAGTCAAAGTCATGTTGAATGTTTTCTTTGACTGTCGCGGTGTTGTGCACTCGGAATTCTTGCCGGAAGGTCAAACGGTAAATAAGGAATATTATTTGAGTGTTATGCGGCGTTTAAGAGAGCAAATCCGACGAAAAAGGCCAGATTTGTGGAAAGAAAATTCTTGGATTTTGCACCATGATAATGCACCTTCGCACAAGGCCATCATTGTGAACGAATTTTTAACCAAACACTCAACAAATACCATCGAGCAACCACCATATTCACCAGATATGGCTCCAGCCGACTTTTTTCTTTTTCCTAAACTCAAATTACCACTTCGTGGCACCCGTTTTCAATCGGTAGAAGACATAAAAGAGAATTCGCGGCGAGAACTGACCTCAATTCCGGAAACAGCGTTTAAAAAATGTTTTGATGATTGGATTATTCGTTGGCGTAAGTGTATCGTTTCTAAAGGAGCATATTTTGAAGGTGATAAAATAAATTTGGATGAATAACAAACAGTTTGTGTATTATTGATCTTTTCCTGCTACTTTCTTGACAGAGTAGTACATACATACATACATATGGTCACGTAAGGAAGTATAAGGACGTCCTGGTAAAGGGTCAGGTCAAAAGTACCCGAAACCGCCGAGCTTGTACGAAGAGAGTTATGAATGTGGATCAAGCGAAGGAAGTATGCAGAGATCGTGGCAAGTGGAAAGAGGTAGTCTCTGCCTACCCCTCCGGGAAAGAGGCGTGATTTTATGTATGTATGTATATGGTAACGTCTATATCCCTTGCGGGGTAGACAGAGCCAACAGTCTTGAAAAGACTGAATGGCCACGTTCAGCTATTTGGCTTAATGATAGAATTGAGATTCAAATAGTGACAGGTTGCTAACCCATCGCCTAAAAAAGAATCCCAAGTTTGGAAGCCTATCCCTTAGTCGCCTTTTACGACATCCACGGGAAAGAGATAGAGTGGTCCTATTTTTTTTTTGAATTGGTGCCGGGTACCACATGGCACTGCAAGGTAATAACAACTTATAAATTATTACTCATTTTAAACTTTCGCGTTGCGTTATATTATTATTAAATAGGTAGCTGAAGACCCAGAATAACACTTTTTATCATGGTGTTCTCGCGGGATTGATTCCACGCGGACGAAGTCGCGGGCGACCTTTAGTGATGTCTCTCTTCTTAGTGATGTCGCCACAATATTACAAAGTGAAACAAATATTAATAACTCAGGAAAGAGACTTTGGCACATGGCCGCGGTAGTATCAAAACTTACCTTCAACATCAGGGTTCAAATAGTTCTTGACTTCAGTGAGGATGAACTGGATCTCGTCCTCAGTGGGCTTCGGGTTGTGTGTGACCTGGCACGGAAGGTCGGTGGTTCCTGCGATGGTTCCCTTCAGCCAGGGCAGGAAGAAGATCACGCGGCCGTCTGATGTGGCTGGGTCCAGGAGGCCCATGTGTTCCGGACTGGAAATAGGAAATAAATGTTATTATCTTCATATGTAGACACATACATACGATATACGCTCTGTTATAATAATGGAATTACGGTTTGGTTGAAAGGAGATAGAAATGAAATTGCATAAAAAGTAAAGAAGTCACATATATGTCTCTCAATGCACAGACGAAACTACTTACTTAATGTCCGAAATATTTGGCATAAAAATGCATGGCAATTAAAGATTACTGTGTTTTTATATGGAAGCGAGGAATACCTGTAGTATCCTGGCAATACAATATGGACGCCGGAAGACGGACAGCAGATCTCCGGAACAGACGGGTCGTCCATCTTGCGGATGCTGTCCGTGAAGGGGCCAGTCGCGTTGATGATGCATTTCGCTTTTACGTCCCATTCCTTACCGGTCATTTCATCCTGTCGATTGTAAGGAACACTTGATAAAAACAAAACATTTGAACAGCTTTATTTTTGATTGATTGATTGTGATGATTTTACGTCAACCAATGTTGTGAAACCAAACGTTTTGACAATTATTAAGCGATATGAAGTATCCTATACTATTAATGAATAAAAATTTTGAATTTGGATTTTTTTTTAATTTGTCACTATGAGCTTGGCTGTCGACTAAAACTGCGATGCTGGGAACTACACGGCATGAATATAGTACAGACATACTTCGTTAGTTTATTGGTAATTTGAAAGAACATATTCGGTATCTATAGTATATATAGTTTTTGGCTACCCCTCCCAGAACAGGCGTTATGTATGTATTTATGGAAAACCACCGCCCTCTTAATCTTAAATTTCAGCATTTATCGTTGCCGTGGAAATTGTCAGATAAACATAGCCTATTTTATTACTAATTGAGTTTAATTTCAAAAAACAAAAAATATACAAATCTCTCTATCTTTATGAATATGCAAGCTTATTATATAAGTAAGCTATGCTTTATTAATGTAATATATAAGCTTACCTTCAACCTAGCGCCAGTGAGTTTCCCGCCAGCTTTATGGAGCTGCGTAACGCTGATGTGGTTGGCGATGGTGCACCCGTGTCGAGCTGCCGTCAATGCGATGGCTAAGTTCATACGCGCGTCGTCTTGTTGGCCTGGAATTGGGTTTAATTTTTATTTAGTTTATTTTATTTATTAGTTAATCTATTCCCTGACAACAAAACAGACATATACGATCAATTGAATTTGCATACTCATCAAAGCAATTGCTTTCTTTGTATCTTTTTAGTTAAGGCAAAACAACGAGTTACTAAAAATTAAAAAGATATGCAAGATACACGCTTCCAGTTTAATGAAATATATAATATATACCTATGTATATATAATTTTTATACGATATGTTATGACTCAACAATTTATCCATAATATTTATTTCTAGAGACAAGGAAATTTATGTTCTTTATCCTTAGTTGAGACGGAAAAGCAAAACTTCTTGCATGTTTTTGTCTACCCTACTTTGGAAATGTCTAATAAATCCCGAAAGGTTTTTTTTATTTCGTTTTGTGCAAGATAATACCTACTCACCATCATAGTACACGATGCCGCCACAAAGGTTGTCCGATTTCAACATAGGGAATAGTTCAAGAGTGTTCTTTTTAGACAAGTAGTAGGAACTCTTCACGTTTCTGTCGCCGGCTACCAAGTCATACATCTTAATGCCGAACCAATAGTAGGGTACTTGCCACCATCTGTAACACACATAACACGTCTTTATACTTTACGGGGTAGATAGCGCCAGTAGTTGATGATGTAAAAGATTCAGAGATACATATTGCTAGTTAGGATCTAAAAGGGTTTTCTGTCTATATGTCCTTTGTATGCATGCGCTATCTACGAAAGTTGTGGATGAATTTTGTTCCTGTTTGAAATATCGGAAAGAGTTGAGTGAGGCTTCCCTGTGCGAAGTCGGGGCGGGTCACTAGTCGAGCAAAGGTCTATAACTAAGTTTATCTTTTTAATTTGCGCGGGTGGAGAAGAAGTTGGCGAACTTTATGGTATTTCTTGGATACCAGACCGCCTATAAAATTTTGTTTTTGTTTATCAAATGTTAGTACCTAGTTCCTTTTTTGGCAAAAACAACGAGCAGAGTCACGTGCGTGCGCACATGAACGCGTGACAGCGTGATAAACACGTCTTATTAATTAAGTCTATTGTATTGAGTAATAAAGATTGCTACACGTTTTACATGTGAAAATTCCGCCGTTTACTGATAAAGTTATCAAATACGTCAGTCGTATCAAACTTTAACGAGACTCGTCTGCCGTTATTAGATAATCTATCAAGAAATATGGCTTATTGACCCTTAAATTCACACAAAGATAGTTCTTTACTCTTTTTGAGACAGACAGAGCCAATGGTTACAAAACTCGTAGGTTTTATGATGTACCTAATAGACACGTCACGCTAAAAAAATAAATAAATTCTCTTTCCCGACGAGGTTGGCAGACTACTTCTTTCCAAGAGCCACGGTCGTTTCATCCATATTTCTAACTCTCTTCATAAAGCTCGGGGGTTTCGGGTACTCTTTACCTACAAACTAATGGTTAATTCTCTTTCAAGTCAATGGTTTAATAAGTCGTTAACCAAGTCGATAGTGGATGAGTTTTATACGAGTACGTTTTGATTGAAAGTGCTTACTTGTAGACGGGTAACAGGATAGGCAGCGGCCTTGTGAGATGCGGCGCGACCTCCAACATGTTAGCTCTTTCGTGTAACGCTTCCTTCACCATTTTGTACTGGTCGTAGTCAAGTTGCATGATGGCTTTTTGGAGGTACCGTACGCCGCCGTGGATCAGTTTCGTGCTTCGACTTGAAGTGCCGCTGGCGAAGTCGTCCTTCTCCACGAGAGCGGTGCGAAGACCTGAAGGGAAGAACTAATTTTTTATGGGAAGTGTTATGAAATAAGTGTTGTTTGCAAAATAAGAGTTCTTGAGTATCTGTGTTTGTAAATTCTTTATTGCACAAAAAACAAAATATGAAATCATACAGTTTTTAGAATAAAATAATGTGTACAACGGCGGCCTTATCCCAATTGGGATTTCTTCTTTGTTTATTGGGAATATTGGGACACTAGTTAAAAGTATGATTTCGATGTTCTTAGACGAATGTTTGTTTCACATAAATGAACATGTAAAATTTCTTGTTCTAGCTAAGATGATGGCGTAGGTACTTCAGTATTTTTCTTATGATCTCTAGAACCAGTGGTGGTGGGTGAGATACGCAACACTGAATCGGTGCTACGTTACCCTCACCTCAAAATTTGGTGTCATCTTTTTTTTTATATTACTGGCGTGTTCTATATCCTGTCATTGTAATTTAAAACCGTGTGTTTCCCGGCACCATTAAAAAAAGAATAGGACCACTCCATCTCTTTCCCACAGATATCCTAAAAGGCGACTAAGGGATAGGCTTATAAACTTGGGATTCCCCTTTTAGGCGATGGGCTAGCAACCTGTCACTATTTGAATCTCAATTCTATCACTAAGCCAAACAGCTGAGCGTGGCCTATCAGTCTTTTCAAGACTGGTGGCTCTGTCTACCCCGCTAGGGATATAGACGTGATCATATGTATGTATGTAATTTAAAACATACTAAACAGTTATACCTCTAGTAGTGGCGTCTAGGGCGCATCCGACGCCCGTAGCGCCTCCTCCAATGATCAGGATATCATACGTGTGTCCGGCTTGCAAAGCGGTTACTTGTTCTGTCCGGGACGGTAGGGGGCGCTTCTTGCGTTCTGTCCTAGCCCCCACTTTTGGACTGTACCAATTCTGAAAGTGAACGTTATTATATGGAATATAGTCCGGTAGTTAATGAAAAATAAAATTAAGTGTCAGTGTCATGTGTTTGTATGGAATATTGCATGGAACAAAGTTTCCATTATCGTAACAATATTGTGTTTATGATAATGGAATCCTGATCCCAACCTGCGGGGGAGCGGCGAGCTATAATTAATTTTCGCAATAACGTAAAATGCCGTCTACGTCGAGTAGTCGCCTTGTACGAATTTTCACTTAATATCAGGAAGCCTACTAAAATCGGTTTAGTTTTTCAGTCACCCAAATGTAAAAGAGAAAAGTACCTATTAGTCATCATCATACTCCTAAGATTAGACCCAATAGATCCCTAAAAAGGAATCCAAATAAAAATAAAACTTTCTTTCTAGAAAAGCTTACGTAAGCCTTATAGAAACTTAGTACAAACAACACGAAACTACGAATTCCGAACCTGACCTACAAAAGGCGCGGGGCAAGCCTACATGACTGCAAGTTTATTTGGCTGAATGCCAACTTGTTTCACTGACGCTAGTCTATTATCAGCAAAGTACTTTCGGTTATACGGAATTCTTTTAATTTCAATTGAATAGTCGTGGATAGCCAAAAATATCTTTCCCTTACCAATCTTACTTATACCTACCAGTAATTTTAATAACCTTAGGGTTTAAAATCCCATGTTACAGTATTTCTAGTCGTGTTTCTTGGGGACTGTGTAAGAGTTTTACCCATAATTCCCACAGGAAATAAAAATAATGAATACGAAAGGCGTGCACGCGCAAGTGCGCCGGGCGAGCCTTAGGTTTCTATATCTACTTAGTGTACATTTTTAATGGCTTTTAACTTCCTGAAGTGGTAAAGTTTGTAAAGATACTAATTAATCCGTGGACGTCGAAAGAGACGACTTAAGAAAAGAAAAAAGATCTCCGTGTTCTTTGATCTTTGTAGTGAAACATGAAGTACTTAATTAATTACTAACAATAACTGATGGAAAGTAGGTGTGTAGGTTTACTTACTAAAAACATCCTTCAAGCCAATACCCTTTATACGTTTTTGGTTTTGGCTGCCGAGTATGCCAAAGGAATGGTAAACCTACAAATTATGAACCATCCTACAACAATAATATCTACTTATTTTTTTAGTAATATTGACGTTCAAGTAGTAATCAAAAGAAATGATGCAACAACATTAAAAAAATATTATATTTTTTGGATACCTAATATACCTACTTATATCAAAGATCGTGATTCTTTTTATTGGCTATGCTAGGAACTACCTAAACAATCTTATTCTCCGGATTTTCCAGTCTAGGCAGGAAGGTTACTACAACGGAACGACTGACGTGTGACCTCCGTGACCCTATTAACATACTGACTTGACCATATCCAACTTAGTGACACATACAACCTGTTCACGTTTAGGATCTAGGGATTCAATTCCCGATTCTAATTCAGGTGTTTCAATTATAAAGTTCAAATAGTGAAACAAAGTAAGTTGACTTTGTGATTAGATACCAACGGTGTAGTTTTAACTATTCGTCGTTAGATGACGTCATTATGAGTTTGTATTTTTATCATTGATCGATTCTTTCACGATTACGTGAAGGTTTATTTAGGTATTTAATTAAATAATTTAAATGAATGTACCTATAGCGAACTATAAATTAAGTGATTTTCTGTCCAGCTTTTTTTAAAGAAAGCCTTAACCTACATAATTTTACATAATTTCAAAATATTTCTAACTTTGAAGTTATTGCTAGTGTAGAGATTCAAAATTTTCGAATTCGATAAATCGATTTAATACGTATTATTATTTAAAAATTGGTATTAATTAAAAATGTAAGATTGTGGCCCTTTTGTAGTTGGATGCCACATAAAAATGGTTTGAACTAAAATAATGATTTAAACGAAAAAATAAAATAAAACCAAAGTGGTGTACATAACGTAGGTTGATAAAAAATAACATAGTATCACGCAATACAATCGTGATTGTGTCATGAAGTTGTCAGATGATTTAATAGTGATACCTATGTCATTTTTGTAATAAATTTTATTGGCAACTAAGTATGTAATTACTATAGGTAGATAGTTATTTTCTGATTTGTGATAATTTTTTGCACACATTTTTTTATGACGTCGACATAAATTTCCTAAATGCCATGCTACAACATTGCACGTAAAAAATACCCAATGTCGATCAAAGACGCAAAAGACACAAAGAAAGCCGTTCCATATTAAATTGTATCTAAGCGGTTTTTATTGTCCCTTCCCAAGGTGATTTACAGTTAACTAGGAGTGGTTCATATTGGTTTTTATAGGAAATTATAAACAATAAATTATGTTATAATACTAAAATTTTGTACAATATGATACATGACATTAGCAAAATGGGTGTACAAGTAGATAGCTTCTTGTAGTCTTATTATATGTATTCTATAGTGTCAATTAGGCCTCGAATGATCTTAATACATACATACATAAAATCACGCCTCTTTCCCGGAGGGGTAGGCAGAGACTACCTCTTTCCACTTGCCACGATCTCTGCATATTTCCTTCGCTTCATCCACATTCATAACTCTCCTCATGCAAGCTCGGCGGTTTCGGGTACTTTTGACCTGACCCTTTACCAGGACGTCCTTAATTTGATCAAGATACGTTCGTCTAGGTCTTCCCACTCTGACCTTTCCCTCCACACCCTCCATGTATATCTGCTTAGTCAACCTATTTTCATTCATCCTCTCCACATACCCTTTTCTATTCCTGTAACTACATCTTCTTTCACATCACAACATTCCCTTATCACGCTGTTCCTTATCCGGTCACTCAATTTCACACCCAACATACTCCTTAACGCTCTCATTTCCACTGCATTTATTCTGCTTTCGTGCTTATTTTGCCATACCCAACTTTCACTTCCATACATTAATGTCGGGACCAACACGCCCCTATGCACATGATCTTAATCTGCAAAATATATTTGTTTTGATATTGTAGCCTAGGTCTTATAACTTAACGCCCTCTCTGTTCCTATATATAGCAAAAGTAAGATGTCATGAAATGCATGATTTCCCGCTATTATGATACTCACGGCAACTGAGTCATCCGCTCCGAGAGCCCACGCCGCCACAAGGGCACCCGCGGCTCCTGCACCGCCTATTATTACTTTTCTTCTAGACATTTTCTGAAAAATAATAAATACATATATATGCTACTGGACCATTTCGGTAAATCAAACTTGAAGGCGATTAAAAATAGAAGCAGCTTTTAGTATGCTATAGTGCTTATCTAGTATCAGCCCTACACATGTTGATGATAATAATGCCATGAACATAGATATGGTACATGATATATATTGTAATGTGTCACAGGTGCAATAGTAATTTAAGTGATAATAGTAATAATAGAATAGTGATAATAAGTATGGTGCGGTAGTTGGTATACCTTCCAACTTCATTAGTAGCTACCTATCTATCTATTTAAAAATGTGCCTAGTTAGTATGTTATCGAAACGACGAAAGAGATTTTCAAGATTATACAGTCATGCTCTTTAGTCCCAGAAAACCTTTACCTTTCAAGTATTTCGGTAATGCGTATGTGGATGATTGTGAGTCACTTTCCCATTGAGCCATTTTAAGGTGTTAAAACTATATGAATGTTTTAAATGGTGTACCAGACAGTTCGTCTGCAATTGGTCAAATTGCCTTCATTGTGAAAAAACTCCCTTTCGGTAGATGGTGTAAAAATGCTAATTAATAGATTATCACTTCCGAGTTGTCTGGCGTAATAGGATCGCCACGATAAAAGCCAAGGTTATGTTCACTACCCAGACTCGTGTATTTTGTCTTATCTCTACGGAAGACTACAGATTGGTTTCTAACGACAGTTAAATTTTGTAACTTATCTACCTACATACTTTTAGTAGAAGTCTCCAAGGCGACTTATGGGAAAATAACGTTAGTTATTTATTACATAATGTGTAATTTATTCGCCTTCATAAAATGACCCTTTTTGTTACATCTGTTTTGTAACGATTTCATCTGAATTAAAAGTTTGTCTTGGCTGAACTTTCAGTTCCATAAATTTTATTTTACGACACCTATTTTAATTTTATTTGTTGAGAACATGTCTTCTTTATTTTATTATTTTTGATTTTATTGGTATAACATCTTCAAAAGAAGCTCCAGCCTGCACTATTCTCAATTAGCTATTTCTTTTATACTGCTATACGCGACAGATATTAGGATAATCTAATTCGATTTTGCACGCATTTCTAGTTTCTGTTTCTATAGATACGGTTTGTCATCTATGTAGACCTTATCAGTCAGATAAGTTATATACAACACGTTATTTTCCGTAGTATTTTTAATTTATTTTCTGATAATTTCACATGCAATGCTATTGACCGCATAGTTATGTCATATACGAAGAAAGAGTTGCGTCGTTGAATGTTGGCAATGACTCTACGTGCTTCGAATGTAGTTCCAATTTTATCCAACTCGTGGCTAGACATGAATTTCACGCAGTACCCATGTGGGTATCGACAGTCTTTGTAAAACTAAGACATTATTCTGATAGTACAGGATCACACGCCAAGACTTCAAGCCAGAACCGAAATAGACTGAGCTTACGAAATAATCAGAGTCGCACACGTTAATAGAGGAATTGGTACACACGTGTAGTCAGGTGATACATAGTAATTGCACCGTTTACTATGAATGTCAATGCCATTCTCTTTCTTATCTAGCGATAAAAATGTATAATTAATTTGATACACTTTAGGTGAGTGCTCTTAGCAGTTATATCATGCATGATTCAGTGGGCGCCATAAATTTTATTCACGAATTGAATTCTTGTCCTCTTTGACCTTGACAAAGACCCGGTTAGGTTTATATTTTATACTATGTGAGAATCCTTGAACCAGAGCGCCATCGACACCACGATGATGTCATGTTAATCGTTTATGTATGTGGAACATGGGCGCGAAGCAAATGGATTAAACATAAGTTATCAAAAGACGGGATAAATTATATCTTGAGAAAAATAAACATAAATATGTGACATAATTTAAATAAACTAGTAATTTTAATGGACAAAACAGCTAAAGTAAAATTATTAGTTAAAATGCAAGAAAGCTTTCGAAAACGCAATTAAAAGCAAGAATGAATTTCCAAAGCGAAGCAGTTGTAAAGCCAATCAGTTAATTGACAAAAATCAACTTAACTAACCTTTTATAATTGAAGAAAACCTGGCAAAACCATGAACTGTGATTTACAATAAACAAAAACTAAATCTAATGTGCAAGGACGTCAACGGCCTGTATAAATTCTCGTTATTTTTCCTAAAATGAAACTTGTATATGTGAAACACTATTTGGATACATCACTGTTAACTTTTATAAATATGTAGTTATACACTATGTTAATGTTAACTAAAATTATTAGCTAATCGTACGTAAATGACTACAACGCGCAACCGGGCGCACCACATACCCGGTAAATGCACGACCTACTGACTGACTAGGTACAGCTGTAGCGTTTTGTTCGGTCGATCCGAGATTCCCAGTCGAGTGAGTCATTGTTCTTTTGATGGAGACGCGAGCACATCACTAACTTCACGCCCCACCTGATTTCATGGTAATAGCTAGCGCCATCTATTGTCAAATAGTAAAATTAGAAATTTAACATTTGTAAGCTGCTCTACTTCAGTTCAAGATTTCTGATAAACATTTCAAGCCCTTCTATTGAATTGAAAAGTAGATAATCTTGACCAGGAAATTTATTTTACACCATACTAAGAATAATTTGGTACAAATAAAAAATCACTTTCGAGACTAAAAAAACGAACTTTAGCATGGGCTCTTTGAGAATTTCAAGAAAAAGTAACAAATAGGTACTAAAAATTAAAAATGTATTTCTTTTTTTTGCTCAAATATTATAACTGCAACGGGTAGATATAATAATTATAAATAAATAAGTATATACGGGACTAATTACACAGATTGAGCTAGCCTCGAAGTAAGTTCGAGACTTGTGTAACGAGATACTAACTCAACGATACTATATTTTACAATAAATACTTATATACATATCTATGTAACTTTTTCTGATTGGCCTGGGTCTTGTATTTTTTTCTAAACATCCAAGACCCAGGCCAATCAGAAAAAGTTCTTTTCTCATTATGCCCTGGCCGGGATTCGAACCCGGGACCTCCGATGTCACAGACAAGCGTACTACCGCTGTGCCAGAGAGGCCGTGAAACTTATATATTTCATACTTTTCAAAATAAATTATTAAATGACAATAGGTATAATTTAACCCTTCTTTGCATGGTGATGGAAATTTCAATCATAACATTTAGTGAAGAAAAAAAGGTACTCAAAAACTGTAAACTTTAAATTTGTTGTTGCTGGCAACTTTATAAATGACTATTGCGTACAACAAAACCCTAGTACCAGTCTACTAGAAGAAGAATTACAATAAAAAAAAAGAAAGGTCACTTCGGTGTAAATTTCCCAAATGTAAAGGCTATTCCACAATTTCGTGTAATCAATGTGAAGTTAATTTGTGGTTGAATAAAAATAATAATTGTTTTTTAAATTATCATTTAGAATAAAGGAGATTAAGTAAACAATATCTTTTGACTTATTTAGTAATGAGTTATATATGTAACAATGTATAATGATGTAAATTTTTATCACTGTTTTTTAAATAATTCAAATTCTTATTTATACTAGGATTTTTTTAAATATTTTTCCTTTAATCTAGAGCATTAATTACATCAACCTGATTTATTTTAAAAGAAATAGGAAAAATCATGCAATGAAGGGTTAATTTTAATAAGTATGGAACGAATAAATTTTTGAGTTTATTCATAACCAAATTACAAATATTTTCTGCGTAACTATTATATTCGTATCACAGATATCTGTCTTATCTGTTAACAATAACTAAAGCATGTTCTCTACCATCTCATTGCATGACAAATATGACCTCATTCATTTGTCACACTTAGAATAAACTACATTTCTTAGGCGTGAAGGATACCTCTTGCTTTAAATTATATTTGTTTGTGAAATAGGTAGTAGCAAACTATGTAGTACTCTTCTCTTTTTGGACATTTTTGGAGGTAACAGAATGAAAATTTACCAGAAAAAAAATCTTTACCACAAATATTCATTCTGGCACTTTCTCCACATGTTAGAGAATTGCAAATTTTGAGCAAACAATTTGTATCTGCCATTAAGCATTAAGCTCTATCTATAAAATTAATTCTAAACAAAAAGATAATTTACTCCAACACTTTATTAATTTAAAGTTCAGACCTTACAAAACACATTTGAGACCACACTACTTGTCCTTTTTCTCGGAGGCGAGCGAGTTGTAAATCTTGGTGACTTCGTTAACCACTAGAGGTTGAACAATCGTGCCGTTGGTGTCGATAAAATTGGCGAAGGATTTGTTGATGGAAGCCTCGCGGGTTTTGCCGTTGGAGTCGCGCATCACTAGAACCAGGTTGTATTTGTCGTCGTGCCTGTGAAGATAAGAATAAATAAAAAACAATAAATGCATACCTAATTGAGTTCAGAACAAAAAATCACTAAAACATTTAAACTAAATAGGCTTATACTCCAACATAGACAAGGATTTCTTCTATATCTCTTTGTCTTTGAGGTGAACTGAAGCACAAGTATGAAATATTTGAAGGTCAACAATAATTTGTTCATTATTATAATATAGCTCTTACTCTTAAAATAGAGAATTTATTTATAATTTTGCAATTTCCAATCGAAAAAAGTTATTACGATATTAAGAACATTTTCAGAATTTACAAACTAAGATAACTACTAAACGTAAACTACTTACTTTTTAACATAGGAGCTGGCTTCCCATACTCGTTGATTGTTGCCCACTTTTTCTTTGGCCACTACAAATATTCCCTTTTCCTTGAATGTGGTGTAAAGAGTCAGGATTCCCATAAGTATGAAGTACGAGGACACGCAGATTATTAGCACCAATCTGAAAATGTCGCGAGTGATTAACAAAAATAGACCACACTAATAATAAAGAGAAAAGATTTGTATTTGTGTAACATATTAACTCAAAAACTACAGAACTGATTGGCACGAAATTTGACACAGATATAAAAGCCCTGTGAAAAAGCTAATAGACAAATAAATTAAGATAAAAAAACCTTGTCTGCTTATTTATTTATACAAGTACTAGATGGATAGTAAAGTTGTAGGGATAAGGTTATGTACTAAAAATATTATATGATGTAAAAGAAAAAGATTTATAAAATTTGCTAGACTGTATATGGACTATCCCACTACCCTCAAGAGTTGAATCATGGGACGGGTGTGGTAAACATATACTAACTGTATATGTACCCACAGTGTTTACATATATGTATACCTGGACTGTGGGAATGGGTACAGATAGTCCCAGAGCAGAGCGTAGAGGGCCACACCCACTGCTAAAGCACACAGGAACAGGCGGCCGTCAATAAGAGCAAAACTCTCCTTGCATTTTAAGTCTCCTGTCAGTACCTAAAACAGAAATAATAATTTGTCGTATTCATACATTAATTATACCTTTATGATGGAAGGATAGTCTAGACACTAAATTGCCATGAATTCTGCATACCACCTATTTATTATGCTTCATTCATTAATTGAAAAGAATAATGAATGAAACATTAGGATAAGAGAATTGTTGGAAAAGGATACTCATATTACAATAACGGATTCCAGAAAACTTTCAGATTAGACTGAAATCTTCTTATCTTTAGGTTAAACTTTGAGGATTAGATAATTATAGGAGAATAAATAAGGATCACTTCATATCTTCCTGTAATTTTTTTTCGATATACAGATAATTTGAGTGTGATAAGCACTTAACAACTTGTGCATTAAATATTTAAGTAATCATTTAAGAAAAAATTACTTTATAAAGGTATGTGGTAAACTATTTTACATATATACTGGTATATGACCGTATAGAGCAATGAAAGAAGCAGAGTATTTACCTCTCTGATAGCATCATCAATAGCATTTTTGGCAGCGGCACCATCCCACTTATTAATTTTTACAACCTGTAAAAAATATCAAAAAATATAGTGAGGCATGGAATCAAAAATCAGTCCACTCTACAATAGGTTCCAGAACCCTTTACTTGCAGTAGGAAAGTGTCCTGGCAATATGACGTGGTCATATTTTTTTAAGATTTACTTTGTATTTAACCAACATAGAATTCATATTTACCTCGGGTGTCTCAGCCATAATTTAATGATTGTTAATTATACAAAATATTAAATAACAGTCTCACTTTAATTAACAAATGCGCTTCTATTCCGAAAACAAGAAGCGAACACGAAATGAAAACAGAACACTGACCGCTTACGTATGCTTACTGTCGCTTACTTTCAGACTTTGATAGACATTTAGTGCATTGTTGCCAATCCTAATGTAACGGAGATAAAAAAAAACACCACATGAAGTTGAAGTGAAGAAAGAGAAAAGAATCCACTGAAATAAACCATCAAGTGCGAGTTGAAATTATCCTTGTACATACGTTAGTTCAACTCGCACTTGACCGTTTTTTGGTGGTGTCACTACGTTTGTACAAAATTTGTCCACCAATCCTGAAACTGCGCTGTACGTAGTGTTTATTGTTCCTATTTTTACTACGCTTTTATTTGTAGTAGGTACAATAATTTTAATAGATTCATAAAGCCATTTTGGAATGGATATACTAGGCGTCACTCTATAAGGTGACAGTGTTTGAATAAAATCACGTTAAAAATATCATTAAATAAAAAATAGTTTATAATATTATGCAATCGACTCGGTTGGATTGGATTTGGTTTTGTTGGTTTTTCTAATTTGACTGTAGGCAACACTAGACCAAGCAAAGCAAGATGAAAATGAAATAGATAAAAAAATTGGTGGGATGATGAAGGGATCAAACGAAACGGCGAATTCATTTTTATTTGATAATTGCAAATAATGCAGTTCTTGCTCCATCAAACGCGTTGTTTTAATAATTTAAAATAATTCTTCATGCTTTTATTTCTATAATCTTGCAGAAGAAAATCAAGTTGCTTGTTTGCTGTCAGATTGAATACCTATCACAAGTATTTTTGATGGTCAGCCAACCGGTGGTAACGCTGTGGAAAGTCTGAATTATGCTGAAAGTTATAATAAAACAAAGTGAGTATAATAAACACGTAAGTCATTGAATAATAAAAGAGTTGGTTATTTAGTTGATATCCATGTGGCATTGACAGAAACAAGAAACAATAACGATCGAAAGAGGTCACTGTCTAGTCCCCCACCCGTGTCGACCATGATTATTTTATTGTCTGGTGCATTTTAGGTTGATTGCGGATGAATAGTGGAAGCAATGGCAAAGCGTAAGAAGGCTGCAGTGAATCCAGCTGCATCGCGGCGGACAAGTCGCCGTAATAAGCAGCCAACCGATGATAGCGCCTCCGCGTCCACGGCCAGCGAATCCCCCGCCTCCGAACTACCACCGACAGACTCGTCTCAACCACTTCAAAATACAACTTCTTTAGAACCAACAACTTCCAATCCTGATATTACACAAATAGATCCACAGTCAAGTTCAAATGCCACAAAATCTCTTCAAACACCAATAGTGGCCTTACATAAGAAATTCGGCAAATATCGCCTGTTTAATAGTGATGAAACACTGACTAAAAAATATGAGGTTGGCAGTGACAGTGAAACCAACAGCAGTCTTGAAGTAAGGGTTGTTGACCCCTGTGCCAGCTCAGAGTCCGACTCCAATGCTGCAGAGAGTCAGTCAGATACAAATAGCAGAGCTTGCATTAGTCCTATGATTAGTTCTATAAGTTTAACCCAAAGTCAATGCAGTTCAAGAGATATTTCACCTGTACCAGTGATGCCTAAAAGTCCACAGGTTGTTCCTTTAATTGAAACTGTGGAGTCTGATGACAAAATGTGTTTAGACACAATAACTTCCTTTGTGCCTATTCCACCAGACTTGGGTATGACACCATCCACTGATCCAATAATTAGTGAAAATTGTGAAGAGATTCCTATTCCTGTTAGTGAAAATAATCCTCCTGAGGATATGAATCAATCTGAACAAGTTGAATATGGTGGGGATGACGATGAAGTCATTACCATAGTGCAAATAGTAGAAGATGACAACCCTGAGTTATATTACAGAATTAATATTGACAGTCCAAAAGAACAGACAAGTCATCAAACAGATAATTATGTTAACGAGAAACATGATGAATATGTGCAAAAACATTTTGAGAAACTCAATATTGTCTCATCAGAAGAATCTATGGTTTCCCCCATGCAATATTGTGAATCTCTTTGCACTCCACCTGTTTGTATCACTCCAGACCTACAGTTCCCTAAAGAGAACATAAATGAACATTTAGTAAGACCTGATCCTAGTTTAACACCGAGTTCTACACTATCAGATGACAGTAACTCTTCAAGAATAACTGAAGTGAATCAGAATAATTCCAATGATTCTGCAGAATCATCACCAACTGGAGTGAGGAGATCTAGTCGTATTAAAACTATAAGCAATTTGAAACAAAAGACCAAAGGCTATGGTCTGGTGAAGACACCATTAAAGAAAGCTTTGATAACACAGACAAAGCTAAAACTGGAGGAGATTGGTTCAGATAGTCAAGATAAGTCTTCTGATACTACTTTGAGTAATGCCCCGGTTTCACCATCTTTTCCTGTACCTTCAGATATGCCTGTGAAGGTCAAGTCACGGTGGAGAAGGTCTAGTGAGCTAGAGATGGGTGCAGGTTCACCGGCTAATTCTCCATTGGCTAGTCCAAGTTTGCCACAGCGTTTACCAACCGTAGCTGAATCTCAGAATCTTGAAGAGGAGCAAACTTTTCCTATAAGCAAAGAGGCTTATGATAGAATAATTGATGAGAGGATGAAACAATATGAACATTTAGAAGAGAATGACTATTTATGTGAACGTATGATAAGCAAAGAGACTAAGAAGATGATCTGTGACTGCTTTATGACCAAAGAGGAATTGGAGCGGGGTGAATTAGCTTGCGGAGATGACTGTCTTAATAGACTGCTTATGATTGAATGGTAAGACACTTTAATCTGCTTCTTTGTTGTTCCATATGTTAGTTCAAATTAGTTGTCCTTTTGAATTTTGTGAAATTTAGCAATTGTAACATTTGTTTTCACATATGGTAAGGTAAAATGTTTAAAAAAACTTATTTATTTTGCAGTAACTCACGTTGTCCTGTGGGCGACAGATGTACAAATAGGAGGTTCCAAAAGAGAGAGAATGCCGCCTTGAAAGTATTCTACGCTGATAAGAAAGGATGCGGTGTAGAAGCAGAATTGGATATACCATCGTAAGTATGACGATTATGAGCATTACTCACTCAATATAAAATGCGATTGAAAATTTTTGTTACAGTAAATATGATAGTAGTATAGTTTATTGCTCATGCGAAGTAATTTTATATACTTATGTTGGCTAAAAGAATTGCACCCGCCTTTTGTACTATATTTTAGTTATTTACAAAATGTACAAGATATAAATAATAAGTAAATAAAATAATATAATGCCAAATCTGAGCTCTGTATTTACCGTCTAATCTAAGTTTTTTTAACACAGAGGTCTAAAGTCTACAGTTCTTGGTTGTAAAATGATATATTGACTATATTGCTTCATTCTATCAGCATTGACAAATAATGCCTATTATTAACACTTGCCTTGAAAATCCACAAGTTGTATGTATCGGGAAGAGAGATGCAGACAGTGAATTCCAATCACCAGTTAGTTATTTAGTTCTTAAGCTGCTTTGCGTCTTTATAGATCTTAAATCTCTTCTGAACTAGAAAAATATTTACTTTTCATATCCACCAATTTCACTTGGTTTGTTAGTATCCACTTATCTATATTTGAAGAAATCTCACAATACTGAAATCACTTCTGTGGACCACCTGATTCCTCAAAGGATGTTGTTATTCACTCCTTCTGTAAACCACTTGTTTGGCCAATAACACATGTGCTTAAAATACCTACATATAGTCCCTTGCGGGGTACACAGAACCAACAGCCTTGAAAAAACTGATAGGCCCCATTCAATTTTATAAATTAATGAGACAGTTGAGATTCTATTACTGACTGGGTGGTCCTATTACTTTTTCTGTTGGTACTGTTGGTGGTGCGGTGGTTGGTGGGAACCACACGGCACCAACAGATTTGATTAACATACAAACAAATGCTTACAGGGGCGAATTTCTAATGGAATACGTTGGCGAGGTGCTAGACTACGATCAGTTCTACAAACGGGCCCAGGCTTACTCCGACGAGAACAATCTTCACCATTACTTCATGTCCCTAAAAGGGGACACAGTAATCGATGCGACGACAAAAGGGAACATATCGAGGTTCATCAACCACTCGTGCGATCCTAACGCCGAGACGCAGAAGTGGACTGTCAACGGAGAGTTGAGGATCGGATTCTTCAGCAAACGGGATATTGTTGCCGGAGAGGAGATTACGTTTGATTACCAGTTCCAAAGATTTGGGTGAGTTTTGTTATTTTAATAATCATACATGCAAAGTTGCGTTTTTAATTAGAATAAAAAAGTTATTAGCAGTAAAATATTTTGAATCAGTCCTGAATTGTATAACATAAAATGATAAATATTAGTACTGGTTATGAATTATGACTTAAGCGAATAGGTGCCATGCGTGAAATACATCTTAAGAAGAACAAAATTATTAAATTGACGCTAATACAAGCACATAAATTGTTTATTCTTCTTTTAATTATTTTGAAGATTTCAGACTTCATTCCTGTATGGATTACAGGAAAGACACAATGACCAAATATTTGTATATCTGTGAAAAACGAGTACAATGTGCATTCCAGCGCCCAGCGCAGTAAAACTGGGGTGTTGATGTGTTGTTTCCGTGGTTCCGCAGAAAGGTGGCGCAGCGCTGCTACTGCGGCGCGCACAACTGCCGCGGCTGGATCGGCGCCGAGCCGGACTCCGACGACGAGTATGATGAGGTACATTTTTAAATTTCGTTTGAGTAAGTGGAAGATACGTGTGATTTGAGTATAATTTATGAGTTCTTAGTACAGACACTTTAAGGTCGTTTGATTCTGATTAAGTAGGTATTTTTCTTCGTCATGGCCTTATAGTGATTAAATGAGTGATATAGTATTACAATGATATATCTTTTCACATAACGTTTTTATAATAAATTAAATAAACTTAGTCATACATAGCAAAAGTAGTATGCAGGGATCGTGGCAAGTGGAAAGATGTAGTCCCTGTCTACCCCTCAGGAAAAGGCGTGATTTAAGTATGTATTTGTGTAAGTATGTGTGATTAATAACCTTCTATTCACCGGATTGCCTTATCTAAGAGAATTTTGACAGAACAAAGACTGTTTTTCAGGAGTAAGTAAAACAGGTCATTACACGAAGCGAATCCCGTCTGAACTTCGTAACTCTGTTATAGCATTGAACCAAAATAGGTTATTTAGACGATTTACTTATTCAATGCCTATAGTAAATATTCAATATTGTTTAACAGGAAGATGAAGATGTTTCGACATCGAAGAGTGGCGCCGACGAGTCGTCAGCGGCAGAATCGGGAGACGCGAAACTCCAAGAAACCCCGCGACCCAGGAGACCCAAGCGGGAACGCAAGTACAAGCCCAAGACTGACCTGGTGCAAGATGCTGATGTGAGTTCTTTTTAGAAGCTTATTAGGTGGAAAGAAAAGAATCTGGTTTATTACTACCTTTAGATATTGTTACAAACCGGAAGACTTCTATGTTCTGTTCGAATGTCGCCTGGTTCTTGTTGTGAACTTTTTGAGTTTTAAACTTTGTCCAAAAGACATTTGAATCCAATAAAAAGTCACCATGTGTTTAATCAGAAATAACATTTGCAGGTGCACTTTAAAAACATGTACAAGTGTATAATGATGCCTACTAATAAAATAACTTGTTTTCCCTTAGATCGAAGAAGAACTGGAGCTTCTTGGTCGAACTGGTGTCAAGAATCAAAGCCACACCCTTCGTTTATCGCGAACTGTGGTCAGAGCGAAGAGTCGGAAAGCTCAAGTGGCTTTACTGCGGCTACTACGCGACGCCGACCTGCCTTGCCGAAGATTGTTCTTGGACTATCGCGGATTGCGGTTATTGGCTCCTTGGTGTAATGATGCACCACTTGACTTTAGGTGAGCGATTGTTTTTATTCATATATGGAATGAATGAATGAATGAAAAAAAAAAAAGAGTTGGGTCGTAAGCTCAAGTAGAGCTCTACTGCGGTTACAACATTACACTGATCTGTCTTGCCGAAGACTGTTCTGTAATATTAGTTCCTTGTTGTATGCACCACTTGACTTCAGTTAAATTAATGAATATAATAAATAACTTCAGAAAAGAGATTGTATGAAGAGAGTTATGAATGGGGATGAAGCGAAGGAAGTATGCATAGATCGTGGCAAGAAGAAAGATATAGTCTCTGCCTAACCACCGGGAAAAGGCGTGATTTTATGTATGTAGGTATGTATGTAGTTCAGGAAAAGGTTTTTAAATTATGAGAGTTTGACAGAGTGGATCTACTATGGTTGCCGTCCTTTCTTGTAGAAGCCTGTTTTAGGACTATGGTGGACTCGGGTTATTGACTTATATTGGCCTGTTGTTGATCTATCCAGACCAAAGTTAGCCAAATCAGCATGATTTCTTGTATTTGGTTCCCTTTATAACCGCATATTGACTGTCAATTAATACGAGATTTTTATTTGCAGGCTAGAGATGCTGCAGACAGTGGACCGGCTCCCCATCACCAACAAGACGATGGTGCAGGAGAGCCGCTTCTTCACCATCGTGGAGCGGTGGCTGAGCGCTGCGGACCAACAGGAACACGGGTTCATTGACGAGGCTACAGGTAAGATAACTTATATATAATATTATTCACATATTAATACTACATATATACATAGTCACGTATATATCCCTTGCAGGGTAGACAAAGCTAAGTTTTGAAAGGACTGAAAGGCCACATTCAGTTGTATGGCTTAATGATGTAATGAGATACAAACTAATAATTCTGCCTGGCTTAAGTCGCGGTTGCATCCTCCCCACTCTGGAGAGGGGGCCGGGGTATGCCTTTGACCATGAATCTGAAATACAAATGACTATAGTGTAGTATTCACAAATTAATACTATACCCGCTACTTTAGACTAGGACCACTCCATTATTTTAACACGGATATCGTAAAAGGCGCTTTAGGGTGCACATTCATCCAGGTCTGGAAGCAAGAAAAAACATAAAGTCAATCAAGGAAGGGGTTGAACTTTGGCTTCTTCTTTTGGGTGATGCGATGGGCTGACAAAATGTCACTATTTGAATCTCATTGTGCCTTACAGCTGAATGTGGCAGTTTAGTTTTTTTTTATTAACAAAAATGCTTTAAATATGTATTTTTCCAGGTCTTCCAGTTGATCTACCAAACAGTGGTAATCAAGAGACGGCCTCACCTGATAAGAAAGACGTTGCGGCGATGAATGACAAACTGAAGAATTATTGCAATCAGTTATTGGAAAGATGGGCCAGTTTGAAGGTGAGACTTGAACCAGTTTATAAAATGACATTATTTAAAATATTACTTTCATGTGTTTTTGCGTAAGACAAAAAATGTTTTTTTTTCCCAAGAAAATGCCTTAGTTACTACTGCTAGCCGAATAGCTTGATTTTATCGTTGACCTCTAATAAAGTAAGGATAAAAGATCAGGTTTAGTGGGACAGTCAAATTAAACTTAAAATATACAAGGAAAAAGTCAACAGTCTTCACTTCGTTTTTGTCCCATATAAATAAACTAATGAGCAAAAACATGTGTACATTGCAGTGAAATTGTTTCAACATTTCTCTTACAGGAAGTGTTCAAAATTCCAAAGAAAGAGCGTATACAGCAAATGAAGGAGCACGAGAGGCAGGCGAACGTGGAGCGGAGAGCGGCGGATTCTACCGAGGTGCGGGACAAGGACCGCGGCCGGGACAGGGACCGCCGCGACGAGCGGGACAGAGACAGGGACGAGAAGCGCGAGCGGGACAGAGACAGGGACAGGGACAGAGACAGGGATAGGTATAGGGAGCGCGAGCGTGACAAGGAGCGCGATAGAGACGACAGGGACAGGAGGAAGCGCAGGAGCAGTCCGGAGGGCAGGCGGAGTATAAGGTTTGTAATTTATTAAGAGTTTTTATTTTAAAGAATTATGAATGTGGATGTAGCGAAAGATTAAGTATACAGTGATCTTGTTAAGTGACAACAATGTAGTTTCGGTTCACTCCTCCGGGAAAAAAACGCGATTCTATGTTATTTTATGTTTGGTGCTTTGTAACGCTAGTATTTGATGTCGGGAAGGGAATAAACTCTTTCAACGGATTTGACCTAAGCAGAGTCATGATGGAGATCAGACCTGCAACAAGTTTTAGATTCTGATAATTACTTGCCTAGCGGGAGGTCGCAACTCACACAGTCTTCTAGAGGAAGAGTAATCTAGTCAAGGAAACATGATTTCGTTCTTGTCGTAGGCATCTTCATTTCGCGATCTGTTGTTAGGAAGTCCTCCTGGCTTTAATCACGGTTGCATCCTCGCCACTCTGGAGAGGAGACAGGGGGTGCGGACGAAGGGGTATGCCTTTGACCATGGCTCCTGGATTGGGCGAGTCAGGTTTTTACACGAAACGACTCCTCTAGTTGCCTGAAATGTGCTGGTTTCCTCACGATGTTTTCTCTCACCGTAGAACTGTTTGGTATATTAACGGGTTATACTTGAATAATTATGTTTTGTAGACTGAACGAGCGCGTGCTAGCATCAGTTCCGCCGATGAGCAAGGAGGAGCGGCGGCGCGCGTTCGCGGAGGCGGCGGCGGCGGCCGAGCGCGAGCGGCGGCGCCCGCGCGAGCCCTGGCAGCCGCCGCAGTACTGGCCGCACGACGCCTACCAGGTACTATACCCGCACTGATCTGGCCACTAATCCCCCATTCCCCACACTCCTTCACCTCAGTCACCCACCACTAACTACCCTCTTACTCCCCCAACCCCATTACCATACATCCTTTGCCTCATACCAGGTAACTGATCTCCAACAATTCAGGTACCACACAGTCATCACCCATAGCTATCTTCCTGTTAGTGTCGTCGAATCATGAGACCATTGTGCTGCTCTAGCGTTCTCTAATAGAGTACTCAGCGATAACACACAACCACAAAAGTAACTATACTCAAGACAGTTACATAAGAAAGGAAAAAGCAAAGACAAGCGCGACCGCTGGCGCTCGCGCAGTCATTGGCAAATGCCGCAGTACTGGCCGCACGACGCCTATCGGCGGGTGACTATACCTTCTCCAACCTGGGCACTAACCTCTCCGACTTCCACGTTCCTGGCTCTACCAATTTTACAGATTTGAGAAGAATAATGAGACTGTTGCTCTAATGTTTGCTTTCACAAAGGCCGCGTTTCAACTGCAACAAAACTTCCGCAAGCAGCTAGCAAGAGAAGACCCTGTACAATGACGAAAGATTAATTTTTATTACTAGCAAGCTGCTGTCGGACTTTTCTTGCGTAAGTTTTCTTGCAGGTGAAAATAAACGCGAAACGCTTATATGCTTCTCTTATTACGGTAAAATTATTTTGGATTACACTATTATGAAATTCTTAGATTAGGTAAAGTTGAGATTTTGTATGATGTAGGTAATTGTGAAATTTGTAATTTTTGTTTTGCAATTGTTCCAGCAAATGTTCCCGGGCGGCGTGGGCGGCGTGGGCGCGCCGGCCGACTGGCGCGAGCTGCCGTACTGCGCGCCCTACGCGCCGCCCTACTGCGTGCCGCACCACAAGTACGCCTTTTTCTTTCTTTCTTTTCTATATTATGGTCATGGTTTGAAGAGACACGAAGTTACAAAATTGGACGGTATACAATCTGAAAGGAGAAGGTTAACAAATGTGCAAACACAAAAAGACAAACACAACAAGTAGGGATTGTTAGTAAAAGAGAAGACAAGTTAATGATTATAATGTGTAGTGAGTGTGTAAGGTATAAAAATTATGCAAAACAAGGCATATACCTAATAAGAGATTTCGGAAGTAGGACCTACTTACCTGGCGTAGGGGATACCGTGATCAAGTACGCCTTTATTGTTACTATCATATGGCGGGGTCGGTGGGCGACTAGGTTTCTAACGATGCTGTCATTAAGCCAGATGGACGTGGCCCTTTTTGTGTTGTCAAGTCTGTTGGCTCTGTCTACCCCGCAATGGATTTAGACGTATATGTATTCTTTTCTAAAGAGGCCAGATTTCGATGATGGTTATAATTGAACAAAGGATTTTCCCAAGAAAAGCTCAACTGTGTGAAGAACCTGCCTTATTTTGATGCATTTTAGTAAATGATTATGTTTCTCCACAGCATGATGGGTATGAGCGGTTTCGGCATGCCAGGGTTCATGTTTGGACAACAAATGCCCGGATTCCCGCCCACGCAGCCGCCCGTGCCTGATGCCATGCAGGTATGAACAATAATAATAACCGTTTTATGTGTTCTCGTCATGTTAAACATTTGACTTTATGTAAGTACTTGTTTGAATGAGTGTAAAAATCTAGAAAATCTATGTTATGTGTGTGTATGTTATAAATTATGCACGAAGTTTTGTCTCTGAATATAGAGTTAAAAGTGCTTATTCAAATGCTTTAAGAACAAAGTGGCACTCGACAAAGATATTTGTAGATAAGTTTAAATTTTTTTCACTCTTGTTTTTACAAACTTGCTGCTGAAAATCTTAACAATATCGCTACAAAAATGCCGTTTTAAATTTACAAACTTTATTTTAGGTTCCCGGGGGTTTACCGATCGGACAGACTCCAGACATGGCGGGCATGATACCCAACATGTCGAACATGCCCAACATGGCCAATATGCCCAACATGGCCAATATGCCCAACATGGCCAACATGCCGCACATGGCCAGTATGCCGACCATGGCCAACATGCCCTCAATGCCCGGCATGCCAGGCCAGACCATGCCCACGGCTCTACCGCAGCCGGCGGACAGTAAAGCGGAGCCGCTGTTGCCGTCAATGTGGCGCAGCGCGCTGGACGGCGGCGGGCGGCGGTACTACTACCACGTGAAGCTGCGCCAGCCGCAGTGGGCGCCGCCCACCCCGCCGCCCCCGCCCAGTCCAGGTAATCAATAAGAAGAAACAAAAATTGTTTTCCGTGTGGTTCTCGACATTTTAAGAACCACTCCCGTATCTATCCCAAGGATGTTGTAAAAGGGATAGGCTTATATAATTTAGGATGCATCTTGTAGGTGATGGGCTGGCGACATGCCACTATTTGAAGCTCAATTTTATCATTAAGCCAAACAGCTGAATATTTCCTTACAGTCTTTTCAAAACTGTTAGCTTTGTCTACCTTGCCAAGGATATAGACATGTCTATATCTATTAAACAAAAATGAAAATTGTAACGATGTCATTTAAAATAACCAGGTCATATAATTTTTCCATTTAAACAATAATTTTGCACGAATAATAAATATTGTGTTTACTTAACGATACTTTCTAGTCTTCAATGACGTTTGACTCTTCGTAATTTAAAAAGTAGAGATGAATCACTTTTACTTCGTTATACATAATGTTATCTACTTAGTAAGAAAGACCGTACCGGAACTTAATTTAGATTTTTTTTCTTTTCTTGTACAGATGACAGTTCAGAGGAGGAGGAAGAGGAACAGCAGGTGAACCCGGTCGACGCGGCGGTGATGAACCGGAAGGGCAAGATGGTTGAAGGAGTCAACGGAATCTATGAAGGTTGGTACCACTTTTCTTTACTGAAATGTGACATTTAATACTGAAAAAAAAAAAAACAAATGATCAAATATGTTTCCTCTCACGATGTTTTCCCTCAGTGTAAGAGCATCGGTTTGCGTTCAAACTGATGTACATAATCAGATTATTGTTTAAAAGAATATGCCGGGATAAAATAAAATAACTACGCGTTGGTAAAAAAACTATAATATAAAAACTTAAAACATACATATCGTGAATTATTCTAATTCATGACAATCATTGTGAAACAAATTTACAAAAGAAGATCACTATTTTTCTTCACTTAAATATTAACTTTTTTTCTAAGTGGTCCATGAGCTATACAATTTTAAACAATTTTTACAATTACCTTAACGTTCAACAACCGACCCTTTTATAGTTGAGTTGCTATACTACGAGTTCATTATGTAGCGTAATGGCTTTTAAACTTGACGTGTTTGCAACTTGGACGTTTTTAGATTTATTTTAATTTATTTAAACTTTATGCACGTAAAATGTATAACAGGTGGAGGCAACTTGATGCCACAAGGCATTCTCTGCCAGTCAAACCTTTGGACCAAACTGAGATGAATGTACGGGTGGTGCGATAACTGTAAAAGAAATAATAATATGAATATGAATAATTGGTTACTTAATACACTTACATATAATAGTTTACATACATAAGTATGATTATAGATATATATTCCAAATAAAATAAAGATATATAATTATACTGCGTAAATTTGATGATTGTGTAGAGTTTAAGAAAATCTACTGGCGAAAAAGTAGTTTATTTATTCATGTAATTATGAGAAATCTACTGAGTGCCCTCAGATTCAGGAAGAGATGTAGTGTAATATTTTGTAACTTGTAAGTTTTGACATTACTTTTATGAGATTTGAACATTTTGCAACCATATTATATTCGCAACTTGAACTATTTTGTTCTTTCTTATTTTGCAGTGATCAAAGAAGACACCCACAACGGGCTGATACCGGACCACGCGCTGGTGAGCGTCAAGCCCAGGAAACGGCGGCCCGGACTCGTCTCTGAAAGACCTATCAGTGTGAGTTTTAATACTGTTTTATTAACATACATACGTATAATCACGTCTATATCCTTAGCGGGGTAGACAGAGTCAACAGTTATGAAAAGACTGAAAGGCCACGTTGAACTGTTTGGCTTAATGATATAATTGAGATTTAAATAGTGACAGGTTGTTAGCCCATCGCCTAAAAGAAGAATACCAAGTTTATTATTTCTGGAGTATGGAGATGGAGTAGTCCTATTCTTTTTCTATTGGTAGTTTCTGTCTATCCCTCCGAGAGAAGGATAATTTTAAGTACACCACCATAATTTTGTATTAACATACCAGTAAATGTTACTACTTTGTTAACTTGATATGGCGAATTAACCAGTTTTATGCGCGTCACGGGTATCAAGAAAAAAGCTTTGTAAAAAACATAAATAACACAAGATACGTCAATATAAAATAAAAATTTTTAAGACACTGATTGCTTTTTTTTTCACAGCCACGAACGGAGGAGGACAAATTGGCGGGAAGACTGGAAGTAAAGCGGTACAAGCAGACTAAGGAGAAGTTGCGGCGGCGGCGGGAGCGGCTCCTGCACAAGATGAGATTGGCTGCTAGCAAGCACGAGAACGACCTCAAGGTGGGCGCTTAATTTTGCCATTACAGTAGAATAGAATAGATATATTTTCAAAATTGGATACAAGGTATCACTTATTGACGTCACATAACTTAAATCTAATTATAACTACTACCGCTTCCAAAGCGCATGTGTAGAAGAAGTAAAACTCCATCTGCCTTTTGTTCTACATCTCTACGCCTCGAACCTTCACAAAGTGTAGATGCGCATAATACATACATACCATCACGCCAGTTTCCCATTGGGGTAGGCAGAGACTATGGAATTCCACTTGCTACGATCGTTACTGACCTCTCCCATACGCATAATGCTGTTTTTTTCTCATCTTTGAGTGTGGCTTTTACTTTACATTAGAACACTTTGAGCCTACATTTAAATAAGTGTTATTGTTAAAATCTCTTTATCATATACCAGTGGACTTTCAGTCTTCTAAAGGCTCTGTCTACCCAGTAAGCGATAAAGAAATGTCATGTATTATAAACAATGGTTCACATAAGGTAGTACAATCGTTACTGGAATTTAGGTAAAATAATTCAATATCGATCGTAATCGCGATCAGTGCTAACTCCCGACTGATTGTTTTCACAGCTGGTCGACCTGGTGGACTCTGACAGTGATTCCGAAGACGATTCCGACGACGACAAACCAAGAATGGTGGAAAAATCCCCGGATATTACTACGAGTCCGGTTGTAGCCGCGCCTGCGCCTGCGCCCGCGCTGACCGCAGCAGAGCTGGAGGAGCTGTCCCGCCGGAAGAAGGAGCAGTTCCGCAGCAGCATGGCGCGCGTCATGGTGGCGCACCTCAACCCCTACCGCCACGCGGACGCGCCCGCCGGCCGGATCACGAGCACGGCGGACTTCAAGCATTTAGCTAGGAAGGTGAGGGTTTGTCCCATATATATTTATTATTGAAAAGATTGTTTGAGGCGAGTTAAGCAAATTATTATCACTTTGCCACAGTTATTTACAGTTCATTTGGTCTTTTCTCGTGGTTGATTAACTTCTATCTCTCTTAGGTCGTTTTTATGGACTTCGTTGTACGCTATAGGCGTTCAAAGACCGCGGCGTCCTGTGACCTAAAATACTCTTTTTCATTATCAATTTTTTGTTACCTGATATCCTACAAAAAAAAAAAACAAAATTAAAATAACATGCTTTTTTTCAGCTAACCCACTTCGTGATGCTGAAAGAACTGAAGCACTGTCAGTCTGTAGAAGAACTAGTTGTCACTGACTCAGTCCGGTCGAAAGCCAAGATGTTCGTCAAGAAATACATGGCCAAATTTGGACCTGTCTACAAGAGGCCTCCAGAGGAAGCCGATTAGCATGAAATGAGGCACCTTTCCCCACCAAAATGACATTTAGTGAAGTGATTTTAGGCGGTTTTAGTGAAAGTGAAAAACCTGTGAAATTTGCAGCCATTTAAGTCTTCAAATACCACCTTGAAGCAAGATGCTTTGTCTCTGTCTGATCAAAAAGTAGTGGCTAGGCTAGTGGACAATAACGTCTTAAAAGGAGAAGTATACTAGTAAGACCTCTAGACTTTCCAAAACCTGGGTGTAAAATCATTAACTGTTGGGTTAACAAGTGGGGTAGAAAATAATTTTAGTCCCGGAAAATATCAAAAGTTACTACTAGTTATGTAATTTGACACTAAAATCCCACCAATGAGGCGTGGGTGTGGGTACTTGTGACAGAATAAGTGCGAATGTGCAGTGATAAAATTATTTGCAGTCAACAGATGTAGGTTACATACTAAATGTCTGCAAAGGATTGAATCATTCAAATTGGTCAAATTTGATGATGATTAAGTAGAATCTGTCGGTCTTGAACATCATGTTTCGCTTGTTCATTCTAGTGTTTCGTCAGTGAACTGAAATTGGAGATATATATTTTCATAGGTTTTGAAGTGTTTGAGATATGGATCGGCGAATGTTTCAGTAAGAAGTTTTAGAATGCGGTGATCTTAAAAAAAATTTTTTTTCCTCCTAATAAACGGTATAACTGTGTTCGTTTTTTCATGAAATATTTATATTTTAAATATTAATTAATTCCTGAAGAAACTATAATGTTTAAATTTTTTTAGAACAACTTCACATTATGATGGATATATTTTATTGAAAAACATTGATATATAAATGTAATGGTCAGATTTTCAATGAACATTAAAACATTTTAAGTTATAAAACCCATTTGTAAATATTAGAGAATAAGTAAAGTATTACTAAGTTTAGTTAAGATGTCCCTCATTTAGTTTTAATGCATTGTATAATAGCTTTTTGAATTGATTAAGGTATATTTCAAAATTGTGTTGATTCCAAGTGAATATAAACAATTTATGTATGATCTCTGGGCTTGACTGGGGGTTAAGAGAAGATTAACTGGCCAGGTGTATTTTTTTTAAAGAAAGTTACTACCATTTTTCCTTTTCTTTTGTATCGATGTTATTCGTTTACATAATGAACATTTATATTAGAATATAAATTAATTTACTACACACAGTTTAAAATCTTATTAAATACATTGGATTTCAATATTTTTCAGTGAGTTCTGCCGTATAATACTTTCATCAATCTCACCATCTCTCGCCTTGTTTTTTTTGCAATGTTTTAACAATAAGTACCTATATATATTTAATATGCCTGGCCATTATTCTTCAATGTGTAAGGAAAGAGGTTAGCTCGAATATGGACTACAACGTTTTGAAGTACACAGTATTATTATAGTTGCAAATTTATCTAGGTTTTTTTTTCAAAAGATAAAGATGACATTATGATTTTATTTCTGAATATTAAGAAAATATTAGGTTTTTTTTTATTAAATGCTATACTTACCGAAATTATTTTTGCAAACTACAAAAATCAATGTACAAAAGCTTTTTTTATATTATTAGTTCATATTAATGAATTTCAAACAGATTATGATCTAAAATTTAACATAAACGTTTGACGTTGAATTGGTCACGGATGATTCCAGGAAAAATTTTATATGGTTCTAGTGATTCATATACATAATCATTTATTTGAATATTTTATTATGAATGTAGTGATGTTTGTGGCAATGTTGCATCAATACATAATATGCAATATGAATCAGCCTGATTGGCAGCCACTGTGTGGCATGAACTTAGTGTAAGCTATTAGTATTGTAAACAATGACTTACTATTTAGTAGCAAAGACTTCACTGATTGAATATAAGCGAGTACTGACATTATTTATATGTTAATTGGCAATTGTATGAACTATTAGGTAAGCCTAAATTGCTGGTGTATAAGGTGTTGTGAAAAGCGTGCTGAAGAAAGTTACCGTAATGACAGCTTGGTAGACGAAAATTATTATTTAAATCTTTAGTTTATAGCCAAATACAAGAGAAGTTTAGGGTATTTATGATTCCTAGTAAACTGTTGACTTAATTTGCTTAATTACCTTATATTTGATATAGCTTGCGCCACTCTTATGAATAAAGTATACGATAGATTAATAGAAATGCGATTATACTGGAATGTAGCCTGTATGCTTGCGTTTCTAAATTGTAATTGTGTGTTGTAATGTCTAGTTGGATCAATGTAGACATAATTAGAAACCATTGCACAAGACATTTTCATACACCAAAGCACCATGTTATCGGTGAATACAAAGCCGACATAAAAATTGGCCTCATTCATATGATATTTTTATTTAGAAAAATCAATGATTTTAGATTGTTGGTTGTCAAATAATTGTTTTTTTTGTGGACCTGGAACTATAGTCTAATTGTTATAAAAACCTTTTCTGGACACCTATACATCAGGAACTTACGTGAAAGTTGAACCAGTCCATAGACTGAAAGAGTTTTAACTGTAAATTTTGTATATAAGGCGTGTGAGACGCAGATCTATTCGCGTTGTTAGAGAGGATATGTTTATTTTGAAGCGAGAGCCCGCGATGTGAGAGTTTGAAGCCGATGGAACAAATAAAACGTTATTTCTTTTAAACTCTACTTTTATTTTCAAACTTCATATTTATCTAACCCATGTTACCTATATGAAGAACTGTCACTGAGATATAACTTAGGATGACTATTATTTGGTCAAGTTTTCATAATAACACATTTATTAATCAAAGCTTACAATACTAAATAACCGGTCGGTCCAATCCATAATAGGTAGGTACCTTTATAAAAAAAATCATTTATGTTCAGTTAAAAAAAAATCCTTCAAAGAAGACTGTAATAAGTGCTAAGGTAAAAACAAATGTTCCTCCCACGTACGACTCCATTGCGAATATAAGAACAATTCTGCAGGCAGTAAGAAGCCACCAAAACCCAACTCCAGTTTAAAATTGAGTTTTAGTGGTTTGCTGCTGTCTCCAGAATTCCTCTCTATTCTCCAGAAACCTGATAGCTTCCTCTGCTTGTTTGGTCACTATATCGTTCTTTTTATCGGCTATAGCTAGATCTGGATTTTTGAGGAGGTTTTCGAGGTATATCTTGTCGGACATCAGCGGGCCCAGGGGAGGCCGCGAGGGTTTTGATGTGGAACGCTTGGTTGGAGGCTTCTTGGAAACTTTTTTCGTTTCTGGCTTTACGGAGCCGATCGTGTTTTCTATAGCTTCCTGAAATAAAATAGTATAGGCCTCAATACATAAAAGTAGACTGCAATATAATTAGAAGTTTAGTTTTGCCGTAGTATCTTATTTGCAGGAAAGAAAACAGTTACAGGTACTCTCCTTGACAATGCCGAAGACAGATTTCAATTTGCAAGTAAGTCTTGCAAATAAATTGAAATGAAACGTACCTGTGCCTTTTGTACGCCAAGTCTGAAATGGCTCAAATCGGGTCTAGCCTTCAACCCCCTATGAAAGTGGACGAGGCTCAACTCGAACTCTCCGCAGTAGTACAGCGCTTCGGCTTTCTGCAGCAAGGCCTTGGCATGCTTTGGATCGAGCTTCAAAGCTGTTTCAGCATCCGCTAGGGCTAAACGTGGTTCTCCTAGCAAAAGGTAGCATTTGCTACGAGCTACGTATGCGGCCTTTTCCTCTGGAGCCAATTCTATAGCCTGAAACAAAAGACTATTTTAAATTCGTTTGGAACACGTTATGAAAAAATCTTTATCAGACTGGAGTAAAGAACTTTTTAGTTCATGATTGTTACAGAATCTCTACCTTATCCACGAAAGAGACAGCAGTACGGTACCGTTCCCTCATCATCTCTGCTCTCGACATCGCCAGCAGAGTGCCAGCATCGGCTTCCTCTGGTAGAGAAAGAGCACTGCTCCTCTCTGCCTTGTCTTTCATGTTCAACGACAGCTTTATATCCTTAGAACCCATCACCACGGCAGCGGCACGATCTTTGTCAGTATATACTTCCTCTTCACGCCGCCTTCTCTCCCGTTTTGGTTTGTGTTCTTTCTTTTTCTTCGGCTTAATTGACGTCTTCCTTTCCATCCCCGAATGTTTGATCTCTTCATCATCACCGTTCCCATTTTTGTCAGCAGATGTTGGAGCTCTTTTGCTGATGGACTCTTTTTGGACGGGCGTTTCATCTTCTTCGTCGCCATCGCCGACCCTGACGAAACTTTGCAGGAATTCTGCATCTTTGGTCGGTCCGAGGATGGACCGTGCTTGGGCTGTAGCGTTGTCCATTGTCCTCACAATGGACAACTGACTGTGACTCGAGTGTGATGTGTGTTACGTAAGTGTGTGAAGAGGCGATATTATTGACGCCTCAGCTGTCGTCGTCATGGCGACTGGGAGTGTTTTAGCACTCTCTTGCCACTTGCCGTCACACTAGTCGTGTATGTGAAGAGTTGGAATACGCACGACTTCCGAGATCACGCAACAAATTGACTCGCCTTTATGTAGTAGGAGATGGGTTTATTTGGATGGAGATTAGAAAGGACACATCGCAGCCTCCTGGCATATCATTAACTTCGAATTAGTTTATATGAACCCAGACTATATGATCTTAGATTGTTGCTAGTACTAAGTTTAAAATATGGCCTTATTACAAATTAATGATCATCAGGCCTATATGCCATATTCTATATATCAGGTTTATCTACCTGCTATATAGAATATGGCATATTGATTACCTACCTTATGAAGGGCGTTGAGGGCTCTGTCGTAGTTGCCGTTCTGGAAATGACCCACTGATTCATCCCTATGTTTCTTGGCCTCCACTGGGTTGCTTATGGGCCCTTCAGGTTCCTTGTTACGACCCATCCTTTATTAAAAGAAATATAAAAAATAAATAAACCTTCAAACACACAGATTTTTTAGCAAACATTGTTTGCGAATAAACAAAGCTTTAGTACTTGTAGAAAAGTAAAAAAATATAGCGCTGAAACTAAATAATTTCATCAGTCAGCTGTCCGGCAAACCAGGCTTTCAAACCTTGAGGCCATTGGCTCTGTGTACCCGTTAACTGACAAAGACGTGATATGTGTATAATTTTTATAAATAGTATAATATAATACACCGGCTGTGAAAATAAAAATAACGATTATCTAAGTGATATAATTTCGCCAAAAGGTAAATATAAATTACTTATATCATGGTAGGCAGGGCTCGGTTACATAAACATTATCTTGACAACATTATGGATTGTGTAAATGTTAGCCGACATCATTTGTTACCAAAACAAACCTTATTTCGAACGATCTGGTAACCAAAGTGGTTGCGTATTGTAATAAATCATGTTATTTTGCTATTGTTTACAAGGTCCACGCAAATTTAGTATAAATTCAAATGCCTACAACATATTTTATGTGTAACTTCTGTAGGTATATCGGCAATACTGAATTACATATTTTTTATACAAATACAAATAAGTATTCCTTATTGTGGATCACAGGTAAACATTGCAATAATTATTATATGAGCGCGTAGACATTTGTTAAGGTATGCGGTCGGATTTAAACTCCACAATCTTTTCTGTGTAACTTTCATTCGCTTAAATGTTTCAACTGAATATAATGTTACTAAGATTTACACTATCTGATTCCGGCCTTCTTCCTTGAAATTACCCAAATGGGGAAACGCCTTCAACATCAATGACAAAGAAGAAAAGACATACCTACTTAGGTTTTTAATCTTTTTCTCTTTGAATTTAAAGGGTCTCTTTAAGTATTCCGACTGAATAAGGTAGATATTTAGCTGATAAGGGCTTGCATAATATAACAGGAAAAATATTTTGCCCAACTTCAATGATCAGATAATTTTAACGGGCGCCGCGCCGGCCCTGCCGTGAGGAAGCACAATTATTCCTTGGCATCGTCTATCTGTGTCATCGGCCGGTTGGCAGTAATTTGTTTCGATTTGCTATCTTCGATTGAGGATCACAACCCGTGAATCACGGACATCAACTGACTAAATCACATAATTAAAGCCTCGAACAAAAAGCGAGGTCTACAAGTTTGAAAATTGGGACTACGCGGGTCATGTTAGACTCGTTAAGATTTTTTGGCGACCAAGCGATGTCTTGCAAAAGAAAGTTATGTAATGAGCGTGAAGTCCTATTTTCAGATGCACTTTTCATAAACTTAATAATTCGATATTAGAGCCGAATTTAAATTTTTTTTAAAAGGCATTTGCTTTTAAACGATGAATAATATACACCATGACCACACGCAAACCACTCTGCCAAAATGAAATATAGGTAAATTGACCCGTCATTGTAATACCTTTATTATAGATACTTAAAGTAGTATCGTAACTAAATACCTATATACCAAGGCAAAATGAACAAAGCTTACCGTTCGCAACCGCAAGAGGCGCGCCGTAACTCTGGCATCGGTTACCAAGCTCATTATCGTGGAATTTATTCATGCAAGCTGAAATATCACGATCCACCGTAATGCAGGAAAAACTCCACTGCATCGATGTTCTACTTGTTAAAACCGCGTTCCTTGGCAGTTATGTCATTAGTTATGATTTAGAGGGTTATTTTTTAATTTAATTATTGTGGTTGATACATATAGAAGAACGGTAGATAAAAATAGTTTTAAAATATTTTTCAGAAAATTTATATAGGTGAGGATTCGTTATTAAAGAAAGTTAAATGTTGGTAAGGATAGAGCATCATCAAAGCTATTTGCTATTTTAATAAGTAAACTGATGTTCATAAATCTATTTTTCAATGTACCTACTCAGTCTTGTAAATTTCCCTGTTTCAACTAGGATTTACTGTACAGAACATTAAGGTACGTTGATTTAACGTTGCTGCAATTTACGTGGTTCTTTACTACCCAATTATGTTAATTTAATCAAAAATATAAGTTTATTAAAAAAAAAAATTAATATATACTGGACAGATTGCACAGATTGAGTTTGCCCCGAAGTAAGTTCGAGACTTCTGTTACGAGATAAAAACTCAACAATACTATATTTTATAATAAATACTTATATTGATATACATTCAAGACCCAGGCCAATCAGAAAAAGATCGTTTCTCATAATGTCGCAGACAAGCGCACTACCGCTGCGTTTGTGGTCAGCAATCAGTGTGTTTAAACTTCCTGAGTATTTGTAAGATTACTTCGTAAGTTAGGTAACGAAGTAGTCAAGCTTTTGAGCTTATGAACAATTTATAGCACATAAAGCTGATTGAATATTTCCGATACGAATGAATGATGTCCCGTTGTTGTACGAGTTTTTGTGGTCACGCGAACTTGCGATGTCGTGACTTCACCGCGACTAATGAAATTAGGGACTGCCAGGTACTTATTCCAAACAAAACTTATTTAATGCTTTTACTTGCTTGGTGAACAATGTCAAGGTAGGTTATTAACTAAGACAGACCTTAAATTAATAATACTTAATCATAACAAAAAAGAAAACAATCTACTTAATACATACACATAATTACGTCTTTATCCCTTGCGGATTAGACAGAGCCTTGAAAAGACTGATTGGCCACGTTCAGCTGTTTGGTTTAATGGTAGAATTGAGATTCAAATAGTGACAGGTGGATAGCGTAAAAGAAGAATCCCAAGTTTATAAGCTCTTCCCTTCATTGATTTTTATAATCTACTTTTTAATACGATCTCTTTAAAATAAATTTCGTAACGTTTTCAGCTTCGTTTGGACAGTCAAAATTGAGTGCCTGTACATTAAATATTTTTCTAACAAACTAATAGAGGCTGATTGAAGAGACATAACAGAAAACAAAAAAAATCAATTGTTGGATTTTTTTTCTGCCTGTCTGGTACGTTATGACTTCAAAAATACTCAATGGATTTGAACGCAGTTTTATAAAGGTAGATTACATATAATTAGGAGCATTGTTTTGTCAAAATCGGTTAAGGTAAAAAGAAGTTATCGTCAATTAAAAATTTACTTCAAGCACTGCTTCCAAACTTTTAAACAGAGTTGGATGGGGTATTTTTTGTTTGACATCGAGGCAATGTAATGACTCATAACATTGGCACAGCAATAGGATACTATAAACGTCTATTATAAAAAATATAAAATAATATCTATATAATAAAATAAATTTGTATAGTTCTGGATAATTGTAGTGTCCAAAACTTACGCAAAAAGCTTTCAACACGCGCGCGGAGTCGTGAGCTAATTATTTATATGTAAGTTAACTAAAGTTTTGGAATACATTTTTAAACATTTAAGTTAACTTACATGTCTCGTCTTTATCCTATACGGGGTAAGCAAACCCCCAGTCAAGAGATTCGAAGGAGCGTTTAATGGGATGGCTTAATGATGCATTTGAGTTTATCACTTACCTGATTGTTTGTCCACAAAATCCTTTATCCACAAAATACCTAGTCTTTTAATACCTATTCACTAAAGGCGAATCACGTCATTACACAGCTTCTCATCAGCCCAGTACAATATCGCTATCTTTAATTTTAATTATTTTAATTTATAAGGTAATTATAAAGATATCGGATGAGCCGATCGGCGGTTGGTTCGAGCGGGGTAGCATTACGACTGAGCAACTGTTGATCGGGCTTCCCGTAAAAGGGGTTGTTTACATAGCACGACATAGTCTAATTCATATTTTATGACATAAGACTAACACTATTATTGTGCCCGTTTGTAATTTGTGGCATAAGATTTTTTATAATTACTACACACTGTAGGTGTACCTACTGTGCACATGTCCGTAAGTTTCATTCGACCCTTTTTTGATTTCCCCTTGAAACTTTGTTTTTTATTACTACCTAATAAAGTCAAACAAAAATGTAATTGCAGAGGCTGATTCTGATGAAATTTCGATGGAAACGATAAATGACGACTAAAAGAAGTTGTATTACTAGAAATTTTGTTACTTCGAAGCTTTTAATAATTTGTTTAATTTTTTAACAATCCTTTTAGATTTTTGTAAATGTAATATTTTTTTCAATATTTTAGTAAGTAACTTCCTAGGTTAGTATAATTTGCTTTGTTTTAGACACCTTTTTTTTATTAAAACGCCTTACCTACGTCTACCCTTCCCTACTTTAGTATAAGAATTTCAGGAGGTTTAAAGCAAATAAAAGAGAAATTATTCATGAAAAGTTGGCTCGTATTTTCGCTACATTACGCCGGGTTACGCTCGCTTAAAGGCAAACAATGATTAACGTCACGCGAGGCAAATGATAGCTGTAATCGGCTTCACAAAATTTTTCTGCCTATAAAAAAAGCAATGAAAATGTTTAGGGAGCTTGAAAATTATACTTTGTATACAAAGTAACATTACGGTTCATCAGAATATGACGTGGTGAAGTGGTTACCGCAAACTTCGCAAAGACGTAATGATCTTATGTTTTGTTATTTTATACACGAGTGTCCAAAGCTAATGTTGTGAGCTTATTTATTGCCTTACTAGCTGTTGTCCGCGTTTTTGTACGCGTGGGAGGTTCTTGCCTTGTACCTACTATATATCAGGTGTTCTAGTTAGGTACCATGAATTGAATCCTAGATATTGTATTTAAGGTTTAATTACTAAAAAGTACCTAGTTGAATGAATTTTGAAGGTTAAAAAAGACAATAAAACCAACTTTCATAAGTAAATTTTTTTTTCGGTCCCTGGTTACAGCATAAACATCTGTTAAAGGTGCAAATTATAGGAACACGGAAAAAAATTAGAGAACAGTTGACCACAGAGCATTATCCGCCAGAAACCTGGGCGCTTGCAGCCTCTTTTTAATTTTATGCTGGTGACTGTTGTCGATTAAAATTGTGGTTCTACTTCCCCATGAAACGAACGAAACTACATTAATTATATTCGGTATCGAGATCGCGTGCAACAAACTTGACGATAATAAACTTACAATTTGTAATGGACGACTATTTTAATTTCTTCCTTGTGTTAGTACCTATTTAGTTTTTTTTAAAATCGATTCTTGTAGGTCCAACCGTTTAGTAGAAAATGTTTTTACACTTTTTTCCGTAACACAAAATCTTATGAAGATTAGGACGGGACGGGATGGGATGTCATAAAGACACAGGTACTTGCGGAGTTACGCCTTGGCAGTAGCGCAACCCGCTCACTCAGAAAATCACGAAGCCACAGCAAACATCGATTGTTGGACAAGACACTGGGATGACACAACTATACTAAACTTGTGCATGTGCATATCAGCTGGTCGACTAGGAATACGTGAATAAACACAGTTTGTTTTGAATACAATCACGGTATGCTCGTGTCAGTAATTAGAAGACCATTAGAAATCGGACAATAGGGTAGATACTTATAAGGTACGATTAAGTATTTCAAATAATTTATGGGCAAATTTAAAAAAGATAATGAATAAGGCATCAGTTGATTAGTATATGTATATGTTTATGTAATTCTGCACATTTTGTTGTATTGATTACATCGAAAATGCATGATATAATTATTTGAGATCAATAAACATTTATTTAGACATAAACATTATAAATGTACGATACGTATATATTTTTTTAAAATATTGCTCATTTGAGCATTTTTGTAATTATTATCTATCGACTAGTATACAAAATACGGCTTAAAGCCTACATTGCACATAGGTGCATAATACATGTATCAAAATATAAGTACAAAAAATATAACATTATACCTAATTTTGAAATAATCTTTGGAAGTACCATGTTGGGCGCCAAAATCAGACTTGGCTGGATGCCACAAATAGAAATGTAAGTAAGTACATATAGGACAAAATCGTTGTTAAAAACATCAGACAAATGTTTAATATTCGAATAAAAAAGTTTTTTTTTTCATTGACTTGGTCTAATTGAAAGAGGGTAGGTAATTGACATTTTACCGAACTTAGTCTTTTCATAAAAGGGCAAAGCAAAATATAAACCTTAAAAAGTTAAACATTCATAACGCCTAGATAAAACGGCGATATTATCGTTAACATTGAAATATACCATATTTAGTTGAAAACATCTAGACGTGATATACCAAAGTATACATGGAGCATGGTTTTCTAAAAGTCAGTTGGGGTTCCATCAAGTATGGCCATTGTCCTTAGTCTTGAACTCTTGACTTAAGAGCATTCGCTGGAGAGGATGATGGTTGGTAGCGGGCCGCGGCCGCAAGCGGTTACTAAAGATGGCTGCTCGTCCTGTACCTGTTCATAATAATAATTTATGATTATGTTCATAAATTGTATGCCTATGTAAAGTCCGTGATAATTACGTTAATTACAGTTTTATAGTTTATTACTTGTCAGTATGTTAGTGTAAGTGCCAACAGTTGGCAATTGGGTTAAGTATCTCAGTGTGTTTTCTGAATATTTTTTTTATTTTCAGCAATGCCATAAACGATCCATACATTTACTAGTGAATCACAATCACAGGTTAAGTTTAAGAGGGACGTGACAAAATTACCTCCTACCTTATTTTCAGAAACAGCAGACAATCTCCTCTTATTATAGGAGAGTGTACTAGCGCTCCTGAGCCTCTTCTCCGCAGCTTGGCTACTATCATTGCTGCTCGCGCTCGACAACCTCCTGTTCCTCAATCCTGACGGCTCAGAATGGCTGGACTTCTTGGCCTCAAGTATGGCTAGTTTCTGCTTGGCCTGACGCGCCGCGTTCTGTCTGATGATCTGGTCTGCTCGCAGCCGGAGTACTTGAGCCGCTTCTTTGTGGTATTTCAGAGCAGCTTCTAAGTCGTTACGGGACAGTGCGAAGAGGTTGGAGTAACCTCGCGACCTGGCAAATAATTACGTTAAATAATCAGGCGGTCATTTTTCGTACATTTTAGGACGCATAGGTACCTCTAACAGTTCTTTTTATTTGGCTATTCTGAATTTGGTTGACCGTTTTAAGATGAAAATATTTGTCATAGGCGCTATAGATAAAGAGATTAACAATTTGTGTTATAAAATGATTAAGCTACCTGACAGTGGCTGTGCGACGTCGAAGACCTTCGATTCCCAAGAGGCTGATTTCTCCAAACACCATGCCCTCCTTCAGAGTTGCTAACACTTCGTTTCCATCAGGAGACATTACCTGTAAAAAATAGTAAAATAGACTAAACGTATAAAACAATTTGAAAATTGTAAACTTAAGGAAGGAATTTAGAGATGAGAGAATGCTCTTCAATCTTCTAAAGTAGCTTTTTCACAAAATTTTAACTTTAGGATTTAGATATTTCCTGTTCGAAATGTTCTATAATAGCTTTTACAGAAGATGTTTCTTTTTTGTTTTGTCTCGTTATTAGTTATATTTGAACATCTTTCTTCATCCCTGCACCAGGTCTGAGCACTCACGCAGCACTCGCCGCACTGCACGATGTACATGTGGTGGCCGACGTCGCCCGCGCGCACCACCAGGTCGCCGGGCAGGAACGACACCGGCCGCAGCTGCAGCACCAGGTCGCGCAGCAGCGACGCCGAGCAGTTGCTGAACAGCTCCACCTGCGTATACGATGTGACACTTGCCATGACTTGACAAAGTCTGTGGAAGTGTTGGGATCATAAAAATATCCATGATTGTGGAAGTCCCTACTTCACTATATATAGTGGCCTCATCCTTGCCAGAGGCTAGAGATTCCCTACGGTTAGCAGCAAACCGCTGATGCTGAGTTTCCAATTGCAACAAAATCAGAATATACATACTTATATTAACTGATATCCCTAACGTTAAAGTGAGTGATTTTTTGCTTATTCTTCATGATTATATCTTACTTTGCCTAAGTCGTAGAATTTGCAAAGTACGAGTGCTAAGAGTGACATGGGTTCCGAAAAAAAATACATAGGATTCGGCACAGTGTTATATACAACTTCTTATTTAGTAAAGTAGATATAATATGTACCTTGCTCAAAGTAGACATGTGGACAGCAAGAGCAACATCTCTCTTCATATTGAAAGGTAAAGAGTTTAAGATTTTCGATTCATCTGTAAAACAAAAAACCTTTAGCGAAAATCACTTCTTCAATATGTAAATGGTCCATATTGGTGCTATGTAGATACAAAATTGTGGCAAAACGTAAAGAACCTTTTTTTGTCTCTTCACCTTTGATAATATCACATTCACAACGAATTAAATACTAACCAAAGCATCTCTGCTGACTCCAAGTATAGTTGAACCAACAAGTGACCCTTCTTTGAAGAGAAACAGGCATGTTTAGCTGACGCAGGTAACGGGTGCAGCCGTCCACTGTCTTGCGGTATTCAGTCTGAAGGAGGGAAAAACTATAAACAATAGTGATTAAAGTATCGACATTAGTAACGTTATGTCTAAAGGAAATTCACAAATCTAAAGTAACCGTAACACTTACCACCATTCGTAAGAAAATTATATATTCCTGGTAACCAAAGAGTTACCCAGATGCCTTACATTTTCGTTTGTTCTCGTACCATTTCTCTAGGTATAAGAATATCGAACATCTATCTTTTTGTCAAACCCTAGCTCATGATTAGCACATTTTTTCTAATTTCTACTAAGTACAAAAAATTACTACATGATATCCTCTAATATAAGTTAAATTACTTACCCTCGCTCGGGTAGCCGTAGCAATGATATCCCTGATCTGTCCAATCAGAAGCGCGAACACAAACACTCCCATCAGCCACGCCGCTGTCATAAACAAGTACTCTTCAGTATTCTCTGGCTTGGGGTTCTTTCCTATAGACGTGGCGGTCTTGGTGGCGAAGTAGAAACACCTGATGTAGGCGTTCCCTTTGTTGTCGTACACCCAGCCGTTGGAGTCGAGGCCGATGTAGCTGCTCATGGCGTAGTAGGCGCAGGCATTCAGGTGGATCAAGTAGAAGATGTAGAAGAGCGTCTTGCCAATCCTAACCTGAATAAATGTACTGTATGAATTTTGCTAGAACTACACTTATTTGACGTACATCACATAGGTATATAATACATAGAAATTACATGTCTTTTCTGTATCTGTAGAAGTATTTACCTCAAGCCCTTATGCTGGTTTGGTTACTAAGAAAAGATGTAGTATTTGCAAACTGCTCTCTTCTTCTCTTTCCTCGCAGTTTGATTAAGTGAATCAAGAAAAAGGCCTTTAAATTTGAGATTCTTCTAGTAGGTTTGTCTAAATCTCATTACATCTCAAATGCACTGAAAGTGGACTTTGACTCTGTGATGATGAATGTACCGATATGATGTATGTATTTACCACATAAGGAGACGAAAGAACCCTGTCCATTGCCTGGTGGAATTCCCAGAAAGTCTGCAGCTTCAGAAGGCGCGGGGCCCGCAGAATGACCATCTGGGTGCCGAAGTAGATGTACAGTATGTCGAGGGGAAGCAGCGAAATTACATCGAACTGAAAATTAAATTTGAGTATCTGACAATAAGTTACAAAAACATCGTGGAAACCTTACTCATAATATTCCAGTATTATACAACAATGTGACTGTAAACAAGCTAGTTATTTGTCTACTTACAAAACCCCATGGTTAGTTTTCTCCATGTAACCATGTCATAACAATGACATAACTTTAGATTGAAACTGCTTTATAACATTGACCATTTCTGTCTGTCTATCCAACTCATTTTGCCCCACTGTAACTTGAAGTCATACAAATCTACAAAACGATAACTGCCAGCGCCGTAGTTAGTTTTATGTTATTGGATACAAACACAATAATACTTATATGCAAATGTTTGCCTTTCGGCTCTTTATGCCTGCCATGACTGGTTGGTAAATAGAACCCTTGCGATCGTATTTGGCCTCATGAACCTAATTTCCCACATTCCTAGATCGATTGGCCTCCGTCGCGGAGTGATAATATCGTCATCTTTAAATTCTAGCAAACACCAAACAAAAAGCATGCAGATGCAATGCAGCATGTTTACTTCCTTTATTCCTTTAATCTATAGATTTTGCCATTAACTTCAAACCTGTTTTTATGATCTGAACAACAGATACTTGAATTGGATCTTCGACATGTATTTTATTCTTATTGCTAATCTTATTTCTTCGGAGTAAAATATCAGTGTCTATGTATGTCGGCGTCGAAAATTTTGGAATTATAGTGAAAGTACAATTCCTCCTGGTTTTTCCTGCGTCATTGACCCAGAACCCTTCATGGTAGAACATCAGCTACGGTTTCGCGAGAGGAACATCGAGCAAACAGACCAGGTCGTTCAAATCTACTGCCATCCAAAGATGCCATAAAAAATATTTTGCGTTATATCTTACCTTGTACTGTAATTTCCTCCTATAATTCCTCCTGGTTTCCCCCGCGTCGTTAACCCAGAACCCTTCATGGAGGAACATGAGCCTTGGTTTCACGAGGGCTACATCGAGCAAATAGACCAGGTCGCACAGATAATCTGCTGTCATCCAAAGGGGCGTGTTCTCTGGGGTCTGGTAGGGAAAGGTGGCCCTCAGGGCGATGCACCAGGCGTTGTAGCTGTAGCAGAAGGTCACAAGCATCAGCCAGCTGATGTAGCCTCGACCTGTTAAATAAAAAGAGACAAAAATTGGCTAGCTGTCAGACACCAAATCTGAGCTTGTGATAATCATTGCGTAAAATAAACAAAAGACGATCAGGCTCCTCTCGTTTTCCTCAATTCTATTTAACTTTTTTATTACAAAGCGGCCAGTTTAAAACTCATAAATACATTTAAATAAATACTTAATACGGTTCAAATTTTTATTGTTGTTGGACTTTGCTAAAATAGTGCAGTTGTTGCAAGACTAATTGATTTTAATTGCTTTCCTACTGTACGAGTTAGTAGCTTTTTATGAGAGTACACTTTATGTGTCCTTTATGACGTATGCAATTACATTTAGATCTCAACAAGTACTCATTCAAGGTGAAAGTTAATAAATTTTATTGTTCTATTACGTGTGTTGAGTACCTTGATGCAATCGCAAGTAAGATCGAATGCTTTATTGTTTATAAACTAAATACTTTACTTTAGCATGTACTTATATATTACACGATGTATGTTGACTTAACTGATATGATAGGACTTAATTGGCCACCAACAGAGGATATTTCCACAGTCTATTGATTTCCTATTTGATGGAGTTCGATTCATTAAAGTAATAGTTATTTATTGACTTAAGCGAATGTCACACAGGCGGACTGGCCAGCACGTTAATTATTTATTAAATTCAAAATGTTTTGTGATTTTTTTTTATTTTTGAAAGAGTATAATCGTCATTTGTGCTTGCAGGTGCATAAAGTTTGTACATTGTTTTAATTTAACTGTGATAAAAAGATTGAGATTTTATTTTTTGTACAGTTAATTTGTTAATAAATATATTTATACGGATCCAAAAAGAAAGATAACCCCAAAGTACTCGTAAGATCGCGAATTGTGTTATGGGAAACCACTTTAAAGACGTCATGTATATTTTATAGTTTAACATACAAACATCTCAATACCAGCATAGCCTATATAAAACTTAAATTTATTACAGTATTAGTCAGGAAGCGGCCTTACCTTGTGGGTCTATAGGCGCGAAAGGGTCGCACAGAGGCAGTAAGTGCAAGAGTCCCTTGCATTTCTTCTCTCTGGTCGGGGAAGATGGTACTGGGCTCTGTGGGATTTCTATAGATGACACGTTTTTCTTTCCGACAGGTGAAAACCTGAGAAGAAAGATTTAAAATCATTAAACGTTATAGAAGGAAAAAAAACAAAAACGTTGTGTATAATTCAAATTATTATAATACTTAATTAGATTTTGTCTTAATAGGTAGATAGATAATAAATAAACTAAATAATAATATTGATCCTTATTATTTTCTAGAAAAAATCAATAACATTATTCCAAAAAAAAAATTTTATATTCAGGGAGGAATAGAATCTAATTATACTTAAGAAATATTAATTAGTACTTGAAACATCTAAATGTTGCAATTTTAATCTATAACTAAGGGCGAAGTGTTTTATTAGACATTAGGCAATATTGGCAACAAATAAGGTATAATAAATCAAACCTTTTGATGGAGTTGCCCCTTGATTGAGGAACGTTGTAATCCTTAAGTTCGGTGGCCGCTTCTTTGACATCGATTATAGAGTTGTAATGAGGCGGCGGTGGCGACGATGAAAACAGGCGAACTTTTTGCAGTTGCAGGAATACACTTAAATGTTGAAAAAATATATTTTTTAAAACAAAAGTAACAATTATAACAATGTGATTGTTTAAAACTATGTGGATGTGTGTGTGGTTTGTACTATTTCAAACCAAAAGCTACTGAACATATTTTCATGAAAATTTGCAGTAATGTATCTAGCTGATGTAACATAATAAGTTAAAACTTATAGAGATTTATGACAGACGAAGTCACGGGCAACAGCTTGTACCTATCAAATATTGAAAGGATAAACTAAGTAGTTATCTACCTTACTGTATTAAAAACTAAGTAAGTTCATTGTTTTTAATATAAGTACATAAGTATACCTACTGTTAAATTTACTCACTTTTTTGTGTCGTGTCTCTCTTGAATTTGCGTGTTGGTATCTATATTTGAATTGGTGTGGGTTACGCTAAAAAAAAAACATTTTTTTAATAAGTTTATATTAAGTACCGTTTAGTGAAGTAGTTCTTAAAACGAATTATTAGCTTTCCTTTTTTGTTAAGTGTTTGTTTGTTTTTATCCTCGTCGTATGGAATCAAATCTACATAAAATCACGTCTATATCCCTTGCGGGGCAGACAGAGCCAACAGTTTTGAAAAGACTTATAGGCCACATTGAGCTATTTGGCTTAATGATAGAATTGAGATTCAAATAGTGGCAGGTTGCTAGCCCTTCGCTTAAAAGAAGAATCCCAAGTTTATAAGCCTATCCCTTAGTCGCCTTTTACAACATCCATGGGAACGAGATGGAGTGGTCCTAGCCTTTTTTTTATTGGAACCATAAGGCACGGTATCTAATCTACTCGCTAACAATCATGAGGTAACCGTATTTTACCTATTGATACGAGTATGTTTCATTTACAACTAAAATATTTTTCTAGCCTTTTCAAAAGCCGTATAATTAAATAATTATTTTGGTCTGCGCTCCTGATTCATCAACGTTAATTTATGCCACTTCAATCAAATTTAAGAAAACAATTTAGCAAAAGAGACTAAATTTTCCATTGCACTAAGGATAACTCACGTCTTATTAAAAAAAATAATAATAATTAAGCAGTCATACGTGTTGTGACGCGGCGTGGTTTCCGGGGTGCACCATGATCCGTAGGGCTTCTGTGTCGGAGCCTTATCATGACTGGTGCCCACCGAAGAAGGGTGCACCGTATGCTGTGGACAATAATATCAATATATAATCTAAATAGTAACGAGACGAATCGAACAAATTTTTTTGATAGACATGCTACTAGAAACGTTCGTTTTCGGGATTCGAACCCGAGAACTGTGGTTTCGATTAGGTACCACTGCACATAATAGGGTAAAGTTAGCGCTAGCAGATCTAAGCAAATTCAGCTCTCAAAAATCCGTAAGTGCATCCGTATGTGTAGGCTAAGCTTACATCACGATATTTTAAGAGCCATATTTTTTGCAGAAATCTTAATTGGTTTTCCACGATTTAAAAATATGAGGATGTATGAAGAAATTAAATAGATACATAAAAAGTGAAGATAAATAAGTATTGTAGTTTTGCTATAGGCAGAAAAGAATAATATTTTTTTTTTAACTGCAAAACAATGTCGTTTCAATTCGGTAGTACACAAGAATTCAAACCGAACTCCAGACAAGTTTCTTTAAGTAGTGCAAGTTCAAGTGGATATTTATTAATGGATAATGATATTATTTTCGTCATTATTCAACGGTATTTCAACGAGACCAAAGACGAATTTACGTTCATTTTTATTGAAGCCATAAACATGAACGATGTCCACTCCTTATGATTTCATTATATTATTTCGTAGCCAGTCTTATAGCGTTTTTGTTATAAAAAGTATAGTATATATAACTTATATTATTATACAAATAAGGCTAGATACCACGTAAGAAGAGTTATCATTTATGCGAACTGTAAAAATCTGAAATTCAAACGTTCAAACGTATCAAAATTCCAAATTCAATAAAAAATATTCAAGTTTGATCTGGAACTCATTACAACAGAACACTATTAAAACGTATAATTTATTTAAACGTTTTAGCCCAGACCATGAGGGGACAATGATGAGCTAGATAGGCATCAAATAAAGAAATTATAGAAAATTAGGGATTAGGGATAGGCTTATAAACTTATGTATATTAACTTATTATAGGCTTACAAACCCGTTACTATTTGAATCTCAATTCTATCATTAAGCCAAACAGCTGAACGTGGCCTATCAGTCTTTTCAAGACTGTTGGCTCTGTCTACCCCGTAAGGGATAAAGACGTGATCATATGTATGTATGTATGTATGTTTAGAAAATTAATATTTTTCAACTCTCAGTTTCAGAGGTAGCTATTTATCGCCTGATTATTTAGTCACCACATCGTATTGGCATCACATTAGGAAAGCACTTAATGGCTCGTTGGTATTCAAACCACGGCTACTTGGAGGCTAATGGTTGGCCTCGGTTCACCGGGGACGGTGTTCAGATCCTTTTTGATTGTAAGAGGAAGTTTTTGGCGGCAAAACAATATCGGTTTTATATAAAAAAATATACCTAATTGTATTGCAATAAAAAAAATAGTTGTTATGAAAGTGACATGTTGTGAATCTGAATCCATACGTATAATTTGTTGTAACTGTCCGATGCCTATATTTGAAAGATATTGGCAAAAAAAATCGATAAGACCAACAAAGACAAAAAATGAGAATTTTAGAATTTCTATCTGTTAGCTTTTATGTATTGTCGCAATTTTTAAGATAGCAGTAACAACACTGTTATTTATTCCAAATTACAGTTATAGTTTTGACAAAACTGTCTAAAACTGTGTCTTGTACTCACTGATGGATGATTAAATAAAAAAGCTCAGTTTATAGTTACACCTTCTCAATTTAGTAAAGTGGGTGTCACACGTTGCCAAAATACACATTACGCAAAATAATTAAATACAGGGCGCGGCAAATTACCAAAGTTATCTATCAGCGTCAGACTTTTGTATTCCAGGCGTAGCCTACAAGTGATTGGCCCAATTAAGGACGATATTCTATTTAGTAATATAATATAAGACTATTACGTATATTGCTGAAAGTACTGGGAGATAACGTATTTTAAAGAGTTATTTTCTAGTGACATTTGGTCAGTAATTTGGGCATTGACTTTTACAAAAAAATTAAGACGTATCAACTAGGGATTTATTTAAATTATTTTTTTATTAAAATTCATTCATTCATTTCAGTCATTTAATTTGGATGATATATTAAGTAGAAAATAATAAAAATCATTTTTTTTTGTAACTTATTTCAAATGAAACCGTCGCTTTTATTTATTATCATGGAAATTAATGTTAATATTAAAGTCCAAAACAAAACATTCAGTTAGTTTAAATCAAACAAGAAAGTACCGGTTAATAGACATGAAATGAAATTAACCGTTCAATTACAAGTGCTGGGCTGAATGGTAAACAGCGGCCAATAAATGACGGGGCGCACGCAAAAATGTGTTTAGTTTGCTGAAATTGCGTTACACAGTAAGCTTTAGTTAGAATAAGTACCGTTTTGATCTAGTTAGTCCAAGTCAAAGCTATGAAAAATTATAAGTAGGAACAAAAATATGATTGAAAGTTATAAGCAAATTTAATCAAACAGTAAAACTTCGGTTAGTAAACTTTTTAAGTAGAATTATTAACTGGACCTACGTAAACTTATGAAAAATAAAATAATATGCTGTTGTAACGTTTTTTTTTATTAAAAAGCATTGAACAAACACGTGGTTAAGGTGCCGTATTCCAAATTGGTTAATTAGTTCGGTTTCAGCTAACTAAAACGAAAATTCGAGACTCTTATTTACGAAATTTCCAATCACTCACCACATCCGCCTTTATTTCCATTTTCATTGCTAAAAATTATTCAAACTATCGATGTCAAAGTGTTCAAAAATATTTACAATTTATATAATCTATTAAATAAGCTTTAGATGTATAAATTTGTTAACTAATATTTGGTAAAAAACTTTTCGCGGGAAATATGTTGCGCTCGGAAAAACATACACGTGACCACTTCGGCGGTCAATTGTCTACTGACCGGCTCGGAATAGAGCCTTGAATTGAATATAGCCTCATCTATACACCTATACCTACAGAGCGTTCTATTTTTAAAAGAGAAAACTTCATTTTCTTTATGAAAAGTAAAACTATGTAATCATTTTACTTTGGGTGCTTTAATTTGTAGAAATAGGTTACTGAGGGTCAAAACTATGTGTTGTTGCTGATGTGAAACGATTTGGCAAACTGCTCGTTTAATACTAGCTTTTTGTGAATAACTATTCGAGCCATTTATTGTTGTTCTTTATAAACTAGGAATTTTTGATTAAGGTGTGTGTGGAAAATTAGTCTCTTGTATAAAGTGCATTTGATTTGTGCAATGATTATTACAGCTTAGGGGACAGCAAACGCGGAAATGTGCTAAGGTAAGAGGCACGCAGTGAGAGAAGATTTACTACAAGTATGTTTTAATCAAGTATGACAATTAAGTAGGTTTTGGGGAATTTTTTATTAACCTGGTAGCCCAATATGTCTGATGATGTCTCTTGTAAGAGATAAATACGTGTTATGTGTACCTATGTGCAATCCAGGACAGATTAACTTAGCGTATCAAAGATATAAGATACGACCTCTTAACAAAAAGAAACACGATTTGACTTAGAATAGAAGTGTTGCGCAAAATATCATAACAGAAAACATCTGATAGATATCTTTACTAAGTATCTAAAAATATTCAGTCTGAGTTTATTCAGTAATTAAATGTAATTAAAAAGCCACCTGGAAGAGAAAATTATAGGCCATTTCGATGAAATTTATGGACACATTTACAGACACCAGGGAAAAAATTATAACAATTGGACCCGTAATGGGAGAATCGTAGTGGAGGACGAATCCAATTTCTTAATTAGACTGAAATTGTAACCCAGATAATTGCCTTACATTAATTATTGGTTTAAATTCATTAGTTACCACTAAGCCATCCGGATAAATAAATGTGACTTTTCAGTCTTTTCGAGACTAAAAAATAAATAAAATTAAAAATAATAAGAATCTTTTGGCTGGTTTTTGCATTTAAAATAAAAATAAACATACTTATAATATCTACTTAACACAATAATACCTACTTAAATTTGAACAGAAATAAGTAATAGGTACACAACGTTTCATAAAGATGATCACTATCAACATTAATTACAGTACGTAGGTAAGTATTGATTTTAAATTTACTTAGTGGCCCGGAAATAGTACCAAGTATCTTTGAAATATCCTCTTTAATTGTATGTAAACAGAAGAATGACTTACCCTTTTTAAAAGCTTCAAAGCCTCAAACACCATGCCGTCGTATTATACACTTTATAAAGAATTAAATTATCTCCACTGATTAAAATGGACTATGAAATCTGAAACCTGAAAACCTTCACGGCTATCTTGTCAATATGTTTGTAACGTGACCGAATAGAAAACCCGTCACGCAACTGCGCAGTGCATGCGTGAAACAGCTTTTTGATTTGGTCGGATAACCAAAATATTTGGCGCGAAGCAAATATTTGTTGTGATGACATCGAAAGTCGCTATTGAGAGCTTTAAGCATATAAAGCGCTTTTTCCGGAGAGATTTTATCGAACATTACTGATTTTTTATATACCTGTTTTACCTGAAATTAAAACAGTTATTATATGCGGTAACCTTATTCGAGACCTATAGAGTGAGATAGCAACACCTTCGTGCTCTTTCAACAGCCCCAAAGTGCCCCCTCCACCCACTTCCGGTCACCTATCTCGTTCTTTCGGAGTGGAGGGGGGCCCTCGCTTGCCAGTGCGCGCAGGAGCGCTGTCTCCTCACATTGCATCTCACTAAAGTATGTTAAAATAAGCCAGCAGGCAGAATTTAAACTATAGGTCTCGAATAAGGTTACCGCATATAATAACTGTTTTAATTTCAGGTAAAACAGGTATATTATATGCTAAGAACCGTTATTCGAGACCTATAGAGTGAGATGTGTTTGTTATCGCCTGGTGGCAAGCGAAAAATAATAAGCCAATGTGTGATGAAGGTCAGTATGGAATAGTCATTGAAATATGCAATGGCAATAAAAAGAAGACATCTGCTAATCAGTTTTGTTTTATTTATTCTTCTTATAGAAAATATACCTAATCAATGGTATTTGCTGCGACAAATAATGAATGAAATATATATATATGTATGTATTTTTCTTTAAATGTATAGAATTCTTATAAGCAAGAATTGAAAACAAAAAATTAAATAAAAGTTAAAGTTATTTTCCAGTTAGTAATATGATAATATAAAAGTCATAAAATCAGGTTATAAAGCATCAAAATACTTTGACAAGTTGAACCCATTCTGGGGTTCATGTATCTCTTTTGAATAATAACACGCAAAGGTATTAGGAACACGCCAGTTCCCCTTTTGCATTATCTCATCAATATTACAATTGTCCATCCAGTTTAACGAGGCTGAAGCACTGCGCGTACTCCCTGGACTAGCTTCAACTCCCGCCGAGCGAAGAATCCTCTTGACCCAGCCTCCAATCATAGTCCGAGAGGCAGCCTTAATATTTCCATTACATGAAATGAACAGTTCAGTCATTTCTTCAGTACGCCTTGCTCGAGAAATTTCTATCAGTCTTTTTACATGAAAAACAGGACAGATATTGTAATTCTCAGTTTGTTTGAGACGCCATGAAGACTGCCTGTGCACATAATTGTCAGTCTTAGAGCCGAATACTGGGTGAAACACAATAACATCAGAATGATCTTCATAATGCTGTTCATCAATATGTAACAGGGTTAAATCATGTACTCTTCGACTAGATGCTAGCAAAAGTATCAAAGCTGTGCGCTGAGATAATACAAATAATGAATTTAGATCAGGGGAGTGTGTAATTAACCATTCAATTACAATTCTGGGATCCCAGATTGCTGGTTTACTTTGCTTTTTGTCAGCATTAGCGACTGAAATAGCCTTAAGAATACGCTTCACAATAACATTTGCGCTAAGTGGTTCTTGTCTAGGAACAGACAGTGAAGAAATACAGGATTTATGAACTAAAATGGTTTTATATGACAAATTCAAGCGTATATGCAAATGTGCTAAGTATCTAGCTAGCTGGGCTCCGTTGGGTTGTAGGCTGTTAATATTATTAGCCCTACACCAAACTTCCCATTTAGACCAGACAGACTGGTACATTTTGTTTGTTGATGCTCTCAAGCTAGTGTTAAGCAATTGAATTTCGTCATGAGACCAACCTGTCAGTTGATTGCTCCACCCTTCACCAACCAAGCCTCGAGACAGATCTCGGCCACACGAGGCGGTGGGAGCCGAGTCCGTGTATCCGTCAGCCTGTGCTGTAGATCGGTAATAGTGAACGGCGCTCGTACAGCCCTGCTCTTGAGATCCGGACGCCAATATACTTTGTGCCAACGCGGGGCTATTATGATGTACATTCCCTTCGCCTGGTTCATATGTGCTAGGACCCGGGGAACAAGATGGGGGGGTGGAAACACCCAAGCAAGTTGAAAGTTCCATTTTCTGCTGAACGCGTCGTGAAATATTGCGCTCGAGTCTTCGTAATTGCGCGATGCGTAACAAGCAAGCACGTGTGCGTTTGCGGAAGCGAATAAATCGATTTGTGGTCGACCGTAGCGGTTGAACACTTCGTGGCAAGCTTCTGGGTTGAGAGTCCATTCGCCGCGTGACTTCTTTCTGGATAGTAAGTCCGCTTCTATGTTGAATTGACCGGGAATATGATGTGGGATTATCTGTATGTTGTTCTCGTCCATTATGTTGAACAACAGTTGCGTCAATTTGAACAGGTTTGTGGATCGTAGGCCTCCTTCGTTTTTTATGTAACTGATCACGCTTTTGTTGTCCGATTGTAATAGAATCGTGGTGTTTCGGAGGTACGATAGAAACATCTTCAATGTCTGTATGACAGCTGACATTTCTTTCAGATTGCTGTGCCAACTTATCTGACTGTTCTGCCAGACACCACTTACATTTTTCCCATCTAGCACAGCCCCCCAACCTGAGCCGGAGGCATCGGTTGTCAAAAAATGTGCAACCCTCTGGCAGTGAATAGGAGTGCCTGATTCTACTGCAGTTAACCACCATTTCAGTTCGTCTTGAACTGAAATTTCTAATGGCCACTTTGTTTGTGGCTGAATTTTCGAAAGTCGTATGCTGGCCTTCTGTATGGGGCGGCAGTGAAGACGACCTCTGGGCACGACGAACGCTGCAAAGTTTAGCATGCCTAGTACCCTCTGGGAATCTTTGAAATTCCATTGATTGGTGTCTAACAAATAAAGTATTTTGTTTTTGATTTTCGACACTTTGTCCTTGGGTAGGTACTTGGAATTCTGGCTGAGATTCCATGTTACACCTAGGTAGTTTATACATTTGGTCGGGACGAGCACAGATTTCTTGTAATTGATCGTCCATCCGAGCAGGGTCAGTAATCGAACAGCTTCTGCAGCATGCTCTATCAAAATTTCTCGGTTTTGATGGACTATCAGATAGTCGTCGAGATAGACTATGAGCCTTAAGCCTCTTTCGCGCAAGAGCTGGGCTACCCAGTTGGATACAGTCGAGAATACTTTGGGTGCTGATGACAGCCCGAAGGGGAGACTGGTCATCTGAAGGAGCTCGATGTTTCCTGAATCCGTTTCGTATAGAACTCTCAGATACCGTTGATCGGCTTCGGCGACCGCCAGGTGAAAGTATGCCTGAGATAAATCGATCTTCACGGTCCAGTCTCCTTCTTGTAAGAAGTCTGGAATCCTCTGAACGTTTATAAGGCGAAATTTGAATTGTGCTAGGTAATCGTTTAGCTTTTTCAAGTTGAAGATAGGCCGATCGCTCGAGTCTGCCTTCTTTACAAGAAACATCGGACAGACAAAACTGGGTGTATTTGGAGCTGGTACCAAAACCTTTTGTCTTTTTAAATCTGAAATCTGTTTTGTCATTGCAGCACTGTTGGGTGTCTGAAATTTTCTTAACATGTTTGGTGCCATTAATGGGGGTAGAACTAAAAAGGGGATTCGATAACTCGATATTACTTTTATGATGTAATCTGGAGCGTTGAAATGACGCCAAACATGAATAAAATCTTTCAAACGCCCACCGTAAAAGTTGTCTTGTATATAGTCATTTACGAAAATTACTGTACCGACGGTTTGAATTCTCAGTTGATTTCTTAGTGTTGGTACTGTGCTTCGAATTCGTCCCACTTTTATTCGCCTTGCTGTTTTGATATTTACCGGTCTTTGTCGATAAACCGCGATAACCAGTCGAAGTTGAGGGTACATTATCAAGATTTTTCTCCTGTCTATTGAACGATCTCTGCGATCGTTTGTTTTGAGAATAATCTGTTCTATTCCGCATAGACATTATTGGCTCTTCTGCAGAGCGTTTGTTTGACACAAAAATTTTATTAGTACCCCCAACTTTCTGCAAAAAGGAGCTTAACATATCTGGATTAAATAATTGTGAGTTTGTGGGAGGTATCTTTCTAATGTCTTCTTTTATAAAACGATCTTTAATGCTTGAAAGAACACTGTCGCGTCGCTTTTGTATGACGTCAGCACGCCTCCCACAAACTAATTGTAAAATATCTTCGGACACTTTTACATAGGCCGATTTGTCAGAAAAAAGGGAATTTATTTTATCAAATAACGTATTTGCATCTAAGTTACAACCGGGTAATGATGACCATTGTATGAGCTCTTGTAGATTATTTTTTAAGTTCTCATTTTGCTGGATAAGTGCATGAGTCATGGCGCCCAATGACCTATCTAATGACTTTAGCCAGCTAGAATTAGGATCAAAGTATCGAACCTCAGTGTTAACATCAATCTCGTAAAAGCCAGGTTTTGCCAAATAATTTTTCTCGGTTTCTACGTATCGAACGCGATCCCACTCGTTCGTATTAAAGTGATGCAGTTTATTAAGAAGATTTAATCGGTTCTCTAATGCATTTTCTACGTTAGGTTCTTTGAGATTAGTGTTAACGTTAAATTCGAAAGTTTTACTTGGTCGCGGTTTGTTGACGAGGGGCTCGTCGGCAAAAAGAGAACTTTTTAAATTGTCGGTAGGATGAATTGAAATGTTAGAAACGTTAGAATCTGAATCACTGATAGACCTACGTTGTTTTTTGGCAAAAGTAGAATCGGTCTGCCTAATATAATTCAATATATCACTTACTTGAGATGTTAATATGTCTAACCTGCGATCCCCACCGCTATGTGTTCTTTTACGACCGCGTGTTCGCGCCTTATGGCGGGAACGTAGCCGGTCGGAACTAGATGAGCTTGAAGAAGAACTAGTACTGCTGGAACTTGTGGACCGCTCCCGCCGATTCCGTTCGTCCTTATCTGGTGACTTATTCATCATAAAAATTCCTTCTGTAGGAAACTTTAGGGAATTGCCTTCCGCAGGCGATGCCTTTTGTAGGCAGTGTTGTAAGTCTTCCGCAGACATACACAATAACAACTTATTGATTTATTAATTTATTTTTTCGAACAGCAACGCTGTTTTATTTATGGGGTGTTGCTTCGACGAAAGTCGATGCCAATGTGAGGAGACAGCGCTCCTGCGCGCACTGGCAAGCGAGGGCCCCCCTCCACTCCGAAAGAACGAGATAGGTGACCGGAAGTGGGTGGAGGGGGCACTTTGGGGCTGTTGAAAGAGCACGAAGGTGTTGCTATCTCACTCTATAGGTCTCGAATAACGGTTCTTAGCATATAATAAATATTTTTATTTTAATTAGTATTATATAAAAGTAATGAAACACCTGCTGGTTTATAAGAAGTATACTGTCCCTTTGACGGTTCGCGTTATATAAAAAATAAAAACCTTAGCAATTTCGCAAAAACTAATTAGACAACGTTGGTTCCATATTTTTGCATTATCTTCTTATCTATATTTATGAGACAAAAAATAACTTTTCTTAACACAACAGTGAACTCACGTGTGGACCAATGTATGACCTGTCAGTCCTAATTAACAAATGTACCATCCACAATCCTAGCTTTAATCCCGCTTGCATCCATATCTCTCCGTAGAGGAGCCCAGGAACCATCTGTGATCAGTTGATCACGAACGTTTAGAGCTACCTAAATAAAGCGGCTTCCAATTTCGCTGCATCGCTGGAAAGTCAAGTGCTAGGTTTGAATTGATCGCTAGTTGCGCGCGCATCATCTCCTGTCTCCTTCTACGTCACGCAGCCTTTTTCAGCCTTTATTCCTTTTAAACGTTATTATATTATGCTCTTTGTCACCAGTCGTGATTGTAATCTCGATAATACACCGATATTATTCCGATAAAACTGAATTTCGTGGGCAGATATTGTAAAGTATATTAAAGAAAAGTTTTCGTTATGCGTAGTGAAGTTCAGTTTTAAGTAGATATTTTTTTTGAAACAAGAATATTAGGAGATATGGAAACAGGTTAGTGTAAAAATAAAACTAGCTCTTTGCCTGGGTCCTGTATATATATTGTGTATGTATATAATTGAAAATATAAGCAATTACCCTTCTTTAAGATATACCGCTCATTCAGAGTTTGTCTATTAAAAATTAACAAATAATGCTTTTCTCATAATATAAGTTGAGATAGTTAAAATGGTTTAATCATTTGTTGATATAGAACATTTAAACGCCCTTGATATCAAACTGGAAAGCTCACTTATTCTCTATCTAAATTAATTTTATCACCCTATTGTAATTATCGCAGCAAAATTTCTTCCTAGTATAGAAGTCTAAATAATAAATAATGTACATACATATATCACGTCTTTATCCTGTTCGGGGTAGACAGAGCTACTACTCTCCAATAGACTTGGCTTTTCAAGCCACGTTCAGCACAATTCAGATTCCGTAAGCCATTGACGTACTATAAGTAAGCCTGATCCACAATTTATTTGATTTTTCTAAAATGAGAAGTTCAACAGGAAATCTGAGGAAATATTCGTAGAACTGCGTAGCAGTCGTAGCAATCGTAGCGTCCGTCCGTAGAACTTCGTAGCTTATATTGTCTCCTGTGTTCAACGGTTAAACATTTGAATGTTATGAATTTGTTATACAGATACTAGCTTGCGACAAATGAAACATTTTTACCGATTTCACAAAATGATGTTTATTATTTATTCATTGAACGTTTTTATTGTAAACCATTCTACGTGTTTATTATTTTTTACCTACTCTTATCATACTTGTGAATAATATCGAAATTTTCGTGAACATCTTTAAAATTATCCTAATTTATTTTCCTCTCAGATTATAAGTCTCGAAAGCAAGTAAATATTGACCAAATGCAGGCGTTGATAGGTTTTCTTAAAGAACACCCAGAGTTAGCTAAAGGCTTGATAAGAGGTAGAAGGGGCAAGCTTCATACCCTGAAATTGTGGAATCTCTGTGCCAAGAAACTTAATCTTATCCAGAATGGAGCTGTTAAGGATGGGAAGGGATGGTCAAAGGTAAGTACCATTACTGTAACGGAATATACGCCTACTTGTAAATGGAATGATTTTATACTATAAAAGTCGTGCACTTGTATTTCGTTGTTTGGGTCATATTTGTTGCGTTAGAAACAAAATTTACGATTTTTCTTTCAACCTGCACGGCAAAGCGATGCATTATTTCTAAAACATTAGGAGGTAAATAAAAGTTAGTAGTTTTAATTTCCATCATTAAGCCATACAGCTAAACGTGGCATTTCAGTCTTTTCTGTCTATGTCTATCGCTCTGGCTCGCGGGGTTTAAAGATTTGAAATTTAGCATGTAGGGTCCTTAGTTGCTCTAGGAGAAGATTTCCGCAATTCCCGAGGAATTGACTTTTTGTGCGAACGTACTCTATTCACTATATATAAAAGAGATTTCAACTTGTTTTTTAACCTTTCAGTATTGGTGTGACTGGAAGTACAGGGTTCGCAGGAGGACTTTGGAGTTGAAGGCTGCTAAGGACAGCAATCGCCCTCCACCTGATGGAGTCACGCCTCTGTCCTATTTGGAAGAAGATATACTGGATATTATCGGAGAAACCAATGTGGAAGGAGTCATCATTAAATGTGACCCTTTGGGCGATGGGGTAAGTAACCGTTTTCATTCTTCCGTACAAATTTGTATAAGCACATTAATAGCAATTGATAAAGTGAAAGGCTTTAATGAGTAAATAACGGTAATTTGCAATCGTGTAGAAGTTAAAGCAACGAAATTAGGTGTTGAATCCTTCAAAAAATTTTAAGCCACAATTTTTGATAGCATGTTAATACAATAAAAATCTTTATTTTTAAAATCATTTCAGGATACAGATAATGAACCAGAATCAAACGATGTCAATGTATCAGTTAGTCAGGTTCCACAGCCATCAATCAACCAAACGAAATCTTCTAGAGTTCGTAAAAGGCGACATTCTTCATTGGATATCTTTGATGTGGATGACAATATAGTTAGCAGTTCACCTGAAATTAAACCAAAGGTTATGAAGAAAGAAAATACCAATAACACAGGTATGATATAAAAACTCGGAGTAAGAGAACCTTTTTGGGATAACCTGCACATTCAGGCAACTGTATATGTTGTACCTACACTTGTCTGAATTCTGATGTTAGCTAGGTTAGTTGTTTTGAAAATTATCTTTTCAAAAATTTTGATCTTACTTAAATCAAAGACATCGACTTTCCATGACAAGGGTGGTTGTACTTGTAACACTTTACATGCAAGCACACATCTTTTAGGCGAGATTTTATATTTATGTTACACTGCCTAAAACCAATACATTATATTGTTATAGATATGGATGAAGAAACTTCGGAGTTCCTACGCTTAGAACGGCAAAAATTAGACAATAGTAAAAAAATGTGCGAAACTATACAAGCGATGGCCTCAGAGATAACTAGGCTGGCGGATGTTATGACTCATATTAGAGATGTTTTGATTAATGGCAGAGTTAATATAGCATGAAATTTTAATTAAAATGCGATATCTGCAAAATAATACCCCCATATGAGGTCATGTTCTATCATTTGAGATAAGAAACGTATATTTTGACGTACGGATGGTTGTGAAACAAACTCAATTTTTAAATCATGTAATAAAATTTAACTATTTTAAGTACAATAATCAGTTTGTCATTTTATTATTAGATTTCCTCAGGTCCAGTCGGGGCCAAAAGTACATCATTATCAAGTTAGTAATAATAGTAGATATAATAAATAAGTATGAACGGCCTTTCAAATATTAAGTAGTTATAGTGAAAATAGTGGGATATTTTATTTACAGTTACAGAATAAATGTTTTCTCTTTACTCAATTCTGAAGTCATTAATCTTAAAGCTATTTCATCGAAGCTTATAATTAAGTCTACAGCAAAGCAACAGACTGGTTCTACAGTTGTCTAATCAGACTTACAACAAAACGAGGTTGATGCACTTATAAATTTTATTTCATTCATACAATAATTAATAAACGGTGGGGAATTCGTTGAGCGTGTAGCGATTAAGACGTAACGGGATCACCGGTTCAAATTGATAGCAGTAGATATGTGCGTACTTGTTCTACGATAGCTGGCAGTGATCAAAACAATCTTCGGCTATCTGCCTGCTTCAGAATATGTGGTGTGATTTGAAGAACAACTTGGAATATGAATGCTGTGATATGTGCAGTTTGTCTCATAGTGAGGTAAGTTAAGTGAAGTTATAATTTTAATGATAAGTATAAGGATTATTTGAAAAATAAGTAAAGATAAATAAGAATTCTTTGTTTAGTTGCTCTCACGACCGTGAGTCTGGGTCAGTTCTTACATTTGCGGCGTATTTAGCTTCTACCTTACATCTATATTAAACGTTGCAATTTATTAATTGTATTTTAAGACATATAGATTAAAAGGCAATTTATAACGTGGATTGTTATCACCAAGTATTTTGTAACTAAACTGAACTTAAATTCTTAATACTGAACAATAAACAATTAATGATAAACAAACACTTGTTCTACCTAAAGATAATTATGCAATTATGTAATCTGAATTTATTTGTACCTTAATAAATAAATAAAAATAGTGAATAAAAGTTCGTGAATTACCTTAAAGTTAAAAGCACATTGCAAAAGCTAAACTATCATCATTAGGAATTATCGTTTTAACTTCTGTTACAGTGTGTATGGAAGAGTTGCTGTAGTCGAAGAAAAACTGTCGGATATATCTGAAAATTTAATTATAGATGATAAACTTTTAGAAATTGAAAGTACAACTGATCAACCGAAAGTATTAGCAAAGAATGATAAAACGGACCTTTGCCTTGATGTTAATTCTATAAATAATACAATAAATGAGACAACGGCGGAACAGTTAGCGTGTTTGTATAAACTGCTCAATTCAACAGTTATTAATTTAAATGAAACAAAAACTGATAATGGTGTTGCTTTGATTTTAACACCTCTTATAGAAGCTGGTAATATTGAAGAAGCTCGTAACGCAAGTAAAGTTGATCCAGAACAATTTCTAGGCTTGGAGAGCTACTCAGGATTTTTTACGGTGAACAAAACGTACAACTCGAATCTGTTCTTTTGGTACTTCCCCGTGGAAAATAAGCCAGTGAATGAAACGCCATGGGTTATATGGCTACAGGGAGGGCCAGGAGCCTCAAGTCTGACTGGTCTATTCGACGAGATTGGCCCATTGACAGTTGAAAACGGGCGTATAGCACGTAAGTTTTATATTTCAATAGTTTTTATTCATAAATTGTCAAGCGTTAACCTTTTCTTTGGCAAATTTTAGTTTAGTTTACAGACCGAAAGAATACCTAATGACATACGAAAAATGTAGACTTTATACATCTTTTCAGGCAACCGTTACTCTTGGCTACAGAATCACTCGCTTGTGTTCATTGACAATCCCGTGGGAACAGGCTTCAGTTTCACTGATCATCCAGATGGGTTCACTCAAGACAGCACTACGGTACGCATTTGATATTTTTGAGTTTTTTTATAAGGTATATATATAAGACGAGTAGCGTTTTCGGTTCATTCTGTCTCGGGTCGGATTAAAGTATAAAAAATCGTGTACAATTGTATATTGATTTAATTGATTTTAAACTTTCGCGTTGCGTTATACTATTTATTAATACTACAGGTATTTATCGCGCACGTGAGTTGCTCGGTGACCACGGACCATTGTAACATCATGATTCGAAACGGCGGAAATAAAATAGGGTGCGTTATGTGCGCGTTAAACCTGTAGTATTTATTTATAGTATATTGACTTTACTGCAAACCGTATGTGAGGCATACGGTTAAAACAGTTAAATTTGTATTAAATCCTCTAGGTGTGTCTAATCTACAGGTGTTATTTTTTATATGTACTTGGTACCTTTTATTATTTTTTACTAAATACTTATCATAACTTTTTATCATTTTCAGTATGGTCATCACCTCTACACAGCCTTCAAGCAGTTCATCCTGGTGTTCCCTGAGCTGAAGTCAGCTCCATTGTTCGTGGCGGGCGAGTCCTACGCTGGGAAGTACGTGCCGGCATTGGCTGCGGAGATCCATACGCATATGGATGAAACAGATGGCAAAGTTAAAATGGAAGTGAGTTAAGACAGTAATGAAAATTTAGATACCTTCATTCTTCCTTTTCACTAGTCTTTATTTAATCATAATTTTAGTCTGACTGCATTCTTTATCATCGACGCCACAGAGCTCGAGAGTTTGTTTGTTTATCTCTATTATAATTGGTTCCTTCCTTTTTTGTATGTTCTAATTTAGATCAGTAAAATTTCCCAGGGTATGATGATCGGCAACGCATACGTGGAACCGTCAATGATATCTCAACTAGCCAAGCCGTTTTACCACTTCGGGCTCTTAGTAAAGGAACAACTGGACATCGTGAAGCCTTTGGTCGACGCTTTCCACGAAGACATTGCTGCGAATAGGAGCATCGAAGCTAAAGAGGTGTAAATATGCAAGATTTTCAGCTTAGAAACAAACATCTCGTAAAAGCAAATAAAAATGACCCGAATATTTTTTTGGATAATTTTTATCCAACATTGCCTGTATCTTACTCGTTCTTACAAAATTATGTTTTATAATGGATCTCTCCTCCTATTTCCTATATTTTAGTCGTATTTAGACAGCTTTCTTGACAAGGACCAGGTTCATCCATAATGCTTCAATATTAAAATTAATATTATCCTCCAGAAATTCACAGGCCTCATTACGATCTTGCTGTTCCTCACGCATCAGAAGCAAGGCTACAACTTCCTGAAAGACGACATCTCAGCGGGGCACTACTCCTCCTACCTCGAACAGAGTGTTGTGAGGAAGGCTCTTCATGTAGGAGATATAGGGTTCAGTTTCGTCAACATGACTGTGAATTCCAGATTGGCGCCAGACTTTTTGAGCAATGCTCGTCCGAAGTTTGAGATGCTGTTGGACCATTACAGGGTGCTTACTTATTGGTGAGTCGGCCATTTAGAATAGTTAGTAGGCCATTTAGGGTGGTGATATATTATTAAACGAAACTTCCTGTCCTTTTTAACCTTTTTCATACCACAGAAATTAAATTAAAATAACACTTTCGGATTTCTATTCCAAATTGCATAACCATTGAACAGTTATTAAAAAAAATGTACGGTAGCTTTAAACAAACATTGCAATTTAATTTCAGTACACAGATTAGTATGATCCAATGTGATCTTTACCCAGGTTACCCTGTGTCTTTAAACAAACATTGCAATTTAATTTCAGTACACAGATTAGTATGATCCAATGTGATCTTTACCCAGGTTACCCTGTGTCACTCTGCTGTAAGTAGCTGAACTCATCCTTGGATCGTGGCTATAGGATAGGCTAACCCCGGGTCCTTTCCAGGAAGACAAACGCCAAGATTTTTATGATAGTGCTTGAATTTCAGCGGTCAGCTCGACCAGATGCTACCCTGCGCATACACATCAGAGAGCTACCGGCAGTGGAAGTGGAAGCATTCGCAGGAATTCCTAGACGCCACCCGGTATCCATATATTTACAACAAGAAACTGGCCGGGTAGGTGCTACTTTTAATTTATCACAACTGTTGCTTCAACTGTTGTCACAAATGGACTAACGATTAATTTCTGTACTCAGATCTATATTACAGTCCTAGTATCTTATTTTAGAACCAAAATAATCTTGTAGCGGTATATAAGTTCTTGCTGGTACATTGCTGCATTCGATATTTTTAATAATACTTATTTGGCCACTGCTGGCGCCAGATTTAATTTGAGTCAGTAGTTGTGGCTCTGATTAGACATATGTCAGTCACCTTTGTCTGTATCTGCTTGACCTGATTGTATATTGATTGAATAATGTAACGAAAGCTGAATATTTCAATGTCATTTAATAACAGAAAAATCTAAGACGAATGAAATGGGAAATGATTAATCAAAACAAGTATCCTTTTACAGCTACCACAAAACGGGTGGTGGGTTGACCGAGGTTTTAATTCGTGGTGCTGGTCACATGGCGCCTATGGACAAGCCTGGAGCAACCCAGGAGCTGGTCTCTCGATGGACCCACCAGCAGCCACTCAGTTCCGGCTTCGGTGTACTCGAAGGCTCCTTCGTACAAGAGTTCATAAAGAACTATACTAATTCCATTTATTTATAGAAGTTAGAATAATAAATTATTTATTTGGTGATAAAAATACAAGTTAAGTAACAGTGAATAGTACAATATAGTACAAAGTTAGACCCCAACAAAATGACTCAGTTGTTGGTATTATTATGGTTCTTCTTTTTATTTTTGTACCTGCACATATAGTATACAACAGGCTGCAAATAAATCTGTTAAAACAAACTCAGTTATTAATGCGAGTTGTATTGTCAGTATGCAACTTTCATCAAATGACTGACAAGATTACTGCGCCACCCTACTTTAAGATAATAATTAAAGAATGTTACCATAGGAATGTTATTAGAACACTTGAACACTGTAATTAATATATATTTTTAATACATTCTTTTATTCAATAAAACTATCTTTATTTTTTAAATTTATTTAGTAAGTATCCTCAATTCCTTACCTTAAGTGAATTCTGTATGATGCTCGGCATTTCAGATCAGCACCTATCCATCTTTTGCATACTATTACATATTCATTTTACCAAATTGAACAACATTTTAATTTTTATTCACGTTTTCCTCCTAGGACCAATTGATAGACATGGTGTAAATAATGACCATAATACCACTAATATTTGCTTCTTCATTTATTCAGAGAGAGTCATTACAAGGATTTCTTATGTAAGTATAGCTCCAGTATAGGTTTATATCCCTTGCGGGATAGTCATGTGTACTACTGTAGGTATGCAATTCAGATTCAAATACTAACAGGTTGCTAGCTCATCGCTTACAAGAAGAATCCCAAATTTATTAGCTTAACCTTATTTACCTTATATCTACGACATCCCTTGGGAAAGATATGGAGTGGTTCTATTTTCAAGTATCGGAAACCACACGACATAGCATAGCACAACTAAAAATATGATAAATCAGCAAATTCTCATTACCCAAGGTGAAATAGCTTTGGTTTGTTTTCTGATAACCAGCCAGCTGTTTCTCATGTGTGTGCCATGGTGAGTCACAGGTAGCCGGCTATAATGTCAAGTTTGGGTGTGTGTTTGTATGGCTACACATTACCACACGACCGGCACACAAGCCAAAGGCCACACGAATGCGAGCCGTGACGACAAACCGCTTTAACGCAGTCTGTTTTTATTGATACACTCGGAGGACGCGCGCCTTAGTGTAGCCCATACTTTAAATTAAAATCGCGTTTTCCTGCTATATTTATCGGTAATAGAATTGCCCTATATAAGGTGAAGATATGTGCAGTGTTATTCTATGATATTACAGAGCATTAAACTAGTAATTGTGTTATTTAGGTATAATATTGTGATTTGTTAAAAATGCATGTATTATATGTGGGAATTCATTTGTTTTGTTGGTAAGTTATAAGTTTTTTTTTATATAAAATGAGAATCAAATAAATTACAAGCAACAGCTTGTAAATTTATTTGATAAGCTTGTGTAATGTTATCTCCGTTGTTTATATACTCGTATTATCTATTTGCGGTTTCACCTTTAACTATAAATGCACTATCGCGTAACATTGAACAACCACATCATATTAATGTGTATAAATTTTACCGGCATTATATGTAATATACATATAACACAGCAAAAACTTTAAAAAACTGGCTCAAATTTAGTAGAAGTATATGTCGCATGATCAGTTTTGGAAATATTTTTTCGAAAATTTGCCCGAAAGTAAAACTTATTCCGAATCAATGAATGCAATATGCTATGTTTTTCAAAAATATCTTTTAGTTCCTCTACCCTCATCACTATCACATTCCGATCTATGATTTTTCCTTTTTTATGGATAACCCCAATATGATCACAATGTGTTTGTGTCAGGTGTCAAGGTCAGGGCCAGGAGGCCAAATCGAAAACTGTCGTCCAATCACTCCTCTTAGTCGCCTCCCACGAGATCCTTGTTCTATAACAATGGTATTATTCTAAATTTCCAAACAACAAAGACTTTTCTCATAGGTATCTTTGCGTGTTTCCAATGCTTCGGGGCTTGGGGTCCGCCACAATGCTTCCGGGGTTGGCTACCAAACGTATTTTGTTACCCCAGATAGTCTACAGACGTACTGGCCGTATCAGCGTAGGAAAATTCAATTTGTGCCTTATTAAGTATTAAATTTTACGGTTACAGGTTAATAATAGCATGGGCTGACGTGTCACCAGTATTCCTCTCTCAATATATCAAGAACAATGACACAGCTACTGGCAAAAACTTATCTCAGGTGGATCCTAAACAGTTTCTTGGTGTGAAGAGTTACTCAGGGTACATCACGGTGGATGAAGGGTTAGGGTCAAATCTCTTCTTCTGGTACTTCCCCGTCGCCGGCGCAGATGTCAGCACCACTCCCTTGATCATCTGGCTTCAGGGCGGCCCTGGTGGTACCAGCCTTGTGGGCGTGTTTCTAGAAATAGGACCTTTTGCTATTAACGCCACCGAGATTCAATGTAAGTAAAGGAATGCGCTGAATATTCACATTTGGGAATTTGTAAATTTTACATGATAACGTGTGCTTCTTTTAGGGATTAGCATGAAATAAATGCGTAGATATCATACTCTCTTTCTCTTGTAGAAAAATTGTGCTCAATTGTGGCCCTTTCGTGCCGATGTTTAACGAGTTATTTAAGGATCATGTATATACCTAATTAACTTGTTATCATTTTGTAATTATAGTTAGATTCAAAGAACGTGGTCAAAATTAGTAAATACATTTTTAATTTTATGTCTTTAGTACTTGATCTTTTCGATATAGTATGAAAGTCTACTTCATCTTTTCTTTTTATGAGTAACTCGTAAATTGTATAAAACCATACGAGTTGTCATTACTACTAAGTAGGTACAGAAAATATTGCATGTGGTGGTAAAAATAAAGATATTATCAGACAGCCAGACGACCGCAATAACTTTGCAAAATCATTTCACAAATGCAAACTTCTTTATATTTATTTACTATGCCTGTTGACCCCGAACTTTAATGCAAATAACTGATAATCTAATGTGCTGTGCATAGCTACACTAACGCTACGATATGACAGAGAGATTCAATGTTAAGTAGAATACAACTTATGAAAGTATTCTTGTTCTTAATTAGATTAGGAAAAAAATCCACCTCTTATTCTTTGATACGCTAACATTCTGAACAAACTATTTACCTATAATATACATCTATATGTTAACAATCTTAAAAGATAGGCAGTTAGATTTATCTCTCTTATTTCCACTGAACTTTTACTGTTGTAAACAACGTCTGATGAGATTGTAAGGTAAATAGCGTTTACATAATTAGAAGAATGCTACCCCGGAGAGTTTTCCTCATTATAAGGAAACCTGACACGCCGTAGTTTCTTAGCAAAGGGCGGGAAATTTCTTAGTATATCGGAAAAATAGACCAAGGACTGCCATTTGAAATTTATATACATTTACATATTTTCGTATTTCAGCTAGACCATCGACATGGGGACAAAATCATTCTCTTCTCTTCATAGACAACCCCGTGGGAAGCGGTCTTAGTTTCACCAAATCTGATGGTTACGCTAAAAATTTAGACACCGTAAGTATAATTAAAACAGATACCTAATAAATACTTAGGTCCTTGTTGATTTTGTTATTGCTTCTTCTGCACTGATGCCTTAGAAGAGACATTAAACTTTTAAGTAATTTATACATCAACTAGGTAGGTACCTAATGTTGTGAACCCAAAAGATTGACAATTACGCGATGTTCGAAATGTCTCATAATAATAAATACAAATTTTGAATTTGAAAGGGTACTTTTGGAGCTCTATCAAGCAATCCTTTAATGCAACCATGAAATGAAGCGACCTTTTTTATTCAATCTTTCCTAAAAGACTTAGGACCTTGTTGTCAGAGTTTGTTGTCCCTAGAAATGAAATTACGAATACAAAGCTCATTTAAATACCAATTTCTTTTTTTTTTATAGAGAGAACATGATGTGAACTATTTTTTTATTTAGATATATTTATTTAATTTCCAGTGTGCTGACCACCTATACAGTTTCCTGCAGCAGTTCTTGACTGTATTCCCGGAACTCCGGACTGCCCCGCTTTATATCGCCGGGGAATCCTACGCCGGCCGGTACGTGCCGGCTTTTGCCAAAAAAATCTTCGACCATAAGGAGACACGTGAGGGAGACAGGAAAATTAACTTGCAGGTAGATTTGCAAATAAACAAAGGAAATATTTTATGATTTTCCAATTGGACCCTCCATCACCCATGGCTTAGTTCTGTATTATTTACTGCGGAATAAGAAATGTTAGCGCGTCGTTTTTATCTATAACGCATTTAAGACACTCTGAACTCTGTTCTGCGTCTTCATCAAGCATAGGCATCATATTATGCTATAAATCATTCGTTTCTAGATAAGTTAATTAGTCCTAAAAATACAAGTTACTATAAAATTGTACATCAAACAAAGAACTGTCTGGACCTAACTAATAATTGATTATTTTGTTACTTAATCCTATAGAATTTCAAAAAATCTTTATGTTGCAGGGTCTGATAATGGGTAACCCTCTCTTCAATTATAAGGACTCAGCAAATGTGTCCCAGATATTCTACCATTGGGGCCTTATCGACCAACAGGGAGTTGGCGCCGTGAAGGAAATGCAGGATGCTTATATTGAGGCGATTAATAAGAATGCCAGCGATGCTCATTCAGTAAGTCCTAATCCTTTTTTAACCAGAGATTTAACGTATGGGTATAAATTACAAGAAAAATTGTCTTTTTTAACAGACTGCTAAAGTTATAATACCTATGTCTATATCGAAACCGAATTTTCTTGATTAAAAGAAAAGTTAAGGTTATCTAATTTCACTCTATCAAAAGTACACTTATTCTCATTTTATTGATTGTTTCTAACCAATCTATACTTATATTATAAAGCTGAAGAGATTGTTTGTTTAAACGCGCTTATCTCAGGAACTACTAGTGACGGCCTCTGTGGCTCAGCGGTAGTACGCTTGTCTGTGACAACAGAGGTCCCGGGTTCGAATCTCGGCCAGGGCATGATGAGAAAAGAACTTTTTCTGATTGGCCTGGGTCTTGGATGTTTATCTATATAAGTATTTATTATAAAATATAGTATCGTTGAGTTAGTATCTCGTAACACAAGTTTCGAACTTACTTCGAGGCTAACTCAATCAGTGTAATTTGTCCCGTATATATTTATATTTATATTTATTACTAGTATCCAATATATTAAAAAATAATATTCAATGTATTTAAGTAACTATATACCTATCTACAACAGGTATCAAGTTTTCCTGTATAAGGAATTCTCAGCCATAAGGAATTTTCTGCCATTCGAACCTTTGGACCAAACTGAGATGAACATATTTGATTTTTATAAAGCCAAGTACCTAATAAATTTCATTTCTATATTTTTGCAGCTTCGTGGCGACTTATTGGACGCGCTCCAAGATCTGTCTCTCCAACCCCAATTATTTAATGTTCTACAATACGAGGAGCTGGACACAAGCCGGTTCATTCAATACGTGAACACCAAGAACTTCAAGACAGCTGTCCATGGCATAGACAAAGAGATTGTGGTAGTGGATCGTGAGGTTCAGAGGTACTTGGTGGCGGATTTTCTTCTGAACTTGGATTCGACGATGGAATCCCTGTTGGAACACTGCAGAATACTTATATACTGGTAAGTTTTGGTGCTACTTGCCGCTTCGTCTCGAAAGAAACACCGTTTGCGTTTCACAACTAAATATAGCCTTATCCCATGAATGTTAGTTTTTGCAGTTAATCGCTACAGAGTCATTAATAAAAAAACTGTTCACCAGTTCAAATTTGAAAATATAAACACTAGCATTTTGTGTTAAAGTAATGTAACGACTCTAGATTACTTCGTTCGCTGGGCCTTCCTTACTGCCGTGACTAATATTTTCAAGGCAAAGTTTATGCGATAAGCCAAGGTTTGATTGCTATGCTGTTATTAACTTTATCGTCTTAAATTTAAGAGCTAACTCTTGTCGGTTAAATTAAATGGAACCTCTTCCACTTAACTCCATCGATTATGTTACCCGTCAAAAATTTAGAAATAGTGTATCTTCAACATGATAACTTAGATCAATTATTATCTAAGCGTGATAAGTGGGAGTAGTAATTATGATCACTGGAATGCACGACAAAAGTATTTTTTTTTAATTGTCGCTGTTTAGTTTATTCCGCTGCTTCTTATTTATTACCGTTTTAGAAGCGATAGTAGATAAAAATACGGGGTTGGATAGTAACTTTAGATACGCTTACCGCTATAAATGATACCTGTTATATCCAATTTCAAAATAAATCTATTCTATTCTAGTTAATTTCAGTAGTACCTAATTCTTTAACTTTTAGAGCACAGGCGTAATAACTCCACAGTTAGACGAGTAAGTCTTCAAATCGGTTTCATTTTACAGTCTTGACTCAATAAAGGATCCCGGTTTTATTTCAGTTCACCACTTGTGTGATCACTATTATTTAATTAATGTTATGATCCTGTTCTTCTCAGTGGACAGCTGGACTTGACCGAGCCGTGTGTACCGAACGCGGAGGCCCGTCGGAAGAACTGGCGGTGGAGCGGCCGGCCCAACTTCCTCAGTGCACATCGCAAGCCTTTGTGGATCTCCGATACTGTTGCTGGGTAATTTAAAGTTATTTTACTTAAAATAATTTTACGTAAATAGGGCCTCATTTTTCTTGGATAAGGAGACTTACTCAAAAATCAATTGATTCCACTGATTGGTGAAAGAAGTAAAGCAATTGGGCAAACTTTGCTAACGAGTAAATTAATCTAGCAAAATAATTTGAAAATTATTTCGCTAGTGTTATTTGTCTTTATAAGGAAAAAAGGTTAAAATCTAATTTTTTTGTCGGTAACTGCTAAGTCGGTGAAGATAAAGAAAGAATATTTTTATGTTACAGTTATTTCAAGAGTGGTGGCGGTCTTACAGAAGTTTTGGTCAACGGCGCCGGCCATCTTGTGCCTATAGACAAACCTAAAGAAGCCCAAGTTATGATATCATACTTCGTCAAAGGAAATGAATTACCTTCAAATTTTACTGAGCTAAATTTCAATGATGTTCCTGATTTAGATCTTGTAGTGCCAAGTAGTACAGAAACTACAGTTGTAAAAACACCTGATCCAAATAGTAGTACTCTTATCAATAAGACTGATACTAAAACGGACCCTAAAACTAATCTTACGTATACATATGTTAGTAATCCTTTGAATACGGTTAGTTGGGTTTTGAATGGTATTTTAATAACTTCTATTATTGTCTGTGGTATTTTATATGTGAGACATAAGAGAAGGTATCGTGATTACCTTCTCAATGATGAAGACTCACTTAATAATGCTGTGCTTACTATGTCATAGTCTGTGCGTTTCCATAAGTTTGTTTCGCCATAATTTAAATATTTTATCACGGGAGGAAGATAATAAAAACATAAGTACAATTTGGTGATGATATATGTTTATCTATTTTATTACGTATATTTGTAGGTCATATTTTAAACATATGTCCAAAAAAGCTTTGCTGACTATGTCGATTTTACGACTATCCACATAGCAATGCTTTTCTGAACTCATGCTTAAAATATGACATATAGAATTAATATGAAAAATTGTCGTGAATAGTGGAAAGTCCTAAAATAAGATAAAGTTCAATATATAAGTATCTAGTCGTCTTCCAGCATGTGCACTAGGTAAGCCTAGTGACGCCAAAGAAAAGATCTTCCTTACGAGTACTAAGTAGGAAAGGTTTCTCGAAACTGCTAAGAGCCGATACATGCCACAGGCAATAAAATTCTTATGTGATAATTATTTTTTTTTTTATTTTAAATACTTATTACGTGTCCTATTAGTACGAAATTGTAAAATATAAATATTTAAGTAAGTACCTACTATAAAACAAAATTAAATGTTAACTTGGTTGTGCGAGTTGTTAATGTATAAGGCTTAATAAATCAAAGAATACAATAACTTGTATGTAAGAAATACTGTTAATATTTTTTTATCTTTGATATTAAAGAATATTGGCAAAATAGCAAGTGCGTTTGATTAAAATATTGAATTTTATTATAAGATAAGTAATTACACAATAATAATATTTACTTACTGCATTACCAGAGTAAGCTTAAAGTACTAGTAATAAACTTTTTGCGGGCACTTATACCTGCTATTTGTATTCATCGTATTACCTAAGTAAACTTAATTTTATTGAAATTAACTTTTTGATGAATGATTCTACATTCTCGTAACTTATATATTCTTATTTTTACCTTTTGTTTTAATTAGGTCACAATGATAAGGTCTCATCATTACGAGTCTCATTATTATGTCTTGAATTGGTCTACAATATGCATTGAAGTAACTTCTATTTTATCCAAATTTTCTAGAACATTTTTGTTTGATTTTGTTTATTATGAATTTTCATATTAAAATCAATTAAATATTAAATGGCGATTGCCACGTACACCTCATCGGACTGCGCTCTCGATGAACCTGTCTACAATGTACTTGATGACGGGCGCGTTGTCCGCCGGCACCATATGCCCGGCGTGTCTAATTAGTGCCTCAGTTAGATTACCTCCACTTTTCTTATACCTGAAAGTATAAATTGTTTTTATATATTTTTGAAGCACAACGATGCGATTAGAGGACAAAATATCGTTCTAAGTGGCCTTAATATTTTGCAGCATGACATGCATAGTGCATTTAATAAAATTGTTTGTATTAGAAAGTACTCAGATCATAAAATCTGAGGTGAGGTGAGCTAAAGGTCTGAGGTAATTACAATTTACAGCACAACTAACAGGAAACGTGTAACGAAACCATACATACACACGAAGTGTTATTGGTGTGTAGTGTAGGTATGTGTAAGAAGTGTGTAAGCCCTAAGAATACTTACGCTTCAACATGACCATCAGATGAACGTATTCGTTTCCTCTTCGCGTTACGGTACTCCATGCTGCCATTCCATTGAAACAGCTCGATAGCCTGTTTGGTCAGGCTGTACGGCAATATTAGGTCCAGTTGCCCACTGTTTTAAAAAGAAAATAAGTTTGAAAGCTTCTGGACGAAAGAAATGCCTAGATACCTACTATTGTATCATACGTAAAAGATTGCCAATTAAGATGACCAGTTTGCCGAAAGAGGCAAACTCGGTGTCAAAGATCGGGATAATGATTCTCCCACAGTTCACCACTTTTGAAAGAGCGCCAATCCCCTATATAACCAATCTGTTCCACAATTCCGCACACGATAAACTTACATGGCTGTTAATTTGTAACATGGTGACTAATATAATTTATGTTATGGTAACACTGTCGTTAAGTTGAAGCAACACCTTTGTGTGTATACTATACGACTTTTTATCAGTCATGCTATGGTTAGGTATGTTATTCAAAATCTGGTACCCATAAATGTTTAAGTAAAGGTCTGATGGATTATTGTTACTTTGATACACCGTGAGATTTTCGGGATACAAGATACTACGTTACAGTAAGAAAGCTTAGCTCACTAAGTTGAGAGAGAGAGACACAGGGAAATAAAGTATGAAATTAATTCGCTAAAGAATAAATTAAAAGAAAATTGCAAATCGCAATAGAATAACAAGTAAGAAATCACCTGTAAATCAATACGTGATAGTGATTTAGAAGCTCTTCGACGAAAAGACTCGTAGTGTTCATGATGTCTGGCAACATTTTCTTGTAAACCAGTTGGTTATTTAATTCAAACGTAGCGTTGCCAACATGAATCCAGCTTCGCACGTTCTCTCTTTGTACAAAATGCTCAAACTCAGGAGCCTCATGGGAAGGACTCTTCATGAAGTTGTATATGCTCACTCCGCTTACCTTTTTTATGAATTCTATCGTTTCGTTAAATTTCTGTAAATACAACACCTTACCACAATAAATCACCAAGAACCGTGTAAAAGTATTGAGTTGCGGTTCGTGTTCCTTAAATATGTATGTGAGAATCAGCTGATATGACTTGGTGAAGTAAGCAAAAAAGTTGAAGATAAAAATATCTGTTATTATTCAAAATTATTGCGATAAACTTTAATTTTAAAACACAAATAAATATATAATAGAAAATATATAAATTACAACTGATTTACTTACATTCGAAGCGTCAATCATTTTCTTTTCATCAATGAGTCGTACAACTTGGTTTTCTAGTTTTTGCAATTCTTTCAAATCGTTATCCACAACAATACCAATTTCTTGACATAAGCTGCTGTACTTCATCATGTTTCGAGGGTCTATGAGAGCGTTACCCAATATTATACCCTGAAATTAAAAAAAAAAGTAGCGTGCTCGTCTTTCATAAGCACATTTCAAAATAGCGCAGGATGATTCACAATTCCAATCCTCCTGGCGTTAGTTGTAGTTAGTTAGGTCGTAGTTTTTACGTTACTACTAGTTACGACTTACCAGTTCGGATTCAAATTTGGAATGGGACGCTTTATAATTTGATTGCATAATCGTTCGAGTATTCATATAATATAGAGAGTTATGATAATGAAATTTTGCAAGAGTGATCTAATTTGTAAGGTATAGGAATGGGCATAGAAAATTCTTATGTAAAAAAAAAGTAAATGATCAATACATAAAAACAAAAAAGTGTGAATCACGATGGAAAAATATTGCCCCTGGTAGGTACACCCAGTTATTTTGAGTTGAATATGGGAAGACAAAATATCCTTGGTACAAAGGGTGAACCACTTGGTTGGAACTGGGGTAATTTTAATTGAGATTTTACTTTTTCATTAAAATATATCAGTTTTTACACTTACCTTTAAGCATATACGAAAGTTGTTCATTCGTCTATGAATCTGAATAGCCAGGGCAGGCACGTACTTGCCGGCGTAAGACTCGCCCGCCACGAACAAGGGCGCACGTTGCAGATCAGGAAACATCTTTATAAACTGCTCCAGGAATATGTATAATTGATCTCCAACCTAAAATCGATATGATAAGTACCTTTAAAATTGAAACCTTTAATATGTTGAGAATGCTCAAAGAATCTCGTGCCCAAATATTGCACCATAAAAATGAAACATACTTACAACACCAAAAGAGATAGAGAGATGATACTCGTACAATGTCTGATGATTATCGCTTGACACTATGTATATATATATTGTAATTTATGCATGAAATCACGGGAAAGGTTAATAAACTTGGGACTTGGTTTATATTGGTTTGATATTTTTGGGATGGGATTCTGATTGCCTTGAAATGTGACGACCATTAGCTCCGTCTTTCTCGCAAGGGACTTTTTATGGGTAATGTGAAAGTTTAGCGCTAAGTATATGGCAAGTTAAATTTGTGTTCTTCTAGCTTTTTCCCACTGTTGAGCAAAAGCCTCCGCTCCCTCAAATTAATATTAAATTTCATTTGCCCATAGTTAAATAATTATAAAGAAGTAATGTTAGCACTCACAGCGTCCTCATCAGATGGGTATCCCCGGTCGTCTTCAGTGAAGCTAAAGCCGGCGCCGACTGGGTTGTCGATGAAGAGCACGGAATAGTTGCTTGCCCATGTCACATCTCTTAATTTCACTAAAAAATTTAGTCTTTGTTACTTAATATTCAAGGCTTTGTAATCACAGTAGACAGAGCAAACAGTCATGAAAAGACTGATATGCCACGTTCATTCGTTTGGCTTAACGATAAAATTGAGATTCAAATAGTGACAGGTTGCCATTCGCCTAAAAGAAGAATCCCAATTTTATAAGCCTATCCCTTAGTCGCCTTTTACAACATCCATAGGAATGAGATGGAGTGGTCCTATTCTTTTTTTTTATTGGTGCCGGGAGCCACTCGGCACCGGATCGAATGAGCTAACTTATAATAAAATCAGAGATTTTTACAAGTTGATTTAATTAATATATTCTTGAGTGTGCAACTAAAACATATTTAGCTTCCACTGCAATGAGTACGAACCTTTCTTCATTAGACCAGGCTATATTTTACAAAATCAGTCAGTATGTTCGGCCTACTCTCATTAGTAAATTGCTAATCAAGCCTCTCCTCAACTCTACTAGAAAAAGAAATGTCAACACTTTCATTTTCATACAAGAAAATAATAAAGGTACTTAATTTATAATTGGCGCGGAATGGAGACAGTTTGACATTCCTGATAAAAGCTTTTTATACGAGTACCTGTGCCATGTTCTATCTCTAAAGGTCCTATCACATTAAAGAGTCCCATCAAAGATGTATATCCAGGGCCTCCTTGGAGCCAAATAATCCAGGGCGTTGTGTCTCTTCTTTCATGTAAAGGAAAGAACCAAAAGAAGAGATTTGAAGCATATTCTTCGTTCACTGTTATGAAACCGGAATGACTTTTGAGATCCAAGAAATGTTTTGATTTCACTGAAGACATCGATCTAGCTAATTCTGTCTCTCCTTTTTGGATAAGAGGTGTTAAGTACAGAGCTCTATTCGCTGGTTTACTTTCTGATGTTTGAACGCAAACATGGTACTCCGTAATAAGACATGAACTGAAAAATATGACAATGTAAGTTACACTGGAAAAAATATCAAAATAAAAACATATTATATACAAAGTATGTACTTAGTGATAAGAGTTTATAAAAAACGTTAGAATATCATTAATAACCATCATTAGCTCTACAGCAGAACCTTTAAATTGTTTCGAGACAATTGGCTCTGTCTGCAGCGCAAGGGATAAAGACGTGGTTATATGTAATCACGTTAAGAAAAGATTTTTTGAAAAGGATAAATAGGAACAAAGGTTGTTCCGAACTAGTGTCCCCAAATAAGACCAATCTTTCGTCTTAACAAACTATTCAACAAGCTGTTACATAGCATAAATAAATTGCAGCATAAATATTACTAAATAAGCAAGTACACTCCGAAAATGGAACAACAGTTAGATTATTCGAGATATAGCAAATTACTTTGCACTAAGTTGAAATGAAAAAAATCTAAGAAGCTTAAGATATAAAAGAACTTTTGATCACATTATTTACCTACGTAGGTATAACGATGATGTAGATATTCAAATTAAACTAACCAGAAGTACAGCAATGTTAACCTTGCCTCCATCTTCCAGAACAGATATTCTTAGATCTGTTTTGGGATTACCAGTTTAGGACTTAAACTTTGACTTTTGACCACCGATGAGAACTACGAAAGACTATTGTAATAGTAATATAAAATAAACAGCTAAACGTGTTATGACTTCTACCAGGCAATAAGTCTGTTGAGTATTTAGTTTAAATAAAAATGAAACAGAATCCTAATGCGGACGTGAACATTTAAGAAATTAGAAATGCTTTGATAACATTTATGCCTATGTATAGTGGTATTTAAATTGAAGGTCATATATTTTTTTATGGATATAGGTACTTAGCTCTATTTATAACATTTAATTTTAAATTTTTTCGTGATACTACTGTACTCTCAGAGCAATGACCAAACGGTTATAATAGAATTCAGAAATTATTATGGAAGGATATTGAACTCTTTACGATACCCATAGTATCTTGGTCATAAGTTTGCAACTGGTTTTCATATCGACTATTAGGACGCCTACTATCCACCTTTACTGCTAAGGAAATTTCCATAATTAACGTCAGGTAAATAGGTAGGTATTTTAATTTTTTTATTGCTTTTATACAGTCACACTTACTTATTTTCAAACTTCCTGTTTTTCTAGTGAAATTTATACAAAACTTTGGAATATAGGTTGTAGATTACTGTCAAGGCCTTAATTGATATGTATCGATCAACCTCCATAAATAAACATGATTTATGGTGGCACATAGGGAATACCGACCAAATTTAAGGAGCGTGAGAAAAACGGTTGCTATTTAATTTTGGTCGCGTGTGGCGGCTGTTTGGCGAAGCCGGTCACGTAGCAACTGTAACACGGATCACTGTGAATCCGATATTATATCAGGTATTATGAAGACAATCTTGATTAAGGATTTGAAGTGGAATTGAAAAAAAAACCTACAAAAGGTTTGCTGCAGCCTTATATCTGAACGCGGCCTTGCAGTCTTTTAGAGACTGTTGGCTCTGTTTGCCCCGTAAGGGTTTTAAATGTGATAATATCTATGTAGACGTGTAGTGTTTTAAAACAGAGATGAAGGAAAACTACTTCTTACTATGTTTTTGAAATTATATATGATTTTTGTTCTGACCTAAAGGTAGGTACTTAGCATAATATTTTATTAAAGCAGATTTCTTTAATTAAAGTCTCGCTTCTATCTAATCAATTATGTAATATGTGGAACTATAATTACTTTCGTAATAATAACATAAAAAGAAAGATTATTAGTGGCAGTAAGACACGAAAAATCCACTTCCTACTCCAAAAACTTCAAGGATAACAATCCGACCGAATTAAATCGTGAGAAAATACAAAACCATTATCTTGTATTTAGCCATTTACACCACGAAGTCGTGTATCATCGGTGTTTACTACGGCCATCCTAAATATAGAGCAAATCACAACCGCGGCCGTGCAAGAATCTATGGCGAATGTCCGACCGTGGGAGCGGGATTATGGTAAACAGGTCATTGGTACGCCGTACCTGTTCGCGGCGACTACAGGCTGTTTTGATTCTGTGTGATCGGAACAGGATCATCTTTACCTTTTAAAAAAAAATGAGATTTTTTTGTCTGTCGATTTAATAATGTATGTTTATGTTTATTTTTTGATTTCTTGATGAACAGGCGAGCTAAACTTTTCCACATGAAACGGGAAAATGATGTTTTCTATTATTAAATTGTGACAACTAAAGTTAGAATTTAATTGTAAACCAAACAAAATGTGTATCAGCTATTTTCTCTAAATGCGGATTGTAAAAGTCATTCAAGAGGAGGGCTTCTGTCTACCTCCCAAGGGTTAAAGACGTTATTATGTTTGTAACAATCTTTAAGTATTCTCATGTAAACAACATATATTAAAATGTTTTAATAGGTACTTAACAGACGTAAAAGAATTACCGTGCGAAAATGGAGTCCGAGAAATCAGCGCAGCCTGTACATAAGATCGAGATAAATCCAAGTTCAAGTGCAAAGCGAGAACCGGCATAGTATACAAGGTTCCCGAGACTAGCACCCCGGCAGTCCGCCGCTGAGGCCCAGGGGAACAGGACAGAACCAAAATGTTGCTTCTCTGGATCACTCTCATGTGAGTTCGTTCGTTTACTCATTGATAATTCAAATTTTCAAAGTTTCTTAGAAACTTTCTTAATAAGGGAAAAATATTAAAATCTTTAGACAGCATGTAAATAATCAAATATAATCTAAATTAAGCGCGTGCTTTATACCTGAGAAAGTTTAATAATTGGTTGGTTGGATTTGGTCATCTTCCGTAATTGCGTTGATGAGTCCATGAGTCATGCTGTTGAACATTTGTTAGTTAGTTTCAAAGCGGTTGTTTATTCTCTGCCTAACTTTCCAGGAAAAAAGTATACCTATTTTATGTATGTATGGTTTGTTTGTACCATCAGATGTGCTCACGCAGTTCTAAGCCGTGAGAGTCCCCCAGATTTACCTTCTGGAGAGGATCCTGAGCCCATCCTGACATTCATGGAGCGCACCTACAAGGCTGGTAGAGCGAGACAGACATACGACGCGGGGGAGCCTCTCCTTCTCACTCCTTTTATCGAGGCGAAGAAGCTGGAGGAAGGCAGGGAGGCCGCGGCGGTAGACTCGGATTACCTGCTGCCTGATATGGACAGCTATGCTGGATATTTGACGGTAGTTTTTTTAAATGTTTCAAACTTGCCTTCTGTTAGCATTTGTATTAGAGAATAATAAGGTTAACCATGGGTTGTTATACTCGAATTTTTCTTCCGGAAAATATTGTTAATTTGGCACAATTTACCCAATTTACCTATTTATTAATTTACCTATTTATTAATTTGTATAAGAATTTGGTTTTATCAAATTTTAATTAATTTTATTCCTTCCCCTTCCTTCCCCAGGTCAATAAGGAGTATAACGCCAACCTCTGGTTCTGGTACTTCCCCGTCGCCGACCAAAACGTCTCAGAGACACCCTTAATCCTGTGGCTGCAAGGAGGTCCAGGGGCCTCCTCATTATACGGTCTCTTTACCGAAATTGGACCTTTCTTCGTTACTGAGGACAAGACCTTGGAAGGTATAACAATTCCATACTTATCCATCATACTTCAAGCCTCAACATTATTTGAAACAAAGTCGCTCTTCGGGTGTGCCTGTTTGACGAATACCAGATCACGGCTAAGCTAAAGAGTTCAATTACATCCGAAAGCAATTCCTAGGCAGGCGGCAGTTTTTAAGGCGTTGGAGAGTATTTATTGCAACATTGGCTTATTCTGACATTGGGTCTATTTTGTGGATATAAATATATGTACTTTAACTTTCAGAGATCAAGTACTCATGGGGCAAGAACCACTCCCTGCTGTTTATCGACAACCCCGTGGGCACCGGGTTCAGCTTCACTGATGATGATCGGGGCTACGCTACCAACCAAACTACGGTAGGAATACTAACATATCAATCACGCCTTTATCCCTTACGAGGTATCACCCCGAACAGAGCCAACAGTTTCGAAAAGTGTAAAAACTGGAAGGCTACATTAGATTTTTAGTTTTTGTTTGAGCTCAGCTTACAATATTACAAAAAAATTATGAAAAAAATACATGCTTAAACCTTGACAAACGCAAGCAAATCAGATTTCTCAGAAATCACTTATCGTCGAACATCGAACTAATGTTTAAATCATGCTGCCACAATGCAAAATTGATTACATAACAATTTTAATATGAAATATCATCAGAAAATGGCAAACAGACAATTAGGTGTTAGGTATACTGATAATGAATACAAATTATTTGTTTAGTATCGTCATGAAATTAAAGAAGAAACTCAAACTACAAACTGAAGAAGTACCTTCTCGATTAATTTTTTAATAGATCGGCGAGAACTTATACGCGGCGCTTCAGCAGTTCATGACACTGTTCCCTGAACTTCGGAAAGCCCCTCTCATCGTGGCGGGGGAGTCCTACGCCGGGAAACACATCCCGTCCCTAGGGGTTCAGATACTGTGGCACAGGCATGACGATGAACCTATTAATTTGCAGGTACATTTCATTATATATAGGTATATTTTTTAAACGTTTTCCCTTCCTCTCTCCATAAATGTATGTCATGTCCATTATTTTTTTTATATATTAAATGTCTTGGAAAAAGACATCAACGAGTATTTTATAAACAAAACGAGTTAACAAGCATTCCTCAAGATTCACTCAAAACACAAAACAGTTATTTGTTTTTGCAACCACTACCACACTACGTAAGATTTTGGTCGGACTGACTGTTGCTAAAACTAATAATTATATACCTCCAATTATTGAATTATGGTACGCCATCTTTTCCAGGGTCTAGCAATCGGCAACGGCTTCACGGACCCCCTGACGCTGCAACGGTACAGCCACTTTGCCAGGGAGGTCGGTCTAGTGGACGATAAGGTGGCAGACACCATGAATGTTCTAGAAGGAGCCGTCGTCCAGTTCATTAAGGAAGGGGAGATGCTGAAAGCCTATGCGGTAAGAACTATATTCGAAAGCCAGATTAGTGCAAAGTTTTTATCCAAATTTGTAAATCCACAGTTTGAATTTATCACATTAGGGTAAACACTTGCCGTAATCTGGGCAATAAGAATTAGTTGTAACCATACGAGTATAAATCGGTTTAATATAGACAGTAGAAATGCCATAACTAACGGAAATTAAGGATTCACATTATCGAAGACTTCTTTAAAACAAGTTAAAGATATTTTATTGACTTTATAGCTTAATGAGCTATCAACAGTTTGATACTTATTTTCCCATCTTTTCAGTACTACAACTATCTCTTGCAACTGTTTCTATCCGAATCCCGCCTGTCAAACCTCTACAACTATCTAGATGACGACATCAGCCTGGAAGGCGCCTACAACGACTACCTTCAAACCACGGAGGTCCGCAAGGCTCTCCATGTTGGCAACACTAACTTCACGTCAATCGGAGTAGTGTACAGGAAACTGGTGCCTGATTTCATGAATAGTGCTAGGATGTGGCTGGAAGAGCTGCTAGAGAACTATAGGGTCATGCTTTACAAGTGAGTTTTGATAAGAAGGTTGTTTATTTGCAAAATATTTCGATTAGTGCTTCCATACCGAATCTGAAACTGTTCTCTGACGGTCTTTAAGTCCACGATGACATTATTTTTTTGTTTTCGAGTGATCGGGCGGCTGGACATAGTAGGAATCAAAGACGAAATGATCGTCAAATTATTCGAATACCTATGAACAGTCGGAGAACAATTTCGGACTCCTCTCTATTTCGACATAATTCATAGCTATTGGGGTCCCATCGCGATATATTTATTATTTTTCGATCTACGAAAGTCAAAACCATTTCATCAGTGTTTTTTTCTTTATTTACCATGTAAGAATGATAACGTGAACAGGTAGAATCCAATTACCTGTTATTTTAATTCGACTGTGTAACTACTCAAAGTGAGACATTTAATTTAATTTTTTTCAGTGGTCATCTCGACATAATTGTTGCATATCACCCTTCAGTGAACTCTTACAACAGTCTTTCCTTTAGTGGGACAGAAGAATTTAAGAAAACAAAGCGGTTACCTTGGTACCACGACGGCACTTTAGCAGGGTAAGCATTTTGTCCTTTATCTTTTCCAGGTATCTTTCTGTTTTCTGAAATATTTCAATCCAGAAATTATACGAAGCGACTTCCACCTGATTTCCGTGGCCCTGTTAAAGAGCCAAAACGTATTATTTATTCTCTTCGTCAATATCGTCGTTTCAATTCCTTAACTATACTCGATGATCCACTTCCAAATGATCAAATTCTTCATAATAACATTACCTGTATCGCTTTAGTGATATTTCGCGATGATAGCACTTTTATAAATCTTTGCTCCTAAATATTTTGGACTAAATCTGAATTATTTAAATTTTTTTATCAGTTTACCTAATATATTCTTTAATTATTTTATATTATTTGTTACTTACGTTGACGCTTTTCAACTGTTTTTGCAGTTACTACAAAGTAGCAGGCAACCTGACAGAGGTGATGATCCGCGGGGCAGGACACATGGTGCCCGCAGACAAGCCAGCAGCCTCCCTGGGTCTCATCTCGGCCTTCGCTCGGGACATCACGTTGGACGCGGACACTGGCTCCTTGGTTAACGTAGAACCTTCTAGACGCCGCCGCCTACCCGTCAAATAGGCTGGAGACAATTTTGCTACTGATATTTGTACCTTAATAAATAACGTAATCTTATTTAAATTTGTTGTTTTATTCCTAGAGTGTAAAAATAACATATTTACAATCAACTCATCCAAATTAGGTAGTCAGATCCTTGTCACAAGCGAAGAGAAAGCTGATTAGTTTATATAAGTTAGGTACTTACAAAATTACATTAGATATAATCTCGTCTTTATTCCTTATGGATAAGGCAGTCAGCCATAAGGAACGCCACGTTTAATTTTGTAATCAAAAAGCATTTGTTCAGAGTAATCTTTAGATAAATATATATATGAGTTCGCATATTGTCCATTTTAGTCCTGAGTCTTTATGAGACTGCAGGATTTTAACCTTTGAAGTCAACCCCGTAAGCGTATTCCCGTCTGGGATAAAAACGTGATTAGGTAAGTGTGTATGTACGGCTTAGTTTGTTGTTTGAGATACGAAATCTTTAAAACAAAATTCAAAAAAATTCAAAATTCAAAGTTTTTTATTCATTATTATAGGATATTATTATATCGCTTAATAATTGTCGTATGGTTTAACAACTTGGTTGACGTCAAATAAATTACTTAAAAACTAAGTTTACTGCCGCTTCCAAGGCGTCAGTGCAGAAGAAGCGGTAACAAACTGCACTGCAGCATTTTCTTCACAACGTCAACTTCACAATATTAATTTATACTTAGAATAGAATGTGGACGGGAGAATACATTGTTCACGGGAGATTTATATATTTATGAGATTTAATATTGAAAAAAGAAAAAAAAATATATATATATACATATATATTTTATGGATTGCCTTGAAACCTAACTTATACCAAAGTTCTGAACCTTAGCTCTGAACGAGCACTTTGTCTGGGTTTCCATTTTTCTAGGTGGTTTTGCTATTATTCTCAAGAAAATATATCTATTCATAGCGGTTCCAGTCCTTTATAATGGATATGTTATTTTTATTCTGTGTTTGCTAAAGACAATCAGCTGATGTAAAAAATATCCCTGATTATTTTAGCATTGTAGGATATTGTACACAAATTATGTACTTCTCATTGCAATCGTTATAAGTAGCAATCGGTTACTGGTAACACGACGCATCAAAGACATAACATTTTAATCAGCGCTGGCAAGACTGTTTAATGGTGACGTTTCCGACAAGGCGACAGAAATAAAAAAATCATCACTGGAATTTATTTCGTGAATTGGAGATTTTACGGTGTCCCTATTGGAATAATTTTATTATGATGAGATTTATTTCTTGTGTGTACTGTTCATGATAGTGCCCGTGTAGAGAATCATGTTCGTCATCCATAATAAATTCGTCATGTCTCTCGTCTATGCGGTTTGCGCATTTTTGCTCTTGACGCCTACAACAGCTTTTTATTTACCCGGCTTAGCCCCGGTAAATTATTGTAAAGCTACAGAAGAGAATTCTAAATCTTGCAAGGTAAGAATTGTGCCTATATTTCGTTCTTCTGTTTGAATTTGTTCCGGGACGACATTAGTATCCTATCTGTGCGAATATCCGTCCAAGTACTTGCCAATTTCGCCTTTATTTATTTTAAATGTTCTACTTTATTTTCATTACTTATACCTAGTGTTCACCATAATCTTTCTCTGTCTACATGTAAAAAGTGGTAATAATTGAAACAATGTATTTATTGTTAATATTTATAGATGCCATGTGGTTAAGATTAGCTACAACATGTTAAAGATAAAACAATATGTAGGTATTTAACCATTACATTGTTCATTAGTATAATTAAAAACTGATGAATTTGCTGTCACCTATAGGATAAACTGGGAAATTTAAATTGAATTATTTATGGGTACAAATTGTGTTGCAGAGCTCCATTACAATTCTTTGAAGTAAATTACTTTATTTCAATTTCACAATTACCCAATTAGAGTCTTATTAGTGCAAGTACAATTTGCCAACTGGATTTAGAATTTAGTCTTAACATCAACAGCCAACTAAGATTATGGTTACTTATATGAAGTATGTTTCTTCTTCCTCCTGGTATTAGAACTCACATCACCAGGTTCATCTTTGACCATGATCCTAGATTGGGTTAGTCAGTATTTGGAGGTAACCGAATCCATTTAACAGCATGGTAGCTTTGTGAAAAATAGAAGAATCCATAAAGTTTAAGCCTCTGTCAAAGGCTTCTATTTGAAAACCACCTCACCAAGGTCTTAGCTTATGCTGAAGGCAGATGTACAAATTGACTGCACCACTTCCACTGGGGAGCACCCTCAACTAGCTGAGTCTCAAATAATCAGCTCAGTCTTAAAAAAATACTTATTTTTATAGTAAACAACCATAAAAAAATAGAGATTACACTTATTATAAGGGTTAAAAAGGTAAAATGTTTATCTTTTTTGTTTCAGAATGAGATCCCTCTTTATGTGAACAGGCTCAATACAGAAGAGTCTGTGATTCCATTTGAATATCACCACTTTGACTTCTGTCTCGCTGATGAAGCCCAGTCCCCCGTTGAGAATCTCGGTCAAGTTGTGTTTGGTGAGAGAATCCGGCCCAGTCCATACAAAATAAACTTCCTGAAGGATGTGCGTTGTGAATCACCCTGCAGTAAGGTCTACAACCCTCAGGATCCAGACGCAGTGAAGAAATTAAATCTGTTGAAAATGGGAGCTGCTTTGTACTATCAACATCACTGGATTCTGGATAATATGCCAGTGACATGGTGCTATGTGGTGAATGAAGGAGGCAAAACATTCTGCAGCACTGGATTCCCCATGGGATGCAAAGTTAGTGGAGATTCGGTGAGATAATTTTTCATAATTTTTTGCATAAAGTATGTATAATACTTTACAGGATGTTTGTTGTGTATTTCATTACGGATGTTTGGCAATGATAATAACTAAAAAGGATATACAATAAATTATACCTATTATAGAAACATTAGTTTGCAATCCTACTAGTAATTATTCATCTACTACTATCCTACTTTATTATTAAACTTTAACTGTTTTGCAAAAGGAATCACATTTACTCCTGAGCTTCAGTGACAGGGTTTTAATGTGTTTTTTAGGATACATCCTGTGGACCAATTGTGTCCCCTAAAGGTGACGAAGCCGGTACTTTCTTCCTTTTCAACCATGTTGATTTGGAGATCACATACCATAGCGGGGACAAGGAAGACTGGGGAGTCGACTTTACAAACGGTGGCCGAATCATATCAGCTAAGGTAGGTTATTGAGTATTGTTAAATGCATTTGGAAAGAGAATGGTAATAAACAAAAAGTTTACAATGTTGTTTACGAGTTTACATATTTCCATATTTCTAGTACGTAATCAATAATATTAATAAGATCATCAGTTAAACATGAGATTTCCAATCTTATTCATAATTGTGAAAAAGAATGGAGATCTCATGGCGAAACATTCATGAGCATTTTATTCATAAAAACTGTAATCATGTACATCTAGTTTATTAAATGTTTATACTTAATGTTGAAACAACTTAAGAAAAATTTATTATAAAGAAACAAGACTTTTCAAATCAAATATTTGCAATTGATTATCTATGACTGATAAATAAATCATTAATATTATCATAACTTTTTTAGCTTGAAGTATACCTATTATATCATACAATAGAAACATTTTAAAAATTAAAAATGTATTCTTTCAGGTCAAACCAGCCAGTATTGATCACCAGAAAGCAGGCAAAGTGGACTGCAGCTTCCAAACTCCTTTGAAACTGCCCAAGACACTTAAAGAGATGCTTAACATCACTTACACATACAGTGTCACTTTCCATATGAATAACAGCATTAAATGGTCGTCCAGATGGGACTACATACTGGAGTCTATGCCACAGACGAACATACAGTGGTTCTCAATACTGAACTCATTAGTAATAGTGCTGTTCCTTAGTGGAATGGTGGCTATGATATTGCTAAGGACGCTGCATAAGGATATAGCTAGATACAATCAGATGGAGTGTGGCGAAGACGCTCAGGTAAAATTTTAGGCTTTTGTTTGACCACACCAGCTGATGGATTATATAAAACCAGGGTCCTGAATTTAATTCCCAAGTACTGCTAGCGACTAAGGGATAAACTTGGGATTCCTCTTTTGAAACCAATTGACTAACAACCTGTCACTTTTTGAATCTCTATTCCATCATAAAGCTATAAGTGGCCCTTCAGCGTTTTCAAGACTGTTTGATCTGTCTACCCCACAATGGATATATACGTGACATATATGATATATATTTTTATAGAATACCCTCTTTCCAGAAGGGTAGGCGTAGATCTAGCACATATTACATTTTTGTTTGCAAATGCAAGCAAAAATATTTTTCTGTTAATAGTACTTGTTTATCCATTGGATTCACAATGCAGGCCTTGAGCACATCATTTCTGAGAACGACATGACGACGTCATAAACTTACAAAGTAAAAGTTATTGTTAACTATAACTATAAAAAACTATCTTTCGGATATTTTATGGTCTCCTAAATTGCATATGTAATACATTATATGTAGTATCTAGGTTAAAAAACATTTACTTATTTACCTATCTATAGAAACTAAAATAATAGTTAATTTGAGTAGAAATTACGCTCTTTACTCAATTAATTATCTCAATCACATGTCGACCTTAAATTTAATAATTTTAAATACCATGGCATAGTATTTCTGAAATTGGGGTTTCTGCGATATTTTTTGTGGTTATGAGAGATCCTTTAACCAATACTAATCATGTAAATATCGGCAGTAAATATGAATGGTTAATGATTCACTCACAGAAAAACCTTGAGAGTTGTAAGATTTTTATTACTTGGTCGATCAAGTAATTACTTTTCCATTATTAGTGGTGTAAGATGGTCGACGCACTTTCAATGTAAATTCGAAATTACTTAAATGCACTTAATATTGTTAGAAACAATGTCTTACTCAATATTATGAATGCAAAAGTTTTATGTGTGTGTTCTCTTTCACCCAAAAACCAGAATGGATTTGAATTAAACTAGAAAGAAATACAGCTAAAAAAAGGAAAAGCTATTACACACTACACGTCAGCGAAGCTATGGGCCGAAGCTATAGTAGATATAATCAGAGCAGAAGTAATATTTATATCTGTTTTTTCCAGGAGGAATTTGGTTGGAAACTGGTACATGGCGACGTATTCCGCCCTCCCAGACGAGGAATGCTGCTTGCCGTATTCCTTGGTTCTGGCGCACAGGTATAGTATTTCTTTCAATATGATTGAAGCTGGACTTAGTATTACTATGGTACCAGAAGTAGAAGTTCTGTATATATACATGACCTAAAAGTGCCACATGTGGGAGGGCCCAAATGATTCTTACCAAACCATATGTATAGATAGACACTAATTTACCTTATCAACAAAAGTAACGCTTGACAATAGTCGAGTGATTATACTTATAGAAGAAAATTAATCTCTCAGTACATGGTCAACTGTCTTATTGAGTTAACTTTGCTCAGTTGGATTTTTGAGTGGTTAAGTAATCTTTAATATTAACAATTTAATTCCTTTCCGTCCTTCATTAAACGGAGGATGCCACATAAACTCCACTGACAAGAGAAAGCTCTTAAATATAAAAAGAAGAAACAATATTCTGAACAAAACATTTTTTTTTCGTAGGTATTTGGCATGACTCTGGTGACACTAGCGTTCGCGTGCCTCGGGTTCCTGTCGCCGGCCAACCGCGGCGCGCTGATGACGTGCGCGCTGGTGGCCTGGGTGCTCCTCGGCGCCGTGGCGGGCTACGTGAGCGCCAGAATCTACAAGAGCTTCGGCGGAAGGCGGTGGAAGAGTAATATACTGCTCACTTCTATGGTCTGCCCTGGGTATGTTTCAGGCAGATTTCTATGTCGTGTTTTATTTAAATCCATTAACATTTCACACATAGAATTAAACCCCCGCAGCTCCGCCCACGTAAAATGAAAAATCTGTAATTTTCATTCCGACTCCGACTCTTAGATCACATAAGGTTAACTTTTATCTTTCTATCCAGAAGTCTGGGCTGTGCATTGATATGTCAGTCAGTCTGTGTGCTCAAGATTGTTCAAATATGAGCTGGACCCAAAGAAAGTTGAACCACCTCATTGTTTGATAGTAAAAAGTTTTTTAGTTTTCAGTCCAGTCACAGTATTGAAGAAAGATTGAGAACATCCTCATTCGCGGAGGGAGTAGTTTATGTTCATATTTATATTTTCAGCGTGGTCTTTGGTCTGTTTTTCGTCATGAACCTGGTACTCTGGGGTAAGGGCTCGTCAGCCGCGGTTCCTTTCTCCACGCTGGTGGCGCTGTTGGCTCTGTGGTTCGGAGTCTCCGTGCCGCTCACCTTCATCGGGGCTTACTTCGGCTTCAGGAAGAGGGTATGTTACCAAACTCCTTTCTAATTATTATTATGCGAAAAAAATATATTTTTGCTTGAAACAAACTAGTTCAAAAACTAGACTTATTGTGACGAAATTTGACACTGATTTTGAATAGACCTTCAATAGTAATATAGGCTACTTCTATTATGCAAATCTTAGAACAGTGTTATTACTTTTATAAATAATCACACAATCAGCTGTCATTTCCTTGTCCAATAGAGTGAGGCAGTGAGTAAAATGAAAAAAATAGTCGCCCTAATTTCTATTTCCGGGGGGTTCTTTGGGCACTCCTGAACCTGAATGCAAAATTTCAAATCTCTAAACCCCGTGGTTTGTTTTCTATATACATAGTTAGTTAGAATATCGTTAAACAAATAAACCCATTTCCTTACAATAAATGGAATGTTCCAGATCCTCGACCACCCGGTGCGCACCAACCAGATCCCGCGCCAGATCCCCGAGCAGTCGCTGTACACGCAGCCCGTGCCCGGCATCATCATGGGCGGGGTGCTGCCTTTCGGGTGCATCTTCATTCAGCTGTTCTTTATACTTAACTCGCTGTGGTCTAGCCAGGTCAGGATTTATACGATAACATTATTTAGCTCCTCTTTTAAATCTGAATGTATTACGTTCTGGTTAAACGCTACCAAAGAAGAGTCATGTGACTTTTTTAGTCCAGCCAGGGTGATATGATAAGCTTGACGCCGTAGATAAGACGAGACGCAAAATTTTAATGGCTCGTCATGGTGTGAGCTGGCCCTGGTTTTGAATAGCTCTGAATTGTAAGAACTTCGCCTTATCGAGTCAGCTATAAAAACTTTTCTCTATGTGGTATTTCCACTAAAATGCAAATACATGTTTTGACAAAATATGTCTCACCATGCCAGAATTACCCAGGGTCTGGTTAGAAATATACAAAAAGAGATTCTCGTCTTAACAGGGGAACCAAATTGGCTCATAGTTGTTGCACTTAGGTAAACATGGCATCACTTGATACCTATTACAAGGATTTTAACTTTCAGATGTATTATATGTTCGGATTCCTGTTCCTGGTGTTCATGATTTTGGTGATAACTTGCTCGGAGACGACCATCCTGCTGTGCTACTTCCACCTTTGCGCTGAAGACTACCACTGGTGGTGGAGGGCTTTCCTTAGCTCAGGTAATGTAACCCTTGTCCTTTATTGCATATTATCATTCACAAACTCCCATACTATAAACTATGATAATGTGAGACGTAGGTAAACGTGTCCAAGGTGTGTCCTGCATGTTTAGTTGGGTGGCTGATACATGGATAATGGAAATATGTTTCAAGACAAACCGACAGATTGCTAGCAAATCGTTTAAAAGAGTGTTTTTCTTCGCTGCCAAACTACACAGAATAAGAAAGAGAACTTCTTTGGGACCCTCCTAAAGAAGTTTGGAACTGTGTTATAACCTCATTGATATCGCCGATGCGTGTAGTATTTTTTTTTTTTGGAAATTCAAAGTGATTAGTAAGTTTCCAAGGAACGAGTTATTTTGTTTTATTTCTAAAATGAACTTTCGACAGGCTCGACCGCCGGCTACCTGTTCATCTACTGCTGCCACTACTTCTTCACCAAACTGAACATCGAGGGCGCCGCCTCCACTTTCCTCTACTTCGGATACACTCTCATCATGGTCTTCTTATTCTTCCTCCTCACCGGAACTATAGGATTCATGGCTTGTTTCTGGTTCGTGAGGAAGATATATAGCGTCGTTAAAGTCGATTAAGTAAGTTTAAGCAGGTGGCGTCGGTTCAGCGGACGTCTGAACGGCGGTAGGATGTGCTTGGTCGTTTTCTAGAACGTTCGAGTGATTCATAATTTTTCTATTGAATTCGTGGACGTAAAGGCGTCGATGGATGCCGACAGCAGTCGGTAAGGGTCGTGATTTGCGATTGTACGGCATAACCATATAGCATCCACTTAAATTAAATTTTAAAATTCTGAAAGTTAGACGGAATTTTATGAAAAATATCTGCTTTTATAGTTTACAAATTGGAACGATAAAGTTCTTATATTGCAGACCCGCATTGCTGTTGGTAACTACACGAAGAAAAAGTATTATGCATAAGTAGGGCAATAACATGTAAAAAAATTATATTATGAAGCTCAAAGACTTTATTGTGTATATTTCAGCTATTACACTAGACTTAAATAAACAGCTAGTAAGCTGTTTATTTGTTTGTAAACTCTTTATTGCACACAAAAATAAATATATCGAATTATACAACCGTCATTGGATTTAGAAGAATATGTACAATGGCGGACTTATACCAATTGGGATTTCTTCCTTTCAACTAAAATCTTTTCCTGTTCTTCCTGAAAGGGATAAGTAGAATTTCCCAGTGGAAGCTATGTGGTGTAAGACCTACATGACAGCTGAACGCAATGTGATTGAATGTATAAAAGTTTATATAACTAGTTCTATAGTCACATGAAATATAATTTTGTTTTCTTATTTTATTTCTTAGTCATTAATTGTAAATAATTTCTACAAAGTATATCTTAATCAAATATTTATTATTTTCCTGTTTGATTCGTACTTGCACAATGAATTTAGTTGTAGCAAAGTGTGCGGTGGAAGTCCATCAAAAGAAAACAATCCTTGACATATTTTGTACTTAACATATCGATATAAATTTACTTCGAAATGAGGTCGTAGCCGCGGAAGCAGCCTCAAAAACAATTCATGTTTATCATTCCAAAATTAGTTTTAAATCAAGACGCTAGTTACGAGCGTACATACCGAAGTATTTCGATTATTTTATCTTACCTCTCAGTCTCATTGGATATAATTTTTTGACCTTTTGATCTCCGTCATTGCAACGAAAAATGAAAATATGTAACAGATCTGGCACATTGTGATTCACCATTAACTTCTCAGCTACCAAAGCACTGATCAGTGCACTGGCCTCACCTACTTAAGCTCTGATTAGCGCTCGCTCTGCCGGCCACGTTTTTTATTTTTATTTTTGTGAAATGTGAAAATAAATGTATTTATAATTAGTTCCGCAATTTTCGTTTGTTTTATATGTGATATGTGCCTAACAACATATTTTATCATCACATTACATTGGCTAATGTAAAACGAGGACTGATATGCGTCCGAGACGATGTCCTGTAGGAATACATATTTTTAATTATTATTTTCTACTAGAAAGCAAATTTTATATTTTTATCTTTTGTACGTACCTACAGATTATTTAATAAACCAACTGCTACTTACTAAATGATCTAAGCCTACATACATAGGTCTAAGATGTATGCAAAATTTCCATGTTTCGTTATATTTATTTTTATTATGACATTGATTACATACTACATTATTATGGTACAAAATAAGTTTTAGGTTCTATTTTACACTACCGCCCGACTACCAAATACGTTTTACACTAACAATTTTAACCAATCATTAAAAATATGGCTGATAGGTATTGTTTTATTCGATGATCTCTGTATTGTATTTAAAATTTCATGTGAAATACATCTTTGGCCTATGTTTAACAGTTTTGTCTCTGGATTTACTATCGATAATTTGTACTACTATTTGTAAATGATTGAATTTGGGTCATTCGCGACCAGTAAACCTAGTATTTAAAAATGAGATGTTAGAATATAGATTTAATCATCATGGTAATAAAATAAAATTAAGTCTTAAAAAATACGTTTTGGGTCACTATTGATGTTGCCTTTTTTATAAAATTCATAATTTTACAAAAACAATAATACATCGACTTCTCTGGATTCCAGTATTGTGGAATATCACATAAAGATTGTAAATATAAAGAATTATTCATACTTATATATTTAGCTATTTAGATTACACATAACATGTGAGTCAGGCGACAAATGTGTGATCATCATAATGCAATGTATATATGTGGCTATTGACGAACGTAGATTGACACGGCATCCCCTCTTTTTTATTACTTTGGTCAACTTGAAAGATAAAGAAAGAGAGGCAAGTAAAAACCTTGCCAACTATCGTATAAAGGCGCACTGGTCAGGTTACCCTGTTGATATGGCCAATGAATCTAGACGGCAGTCGCTTCATTACCTGTGCGGTTAGTGCGAGTTTTCCTCGATCAAACGCGTCGAGCAAGTTAACGCGAATTTGTATGAAATTGCATTATTATATATTGCAAATACAAATTCGTATTTATTTGTTTAACCCTTTGGTCGAGTAAACCAGGCGAACCACCTCATACATGCTCTAAACGCAAGGATAACTTGTAGGTTTTTAGATAAATTGAAATGGGAAACAGTGCATTTGTAAGTTAAGGGACAGTACAGTAACATTGCTTGAATACAATCTAAGACTTGCTTTGAATTCATGTATTATCATTTGCTGATAGTTTGGTATCAATGTCAATGTAAAAATAGTGTACAATATTATAGTGTGAACCGACTGCGTTACTGTAAATGTCTAGTGAGCGTTCGACAGTAAACTATATTTATGCAAATTAAGTCATTCTTGTCATTATTTTAACGTTCGTTACGGAATTGGCTATGTTACTGCTTTTCATCCTTTATTAAGTATTTTGTGTGCACACTTTGCGATTTTATTTTAAAGTTCTTTAAGTTTACTATTAATTGTGTATTATTTAAAAAAAAGCATTACCCATGCTACTTGTAATATTTTGAACTGAAAAATATGTGATATTTAATGTCTCGCTCAGGGTGGACTTTCGTGTCATATACGTTTCAGTTCAATTAATTATAACTTACTGAGCAGTTCAATGTGTAAACAATAAATTGACTATTTTATCAAAGTTTTTTATTTTTAATTTAAAAAAGACAACAATAATGTATAAGTACACTGGTTATTTAATCACTGTCGCTTTCAGAAAGCTCTGCTTTTGCTTTGGGTAAAATAATTCTTCTCTTTGTGGTTTTCTTCTTCTGATCCAATTTCGACTTCCTAAATATTTCTATTGCTTTCATCTTATTTTGCAGCAGGCTTTGTTTATCTTTTTCCCGTTGCGGTATTATTTCTTGTACCCTGTCTGATTTCGGAATAGTTATTTCTATTGTTGACTTTCCTTGGTGCACCTTCGATACAACTTTTACACCAAGATCATCAAGTAAATTATCTTCATTAGATTTATTTTGCTTTGGTTTTGAGGGACCAGCAGCAGAATCGTTTCCACCACTATCTTTTGCGTTCTTGGTTTTCCTTTTTCTGACTTTCTTTTTTGTATCAGCAATTTCTGTGGGGTTTTCTAAACCCAAAAGATCTTCTGGACCCATTCGTTGTACAGCTTCTTTGACTCTTTTACTCATATGCTCATCAAGTGATTGAAATTCAACCTTCTTTTTAAAATAATCGTGTATATTCTTTTGACTTTTACGATCTTCCAATCTTTTCAATACTGGTTTAATTATTTCGTCTAGTTTATTTTGTGACCAGCCAAATTTGGCCTTGGTGTAATCTCGTAATACGGTGATGTCCATTTCACCCCATGTAAAGCTTTCTTTGCTTTTTTCAACATTCGGATCTAAATAAGCTTGTACAACCTATAAAAAATAACCAATTTATAGAATTAAACATAAACACAACACATTTATATGTGAAATAATTATTTTGGGCATCATTGAAGCCCTCAAGAATGAATAATTTCCCCCGATTTTTTCACATTTTCTTATCTCCTAGTTGTAGCATGATATTATATAGCTTAAAGCCTTCCTCGATAAATGGTCTATTTAACAATTTTTTTCAATTCGAACCAGCAGTTCTTGACATTAGCGCGTTCAATAAAACAAACAAACAAACTCTTCAGCTTTTTAATATTAGATAGTATATATACTTATTAAGCATAGCAACAAGTTCAAAAAGAAGTCAAAAATACTTACCCTTATACTGGGGAAGTCATCAGTTACATCAACATTTTTCAACTTCTTTTTCAAAGTTGTATTATCTGTTCGTTTTCCAGTTTTTACCCATTTCTTGAATTCCTGCAGACCAGTGATGATTTCTTGATATTGACATTGCTTATCAGCGTCATTGAATAATTTCTTCTTGTTGAATGGAAATGACGCTAATATTTCTAAAGCAGTAACTGGACCTACGCCAGTCAAGCCTGTTGTATAATCGCTACCTACTAAGAGAGCTAGTAACACCAAGTGTTCCCTAGTAAGATCTGTAAGTAAACATGTAAAACAATGAATTTTTCTTTTAATTAATATGCAATACGCGAACGATTCCTTAATGAGAAAAACGGGTCACAATAAAAAAAAATACAAATAACCTTTTTTGCATTTTGAATATAATTAATTTAAACTAGCAATCAAATTAGAAATTAGCATACTTCTGTACGAAGTCAATATACTATGACTATAGATATACTTACTAAAAGACTTTTCAATCCTTTCAGATAAGAATTGCAGAACATGCTTCTTCTGATTAAAAAAGTTTTTATACACAGTTTTTCCTCCAAACAGCCAGATATCGCTGTCATCCGTAATGGTGCCATCTGTTAATTTTGCGGCTTCCAGGAAAGCGCACTGGGCTTCTGCTTCCATGGGGGCAACAATATAAGGTATGCCAAATATCTGCAGTAGTTCTTGTGCTTCCTTAGTCATTTGCTCCGTGATGTTACGTCCGACTCTATCCAATCTGCCTTTTTCTTGAAGCAAATCTTGTTCTTCATTTTCCATTTCATTCACCATAGAATTTAACTTATCAGTTACAGCAGGATCAACTTTAGGCACTGTAGTTTTATTTATAATATCAGTGTTTTTAATATTATGAACCATTTCATTTTCTGTACTGCTTATAACTGCTTTAGTATTAATTATCTCTTTTTTATCATGGACACTTTCATCAATTATTTCATCAGCATTGTCACACACTTTCGGAGCATTGACATGTTCATTCAAAGTTTTAATTTCGCGTTCAATATGAGAAAAATGAACATATTTTGATATTGTGGAGTTGATAGCCTGAATTTCGCTGTTTCTTGTATCTATTTCAGAATTGTCATTATTCTCTACATCTTTTAATTTACTTATTGCATCATCATCCAAGATTTTTTTAATAACTGGACTTGCGTTATTAGAATTATTAGGCTTGGACTTTACATTTGGATCATATTTAGAATTTGTAAATACATCTGCGAAAATGTCGTCTTCTGGTTTCGAACCCATGTTCAAAGTAAGTTCTACAACAGTTTTGCTAGTGGTTTTTACTGTTTCAGGCACATCTTCGAATTCATCATCAGTTTCACTAGATTCAGATGTTTTATTGGGATGTTTTGTAAAAGATAAATATTCTTCAGTGTTATCTTCTAAACTTGTATCAAGACATACAATTTCTTGTGTAGGATTCTCAATAAACATTACTGACATCTGTGTAGCTTCGTTAGTTTTAATATGAACTGAGTCTTCATCAGATGAAAGTGTTTCTATTTTTGGTAATATATTGAATTGATTATCATTCTCTGTAACTTCTTCATCCCCCGACGATAGTTCTACCTCTTCGGTAATTATTGATTTTTCTTTGTTAAGTTCATCGATAATCCCATCCACTCTTTGATCTTTTTGTTTATTTTTGTTGTATTTATTCTCAGAGCTTACAATCTGATCAATTGCTTTATGTGTGAAGTCACTGTATTGCATAATATAAGCTTTGGCTGAGGTCATATCTGGCTGCTCAAATCCATCCTCTTCCTCTGAATCATAATGATAATTATCAGAGTCGCTTAAGTTAGATGTCCAGGAATCATCTGTTTTAGATGTATAAGCACTTGAATCAAGATCTTTAGAAGTCTGGGCATTTGTATCCTGATCATCAACACATTCTAAAGACATCTTTATAGCTTTTTGTAAATCATCTTCTAATTCATCAAATTTTTCAATTTTAGTTTCATGATTGTCTTGTAATTCCTCAGATTTCTCAATTTTCGTTTCATGTTTTTCCATCATTTCAGAAACTGCCTCTAGTTTTTTCTTTTTAGCATTTTCTAAAGCCTGTTTTACATTATTAATTAATACAAAACGTGTAGTATTGTTAGAGGCAATTCTTCTAGTTGGAAGAGCATCAATTTTAGTATCTATTCCTTCTTCATTTAACAGGGATTCTATATCATTTAAAGACATGCCACCATCACCCATCTCTTTTTCTGTTTCTTCTAAGCATTCTTGAACTTTCCGCCGTTTCAATAGTCGCTGCAACTGGAAATTTAACGTTTGTAAGTAACCTGTGGTACTTAATTTTCTTTTGAACGATTTTTTTACCAACACATACTTGAAAATCGGAAAAGTTATCACTTTTTTTAGGCAGCTCATGCAGCTTTCCCCAAGAATTCATTTTCCTTGTTTCTTTTAAATCTATAAGTAAGTTATACTTTTCTTTGACAGGTAGTTGTTTAAAGTTATCTGATTCAACATCAATTGAGTGTAAATCAATGATTGAACTGCTGGAACTGTCTTCATCTTCAGACCTAAAAATTTCCACATTTAAATTTTGCCATTATATCAAAAATTAAATATTAAATATTGAGCCTTCAATGCTGGAATTAAAAATGGCTGTTGCGTATTCAATCTCTGCCACGTACGAATGATTTTGTTCGAATTTATGTATGTACATAACTTTGAATGAATGAAGAGAGTTATAAATGTGGATGAAGCAAAGGAAATATGCAGAGATCGTGGCAAGTGGAAAGAGGTACTCTCTGCCTACCCCTCCGGGAAAGAGGCGTGATTTAATGTATGTATGTATGTATAACTTTGAATACTAACTCATGTTCTTATGGTGAGGGAAAACATTGTGAGGAAACCGGCACATTTGGGCAACTAAATGTGTAACCATAATGCATTTAGTTCCCCTGCATAGGTTGTGGAGGTTAGATGGGAGTCATTTCTTGTAAAAACCTGGCACACCCAATCCAAGACCCAAAGCCAAGGGCTTATCCACAGGCTTCTCTTCAGAGTGGTGAGGATGTAACTGGGACTTTTGTTCAGGAGCAAAAGTAAGACCCAAAATAAAATATTTACTCTGATTCACTTTCATCTCTAGCGGGTAAGGCTGGTAATTTAAATATATCATCTTCGGCTTTGCTTGTGCCGGCTGCATTTTTTGCTGTGCTTTTTGGAGATATTTGCTTGCCAAGTAAACTGCTTATAGCTGTTTTTTTACTAAGTATGAGAGCCAACTCCCGCTTGATCCTTTCAGATTCAGAGTTGTATTTGTTTTTGTTATCTTGTCTCTTAGCCTGGAAAGAGATAGTACTTAAATATTATATCTATGTCACATAGGTATACATCAAAAAATAAGGAGAGCATATTACAATTGTCTCTCTTTTCAGCTCAGGAAATCCACCATCAAAAACAAATACAGGTTTAACTCGAAAGTATAGCAATTTGCAGAGACGTTGGAATAGCCCCATCAAGTGAGCATTTGGCAAAGGAGCACCTTTTGCATCCTGGTAACCTTTCACCATCTGATGCAACCATATTGAAATATCTGTTGATCAAACAAGATGTGAATTATGAGCAAAACTTAGCAACCAAAACATTCTCAAGTACAACATAATTCAACATTCTTTTATTCACATACCCACGGCTAAAACCTTGTTTTCTAAAGTCTCCACTGGCACAGGCTTGCCGGCGGGCTCGATCAGTCTCCACAGTCCAGTGACTCCCATCGCGTGCGATCAAATTCCAGAACAGATTTTTTTTGTTTATACTAATGTATATATTAGTGTACATAACAAAGGTCGTTTCCCACGAGATCTCCGGTCAATCGTCGGTCTCTTCCTCACACATCGCAACCTTTTCGCTTCATGAACTCGATGTATTTATCACGCACACACTCATATCACCAAATGCTGCTACTGGCGCTGTGTTCGTAAATATGTGCTCAGTTCACTACAACATATCAAATGTTTTACTACGCTCGCGACGCCCACTCTTTCCCACACTTTATTTTCTCACGCCCCATGCGTAACCCCACATCCTATGACCGGCTGTCAGCGGAGCGCCCGACCTCGCATCACTCGATTGTGTTCGCGCGCGTGTAGTCGACAACACGCTTGCACTTTTCTTGTCTATGGTCTGTCTTTTGACAGTTCAATATTTTTAGCGTTGTCGTTTGTCGTATTTATTTCACGAATAAACATACAAAACTATTAACAATTCTAGATTAAATTGATATTATTTGGTAAATCAAAGTTGTTTGTACGAAATTATCTTTGCTTGGTGTGCAATTTATCAACTATAAACCCTGGAATGTTGACTGGACTGTCTGAAAATATTGTCGACGAACAGGTGTTTTTGAATGAAATGTGTGTTGAGGTTCCCACCGTAATTAATTTATAGTGTCGTGAATAATACAAAAGTGTATCGATCGCAATAGAATATAACCGGGGTGACCGGCGCCCTTCACGTTCGTACATAAGTTTAAGTGGGTGACGAAAATCCGTGATAACAAGGGACGCCGCTAATTTGTTAAGCGTTTTGAGCGAAAGACAAACATGTCCCACCGGGGCTGACGGACTCTTGAGCGCCATGGTAGGGTTGCCTGCGAGGCAATATATTATGAAGTACGGTAGCAGGTGAGGAGGAGCCGTGGCGAGTATGCCGCACCAGTACGGGGCGGGCGGGATGGCGCAGGGCCCGCCGTCGCCGCCGCCGCAGCACGGCGCTCTGTACCCGCGTTACGCCAACGCGGCTGGACCCGGCGCCGGCGCCTACCGCCCCGAGGAGCGTCGCCTCACCAGGGAAGCTATGGAGCGATATCTGCGCGACCGCTCCGATATGGTTGTTGTCATATTGCATGCAAAAGTCGCCCAGAAATCTTATGGAAATGAAAAGCGATTCTTTTGTCCGCCACCCTGTATATATTTATTTGGAGATGGTTGGCGGCTGCGGCGTGAGCGCATGCTCCGCGAGGGTGAGACCGAACAGGCTGCACAGCTTTGTGCCTTCATTGGCATCGGAAACTCTGACCAAGACATGCAGCAATTGGACCTCAATAATGGAAAGCAATATTGTGCTGCCAAAACATTATACATATCAGATTCAGATAAAAGGAAACACTTCATGTTATCAGTAAAGATGTTCTATGGAAATGGTCATGACATTGGTATTTTCAATAGCAAAAGAATAAAAGTTATTTCTAAGCCCTCAAAAAAGAAGCAATCTCTGAAGAATGCTGACTTGTGTATTGCTAGTGGAACAAAGGTAGCATTATTCAACCGTTTGAGATCACAAACGGTGTCAACTAGGTATCTACATGTTGAGAATGGCAATTTTCATGCATCCTCTACGCAGTGGGGAGCATTTACCATACACTTGTTGGATGACAATGAAAGTGAATCAGAGGAGTTTGCAGTGAGAGATGGTTATGTGCACTATGGGTCTACGGTGAAACTTGTTTGCTCTGTGACAGGGATGGCTCTGCCTAGACTGATTATAAGAAAGGTAACAAAAGTTTTTTAAATATCACAGTAGTATTCTGAAATCCTTAAACCATTGTTAATTTTTTTTTATTGCCTAATGTAAACATCAAAACTACACTAATGATATAACATCCAATACAATTCAACAATTTTTACAGAGTGTTTTAATTTTTAGGTGGACAAACAAATGGCCCTATTAGAAGCTGACGACCCTGTTTCTCAACTCCACAAATGTGCATTTTATATGAAAGACACAGAACGGATGTACTTGTGCCTTTCCCAGGAACGAATCATACAGTTCCAAGCTACACCTTGCCCCAAAGAGCCTAACAAGGAGATGATAAATGATGGAGCATGCTGGACCATCATATCAACAGATAAAGCTGAATATCAGTTCTATGAGGGAATGGGACCAGTCAGGTACTTAAGGTTTAATTTTTACAAAGAAGGGAGATATTTGGTAATTCTCAATTAAAAAAATCATAATGTGTTCCATCTGCACTTGTCATATCTTGAAGAGTTACAAAATATCCACAGTTTGAAACTTCCTATAACTCTAAATAATTGTCTTATTGATGATTAGATACCATTGGTGTCCCAAAAACTGTATATTTGATGATGAATAGCAGAGCAGGATAATGGATCGTTCTTCCTACATAATATATATTAGTATATACATTAACATAATTAAAACTGTCAAAATAAAGTTAAATGTGCATAAATATGAAGAATTAACCACAAAATATGTATTCAGAAAGAGAAATAACATAATGTTACCATCTTTTATTATCTATGATATTAAAGCTTAATTCAGATATTTTTTTGATTGCCAGGTCACCCGTAACCCCAGTACCTCTAGTCCACTCCCTGAATCTCAATGGCGGGGGTGATGTAGCCATGTTGGAGCTGGCCGGAGACAACTTCACGCCGTCCCTGCAAGTGTGGTTTGGTGATGTGGAAGCGGAGACCATGTACCGGTGTGCCGAGTCCATGCTCTGTGTTGTACCAGACATATCGCAGTTCAGGGGGCAGTGGCTTTGGGTGCGGCAGCCTACGCAGGTGAATTTCTTTTGAATTATTTGTTGATGGCCGGCAAAAAACCGATCTTGAGAATCTGACGTGTGAGACCCTGAGTTTTACGTCAGGTAAAAATGGTTTCGAAACTTTTAAAGATGCTAAGAATTTCAATTAGCGATAAGTTAATAGTGGAATATTCCTTGCGGAGTAGACAGAGCCAACAGTCTTGAGAACAACAAGCTTTATGATGGAATTGAGATTCAAAAAGTGACAGGTTGACAGACTATCCCTTAGTCGCCTTTTAGGACTTCCATAGGAAAAATATAGGTTCTATTCTAAAGTGGGACCATACGGCACTACCTAAAGTAGCATTATTCTTAAATTATTAAAAAAACGCTCGTCCAAATCGTCATATCATCGGGACAACGCGCCCAATATTCTGGCAGCATTTCCCCGCTTAGGAAGTTGAGGACAACTTAGCAATAAAAATCTCACACGCCCTGGGCGCCCCGGCACGTATAAGCAGGCAGTGCTAGTTGAAAACGTGTTAAGCCAATGTAATTTGACACTAGCAAATAACTATAAACTAGCACACGATGGGACGGACGGGCGATTTCTTTGTACAAATGGACCTTGTTTAGATAATACTAGTAGTCTTGATGACTGCAGTTCGCTTTCCGACAGAAAAGAATCACTTCATCTCTTATTCACAAAGAAATAGGACGCTACTTGATGGTAAAAAAAAACAACAAATAGTGCATCCGAAATTCCCAATGGGAGTTCAAGCAGATAGCGGTCCACAAAAACTCACAGATAGTTTAGTGATAATCTTACAAAGTGTTAACTTATTAAGGAAGTCCTTATCTCCACAGATTAAATATCTTTATAAAATGAGATCATTACCAAAAATAGCTATATCCAGACTATGTTTTCTATGGAGTTTGCACTCGCATCAACCCACAACCCTACTTCGATTTTCCTTACAAAGTAGCGGATCGTAACTGTTCTAATTGCACAGCAAAAATCAATATTTATCGCTTGTATCTGCAATTCAAATCCCGGTTATCTCCGATACTTAGCAAAAACAGTCCTAGTGGCAGACTGGCGCATGTCGTGAACCGTGGGAAAACAACAGCGAATTAAGTAATACCGTTACGTTTTCTACACGATTCACTTCAAAAGTACTTGCAATTGCAATATATGAAGTGTCTGTGAAGTTTCCATATTCAGAAATCGAATCACATATTGTAAAACCTTGTGTATTGTTTTTTGTTCCACCCGAGTCTGCCTTGGTCGTTCTAAAAATGTAGGCTGATGTTTCAGAGATCTAGGTCTTGATTGACATCCGTACATATTATGAATTAATATCTAATAAAATATAATTTATTAATAAGCGCTAAACATAAAAAGTAGCTGTAGGGGAGAGCGGGGCTGGTACTAACAAATTTTGCATTATGGTTTATATTTTCAATAGTAATTAACATTTTTGTTTTATTTTTTGTTTATAACATGCTTTGATTATCTGGCTATGATATTAGTAACAAAAACTATCAGCTAGGTAAGTAATTTTAGAAACAGACTAATCAAAACCAAAAAAGTCGTTTGTTAAGACATACCCCGTATCTGGGGCAAATATTAACAGAGCTGGGGTAAGTATTAACGTAAGGGGCAATAATTAACACAGACTATAATTCTATTAAAATACATAAATAAAATGTCTTTTATATTAATAAAAATGTTTTATTGTACTTAAGATTAAATAAATCAGTACTTTTTATGATAGGAACTGAAAGAATATAGTATATTGTTTTAAATCTACACTAATTAACAATCATTCTCACAGTCAAATGATTTTTAAGCCTATATAATATTGACACACACAACAACTTTAAACTTAATGTATAAAAATTAAATAAACTTTTTAGTGTTAACAGTCTTATAGAGTTCTAATAAGGTAAATAAAATAATATCTTCTTCAACAGCAACAACATAATCTTTTCAATTAACTATAAGTACTCAACAATCATTAGTCTATATACTTTCTATTTTTTTCCAGAACTTCTTTAGCTGCTAACTCTAATACTTCTTGAGATGTAGACCCCCTTGTGCTCTTCCTTTTATAGTTTATCATTCTACAAAAAAAATACTATTGTAAAAAAACACTTAGTTAATACTGTATTATACATACATACGGGGTAAGTATTAACATGTTAATACTCAATACTTAACATGTTAATACTTACCCCACTCAATTTGTTAATTTTAGCCCCAAGGCTACTTTTTTTACTTAACCAATTACAGCAAATAATCTAGTCAAAATAATTACAAACAAATAATATAGTTTTACTGTCAATAAATTACAGTTTGATTTAGTATAAACTTTGAATCAATTTAGGGAATAAATAAGTCTTAAATCAATTTATTGCAACACAAGAAAAGTTCTCTTACCTGTCAATCCGAGGTCACTACTCACAACTATTACATGCGAAGGCCGGCCGGCAACTGACAAGTCAGGACACATTCGGCTGCGTATATAGTATTTCTAAACCGAGTCTCATATTTTTAACACTTTACGTTTGGCAGGAATAAGCTTGTTAATTCTTACCCCTGTTAACACCAGCCCCGCTCTCCCCTACCTAACCCTGTAGTCTTCTCCCTTCCCGAATACCCAACTTTCTGCAGCCATTGCGGTTGTGAGTCGGTTACAAATTTAAGTATTTAATTTAAGTCCATTATCTTATCCGTCTTCAAAATATGTAAGTGAATTCTTCATCAAAGAAAAAATATATTAGATCCTCATTCTAAATCATTTTCCCCTCACTTCAGGTGCCCGTATCGTTAGTTCGCAACGACGGCATAATCTACGCTACCGGGCTAACGTTCACATACACGCCGGAGCCCGGCCCCCGGCCCGTGTGCCCGCCGGTGGACGACGTGATGCGGCCCGAGCAGGCCGGCTGGCAACCGGACGCGCACGCCCGCCTACCGGACAACACTCTCCAATAGCCAATGGACTGCAGGCTGGAGGAACACAGTCTGCAGTGAAACAGTAAGACATTTGAGTGCGGTGAGTGTTTTGACAATTAGTTTCAGTGCCTAATTGTACGTTTCGACGTGGCGTGACGTTGTGATTACACTTTAATTGGTATACTTAGCTATCTGGTTATACTGATTACTTTTGTAACGTTGATTACTCTACGTTGAATACAACTAGTAACGTTGATTACTCAATTTGTAAGAATCAATTAGAGGCACCAATAGATCAAGCCTTTGTTCTGTCAAATTTTGTCATCTGGTTTGTAGCTCTTAATAGTTTTGATCACGATATTTTACGTATTCAATCGCAACAGTTACGCCATGTTGAATTAGGTGACAAGTTTTCGAGCCATTGGTATTTAGTGGTAGTTAGCATCTATCCGAGAGTCTATTGTTTTCTACAAGGCACATCGCAAAGCGATACAAACATATTTTGGGGTGTTCACAAAATATGTCTACCCTATAATTTCTATTTAATGTATTAAAATTGTGACATTGTATGTATTCAGATGATTATTTCTGTAACATACCATACGCCTAAAATAAGATTTTGTCAAGTCACGGGTAAATGTTAAGTCTCGTAGAGACTAAGCACACTTAAATATTTGCCTTTAAATACCACTTTCATCAAAAACCACATGAAATTATTAACTACTACATCAAATCAATCAAAATCTGTATTTTCCTAACTTGGACGAGTGGTCCAAGTGGATTGAGTGCTCAAAGTGTAAAAACAGAACAGGCGGAAGCAGCAACTAATAAAAGTCATAAAATAAGTGTATACGAGATATATTTCTCAACGACGTATTTTTTAAATTTATATATAATCATAACAGGGTTTTCTGTAACGTTTCCCTTAGTTATATCATAGTGTACCATAGAGCACAATTGCTATAAAGAGATTATGTTCATATGTATGTAGTCTATCTTGTCGAGATCTTAGAATCATTTTTGTCAAGGAAAAGGATCTCTTCACCTCTTAGATTCGTTTCTTCGGGGCCAAATAGCTTATAATCCATGACAAGTCATCGTGTTTATATTTGATTTCAATTTAATTTAAGTAGTATTGTAATATTGGGTTGAGGAATTGAACTATGAAGAGATTGTTTATGCGTGATTTAAGATTTAATCTGTACATTATTTAGAGAGGTAAGAGTTTTTAACAGTAGGCTATTTGACTGTACCTAAAACTTCTGTTTTTTATTTGTGGTGCCAATAGTTTTAATGGAACAATGTTGGTTATTCGGTAATCAAAAGTAGTAAACCTTCAAAAACTTTTTTACTGAGACTATCGTTACACATTATTTTTTTATAGATTTGACCTACTAAAGAGTGACGTCATTTGCGTGATAGTACATAGTGTTAAAATTATCAACTTTCTTAATAAACCCTTTCTTTTTTTATTAATACCTATTATTGAACTTTTTACTTTGCTGTTGCTGGTGTACTTCAAAAACCTCATTAGCTTTCATATGTAACAAACAGCTCACACTGTCAAATAGCCTATTTAATAAGTCGAAAGCCAAATAAGCCAAATGGGGTTGTATATCTCAGATATTTTGAAATGCGTGTCAATTTGTTTAGCAATACCCCTTATTTTTCCTATAAGTTCAGCATTTGCTTGCAGTTTTGCTTAATTCTGGTCCTGTGGGCCGGATTTGAACCATTGTGTTAATGTACGTATGTATATTTATGATGGAGATTCGAACAACTTAGATAAGCAGCTAGTTATAGTCCATAGTACACTAAACATTGTTTTAAATTTTGGATTTAAAATTCTATTTATTTTATTTGAATAATCATATGGAGAATTTATAACTGACATTGAATTTGTGTATTTTAATAAAAGTGTGATTTCGAACATTCCATGTGGAAAGTGTAATGAGAAGTACAAAAGATATCAATATTTTTGTAGCGAAACGTTGAATTAAAAGTTTAAAAAGTTATGGAATTGGTATTGTACAGTATTACGAAGAAATAAGTATTAAATCCCGGTACAAGTATGTACTAGGGGAGCGTCGTCAATTGGTTTGACTGTAAGTGTAAAAAAAACTACTGTTTATATCATTTTACACGATGTTTCTACACACGAATGGACGTGAGACAACATTTTGTTGAGACATGACATGTAATTATGGAACGAACAGTGATTTGAGATAATGAATATTTTTAATAAAACCGAATTCAAATAAATTACATCTTTCATTGTAAACCTTCCACACTGTAAATAAAGTTAGTTAATAAAGTAACTTACAGAATAAATATAGTACTATAAAGCTATATAATTGAAAACGTAATATGTTTATTGATAAAGCTACTACAAGGAAACAGTTATGTTTAGATTTTATACTAGCCAATGTGGAGTTAATTTTTTATATTAATTTGATATAGATATATGACGTCAACCAATATTGTGATACCAATAGATATGACAATTATGAAGTGTCCCATAATAATAATAAAAAACTATTTTGAATTTTGTATAGTCTGAAATATTTCGTCGTCAAAAATTACCTCTTAATTTCCTAAGACATATAACTTAACCGCAAAGATTCCCACAGCCACGGATTTGAGTTAACGCGGATCTGATTAATTTGATTCTCATTGTCTAATTAAAGCGGGGTCAAGTGCAATTAACTAATTATGAATCAGTGTTAATCGCCGAATCAGTTCAGTGTGGGAACGTCTTCAAAAAGTCTTCACATGATAATAACAAGTGTCTTCCCCCACATACCGTTCTGCAACGCTGGCTCTGACCTCAGATAATTATCACAAGTTTATAACCATCCGCCATTGTTCGCGGCCGAGATTTAGAAAAACAAACGGGGCAATAAATATGAAATGTGGGATCGAACCCGGATGCATCCGTCTTGGGGCATGCAAATTGGTTCGGTGCATCGGTAACAGATAGCTGCTCGACGTGAACATGACAGATGGTTTTGACATTGCTCGTTGGTGCAACAGCCTTTGCGAGCTTCATTTAAGTTACATTAATAAGTATTGATATTTTCTCTCTCTCTCTCTCTCTTTTATGTATGGTTCCAATTCAAAACAAGCGTAAGCGAAAAAAAAAATCTTAATCTATGACACTATCGTTAAGATTTGATATCTGGGGTCCGTTTTTCCACTTTTTCCTGTCTTATGTGTCTTCATATCCGTAATTCTATAGACTTGAACTCGACATGTTCTAACTACTGCTCAATAGAACCGTTAAATTAATAAGTGCATATTATTTTCTTGTCAACAAGTAGGTACATTGCATGGTGGTTATAGTAGTAGGTGGTTATAAGCGGTCCCAGACTTCTCCCTAGGAAACGACCTACCGAAGAAGGATAACAACGAGATACTCTACAACATACTGTACAACCGATGCTCTTACGGTGAGGGAAAACATCGTGAGGAAACCTGCACATTCAGGTAACTGGATGTGTAACCATGATCGATCCATACGTATCAGATTTACCTGCAAAGGTTGCGGAGGTCAGATGGGAATCGCTTCATTTCAAAACCTGACACGCCCAATTCAGGATCCATGGTCAAAGGCAGTCAATCCTCTCCATAGTAGTGAGGATGCAACAGGGACTAAATCCAGGAGGAAGAAGACTATACAACACACGTTCAACATGCCATCATGAGACAACACTAGCAGGTTTGCTACGTTAGAATAGAATAGACATTAGTTCAAAAACAAGCGTATAATTTCCCACATGCGATGAGTGACGCCCTAACTACGTAATAGTTTGGCGTGGACATAATAGTAGCATGGTGGGGTTATAATCGCGATATTGAATGAAAAACAGTTAAGTACCGCTGATAATTGGACTTCCCCGTATCCTGTTGACTATCTTTGTCGTTTAATCAATATGCAATTCAATATTTGCTACCGTGACTTTGGTTGCCTAGAGGGCAAAATATGGTCCTTCGCAATCTTCCACAAAATCCTCATTTACATTGCAGCAACTTGCTGCAGTGAGTGTAATAAGTTGTAACTAACAGCGAACGGCAATCAGCTAAAGTGATTGGTAGGCACGAGTCCACTTCTTAACCGTAATCATCAAATCAACCCCACGATAGGTTTTGAATAACACATATTCGAGAATTTAACGTAGAGCAGTTTAACGTACCTTGATAACGGATTACCTACATGACATATATACATACATACATACATATAATCACATCTTTATCCCTTGTAAGGTAGACAGAGCCAACAGTCTCGAAATGACTGATAGGCCACGTTCAGCTGTTTGGCTTAATGATAGAGTTGAAATCCAAATAGTGACAGGTTTCTAGCCCATCGCCTAAAAAAATATCTCAAGTTAATAAGCGTATCCCTTAGTCGCCCTTTACAACATCCATGGGAAAGAGATGAGATGGTCCTATTCTTTTGTTTATTGGTGCTGGAACCAGACGGCATACATGATACAGATTTACTATATTATTATACACTAGCGACCCGCCCCGGCTTCGCACGGGTGCAAAATTATAAATGTTATTATACATAAAAACCTTCCTTTTGAATCACTCTACCTGTTACAAAAAACCGCATCAAAATCCGTTGCGTAATTTTAAAGATTTAAGCATACAGACAAACAGACTAAAATAGCGACTTTGTTTTATACTATGTAGTGATATAAAACACTGACATAATTAACCATCTGATGCAATTCAGTCTGTGTTTCAAATAACTGGAGTAATTGACAAAAACACTGAAAAATTAAGTTATAATATAAACGTTCAAGTGAGTATTTTTTACAATAAAAAAACACATGTTCTCATGAGCTTGAGTTCGATACGGGTGGTTGAACTTTGCGCCCCAATGGCCAAAGTACTAAGATAAAATATACTAGAAAGATCATAAAGAAAATAAGGAGAGCTAAGCTACTAATCTTGCTTTAGTTGACCATTTTGGGATGATTTTTATTAATATAAGAGCAAATCTTGGAATGAATCACGAAAATGTAACAAAAATCTTTAACAATATTCGTTTTCTTTCTTTTTTGCTTGTGTGTTCACAGGTGCTGACCACATCAACAGGTATGCAGCATTATTTTTTATTTGTATCTAAGATAGTGTCGCAAGAAATTCGTTTTTATTAGTAGGTGCTTTTTGCTACTTATTATGGGCCGTGGTGTTTAAGGTGGCGGGCCATACTTAGCGCATTTTTGAGAATCTATCTTCTCCTTATCCTCCTCTGGACAAAATTCTTTTTCTTCTAACATTTACATCAAGGCTTTGATGTTGGTTTTGGCCGCACCAGTCAATGCTGCTTGCAAGCAGTCTTTGATGACTCGTAAGAGTGAATAAATTTGATGCTGATAAGAGTTCGTTTTACTTTCGACACCTTATTTAGCATCGACAGCATGGTATAGGTTTGTCAGCTTTTTCTTTAACACCAAAATTTTGTTATGTATGGCCGGTATGATTGGTTGGCCGATTGGCAGTTACTTACTTTGCTATTATGGTTTCTGAACAAAGTCAGCAGTCACATAATTTGAAAGTTTCAAGTTCAGTTTGTTAATCGCTTATTAATTAGTGGTGTGGAATCCCATGGTAATGACTTATATTCCGTGAAATTACGTGACTTGGATGTTATTTATAATTAAGTTAAATGTTTTTCTGAAAATGGAATTTAAAAGCAAATGTACACTCCCCGCCTTACTATCATCTCCACTTTGCACGTATTGCGTGACTGCATCAGTTATAAGTGACGTGGAACAGAATTAATGACGCCAGTCTCCACGTAACGATTCATTCATGATCTTGAGAAAAAAATTCATTGTTTTCCCAGCAGGATCTCCCACATCCTTCTGATGGTAATCAATGAATATAGACGATTTTCTTCTGACATCCGGCCGGATACACCCGGAACAGTTATTGGTCATTTACCTGCACTAATTAAGCGAATGATTAAATCTAGCGAGGGCTGTGAGAAGCTATGTGCACACAATTGAATCATTGTCTACTTTTTATTCGCCACTTGATATATGGAGTTGAGATATGCAGAGTGTGGGAAAGTCAAGCGGGCCGTGTTTTCCAACATGTCATCTCCGACCGTGGGAATGAAAACTACCCCAATTTCAGTCGGGTATTTGATATTGAAGATTACATTTTAGGTGGCTACGTCGTCGTTAGAAGTGATATGTTGGCTAATTATCAGAAAACGCTACAGTTAGTATAAACAGTGGATAAAAATGTCGGAAAGCGGACGCCAAATCCCGCAGCAGTCAGAAGGATTCAGAACATGCAAAGGTAAGTAAGTGATTTTAGGTGACTATTATTGATTGTCATTTTGTGAAACCGTAAACTATTTAATCAAATAGGTTACAGTATATTTCAACATAACGCAACTGTAACTTGCGTTGGTCAAGAGTTGGTCTCAACATTCATAAATTTTACTTTTTATTCATTACCTTATTTTTATGATCTAGCTTTTGCTAACGGAATCTCTTCTGTCTTTTGCTGTTGGTAAGTCTGTAAGATGTCTTATTCTGGGGCTTCCTCTTTTTTCCCTTTTTTTGCCCTCTACCAATGCTTTGAACAGCTTGTCTTGTTGAATATAATGATCGATCTTGATTTTATTGATATGAGTTTTCATTCACATTTCCTATATATGTAGTTTTACAATTTCGGTACACCTAGTCAGACTTCAAAATTCTACGATCTTCTTTAATGAATAAGAGCTACTGTTTTAATCTTCGAGACAATATTAAAACATATTTCTTAAGTGATATCGCGCGACAAGAAGATTAATACCTCTGACTGCGATTAAGTCTTGTATTTCCTCTACTTGAATGAGAGATCATGTAAGAAGGCAATTATACCGTATGTATGACGCAAGTATGATTGTCTAAAGAATACGTAGCGCGGTTCGTATAGATAAAGAACAAATTCGTACTTAATTGTAATAGTTTCCTTAATAATACACAGGTCACACGTCTTTAATTAAGTCGTTTACAGGTCTTTTCCCGACAAAAATCGAAGGCATCGTCATTATGGAGACTTTCATAATAGAATTGGAATTTGAAGGTTTTGGTGATTTGGCTTGCTTGCTAGGCTTCTTCTAAAATCTTAAATTCCTAAGCCTTTCTCTCGATGGACTTACAGTCTGTGCGGAATAAGCCGGTGGCGCAAACTATCCTTAACATTTCTTCGCCACCAGCCCAATCTGAAAGCTAATTTTTTTTTTTTTTTTTTTATTATTATTTAATTTGAACATCTTTATATATTAAGGCGTAAATTTGATGATGATAAAACCTCTATTTACATCTGCATTTTATTCAGCACCAAGCTACATATTGAGGTAAAATGCGTGTGGCGCAAATGTAGCCGGCTATGTACCTACCATTGTTTATTTTCGAAGTTATGTATATTACTTTGAATACTAACCGATGCCCTTACGGTGAGGAAACCTGCACATTCAGGCCAATTAATTTGTAACTATGATCGATCCAATACGGATTAGGTTCCCTTGCAAAGGTTGCGGAGGTCAGACGGATGACGTTTCGTGAAAAACCTGACTCACCCAATCCAGGATCCATGGTCAAATGACTATGGATTTCTTAAGCCCAATTTTACAATCATTACAAATGAAAATACTTAAAACTGAGTTATACGATCTAAAAATCTGTGAAATTAAAAAGTTCTTTACCTCGTCACCTTAACTTTGAATAATTTCAAGTGTCCATGGGAAATAAATACGGTAAAGGAAAACTTAGCAACAGGAAGTTACTTACTTAGTATTAAGATAATAGCCTAATTTATTAATTAGATTAATACTCAGTTTTGTGATTTTTTTCATAAATTTTAACTAAGAATTTTAAAAATATAGATTAATGTAATAAATAAACGTATGATGATTAAATTAAAAATATATATATAGAGGCCCATCCGCTTCTATATATATTTTTTTAAATTTTAGATTTAGATTTGTAGATAATATTTGCAGTTGCATAATAATACAATATCTACCACAGCATCTAACAGCCACGTTTACTTCGTCTAATCACAATGTCGTGAAGAATTACATAACATATAATAAATACCTTAGCGTTTGCAAATAGAATGATATTATTTAAAAGACAATTCTTAATAGTTAATTACATGATGTTCAGGAAAACAATTTCTTTAATGAGTCTTTGATTGCTAGAAGCTATGCGACCATTGTTCAGTGGCTCGAAGAAAGAAATCACCCAATTATTAACAATCTAGTGGCTTGCAATATACTTAATGGTTATGTGGCGAAGAGATGCTATTTGTTATAAGAAAATAAATTTTAAATTTGATACCAAGTAGGAGACGCCTTAACTAAGATAGAAATGATGACATAAAATCACGCCTTTTACCCGGAAGGGTAGGCAGAGACTACATCTTTCCACTCTTTGCCACGATCTCTGCATACTTCCTTCGCCTCATCCACATTCATAACTCTTCATGCAAGCTCGAAGGTTTCGAGTACTGAGTAGGCGAGTACTTGACCTGACCCTTTGCCAGGGCGTCCTTAATTTGATCAAGATACGTTCGACTAGGCCTTCCCACTCCGACCTTTCCCTCCACACTCTCCTTGTATATCTGCTTAGTCAACCTGCTTTTATTCATCCTCTCCACATGACCAAACCATTTTAACATACCCTTTTCTATTCCTGTAACTACATTTTCTTTCACATCAGAACATTCTCTAATCTGCTCATAATTTTGAAAATTCTGGGGGCACAACCAAGGGGTTTGCGATTCTTCTTTAGGCTGTTCTATTTTATTCGCTGTCTGTTCATGGAAATCCACACGTAGTATTATTGAATGACTATCAAAAAGACATTAACGCGAAGATTCAAGCTCACAAGGGAAGATCTTATAAAACGTCAAATCATCGTTCGGGTTTGTTGACACGCCAGTAGCCGCGCTCGTCACCCAAAATTGCACACTTTAGGATGAGAAATCAGACACGAAATTGCTCTAAACACTCATATTCTGATGTTAGATAAATGACTTCCTGCTGGCACAATAGAGGCATCATTATTCGTGGGTCTACAAGAATAGTTCGCCGTCGTGGGAGTCTCTCACGACTTTATTACGGATATATATTTTTCTGTTTTATAATTAACAGTTTTTCTAATAGCCTGCTTTTACCTTAATTATTTGCGTTTGTGCCGTTGTACTTGAATTTTTTAAGCTTTCCATGACGACTTTTTTGGTTTTTTAGCAAGAACACAAACAAGAATGTGGAAGATGAAAACTTAAATATACAGACAAACTGAAACATAACCTTCACAGCTGTATGGCTTAATGATTAAAATTTGATTTAAATAGTGACAAGTTGTAAATATAGTATTTTTTTATCTACTGTTATGTCTTTGGATCATTTAAATAACAGATTTTGATGCAGTTATTCGCAAAGAAATAAATTTGTTCCTAGCTGTAATAATTCCATGATGATTTGATTTATTTATATCTACATTTAGCTATAGATATAACTGAATTACATAAACAATGCTGCCAGCTTTATTTAAGGTTTATACGGCAGTAGCTTGAATTAAGTTATCCCCCGTAGGAAGTCCGAGTGCCGAGTCTTCAAGTTCTCTATGTTTCACCATTAAACGAGTGTGGTTAATGCGATGGTGATATGTTATGATAACAAATGAAATATATCTTTTTTTATTTTATCATCTTGTTGTCTAACAGTTTTTTTGATCTCGGGTTTGGATAGATAAACTTATTTTCGTAGAATTGGAAGTACAAAAGTAACTTATATTTATCTATCCGACCTTACAAATCAGATCTATGTAATTCTGTAACCCTATTCTTTAATAGAATAAAATGATAATATCAGAGATAAAAGCTTGTTCTGATCTACTGAAGTTAAAACATCAAGGGAAAGGCTAATAAATTAATTTTAGGTGATGGACTAGCAACCTATTAATAACGCAGCTGAACGCGGCCTTTCTGTCTTGTTAGCTCTTTATATAAAGATTGAGAGAGACTGGTGTGCGCAGGTATGTGATATAATATACCTAGCTCTTGCGGATTTCAATATGGGGCTACGACTAGTCAGGTTTGCGACCGAATTTCAAGATAAATGTACCGAAAATCTCACGAGGAACTCGCGAATTGGCTAATGTGCAAATCATGTTGCCAAGACAAATTATATACAGGGGTATACGGAGTCGACAAAAAAAAATACTACGAGTATATTGTATGTATTATTCAAAAAATATCTTTATCTCAATATATCTTTGCATTATAAAAATGTATGAAATCCTATCTCAAGCCCGCTCCACACTCTCGTGAGCATCTAGCGAGAAGGCGAAAATACCACGAAAGGCGTGAGTGTGGATCCGATTCACTTAGGTACTCTTCTCGCCTTCTCATTGAGTTCTCCGATTTTTGCCGGTTTTTTGGCCAAAGGCGCGAGAGCGACAAGTTTGTTGGTTCTGTTGGTTGTTCATTTTATTCCTGACAGACTCCATCATTTCGTTTTTGGCATTATTATGAATTTCTGCATGAATCTTCTCTGTCTTTTTCAAGGCACTACTAAGTTCCCGCCACTACTAATTATAAACTTCATGCTTACATTGCTAAATATAACCAGTGAAATATATGTGAAATGGGCAAGGAGTATGGAAATAAAACACGAAATTCATTGTGACTCATGTTTACAACCACTCACAAATGCAACTTTTGACTTTAAAGCGAAGTAGAACAAAATATAAATTGTCTCCGAACACATGGCATAACAGACAATTTTACGTTAAGTTTGATCGTACGACTAATAAATAAATACATTCCATCTCTACGTACTCGAATAACCTTTAAACTTATCTATATTTTATAAAAAAAAGGTGATTAAAAATATGAATACAAAAATAAAACAATATCTTTTGTTTTAAGATAAGCTATACTTCAAATTAATAAGTAGCTATAACACTATACGCTTTAAAGTAATCAGTTTATTTTGTTTTAATTTATTTTATTTTATGTATTGTTATTTTTGATCATTGATTTAAAAAAACTTCTCAAATTATTATGATATTCAGAAACCCGCTAGTATTTGAAAATAAGACGATAAAAATTGTATGTAAGTATAAGTAGTTAAAATTGTTTAGTACATTTTTGAAATACAAATAAAAGAATGAACTGGATAGTTCTTTACTTTATTAATCTTAATTATCTTATGTTTTATTATATAATAACAGATCTATAATAGTAAGTATACTCGACTTTGACGCACTTACAAAAAATAAACGGATGATCTGATTTGGCGCAATTTAGGTATCCTATAAATATAATTGTGTGTGATAAATTCTTTATTGTACTTAAATAAATAGTCATGTGAGTCCCCAATTTTTCGGGATATAAATATTAACAAGTTTTGGACGGATATATTCATAATATTTTTATAAAACACATCAACTTATATGTTGGTTTTATATATGTATGTTACAGTGTAACTATAAAACATGCTTTAATTTCGATATATTGTGCATTAACCTCTATTTTTACACACGTTTCTAACATATACATATGTGATGTACAAGATATATGACAATATGTTTAAAAATAAAGTAGCTATAAGCATGCGACGTACCTAAGTAATAAGCATTCATATTTATGTAGCAGTGTACTAAAGTTTGAAATAAATGAACTATTTTGGACATAATTATATCTGCTTAGGGTATTACTGAAAACAATTAATTTGCAAGTACACTGTTAAAGCACTCTTGAACTAAGCAGATAAAATGCACTGTCTACTATAGCTACAACTTCTCCATATTTCATTTAACACGGACAGAACGTTGTTTGTTCATATTAGTTAACATGAGCGAAATGTATGAAGTGAGAAGATCGTCCATTTTGTAACCGAGCGAGGTTTCACAGAGCAGCTTTGATCCTCTCACCAAGTTGCCAATAGTCATATGGAAGTATGTGTTGCCGGAAGACCAATTTGATATTCTTGTGAACGGGTGTGTGACCAAGATATCCTAAGAAAAAACAAAAACACGCATGAAAAACGAAGGTCCTTTACTTAACAATCCGGAAATAATGATATTTTTATCTTTATCCGATATTGCTAGATTTAAAGGCACTGTTATCAATTTAACATCGAAAAGCTTTTGACAGATATCGGTGTTGTTCAAGAACTACCTAGTAAACAAAACACACATTTCTATCTTCACAGATTACATCAAAACGATAACTTATTGATAAAGAAGACAGGTGGCAAAAATGCATAACTAAATATAAAGTTGCTATTTAAAATAAAAGATATAATTTAGAACGCAAAACCTTGAATATCTGTTAGTATCTTCAATTCTTAAGATAACCTACCATTAATGTAAAGCGAGCATTACCTTGGATTGACTCCATAACGTTATTAGAAGTAAAAAATATAATTAGGAAAAAAACACTATTAATGTCTGTTAGAATTTTCTCTTAATAAGATAATGTACCCTTTACTTCAAATATATTACCTTTGATTGAGGATGTATTAAGCTGACTCCATGTTTATTGATGGCAATCAGCAGCATCTCCGGGTAATTCGGTTCCGTCGTTTGCTTGACCTCAAAAAAGGCAGATCCGAAGGTCGGCCATCGGTATATGACTTTGAGGAAAGTGATTTTAGCGTCCTCAGGCGTCATCCCAGCGTCTTGGTTGTAGGAGGCTACGATCGCTCGCTTCCAGTCGGCTGAACTTTGCAGTTTTATCAGATCAGCTGGGATCAGTTCCCGTAACATTTGCCTGTAATTTTATATTGTTTTATTAAAACGATCACAGAAAAATTGTAATTCACTCTATAATAAGCAGTAGTAGGTAATTTTATCTTCATGCACGATATGATACGGATCTGCACCAGGATCTGCTATTTCGTAGCAACCTTAGACGGTAGACGCGTACATGGAAAGCATTGCATGTTGCGAGATAAAGCGAAAGAACGTTGGAAAGTAAGTTTATTTAAAAAAAAAAAATTACTTAATGCACAATAGCCGTCAGCTGCTGCTATGAATGAAACCATAAGGTACGACAAAATACATCACGAATAACTTGACAATTTGTATTACCTTCTCTCTGTGTAAAATCATGGTTACTTACGGAATCGCTTGCAGCTCTTGCTTGTTGTCCCCGAAGCGAGCGCGGTAGGCCAGCGCGGCGAGGCGAGCGGCTTCCTCGCGGCCGCAGCGGTGGTACCCGCGCAGCAGCTTCGGCAGCTCCTGGTGGAAGTGGAAGATCACGTCCGCGGCGCGGTCCTTACCAGGTACGGTGTTCGTCCATAGCTTCTTCATGAAAAAGACCTTGAACAATAAAGACATTTAGTTAGTTTTTTGGTTATTTCACAAGTCATTTGCTTTGTTACGGAATTATATTTACCTGGTAAGTAAATTGTGGTGTGATTCCATCACGCGTAGGTCTAGCCTTTTTGATCCAGTCTGTAAGGTGCCTCACGAAGTCGAAGAAGAAATCGCCTTCTGGCACAGATATTACCTTATCCGCTATCTTAACAAATAAACTAAAGCCTTCACTAGATCTAAGATTCAGTCTCTGTGCGATATTTTGACAGAAGTCTTTAGCCCTGGTCGACGAATCTACTTCAAATGCTTCATCCGTGTCATCTGGGAAATATACTTTGTGGAATATTTGCGTTGTTTTATGTTGTATAGCTTCGACTTCCACTTGATGCGGGGGATACTTTCTCTGTCCATTGCGCAAGGTCTTTTGTAATCTTTGTAGAGAATCTTGAGCAATAGGATGTCTTCTGGTCCTTAAAAATAATGTTAACTCTCTAAGTAAGCCTTGACTACAAGCAAAAAGCCCAGTTGCTAACCACATCAGTTCCCAGCCTCTCTCTTCCGACAGTCTGTTTCTATTGTCAGTCAGTTGTTTCATTATTTGGCAATATATTTCATCTCTCAAAATCTCATGCTTTAGTGGTCCATCGAAAATATGATCCGTGTATTCATTGCCTATACGAGGTCGTTTGGATGGGAGGTCGCCCATGTACTTCAGTAACGCTGTGAATGCGAAGCAGGCTTCCTCCGCGAGCTCTTCTTTAGTTTGTAATTTCTTCAGCAAGGGCAATTTGATTGGTTCCCTAGAATGCTTCCATAATTCTTCCGCGCCACCACGTTTAGCTGTCGATAATGTCAGAGCCTTCGATACGGTACGTTTCGGTGGAAGCCTAAAGTGATCTAAAGCATATTCTAGTAAAGTGTGCGGTTTGTCCCTAGTATCTGTTCCGTTAAATGTAGCTGCTGGAATTCGTCTACCATGTTGTGCACCTTCTTGGCAGAAAAGGTTCAGAATATCTGGTGGTGGCTTAGACAATGCAGGCAAAACATAAACAGTTTCAGCCGGAAAATCTCCTCTTTCCATAGTCCTCTCACAGCGGCCTATACACCATCCGTTATTTAATACTGATTCCCCAGTACTATCTTCTTCTAAAATAATAAGATCTCCTTTTTGGAATGTCAAAAAGCTGGAACCTTCCCCTGGTGCTTTGTAGTCTTGTAAAGCAATCACATATTTCGATCTCTTTTTCAAGCCTTCTAAAAAGTAAACGACTAAATCACGAATATCTTCGGCATTCGGACTTTGGAACGTGAACTCTTCACCTCTTACAGTTGACAAACTAAACGTCTGTGTGAATACTTTGTTAGTTTTTTGACTTGACACAGTCGTTATTTCTGGGAAAGACAATTCAAGCAATACTTGTTCTTGATCATCAACGACATAAACGCCTGTCCAATTTACTGCTATTATAACGTCGTTTTTGGGTAAATTAGGCCCTGAATTTCTATACGCTTCATAGAATCTAGAGAACAATAAAGGCCACTTAAACTTTGCATAGCTTACTACATCTTCTTTAACTTTATACGCTGGAACTTTTTCTTTCACATAATAACTCTTTTTATAAGCTTGTACTACTAAAGCTCCCCATCTATCTACAGCTTTTTCAACACCCGTTAGACAATAATCTGGAATATAATTTGGAAGTAATGTGTACAGCCGTTCTGTGTTCATATCTTGGCTATACTCGATGTAATATTGTTGAGCGGCGATCATGGCCAAGTCTTCTTCTTTATCACATCTGTATTCACCAAACTTAACTCCTCTCACCACTTGTTGGTAAATGAGATTTGTAGCTACTTGATCTTCAGTAGGATCATGCCATGGTGCAAATATTTCTTTCCTAAAGAATAATCTCCAGGGTGCGTTTCTCTCTTGAGCTCCTTGCTCCTTCGCGTATTGTTCACATTGTGATATTGCATCCATTACGTGATCTCCACCACTGCCTAATGAGCTGACTTTATCGAATAATGCAATGTATAATGAAAATCCAAACTGGTCACGTAAACCTATCTTGTCTGACAGCTGGTTACATAGTTCTCTTGCAGTTGTGGCTGAATCGGCTAATAATGTTTTAGTATTACCATCCATAAACGTAATAGGCAACATTATAGGTTTTTTAGACTTTGTTGCTTGAAGTTCCAACCAAGATGGAGGTTGGTTTCTGGTTCCATTATTGAAAGTTCTCTTTAAACGATCTTCACAATATGGAGCGTACCCTGGTGGTCCCTCTCTTATAAAAGCCCTGAGATAATTAACGAACTTTTCACTTGGAGCAAAACATCCAACACACAAGGACAACAGTATCCAGCCCCTTGCGTGTGATGATTTGGAAGGGTTTCCTGATAGTTGCTTACAAATCTGGCAGTATATTTCGTCCCTCAATTCAGCGCGCAGAATTCCATGGCCAATGATGAAATGCAACTTCTCCAAATTAGACGTAGGTCGAGATTCTAACCACGATTGATAGCTATCAGCTGTGTATTCTTCATCCTGGAAAATATTAAGGGGAAATAAGTTATATTTATTATGTAACTAATACCGATCAAGGTAACTAAATGTCTTTAAATAAAAGTAATAAGATACCTGTAACTTTCTCCTGACGTCTTCACCAAGCTTGTTTTTCCGTTTCAAGGTTAGCGATACCAACTTGTGCCTGATAGACCGCGGTTTTTGTTTGTTTAGATAAGCGTCAGGGTCTACGCCCATCATCTGAGCTTCCTGGAACTCTTTGGATCTAATGAAGTTGCGTCCAAGAGTCGCCGTCACCTTGGACATGACAGATGTGTTGTCCCGGTCCATGGTGTGGAACCTTGGCTCAGGCAAGTCTCCAGTGAAACGCAGAATTGTTATCCATAATGCTTGTGCAGCCTGAAAGTATATAGTCCACATTACACCAGTATTCGAATAACATATTGACGAGACTAATGATAAAACATATCAATACAATCGGTGCATTATTGTTGTGGAAATTGCCACAATTATCTTACCAATTGATCGCCTTGTGTATGCAGTGGCAATAATGGGTGTTTCAGTGGTTTCTTTGAGTATTGATGTGTGACGTTTCCTTGGAAATAAGTAGCTGCGAACTTTTGGAACTTAAACTCTGACAAATCTTCCTCATCTTCTGAAGTAGTTTGCATTGGAGTCACCATCTAAAAAATGTGACATGTTTAGTATTAGGGTAGGTATTGAGTATTGCTTATACTGCAAATTTAATGACTAAAGTCGTTTGCGGTTGTCAGTTTATTTTCTCAGTGGCAAAAGTTTGAATTTATTTGTGTTTTTGGTTATTTCGAATGATAATGTTTTTTTTTTCTCACACTTCTTCAGTACAGTAACACTTTTAAAAGAACCAAAAATATTGCTGGATCGCTTACCTCTTGTTGATCAGCTCTCGGCTGTGGGAGATCACTGAAGACGGAGGTATCTTTAGGTGCGGGAGCTTCACTGCTGGAGTCAGGAAGGAAGTCAAACATAGCCTCCACCAGTTTACTGTCATCCACCGGCTCCTCTTGCTTGCGAGCCGCTTCTTGTAACAAGGTCCTCTTGGCTTCTAGTTGGCGTTTCTCTTCTAATACCAATTCTGCTTCGCGCCGCTCTAACTCATACATCCGCTCCTGTTGGTTATAATAAAATTTAAAATTATCTTTCCAATCTTTCCAATTACCAGGTAGTTATTATGTACTAGTTATACATCATAATAACTACCTGATAATTAAACTACAATAGAGCAGAAAATATCATTTAGAATTAAGTAATTTTTTTTTTCTTATAAAAATTAAACATGTTTAAGGTATAGTCTAAAATTGTATTAATTTACGACAAAAATAAATAAAAACAGCACGAATTAAAAAAAATAATAATTGAAAACCACAACCTTTTAAAACGACTACTTTATTTTTGTGACTCGTGTAAAAATAATATTTGCATATCTTTGAATCGATTGTATGTAAGATTGTACAATACATAGGCAGCGCTCAGTCAAGCGTCAAAAGTAGGTAGGTATACTAACACCGGCAGAATTGCAGCCACTATCATCGTCACTGATACACATCCACCAAGAATTGTTCATTGTATATTAATTTTACGACTGAAAATTTGCATTAACACGACATAATATTTTTCTCTTCGTAATAACGTTTCTTCATCAAATCTCAACACGACCGACAACACAAAATACGTTAGACTAAATAGATATTTGGTCCATCTAGTTGCCAAGAATTAGTGGTTTGTAGGCCTGGCTCGCCGTATCGCAGTTCTAGTTGTGCAATGTTCTGCATGCATGATCGAGTGTCAGTAAATCATGTTACATAGGTAAACTAAATTACAATTTAATTATCACGGTATTAACTATTGTAATTATTGAAAAACAATCAAAACCAGTTGAATAAGACATTACGGCAACAAATCATCTAAATTTAATAACAAATAAACAGACTACCTCATTTCCAAATTATTGAAATCCATCCTCCGTAGAATCAGATATTTTTCCAAAACACTTAAAATACATTCCGTGCATGACTGCATTTATTTTAGTTTGAATTCTACTAAGCCAATAAATTTTAATAGTTATCAACTTATGCACACAAGCAACAAACACAAGTTTTTTTACCAAATGTAAATGATTTCTTTGTTCAGAGATTATCCGATGAGATATAATAAATGTTTTAAGACAGCTATTTCACTTATATGTTATCAAATCAATCAGTGCCGCTTAGCAAATTAAAATATTCGATTTGGAGATAGAGAAGATAAAACGAGCCGCTATTGAATAATTTATGACTATTACTGTACATATAAGTAGCCTTTATTACCCTTGAAATAGAAGCTTAATTAAATTGACAAAAAGTACTGTGACGCAAGTCAAGGTAACCGAAGAAAAGTAAACTTTGGTATCTACGATAAAAGGGCATTTCTATGATATCATTTCAAGAGTTTCAGATAACTAGTCCTTTGATTAATTTAAAAATGTGTTCTCATCTTCTTTTCCGAAGGAACCAATAAATTTTTCCTAGCGTTATGTTTTACTTACAAAGACAAATGAAAAATTGATGATTTATATTCGGAGTATAATTCTAAAAACACAATATGCCCTATTATATTCAGTTTCCACTAAAATTATATTTTGTCTCTTATAAATTTGATGTTGTTCAAATTGCCATCAGCCATACATAAGGTATCGCTATATTGATATCAAAATCGATAAGAGTGAGGTAATAGAATAAATCTAATACTCATCCAATTCATTAAATTTTTATACATCTTCATCATCAATATATATACATACTTATATGTTTTAGAACTCATCTTTTCAATTCGTCCTTTTCTTACCATATCTCGCTGGTGTTCCTATCGGTTATATTACCGTGTTTTCAGAACGTCAACAAAGATCATGTTCAAGGGCTTTTTCTACGAAAATCATTTTTAAAAATAAACATCAGCAGTTATAACTGGTTTTCATACGATATTCTCCTTTATAGTTGATAGTCCCAGTTACATCCACGCCTTTATGCCCGGTGTACGCCCTTACGACCCTGATCCTAGTTTGGGTGGCAGGTTTTAAAGTTAGACATCTTCAAACTTCAACTTTTGCTTTAACACAATATCAATCCGTTATCTACGCTACGAGACAATGATAGAAATTAAACTAATATCTTATAATAACCTGTTGTTTTGTTCTGAGATCATTAGCGCCCTGGTGCTGTAATATTTGTTTCTCGTGTCTCTGAAGCCTGAGCGCCTCGGCGTGGGCTATAGTTTTCTGCTTCATACTTTGGTACCACCTCAACGCTATGTTATTTTTGCTGTCAAGTAATTATAATGATAAAAACAAAACGTCGTACATACCCTGTAGTTTTGTTCAGCGATCTCTTTAGCGCGCGTGTTGCCCTGGTGCTGTAGCCTTTGCTCCTCCTGTCTCCTCAACCTAAGAGCCTCAGTGTGGGCTTTAGCTTCCTGTTTCATCCTCCGGTACCGTCTCATAGCTATCAGCCGACGAACATGGCTCTGGATCTTCACGATCGCCCACATTTTGTGACCGTATGAGCGACGGACGAGGTATCCACGAGCTGCGGCCTGGTAAAAGAATTTTAATTGAATTTTATATGATGGTTTATTTCCATTTTATTTTTATTTATGGTCAAAAATGTAACTACACATGGAAATGTCCAACATCAAAGTAGGTAATTGGTGGCCGGAATTTCGAACTTCAAATTCAACGAGGATAGATTACTTTAACTTTTTTAAACTTTCCAAGTTAATTACTTTAGCTTGGAAATTAAAGTTACAAAACCCTAGGAAAACAGGAAAAAGTGGAATTCAAAGTAAACGATTAGTCTGATTTTGAATAAACAGTGACGATTAATCGTCGCAATTACCAAATTAAACTATAAAATACTAACTTGTAAAGATACGATGTGTCCTCGTAGATGCCTGAATCTGTGAGCCAACACTCTAGCTCGGATGAGGGCTTGCAATCTTGCGTATCCGACTTTCATCTTATTATACCGGATTCTTTGCAGCTTACCGCGCCAATGACGTTGTATCAAAACAGCAGCCGCTCTCATCTTCAAAAATCTTCTCCTATAAACCCAGCCCCGTATTGACCTTTGCAAGATTAGAATTTTTCGTGTAAGTACCCTATCTCTTTCTTGTTCTAGGAACAAGTCATGGGCATCTTTTAGAAAAACTTTAGTGTGCCCCAGTTGATAATCTGATTTACCCAGAACAGATGCACAAATTTTGGCTGTAGCTGCTCGGCAATCGGTTTTGTGAGCAGGTGGAACTCCGGATATTAAAAATCGATATCTTTCTACAAACTCTTTGAAACTATGTCGAATAGGATAACCGGCTCGCCTGATTCTTATTGTTTCCATCATTCCTGAATATCTGAGCTGTCTACAACAAAGGCCCCGGTCAAACATCATGGGCTTCTTAAATTCGTTTGGTTTTATACAACGTATGAAAAACGGTTGGCAAGTACCCAGGGTCCTCATAAGCAAATCCAATGATTTCTTAAATTGTGTAGATAGTGTTGGAGTACGTTTTCTCGTCTCTGAACCCATAGTTATGTCATCTTGGAAAATTTGTTGTAGAAATTTATTTGTTGATATGTGTATTAGCTGTAACAAATCTGCACTAAATGTATCCCGATTTTTCTCTAGAAATCCTCGTGTATCATAAAATACTATTCCTGCAAAATGATTCAAGCCAAAACTGGTGTTTATATCAGACTTTGGCTTCAAGTAGTTTCGATGCAATCCATGAGTTTTATGAAGCTTCGCTAACATAGTTTGGTCAGTTCCTTTTGGAAACTTGGATTCTTCATCTATTAGCGCCATTATATTCAGTTGCTTCAAAGCAATAAGGTCTAATGCATCTTGATTGTCAACAAATTCTATATGTTGCCAATTTATTCCTTCGTGATTATACTCCTCCTGTTCTAATTTAAAAATGTGTCTAACAAAAAATTGTTGTAAATTTTCGTTGGCAAAGTTTATACAAAATTGTTCAAAACTATTTTGGTCGAAATTTTCGAAACCAAAAATGTCTAAAACGCCAATAGCAGTACGGGTCGTAGCTTTGGGTTTGTATATAGCTGCATTAATTTTCTTTACGATAGTTACGAATAGGCGACCGTATATGCCTTTGACGAAAGCGTCTCTTATATCTACGGACTGGTCTCTGCTTAATGTAGATACGACCGTTTCTCCATGAGCAAATAATGTTTTTCTAGTAAGCGCGTCAATCAGCGCCTGCATCGGCACTCCTAACAGGGAAGCGACTCGCCGCACGTTCGCTTGTTCCGTTATCTCAGTTGCATCTAAGTTATCTATGATAGTCGCTTCATACTTTATGTTACCACAATGCAGCACTGCTGCCAATAGCTTCAATATTTCCCATATTTCTGATTCTGTAAACAACAGCACTTTCATAGCGGATCGAATATCGGCGAATTCAGCAGCGTCATCACGACCTTCGCAAGAAAAACTGCCACCCTGAAAATCAACAAAATATCAAATCAATCATATGATTTTTTATTTAATGTAAAATTTGCTACACATACTTATTTCAAGAATCAATGTATCTTACCGCTGATATAATGTAAAATTTGCTACACATACTTATTTCAAGAATCAATGTATCTTACCGCTGATATAATGTAAAATTTGCTACACATACTTATTTCAAGAATCAATGTATCTTACCGCTGATATAATGTAAAATTTGCTACACATACTTATTTCAAGAATCAATGTATCTTACCGCTGATATAATGTAAAATTTGCTACACATACTTATTTCAAGAATCAATGTATCTTACCGCTGATATAATGTAAAATTTGCTACACATACTTATTTCAAGAATCAATGTATCTTACCGCTGATAGATATCTATATTCTGATGGGTCGCCTAATTCCAACTTCTTCTTTTCGTCTTTCGACAAACCAGCCAATAAACAATAAAATACATGGTAGTTCCTTTCCTCTGTGCCCTGATTTACAATCCTGGACTTCTCAAGAAGATACTGCTCTATCTTAGCGCCTTCGATGACGCCTCCACTGTTGAAATGGATGTCTATGTATTTGCCAAACCGGGAAGAGTTATCATTCCGCACTGTTTTGGCATTACCGAATGCTTCTAAAATTGGGTTTGCTTCTAAAATCTGAAATAAAAAGAACATACCTACTTTAATAAATTGAAACTATTTCGCGTTCACGAATTGATATCATAGCTTATGAATTCTTCTGCATATTACGAGAAGTAAATAAAATGTATATGTATGTATAGTATTACCTTACACAAACAATGCATTTTAGTAATTCATAAATATGTAATAGATTTATCTAATCAAGCAAAAGCAAGGCACAGCTGTAACAAAGCAATTTTTTTCAAAGTCTTTAACTATATTTATCATATTTGTTTTGTAATTTAAGTCGTGTATATTTTATTTTAACTGCAGTTTTAACACCATCTTATCTTAAAACCTTCTTAAATTCACCTGTTGTTCTATCCACGAATGTTTACCACTGATGGCTGCCAAATACTGCAGAATCAGCTTTGTAGACTCGGTCTTCCCCGCGCCAGATTCTCCACTGATCACGATGCACTGGTCCTGCGCGTACCGCCGCATATGCGCGTACGCATTATCGCCTATCGCGAAGATGTGCGGTGGTAGCTCACCGATCTTGCGCTCTTTGTATAACTTTATCTGGTCTGCCGTGTAGATCGGCAGGATCTGGTACGGGTTCACTGCTACTAATATTGATCCCGTGTAAGTCTGAAATGGTACACAATACGAATTTATAAAGTAATGACATATTATTTTTATTTATTTCATAGGTAATCTTCCATTATTTTTTTTGTTAATGGGTTTTGTGGCCGGAATTTCTTTTGCACCGTGTACACACTGAGTTTAATTTTTAACCGCTCTGGTACTAACTAAAGCTGGCTATACACTTGTCTGACATTTTAGTTTTGGATCATTAACACCATGAAATAGAAGATAGAATATATAACGTATTTAAGCAAAGACATTATCGAATTAAAAACATAGGGAGCGGAGGTTTGTATAATAATTTTTCCAGTCAAATGTAAAAATATAAGAAATTTACTTACATAAATGAGATTCTCATTATATCTAATTAGGAGATTCCTCAAAATGCCGGCCTCATGGAGGTCTCCTAAGGATATCATGTCCTCGACTCCATGGACCGATGTAGCGTGCATGGCCTTGATACGGCGCTCCGGAGGCAGCCATTGTTCCTGACCGTCGTCGTCTCGCACCCTGATCCGGCGACCTTCAGCTGCCAGCACCCGTGCCCCGATGGCCACGTCGAACTCTCGACCAGACACCGGCTCGATCCATATGTAATCGCCCTGGAAATGTTGAAGGTTACAGTAAATATTTAAAGAGTTTTGATCAAAAGTTTGGTTTCGAATAAGCCGGAGAAATTTAAAAAGTAGTTATATGTTGTTGTTGAAAGATACCTTAGTTGTCTGAAATTGACCCAAATTGGAGCAACAGAAAAAGGGTTAGCGAATTTGTTCATCATCATCAATAAGATAAATCGATTTATATTATAAGACATATCATTAAGTAAAATTAAATCTGTAATCAGTTGATATTGCTGTTGTAATTATCTAAGGCTGTTTCATAAAAAGTTAATTCTCTACTAAACATTAATCATTTACTAATAGACTTAATCGAATCGACCATAAATTCAACTGAGCGGGATGATTAAAAGCAAACACCAATATCTCTGGTGGTTACAAATGTCTTACCAAGCCTGTGTTATAGGTATTGTAAGAGTTAGAAACTCTTTGTGACAATTGTGATATAAAATTTTTCATTGAAATAAACTTTGTTTGTCAATTAGTTACTACAGCACACTTTGACTTCATAATCGATTCAGTAGAAAGTTTCGTCCTTTTTGTCCATGCTAAACAATCGTCAATTCGACCGCCCATGCACAGTTAGATAGCCATCTAAATCTTCGTGAAAGTACTATCCGGTTTTATTCTTTAACCACTGCGATTATATTCTTAAATTACTACGATAAAATTAACGACTTAACAAGACATGAAAGAGTAAATGGTGCTTGTTTTATGTTGTTTTAGATACATTTATTCAATTAGTTCATATTTAATTAGATCTAGATATAGAAACTAAGAATGTTACTGATCCTATGATATTACCTACATTCACTTACATAGGTAGGTGTTTATTATATTAGTTTTTACTTTCAAATTAAACCGAAAAATAAGCCACATTGGCCTTTTCGGGACAAGCCTCTAAGGTATGACATTTTCATACAGTTATTCGATTACCTTTTTAATATATCCCATTAGGTACCTAAATATCTCGTTATTTCCTGTCAATTACGCCACCTCTTATCAAATCAGTCTATTATAGTCATGTTCAGAATTTCTTACACCCATCTTCGACCCAATCGAATTAAGATAGGGTTTATTTTTTGAAATTCTTTCTAATACTTATTTGTTGAACTAATGCAAAACTAATTTGATTATTTTTATCGAAGTTAATTATTTTGTTGAGTAAATCTGCATTATCATTAGCAAACGGAACGAAGCGGAATTGATTAACCCACCGAATGGTAATGAAATCGATTTATTCATGACTTTGACCTAGTGTAAAATGCAAAGGTGTACATTAATCATATGTAACAAAAAAGATACAACGTACCTACCTCGAAAACAACGGCGTTTCCATCGCACATCACAAATTAAAACTTTATTCTTTTAGTTACGTTTGTACAAGAAATGATAAGTTTATCATATTATATGACAGAGTTGACCGCTAGCGATGAGGTCGCAGTCCGATTGAGTAATCTATTGCCACTATAACAATTATCTCGCCACTCTTCATTCATATTATGGTATGATATAAATGTATAAAATGCAATATATTTATAACAAATAAAATAAAAATACCTAGAACTGAAAAGAAAAGCTTTTATAAACGTTTAAAAGAACATATAGACAATAGATGTTGCATAGATGTTTTTTGTCTTTAGATGGTTCCCGTAAAGAAAGTTGTTCATGTAATGATTAAAATTATATTATTTAATTCATACTTATTACCCAAGTAAATCAGGGCTGTTGAACTATATTCATTAGAAGAATGCGATCAAATTACTTCTTTTAAAGCGTATTATCATTTATCATACTAAATTGTTACTTACAAAGTATTTATACATAATTTTCTCAGCAGCATGTCAATTTCTCCCATACAATTTATACATTCGGCTATATAATTTATACAATAAGCTGTAAGAAAGCATATGTTATTTGCAAGTCAATGCTATCTGTAGAAACGTCATATTTCTACTACTTAAAGAGTCTTGAAAACTTTCGGTACCGGTTTTGAATTGTCAATATTTGTAGCTTTCTAAAATCTCTTTTATCGATTTCATATATAAATCGGTGATATGATCTGACCGCAAAATTTCTAGATATTTTTTATCAACTACTGTTTGTGTTTCTTTCTGAATCATCATGTGACGCTGATTCAAGATTGTGTCCTAATAAACTTAACACGTTTGTGATTCTATACATAGTAGACAGAAGATTTGAGTCACAATCCATGAAGGATGATTTTAGCTTAATGGCCTTTCAATGATTGAATTGATAAAGTGTATAGTGTGTGTCTTTCGGTGATTTGTTATATACCTAAGAGTGGCTAAGCGAAGTTACTCTGTAATACTGTCAACTGAAAAAGAAAGTCCTTATACCCTTAGTCACATGTTACCATCTAAGTACACAGGAAACGGATAGAATTGACTCCACTTTTAAAGAGCGTATATTATGCGTCAACTGCTCTTTTTAATCATATGTTATTTCAATGAACGCATATCACTTATCGACATGGTTGACGTTTCAAATGTTGCAACTAAATTATTATCCAGCCTTCAAGTTACCTCAGAAAACTTGTTAATTTCTTAGGTTTAGGTTTAAAGACTTTTATTCTCATTAAGACATAATTTACATCACTTACATGAGAACTTAAAATTATGACATACATTATAATTTGTTCGTTGTCACACTAAAAAAGAACAATACACAATTACCGGTCAAGTTTAGTAAATGGAAACAATGTGTTTGGCTAACTGTTTCTTAAATACTTCGAACGAGTTAATTTTTTTAATGTCAGAGGGTATCTTATTAAAAAGGCGCGCACCTTCGGTTGTTATTGTCGACCGGCCGTAATATTTTGTCCGTGCCTTTGGCAAAATGATGAAGCTCGCGCGTCGAGTGCAGGGGCGCCCAACTTGTTTTCGCTCAGTAAAGTTTATGTTGGTGCGGACTTTATTGGTCATGATTTTACGGATGAGAATGCAAGTATTATATGTATATAATTGTTTAATAGTCATTAGTCTTGTTTCACGATAAATTTTATTAGTTGGTGTTCGAAAGTTATAATTAAATAGCATTTTTATTATTTTATTTTGTAGTGTTTGTAATTTGTCTAGTCTTGTTTTAGCAGCACTTCCCCAAACTTCTATAAGATAAGATAGGTGTGGTTTTATTAGAGCATTGTAAATGGTAAAAAGAAGTTTACGTGGTATATATCGAATATTTATTCGGAGGGATGCATGGAGCGAAATAAATTTGTTTATTAATTTTTTGATATGAGTATTCCATGTTAAATAAGTATCCAATTGGAGGCCAAGGTATTTTTCTGAAGTTTTTTGTTGTATAGGTTTGTTGTTAATTGTAAGAGGTGTGAAAGTGGGTATTGGTTTATTTTTAGCTTTATAAATAATATAACTAGTTTTAGAGACATTTATAGTAAGTAAATTATACTGTAACCAATTTTGAAGGATGTTAAGGTCATTTTGAGCTTGAGAAATTAAGATTTGGATTGATGAACCGTAATAAAAAAGGCACGTGTCGTCAGCATACAAAGTGATGTTACCGCTTAGTCCTAGTTCATGCATATTATTGATATAAACTAAGAACAGTAGTGGACCCAATATCGAACCTTGCGGGACTCCATAGGCAATTGGCAGTGGAGGACTTTGAGAGTTATTGTCTGTTTTGACAATCTGAAGTCTGTTTGTAAGGTAAGACTTGAACATGTTAAGCGCTTTGTCAGTTATACCAATGGATTCCAACTTTTTTAAAAGCAATTTGTGGCTAACGGTGTCGAAAGCCTTTTTTAAATCAATAAATACCCCTAGTGCGATGTTTTTTCTATCTATGTTTTGTTTTATTGTGGTAATGAGATCAATTGTTGCCGTAAGAGTATTACTTTTAGATCGAAACCCGTATTGCCGCTCATAGAAGAAATTAATAGAATCCAAGTAATTTTGTAACCGTGTATGCAAGACTTTCTCCAAAATTTTTGATAGTATAGGGAGCACAGATATTGGTCGATAATTTCCAGGCTCCGTTTTTGGTCCTGACTTATAAATAGGTGTCACTTTGGCTATTTTGAGTGAGTCTGGAAATACTCCGTCTTGTAATAGTTTGTTAATACATATTGTTAGTCGTTTTACTATTAAATCCTTAACACATTTTATTGCTTTGGTACTAATACCGTCTAGACCAACACTGCTATTTGAATCTAGGTTATTGATAATATCAAGTATTTCCTTTTCGTTGCAAGGTTCCCAGGTATTGATTTGCGGTTTTTGTGAAGTTGGTTTGGGTAGTGCGTGAATATAATTAACATGAAAGTCTGTAGGAATTTCATCAGCGAGACAAGACCCTACGTTAGCGAAAAAGTTATTAAATACTTTACATATTTCATTGGGATCGGAGACTTCCAATGAATCGACAATAAGCTTTGAAGGAGCGCGCCTTTGTTTGGTCTTGTTATTTGTTAGTGTGCTAAGTAAATTCCATAGTTTTTTAAGCTGCATAGAGTATTTGTCAAATTCTTTTTTATAGTATGACTTCTTTGCTTTCCGGATTACGCTTAAAACTTGGTTTCTCTTAGTGTTGAACTTCTCCTTCAGATCTTCATCGTCTGGATTCTCTTTTAACTCTGTAGATATCTGGTTTCTTTCAGTGATTAATGCTATTATGTTTTTATTTATCCATTCTTTTTGTGGCTCATTATCAATTTTGGTCTTTATAATCTTGCTTTCATTTATGCATTGTTTAATTGAACTTTCAAATTCTGTAAAATCATTATTTGGTTCTTGAAGTTTAGATATTTCCACTGCCTTATAAAGTTTATTATAGTTGATAGCTTCATATTGTCTAATTGTCTTTTTCGGTGGTTTTATTTTCTTGATTTCAACGTATAGCTGTCTGTGATCGGAGAAAGATGAATCGATTGTTACCATATGGAAGTTATCTTTGTCAAGGTTGGTGCTTACATGATCTAGTAGGGAGTTTTTAGGTGGGCCTTTTCTGGTGTAATATTTCTTGGAGATCTTGTTAATAATTTTGTGTCCAGTTTGTTTTAAAAGTTGGTTGTACTGTTTAGTCTCGGTTTCTTTTTTTGTGAGTAGATCAACATTGAAATCACCAAAAACTATTGCTCTTTTTCGTCTTCTTAATTGTGATTCATATACTTCTAGAAACTGCTGGAAATTGGTGTTCCCTGGATTATATACGACTCCTACTTCAAGTGCATATTTTTCTAGTTGTATCCATAAATAATTATTACCTCCTATATACACGGACTCTGATAGCTTGTGTATTAGGTTGTTGTGAACATATATGGATACACCGCCTCCAGTTTTGTCTGTTCTATAATTATAATAGTGACTATAGTTTGGTAATTCATATCGTAGCGCTTCTTCTTCGCTTTGAAACCAGGTCTCGGTTAATAGAAATATGTGCACTGTGTTCGGTATAGCTTGTAGGATACATTTGACTTCGTCAAATTTTCCTTTCGTACGTATACTCCTGGCATTTAAATAAAAAAAAGTAAATCGTGACTTGTTTTTCGGGAAATTTTGATAATCGTCTAGTAGTTCGTAGGTATTATGGTTTTCGGTTTGAGTATGAACTGTTGTAAGTAATGTATTTAGTTTTTTGACGTTTTTACGATTAAAGGCGTACCATTTACATATTTAATTGTGATATTGGTCTCACCTTTGTCTTGACGTTGCTTAAGTTCTTCTCTTAGGTTTTTCATAAGGTTCTGTTGTGTAGGTGTTTGGTCTGAAAACATTTTAAGGCCTCCTTGTAGTCTATTCCTATTACGAAGTAGTTTTTTAGCTGGTTCTACAGTTTCAAAGCAAATCTTGATACTACGGTGTTTATTTGGTTGTAGTTTACCGATTCTAAAAACCTTTGAAGGTTTAGGAATGCCTTCGCTTATTGTGGAAATAGTTTTGAGAACATCAGCTTCATCCCTTAATGACCTATCTTCCGGGGTGGATGCAATTTGCTCGGGTAGACCAACCAGCACAACATTCTTTTCTCTGTTGCTACGGTTTTGTACCTCTTGTATGATGTTTTCGCCAAAAGCTAGCTCCTTTTCCTTGGTGAAAGGTACAGTTTTCAGGTTGTGCAGGTCTGTTTCCAGAGATTGAATTTTAATTTGCATCGCATTGAGAGTTCGATCGTTTGACGATTTCATATCCGTGATTTGATTTTTTATTTCGGTTATGTCCTCTTGCATATTTTTTAAAATGTGCTCGTTAGATGTGACATATTTTTCCAGTAGGGAGCTGATATGAGATATTTCCGATTTCATTTCTCTTATATCGTCACCACATGAACACTCAATATCACAGGGAACCTTACGCTTACGAAATGTAATTGATGGGTCTGGGCTTACATTCCTTATTCTTGATAGGTCAGGTTGCGAATTTCTTCGCTAACGTTTCGCATTTCCACAAAGCAAATATCGTGACAAACTCATTTGACCAGGCCGACAGAACAGAAATAACATTATAAAGAAAACCTGCACATGTGCGACTGCATTAATGTTTGCTACAAAGAGCCAACGAAAAGAATAGGAACATTCCATCTCTTTTCCATAGATATCGTAAAAGGTGACTAAGGGATAAGCTAACTTAGAATTCTTCTTTTAGGCGATGGGCTAGCAACCTGTCACCATTTGAATCTAAATTCTATAATTAAGCAAATAAGCTGAACGTGACCAATTAGTCTTTTCAAGACTGTTGGCTCTGTCTACCCTGCAAGGGATAAAGTCGTGATTAATGATTATATGTATGTAAGTACTTATGTTATTATGAAAATAAAAAGAAACGTGTTATTCCTTTCTCGCTATATCTGTATGTTTAAGTTCATCATGAGATTTTATTATTTAGAACGTTTCATTTAAGTGAGTGTAATATAATAGTATCACATATCATCAACTCCCTTTTCATTGAGTCATCATAATCTTAACTTATTTAAAACAAATTAAAGCAGAATTGTGAAACCTGCTACCATTATTATATTTATAAATTAATTATTTTTGCTTTTTATAATATTTTTATATACCTAGTTACATTTAATCATAGTCATTTATTAACGACAAGAAGAGAAAAATTACTAAACCTATATGTAGAACTCGTTTATCATATGAATATCCAAGTAAGAGTATTTTGCCAGGTTCACGCAAATGGAACTAACTATCATTTATGGCATCGATGATGTGACCGAACCACGATACAACGACAATTAAAGATTAGAGTTATACCCAGGAGATAGTCTGAAGTTAAATTTACCTACGAAATTCCAAGCCCAAATAGTTATTAAGTTAGGTATGTGATTCACATAGAATCAAAAACCGATCATTTTGAAGCACTCGCTCTCATATGACATTTAAAACCAAGGTGAAATACCTTTATTTGCAGGTTATTGTTTAATTCCTTAAAACCAGATGATTCCTAGTTCCACGCCCACATTTATAAGTTAAGTTTCATTGTTCGGCGCAGGCGCAGGTATGAGAGCATGCCTCACTTTTAATGATCCTTATTGAGTAGGAATAAAGTTCATTTTTCATGCTTGATCGCTAAATATGCAACTCTCGCTCTCGTTTGGGTAATGGCTGACTGTTTGCCTTGTGGTCACCGAGTATTGTGTGAAATTACCTATTGTTATGGATATTGCTTGTAAATAATCTTGTAAAAAGATAATCAGCTTTGGGAAGCCGATGACAATGAGCAATTGTAGTTGAAAACAGAGTTGGTTGGGTTGAAAATACGTTGGGTATAGTATTTACAAATTGTCTTTTACTGAGAATCATTATTCAACTTGCCACCAAATTTTTACGAACCTTTTATTGACAGTGTTTTTTTTTTGTAAATAGAAGCCAAATGTTTGTCGTTGATGACCTAAGTATACCTATGTGCGAAAAATATTTAAGTACTTAAAACGTACCACAAAATAATTATTTTGATAATAGAGAAGACGATATAAAACAGTTAAGTCTACTTTATCTGCTCACAGGGAAAAACAACATTATCAGGAACCTTTTTACAGGTATTTGTTTGGTAAATTGTTTTAAGTATATATTTTTCGCACATATACTTAGGTCATCAACGACAAACATTTGGCTTCAAAAAAAAACAAGTAAAAAGGTTCCTGATAATATTGTTGTCCACAATTTATAACGTGAAGACTGTTTGAAACAGTTAATCCCGTATTTCAGGATAGGAACTGATGTATTTAGAGCTGGGCAGTGAGGTGAATGCCCTGGACGCAGACTGGCGGAATGTGCCAAACGCACCGATCGGAAACCACGAGAAACAGCAAGTCGGCGCGGGTGCCAATTAGACAACACCTGATTATCCAGCTCATATCATGTGCATGAGATCTGTCCATTTTCTAGAATATTCCAAAAATAATATGAGAAGGCTACTACTGGTGAAGAGTACGATACCTACAATTTATTTTTAAGGCTGGATGCCATTTACATAGATCTCAGTCAGCTATATATAATATAGGTTTATGTATGCTATTAATAATACCCCGTCGGTAGAGATACCAATACAACTTTAATCATTCAAAAGTTCAAAGAGGTTATAGTAATGAGCAAAATTATTACCATTATCAAGCCTTTAACTGCTTTAGCAGACTTTTCATCTGCGTTGCGTCTGCGCATGCGATATAATGCCAATGCATGCGGCTGCTAACGGTGCGTGCCGCACTCAACGTCATTAAAGAAATGTTTTTGTCTTTCTGCTTTTTTATATTTTATGCACTGTCATCGCATTGGGAACTTATGATCGCAGTCCAATTTAATTCTAGCTCCTATTTATGAGCATGATTTTCATTTTGTGGTATCGTCTTCAGTAATGAAGATCGGCAATCAAATTAAATGAAATCTATACGCCCACATAACATTACATCTAAGTCTACTTGTGACAATCTTTATAGATTTTTTTCTTCCTCTATGTTTATAGCTATCACAACTTGCAAATGCAGTTAATTATGGTAAAGGCGCCCTTAAACATCCATTCTTATCATGCATTTATCCCTTATGGGACAGACAGACAGAGAGTAGACAGGTCTAATAGTGGTTACATGGAATGGTAATTTAGAGAGAGTGAGAGAGAGAGAGGTTGCTAACCCATCCCATTAAAAAAGAACCTCAAATTTATAAGCCATTCCCTTAATATAATCTGCGCGAAAGGAAGCAACTGACAGATATAATATATATGTGATATAATTCTTTTACTACACAACTAGTCAGAACAGTATGTACGAACTAAATCAGATATTAAAATTATACAAATTCAGGTTTTGAAACGACAACCTTCCATTAAACTGAGTCTTTAACTACATTTTAAGCACTCTTTCTTGCATAACATGGCGTATTTAATGGCTAATTAGACGGTTTTAATGTTTTGATGAAAATGATTTCATTTACATACTACTTCTTAAGTTTATTTGTATGTACCATCTTAGTTTTAAAAATATTTACACCAATTGGTTATGACAAATTTCTGCAAAACAGAAATTTAAACAATCGTACGTAAATAATAACATATATTCTATTTTCAATTTAATGTTACTTACCCTAGTAACGATCACCATGATGACAGCGGCATGTGGTCACAGACCCGATCTGAAACAAAAATAAACCGGTAAATAAGGGAAGTTTCTTAGGAGTGGACCAAAGAAATAAATGTTATTTCATCAAATTCAAACATAGATAGTCACGCCTTTATTCCTTACAGGGAAGACAGAACTCACAATCTCGAAAAGACGGAAATGCCACTTAGTGATGGAAATGAGATTTAAATAGTGATAGGTTGCTAGCACGTCGCCTAAAAATCTAATTCATTTTTATGATACACCTTTTTAAAAATAAAATTATACCTACTAAACTTATAATTGAAAGGACTGGCAAAAAGAATAGAAGGATAATTTCAACTTTTAATTCCATTTGATAAAATGGCGGCCAACTATTTGTTTTAAACAAATACATTATTTTTTTTATGGCCAGTGTTATATATAATCTCTTGGCTTTTTTTTATAAATCGTCTCTATAATATCTATATATCTATAACCTAAAATTAAAAGTACCCGGAACCTGATATTCCTTTTAATTAGTTAATGCTAAGGTTACATTTAAATTTACTTCTCAATACTCTGATGTAAGTATGTGCCAATATTCTCAAACAAAGGGAGTTAAAAACAACAGCAGCCGGTCACGGGGAATGCACTCTTGCGCCGGCCCTCGTCATATTTCGAAACACTATTGTTTTGTTCGATATACGTTTTTATACCCAGCTTTTGGCATGTCCGTTTGTCTGTAGTATTTTCTGCTTTATTGACAACTTATTATTCAGATTTCTGCGTATTAACCCATATTTCTTATTGCTTTTATGATAATCTGATAGTAAAGAAAAAAAACTTAGTGAGTCAAGATTTTTCCCAATACGGTTTTTACCTATTGTTGCTTTGTTACCTTTAATTCAACCCGTTACATATGAATAAATTATAACATTTCAACTGAAATTTACTAGCTTTTAAGTTTTTTCCAGTAATAATTGAGCAACTAGTATCATACCGAACCAGTCACATTCTCGCGAGCAAACGTAAAAACATACCACTGACTCGCTGCCGTCATTCCTGTCCTCAAGATTATAGAACCATAATTAGATGTACATAGTTTGAGCCGAACAAACGTTTAATGAATAAATAAAATAATAAATTACAGATCTTTCCATTTACTCCCCCAACACAAAGCTTACTCAGTAGTTTCTTAGAAAATTTAATTGAACGTTATCTTAGAAAGAAAATATTCAGAAATTATTTAATATAATTATGTATGTACATCATGGGAAAAATACAACTAGAAATTAGACAAAGGAGAAGAAATTTCTTCCAGTACGCCCACGACAGGAAAATATAAATAAAGGCAATGGCATGTGTACATTTAAATACGATGTAAACTTACTTATTTATAATAATTTACTTTCATCATACTAATAAGCTCACGTAAAAACTACAGAACGGATTTAAATAGTTCTTTACATTAAACTACAATAGGATTGCCAATTAATACGCGAGCGAAACTGCCGTCGGAATAATGTATAGAGTAAGAATCTCAATCGTCATTGCAGAATTTGAAAGAATAAGGAATAAAATGATAATAAGAGTCGTAGAGCTCGTAGCAAGGACGCGTTTGAATCTTTATGTTACCCTTATCACTGCGTAGAGGGTCTACAAACTTTGTAGACACTACGTCAAAAATTATTTAATATTTTAGTTTTATCACTTTAGGTCATTTTCCCTTTGCATTATTTAAAAATTGTACTGTTTCTGCTTAGAATCAACTTTCGGGAACACTCCCGGCAATGGCAATGTAGTATCTAGGTACACGCCTACATTGCCATATAGAATCGCAATGCTGCTTCTCTGAGCTAGATCATTGTTAAACATTTAGTTGCCTGAATGTTCAGGTTTCCTCACGATGTATTCCCGTGCCGTAAAAGCATCGGTTATCACTCAAACTAATGTAAAGAACTCAGAAAGGAGTTGTTGGTACATGGTCGAGGTGGGATTTGGCCTCTTGTCATTTTGACAATTGGATGGTCGGACTTGGATGGATGGTCGGACTTGGTCTAACTTACCTCGGAGGGGAACCTGTGCCTCCATAAGCGTTTCAAGCATTTCAAAACCAGTTACCTTATCGATTCAACCACCAACGCTCCTCCTCTGAAGTCTCATCAAGCAGTAAATCGTGACATGGTACTTCCAGCAGGGATTACCAAGGCAAACGTGCGACACACTGTACGGTAATGATCGCTCGTACTTACAAACAGCGGAACTAATTCATCGGAAGTCCTTTATACAAAGGCCGTTCATCTCTGGGCGCGGTTCTAAACCAAAACATTGTATTTTGACACTTGGTGCTTGATAAAATAGGTTGTATATTGCGACGAATTTTGATAGGTTGTTAAGGTTATTTTGGTGCTTATTTATGCTAAATTTGACGGTTAGAAATTAAATAATACGGCTGTTTTAAAAAACATAACTACTAGTCTCCTAAACGGGCTTACAGACGGATCCGTCCTCGACAGAATTAACTAAGCAACGAATAATTGTGGCCTGTTATCCAACACTTATTTCACGAAAGCTTTATTACAATTGATATCATAATACATCGAAATAGTTTTATAAGACTTAATCGAATACATAAATTAAGATATTTTTTCTTGGTCATACACAATAATAAGTACCTACCTATACAGGTACATCTAAATATCTTCTTTACTTCCTTATTCCACTTTAATGTAGGCTCGAGACCGATTAAATATAACATATTTTATCTAATTAGTTCTTTTGCTTTCAATTTCTAAATGTAATGCTATAATTTGAGAGGCTTCAGAACGCTGAGTTGGATCTTTCGGGTCAACGTTCTCTATTAAATTTCGTTCGAGTACACTTAAGATAAAGAACATACAATAACTGTTATTAGAATAATTCACTAATAACGGAAAATTATTTGTATCAATTTTTTCGAAAGAGATGTACCTAGTTTGTTGAATACCTCAATAAGCACGTGCAATTAAATAAACTTGCTGATATTCGTTGGCATTTGTGGATATGTTCTGTTTAGTTACTCACGTAAACGCTTTTCTCTTAACTAAATAAAATTCTATTTTCATTATCAGTTATCATTTTGTGCCCCAAAGATAGTGGAGCTGATTATTAATATAACAATAGATTTGATATTTCAACATTGTAATCGTAAGCAAAAATCCGCCACATATGAGAAGGCAATAATTACAAAGCTTTTTGCATAAGTTCAATCGTACAATATATAGATTTAAATATGTATATCATGGATATGGACATCATGTTTATCATACGAGTGAAAGATTTAAATGTCAATTTGTGTAAATCATGGCATAAGAACGTATCGCATGTTTCGTCACATCAATGAGACAAGACAAGCCGCTATATAACGGAATAGGACCAATAAACGACATGTCACAGTGTAGCGCAATGCTGGTACATGTTCAACTAGGCTTTAGTAACTTTTTATGCTTTTACTTACTTGCCCTTTGCTTACAATTTAGTCTCAAGTTCATCTTTTTTTAAGCCTTACCTATGTTATGAAATGTATATTGTTTTGTGGTGAAATTAAACTTTTGGTGTTGGAAGTTTCGTTTTCATAAACAGGCTCTGTGCTATCCGCGGTCTGACACGGATCGAACCAGGCTGCTTTTTGTGTTCGGTATTATTTATACTGGGAAGTTATTAAAACTGCAAAAGCAAAAATCTGTGTTCTAGGGTTTCATTGTTAAATAAAATTATTTAAAAAAGCCACACCTAATTATTAGAAATTTAAGACACCGGTGAAAGAAAATCAATAAAAATTGATCCAGCCAGTTATATAAAATTAAAAAAATCAAACATAATTCCTACAGTCAGTTCTATTTTCGCAGAAAAGAAATTATTATCTCAAGTGTCCATGTTCATTTAACTTTATGTTACAGAGTAAAATTGCTTCACGTCTCGGCATCAGCATTCCTTGGCAAATCACTTATGCGGCTGAGTACTGGCAAATCCGACTGGCATCTCAGTAATTGCCACACGAGTCGCCAAGGCAGTTAGCTGTTACACGAGACGTATCAGGCTTTTATCTCGTTTGTAAGAAGACCATGTGTTGTTTAAAACATTATTTGCGTGGTGATTAATCAACCTTCCTCTCCAGGAAAGAGGCGCAATTTACTAATCATATATGTGGAATATTCTATGATTTTAAAAGATATTTCCATTAGGGAAATACAAAAATACTTTTAAATCTATTGCAGTGAAATTATAAGAAGGTTTAATCTGTAAACTATAAGTTTTTATTAAAATAGTTTCACAGGTACGTTTGCTACCTTTTTTGTTACCGAAGGAGAAGAACCTAATTTTGGCTTTCGATTATGGCTTTAATAACTTCGTTTATTAAAATTAGAATTTACATTTATTAATAAAAATAAATTAAAATAGTATGAAAGAATGAAAAAGAATATATTGTAATAACAACTGCAACTACGATGGATGGTTTTGATAACTTCCTTAATTAAAATTAGGGATTTTCATTTATTTACAGAAATAAATTTAGATAATATAAAAGTTTAAAAAAACATAGGTATTGCAATCACAAGTGCATCCCAAGTATATCCAACTGTGAGAGTATTTACTTAATTATAAATTCTGACTACACTGGTACTTGTTGAATTTTCCGTTGTTGCCGATTGGAAAACGTGTTGTTTGCCCATTCTCCGGCTGTTGATGTGTATAATAACGAAGGAAGCAATATTGTGCAACCATCCTGTTGATCGCCAACAGCTGCAGGGCGCAAACCGACCGTTACGGATCAGTGCAAGTCACTGGCCGATCGTAGGGTCATAGTTGTAACTGACATAACTAACTTATACTGAGTATTACCGTAATTTTGTGTTTGTGGACTTCATTTTGCTATAAAAAGTGCATGTAACGGAATAAAGACTGATCGAGTCTTGTGGTTTTTAGATATTCGAAGACATCCGAAGAAATAGTACAGTTATTTGCTAATCGAATGATTGAGCAGAAAATGAACATTATTATATGCAAAAGTACAATTTTTGTAAAACTGCAGTCGATATAACATAAAGATCCTAAAAAGATGCTTCGGACTTCTGAGTCAATTATTTTGGTGAACAGAACATCGTGCTCTGCTTTCACAATTATTTTCAATCTTGCATTAGAGGACCTGCAAGCATTATCAATTTGACCAGAAAATATAATGCACAACAATAATTCTTATTATGGTGCTTCTGTATCATCACTTAATGAAGTACCTATTGGATTCGTGATCGTGACGTAAACAGTAAAGGTGTTTACATCGCTACGTGTGCGTTACGCGACGCGGCCGTGACCCGCGGTCACGGGTGAGCTCTGTCGCTCATTATACAATGCTGACTTGCTTGCCATTTTGATATTTTACTCCTCAAGATAACAGCGAAAGACCCAAAAGTTTGGCAACTTCGATGTGGAAGGAAATAGTTCATCTTTTGAATATAAAAAAGTAACGATAGATGTTATTGATGAATGAAGAGGGTAGGAAAGCCCTAGTCTATGTTATTGAGCGGCATGAATGGTGGTCTTCTCATCGACAATGTATCATCGACAGGTTATAAAGTGAAAGTGTACCACCAATGGAACAATATATGTATGTATCGATAGGACAAAACATCGTAAATAGTTTATACGTAGATTGTTTTTAATTAATGGAAAACACTTGTATCACGCGCATACGATGGAATCGAAACCGCGGAAAGGTTCATTTTCGTCAACAGGAAAAAGGAAAGATAAAATCAGTGATCTCATAAAAGGAAAGATAAAATCAATGATCTCATACATACATACATAAAATCACGCCTCTTTCCCGGCGGGGTAGGCAGAGACTACCTCTTTCCACTTGCCACGATCTCTGCAAATTTCCTTCGCTTCATCCACATTCATAACTCTCTTCATGCAAGCTCGGCGGTTTCGGGTATTTTTGACCTGACCCTTTACCAGGACGTCCTTAATTTGATCAAGATATGTTCGTCTAGGTCTTCCCACTCCGACCTTTCCCATCAGTGATCTCATCTTGCTTTATTTTATTTTCTTCTTAAAGTCTTCTATCGTCTTGAATGTTTATTGTATAAAACTCGGTACTGGTAATCGCATCACTGTCACATGAGAATGGTAGCCATTCGGGCGTGCAGGCAGTTCCGTCGATACACGGAACTACGCTGCGGTGTTATCTAGACGTCGCCTTGCTTGTAATGTCATTGTAATAATAACAAAAAAAAATCCAATTCACGTACACAAATAAGTTAAAATGTACTTTTGTTATCTGTGAAACAAAATCGAGAAAACGTTTCTATGCGTATTCTCATATATGCACAATACTATTGTCGTTACTTTATATACCTTATTATAATAACGGAGTCGTTAAACTGATTTCACCATGGTTATCTTTCATTCCACTATTATCAAATTAAGTCAACCTTCAACAACCATCACACTTATCTTTATTTGCATGTGCCAGATACCAGTCGCCATCATCTCGACTAAAAAAAATGAAAATAAGATGTTTGAAAAATTTTCTGACATTCATTTTAAACTTTGGAGACTTACCTAATGGTAAGTCTCCAAAGTACCTTACGTAAATGAATTTAAGAAAACCTAATCTTAAATTCATTTACGTAAGTACTAACAAATATCTATGTCATCTAGTCTCGATTGCGTCATCATATTAGTTTAACAATTCGCAGTTCGTTAAAACAGATTTTTTTTATAATTTTATGCTGTAAAAAGATTTGGTATGTTGCTACAGTAGACTCTCTGACTCAAAACGATAACCGAATAATATCTGTGCGTATATATGTATATATATGCCCCTTGCGGGGCAGGCAGGCCCAATGGTCTTGGCTTGAAAAGACTGAAAGATGGTTGGTTTGTAATGGAAATGAAACTCCGATAATGACTGGTTGCTACAACATCACCTAAAAGGAAAAATTATACATTCAAACGAACTTTTTCTAATTGGTCTGGGTCTTGGATGTTTGTCTATATAAGTACGAGTATTTATAAAATCTGGTGTCGTTGAGTTAGTATTTCGTAACATAAGTTTCGAACTTACTTCGAAGCTTACCCCATTTGTGTAATTTGTCGCGTATATATTAATTTATTAGCGTTTCCCTCGAGTTTACTTTATTTGAGTCATATCGTGCCCTGGGTGGTTTTACTCATTGATTATATATACTAGCATGCGAAAGTATTTTAAATGCACTTCACCGGCTGTACCCAATGCTCACAGGCCGGCCTACATCCGCGGAATAACAGCTGCTTACCGAATTTAATTGGATAGAAAAATGCTGTATAAAAGAAAGCGACTGAGAACTTCTTAAAGAGCCATATAATTCGAGGTCTATTGTGATTTCCGTGAGACTTTTATGTAGGCTTGTCAATTTTATTTATTCTGATTTTCTTGATTCTAAATTAAACAGCTTTGGACTAATAATTTCTTCATGGTGGCTGACATCAAGCTGGTTTAAAATTCTCGATATCAAAATTTTAACGGCATTTATTTTAATTTTCTTGTTTATTAATAGAGGAATACAGTTATGAACTTAAGTCAAACGAGTCAAACTTGAAGTAAATAAGTAAGTAGGTTTAAGTATTTTCAATGCAACACTGTTCAGTACTGTACCGTGATATCGATCTGAAGTGCTGAACAAACAGTTTTGAGGTTTCTACTACACGGGGTTGAAGAAGTATGTCTACGAGATTAGCTATTTATATGAATAGGAATTAAATCACAATATATTTGCAATATTAATATTTGCAATATTAATATTTGCGTAAAGATCGAATATATTAAGTACATAAATTTGAATTTTTGTGTATGTGTGTGCTAAGTGGTTAATGTTAAGGGTATGAGATTATAGTACTTATTCAAGGATGTAATCGGAATTAGTGTCATTTTTCTTCCCCATCAGCCAATACGAAACAATGATATGGCATATGATTTATCTTTTCTCTCATATACCCTCGGAGATAGTCCACTTTAAAACTTTCAATTTCACAACGCTGCATGTTTTTGGTTCGCTCTAGAAATGTCCAGGCATCAAGTGAATTTTAATGAATTATTTCACCTCACGTATGGTGTGTTGACCCGCGTCAGGCAAGCTGCCAGCCGACCCTCTTCCAGTGAAAGTTTTTCGCGTCATAAACTAACAAAAACTACGCGTACGCTATCATTTTTATATTTCTTCAGTATATGTGGGTTGGCGGCAAATGGCTTTAGTTAATATGACATTTCACTGCTAATAAAAACTCCTATTTAGTTGTCTTGAAGTAATAAAGTGACTACTTATGTATCATTTTTCCAGGAGGTTCGCTTTCGTCGGATACTCTCTTCATTGGAGAAAGCTGCACTGTACATCACCAAAGGAACCTGAACATGCTCCCATCCAAACGGCAATGGCAGAAAGTTACCAGACTCCACGCTGATCTCTGATCTGATCCAAGAAAGATACAAGGTAGTATTTTTTCCAGAATTAAGTCGGAAACCTCGTCAAAATATAACTGCAAGAAGTTCCCATCCAAATGGCGACATCTGAAAGTCTAAACAGTACTCCGGGCTGGTATTGATAGGTACCAAGGAAAAGATGTTCTAAAACTTAAATTTTAAAACTTAATCTATCTAGTCTAATATCATTTGACCAGTTATTTCATAGTCATTTCGACTTAACAAGGAGAAATAAATTGAAATCAATTACTTTATGGTAAACTACATATATTCACCTATTATTATCACTACATACGAATTTCCAATGGAATGGATATGATCGTAATAAAATAACAATTTTAATTTGCGCCTGTCACAGACACAGACATACGATGTGCAGCTTGCTGTTTTAATGTTGTTCTTATATTTATTGCTTTGTTCTGTGAAAATAAAACGCAAAGGTCAAGTCGGCGGTTGCTGCCTTTGAAATGTTTGAGAAATTAAAGTTCGAGAAAAATGAACGGACCATACGTCGTAGGTCTGCTGGACACAATTATGATTAATATAGTCGTGTGGTTACCGACACTTCAGAATAGAATCACTATTTCTCTTCTCCATTATCTCGTAAACTAAAGATAAATAACAAAATTTATGTAGTTTTATCAGCTTTGAAAATATGGTACACGTGTGACGACAACTGAATTCCAAACCATTTTGTGACGGAATCACAAATCATAAATTTGTTTGTTTGTAGGTAATAGCTTTATTGCACAGAAATTCACACAGTCACAAGAAATAGTACAACGTAAAACGAAAAGTACCTACTTGCATGTACGATTAAAAACGATACGACAACTTTTGGTTCTTTAAGTAACATTCCTTTGCTTATGTCAGTCTTAAGTGTAAGTTATGATTATGAATAAATAATTAACACATTTTCCATAGTTGTGTATAGATAATGCATATTTAATATAGTGTTGACGTGTGCCTGATTGCACGCTGGTCTAAAAATACCCGCATCCTTGACGCCACACTCGTTTATGTCTTTTATTCGACAAAACTGTCCAATTTATTGATAAGCAAATAGTTTGCTTAGTAAAAGATTAGCAGATTTGCGTCATCATATTATAATATTATCATCATTATAATACTATTTGCAATAATAAAAAGCCGTGTAGTGCAAAATATTTATAAATACAAAGATGATTTTGAAATATTTGTTTGTTAATAGTGGTAGTAGTCTTTGGGCGTCTGCTGCGGTGAATAATCTATGTGTAACCCTTTGCCTACTAGGCTGAATCATCACTAAGCATGTGTATTTCCGTTTTCAAATAACGAAATCACTCATTTGAAGTTCAATCAAGTATCCATGACATCTCAAGTATTTTTAATCAAGTGGGCACAAATAATTGTTCAGTCCATTGTTGCCATGCTTTAAATTCTTAATCACAATCTATTCGATCATAAAATAAATCATACTGATGAAATCATTAAGCTTTTCGGTAAACATGTATAAAAAGTCACTATGTTCATTTAATAGCCGGTATAAACGTGACCGCAAATCCGTAGAAAGACAGTTTACTCACAGATAGTTATCTCGAATCATTGTCATGCTATAACTGTGCCTGTTAGCAGAACCACGTTACCATATCATCATACTCAGTAATTCTTATGAATATTCAGGCAAGAGATGCGAGCACGACTTGGTTCGCGGCGGTTCGCCACTGTTTCCATGGTAATTAATGAGTGGCTATGCGGGGACTAACTTGTTTACAACTTTCTATGGGAATTTCAGATGCCACTGTTCACGCCTGGAGAACATTTCTTAACTCAATGATAGAGAAAACTCCTCAGTTTTCTCCGATACCCGTGATCTACTTACACCAACAGATGATAACGCAACCAAGCCATCACTTACCGGTCCAAAAAAACCATCTGTGTAAATGCAATGCCTATACAATCAAGAATATTCTGCTTGTGCCGTTAATAATCTTATAAGATTCTTAAACGATTCAAACATTTTTAGAATGTAAGAACCTACATATCTATCTGGTGTTTCTAAACTTTCTTCCGCAACGGTAAAATCAGACGCCTAATTCCATAAAACTTTACTTACTTGTGAAAATTTAAACGGTCATAAAATTAAACTAGAATTTGTTGTGTCGGTTCACAGATCGCCTGTCGTTCACACGGACAACGGTGTCATAATTCACGAGTAAACACCAAGAGGCGACGTGGAAGAAACTCGGCGGATCTCGCTCGCGAATGTGGAACGATGCTGCGCGTGCGATGCACAATTAAATCAGATAGATGAACCACTGGATAGTCAAGCAGGCGGATCACCTGACCAGACTGTAAACACATGCAGGTCACAGTGTCATGTTCAACAAATTTACCGTTAGATCCGCTGTCGAGATGGCTCGATTAGATGCTCGTCCTCGTCATATCACAATCACATGCACTTTATAATCACTATAAGGATCACCTCACTGTGTCACCGTTAACAAATCCTCACACATTTCGTCGGCCGCGGTAGATTGGTGTGCGACAGGGCGTCGAGTGCGCATAGGACCAGCAAATGCGGCGGACCGTGAATCTTAACCTACCTGTGCCGAAGCGCTTGCGTGTCGCGCCTCGGTCCACCGGACCGGGGCGGCTATTTTACCGACCACTTTCGCCGCCATCTTTCATTCCATTCTCATAGCTGCGTAATTTGGCGTTTTGTTACACAGTTTTCCAGCTGATTTCGTAACAGATATAAACCTGGGATTTTTAACGACTGAAAAAAAACTTCCTTTATTAGTTAATAATTATATTTATGAAAATGAATTAGCGTAAAAGCCTTCACGTTTGATCGATAGTTACTACTGCCATCTCTGTTCTTTTAAAGAAACTAACAATTACTTAACTTGACATCAAACTTAAGGTTTTGTTTTATTTAACTATTATTAGTCTATTGAAGTGAAATGTTACAGGAAATACTTAACTAATTGAGCTAGTATAGTTCAAAAATACTAGCTTATTCAACAACATGAAGCCATACATAGTTCTTGCGGTTATTTCTAATCGAGCTGCATAAACCGGTTATAAGCAGAATCATCATCAAAGCCTCCATTTCTACGATCTGAGATAGATTTAGAAACTTCATACAGATGGCATTACTGGTTGTTTGTGAAGCCTTCTCATGCTTATAAAAGATTTGTTTACTTTGCAATTAGTAGGCTCCCATATAATCTGTCTTCTGAATAAAATTTACCGTTGTCTGAACAATTTGATCAATCTTCGAAATCGTCATTAATAGAAAGCTGCGCTACGACATTTTACAGATCTTTAGATGATTTTGTATAACCTACTTTATAACCGTTAGCTAAACAGTTCTATTAGCGGTTTAAACCGGTAAGACTACCTCCGTGTGGTAATGATTACCTATCTTTTATCACCTCTGTGGGAGTCCTAGATTACTAGATTAGAGGTCCTTAATTTACATCACAGGTAGTGCATATTTTTGTTCACGTCAAACTAGAAATCCAAACATTATAATAATTTAATTTGTTGAAATTTAATGCGAAGAAGATAGATATTATATTTAATAAATTTCATAAATTAACATTAAGCACTATAGGTAAGAAAAAATATTTACTAATGCTATCAAAAAATTATTAGCTTAAGTTCCGGAACCCTATTTTTTTCATGAACATCATCACACTTGAAGGGTTTTTAACTTTGTGAAAATTAAATAAAATTTGAAAAAATCTTTCTATTTAAGAAATATAATATATCAGCGAGATTTTCATAATAATAGATGTTCTACAATTTAAAAAAAAACAGTGTTATTCTACAATAAAATATGCGGTTTAAATTATACAATGCATTAGCCAAGCATTAATATTAAATTTTACCTTTTGTAAACACTTTTGTTTTACTTTATGCAAAATGACAAAAACATAATCTAATTGGAAAACTAATCTTTGTGTGGTCGGACAAAAACTAGTTTTGCTTAATTTCTTTGACGACCAATATATAGCAATATATGTAAACGAAATATGTTTAATGCTGAAGGTAAAACGGGCCATTTTTTAAGTCAATTCACTAGTCTTGACACAAATGGTATATTGACCTATTCAAGAAAAGAGCTAAAAGATTATGTTAATTTTGGTACAGGTGTAGGATTGCGAGAAATAAAATATAAATGTACAAATAATAGTCGTTCACAAGGACAAAATTTGCAGACCGATATCCATTCCGATATAATTAAAAAAATTAAGATTATAACTATACAGGTTAGATTTACTCCCATTTTAAGAAAGTACTCAAACGTACTCAACAAATAGTAAAACTTTGCCAAATCTGGCAAAATCTCGTGAAATTTTAAATAAAGTTAGTGAAAAAACGAAACATCTTTTTTTTTTATTTTAACATTCTTAATAGTCATTCTAGTACCATTCTAAATTACGTTAATGATAAAAAGGAAAGCTCTGGCCGTCACTGAAAAGTAACTTATTTTATCGGTTATCTGAAATTCTAAAATAAAGTACTTTCTTAATATAAAGTATTTAATGTTTCTTAATTTTGCAACAGTATAATAAATAACTTGCACTGCTTGCATCTCTGTTGCTCTGCGACAAAAAATTGTTTATAAAACTAATTCATAACACTTTATCTTTGAGATTTCACTAATTATCGATACGAATATAAATTATTCAACAATTACGAAACGAGAAGCCGGATTCAGCGTCGATTACCATTTCGATTTTAAACAAACATCTACATATGTAAACAGTGTGTTACGTGTGAACCGGTGCAAACCAACGAACCCATAATAATGTAAGGTCCACTCAATTCTACTGCAAAACTTATCATTTTTATGGATTTCATGAGAAACCTGTCACCACCTGAATCTCAATTACGCACATATCTCACGTCCTTCTCCCTAACGGGTAGCAGGTAATGACAAGGTTGTAACGCACCGCATCCACGGATTCTTTTAATAACTGTATATAATTTAATCGTACCTTATATATTTAAGTTATATATTTATTATAGTTCCAAATAAATTCTAAAATTACCTTTTAAGATATGTTGTTGATATTTCATTGTGTGTTTTTATAATAATTTATTTTTATAAATTTATTTAAATATTGTACTTCTAGTGCGCTTTGATTTGCTAAGAGTAAAAGACATCAACTGGTCTTTTCAAAAATTATGTAAGAGACGAAATATATATTTGTGTATTTCAATGCTAACCTAGTAAGGTTGTGAAGCTAGCATAGGTTTTAACGGATACTTCTCAAGCTAAATATACAGAATACCGACAAAAGCCCATATGTAACTTTGGCATCATTTGCTATGAAAATGTGATTTCTGCAGGTGAGACCTGTTTGATATGATAAGATTTTTAGGACTTAAGTTTTTCAATAAAAATATGCTATGATAAAGTGGAAAGGCACACAATTTGAATGATAATGATTATGCATGTTCTTCAGGTCGTATCTTATCTATACCTATGCTTACTAAATTTGTTTATAACCTATATTGTGTTATGTTAACGAGGGCATTACTTATGAGCCTCATTGCATATAACTACCATACTATATTTCAATCTTATTTTTATCCATCGAGATAAACGCGGCCTTCTAGACATGACTATTGTTACAGTATTCTACGTTAGGAAAAGAAATGGGATTTTAAATAAGATATCTTCAGAGTTCTCCGAGTTAAAGTCCATTTCTAGCTAAACGGCATAATGATGGAATTGAAATTTATTAACACGCCCTTGAGATTAATATTTATACATTTAGAGGGTATAAAATATTTGCCATCGACTGTACACAGCGAACATCCGCAATGGGCGGTCTTTACAGAAACCATCTAATTAAATCTGCGCGTGCGATCGAACAGATATGCAACCATATTTAGAACATCAATTTAATATAAGGTCTTACCGAAACTAATGTTAGATTTAGATAGATTTAGGTAGTTCTTCAATAGGCAGATTAAATTTATTTGGTACAGATAAATAATACGACCAAAAACAAAAGAAGGTTGTGTCAATAGCACATAAGTTGCTATAGGCACAACCGAACCCATACCTTAAACTTCTGGCAAATATATTTTATTTGCTCATTGAAAACTAGCCCTTATTTTAGTCAATTAAGAACGTGAAGTTTGACAATAGTTTTAGCGAGTATGATTGACGATGTAAAGTTGGACGTTATATTTGCGCTCCAAACCTTGGAATCTTTACTTGCGCGATTAAGACTCTTCCCTACTATTGGCTGATGACGAACACTATTTGCTGAGATAGGTTGTTAGTATGTGACGTTATAGATGGCGCCATAGTGTGATCGCTTACAGATGCTAAGCAAACGTGCACTTTTATGCAATTGATTGTGTAACCATTATCCAAACTGAGTTCAGATCCCTGAAAGGTCAAGGCCTGATCCCCGGAGATCTGACGGGAGTAGCTGACATACCAATTCCAGGATCGTGGTCACATACCGGGCTCCTCTCCAACTTAAACTCAAGACGCAGCGAGGACTGACCCAGGGTGATGATTATGGATGATGTTAAATTAATATTTTGAATGCTAAAGATATAAAATTATATACGCTTTTATGTGCACTTTTCTGTTTGCTTTTTTCCAACCAAAACCGTAAGTTCAGTGTAGTTCCAAATATTGGTTTTCACAAAGTTAAAAAAAACACTTCATTTGGCAAATATGTAGCGGTTCCATTACAAAACAATAACAAATTTTGTCAGGTTTAAAATTTAATGCAAACTAATAATGACTTAAGCTCTTCAATAGGTAAAAAATATATTCATCTTTTTGTAAATAATAAATAAATATATACGGGACAAATTACACAGATTCAGTTAGCCTCGAAGTAAGTTAGAAACTTGTGTTACGAGATACTAATTCAATGATACTATATTTTATAATAGATACTTAGATAGATAAACATCCAAGACCCTGACCAATCAGAGAAAGTTCGTTTCTCACCATGCCCTGACCAGGATTCGAACATGGGACCACCAGTGTCAAAGGCAAGCGTATTACCGCTGCGCCACAGAGGCCGTCAATGAATATTATAGTAATGAAACGTGGATGACAATAAATAAGTGAAAACGAAAAATAAAATTAAGTTTTGTTATTAGACGCGTTGGTTGTTTTTTAGTGAATTCAGTTCCTAATTATATCTGTGATTTGCGGTTTTTCAAAAACGTATTCTGCATTTGACATATTGCTCTCAATGCGTCAATAATTCTCATTAGTAGAAATCCCAAGAAATACCTACCTCATCAGAAAAAAAAATTCTAGATGTTTCACTAATATTATAAAGAGGAAAACTTTGTTTGTTTGGTTGTAATGAATAGGCTCAAAAACTACTGGACCGATATAAAAAATTCTTTCACCATTCGAAAGTTACATTATCCACGAGTAACATAGACTATATTTGATTTTGGAAAAAAATAGGAGTTCCGTAATATATTTGGATTTTTCGGACACAAGCTGAAAAAAATCAACCAAAAAGTTACTTATTTTGCGTACGCTGCCTAAACTACAAAAGATAGAACCATAAAATGTTTTAATTAATTGTAGATCTTATAAAAATCTACAAAAAAGTCCGCGACACACTATACCTATCTATGTCGAGTGAGGCACAACAACCACATTTTTATTTAAAAATCTTGAATTTTTTTTGGTCTACATTTAAACGCGTTTTTTTACTCATGCTATTAATCCTTATCAAAATAAATAATTTCATCAATAAGTACAGTTTATGTAGATAATATTTGGTCTTTGAATGATTCAAATTGGACGTTTGGTTTTGAAGTTGTGGTGAAATTAAAGTATTACGATTTCTGCTGCACGGCCCGGGACTGCACGTAGAAGTGACACTTTTGCCGGGAGCAAGACTTAGTCCTTTAGTTAGTTCTAATAGAGATATACATATTTAGTATCGGCTGTGCATCCGTGCGAAGCCGGGGCGGGTCGCTAGTATTTCATAAAGTAAGAATCGCCTTGTTCGTAAAAAGCTAAAATTTAGTGCCCACGGGTAGGAGGAGTTAAATATTCCGACTGGAGCTCTGATTTTTAACCTAATTAGGACCTTTAGGCGTAAGTAAATCATACTAAATTCGAAGGTGCTTATTTGCTATTCTGTCGCAAAAGCCAAAGCAAAGGAAGTATGGAAGGATCTTGGAAACTGGAAAGATGTGGCCATGCTCACTGTAAAGACAGTTATGAAGATAGTTTATAATATTGATACCTACGGCAAAGGGTGACCTTATTATATTACGAAATTGTTTCCACGCGACATTTTCTTGAAGTAAAATCAATTAAAAAATATTTAACGACCACTTCATTCCGATACTATCTCTTCTCATCAATTAAACATATGAAACGATTTCGAATCATAAAAGATGATTTATTTATACTGGAAGCCCTCCTTGCCCTTTATGTCCATACTAATTGAAACTTATACGTTATGCAGATTTATACAATAAATATCAGGTAAATGATAAACTTGTATGAGCAATATCTTAGGCTGAGGCCATACTAACGGTGTCAAGAGCAAGGCAAAGTTTGCTTACTTCACGACCATTACATTACAAATGTAGTTCAGTTGTTTGTACAATTTATACACTGTATAGGTACTCGTAGTAATAATAATATTTTTCTGCTTTACACATAAACAAAAATACAATTATCTCATTCACTTCTTATAAAACAAAATATTCTTCTTCTGAATAAGAAGTTGTACCTATTACCTAATGTATGTATTTAGTACTTATTCTTAAATTAAAAACGTTAATAGTGTTCGAAAAGGTTTATGAATATAACTTTATTTACCTATGGTATCTTAGATATACTACTCTGTCAAGAAAGTAGCAGGAAAAGATCAATAATACACAAACTGTTTGTTATTCATCCAAATTTATTTTATCACCTTCAAAATATGCTCCTTTAGAAACGATACACTTACGCCAACGAATAATCCAATCATCAAAACATTTTTTAAACGCTGTTTCCGGAATTGAGGTCAGTTCTCGCCGCGAATTCTCTTTTATGTCTTCTACCGATTGAAAACGGGTGCCACGAAGTGGTAATTTGAGTTTAAGAAAAAGAAAAAAGTCGGCTGGAGCCATATCTGGTGAATATGGTGGTTGCTCGATGGTATTTGTTGAGTGTTTGGTTAAAAATTCGTTCACAATGATGGCCTTGTGCGAAGGTGCATTATCATGGTGCAAAATCCAAGAATTTTCTTTCCACAAATCTGGCCTTTTTCGTCGGATTTGCTCTCTTAAACGCCGCATAACACTCAAATAATATTCCTTATTTACCGTTTGACCTTCCGGCAAGAATTCCGAGTGCACAACACCGCGATAGTCAAAGAAAACAGTCAACATGACTTTGACTTTTGAACGACTTTGGCGTGGTTTTTTCGGTTTCGGTTCAGTTGGAAGGCGCCACTCCGAAGCTTGTTGACTAGTTTGCATGTCAAACTCGTAAACCCACGTCTCGTCACCAGTAACAATGCGTTTCATGAATGTTGGGTCGGAATTGACTCGTTCTAGCATGTCCTCAGCGACTCTCATGCGATTGAGTTTTTGAAAAAAATTCAGGTCTTTTGGGACTAGCCGAGCGGCAACATGTTTCATACCCAAATTAAAGTTAGTTAAAATGGTACGGATCGACTCGTGAGATACAGAAAGTTCGGTGGCTATCTCTCTCAAAGTTGAATGAGGATTTTCAGTCACTATTTCCTTCACTTTTGCGATGTTAACTTCAGTTGCAGACGTTGATGGCCTACCAGAGCGAGGCAAATCTTCCATCACATCTCGATCGCTTTTGAACGCTTTGTACCACTCATAAGCACGAGTTTTTGATAAAGTCGATTCACCGTAAGCCTTCTGTAACATTTTCAGTGACTCCGAACACGATATTCCATTGGCAATGCAAAATTTAAGACAAACTCTTTGTTCGATGTTTTTATCCATTATGAAATTAGCAATACACACTAGATATGATATAACTAAAAATAGCACTGTATTTAATGTAAACAACAGATGCAACTCAAACTCCGCGCCAAAATGGAAAACAGTTGCGCCAATCTAACAACAACAAAAAAAACAAAAATTTGAATTTGGAACCATAAATAAATAATCCATTCCCGATACTTTTCTGACTGAATGTATATACCTATATGTTAATATCTTGATAATTGAAGTTAATGGTAAATATTGCATTATTTATCAAAGTATCTTTAAGCACGTGTATCTACTTATTAAACATATCTAAGCTCATAAATAAGTATTGCAGTAGTAGCCGGTCGCGATTCGCACATCACCGGTAAACGAAATTTTTATTTATAGGAAACTCCTATACTCGAATACAAAATATATTGTTATTAGCATTTCAATTTTAAAAACTTTTTGTTTCGCTTCCTTGGAAACTAACCTATTACACAATGTTGTGTACACTGCATTATCTCTATAAGTTCCGGCTAGCACCGCCGCGTCATACATTTGTGTTAAATCTATCAATTTTCAATGTATTTTCGATAATATTCCAAATTTGCAAGCATGTGAACTCGCTGCGGCTTCTAAAGTACGTCATGTAACCTTTGTATAATAAATTTGGCGAAACATCCGATGTGAATAAGGAATCTTTTTATGTAACTAGCTGTTATTTTAATGGTTTATTCGTTATTTCACAAAAACTGCACAAAGATAATTGTACCGTGTATTTTTAGGCTCTTTAAAATAGTATCACCCTGTCTTTTTACCTAGGATGTCACAAGTGACTAAATGTACTTTAACCCAAAGCTTCAAGCTAGATTAAGTAAGGTAAAGTAAGTAGTTCTAACGTCATATTTTAGACATTAACTTTGTAAAGCGATATCAATAAAGAACTGTGTTAAGTATAATTTTTTTTTTATCCATTAATAAAGCAATATTTGAGTAAGGTTAGTAAATAATGATTACCGGTTAGCTTTTTGATCTAATAATCTAAGGCCATGCCGGATTTTGTCGGTATAATATTTACATTTATTAATAAGAATGGACTTATAATATTAAATAAATAGTTTTAAGTATGCGGCTATATAAGTGGCCTTCAAAAATAATTTCGGTTACCCCCTGTAGTGCAGTAGTTGCTCAAATAGTTTTGGTAATAAACGTTATATATTAGTAGTAAAATCATTTATCGATATAAAATTAATTGGAAACGAGATAAACGAGATTCAAGCGTAGTTAACAATTTATTTTCAAGAGTACCCGAAACCGACGAGTATGCATGAAGAGAGCTATGAATGTGGATGACGAAGTACCTATGCATGTATCTTGAAAATGGAAAGATGAAATCTCATGTAGTCTCTGCCTAACTCTCCGGGAAGGAGGTGTGATTCAATGTAAATATGTATTTTCTGACGTTTTAATTCAGTCAAAAGCTTCTAGCATTTCTAGACTTTGAAATTTTTTATTTTGCAATAGCATTTAATGACAGTCTGTGTAATCTGTCCCTTATTTAAAAAAAATGTCAGGTATGTGTTCTTGAAAAAAATATTACATACATACATACATATGGTCACGTCTATATCCCTTGCGGGGTAGACAGAGCCGACAGTCTTGAAAAGACTGAATGGCCACGTTCAGCTATTTGGCTTAATGATAGAATTGAGATTCAAATAGTGACAGGTTGCTAGCCCATCGCCTGAAAAAGAATCCCAAGTTTGCAAGCCTATCCCTTAGTCGCCTTTTACGACATCCATGGGAAAGAGATGGAGTGGTCCTATTCTTTTGTGTATTGGTGTCGGCAACCACACGGCACACGGCAAAAAAATAGAAGAATGAAGAAAAGCTGATTTTTAAAAATAATTCAAAACAAACGTTGTTGTTCTAAGGTTGTTTGATGAGTCTACAGGTTAGTATGATTCTATAGTACTATGAATACAGCTTAAGAAATAATGTTGTTGTTGTTGTTTTCCTTCGGCAAAGCGTGACTTTTACGTACCTAAGCTATACGCACCTATATTAAAACTGTAGAAATATCAATAAATATTTGTAATTATACTTAGCCTTGAACGCTTTTACTACATTTTAACCCGGATCACAAAAGTAACAGTAAATTGGCGCCAAGTGAGTCAATTTAACAATTAAGCGCTAGGAATTCGCACAAAAAGCATGGATCCGCCAGGTTAACATCTTCATAATAATTACAGTTTTCTAAATGAACCGTGTAGCGAATAAATGCAGGATGTGGTCTTTTGGAATTAGGGGAATTACCCTTTCACTGTTCCGGGACTTCTTGACCCGCAGAAAACAAAGAACCAGAATAGGAAACTGGACCAGTGAAGAGTCAGAAGTAACATGTGGTGTACCACAGGGCAGCTGCATCTCTCCTACCCTCTTCCTGGTCTATATTGATAGTTTGTGCCGAATCCAACTTGACAGTGGTAGAATTTTTGCCTTTGCAGATGACACTGCACTCTTCTTTAAAGGAAATAATTGGGACGAAACGTTCGACATAGCCCAAAATGGACTTCACTTAGCAAACAACTGGCTTACTAGCAACCGACTGACTCTTAACACAAGCAAAACCAAATACGTTACATTCTCATTCAAAACTAATCTACAACCGCCACCAACCTTCACCTTAACCGCTCACGATTGTAACCAAATGTTCCAAAATTGTACATGCCCCCAATTAGAAAAAGTTGAACACTTAAAATACCTAGGAGTCATTATAGACCAAACCCTATCGTTTAAACAACATACGGAAACCCTAACAACTAGACTGCGCAAACTAGTCTATATATTTAAAACTATTAGACATATATCCGACCGTAAAGTGATACTGATGGTGTACAACGCCCTATGCCAATCGCTCATCAACTACTGTATTACCACATGGGGGGGAGTAGCCAAAACACACCTTCTAGAAGTCGAAAGAGCCCAAAGATGCATTCTTAAGGTAGCAGCGAGCCTCCCCTTTCGTCACCCAACTGATGAACTATATAAACATTGGGACGTACTCACAGTCAGACAATCATATATATTACGCATCACCCTTACACAACACTCTTACATCCAATATGACCCAAATAAATTCATAGACAGGCGACGGAACAGAACAGTTTGCGTAATACCCCCTCTCAACACAGCTACTGCAACTTCTTTCTTCTTTTACCTTGGACCGTACATTTACAACAAAATAAACAAACATTTAAATATATACCCACTACACAAATATAGCTGTAAAAAAACAATTATAACCTACCTAAAAACATTAAATTATACAGACACAGAAAAGCTACTTGAACAAATTATTTAGCACAACCACCAATGCAATTCCTCACCACTAAATCTTCCTCCAAATAAAAAACCACTTTCGTACACATAAACAACACATCCTTCTCACAACCACACATACAATACAAATTAAACAGCCCAAATATGTTAGTACCTACTCAATCAAATCCATATTAGTACCTAATCATACAATACTTATATTATTTAATAATAGTTAACATAAGATAAAAGTATAGATAATAAATGCTACGAGTATGTAGTTATGTGTATATGTGGATGTATAGATACGTATATTTATACATGTATATGATGTATATATATACGTTCATACAAATTCATAAGTGTATCCGTAAACGATACATATTCAAGCACCAGTGACTACAACAAGTACTCCAAGGGAGGGGCCTAGTCACCTGTAGGACAGGTTTCTTAGGAGACCTATTTCAGGGACTAGTCTCTTCACAAAGTGTACAAGTTCGTTCAAGTCTCTGACTTCAGAACTTAGTTAAGTTATCTATAGCGCTTCCTTCCTTATGTATTTATTTGTGAAGAGAAAATAAACGTTTTTTTTATTATTTATTTATTTATTTTTGCTAACGTAAACATATAAGGAATGCAAATACGTCAATTAACGAACGTTGACATGTAGGTAATCAAAAACATGTTGTTTGTTACGTGTACTAAGCACGCACAGTTATTATTATTATTATACTGATTTCTGTGTGACGACAGCCTAGGGATGTTTTGATCATAGCAATAATATAAAAAATAAGTAAGCTTATTTGAAAAAAATAACGTGCTCACATAATTATTAAAAACCAATGACGTAAATTCAATACGATACACATAGACGAGTGTAAATTGGGATAAATACTACGAAGACTATAATAGAAAAAGTTGAAGTTTAAGCGTGGGTAGGTATTGTACCCACGTCACTGCTAAATGCAATATTTAAATGGTGTAAATTATTGTAATTTTCTTAATGATTCCAGCTAAATCATGCAGGTTTCCCCAAGCTCGGGTTTTCCGGCCAAATACCCGAGCTGTCACTACTCACTTATTAAATGGAGTAGCAAAAATTTGTATGTGAAAAACTGCGGTTTCAGAGTCAAATAGTCTACCTATTAATTAATTATTAATAAAGCAAAAACGAATGTGAGAAAAAAATCTTTAAAACGAAAATGCCAAATGCCGAATCTTCTATATACGAGTACCTATATATAAAAAGGACATTGATTGACTAACATATCAATCTTCTATAGGTATACTTATATATAAAAAGGACGTGATTGACTAACATATCAATGCACAGCCGCAATTTCTTCATGTAAGCAGTGTTTAGGGGTGCATTAAGATTTATCAAAAATCTCGCAAATTAACGGGGATTTTCTTATAAGTAGGTACTCGGGCGGAACCGCAGGTTTAATCTACTATGTAATAAATAAATATATATGGGACAAATTACACAGACATTGAGTTAGCCTCGAAGTAAGTTCTAGATTTGTGTTGCAAGATACTAACTCAACAGTAGGTAGGTACATACTATATTTTATAATAAATATTTACCTACATTGTAGATAAAAATCCAAGACCCAGGACCAATTAGAAGAAGTTCATTTCTCATCATACCATTGCCGGGATTTGAACCCGTCTACTGTGGAAATACTGAAATACTGTGGCACAGACAAGCGCACTATCGCTGCGTCACAGAGGCCATTAATTAATAATTTCGGAATTTCTACGAATGCTGCCACTTGTTTATGTAATGTAATAACCTAAGTACAGTGGACCACATTAGTAAGTATCCTTACTATAGGCGGTATACCTGCCATAATCCATACTTCTTACCCGTACTTATTTACATAGTTATTCTAGTGACTGGAAATGTAAGTATAGTTAACTATGTAGGTTTTGATGTAGCCGCAGTCACAGACCAAGTACTCTAAGCTAATTACGTAGTTAAGTAGTACTAGTAAGTGATTCCTCGTTGTGTTTGTTTACACATGACATGACGCGGAACCAATCAGATGTTGCTACAAATACCTTGGATTTTCCTCTTGCACCTTTTTGACCTTTGGTAAACTCGCTGAATAACATCGATACTACCCATACCAAAGACATCAAAAGGCTCTCTTATAGACGGTATTTCTAACGCAGTGGGAGTGATCCTACCTCTAGGATAAATTAATATAACTATTTTAAAAATTAAATTTAATATCCCTGTGATCCAAACTGGAACGGGTATTTAATATCGTCATTTCCAATTCATAACAACATTCTGCCTGTGTGTGTGTGTGTACTTGTCAAAATAAATCATTAGATCTCTCTTAACCTAATTTCAGGAAGAACCCTTCGTCATTATGACTGACGCAGTCTTTCTCAGTCAAACGCCGACCCAGCATCTCGCACCCACTTATCTTTTGTAACCTCATCGCATCACTGATAGGTAATCCTAAAATTTTTTAATATAACAGAATTACCTTGTAATTGTATATTAATGGGTTGTTGTATTTAAGGTGTCCTTGTTCCCCGAGATAGTCTATATTTTATTCACTTTGCATGTATTCTCATGCGGTAAAAAAAAAATTTAATTCTTTCTTTTTTAAAAGTATTTACTATTTAATCATCCTCTTGGTTCTGGTATTATTTTTGGTCACATGGTTACAAATTAATATTCTTTTGTGAAAATATGTAACGTGAGATCAGTGGGTGCGACACTGACCCAGCGAAGATGCGGAACTTGTCCGAGGCTACACATAATTGATACTAGATGCGATGTCTGATAAATCGTTAAATGTTCATCGATTAGGGGCCGAGCACATAAGTCATTAGACCTATAACGAAATTCCTCAAATTATTTTATCGCCTATAGGCGGATGTAGATACGAGAATTCTTTTTTATCACAGTGCATACCTAAGACGAGTTCTATTTAATTTTTATGTTATAAAGGAGCAGTCGCAGAGCAAATCGCGATGATATATTTATTTTTATAGATACTTCTTCTTATACAACAATGTTAATTTTATTGCAGCCGGTATCTTGGACTATGTACTATTTTCTTATATATTTTTTAAACTTATTATTATAGTATCAGCATAAATCACCCATATAAGATGTTAAAAATTTAGACATAAGAAATGTAAGTTATTAGCAAATTGGAGAAATAAAACGAAACATCATTTAAAGTAGATACAAACGCATAATACGCATCCGTTAGACCGAAGTTATGATTAAAACTACCACGGCTTACTGATACTTAATGCAAACGAACTGAGTGAGTTAACGTAATTGCAAATAAAACAGTTTAATTATGTGAACAAGCCCTTAACCACGGTCAGTCTTATTTATATTCGCATCACTCGTATCGTGTTTAACTCGCATTCCACAAATTCTTTAGTGTAGCCAGTGTAGTTCATCACAACAGGGAGTCATTATTATTTCATTATCATTCCGTCAAATACTTACGAAATCGATGACAAATACCTACCAAACTACAGGTTTAATTTGTCAGAATAAGAGACATCATGTCACTTTCCTTAATTAAGTTCTCATAGTGACTTCAAACTAAGTACATGTACGTACACGTACTTACCGGTTACAACTTGACCTCTCTGTAGAGGAACGCAGGATGCGCCTACTTTATACAGGGGAAAAGGAAGTAATGCCATTATTCTACTCTACCCAAAATCTTAATGCCAGTTTTGTAAATATTTTGAAGACACTGATAGCAATAACATTAACATTGCCTATTTAATGTTCTGCGAATGTTTAATTAACGCCGTGATAAGTTAGGTACATACATATTTCATTAGGGAAAGCTAATAAACTTGGGATATTAGACGTGATGATAAATTTGTATACATATTTCATTGTTGTATCGATCAATATAAAAAGTTTTATTCAAATAGGTATTCTACTCTACTCTGATGTAAAAATGCTTGGCTCAGTTACTTACCTACTACTAACAATACTACAGCCTCATACATTGCATACTGATTTTTACTATGCGGATTCTCCAAGATTCCGGTTCGGTACCGCCCATTACGTTTAGAAGATATACGCCGTTTTTATTTATATTTTTTATAGCAGTTTCCCACGGGTACGACAGCGGAATAGTTAATTGACCGCCTCAGACCGTCTAAATAAAACTTGATTTCTAAAACTTTGCAGTCAAAACATTCTTACAAATGAATAAACATACATTGTTCAATCCTAGCAGGATACTTGAAGTTTTGTTAAATACAAGACATAGTAAGCAATAGCGTCTTGGTTTTGAAAGTAGCTCCCTAAATCTAGCTACAATTATCATGACGACAACTAAAATGTCATTACGAGCTACTTAATTACTTCCTTATTAGAATCATAATCACAAGCTTAATACATAATCTATTAATTTTAATGAAATCTCCTAATGGTGTCACATCGATTATTGCTCTACAATAATCGGTTTCATTCATCATAGTCTTATTGGTTACATAACTGAGTCAAAGTTCACGGCCATGAGGTGAATCGATTTTCTCGATATGTGTAGATACGGCGTCTAGATTCTGAGCTCCAAGGCTGCATCCGGGCCACCGAAGGCACGCGGGCAGGGATCGAGTTACGCGGGGGCGTGCGAATGTCAAGGAACCCTGGCCGGGCGCTGCGTCACGCGATTGCGCGCCCACCGTCAGTCGCAGCCGACATGTCTGCGCGTGCGCCTGTCTCATGTTGCGCGCTGATCGCGCTCTTCGTGCTCGTAACTCTAACACGACTTCACAGTGAGTAATATTAGTATCTCAGATAAATAATGTTAATATGAAAATTAAAATAATAAAAGAAGTAATTCTTCTATAATCATCATACTACTTATTGAAGAAGTAAATCACATAATCCGATGTAATTTGGAAATCTTGAAGAAAAATAAAACAATGACTAATGGAAATTAGTTCAGATATAAGGATAATCACAGAATATTTCCTTCTATTTCAGGTGCTGAAACCATTCATTGTCATAGAGACGGTCTTTACGCGGACTACAGTAAAAATTGCCGCGAGTATGTAAGGTGCGCAGGAGGAGCTATGAAAGGCCGCTATTCCTGCGCGGCAGACAGAGCCTTCAGCGAGGTAGCCGGAGCCTGCGTGCCGCGACGCCGGCAACCCTGCATCCGCCGGGAATGTGCCCCTGAAGATACACTGGCGTACGCCACCCCTGGCACCGCGTGTCGCCAGTATTACCGCTGTGAGAACAGCACCGCCGTAGATCACTATTGCCCGTCCGGAGCTTGGTTCGATATTGATCTGCAAGCCTGTACCCGAGGAGCAGGCACTTGCTACGAACCGCTGTGTACTGGATTGACCGATGGGAAATATCCGGACTCCTCACATGAATGCCGACGTATGCTACACTGCCGCGGCGGTGAACTAAAAGGAGTATTTTCTTGCCCCGGTGGTGCATGTGTGCAGTCTTGCCCCCCGCCGAGATCTGCGGCTATACCTTTGCCGGCCGGCGACGCTGATTTCTGTTCAGACGAAGCTTGTTCTTCTTTGTGTCAATATGCCGACGACGGTGCATATGCTGACAGAGTAACAGGATGCCGCGAGTACTTTGTTTGTGAATCTCATCGTGTCATACGGCGGGGTGTTTGTGAACCCGGTCACTTATTCTCGGGCAGAGGATGCGAGCCCGCAGAGCGCACCGTGTGCCCTCAGCCGGCGAGGAGCCCGTGCTTCAATCGTCCTGACGGCTTGCACAGAGACTGGCGAGACTGTTCGTCGTGGTTCGAGTGCAGGCGCGAGCGCGTCGTGGCTCGCGGGTCGTGTGAACGCGACCTAGTGTTCGACGGTGTGTCTTGCATTGCACCTAATTTATTTGTGTGTGAAGGCCCGGAGCCAACAATACAATGTCAAGGATTTCCAAGTGGAACTTATCAGGACTTGGAATCTAACTGCACGCGATATTTCCATTGTGAGGGGTCGCTTCGTACTACGTTCGCGTGCGAGGCGGGTTATGTGTATGATGGTGTCCGGTGTTCGCCTGAAGAGACATATTTGTGTCCAAGTCTGGACCGGGACTCGTGTTACGGTCGTCCAGACGGGAGGTACCGCGGGCAGGACACCGGGTGTAGGGGATATTACGCATGCGCAGCCGGGGAGAAGGCCACATATGCGTGCGCGGCGGGCAGCGTGTTTGACGGGGAGTCGTGTGTACCGCCGCGGCCAGGCCTCTGTCCCGTGGAGGACTTCTCCTGTTTCGGCCTATCGGATGGCTATCACGCGGAAATTAAGTCAGGATGCCATAGGTGGGTAATATAATTCTATTTGAATACATTTTGAATGCGTCTTTACGTTAATGAATGATAGATCATTGGAAACAAATAATAATTGTTTTAATATTTTTACAACAACCATAAAACAAATTAGATTAAACGTTCAGCAAATATATTAAAAAAAAAACCATAGCATCTTACTAACCTTAGGCATTATCAAAAATCTGAAATTAATCTAAATCAAATTAACGTTTCAGATACTTCTACTGTGAAGGGGGCGACAGATTGGCGACGCTTTCTTGTCTCGGAGGGAAGATATTCGACGGGCATTCCTGCGTGGATCCTTCGCATCACAAGTGCGGCGCCCCGCCCCTGCAGGCCGTGGAAAATGGCGGGAAATTCTGTGAAAGAGACGGCTTTTTCGTGCAACTAGGCAGCCAATGTCAACGGTACTATTTCTGTGTAACGGGCATACGGACTTACCTTTCGTGCCCAGTGGACAAAGTCTTTAACGGCCAAGTGTGTGTTCCTAAATCTCAATATTCCTGTCCCGGCTGAAATCAATACGAATGGATTTTTTTGATTCGAAGCGTAAACGCTATATAGTCGAGGGTCGAACGGAGACTACGATGTACCTGAACATTATGGAATAAGGCTGTGAATCGACACTGGACATTTTCCGATTGTGTTTTAACTGTTATCAACGCTTCCTTATTATCTACCTCCGTTTATAATAATAGACATTTTATTTTATAGTTTTTATTGGCATAGAAACTTTAAGCAACCTATTTAGTATATAACGGCTAGTAATTACACAGTGACTATATTTTACATTCACTTACAAACTCATAAGTTACATGCTCCATTAATAGAAAAATAAATTATCTTTTAACGATTTTAAAGAATGTATAGTGAAACATTGATTAGTTTTAATTATAACATACTTTAATTAAAACACATGACCTCAGTCAAAAAATAATAAAAGCGATAATTTAATATGAAAAAAGATCAATTAACAAAAATATGCTTAAATACTTAGTGAAGAACATATATTTTATGATAACACTGATTGTTAAGGACATATGATATATTGATAAAAATAAGCACTTATTCAAAACTTATTTAATTTCAGGATAAATCTTAAATAATACTTTGGAATTTTGAATTTTAATAAAAAATACTCATCGCTTATTTAAAACAAAACATTTATGGCGTCTTTACATCGTTCACTAAAAATGTTTCTAATTAATAACTTTAATGTAATATAATAGATTTATACATTTTTACACAACAACTATAGTTTTATATAAGGTTCAGTACCCGGTAGAAAAGATCACACATCGCACACTAATTCAAAAAGACGGTCGGTTGGCGAAGTTCTTTACCAACTAGTGTTACTTATACCAGCCACAAATAGAAAACCGTATGAGAAAGAAACGTACTGTATAGATGTGGCAGATCTCTTGTATTCTGTGGTTATATCTATGGATTTGTTTAAATTAAATGCGTTCGATGTTCCTATTTCTAAACAAGATTCAGTCATATGTCGCGTATAACTGTAATTTCTCAAAGTTCTTATTAAATTAAACGTAATTTTTGTAGGAATTGGGAGTAGTGGCAGTCCCTTACTCTATGTAGGCAATTTAAGCTTATTTTCCTTTTCCAAAGGTTCGATAATAGTATCTTTCCCGCCGAGTACTGTATGTATCATAATCGTTGTATTTATACAACACTATATATAAAGATATTTATAATTTTATACACATTGTTTTGATTGGTCCACGCCAAAAACTTGGATTTTTTTAATATTTAATTATATCATCATCCACTTGGCGTTACTCCCGGTAGCGTCATTACCTCACTGGAGGCCGGGGTCGGCTTATTACCACGATCCTTGTACTGTGTAAGTCAGACTTTGACACAAAAGGACTTTAGGACTAGTTTGACCTTGGCAACCCTTGCAAGGGCACCTCACTCATTATTGGATCATGTTTACACATTCAATTGCCTGAATGTGCAGGCTACTTCACGATGTCTTCACTCACCGTAAGAACTCAAACTAATGTACATAACTCAAGAGTCATTGGTATGTACATTTTATAGCCATAGAATTGGAATTGAATGTGTGCAACACGCTTTTATTCGGTTACCTCCAACCACCCGACCACTGACGCTCCGAATATGCAATCACATATTTTTAACTTAAGAGCTCCGATCAAATAAAAGAGATTTTTATCCTTTCTTTAAACGAATTTGGCATAAACCTTTTGACCGTGTGGAATATTTTTTATAAAGTTGCTTAGTAAATCATCTATTATCCTATAAAACTATCTTTTTTTTGACGACATAGAAATCAAGAATACACTAAAATTGACAATAATAACTGAAAATATTATTAAATCTTTTAATATATTAAATGAATTTATAACAAACCGATGGAATACCTGACTTGTTAAAAGTGCATCAACAATAATAATTGTGTGTTAATCGAGACCAATAACAATTTATTAACAATATTATATATTTTGAATAAACAAATAGTATTGTGCCAAATATTTTCTTTCATAAAAGTAAAAAAAATAATAATTATGACATGTCTTATCACCGAAACGGGAAAAAATATTCAAAAAAATCACTTCTCCATATCTCCTATTCAAAGTAACGCGAAAATACAATTTTTATTTTAATTACATAGAATTGCATCTACAATCTTAATATTTATAGATAAATAAAATTAATACCGATATTAAACAAAAATATAGGTTTTACACAATCCCTCATTCATCGAATTAGCACTATTTCCCACGAACATTAATCGTAATGGAAACTCAATGCGTTGAAGTAACTGATGTAAATAAGAAATTAAAGATTATCTCAAAAATTTGAATTACCAATTTTTTTTTTCCATAAATTAAAGATATCCGAATACGCTCCCTGCTCCCGGATAAAATAAAAAATCCCGTTAACTCCCTTTCTCTAATAAATAAGTAATGCAAGAGCTGTTAAATATATAGATATTGATTAAAGATGCGCATGCGCAATCTATGCCAAGTTTAGTGCAACACTTAGTCACACACACCAAATTCTTGCAAAATGTCACTGACATACAGACGACATACATTTATAATGACTGCCAAAGGTGTGGTGCCAGTGCCACAGACTGCAAAGGAAAAAAAAATTCAAGGACAGATACGCATTTAGGTTATAACATTTATCCTATCCTACTACTATTATAAAGGCGAAAGTTTGTATGGATGTTTGTTACTCTTTCACGCAAAAACTACTGAACCGATTACCATGAAATTTGGTATGTAGGTAGCTGAAGACCCAGAATAACACATAGGCTACTTTTTATCCCAGAGTTCCCGCGGGATTGATAGGGTTTCCATGCGGACGAAGTCGCGGGCGGCCTCTTGTATACAATAAATGTTTCAACCGAGATATTTAGAAAAACGTTTCATTCGCTCATCTGAAGTAATCCATTGTTATGATGTTTTGACGTTTCGTGAATTCCATCTGTATCATCAAGACAAAAGCGTTTGTATTTAATAAGTTTAGTGTACAAAAACTTTCTTCTAAGGATTTTACTACTTTCATCAGTCATGTCAAGCATTGAGTAGATATAATAACTAAATTTTAATCGGAGATCCTGCGTTAACAATTAATATTATTTTAAGATAATAATATATTAGGATATACTACATTATTCATGATCCGAAAATCTTACTGAAACTACAGTTATATGAAGGGATAGGCTCAGTCTTAGTTTACCGCCGACAAACGAAATATTCGTTGAAGAAACATTAACAGATTAAGAAGTAAATTAACATAAAATAAAATATTTTAGATAAACACAATTGTTTTTAGATTCTATGCTGACTCTTATTTAGCAGAAGCATTTCTGTAAGTCGCCTGTCAAATTAATCTCTATAAAAAATTTCAATTGTTTTATTCATGTCTAATATAAATATAATATATTTTTTAATTTATGTAAGTTACATTTCGAAATTATTTCGGAAATAAATGAATCAATATTATTAAACAACATGAGGCTCTGTCTACCCCGATTATGAATGACTACATATTTCTTAATATGAATGTTTTTCGTTTTCAGTAATTTATCACTAAATAATGGCATAGACTATCTAGTTTCTATGTACATAGTTTCACCTAATTACTAACACCACTGCGCTATAATTAAGATAAAATATTGATGATGTACACTAACGGCCATTAGTATACACTGCGGTATGCCACCTACCAGCCTAAGAACACCCGCAAATAATGTAAATTTTTAACCATTAAAGAATTTTAATTAAACAGTTCAGTATTTATTCGAAGATAAGCCCTTACAACAATCAGTTTTAAACTTTACCTCGATTAGTACAGATATAGCCAGCGAAACCGTGGGACACAGAGCACAGAACGTCTCAATGCGACTAAGCGAAAAAATTTAATAGGCGACTTACAGCAACATTTTGTTCTCACATTCTCATCTCCGTACTGAGGCCGCGTACTCCTTGCTATTGGTCGCTAGTGGTGGGGTTCGAGGGCGGCGCGAGTAACATTCCTATATCCCATACTTTGATGACTCTATCCTTTCCAGCGGTGCACATTCGACCGGTCGCCTCGTCCACGTACACCGATGTTACGGCGTGCTTCATATCGTGGAACGAGGCTAGGGATTCGCGACTGAAAAAATAACAATTATTTTTTTTCAGTTCTTTCGTGATTTTGAACGAAGAAAAAGCATAATCAAGGAAGAGAAATCAATTTTTTTTCAAAAAGAAAGGCAACGAACTCGCTACCCCTTCAAAGAACTTCTCTAAACCACAGAAATGGAAATGGCTTTTCATAATTTTTGATTCCTGATTTAACTAATATCAAAACATAGAAGCTCAACAACTTTTGGTCCTCAAGCCAGATAAAGGGAGTGTCAGGGTAAATTTTATCTACGCCCTTTAAATACATTTATAGTCCTATGTTCATGACAAAGGTACGTTCTATTAACATTCTTTAAAAAAAAATTGGTCCTTCGAGCCGGATCAAGGGACACATCAAAATACATTTGAACATTGACAAGTATGATTTCCATGGACTTACGGCTCGTGTCGCAATATCTCGTAGCAGCCGGTGCAGACCCGCTGCGGGAACTCGAACCCCATGACCGGCAGCGGCAGGCGGTGCGGGGAACACGTGGCGCACACCGCCGCGCCGCACCAGCGGCAGTGGTGTTGGCGAAGGCCTACAAACATAACGTACACACACACTTAAGTTTGTATAGTTCACACTGATCCCACAGCCCAGACTGATCCAACAGACAACTTGCATTTTTTATAATATTTCGAATAGTTGCGGATTCAAGTTTAGTGATAAGAACATACGCGAGACAATAAATCACAATTTGCAGAATGTAAAACCATAAAAAATTACTAAGTCACTTTACAGTAAAGTTATACCCCTTTGTTCAATCTAAAGTATTGAATCAATCCCGCGGGAACTTCGGAATAAAAAGTAGCCTATTATGTTATTCTGGGTCTTCAGCTACCTACATACCAAATTTCATCGTAATCGGTACAGTAGTTTTCGCGTGAAAGAGTAACAAACATCCATAGGTACTGACATCCTGACATACTCACAAACTTTCGCATTTATAATATTAGTAAGATTATACCATCACGCATAATTAAATAACTTTAAAAATATTTGTGTGTTGAGGTGGTTAACTAGATAACCCGACTAAGTACTTACCAAGCTGTTTCTTCTCCATCATAGCCCTGACGTTCCATATAAAGGGCGCGCGGCAGATCTGGCACAAGTCCGCCTCCTTCCACGTGGGCGTCTCCCGGCGGCGCACGCCCATTTCCCACACGCCCATGGCTCCGTCCTCCCCGGCAGAAACTAGACGTTCGCAGCTCGACACGTACCATAGACCCGTCACTTTATTGCTACAAACATAAAATTAGTTTCAACACTCTAATCTCTCGTAATATCTTGGATAAACATGAGGTAGCGATGGTGAGAGCCGTTAATAGTCAACAAAGTAAAAAAAAACTAATTGTTTTGTAGTAACAATAGATATGTATTATAATAATTTAAAAAATGTATCTTACCTATGTCCTTGTAATTCATACGCCGTTCCCTTTTGCCCACCAATATCCCATACTATGATGGCCTGATCGAAAGACCCGCTAAACAGTAACTGGCGTATTGGCGCCCAGTTTAAAACTCTTACGGAACTGAAAAAAGTATTTTTGATTTTTATTTCATATTCCCCGCAACAGACATATCATCCAAATAGCTTCCTATGTACTATAAATGAAATAAATCTCACCCAGTATGGCCTTTTAAAGTTGTGACTAGTGTTGCGCCATTATTGTCTAACTTTAACATAGTTATCTGCCCACTGTAATCTCCCACAAATGCGTATTTGGATTGGGAGTCGAACCTAAAATTATGCTAAGGAAATGATATGGGCTGACAAAATATTTTGCAACAAAGTAACACATATATATTGGTGTAGAGCAAGGAATCATCAATAGAATCACTACATAATATAAAACAAAGTCGCTATTTTAGTCTGTTTGGTTGTATGCTTAAATCTTTAAAATTACGCAACGGATTTTGATGCGGTTTTTTGTAACAGGTAGAGTGATTTAAGGGGAAGGTTTTTATGTATAATTTTTTTCCGAATTTTGCACCCGTGCGAAGCCGGGTCGGGTCACTAGTATTCTACAATAGTCAATATTTGACTTATCAGTTAAATCCTACCTTTACTGGACTTGGTTGGTCATTGAAGTCAACACTCTGTCTGTTACTTTCACACCTAAACCATTTTGGTGTAAGTTAGTACATCAGTGATCTTTACATACATACATAAAATCATGCCTCTTTCCCGGAGGGGTAGGCAGAGACTACCTCTTTCCACTTGCTACAATCTCTGCATACTTCCTTCGCATCATCCACATTCATAACTCTCTTCATGTAAATGATTAAAATATACTACATTCTATTTCAATCTGAATTTTATCATAAAGCCATACAACTGAACATGGTGTTTCAGTTTTTTCAAGACTTTTGGCTCTGTCTACTCCGCAAAGGATAAAGACATGATCATATGTATATGTTACATCTTAAAAAGTAATGTACAAAAGGATACTGCAAAGCTGTGCACCAAGCTTCAAAAGAGTAGACACCGATCCTACGACCTGTCTCGCTGCAGTGGTATGCAAACATCTTGTCTCGACTCACGGACAGCACCCACTCACAACTCAAAGAGAACACCACTGATGTGACTCTGGCTGTGTGAGCCAAATACTCCCTAGTCTGTGCCAAAGCAATAGATTAGTAAATAGAATAAATTTGTAGTCATTGTGATAAAAACCATATTTTTCTACTAATTAAAAGTTTGGGTTGAGGGTTCTAGTCGCTGTGTAATTTTTAAATTTACTAAATTTTAATCTTAGAGTATTTTAACAGTACTTTAGTAGTACTTTTATACAAAATGCCACCAAAGTTACTGTAACCGACAGAGGCACTGGTAGAGGCTGGATCAATGTCATTTATTTTTCTTTTCTCATAAAAACATAAAACTATGGCGCCGAACCAAAAAGGTTAGCAGCGTGGCCGTCGCTAACATTTTCCCCCCTAGTATCCTCATAGAGGATACTCAGTTCCTTAACCAAAAGAGGCCACGCGAGCAGCCGGCCGCTTTATCACACCCGCTCCAGTCCTAACGTCGACTACCCTAACTCTACCATCTGCACCTGGGTAAACTTTTTCTATAATCCCCTTTGGCCAGGTGTTACGCGGAGATGATGGATCAACTACTAAAACTAAATCTCCAACTTTTAATTGCAACCCCTCTTGGGTCCATTTACGTCTAGGCAAGAGCTCGGGTAACACTTCTTTAACCCACCGACTCCAAAAAAGATCCGTAAGCCGTTGCGCCATGCGCCATTGCTTCCCAAGGCACAGATCTCCATCACTAAATACTCCGGGCGAAGGTAGATTGGAGGAGCTTCCTAGCAAAAAATGATTAGGCGTAAGAGCCTCTTTGCTTTTAGGGTCTACTGACACGTGTGTTAAAGGTCTGCTGTTAATAATGTTTTCTATTTCAGTGAGAAAAGTTGAAAGAACTTCAACTCGTGGCGCTCTCTCTTTGAGCACAACTTTTAATGACGTTTTAACACTGCGAATAAGACGCTCCCAGGCGCCACCCATATGCGGACTTGCCGGAGGAATAAAACGCCAATTCACATTTCTGTTGAGAGCTTCCAATGCAAGTTCAGTCCTGTCAATTTCTTGAAAACTTCGTCGCAGCTCAGCATCCGCTCCTCTCAAATTTGTTCCGTTGTCGGATAGAATCGTTTGGGGCCAACCACGTCTAGCAGCCATGCGTCTTAAAGCCATAATAAGTGAGTCAGTTGTCAGAGAATCAACAATTTCAATATGCACGGCACGAACTGTAAGACACGTAAAAAGAACGCCATATCGTTTCGGTCTCTGACGACCTACCGTTACCTCTATTGGGCCAAATAGATCTACCCCACAAACTGTGAAGGGGCGTTTGTGATGCGTCAGTCGCTCCTCAGGTAGATCACCGAGTCTCGGAGGCACAGGCTTCGCCTTTCGTATTCTGCAAACCAGACATTGTGAGGCCACAGTACGCACAGTTGGTCTCAAATTTAATAACCAATATTTTTGTCGAAGCTCGTTCACTACCAATTCATTATAAGAATGCTGCGCTTGGACATGATAGTTCTTTACTATCAATCGTGACAAGTGATTTCGTCCGTCTAAAATAATAGGATTTTTAGCATTTGCTTGTACTTCTTTAACAGCGCCAATGCGCCCACCAACGCGTAGAAGACCATCGCTGTCCAAGTACGGAGTGAGATCTCGCAGTCGACTATCCCGTTTCAAGGGCTTATTTTCTTGTAAGCAATGTATTTCGTCACTAAACGATTGCATTTGGGCATTTCGTAATAATAATCCTTCTGCTTTGTTTAGTACTTCGCTGTCAATTTCAACTTTTTTCTTTCTACACTTTTCAATGAATAATAAAACAGAAGCAGCACTGCGTAGCAGCCGCAACCAACATGAAAACCGTTGCGGATCAGGAACAGGAGAGCTAGTCGTCTCATTAACTTCACTTGACACAACTTGTATTTTTTCCAGGATTTCATCACTAATGACATCTTTATTCAAAGGGTCTATTGGCCAGCAATCAAGTCCTTGGTGCAAAAAAAGAGGACCGGTAAACCATAGAGAATCATTTTCCAAGATGTGATCGTGCTTCTTAGAGGCAAGGTCAGCTGGGTTACATCCTGAAGGAACGTAGTTCCATTCGGAAATAGTGGATGTATTACATATCTCGCCTAACCTATTTGCAATAAATGGCTTATACTTTTTATTTTCATTTCTAATCCAATGTAAGACTGTTGTTGAATCAGTCCAATAAAATGTTTTATCAACTTTAAAACGATGCTCTGATTTGATTGTGTCGGCTAGTCGGCAACCTAATAACGCACCTTGTAATTCAAGCCTCGGGATTGTGACTCCCTTAATCGGCGCTAAACGGCTTTTACTGGCAATAAAGGACACTTGCACTGAGCCATCACTATTTTGTTTACGCCAGTAAGCGACTGCAGCATACGCGGATGGCGATGCATCACAAAACAAATGAAGTTGCAATGTGTCAGCGCGGGTCTGGGCCCCCGATGCAGCGCTATAAGGACTGACTCTAAAGTACCATCGTGGTATAGAAATGCGATTCAAAGTCTGCAGTTGCTCTAACCATTTACGAAAAGAAGTAAACATTTCATCTGAAACAGGCTCATCCCATTTTATGTCACTTTTCCATGTTTCTTGCATAATAATTTTACCTTGAATGATAAATGGCCCAAGAAATCCGTGAACATCATAAATTGACATGATAATTCGTAATAATTCACGTTTAGTAGGCTTTCTTTCCTTCTCAAAAACTTCGTGCGGGATGCGTTTGAATGACAAATCAAAACCTAGCATATCAGTAGCAGCATACCAAAGAAGACCGAGTGTTCGTTCAGACTGTCCTTCAATGTTGAATTTCACGGCTTTCTCGTTGAGGGTTTCCTTTGGCGTACCTCTTAGAACATCGACGCTATTACTAAGCCAATTTCGCATAAGAAAGCCTCCTTGTTGGTTTATGTGCAAAATATCATTTACCATTTTAACAGCGGAAGAAACATCAGGCAAACTGTCAATGTAATCGTCCATATATTGGTTCTTCCTAATGGCCTGAACAGCGTCAGGAAATTCCTTTTCAAACCGTTCTGTGTTCTTAAACTGATTAACATATTGCGCAACAAAAGAAGAACAGTTGGCACCGAATATAAGGGAAGTCATCACATATTTCTTGACTGGCTCTGATGTATTTTCTCTCCACAAAAATCGAAATGCATTCATATCTTCTTTACGTATTTTAATATGTAAAAACATATCTTTTATGTCACCTATGACACCAACAGGATTTTCGCGAAAACGTAACATAATTCCCAAGAGAGATTGCAACAAGTCAGGTCCCTGCAAAAGAAAATCATTTATACACACCCCTTTACTTTTCGCAGCTGCGTCAAATACGAGCCGCAACTTAGCCTTATTAGGGTTATCAACACCAAAGTGAGGCAAGTACCATACGCGTTCGAAACCTACGTCATCTTCGCGCACCTCTCTAGCAAAATCGTTGATGAATAAATGTTGTACTCGCTCCCGATACCTGGATGCATAGGCTTCATTCTTTTGCATCTTTCTTTCTACCATTTTCAACCTACTTAAAGCCTGAGGATAAGACTCGGGCAAAACCACATCGTCGTATTTCCATGGTAAGCCGACATACCACTGATCACCAAACATTTGCGACGTCTTATCTAATATATTAACAGCCCTTAAATCCTCAGGGCTTTGTCTAGGCTTGGTGCAGATACCTATTGATTCTAAAGCAAACGATTGACGAACTTCATTATATAATTTTGCGTCGTAATCTACGTCTGCGTTCTTATCAGAAGACTGTATAGAGAGAGATTTAATATCTTCTATAGAAAACAAATGACAAATAGGCACTACGTTTCCCCCCTGTCTAGGACAGTCAACACTAAGGTTTAGAGCGGGCGTGGCGAAACGGTCAGACGAGTTGGACTCACTTACCGAGTTATTCCCATGGACGCACCACCCTAGGGCAGTTTTGGTCAGAAACGGCGCACGCTGCTTACCTCGGATACATTTCTCAGGCGCGATAAGGTCGTGGTGATTCTGACCAATCAATAATTTCGGCTGCACACCGCAGTTACAAACATCAAAATCTTCAGGAACTTTATAGTTGCTGAAATCAAAGTTAGATAAATGTTGAGAAGGTAAATTTAACTCTTTCAATTTCCTAGCATTTAACTTGTACTTGTCTCCGCTGCTGTTGGATATTGTAAAGTCAATCAACTCCATCTCACATACTAATTCAGTATCCCAAGCACCTCGTGCTCGCATCATGCGTTTTTCTCCATGCAAGCCTAGGTGGTCTGCAATATCTGCTGCCAGGAGAGTCGCTGTAGAACCTCCATCAATAAGACCATGCACGTGCATACTCCCCTTGGGCCCAAATATTGTCAATGGTACAATCTGTAGTAATACTTTAGAACATTGGTCTACATTTGTCTGGGTGACTGTCTCGCTTTTTTCACTGCTGCTCTTTGGCTCATCTGTTGCTTTTTCTTCAGATAACTTGTCTTTAGGTGCGATCCAGTGCAGGAGGCGGTGGTGTGGCTGACCACACTCATTGACGTCACAGTTGTCGCCTTGGCACATTTCTGGTTCACGGTGACGAAAAGCAAGACATTTGAAACATAAGCGTTGCGTTCGAGCAAATCTCCAACGATCTTTACGTAAAGCTCGTTTATATCGTGGGCAATTAGGTAAGGAATGACGACTCACACGACAAAATCTGCACTTAGGTGTTTCTCCTGCTTCACTGCTTACAGCCGACAGAAGTACTGCGTGAGTAGTTTTTCGCTCATCGGGTTTACGTTTGTCCGACGTCTGAAATTGAATATGACTTACCCCGGCCAACGCAGTCTTATTTGCTTCTTCATACAAAAATTCAGATAGTTTTTCTAGTTTGGGTAAGTCATTGTCTTGTTGTTCGAATATGTAATCAGTCCATTTGCAGACAAGAATATTTGGAAATTTGGAAATTTGGAAATTATAATACTTGCAAGTTCAGGGCTTCTTAAATAATCGTTTTGTTTAATAGCTTTGGCGGCAGTCACGTAGTTTTTGACTTTGATGGCAAAATTGACAATGTCGTGGTGATATGACATAGGTAAGGACGGAAGCTTTTTCAATTGGGTTATAAGTCTATTTACTATTGTTTCAGGCCTCCCATATCGGAGCTCAAGAGTCTCAATTATAACATCAGGTGACGTAACTCCGATCAGTAAAGATGAAACCGTATCTTTAGCTTCCCCTCGAAGACATTTTCGTAAACGCCATACATTCTCAGTGTCTGTATACTTGCATAGCTTTGTCGATTCATAAAAAGCCTGTTTAAATTGCAGCCATTCAAGCGAATCACCATGAAAATAAGGTAGATCTTTGGATGTCGCCAACCTTGTAAGAAGCTTATCGTTATTATTTTTTGATGTCGAGGCAACAATTGTATCTCGTAGCGCTTCAGTCAGCTTTTGGATGTCATTCTTTCGGTTCTCTTTACAGTTTTCATGGGAAATAGTTGAATGCGTTTCATCTAGCGGCTCGAGCGACGCGTCATAATGAGATTCTATACTCTGATCGAGCCAGGCATGCACTCTGCTGTCAAGAGACATCGATTTTGAAGTGACGGAACACGAAGATTTTGACCGTCTTTGCCTATCCAGAGATTCAATTTCAGCGGCCAATTTCTTATCAATTAAATCAGCCTGAATAGCTTTTATTTTAGCTGCAGCTTCAGCTTTTGCACGTACGGCCTCCATCTCTAGAGTGGCTTTAGCTTGCGCCGCTTCCAGCTCCAACGCCCTCCGCCGTGAAAGGGATGATGACGTCCCTTTAGTTTTACCGGTTGCTGCGGATTTGGCATCATGCTGGTCGACCGATCCATTTTTTTCTGATTTAACTAAAAGAGGAACCTCACCACAATCCTGGCGCAACTCTTCCTTGGCACCGCGTGGTTTCCGTTTGCGCGATGTAGGGGGAGTGCGAAACATTTTACCAGCCTTTTCCAAATTCAGCTCAAGGACCACAAAATGTAACCGACAGAGGCACTGGTAGAGGCTGGATCAATGTCATTTATTTTTCTTTTCTCATAAAAACATAAAACTATGGCGCCGAACCAAAAAGGTTAGCAGCGTGGCCGTCGCTAACAGTTACAAATAGTTTTTTTAAGTTTAATTCTAATTAGATTTGCTAAAAAAATGTTTTTCAGTCATAGTTTATGTATATTTACAAATCAGCAACAAAGGTATGAATGATTAAGTTATTTACTTAGTTTTATAACTTATCCTAAGTTTGTAGCATTATTTCAATACATGAATACTTACTGGATTTATCCTATTGCAATCTTGGGCAAGCGTGAACTCTGAAATAGTGCCATTCTCCTGCCCAATAAACAGCTGCCGAGTTTCAGGAGTATAGAACATGGAGGTGCACCCTGACGGCATATACTGGCAGATGCTAGGCCAGTACTGCCCAGAGTCACGCTTTAACCATACTCTTACTGTCCTGTTATAGAAAAAAACAAATAAATTACCAAAAACATATTTCCCAATGTGAAATTAGATGAATTAAAATAATGAAACAGATTTAAAAATACAGTTAATGCAAATGAAGGGACAGAAAGTGCGAAATACATTAATATATTGACAGATGCGAGAGGGTACATATAAATTTGCACAGTCGGAAAATTATGATGAATGCCCAAAATAGTTCATAACAGATATCACGAAGAACAGATAATAAGTAGAATTAGCATTGTATAATGAGTCAGAGCTCTCACTTATCGTCACAAACGCTAATTACACCATCCTCCCCAGGTATGACCACTGCCGCATTTACATCGTCAGTGCAACCCTCCAATTTGTTTAGGAGTGCTGGTTTTTTCGTTGTAGAAAATCTATCGTTGGGTGTCCTAGGTGCAGGCTTTATTTCAGCGGCCATTCTGTAAAAATTTCAATGCAAATAAACACGAAATAGATATCGACACTTTACAGAAAGAATAACGTCATATTTAATTTGACATGAATTTGGCATTCCGGCGTGACATGACAAACATATACTGACTCGACGACGTTGACTAATAAAATACCCATGCTAGGTGTCAGTTGAGTTGACTTCAGTCAGTTCAGTTGTTCAGTAACAGTAGGTACCGATTTATATAGTCAGTTCACTCGTCAGTCAGCAGTTAATAATAAGTGCGCATTGCAGTGAAGAAGGCTCGAGATATAAAATAAATTGTTGTAAATTAGGTATCTTGTGTAAACTTTTCTCCGTGTTTCTCAAGTACTTCTCATCAGGATGGCCCAGTCTATGAAAAAATTGGCTTGTCAAGTGCTTAACAAAACGAATAATGTAGAAGTAATTCTGAATTCAACTGCTCTAAGAGCGAACAGGTAAAGAAAGCTTATACCGGCATTTACGTAATATTCTGCAGAGGTTAGTTGTTATTTACTTGCAATGTGAAATAAATTACAAAGAACTCTAAAACGCGGTTATTTGGTTGCCTTACGCATCCGATACTTAAATCAGTGTTACGGTTATTTTCAGTAAGAACCAGATGATAATTCGTATTAGTAGGTATGTACCTACCAGACAGCTGCTGTAGCACAGTACGATTCTTGATAGACTTCAATGTTTTACTATGCACTGATTAATAAAATACTATTAATTGTTAATATCCTTTTAATTTTTTCCAAGGCCTCGTGTCTTACCAAATTTTATCAAAATTAATTCAATAGCAGTGTCCACACTATGATATGGTCCATATTAGTTTTTAAGCATATAAATAACTTTTTATTCTATTATTTTCAACAGAAATGTGGAAAAATGTGTGGGATGATTATTAATTTTGCAGTGGATCACTAACTCAACTCCAACTCAAATGAATTATCTACCAAAAACAGTTTGTTGTAAGATTTTTTTAAGTAGGTACTATTTGGTTAGTACACATGTAAATTTTGTGTTATAAATTTATATTTTATATTCATTGTTTAAAATTGTTGGATATTTAGTAAGTGTCTCTGTAATCTTTAACACTTCAATACTTCTCTTATATAGCAGTCATCCAAGTTGGTATTTGAACAGAGTTATAGTTTGGAAATTCTCATTAATATTTCAGTAGATAAAAATATTGTACTAAGGTAACAATTTAGAGTAACAGTTTATCTAATCAGATTCTTATTAGAATATATAATATTGTTTTACCAGTAACACACTAGTCATTGCTTGCATTATGTACAGAATTTTTAATATCTAGAAATTTGCATATTTGGATAAAAGATAATTGAAGGGACAGAAATTTTGCACATTCTCACAACTGGATATGTTACCAAGATTTCTTTTACATACATATAATCTTGTTTATTTTTCTTGCGTTGAAAATGGAGCCAACAGTTTGGAAATGACCAAAATATTCATCTGTATGTCTCAAAGATGGAATTGAGATTCAAATAATGACATTAATTTTTTTTCTTATCAATAGTCACTGGTGGAGCAATGTACAGATGGGTCCTCCAGATGTTATCCTTGGTATCACAGAGGCTTACAAAAGGGACACGGATCCCAAGAAGGTCAATCTTGGTGTAGGAGCCTATAGAGATGATGACGGCAAACCATTTGTACTGCCTTCAGTTAAAAAAGTATGTCTTTGTACATATTTAGAGTTATTCATACATATCAAGTCTTTCTTTGTTTCCCTTAGAAGGAGTACTTTCTTCTCTCTCTCACTTTCTTATCTGATTATAGCAACTAATTGCATTCTAATATATTTGCTTAAAAGCTCTGTGGCTGCTAAAGCCTATATGTATAATTAATTTTATTTTCATGTATATATAAATGTGTAATATAATTTACTACCTACACTCAGTCTACTACTAGTTGTTCTTTTGTTTTGTTTCTAATTTAATATTTTATTTTGTAGGCTGAAGAAATTCTTCATCAGAAAGGCCTGAACCATGAATATGCTCCGATTGCTGGAGAAACCGCATACACTGATCTCGTAGCCCAGCTTGCATTTGGGGAAAATTCACAAGTTCTCAAAGATAAAACAAATTGTACTGTCCAGGTATGTCTTTATTGTGAATACTCTGTTATTTCAGGCACGACCTCCACATGCCACATTCATAGGGAACTTTGGTTCCGATGATGTGGAGTTGGAACTTGTAGTCTCCATGGAAATTTCGTTGGCACGATTTAGCATACTCTCAATTATTAGGTAAACAATCTTGTGAGAAATATTTGTTCCTGAATATGGTCAAAGTATTTCTTTGCCTTAGTCGCCTTTACAATATCCGCGGGAAAAATTTGGTGGTGATTTCGTGCAAGATCACACAGAAGACTTACCCATCTGTGACATCAAAGAAAAAGTTTCTTATTACTTGTTTACTTAATAAAATATTTTAATCTGCTTTTGTTTGAGCAATTTGTCAAGGGTCCCCATATACGAAGAATTTCACATCAAAATAGAATTATTATAACCGTTTTAGAAAATGCGTCTGTCCGTTGTATTATATCACTCCATTTTTTGTAACGTGTATTTTAATTCGACCTTGACTTTGTTGATTGGCATTTACCTCGCGAGTTGCGGTAGAAATGCATACTCTCGTCATAATGATGTTTACTTGACAACTAATTGTGCAAGGTCTAATGATGCACTGTTTATCAATTACTATCATGTAACTAATTAACTACTAAAATCGTAACATAAGCATCATTGATCATCTGCAGACACTTGTAATAGCGCTTTTGTATTTTGTTTGTTACACAACAAACAAGTTGTTTAGTTGTTTCAAAGCTATACCAAATTATTACCCTTGGTTTACCAAATACTACAGACAAAATACGATAGTTGAAAAAAATGTTTTAATGAACTGACTGCAGAAAAATAATGGCTCAATTAATGCCTTGCCTTAGTGAATTTTAAGAATGGAAGTCTTCAATTTGAATATTTGTTATGCAATTTACACATTAGCAAAAACAATTTAATGATAAATTATCAATTATATTTATATTCGCATTTCACATTCTCTCCTGGCCTTAATATCAGTCACATCTTCAGCTCTTTGTAAAGGAGTCCAGGGTGCGTCTTTACACCATGATCACTAACTGTACGAAAAAAAAATTTACAATGAAAAAACTACATTGGCTTAAACAAATGACATCCTGTTCTGCAAATAATGCATGTCCGTTTGGTTTTAATGATCATTGTCGTAATCACGCAATTAATTGATGCAAATTTTGCAAAATAATTTCTTCTTATGTCGTTTTTTTTATTAGTCTTAGGCAGGGGCTTCGCTCCTGAGTAGGTATTTTCAGAAATTAAAATAGCCGATTTTACTCCTGAATTTCTAATATAGGTACTTTGACAAATATCGACGAAATAAGTTCAATCGTTTTGAGTTTATTAGTAAATGGATACGGACTTTTTGAGATCCGCGTAAACATTAAATCCTATTTACAGACGTTATCCGGAACCGGGGCGCTCCGTCTCGGGCTCGAGTTTGTCACGAAGCACTACGCCAAGAACAAGGAGATATGGCTACCTACCCCCACGTGGGGCAACCACCCACAGATCTGCAACACCCTGGGTCTGTCCCACAAGAAATACCGCTACTACGACCCTAACACACACGGGTTCGATGTCAAGGGCGCTATTGAAGATATCAGCGTAAGTTTAATTATTTTTTTTTTCCTTTTTGCTAATTAAAATATCTTTCTATTTGACAGTGGTTCCGAGCTTAATGTTTATCTACTAGGAGTTTATTTTTGTAACATTAAATACTTCTAGATACCTATATTTCATTCTTCTATCTGTAGTCACGGTAACATTGTCACCCCACTGAAGAGGAGCTCGGGGTATTCCCTTAACTATGTATGTAACATTAAATACTTACTTGTCAAGTAATAAAGGCATATTATTAGAAGAAACCATTAAGACAAAAGATTTAAAGCATATTTTTAGGTGAAATATGACAAAGACCAATTTGTAAAAGTGCCCTTTAAAAGTAATCTTACTTAACCTTGCTCTATGTTCTTTTATGATACTCTTGCGTTATCTACATACTTACTTTTCTATAAATATTGCATACTGATTTTATCAAGGCTATGGATCTGATAATATTGTGTTTGGAGTGTATTTGTACATGTGATTTCTATATTTATTGGATATTTTTTGAAGTTTTATCATCCACCATATCCATCCATTAAAAAAAAATACATTACATACATACATTAAAAAAAAAGTGTACAATTAATTCTGTCATACCTATAGATAGGTTCTATTCTAAAGTGCCCGAAACCACACGGCAAAGAGTCTTGAACCTTAATATTTACTTGAAAGGGGTATCGTAACATATGTTGTAAAAGTTGGGCATAATATATAACATGGATAAACAATCTTCATATTGCACAATAAAACAATTGATTTCACGCGTCGACTGCGTGTTGTCGATAGTGGTGAATCGTCAATGGTGTGACGTCAATAAACTATTTTTCTTTAATATTTTGTAAAAACAACTAGGACAAAACAAAAGTTCAAGAACTCGTGTTCCATTGGTGTTTTTGGTATTCAAGCAGACACATTTCCACGCGTTACAAAAACAAACCTGTAAATAATTTATAGAACAAAAGTGGGAGTCGCTCCTTGAAATAAAACTAAGTATTTATTCGTCTTCATCGCGCTCAGCGGTTTTATAGAAGTTGTATTCCGCCACAGTATAACATCCACCTCTTTCATGGACTTTTCGTAGAAGACGATTAACTAGTAAATAGTTCATATAAAAATCACAATTCAAAAATTTTACCACATCTTTTTACAGCATGGTATATAATATATATGATCTGAATAAATGTGACTTTAAATGATTTAAAGCAAATCCTGAGTATGAAATTTCTATTTTTGCCTGAAGTCGATACAAATAGACATAACGCGCGTTACCTTTTACCTAGATTACATTGATTAAGTAGGTACCTACATAATAATTTCAAATTACTTCATAAGAAACCAAAATAGTTTTCGCGACCGCGCGCATAACTAAGAGGTCCCGATAAAATCCCCTTATCTGTTACTATACCTATTACATACATTACCGGTTCAATCCAGTTCTTATCAATGGACCATAATCATGTTTTCATTTTATACATAAACAGAGAATAAATAGGCGCTTGTTCCTAATGTGTTACATCATCTGAAGGAACTGTTGAGAAGGAAAAAGCGCATGAGTAAAACGAAATTTAAAATAAAAAGAAAATACCACTCAAAATGTGAGCTCGGTTTTTACCTACTGAATATGTCAAAATAAAATAAAAAAAAGGCAATGTTTGTTATAGTCAGACTTGTGTTAAAAGATACTGCAAATTTAATATATTCCTTTGCAATCGCGCATAATTTTAACGAAATATAATACTATTGGTTAAATTCAGCATATTTTGTTTAAATATTTATTTTTATTTTTCAGAAAATCCCCGAAGGATCAATAATCTTGTTACATGCGTGTGCGCACAATCCCACCGGCGTGGACCCCAAGCCCGCCGACTGGGCGCAACTTTCTGGTGTATGTATATATTTTTAAGAGTTTCTATATCCATCTATTAGATCCATAATAGAAGAAGCCAATTTATAGGTCCTTCCAGCTACATTTATGATAGGTAAACTAGATTATGCGCGGGGTTTCGCTCCCGTGGTAATTTACAGAAAAAAAAATATGTAAGCAAAGTTATTCTTAAAGGTATATAATATGCTGTGTACCAAATTTCATCAAAATCAGTTAATTAGTTTTTGAATTTATTCATTACAAAAATACAAATAATGCATTTTTTCCCCTTTATTATTAGTGTGGATCTTTAAAACCAACCATTATTACTTGTAATTCTTTTGTGACAAAACTTTTACATATTTATCCGTCCAGGTCATCAAAGAGAAGAAGCTGTTCCCATTCTTCGACATGGCGTACCAGGGCTTCGCGACCGGCGACGTGGACAACGACGCCGCGGCCGTGCGCCTGTTCGTCAAAGAGGGACACCAGGTCATGCTGGCACAGAGTTTTGCCAAGAATATGGGTGAGATTTCAGAATTTGATGACTTTGAATGCAAATCTACATAATACTAAGGGTCAACGACCTGTAGATTCACAACTCCGCTGAAAACACATCGTAATTAAACAAATTTGATCGTTCGAAAATGAATCTTAATGTACTATAATAAAACACACAATCATTAAATATAAAGCTCTCTTTATTGTAAAGGAGCAGAGTTTTACATTTTTCCACCCAAGTTTTTCTCTGACAAGAAAAGAGCTCACTCTATTTTTGGGGCATCTTTTTCATTTATTTATGTAAACTTTATTGCACCTAAATGTATTATAGTTGGACTTAATGCCATAGCGCATTCTCTACCAGTCGAACCTAGTAGACCCAACTAAGATTTATCCTGGTAACGGGGGTTTTTTTTTATTTTACGATTCTCCTTGCTAGTCTTAGTCGATTAACTTGAAGTTTTCGCGTTTCTCCTCGCAATGCACGGCGAGGGTCGCCCTTTTTAACAAAACAATTTGGTCCTCCTTTAAGAAGCTTTTGATTCAATCTTAATAGATCGTGTTTTTTTTTATGTTCCCAATAATTTGGAACAAAATATTATTTCCAAGGTCATGAACTATTACAACCATAAAATATGTTATCACTATCAGTCACGCGATGTTAGGTAATAACAAAATAGGTATAAGTATTGCGTTGCGATGAGATAAGAGTAATCTTATGTTTAGATATTATCAATTGATACCCCCTATCGGGACTGTTGGCTAAACTTGTGAAAGACTTAAGATTCTTCTTGGTAAATATGTATTTAAAATCCACACTATAATTAAAATATATTTTTTGTGCTTTTGTATGTTTGTGCATAAACGCATGCATAAACTCAAAAACTACTGGAGTAATAAAGAGTAGACCTTCGGTAATGTTATAGGCTTCTTTTTTAGGCATTTCCCACAAGAGCGAAATCCCGCGCAAAATCTAGTATGTAGTAAAATAAATACATAATATCATCTAATATAAATAATAATACGTAAAAAAATGTGTAGAAAATATTAACGTTATACATTTATTGGTATTAATTAATTATTAGAAGTTAAACTAATTTAACTCATCTAAGCTATACGAGTAGTACGTGTACGTCGAACGAAAAACGTTTATTTTAGGTATAGTAATAATTTCGCAAGTAATTTTAACAATTAATAATTATAAAAGTAATAATTAAAAAATAAGTACGGCAAAAAAGAAAAAGAAATAAATACCTTAAATCGGAACTGAACATTCAAAGACATTTTAAATTAAGCAGTAAAGTTGGTGACAACTTTACAAGACAAGACAAAAAATATTATTTACAAATTTGTTATTGTGATACATAGTTACAGTTATCTTGACTCGTGGGTCGCTAACCTTGCTGATGAATAGTTACTTGTTTTTACTTAGGGCGTCATGTTCGAGGACATGTTAAATTTGAACTTAAGTTTATTGAAAATTTTCAATTTTTTTTCTTCTTAATCCTTAAGTTTTCCTTAATCCCAACTAATGTTAAAAATGCGCAAGTAAGTTTATTTGTTTTTTTTTACTGTTGTTTACTGAACCAATCTTAAAATATTGTGTAGGTAATTAACAGTCAAAACTATAGTGGCCGTGGAATTCTTTATTTCATATCAAAAATAATATGTTTAATTTCTACATAATCTGCCAAACTACAATACAGTTTGTCGGAAGCAGCTCTCGTAGATCTGTCTTCCCCGCAAGAAACATAGACGTCACTATATGTACATATGTATGCTACATATTATATAAACTCGACTAAGTAGTTAAAACTAATACACTAGGTCAGTAGTTTAGAAGTATTATTATTGTTGTACGGTAGTTACCTACAGTAATAACCATAAAAATAAATCCAATGTTCGAAATTCTGTAGTAATAACGCAGTTTGAGTTTATAAAGGTAGGCAACCGATTGAGATTATATTGATAAATTTACGGGACGGGCCTTATCGCAACAATAACTTTGTACAGCAATAATATAGTTCCCAAATGTAGTGCAATGAGTATTTGATAAATTGGTTGATAGAGCTAATTATTAATCGATAGATTGAGCTGCAACAATCGGCCATTTTATTCTCTCCCCTTTATACTTTGTACGGTAGATAGAACAAACAGCTTAAAAATACACATAGGCGACGTTCAGCTGTAAGGCTTAATGGTAGAATTGAGATTCAAATAGTAACAAATTCCTAGGTCATCGCCGAAAAGAAAAATCCCAAGTTTATTAGTATTCCCCAAAGTCGCCTTTTACGTCATTCATGAGATAGATTTAGATTGGTCCTATTCTTAAGTGCAACCACACGGCACTTCTTGGTTTCTTCATTGAAATCGTTTGAATTTAGTAGTTTTCGTGATTCTAATTTGTAAAAAAAAAAGGTGGTAAAAACGATTATAGTTCAATCATTAGCTCTAAGGAAGCCATACCATAATTTATCTTAATAAATAATAATCAGGCAAATTTTTATTTTTTAATTTTTCATCAGGCTTATACGGCGAGCGTGCTGGAGCCTTGACGTTCCTCTGTGGGGACCCAGAGAGTGCTGCCAAAGTGATGTCTCAGGCCAAGATCATGGTCAGGACTATGTACTCCAACCCACCGTTATACGGCGCCCGCCTTGTCACAGAGATCCTGTCCAACCCGCAACTCAAGAAACAATGGTGAGTGCTTTTAGGAGGAGTCACATGATAATATTTATTATTTGAGATTTCACTATTTAATTTATAAGTCCCATTGGTGAGATAGGACAAGGGTACTGAATCTGCCGTAAGCTACGCTACTTTTTTTTTATGAAATAGGTATTTAGATCCTAAACCGGCGAGCTTAAATAAATAATTTGTTGATTTTGATCGTAACTGCCTCTTGCGATTTACTCGTTATTAAACTCGTTATATAAAATAGAGGAATTTAAACTCATTAGGCCAAATCCCGAAAAAATGTAGTTATCACTTTGGAACTCCTATTTTCAGGTTGGGTGACGTGAAACTAATGGCCGACCGCATCATCTCCATGAGGAAGCAACTCCGCGCAGGAATCGAGGGCGCCGGCAACAAACAAAATTGGCAACATATCACCGACCAGATCGGAATGTTCTGCTTCACCGGACTGAAGCCTGACCAGGTAAAATAGATTTCACTTCATGTATCCCTCTATATGCGGATTATATGTTAGGAGGCTAAAGATAGCACTCACATTTCGTGCAATAAAATTGAGGAAGCAGCTGAGAGATTGGAGTGTTTGTTACTAGCGAATAAAGGTTCTTGTGCTACAAACTTGCACTAAGTGAGCTGTGATGTAGATGAAGCGAAAGAAGTATGTAGGGATTGTAGGAAGAAAGAAGTAGTCTGCCTACCCCTCTTGGAATGAGGCGTATTTTTTCTTTATGTATGTAATAACCGTTCTAACAACTCTTTCCAGGTTGAGAGGCTTACCAAGGACTTCCACATCTACCTGACGAAAGATGGCCGCATCTCAGTCGCCGGCATTTCTTCAAAGAATGTGAACTACGTCGCAGAAGCCATGCACAAAGTCACCTCCTAGACTACATATCAAATTCTGCTGCCATACACAATGACGACACAAATCACGAATCAACGCTACGGTATAGCACAGTATTTATTTTTTAACTCTTTATCATAATGTATGTTACATATAAATCTTATATATCATGTTAAGAATAAATGTCGTCGATCTTTTTTTTTAAATAAATTTATATTTTTGTTTTTACTTAGGTGTTTTCGTTTATACAGTTTATCCAGGGTATATGAAACAAAGTGATATGATTAAACTTTTATTGTTAAAATAAGTAGATAAAATAAACTTGATGCCAAAACACAGAAATTGTATTAACATGTTTCAGTGATCTACGACGGTACTATGCGTATGCGACATATTTACAGCAGACAAACAAATTACCTTAACTTCTAGTTAAAAACGGATGCAGGTCAATCGTTAACATTGCTTATTATAATAAAATTTAATTTGTATATAATTAAATACAAGTGTATAATGTCCTTTGAGGACGGCTTACAAATAATGGGAACACATTTCTCCACGAGGCGTGTCGTGGTAACAATTTAACCGTATTCACCTGCATCGACATCAAAAATCGATGTAAATCAATAACATTAGACTAAACTAATTCAGTTTATTGTAGGTACAGCTACCGTGAGCTTAGCTTGCCATTGTTACTGGCGACAGAAATCAACTTTTTGTTTGAAAAAAAATAAGAGGGCAGTGCATCTACCCGCATTCCAGCCGCTAGCGACCGTAGCAAACCAATACTCATAAGGATTGATACACACCAAAAATGCGTTTTATACAATTTTATTAAAGAAATTATTATACAAAATATACTAATATACGACGACAGTTCTCATTGATATTTCAATAAAAATAGTTATAATATATGTACATTTTCAAATAGAATTACACATGGCACTATTCTCTTCATTCCTTTTAAAGCAAGAAATATGTACCATTGAAACTCGTTATTTTCATACGATATGCTAGGATTACCGTGCACATAATGAGATTTCAGGTTTAAATTTATTTGGTCACGGCCAACATTTGACATAAGTGACATGACATACACGGCTTTTCTTTTCAAATAAAATACGACACGTTCCTAAACACTTGGTCACGAAATTTAATAAAATTTGTTATTGTTTGAGATCGCTATTTCAGAATTTGAAAATTAAATTACAGTGGTTTGCACAGAAAAAGAGTAAAGTATATTTTTACTAGAATTGTCTGTATACGACTTAAATATATTTTTACTAAAATTGTCTGTAGGTAGCTTCGAACATTGCACTTGGTGAAGCAAAATGATTTTAGCAAGTACCGTTAAAACTAAAATACAATGAATCTCTTGTTTTTCTGTGATAACTCAAAAACAAATCTAAATTAATTTTGTACTTTTTTATAGATATTAATCAGATCAAGTTAAATTATTTCGTATGAATAATTTTAAAACTGGATTAGTGTCTTGGTATTTATGTACTTACTATGAATTTTGGTATACAACCTATTAGGCAGATGTATTAAAATTACTTTTCTGCGCCAAATGTAAGTTCACTTGCTTTAATGAGCATTGCAATTTTCAATGTACAATTTCCAAAACTTAAATGCTCCACCACCTTGACATTATCTAATATTGCAATCTATGAGAACAAGATATATCAATAAATAATAAAAAGATTGGCTACGTCATATATAGATAAATAATTCAAACATTAACTAAATATAAACACAACAGTTGAGCATTACGGATAACTATGGAGGCGTCCATACTATTGTTTCTAGATTACATGTATGTATGTAAAATAGATTACACTACGACCAAATTTCAACGTAAAATATACATAAACGAAAACTGACAGAAACCTATACGTCAATGGGCTAAAAGATCCCTTTTTCATTGACTCCGTCGACTGTTAATTCGATAACATCCGACTGGATTTCTAATAAAGAGAGCAGTTGCCTTTAACTTTATACATATCATGCTTCATGATTTTTGAAGTGGGAAGAACATATTTACACAAAGTACATTTACATGTTAAAGAATATAAGTACCTAAACTTATTTGTGCGTCGCAGCTACTGCATTGCATTGGGCTAATATGACTTATTATTTATCTATCTTCTTAATGATTAAGAAGTATTTTTATCTTTAAGATAGATAAAAAATAAGTCATATGTGTTGTCAATGTTTTGTGAATATTCCCACTGAATCTTTTGCAATGAAGAGTCTTATACATAAGGCGATTCGTGGCATAAACTGTCTACTTATTCAACATATTCAAAGATCATATTTCAAACCATAAATAAATTACATTATTTTTTCTCAAAAAACAACCTTAAATTAAACATTAAGTTACTGCAATCCGAATTTATTGTGGTTTTAAATGAATATATTTGTACTTATTCTCTTGATAAAAATATGAAATGAAGAATTCCTTATTAATCATACGAATTTGAAAACAAATTTCCGACATAAAAGTCAGCGAATATTAATATTTTAGTCAAAATGGAATGATCACACTCGCAGGAGTTCTTTCCACTTGAATGATCCACTTCTCCATTTAGATGATTTTTATTTTTCTTGCACGTGACACTAATTATTTTTTGTTTTCTTTTTTAATAATATAACGCCTATTTCTTATGATTCGGTTAAAGACAATCGACCTAACCATTTCGGTACTAAGACATGTGCCAACTGACAAAGTCTTTTCTGACTTACATGCATTAGATTGAATATTAACCGACGTATTTACGATAAGGGCGCACATCCTCAGGAAAACTGCACATTGAGGCAACTGGATGTGTAACTATAATCGTGTTGGATAGGTGGACCCCAAGCTCATTTTCAGGGAGATGAAAGAGCAACCAGGCCTAACGTAATGAGGATGAGCCAAGTTAGGATAAAAGCCATTAATAATAATAAATTTGATAACGCAAAGTTTGATCCGGAATTTATGATGGTGTAATCGTGAAAATGAGTAACAGATGAGTGTTAAAATTATATGGACGAGGAACAGTGATTTGGCTATTACGACATAAATGAGCAAGGAGCAGAAAAAGTCCAATTTTTAGAGTACCTATTTACATGCTGTGAACAATTTGGAAAAAAATTGTCGGTTACTGTTTGAAACAAACTAGTTTCTTATCACAGCCAATTGAAGAATTAAAACAAAATACAGTTCGGCCGAATTTTTGAAGGTTCTGACTGAATCAACATCCGAGCCTTGTGATTCCGCGTCGCTGCGGTCTCCCCTGCGCCCTCTTCACGGCCAGTGAGTCTTATAAAAGGCCTTCTCCTTTGGATTACTTCAGCGCTCAACCAGTTCAATAGCTCGCTCCCATCCCATCATGGTTACTTGCTGGATCTCATGTCTAAAGCTAAACGCCCTCATAAAGATTGTAAAACTATTCCTAATAAAGGTAGTAATTATCAATGGATTTTTAAATTATCTCTCAGCACTCTTACCTGCGACGTTTTACCTAAACGCCTGTAGTTCCACTTTGAAATACTTTGTATATTGTCTTTATTATTCTGTGATTCACAACACAATCATAAGAAATTCGCCCTTGATCTTTTAACATCGACTGTTTTTAAACTTGCCTATTTCACTGTTACATTTCTGACCTGAGAGTGGATACATTTATATTTAACTAATATGCTACTTGTATTTACTATTATGAAATGCACCAATATGAAACTCAGTGGATTTCAACACTGACTTCAAATTTATCAAACATAACAATGTCCTATTATATTGGTTCCCCAACGTACAAAAATTAACACGGTACAAACAAACATCCAATATTTTATTGCAGTCACACAGACCCAAACGAAACATCACTAAGTCTTCACACTTCATATGTCCCACTTTTAACCTAGTGCCATTATATAAAAGAAACGTTTTCCAATTGTATTAAAACTAGTTTATTGCTCATTTATTTAAAGGCATACTTTCACTTACAGTCTGTGAGTCTGTGGAGTTTGCGGAGTCTTCTCCTAGAAGTCTACTTAACTGGTCATCCAAGTTATCTGTTCGGCGCGGGTCACGCTTGGCCTCTTCGGTGGCAAATACGTCATCACCGACCATCATGCCTTCCTCTAAATACGAGAAAGACTCTAAATTGATATCAGACGTGCTGATCGCTGTACTATAGATATCTATCCGTTTTTGTTGCGATTTAGCCTCTGCCACCTTTTCTGATAACTTTTCCTTGGCCTTTGTGAGCGCATCCGACTCGGACTTATCGATTTTGGTATCTGAATCTTTATGTTTATCCATGGTTTTGGATTTAAGTGCGAAGGAAGAATCATTGCTGGACGATCCATCGTCTTGCAGTTGACTCAACAATGTTCGTGTGGCTAGTGATAGGCCACTCGAACTACTGAATATTTCTCCGCTCTCACCTAAAAATTGATAAAAAAATATTATAGATTGGCTTTTCATTAGTATTCAACATGGATGATATAAGAGGATAAGATACGAAAACAAGTTATGAACACAAAACATTACCCTTAAAGAAGTTGCTGTACATACCACTAGGAGTCGCCCGTTGCATGCTGTCTTGTGAAGAGTGCTTGCTGTCTTGTTTGCCCACCATAAAATCGTTCTCACTATCGCTAGACATCCCGAGGTCTAGGTGCAAGGAGTTCAGCTTGTCGTCGTCGTCTTTGTCCTTCCTCGAGACGGTATCCAACTCAATCTCCCAGTCGGTAACACTCGACGAATCCTTTATTCCCTCAGAGTCTTTGGCAAAACTTGACTTCGCCTCATCGTCTTTCTCTATCAAAGGCAGTGTCGTGTCATCCAAAGGCACCACCATACCACCTATACTTTCTGTAGTGGAGTCTAAACTACTGGGATCATTGATTTGGCTTTCGAATAATACTGGTGTGTCTTGTGTAATCTGTGGTAATTTTTTGGCTTCCTCAGGTGCGCGCACGCCACGACTGTCGAGGATTTCAGACATGGTGGTCGCTCGCGCAGTTTGCTCGTTATTCAACTCTAGAACAATCACATTGCCGGCGGACTTCACTGCTTCAGCCTCTGTTTTTGACGCTTGCAACAACTGATTTACGTTCTTTCCCATGATTATCTTTGACATATCGTTACCGTTCTTGGTAAATGTCAAAGCTTTACCGATTGTCGCCCCTTTTTGAACGACTATAACGCCCTTACTGCTCGTCGGCCGGACGATAGGATTAGTTAGTTTAGGTGTGGTGACCGGCGTCATGCCTTTGGCGGGTACTATATCGGCTAAGTTCGCAGTTTTTATTGGTTCTACCCCAAGAATTTTAGTACTCGATCTTGGCATCGAACTGACGACTGTGGGTTTTGACATTGCTGTCACTGTCGATTTCGAACCTTGTGAGATCGACTGTGAACTGACAGGCACGAGTTTCATAGCTGTAGAGAGACCTTTGAAATGCAACAAAGGTAACTGACCTTCTCCTACCGCTTTCGTCCGAGCTTTAGCAGGTAACACAACCATTTTTTGTCCAGATCTAGGATTCAGGACGACTGCTTTCGCAGAAACTTTCAAGTCCGTCGCCGGTATTCCTTTTGGCGTGAGCGTTTCGGGAGTTTTAGGCGACATGCTATTTGTACTAACGGCCACGCCTTTGGCAGGCGTGTTGACAGATGTGATAATGTATTTTGAGTTCGGTGTACTCTTGCTCTCGGCCGAAGATGGTTTTGATACTACTATCATTTTTTCTGACCCGACCTGCGTGCTCTGCGGCTGAGATTTTGGCATCGACCCGATCACTTTAGTGGCGATTATTTTGCCGCCGGCTGCGAGCGGTTTCGGTGCGGAACTAGACGCGACGACCAGTTGCCGATTCGACAGCAACTTGATGCCACCGCCGCTTTCAGTAGGCTTTTGTAATATCTTCACATCGGAAACTTGTCCCTTTTTGTCTTCTCCACGTTTCTTGATGATCAGATGGCAAGGTTTCCCGCTGACTGTTTTAGAGGCGGGGGTTTGAGCTTGCAGACCGCTGGCGTCGTCCGGGTGCGGACTCTCCGGCACTCCGAGCTCGTGCGGCACTGTGGCTGGCTGGGTTAACAACTGCATAGTGGGAGAATCTGACATCATGCCTGGTGACGAAAGAACCTTAGGCTTGATTTCATCCATATAGTCCTGCTTATGTTTAGTGCCGAGTATAGACTGCGCATAGCTAGCTTGAAAGGTGTTTGGAGGGCCGGAGTACTCAATTTGCATGGTGGTAGGGTTGTACTGCTTGCTGGGAGATGATAAGAGCTCTCTCTCCTTCTCTCTCTTTTGAGCTTTGGCCTGTGCGGCTTTGGCCTTTTGTGCTCTCGGCTTGTGTGGTGTAGACCTCGGCGTGTGGGTTTGATTTGATTTACTAGTTGAAACTTTACTGACTTGATTATATGAGTGCTTAGACTGTCCTGATGGTTTACCTGTGGGAAAAATATTTGGTTATTTTTTGAGACAATCATGAGTTTTATCGAAGAGAGAATTAACGAAAAATATCTCACTTGTAGCGGGCTGCGAGAACTTGGAGTATATCTGTGAGAGGTTGAGGTGTTTCTGATTGGAGTTTACCGGTATGTTTCTCATATTCTTGACAGGCGTGACACCATCCTCTGGTATTGCACCGCCCTCTGGGATTTTTCTCTTCCTACTTGGCAACTCGGACTCCCACATCTGAAATATTATATTTATTTATAACTACACCAACCACAATTCTGTTTACCACTCTGAAGCACATACCCAAAAGCATATTCACCATCGACAAAGGTGATGCATCACTATCACTACATAGTATAAAGCAAAGAAGCTTCTCGCGTCTGTCTCTCTATATGAATGCTTATATCTTTAAAACTACACAACGGATCTTGATGCAGTTTTTTTTATTACTTCTTTCTTTATTTCAATATTTTCGGTATTAACCGAATTTATATGAATTACAATGCAATTTTTTTAGTGATAAACTGAATTTAAACAGAACATTTTAAAACACACTTCAAATTAAATAATAGTACTCACTTTGATAGTCTGGTCTTCCATAGCAACCGGCGGGTATGGAGTCTCTTCCATCGCATCATTTGACTGTATAGCCTCCGCCGTCTGTCCTTCAGCGTCCGCCATTTCCTCCTCACTGGTTTTGGGCGCTATTAATTTCTCAGCCTCCAACTTCTTCTGGAGCTCCTTGTTCTCCGCGGCCGTAGCCTCGGCGACTTTGTCCGCGAGTTCCGTGTACATAGACTGCGGGACTCCGCGGGGCATTAGCGGGATCCGCCTGCGGCCTTCGCTGATCCATTCTAAACCGGTATTGGGGCCAGCTAACCTGAATTGTACAAAAAATAATTTTGGGTTACAAAAAAAATGTGTTTAGTAAATTAATTACTTGTTTTTGCGCGGGACTTCGCTTCCGTGAGAAATTCCGGAACATAAGATATTTCCATGAACATTTATACATTAGAAATAACTAGAGATCTGTTCTATCTGTTTACCAAATTTCATCTAAATCTGTTCAGTACTTTTTGAGTGTATTAATTACAAAAATACAAATCTTCTCTTTGTTATTAGTGTGGATAAAAAGAAAAGTGACTGACTACTAAAGTATGGTTCTTATTCTTGAGTGAACACAACTACATACATGAATAAAAAAATCTATATGCGCATTTAATCATGCATGTTGAATAAACATTTGATATGCTAGTAGATTATGAGCTGTTTTCGCAACAAGTAAAATAAAAGGATAACCCAGTATTTTAACTAGACATTATTGAATGTTTCTTATTTGTTGGCACCAATGTAGTCGTCAGCGTATTTTTTTATTTAATATTGTTTTTCGAAAACACAAAAATTTAATCACAGACTAGTAAGTGAAAACCTATAATGTTTGCCACATTTAATGTTTAAGGGGGCGATTTTTTTATTTTTATTTTCGACTAGCTGTGCCCGCGACTTCGTCCGCGTGGAATAGTTATTTTGGGCATCATATTTATTTTTGCAAACATCAAGTATCCTCCTCGGCTTTATCAATTATATGTAGCTGCTAATTGTTATGCGACTTGGCGACGACTTGGCCCACATCATTACCCGTGATCGAACGGAGCCGTATATATGCGTTTAGGGTGAGAGGTTGTGCGTTTGTGTGTTTGTTTGTGCAAACCAATGTTAGCATATATCTCCAAAACTACTGGTCCGATTTTAATGCGGTTTTCACTACTGGATTTAGATTTGATTGGTGCATGTTCTTAGATAGGTGATACGGTTACAAATCACCAGGATGCGCTGCAGTATACAATTGTTCACATAAATGAATGTTAGCATGTATCTCCAAAACCACGGGTACAATTTGAAAGGCGGTCACGCGTATTAGAAAGAACGCTGGTTCGCCGTATTAAATGTTTCGCTGCAAATTGCTTATAACGACTATATCTCAAAACCTATTCGTCTGATTTATATACTGTAAATGGCAATTTTAGTCTACATGAAAAGCCGAAAGTAATAAACATATTTATTTGGATAAGGGTTAATACTGAATTAAAGAAAATTGGTTTCAAAATAACTTATGTTTATAATGAAAAAATAATCTTAAAAAATGAACATAAAAGTGGTTATTGTAAGTAAACCTGATGAGATAGATATATGCTCTCGCGGACTTTTTTGTAGCAAAAAATGAGTACTTCACATCTTTAGTACATTGTTTTAGTATATCTAAGTTGGTTTGCGCAGCGTTCGCGTGGAAAGCTCGCAGATGGCCGACTCATTCAACTTTGACCTGCATTGTTGACGTTTCCCGTAGGAAATCCGGGATAACATGTAGCCTATAGCCTTCCTCGATAAATAGACTATCTAACAGTGAAAGAATTATTCAAATCGGTTCAGTAGTTTCTGAGATTAGCGCGTTTAAACAAACAAACAAACAAAACAAACTCTTCAGCTTTATAATATTAGTATAGATATTTAATGTGTTGCTCTTCTTAAGCCTATTCAGATAAAGTTCTATCTAAGTAGGTACTTAAAGTAGATAAATATAAAATAATTCTGAAAATTACTCAGGACTTTAAAAAAAAATATTAAAACATTTAATCTATCTATATAATATAATATATCTATAAATATCTATAATCTAATTTAATAAATCAAAATTTTCTCAGAACAAATAAATGTTTTTAAAAATCTCCTATCCTTTTTCTGATATGAAACATTTGAAACAGTTAAATCATCTTTCTTCTAGCCAATAATTACTACTAAAGATCAGTATAGGGATGAAGACAAGGTCTTAAATAGTATAGTACCTTGATAGAATACACATTATTAAACACAATGTAAATTTTTACGTTTTTATTTTGATGTTATAAACGTTTAGTATTCATTCAAATTAAAAAGAAAAAGTCCATTTTAAAATAACTTTGCCATGGGTGAATAATAAAAAAAATGGAAGTACATACTACTATTAAGATGTGATATCTGTAAATTCAGCAGTTAAGGTTGCCAAACAAAGAAGTCTTTTGTTTATTGATGTATTTCACAATTTTTTTAGTTTATTTAATTAAACCAAATTTTTGTTTATATATATTTAATTAACACCAAAATAACAACTAGTTATCATGCCTATCTAATTGCTGAATCTCAATTTCATCATTAAGCTGAATGGGGCTCTTCAGTCTTGCGGTTTATGTACGAGTATATTGTGGATGATAATAAAGCTGAGTATGAATTGTGAGTAAAATTCAATATAATTCTATAATTTCATAATGTTAATTGAACATTATATTTTATCAATTGCCTTTTTTTATTAACAGCTTCGTCCCGGGGTAAATTTAGCGCCATCTGCAAAAGCGACGAATTCAACTTCATCTACAAAAAAGCGACGAAATTATTCTATAAAAAGCAACAAATTAAACGCCACCTACTATAACGCGACGAATTTAGCACCACTTAAGAAATAAAACTTTTCCCAAATCACACTGGAACTATAGTAGTTATAGTTCTTCAGACTCTTAATTATATAAAAGCAAAATTTCAAGAAGATTGGTTTAGTGATAAACTGTGTAGAGTTAAAAAACAAATAAACCTGCTTTCCTATATAATCAACATTCTCAATGGCTAGTTTCAAACTTTACACAAGGCTTTGCATGTACAATCCAGCTATTATCCTGTGAAACTGATAAAAAATTTATTTGGATGGTAATTATTTACAAAACAATTCCACTTAAATCTACAATGATTACTACTTTTATATAAAAAATCCTAATACCTACGAAATTAATCAGTTACAACTGTTCAACGGTTCTACACCAAGGTTTTGATTCATAAGTCTATTTGGAATGTTGTAGCCGAACAATAATGTAAGGGGATTATGTCTTTTAAAATTTTATTTAGTTTGTATAAGGTTACTTTTAGGTAATTAAATACATATATGTATTTATATATATTTTGTTTATGGGATAAGCAAATCTGATGATAAACTAACAAAACAGATCCATTATTCATTTATCACACTGGAGATCACCTCTTGCCTGTATCATGAAAAAAATAAAAAATGACATTTAAATGTTTAGGTTATCTGTCAAAAAGTCTAAATTTAAAATTTTCTTTTAATTGATAAATAAATCCCTGTAAATCTGTAATTAAAGAACAACAATGCAGTAGGTCAAAAACAAATTCAAATGACATGCATATCTATAGGGCTAAGGCACTCAAAAGAACAATAAAAACTAAACATAGTAATCAAAATTATTGACATTAATTACAATAATTTTAATAATTATAATTAAAATGCTCTATAAGCACAACTCAATCTGGTTGCATATCTATAGGCCTCTAACTTTCACAAACTCTCAGCCATCTTTGACTTTTGTTATCAGTGTTTAAAAATAAATTAACAACCCTACTGAAGAAATAATAAAAGTGTTCTTACTGTTCTGCTATTGTAGCTAATAATTCGTCATTGGACACGCGGCGTGCCTCAGCGCTGTGGCGATCATGGCTTATATGCAAAACGGCGCGCAGTTCCTCGAGTAACTTTTTTCTGCTGTCTTCCAATGCTCCTTGTGCTCTAAACACACTTATCATATTCGAGTAGGCTTCCAGTTCTATAAACAAACAATCAAACCATATTATCTCACCTTGATTGAGTACATTCCAGACATAAACATTTTCAAAACAAATTGAGATTATGAAAAGAAAACTATAGGAGGGAAAATGTAAGCCATTTCTAAGACTAAATATATACCGAGTCTGCGGAGCGTACGGCGACATTCGTCGGGGGTCAAGTTAAGGAGCATAGGCCACATTTTCAAGCGTTTAATTAAACACTAATAATACACTCTTTGATTATATGAATTCAACCATTATTTTATAAAATACTCAATTGGCAAATATCCATACTGTTTACTTCAAACGACAATTCGTTCATTTTTGACACTTGACTAGAAGAAAAACGGCTTGAGTATTGTCTATGATTTTGGGTTACCATCTAAGAAATACCAATTTACAAAAAAAAATGTGTATGAAACAATAAATAAAACACTGACGAAATTCTGCAGTTGATCTGTAATTGGAAATTATTAATAAGTTCTCTTGTAGTGTCTTTAGCATAGGGGTGCCTATGCTAAATAGAAACCTATACGCCAAATTACAAATCTTTAGACCCAGTTGTTTGGGTTGTGATTTTGTAATGTCATTGTCATCTTTTTTTTATTATAAATAGAAAATTTAATTAAATAAACTCAAATTAAAACTAAAGCTGAAACTACTTATGAAAAAGAAAGAAATAAAGATGATTATATACTAAAATTTAATTTAAAATTGTACAGTACCTGCATAGCATCAACATGCGGGAGTGTGCCTAGAAGGCTGGCAGCATTGTCATCCTTGTGTGATTTGATAATAATAAGTTAGTCCATGTGTTTGTTTACAAAATAGGCAGGTATTTAAAATTAGACTAATAATATGAGAAAGTTGACATTCAAAATATCTACTCGTATTGCTATGCTTTATTTGAACTAAGCATAGCAATACGAGTAGATATTTTGAAGGTACTTACTTGAAACCAGGCACCATTGCGCGAATTGCGAAAAGCTACTTATAAAGTAGTAGCTGTTGCCCGCGGCTTCTCTCACGGACATTGTTGTTTAAGGCGAATTAAAAGTGTAAGGTCTTATGTTATTCTCAGTAATCGTAAAGGCTTGGGGGTTGCTTTGAATATTATTTGCCTACATATTCGTACGCACAATGACCTGTTCTTCTGTTCCCGTGGGAATTACAAAATAACAAACATCCCAAATTAATGATATTTATAATTTAATATCAATTTTTTTGCAAATATTCAATAACTAAAAATTATGTCATATCATATAATAAAAAAACCTTGTAAATTTATAAAATATACAAAAACCGTCGAAAATTATATTTATACGTAGGCACACTATGTCAGCATTTTGTCTAAAATGTGGGTATTTTCTACAACTGTGTAACACTTGTTTAAAATTGACCATAGACACCGTGGCGTTTGAAGAGTAGAGTTAACAAAGATTGTTATTGCTAAAGTTACAAAATGTTGTTGACTTTTTATCATCAAAAATTAACGAATATATCATGACTATTTCATAACCAGTTTAGAGTAAATACATAACGCTGTGAGATATTACTTTAATATTGCAATTTGATACATTACAAAATTTTTGTAATTTCAAATGTTTAAATATTTGTTTAGCTATCTTTATAAATAATAACTTGTCAATGTCAAACATAGATCTGTCAAACGTCAATTACAATTTTTGAAATAAACCGAAGAAGACAGTTATTACCTACCGTACGTATTTATCTTACAGGATTTCCCTGAAGAAAACCAGAAAATTTCCATTGAAGAAAGCTTAAATAAACTTTCAAGTATGAAAAGATTCTGAATCACCTCAATCATAATCGTCACGATGACGATTTCTTGCATCAAATATTTTTTTTTATTGTTCCCTATGCGTTCATGATTGTCAAAGTTATTGTAATTTTATATGACTGTCATCTGTCATTCGAACACCAAACAACAAAACCAAAGCAACGTATTTTTGATTTGAATTACGTTTGTTTGTGTTGTCGTAGCTTAATTTAAATCTATGTTTTCCGGGTTGTGAAAGTTCAAACCTTTCTTTGTAACAATGGCAGACGTAGACGAAATTATTGACTACATAAAGTCATTGAAAAAAGGCTTTGACAAAGAATTATTCCAGAGTAAAATCGATGAATTGGCATATGTCGTCGATACCACTGGTTTGGATTATGATGATTTTCACACTTTATTTAAATTGTGGCTAAACTTGTCAATACGTAAGTGATATTTATCTATTCTGTAAATTAAAGGTGAAGTGATGTAACGTTTATATGTAATGGGAATATTATAATTCTAGCCATAACGAAATGGGTGAGTTTGGGCGCGTGTTTGGTACCTCCAGATATGATGGAAGAGCGCACTGTGGAATACGCCTTTCGATGGCTGTTAGCCAATTATGGGAACCAGACAAGTTTCTCAAGATTAGGTTTTCTTCTCGACTGGTTAACAGGTAAATCTATACATACATATGATCACGTCTATATCCCTAGCGGGGTAGACAGAGCCACTAGTCTTGAAAAGACTGATAGGCTATGCTCAGCTGATTGGCTTAGTGATAGAATTGAGATGTAGTGAATCTATTAGCTGTATTAAATCTATCAGCTGTATCATTGTATGGTTAGGGTACTTACATAAAAAAAAACATGTTACCTATTATTTTTTTATTTTTCAGCTGCCATGGACTGTGAATGTATTGACATGCCTGCATTGGATTCAGGATATGAATTATTTTATACAATGCTAACTTATGAAGTTTTGGTAAGTAAAAAAGTTAGAATACTTTACCTAAGCAAAAAGATTTTCAGCAAGTAGATGCATTTAAATACAAAATACTTTATTAAAATTTCAGACTGCTCACGCTATGAAACTAGTGTATACTTTGACAAAACCGGTTGACGTCACTAGAATGAGGGTGGTTGAGCTGTTAGATTATGCTAAGAAGCGGGAGGCTAAGAAGGTTTGTTCTTTTTCAATTTAGTTAAAACTTTGTTTATGTCATTTTAGCAACTAAGTGCTTAATATAATCACATAAATGTTTGGTTAACATATAAAAGACTGATACGCCTCATGCAGCTGTATGGCTTTATGACAGAATTGAGATTCAAATAGTGAGAAGTTGCTAACCCATTGCCTATAAGAGGAGTTCTAAGTTTATAAGTCCTATCCTGTCCCCTTAGCCACCTTTTACGACATCCATGGGAAATATATGAAGAGGCTCTATTCTAAAGTGCTGGAAAACACACAACACAGATATAAATGCTAAATCCACTAACAAATCCAAAGCATGTGGTGTGCACACTTATCAACCATATAAAACATTGGTATATGTTGTAATGAGCGAATGAGGAAAATTTAAATAGAATTAATATATTACTTTTTAGGGAAATTTCGAGTCTGCCCACCAATCAAGCGGTTTTTTTTCAATAAGAAAAATATATATGTTTTAAAAAAAGATTGCCATGATAAAATAGCTTTTGACTTTGCAGAATTTATACAGACAATTGCAAGTCTTATTGGGCTTGTTCAAATCCTACAAACCAGAGTGTGTGCCTGAAGACGTGCCCGCCATCTCAATACACACTGCATTTAAAAAGATCAATCTGAAGTTGCTTGCAAGATTCAGGAGGAATCAGGTATTTTGTATAATATGTACATACAATCCAGTTCTTTAGCACTGAAATAAATGTAGGTAAAACATTTTTTTTAAAATTAATTAACAGCCTCTAGAAGAAGAAGAAAATGAAAAACAAATGTTATTATGAATTAATTATGCCACTTAGAATATAATTTTTTAAAGATTTGATTTACCTTTATTACAAAACTTTAAGAAATTGACTGTTTTTATGAACAAACTAGAGGATGCTTAAATGAAAAAGCACAATAATTACCGTGGGAATTTCGGGAATCCCTTTCTTAGTGCACCCCTAAACCACAGAAATTACCTACACACCAAATTATGTCAGTCAGTCATTCACTGCCTTATTTCATATATTTAAGTTATTGAATAATTGAATAAATTTTCATAAAATTATTGAGTTCATAAGATTACATATTAAGTCTACTGCAGTATATCAAACCATTCTTAACTTTAACTTTCTCTAACATGGTTGTTTTAACTTACAGGAAAAAAGAAATCATCAAAGCAAAGAGAGACATCATTTATTATGGATTAATCCAGTAAATTGCGTAAGTTTTTTATTTCATCCATTTGAAAATAAACTCATAATTATATTTTTTGTCTATATTTGAATGCTAAGAAGTATATTATATATAATTCTATGTAACAGGATCGAGGGAGGAACAAGAAAGCCGAACCACTAGTGCCCAACGTGGAGTTTCTCAATGTTGGTTCCAAGCAATATGCTGATAAGGAACCACAGAAGAATTACCTTGATTTTTCAGAGTGAGTAGTATTTTGTCAAGCTGTGTTATGTTATTAATTTTGTTTGCTTAAATTACTTACATGGACAAAGTTTTGGTGTTTTTGAGGGCAAATACCCATACATATAAATCAAAGCAATTAATTGTAGACTAATTGTTGTTCATATTTATGTTTATTCAAGCACTGCATACAAACTACTGAATAGTGGTCTAGGTTAAAAGTTAGTGTATGAATAATCTCATAGATCTCTCAAGGAACAGATATTTAAAAGTAGTTCCTAGCAGACTTCTTGCATATGCAATTACATATGCAAGAAGTCTGCTAGGAAAAAACAATGTAAAATTATTTTTATTAAATCATCAAGCCATCCGCTGAACCTGGCCTTTATATCTTCAAGAAGCTCTGTCAATTCAGTTAGATATAAAGTCGTGCCATAATGTATTTCATTCTAATTCGCAGGCCAGCGCCGCTCCTGCAATACAGCTTGCAGCACCGCATGTCGCGGCCGGCGCGGCTGCGCGCGCTGCTGTGCAACCCCACCGGGGTCACCCTGCTCGCCACAGCACACGATGACGACCATGCGTTCCTGTCACACGACCTTCAGCACTTGCTGACCAGTTGTAAGTTGCACTATGTAAATGTGAAATTATTTTGTCTCATATTAACATCCTGCAATTTGTACCCTCAGTGGTTAGTTAGATTTCGTTATCCGAAGCTTGATAAAAAAAAGGTAAAAATATTAGGATGCAAATTTTCCTATGGGCGTCCTAAAGCAGCAAACAAATTCGTATAATACACGCTTCCTAGCTGGTCTGATAGTGAAAAAAAACATAGTGTCAAGTCAGCTGCTGCTAGGTTTAAAGTTAGTGTATGAATAATCTCAATAGATCTGATAAGGCTATTGGCTTTGTCAATTATAAGATATACAGACGTAATATGCATTCGTGAAAAGGATCAAAAATAATTCCATAAATTTTTATATATCTCTTTTTTTCCTATCAGGTTTCCTAGACGGTTCGTCTCACAGCTACGCAGAGAAGCAAGATTTCCTTCAACGCTTGTCGACACTACAATACACGCTGCTGCAAGGGCTGCCAGTTGTCACACGATTTCTGGCTCAATACTTGCCATTGTGGAATGAAAAGGATTTCTTTCCTGAGGTAAGTGTAACTAAAAATAAGTATAAAGTTTATGCAATTGCATACTCTTTTCAATCACTTCTTCAATTACATTGTATTGTCTTGTTTACTTTGCATATTCGGAACAACGAAACAAGTCTTTTAAACTTTACGAATAAGTAATCAAATTTCGTGGGTGCTCTGAAAAAAAATATTTTACGAATGTATTTATTTACTTTAAATATATGCAGGCAATCAAGTACTAAAGTAAGGACCTACCACAATTACGAGATTATTATAAACATTTTATAATTAAAAGATTTTTTCTACAACTTCCATGAGTTGTGGATGTGGTTAAGACATAAATAAGACATAAATAAGACATAAATCAGTAGTTTTATCATGAACAAAACCCACTAGCATTCGGCTGCGTTGTGTTGATGCAACGATAAAAACTCTTGTTCTAGATACTAAATCTAGTGGAATGGACAAGCGCGGAGAGTCCGGAACAAGTTTCCAGTATCGTGACGTCACTGTCCCGGATCTACCTCCGCGCGCAACCGCTGGAGCAGTGCGCCATACTCACCGCGCTCACTAACATGTACTCTAATATGGTAAGTATTGTTTACACAGTATACTATCTAGCCAACTGAAATTGAAAACTGCCTCTTTTCAAAATCAATCGTTTGGGCAAATCGACAAATGAAGCTTTTTGTCATCATCAGCGGGGGAGCGATTAACTATTGCTGTTCCGTTTTTAATTATGACGTGAAACGGGACAGCGATAGTTTGTCGCGCGATATAAACGTCGTCGCGCGTGCCATGCTATATAGCCCCACAGGTCACGCTAAGCACGATCGGTCTGACAGAGGATTCCTCCGGTATTACTCTTCTCACCAGAAGCTGGTCACACTTATTTTTTATTTTCTATTTAATAATATAAAAATAGGTATTTAACAATTTTTATCAAGCCATACATAGACAGTGTTGTGCTTTTGTAATTACCTAAAAGCTACTACAATCATAATTTTCATTTAGATCTACTCGAGCGTAAGAAGTCGCCAACACTTCATGAGTATGAAGCCTACAAAAGAGAACTATGCATTGGTGCTGCCCAATGTTGCTGGGAGCATCAGTGATCTCTGCAGCAAGGCGTTGCAAGTCAGCCCAGGTTAGATTTTTATCTAATTGTGTTGTTCGATTTTTTTGGCCATATCATATCACATACCTTACTGAAATATTGAAGTTCAGAGCGCGCTTTGGACATACATGAACATAAACATGTATGTCCAAAGCGATAATAGCGTGTGGTTCCCGGCACTAATACGAAAAAAAAATCAGAGTACTAAATTGAATAATGTGGGTGTAACAGGAGCTCCAATACGTGAAATATTTGCTTGCGCGATTAAGACTTTTCCTTTGACTCATGCGTCCGCGTGATATGCTATTGCAACTTGTGGCGTAGAGATGTCGCTACATGGGCAAGGCAAAAGATTCAGGGATCATGGCAAGTATAAATAATACTGTTGTTGTTTCAACACGCACGGTCCAATCTCTTGCGGAAGGCGCCACTGACGCGCGCAATACGCACACTCACATCTCATACCGAATGAGATCGATTTGTTTCATTGCAATTTGAGTAAATTCATAAGTGCAGCATGTAAATAAATAAATTATCTTGAAAATAAATCCTATTTTACCAATATTATAAAGTTATTATATGTGAAAGTTTGTGAGTATACAGAAATACTACAGACTAACACATATATGTGAAAGTTTGTGAGTATACAGAAATACTACAGACTAACACATAGGCTACTACTACTTTGATTCCGGAGTTCCCGCGGGATCGATTGCTACGTTATGATAGGGTTCCCACGCGGACAAAGTCGCGGGCGGCCTCTAGTTATCTATATATCTTCATATTTTTATGTAACAGAGGACATGCGCGTAGTATTCACTACAGCGATGGCGGCCGAGCGTATGGCGCTGTCGGAACTCCGAAACGGCGCGGGGTTGGGAGCACTCCCGCGCATTCTACCGCTGGCTCTGCCGTTGCTAACCGTCTCCGCGGCGCTCGTCGACAATATGGCGGGGCTAATGATACTGTGAGTACATCTGTAGTAATGCCTTGTGGTTCCCGGCAATTTAAAAGTATAGTCCACCCAGTTTTTAGTTCTGTATTACTCACCCCCTATTTAAGTGGGGCTGACGATACACATAACGTACTTACTATCAGAATCGCCTGACTACTTAATAGTGTATTTTCAATAATAAATATAACTTAATTATAAAAATTATAAAATATAACTTTCTTATCAAAGAAACATGAGAGTCTTTGATAAGAAAGTTATATTTTCTATTTTTCTTTATCCATGTCACACAACAATAACATCTTCATAACATGGTCTTATATTTTCAACAGAGATGAATTTTACATATTTTATTAATTTTTAACAGGTACAAAAAGATCCAAATGAAATGTACGAGCAATATCGTCAAAGACCAACAGTACTTCGAACAGATACAAATGCTGAAGAGTTACACGTGCGATTTCATCAGTTGCCTCTACAGGGAAGAAGCGCTCATCGGAAGACAAAACGGGCTCGTATTTAGCCGATTACCTCCACTCCTCGTCGATAAACTCATCAGCCTGTTACCCGATGCGGATTCCAATTTCAGTATAAGAAATCATATCGCGTTCGCTCCGTACACTTATATGCAATTGCAAGCGATAGATCACAGGGACGCCGATAATAGACTGTGGTTCCAAGCGGTCGTGGATCAGGAGTTCCCGAATTTGGGTCAGTTTTTGAGGAAAGTGGTGCCTGAATTGAGATAAACTTACATGGTTGTAAGTCCCGAGAATTTGTGGTAAGATTTTTATATTGCATTACACCCTATGCCATAATAATGGCGTGCATAGCATAGGGTGTACCTATGCCATAATTATCGATCGAAGGTTTACCGTGAATATGCAGATTTTTATGATTGCAGTAGAACACTGTTCTTTTTAACATGATGCATTTAATTGTAATGTGTCAAGTTAATCTTGTTTATTTATACATACATACATACATATAGTCTCGTCTATATCCCTTACGAGGTAGACAGAGCCAATAGTCCCGAAAAGACTGAATGGCCACGTTCAGCTGTTCGGCTTAATGATGGAATTGAGATCCAAATAGTGACAGATTGCTAGCCCATCGCCTATAAAAAGGATCGCAATTTCATAAGGCTTTTATATATGTAATGAGCCTTTTATATTATATATAATATTATTTATACATGTATAAATTTATAATTCATTTATTACAAACCTCCCTTTGTCCCTTTTCACCTTATAATGACCGAGGACCTGTAATTCGAAAAAATATCATTGGTGTGGTTAAAAGTGCCTTGGAAGAGTGCCTTTGATAATAAATGGGTCTCAATGCTACCAGAATTTAAATATGTTCGCCGCTCGAATATATTAATTTTACTGGCTAAAGTTCCACATCATCGCTAGATGGCATTAAATCAAATTGTAAGAAGATTTAACAAAATATATAAAGATTTATTATTCTTTATATATTAACGTAATACTCTTTACTAGGTTGGATATCCTAGCATAAGAAAGTGAGCATCCGTACAAAAGGATAATTGTAAAGAAAAAGGGTTATAGCATAGCCGTCTCTTGCCTTTGTCCCTTTCGAAGGCAGGAGACTGATAAGTTAAGACTACTGTGTATTGAAATTTATTATAAAAACTTAATTGAATGTAAGTTCATGTGAATTACCCCACCAAAATAGTTTTATAATGAATGTAACTAACAATAGTGGTTATTAATAATTTTTTGTCTTTAGCATAGAATCATGTTGGAGGAACCTCTATATTTTTGTAAGCAGCAGTTTGTCTGTTGATTTTACATGTCTTTGATAAATTTCAATAAATTAATAAGTAAATATGGCGTTTTATTTTTATACAATTTTATTATAAGTAGATAATTTTTATTATATCGTAGTAGCAATATCTCCTGGATGGAATCTTGTTCGAGCGAGCGTATGAGACAGACGTGTCGCTTTATTTAAATTATTGCAAAATTACTAACAACCAATTTCAAACCTAAATACGGAGTAAACAAATCTCATTTCCTTTAAATATTTAAGTGTGTTTTGTGACCAATTATTTCCGAGTGATAAGTGCCGTCCGGAGTCGATGACGCGTGAGTAATCAAAACCATAGATATACAATGAGCGTTCAACGATCACCGACTGGATGTGGCAGTGGCAGTAATTTAAGACTTTGTGGCTCTCAGCCAAATTTGTCAGAAATGAATATTGCGTGCGCTTGCGACACCCCTACCAATATCACCCATCGTAATAAACGGAAAGACACCGATGACAATGCTTGGATAAAAACAGAGTTATCCGATTTAAAAAAACAAATGTTTGAAATGATGGCAATTATAAAGGCAAGTAGCAGCTCCCAAATTGAAAACATCATTAAACTCAGTGAAGACGTTACTGCTATTAAAAGTCAAGTAAATGGAATTGGCAATACCTTAGAAAATATAATTTTAGAACAAAATAACACAAAAATTAAAGTCAACAGTCTACAGATCACGAGTGAAAATATCACGAGAAAAATAGAACTTCTAGAATCCGAAATAAATAATCTTAAATATACTTCACCATTACCACTCCCTACGACTGAAACACACCAAAGCAGTGAGGATATTATAAATGAAATCAATGAACGCAAAATACGGTCTAAAAATATTGTCATTGTGGGAATACCTGAAGCGAGTAAAACTACTGATAGATATGCCTATAATAACAACGAGGTTATCAAAATAACTAAAACAATATACAATGAATGTCCTGAGCCTCTCAAAGTCATCCGCCTTGGGAAATTTCACCCTGATCGTACTCGATCAGTTAAAGTATGCTTTGCATCAGAAGAAACAGTCAGATGTTTATTACGTAATAAAAACAACGCTGAATTTGCTAACAACCACATCAAAATATTCTCAGATCAAACACCAAACCAAAGGAAGTTCATGCAGAATCTCAAGATGGAGCTCGAAAAACGAACTAATAATGGAGAAACGAAGTTGGTTATAAAATACATAAAGGGTATACCAAAAATTATTAAATCATCAGAAGAAAAACAGGAAAAGAACTTAAATGTTGCAAAAAACTAACTATTTCAACCGGTAAAATAACACATAGAATAGCCAGTACCTATAACGATGTCACGAGCGCAAAAAAGTCTCTTAAATGTCTTTATATGAATGCCTGTAGTCTCGTTAAGGCAGGTAAATTTGACGAACTTAGATGTATTGTTTTCTCAATCAAACCCCACATTATTGTAGTATCAGAAACTTGGATAAAAAATGAAAGTGATCACCAAATGTTACAACTTCCAAACTACACCCACTATGGTAACCATAGGCAATACCGAAAAGGAGGCGGAATCTCAATCTTCGTTCATAATGATCTGAAGCATAACCTTATCGAGGAACATTGCATTGATGACGACGTCCACTATCTCTGGGTTCATTTGGAAAAGAAAAGTCTTGATATTGGCGCAGTGTACAATCCCAATAGGAAAAAGGTGGATAGTTTTCTTGAAACTTACGCTATGCAGCTACAAAATAAAAAGAGAGCAATTGTATTTGGCGATTTCAATTTCGACTTGCTGGTGAATGACAAAGAAACTAGAAAATATAAGGATACGGTAAAAGAAAACGATTTCAAAATTGTGAATAAAATTTGTAAAAAATACTGTACCCGAGAGACAGAATCCAGAAAATCTATTTTGGATCATGTCTGCTCCAATTTAAAAGATACCAATATCAACTTCAATATTATTGATACTTCTATGTCCGATCATAAACAAATATACATAGAAATTGAAAATCACCAACCTGCACCTGTTAACAAAGTCAGCTACACAACAACAGATTATGGCAAACTATATGAATTGGTAGAACACTCCCTTAACAACACCGATGGAACAAATATACATGACTATAATACCCTGGAACAAATGATACTAAACTGCACAGCAAAGAGCAGAATTAGCAAATCAAAAGTATTGAATCTACCACGCCAAGATTGGATAAACAAAGATATAATATATGATATAAATACGCGGAACACATTATGGCAATATTATAAAAATAATAAAACAAATAAAAATTTAGAAGCAAAATTTAAAGAATATAGAAAAAGAGTTTATGATACAATACAGAAAACTAAAAGAACTTACTATGTTGATTATTTTAAGAAACATATGAAGAAGCCGAAAAAAATGTGGAAGGCGATCAATAACCTATCATGCAACAAAATAAAAGACACGGTTGGCCCAAGTAAACTAGTCACGGATTCAAATACAACTATTACAGACGAAAAAGAAATTTGTGAGTGCTTTAATAATTATTTTTCAACTATTGGCTCTATATTAGCAAGTAAAATCCCAAATACGCTAATAACAAGCCGAGACCGCTTATCGCTAACACCCAAAGCAGCGGATTTAACAAGTTTGTCCTACTTCGAGCCAGCAACCACGGATGAAATCACTAAGATCGTAGACCAACTGGATGCTAATACAAGCTGTGGTTTTGATGGTATCAGTACGAAATCCATAAAATGTATACTGAAACTTATAGTCACTCCATTAACAAATTGTATAAATAAATGTCTAAACCAGGGAGTTTTTCCCGACAGTCTAAAAATAGCTAAAGTGACACCAATACATAAATCGGGAGACAAGACTAATCCATGTAATTACCGTCCTATCTCTGTCTTGCCGGTGATCTCAAAAATCTTTGAAAAGGTAATTTATTATCGAATTGAAAAATATCTCAATGACAACCAAATTTTGTATAAAAAGCAGTACGGTTTTAGGAGTAAGTCAAATACCCTTTCCGCATCAATCGATATCGTAACCAAAATAAGAAACAAGATAGACGAAAAACAAATCATACTTGGTGTTTTTATTGACCTTAAAAAAGCATTCGATACTATTTCTCATAAAATTCTTCTTGAAAAACTTTTGGACATCGGTATCACTGGCAAGGCTCATGAGATTTTAAAGTCATATTTCCAAAACCGCAAACAAATTGTTAAAATTGGTCCACATCAAAGTTTTGCTAATCCAATTACCTTTGGCGTTCCTCAGGGCTCTATTTTGGGTCCGCTCTTATTTCTAATTTATATTAATAATATACAACATATAGGTCTAACAGCTGATATCACCTTATATGCAGATGATACAAGTTTATTTTACTTTGGTCACTCTATTAAAACTATTATGTCTAACGCACAAAACGACTTAAATCTACTTAACAACTGGTTTTTCTCAAATTTACTCACAATTAATGCAACAAAAACAAATTTTATCATATTCGCCGCAAAAAATAAACGAATTAACGACATTGCAGACATTAGGATAAATAACGAAATAATCAAACAAAAATTTCAAGAAAAGTATCTAGGCCTTGTTATCGATCACCAATTAAACTGGAAAAAGCACATAGACAGAATTAAAACTAAACTGACATCCTTGACAGGTATTGTACGAAATATTGCAAAATGCCTTCCCCGAAAAGTAAAATATATTATTTACAATTCATTAATTAAACCACACATAGACTATTTGATAGAAATTTGGGGAACCGCAGCTAAATGTAACTTGGAAATCCTACAAATTGCTCAAAATAAATTAATAAAATCCTTATTTCATTACAAATATCGTACGCCATCTAAAAAAATCTATGAGGAGACAAAAATTATGACAATTAAACAAACATATACTTATTATACGTGTATACTAATTCATAAAATTTTAAACAAGCTGATTCATACGACATTATCTTTTCAGAAAAAGGGACGACTACAAAAAATGAAACTTCGTAGTGCAAATCATTTAATATCTCGCACTCCAAGGACTAATTATGGCAAAAAAAATATCGAATTCGAAGGTGTAAAAATGTATAATAAATTACCTGTTGAAATTAAAGACGCAAAATCACTAATCAGTTTTAAGAAACTCTTAAAACAATACATATTAGAAGTAATGCATTAAAAACCTACAACAGGTAGAATTATTAAAAAAAAAAAAAAAAAAACATTAATTAATAAACAATAATATTATATAGAAAATTACGAATTATTTAATAGAAATTAATCACAAAATCTTAATAAAAACAGATGCAAAATAATTTACTATAATACCATTGATACTATTATGCCACATCCAGATTACGCTCTGTGAACTTTAGATCCGTGGTTGCCCGACGCGCAACTAGCAGTCGACGCAGATTTTTGTGACTCCTACCCTACATAGTTCCTTATTTTAATTTTTGTTTTATATACGCTCGCTGTCTTGCTATAATTATGATGTACATTGTTAGTTTCTCAGTAAGTGAATTGTTAATTCTTTATGAGGAAATAAAGTTCTTTAAACATAAACATATATCTCCATTTAACGCTTGATTGCGACCTGCCTCTTAAACGACAAATTAGCATGATAGATATTCGCCTAATTTAATCCCACGCAAAGGAGCCTCTGTTTTTGCGGAAAATCCCCCTCTTAGGGCTGTTTTCAAAGGCGACGCAGGTCGGATAAAAAATATTTGGGCACCCTTAATTTCTGTGAAATTGATTAAATTACCAAGCCGTCGGGCTGTCCATCGGAGCCGCTCCCGAAAGAAAACAAGGAATCAAAATAGGCAGGGCACTCGGACCCCCATTAATTACTTTTAAAAAGTTGGACTCCCCTTGCGTTCAACGGATTAATACAATATCATAATGTATAATGTGTCGCCGTGTACTTGCGTTGATCCCCGTGTAGGGTGACAATCAGTTATATAAAATAATATGTAAGCACTAATAGCATCACCATAAAGTATTTATTACTTTGCAATTATAGTTTGATATGTAGATATGTATTAAAAATTAATGACTGTTTATGTAATTTATTTATAACAATAATTTAATATACATTTCCCTATAATATACATACTCGTATAATAGAAACGCAGTACACACGCTACTCTATCACAAAATGGTTCATTTTTACTTTTCCATTTCCTCTTGTTACTGTCTCTCATTTATTTTTTGTGGTCCGCTCTCTAACATAAATTATGGACACCTTGTCTGGAGGCTGCCCACCGTGGTACTCGTGGAGTGGGGCCCCCCGCCCTCGGCTCAATGAGAAATGTTTCAGGGCCTTTTGCCCCTTATGCCCCTTTTTGCGAGCGACATCTTCAAGGATACTGTGTTAATCGGACCCGGTTAAACTATGACCGTTGTTTGCGATGCGGTGGAGTGCAAAAACTTTTGTTCGGGAATCGTGACGTATATCTTAGATGGTGATAGTTGATGGGAAGTGGATACGACTAGACTGATAAATATTTGGTGAAGTCACTTCATAACTTAAAATAAGTCAATAAGTACTCCACCCTGATGGTGCTCGGTTGATAGTTTTTTGATAAAAAATGCTAAACCTTCTAATCGTTCTTTATATGATATAATATTCTATTTTGAATGGTTATTAGAATTGGTTTGTTTGATAGTTTAAAAAATACCAATGTAAAGCCAGTTCTATTTTGCAACTATTAAAATTTTCAGACTAGGTACTTAGAGTTAGTTCATCCTATAACATATAACTATTTAAACTTTTCATGCATAATAATATTTAAAACGCGAATAAAATTGGAGGTAAGTAAGTACCTACAAATAACATTAATGTAATTTTAAATTGTCGTTCATAAAGTAATTATTATTAAAACGAACAGTTATTTTACAGACGATTCGCGTGTGATTTTACAAGGCATGGCGCATTCACACGGCGGGGTTTTGCCGCAAAAATATGCGCAACTGGTAACAATTGATAGGGGGTGCGAGGGAGCGGCCGGCTGTAGCTCAAACTCAGAGAACCCTTTCACCTTAAAATAACCATAACTACAGATATGACCCCCGAAAACATATTTTTATTATCTAGTTGAATTGATAACGCATGTTGTCAAAAGTGGTAAAAATAAAGCTTCATTGCTGAATAAAATATTAAAGGTAAAAGTTATAATGTTTACATTCTTTCTGAAAGTTTTATCGAGTTTAACGTTTCCCTCAACTAAATAAGAATTGAGAGTATCCAATATACATTAAAAGAGAACGAAAGTGATTATTCAACCGATTTTTGGATGCATTAGTTAGTTGATGAGTTTTTTTCTTTGGTAAGTTACCTACAGGAAGCCTTTACTGCAAAAATTGCAACTGCAAAGTTCTATGTGCCATAACGTTATGTTTTACCATTAGGTCTTTTGTGTAAAAAGGTTTTCAACGATAATTCTACAGAAATAGGAATGTAAGTCCAAGATATAACTTTTTAATGAAATGAATAATAATTATTTATTATAATACTAATAAATTATTATCATCTCAATTCCATCATTAAGTTATACAGCTGAACGTGGCCTATCAGTCTTTTTGGAAACGGTTGGTTCTGTCTATCCCGCAAGGGATATAGATGTGACTGTATGTATGTATGTAATAATGTATTATCAATATTTATTATTATAATCATTTATTAATATTTATTTCATTAATTGTTATTAATAAATTAGCTTTTTAATTTAATTTCTGAAGTTAACACAATTTTGTTTTAAAAACTTCCTCGTGTACCTATATTTCTGAGTTCTGGCTATTTTGTACTCTGGGCCCCCACTTTCTTTTTATCCCTACTAAAATTGTGAGTTGTTTCGCTGCGAGGTAACTATTGCTCCTATTCTCCAAGCAGAAGTTTGGGGTGGTTCTCATTTGCATAACATTTTTTGGTTTTTAGCGCTCGAGGTCTGTAGGTAAAGGGCGGTGGATTGGAAGTTAGAGGTCCGTTATTACGCTTATTTTGCTTTATTATTTTGGGGTTTCCTTAGGTTTATGGACAATTTGGTACCGTTACTTTATTTCAAATATAACCGTGAAGTTATTCATGTGTAGTTTTTATTTTAGTTAATTTGGCTTAATTTTTTTTAAACTTACTTTTTTATATTGTGACTTGGGATATTTGAGTAAGGTATGACGAGGCTTTAGTTCTATACTAACAACTTTTGAATAAACATGGCAAGATTTCAAATGGTGTTACAATAAAAACGATTACGGAAAATTGCGAACACAATTGATTTTATTTTAGTTAAAGTAGTTTAAAAAAAGCATACATTTAAATACATTTTAAAGTAAAACAAATTAAACTTTGGCCTAAATTTCCCATCTTACTTAGTACATGTAGAGGCATTCGTAACTATAACAATTCTTAGATGCAGTTCAGTCACTATCCTTACATACGTAATTATGAGCTCATTTGTCAAATAATTTCTCCAGCTATAATTTCTCTCCACATTGCTGCTCCAGCGCCCTATTTACGCAATTTGCTACGACCATTAAGAGAGAGTCGGTATTGCTCCCATGATTGCCCGTTTACACATAACTGACCTTGCCTTACAACAGTGTACCCTAATTGTAACTAACATTCCTCAGAAAAACATACATATAGTTAATTCGATTAAAATACAAAGGAAAATTTATAGGATAGTCTTTGAATAATGCATGTAGTCTAGCAGATCTATGGAGAAGCGAAGCAAAGAGCACAACATAAAGTATTCCGTCTTAATCTTGTCATTCAAACAGAAGCGGAGCATTTCTCTCAAGATAAATCTCGACTACGTAATAGCTATTTAAACAGTGTACGTGTTTCCAAATGTCAAAGCCCTTCTAAACCTCGTAGATCTGCAAACACGGGCGTTGAATCGTGTTACTCTAGGCGAAAGCTTGCCCGGCTGCTGTCTGTACCCAAATCGATAAAATTCGGGTCCGCGCCCCCGTGCGTTGCCATGGCAACGCGCCCCGAGTGCTCGCCACCCCACCGCATCTCCGAGAACACCGATGTTGACTTAGACGGATAGGGTAAGAGGCTTATTAATGGTTTTATGTTACTTTTGCGTCACCTGCAAGAAAAGTCCTTAAAACCCTTCTATTTTTTTTTAACTTCACCTACCCTCATATAAATGAAATCCAAATTTACTTATGTTTTCCATAAAGACAATAAAAATACTTAAAACAGACATTAATTCTTGATGTGAAAGGTCGGTGGAAAGTGAGAAACGAGTGTCTGCAAATAAAATTAAGCGTAGTATTTTCCCGCTTTGTTCGTGGCAGCCGCCATCTTAGTAGACCGCGTGACGCCATTTCAAATTGTGTGCACTCGCCTCGCTGAGCCGTCAGCATTGCTTTTATCTCGGAATCATACTTACGAGGCTTCGTAATCCCTGTCTGATTATGCTGAATTTTTCCATTCGTCGGTCGTCCTCTTTATTTATAAAATACTTAGAATTAGAATTTATCATAAGTATGTTTTTATTTAAATCTTGCAAGTCTTTTATCTGAGTAGTTTACTAGACCCAGTGATTAATTGATCTTATTATTTGTTCTTAGAACAATGAAATTCCTAAATATTAATTACAATTTTTCAATAAAATATCGAGATAAATGTAGAAAACAGTAACATTTTTATAAATTTCCACGACCCGAAAAATCGCCGCCATTATTTATCGTACAATGAGTTTGAGTTATATCGCATCAGTAGGTGATGGCTCGTCATCTCCCTCGACCGAGCTCCCTGTCCGGGACCGGAGCCCGGGAGTTTGCCCAGGGAGGGTGCAAACTTTGTCCTATCCGTAAAACTGTTTACCGAGTGCGAGCTGCGTGCTTAAAACATTTCTTTGCGGGTCGGGATTACTTAGCGATGAATAAGTAAATGATGTCTGAAATAAAAGAGCTTTTATGTATTCCACTGTTTAAAGGCTACCTCCTACTTTTTCGTGAAAGTGAAGCCTTATAAATATCCACTGAAAGGTGGGAGCGTCGAAGTCGATACGGAAGCTCGAGATAAGTTCTTATTAATATTCTCGAGCAGTTTTAGTTCTTTTGTCTTTCACGGCGGGATTATCAAAGATTAAATGCACAGAAATATAGCTTGTTTAGAATCTCTATAAAATTTTATGGGTAAATTTAAAAGTAGGTATATTAATCATTTTGTCATTGATGTCTCTTAGGAATTTAATTGAAAAATACCTATGTGAGTAATAGCCTGGAAGAGGCGTACTCTGCAAAAGTACTTCCTTTTGAAGGTTTATTCTTAACGAATTGTACTTCACTTTTCAACGAAGCCTGAAGCGTAAAGACTGTGACAAAGTGCCACGGAGCCAATTGTCTTCATATTTATTTCTATATTCTCTATGCTTTATCTCGCATGGCAAGCAATAAAGGCAGAGTCTGGCAACGTCCTGCATTTATGCAGGTTGAGCGCGGCCCACGCTTCGTGCTCTTATTTTACTCGCTCCTTTGCAGGCTTCTTTATTGCTGTGAGCTAACACTAACAAGGTTTTTAATTATTTCCTTCATGCCACTCGCAGGCTACACAAACGCTTTGTTATATCCTCAGTCGGTGCATAAAGGAACTTGATGGCTGTGTATCTGTTCGTGTTAAACTCTTTTGTGGTAGCGTCGGATAGAAAAAGCAATTTATTGTGTGAAAGCTAAATCTGCAAAATACCTAGATGAAAGTTGTTAATAAAATGTTGAATATCTTCGCCCGTTCGTAGACAGAGCCAATAGTCTTGAAAAGACTGATAGGCCACGTTCAGCTGTTTGGCTTAATGATAGAACTGAGATTCAAATAGTGACAGGTTGCTAGCCCATCGCCTAAAAGAAGAATCCCAAGTTTATAAGCTTATCCCTTTGTCCCCTTTTTCGACGTCTATGGGAAAGAGATGAAGTGGTCCTTTTTTATTGGCGCCGGGAACCATACGGCACAGATCAGGCGGCAAGAAAAACATAATTTTAATAAAAAAAATACTTAATTTTGTCTGTTTGGGATTGTGTCTTGTCAAGGCCAAAGTATAATCAGTTGATTTATATAAAATAAAAACTAAAATAATAAATATTAAAAATAATTCGTTGTTTCAACATTTTATTCCACCGCGAACATAAAAAAGCTCGTGAAATCTCGGTACATGCAGGGGCGGCGAGCAGTCATGAATCTTCCGCTGATTTATCGACTAGGCTGGTGGATGCTGCAGCCGAGACGGGGGACATCTACACAACATATGTAGGTACTATATTTGTTCAACAACTTGGAGTTGTTGGTACATAGTGTTGTTTATTGTGACGTTCTATTTTTCAAATATATAATAAATAACTTTTATAAAAAGAGAACCGCATCCAATCGATATCCTCCTTTTTTGAAGTCGGTTAAATTTGTTAAACCTTCTCCACTTCTGTTACACTTCACAAACATTTTAAACTCAAAACCACATCAGAATCGGTTCAGCGAAACGCGTGATAATCGCGGTCAAACATACGTACATACCTACAGGTCAAACTGAGGACCACCTCTTTATTTTTGGAGGCGGTTAAAAAGAAATTATGTATAAAATAATTTTATGTTAAACACGGGCGTAGCATCGAACATACATATAAATTCTATTCATATTTATAAATTTTCATTATAATTATATGTATAAATTAAAGTCAAAAGCTAGATATTTTACTAGGTATATCCGGCTATTTAGGTTCCAAATATAATTTGGCAATGATTAGAGAATCATGTACCAACAATATTTACGTCTGACGAAGAAAATCTAACATTATGTACCTCTGACGAAAATTATCTAACATTATGTATGTTAGATTTTATTCGTCAGACGTACATATTGTTGGTACATGATTCCCTAATCATTGTTGACGACCTCTAGGGCGCAGCGCTACGGTAGTTTGTCTGTGACACCGGAGGTTCCGGTTCGAATCCCGGCCAGGGCATGATGTTAAAACAAATTTTCACTTTTCTTGTGTCTTAGATGTTTATCTATAAAATTTCTTTCAATTGTCTTGTGTCTTAGATGTTTATCTATAAAAGTATTTATCATAAAATATAGTATCGTTAGGTTAGTATATCGTAACACAAGTCTCGAACTTATTTCGAGGCTAACTCAATCTGTGTAATCTGTCCCGTATATATTCATATACATATATTTTCAGAAATATTAATTTATATACTACATTAGCCTTAGTATTATTTTCATTATTACAACTTTTTCGTTGCCCATACGTTGCCTTTTAATATACCTAGTGTAAACTTATAAAGGTTTTGTAATATAAAACAGTGTTTTTTGTTGAGATTGACAAAGGCATAGGGCTCCGTCAGCCCCTAATCTTTGGAGCCCGAACGATAAATCTTGCTGACTCACGCGGGCATTCTGAGGACGATGACAGGCGATCCTTGTTACACCGGCGTTAGGTAAAACGTTATTGAAAGGAATTATTGAATTTTGAATATATATAAACATTTGAAAAATATACTATAAATAATAATATTAAAATAATGGTCACATACTAAATCTCCAACGGAAAATAAATAACATTTTAATACATAGGTAACATTTTCACAAACTATTTTTGTTATTTATATATCTTGTCTTTCTTTAAATTAATATTTATAAGACTGAAATAATACAGGTATTTAACGCGCCCGTAATGTACTGTCACGTACCTCGCTCGGTGACCACGGATCATTGTAACATGATTCTAAGAGACAGATAAAATAAAGGTACGTTAAGTGTGCGTTTAATACCTGAATTTATTATAATTATACTATATAATGCAACAAGAAAGTTTAAAATTAGTTTTAGTGCAGAAGTTTCTTACAAGATGGCGCTGAAAATAATCGCGAGGTCCACATATGTAACTTCGTGACGAATTGGTGGCGGCGAACGACTTGTTTCATTTGTACTTTATGGTATGATATACTCGTAGTTGTGCTTCCGCAAATCAAAATCAGTCCAAATGTTACGGCAAATATGTGTCATAAAATGCGTCTAACAGTCAATAGAGAAAACCTGTCACCGCCGCAAATAGGCTTCGGAAACATCCGGCATTCACTAAGTGAACTTTTATGGCTTTTTTATGTCTATGTATGTGATAAATCTGTAGAAGGGTACATAAATTTTGTACATTGAATATATATATATTCAATGTACAAAATTTATGTAAATTTATGTATATATATATATAACCTATCACTATTTGAATCGTAATTCTATTATCCCTTAGTCGTCTTTCATTTATATTTATATGTTATAGGTATTATGCTGTCGTACAATGATAAATGACTTTGAATTTTAAGTTTCGTAACTTATTTGCAGGCAAACTCATGCCTTGAATTCATTCAAATGTCGATAACTTTTTTTTTAGAGAACCGATTTTGATGAAACAAACTTTAAATGTTATTCTGAGTCAAAACAAAGCAATTGGTGAAAGTTTCAAGTAAATCGGTGCAGTACTTTCGGAGATAATCATGATCATACATACAGACAGACAGACAAGAAATTCAAAAAAAATATTTTTGCTTTCTATTATTCATTCTAAGTGTCTCTCTATCCAATTTAGTCAAAAATACTAAATGTGCAGACAAAATATTTTTACTATTTTATTATATGTATAGATTACAGCTGAAGTGGCCTATCAGTCTTTCATGGCTGCTGCGTCTACCCCGCATGAGATATAGACGTGATTATATGTATGTATGTACAGAAAATCACACAAAATTATATTTGGCTACACGAAACTATGAAAAAATAGTTATATTAAGAGTTAACTTGGCGAATGTTGAAATCTTCCTGCCACAAGCTATTAGACGGTATTTGTTTAGCGCCTGGAAGTGACGCGATCGTGTTTGATCAGGCACGGGGAAAATATTTTGCCGCGTTACCTGAGCAAATATTGTGTGTAGCTGTTGCTACGAGCTACGAAAGTGCTACGGAGCTACGACGTCCTGATGTCCTTTGCAAAGAATAAAAGATTACATCTCAACTGTTAGGTCCTACAAATGCGAAAGTAACTCTGGCTGTCTGGTGCGCTTTCACGCTATAATCACTGACCCGATTTTGGCGAAATTTGGTACAGAGATAGAGTTGACACTGAGGAAGACCAGACTAAGGGGGATAAGGGATTAAAATGCGGATGAAAGACTTTCAGTGAACTTTAACGGCGAACAAAGTCGCAGGCAGCAGCTAGTCCTTGTATAAGATCACGCCTCTCCCCCGGAGGGGCAGGCTGATTCTGCATCTTTCCACTTGTCACGATCCCTGCACACTTCATTCGCTTCATCCACATTCATCGTTCCCCTCCTATCTTTGGAGTACATTAGCTTTAGTTAGGACTGTCAAAAATAATTCTCAAACTTTACCACTTTGAACAGCTAAGCGCAAAACATATGTAGTTTTTATGCTACGAGCTACGAAGGTGCTACGGAGCTACGATATACTGAGCGTTCTTTGTTCTTTATGTTACCTAGCCTCAAAAAATGAGCGCCTAAAATAATTACAAAATCCTGTCCACTTACATTTGCAAATATAACGTTCGTATATGTTGCTACGAGCTACGACGCCTTGATCGTTCTTTGTTATCCGAGTAACAAAAAGAAGCCAACATAAATGCATGAACATGAGTGAAGCGAGTAAAATATTCGAAAATTTGGACAAGTATTGTGTGTGTTGGTTTTGTGGCATGCAGGTTCTATAACATCCAGCCACGACATGGCACGCGCGACGCCGTTTTGTCGCGCGAAAAATTATCGCTGTTCCATTTCACGTTATAATAAAAAACGAAACAGCGATAGTTTTTCGCATGATAGAAACGGCGTCGCGCTTGCCTTACTGCGGGGGCTGATCTCAATTTATTTATTCCAGCAAGAATGACAAAGAGAAATAATTCTAAACTAGTTTTTTCCTGAAACAACCTCAACCGGCAACCTTCTGAGTTCATGATTAAAAGTCTTTTAATACAAATTAAATTTTTCCGGGATAAAAGTTATCTTGTGTTCATAATAAGTTCATTGAATAAAATGCGCAGAGTTGACAAAATTTACTTTTAATTGGTCTTATAGTATTTGCAGGGTTAAAATAATATATACAATAAAAATTTGCATATATTCACCGTGATGGCGCGAGTGTCGGTTTCCAACGTTACCCGTCAGACGGCCATTTTGAATAATTCTCGCATGTCAGAAAACGGGATGCAGTTCAGAATAAAATTAAATATATTATAATCATTTAATATTTATATTCTGGGCCTCTTGAAGATGTTTGCAGGAATCGTGGCATAGTATTTGCCGTGTGGTTCCCAGCACCAATAGAAAAAGAATAGGATTATCCTCTCTTTCCCATGGATGTCATACTCGTCGTCTTACAAATTAACAAACATTAGTATCAAAATCAAATAACGATATTAAGTGTGAGGACATTAAATTAAGCAGCACCCAGAGAAAGAGATCATGGTCAAAGACGCACCCCGGGCTCCTCAGGGAGGTGAGGATGTAATCGAGACTAAAACCAGAAGGCATAAGAAGTATCTTTAGTACTCTTTCCACCCTATTAAATCAAAATATGTATGATTCACTATTTTAAATACGATGGGTGTATAGCAAGGCCTATATTATAAATCTACCAAGGCACCAGCCTATTCGACAAAATTCCACATTTTTCTTTGTCCTTTGAAAATATTCAATCAAGTTTATACTCGATCCCTCCCGGATCGTCGTAGGCGGTGTTTTATCCCGGGCAACGGCTTCAAGCCTCATTTAGACTCTGTTATGGACCATGAAACTGCATAACTGTTGCCCTCTGGCTGTGGTAAACCGTACTTACGATGGACATTACATTTCGCGTTTATAGAAACTAAGGAAGGTTTTCTAGTTTTAAGTATCTATAAACTACTTGTTGTTCTTGTGCACTGTGGTTCCTGGCACCAAAAAAACAAGAATAAGACCACTCCAGCTCTTTACCGTGGATGTTGTAACAGGCGAATAAGGGATATTCTATTGTCTTTGCCTATTCGAAGCGTACATACATATAACATACATACTTCAAAATATCCATAATAATATAACCCTAGTAGGTACATTCAATTAGTTTAATTGAATAAAGCAAACCCTACATCACAGAAAACATCCAGAATACAGAAAATAATTTGCATCCCCGGGACAAAGGAAATCTGAGCTACATTGAGCTGAAACTCTGCATATTACACGAGACACAGATGAATCAATATACGGACGTTATTAAAATAAAGCACGCAGCCGGTCCGCGTCCGAATAATAATAATGGTTTTTCAGAGCTAGCATTATCGATTCGTCGGCCCGGGAATCGGCGAGCTGCTAGCTGCTCCGCTAAATATAAATAGGTAACCGAACATCCCTAGTCAAATATTAACTCAATATAGAGCATGCACACGCGCGGGAGGAAGCCCGGATGTAACCATTGGCAACTGCGAGCCTGACGTTTGCAGCCAGCGCCTGCGGGCAATCGCCCCCCTACGACCCATTTTCGCTATAAACTCAATAAGAATACGGCCCGATATTGCGTGTTAAACATGTATTTGTAGGCGAATTGCATCACCTCTGCCGCCACCTGGCTCCGGGCCCGGGAGGCTGTTTGCCGCTCGCCTTTGCTTTGTCGCGGCTCGTCGGCGAGTGCACACGACAGCGTTGACGTGTAGTAATTACTACCAATGTACACACATCAATGTGCTCTCATATATATCATGAACATTATGCTATTATCAGCCTTCAGCTGGAAATAATACTGATCATTACTGCCTGCTGGTACCGGCGCATGTGTTGCGTGTGTGATTGTTTGATGTACATCGCTACTCTTGTATGGAACGGATTCAATATAGGATTCGTTAATTAATGTTACCTTTGTGACGGGCTCGCTTTGGGCAGACATTGACAGACGCGGGACGGAGTCCTAATTGAGGGATTTCGGAAAGCCGAAGGAAAGAATTTGTCTGTTGAACAAAGAGCTTACCTAATGGAAACTAGAATGGGATTTGGGGTGACGTTTTAATGTGATGCTTAAAAGATTGCATAAAAAGGTAGGTATTCTGACAGGCAGGAAAATGTAATTGGATTTTTATGGCTGCGTCTTGAAGTTTAAGTGAGTTAGGTATTCGCAGACTCGTGTGGCGAGGTTGTTCCTCGGGCGGTGGGCGCCCTGCTTTTATGACGTGACATATCATCGGAGAGCGGTAGGTAGTGCTCCGCAATATTTCACAGATGCCAGGGCTACAAATTATGCAGAAAAGAGAAGAGCACGTTTTTGAAAATATATTATTAAAAAAAGGTATAAAAAATTTCGCTTACTTACTTTTTCTTTAGAAAAATTTAAGGTGATAATTTCTTATTGAAAAAGAAATGGAGGCAACGGGGATTAAAACATAGTTGGTATCTTTATAACTTTGTTTCTTCGAACAAAACATTATATCGTCGACCTGTTGGTAGGCTAAACGACCGTCATGTAATTTTTGAAACAGTTTCCCACAGAGCTAGCAGCCAGCATGGACGTGCCTTGCTTAACCGAATCTCACTCATAACTTACTATCATAACCCTGTGTTGCATCTCTTATATCTATAATTTTCGCTGAAGCGATGTCCGCGTACTTTACGAGCCATAATATCTCACGGCGCGACACGCTCCGCGCGACAAATGAGCCCCAAGCGCCTTCAAAATGAAATACTGAACAATACACTCTCTATTTTCATACATATTTCAGATCTGATCTGGGCACAAACATTTGTGTGACTTTAACGTGCTTTCGAAAATAAAAGAGTACCCAATTTGAACCGCGTTTGTCAAGAAACTTTTATCGATTTAAAACATAAGTTCAGTTAGTCTTTTTATATATGTATTCGAAGGTAGCTAACACTACTTTATGTCATTTCAAGTTTTGTTCGTTCGAGTATCGCAATGTCGTAGCATGTTCGTAGCACTTGCGTCTAAAATATGTTTTTTTAAGAATTTTTTAACTAACATGAAAACTGGTATTTTCAAAATAAATATTAAGAGATATGAATTCTGTATTTTAGTGTTGTCAAAGCAGCAGTATCAATTTTTTATCATCAGACACAAAATATTTTATGTATTTGAGTACAAAGTTGGTCCAGCGAAAGCTTTCACACTCAAACTAGGTAGTTGAATTACCAAACAGGAAAGTGGCGGAAACAGGCGTGCCGACAGACTCGTTTAAAATCCTTGATGAAACTGCCATTGCCAACTTTCTGCACGTACCATAAAAATAAAATAAAGTCGCCTGCGTTAAAACTGATTGGCTATATAAAGAGAATAAACAATATATGTTTTATGTCAGTGGCCAATCGTAATGAAGTTAAGTTCCGACACTTTTCTTTCCATTTTGTTTAATCATAACAACCATAGGCGCGCATATTATTTTTCGCGATGTTAAGTTTGCTCAATTTTTTTCTGCCGTTTCTACCTGGATCCAGCGGAAAGCATTAGTTATAGTATAATGCATTTATATTAAAGGCATATTTTCGATAGGCAACAATAATAAAACATTAAAAAATAAACGAGAAATATAATGAAAATTTTATTCTTTGAATATCGTCAGTGAAGCTGATGCATAGAAATACAAATAGTTTTTTTTTCAAAATAGAATACAAATTTATGAAGTCAAAATAAATTATATTTAAATCTACAAACGTTTCCAAAGGGTAAGTGTTGAAAAAGCGGAGAAACAAACGACACTACAGCATTTTCAACGAACGTTTTACAAAGAAAATATTTCATAATGTTCACGTATGGAGTCGAATTTTTTTATTTATCGCGCTCAGTCTCAACTTTTTTCAAACAAATTCTGACTACGCGCCATTCCTCTCTGTGTGCAATAGTTTCGGACTGAATTATAAAACTTGTTTGTCGTACAAATGAAATCGTTGTTCGGCTCGTATTAAATTTTATGAAAGCATTTTGAAATGCATTTCCTATTTGTGCAAGAGATGGAAAAATATTTAAGATCTAGTTTTTTATAAATAAAAAGATGTGTATTCTTCTTTGTCCTGCGTGCGTTTTGAAAAGTCTGAAAAGCCACGTTCAGCAGTTTGCCTTAATTATGGAATTAAAATACAAATAGTGACAGGTTTCTAGCCCATCGCATACAAGGAGAATCCCAAGTCTACTTGCCATTCCCTTGGTCGCCTTTTATGACATCAATAGGAAATATATGTAGTGGTTCGATTCAAAAGTATCGGGCACAGTGCACACGACATTAACCTATATAATTTGACAGAACTTGAAAGTTGTTCACTATCCTTCATTGTCTCTGAAATGTTTGTCAATATGATACAAAATAACATTAAAGAAAATCCCTGTTTTGAGTACACGTATAAAAATAAGAATAAGGATATGAACATTATTATAAATTACATCAGTTTACAATACAATCTCCGAGATTACATGACGCTCACGAGCGGGTGTCGTAATTGCAGGCATCCGCTGAAAATTCGCAGTTTCTCCCGTTTACACCCTTATCATAACGCGTAATGTTGAAGCTAAGATAAAGAAAATTTGAGTGATATAATTTCATCTTCATCCTAAATCTAAATTAAAAGATTCTAACTTCTATGTACGTCTAGCACTATTATACATTTATTCACTGGCAAGAGTATGAGAGAAAAGTTCAGTCAGTGACTTTAATGTTTCCGTAACTCTATGGGAATCTATCTATATAGCATGGTGACACATTTAATAGCCATAAATGTGCAGGTTTTTCCAAGATGTTTTCCCATATTGGTACTTAGTGAGACTCAAACTTATGCACCAGATGGTGTGCACAATATTAACCATTAACTTCCGACCTTGTCCCAAAAAGGGCTGGTGTCGACATAAACGGAATACATAACATGTTCTCTAAAGACTGCCCTTATTTCAAGACGCTTTATACTTAAGTTCGCTCATTTTCACAATTTACGCTTTTATTCTCATTAAAACTCCTTTTTCGAACTGAAATATTAATTAATTGAGGCTTTAATGAATTGTTAATTAGCTAACTTTTTATACGCCTTTCTGCAAAAAGCAGACTACTTTCCTTCTTGAATTTTATTAATTAGGTAATTTGCAGTAATAATATACAAAATAAAAACATACAATAAATTTACAAAGAGAATTAACAACATTTTGTGATTAACCGACTTTGATTTATTTCTCAAAAGCCAAATAGCTACCTAAAACTGGCAGCTATAGTTAAGAAAACAATGTCAATTATGAGATACATTTAAAACTTCTCAAATTCTGTGTTAAATCTCAAATTCAAAGAGGTAGAAATTTCTCTCTCAAAGTAAGAACTTTATACCTTAAACCTCACCGTAATACAATTACAATAAATATTATGATTCCGAGCGTCTTCATTGTGAATTCCCGCGTTCGCTCCGTTCCCGGGAACAATGGCAAACTTTCATCCCGGCCCAATTTGATTGTCCTGAATTATCGCGGCTTCTCTTTTGCTTTGAACTTGCTACTTTGGAATTATGTAAGACGTTATGTTCTGTTGTGGTTTGGTTTATATTTCTGGTTGTTTTATTTGCTTTTTCGTTTCCATCGTAAAGAAACCGATGCTTAGCTCCCGTGTGTTTTTAATAATATCTCTTTGTGTTCGTCATAATTGCTTTGTTACATAATACATCCCTTTTCTTTTTTGAATACCTTTAAAAAAACAAAGAACGAATGTACTTGGTCTTTGGTTTTCTTTACTTTATACAAGTGTACGTTTCAAAGAAAAAATCACGATATCTCACATTGATATTCATCTCTATAAGTAAGTAAGTATTTAGTAGCTACATGTATCAGATGTTACCTTATCTATAATATTAGATTGCATTTACATTTAACCAAATGTAACTATAAGAAAACTAAAAGCGTTTGTAATCGTGCATCTCCTTCTATATATGAACTGCACATACCTAAAACGTTATATTTCTGGTAAAATTTTTCGCATGAAGCTTGCTTGAAAACTCGTAACATCACTACATAGTATAAAACAAAGTCGCTATTTTAGTCTGTTTGTCTGTATGCTTAAATCTTTAAAATTACGCAACGGATTTTGATGCGGTTTTTTGTAACAGATAGAGTGATTCAAGAGGAAGGTTTTATGTATAATAACATTTATAATTTTTCACCCGTGCGAAGCCGGGGCGGGTCGCTAGTATAGTATATATTGTACATAGATACGTGCACCATGCTGCATCGGTGCACGCCCGGCATGTGGCCATTATTGCATTCCTCGTGAATGCAGGAATTTGAAAGGTGTTGCCTGCTGACGTTACAACTATTTCGTTACACTTTTGTTTTATTTACTTGCAGTTTTAAGCGTCAGTTTTCATAAAAATGTCTTGTATGAGAATACCTATAAATTTCCTTTCATCATTTCTCTACATTATCAATGCTTGCAGGGTCCTCAAAGGCAATAGGCTAAACATTACATTTTGGGAATTTGTAACTACGCCCTTGTATTTAAATTAGTAGATATTGAATGTTCATAATAAGATCTAATCGTACGTCAAATGAAACAGTAATGATCATGATTTGCTGCACGCTGCTTGCCTTACACTACCTCGTCTTGGGAATACACAATACAAAGCTATTATTTATGAAAATATGTTTGAGGGAAATTGCTAAATCCCCAATATTAATATGATGAGCCAACAAGCGTGCCCCGCGGCGGGCCCGGCGGATGAGCGGGATACGTACAAATACATCTCCTACTTAAATACGCCGTAATTATGTTTGCTCAGTCTCGCTCGAAAGGATTCCAGCCATGACTCGTCTTTATTAAATTTACTGAATTTTTCCTTCCTCGTCTGGAGCTGCTCTCGACCTAGCAAAAAACATCAAAACAAAATCGCCGTTGTAGTATATCAGATTCTGTATAAAAACGTAGCTTCAAAACTAAGCTGTAATCTGTGGGAATACACAGTGAATTGAATTGAATCATCTCTTCAGAGATTACATCAAAACGGTCTCACCTAGAGTGAGTTCGAACAAAAAGCTGTACGGCGGCGTGAGCGAGGGCGGCGGTGCGCGGTGCTGCCATCTCGCGCGTTGCTAGGAGACGCGGCGATCAATACAGCCTCCGCCGGGCCGCCTAATTACCCCCCCGCCCTGCTCCCGCCCCGCCGCCGCCCCGGGATCTCTTCGTCTCCCTCCATACCGCACCCTGCCACCTTTAAATATCGAATGATAGAATTCACATTCAATTTTTATTTTATTTGTTTGTTTATTTAGATGAATTCTCTTTGTTATATCCTTTTTTGTGATGACAGTTTCAGGTGTTCATTATACGGGCTTTATATGAAGCAAAGTAATGTTTGATCTCTTTGAAACAAAGCCCTGCCCTGATGTCAGCTCGATGGAAATTTATAAAATATGGTGTCGTTAAATCCTTTGTGTGATATCGATATTGGGGATGATAAAAAAAGATATTACCAACATACTGTGTGCGTTAATCATGATTATTTTATAATACACAGACGAGACAATTTATTTCAACATTATAGGCATAGGTACATACCTAACATATTTATTTTATAAGATATAGTCCGCCAATAAGATCCTATTAAGTAAACATATAGGCCACATTCAGCTTTTTGGCTTAATGATACAATTGAGATTCAAATAGTGACAGGTTGCTAGCTCATCACCAAAATGAAGGATCCCAAGTTTATAAGTTTACGACACCCATGAGAACGAAATGGAGTGGTCCTTTTCTTTTTTATACGGCTGCCTGGATCCACACGGCACACGCAGTAAAAATATAAATTGTTAAAAGTGTAAATGATATGCACATTAACTCCGGGAATGCCCTCTTATGCTTCATAAAGGAACCATATGCGCTGCGGTGTGGGCTGAGCCTTTTTATATGTCAGTCAATCAGTCAGTGCACTCTTTTATTACATAGGTAGGTATATTAAGTTTAAAAATATTTTATAAATCACATATTTACGAGACACTCCGTGCTCATAAGAATAAAACACGAAACCAAAATCACTGAAAGATGAACATCTTTCATCTAGAGTACATATTCTACATTTTTTAATGTACACTAAAGTTTTAAATAAATAAAATAAAATAAAGAACGTAAACGCCTTTAAAAAAAAAGATTTCTACACTCTCAGTTGGCAAGGGAAACCTAATTTTCCGTGTTTTATCTGTACGGCCACCAGGTGTATAATGCCCGTCGGGTAATATATTAGCCTTAATGCTCACTTTGATATATTGTAATATAATATGGGTGGGTCGCCAGCTGCCCCGGGCTTGTGGAATAAAGTTTCAGGCTTATTCAATTTCACTGCTCACTTACTCCTTTGCAGGGTGACTTTGAGACTGTATCCCAATTTTCTGTGCATTTATTTCAAGCTAGAGAAACGCCACGACAAAATGTCTTGTTAATTTTCCTTCGCCCACGAATTCCGTGAATTCCACTTTTAGTGCTTTTTTAAGTAGACTACATAAGGAACTTAACCTACATATTAAATTTCTAATTTCTAGACCCAGCTGTTTGGACAGTACGTTGTCATGGTCCTTAGTTAGTATGTTCCTTTTTTATGTTTTATTATTCAAATAAAGTGTCGATCGGCTCTACCTGTGTGGTCTACCTTACCCCTTGCATAAAATTATTACTAATGAAGATTAATGAACAAATATATTGACATTCATCTAACTCCAAAATATGGGTCTTTATCTGATATTAATACAAATTACTAAGTCTACTACTAAACTATCCGTCAGTTATTACTTATACGTGTAGGTGAAATAAGGGAAAAAGAAGTTTTATATTTTATAAGTTAAAACATAATAACACAGTCAATTCCAAAAGTTCGTTTCCATTATGACCTGACCGGGGATCGAACCCAGAACTGGTGACTCAAAGGCAAAGGCCTGAAAACCCGATATTAGAAACTTAAACGGTTAATTACCAGAATAAATAATCAATGTTGCCAGGTAGCATTTCTGGTCAATTTGCCGTATGTAGTAGGTAGGCGTTCGGTTGTATGATCGGATTGTACCGCTATCTCCCCTTGCCGATCAGAATGAGACGTGAGTGGGCGTCTAATCGGGAAACTGGCCAAAGAAACGAAAACAACAGTAGTTAGTTACGTAGATAACACTACATAGTATGAAACAGTCTCTTCCCACCTCTGTCCCTATGTCTGTATGTATGTATGCTTAGATCTTTAAAACTAAACAACGCAACAGTATGCAGTTTTTTTTATAGATAGAGTGATTCAATAAGATGGATTGTATCTATAAGTGCTACCCGCGTGATGCCGGATCGGTAGTGCTCAATATTGCTTGGTTGCATCATAGAAGTTCCAAAAAAAAGCCTAATATATTTGGAGTCATAGCCCTTTTCAAAGAATGTTGACTCTGCCTACCCTGTAAAGGATAAAAGCATGATTGTATGTTTTTTAACACCTTCATTACGTAACCTTAAAATGTAGGACGGAATATTATTCCAACCTGATAAGAGAAATTGTTTCTGAAAGCAGACTAACGTTGATGCATTACCTAGAATCAATTTATTTTCTCCATTTGGTAAGGGGTAAACACATCTTAAGTGTACTTTAAAATTCAACTACTGAAAGCATCTTAAGATCAGCTAATGCAGTTTGAAGCAGGAACACTCATTGAAGTATATTGAGTTAGGTGCTCGTCGACAGCGCTGTGGGATGCTTCTATTCAGCAGATAACCAGACATCTATTATGTTATGTCATCCGTAGCCTTGATAGTGTTAAATTATCACCGAAAATATAATATATACAACAATACATAAAATTACGTCTTAATCCCTTACAATAGATAGCGTCAAAAGTCTTGATATGACTAAAAAGCCACGCTCATTTGTTTAGCACAATGATGGATTGAGATTTAAATAGTGGTAGGTTACTAACCCATTGTCTAAAGAAGAATACTCGTATGAGAAAGAATATTTGATGGTCCCTGGTACAATCAGATTAGGCTTTATAAACGCTGACTAAGGTAATACCTATGCACTTTCGCCTGCAACAACCATATGATCTAATTTGGAGACGGATGCCAGTCACTTTTATCATCAGACTGCATTGTTTACTGGAGATGTAGATGGTTGGTATTCAAACTAATGTAAGTACATAAATTCCACCTCATGCACATCACGCATTATAACCGGTCACTTTCCGATTCAATTATGTACTATCTGAATATTACCATCGTGTTTAAATATCTGAAGAAAGTCTTGCGCTTGGTTGATCCACGCGCTATATTTTTACCTATTACAATCCTTTACGTTTCCAAATTATGACTGTTACATAGCGACAGAAATTACGGTTCGTTACTCTGTTTTGATGAGATGAAACATTTTTTCATGCTAATTTATCACTGATTTGAATACGTTCCTTATAGATGGCGAAATCTACTTGATTCTAAGATTTTTTTCCCGTTCCAAGAAAGATCTGCCTTGAAAATATATTTTCACTCCACCTGCTTTCCATCATTACCTCGTATAGTAAGCAGCCTATCGGGTGCTCATCAATTCGTTCAATTTTTTGTTTCTTATTTTACTTGGTCTTAACTTGTAAAGGCGATAATAAACGATGGAAATCATAATTAATAATAATCGACTGAAAGATTTTACGCTAAAGCTTTGTTGTGTACCGACCTTAATATATGACTTTGGAAAAAATAGTTGGGGGACTAAACCAATAGAGGTGTGGCCAATTATCAAGCAAGCAAGAAGAGATTCTTTTTATTTTACTTAGCCAGAAACCACATCGTTTACTTGTAATGTACCTAATTACAGCCTCAGCTCTTAATAAGATGTTGGACACGCGTTACTTAGGCATACAGGCGTTAAGGAGATAGCACTTATTATTTCAAATTATCGATAGATTTGTAACGCGGTAATGAATCATCATTATGTTATCTGATTGTATTTACTCTTAAATCTTACTAATGTTATAAAAACTAAAGATTTTACTTAAGTCATTAATTTACTCTTTCACAGCAAATTACTTTTTATCCCAAAATTCCCACCTTCTAAAAGCCGTGTGGCTCCTGGGTCTTTAAAATAGGAACACTCTATATCTTTCATATGGATGGAGTTAAAGACCACTTAGAAAAAGGGTAATAAATGAGTTTCTTTTCGAAAGCAATGGGCTAGCAACCTACCACTATTTATATTTCAATTCCATCATTTAGCCATGCTAGCATGCTAGTAACCTTTCACTATTTGAATCTCAATTCTATCAGATAGCCAAACAGCAGATCGAAGCCTATCAGTATTTTCAAAACTGTTGGCTCTTTAATGTCTACCACATTATACATACATATGGTCACGTCTATGTCCCTTGCGGGGTATGACAGAACCAACAGTCTTGAAAAGACTGAATGGCCACATTCAGCTATTTTTCTTAATTATAGAATTGAGATTCAAATTGCGACAGGTTGCTAGCCCTACGCCTAAAAAAGAATCCCAAGTTTGTAAGCCTATCCCTTAGTCGCCTTTTACGACATCCACGGGAAAGAGATGGAGTGGTCCTATTCTTTTTTGTATTGGTGCCGGGAACCACACGGCTACCACATTATCTTGGCATCTGAACTAATAATATGTGTATGGAATAAAATAATTAACTCATTAATAAAAAATACGTTGACCAGTCATTCAGTTATTCTTATATTGATGGAAATGTACCGTTCGTTGATCGCTGTGCAATCGCAACTTGTATAAACCTACTTCTAATCTTAATGCTTTCGTTTTGTGGAATCGGAACATACATTGGAATTACGTTCATTTTGAGAGCACTGGAAAATTCCGCAAGCGTTTATTTGCGAATCCATTTTGCTTCCTTCGACTCGGGTAAAGGTATTCGCATTTTGGTCTATTCGCATTTATTAAGGTGAGAGGGATGAAAGTGTGTATTAAAAAAATACACTTACCTTATCAAATGGCAGTTGTTAATATTGTGTTGAAAAATTAAGCTTTTATTTTCATATTCATATATTTTATTTTTAAACTAAGTGGTTGGACATTGGTCTTAAAATTATATGCTCTATACAGACTTTCATACCACACCAATGACCGCTACTCCAGTGGATAAAATTGCAATAAACTTTTATGACGCCATATCATCTTTTGAGATGTTAAGTCAGGGTTTCTTTAGCCTATTTCTTCTACCTGGGCCCGACAGCAGTGGCAGGGTCAGATATTTATTCTCCGGATAGGACAAGTTGAAGGTGGACAGAGTCGCAAGGACTCTCAGAGAAGCAGCAGCGAGAGTAAGTTATAAATATGGTGTTGTTTGTATGTAGGTAAGTGACATATAAGTAGTTAGTTGAAATAGTAAACCGTATGCCGTACTTTTTAAAGAAAATATCGGTATAATATGTAACAAAGATAAGATATAATTACTTTGATAATATCCCAGGTTGTGTGCTGTGCAGTTAGTTGAAGGCGGGCAGAGTCTCGAAGACTCTCAGGGGTGCAGCGGAGCGGAAGCTGTATGCCGTTCTCTTTGAAGCAAACATCGGTATAATTGGATTGCCTCGCGATTCTAAGTAAACAACCATTCGAGACGAGCCAGGCGCTTTATAAGCGACTATACACTGGTACTTTGAAATTAATGATGGATATTTTTTATTTTTCTGTTGATCGATCAAAGATCGATGTCGCCGAGTCGTTCCTTGCCTGTAGGTTTTGTAGAAAAAACGAAATCTGTTGCCAGCCGTGATATCTGCTCGAGACTTATAGACTTAATGCTTTTAATACTTAATTGTAATTGATCTGAGAAAAATTAAATCAAACAAAGCAAAAGCAGTTGTAACAACAAGCTATACTTACCAAATCTAAAAACAGCTTGATAAAATAAAATAATAATATGTTAATACAGGTACACGCATCCACAGCTATTATTCGATTTTGAAAAAGACGTCCTTCAATAGTTAAATAACTCGCCACTGCCTAAAATAAGCTAATAAAGAAGTTTGATTGCCACAACAACAGAAAACAAAAGTTAAAAAAACTTAAACCAGACATCGCGTAATATTGGAATTCTTTAAAAAAATGTTAAAGGTAACGAGTTTCCTCGTACAAGACAGCAATAAGGTTTTATTTTTCGCTTCGAGCACTCCGTCTAATGGTAAACTTGAAAGGATATTTTTCTTAGAACCAAACCCTATTTTCGTTTCACGCTGTCGCCTCCTCGTAAATTGCCTTTAGAAACAACAAGCAATACAGTGAGCGCCTTAGTATATATATGTACTCAGAGTGAAAAGTACTGGAAAAGCGCTGAGATGTTTCTTTTAACATTTCCTGAAAAGTTTTCTCAATAAACTTGGCGAGTACTTCTGAACGTGCCCGGTGTTTCCTTTTAAATTAAGTCCTAAGTGTATTGGAGCTGCTGCTGTTAATATTTTCTCCTATGGCAGCATTTATTTATTTTACCAGTTTTGAAACAAAATCGTAATAACTTTATAAATTTCGTTTGGCGTCACACCGAAAAAGCACAGCGTTAAAAAACTATATTACTGCACTGTATTGATAATCAAACCATTATAGCTATCCAATTTGTGTTTAAGCAAAATTCTTTTAATTTTTCAGACGTTTGAAACCGCTCAAGTAAAATTTGACGTAAACCTTGCTGCATTTAGACGAAATCAAACATATTAATTTAAACATTAAAACACTTAGGGTTTCATAATATTACCATAGTCAGTAATGTAACTAAGTTAAATGATCTAATGAAACAGGTTAAAATAGACACTCACATCGTATGTTAGCTTAGTCAGTGAAGCCAGCCGATGGTCGTCGAATTAATTTCTCAATGAGTAGAAAAAAATAAAACCAATATTAATTAACATTTTTTTATTGGACACAATTTACTTAAATATTTAAGTACAAGGAATAACGTACAATGACCTCCCAAGTTAATTAATATGCGAATTAAACTGAACCGAGATTACTATGTGAACACTAACCAATATAATCAAACTCTTATTTTAAATATTAGATAATATAGTTTCAAATTAAGATGCCATATGAAAAGACGACAAGAAAAAAGTCTCTTGAACTAGAACGAGGCTAGTAAAAATATATTGTATCAAAGTTGACACAAGTAACATCGGTAAAAATTTATACTATCGAGATTGTAAGAGACTTTGATTGTGAGACAGATTTCAAAGCAAGGGTTTACAGACTATCATAGTAGAGTATCATATATTTAGAGATTTTAACAGTAAATTAGGTTCATAAAATAAATCAGAGTTAAGCTTAATAACACTTCAGTTTAAAATATACCCTGATTCAAAACGCGAAGCTTAGGGAGGAGGTTATTAAATCTCAAAGTATTAACATAGTTTGGCATATCTAAATATATCCTAAATAGCAATCTGTTAATAACATTTTAAAATTCAACGAGTTGAAGATCTAAATAAATAATAGTTACAATATTTCTCTATACTAACTTAAGAGATCAAAACTTTAATCAGGTAACAAAATCATTTTGGATAAGTTTTATTTATAAATACAAGGTCAAACTAAATGGGGTCTTAATATTGAAAACGACTATTCAATATATAAATTGTTATCTATGTGACAAACTTTTACATATTTTGTATAAAATTCTTTTAAAAAATCTGATTGCTAAAAATATTAGGACCCACATCAGTGCGACCCTAACAAATAGTCCTGTGACTATATTTTCTAAGTTTCTTTTTTCTACAAATCTAAACGACTTACTTAATTTATAATAACGGTCCAACCCTTTCCATCTAATATCACCTTTCACCGTATCACATATATTCCCATACCATCTTTAAAAAAAATATATATAAAAACGAAACTATATACCGATGATAAAATTTTGTGCATTTTATAATTTAAATTTACTAGATACTTACAACATTGGACTGAATCAAACAATAATTTAAAAATATTGCAGGATAATTGAAATCTGGGTTGCGCTGTAATATAACAAAAGTAATATCTTTTAGTACTATAAAAATACTATCTGGTAATAGCATCAATCTTTAAAAGTAGAGAATTATTAATAGTACTAGACTATACGTAACAATAGGGATAATTGAAATCTGGGTTGCGCTGTAATATAACAAAAGTAATATCTTTTAGTACTATAAAAATACTATCTGGTAATAGCATCAATCTTTAAAAGTAGAGAATTATTAATAGTACTAGACTATACGTAACAATAGTATCTACTGAGATTGTACAGATGTCGTGAACCTGTCATACTGACGCAAACACAGAGCGGACACCGCAAAACTACGCAAACACAGAGCAAGGCACTATGCAAACGAGTGTATACCTAAGTGTGTCACTGTCGGTACAAACCTGAGGTACAATCGGACGAGTCAATGTCATGTAGCTGACGCCTCTTTTAATGATCTCAATTACAATATTCCGAAATGATACTCTCATTTTTATTACCTAAATTGTATTTTTAAATCTGCCGTGTCCACATGGCGTTAGTTGCAGTTGCGTTTTGACCTCGGAGAAGAGCCCGAGGTACGCCTGTGACCACGACACTGAATTAGGTAAGACAGGCTTTTTCACGAAGCGAATCCTTCAGACCTCCACAAACGTTGCATATCTTGCAATTCTCACGAAAAATACTTTTGTCCTGAAATTACTACCGGAAACTATGTTCAAAATACATTGTTTATTCGGGCTATCTTTGGCTATTACTACTTCGATCGTATAAAATATGTTATTGTTGGTACAGAAAAACTAATTTTACAATTATTACGTTTAGCCTCATACAAATACATATATTGTGATAGCGATATTTTATTTTAATATACACATAAATTTTACTAGTAGGTATTATTCCGACACGCTGGAGATGCAACCTTGATTCGACATTGCCAAATCAATCGTTAACAGATTTCTTTGCTACGATACTTTAAAAAATGATAAATAAATATGAAACTAAACGTTAAATATCAAAAATTATGAAAAATAAACATACAATTGAATTGTCGGTTAGCATGAAGGCATCTTGTTAGTACAGTTTTTTAATTTTAATATCCTTGATTTAATACCTAGGTATGTTAATGATTGATTTAATGTGTAACATGTTACCTTTTGCAATACTGCAATATTTTGTTAAGATTAAGTGTTTAGTGATTATAAATCAATTACAATTATTTGTAGGCTTATAATACGGATACAAAATATTTCAACAAATATTAAAATAATCATTTTCTATCTATCTTTGTCTTTCCGCCTACTTATTGATTACGCGATTTTTTTATCTTATCTTTGTTATATCATTAACAGTTCACCTGTCTTTTTATTTTATATTAATACATATCCAAAATCTAAGGGTTCAAATTTTTACATTCGGTACTAATTTGTGCTAAGAACAGATACGATAAAAATACTCCCTTTTTCTACTATCACAGCCCTTAATTTTAGCAAGTCGTTTATACGTTCATTATACAACAGGATTTAAACTATAAATAGCAATTAACAAACATTTTTATTTGTGACGTTGTTAAGTAAATAAGTACTTAATAGTTCCGCAGCAGCAATATCTTCAAATGTTTATACTTATGATCAATAAAATTAAAAATTGTTATAAATATCTATTCATTATTCATATTTGAGCTTATCCCTTACACTATCCAATACATTTCAAAATTTTAAAAAATCTATTTATTTGTTTTTATCCGAACCAATTATAATTACGATTGTGTTATGCAATATCTATTAAAATAATTTTGTTGAGATTTAAAATAATTATGACGAAAAATTCTCAGTTTGGATCCTTTCATCAAGTTCCTCGGTATAATTTTCCCAAGTGGAACTAGACTAACGGTCTCGCAGTCACGACAGTTGAAACATGAAGTGATAGAACTGATCAAAGTTTACCGGTTCCATATCTCTTTCCTTCTCTGACTTCTCTAATAGTTCCGGATTTCTCTTCAAGAAGTTCCTCACCCAATCCTCACCAGCCATTCTGCTGTTCATGTCAAATGGATGATTTAAATTGTTATCTTCAGCATATTGGAAGGCTAGTTCTCTTATATCCCGACGGGAGACTCCCATAAAATATTTCTCCATGCTTTTTATATAACCAACTAAATCTTTTTCCTGACTCTCAGTGAAGACTCTTCTGTAATGCCCCATTAAGGGCTTAGGTTCGTCAGGTTGTGTGTACCTTATTTTGCTGGCTCGCCTCTGAAGAGTCGACCTCGGGATGTGGTAAGTCCTGGCGGCCAGTTTGTAGCCCATCTTACCTGACACGACGGCAGCCACGGCCCTCGCCATGTCCTCTTCATTCCAAGATTGTCGTCCACTCATTCTTTCATACTTTCTAACCATTGTGTCCTGAAATTGTTAAAGATACAACGTAAGAATTTGTGAACAGTCAGTTACAAAATTCATTAACCTTTGTACGTGTTACCTAACAGTCTTGAGCTAAGGGCAAATATTGAGAAGCGTGTTTGTATTTTTGATGTTTGACTGTATCAGTGGTGTGTACAGTATGACTGTGCGGCGAAGGGTAACCGCAGTCTACCGGTTTGTGGACCACGACCAATGCCGAACCGAGGTGAATAAAAAAACACGTCGCAAGACGCTCTAGAGGTTATTCTGTCGCCTTTGCCATTATCGTTTCATCTATAGAGAATTACATAAAATTTTATAAGGGGCAATGTCGATTTTGTAAATTCGTTTATGGGCGTATAACTATAAATATATAATAGATTCAATATAATTTTCTAAATCTTAATTATCAATACTTGTGTCATTGACGAAAAGGAAACCACTTGTCCTTACTCCGAATCGGACAAAGCCGAAAGTTAAAGTTGACAAGTTTGGCATCAGAAATCGCGGAAAGACAAGTTTCGCACGATAATAAAACTGGTCCACTTCGTAAGTACTTTCGATTTTTATTGTTGATAAGCGTGAGAGGCCCTTGGTGTGTGGCTGGCAACGTCGCGGACTGATAGCATTGCGATAAAGCATAGGTTTTCGTGATAACTCGGGACACGACACGACTCTTTGTTACACGCGTTCGTATCTCAATCCCACTGTTGACGCAATGTCGACTTCTAATGTGAATCATGTGCGAGTACGTTTAATTTTGGTCTTTATCGTCTTAGAAATAAGAAGCCAACAAGATGTGTTTACGCCTTCGCACGAACTATTTCCAACTGTACGTTAACTTTGTTGTTTACAATTTACAGTGTCTAGTATTCTGATAACTTACTAACATATCAGGACAATTTAAACAATGACCCTATCTGCTGCACTGATGTCTATCGTCTGACATTTCTGCAATATTCTTTTAATAACATGCAAATAAAGGCAGTGCAACCTTTATGCTTGGCACCTAACAAAGTTAGTGAGAGCACGATCTATCATGTCTGTTGCTTTTGTATTAATTAGCAGAAAGTAAAGAAAAATAAGAAGTTATAAATTTTAAACTATAACTTAAAACAAATGAGTTTGTAATTAATGTTCAACATTCCATTTGATAATAGCCCCTGTCGTTTGCGCGGACGTCATCGTGTGTCAATGCCAATTATTCGTTTCAAAACCGGGAATTCTCTACTCACATAGACATTACACGTCGTCCTTGAGTGACCTCGTCATATTTTTTATCTGTCAAAAAGAAGAACATCGACTGCGGTCAGCTGTTTGTGTTTGTTCCGTCGAGTCTATCAACACATCTCTTCACTATTTTACTTTTTACTACACGACCCAACACAGACGCGTCGCATTCATTGCTGGGTGATGACTATCATAAATCTAAGACTACGAGACCTTAGCAAGCAATGGAAAGGGAATCGAGAGCGAGACGAAACGAGTGAGACCGCGGTAGCGGCGCGAGTACGGCATGAGCCGAGGTTACTCCGACGCGTGACTTGCAAGGTCTCCGCTGCATTGCACGATGCGCCAAGGTTGATTCGACATAGAAACCTTAAGGGCTATTATGTAAAAATAGAATCCAAATAAAAATGCTTAAACATACGTGTAACATATGCAGTAGAAGTTTCCTCGCGGTGCAGCGGCTGGAGGTGAAATCTGCATCGGTCGTTGTCGCGGTGCATGGTTGCAATTAGAGAATAGTGCATAAGTGTAGTTGGAGGTGAGTGTTACTTACAGTACGGGCATGTGTTAGATGCGGAGACGGGTGTGCGGCGGCGGGCGGGGGTGTGGAGGCGCAGACAGGTAGGTCTGGTGGCTGGCTGGTGCGGAGACGACAGCGTGCGGCCAGGCGGACGGCGCGCGCGGCACTGGCGCGGGGCCCGTCTTGCCCCGCCGCCGGCCCTGGCGCGTGACGTCACCTGGCCCAGGGCCCGCGACGTCTATTTTTGTCCACAACTAATTATCTAGATCCTTTGTTCAACTCGAGCAAATATGACTGAAAAGGAAATCTGGTTATCTTTATCCACTAACGCGTCAGCACAATCGCACGTCACCACGCTACATACCTATGCAGACCTATTTATTTGCAAGCGATTGCCAACTGCGAATTGTGATAGCATGAATCATGATATTTTAAGTGATTTTTTTTACTATTTTTTGACAGCATAATAAAGCCAAAGCTTTTCCAAAATAAAGCCTGTTCCCACGCACTAACATAAATAATCAATGTTGCAAATAAATCAATCAGATATTTAACGCATATTTACTCAAATCGACCAAGTATCCCTTTTTTTATATATTAATTATCAAGTTCAAATCAAAACCTACAATTTACCTATTATTGTATTTACATAATAGAGACAGAACTTGTTAAATTAACAATTTTAAATAAATGCTACCTATATATCTAAGGATGAATGCAATTCATCATATAACTACTGCTGAATCAACATAACTATTGGTAGACGACTTCATCTCGTGGTAGGTACTTACTCTTGAAAAACTTATCTAATGCGAAAAATATGTGCAGATACTGTTTTACGGACATGAAACATCACGTTGATAACAATATTACATTACATATGGTATACAATACCACATTGTTATCGTAGGTAACTTTTAAGATTGCATACATTTCGGTGTAGTCCACTATATACCTGCACAAGAACAAAATAGAGGCTGCAATTTCCATGCAATGACGTTTGCTTGTGCAACATCATGAAAATCGTTAAGTAATTAGTACAAAAACTGACAAAGCGATTTGGCGACAGTCCATCGAACATTGAACCACACCTGATTTGTATGCAATTTTATTTCATCATCTTCATTCAGTCTGGGGTTTGTTCCGGTTATGACCTCACTTCGAAGAAGTCCGGGATCAGGGACCACGATTAAGAGTGGGTAAGTTATTACACGGGTAAGTCTGGTTTTTAGGTACACTTAAATAAAACTGCGCCTCTTACTTTCTTTCCCGGAGACTACCTTCAACTGACTGCCACGATCTCATACTTCTTTCGTCTCATCCACATTCATAACTCTCGGCAGCGTGTTGTACTCTTTACAATTGTACGCAAGTTCATTTTTTATTCTCATCTTGTCGGCGTGTTCTGAGTTGCACCCTCGGCCACTATTCATAATATTTCTAGATAAAGTCGCCAGAACGCATGATTTAGGCGATGGGTAGCAACCTCTTACTTTCGCTGAATTAAAGTAAGTAAAAGCTTTATTGTTCACAAAAGGAGTACATTAAAAATATGTATAAAACAGTACAGTACAAAGACGGGCTTATCCCTAAGTGGAATCTCATCCAGCCAACCTGACAGTAAGAGGATCACATACAAAATTGAGTCAAGGGTGAATTAAATTTAATAATTAAACCATCACTAAATGCCTTCGAGTGGCTCTGTCTAACGCGTAAGCGAAGAAGCCGTGATACGTAGATATATGTATTTGATTTTTACTTTAAATCTGGTACTCTTCTGCATGGAATTTATCGTAGTTAGTATAATTTTTTTAATGTATCACTTAAACTTTCTCTTTCTCATTAGTTTTCTAACTATTTCTTTTTATTTTTCCTCCTGGCGGATTCTCTATTGAATTCATTGTTATAAGTTTGAGGTATGAATGACCATGCGTAACAGAATAGCGGTTTTATTAAAATAAATGTCTTATGTTTTCTCTCTCTTTTTTATCTATCTATTTTTTTAGTCCTAATAAGGTAATGATAGAAATCTTTGATGAGTTAGCTAATGGCTCATCAACATTCTTGAATGGCTCCAATGATCAGTTCCCTTATTTACCAATGTTGACAAGTCTAATAACCTCTTTCTTTTATATCAAACAGTTAACATCTTTAAGTCAAAATTTTTCCTGAATATATATTTTAATTCCAAAGTGGTCGAAAACGTAATCCCCAACTGCAAACATGTTTCCATCTTGCATGCCATGTTATTTATCCTGTGCACATAATAAAGAGGTTTATAGGCCAGTCGATGACTCACCGATGCGGTCGGGTTTGCCCTTATCCGTAACAACTGTCTCAAAGATGAGCAATTCCAATTAACCCATGTATGCCCTTTCGTCCGATCCGATTGGAAATATTGATAACTAGACTTTTGCACGGGTCGTCACTTACTAGGGAATTTTCAGGAATTAAAGTACCTACCCTATGTTACTCCAGGTCTAACGTCGAACTTAACAAAAATTGGTCTAAAACTTTTTTAATTTTATATCTTTTTAAATTTTATTTCCTCCTTTTTCATACGGATTCATGGGTGTCCAGACTTTTTTCAGGAATACATTATAGGACACGGGATTGGATAAATTCAATTGAAGAATAAATAATAAAACACATTTTTATCAAAAAGCCTTTATTGAAGTGTAAATTGACTTCGTCGATGAAAACGCTGCAGTGTAGTTTGTTCCGCCGCTTCTTCTACCCTTGCGTTTTGGTAACGGTTGTAACTTGAAGTAGGTACCTATTAGTGAGTTGTATCCATTGATGTTAAATAAATACTTAAACTGATATTGCATTTTATTACATAGAACAAGTAGTATATTGGGCTAGCAATCTCTTACTATTTGAATCTCATTGCTGAAACGATCATTTGGCTGGATGAGGCCTTTCAGTCTTTTGAAGATTGTTGACTCTGTTGAATGATGAATATGGGACCTTATCGAGAGTATGAGTAGGATTAAAATAAAAAAAAATATGATCAAAATCGAATATATCTACATAATTTAAAAGTCAGATTTTTATTATTTTAATACGTACTTAAACATACATAACAAGATATATTACACAGATTGAGTTAGCCTCGAAGTAAGTTCGAGACTTGTGTTACGATATACTAACTTAACGATACTATATTTTTTAATTAATACCTACATATATAAATAAACATCCAAGACCCAGACCAGAGAAAGTTCGTTTCTCATGCCTTGGCAGGGATTCGAATCCAGGACTTCTCGTGTCACAGACAAGCGCACTACTACTGCGCCACTGAGGCCGTCAAACAAGTCAATAGATAGGTAGGTACATATCTTACACATACACATCCATTGCGGGGTAAACAGACCCAACAGTTTTGAATGAGATCCAAATGATACATATAATAGTCCCTTCCGAGGTGGAACGAGTGAATAGTCTCGAAGACACGTTAGATTTCGGTCATCTGCAAATAATACATGAAAAGTAGGAAAAAATAACACATTTTTAAAGTATGTATATAAAATAAATAAAGATATATTCCAGGGTAAGTAACTTGTCGATAGTAAGTCGGTGCCGCCGGCTTTGCTCAGGAAAGTATCGCGCCAGATAAAGTTATCGTAGCAAATACCTGTTAGTACTTTGAAATATTTCTCTAAACGTAAAAACCATGTTTTACATCCATAATACCTATGCTACTTTCATAAATGCGAAAGTATTTATGTATGTTTGTAACCAATTCTTTTACGTATGTATAATCTTCTTATGGATAAGGATGAAATTTTAAATTTTATTAAACTACAATTTACATACGAGCGGAGTCGCAGGCGGAAGCTTGTTATATTATAAAGAGTAAAGATTTGCGTATTCGGCTATATAAGTAATAACTCAGAAACTACTTTTGCTCCTGAAAATGTCCACTGGAGCGAAATTTCTGCCAAAAATCTAGTAAGTACTTACTTATTATTTCTGGCGTGATTTTATGTAAGTATGTAATAGTTACCTTTTACTAATTGTACTTACATGCAAATCTAGGTGTAGTAACTACATATAACTTATTAGCGATTGTATGAGGCAAACACAATTTAATTTTCATATAGGTAGTTACTCTTAACTATTTATTAACGTAGGTACTATATAGGTATAAATTAGAAAAAAAAAATTTCATTAACTTAAAACCAGTTTTATAAATGTCTTCCAGTAGTTCCAGTAGTAGAGGTTGAACAATGACTTATGTATCAATTTAAAAAACACTCGTTTTCGTTTATCAACTCACTTGGTTCTCAAAGATAAACCCATCTCGTTTGAATCACGTTCCGTTCGTGCCTGGCGGTGCATCGCCGCGTTTTGTTGCAACAAAAGTGCACATGATGCAAATAGAATTTTCACCGGGCTATCTATACCTAACGTCGAAATAAAGAGAGTACAAATGAATAGCAGTTTTGTTTTGTTTTGTTTTCTCCCATGATCATTTCCATAAGAAGAGTTTTTGGAAGATCCATCTTTTCATAAACATTTAAAAAAAACTTTTTCCGTAGTTTTCGCATAATCTAACTTCAACATATACTTACAGTTTAAATCTTTACCTATCCAACTATATATAAATACTAAATTTAACAAAAGAATGCAAGAGTAGAAGTAAAAATTCCAAGAACCCAAACACACTTGATTCGCCAGAAAAGGCTTTTTTCCCATGGTATTTAAAGGAAGAGGCGAAATTGTACTATTCTTATCATAAACTAGAAAGCACCATTCAAGCTAAGTATGTACCTGAGGCCATATTTTTTTCGTTGGTCACCGTATAATGAAGTGGCAGCATATCTCGATGTGCCTGGGCATATGACGACGACGGGCGACGATATGTACCTAAGTAAATGAATTTCCTTTTATTTTTCGCTTCGGATATGTCGTGCAGTTTCACAATAGACCACTTGATTGGGGACTCAAATTGATTTAACGTTCGTTCTAGTGGCGCCATAAAGCTGAAACTAAATAAATTGAAAGCCAGTGCGAATTGGCAAAAAACTGGGAATAATAAATATTGTCATCCAAATACTACCTATTGCGAAAGTTCACCGTAGTAGATTTGGAAAGTTTGTGGGTTAGTTCGTTTCAAAACGCGACGTAGTCTCTCATTCACTCACTGATCTGACTGACTGATCACTGATGAATTTGGCAGGAAGATAGATTGTAACTAGGACACGCCTGCTAAACAAAAATTTTCTGATACTCGATAACGGGATAAAACGGAATTTTATGTTTTACGCAGTCGGAGCTGCGGGCGCTCTCTAGTCTTCTTCAACATAATTAGTTTCTTATCTTCTTGCTGATTTTCTAGTGGTGTTTAAGCCCGCTCTTGGCATTCACCGCGTGCCTTATGATATATCTGTACACATAATGGCGCCGGCAGTGAACGCGAGGAGGCGGGCTGTTTCTTCTTTCTTGCTTTATTTCTTTCTTGACTTTTCTTTTTCGTCACTTCATCCATTTTCTGTCTTCGCTTATGTTGTTCACTACACTAACCTTATCACAATACAGTAACAGTCGTGTGATCAGGTACTTTCTTAAACCTACTGTTATGATTAAATTTAATAATTAAAGTTAATTCATAAATTACATAGAAATTATTAGCATTACTATTTTATAAGACGGAACAGGCTAGTGCATTTTTTAATATGGGAATAAATAAATTTTCTTTTATCTGCAAGTATAACGTCCGTCAGTCTAAATGCAAAGCGCTTAAAATTGACATTGCCCGTACTGGTATCGCAGGCGTTACAAAGATTCTTCGTTGAAATTGTATGTCAATTATTAAAAACGGTTTTCCAAAATATATATATACCTACACAAGTGAAACCCTACGTAACAGATAGTATAGAAGCTCATAATTAATTGAGGATTCGAAATAAAAATTCGTTTTACAATCGCACAAAGATTTATTCGCATTACTATTCATAAAGTTTCAGAATATAATTAACGTAGTAAACAGATGTAGGCTTTGTCCTTGACCCTACCTAATGACCCCATTTTTACATAAACAGCCAACCGTTATGGCTCCATTGAAACGACCTCGTAAATCTCTGAGTTATGTCCATTACGCTATGAATGAGAGTATAGAAACGTAAAGTGGAAAAAGGAATATGTAAAACGCCACGCTAAACTTTGTTCTTGATTAATTTACTAAATAAAACTTTTTCCTAGTAGATAATATTTTTAAGTATCACGTGAAAATACCAGTGGTTCTTAGAACAATATAACTAGATTCTGAATTAATTAGATAGTATTAGTTACAGGGCCGTAAGCTATTTGGAACGGAAATTGAACCTATAACCAGGCAGACGGATGATTCCAAAATAATCTGTCATTTATAAGTATGTGAGCATAATTATGTATATTTTTAGGGAAATTTAACTCTAAGAACATCCATGTCTGCATATCGTGGACATATAGTTTGGGAAAGCAAACCCCGACGCGATATCAGTTTATACAAATAAAAAAAATACATTTATTTATTATATATATATTTATGTACATCAAGGAAAAATAAGGCAACAAGGGCACTACTTATTTCCAGAGAATGCTATCAACATTAAAAAAAATATTAGTTGTATGGGTTTATTCTCCTAATATCTCACGGGACACGCCGACAACCAACATTCAAACTCTGGAGTGGTGAGGATCACAACCGGTGGGTCTAAGCCGAGGGCTGTCTTTGACGTGAACTAGCATAGATCAGGGGGCATTGTCCAAAACACAATAGAAGTAGGGTGCAGCTGCCACTGCACTCGAGGGGTCGCCATTAGAAGTTAGATGCTTTGCTGTTATAACGTGAGTTGCTGGGATAGAAATTATATACATCGATATGTTCTCAGTTTGATCCTAAGCCTGGCCTGGTAGTGATAGCGGCATGATTATATTATCTGTAGTTTTTTTTTTAAATTTTAAATAAGTTAATTAAAATGTACCAGGATATAATTAAGCTGTCAAACGTTTCGCAAAAATCTTTAACACATATGTTTACAATAATGATGAGGTAAGACATTCGACAATATGAATAGGATTAGGTGATATAAATTTGATATAAAATTTCGCGAATGGCCTCAGTCAACAGATTATTAAAGTATTTATGGACATGGTGGGATGGCTTATTCAGCAAAGCACCTATCATTATAGATGGAGCCATTCAAAATTCAGTTTCGTAGGCGTAACGTTCTTACTGACGCAAAAGGATTATCACGTAGGACGTCATTCAGAGTTTGGATAAATAAAGCCAACAAAATTAGCGATGTAAATTTGAACCTTTAAAAGCGATCCGATCTCAATTAAGCAGAAGTACAGTACAACAAAAAATAGACAACAGACCTATACAAAAACAAAGTCTAAATCGGTATGATCAAAGCTCAAAATTATTTAATTCTAAAACTCTACATAGTAAACTAAAAAGTAAAATATGTAGATAGGCATACTCAATAGTTGTCATTAGGACTACTATAGTCTCCCTAGTTAATAAAGGGTTATGCTTACTCGTAAAGGGTGTCTATGTGGACATTGCGTATCGTTCATGAATCCTTATCGATTGATAGCCGATACCGTCGCACATGTCACACTTTGCACAGAGCAATGCATGACATGCCTGTGACCTTCTCATTGCTCTGTGCACTCGTGGCATTCATCCTTTAGAACATTTGTAATAGTACAAACAAAGTAGTAGAATTTTACGTTTATTCCATCTGGTTCCACCAGTAGTTCTATAGTCGAACTGTTTGCACATTTAAGGCTTAAGAGGTTTGGTTTTTGACTTTACAATTTCTTTAATACTATTCTCTGGTCGTGGGTCTACTGGAAGAAATTTCTTTAGAAATAAGAAGTGCTCTTGTACAAAGTTTATCTTTAGTCAAAGTTCTTGCTGTTATTTTTTTTGTACAGAATGTAGTAGATGTTTATTTATTATCATCCATTATTTATTATCATCCACACAAAGGTTCTCTGCTAAACCCAATGGTAGACTGTTAGATAATGCTATTAACATTATTTGTACTTTACAAATTGTAATTGTCAAAATAAAGACTAAAAATATATAAAAAAAAGTTAGCTAAGCAAAGTCTTACTTTGTAAAACAATAAAAATTGACAACTTTAAGTAATAATTAGTAACAGCCGATGTAAACAGATGGATAGGCGGTAGTTGCGTATCCTTCGTGAATCACTTTATCGATCGTCACACGATAACATCGGCCGCAGGTCGTTCACTTGTGTTCTATTGCACTTCAATAGAAATAACAACACTAATTATATATTATATCGTAACCCTTTAGAAGGACTAATTTGGTTAAAAAATGTATATTCCTTGATTTAAACTGTGCTAACACTATCTTTGAATTTATTATTTCTTAAAAAGTTTTAAAGTACTCGTATTTGTAAGATAACAAATACTTTCTTTAAATACTTAACTCTTAACTTTAAGATGAAGAATAACTGATTTTTAAGAAATTTGGAAAAAACTAGTATTTCGCGAATTATATTTAATATATAAAAATAAAACTTATATTTAACAAAGCTTGTCTTAAATATTGCGTTGTGACTTGCAAAAAAGTGTTATTAAATGTAATTTGGATACTATTTTTTTAACAACAGTTTAATAAAATGCATTGTGCAAATTCCAAAAACAAATTGACACCAACGTATTAAAATTTTGAGGTCATTTAGAAGTTGCTTAGAGCGGCAATTTAAAGAATTATCAACTTTATTGTTGAAGCAATAAAAGCTCTATAAAAGGCATTAATGACTTTGTTTGGCCACCTCGAGGGGTGCAATGCAAAACGGAAGCCTTATTAGTGAGGCATGGTGTTGGGGTAATTACTGGTAAAGTAGCCAATTGCGTTGTAAATTGTACCGGTATCACATTTCATACGTATTTAATAATGAGCTGTATGGGAAGGCTTTATAAACTAGGATATTTTTTTCGCTGATTCCTTTTTACAAGCTTATTAGATTCCTGAATTTTAAATTTGTCTCTTTAAAATTGGTAGTTTGAATAGAACTTTGAACCTAACAACTGTCATCGCAAAAATAAATATATATTTAATAAGATAAGAGAAAAGGCTTTTTCATTCAGTAAGCTGTAACATGATGATTTGTTTTTATTATATATTAGTATTTTTACTGCAGAATGAAACTTTATGTGACTGTGAAGAGAACGTAGATAAGTAATCGGTTCTAATAATTAAGACATTGACACAAAAATACATACATGTAATCATGTATTTATTCCTAACGGGGTAGCCAGAGCCAATCGTCACGAAAAAACTGAAAGGTCACGTTCAGATAGCTAATAATGGAATTGTGAGTCATATAGTGACAGGTTGTTTGCTTATCGCTATAAAAAATAGCCAGAAGTTTATTAGACATTGATTTTAACTGAAATTTAAGAATTAACCTGAAGATATACCGCTTTAAGATCAATACAGCTTTTATTATGCCGCTAACACATTTTTTATAATATATTTAATTTTCATTAAAGATGTGTATTTATTATACATAGGTGTAATACGAAGGTTCTATTACACATGTAACAATTTTTTGGACAGTTATTGCTTACGGTTTTCTCGTATAAAATGCTGTAAAATAAAGCCCTAAGAATGAATTCAAGGGCAAACGATACATAAACGGTACTCATAGGTTGCTATATTCGTGCCGTGCTTCTTACGCGGATGGTACGGTCTCGCCACTTACCTATTTCGTACGATTGTACAATGTACATACTATTGATATACATACTAATATTATTTGTGCGAAAGTGTGTTTGTTTCACGTCAAAACTACTGAACATTGATGATTGAATGGACATTCCATGTAATTTTGCATTCATTTAGTGTAGAGTAAGAACAAAAACTTTTCACGCGGGTGTAAGGCAGTAAGGAAAAAAAAAAAATCCGAAATATGAGTGAATAATCCAAAAGGCTTATACCATAACCATTAATAGACAAACAACTTCTTTTACTCAATATACTTATCTTATGTTAGTGTTTTATTTTATTTATTATTTGTGTGGTTATTAAATTTTTGTACAACATTAAGGAGTGAACGTAACTCTAATGTAAGTTCAATTGCTTTCTATTTTAGTATCCAAGCGAACAAAGTTATAACTCTAAGAATACCTAAGCAAAATGATTTGTTTCACTGAAATAGACAGGTATCACCCGGCACGGTATTGATCGCGATCATCTGATTTTTGTCAGTCTCGTATAAAAAAATTATCTTTCATATGTTGGCAACATATAACGTGTTAAAGTCTGTTCTTCTTAATATAAATACCCGCGACTAAATTAAAAATAAAATTTAATTACTTAAGTTACATCTTTCAAATCTCTTGTTGGTTTTTTATTTAATCAAAAAATAAACGATAATTGTGTCTCAAATAATTGGATTAGAATCGGCGGTCCTCAAATAACACACGTTGCTTTCATTTTACTATTCCAGTATCAAATCGGAAATCAAAATAACCTATCTTCACTTATTAACTCAAACGCGATCGTATAACTAAGTTTTCTTGTACTTCAAACATGCACGTTTTTGTAAAAAAAATAATTTCAACATAAATAAATGACAAAACTGTGAATAATAATATTAACGATGTTTCTTCACTCTTTGTTTGCTAAGAAAGCAGTAGTAACATAAGTTGTTTTCATTCCTTCTTTATGGAGAATGCGTTCATTGCTTGTGTGATCAATCAAGTAGGTAGCATGCTTGACGGCCGCCGATTCTAATCCGATTTCGATTGAATAATAAACGATAATTCTGACTCAAAATATCATTTGATGTTTACAAATACTGGCAGTAATATTTTTTAATTTGATATTATGTGTTTATTAAATTAGGTACACAAGTCAAAAAAGTTGATATTATAAAATTTTACGATCAAGATTAAATAGTTTTTGCAGGATATTTATAATTACATAAACTTTATTTTACTATATTGACAGGTGCTTGAAGTAGGTCTCTTACTTAACTATGATGCATTGCAAATATCTCATTTCTATTTATGCCATACAGCTGAGCGTGGTCTTTAAGTTGTTTTATGACTAGAAATTAAACATGTTATTGAGTATTGTATTTTCTTTAATACCACATTCATATGCGTACACCTAGTGCCAAATTCGGATTCGAATCGGCTTCCCTCAAACACGACACGTGATTGATCGCGCAAGCAGTGGGCAGTGCATTCTCCATGGTGAAGGAATGTAAACAAAGCAGGTGATTAACTTGCAGGGGTTGAACCCCACCTCAGCTGACCGACAGTTTGGTGGCATTTAATGTTATTGACATGTATTTGTTTTTTAAATCTTTTTAAATGAGGTAAAAATGGAGAAGATACAATTTGGGATTTGAAAAGCTTAGGTGAAAAAGCCAGTAAGACTTTATCATGGCTTCAAGATTTCCGTCTATTTCATAATAACCTGCTTGCTAATCCTGAATAATCCAACTTCCTATTTATTTTTTCCTTCCAATATTAAAAATTCGAAAGTTTGTGAAGATATGTGCATATGTGAATGTATGTGATTATTACTCTTTCACGCAAAAACTAATGAATTGATTTTGATAAAACTTTAGAATACACTACATAATATCTAAGTTAAAATTTAGAGATGGTGGACGAAGACTTTGACAACGGCTGGTTTTAATATTTATAAAATAATCTGAATCATACGAAAACAACCAGAATATCCCTTATGGTTTAATTTATATGTCAATTTGTATTAAATTTGTTTTCAATAATGCAAAATATAGGACAGTCCACGTGATTTCAATGTTTTCGTCCGTCTTACAAACGCTAGGGATTAATTTTGTTGCGTGACAGTATCACCTTGGAAACGACTTAATGCAACACACGAAACACAGTGCAATTTATAGTTTAAAATAACTGAAATATATTGGATGAAATTCGTACAAAGTGATTATATATATTCCTACTGATGTCATTTTGACTATCTGTTCAAAGATAAAGTTCAGAAAAACACGTTCATTAGTTAACAGCTGAACGTGGCCTATCAGTATTTTCAAGACTGTTGGCTCTGTCTGCCGCTCAAGGGAAATAGACGTGATTATACGTATGTGTGTACGTTAATTAGTTAGCTATGCGTACTACCAATAACGCAAACATTTTCTATTCACATCACTGAAAGATGACCAGTCACTGCATTTTCAATATTTTCCCAAAGAAAATAAAAGAGTACGTATAAAAATAGCTTTTAAAGCGTTCATTGTGTATCCGTCAGTGAGAGGGGGTTTTTTTATCCCGAAGCTGTCATTGAAGCGAGAGGGTCGAGAGAGGGAAGCCCTGCATCCGCCGACGTCACGAGGGCTCTCCCCCGATCATTGTCCTAACTGGATGTCACAGAATCACTATTTATACTACTACCTATCGATCGGGGATATTATTTTAAATTAAGAATACTGGTTAGCGAGTATGTGAGAGCAACGTTTTTTGTCAATTGTTGATATAAATTATGTATTTGTTCTGTATTGGTTACGATTGTGAAGATTGACAAAAAAAAACAATATTTTTAAGTTAGTTCATGTTATCATTCAAATTAATAAATCGATTTCTAGGTTTGTTTGTTAAATATTTTTATACTAAATTAATAATAGAATGTTATTTTGTTTAAGTACTTACTACGTTCAAAAAATAAAATAAATATCAATCGGGAGGTTATGTTTCGTTTAATATCTCACAAAACTTTCGCTATTGTACTGTTTAGTAAAAGCTTAGTTAATAATATAGGACACGTAAACAACTAATATTAAATAAATCGTTTTAAAGAATAAATTACAGAGCATGTTACATCGACGACACATTCCACCCCCTATCCCAACAGACCCTATCAAATTGCCACCCAATAAAATCGTACAACCAAAGTATTTCAATACAACTAAGCACCCTTCCTATTGTTGAATACCGGACGACCTTAGCACACTTTAGACTTTTTTTTATTTATAAAAAAGGTAATAATAATATGTGGAATCGAAGGGGTAGCCCGACCCGGTCGCGTGGCGCCTACAGGACGTTGAACCGAGTTACATTATTTGATATAAGTACTTTAATAGCGTAATGGGTCAGTGGTTTCAAGAAACTATTGAAGTAAATTTAAAGTATTCACTAAAGACTTAAGAAATTGTGTCATACTAAGAATACTCTATTTATAGGCGATTTGTTGGAAAATCGATGTGTACTGTGTAATCCTTAAATTATCCAATTGTTGTTTTTGAACAATATGTGTTTTGTTACTGCCTACTTTGTAATGTTCATCCGAGTTGCATTGTTAATATATTTTCTTTTTTCTCAAGAAACCGGAAGGTACATTACTAAACTGGTATTTTCCTCGCGACAACATCCAGTACCGTGGGAGACGAGCCTTATCAAGGGTTCCAGCGGCCCCGGCGCAGCTGTCGCGTAATATATTACGATCGATTATGATTCCCGATTCCCATTGTTCCTATTCGATTGTTCCCAATCGACTTTGTTCCCGCGGAATATGTGAATCTAGCGCTGTATCAATTATTATTATTTTGGCGTTTGTAGACGGAGTTGGGATTTTATTATAGTTATCGTATAATAATACTGTTTTTTTTAATATTACGAGATACCTATTATTTACTTATGCCGAAAAACTAAACTGACTTAGTTGTTTCTTTGACGTTAATTTAAAGTGGTTTCAATTTTATTCTCTGGACTTAGATTGTTAGAAATATAATTTACTTGAAAAGAGATTAGTGTAAGGTTTTACATTTATAAAGTTATAAAATAAGAAGCGTGAAATCTACTCGAAGATTGCTTGGCAGATGTTAAAACATATACACCAGAACGATTGGTAGTAAAATTATGTACTCTGATGATTATTTAGATCCTTATATTAAAGAAGAAGAGTAAGGTGGGTTTTCAATAACTCGAACATTAACTTGAATAATAATTTTATAATGTTACTAATAATTAATGTGTTTCTAGCATTAGATATTGTGACCATATTTTCTTTTTAAATATTGAAATAAAAAGAAGAACAAAAGATGCTTCACGCTCACTATCATGGAGAGTGACCGATGGTGCAACAAAATTAATTATTCAAAATCAACCCAACCGGTTCTCATTAATTCAATGCTGCATATGTCTACGATGCTACAATAGATGCATTTAATGCACCAATATTACTTATGCAGATAGGTAACGCGTGCAAATAATGTATGAAGGATTCAGCTAGACAAAGAGGATTGCATTAATCGCCCAAAATATGGGGAGTTTTTTGAGTTGGGGTCGACGCTCGCAGCTGCAGCGGGCGGATCAAATTGATAGGTCCGCGTGTCGCACATGGCGCTGCGCGTGCGCCGCTTGCAATATGGTGGCGCTCGCGGGCGTGTGTGACCGTTACTATGATTTCCCTAGTAATTAGGTATTGGTACTGCTTGCATAGATTTTTTAATGATTGTTTTTTGATATTTGGGATTGGATGAGAAGACTTTGTATTTCCAAGATTTTGTCTTAATTTGAATCATCCACTTCAAACTGTTTTCTGTAGTTTATATGTCCAGTATCAAGTGTTCCAGTTTTAAATGTATTTATAGCTTATATGTTGCCCTATAGCTATATAACAAAAAAGTTTCACTCGAATCCGTCTAGTAGTTCTGAAATTTTGCGTTACTGCTTTTCAGTACATTTTGATAAAATAGAGCTTCGGCAGCATTGAATATTTAGTTTTCTATGGTCACATTTTCATTTCATTAGTAAAAGTAACTCTCGTTCTTTTCTTATCCGACTGTAAAAGAAAGGTTTTCGCGCTTTATCTCATCTTTTTGTTTTAAGTATTTTTTAAGAATTCTAATAAAAGTTTGGTAAAATAAAAAAGTGTTTTTGGAATTTTTAATACATTTATAATATATATTGTATAAATAAATATATATTGTATTTAAAGTGATTGCATTAAAAAATTCTTCATAAGAACTCGTGATATTTTAAGTATTAGAAAAAGTATGTTTTATATAATTAATAACAATTGATTTTAATGTAAATAGATTACGCTTGTTTCAAAATAATTTCCATTGATAAGTAAATTCGTTTCATGTTTCGAATTATATGGAAAAAGGTATAGGTATATTTAGTACGTACTTTATTGACAGTCTTCTATCAAATTCATCTATAAATCACCTACAAAAATAAAATAATTATTTAGAAAAGTCCAATTATTTTTATTTATTCTATTCCGAAAGCAAGTTATTTTAATTTAATTCAATAATAACGTTTTTTTTGTAAAACATTTTTCTTTTTAATTCAAATTAAAGTCAATTTTCTAAATGAATGTTCATATTACCTATGAAGAACAAGCCGAACAGTTAATATCCTTGGCGCACATCACTTCAATAAGATTTGTTTAAATTATCTTTAAAAACATTGCACTGTTTAAAATAAAAAAAATAATTAAGTAATTATTTTTTATAATATATGAACAGTTTCACTGAAAGCCACACGGGTGCGCGGACGAGCGGCGCGGGCGTCTACGGCGGCGCGTTCGTAGCGACTGCTACGCGCTACGAAGCTACGGTATAATCTGAACTTCCATATAACCTATATATATGTAGGTACCCGTATAGGTACACTGTAGTGATATCAGGCACATATATGTATGTATATCGATATGATAAATTGTCTCAATAATTAATTGTTAATTAATCGGGCTTTTGATTAGGGTTTAATTAAACTTAAAAATATAATTTTGGCTATTTTTAAAATTTTTAGGGTTTAAAAAAAAATTATAAGAATGAAAACTACTTTTGAGCTAGTTTGTTTTGTTTTTAGTTTTTAACAAAATATTTTTTATTTAACATATTTTTAACTTTTTAACTATGCAATATTTGTTATTATATATAAGATTTGCAAATCAGTTTTTTTTGATATAATATGGTTGAAATAAAAATTAATGAAATAAAATTAATTATATTCTAAAATTTCATATTTGTGATAGTTTTTTCACGTGAAGATATTGATTAGGTAGGAAAAAGATATGTAACAATAAAATAGGCACAGTATGAATAAAACTTTATTTAAATATGCGATGATATGGCGACACATAAAATATATTACAGCACATCGAATAAGCAACATAAAGCTGAGCGCATAGTGACATGTAGGGTATAGGCATCTTTCCTTTCTTTTTTAATTGGGAGGACTTATTAATACTACATAATAACAACACTAAAACTACACCTAATAATAAAGAAAAACGAATAAACAAATCTTGTTTCTTTTCCTACAAATTCATATTTCCGTCGGCAAAACAGGGAAAGTCAGATTTATAACTGTTTTAACACAAGACTGTTGCTCTGTCTACCCCGCAAGGAAAATAGACGTGACTATATGTATTATTAAGAGTTTTCAAAATTACGAGGGAGTTGTGCATTTAGTGGTGACGATTAAAACGCCAAAATGATTCCGTCCTTAATTTTTGGTATAAAAATTATGTTAAAACAAACAGAATAAGATCATGAATAGATCATGAATAATATTTAGAATCTTTATACATATTCTTTGACTTATTTAATTTCGTTTAGAATCATAATTGTGATTTTAAACAGTATTAGTTTACTACGTAAACGATGTTACTTTTTATGCTCCGCTGTTCTTGCACTTTCCTCTAATTCCGGCATCATTTTACCAACTCGTGATTAGTTTGTCTTTTGTACATATTGGATCGTATTGGCGTACGGAGCCAAAAGATTACCATTACCTAATTTAGTGATTACGATTGGTTGATTTCCATATCTAACAGCGCCGCCAAGCGGGAGAGAAACTCCAGACAGTCGTAATTCGCGTGGGGTGCTGCTGTCGCCCTGGCGCGCTGCCAGGCGCAAGGTGAAGTGGCGGCGCCAGTGAAAGTCGGAGTGGAACCTACCCGCTCTTAATACTCTATAGTCTATGATTTACATAGAGAAGATGAAACTCAGACGCGCTCACGAAGTAGTTGCGCAAAGATTTTGATTCTTTTTTTTTTTGTTTTTTATTTATTAAGTTTAAAAAGACTTTTAATTGTGGGACTTGCTGAATGAAAAGTGAGTTTCTTACGAAAAAAAATTTAGGTCGTTATTTTTTCGACTGATTTTTATCAGATCTAAGGTCGCATATCATGTGTATATCTTTTGATTTATTTTTAGTCTTAATATATTTGTTTTATCTAAATGAGTGCATTTCTTGGAAATAAATTTCAGTTTTAGTCAATTTGACTCAAAAGTCGTATGGTATAGGTACTCAAAACGACATCCTTGTTTTTTTATTTAATGATATTTTAGATTTTTACATTAATATTCTTATTGCAAAATTTTTAAACGAGCGAACATAACTTTCATAAATTACTGTAATATATAACGCAAAGCAATATATAGATAACTAGATATAAAATTCGCAGAGTATCATTTAAAACCCATCTAAACATCTGACATATTTTACCTAACGGTTACGATTTGCTCTCAACGCGGTACAACGATTATCTTTGATATAAGCTCTCTCGTTTTAGCCGAGCTTTCGGCCAATGAAAGCTCGGCAGCGGAGATCGTTGAGATGCCGCCCGCCCTTCGCCGCCTTATCATATAGCTACTATGTCTGTACGTATACTTCACACATACGATTATCTCTAAGTATATTCTGAAGGTGTCATTTATACTGTTTTATATCTCGGACTATATCAAATACGCGAGTTGCTACGTTTTCGAATCATCTTTGGAGAAATTTAAGAAGACGAAGTTGTCTTTATATTACTAATTTTTTTTGTTCAATAGGAAGGTGCGTAATGACAATAATTTCTAAAACCAATAAAGATAAAAGAAAAACATCAAAAGCAATGCAAATAATTAATTGCTTGTGAATTTTTGAGGCGTTATAACTTTCTTTTAATAATGATAAAATATTTTAGAAGAGCTCCGTTTATTAATGTTATTCAGAGTCTCCTAATTTCGTTCAAAACTGGTTAAGTTTGCTTATGCCGATGATGATGATTTTTTTGATATGCTGAACTAAATTTGTATTTTAAAATTCCTTGAAACTCATTTAAAATACAAACCTTTTACTTATCACTCACAGAATTTCAAAAGTCCGAATTCAGAACACGAGAATGAATATTGTTTTAAAAAATTACCGCGATAGTCCACACGAGGGCACACTTTATTAATTTATATCACGAAAACTTCGTGGTGCGTTTGCAGCGGACACATAAAATTAATCGCATTACAAAATTGTGTGACACAGCGTTGTTGCGTGGCGGTGCGTGCATGCGTACGTACCGGCTCCAGCGGCGGCTCGGCGGCGGCGCGGGCGACGGCGGCACCGCACTCACTCACAGCACGACTGACACTCGCGGAGCGCGCGACCGGCGGTACGTGCAAACACCAAAAGCAAAATGGACATACCTGAGGGTGGCGGCTGGCACGGGGCGCGCTCGCTACTTGAATGAGCTCCCGGGGCGTAGCGGCGCGCGCAGGGGGCGCGGCCAGCCCGCGTGGCTCCGACGGCCACCCGCCCCCCGCGCCACCGCGCCCCGCCCGCGCCTGCACCGCTCAGCTGAGCCCTGATTAGCCCCGGCCGGGCTATTCAATTAAGGGTTGCTCGGTGCATCGGCGATGCGAGCCCGGGCTGCCCGGGCAGCGCCGACCTGCCTTTGAGTGCTCTTCATTATGAACTCGCTATCGGCGATCCCGTCATTTTTATTGAGCTCTCGGGCTTCGAAACACTAAATTAAATTTCAATTTCACAGTGATGAATCGGAGCGAGTAAATATTAGTTGACTCGCCGACAAAGAGCTGAATATTGCTTGAGATTTTTTAAATGAAAACGGAAGTAAAAGCAGCTTTATCAAACAAAAAGAAATTCAATTTCCCTGTAACGAGCTTTTGATTGCTTGTGACAAACTACGTAGGAATTTATACATATATACTGTCGACATTTATATCTAGTTATTCCTTGTTACGAGGCGTCATGGTACATTTATATTTTCTATTATTTTCTCCATATAATTTTTTACACTCCTTGAAAACAAATATTTTTTCTTTTTCGCACATGATAAACCTAAGTTATCAAATCGAAACGGCAGAATAACGATTAGTCTATTTATAACGCACATGTCATATATCTTATGCAGCAGACTATTACTAGGTTTGAGTAACACAGTACATCTCATTTGAATTGAAAATTAAGCAACAATGTGGCATGCCGGGTCCACGGCGGGGCGCGGGAACGCGGCGGGGCGAAGCGGGGTCGTTACGTCGTCCTTTGAGCCCCGACAACGACATTATCGTTTAATTCCATAGTCTTCAGTAATTGGATTGTGTGATGAAGGAAATCTCGGATTGAATTTGAGATGTTACGTGCCGTCTATTTCGCAAAGGAGGATTTAAGATGAGGAGGTGTTTATACTGCTAGAGTAGAGGAATCCAATTACAAATTTATATAAAGTTGAGACGGGAATCTTAATTTCATTTGTTTCTGTGGTTCACCGGTAGTATAATGGAGATACAAGGCTCGAATCCTCGCCAAGGCATGATGAAAAACGAACGTTATTTGATTGGTCGGGGTCTATTGGGTTATTTTTTAATTAACCATTAGTTATCAAATAATGTACCGTTGTTATATCTACCAAATCCATCAACCTATCATACATGACTTCATAAACACAATACATCCTCATACAATAGCTATTAATTATGTCCCCAACAATGTATCATCAAAGCATTCAGTCGTAGCTTCGTAGCCTCGTAGCGGTCGTAGCCTCGTAGCACTGAATTCGTAGCACGTAGGCCCCGCCTACGCCGGAGTTATATTGATACTGAGCTCACGAGGGAATGACATGTGTACATAAATGACACCAATAAAGATATAAGTCGAACGAAACGTGGGATGATTTAATAACTCATGACTTTTATGAAAATCGAAAAAGAAGTAAATTAAGATTTTAATAAAAACTTCATAGTTAGATGTAATAAGGTCTCATGGCACAAAGTTCTTATTGATTACTAATGAATAGGGGTTTATAAATTTATTTTATCTCCTTTTCTTTTTACGTTAGTCCCGGTTAATTCATCACTTTTTTGGAGAAGACCCCGGGGTGTACTTTGACCACGATCTTGGATTAAGTTTTCTCACTAAGCGACTCTCTTCTGACCTCTGCAACCTTTGCAGAGTAATCTCACCCAAATAAAATCATGGTAAAAGCGGCACTCGATGAATGTATCTTTTTCGTAAGTCGTCTTTTACGAGAACAACATGGGGAAAAGCTGAAATGCAGTACCACTTCATATCATCTCGTGGATGTCGTACATATAATAAAAAAAAGCTTATATGTATTCGATGGTCATACAGTGACTGGTTTCTAGCCTATCGCCTCAAAAGAAGAATCCACGCTCAAAAAAAGACTTGAGTCTTTCCCTTTATTTAATTTTACAATCTGTGCTTCAGGTGAAGCGGCTAGTTGTTTTATCTTTATTCTATTTACTTCGCTACTACAGCATCATGGGAATTTGCATTAGGTCATTGTGCTTATTCCCTTAGTCGCCACTTACGATATTCACGAGAATAAATGGAAGACCAATATATCTCTTTCTCAAGGATATCGTCTCATGGATATGTCATATAATAAGCCAAACTTGGCTTGGCGTAAGAACCCTAATGTGTGATAAGGCACTTTTTCAAAGGCAAAGTTTCCTAAAACCCAACTTACTGCAGGCCTGACACACTGCACGCCTGCCACAGGGAGATAACGGAACAGCTGGGATCAACGGCTTAATGTCCTTCGGGAAGTCATTCATTGTTGGTTTCTTTTTCTAAAGTTTATTCGATTTTTTATTTTGCCACCGCATAAATTAAAAACCAAACATCATTTCGTTATGTATTTCTAGGTCGATAATATAATACACCACCGCTCCACACTAATTAATTATAAATAATTAACAATCTAGTTATTAATTAGGATTATAAATTTGAAATCTATATTTTGTATGTTACAGTTATACGGATTTGTATGTTATGCTTTTAATAAAACTGCTGAACCGATTATGGTGAAATATTGTGTGAATTTCGATATACATATATATTTTAGGAAATGCGCACTTGCACTGATTTAAAGGTTTATCGTAAGAAAATTTTATGGTATAAATGGATTTGTAATGAATCCAGTTTTGCCGATAAATATTTATATAATAAGCCAATTTATAGACTTTGAATTATAATTCCTATTCATTGAATTTGTTTTTAAGGCTTATTTTTTGTGTTATTTATCCATAAAAAATAAGCAGTTACACATCTTTGTACTCGCCTTTGAGAATCGTGTTTATCCCGGCGGGAGTTACAACGAGCTACGACCGACGCTAACAGCTCATTATGCTACACTCGACATGCTGGCAACGCTCGCAACGGTAGGAAAACATTGTTGCGATAAACCCTTTCTAACCGACTTTATCTAAGAGGTGTTAAATTAGATTATAAATTATTTCCTAACTTGATGTAAATGTCATAGTAGTTATCATTAAAAATTCTTCTAAGTTCAGAGGATGCAGAACAAGCAACCCGACATTTGATTCTTTTGCAATCAGCGCATCAATTATAATGCGAACTGTGGACTCCGATAGCCGAATAAAAACCTTTACTATTTCTGTTATTGCTGTTGCTGTATTTTTTCTTCTTTGTGTGTACAATGACTTAACCTAAGCAATTATTATTAACTATTTACTTAAAAAATAAGTATATACATCTTAGGACCCGAGGATTGTGTTTGTCCCGGCGAGAGCTAAAACGAGCTGTTACCGACGCTAACAGCTCATCATACTACACTCAAACGCATCAAGCTGGCAACACTCGCGACGGTTAGTTGCGAAAAACCCTTCTTAACCTACTTTAGAGAAGGGATGACGTGCTGAATAAAAATGTTTGATTTTTCTCTAATTATATGTTCCACAAAATATCATAACAATTTTATATCTACAGAGCAATTTAACAACTTATAACTTGGTCAGTTACAGATTTCCTAATAAATTAAATAAGTGGTCACACTTTTGACTGAGAATTTAAATAGATATTTGGATTGAGAAATGTATTTGTCCCGGCGGGAGCTACAACGACCTATGTCCGACACTAACTGCTCATTATGCTATAATCGAAAAGCTGGCAACGCTCGCAACGGTAAGCATTGGCGCGAAAACCTTTTAAAAAAAAGGAGGTTCTAAATAAGACTGTATATTTTTTTTCTTTATTTGAATGCACTCAGAACTATATATGTAAGTATGTTCATTTGTCTTTTAAAACTATGATAGGTAAATCATGTATGAAAGTTCTAACGTTTCGAATTATATTTTGTCAATAAATTACTTAAATCAAATTATAACCTTTTGAGTCTGTTGGACCCCTCTGCCCCTTAACAGAGAAGGACGTGATATATGTAATCAAAGAGATATTATTGAAAAAGTTTTTTAAAGTAGCCATCGTTCATAACATTTGGAAAAGAAAATCTTTATGAACTTCTGCCCGCTTGACATCAACCTGCCTCGTGATTTATTAAATCAATAATTAAGTCTTATCCAAAGCGGTAACAGGTGCAAATATAGGACTTGCTTTTGTCTTTGGTTTGGCTGGCTTCCAGTTTCGGAATTCGGACGGAGTTGGGAAGAAAAGTATGTAAGTGTCCTTTGTCTCTGCGTAAAATGATTGGAATGAGTTCGAAGATTAATTATATAATGACAGGAAAATGAACAAAAATCATCGCGATCTTTTTTTATTCTCTTTTCCTTTAAAGTCGATTTTTATCTAAACGTGTTAATTTATTTCGTTAATTTGAATCTTAAGACTCAGCAGTTTGGGATGTGGGTTCACATGTGGATACACATCAAGTCAGTCAACCAAACAATCAGTCAGTGTCTTCTTCAGATAGAAATAGATAATGATATTTTTATCCGATTCCCTAAGCATAAAATATAACAATAGTTTAAATAATTAATTTGTGCCTACATGATTCATCGGACATCCGAAGCATTTTAACACCAGCAAAATGTCTCAAATTATTGGATAATATAATATCTATCTAATAACGCAACGTGTTGTTCCCGGCACCAATAGAAAAAAGAATAGGACCACTCCATCTCTTTCCTGGATGTCGTAAAAGGTGACTAAGTGATAGGCTTATAAACTTGGGATTCTTCTTTTAGGCGATGTGCTAGCAACCTGTCACTATTTGAATCTCAAAACTAAGCCAATTCTTATGAGAAATAAAGTTCTCTAAACCTAAGCCAAACAGCTGCAAATGGTTTATTGGTCTTGTCTCGTCGTCTTTCGAGATTATTAGCTCTGTCTACCCCGCAAGGGATATATACGTGATTTTATGTATGTAAAAAATATCATCTATAAATACAAAAAACCTGAAAAAAATATATATTTACATTCGCTTTGCAAATAGGCTATAGCTATGCACCGAGGTTCGCTTTGTGACGCGCTTTTTGCGGTGGAACTTTCAGTTACATCCTTAGCGGTAGGCCATTAGTTGGAGTCCTATTACACGAATATTAGTATCTTTTGATCTCTTGAACGCTTGACGGTGTTCCAAAACTCTGTATTTATTGCTTTTTGGATAATTAGGTTTTTCAGGATTGATCACCTATCCTTTTATTCTGGTAAATTACCGTACGCAGACTAAAAAGTGGAGAAAGTGTGCTTTCCGCGGGAGTCGAACTCACGACTTCCAAATTAAATGCTTGGTTTGTAACCGTTTAACAAAGGAAATTTCCGTTTTCTTAAGTTTATATTTGCGCAAATTAGCCAATAAAATATGTAGACGCAAACATTACAATCTGAAAGCTAATCGTGAAATGATTAAACATTGAATTATTCCCATAAAATGTTCCATAAGAATAATCTGATATTTTCCAGCAAAGCCCAAAATGTTACGACGCGATCAGGATTAATGGTTCCTGGTAAACCAGCTGTAAATCTCCCGCGGTCGCTCCCGTTCAATATCCCGGGAGACCTCCTCCTTACGTTAAATCTTAATACCCATCAGCAACTTGACATTTAAAACATTTCCACATGCGCGATATTAGAATTCAACTTCTCTTATCAACATCAGGCATTAGCATATTGTTTGATTATGGAAATGAGACGTTTAATTTACATATTGACGCGACGGAAATTTATATGTTTAAGCCAAAAGGTATCAATATAAATTTCAACTTACCGTATGTATACTTACCTTGCGAGTCCTCTTAAATCGGCTCGAGCACAGCAGGTCGCGTCGCTGGCTCCGAGCCAATGTTTTGAAACGATCGTCTTAACATTTCCCGATAACTACATTTATAGTCAGCGGAGCGTCTAAAGGAACTTTCCACGCCTGTGCACAAGGAGCGCACTACGGGACGCGACGACTCGTAAACCCATTCGAATCGAATTTCCACGTTCGAAAGCTTTGAGGGAAGTCGGAAACTAGCGGCGAATGAAATGCCTAAAACTGGCAGAAATTTCAGTCCGCGGGTGCGAGCAATACCAAGGTGAGTGGTTCGCTTCCGATGCAGTTACAGTCGGCTGCAGCCGGGCTTAACGAGTGTTTCCCGAGCTAGTGCCCGGGCCGCCAGCCTTCCTGTCGCTACATCTAGATGTGTTGATATCGAATGCGGCATCCAGGGTAATTGCAACTTTGTCTGCTAAACAATAGAGGTGGAAGTTGCGCGAGGGGGGCAGATGCAGGCTGTCATGTAAGTGCATACAAGCGTATAATTCCGTCGGTGTATGAGTGTTGGCAGGTGGGCTGTGTGCGTGAGAGACAGGTGAATTAGCGGCGGCCCGGCTTCCCGGGCGCAGCTCAGCTCGCCGGGGCTCGTCGTCATGGTGACAGCCGGAATTTAATACAGATACGAACAAATAAAAGCAAAAATGATACACAGAATGTTTCTGATAAACGTCGCATTTAAAATTTATGTTGTGTATCGAATCGAGCCAAGGGTACTAAATGCATTCTCGTTGTAGAAATTTTTAACATCAGTTGAGACATTCTACTTGTTGAACCTTAACTCGTTTCCTTTTGTTTTTCAAATGATTTCATTTTTCTTTGTGGTTGTAACTTAGTAAAAGCATGTTTAGTAAACCAATACTTACATTATTTAAGTAGTATTGTATCTTAAATAAAGATTCTAGACAGTAGAACTGGTTGTAAAATAATAATATAAGTTTGGATCTCAGTAGTTTAGAATAGGTAGAACCACTAGTATCTTTTTTCCTTGGACATTTTAAAAGGCGACTGACTAAGAGTAAATTACTCTGATAACCGGGTCACATAGTTGAGACGGGGTCATAGTTATGCGGTCAACGACGGACCCTGGCGTCTCCCCAGTTTAGATGCCACTTGGGCATACAAGAAATATAATGTAAGGTTTAATATAAGTGCTCTAAAAACGTAAATAGTAGGAAAATAATAAATCATAGATTGTGAACGTGCTGTATCTCCCAGCTGCAGATATATCTGGCCACAGTTCGCCCCCACCCTCCCTGCTTTCGTACAGATGTATAAACCAGATTATTTCCCGCGAAATTAAAAGCACTCAGCGCTGCACGCGTACCTGAATAATGAGTCAAGAGATCTGGATGTAAGCCGATTTATTTACTTACGTTATTGAAATAAAAGACGTATATGTATGTAAAGAATTTTTCAATCTTAGACTTGATTTTTTCATATTGAACAAAGGGCTCTATTCTGATACTTGGTACATGGAGATCATGGAAGTCGCTTCTATCTCTCACTATTAAAGCGTATTTTGCTTGCGTTTTTTTTTTTATATTTTAGTCTTACATTGTAAATATGATCTTATTCGCGTTTCGCGGAATCCTATATTCGGAATTACGTCAAAACTGTTAATAAATGACAGATTTAAATACTTCTTTTGGGCTGGCAATCAATCAATAGCCAAGCAAATTTCATATTGATTCGCATTCTAACCTTTTGTGCCAACAACCAGTAATGGAAAGCAATCTATTTTCCCGTGGCAGCGTGCAACAAGCAGTGGCTCGTGAAACGCGTGCGCTGAGCCGGACGACAAACGTCAAAAGCCGGACGTGTCTGTGTGACGAACGACAGTGTGGCCTTACGATACGGGGCTGGTAAAATATTCGTTTGTGAAAAGTTCTTTTTTTAAATATGCGAAACGAACAGACCAAGGAAAGAACACAAGCGACAATCTCAGAATTACTTTTGTTGAAATTTGAAAAGGTGGACGTAGCTAAGGAAAGATTTTAAAAAATGTAAGCAAAACAATATATTTTCCTGCGGTATCGTGCAACAAGCAGTGGCTCGTGAAAGGCTGAGCCGGACGACAAAAGCTGGACGCGTATGCGTGACGAAAGGCAGTGTGGCCTAACGATACGATATCGAAGCTAGTATAATATAAAAAAATTAAAATCTGGATTCATCTACCTGTGAATATATAGGAACACTCAGTGAACGGATTTTGCTGATATTTGGCATAAGTGATTCGTCAGTATTATATTAGTTATACGAGTATAACTAAGGAAAGACGCACCAGCAAAAAGGAAAGAAATTAATAAAAAAAATACCAATGGTTAAAAAAATTGGGAATGTCTCAAAAGATAATTACATTAATAATTATACGTAAAATATTATTTAAAGATGTTCCACAAATTAGGGATATTTTCAAGCTCTGAAAATCGACTCTTAGGGCGTTAAAAACAATTAGTTTTTGATTTTTGACCATCTTTAAAGGTCATTGATTTTCGTACGCATTCTTTTTTTATTAATAAACTTCTTAAAGAGCTACATTAGCATTCAAACACATTTAACAAAAATTAAGGCAATAATCATATATTGTCAATGATTGTTAAGTTACAAATTTTAGATGTACAATTAAAATCAAGCTTACAAATTACTTTTAAATGACAACTAATTTTTTTTTATGTAACTTATTTATGTGGGGCCTATACGCGTGGAAAAGTACGGTTTAATTTTATCAAAACACTCAAAATTGCGTTTAATCCGATTAAGCAATTAACCAACAAGATTCGTAATAACAAATTGTGTACAAATCGACTGAATTGAATTGGATTCGTTTGAAGCCCATTTCATTTGCCGCCCGGGGAGCTTTTTATAAATACTGGCCCTCGTACTGGTTAATGAAAAATATTGCTTTATTTGATCGTGTCCAGAAATATTAATTGAAACGCACTGACTGATTTCATGGAAAAATTTCATGTCGCTTTCCCCACCCTTTGAAAGACATGTCTGGGTGTGTTTGTCAATATTGTGGGCTACTGTAAATAAGTAATATTTTATTACAAGTACAACAACAATTAATTTTAGATAACTACTTATTTGATGTGATTAATAAGCGGAGCTGAAGTAGGAAGATGAAAATTGTAATGATGAAAAAATAGTACATGCCAGTGCTTACTTGAAGATCCATCCATATTTGGTTAATACATACATACATACATAAAATCACGCCTCTTTCCCGGAGGGGTAGGCATATTTGGTTAAATACACATCCTAAATGGTTTGGATGAAATTTAAAAGTATCCATGGTCAAAGTCAACCCCGGGCTCCTCTCCAAAGAGGTGAGGATGCAACCGGGACTAAAGCCAGGAAAATGGTTTGGATGAAATTTGGTGTTAAGCTAAGTACTCAGAATATGTCATTTTTATTTATCAAAATTTCCACTTCAGCGAAAACCCAGTTAAATGTCAAGTATAAACCTCACATAGTACGAGGTATGTATTATTATTATGTTCTTTTAAATTAAATATTGGTGCCGTGTGGTTCCCGGCACCAATAGAAAAAATAATAGGACCACTCCATCTCTTTCCCATGGATGTCGTAAAAAGCGACTAAGGGATAGGCTTATAAACTTGGGATTCTTCTTTTAGGCGATGGGCTAGCAACCTGTCACTATTTGAATCTCAATTCTATCTTAAAGCCAAATAGCTGAATGTGACCTATCAGTCTTTGCAAGACTGTTGGCTCTGTCTAACCCGCAAGGGATTTAGACGTGATTATATGTATGTATGTAAATGTATGTAAATATAAAACAACATAAAAATCAACTCTTTTAAAGCGTAGTAGAGACAGTTATACTAACATTTTTCAGTACATATTTTATCCTTATCCAGTGCCTGTGCACAATATTGATGGAAATCTCTTTCAGAGTGCTCCTCAAAGAATACTTCTTCGATTCTAAGGCAGCGATTCAATGGGGCGGAACGTAAGTCAGGAAGATCCTTAAGGGCTCCTGTGAAGGTGCACCCATACGTGAACATTGGAGAGCGATGTCTCCGTGTAGGATTGAAACGTATATGCGCTTAGAAACAGCTATAGTACAGTTAAAATGAATGTATCTGTCTACTTCTTCATGTGTCTCATCAGACATCTCGTACCTCATCAGATGTGAGAGAGGTGATGTTCTTAGCATTTAAAACTTCACGCAAGAGAAGCCGCGGGCGTAGTTAGTTTAAAATATAACCCATTAAAAAAAGAATTTAAAGAAATTATAAAATGTATAAGAAATTATATAAAAAAAAATGTTTCTGTTGAACTGCAATGTTTATTGCTTAAGTTTCAAATTATATAAATAGAATTACATACGTACATATATGCTCTAGTCTATATCCCTAACGGGGTAGATAGAGCCAACAGTCTTGAAAATACTGTTGCCACGTTCAGCTATATGATGGTATTGAGATTCAAATAGTGACAGGTTCTAAGTCTACAAGAGAGATTTGTCATTTAAAAGTAATTTGTAAGTGAGATCCCAAGTCTATAAGCCTATCTCTAAGTTGCTTTTTGCGATATCCATTGGAGAGGTATGAAGGGGAATCTATTCTTAAGTGCCAGAAACCACACGGCAAGACATAGAATTGTTTAACCTCAGCTCACTAAAAACTTAAAAAAATGATAATGATGAAATAGAAGAAAATAATCTCATTTGCGTAGTCTGTTTCGTGTATTCAGATTATGCTTTAAAACCGTTTGACCGCGGGCGTATACAGAGCAGAGCGGACGCTGGCTACATCGATCTGAACCGCCGGAGCCGCGGGAAATAGAGGCGTCACTCAAATAAATGACCGGTGAGGCTTCCACCGGCTTTGGACGCGAAAATAAAACGAAGAACATGGTTTTTCCATTGGAATGAGCGGAATAGGAACCGGATGAAAAATAGGTTCTTGTTATTAGGATTCGTAATTTTAGTTTTTCAGTTTTCTGAATACGTGTGTAAGTTGCAGCAATGGTAGCAAACTTAAGGTGCTAGAGTCTGAAAGCTGCAAAATTTTCTACAGGTAAATTTTCTCGGATAAGTGAGTAATACGAGTACTCTTATATCTACCTATATTATTCATCTCTACAAATCAATTGCCCCTGTGCTTCGTTTCTGTTCACAGACTGTCATGACGCCTTCTTCGCGTATTAAGATAAAAAAAAACACCAATCGTGATAACTTTAGCCGCCTACATTATTAACCTTTTCGGATTGAAGTCAAACTGATGTTTAATGTATACGGAACTGCATTTCGAACGCCTTCATGAATATTATAGTGAAGTGATTGGAAAATATCGGGCCTCCGCCAATATTAACCGTAATGAAAGTCGAGTGCAGGCAGCAATATTTCCTAGCTCCGTATCGGGTGCCACAAAGGCCGAAAGCTGCCCCAAAGGATTAATTTGGATGTTGTAGGTAAGTCTATTTGCATTTCGCTCTGCTGGGTTTTAATTCCCCTCCCTGCGCATCGCCGAAATTAAATATCGATAGCGATACAACCTGTCTGGGCCCTCACCACTATTATGTACTATTGCGTCCATGTTACATATATTTACCACTACTCGAAATAACAGGGAGTGAAATATTAAATCTGTAATGCTCTTTGTACGGTTTTGTTTGGAAAAAAAGGTTTATCTTTTTAAATCAGAAAACGAAGTATTGAATTTGTAATTCTCTCAGTACTTTAAAAATAAACAGAATTTTTTTAAATACGGCATATTGCATAATGATTCCATTTGGAAATTCTGTTAGTAATAGCGTGGGTATAATGATCTTGCTGCGTTAAATATTCTTAATTTTTTACTAGGTATTTTCGGACCTTTCTCATATAGTATGCACACTAACTCATACATCAACACTATGATAGCTTATTTGTCACTCAGGGTTAGAATAACTAAGAGAAATTCCATACAAACTAAAGGATTCTGTTCAAAGTTTGCTACTAAATACGCAAGCTGCATGCAACAAATTCTCCATTAAGTGCATGTTTGCGCTGCACTACATGTTACATAATAAAACTTGCGGTAATTTGAGTGAAGCTGCGAGCGAACAAACAGAGCTTTTGTTGAAGTTCGCCGGCGCGGTGCTAACTTGTGACAAATATGCCAACTTGCTGCATTTTATGGTGCACTGAACTTCAGTGCGAATTGTGGTAACATCATAATAACGAACAGTGTTCGTCGAATTTGATCTGACAAAATATTTATCAAGAATATGGACAAAATTAAATATTTTCACCCACGTCGTTTTGTTTGACGTAAATTCCACAGGATTTGTTGTTTTTTTTCCAGGACGAAAGGTACATATTTTTTCAGTGCCATCAACTATGTATGTGTGAATTGCGTTATTGCAGGGTATAAAGCATAAAGAGCAGACAAAGATTTTATATTTCTTACCATCAAAGACCGAAGTAAAAATAACAAAAATATCCTTACAATTTTTTTATTCAGATACCCAAAATATAAGTTACCTTTGTCCCCTCGAGTCATGCCATGTATATAAAATAGTTACATTCAAAATTAGTCAAAAGCCTATCCGGGAGCGATGCGGCTGACACGAGTGATATCAAAAGGGCGGCGGCGCACAAAAGTTGACGGACATCCGCCGTGATTGAGTGGGAGACCCTCGATACAGCCTCTAATGGCTCCGATGAGGGGGCAGGGGGAGGTTAGGGAGGGATCAATGAGGTTTGTGTAAGGCCCGCACTGAGACTTGTCTGTAAATACCGCCTGGGGAAAGCCTGATTGCTGATGTGCGCGCAAATTTTTAAACGACATTTTTATGTGAGGAAATAACGCAATGAAACGTTAAGAGTAATGTCGCAGATGTTTCCGATCAATTTTATAATTATAATTTTATAATTTATTATATCAATGCGCTTGTCTGTTTTTGGGTATTTATTGACACTTGAGCACAACGTGTATAGACCGATTCACTTATCAATAAATGTGTGTGCTCTCTTCTTGACAATCATATGATGATCATGTATTTGCGAGATTTTAGATTTATTTAATCTTAAAAAGAACAGATTATACCATAAAGGCGGTTTAGATATTAATGGTATCATACAAAAAATGAAGTAATATTTCGTGTGCTTATGTACGAGTAAGAAGGTGAGTTAATACACATTTAAATATAATGTCAAGGTATTCACAAGGCTTCGAAACTTGTTGTTCACATTTGGCGGTGTCTGCAGAAGTCGACAATCCAGAACGAGTCAGCGCTAACTCCGCTAACAATCCGCTTTGCAGATGGTTTTCGAACTATTTCCAGTTCAACTCCTTAATGAGCTGGTTTGTCTTGGAACTCCTTTCGTGGAAAGTTTTCAATCTACGTCTGCTAAGATTTGTGGCAAATAAGAGAAAGACCTAGAGGCATTTGTCTTATTTTATTGTCTTACAATATGTTGTTTTATAGTTTAGAAATTAATGGAAACATAAGTATTTACGGTTCCGATTATGCATATACTTTGTAACCAAGAATCATATTATATTGCGTTTGCTTTAAAATCCTTGTATAAGAAAAAAGTAGATTAAAGAGAAGGCGAGGGAGAGAAGCAGAAATATATTTAAGCCGATATAAATACATCGCAAATATTACCAGGCAAGCATATTACCTATGTTTTTGTTTCGTTTTAAAAAGGAGCTTTTGTTTTATAAATCTTTTGAATTTTCAATGTATTGCGGCTGTCACCCGAACGGTTCCCGCCGATGAAATTAAAATCAAGGGAATTGTTGGCGCTCTCCAATTTCACAGAAACGCCCGCTTGAATCCTTTGTCCTCCTTCTTTTTGTATTTGTTTAGAATTTTCTTGTCTAGTTAGAACATGGTCTTGTTATCAAAGAGAATTTGTTTTTATTTTTCTAATGAATATACAGGCCAGCATTTTTTATAAACATACATATATACAAAATATATACGTACAAAATGTAGACAAAAAATGCGGCTTTAAATATCATTTTGTCTCTTGTGAGCAACCAATGTGTGCCTCGTAAACTAGTGTTATAATTAGGATGTAGATAATACGCGTAAAAAAAATGGATGACTTTTATATGACAATAATACGATAAGTTAAAACTTATTTACTTTTTAACAATAAACCACAAGGCTTATATGAACTATCGATATAATATAAAACTAAAACATAGTTTACTGTTACAAAAAAAGCAATAAATAAATTTCCGTTTTTCCTGCGTCCCAATATTTTTCCGCTCCACAAAAAGTCTGCACATCTGAATACAAGCAAGCGACGATATAAAGCACGTTCGCGTTGTAGTAGCGCCTGAAACGTTGATATATGAGGGTTGTGACCAGAATGTATTACCGACTAGAGTTCGCAACACTAAAATTAAATCCGGTTTTAACGCTAATGTTGCGAATGACTATAAACGAGTATATAAGTATCCGCTATATACTCGTAAGTCAATGAGCTTAATTTATGACTAATTAGCTTTCGCTCGCAGCTCCGCCCACGTGGAAAGTACTGTATGTATGTCCTTCTCCGTACTCCACGCTATATGTATGCGAAATTACATTCAGATCGGTTTAGTGATTTTGAAATCCTAATCCTTAATAAGTTATTCCCTGTTATCTGCATAAGAAGAGCGTTGCTTTTAAGCTAATTTTTTTCTTCACAATATCAGAAAAAAAAACATCGTTATAACTCCATTTATCATTTAGCTCCTTGGTTATGATTCAGAACGGTGTCGCGGTCACAGAGCGGCCTGCGCGCCGCGACTCAAAGGAGAGGAAATCTCATTTCGCGAACCCCCTCCCCCCACTCCGCTTCCCGCCCCCACCACCGGACATCTATTAAAATTATTTGAGAATACCCGACACTCGACCGAGCGCCCTTCAAGCGGATTTTATGTTATTTTAATAGCATAGATGGAATTAGCTCATGAAATCCTACTATTCTAGTAATATTATTAGCGTGAAAGTTTGTACCAATGTGTGTTTTTTACCCTTTCACACGCAAAACTAGTAGTTTTCCGTGCGTAACCGATTTTGTTAAAATTTAGTACATGGCAAAATATAACCTGGAATATCATTTTTTTACGAAATTACTGAGGTGTAGCTAGAATTATTATGATTCATGAAATAAGGCATTAACATATTTGATGCAAATCAAAAATTATCACAAAACTATATACTCTGATGTGCACTAATATTTACTTCTCCATTTAAATTCTGCGTTAAAAAATTATTTTTTATAGAATTGTATTTATAAATCTATGAAAGATGTTCAACCTGGGCAGACGGACTTAAAAAAAAAAACAAAAAGTTAACATTAACCATAAACCTTTAAAATATATAATAAACACAATGACGACAACATAGCTTTCTACGAAAGGGGCTTAAAAAAGCTCCTTTGTAGTTCAGTATCGAACGGCAGCGCTGTGATTAATTACGCTTAGGTTTTTATTTCGTTTTCCTCGAGAGCGAACTTTTGCAGCTTCGGAAAGCTTTGAGGAGGACGGCAAAAAGATTGTCCCGGTACCTGCGACGCTTTGACTTTCGGTTCGACATTGCTGCTAACATTTTATAATAAACTAGCATTTTCCTGCGGCTCCACTCGTGTGGATGTACCCTATGTCCTTCTTCGTACTCCACATTATAACTGTGAAAATTTTCACGTCACGAAAATAATCGGTTTTGTGGTTAGAATAGAATATAATAGATTTATTTTCAAAATTGGATACAAGGTATCACTTATTGACGTCACATCACTTAAATCTAATTATAACTGCTATTTTCTTTTTTTTTACTAGGTTCTTCTGCGAAAGGCGGACAAACAATCAAACAAACTTTCACATGTATAATTTTAGTATGGATCTGTTGATATGTTGAGTAATTCAAATGGTAAAATATTTTTTAAAGACCGAAGTCCTGTAATATTTTGCTGAATTTAAAGCAATTGGTGAAAGTGGTGAGTCAGAAAACACATTGGTGAAAGTTTAACAAAATTGGTTTAGAACTTTCAGAGATAAGCGTGATCATACGTACAGACAAACAGACCACCCATATTTTTAAAAATTAATATTTGTCTGGATGACACTAGTCCTCTCTACTCATTAAAGTCAAAAATACTAAATGTACAGACAAAAATATTTTAACTGTTTTATTATATGTATAGATCTTCTAGAACGGGAAAGCTTTCAATGGCTTTAGAAAGCTTTATCATGCTTTCTTTTTATTATTAGGTAGCCTTTTATTCTTTGGCACAAAGGTTCTGCCTCTGAACCACAAGCATCGATCCCGAGTTTATGAAAAAATACATATATATGGTCACGTCTATACCCTTGCGGGGTAGACAGAGCCAAGAGTCTTGAAAAAACTGAATGGCCACGTTCAGCTATTTGGGTTAATAATAGAATTGCGAATTGAGGTTGCTAGCCCATCGCCTAAAAAAGAATCCCAAGTTTGTAAGCCTATCCCTTAGGCGCCTTTTACGACATCCATGGGAAAGAGATGGAGTGGTCCTATTCTTTCTAAACAACTATTGACAACTAATGAAAAAATAACTATTTGTAACTGGTGTGGCTTTTAGATATTTATAATTTTTTTATTACTTTTGTAGAAAGTAGAAAGGATACTACATATAAAGTGTTCTTCATTTTAAAAAGATTTCACAGTTGGCTATGAATGAAATCAACTTGTCTTGGAAATAAATTTGTATGTATAAAAAAACATATGAGAATAAACACTTTAAGACACTTAAATAAAAAAAAAATATTGACATTTTATTTTAGTTTTTTATAACCATAAGGGACAAATTTTTTTTTAAAAGAAATAGTACATAACCAATGGAAACAATAAATAGCAAAGGCATATTTATTCCATGTCACTCTTTCAGTTAACAAAATATATTTTTTTTTATTTCAAATCAAACGAAAATATTAAAAACTAGAAAAATGCTTCATAAAAATAAAACGAACCACGTCTAAGTACCAAAGGAATTAAAGATACATAGTAAGCGAGCTTTAGAGCTGCAATCTCCTGTCGGTAATGTACTAGATATTACTGCGAGAGCACTTAATTAAAAAGCTCGCTCGGCAACCTATCCGATGGAAATAAACGGAGCTACGCCGTAGCCTCGTAGCAAGTCGTAGCACATTGTAGATGTATCTTGTTACTCGTAGTTTGAAATTATTATTATGAATGTTTGTGAAATGTTGGCTGCTCGTTAATTTGAAGGTTCTAAATAGAATTATAGTGTAAGAAATAAAATAAACGAAAATGTGTAATTCAGAATAGTATTATGGAAAAAATAAAAGAACCCTGTGAAATCCTAAAGTTGGCGTACCTTATACTGTTATCAAAATGTTTTATACCCAATATTATTTCAAACAACAAAGAGCTTTCATATATTCATAAGAAACTTCAATGTTGGATAGAATATTTTTGTTGCATCAGCGATAAATCTCGGAAACGAGGGAGTCGGAACATTCGCATACAAAGTAAACAAAATTCCCGGCTAACTGAATTTTAATGCAGTATAAAACTAACACGGGCACTTGCAGACTTCATTGCTATCTAGAATTTGTAGCCGTTGAGACTTCCCTAGGTCTGCCTGTGACTAATCCAGGTGATCCAGGTGGTAAAGACAGGTAAATTACAGGGACGGTTAAAATTATTTTCCTTAATTATGATTAACTAGAATACTCCCGTGTAACATTAACAGTTTACGTGTCCGATGTATGGTTTATGAACAGCTTTCGATATATTTTATGAAGCCGGGTGATCCAGGTGGTAGACACAGGTAAATTACAGGGACGGTTATAATTATTTTCCGTAATTATGATTGACTAGAATACTCCAGTGTAACATTAACAGTAAATCCCGTAATTCCACTGTCGGGGGAATTTCGAGAAATACTCTGTTAGTGCATTTCTCAACCACATAAGACTTGGTACATTGATACGGTAAACTTGGTAAGAAATGCTTTCTAGACCCTTGTGTTTGGGCTATATATACATATGATATGTAAAGTAAATCAATGAGATCAATATGCTCTTTAATATATTTTGTTGAGATTAATATGACATTGCTCAGTATTTTTACATAAAGATGGCAATTCTACCAATTGCTACGCGATTAGGTTGGTTAGTATGGCATCATCATTATCCTCGTCTGAGGAACAGTCACGTTATACCTTACTCATCAAAAAGGTATTGTACAAACTGCAGTAGGATTCGAACCCTCATACCGTTTGTTTAAAAAATCGAAAGTCTTAAACCACCCATCAATCCCCGCTTCATAAAAAGTAAACAACATAATTTTAATGCAGTATAAATCCATCGAGACTTTGTATCACAATAATATGTACTTCGGTGATCCATCAAACTCGCGCTTTGACTACCATTACCCGACGACCGCGAAACAAATGATTACAAATGAATCGGGCGGGGGGTGGGGGGCGTTGCCATGGCGACCCGAGACGATCGATGCGCCGCCCGCGCACCCCGCACCCTTCAATTAAACAATGATTCACACATTAACGATGATGAACTAGTATGCAGAACGGATCGTGATTTTTACCGATTTTGAAGGTGGAGTAGTACGTTCGTCTCTAGAATATTATAGGAACGTATTATGCAAAACAGAATCGCGGATCGTAATTTTGATCGATCTTGATTAGTATTCAACTTCATAAGGTGATCTGTAGAGGATGTGGCCCTATTGGATTGTTACTGCGTTTATTCTGTTCTATTAATTATTATTTATGTTTGAATAATTCGAAACAGAATATCCTGGAAAAACGGATTCACTTCAGTGTACACTCAGCTCCCAGTAACTATGAGTTGTACCGAAATATGAAGAAAAGTTTCGAGAAAAAAGTCTTGCTATGACCAATTGTAATGCGCGCTTTTTAAGTCACAAACCCGAAAAAAAGGTTTGAAAACGAAACGGCGGCGTGGCAAATGACCATTAATCAAACGTAAAAACTACACCTACTTATATAGCAGTTAAGATACATTAAAAGATATTAGAAATTTTTAACGCTTCCAGAGATCATTAGCAGATTGATCTTATAATTTTACAGAGATAACTTTATTTTTACGTTACTAACGACTCGTACTAATTAGAAGCTGGAGCGGACACCGCGGGATTGAATCGAGACTCCTTCGTAATGAGTTGGCACGTCGTTTGCACTATAGTTTGTCTTTGCATCGCACAGAGCACAGAGCACCCTCTTCAAGAGGGGTGCGACGTTTTATTTTATTTTTTAATATATGTGTTAAATTAGCCTTTTGGACTGTAGGTAGTTTTCCGTGTAAATAATTCATTTCTTCTACATAGTATCAATTCCCATTGTCAACTTACAAAAATTAAAAAATAAACCACCCATGTTTACAAATACATAAATGATTGATTTTTAAAGTAATACTTTCATGGCTTGTTGGGCGTGTCTTATTTCCTTTTTTAAAGGGCCCTATATAGGCCTTATAGCCACACTGGCTTTATAGGCTGTATAGTTTGATGAATCAAAAATTTGTTATGATATATTTTGCATAATACCTATATACATAGACCTGATTTCTTATGATGCAAGAATCATAAGAAATCAGGTCTATGTAGTAAAGTATCGGCTAATAAAAATGAATGAAATAAAGTGTTTTCAAAGGCATACACTTGAAATATTTCCCTTTAAGAACATATTATATCCCGTCACTTTCTGCATACAAAAGCAATAAGCTCATTTGAAGCGTATTTGTTCATTACATTTCGTCGTTTGTGGCTCAGTGAGTCTCGCAAAGGAATTTATTTTTTCGTCAGAGCTCTTATGATACTTTTATGTTTCTTCTCAATTTTATCTTTACGATATCTCAAGGGGAAAATTTAATGCAATAATGTACTGCTCATTGAGCGAACAAAACGTATCTTTTTTTCTCTTTGAAACATTGTTTCGTTTGAAAAATTCCTTTTTTCATTAAGAGAAGAATGTTGGAGCAACATTTGGCAATTCAAAATCATTTATGTGAATAATAAACTTCTTCCATTTTTTCGTTCACATTTTTCGTTTATTAGTATTTCTTAGATTTACAAGAATTTCACCTTTTCCATTCTGATCAACGGAACCAACCAACTAGAAACTGATCATCTATTTTACTAGGTACATAAAACCTACTGTAAATAAATAAACGATGATAAAACATATTCGTGCATCGGAACATACATTAATATTTAAAATTCGAATCCTAACCACATTAGCCGGTTCAAAGAGCTTTTAATTACAGCGGGTGGACCGCATCTCTCATTACACGGTTAAAAAGCAATATTTATTCGGAATTGGATGCTGAGCGAATATTTGCACTAGGCAGCAATACGATGCGCTGCAGGGCAGAGTGGAAATTAATTCGGTTCACTTCCATAACATTAAAATTGGAAGCCGCCAAAGGCTTTGCTTCCAATCCCAATAACCGATCGGCCGCCGGCAGTGCTCTCCGCCGACGAAGCCCCGGCTACAAGCCACCCAAAATAGCTCGTTTAAATACAGAGCTTTTATCGGATCAGACAGACTAAACTTTGACCAGCCAGCTCCCTTCGTAATATCCCCGCCAAATTACATGGGGCTATGCAATTTTGCACGGTGGCTTTTAATTTTCATATCTACGGGCGGACATCAAAGAAACGTTATCAAAACAGGTAGGGTATTTAACGAAGTACACACAGTGGACGGCGTAACCAGCGCAGCGCCTAATGTAATCATTTCTTTACATTAAGATATTTTTGTATGGCATTCCGTAAAAAAAGACCTAAGTAAAATCTGCACTTAATCACGGTTTTTATAACGGTTTTAAGTACCTATGTTAACGATTAATCAGACTGGGTAACTTTCAGGTAAGTACAACGTATCTACTACCGTTATATCACCCCAGGGAATATGGTTATACTAAGTATTTTACGTTAGAGAAGGATGCGTAGGCAGGCCGGGCCAAGCACCTAAGTGCTGTGATTTAATTAAATTCTCACTACCGGGAGAAAATACGGCTTGGGACTGACATTTTCCTGCCCTGAAAAATACAAGGAGAGATAATGCTCCGACGATGCGGCTCCCTGATGATAACGCTCGCATTTTAATTTAACAGGCCTTCACAGATACCTACTCCAACTTCAAGGGTCTTGAAGACAGAAAGGCTATTTTCAGCTGTATAGCTAAATGATGGAATTGAAATTCAAATAGTGACAGGATGTTAGCCCATCGCTTAAAAGAAGAGTTCTAAGTTTATAAGCCTTACACTCGACTGACTTAATTACAATCTGCACGGTAAGAGAAGCAGGTAGCACAAGCTATGTTTTTCTTTTGCAAGGTTTTTTTTTGCATCCAGGATTTTTTTTTATGTTATACCTGTAAAGTAAATTTAAATACTGGAGGGTTAACAAACGTGGGCGCCGACCACTCGTATCAGTGTGCTGTTGACACAACTTATTACTCGCGCTGGTTAAAACATATTCGCCGGATGTGTATTTAACGATTGTAATAATTGAAAATTTATTTGTAAATGAAACATCGTTCATAATGGGAAGGATATGGAAGGATACACAATTTAATTGATACCGGCGCGAGTGTAGGCGACGCTTGCAAACTCCGACACAATAGGGTTGTTGTAGCGTGCCGGTGGATCTCATTTGAAAGGATCGTCTCTCACCATGGCAACATGGAAATTAGAGAATGGACCTGTGAGAGCGTTAACAGTAGGTGCCGGGACCAGAGAGGGTGGCACCCAATAAATTAAACCTGAACACAAAAACTGTATTATGTTTTGTAAAACGTGATTAATTCTTCAATCAACTGTACAATCTCTGCGGTGATTTATATAGAGAGGTGCGATGTTTTTAAGTATCGAACAAAGCTATTGCGATGGGCTATGTGTCACAAAGAAGACACTTAACTAATTTCTCATCATCTCAACTAACACAAAGGAGAAAGTCGATAATTGATTTCCACAAGTCTTCTTGTAATTTTTACTTATGTTCGTTTAAAAGTTCACAGTGTAACAATTGATATAGTTTATAACCCTTGGGATTTATATGCTGCTGTGACTTCTTGCGGGTGTACTTATTGCTTAATCGCCTCTTACAATATCAACAAGTGTTTAATTTAGCTTCAATCTATTAATCGTCTCTACATCTTAAGAGATCAATAACATTATCATAGTAATAAATAATCTGGCATATGGTTATTTATGACAATGGTAATTCTGCATAAACAACAAATTGATCTGAATAGCAAAATATTTTCACGTATAGGTATGTATGCCTTAATAAATGTTTGTATAAAACGAATTAAATAACTTCATGATGGAATTACAAAAACTCTCTTGTAGGAATGTGCAACGCAAACGCACCATCCTGGGCTGGATGATAGCAGCTCTTCAAATTTCGAACGCGCTTTCCACCCCGGCATTAATTATATTACAAGCACCCTGCATTCTACACATGCTATAATGCTCTCCCGACAGATTCAATTAACGTGCTACTCATGCATAAAGCTATTTTGTAACATTCATGCCAGTGAACGCAATAATTAGAAGTCTGGATCCGAAGTTCCAAGTAAATCATTTGTGTATGCAAATTGCACATACAAACGTGTATTAAAATATTTTTTCAAAACTCTAGAGAAAATTAAGTAAAAACACACAGAGTGCAATATTTCAATCAAGCAAACCGAGCAGATTTGCGTCGGGCTTCAGATGAGTGATTTTTTTTTCATTGGATTATGTAGTATGTAGTGCGAAATGTAATAAGTATTTGCGAGGGGGTAGCGGTGGGTCGGTGGTGGCAGCGGTCGAGCGGCAGAATCAAGGGCGCGCGTGCGGCGGGGGCGGCGTGCGGGGGGGATGCTGCGCGGCCCGCGCGCAGATCAATATCCCGCGTTGCCGGGGCGACGCCGCGCCAGACCGAGTGCCTCCCGTACTACGCCCTCCTTCGCCCGCCGGGTACCGACCCACTACTCGCTTATTTAATACATGCCGTATCTGGGATGCGAGCTTTTTCGTGCTAAATGACAGGGCAACTTAATGCGCCGAAAAGCGGAGTCACCGCACTCGTAACGTTTTGACGAGTAATGACGGCTGTGGACCCTACAACAAACATAAAGCTGCGGACGCCGGCATGACATTGACCTCGATCCGGGATAAACTGCCGTTTTCTTTTCATTTCACTTTTTGCTTTCAGAAAGTCCATCCATATACCTATTAATAAGAGGGGTAGAGATTTAAATTTTCACCTAAAGATAACGTAATTACTTAGTTATATATTTTCGTTTATGACTTTGTTCAGCATCTAACATGACTTATTCAAATAAATAACCTGCACAAAATAAAATTTGTTTCAATTTCGTCGTCATTCTTAATATTGGCAAGTGTGGAAGGATGAAATTTTAAATTAATAGTTTACCTTATTTCTATTATTTCCACGTTATTTATAGTACGACTTTGATTTTCACACCTGACCGTTCACTATAAAGGCTTCTTCCAACTTGCCCATTATAAATTTTTGTGTAAGATAATGCTATTCCGAATTTTCTATAGTAACAACAATGGAAAAATAACAGACTGTATCCCTACAGCCTCCCATCGCCTTAAGGCATGAACGGAAATTGCTAGAGCATTTGCTCAGTATAATATATTTGCCGCTATGATCTTATTAAAAACTAGAGGAAGCTCACGGCTCCGCTCTCGTATAATTAATCTCGTTAATATTCCTTCCCGCGAGAATTTTCTGGAAATCCTCTTATAATGCGAAACCTTCAAGCTACAGATAAACATACATGCCAAAATAATAAAATCTACACCCAGCGGTAAGACTATGCGTCGATATCTTACACATAGTTTTTATTTCCTGATTACTTCCTAGGTACTTAACTATAAAGTACTACTTAATTTAAAGCTTAAAAGCACTTAAAGGTACTTTTCATTACTTTTGCTAGATTTATCAAAATCAGCTGACTTGTTTTATAAAGTAACCAGCAATACCTATAATATTATTTGCAGGCTGATAAACACGATTACCTTCCTTCAAATTGCGCAGTAGAATAGAAAAATGAGTGGGATGAAATATTAAACGTAGCTAATGTGTGTAGCTCTTTGTTTATTACTAAAATCATAACTTGGCTCTGCTTCATCGTTAATGGTGAAAAATTATTTTAAAACTCTTCGAAGCGTATTTTCAGCTAGCTTCAAAGCAGAGGTAAGAACTGCGGGATAAGTTTTGATAAATTTATGACAAGAACTCTACTCTTGGCGGGGTAATTTAATGTAAGGGCATGACAGAACCGAATTCGCCATTTTTTATTTTTTTTCAAAATAAATATAAAATAACCGATAAATTATTTCTCCACAATGAAAGTGACAACCCTTCGTAAAAAGTAAAGTAGAATTTTGAAAAGTTGATGGTTATCTCAATATAGTCGCCTTTTAAAATCAAGAATGCTAATTAGGACAAATATGAATATTAATTTCGATTCCGTCTCCAATATAAATTAATATTCTCATACAAATAATTTTGTCAAGATATTTTTAGTAATATTTAAAAATAATAAATCTCAAATAAAAAATTCTGATAATGCATCATTTTACATTTCGATTACTATTTTAAACGAAATTTTGATAAACATTTGCTATATATCAAAATTCTGTGTAATTACTGTCTGTATAAGAAGAGTATACAACCAATATCCTGTAATTAAGACAAATAAAACAATTTCAATCACTTCAGCAATAGTTTATTAAAAATATAAATAAAATTGACAAAGAGATATTTATTACAAATAAATTATAAAGTTAACATTTGACTAGATTTAAGGTTAAAATAAATTATTTTAAATAAAAGGATAAAGTTCTTTTTTGTAAGTAGAAGTAAGACAATCAATCAGAAAGAGTTCTTTTCTTATCATGCCCTGGCCAGGATACAAACCCGTGACTGTATCACAGAGCGCACAGCCGATGAGCCACAGCGGCTCATATTATAAAATTTATTAATTATTTAAATATCTAAATCAATAGAAAGCTCTTATTGGAAAAAAAGCTCTAAGCTCTTATTGTCTTGCTCCTCATTGGTAGATAGTCGCATAAACAGAGTGGTTAGCGGTTGAGTGCGGGAGCCGCGGCGGTTTTCCGTCTTGTAACAAAAAGATGTAAGGTGGCACACACAGGCTCAAACAATGCCTATCCACTAATTCCATAAAAATCCTAAGTTGCATTTCTTGGAACACAAACGCGGGCAGGGAATTTTTAATACTGTCGGTTAGAACGGAAGCTGCGTTAGCAACGCTACTCCTCTCATGATCCAATGGTCCGGCTCCTCTTTGGTGGGTAGACGCATGAACAGAATGTAGTTAGTGGAGTGGCCAGTGGTGGATAGCACGCCGCGACGGTCGCCTGTCTTGTATAGCGGGCAATTGTAAAACACGTCCTGTGGTATGTCTTCTCGCTTCAGTGGGATCAACCACACCTGTTTAGAAATACATATATAATCGTAAATCTACATAGAGATTGCAAAATCGCGTCTTCATTCTAAAGCAGATTCTCTATTGGTAATAATAATGCGGTAAACCACCATGCACCTTAGACACATTCCAATGTGGATAAAATAAATTAGCTTAGAGTGGGACTCGAATGCTTCGCTTACTAGGGATCTCTTATAATTAGATTTAAGCGATGTGACGTCAGTAAGTGATACCTTGTATCCTTTGAAAATAAATACATATATTTTATTCTTCAAATTATTGAAGCCGTTAAGTACCTAATAATATGCCTAACTACGAAGTCAGCTCATCAAATGATCAAAGATCTACCTATAATATTTATGCATCAAAATAAATTAACAATCTAACAAACAACATCTAACAAAGCCTACCATATTTTCAGTTTAAATAAACAATTTTAATGTTTCGTTCAACATAGACAACTAGATATAACTGCGAATTGATATTCGCTTATTAAACATCAGTCAGACCTCCCCAACCTGTCTGGCTGCGAGGGGAGAGCAAGCCCTCCGGCGGTTTTGGTCAAATATGGTTAGGTATAAAAAGGGTCCCGATTCGGCAGGAGAGACTAAAAATAATGATTAAACTATACACAGTTCGCTAGTCGCTTCTATTACAATGTTATGATGATCATACAAATACTACGATAATTTTATAAATCAATTTATGCAAATTAGTTTAAGCAAATTTACGCAAAATAGGTTGTAAAAAGTTGCAGACGTTTCGTTAAAAACTAGATAACAATCACGAGGTTAAACAATAAATTTGAACTAAAAGTATCTGATTGCTTCATATTTCTCTGATACTATACATATACTAATAACTACGTAACAAACAAAACGAACAAGGATTTGGGTACTTACCGGCGGGAACTCATCATACAATATCTTGGGGTAAGACTCATCAATGCAGTAAATCTCGTTGTTCCAGCGGGCACCTTCCATGAACAGACCCCTAATGTATACTCCTTCCGGTGGCACCTCTGTGAAGTCCCACTCGCGTTGCACCTATGAGAAAATTTGTTAAACACAGATGACCACGCACATTGATATTTCATGATCAAGATAACTTCCGTAAGGTGCGATCACCAAAAACACACCGACAAAGAAGTGGCCTTCTCACACACCCAAAGGGCATCAGAGCAACTGGTCAGTATTTTGGCCCTTTCCAATGATTTTCATCAGCGCTGCCTACAGCAAAAGGCTGGCGAAAGAGTGGTCGTTTTCATTGCGGCGGCAAACTAATCAACGCTATTTACCGCAAGGTAGTGAAGAAAATGCCTGGTAAAGGAAGGAATTTCGAGGAAATAAGGTCCTACATCTACCATAATATGAAGTCTAACCTCGTAGTGAAAGGCAAGCTGATCGATGGGAATCTTGTACTTTCTGGCGTAGCTCTGCTGCGCGGCCGTGAGGAACGCCTGCGGGAAGTAGAAGCCCGACAGCCAGAACACTATGGGAGGGCCGTGCTGATGCCAATGCTGTTCATACAAATATTATTTTTAATTCAATAAATTAATACACAAAAGTATTGTGAACTAGTAAGGAGGTCCACAAATCAAAAGGCGAAAGGTCCCCATCACAAGGTTACCATTTACTAAAATTGCATTTCTCTTGGATGTAGAGGTCCTCCAAACTTCAGTAAATGGATGGTTAACTATGATTCAAGCTATAATTCAAACTGTATCAGATGAGACTCAGGTTATAATCATCAGAGAGATTAGAAGATGCTGCATGTTAAAATACCTGCAAGAATTGTAATCGTGCTAGCAAATCATTGAAGTAAGCAGCGAGCGGTTTGAGCGACGGGTAGCTCTTGCCGGCCCACAGCGCGGGGATGCGCCCGCGCACCATGCTCGTCAGCACCTCCTCCGTGATGTCGTTCAACACGCTCACGCCTGTTGTAACAATTTTAAGTATATACACGCACGAAAGTTAACAGTAATAGGCAACTAAATATAGTTTATTAGTATTTTGGATTAAACATTCTGATCTTGTTCTTCTTCTCATCTTCATAAATACCTAGGAGCACTCTCAGCACTTTGAGGCCTCTGTGGATTTCGTAGAATTACATCAAAGTTTTAAGTACCAATGAGATAAGAACTTCTCCTCACAAATTCGTTAAGTACAAAAGCATTAGCATTCGCCAATTCTTACCCTGTACAGCACCAATGACAGCCCTAGAGCTGCTCCTCACTATGTTGACGAGTCGATCGTATCTGGCTGCCTCCTGTATGACAACTATGGACATTGGCGTCATATCAGCCGGCTTTATATCGCCCTCGTGTGAAGGCCCGGAGAGGATCTTGTTCGGAAGCCGTCGCAGAATGTCTTCGGCGATCTCCATGGCTTGTTGCTCGGGAGTGGCGCCCGCGCCGCCGGCGGACATTGTATCCTACGACCATGAAAGAGATATTTGATTTGATATTCACGTCAAAGATATAATACGTAATAGATTAAAATATATGCTATAAAACAGGATAAATTAACGATAAGTGTATGAATCGAAACTCTTTATTATTATTGATCATATCAAGTACCTAAGTACCTAAAGTGTAAAGTTGAGAAGCTTTAATTTAGTTAAAAAATGCATGCGCAGGAAACCAGTCAGCTCACACGAGTTTATTTTTGATACCCGATCAGCAATAAAGCATATAAATTAAGATACTGAAAAATTAGTTGACATAAATTGACATAGAGAATCAAACACTCTTTATAAACCAGTGACAAAACACGCACAGCACAATCATACTGATGTTTGATAAAGCCATATAACTGTTACGAGTACGTCACACAAATGCTTACAGCTAATGCAGAATAAGTATACTTATTTAGTTTAATAAGTACTTGTTCGCAAACAAGATCCGCAAAATTTCCATTCCATTGTTCCAAATAACAAAGCAAAAACAAAGGACATTTAATAACAGCCAACACCTTCAACTTCACTCCAAACTTTTCCTACTTACCAAATGTTCCCTCAAAAGATCCTTGAAGCATGAAAGCAACAATTACTCTGTTTAACAAACTGAGTCTCAAGTTCATAATATTTAATTGATAATTATGCATATTCAAATTCTTACCATACGATCCTAGAAGTTGATAAGTATCCATGCGGAGATGAAAAAAAAATTAACAAATTAATGTAACAACGTTTATAAAAGTAAAATCTTAAGTTCTAAGATTTCCTATTATCTACCTTCGTAATTACGCCTATGTGTAAAATAGTCATACATGGCTGCATAAACAACAACTTCAACGATATCTAATTACGTCTAATCCAATTTTTAACACTAATTGTACAGATGATTATATCTTAATTACCTAATTAATAATTTCCTAGTTCAATCTCATCAATATACCTGGGTAAGTATAGCAGTATTGAGCAGTTCCTCTGATTCCCTGAAATGCTTGGTGATGTCCGCGTTGGGGTGGAACCCGAACACCCCGGGTGGCGTGGCCACGGGCAGGGACCTCGCGAACGCTATGAAGTCGCCATGCTCGCGCAGGGTTGGAATGTAGTACACGCCTAAAAAGTTGCTATGCTATAAATATGGAACTTAATTTAAGAAAATGTTCTGAGGCAAAATCAAAATAAATATTTTATTTAGAAAATATATATTTTATTCACGTCATTTTACATTTGAATAAATTTTATTTATTGAAATATCTAATATATTTTTATAAGTTTTAAGTATCCAGAATTGAGATGCGAGTAAGTTTATCTATATTTTGTCATGTGCAATAGAATGATATGTATAAATATATGATGATGATGATGATATTTCAAGGCTATTAGATTCTTAACAAACGTAAGGACTTATTTACCGGAATGTCCAGTCGGTTTCTAAAGTTCATTTCTTTAAACGTCCATTCCCTGAATGTCTTTTAAAAATGCCCTCTGATATTTACCTGTAGGATCTAACGTGTACTTCTCATCGTAAATGGCTTTGGGGTTGTAAAACTTGAAGAGGATAGTATTGAGACAGCGCCGGTCCCAGTCGTCGGTGACTCGTCCGCCGTAGTTACATTCTCCAGTCAGATACCGCAGGGCCACAAATTGTACGTCCTGATAATATACATATTGATTTACGAAACAAGGCAATTTTTAGAAACATATTTTTATGGAACTCGCTATCGCATTACACAACCCAAAAATACATATCATCAAGTCTTTATCTCTGACAAGCTAGACAGAGGCAACAGTCTACTAAGGCTAAGGTCAGCCTGCATGTTGTTGTTGACAATTTAAGTTCCAGATAGTAACAAGTTGCTTGTCCAAAGGTAGAAACCGTAGTTTATAAGCCTCTGGATTGATTTTGCAACAAAAGTAAAATTAGTCACTCACGTCATATTCATTAAGGAACATGTACAGCTGCGTCACAGATATCCTCAGATCCGTCTCATTGAACTCATATCTGATGTTCCACCCCAGGGGACCAAACTGTCTTCGCTCCTGCACAACGGCGTGGAAGAAACAAAGTGCAAATAATAGCTTCTTGAAAATCTCCGGCTGCTTGTTGCCTTCAAACCACTCGGCGTCGTTGATCGGATCACTTTGGTAAGAACGCGCTATGTTTGCGCGCAGACCTATAAAGTTAAATCCAATTTGTGATTTGCTCCTAAGGTCAAGTGGGTTAAATTTAATCAGAGTAACGGAAATAATGCCCATCATGATCCATAAAATCATTATAGGCTGAGATATATCTTAATGCTGATATGGAGAAATGATTTCCTGATTATCTGGTCCACCTGGCAAAAGATCATATCAAAAAGCCAAAGGTTTCTTAAACCACGCCCTGCTTGCAGATTATATTATAAAAAACTCTTATAATGTATGCATTTGTTTTAAAATCAAACACGTTCTTACCCTGTGGCGGTTCATTGGTCATCTTAACGCCATTTTGCAAAACATATACGGGGAAGTGATCCGCCGGGTACGACGTTAGCCAAAGACGGAAATCTGGATGCGTCGAGTCTGGCGTCAAGCCTTCGCAAATCTATGGAATTTTAATATAGATTATGATGGAAAGAAAAATGTGTATAGCAGCATAGCCTACCTAGTGCTAATTAGTTTAATTTCTAACATATCATTATAACAGTGTAGTTAGTAATATATGTGCGCAATTTTTTCTGTATTGTCATACCTTGTATGTACCAAATGTAAACTTCTACGATGTATCTCACCTTTTCAAGCATCGGCATCCAACTCTTGGCCAGATGGCAATTTTGAAGCACCACCCACGTACCGCTGCGCACACCCTCGTCTATCAACTTCACCGCTATTGGACCCTGACCTTGACCCAGGGATAGAGAGAACAGCCGAGATGCGCCGAAACCCTAGAGGGTATAAGGTACAAGTTGAAGTAAATAATTATTGCAAGGTTTGTTTGACCGGTATAACTAGGAAGTGGTGGATACACAAGTGAAATACACTACAAAATATTCCAAAAACTTATTAACCGAAAGTTTTTACTCGCCTGCTTAACTAATGGGTTTTAAACCACAAAAGTCCATCACATCAACCTTTTAATTAATGTTTGTTGAGTAAGATTTTTGTATACCTGATCATCGGCAAATTTTAGCAGTGTGCCCATAGGATCTGAACCGGGAGTTAGCACGAAGAGCAGCGGGACACAGCAGTGCGAGTCCGCATACGAAGATGCCAAGTCGAACAGGGGCGGCTCCACAAACGGACGGCCCATTTGTTCTGTATGTAATTGGTTAATATAAATATATAATATTGCGTATATGTGAGAAACTCATGTAAATATAAACAATATTCCAAATAAGGGATTTATATAAATAAAAACCTTCTACGAAGTTTTGTACTGCTGGCACCATCATATCCAGTCGAAGACAGCGAAGCACCATCATTTTCTACAAGCAAAATAAAATTATTTATTAAAGACATTTCTTTTTATTTTGTGTCAACATACACGACTTTATAAAGATAACGTTAGGGACAAATGTTCTGCTTACCTCGTTATAAAGATAACGTTAGGGACAAATGTTCTGCTTACCTCGAAAGAATTTAACTTGGCATGATATGGATCTGGAAGTGGCTGATTGTGGGGATCGACAGTGTCGCAGTATGCCTCCCACAGGGGCAAGTTTTGAGTGAAGTGCTCAACTATGCCCTGGAACTTTTCGTATTCATTCAACCTGTGAGGAAGGTAGAAATTTGTAACACCTTCCTGTCTTAGATTTTTGTTAGGTATAGGGAAAGAAAAGAGTTTCAGCATAATTTGAACAAGTTGCTGATTTCAAAAATACAGGTACTAATCTTACATTAAAAAAGGGAAATCCTATGTAGTGTACCTATGTGACTTAAATCGTGATTGCAATAATCATGTACTAAAAATAGTTGATCTATGAATTATTACATATAGTTGTAGATCTAATGAAGATCATCGATTCATCTTATCCATAAAATGAAACCAACGAAAAAAAAACCTAGAAAAAAATTAAAAATCATACCCATTGAACTCCGACCAGGCCTGGGGACTGAGGAATGCGACAGGATTGGGCGGCACATGGTGCGGCCGCGCTCCTCCCAGGAGAAACAGTACGTCACTTTGGTTCAGACGACCTTCCGCAACCATTATTGTGATCGTTAGTAGCAAAGAAAACACCATTTTATCCTGAAAACAAAATTACGATGGAAATTTTAAACAATTCTTTGACAGACGTCGTTTTATGTGAATTTTGCGTGTAAGACGGTCAATAAATTGTGTTTGTACGGACGGTTTTAATAAATATTAAAATGTCAAAATTATTCAAACGAACCGAAGATCTTGATTTCCATAACTTAGCATCTATTTCTTTATTAAACAAGTCTAGATAATTTGTAGACCCTCCTACCTTCTCAAACAAACTCCTGCAAATGTTTGCATACAGCGAGTATGTAAAGTAAGCCCGCAGTATGGCGAGTCGCTCTGGAATTTCCTCCACCTTTTCCGTGTTGTCTATAGCAGCCGTGAATAGGCCTTCAAACCAGCCTAGGGAATACTGGTACATAGGATCGATGTTAGCCAATGACGCTGTGATGGAGAAACAATATTTCGATGTAATGATTTTCTATAAGCAAAGTTTTAAGAACTATGACAAACTTTCACGAAACTTTATAAAAGGAAATATTGGCGATCAAGACAAAGGCACCAATTATGAAATCTTATGAATCATAAACTCTGTAACCCACGATCTAGATATTACGCATTACAAGCATATTGTGTCAAATAGAAAATCCTTCAGAATATTCTTAAGGAACTCACCAATTAAGAAGAACAGGTTTGTAGAATGTACAGCGATTGGGACGTAATCATCTCGCGCCGTGTCGATCGCTTTCTCAGTAACTAAAGCCACTACTTGCTTTTCCTTGATTTCATTTGCCGTATCTTTGGCAGAGTTCAGAATCTACAAAAGTTTACATATGACGCGATAGGTAATCAACATTAAATAAAAGTATTCATCTAGTATAATATCAAGATATTAAGGTACGGATTTCGATTCTTTATAAATACTTATAACCATTCATTTTTAAAACATAAATTAAATGATGTGGAATTATACCCCAATATACTATCTACATATTCATTCACTTTATTCCTTGTTACATTCACCCTTTCTCGAAACTTTACCTGCACTGCCTCTTCATCTTCTAACAGATGTTCTGAAGTAGACAATACATTAAGAATCTTCTTCTCTATATCCTGTAGAAGCCGCCTGTGTTCAGCTCCTTGCGTGGTCAAGTCAGCCTTAGCCTGCTGCAAGTCTGGTCTTTCGCGAGCCACAACACGGGCTAACAGTTGTGCTTCTAGACCATCTTTAGCTAGCATGAAATTCACCAGCGTCACACGAACGCCAACTTCGGGCAGATAGTGAGGATTTGCCAACTTCGTGCTGATGTACAATCTGCACAAATTGTTAGTTAAAAATAATATATAGGTATTCAAATTATTTAAAATATTGCATAACTTTTATTTTCGACAGTTTCTAAAAAAGTTAACCTGAATAATTTTTCTTTGAAAAATGAGTTTCCTCTCATTCATTCTCTAGGAATCTAAATTGGTCTTATAAATCTGCACATAATTTTAGGTATAACTTTGGCGTATAATGCTACGGTTCATTTCGGGAACCTCCAAATAATATAATGTAAAATCCTTATCTTACTTGAACTCTTTGTTGTACTCAACAATGGTGTCACCAATCTTGATACAAAGAGCACCGCCTTGACGGAAAGTCTGTTGCTGAAGTAACGGCTCCAACATGGGATCCAATTCTTCGAGAACGTTTTCCAATAATACCTACAATAAGCGTTTTTTGTTATAAACACTGTTGTTTCAAATAGAAACAATTCATATACAACAAAAAATTACACAAAAAGAAGGTTACATTACATTTCAGAATGTGCCACTTTCAAATTTTCAATTTCAATTATATAGCATGCGCGGTATCCAAATATCATTCATTTAAACACGCATTCAAAGTACAATAAAAATGGTTTTAAACTTTTACAGCATTTTAACTTTTCAGATTGATATGATGCGACACATAAAATTAATTGAAATTACCGGCTGGCCAAACTGCACAGCGTTCTCCAGCACTCTGCCCAGGTCGGCCTGGGTCATGCGCACAATACACAGGTTGTTTGGTTTCTCCATGTTCTTTATCCAGCGATTGGCCTGACCTTGGGGATCTATCATCAGTGGCCATCGACGAGCAGTCCTAGGAAATAAAATAAATATTTAATAAATAGTTTTGATTGACAGCATAAAATTTGTAATAATATAAGGCTATAGAAGTATGTAGATGCAGGTGATGTTGCAACTGATGGTTAAAATTTTAACAATAGTGTAGAAACCTGTCAGTTACAAAACCCCATAATTTCTATAGTTTCAAGTACAATCAAGCATTTTAGTGTCTTATATTATTACGATTTCAATGCACCAGAGCAAAGATAAATATAGTTTATAATTCATAGAGCTAATAAGACTGAGATCAAAACAAAGTTAAGATACCCACAGTGAAATATTAGGTTTATTTCACTTTGGTATACAGGCAATAATGATGATTTTACTCACTTGATGATAATTGCGCTCTCAACACTAAAGTCATCCGCGGGCAGTCCGTTGATGTTCCAATCCTGAATGGTGACGGGCTCGCCCAGCACCGTGATGATGCTGAAATTCAGCGTGCACACGATGCCGCAGTCGTGGCAAGCTCGGGCCCACTTTTTTATCTACATTTAATGTTAACTCACTTTTAAACAATACTTAATGTTTACAAAAACCTTGACTATTACTACTGATGACAATAGAATTGAAAGTAATTTACAATACACAATTTACTTTCTAAAACGCATATTCCATTTGCCTATTCCACTGAATTCACACAAGTAATAAAGCACTTATCAACTCCCTAAATGGTGCTTCACACACAATCTTAATTAAATACAGAATTATTCGAAACGTCTGAATCAAGAAAAATAAAATAGGTGCTTAATTAACGGTGAATGGATTTATATTTCTTTACAGTATAACCCGAAAACTTACTTGATCAAACCTAAATATAGCCGTAAAGGGTCCAAGGTACGCGATGACACCGGCCGCAATCAAAATATCACCTAAAATGTAAGCATTTATTAATTTACATTGTAATTTTGTATATTTCTGGAATAGTTTTATGGTTATTCATCCTTGTACCTGTTAATGAATTGTAAGTTTCCCGTAAATCTTTCGCAATCTGTGTCCACCTTGTCTTTTCTCCGCCAAGTCCTGAAATCAACATCTCTGCTCTCTTGAGTTTGTTGCTGCAGTCCAGTACTTCATCATCCAACATCTTTTGTTGACGACTCTGCTCTGCCAACGCATCTTCTAAACCTTTCAGTTTCAATTGTACCTAAAAAATTAAGTAACTGCAGCTTGAAAACGGTTTGTTGTCTCTTAAATTCAGATTTTTCTCTTTAAATAATCTCATACTTCTCTGAGCTGTGCTTGCTTCACGGCTAATGCAGACATGGCTTTATCGTAGACAGCTTGCGCAGCGGCGAGACGCTCCTTCTTGGGAGCTACAACTTTGGCCACTTTGTCGTATTTTGTCATCGCAATCACCCATTTGCACATACCTGCCGAAACGATGTTGCGAAAATACGAGTATAAAGATTAAATAAATATATATAATCAGTTAAAGCATACATGCAAATATGCCGATTTAAAGAAACATAAGTATAAGATATTCATTGGAAATCATGTGTCATGAATTTCCATAGTTCTTACCCTCTGCGGCGACTGACACCGCCCGAATCTTCTCCGGCACAAATCCTTCATCTTGCATCACGGTTGCTTGTAGCTTCTTCATCACGGCCGGAGGAATGTTATCCTTGTCATAATTCTGCAACCCCTCCAGGAATTTGATGTCGTTCAGCAATTTCTTCGACGGACCCCAATAGTCTTCGATTGTACCCACTCCGGATGGGTTAGGAATCTTGTCTGGTTTCATTTCCTGTATTATTTTTTAAAGATGATAGGTATAATGTGTTAAAAAAGAGCATTTTTCCCATGATACCGGTCTAAAATTTATTGCAACCAAAGTGTATTTGGTAAACTGTCTAAGCACACAAAGAAATAAAAATATATTCTAAAAAAAAAGACATTTATAAAAGGGAAATTAGATCAAATGAAATTTATGAAAAACAGCCAGCAGTACTTACCGGGTCATCCTTTGTAAAGCATAACAAAAAAATAACATAGTATTTTAAAAAATGAGTAACTATCTACCATACCCACATATAATTATATTCTAAGAAACTACCGTTAGTTAGGTATTTTGATCTATAAAGCCATCTGTTGTTGCCAGATTGAGTCAGTTCAATCTGTATGCGACGTCAATAATTATTATTGCAAATAATTGAAATGTCCATAATTAATATTATTATAGCAAAAGAAATGTCTAAACTTTATTTATGAGCAAATATGACGTTACTACTATAATTCTTCTATGCTGCTATATAAAAAAAATATAAAAAATACTTATAGACAAAGCAAGACTTAATTCATGATATAATATCATTTTTTTATTTTATTTATATTTTTTTATTATAAATTAATAATTAGGTTTATAATTATAAGAATGGCAGAGCAAATTGACTAAAGAATGGCGCGATGGCGCTTTACTTGACAAATCAAATCTGTCTTACTAGTTTACTGCTCGTAATAATTCACCTAATACCTTCAATATACAGATAGCCTCCATGACCAGCTTGATGCCTCTTGGTGGACTCTTCATAGTCTTGATGAAGGTGATATCCTGCGGAGTGAGGGTGTCGAGAGCTGCCAAAGCAGAATTGAGGATTGGCATGGCTTCAGCCAAGTCCGCGTCGCACTCGTCTTTGATGGCTTGGGCTGCTGCTGCCTAAATATTTACATGACAATATAGTTATTATGAGAACTGTTGAAGAAGTAAAAGTAAATATGGTAATCCAAAATTATCTTGTATTACGTTTTAGCTTGTTCATTTGTTGCATTTGAAGAAATTAACACAATGCCAATTCTTAAAATACGTTACAATGTAAATTGACTACATACAGTTCTTATTTTTAAGAGATTGTTAAAGGCTAGCCGCGAAAAACAAAGCCAAAAAGGAAACAACAATATAATCAACTTGGTTACGGTCTAGGCTTTAAGTTGAAGGTGATAGTTGCTGTGTTAAAATCTTGTTGAAATCCTAGGTTGGGTCATGGATACCGGGCTTTTTATTCTAACAAAAACAGAATCTGACAAATGTGTCTTAAATCCTTTAAAGCAATACTAGTACGAATTTTACTGGACACTTACACTGGATTTTTAAGAATATTTCAAAACAAAGAAGACTAACTTGCTCTTCAGCCGCAGCCTGATCCGCAAGCACTTCAGCCTCGACCAAGGCGACTCCTTCTTTTTCTTTCTCCACTTTGGCCGTAGTCACTGCCACGGCTGCAGCGCCGGCCGCCAGCTTCGGCTGTAAGATCTCGAGTGCTATTTGGAGAGCGGCCACTGATTTAGCGGCAATGGCGAGTTGATCCAAGCCGGTAATGTAGCGTTTTTCGCCAGTCAGCAATTCCCTGTTTGCATTTATTTTATTATATATATGTGTATTATAAGAACTTAAATTTATTGATGGGGTTTCGGGATTATAAACTGTTTCTGCTGTTACTGGGAATATCAGGAAAATGTAACACAATTTCTGGCAGCTGTTGTGATTTTTTTAATGACTATAAACTAATAGATTAATTAAAAATTTGACTTTCGAGACTGAATCACGAATTCATTTCCACAAGACCTAAATCAGGTCAGTGAGTTTACTGTTATTTACTTACGTGCGTTTCTTTCCAAGCAATGCCTTGAACATATTGATCAGCTCTAGGTAAGCTGTTGGCGTCACGTAGTTGTATCTCTTTAACCTCAAGAGGAATGCTCTGGTCAACTCCTGCGTGTCCGTGTGGAAGACCTGACACAGTTTGATAGCCGTCTCCCGTTCTAGCTCTGTCAGCTCCACGTCTTTCAAGAAACGTGTTGCTACAGCTAGAAGGGCGTCTGGAGGCCATTCCTGTTAATAAAAATTTAAGACATTTAATATCATTAATTAATACAACAATTATTGACTTGTTTAATTTCTAAAACAAAAGAAAAATTCTATAGTTTTAAAAGGTTCACTATCAAGTTTTTTTATCCATCTATTATGAATACAAAATAATATCTGAAAATTCTACCCCAGGAAACAAAACCTCTTATGCAATAAATGATATTTAAATCATAAAGATGTTGTTTAGTTACTAATAATAAAATAAACATAAAAAAACGAGAATAACCTGGAACCAATCAATGGTGCAACAGTTGACCAAAGACGGAAACTTGCGGATACGTGTCCTGAGCGAGGTGCCGGCTGGCGACATGGCCAGCACGATGTGAAGCTGATCACGCACTATGGAGACGAAATACGCATACAGCGCCGTAGGACTGCCATCTGTTTGAAGCGACTTGTCGCGTTGTCTGTCTATCTAAGAATACAATTTTTGTTAGATGTGTAACCTAGATTTGAGAATTTGTAGTAAATATATGTTATAAGAAGAAGTAGAACAATAACGATCGTACATTTCATACGATTTAGGTAGCATCGCAAAGAAAATAACCTACTCTGCGTTTTAATAAATACACTCTGATGCTTTTGTCGCCGTTCGATGTGAATTCTACCTTTATTCATTTACAGTAACGTAGGTACTTACAACTCTCATTTTCTCGCACAGTTCAGCCTTTTCATCAGCACCGAATATATTTGGTACTTCACCGGAATTCAACATGTTATTTACATCTTCTAAGAATCCTTCTTCTTTTATCTAGTTTGAGGAAATAAGCATTTATTAAACATAAAAAAATATGTTAATAATTACTAACATGCATTAAATCTGTGTACATAAACTATGATCAAAATACCTGTGATTCAATAAACAAGAACACCATATGCAAATCAGGTGTGCTGGATTTCCTAAGAAGAGTCTTTAAATCTTCACGCCATTCATTTTTGCCGTAAGTTCGCGACATTTCTACCTGAAATTAAGCGACGGCCATTAGTGTGGACATCAGTAAGATAGATGATATACTTGATAAGGCTGGTATTATCAATAGCGATAAAATTTCATACGTAGACCCCAGGGAATTGAAAGATCCAAGTTAAATATTTTGTTAGTGTAACAGTTTGGAATGTGATACTTGATAAGATTATTAATTTAAGCCCTGTTTTGGCACAATATTTAAAAAGTTGTCCCCAGCTGGACTTGTTTTATTTTCAAACTTATATCTTCAAAAGCGCCGCACCTGGAAAAGGTCGTACTCGTTGATGTGGGCGGCGAGTCGTGTCAGCGACTGCCTTCCCGAACCTCCGAGCCCCACAAGCAAAGCGTGCGAGCGGGGCTGCGTCAGCACGCGACAGATACGGGACACATGCTCGATTGCAAATCTAGGAAGAAAAATGTTTTGCACAATGTAATTGTTAAAAATTACAGATGCGATATAGATGTTCGACAGTCAACCTTCGAAGAATATTTAAGCTTTTATTTTACTTTCACGTGAATACAACTACAAACCTTTTGAATAAATTGTTTTTAGAACTTATGTATTCACTCACACAACATTTTCAGTAGTCCGATTCACATAAATTATTCCTATTAGCTTGGCTCAAATTGCATTAATTACCGTGCTGTCAGTACGTTCCTCGCCAACTTTACACACCGATGGGTTGAATTACTCGTAATTTCCGTTACGTGATATATTTAGTTCCAATTCAATTGGATGTCGATCAATCTTGTCAGTTAAGATATGAGTCAATCAGACAGAATATTGAAACATATGTACTTTAAAATTTAATCCCTAATAGTCATGAAGTAGATGAATGTTGTATGTCCGATGTCTGCCAAAATTCGATCTGTGGGATCCTTATTATAACGAACTAAGCCAATGATTTTTAGTTTTTGTGTATGTCGGGATGTTTGTACTCGCATTACGCAAAAACTTAACTCGTAGTACACATAGGTTATATTTTTATTGAGATTGTCAGTGAAATATTAGTCACAAAGATTTCGTTTTACGGCGGACAAACGCGGACGCCAAGGTAGAAATAAGAAATAGAATTGCTTACCTAAAGAGTACAAGGTTCATGGGTTTCTTGGACATGTTGTTGAACTCTACGAGGAATGCGTCAACTGTAGCATTCAAATGTTCCATATTCACAGTCTCCATGTAAAAGCGGGTGTCCACTTTAGGATTTGCAAAGTCACAGTAAATCAGATTACGTAAATGCAAATCTGTTATCTGAAAATGGTATGAATAAACCATTGTCATTTTTTTGTGAGAATAGAGGTTATATTAGCTGTCACGATATTATTATATGATTTCCACTTATTTGATTTCATGTTTTTTTTTCTTATTTAGGAAAATATTACCTTATCCTTCGGCCCGGTGAGAAGACGTGAAAGCATCTTATCAAAGTCGTCATTGACATACTGAGCCGTTGCTTCCCTGATACACTGGACTAGCCACTGTCTATCGGCCTCCTCCACCAGGCGATCAGAAAATACTCGCAAGCATTCGTGGACCCACAATCTTTTAATCGATTGGAGATCGGGCGTCACCTCTGGTACTGACAAAAGCACGCCCTAGAAAAAAGCAAGAAATGTTTTTCGGCTTCGCCTTTCAGAAATTGGTGTACTAATTAGTTCTGCTTCCACCATCAGAAGTCAAATATAACCTTCCTAAAAAGACCAGATTAGTTCTACTTCCGCCATCAGAAGTCAAATATAACCTTCCTAAAAAGATCAGATTAGTTCTGCTTCATTTGTTCTGCCATCAGAAGTTAAATATAGCATTTCTAAAAAGATCAGTTTTCATAGGTCAAGTGGTTTTTAAATCTGCCTTCTATTTATTGAAATTTTAATTAAGCCTTAAAGCCACAAATGCTATTTGTATGAACATTTGAATAAAATCAATCTTCTTTTGTGTGAAATGCGAAACCTAACTTACCAAAATTACTCTTGAAAAATCTCGTAAATTGAAGGTATAGTGCGACTTGGAGGGTGTTGGCAGTAAATTTAGTCTGCATTGTTTGTACACTTCCAGTGTACCTGCCACGATTTCCTCGATGCACGGATCAAAATCCTTGGAAAATCCTCTGCAAATAGATTGTTTATTTTGAAGACACGTGTGACATTAAATACATTTGTCGATGATTCTTAGTAAAGTGAATTGCTTTAATCTAATCTTATAAAATACTGTTTTAGAAACCAGCTCAATACAAAGCAATTTAAATAAAAATCTCGGTGTTCAACATAGAATACCTGGTATCAAGATGCCACAACATAATTCTTCCAAAGATAGTCCGCAAAGTATCATCATCAAACTCGTCAATGCAAAAGAAAGAGAAATGCCGTGAGAACCTCGGAGTCACCAATTTTGCACCCGGAGTCGGTTTGCCCATGGCACACATGAACTGAAAGATAATTTTAGTAATTTTCTTAGATTTAACAGTAACAAAAGTTGAAATGACTTTAAGTTTAATTTATTTTATAAATTTATGTGCATCAAGAAAAAAAGAATAAAACTTAAAATAAAGATAAAAGTACAAGGGCTCTAATTATTTCTAGAGAAATTTCTTCAAGCAGGCCTACGATAGGAAAGTATAAAAAAGGCAATGGCTTGTGAACATAATAATTAAAATATAATCTTACGGATATTTTTTATTTTTTTAAGCTCACGTTTACATTTTATGAGAGATATTCACAGATCACAATTTGGCAGTAACAAATGAAAAATAGTGCGAATAAATCGTCTTCTTCTTGTTCCGTGTCGCGCCTCACCTAAAATAGTTTAATGCACAGGTTTCTGCAGGAACACAGCTACCCGAAATACTATAAAATGATGATAAACCTACCTAAAGATCAATGAGCGAGGCATAGCAACGTTGGTTTTGCAACAACTGTCCCAGATCGAAGTTTTGCCGCTACACCTCAATGAGAGACATGTTCTCGTAGACTACGAAGCGTCACAGCTAAGTATGTCAACTTATGATACAGTACCTGAACATCAATGAGATGCATAGCGACGTTGGTCTTGCGGTCGTACCACAGTCCGAGGTCGATGCCTTGCCTCAGCACCTCGATGGGAGGCTGCGCGCCGTACGTCTCCGCCTGAGGCATGCTCACGTCGTCTACGAAGACTACGCTGTAGCAGCCGATTGGCGGGCCGAACACGCCTGTATATGAAAGTTGAAACATTGTTTAAAACTGTCTTTTTAAGACTGTTGGCTCTGTCTACACCGCAAGAAGTTATATATTATACACGTGATGATATGTATGTATGTAACATTGTTTACTTTATATCTGTTTGGAGGACTAAATACACCCAAATGCAAGTAAAACTATCGGAAAATTGCTTTATTGCATCAGATTGACGAGCCAAACGCAATATGAAAATTGAAGCATTATTTACTTAATAAAAAACCATCAGCGGGCTAAAAACAGCTTGTGTACTCAATAAAATAGATGTAGGTTCTGATTGATAGACGACCAAACACATCAATTTGTAAATAGATTCACAAGACATTAATTCATCCTATAAAAAACAACTAAATTAAAACAATTAAATATGAGGAGAAATCTCTAAGACTCTCAAACATACATGTATGTGGATTCTTTTTACCGTGGTTATGATTAAAATAACTTAGGTAGATAGGTAGTGTTCGTTATAAATCCTTGTTATAACGATGAAAATATATACTTACACAGAAAAATAAAGCTTCATTTTGTTGAGAATTCGAAAATTAAATTCCCTAACAAAGGAAATATCGTTTATTCCGGGCCGAGTCATGAAAAATATTTTAGTTTATTACGACGGAAATGGCAAAACATTCTTTGTTAAACTATTACTGTACCTTTCCTTCTCTTGTCAAGCTTTCCCATAATGATATCTTGAGTTTGGTTGCAATTTGTTTGTGCGGAGAATGCCATTATTAAAGCTTTGTATACTTTTGTGTCGACTCGCTTCACTAAGTAATCCTGAAAAATGTAATAATGAAAAAAACAATTGTCGATGTTTATTCAAAGCCTGCGTTTTATTGAAGTAAAATTTGTGCATTAGAGTTACAATTAAGAGCTCAAAATATAAATTGCATCACGTACTAGATATCAATCGTTGCACTTCAAAAGCCTGGTTAGATTATTTCAATCTCAAGAGATATCTGGCGGAATCACTTCCACTAGCCAGCGCTCTCGTTACCTCATTTATTCTTGGATAAAGTTGCATTAATAAATTCAGATTCTGACAAATTGACACTTTTGATCAAACTTACGATAATATACGAAGATTTCCCAGTCCCGGTGGGTCCGACCATCATGACCGCCTTGTGATGGGTGACCAGCAGCTTGAACAACGCCAGGTATCGCACACTGTCCAAGGTTGTTACCAGAATCTGGTTAGGGGGAGTATCTCGACTGATTGGCGGTGCTGATACCACATCATCATTCCATTGTTTCCACTTGCCTTTGCCCTAAGAAATAAGTTATTTTAAAGACAGAATCTAATCATCTACCTGGCATTTGTTGTAGTTGCGTCTTCTCCGTAAGAAGTTCAGGCTCCGCATACAACCACAAAGTAGTTAAGATAGCAAAATATAAAGTATTTTGTCTAACATCCATCAGAGATAAAGTAATAATGAACATAATTATTACGTAGGCACAATATTAAGAATCGGTAAGTACCTCTTTTATGAATCGGTAGTCGTAAACCATCCCATCCTTGGGTATAGCAAATATGTACTGTTTTTCGGGCTTCCCAATTTCTTTTGGATATCCCAAAGCTTCAATGACCTGCAAGTAATCACTATTCCAGGTAAAGTAAACAGAAGTGGTAATACCGATTCAATAAATGGAAGTAGTTATAAGCAGACTCAACAAGTATAAGTAATTACTAGTTTCCAAGAAACTAAAGGAAAGTATATTGTACGTTACTTCATGAGAACACGAACGAATAGGAAATAATATTAACTATTTACGTTGTTACGAACCTTTTCCGGGAACTCTTTTTCTAATAATCCTCTGAACAACATATCGAATTTTGGCCGACTATCCGCTTCCAATGTTGCTCCGATGGACCAAATGCATGAAAAGAAAAATACGCCCTAAAATTTTTAAAATTAGAATTTATTTATGTAAATTAATAAAAGAATAGTAAAAGATTAAATATATATCGACTTAAAAGTTATTAACCTCTAACTGTGCTCTCATATCGAGATCCGATATCGCCTCGACGTACTTTTCGTCGTAGAAATCATCCATAAAGGTGTCATACAAATTCATACAAGCAACCACCAGGTTACTACGTGATGTTACATACATTTGCTGAAAATAATATGAAATCATAAAGAATATTTTCTATTGAATTCAAACAATCATGAAGAGTATTCCATTGAATAGTAATTAATCGATTAATAAATGATTTCAACACGTTCGATAATTCAAACAATGTACAGTTTTTGATACAAATTTATCATAGTGACGACGATCAAGCAAGATTCTAAACATTTAATTATTTAATTCATTTCAATTATATAATGTTCTTTAATTGTTAATCTGACCAACAAGTAAAAAACTAATAGTTTCCAAATAAACCTTTTAGCAGAATTTCCTCGTGCGTACGTGACAGTCGAATAATAATAATTATGCATGTAATAAATAAACTACTAATTGAAATAATTTTATCGAACCTTTGCCTTCCCAGACAGTTCAATGAGCCACAGCAGAGGTGGCATGAACCTGTTGAATAGCGTCCGTATGAGGTTCTTGTTCACATTGTGGAAGGTCGGAGGCAACGTGTTCAACCATGATTCCAACAGGCATTTCCAGCCCAGACCCTTGGGCTCCATGTAAATCATGCCGCAGCGCGACACCTACAATATTATGACAATTCATAGACTATATTAGCAATGTAAAACGCTACAATAAATTAAATGATTCTAAGTATAAAGATTCCGTACGTAACCAATATTAGTGGTCAAGTATTAAAATATAAATGAGGTCATATTTAACAAAAAAAAATTGCTGTGAAATTAAATGCCTAAAAACACATGAAATTGAAAAACTAAATAAAGGTGCCTACAGTAGCCGGTGAGGCAGCCTCTAAATCCATAGGCTCGAACACCAAATTAGTAGTGGGTGCCAGCTGGATGATCTCGCCACTCATGAGGCACAGTTTCTTGTTGTCATCCAGCACTGTGTTCAGATTCTCGATCCATATGGCGTCCACAGGCCCGTCGAATACTAACCATTTTCTGGAAGGGATATGTTGTCAAAAGAGAAAACTAATTCTTTTTTTGAAGTCCCTAGCTCATTTGCTTCGAAGTATATAAGGCATTATATATTGAAAGGCGTATTATTGATGAAAGTGTGGCCATGATTTGGAACCATCGTTGGACTTATGATGGTTTTAAGTAAGTAATCAGGCAGTTTTCAAGTTTAACAGTTTCTTTGGGTTACTCAAAAATGGCCAATCTGTGCCATTTTTACGAATTAAGATATTAAGTTAAAGTTTAGGATAAATCTAAATAGCTTAAATATAACAAAACTTGAAAAAAATGTGCTCCTGAAGTGTAAGATAAATAAGCACATTTTATAATTGGTAGAGACAGTGTTGGCTTGGTAGCTAACGGCGTCGAGTTTATTATATTAGTGTCGTCAGTACAAAGATCGGCTTTATACAAATTATATACTTGAAGGGTCCACCCCACCTGATTTAGGGAATGTTCTATGAAGATGTAGAATCACCTGTTATCATTGGTAGAGACGGCGAAGGCTCGATAGCTTACAGCGAGGATACCGTCAGACCACTCGTGCGACACCGGGTCGAACTGCCCGTACAGCTGGCCCATGGTGATTGACTTTGGATTTATAACCGTCCACTCTACTGCGTTCTCGTCCATGAGACCCTACAAATTATTGTTGGCTTATGTAAATTATATATGATTATGATAAATGTTTATGTTATTTAAGTAGATCTGTGTGGAATTAAAGAAACTTCTCCAGATGGACTAGTCATTTTAGCCAGGCTAGCTGAGACTTAAAGCCACGAGGCAGAACTTACGTAGGTAGCGTACCCACGTAAGTTCTTCCTCCTGGCTTTTAGACCCTTACCGATTCGACAACCAACGCTCCTGAAATGAATGAATGAGGTCAATATCTACGCTACCTACCGTCGATACCTACGTTAGTGGTTAGTACCTAGTATATTTGTTTCTTACTTGCATTTAAAAACATGCGATTTTTACAATTATGAAAGAATTTTGACGGCCCCTGTGGCGCAGCGGTAGTGCGCTTGTCTGTGACACCAGAGGTTCCGGGTTCGAATCCCAGGCAGAGCATGATGAGAAAAGACCTTTTTCTGATTGGCCTGTGTTTTGGATGTTTATCTATATAAGTATTTAGTATAAAATATAGTATCGTTGAGTTAGTGTCTCGTAACACAAGTCTCGAACTTACTTCGAGGCTAATTTAATCTGTGTAATTTGTCCCGCATATATTGAATATATATAAAAAAATTATAGAATAAAAAATGTTTTGTTATGTCTACCCATATAATAAATAATACTTATTAAAATAACTTGCCTTTTCAGACACAAGCCCCAAAGCATGGCCAAGAGCATGGTAGCATTTTGTTTTCCCAGAGAACGGAAATCCTACCAACATGAGGCCGTGTCGTACGAGGATCATCTCGTATAGCTGAAGAACCTGTCGTTTTATAATTTATAAAATTATAACACACACCGATAATAAATGTATAGCTGTATTTTGGAGTAGAGTGTAAATCCTCACCTTTTCAATAAAGAAGTCATTGGGTTGCAAATTCAACGGAACGCATACTTCAATCAGACACGCCACCAAGTGCGGCAAGCCAGCTTCAGGCAAGGGCAGACCAGGGAACAAGTCGCCGATGATACCCTGGATACCAATTATAATCATTTCTTTTGGAACACTGAACACCCTACTTTAATTTAGATAGACTGCATTTTAACAAAGACTGACTTCCAGTTAACCCAGAACAAAACAAATAAATACTTAACATTATGTGAGTTATATAGAGCGTTATATTCTTTTTCTTTTTGACGGTGAACCATTATTGAACTAAGAACATTTTTTATCAAAATCAGAACAGCCATAGCTAAAACTTCTTTTTTTTATCATTAATTTTTATCAGTCTTAAGAAAACCTTGCATATTTTCTTAACTAACCATGAACAACGGCACGTCATGCTCCAAGAACTTGGGCAAGTTAACATCCTTGATGGACCGCAGCAGTATGACGTCTTCATCTTCGTCAGGGTAGCGCAACTTGAGCGCTCCGGCCGCACGGAGTACGGACTTTACCGCTCGCATACCTAAATAGGTACTTGCAATTAGAATATCATACTCAGACATACTCTTAGCCACTAACAGATTTCGAAATTTCTATTTATATCCAAAACGATAAGACATGTTTATTTTTTGATTCAGAATTGTAACATTTACAATTCTTAAAGTACAATAGTAAATAAAAGTGTTAGTAAATAAAAGTTTACCATTTTCATAAATTTTACTTTTCGTGCTGGAGCCAAACTCGAGCAATTTTCGATAAAGATCGATCAGGAGTGGTAAAATCAGTTTATTTAGATTCAGTTATTAAAATTACCATAATCGTAATGACTCTGCGATGACAGCTGTTCCGAACAAAGCCTGTACGTGGCGACGATCTTCACAGCCAATGGCTTCGCATTCAGGTAACCAAAGGCGTACAGTTCTATCTCGGAGATCAACACGTAATCCGGTACCATCATGGCCACGGAACGGAAGAGTGCCTGTAAGTTACATAAGAAAATAAAGCTAGAAATTTATAAGAATAGAAGCTAGAAGGATGCGGAATGTCGAACGAGAAAATCAACACGAAACTGGTAAACAAAGCATTATGTCATTACAAAAGCAGGTAGTTTGTAAACCTAGATCTATAAAGCCTTGAAATAATGAAATGAAAGCTAGTAAACTGGTTTGTAATGAGACAAGCAGCCATTGTGTAGTGTGCGATTTAATAAAGGTTTAGTGCACATTTAGTCAATAAGATTTGTACTAAGCATATTATACAAAGCTCGCCTATAACATAAGTTAAAGAAGCATCAAGTAGCAAACCTAGCAAATAAACAAAAACAGATAACTTTCACCTTCAGATTGTCGGGCAGCTCCGACCGTCCAGCGTAACCCGGGTTCATAGTGATGAAAACGGCACAAGACTTGTCCAGCTGCAGGAGAGTGCCTTCGAACAACAGCTCCGTGGAGCCGGAGTTGATTCCTCGCTGGATGGAGAGGATCTGCTGGGCCACTACAGACAGCACTTCAAGGTCGATACGGTTAAACTCGTCAAAGCAAGACCACGCTCCGCAGGAAGCTAGACCCTGAGCAGTGAATAAAAAAGGGAAGCTTTTATGATTCGAACTTATAAAAATACTAGTATACGATTAATGGGCTTATAGGACTTGATATTTATGCTTTAATTTTATTTAAGACCCGAATTAGTAATGTTTACATTTGTGTGTTCGGAAGATGGGAATTCAAACCTGTTCCCAGTAAATAAAGCATGAAAAGTTGTTAAAGATACAAAATCAAAGGTGAACCTTGAAGAACTTTCCAAGAGCAATATAATCGAGACCGTCGGAGCAGTTGAACACAACACACTGCTTGGCAACAGCCTTGGCCAAGTCCTTGGTGGTCTCTGTCTTGCCCGTGCCGGCCGGCCCTTCTGGGGCACCTCCTGAAAATTTATATCACTGAGTAGAGGTCGCAAATAAGTATCGTCTCCAATTGTGCTTCACAGTCTCCAGTGAAGTGACTAAGTTACCATTAAACAATAGTTATTGCTAAAGACAACAATTTGATAATTATTTACTAAATCAGTATAATACAGTAAAATAATTTACTGTATCTTATAACGACCCTAATAGCTTTCTCAGAACATTGCCTGATCAAATGTGATGTGATGAATTTGTGGTCATATTTTAGGTCTCTAGGCCATTTGATAATACTTAAACGATACCAAGCGGCGATCATTTCAAATACATGCCCAAATTGAGATGCAACGCGCCGAAGAGCGTCCTGAAGCAGCGATCAGTAAGCGGCGTGACTACCAATCGCCCTGTGTTCCCGAGGTATTCATAGCCGTACATGAGCTGAGAGTTGATCATGCGTGTGGCTATCTGCATGCTGTTGTCTTCTTCTTGTAACTGTAACAATTAACGCGTATTGATTTTTTATTAGAAAACTTGTGTCGAATACCGAGATTTAATTTTAATGACAGTCTGCCAAACTAACCCAAGCTTTTGGTTTGTTTGTAAAATCTTTATTGGACAGAAATTTACACAATTTCAAGAAATAGTTTAAAATAAATAAATCACGTGCAATGGCGAACTTATCCCATGAATGGAACTCTTCCCGTCAACCGGCAAACAATGATGGAACTAGATAATTTTTAAACGTTTGTGTTAGTTATAGTATCAGCAGTAAAAATCAATACCTCCCAATAATATCGTATCTGTGACAACCAATTGAAATCATTGTCATGCTGAACGCCACACTCTATCAACAACATGAGAACATCTCTCGCGTGTACATCTAACACCACTAAGGCACCTGTAAGACGATAAAGAAAAAAATGTCTATAATTTTATTGATTGTTAATTGGTATACGACGAAGAAATTATTTTAAAGGTAAGATAAGGTTTTATAAGTGGAGCCTTTTATTAGTTTTAATCCCAAGAGCACCTCTAAATTGATCTCGTGATATTCATTCGTCTTTTGTTTATACTTATGGTAGAGAATGCAAATTAAAAATTAATGTCCGAAAAGGACATAGAGTGTATCATCTGCAACCGTTTTTACATTACTATGGCAAATGATAAAGCGTACAATAGCCTTACCTAATGTTATTCTGTTTTGCAAACTAAGTTCTCCTCTCACTAAGTCGACAATCTTGGAAATCTGGAAGTTACATTTGTCCCAGTAGGCTCTCATCGCAACTAAACTGATGTGGATAGCCTCGGTTACTTCCGAAGTCCAGAAAGTCATTGCTATACATTGCACCTAAAATGAAAAAAATAGAGAATATTTTGTAAGAATATTCTCAAAAAGAAAAATATTAAATGTTTTCAAAATTTACCAAAGACTCTTTGCTCTTACTTGATTCCATATTATTTGAGTTTCAAAGCTATGAATAACTTACTATTCCTGGATCGTGGGTATTAGCAAACCCCTGTCTCTAGGGAGGACGAAACGAAGACAAACGCGAGAAGAATGATTGATGATATAAATGAATTTACCTAATATTATTCTTGTTCTGAAAGTTCAACTGTATCTTACCGCTTGTCCGGGCCACACCAACACCCACTTTTCTCTCGGTATTTGTGTGTAATCATCGTATGACAGAGCTACCTCATGGTGCACCGATGATTTCATTGACTTTTCCAACTCTAAAAGCCATTTTTCGACCTAAAATAAAGGAAAAATTATAGATTAAAGAACGCAATGTTCATCACAAATTTTAAAAGTAAAAATTATTATTTAATCTATCTTGTATATAACTAAGAAATACTAAGGTTATACTTCACCTGTCCCCTCGCAGCAACAGTATTGATGGTCATAGTGAGCAGCACGACCTCTCCTTCCGACGACCTCATGTGGGTGACCACCATTTCACCAGTGAAGGTCAACTTCGCGATGCCTTCGAAGCACTTCTTGAGATGTGGCTGTACGCTATAAAAAAAAAATATTGTTTTATTGTTCCAATAATAACAACCATCTTCTTAATCCAATGGCTATATAATGCGCCTGTTGTACTTTACAAATTGTAATTGTTTCAATAGAGAATAAATAAATATACATTAAAAATAGATATGGTAGATAAGTAATTCAGAATAAGCAATGATTCATATTAGAAGAATCGCAAAAATAACGATTTTATTCCTCGAATGCATAAATTAATAGGATAAAATTAAATATCGTTCGGAGTGAAATCAAGCTCAGAAAATTTAAGTACGTAAACAAAATAGCACTTATGAGCCAAATTACAATGAATAGATCAATATTACCGCATGGGGTCTTTGGTTTCGGACAGGATCTCGAGCAGCTCGTCGTTGGACAAGAAGAAGAACCTCGGGAAGTACAGCCGCTTCTTCTCCAGGTAGGCATTGAGCCCGCGCTGTACCATCTCCAGCAGATTATTGGATTTCTTCAAACGATCCAGCATCTTCTCTATCATTATCACGTCGAGGACACGCGGCTCCGTGAAAGCTGCTTTCATGATTTCCCGCCACATCTACATATTTACATAGGCAACGTATTCAATAATAAGTACACGGCAACGGAGGGTGTAGCTAGGAAACGAAATGATGAGTTACGATCCTGTCGGTTCGTATCAGTTACCTACTCAGTTATATATGTCTGTCTGTCTAGACTACAGAATCAGTGTTCTGTTCACCAGCTTGAGGCTATATAAAACCCTAATATCTATGAGGGTATGACATAATAAGTATAATAAGTAATTAATTATATACACATTTTAAAATATTTGCTTCATCTGTCTGTTCACTTTAGTCTGTCGTTTTGGAAATTAAAAGGAACGTCGGAAGGAATAAACTTTGATTAAATAGTCTATTATGTTCCGTTAAGTATATTACCATATAACCATACCTTGTCTACCGCGCTAAACCGGCGACCTTCTTCAGGTATCTGTTGTTGAATATCTGGAGACGAGAAGATCGGTTCCAGATACATCCAAGTGGCTTGGACCTTCAGCCATTCGTCTAGAATCTCCTGAAGCAGTATCAACTTGCCTTCCCAGTCACTAAAAATTATCAAAGATGGTATTATCGACATATTTTCCTTGTAACTGATGTTTAAATGAATGCTTCCAATCTCTCAATTCGACAATCTACCGTAACATTTGCATGCCATCAACCAGGCCATAATATTTTTTTTATTTGTCAAGGCAAGGAGAAGTGTAAGTGCTCACATGATGATTTCTTCAAATGGCTTTATGTAAGGAGAGTTCTTCATTGTTTGCGTTTTGACAATATGATCATCTAGCAGTAGTTGAATTTCATCCACACTCGAAAGAATGTAGGTGCCAGTGTCCCTGAAAACATACGAATTGTCATGTGATTCCCATCAATAAGAACTACCTACATATCATTCACTACGATATTTTCAAGAAACGAACTTGTAAGGTAAAATATCGAATCTGAGGTCGGCCCATTCTTTCATCATCTTGTCCAACGATTTCTCTAGATTATTTTCTTTAGTAGCGGCCTCTGATATGCTCTCGAACTTCTCGATATAATCCACCAAATTGAAGTCAATGACCTTTTCCAATGAAAGTTCTTCGTCTACTACAATAGGGAACCCAACAATTTCTGATATTTTCTCCCAATGACGAGGCTTCATACCAGGATTGCCCAAAGTCTGTATAATTGGCATGTGTGTCTTAAAGTCGTCCATTTTTTCTCTGTAACCGTAAAAGTATAATTGATTTTAGGCAAATAATGAAATACTTATCACATTTGTTAATTCTGGTAGTACCTATTAATAATTTACCTGACAGAACATGCAAGACGATACGTATCAGGCACCTCTTGAAACTGCTTCTCAAGTTTGTAAACGATTTTGTAGTAATAGCCAACATCTCCTTCAATGTCTTCAGGGTCAAAACTGCCAACCTAATAACATTATATTCATTGTCTAGTTACATGCAATATATCAAGTCATTCCTTACAGGTAGGCGTCCTTGGGAAATCTAAGAACCTTACGAGAGGTCTCCGGCTCCTCACCATTGGCGGTGCTTCACTTTCTGAAGGAACTGGGATGGATCAAGTAAAGAGGCTCCAGCCTCCTCTATGCAAAAAGGGTCAATGGTTCGATTGAAGGGGATCTAGTCCCCTCCATACAAAAACAAGAGAAATAGTGACTTAATTGCGGAACACCAGTACTCGAGATGTCATTCCTAATTTACCTTAGATGTCATCCAAGTATGATGTTTCTCTAAGAAATCATATCCAGCGTCAAACAGTTTCTTGAATGGCACTAGACGATCATATACGGCCTTTCGTTTCGGATACTGTGACAATTCCCAGCCAAAAGAAGTCTCCTCTTCGTTAAACTGATCTATTCTTGCTAAAGCATTCGCTAGTCTGAAATAAAATATAGTTGTTTCAACACAGAGATGCACACACAAGATATTCACATTAAAATATTTATTCCACTAAGGCCGAAGTGATTCTTTAACATCATACAATTTATTGAAATTAGCGACCACACTAAACTGTAATTCTTAGTCTTTTCAGAAAAATATTATGCAATATTTCAGATTCAATACTAGAGATAAGAAAGGACTATAGTATCATTAAATACGGTCATTTTCAAAATCATTTCTTTACGGTTATTATACAAGTGTTTAAAGTTTTCATGTGTCTTACTTCTCATCCAAATGCCGCGCCCGTGTCACGTACTTAGGTAGCTCATTGATCTCTCCCCAATATTGGACTTCATTGCATTGTGTCTCATAAACATCCAAGTCGTCGATAAACTTAGCAATGCGAACCTAAAACAAAGGTTCAGTGGGGATTAGATAAAGCAAACAGTTCAACATATTCACACTAATCAGTTGGGATTCTCCTAGTATATGTCCTTGAGGAGTACCTTGAGAAGCTCTTGATATTCGATCTTCTTTTGATCACATATTACTTTACTTTCTTCTATTACTCCTGGAAGACGTGCATACCTAGGAACAAGGCATTTATAAATAATTAAATATCCATCATACCCAAATTTTTATTCGTCTACAAATTGTTTTAAAATGTTAAGTTTAACAGTAAGATAAAGCTAATTTCAATCTTGTTTGGTAAAAAATAATAAGACAGCGAACCAATGGAATGTCTGATTGTTGGCCTTCATCTCGAGCGGTGTGAAAGTGGTGTAGTCTCCCAGGAACATGATGTATTTCATGACGTTCCTCAGCTTGTCTTCCATATCTGTGATCAACACATCCTCGGCCTTCTTGCAGTAGTCGATCAGCTCCATCAGTGCGGCCGTGTCAGGCGGCGGAGTCAGCAGTGTGGTCGCTATGTGGGTGTACTCGTCGAAGATCCTAAAGAAAAATTAATGATCATTATCAAATGGCTGACCTATTTAAATTAACAATATATTCTATTGTAAATGTAAGTAAATATTTAATTGTTGGAGCAACATATCGCGTGAGAAACTCCCGTATATGCGTCGGCCTGCATGTTCATGACATAAAAGATAAAATGCAAAACCGCCGCCTGTACTTGTTTGAGGAAGCCTGCAAACTAGCTGGGGAACAAATGCCGCCTCCGCCGGGTCCTGGTAGAAGAAGGGACTTCAAAGAAATCCTGGAAAGATCTTAGAACAGAAGACGCTGTAGACCGTGAAAGAGAAAAGTAGGAAAGCGAACCCCAGACCAAAGCTTCGGGGCAAAGGCAGTGGCAGAGGGAACACGTCAGAATAAGTGAGAAATAGGAACAACATAAAAGTAAAAACACGGTACAAAAGCAGACTTATTTCTGGTATCTATTTCAGCCAACATTTAATTAGAGGATTGTATACAAAAATTTTTGACAAAATTTTGAATGAATAAAATTCATTCATTATCCAATTAAAATCAATGATTATCTAAATCAATAAGTATCTCATACATATCACACATTTTTAAATAATTAGTGCAATTGAAACCACAGCCAAAACGAAATAGCTAGCAGAATGTATTTTATTACATTTCTGTGTATGCAAATACAAATAGCTATCGTTTGACTGACCAGGCATGAAATATGGTACATGTCGGCTCAAAGGACTGCCATGTTACACAGGTACACATTCCATTTATTTGTGCACGACAAATATTAGCTCAGATCAATCATTGCAAGAGTCAGAGGATTGGGATTAAAAATTAAAACTATTTGTTCAATGTCGATGTATTTTCGAATACTTTTGTGACCGTGGTAAGTAAATTACTAAAATACCAATATGATGTTTTTCAAAGTTCATTTTTCTTTTTAGAATACCTACATTTCTTTTATTTTTTTGTCTGCGATCTTTAATTAAAACCAAATTAAGACAAACGCTTTTATCTGATTCTGGTAATCCTCCGTCATTCTCCTCAGCAGAGTATTGGCCATTCGCGTGGCGGCCCCCCTGAGAGACACTATCAGGTCTCCTCTTTGCATCCGAAACATTCCGATGACGATGGTCCCCTCCAGCTTGGACGGTATGTCCCTGGCGAGCTCCACATATTTGACGGCTTCCGCGCAGTATTCCTCGAAAGTTTTCTCTGGCTCGGCGTTCAGGAATTTCTCTACTTTCGCTTGCGACTGAAATTACGATAATTGTAAAAATTATGCATACTGTTTATTAGTTTTAAGTAGTACCAAAAATACATATAATAATTTTGACAGCATATTTGAATACTACCAAAAATTAAAATCTTTACAAACTTCAGAATATGCTAGAGGTAACTTTAACCGAATCTTTATTTGACGTCTTAGTCTAAATGATTCATATAAACCGTGTACGACAACTTACTTCTCCATTGAGCAAACAAACGAAATCATCAAAATCTTGGACCCGCAGTTCAGGCCCAATCCTTTGTTCGCTTATTAAATCAGACACCATTTTCTTGTAGTTGTCCACGAGTTCATTGTCTATTATTGGCTGTAAATAAATTCATGTCCCTTTTACTTTGAAATGTGATGCCTAGCTGTTGCTTTACAGTTTGAAAATTTTTGGTAATCCTTTCTTAACAAATGTGTATAAAGAATTATTTCAGGTAAGGCAGGCAGACACCAATACAAATTCCAGTTTAGGTATTCTATCTTAAAAAAAAAAGATTTAACCTGATCAAAAAAGATACAATAAATTTGTCATACCTACAAAAAAATTAAGAATTTCCCGGAATTACCTTCAATCTAGACTTAGTAGTAATGACATAATCCTGATACAGCATGATCTCCAAGCGTGGGCATTGTCGACAAGAGTCGATCAAGAAATCATACAACAGGCATATCTGGTCTTTGAACTGCTTGAATGAGGGTTCAAATTCTATAGCGTCGTTCGCAAAGGTCAAGTTCACCACAAAACCTTGGTTTGTTGCCTGTAAATAAAGTTATGAGCCAAATGAAAATTTTTATAATTAGATATTTTATAAATCGAAGAAGTCAAACAAGACATACATATTACCCCAAGTTTTACTTTGAGTTTAAAAATCTGGTTCTGGTAATCAACTGGATATATGAGGATGTGACTAAAGCGCGAAAGTGTATTAAAATCCCAATTTGGGTGATACCTATCGCATTTAGTTGGTAACGTCAAAAATCTATATCCAATAAATCCTGATATGACAATCGAATAGAATGGAATGGTTTGATTTAATTTGATTTATCAGCATGTAGAATATTAACTTCCTTTTGTCTTTAGCGCACCCTAAGCTCATAGCTGGCGGTACAATTATTTAAAAAAACATGATTTATAAAATACACGAGAGCGATACGTACACCTACATCCATAATATACTCTGTAAATTCTTTCATAGATTTCAAACACAAAGTTTGAAGATTGTAAGTCATTATACATGCTAGGCAGTTGTAGAAATGCTTCATCTTGGACACTTGCTTCGATTCTGGTATTTGTCGCTTTTTGCTTCCCTGGAAATCAATCAAAGTAATTGTTAAGTATATCACGTCTTCACCGTTCTGGTCATTCTGATTATGTAACGAACTCTTAAGTGTGTAATTATAAATCAGCTTGATGAAGACAAATTTTGTTGAGGTGTACTTTCGAAAGAGTCTAATTGTGAGAAGTCAGATCAGGCTTATCAAAATTGTCACAGGTCGTATCGTCCGATAAGAAAGATCATTTTGTAGTGGTCATTACGTAAGCAAAGAAATTCAGGTGCAGTTTAGATAGAGGTAAGGCAGAAAATCTGAAATCAGCTCATATAAGTTTGGCTTATCTGGCAAATAATTCTTTAAATTTATAAACGTAAGATGCGAACCTGAAGAAATATAGCTTGTAGGGTAGGTATCCACTGCATAGAGAGCACGTTGCCGGCCGCGTCGATGTGTCGTTTGCAGACGAAACAGAAGTCCTGCAACTCGTAAGCTTCATTGCTTTGCATTATATCTTTCATGCTGATCAATCTCAGATCACTGAAAAAAAATTACAAATAGGTCGGTATTTATCATTAGTATTTATAAAGAACATCGCGTTTTTGAATGCATTTTTTTATTCTTGAAAAAAAAACGATTGTTCTTAACGGCTTTGAGGCAAACCTTGACCTTGTAGTTCACTTCTAAAGGATGTGACGTCGTGCTCCTTCGATCTCCCCGGCGCCCCTCTTTACAGCCCGGGAGCCCTATAGCCCTATAAAGCGCGCGCGCGTTCTCCGGGTCTTCTCCTTTAGACTACTACAGCGTTCACCAAGTTAAGAAGCTCGCTATCCTCTGATGGCTACTTGCTGGATCTCGTGTCTATAGCTAAACCGACGCCCCCTTACAACTTGTAACACTAGTCTAAATAAAGATTGTTTTTATTCTATCAATTTTAAACTATTTCTCAAATCTCTTACTGCGAGAAAAATCATCATAACGGAAACTTCAGCCAGGAGGAAGAAGAAAAATCTTTTGTGTGCCGTAACCTTGTTAACTATTTGGTAACTATTCCCCAACCATTGTTCAGGTTGGGTAACACAAAATATCCAAGTTAAGAAAAAGACAACCATCTTTAGAAAAAAGAACGCTTAAAAAATTACCAAGTAAAATGTTGCTTACTTGAACTGCTTGAACCAGACCTGCAACACCTGCGCGATGCAAGGGTTGACGCTGTGCAGGTTCTTGGTGAGGAATTTTCTCGCCAATGCGTATCTATTTCTCCAAGCATCGTCTTTCTTCGCGAGCTCTTGTTTGAGCGGCGTGTCTTCTTCTTCTAATGATTCCTCCTATAATTTTTTGACGATTGCAAAAAAAACCCTTAGGGTTTAATAACTTTAAGTTACTTTACCGGTAAAAAACTTACCGATAAAGTAACTCAAAGTTATTTAACCCGTCTTCTTCTTCTAATGATTCCTCCTATAATTTTTTAATGATTACAAAAAAAGCCTTAGACTTTAATAACTTTAAGTTACTTTACCGGTAAAAAACTTACCGATAAAGTAACTCAAAGTCATAAATTACATTTGTTTTATCTGTAAGTAAAAATACATTCAGAAGCTATGTAGATCCCTATGATGTCAAAGTAGTATCGCAATAAATTATAGCAATAGGATCAAAGCCACTTCGTATTCCTTCCTTCCTTCATATTACGAATAAAATAGTAAGAAAATTAAAAACATAGGTACTTATGTACGAGTGCGACCATGTAAGCTAATATTACGCGTAATAGCTATAAAAAACAGACATTGGAAAGAAATGCAGAATTAAACATTTCAGTCTACAACTTTGTTTTTTTTAAATATACGGTAATGAACAAATAACTAAATTAAAGTTCTACCGTGTTGGGATCTTTCAGCACGAAGTCCACGATAGCTTTCTTCATACTCATCATAAAATCTTCGCGCATTTCATCCGTGCACGTAAAAAGAGTATCCTTCCACTTCTTCAGCTTCATCGATATCAAATTGTGTACTCTGAAAGTAAATAAACTCAATAACCAAAACAAAGATTACTTACATCATTAAAATCTGATGACCAGCAGAAGGTCGCTATTTATAATAAGATCCCATAGGGTATTGCTTTAAATAGCAAGTGGACAGATTCTCGGCTGGACAGATTAGGATCTGGACAGTACTATTAAAATGCCCACCAAACCACCATACAAAAAACTGTAACCACAATGGGTGTTCAGAAGGTTATCTGATTCTTTATCTTAAGGAGGTTGTATGATGCGGAACATGAACATAATTTTTCGATTTTTTCAAATTATTTAGAACTTACTCTCTGACGTATTTGCATATTTGCAGTAGCACCCTGGCTGCGGCCTTCGCTGCTTCAGGCTTGGGATCCGCAATTTTAAAACGATTATTATATATCGTATTAAACCTATCCGCCCCGCATACGACACTTACCGCAATATTATTTTATTATCCAAAGGCGCAACGTGTATGGTGTCAATGCCATAGCGCAAATAATAGTAATATCGCAGCATATTCTTCTCCTCGCCAGTCGGAATCGTGTCGCCATCTTCCCCGGGAGGTGACTGGCAGATCAGATTCATCAATTTAGCACGGAACTCTTCACGGGCTTTCCTCATCGCCGTAAAGCTTTGCATTACTAGAACATACGGACTGATCTTACTACCAATTATTAATTTAATTATTAATTTTGTCGGAGTGGGAAGACCTAGACGAACGTATCTTGATCAAATTAAGGACGTCCTGGTAAAGGGTCAGGTCAAAAGTACCCGAAACCGCCGAGCTTGCATGAAGAAAGTTATGAATGTGGATGAAGCCAAGGAAATATGCAGAGATCGTGGCAAGTGGAAAGAGGTAGTCTCTGCCTACCCCTCCGGGAAAGAGGCGTGATTTTATGTATGTATGTATGTATCTTACTACACTTTTTATATTTTTTCTAGTCTTGAGATTACACCACTAAGTCCCCGACAGCTTACAAGTACTTATTTAATCCTTACGTCAGCAGGTGGATTTAAATGGTTAGCTAGGTACTCATAAGTAAATATAGGTACTTATGCAGTTTCATTTTACAAAACGAATGAAATAAGGACCTTGATGAAAAAGACACAATACAGTCACCGGCAGAGAATCATGAAGACGTATTTTAACAACTCAAAAGATGCTAATTTATTCGTGTAGTATCAAATCTAAGGGTTTGTACACAAAGAAATCGGATCAGCTGTTGAAAGAGAGTCAAAACTCAATTTATTTATAAATACTCTTTACCACTTGATCTCCTCCTAGGCCCACTGGGACCACCAGCTTTCGCAGCCTGTATTTTAGCTGCTTTCGAAGTGGGCGGTGGTAACTTGAGGACTTCCTCAGGCAATGAGAATAATGGCCGGGTCCGTATTTTGAAATCTTCTGGCATTTGGATTTTTGGCAACTTTGGCCCTCTTCCGTCAGAGGATGATGTGCCAGGTTGAACTTTTCCTCTGGTACTTGGTTTATGTCTCTTCATTATGATTATCTAGAAAAGAATTAATACTTACGTACTATACTAAATATATAAGTAGGTAAAAGTGTAATGGTGCATGCCTAAGAAGGGTTTAGTTGTTGGGCTAAATTGGAAAAAATAACTGTTTGTCACCCTAAAACATTGTTTAGAACAAAATTCCATGAAATGGCCCAGCAGTTCAAACGACAGGCTTTCTTATGTTCCTCCAATGTTTCCCCTCACCGTACCAAAGAGCATTGGTATAGCTCATTGTACGGTCGCGTTCATAATTGCAGTCATAGTTCGCAAAACTTTATAGCTTGCACCGCTGCTATCACTCACACATTCACACAAATAACACAATAAACAACAAGCGGTGAAACGTTGGGTAACGCGCCATCAAGAAGAGGGTAGTGTAAAAAGTCGACCGCGCAGCGACCGTCGTCCGCTAATCAACACAGCGACACGCCACACAGCGGAGATCCATGGTGGAACAGTACGAAAATAATGGCTTCATACCGACCAGAATATTTGCGGAACAGTTCGACACAAAGGTTACTGTTCGTCGAGTTTGCATTGTGAGGGACTACACCACAGACAGCCAGCAAGAAAGCCGTATTTATCCGAAATAAATAAGCAAAGACGTTTAGAATTTGTTTGGCAGTATTTGGATTTTGATCACAACACGGCTTCATTTATAGCGAAGAAATGCAACTCGGTATGAAGAAAAAAATATTGTGCCAAATATGGAGTCTGGACACATATCTGTAAATATGTGGGGCTGGATGAGTGCTGCTGGACCTGGGGAACAGGTGTGGATAGCAGGACGCGCTACAGCTGCTCATTATGTGCAAGTGCTGGAAGAAACCATGTTACCAACTGTGCGGTATATTTATCCGATTGATGATATGCCAACAATATCATTTGTGACCTGTGCATCGAGTCCATATAAGTAGTGCGTGAAAGGTTCTGCCAGTTTATATTAAAACTACTAATTACTTAGATAGTATTTAAGGACAGCTTCAATATCTTTTCTTTATGAAAACGAATAATTAAGCTGTAACCTTAATAACAGGAGATATGTAGATGATACAATTAGTGTAATATGCTGTATGTATAACTTTATATAATCATCAATATGTAAACAAAACTATAGGTTATAGGTTAACTGTTTCAATAAAATTTACTTATTTTTATTATTGAATGTTTTATTTTCTCCCTCTTGTTTAATATTTCTTGCTGATTTCCATGTTTGAAGACAACTTTCCGTGTTTGTAATTCTTAGATATCAGTTAGTTAGTCAGTCAGTTACTTAGTTCAAATGGCACCTTGAAACATTAAAAATTGTCAGTAACACTATTTTTTTTTAATAGGCCAAAAATATCCTTGAATAACTTTGGAATCCAAGTAACGCTAGTAACTAGAACAAGCGAGTGTGAGCAAGCGAGATTATCTAATATATCTTAGATCTCACTTGCTCACACAAGTAATAAAATTGCTACCCAATAACTTTCAAAGGAACCACTACCTATGTTAGGGTCGTGTGCAGATAAACTTTCAACCTTATTGAAATGTCATAAGTCTGGCAGTCGCAGGCTTCCCTCTATAGGCAAATCTTATGCAAATAATGAGAGACGACGATATCTCGATCGACAATTATCGGGCCCAGTTCGGCCATTGTTGATTACCGTCTCTTTCTGTTTTGTTATGTTATATGTCATAGAATAATAAACTGTTTTACTTAGTAATCATTGGTATTAAAGACCGTATTCATTTGAAGGAGTATTTATTCTTTTTAAATATGCATGTGTGTGTGTGTCTAGTGGAACCACAGTGCACGCTATTTTAACCCGTAAGAATTTTAAAACTATGACTGCAGATATGAACGCGATCGTACCTACCTACCTTAACATTGATCTAAAAATACACTAAGAAACTATGTAGCGCATTGTTGTTGCCTGAAACGAAACGTTTTGACATTTTAGCAATAACTTTGACAAGTTGATTAATTTGATTGCATTTCTTTTTGATTCGAATTGGAACTTTATACAGGTTATGTGTTTTTCCAGTGAATTATAACTTATAACAATTTCATGAAACTAAGCTAATTGAAATTTTGAAAAATAAAATTTCCGCTTGAAGTTCTCTTACCTGCTCTAATAGTCACAAATAGTTGTGGCGTAATAGGTGTCTAAAGGTAAAAATTAAATTTGCTTTAACACGATTTCTTAGTCCTAATACTATTTTTAACTAACTTACTTTTAAAAATAACAAATTACTAGTTAAAGTGTACTAAGAGATAAAAAATTGTTACTGATTAATTCCATGGCAGCTGCAGGCAGTTGTTTTCAGTAACCATGGGAGACAATATTTTTTAACTAGTGGCCAGTATTTTTTTTTTAAACCTAAGGAGTTTTAAAAAGTTTTTTTTTTCATACCAAAGCTTGCTTACTTTACAAATTAAAATAAAATTGTAGGATTTAATTTTGGCATACTATTTGTAGGTTAGAAAATCTCAAATGAAGCAAACAGTAGAATATTACACCGAGGTAAATAACTAATAAACACCAAGTAAAGTAATAAGAGTTGCAATAGTTGTGGCCTCTTCAGCGACTGCTGTAGTTGTACTAATCTGAGTGCTATAAAAATAGTTTGGTCTGACCTTGGCTTTACTATACAAAGCTCACAGTGCTAGTGAATGATGTCATGGCTTATGGTCAGTCTACTAGATACCATTGATTCAACAGTACACAACCTTATAACCAGTGTTTACTGTTTTTAAAATCTTGTATTAAATTTACAATTTGTGAGTTTTGTTGCATTGTAAATAGCAAATGGTTTTCTTAAGCAAGTGTTTATAAGCATAAACAATTTCAGATGATATTCCAGTTAGTGCGAAGGCTACACATTACTCCTGTATGCCAAGCCGCTGAGTCCTCACTGCTTGCAAAGCTGAGAAAAAAGACAGGATATACTATAGCTAATTGCAAGAAAGCATTACAGATGCATAATAATGATACTGACAAGGTAATATTTTTGGATTTTGTTTATTCATGATGAATGAAAGCACTAACAACTAGTCTTATCACATTTTCCAAGGAAGGTTAGTGTCATCTGACAAAACTATGGCTGCTTTTGCCAGATTATTTATTTCATGTGAAGAATAAATCCCATTTTTAGATTTGAACAAAAATTTGCATCCCACCTTTTGGTGAAGCTGGAGTTAAAACCAAAAGCTAATTCAGCAACTTAATAATAATAGAAACACAATGGTGGAACTTAACGGAACAGTACCTGCACGAAAATACTTTAATTCATCAGTAACAAAGATCTGCTAATATTATGTTATAATTTTTATACTATTTATTATTTCAGGCTGAGGCATGGTTGAATGAACAAGCCCAAGCCATGGGTTGGGCCAAGGCCACCAAACTGGCCGGTCGGACAGCTCTGCAAGGCCTGGTGGCAGTCAAGTTTGATGCCAGCCACGGAGCATTGGTAGAACTCAACTGCGAGACAGACTTTGTGGCCAAGAATGAGAAATTCCACAAGATGATGGAAGATGCTACAGCCGCTTGTTTCAAGTTCTCTCACACTAGCTTGCAAGCCAAAGGACCAATAACAAAGGTGATTTTTGGAATTAAATTTATCCCATATGTCTGGAAAACTGGGCCTACTTGAAGGCCATCCAAATATTGTTTAATATGAAGTAAATAGTACGTCAATTTTGATATAATATCTTATTATTACTTATTATAAATAACCAATATCGATTTTTTTACCAATATCTTTATATACATCAGTTAGTTACTATTTTATTATATGTAAGTATAGATTGATTTTAGACAAATCTGTAAATCATTCAACAAGGCAACATCTAGCACTTATTTTATGAAAGCTTCTGGAACATTATTGTATAATCAGGGCTTTATCCCTCATAGGGTGTAAACAGCTGAAAGTCGCATAGGTTATGAAAACCTATTTGATGAAATTAAGATTCAGAGATAGTGACTGGTTGCTGGGTTATACATACAAATTTTTATTTTATCTGCAACAAGTTAACTCAACCTTCGAAACTGATTTTAATAATACTAGGCACAGACATACAAAACCTTCAGGAGGCAACCTACATAGTAGTCTATGTAGGTTGCCTCCTAGGTAGGCTAGCAAATTTTCACGGAAATGGAAAAAGAAATAATTTTACACAGGCTAATCTGCAGTTAAAAGCAAGTTTATTAGAAGAATCTTTAAAACTCCACATTTATTAGAACTTTTATTACTATTATTTAGAACTTTAAACTCCACATTTTTTCTTAACAACCAGAATATAATTTATCTGTGCCAAATATCATCAAAATTCATCCAATCGTTTTTTACTTAACAACAGATTTTATCCAGATTAAGAGGAACTTTTGTAATTTTAGATGGAATTGGACAGTGAGCAGCTAGGAAACTTATCAGTCGAAGGTGGCAAGAAACTTTCAGAAGTGCTGGCATTGTTTATTGGTTCTGTTGGCGAAAACGCGGTACTTAGACGAGCTGAATGCTGGAAAGCGAACGCGAACGATATAAAAATTGCTGGTTACACGCATCCCGCGCCCTCACAGCCATCGGAATACTCAGCGGGAAAGTATGGCGCCTTGTTGGCGTACAGACAGGCCGGGGATCACGAAGACATCGGCCGGCAGCTCTGCCAACACATCGTCGGCTGCGGACCCAGGAAAATCGGAAACAAAGAAACAGACAAACCAGCCAAAAACTCTGACGATGAAACCTGTCTCATATATCAAGAGTATTTACTAGATCCTAATTTTACTGTCGAGGAAGTATGCGAACAAAATAAAGTCGAAATCTTAGATTATATCAGATTCTCGTGTGGTGAAGCCGTAGAGAATAATATGCCAGGTGTAGAGAAGCAACCCTTGGACACAGTTCAAACATTGCAGTGAGAGTAAGAAAGATTTATCAAACAATTATGAATTGTTGTGTTAAAATTGTATTAGTAATTTATTTTGCATTTAAGCAATAAAATGCTTTATAATCGTTAGTTGTTTTTATATATAAATAATGTATAACATGATAAACACCGCTTAAAATTAGGTTTTACGGGGATCGGCGACCACTACGTTCTTCATTTTGGCTTTCCCTTTCCAAAGGAACATCCTGCAGTCTTTCTTCCAGAACATGGCTATCTGGCTGGGCTCGAAGCAGTAGCCGTGGTGGGCGAGCACCTCGGGCGGCACCACGTGCAGCGCCAGCGTGCGCTGCTCGCGCGTGCGGAACGGGCCCGCCGGCGCCGGCCGCAGCAGGCAGCCGCACGGGCATATCGCACTTATCTTCGGCGTCGATATCACGTTCATTCTGTTACAAAGATTCATCCTCTGGAAATTGCCGCATGTCCGCAGCTCTTCCACCGCGCCGGTGAACGATTGCGTCGCCCGCAGCGCCAATGGTCTAGCCATCAAGTTCTCTGTATTGTTTCTAAAACCAACCGTGGATAATGATTTTTTTGTAATATTTGGACTATCATCCGGACTCCTCTCCTCGAATTCGCTCTCTTTGTCGGAATTATCGTCTGTGTACATTATTGCCTTTAAAATATAATTTCCTTATCAATCAAATAAACAAAACGTGAATTTTAAAATAATGTTGACATCGTCATTTCAACCAATGTTTTGCGGAAAGTCTAACCTGTCAAAGGACAACATCTTTCTTAGTACATATTTTTTATTGTTTAATTAAAAAGGTTTTATACGAAATCTGGTTTTAAAAACAGGATATCGATACTCTTAATGAAAAATCTCTATTAATATATAACGGCAAAAGTGAATTGCGCGTTTAAAATCGATGTATTTATCGAGAAAACAAATGGAAAAGATCAAAAAATCTGGATTAAACATGTATCTATGGAATAGACGCCAGGCTAATAAACTTGGGATGCGATGGGCTAGCAACCTGTTTTATTCTCAATTCTATCATCGCCATACGGCTGAACGTGAACTTTGAGTCTTTTCGAGATTGTTGGCTCTGTCTACCCCATAAGGGATAAAGACGTGATTCTATGTATGATCAAACGTTTAGCACTGATTTGTCAGTGTGCTTCTTTATGTAAGCTTTAAGTGCTTCGATATAGTTTCTCTAAGCACGCAAGCTGAATGTTTGTGAAATACTTCGAGTATCCATTTAATTATAAATAATGTAACGGGAGCGATGATTCGGGCTCGACCGCCACCAAAGGGAAGATCTTCCGCCGGGCTAGGTGTTATGCCTGGGGAACCGCGGCTCCTACGATGTTGTGTCGGAGGTTGTATATATGCTCCAATCCGTGAAATTTTTGCTTGCGTTGCGCTATTAAGGTTTTTTGGTTGATAGCGTCGTGTGATTTATTTTTTATTGTTGTGACTTGTGGCGTAGAAATGTTGCCTAAAATAAAACGCCTAAATTTCGTCCAAACTTTCGTCGTCAACGTTTGGAGAGAAACCTGGTACGCCTGTTCCCACAATCCTAGAATATTTAACTCTAGGTAATCTTACTTAGCTTATAAATACGCCTCTAAAGTGAAAACAAACTTATAAGGACTGTTACACTTGACCGTGTCGAATGAAGCAGATTGCGCATAAGTTCTCATTATCGTGGCTAGGCCAAGAGACTTTAACGGTATTTGATCTAGGTCGCACTAAAAACTGTCTAAAATTACTGAGTTTGACAACAAAAAGTGAGGCGCCAATTGTGAGATATTAAACGATTTTAGGTATCTAAACCTGTTCAAAACTCTAGATTTGGAAAACTTTTGACATTAGCTCGGTTGCATCTTCCTGGAGAGAGTGTTAAGTGGTGAGTTAGGTACCTCTTACGACATAATAAATGGGGTGATCCTCTTAAAGCTGGGATCCATATAGCAAAATATAAATACGCAATAATTTATAACGTAGTAATATTTTTATAATATTTAACCTCTGTCACTCGCTAACCTGTAGTGAAAGCTAAACTTAGTTTGCATTGAATACAACATGCATATTTAGAATTCCTTACTTAATAAATAGATGGGGATTATAAGGAGGGTTACATATTACTAGCTGTTGCCCGCAACTCCGTTTGCGTGTTATTGGAAATACGAAGGTTAAGGTTTATTCAAATTCACCAAAATAAATTTCAACGAAACTTGGTATAACATAGGGTATATAGTCTTACCTACTGAAAGGCCACGTTTAGCCAAATAGGCTTACTGATAGAATTGAGATTCATATAAAGAGATAGCAGTTTATAGGCCTTTCCCTTAGTCGCCTTTTACGACATCCATGGGAAAGAGATGGAGTGGTCCTATTCTTTTTTCTATTGATGCCGGGAATCACACGCCAACAGAAAATGCTCATCAGGTTGAACGATTTTTGTTAAGACGTCTTTTCCATATTTCGGATAGTTTAGCTTGTCTTTAATGATTCTCTGCATCAGGTGTTCCAGATCTTCGATTTTATACGCTAACAGATAATGCTCATCAGGGTGGACCACTTTTGATTAGACGTCTTTTCGATATTTCCTTTAATTTAGCTGAGCTGTTTAGGTTCGACTTCAGCTGTTCCAATTTCTAAAATAAATTATACTCTATAGAGTTAAACATACCTATATGTTGGCCAAGCCAAGCAAGAGCTTTACAACAAAAGTAGGTTCATTTAAATCCGTTTAGTAGTTCCGGAGATTAGCTTGTACAAACAAACAGAAAACCTTTATTTTTTAAATTCGTGTTCGGTTAGGTAAACGTAATATTTTTTTTTATATAGGTACTGAATGTTCCTACAGAGAAAATATTTGACAGTTTTATGATATGTATTGTATTAAACCTTACGTTTTTATTTAAATCTTTATAAATATTTATAAATAAAATTTAAAAATTACCAAATTTCTTAATGATACGTTACATACAACTTTTTCTAGCTAAAAATCAAATTATCACATACCTTATCGTAACTGAGTGCCAAGTCTTCAGTACTATAGAACATACAGGCTTTGCACCCTGTATCGAATGAGGCTCACGGCCACGCTCATGTTTACGGACATAACATACGCGTGTCCAAATGACAAACGAAAGTGAACGTGGCAATAATGCCAAATGTAACAAAGAGATCGTTCGACCGTGCATCCTGCGTAGGAGACCTAGCGAAATAGTGGATGGTCCCACAGTCCTGCGCTTCGGTCCAAACTAGCTGGCGGCTCCGCTTGTGAAAGTCGATGGACGAATATCAGGTGCATCTTACATTCTGAACGTTATTTAAATTTTAATTCATGTGTTGTGCTTTTTTTGGTTTATGTTGATACGAAGATGATCATTACAAATTTTACAGAGTACAAAGATATTATAAATTACTTAGTCGATCCAACTTTTGTAACGAAAGGCGTCTAATATAGGTACTTCATTTGCCCAAAAGACGTATGAGACAGACTTATTAATTAAAGCTTATTGGAACAACTAATTATTTATTAAGTTCCAATTAAGCAGTCGCAATCGATCTGGTGCGAGATGAAAATGCGATACCCGTCGCCAACTATCAATCGGAGTAGATCGGACACCGCCTAGACTTTCGCGAGAAATAATTTATTCGTCTCCGTCTTATTAAAATTTGTAAGCGCAAGAACCGTGAAACAATTTTCTTTTTTCTCAACGTTCCGCCGCCGCCGGCCGACTGTCAGACCATACCTCATACGTACACTACAAAGTTACCGATTCAGTCAGTGCGAAGTATATGGGCGTCGCGGTCGTCCCAAGACGTTGGTTATTTCTTGCAGTCGCGCCAAGATACCGACGCACCACAGGCGGCCACAGCCCCTGCGACCACAGATATGCACATCCTCGAGTTAGGAGCTGACCAAGTAACGTGCTTTTGTATACAAACAGTGATTGAAAGTGTTCGGATAATATGTGGTCACATTCGTTAAGTTAATTGCTGTTGTTTATGTTTTTGTTTATTTGCGATTCGTATCATGTACCCTCATGTTCTTTCAAACGATTTGTATCTATTGTAATTAGTGAAAGTAAACTTTTGTGGTGTTAGGTATGCCTGTCATAAAAAGACTCGAGTCCTAATCTTTCTAATTAATCTTTGTTAACTACCTCAAGATTTGTTTAAATATAAATTATATAATCAGATTTCCCACCCAAGGCAAATTGGTATTTACTTATATAGGTACCAGCCAGCTGTAAATCTTTTTATAGTATGTAGGTAAAAGTACACTTACCAGTATTAAGCTGTCTTGCTTTAAAGAAAGCTAAGCTTTAAAGCCAAAGTTAGCATTCTCAGTTGGTTTTTGATAAAAATGAGATATATGTATATTAAGCTATCTCTCGGTTTTACAGTTACGAATAATCTTTAATTCGAAATAAATAAAGTTATTATTGAATATCTCAAACGTCATCTTAAACATATTCAGACCTTAAACCCTAATAAATATTAAATCGTCAAAAGTACCTACCTAAGTTAAAATACTCGTATTACTTCAACATTTCCTGATTCAAAATAACGTAATGCAGGAAAAACAATGAGGGGCGAAATTGAATCTTACCCATAGACCCTAAAGAACTTCATCTACTGCAATAATATTATTTTATTAAATCTAATTGATTCGCCCTAAGATTTTAAAGACGATCGTAGTGGATTCGAAGTCAATTCGTGACATCAATAAGTGATACCCTGTATCCAATATTGAAAATAAATCTATTCTATTCTTCAAAATATAATGTTGTCATAATCTCCACACACCACCCGCTAGCCGCTCCCAGCCCATTGTGGAGACTCCACAATCACGACCACTCCGTTTATTATGCTAGTCATTCGATTAACTGGTTCAGGTCCCAACCTTGAGACGCGCCCAAGTCTGCCCTACAAATGAAGGGTTTGGCCAAAATAAGGTTGTTTTTTAATGAGCCTTTTTATCACCCACAAACTGTAGTACCTATATGACCGTAATATGAACAACTAGGTACAAATAATATTTGACAGATATTCTGACCCGAAATAAATAAGAACATTTTCTTAGTTGATCAATCTGTTTAAGTTATCCCGAAAGGCCATTTTCTCGACAAAACGACAATGTAATCGGTCCATTTGTTTAGCTACTTACTAGCTACTAGTCATATAGAATAGATACACATTCATTAGACTCACATAGTGCTGTGGGCCACACAGAACACTTCACTGCCTTTTACGATTCATCCAAGTGTTAAAATAATAGGTACTGACTGTACTAAGGTTTACCTATCTCCTCATTTTTTCGAAGATATTATCTTCATCTAGCTAAACGATGAGGTATTCATTTCAACAAACTACTAGTATCTTCTTTGAGATGTTCTTTTACTGTTAATAGGAAGAAGATGGCGGGTGCGCACGCGCCGCGGACGCTGTCTTCCGCACCGTGCCGAAGGACCATACTGCTTTTCTTGTGTGGAGAGTAGCGGTGAGTATCTTATAGAAAATTAAAATACTCATGTATAATCAAATCTATTTAATAATATTGCTGATATCATACCAAAGTAAATAAGAACATACCAATTATATTTTTATTTTAATAAAAGCTAAACCCTTCACATAAATGTATTCTTACTTGCCCAGTAATAATATGCCTATGTTTTAAATCTGTAGAGCACATTTTCTCTTCTGTAAGTTTTGTTGCAAGATTTTAGTCTTAAAATTGTTTACGATACATGATAACTGCAAAAATAGTTTTAATCGGATATCACTCATCCGATGAAGTGAAAATTAGAAAATGTCTTACGGTTACTTACATGTAATATTTCATTGCCCAAGGCATACTTACGTATGATATAAATAGCAAAAATAATTAAAATATACTTTTTTAAAAACATAAGTAATGTTAATTAGTGTAAGTAGATCTACAATCAATGTGATAATTATTAACTGCTGTTATTTTTTTAAAGCTTTTATTAAATTTTTTCTTATTCACTGTCGTGACAGTGTTCCTCTCCGCAACTACCTCTCACATCACATCTCATTCCGTTATTTGATTATTTTTTATGACAACATGCAAACCTTATTTGTTCGACTAATATCGGCATTGCAAATATTCATGTCACAGATTATACACCAACCACCATAGAACATTAAATCAAATGAAATGATCTCGATCGTGCGCACGCACACGGCGCGTCAACAAATCGCAATGACCTATCACGCAAGACGACACATTATCATTACAGACCGTCGTCTGTAATTTTTAAAGGCAATCTCGCTTTCGCATGATGATCGATTATTACTCTAGCTTATTAACAGATTCGGTTTCGAAATTATGTACTCAACTGTCTCGCTCAGAATCTATCAGGTCTATCAATTTTATCAGCAAATGTGGCCGATAGATTTAATCTATTTTCACGCATTCCGATTTGTAGGTGAAATTAATTTTATCATCCGATTCCAGTTTCAATTATTTTACGGTAATTATCAAGTACTTTTACCTGTCTATTCAATTAGGTACATGTTGAAGAGGTGCGCCTTATTTTATCGGAATTAAAACTAAATTCCCACGGATATGAAGCCATTAATAAAAGCTAACATAAAGCTCTGCGCATAACTTAATTTATAGTCCCAAACTTATTTCGGATCACTGCAAAGTATGGGAATGTGTAAGTTGGGATAAAACAAAAACATCGTTTGGTCATTTGAGGGGTCATGTGAAAGTTCAAGTGCTAAATCGTAATTTTCTCACCTTTGTAAGCTTCCATACATTATGAAGTTACTTACTTGGAAATTGCGGAAACCACAATTTAAGTAAATTTCACGTTTATTTAGGTACTTTCAATTCATTTTTCGCTCGCACTTGTAATTTATTTTAAAACATAGTGTTGGAAATATGTGCTTCCGTTTTATTAGTTTTTATAAAAAATAAAAGTGCCTTCAAAGCTCAATGTCGTTTAAGCGCAGAATGTAACTGACATATTTTAACCGACTTCAAAAACGGAAGTGGTTCTCAATGGGCCTTATTTTTTAATGATATGTCTGACATAATCCTAGTTGGTTATGATCTTTTTTAAGGTTTAGGTGTTACTAACAATCTGAGTTATAGATTGTTAATTATTTTGTCCTTTATTTGTCTCTCATCGTATCCTAGAAAGAGGTATAATATTCCTATGTACACGACCCTTTTGAAAGTTAACCACAAACGAACATAATAGTATGAATTATAATAAACCAGTTGTGAACCGACATTACATTTCTATAGTTGCAAACACAATATGAGAGAAAGTGTACAGTTAGACCGCCATACTAACATTGCTAGCACTAAATTGCATCCAAGATGCAAGCCGGCGTGGCTCGCTGCTCGTCTGCTATGCAGCAGTGGGGTTTGCCCATGATTTGCAAACTAGCGATGATAATCATAAACTATAGAATGAGTTATGAGACAGCGCTTTCATGTATAAATCATGAATAAGGACAGCAGTGGCATTTAAAGCCCACGCAACACAGGTTACATTTGATATAAAAAAGTAAACACTTGCTAAGCTAACAAATAAATTCGCAAATTACCGAAAATAACTCCAAATTAATTATGTGTTTATAAGTATTACTATTTTGGGAAACCAAATCAGCATTTCAAACGAGCGTGGCTAACTACCGTGAAGATAAAAGTTGGACCAACTTTCAGATACTGAAGCAAATCTTCTGTTTAGCAGTTACTTAGTTATAAGTAGAGATCATGTGCCGGAAAAATAATTAAATTAAATACCTATTTGAATTTTTTCCTGTGCATACAAGGTACCAACTCACGCGCACCCAAAATAAACAAAACAAGACGGCATGACCGAATATCACGCAATATAAACAATATTATATGAGCGAATTATATAAAAAATGAAACTTCACGATGTATCGTGTTTAAATTCATAAATACTACTCTAATACTTCTAATACGTAGTTACACGGACCACACACATGCCTTGTGGTATATATGAGTAGGTACCTAATACTTATGTGCAATTGTGAATACTAAGAATCATTAAGTATTATGTGGTGTTGTCTTTTGTTGATTATTATACTCTGAAGTACCTGGTTAACTGAATTTAATTCTCAATTATGGGAACTAAATAAACTTTTCGCAAAAACACATATTTAAACCGAAACACTTAGGTACGAATTTAAGTTACGATAAGTATTTTCTTAGAAATAAGTGAACAAGAAAAATTTTATTCAAAGATCAAAAAAACTAATAAAAACATTGCCGACAGACGATATACTACTCTGTCAAGAAAGTAGCAGGAAAAGATCAATAATACACAAACTGTTTGTTATTCATCCAAATTTATTTTATCACCTTCAAAATATGCTCCTTTAGAAACGATACACTTACGCCAACGAATAATTCAATCATCAAAACATTTTTTAAACGCTGTTTCCGGAATTGAGGTCAGTTCTCGCCGCGAATTCTCTTTTATGTCTTCTACCGATTGAAAACGGGTGCCACGAAGTGGTAATTTGAGTTTAGGAAAAAGAAAAAAGTCGGCTGGAGCCATATCTGGTGAATATGGTGGTTGCTCGATGGTATTTGTTGAGTGTTTGGTTAAAAATTCGTTCACAATGATGGCCTTGTGCGAAGGTGCATTATCATGGTGCAAAATCCAAGAATTTTCTTTCCACAAATCTGGCCTTTTTCGTCGGATTTGCTCTCTTAAACGCCGCATAACACTCAAATAATATTCCTTATTTACCGTTTGACCTTCCGGCAAGAATTCCGAGTGCACAACACCGCGATAGTCAAAGAAAACAGTCAACATGACTTTGACTTTTGAACGACTTTGGCGTGGTTTTTTTGGTTTCGGTTCAGTTGGAAGGCGCCACTCCGAAGCTTGTTGACTAGTTTGCATGTCAAACTCGTAAACCCACGTCTCGTCACCAGTAACAATGCGTTTCATGAATGTTGGGTCGGAATTGACTCGTTCTAGCATGTCCTCAGCGACTCTCATGCGATTGAGTTTTTGAAAAAAATTCAGGTCTTTTGGGACTAGCCGAGCGGCAACATGTTTCATACCCAAATTATTAGTTAAAATGGTACGGATCGACTCGTGAGATACAGAAAGTTCGGTGGCTATCTCTCTCAAAGTTGAATGAGGATTTTCAGTCACTATTTCCTTCACTTTTGCGATGTTAACTTCAGTTGCGGACGTTGATGGCCTACCAGAGCGAGGCAAATCTTCCATCACATCTCGACCGCTTTTGAACGCTTTGTACCACTCATAAGCACGAGTTTTTGATAAAGTCGATTCACCGTAAGCCTTCTGTAACATTTTCAGTGACTCCGAACACGATATTCCATTGGCAATGCAAAATTTAAGACAAACTCTTTGTTCGATGTTTTTATCCATTATGAAATTAGCAATACACACTAGATATGATATAACTAAAAATAGCACTGTATTTAATGTAAACAACAGATGCAACTCAAACTCCGCGCCAAAATGGAAAACAGTTGTGCCAATCTAACAACAACAAAAAAAACAAAAATTTGAATTTGGAACCATAAATAAATAATCCATTCCCGATACTTTTCTGACTGAATATACATCTCGGTCTGTCGATGAGCTAAATATTTGTGCACCATGAAACGAACAAATGGCAGTGGGCGATCGCGAACAAGACCATTGTATTTTACTCGTGTTGCCGAAATATCGATAGATTGAATATCGATAGATGACCCCCTGCAAACATTTATAATATCTATCGATGGTACCGATACTATCGACACCATGAAACTTTTTATCGGTTATGCAATTATTTCAATATTATCGGTAGTATTTACTCTGCGATCCTGTTAAATGAAATATTGTTCGTCTAATAGTACAGGATCGCAGAGTAAGTATGTATTTACTCTGTATCTGTCTGTATATGTATATATATGTTATTCAATAAATATAATAACTTCAATAAATATATTTATTGAAGTACCTACCTATCTACTTTTTCATTTTTCACGTCAGTGACTGCAAAATCGAATTTTCCCAGACAACACTAAAGACTCCTATTTTTCGTTAGAGCCGTTTTAAAATAAGTAGTAAAGTCAGAGCGATCGGTTTTCACCGCCGTTTTTTTATAGTACCGCAGGTTCAATCCCCAGCAGCGTATATCTTTTGTTTTTAATATTTATTATGGTCTTTCTAACGTCCACCAAGTTATTATTACATAAAAATTGAAAGTATCCGAATATCCGCTAGCATCAATTTTCAATATTAAATATTTGTAATGTAATATTATATAATATAATATTGATTGAATTAAAAAAACCAAAAACTATCAAGGCTCCATAGCCTAGTTCTACTGTCGATAGTTTAATGAAAAAACATGTTTTCATCAAACTATCGACAGTAGATAATCAAGCGGCAACACTAATTGTAACGGATGGCGGCCGTGATTCATACTGTAGAACCGCTAGGCGACTGCGCGGGCGCCGGACCGCGACTGAACGATTTTTAACTCTAGATCAATAAAGATAACAAAAAAAAACTTAATTATAGTTATCATTGTCCGATGTTCCCGGTAGCATCCCTTGTCGCTTCGGAGACCGAATTTCGGTTTATTCCACTTTGATCCCCCAGGTGATGCCACCTCAATTCAACAAAAAAATTTTCAATTTCCTCAAATTCCACATCTTCACCCCTTCTTGTAGTCTGACCTCTGCCAGCCATAGTTTGTGTAGTTTTAGACCAATAATACGCTGCCTATGTAGAAAGAGTACCTAGGTTTTAGTTATTTTTTTGCTCCTGTTAAGTTTCTTCATAGGGCGCCAACGAATAGATTTTCACTAATTCTATTCAATTGTGCTGGAAACCGTTATAGATGTAGTTAGGTCTGTTCACCAATCTGCCGTGGGGTTCCCGGCAACAACACAAAAAAGAATAAGACCACTCCATCACTTTCCCATGGATGTCGTAAAAGGCGACTAAGGGAATAGGCTTACAAACTTGGAATTCTTTTTTTAGGCGATGGGTTAACAAACTGTCACTATTTGAATCTCAATCCTGTTATTAAGCCAAAGAGCTGAACGTGGCCATTCAGTCTTTTCAAGACTGTTGGCTCTGTCTACCCCGCAAGGGATATAGACGTGACCATATGTATGTATGTATGTAGATCTGTTCATTGTACAAGCAACTAAATTATCACGGTATTTCCTTTACATTATACTTATGAAAAGTGTATATATATCTACCTTACTTTTCCAGAGTAATAGACATCAACGATTGCTTCGTTATCGGTTACGAAAATCGGTTCAGCTAAATTGCATACATACATCACGTCTATATGCTTTGCGGGGTAGACAGAGCCAACAGTTTTGAAAAGTCTGATAGGCCCCGTTCAGCAGTTAGGCTTAACGATAGAATTGAGATTCAAATAGTGACAGGTTGCTAGTCCATCGCCTAAACGAAGAATTTCACATTTATAAGCCTATCCTTTCCTCTTATCCTTCGTCACATCTTTATCCTTTGCACGCTAGAAAAAATGTATAGGTATTACAAAAGATACCTAATAAAAAAATGAAAAAGAAAAAGTAAATTTTACTTTCGTTTAAATTAGTCAATGTAAGAGCTCTGATCTGAGTATTTGCTGTCTACCCCAAGATTGCATTTACTACGTGCTATAAATAGGTATTTAACGTCGATATCTCTTCAGATTACCAACCGTAATTGCAAAACTTACTTTCTCTCAAATTGGAAATCTACTTTATATGCACTTAACCCCGAGGAAATCTTATAATGATTTAAGTACAATACTGGAAGAAAAGCTGCTTTAATTGACGCTCGAAAGCTTATTAATAAAAGAAGTGTGTAAGGAATTGTAATTTCGTAATGTGTTATTTCAAACTATCTATAAGATCATCACGAGCCTTGGTTAGTCATCAAACTAATCTAACAACTCAAATAATACCTAGTTATTGATACATGACTCCGGTAAGATTAGAACCTTCGCATCACGCTTTTTTATTCGGGTATCTCAACCAGACCAACAGTCGCTCAATCGACCACCAATAGCGTCGTAAATATTGTCATCTACAATTTATAACAAGACATAGTAACTAGTACGTTCGTTTCAGTTCTACCAATGCGATTACGGTGATAATACATCGTGTGAGAAGTCTACACATTCTGGCAATAGTTACCTATACATCCAATATAGGTAACCATGATTCAATACGGTTCGGTTTGCAGGGGCAAAGGTTGCGTAGGTCCGATGGGATGGGATACTTCGTATAAGAACCTGATCCACCCAATACAGGTTCATGGTGAAAAGGCGTTCCCCGGACTCCTCTCCAGAGGTGTAGTGTACCTACCCGGGACTTACGCAAGAAGGTGGGAGATAGATAACTATCTCCCACCTTTCACTCTAGATACTACGAGGACTAAGAATAGTTTTTTATATGTGTTCACAACAAGAATACTGTGTTGTGGGTATGTGTATATAATAATGACAGCAGTATGACGAAAGCTTTAGATAAAGCCCTCAATCTTGCTCGTGTCAACTCAGATCACTTTCACTGCATACTATTAATATGCTTGAGAAGTCTTTTGCAAATTTTGCGAACTTTAACTTTGCTCACATTATACTAATAATGATTATGTAATAAATACTCTTACCTCACAACTATGTGATATCATACTGAGTATTCCTCAATTTATTCTCATGAATGTTTTTAATGAAACTATTCACGAATCAAGTCATGCGCACATGCGTGTAGTTGAGTTTCATTTTCAATAAATATTTAACTACTAATTGTGATCAAATGATTGGTCTGGAGATCTGATTATGTAGTGTGGTATGTTATTTATTAATTATGTTTCGTTCATCAACCAAAAGAACAAGAAGCAACTGTCTTACCAGAGTTTCTATTTACATTACATTCTCTTACACATAGATTCGTGAGGCAATTGACCTGTCATGGACAACTATGAAAAACAAGCAACTAAGTACAGTACGCTCATCTTTATACTGTCGTTAAATAAAATAATTGCAATATAAATAAAACGCGTTTGCGAAACTGAACTAGAAGACGTCGCATATTCTGTTTTGATTTATGAACAGTAGTGTGTCCCTGTAGTCTCCATTCTATAAATCTTGTTTGTTTTGTCAACAGTGACCAATGAAATAAACACTTTGATCTAGTGCAATAGCCAACCTATCTGGCTTAGTTCCCCGTTAACAGGGTCGCGAAGGTCAAATGGGAGTTTCTGCATCATCGCTTGATTTACCGACTCTCCCATGGATATCGGAACTCGAGCTCAGGGAGAACGGAACCCCGAATCGAGTACACCCAATGGTGACATTTCTGTGTCAATATGAGGATATAAATTAACTTGTCTATTTTGAAGGAATCCGGAACGGAGTTGCTGCCACGCACGCACTATGGCACGTTCTACGACGCGGAGGCCTACTTGGTGTACTCCTGTTCTATCACAGGCCAGCCGGCGGGACCCGACGTCATCGTAAGTTTACATTCCGTTATGTCTATTCCACCAACATCCATGGCTCTATAAACCTTCCGGTTCTCGTTGCCGAACCATGGGAGAAGTGCGCTGCTCTCGCGTTTGCTTTCTTGTTTGCTTTGCAAAGTTCTTGGCTCCCTACAAAATATGTTTAGTATCCTTTTAGTTGAACTATAATATTCTAGGTTGGCCGTCGATACACGTGTTACACCGATAGTTAGGCGGATAGGAGGTCTGTCCATCTCATTTTTCTATTCAATAAAACATATGTATATACTTCTACGTATCCGTCGGTTATTTCTGGCACATTCGGACTGTTAAATAATATCGGTCCAAATAAAATTCAGTGTAATAAAGTATAAACTTGTTTTTTTTATTATTATTATTTTATTTATCTCTCTAATCATCAGCGTCGAGAAATAAAAGAGAACGGCAGCGGTGAGTTCGCCGAACGTCATATTCACGCGTGGGCCGGTGAGCACAGCGGCGGGCTCGCTGCGCTGGCGCTGCGGCGCGGCACTCAGCTGGCAGCCCACTTAGCGGTGCCCGTGGTCATCCATCGCGAGGCAGTGACTAAGGAGACGCCCCGTTTGCTGTCCTACTTTAGAGATGGTATCAGGTCAGTAAAAGATAATAGAAAAGAGAATGGCAGAGGCCAGTTCGCTTAGTCACATCCACCCGTGGGCCGGCGAGTGCAGTGACGGGCTCGCTACGCTGCGCAACGCGGTGCCAACCAATTTTATTTCATTTTACTATCTATGCTAGTGATAAAGTATCGAAACAATCATTTTCACAGGATTCTCCGTAGCGGCTCTGGGACACTCAACGGCGGCGCTAGGCTATACCGAGTGAAAGGACGCCGCCCCGTCCTCTTACAACTAGAACCGGTGTCGTGGTCGCACCTCTCTGCCGATGGAGTGTTCGTGCTCGACACCTCGTCCTTGCTTCTGTTGTGGCTGGGACGGGCTGCCAATTTGGTAGAAAAGATCTTCGGTGCTAAGGTAAATAAAATAACTCCCACGCTGAGGCCTTTGCTTAAATTGTGCTTCCCATAGCTATGGTTCGCTCCCTATACTTCCCACATGATAAAAAAGAGTGCTTGAAATAACATTAAACGCAAACATGAATATTTAAAAATGTATAAATTTCTGCAGATATTGGTTTAGGCACACATTTTTATTTACACTGTAAGGGGAGGTATGTTAGAAATTGAAGAGGTTAAAAAAGATCAAAAAGCTATTTTCATATTATTTCAGATTGCATACCGCATGGCCCGAGGAGCCGAAAAAGGCATGACCGCACGCCGAATCGCAATCGCCCACGATGGGTATGAGCAGACCTTGCCGGCTTACGACCGCGGTCTGCTGGACACTTTGCTGGAACTCCGCGCACGGTCCGTCCGCCCGGCCGCGCCGCCCGCAGACCCTCCCAGACCGGCTAGACTGTATAGAGCCACCCAACCACCTAGGGTCGCAGTCACCGTGCCTTCGCAAAGACCAGCAGCTAGGCTGGAGGAAGTCAAAAGAGCGCCACTGCATAGGGACGATTTAAGTGAAGACGTAAGTGATACACACTCCTCTTATCGTACATAGCTTCAGCACTTAACCGGCGAGGATGTACAGTGGCACGGAGCCGCCCAGGTTACTTTTAAAAATTCAACCATGGGTTCTTTGTCAGTGATTTATGAAAGAGTTTGATAAACATTAATTATCCAACAGGGCGTCTTCATTATAGACAGTGGTAACCGCGGTGTCTGGGCCTGGGTCGGTCCTAACGCTTCCAACTCCGCCTCCAGGGGCGCTCTAGCAGCGGCCAGAGGTCTCGCGCGGGCCAAACGCCTAGTAGTTCCGGTGTCGGTAGTAGAGGCGGGCCGGGAGCCGCTGGAGTTTGCGGCGTTGTTCCGTGGGTGGCGCTGGTGTGACAAACGCCGCGACTCGAGGCTCCGCGCCGCTCGGTCGGCCACCACGAAGTTGGATGCAGTTAGTTTGGCCGCCAATTCGTGGCTTGCTGCTGAGGTGAGACTGTAATTTGAGTACCTAAGTTTATACATGACATTAAATAAGAAAGAATTTTTTTGTTGGCTACCAAACAGCATTTATATTAAGTTTTTGGTTAGAATATCTATCATATATGATTTAATTTGATAAAAAAATATATATTATAAAACGTTGTTGTTGTTTCTGTTATTATAATGATAATATCAATTATGCTAATATAGTTGCTGCAAAATATTTAATTTTCACCCACCAATCACAATCCAGGCTCAACTCCCGGACGACGGGTCTGGCGCGCTGCGGGTGTGGCGCGTGCACTACATCTCCGAAGACGAGAGCACTCTAATCGAAGTTGAACGTCCACAAGCCGCCGTGTTCTACGATCAAGACTGCTACATCGCGCTATACACCTACCACGCGCCTACTGGCGACCAGTCCGTGCTGTACTACTGGATGGTAAAGCACTTCTTACAGAATTTTTGTGAACCTATTTATTTACATACAAGAGCCACTCACCGCCCCAGTATTTGTATGGAGTTTGACAGCTTCATTGTAACAAACTTTTGGTGCCCTCTACATAGAATTATTTGACAGTTTTCTTCCCCATTGTTAAAAAAAAACGATCAATAATATTTGAAGACTCCATATTATTGAACCCTTACTGGGTTTACACCTTTGGTGAATCCCCAGATATTCATTAAGTTGTTAGGTTAAGGCGAAGTAATGAAATAAAAACTTATAATCATAGTGGTTATAAGTTTTGGAGTTCTGATGTTGTTGAACTTCTGGAGTTAATCCTAGTAGCGTCGTAAGATGCAGCTCTGTCAGTCTGTAAAAACAAAACTCATAAATAACAAGTATCTTTATTGTTCCAGGGTGGCTCTTCGCCAAATGATTTGAGGAATTTGGGTGCAAAAGAAGCCAAAGACCTCTACACGAAATTGGGGCGTCTTCCTGTCCAGGTGAGACTATACAGTTTGCTATTAAAATATTTATTTACAACAGAATTAAACATATTTAAAAAAAAACTTATTAACGTTAAGCAGGCATGGGTGTACCAAGGAAAGGAGCCAGCACATTTCCTGCAGATCTTCAAAGGTCGGATGATCACATACGTGGGAAGCGCCGCGGATTACGATCGTTAGTACGAGTATTTTAATTTTGAAACCATATTTTTAAACAAAATGTATCAAATCTTTTGCGTGTGAACAGAAACTCTCTTTCACCTTATAATACGAGTAAATCAAATATCTAAAGTAACCTTTAAGACAATGTTGAGATTCTACAAATTATATATTTCAGAAATTTCCTGAATGCAGCCTTTCAATCTATTCAAAATGTTGGCTCTGGCTCTTGCCAGTTTTCATGTAAAATGAGGGACATTTTATTGTATTAAATTTTTGGTCCTCCAAGCCGGATAACCTTAAAAACCACATTACAGCTAGCGGACGCCGTGTGACAGCTCCATTGCGCGCCTTGATCCGAGTATCGGGGCAATATGCTCGCGAAGCGCGAGGCGTGGAAGTTCGCTATGACGAAGTCACGCCGGGCGCGTGCTTCATACTGCGAGAGGCGGCACGGGTGTGGGTGTGGTGTGCGGCTACCGCTACTGGAGACGAAAGAGAAGTCGCCAAAAACATGGCCGCTGCTGATCATATACTTGTTATGCAAGGTAGTTGAAGACATTATACATTACTAGATACTGCTAACTAAAGATCTTTGCGCTTCGTACTGCGTGTGTAGTGTGAGGGACGAACAAGAGACTGCCAAAAAAACTGCTGATCATATACTCGTCACGCAAGTATGGCATGTACTGACATTCATGGTTATTGGTTGCTGCTTCCAAAATAGTCATCACGTAATTATTCCAGGCAGTACCGTTGTTGTAGAACCTTTAGGTACAATTTATTTTTATGTATTTCCTGATATCATTATTCTTTAATTTACAGGCAAGGAGAAGCCAGATTTTTGGACAGCCCTGGGCGACCGCCGGCCTCTGTTGGTGGCGTCTCCATTGAAGGAGGTGGAGCGACCGCTGCCCCCGCGCCTATTCTACGTGTCACTCGGAGTCCCTGGACAATACTCATGTGAGAACAATTGAAATTGTTTCGTGATACAGATATAATTGGATATCAATATTTGAAAACATGAAATTAAAAAATTATGAACATAACACGAACTGCTTTAGCATCTTTTCAAAAATAAAATATCGCACAAATTATGAAGTAGGTACATACACAAATTTCAATGAAAGTTGTATGTTGAAATAAATACTTATATGGTTATAGAAAAAAAAACAACAATTTTTTTTTATGCACAGTCGAAGAAATCGTGTCATTCAGCCAGTACGAATTGTCTCCGGAGATGGCGTGCGTGCTGGACGCGCACATCGCGGTGTTCGTATGGCTCGGCGCGCACTGCTGCCCGCGCGCTAAGGAAGACGCGCGCTCATTGGCCAACGCTTACCTTGCTCATGGTAATGTTAAATCTGTGGAGTTTTCTATCTAGATGTTAATATTAAGTAGTTAATATTATACACGGCCTCTGTGGCGCAGCGGTAGTGCGCTTGTCTGTGTCACCGGAGGTCCCGGGTTCGAATCCCGGCCAGGGCATGATGAGAAACGAACTTTCTCTGATTGGCCTGGGTCTTGGATGTTTATCTATATACGTATTTATTATAAAATATAGTATCGTTGAGTTCTCGTAACACAAGTTCCGAACTTACTTCGAGGCTAACTCAATCTGTGTAATTTGTCCCGTATATAGGTATTTATTTATATTTAAGTTACATTACATACCTATATTAGTATCACACCTTTTTCCCCAAGGAGCAGGCATAGACTACAAGAAATATTCTACGTTATTCTATTATAAGTACCATTAGTCCATGGAGGGTTGTTATTTGATTTTTTCTTTTTACACACATACATACCTAATAGTCACGTCAAAGCGATCGTCGGTGGTCGAATCGGTAAGGTGCCCCGTTAAAATGCGTAATGCAAACCCATCGCCTAAAAAAGGAATCCCAAGTATAAAAGCCTTAGTCTCCTTTTACTACATTCATGAGAAAGAGATAAAATGGTCCTATTATTTTTTCTATTGGTGCCGGGAACCTCACGGAATGGTTTTCTTACCAATTTTAAATTTGATTAGTTTATAGATAACAATTCTCTCTTACAGACCCAGCCGCCAGAGACCCCGAAACACCAATTCTTGTCATCAGTCAGGGTCGTGAGCCACCACACTTCACGGGTTTCTTCCCGCATTGGAAGCAGTCTTTGTGGAAGGTAACAAAAAAATCATCTCTTTCGCATTGGTCGTCATATCTAGATTGAACCAGAAGCACTCTATTTCTTCTCGAATATTGAAACATTCACAATTCATAACATAATATAGTATAATAGCTCACTAACAATAACACTGCCGGGATTTATTTAATATATTTTGTTTTTAAAACGACCAACGACAAGCTGCCATGCCTTCGATATATATCTATATATTTCTTCTTTTCGTAGGGTCACAAAACCTTCGCCGCAATAGTCAGCGCTCTAGAAGGCAAGGCTATAGTGAAGTGTGGCAACAACGCGATCCAGAGCGGCAACAGCGCGACCCGCTTTGACCAGTACGAAAAATACCCGCTAACGGTCCTGCGAGGGCCCAAGGAACACCTGCCACCGGATGTCGATCCTCTTTCTAAAGAGGTAATCTGATATTTCTTTTATGCATGTATACTCTATTATCCCTCACTCTCTCTCTCGGAGCGGTAAGCGGAGACTTCGTTTTTCACTTGCGACGACCCTGCACATTCGTGATATTAAAAGACATAACATGTCACATTTTGGTGATAAGATTTTGTGTTTTTTTTTCTATAACCGCTGCTTGAATTAAAGAGCATATTAACTTTAAAATACTTATCTCCTTTAAACATATCCTCCCAGTATGATCAGGGGCTACATATGTATATCTGAAAACCAAAGCACTCTAAACGCAACACGCAGTCAGAGCGCAGAGGAAAAGCTAGTGGCATTTCATATTAATAGCTCACGCCAATCATTTACAGTGTAAAGCGACCTGCTAACACCACCAAAATCATATTTTAATATTTCATTATAATGTATTGGTCGTTTCAGCTGTACCTGACTCACGACGATTTTGTGTCAACATTCCACATCACATACAGCGAATTTCGCACGCTCCCAGCCTGGAAACAAAAGGACTTGAAGAAATCTGTAGGGCTCTTTTGACTATTCAGATTTCTTCTCCGCCGGTTTTTTTAATATATAATTAAACACACCTATGCTGAAGGCACTAGCTGTATGAGGGAATTGAGGAAATTACAGATGCCACAAATATTTGGTAGTGGAAATCGAAAGGTGCTGAACAATTTCAGACATTAAACAATAACGCTCGAAGATAATGCGTAAAACAAATATTTTCCATACTCAATAGTGTATTGTTTTAAGGTGCGGGATTCTATGCAGGTATCTGTGCAGATTTAATCTCTATGCAAAGAGCATTCGCAATCAGTATTAATTTAGCCAACTAAATCAGATTCAATTTTATTACGGTTCTAATACTCGTCGACTTTAATACGTTAATATTAAAGATAAGGTATATTTTTGATCTTTACTTACGAGGTTTGTTATGTTATTATGATTTATAATCCAGTATTCGTTTAAGAAATAATAACTATTTGTTAATAAGATGTGATCACCTATTTACTCACTGTTATTTGTTTGTTTTGTCACATTATATTATAATCAATATCGTTACATTTTTAATTGTTATTTTGAATGGTCTCTAAGACATAAGGATTGTTTACATAGTTGTCATTCTATTGGTCGTTAGGTTAGTGCATAATTATTTATTGTTGTAATAGAAACCAAGTGTGCAAAGCTTTGGAAAAATAAAACAATATCTTTGTTGTAATGTTATTTATTTTCCATGAATGTAGCACTTATTAGCTAGGCATTAATTTTATGATAAAATTAATTAAAATCTTTACAATATACAATTTCCTTAAAAAATCCATAAAATATCGGTTTATTCAAAACATATTTACATTATAATAACTATTGATACATATAAAATAGACTGCCCAGGTGATATGGGAGTGGGCCGTAGCTAAGGCACGTGGTTTAGTATTGCATGACACAAAAGTTTTGATCATTATTTATAATGGGACCGGCCGAGCGTGTCATGGCGCTAGGTCGCGGAGATTATACTACACATGAAAAAATAGATTTATCAGTATTAATATAGCTTATGGTTTGCTCACTAATTATAAACAGTTATACCAATGATCCCTACGTCAGCGAAGCGGCTTGGCTAAGTAATGTATACACAGAAGCTAGCTAAGTTAGGAACTTGCAATTTTAGCATGATAAATAAAATATTACAATAGAAAGAATGTAAAACATAGCAATAATAAATAATTTACATAATCATGACAATTCCATATAAATGTATATGATTATATTTATTTATAAGACAATTTGGGAGTATTTCTTGAATAACCAACATTTATATAGGTTGGAGGAAAAATACTCCCGAAAAATGTCATATGATAAAATCAGGTTTATTCACATTATGCATAGTAAATAACAGTATAATTAATTATTAAGCTGAATGGATCACACTCTAGCTGCCAGGTATACGACCCGTCATTAAACTCAGTTATAAAAGGGTTTTATTTTATATTTATCTGGAGGTACATTTGCTAAAACAGGATACCTACGTCATTATCGCTATTATTTCGAAAAATAGTTTGACGTGTTTTGTTTGAGGGTGAATTTTAGAAACATGTATAATACGATGGGTCGCGTACCTTCGTGATAACAGGAGTGTTGTCCACTGAATCATAAGCATTTCAAAAAAACTCGACTAAGAAATCTGAATGAAATGATTATCGTAAATCATTACTTGCGATTTAGAAATTTTCTTTGGCAAAAACCATTTCTGAAAGTTAACACAATGTATAATATGATACAGCATGGAATGAAACAACACGGACGACGATAGCTGCCCTCATAACAATTAAAATGCATTTCAAAAATAAGCGTAACACTAAAAGATCGATTGCAGAAACTTAAGTACGTAATTTTAACATTTTTTTCAATACACAGATGAAAGAGATTGGTTACTTAAAACTAATAAAACATACAATAGCAATAACTGGACAAAGCGACAGAGATGAACCTGAGTCAGTATAAACTAAGACAAACAAAACTCAACAGAGCATTCGTTGCAGGAATGTAAAGTAGTAAAGTAGAGCAATAATAAACAGTTCATTAACCTTTAACAAGAAGCACTATAACAACGTTGCGTCGGGAGGCCTGCTTCCATTTAGCACCACGGGTGGTCGCAGGGCGTCAACTTCCTACAATCGCTAATCCAAAGGTACACCACAGCGCCTGCGTGCGACCGCGCGAAGAACTCGCTGCTACACACAACTTATCATTAACCCTGCTTTTTCAGACAAATCTTACGTTTTAACCCTATAGAACTTTAAGCGACTTTGTGACAGGTTTTGCCTGCAGAATAAGTTTGAAAACACTGGTGAAGAAAACAAACTTATTTTAAAAATCAGATCAATCGCGCAAAAATTGTTCTCAATCTCACTGGCCGACAAGAGAAACGATAATATAATTGTGTTAATTCGAAATAAAACTGATTTTGAAGAAAACTGAAAATCCCTTTAATAAAATTACTTTTTTGTAAACACCGAACGAAGCGCCGGGACCATAATGCGAGTCCACTCGATTTGTACTTTCAGATCACAACTAAATATTATTGTTACCGTCGAACAGATCATAATGGTACTTTATACATGGCTACATGCAGGAAAGGCGAATAACACTGGTGTTAACTTACACAACCATGATTTTAATGCACATTTACATGGTACATTTTCCAAAATAAAAATATATTTGGCACCAATTTTCTACAAACACACATTATTGAGTTTAATAAGACACTGTTTTTATTTATTGCTTCAGTGAGTCTACACAGTAATATACATTGCGATATAGTTAATATAAACTATTTCTATGATTGGTAAATTGTTTGTGAATATCAAATAGTGATATTTTCTAATGATACAAAACAGCATATTAATTTGTACAGAATTAGGCATTTATAAATGGTGTTAAAAGTTACAATTTACTACATGGTGTCTAGTTAAGCTCAATACATTCTAATATAAATTGTTCCTGTGTCACGAGGAAGCCCATGTGAGTCTTATGTAATTAAGTACCGCGCTGCGTGTCTATTCACTGCCGTTGACAAGAAAAATGTCTTATTTTCCCTCTCACTCAATGGTTGCTAATACCCTTAGGATAAAGAGAGAGGTTAAATAGGACATAGGGCTTGACAATGTTAGTGCAAAGTCCCGCAGGTCAAGAAGGTTGAGCAACTATACTGGACAATCAACTAAACATGTTATGGCACGGTTTTCGTTAATTTGCAAATGCGAAGCGACTGTACTTATTCTAGGTTAACTCCCTGCGGCTTGGACTTTACAGTAGTGTACTTTAGTCCTACTTGTAAATCTAGGATCAATATATCACTCCATGTGGACTTATATCCGTTTTAACATTAAAAGTTCTCTTTCCAATTAATTATTGGTGAACTTAGTATTAAGTGGCGGAAGTGTTCTTAACTATTGTTTAATATAATTATACGTTGATGATTAACAGGTAGGTAATTGAATATTAGTTGATATTTGGAAAATTATTGGCATGTAGGTAATTTATCCCATTATTCAATTATTTATCAACATAGACACGAGTTTACGAATAAAATTAAATGCGAAAGTAAAAAAAATATCAACCTGTATGTCCGATGCTTTGGAACGCCTGTCAAAATATAAAAAATAGAAACTAGACTTTGTATAAAAATAAAAAGGAATAAAACATAATGCAATAATTTGTCCTGACCGAAAAAATATTTTCTCTTTCCGTTAAACCGACCACTACAGTCAAATCCAAATTCATCCTACACACAATGTCATGTAATTTACGTTAATAAAAGGCACAAACAACTCTACAACCGCTTTGATATGCGATCCTAGGCCGTAGGTATACAGAAAGAAAGCTGGCAGCCTACCAGCGCTTAAAGGCACGTGTCGACGCAGGTAACCGGCGAAAACATTTATATGAACAAGCGCCGAAGGTCGTCGACTAATTCCGACAATCTACCACAACGCCTGCGCCGCCCGACAATCAAACTTAATACAATCAACTTGGTCTTATGTAACTGTTGCCGGCAGCGGTTACCACCTTCCTTTCTGTTAACGGCCCTTCACTACTTTTAAGAACCACCGAAGCACTAAACGAACTGAGATTAAAATAAAACCTTTGAAAAAGCCAACGCGCGTAGATATAGGCGTAATAAACATCATAATATCAACACATTATCATATCTAATATTTACATAACCAAGTATTCGAAACATTATTTATTGTAACATGCTTCAAACGACGCTACTTTTTCTTTGATGGCGACGATTATTCTTTCTTATATTCAATTCTTATCGTCAAACAACTGAATAAATTTTAAATTCAAATCCAATAAATTATCCAAATCAAGAAGAGAGCATAAATTTTCAATACATAATAAGTGGCACAAAAAATATTTGCCCCAAAACATGAGCAGAGCATGTTACGTTATCGGAACGCTGTCAGCAGTGTTACGTCGTAGCCACACTTGCGCTATCACGCATTCCAAACGTCTCCCAGAGCTTATTGCGTCAGCGTATCGCAAAACCTATGCAAAACTGAGCCGTATCTCTAAGTACATAATATTAACATAAATATTATTCAATAACTATCACAGCAGTAACGCTGAAATCGTGTAAATAATTTTGATAAAATTCCTAAATATTATTAGAAGACTAGCTAATTGTTACATCAAATTTAGGTATACGATTAACAGTTGGTGTTTTGATTGTATAAGTGACAATATCAAGAACTAATCAACGGACCTACGAGCGAACTCGAGACGGATATGTTTAGTATGGGGGTAAAAAGCTCTATTTAAAAATGACCGAATGTTAAACTGTACGTCCTAATTGACACAATTGGTAAATGTTTATCAAAACATGATCACTTTATTCTACATTATCGGCCATTTCCAAGGAAAGGAATGTTAGTACAAACGTGGTAGTTTCAATTCCTAGTGTTGGTAGGCGCGCGTTCTCACTGGCGCTGCATGGACGCGTTGGCGGGCAGCGTGGAGCTTCTCTGCGACGCGTTCATGTACGCAGCTTTCAGGTTTGAACGCATGGAGTCCCTGGAACACATAACAATACATACATTAGAAAAATTTAGAACTGTGCGAAAATTATGTGCTTTATTGCAATACCCGATAATCTATTCTTGAATGATAAATATTAAAGTGTGGATTTCTTTCGTACAACTTTTCCTCTCAATGGTTGGTTGGTTGGTCTCAACTTGTATTTCAATGGTTCGACTTGTGCTCAAATCTATAAAACGGAGTGATTGTCGTAGGCTCGTTGTACCTGCCGCACAACTTGGTGTGGTCGTGGTTGGTGTGCGCGGCGCGGTACCCGTAGCGCTGCACGCGGCGCGCCAGGCGGGCCACCCAGCGGCGCTGCTCGGGCGGCGCGCCCGCCAGCAGCAGCAGCTCGCGCGCGCGGTCCGCCTGCAGCTTGCACGCCGCCACGCCCACGCCCCCGCCCGCCTCCTCCGACACGTGCTCCGCGTGCACCTTCATGCGGCACCCTGCGACAGATTGCATAATGCGATAAGGCTGCCAGTCGCATATTTACGCCAAAATTGGAAACAAGATCGAATCAACTTCCAATCTGTATTAACGCAAAATACAGAAGAAACCAAAGAGTATTCGAAAGAGTTACTAGACCGCAAAATTTCATGAACACAAAAATTTCAAAATGATCTAAATAGTGTTGAAACAAGTAAGTCAAAGCATTCAAGATAGTATTCATAAATATGCACAAATAAAAATTTCATGCGAGTGTTGGAGCGAGGATTACACCCTTGATTGTCAGTACGTAATGTAAGACTACTCACTGCGACACTCGTAGGCCTGCGGCGGGCGGAACATGTGCCACAGCGGGCGCGGGCACACCTCGCACGCGGTGGGCATGTGGTACGTGATGCTCACCAGGTCGTGCCCCTTGTGCTGGACTGTGTTGCCTGGAAAAGACATTAAAAATTATTATATTATATCGCATCATAACCAAAATAAATGATTAAATTGTGCCGAATAACAAATATTCCAATTCCCGTTTGTTACGTCTCAATTTATTTTACTACAAGCGATTTTTACAGATGGAACATAAAAATAAGCTTTGACTAATCATCGTCGGAGCCATGAGTACCCAATAACACCTTAGTCCTTAAAATATAACTTGATCTCCGCGACAGCAAGATAGACGTACTATAGACAAAAACTATGACGTAGGTACAAGAAGGACAGACATAAAAAGTATGCATTTCGCATCTGTCACAAAGTTTACCACTACACCATGACTGAAAATCTTCCTTCTGGTTACAATTGAGCCCGACATTTCGTTCTTGCTACAATACATATTGCTGAATAAACTCACCCTGATGGTCCTGGTCTGGCGCGGCTTCGCACCCATCGCGTCGCGCCTCGCCTTCGCCGGCGTACAAAAGTTGGAAGATCCGCGGAATGTCTTTGGCGTCCGCTCGGATCACGTCGCCTTGCGTCACCGATCGAACGTGAAACACTTTGCTGTAATAGGTAAAAACAATACTACATACATACATACATATCATCACGTCTATATCCCTTACGGGGTAGACAGTAGACATGTGCCAATCATGTTCAGGATCGGATTGAACCTGGAACGGTTCATCGGAACTGTGGAACTAGTTCCGTTATCATGTTCGCGGAACTATCTAGTTCCGCTAAAATTTTCAATGCAGGGCGCGTTACTTACCCACGAACTGGATATGGAACTACGACGACGACGACGACAGTCGTCGTCGTATTGCCATATGTTTTGAATAGATAATACACATGGCTTGACACGACATAATATTACCATAGCCATAGCACCTATGTAATGTACTTCACATCAATTGATTTACCTTCATACTTGGCAGGCTTAGGACTGACAACCAAAAGTAAATTATTTTACAATCTACAAATGAGTGTTTGGAGTCAATTGTTACTTTAAATAACATTGAATAGTTACATAAGTATCTAAGAATATTACGAAATTAATGAAGTGTGTGATTACTATTTTGCGGCAGCGCGGTGGCGGCACGGCGGCGCCCTCATATTTGGTCGCGGATATGTTAGGAACTGTGGACCGACTAAGCCAATCAGTTTGGATTGGACCGATATCGTTCCACCTCCGGACATAGTTCCGAGAACTATTACGGTCCGGAACGACACATGTCTAGTAGACAGAGCCAACAGTCTTGAAAAGACTGAAAGGCCACGTTCAGCTATTTGGCTTAATGATAGAATTGAGATTCAAATAGTGACAGGTTGCTAGCCTGTCGCCTAAAAAAGAATCCCAAGTTTGTAAGCCTATCCCTTAGTCGCCTTTTACGACATCCATGGGAAAGAGATGGAGTGGTCCTATTCTTTTGGTGCCGGGAACCACACGGCAATGCCGGGAACCACACGGCAAACAAAACAATACTATGTTAATAAAAAAGCCATATTATAGGCAACAAAGAATTGATTAAAACATAAAAATATAGGTAATAGAGTACGGATCCAACCATAAACGCAGCTAGGTATAGGCAAAGGCTCGAGTTCGGATCACCCCAAAACGCACGATTTTATCTCTCTGTCTCTCTAGTATCGAGGGAAGATGGAGATGATCTAAAAGCTAATAGAGCACCGCATAAGTCACTTAATAGGATGACTTGCCAAAATATAAGGCTTTTTGTCATAAACCTTTCCAATTGCACTTAGAAAGCCAGTTCCATATATGATCAGCCCCCATGTTGTCAAGTAAGATTAGTTGCAGACTAAGAGAAAGAGCGAAGGTAAAACATATTTATGTAAACCATTCCTAAGACCTAATATACAACCGCGAATCCAATATCATAACAGGCTCGGTAGTATGTTGCATTGTAGAATATGATGTTTTTGAAGACACCACCGCATATTGCTTCTTCCAGCAGCAACAGTATATGTTCTGTTTGAAGGGCACAGAAAAGCATACCCTACCGGCTTTGCTCGTTCACTTCTACCAAGACTTTTATACTGTAGTACTAACCTCAAATCCAATATCATGACAGGGTCTGTCGTATTCTGCTTATCACTTTCACTATTGTAGAATATAATCTTCTTTGAAGATACGACTACATATTGCTTCTTCCATCCATGGCGACGAATATTCTGTTTGAAAGGCACAGATAGCCAGCCCTCCAGGGTTTGCTCGGTTTCGCCGTCCTCGGCGTCGGCCGAGGACTGGGACGCCGTCTCGCTGGTAAGAGCCGCGAGTTTCTCTTTGAGCTGCTCGATTTCTACGTCTTTGCTGTCGACCTGAGGAAAGGATTACAATGATCATTAATATAACTACTTAGTAGTGTAATTTTTTATCGAAAATCAAAGGCCATATTTCAAAAAAATCGTGCCGCTTGTTGAGAACTTTTGAAAGTCTCAATGGTAAATGGAAATATCTACACAATCTTTATGCGCTGTATGCGATACAATATGTTTGTATGGATGTGGGTTAAGTTCTCCCATTAAATCCTCACACCAGAGTGCAGGCGCGTCATCTTTAGCCTTTATTAAGTCGGTGATCTACCAAATAGTCCCAACGACTTGGTTTCTATGAAGCGTTCGACCAAAATTTTCCCACCGCAAGACATTTGCTGAAGAAGGTAACGATGCTTTTAAACAATGGGATAATGAAAGCCTACAGATGAAAAATGTAAGATAGATATACCTGTACTTTGTATGACATCAACTACAAACAACATTTTTTTTCCTCCTAGCATTAGTCCCGGTTACATACTCACCACTTTGGAGAGGAGCCCGGGGTTCGCATTTGACCATGGATCCTGGATTGGGTGATTCAGGTTTTATACGAAGCGACTCCCGTCTGATCACTTTTAGGGGGAACCTAACTCATATTGGATCTAATTTTACATTTAGTTTGTATAGTCAGATGTTAGCCGAAACTTCCTCAAACAGCTCTATATTTGAAAAGCTGTTATGTGATGTGCATCAAAGTATTCAATGCCCTTCCGGCGGATATCAAACGTCTCCTAAACCTGGTTTGTACCACAATTCATACCTCCATAGCCAGCCGCAGCCTGGTCTGCTGCTCTTCCACCACCTGTTGCTGCGTGTCCTGCAAGTCCCGCTGGAGCTTGGCAACAAGTTGGTCGAACTTCTCCTTCTCCCGAGTCAACTCCTGTTGCAGTTTCCTGTAATCTTTGTCCTTGCGCACCGACATCTTGCTCTTCGCCTTGGCGTTGGTCGGGTTCATGTCTTTCCTGAATAACAAACGCACAAATGTTAGGCACTATTCACTGAATGATCGAAAAAGAAGTTCTAGGAAAAGTTGTCGGATAAGTAAATTCTGCAGAAAAATAATTGGTTAAAATATTTACTTAATTATGTTTCTAAATGTATTAAAAAATAATTACTGTTAAATCGATTTATGCGTCAGTTACATTGAGAATTTTCTTTTCTGCAGCTATTGTTCTCGCTGCAAAGCTAAAAAAGACCACAATTGCCAATAAATCTTATAGCTTATTCCACTCGCCTGTTCATGATCTCGGCCAGCTTGTTGACGGCCTGCTGCTTGAGCATGTTCTCGGAATTGAGCTTCTTGTTGAGGCGGTCCACCTCCTCCTGGAGACGCTGCAGGGTGGCCACGCGCTCGGCCAGCGCTGTTCCATTGCGGCGGAGTTCGTCTACCTCCTGATTAAGAAAGAAACGTTTGTTTTATCATTTCATAAATAAAGAACTAAATAGACACAAATTATATTTTGTAAAGAGTCCAGAAAAGGTCTTACTCTTCCCATGATTCGGCGACGATAAGCCGTAGGTTGGTATAGGTGATACTGGGATTTCATAAATAAGTGGTGCCCTAGAGACAAACCAACCGCAAAACAAAACAAATTTTCTACTAATAATATTTTGCACTGCATATAAAATTTCACAAATTTTTAATCTAACCGCTGAAAAAACAAGCGGGTATACTCCTGGTTTGATGAGTGAAATATTCATGACGTTATCTATTTTTTAATAGATAACGTCTTTCTTTTGAAAGGCACGCAAAATGGCAAGAAAAACATAGAAGTAGTACTCCATTATTATTACACACTTCCTTAATCGCCTTGTTTGTTATGGTCTTAATCGGAAGTATGCTCGTGATTAAAATCATAGACATCAATGATTCAATGCGGCGATCAATCGAAGGCGACTATATAGATCATTGGGATCAAAGAGAGACGCGAGCGATTCAATAATTCACACCCACCGGCGAGCCCACGCGACGCAAGCGCCGGTAAAATCACCAAAATAGAACGCGTCTCTATTCTACATCTGTTGACAATATTATTACAAGGATGCCGGAGAATATTCCGTATTCCAAATATTTTCTATTTCTAACACCGTTACTGTTTGTACCTAATTTTGAATTTCCTGTAACATTATGTGAAGTAAATTTGTAAATTTTCTCGTAGGTACTTATTCCAATAATACCTTGTTATAAAACTTTTATTTTAATTATAAAATTATCCGTTTAAAATTATTCTGCTTTGTGTTTCAGTCAGCGGGGTAATTTTTTTTACGTTTCTACGTAAATTTGTATCTTAATAAGACCATTGCAATCGACTGTTCTAATAAATTCTTCGACCGCAACAACCGACATGAATGATCGTATCATGATGAATCAGTGACATAACAAAAATCCACACAGCAGAAAATATAGTCCATTAAGTCTGATCACAGGGAATTCTTGTGACGAGAATCAAAGAGAGCGTCATCGCGTCTCGTCTCTGCAGTTACTTCATTGTGTTCTCTTTTTGCATCTCGACGACCATCTGTTTATTGACCTTATGACGTTGTACCGCTGCAGTCTCCCCTGCGCCATCTTCACAGCACAGGCGCACATACACGCGCGTGCACGCCCCGGGCTTTCGCCTTTGGACTACTACAGCGCTCATCGAGTTAAGTAGCTCGCTATCCTTTGGCGGCTACGTGCTGGATCTCATGTCTATAGCTAAACCCACGCCCGCTTTAAAATTGTAAAACTAGTAATTATTAATGTTGTTTTTATTCTATTGATCTTAAAGTTACATTTCCTGCAACGTTTTACCTAAACGTCACAACCTAGTTTAACAAGAAGTGCCCTACCTTCCTCTGCAGATCGATAGTGGCCCTGTTCTCGTGGTCGCGGTCCCGCAGGCCCTGCACGACGGCGTCCCGCGCCGCCAGCTCGCTGCGGTGCTGCGCCAGCGCGTCTCGCATCTCCAGCTCCTTCATCGTCTTCTCCTTTTCCAGCTCCGCGACCGTCTCTTCAGCTATAGACCTAGAAATAAAGAGATGAGCTGTAGGTTTTTCTACTCGAGTGGTATAGTTTAATGTGTAATGCCTTATTTACTGTATGTTATAATATCAATGACATTTTTTTGTGATCTGTGAGTCTATGAACAAATGTATTCTATCATCTATGAAACTGTTTTTACATAATTGTAGACCAAATTAATATCTTAGCTACTTTTTGTTCAAATTGTCGACTAGTCCTCAAGTTCCCATCGACCTGCCGCTGAAACTCTTTCACTGGATTAAAACAGAAGCCATGTTACCTAGCAATAGCCTCGGAGTCAGCCCTGGCGATGGCCAGCTGCAGTTGATGCATGAGGCCAGCGCGCTCCTGCTCCAGGTCGCGCGTAGACCGCGAGTTCTCATCGACCTGGCGCTGAAGCTCGTTCACTTGAGTGCGGTAGATGAGGCAGAAGTGCTGCTCGTTCTCGAACTGCTTGCGGAGCTCTTCACACTGTTGACAATACAATCATATTAGACTACGATTAGATTTAACATGCAAAAGGCAAAATGTGAGGAAGGTATTGAGACAGTTGCGTTTGTTAGAAGGTTAAAAAGTGGTTCATATCTTATCATCCAAAGAGGTCCTAAACTCTGCTGTACTTATTGCACACTTCTTTTTTTATTTCGATCGATTCTAAATAGAGAAAAGAAATTATGAAAAGCGTAGGTTATTTAGGTATACAGATTTAAACAAAGATACAGCATGTAGAATCAATAAATAGTGACGTGACTAATGGACATTTTAACGTAACAGTGAACATTGGACTCCTAAATATTTACTTTTTGGTTGGATACACTGGGTGAATGAATCGTGAGATAACGAATGAGAAATTAAGAAAGATAACTTGTAGCTGTCTTCGTAAAAAAATATTTTATAAATGCAAAATATATAAAACTGCAGCCATTTAGATAACTTTGACTTCTTAAAATACTAGATGTTAGATTAATGGCGAAAAGTAGTTTTAGTAGGTACTACGTAAAACAAAGAAGTGGATAGCATTAAAAAAAAAATTAATTGTAGCGGTTTTTAAGACGTTTAACTAAAACGAACCCATAGCCTGCTACAATTAAAGTTCGCATTTTTTCTATAAGTAATATGACATTGCGGTTATGACAACCGAGAAATACAAATAACTACTTGTACAGTGCCATAAAATCATCTTAATACGAGTCTTCCAAGATTATTAACAAGAATTAACAGAAGATGATCAGGAAATAGTGCGACATAACATTCAAGCACATAAAAGTGCATTAACGCAAGTGTTTTATAGGCCAGCCTCCAATGTCAACATTGTTTGCTCAGCATTCGTATTAATTCATACAGTCGCTATGTGACGCGACAATTGTCATATAATAAACATATTATAATTATTATTATACATATTTCTATATATTGTAGGTATTATGTACACCATGATGAAATTGGAATGCTGTTTCATATTATAAAATTAATATTGAGATTTTACGAAAATATTCCCTTTAATTTCGAATTTTGTGTTGGCTTTACAGAATATCGTCATCATCGACTATACGTGGGACATACTTCATACCATTACTAAATAACAGTGTTTTATCGGTGTCAATCTGGGCCATTACAATCCACTTGTTGGCAGCAATGGCAAAAAGATTATTCTTTACTCGAATCTATAACCTATCAAACAGCTTGTTTATCTCCATATTTTATAACTTCCTACCATGTTTTATTACATTCTACCTTTTTAGCGGATAGCTTCATTATAATTACTATTATTTGCATTCAATTCAGAATTCATTGCTTTTTATTCAGATCTTATAAAAGACTTCGTTTTAATTTCATATTTTATTATCAAATATTCCAACACATTCAATATTTACTCATAAGAGTGCGCTTCGTATGATTAAAAATAGGTATATAACTGCGACACCAAAGCGAACTAGTACGCATAATTTTACATTTCACTACCATTCAATGTGAACACATGTAATCGGCATAATAATTTAACTAAAGCAGGTCTAACGTATCTCTTAACATTCGCTGCGTTCTTAGAATAGATATCAAACTCTGAATACTAGCAGCGGACTTCCAGTGAAATGATGTTCTGTAAAATCGATTGAATTGCTAGCTTAAAACAATTTAATGTATCCATATATTTGCAGCAAGGTATATTCAATCCATATAATACCCTTTTTGAAACTCTATCAACGCTATATTTGTTTGTTTTAATAATATGTATTTCAATATATTACTGCAGTGGTCAATCAAGAATTAACAGTTTTAACAAACATACATATGTTCATCCTTGAAATCTTCATTTTGTCCGTACTATCGTTCAGTTCTATGTTTATTAGTAGTACTAAAAGAAAAAAAATGTCCGTTAATTGGCTGAGGAAAGAGATGATTTTATTCAATATTACGAAATATCTTCTGCCATATTTCTGATTGAATATTTTAATGAAAACAGCTGCACGTTGGGGTGAAAGGAGAATAAACTAAAGCACGAATAACTGTATGCGGACGCCTTACTAAGGCATAATCAAGAGAAGCGATCTCAAAGTTCGTGTCATAAATATCAAGGTTAACAATGGATACCTATTCATGCGGTACCAATGTGCAGAAACATGTTATTTTTAGCCAAGTACGGAAACGCGTAGGGTAAAACAACGTGTCAAATGATCTGGTGAACCTTTTTGTTAGATCATTTTGGGTAGGTGGTTCCATAAGAACTACGTGCTGTAAATTTTCTAATAGAATATACCTAGTGTAAATATTACCATAAGAAGCCAACTGTAAAAATCTATCAAATTATATCAAAGCTGTATGCCGGAGCTTGTGTGTCGAATCGGAATTGAGATGAAGATGGAGCAAGATGATCTATAAAAAACGAAATAATTTCCATATTCGTGCGTGTTCTAAGACGATCTTACTTATAATCCTTGCATTATCAGCGTTTTTGTAAGCAGGATTATAAGCACATGTGAGTCATATATTACGAAAGTGTGCTAAGTCAACGCCGCGCCATTATCTTTAAGATGCTGTAAATCGTACAAACTTAATGTATCTAATCTATTAGCGGTTACCGGTTACATTGTGTTTATAATCCAGAGATCACTAATAAAACTTGTAACTGTTTTTTGATTAAAAGATAAATAATATATTACAGATGTATTTAAACAATTGTTTTATGTTTTGTCTTATATTGATTAGTTAATTAAATTATGTATCGTGCACTTTGTTAGGAAATATTTGTCCCATTTCATGTGCATAATTTATCATGTCCGTAAAGATAAAGAGTCCTGATTATTTAGTTTTGTAGGCAACCTAGTTAGGGAGTATGTTTGAACTTTACATACATACATATAGTCACGTCTATATCCCTTGCGGGGTAGACAGAGCCAACAGTCTTAAAGACTGAATGGCCACAATTGAACTTTACAATATCGGAAAATACACATTAATACACGCACTCTCTAAATGCATTTTATAATACCTAAGTACAATTTTCGCAATCGGCCGCTTATTGATATAACTAGATATGAGTTCAAATTAATTTAACAGTTTTATTATGATCGGTCTAACAATATTATTCGTAAGTCGTCCAAGAATATCATAAACCTATCTTAGAAATTGTTATTGTACACGACTAGGTTACGATAATGAACGCAGATATAGCTGACGCAGGTATTGCACAATTATTTATAAACGTAACTAGGTATTAATATGACAATGAGCTTAATATTGTCAAAGGTTCCGAGAAATCTAATGAATAAAATTTTAATAATATACCAAATAGCATCAGAATTCACAATGCATGAGTAAGAAGCTCGGAAAACCGCGTCGAGACAGTTTTTTATTTATTTCGCGACGCACAAGTACAACATATATGGCAAAAGTTGTGCATGTATGTTTGTTCAAGTCAAGACAATGACTCACTGTGTCGTAATCCTAGGACACTATTTCGGCGCGATGAGATTCCAACCTGCGAAAAACCACGACTGATAAATAAATACTTATTCCCATTCAACTTTAACGATGAAATAATCCTTTCAAAACTGTCTATCTGTTTATATTTTATTCCAAGGAATAAGTATTTATTCGTCAGTCGTGGTTTTTAATATACATATATTTTAATTACTAGCTTTTGCCCGCGGCTTCGCCCGCGCAAATTTATTTTAGATTATACGGATACGCCATAAAATTTCACCCATTTTTTAATCCCGTATCGTGTGGGACTATTTTAAGTTTATATTTGATTTAAATTCATATGGTTTCTCCCGTCTTGTCCCGTCTCTTCTCGTTCTGTTCCGTCCCGTCCCAACCTGTTGAGTCTCGTCCTGCCCCGTCCAGTCCTATCCTGTTTCATCCCATCCTATTTAGTGCCATCCTGCTTTCCGCAACTGATACGTATTTTTTACTAACCAAAATTTAAGACTTCGCGCGCATCGACACCCATCAAAAAACGAAGTTTCGTACAAACTTCCAACCCTTATTTTTCGCCCTTGACATGCAGTTTTCAAAATCCAATGTTTTAATGATAATTATTTCATATTAACCAAAATTTAATTCTAAAATTTCATGTGCCCAACGTTAAAATTGAAGAAATTTCATACAAATTTACAACCCCTATTTCACCGCGATAGGAATACAATTTTCAAAATCCAATAAATGAATTATTTTTTTAATCTAACCGTGAATTTAAATCTAATGTATCCAACACTAAAAATGACGAAGTTTCATACAAAGTTGCAACCCCTATTTCACCCCCTTAGGAATGCAATTTTCAAATTTAATTAATGAATTATTATTTTAATCTAATCGTAAAAAATCTAAAATTTCATGTGTCCAACAATAAAAATGCAGAAGTTTCATATAAACTTGCAACCCCTATTTCACCCCCCTAGGAATGCAATTTTCAAAATCCAATAATGGATTATTATTTTAATCAAACCGTAAATTTAAATCTAAAATTTCAAGTAATTATCCCACCCTAAAAATTACGAAGTTTCATACAAACTTGCAACCCCTATTTCACCCCCTTAGGAATAGAATTTCCAAAAATCCTTTCTTAGTGGATCCCTCCTAATTAAAATCTACCTTCCTGCCAAATTTCATCTTTATTGGCTCAGTAGATTTCGAGATTTCGTGATTCCTAAGTGAGTGTTTTTCGCTTTTATATATATAGATTATTATATAATCCAATATTTATATAGTATAAGATTTAGTATATTCCACGGCCTCTGAAACTAGTGAAAACAAAATCATTCTATGAGCAGTCCTTGTATTTTTTTCCTTTAAAACCTCAAACATAGTTTGAATATTTCTAAAATTATCAAGTGACGTAAATCACCAAGCGAAAAAATGCAAACCAAGTATATGACTCATATCAACCTTACCGTTTAAGCCTAGTAGATAATGATGTAACCGACATTTCTCTAGACCTTAATAATTAATAGTACTCTTACCGTTCCTAGCCCAATTCAGATACCTACTTAACTTCTTCTGATAAAGAGTATGATGGTGAAGATGAATTGCGTAATGCAAAAATTCACACGTTTGAAATACAAACTATGTATATTGTTCACTCGTGGTGGTGAAAGTTATCAAATCAATCAACTGCTTGTATGGTAGTACTAAAATGTAATAATTTTCTTAATAGGAACAAGGTCGCCCTTTTTGCAAAGTAAATACGATTTTTTGAGATGATATTTAAAACTAAGAATTAATGCTTATTAAGAATTCCTACAACAGTTGAAAAACCCAGTACGTTTTCACTAAAATAGAATGACATAATCCTCGTGGTCAGTTCCGCTGGTGCGCATACGCAATATTTATTATTTAGCACGACGTCAGACCATCAAGACTTTACAATGACAATGAACTCGGCCACAGAAACCATCGACAGCTGACTTGGCCGTCAAAATATGACGTCACCATTATTACAATATAAAAAGGATTATGTATCTCGCGGCTTATCTGTTTTTAATTTTTATAATAATCGCATCAATACTATGGCAATGATTAAGACCTCGCTTTAATCGTATAGTACTTAGCAGTTTTCAGAATCGTATCTAGTTTAGAAATAACAAGAGAGCATTATAGCAAGAACCGTACCTATGAATTTCTTTTACTCAATCTGCGAATTTTGTGCTGTGCAGAATATGTTTGAATTGCCTAAGTATGATTTCAGTACATCCACGGTGAAAAAAGTACCTATAACGCTGACTTTCCCTCTCTCTACGTCTCTTGAAGGCAACCGAAATAATTGGGAGAGAAGTAAGATAAAATATGCCTCATCTACGTTCACGGTCCTTGATTCGATCCCTAGCCACGTCATGGTGGACACGATCAGCTGTTACGCTTCAGAGCTTTGTTTTGCATGCTTTTGATATTTCATAAGTCATACACGACATTGCCAATAAAATATCACAATCAACTATCTTCTTAGTCCAATAAAAGACTCGTAAATGCAAAGAGCTCAAATTGAATAAATTAATTCTAACTATTCATAATGGGTATCATACACTAAGTCTCGATCGATCGATACGACTAGCTGCTCAATTCAATCATTAAAATATTACATGCTAAAATCACCTTTCATCTTCACTATTGTATGTATACCTACATCAATGGAAAATGTGACTGATATATCTTTTGACGCAGTCGAAACCGCTGAACAGATTTAGGTTTTTTAGAAAATTCTCAGAGGAATATAGCCCCGGACTAAAAGTACAAACAAAACTTTTTGAGGAGAGATGAATATAGATATTTTTATTCAAATCATTACATTTGAATCAAACAGGACAATAAAAAAATGCAAGTATCCGTTTAACACTATTTTGAATTTATTCATACAAGTTATTATGTAACTGCCGTGTGGTTGGTTCCCGGCACCAATAGGCTCTGTCTACCCCGCAAGGGATATAGACGTGATAACATGTATGTATGTATGATGCCGCGATACGCAAGTTATAAGTCTTTCCCATGGATGCCATAAAAGGCGACTAAGGGAATGGCTAAAAACTTTGTCGTACTTGTCCAAAATGATTTCGAGTTGGGGTATCTAAGAAGTGATCCTATAAATCTAGCTTCTCAGTTACAACTTCTTAATTCACACCTGCTAATTCATACTGCGTCATTGTTAATAAATGAGTCAGCAAATAAATATCAAAATAAAATAAATACATTTTAAACATAAACTCACCCTGGCATAATGCATGTCCCTCTCAGCGCTGGCTGCGGCCAATTTCTCCTCGACCTCGTGCAAGGCGGAGCGCACGTCTTGTAAGTCCCTGGCTCGCGCGTCGCACTCGGCGGTGGCGGCCCGCGCTGACGCCTCAGCCGCCGCCGCCTCGCCGCTGGCTTGCAAGCGGGCGGCGCGCTCTTGTTCCAACGCCGCCGCTAAGCCGATCACCTGAAGGGTAGAAGACGTATTAGCGAGTATGTCATTTCTCATGTATTTTATGATTTGCTTTTCAGCGACCTCCTCAAACCACAAATCTCAGGTTTTACTACCAATAATTTTGGGAAAAGGAAACATTTTATGCATATTGATTGATATTAATAGGACTTTTTGTGACTACTTATTAAATCATCAACTTTCTTCTTATCCTTTTCTTTTTGAAACCTTGAAATGTATTTAGTTAAACATGAATCTCTGAATCGAAGCCAAAACTGCGCTACTAAACCTTAATTATGAAAAATTTATAACATGCTTTTGAGGTAATAAAATTAAAACAAAAAACATAATCGCAATGAACGAACACCAAAAAAGCTTGACACCTTTGCTATCTACAAAAGATCACCTTACCTTTTCACTCTCCTGCCGGTGTTCTCCCTCCAGTTTCTGTAGCCGCTGCTGCATCTGCCGGTAGTCCACGCTCAACATGGACATCTGGCGGTCTTTCTCCTGGCACTGCGACTCCGAGCGCTGCCGGGCCGTCTTCTCTTCGTTCAGCTTGCTTTGCAGCGCTGGCGGGGAACAAACATCACCTGACACCAAACTTTCATGCCAAAAACTTGCCGCATTTATGGATGTGTTCACAAAAAAATATTTAAATTGCTTTATCAAAAAGCTAATCGCCAAAGGCAGTCAATAATAATATTGAGCTAATTATATTTTGTCAGCATATTAAGTGACTGCCATGCAAGCACTTCCTAGTGCTGGCAAACTCTTCAGCTAAATTAGTATTTAAATATCAATTAATAGTTTAAAATAAGTTAAAAATATAAAAACTGGGACAAATTACAGATAACAGGGAAAACTATAAGAAATAACCATATTCTAGCATACAACTAATTACTAGGAATTATATTAGCAAACTCAACAATACCTTTAAATATTATTTCCAATGTTCCTGAGGCATGCAAAAAGTGAATTGTATGTATAAATATGTCAGGGTAGTGTTAACAACATAGCTTGATCGATACCAAAGGAAAATAGCATTAAGGCTAATTTATGGGGCACAGAAACCGAAACCATTCAAATAAACTTACCTTTCACAATTTCGAGGTTCGCTTCTTGTTTCGAGAGCATCTGCGACCGCTGCGTGTCCTGATGGGCGCGGACTTCTTGTTGGTACATGTGCTGAGCGGCCCGTAGCTCGTGGGCCAGAGAGGCATACTCTTTCTCCAGTGAAGATAAGCGCTCTGAAAGCTGCTGGTTATCTGCAAGTGTTTGTGTCAACTTGGTCGACGCGCGCTCTAGTTCAGCTTGAGCTGCGTTCCACCTGCTGACGGCATCAGCAGACTGTGCGAGCGCGCGCTGTTTAGCTACCTTGGCAGCTTCCAGCTCGTATGAGAGCGCGCTGCGCTCGCGCTCTAGGATATCTCTCTGAGCGCGCAGGTTCGCGACCGTGCCGTCGCTGAGCGCCGCCGCGGCGGCCTGAGCTGCTGATTGTTCGGCAGCTTGTTTTCTAGACTTTGCTGCTGCATCAGACTCCTGTTTTAACTTTTCACGCACTTCAGTCAGCTGTTTTTCGAGAGCATTAATTTTGTCATTATAACTTTGTAAATTACTAAATTCCTTAGCTCTTTTGCTTTGCTCCTCCTCCAACCGCCGCTTCGCTTCATGGTAGTTGGCTTCGGCTTTCTTCTTTGATTCTGCTTCCACTTCAGTTTTTCTTTGTAATTCTTTTATATTATGCCTTAATAGTGCCAGTTCTTTGTCTGTTTCAGTAATTATTTTTTTGTTTCTAGATTCTCTTTCTGCTAATTCTTCAACTTGAGCACACAAATGCTCTTGCCTATCTTCCAACTTTCGCCTGATATCTCTTTCTCTTTCTAAGAGTTTTTCTAGCTGCAATATAGATTCAGATCCAACATTATTAAAATGATTATTGGAGATTGTGTCTACCACATCAACTTGCTTGGCCTTGCCTCCACATAACTGATAATCCCCATTATATGTGAAACCCACAAATGGTAAATGGTTTCCCACAAAGGCTTTAGGTACAGGAAAGGATTCGTCCAATGCGTCAGATTTTTCAATATCATCGAAATTCCTTGTATCATCGTCACTAGATAATTCCGGCACAACAGGAGGAACAGAATCCCTCAGGTTATCAAAGCTCCATTGGTCATTAATAAAGAATGGGTGTTGCTTTATCTCATCCACACTGTTCTTGCCAAGTCTTTTTACCCTATCTGTTAATAAACCCCGAATGAGTGATTTAGCTTCCTTTGAAATTTCTACATCGTCAGGAAACTGTAGGGAGTTTCGGTGATCCATAATTTTGCCATATGTCCCAACTAAACTGTCAGCATAAAAAGGTGGATCACCTATCAGCATTTCATATAAAAAAATTCCCACAGCCCACCAATCACATTCACGGCCATAGACTCCTTCACCATTCTGAGACTGTAGAACCTCAGGTGAGATGTAATCTGGTGTCCCCACAGCATTACTGGCTCGCACAAGGCCATCAGGTCCCATACGCATACATGTACCAAAGTCAGCTAGTTTCAGATGGCCATACTTATCAATTAACATGTTATCTGGCTTCACATCCCTGTGCACAAAGCCCATTCCATGTATAACATCCAACGCTAACACAATTTCCATAGTATAGAACTTGGCCCACTTCTCTGGTATATCATAATTGGACATAAGACTAACAAGATCACCACCGGGCATGTAGTCCATCACCATGTATAGATATTTGTGATCTTGGAAAGCAAAGTGCAACTTTAATATCCATTCTGAGTTCGCATGAGCCATTATGTGTCTTTCTTCCCAAAAAAATGTGGAATCAGACCGTTTGATCATCTCCACTTTACTGAGGAGTTTCATGGCATAAACATGATGTGTGGATTTATGTCTGACTAGTTGAACTTCACCGAATGCACCACGACCTATTACTTTGATCAAATCAAAGTCAGCAGCTTTCATACGCAGATCAACTACTTCTGAAGCAAACTGTTCATCTAGAACAAATAAAACATTATAATTTGGCTTGACAAACAATATATGTAAAGTCAAATAAGAAATTGAAAATCTTTTGTGATTTGAGAATAAAAAAACATGGTGTCACTTTCAAAATTCTTGTGAGAAACCTTTTATCATATTCATTATATTCCATTCTGATCTGGCACCTAGCGAAGGAAAAACTTAGTGTGTGACAGTTCCTTCTATGAAGATTGTGAAAGTCAATCTAGGGAAAGGCTATCTTTGGATTCTTCTTTTTAGTGACAGGGTAGCAACCTTTCACTATTTGAATCTCAATTTTAAAGCCATACAGCTGAACATGGTATAGATTCATTTCATACACATATTTAGAGGTATAAGAAAATTAATTAGGCTAAAATCAAACTATTAAATTTAATTGGTCCTAATAAAGAAGATGCCCAGCATTCCAGCCAATTATGACTTATCATATAATGAGTCTCCAATATCTCTGCAACCAACTTTCAAATTAAGGACAACAACCTATTAAAGGGTAAGACTTGTTTTCAAATCAGTTAACTAGTACCTACTTAGTTTATATGAACTATGATTATCTCATTAATATTCTGTTTTTACAAAGTAAATAAAAGAGAATCCTGATTTTATAACAACATTGTGATTATACTGTACTGTCATGCTGAAAATGTTCTATTCTATAATTATTTTATGACTGGCTCTATAATTTTTCTTTAAAGTAATGACGATAGAAAAAGGAATGTTTAGATGGTTTGCTAATGTGGAGAAGATGAATGACTGATAGACTAAGGAAAATGTAAATGGGAAGGAATTTCAATCAAATTGGGGACATCCTGTCCAAAGGTAAGGTCAAATGTACCCTTAACCAATAAGTTTTCATGAAGAGAGTTATGAATGTGCATAAAGTGATAAAAGTTTGCAGAATATGTGGCAAGCGAAAAGATGTAGTCTGTATTACCCTTCTGGGTAAGAGGAGTGATTATATGAATGCACGTTGCATATTAGCAATATATTGTTCTTTCTCTCTCTCATTTGTGTGTACACAGATGTGATTCCGAATCCAAACTTCTATAATGCATGAATTATATCATCTCTCTCTACCACTTTTATTACAGTATAGTTCTGCAATGAAATCACAGCAAAAAAAATAGTTTCACCTGAAATTTTATAAAAAGAAACAAAAGTACACAGAACACATGCATTTTGAATGAAAAATCAGTTACAGTGACACATCACTAGGTAGGAACTTCATTAGTAAGTAATAAGTCAAATTCAACTACTATCCCTACTTTACTAATATTATAAATGCGAAAGTAATTGTCATCTGGTTGCACGCCTTAACCACTGAACAAATTTTTGATGAAATTTGGTACAGAGATAGTTGACCCTAAGGAAGAAGACAGGCTCCTATTTTATTGTAAAAAAGGAACCACTTGGACAAAGTCACAAAGAGTCTAGAGTCAAAAGATAAAACATTCAGAATATACTCATAGCATAACAAATCAGAAATATCAACATCCATCAGTAGGTGAATAATACACAATAACATACAAATACAGTAGTTAACTACCTAACTGATAATTTCCTACATAATAATAATATTGTAGTACTCTTTGATTGCATGGCTTCTATCATACAGAAACAAATTCTTTGATATTTCTATATCAGTATCAGTTGATAAAACATCTGTTCATATAGAAAACAACAATTCCCATGAACATAATATGAATGGACAGTCAAACATAAAGAAGTAACTTACATCTGCTCGTGTAGGCCTCTACATTCTTCATGCGACGTATTGCCGGGTGGTCGCAGTCGGATACCAGGGCAGTCACAGTGTCGAGCAGGCAATCTACGTTGCCGGCGGAGCGAGGGTCACACAACCGCTCCTCCAGCAAACGCAGCCGCCGCAGCCGCTCCTCGTCCTTCACCGTCTCCATTCTCAATCGTTTCTTGCGTCCTTTGCCACAAGGGCTAAACACCACCGCACATTCTCCCGAATGCTGCCCCGGTTGAAATCACTACTGGCATCACGGCACTCAAATGCAAGATACTGTTGGATGACTCCCGGTACTGTCTTCCGCTTATTAAATTATCATTTGTTGTACAACTTATGTTTCATTATCAAAAAAATGTCTCTTACAGCTTGAAATGACAGCAGATAAAGGTGGTTCTCACAACAAAGCATATGCACGTTTGCAAACATAAACGTCTGATTAATTGCATTTAGAACTTATCTACTGACTATTGATCAATGATGAACACTTAATCGTAACAATAATTGGCACAATATTGAAAAATAGATGTAAAATAGAGAAATAATAACCGCTTGATTGATGAACGATGGATGATCGAACAATTTATAAAGTGAAGTTAGACCTAAGTTGCAAAGTAAGTTCGCAATGGCGACTGTGCAATACAAAATTTAAGATTTTGTATACTAGCAACACATATGTGACTATATTCTCTTTGGTCTAAATAGTGCTGTATTTTATTAATCGACTAATGAATTCAATCGATATCAATGTAATGGGTCACTGACGTAAGTTATAACACAATCAACTGTTTATTCACGACCTTTGTTATGAAGATTCGCCGTACAGAAACAGATTGTATAGTTAGTTATTCGTGGGTATAGTTATATTTGTGGGTTCGTGAAGTTTCGTGTCTTTATCTTGACAGCCCCTATGCGCAGCGATAGGTAGTATCGATGTATATTCAGTATACTTGGGTAGTATACTTGCCTGTGATAGAAATAGGGTTCATATCCAGGCTAAGCATATCCATGACATGACTTGTCCCACGATATGTCATCACGATGTCGATGCTCCATGCCGCACCGGTTTCATCGTAGAATCAATTTCCAAAATTCCATTGCATCGCGCGCCCTTTTTTTTTAGTGACTTGTCTGTCCTGCATGGACGCATATCTAACAATATTGCGGAACTTATTATACATGCATTTTTCTTGTATTTTGTGTGTAATGTGTGTTGCATAAAATGATGTATTGCATACTATTTCTACTAAAACTGCTGAAAGCGTAAAAGAAAATTGCAAAATTAGCTACTCATATTGCTGTACGGTTATGCCGTGTGGTTCTCGGCATCAATAAAAAAAAGAATAAGACCACTCCATCTATTTCCCATGAATGTCGTAAAAGGCGACTAAGGGATAGGCTTTTAAACTTGGGATTCTTCTTTTAGGCGATGGGCTAGCAACCTGTCACTATTTGAACCTCAATTCTATCATTAAGCCCAACAGCTGAATTTGGCCTATCAGTATTTTCAAGACTGTTGGGTCTGTCTACTACGCAAGTAGTAGTACACGTTATTATATGTATGAAGGTACGTATTTCTGTACCATATCGCATAAGTGAGTATGAACCTTTGTTTCATAATTTTGAACGTAGCCTTTTAGTATTTCCAAGACTGTTGGCTTCTATCCTACCCGCAAGGGATATAGATTGGGTATATCAGATATATAGTTAACTTGGTACCAAGCCATTTCACTCGTGTAGCGATTTATTTCACGTCTACACGATGCTACGCTATCATAGACAATGAAATTTAAGATGAGTAGTTCATTCATTCATTCATATTATTTTTTCATTCTCGTACACCGTCTGCCTCTGAATGGAACATGGCGGTGCTAGACAGGATGTGCACAAGTTCTTGATTTTTGCATTTATCAAATAACTCGACTTTATATTGATTATCGTACTTTTACTTTCTGTATTGTTCTGTGAATTTCAAAAATCAGTCTTAACAATATTCCCTTGCAGGGAGTAAAATTGTGAAATTCAAATTTTGCCATGAAAATTACCACTTCTCTGCTGGTGTAAAAATAATTGTGAAAAATAAACGGCAGAAACTCAGGTAAAATTATTGCTATGTAAAAATTTGGTATGACAAATAGGTTCCTAGTTTTGAGTGTCTATATCAGACAGCATCCCACCTCATAGATGACTATGCCCCATTTTGGTTCAAGTTCACTCTTCGTGTTATTTTACTTATTTTTAGGTGCTACGCTCTGTATTATGCTATCAACATATTCTAAGTCGAAAAATCAAGGTGTATTTAGTACCTATTTAAATTACGCGAATAGATTTCCTTTGTGCTCCTAATAATCACGTGTAGTTTGGCTCGTTATGAGGTCAATAACTGCTGAATTCCTCGATACTGGGACATTATTAGCAAGTGAGAAAAGTGACTGTTAATACATAAAATCTTTGATGGCTTTTGACGTTTACCTATGCAGATTTACAAGGGATACATTCGAAGGACATAGTTAATATACCTATGCATATTTTGCATAGTTTTGTAAAGGTGCAATTCGCATGTGCAACTGCATAATAAACCAGGCATAGGGCGCAGGGCAAGAGCACTGGAAGGGGTAACGCGGGGTGTAGTGCGGGCGGGGCTCGTCCGGCAGTCAGCTGTGCGAGTGTCATGTTGTCGCGATGCGCCGCGCCGTGGGAAATGGCCTAAACCGTGTCCTCATTAAATCCCCAAGAAATTTGACGCTTTTTATGTCCATTGCTCAAAATATTTTGAACAAAAACATCTGAACTGTAGTGATTAGAGTATTTAATCAGGTGTGTATGTAATTCAAATGTATATAGAACACATCTTTGATTGCATTGTCCTTTTTTGTCTAAGTAGAGCTAAAATCCTCCCACAAAATTTTATGTGTGGTTTATGTACTTATCAAGTGAAATCTTTGATGCTGATTCATCAAACACTGACTGAGATGAGATTACTTTCAAAGACTAAAGAATGAGAGGATCTTATCCATGGAAATTGAATGTTCAATTAGTGATGAATGTTTTTTTTTACATTTTGCTAATCAAAATTTGTTAACACTTCAAAACTTATATGTAAAAATAAAATAGGTAGGTATTTATGTAAGAATACCACTATTTCATTTATTGTAATATTTGAATATTCTCTTTTACAATGAACAATAAAATCAATAACATTTTTTTTATTTCAACTATTCATTTTATTATGCAATGAAAGGATATGAAAAGAATTGTAACCATAATGCACTGTTGCATAATTAGTTCAGAACTTAATCTCGGTAAGGTTCTGTGTATTCATATTTGCATTGTTTCATGAGTGTATGTTTGGCATTGACCATTGTTGTGCAATCAGCAATTTTCAATAAAGTTCTCTTTATAGCTTGCATTGGAAAATTATTATAACCAGCCATATACCTATACACATAGCTGAATTTTTAATCAGTGTTTAGTTTCGAATTATGCATTTCATTTACTTGAACAAGTAATTTCAATTCACACTGTTTTTGTTTTTTTTTTATTAAAGTTTCCATGTTCACTGGATATGTTAACTCAGATTTGATTATGTGAATTTATTTCAACTATCATCCATTAATCAATATTTTTTAGACGAGCTGAAAAAATACCTTTCAACTAAATACTGAATAGTAGACAATTTTATACATGTCTTTGCCCTCCCCTCAAGTCTTATCAGAAACACATTTTGATTTTAACAGTCTAAACCTAATTTGCACAAAAAAGAAAGACTGAAGTTTAGATCAATTGCTCATACTCATATGAAGTCACAGTCTATTTGAAAAATATGAAACTGACATACACAGTGTGGCATCTTGACTGAATTTTTGCAGTCATTTGATTATCCATGATAACTATTGCTGGAATTAATAATTTTAGAATTCAGTAGATTATTTATGAAAAGAATATCTCTGTATAAGAAATATATGTATTCTTTGTATAAATTATTATATTTTCCTTATAACTCTCTGGCTTGTAACAACAATTTGGAACTGACAGGCGCCACTTTGACCAGGCACTTTCAGTGGAGTCCCGAATATGTTAAAAATCGAATGATACCAATGCAGATAACATAAGCTTATTCTAAACAGTGATCACTTCATTCATTTCAGCACGCCGTGGCGGTCATGGCTACGCTCATCCAGGAAAATGGTATTAAAGAGTTGAGCAAGGGCACCCAGGGGGTGGTGCCTATCCATGGCATATCCGCACACAGCGTCCCAAGTCACATGGTACCCGACCATGAGTACTGCGAAACGAGCACCACAGGGTCGGCATCGCAACCCTGCCAGGACACCGCAGAGCCCACTTCAACGGCCGGCGCTCCCGAAGATGAGGAAGAAACCCCGGAAATAGATATCATGATAAACAATGTCGTGTGTAGTTTTAGTGTTAAGTGCCACCTGAACTTGAGACAGATAGCTTTGAATGGTGTTAACGTGGAGTTTCGGCGCGAGAATGGCATGGTGACTATGAAGTTGCGTCGGCCATACACTACGGCGTCGATCTGGTCCTCGGGCCGCGTCACGTGCACGGGGGCTACCAGCGAGGACCAAGCCAAGATCGCTGCAAGGCGGTATGCACGCGCGTTGCAGAAGTTAGGCTTTCAAGTCCGCTTCCAGAATTTCCGCGTAGTCAATGTACTAGGAACATGTCGAATGCCTTTTGGTATTCGCATAATAGCCTTCTCCAATAAATATAAAGAAGCAGAGTGAGTATTCTTATGTTTTCTTTACTTTTTGCCATAATATGCAAAAGCAAGATGAATGTGCGTAATGTGGGTAATGTAGGTAGCTACAATTTACAGGCACAAAATATTTTACTCATTAATGGATACTAATGTTATAATGAGTACAATGAAATAATCATTTTTACTGTTGGATATTTATTTCTTCATATCAAGAATTGCAACAAACATGTGGCTATAGGTATTCTTCCAAATCAGAAGCTTTAGAAGATAGGTACCATGAAAATGAATTAAATTACTAGGCTTCAGCTTTGTAAAATATGTAAACTTGAATTTGCAATCCATCTGTTATGTTTGTTTTTAATCAGACTTTGCCAAGTACCTAGCATATAATGACATCCAAATTGGCGTTAGGGTAGACAGAGCCAACATTCTTGAAAAAACTATAAAGCCACATTCAGTTGTATGGCTTAATGTTGGAATTGAAATTCAAATAGTGACAAGTTACTACCCATCGCCTACAAGAAGAATCCTAAGTTTATAGCCTGTCCGGAAGTAGCCTTTTACGACATTGATGGAATAGGTATGGAGTGGTCCTATTTTATAGTACCGGGAACCACACAGCATCTACGTAACCATTGCATTGTATACAAATTCATTGTATTAAATGCAAAATTAGGTATACATATTTATTTGTAGATCGTTAGATAATTTCACTGAATTCTATTGTAAAGTAAAATACTGGTAATTAAAAATCATGCTAAGGTACTTTGTATGTGGATGTGGGTTGGTCTCAGATAATTTTTAAATGCATTGTTGGCATTTGGCCAAATAACGTCGAAATCACACTTGTGATTCAGAGTTTTATCAGCATTATGTTGTAAGTCACTATTGATGAGATTAATCTATCCATCTTATATTTGTTTAATTAATGGCTAATGTTTTGTATTGATAAAGTGAATTTTTCATTGTTATTATTTTTGTTTTTTCAGCTATGAACCAGAGTTACATCCAGGTGTAACATATAAACTATATAATCCTAAAGCCACACTAAAGATATTTTCAACTGGCGGCGTTACAATAACAGGTGATTAATTTTCTTTAATCAGCTTGAGGATTGAAAATTGTTTGAAGATATTTTATGTTTTAATTAAAAAACATCTAAGGTGCATCTTTAACTGCAAGTAGGTACGTAGTTGGTCACATAATTTCTTATAGCACCATGTGCTTATAAAATATTTATGTATAAAAATAGTGAAACATTTTTAAAAGTCCTAATTCATTAAAAAAATACTAGTCAAGGTTTATGTATTATGTTTATGTATGAAATAACCCAGGTGAATTAAAATCCCACTCAAGATAGACTTTTGTCCTGTCGGCGACCTTCCCAAATCTGACATCTGACCGGCAGACGGGTTCATTGACATTGAGTGTAGAGGCCTTTTTCAAGTAAATGTCTTGTTTTCTGTCTGACATTATCTTATTGTTATGGAAAGGTATTTGTCGTGTTGCCTGCTAGAAGATATCTTCGACTTTTGTAGCTGCGACTGTCTGTATGAAAACGCAGCCTTGCAAGCCACGCAAGTTTGTCTGATTCTAAGGAAAAACAGAAATAGATGTATTGACGATTAGTAAAAAATATTAATTTTGTTAACTTTAATCGTGTTCATTATAGTATCAAGGGTCTGTCTATAATTCATGATTTGATTGACTTTTTCCAATCAATTGAAGGTATCTCCCATATAACGCCAACTACAAGAACAGATGGCGGGTCTCATCCCTAATAAGCCTCAGAAATAAGAAATACGACGAAAGGAGGTTTTAACCTCTAAACATTAACGTTTCAGCTCGCAGCGTGAGCGACGTGCAGTCCGCCGTGGAGCGCATTTTCCCACTAGTGTACGAGTTCCGCAAAACGCGCACGGCGGCCGACGAGGAGCTCCTGCGGCAGAAGCGCGCCGCCCGGGCTCCGGCGCCGCCGCCCGCGCCCCGCGCGCCGCCCCGGGCGCCCGGCGCGGACCCCATGCACCTGGTCACGCTCTCCGACGACGACAACGACTCCTGGGAGTGAACCCCCGCTTCCCCCCACCCCAGTGACTCTCTTGACGCGAAACGAACATAGCAATAACTATCGGTTGCTTGTGCAATCGCGCGTGTGTCAACGAGCTGTTCGGTTCATGCCAAAGATATTTATTAGGGAGGTGCTTCGCGCTCGTTTCGGTATCTCGATTCGCCGACGAATCTGTTCTCGTGATGCTCCTGTGACCTCTTAAGTATGTAGGTGATGTTTACGTGTAAACCAAATTTGTCATGAAACTACTACATTGAGAATAAATCTCAATAACGATACTCAGTCTCGTTTTTCATTTGCTGTTATGATTGAGGAATTTGTAGTGATAATAGTGTTCAATAAGATTGTTCTAAGAGATGACTGAATGATTAGTTAGATGTTAGTAATTGTAAATATGAAAAGCTTGGACATTATACGTTTCAATAAAAACACTTTTGTTTTATTGATATTTTGTGCATTTACCTGAAAAGATTTATTAAGTGTGTTAAAAAATTATGAACAAGTGAAATATTGATATTATATAGATGGTTTCTTTATTGGTAATTGATTTTGAATATTCTTTATGTTCATAAGATTTAATGAAATAAATTAAGGAAAATTAAATATGCATGTGAAGACAAACCTTATTAGGTAATCACATATGCTATTATAGTTATTTATAATTTCGAAATGCCACTTTCAATATTTTTCATAAGCTGGTAGTGCTTATAAGATCTAGTTATAGTTATGTTATCGAAACTCGTGAACAATGTGTGTACACAACAGAGAAGTGTTTAATTTTTATGGGCAAAACTAAAAATGGCAATAAAAAACGATTTTAATTAGTTAAAAAAATTTATTGGGAACTTGGAAAAAGTGAATGTGCTAAAAGTTCGTAAATGGGTAAATTTAACTACAGTAAATTTCAAGAAGTGGAAAGACAATGAGTTTTTATTCTTAATGGTCAAAATACCAAGGATCGTATGTACAAAATTAGTTTGGCACATTAGCCGTATATACTTCCAGTAATCATAAACGCTTCTTCAGTGGAATTCCCTTGTCATCAGTGTTACAAAAATGGGAGTGACAATGGACCCCAACTCCGTAATAAGCGAGTAACCAAAAAATTGCCAAAACATGATAAAGTCTGAAACATATATGCAGATAGTTATCTGCATATATGTTTTAGACCTCGTTTTCAAAAATCATAAATTCAAATTGGATGTCGCGTTAGGAATCGATTAAAAAATTTAAGACTCTGATTCATGTGTATCGTATTCGTCGCTGGTGTACCGCGTGTGCGAGGGTCTCGGAGGGCGGGCCAGCCTGGCCTTGGACTTCAGGTAGCCGTAGGAGGTTCCGGTGGGAGTGCGGATGTAGGCACTGAAGTCCACAACGGCAAGGCGGGGTGTTCGCACTGCGGTGCCTGTGGAAAATATGTTGGAAGTAGAATTTTGTAGGGTTCCTAACATTTGCGAGTGAACTTTGTGACATGTACATCTTGAATTCTAGCTTTCATGTTGGTCTGGTAACGAAGAAAACAGTGTATGTCAGCTGCTTCTATTCCAGTGCGGATTAAAACTGATTTTTTTTTTTAAATCTCAATAGGTATAATTAAGCCATCCAGCTGAACATGACAGGGAACTGATATAGACGTGAAATATGCATGTAATTCTAGCAATTCCACCAGAACCACTTAAATATAATGTAAAAGGCATGTAAAAGGCCTAAAGTGTGGGAAATGCCAGTATTAGTAGTCTGTGAGATGAAGACATACCCGTTATAATCGGCAGAATGTTATCAACATCCATGACTCCAGTCTTTGGTCGATTCCTCAAGGCCGTGTGTCTGGACAATGGAGGCGGCGCGCGCAAGGCCGGCGGTGAGGCTTGGGGTAGTGGAGGGGATAGGATGCGCGGAGGCAGCACCCGCCGCTCTGGGGATGAACTCGGTGACCTATCAAGTTTTAATTTATTTTTTTTAAATTGGACAGTTTTGGCTCATCTAGCCCAAGATAAGGTTTGGAGTAAACTAGAATACTGACTGTATAAAAATTTTAATGGCAAGTTATAATTTCGTCGTTTAATTCCAATGTTGATTGGCGTTTTTTCTTATTGGATCAGTCAATTACCGAAATGATCCAGATTTACAAATAAATGCTCTTCATCTCCGACTACTCTATAAACAAATTAAGTTACGGAATGACAGTAATTTAGCTGGACGCGGATCTTACTCATGTCGCTGTTGGTCTTTGTCTCCTGCGCCGTCGATCTTCGCACTCGAGGAGGCACCAGGTTAAAATAAAATATAAAACGTCAAGAAACAGCAGTGAGCGGAAGATCTGTTTCGAGATCCACCTGGATTTTGTCTCTAGTGCCGCCGTCTACCACGTGCTTCTTCCGTCGTCGTCTTTCCTAGTGCCACGCGCACGTGTCAGTAGTCGCACAGAGAGCAACCTATTTTCTACGTGTAAATAAGAAAAAAATCAGTCGACGGTAACCTTTCTCGAGTCGCGGTTGGTCTTCGTCTCCTGCGCCGTCTACCTCGGCTCTCCTTCTTGCTGGCGCGTGGCACTCGAGGAGGCACCACGCTCACGTGACGATAGTAGTCGCACAGAGCTCGTGCTACTGATCTACCTATTTTCGTGTCTGATTTGTTATTTAAAGAAAAATATAAAGAATCGCATCAACTAAGCCTGGAAATCGACCGTATCTGTATAGGTATTCAAATATAGAATCGAGCCAAATGAGCCAACGTAAACATTGCCAAGCTAACTGAGCATAACGAAACAAGAAATTCTTCCTAAACAGTCATATGTAGCAGCAGCCTTAATTTTGTACTCATTTTATTTGATTATGCGGACTAATGAAAGGATACAAGCTTCTTCGGTGTAGTGTATATAGGGTCCCCTAGGAGTCAGTCGACGGCCTCCCATCGAAGCGAGCAAGGTGTAAGCATCCATAGCTCCCGTGGGAAGCGTACGACGCGCGCTGCCCGTCACTAGTGCATCAGAATTATACAGGCAAGCTTCGGGGCGCCATGCCTCTACACGCCCAGCCAGGAATTTCGGAAGTACCACGTGACGTTCGAACCTGGATTTTATGTAGTAGGTATTTTATCTGGATGGTTGAAAAAAGTTACCTGACATCTGCTATAAAGATGTAAACGGCAACGTAAAGACAAACGCCACCATACAAGATCTAAAATATTTTTGTTACCTATAAACGTCATCGTACGAGTTTCCCCGCACAAATACACCTTCGTGGCTCATATCTGCGTGAATGTCGATGATGAAATCCAGTTGCACACCCTGTAAAAACTTAAAATTTAATCATAAAGTTATGTACAAATTTCTTTAGGAACTGTGGTCGCTAACCGAACAAAAGCGAACCTTCTCAGTAGTAACCTTCTTGACCAGCTCATTGACGGCAATAAGTGCGGGGTGCGAGAAGGTGGTGGCGCGGTCCCAACACCGGTTGAGGTCGGATCCTAGCAGGTCGGAGCGCTGGTTGCCGAGGAACACTCCGTCAGGGTTCAGCATTGGGACCACCTGCATGGATTATATATTATATTTCCTTTTACTCCAAGTATCTAAATCCACCAGAGTAGCTATTGTAAGTTAATTTACTATATATTAGGTAGTGAGAAGTTAAATTTCGAGTATTTAATTAAAGAAAATCTTATACAGTGACCTAGAAATTTTTACCTGAATGACGATATTGTTCCGTAATGCGGATGCTTTTTCAGAAGAGCTCACCATGAAGTCCAGGAATCCTTAACAAAGAGAAGGGTAATAACTCTTTGTTTAATAATAGCATCAGGATATCATATTGTTTTTAAAATAAAGCCAGATTCTTTGGAATTTATTACGATTCATGTCGAAGTTTTGATGCACTACTGCAACTGTTAGTGGTGTTTTCTGAATTTAGCCTATTTCAATTCAGCCCGAAACTACATACAGTATCCTTAGAAATACTTATTTATTTTCAAAATAGTATATAATGCCATCAACACAAATTATAATTAAATCTACAACCGCTTCCAAAGCGCAAGTTTAGAAACGGCGGCATAAACTTCCTATCTTGTTTTGTACCTTCGAGTTTCATACCTTGGCAAATATAGGAGGCCGGTTGTTCGCCACTGTGCACCCTGGACAGTATCAGCACTACTCTCTTCTTGGGTGCACCGACTTTGCCTTTAGCGGGAAAATGATCCTCTACGTGTTCTTTGTCTTTGACCCCGAAATCGCCGATCGTTATCAAATCGACTTTTCTCTTTTGCTGCAAATATAATCTCTGGTTAGAACGAGGCATTACATAAAGGGTATTTCTCAAGTTGTGAGCGAGTGTAAAAGCCTGACTGATACAATCCAGGATAATTGTCAAATGGCGCACTCAGGATGAACGCCCGGAGGAAGACTAAAGTAGTGCATCTGGCGGTGTCCAAGTAGTCCGATGGGGCTGCATCAGTTTACTAAAGAAAAGTAAGAAACTATTGAAGATTACCGTTGTTTGTGCTATCGTCTCCCTGGTGGCAAACGCTTGAGCTCTTTTCTCCCACAGAGTGAGGTACCTCTGAAGTCTGGAGTACGAGTACGGGGCTGCCGTCGCAAATTGGTAGATATCCTCTTCTTTATCAAAAGCAAATGCGATGCTTAGTATTTTGCGACCACGATGGGGCAGGGAGCGGTGGTAAAAAAGCAGGCGACGTGGTAAGCGTTGCCTGTATTACGATAAGTAACAATCTATTAATTCTAGGGTAAGTTTAGTAAGAAGTCTATTGAACTCATCTATCAAGAAATTTACATGATGATAATGCAAGAAATTGTTTTGAATATTATTATTAAGAATTCTGGGGTTAGTGTAGTAAGAAGTATCTATCAGGAAGATATTGAAGTCATTTATTAGGAAATATACACAATGATAACACAAGAAAAAAATTTAGGTAATAGGTACCTACTCTGTTTACTCACCATTTTTGTCGTGACGTGGATCGCACCAACGGCGTCATATCGGTGTTGTACAACGTATGCTCTTTACCTAAATTCACTATATTGAAAATCACCCTCTGAAAAACGGTTAAGAGAATCTTTTTCAATAAATAAGGTATATAAATACTTAATAACGAACTTATAAGCTAAGGTTTAGCTTGAATCCACTTTGGAAAACCATAAATAAGTACTAGACTTGACTAACAACACCAACTTGTAAGTTGTTATATCTTTTAATGATGACTTGTAATCGCATCTTCTTAGTTGCTTGGAAGATATCAACACACCTGATCCTGCTTAACATTCTCCACAGTGAAGTTGAACCAAAACCGACACCTCGGTCGACAGGTGTCCGGCCGGATGAACAGATCGTACTCTAAGTCTGAGATGTGGTCGGCCCGGCCGAGGTTGCCGCACTCGAATGCCGCGTCGAAGCAAAGCTGCCCGCGCTTGGCTTTGCCGCTTTGCCCGGGAGGTCTCACGATCAACCTGTTCAGGTTACCGAGACCTCCTTCCCCGTCGCTTTCTTCGCTGTCTGTTAAAAAATATTAACAGTCGTTACAGTTAAAAAGAAATCAAATTACTAGCCACATAGAGAAGTGTTTTGTTTTCTTTGATAGGACTTTATGCAAGACTTTTTTACATCACAATTACCTAAATGTGTCGGTTAACGAAAAAATAACGTGTAACGAGACATTGCAATTTAGATAGTGACAAGTTTTAAATCAATATTAATTTACAGGTGCCTGCCATGCCAAAATGCATTTCATTTCATCTATAAAAAAATATTTTTTTTTGTACAGAGGTAGTATTATAGGGTATATAATTTATAGATTAACAATATTCTCTGTTCAGTCTTTAAACGCAAGACTAATTTCAGTTCAATTATGAGCTGTCAATACCATCGTTCCCGCCGTGGTAAATGCTGGTGTGTTCCAGCTGATCGGTGTACGCCGCCATGCAGGAGCTCGACTGACGTGCCTCCGCAAGATTGCCGGCTACACCACGATAAGTGTAAGGAAGCCGTTTAGTCCGACAGGGATGGATTAAGGGTGAGGGGCCCCGCGGGTTATACTCGTAGCTACCATACCATTAGCTGTATGTACTTACTTACATGTACGTACCGAATCTTACAAGCGTACGATTTCCGAAAGCACGTCGATCCTTCGGGTTGTATCGTACTTACCCCACGCATTATTCACCCACATCAGGTCCTCTGAACAGGGACTGCATGTATCTACCGATACTTTACTTTTCAATTCCCCACCAATTCCTCGTCAAAATCTTTAAGTTTGTATCATTACTAAATTAAAGACTTGATTTTACTTACGTATTGCATATCACTGTTACGCATTGCATTGAATCCCTTTTGTACGCGTAACAGACCAAAAAAGACTTGTCGATTACATCCATTTTTTGATTGATTCCTCCTCCTCCACCTATGGCCCCATATAAACCTTACAATCCCGAGCCTAAAGATGTCTAAATCCAGCCCTGTAGTTAACACGCTAACGCCTATCGTCTTGTAAAACCTATTGAAATTCAAAGTACTTGGAATTGACCCGGCAAAACTTGTAGATAACGCCTAGGGAATAGGTATAGTTTACATGCAACTAACATATACGTAGTTAAATGAAAACAAATGTCTTTTACCAAATCCCAAATCAGCAGTAAACTTCATGTCATCTTGGAAGCGGCAGTAAACTTAGTTTTAAGTAATTTATTTGACGTCAACCAATGTTGTTAAACCATACGTTTTGACAATTATTAAGCGATATGAAGTATCCTATAATGAATAAAAATTTTGAAATTTGAATTTTTGCAGCTGCCAATGACTTTTAAATTACTTTGTCAATAATTTCGTTGCTACTCCACAAAGGTGAAAAATAAAAAAAAAATAAAAAAAAAATAGCCTTCTTGCAGCGTACCAAATTAAGTATAAAGTGCCATAAATTAGATAAAACAAATTTTTACGTTTTCATTCTTCACGGCATATAGGTACAGGAACTGCCCGTCATAAGCCACAAGAGACAGACAGAGATAATAATTCAATACCCAGTTGCCAATTCGTAGAGTAGATTGTAAAGAGCTGTATTGAAAGTGGTTCAAAAAGGAAAACAATTTCAATTCCCTCAAACATTTGCACGCGACTGTTTGATTTCATTTCCTAAGTGTTTCCATTCATGTATTCTATCCAACTATAGCCGACTGTATTTAGTGTAATGATTGATTTCTATGATAAGGTACAACGATTTTCTATTAGATAATCGGGCCTATATTATTCCAATTTTTATAATTGTAATTTAATAATGATATTAAAGGTCTATTTGTATCGATTAGTTTTTTTGTATCTTTCATCCGTGGCTTAAGACAATTTCTAAAAATCCAAATGTGGACGATTTTTTCCTCACACTTGCATCCTCCGCGTCGCTGGAAATCCGATTCCTATTCCGACATTTTTCTCTCTACTATTCTGAGCCTTTGGCATCCTCATTTTGAAATCCATTTTCCCGCATAATATCGTCTCTTGCGATGTCAAACCAGAATTTCTTCAGTTTGGCCCTATTCGTAGAATCCTGGGCCAGGCGGCGAATATATATGCGGCTATACCTATGTTTTAACAACTTATAGTCAAATAAGACTTCGCCCGCGGCTTCGAACACATAAGGCACTACTTCAAATCTCGAGACCCAGTTGTTACTTTTATAAATTAAGAAAAAGATGAGACGTCCACCAATGGTGTAGCCACGGGAAAAAGCTAGCTAGATCGCCACTTACAAACATACACTCAGAACAATAAGTTGAGATCAAAAAAAATTTTTTGTTTTAAAAAAAATAATATGGCATCATCAGCAAGATCGGAGACTGTTACCATTCTTTTTTCTTGGTAACGTATGAACTCCGACAGATCAATTGAGAGAGTACTAGTGTTTCGCTACCATTAACATTATTATCATTATCAGAGGCATCAAATACTGGTAGAGCTTGTTAGGCACACCATTGATGTGTCGTAGTCTGGGGAAAGGCACCACATAGACAATTTTAGAGGTTTAACCTTTTCGTATTCTTTGTAAGATATTGACAACAACCTAGATACGTAGTCTAAGTCCATTTATATGGAAAGTCGTTTTCAAGATATAGCTACTGAGAAAATAAATTGGGGATTCTGTAAGGCATCTCTTCTTCCAGCCAATTTTATTTCTATTTCATTTTCCAGATAGTTTGATTAAGGACTTATTAAATTATAATTAACATAATACTACTCACCTGACATTTCAGCCTTTCATTAATTAAGTGCACATTTAAATCTTAGACTAATTAAAGTACACATCATTACAGTTAAACTATCAGACTCCATCTCTCGCATAGTTGCCTGCATAGAAGCCTCCAGTCGTTGCCACGTTACGACATAATGCGACATTTTCTTCAAAATAAATGCACAATAAACACAAAATATTACTATTTTGTTTGTTTCTGTACGCCTGTAGTTACAGTTACGGTTTCCTAGCGACCGGCCTGTATTTAAAAACGAAACATAAACAGATTTAGAAGAAGCACCATATGTTGCCGCCTTCAACTTCGCCCACGAAAAATGTAGCATCTTTGCCTTTGAGTCTTAAACAACCTTCATTCCAAATTTGAAAATGCTCTAGCTGTTGACCTTTTACAGCGTAATAGACAGACGTGCCGTGCCGTGTGGTTCCCGGCACCAGTACAAAAAAGAATAGGATCACTCCATCTCTTTCCTATGGATGTCGTAAAAGGCGACTAGGGGGTGGGCTTACAAACTTGGGATTCTTTTTTAAGCGATGGGCTAGCAACCTGTCACTATTTGAATCTCAATTCTAACATTAAGCCAAATAGCTGAACGTAGCCATTCAGTCTTTTCAAGACTGTTGGCTCTGTCTACCCCGCAAGAGATATAGACGTGACCATATGTATGTATTTATGTAGACAGACTTTTGCAATTATTGAATTCGTATGGATTTACAAAATCCATACTTCCACTATAGTTTTGTTGGATAACACATACATATAATTACGTCTTTATCCCTAACGGGGTAGAAAGGGTTGGATGGATTAGTGTCCATAAATGTATCCACAATATAATAATCAATATATGTAATAAATGTATCCATAATCCACAACATCATAAGTCCACAACAGTAGGTGAACATAACATGATTAAAGTGCCCAAATTAATGTGATTCGCATGCGGCCGGCAGTCGTAGCAATCCTCGTAGCACTTCGTAGCGTTTGTAGCAAGGTCTACATCTCGTAGAACTTTATTGTTAATTGGCCAAATAATTTTCCTAACTACGTATTTTCTATTTTTGTTCGAAAGTAAAAGTGTACCTATTTGAAAAGAAAGGCAATTCTCGCGTCTTAGATATATTATCCATCTCGATATTTACCGAAAAAACGCGGCGGATGTCAACTAATTTTGACATTAGGTATTCTCGTGTTAACAAACGCGATATTTATTAATGGCGCGTGGAGCCCTTTGTATTATGCTCACTCAATATATGCGTAGTAAGCTATGCAATACGACATACTCGTAAAAGTACGTGGACTATTTTTAACCATCCCATCCCAACTATCCCAATCCTAACTAATGTTATAAATGCGAAAGTAAGTTTTGTGTTTGTATGTGTGTTAGGTACCTCTTCACGGGTTATCTCCTGAATCAAACTTTTCAAACTAATCTTAAGGACCCAAACTCAAGAATCTACGGCAATAAAAAGAGCACGCGATTCCTTATTGATCAAAGCCTTTCGAAAGTATTATTTGGCATCGCGAGCCAAAAATATTCTTCTGATAGTTTATAACTAAACAATACGCATGTGCCGAGTTACTATATCAAGCCCTCCTTGCTCGTAAAGATGATACACGTGATATAAAAATTATTGGTCGTAGGAGGCTGAATTTTGCCTTGAAACCTTCTTTTCATTCTTATCAGATAAAACAAAGCTGCAGGTGGTTATTATATTATTGTAACGATAAATATTTATCACATTAGACGGGTTTTATCAGATAGAATGATCAACAAACGCCATGTCACTCATAATGAAGTAGTTACCTATGTATAATACTGTATTTTTAATATATAAACAAAACAACATATGTCTTTTGTTTATACCCGGACCTTATATCCCGAAGGAATTTTGAAACATCGTTTCTTAGCGTTTATCCTAACGTCACTTCAACAGTAACTGCATGGAAATTTAATAGATATCTATAGATTTCTTAGAGATATATATAGATTTGTCTTATAACGAGCTTCGGCTAATGGCTCGTTTGTATTCCAGCTTTTGTGGAATTTTAAGAAATTCGTGACGTAATGGCAAAATTTCAGACCAAAGCTTTCTTATTTTATCTTAAAACTAGCGACCCGCCCCGGCTTCACACGGGTGCAAAATTATAAATGTTATTATACATAAAAACCTTCCTCTTGAATCACTCTACCTGTTACAAAAAACCGCATCAAAATCCGTTGCGTAATTTTAAAGATTTAAGCATACAGACAAACAGACTAAAATAGCGACTTTGTTTTATACTATGTAACGATGAGACTAAAAATAGTCTCATTTACTCGTACACGTCTTCTGGAACGAAAAAATCGTTAAACTTTTCTGTTTTGTGGCTATTTATACTATTTTCCTATTCTTCAGATACAAAAATACGATTTACAAAATAAACATTATATTGGATGCTATTTATACAATACACTCACTTAAAATATAATCGATGGAAAAATTGTGAAAAGAAACAAAAAACTGTCAAAGAAAAACGCAACGAAATTCATAGAAGACTCCGCGATTTCAAATTGCCGGGCGCTAGGTATTCCATTAAGAGACAGGACCGTATTCTAGGGGACACAAATAATAAAAATCTTTACAATATTAATTATTATACAAATTTTAAACTTAACCTAACACCCGCTACACTATATTTATATCATTGTAATACAACCTGATTTATATTTTCCACCCGAGGGCAAAAGCTAGTGTAAAATAAGATAAGAGGTATTCCATATCCGCAATCTACAGTGACGAAAGTGATACGTAAGATATAAAAAGATCATCGTATTTATCAAACACAAACATAGTTGAAGTGGGCAGGACAAGTAACATCAAAAATGAAATCGTTATACCATCTCATGATATTGTAAGCATGCATAATTTATACTGACATAATTAAATGATAGGGAATAGGCACATTTATCTGATTCAGCTTCACCACGATCTAATACCGGTAAGGTTGCGGAGGTCGGTTCGTGTAAAAATCCCGGATTCCTTTTCAGAGAGGTTACCGGAATGAACACTTGGAGAAAGAAGATTATGATACAAATTATATAATTTATATTATTATAATTTATATGTTATTATTTCTAGAGTGGTACTTCTGGGCCCAGTCAAGTTCAATGAATGTAAAACAACCGATGCCCGTCAAAACACCGTGAGAAGATTCCCAGAAGGGTTCTTGTTTGGCACGGCGACTGCTTCCTACCAGGTGGAAGGCGCCTGGAATGTTGATGGTTGGTATCTAGCACTACAGTATGAAATCCATTACAATTCTTTGATATAAGTAATGTTATTTTGATCTGCACTTCTTGATAAAAGTTATCAAGAAAATGAGAACGTGCATGTTATTTATACTATGGTATTTTTTTATTTCGCTATAGCGAAAATCTCGCGATAAACAGAAACAGCACTTTGACAGAGGTATTAGATAATAGCAACAAAATTTTATTCCTAATAGGTACTACCTAATATTATAAATACGAAAGTAAATTTATTTGTTATCTCATCACGCGTTATCAGCTGAATCAATGTTCTTGAAATTTCGCAAAAGTGATATCTCTCATCCTGGTAACTACTATGGTTCCCCTGGCATTTTGGGCTTTTATAGGTGGCGCTAAGCTCGCGTGGTCTGACTAGCATTCTTTTAGAGATGGCGCTAAATTTTGACGGGCAATAGCTAGAACCTGCAAATCTACTTAATAATTTGATTTTATTATAAAACTTGTGTTCATTTAAACAAAATTAGTTTTCAAAAAAAAATTCTTTATACTTTTCAGGAAAGGCAGAAAATATTTGGGATCACTTAACCCACACGCACCCATGCGATATAAAGGACTGTTCCAATGGTGACATTGCCAACGATTCCTACAACCAGTACAAAAGAGACGTGGAGATGATGAGAGAGCTCGGATTGGATTTCTACAGATTCTCTTTGTCGTGGACCAGAATATTACCTACCAGTTTCGTAGACAAAATAAACGAAGCAGGCGTAAATTACTACAACAATCTGATAGACGAAATGCTTAAATATAATATCCAGCCGATGGTGACGCTGTACCATTGGGACATGCCGCAGAAGTTACAGGATCTAGGGGGGTGGAACAACCCTCACATCGTAGATTGGTATGGAGATTATGCACGCACTGTATTTGAGCTATTCGGGGACAGAGTAAAAAATTGGATCACCATGAATGAACCGCGTGAAATTTGTTACCAAGGTTATGGCGATGTTACGATGGCGCCGAGACTTAATATCAAGGGGGTGGCTGACTATATGTGTGCCAAAAACTTGTTGTTGGCGCATGCACGAGCTTACCATATTTATAACGATGAATTCAGGGAAACTCAGAATGGAACAATCGGCATAACAATAAGTGCAGGTTTTTCGGAACCGGCGTCAGAATCTGAGGAAGATAAAGTTGCAGCAGAGGAAGCCGCGCTTTTTGGGGTACGTCTCAGTGCCTATTAAGTAATATAATTTTACGCCTAAACCACTGAAACGATTTTGATGAAAGATAGAGTTGACCCTGAGGAAGAACATAGGCTTCTATGAACTAGGGACTTTTAATCGCAAAAAAAGAGGGGAGAAGGGATTAAAAGAGGGGATGAATGTTTCTATGGACATAAAATCGCGGACAAAAGCTAGTATTTAAATAGTTTGCACGTACTATCAAAACTCAGCATGGTAATTTACTTGTAGGTACCTTTTATTCAATTTACGTTATCGTATACTGATAAAATATTCTTATATTTTCCAGTGGGGTATATATGCTCAGCCAATTTTCTCAGAAACTGGAGATTTCCCTTCGATATTGAAAGAAAAGGTAGCTGCAAAGAGCGCTGAACAAGGATTCTTGCGATCTAGACTACCGGAGTTCACACCAGAAGAAGTGGAATACGTGCGAGGAACATCAGATTTTTTCGGGCTAAATCATTATTCTTCGGGTTACACGTTCAGAAACGAATCAGTTCTAGGTATATTTGAATCTCCGTCATCTGATGATGATCTGGGCGCTGGCTCGTATGTCCTCGAAGAATGGGAAACTTCTGCATCATCTTGGCTAAAGGTAAAATTTATAATCATATTATAAAGTAAATTCCCCTATTTTCTCTGTCTGTATGTGTGCGCTAATCTTGTGGACGGATTTTGTTCCTGTTTGAAATGCAGGAAAAAGGGATTTTCAGGGGGTTCTAGGGAAGGTTTATATATATAACTGGTACCCGTGCGAAGCCGGGGAGGGTCGCTAGTAGAATATAATTTCATGTTACAGTTTAGCATTGTCATCGATTAGTTCGCGTATTAGAATCTCAGATAAGGGAATAAAAATTGTTCTTCGGTCATGAAATTTGATCAAGGTTTAGGTAATTATTACATCTAGGTGCTGTTACGAATATTTCTGGAGATGATCTACTTTACATCTTGAGAAGGATAATAATAATATAAAGGCTGCAGCGTATGGATAACTACATGATTACTGGCGGAAGTACAAAAATAAAATTTCAATTCACGTATACATTTGCGACAAGGTATTGTTGAAAATTTGTGTGAGATATTTTTTAGAATTGTAACAGCTGCGAGATGCGTATAGATTCGTCAATGGTGCGTTCCAATAATTAGGCCCATTCAATTCCAGGTGGTGCCATGGGGTTTCTACAAACTCTTGGTTAAAATTAAAGATGACTACAATAATCCACCTGTATTTATAACTGAGAACGGGTTTTCAACTCTTGGTGGCTTGGAGGATGACGGCCGCATTTCGTACTACAGGAAGTATCTGGACGCAATGCTGGATGCGATAGCCGAAGGCTGCGATGTAAGAGTGTATACTGCGTGGAGTCTCATGGATAACTTCGAATGGATGCAAGGATATACGTTAGTAATCGTCTAAAGATCTCAGTTCCTTTACAGATAATAAATTAACCATGTGTATAAGCGATTACAATATTTCTTTATTTCTCTACGTTAAAAGTTTTGTATCTGTATTCAGTACGTGCATGCAAACAAGGATATAATAGACTTACAGGAGTTAATATAAATAGGAACATTGGAGTGGGTAGACCTAGACGAACGAATCTTGATAAAAACTGAGAAGTTCTGGCAAAAGGTCAGGTCAAGAGTACCCAAAACCTTTATTTAAAGAAAGTTATGAATTTGTTATTAGCAGGGAATTATGCAGGAATCGTAACAAGTTGAAGAAGTTGTCTTTGATTTTTCGTAGGTATGTGTACACAAACGGGATTCGTCGTGTAACTTATATTTTGTGATTATTTTAACAGAGAGAGATTTGGACTATACGAGGTGGACTACGAGGACCCAGCGCGCACGCGTACTCCGCGGAAGTCCGCCTTCGTGTACAAGGAGATCGTGCGCTCTCGTGCGCTCGACTGGAGCTACCAGCCTGACACCGATGTCATGACCATAGATGATGGACATTGATAGATTTTGTCAAAGCAGTCTACAGATGTAGCAGTGTACAGTATGTCGATGATAATAAAATCTTATGAAATACGCTATTGACTCAATTATTTTTATCTATGTCAACGGTAAAAGTAAATAAAATAAATCGACACCACCGCCTCTCATACCCTAAGAGCGCGGGCCGTTTAGGGCATCATGCTGCCCTAAATAAATAATCCTCCGCGCTCTTGCCACCGTCCATGTTTTAGCCGTTTTAGCAACAAACGGTCCAGCTCGGGATGATGACAAGAGACCGGGTATTTATCGTGGTTTCTACGTAGCTTCATAGCTCGGTTGGCTATAGACAGAATGTATGTAAGTGTTTTTCTTTTATGACTCTTTCCTGTACTCCCTACATTGTTTGTATGCTAACCGATGTTACGATTTAAGATTTTTCTAAAGGAGAACGCAACATAACGCTATAACTAATATAATGAAACACACCAAACTATGAACATTTGATTTATTCAATAAATATATATAATTATAATAATAATCCAGGCATCACAGTGCCGCCCTTGCAAACATCGACAAAGCTCAACGTATAGTACCGAAACAACGCCAATACCATGCAAAACCTTCGGCTCTAATATTTACAAGTCTTTCTTTAATACCCGTTTTATTCGGTAAATATATCAAAACATCAAAAACAACATCCATACTAATAATATTAATGCAAAAACAACAGCCGTTTTTCCGTACTTTTTATACAAAGATCCTTAGAAAAAGCAAACGACTGCTAGTTAACCGAATTCCCAAAAGGAGGTTTTTAATTCGGGTTATTTAATTATATAATCAAGACGTGATCGTAATAAAAAAAAACTAGTTTTTGTATAACTTGTATAAAATTTGATTCGTATGCATTGAAATTAATAATAAAGCAAATATTTTCGGAATTAACTTTTTTACGTAGGTACGTAAAAGACAATCGCTCTTAACTGTATCAGTCAATATTATTTAAAATGCTATTACATTGTTCAATTAATTAACCAAAAAAGACCTATACACTTATTTTGCTTAGAATACACAAAGCGTAATCAAATCATTATATTCAAGGAAAGCAGACGAGCAAAAAAACCGGGATTATTCAGGGTCCGCAAAAATTTGCAAACCAAAATTTTGAAGGCTATCAAATAAAAATCGGGAATCTATATCTATGTATTTCGTGAACTGCATAAAAGAGTAATCCCTAGACACATTAAATAACATATCTGGTAGTATTTTAACACCAACATCATATTTTTCACAGTACTCACCTACCAAAAATCTACGGGTATAAAATATCACCGCTATTGTCTAAACAGATAATAATAAAATTATTGTACTTACTTTCATTCCAAACCAACTGTACATTACTTACATTGATGACTAGCGACAAATTGTAAACACAAATCACATGATATAGTTATATAACCATAATGTCTAAATATTATTATAAAAATTACAAACCTATTCAATCTATTAACATTATTAGGACTACTAGGGCACGTTTATAATGGATAACATTTTTTGGATACGAGTCTAATAGCAACACATTTTTTTTTAAAACAGGTCCTAAACTGAAACGATTCGTTTTAAATTATATTAAGATGTTTAAATAAACTAAGTACTGAAGTGACTGCTTTGATAACAAAGAAATATAAGTGAAAAGAAAAACCGATACCTAATTCCTGTATTAATTTTAAATTTGCACGACTGCTCGAATTTGGGATAACAATCCAAAATTCGTTCACATTATAAATCTGCCGTCTAAAAAGCACCACCAACGTTTATAAACTTTGGATAAAAATATAAAAGACAAATTATACTTATTTAATTTTACCGTAGTCACCTACTTTACACTTTTGTGTGTCTCAAATATTATGAAACTTTTGTACATATACTGACTAGTTGGTTAATTATTATCAAGGATTATAACAACAACATATTTTACCATTGCTAAACATATGTTTGTGCGCAGTTATATTTATGGGGTATATGATAATTCACGTTGAGTGTTGATAAATTTGAACAGGTACTGTCTGTATGTCTACTATTGTATCCAAAAGTATTATTATATTATATCTAAAAACCATATTTCTAAATCACTTAAACATATTTTTACAAAATGACGGCAAGCATTACGAAACTTTACATAACTTCTATAAATTCCATTACTGATCAGATAAGTCACGAGGGAGGGACCAGGGAACCAATATGATATTAGGTATGAGTAAATACGAGTACTTTTATTTATATGATACAACTTCAAAACTGAGCAATTGGTACTTGGGCTTCTAGATAATCTTTGAAACTTTGCCATACATCATGCAATGTGAAGAGCTTTAGATGGCTCGAGCTTTCATCGCCATCTAAAAGTGAACCAATGAATTGAATAACGTCTACGTATTTAATCGCTGTAGTGGAGTAGACAGAATTTCGAAGCAATTCACAGCATTGGGTTATGTAAAGATTTCCATCTTGATCGGTTGGAGGTTGATACCTATAAACACCGTCTTCACGTAACCATCAAATCCATTTTCAAATTAACTGCTCTTCCAAAGGTGTCCTATGTCCTTCCGAGGACTTCTAACGGCTAATTTCAATACGCAAAGATTTTCATCTAAACTGTTGGAAAACGCCTGCATACACTGTATTTCCCGAAACTTTACCAAAGTCGTCGGACCACCTATATTTCAACAGAATTGTCTAACTTACTCCTTTTACAAAGGGGTTCTTTGTCCTTTTAAAGGTTGAGACGATGACACCATAACTACAAATGGACGTCGTGGATGTCCCCAGAAGAGGTGGATCACGCCTGCGTGTCTCCATCGGTGTAGTGGGAAGGGCCCTCGTTGGAGCAGACAGAGTCTTCAGGAGTCCGAGACACGTCTCCCGCCTCGCTGGCTTCCACCACGCTAGCGCTGCCACCACTTTTACCTTTCCCGCCACGACGCGCTTGCAGTGCCTGGGAAAATTTAAGCGTTTTAACGCGAAAGTAGTTTGCTGATTTCGATGATTTATTGTTTGGAGATATGTAGCTAATTAGCGAACTGAAATAGGCCATTTTATAATTTAATTGGGTAAGGTAACTATAAGGTTTATAGGTGAAACGACGGATATATGCTCGACGTATTCATGTGTTTAGTGGTGGTAGATAGAATTATAACTTGTTGGTTGCATTGATCCATTGAAAAGTGAATTGCCCTGAAGCATAAATCAGTCAACCAACATTAACAGCATTATCCAAATCAGTACGACCAACAAGATTCATTTCGTAAATCTAAACTAAACCTACGTTTGGGTGGAATCGAAGCAATCAGTCGGTGAATACGGAACCAATAATATTTATTATTTTCGCAGAGAAACAGCCACAATATAGTAAATAGCTCTTTGCTAGCGATGAAAGAAATTAAAGCGTACATTAAGGGACTTTCCAATATATGCTTTATTTATTATTTAAGTATAATTTTTAGATTTATACTAAAGGTATAGTGTACAATGAAAGCGACATAATTTCGACATTGCAGACAATTAGCATAGGAATTAAGTAAATACCCATAAAGCAATTTAACAAGTGGGTGCATTCGAAAAACAGACATCATTATTATAATTATTTCGAATATTGATTATTTTACCAGTAAACCTTTACCTAAATTTCAAAAATTTACTTTGGTTTCACCGAATCTACTTTCAACAGCAGCTTTTTTTAAGAGAATTAAAATATTTTGCTTAATAAAAGATTTCTAGTCTTTGTTGCGGTGTTTTGACAACGGAGTCAGTGCAGGGTTCCGATCAGGGACATTGGGGGAAGGCATATAAATCTCAATACTGACGCATCAGTTACGCCGATGTTTGAGACCAGAAAGATAATGTGAGTGTGTTGCTTAGTCTAGTGAATATGAATGAATATTCTTGGCACTAGTACCTTTATCAATAGAACAATAATCATAATGCAAACCTAAATTGACAAAACATTCGGAAAAAGTTTCAGTTGAACATGGCAACGTAAGTATTTATAAAGGAACTTTCATGTTACGTAAGTTAGTGAGATTTATACTGTTCGTTTGTAGGGTGACAGCGAGGGGTGGGGTCAAAGTGGACAACCACGGGGTCATGCGGGTGCTCCACAAGTGCATGCGGTATATATCACACCTCCTTACCTTCTCTCGGCTGCCCTTTTTCTAAAGTTGGAGTAGGATGGAAGATGAAACATTAATTAATGAGAATGAAGATAGTACCACGATACTGAAGGAGTCTGTCTAGCCATACTTCACTATATCGACTGGTTATATCGCTACATGACTCAAGAAAAGTACTTATTAGTTACATAAAAATGGGGAATGGAAAAGGTAGGACGATAATTACAACAAAGTATTAACTAAGATAGAAGAGGACACAGTTATCACAAAACAAACACAACCAAGGTACATACAATTAAGGAAACAGAGGAAAATCTAAAATAAATATCACAAAAATCTGGAACAATAATGGATAATAAACCTACAAAACTACCTATATCTGAATAATAAAATACTTTAGCAGCAGACTATATTTATCTATTCTGATCTGAAAAACGATAATGATCGAAACCTGTACAAAAATGTCAGCCTAGATATTAAATTGCAAATTTTTCAAAATGTATGCAAATTCATAAAAGATGTAAGTAAGCTTATGTGGGCGAAATGTTATCTTCGAATTTATTATTTCTTTTCACCCTAAAAATACCTGTAAGGAGAACCGCCTGTGCGGAGGTTTCCTTCCGCCCCGTCGCTTGCTAATGTGTGGGTTGTCGCGTCGTAGCGTCTTGTTTCTCAGTATCTCCAGCTGGACGTACAACCTCTTCAATTCTGCTCTCACTTCCTCTGAGGTCGGCTCCTCTTCACCCTCCACGCCGAAGCCCTCAGCTGGACCCCGTCTCGATACCTGGAAGGATTATAAACGGCTTATATCCTTTGCGTCCAAAAACTACCTACCGTGATAATTGACCTTTTCGCAAAAGTCCGCCATCACATTTTTTTTTTAATTTTTGAATATTTATGTTTTTCTCTGCGAAATATAGATATTATAACATAAACAAACCAATATTTTGGAATTTTACTTTTATAATCATGGAAATATTTAGGAGTTATAATTTAACTTTTTTTCGAAATAGCTAATTTGAATATTTAAAAGTATATGTCTAAAACTAAGTTATCTTTACGATCCTGACTTGAAAGAATAAACCGGTCGGACCAGCAATCGCACTCTATACTCGTCTCAGACTCTGGGCCCAAGCGTAAGCCAGCGCGGCACCGGCCGACATTTGCGGCGGCTATCTGATCATGATGACATACTCGTATACTTTGTATAACGTGTAATACAGAAAGACTTACTTCTTGTGCAAGCGATCTCGCTCTATACCCGTGCCACAATCTCGGCGCTAACACACAAGCTAGAGCCGCACCCGCAGAGAGTTGCGCACGCGCCGCCGCCGCGAGCGGGGATCGCTCGGGCGCCGCGCCGGCAAGGGCCGCGCAGCGCCACGCCACGCCGCACACGGCCTCGCACGCCAGCGCTGTAGCCAGCCATCCACGCTCCTAAAAACAGACCACATGACTTGTTAAATAAGAAATATTTCTTCTAGATAGGAACTGTAGCAAATAACTTCTGTCTTTTATTTAGAATAGAATAGGATTCAAGGTATCACTTACTGACGTCACATCACTTAAATTATGTTATTTATTAAATTATAAATATACCGCTTCCAAAGCGCATGTGTAGAAGAAGTGGCGGAACAAACTACACAGAAGCTTTCTGCCAAATTCTTTCACCACCGTTAGTGTTAAGAGTGCTAAATAGCATGCGATTCCTAGAAATATAACAAGGCAACTTGCCTGGAATGGCACATTAGCGTTCCTCGCCGCATACGCTATCCTAGCCCCAGCCGCCAGCAGCAGCAGCTCTGCTGCCGCGGTGACGTGGTGCCAGGCGGCGCGCGCGCAGCTCTCGCCGCCGTCCTCGTCGCACGCTGCCGTCGCCGTAAACGCAGCTAGGTAGCACGCCGCGCCGGATATCATAGCTCCCACAACTCTGAGGACCTGAAACATTTTAGGATACAATTAAAAGTGAGTCCCATCCAAATAAATTTAATTTTTTTTAAGATTTTTTCAGGAAATTAAAATCATTATAACCTCCGAGTCCCTGGGCGTCCACCGATGAGCTTTCCTGGTTCGGAATTCAGCCAGGAGAACCCACAACCGCAGCACCACCGAGCCGTAGCACGCCACGAATCCGAGTTCTCGAAGCCACGCCCCTGCTATGCAGCGCCACTGAGCCACTGAGATATACTGCGATGCTGCCTGGAATTCGAATAAATTTGTTTAGTCTGTAATATCCTGAACTGAATGTTTATTCCATCTAGTCCTAACGGTAGTTCGATAGTCCAACTGTCTGGATATTTTTTACAAGACCGCAAGATATAAAGTGTACTTACCGACGCGTACATCAACAAGGCGCCGAGTAACACCACCTCCAATACAGTCCACATGCCCATTGCCACCGCCTAGAAAAATAAACAAAATATCAAGGAGACGCTATTAAAGGCTTATGACTAAAATTAAAATATGAATTCCTATCCACTTACAGTGACAAAATATGTTTTCTAACTGAAATCCTTGGACAGCTAACTTGTAGTTATTGTTTGTATTAAGCCTTTTTCCCATCCACCTTTATTTATTTCATCCCTTTTCACTGAGACACGGTCAAAGTAAAATATATACCTTACGTTAGTGATATTATTACTACTACTCTTACGACTTACTTTACACTTCCTCTTCTTAAAAATGATGAGTCCTATAACGACACAGATGAGCATCCCCGCGAGATTGGCGGCCAGCAGCGCGGCGCGGTACACGTCGGCGAGGCAGGCGGCCGCGTTGCTGTCTACCCCGCAAGGGGTGCACGCCAGCCCGCCCGAGTCGTCCGCGGAGAGGATGGTGCCGCTCAGCCAGCCCGACCCGCCCACGTGCCAGTGCTCGGCTCGGCATTTGCACCGGTACTGGGAATATTGGATTAAATTTTATTAAACTTATTTTCTATGTATTAATTTCCCTACAAATTCATATCACTTTTTATATGTTTATCCTTTACGAGGTAATAGAACCTGTAGTTAATTAGTTACAACACTAGAAAACCACGTTTAGCGATGATATTGTGACACATACCTAGATTCATAGTAACCCGAACCTCTTTCTACTCAATAATATAATAGATAAACACTAAAAAGTTAGCATACTCTTAGTACAATTAAATTAAGCATAATACAAAATTTACCTCCAGTCTTTTTTCTCCAGGTTCAAGAGTTGGTAAAGCTTCGCAGTCTGTTGTGGCATGGTCGCACAGCGGCGGCCCACCCAGCCACTCGTGCATGCTGTCCTCGCAGGGCAACGCTGGCAACCGGCGGAAGATGGCCGCCGCCGCCCGCGCCGCCCCCACCCCCCGCGCCGCCGCCGCGCCCCCCCACCAGCCCCAGTCGTCGGCATCACAAGAAAACCACGCATTCGACCACAGCACTGAACTAGCATTCCACGCTGACGCTAACGTCCTCCAGAATTGTCTTAATGTGACGGAGCTGTTTTGTTGGAAGACAATAAGGCGTGGCGGTTCTGCGATGTAAAGGACGCCGAGGTGTAACTGCGGGACTCCGAGAGCGACGGCGGCGGGGGGCGGGGAGAGGGGCGTGCGGCAGGCGGCGCGGGCGAGCACGGCGGCGCGGGTTTCGTTGGCAGCGCCCTGCTCCACCAGCTCGGCGAGGGCGCGTGCAGTGTGGACCACTGTTGCTTCATGCTCACGTAGGTTCTGACAAAAAAGAAGATCTCTAACATAAAATATCTTACATAAAATATCAACATCAAAGAACATTTGAAACGGGATGCACTTTGCATATCAGTCACGAAAAAACCAAGATGATATAAGATCGGAATGGCGAGGCCCAAGACGTATGTTCAGTCATTGATCCGCCCCAGATACATTCATTTAATAGGCTAACAGGTTAAAATGATGAAAGCCGCCATAAATATAAGAATTAACAAGACTTAAAATAATAATGCGACGTTTTGTTTAGTTTGTAGAGGATTGTAGCACGTAGCACGACGTAGTGTTGCTACGAAAATGCTACGAGTGCTACGATGATTTGAATGTTGAATTGAAATTAATTTTAACGGGCGCCTTGTAATCCGCCTCCGCTAAAACGGGGCGATGAATGATATTAATTCCCAAAGAATTAAACTTTTGATGACACAAATTTAAAATAAAACTTTGGACTTTGGTGACAGCTGTCTAACTCAAAATAGCTGATATTATTTTCATGGGAAGCTTATTTTAAATCTCGATTCTTGATGATAAGGTATTTTAATATAATAAACAAGTGTTAACAAATAAGGATCGAGATTTAGCAAAGTATATTTCAAAATGATTGGTTATGCTATACCGAAACGCCCTTAACTTGGTGAGACGAAGTTGTGACGCCATAAGTTCTTTATTGGTTCGCAGCGTGAACTCATATTTGTTCGACAGCTAATTTAAATATATATGACGGACATAACAAAGTTTTTGTCGTGTTTTGGTATACATGGTATATATCCTTATTTTGATCATATTAACTTTGTAAATACATAAATAATGGGGATGAGCACAGGAACCTTTGTCCGCGCCGTCGCACTTTTAACGGATACAATGTATTGTATTCTTGCATCAAAATTTAAAAAATCATTTATACATACTATCATGTCTACATCCCTTGCAGGGACGATAGAGCCAAGTCTTGAAAAAACTGATAGATTATATATTCAAATAGTGACAGGTTGCTAGCCCATAGCCCTTAGTCGCCTTTTACGACATCCATGGGAACTCTTCTTTTTTCTACTGGTGCCGGGAACACACGGCAGGCACGACACACGACATTACGTACTCGCTTGCACCGAGTCACTCTGCATATGTACGTTGTGCATTTGATTGGATACGTGTATTCTTTAGTTCTAACTTATTAGAATGAAGTTCCCAATTTATTTGTATTTCGAAACACACATATATATCCCATGCTTTTACATATAACTACGAGTAACCCTCTAAGTAAGCGGTCAATTCGTATGACCACGCTCGTCCGTTTACGCACGAGGAAAATTCGTGTCCAAAGTGAGCGCAGCCTAAGTATACATAGTATCAGACTCACGGCAGGCATGGGCGGCTTGTTTCTCAGCACGAGCAGGTCGCAGAGGGTCGCGGCGGAGGCGGTGGCGGGGGTCGCGCGCGGCTCGGCCGGCGCCGCCCCCGCGCGGCCCAGCGCGAGCGCCAGCACCAGCGCTGCGCACCCGCACACCACCCGCATCGCTCACCTCCCGCGCCACACGACTGATATCTGTAATACAAGTTATAATGATCACTTAAAATAACAACTGTTACAATTTCCAATGACATGGGTAGTAATGTTTTTCGGAACAGTGCAATTCAACTCTTGATTTTACTCTTCCATCTTGGAAAAGTGTCAGGTTGACAAAACTCGGGGGTTTGTATAAAAACTTTGGAAAATCACTTACTAATATGTATGCTTACGACAAAGAGGAATCTTGGCCCCAAACCGGGTACACGTTGATAACATGACAGACAGCTGGCGTGAGGTATAAACATAGGTACATCACTGAGAGGACCACTAACAGAAATAGGTTTTTGCGGTTTCTGATGAAGATTGACTATGAATAAATGATTAAATAATTAAAGAATGTAATATTATCAATAAACAGTCTATTTTATCCATATACAATATTATTTTATATTTTAATTGTTACGAAAATTATTAATTATTTTGTTTTTTTTTTTTTGTTTGTCCCGTGTGGTTTTCAACACTTTAAAATGGAACCACTTCATATCTTTGCCATGGATATCATAAAAGGCGACTAATGGATGAGCTCATAAACTTGGGATTCTTCTCAATTAATTGATTCCATCATAAAGCCATAAGCTGAGTCATGGCTTTCAGTTTTTTCAAGACTGTTGGCCCTGTCTAACCTGCAAGGGATATAGACGTGACTATATGTATGTATGTATGTATGTTGTTACGGAAAAAATTTTTTTGGCTTGATGATAATAGACTACGTGACCAAAGAGTTTACAGATAAAGAAAGGAATCTTTTAAGAGGTGTTTGAGTAATACCTTATCACTAATATTATATGTTTATTCCTATCTGATATCAAATCCAAAAAAAGTCATCTGCATTTTAATTTATCACAAAATTATATAGAAGATTGCATTTAGCCTTGGAAACCTTCTTCTTGTTCTTATCATAAAAAACAAAGCTGCAGGTGGTAAGAATTATTATAAGGATAAGTATTTATCACATTAAATATACTTTCATAATTTATCTGATAGGATGATAAAAACATTTACATATCTCATTTCAATTCTATCATATTACATTTTATCAGATAATTCTGTACTCTGTGTAATAAGTACATAAACAAGAAAACCCGTATCTATAAACAAATTATCTCGTAGGAATTTCTAAAGATACTTTCTTAGTGTGTATAGGTTCTCACGTCACTACAATAGTAGCCGTATGGAAAATTTCAGATATATTTATTTGTATATTCAAAATATAATAAATTAACTTTAAATTTTTTGAGAATTTGAAGAAAAATTGTTACACGATTTATTTTTCACCCAAGTCTTACTGGTTTGCACATCCCTTGCTTCTGGGAATTAACAATTGAAACAACAATATTTACAGAATTTGTCATACATACATACATAGGTCACTACTATATCCCTTGCGGGGTAGACAGAGCTAACAGTCTTGAAAAGACTGAATTTCCACGTTCAGCTATTTGGCTTAATGATAGAATTGAGATTCAAATAGTGACAGATTGCTAGCCCATCGCCTAAAAATAATCCCAAGTTTGTAAGCAGATACCTTAGTTACCTTTTACGACATCCATGGGAAAAAGATGGAGTGGTCCTATTCTTTTTGGTATTAGTGCCAGGAACCACAAGGCAAAATTTGTCAGTACTTTAAAATGCCACACGGGAGCAAAATACTAGTGTAAAATAAGTTTATAGGTATTTCATATCTTCAATCTTTAGTGACGATACGTAAGATATAAAAAGATCATCATATTTATCAAACTCAAACATAGTTGAAGTGGGCAGGACAAGAGACATAACACAGACAAAAATGAAAACGTTATACCATCTTATAATATTGTAAGTACCTATATTCATGATTTATACTTACATAATTATATGACTATAATCCAATACCGGGGATCGCTTCGTGTAAAAACACCGCACTTCTCTTTAGAGACGTTAAGATGTAACCGGAATTAATAAGCTAAGTCCGGTTACATCTTAATGAGAGAAAGAGAGAAGAAGAATATGATAGAAATTATATTATTTATAATAGAATGGTATATTTATAATAAAATACATGTTATATTCTAGAGTGGTATTCCTGAGCCCAATCAAGTTCAATGAATGTAAATCAGCCGCTGTCCGTCTAAACACCGTGAGAAGATTCCCAGAAGGGTTCTTGTTTGGCACGGCGACTGCTGCCTACCAGGTGGAAGGCGCCTGGAATATTGATGGTTGGTATCTAGCACTACGGAATGAAATCAACAGAAATTTCATCTTAAGCAATATTATTCTGTTTAATATACTTTTCAGGAAAGACAGAAAATATTTGGGATCACTTAACCCACACGCACCCATGCGATATAAAGGACTGTTCCAATGGTGACATTGCCAACGATTCCTACCACCAGTACAAAAGAGACGTGGAGATGATGAGAGAGCTCGGATTAGATTTCTACAGATTCTCTTTGTCGTGGACCAGAATCTTACCTACCAGTTTCGTAGACAAAATAAACGAAGCAGGCGTAAATTACTACAACAATCTGATAGACGAGATGCTTAACTATAATATCCAGCCGATGGTGACGCTGTACCATTGGGACATGCCGCAGAAGTTACAGGATCTAGGGGGGTGGAACAACCCTCACATCGTAGATTGGTATGGAGATTATGCACGCACTGTATTTGAGCTATTCGGGGACAGAGTAAAAAATTGGATCACTATGAATGAACCGCGTGAAATTTGTTACCAAGGTTATGGCGATGTTACGATGGCGCCGAGACTTAACATCAAGGGGGTGGCGGACTATATGTGTGCCAAAAACTTGTTGTTGGCGCATGCACGGGCTTACCATATTTATAACGATGAATTCAGGGAAACTCAGAATGGAACAATCGGCATAACAATAAGTGCAGGTTTTTCGGAACCGGCGTCAGAATCTGAGGAAGATAGAGTTGCATCAGAGGAAGCCGCGCTTTTTAGGGTATGTCGTCACATTTTAGTACCTAGTTTACGTTATAATTAAATGACGGAATTCCATCTTCCGATTCCTACGCCTTACAGATTTCAAGGCAAGTAGCATGCGTGCACCACCTAAGACCACGTCTTGCTTACCATCAAGCAGATTGAGATCAAACGCACCCTTTACAATATAAAGATACCACCAGTACAGGTATTATCAATAATCACGACTTTATCCCTTACCAGACAAAGCGAACTGTCTCAAAAATTCCGAAATACCAGTTTCAGCAGTAAGTATTGTATTCAAATAGTGACAGGTTAGCAACCTGGCCAACCCAGGGCCTAAGAGAAGTTAATTTTCATTTCATATTTTATTTGGTTCAATATATGTTATTTTTTACTATTATACATTTTTGATTTTAGTGGGGTATATATGCTCAACCAATCTTCTCGGAAACTGGAGATTTCCCTTCGATATTGAAAGAAAAGGTAGCTGCAAAGAGCGCTGAACAAGGATTCTTGCGATCTAGACTACCGGAGTTCACACCAGAAGAAGTGGAATACGTGCGAGGAACATCAGATTTCTTCGGGCTAAATCATTACACGTCTGATTACACGTTCAGAAACGAATCAGTTCTAGGTATATTTGAATCTCCGTCGTCTGATGACGATCTGGGAGCTGGGTCGTATGTTCTCGAAGAATGGGAAAGTTCTGCATCATTTGGGCTAAAGGTAAATTGATAATCACTTTATATTAAAAAGTAAGGTCCATCTATTTTCTCTGTCTGTATATAAGAATATTGAAAAGAGAGTTTGCTGAGGAAGGTTTATATAAGAAGAAGCCGAGGCGGGTGGTTAGTACTTACAATATAATATAATTTTCAGTTTAGCATTTCCACCCGATAGTCCGCATCTTAGCTTTGAGTCTCAGATAAGAGAGTAAAAAATGTTCTTTGGAATATTGGCGGATGTACAAAAATAAAATTTTAATTCACGTATAAATTTAGAACAAGGTTATTGTTGAAAATTTGTGTAAGTTATTTTTAGAATTGTAACAGCTGCGAGATGCGTATAGATTCGTCAATGGGGTGTCATAATAATTAGGCCCATTCAATTCCAGGTGGTGCCATGGGGTTTCTACAAACTCTTGGTTAAAATTAAAGATGACTACAATAATCCACCTGTATTTATAACTGAGAACGGGTTTTCAACTCTTGGTGGCTTGGAGGATGACGGCCGTATTTCGTACTACAGGAAGTATCTGGACGCAATGCTGGATGCGATAGACGAAGGCTGCGATGTAAGAGTGTATACTGCGTGGAGTCTCATGGATAACTTCGAATGGATGCAGGGATATACGTTAGTAATCATCTAAAGATCTTAGTTCTTTTGCAGTTAATTTTCTTAGTCGTTAAAGTCACACCTGCTTGCTTAACAGTGTGTATAAGCGATTACAACATTTGTCTATTTCTCTACGTTAAATGTTCTGTATGGTTGCGAGGTAATGGCTGCGATGTAAGAGTGTATTCTGCGTGGAGTCTCATGGATAACTTCGAATGGATGCAGGGATATACGTAATAAACATATAAAACTTTGTTCCTTTACAGTTAATTTACTATATTCTTGAAGTCGCAGCAGCTTGCTTAATATTGTGTTTATAAGCGACTACAAGATTTTAATAGATACAACATCCATACTCTACCTTGAATATTGTGTATGTATTCTGTGCGTGTATGCAAACGGATATATTATACATGGATTAGTATGAATGGGAACGTTGAAGTGAGGCCAGACGAAGTAGGTACCTTGTTCAAATCTGAAAAGTTCTGGCAAAAGGTCAGATCAAGAGGATAATCTTGATTTAAGATAGTTATGAAAGTGGATGAAGCGAAAGCAGTATGCAGGGATCGTGGCCATTAGAAAGATGTAGGCTCTGATTTTATGTATGTGTAAGCAAATGGAAAAAACTCTTGGAGGATGATTCATTGTATAGCTTATATTCTGTGTGTATTTTAATAGAGAGAAATTTGGACTATACGAAGTGGACTACGAGGACCCAGCGCGCACGCGTACTCCGCGGAAGTCCGCCTTCGTGTACAAGGAGATCGTGCGCTCTCGTGCGCTCGACTGGAGCTACCAGCCTGACACCGATGTCATGACCATAGATGATGGACATTGAGAAATGTTATCAAAGATAACAAATGTATTTTCGCCCCAGGTCGATCAATCCTCAAACCTCACTCGCTTCGGCCGCACAGTCAATAATTTTTATTAAATAGAAAACAGATTGCTTTAAATTTTTATTTCATGGTGTCTTTTATACAATAAAAAATGTGAGACCATCTCTTTTAGATTTTCGTTCAGCATTGATAAGGCTCAAAAAAATAATAACTTCACGATTGTCTATAGATACCACACCCATACGATCTTTTTCGTCGTCACTCACCTTGACCTTGACGTTCTCTATTAGTTAACTAGCCATATCAATTGCCTGTATGATCGCAGGCCTATTTTAAAAGTATATCCAGTAAAACGTTATATACTTACATAATACCTATAAATCACGTCTTTTGCGCTTACGGGGTAGGCAGAGCCAACCGTCGCGAAAATAATAAAAAGCCACGTTCAACTATGATTTGCTAGTTATAAGTTGGTTTAATGATGGAACAAGAATTCTTTAACGGTGGACAGCACAAACATGCAATGCTTTCAACTCTGATAGTCAATATCAAATTCGACTATGGTGAGGTTGCAAAGGCATAAGTTGGCTCTTGTATATATCAAAGGGTTGTTGTCATCTTTCTATATAGACCATTGTTCTAAGTATTTCTATTCATGCACAATTTGTAGAGTTTCCTTTATAATTTTCGGTAAGTATGTATGCATTGTTATTTATTTGTTCCCGTTCACGCACATTGAATAGATAAATCTTCCGAGCAATTGATAGCGTTATCTTATTTCACACACAGGATGTTTTAAATCTAATACTTTAATTTTTGATTTAAAGATATCATGTTCGGGGCAGTATAACGAGAAATGAACTCTTTTCACTTAGTCTGGGACTTTTATAATTTTTAAATAATTATATAAATGAACATCGGATTTAAATAATTATTTATAATAAAGTATAATATCGTTATGTTAGTATTACATAAAACAAATCTTTGTACCGGTTATATTTTTTTATATTGACATATCATAACATTTTTATATTTGTGATACAAATTTAACCAAAAACAAGTTAACGAGAAATAAATGATCAATATTATACTTAGAGAACTTCTTACTTAAGAAGCACCACAGAAATTTGCGTAGTAGTTATGGGTCCCAATATTTCCTACAATTTTTTTTTACTTTAACAACACTTAGAAAATTTCTTTTTTTATACAATATATATTAGCACACCTTGATGAAGCAAGTGGGGACCGCGAAATACTTAGGATACTCGTATACCTACGAATGTCCAAAAAAAAAAATATTTATTGCTGTTTATGTTGTATGCATGGCAAATATAGAACGTTAAAAAAATCTGAAAACTCCTTTGAAATTCAAATCATACGACGAAGTTTTCGGTAAAATTGGCATTGGTGAATTGAAATAATATAAGTACCTATAGAGGGAATAAAGCGGGAGTCTATACTACCTTCCTTCCTAGAAAGAAGCTGAACAGAAACTAAGTTAGTATTTATGAAAAGACTTATCGTTATTATTGTATTGAGCCTTGCATAAATAAGAATATATTTTGGGACACCCTAGCTTTTTTATAATATTGATGGGAAATTGATAAGATAATCTGCAGTAAACTATAAATATAATTTCTCAGTAGGTATATTATAATAAAATCCTACTACCACATAAAGCTATAGTTATACAACCACACGCTGAACGATTAAAAGTAAAATGGTTTTTACCAGGAGACTAATGTGAGTGCTTAGAAAAATCATTTTCTTTTTGTGTGTACACTCGATTTTAACTGTCTTTTTATATTGATGGTTGTCTTGTTAATCAATGATTGTGTTTGTTTATTTAGATTTGATGGTAATAAAACACAAATATAATATTAACCTGTTTAGCTTTTAATCATACAACAATTTATCTTTAGAAAGGCAAAAAATACGTTTGTTTAGTATATTAAGTCATATATACTACACTTACAAGTTATTATCATATAGAAATGAGCAAGTTTCCTGAAATCTAATTGTACCTTAAAAATAATGAGTGTTATTATTGATATTTATCAATTTAATGATAGGTATAATTTAAAATAGGCCAGGCCTTAAATTCTCTCTGGAAAATCTCACGTTTTAGGTATAGCATTAAAATTTCAATAAAATATTAATATTGCCGCAGCTATGCAACAGCATTCAGCATAATATTTTCAGCAAACACAAAAGCTGCTAATGACCAGCAAGACGTGAGACAATTCCCCAATGGGTTTCTGTTCGGGGCCGCCACAGCTTCCTACCAAGTAGAGGGGGGTTGGAATGAGGACGGTAATTAATTATTTTTCTATATTTAAGTTAGTTTGTTTATTATACATACATTCCTCTCTCCCGGAGGGGTAGGCAGAGACTATATATTTCCACTTGCCATGATTGTTTGTTTATCAGTACAAAATTTGTTTTGATTTTAGGAAAATCAGAAAATATCTGGGATGCCTTCACCCATCTCAAACCTAGTCCCATTCTTGATAATACCACTGGAGACATGGCAGATGACTCGTATCACCAATACAAACGAGACGTTGAAATGGTTCGAGAGCTTGGGCTTGATTACTACAGATTTTCCTTGTCATGGACCAGAATATTACCTACAAGTTTCCCTGATAAAATTAACGAGGATGGCGTATTGTACTACAATAATTTAATAGATGAGTTATTGCGATATAATATAAAGCCTATAGTGACTATCTACCATTGGGATCTACCGAAAAAACTGCAAGATTTGGGGGGATGGACTAACCCCGAAATTATCAATTGGTATGCGGATTATGCCAGAATTGCATTTGATTTATTTGGTGACCGAGTCAGATGCTGGATAACCATTAACGAGCCCGTACAAATTTGTTATTTTGGTTACGGTTTAGATAGTCTTGCTCCTGCTATAGATATTAAGGGGGTGGCTGAATACATGTGCGCTAAAAATGTATTAATGGCCCACGCGAAAGCTTACCATATTTACGATGAAGAGTTCAGACCAAAGCAAGGAGGAAATATTTCTATTTCACTCAGCGTAGAGTGGTTTACACCAGAGAGCGAAGACCACGTAGAAGCCACTGAGGATTACATTCAATTTACAGTAAGCGCGCAATTTCGTTATACTATTTAAAAATAATTAACATTCAAGTTTCTACACAAAATATTTTGTTTCAGTTGGGGCAATATGCTCATCCTATATTCTCTCAAAGTGGGGATTTTCCAAAAATTATGAAACAGAGAGTGGCAGACAAAAGTAAGGCACAGGGGTTCAGTAGATCTAGACTGCCAGATTTCAGTGAAGAAGAAATATCATTTGTAAAAGGAACATCGGACTTCTTTGGACTGAATCATTACAGTACTCATGTTGTGTTTAGAAACAAGACAGTAGAGAGCCTTTACGAAGTTCCATCTCTTGCAGATGATGCAAATATATCAATATATCAATTAAGTGAATGGAAAATTGGAGAATCAGATATGACAAAGGTGAATAATTAAAAATGATATTTAAAAAGTAATTTCTTACTTTTCTGACGACCCATGAAGTACAATTTTTGCTGTTGTATTTCTCAGCATTAAATATTTTATAAGAAACTATAAGGTATTCATATTCATCATTTTATTCTGTAAACTTATTTAAGTATGTCTAAATCTACCCTTTAAAATTATTAAAATATCTAAATAATTGAATGATTACAAAATAAAATTAAATTTACAAATTATAAAGTCCCTGCATAGCATCAACCTGCGAAAATGTGCCCAGAAGGCTGGCAGCTTGGCCATTTTGAATGAATAATATTTCATAGTAATATGAAGTTTAATTTAAGGTTGTTCCTTGGGGATTCTACGAAATGTTGACTAGAATAAGGGAAGAATACAATAATCCGCCTATATACATAACAGAAAATGGATTTTCAAGTCATGGAGGCTTGACGGATGATGATCGTATATACTACTACCGAAGCTACCTTTCGGCTTTACTAGATGCGATCAAGGAAGGATCTGATATCAGAGCTTATACAGTTTGGAGCCTCATGGATAATTTTGAATGGAAAAATGGATATACGTAAGATTAAAATATGATTTTCCATTAAAGCAATAGGCATTAAGGTATATGCACTTTCAAGTAATGTTTTTAAATCTGTGAAATGCACTCATTGTAATTTCTTTTTTCAGAGAGAGGTTGGGTCTATATGAGGTTAACTATGAGGACGCCGCGCGCACGCGTACTCCGCGGAAGTCCGCCTTCGTATACAAGGAGATCGTGCGCTCTCGTGCGCTCGACTGGAGCTACCAGCCTGACACCGATGTCATGATCATAGATGACGGACATTGAGAGATTTTATCTTTATAAATAAAATACTTAATCATAAATTATTTTAGTTACTTACCTATGATATAAAGTACAATATTTATAAATCCGGAATATAAATTAAATGTAATTTCGATTATATCTTATTTTAAAAAACTTATAAGTAAGTAGGTACTTACTTATTATATTAGTTAAAGATTCACTTGTAATTTGTTGTGTTTTTCGAAGCGGAAAGCTTTACTTACCGGCAAAACCGGAACTTGTCCTATATAATTATTCTATTCTAGAGAGAGCAATGATAGACATATTTTAAGAAGACGTGGTGATGGCGATGGAGTATTTTACCTGCAAACTTATTTCTGAATCTCGTTCTCTTATAGGCGATGGGCTAGCAACCTGTCACTTTTGAATCTCAATTCTATCATTAAGCCAAACAGCTGAACGTGGCCTGTCAGCCTTTCAAGACTGCTGGTTCTGTCTACCCCGCAAGGATTTTAGACGTGACCATATGTATGTATGTATATGTCCCGTTCTCAAACAACTATAAACAATATATGCCATTATGTTACACACCTAAATGTTTAAACGTTATTTTATTTGAACCGTTATGTATAGGAGAGTGGTAAGGAATAAGAATCTTCCGAAACACTCTTTATGTTCGTGCTATAAGTAACCTACCATTGAGATCTATTATTCACTAGCTGTGCCCGCGACTTCGTCCGCGGTGAATAGTTACATTGGCCATCATTGAAGCCCTTAACGATGAATAATTTCCCCCTTATTTTCACATTTTCCATGATTTCTTCGCTCCTAATAGTTGCAGCGATGTTATATAGCCTAAAGCCTTCCTCGATATTTCTTTTATTCAACACAAAAATAATTATTCAATTCGAAACAGTAAGTTCCTGAGATAAGCGCGTTCAAACAAACAAACAAACTCTTCAGCTTTATAATATTAGTATAGATTATTCAGATTTCCAGTTGTGTTTGGCTGTAACCAGGGTATTGATAAAAGTAACAAAAGCTTGCTGCAATTACTCGTAAAAACACACAAACCTCTACTCGATCAACCTATAATTTACAATGACAGTCATGAATTGCGGAGAAATCGGTTTAGGCGCACTTGTTCACTAATACCTATACTCTCAATTGGAGTATAAATGGACGATTTTTAATTAAAGCACGGTATGCTCATTGTGTGACACTTTGGTGATTAATGACTGATGGGAATAATATAAAGAATTTTGTTTATTTTAAGGTTTACAAACCGATAGGACAGGTCCTACCTAAGGCAGTCGTTTATACCGCGATATGAGTTATTTTATGTAGGCTAACTGTCGCTTTTATATATGTAAATTCAAACTCGTAAGTCATCAAAAGCATTTCTACGATCGAAGGTTTGCATATAAGTAGTCACGATTTTAAGGGAATCAGGGAAGGGATTACTTCTTCCAATTTTTTTTTAACTTTAGTTTTTATACATAAGAGCTTATTCAAGTCACTCGTTCGTTTTACTCTCGCTCGTTAAGTGCGCGATATTTATTCGCGCTTGACCGGACTTCTTGCCATATTCAGTCACAGATTATTATTTAACGTCATTCAATAATATATTGGCGACAGTATTAGATTTTTTCATTTTTGCGAGTTATATCTAAGCTTAGACATACTTGTTTGCTGTTGATTGGCTACCTACTTATCTTATCGAAGGCACCTAAATCATCTTGAATAATGTCAAAAAGTCTTCAACAGGAATGGCAAATCTACAATAATTGAGATTACATTGTTTTTAACGTGTTAAGTACCTTGATATAAATAATAAATATTTACGGGACAAATTACACTGATTGAGTTAGCCTCGAAGTAAGTTCGAGACTTGTGTTACGAGATACTAATTCAACGATACTATATTGTATAATAAATACTTAAACATCTAAGACTTAGACCAATCAGAAAAAGTTCTTTTCTCGTCATGCCCTGGCCGGGATAATAAATACCTTAATATCATTCAACAAAAGAGAAGTAGGTAGGTACTTATTTATAAAACAGGTTGGAGGAAAATACGTTCATTAGTTTTCTAAAATTAAAAGTGTACCTATTATTCATATTCGTTTATTTGCCACCTAATTACTCATTACTAACACATCAATTAAGTAGGAATACTTATTTAATCTTCATACCTTGGTTTGTAAATATTTATTCTATTGACTCCAATTTAAGGTAAATGTTGGTATCGTTGGTATCTATACTAATATTATAAAGCTGAAGAGTTTGTTTTGTTTGTTTGTTTGTTTGTTTGTTTGTTTAAACGCGCTAATCTCAGAAACTACTGAACCGATTTGAATAATTCTTTCACTGTTAGATAGTCTATTTATCGAGGAAGGCTATAGGCTACATTTTATCCCGGATTTCCTACGGGAAACGTCAACAATGCAGGTGAAAGTTGAATGAGTCGGCCATCTGCGAGCTTTCCACGCGAACGCTGCGCAAACCAACAAAGATATAGTAAAACAATGTACTAAAGATGTGAAGTACTCATTTTTTGCCACAAAAAAGTCCGCGAGAACATATATCTATCTCTTAAGGTTTACTTACAATAACCACTTTTATGTTCATTTTTTAAGATTATTTTTTCATTATAAACATAAGTTATTTTGAAACCAATTTTCTTTAATTCAGTATTAATCCTTATCCAAATAAATATGTTTATTACTTCCGGCTTTTCATGTAGACTAAAATTGCCATTTACAGTATATAAATCAGACGAATAGGTTTTGAGATATAGTCGTTATAAGCAATTTGCAGCGAAACATTTAATACGGCGAACCAGCGTTCTTTCTAATACGCGTGACCGCCTGACCGCCCAAAATAACTATTCCACGCGGACGAAGTCGCGGGCACAGCTAGTGTGTATATATTCTTTAGTAAAAACTGTTTTTAATTAATACTTATGTTTTTTGGAAACCAAATTTATTCATAGATAATATACCTACTCTTTAAATTGCTATAACTAAACACAGATACAAGGATACCCCTATAATTTTACCGCTATTTATTTAAGAGCTAAATAAATTTAAGAGGTAAAGAGTTAATTACTACCTCCAAGTCTCTAGCTACAATATAGCTCTGTTATCCCTGAGAATGGTCTAAGAATAACTATTAGATAAATACTGTAAATCTACGAGTATGACCACTTTATGAGTAATTTATATCAACAAACAAATTCTTGTGAACGTTTGTTTTGATAAACAGTCCGACTATTGCTACTCGTGTGAAGTTATTTGAGCGCAGTACAAGGGTAGTTTCATTTGCTCGTAAATTTTCCGCGTCATATTAAATCGTCAATGCATAATTTACGTTGTGGGAACACACATTTGGCGGGTTGCCGAATGTGTGTTCCCACAACGTAAAGCGGCTCGAGTGGGCTACTGAACAAACGCGTAAACATCGGATAACTAACACAAATGTAGGTAAATCACATCGATAAACTTTAGTGTCCGACCGAAGCTTCGGCTTCGGCTTCGGCTTCGGCCACCTTCGGCCAAAAAATCCACCTTCGGCGAAACATTCGGCTTCGGCCCAAAATCCGGCCGAAGCCGAAGGTTTCGCCGAAGGTCCGAGCGACCGTCGAGATTGAACGAACTGTTACGAAAGTCATGAGGCGGCGGGGAGTCACTGTCAAAATATCACATTGCTGATTGCATGCATCAAAACAAGTCCGTACGTGTATTTAAACGAGTGTTTTTGTAAAAAATCAAATCATTATTTTTTACCAGTAGGTACATATAATAAAACAGTAAAAATATTTTGTCTGTACATTTAGTATTTTCGACTGAAATGGATAGAGAGACACTTAGAATGAATAATAGAAAGCAAAAATATTTTTTTTTAATTTCTTGTCTGTCTGTCTGTATGTATGATCACGATTATCTCCGAAAGTACTAAACCGATTTACTTCAAACTTTCACCAATTGCTTTGTTTTAACTCAGAATAACATTTAAAGTTTGTTGTTTCATCAAAATCGGTTCACAAAAAAAAAAGTTATCGACATTTGAATGAACTCAAGGCATCAGTATGCCTGCAAATAAGTTACGAAATTAAAAATTCAAAGTCATTTATCATTATACGACGGCATTATATCTATAACATATAAATATAAGTGAAAGGCGACTAAGGGATGGGCTTACAAACTTGGGATTCTTTTTTAGGCGATGGGCGAGCAACCTATCACTTTTTTAACCCTAATTCTATCATTAAGTCAAATAGCTGAACGTGGCCATTCAGTCTTTTCAAGTCTGTTGGCTCTGTCTACCCCGCAAGGGATAAAGACGTGACCATATGTATGTAGTCTACTTTAATTTCGACACCAACGCAACGGCTTCCATGGTCCAGTGGTTAGCCCGTGAGACTGTGAAGTTGGCGGTCCAAGTTCGAATCCCAACAATTACAAGATATTTTTTATTATTAAAAATATATTTTTTTTTGTATTGTTTGAGTATTTTATGTAAAAAAACTGAAAATCAAAATACTACATATAATAATAAAACGGTAAAAATATTTTTTCTGATCATTTAATATTTTGACTGAAACGGATAGAGAACTTTTTATTTACATTTTTTGTCTGTCTGTATCTGACTGTATGATTAAAATTCAACTCGAAATTTACGCGGACGAAGTCGCGGGCAACAGCTAGTTTATCTCTAAACCAACCACCTCTATGATATATCATCAACTTCTATATGAGACAGTCAATATATAAACCTTCAATATTGAGGTTTTGAAATGATTTTAATATTAATTGTAGCTTGTAGACAATATTGAACAAAATTAATTACTGAGTGCTGAGAGAATATAAACCTTCGGCTTCGGCTTCGGCTTCGGCCGAAGGTTGTGGCGATAGCCGATTAATCGGCTTCGGCTTCGGCTTCGGCCAAAAATAGACCTTCGGTCGGACACTAATAAACTTGTATTTGATTATTCGCAATACTTTGGTCAGGAGCGTATTATCAAAATTGTTTCTCGACAAATTTATAGCACGGTAAATGAGATTAAAGACTCCCCAGTACGCTTTAATTTTAATACATTAAGATAAAATAAGTGACTCCTTAATATGAGAAATAAATTTATTTCCGTTCCCACCGGAATTTGCTTAGGGAAACCTGCTCTTAGTGATCATATAAATAAACTTCATGTCAAATTTCAAATCTAGACTATGTGATTTCAAGAATGAAAAACTTGTATTTTCTTATCCAAGCTTTATTTTCTTATGACAACTTTATTTTCTTATGAGCGTACGATTAACAAATCAAGGGCGGGTTTTAATAACGGAGTAGGTCTATCTTCTGTCCAAGGAGGTTTCAACTGGGAAATGCTGTATAAATTTACACCTAAATTATATTTGTAAACATCACACGACACCATCATAAAGCCATACAGTCGAACGTGGCCTTTTAGTCTTTTCGAGAGTGTACACTTTAAGAAGCAGCATCACAATCGCATTAACCTATCTTCGCCGTGACTCATCTGTTCACACCAAAGTCTCGCTCCATCCTCTTCTTACCTTCCACAAAATAAAGAGAGAGCAACAGAAAATTGTTGAATATTCGATGAAGCATCTACAAGTTTAATAGCTCATTTTGTCAAAGTAATGGAGATGCATCAAGCCGCCTCATTTAGTTAAGCCTGCACAGAATACCCAATTAAACTACCAGCTCGTCTTAATTTTAAATCTCAATCTTCTATTTTCATTATCTAAACAGACTGTGAAACGGCTATTTATCACTTATAAGTAGGAAGATACTCGTAGGTACTTTTACGTGGACTTTACCGTAGGGCTAGGGTTTTTCCATAAAATTTATAAACTACTAGCTGTGCCCGCGACTTCGTCCGCGTGGAATAGTTATTTTGGGCATTATTGAAGCCCTCAAGGATGAATAATTTTCCCCGTTTTTTTTCACATATTCCGTTATTTCTTTGCTCCTTGTAGTTGCAGCGTGATGTTATATAACCTAAAGTCTTCCTCGAAAAATGATCTATTCAACGCAAAAGAAGAAACGCGTTCAAACAAACAAACTCTTCAGCTTTATAATATTAGTATAGATTGGAAGATAATTACGTCTTCTCATCTTGTGGTTGCATCCATCGCGGTTAAGCTTTCAATCCCTTAACCATATGAATTCGCACGAACACCACCAAATTGATATGTGTGTCTATTTTACACTTGATAACTTATTACATCCAAAAACAAATTATTATTTACAATCTCAGATTAAATAAGTCTCGCTGTTTAGTCGTTAAGCGTTACAGACAGACAAACTGTACACAACTGTAAATACTTTTTTAATGTAAGTATGGATTATACCAATGAAAAAGTTGTGAAAAAATATGTGTATTAATTGTACACCAATAGAGTAACTTGTGGCGAACCAATTAAACGCGGTCAGGGCGGCCAGCTGCATGGTGTCGGTTTGCATAGTGTGGGCTCGGCGAGTGGCTATAAATATTGTAACAACTATACGCGTTACGTATGAAAAAATAGAATTGATATTATGAATACCAACTCCGAAATACGTGTACATATGAGAGCTGATTAGGAAATCTATGAACCAAACTAACTGTAGGTATACTGCCTTGGACTGCTTTTCATCAATTCAATGATAAACGATTTTAAATGTGCCTATGAAACAGTAATATTAAACTCATCTCTTAAATAAACTAATTAGGCTGTCCCTATGTAGTCATAACACTCAAAGGCCACGTGTATATCGATGATTTAATGATGGCAGTGTAATTCAGACACAGTGACATGTTGACAGCCTAAAAATCTTTTGTAAAAAGAGCACCACCTCCAATCGATATCGTCCTTTATTGAAGTCGGTGAAATTTTTAACAAACACTTTCTTGAAAATCGCATCAGAATCGGTTCAGCGAACGTGGTATAGCGAATAAGAAGTGGACAAACAAACATACATGCATACTTCAAACTGAGAACCACGTTTCGTGTTTTTTGAAGGCGCTTAAAAAGATTCAAGCAATCACGACGGAAGGAAGAGCAGCTTTTTAAAGCCGCAGAATTTTAAACTTAATATATTAAAATAAAACAAAAGCAATTTTTAGTAGCGAAATATGCAAAAAAAACGTGCACGTAAAATCTGGATAAAATACATGAAGAGGTTGTCGTGGAGTCAGGGCCTCTCAAGACGCCTTTTGTTACAATGGGGACTCTTGAGTCCCGACTTAGCTTTGTTTGCTACTTCACAATATATTTAAATTCCACTGAAGTTCTAATGCAAAAAGAATTACCTTTGTAAATATTTTAATAAAGGCAGGGACAAACAACCGCTACGCTTTGTCCAAAACGACAGATGGGGTATTATATATATGTATATAATTGGCAGACAACCGGACGCAAAAGTCTTCTACATACTCCTGAGACCCTACATACCGAATCATCTTTTGATTCAGTTCTTTTTTGTGACACAAATAACAATCACTATACAGGGTGACTTTTAATTAAACTGCATAAATTTAACTGTTAAGTGTACTCATCTAAAGGATATTAATAAACGTTAAAAGAAAAATATCGGATCATATTTCTGAAAGTACGAAAAAAAATAAAAGTATCGAAATCCACGATCCTAAATACGTCATAACACCCCGGCCGGCGGCGACGCGTAAGATTCAGAGACACAATTCATTCAGCTGAGCGATCTCGACAACTCTGTACTTTACTTAATCTTGATACTAGAAAAATAATTAATTTTTCATACATTTATTTACATGTTTAGTTTTAATTTCTTTTTGTAGTATTGGTCTTTAATAAAGCGTGACGTAGTTTTTGAGGGTTTTTTAAATGTGAAAATGATGACATTTAATTTAAATAAAAAAAAGGCTCAAATAACTCAGAAGCATGGGTATAGTCTATGTTTAAAAGGATGCAGTTGTTTTAAATGTCACCTTGTATAGCTGAAGTTCTAGAAAAAAAAGGTACCGATAATTTTAAAAAAATATAAGTATACGAACAAATCACACTGACTGAGCTAACCCTATAGTAAAGTTCGAGATATGGGCTATGGGATTAATCCCTTGATTTCTTACATAAATATAAACCCGGCCAGTGTCATTTTATAACCAGTAGTTCCAGTTATAACAGGCGCGTAAACTTGTGCACACAAACATAATGGGTTATGAAATCATATCAAGTGCTATCGATCGGTTTGTTAGCATTCGATTAATTAGTTAATTAAGTAAGTTAAACGTTGGATTTAGACTTTGATGGCTACAATATGTGACAAATATAAAGTTAGTTTATAAAAAACCATGCAATTGTAGGTCCTCACAGCTAGAAGTACAATGTGATGTAAATCACCATCGATGTGCAATTCTTCATTAATTATTATTATCTTGGAGTTTTTATTATCGTGCATTCGATTGTAAGGGCATTTACGCAGAGATATACCTTACATCAGTTATTAATAGATTTTGGCAAAATCGAGAGAAAACAACATTAAATAGGTACTTATATGTATGTGGTGAAATTCGTGACCATTGAATCGAAAATCCGCCTTCGTCTTTTGAAGTGAGGGACGGGATAAATCCCCGCGAAGGAGCATCGCTTTGTTGCCTGTCTCGATTACAACTCGGCAACTCGAGAGGTCGTCTGTCCTCTGCTGTATGAAGAAGGATATATTTCTTCATATCACAATATTACCTACTTAGTGTTGCAACAAACTTATCTTACTAGGTACTATGCGAGTAGGTATTTTTTTATAAATACAACTGGCATTTTGAACAATATTCTAATCCCTCTCTCATCTTTGAGTTTTCCCGGTTGAACACTACGCTTTTATGGGACCGGGTTCCGACTTTTCTCTCTCGCCATCGTCGGATCTTCAACATCCTAATCCTCTTATTCGGTTTTATTTAATTCAAATGTTATGATGAAACATGGCAATTATAATTATTTCCGAAGACCTAAGTATTACTTATTAAAGTAGTAAGTACCTACCTAACCTTTTTCATATTCACAAAGTTATATTATCAAACTAGACATTAATTTTGCAATCAATAAAATTCCTATGGGGAAAGAGGAACAGCTATAAAATATCTATAAATATTTTAAATTCAAATCGGGCGCAATAGCTAGTAATAAAAAAAGGAAACGACACGGAAGCATTTTCCAGTAAAACACCGTCCACTTTAGTGGTACTCGGCCGTGCGTCATAAACGCATTTATGTGTTTACATACACATTTTATAAGCACAGCGATGAAAGCAGTTTTACCAGTGAGTGTTAAATATTGGCGAAACTATTAAACAAAGGCATGCACAGCATTTTTCAAAAGTTTCTAGGTATGTATTTTTTTTTGAATGGGTGTGTTTTTTTAAACGTCTTTTTTCTAAAACATTCATGGCTCATATTATATTATTATAGACTTTTCTATTATATTAAAGCTTAAGAACAAAAATATTTATTTACCCTAAGTTCGCGGTGTTATAACTATCCACCCCACAGGGAATTAGGGTTGGAATTTCATTTGCAACTTACTCCGGATAATCTTTAAGATAAAGAGGAACTCGCTTCATTATACATATTTTAGGCCTTTTATTTTGGCCTCCCCGCAACAAATACTTAGTGGGAAAATACTGCAAAATAATTTATCGTGTGTAGTGTGGGTGTTACTATAAGTAAAAATAAGTTTAGCCCTTAAAAATAATACTTTTTTGGGGTTTCTGGTTTGTTGTTTTTTAAATAACGTAAACTGAAAAAACCAATTGAATAACTTTTACTATTGAGAAATAATAAAAAAAAGTTTAAGTAAATATAGGTAGGTACTTAATGCCGTAAATTTTCGATGTTTGTATAGGTAAAGTCAATTAAGCAATCGTAGGACCATTGCTTAAAACTTTAGACTTTATAATATTTTTACGACGTCAATTTAAATATATCTGTCGTATCGATGTCCAAGCATGTCCGGCCGAGCGTGCCTTATAAACACCTATTTATGTACAAAGAACCATTCAGTGGCAATGGAGGACGCCCGCGACGCTCCATTTAACACTATCTGCTTCACAAGCCTGGTGTTTTATTGGCTGAAAGAAAGTGGAAGACTGTAGACAAAACCTAATTAAAAATTCGCAGAAATAGATATTGATACTGCAGTGTAGTTTGTTCCGCCGCTTCTTCTACACATGCGCTTTGGAAGCGGTAGTAGTTATAACCAGATTTAAGTGTTGTGACGTCAATAAGTGATACCTTGTATCCAATTTTGAGAATAAATCTATTCTATTATATTCTGATAAAATCAAGGATATACCTATTGTATCTAAAATTATAGATTTGAAATATTGAATTATTGATGGGCCAAAACATTTTAATGTTCCTGCTGCTAATGTATACAAATAATGGAAAATATATGCCTGAGTGGTCCATGTCAATGTTACAACATCCAAACTGATTTTGCTGAAAATAAATATAAATAATTAATATTTTTTTTGCGGATTCCTACTTGATAGAATGTAGACTTATCAAGTAGGAATTTTTCTATCAAGTAAGAAGCAAAAGATTTTTTCTTCTCTTCGAGCATAGATTGGTATTTGTTTTATAATTATGTCACTAATAATGTCATAATTATGTCCGTGTGGTTCCCGGCACCAATACAAAAAGAATAGGACCACTCCATCTCTTTCCCATGGATGTCGTAAAAGGCGACTAAGGGATAGGCTTACAAACTTAGGATTCTTTTCTAGGCGATGGGCTAGCAACCTGTCACTATTTGAATCTCAATTCTATCATTAAGCCAAATAGCTGAACGTGGCCATTCAGTCTTTTCAAGACTGTTGGCTCTGTCTACCCCTTAAGGGATATAGACGTGACCATATGTATATATGTATGTATGTCACTAAATGCATTTTGCAAAATTTACTACAGAGAAAAGCTAGAACTGCAGAAAACCTTTTTTGAAACTTCTTTACGTGAAATTTAAATAAATGGGTCAGGCCGCGAAAATTGTCAATTGTATCACAAAAGTAACACAAGACATTTTGAGTTACCATAACACAAATGTAACCCAAAAGCAACGAACATTTTGGGTAAAGTTCGTTTCAGATTGGTGACTAAAATAACCTTAACGAATGTAAGTAAGTAACTGTAGTAAAAATGAAGTAGGTAATGAAAAAGTAAATAAATAAATATATACGCGACAAATTACACAGATTGAGTTAGCCTCGAAGTAAGTTCGAGACTTTTGTTACGAGATACTAACTCTCTCAATGATAGTAAGGCTCTCAAATAACGCAATACCTACAACCAAAACAATGACTTATATTTTTTCTGTATATTTATCTGGCTGGAAGAAGCACGACGGAGAGGAATCAAACATCAATAATTATTATTTCAACGGGAGATTGTAGGTAGCACCATTTAAACTAAACGACTTTCAATTCACAGAATGTGAATGCGGCTTTACAAATCTATTGTGTTACGCAACACGTAAATTTGTGTTACAATAACACAGAAGTAATACAAGCGTAACACATATGTCATACAAAAGCAACACAAAAGTAAAATATTTAAAATATTTTTTGGTTATAACTTGGTTATTTATTACAATTAGACGCTTATGAGCGATTCCACGCACACTTTAAAACACTTTGCATAGAAATTCGGTACAAAAATAAACAAATCTCTGTTACTTACCTTCAAAATCACAATTTTAAATTTTTTATTCAATCAGAGCAAATTATGTAACGGACTTTCAAAATGCCTCCTGTGACAAAACAACATTGTCTGCCTTTTTTACATTTATATGTCGGTAACAGTGATGCCATATTAATACTTTGTTTTGCTATTTGGTAGTTTTAATCAAAACAATGGGTATAAATTCGTCACACAAAAAAAAATGTAACACAAAAGTAAAACGCTTTTTTTATTTTAAACTGTCGTCAAACAAGTTATATCTGGAATTTTTGCACCGGTATTACAGTAACAGTAGGGGCTATCATATTATTCTTCGATGGTAAACATATATTTAAGGTATACTTTACAATTTATGGAGTATATCTTCATAATGGTAAGGTAAAAGCACCTATTACGGAGGTATTTCGCAACATTTGAAAGTAAGAAGCAAAAATAAGCATAAGTAAGTATTTTTAAAGGTTCCAAACAAAATTATTATCTAAAATGGAATTTAAATTTTGTATTGCTGTTGAGTCTAAGTATCTTTTCATGCGATTTCTTATTTAAAAAAAATATTTAAAAAGGCAGGTCGATTTTCCCTAATACGGAGGTATGATTTTGGTCAGAGCCTATTACTGCGGTAGACGGCTCCTAATACGGAGGGTCAGAAAGTACATTATTTAGGTTCCGTACAAATAATATGTATAACAATAATAGAAATGTGTAAGTACCTTTATTGTAAGTTTTTCGTTCATTGACTATTTAATTACATTATTTCACTTTAATGAAATTAAAGACGACTTTGAATTTAAAGTATATATATGTATATATTATTATTTAGTGTTTTCTACACGCGTGTGTACAGCTTTCACGGATTTAACAATATTAAAAATGCAGGTTCATTTAGGAATTAAGTTTTATTTTTTATTACAATTAGTTACTTTGGCTAAGAAATAATGACGAACAATAACAATCATCTAAAATCTTTCAAAAATCAACACTTCGTAGAGGAACAAAAAGTAACAATAATGAAATATTTATAACATCAGTCTTTCAAAAACTAACACTCCGCAGAGGATAGTAAACTGTAACTAAAAGTTTTACATATTAAAAAATAATCACTTTAGTAATGGTAAGTGAACTTAATATAAGATACCTAAGTAAAGTTTAGGGTCAATTCAGGCTGCAGTTACAGTGGTCGACAGCAGCCCGAAGAGCATTTACAGCTTCGGAAGAATTTTAAACGTTCGCTACTAGACTAGCTTCGCTTCAAAACTGCTGGCTGTCGTCAGCAACCGACGCCGCATCAGTCACCAACAGTTTTATTTTTTCGAGCGATTACTGGTCTATAAAATAATGAAAATAAAGTTTAAAACTCTTTTAAAACTTGCGTCAATGCTGCCCGCTGCCACTGCTGCCTGAATTGAGCTATGAAAAAATGAAAAGAACAATTACGTAGATTGCATTAATTGATATTAAAATATTTAATTATTTCAATGTTTATGATTTTACAAAAAAAAAATACATTTATAAAAAATAAGAATCGAAAACAGACGATTTTTTTATTTATTTACGAAACCCTAAAATCTTGTGATTTTCTGTTTAATTAATAAAGCCATAATAGGAAACCATATTACCTAATACAGAGTTACCTGGAAATAACTACCACCGTATTAGGAAAACTACTCGTGTTTTTAATAATCCTAATTCTGACCCATCAAAATTCCGATTAACAAAAGAGTGTAAATTTTTAATCAAACGACAACTATTTTGTGGCTAAGATGTGTAAAACTGAAGTAACAGTTATACACAGGATATTATTTGTGATAAATTAAAACACACCTCTCAATTTTTACCCCTCCTAATAAACTAACATTTTGTACTCAACAGTTTTATTATTTAACTAGATTTCTAATTGAGAACACATACCTCAGAATATGGTTATTAATTTATGAGATTAATAATTATTTCAATTGAACTTGTAACTGATTCAAAAACTTAATAATTTGACAGTTATAAACAATTAAATTTTATCAGTATTTTTCCTATTACGGAGTTATACCACCGAGTTAGGATTAGTCTATAAAATTCGTATCCTATTACGGCGGTATTTTATTTCTTATTTTTTGGGTAAAAACTGAGTTACAAACGTGAAACAAGCTATTTAATTTAAAAATTTAAAAGTAGGGAAATGCCATAAGTTATTCATAAACAAACTTGAACGGCTTATTAATACGAAAAATTGCCTTTGTAAATATTATTGTACTTAATTTTGTTGTTCCGCGTTTGTATGAAAACACCTGTCCCGTCGATGCCGTGACACAGACTGATTGATTTTGTTGTGTTGCCAATGTGTTGTAGTTGCAAATGTCAGTTAAGTCGTGACGTAATAAATTTAGAATAACACATTTGCGTTATGATGTACTTACACTGAATAGAACAGGAATAAAACTAAGAAATATAAATACCACCGTAATTGGAAGCGATTTTGACTACCGCCGTATTAGGAGCTTTTACCTTAGTTCGACAAAAAGCGACCAAAAGTCACACAAAAAAATTGACAATTTCGGCGGCCTTACCCAAATGCAAACAAAAAAGTTAACGCACGAAATGAAATATAATAAACCGGCTTTTATCTATAAATTACATTCATACTCACCTACTTTTGCTAGAATCCCTAACATTGAACTGAAGAACTCTTACCGCCGATTTTATAGGCCCAGCGGGTCCTGAGAACGCGAAACTTCTATGGATATTGCCGTTTTGTGGACATTATGTACGCGCCTACGAATTTATTTTGGGAAAAGTGGTGGCTTTTCCGATATTTTCTTTTTTACGGCGCTATAAATATTTATATTACACGCTTTTGGATTAGATATGTTTTATTTAGAGACTTTCTCGCTGAAAAATTTTGGTACATTGTCTAACATGCTCGTTGGAGCGGGTACTTATATATGGGGAAGCGCATAGAAATCCAAATAACGTCGAACCCCTCGGGGTTCGGTTCGGTATACTAGTAGATTAGACTAAATTTTGTAGGGAGTCAAGAAAACAATCTGCGCGGGACGGGAAAGTAGCTGGTACGCACTACGTTAGGCTTACCTTTCTTGTCTTTTTTTCTACCACACGAGGATGGAAAACATTTTCATGCGATATTCTTTTACTATTATGTCGAAAATAATCACATATTGAATTGAATTCCATACACTTAAGACTCCTGACATTTTCCACGGGTAAAATAATACCTTGCCATTTATATTGTAACATGTCTGACATGACCCTTTTATGGTAAGTTGAATTCAGATTGAAGCCCTTTTCTTACTGTAACCTTAGTTTTGTATAAATTATGACCATTTTCTGAAATGACCCAGTTCCAGTGTGTTTCAGGGAAAATGGCATGTTTGGACGCCTACTCATGAAATATTATCTTTTCAGATATTGAAAGTATTTCGTTTGGTTTTTTCAACTTGCAAGTATTTATTTCAATAAATGAATATACACAGATAATTAACACAGAACAAGCTAGACACAAAGTCCGAAACTTGAGTTATGTACTAACTGAATAATTCTTTATAGATAATAATTACACATCGATTTTTTGTTCAATCACAAAAAATAAATTTTTCATTATCATCCGACCAGACAACGACCATCTCTCGAATCTGTCACAGGGGCCGTTAATAGACTTGCCATTCCAACAAATTAGTATTATAAATGCGAAAGTAAGTTTGTTTGTTTGTGGTCTCTTCACGCGTAATTAACTAACTGAAATTTCGCGTATATATTATAGAGTCTGAAGGACATAGGGTACTTTTAATTCCGGTAAAAACTATATACTTAGTTCCCGAGAAATTAGCAAAAAAACCGCGCGGGTGAAGCTGCGGGTAAAAGCTAGTATATAATAGTGGATAGTGATTTTAAGTAAATGCAAATTCCAGCCATAGACTTATTATTTAGATATATCAGGTCTTAGCAATTTTTCGACCTGAACAGTAAAAGAATAATTTTGTAAGACAAAAAGGATGAAATGAAAATTCTGAATAACAAAATGTTCAATTTAATGTAATCTTAACAAAATTTCGTGTCATTTACGCTCATTCTGATAATATAAGTATATAAAGTAGTTACGGAAATCTTGACAGATATAAAACTAACGACTACATGACAAATAAAATTTAAAGTCAGTAGTTAAGCCTTGCAAATATGAAGAAGGTCTATTACATTTTGAAAAAAGTCGATATGCGCCCTAATGATACGTAACATGATGTTTAGCTAAAATACTTTTTTAAGCGGGCGCTTTCATTCGTACGTACCTACCTAAATACTTGGCTTAAATGCGGTGAAGTGATTACCATCAGATATAACTTAAGTATTAACCATCATGTCAGTTAGGCTTTCGATCAAAAAAGGCATTCAAATGCAAACTGATACATCAAAAATCATAATATTACTCTTTTTTCTTCTCCTTATAAAAATCCATCATCATCATCAAGGAGAGATTCCCTCCAAGGAAAAATAGTTTTGAGATAGGTATTAATAAAGAATAATATTAAAGATATTAATTTTCTTCTGCTGGATTTGGATATCTTAAAAAACAACAGGCCATTTTTCATTTTTATATTATAGTTTTGGTAGTGCTTTTGCATTTAGTAACCGATGACATATTGATTAGGTACCTAAATTATATCCATGGAATGTTCCGAGTTTAATTTAAAAAATTACAAAGGCGACAAGCGTAACAAGATTCTTACAGAAGTTATCTACAAATATAACTACATCGGCAACATTTCTTAAGATTTTATAAAACAAGCGGCAATTTTTCATAAGTTAGATTTAAATAATTAACCGACTATCTTCCGTAAAATTTAGTAGTACCTAAGTCACAAAATGTTATTTCTAATACCTGAACAATAGTCGATAACAAGTACAGTATAATCAACAATGCTATTCAGTACCGACATGCTAAATTAATCTAAGCCCACCTCAAATTGACATTATTATTTTTAATATATATTGAAACATGGAAAGTAATATTTATGTCTTACCTAGCTTTAATTTTTTTTATTAATTTAAAAGAAAAAATATACATACTAAGTAGGTATACCCACTCACCTTTGCTGGATCCAATGGTATATTCATCATATTGCTTGCTTCAGTTTTTTAACAGCACATAACAGACAGTAGAGATATAAGGAATTTTAAACAATTTCCATACCAGAGTCACAACTGAGTACACTAATTAATAATGACCTAATCACGGGGATTATCAAAATCCATTCCAATGAGAGCTTTCTTATCAAATGACAGGTGTCCAGATATGTCCCATGTTTCTGTCATAAATACCCCGGCTACGGTCCGAGAAACTATCGCTGATTTCCGAACAAATAGTTGCAACAAGTCACTACAACTATTAACATTCCTTATATGGTATTAAAGATTAAAACAGATTTACATAGTATTTACGGTTCATTCGGTTTTGCAGAGGATGGAGTATTTGCGCGCGCCCTGGAATCGACCGGCCATCCCGCCGCGCCACTGAGCGATCTCGCGAGGCTCCCGGCCGCGCCTGCCGCGCGCATGCGCCGCGACTTCCACGAGCTGACCGACCGCCTCGCGCCCACTCCTACATTACGCGCTCGGAAGAACACCGCACACCCGTTCATCAAATTGACACCGCAATATACCGCTAGCACTGAAATACGCCCCGGTGATTTGATTCTACCGCGAAGACAGTGATACGCGGCCAGTGATAGCACAAGGATCACAAATATGACGTCAAGAGTCCGCTCACGAGTTCCGTAAAGATGAGGCGACTGCTCGTATATTCTGCCTTATTTCATTAACGCCAATGAGACACGCATAAACCCGCAAATAAAACTGATCCCTGTAACTTTGAATTAGACGGTAAAATAGACCTTTGTTTATCCTTTGTGGTTCGTGAGATAAACGAAAAAGTTCTTTTATTTAACGCATGAGATTCTACACACTTAACTCAATGATACTCGTAGTCACAATAAGTCCCGAACATGTCTAAGGTGTAAATGTAACACTCAGTTTCGGTTTGAATAATTGAGGTATCAGTGGGTTAGTTCGCTTCAACAATCACATATTATTGGTATGCATTATTTCAAAACCCTCATAACATCTGTAGCCGGGTTACGGTTTATAAATTAAACATGACAATGACAATGAGGACCCTTTTTCAAGCATTCACTGAATCATGTCTTCAATATTTGACCGGAAGGAATTACACCAAAATTATGATTGTTTTTATGTATGACTCTGGAGTTCTGGACTGTGAAATGAATAAACTTTCCTATATAAAACGACTAAATTGATCCGTATAATTTCTTCGAATAATTGGTCGAATCAAGGACAAAAGAGTTTCACCAAGCAAACCTAATCATTGCATATTTAAGAGTATATGTATAAATATTGAAAAAAAAAACTTAAGAATGCTAGCGAACCTCATAAATTAACCTACGTGTTCAAAAGACATTTATTTCTAAATATCTAATAACATGACATACTTTACTTAGTCTAACATGCACGATAATTGAATATGTACATTAAAATTTAACGACCCAATTTATAAAACTGATAAACTATCAACAATTCAACACCACTTATTAAAATATATTAATTAAGAAACTACACTAAAACGTCCGAAATGCATAGTAAGACGTGTCTCTACAGACCCGAGAACTGCTACAAGCACACAATTTTCTCGGTGAAGGCTCCTATAATGGTCATATCTGTGGCAAGAGCGGCTCGCATCACTTGGGGGGCGATAGAATCTTCCACCCTGAGGGTAAACTCACGCCGAGTCGGCGGGGGCAGGGCTCCGCCGGCCGCCTTCAGAATCCTCGATCTCCCTTCCACATCTAGCGGCTTCCCTTCATCGCTTCCCCCAAACACAGCACGAACACACAGGGACCTGCATGCCTCTTTCTCAGCTTCGTAAATCTCCCGCGCAGCTATCTCAAAAGTGCGTCTCTTGTCTACTCCACCGACACATGTGCTACCACCCGGAACCCCTTCTTCCACCGCTTTCGACGCGCCTGCTCTGAGTATAGCTGGTAGTAAGAGTTCTGATACCGAACTGACACTTCGAGAACGTAAGAAATGAAGGACTTGTTCTGCTTCTCGGGTCTCGTCGAATAGTCTACGTTGTCTTGCTGCGGGAACGGGACGAGCCACACTCCAAGTTTCTACCCAGGGATTCCCTGGTAGTAACATTCGATCGCCTAAAGCACCGCCATCGTCCGGTTTCCAGTCTCGTGGGGAGTACCACTGAACAAAGTCACAGAGCTCTGCACCAGGGTTTGCGGCCTTGAAGGCCTCCATGTCAGAAAGTAAGGAGGCGCTCATCATTCGCGCTCGTAGCTCTGAAGCTCTAGCATCGTCTCCAAGACGAACCATCAGCTCGGCGTCTTCTTCCAGTTGGTCTTCGGTCTTTGGGGCCGGATCCTTGATGAAAATTATTCGTTAAATATTTTAAACTAAAAATATTAACCTTACATCTATCGTGTTTCCTACTATTCTTTGATATGTTTGCTCTAAAGCTGGAGTCTGTTAGATTTCTGTATTGTATATAGGTTTAATAATATACCCAACTTCATTCGTATCTCACTGTTTATTAAAGTAAAAGTTTGTCATCAATATGTTTATAAATAAAACTTATTATTTAGATAATCGCAGATAAATGGATCAATTCCGTAATTTTACAGACTATTCAATATACAAAATCGTCAAAAAATAAACTCACAGGTAACGCTGTAATATAATGTTATCAATTACCTGAGTAAGAGGCACATAGAGCGGAGATCCGTTTTTAAGGGTTGCTTCACCAAGTCTATGTAGTCTCCCGACAGGTCTATCCCAAAGAGGCTGGTCACTCGCCTCGTCACCTTCAGAGCAGTCATAGAACTCGTCTTCGGACGAGTTGCTCTTCGAATTGGCGGTCTCGCCCGCCGCGCTTTCCTTTGCCCGCGCGATACAGCAGTTCAACAATTGGAGTTTCTGGTGAAGAAGGCACGTTCGAGCGTTCGGTGTTCCTTTTGCGATTCTGTTGACAAATAACAGCGTTATTACATTTGCCAAGACATTAGGTTGTGCGAAGACTTTTTAGGTTACTTAAAGACGTAACATGAAAGATGTACGCTGCTTTGAGCCGGTCCAGATAGAAATCAATGACTGTAGGCCTAATTCTTAAAATTAGGCTACATCTACAAACGGCTGGGATAATTATGATGTATAAATAGGTATGCTATTCGAATACAGAATTTTTTTAGCATGTTAAAGTTAAAATTGCTGTAACGTGAGGTATTTACGTCTATTTTTCGACTGACAGTGGAGCATTTCACCAGTTTTAATGTTTGTTAAAAAGATATTACACACGTAGCAAATAAGTATTCATTAAATAATAATAGTCAAGCTGTGATGACAAGTGCTTCGTCGTTACTTTCACTTGGAACGACCATTTTTAAGTAGACAAATACTAGGTACCTCCGAAATGAAAGCAAATAAATCAAGAGAATACTGGCGTAGTACAGTGAATATTTTCTCTTTCGCGTATGCTAATTTCGTAAAGTCGAACCACAAAAAAAAGCGATCGATGGGAGAGGCGTGAGGTAATGTTTGTCATTGACGCTTAAAGGAATTATTTTATACTAGGATCATTATAAGTCAATATAATCTTTAAAACGCAGGGTGAATCAATTTAGCAATTGAAGTGAACCTTAACTTATATCCCATCGCCTAATTAAAGAATCTTTTATTCCTAACCTGTCAGTCCTGTCACTGAATCTCTAATCAAGCAAAAGGTGGACTTTAGTACCTTTTTGCGACTGTTGGCTCAGTCTATCGTGTAAGAGATAAATATGTCAGGTATGATAAGAGTAAATACGAGTCAACCTGATTACAAATGCATTGTAGAGCCTAAGAGCCAGACAAAGACGCGGCGAAGGAGTTCGAGACAAAACGTACTTAAGTCAGTACGCACCGACAACGCCTTAGGAACCGTTAGCTATGAATTGCAAATATGATGCGGCCCAAGGCAAGACACAGCCGGCACCATACTCTCGAAGATGTTAAGCTTGTAATCGGTCGCTGAACCGTTTGTTTACCGGCGCCGGTACCAGCAACTGGGTGTAGGTCACGCAGCAATGCCGCTGGTGGGGGCCAACCGCCGGCGCACAGTCCGCCGCTGCCAAGAGACGCGTGCGCATCTATCGCGCAGACATGGGCCTGCCTCTACCGGCATAACCAGATTACCAGTTTCTCAACCAATCGAAAGTGACCTCTTTCCCACTGTTGTGACCCAATGATGACAAGCTATCGGTGATTAACAGAAATTATAAAAAAATTACGTGACAGTGTCAGTAGAAAGTGGTTAGTTTTAAAGGATTTTCCGGTTAACTTGGGGAAGTTCCCTTGAAAATATGGTAAGTTACGAAAAAGTTAGTTATAAGAAAAGATTTTTTTAAATGCTTACTAAGAACGTAAGGAAATCTCAGCGTACGTTGACCTATTTCTAGCGCAGCGTCTCCAGCCACCGGCACGGGCACGCGCTGCGGAATCTCAGTTTTTATCAGTTACGAGCAGTAGCTGATAGCTTTTTTTCTATAACTCAATAAGTATAAAACTCAGTCGTATAATCTTAGCAGCTTTAAAATAAAAGCTAAGCAAACGTTGAAGGAGTAATATGAGTAATGTATGACTACGAGATGCAAATTACTCAAAAATCTGACTTAAAATTCGTTACGTTCTACATATTCATATTTCCCAAAATCACAGTTTCCTACACATCTAACATTTACACATAATTAAACCAGCCTCCCGATTTATTAGGTATGTATGCCACGGTCACGCTAATGTTGCTTTACAAAGACGAAACAACGATCTCACGTGTGACTATGTCAAACGCGCACTTTCTCCAGCTGTTGCCAGCGAGCGGCGTCTTCCGTGGGTGGATTTTTGCAAATCATTAGGAAACTTCATCTCGAATTTGGAATCGATTTCGTCGTTCAATAAGAAAACCGCGAACACTGGTACTGGACGTTTGCTGTCTTTAATAGTTTTCTTTGCTAGTTATTTACTCTGCAAAGGTTTCTTGCATGCCGTCTTTATAGTGTATTTGTAGAGGCGGGCGTTCACCCTGCAGCGAGGGTGGCGTCTCGAAGCCACTCCATCTAAGCCAGTTCCGGGCTGCCTCTTCGTTAATGGCCTCCTGTTTGCGTTCTTCTGACCGCACTTTTTTCTTCTAGTCTTAAAAATACATTTTCAAAAGAATTCAGTTTCTTGCACAGTTAATTCACTTTGTAAACATTTTATACAAATACGAATACTGTTATCGACAGTTAGGTAAAGAAAATGTCAGATTTACAGATATCGTGAAATTAAATTTAAAACAGTTTCTGAAACTAGCTCCCGGCTGGCGAATATCCGGAGCAGTCAACGATACTCGGTCCGTTACGGCGCTAAAGCGAGTAATCTATTTGGCCTCTGGACTTTCTGTACATTTTGCATTAGAAGAGTAATAGTTTGGGTAGATTTACAACTGAAAGCAAGTATTTTAAGAATAGTAATGAATAGCATTTTTAAGTCGTTAAATGAATACAAACAAGCAAATAAACCAGTCAATATATCGAGACACCTATAACAAAAATCATCTTAAGGGAAGAAAATAATAAAAAAATTAAAACCTTCTTACAATAGATTTATAAAACTTAAACAACATTTATACCTAGATAAATATGGATAATGTCGCTCACGGCATCACCTGCTGAGATGACTTATAGAAAAACCTCAGCCTTTATAAGTTCGCCGTGTAAATGTCATTAAATTAAAGAAATTGCCCAAACAAAATCACAACAATAATACACAATTGTGTACCTAACACAATAAGTGGATCATTTCTGAAATCAATTATAATAGTGAGTTATCCTATCCTACTGGTTGATTTGTACTACACCTCTTTATATTGCTCAAGGGTGAGAAATGGAATCCGGCGGGGCCTGTAGTGGCTGTTACGATGCATTTTCCTCTCGTGTCGCGCTCGTGCTGAAATAGGTTAATCAAAGGAAGAGAACTACCTTATTTATTTCCTTTCGCAAAATGCTTAACCAGTACATTTATGTAATTCAAGTTCTACATAACGATACATAGCTTGTGTTCCGGCCTTCCTATGAGATTGCTTAAGAATTAAATATCATCCAAAATGAATCTACAAATATTTGTAAGTATTGCAAGTTTTATCGAAGCTCGTTCAATGGTGTCTTTTGTGAGTTTGTTGATTTTCGCCTCATGTCTTTTTAAAACGACTTAAAAATATTTAAATTCCACGAGAAAAATCGTTGTTTGCAAAAAGCAATTTGATTTGTTTCTAAAAACCATCAGGAACTGTAGAATTATTGTGGATGCGAATAGAACTTTTACAAAACTTTGATATGTTGGAAGTTGGTTTCCAAACTTCACGCACACTACGCACATTCGGTATATAAACGAAATTTTATAAATGCACATAATATTATGTGTACCCAGACCCACAATAACTTCAAAACCATTTAAGCTCTCTGTTTTACTTACTTATAAGTAATATAAGTCCTTTGATTGTACCTTTGTAAATAACATTTCAAGACGAGCGCGTGTAACTATAACGAGTATGTTTAAATTGACACAAAAGACTTACCCAGCATTAACTTATTAACGTTACAGTCGGAAACATATGGAAATTTGAAACCCAAACAAACACTAAACCAAGAGAAATGCAAATCACATAATTCCAGACAAGTGGTCTCCAAGTCTAATACATTAAAACAGACGCAAAGAGTATTAGGTTCCAAAGTTTGCTCCGGCGCCCGGAACGGCAAATCCAAGTTACATTAGAGCTATTCTCGAGACTCCCACATTTTGTATGCAACCGCCTCGTGCCTTCCCTAAGTGCACGTGCGGTAAGCTCTAAGCCAGATATAAAGCAAAGCTTATGATGCCTGAACACCCTGTGTATGCGAAATGCAACCTTAAAAGTATAATATCATGATTAAAAAGTCATCAGCCGTTAGCTCAACAGCTGACGATTTAAATTCGTTTTATAAATGTTAACAATAATAACTCGATATTTTACTAATTTACTTTTGCTACAGTTACTGACATGAAATAAAGATGAAAAAATATATATAGAAAGACGATAAACAATGCTTTTCTGGCGGACACAGAACCTAAAGTGCTCAATACACAACACCTGTGTGAATATAAAATCCCACATTGATTCCACCCAGGCTTAACATATGAAGTAGGTATTGACAGAACGGTAAATCACACTTGTAAAGTTAATTCCAATTCCAAACATCGTAATGACAGCATTCAAAGGAGCGACATTGATTGCCTCCCGTTGCACGTCATAATTTAAAGCGAAACAGCGATAGTTTTTTGCGCGATAAAAACGGCGTCGCGCGTGTCATGCTACGGAGGCTGGTCTTTTATGAAAATTACGTTAGATGTCATGAAAAGCTAATGTAATAAATAGCGTTTATACACTGTGTTGCCAGCCAAGTTTAATTTACCCTGCCTTGCCATTTCGCGTGTTTGAAAACCCTATACTAAGAAGTTAAAACAGGCGAATCATTTTGTCATTCAGTGTGGTTTCATGTAGGGATTAATACTCGTTATAGATATCACTATTAAAAACCATAAACATTATCAGTAAATTAATAAAAGTTATTAGCCTAATTTGATGACGATGACTTTCCGTCCAAATTCATTATAATTTTTAATAGCACCTTCATGTAGTTGGGTTGATAGTAAGTGCTTTCCGTCCAAATTCATTATAATTTTTAATAGCACCTTCATGTAGTTGGGTTGATAGAAAGTGAGCTTCTACACCACAACCACAACTCAACAGAGGATAGAAGACTAAAGTAGAGGATAGGATAGCAGGCCAAACAACACCCACATAGCCAATAGAAGTTCTGTACAGAACTCAAATACATTATAAGTGTCAGTCCCAGATATGATAGTTTTTACGCATAGCTATTAGATAATTGTTTATTGTTACTAAAAATCTCCCACGCCCTCTCACCTACTTGCTCTAAGTTCAAGTTTAGTATTGTTTGCTGTATAAACAGTTTAATTTTATTTACTCCCATCCAACCTCCTGTAAGGGCACGGTCGATAGGGCGAGGGGCCGATGCGAGAATACCTAAGTAATTTCGTAGACACAATTTAATTTGATAACCGTAACACTGTCGGTTAGCTCACAATGTATGTGAAATGACATCCTCAGATGAGTGCATAAAATATGTAAATTACTCCATTATAAGTAAGTGCTTGTAATGGCTATGGTAATTTTGTCGCGTGTGTAGATGTAAGCGCTATGTGTCTTTGGAGGGATGACAGCAATTGGTTTGCTTTTTAAATTTAATGAAGCTTATTGTAGTCTGAACAAACTAGCTGTCATTAACCCAGATACGCTGTAGTTATACATATGGGGCCAGTGACGTTTCACGCCAATGGCTGACTTTCGTTACTCAAGCCAGGAAAACTGTGGGCCCCAACACAAAGGCGGTGACAATGGGTCCCACGATCAGCCGGCAGCCGCCTCTTAACCGACACCACTGTTACTCGCCTCATTGTTAAGGTTCGCTGCCTTAGGGTTTTTGTCCCCGCGAACGTCTCCGGTGAAAATTTCGCAAAAACGCAGTGACATTCGCCGTAATAAATGACCATCCATCCAGACGTCGCGACGCGTTCCGAAGCTAATTAACCACGCCTTTGTGTGCCCGTGATTGTTTTCTCTTTTGTTCAATGTCATGCTGAGTTCAAAATATTGTGAGAGTAATCCAAACATGAACCATACAATAAGAAACGGAACTATTGTGGCGATAATTAGGTACAGTTCGGTTTAGCGGTAAATCTTTTCTTCTACTTATTTCGAAAAAATATATCCATATCCACAAGCTCTTAATCTCAAAACCGTAAATAGAAAAGCTGTGAATTTCACTGCGAATATTGATATACGGCTAACCTGCACCGAGCTATAAAAAGAACTTTCTACGGCCGTTTTCTGAATGAACTACGATATTTTATGAAACAGTATAAAGGCAATATCCTTTTTATGAAATCTTAAAGAATATTGAAGACGTGCCGCAATATATGGACGGTGGGTAAAAACTGGCGGCAAGAAAGATGTGGCCTGACATCTAGACAGGATGTGAGGCCGGCCTCTATTCTGACGCAGATCACTCCGCCTCGACGTTCGATATAAATAGAAGCTTTCAGCCCTTACTTAATTATGCTGAAATAAAACAACACTACGGTGAAATAATTTTAAATGCGTACGACAAAAGCCTTCGGCCTGACAGTGTTTGCATTACGCTCGCTGCGCCGGATAACGGTGCGAACTTCATAAATTAATAATTTCAGGGTTCATAGCTGTGAAATTTACGTTTCGAATTCATGAAAGGCAATTAAAACAAGCGAGTGAAACAGAATGAACTTAGTTAAGAGTTAAACTGGACCTATTAACAAATTAATGAACATATATGATTTATGACTATGGCTGACTCTCAACTCTTTAATTATTAGTATTTGACATGCTCTAGTAATTGTAAAATTAAAGAAATAATTCTCTCGGATAGTCGGAATATTGTTGTTTCTTTTATGCAAGTAAACCAAAGGAATGGGTAAGGCTTGTGGATTGGGAACGAGCAAGACTAGATAGTACTATTAGTCGGCTATAATGTCTCAAGGCTATGTCACATATTTTCATTAGCCGATCAAAGGCACTGCCAATCAACAATATTAATAACACAAGGACATGGACTGGACAATACTCCTGGTATTGCACTCAGAATAGGTAAGATCTTTGCATACAGAAACACGCCACACGTAAGAGAACATTTACATGAAATTTAATTACTATACTTAGAAGTAACAGACAATAGGTATAAAAAGATATAAATGACTAGAGGGCGCCTGCGGCTACGCCTGCGTAATAACTAAAATTTACAAAAAGCGAACGTCTTCTTGTTACAATCTTACTTCTTGCCAAATTTCATCTTTATTGGCTCAGTTCTTTTACTGATCAGAGAGTGAATAAGTGTTTTTCGCTTTCGACGATAGATGAATCGATAGAATGAAACGTAAAGTTGAGAGAGAGACAATTATTTATAAGATGAAACTATTTACTGGTGTAATTTTCCTGTAACTAACAAGGAACTGCAATCTGCCAGTTACAGAGTTGACTTGTTTGCTTTAGCGAAGCGAAATTATTACTTAGTCCTTTGATTAGCGACTGCGCTCCCCGCTTGATACTATATCGTGTACGTTATGAAATTGCCTGTTTGCGTTCCAGATGGAGTTAACATCAATTATAACTGCATACTTAGTTCAGTGTTAATCGAACATAGAGAAAATTGAGACAAGTGGGTAACAGAAGGTGTATTTTATTCATTTTCTCTCAAATCCTATTTATGTGCATTATGAGCATCTCACATCAGCGGTAAATATATCCCTATACGTTTCCAATTATTATTGTTAAATTTAATTGTGTTAACTATGTAAGGTTAAATTGTCTTATCTCAACTGTAGAAATAATTAACGGTAATCATGTTGACTTCGTAACTCGTGGCACAGAGTGCTGTAATCATAAACTTAATATTACTTTACTTTTTTTTGTATTGCCGTAACTAAATAATATGCAGGTACAGGAGGCTCTTAAAATAAAATAAAAACTTATGCTAAAGTAAAAAACATTCTAATTACATATCAAACGATTTGCATACTAATTAAAACCCATCAAATTAATTTAAAAAAAAAAACACCAAAAAAATTACATTCTTAATGAGGTCTATTTTAAGAATTCAAAATACCCAATTAAAAAGCGTAGTAAAAATAATATTGATTTTATTTATTCATCCATAAAATTTACTCTAATCCTAAATTCTGTGCCCATCAATAAATTTAATTGATTTATGCCACACTTTTATATATCACTACGACGTGTGAGCAATATGAATTCCAGTAATGAATTATTCATAATGTAATCAAAACAGGCTTTGCGGATGAAGGTCGCTTTCCAATGTTTTACGCTTATTTTTTGGTCAATCAAACCTGACCAATACATGAATATCTCCCAAAACATATGTAGATGTAAAAATAACATCAGAATCTGTGCAGATTTTTTAAGCAGAAATAAATACTTGACCGAATGTTATAATGCTACTATTTAATCATCGCAGTAATATAGTTAAGACATTGAAATAACATAATAAGCGATCAAATTCGCAGGCAACAGCTAGTATCTATTATATATGCAAAACTTTGCGTTTGCTACTCTTTTGATAAAATTTTGTACACGGGTAGAACATTACCTGAATTAATATATAAAGTACCATTCCCGAAATTCACACGGGAGTGACGCTCGAGGCGCAGCTAGTGTTTTGTATAAACAATCTCTCAAACTAGGGAGAGCTTTGTAAGAAATACTGGGGCATTAATATTTCTAAAGTCATTATTGTGGTTATTGGCAAAGACGTTAAAGCAGCATTTTATGTTAATGATTGCTAACAAACCAAACAAAACAAGATTATTACGAGTATAATGACCTCTTGGAGCTTTGTTTCCTGAATCACATAAGTCAGTCATTTAAACACACGTGATCACCTAATAATCCTTTACAGAGTAGTAACAATCAACAGTCACAAGTCTTGAAAGCCGTGTTTTAAAAACTGAGAGATTGCTTAATGATGAAATTGAGATTAGACATAATGGCAGATTCCCGGACATTTACCAAAAGAATTTCAAATTTATGAGCTTAACCTCATGGAACCTTTACTTTCTAAGTACAATTTGTGCGGGAAAAGAAGCAACTGGCACACGCCATGTTTTCCTTCGCTAACAGATCAAGCATGAAAGCATTTGTCAAATCATTTCTATAAAAACAGATATGACAATATCGTTACTATTTAAAACTAAATACCGATATTAAACGTGGCCTTTCAGTTCTTTCTTGGCTCTTTCCACCCCATAAGGGATAAAGATGTGATTATTTGTATTTAATATGACAAATTAGTAAGCGTGTTGTAAAACGTATACAATAGGACCACTCCATCAGTTTCCCGTGAATATCATAAGGACCATTCACCTGGTGCAATAACATGCCGAACGGCTACTCTGAAATTAACATTTAGTTACGAATGTAGTTGATATAATATTTTGTTTTTCCAATTCCAAAATTATAGATGGGAAAATATGCAAGTCAATCAAACTTTCTTAATTTACTTTCTAACTTTACCCCGAACATAGGTCTACTCAATTAATATTCACATAACAATTATGAATTCTCCACGTTTTGAGTTTTGATGTAATAAGTTAATAACGCATAAATATTTATTTATACCATTAACCAGGTGTTGTATTTTATGACGACCTGAGGTATATGGTAAACCATTAATATGAACCAAAGTATTTCCATGTCTGAACTGAACCACACTAAATACTCACTAAATACACATAACTCGAGAGTCACTATTTGTAGGAATTAATGCCTTGTGATCATGAATAAATACCTATTATATATAAACTTGGGATTCTTTTTAGGCGATGGGCTAGCAACCTGTCACTATTTGAATCTCAATTATATCATTAAGCCAAATAGCTGAACGTGGCCATTCAGTCTTTTCAAGACTGTTGGCTCTGTCTACCCCGCAAGGGATATAGACGTGACCATATGTATGTATATATAAATATAAAATTGTTTGCAACTTTAATGATCTCCTAAATAAAATATATAAGTTCACGTGAACTACGTCGCGTGCACCTACTTGGTTACATACGAGTAAGTAGGTACTTTTATAAAGCCAAAGCTTCATTTGATTGACCCAGATTACCAGGTAACTCTCAAAAATATAACCAATATAGTACGAGGGCGACTTGCCTGCAATATTACTGAATTTTCTGACGGTTTTGCCAATAGTTTGATGTACGTCAGATTGGTATGCTACAAGTTTGGCTGATCCGTCGAGAGTTGGAACAGGTGTTCGTTTAGTTTCTAAGTAAGAGGTAATAAACCAACTAGTTACTACTGCCTCGTGTTGATTAATTGATTGAATCAAAGATAGGTGAAAAATAAAAGTAGAAATTAATAGGCCAGGGATGCTATACATACATGATAATGAACTTACAGCTGAGGACGCCAAAAACTGATAAAAGCCTTAACCAACAACCAACGTAACTTAGCTTATCCATTGATAAGAATACACCTAAAATTAGAAGAAGACTAATTCTACTTAATTATTTTTATGGGTTCCGTACCTTATAGGTAAACACAGGCCTCTTTTAGGCTGTCGGTCTATATGTCCGTCCGTCCGTCTGTCACTAGGCTATCTCACATAAACCGTGATCGCTAGAAACTGAAATTTTCACAAATTATGTATTTCCGTTGCCGCTATAACAACAAATACTAAAAACGACAACAGCTACGGAATCCTTAGTGCGTGAGTCCAGCTCGCACTTGGCCGGTTTTTATACTGTATAAAAACTTCCGTGTTTCTTTCGTTAACCAGAACTCTAATTAAATACCAAACATTGGTGATATAAATATTTAAGCTGACCTTTTCAGGCCACGAGACAACCAACTTGACGGAACTGAATTCCAAGTTGTTCTACTGCCGTTGTTCTGGAAGTTTCTGTGTTGTCTACTCTTGAGGCACTTGTGCACATGACATGTGCATATTATTTCTGAAAGCCCAGAGCAAAGGGTTGTTCTCTAACAGTAAGCCTCGTTGAAGTTGGTAAAACGGTAATTGCTAGCTTTGAGTCTTTTGCACATAGTTCACAATTCTGTTCGAATCCTAAATATCACACTAAACCATGAAATTTTACATACATACATATAGTGTGCAATACGGAAAAAGTCATAGCGGCATATTTCTCACGTGGGCTATTCTGAACAAAGTTAAAATTTTTTAAATATGGCGGATTTTGTGATTAGGAGATTTACCATTTACTGAGTGGTAAACCTAAAAGGTCAATATGGTAGTTTTCCAACTCAGTGAATTTGACGTATCCACTGATTAATCGGATCCATTTATAGGAAAAGGTGCCGACCCATTTATCACTGTAAACCCGAAATTGAAAGGATAGCTGAAATTTGGCATACAGATAATTACATTAACGTAGGAACGGCTAAGGACGGAATTTCCCACGAGTGCAAAGCCACAGGCATAAACTACTTAGTTTAAAATGTAACACAAATAATGAAATCTCGTTAACCTCGTATTCCAAACGGAAGTTCAGCCGAGAACCCCGTCGAACTCCGCTGTTGGTTGCGATGCGATAACTGAATAAACACACTGAAAATGGATGCTTTATTCCGGATATCCGGATATGGCATCTCGATCGGACTACATGGTTTGTTGAAATGTATTGAAAATGTATCCTTTGTTTTGTAACGAATTATACTTTTAAAATGAAATATTCTTAGCTTGATTTCTCTTGATATCTCAATTTATTTTGATGTAATAAAATAGACAATTAATTTCTTCTTCTTCTTATATTAAGAACTGCAAGAACTAAACTGTAAGTTAAATGGAGACTTCTTCCATTCATTTCAGTTCTGTGCCAATTTTAATTTAGTTTGTTATTGTGTTTTAAAAAAAATCTTGTTCGCAATATAAATACTTACATTATTTTTAAATAATAAAATACATGTATATAGCACTGCGTGAATAATATTTTTGGTAACATAATCATTTGATAAAGGTCATGGACATTACATAAGCGAAACGTCTGATCTTATAATAAATGTATCTATGAATAGCATTTTTTTCAAGTGTTACATAAATTAGTACAGCTAATTTAAAACCAGATCAATTTATCAAGCAACAACTTTCAATTTCAAACGTATAGTAAAGCCTTCCTCTTTGGCGTTTATGGCTACTTCTAAATTAGTAATATACATTAATTCAATGAATTAGGAAAATTCATATACTTATTATAGTTTTACTTTACTCCACCCAAACTATCTTAAGTGTAGTTTTGAAAATTATGTACAAATCGGTTATCCAGGAACTTAGTAAAAATCTAATGAAAGTTAATCTTTTGACATAAGATAAAAATTCTGAGATGTCAACATCAAATGGTTGCTGGAGAACCGTAATAGCAGAAGTAGTAGAAACCACCAACACTCTCACTATATCATTATGGCAACTAATAAATAAATAATAAGGTGCAGTGGTATCCAAGTCGCATGATTAGTGGAATTAAGAATTAAGTTCCGAAATTACAAGTGCATGCGAGCCAACAGCCGCGCCATTTTGTAGCAGCCAGAACATGATGGATTTAAGAGGATTATGGCAAATTTGCATTCGAATATCGTCCAGGAGGGATATCCGATACTGGATTAAACTGGTATCTAGATATTATTTCGAGGCACCGTAATGGGGATAACATACGTAAGTTGTCTAGCCAAATTATTAATCGTATTCATACTAGTTCAGCATCACAGTATAAAGTTTGAAGAATTAATTTCCTTTAAAATTACTCAATCCACTTAAAGAAAAATATACAGTTCTAAATGTATAAAAAAGGGCACTGACTGGCATATTGACGTACAACTTACACCGCCGTCTAGCACAAATTGGTAGAACTACCACTACACGGTATAATTACTTTACTGTTATTAAATTATTTATTTTGAAGGGTAATATACAAGTAAATATTATATGAAAATTTGAAGCGTTATTTACTAGTGTTGAGCAAAAAAAAAATAATAATAATTTTTGTATATTTTTTTTATTTTTGGCTTTTGTTGTTATAGCGGTAATGGAAATACATAATTTGTGAAAATGTCAGCTTTCCAGCTATTTCGGTTTATGACACGCCAGGACAGATGCTAGCGGAAGCTAGTAATAGGGACTCGTTTTTACTTTTAGGTGCGGAACCCGAAAAACACCGAGAATTTACGGATATTTAATATTCGATGGCTCTTTCACTTCACTGAACTTCAGACAACGCTGTTAATGAAATTACTAATGACATTAAGGCACCTTCTTATCCAATGAGGAAATATATCTAAAAATCGGGGACTTATGATATGAATGAATCGGGTGATACAAGTATGCAGGGATCGTGGCAAGTGAAAAGATGTAGTCTCCTCAAATGAGGCGTTTTTTCTACATACATACATATTATCACGACTTTATCCCATTCGGGGTAGACAAAGCCAACATTATATATATTATGTACGTTAAATCGCAGCCATATTTAAAATTAAATCATCTTTTCTATCCTTACGAATCGTGAAAAAATTTACGTCAATAGTACTTAGAGGGGCATTAGCAAAGTTTATTGAACCCAGGTGGCGGGTGCGAGGCGGATTCATCTCGGAGACGCGTGACGTGATGGATTACCGTGTCCAAGTCAGCAGCCCTGCGCTGCCGAGATTGCGTTATTGACGGGCTGGAAAAAATGCATGCACTTGTGATCGGCAGATTATTGTGATTAATGTTGCCAAGAACGGGAAGGGAAATAGTAACAATTTTAAATAGGTATGGAGTTTGTTTCGAGTTTGATTTCAAGCAGTTTCGTAGGTAAGGAAATAAATTAGAAATGTTAATTATGCTTGATAAAAATTAATAGGAAATTAAGCAGACATACAAGCAACACCGATGATTTTACTTTTGGTTAAAATTATGAGAACTTTATAAGGCACCATGCTACTTACACTAATGTCATGTCTATTTTTTTTATAGTCTAGAAGCTAATTAAAGCGGTTAGTGGGACGGAGCTTCATGGTGATGCTACAGCATTACCATAAGCGTGGTCAAGTGTGCGATGTGCTGTCGCGCGTGGGTTGTCATCAAGGCCAGTATATTCAGACTTTCCGAGTCTCCGCGAACCGTCAACGCATCACCGCATACCGTTGCGTTTTTACGCCCAACCGCATTTTAATATCGCGGCGAATGAAAACTGTTTCACACATATAAAATTCAACCGAGGAAACGGCTATTTTCCCGCTCGTTGCAAATCTGCTCAATATGATAATCCTCGAGAAATATGTCGTTTTCACCATTCAATCGTTGTAAGATGGAATATTCTAAAGTTAGAATAAGGAATATAGCGGGCGGAATCCTTGTCGCGGTTAATTACACTTGTAATGGAAGTTACTTAACGTGGGCTATAAATAAAATAGAGGAGATCCGGCGCCTCGCTTCCCGTCGAACTGTGGCGAGCCGACGAATAAGAACGCCCTGCGATTATCTTTCGCTCTCTAGAAGCGCACCCATTAAGAACAACCGCTTGTTTACAGCTCTAACGTCACTGCACAAAGGCATAGAATTTTGAATTGCGACCGACTTACCCGATAAAGCAATTGTTTACCGATAAAGCCATTGATATTGCCATGGAAAGGCTGGTGCAAAGCGTTGGGGGTAAACCGCTTTATGTAAATGTGTCTTATAAAGTTGCATTAGTTTACACCGGTTTTAAGAATTAAATAGCAGTCGACGATGTTAAAATACAATTTTGTAAAAATAATCCAAATGCTTTGCAATATGGCAAATAAAATTCCACGTTGGCACAAAGAACGGCAATGTAATTACACACATGCCACGATGATCAAAGCAGTCGTGCTGCATGGTCGCCTCTATTTATTGATATTCAATATTCCGACAATTATGACGAAGCTAATGTATATTTTCATCTAACAACAAAAATTTAATAACTTTACCAGGTTTCACATTGGCTGAACGCTAATTGGTCGTATTCTTATTGAAAATAATAGAGAAACTTATTGGGAAACTAAATGGCAATCGTAAAAACTATCAATCATGTTCGATGGCAGATTACTCTTGGTTTGGACTTAAAAAGGGTATTATCATAAACCTTGCAAAAGCACGAATAGACGAAAACACGAGGTATAAATTTACATGAAATAATCATAAAAAAAATGTCGGCGATTGAGGACAAAATTTTTAATTAACAGTACTCATGGCAATTGTGATATCTTGAATTGTCGACACATAATTGAAATAGTCACGAATAGTGAAATACGAATGCTCAGTCCGTTAATAAAAAACAAGACGGCTGTCGTCTGGCGAAAATAAATTGTATGTACAATTAAAGTGCCTAGTATTATTAGATTTGTTCGAATAGCTATCAATTTAAAATTTCTATGTTAAAAAATAGTTGTTAGGATTTAGTTATCTTTTTTCTTTATATTCTCGGTTTTTGTCCAGCCAAAAGTCCAGATAAAGCCCATAATCTGTCTATGATATGATATGGGTTCATATTGTGTCCCTCCCAAGTTTTAAAAATATATTATAGCTTTACTAAATACTCGTACAATGTGATAAATTTATTGAATTCCAAACTGCAGATGCAGTTAGGACTACGTCACGCACGAGTACATTAATCTTGGTGTTGGCTATATAGCGGTAAAGCCCTGCGCACGCGCCGCAACATAGTAAAGCTGTCCAGTACCTTACGTACTTGATGTTTCCCTCTGTAACTTTTTACGACTGGGGCGCAGTTTCACAAATTGTCCTAGTTAAAAAACAACGCGAAACAACGGCTATACTGACAAACCATGAAAGTGACATAGTGCAAAATGACAATTGTAGAAAGTGACATCTTCGAAAAGTGGCCAATTTTTCAGCTAGGTATGACCATTTACGAAAGTAACGTACTGCGTTACAACCTCTTTTACGAAAACAGTTTTCGTATGTGAGATAATGCACCAGATGCAATCAATCTTAACCGCGTAAGCAAGTAGCGGTGCGCACGCGACTAACGGCATGAGGAGATCTACTCATGCCGAACCGTTCATGTCATGAGGGCCACAATGTCCGCTTCTTGACACGGTATATTTACTATAAAAAATTGTGCCATGAAAGACCATTGAATTTACTGCCGATAGATGTAGCGATGTTAGATGTTTTCCAAATCGAAATTTACCTGCTGGAAAGTTCTCTATTTAAAAGAAGAAACGTTAATTAAATAAATATGTTGAGATTGGTTTCCAAAACTGATAAATTTAATTTGACGAATTCCCTAAAGCCAAACTTGTGCAACACAAACTGTGCACATAATATTCAACGGAATATGCAGGATGCCCTCGGAAACTTGCGATTGGAGGCGACCAAATTAATGAATGGATTGCAACAACTTGGGATTATGGTTGGAAATAGAAGCAGTATTCTTAAATTAATTCATAAAATGAAAATAACGTAGCTATTTGCATTCGACGCGGAAATATATTGGGTTATAAGAAATAATCATTAGGGGATTTAATGTCTTCGTAATTGTATATTTTGCGGTTTATTAAGATCCGGTTATGTATTTTTATAGGAGTCAAGCTACTCGTCAAGCTGCTCGTCTACATACATAAAATCACGCCTCTTTCCCGGAGGGGTAGGCAGAGACTACCTCTTTCCACTTGCCACGATCTCTGCATACTTCCTTCGCTTCATCCACATTAATAACTCTCTTCATACAAGCTCGGCGGTTTCGGGTACTTTTGACCTAACCCTTTACCAAGACGTCCTTAATTTGATCAAGGTACGTTCTTCTAGGTCTTCCCACTCCGACCTTTCCCTCCACACTCTCCTTGTATATCTGCTTAGTCAACCTGCTTTCATTCGGAGATGCTCGTCTAAACTGTTTAATACACTATTTAAATTAATCATATCTAGGAATAGCTTGCCCTAAAACTCTGTCTTTTTCTTATCTTCTGTCTAGGTACAGAAACTACTATAAGTTCCACTAAAAAGAAATTTGTGAAGTCTAACATGCAGATAGTTAAAAAAAATTTAAAATTCCCACTGGAGCAAACTTTGGTAAAACAGGATTCAACTTGATATAGTGTAAAAGTCGTAAAATAACAAAACAAACATTCGCTCTAATTTCTTACTCATGTTCTCCAACATAACATTACATTACGCTATTTTCACAATTACAACGTCACCACACCACGCTCATTCAACAGATAGCGACAGACGAAAATTACAGTTATTGGCGTTAATAAAATGATTTTACGTGAAACGAAACGTTGATTGTAACTAGAGTTAATGATGTAGAACAGGATAATGATGGCCGTGAATTGTGCAGCTTGCATTACATTGTTACTGTGTTTCTGTTTTCTCATTTTGGTGAGAGAAAATACAAAAAAAATGAGTCCAAAAACACAATAAAATATCAAAGCAAATTTAAGTCGAAAAACATTTGCTTTTTTACCGAATGACGAAATCGTATCGTTAGTCTTTGTACAGTTTATAGAAATAATCAGAAAACAAGCACAATCCCAATTATTGGGGCTTTGTAGACCTAGCAAAAACTCGAGAAAAAAAGCAAGCATTATTGGTAATTTTCTCAACAAAATGCGGATAGATTGAAACAATCTCTTCTGATATTAGTGTAATACGAGTATACATATTATATGCTTATGACAGACATTAAGTAAAATGGTTTATTATATAGAAGGCACTTTTAATGAAAATCTATAAAGTCGTTTAGGTTATTTGGGTTTCAACCCTGCTTGTAAGTTATAAGTTGGAATTTTGAATTTATTCGGCAAATAAACTTCGGCAATTTTTGAGATAGCGTTAATATACCTAATTTTCAAAGATTTTGAAGTGTTAATATATAAATAATTCAAGAACTTGCGCGGATTAATTGAAAATAAAATCCATAATTCATACAGATAAATTGTTTCCTTCCATAAAAAAGGTTAAAGACTTCGGTCTATTATAAGGAAATCGTAATATCCGCAATTATTGAAAAATCAATCAATAAAACGGTCGGCTAAAATCTCTCCTATCGTGTTAAAATAAGTAAGGCACTAAAATTGATTTATCCTTTATTGAACAACGTCGAAGAGGCTTATCGTGTGCCTACCAGGCGTGAAAAAGTGACGCCCTTGCCATTTTTTATTTGTAGGTATTGAAAAGATAAGTGCATGAGGAACAAGTACTCGTATTTTAATAGTCATAATATTAATAACCTACTATCATGCTGTTCATCCAAGTCTTTATAATACTAGAACAGTGGATATTTTTCTCAAACTTGACTGCACCAAGATAAAATTACAGCAAAAAGGCTTAAGCATTATTTGAGAAAAGAAAGACGAAAAGAATATAGAGGATCAGCCTTTACAATTTTAGTATTTAATAATACTAAGTACTCTACACAAATATACTTATAATGTGGATTATAAATATATTAATCCAAATTAGCTGACAAAGTATCGAATTTTTTAAAAGTTGAAATGTGTTCGAATCGTCATTGGGCAAAAGGCGCACCTTGGTCTCCTTTCCAGAGAGGTGATGATGGATGTAACTGGTATGAATAACGCCAGGAGAGAAAAAGACTAATAGGTGATCGAGTCAAATGTGGAGAGACCTAATCATTAACTGTATATCACGACCACAACACGCCATGAACAGTCAAGTACCCCGATTTGCGGCACAAATATTTTGTTTTTTTTTTATATATTTTTGTACATCAAGGAAATAAAATACAACTAGAACTAATACTTAGGCGAAACTTAGTACAAGGGCACTACTTATTTCTAAAGAAATGGATATTTACAGCAGTTACAAAACCTTCAATATCAATATCTGCATTTATTGTATTGATGTTACGTTTTTTAATACCTATTTACGAATAAATTTTGATCGTTTTTTGCCTTTCTTAAGTCTGCCATGTTATTTTCCATGGCATATTTACATACTGTAAACCTAATGACACAACAGAATCGTTTTTGAGCATAAATTTCAATGCCGAACCAATAAAAGAAATCCTTTCCTACCGATATTATAAATGCGAATGTTTGTGAGTATATCAAGATGTCAGTATGAATGTTTGTTAGTCTTTCATGCAAAAACTACTGAACCGATAACGATGAAATTTGGTATGAAGGTAGCTGAAGACCCAGAATAACATAAAGGGTACTTTTTATCCTGTAGTTGCCGCGGGATTGATAAGGTTTTCATGCGGATGAAGTTGCGGGCGGCCTCTAGTCTATAATATTTTGAAGCATTATATAAATGTAATTAGACCTATTCTCTTGAATTTGAAGAATTTTTAACATACATACATACATAAAATCACGCCTCTTTCCCTAATAATCCCTAATCCTTTCTTTGTATATTTTAAGAATTTTTAAACTAGTTAAATATAAAATTTTATTAGCAGTTTGACCATAATCACTTAATAGACTATACTATAATACCCTTGAACGCAGACTATTCGCATAAAACCGCGGACCACAGCGCACACCTACCTCACATATTTTATTAACCGAGCGCTTTCCTTTAATTATCGTTAAAGAAGCGTAAAGAAAATTATACGCAGATAATATTCTAAATAAAAACTCGCCATGGAACTTGTTTGTGGAGAATCAGAATCCGAACTGTGAAAACAGAAAGTTTAGAGAGACAGTTGGGAAACGCATCTGTTGAAGCTTGAAATTACTTGTTAGGCACACAAAGTAAGGACAACAATGAAAACAATCGACAATGTGAGAAAGTGTGGACGTGTGCCGATATGTTCCTACATTTTTTTCCAAGTACATTTTTTTGCAAGACAATTGACACTACTTTGAATTTAAATAGGTGATTTTCCTAAAATGGAACGTAAGAATGCCATATTTTCACAAGCGAGCACAATGAGACTTGCTGGGAGATACTATAGTTAATAACGTTATCTTAACGTGCCAAACTCTAGGTAAACAGGAGAAAAATTCTGTGTAGTATTGTGCTTGTATTGTTATTTCACAAAAATGTAAACTAGAAAATGACAATACCGAAGGCAATATCAGAAACAAATAAGCAAACGTTATCGGTGCGGCCACAGAACACATTGCGTGTTGTTGTAGGTACCTATTTGATCGGCGGGCAGAGTTTGCATACGGATCGGCGGGCGACAGTCCAATCAAATCCTAACCAAACACTGCGACTGCGTTATTTTCCGAGTCGCGTATTAGCCAACATACCTAGAGCGCCACCTTCGTTTACAGTGCATGTTTACCGACGCCAACAAGCCATGCATACGTTGGGACTCTTTGCTTGCATTAAAGCTATTGATCATTTCTAGACACCCACTAAGAATCGCACTGTTCGTCGGTAATTTTCATATTACCATCATACAACAACAACATTAAAATATAATACTGCTAATAACGCTGAAGTGGAAAATGTAAAGTGTAATAACAGTAAATTACGTTGAAAGACTATTTAAATAATGAGGCCCAAACTCGTGGAGCCCAAAACGTAAACCATAAAAATAATGATAAAAATGCAAATCTGACACATAAATTTGAGAGAGGGCTATGCGGACGCGATCTAGCAAGTGGCACATACATACCGCACGACCCGGGAACTTGTGTCCCAGATACCAAGCCAGTCAAACCTCATGCTCTACTACTTACGAGCACTGTTACGCGGCTGACCTCTGGACCTACCGATGGTCATTTTCTTACTTGTGGCAGAAAAGAAATCAAAAATAGACCCCATCTGTTTCCCATGAATATTGTAAAAGGCGACGTAGGTATAAGCTTACAAACTTGGGATTCTTCTTTTAAGCGATGGGCTAACAACCTGTCACTATTTGCATCTTGTGCAAATTCTATCATTAAGCCTAACAGCTGAAAGTGGCCTATCAAATTTCAAAATTAGTGGCTCTGTCCACCTCGCGAGGGATAAAGACCTGATTATATTAATGAATTATGAGTGAATGAATACAAAAATTTATCACCCCAGTTCCCGCCTTTCCAAGGGCGCAATACAGGGCAGGTCAGCTTTTTTTACTTAAACACACGGATTTCGTTTTACGGCCAACTGGCAAAAGCTTATCACTACATAGTATAAAACAAAGTCGCTATTTTAGTTTGTTTGTCTGTATGCTTAAATCTTTAAAATTAGGAAACGGATTTTGATGCGGTTTTTTGTAACAGGTAGAGTGATTCAAGCGGAAGGTTTTTATGTATAATAACATCTATTAAATAATTGATTTTTTCAGAATGTTGTACCCGTGCGAAGCCGGGGCGGGTCGCTAGTCGAGAATAAAATATGAAATTGTAAAACAACTTGAAGTGTGAATAATACGTATTAGAAAACAAAAGTGATTCAGTAGAGAAAGGATAAGTTAAAGCATGACTATCGCACTCATGTGAAAATTTGACTCGCACACTTTCGCTTGCTAAGTGAACAAGAGTGACAAATTAACTTGATAATAAATGAGCCTATATAACGCAACACATAACCATTTCAACACCAATTTGACGACAAATTGCTCCACTATCGTTAACCATTATCACTTACATGTTCTCATAACAATTCATCACCATTACAAAACATCAAAAATAATGAAGTCGTGATACTTATCTGAAATTTCATCTTTACAAATAATAAAAATAGAATCGCTATGAAAGTGTTAACAATGAGACTTATCATCTCATTTGTAGCATTTTGTAATGTTCAGAGACATGTCACTTAGTAGTTAAGGTAACAAGTAGAAAGTTTTTGAGGTACTTATGGCCCTGTGTACAATAAAACAGTATTCGGTAACGAATACTGTATTATTGTACACAGGGCCATAGCAATAGTTAGGAAAATAATTATTTTGACATTAGACAGATTGACATAACATGTTAGATATATTGTATTATTATATTATGTATTTCTTGCTTTGAAGATCTCACAATATAAAATTATTTAAAATTTTAGTTAATTATTTAATTATACATATATAAACTTAATGCTATTATGATAGAATTGCACCCATTTACATACGTATATGTTAGATATTATCAGTGTGGATCAATCGGTTAGTTTTCCGAGCGATTTGGTTCAGGCGGCAAGTCAATTAAGTCCATTACGCACCGATTAGTCGGCCCATGGTAATAAGGCTTGTCCACCATGTATTAATTTTTATATTAAACTAGAGGCCGCCCGCGACTTCTGGTCTTCAGCTACCTACATACCAAATTTCATGGTAATCGGTTCAGTAGTTTTTGCGTGAAAGAGTAACAAACATCCATACATCCATACAAACTTTCGCCTTTATAATAGTAGTAGGATTCATTTTCGACAAGAAAATAAATATTAGTTAGGAAGACTTTCATGATTTGAAGTACTTTTAAATCTCAATAGTTCAATTACTTAAGAGTCGTCTACGTGGGTAACATAAGACTATCAATTCTCTATGCGATCTCCCTTCTTCGAGATTATTCTATACTTTGGAAATAAAAGCGAGACCACGTTGAATGAAAAAATTGAGAACGAAGGCATCTCAATACAATTCATGAAAAACAAAAATCATATAAAGATGAAGCTTCTTAATATTAATATAACATTACTTATAACTCTACGCACTCAGGTGAAAGATTTGTCTGTAGCTTTGTTTGAACAGCTTATACATTTTATATGAAGCCAAAGTGGGTGAGCAGACCGATTGGATCAATCATTCCTTTAGTCGCGAGTTCGGATCAAACTTTACCGGGAATCCAATTGCAGAGCGAGTTTGTTAGACTTTCCCGAGATGCCTGAAACTTTAATGGCCAGCTATATCACGAGAGCCTCGCGATAAATTTGGCACGAACTCAGACCATGAAAAAAGAAATAAGACAGAGCAATGTTGATAAATGAATATATATACATAATAATATATTACCCTTACAGGGTAGACAAAGCCAACAGTCTCGAAAAGACCTAAATGCCACGTTCAGCTGAAAGGCTTGACGCTAGCTTTTCCCTTGATTGACTTCGACAATCTGCACGGGAATAGAATTAGCTGGTACACATTATAATTTTTATCGTTACCTGACCAGCGTAGAAGTTATATAATTAAATACGATTACAGATCAATTTAATGCCATAACGTTAAGTCATCAAAGGTTTTAGAACAGAAGAAAATCAACGGCAATACAATGTAACGGCGTCTTATATTTTTCTCTGAGGGCATGAGCTGTGCCGCGGTGTCCCTGAAACGTAAAATTCTCAGAAATGTCGGGCTCGGGAGGCATTATAAATTAAAATTGTTTGTCTTTTATAGCTGATACTTGAGTTTGTTTTCAGACGGCACATAATCCGCGGACTTTGCCATAATTGTGCAATTAAAAATTGATGTTGTAAAGGACGTTCCTAAGGATAAAAAAGCCTAGGATTGAATTTGAAATTTAAAAACAAACACAATTAGGAGCACCTGTTATGGAAGTTATGTCTAATAATTTCTAACACAGGATAAGTGCACACTTGTACAAACATAGAGCTACGTGTGAAATGTTAAGATTTTACTTGTACGCTTTCTTAACATACCAACGATACCTGGAGCAGAAAATGAGATACCTTAACACGTGTATGATACGACGCGACACTTTCCTACTCGCTGTTAGCATTTGAATAAGTAACTTTCGTGGAAACTTGGCGACGATTCATAAAGCCGGCTGATCCCGACGCGATTTGAATAAAATTAAGAGAAAAAGAGCGCTTAATAAGTCATGACATTGAAAACCACAAGTTGAAGTGACAGCCAATAAGAAAATATAGTAGTTAAGTATTCAATTGAGTTTTATTTTTTATTTTTATCCATACTTCAAAGCTTACCTAGGAGAAATCACTTTTAATCATGGGGTCTCTTTTTGCTGTTATGTTCATAAATGTTATATTTCTGTCTCTTATTACTGAATCATTTCAAGCACGTTAAGTATCACTATTGTCTTAAGCAGTGAATCACAGAAATCAACAGCTGTGAATGAAACTTGTATTATGCTATGATATGGGAGCGAGTTTACAAGAGATTGCTGATAAAAGCATAAACAGAAAGCCGTTGCACCCAGCTCCATCTGAGTTACTCGGTTCACGTAATCGTACGTGCAAGGCATCCCTATTGCATCGCCGTATCGTACTAGCAGTAAGTACACAAAATATATACGGCACGAAAGTTTAACCTTAGTCGAATAATAAAAAAGACGCAGGTGCATTTTGGGTATCTTCATATATGTAGTTAAGTGGCAAATCCGCAAACGCAATATTGGAAACTCCAATAATCTAAAGCAGATCCACCACCGGAAGGAATATACACCTCCTGCTTACGGTATTAGATTCCTAGCGATATTTATCAAAAGTGCAAATATGAATAACTAAATACGAGTATTGTAATAAACTTGACTAAAATAACAGCACATGCTATTACTTAAATACAATTTTTTTTTAACTTTTGACCCCAATGCCAGGGAAGCGACAGTCTGATACACAAGCTCGAATAATGCTTATTATTGAATCTTGCTTCGACCACACAGATATATATGATCGAAGGACTCTTTTCCTTAAATATAATCTGTAGTGACTTTAACTTACAAACTAAGCACAAGCCGTCACGTACACCAATAACACGAGCCATCCACTCGCCGGGTATATATTATTTTTTAATGACAACTCGCCAAATTAATTTCCTAGGATTTGTAATGCTATGAGTGTCGCGGTCTATTGGTGGCATGTAAACATTGACTCGAATCAAATAACTTACATAAGTGTAAAACTTCAAACTCTTGCAAATACCTTTGAATTTATCAATACTTTTTCTCAACGTACGTAGGGACACGAAAAAAGTATCGATACTTTGTGGTATCGAGTATCTTACCTTTCAATACAGATACTTTTGTACTCGATACTTTGCATTCGATACTTTTACTCAATGAGTACTTTTCAACAAGTATCGTATCGAATAAATATCAGAAATTACCCACTTAAAACTTGCGACTTTACGGTTACGGCCATGCATGTTTATGGCAACGCCATCTAGTCCAATCGTTCTGAACCCTCTAACCTAAAACATTAAAATTCGTTCCTTCCGTGAGTGACCGCTCACCTTCGATTTTTTGCCGAAACGATTTTCACAGAGCAAACATGAAACTTATACTTTTTCTACTATTCACCCCAGAAAAGAAGACAAAAGGGACTAAATCCATACAGCCATGTGTGTCGTGTTTATAAAATAAATCTTTGCGTTTGTTAAATCTGGTCAAAGTGACGTCTCAGTCAACCAATTCACGAAAAAACTTCAAAAAAATCCGCCCTTGACTACTTGACACACGCAAAGATTTATTTAATAAACACGACACACAAGGCTGTATGGATTTAGTCCCTTTTGTCTTTTCAATTTTCATTGTTTTCTAAAGCAGGAAGTACTATAACAAAAATCCGAAACCGCCTATCGCCAAAACGGCTCGATAAACTGTTATTTTTAAGTGATTGTACGGAGGAGGAATGGGAACTTTGATGTGTGCCTAAATGAACAGTTCTTTTTTCATAAAGTTTAAAATTGATAAAGTTACAGTCGTCTTATTATTGTAATCTCTTTATCACTATCACTTAAATAGTATAAAGTATAGTCCCCCGCGCCGCGTCTCTCTGTCTGTATGTAAGCACTGAACTCAAAAAGTACTGAACGGATTGTCATGCGATTTTCACCAACAGAAAGAACACTTATTGAGAAAGGTTTTTGTATGCGCAAACGAATGACGCAAAACGAAGTTTGCGCGGGGAGCTAGTTATTGCAAATAAAATAGTGTGCCAAAACCTTTTATTTTTATTTACTGGCTGATATTGATGTTCTGACGCGTTTCTGATCATTTTCATAAGGCTCCAAGAAAAGTACTCGATACTTTGAAGTATCGATACTTTTGTTTCGATACATTTATGAGTACGATACTTTACATTCGATATTACTCATGAGTACAGTATCGATACTTTCTATTCGATACCGTGTCCCTAAACGTACGTACGTAGGTACATAGTATGTATTTATTTATTTAAAGAATATAAAAATAAATAGCATCTTACATTACAGAGAATATTAAATGTACATAGTTTAAGATTTGATAAGTTGAACTTAAAGTGTAAAACCAAATAGTTAAAATCAACACATCATAAATGAATAACACTACAACTACCTACTATGAAGTTTGTTAAAGATTTTTTAATATTTTGTATAATGGATCTTTCAAAAATTAGGGGTCAGAAAGATTTTCGCCCGCACAAGCGTAACAATCGGCTGCGGACTTCACGCAGTCGCGTGAAAATTCCGATCATCATTCCCCGTGTAACCTTTGGAAAGATCGAAGTAGGCAAGAACCCGACAAAGCCTTGTAAAACGCGCTCGGGGAAACCATAGCGCGATGCATATTGACGCCAGCGCCATCTAGCGGCATGAACGTGAACTAACCAAAAGTGTCGCTGTTTTTCTAAAAGATTAGAAAAAATATTTTTTTTATCAACAAAAATAGATTAAATACGTATAGTTATGGTACTATAAGAATTAACATGAATTTATTTAAAAACGCATTATCGATATGATGCAAAAAATATAACTTTGGTGAATTTAATCGATTTGACTACGGAAAAAATTGGAAAGTTGAAATTTCTTCAGTCTTGTCTAATCACGAAGGGCAATTGTGATTTTTTTGAGATCATTATCATCATCGTATAATTCTTAAATAAACAATCTTCCATCTATGAGTAACACGTATAGTAGTATAGTATAAACAACCCACGATAGACCGTTGTACGATGAGTCACAAAAATGAGAAATTCCACAGAGACAGCTATTGTCAAATTTCTATCAGTAGCACATCTCACGTTTGTACATATATGTTGACAATAAACTGTAACTACTCCGAAAACAAATTACGCATTAGACTGAACCAGTCAACTTCAATTACCATGATATGTTATTCTGTCACAAATGAAATTATTTTGTGTAAGTTTGGAAAACTTTTTATAAACATGCTCTGCTCCCACTGTAAACACCCATCAATATTCGAGATATATGATTAATTTTTTTTTTTTTTTTTATTTTAAGAAAATATTGTTGATCTTCAAATTTCGATCGCAGGAAATCGACAGTAAGGCAAAGGCCACGTGAAAGTGAATCAGCAGTAAATTCCCTGGCCGAGCCGCCGCCTTCGCCATGTTCTGTGCCGCGGTACCGTTAGCGGCAAGATCCGAGATCCGATGCGATGACTGCTTAACTCATGTAAATGGGCCAGTAGTACGATCTACACCACAAATACACAACAGATAAAAACATACAGGCGTGATTAAATGAATGACATGGATGTTATAGAGAATTTCTTACGCGCAGACTTGATGAGTTATTGTTAATTCGACAGTCGATCAATTGCGACGACCATTAAGTAGGTAACAAATTACTCGCACAACTTTTTCGAAAGTTTCCATTTGATTGCCGTCTGTGAGGTCATCATCGGCAAATATTATCTCATAATTTGTTATTTTAATGTTTTCTTTATTTGCGTCCCCCGGACTAACCTTAACAAGAAATGTTGGTTATAAAATGGTGATACCTAATTTTAAGAAACAGTTATGCCGTTTAGTGAAATTTTTGAGGTTTCTTTTAGTCATAACAAACAGGTGAACTAAGATTAAAGGAAAGAACTCAAATATTTTTCTACTTTTATTCCCGATCAAACCGTACTTGTAACTCGATAACTTTGTTTGGCTCATCTATTATTTCTGGACATCAACAAACGTTTGCCATTCACAAATATTTATTAAACGTGATATGAGGTTTCCATAATTAATAGATATAAATCGTACTGGTCAGCTAACATTACGATCAATACCATTAAACAATAATACGAAAAGCTTTTCTGCTTAGCTGATGTCTGTTATTGTTTTTATCTGTACGTATTTATCTACAGCAATCACTGTTTTGGGCTGAGTAAATACTCTTTTGTACTAGTGCAAATTGTTAAGCAATGTAGATTTGAACTTTTTACATAGAAATTCTATTCTCACTCTCCAAATAATTCTTACGGCTGAAATTTAAAAAAATATTTCGGACACAAGTAAATAAATCAAACAATTACTACCAGAACTACTTTCGCGTGCAATGTCATAGGTGATTTCGTGGTTAATACATGTACATTTATTCCACAGCATTCCCCATTATTGGTTCAGGGAAAGCCAGTGTTTTCCGGGCTAGTAGCCCGTGGCCGCCACGCTGCACTTCTCTTCAACGGTTCTTACACCGCTTGATTACTGCTCATGTTATTACTGTCGCCTACCACTGCTATGGAAAAGTATCGTAAAATACCCAATGAACAACAGTAAACCACATCATAATCTAAGAATCACTTAAACTAATGGCAATAAAATTAATCTTGCCTGGCTGCCTCTCATGATCATTGATGAATCTTACTTTTGTAGACCTCGTTTATAATTTTCGTCAAAATTTTAAAATCAAATTTATGTTAATAACTTAACAAGACAATAATAAATATGACACGTATTGAGGATGAAAGTACAGACTTCCTTTCTTTCCAAATTAGAAGACAATTAGGAACGCAAAAATAGAAATCTAATACAATTAAATCTCACTTTCGAATTTTGTAGATGAGAGTGAATGTCGGAAACATTTTACTTACAAATATTTTGTTACATTTTATGTATTTAACATTTTGTATATTTTGTAAGATTTTATGCAAGTAACGTAGAGTTTTGCGGTGGTGCTGTTGTCAAATAATGTTTAAAACTGTTTAAATCTTCACTAAGCGACTTTTCAGGTATTACTTTTTAGGAACTTTTTAATTGCATGTTCTTTTCGTCATTTATTTCATCCTTGTAAAACAAGTCCTTTGCCTTAATTTCATGACCATTCACTTATAAGAAAATCGTTTACTTTTCAGATGCCCCTGGCTCGTATTCGCCTCCGGCGTTGGCTTCTTACGGTTCTACTCACTAGTGCACTTCGAGCAATCGACGGCCAGTGCCCGTGGGAAGGATCCCCCGACCTTCACGCATCCTGCGTCTGTGCTTTAAATCTAGCAACAGACTTGTCTGTTCAATGTGATGAGGTATAATTTATTTATTTTTATGTATCTATTATTATTATATTTGGTTAAATCAGGCAGCATGCAATCATTTAATCAATTATTTTTGTTTATTTAAGGTGGACTTTCCAGCACTATTGGCGGCTTTAAATTCGAGCACTAAAAATGTGGCAATTGATCTCCTTTACATAAATAATTCAACGATTCCTGTTCTCGCAAATGATATGTTTGCAAATCTAAAGATACATAATCTTCAGATATCAACTTGTAAAATGAAGAAGATCGAAGACGACGCCTTCAGAGGACAAAGCGCATATCTCAAGAATTTAAATTTGCAAGATAATGAATTAACAGAAGTCCCGGTCAAAGCTTTAAAGATGCTCACAAATCTATCTCTATTAGACATATCTAAAAATCGTATCACTCACATAAACAATCACGCATTCATCACACTTAGAAAACTGACGACACTAAAAATATCAGACAATAATGTAACTTTGGAATCGCTAGCATTGTCGGGATTGGAAAATTCATTAAAAAATTTAAATCTTAAAGGTACGAAACAAAAAGTGGTCCCTGAATGTATTCGAGGTCTACGAAATTTGGCGTTTTTAGACCTTTCTCAGAACAGTATAAGAGAATTACCAGGTCCTGATGGTAAAGGAACTTTTGAAGGACTAGATTCGTTAACAGCTTTAAATCTGGAGAGAAATCTTATCGTTACATTAAGAGAAGATGCGTTTATGGGGATAAAATCAACGTTAACTTCTTTAAGCCTATTAAATAATCTACTGCCAGAATTTCCCACTGCGGCAATCGGTACACTTACTGATTTGAGGGTCCTCGATATTGGATTTAATCTATTAAATAGACTACCCACTGATGCATTTTTGAATAATCCATCTATAACCCTTTTGGCTTTAGACGGAAATCCATTGCCAACAGTCCCTGTAGAAGCCTTCATTCACCTTAATCAAACTTTGCGAGGATTAAGTTTAGGGGGCCGCTTTTTGAACTGCGACTGTAGGTTACGATGGATCATTGAATGGATACATAATGGAGAGCTTCAAGTTACATCTAGGGAAAGAAACCCTCAATTTTGTGGTCATCCTCCTAATTTTCGTGAGCGAGGATTTTACAGTTTTGAACCGAATGAATTAGTATGCGAAAATGACAAAAATACAACAGCCGAACAATCAACAACACACAAATTAATAGATTTACTACCAAATCCCAGCACAACAGTATCAAGCACAACTTCTCGTGAAACAGTTATTAGCTCTTCGACGGAATTTTATAGTACAACATCTGTTACCAATAGTCAAACATCGTCAAAACCTATAACCACACAACCTTCTCCATCAACCACAGTCCGACCGGGACGTATTCCTTCAGTACGACCAGCTTCACCAATTTGGCGTCACGCACCGAATCAACGTCCACCTCTAATAATGAATTTTCCACAACAAAAGTCCAAAATAGATGATTCAAAGGAGGTCATAGTAAAAAACGCTTATAGACAAGATAACTCTGTGGTAATACATTGGGATTCAGATGTCGCAAATATTCTGGGCTTCCGAGTTGTATATCGCCTTTTTGGAGACAAAAGTTTCAAACAAGGACCTCCATTAGAAGCCAGTGAGCGAGAATTCAAGATAAAGAGCGTCCCATCTCAGGTAATAATTACAACATTATGAGTATTTCATTTATAAAACATAAAATAATTGAAGTGCTCAAAATCAAACTGTGAATGACATTAAATTTTCCGAGTCCCTTGACATTTTTATTAATCATTAATCTCATTTTATTTATAGGAGTGCATCGTGGTCTGCGTGATCTCCTTAGAGGAGGTTAACGTCAGCCCAGAGACAGTGCCGTACTCTCAATGCAGAGAAGTGCGCACTGTGTCAGCAGCCGCCTCAAACATGGACAAGATTACGATAGCAGCCAGCGCTGCTATTTGCGGCACAATAGTCGTCGCGGTGTTGATCTTCGCGGCCGCATCCCGACGGCGATCTCGAACTGTACATCGTTTGCACACTCAAGCTCCAGAGAAACTACCCAACTCCTGTTGCGGCGGCCTCACGGGAACCCCGAGCCCCAATGGCCCCTTATCTTCATTAGCTACACTAGGTGCTTTTGGAAAGCAGCGTGAGTGGGATCAAGTGTCGGCTTATAGTGCACGGTCAATTCCGCGTGCACGCACATATACTGAACCAGCTCATCCAGACCCGCTGCCAGGGCGGCCTGGACGAACACGTTCACTCGCAGATGGCCAGTCACAGCACAGCTACTCGCAGTCTGGCCGATATGGAGCCCCTGGATACCCAGGAAGCTTATTAGGATCGAGAACTGGTAAGTCCAGCTTTAAGCAAAACTGAACTGCACTTGCATTTGGCTCGAACTTCCATATACAAACTTCGTTTTACGATTTTTTATGTATTTGTGTTTGATTATTTATATTTATTTACAGATCTTCGACAATCGCGCCAGTCCCTAGGGGCCGCTTCTGAACGCGCATCGCGATTGTCATTGAGCGGCGCGGCAGGAGGCGCGACGGGCGGCACTTCGGGATCGAGAAGGCGTCCACGCTCAAGGTCGCGCCCCGCAAGCCGCTACAGCGTTGGCTCCATTGGGATGGGTTACTGCGATACTTCAGATAACTGGACCGATCACGATATGGATATTTACATGGCGCGAAACCCTACGACTCGGGGAGGGCTGGTGCCGTTATAGCGTGCGAGCAGCACGGAGCGGGAAGACGAGACGTCGCGCGCGCATTGCTCGCCATCGCGGACAGTCAGCACGACCTTTATCTCGTCGTGTGTACATAAAACCCGCCCGAGGAGCCACTGGCACCAACATTACCACCGGCACAGCCGCCGATCTCAGCGATCGCGACGCAGGTGCTCACGGCAGCTGGACAGATAGTGACAACAATGGAACCTTAGATTAGAATAATTTCGTTACCGCTAACTGTCGGATGTATGTACTTAACGAAGACTGCTCAAACTTTTTTGTATGAAACTAATTGTAAATGTGTATTCTGTTTACTCTTTATCGCCTTTAGGCAAAGATTAATTTAAGAAATAGGAATGAAAAGATGTAATTTCTGGTTGACAGTAACCACTTTTATTTCAATGACATATGGGCCACTGTAATAGATCACACCATTTGAGTCAAGTTTAACCTGACCCGGAATGAAGTGCTTTACTTATTTTAGGTATGTGAATTAAGAAAATAGAACTAACTAAAAAGATTGTACATATGAGAATGTTTTGACTTCCCTTGAAGCCTAGTCACATTTCTCAATCAAGAACATTGAATCGAATTACTTTATCAATAATTTAGGTAACAGAAATATGTATTAATAGTAAGATTTTTATGAAAATAAATATATTTTTGTTAAGTAGACAATTTAGACATTGTACATATTAGATAAGAAACTAGACATAAAGTATGTTAATAGTTATTAGTTTGAAAATTACCAAATGCAAAAGAGGAGCAATCCAAATGGTGCTATTTTCCATAATGTTGAGCAACAATCCAATCAAATGTACATAAGTATGCAGTTATATTGTTGTAAAAGTGTTTATTATTTGTATAAAAAATATTACATATTAAAAGTTTTATTAAATAAAAGTCTTTCGTTAATAACTGACAATCAGGTGAAGTCTGCAGGTAAATGTTGCCTACAAAAGAGCAAGGTGAAAATCATTGGAGGAGGTCTATGTTTAGCAGCAGATGTCCTACAGCTGATATGATAAACAACCATCTCAATTTTCTCGAAACACTTATGGGAATGGAAATAAACAGGTTTTAATATTGGTGGAACAGCAGGCAAAAGCAAATACTATGGCTAAGTATAGCTACGTACCCTGGCACAAATATCCGGTGCTCCCATCTGTACTGCAACTCCTGAGTAAATTCATACCAGAGGTGTGCCAAGTACGACAATCCTCCCGCGTCGTGGAGTCGGGCAGCCGTCACCGACAGCCTCCACACCAGACCACCCTCTGGACTTGTTTTCACATAGCCACATAATTTTGGTTCACCTCCATCGGACTGAAAATTAAGGTATTAAAATTAAATATATACTTATTTCAAGTACATTATTTATACAGTGTTACAAATTTCAGGAATCCAGAAAAAAAATTGTTTGTTCTACATTACATATCAATGTGTAGTTATAATCACTGAAAGTATTTAGCAAACACTTCATCATATGGATAATAAAAATGGAAGTTCTTGCAAACTAGCTACAAAGGTATTTGCATATTCATTAATGTTTCATGTCCTCCCCGAGGGCAGAGTCACAATCCATCAATTAGGTAATTATTTTTAAATGAACATTCAAGACTACCATAACTACTGTGAGTGAGGAATAGAATCCAATTCTCTCACCTTAAATTCAACCTCCAACTTTTGAGGGTAAATGAAAGTACTGTCCTCAACAGCATCAGGAAACACATAATACAATAGTGGCATCAACAAGTCATCAGATATTGGGCCTTTGAACTCAGAGATATTAGACCCCTGGCCTATGGCAGCCTTCACCAGTTTTGAAATAGTTATGGGTGCTTCAGTGATTTTGTGCAGTGGATTCACCAACCCTAAACTTCTACTCAGACCTAGGGTGTCCATTAAAAGATTATCATTGCCAAGTAAATCCATCATTTTAGATATAGTCTCAGATAATTGACAATCAATCTTATCCCTCATTTTAAGTGTCAGAGTCCAAGAAGGAGCCATTAAAGGATCAATGTCAGAATAACTTGATGATTCAATTATAGTGCATTCTCGGAACTTTGGCCAAATTGCATTCAATAAAACACTATGTATAGGATTCTTATCAGAACCAAAAGGCAATTCAGTTAACTTTTTTACATCAAAACCGTCCACAGACAGGAACTCATTAGTGTGATTAGTCCTTTTCCAAACAAATGCATCACAGTCTTTTAATTCATACGAATACTTAGCAGATGCTACCACCGCATCCAGTGCTACAGGAGAAGCAATTTTAGACTTAAATAAGCTTGTAAGACCACTGAGATGGGAGCATTGATTTGATATGCGTTTCAGATGGATAGTATCAAAACTTGTTTTGTATTCACTATCCTCATAAAATCCTAAATAGCTCTGTTGCCAATGCTCTCTGATTTTTACAAACAATGGCAGCCCGCAATCAACATTTGCAAATGCAATATTTACAGAACTCATAACCAGCTTAATTAAACTGCCATCCAACATAGGAGAGTTCGGGCAAAGCATGAGATATCTTTTTAAACCAAACCAATTAGACACAGGGAATGGACTACCGTCACTATCGTCCATAAAGTGGGATGTAGCTACCCACAGTCCCTTTTGTATGTCTTCACGTAATGTTTTGTCATTGGACTGTTCGCCTTTACTTTTATCAACGGGGTCCAAGCTATGATAAGACAGCACAAAACTAAGGCCTTGAAAATTGAAATCTTCACTTTTGCACACCCACTTCTTTGTGTATTCTGCTGAAGGATTAGAAATTTTTGATTTAGACACCTTCCACTCATTAAGAATCTCCTCTATCCGTGCAATGAATACTTCCCACTCGGATACTGTAGTAAAGTCCTGGTGGTAAATATATTCGTCTATTTCTTCGTTCATCTTTTTTTTTATGTTTATTTACCTACTTAAATTAAACAAGAGAAATATACAGACAGCTGGTCTCGCAACAAGACTTTGACGGCATCACTTTGACAGTGACAAATACAAATCTAATCTTGCGTATATTATTTACAAACAATTTGTACCACCAATGTTACCAGATAGATTCCATTTTTTTTATTCCTTCAACAAGCTACAATATTACGTATGCATACATACATAAAATCACGCCTTTTTCCCGGAGGGGTACGCAGAGACTTAACGTACGGCAAAGGGCTGAATTTTTAATTCCCCGAAATTCTCGAGGAACTCGTGGTCCCCTTAGCGAGCCGCTACACACCATCGAAAGTGCGTAGTTTCCTGTTGGGACTAGGATATGGGGATCACCCACAGGAGTATTACCTTCTAGGGGATACGAAAGCCAGTGGTCGGAACAAGTAAATGCCAATACTAAATGCACTATTAATAAATATTTTATATCTTTTGCGAATGCCTTCTTAGACCCTTCATAAATTCATAGTTTCCATAGTTACGAGAACAAAACAAACACATACATCAACCTACCCCATTATTTACAAAATGTTTCGTGGCGATAATTCTCATTCGTTAAGTTATGAACAACAGGCAAAGTTCATTCAAGATCGTATTACAAATGTAGAAAAAAACTTTGGAGAATTATGTGTCGCCTTTGGAGACTATGCAAGGAAAACTGCAAGGTAAACATGTACTTACATCACTATGCCCATGATTGAATGACATGGTTTTCGGCTTAGCTCTTCAAGACTTATGGAATGTCCTACTTCATATATATTTCTCCATTGTTCTGCAGGTTGCGTGATATGGGCGATGAACTAAGTAAAGTCTTAAAAGACTATGCTAACAATGAAATTGTTAACAAATCTTTGAGCACAGGGCTGGAAAACCTCTCTGTTACACTGACTGCCATAGAAGAATATAGAAATTGTGAAGTTCAACGGTTAGAAGCAAAGGTACTTAATTTATTTCACCTTTTGTACCTACATCTACTCATCAGTATTAAAAAGGTAACAAAGTTACAGTGTAACAGTCATCGATCACACTCTACTTTGACCGATTATCGGCATCCTGAACTTTACTGTCCACATGTATGCTGTATTTTTTTTAGCAATTTGTCATTACTAAATTTACCAGGTGATCGGAGAGCTGTGCCAATATGAGCAAATATGTAAACACGCAAGAGAAGAGTTAAAGCATACAATGAACGTGAGGGAAAAGGAGTTGGCAAGAAAAAAGGTACTAGACAAGGCGCGGGAGAGGCAACCTTTTAATCGGCAACAAGTTGTACGTATTCAAATATTTTTAAATTATGTTCATGTTGTGCCGTGTGTTTCCGGTACCAATAAGAAAAAACAGGACCACTCCATCTTTTTCCTATGGATGTCGTAAAAGGGATAGACTTATAACCATTTTACGTTACGCAAGTTATTTACCGACATCTATGGGAAAGAAATGAAGTGGTCCTATTCTTTTTTCTGTTGGTGCTGGTAACCACACACGTCACGTTTTGCATTATAATTATTTTACTTTACATTTATAAACTTAATTATATCTAGACGTATGCAGAGTCAGAACTATTGAAGGCCTCTGCAGAAATGTCCCGTACTGCGAAAAGTCTAAGCGAGCAGACGGAATTCTTCGAGCGGCGCAAACTGCAGCAACTGAAGACGCTGCTGACTGACTTCGTCATGGTCGAGCTGACCTTCCACGCGAGGGCCTTGGAGCTGATGACCGTGGCCCATCAGCAAATCAACGATATCAATGATAAAGCCGATCTCGAGGTGTGTCTACCTGGGGTCCATTTATGAAGCTTGTGTACTCTCTCTTTCTAATCTTTTGATTTTTCGAAGTGACAGAAAGCGAAACATACCTACTTAGTTAGGCACCGATACCCGAAACCGCCGAGCTAGCATGAAAAGAATGAATGTGGATAAAGCGAAAGATGTTTGCAAAGATCGTGGCACGTGGAAAGAAGTAGTCTCTTCCTAGCCCTCCAGGAAAAAGGCGTGATTTTATGTTTACCTAGTAGACTTAGCGTATTATGACGTTAATGAGTGTTTTCATGGATTTAAATAGCTTTAATTAAATTAGGTCATTAATTATAATATTTCGTACTGAGATGAATACATACTTATATGTACGTAGGTAGGTACAAAGATTAAGATAAACTTAAACTAAATTTATATATTTTTTGCAAAGCGTTTAGGTCTTCCAGAAGGAGAGGAACAACCGGTAAATACTTAATATAAATCTTATTTAAAGCACTAAAAATGAAACAAAAAATATCTGCAGACTCCTTTAAAATTTATATGCCTAGTAGGTGCTCACGTAGCGCTATTACTCTTTTCATGATCTACTTATAAACAAACAGACAAGACATGCATACAAACACAGTTATTAAAGAATCAACCTATTACAATAGGACTTTCATAGAGTTTGACTTATTCAATTTTATGCAGAACTTTAGAAGAAAACTTCGCTCTCCTGAGAAACAAGTGAGCACGGGCATTTCAGCGAGATCCTCGTCGTTGGCGTCGCTCATGAATTTACAGTCGCCTAGTAAAGATGAAGAAGATATGGTAATTAATGAGTGTTAAAAGTCACCTGTTAAATCGTAGCAAAAGTAGTAACTTCTTAACAAACAACACAAAGAGCCGAGGATGAGGGCGAGGGTGCCGAGAAGTACTAATCAGATAGAGAAGGTTGCCGGCACATGTACCTACCTACACCGATACGTTCCGCGGTGATGAAATAAAAGAGAAATATCTAAAGATAATTGATGAGTTTTAACATTTACCTGTTTAATCGTAGATATCATTTACCTGTTTAACAAGCAACACAAATATCTAAAACTAGGTATTTAGATGCAAACTTACTTAGGTATAAGATACATATAATATCTCGCAACCGCGCTAATTGGGACTAATGGGTGATAACCCATTAGTCCCAATTAGCCTAGAGCATAATCCCGCGTTCATTCCGCCGGTTGGGTCCTGCCAAAGAAGAACTCAGGGAGCGTCTACGTACCCATATCGACAATCAAATGCGAGACCACTTCTTGTTAACTCCAAAGACTGTTATATCTAAGTACTTATTAAACTTCAGAGATGAGAATTATAAGAAGAACTGATTACGTATTGAGAATCCAAATACAACACCCAAAACCCATATACCTAACAGATTCAGCCTCCTATAGCGATAGTGACCAAAAAGCGAGGATAGGTAGTTTTAATTCATGTTTTTTTGCGCAGAATATGAGGAAGATGAGATCGCCGGAAAAAGGATCAACTATAACGAGATCTAGTTCCCTAGCGGCGCTCATGAATCATTCATCATCCAAAGAGGAGGAGGAGACAACGGTAAAAGAATTGTTTATTTCAGTGCCTTTAAAAGACAAGAATGCTAGCAAATTTTACCATTTTAGATACGTATAGTACTTACGAGTAAAAATACTGGCGACTTTTTTAATGGATCCAGATGTCCTTTTTGAAATTTTTGTTTCCTAAATTGAGGACAAACCCTTTTTTAAACGAAGGGGAAATCCTTTTTACGGACTACCCGCCGGCCCCTGGTTTTCACCAGGAAGAGGGTGGGTCACCCGGCACCGAGTGTGCCAGCCTACCGCACTAAAACTGCTCAGGCGCTGCCTTCCTGCCATTTTGAACATATCATGGGATCGACACTGCATTCTATCATGATGCTTTCTGGCTCCCTTAGTTGCTGGCCGCCCTTGCCACCCAGGACCGGGGTGGTCCTATTGAGTCACAAGGTGCACGAACACAATATAACGGGGACTAACCTGTTGAATTTAAAAACATTCCGGTTGTGGGAAGGGAGTGAGTCGCAAGGACAAGGCAGGCAAAAATTACAAGTCCAATATGTCACAAAGTTTTAAAAAGAACCTGTTATTCTAGGAATCTGGAGATTCTGACGAAGACGATACTACGGAAGATAGCGAATCGCGTTAGAAGCCCTTGGCAGTCTACCAAACCGTGTCAATTTGTAGGCACTGGACTGATGTAGATGAAATATTTAGATGTAAGATTATTATCTAATAAAGAATTAAAACTAATTGAAATCATTTTTTCATACCACTCCATACTAACTTGTTTCAACCATATCTGTAGATACAATACATACAATAGTCACGTCTATATCCATTAGGGTGAAGACAGTGCCAACAGTCTTGCAAAGACCTTTCGGTCACGTTCAGCGGTTCTGGTGGTGTTGAGATTCAAATAGTGACAGGTTGCTAGGCCATCGCCTACAAAAGGAATCCCATACGATTTTTACTAATATAATGAATGCGTGTTCTTATTTACCTGTTAGGCTTTCAACTGCTGGAACCATTTTGATAAGGTTTATTTTTTTCCCGAAAAGTATTTTTTCCCATAGGAATGGGTTGTTTTCCCGTGGTAAAAAGTAGCCTTTGCACATTCCGGTCTCAAACAATATATCCATAACAAATTTTATCCAAATCAGTTTAGAAGTCTTAACTTTTTTATGATATTAGGTAATATGGTTTTCCACGAGAAATGAAATATACCTACATAAATGTGCCGTGTGGTTACCGGAACCAATATAGGAAAGACTAGGGCCAAGAAGCCCTGTCTACCCCGCAACGGATATAAACATCTTATATGAATATAAATGAATGAATAAAATATATATAACAATACCTAAATTCATACTTCAATAAACATTACCTCCGATTCGATCTTTGATTAATAAAGCGCCATTTACATGATGCAAGTTTCTTGCCTGTTGCATACAATAAAATTGAAGCAATAAATTACCTGCATGGTCTAAACAGTACGTAACATTTTGATCTTTTGCGCAAGTTTTGCTTACCAAAATTTTCTTTGTGTAAACAGCACTTATAAAAATTTCTTAGGCGATTCTTGCATTCAATTAGTTTTCTTTTCATTTGTCAACATGAGTGCAGTAAGTGAAGGTGTGTTAATCGTTGCTGCTCTTCTGAGACAAGAAATATTGAGAAATCGTCGTAAAAACACTTTTCTACTCTATTTTTTAATAAATATTCTTTACAAAACCTTCCAACACTTGAATGAAAAATTTGACAACGCCAATACGTGCAATACTTGAAGCAACCCGCCAATAAATGGTACACGCACATACAACTCTCTGTTTAGACAAGTCAAAACTTGAAAGCAAATATCTCCTAAACATTATTGTATTGGTCTAAACAAAAGACATTTGCAACTATTTTTTGTCAAGACTTGCATTCAATAATTGCGTTAATTTTTTTACTTGTATCCACATGTAAACAGTTGCGTACAATTCTTGAAGGGCAATTAATGCACGTAATTTATTGCATTCAATAATTGCACTTGAATGTACAAGAAAATTGTATCGTCTAAATCAGATTGATCATGTTCAATATTTTTTTAATTTTATACAGATTAGCCAAAACACAAAACCATGTTTTTCCTTATCAACCATTTGATTTAAACATATTTAGAATATAACTAGAGTTTACTTCATTACTATGCAGAGTTACCCTATCTTTTTGCGCCATACAGTACCAGGTACCTGCAATAAATCAATAAGCACTACCTGGTACAATGTGGTACTGGGAAATAAGATCAAAAAAATAATTAGGATAGCCTTTATTCATAAAATAACAAACAATTAAAAACAAAGGTTAAAATAAGTTTGGCCTTTTATGTACATGTAACATGGTGAGACTTTCAATAAAATTGTCATTGAGAGGATGTATTTGGCTTATTTATATGCAGTATCTTTTTCAACTATTTGTAGATTAGATCAAATTTACTTGTAGGTTTCCTAATTTCAATTGACCTATACCAGTGCATGTAAGCAGAAATCACATTCCAATGGCAGTGCCAGATTTTGTTCTTTCCTCAGCCTTTCTAATTTATTTAATGGATAAATTAGTATGTTTTTGACAAATAAAATCATATACCAATCCAATCTATAAAGAAAACTGAATTCGTTTATTACAGTACTTAACCTTGAATAAATACTTCTGTGAACTTGTCTTTAGTATCTTCCTTTACATTATGTGCAATTGATGAAAAATCTAAGATTGAAAATATCGTTTAAATTAGTAATACCATAAAAATATATACATATTTTATACATAAAAATATATACATATTTTATACATAAAAATATATACATATTTTTATATATTTGTATCAGTGAAAGAAGGTTAACTTATAGTAAATGAAATATTACATATATATGTAAGGGTATCTTCACAAATTTACAAAACTTAATGTGGCACTTACAAAATAAATGATGTTTTGTATTGTCACTTTTTTATAAATTAAAAATTATTGAACCCAGTAAAGACAAATCATGATATTGATCAGGTTGCATCTTTTTTTGCAATCATTAAAACATGTGTTTGGTGCCAGTAACTTTAGCTTCCAATACTTCTTGTCACCATTACTAAACATCAAAAATTGATATTTTCTAACATTGTCCTCTACATATAAAGCTTACTAATGTGCTAGCGCTTTGTAAAACCAAAATTACCATTGATAAATTAAAACATTTAAACATTAAAGGCACATTTCAAAACAAACCTCCTGCTTTTCCTGTTTTCATTGTCTAATACAAAATTGCATACAAATGTTTTCCTAAACAGGTATGTGACAGCTCTTATACTCTATGAAAGTGGAAAAATTTCTTTAAATTAAATAAACTATAGGGTTCTATTCTATTTTTCATTTTCAACTCCAGCTTGTGTCATAAGATCTGTAATATTTTTCTCAAGTTCATCAACTCGTGTTCCCATCTCGTCTATTCTGTTGATGATCTGATCTGACATACTCTGGAACTTGTCTTGCATATTTTGCAAAAGAGATTGTACCTGAAATAAATTACATAAACAAATATTTAACTTCTTTCTTCTTGGAGGTGTTTAAATACCCTAATGATACAAAAGGAGAGTACCTAATGAGAAGTACTTGCAAATGTTTATTCTTACAACATAATAATGTATGCATGAAATATACCATATATTATTTTTATTTCTTTTTTTACCATAAAACATACAAACATATCTTTATCTTTTATGGAGTTGACAAAGCCAACAGTCTTGAAAAGACTAAAGCCACACTCAGCTGGATAAAGATGAGAAAAAATGTTGTCATATAATTCCAAATTATTGAAATTTATTTAATACTTATTGTAATTTAAAGTGTAGTTACACAGATATATTAATTGATTAATAGAAATAATAAGATTACCTTTCGAGTCTTTGCCAGACTGTTGGCACTGTCTAACCCGCAAGGGATATAGGCGTGATTATAGTAATAAGTACTTACCTATGCATTTCTTTTGTATGTAATATGTAAACAAAACAATACAAATAGAACCCATATGCAAAGAAAAACTACTTGAAAAACAAAGATTTAATCAAGTTGTAATGCATGCATGTAACTAGAATAATTAAAATCTTGGTTAAAACTTACATACTGCGTTACCTCCTGCATGTTTTTAGGATCATTAGCTGGGGTCGAGTAAGTTCCTTCGACTTCACTCGTTGGTGGTTCTATCTTTGGTTCTGCCATTGCTTGAATTTTTTACTACTTTTAAAATAGCTTATGTAATACAAGACCGCAAGGACCGACAATGAACGATAAATGAAAACTAAAAAGAGGCGTTTATTTCGTCGCTAGGTTGCTGTACATATTTTTCTTGGATACACCAAACCAATACAATAAGAGTGGCGTTCTATTACAATTATATCGTTTACACAACGTTGTGCCTATTCGACAACGCAAACGTTGTAGCCGACTTTGACAACAATCTATTTCTACAACGTCATATTCAATGTTGTCTTCCGTCGTGTCGTGGCATTGTTGACGGAGAAGTAAAAATATAAACGACGACAACGGAAGGAACGGATAAATACCTCTCTCTCTCTGCCGCTCGCCGAGCGTGGGTAAAGTATAAAGGAAAGTTTATTTTATTTTCATACATAAATATGATAATCTTTATCCCTTATGGGGTAGACAGAGCCAACAGTTTTAAGATGCTGAAAGACCACGTCTTAAAGAAGAATCTCAAGTATATTAGCCTATCCCTTAACCTCCTTTTATGACACACGTCCTTGGGAAAGAGAAAGTGGTCCTATTCTTAAGTACCAGAAACTACACGGTATTTTATTTCCGAGTTCCGAGTTCGATCAACGAACTAGTATATCTACCTCATTACAACTGTAAATTGAAATCGTTGTGAGATAAAACCTATTTGTTATGGACGTTGGTTGACAATTACATACATACATACATATGGTCACGTCTATATCCCTTGCGAGGTAGACAGAGCCAACAGTCTTGAAAAGACTGATAGGTTACGTTCAGCTAGGATGCTAGCCCATCGCCTACAAGAGGAATTCTAAGTTTAAGGCCACACGTTCAGTTATTTAACTTAATGACGAATTGAGATTCAAATAGTGACAGGTTGCTAACCCATTGCCTAAAAAATAATCCCAAGTTTGTAAGCCTATCCATTAGTCGCCTTAGTTGAAAAATAAATCGCTTTGAAAAATAATTCTGACAAATTCGTGACAACGTTAGCAACGTTTCGTTGTGTTATATACAAAACGCACAACGACGCACAAGTTCAAAGTTGATATTAGTTTGACAATGACAATTGTAACAACAGTCTGTCTACCTACGCGTCTATGCAACACCACGTCACAGACACCAAGTCTACGTTGAATGTCTGATGAAAAACCACGGATTAAAGTAATAATACAATGGGTATGCCAATACACTTACAAAAACGTTCTCCGCGTACTTGAACCACGCGAACACTTTTATTTTTTACAAAACAGTCTCTCAAAAAGTAATAAACTGAGTTGTTGCCCCACGAATTAAAAAATTCTGTTGACAAATCCAACATACAATTTAACATTTTGTAGCTTTGTGTACAAAAATGGAACGTATGACGAAGGATAATTTAAAAATAATGATAGCCTAGACGCCCATGCCCAATAGACATTACGTATCTATTTATGGGCAAGTTTACTTTATCCAGTTCCAGACTCCTGAGTCTTAACTTTGCCATACTGCGTGCCCTAGCCTATCACATGTAACATTTATTGGGCAAATACTTTTGTATGTAGTGGTATATTTTCTAGACTTCTATATAAAGAAAAAAAGACAAACCAACCAAATGTCAGTGTTATTTTGACGTTGGCGGAAAGCGGAATGTAAAGTACAACAGCAGCAACAAACAGCAGCCTGCAGCAGCAACTGAAATGAAATTCCAGCAGTCCAGTGATACATGTTGTAAATTTAATTTAATATGAATGGTTCATGTGTTATCTAATTGAATAGAATAATCCCATAAATTGTTAGTTTGAAATTTAAGGGAAAGTATATATATCAATAAATAAAAAAACTATATACACAAAACGACACCATGATGAATTCAAAGGGAGATATTCAAATTGATTTAGTACAAGTTAAAAAAGATATTCAACGAGGATTACGAGAGTGTGTAGATAGAGGTCTTACGCAAACTACTAAATGGCTTGCCGAGTTAAATTACGCTTTAAGAGAACATAAAACTCCTGATGAACCTATTGTTTATGATGATGGTATTGCTACAGAAGAAAAAGAATCGTACACACTGGCGAAAAGTTACTTTGACTGTGAAGAGTTTGACAGAGCTGCTCACTTCTTGGAAAGCTGTACAAGTCCGAAATGCGTCTTTCTTCACAAGTATTCTCAGTACATGTCAAGTGAAAAGAAACGATTGGTTGGTACATGGGATTCAGTCACTGAAAACACAGAATCAACCCAAGTATTGTTAGATCTGCTTTCTTTCTTCAAGGTATGAAAATTATTAACTTTATTCCAACACATTGTTCAGTTGTATCCTTTATCTCAGCAAAATGTTTTTATCAAAAAGCCCTTTTAAATTTTTAGGCTAACCGTAACAATTTGGACGGGTACCTGTTGTACTTAGAAGGAGTTGTTTTGAAGAAGCTAGATCTCCGCAGTCAAGCTGTAACTGTACTGCAGGCTTCCTTAGCGGCAGCCCCTACATTATGGGCTGCTTGGGTTGAACTGGCTGGCCTTGCCAATGAGTATGAGGCTTTGGATTCTCTGCAATTGCCCAAGCATTGGATGACATACTTCTTTGCTGCACATGCGTTTATTGAGCTGAAGTTATCAGACCAAGCTTTGGAGGCATACACAATGCTGGCAGCAGCTGGATTTGAGAAAAGCACATACATAACTGCACAAATGGCTATTGCTCATCATGACAGAAGAGGTATTAAAAGGTTTTTTAGCTAAATAATGCTTCTGATTGAGGGACAAATAACTGGTTACAGTAAGCTAAAGGAATCTTTGTTTGAAAAAGAGACATTGTATTAGAAAAGTGCATATGTTTTGTGCTGTGTGATTCCTAGCACTTTAGAATATGACCACTCCCGCTCTTTCCCATTGGATATCATTACAGGAATAGGAACAGTCATCTAGTTTTTACCATGCTTCAATATGGATAAGGTTTCCCAGCAAAGGCAGAGAGACAAGCAAGAGACTACATCTACCTACTTTCCACGTCACTCTCTAACACAATCTGTAAAAAGTTTCACTACATATTTCAAAACTTATTTCAGATGTGGATTCATCACTAATGCTGTTCCGCGAGCTGTACCAGAGTGACCCGTACAGACTGGACAACTGGGATGTTTACTCCCACCTCCTGTACCTTAAGGAAAAGAGAATGGAGCTGGCTGATCTCGCTCAGAAGGCTGTGGCCATAGACAAATACAGAGTTGAGACTTGCTGTGTCATAGGTTAGTTTAGACATTTTAACAAGTAAGTTAGTTAAGTTCGGGTGTTCGGGTTCCCCTGCAAAGGTTGCAGAGGATAAAAAAGCCGCTTCGAAACCTGATGTACTCAATCTTGGATCTGAAGATGTAACTGAAATTTAAGCCAAGTGAAAGAAGATTAATATTACTTTTGGACTATCACTTCGCCAGCCAGCCAGCCTCATATGGTTACAATTACAAGAACTTAAGCCTGCCCAAGTCTCATGATAGACAAAATCTCATGCATTTTTCCCACGACTTTCGACGTAAAAGTTCACTGACAACTGTTCTGTTTTAGGGTGAATGCTGTCTCTATACCAAATTTCATCAAAATCGGTTCAGTGATTTAGGCATGAAAGCGGAACAAGCAGACAAAGTTACTATCGGATATATAATATTAGGAACCTGTAAAATCTTCAGTATAGCAAAATTAATGAAACTGAATTTTAATACTATGTTTACTATTGTTGTTTCTGCTAACGTCAAATTGGACTTATCTATAACCAAAGTTATGGTACAATTCGTACTAATTGTTGCTTAAATTTTTTATTCTAGGTAATTACTACAGTTTGAGAAGTGAACATCAGAAGGCGGTGATCTACTTTCAAAGAGCTCTGTCATTAGATCCTCAATATTTGTCAGCTTGGATCCTCATGGGGCACGAATTTATAGAATTACAGAATTCTAATGCAGCCATTCAGTGTTACAGACATGCAATAGGTAAGTGCAACAATCATACTAATACATTACAAACTAATTTTAAATACAACTAATTTAATAAATTTGAGATTCTGCTTTGAACGATGGGCTAGCAACCCCTCACTGTTGGAATTACTACTCCATCATTAAACCATACAACTAAACATGACCTTTCAGTCTTTTGGAGACTGCTAGCTCTGTCTACCTCGTAAGGGATAAAGCTGTGATTATTTGTATGTTTTTACTATAAACAAATTCATCTTGCCTTGGAAAGATATATAATATAATATTAAAGATACAAAACTGAAGTCTCTGATAGCTGCTTGAAGCTATTACACAAACTAATTTATTTTTATAGGTTGATGATGCTACGAAGACGCACGACGTGATTGTTTACCTATCGCGAAATGAATTTAAATGAATTAACAAAAACGAGTTCAGTTCAACAAGGAGAAGTTGTTTTTTTATTGATAAGAGTATAGAATTCGTACATTTCCACACTAAAATAAAGAGAAAATATTTGTATGTTTGACTAAACTCAAAAATAAGTGAACCGATTTTGATGAAATTTCGTAAACAGCTAGAATAGACCTTTAGGAATAACATAGTTTAACATACTTTTTTCTGAAAATTCCCATGGGAGTGAAGCTCTACGAAAAAGCTAGTAAATAATATATCTAAAATACCGAAAAATATTGATACCTACAACTTAAAATCTTGAAACATTATTGATGTATTTATAGATATTTACAAAAATTCATACAATAAAACCACAGGATAACTTGGACACAAATGCAATGTATTTTAATGGTGCGCGCGTATGGGAAGCCTCACAACAGATAAACAATAACAAGAAGGAGTTTGTATAACATCTCAAACTTCTTTGTACATATATATCAATGATCCAATTTTATTTTACAGATGTGAACAGGAACGATTACAGGGCTTGGAACGGCCTAGGCCAGGCATATGAAATTCTTGGTCTGAATGGCTACTGCATATACTATTACTCGCGGGCCGCACAACTTAAGCCTGACGACTCAAGGATGTTGGTGTCTCTTGGAGAAGCTTACGAGAAGATGGACAAGATACCCAATGCACTGAAATGTTATTATAAGGCGCATAGCACAGGCGATATAGAGGGCATGGCTTTATTCAAATTGGCTAAGTAAGTAGTGATAAGAATTTTTTGGTTTAACTCCCAATGATGAATGGTTTATGCATGACCTTAGATATACTATCCTACATTTGGATGGACAGATATTTAAAAAAATATATTTTATGTTCTTCTCAGTTTAAATGACTTATAGTATTCACTGTAAACCAACAAATGCGCCAAAAATACTCAGTTGTAGGATTTCCAAAAGGTTTCGGGTTCCATCCTTGGTCAGGGGCATAATGGAAAATGTTTATTTTCTGATTGACCTGAGTCTTGGAATTTTTTTCTGTTTTAGAGTTAGTATCCCATAAAACAAGTCTTGAACTTAGTTTGAGGTTAACTCAATCTGTGTATTTTTTGTCCAAGTTTGCTTAATTTATATCAATTCGAACAGGCTCTACGAGAAATCCAACATGCCGAACAGCGCTGCGGCGGCGTACACGGCGGCGTGCCAGGACCCCGCGAACTCCGGCAGCAAAGAACTGCCTTCAGCGCAGCGGTACCTCGCGCAGTACTACCTCCGGTTCTCACTGCTGGACCACGCGGCTCACTACGCTTACAAGTGCTTGGAACACGAGAACGTAAGTGCTGCTTTTTTGTGAGGACTCGGGTGCCTCAATTTTAAATGAAGCATATACTTACGTACATATAGTCACGTCTATATCCCTTGCAGGGTAAACAGAGCCAACAGTATTGAAAAGACTGGAAGGCCACGTTCAGCTTACGTTATTATAAAAAAAAATTGATTGAATTTGGGCTAATCCTACTACTATTATAAAGGCGAAAGTTTGTATGGATGTATGGATGTTTGTTACTCTTTCACGCAAAAACTACTGAACCGATTACCATGAAATTTGGTATGTAGGTAGCTGAAGACCCAGAATAACACATAGGCTACTTTTTATCCCAGAGTTCCCGCGGGATTGATAGGCTTTCCATGCGGACGAAGTCGCGGGCGGCCTCTAGTCTTGTATAAATATATCTTGAAGAAAGTAGAAAAAGAAAGAAGTCCATGTATTGAAAATTTCCTTTCTCTTGTTACAGACCAAAGAAGCTGGTAAAAATATTCTCAAAACTATATCCGAGAAGCGACTAGCTGTGTCTTCATCTTCTTCTCAGCAAATAAGTATGCCTGAAGATCCTTCTGAGCCTGGCAAAAATGTGTCCGGGATATTGCCGCATGAGACACCCAAAACTCCACTGGCAAGCCCTAATGACACCCCCGACAGCTATTCTACACCTTTATTCGCTAGGAAAAATAACAAATTCAAAATGTAATTCCAAAAACCAAAAATAAAATGTAAATATATGTAAGTTACAATAAACCGTGTAAGCATTACATACATAATGTTGTTTATTGTATAATTTTTTCAGTTCTAGGAGGGAAATTCAAACTTAATATTTTTAAATGGGCAACTATGACTCATAATACCTATAAGTATATATAACTCAGGATAGCTGGGCACTTATGATATTGTCATGCAAAGGTACTTCATATTCGTATCAATATGACCTTTAGAAATAACAATTAATAATTTTTAATAAAAAATTTAATAGTGATTAATTTTTTACAACTTTATTATAAATTAACAGATCTTAGTGCTCAAATAGTAAAAAACAATTATATTAAGAACTAAATAAATAGCAATGTGCATTGATTAGAAAATAAAATTGTTCAAGTGAGCTCATTGTGAGTAAAAATATAAAATTACTGATTACAATCACAGATGAAATACATTTGAGAGCCATCATTACAAAATGTTTAATTCGTGAGACACTCGTTGAATTTCAATACAGTAAAATATTTACTTGTCGAATTAGAAAGTATAAAAATTAAAAGCTTAAAACGAAAAGAATTAAAGCTAACGTTGAAAATATGAAGAAAATGTCATTACAGTAAAAAAAGGAATAAACGTGTTGTATAACTTAATTATAATATAAAAAATAATTCGCGTTAGAAAGCGTCGACAAGCGAAAGGCAGCATATTAAAACCAAGATCAACTGCCAAAAGGGATCTTTTTAAAGATGAATCTACCGCGCGCTTGTCCAATTGTAAGTTGGGGGCGGTTTATGCCATAATATACTACGCTACTTCCGCTACAAACGTAGTACAACTACGGGATTGATAACAGATAATAAGATAATATAGGTCAGGTTCCTTGCTGACCTTATTTATCGTCGTGCACACAACAGCCGCAATATCGAAGTATCTTGCTTATTAAAATATCATTTATGTTTATACTAAATGATGGATACCTACCTCAATTTTCAGGCAATTAAATGTCTTTTCGGAAAAATTCCATAAAATGTGTATTAATGCATCACAATTATTTTACAATTGGTTGTTAACAATCTCTTTTACTGGAGTCTTCGGAAGGAAAAACTTAAAAATATCATTTGGCAGTTGATCAAGTAGAGAAAATACCTGCTTCAATTTGTTCATGTCTACTACGATTATTTGATACGCAAACCATTTATTAGTCAAATATTCTTAAGCAAAATTACCAGGTACATTATAAACTCAATCTAAAAATATTTATTGACAATGTTCACTAGATAAGCTGTTGCCAACTTTGTAACAAATTAAGATTATTTGTATACACTTTGTGTTGCCAAACTATGGCAAGTTGCTTTCTCCCTATGACTGTGGACGAGAGCAACAAATAATGTATCTCTATAGTGTCATAACACATAGTGCAGAATATAAACAGACTGCAATACAATGACGTTAACATCCAATCTAATTCGTATCGTCTAATGGACTTATAAGAGATACCCTAATCATCTTTCAAGGCACAGGCTGGCCATTATGTCATCGTGCTTTGCATTATAGGTACCTATAGAAAGTATACAGTTTAGTCACAATTTTATCACTAAAATATTAGCTTTGACTCTTTACATTTGTTTCCGTACTAACTACTAATTAAAATAATTTAGAATATAGCTAGGACCAGCGCATTCATAATTCATCCATACAATAATCTCTTAAAAATCGATCAAAATACTTTAGTAATTTCAAATATCGACAACTCTACTACATTAATAATTTCTTTGTAAATATTTAAGGCAGATTGAGGCACATAAGTTTACAACCATAATAAGCACATTGGGTCAGTTTTCCACTAAGATTAACCATCAACAGCAAAACATTTTATAAATTAATCGTAATTATACGTTTTAAATAAACTTTGTAGCTTGGTTTGTGCTATTGTTGCATTCATTTGTTCTCGGTCTGAGTTCACTCTCGATGTTTTCGAGAGCCTATCAGAGGAATGGATTCTTGGAGTTCACAAAACCCGCGCTATTTGTAGAAGGCTGAAATTTGAGAAAAAGAATTTGTAAATTCACACTTGTTAATGAAATTTTAAGATATTTTAAAAAACCATTAAATCAATTTCGAATACATAGATAAAATGACGTAGTAGACATCTGCTATGGACACATATATGTATATACTATACATATAAGAAGACAGCCAAAAAGCGATAATCTTGGTGCATCATCTGTGATCTCATACATATGTTGCTATATCTCATATGTTCTCATCTAAACTTTAAATTCAGATCTTTTAGTAACAATTGCAAATATTTAATTCGTAATGATAGACTTATCAATTTGGAAATACGTGAAATACCTATGAATCATCTTGAGTTGTACAAGAAGGAGTTGTATTAAAACACAGCTGATACGGAGTTCTATGAACTGTTGCAAAAACGGTTGGGAAACAAAAAGCAATAATAAAATTATCGTTTCCTGTGACTTATGCAAAAGATAAGCATACTTCATTCACTGGTATATGTATGAACTATTAAAATATTGTTAATATAATAATATTTTAGTGTCTGGTTAAAATTACAAGTGATAAGCATAATCTGCCGTCGAGGTCCAACGGTTAAATGCTTTTTGCCCAATTACGCGGAGGTCGTGGGTTCAAATAAGAGAGTGGGAATCTTCAGGCTTGAAATCCTCTAATAAAAATATTCTGAGCTTCGGTATATCAAACCGTAGGTCGAAGTCGCCGCCTGGAGAATATCCTACTACTATTATAAAGGCGAAAGTTTGTATGGATGTTTGTTACTCTTTCACGCAAAAACTACTGAACCGATTATCATGAAATTTGGTATGTAGGTAGCTGAAGACCCAGAATAACACATAGGCTACTTTTTATCCCAGAGTTCCCGCGGGATTGATAGGGTTTCCATGCGGACGAAGTCGCGGGCGGCCTCTAGTCTTTTATAAACGAAAGTCTATAAAAGATTCGCCAGATGTAATCAAGACAATATGCCTGGAGGTACAGATTAGGACGACACGAGCGGTATCTGTGAATATGACACCCACTAGATAAGAAGCATAAGCATAATCTGTATGTCTGCTTCATAGGCGATATAATATAGGACCTTAGGACTTATCAAGCTTATCTTATACGCTTTGTTCAACTGCCGTGTTCTTTAACTACGCAATTTATTATGGAGTTTTACCACAGAAGATAATATCATCCGGGATGTTCTGTGGTATAAATTCGCGTTTTGATGTAGAATGCGCTGTTTTTTTTTATTACTGCCATTGATAACTCAGCAGACATCCTCATTATACGTGTGAAAAATTAAATAATAGATAAAATAACTTTTTTTTACTTTCGCTGTTTAAAATCGGGTTGGGGTGTAAGTATAACTCAAAACATCCTACGAAAGGGTAAATAATTTTAATGTCTTATTAATAACGTCATTAAAAAATATTACAAAATAAAATAACATTAAATAACTACTTATTTAATTGCATTATTCTCATTATCATTATGAAATATTCATTTGCCGTGGCGTAATGGTGCATTATCGGGATTGAAATATGCGATTTCTCATGACGTCACGCTTCAAATTAACACCACAAGAAACTGAGATCAAATTATCACGTTCGGAAGAATATCACAACATCCCAGAATACAAATACAGTCAACATTATATCTAACTATCCTGTTTGGACCCTTATGTCGAGGTGTATAGTAGCTAAATTGCGTTCAATTCCTACAGATCGCTGTACGTAGTCGTCTATACTACAGTTCACGAATGGCTGCAGATTTAGAGCAGATCAAAAGGTTAGTAGGTGCTGACATGGTGCCAAATGTCATCTCGAACGATCGCTAATTGAAACAAGTCGATTATCACGTCTCATCGACATGCGCTTCGCGATCTCGAGTCATTACATGCGATACGCATATTATAATTATGAACGTCACGCCATTTACCAATAATTTAGAATTAATTGATTAAATAAATTGTTATTCAAGGCCTGTATGCATATAACTTGAGCTTCGCTCTATGGAGCGTAACCAAAAATCTTAATGTTTACGTCAAAGAATTCTATAAATTCTTTCAATTCGGTGGTCTTTATTGTTTACAAAACAACTTAATTTCATCAATGGCGAGAACGCAAAGTTAATTATGAAAAATTATTTATTTGTAGATAGAAATGTGAAGGTGACAACCCTGACAATGTCAAGCCATACATATAGTTTTTTTTTAAACATGCTATTCTCAAGAAATTATAAGAGTCACATGTAGTTTTTTCTATGGATAAGTTATTGTAAACATATATACATATATAAAGCTTTTCTAAGCAGATTCTTACAAAAGATAATAGTTTATATGCTGGCTGATAAAGTTGGTATTTTTATTTTATATACTCAGTCTACAGCAACATATGATATGAAATGAGTCATCATTACAAAAATGCTTGTTAGTAAATACATATAGCATCACCCCAATTTAGCAGTTATTTATAAACATTTTAATTTGCACACTAAAATTTCCTGTTAAAGTTACTAATTGGGTAACAATGAATTGACCTAGTACCACCAATGTTTCAAACTCAACCAAAAATGACTTCTTTATTTAGTATAAGTTCAACCAATAAATAGACACATAATAATTTTACAAACCTCTAATTACTTTGACTGTATGTCAACTGAAACTGGGCATAGAAAATGAACTTCGAAAATTTAGAGCACTTAGGATAATCCAAAATTCAGAGGAACATATTTGTTATATTTTGACAAACACCACATGAAAAGAAAATGAAAAAGTTACTAGTTGCCCTAATTAAAAAGATGAAAGAATTCTCACCATAAATGGATTCACTGGGACCGTATGGGTTGCCACACTCCATCCGCCATTGAACGGATTCTTACTGTTAGCAAACAGGTCATTGGTACTCGTGCTTTGGAATGGGTTTTTATTGCTTATATTACTGCCTTCCTCTGAAAGAAAATTTACTTTTAAATTGTGAACAAATTTGCAAAAAGTTTGATTTACTTTATTTGTATACATACTAAATAATCTTTCTATCTATAGTGAAACAAAAGCTTCTCTCAATTTTCAACTACATGTCTATGAGGTGAAATCAAAAACAACATGTGCAGATTTCCCAACAATTATAAAGATTCATTAATATTGAACTTACCCAAGATTTTTAAATTTTGTTGTCTCAATGCCATGTCCAAATCTGCAAGGGCAGCATAGCGATCATCTAAAAGAACATTTGATTTAAAACATGATTAATTAATGTATACTTATTAGACCAATCATTCTCATCAATATAAATAAAAATGAACTATAACATGATGCGAAGAACATTAAATTAATTTATTTTCTTGACACTTACTTGATGATGATGTGGGAGTATTGAAAGCATTGAACATAGCATTAGAAGATTGTGTTGTTACATTGTTGTTTGTGTTATTATGTTGGCTGCTGTTATAAATGTTGGCAGTTGAAAAATCAACAGGAAAACTGAAAAGAAAGTATATTTATGTTGGCATTAAAAGGATTCAGATTTCCCAAAAACATTGTCAAATCATTTTTATTTTAATTAGTGAAATAAACACAATTGTCACAGTTAACAAAACAGAATTTATGGTGCATTTCTGTTGTTGCAGACACAACATATATTTTCAAAGCAAATATTTAAAATAATAACTTACTCAGGTACAGAAGCAGTGACGGACGAGGATGTGGGCATAGCAATGTTGTTTAGCAGTGGCTGTTGGTAGTTATTTACAGGCCTAGCCACTCTGTGATTGGTGTCATTTACTGCAGGATGTATATTGTTCCCTACTTTCGCCTGACTCATTGTATTGTTATTAACTGTAGCTTTCGTCGGTTGTTGCAAAGTTGTTGAAATTGATATCAATGGAGTGGGGCTTACTGTATTATTCACTTTAACTTTTGTTTTATTCTTCAGTGATGAATTGCCATTAACAATAGTGTTGTTAACCTGGGAATCCAAGTAGTATCGTTTCTTCTCATACTTATCGGACATAAAATCTTTTACGCTTTGTTCATCGTTAAAGTTTACACTTTCACCCTGGTATAGACCTAACCACACGCGCCTGCAATAATCGTTACCCCTCGCCTTTATGAATTCTATCTCCTCTGGAGTAAAGGTGGCCATGGATATTGACTTTACTCGATGAGGCGGCGTGAGCCCACGTCTGAAATAAAATAATTATTTAAATTTTTCGTACTCAAAGGTAATGATAATAATCGTAGAGAAATAAAAAAACACCACTTACAACATTCCTGAACATTTTGAACAAACGAAAGAACCGATTGTCGTGTTAACGTACGTAGGCCCTCTTTGGTTACAGTCCAAACAATATTTGTTACCATTCAATGAAATGAGTTCACGTAAAATTTCTAAATTTTTGTCGTCCTGCTTCCGACGATTTGCAGCCATTTTTGAATGTTTGTGTGCAGTTCTGCTTGGATTGGTTGTTGCCTGAGAATGATTGATTTGTTCTATTTGTTTGTTGATGAATGAGGAGAATGATTGGAATGTTGAATGAATGATAACAACAAAAGTGTAATGACCATAGACTATGACCATAGTACGACATTTTATTTTTATGTCATTTTTCGCCAATGAAGCGAAAAACTGATCTTCTAGAAGTTAATAATTCATTATTTTTATATTGATGAGAATGATTGATAAAGTATACATTAATTAACCATGTTGTAAATCAAATTTTATTTTAGATGATCGCTATGGTAAACAAAAACTGATCTAGACTTCTAGAAGTCTAGTGTTAGGCTGTTGAGTTGTTAACGTTACCAAATTATACAAAAAGTTACGACTGAAATCGTCATAAGCGTGATATCGGTAATGTGATCTTATAAAGTTTTATAACGATATTAAATTTCGTTATATATCGTTACCAATTAACGTTTAGAATAGCGATACCAATTTTAATAAATAAAATTAGGTACCAATTTGCGTCATAAATATACTTACCGTTATATCAAATGAAAATCTTTTCTGACTTATAAAATAAAGGTACCTAAAGTTTGTCCATCGCAACACAACTGTACGATACGGGACGCGATTGAAAGTGTTCATGGCGAATCCGTCATTAAATCAACGAAAACAGTGGTTATGTAACAATCGATACCTTTTACTATTAACTTATATCATCATCAGTCGTTACTGGTGATGATATAAGTTATATGAATTTACCGGTAAATACAAAAAAATTCTTAACGATTTCTTTTGCCGTTAATAACGGGTAAAGGTTACCAGCATAACGGTACTTAATTTATGTCGGGTACCCTTTTTGATAGTAATAACGATACCAATTTTTTAACGGTAATTAAGTCCTGGTCCTAAAACTGTTAAGTAAACATACATACCTACTAAAGTGGACGAATAAGTAAATTAAATTATATAAGATGCCTCATATCATGAACCACACGCCACTTGTCTTGTCCTATGGCTTGCTTGCCTGCATTTATTTCTATTAACAGATGTCTATTTCCAAGGACTGCAAATGGTTTTAATTAAGTAACGAGAATGCACGTTCTGAGAAATTGATTAAGACATTTTTGATAAAAATTACCAACTAGGTATATAATTATCAATAAAATGTGTTTTAAAACAAAGTTTATTAAGGACATTTATTTTGGATTAGAAATAAATTACATATGACAACGTTCAGTCCAAACCGCTAGATCTAGAGATTTGAAATTCGACAAAGAAGTTCCTGACGTGGTCTAGGATTGCACTAAGGGACGGTTTTCTGAAATACGTCCGAGAACGTAAAGCGGCGTCCATACAATGAAACAACCCATTTATTAAGGAAGTGGTTTATTGAAGAAAGTTTTTGAAAAGTCACTTCCTTTCTCCTTTTTATTTGCGATTCGAGATCCAAATTGTAGAGCACGTTTCGGTAGAATAGCAGCTTCTATCAATCCCAACTTGTAAGCAACTAGTCTTAAGATAAGCTTGTCACCAATCCCATTTTCTAAATTTTCAGCAGGAAAACATCTGTGAAAGGTAAAGTGTATATATGTATGAAGTAGGTAAACTAATTCCATCAGTAAATGTAGTTACAACTGCAAATCTGTACCTTAACCACGGTTTTAAACCTAGAACAAACTTTGAGAATTCTTCATCTAAATAGGGCATCCTAGGTTGTCTACCGTGATCACAAATCACTCTGTTATCACGAGCCAAATTTCTTAACGATATTCTTGACCAGTCTAATAATAATTCTTTACTTAATCCAGACCAGCCTTTTCTTTTATACGCATTTCTATGTCTAATGTATCCTCCAAATAATTCATCTGCTCCAGATCCTAAAAGCAGTACCTATAAACAAAAAAAATGTATTACTATGGTAAATTTGTTTTATGTTTATAAGCTTTGAAAATATATTTACCCTACTCAGGGACCTTCCCTTTTCATCTTCACCTTTTGCAGCAAACCATAATGCAGACCCTAGACTTTCATCTAAAATGGTTAGTCTAGGATAAACTAAATCTGCTATAACAGATTTTTGCATTTTTTCAAGTTCTTCTCTAGATATGTTTACTTCTTTAAATACCCATTTTCTGTAAATATTCAATTATCTCATAAGTACCAATGATGATAAATTAATTACCATTATTCTTTTATGCTTAAAATTAACTTATTTACCGTGAAGGACATAATTTTTGTAATTCTTGTAAAGATTGCTTGCCTGTCTGACGGTCTGGTACTTCATAGGAGGAGCTATTTTCTTTTTTAAATGCTACATTAATAAGGTCAATTTCTTGATCTTCTGGCAGATATTTATCAGCCATTAAAGCTAGTATAGAGCAATCTAACCCCCCTGAAAATAAAATACCTACAGCACAATGACTACAAATTAAATTATTATCATGCAAACATTGCTTGCATTTATTAGGCTGTTGTCTCAATCGTATCTCAACACTTTTTTGAAGTAGATCTATTATTTTTGATACTGTTTCATTAATTGTTTGATGATTAATTAGTCTCTTCATAATATTTAATTTCCCAGTAGCATTTTCAACAACATTTTCAATGTATTTCACTAGGTTTTCCTAAAAATTTTAAAATATTTTACTCACAACTTTTTTTCATTGTTAATTAGTCTATTACTCAAAAACACAAAAATAATCTAAGGTATCTGTATATTGCAATAATGTTGTGCATAAGCTATGGTAGGCATTTTATAAGCACAAGAATGAAGGTGTGAGCATCAGGGCTTTATGGACTCCAAAGTCTCAACTCTGAAGGACTTTCACTGTAAGACATTTTAAATTTTTTAATCTAAATATGTCATAAAGCCATACCGCTGAATGTGAGCAATGTCTTTGCAAGACTGTTGGCTCTGTCTGCCCTGCAGGGTAAAAAGATGTGATTATATGTATGTAACTAAGTAACTTTTTAAAAGTATAAACATTACCTCATCATTCAGTTCTAATATCTCATCAAATGAGATAACAAATTCATCATCTGGTAAATTCTGTTGTTCTTTTACTGATAAAATCCAGTCATCACAAGTCTTTTCATAACTTAATCCACAATTCCATGAAACTAACTTCATAATATTATTATTTATATTTAATATACAGATATGTGAAGCAGGAACTTCTATGCATTCATAATTTCTACCTGGAATTATTATGTATCAATTACAATACTATAAATCATAATAAATATTGGTAAAATAATGTTATTTTAATAAATACCCAAAACACTGCTTATTATTAAAGAACCATTGTTTTTATGAAGTAGCATGCTGTTTCTTCCCAGTTTATCTCTGGCAAAAAACAGATCTTGAGTCAACTTATTGTAATAGATCAGACTGAAAGGTCCTTTAATTGATTTAATTTCCTTAAGTATTTGTTCTGAAGATATGTTCTGGAAAAGTTTAGTACATGTTATAAAATATGTTTCTTCTATTAGAGGGCACACATAATTTTAAAAGAATTTAGCAATCTGGTATGTGCATAAACTTACTGTTGCATTATAGAGTTTATCCATAATAAGCTTAGTGTCACTTTCTTGACTAACCCAGCTTTCATCAAAAACATCACCATTATACAAAAGTATCCCTAACTCTGTTTCAACAGGTTGCTTTGTTGGCTCATGTCCTTGCATCCATAAAACAGATCCATAAAAATATATGGTTATTCCATCACCTAACTTGAATTCAGTGGAGTTTATCCAGTCTGGTCCTCTATTTTTGATTCTTTCTAATAATTTTACATCATTCTGTATTGAAAAATTAATTAAAATTAATTTGTGTTCCAAAACATTTAATACTTATAGGGTTATATTTATGTAACGTACATGGACTATCCTTTTGCCTGAATAACACACTTCACAGATGATTCCACACATGATTAAACCTAGATTTCTTATTTCAGCAATAAATAATAAAATATATTTAGATCATGATAGCAAAATTAACTAAGCCATATGTCATAAACATGTCATGTGTATCATGTGTAGGTATTAATTATGTGAATTCGTTTGTGAAGTGACAAGTGAGTGAAGTACCGACGTATTGAACAAATAAATATTTTGTAATTCAAGTAGTCGATTATGAAAAACATCGGAATCAATAAAATTGACTAAATGACCATCGCATTTATAAGTTCGAGTCAGTTGTAGCAAATAAACTAAGGAAATTATTACTATATTTTCTTGACACCTACGAAACCATAAAACTGTAATTTAAAATTTGCTTTTCATAAACGAGAAAAAACGGTGTCCGCCATATCATATCATATCAACGCCGACAACATTTCGAAATAAAAATTAATTGGACTTTAATATTATGTAATCCTTCGCTATTAATTATTAAAAATGATGTGTTTTATATAAGTAAGCCAAATATTGTAGGAAATACTCATTTAATATGAAATAAGTTAAAAGTCAAAAAGACTGAACTAGCCTATTTTTTTGTGTCAGTGTCATTTGCTAGTGTCATTTTTTTTTTATTATTGGTCACTGTCATTGTCAATACGGGTAATGCTATTCTGAGACATTTCTATACTACCGTCTCATCACAGTGGTATATTCTCTGTCAGGTGTTAAGTTTACTTTGAAGTGCTCGTGGTTTGTTTGTGACTGTGTTATTTTTCTTATAGTTAATGCAAACGAATTTCAGTTCATACCCTTTTACAGATAAATTAATGCATCAAATTTTGTAGAAAGATTTATACTTAACAAAAATAAACATGACTTCGACAGAGCAAGGTATTAGTACAGAAAAAACTGAGGAAGATGCTACCGCAAACACCGAAGATAATGAAAAAGCTGTTCTCATGGAATATATTAGTAATCTAGAGGCGCGAATCAAACAAAAAACTGAAATGCGAAATCTGAATTTAACCTGTGTTCGGCCACCTGAAAATCATTTCTCTAAGTTGGATTCTGGTCTGAAGAAAAATACCACATTTGTAAAGAAACTGAAATCTTTTAGTGCAACTCAAATGGATACTCTTTTGAAAGACTTTAGTGTATTAAATTTGACAAAATATATATCTGAAGTAGCAGCAGCAATTGCCGAAGCAAAATTAAAGATGTCTGATATTCCGGCTGCTATAAATATATGTTCTGTTCTTCATCGCACTTACACAGATTTCTCATCAAACTTTTTTGAAAATTGGCAAAAGATACTGACTTTCAAAGCTACAGATAAAATCACAAATTCCTCAAAATTGCGTGTTGACATACGATTCTATGCAGAGCTTGTTGCAGTGGGAATATTTGCAAACAAAACTGGTTTGCCACTGTTGGGTAATGTTCTCACTGTTCTTATTAATATGGACAAGGAAGAGCACAACAATATCCCAATATTACTGTCTTTCTGCAAACATTGTGGTGAAGATTATGCTGGTCTTATGCCAAAGAAAATCAGAGAAACTGCAGAGGTAATTATTCATTGTTCTTTTACTTTCTTAACTTTTCTTTTTAATTCTAATTGCTCTAGTTACAATTTTTAAGATTGTAATAAGTCTTAAAATCTTACAGAAACTCAGTATAACAGTGCCAAGGAACACATTTTTGCCAGCAGAGAAACAGACTGTTGTGCGAACATTATTGAAGGATTATTTTATGTCTTTAACCAAACACCTGTTGGCCGTGAAAGCACAACTACAGGCTCTGCATGCAGCCAATCAGCGCACGTTACATACCAGGGGAGAGCTGTCACAAGAGAGGAAAGATCAATTAGAATTGCATCAGGTATTCTCAATAATAGTTTAATATTGTAGGTTTATCTTTTTTGTATTTGTATGTTTGTTTTAAATAATTTATTACCACCCCACCATAAATAAATAAACATTAACAACACCTATTTAGAGAAAAAGGGTTGTGTTTGTTTGTAGGGCATTAAATAAAATTCAACTGCACCAATCTGCATGATATTTCATACAGAGACAGGTAGAACCTTCAGAAATAGGTATATAAAGCAAGAAGGTTACTTTTTCTGAAAACTTCTATGAAACTGAAGCCCTACAAAAGGTAGTACTTTATATGTCAGGGTTGAAAATGATACAGCTTTGAGATTACATACAATGATTAATGTATTTTTTTAAGGCAACCTATGACAAATTGTTGGGTGGTGCCCAAAGTTTTGCTGAAGTCTTAGGGGAGGAATTGGGAGAGGCTGGTGAACCCCCCACTCTGTCTCTGGTGGTGACAGAGACCCAAGGCACGGTCAGCATTGGCGGGACTGAGGAGTTCAATATGCAAGCTGGCACAGATCCTTGGCAAGACGAAGATACTAGAACATTCTATACGTGCTTGCCTGACTTGAAAGTGTTCATGCCTAACTATCAACCTAAGGAGGTAAGACCATCATACTCATTTTTCATACAAATAATCACATCTACATCATCCTTTGCAGGGTAGATAGAGCCAACAGTCTTGAAAAGATGGATAGGCCACATTCAACATAGGTTCCAATCTCACTTTAGGCTGTGTACCAATGACTTTTTTCAATAGTAACCGATTTGATGCTCTTATATTATGAGAACACCTGCATAAACGGGATGGCTGGATTCAACATCTGTCAACAGGATATGTAATCATGATTGATCCAATATGGGTTAGGTTTACCTACAATGGTTGCTAAAGTCAGATGGGAGTTGATGTGTGAAAACCTGACTCAATCACAATCCATGGACAAAGGCATACCCCGGGCTCCACTTCAAAGTGGTGAGGATGCAACCCAGAATATATAATAAAGCCAGGAGGAAGAAAACATCGTTTAACCTTACAGTTATTATGTTTTAGACTGTAAAGAATAAAACGGAAGTAACAGAAGAGATGTTGGATGAAGACTTGAAAGAGGACGAACTCAGTGACAGCGAGGATCCTCCCACTGTGACGGATGTGGAACAGGAGGAGAGCCAACCATCTAACATTTCTAATAAGTATGTATTCATCAACCCATACTTATACATAAACTTCTTTCTATAATATTATAAAGAGGTAGAACGAGAGCTTGGATTATTGTTTGTAATGGATAAACTTCGGATATACTGAAGATCATTAAAAAAATTTCACCTTCACTTTTTATAAAGATTCATTATCTGCGGGTGTATGAACCACGATGTATGTATAGGCTATGTTTGTACCATGGGCGAAGCCGTGGCTGGTTGGTATAAATAAAAACAATACAATGTCAATATTGATTAATGAATTTAATTTTTAATTGCTTGTTATAGGTATGCCCTTGATGCTTTCCTAAATGAATTACCAAATTGTATAAATAGAGAACTGATAGATAACGCTGCCGTAGATTTTGTGCTAAACCTCAACACTAAGAACAATCGTAAAAAGCTAACAAGAGTCTTGTTCAGCGTTGCCAGGACTAGACTTGATTTGTTACCATTTTACTCAAGATTCGCAGCTATATTGTATCCGGTGTTGCCAGATGTCTGTGTAGATTTATGCCAAATGCTGAAACAAGATTTCAAGTACCATGTGAGGAAAAAGGATCAAATCAACATTGAATCAAAGGTTTGTGTGTTTTTACTGCTATAACCATCCATCGCCCAATTTCGTAACTTTGTATCTCTTCAAACCATGATGACAGTGGCAGAATCCCCGAAAGTCCGGTGGAAGCCATAACATAGAAAAGAAAGAAAGGTATTCCTAAAAATGTTCTCGGGATCAGCCAAGTTCGTTCTTATGTACATATTCTATACCACTTGAGATAAGAGACTGGAACATTTCTTTTACAGATAAAAGTAGTCAGATTTATAGGAGAACTAGTGAAATTTGGGTTGTACTCGAAGATGGAAGCGTTATACTGTGTAAAAGTGTTGCTACACGACTTCAAGCACCACCACATCGAGATGGCTTGCAATTTGCTGGAAACCTGCGGGAGGTTCCTGTACTGCAATCCTGACACACATCAACGGACCATGATCTATTTACAACAAATGATGAGGAAAAAGGTATGGTAAAATTATTAACTCCTATCCTATGTATCTATATTTGCTCCTTTTGAGGATGGTCCATTTTGCTTCACCAAGCAGATTTTTTTTGCAATGTACATTCTGTATAACAATTTTGAAAGTTTTTTTATATCTTATGACTATTCTTAGTAAGAAACTTATCCATATATATATCTATACTTCAGTTATATGATTTTTTTAGACCGTGTCAGCTCTAGATTCCCGTTACGTGACACAGATAGAAAATGCGTTTTACTATGTCTGTCCACCTGAAGCGCCTGCTCAGCCTAAAGAAGAAGAGCCACCAATGCACCAGTTCATCAGAAAGACACTTCACGAAGACCTACAGAAAAGTAATGAGGAGAAGATTCTAAGATTAATGCGCAAGTTGAATTGGGATGACCCTGAAATATCAGCTGTTGCTATTCAGCACTTGGCCGGTGGTTGGAGGGTTCGGGCTAGTGCCAGAAGGGCCTTAGCTCGGCTCACAGCTGAACTAGCGGTTTGGCAAGAAGTAGTGGCACCTGCTGTGGTGGACACCATCATAGAGGAAATACGAGTAACAATGGAAGATCCCCATCCCAAATACAACCAGAGAAGAATCGCCACCGTCAGATACCTTGGAGAACTGTACAATTACAAATTACTGGATTCCCGCGACGTTTTCACAGTCTTGTACTCCTTTATCACTTTTGGAGTGACCAATGACCATAGCAATGTGTCTCCATTAGACCCGCCTGACAATGTGTTTAGGATAAGACTGGTATGCGCGTTGCTCGAGACTTGCGGAGCGTATTTTAATAGCGGCTCTAGTAAGAAGAAACTGGATTATTTCCTAGTATTCTTCCAAAACTATTACTGGTTCAAATATTCGGATCCCCATTGGACTGAAGAAAATAAGTTTCCTATTTACGTGAAATATATTTATCAAGAGTGTTTGTCGACGCTTAGGCCGAAGCTGGTGCTATTTACGAGTTGGCAGCAATGTAAAGATGCCATTGAGGAGCTGCGACAGACTTTGTACCCTGAGTTGGGTGAAGAAGAACAATATGATGAAGACCAGGGCGATGATAGTGCTAACGATGGACTTGACACTATAATGGAGACGGATGATGAAACTGACAACCCTAACCTGCCTGAAGAAAGCTCTGAAGATGAACCCATAACGGAGAACACGGCAAATGACGATAATGATTTGCAACCTGAGGATTTGGCTATTGAACCTAGAAGACCGAATCCTAAACCTGTAAGTATAATTATGTTACTAATATTATTACGAGAAATAAAATTGTGCTTTTGTTTGTAACGAACAAACAAGTAACTGCTCTACACATTTTAATGATATTTGACACAGAGATAAATCGTTAAGAGTAACATAGGCATCTAGTATATTGCACTCCTTTTGATACATCCCCGTATTTATAAGAGAGTGGGTTGTCAGTAGTAAAAATATTTCTCATTCACTGGTAAAGCTAGTTCCAGATAAAAAAGTAATATTCACTTGTTGTATTAAAACAACATATAAACATATTTTACTTTTCAGGTAGAAGATACAGAATTTGAAACTGCCTTCGAGAAAATGGTGATGGAGAACATAGCAGAGAGGCAACGTGAAAGCAGGCCCCAGCAGAGAGATATAGCCGTGCCGGTCACATGCAGGCAGGCCACTAAGAAGACCTACGAACAGTTGCTGGTAAATTTTTCAATGAAGGGCTTGCGTAAACACTATACACTATGACAAACTTGTGTTACGTGTTTTAAATTTGTACTTAAATACTTTCTTTCCTTTTATTATAATTTCTTGTTTCAATAGATGATTAACTTTTGTCATAGCAAGGGGAGCAGGGCGTGGAGTTTGTGCTGATGGTCAGGAAAGGGACTAAGCCGCAGTACAAGTCTTTCAGCGCCCCGCCTGAATTGGCGAGCAACCTGCAGCAACAAGCCTTGGCTGATAAACAAGAGATGGAGAGAGTTAAAAGGTATTTTTTTGGGATTTATTTTGCCTTAATCATTTGACTCGTAAATACCTGATTCAAAGTATTCTGGTTCAAATTCTACATTAATGACTTTTGATTGACGTACATTAATTTGAATAATAACCTTGATGCTCTTACTATGAGGGGAAATTTCATTTTAGGTTTTTTCTTCTATAAACAATCACTATTTTGTGCATATATATTATGTTTACTATTGATGAAGTATATTTTATTGCAGATTGACACTGAACATATCAGAGAGGCAAGAAGAGGAAGAATACAGCGCTGAAAGTGGCGGCGGGTCGGGTGGAAGCGGCAACCCTAATAGGGGATTACACGTGCGACAGAAGTATCAACATCCGAAAGGTGCTCCGGACGCCGACCTCATTTTTGGACCTAAGAAATTTAAATGAGGAACGGAACAATGCATAAACTACTTTTTTGGAAAAGGCGGCTTTTTGATAGCGACTGCGGTACTTCAGAAAGACTGTCAGTCGACAAGATAATAGAGTTGAAATACCTATTAACATCATTCGTTTACACTTAAGGCGCCGGAAAATGGGAGGGGTATATGGATAATCAGATTTATATTGTATTCGTTAGTTATTATTACATTGATTAAAAATATTGATAAATTGACATTTGCACCTAGTTGCAAAGACGCAGTAATAGCTCTAATTTGAACCAGAATTTGCTAAGTAGAACTCATTGTCAAGAGAGTAATAGTTAAAAATGTTTGTCTTCCATATTTTAACAAGTTGTTGATTCATAATTATATGATTAATTAATTTTGCACACTGAATAGAATTTGTTTAGCTGTTTGATATTTCATAATGTTCATTTTGTTATTCCTAAGAATTGAATGTAAGATCCTTGGTTATTTTACACATAGCAGGCACCTCCATAATAAAAAATATTAATTTATTTCTATTTTTTATTATTCTCAGTTCTATACATAGAATACCACCCAGACTCTTTCCTATTATTTATGTCGTATTATAGAAAGCGTTTTTTATCATGATCAAATTTTGGTAGGGTCTCCCAATTTTGCCCAAGATTTACCCAATCCAGGGACAGGATGGAAAAGATTCACGAAGATCTATCGAAAGACTCCTTGCTCTCTTTTATTTTAACAAAAAGATATAAGTATATTGAAAAAAAAACTAAATGGTTTTGCAAAACTGATAGAATATCAAAATCGATTGGGTTATAATTTAAAGGGCTTCTAACTTTATTTTACACTGGCAATACTAGTAAGATAAGATGTCAAAGTCAGGACTCAGGTCGGTCAGTCAATGTCAATTTGTAAACAGGCGTCGCGTTTTTCTACCGGTTTTTTGTTTATAAAATTATAAAAATTAGTTTTGATCCAATTATTGAAGTTTATTTTAAGTTAAACTCATCTTCAGTATTTACCCGTTCTTCGATTTGCAGTAGTATTAGGTTTTTCATAAAACTTCTTGAACTTAACCTATACGTTTACGCCATGGCAGATGAGGATTTTAGTAAGTTATTACAACAAGCAGAGCAGCTGACGACTGAAATCGAAGGAAATGAGGAACTACCTAGAGTCGAGAGATCGTTGGGGCAAGTGTTGGAAGCATCCCAAGAACTTTACTCAAGAGTGATACAATCTGGCGCCAACGACATTCAAGCGTATGTATTTGATCAATTTAACCTTATTATTAAGCATCAAATGAATATTACCGTATAAATTTACATATTATAAATATTTAATTTTACTCTATTGAATACAATTTGTTTCCTGTTTCATTACAGACATCTTCTATTTGGATCTAAAGGCATAGATTTACAGCAAATTTCACAGAAACTAGAAACACTAAGTTCAAAACGTACATTCGAACCTCTACAACCTATAGCAGATTCAGATATTGAAAGCTTTTTGAGGAATGAAAGAGAAAATGCAATTTTGTCCCTTATTGATGAAGTTAACAAAAATGTAAGTACATACATACATATGATCATGAGCTAGAGCAGTCTTGCAAAGTATGAATTGCCAAGCTTATATTTGAGCATGCATTACCGTCCGTGCAAGATTAATAGAATTGAGATTGAAATAGTAACAGGTTGCTAGGTAATCTGACCTAAAAGAACTATTACAAGTTTATTGGTCTATCCCTAAGTCGCACTTTATGACATCCATGAAAAAGAGATAGAATGATCCTATTCCATAGTACCACTTGCAATCATGTAAGTGCATTCACTATCAAACAACTAATACATTAACTCTTCCATATCTTGGACTTTTACTTCCAAAAGGAAAGCCCACCCTAGCTTATAGATTATAAATATTTATGCAACAAATAAAATGTTTTTAGTCTCTGCAAACTACTGAAGACCAAAAATGGGAGCACATGCTTTCCGAATGGAATAGAGAGAAGATAAAACTAATGAATGCCATGATAGGTCCATCCCAGAATTGGTTGGACCTAAAACGGGCGCCTGAACCCCCAAGCATTGCTGATGCACCAAAGAAATTTGGTCACTCTATGTTAGATAATATTGAAGCAGCATATGCAAGGCAAGTGAGACAGTACAATAAGCTGGTGTTTCAAGGGTCTAAGTCAAGGACAGCATTGCATCAGAAGTTTTCACAAGTGGCCGAGGAATTCAATGATCCAGTAAGTATAACTTGTTTTGAGTGTTTGAATTTATGAGTTTGAACTTATTTAGGAACACATTGTGAACCATTATAGTAACACAAAAATAATAATAACTAAGGAACAAATAGACAATATTTCCGTTTTATATACATATACAAATGCTTGTGCATGGAACTCTTTCGTCAGGCTATTCGAAGGTTGAATAATTATGAAAAATATTTTTGCCAGAGAGAAGTTTACGTTGTCAGTCTGTTCATACAAAAAAAAAGGTTAAATACCTTTTTAAAATTGATTTTGCTTTTAAGTATTGTACTATACTATTTTTTTAATAAATCAGGAGTTAAAGGTGCATCTAACATACCTTTATATTTTATCTCAGACGTCTCTGTGGTCTCCAAACAACCCTGTATTATGTATAAATAGTATTATGCAAAGCTAAAGTTTAAAATCTTATTTCTTTCATTTATGTGTTATATTTCAGAAAGTAAAGGAAATGTGGGAGATTATAAAGACAATGGCAAATATACCAGCTTTGGTCAGAGATGAAGATCCACTAAAAGCTAGAGGCAATCAAACCATACAGCAGTGTCTCATTGCACAGGGGAAGAAGTATTTGGAAAAGAGGTATGACCATACACTATGATGTTTGAAATTACTATTTTTATGGATAGCTGTATGGTTCATGAGGTTCTATATTGAGTATCTACATATATAATGAATATGATTCTGTAAAAATTTTCTAGCAACCCGTCACTATTTTAATCTTAATCTCAATTTGTTTAATTATTTCTGTAATAAATGTGACTTCTATTTTACTTGTAAAATTATGATTCTGAACACCTCTTAAACGGACGGACGGGACGGACGGAGGATATACATTTAAAAGGATGGTACGATGTTAGCATAGAACGGAAAGCACTGTCATTGCAGTCATATTTGACCTTCATACCGGATTGTAATGCCCAACAACTTTTCAGATACAAACAATACATGAGCGACGTTGTACGCTCGAACCCTTCAGCGGCAATGCGCGGCGGCGAGCCCGGTACCTACCCTTTGGTGCGGGGCTTCGTAGGCCTGCGGTTACAAGGTCAGAGCATGCAGGGGCTGACCGACGGCGTCATAGATGACCGTCCGCTCTGGCCGATGGTGTACTACTGTCTGAGAAGCGGCGACGCAAACGCTGCCTTACATTGTTTGCGGAAAGCTGGGTATGTGGTTTTTTTTTGTCAGAAAAATATGATAGAATTTACAATTCTTTTCAGGCTGTCAGTACTAGGGGAAACTTCTAGGTGGAAGGGGATTTCCGAAGATAAACTTTCAGTAAAATCAGCATTATATATACTGGGTGAATTCTTTATATTTCAGTTTAGGTAATTTAGCTTGATGATTTTCAGACGCGATCACGAGGAATTCATATCAGCTTTAGAGGAACACATTAGAACCCCCGAGAAGCCTCTGAGCGACAAGTTGCAGACCGCTATCAACTTCCAGTACCGCATACAAGTTCGAAACTCCACGGATCCGTACAAAAGAGCTGTAAGTGTCATTTGTTTTATTAAAATATCGTTAAGCCTCTTTTGGCTGTAAGTATGATTCCTAATATTGCTGCTTGAGAGCTATGGTAAGAGCTGAATACTTTTTATCAATTACACAGGCACTAGAATCTTTAAACTATTCAATTAAAAAAGCGAGGTGTCAATTCTATTTTTCACTTTGTCTGGGGACCCAAGTAACACAGTGCCTAAAAATCCAACTCTTTTCTAGGTATCCATACTAATTGTATACATGCGAAAGTAAATTTATTTGTTTGATGTCTCTTCACATGTTATGTTCTGAATCAATTTTCGTAAAATTTTGCGTATAATTAGGAGTCTGGAGAAGGACATAGTGCTTTTTATACCTGTAAAAACTGTAGATTCCGTGCAAAAAACCTGTTTTATTTTGTATGTGCGCTAAATTCGCGCGTGTAGATGGCGCTAAATTTGCGCGGGCGAAACTGCGCGGTTATTAGCTAGTAACGTTATAATAATTAATTAAATAGATATTTATACCTTCGTCCTCTTTCAGGTATACTGCGTAATCGGTTGTTGCGACGTGAGCGACGAGCATTCGGAGGTGGCGCGCACCGCCGACGACTACCTGTGGCTCAAACTCTCCATCATCAAGACTCGCCCGCCCAACGACACGGAGTCTTTCTCGTATTCCGATCTGCAGAAATTGATCTTAGAGGAATATGGTTTGTGAACTCACCTCCTCACGTGTCTTTTGTAGCTATCCAACGGCACAAATAGTCATGACGACAAATTAAAAAAATATATTTTTGAAATAATCGCATCAATAAACTGATTGAGATATAACGATGTATGACTGTGTAGATATAATATAAGTTATATCGTATAACACATAGCATAGATATTTTTAATGTTGAATTTTTAAAATTGATATTTTGAATGAATATAAAACATTTATGGCGTTAAAATCATAATGAAAATTCCCGCACTGTATTAAATAACGTGTATTCAATATTATCATTTTATTATACAATTTATGTTGTTTTAAGACCTTGTCATCATTCCTATTGATCATAAAGTTTTGTCCGGCCAATGGCACTTCTTATGGCTCTGTCAAACTGTTCATTAACATTGGGCCAGCCAATGAATAATCTTTTTAATCCAGTTTTTTGTTTAGTGTGGGGCAGTCAAATGATTGAATTTTGCATTTGATTTAGATACTATGACGATCCTGTTGTTTCAGGTGAGACTCACTATCACGCGTATGAGAAACCCCTCGTTTACTTTCAAGTGCTGACCCTGACTGGGCAATTTGAACCCGCCATCGAATTCTTATCAAGAATACCCAGGTATATTGCTTCTTTGTAAACCGCTTTTAAATCTTCATAACTAAGTCATAAGATTAAAACTCTAGTGAAATTAGTGACCGCTTAATGAATGCGTGTTAAAAAGGTAAACTGCACTATTTCCAGGTGTTTCTACTTTTGAGACAATACTTTTATTTTCAAAATCTAAGTGCATTTTCAATAAATTGACAAAAAATAAACTTCGAAATAATTTACAATACCCAGTTTTCTTTAAGCCAGCCCCCGTAGCATGGTACGCGCGACGCCTTTTTTATCGTGCGTTGCCGTCTCGTTTCTCGTCATAATAAAAAGCTAAACAGCGAAAGCTTTACTTGCGATAAAACAGCGTCGCGCGTGCCATTATGGGGCAGGAATAGTTTTAAAAATGGAAGATGCTGACGCACATATTTTGCAGGTATCAAGTGCACGGCGTCCACATGGCCCTCGCGCTTCACGACGTCTACATGCTGGGCACTCCGCGGAATGTCCAAGCTCCTCTATGTAAGTCTTTTTATTACTGGTCAAGGTTGTGAAGTACAATGTAAAATAGCTTTATCATGTCTGTTTTAATTTTTATGGTGGAGGTTCGTTTTGGTTTTTGTTTGTGAATTTAGAAAATACCTAGTTGATCTACGTATCTATCGATTTATATAAATAATTAGCTTCGCCCCTATGGGAATTTATAGAAAAAAAGAAGCTTATGTTATTCCTAAAGATATATTCTATTTGTGTGAGTACAAAATTTAATCGAAATCGGTTTAGTATTTTTTGAGTTATTCGATACAAACAAATACCTTCGTTACCTACATACTAATCTTTTCTCTTTATTATTCGTGTGGATTTATTTACAGTGTCGGTGGACACCGACGACCCGTCTCCTCTGCGGCGCCTCAATTTGGCGCGCCTGCTGCTGTTGTACGTGAGGAAGTTCGAGCTCACCGACCCTTCTGACGCGTTACATTATTACTTCTTTTTGAGGTTTGTATAAATTTTATTATGTATATAATCTCTTATTATTATAATCTCTTATTAATATATAAGCCGCTATAGTGGAGAAAAAGGCACAACAATAATTTTTTCCACTTATCATGAACTAAGCTTACTTCTTTTGTTTCATTTGCCGTTCCATTTGCTTTCAAATCCCGTTTATTCCGTTTTAGTAGGAATTTCGTGAAATCTCATTAGATCACAAGGTATGCCAAATTTGCATTGATAGTTTTACAATATTATTATTAGATAATTAATTGATTACTTATACAACATTTATATAAGAGAGTGTGGGTTTAGCTATAGGCACTACATTCAGCTAGTAGCCGTCAGAGGATAACCAGCTACATAACTAGAAGAGCGCTGTAGCAGTCCAAAGGCGAAGGCCCGGGGCGTGCACGCGCTTGTATAGGGCTCCCGCGCTGTGAAGAGGGCGCAGGGGAGATCGCCTTTGCACGACGTCTCAATATGTCAGTTAGTTTCTCTTATTTTAATCCAGTCTTGAGTTCTTTACATATTTTACAGAAACCTCAAAGACCCCAGCGGCAAGAATTTATTCATGTGCTGTTGCACCGACCTTGCGCTTGAGAGTCGCGACTACGACTTGTTGTTCGGCCGGATGGAGCCCGTCACCGCACTGCGCAGTCCAGGGTTGTTAGACGAGTTCAACAACACTCAGATTGACAGCAAGGTAAATATTTATTGGTAGTACCGTTCAGCCTCCATGGACAAACACTCTTTGACTTGACAAATTAGATGACTAAAACCGACTGACAGACTGTGAAAAAAAGGACAATCGACATCGAGACTAAGACGACAAGACGTATCTTGAACGGGAAATATTCTTTTTTATTCAGACACACACACAGACAGACAGACAACAAAACCTCGGCCCGTTCACCGACCCTTCGAAGTTTCATTGAAAATGAATGTTTGCTTTTATGCTTAACAATAAGGTTAATTTGGTCGATGATCCATATATATTTTCTTTATAAATATTTTTTGTTTTTAGGTGATTGCTCTCAATGTAGCGGAACAATTAGTAAACAAGGGCCTATTTGAAGATGCCATAACGATGTACGACATTGCTGGGGTAAGTTCTATTTAGTATTTTCTGCATTAATTTAATGAAACACTTCTTTAAAACTATACAGATGTAAAAAATGGAAAAAAGATAACAACCTGTAATATGAACGTAATGTAATATAAACTGGAGCCGCGGACGTACTTATTATAATTGCGAATAGGATTGGACGCCAGAACTATCGAAATGTATTAAGCAAAGTCGTCTCCCGCGTTAGTATGTATGTATATTAGATCTTCTTTAAACACTACACAATGGATTTTGATGCAGGTGGTTTAAAAGATGAAGTGATTCACAAGGAAGGTTTATTGCGAAGCCGGGGCGGGTCGCTATTGCTGTATAAAGTACCTATTTTTTAAAGATTCTATATCACGATTTTAACTTTTCTAATGACTTTAAATATACCCCCGATTTCCAGAAACTAGAGAAAGTTCTAGAACTATTCTGCGTGCTGCTAGCCCAAGTGGTGAATAGCGGCGGCGGCGTCGGCGGGCTTCGGGAGCGGCTCTCGGCGCTGGCCGACCACGTGTCCCGACGGCTGCGCTCGGCGGATGTCTCTCTGCCTGCGGATTTGGTCGACGCTTACACGAAACTCTGCAAACTGATGACCTTCTTCGATCAGTTCCATAGCGAGAACTATGACGCGGCGCTTGAGGTATAATATTTTTTTTTTATAAATTACCATATACTGTGTTTCTGATATTCATAGTAATTCTATGTTCCAAACTAAGTGACAAAATGTAGAAAAGTAAAATTTGATGAAAAGTGAAGGCAGCCGATTGGTTAGCTAAAGTGAACCCTCGGGTCTCCCCATGAAGCATGCAGCCAGGACAAACTCCAAGTTCAAGGCGTTTCAGGTCTCATCAGCATTGTCTTGACCAAAATACGAATACCACACAAATAAATTAAAATTTTCAATACTCTTTCTCCACAGACGCTTCGCGAATGTTCGCTCGTGCCACTTAGCGCCAGCGAGTTAGAGGCGCGAGTATCGGGAGCGCGCGCGGCCCGCGGCGAACTCCTGCGCAGCCTGCCCGCCGTGCTGCGCGCTCTATGCACTATACTCCTTGCGCAAAGGCAAAAGCTACGCGCCGCAGATCATACGCAGATGGCGCACGCTAACAATAAGGTCAGTTTTGTTGTTCTTTTTTCAAACTTATTTAGTTATTATCATAGATATTTTGTTCTTTGTTTCAATTAATTTTTGTATGAAATGTACCTTACATTTTAAGGTGAATTTACTTATTTTATCAAACATGTCCAGTGCTATGAAGTATAAATACCTACGTAATAACTACATAGCAGTATGAATTCTACCAAAGGCCCCCATGTCATTGAACACTTGTATTGATCTTATCTTTTAATATGCAAAGGCAAAACGGTATATAACCCAAACCTTTAGGCATCTTTAGTGACAATTTGTTTTTTAACAAGATAAATCATTTCAGCAAGTGGAATGGCTGCGGGAACAAGCGGAGGTCCTCAACACGTTTGCCGGTAACATCGCGTACAGAATGCCCGGCGACACCTACAGCCAACTCGCGCAAATGCAGATACTGATGCACTAAATCCTAGACTAAAATACCAATAAATTATGAGTTAAGAATAAAATATTGTTATGAAATGAGTCTGGATTTTATTACTTGTATCACAGTGACTACACGTTCGCGGTGATACCGTGTAGGACAAAATGCAGATCGGCACAAATCCCAATAAATGTTTTGAGAAAAAATTGTTTATGAAATAATTCTGTTTTATTACGTATTAGTCTTTTGATTAGTTACATTGTGATTTAAGAACACATGTTTACTAGTTCATATTCGTATATGTAGGTCCTTTCTTCAACAGCGCTCGGGCCACGAGCTAGAGTGGCATGGCACAATTTACCACTGAATTCTTACAGATTTCAAGCCCCGTCATTTTCCGTAGCAGGCCGGGCAGACGTGCGGTCCTTTCACTTCACACATTAATAAAAAGGTTCCTTTACCATGCAGTACGGCCTCAAACACTGAAATAGATTCGCTCGGCGAGCTGTCTTCTTACTTCCAATCCCATGTAAAAGTCATTGACATTGTCATTAGGCATTTCAATGATGTCATCCAATGGTTGCATTGGTCCAGGATCTGTATAAAGTATTGGGTCATGTAAGCCGGCTTTTATGCAAAGGTTGTGTAGGACCGCGCAAGCGTTTATGATTTTAGCGGCCCTTTGGGGAGTATAGTGTAGGGGTCTTTTCTGAAGGCATTTCCATCTGCCTTTTAGCTTGCCGATGCATCTTTAACAAAAGAGAAATGGTTATGTATATATTTATCTTAAAACGGTTTTAGCTTATTTTAGCAGTCTCAGAGCAGGTTCTTAGACAAGATATTTCGTCAGAAAGAATTGTGTTGTTGTTCTTTCAGCCTTGATTGGTTTAGCGCAACCGGTATCTTCCGAATCAAAACTCACCGTTTTTTGCATTCACAGCGCACAAGCCGTGTTCATTCTTCCCACTTATATAACCAACCCTGGCGATAACAATGATCCTCAGAACAATAACAAAGAGAGGTTGTAGCCAAAAAAACTGAAAATGTACCTGTCTATGCATATCTTAGTGCGGCCATGGAAGTTATTGTATTGCGCCTCTGGGGAACCCTGAGGGGCGTGCACTATAGGCGTCATTAACCATGGACGCTGCGGGTATTTTGAATCCGCTGAAATATGACAAGACAAAATTAAAACATTCAAATAAGACTTGTCTTTATACTAGAATGAAATCTGCCTATTAATCAAAAATCTTTAAGTTATTCCTCTGTTTCTTGTCCTGTCTCATCTAATGGTAACAACATAGTTTTTTCAGGAGAAATACTGTGTTCTATGGATATTTAATTAGTATTATATATTATGAGCATCATTGAAGCCCTCTAGGATGAATAATTCTCCCCGTTTTTTTCACATTTTACATTATTTCTTTGCTCTTTATAGTTGAAGCGTGATGTTATATGGCCTAAAGCCTTCCTTGATAAATGGGCTATTCGACGCAAAAATATTTTTTCAATTCGAACCAGTAGTTCCCGAGATAAGCGCGTTCAAACAAACAAACTCTTCAGCTCTATATTATTTGTATAGATTAGTGGAAAGATGTAGTCTCTGCCTACCCCTCCGGGAAAAAGGTGTGTTTTTATGTATGTATGTATAAAATATATCTGACCTATAAGCCATCCTGGTTCCCCTTGCCTACTTATATTTTCAATGAAGGGCCTGATGTTCATTTTATTCCAAATGTAAGCTTTACTCGCTGCTCCACCAAACCTGCAGCATATGGCTATGATCTTTGTGTCAGCATCACAAATCTGAAATGAAGTTTCAATTAGATGTATCCTTATAAAGCCTTGCTTGCAAACCTACAACCAACAGTACAGTACTAATGAAAAAATATATATTGCTTACTAACTTTGACCGCAACTCTGTCTGTGTTTAACCAAAACTAAAGCAACTATCACTTTGTCTTAGGTATGAGGAAACATAAGAGAATAATGTGTCTGTATTTTTTTGAACTTACAATTTGTGCATGAATAGAATATTGTCCTTTTCTGTCATAGAAAGCTTCTTCATCATCTCTTGGACATACAATTTGTACACAAGTTCCATCAAGGCATCCAATAGTTTCAGGAAAGTTGTATTTTTGATAAAACCTAGGAAAAATATATACATATAATCATGTCTGTATCCCTTGCAGCGTAGACAGAGCCACCAGTTTTGAGACAGATAGGCTACATTCAGCTGTTTGGCTTAATGATAGTATTGAGATTTAAATAATGACAGGTTAGTAGCCCATATCCCAAGTTTATAAGCTTATCCCTATATAAAAATATTATATTAATACTTTAAATCACACATAGGAAAATTTTGATACAACACAAATATCCTTTTTCAGTGGTCAGCATCTTCTCCTCAGGATCAGTTATTGTAAGGTCAGTACAGCATACTTTAATTTTTGCAATACTAATGTAACAAATTAAAAAGCATATTTAATGTGTAGTGCAAGTTAAAACTCACCCTTCTTTAATCTTTTCTCTTTGAATCATAGTGCTAGGAAACAAAACCCAGTTATCCAGCACAATATTGAGTCCTTCTATGATAATTTTTATGACTCTGCTGACAGATTTCTGGGATATGTTCACATTGAAGTCATTTCCGACTGACTTCTGATGGGATCCGCTGGCGAGGAATGACAATGTGACCAAAACCTTTTACAATAATTATATGATTCAATTTAATGGGAAAGATAGAATGAATAAAATATAGATGAACATAAGTATATTATTTGTTTCTAGCTTTAAAAACATACCTTTAACGGGAATGGTATTCCAGTAGAACGCTGTGTTTTAGGGACGACTGGTTCTAGTATTCTTAATATTTGATGAAAAACCGTTCTGTTCACTCGGCAATGTCTCAGCAGGTATGAATCAGACAAATTTTTACAATCACAAGTATCACGAAGGATACGGCGAGTAATACGCTCATTGTAGATGCTATTACGAAGCATTTGTATTTTCAGTAAGGTGTTCATTTCAAAGTATCTTTTTTAGCTAAATAAACTGCAATAAAACAATTTTTACATAAATAAAATAAACATAAATCAGCTGAACTATTTTGACACTTGACACTGACTACTGATGTTAACTGACTGCTCGTCAGTGACGTCTAACGTCTAAGAGCGAGTTTTTGTTTTCGATCAAGTTTTGATCTGAAAAAAGTGAATCACTCACTTTAATCAAGGCGACTAAAAGATAACAAATTGATTTTAGCTTGTTGGCTTTAAAGAAATTATACGATAAATTTTTGTGAGGTTCACTTTCACTTCAAATTTGACAAAGGTTTGTGATATAGGCAAGATTTGTTTTTGTTCTATGGAACGATGGATCAAGTATTGGTAAAATATACTTCTAATGTCAACGTCATGTCTTCAGTCTTGCTTGCAGTAACTTAGTCAGTTTTTATGTCTTTGGTTTTTGCTAGTATTTTGTTTGTTTAGCTTTTAGTCTGCCTGCCGTGAGCCGTGAAATTAGGAAAATACGGATATAAGTTGTTAGAATTTGTATTCTGATTCGTTTAATGAGTAAACCTGTTAAATAATATCTTTGAGAATGGTTAACAGAATCTAGATCCGTGCCCCTTTTATAATAAATTAAGGAAAACATTCAGTCTGTCGGTGAAAGTTTCGTCACAATGGATAAGTCGAGGTAAATATTTAAATAATTTACAACAAATGAGTCACAGATTGATGTACTTGTATTATTAAATCTGTTTCTAAAGTAACTATAACATTGGTGTTTTGTTTAGGTTTTCGATGCTTCTCTTAGAGCCTGGCGAAATATATTTTGAAGACTTCTCATGTACTTTGAATGATAAAGATTCTGTTACCGAGGGAAATGCGCGACAAGGTCGTCTGAAGCTTTGTTCCAAATCGTTGGTATTTGAACCAAGAGATTGGACTTATCCCCTTGTTAAACTTCAATTCAAAGATTGTGATAAATTGTCTATTGTTAAGCCGAGATCTCATGAATCACACAATGTTATCAAAGTGACAATGAAGCAATATGCTGAAATGCTTGAGGAGAATATTTTGGCACCATACAAATTTGTTTATGAGAAGAAGGATTTTTATATTTACTTTGATTTTGCATCTGCTGAGGAGTGCCTATATCAAATGGAGCAGTTACAAAGGGCGTCGACGTTACACGCTCCAGAGCACAATAGTATGGTTGCTACAATTCTTCATTCTCGGTACATGAGAATGGTATTTGACCCGGTAATGATGGATGACTTCACAGAGGAAATTGTTTGTGAGTTACAAGCCGAAAAAATATCACCTCTTGTTAGACATCAGGGTAAACTGGCACTCACACCTACAACTATTTATTTTCAACCCTTCAGCAATGTTGAAAGTGTAAGTGAAATCTGAAATTTTTAGTAATAAATATCAGAATGCAGTCTTTTATCAACAATCATCTTTGCATGTTCACAATTGCACACTCAGCTGCTTTACTTTACAGCTGATAATCATATTCCTATTTTCAGACATTTATTATGTTTATAATTTCAAATAAAGTTGGACAAATAAATATCATAAAACTAATTTCATCATAAAAGAGGAAATTAATCAAATAAATTTATTATTTTATTATCTATTTCAGAGTCCTATTTTAAAACTGAAGCTCAGTGATTTGCGGAGATTGTACAAAAGGAGATTTTTATTAAGGCAAGTTGTATGTATCATTGTTAAGAACATTTCCATACATAGATTTAACCATAACTAACATACTAGCCATATTCTGATTGTAGTTAACTGATAAAGCAGTCTTATCATACTAACCTCGTTTACGGTTCATAATTATTTAGCAAAACATAGCAAATTTATTGTGAGTAACGTAATAATAACACCCATCTAACATTAATAACAACCCACCCAACACACAGATGACTGATATTGTTTCCTTTCATAGTTTTATATACATTACATATGTTTGTATTTATGTAAGGGTAAAAATTTTATAAATTTTTGAACTGTTTAGATATAATCTAGACTAATTCCCAACCTTATTAATAAACATCAACTATTAACACATAGACTGCCATGTCAGTCACCAGTGACTGACAGGTATATAATCTTTGTATTAGCAAATCTACTATGGCAGGCTGTGTTAAGATAAATGTTGGTGTGTGTACATACATACATACATACATATAATCACGTCTATATCCCTTACGGGGTAGACAGAGCCAACAGTCCTGAGCGGACTGATAGGCCACGTTCAGCTATTTGGCTTTAAGATAGAATTGAGATTCGAATAGTGACAAGTTGCTAGCCTATCGCCTAAAAAAAGAATCTCAAGTTTGTAAGCCTATCCCTTAGTCGCCTTTTACGACATCCATGGGAAAGAGATGGAGTGGTCCTATTCTTTTTTGTATTGGTGCCGGGAACCACACGGCATGGTGTGTGTACCTTTCATAAATTATAAAATCTACCAATCTTCTTAAAATTTCTCATTTATCCAAGTAGTGATGAGAGTACCTTACAGCAGTCTTTTTAATTCCAGAAAACTATTGTCCATGTAGGGACAAATGAAGACTCAACTTGTGTAAAATAAATATACTTAAGTGATATTTTTGGACAATTTGATGTTTATTATGCTTTTGTACAAGTTCCTAAATACATTTCATTGTGTAAAGTGGCTCTTGATAAGATAATACTTTACTAGTACATACATGTAGTCACGTCTATATCCGTTGCGGGGCAGACAGAGCCAACAGTCTTGAAAAGACTGATTTGACTTGAAGCACGTTCAGCTAGGATGCTAGCCCATCGCCTACAAGAGAAATCCTTAGTTTATAAGCCATGCCCCTCAGTCGCCTTTTGCGACATCCACGGAAATAGTTCTATTCTAAAGTGTCGGAAAACCACATAGGTGGCACTTTACAAATTAATAACGTACATGAAAATTCCAATTGAAAAGTGATAATTTTCCATCCCAAACAATTTTAGGGTCTAGAGATATACAGCGCGGAGGCGAGTTCCCTTCCTCACATCTACCTGACATTCCAGTCTGAGAATGACAGGGACAGAGTGTACACAATATTAGAGGACTCACCACATGTCAAGCTACAGAGTGTACAAACAGATGAAATGACTTTGCAGTGGCAAAATGGCATAGTGTCCAACTATGATTATTTAATGTATTTAAATTGGTGAGTAATTTAAAAATTTTGAGTTGTAATAGATAGATACAATGCCCTTTATTGTTCATAATATATTATGACAAACTTTTTCTAAACTTATGATAAGGTAATAAGGTGAATGTACAAAAAGCGGCCTTATTGTATTAGAGCAAAGTTTTGCATTTAAATGTCTCATCTGTACTGGTTTTAATGCAAGAATTATTTAAATCGTTCATAGAAATTTTATTAAAAAACTAGATAATAATTTGCTAGTTTCCATGAATCCATTCAAGTTTTGGGTTAATTTCGAAATAAGTATGACGTTGTTTTTAAGATTTAAATTTTTTGGCAGTCTTGCAGACAGAAGTAAGAATGATCTCACCCAATACCCAGTCTTCCCATGGGTGATATCAGACTATGTGTCCGAGGTGTTAGACCTAAATAAAACGGACACATTTAGAGATCTGTCCAAACCGATGGGAGCTCTGAATCCCGATCGTTTTGAGAAGCTTAAAGAAAGATATGATGAGATGTGCGAGCCAAAGTTTATGTATGGATCACACTATTCTGCTCCAGGGCTCGTCTTGTTTTATTTGGTAAGTATGTGATAAGTTATTCCATTTAATGGCGAGCGCGGCATAGGAAAACCAGTTGGAGTTGTTGAGAGACTATTAATAATTAAGTGGTTGGATGACCTTAATAGCCGGTTCATGCACAGAGAGCATGTCGTTTCGCAACTACTTTACCCAAGCTGTTCCCTCTGTGTAGCGATTGACTGGCTGACGGGAACAGAACATTAAGGGGATATTTCGATTTATATATACTTTGCTTGTTCTATTTGACGGCCTCTGTGGCGCAGCGGTAGTGCGCTTGTCTGTGACACCGGAGGTCCCGGGTTCAAATCCCGGCTAGGGCATGATGAGAAAAGAACTTTTTCTAATTGGCTTGGTTCTTGGATGTTTATCTATATAAGTATTTATTTAAAATATAGTATCGTTGGGTAAGTATCTCGTAACACAAGTTTCTAACTTACTTCGAGGCTAACTCAATCTGTGTAATTTGTCCCATATATATTTATTTATTTTATTTATTAATAATTAATAAGTACCTACTGATAATTATCATGATTGTCTCAAATTGATTCTAACGCTCTCTCATTGTAAGTATTTGATATAGTTAGATGCGACCATTTTATCTGTAAGTTATTTTATTTTAGGTTCGGAAATATCCACAATACATGCTGTGTCTCCAAAATGGGCGGTTCGATCATCCCGACAGGATGTTCAATTCAGTGAAAGATGTTTATAATAATTGTTTGAGGAATATGTCGGACTTCAAGGTAAAATAAAAAGTATTATAACGTAGTCAATTTTTTACACTAAAGTTATGTTACTATACGATTTATAATTATACCATAGTAATTATTAACAATATTTTTTTATCATGTCAAGCTGAGCTAGGCAATATTTACCTTAAGACGACCTTTAGTAATAACATAACTGACACCTGGGAGTGAAGAATTGGCAGTCTGTGTTATACTTAGTGGAAATGTACCTATTAGAAATAAAATACAATTTATGTATGCAAATTTTCAAGAACGTGAATTTCGCTGTTTTAGCTCAATGTACTAGGCAATGGATATATAACATGACACATGTAATTTCAGGAACTGGTACCCGAATTCTACGATATTGACGCGAAAGGGGATTTCCTATTGAACATGTATGAGATTGACTTTGGAGAGCGTCACGACGGCTCTAAAGTGAATAATGTCGCTTTACCACCTTGGGCTTCTTCGCCTGAGGACTTCGTCGTGAAGCTCAGGGAAGCCCTGGAATCTGACTATGTGTCTAGACATCTGAATATGTGGATTGATCTCATTTTTGGCTATAAACAAAGGGGCGAGGAGGCTGTAAAGGCATATAATGGTAGGTATATAAAAAAAATATGACAGGTACAGTTAGTACGATCTATAATAATAAGTAATAATAATAAAGTCTTAGATTTGTTCTTGAAAATTGAAAATAATGCGAACTGATGGATTAAATAGTAGCTTATGCTTTAATAATAGTACGCTTATATGCTAATTTATTACTGTTTTTGTTTTGGAAATTCAGGAAATCCTCTCACTTACACTCCCTAAAACACACATGTTAAATATCAGCTTTAGGCCCTGTAGAGTAGTACGAGCGACGCCGTTTTCATCGCGCGAAAAAGTATTGCTGTTTCGCATATTATTATAACGTGAAACGGGACGGCAATAGTTAGAGGACTACACATTCATTATCACTCAGCAACGGAAGAGTTTTATACAATTTTCTTGGTATATTGCAGTCTTCCATCACGTTTGCTACGAAGGCTCTGTAGACTTAGAACGTATATGCGACATGAACGACCGACACGCGCTGGAGGTGCAAATCATGGAGTTTGGACAAGTGCCAAAGCAGTTGTTCACCAAACCTCACGTCAGAAGAATCAGCCATCGAATACAGTCTGCTTTGTCCAGGTAAGAGTAATTGCGATGCAGTTTTATAGAAGAATTGATTAGTTGATTTCTCAAATAAGGAGGAAGAAAAAATTTACAGTTTTTATTGAGAGTTCTGCGCTGAAGCGCAGTGCACGTTTTCATGCAAACATAGAGGTCTGAGATGGCGGTAGGACTGAGGTATTTAGCCGGAAAAGACACACAAAATACCTTAATTTTAATAGGCGCAATCTTGTTGCCGCGTCTTTAAAAGTGCATATAAAATTTGCCAATCAAATGTTCCTTGGGTTATGAACTTATTAACGGAAATCCCTTCATCTAGCCTAGCACTGTTTTCAGAAACGATCAAGATCTCAGCCCAACACCATATACAATGGAATGTATAGACACCATAAGATTACACAAAGAAGCTGTGACTTGCGTCGTCAGACGAGGGAACAGGGTTATATCTGTGGGCAAAGACGGGACGCTCAAAGTGTACGACACACAAAGTAGGAAGCAGATCCGAAGCGTTATCATGTGCTCGACGCCCTTGAGCTCATGTGTCATGGTGGATGAGAATGTAGTCGCTGTGGGTTCGTGGGATAATGAAATGTGAGTATTTTTGCTCTTTATCTAACGTTAAAAATAAATATGATGAAACTTGGTAATAACGACAAAAGGCTGCTTTTCGCCAGAAATCTAATGGGTATCATATGCGAAATCGCAGGATAGAGTTAGTTATGATCATAAAATCGATTTTATTTCAATAATTCATGCTGTTTCTTTTCAGCTACTTATATGATGTAGAATATGGAAGGATAGTTGATAGTTTTCGGGCCCATGATGATTCTGTCAGTTGCTTGATGTGGTTACAAAAGGGTGAGTATTTATTTTTCCATTATACATTAAAATAAAATCAATAAATTTATAAACACACTAGCTATTATCTGCAGCTTCGCTCGAGCGAATTTAGCGCTTCCTACAAAAGAATACAGGCTTTTCGCAAAACTCACGTGAACTTTAGTTTTCACCGGGATTAAAAGTACCCTATGTCCTTCTCCTGACTTAATTATATGTACGCAATTACAAGACGATAGGTTCATTAGATAACGCGTGAAGAGATAACAAACTAATAAACCTAATTTCGCATTTATAATATCCATTGGGATGAGGGTTTCTTGTACCTATTTATAATAACACAATTGAATAAAACATCGAACGTAGAAAGAGAAATCTTATATACAAAGTTAATCATAATCCACTATCCATGACACACACATGACATGGACTTAATTGCCATGACCCATCTCTGCCAGGGCTTGATGAGAAAAGAACTTTTTCTGATTTGCCTGGGTATTGGATGTTTATCTATATAAGTATTTATTATAAAATATAGTATTGTCGAGTTAGTATCTCGTAACACAAGTATCGAACTTACTTCGAGGCTAACTCAATCTGTGTAATTTGTCCCGTATATATTTATTTATGACTATACGTTGCATGATTGTAGAACGGCTGCTGATATCGGGCGGCAGTGACGGCGTGGGCCGCGTGTGGGGGCAGCTGGGGCGCGCGGGCCGGGCGCTGCGCGGGCTGCGCGCCGAGCTGGACCACGACGTGGGGGTCACTGCACTGGCCTATAGGTATAATATGTCGTAATCATCATATAAATCAAAATTCGGTACACGGTTACAATTTTATTACTTAAGTTTCAATTAAATCAATCCACTATAAAAGTGTGGTTCCCAAGGTACAGAGAAAAAAAAGTATAGGTCCTCTGTCTTTTATATTACACAGATTTGAAACAAAATGGGTTCATTTTTTATGTACTTATATGAACAATTTTTTTTTGAACTAACAGTTTTTGCTTTGATATGCCAATCAGCCAGTTAAAAACATCTTTAAACATAATAGCTATTGTTCATTTCGTAGTTGTCATCATTACTCAGCCTTTAACTTATGCTATGACCTAAATATACTCGTATCCATGATACCTCGAACTTTGCTCTGAATGTCTTTTGCATAAATTAAAATTTAATAAAGTTCTATTATGCCTATTATTCTTCAATAATTTTTGAATACATATAACGACGTGATTGATGATTTTCAAAGACTATGCCAGTTTAGTTAAATTAATGTATACCTATTAGTTTAGTTAAGACATTCTGTCAAACAATATTTTTTTTTCAAGCAGAGTAATTTCAAGTATGCGAATTAAAAGTGCTGTGTTCAACTAGTTATGTTTTGCCTCCAGGCGTCGCCGGCACGAGATCGACATCATAACAGGTTGTAGCGATGGCGACGTGTACATCTGGGACCTCGGCTCTCGGAAGCTCCTCACCAAGATCTCCGTCCACCAATCAGCGGTGATCTGTGCGTGTGTAGTGCCTTCTGCTGATAGAATAGTCACGGTGGGGGAGGAGGGAGATATGAGAGTCACTGACCTGGGCGTCTTGTGCTCGGTAAGTTGTTTTTTTTTTTTAAATACCTAATCTAATCGCCTCTCGAAAACTTCATACCAATTTGCGCATGTGTAGTACTTTCTGCTGGTCGAATGGTCACGGTAGGAGAGGAGAGGGTTAAGAGGGACACTGACCTCGGTGAGCTTTTTGTTTTATGTTCCATAAAATTTTTTACATAAATAAGAAAAACATCTCTGGGTATAAGGGTTGCAGAGGTGGAAGAGAACAGCCCGCTTCAGTGTTGTATAATTTTATATATTTTGTGTTGCTCTTTAGAAGTGACTTTATTTTGAAAAAAATGGTCCAGTTTATTAATTCATTAATTTTTTTTTTATTATTTAACAGGTGTACCAAAAGCATTTGGTATCAGCAGTGCGGTCTCTGTGTTGGGACGGCGGCGATGTTCTGTGGCTGGGCGACGCTGCGGGCGGCCTCACGCAGTGGCACCTCCTGTGTGTGGCCGTCGCTGGCGATACAGTCGCGCACACAGGTAATTTGGAAGATTTTAGAACATAAATGTAAGGAAGTGCCGTGTAAAATGTATGCTAAGGTATTGATTAATAAAGTCAGGAATGAAATTGATGATAAAATCGCTCGTCTGGCTGTTCATAAGGGCGTGTTGGTCCCAACATTAATGTATGTAAGGAGTGAAAGTTGGGTGTGGCAAAAGAAGCATGAAAGCAGAATAAATGCGGTGGAAATGAGAGCGTTAAGGAATATGATCAGTGTGAAATTGAGTGACCGGATAAGGAACAGCGTGATAAGGGAATGTTGTGATGTGAAAGAAGATGTAGTTTCAGGAATAAAAAAGGGTATGTTAAAATGGTTTGGTCATGAGGAGACGATGAATGAAAGCAGGTTGACTAAGCAGATATATAAGGAGAGTGTGGAGGGAAAGGTCGGAGTGGGCAGGCCTAGGCGAACTTTTCTTGATATTGTATTGTAAATTAAGGACGTCCTAGCAAAGAGTCAGGTCAAGAGTACCCGAAACCGCCGAGCTTGCATGAAGAGAGTTATTAATGTGGATGAAGCGAAGGAAGTATGCAGAGATCGTGGCAAGTAGAAAAATGAAGTCTCTGCCTACTCCTCTGGGAAAAGGCGTGATTTTATGTATGTTGTATGAATGTGCCGTGTGGTTCTCGGCACCAATATCAAATGATTGTTACAGACACCATCAACAGTATCTACTTCGACGAGATCTCACAAACTTTGATCACAGCCAGCAAAGACAAGTCTATAAAGATTTGGCAGTTGTCGCGGCCGTCCTGACGAAAACAATGACGGCGCCATCAGTATTACCCGCGCAGAGCACTGAAGGCAGACACAAGCGTTCCGGGCTCTGTGCTTATCGGGCATGCGGTTGTCTTCGTGATGGCGATGTAGCATTTCGAATTTGTGATATTTTACACACCTTAAAGAATTTATTATGAAATCTGTTAAAGGAATATAGTTTATTTATAATACATTTTCTTTTATTTGTGGTGCCTTTAATATCATGGTTTTTGCTTTTCATCAAGGGATTTACGTTTAATATTAATGCTCGCACACATTTTATATTGCAGGTCTATTCTTTATGGGTTAGAAAGAGCCAATAGTCACAAGCGAATGCCACGTTTATCATACTAGGTAGTTGGATACTGATGAAAGTTCTTATTTGGTTCTTAATATGCAATTTTCACTAAAGAACAACCTACATCTCTTTCCCATGGATGTCGTAAAAGGCGACTAAGGAATAGGCTTACAAACTTGGGATTCTTTTTTAGGCGCTGGGCTAGCAACCTGTCACTATTTGAATCTCAATTCTATCATTAAGCCACACAGCTGAACGTGGCGATTCAGTCTTTTCAAGACTGTTGGCTCTGTCTACCCAGCAGGGGATATAGACTTGACCATATGTATATATATATATGTAACAACCTACATACCCAGGTTACAAGGTGCGCGCAGGTGCAAATTTTACTGTGGCCATTATTCGAGACTAAGACTTTTCCTAAGTTTATGTTTTCAGTTTTATTGTACATTCATGCTACTGGTTGTGTGTGTAACCATGATCCGAGCTAAGTTAGGCGCCCCCGAAATGTAGCGGACCACCGGAGGTAAAAACTATTCGCTTTATGTAAAAACCTGACTTGCCCACTTGTAGAAATTCGAATACATACACACATACAATCATATCTATATACCCCACGGGAAAGACAGAGTCAAAGGTCTCGAAAAGACTGACTCGCTGTTTGGCTTGAGATTCATATAGTGGCAAATTTTTAGCTCGTCGCCTAGCAGAATTCCAGGTTTATAAGCATATCCCATAGTCTTCTTTTACGACAACAATGGGAAAGGGAGAATAGTTATATATAAAAAAGGACCTCTGAAAAAAAATTACCTGTGGACAGGTCTAATTTTTTTTCTGTTGGTGTCGGGAACCACACGGCACTAGAAATAATCCAAAAAGAAAGTACCAGTTATTCAGGTTTCTACGTACCGACTCAAGAGTTAGTCACAGGACCCTATCAGGGTCATCATCTCACTCTTGGGGGGATTATATATAAGGTTTACATCATATACCTAATTTGATTTATGCTTTAAATATTACACAAAATGTAAATTGCTGTCAAAAAGAAAATATGTAGAGAATTCAATATAATTTCCTCCTAAGAAATGTTCATATCATCAAGGTGAGGACGGTGACGTACTGACGTCTAGAGGTCACAATATAAATAAGAGATTGAAATATACAAGATGAAAATATTTTTGGCTTCTGTCTCCCAGTTAATATTAAATAGTTAGGTACCTACCTCAAGAAGGTATGTATGTATGATACAGAAAAATTATTACTAGACAGACGTAGTTGTACGTTTAAGTAAGTACGTATAAATAACTAGCTCTTGTGTAATTTGTACCACCACCCTTTTCCTAGACACTAAAATGGCACGTTGGGGCCTTGTTTTGTCCCATAGTATGTAAAAAATAATGTTTACTTATAGAGCCTTAAATAAATATTTTTTTTAGTTAAAGTAAAATAAGGAATAGACACTAGATGTTGAAAGTAAAATCTTACTGCTTCAACCTATGGTTTAAAATTTTCCTTCACCCCCTAATTTCAATTTTAACATTTTAAAAATTAAATTTTAATAAATATTATTAAGCTGTATAAGTTTGTTTATTTGTTTGCTTGTTTGTTTGAACGCGTTAATCTCAAGAACTAGTGGTTCGAATTGAAAAAATATTTTTGCGTTGAATAGACCATTTATCGAGGAAGACTTTAGGCTATATAACATCACGCTGCAACTGTAAGTAGCAATGAAATAATGGAATAAGTATGTGAAAAAAACGGGGAAAATTATTCATCCTTGAGGGCTTCAATGATGCCTAAAATAACTATTCCACGCGGTCGAAGTCGCTGGCACGGCTAGTTAAGTATATATAGCCTTTGTTTTGCCCAATATGCTATCAGGAAGAACGACTTTTATCATTTTAATAACTCCCCGTATTAAATTGATAACGAACACGCACATGATTTATATAATTCGTGGCACAGCTTAAACAAGCGAAGAAGATACATAGTGTATATATAGTGAATGGGAAGTTGAGTATGAATTTATACTTCTTAGTCAGTGTTAAATGAAAAATCCCGTTCTCAAGACAAGTTCGGGAAATCTTTTCTTCGCGGATTCCTCGATCATTTACTAATACCCAATTTAAGCCCGATCGGTACAGTACATACGTAATCTGGGCTGTGCATGGGATGATCAGTCAGTCACCCTTACGTAAATAGATTATATACACGTAGTTTGTATGAAATGCAGTAACAAAGTGTCTTGTGTCTTCCGACCTTCTTCCCCGCCCCCACCCCTCCACCCGAATGTTTCCAACTTGGGGATTTATCCCCAAATTTTAGTAATTAATTTCAAAACCAATTCTTGATTTTAAGCTTCTCGTAATTTTTGTAATCTACACATACTTTTACTAAACTATATTTTATTTTGTTCTATACTTTTTAACTCACTAATGCTTTCAAAGTTTTTGTAGAGTTGGATACTCAATTCAATATAACCAGTCGCAGCAAGTAAAAAAAACGTTACGGTAAATCATATATAGTGGTTTGTACTCACACACACAACACACAGTACGTTATCGTACGCGACGCGGTTTCATATATTTACGTAGGTTCTACGTTCTGCTCGTACAAATACATAGGCGGGCGGCGCCGCCCACCGCGCCCTTCATTACTTTCGATCTATGCTGTGTTCCATATAACATTGATATTTCTTTATATGTGGCTAAGTAAAGAAAGTGCCCTTGAATAGGTAGATTTGATTAAATTTGGTAGAGGTTTAGGTTTAGGTTGGGTGTAGGCTTTTGAATGTGAATACTTATTATTTTTCGTACGAATTCCGATTTTAATGTATTGACCTCTGTGGCGCAGCGGTAGTACGCTTGACTAGAGATCCTGGGTTTGAATTCCGGTCAGGTGGTCATGATGAGAAACGATTTTTTTCTGATTGGTCTGAGTGTTGGATGTTTATCTATATAAGTTTTTATTATAAAATAGTTTCGTACTATTACTTCGAGGTAAACTCAATCTGTGTAATTTGTCCGTATAATTTATTTTTTTATTAGTAACTGCTGTAAAATTATCAAATAATATATGTTTCAGGCGTTTGACTGAACTGTTGCTGTTTTTGAGGCCTTTTATCCTCATGATTTATGAAACGGAGGTCTGCCTGTCACAATCACAAAATAGAATTTAATTTCGTGATGCCAACAGCATAAAGTAAATAGATATCAGTAGGTAGTAGTAGGTGGGTATCAGTAATGATTTAATTCCTCAAACATCACGAAAGAAATAAACTTACATGATAATTTTATTATTTGAAAGCGCAAATTTCTAGAACTTAACAAAACCTATTTGGAGAACTATTAAGTAGATAACGTCAACGGCCAGCCCCCATAGCATGGCGACCGCAATGCCGTTTATATCGCGCGAAAAACTATCACTGTTTCGCTCTTTATCATGACGTGAAATAAAAGAAACAGCGATAGTTTTTAACCTTGCTTGTTGTTACTCCTGCAGTAAGTGTTGCTTTTGTTTTGGGTGCTGTTTATGTTTGTGTGCTCTTTCATAAAAATTGGCATTATAAGTAAAATTATTAGAATGAAGAAGGTAAATTGTGTATCAGAGCACTTTGGTAGTCCAATGTCAATTCAATAGTGTGTGGTAACGCATCGAAATAGCGCGTTTAAATCGTTTGAAAGAATAAAAAATACAAAGGGTTAAGCTGAGGGAACCTAAACTGAATTTATGATCTTTTTTTCTATCATGCCTGTTAAGCGTCGTGGTATTGTTTACCTGAGACCCACGGACCGGGTTCTCCGTAACGCTCAGAGCATTATGAAAAGCTGAGTTTTGTGATTGTCTATGATTATTATACCTATATATTTATTATTATTATATTATATATGTATGTCTCTAATTTAAAATATGGTATCGTTGAGTAACCATAACACATATCTCGACGTTTCTTTAGGGGTAAGTTCAATCTGTGTTATAAGTCCGATGGATAGTATATACTGATAGGATCATAGACATAATTTAAGTATGCCTAAATAAAGTTCATGCCGCATTTCCCTGCATTCATTTTCTGCGCTTTCCATGTGCTTAAGCTATTAAATCAATTTGTTTCTAGTCAAATTTTAATAGATACAACGTTTTCTATAACAATTTATTAGATTTATAAAATAAAGCGTCTTTTTAGCAAACGATTTCAAAGCTTCGATTCCGTAACGAAAGTAAGACTGCGATTATGCTATCGCGTCGGATATATTTCATAACAGTCTCATTTTATTTCCTCATATTACAACATAGAATCAGTTGATTTTGTAGTAAATGTTTTAGATAGGGTAATGATTTTGGATGATAATCGATGTGACTATTACACAAAATACCTACATGTCATTACAAATAATTGATGAATTTGGGAATTTGGGGTTGCAATAAACTGATGCATCGAATTCCCTATTGTTATAATTAAAAATTTAATAACATGATAATTCAATATTACAATTAAAAGACAACAAGTAATTCATCTACACAGTAACAGACTCTACCATAGTTTTTTTAATTAGCTCCCCGAAGTTTTCGGTAGGTTCCGAGGTCGTGGGCTCTGCCGGGGCGGCGGGCTGAGCCGGCAGCTCAGTGGCGTCCTGCGTCGCATGGTCGGAATGGTCCAGGTTCAGCAACGTGTTGTGACTGAACCAGTTCTGATCGTTTTCCACTGTTTGTAACTTATTGCTATTTTGATATGGCAATGTCATCAGCGTAGTATATTGAGCGTCTTTGTTTTCCGCAGTCACACATTCAGGATTCTTGTAGGATTCGTAGTGATTCTGCGGCATCGTGTGATATTGTTGTAGTGAGTTATGCTCGTTCCCGCTCGAGTTCGGTTTGTGTAAATAATCCGGAACATACATATGGCCGTAATGACTGAACATAGACATTTGAGAATTGTGAGCGAATTCCTCAAAACTTGAAGCGGAATAACTTTGTGACCCCTTGAAATGGTGATTATCTGTGTGTTGATCATACGAGTAATTCATTTCACAGGGATATCTTTGCATATTGTTTGATAAAGTGTTAAAGCCCATCGTGTTAGAATAGGGTGGTCCTTTCCCTTGTAGCATGCTAGACGTGTAAGGAACACCGTGGCCGTGATGATTGTTGCCGTTGTCATAGTGCATTACATTATTATCATGTACATTCCTATGGTTTAAATTATCATTAGAATAACCATACGCAACATTTTCCTGCATGTTACCCCGTGGTGCTATATTATTCATATCACAATGAACATTATTAAAACTCCCTGAATTAACGCAGGATTCGACTTCCACTCTTGGCGTGAGATTAACATCTCGCAACATTCCATCCTCATGACTCATACAACGCTCCCTTTCATATGAATTATTTGCCCCGCAAGAACTGGTACTAGCATTTTGCGATTCAGCCCATTGCTTTTTAGCAGCTGCTTCACTTTCTTCTTTTTGCTTTTCAAGACCAATTCTCATAAGCGTATGAATGAAATGGGTTCGTACTCTTACAGGATTGAATTCTATTCGTCCAGTTGTATTCCCACATCCATCTCTTGTGCATCCACAAGGAAAGTTTAATCTATCAACTTGACATTTTATACCGCCCAAACTACAAGAGCAATTGTCAGGATTGCATACTCCTTTGCAGGCACATCCGCAGAATTCTCGAGAAGTTCTAATATCTCTACATTCATCTTTCTCATAAGCTTCTATTTTACGAACCCCTGCCCCTCGTAAAAGCGCTCTCCTCTGTCGAGTAGGAATAGGTTGTAAAAAGTAGTAGCTATCCAAATCTAGCTCTGATTCAGATATATCGCTAGCTTCTTCTTCAGAATCACTATCTTCACTTGACGAAAGAGACGTTCCTTGGATGGAGTGCCGTTCACTTTTAAGCTGTTGTAAAATCTGTCTGTGAAGTCTTCTCTGTTCTAAAGCATGTTCTGATAGCGTGAAATTCTGAGAATGTGTATGTACCCATTCCATTCCTAAAGTAGAGCCACCTTGAGATGGAACGCAAGAAAAACCTTGGGCTCGGGGAAAATAGTAGACAGTTACATTATCAAATTTTATACTTCCCTTTTTTCTCTTAACTTGTGGTTCTTCAGCACTATCATCTTCTCTTTTTCTTTTAAGACTACTTCTAATGGGTTTCTTAAGTTCGGAGTTCGTACATTCTTTGCTACTACATTCTGGATTGTTATCTAAATTAATCTCATTTAGGCTTTCTTTATTCTGATCTATACTGTAAGAAGAGCTATCTTCACTAGTACTTGCACATGGTAGAGCAAGATTGAAACTAGGTAATTTGGAATCATCATTTGTTTCCGATCCAAGACCTGAGTCACTGCCATCCAACCGATCCTGAGCATCCTCTTCTCTATCGTTTGGATTTCCATCCGGAGGTAAACTGCCTAGTGCTGAGTCTTCACTATCCGCAGATGCAGTATCTGTTTTAATATCTTCTATATCACTTAAAGTATCACTATCGTCCATCTTAACAGCATAATCTAGTTTACTATCACTGCTCTCATAAAACTGAGAGTTGCTATTGCTATTTACATTGCTTTGTTCATCGTTAGAATTTAGATCATCACTATTAGTGTCACTATCACTAACTTTTTCTTCTTTCACAGAAAATGTTTCTTGTTCATTTTTCACTTCTTCTGCTTCTGGAATATTTTCATTATTGCAATTTGGTTCTAGTTCTGGAATGCGCTCAGACAATTCATTACTCGGGCCTTCCATGTTTATCTGTAATGATAAATTAAATAAGGTTACCAATTATTTTAATATTAACAAATTATTTTAATATTATCTCATCTCATTATGGTCAAAGTTGATAATATTTCACATGATCAGTTTTACCTTAATATTTTATAAAATGATCTCATGATTTATTCATAATCCCCAAAATCCATCTTACTTTAGTTGGTCAGATAGGTCTTCTTTAACTCAAGTCTAGTAATAATTAAATAGTATGTGACAAAGCAAAAACCTATAGTTTATTAGTTATGACTAAGGTGATCTTTACCTATCAGCTAAAGGTTTTGCACTGTAATCACATTCCATACTCATCTTTTACGGAGAGATAAAGAGAGACTACATTTTCCTTCCATCCACATTCATCAGTCTTTACATGCAAATCTTTTCTTAACTTGAACTTTCACCAAAACAATCAATCGACATATTTGATAATGACATATCTATTAAAAGCCTGAATAAGAACCTGCTCCTTTTGTTTTATTAACCGTCAGTATAAAACGACACAATTATAATGCATGTAGAAACCCACCAATAGTAATCTTTGTAACGAACAGCTGTTATATGCGATTCATAGCATTGATAATGACATGTTGGAACCTGATAAATGTTTATAGCCACATCTCAACGAACAATTTTAAATGCATCATTATATGGGTTGGGCAGTGAGACCTACCTACATGAAGGAGTGCAAGGCACCTGCACCGCCCGAGCGCCAGCATTGTAAATCAAACAAAATGATAGTCAAAAACCGGTACCTACCTATTCAAAAAGGCCGTGGCCTCGACGTCTTCACCGCTGACTACAAACTTCTCTTCGAATTCTCCAGTCCATAATGAATTAGCAGGTGAACACCAACTTTTGCGCTCTCATCATCAGACACATTGAAATATAATCATAATTTCAATATTCCACAATTCGGTCATCAAACCCAAAATATATAAAACAATGTCACTTTTACTGCACACAATTAAAGGTTCATTTTTGCACGACAGGCCTAAATATGCCGTTGTATTTTAGCCCTATTTATTTATTTTCCTCTTTATTTTGACAGCGTCATTCTTTATGTCCTTTTCATTATATTTATTTATGGATAAAACAGTAATTTCCTTTAGTGTCACTTTGTAAGTTGGTCACAATATTTGTAATTATTTAACATAAATACACTCGCTCTGAGAGGCCACTTTTACTACACGAATCTCGCAGTTCTCACCTCGAGTAATCGCGTTGGACGACTCGAGCGACGCAGGCAAGTTTTAATCTGACTAAATGTAATAGTCATCAAATGTGTTACTTTAGAATGCCGAGCAGGGTCTACTGAATTTAGTCAGGTTTGCCTGCGTTGTTCGACGTGACGTTGCCCTCCCCCCGACCGCCCTGCCCCGTCCTTGCTCCCCCTCTCCGCGCTCACCCACCGCATTCGCGCAAGCGCGTTCCTTTTCTTGCGAATGTAATAATACCACAGCCTGGTAACAGAATTCCCGTCTTTTATAAATTATTTTTATTGAAATGGCACTGCATTTATATTTAAAAAAATATTTTCTGTTTTGCCAGTCACTATCATTCTTATAGAAAACTTCTATACTCGTCTAGTTCAGTCTGTTAGGTATTTAGCCAGTAGTAGAAAACTAACTTATTATACATATAAAAATTTTCCGTTACTTAGTGATTGACTGTCTGACAGACAACGCACAGCCCAAACCGCTGCGCTTGGTCTTGAGACTTGAAATTGGGTATGGAGGTTTCTTATAGTCTAGGGTTTAACTTAGAGGGTATACCAAAATTTCCAAGGGAATTAAAGGGAACGAAGGGAAATTTTCGTTTATTAAGTAAATACTTTATTGTAGATACATAACAGAATTACAAAAATATACATTTTACGCGGGCGGAGTAATAAGTACTAAATAAGTATTATTCAGACTTATATGGATCACAGAGTTTCGTAATTTACGTATCATATCACAAAACTTGCGTTATTTCACCCCTAAGTTCAGGAAATTTGCAGCAGGCAACATCGCTCCACAGCCTTTAGCTCTTGGGCCAAATCGGCTGGTCTCGATCAACATAAACTGTATGACGACGTCACAGCCCACAGTTCTATACATAGTTCTGATACTGTTTTATCTATATTATGTCTCATTACACATAGTATCGGTATTGCCTTGCGTATCTAAATCAAAACTAAATAAGGCCACTGACCGAAGAATAGAGTTGGAGATAATCGTCCAACAATTTAGTAATTTCCGGTTTAAATATAGTTATTCGAGACTCCCACATTTTCTTAAAGTAGATAAACATATCTTTCAGCGTATAAAAATACCCATTCGTTCTCAATACGCAAGGTACCTACTTGTCCTGGCCCAACTATTTTTACATTGCGACGCGTATTCATAAAGTACTGGTAATATTTGTTTTGCAATGCTTGGTAGTGGGCGGGGTCGGCTTGCAGTCACTACAGGGGAGTAGTGGCTCTTCTAACACGACGATCTTCAAATAAATTGGCACTCCACAGCAACCGGCATAATACAGGGCGAGGTGGCAGACTACCAACCAACATGTATACGATAATCAATAGATATTTTCAGGAGGCTTTCGTGGAGGGCGAGCGAGCTATACTGCTGCTTTAGCGCCGTCTCGCTCCCCCTCGTAATTTACGTAGGATATGGCAAAAAGCTCAAAGGTAAAAAGTTTTATTTTTTGCTCATTTTAGAACGCAGATGGGCACATGGAATGTAAGTGGGTCGTCTTAGAAGATTTTGCCGTAATAGTGCCGTGTGGTTCCCGGCACCAATAGAAAAAAAGAATAGGACCACTCCATCTCTTTCCCATGGATGTCGTAATAGGCGACTAAGGGATAGGTTTTTAAACTTGGGATTCTTCTTTTAGGCGATGGGCTAGCAACCTATATCACTATTTGAATCTCAATTCTTTCTTTAAGCCAAATAGCTGAACGTTGCCTATCAGTCTTTTCAAGACTGTTGGGTCTGTTTACCCCGCAAGTGATATAGACGTGATTATATGTATTTATGTGTGTTTGTAATAATCTTGAAATATTGCGTTTATATAAAAGAGTCTGGAAAAGGACATAGGCTTTTTTCCAACGCGGTAAAAACTATAGTTGCCGTGTTTTGTAGGTAGCGCTAAATATGCGTGTGTAAGTGGCGCTAAATTCGCACGGGCGAAGCTGTGGGTAAAAGCTAGTTTACATATAGCGATAAGATATTCTATCGTTCAATATCAAAATCATTTTCAGGTAAGTTATCTACTTAAACGAAATCAATTTAATCATATGATTACACTGGCAATTCAATGCAGCTCTATAACTCACGGCATACTTGGATCATCATAACCATCCTACTAACGTTACTCAGTACAAACCGGTTATTCAAAGAAAGCCCAAGATTTATTATTGAATCTAAAGCGCGGCCCAAAGTATACCTTTTTTTTCTGTCCTCATGACTTTTTATCTCATTTCTAACGGTATGCTACACCGTCGCCGGCCCTTCTAGGACAAACATCGTACTGATTCTTATTATTAATTGGTCATTCGCAGCTCGTAGTAATCGTTCACATACACCTTTCCCTTTTTTTTTCCCTTCCCTTACGGGGTAGTCACAACACTTGTAGTGCTGAAAGGCTTAATAATTGAATCGAGATTCAGTGATGATGACAAGTAATTGTTAATAATGTTCACAAAAAGACATGTAGCGATATTTATCATCAGTGCCTGGGTTATATGAATAAATTATTCGCTAGTACATAGCACGTAGGTATATGAGTGTCGGGCAGGGTGGTAGGAGGCGGGTGGCAGACAGGGGTAGATTAAATTTTCGTACCGCACTGCTAGCTGCCTGGAGCCCGCTGTGTTCATCACCCTTAGGGCTGCAATTGCTTCCCGGTATTTTAACCTTGGAATACGTAGGATACCCCTGTTGTATAAGAGTTTGCGTGTTATGTAGTTACTCTGAAACTTAGTTATAAAATTGTTTTGTTTACTAATTGCATCTTGCATTTTTATATGAATAAAAATCATCCGAACGACTTCCATGAATGATATTCTTCGCCTCTCGTCGTGAAATGTTACCGATTTCTTCGTATGTGGTTTTCAGCAAAAGAGAATAGAATCACCTCACCTATTTCTGTCGTAAGAAGCTAGTAAAGCATAGTAATTTTGTTATCGACTTGTGGTCTTAGGAAACCTGAGTTAAAAAAATGTATTTATGTAATTTCTAGATATGTAGGTACCTCAGTTAGAATAATTGTTTATATCAAAACTTTAAGACTGTAACAACAAAGATAATAAGATTAATTGTATGATATGAATATGATACCTATTGTTATAAAAAAATCTTATTTGATTTTCTTCTAAAATCATTAAAGTTTATATTACTATGAAAATACATATTTTATCTGGCCGGGTTATGTATCATAGTGGTTAGGTAAGTACGTACTATGCGAGTGCAAGTGTACTCGATCCAGCAATAGGAATTTCAATCGAGAATGTACCTTACTGCTTCAGCAATGAACACTGTTTCAATTAGATTTATAATTTCAGCGATAACGCACAGTATTTCTGGTTCCTTCGCGCAGGTCTTTAGTCGCCTATACAAAATCCACAAGAAAAAATGGTTGTTAGTCTTAAATTGTTTGGCTTTATAAGGTTTACTTTGGTAACTATAGGCATTAAAAACTTAAACTAAACTTTTTCTGAGACGTAGGTTATCTTTATTCCTAAGTCATACAAATTTTCAGCTCAAATTTTTGTTTCTTAAAATGACATTACCTAACCATCAGCTAAGAATGCAATCGGTGATGAGAGAAGGAGAGAGATAGAGAGAGGGGGAAAGAATATTTAAGTATGTATAATATATTCCGTACAAAAAAGTTGTAAGTATAATATAGCTAAGAACTTGGAGATTGCGACAACAACATAACAAAAAATATTATATACGGGAGTTAACTGAGTGGTCAATCAACAAGTTGTTCGATTTTTATGTACAATGTGAGATCTGTTGACTAGACGCTGGATTTCTACAGCCAATGGGAGTGAGTCGGCGGATTGGTCGCTGGATTCAGCCTCTACATAATGGAGAAATGGGATAAAAGTTTTCTCTCTGGTTTCCATGGTCTTTTCCTTTTTATATTTTTCATTTATTATTCAACAGGAAAAAGGTAAATTGGCATCTAATTGGTTTTGGTATTATCAATAGGTACAACCTTTTATATACAGGTATAAAATCAATATAGAGTTATTGTTGATAGAGTTTGTCTCGTCTGTTTGATTTATTTAGTATTGTAGAGTCGCATCTTAGAAATATCAAATTATGATAGATATAGAGTCCAGCTTGTGGTTCAGTAAGCACGGTCTCAGGCTCTCCGTAGAGTTATACACATATATATTCATAAATGATAGAGCGGAAATTCAGAGATAAGTTACACTTCCAAAAATACCTTTATATAATACATAAAATTATTCATTAATGTTGACTCAAGTCAAGGATTTTCGGTGAATTTATTTATAGGTACCTGCCAGGTATAGTAGTACCCGGGATGGAAGGTACTTATCATTACCCGGGTTTTGGATTGATTAGGTTATTCGTTTTTGTTAATTTCTAGACTGGAATATCGGCTGCGAAAAGCAACAGCCTAGTTTTAGGTACTTCAATCTAAGCCTAGCTTGGGAGCACACTACCTAGGGTTATCAGGGTAATCTATCCTCTGATCAGATCACAGTACACATATGTACGGTCGCGTTCATAATTGCAGTCATAGTTCGCAAAACTTTATAGCTTGCAGTCACCGCTATCACTCACACATTCACACAAATAACACAATAAACAACAAGCGGTGGAGCGTTGGGTAGGGTAACGCGCCATCAAGAAGAGGGTAGTGTAAAAAGTCGCCGCGCAGCGGCCGTCGTCCGCTTATCAACACAGCGACACGCCACACAGTGGAGATCCATGGTGGAACAGTACGAAAATAATGGCGTCATACCGACCTGAACATTTGCGGAACAGTTCGACACATCAGTGGTTACTGTTCGTCGAGTTTGCACCGCGAGGGACTACACCACAGACAGCCAGCAAGAAAACCGTATTTATCCGAAATAAATAAGCAAAAACGTTTAGAATTTTCTCGGCAGTATTTGGATTTTGACTGGAAAAAAGCGATATTTGCGGACGAAAAGTTCGTTTACGTCATCGCAACACGGTAAGCTTCATTTATGGCGAAGAAATGCAACTTGGTATGAAGAAATAAATATTGTGCCAAATATGGAGCCTGGACGCATATCTGTAAATAAGTGGGGCTGGATGAGTGCTGCTGGACCTGGGGAACAGGTGTGGATAGCAGGACGCGCTACAGCTGCTCATTATGTGCAAGTGCTGGAAGAAACCATGTTGCCAACTGTGTGGTGTATTTATTCGATTGATGATATGCCAACAATATCATTTGTGCAAGACAACTGCCCTGTGTATCGAGTCTATATAGTGCGTGAAAGGTTCTGCCAGTTTATATTAAAACTACTAATTACTTAGATAGTATTTAAGGACAGCTTCAATATCTTTTCTTTATGAAAACGAATAATTAAGCTGTAACCTTAATAACAGGAGATAAGTAGATGATACAATTAGTGTAATATGCTGTATGTATAGCTTTATATAATCATCAATATCAATATGTAAACAAAACTATAGGTAAACTGTTTCAATAAAATTTACTAATTTAATTATTGAATGTTTTATTTTGCTCCCTCTTGTTTAATATTTCTTGGTGATTTCCGTGTTTGAAGACACGGGTATTATAATTCTTAGATATCAGTTAGTTAGTTAGTCAGTCAGTTACCTAGTTCAAATGGCACCTTGAAACATTAAAAAACTATTTTTTTTTTAATAGACAAAAAAATACTCGATTAACTTCGGAATCCAAGTAACGCTAGTAACTAGAACAAGCGAGTGTGAGCAAGAAATATTTTCTAATAATATCTTAGATCTCACTTGCTCACACGAAGTAATAAAATTGCTACCCAATAACTTTTAAAGGAACCACTACCTATGTTGGGGTCGTGTGCATACAAACTTTCAACCTTATTGAAATGACATAAGTCTGGCAGTCGCAGGCTTCCCTCTATAGGCAAATCTTATGCAAATAATGAGAGACGACGATATCTCGATCGACAATTATCGGGCCCAGTTCGGCTATCGTTGATTACCGTCTCTTTCTGTTTTGTTATGTTATATGTCATAGAATAATAAACTGTTTTACTTAGTAATCATTAGTATTAAAGACCGTATTCATTTGATGGAATATTTATTCTTTTTAAATATGCATGTGTGTGTGTATCTAGTGGAACCACAGTGCACGCTATTTTAACCCGTAAGAATTTTAAAACTATGACTGCAGATATGAACGCGATCGTACCTACATATAATCACGTACCTATCAGAGCCAGCAAAAGACTCGAAAAGAGTCAAAGGCCTCATTTAGCTGTATGACTTAATGATAGTATTGAGATTAAAAAAGTGGACAGCACATCGCTTAAAAAAAGGAAGTTGGAGTTATCGCGCCGTGTGACTTTGGTGGGTTAAAGTACCATACAATGTTCAGCTTGTCGTGGTTGGCCGGGAATGATGTGGTTCTTTCCACACCTTTCTGACTTTTAGTGGTCTTTGGGTTTATGTTGTATTAAAAAATCGGAAAACTTAACTTACAAAGTGACACGTGTTATGTGGGAAACAAATTCTTCAATAAAATGTCGGCACGTTATCAGCTGTTGTTGATTCATACACTACACTGAGATGTAAAAAATACAGAATTGTTCCACCGACCGGTTAATCATTTCCGTGTCATCACCGTACGTACTCTTATCATGCTTTATACACAAAATATAACTAAACTGAACCTTATTATTATCAAAATTAGGTTGTTTTTACAGATAATACTTTCATACATATTTTTAGACGTAAGTTCATAATTCATAACGGGGTCACAGAAACGTTAGACATAACGATGTTACGCGAATACCTGCTTTATTTAATGTACATAAATTGCTATTAAATTAAAAAAGTTACCTTTCTACACCCACATATCTGTTCAGAGTACCTAACTGCAATTTTTCTTCGCTTGAATTTTGCTGTTTGAAAAATAGCAAAAGTATTTGGATTCAAAGGTGTAGAAATATTATCAGCTTGCTTGGAATTTATGTTGTCTTCCTACTATATATGTATAAGTAATCTATGTTTCTGTACGTAGGTACGGTAGGTAAGTACTTATTCAGCCATAAAGTTTACTTAAAATGTTAAAAAGGTACTGCAAGGCACTGCTCCATAATATAATATCTACTATAGATCAATCCCTTCATAATTTTGGACAAATGAAACGAGTATATTTCACGATGATTTGCAAAAACAAACCGTAAGGAAAATAAACATAAAACTTATTTCACTCAAATAAAATTTTGGGATTAAAGAAGCCTTTATATATTGTTTCCATACATTTAAAATTTAAATGTTCAAGTAAATATTGGTACGTCGTGTTTAAATGGGGCTTTTAAAATCAACAGAACACCAGCCTCTGTGAATGCCTGCACGGCTGCACGCACCAAAAGTTTTAATCGGGATAAGTGTTTTCTGTGCGAAAGGTTAATCACACACATACAAACATACATATGTATGTATCTCTAATCATTTATTAATTGGAAAAGTTCTAAAGTCAGAGAAGTGAAGGATTTTTTTGTTAATTCATTAATATATTTATAGTAATCAAAAACCTGAAAGATAAATGAAAATTGTTCACGTGGTCTTTGTCCATACCCTAATCAAGGTATCCTAATATAACCTTTGTATACGTGGTACGACGCCATTGTCTGAGTGATTCGAGTTATGTAGATTTTTGTTTCTCTTCTTCTAAATAGCTTAATTAACAAACTTTATTACTACTCTCACAATAAATAAACTACGAAACCCTAAAATGCGCTTGGTTCGATACGCACTTGACCAATATTTTTTTTGGCTTATAGAGGGAAGTTTTTTTAAGTTAAAACGTAACGCAACGTCACAACTCAAGTCATTTCATGTCAATGACATACATTACATACGTCTTTCAATTTATATCATTGCATTTGTATATTATATGTAGTGTGTATGTAGGGTGTGGTTGAACTAGAGGCACGAGTATATATGTGGCTGTATAGCCGCAGGTTCGTAGTACGTTGATGGCTATTGATCGATGATTTCTGTAAACACATTTGTCGTCGAATAGTCTACCAAAGGTTACAGCGTTTGTAATGTTAAAATGTGCATTTGTTTATTTGATAATGCTTATAGCCAAACTTGCACTAACTTATACTTTATGACAAGAGTTCAAAAAAGGATATAACTGAACATTTGACCTCCGTAACCTTTGCATTCTCTTAGTTTTAATGAGCAGGTTTCCTATGATGTTTTCCCTCATTGTAAAAGCATCGGTTAGCAATAAAACTTAAGAAGGTACTCGTAGTAGCTCAGAAAAAAATAATTGGCACCTAAGTAAGTATTAGCCATGGCAGTGGCGGCAAAACCTGGCTTTACCAACGTGCGTTACCACCACTCCCTCTCTTTAGAAGGCCTAGCCTAGACGATGTATCTTGATCAAATTGGAGACGTCCTGAAAAAAAACAGGTTAAAGATATCTTTCCTGATGATAAGGGAGGTTGCATGAAGAGACTGATGTACCGACGAGCTTGCATCAAGAGAAAGATGAATGTGGATGAAGCAAACGAAGTATGCAAAGATCATGGCAAGTAGAAAGTAGTCTCTGCCTACTTACTCAGGTAAAATGAGTATTATGTATGTAAATAGAGTATGTATTTCTATATTCTTAGACCTTATTTAAAAAGTAGCGTACCTACCTAATCATTACAAGAACAAGGTTGGGGCGTGGCATTTGTGTGGAACCTACGTAGTATGTCCTACACAGCGTCTGTAGATATGTTAACATATACATAGCTACCTGTTTTTACTCGTTCCAGTCGGTACCTACTTTTTGCCTTATTTCTGTTGCTATGGAGACTTACCTGAAACAAAAGCAGCGGATGTCTAGGCAATTAATCATTCTAACACTATTATCTGAGCATTAGCGGTACCTAGATATTAAAAAAAAAATCGATTAATTTAACATGAAGTATAAAAACACACTCGATAATTTATTATCAAAAGATGTACTAAGATTTAGTATACTTTAAATTAAAAAAGAGCGCATTTTTGCATTAGATTATGGATCCCTTCGTCTTAGTCGGCACAACGCCATCTATTGGACTATCGGACAAATAAAATACGTGAACATTTCTCTGCAAATGCTGTTCCGCAGCAGGCTCTACGCGCCTCGGTGCTACGAATCTGCTTTTGAGCTACGAAATTGTTCGTAGTTCTCACGATTTCTCAAAGAAGGCTTTATTGGGAACGTGAAACGAAATTCTTTATTTTAATTAGGAAATTAGAAGAATTTTATTTCCATGCTCTTTTTTTCTTATCATAGATTTAATTTCCATGACATTAGCTTATTTCTTATATTTTGCTGTTAGGATTCGATCCTCGGAATCACGTCAAGCGGTTCTATTTGTACTTGGGTTCTAATACTATTAGTATTTTCTTTACTTCTCATATTAAGTGGTTTTGGTGATGAACGGCTTATGTAGATACAAATAATTTGAATCTCTCTAAATATTTGTACGTAAAATGAATTAATGAGTGGAGATAACCCAGGAGATAAAAATAGCGACTATCAGTAGATGACTAAGGATTCAATTAAAATATGGCTTGTAAGAACAGAAGTAAAAAACAAGTGGTTACATGGAGTCACTTTATTTTTTCACTTAATTTATTGCTAATAACAATCACATTATACTTTGGCATTCCTATTCTTAGTCCTTAAACTTTTTGCAAAAACTTACTTAGTGTCGAAATTATATGATTTGAATTTTTCTGGGAAAAATATCGTAACAGATTAATTCAAAATGGTAATTTAATGAAGGTCTTAGACCCTTTATCCCAGAACCCGTAGCATGGCAAGCGCAACGTCGTTTTGCGTGACGGGGGTTCAGATCAGATCCAAATTATAAAAGTCTTTAAAATAGCTAAATATTAATTTTGTTGATTAATTTTGAGCGTTAAATGAAAGCACCTAGGTACCTGTGTTGCCTGCCAAATTTGATTTGCCAAAAGGACAAATCGTTTTAACACTTGTTTTAAATAACTTTTCCCACGGCTTTCATGATTTTCATAAATATTTACTATACTACTTTAAAGGTTGCCCTCGTTATTATAACTAAATGTATGTGTAGGAATGCTAATAACTTAAGCGTTTAAACAGTCACCTTTTCACTTTAGAAATATCAAGGGTGGATTTCATATTTTCGCTATGTAACTATATTGCTGTGGTCTTTCCCGTTCCGACATAAGAATTATTAACTACATTATAACTATGACTAGATTTATTAACGTAAGTAATATAAATATATGCTAAATCAGTAAGGACGTAACACTAACTGACAATGTTGGACGTCAACGTATCTACTCATGAAATTTTAAGTTTACTTATATATTACTTTCTTAACAACGATCAATCTTACACCGAAACTATCTACTTAGTTTATTTGGCACATTGATTCACAGTCTCATTCTCTTACCAGATGAATGAGAAATTAATTTAATTATAATTATCGAGTAAATACGTAAGAATTACTTTAGTTTACAAAGTTTGAGAATCTTGAGTACTAGAACAAAATTTATTTATAAACAATCATACATAATATTTGTCCTAAATCTTATTCAATTATGTCACTACCTCAAATAGTTTTGGCAAGGGATTGTTTAAAAATTAAATACTCTAAGAGCAGATTTACCTAATAATTACTACACATTAATACAAAATATAAAAAGACGGTTATATCACTTTTTCCTATCTACTTATTCGAGTTTGTGTAAAATTTGCCTTGGTTTTACTGGTTGTTAGGTAAAAAAATCGATTTGCAATATTTTTGCATTGCACAAACACCTATTAGCAAATCATTTCCTCTTCGACAAAGACAAGTCTCTCACATCCAACTTAAAATATTCTCGTCCAAACATTAATTTCATTACGTCATTTATCAACCTCTTTTTAGTCACTCAATCCCTATTTATTTAAAAATATTGCATAAATTTGATCAATTTTAATTAGACATTAATTGAGCAACAGATATAATAAACTTAGGACTGATTTTTTTATTTGAATAAAATTGTTTCTTTTTATATATCGGTCTAAATAACATCATAGGATTCACGTACGACTGTTATGAAACGTAGAATTTAGTGTCCACATAGAAATTGTAATAATATAGGACTACTATACTATTTTGATTTCTATGAGTGTTCTGAAAGTTTCTTCTTGGTAATTCACAATATTGTTGCATTATGAGCTTAAGGTTCAAGTTTGATGTGTGGGTCTCAGGAAGGCGGTTCGGGCGGAGCTGGTGGCCCAGTTGGTGGCTGTAGCAGCTTGGCGGCGGCGGGGAAGCCGGCCAGGTCGAACCCGGGAGGTGGCACGATGCCGGCCGCCGTCGCAGTGCCTTGGAGGTAGGCCACCAGTCTGGAAATTTATTTACGTGTTATATGAGTATTTGAGACCACGAGGGCGGCACAGGAAACGATGAGTAGCTTGCCTCCACGGGACCTTAAAAAGTTAGTTAAGAAAACATCTTGGAGCAGGGAAACTAGAGTGAGATCGAAATGGCAGATGATCGTGGAGAGGGCTAAGCCTCGAAAATGTAGTGCTGTTAGTTTGTAAGAAGTATTTGTTACTTAAACAATTTGATGCCATGTTTTTAGAACTAAACTGAACCAGTGACATAGTAAAAAATATTTTTTAAGAAAAAATTACCTTCTTAGTTCTTCAAGAGCACTGGCCTGCATGAGGATGTAGTTCTTGGCTAGCAGAAGAGTGGCTATTTTGGACAACTTCCTCACCGACGGCGAGTGAGCGTAGGGGATGACGCTCCGGAGCTCGTCTAGTGCGTCATTCTGAAATATGTCGGTGGATTTTTGTTAACTTACATTGTTATATATGGGCTCAATAGATTTCAGATTTATGAGGGAATTAAAATAAAAACTGAATGTTATTTTATAATCTACTAGAGTACGTATGTGGCTCCTTCTAGTCTGGAGGCGCACTAAGAAAGGATATGCCGCAATTTCTATGGATATGTTTCCATAGAAATTGCCAATGAAAATTAAGTATGACGTGGTTTACATAAACGTAAAGTGACACTTTAAAGCTTTCGAATTAATTACAACTATATATAGGTCGTAGAATACGTAATACGTGTGTGTTAGACTACTGACTGGATTTGAATGAAATTTTACAGCAGTATATCTTATCTATCAAAATAACACATGCGTTACAAATTTATACTTGAGCAAAGCTACGGATGCTATCTAATATTGTAACAATGAAAAGAATGTAAGGACAACTTACCAGGTCATGCATTCTTCTTCGTTCTCTCGCGTTTATGTTCAGTCGTACGCTTTTCCCTTGCCGCATCTTTTGTTTAGATTTGCCATCTCCAATCGGCCTGTAATGTTTAAAAATGTGTTATAAGTTTAAAAAAATCACAAAAACACGTGCATAAAGGTGCGATTCCCAATAGCGGACGGTAATGGTCTGCATTTTATGTCATACTAAGAAAAGGTATGGAATATTTCTCTACATACGTATTTATGTGTATTAGTAGCTTTCGACAGCTTTATACATAAACAAACATATTTATAAACATACATGAAAAAAAATGTTTGGAGCTATAAGAAGTTGGTGGCTACTTGGTATAATATGAGAGTAGTACTCGATAGTCTGAGCATCCGTAATAGCGAATACTCACGAAAAGTAGTAATCATTTTTGAGTCTTTCCTGGGGCAATAATAATTCTTTTCTCATTATACTATAATATATACAGGACAAATTACACAGACTGATTCTCATTCTTTGCAAAGTTTATTATAAGTACTTAAAAGTAGTTCCAATCCCCATTTCGGCCATAAACTTACTGGAACAAGGGGCTGGGGTCGGAACAAGTGCCAAATAACTGTTCGCCAAACAATAGACTATGTTCGGGATACTGGCCGGTGGCGGATACTCGCGAGCGGAGAGATTATTAGAGGCGGCGCAGTAATTAATAGAACGAAGTAAATTTGCAATCATCGAATTGTATAAAAATGAATAAGCTCCCGATGCTATAAATATGTCTAATTGGCGAGAGAAATGAACCCCAAAGCATCCTGTTGGAGGTTGCTATCGGGAATACGCAAAGATGAACGTGACACAGAGTGAGGTTACACTATTTAGTTAGATTATAATAGCTTCCAAGAATAAGTAAGTATGACTTAAATATAAATGGCGATGCTATCAGTCACCAAACATACGCCTCATACCTCACCTCGATTGACATGAACGAGAATAATGCATTAAGCATATGTCAATTTACGTGCCGCATACTGCATTCATTTATAATGGAATCCAATTCGATTGCGATACTTTTTCGTTTCTAATCTTTTTATAGGTCTACAAATAATAATAGCGTCGAAAATCATGATCAACGCGAACAAAACACTACATTAAGTAGTGAGGGGAAGGGGATCGCGGGCAGTATTGTGCACAGATGTGCACTAGATCATGTGGTTGTTTGTAAATGTAAATCGACATAATATATGGTATATATAAATTGATGCGAGAAAATACATATAAATTTAATCACGTCTTCAAAAAGCTTGCACAAATATTATTCATAGTTTTAGGTACTTTTTTTTCTTTATTTTATTGAATAAGTATTAAGTAAATACTCAATAATTTATTGCCGGCATATGTTTACAATACTTCAATGTCAGGTAAAAACGTCTTAGAGCTTTAGGGTTTAAAGCTTAATACTTAAATTGTTATGGAATAGCGTTCTTATTATTTATATTTTCTCTTTATGTAAACTCATTCATTTTTAAATAAATTAAGTAGTTCAATACTTCAGTAGCGCAAATGACGAAATAAAAATGTAACTTCATATAGTTTGTTATTAAATAAACATAGTTTTTAAGAAAAACTTATTTGTTATCATGGGTTTAAATAATAGCAAGATTAATATAGGTACTAAATAGTACTTTACAGAGGTCCGGATGCGAAGGTCTTCCTTATTTGCTATTCAGAGATGAATTATGGGTGACATTGTTTTATGCTCCCTAAGTTTAGTGCGCATGCTTAGAATGGGATAAATCCACAGATGACCATAGAAAAGCAATCGGTCTTAGATAAATATTTAATTTTTTTGCAATATCTATTATGAATGATAATTCATCATCATTTTTTAATCATTGATTGAATCATGCAAAACAACTTGCTTTTATAATAAATCAAAATCTAGTAGAAATAGACACTAACCTCTGAGCATAGCTGGTGCCAGGTTCAGGTTGATTTTCATCAGTGGGATAACAATGCTGTGGAGGCGGAGGGGGCTGGCCACCTTGCATGTAGAAACCACCAAGGCCGACAGCCCCCAGCGGCGTTCTTCTACCAGGCACAGATTGTGGCGGCGAATGGGACTCTCCCAGTGGCACACCATCCCAAGTCCTTCGCGCCTCCATTATTAAAAAAAAACAATTAACACATCACACCGGCGATTTAGTCTATTGTTTAAATTTTTAAAAATAATTTGTACAAAGAACGCGTTTAAATTTGGAACTGCGTTGACAGACAGTGCAGAGCGTAATGTGGAAGTTGACGCGGTCCACAGATCGATCGGGGCACGCAGCTGGGGCGCGCACCCTTCTCATCTCGCGAGCATTGTTCCAAACCGAATGCGATTGTGATTTATTTTAACGCGTGAATGACCGGCGCGCTATATCGAATTGCTTTTAAATAATGTATATTTGTGTAACACCTGATTTAATTTATTTTATATACGTAACTATTATAAAGAAAGGTAGATTCAAGAATAATGAATTGAAATTAGCGTCTCTATTTAATGTCAGCTTGTAAAAATTTAGGATTCAATAAAAGATTATATCTCGTGCGTAAATGCCAAGTTGAAAAATTTCTAATAAACTATTTACTTTACGACAGCGATTTATTTACTGACTTCCCTAAAAATATTTAGAACGGCCAGTAATAAAACTTTCACTAACCTATTAAATTTCTGGCGCTAGGTGGCCGTAAATGGCGCGGGCGCTGACTCGCAAAGGTGAGCTCGTGTATAAAATGTTGTAATGTTAAGGAACATTATTCAATCTTATATTAAAAATGCAAAAGTCTTAGTGATAACTGAATATAATTTGGGTGAGCGAAGTTGCTGGTAACAGATATTAATAAAATAGCACTTGCGCTACGTGATTGCTAGACGAGTAGAGTAAAATCTCTCCATCATTTTTCGAGGATAAAGTAGCAACTAAAAGAAAAATGCCATAACAGCAGCCAACCTCAAATTTTGTCATATTATTCGTCAATTACATATAGAGGAACATTCAAACACGAAAAAAAACCGTTCGATTAGCGCGTACATACAGACAGAGAAAAAAGGCAGACTTTATTATGTAGTGAAAAGATGAAAGAGAGATAAATGTTATGTTAATATGTAACACTAGCTGTTGCCCGCGACTTCGTACGCGTAAATTTCGAGTTGAATGTAAAATTGGTGAAGGTTATAATTAAATCGGTTAAATATTTAAGCTAAGAGCTAAGCGTGATCATACAGTCAGATACAGACAGACAGACAAAAAATATAAAAAAAATCTCTACCCATTTCAGTCATAATACCTACTAAATGTACAGACAAAATATTTTTTGCGTTTTATTATATGTATTATATGTATAGATTATAGGTCAAAGTCGAAGAAATCGAATAATAAGAATTCAGATTTTAGTGATAAATATAGATGGTGTTTATTCAAAGAAACTAATTTTATCATCACTCACTTATCCGCTATTACCGGACTCCGCTATTATCTCAATAATAAAATTTATTGGGTAATTCAGCAAGTGTGCTGACTGAATGGGAGGCATAAATATCGGAGATTTACAGGCATTAGACAGACGATATGAATAACCTAGTAAGCGTCTTTGAGTTAGAGAGATGAAGAACATTTTGTTTAAGTATTCACTTCAAAATTAAATTTCTGATCAATAGGCACAACGTCACCAAATTAAGTAACAGTTACGGTTTTTTGAATAAAACGTAACTTTGATCATTATATTCATTGGAACTGTGTAGTTGTCGGCACTTTAGAATAGGATAGAATCCATATCATTCTCGTGGATAAAGACTTAGAAAGACCCAATACCAACCAACACAAAGCTAATAAAATTGGTACTCTTTTTATGGGCTAGCAATCTGTCACTGTTTGAATCTCAATCATTAAACCTTAGCTGAACGTAGCCTTTAAGTCTTTCAAGACTGTTGACTCTGTCTATCCCGCAAAGGCGTGATATGTAGAGAACAGAAATGAGAAGTTTCATTGTCAATTTAATATTTATTTCGACTTTGCGATTGTGCACTTTTCAAGTTTAAATTGAAATGAGCGCCCTTAGGCAGGTAACAAAACGTACTTAAGTTAGTTATTTATATTGCAATAACTTGTTCTAGTTCTATGCTAATGTTTTGGTTTTGTGTATTTGCCTGTACTGTTCGTTCAGTTCAGTTTAGTTTGTTAATTTCTTTGGAACACATCATATTTTTTCTTGTATACTAGACCAGTATCGAAGCTTCTGTAATTTATATCACTCGGTTTATTCAAATCTGTATTGTCAATATGGAAATTTGTGTGAACCATACTAGTTTTATCACAATTCCCAGGTTTAAGGATTAACAGGTGAACGCAATACCTTACATACGAACACTGAGGTTTCCAGCGGAACAAATTTCTAGATTTTTTTTATTTATTCTTTAAAATCTTGCAAACTATCATTACCATATTATATTATATCTTAAAGATACCAAATACGTCGGTGTTCCTGTATATTTGTAATTTCTATTCGCCAAAAGGTACATAGAAATCAATGTTGTGTAAGACTTCGAAAATGAATATAGGACTATTTCTAAACGTCCATGACAATACGATGTTTTATGGAATATTCAAGAAAAGTCTCGTAGGGCGTGGGAAGCCCTGTTTATCAGTCGACTAGCGTCTTTTATTTGTCTTAAAGGTCATGAACCTAAATCGATTTTGAGTTATATATTATTAAATGAAGATTGTTTTATAATGATGTTATTATATAACTGTCGTCATCTGTTTTGTAGGAGTTCTTGTCATTTGCTCACCAAGGGTCTCGACTGAGTAAATCACATTAAGATGGTGGGTGGGTGGTGACGAAAGTGATAAGTATACTTTTCAATGTGGCCCTATATTTTCTTCAAAAAACGCCCATTTTTCTGTAGTAAAAATCAATTTCTAGTCTATATAATGTAAAAAAAGGGTGATTGATCGTAAAAAAACACGTAAATAATTATCTTACGAAACGTTTAATAGTATATTAAAGCTAGTCATTCAAATTATATACAACTAATCCAATCAGTTCCGACTCGTTTTAGTCTGCTTAACATTAGTACTATCTATCAACACTTCAGATTCTTGCCATCATAAATGCGTAATATGACACATTTTTTAAAATAAAATTATTCCCTTTTCAAATTCTCTCTCGCCTTCTATTTATGTGTGGGTGATATTTATGAATAAAGAATTTCTTTTTTTTACATATTTAGGTGTTTGAAGGTAATTTAGATCAGAATAATTTTACTTTTTAAAGTCGTAAGTAGTACCTAAGAGTGTATTGACACACCCACACATAACGAAGTGTGCGTAAACAAGAAAAATATCATAAATTCTTATACAATATTTAAAACTTTTCTTAGTTGAATTTTTATATTAAAAAAATGGTACAAATATGTACCAGCTTTTAATAATTAAGATTGGGTTTCTCGATTAGGTACGAATAGCAAGACATCTCATTAATCTCTTTATCGAATATTAAGATAAGAAAACACAGAGTCCAAAATGACCACCCTGCCGCCTTAAGGAGCAGGTCTGTTAAGTATTCTTATATCAGTTTTAGATACAACACGCTATTCAATATCTCCAGATGTAGTACAATAATTGAAGTGTCAAAGTCGATCATTCTTGCTTCGACTATGAAATCTTTGCAGGTCACGGTTTCATTATACATTCATTTATTTCACAGCCCTTATGCTAAATGACTAGACAAAAAGTATGTACCTTAAACAGCAATATTCCACACATATAATGCATGTTTTTACAGAATTTTCATAATATACAACAAACAACAAATTATATAGGTATAATGATATAAATTTAAATATGTACCAATATATAAACAGCATTAAAAAGCTTTCTTTATTTTTCATTATATGAAAGCAGATGATTTCTAAAAAAATTGGTTCGCGTTGTTTTTTCAAAGCTCAAGTCATAAATTTCTAATGATTTAAGGACCATATTACTGTATATCCGAACCATTTACGTATGTCAGTAATTCAAATTTATTTACAATTATTACACGATTGTAGTAAGACTAAGAATAGTGCGTTCCATACATATTTGGTTCGGGTTTTTCGGTGTTTTCCTTTTTATAAAAGCTAATAAGCCTTTAGGCTATTTTATTTAGAGTCCGAAGATGTAATTATATTTTAAAAATAACTATATAGCACATATGCTTATACTTATTTACACTGCTTACACATCAACTACTTTGTAAAAGTAGAAAATTTTGGTACAAAAAGTTTTTAGGCCATGTCGTAGGTACAATACACCGAATATTGTATTTTGAATACAAACTCGTAAAGATTCAGCACCTCAGCGTACAAAGAGAAGCTCTCCACCCGTTGTTGAAATTTATCCAGGAATGAAAGTCGGTAGGGTACCATAAAATTATTTTTACATCAGTACCCACGTAAAAGCACCCATTTCAATTTATGGTACTATAAAATTTACAGTTATGTACCTGAATCTGCCGGGTGGCTAACTGATCAAACTATCTACAATTATAATATTTTTTACAATATATTAACATTAGTTTACAAATAACATGTTATGAGTATTATTTAATAAATATGATGAATAAATTTTTGAAATTCGATAAAGTTTTGGCACGTAATACTATTTGATGATAATTTTGTAAATTATATACTTATAACAATTATTGTCAAAATTTATTTTAATAGAATATTTTATTACACATCGTATTATAATCATTAGATTACGCATACTAGGTACATGAATTTCATAACACGAACTGGTTCACATATTATAATGAAACACACATATTTAAAAACTGACATTAATACAAAGCAGTTAAATATTGATCGATATCTGAAATGGCACATTCATTTGCTACATGAACTACCTGACACAGGTATAAAATTCTTCCAGATTTACCAAATTACACGACACATGAATTGTATGATTTCATATACTATTTATGCGTCTAATTCTGGTGGTTTCGCTTATACTACTTAAGTTAGACTAGATCCAATCTTTGGTGAGAATCATCAGGTTCGAAGTAGTTCAGTTTGGTGATACCATCACCTAACACCAAGACCACCGTGAGAGCGGCGGTAATAAAATTAATGGAATAGAAGGCTCGCGTTACTAAGCACCAGTCGAAGAGCCTCGCATCATAACCAGCTCAAAATCCCCTATACGTTCTTTATAGCCACATTTGCGAACAACCATATCCACGCGACTAAGAAACTTTCCTTATGCTTAGGTGGGTACTTATTGTTCTAAAGTCACCTTCAGATCAAATGAGATTCTAAGTTCGGTTCAAGACCGGTCAAAACTAATTAGGTCCATTTTAGATGGCGGCAGATAGGGGGGCGGGCGACATGAGGCGGGCGGGCACGGGTAGGCACGCGAGCCACACGGCGCCGGCGCCGGCCAGGCATCAGCGCGCGCGGTGCGCCGGCGCCGGGGCCGGTCAGGGCGCCGCCGCCGCTAGTGGCGCGCGCGCGGGCGTCGGCACGCGCGGGCATGCGACCATCGACCCGCTGCGGCTCGCTAGGCTGGTGTTGTTTGCACCACCTGCAATAAAGTCATCGAATTATAGAACCCTGCTAAATATATTGGTTCAAAAGCATTTATTCTGATATTAATATAGCATAGAGGTGGACATTTCCAGAAAAATCATCGATTACTTTTATTTCCTAAAAAATTCCGTTATAGTCTCAAGATATGTGTAAAAGATAGAAGTTAAAAGGGATAAATTGCTGATAGGTAAAAAAGATTATTAATTACCTATGAGAGAGCCGAGCATCTTAGTGACGGAGAACTTGCGCGTGCGCTGCGGTGCTCTCACTTCGGCGAGCAAGCGGTCGACGCACCGGTACAAGTCGCCCGAGTTATCAGCTACACTTGCTTCACTGAACGAGGCACCGTGAGCAGCACTAACTGTCTGACCTTCCTTTGTAGTTACCTGTAACAAGGTATGATAGTATGTTATAATGCTACCTGTAACATGGTATATGTATGTAGGCAAAACAATATTCTCCTATCGGTCAAAGACCAACGTAATAAAACGAAAATATTGCTAACTTGTCGGCTTACGTATAAAATGATTCATGGAAATAAAAATGAAACATGAAGAGCTATAGAAATGAAGGCTTTCATAAACCTTGAGAAAACTTTGCTGACAAGTTGGAGCTTTTGCGTAATAGCCTCTTTCAATAGGCAACTGACTAATTTTGAAATACTTAGATATAATAACAGTGATTTGATGAACTGAATTAAATCGAAGTTACAGCAGACCTCTTTTCATGAATTCGAAACTCTACACCACTTTGTGCTCCAGATATACCAACCCGATCTTAACTAAAACTTCTTCTATTTTTGACAATCGCAAATAGACTACCACTACCTCTGGCAATCATATATCAAGATACTAATTTACAAATTCCCTTGAATATGTTCTTGAAGTTTCAACTTCAATACGTTTTCAAACTGGCAGGTTTTCAATGGGACACTCTCAGTCACTATGCTTGTATTTGAAGGGTATCCAACGAGATTTCACCTATTGTGTAATGTGGAAACTGTCTGTCAGTAGCATTATATATAGATGTACATATTTATGTGTGTACGAGGCCCCAGCGCGGGCCGCGGTCTATTGTCTTCGTCAGAACAATGTCTAAACTTTAGCATCACTTCCATCAACTGATATCAATGTTTTGATGCAAACAGTTCTATTGTATCATCATTTGAGTTTAGACGATAGACCATTAAATTCCCTAAGAAAAGAAATTAGGTAATTACGTATATGTTATGACAAGAAAATAAAAATATCTAAAGAAAAGTCCTTAAGGTACCTTATATCCTACATTGAAAATAAATCTTTTTCGATTTCTGTCACCAAACCACCCCAAACGAACTTAACTGAATAGTAAACCTGTTCGGTTAATCATTGAGATTGTAATGGAGAAATAAAGTTTTTCGAATTAGTTATAACGGTAATTGAAATTAATCCAAACATTTTCATTACTTATTAAAAACTAAAGGTTACAACAGCAAAGGTCCTTATTGAACCAGACCGAGACAGTTGAAATCATTATTTGTTCTCCGCCCACGCAAATATTTGCTAAGCTGTTCGCAAAGTTTGTCTTGTTTCGCAATCTTCCTTGATAACACAATTTCTAAAATATCGATTTTGAATTACTTTCGTATCTCGTATATCACGCTCGGTGTGTCACGGTTAACGTGAATCTATGCAAAGCAGAATTGTCCTGTTTAGTAATTCCATCATATTATTGATTAACTGTGGCGTATAAAAGTACGATCGAAAGTATGAAAAATGTTTAGCTAGAATTTTTGATATTAAAGCTGTTTACAATGAATGAAAAAAATAAAAAATAAAAGTAAAAAGGTTTTTATTTTTATACAATTAATTGGCTTATTTATTGTACTAGAATGTCCAATGTCTAACATACCTGTCGCAAGTGGTCCAGATCTGTTTTGTTGCCAATGAGGGCGAGCGGCATGGTCGCCGGAGTTCCCGCGGGGCCATGGGCTGGGCTGCCAGTCTGCGGCGTCCTCTTCAAGGCTTCTAGGACTTGAGTAGCGTACTCGAAACTACTCCGATCTGTCACAGCGTATACTAGGAGACACGCGTCTGCCCATTGGATCTGCATCAAAAGAAATTTCGGATTAAACAAGATAAGAGGTACCTATAATAAGAAATAGAATTCCATGATTAAGCCATACAGCTGAACGTGGCCATACAAGACTATTGGCTCTGTCTACCCCGAAAGATAAAGACGTGATTGTATGTATGTATAATAGAATAAAGTAAAATTGTTTTGTGTACATAGTTGTGTGCGATTAAAATAATGTTTAGACATTGGGAGGTGCGCCGAGGAGTTATTTGACATGATGCCAATACACGTATTTTACCACCGAATTGACCTGTAGACCTTGAGACCAAGTTTTCACACGTAAATTGTTATTTGAGATGGTGAGTGTCATACCCTACACAATATGAGTCATCGCCACGCGGAAGAAGAAATTATATAGGTCCATATAAACAACGGATGTTATCTATCTATGAATCTCGTTATTGTTACAAATATTTAGTTATCAAGTTATTGTCACAATTGGCAATCCATCAGATGATATAGATCCCCAATCGAGTCCTACAAATAAGATATCCTAGTAGCAATCTCAAGTTAAACAATTCGTCTGTTGGAGCTCGATATGGACTGTCTCAGATTCCAGTCTGGAACTAAAATAGGCTGTTACTATGCGCGTATTGTTACTTGAAATCGAGCATTATTCTAACCGTTTCGAGATAGATAGTTGAGATTTCTTATATTTTTTTATTATACATTCATAAAATTCACAGGATAGTCGACATAAAGATAAGACAGTATGTGTGATTAATTACTGCGTTAGAGCCAAAATTCCGCGTTAAAATTGGCCGCGCGGATTCAGGGGCCGCCCACGGCTCTATGATTGGCACCAGTTGAGATTACACTGACCACTAGCCAGTGTAATCATAACATGAAGAGTACGAGAATAACAACGAAAGAATCTCTTGTTGCTCTACCACAAAATGATCGTGGTGTGAACAAGAGAGAGCTAATAGCAATACGATTATTAATTTCTACAAAGAGTCCTAAGTCAACTTTCCCAGAAAAAATATTACATTTTTCTTGATTTTACGAGAAAGTTGAAATCCTGATAAAGTACTTCCCACATTTAAATCCCCTGTCTGCTAATTTGCTAAAGAGCATACACTCAAAATTTCTTTCCAAGAATTATTAATTTTCTTTTAGGTTCCCGAACATCCTGTTGAATAAATTCAAGGTAACGCAGTATAACACGGCTTTTCGTTCAAAATATACCTACAAGAAAAGAGCTCATTAGCTACGTGTATAAAATGATTTACTCCATGTAACCCGATACATTACATTTTCCTTCCGATACGGCTTTTACGAAGTATAAAAGATTCCTGTCTCGGCATATTCTCATGTATTTGTCGTCAAGCCAACGACGGGCCAAGCACTTGGCGACAGAAAACGTAATGAAAGATCGATAGCCTAACGTATGTAAGATAAACTCGTGAACTAAGCAACTGAGTTACGAAATATCATAAACATATTAACAAAAAAACCTTATTTTAAAATTACTGTAAAATATAACTTCAAACGATAATAGTATGACGAGAATTTCCATAAATATTTTTGACAAATGCAATTAAAGAATTCATCGATTTTTTTTCCTTGAGTAGCCATTTATTTTTATTCGATTGTGGGATAGGAACCGATGTAGACACTGTTAGTCATGTATGTACGTAGGTTCTTATAATGAAGTCACAACCCGTTCCCCGATTTTGAAGTGATAACAAGAATTTTTAAATGAACGCCATAAAAATCTTTAATTTGAAAATCTCAATTTAGTAGTTGAAAAGGTCGGTAAGGGTTTTAGGGTGTACCTATCTCAAAAATGTACCTGTAGTATAACTCGAAATAAGAAACAAAAGGCAGACAGTTTTAATAAATCTGAGACATCCTTATTTCTGTTTGGGCACATGTTTCTGCATAGGGTTGTAAACACGATGACTCACAAACAGTGCATGCTCACGGTGGGTCACTGGAACGGCAACAACAAATTCTGTTCCTCTAGCATTATATTTGCGAAGATTAACCCAGTTGTAAGATCGTTAAACGGGTTCTACGTTTTATAAAATGTTTGTTTGCGGAAGGTACACCGCGATCGTAACTATGATTTGTGTGCATTCGGCCGATACCCCGTGTTATCATAACATGTAACAAATATGTAAGAAGTTATTATTCTGAACTCATTCCCGTTTGAAAACGAGATCGCGGATTGTTTGAGCATTACGAGGTTAGTACTCATAATAAAACAGTTATGTTAAAATTTCCATGATTTCTTGATGTGTTTGATGCAATAAATTAGGTGCTTTCAATTCTAACTTTCTAATATTATTAAACTTTGTAGGTTACTTAAACGAAGCGAATTTGATTATTTTTTGTAACTCTAAATAAGACTGCACGAAAACATTAGGTATCTAAACAAAAATGAAAAAAATTATCAGACCCGTCAAAGTAATTCGAATCTAAAACTGGCCGCAATAAACACTCATAATAATAACCTTGTCGTTATTTTTGTTATTACAGACATCCTTAATCTCACCGTGATTTACTACGCGTATTATTGTTCAGCCCTCGGAGGTTAGCTTACATTTGTTTAAACTCAGCAAGCGAAGGTGAAGACTGAGGATTCCTCCGACAAGGTTAAATAGAATTGCATTAACCTATATACAAATTAATCAGTTTTATTTGTAGATCCTTTGAAATCCAAGTCAAAGCGAAGGTTGTCTTTTTACGATTGTGTGAAATAGTATGATTCATTAAAGTATAATCAATTACAGTGAAGATAAATTTCTCACGATTTTGATACCTATGTAAATGTAGATGAAGAAATTTAATAATTACCTGCTCCGCTGGGAATTTGTCGGAGTTGGAGCCCGAGACATCGATCACTTCTAGTTCAACAGGGGTGCCATTGATCGGCACTGTCTGCCTGTACAGCAGATCTGTCAAAAAATGAAGGCAGCATTAGATATGTTGCACTTTCATTGAGCAATATCAATAAAAATTATCATATAGTTAAAAAAATGCATCTTTACACGCGTAGCTTCAAACACTGTGTGTTTTCACTGAAATGGGCAAACAGATTACTATAATGAAGTTATAGGATTTTTGCTGCTTCGAAACTAAATTAAAAAATGTCAAGGTATTTATTATTGTATGTTTAATTATTATTGACAATTATTTAGATTGCCAAATTATAACATACCTGTGTTTGAGTGATATTCTCCTATATATCTTCTTGTTAGATAGCGGACTATGAGGGCTGTAACAAAAAGGATACAATTTAATAACACTATAAGTGCTTGTTATATATCGTACAAACTTTATTTGGAATTATGGGAGGTTTTCTTAAAACAACAAGTAAATAATCTAAATATTAGAAAAAATGCGACATGATTCGAATTTACAGGCTGGTTGTCAGAGGTTGCTCGTAAAACGACTACAGAAGTAGCCACTTCTTAGTCAAAATTATTGTGTTCATGACATCCAATATGAATGAAATGCAAAAATTGATTTTAACGTCATTTCAAGATATTAGTATTAAGATACTTAAACAACACCCAAACTTATAAAAGGATTCGCTATTTTGAGGTAAAATCGATTCTATCTATTAATTCTAGTTTGATATTTATTATTCAGAGACTAAATTATTTCATAGGTCAGTTGAAAGTAACGATATGAAAAGTATAAATGAAATACGAACTTTTATTTCTGAATCATGAATGCGACTAGACTCATTAGTCTTTTATGAGAACGAATATGATTTTACCCAGAACAGTTATTAGATTTCTGGGCACATGGAAACAGGTCGGCTCGATAAAATTAATTAAGTTCAAAAAATTGCGTAACAATAAAATGTGTTAGTTTTAAAAAAAAGTTTATATGGCTCTATAAAATAAATGAAGATAAATTTTTTGACGATTGATGAAACCAATTAGATTATGACAAGAACTCGCAAGAATTTGGGTCGCGACGGTTTGCGGCGAGGTAAGATTTGCGAAAAAACATTAGAATGTTATTGTACAAAACAGTTGTTATTTTTAATATAATTGAGGTCTAATTTTAAAAGAGTGAGTTACGTCGTCGGGCGTTTTTTATGTATTTTCTTACCGGACTTGCCAACGCGGGCGCTGCCAATGACGGCAATTCTCACACGCGGCAGATTAGCGCGCTCGTCTCTCATTGTGAATGAATGTGTTGAATCTGAAACAATGACAAAAGATGTTGTTACTACTCGTATATTTTTAACCAGCAATAACCGTATCATTATCATCATGATGTATAAAAAGAAAATCCTTAATTAAATAATTGTTATTTATATATATAGTAAGTATAGTGAGTATAAACTTTGAATCGTTTCCACGTTTCACATGAATATAAATGCACTTCATTGGAATCATTAAATGACGATAACTCTTTGCTCGTTTAGTTTAATTAACAGAGTAGTACCACGTCATATGCCACTCAAAGAAATGGCGTCAGTAGAACTTAGTAACGTCTGCACACGGGAGATCCTTCACGTAAACATATGAATATTCGTTTATTTCTGACCTTTGTTTGTTTACTGTTTGTTATTTTCTTGAGAATCATTAGTAGGCACGTTTTCATGATAAAAACTTTAAAATCATTACGTTACACGGAAATATGATTACGTCTGATAGATGATCGGAAGTAAAAAACATGGCGTAGGTATTGATTTGTGATTTTTCTCGCGACAGTAAATAAAAGTTATACTAACGAAGATTTATTAGTGTTTCTATAAGTAACTGATAACTGGAGAAACATTTAAGACAAATAATCCAATTTGACTTAGGACCTAAATTCCTTGGTAGATTTTGGTGGTTACAATTAAGACCTAGTAGATGTTTTTATAGACTGAATGAGGGATGAATGAGGAATTAGTAAAGACTATTCTACGAAGGAGGATTATTGGATAAAGTCGAGGTTCTACGACCTCAACATGGGATAGTGAAAAGAATAATAGGATAGGATGGATGAATAAGTATACACATATGTTATATAATCTATCCGTTTGGTGCACTGTCACTATACATACTATCGATACGATATCGTTTCACTTTAGAAAATTGTTGATGGTGCCTTGTTGACGCGTCTATTGATTTATAATTATATTCTTACATGATTCTATTAACTCGATAATCAAGGTACAACGAAAGCTATTATATGGTGTCTAATTTGCCAAGTCACAACAAGTAACAACTTGTAATATTTCTATTTTAGTGCTGTTTTAGTACTGATTATTGGGTTCTCCCATTCAGGTAGTCCTATTTCTACAATCCTTCATGGTTCATTCCAAGACGTAAATCTTTGTAAGAGGAGCGTGGCGTTTAGTTTCTAGTGGTCATTCGCTTCCATTCATTAGTTTCTCGGATGACGTCCGACCAATGGAGCGCGTCATTGGAACAGTAATTACTGCTCTTTCAATGACACTTAAGTACTTCGTAATTCAACGGAAGGTTATTAGCTGATCTATCCTTACATCTCGTAAATTGTTACACTTGTTACCTGAGGACAAGTGAACACAGATTGATATTTATTTGCTATGTTTGATCATCTGTTTTAGAAGACATGTCTAATTGGTGATTTAAACCGTTCTCTAAATTAAGTTATTATATATAAAATTTACAGACAACAAAAGCATTATAAATATAATTCTTTGTGTTTGAGGAATGCTTCACATTAAATATTTTTGCGAGTAAATAGGCTACACTAACCATTTTGTAAATATTATTGCGTACTAAATTAACTTTTCCATGAACACTCATTCATTGACACAGAATTTTCGATGCAAATTAAAAATAGCAACCAGTTCACTCGATCAACATTAATCATGTAGTATGAGCGCTGAAAATAATTCAGATTGACCTTTGAACTTATAGTTATTTATTTAACCAAGATCAAATAAAATTGTAATGGAGAGTTATGTATCAAAACTTTTGAAAATTTATTACATCGGCCTTTTTAAGCTCATAAGTAACATTTTTATTTCATTAACATTATACTAGCAGAAAAAACATTTGCACGAAACTTTGTTCGCGTGGGATTTGTTTTCTCTGTTCTTCTAGGGGATAAAGATTCGCGTACTCAATTATACCAATACTAATTTTAGTTTATTTACATAGGTTGGTTAACAAAAACGAATTTTATTAGATTTGAGAATAGTGGGGCAGATTTCGAGATGACTTTTAAGGATTTGGGGAATTCCAGGGAACCTTAAATATGATACGAAGTTTAGCTAACCCGCAAAGGGTTAATTAAAAGGAATAGGTACCATTTTCCAGTTAGAACTGCAAAGTTAAATATGAGTGTGACATGGGGAGAGAGTTTCACCGTAACAAACTGACCAGTAAGCCATGCTCTGGTGTTTTTATTTTTAGTTGGTGCGTCAGCCTACGCTGGTTGAATAACCTTACATTGCAAATTGACGATTTGACAGTCTGACAATAATGCTGCGATATGTTTTGTATACTATGTTGCGTTGGATAGCCCAGCGGGAAACTTTGAAAATGTTTTAATAATAATAACAAAGGCTATCAGACGCATATGGTTTCTAAAAATGGGAGTTTACTACTTACCTCATGTCTTGTTATCCTATATTTAAAAAAATATATATTTCGCTTTGCCTATCATTCTTTTTTATTTACTAATTCCACTAAAATTTTCACATTATAACACATATAATAATTTTCACTAACGATGCAAAGAAAATTATGAGTAAATATATTACAATTATAAAATTTTCTGATGAAATATTTTTCCAGTAAACCTCTGCAATTGTACCATTTATTTACGACATGATTTAATGCAGTACAAACAAAACAAACAAGCCCAGCACATATTTATAAATTTGTTTTGCCACGTTTGAATATAAATTGAATGTTCAACGGATTCTATTTTCCAGGTCGATGTATTGCGCATTGAATGAAAACGTACGGTCGTAATTGTGATTCGTGTTGTTTGTCCCGGCTTAAATCATTTGTGCCCGTGTGTACCCGACAGGTGTCCCTATGAGTAAACAAGGTTCGTGTATTCGTAACTACGACATTGAGTGATGTACGCAACATTTGACCCTTCGCCGTTACTTTTAAAGTGATGTAATAACAAAAGATTTTTCCTTATGATTACGTGAAAAACTTAGAGAAAATATTAAGCGTTTTGTGAAATTTAAAATGAACTTTTGGATTCCTTGTTCTTCTTTTTCAGTTTGTTTTCAATTGTAATGTGTGGAGTGTTAATAAATACCACTAATAAATATTTAAATGAATAAATTGTGGCGCAAGGAAGCAAGAATCTCTTTTTCAAAATTTGACGAAATTGAGATGTAAATTAGTTAACTTTACACAATTTATAAAAGTTCTTGTCATAAATTTGGCACTTGTACGCAGATTATTTCAAGGATTTAAGATTTTTATATTAGATAACAAGATTGTGTGACGCAAACGCGGCAATGGATTACGATTTGTGAATGAAATGAGCTATCGTACAAATAAAAACAGAAATAACGTAAATATGAAACATAATTGCGACTTTACATAATATATTAGTGTGCAATAAAATTATTCATTCAAAACATTAGTGTACAACAGTTTAATATCACAGGCTAGGATATGAGATGCCATATTAATGTAGACATCAAACCGGGAGCCGAGTTTAATTTATTGCTATCATATTTTCATAACCTGATATCGTTATGCAGCTTTTATTATATTGTTATCTACTCGCAGGTTTGTTATATTTATGAGAGTAGTGGATATTGGAAGTAAAACAATGGTTGTAAGAGTTGTATTCCTTTCGGGCATTTACTTGCCCGAAATAAGTCCTGATCGAAAAATGGGGTGTACTTAGAAATACGAATACGTGCAATCCTTTTGTTCTTTGCTTTTAATAATACAATCTCGACCCAGCTCAAGATAAAGGTAATGTAAGAAATATAAAAATATTACATGGGAAAGAGATTTGCAAATTATCGAGACCAATTGAAAAATGTAAGTAGTCAAAATTTTACTTGAATTAAATTGACATTTTCGCGGCTCTCATCTTATTGACGTAAGACTAATTTTAAGTTAGCATGGCGTTCTCTAAACACGCTTGTATGAAAAAGTGCGGTTCTGTCGTGGAGGTGATAACTACGATCGCCTTTATTTATGTTTGGCGCCAACGACAACCACCGCGCCGACGCGCCGCGACGATTCCCGCCCAAAATATCCGCAGAGAAAACTTTTTCATTTGACGCGTTCGAATTGCTATAATTCGCTTCCTGTCTGCATCGAAAGTGTTAAGTGAATTAATTTATATATCGCTGACAAGCTTCCGAGGTCTTATAAATATTTTAAAATACTGTCTTTTATTTGTGGAAACAAAATAAATGTAGTCTTTAGTTTATGTAGTTTCTTTTGCACAATGATGTGAAAATATCTGTATAAGGTCGAGTAATTTTCACGGAATCAGTTAAAATTATAATTTTATGCGTTATCTGAAGAAGTTACAGTTGCCAAAAAACTTATATAAAATAATGTTAGCTAGCTATGTACTTATATCCTGAAAAAATTAAATTCATTACTGAAAACATTTCATTCATTCATTCATAATCACGTCTATATCCCTTGCGTGGTAGACAGAGCCAGCAGTCTTGAAAGACTGACAGACTCGAGATTCAAATAGTAGCAGGTTGCTAGACCATCACCTAAAAGAAGAATTCCAAGTTAATAAGCCTATCTCTTAGCCGCCTTCACGACATCAGATTCATTCTTTTGAGAGACTTCATTCGATGCGGAAAATCAGCTGTTTGTTCTCTAACACGTAGATTAGCGAAAGCAGGCATTAAACAGTAGTCCAGATATAAACAAGTAGGTAGATCTGTACTTACAACCATGTCAAATAAACAGAGGACTTAAAATTGTGACGTCACACCACCGGTCAATATGTTTTGGATTGAGCGCGTTGTTTACATTCAAAACAATATTTGGCTATAGGCATGTGTCAATAGGTATGGAGAAGAAAATAAATTTTGGGCTCAACGTGTTTCGGCCCTCACGTTGTATCGACCCACGTTGTCTCTTAAAATAATCAAGATCACAGATGGATATGATGTCTTTTATCATGGATATAGAAATACTTCAAAATCAATAATAAAAAAAAACAGTTCGGACTTAAATTTGTTGAGATTCTGTCGACTTATCTAGAGATATTGACATTTCAGAATGTTCAAATTCAAATTCAAATTCAAAATTTTTATTCATTATTATAGGATACTATTATATCGCTTAATAATTGTCGTATGATTTAACAACATTGGTTGACGTCAAATAAATTACTTAAAAACTAAGTTTACTGCCGCTTCCAAGGCGTCAGTGCAGAAGAAGCGGTTCCGTCTTGATCTTTCCATGTTTGCCTACAGATGGTAAAATGTGGTCGTCATTTAAAATATTCATTTATGTCGGCGGACAAATAGACTGATTATGCCATAGCCGACGACATGACAGACATATAACCTTTTCTATATTTCACCCTATTGTCGATAGTCGATGCCCTGAGTGACACGTCCTTTGAATAACTTTGTTTACGCTATTACTAGGGATTCACAAAACAAATTGCTCACATTTTCTGTTACATAAAATAATTGAGATTTTCCAAAGTCTGTAACGGTTTTGAATTGTAGATATATTTTTAATAAAGTATTGTATAAAATGCGAAGGAAAAATATGATAACGTAATGCGAGTGAAAGCAGTCTGGTCTGGCCCTCACGTAATTCGGTCGCTCACGTAACATAACCCTTTAATGTCAGGGTTCTGTTAGACTTACCCTCGGAGAGTATGAACCATTAGGTAAATTCCACGCTGACACAGTTTATTAATGACTTTCGCAGATTTCCAAGTTATCTTTATGATATCCACGAGTAAAGTTTTGTAGTCATTAAGTCAAAAATAACTTTAACAATAAAAAATGGAAAGAAATGAATGTGTTCAATATTGAGATCACCAAGTTTTAAGGATACAATCATAAGAGCAAATTTTACCATAAATTAAACACTAAAAGAAAAATAAAATGATATCTTATCCATGAAACCGAAACAAATTAGGTACGGGTATTCCATTGATGTCATGAGGGTTTAAATTTAGAATTTATAGGTTTGTCTAGAAGATCTGATCATGAAAACAGATAAGGCAATACATTTCCAGAACGGCAAAAGGTTAGCGATTCGTGGGCACGGAAAGCGGCGGCGCAGGTTAACAGGCGTGTTGCCAACCACAATCCTAACTAATATTATAAATGTGAAAGTAAGTTTGTTTGTTACCTTCACGCGTAATCTCCTGAACCTAACTTCTAGAAAATCGTGTACATATAGATAAATAGATATATAAACTCTTTATTTTCTCTTTATTTATTTACACCAAAAGAAAAAGAAATCAGATGTATAAAGACACTTAGTGTCTGGCGAAGGACATAGGAAAGGATCTTTTATTCCCGTATAAACTAAAGTCCCTGTGGGATTTGCGAAAAACCTGTATTCTGTTGTAGGTGGCGTCAAAACCGCGCGGCTAAGCCGCGGGTGAATACAGGTGTACTATAAAACTAGAGTTTTCAAAACACAAAATATTCCATTTTATTAAATAATGGAATAATTAAGATATTTCCTTATATTGTAGCGAAAAATATTTTCAAGCTCGAACGATGTTTTGACCACTTATAAAATTTTTAGGAAATGTGTACTGTGACTTACAACGAAAATATATATTTTTATGACAAAACAGAAAACTGACTTGGTATTAGAAAAATTAGAATTAGACCTATAAAAACTGAAGGGTTGGCTACACTGCTTAGCAGCTACTTAGTGGGCGCCGAGAGTGGGCGGCGCGGCGCGGCGCGTGGCTGCACGGATGCCTACTGAGACTAGACTACTGTGGGCTCGCCTGCGAAAAGGATATTTTTAATCTTAAAATTGACGTATTAAAGTTAGTTTTCTCTCGCTTTTAACTGTAATCATTTAAAACGGTGCGGCTTTTAAAAACTAGTTCATGTAAAATGTTGGGAAATACTTCTTCTAAATCTTCATTATTTATCTGACTCAAAAACTTATACAATATCCTTAACTTTCCTTACACCAATGAACTTTAAGACTTATGAAAACAATAACATATGTAAGTATAGAATGAATTATATCCGTCCATGCGAGTTGGTTATCGTATTTCAATTAGGTGCGCAGCTGTTGCCATCGATCTGAGTTACGTATGTAATATGAATATGATCAACGCGAGAAACTTCAAAATCGATCAATTCATCATTTCCAACACTTGCCAGAAAATTCTCAAGCACTTGCGTAAGTACACGTGTTAACCTTATCGTTCAAGGATACTCTCTAAGGCTCGACTTGGAGGGTAAGGCCTTGGTGTAAATCGCCGACTCACGCGTATAATTCCCTTCTGGAAGGTCACTAGCCAAGGTCCTGGGCCTTGGATGACGTCATGACACTGGCAGTGGAGGAAGGCCGGAACGCATTATATATTACGTAAAAGCCTTCAGTGCTTTCCGTAAAGCAGTATTAGTTTCAGAGAACTTGACTCGCATAATTTATCAACAAGGCGCTGTAAGTGTTACACAGGAAATCTAGACAAATGTTTGTTAGTCTTTTGTTACAACGTTACCGGGAACTGTAAGAGCAAATCTTCTTTTATGAATAACAAGCGAGCGATAATAAACCTACTTAAACGTTTTTTAATAGAACATCTTGTTACGGGCTTGAAATTATTTTCCGTGCTCAATTTCATGATTACTTTAAACATTACATAAATAATAGCGCAATTTGTATCTCAAAATTTATGTTACTTTGGATTTGAACTGAAAAAAAAATAATATTTAGATCGTAAAGTGTAGGTGAGAATTAGTAGCTGGAGGAAAAATTTTGTGTTTTTCTATTTTCTATTTCTAGGCTCCTCGGCGCTTTGTTTTGACAGACCCGTTGGAGCTTCCGTGATCCAGAATAGTCTGTTGACGAATATGACAAACGACATTTTAAAAACTTGGAGTTTTTAATGACTGGTTGATCCAATTTAAGGACAACACAGATTTTTTGTATCAGTATTTTTTTTTATTTTTCAGTATGTGTTTAGTTATTTGTGCTTTCGTTATCTATGGGAATGTGTTAATATTTTTTTTTCGTTTAAAAATAATTATCACGCATGTGAAAGACCAATATGAATACAAGACTTTAAATCCTACTTATCAATTAACCAATTCAAAATCTATTTGCTTATATTTCGTTTTATAGCGTTTCGTTTCTAAAGTCCTACGAAATTCTCCGGACTATACGCTAGATATGATACTAAGAATTATCTTGCTATATATTTATAAAAATCTGCAATTATAATTAGACTTTATTCTATTTAAGAGACAGACTTTGTTATAGTATCAACAGATTAAGTTTCTTTCACTGTTTGCTTGTTCGGAGGTGCTTATCCTCCCGAAGTCATCGCTCTCGGATAAGCAAAGGACTACTTTAATTACTATTTGATTGTACTTTGATTAAGGGCATTGCACCTTTATATTAAATCGCTAATTCTAATTAAAATCTCAATGAGAACAATTTTCCGTTCGTGTCCCGCGCTATTAACGCGATTTACTTGCCGGTAATATCTTTTCTCGTTTGTTGTTAGGAGCGTCGGCGTTCGAATCGGTAAGGTTCTCGTACTTTACTGTTGTAATGCGTGATGCGCATAAAGGCAGGGATTCAAATGATACCTCGGCCATGTACCAATGACTATTTTCGAAGTTATATACATTACCTTTAACACAAGCCGATGTTTTTACGGCGAGGGAAAACATCGTGAGGAAACCTGTACATTCAAGTAACTGGATGTGTCACCATGATCGATCCAATACGGGTAAGGTTTCCATGTAAAGGTTGCGGAAGTTTGATGGGTTTCGCATCATTTAAAAACCTAACTCATCTTATCCACGATCCGTGGTCGAAGTGGCGAGGATGCAACTAAAAACAGGAGGAAGAGGAGAAGTTATCCGGTGTGAATGACATATAATTATTTATCCGTTCCTATTTTAAAACACCTAATTGAAAGTAGGAGGTGCATTAAAACACTTTCTTATATTAATTTCATACAACGCCGTATTTTTAAATGTGATAAAGAAAATACAAAATAAATACAAAACGTTTCAAAACAATAATGCATTTATATTCTTATTTGGAAATAGATCGTCATAATATGAATTGTATAGGCTGAAAGAAATCTGAAATACCTCTGGACGGACGTGTTTCCCGCGTGAGTACTCCACGAGGTAGCCTGTCGAGTTAAAGATAATTTATGGTAGACTCCGGGGCTCTGGCTTCGCCCGCAGCGCGTACGCTATGGGAAATACTACAAACATTTTAGGTGACGTAATCCTTGCACCACGTGTAACATGGTCATCAGATTCTCATACGCAGCCCTGACCAGGTATTATATACAACTGAAAAGGCGTAAATACTGACCTCTCAAAGTGCAATGTCACTCTCGCCTAGCAATTTTTTAAGGACTGATTGGAATTTATGCCACATTTTCGCTTCATTATGAGTTGTTGCCAATCTTACAAAAGTATTAGTTTAATGTTCAGGTTTTTAAGGTAGAAGTATAATGTAACCTTTCATTATTTACTTTCACTTAGATTCTTGAGAATAAATTATCAAAGATTAACCTTTAAACGATTTGAAAACGCTAGCTTTTCCGCATTATATTTGTTCAAGAAATTTTGCAAACAGTCTTTGTTATTTAATATTGTATGTACAAGATAAAAGCAATGTTTCAATGAAAACTCTTGAAATGAAAACGTTTGCACTCCAACCTCATACTAAGGCGAACTGGCATGAATGAAATGTGAAGGTTCAATGTTATTTCGATCGTTTACAAATATCCCCGTGCTGTGACCTCAGCTGCAAACAGAGGATGTTGATACTAAACGCATGGATCGAGGTGCTAACTTCCGTACTTTATGCAGTTACGAAATCATGCTTCCAAACATTTACTGGTAAGTTCACTCAGTCTCGGTGCAAGGTTTAACATAGTGATTTTGTAAATCCTATAAATAAAAATTTTGCAAAATATTTCCATGACGAAACTTTACCATATATACCTATTCTGATAAATTGTAGGATCTTATTTAATTATAGTGATATTTTTAATCTTCATGAAACATCTGCCAGGTATATCAGTATCATGAAAATACGCACTTTAAATTACTATGCACTGCAGTACACTTATTTAAAAGTAGGTAATAGGTTAATGTTCACGAATGAACCATTCGCTATTTATAATTTAGTAAATACTCTAAGATTTGAACAAATAATTTTTCAAGAGATTTTCACTGAAATTGTTGTCGCGTCTATTCATCAATAGAATGTCAAGAATGTTAAATGGTTTTCTGAAGCTGCCCGATACCCTTCAGCCAATGTCGGTATTTGTTGTAAACTTGACCTATTTACACCTAACAATAAACTTTAACCCAGTTATGAATATTGCTCAACTTCGAGTGACTCATGTGAGGTTGCTGCTGAGTAAGAAATTGGGGTAATGAGATTTTTCAGGAGCGCAACCGTATCAATGTACTTCTAACGCTGTTGTCCTTCGCCCAAATTTAAAATGAATATCTATAAATTTCTTGCGATAAATTTTAACGCGTACGGACGTATTTGAAACTATAGTTGAGAAGAAGATGCCTTAAAAAATATTTACACAATATCCAACATTTGTACTTGTATGTAATTATGACACAGATTAGTGTGGTCATATTTCTAGCAAATTTCTAGACTTATATAGAAAGTTGCCATTTCTTTTATCTTAATCATCAAAATAATAAGAAAAAGATACGTCTTCAGTCACCTAATGACAAAAGTTATTTATTATATAATACATACATACATACATAAACTCACGCATCTTTCCCGGAGGGGTAGGCAGAGACTACCTCTTTCCACTTGCCACGATCCCTGCATACTTGTTCAAGAAATATATTATTATATAATATCTATATATATCCTTAACTAAATTACAAGGCTTTTCTTCAAGACGATGTCAAAGTGGGAATTTATTTTGCTTTTATCACTCTTTAAATATTTAATAAGTAAATCACTAAGAGTGCCATTCAGAGTAAATGTGATAGCTTGAGCAGGGTGTTAGGATGTCTTTATTCTATTTATAATTTCTTTTTTGTATCTCTTCTTATATGTACTACATTCATTAACGTATATTCAGATACGTTTCTTTTTAAATGTAATTAAAGATATAATGTGTATTTTATGCTTATCTGGAATTTAATACAACACATAACATGTGTTTCTATAAAACAGGCCCAAAAATCTACTTCTTTACATTTTGATGGGCAATATTTCATGGAGGAAAATGACCTTTCAAAAGACGTTATGTCATTATCAAAGAGACGAAATGGGCGCTTTTATTTACCTTATGGTTTTTATTATGAAAACAAACAGCAACAAATATATTTAGAGCAGAAAATATCGGTCTGTGTGAAGTAGATAGCCGATCGAGTCGTTAACGTAAAACGGTCGAAATTTTCCGATCGCTGCGCTGTCGATATATTTTGGATATAAATATAATAAATACGTCATTCACAGCAAGAGCTGTATAACAAGTTTGTTTTTAATTGAAATGTTTTAATGTACATATGTAGAATTGATTTCAGGAAAATTGATAGGAAACTTTACATATATCATATGTTTCCGCGGAAGACAAGTTTTCAAAAGATTATTGAAGTACTTTCCTTCACCGTGGCCTTTCACGTTGGAGGTTTTAATGATGGAATTGAAATTCAGATTCAGAGAATTCAGATACAGGTTGCTAGCCCATTGCCTAAACGGAGAATTCCAAATAAAGCCTTTCCCTTGAAATCATACCCTTCAAAATTAGGTACGCTTCAGAGTAATGGAATTTATTATCACTTGATTAAATCATACAAGATTTCTTTGCAAACTGATGCATTTATTACAACTACCTTCTATATTAATTGCAAACTCAGGTACTTTTCACTTGTCAAAGAAGCAAGTGGCAAGCACTAAGCTTATATTAGCCTTTTTATCTCATTGTGTCAGGATTAGTTAGTTTATACTTTGTACGTATTTCGTAAATTAGCAGTTTCAGTACAGGTCGAATTATTGCAGATTTAAGTCCCATACTAAAAAAATAAAATAAAAAATGACTAATATCTTTTTGGGCGAAAATTTATAAAACCTATGAATGTGATACACGTAAATGTGAATCACGCCAAAATCTTACAGATGAAATAGATCCTTCTTGAACTTTCTGTTCAAAATAATGCTAATAATACGGAAATACCGTAGAAGTATTTTATTAGCACGGAGAAATTCGAGAAAGTTCGTTTGAGTTTTTGTAAAGCCAAACTTTATCTTTTAAAGAGATTGTTAAAATGGCTGCTTTTAATGTTTTAATTTTTAAAAGAAGAGTTTACGTACAAAGATGCTATAAATACATTTTCGCCACAACAATCTGACCTGGAGTGGAACCACTACCTACAATATCACTTTGTTTACTTGAACACAAAATAAACTCTTTCAGGACCGTCCAACTTGTAAATGAAAAACAAAGTACATATTTCAAAGGGCTTGGAAAATTACACTCAGGTTTATTTACATCAGAGGCGAGTGGTCATTATTATGACCACTTTAAAAGCGATGAAAATAAATAGCATAATCCCGGATTTCCAATTGTACTCGCGGTACGTAAAGCCTGTAACTCCCTTAATTAACACAGTGCTATTTGCGGTAGTCTCGATTAATTTATTATTGCTATATGTTTAAGTAGAATCGATGTCTACACCCACGATGTTTAATATTGTTATTTTTGTATGAGAGCTGTGACTTTTATCGATAGATAAGTGTTAATTTTATTTGTATTCGGAATTCATAGGGATGGAGTACACATACTTAATGGAGGTTTTTATGTAATGAATGATGATTAATTTTGATATCATGTCTGTAGATAGAGTCTGGAGGGCAATCTTTCATTCGACTTATAATGTAGGTTTAAATTTGTGGATCTATGAGGTGTCAATCAAATCTTTAATAGATTGTCCTATAAAGGCTCATCCGATCTACTTAATAATAATTTGCTTAACACGTACAGTTGTCGGTGATACTAAGCCAAGAAGGCCGTAGTGTGACATTACTATTTTCAGAACCGCCTCATTATTCAGTTTTTGATGAAAAAGACTTTGGAAATTTGCTAAGAAAATGCCTAGTGGGCTCCTTTTGTAAAGAAAATCTCAAGTTACAATGGAGCCACGGCTTAACCGAGAAAATGATGGTATAATCTACTATGCTTTGTGCCTGAAAAGTCGAGCAGAATATCAATTTCTAATGCAAGGCAACAAAGAGTAGATTGAATGACTTGGATATGATTGGGCCTACAATTTCCGTACGTAAAAAAGTAAAATCCCGTTTCCGTTCCCGTGGGAATTTTGGAATATTCACTTTTGGTGCATCCCTAGGCCACATAACAAATCTAAATGCCATCAAATGTCTACATTCACGGGATTGGCATGTGCGTTGATATGTCAGTCAATCAGACAAATAGTCAGACGGTCTCTTATAAATTCAGATAGAAGAAAACAAGAACACAATATATCGATATATTCAGTTTTTAAAGTAATAACTGTCGTATCGTTCGCCATTTTCCGCAAATAATCAAATTGGATATCCCAAGTGAATAATTGCGTTGAAAGATGTAATATCCGATTAAGGGAATGTTTTTCATGAGGATCAATTATGTAAATTGAGCCGCAATTGATCGCCGAGTGGATAATGTCTCGGCGTAACGTCGCGAGGTCCGGAGGATTCTGGCAAGGAACGTGACTGACAATAAACATCATTATTTTTCCGTTACCAAGAGGAAATTTCGGAAGCGATATGTAATTCGCTAATTTTATAATTATCTGTGTTTTTACCCTTTGACATTTTGAAGTATTATATGATTTACATTTTAGTATAGGTAATGGAGGTAAAATGGTTACCTACATCTTGTTTTTCTAAGGCGATTTAGACTATTCGTTTTTTTTACATTGTTAGATATATAAAATGAATGTTTAACGATAAAGAAGATATGTACTTGTACGTACATATTAATATGTGTGTGTAAAGTTTATCTTCCGGTAATATTTTCAAAACTAAAAATTAATCATGAAAACTAAAAATATCAATTAGTAAATAAATAATATTGACGTGTTTAATCTATTAAAAACATCTGAAAACAAAAGTTTTACATCCCGAGTGTTCAACCATGGTAAACAAATCATTTGTCCGTCCATCAGAACTGACGATGCATCATAGTGTAACACTGACCAGTATTTAAAGTATATTATATAAAGTAAGTTTATTTAGTTCCCGTGTGGTTCCCGGCAGTGCCGTGTGGTTCCCGGCACCATTACAAAAAAGAATAGGACCACTCCATCTCTTTCCCGCGGATGTCGCAAAAGGCGACTAAGGGATAGGCTTATAAACTTGGGATTCCTCTTTTAGGCGATGGGCTAGCAACCTGTCACTATTTGAATCTCAATTCTATCACTAAGCCAAACAGCTGAGCGTGGCCTATCAGTCTTTTCAAGACCGATGGCTCTGTCTACCCCGCTAGGGATATAGACGTGATCATATGTATGTATGTATGTATGTAAGTTTATTTACAAGATTAAGAGATCAGAGTGAAAATACTTGTGATTTCATGATTATTGAGTTTAGAAGTTACCTTAACTTCTTGAATTATTAGTTTCCGAGAATCAAAATAATACTTATCTAATAATGTCATTGAGAATAACTAAACCTCATAAAGTTTTTAGTGATGAAATACTAGTACAACGACACCAAAACAGAGACACTGTAAGCGTACTGTCAAAAGCTAGATCACCATCTTTCTTTTGCTTCCTCCTGCCACATCCAAAAGAATATTATACAATGTGCTTTTATTCCAATAAAATTTATATGCTTCTTTTTTTCTGCATGCATTTAACATTTGCGTTAATAAGATAGTCGGTTTTATTTGCTAACTGAACGTAAAGAAGAGTGAATGAAGTAGGCAAATGTATGAAATGAGTTTCGCGCATATTTCGTACTCGTATTGATGAGATTCGCGGACTACTAGCCGTGGGCGGCGCTTTCAAATAAAACAATGAAATTTTGATGTACAACATGCAGATAATGGAGTATAAATATACAAAGCGGCTTAGGTTCTCCTTCACTTTTGCTTTAAAAAGGTTTCGCCTCCGTACTATTAAATGTTAAGTATTAGATATCCCAGGTTCTTAGGTATTAGATTACTTTTACTATGGTACTGTTATCGTAAGTACTGTTATAATTTTTATTTCTAATGCAAAATTTAATGTGACATTTTATTTTTTAAAACCAAAAAATTATAAGAGAAATGATGAAATGCAAGAAATTTTGTAAAAATCCTAAAAATAATTTACAGACTTCGATTATTGATAGACGAATACTCTAAAGTTTAAATAAAGAAACAACACTATAGGCTTTTTTAGTAGTCGGCCAAGTTTGGTTGAATAGCTTAATGATGGAATGGAGATTTTAATAGGTTGCTAACCCTTTTACAAGAAAAATACCATGTTTATAAGTCTTTCCTTAGTCGCTAATTACGACAACCAAGGAGAGAAATAGAGTAGTTCTATTAGTAGTACACGGAACTTAGAATAAATAATTAATGAATTTAAAGATACTTGTACTATTAAAACCAAGTATCGTTTCTACATTTTAAGAACTTTTTCAGGAATAATAATAAGCATTTGTAATAAAATCCAGGATATGGGTCGAAAAATATTTAATGTGTTTATAATATCAAGTTTTTATCAAGTGGAAAATTCAGTTAATAAATTAAAAAGAACAAATTTTATTTATATTATGTGTATGTTTTAATATGCACTAGCAGTTGCATCGTACAAGGCTTGCAATCCTGTCATTCAATCCTGTACGTGAATGAGGCTTTCACAGACAGGTGGCTCTATTACGCTGTATTCATTGATCCGATTTTCCTAGAATGACAATTATTCTACTTTTACATTCAGTATCCTCTTATCGATTTGTTTAAAACCATAATTGAAGACCGTTAATTTCTGAATAATATAATGAATTCAACGTAGAAGTCGCGTAAACAATAAATTGAGACAACTCACCTGTTCTTGCAAAAGCCGGTGCGTCGATAACGGTTGCTGCAGGCGGGTCCAAAGACAACAATCACTTGAAAGTCTGAACAGTCACAGCACAGGTATTAGCACAGTCTATATTTCTTTTATACAAGGGTTATTCAGATTTATGTAAAGGACGCTTCAGACGTGGTTCCCCGTGGAGCGTCTACAAGCGACTGATCCCCGCGCATCCGTGCCATCCTATATATACGACATGCCTGTTTTGCTTCGTCCGCCTTCCTCGGGTTATATGCAAAAATACCGGAGGAATCCAGAGCCCAATTCCCTCTGTCACCGAACGGCCGACACAATGGGAGCGTTGATCTCCGCTCCTCTGCTAACAGATACAGCTGACCAATCTCTGATCGTGCTTGACCGAATTATTCTTAACGTTTTAATTATTGCACGGCCTTATAAGGTTAAGAATACTAGATTGCCAGTTCAAGGAATGTACTTTAGTATGTCAAGTAGGATTTGACTACATAGAGAGATTGTTGTAAGGAATGATTTAAGAGGTACCTGCTGAGTAACAAAAAAAATAGTAATAGCCCATATTATGGAAAAAATAAGGTTTACATAATTGTTTTTTACATAAATTTGTTTTTTTTTTTTTTTTTATAAATTTTTAGTTTTTATAAATTGACAAGTGTGAAATTGATGATTCATTACAATCATTTAATAAAAATATATTCCTAATCTTAGCAATAGTTTCAGAAAAAAAATAAGATTTCGAAATGTAACAATACTTAGTGATGGCTTTTTCATTGGAAATAAAATAACCATTCGAGTTCACGTAACGATCATTGAAATCACATACATGTTTTGCTAAAAATCGAGTCCAAGGATAGTGTAAGCATTTCTTCTTAGCACTTTAGATTTCCCCGAAAGTATTTTAACTGTTATTGCTCCATTGAAGCAAAGTGTCGATTTCCGAAGTTATGACTGCATTAACGACGTATTGATTTGTTTACTGGCCCTCAATTTGTGATTAATAATAAGTAGCTTGTCTGATGTATAGTGACGTTTATAGCCACAGCTTCCAGGTTACCATTGCGCCAATATTAATCCAAAAGCTAAGGGTTAAAATGACGAGCATTTGACTATTTTAAAACAAAATGACGTTGCTTGCATATTTTCGGACGAATACACAGGAGGACTGATTTGTTTTCCTTGACAATGATTCTCATTTAAAACAGTAATTTTTTAACCATTTTTACATTTGGTGATATTTGGTGTGTCAATTAAAGACATATTTGTACATTTGTTTTAAGGTTACATTGTTATTTTATTATCGAAATCTTAAGTCATCAAAATTACACATAATTCTGTCACACTACTATGATAAATCTGGTGAATGTAATGATTTTAACTTGCGATATTATGCAATGTGTCTATTTCCGGGTGCTTGGAGCAGTACCAAGGGAAACTCCGCGTTTGGAAGCCCACTTGATGTAACATTACTGATATCATTTCGACAGCTGCATAGAGTAGGCGAAAATAGACATCTTTTTCATAATAATAATGTAGATAGGAATTTAATGACGTAAGGATTAACGCTCATACCTAAAATAGATGAATAATTTCTAAATGGCAAACACTCTTTCCGTAGTTTTTCGAGAGCTTAGTATTAAGATGAAAATCTTAAATCAACTATTCAAAAGTGAAGTATCCCAAGTTGATGTTTTACATCCTACACAAGAAGAGAAGCACGAGCTTTCTTTTTCTTCGCTTTTAGAACAGCATGTTCTTCTTCTTATATCTTGTACATGGCTCGCAATCATAAACATTCAGCTCAGAATATTCAATGAACAGTAAACCCAATATGACCCAAAATCTTTGCAATCTTATGCGAAAGGGTTAGTAAGTAAGTATCTACATTAGAATAGTCTGTTATGCAATATTCAGATTTTGTGTGAGAATGTTGTCTGAACTAAGCAAGCTTGTCTCAATACATCAGCCTCTTCTCACGTGGAGTACTATATTTGAAAAAAGTGTATCTGTAGGCGAGTTGGTAACAGTACGTTAGAGCCAGCTAGCTCAGTGATTAACGTTATAAAATCCATCATGACCAAATGCAATTTAAACGTGGAACGAGGCTTTGTGGTCGTTAACCTCTTGTTGCTATGAGCCCTTGTAAAATAAAACAGGTCCATAATAACGGAGGTTTCCGAGACAAAGGTATAATTTGATATTCGTTTACACAAAAACCGTCTGTAAGCTATCTCTTCTATTTTCTTTAAACTTTTGATCTTTTGTGAACGACCGAAGGTGGATTTGTTAATTAATTATTTTGACCTCAATACTATATTTTATCAGATTCCCTTTGTTTTGAGGTATAATGAACTTAACCAAATATAGCCTGAGTCGTTGTGTTTAAATTAGAGTTTAAAAAAAATACTATTTTAAGTCCACCCATTACTAATTTGGGAGTTTAAAATCTCGATAATTATTTTTAGACCTCGAACACTTTTTTACACTGAGTCAATATGCGTTCGCCCACGATCGTGTATAAAAATATAGGGTGAACTTTAAAAGGTATCAAACTTTATGAACAAGAGTTAATTTGCCTATTTAAGTAATATAAATTATCTTTCATAATTTTAAAACTTATTACGTTTTTTTTATTTCTATATAGCGTGCGAGTGAGTGTTTTGTTCAAATCAATAATTGAAATCACCGACGATCACGTAGCACTGTAGCAAATGCTACAAGTGATGCCAACGAGGCGTAGAATGTAGACCCGTGCGTAGCAACCTCGTAGCACACTAATGTAAAGCTTCTGTACAACTTATGTTTCGGGATTTATTTACTAGATAAAAAAATACAATTACTAAGAAAATTAAGTACTTGGAGTATTTCCTACAAATAATGTAGTAACAACCAATAGTGTAGTTGTACTCGTATGAATCTTACTACTTATATTATAAATGCGAAAGTTAGTAAGGATGTGTGGATGTATGTTTCGTACTCTTTCAAGCATAATCAAGAAATATGGTTTTGTTGAAGTATCTACACGGTAAAATGTAACCTGGAATAATTTACAGGGTACTTTTTATTCTTAAATTTCTACGGGAGCGAAACCCCGGGGCGTAGGAAGTCTAATTATATTTTTGTACTGATGTATCCCATGAATTTACTCGTATTTATATCTCTCAAAACTTTTTTGCAAAATTTTATATTAAAATAAAAAAATAAGACAAATTTTCTAGATCATAGACATAAAAATGTTGTGACTAAATACTTTATCTGTTTATACGGACATATTAGTCGTTATCACCATTAATTATGTTTAATCACCACGTCGTCTGTAAACATCACTGTCCAATAAAAGAAGGAGAGATTCAGGCTAATGCGATGAGACGACGAAGAAACTTCCGGCACACGGTCTGCAGTTGCAAAACCAAACTTTTCTAGTTAACGGAGTATTTTTTTCAACAACTAGTTTATAAGTAATTTTAATAGTTAGCTTTGCACGGAGTTTTGCTTTTTATAAAGGGCAATAAACATGAATATACTCTTGAACTGTCTACCCCGTAAGGGATAAAAACGTTTTGTCCATATGTATTCTTGTATTGAATTAAAAACCCCCGTTTTTGAAGTTGAGAATAGCACTTAAAGTGAAAGTAGAACACAGAGCGAGGACGTGCCAGCCCTTACAGGTCGGACCTAATAAGGGCCAATATTCTGCGATGTGGACCAAGGTATTTTTTTGAGTTTGTTTCTTAAATTTTTTTGTAAGACATAGCATTACACAGAATATAAAAGTAAAGCTTTACACAAGCTTCCTTAAAAAGTCCTTAAAAAAATTCAATAATTCCAACAAGAAACATATTATATATGTATACATTCATATAATTCCATCTTTTTCTCTTACGGTGTGACAGAGCTACAAGTATCAGTCTCGAAAGGACTGAAAGTCCACGTTCAGGTGTATGTCTTGAAGATGGAATTGAGACTCAAATAGCGACAGGATGCCAGGCCATCGACTGAAAGAATAATCCAAAGATTAAAAAAGCCTATCCCTTAGACGTCTTTTACGACATCCAAGTAAAAGAGAGTCACGACACTTTAGAAAATTTCATGAACATATAGTAAAATGTGATGAAATGTACAATACCTAATCGCATAAGCACTGATGTGTACCGTAATTTAACTAATATTTTAACAAATAGTCTCTTGAATTTTTAAAGGTAATGTTTTACTAAGCACATTCCTTTATACAATTATTTCATGTAGTGGAGTTATCGACGTCGAACAAAATAGCTAGTTACGAGTATTTTCAAAGGAGCGAAGTTTGCAGAAGAATTCATACAACAACAAAGACGCGAAAAATTCGAAATTATTCCTTTTGTTCATTATTCATATTTGACGTTAGAAAAAAGTTTCAAATACGGTAACCTACTTTCCTTTGACATGACCCGTTTGTTGTTTGCAAATAAGAATTAGTTATGTAAAGTCTGCCATTTCAGAAGACGTGAAGAGTAATTCTGTATCTGTGTTAAGAAGTCAAGATTAATAAAAGTCTGACAGGCCTTGCCTGGGCTGTGTAGACTTATAGGGCAACCTACTTTATTTAGTATCAAATTCTTTGAAGCTTTAAGTATAAGATTAAGTATAATCACTTTCTGAATCAAATAGTTCTACAACTACATATTCAAATTTAAAATATTTAAAACAGAGAACTATAATATAATATATTTAAGGTGTCTTTGCATAACTATTTCAGTGATTTATCTTTCAAAGGGATTTTATGTATTCAGTTTTTTTAAATTTCTAACGTTACTAACATTCATTTAGTCACAATGACACTTACAAAACATTTATACTAATATTATAAAGCTGAAGAGTTTGTTTCTTTGTTTGAACGCGCTAATCTCAGGAACTACTAGTTCGAATTGGAAAATTATTTTTGTATTGAAAAGAACATTTATCGAGGAAGGCTTTAGGCTATATAAAATCAAGCTGAAACTTTTAAAGAACGAAGAAATAATGGAAAATGTGAAAAAAACGGGGAACATTATTCATCCTTGAGGGCTTCAATGATGCCCAAAATAACTATTCCACGCGGACGAAGTCGCGGGCACAGCTAGTTAAAATATAAAAAATCAGAGTATCTTTCATATATGCGTTACTCCAGACTCTGCAAACAGTAAATATGCTATAAGAAGTGAAATATTATCAAGAGATAATTAGTATCGTTCTATTCATAAACTGTTTTGCCCTCAATTCCCATGCTGCTTCTCCAACTGGTATCATATTTTCTGATCGAAATAGAGTAGCGACCCAGAGCGAGATTCCGTTTTGGTTCGTCCTAAATTACATAAATACATTTTTGTACATAAATGGAGCAAATGGCTCGCCCAAGTTAATGATTTCACCTAAATAACGAAATAGGATAATAGACCCATGGACAAAGCTGATACTAGATAACAAAAGAATAAAGATGTTTTTGGCTTAATTAATTACATATACTGAATTGTATCCAATCCTACTTATGTTATAAATGCGAAAGTTTGTGAGTATGTCAGGATGTCGGTATGGATTTTTGTTACTCTTTCACGCAAAAAGAACTAAACCGATTACGATGAAATTTGGTATGTAGGTAGCTGAAGCCGGAATAACATATAGGATACTTTTTATCCCGATTTTCCCGCGGGATTGATTGTTAAGTTATGATAGGGTTTCCACGCCGATGAAGTCGCGGGCGGCCTCAAATAATAATAATTATTTTGGTATATAAAAAAGGTTTTTTTTATATACCAATTAGACGTTTAAAGATACAGACTTTACCTCTATAGATACTCTGTAAACTACGTGTTTAATGTGGTTCAATACGATATTTTGAAATTAGTTTGCAAATGGCTAAGGTCGTTTTATTACTATTCTGACCCAAAATCCTAGTCAGCCAAATTATGTGTACACAATTAAATTACTTTATCAATGTTAGACCTAGATATCGTAAGTTTGCCATGTTTCCCGAGACGAACAGCGACGAAGCGTTGCGTGCCTGCTCCCTAGGGATATTACCGTGGTGGCCGGGATCGCTGGTTATTTATTAAGCTCTCACGGTTACTAGACCAATATAGTTGGCTATTTGACCGTGTTTTTCTGATTTAGGGAATCTGTTGCGTTGATAAATTGTTTGCTGTTAGCTGATTTGATGTTTACTACAAATTAATACTTTTCAAGTATGATGATGAGTGTAGCGGGATCGACCATCAGGTTTAACCTTCGCAGATAGAAGATCTTCAGCCAGGCAGGGGTTTTGCCTGGAAAATCACGGCACCAACAATGTTAATGCGGAGGTAGCTATACTCCAATCCGTAGAAACTTTACTTGTGCAATTAGGACTTACACTGTTTTGGTGTAGAGATGTCGCCTTAACTTTACTCTGAGTGTCTAAAGAATAATTGTGAATTATTAGTAAAATAACTAACTAAATCGGTAGGACAAGGCTGACGTAATAAAACAGTGGACGTCGTCAGGTTAGCGTTGAAAAGTCAAATATTCGGCTTCTCTCTCAAAAATCTGAAAACAAGAGTTATAGTTAAAATATATTTCTTCTTGAGTCGTCTTTACAAAAAATCTGAGCTCGAATGAGTATGAAGCTTTGAGTCAATATTTTCAGTGTAATTATAGGACACTTCACCGGCAGCCAACATTGAGGGCGGTCGATGTCAATGGGCACTCGACGGGTATTTTTAGTTGCTATCATGAATATTTTACCACAATGGAGGCAAAGTCAAGGGCATGCCGTCTAAGTGACACTTGGAATACCTCGTATGACCTTAACGTATTAAAAGAGAGGCGGAAAAAGATCTAAGTTGATCAGCTCTCGTTCATGAACGATTTAATCAATAAATAGTGACCTGAAGTGCTCATATTATATGAGTTACTAAGTTTTATATTAACTTTCTAAAAATAATTATCCATTTTTCGTCGAAAGGGTTGTCAGTATCACTTCTGCATATTATAAAGTCATTATTCTATTTCTCTGTCTTTATGTACTCGTATGCGCTGATATCTATGTATATCTGAGCTAATTTATTATTTTGAACCATGAACGGCGGTAAGTAGATTTATAAACACTCCGAATGTAATAAAATTTGTTTACATCTTATATAGACTAGATTATGACAAAAGCGTTACATCAGGGAATAGTTGTTATCGCATCGTTCCAGACGTAATCAAACTTGCGGGAAATCCTGTGATAACCGATGTCCAGACCTAGTACCAGTGTCGTCTCTGGGGAAATTACATTTTTATTCTATCACACCTGTATGTTTTGGTATCGGAGTTGTATTTGATACCTATTTGGTTGGTTATTAAAACAATTTCAGTTAGGGAAGAGTTCCTGTGGGTATTTGACGAATAAGTGTAACTGTTCTTTGTCTTCAGGTGAAATCAGAAAAAAATCTTTCTTTATTAAGTTTCATATAATAAACACATATGTGATCACGTTTTTACGGGGTAGACAGAGCCAACAGTTCCTCAAAGATTGAAAGGCCACATTCGACTATATGGCATTTTGAGTTATATAAATTAGTAAGAATTTAGATGGACACTTTCACAAGGAAGTAATATAAACTTTCAAGTGGTGACCTCCAACGCAGCTTCCTTTAATAACTGGTGCACCATATCTCCACGATGATACTGTCCACTGGTATTGATTATTGTTAAGTCATAGTACGTCAATGGTCATAGTTTAATAACATAAACATAATGATACAGGTGAACTTGTTGTGGAGGAAAATGAACATAATTTTATTTATTCTGGGGTTAGGTTGCTACATCTTACCAGAATTATGTCCACGCCTGGATCGTAGTCATAGTCGGATCCCAAGTTCCCTCCAGGATGGGTGAATCCTACCTAAATACTACTAACGCCATGCCATGAGGACGACGACCTAAATTGGTTAACTGGGCTGTTATTGTTATAACAAAAGAAAATAAAATTCAAAACCTGTTTATATTTTTTTTGTATTACTCCATATTTTCTTTTTCATTGCTACCTTATTCCGCTTTTTTTTGTGGTGCCGGCTCAATAATTACCACTGTAACTAATAGCAGCAAATAAATACGTTTAAATTGGATTATCTGTAATCGGAGTTGGATAATTTGAATAAGTACTTACAAATATGAGCTCCTTTTAATTTTCCAGAAATATTAAATTGGATTTGCGAATTCAAACGAACCAGATTTGAATCAGTCACGTTTTTACCATTTAAGTACTTTTTCCATAAATAGCTAATCTTTAACTGGAACTCAAACGATTACCGTATAGTACCTACTTCGGATTTATTAGAAAATTATAAAGAATACGAATATTTAATATAATAAATGTGAGAAGTAATGTTTTTACTTAAATGTTTAAATTTGAATTGTACTATGTTTGTACGACAACTAGGACTCATTAGAATTATGATTATTTCTATTATTCTAATTGTAGCTTTTTTGTGGATATATGAAATCAACGACTCGTGTTATGCACAAACTTTGTGGAAACCATTTGTTTTTTAAGGCTACTGTAACTTAAAAGCTACCTAATGTCTTTCAAAGAAAAATGTCCTTTTCAGCAAGAACGCTACGTTGCACGAGTGCACTCTTACGATTCTTGTGAATGCGCGTGTGTAATGTTATTATAAATAAATGCAAATTATTTTTAGTCCCGTATCCGACAAAGAATGAATTTTGAGATAAAAATATAAACTTAATTGGTCCATCATCAAAATTTAAGTATCCTTGATGACAGCAAAGAAGACAAAATATATCACAAACGTTACACTGTGGCGCCATCGTAAATTTTTAACACAAGCGAGAGAGATTTTGGAAAGTTTCAAATTTATACAACACTAGAAGTGCTAATTCACGTAAATGAGTCATTCCCGTCACACGTAGCCACTAAGTAGGTACCAATGATTTCACGAACTGCTCCAAATCAAAGTCTAAAAACTGTGCTAATGGTAAAGCTTTCAGCGTCGGCAATGACTATGTTAAAGTAACCGAGCCAAATTGTAGTGTATCGATGAATCATTTCTTACAACCAAATGACAAGACAACATACCAATTTTACGTTATTATTATGTGCAACATCGTTCACACATCTTTAGTATTTGTGTTTGATGTGAATATATCTATATTATGGCTACAACAATAAATTGACTGAGTTATGATTGAACAATCGAGCATACTAAAACCACTGGCAGGCAAAAATTTATTACTTAGACGTCTGTATTTTAAAAAATCTGCCATCGCCGTGGATTAAAGCTGTATCTAATATCTACATTACGACACAGATATGTCTTTCATAAAAACTAGGACAAATCGTGGTTACTCTCCATCATAAACGAGACATATATTTATTTTTTGATGCAATTTTCGGCCATTTGGTTTACACATACATACATATATATAGTTTGTCAGGAGGAATCCCAAGTTTATAAGCCTTAGTCGCCTTTTACTACATCTATGCGAAAGATATGAAGTGGATGAATATAAAGTTCTATTCTTAAGGGCCGGCACTTAGTTTATTCTATCTTTAATTATAGATATATATCAAACTTTTGGAAATGCAGACATAGGCAACAACATAGAAGCATGATTTATTTTAATGGCTTTTTATGTGTGTTTTCAAAACACTACGGTTATTACGGAAGATCATATTTAGTACTTACGTGCGAGTAAAATAATACACGTGGTATAGATTTGGTATTCTTCCAACAGTATCCAAATAGTTGTCAAATGATTTTATCGGGAAAATATGGAGGGAGTAACGGCGATTCCGTGAATAATGTACGTAATACATCATTCATCAAACACGTAAATATGATTGATGGCGGAGACCATTAAATCATTGGAAAGTAACCGGGAAGCACTGAAATATCTTAATATAAATTAAAGTTACTTTATTTTTAGTACGACAAAATGTTAATAGGAAAAATGTTTTAAAAATTAGGTCAGGACCACCCTTAAAATTTCGTTACTTTTTTAAGTTTGCTGTATTGTAAGAAAGACGATAGATACTTTAAAAATAAGATGAAATATTATCCCTCGAATTCAAGAGAATCAATCGAGAGACTTGTTGTTTTATTTTATTCAACATCTAACTAATTAAAGCTTTAACTTTACTTTTATTGTTGTTAACATTGTTAAATTGACAACAACTTTGGATGTACACATCAGTACAAATTAAAGAGTATTTATTTTCACTTACATAAACAGTCAATTCAAATAAAAAGAAGATAAAAATTTGTTACTTTAAACGAAGGTGGCTAATATTAGCGTTTTGTTTCGTATAATGTGCGATGCGAGTTTTAAAAATAAAATGGCGGCGGACGCTTGTCCCACGCTTTTGCGGCTGAGCTGTGAATCATACGGTTTGTCTTGTGATTTAGATGATAAATGATTCTTCCACATACCGGGAGATCCGCTTCAATTAATTTACTTACTGGCCAGAGCTATTACCAAAAGATTCCGTCATTACAGAAATATCGAAATCATAGCATAAGGCTTGATCATTAGAGAAATCTGTGATAACAATTTTTTTATATATACTAGGTACTATTTCCCATAAGATACCGCTTCCTTTCATTCAGCACATAATATCCGTAAACAGGAGATTAAGATACCACTATGTCTACCAAGCTACGAAATTGTGTGCTTAGACAATGTAAATAAAGTGTATTTACCTACATATATACAAACATACAAACATGCAAATCACGTGTTTATCGCTTAAGGAGTAGACAGAGGCAGCAGTCTCGAAAAGACTGAAAGGCTCGTTCAGCTGTATGCCTTAATAATGGGATTGATTTGATGAGTTGCTCAAATAGTGACAGGTTGCTATTATTGAAATTTTTATAGAAATTAAAACTGTCTAGTCTAGAGAAAGTGGCATCTATTTGTTTTTTACAAATGAATATTTAAAATAAATAACCAGACCCGCAAAGTTACACATATGGGTCTGTAAACTGGTTTTACAGGTTTAATTTTTTGTTATATGTTTGGCCCTTTCTGTTGCTTTCACAGACACCGTTTCTGTTACTACGGTTCTTTCCAAAGTTTAATTTATGTCAAATGAGAATTTAAAAAAAATATGTGATACATTCTAAGTAACTAATTCATTATTCAATAGAGACATTTTGTCCTTAACATTCAGTTACCTAACTTAGCGTTTTAAAAGTCTCTTTATCATGATTACTTGATGAAAACTAGAACCTTTCCCTTTATAAAGCAAAGTTTCCACTTGACAAAATTTACCAAAGCTAAGCTACAAAACTACCATGATGAGAAAGGGATGTATCTGGCAACATGTGAGAATTTACGTAAATAATCACGTTTCGACAGCACTACACACACACACACACACCGTTAAACACATTTCCAGTACACAGCTTCATAAATATGAGTTCTGTGACGAGAAATGACTAGTCAAATATTAGTGCTTATAATATGTACGGCGTGTATGCTTTTGCGTCAATTCTATCTTTTAATTGCTACCGGTGTATCCTCAATCGTCATATTATTGAATTACATCCTATGTATCCAACACCATTGTCTGTTGCCCATTGGGGTTAATAAAGAGTCACTATATTCATCATTGTTATATTTAATTAGACAGAAAATAAATAGATAAGTACTCCGCCGAACACACATTTAAATGACCTCAAGGCATGAGTTTGCCTGCAAATAAGTTACGAAATTTAAAATTCAAAGTCATTTATTATTGTACGAGAGCATTATACTTATAACATATAAATATAAGTGAAAATCAGTTTGATAATATCCTGGTTTTGCCGCACATAACATGTGTAATTCTCACGTAAAAAGAATTTTGGTTTGTTAGTAGGTATACTTTAATTTCGACACCACCGCAGCGGCGTCGATGGTCCAGTGCTTGACGTGTGAGATTGTGAAGTTGGCGGTCCAAGTTCGAGCCCCAACAAAACAACATATTTCTTTTTTATTTCACATTATTGTAGATTCAAATCTAAATGTACGCGGGCGAAGTCGCGGGCAACAGCTACTTTAATAATATAAAATTTTAATAAATCTGTACGGACGTCCGTAAAAGTGGTATGTCCTTACGTATGTATATTATTACTTACTTGCTTTTGACTCAGTTTGTCATTCGTAAATGTAGTTGTAGTAGTTATAATATCTTTGTGATCACTATCAGGAATGACTTTCGGAGTAATAAAGCTGGGATCATGGTTTCAAAGATACCGGAGATAGCAGGATTTCTGAGCATATGTACCGTCAGCGTTAGTGCATTGGTTTGATGAATTTAAAAAAAATGGGATACCTTGTGTATACTTAGATGTCGGATACCTTAACCACTCGGTCACCGACGTTCATTGCAAGTAGCATACATCAAGTCTTAAATATTCATTGCCATTCGAAGCTGGCGCCGGCCCGCCGAACTCAAATTCCTCGCTGACAAAATGACACATCCTCATTTGTCTTCTGACATTTTTGTATCTCCACACTTCTGATGGGCGGTCAAAAACCTCACCTGGATTACACAGTATTGTCTTCATCAACCTAATTCCATTTGTAAGTACTTAATTGTACGTAAATGTAAACGAGCGCTGTTTATATTCCATAAATTCTCAGTCGCATTTTACAGCCCCTGAAACATTGTGGAAAATTTTGTCGTTTTGTCGTACACGTATGCCTTTTCTGACAAGCTTTTAGAAGTCAAGGATTTTATCGATGAAGCATCTACATTCATTAATTATTAGCTACATATTATAAAATTATTATATGTAGGCACTATATTATTACAAATTTCAGCAAAGCGACGTGTAAAATTACTCATTGACATTAGCTGGTAGCTGGCTTCATAACTGATTTTAGATGATTGTTAGAGTCTTATATGCTTTGAAATGATTCGGCAAGATTTGTGCGCAGTCGTCAAAAAATCACGTACACAAAGAAATCAAAATAATAAAGGATAGTTTTGGGTGGGATTTTAAATATCTTATTAGAGAATAACCTAATGGTTATTCTCTATGTTAATACATATTTAAGATATTATGTCGGTGAAGTAAATAATTGCATATTCCCAAGGGCAAATATAGACTGCCACTCTCCAGGACAATAAGGAAACTTAACATCATTAAAGCTCACAACTTACCTAGCTGTAAGAGCACTTCCAAGAACTATACAAACTTTCTATATGAGGCCCTTCGTTAAACACAAATTAATAAATTAGATCGTGTGTAGCCATCCCATCATCCTCCTGGTAATTGCTTCATACTTTTCGAAAACACGACCCTTAACAATGAAAAAAAGGACCTAGAATTTCATCATTATTTTGCATTTGCATCCTCTTTTGACTACACTTAAGATTTTCTTATGACCATGATCTATTACTATCTAAGCATTGAATCATCATACGAAGCAACATGACTACCTCGGCGATGCTGTTAACCGGAGAATTTAACCCAAGAGTTGTTGCATTAGGAAAAAGGACAGAACATTATTTAATTAAAAAGAGTGTTTCTCTTTAATACATAGTATATGAATATTACTTTTATAACAAAAAAATACTTTGTCACTTTTATAACTTTTTATATTTATAACGTAATCGGTATACCAGTCACGAAGAAATGAAGAAAATAGATTAAATAATTTTCCTATTGCTCTTCCATTACAATGACTGACAATAACATCACGGGAATATTTTACGAAATGTTTACAGCAACGCAAAATCCCTTAATTGCCGCGTAAAAATCGCAGGTAACGAAAGTTCAAAAGAGTCACATTACATTGCTCAGCAAACAATGCACTGATTTTATTTCAAATCGATAAATATAGGTAAAGTATGTAATATGCTTCGTCGGACTCTACGCTGTTACGATACACGTGTAGGCACTTTAATGGCCCTATGTATGGAGAGAACAGCTGTGATAAGGGCTGTGTTGTTCACCGCAATTCACCTCGCATTGTAAAATAAATCACATGTAAATTACATCAACAATCGACAAGCTAGCATGAAGAGAGTGAAGAATTTGGATGAAGCAAAAGCAGTATGCGTGGGTCGTGGCAAGTAAAAAGATGTCTGATGTGAAATGATGTGGGGTCTCAGACTACCTCAATGGGTACAGATTTACTGTTTTATTGAAATATCCACTTGTAGATCATAATATTTGTGTTATAAGTTTATTTATTATTTATTTCTTTATTTATAATTTACAACTATTAAAACAGAAAATCTATTGCGAAAGCGAAGCAAACCAAATATTAAATATACAATAAAACATTCGCATATCTTTTCGATACTATTGGTATTTGGCTTGGCTAGGTTTGTGGCTACAATTAGACCCCGAGTTTCTGCACAGGTAGAACGCAATCAGGACAAAGGCTATTGATATACTAATATTTACGTTTCAATACATGAACCTTTCTATTTACTATTTCTAACTACTTACGACACTGAAATTGTTCCTTATTCATTTAGCTTTAGTCAGAAACATACTTAGTTTGGTTACGCTGCAAGTTGCACAAACATGTACGAGTAACAAACTTCGTAGAACCAGTTTTAAAATAGGTAATTCACATTTATTCGGATATTAATGTAAAAATTTATCTTTCTATTTAGTGTTAATATGTCTTAGCAGCTATGATTTAATCAGTTTCCCTATGGGTATAGTATGACTCACAGTGACAATAACAGATCATCTTTAGTACAATATTTCTGGGGTCGTAAGTGAAGCCGCATTAAAAAGCTAGTACAACATAAGCGACGTTTGCGACTTGTTTGATGAGGTGTCAATAACCGAATAATTTCTTGGAAATCAAAGGAAGTTACGTAATATCTTCGAAACTCACATAACGATATTTGTCAACCTTATCAAGTGAAACAATCTGATGAAATCGGAAAAACACGCCATTTTTCGTTTATTTCGTCCCAAGTCGTTGACCGTGTGAAAAACAAAAACATGTGACGATTCGTGATTGCGTTTCAAGTTGAAGGCCACGAAATCACATAGTTTCATCTATTTTATCCAACTACAACTAAGTAGGAAATGTACCGGTAGTTAAACATCTTAGTAGATTTTAAGATTATTTTTTTTATAAAAAGTGTGTTGCCTGCCTCTGACCATCTCAACAAGACGGTTAGGTACGGGAGTCAAACCCATGAAAACCACACCATGCCAAGCGGCAATTGTATGTTTGGGTTTGTGTATTTTGGTCATCAATATACAACTCGCTTTGTTTTAAACAAATAAACCCAAAGAAAATTGCATTTTGTATGAGTCTTGACCTTAGACACACAGAACACATAATGAAATAAGATTGGGAACGTCTGGGCAGCATAGTATAGTTGCGCACCAAAACATTGAGTCACTCACTGGCGCGCTTCAGCCCGGCCAGACGCGGCCTCGGCTAAGGCCGCCTGAGCCCTAATGTATTTACAAACAACGTACAATGTTGAACATATCCTTACTTACATATAATCACGCCTATACCTCACAGAGGGGTAGATAGAGAAAGGTCACGTTCAGCTATGGCTTAATGATGAAATGGTGATTTAAAAAGTGACAAGTTGCTAGCCCATCGCCTACAAAAAGAAGTCCAAGTTTCTTAGTTTTTCCCTTAGGCACCTTTTAGGAAATTCATGGAGAAGATATGGAGTGGTCCTATTCTAAAGTACCAGGAACAACACGTCAAACTTCGATCAACTATTCTCTGTAAGCATCTCGTTCGACACGCGCGCGCTCTGTGGTCTGTTGAGGTAATAACATGGTAGTTGTACGGAGGTTAGGTTATCTGCACCCGAGTGAGCTGAAATGCAACAGATGTTTAACAATACAGAATGCGTAGACATGAATATGTCTATGCAGAAGAACCATCCCTAAAATTTTTGCAGGTTCTTAGCGTTCAAAATGCAGGTCAATGTGGGGGCTAGCATGGTAAATAATATGTTACATTCTAACCTTCTTGGAGAGAAGCACGGGGTGCACCTTTTGTTTAGGTATTCCTTGATTGCGTAAGTCAGGTTTTTACAAGAAATGACTGCCGTTAGACCTTCGGAACCTTTGCGAAACCTGACCCATTTTGGATCATGGTTGGTCACGTTCACACTTACCAACTAGTCTATGAGAGAATTATGTGTAGGTACTCACTGTACCAAAATTAAAGTCACGTTTTCAAAACCATCCCAGAATATTGTTTGTCTTGTAAATGTGTACTCAACTGTGGCAAAATGTTTGGAACACGGCTTGAATTAATTATCGTTGTTGTATTGTCTAATGTTACTATTGTTTTAGGAGAAATGGGACAAACTACTATTTGCAGGGAACCTGAATTACCCAGACCCAATTTACCCAAGTGTGCATACAGAGTCACGTGTTAATCGTATTACCGTCTGAATGTGTAACTGTGTACAAGCATTTATCAATAGACTTTAGAGACTTTATAAAATAAACTAAACCCGCTTTCAAAATAAAGGAATTATTAAGATTTATCTGTAAGCTGTTGATGTGACTTCAATAGTAAATGGAATTTAAGCTAGGAACTATAAATTAAGTACTTATTTTTATCATTAAAATGTTTCGTATCAAAATTGTTTAATTTATTTGTTAATAAAATTTATTCAAATTTAAATTTTAATGAAGATGTTAGGTTGGTATTGAAATTAGGATTTCAACGGTTCAGTCTTTATTACAAATAATATATCATTTCATTAATTAAACTTAGTGAAACTGAAATTTCGTGGATTAAAAATCTTTTTATAGATGTACTGTCAACAATAAGTAAAATTATAAACTTGTTAGTTGTTTTCTACTTCAGACTATTTGTAGTAGGTACACGACATTTAAACTATTTTAAACATGATATGACCTACCATTGTTGTTCGACTTCTTGTTATATCCTTTGCATAGCTGAACAAGTATGACATTTTCCTACAACTTTAATGGTCCTTGGGTGAAAAGAAACTAACCCAGTTTGACATCTGCGCCTCAGTAATAGTGACCATCAATAGTCATAGCACCTGTCCTAATGATATATTATGTGACCTTTGTCGATGTTATATTCATTAGGTCAAGTGGATTATTTATTCAATAACAGTAGATACCTGCGACTCTTTTCCGATTTTTTATATTTCCTAAAGTTTAGCGGGACGGGAATCATGGTGTTGCATCGGGTTGTTCAGATTTTCGATTTTTTTTATACTATGCTGAGAGAAGGCTGAAAAAATTTTGTAAAAAAAAATTTCAATACTTTTTGAAATTTAGCTTGACTGGAATTTTAATATTTATCTTATTTTACAGCTTGATTATATGTATGTACTGTTAAGTATTTTGAAAAAATACGTCGAAACTTCGTTCTCGAGCAATATTTAGGATTATTAGAAATCATTCACGAAGGCAATTATGTCTCATCTCTGATCTGAATCCGGTTGTTGACCTAAGGAGTATCTTACCTAAGAACAGAAGTCAATCCAGATATGGTTCAAAGAAATGAAGTTACTTGAAAATACTTTTCATATTTTATCCTAGCACTTTCAAATCTAAAGCTAGTGATGCTTCTAACAGCAGCATTTGATATTTAAAAATAATTACTTGAATATTAAAATGTAAAAAAATATACATACTATACAGTCTGGACATATAAATTACAGTTGTCATCATTGTAGTAAAAATAATACAACACCCTGGTTGCGGATGATTGAGGACAGAAATATATTGTTGTCATTGAATCCCTTATGGAAAAGTTAAAATGCGTATAACTGCGCATAAAGATCTAAAATTATTAAAATTTTCCAACAGTAATGACCTTAAATTACTACCATTACAACTAAAACAACAAACATAAAAATGTCGATGCCAAAAAGTAATGAAGATGTTAGTTCCGTAAAGTTCATCATACTATTTCATTCAGAGGAAATTAAACCGAAAAATTTACTGTGGCACTATAGAAATCGGATAAAGAGACAATAGAAATGAAAGAATAATAGAAATGCTGTGACATAGTTTTAAATCATATGTAAGTAGATTTTTAGTAAAACTATCAAATAAATCTCAAGTGAAGTTATGATGTCACAAATATCAGTCGTAAAATCCTATTCCCTAGTACTTATCACTTCTATAGCATATACTATTCTGCATTCTGTGGATGACACTGACAATGTGTTCTTGGCTGTCCGAGACAGATGTGCCGTGAAGTGCTAATTGGCTTATAATAATAAAAACAGATGAGATCTGCCACTACGTGAACGGTAAGATTTATATAATTTTTAAAAAAAATTCCTCTCTCTATGCCAATGACATCGCAACGATTTTTACTTGTGATTTGCCTATGAATAAACGTAGTTACATCTTCATGAAAAAGTTCTTAAACATAAGTCTTTATATTTGAGACTTGCTTGCCTGCTTGTCTTGCCTTTACTTGAACTTTTTCTGGAATGAAATTATTTTTATAATAGCGATATTTTTATACAGGTGAATCAATCAAAGACGTGAATAAAACTGGTGGGTTACTTAGTGGCCGACTAGCAGAAAATGAGCAGCCGAAACTACAAGGCGTTGGAGCATATATAGGTAATATAGGTATTCTTATGAACTATAGGTTGCTATTAGTTATAGGTTACTCCTCTACGAGTTACGTAAGATCCCAAAAGTCTTACAGAAAAACGAAATATTAAGTAGTTTCATAAAAATGCGGAATTATTTTGTAACTTTCCCATCCCTTAATTCTGTTCTCACATTCAGCTTGATCAGTTATCTGTGTAAAAATGACAATATCATCTAGTTTTTCTCATACATAATTGAGCCCCCTTAATTATTATGTGCATAAGGAAATTTCTCGAATGCTTTCATCATGATTCACCCAAAGCGACCTTCACCGCAGACTCCGGAAGTTCAATATGACCATGCATCAAACTCTCATAAAGCGCCTCTTTGTCCGTCAGGCGTGACCTTGGCCTGCAAGGTTTCCATACACGAGCTTCGGATATCGCATGTAGGGTAGTGCTAAAGACATGCATTGTAAGGCCGAGTATTCACAATTTGATGCCGCTATGACATTATTGAGTACCTAGATAAGAGAAGTTTATTTAGTATGGTCACTTTCGAAGTAATTCAAAGTGATTTATACTTAATGTTAATTAATATTTGTTTATTTTGCCCCATCTCTATTGATACTCTCACTTGCACACTTAGCTGTTAAGCTTTGAACCTAATATAGGCTTAAAATAGGCTTTAACGAATAAAAAAATCTATTAACTAATAAATCTTCTTACAAATCACACAAGACTAGGCCGGAACAATAACAACACAGTAAAAAGAGAATGAAAAGTATCTGACTTAATTAAAAGTTGTTTCATTTTGTGTTATATTTCGTAAAGTTAAAAGAAATGTTTTATGTTTTCTGATTTTTTGTATAAAACAAATACTTTTGTAATCCTACTTATCCTAACAGATTTTTTTTGTAGGTTGGCGGAAAATACTCAATAATTTTAATATTGTTTAGGATGTACTGTCTCTAAGTAATTCGTATCTAGATACTTATGCTATAAATGAAGAAAGTCTAGAACACAATGCATTATGAGCGCACAAACATATACCTTTTACTTACTTTTTATTTATTTATAAGATTTAATTTAATGGATCGTATTATTAAACCTAAGTACTTTTTGTTTCCGTCGAGGACAAATTGTCAAATCTCAAAGTAGTTTGATGCCGACTTAAGTATATCCAGGGCTTAATATCATAATTTCATTTTGCGTCTCGTGCAGTGTCGGCTGGAACTCGGCGGCTTGTCCGTCGCCGAGGCAATATCACCTTGCAACTCATATATTATTTGTGTTCTAGCAATGCAAGTTACTGTGACCATATGATTTATACTAAATCATTTTACAGTCAATTTTTTTTTTGCTATAACTTTTGTAGCACATAATTGTCAGGAGATTTTTCATCTTAGTTCCTTCTTTATATTTCGACACATTTTAAAGTTTTTATGAGATACATTTTTCATTAATAACCAAATGAACGAGAAATGAATACGAAGCTCTGAAAAAAAGAGTATATTGCTGAAAGCTATACCTCTACTACTACGACCTATACGCTCACTACAGATTAGCCGTGAGTTTGTCGTCTCTTTCCTTAGAATAGGACCACTAATACTACTATCAAGTCTTACTACTATGAGTATACTCAAACTTAGGATTCTCATTTTAAGGCCATGAGTTGCCACTGTCAACTTCTCATTACTAAACTATCCAGTAAATCGGTACCGATTTCTATTGGATCTTTGTAGCCATAAGGGATAAACATATGTAAGAGTAGGTATGTAAGAATGGCAATGTATGTATATCCCCGACTCAAAATATTCGGTGAAAAATTTGGCATATTACTCGTATATTGCTAGCTTCTTGCTAGCTGTTAGCTTTAGCTAGCTTCTAATAAATGTAATGCAAGATGAGCCGGATTTATGGTAAAGTGATTGGGCGCCATGGGCGTAGTCGTTCAAGTTCGAATCTGAATCCTACGCGGCATCCGCTGTGCACAGAGCTGAGATTTTATATAGAGATTATTAAATATACAGATTTACATTGAGATAAAGATATTTTATCTTTTTAGTATGTAATTAGTAGGTAAAGATATGATTAAGTTCTGATAACAAACGAAATACCACAACACAACATAAATACCAAAATAATTTTTTTAAACAATTTACGTTACGTTTAACATTTCATTTGTTACTTTTTTTACGAAGTTTTTGATACAAAGGCGTTTACTTAAACTTTATTTATTCAGCTGAGTTAAGTATAATGTATCTATCTATCTATCGTGGAATAATATTCAATTTATTTTATATAGATACAAACCTTAAAACTTATTATCTAGGATTATTTTTGCTTTTGTAAATTGTTGGAAGAATTTAACGGCTTTATACATGCTCATTTTTATTGTGCTATAAATTTTATTCTGGTTCTGGTGCAACTTCTATTTGGTTTTGAATTCCTCGCAGTGCACTTGGCAGCGCGCCAAGATATGCTCACGCGCAGCTAACAACTGTGGAATCTCCCGATCGCCACGCTCCTTCATAATGTCGTCAAGTATACAAACAAGAAAGGTGATAATGAGTACATTAAATTATTCAAATTAGCTATAATATAAAACACTTTTTTTTAATGAGGAGATAATAAAATGGAATGAAGCCTGAACATAAATCTTTATTTTAAATTATCTAGAAATGGTTTTCTCCCTGGTACTACAAACTAGGATATTTTGCTTTAAATTAACGTTCAAACTATTACCTCAACCTAAAAATATAAAAATGCCGGCCGCCACCTGTTTATGAGATTCTTTGTTCATATATTCAAGTTCACTTTGGAAAGACTCGTAAAATGAATCCTCCTTTAGTTTGTTTGACATTGGAGTTCAAAGAATCTCATGGCCGTCGTAGCAAATATATTTGCATTGACTAGATTTCAACATAAGCGGAACTATCTTCCGCGAAGTCGTTAAAATATTTTCTGATATTCTAAAGACTGTTTGTTCTGAAGCCTATGAGTAATAAAGTTCTCCGAAATGACAGTCCTTGTCCATTCTTAATAACCTTATTAATATTAAACTTTCTGAAAGTAATGGAAAGCTTGTAAGTTAAGTGCATTTACATATAGGACATACGAAATGGATGAACAAATTAGGGTAAAATATTTAAAATAAAGTCAAGATATTGGTTATAAATATTATTACTTCTAAATAAAAAACATAGTATTGAATACTGTAATTGAAATATGTATATCTGAAGTAATCACGAGTAATAAATTACGATTGGTTTCACTGTAATTTTTATACAATAACTAGTTCTATCCGCAATGTTAAACTTTATTGATGTCATGAAAACTAAAAAGCAAACCATTGTATATTTCAGCTATTATACAAATCATGAAAATTCGTTTTCCATCGTCAAGTGGCCTATGTTTGTTGGGCAACAGCCCACGTGGTTCGTTAGGTCCACTCCGTCCATTCATTGGATCGCGGGATGTCGAAACGTCGCTCCGTTTCACAATCGCACCGCTACCCGATGCTTCCGGAATTATTTAGGTTACTTATCTATAGAAAGGAACAAAGAAGTTAATATGATTAATGTTTTAAGAGAAAATATTGCGAGGGTGTAGTGGACGTTGGTAGGATCACGTAGACTATAAAGATGATATAGTGTTGGTTTAATTGGTGACATGGCTCTTCGAACTGAATTTTAATTTTGCTTTGCATGGCATTGTCATATTTTCATTACATTACTAGTTTTCCACGTTTTTACCCACGTCGACTTAAATTTACCTAAATTACTTATTTTGTATTATTGTTACTTATATGTGCGAGTGATAACGTACTTTGTACTTCAATATTAAACTCATTCTGAACTCATAAGACCGTGCTAAATTGTCAAGTTAAACTAGTTATCTATTTTTCAATGGAATGGGAAACCTTATCGGAATTTGCTTGTGAAAATAGGTCGGCCCTTCAGCACTTCCGCGTAGGGACAGAGTGAGCGCAGACGAGAAGCCATGGCTACTCTGGCGCCCATTCACAGCTCCGTGGGTGGCGACCGAAAACGATGGACGATCGATGAAGCGACGAAATCGCCATGGTCGACATTGGAGATTTAAGAGTAACGACCTTCTTATAAATTGATCTTCTAACGACTTGTGTAATACATTCTAAAGTTAGACCTTTTTGTATATCATGATAGATTTTGGGCGCAACTTTTTTTTGCCTAATTTTCAACTTTGGTCGTCCCCATCAGATGTCGAGAAATTTATTCAATACTTCCTACTTAGTTTATTCTTACTACATGCAACTGTTACATGCAATGAGTGTCGTTGACTTAATATTATGCAGAGAAGAGCTATGAAGCTACCAGCTAAGAAATTTTTGAAATTTACAAAATATTGTGAAATCGTCACTTGATTTGTTTTTTGTTTTGGAAAGGTCGATTACAGATTTTATCTGTTATAGTTTTTAGGCTTTATTAAGTTTTTAATAAATAATGAGAAATTAAACCCGTTAACCGAAAAATACGCCAGGAAATAAAATCGCTGTAAGAGCGTTTTATTCACAGATTTCGGAAGTCAGACCAAAGTCTTTTTGTGTAAAAGCCTGACTTACTCAATCCAGGATCCTACTCTACTCTCTAGTGAGGATGCAACTGGAACTAATATAAGGAGGAAAAGAGTGAGATTACCCCCGGTTTGATATGTATCACGTGTCTTATTCTGTAGGTTATTCAATAAAATAGTGTTTATTTGCAGATATCTGTAGCGAAATAAACATGAACTAGTGCGATGAGCGTGCACTATATCAGCACTTACATTACTTACACTTCAAATCTCTACAGTGTGGATTATATTACCCACTGAACTTTTTTATTACCACACTGTTATACATTAAAAAGAGAACAGATCTATTTTAAATAAATACGATTTTCTTTTGATACCGTGAAACAAAATAATAATATGAGCTCTTGGTTCAATAGATATTTGATTTTAAGCGAGATTTGTTGCAACTTAGTTTATAACGCATACATAATTGTATGACAAATCTCAGTTGAATAGTTTCATGTATGCCGAATGTAAATCTTAAATTTAAAAATTTTGTTTAAATGTTAATGGTGCTGAATAAAATTACTTTTAGTTTTATGATACATTAAAATATTTAATCATGTCTTATCTCTTGCGGGGTAGACAGAGCCAATAAATACATATATATATAAATAGCCTTAAAAAGTAAGGCCATATTCAGCTTATTTATGAGATAGTAGTTATAAGAAATCACTGATTTGGTCTCTATTTATCTTTATTTTTTCTGTAGATAATATATTAAAGAAATATCGTAAAAGTTACGGCTCTGTACTATAATATAACTCGATAAATGTTGTTCTAGTTTCCACTCTATTAAAGAAAATAATTCCGACGGATGTAGGTCTTTAATAAAATTTTAAAAAAGTGTAAAGGAAAACAAATGTCAGACTGGATTCCATTCATAAAATGTTCACTCTCTAGCGTTATGTAATCAAATTATGCGAATGAGGTTACAGCTGTATAGTAGTTTAAATAGTAAACAGAATGACCTGGAATTCTCGGGATTCACTTGAAAATTAGGTTTATTTCATAATTAGCGATCGATTTCATTACACTTGGTACGTTTACCCTACAAACTGACAGATGTACAGTATGAAAGAAATATTGTCTAGATGTAGTTTTTCTCTAGTAGTCTATGATAAAATATACAATATTACAATATGTTATTATTACATTATTTTATTATATTATTATATTACTGTTTAAGGAAATGTACTTATAAGTTAAAAAATAATAATAATTGATTGGCTGACATATCAACGCACAGCACGAAGTACTGGAACTAGAAATTTGGAATTAGTTATTTAGTACTTTAAACCACGAAACTAAAGACGCTAAGTTTTGCCTGAATTCCTGAAATCAACGGAACTTTTCGTTTTACAAGTACGCATGCGAAGCCGCAGGCGTACTCTCGTATAGGTAATGATCTAGAAACTATCTCTAAATATAGTCTTCTTATGTTAAACCATGACATTTCACAGGAAGTTTGAGAAATACTTGCTTTATCCGTGAAACAATATACAATTTCTTTGTATTCTATTGTACATTTGGAGCAAATTGATCGGCATATGTTTTCAAAGAAACTTTTGTTGATTTGACATATAGTTACTTTAAATGTAGTGTACAGTATGTAAATGAGGAAAACAGTTTTTTTTAATGGAAAATTAATAATGAAACAATCAAAAAATCAAACTACAAAGAAAAAATTAAACTTAACTATAAAACTCAAAATTTTGTTATCTCCAAAGTACCTACAATTACCATCTTTCTGGTGTTAGTCAAGACCAAGGTCCGCATGTGACTAGGGTCTTGGAATTGGTAAGTCAGATTTTCAGGCGAAATGATACCCTTCTGACCACTGACTGCCATCTAGAACTACCAAACATGTATCGATAAATTCTTATAGTGCTTATTCTTTGACGATTGCTTTCATCGTGTGTTTTCATTCAGCTGCAGCAGGACTGTCGTAGAAACCAAACTACAATGTTTATGGGCCAACGAATTTACGACCAGACATCGTGGCAACCGGCCCATTGTGTTGCAAAACAGCTAATTCATTATGAAAATTAATGAATTTCATTTTAATATCTCAAAATACATTTCTTGGAATCGCAGAAAAAAGCATGATCCTTCACTGCGGCAAAGTTTTTATCAGATTTTAACGTTAACTGTTCAAAATATTATGCAATTTGTGAGGTTCCTTTGAATCGAATACGAAATTGTTCAGCTGAGTTTATCAGGCTTCTTTGTTTGTTGATAGCCCACTGAATTTGTTCGGAGTTCCTTTGAAAATAAATCTGAAATGCGTTCTATTGTATGTGAATGCGTATATAAACAAACATAATATTACGCAGTTAGAGCATGTACTTGCATTCAAAACTGCGTCTTAATATTATGGAGTATGAGTATATGAAAGACTTCATCACCCTGGTGATGAAGTTTCTTCATGATGTATAAGTATATATGTAAATAGGTCAGTTCAAATTGCAAGAAATACATACAAACAATCACGTCTTTTTCTGTTATAGGGTAGATAATGAAATTGACAGGTTGCTTGCTCATCGCCCAAAACTATATACCTAACCAGATTAACGTGGCGTTTCTGGTCTTGTGACTATTGGCTCTATCTGTTCCGCATGGAAAAAACATGATATATTATGTACGAGTATATTTAATTGTGTTAAATGTATTATTCCATATACTTTCTCTTCTCAAGATGTTCAACATTCAAATTCCGCGTTCCACTAGTACATACCTTTTCGAACTGTTGTGGATTTAAGTTCGCACTTGCCAATCCATTTCCTCCGTCAGTTGCATTGTTGCACTATTAATAGAACAACACTGTGATAGAATGCAGATTTAGATCGAAATGCAATCGCGTGCATCCTTTCGACGCCCGAAGTGAATGATAAATGACGGGAAGATGTACATTTTGTGTATATGAGAAATAACCTATATTTCTTTCTCAGTATGCCCGCGGCTCCGAACGCGTTATATGAAAATTCCGTTGATTCTTTTTCCACAGAAATAATTCAAAACCTTGTGCTTAAGCAGTTCCACTGAGTGCATCCCAAGACCATGTAAAATTTCTAAAAGGCCCATCGGTTTAATTTGTGTGTTTATACGCCAGTCAGTTAGATGTGAAATTATAAAGATTTGTTGTATATTTCATCAATTAAAGCACGAGAAACATATAAACCATCAAATTGGGAGTTATTTCTGGTTTGATCATAATCTGATTAACCCGTGTAAAAACAAACGTTCGCACTTTGGAAGACGCGATATACCCAAAGTCAACGTACTTTAAAAGGGGGTTAAACATCCGAAATATGCCGTGTTAATTGTCCAGATTTATAGCATAATAATTTTGTATTATTAGTAATATTTTACAGTCACTTGTAAAATTGTTTTACGCAAAATACCGGGAATGTAATGCAAATCTTTTGCGATTAATCACGATGTGAGTCAGTGGCCGTGTGGATGTTGGATTTCCTTCCGACACGTCGTTTAACAAAAACAAACAGTTGTGTTCTCATAAGATAGATTAGCGACTAAGGTCACGGAATTTGTTTATGCTGTGTGACAATTTTTCTTGTCGTTTTCTTGTAATTTGCAAAAATGATTATTGAGAAAAGGGACAGAAGTGTATGGCTGAAAGCGAAAAGTGCTATCTACATATATTACTAATGTAGCAAAAGTATCCGCTGTAGTTACATCACATTGCTTCTGTCTGCGTTCTTACCAAATAACATGGTCAAGGGGACCATTTCATATAATTAACTAAGGGCGCTGTAGCGTATCTGAAAACGGTAAATGTTTGAGGTGGACTCACAAAGCCGTACTTACGTGTATACTTATTAATATACCACCTTTCATTTTTTTACGTACTTACTCGTGCAGGAAACCTCATGGCACTGTACCTACAGGTACAATGCCATGTGGTTTCCTGCACTTTAATAGAATAGGACCACTCAATCTCTTACCCATGGATGTCGTAAAATGCGACGAAGGGAATGGCTAATTAATGTGGTATTCTTCTTGTAGGCAATGGGCGAGCAATCTGTCACTATTTTAATTTCAATTCTATCACCAGGCCATACAGCTAAACGTGGCCTTTCAGTCTTTTTAAGTCTGTTGGCTCTGTCTACCCTGCGAGGGATATAGACATGATTATATGTATTTATTTATATATATGTATAAAACAAGTATAATTTTATCTGTATATCTATTGTCGCCACTCGCATTCGCGTCTTACTGAACTCGATATCAAATTCAATATAAAGTTTTGATTTGTACTGAAACAACTATTTGACCTGGAATTTCATAAGTGCCAATAAATAACTATTAGCAGTATCGAACAATCCGCAGAAGTAAGTTACCATTACAATCATTGCGTACCCGGAAACCATTGTATCTGGCGTGTCTAATCTGAAATTAATTTTCAATAATAGAATCGTTATGTTTCTAGGTTAAATGTTTATATTAGTGCCAAGATCCCAAGGTCTTAGTTAGAATTGATATCTTTAGTTAACGGAATCGTTTTATAAACATGTCAGAAATGCTTATCCCATGTATTACTAGGTACATTTACATTATTAAATCATCTCATCAGATAAGTTTGGTGTCAATTTGTTTAAATTGGCAAATTGAAACTGATTTTAAAGATGTCATTCTAATGCGAAAGTGAGTTTATTTGTTACCTCTTAACAGTTAAACCACACTGAACCGATTTGTTTGAAATTTTGCATACGTATAATGTGGAGTACAGAGAAGTCTGTATTCTTTTGTAGGTGGCGCTAAAAGTCAGTTAAAATAAGTATAAGTAAACAGGATGCCTAGGCTCTGGCCCTCGATATGCTTTAAATATTTGTTAGTATTGATCTCAAATAAAACACTACATACATAGACATAAATTAAAAGTAATTTATTATGTTACAGAAAAAGCTGTGAAGGAGCTATAATTCTGTAGCTCCATTAAACCCACATGAACAAGCGTGTTCAATCCCAAGGGTATTTGTAATCTATCTGAAAGTAATCCTTTTTATTTCAAAGGTTATCGAGCTATCTGAAGAGAAAATGTCACTAGTGCTGCCAACTTTCACCCATGTAATCCTGGCCGGCATTCTTTTAATCTCATTATTTGTTTACTTGTAGTGTCTGTTAATTATAGTTCCTTGTGTGTTTTGGCTGTTGCCTTTTCTTCCCACGCCGGCCAGATGGGTTAAAGATTTGATTGATTTGAATCGGAATAATATATTTCCGATATCTGCGCGTACCTTAGACGCCTTGCATGAGAGGAGTGAGATTTAGAACTACATAACTAGTTTATGATAACGATCTTTTTACGTTGGATGATGCAACTATGTATAGTTATAGGCTAAGTTGAGCTCTAAATAATTAATATAACTACATTTGAACAATAAAATTGAACCTTATTATTTGTTTCGTTTTGAAAATATTGTGTTAAGTTAATTTGCCGACAAATTTCTTATTACAAAAACAGCTAAAAGTTAATAGATTTATCTTACATTTCATAGCTGCTTCACGTATCAAAATGGACAATGCTGTGGGTAAATTCCCGATATTTTCGCAGTGCCGAGATTACTCTACTTTTTCTTCTTAAGTCAAAGAAAAAGTTAATTTATTTGACTTAAATAAGAATTAAAAAACCAAGGGCAACATCTCGATCACATATAACCTACCTAATACCTAGAATCTACCTAATGTAACCAATATCGAAATAAAATAGGCACGATCCATTTATAAATATTTAAACATACATATTTATGTTATTAGATCATTAAACTCGTCTACTTCCAGATTTATTTCATGATATCGATTAATCATCGATCCGGCATTAAAACTACCAGAACGTCCATAAAGAGTGCAGCTGTGGCTTAGTTAGATTATCCACTCAAAACTCATAGCCAATTTTAAGGTCACCTGTATTAACTGTTTGAATAATGGTAATACTCGATCATAAATAACAATGTATCGAATATGTATTGTGAATAAGACGTAAAAAAATATTTGAGCATTTTGCTTTTGTTCACTTTCCAATATAACTATTTAATCTATACCTATCACATCTTCTTTTCTATCTTTGCACTAGCTGTTTCGGTAGCCCGCGACTTCAACCGTCGTAAAACCATGCATGACTGAATTTAATGACCTGACAATTCCAATTGATAAAAGCTGACTTTCTGCCCCCATTAAGAGAAAAAAAAAACATATTGGTCCCAACCAAACACATCTGAGAAAACCGCATTTAAATCTTAACTATATTTTTCGTGTAATAAGAGCATAGAAATACACACAGTAATCCTAAAAAATACTTTTCACCCCGTTACGTATAAAAACAGGTTATTTCTGGATCTCCGCCCGTATGGAGAAATTTCTCCGATGTCATGGGAATTTTGAGAATATATTCATATAATTTTGTTTGATAACTGTGTTATTGTCTACTGTCAACTACTTATTCTTCCTAAGATATTTTTTAATTAATTAAATTAAAAAGGTCAATCAAAAGGTTCAAAGGTCAAACATCAGAGACGAAGGTCTATTAATGTCACCTTACATACGAGTATGATCAAATTCTGAACACGTGAAATCACTTGATGGTCTTTAATTTCATGAGTTATTGGAACAAATACACGTGATCTTGGTTCTCAGGATTTTGAACCCATTCATTTGAAAGCAAATTTTCGAAACTCGTGCCAGTATTCACACTAAATTCATTGATAATATAGTTCTGTACCTATCAATTAAATGTCTTACGCATAGAGTACATTGTAAGTACCCATTATAAATTTATGTTGAACAGTAGAAGATGACACGTCTATTTTACGTACATACTTCTATATCTATGGATAATTTATAATTTTTTATTTGCTAAACAACACATTTCATGTTAAGAAAGTTTGGTTTTACTCACAAATAAAATTGCACAAGTAATCGTTGTTTTTATTCCTATTTTATACGCAAGACGAGATAGAAAAGTTTTATTCTACTTTACCTGTAACTATAAGGCCATTGTCATAGCTATCCATAAAAATATTGAAATACTACATCCTTATCCTTTACGGGGAAGACAGAACCCAATCAATTAGAAGATCACGAAAGAAAAATCCCGAGTTTATAAGCCATTTCCTTTTACAAGACAATATGTGTTTTGATATCTAGCATTGGTTCTTTGAATAGAGTGTCCTGAAATATCCAGTATCATATTTTTTGCAGGTACTTGCCCTTTCACAGAGGCTCGCCATGGCATGAAACGTGTTTGGTTTCTCACAAAAACAAAACAATCCTTTTGTGTAAGGTCAAAGGCCTAAATCTTGCTTCTGAGTTTTAGAAGCTGTGTTTTGTTGTAATATACCATGCGGTATATAATGTTTATTACGGCGTATATGAATATTTCAAAGAAACCGAGTCGGATCGATATATTAAATTCAATCTAAGATTGAATGAGGACATCGGAATAATCCACCAGGCCAATAAACATTCTCCCGATTGACTCTTTGATAAAAATATCGATAACGATAAATAAATTTGGCCCCCACTAATATTTATAGCTTTATTTTTTGACTTGACCGCAGGAGCGTTTGAACTTCATAATTAAATATTTTATTAATGGTTTGAGGTCATACAAATATATGTAGTGTTGGTAATGACGCGTTATGATGAGAGCAAACAAACAGGGTTATGGCTTGGTCACTTTTCCTGTGCGTGAAAGCTGTTACGAAGTCAAGGCGATGGAATTTACTCCTCATCATTCAATCATCACCACTAATTATAATATCCGTATAATTTTCCATTAATTTCAAGCGTCTTTAGGTTGTTTGTGACGAGAATAAGTTGAAGCATCAGCAATTTTGAAGTGAATGAATAATATTATATATTCTACTGTATATATATTCTTTATTTATTTAATGAAGAGGAAGGTTTATATAATAAAAAGGTATTTATCATTAGCATTACCCCCGTGCGTGTTTATTATTCAGCTGAGAATAACATTAAACCTAGAAACTGTTTAGTACTCGAGTAAATTGTTCACGTGGTTCACTATGAATGGACACTTAGTGCTGTGCAAACAAACGCACGCCCTAGTGTACACGTTCTTACCAACACTAGCTATAAATGTTTGATTCCCAGCTTGCCACAAACATGATTTATATAATTTCGGCTATAAATATCAATACACTCATCGTTCTTCTCTAAGCGTAAGTCCTGGCTGCGTCATCATTTTTGAAAAAAGAGCCCAAGGAGCGCCTATATTTTCCTGGATTTAGGTAAGTCAAGATTTTTTTCACGAAGAGACTCACTACTGAAGTTCTATAAATATCGCTCGGCTATTAACGACTTAATTTCTTACATCAAAGAGATCTATCCATAAATAATTTTTACCGACTTGGGTTTACATTAAATTTAGATCCCACCGATATTTTTTAGACATGCGTTTGCGAGAAATTCAGCCATTTAGTTAGGATAGTAAGGTTTTTGCTGTATGTGCCAGGTGAACCTTATATCTCGAAGATGAATTAAAGTTTATCAATAAAAAGGCTTACAAACTGGAAAGTCTCATTTTAGAAAATAGTCATTCAACTAAACTTTTGTGTGTTGCTGACTCCGTGTACCGCGTAAGGGATAAAGATGTAACGTAAGGGGCTTTAGTTTATATGTTTAAAGAAAAGAACTTTAATATGGGTTTCTTTCAATTTTTACTATTGGTACATTATTTGGGTTTGGAACGATCATGTAGTGTGTTTATCGTGAGCACTAGACTTTATTTATCGGAAATTTTCCAATTCAGCCGCTATAATTAACTGTAGATTGTCCTGATCTAATTACCTATATTCACAGACGAGAGCTCATGCATATTGTTTGTGTGCTTTAATTAATTTTTATTTCATTAGGGATATTGCTTATAAAGAGTTAAATATTTATAAATCATCAGCCGTCCATCGGACCAAAACTTCGAGTCTTTATGAATCAACTATCTCGAAAAGACTAGAAGATTCAACAAATAGTGACGGTATAATATCGCATAATAAAGTTTTGAAGCCTTTTCCTTGATTGACTTTTACAATCTACACGGGAAAAGAAGCTGGCTGCAGTCACCATCGCTACCAGTCCTGCATTTCCACCCAGAACTGGTAGCGATGGCAAAACTGTCAGGAAAGGTGTAGTGTAGTAGCACGTGCGACGCCATTTTTATCGTTTTATCGCGCTCAAAACTTATCGCTGTTTTGCTTTTTCTGCTACGGGGGTAGACTAGACTGCTAGCAGCTGCTCCACTTTTTCTCTCTCTCTCACTCGTAGATTGTAAAAGTCAAAAAATAAATATGTTCCTTGTAGGCTATGTGCAAGCAACCAGTTACTCTAAATCTAAATCGAGTTAAAACTTGCGTTTCAATCTGAGTGCGTGTTAGTATTGGTGTTGCCTATACCTACCGTAAGGGTCGAAGTCGTATAATATATGGTATGTGTATATAACATAGTGTATGTCGCAAACATACCAAGGGTATGTTGGTATGCCTCAATATATGTTTGCAATTTTGAACATAGCTTAAATCCAATAATCGTTAACATCGACCAATTTGTCAAAGCTTATAGTTCAGTGAACTCTGTGATATTGACAGCAGTAGAAATAATTTGCAGGGATTTGGAAATTGACATAACTGAGCATTTATTATATTGGACAAAGTTAATATTGTACATATCATAGTAACGATATAGTTACGTTATTATGATTAAGTGAAATGAATTAAACTTATGTTTATCTAATTTGACCTGTGCGTAATTAACTAGCTAAGTATTTAGATTATACCACTTTGGAGTAACTGTACCTTTGTGTGGTCTAAGTATCTCAGTGTTGTGTTGTAATAGTTAGCTTCTTAAACAGTAATGAAATAATTTTGAACTTCCGATAGTAAGTAGATATAATACTAACGTGTAGTTAAATTACATTGATAACCGATATGATGATAATCTTTTGAGAAATTTGGTAAAATTTACTGACAGAGACTGCTTTATCGCATTAGGTAGATACATTTTACGTGCATAAAGTTTAAGTAAAGAAATGGAGTATAACTTACTCCGCAACAATTGATTTAAAGTGACCACAAATTTGGCTGCGCCGCATGCTGTTCGCGCTGCGGCCACTGCGCCGCGGGTGAGTGCGCAAAGTTGCATAATAACTTCATACAAAATCATTCAAATGTAGCAACTGCAGTGCGTGTCGCGCGACCAAGTTGTCGCTCAATATGCCGCCTTTACTAGATTTTAGAGATAAACATGATAATGAAGGAATATTAAATATGAAATACGGGCAAACTAATTTGTCATAAGACTATTCGTCACTGTCATCGTCGCGTCGGGAACATGGCAAAACCCAGCAAAAACAAATCAATGGAGTTTCCCGTTGGACATAGAAAGGCCAGTGAACTCCAACTCCAACGACCGAACTCAAAAAAGGTGCCTATTGCAAGGATTCACATCATCGCAAGGGACAGTGATTCTGTCTCAGAACAGATACATTATGAACATAATATTAGTTTTATAGTCAACCGTCGATTACGGTGGAGGAAAATCTATGATCTAGTGTGGGAATCTATTAACATTGTGTAATCACGAGATCACCAAGTCGTTCTAGTTTCAAACATATAAATAAAATACACAGATTCCTAGTGGGTAGTGAAAATCTTGTATAAATTCTGTAAAGACTTGAAATTTTCTGAATTTATTTAGTTTTAATCACTACTTGATATTAGAGCTTTCTGTTAGATCGAACGGTTGAATGGCATAGTTTAAAGCTTTGGATCAAAAAGTTAAAAAAATAAATGTCAAGTTCAATGAACTTTTAAACATAGTTCTTTCGTCACATACTATCAAATATACAAAAGGATGGATGGTTCTTTAATGTGACCATCGGGAGACCGCGAGCTGACAAAAACTGTGTAAAGATTTATGAGAGAAAGTGGAAATTATTCAGGGATCAAGAACCTATAATTGCGTTATGATTTAATATAGAAAATATTGTTTCAGTTTCAAATTATATCATCATCTGGAACGTATATGAACATTTTCTAATTGTAGAAATGTTTGAAACGAATGCTTCAATGAATAATCATAAAAAAATACATAAGTTCACAGACTTCTTTTTATACTATCATTCAATGGCTTCAAACTATACACATTATACATATAAAGTAAACTTGCGACAGGCTGAGGCACCACAGTAAGTAATCCATCGTCAGCACCATACAAAGTTGCACCGGGAATTTCTAGAATATGCAAACTGTAAATTTTAAAAAAAATTATCTGTCTAAAGAATAAACTCAAACGTTGGTAAACTTGGAAACAGGTTATTTGTTAAAAGCTCTCATGTCAATTGATATGTTAACCAAAATTTTCTTTTGTTAAAACCACAATACAAATTATATGTAGACATTTGATATTTCGAAATAAATGTATTATCAACGAACGAATGAGCTTATATTTTAAGAGCTATCAATGTACATTTCTAATCTGCTTCTATAGCTTTTGATTATCGATATAATATGATCCATATAATGGATTGTGTAATTTGATCACCTAACTCTATCGTAACTATTAACCCGTTTTTTTTTTATTTCATAAAGTGACATGCGTGGGCTGTTTTCAAGAGCAAGCCGCGTTATGCACAGCTTCTATTACGCAAAGTTTAGATTATTAAGTGAACGATAAAACATTTTTTTAAATACAAGTAGTTTGTATAAAGTTATGCTTGTTAGGAAACTCTAACAAGGTGAATATTATTTGTCAAAGCTCCGTGAAATCTTCAGGCTTGGAAGATTCCAATATACGCCTGACATTCCATATTCTATTTATACGTGTCGTTTATAAGTAATGAATGATTCTGATTGATACCAATCCGATAGATAAAGGTAGCATTTCAGTAGGTATACTTAAAGAGTGTTGAAGTCATTTCAGAAAATTAAAAAATGTCAAAGTTCTACTTATAATAATTTTATCTAGATGTCCCACGGGTCGTAGTAGAAATGCAACTTAAAATACTAACTTCATTAGATTTATTAACGAGCCGCTCTATCTTTCAAACTGTATATACTTTTTATTTCACTTATTTTGTTAAAATTTTCCTCCTTTAAACATTCAAAGACAAATTTCAGCGAAATTTTATTCTTTTATACAAAATATTCTGAAGAAAAAAGGATACATAGGCTCACCACTAACAAGTAATTGCATTTTGCAAAATAAATTACATTTCCATGGAATCTCCTCCAAGACGCGACATGGAAACGGAAATTCTCCTCAGCGCAGGCTGCCTCTGCGCGCTCTGTTCTTGTTAAATCACTAAATTGAGTTAACATTATGTAAATATCCGTCCGCGAAACATTACGCGTAATTTCATTTATTTATTTTAAGGAGTAAATGTATCTATTAAAATATTTCATTTAATTTAACAAATGTGAAGGTGTTATTAATTTACGTGTTTACATATATTACTTGCACACATATACTGAAATCACGTCTGTAGTCCTAGGGCCCTCTGAGGGATAAAAAAATAAAAATATATGTAGACAGAAAAAGTGCAAAAATCACATGTGTCGAAGGTCTTTAGGTGGAGGATTTGACAGGTGCCTGTCCTATGAATCACATATGAACAAATCAATTGTTAAAACTAGTATTGCCGTGTGGTTCCCGGCACTAATAGAAAAAAGAATAGAACCACTCCTTTTCCATAGATGTTGTAAAAGTCGACTATTGGTGATTGGATTGGTGGACTTGAAATCAGTCTTCTCGATTGATGTGATTTTATGGGGTAAAAGAAAAATAACCCAAACCGAAGGAAGACCCCAGAAATACTAAAGCATGTTCAAAGTACATTTGCATTGTCACAGGAAATAAATTAGCCCGAGTGACAAGTACGTTCAAAGTTTAATAAAGACCCTCTAAATATTTAAGGAGATTCCTCTGTTGCTTTTAAATTGTTTAATTAACTAAATTGTGAGATCGTACACACAGACTTAGTGGGGGGTCAGTGACCTCCGTAACTTGATAATAGCTCAGTACGAGTAACCTGCACCGATCGATTGATAGATTCAGGAAAACTTAAATGGGAGTAATAGCTAAGTTTGAAACACGATGTTTAAACTTAAGTTTGATAAATGAGCCGATTACAAAGCCTTTATTAGATTAAGGATAAAAAGATCTTAGTATACCTAAGCACAGGGCTTCAGACTTTTAAACATTTTTTTTTTGTAATGTTGTCTGTTTGTAATAATTTCCCAAAGAAACCACGACACCTATTTGTAAGAACGTTAATTACTTGAAGCGTTTGGCCTCAAGTAATTAAGGCGAAGCTGTAGGAAAAAGCTAGTAAATTATAATCGACATATTTTATGTATTATTTCAAACCTTCCAGTATTTTGAAGCTTACATCTCTGTCTACCCTGTAAGGGATGAAGACGTGATATGTATGTATGTTATTTATTATCAGATATTTGACAAACAATATAGGCTACACTTGCTACGATAATTGCTACGACCCGGCGTAGACTGTACTACGAGTACGACGATACTACGATCTTTGTTACTGAGAACTACTATTATTGCGTCAAAACAATCTAATAAATTTATTGTGTACGGTTCATTGAACTCTCTGTGAAATGCCTAATATTGTTATTGATCACGTGTTCTCATATGCAAAGTAGTGAATTAGAATTTGATTGATCGGAGTAAAAGTACTAAGCATATTGTGGTTTTCCTTTCATTATTATGCGAATACATTATTTTCTTTTCAGTACGATATACTGAAATAGGAAATTTAATATAGCTTTGGTATCGTGGAATCGGCTTTCCTCAAACATAAAGACCAATTTCAACAGACGAAAATTCGGATATTATTTAGAATTGCTTTTAATTCTTTCTGTCCGTTTGTATGACATAAATAGGCTACTAAAGAACGCCCGCTGCTCCACTCACGAAAAGTCAAACTCCTTTTTGACTTCAGATTTCCGGGAAATCCTCTCTTAGTGTATCCCAAGACCACATAAGGAAATTTCAAATCAGAGGATTTGTTTGTCCTGAAATGCGGAAGTGTGTAAGGATGTGTGTTTGTCACTCTTGCACGCAAAATTTACTGCATTTTTATGAAATTTAGTACAGGGGTAGAATATAACCTATAACATATATGGTACTTTTTATCCCATAATTCTTGCGGGAGCAAAGTCACGAGGCGCAGCTGGTATAGAAGATATGCAGCAAAGACATAATATACCTTAATTTGGATTTAAAAGGGTTAAATTTACGCGACATTACACAATCGTTGCACGTGCTCCCAATTTTTTTGGCAGTCCAATAAAAGAAGTCTGATGACGGCTTATTAAACCTTTACCTTTTGAATAATTAATTCCAGCATCTCGATCCCGAGGTTGGCAGTAACGAAATGGAAATTTGCATTTCCTTTTAAGAAACCCAACTAGGCCGGTCATTGACCTCGAGCTATTTTAATTAAAGCAGACGATATAATTTAAAAAATATATACTTGATATATGTGTGGTTCGCGTTACAATAGGAACACTAAATCTAAGTTCAGTGGACGTCGTTAGAGGTAACTAGAGAATAAGCAATTTAATCTTGTGTTTCCTACGCTTACCTAATATTCATGCTCTAAACACGAATATATTCTTCTATTAACGAGGTTACGATAGTCGAACGGAGTAGAACGAACCTCAAAGTAATGGAGGCGTTGTCACTAACTATTATAAAATAATGATTTTTATTGTGAAATTAATGTATAAGCTTTAAGTATAGGATTAGTTATTTAGTTTATGCATTGAACAAGGTAAAATTCTCTACTTAAGAAATTGACAGTTGACACAATTTAACAACGCACTTAAACCTTATTGCTATCGTTTTAACTTACAGATTCTTAAATAGCACTTAAACGGTAATTGACTCATCAGGACAGACATCAAAGCCTTTGGATTAAGGCAACGTTCACAATAGGATGCACTGGCAAAGGTCAAAGGTCAGCAATGAGGCCGACCGACGACCTCTTCTTTCAACATTTTCATTACCTATTAGGATGGTACTCCATCTAGTGTCACTTCCGTCATTGCTAACCTTTGGTATAGTATTGTTCACATAGGGAAAGCGTACATGGTCAAGTGGCTAAAAAGTTCAACTTTAAAATATATTAGTTATTCGCCAAGAACTTAGATCAAGAAAGATCTTAAATTTTTAATTATTTTAATAATCAGACCAACAGTTGTAAACATACATACAAAAAATATATTTTCGCCCCAAGTTGATTGGTAGACCTCAATCGCTTCGCTCGCTAGGTCAAATAATGCACAGAGGTCCGAGTCCTATCTTAACCATGGAATGTGCCAGAGATATATTTTTCGAAAGAGGTTCTGGTACATGGTGCAGTTTAATGACGTACGGTGATGCACATTCAGGCAACTGATGGTGTAACCATTATCCAATATGGGTTAGGTTTCCTGTGAAGGTCGAGAAGGTTTAGATAAAGTTTGAGGTCACATTGTGTAGAAACCTGACTTACCCATTCTGTTCGTCGGTTTCAAGAGTAATAAGACTCTTTGGTGCAAGATAGTATAAAGATATTTTTATTTCTTTATACTTCTATTTATATCTAACTCCGTTATAGCAGTGTGTTTTGGAAATAAGAGTCACGTCAGACATCATGTTACTGACAGGGAACAGTGACAAGTGCTTTCACAGTTAAATATAAAAGTTGTTTCAGTTTTCAAGTTTGATATCAAAACGTGTTATCGACATGTGAATAGTCAGTTGACTTTTGAGGCGAAGAATAAACTATTTTTATTCAGTTATAGAAAAACAGATCTTACAAAAACTATTTTTACTTGTATTTCTCGTCAGGTAGTCATCGCATCGCGCTTATGACATTAATTATCTCATATAATATAAAAGACTCACATGGCATTTTACTAAGTTCTAAAAAAAACTTATTCAATGTAAACTCGTCGCGCCGGGGTCTCTCCAAGATTCCAATCTTTATTATATGATGTTAAGTAATAGTACTAAACTACCGTAGCTTGTGCGGTCTCCCTCATTCTATGTGTAATACAGTTTCCGGGACGTGAGTCCTGTAAAGATTAGGGTCGATTTGTTGAGAACTTAGCTTTCACTGACGATCTCGCACCTTTTTACAGCAACGGTTCGATGGAAAATTTGGGTTTTTATGTAAAATGTTGATTTTCCTGCAAAACGATAACAGTAATAATTACCTGTTCTCATTCTATATTTGGGGCCTACACTATATGATAAATATATATTTTTTTTTATTAAATCTAATAATTATGTAAAGATGCTGTCTCTGTCTACTTCTTTGGGAAAAGGCGTGATGTATGTCAGTACGTTATTTATTCATTCACTAATTCATTAGATCGATACACTTTTGTTATTGTTGTCGCAGCAAATATTTTTTTCTGAAGAAAAGTTCAAACATACTTAAGCTAGGGTTCTCGTACCTTTGATCCTCAGGAAGTAAACATTGAGCCACAGAACACCGAAGATCGACCTTGGTGCACGTGTTTATGTGCTCTGTGGAGCCCGAGTCAATGTTCTTGAACGAACGCATGACACATTTCCGTGACAACTCGAGCGCATAAAATTTCATTTTACAGAGATAGCATTGGGCAGAGCAGCTTGTGCTTGACTTCTCTGTGCAAGTAATATACAAATTTCTCTAAATAATAATTGGCAGTTTTACAATCTCGTTTACTTGTGTCTAATACACATACATACATAAAATCATACATAAAATCACGCCTCTTTCCCGGAGGGGTAGGCAGAGACTACCTCTTTCCACTTGCCACGATCTCTGCATATTTCCTTTGCTTCATCCACATTCATAACTCTCTTCAATAATAATACACACTCCTCCCATATGAAATCTGTGTACATGGAGGTATTCACAAATAATAGTATTTATAAATTATTTTAATATCCTAAGATGTTGCTTTTTTCTGCACTTTTATTGCATTTGATTTGTCTAGATAATAATAAGTTAAGTATCTAAATACCTATATCACATATTTTTAGTAGAATTGCATTGCGTGACTGGAAGCATTTCAGTAGGTGCTAATGATAAAATGATGTTTTTTCGAATGAAATACTAATAACGCTTTACATCAATGAAATATTCCCGATTCTTACCACATGACATACTTACACGAAAGGTTGTGGACGAGATCCTAGTTCAGTGCTCTGTGAGTGGGATCTTTGATCCGTAGCAAACAAACATTTGAGTTAACGTTTTTGATCGTATGTGTGACACATTTTGTTCGATGTATAGACCCCTATGTGGTCAATGCTTTCATTAACAAAAAAAACATATACATATAACCACGGCTATATAGTCTCAAAAAGACTGAAAGACCACGTTCAGCTGTGCTGGCTGTAAAATGGAATTGAGATTCAAATAGTGACAGGTTGGTACCCCATCGTCTATAAGAGTAATCCCAAGTTTATAAGCCTATCCCTTAGTCGCCTTTAACTAAATGGGAATGAAATTGATTGGTTCTATTATAAAGTTCCGAAAACCACACGACAAATATATTTTTAGTCAACTTGATGTATTTCATATTAGATGGATCTGGGATTTTGCTCTATTGAATCTAATTCGTCATTCACATATATGATATTTACATATACGTGAAGCTGCATTACTTAACTTAAACCATTTAACGAGAACGGTTTTTAAGGTGCATACTTATGATGGGTTACGTTATTGTTAATATATTTAAGCAACAAAATAAAATGCACAAAATAATTATTTACATTTCTTACAGCCCATATCAAGCATTTCCGAGTCGTATCTTTGATCCGTAGCAAGTAAACAAAGTCAACGTTCTCTTTCGTACGCGTGACACATTTCTGTGACAACTCGAGCGGCGCGGCGTTGAGTTTCAAACATTGTTTCAGGGGAGGAATTCATGATATCCGATGAGCCGGGCAATGACCGATGTTCACTCTAATTCGTTCAAAGGTAAAGCCTGTTATAGAAGTTGCAAGTGCCCAGTTAAGAATTTAGAGGTCAGTGGACATTTTTTGTATCTAGAAGTATTTGTTTGTTAAACTGATGGTTTTGAAGTAATATAAATAGCTTTGTTTATGGTACTTTAGTATCTATATATTAAGAAAAAACTGCATCCGAATTTTGAATGGGAAAACTTTTTTTTTAAAGAAAATCGTATTTGAATTTATTAAATCTATTAAAGAGTACCTAATTGTTTACTTAATCTTTTTTCTTTGCCTATGATTTGTGAGTAAATTTTATATTTTGAATTATAAGCGCATATGTCTGTGTGCTTGTTGATGAAATTAGCTTCACATAATAAACATTCAGTATCAAAATATAATTTAACTCATTCTTTTACCTTACCGCAGTTTATTATCCGTGAACCAATCAATACGATAAAAAAACATCAATGCTTTACCTTTTCCTCAATTTATTATCCGTGGCCATCTCATCTCAGCAAGATACCGCTACAGTATCAATATAGCCTCCACGAGCTAAGATTTATAAGTCCGTGTTAACCAAAATCCTCTAACCTTGCTTTACACGTGTAAGTTCTTCAGTTAGTAAGTTAATGAATGTGTATCGTAAGTTTTCTTATAGAATGAAAATACACCTGTATACAGTGTCGGAATACTGGATCCAATTTTATGTTGATAACTGATCGATGGTAGTTGAATATTGAAATAGCTCTTTGAATTTAACTGAGGAAGTTCAATTTCTATTGGGAATCCGGGGTCATTGACTGACGATACCCGTCATCCATTCTGTTCAGGGTTGCTGATCGTTTTTGCGGTTTATCCCTATTTTATGGAACGTAGGCTCGACATAAAGAGACTTGCCAATTCGGCACATTTGTCTACCGCAGCATTCTAGCTACCTTTATAGAACGGATGAAATGATTAGCATTATTTGCTGATAAGAACAGTTTGCATATAGGCATTTTTTAAGTTCAGAGACCTCAGAAGCCTATGGAGGTCATCGCCACGAGAAAAAAACTCCCACACAACTATTTTCATATGCCTTTCGAGGAGAATAAATAAACTGATAGGAAGGTAATCTTAGACACCCACAACTTTCTTATTTTGACAATGTAATAATCTTTGAAAGTCAGTTGTATTCAATAATGTGAAATGAATAAAGGTACAAGGTAAACATTCGTGGACCCGAGGTTTTTTTGGACTTTAAGAACAGTTTGCCTCATTGGCATTTACGAGTACTTTTACAGCGGGACATTATAGGCAAGAGTTTAACGCCTCTTCAAACAGAAAGCGCGCAAGGGACTCCCAGGTGGTACGAATCTCGGCCTTGGATTTTGCCATGAGATTGAACCTAAGGAATCTCGATATTGGCTACATTAGGAATCTCCACTACCCCACATCTTCAATCGTGTTTTGACTCTTATCAAAACGCTTATAGCAATCAATGCGTTGTGGCAATCATAAAAAGATCACAAAGTGTCTCGCGCCATAACTGTTTGCTATTATGCTTCCTTGGAGTTAATGAGTCTGGAGGCTTCAAGCCAGATTGGACACTAAAACACTTTTCATTCTAAGTGAAAGGTTTTAAATAAATTATATATCACACTTTGTTTAGAAACTGTATTGAAAAATAACACTTAAAAAACTTTTATTCAAACTTGTTTTTAGTTTGTAGATTGTGACGTGAACCTGTAAACAAACAAACATTTTTATTGATTTTGAAGGTCAAATAATGTCATATAATTTCCCAAATATGTTACGTACCAGTTTCCTGGACTTTTAAGACTTTAAACTTCAGCAATGAAACGGAAACGTACGCGTTTAAAAGCAGCGCTAAAGATTTTTGGATTTAGATTGGATTTATTATCATTATCAATGTTGTGAATGGAATGTTGTGATGTGAAAGAAGATGTAGTTACAGGAATAGAAAAGGGTATGTTAAGATGGTTCGGTCATGTGGAGAGGATGAATGAAAGCAGGTTGACTAAGCAGATATACAAGGAGAGTGTGGAGGGAAAGTTCGGAGTGGGAAGACCTAGACGAACGTATCTTGATCAAATTAAGGACGTCCTGGTAAAGGGTCAGGTCAAAAGTACCCGAAACCGCCGAGCTTGTATGAAGAGAGTTATGAATGTGGACGAAGCGAAAGAAGTATGCAGAGATCGTGGCAAGTGGAAAGAGGTAGTCTCTGCCTACCCCTCCGGGAAAGAGGCGTGATTTTATGTATGTATGTATGTATGTTATTATCATTATCATTAGCAACAGAAAATACTCGTATGTAGTTTGAAACAAGTACATTGTTCTGAGATATATAAATCAATGATCCTGTGGAGACATCGCATTATCGTCATATATTTAGACAATGTGTCAATATGTGTCAACGTATCGACTGAGGTGTCAACAGTGTTGACATAATACTTTTCTAAATCAATGCGAATATAAATTATAAATTTTTAATGTATTATTTATATATATTTATGTATCTGCATTGATCGAAAATGTATACGAACATTTATTTAGTAAATAACATATCTGAGGAATGCAACGCCAAAGTGAGCCGAGTGGTAGTCATGTAACAACAAAGCCAAGTGACCTGCCTGAACAAGAATCCCTTAAAACTGATGAAGAATTGTTCGCAGCGAGCGTTCAGTTTCTAAGGAAAAGGTTGTATGAAAAGAATTTTCAGATAAATGCGGATTCACAAAGTACGTCCCAAAGTTGTGCTTGTTTAATAAATAATCGCTCACAACAACGTGCATCTGATCAACTTGAACAAGTCCAAAAAGACGAAAGTAATATTGATTTTCCAACACTTGTTGGTTCATCTCTTTCTATGCATCAAGTACTTCCATTCCCAAAGTCAAACAAGTACGGTTTTTTTGCCCGCTTGAAAAATACGTTCAAGAAGTACAAATCGTACTATGATATGGAAACTAAAGATGAATCATTGGACCACAAAACTACATCAAGCTTTAAGTTCCCACTAAATGATCGGCTAAACAAACCTCTCCATTCATCATGTTTAGTGGAAATAACGGAAGAAACTAAGGAATGTCTTGAAGTGAAATCAGACAAGAGCAATACGTACAAAAGTGACAAACAAATTGCTCGGTAATATTTCTAGGCGTCATGAAATTTTATTGGAAGGCTGAATTTCTATATAAAATATATTGTAATCATTATTTGTAGTACAAAAATCTTGATTTCTATTGTGGCTCGTTTATATTGTATAAAAACTTAATAGTTATTATCTAAATATTTAGTTTAATATTTTTCTATAGATTTTTTAAGAATAACTCTTCTAGAGCAGTCTTGCCTCGTTTTGTAAGTCACTGAATAGCTGAACTACCAACAAATTATATTGAGATCGGTGACATGTTTGAAAGATGGACTCACTGTGGGCCAGCAAGCGCGGTACAGGAAAAGGGCCTAAATTGATGTAGTTGTAGATGAGAGATTAAATTGGTAATGAAGAAGATCGTATATCCTACCCCTCATAGTATATTCCATTACGATAGGCTGCTTACCTGATTGCCAACCATCTTTGTCAATATAATTCTTATGACAAAAATAGTTATTTGTTTTTACAAAAGCGGTCCTATCAAATTATGGCGGGAACCACAGGACCGTATAAAATGTTTTCCCACATCCTAAAGGTCAATAGGTATATCAGGCGGAAAAATGTTCCGGTAATTTAAACGATACTTACCTAGTCAAATATCATCTTTATTTCGTTGTGTCACAACTGAAAATTTAAAACAACCAGCAAACATACCATTTTAATAATGCATACTATTTTCAGCTTTGTTTGAAATACAGTTGACATTTAATTAGGTACCACTTAAATGTGCTCGAACGTTTTAGCCCGTCTGATATAATTGACCTTAAACCTCCTTACAATACTCACGCTGATACTTGGAACGGGGTAAACAGTGTAATATAGATTTATTTGTCGAATCAAGATTTAGTAACAGGAGAATATTTTCGACTTTCCACCCTGGTAACTGAAATGGTATTAGCCATGACAAAAGGCTATTTAGGAAAATGTAACCAAAATCAACAAAAAAAAATCCAACTCAGGCTTGGTTCCGATCTAGTCTTTGGGTTTGGGGAAGCCAGATAAAATAATCTGGTTAATTCCATTGGTCCCATTGAGATATTTGTATTGGTACTTTTTGGACTAAATATTCCGTGTATCCCACTAGTCCGATGGTGGGACAACTGAGAATAATTCGTTGGTGTCACTAATCCCATGGGATTACTTCTCACTTGTCTTACTATGGAACAACTCGATAGGACTAATGGGATCCAACATTGTTTTTCAAAACCTAGATAAGGTAATGAGTCGTACGCATCCGCTAGGAGTACAATCAGAAACATACTGAAATAATGAAGTGATTATTTCGTTGCTATAAACACGAACTAATTGTTGGATTTTTTAATATATGATTTGGAGATCGTTGAGTAGGATTCGAATAATTGACTGAATCCTTAAGAAGTCAAAATTTGCTTTTCCTCATGTTACATTTAAAAACCTTAACAAGTGACTGTTGTTCGTAGCTAACCGCAAAACTTTATGATTAATAGAAATGATTTTGTGAAAGATTTTTTTAGCAAGATAAATAAAAATTTGCATACCATTACGTCTGTCGGGTCAACGACTTTTAAATGTAAACTGAATACAATAAAACATTAATCAAGATTATCATGAGACGCTTTTGCTACATATTGTACTGTTATTTTTTTAAATGGAATACTTACTGAAATGCGAAAATTGTCGCCGCCCCTCTGGAAAGGAGCCGGGGGTCCGTCTATCACGTTAATATCTTGGATTGGGTAAGTCAGCTTTTTACGTTACGGGGCTCCTGACGATTCGCAAGCTTCGATAGGTCATAATTACACCTACAAGTCTACTCACGATGATGGTCTCTCTCACTGTAAAAGTATCGGTAAAGTAGGTCTTCTTTCTCTTAGTCCAGGTTACATCCTATGAGGATGGAGATGACTTTGGAGAAGAGTCCTAGTGGCCTCAACTACGGATCCTGGATTTGGTGAGGCAAGTTTTTACACGAAACGAGTCTCATCTTCTCTCGCTCTCGCTTTGCGCTTCTCTCTTCTCGGGCTAAGATTCCCTGCCAAGACTGCATCTTTGCAGTATTGGAACATGGTAGAGTAGAGTAGGTAATCATTGGTATACATGGCCGTAAGTATAGGGTTTGGTTTGGGTTTTCTTCCTACTTATTTTACTTGTATAATAAATGCGAAAGTTCAGAAGGATGTGTATGTTTGTTGCTCTTGCACGCAACATCTACTGGACGAATTACACATTAGATATATAGGTAGAAATTTCGGAAAGTTGCACGGAGGCGAAGTGCTGCTAGTATTTTAGAAGATAAATGTAGGATTGTGATTGGGTAAATTACTAGTTGCCAGCGAACCGCGTGTGGTACCTAACTTATTTTTAGAAATAAGATTCTCTTCTTAATTTGACTTCGTGGGCTGAAAAAGGATTATTATATCTAGGATAATCCACCGATGAGTTTATGATTACGTGCTACAGAAATAACCTTTCTCCGTACCCGTAGTCGCCTTCCGACAGCAGAGATGTATTCTGGCCTTGTATAGTTAGTTCACTAGGACTATAATTAATGAATTTTATTAAGAATGATCTATAGAGAGAAGATACCAGAGAAAAAGAGAGACAAAAAAGACCAACGATACTTGTGAATAGTATTGTGAAATAGTAGTTACTTACTTACCTATAATACTTTTAATTGTTAAAATCATAAAGAGTAAATTATAGATTTGATTATATCATATAAATTTATTTTTCAAAGTAAAAATAGCTTTGACAGGTATTTTAATTCACCACAAGCATGTTATGTTAATTATAGCTTTCTAAGAAATTATGTAACGTATCCTACCTTACAAATAAATTAGGCAAGTAAATGAGATTATTGGAACAGACTGAATTAACTTTTTACTTATTTACACACTAAGGCACTAGTTTAATTTAAGGTATTTTTAAGTATAAACAAGAATAACATAAAACATAATGAAAAACCTAATCGAATAAAAACAAACTACTGAAAACAAGTAAACAAGCTCAGTAACCTCATAGTTTGTTCGATTGAACTCAATTTTATTATCACAGGTTTTTTGACGATTTTTTATTTAGTAAGAATAGAATAAAAATAATAACCTATAACCTACTACTAACTAAAGATTCAAGTTATATTCAATTAAAGTAATAGCATAGTTATTTGCTCAAAATTAGATATAAGTAGGTACTTAAAAATAAATCTACTTTAGACTAATGGAATTACATACATTAACCCAAATTTCCTACAAACTAAGACATAACCTAATTTTATATATCTTATACTAACAAGGGTGGGATGATATCGTTAACTTATTTTTATACATTTCCAAGCAAAATTTCCACACGTGTAGTTAGATAACATGACATGCAAACCACCTATATATTACCATGAAAACATAAGAAAGTATATAAGCACTCAATTGGGAACTTGTGGCTGAGTTAGATATACATGTGTACACGTAAAGTTAAACAAAACAGATAAAGCGAGATTACGTGCGTGAAACTTCGTGAAACTCCTGCCCCACTTTTAACACAACTTTATTCCTTCCTCTTCCAGTCTTCTCACGACTTCTGGGCAAATTTCCTTTTCGCGGAATTTGTATCCGATTGAAATAACCTCTTTAGAGACGTCGAAGTTTTTCTTGAGGGATTCTAGCCATATTGTGTAAGAATAATCTGGCCAGATGCCGCCGTATCTCTCTGGCAGGTGGTCGGGATGGATGTGTTTGTGTAAGGACTTGACGTCGTATCCGTGGAAATAGATCTTGGAGCTCATACTCTCGTTGAGAAACGGCCTGAATATGCTGTAAATTTTGTCGAAGAGCCACGAGTGGTTGATGATGTGGATCGCATGGGTGATGGCCGGAAAACTCGACTGAAAAGTAATGAGTAAGAAAATTAGCACAAACAAGAAATAATAATAAAGCCATTTTTCTGATTTTACCACTGACTTGTAGTTTGCATCTGAGAAGAGTAGAATAATACCACTATCTTTGAGGATAAAAGTAATCACAATAAATTTTTAAAGTTCCCATTACTGACTTTATGACCGTATAAACTTTGCCAATTTATTACAGTTTTTTAAGTATTTTAAAAATAAAAATCTGTCTGGTTTGTGAAAACCCTGAGCTACAAAGTCTTAGAATAAAATAGTAGTGTTAATCAAATAAAGGTGAAGTAAATATTTCTTAATGGACTGAGTCTTAAATTTTATGATCTTTATTTCCCTTATGTATAAAAAAAATACTAGCCACCAATAGTTTAACAATCTTGGCTGCGACGGATGGCGTGATCTGCCAAGCGTGCTGCGTGCCGATGTCCTCCAGATCAAAGATGGCGACTCCTCCGAGGATCTGCGTCCTCTGTTCCAACATGCCTATCTCTAACGCCAGGATGGTCGCCTTGAACAAATCCTCTACAGGTACAGATTTAGGATCCCAGCATCCTGAAATTAAAATGATTTTGAGACTAAAGTTGACACAAAAACACAATGGTAATGGCCTTTGTTTATCGCTCTAATATCACGACCTTGTCGAGATAAACCACGATGTAATTTTCTAAAAACATATGGGGTAGACAGAGCCAACAATCTTGAAACGACTGAAAGGCGTCATTCAACTATATGGCTCAATGGAATGAAATTCAAATAGTGAAAAAAGAAGATTATTTCGCAGTATGTTTCTTCTTCGCTACCAGAACATCATGCAAGCTAAATCATAATTATATCACCTTTGCTTGTTTTCACCACAGTTCCATAGACTGAAACTCCTTACCGATTCTGAAGTGTAGTAGCCGCCTTCCTTCCTGGTCTCGGTACGGAGGCACAGCAATCACATTAGCGTCCCCGATACAGCGGAGGTCCAATGGAAAGATGTTCTCGAAAAGTTCCGGGTTGTCTTCCTTGAACTGGTAGTAATTCACCATCTGAGAATGAAATTATTGATTAACTATCTATATGCCAAACTAAATTGTCAGTCGTTTTACTTTTATATCAGTTTAGATACAATGAGAAAATAATTATTTTTGTAAGAAGATGGTCAGACGGGAGAAGCTTCATGTAATTGTGCCTTACTTGTCTACTGGATCGTGTGAATACGCATGAAGCATCTTTTTTTCATGAAGCTTCTTCCAAAGGAATATGCAACTAAGTTACCGATAATTACCGACACATAAAATAACATATACATATAAGCTATAGATAGGTCACAATTGCAGCAGATTAGGACCCGGTGGCATAACGTTTTCACTGGCCTTGTGTGTCGTATATTCACGGCCGCCCTCTATTCAAATTGCTCAGTAGACAATGACTACTGCATTTTATTTGCGACTGCAGGAATGTGTATGAGCAGAGTATAATTTATATGTTATTTGTATTGTACGTAATTATGTAGGTACGAGTACCTTACATATGAACATATGCTTGATGCAATTAGGAGACACAAGGATTGCCTACACTGACGTTTGAGTTTCATTTTTTTTATTAATAGTGAATAGGATTTGTAATTCACTACACATGATCGAAGACGGGTTAGAATCTTTTGCAATGGTTGCAGTCCAGATGGGAGTCGCTTCGCGTAAAAACCTAACACTCACTTCAGAATCATGGATCATAGACACCCCTCGGGATCTTTGTGAGGTGAGGACGGAACCGAGTCTTAAGCCAAGTGTATTTATATTATATTGTTACTTTTATATTATCATAATATAATAAAATGCGAATCGAACCGTATAATAAATATAAATTTATATTTTACCAAACGATGTGCCCTTTGTGGTATAAAGTTGCGCGCGCGCAAAAATCTTATCAAGAACTCGTCGTCCATGCGATGAGGAGTGCACTCCCCTCGTTCTGAAAAATAAATAGAAACAATTAGAATTCAATAAATAAAAAATATTTAGTCCTGAATCGCATATATTTGCAAACAAGAAAAGAAAAAACACAACAGATGCTAAGTAATAATATTACATGGTTTCAGTATTAATTAATAGTATTCTTACTTAGCATCCTAAAGGTGAACACAGTCACAATTTGAATAAATGATCACTAGAACCGAATTATGCTTTAGCGTTTAAAATTTCTAAACTTTGTCTACCCCAATATAGATTAAGACGATAAAACTACTTTCCTTACAAAACAAGGGAAGTGTTTTATAAATAGCTGGTGGAAATCCGTAGTCCCTACCTACAATGAGTTTTAACTTGTAACGTGTCTATGTATTCCGACAAAAAATCCACATAGGTAACCCGAAGCGTGCATACATTGTCGCGCTGTGCTAACCAAGGGTCTCTGACCGTCAAGAGGGACATAAAGAGGTCCTTTGCGTTCATACATTAATCATGGCTTTGCAACATATAAATCCCGCTTCATTTCTGCTTTGACTGCGAAACTGGCGAGGGATTATAAAAGGCTTAGTTACGTGAGTATCAAATGGCCATACAATACAAAATGTGCTAGCTTGTATGTTTATGGTATTGTCAACATATACTCGTGTGAAAGTTAGGGTTCCCTTTGTGGGTTTAGAACATCAAACTGTTGTTTTTATTATATATAGATCGTTTTATTTCGCTATTGACATAGTACGACATTGCTAAGGTAACGAAGCTTTGAAAAAATAAAATAGGTAAATGATATATAAAAATAATTCCATCTCATAACATAACTGAAAGTTTCGTAGTGAAATTAGTGCAATCACTGTAATCTCCATGCATATTATTAGTTTGCGCCAAAATAAAAAGTATGCGTAATGTGTGTCTAATTTTAAATTAATGAAATATGGCTATTTTGGTATTTGGTGACGTAACTAGAACGTAATCTGTGGAGAATGGAATAACAGAAACAAGTTTATGCTAAAGCGATTATTTAATATCTGAAGTGAGAAACTGCGATACCTCCTTTTTCTTCATGTTTCATGCAATATTACAAACAAATAGACTCATATAAATATTGTTCCGATTTCTATTTGAACAGTCGTAAATGACTAATTATTTTGCTAAATTAATGTTGCCCAAAATGAAAATACGACAATTGCGCGGTCGTTTGCCTCCTCTAAATCCTCTTGACAACACTTAAAAGCCCACAAAAAGCTCTTGGCTTGTATTCCGAGCCCAAAAGACACAAATACTAATTAATGAAACATAACAAGCTACGGCCTAAAACAAAAGTATGAATGAGAAAGTAACTTTGTTCCGTTTACTTTAAAACTACATTTTTGCAGATGTAATGATTGATACATATTATGTTGAGATTTAAAAAAAAACTTAGCATCAATACAAAATAAATTGGATTATAGGAACCAACATTAATGTTAGTAAACCTTAATAAGTGACTAGCGTACTTGCAACTAGGTGGAGTGTTAATTTCTTCTTTCAACAATTTTACATAACATATTTTCTTGCTCCTTGTTTTACATTATCCTCTTGTTCAGAATAAATATACAATATATTATTCTTTGACCTATATTGTGATTTAAACCAGCCAGATAAAAATAAAGTTGGATCAGACTTGCTAATAATGTTAATTAAGGAACCACAGTTGCAAATATTATTGGAGCAAATTTTGTAGGGTAAAGGTCGCATTATAATCCTTACATAAAATACGGACAGTAAGTACATGATGTACTTGTAAGGGTTTAAATTTATGGTTGTTTTCATAAAAGAGTGATGGGAATGCTGGGGTTGAAAACTTTAGGTACTCCAGTTGAGTCTGACTTAAAGTTTAAGCTAGATTAACAGAATTAATTGTATCTAGACTTTCTCATTTACAATGTTTTTAGTTTCTCTTTCTAGCAACTTCAGGCAGAGGCTTGCAAACAAACTACAAATCGAATGTACAGACTTGTACCATGGATAAACTTAACTCGTAGGGACCTTCTCCGCAGTGTCGTCAAAGTACTCTATAAGTTCTAAGAAGGTTTATCTTACTACAGTTTTAGGTCGTGGAATAAAATTCTTACCATAGATCATGTCCCTTAACTCGTCTATGGCCTGCAGACGAGTGTTGGGGTCTTCCCCACAGTGTTGGCGGGAGTACTCCAGCAGTTCTGGTGGAGGCTCGCCGAGCTCAAGCTCCACGCTGTAGTCCGGCGTCGGCATTATTCACTGGAGCTAAGAATAATCAATATAATTATTAATCGACTGTGAGAAAGCGACTTCAAATGAATGGGATATTTCTAGGACCAAAGACCAGATGCAAAGGATTGTGGCGAAATCTATACGCCAGAAGTCACAAAAATAAAAAAATAAATACACGCGACGCTATCAGTCAAAACGCTACAGGATCAATTTAATAGAGAGGCGTGCGCATTTTTGAGGAATAATATTTACAGGTAGTTGGAACGTTTTTGTGAATTTGATTCTAGAATAGTATTTCAACATGGCTGATGATTGTTTTAAAAGTGTTAAAATTTAAAAAGTTAAAAACAGGTGTGACAGATATGTACTGCAAAATCATATACAATTTTCTGACTTTGCTCAAATTTGGTATTAATTGTAGGTAGTTGTAAGAACTGAAATCAAATTTCCTTTTCTAAGTTTATATTATCGACTTGGTTAGTATCGATAGGCCTGAAGCAAAGTCCGCCTTTTACGTTTTGGTCGAGAAGTTAAAATACACAAATAGAAATCATCCACCTACGGATAACTGTGGCAACACTGACGTAATTAACGACCGCAAATCTACAATTCGGGACAAGCCTCTTCGTAAATGACGTCACAAGGACTTTCGTTCCAGATTATCTTCGAACTTCTCTTAGATATTTTGGCGTGGGAGCCGCGTTGGTGTGAATTAAACGGTCTGTGGGGAGACGAATGTTTTTTGAGATAAGGTTTATTGGAGGGTGTGAAGGGAAATAATTTTGTTTTGGAAAATAATTATGATAAGATATATTGCCTGGAACCATCAACTTGGCATCATATTCTCTCTCACGTAATACGAGTATCCTTAAGGATGAGATCACATAATCGCCGCTTTTAATAATCACCAAATTTATATTTTGACTAAAACGAATTTAAATCATTCATGAATAGAAATTTTGTTGATATAACAATTATTAAGTCAGTTATTGTCATTTAATAGATATTGCAGACACCTGCTCATTCTTGAGTAAGTAGTCATTGTTGAATTCATAAAATTTCAGTAAAGGAGATTTTTGAAATTAAATTATTTATTGCAATTTTAAAAAAAAACTACATAAACTGTTAAAATAAACATGCTGGCACATAGTAAATAGGAAGTTTTCCCTAACAATGTAATGCTACAGTGATTAATACTTATTTTATGTTTGCTGTACTAACAGTGAACAATACTTCTCACAATACTTATTCCACAGCACTTACGTCAGTCTCCTATTACCTGCGCTCGCTACTTTACGCATATGTAATTAAGGACGGGAACGAATGCAAATTGTGCATCGGCCAGACGTGATTTTGAATGCATTTGTGCAAGTTATAACACTGCATACTTCAGAATAATGGACTTTAACAAAGAGACCATAAATTGTTTAAGTTTCGTATTTTATAAGCAATTTTCCCATTAATGGCATTTTTATTGAATTTGATTCTCAAGCGGTACTTTTAAAAGTAGTTGAAAATGTAAACAATAACTAGTACGTCAAAAACCAATTCATTTGAAAGATTCAAGGACTGTAAAGAAAATTGTGTTATGAGCGCACAGATTTTCAGTTGTTTTTACAATTTGTTGTAAATTTTTTTTAGTTCTCTTCATTTTCAGTATTTTCGGAATTCGATAAAGCCAAGTCCAATATCTTAAAAACAGCACAAATTGTGTTCAGTGATTTTATTAGTAAAATGCGAGGAGTTTTACAATTACATATATATACCTACCACTTTTTTGTGTCATTTTATATTATGTATTAACAAACAAGTTAGCACATTCAGCAAAGGGAAAATGATTTACATTTCTCGCAACACTTTCTTGGCTAAAATTAGAAATAGAAAATAGAATCGATTCTATAATATAATAAAATTTTCCTCGCGCCGGCTGCTGATAAACAAGTTTGTAAAATTATATTACTGCAATAATTCTCAAGTGCTGTAACGTGCAATATAGATGCATCTAATCGCTTTAGGGTAGGCACTTGGCCGGGGTAAAAGTGAGAGAAAGTCTGCGAAATGCCACCAGGTTGGCTTTTAGATAAACTGGTCACGATATGCCAGCTCGTAGGAAACTTTCCTACCTTGTTTATGCTTATTTATGTGGCAGGAGCTCAATTATTACCTTGGAACCTGTTACTAGATTAAATGCATGCAAATACTCAAGTAGAGTAATAAATAAACAACGCATCCCGCGCAGATTGAAGTAGTTTAGAGATACTTGTAATAAACTTTTTCTTTCTATATTTTATAAGTTTGGTCAAAGGGACACTATATAAATCTGTATTCCATTATCCATGTGCCGTGTGGTTCCCGGCACCAATTCAAAAAAGAATAGGACCACTCCATCTCTTTCCCATGGATGTCGTAAAAGGCGACTAAGGGATAGGCTTACAAACTTGAGATTCTTTTTTTAGGCGATAGGCTAGCAACTTGTCACTATTCGAATCTCAATTCTATCTTAAAGCCAAATAGCTGAACGTGGCCTATCAGTCCGCTCAGGACTGTTGGCTCTGTCTACCCCGCAAGGGATATAGACGTGATTATATGTATGTATGTATGTATGTCCATTATCCAGTAGCAAGTAACCTTTGAATCTTTTAGTGATTATTTGCTTAGTCTAAGCCGTAAGCGATACGTGATATTGAGGCATATTTTGTTATGTTTATTGAACAATCAGGTAAAGATGAACTTGCGAGCGCTTTGTGCCAATGATCAATGAAATATATGTATCATTTGGACTTGGATTATTATACTATACTATGGTTCGTTTTGTATGACGATATGCTATCAATCTCTTACAACTCAAAGTTAAAAGAGTAATTACTTAACTGTGTGCCCATAAAACTGTTGTCAACTTTGAAATATACGAGTATATTTACGTTTGTGGTGACGAAATCACTAAGTTTTCTGACTAGTGACCTTTTATCTACCCGCATTGATGTTCAATCTGTCAATCTGTCACAATAGGTAAGGTTGTTTTATTATTGTGGAGACAGGAAGATGAGCAGATGTTTGATATCGAAAACTTAATAAAATTATTTGCTAAATAACGGTTATGAACGAATACCCATAATGTTACTCTTTGTATGACTAAGTGATAATCAATTTGACAAAAGTATGAAAACTTGGTATTATTGAAAAAAATTATTCATATTCATCTGCTTCTTCCTTCTGGCAGCAAACCAGTTACCTTACCTAAACCTCATAATACACATTAATCTATCTGCTACACAAATAGATAAAAAATATTTACAAATAAACAATACATACATACATATATACATATAGTCGCGTCTATATCCCTTGCGGGCTAGACAGAGCCAACAGTCTTGAAAAGACTGATAGGCCACGTCCAGCTATTTGGCTTTAAGATAGAATTAAGATTCAAATAGTGACAGGTTGCTGGCCCATCGCCTAAAAGAAGAATCCCAAGTTTATAAGCCTATCCCTTAGTCGCCTTTTACGACATCCATGGTAACGAGATAGAGTGGTCCTATTCTTTTTTTATATTGGTGCCGGGAACCACACAGCACAGCACAAATAAACAAACAAGCATATACATATATCTAACTACAGTCACCTGTACTTAACGTCAGAAACAACTTTAACAACGTGTATAACTGGTTCCGTTACCAACACGTAATACTATGTAATGCACTTTTAAAAAGTAAAGAGCAAAAAAACCAGTTCAACCAAATAATGTGCACTAAACACAAATATGATAGAAAGTTTCTTCCTAGTTCTTAACTTAGAGGATTGCATAATAACATAAGTGCATGGGTTACTTAACAACAAACAATAACGAAACAATGCTATAAATGCGTGGGTTATACCAATATTATATTGTGTTATTCAGAAGTAATGCTATTATTACGTCTTAACACCGCAGGAATTCCCTTTAGGGTTTCGTAAAATAAGGGACTTTTAAACTGTAGTTACTGAGGTAATTTGACGAGAATGTCAATTTGAAACATGAATACTGAATCGTTAAATTTATCTTACGCTATTTCTCATCTATGAGCTTTTATAAATTGTTTGTTACATTGTGCCTCGCCAAGAAACTTACATGTTTCGCATAGATTTGTAGTAAAACTTTAAATATAACATCATAATGTAGGTACACATGCAGGCATTGTTTATCTTAATTGTAATTTCACTAGTCCATTATCAAAACGCCAGGCCATAAAATGAATAAATAATAAAACATTAATTCATATAGATCGCACAGAAAAGATTGTACTCGCGTGTATAACGCACTTTACTTTCAAAAGTTACAATCGGGTTCAAGCACCACAGTTGCGTAATTTTTATATTAAGTATTGAGATCACAGTGGATGCGTTTCGGAAGTGTTGTATAACAGTTTCTTTTGCCCAAATGTCCCAGAAAGAGAGTGTTTGTTTACCTTCTCAACCACGTGTAATATAATGATATAATCGGCGAATTCGATGTTGATTACATAATCTAATTGCATTTTATATTTTAAGATTTTGATACGTGTTAACGTTGTGATTCTTTTATGTCTAAATATACATTACAAATAACCAAGTTATACTCAGTAAATTACAAAAATAAACATTTTATTCGAGATTATTATGAATTTATCAGGGACCTCATTATATTTGCAAGGTAAACTACGGTTTGTTTAAAATGAGAGAGAATAATGGTCATAAGGGGCACCCGAGCTCCTTTCCAGAAAGATTAGTTAAAAACTAACTTGCGTTAGTAAGTTTTAAAAGAAGAAAAGTACCTATAACGAGAGTCGCTTCGTGTAAAATCCGGACTTCAACCAACCGGACCCAATCCAGCTTCATGGTCAAAAGGCGATTACTAATACAAAATATGGTAATACGTAGGTAAAAATTATTGCAAAATTTGAAAAAGTTAATTATGTATTCAAAATTACTCGAAAAGTATAAAAACAATTATGTTATATTTATTTATATACATACAAATTTCAGATTGTATATTTGCGGAACTAGCCGAAGGTCACCGAGAACATAGTCTAGAAGAAGCATTACTTGTTTTTTTTTTTCATTAGCATTGATGTGTTTAACAACGAATACAATAATATTCATGACGTCAATCATTTCTCGTCAATGTGTTTTGGCAAATAAATATATTGGTTTTTTTATTTTACAATCATTACATAAATAATATATGAGTAACCATTTTTTGTTCTCCACTTAAGATCCACTAAATTTTTTGTAAAGTTACAGGTCATGTACAGCTAAAATAGTAATGAGAGGGAGAGAGAGAGACAGAGAAAGAGAGAGACTGAAAAGGTATTTTAAATACTTGTGATTTTTAATAATACCAAATAAAAAGCCTATTTATAAGTTTGAGACTTGTGTTATAGGATAGATGCACTAACTAAAAAATACTTTATGTTGCAATAAATAAACTTATATAAATAAATAATCATTCACAACCCAGGCCAATTAGTCAACATTCATTTCCTACAATGACCAAACCGGGAATAGAATCTGATCACATAGACATAGCCACTGCCCAAAATGACCAAAAAAGAAAGAATCAAAGCCTAGAAGTGTTACAAATACTTGGACCTAAAGAGTGGTCTTTTAATTTCATGTCAGACTGTTGGCATATGTATATATGTATGTATTCATGTAAGCTAACATAAAATTTAATAAGGAAGCAATATTCTTGGAAAAGAAATATTAACAGGAAAAGCTTGGATATTCTGAAACCGTCAAATAACATGTAAATTTAACCACGATGGAATAAAATTCTCCTCTAGGCTATTGTATACTATCAACGAATGATGATTAAGTTTTCCACGAAATAAATAACATATATCTTATAAGTTTTGGATATTATCATATCGTGGATTGAATTACCGGGTTTGTGAAAAACAAAATATATGAGTTAAGTAAATACGAAAAAACTAAGCAGAATTTTGAATTCAACTTTGCAACTTATAAGAAAATAAAACTCTATATGTGGAAGATACAACTAAAGTACATAGGTATATTTAAAAATTACTATTCAAAAATTTTTGATATGTATTAACATTAGGTACAGAAGGGGCACTTTCGCAAAATATATTCAAGATGAATAAGATAAAAGGTGTGGTTTGTGGGTTATACCCAGAACAAATCTTGAAATAATATTATTCAATCTATTTATTCATCTTAACTTTACCAGCAGAAACGGAAATATACTCGACAGGCAATTGCTACAAAGAGCAAGGTCATTGCACCGGAATCCGGCAGAGTGATGCATTTTCGCGAGCCTTCGCTGTCCAAGGTCAAGCTTCTTTTGGTACAAAAAGACTGGAACAACAGGACCGGTTGTTTGCAAAAAGCAGGACTAGTCTGACGGGTACGCAACCCGTCTCGTTTTAGAGGTACATTTTACCTCGGTTGGGATTTACTTGGAATGTCTCGGGAAAGATTTGGCTTATTTTAAAGATGCTGTAATTTGAATTTATCAATTTTTGCTATACGCGTCCATTTTTACTAATTTATACTTATAAACTATTAAAGAAGAAAAGAGGTGTAAGCCCACTGAGAAAAAGTCTGTTTGATTGTATTTTTGCAATATGAACTCAATTTTTTTTAGGACTACAAGTGATATATATATCGAAAAGATATCTGATTAATTTATTCAAAATAAAAAAAAATTAAAATATTTTAAAGTTATTTTCAAACAGAATATTGCTGTATTTTTTAAATTGCACGATTACTTTATTTTAAGCTTAGTAAATATTTATTAATACTGGACTTTCAAATAAATATAGTCACACTGTTCTTTTTTAAGCACAAAAGCAATAGGTACCTACAGTACAGGTAGTGTCGATTTAGGTATCCGTGTTACACAATCTATAAATTAACAAACAAATAGAGCGAGTGAATGGATGTGTTATTTGAGAACGCATTTAGGTATTTTTCCATTTGTACTTGCTTTTGTTCTAATTGAAGTATTTAGATGTTAAAAATAAAATAAAAATATTTATGTTTAAGGTTTCTTACCAAAAAAATAAAAAAAAACATGTGTATTTGCAAGTGTATTATTTAATTTCTGTTTACGCGTTTACGACCGTCAGTATTTATTATTTAATCCAAGAAATTGATTTACATAATGGAACTTCATACTTATTTTATGTAAGTTATTTTCAGAATAACTAGAAGAGTAATGTGAAAAATCGAAAGTTCCGATAAAAACAACAAATTATATATGTAAAGTTTAAAAAAATATGTATTTTGTTTAAAAACGAATGATTTCAAAAGTATTTTTAATAACAATAATAATGGACCGACCTACTGGCTATAATAAGTTAACCGAAAAGTGTTATGTAAGCGAATAAAAATAGCCACGAGTTCGTGAATAAGTTCAAGTGTGTCAAATTGTCATGTTAACAGCGTCGTTGTATAATAGCTTTTATGTTGCAAGTGAAATGGTACAATTTCCTATGTCAGATCACTGGTTGTCAATGGACAGTGTATTGCATTGTTACATTTTAACTGGTTTATCTTTGATCGATGCTTTTGACACAAAGGTTCTTTAAGCCCATACATTCTCGTAATGTTATCATTACTTTTTATTACATACTGATATACAATATATGTATACGTTTTAAAATATTAAGTATGATAAGTTATATTATTAGGAAATGCGCACTCAATTGTTATAATATTGTAATAATTCGTAAGTGACGCCTTATCATCTCTTATATAGTCGTATATGTAATGTTTTTATTTGTACAAATTTCGCAATTTTTTTAAAACCCAATGATATGAAATATAAATAACTACTAATAGAATTATAATTGAATAGAAACATGTGCCGTGTGGTTCCCTGCACCACCAGAAAAAAATAATAGGACTACTCTGGCTCTTTCCCATGGATGTCGTAAAAGGCGACTAGGCTCATAAACTTGAGATTCTTCTTTTAGGCGATGGGCTGGCAACCTATCATTATTTGAATCTCTATTCTATCATTAAGCCAAACAGCTGAACGTGGCTTATCAGTCTTTCAAGACTGTTGGCTTTGCCTACCCCACAAGGGATATAGACGTGATTATATGTATGTATGTAGAAATATAATTAACCACTGCCTGCAAATACGAAACAATGAAGCATATTTACCTACTTTGCTTACTAAGATTGTTTCTCAGTTCAGTATTATATTTCAGGAAGTGGTGATGCTTTTAACTGCCAAAATTAACATAAACGAAACAATGATACGTATGTATGTATAGTCTAGGAAGACTGCCGGTATGACTCTGAATACATGCTTTTCAATATTAAAGGTTAATTTCGGTTGTATGTAAAGAATACAATATAGGTTATACTGTTAAACATACTTAAATATAATCACGTCTTTATCCCTTACGGGCTAGGCAGAGCCGACAGTGTAACAAAGACTGAAGTATTTCTTATGTAGCTCTTTATTTGGATACTGAAATTTCTAAAATGAAATGCTACATTGCTCTCTTTCAGAATATCCTCAGTAGCATTCTCTGGGTACAGTCTTGACCTGACTACAACTAACAATGGCCTGAAGTACGCCGGAGTACAAAAGGGTACTTAGATGAATATGTGCACTTTGCTTCGGTAGTTGCCATTTATAAAAGGATATAGGATCAGATTTTATGAATGCTCTCAATTTATTTTCCACTTTGATTAAGTATATTATGTGTATTTATGGCAGTAGTATGAACAGATAGTTTTGTTTTTAATATATTTATAGACTTTTGTTCTGGGGCGTCCTTGAGACTTTCGTGGAATAAAGGTATGCAAGGATCATGACAAGTAGAACGTCTCTGCCCACCCCGCCGGAAAGAGGACTATATGTATGTACCTATCTATAGATTGTACAGCCTGCATAAACAATGCAAGCAAAGCATTTATGTTTCTTTCTTCGAATTAGATATCTCTACCTAGTACTGCTGATTACAATTGTTTATATCAACGCTGCCATTAATAGATACCATAACATTAATTAGAAGATGTGTGACATTTGTTAAGAAGACATTTGTGAAATTGAAAATGTACATATCTAGACCGTAGAAAGTCAGTTTATGCTACAGTTCCCACTGAAAATGCGTTTAAAAATGGTAACGTAATTTTGGAACAGTTTTTAATTCCAAAAATTCTTTCACAGACGATGATGAGATAAATATAAAATTAGTGAAATATTATTCTGACTAAACTAACTATTTATTCTAACTTATTTATTAAACTAATTACTTATTCTAACTATTTGTACGACTTTTTCAGTGAAAACCGACCACTGTCAATTCACGCGTTCTTGAAAAATGCAGAAACATAATACCTAATTTGATTTAAAAAATTTGAGAAAAAATTTTGAAATTCAGCTCGCACTTTAGGTATTGTTTATAATAATTTATACGACTTGCTGTCTTACTTTTGACCGATAGGGTCATGGCATTCTTTGGCAAGTGACATTGTAAGTTAACTGAGTTATTTTTAATCTCTTAGTATTCATACAATATTATACATAAAGAACTGGTTTCTCTATGTATGACATGACATCTATGAATTCTGAGCACTTTAAATAAATAACAATTTATTTATTTTATTTTATTTTATTTTTAATTTTAAAATTATTTTGGTAATTTTATAGGATTTTTTCTCTAACATCAACTAAAGCAACAAAAGCTTTTAATTGTTACTTATAGTATATTATGAGAAATCTACCATATAAACTTCATGAACAGATAAATATTATAGATGTTTTAAATCCTAGTCCACATACATAGTTCATAGGTTCCTAATCTAGTAAAATTTCAATGTGTCGTGATTGAGGATCGAACTTAATCGAGACTATAGCATATTCCATCAGATAAATTCAATTCTTAACATAATCGGCAAAGTTATTAAAAAAAAATATAACAACAAACAGTCAGTCAATAAATAGAAGAAGGTATAAGTAAATAAATACGGAAGCATCCATCAACATTAAGGAGTGATTGACATAGAAAACAACGCTCAGCTGAAACAAGATTTAGAAAGCTATAATCCTTAGGGAGCAAATGAGGTGGTACAAAACTCCTACAGAAACAGAATAATACAGTGGAGTACATTCCCTGCGTAAAGCTACGGGAAAGAAAGCCAGTTCCACCGTTCATCCATTCTAATAATAAATGGAAAAGATTTGTATTCTTATTAAACGAATAAAACTAAGTACTGCATTATTATAGAACTTTACATATAGATAAACAAGACACACACACACACACACACACACACAGATGGTCACGTCTTTATCCCTTGCGGGGTAGACAGAGCCAACAGTCTTGAAAAGACAGAATGGCCACGTTCAGCTATTTGGTTTAATGATAGAATTGAGATTCAACTAGTGACAGGTTGCTAGCCCATCGCCTAAAAAAGAATCCCAACTTTGTAAGCCTATCCCTTAAGCCTCTCCCTAATAAACAAGACAATCGGGACTAACATAGGTTCCTTTATATCTGGAATTTCATTTAGATGGGACTCACGGGTAAATTTATTTTTATAAAACGCAGCCCAAACCTAACGGTCTAGATAAATTTTCAATTTTGCATATTGGTTCTCGGTTTAGGTGCACTTAGAAAGTAGGTATTTACGAAATCCCTGGAAATAGACGGGATTTTTGGATTCAGCATGTGGAACCGCGGGCGTACTCTAGTATTGCTTAAGTGATATTGTGTACGATAATAGCTACATAACATAGACACATAATATGATGCGCGAGCGACGCGAGCAGGCGAGCAGACCACGTGTGAGCGGACAGCCGAGGCGAAGGTCAGCAGCTCGACGCTCGCCAAATCGGCGCGGGCGCACATTTGCGATTACGTTTTCTTTAAATAATGGCAACTTTCGTGTAGTAAAACAAAAAATACTATATAACTAAGTTAAGCTTACTTAGCTCTCTTAGAAATTTTCAAAAACCTTTCTAAAATAATGGCAACGACATGATAAATATCGATATGCAATAATTCAGTCTAATTTTTGTAGGATGGTATCGGTTTCCCAAAACAAAGACAAACAAAAAGGAGGGACATTAAAGAACATTTTTTTTGAGATAATAATACTACCCGTTCGTTGACACTAGTACCATGGTACAGTTCCATTTACAATGGATCTCGAAATAATGGAACTAGTGTCGGTGTTAAACGCAGCGTGAAATAAAAATCCTCCCGAAAAATAATTTAAAAAACTAACGAACCTATCGTATTGTCACGTCTTTATATATAAGTCACGCAGGTAATATGCGTTGTTTAAAGTAAAATAATTAAATGCCAAAAACTAATAAATCGCAAGCGTGCGCGAGTAATTTCTGCTTAAACCATAGTTATATCACGATTAGGTACGACATTATAAAAATATGCGAAGTTATCTAGGGCGGCAAATAGGATGATTAGTTAGTACTAACTCAGTATAGTAATGACAAGTCGACCTCGACATATTGTCCAGCTATTATCTGCCCTACTTGCACATGGTAATTAATATATTTTATCTAATCTACAGCTTTGTCTGACTGATTATTGTAAATACGGATTATTTACTTCAATACTGATGTCCATACGAATGTTATTAAATGTGAGAAAAACACTTCCTGGTTGTTAATTTCCACTGTGGAACTGCTGAACTTGTTTTAATAAAAGATCGCGAAGACCCTCTTTCGAAAAATTCACTTTAACATTTATAAAATAAACCAAAATTATTTTAATGATAAAGTGATTTTTTGAAAGTTAATGAAAGCAACATTTTCTTTGAAAGTTCTTAAAATACCAATAAAAGTAAGGATGCCCCTAATAAATTTTGAACCACAAAGTTAATGCGACACCATACACGACAAAAATCGTAAAGATGTGAGGGTATATTTTTAGAAATATTTTTTATAAATACCTACTAAATAGATTAAAAATTACAATCAAGAAAAGTTTTGTTTATGACAAAGAATTATAGAAAAACAAAGCATGATCTGATTTCATTGTTAAATTATTATTATTTAGAAACAATGTTCCCAAAGTTTGAAAGCAGCATGTATATTTAAAAAACACTAAGATACATTAAAAAAAGGCATTAAAATGCAGGGTACCTATATCAAAAACTTACCGGCAATATAACCAGCAAAATGGCGACTAACGGTTCAAAACGCGAGTGTACGATACTGCGGCGCACCGCGGACTGCGTATGCGCAGCCAATTCGCCACAAGAAAAGCCGGTATCGCGTCGTCTGAACAACAATAAAGTTTTGGCGAAGCAGCAAAAAATGCAATACCCTTCCAATCGCCAGTTCAAAGCAAAGAGAAAAAAACATTAGACTCGCTCTTGTCAGAGCTTTGCTTTCATGGAAAATCCCACCTTATTTAATAAATGCTGTAAGTTGTGACTGTAGGTTTGTTGCCTCTTCACCATTAAATCACTGATCCGCGTTAGGCAGAACTTGGAAAGGCCATAATTTGTTGAGGAAAGATTTATATTTTTGTCGTCGCGAATAAACTCAAGAGCTAATTTCCTAATAATTGAAATTTAACCTTTTGCCCAGTTCCTTACGGCTTTGCTCCTACGAATTTTCAGAAATATATAAACTTTTAATATACTGATTTCGAAAGTATATTTATTAACTACAACGAAATGTACAAACATGCAAATGTACAAAGTTGCCGTCTTTTACCGTGCAAAAGCTTCTCTCTGACTCCGTAGAAATAAAAATAAAGAAAATGCCTATGTTACCAGAAGGAACACTTCTTTTAATATCAAAAAGACTAAGGCCTCGTTCACCTGAATTATTAAATGATGGAAATGCGATTCAGATAGTAACATTTTACTAGTCCATCGCCTCAAAGTCAAATCCTAAGTAAATTTTATGAAAGTTTTTATTTTCTGTTTTATAAAATATAAAAAGTAAGTTATACTTAGTAATATTACTACACGTGCTGGTTTTAGCTAAATATCTTTAAGCCTTATTAGATGGAAAAAGATTTTCCTCACTCAGTGATAATGTATTAGAATGTTAATATACTTTATTTATTGAAAGTTATTATTTAAATTACTTTTACTCGTCAAAATAGCACTTTTTGCTCCACTTTATTCCATTTTCCTGTACGAGTAGATACTGATCACACGTAAATGTATTTGGAGTTTTTCCGAATTTGTGTAGTGTGAATAGTAGTAGAAGCGTTGCCACGCGCAATAGCTATTAAAGGGATATTTTCTCAGGCAACTTAGATCATTTATGTTCACATTCAGCCATGGGTAACATTTCCACACACCTTTAAAACACCAGCCAAATTTTCAAAATCACTTTAGTAGACAGGACAAAAACTTTCGAAAATAATTTTAGTTACATATACGAGTTTTATCTTTTTCTTCCTTACGGGGTTATTACACTAAGTCAATAGTCCCAAAATACAGGCAGACAGGCATTCGCCTTAAATTTTTGACTACATTCCTTAAATTTTCAGACTCTTAAATTTTTATTTTAATTTATTTGTAAACTTTGGCTGGATGGCTCAGTAATTAATTGAGTTACAAATAATAAGAGGGGACAGTTTGCTAGCCTTTCGTTTAAAATAAGAAGCCTTTCTCCCATTTATAATTAAGTAGACACTGTAAGCTCTCTCCTGTTTGACTTTTACAATCTGAGCAAGATGAGAAGTTATTTAAGGTATTAAAATTCCGTATAATTGTGTCATCAGCTGATCTCTCAAGATGATTTTTCATTCTTTGCTTTAAATCTTTTGTTTTTTAAGGTTGTCTCATTTTATTTGTGCATAAAATTTGGCGTTTACGAAGCGAATATTTTCAACTTAGCAAATAATGTCAATAAAAAGTCCGTCACACGGCGATAGGCATCCACACTCACCTGCAAAACTGTTACCAATTTAGACGTAAACAAAGAACATTTCCTTTGTAAAATTGCGTTCCGCGCCGGCGCAACTGGCGTCGCTGCACTGTGGCTAGTGTTGTGATGTGTTTTATTTTAATTTTGATCTCTCTTTCTTTTAATAAACTGAACACTAGCCTGTTATAATATATAAATCTAGAATATCTGCGTATTTAAACAAATTTCAGATTCTTCTTAATCAGAAAACAAGCTTCTCGTTTGAGACTTAGAGTAGCGAAATTATACGGTTAATTTTATGCTTCTTTTTAAATTTTTTTTACGAGCATCTCTTCAGACTCCTTCTTTAATAAACGGACAAACAAACCCACAATCATATTTAAAATACTAGCTGTGCCCGCGACTTCGTCCGCGTGGAATAGTTTTTTGGGCATCATTAAAGACCTCAAGCATGAATAATTTTCCCCATTTTTTCACATACTCCATTATATGTTTGCTCCTTATAGTTGCAGCGTGATGTTATATAGCCTAAGGCCTTCCTCGATAAATGGTCTATTCAACGCAAAAATAATGTTTCAATTCGAACCAGTAGTTCCTGAGATTAGCGCGTTCATACAAACAAACAAACTCTTCAGCTTTATAATATTAGTATAGATAGCTTCCCCCCGCGACTCCGTCCGCGCGGATGTCGGTCTTCGCGTGGATGGTTTATTTCTCCATTTTGAGTAACTCTGACAATGACATCTTATAAATATCTTTTGGACCCAATTACGGCTAGGCCTATAATAATTAAGGAGATCCCTCTATTGAGCTACTGCAGTTGAGTTCGCGTTCTGTAGTAAGAAGTCCGGTCAATTTAGACCAAAAAATAAGAATGAAGCTACAGTAATTCCCATCAAACTGAAAATGAGTGTAATTGTTTAAAACACAATCAAAGGAATTATTTCAAAATTCCCATTAAACCGGTTAAGGAAAAAAAATTACCCAAGGTCAAAGGTAAAAAATGGGTTTTTCACGATTTTTTTCAAAGTAAGGTTTATACAAAAAACGGTAAGTTTTATCGGAAAATTACCTCAGACAGATTGTAGATCATAAAGTTATCTATAAAAAGGAATCAATATTTTTTTTCAATAAAGCTACCGTTTCTGAGATATAACGATAAAAGTTGCAAGCGTCATAATATGCATAAGCACGTCTCGTATATACTCAGTGTAGCAGAAATGCTTTATCTCAGAATGCTCAACACGTGAAATACCGTTAGTCTTTAATAATAGTAGACGGCTATGGACACCACGGCCTCTCATGCCCTAGGAGTGCCGGCCGTTTAGGGCGCCATGCCGCCCTAAATAATATAATCCTCTGTGCTCTTGCCACCATCCATGTTCCAGCCGTTCTAGAACCAAACGGTCTGGCTCGGGATGATGCCAAGAGACCGGATGGTATGCCTTTGGTACCTTGGAGATTGGGGCGGCCTTTGGTGTGGGATGCTACTTGTGTCGACACACTTGCGCCGTCTCATCTTCAGGGTACTAAATCTAAGGCCGGTTCTGCTTCAAATGAGGCAAAAAACCTCAATAGGCGCAAATATGTAGGTATCGGTAATACCAATACTTTTGAACCTTTTGGGGTAGAAACTCTGGGACCGGGGGGCCTATCTGCCCATCAGCTTTTCCGACAGTTGTCGAAAAAGCTGATTGAGGTATCTCTTGACCGGAGAGCTGGAAATTATCTGGCTCAGGAATCAGCATTGCCATTCAAATTGGCAATGCTGCCAGCCTTCTGGGCACACTCCCGCATGTTGATACGATACAGGGACTGAACAATTTATAAATTAAATTTAAGTTTGTAGTCATCTTTTTTCTTTCTTTTTATAAGTAGTTTAAGTGTTAATTTGATTTAATTGTAATCTCTATTATTGTCCTAAGATGATTTTCTTCACTTAGGGTTATTCTAATTTTATTAAATAATAAATGCGAAAGTTAGTCTTGAGTGCCACTGCGTAGTGAAAACACGTGTTTATTCTAACCAATTTCAGACTTTTTCAAGTTTAATAATAAAAATGTGAAAAAAAAACGCGCTAATAGTACACTACCTCAGAGGTGGCGTGGAATCGTGTGCATATTATGACGCTTGCAACTTTTTGCATCGTTATATCTCGGAAACGGTAGCTTTATTAAAAAAATATTGATACCTTTTTTATAGATAACTTTATGATCTACAATTTAAGTCTGAGGTAATTTTCCGATTTGAAAAACTTACCGTTTTGAAGAAAATCGCGAAACACCCATTTTTTACCTTTGACCTTGGATACATTTTTTTCCTTAAACCGGAATCATGGGGAATTTTGAAATAATGCTTTTGATTGTGTTTTAAACAATTATACTCATTTTGAGCTTGATGGGAATTAATGTAGCTTCGAATGTCTAGATTGACCGGACTAAAGTATTTTTTTCATAGTAATTAGTAGCGGCCCGCGTGTCCCGCAAACGGTTCAAGCTAAATCCGACTTTCGGTGCTACAGTTACGGCGCTGAATCCACTGCGGGTAACGTAACGTGTGTTCGCGGTTCTACAGAACAACGTCTATGGATAAACTGAAAAATTTAGTTTTTTTTTTCTTCGTATTTTTCCAGGATAAAAAGTATCCTATTTTATGCCCAGGATAATAAGGTATAATTATACCAAGTTTCATCAAAATCGAACCGTTAGTTTTCACGTGATGCCTGAACATACAGACAGACAGACAAAAAAATTTTTAATCACATATTTGTGTTTGGTATCGATCCAGTAACACCCCCTGCTATTTATTTTTTCAATATTTTCAATGTACAGAATTGACCCTTCTACAGATTTATTATATGTATAGATATAGACAAGTATGGATATAAAGGTGGAAACTGAGCTCCAAAATAGTTTTCGATCATATCTTTACCTTCAGGCACTATCAAATGTCTGGCCTCACATCTACCGGAACAAAATAGAAGGGGCAGGCCGAATACTGGCAGAGGATGCAATCGAGAATACGCGTAGTTGAATGAACTTGAATGGTATAGTAGAATACCATTCGGCGATGGCTTGGCTACGCGAGTCGTAACGTGTTTCGTGAGTCCCTCCTAGAATACAGGGTGAGTATTACAGAACTAAGGGACTATAAAGAGATTGTGTACGGAGTCAAGAAAGGGTGCGCTGTTAGAGAAAGTAAACTCGACAGCAGCTTACTTCTCCCATGATTCAATTCGGGTCGTAGAAGCGGAAGGTTGGTAGGGCCATAGGATGTGGTAGGATAGTGGTAGTAGGCTCCCAGTGTGCGAGAGAGATACAATTAGGGAATAAGTATAGAAGAGAGAGAGAAAAAGAGATACGGCTTAAACTAAGTGTACAACACTAGCCGGCGAATGCACCACCGGGACCGTTATGTCACGGAACACGGCGGATACCGACTTTGATGAATCATTCTGGTCGCAGTTTGTTCGTAGGTACATCTTATTGCTTTTAACCAACTTGTACTTCTTTGTCCAACCCTGTTTCTTTTTATTTGGAACCGAGTCTCCTTGAAAATTTGCTTCCATATTAGTCTGGTAGCAAAGGAAAAATAGTGCTAATTGCTTCTCTTACGGGAAAATTGTAAATGTACATACACACATACTTATAGTCACGTGTATATATCTTGCGGGTTAAGCAGGCCAAATGATGAACTTGTAAATGTCAATGAAAATAAAGGGATAACTGATGACAAGACAGATATTTCATCATCAAAAGCCGGAAGACGTTAAAATTCGTTTGTAAAATCTATGAATCTCCATTAGGTATTCGTATACATGGTAGGTTTTCAAAATTGCTATGTGAATATGAACGAATCTTTTACAACACCGTCTATTATGAATACTGTGTTTCAATGCGAATCGACGCGGTTGCAATGCTTTCAACATATTTATTCAGTTTTCTACTCGTTCATAGATGGCGCTAATAAAGTTTTGCTACTGATTGGTAGATGGCGCACCGGTGAGTTGTAGTAAGGCTATGCTAGATTATTTTGTAAAAGTTTGTGAAATCTATAGGATGGTATTTACTTCTACGTTGAAGCCTGTCTTTGTCTGGTTGCCATTAAACCTGGAAGAGGTTCAATATACTATAATGAAACAAGGCTCAACGTTTCAACATCGTGATTCTTATCCTTTAGACATCCTCTACAGAGAGGTGAGGATGTAACCGGGACACACACTAGAAAGCAGAAGAAAGAAATATGACTCAACATAAATTTTCCACCCCGCTCAAGAGTTTCCCGAATCCCTCGTTACCAACGTTTAAGGTTAATAATGGTTTGGTATAAATACCTAGCCTTATTGCTTTTACATTTTAGAACCTACTTATCACGACTTTATCCCTTACAGAGAAGCAGAGTAAAGTCCACGTTAAACTGAATGATTAAAGTACTTAATCGTAACGTTGTTAAACCACCTTCTTTGAAGACGCACGCCGCTTTGAATCTATTAAGGTGGAGTGGAAATCTTCAGATAAGCCTATGTCAGTCATTCACCTTCATGAGACTGAGTTAATGACGAATTTATTGAAACATTGATTGTCCCAATGGGATTGCAACTTTGCTAGTCTATGAGAAGAGATACTTAAGATTAGTTGCCCATAAGTAGACTATGTAGTTGATTATGTAGTTCACGTTACAATTACCCAATGAAACTATTATAAATGAATATTCGAAGCACATTTCAAAACACACAGAAATAGCTTCAATTAATCAAGGTTAACCCAAACTTATTAAAAAGCATCTCGAAGCATTAACATACGAACTGGTTTCGTGACAACATAAATTTCACCACATTTAGCCGCTTTATGTAACGGAGGTGCCCAGTTAGCTCCGTTGAGACACCATTCTCGGGCCGATACAAATAGACATGTGGGCAGTAGCGAAATTTTGTTGCAACCGTTAAGTAACCAGCTTTGCCTAGTTGCCTTTACAATGAACCGGTATCATACATACATAAAATCACGCCTCTGTGTCTGAGAGGTAGGCAATGACTACGCTTTTCTACCTGTCACGATCCCTGTAAACTTTTTTCGCTTCATCAACATTTCTCTATATCTAATATATTTTAATCAACTATGGTCCACAATGAGGGAAAACAGAAAGGGGAGGGTTATGCCCAATTGTGGGATATCATATCCACTTAACGTTGCCGTCGCTCTATTGGGTAAACGCCAAAAGCCTAGTCTTTCCGCTGCTTTCTAGGAACGCGAACGAATCCTTACCCAAGGTCTTTAAGAAGTGAAATGTAACGCTATTTGGATAATAATTGATAGGTCGAATGGAGGTGCTCGAGTAAAATGCGTGAAATGAACAGAGCGCGTGAAGGCTAAGGTCAAATTACTCTTTTTCTGAGTTATATCAGTTTGAGTGCTAATCGATGCCCTTAACGGTGAGGGAAAACATCATGAGGAAACTTGCACATTCAGGCATTAGACAACCTTTACTTATCCTATTATAAATCATGGTTACACATTAAGTTGTCTCCCTCACTGTAAGAGCATCAGTTAGGAATGTGTTGTACGTAGCTCAGAAAAGCAAAATTGGTACCTCCATGACCCATTGGCCGCGAGGTTTAACCCTATATTAATTAACACTTTTAAAGTCTTATTAGTCTTAACTTTCATAGTGTATAAAGCCTTTTGATATCCACAATGCAAATTCAAAACGCAAGAAGACGAGTCTGAATCATTAACCTGATTTCAGAGCAAGTTAGCAGTACAAAGATAACCAGTTGAAATAGCCTTCAATCTGGAAGCAGTTTTCCCATAATAATTAGCACTTTGACATTCCAGTCTTATTAATTGTAGAACAACATTTTGTAGGCTATTCACAATAATTCCAAATAAGTCCTTCTAAATACAAGTTTCTTTTAAAATTACTTAAGTATAATAATGTATAATCATTATATCCCTGTCGCGTCATTGACAGAATAAGTACCTAAGTTTAGCTTTATTTTTTGGAAGTAATTATGAATTCGCCTTTTATATAGTAGGTCACAAATTAAACGAAAATGTACACAGCGATATCAATCTTGTTATAGGGTCGGAACACTACTGCGGTGAAGGTGAAGGGCCCGACGGCTACACTCCACTTTCTCTCGAGACTATGAGTGAATCTAAGGCGACATCAGCCAAAATAACTTAAGAAAAATAAATATTTAGTGTTACAATATTATACGTTTTCCCCCTCTTACTCTCGCTTTTTCATAAATTTAACTTATAAAAAATCATATACATTAAAAATCTAAAGTTATTCGAAATTCTTTTCAAAACTTTTGTTTTCTGGCTACATGAAGAGCTATATTTCAGCTATACTCAATACATGATTGATCAACATCGATAAATATTAAACCGGTCTGGCAATACTACGACCCTATGTAGAGCAGCTATACAGATAGGGCTCTCATCATGCAACTGACCGAGATCATTGCCAGTGACATAGAAATCGAAATAATATAAGATAAAAGAAATGCCAAATAGTACTTACAATAAAAATGGTGTGCCGTCGTTTCTGCCCAGCTTTAAGCTGTCAAATCAAACCTTACACGAAAAGATTAATTTATTTCGACGATGAATAAAAATAAGTAACCATGGAAAGAGGGAAAGATGTTTTTGCCTACCACTACTTTGTTTTTATAAAATTAAAATGTACCTAATCTTGAAAACGTTATCGTGCTAAAAAAATTAATTATAGGCTATGCATTATTGATAGTGTCTATTTATTTTCAGTCATTACATTATGTACAATAAGTATTTACAACAAATAAACATCAGTTGCGACATCACGTACACCAGTTATTTACCACTTCTACAGTCTTATATTATTCGAATTTCTATAGCCAGTGAGTGTACACTGTCGAGTATGGAGTCGCAATCAGCGCATACAAACACGCGCTCCACCGCGCAGTCTCTATCGGTCCCTACAGGGCGGCGCTCGTGTCTCTGCTTTCACAATCAGCTGTTCAGACCATGACATAAACCCGAATAAACTATACAATTTGCGCAATTATAGTTAATATATAATTATATATTATAGTAATAGTTGAGTGGCGTCGCGTGTTCTGTGCTTTGGTCAAGTGCGTGCGGTCACGATGCCGGCGGAAATCAAAACAGTCGTGGTCCATCGTAAAATCACTCCGGAATGTAAGTTCCTGTATTTTTACATTGTAAAGCTATTTAATAGTTTTTACACAGATTTTTATCTAATAAATTTTATACAAAACAACATTTTTTGTATAAAATTTATTAGATACACAGCACACAAGTTTTTGTTTGTTTGAAAGCTGAGAATCCAATTGTAGGAATAAATAAAATATTAATTAAATTTAAAATTTTCTATTTCATATGTAATTGTAAATATTTCACGCAGAACCCATTGAACGGATTTTCATGAAACTTTGCAATAATATCGCTTAAACAACAACAACAAATGGAACCAAAAAAAATTAAAACTTTTCACATATTTAATGCGGACGAAGACACAAGCAACAGCTAGAATAAAATGACATAATAAAAATACAACGAACTTAAAAGGAAAAGAAGCATTATACTGAGCTTTGATCTCAAGATTTTTTAACCTCATTCACTTTAATTAACCTGATTTACTTCACAACTAACAATAAAAATCCAGTCAGTAACTACAAGCTACAAAAAATATATACTTTTATAGAATTTGAATGGAAACTGTATCGGTTATCGTGTACCAACTCGCAAAACCAGTATTTGTTCATACTTCCGCCCCGATAACTAAATAGATTGATTCGTATTTCGTCCACTTTTCACCAATTTCACGTGCGGGCCTTCATTGTTAAACAGACCTGCACTGATTATTTATTCTTATAAAGTTAGTTACTATACATATAATTGTCAAAAATGCACTTATTTTTATACATAAAAGTATCCCTTTCCAACTTGGTATAAAATTGACAGAAAACAAGAGAAAGGCTTAAAAACTCTGAAAACTATTTTATAGGCGATGGGCTAGCAACAATGACGTAGTGGCTAGCAATTTTTGTATTAATTCTATCTTTAACCTACGAGTATAAAGCCAAACGATGTCTTTAAGCCTTGTGACTAACGGTCCTGTCTACCATGTAAGGTATAAAGACGCGATATGTGTTCAATTAAATGTAAAACTTTCATTTCTGAGTGGCTGCCATTCAAAGGAAAAATGATATTATAGGTGTGTATATGTACCTGGGAGTGATTTATGAATTTAGTCATTGAGTGAAATTCCCACGGGAATTATTCATTTTACTCAAATAAAGTCTTAGGGCCAACGCTAGACTTTATCGATTGCCATAATTATGACTTTTATTTTGCGTATTAGGATTATTCTTGATCTTTTGTCTGTATACTTATGCATAATTTAATATCAATAAAATATGTGCTTATAACTGGAAAATCCTTTATCAGTTAATGCAAATGCATTCAAATCGGGCAATTGCTAAGCATTGAGCATTCACGTCGCAGTCGCTATTGGTCGGTTCACCACTGGAATCGACATAATTTATTGTGTTAGCATTTTTTGTTTTTGTATTATTTTGTAAAAAAAGATAGAAGTGAGTTTCTGTTCTCTTGTTTGTAAAAATTTTGTAGTTTTACTTTGAAAAACTTTACAATTTTTATCAAACATCAAGTATTTGGAGTCAAATATCAACGATGGGGAGCCATTAGTTGATTTATCATTTAAGTGCGTGAGTTAAAGTCTCCTTTCTTAATAAGTAAATCCTGTAATTCATTTTCTTATTTATTCGACATGATTGAGCCTGACCTGACCACCAAAGGGACCTAGAATCAATCCTTATTAATACCTTTTGGACATTTCCCTTACAATAATAAATAAATATAATTCCCCTGCCCACAGCCAGACGTCCACAAACTAAGCAGAAGAGGTCAATGCCAATGACTTGTTAAATGATTCACGCAATTCTTTGTCCGCAATCCGCATCAGAGTTAACTGAATAGACTATTAAACCGAAAGATATCGAGACGCTTATTAATAGACACACCGAAGATGGGCCGATAATGTTAAACAGGCCATATTTGTCCCTGATAATGTTCAGGTTAAGAAATAGAATAGTAACAATAACACATCTATACTAATATTATAAAGCTGAAGAGTTTGTTTTGTTTGTTTGTTTGTTTGTTTGTTTAAACGCGCTATTCTCAGAAGCTACTGAACCGATTTGAATAATTCTTTCACTGTTAGATAGTCTATTTATCGAGGAAGGCTATAGGCTACATTTTATCCCGGATTCCCTACGGGAAACGTCAACAATGCAGGTGAAAGTTGAATGAGTCGGCCATCTGCGAGCTTTTCACGCGAACGCTGCGCAAACCAACAAAGATATAGTAAAACAATGTACTAAAGATGTGAAGTACTCATTTTTTGCCACAAAAAAGTCCGCGAGAGCATATATCTATCTCTTATGGTTTACTTACAATAACCACTTTTATGTTCATTTTTTAAGATTATTTTTTCATTATAAACATAAATTATTTTGAAACCAATTTTCTTTAATTCAGTATTAATCCTTATCCAAATAAATATGTTTATTACTTTCGGCTTTTCATGTAGACTAAAATTGCCATTTACAGTACATAAATCAGACGAATAGGTTTTGAGATATAGTCGTTATAAGCAATTTGCAGCGAAACATTTAATACGGCGAACCAGTGTTCTTTCTAATACGCGTGACCGCCTGACCGCCGATCCGAAGCCGAGGAGGATGTTTGCAAAAATAAATATGATGCCAAAGATAACTATTCCACGCGGACGAAGTCGCGGGCACAGCTAGTACAGAATAAGTGTAAGTGACGGCGTGTGCTAAAACTGTTTTTATAAGTAAAGAATTAAGTTGTAATAATTTGACCATGATTATTATGAGTTTTAACCCCGGAGGGGTTGCCAGAATATGCATCTGTCCACTTGCTTGGTCCCTGCTTCATTTATATTCTTCAATATTTTTATGCTAGATCATTCGTTAGTGTCTTCCTGGCCTCATGTCATTCACCACAATTGTCACCTCAATTTTGAATATTGTGTTAAATTACTTTTATGACTTGCTCGTTTTATGAGTCTAGAAGCCTTTTACATGCGCGGGAAGAGAACCAGCTGGCAAACACTCTGTACGATATAAACAATAAGTAGATAAAATAAAACGATTTGTATTCAAAAATAGCACATGAACTGCGGCAATGAAATGGAATCGATACCATCAGCTATCAAGGGCTTGACGTGGTCTACTTCTGTTTCATTGAACCGATCGCTTGTGCATTATTTATTGCTATTCAGAGGTATTCAGACTAAATCACTAAAATAAAAATGTTATTAACGCTTCGCCATGCAAATGTGATCTTAATATAAATGTTATTGTACTTTTTGTTTTTCTATTGTTTTATTTGGTTTCAATTATGAATTTTATTTGCTAATTTTATATGAATTTATGCATAAGATAGCTATGTAACTTAGGCATAAATGGAGTCAAATCCCAAGCAAACGGATGCGAATGATGAAAGTAGTGAAAACCGTGTGCTTGTGCATATGTTGGTGGCGTAAGAGCCTATTGTGCTGAGGAAAGTTTGGTAGTATCACAACTACTTTTGTTACCGGCAAAACTTTCTCATGAAAATTTTTTTTTTATTATACCCTATATAAAAAATCAATAAGTATCTACTTAATGAGAAGTAAAAAAGAGAATAATCACACATTATTATTAAGGTTTCCTGGAAGAGATTTTATATTTCTAAAAGACACTTAGATGCATCACCTATGTTATGTATTTTATTATTTTATATTAGGTATAGTTATTGATTTATATGTTGTATAAAGTTTATTTATATACATGCATATATCACGTTCTTATCCATTACAGTGTAGACAGAGCCTGCAGTCCCAAAAAGACTTAAGGTCATGTTCAGCTGGTTAGCTTAACGACTGGTTATATTTATTATATACTATATACCATATTATATTTATTTTAATAAGTATTAAAATACATCTTGACGAGGAAACGTTCAAGAATTGAGCAAGATATATCGTAACGAATATGTCGCCTATCATATTGCAACTTGTAGGTAATGTTGTCGTTTGCAATATTTCTGCAATAGTAGGTTACTCATATATATATATTAATATTATATACTGACTTCTGTTATGGGTAACAATATAATCTATAAGTAATTCTTATATTTGAAGTGACTATGCTGCTGTTTCTGAAAAGAAAAAAGTAGAAAATTTTAAAATCCCCAAATTTTTGAATGCGGTTGAAATAAATAATAGAAAATTACTTACCTAGCTCTAATTTTATTACGAAATTGGAAACAATACCACGATATAAATAAACTTAACGCTTCTTTCCTGCATTAAAATTCATTCATCGCACGATCGCCTTGGCTAAAGGTCACCGTCTGTTGACTAAAGGACTACAGGATACCTAGTATTTAACTTTATGTGAACATTGTACTTCGAATATAAATTAAAATAACAATGAGTTTCAACTTTTGAACAAAGCCACAGATGTTTTACCACTTAGTTATTACGTTAAAAAACTTTTCTCTGTACAGATACATCGTCAAAATTAAAAAAATAGAAAAAAAATCAACATTTTTTATCATTATTATAGGATACTTTATATCGCTTAATAATATTCAATTCTTTTGATTTCACAACATTGGTTGACATCAATGCAAAAGAAGATGGACGTCATCTTCTTTTGCATTGACTTGATGCATTCTTTCTTATCTTTGCGTATTCCCAGTTGCACCTTCTGCTGTTGTACTTCAAGACCTAGTCGCGATTACCTTTACATTTGATTACCCTTTACACCTTGTCCACGTTTTCTTTGGCATCCTCTTTTTTTTAGTCTCAGTTCGCACAGATTAGATTTTTTTTATTTAACATATTGTCAGTTTACTGACGATTGAGTAAGTACCAGTTCCGCCCACTATTGTCATTGCGACATATAATGGGTGATAAGTTTGTTATTTATTATGAATATATAGGTTACATACAGTGTGATATAGGAGATCAAAGTTCATGTTATTGAGGTTAAAATACGTAGGTTTCATGAAGTTGATAATTTAATCTATAAAAGTGTTTTAACGGAAATACGAAAAAAATATTACATTATAATTATTGTACCTACTCTTAATTAGATCACGCGCAATATGTGCTTCACTCTTTTTTCTTGTAAAGGTTGACGAACATATGTGAAGTTTTATAGCTACCGTAGCTTGCTAAGCAAGTATATATTGATTTCACACGAGCACTTAGATTTATCTCGCAAAATGTTATTGCTTCATCATTAAAATACATATTTACCCTGCCTTTTCCCCGGAGACGTAGGCAGAGACTACATCTTTTCATTTGGCATGATAGCTACATACATAGTTTCATATATTAGTAAATGTATTCTTAAACACTAAAAGTACTTATAAATATTTCAGTTATCAATAAAATATAATACAAGTTTAAAATTAAGTATGTATTCTATAATATATTGGCCAATTCGTTAGTTTCGTTTGCGACCCCCGAACGGAAACCTTAAACATTACGACATCGAATTTTCGGTCACGGATTTTAGCCATTTCGAAAATATGTATATTCCACATGTGATTGTAGATGGTAATGATAACGAACAGCGGCGGTTAACCTTAGACGTATATTTTATTAGCTTAGAATTAATTAATGGGTTGCAAAATTAAGAATTTAAATGATCAGTAAAAGTTATACTTATTGCGTTGATTCGTTTTGCCAATATGAAACTGGCTCTGCCTTGGGGCAATTTTATAAAAGTTTAAATATTAGCATCTATTAGTAAAACTTGGAATATGTTTTATTATTAATTTTACATACCAGATAATTTAAACGACGTCATATTAATTGTTTCAGCGTATTTTGTTTTGAAACAGATAAATTCATTTGTCTATTAACAAAATAAGTTGCCTGGAAAGCTGTCTGCTTTTGTTAATTGTATTGTAATTTTGTAAATTAAGCTTTCAAATAATTATCTTACGTAACCAAATGTATAAAGGTTCACATAATCGCTTTCAAAGTCGTATAAACAAAAGCAAAACGAAACAGAAGCAAGCGACTCCACAACCCATGCAGAGGAACCAATCCGCTTTGAATTATAGTTACACAAGAACAATTATTGCTAAAACATTCAAATAAATCAAAGTGGATACTTGAAACATAATATTCTTTCTGTGAAAAATATAGGCAACCATGAATTATATAGTAGCTATAGGTAAACGGTTGCACGTTTTGTTTATATCTCATTCCTGACCTGATGCAATACAAATGATGTCATCGATTTCCTGCGTTTATTCTTCACATCAGTGTTATCTCAACCATTGTACAACGCTACCCTTTGTTTCACTTCAAGATTTATAATACGAGCTCGATTAACCAATCAGTTTAATATGAACTTCAATTCAAACACGTGACTTGTCATTCTGACCCACAATAATAAGGCTCCTCGCTCCCACGACGGCATATCCGGGGCCTTACATCCATATTAGTCGTTTCAATCCTTATCCATTTTATCCATACGAAATAAATGGTAAAGTTTTGTATTCTGGTTTGTAGCCTGTAACAATAACTTCTGAATCGTTTCTGCAGAAATTTGAATCAAAAAGGTCTTCAACAAGTGTCACAAGACTGGGATTACCATTCCAAGATGATTAATAAATAAAAAGTAATATTTAGGTATTCTTAATTGTATCTTACTAATTTCTGTAATGCTTGCCTAGTTTGCCAATTTTGCTGAGTATATTAAAAAAGTTCAAAATGTTTTAAATACATTTTGTAAACATTCACATTTATATTTTCTATGATTTGTTCGTAAGCTCAGTACCGAAAACATAGTTACGAAACGTATTGAATTCAACGTTTTAATCTGTCACGTACTCGTAGTACGATAATCAATAGAACATGGACACAAAAATCCCGGGTATCAGCCATGGAGATGCAAAGGGGATTTAGACACGTACTCACGTTTCTTGATGACATCGATAATTAGAATTTAAACGATCATCGATAACAAAAATAATTACACAATATAGGTGCAGGGTTTGAAATTTATTTTTTAGTTACAAATCTATGTATGTACTAAAGAAAGAAATTTAAAGTACTAACTTTCTTTTCGAGAAATGTAATGTAAATTTAGTCGGATAATTGCAGGATCATGATAATTGTGACAGCGTATTTAAGTCTGATAGCTCTGTCTACCCCGTAAGAGATTAAGGCGTGATTATAAGTATATGTTTATTTATTTTGTTTACTTCGAAACCCGGCGTTCATTTTCCTTTTCATACATTTGGGGCACTAATAGTTCGCAAATTAACCCTGGGTAGCCATGTCAAGTTAGGGGATTTTCTGACTGCCCGTATCTATCTATTTAAACGTGTTTTCCCAATTCATTTCCCATTTTTTAGCTTTTACACGCAGCTTTGCCCGCGCAAATTTAGCGCCACCTAAAAAGAATACAGTTTTCGCAAATCCCATGAGAATTTTAGATTTTATCGGAATAAAAATTCCTTTTGACCTTCTCCAGACTTTAGATTATAAGGTAGGTATGGCATTTAACGCCCAATGTGTAAAAACGCCCGAATGCTAAAAATCGGAGATAATGCCGCACGAGTTACGTTATACTTCATGCACACATAGAATAAACCAATAGGAACGCGCGGACGCGACGCGGCGCCGCTCAGGCCATCGGTCGCTCAGTTGTGAACCGAACTTGAAGGACGCCGGCAGTGCACGCTGTTCTTATAAAAAATACTCCGACAAATCCGTAAGTTTTAATTCATTTTCTGTAATTTACAAGTCTAATTTTGTGATAAGTGTTCTATTTAGATATCTTTATTCATATTTCATTGACAATTTGATTGATTTGTTTGTAATTATGTGTGAAAATATGAGAACTAGGTACAAGGTGCTATTCGGGTAATAACGCCCCGTGACGTGAGGTTTGGGCGTCAATAGCCTGTATGGGCGCTATTATCCTAAGTGGGCGTATTTATACAAGGCGAAAATCGATGTGTTTTATTTCATAATGATTTGCTTTTAACAGATCCGGGACTGATTACTGATACTCTGAATAGTCCGTAGGATATATAAGTTGATTACTGATCTCATTTATGTTTAAGCTATAATATTAATTTACTTCATTTCAGGGCGTTTATTGACGTACTGTTTTGGGGCGTCATTAGCCACCTACGGTGAATAGCGCCCAATAGGCATTTTAATAATAATCTGATTTTTTATTAAAATCCTTTAAAAATTGATCTTCTATTGTTATAGAACATGTTAAAAGTGAAATATTTTTGTTATAGATGATTAAGTAGAAATTACGAGATGTTTGAAAGTGTTATAAAATTATAATATTTTAGTATTTGTAGTTCATATAATGATAATTATGATGCTATCTAAAAAAAGATAATATAATATACTTTTAAGTTTTGTACGGCTCTAAGTCGAAATATATGTGTTTATTAAGATATTGCGTAAATAAATATATGGGCGTTACTAAAAACTGTATGTTCAGTAACGCCAATGACAGGCTATTCAGAAAGTCTTTGTTTTCATAATCTTATATGACTGATAACATATATGTGTTAGTTTTTTGTATTCTTTTTTTGACAATAAAACTATTTTTCTAAACAGTTTTTTAATCCAATCATTTTATTCAATAATATATTGAATTGAAATTAAGCGGGCGTTAAATGCCTATGATACCTTATATACGCAAAATTTTAAGAAGATTGATTCAGTATATAAGGCGTGAAGAGACACCAAACAAACAAACAAATAAACTTTCTTTCGCATTTATAATATTTGTTGAGAATCCGTTCTCTTTTATAAATCATGACATGACAATGTAAATTTTAATGCTAAGACTTATCTTTGTAAGTAATTTGAGATCGTTTAAGAAAACGCAGCACCGGCCGTCATGTTCCGCCACTTGTACATCAATTAGTGATACTATGTAGCTGAATTCGAGTTAGGAATTACCGTTTTGTTGTACTTAAACATGAATAAGTTGATTATTTCCCTGCCGCAACTTTTAACAAATCCAATCTGCGTAATAATATAAACTAAGTTTTTATTTCGGTGACGTCAGCAATTTGCAACATAATAACTAACAATGCACTCAATTTAGTTTTCATAGCTATGTACATATGTACCTTGGCACATGTTTGGTGGTCAGCCAACTAAAGGTGACTGGACGATTACACGTGGTCCATACAAATTTCATCGCGTCTTCGCCGCACTAGGTCGATCTAAATATATCTTATCAATTGAAAATTGCCGGTGCGTGACTCCAAGACTGCTACGTGGTTCGTTGTAGGTGATGGTTGACTCCTTAACTAAAAGGTAACATTGTAGGTGATCCTTAATAATCGGTTAACGTCACAGAAAGACACCTTAAATAAACTGGACCGGTAGTAGTTATAATTAGACTTAAGTGATGTGACGTCAATAAGTGATACCTTGTATAAAATTTTGAAAATGAGTCTATTCTATTCTATTTTTTTTCAGAAAAAACTGTGATAAATAAAAACTCTAAAACCAGCACTTTTCCTAGTAAATATTAGGTGACGTAGATATTTAAATACTTCTATGCAGGTATTCGTGAAAAAATTAGTCATATGTACTGGCTTCGGTGATAATATTAAACATGTTTTTTACGTTTAGTGAAATGAAAAAAACTTAGAAGTAAAACCTTAAATCTGCATAAATTGTATAAGAAGTAGGTATGTGTAAGACGTGTACCTGACGTAAACAAACGTAGGTCATTAACACGTAAATGCATCAGTTGCAATATAAACTCAAGGAGAAAACTAATCGCCTTCGAATCCTACGATACATATAACGTCAGCCGATGACCTTTGACCCACATTCTGTGTTTTATTCAGTTAGTAATTTGTATAAAAACAAATACAATAATGTTCCGAAAACAGTAGACACTTTTTAGTCAATGCAATAATCTGTCTCCTTAAACTTATAAATAAATCATTAGGTAGGTACTTAGCTACTTCAATTCAGGAAAAAATCTTTCTCATCATCTCTAAAAACATATTTTAAAATTATATTAATAGCCGTAAGAAAAAAAATGAATAAACAGATTTCATAATTAAATACTTTTGTAATTATACAATAGGTACATTTATTTTAGATATGTATTTTAAACAAAAAGTCGTGTCAAGGTTGTGTACCTTGGCGGAATATTTTTATCCTGTCTTGTCAACATTCTAATTTATATGTTTCTAATATCCTTTAACTTTATTCAAAATATTTAATAAATAAATCTAACTGCAAATACTAGTATTAATATAAGAAATACAAATAATTACTTACATAGACAGGGTCACATTGCTATCATAAACGAAACATTTGCCTCTAAAACTTAGTAAATCCAGCTCATGGGGAATTTAATGTTACTTCTGCATTTTGTTACTTTCTAACTGTAAGAGCAATTTTCTAAAAACCGTTCTCTAGTTGCGCAGTTGATACATTACAAACAGTAGACAGTAGACATAAGTGAAAATTAACCCACTTAGTAAAAGAAACATGATTATGGTACAAGTATGATTAATGACGTATATCATTTATCATATTTTTTCACATTTCTTAACCATCTTTATCTGAGGTAAACCAAAAATCCATATACATACTCTTAATAAAACGAAAATTTATTTGAATTGTTGATTTTTCTTCGTACCTACGTTAAACGATTCAAAATTAAACATCTGGGTTATCAATTGATGAAATTACATTTTCCTGAAAATCATCATATCCTACTAATATTATAAATGCGAAAGATTGTATGTCAGTATGGACGTTTGTTACTCTTTCACGCAAAAATACTGAACCGATTACGATGAAATTTTGTATGTAGGTAGCTGAAGACCCAGAATAACATATAGGCTACTTTTAAACCCGGAGTACTCACGGGATTAATTCCACGCGGACGAAGTCGCGGGCGGCCTTTAGTTAAACTATATTGACGGCCTCTGTGGCCGTCAGTCTTGGATGTATCACTATATAAGTATTTATTTTTATAAAATATAGTATCGTTGAGTTAGTAACTCATAACACAAGTCTCGAACTTACTTCGAGACTACGTGTAATATGTTAAAAAAGAAATCATAATGAAAGCTAAAGCTTAGTTAATATCTATGGAATTTCGAAAAAGGAGCGAAATAGTAGCTTGGCATGTTGTCATCAAATAAACTCGTCCGCAGCCAACGTTCGGTCGGCGACGCATCGCTCGGTCGGGCACAATGCCCTCACTTTTCCTGCCACAGTTCTAGGTCAAGGAGTTGGGTAATCAAGGTTACCTAATGTTTATTGATGTGCTGGATTAAATTTATTTCTTTTATTGCCTGTAATATTAAATTTGAGGGTTAGGCACTAAGTAGTTAGTAGGTAGGTATACTAAATTGATTTTGTAGGTAGCTATGTACTTAACTGTCTAAATTTAAAGGTTTTATTTTCATGGTTACGAATAGGTTAAGGACCTTGTACGTTTTATTATATAGAGGGCCTAACCATCTTAGCACGCAATGGGAACTAGCTTGCTGGTGAATTGTATTTCCAATTTTTGTACCGATCTATTTTCAGCCTAAGAATCATATCTTTAGAGCAAAGATTGTATTTTCACTTTATTACTTCTTGGCGCAATAAACAATGGTACCACCGACTGGCGCATGAGGCATGAGAAGCGTTTTTATAGCGGTTTTATCACTATCATGTTTTCAGAGATTTTCAACAATTAAAAATACACAGTCATGAGCTTAATGCTACTCGACAATAGATGGCGGTATGTTCTACAGAATGGTAAACTGAATCTCGTAATATCACAACGAGCAGTCTGTTATCAAGTGGAAGAAGCATTGAAAGGACCAAAGGAGTATTCAAAAGTTGTATATTTATATTACATACATACATATTATGGTCACGTCTATATCTCTTTCGGGGTAGACAGAGCCAACAGTCCTGAAAAGACAGAATGGCCACGGTCAGCTATTTGGCTTAATGATAGCACTGAGATTCAAATAGTGACAGGCCGAGAAGCGATTAAATAGAGAAAAGCTTAAAACACGTGATTTAAAGCAAGAAATTCTTTCTAGCGCGTAGCTGAAACATCTTGTTATATAGCAGTGACATCTATGGAGTATAAATGGAATTACCAAATATGACGCATAAAAATTAAATTATTTTAACCGATATCAAAAAGGAGATCTCTGAAAATTGGTCACGTGAACTTCTTTCGTAATATTTACTCTGTATACGCTACGCCCTATTATTTCTTTGATCAATACCCTAGATCGATTAATAGATTGGTGCGATTCAGGTACCTACGACACAGTAAATTATTTTTGGCTATTAGTACATAATCTACATAATTTTTATAAAATAGTTTAATATAATAAAAATTATATTCTAGTCTTTACTTTTTTTCTATATGCTCTATTTTACTAATCAAACCCTTTCATTGGATACATAATGTTAAGGTAATTATGAGGTTATGGCAAGTTTAATAAACCTTTTAAAAATTGGTATAAAATTGGTATTAGCAAATCGACATGAGATAAATATTTTGATAAGGAACCCTACGTGCGCGAGTCTTCAAATGATTCTCGGCCATTTTACCTAATTACTTTACAAATTTTAACTGTAAGAATGTCAACGTCCATACCACGTTGAAAACACCGGTTCTCGTCCGATCACCGAAGTTAAGCAACGTCGGGCGTGGTCAGTACTTGGATGGGTGACCGCCTGGGAACACCACGTGATGTTGACTTTTTGAAGTTTTAATGTTTTTATAGGTTAAAGATTTATTGGAATCTACATCTACAAAATGTGATACAACAAGAGATGTATAAATATAATATATATGTATAATAATTTTTAGTCAGCCATGCCAAAATGCATTGAAGCAAATCCCTCTTTAACGCTTAATGAATCCATACAAATTAATTAAATGTTTTTAACTTTATATTTACCATTACATCTATAGTTTTCCTTAGTTTCAGTAATGTTTTTTTTATTAATTACCTAAACCATCTTTATAACTATTGCTAATAAAGATTGATGACGTCAAATTCTTCAAAATTCAACCCATTCAGCCCACATCCTTGTGTATCTTCACATCCTTACGTATTAATTTATCATACCTTACCTCTAACCTTATGTATTCATTCCTTATTTACTTTTTAAAAGAAAACCACAGTATACGTAGGAAAATTTTACTGGATGCTGCCGACGCGGTTATAGGTTAATAATATAATACCAGCGGGCAGTTGCACACACGCAGTCTCGCGAGATCTGACCGTGTCGACGGAAGCAAAACATTGCGTACCTACCTACCTACTTCATCCAGTAAAAAGATATTGAAAAATAAGAAGAGTTGCATTAATCGAGGAAAATGGGGAAATGTGAGTAAATAAGAAATTTATATTTTCGTTACTTTTTGAATAAAGAAAATTTCTCATAAAATTCCTGTGTAGACACACTATTTCGTGTGTACCTTGAGTACCCTTCCTAATTTAAAATTTAATTTGTTTTGTTATAACGTATTAAAATAAAAAAAAGTTTTAATTTAAAGGTTTTTGTTTTTAAAACTGTAAAATTCGTGATATTTTAAAATGTTTTGTATTAACCATAAATTTTTTGTTGGCTTTTATACAACCACAAATATAAAAATAACAAAATATTTTTCATACATCAAATTTCCATTTGGATAATTCAAGCACCTATGAAAAAGTTTTTTATTTAATATACATATTATAAACCTACCTTCCATTTTATCATATTTTATGATTTTGAAAATTAAGTTGATTTATAGTGAAAACGAATTTATTTTATCAAAGTAAATTTTAAACTACCGTCGTAAGTGCTTAATATTATAACAGTTAAAAATATGACGTATTTATCTTTAGATAATATGTTTATTCATGCAGGTACTATGAATTGTATTGTAGGATATCATACTGTAACAAATATTGGAAAGAACCAAATAAAACTTAGGTATGGTTAAAGTTTACCAATCGCTAACCGGACGAAACTTGACTTAAAATAGGCTAACTTGCTCATTATGAGGTGGTTGTTGCACAATGCACTTACAGCAATGCTTATTATAATTATTTTGTTTTTACATTAAGTTAAACAGATAACCATATGCGTGCATACGTATACATCATATTTTCTTACATACGCAAAATTTTAAATAAGAATATATTTGCTCTGGTTTCAACTGAAACAATACCTACTGAATAAAATATAAAGGTAAAAAGCAAATTTAAAAGAAGAAAAAATTACAATAATAATACCACTGAAAAAAAAAATGAAATAAACAGTAAATATTTTAATATTCACTTATTTTTGTGTCTGAGAAAAGTAGGTCAATATAAGCGTGAAAGGAATTATAAATATTAGTAATTTTTAAATGAATACACACATAACCAAGTAAATAATATGCAAATAAAGGCTAAATGCAAGACCGAAATAACAAATTAAAGTTGACTGAAAAAGAATCTGACGCGGAATTCACTTTAATCTATTATTGAGACTATTCAAAATCATGAAAGGTATTGTGAAAGTTTTTGTAGCCTTGTTTGTCTTCCTCTCACGTCAAGATCTTTGTTTACGCAGAAAATTATATCTCCAATGCTAAAAAACAATATTTAGAGAGGTCATGAGGTCAAAAACAAAAACATATTTTTTAATCACACCGTTCAAATGACTCAGTGCTACTGCTATCCTGAGTAGGTTGCAATATTTTTGACTTGTAGTAAGGGATACTAACTTATCAATAAGTAGGTACATATAACCGTGACGTGTGGTTCCCGGCACCAGTACAAAAAAGAATAGGACCGCTCCATCTCTTTCCTAAGGATGTCGTAAAAGGCGACTAAGGGATAGGCTTACAAACTTGGATTCTTTTTTTAGGCGATGGGCTAGCAACCTGTCACTATTTGAATCTCAATTCTATCATTAAGCCAAATAGCTGAGCGTGGCCTATCAGTCTTTTCAAGACTGTTGGCTCTGCCTACCCCACAAGGGATATAGACGTGACCATATGTATGTATGTAGGTACATATAACACATTAACACAAATTAACTGGTGCATATACTTGCCGTCCAATGTGGCAATGTTACCAGCCTTCTGCTATGACCCGTGTTAAGTCTAAAATTGAATTAGATTCATTATTGGGTTGATTCATGATATCAATTTTGAGAGACACCCGGTTGAAGTAGCATAAAGTTTAATTTTGTTGTTAAATAAGTAGGTAATTATCTTTTTATAAATTATTACAATTGCCTTTGTCTTAAGGTCTGTTGAAAATGGCAAAAACTCAAATATATTCCTTTATTGTTAACATACAGATGATTTCGAAGAAATCATTGGTATTGTCTAGACTAATGACTTCTTAATTGTTACGCATTGCTCCACTTTCCATGTTAATTGAACTCTAATGACCCTGACATATGTGCTACTTCTGAAACAGATTAAAATTCAATGCTAAATTCATCGTTATAGTATACATAGTCATTGTTTTAAATAGGAATTTGACCGCCGTGAGTTAAAAAACAAATAAACAATATACCAGTATACAATATTTCTATATCTGTGTTATTTACAAACATTAACAAGGCCCTATCTTCACCCTCTTTTTATTTTTCTAGGTAGGTAGTAGACCCTATATATGGGGAAAATATGTCTTGTCTTTAAATAACCCCGCAGAAGTAAAACTTAAAAAAGGCATGCAAAATTCAGTATAGTACAGAATATTATAATAGTATGTCTCTACGGAACTGTTAATTTGAAATTTTCAGTTTTACGGGAAACGTGACATAGCCATTTATATATTATGAAAACTACCATGAAACGGAACAGAAATTTGCATTCACGATTACCTTGATTGAAACTATTTACATACAACCACTACCAAATCCAGTAGGTTATTGAGTGGTTCACCCCGAAATGAAACCTTGCAACTACATTCTGGTCAAATTTAGTAATTTATAATTAATGGCAGTGCAAATATAGACCTTGCCTTAGACAATGATATTTATGTTGCGGTCATAATGCTATATTTAGCAACTTAGGTTTAGAATTGTAAACAAGGATATACTCGTACATATACTACCTCCACGTTGAGTACAGTTTTTGTGTAGGAAATTACTTTTTGTGCGACTTTTGTTACAACAAGTTACAATACACACCAAAATACAACATATCAATACTCGTACATATAAATGCTACTATAGGTACTTACTTTTATTTTAGAGTACAATTTATAAATTAAATTGTTGTATAAATTAAAAATTTATTATCTATAGAACTTAATTGTCCACAGTATACTAACATAAATAAGTTGCCCATGGCAAAATTTATAATGTTTTAAAAAAATGCTTTGTATATACATAAGACCTTTTTTATTGTTTTTTCTTTGGAATTGGTATTCACTCAAAATTTATTTTGTTTCAGTATCTCAGCACATGCTATCGGACATCGAGAAGTTGCCAGGGGTGCAACTAGGAGACTTCCTCCTTCAGATCGAACTGGACGAGCCCAGAGAGTCCGTCAGGGAGATCGCCAGGAAGGAACTCCGGGAGACGCCAGAGGTGGTGAAGCCAGCTGTTGAAGAGTTGAGGCGAGTGCTCAAAGGTATTTAAAAAATAAATTATTGATTTCCTTCCTAAAACTTGGCTCACGTAATTTTGTTTTAACTCAGTATGAGATATTTTTAAACTTAGTAAATGAATACGACTAATGATCTTTTTTATATTAATGCAGGTTTTACTACCGTTTAAAATACTTTGTCAGTCGGTGAACTTCAATTTTACAAATTAGATGAACTGCATCATATTACTGGATATTAAACCAATCCCTAACAAGCCATCAAAACTATAGAGGTGGTTGTTTGGTTTGTCAACGAGTGGTTGAGAACTTCAAAGAAAACGCTTCATATATGAATACCAAATTAGAAAGATATCTAAATTACACATGAACCCTGACAGAACAAAACATAATAATGACAGGGCACACATGATATCATGATAATCATGCTCATTGCAATTTACAAAGACTCTGTAGAGTAATAAATTACTTTTATAATCACTGCCCGCACCTAACCTTTTAGACGGGAAAAACCCTTGCAACTATTAGTGTGTGGTATTTGTATATGTTTCACCTGAATTCTACATAGGTATTTCACTTCCTGTTTATACTATTAGGATACCTTATAAAAAGGCAATTATTTAATGGTATAAACAGTACGATCATAAATAAAATCTCGCCTTTTATCTGAATGGTTTAGCAGAGATTACACTGTTTCACTCTAGCCACGTTCCCTACATCTTTCGCTTTATACACATTCATAATTCTCTTCATGCAAGTTCATCGGTTATAGTACAGATAAATAAATTTAGGTATCCTTCAGGATCGTTTTACACTGCTTCCGTGTTATTTTATGTCCGTATTTATTATGCAATGTGTATTTGAATCAAACGAACAATAACATAATTCTTTAAAATATTAACTTAATATGTAAATAATTTACTCAAAAGAAATTTGTAATTAAGTCAGTGTAACGCGTTTCTCATACAAAATGATAAGAAACAGAGAGAGAGAACAAAGAAGACTAATGCTATGCTTATTAGGTCTTAAAATGATCGACGACACTAAATCTATCAAAATTCTCTCAATCACACTGAAAATGGACATAGAAACAGTATGTATATAGTCTGCCGTATAAATGTGGACGGCCATTTCAGAGTCACGGTCACAGAATAAATAAGTCGTACCTACTTACGGCCACGTCCGTACTAACCTTGTTATGGATAACCGTGCTGCAGACCATCTTACAATAGGGGTGGTTTTATTCTGATACTTGTATCTTTCACTACTAAGTATAAACGTAACTACTTCATTTTTCTCGCAGCGGTAGAATTCAAGGATAACTTCTAATATAGGAAAAGGTAAATCGCTCATCGAAATTTCCTTTTCTAGAATGACTATTAAATTTATTCACTATTTTACACTACAAGTAGGTATTTACGGACATAAGAATTTCAAGCGAAAGACGAACAAACACATTTTATTTTTTTATAATATTAGTATGGATTATTTACGTTCTACGTACGTTTACAATGTGTTATGATTATATAAAAATCGCATAGCGAAATTTTGTTTCATATTATGTAGAATAAAGGATCTGGAATAATTGATTAATTTAATCTGTTTATTTGTTTTAAGTCTTGTAAAAGCCAAGGCTCACGGAAAGGTAACAAATTATTCATATATTAACATGCGTATCTGAGTCATTCGTCGAATTTATCACGTTCAAAGGTGGCTTCTTACCATAAAGAGTTTATTGATTTCATTGAGAATATTTTTATTTGATCTTTTAAAATTTTGATGTGAACTTAATCCAGAAGTTAATATGATTAACATATTGTCTAATAAAATATAAAGAATAGGTATGTGTAATTATTACAGACTTACAAAGATAAGGGGATAAATGGAGAATAGCAGTTTCATTAATGGCCTTCATTAGGCTTCTGTATAATTACTGTTTATTAATGACATTGTTGTTTTGTTATCTAAGGTTCGAGTTTAATCAACTATAAATTATGATACTTCCTTGACTTTTGCCCCCTTTGATTAACATATTCTTAACAAAAAATGAAAATAAACAAGCGGGTTTTATGATTATTGAAAAACATAATTAATTCCTAATTTGAAGAGTGCAAAACCGCAGACAAATGCTATTATGTTATGTGTGCTCATTTAGAATCTACACAATTCATATGTGCATGTATGTAGAACCATTGACGAGTTCATCGAAGTTATAAAGGGATGTTTTTTATTATGCGTACAAGTAGCATCATATATAAATTCAAATAATTCGATTATTGTGTGTTGTTTACATGACTGTTAGGCTTGTTTTTCCAAATTTCTATGTACTAATGTACCTACATAATATAGGAGCATATACCTACATATATACAAATACCTATGTAGGAGCTGCAAGGGGCTTTAAATTTGCCACATTACTATTACATTCCTTTTGCCGCTGTCGCGTTCGAAATTTAAATTTTTTTATGACCAATTTTAAAGATGTTTTTTTTTATTATTTTCAGAGGACAAAGATTTATATGTACCATTGGACAGCGACGCGTGGTTAATTCGTTTCCTGAGACCATGCAAGTTCTATCCTCACAGTGCCTATGAGTTGGTAAGGATTCATGACTTTTAGTTAAAAAACATACATACATACATACATATGGTCACGTCTATATCCCTTGCGGGGTAGACAGAGCCAACAGTCTTGTAAAGACTGATAGGCCACGTTCAGCTATTTGGCTTTAAGATAGAATTGAGATTCAAATAGTTAAAAAAATATATTGTTATTCGTGAGGCCTTTAAAAATGTCACTTTTATAGTCGTCTCAATCAAATACGTGCAGTTTTATGGAATGGAGATTCAGCTAGTATTATATTTAAAAGGTTATTTATTTCTATTTATTTATTATTTAGTTTGCTTGCTCATTGCCTAAAAGTAGAATCCCAAATTCCCAAGAATACAGGCGTTTATTTTGTTTGACTTTTAATACAATCAACTTATATTACTTCCACAATTTGTTTGTTTTATGTGTTTTTTTTTGCGTAACCAGACCTAGACAGCTAAAAAATAAATGAAATTTCAGATAAAACGTTACTACGCCTTCAAGCTGAAGCACCACAAGCAGTACGACGGTCTGGTTCCGAGCAAGGAGACTAACATCTTCAACCAGAACATCCTCACAGTACTGCCCACCAGGGACCAGCACGGGCGCAGAGTCCTCGTTTTGGAGTTAGGAAGTAAGTTGTTTTCTTATCTTTCTTTCTTTCTTATTCTTTCTTTAGAACTAGGCTTGCCTTTACCTCCTGGAGGGAGAAGAAGACATCTATCACTTTTCTTGAGCATTGAATGAAGATTCTCTGTTAGACAGGCAGTCACTAACGGCCAAGAATGCCCAATGCATTGTAATAGGGTAAACTCATTGAAACATTTAGTGTATGAAATGCATTATCATGTTTAGAATATAAATTGTATAAGTACTCAATACTCACGAGGTTTTTTTATATAAGTAAATAATCAAGTTATTTTCCACGCGTAACCAGATTATATTTATCAAATGAGATGACACTTACTACAAGAGGTATTATGTAAAAATTACCGCAGTAAAATTACTGCCTATATGGTCATCTATTGTATGAAACAAAATGACATATCATTAATGTCCCTTGTTGATTTGACGTCATAGTACATCACATACATAGTTAAACACAGTGATCTTTAAAAAACTTAAATAAAAAGTAAATACTGCGCTCGATGTTTCCTTTGGAATCGATTGAATAGATGAAAAATTAATAGATCATTAATTCATGTGTCAGTCGTCAATACAGATTGCTTTTATTTTGGAAGTACGGAATGCATAATTGTTGAAATCCTTCTTGGATGATTTAAGAAATATTGAAAAAAAATTAATTCGGGTTTTGCCACTATGTAAAACAATTATTTTAAAGAAAGTATAAAAAGTATATAAAAACCGTAATCTTATCTCAATGTTCCGAAGGCCCGCTTTAAGTTATCCTTTCTGTGCAAATTTCTGAGTAAGTTAACACTCATACTATGTTACTATGCCTACATATAAACACAACAAAGTAATTAGAAACTTCAAACCAAACTGGCAGTTTTTTTGTACGAGAACATCACAAGTATTAATCAAAGTGATTTGCGAGAATTCTGACCTGTGTTTTTTGTCGCCGATCGCGCTTAAATACTAACGTATAAGAACCAGAGTGACGCATGAAGACTGACATCATGGCACCTCATGCTTATCGGTGCCTTTATTCTTAAGATCCGTGCAATCCGGCTCATGGTCATAGCTTGTGCTTTTTATCTTCATTTCTTGTGGGTACCGATTGTGCTGTTTATTTGCGAGTTATTGTAATACCTATATTATATATGAGTAAAGTTGAAATTTGAAAGTGACGACTGCCAGACGATGCACTTGCATCTGAGTAATGCAAACATCTTGATATCAGAAAAAGTCTTCTTTCTCTAAGCTTTATTCCCGGTTGCTTCCTCACCACTCTGGTGAAGAGACCGGCATGCCTTTGACCATGGATCCTGGGTTGGGTATTAGATGGAGAAAGTATATCTATCTAAATATATTTTCCTGAACCAGATTTGATATCGCATATTTCTTTTTATTTTCTATTTTGCGTGAGTGATGTTTTAAAAACAGGCTTTGTGTGATGGAATATAATACCTGACTACGATACTGGAGTATATTATATTTTTTTAAATAAATTACAGAATCACGTAATAACAAAAGTTTACAAAAAAAAAAATCCCCGTTTTACACAAATTGTCTCACGTTCCAGAGAAATGGAAACATAACAAATGCTCGCTGGACGAGGTGTTCAAGGGCTGCGTGCTGTTCCTGGAGGCCGCCATGTTGGAGCCCGAGACGCAGATCTGTGGGGCCGTGGTCGTGTTCGATATGGACGGCCTGTCTTTGCAACAAGTTTGGCAGTTTACCCCACCCTTCGCCAAGAGAATCGTTGACTGGTTGCAGGTAACTTAGTCAAGTTTATTTTATTTGTTATAAACTTCATGCCATGCGATATAATACAAAAATGCCGTGTGGTTTCCGGCACTTTAGAATAGGACAGCTCCATCTGTTTTTCATGGATTTCGTAATGGCTTATAAACTTGGGATTCTCCTTTTAAGCGATGGCTAGCAAACTATCACTATTTGAATCTCAATTCCATCATTAGGTAAGCCATACAGCTGAACGTGAACTTCTAGTCTTTTCAAGACTGTTTTTTCTGTCTACCCTTTAAAAGATAAAGACGTGATCATATGTATGTCTGTAAACTATAGTTCATTTCAGGCACTGAAATAGCAATATATCTACGTCGCTTACTTGAAAAATATGTTTCTAAAATAAAGTGTGGCGAATAGGAAAAGTAATTCATTATACTCGTACTTAACATCTGTTATTTGATAGCTAAAAAATAGTTTTTAAATGCATTTTTCAACAAAACCACAAATCAAGATTGTTTTATTTTGTAATCGAAATAGACTATAGAGAGCGCTTAAATTTTTCTGAAGATGGCATAAGAAGTATGGTCCTTGCAACAATTTGGCGATGATACGCTAAGTAAATTGTTAAAGAAAGGATATTGTCCTAACTTTGTACTTACTCAAGAGGCCTCTTATATTACCATTCCCCTTGGTTCAGGTCTGAAGTATCATGTTCGTGTTTGACTCTATTTCTCAAGCACTTCCAACTAAATTGATAGTTAAAATTGGCGGCATTTCATAAATTCTGCTGCTACAATCACAATTTATAACTAAGCTCGTTGATTTCTTTAGTTTTTGACTTACGTAATCATTTGTTTATCTTATATATCGTTCGTTCCCGTACTCCTCAGAAACGGCGTGACCGATTCTCATGAAATTTTGTGAGCATATTGAGTATGTCTGAGAATCGGCCAACATCTATTCTTCATACCCCTTAGTGATAAGGGTTGTCCACCCTTAACATATTTTTAACACGAAATTACTTAAAAAATATTTATATAGCAAAACGTTTGCCGGGACAGCTAGTGATTATATATTTAGTATTTGAGACGTGTTTAAAACATATTCGATTAATAAGTAATCTGTTTCTTCCAGGAAAGCATACCTCTCAGAGTCAAAGGGTTATACATAATCAACCAGCCATACATCTTCAACATGGTGTTCCAACTGTTCAAGCCGTTCTTGCAAGAGAAACTGAGGTCTCGGATTATATTTATCGGGAACGACCGGGAACTCCTTCACACATACGTATCGCCCAAGTGCCTGCCGGAGTGCTATGGAGGCACTTTGAGTCTGCCCAGGGTAACTGGGGCACAGTGGCTGGAACTCTTGCTAATGTGTGACCAGGAATTTAGTGGTAAGTGTTATATCGAAGATCATTTCATACTTAGTTGTATGTTATATATTTATTTATATATATTTGTACTCATAATCACATCTTAATCCCTTACGGAGTAGATAGAGTCAACAGTATTTGGAGAAGCTACGACGCCGTTCAGCTTTATGGCTTAATAGAATTAAGATTCTAATTAAGGAAAAATCAAAGTATCCTAAGTTAATTTGCCTACTCTAAAAAATACAATCTGACAAGACTTAAATTGTTATACATAATACCTTATATTATCGTCTGTGTACCGATATAAAATCTGGTGTTAGTACTGGCTGCCAATTTAACTTCTCTGGAGAGTCACAGGTACCTTTGACAAGTCACCCCCTGACGGATTAACTCTTGGATGTTCTATGTATCTTTATATTGTGTATTTTGTTATATATATATATATTACATATCATATATTGTATATCATATTTTGTAACAAAATACCTTTATATTGTGTATTTTGTTATATATTTGTTATATATATATATATATATATATATATATATATATATATAATAGTATACCAAAATACAAATCTTAATAGTTGTAATATGTCACGTACACATTTATAATTATATATTTTTCGCTTCTTTTTCAGCAATTAATTCTTACGGATACAAGAAGAAGTAACCCATATGGATTCTGATGTAAATGCATGTGTGATATTTGTTGCAACATATCGTGATAAAATTTTTATAATAAGAATCAAATAATGGTCTGGAATCCCTGATCTTGGATAAGAGAAATTGAATTTTTCACTGCAATTTTTCGTCTCAAGAATGTTTGTGTAAAACTCCTTGAGAATTTAATCGTATGAAAGCTGTTCGAGAAAATTAGATATAGTATGTACTTTTAAATTCTATTTTTGCATCATGTTAACGTATACCTAGTATTCGTGTATACGATAAAATCGTTTCAATATGCACAGAATATCTACATATCTATTGGAAAAAGTCCCTTTACGTTAAAATGACAGAAATATTTACATTCCAATTACAAGTATTGCCATATTATTACTTGTTTTAACGTTAGGTATCAATTGAACATTATTTTAATCTTGTGAATAGGTAATCTATTTGCGTTTAGTTTCAATGTATTATGATACATTGAAACTAAACGCAAATAGATTTTTGCCTCGATGGTTTGCCGTTGTTATGTTTGGTTGGTTAAATAATATCAAATAATTCGTACACATAATCAAGGTTATTGTAAATAAGGGTTAAATTTGTATAGATCAACTTTTATTAATTAGTTTCATAAGGGTGAAAATTAATGCAATTTGTAATTTGGGTCTCAAAAATACTACTGTTGGTATTTTGTAACCAATTACGAATAATTTAAGTTAAAAATATAGTACAATTTTTGTAGACAATCATAATTCATTTAATAAAGTAGAAAAAGTGTAACATTATCTTTTTTATAGAAAATTTCTGTTAGAAAAATATTTTTTATTAACTACGAAAAATATAACAAAATGTATCTATTTTGTTCATAACCTTTTTTATTTTTGTACCCAATTTACTGCTAGTATAAACAATGTATTTTTTTTTCTATGTTTGATCTTCAATGCATTGTATCTATCAAGTATTTGCTATATATACATTTAAAGAATATTTGAATGCATTTCCATATTTGTAAAGCCGAAAGAGCTATGGCTGTGATATTACCAATTTCTTATCCTTTTTATTAAAATGCCATGTAAAACAGAACTGTTTCGATACATACATACATACATATGATCACGTCTATATCCCTTGCGGGGTAGACAGAGCCAACAGTCTTGAAAAGACTGAATGGCCACGTTCAGCTATTTGGCTTAATGATAGAACCGAGATTCAAATAGTGACAGGTTGCTAGCCCATCGCCTAAAAGAGGAATCCTAAGTTTATAAGCCTATCCCTTAGTCGCCTTTTACGACATCCATGGGAAAGAGATGGAGTGGTCCTATTCTTTTTTGTAATAGTGCCGGGAACCACACGGCACTGTTTCGATTGTTGATGTTAATAGCACAGAATGTATATATTAAAGTGCGTTTAAACCACAGGTTTTAATCATTTAAGTATGAAGTATAAAATTTAATGAAATGGGTGTACCTACAGATCAACACTGGTTTATATAAAAACATCACATTCTGGGATTTACATATAACTAACATTCATTTGTTAAATGATTGAAAATAAAGATAAATATAATAGGATTAACTCTAAATATTAGGCATACAAAAATGTGTAAATACTACTTTGCTACTAATTTTGTAAAGGATTTTACACATTGTACGTAATTTATTTTGGTAATAAAAGAAAATTTAAAATTATTAAGGCATTTTATTTCATAGTCGTCCTTTCATGAAGAATACTTGTAAGAGTATAATTTATCCGTAGTCGCAGATAGAAAATAGTATGTATGTATTATAATATCCTAAAATACCTCCGCAGCTATTTTACGGCAAGATATTAAAGCGTTATAATTATATTGTTAATACAAATATATAGTTTAATGCTCATTATCACATGAAAATATTTTTTTGAAAATTCGGTCTGCTTTTTAATTACCTTACCTTACTGTTTTACTTAGTGTTTGTACTTTAATGTCGATACTTTGTTTTCCCATTGCTTTATTTTTGCAATGTTTTAACCCTGTGCATTATCAAAAAAATACTTTTTTTAATCTTCTTATTTTTGCTTCTAACCTTAAAAAAATTTTAATGAATAATTTCAATTCGATAATAAAATATAATGCTGCCATTTCTATCACCATTATAAAATTTATCAAAATAATTTCATAAATTTTATAACGAAGTATCACAAATTGAGTAGTTATATCTTCACATGTTTGTTATTTCTTGTGATTATTGTTGTTAGTGTATCCATACGAATTAGCAACTGAAACAAAAAAATATCAATTTTAATATCCACAGAATATATGATTGAAATACATTGTAAAAAAAATATAAGTAGTATCTAGGTGTTAGGTATATTATTTTTATGGTTCAGTTCAATCCGAAGATTAGCACTTACATAATTTAATGTAAGCTTAACCACTTTTTAATTTTAAAGATTACAATATTACGTTATTTAGGGACGTACTGGTGAAATGTCAGGTCAAGAATACACGAATCAGACAAGCGTGTATGAAAAGAGGAAACAGAAGTATGCAGGGATCATGGCAAGTGAATGAAAGTGAAAGTGAAAAGTTATAGTCTCTGCCTACTTCTCTGAGATAGAGGGATGATTTTCTGTATGTTTTATTTAATTAACACAATAGGTATCTTACCCTTAAAATCTTCTTCATAATATTGCAACATCTTCCACAACACTTCCCCTGGAATTTCAGGCTCTGGCAAAGCGCCACCATGTCGTTTCCTAGTCGCCTTAGCGTCTATATGTGAGAGAAGAGACTCAAAGTTCGTTCCGTGGAAATGAATGCGAGACCGTAATTTCTCTCTCATGAACGGTTTGAATATGGCGAATAGCATATTGAAGACGTAGGGCTGGTTAACAATATGGACAGCCTTCAGACGGATTGGAACGCAGTCCTGAAAAAAGGAAATTTTATTTTCAGTATTATTTTTTTGTTAAATATCACTGCCTGTCAAATTTAAATATCCTCATAGTACCCGGTTGACCGAGCTTTGCTCGGTCTACCAGAGATGGCGCTGATATAGTTTCTTAAAACGCGGTTTTTAAAATGTTTATATATCTTGGGAACCAAGCTTTTCTCGAACCTAGGACCTTGATAAATCGATTCCTTGAGCCGAAAAGCCCCTAATCTGTAACTTTCATGCAAATCGTTGGAGCCGTTTCCGAGATCCTGATTATATATATACAAGAATTGCTCGTTTAAATATATTAGATTAGTGGCATACGAAGTTAATCGATATCAAAATAACTATAAAACTATGTACGTATGCATGAATAATTTTTAATGCTTGTTGTGCCAGATTTTTTGGCACAGAAGGCTTTTGATTGGAAGGAGTTAGCCTTTACGATCTTTTATAAGATCTAAGACGTATTTATGTAAACCTTCGATCTGACCTTTTATTAGAAGATAGATCCAAGGTTTACATAAATAGGGATCATGGCAAGGGAAGCATGGCAAATGGCAACCCTCTCTGGCAAAGAAGTGGTATGATATGTATTCAAGAATTCCTAAGAATAATTTTACAGAACAACTCACCTGAATCCAGTCTATAACCATCTTAGCGAACGACGGCGTAAACTGCATGACCTGCGTCAAAGACAGGCCCTTCATGTCCAGAATAGAGATGACTCCGTTGACCTGGGTCAGAGGCTCGTCCATTGCAGCCTCGAGCCCCAGTTGGACCCCACGGAACACCTCTGTGAGGGACACCTTGCGTGGGTTCCACCGCTCTGAAATGCAGCGACAAGTTCTTTGGCTTCACGTTAATAAATATTTATTTAGTCCTAATGAACTGCCAATGTTATTTTGCACTTTTTCAAAAAAATATGAAAATATTTTTAATGCCAAAATCTAAATATATATTTTTTTTAATACAACGGTTCTTAAAATATGAACATCTTCTTATTACTAAATGATTTTTTCAAATAGTAATACTATTATAACTACGCCCTTCATTAGTTCCTTCATATATCTTCAATTATCCTTGAAAGTGTATCTTTATGTTTATTTTGGTTTTTAGAGGCTTCTTTTGTCTATCATTTTGGTCAAATGCCATCAAAATATAAAGCCACATAAGTAGTTGTGACAGCTATTTGTGCCTAAACTACGGAAGTTGTGAGTACCACGAGTAAGTAATACTTCCACGGACTAAACACTTGTTTGGCAGCCGACGTAGCAACTAATCATTATCTCCTACCAAAGTTGCAAAATACATAGCGGACCTTAAACGTGGGATTAGTCAATGACAAATGAACCGACACTTTAGAAGAACAATTTTTGTCACGGAATATTTTACATATACATACATATAGTCATGTCTATATCCCTCGCAGGGTAGCCAGAGCCTATAGTCTCGAAAAGACTGAAAGGCCATATTTAGCGGTATGATAGCTTCATGATAGAATTTAGATTAAAAAAAAGTGTCAGGATGCTAGCCCATCGACTACAAGAGGAATCACAAGTTTATAAGCTTATCCCTTAGTCGCCCTTTACGACATATACGCAATATTTAACTGTCTTAAAAAAATTTGTTGGTCAGAAATCCGTCATTGGAACATTTGATGTTCTTTTAAAATCATTGATCATTTGTATATACATACATACGTATAGCTACATATTTTTTTTCTTATGATAGCTAGGGACAGTATTTTTCCTAAAGATATTAAACCCAAGTCAAAGCTTAAATATTATATTCATGTTCAAGAGCTTCATTTTTTTTTCCATGTGCCATTATATCACCACATCAAGGTCACGCTGATTGTGTCGTGTCTATCGTTGAACATTAAGGGCGACGTAGAAAGTTAACTACGAAGTGATTACACATCTTGATACAGCCGCATTTTCTAATAAATCATAGCTAGAAAATATGTAAACGAACTAGGTATAAAAAAGATCATTGGTTACTTTGTACAATTCATGTCATGCTTTATCAAAAAACTGCTGGACATTTCGGACAGGACATAGAGTTGGCAATCACAGAGGCAAACTTTTTGTCGGCCCATCAATTATTTCAGAAGATTTTTAGAATGCCACATTTACCTCAATGTTCACTATCTGTGTTTATTTTATTTAGGTGTAGATATCTTTTGAATAGTCGCCTAAAATATTTATTACCTCCGAAGTAGGTTTTTATTTATTATGCGCATGCAAAATAAGTAACATCTACATATAATCAAGTCTATATCCCTCCCTCCCTTAGAGCCAACATTCTTTAAAATACTGATAGGCCCCGTTCAACTGTTTGGCTTAATGATAGAATCGAGATTCATATAGTGACAGGTTGCTAGCCCGTCGCCTAAAAGAAGAATCCCAAGTTTATAAGCCTATCCCTTAGTCGTCTTTTACGACATCCACGGGAAAGAGATGGAGTGGTCCTATTATTTTTTCTTTTGGTGCCGGGAACCACACGGCAAAATAAGTAACTTATGCACAATCGTGTTAAAACAATAACTATGTAATTGATTGTAGCTGTATGACGCAAACTTGTCTTGATTGCTAAACACATCTTAGATTCGAGGTTGTTCAATTCGTTGCCATTGCTACATACACTTTTCGCATTACTCAACCTAATAAGTGTACTGAGTGAAATAATAAGCCCTTAACAAACTTTCATCACACATCGCCATAATACTATTCTAATTAAACTACTCTCTGGGATCGGTATAATATGTAATAGGTCTGTTTAATTCGTACTGACCGCGCCTTCTTTTTATTTTTACCTATATGGTCCTATACTAAGTATAATAATGATGACGAGTAGGTATACAATCAAAAAATCATCTGTTTTTACCTACTTATTAAATACTTAATACAGAAAACTGAAATTGCTTCCCAATATCTCCCGTATTGGGCAGTACTAGAACGGATTTTAGAAATTCCCACGGGATCAAAAAATAACAGAATTGTGTACCAAAAACAAAGTCTTGGAAGAGCGGTGGTTTTTAAACCCTAAAGATTATAATAGGAAACATAGACCATTTAATGTTTTATACTCTAGAGGAGGAACCGACACCAATTCCAAAACCAACAAGTTTGATCTCAATACCGCAAAAAGTTAGTCAAGTAAGCAAGGTGAACATGAAGATAAGTTGGTAATCTGAAACAAATGTGGTAAAATTAGCATTGAATCTCTTCTAAAGTAGTATATTCCTCGTCACACTGCATATCATAAAAAGTGAATACCTAATTACTTAGAATTTTTGGTATGATGTCTTCATTATTTCATTTAAGAAAAGTTTTTAATAAGAATCCATGTAGGTAAACTAAAATACTTATGTTAAAAGAGTTGGGAGTAGGTTTTCATTTGACCAATTACAAGAAAAGATGTGCACTGCAATGATAGGTACCTACGTATAGTGACAGGCATGAATAACCAATATCATGGATACAATTTTGAGAAATCAAATAAAAAAAATATGAAATGAAAATGTGAAAGCCACCACACACCACACTCATATTAATTATGATGGGCAAAATATTGTATGTATGTATTATATTATTTTTATTGTTAATGGACAATTATACTAACTACGTATGTACTAAGTACTGTTAGGACTATACTATACTAGTAGTACTAACAGAACTTGCCAATATCTTTACTGATAAAGTTCACTTTCACGAAAATTTTACCAAAGCTTTAACCCTAACTTCGGAATTTTAGCCATCACAATATGAGTGTGCGTGTAAACCAGGCCTTAGCCTAAACTGACCACCTGACTCGACCACCATGATGCGCCGGCCGTGTTGGTCCCGGGGCGAGAGGATGGACACTATGGACTCGTCGAAGGCCGGCCGAACAGCTGATGGCATCAGGTCATGGCAGTGCTCGGGGTGCGATCTTCGGAATTTGTAGTACGCTTGTATCTGGTGAGGAGATCGAGGGTTAAATTAGCGAGCAAGAGATATTTTCTCTTTGATTTGCTTGATCTACGAAAACATCGTAACAGATACTAGTATCAGTTCTTGTTTCGTCCTCTCTAGAGAGGAACCTGTAAAGTCCACCTGTAACGATCTGGAATGATAAGGTACATAGGTAATAACAGTAAACGATTTCAGTCTGACGTACACAGGGAATGCTAACCAAAGTTTAATCATGATTTTTTTTTTCCGGTTGCCTGAATGTGCAATTGTCCATAAGGGAATTTTTCATGAACATGTAGTTAAATTACAAATAAGATATTTGTAACATGACTGTGGTCTGATGTCGATCGGCGCTTTTTGAAACAGGTACGCTCTTTTTATCGAATACCTTAATCACTCAATTGCCAATGCTCAATTATATGAATAGTGTTAATGGTGGATTACACTTCTTCTGAATCGTGGATATAGGCGGACCTCAGGCTCTAAGGAGGAACTGAAGTCATGAGGACTATACGTGTAAGATGTATGATTAACATTTAACAAATAAATTAAAAATAAACTGTTACATACCCTTTTAAAGGCGCTTTCTGCATAGAACTTGCACGGTCTCAAAAATTTCATGAGGAATTCATCCTTGTTGATTGGTATAGCAAGATTGGACTCCCCTAAAATAAGTTTAATTATTTTAATTTAAGCACTTATATTTAAAAAAGAAAGAATCGTCCCTTGTATATATTATGAAAATAAACTTATAAGTACCTACTTTACAATAGATGTAAAGTAGGTACTTATAAGTTTATTTTCAAATAAATATAGGCATGATGATAGCATCATCCTATATTTATTTTATTTAAAAGGTATCTTCTTAACTTTAAAATTATGATAAAATGTAGCAAATTAATATCATCGTCATTTGCCCTCCGGATTTTACTGCCAAGTTGTAGTTCAGGTAAATTCATAGAATAAGGTCATTAGCTTCAAAACTTACCGAATACCTTCCTAGCCGTTATATGAAGAAAGATAATATCTTAGTCTTATATTAGCATTATTAAGTATGCACATAAAATTGGCATAGGTATGCAATAACTTCTCTTAATGTTTTCTCACTTGAACAAATAGTGTCTTAGAGGCAATCATAAAAATAATTACGAAAATTTACATTTCGTATGACATCAAATGTATTTTTTTGGAATAACCTCAAATAATTTTATACATAACTAATTATAATTTATAGAGATTTAAGGAGGACTAAGTTGCTGTCAACAGCTAAGAAAATTTTTTGTTAAGATTATATTTGCAAAAATTATTTATAACGCTTTATTGGTACAGATCTGTGATAGTGAAATTTTCATAGATATAGTTCGTTGACACTCTCCGGTGTATCTCCGGTATTTATGATCCATGAAAAAGAAGAGCGTCAAATCTACATTGGCACTAGTTACATTATTTTGAGGTCCATTGTAAATGGAACTAATGATGGAAATCATTATATGGTACTTAGTTCCGTCATGTAACTATGAATAGTACCTACATACTAGCCTCAAGGAAGGGTATGTTGGTTTACGTTATTGGGATTTGACTACGGAATCCTAAAAACCATAAGCTTATGCTTAGCAACAAAATAAAATAAATAAAAACCTACCATAATCTCACCATACTATTGCATTTATGCATTCATACCTACGACTATTATAACAACAAATAAGTTTCTTGCAAAGTGACATTAGCAATCATTAGGTTTATGTTGAATTGTTATAGCAGTTTTTATAGTGTACTTCATTAATATTTGCATATAAAATTAATTTTAATTTGTAGTGTGATTTTCTTTAGCCTTCTGACAGGTCAACAAATTATTGTATAAGCTATTTATATAATTGTTTTTTTTGTTCAACCAGCTAGCTACCCTGTAGCAAATATCATTTCCTGACGCGTCATCTTAGAACATTGGTTTTGTAATACTTTCTTCTTCATTCGTGCCTTATAAAATTATCAAATACCCATGTTTATATCCCCGGCTTCGCACAGGTAGCATTTAAAGATTAAACCTTCCTTAGAAAACCCTCTTTCCAACATTTCAAAAAGGAGAAAAAAACCTTTACTGTAAGTATCCGAAGCCTTTGAATCTTTTCGAGACTTTTGGCTCTGTCTACCTCACACGGATCAAAGACATGATAAAAATACGTGTCTACCATTTATTTATAAATTTATGTTATAATAATTACATGTTACCGAATCCTTATTATGTACTAGAGTTTTTGGACTCAGAAAACTATGTTTACGTTTTCTTGTTTACCTACTCTAAAAAAAGTAAGTAAATTTCTCTATATTTAAAAATATATTTAAATTTACGAAAAAAAATTTTAACGTTTCGCAAGTTTTACAAGCAAAATACCGGATAACAACTTTAAATAAATCTTACAAAGTTCATAATGACTGACATTTCCATCTAATTGAGTTGAAAATGCTACCGGTTATTGCGACCTGAGATTAGTTACAAAACTTGTCAAACATAAATTTCTTAAGTAACATGGAGGAAAGTAATTATAATTCGGACTTTTAAGCCTTATGATTGACTTGTTTACGTATGAAAATAAATCATTTCGTTTTTTGTTATTATTAAAGTTGGCTAAAGTGCTACAACAACAGAAAAGCTATTTAAATTATACCCTTTCCACTCGGCAAAAAAAGGCGCAGTATACTCGTACAGACACAAAAACTCATACAATCAGGTTTTTAACCCTTATCGGATGGGGTAAATAAAGACAAAATTCTCGAAAATACTCCGAGGCCACGTTCAGCTTGCTGTCTTAATAACGGAACTTACACTTAAGATGGTGATAGGTTGCTAATGCTAATCCACCGCCTAAAAGAAAAAGCTCAAATTTTACCCCTTTTCCCTGATTAACTTTTACAATTTACATGGAAAGAGAAGCAGCTGACACACACTGTTTTTCCACACTCTTAGAGTAGCATGGAAGTTTACTTGGAAACAAACAAAAATTCAGCAGATATCCCCTGTACGTTGTTTTCACATGAACTATGGTAACGCAAGAGTTTGTCATATATTGGTTGACGATTCATAAGCGTAGGTAATACAAAGTAAAGATAGGTAAGTACTGATATCGAATATTATGGCTCCGGGCACAAAGCAACTGAGCTATGATTGTGTGCAGAGTACGGAACGCACTTTATGCTCTGAATATAGTAGGCCCAAAAATTAAAATTAAAATGTCATCATCTGGTTGCTGAATAATCATGTATCTGAAACAGCGTAGAGTTTTATTACATCACGTCTCTTTGCTTTTCGTTATTTGTTTTTGTGTAGGTACTCATCAAAAAGCGCGTTTTCAATAATAGTAATAATATCTCCCTTTTTTTTACTAGAACATTTCGAAAGATTGAATAACTCGTATAAAGTGGAGGCGATGATCGTCTATTCACAGAATACAGGTGGTTCTATCGGACACGGACAACCATTACTCCCATCGATGGATTTAAATGTGAAGCGTAAGTGACTTGAACTAAGGCATAGTTTAAAATAAGTTTTATTGTCAAACACCGTAATTTTGGTAGAGCTTATGTGCTTACTTCTTAGATACACTTCCCATACATTTATGTAAGCGCTTAAGTTGACTTGACACCACTTAAGCGCAACCGTGTTAGAATTTTTTTACAATCTTCCGCTTCTTGAATCTTATGCATTTGAAACAACCATCGTATTCAAATTGAGAATGGTGCTTGCTGATGCGGCTAATTACCACAATGAAGTTGATATGAGTATCAATTTATAGGTACAATGACCCGTGCCCGACATTTCGTTGTGAGTTCAGTTGGCAATTGATTATAAGACATATCTTAGCGAAGAAATAATCTTCAAATAATAAGTACCTACGTAATAAATAAGTGAAAACGTAAACAGAAAATACTGATAAAATTAACAACAAAGCAAAGAGAAGTAAATACATATACACAAATTAATATTAATGTACTTAGAGACATAAAAAGAAAGTTATATTTTTTATCTTAAAAAGGGTATAAAATTACGATGATGTAGGTACATAACATGATAAATTAACGTAAAGGAATAAAAAAAGAACTGTTCTAAATTATTATGAACTTAAAAAAAGAACCCTGAGAAATACGGCCAGGGTCAGAATTGAAAAAATACCTACCTATTCGAATTCACTCAAAAAACATACGACTCGCCTGATGGTGAGTCTATGGACCGAAACAATTAGATGTCATGGCTGAGTTACTAATCTTTAGTAAGGATTTTGATTCATCTTCATTATTATTCGACTTATCAATTCTATTCGATTTTAGGTAGGATATTTTGTTAGGTCAGTATCGATAAAATTACAACACGTTTTTCTTTTTGCACCAAAACCAGTGACAAAACAAGGACTCCCAAAAATATTTACTTTTGCATAAAACTGTCTTTAACTTGACTAAATATTTTTTTAAATAGGTATGCAGTTACTGAGATAACAATATGTCTTTACCAACTCCAATGTGCAAATATCAATCATATTATATCGAGGCTTATCTAAGCCATGTCTTATTACTTATTATCAATAAATGATATCATTGTTAATTCAATGCTTCTGTTGAAGTAAATATTGTTTAATTAAATTTAACGATACCTACATTATATTATTTGGTCTACTCTTAACTTCCCAACAATGACCATCTACTACCTGCTCAACATTGCAATGGACAGAAAACAAGATGATGATGATGTGAGTGTTTCATAAGACAAACTTTGAGAACACAAAGAAAATAAAATTTTAAAATTATGAGAACACAAACAAAATTAAATAAGAAAATTAACTTAAAACAAAGCTTATTTATTAATAATTAAAGCACAAATTAATAATAAAGCACAACTGAATTTATGTAATATATTGTGAAACTAGAAAAAGCGAAAACAATTCCCTTGCGAAAGTCATTGTGTACCATTTCCTCTTATATGAACCTGTATCCTACTACTGCATAGATCACGTACTTATTTGCTCACAAATATCAACACAGAAATAAAACTAAGTTGCTAACATTTCGCAACACATTTGAATACTTGTTTTACCAGTCCAGTTACCTTTCAATAGTTTCCTTAACTCTTCTAGAGCTGCTTTTACAATTTCAGGGGTTTCTCTCAATTCCTTCTCGGCTTTTTCTAAGTAGATTTTGTCTGTGACAGGTCCGTTTTCCAACTGAATCTTATTACCACCCCACATAACAAAAGGTGAACCATCAGCATTAAATTGCAACTCCATCGTGTTCTATCTTTCAATAATCTTCAATAATAATTTTTTTCACACACTTAACATCTATTTCTATTGCGTCTATCGCAACAGCCGGGGAGACCAACTCTGCAACTTCTGTATTTCGACAATCTTAACCCTTCACTCGCATTTTTATTTCGTAACGACACGGATATGAAGAGACGTGAGATCTATAGACGCGCGAGCTCCACACTAGTTTTATACTACACTACACTAGGCTCGAATCGAAAGCTCGCAAATGTTTGTTTATATAAGGACGACGACAAAACACAGTGCGCGCGGACCACGCTTAGTGTTGGGACTGGCCGGCTTTCTGCGCCCGCACATCTTAACGGTATCCCACCTCTGACACCGACAGACGATGGCCACTCACTTATTTTACCTTCTCTCAATAGTCGACATTAAAGATAAACTACCATGGATGAACACCTCGCTGTAAATCCATTGATATTTAATATTTTCATGTCATATGGCAATATAAAACGTTTTTGGGCAAATCATTATCTTATCATGAGAATACAAAAAATAAAACATAATTTTCACTTGTCCGATTGCATTGGATAAACAAAAGAAACTCAAATTAATGCTTGTACTAACACAGATATCAAGCTAATAAATTAAGCTTAATACTCGTATAAATATTAAAAATTTGTTAAATGCATCCTTCCATTGTTACTTTTTGTTCTATTTTGTATATTTAATCGCACCTTCATGGTAATTTTCTAAACTAATATAAAGTGTTTCTCAGTAAGAGAAATATAATTGCGTTGTACGAAAAATTAAGTACTTTCTAACTTTAAATTCATTAGGTAATTAATTCACCTTCATTATCATTGTATGTTCCAAAATATGACAAGCAAGGTTCGCATCAATTGCGTTTACGTTGGCATTTATCACGTTCAATGTCTGAACTGAAACAATGTTTCCATAATTCTTTTATTCAATTCTGATTTTCTCATATTTATCTCTCTGAGCATGGCGGCCTGTTTGGCGCAATTGTCGGATTCTCGCCTCTGAACCATTGGTCCCGGGTTCCGGTCAGGTCACAGTGGAAAGAGATTTAATCTTAAACATGCCACGAACTGACTTTGCGGCCAACGCAATCTTTAAGATTGTCAAAAAAATCATACTGTATTTCTGTTTGCACTTGAAGCGTCGTTCTTTATCTTATATATTTTACACTTGAAGATGAGCATCTTATAACTTAATAAGTATTACTTGATACTGAATTACGAAAATCAAAGTTAGTATGTATACAATTACCTAAGTATGAATAAAGAACGGGTAATATAGACTGTCTATCAAAATAGTCAGATAATGAATCTCTTACGATATACAAACTGTGTGTACGATGTGTAGCAGTGTAGGGAACTCTTACACTTGGACTTGTATCATGAAAATCTAAATAGCAAATTAGCAGAAAAAACAATAGCTGAAAGTTAAAATCCAGGCGCAGTATTATTGGCGTCAGTCTTATTTTGTTTGTTTGTTTGTTTTTTTAATCGCGCTATTCTATGCATCTACAAATATAATTTTGTACTTAGTGTTCCGAGTTTCATGGGATATTAATTTGAATATAAAGTAAAAATCAAATTAAAATAATATTTTAATTTTATTTACCAATTACCTTTATAACATTTTTAATATAATTATTTGAGCAATCCAGGCATAACATAAGGTGCTCTTATAAGGCACCTGTTGTAAAACTATTTTTGGAATGTTTTCTTACCAAATTTATAAATACAATTTGTACCTACTTAATAACCTACTTAACGACATGTACCACCAGTGGATTTTAGTCAACTTATGATATAAAATCGTATATTCCTAATCGGTTCCATTCCTTTACGTGTCTATTTGGCTGATCCGCACCTTGTGTCACGGAATCGGTGTTTCAAACCCCAATGTAGAGTAAATCTTTAGCTTTCCAAATTTGTACATAATTATGGTCATTATTATGAAAACTGTAAACCAACCCTTTTTATAATTATAAGGTGTGCGTCCTTTTTGTCGCCTATTCCATGATCTTTTTTTTATCAAACGAGTTTAAAAAACGCATTTGACAAAAATACTAATACTATACAATAATATTACAAATACTTAAAGAAAAACTCACAAAGTTGAAAACTAAAGTAATTAAATAAAGCGTCGTATCAAAAACACTGTGCTTAGATTTTAAATTAAAACTGAGGGGTTGGCTATAGTACCTACACAGGACATGCAGCCTCGTGAGACAGTTATCGCGCGCCACGACTATATATACGGTCGCATAAGGGAATGATTAATGTAGAACCAATTGTCATGTCCTCACATCGAGTAAAATTCAAGGCACACTTTGTTGATATTACTTACAATGTATAATTAACAAATATATATTAACATAAAAAATTCTACTCCCTGCCCTAGTGCCCTGTAAAGTTTCTTAATAAATAGTTTACAATATCACTTCAAATAATATTATTTCACAAAAAAAGTATAATATTATTTAATATCAATAAACGTAAAAATCCATTCAAAAACCTACGAAGACACCACAGAATCTAAAACGAAATAAATTAAATATCTAAAATAATGAGAGCGAAGATGTCTTAATGCTGAATAAGAGTAAGTAATACACTTACATTCACAGCCTTATTATTTTAAAATAATAACTAAAATTCATTAAAAAAGATACATATGAATTTCATAAACAAAATTACATTTATAAAAAAATAAACATAAACTCAATTAATGAAATGATTCTGTACAATTTTACGCAAAAAAAATAAATAAGTCCTTTATTTTTCCACTAACTTACACTATGTAGAGATGCATTATATGATAAAATTTAGAGTTAAAAATTAGAACACAAAAACCCTATCATTCATACTCAACCAGTTTAAATAGATACCTAAATAAAAACCTCTCTTTACGTACATAGCTACAACATTTTTAGTAGTATAAAATATTTCTATTTTGAACTTATATCTACTTGGTCTTTAAAATATGAGATATATTTTGTACGTATAACTTACTCGTAATTATATTTACTCATTTGCAAACTATGAGTGATAGGTAAATGGAAGGAATAATAAATGTGTTAATCTAGGTGTTTTAAATGCAGTCTGAAAGAGCACTTACATGGAAAAATACATTAAATTTTAGTATTTTAATGTTTTCAAAGTATGTATAGTGCCAATATTATGCATTTAAAAGTCCTCATGTAACATTGGAAAGTGGTTGGCAATTTTCCAAGAAAATTCCATTCCACTGATTCCGTGACTCAACTATTTTTATTTACTTTTGAATATGTTTTCATTCAAATTAGAAAGGTTTATGAAGACTATACGAGAATCACAAAAATCTAATGATTAATTAGTAGTAGATTAGTGCTTGAAAAAAAAGAAACAATCATCCACTTATATGCAATACTAGCTTTCCGCCCGCGGCTTCGCCCACGTGTAATTCGGTTATTTATAGCGTTTTTTAATGATCTCGACAGGGCTTTTTCTTCCACAGGCTGAAATCTTGTTACAACTGGAATTAAATATAGCCTGTGTTACTCAGGGATGATGTAGCTTTCTAATGGTGAATGTTTGAAATCGATTCAGTAGTTTCGGAGTTTATCGATTACATGTGTAAACAAACAAACATATAAAAAAATAGATTGTTCCTCTTTATAATATTAGTAGAAAGTTGTCATACAAAGTCTTTTTTTTTAAGGATGGGAAATCATCAAATGACCTCTCCCGCTCTGGGTGGAACGGAAGGGAGTGTCAGACTTTTACTGACTAAAACCCACCTCGTTCCTTCAGTTGCCCTTTGCGTTCCGGGGCCACGGTATCTCGTTAGAACTTTCCCGCAGCCCCGGCTCAGTTTATCCCGTTTCCCCCCCTTGGGGGTTGACATTTCAAAAATCCCTTCTTAGTGCTCACTTATGTTACTAAAGGAACCTCTGTTCAAAATCTCAGACTCCTATACCGAGCGGTTTCGGCTGTGCGTTAATAAATCAGTCACCCAATCGCACCCCCTAAATCACGATTGGAGGGTAGTTTGAATAAACTTATAATGTCAAACATATTTACTTGCCTATGTACGTGTTCATGCCAAGTTTCAAGTTTATAAACCCAAGGAATAAGATTTTTCATAGAAACGTTTTTACCCCTTTTCCCCCCCTTGGGGGTTGAATTTCCAAAAATCCTTTCTTAGTGCTCCCCTACATATCCCAAGGAACCTACATTCCTAATTTCAGCTGTCTACGACCAGTAGTTTCGACTGTGCGTTGTCTGTCAGTCAGTCACTCAGTAACGGAAGAGTTTTATATATATAGATTATCTATAAATACAAATAGGTACAGGTTCACAGTATAGCCCGCTTAAAATTGTTCTTTGATTTAAATTAGGCTACGGAACTCTAATATGCTTATAACACTACCAGTGCTCGATTCCTGCATACTTCATGGCAATCACTTAAATAAGACTTGTTCATACCAAAGACAATATTTACATTACACTGTAGCCCTTTCTACTCACTGCCTCTTCTTGAAAAAAACATTATACATAAACAAAGAAGAATTAATGGGTCTTTATGTAGTGGGAAACGAAGTCATTTATCATTATGAAGACGGCTCCCGTAGTATTTCCGAATTGTAATAAACGACAATGTGAACGAAAGAAGCTGCAGAAAAATCCAAGTTTAACAAAATAGTGATATACCTCATAATTTAAGGCATATAACTTTTACTTGATACATACACATCTATATCCCTTACTGGGCCCTAGGCTTATGGCTTAATGAAAGAATTAAGAATCAAACAGAGACAGGTTGCTTTTACTTTGATACTCGTAGTTATTGCAAACTCGATCTTTCAATCACCTATCATATGCGCACAAAAAATTGCTGCACATTAATACGCACTCGACATATAAATAGAAAGCCTCAATGTAAACATTGTCTTCAATATGCATACAACTATAACTAAATGCTCTACTTCTTCGCAAACCCGAAGGTGTCCCAGGCCTTCAAATGGGGTAACGCGTCGTCAATGGCCGGGTACCAGTCAGCACCACCGTAGTCGATGGCTGGGAGGTGGCCGCCGTAGTCTGCGGGGAGGTGGCTGGGGGGAATGTACTTGTGGAGAGAAGACATCTTGGAGCCGTGGAAGAACATCTGGAAATTTGAGAGAAGTTCGTCAACATTTTTTTCTAATAGTTCATAATACTATGTTATAATAAACATACAGCACTTAAAACATTCACTATTTCTTACGCTTACATTTCAAACAAATAAGGACTGATTGTCAACAAGTTCACTGTCGTGTGTAACCAACCCAGTTAAGTTTATATAATCACGTCTACATCCCTTGCGGGATAAACAGAGTCTTGAAAAGAGTGACAGGCCACGTTCAGTTTTTTTTTGTTTGTTTGTCCGACTCCCGTCCAAGAAGTTTGCAGACAAAGTCACGAAGATATACTGGGGTATCTCAAAATAAACATTACAAAATGTATAAAACTTAATTCAACTCACTCTGCTCTTTAGCTTCTCCCTGACGAAGGGCTTGAACATGTTCCAAACGACGTTGAAGATCATCGGCTGCTTGACCACGTGGACCTCCTTCAGTCGGGACGGCATGGCGTCCTGGATGAACGTCAGCATCCGCTTGGAGGCCGCTGGCGACTGAGCCATAACCTGAAAAACAAATTAGCTTAGTGAGAAATCGTTTGCCTTTTTTTTTTTTAAAAAAGTTACTAGCTAATGCCTGCAGCTCCGGCCGTGTAAAACAAAAACCTCTTTTCCATTCTCATTAAAAACCGCAATATTCTATATTTGTGCTCCCCCTTACATTTCCTATGAAACAAACTTGCCTTTAAGCTATAATAAGCTCAATACTGTTGTCTGTCGGTCGGTGACTAAGTGAGGTTTTATACATTTTTATTGATAAATTATTTACCGGTCTGTGATTGTTCGCCCAGAACTAAAATATATTATCGGTTTCATTCAAGTGCAAAATCAGCGAATATGAACAAAAAGAAATATCGTATCTTGTTTAATCTTCTTCTATTACTCAAGAATACATTATCATCAGTGTACTTGGTGTATATGAGTGTATGTTTAAATCATACAATCATATGCGTCGTTGCTTTTACAGTTTATTTACGAGTCGCAAATACTTTCCATATTTGTAGAAGTAGGTATGAGAATAACTACAAATATTTTAAATAAAATGTCAGCTTAATGTTGTTCCTTTTTTAGGACATTAACCTGCGCACTCCTTGTCACAAGAATTGGCAAAGTGACAAAAGTACAGAGCTGTTTTAAAACAAAAGCGTTGTAGTAATTAATTAACATCAGCGAGACAAAAATTATAAAATAAAACAATAGCATAAATAAGATGACAATGTTTGTACCGTTTACTGGTTGTACCTACAAATTTGGTTTGTTAAAAACATTTGTCAATAGTTACCAACTCTTTAACACCTATTTATATTGCGCCTGCTGATGATATAATATTAATAACCCTGGTTAAAGAAACATGAAGTATATTATGACCTAGTTGCGGTCGACCACTCGAGCTGACCGCATAGGTCAATATTGAAGATCACACCCATATCGAACCAAGACACAGACCTAACACTTATTTACTTAACAACCGTATCTTTAAAGTCCTTTTGAGACAAGGTAACGCACTTCCTTCAAGCAAAGGATACAGTAAATATTGAATTACCTATAGTTAATCAACTGAGATAAAGAAACACGGAAAATGTTCGGTGTTTTAGATAAGCAACTGAGGAAATGTATTTCGATTGTTTCAAGTACTTAAACAAAACACAAAAAAAAAATGTTTTCTTAATGTGATAAAGTCTAAGGCCGGTCTGAAGTTTTCATATTATTATTATTTAATATTCCGAAGAAGGAGTAACCATCTGAGGCCGATCCGATTTTATACAAATATGTTCTTGTATAAAATAAACAAGTACGGTAAAACCGCATTAACTCTTAAACCTTGAGTTTAGACGTGATGCCCCTTGAATGCAGCCTCCCTCATTTTCCTCTCAATGATTCAACACTTAGTGTAGCTATAACTGAATCAAATCACAGCCAAAGTTATTATAATAATCCTATATATTACAATAGACAGAGCCAATACTCAGAGGCCAAGATTGTCTGGCTGGCAGTGAGATTGAGTGACAGTAGGTCATCTCCTAAAAGAGATCATTTTCCTAATTCAGGATCTGTAAAAAATCTACTTCATACATATAAAAACTTGCTGTTCATTTTAAAGCAAAGAAGATCATAAAAACAATTGCCACCTTTCAGGAAAGCGATAAGAGTTGATATTAATAAGAGATACGATAGTTACCCGAAAATCGCATACTAGTCGTAAGATCTACAACAAATTACAAAAAAAGTACTTAACGCCATAAATGGTGCCCATATGCTACAAAGTTAGTAATCATAAATAAAACAGTGACATTCGCACGTGATCAGTTTACGAAAATGAAAGATTTTCTCAACATTCCGCTTCCGTCGTGCACTTGACCTTTCGTTTGGCGTGATTCGACGTGATTGGATTTTGAAAAGGCAAATAAAGGCATCGCTCACCTTCTGATAAGGATAAGGAACGTCACGGAACAGATTTAAACACAATATTTTGGTACAGAGATTAGGACGATTACACTGGTCCGTGGAATATTCTTATGATAAATAAGCAAGATATCTATAAATAATTTATTTTATTCAGTTTTCTTTTGCATATTTTTTAATGTAAAAAATAATGTTTATTTCATGACAGCGGTTTCATGAACGAAGTTGCCTGTTAAAAATATAATTATTGTCATTTCTTTACAAGAAATAACGAAAAGCCCAGGGTAGGATATCTAGAAAACACTGGATTCCGTACAATTTCAGAAAATCAAAAGACTTCCAGTCATGATAGCTATTTAAATGGAATTGCTAATATATTGTAATATTAAAACATATGAAACTTATCAATAAAATCATTACTACTATCAGAATCTTCAAAATAGCTGGCTCTGTCTATCCCGCAAAGGAATATAGACGTGATTATATATATGTATTACTAGGTGGGCGTTCTTTAAGTTCAGATTAGAAAAGTTCAAACAAATCAGTTAATTTTTAATCAAACATGAGAGTAGGATGACTAACTATAAAAGTAATTATTCATGCAAATGAATTTATACAGATAAAGGAACAATGGCGGGAACATTGTACAGACTTTGTTTACCAAATTCTTTGTTGACAAACGCATTTACCCTTTGTTAACAAATGCGCGTACTTACACAACTCCGTACTTTGTAAGTTTGTTTCATAAAGGGCAACTACTTATTTTATAGCACGTAATGGTAGTTAATATTATATAGTAAGTATCGATGAGAAAGTATTCCTTAACGCAAACCTCAAACATACTTTGGAGCTACCTCAACCTGTTTTTGACTAATATATTTAGTGTTTAGATAAAGTTAATTTTTTTTAGTAAAATAATTATCATTTATTTATTTATGTATATTAAGGACAAGAGTAAGTATAAAACTTCAACAAAAGATAAACTTATACATTGTGTATTTTGTATTTTAAGGCTGCCTTTTCCACATTATTCATTGACTCCAGATTAAAAATAAATGTTTTTTATAATTGATCACTGTTTTTAAATTGGTTTGGAATATTTAGTGTTCGTTTAATAAATATGCTGAATTAGTTCATATACCTACTTAATAATAATATTATGGGTGCACAATACAATTGGTCGAATAAATAGTACAAAGTTTTAAATTATTTAAAAAACACTGACCTCGAATCACTATGGAAACACTTCCTAATAAATTATTCGAAATATTGTTGATCCAATAACGCTAGCTGTACATAACAAAGAGAGGTCAATGACGCGAATCTTTTGTTTTACACTACAATTAAATTACAGCAACACTGGGTTAACTAAAACAAGGCGTAATGCTACTACTGGAACTACTTACTATAGGTACCTACTGCACGCAAGTCTGAATAACTTTTGTATGCAATTAGAGCTGCCTGAGTATGCGATATCCCTTGCGGGGTATACAAAGCCACCAGTTTTAAAAAGTCCAAAAGGCCACGTTCAGCTGTATGTCTTTATAATGGAATTGAGATTCGTATTGTGACAGATTGCTAATCGATCGCCTACAAGAAAAACCCTAAGTTTATTAGCCTATCCCTTAGTCGCCTTTTACGACGTCCATGGGAAAGAGATGGAGTAGTTCTATTCTTTAGTGCCGAGAACCATACGGCACTACCTGGGCATTTGTCATTGTCCAGTTATTAATACAAATACACAAACGCACTGAAAAAGTATTGATTCATTACTATCTATGTATTTCCTTTGATATTTCAGCAACCGCTTATCTTCCGTATAGATAAAAGGAAAGGAACTAACTCATCTATCAACGCATAACTGATAAATTTAAATCAGGAAAAGATTTTTGAAATTCCTAAAGTAGCAATTACGCTGGCAAAAAAATAGTTTTATAATACGGGATAGTTATAAATTTATGTTTTCATCGCTTGTGCCTACGTACTACTACTACGCTAGGACCGAGTACGACGGTACGACCTCTGCAGGTCTAACTACCGGTAGCTTAAACACTTCGCTGCTGGTAGACAGCTTAGTTATTTTGTATAATATAATATTTTATGATAAAAATTGTAATAAGATAAATTAAAATAAATGCCTAAGTGAATAATAATAAACCAAAATTAAATAATAAACTTGATAAACATATCAAGTAATTAAAGCGTTAAGAGAAGACAAATAAACCATGCTTGCATTCATAATATTAGTTTGAATGGTTTTGACAATGGTCATGTTGTAAAAATGTTATTTGTCGTATTTCAAAACAAATTGAGAAATATTAAAAGGATGAAGCTAATTAACGTTCGTCTAAGGGAATAACTACATAGTTGTGGAGCAACTGTGGGATATTTCAACACGTAATTACTCATAATTATTATATGATATCATCTCAAAGTTTACAGCTATAATTGTATCACTTAAATAACCGTATTGATGATGGCGTCTTCGTAACGTGTAGCTCATTTCTTTTTGATACTTATCCACTCTATTATTAACGAAAAAAGGTTTGTATGTGTGTAACGAATTAACTCAAAAACGACTGGATTGATAACGCTGGTACAAAATTTGGCACAGATATACATAGAATAGATCTTCGGAAATGTTGTGGTGAGTAAGACCTATCTATTATCATCACGATAAGATAGTTCTAAATATAGCACACGTCATTGAGATTATATTTAATATAAGCAACTACTATACTTTTTCAAAACATCGCCAATCTGAAGCATCATAACCCTTTTTTATGACGACATAAAAATGAATATTAAGCTTTATACATATATTAACTAGTGCAGATATTACCAAGATTCAATACGGGTAACATTCCCCTGTAAAGATTGCGGAAGTAAAAAAGAAGTCGCTTCGTTACCTAATGCAGGATCCAGGATTATCATGGTTCATGGGCGCGCTCCCTAGTCAGGTGAAGATAAAAATCTTGGATGTATATAAGTATCAATGGGTATTATAGTATCGTTACGTTAGTATCCAATAAGGACAGGTTTCGTAGTTACTATCCTAACTCAATAAGTGTGATATTACTCGTATTTTTTGCCCAAAAATAAATAAAGGCGTGAGCGTACAATAAAGATCTGGTTCTCACCTGCGCCCAGCCCATATTATTGAAGTCCATAATGACAACGCTGCCTCGGACTTGGGTCTCCGGCTCCATCAAAGCGCATAAATGTATGATATAGAACAGTCTGAACACTTGGTCCATGCTCACTTTCTTTGGATCCCATGCACCTGCACAAAAGAAATATAATAAAAAAAATACAAAAATTATATAATTAAAAACATACACATATAAAATACGACACTTTCCTGGGGGGGGGGTAAACTTCCACTTGCCACGATCTCTACATACCTACTTATTTCGCTTCAATCACATTCATTACTCTCATTATATATTCTTCAAAATAACTTGACCTACATCTACGTCGTAAGTTACTCAGAATAGCGTATGAGTAAGCCTACTTTGTACATAAGATATCAGATATCTTGTTACTACCTAACGCTGAAATAGTTGGTGTCATGCAGCCGACCAAAGTCTTCGCTAATGCTTTTCTCGGTAAGGTGTCACTTATGTATATACCTACCCGTAAATGGACCCCGAGCGTTGAAACCTGAATATCATGGAACTAGAACATAATCCAATATGAATTAAGTTCCCCTGTAAGGTTACGGAGGTCAAATGGGAGACGCTTCGTGTAATAACCTGACTCCTGGACCGGACCAAGCTCCTCTGCAGAGAGATAAGGACACAATTGGGACCACCGGGAGGATTACGAGGGAGAGGATAAAATTACTCACTTCCACTTGATACCAGCAGAACTCTCCTCCCTTTGTGGTCCCGGTGTTTCAATACATTTGCAATTTTATGGTTTATAAATGTATCTTTCTCATGTTCAGGCATCAGCCCATCCAATAGTGCTGCATGTTCTAGTTTAAATTCAGCTACCCGCCGCATCTGGAAAAAATAGGAATTATTACAAATCTTGTACGAGTAGGCCATAATAAACAGCGAAAAAAAAAATTACATAATGAATTTGGAAGACATAACAAGACAACGGATCATTGTAACATGATTCGAAACGTCCGAGATGAAATAAACATACATTATCTACCTGCGAGTTTAATGCCTGTTTTATTTTTAAATATGGAAAACATTTCCTAGGTATGACTTTAAGTAAATAAGGTATTTTAAGTAAACACTAAAATGGAAATTCATAACATCCTACAAACTACCAATAAATTTTGCAAGATTATCTGAATACTATAGGAAGTACCTACTAAATAAATACGAAAATCTACTCAACCGATTCCATGTTTTATGTTTAATGAAGCAAAGGAAGAATTTATGGAAATTCCAACCTGGCAAAGTTCCGAGAAATATTCAAATTCTTCTTTAAAGGGATTTTGGGTATTTTCAACAAAATTTTGTACCCACATTTTTTTTACCAAGAAAGACTTTGTTTACACTCCCGTAATTTACATACAAGTACATGAATATAATGTAAGTTTATAATATTCTACTACTTTCACCAAGGAACATACAGGTTTTTACCCTTGAATCTGATCTGTATAAGAGCAGGCTGTTATTATTATTTGATTTATAATGGCCTAACGACCGGTAGTAGATGGCTGATCGCGTTTTCTATGGAAACCCGATTAGTTTTCCGCAAGAACTACTTTTGCATAGAACTTCTATTTAAAGAATATTTTAAAATACTTCCAAGGAGCGAACAATCAGCGCTTAATACTTATTAAATTTTCAATGATACACGAAGTCATTGTTGTTAAATCTCAATACTTACTTATTCCATTTTAGTTAGACACTTAAAAAAGTTAAGCACTTTAATTTCTAATAAATTTATGCTTACAAATGATTGCCTTATTAATAATTGTACTATATAAATATACTACCATTTCTTTTGGTAAACGCGTCCATTTGATTAAATTCAGAAATAAAACCCTTAAACAGTTAGAAAAGTAGTATACTATTATACAAACGAAAAAAATAAAAAAAGAGTTAAGGAAATTTCAAAGAAAAATTCAAACCAATGAAGCGTTATTGTTAGTGTGATTTACAACGTAGAAGAGATGTTACAAAACCGCATACAAAAATATTGTCGGTTCAGTCCGCATTCGAATCATAAGTTGTTATCATAATATTCGAACAGTTTACATTATCTGACAAACAATGGAGTCTGCTTCCTCACTGCTTTCAATATTACGGAATATAACCAACATTATAAACCATTTTTCTAATTTCTAGAGTAAACAATAGAATTAGGAATAAGAAAATACTAAAGAATAACTAAGTCCTGACGATGTGTCGTCGCAACTGATAGTTATCACTACTATGAGTTTTCATAAATATTTTCATATTAGTTGAAACGTTTAAATTAGGTTTGGCCATAAAAACTTAGATCGTAGTATTTTTAAAAGACTTTATTTAAAAGGGCACAATATTTATGAATGTGAATTACCTACGCCTAAGTTTTCCTGAAATAGTGTCACCAAATAATAAAATATTCTTAGGTATTAAGGAATATATAGGTTTATATAGGTTTCTAGTGATAATAATAAGTAAAATAGATACTTTCTTGCTTTTTATTTTTAGTTAAACTAGTGGATATCGTAATAATAGTTTAAAAAAATAAAATGATCACATATTATTCCAAAATTTACTCGCCTTATAGTACATTACACGTCAGAGCATTAACATATTTTTTTTTCATTTCCGACCTAACACTTATGACATGAGCTTATGACGAATATTTTTTTTTTGTTATGTCAATTATCCTAGGGTCAAATGTACAATGTAGAACTTGTAAATCTCTTTAACAATACAATAGAGGTTTCTTACGGAAAAGAGTTTGGTTTTTGTAAATGGCGATATATATTTTATCATTGACGTCAATTGGTAGATGGCCTTCAAACTGAAATGTAGATTTATGTATCCTCCACGAACATAAAAAGTTAGCTATGAAATTATTTTTTATATCTATATATTATGCTACGTCTACCAAAGCTCTTAACTAGTTTAGAACTTTCGCAGGCGTCTATCAATGTAAGCGCGTCCATCTCATTGTGTAAACCTGATAGTTATTATCGAGAAACTAAACTGTTATAAGTTTGAAGTTCAGATCGATGTCTCCAGACTCCAGAGACAATTTCGGTTTTATACATTCTGAACAAGGAATGAAATATTTATCTAAAATCGTTTGTACTCAGACTGAATCATTTCATTACAGGATATACAATGATCTTGGCCTTTCCCATCAAGCTTTTGTTACCCAGTACAGAGAAACACTTAGCATTTGGTCTTGCGCCACCCACTGGAGAGGTTAACGACTGATTGCCAATACCAATGTCCACTACACGTGTTTCGTGCCAGGCAATACAATGCGCATGTAATGAATTTATTATACAAACAACCGGTAATGACTAATAACATTAATATAATAGAGAAAATAAATATACGGTGTTTTGCATCCGATAAGATTTTTGTTTTATGAAATCATCTTTCTACCTAATAAGTGTATTAAAGTTAACCCTCAAGTCTATAATAAAAAGCACGAGGATCGCCTGTGATCACGAGTCTAGAGTGGTCAAGTTAACACAAAGCGAGCCCCGTCAGACCATCGTAAACTCCAAACATGTTTGGAAATTGTGCATTAATCAAAACTATGTTGAAAAGTAAGGGCGCGAAAATGAACCCTGAATTTCTCTTCTTTACGTAGTGCACATTATACTCTACGATATGTTGCTTAAGTCAGAAAGTTTTAACACATGAAGAATTTTGTTCATTTTTAGATTTTTTTAAATAAGAGCATGATAAGGAACTAACTCTTTCTGATTGGCCTGGGTCTTGGATGTTTACGTATATAAGTATTTATTATAGAATACAGTGTCGTCGAGTTCGTAATACAAGTGTCGAACTTACTTCTAGGCTAACTCAATCTGGGTAATTTGTCCCGTACCTATATATTTATTTATATTTAAGTATGTTGCTTTCTCATTTTAATTTTACGTTAATCTATTTCATATACCTATTATTAACACTGTCCTATTAAGGTTATAGGTTTTTGTTTTAACTTTTATAACGTCAAATGAACAGGATGCCATCGGCCCTTGTATCAGAACAGCTGGCCGCCCTTCATTGTCGGAGCGATGATAACAAACAGTCCACACATCACGTCCATATCGAATTACTCAATGCACTTTAACCTTTGTTTTAAACTTGGAACATAACTGTTCATTGTACTGAATAGCTTAGTGATAGAATTGTGTGTGTTCATATAGTGACAGGTTGCTAGCCTACCGTGTTATTAACAACAAAATTTTTCTTTTTTTTTTCTTTGATTGACTTTTACAATCGCGCAGAAAGAGAAGAAGATGTCACACGCTATGTATTTAGTACAGACCAGCCTCTATCAGTATATCTTGTACAATTACGAGTCATCCATTGACTTACATATAACTTGGAGTCATCGAACTTTCTGATAAGAAGATTGATGATACGGAGCAAGTATGACCAACGTCTCTGAACGAGGCTTTGTTTGAACATTATAAGTACATGATAGTTGGTAAAATATATAAAAATAATAAAATAAGAGGAATTCCTAAAACGCTATATCGAGGTATCTGCATATTTCCTGTAAATAATATGTTGTGTATACAGAAACGGAGGTTAAGATGAACATATGGGTAAACATTTTATTTACCTATGTAAATCTTGGTTTGAACTGATGAGTTGATTTACGGATATCAACAACAAACAAAAAAGGATTGCTCTTGTTCCTATGGATGTCGTGAAAGGCGACTAAGGGATAGGCTTGCAACCTACTTTTTCCCCATTCATTTGAATCGCAATTCAATTATATGTATGTATACAACAAACTTACTTTCGCAAATTGTTGGATTAAAGCAATAGTTTCACAGTCAAAATTCTTTTCATCTAAGTTACCGTTAGAATCTTCCATCGTGATATGCAAATTTTAACAATTATTATAAATACTCACTTATAATCTTATTGTAATGAAATTCAAGCTAAAATATTTGTTTGTGAAATTTCAACAGTATTGCCTGTTACTTTTTAAGGTAAAATAAAACTTTTTAATAAAATACATAAAGAAATTTGTTTAAGTAGATAAGTATTATTGCATTTTTACTATACCTATGTCTTATATGAAGAAAATTTGAATAATACAAGCTCTTTTGTTGTTAAAATCAGCCAAACATGGCATTTTCCATCTACACATAAAGTTAAAGAGGTATATCCGGGTTTATTTTTTGACATAATATCCAACATCATTTAGATTATACATAACACTATCTATACAAAGATATTTTTAAAGCTTTGATAGATGTTATTTTTTTTAAATTGAATTTTCATATTTCATGTGTTTTCAGAATGTTCTTTGTTTTTTAGTAAATTACCCTTCTCCTTCATCTGACATTACTACTGTTTGTTATAAGTTTTACTTTTTCTTTTGATTTATTAAAATCCTAGTAACACCCAGGGTCTACCTATGTAAATATAACCACAATCTAGTTGATGTACGAGCTTAAAGAAAATTAGGCGTACTAGAACAATAAATCAATGATAATGTAAAAATGATCTTTGTGGAGTCCAGAAAAACTACCACACCATGTTATCGAAATTATATTTGTGAAATTGAAGCGCAGAAAATAAAACCAGTTACTATTTAATTAGACACTAATATTTTTATATATACTAGTATTAATCTAGAAATGAAGTAATCATAAAAATTATAAAATTATAATAAATTGTATACGTACGAGTAATTGTAAAATATATTTCGTTTTTTAGAATTTTTTGTATGTTTTACTATCTATTTTTATTTATATCTAAAACTTCAAAACCAAACGGCCTTTACTTAGGGTTAAGCTATTTGACATTGGAACAAAGGTCTTGGACAATTAGCGACATAACCATTATCCATTCTTGAGCAAGTTGCATAAACATGAATTAGCGAGTTACGCAAAATTGCATGAAAATATCGCATAGCACACTTGTACGTACTAACAATCAAGAGGTCAAGTGTGTAAAAAGAGTGTCTAGGTATTTCTAATGTTGATAAAGTCTTATTTTTCAGGTAGATAAAATAATTCACTAAGGGTCTAGTATAGAACATATACATATGCCTCCTTGGCATTGACTACGTTACTTAACGACATATTTGTATTCATTTATTCATATACCTAATCACGTCTTTATCCCTTGCGTGTTAGATAAAGCTAACAGTCTCGCAATATATAGCTTTATACCTGGACTTTCAGTCTTTGCGAGACTGTTGGCTTTGTCTACCTTGCAAGGGATCTCAATTACATCTTTAAGCCATACGGCTTAAGGACGGAATTGAGATTTCAATAGTGACAGGTTGCTAGCCCATCACCTAAAAGAAGAATTCCAAGTTTATTAGCCTATCCCTTAGTCGCACTGTACGACATAGTGGGAAATGTTTTTGACAAAATAACTTTATGCTCACATCAGTATTCTGAGATTTACTCAAGGACTATTCCAAAGTACGAATAAGATGTTGGTCGTGTGGATGAACGCTGTGTGAAAAACGCTGCATGGTTTTATCAGACTGTTTATCGGGACTCTCATAATCTAGGTTTAAGTATTTATTTTCGTAGTAATTTATATTTTGTTATCAACTTATCACTTGCTCATGATGGTCCATTCCTCGCATTTCCTTTACCGATATAGCTTTGATTATTGTAATGTTAGTTAAGTTTGAGTGCGGCATTTTTACTTGTATGTATAAAAACAAAAAACCTTAGGCATTTAAATCACTTTCAGTTTTAAAAAATGAAACATCAGAATAAAAGACATTACCTGAAAATATAGTAAATAAGAATGATATGAAAGCAGAAAGCAAAATTTAATAAGGTACAAACTAAGTAATTTTTTATGTCTTTTAACTCGCTAGGTATACAGTACCCAATTTTTACTGATGTTTATGTAAATTTATTCATTATATACTTACAAATAAATGTTAAAATATTGGAAAATTATTTCTGGTTTAATTCAACAAAGAACTATACAATTAATGTTTATCACATTTTGAATATTTTGACCCTTTTCTACCATGTGTTTCTCTATTATATTTATTTATCATTTACTAAGTACTTAAGGTATAACATGTTTTTTATTTCACTGGCGATAGCGGTTTGACAGAAAAAACTATATTTCTAACGCCATGGTGCTTCTTGTTAATTAACCCTGCTTACTTCAAATTAAATAAAATATTTTATCCATTACATAGTTACTAGTAATTTTTACGTAATATCTAGGTTTTTGACGCATTTGGAAGTTACACAAAATTTAAGAAAGTCCATTTCATGGAGATACCTACCTTCGCAAAAATCGTCGAGAAAAATCTCTGCGCAAACGCAGATATTACTTCGCACGTAACTTTCCCACCAAAATTACGTGTGTATAATGTAAAGCACTTTGCCGCAATGTACTCGTAACTTCATATTGTGTCATGGTTACCTCTACTCTATGACCCGTGGCCTTACGAAATCCCTTTAAGATCGTAAATCTTAAACAACATCTGCATTGTCTAGATAACTATTAAGTCGCTAATTAATTTCAATTACTTCAAAAATAATCTAGCAAAATATTGTGTCATAAGCCTTTATTGCAAACCAGCCTTTGCCCGGGAACATTTTTCTTATCTGATGATTACATCATTATAAAAACTATCGGTATGATAAATTTTAGCGAGTGCAATGGTCACAGTTATTATCAAAATACACGCAATACAAGATACATTTATGAGGAGCTGAAACTATCTGTAAAAAACTATCTGTATCTCTATTTGGAAAAAAGTGAAATGTCGGGTCAAGATTCAAGTACCTTCAACTCCCATTACTCTCAAAAGTTTGATAAATGAGGATAAAGCGTATGCGCATTGCACAGTCCTTGTTTTAAAAATTGTCAGCTGGGTCCTACCCCTTCCTAGAAAAGGCATATATTTTTTGTATTTAAAAACTTGTGTATTATTCGTGACAAGGGCGAATAAAATACAAAAAAAAAGTTTTAAAAGATCAAACTGCCAATATTATTGTCATCGAACTATTACATATGTATGAGAAAAGTCAAGGAGAATTTCATTAGCATTTATAAGTAAAAGATAAAAATAATAATAAGAATACGAAAGATAGATAAATTAAATACAAAATGTGTAAACCGTGCCGTGTGGTTCCCGGCACTATTACAAAAAAGAATAGGACCACTCCATCTCTTTCCCATGGATGTCGTAAAAGGCGACTAAGGGATAGGCTTATAAACTTAGGATCCTCTTTTAGGCGATGGGCTAGCAACCTGTCACTATTTGAATCTCGGTTCTACCATTAAGCCAAATAGCTGAACGTGGCCATTCAGTCTTTTCAAGACTGTTGGCTCTGTCTACCCCGCAAGGGATATAGACGTGATCATATGTATGTATGTATGTATGTGTAAACCGTTAATTTGCGAATTTTATATTCAAAGTAACGTCTCGAGCTTTATCAAGGTAGGTAGTCGAAACTAAAGACAAACGGAAATAAAATATTACCGCTCTACTACAGCATACTAAATAGTTTTTATGTAAAGTTATATTAAATGCCTTTGAAAAGTTTGGGACAAGAAATAAATATCCTATGATCAACACTAAATTAATACAAATATTTTTTCTTATTCAAGCCTTTTCCCAGCGTGTAAAATATCCTGTTACTGTTGGGATTAATGAATGATTTTCCGAAAATCCTCTCCGTGCTCACCTGCGTTTCCATAAGTCCAAATTTCAGTAAGTATGTCTGTACTAACGTTCTTTCAATTATTAACGCAATACTTTTATGAATATTGCTAATACCTAAATATTTAACTTACATTATAGTTTACATAATCGGTAAGTTTTACTTACAAGTGCTATAGCGCTCTCTGGATACCACTTGCAGGGGCGCAGGAAAATTGTGAGAATTTCGTCTTCATCAGAAAAATAAAGGTCATCGTTCTCCTTGAGTAGCTCCCTGAGTCTTTCCAAGGCTTCCCTGACCCTCTCCGGAGTTTCTCTGAGTTCCCTCTCAGCTATCTCCTTGGTTTCCGGCGACAGTTCTGCGCCCCGTTCTATCTTAAACTCGCCCGCACTCATGATTTTTTTCCTATATCTGAAAAAGATGAAAAAATATTTCAATGACACTTGACCTTCATAGGTGGACCTTTTATTTATTAATAAAGTACTCCAACAGATTACAAACAAACAACAAAAAGTAAGTACTTTATTTTTATTTAATTATTTATTTTAAAACGTTTAACACGATTTAACACGCTCGTACCGTTGTTAATGTTGAGCCAAAAAATCACCCTATTGTTCGTATTGGTATCGTTAATCTTAGGTAAGTTTCATATTTATTACTTATAGAAATCTCTTTGTATAAACTCTTAAGAGTAGTCATCATCGCATATATTCTGTGCACATTCCTTTAAAAATCTATGTTTTGATATGTTTTTAGATGTCTTCCTCCTTATACAGAGTATGCAAAGCCAAGGACATAATAGAAAATAAGTCAATGTATTTTTTCCTAGATTGTCAATAAAGCGCGGTCACACAACCATCAGACATGTGACGAGGATTTCCTTTTAAATTAAGTATATGGTGATTGATGTGCTTGCTTCAAATAGGAAACTCAATTTACTAGACTACTGTGTACTGTAGGAAATAGTACGCAGTTACGGTCACGCAAATCATAGGTATAATTTCGAAGAAAAGACGACCAATTACTTGGATATTAACTAATGGCTATAATAACATCATTTTATATTAGGTATTTTATGTTCGTAAATAAGTGCAATACCTACTTATCAGAATGATCTATAAATTCATTCATAGATTATCGTTATTTTTATCAATAACAATAAAGGCGATGTCGTGATAATACATTCGTTTGTTGTTAATATACTAAGTATCGGTACATATTGGTACTTTACTTTTCCTTCTTGATACCATCTTTTAATTATATTTTTTTATTTACAATCAACCACAGACATACACGATTTGTAGATATACATATATATTAGTACCTAAATTGGTATATTTTATAGATTGATGTTAACAAGAGGCATGTGTTTGTTTTGCAAAGCTGGGTATGAAAAAATAACGTTTCAATGTTGCTTGCTTGACTAACCGAAGCTATAGGCGTGAACGAAATCACAGTGTATGCAAACGCCATTGCCTAAAGTGTGACAGGTAAGATGAATCGAAATAATCACTATTTTATCATAGGAATCACGTTTTGGGTAAAAAAATGTTAAAATATGTGAACTGATATCGTAAAATTACATTTGCCTAATTAAACAAAAAAACAATGTAAACATTTACCAGCTAAAAGCTATTTAATATTCATCAGTGATCGCCATAGATAATGTTATTAACATTAGCTTAACAACATCATGGAATCGCATTATTTTAAAGTTGATAGGTAAACAATATCATACGAGACTAAACTGACTATCGGAAATACGCGCGTCACGAACGCATTTAGAAGATTAGTAGTAATAATTTAAAAAATCTCTTAGTCTTACTCTTCAATTGTACTTACCTACCTACTTTCATTATGTAAATCGTAGTTTGTCCATCAAGTTTTGTGTTACCTTCTGGTACTAAGTAAAGCTTTCATAAGATATAGCAAATAGAAAAAAAATAAAAATACATCAGTGAGAAATATTAAAGAGATTTATATTGGTCTTGTTAACAAACAATAACTGAAATCTACTACAATTATCAATGCAAGAGTAAGTTTATTTATTTGAGATGGGGTAGATACGTTAGTTTTATGTCTTTGAGTTTTATAATGCTGATCATATTCTTACGTAGGTACCCCATGGGTCAAATGTCGAACTCTCTTTAAAATTTTACTTACAAAGCAACCTATCGCTAGGAATATATGATTATATAAAACAACAGGTAATTTCGCTCATAGTAGATCTGTATTACTATAATTTTAAACCAGCCTATTCGTAGTTTTGTTTCCGTAATCCTCGACGGACTACCTACCTACGAGTATTATGGCAGCTAGAGATTCTAGGTTCATTAGTAGGTTTGTCAAATGTCATGAAAATGAAATGTAATGTAACTATTTAAAACAGCATTAGCACATTATTATCAATAGACAATAATATGTAAAATTATTTAGATATTCCTCCCCTTTCAGAAAAACACAAGTTCGGTACACGGTAAATGATTGATAATATTAGAATAAGACGTGTAGGTATATTGATAGGACGCGTCGAAAAAAATCGTTTAAATGATATTATCAGAACATCATTTAAACGATTTTTTCGACGCGTCCTATCAATATACCTACACGTCTTATTCTAATATTATCAATCATTTACCTTTATCAATATATAAGGATATATAAGTATTGATAAAAGTACCTACCTAGATTTAGATAGTGCGGATGTTGATATTTAACGCATTGAGTTCATTTAATAATCAGGTGCATTTCTTTCCTACTTTTTACCCTAAATGCATTTTGGCATTTTCCAAGACCAATGTATATAATAACCGGCTATAATATATATATATATATCTTAATAATAAAATCATAATGTATATATTATTAACAAGCTGATTGCAATAAAAAAATATTCAATAATATTTAACTTTGCGGAAAAAGTTGCTTAAATTGATGAGACTATCTAATCAATTTGGACAACTTTTTCCACAAACCTTGAGACGATGATTCATTATTAGTACTAACCGTAATTAGAAAAAAAATGGTTACGAAATCGAATCCAGTGATATCATTAGATAACAGCAAAATTTTGAACACATTTTTCATACACAGATAATTTTTATTGAAAATGCGTACATAAAACAACGCATCAGTCTACCCAAATTCACTGCGGATTCTCCTCTATTACCACGTCATAGAGTTCCATACGGGATAACTTGATATGCGGTTGACTGTACCTTAGTTCTGTGCTTCCCGGTTGCCGGCTTAGAAAAAGTAATCCAAAACAATACCAGCACTGTTAATAAAGAACTGGAATTTAATTAATTCTTGATCTTAGTTCAATACCGGTTTACATTCCTGATGCAAGGCGACTATAGCAATTATAAATGCAAGCGATTGCACATCTGTAACTCTATTGTTTTATTGCGCTAACTAACATTCTCTATATTCTAAGTCTCGTCAGTAGGATGATCAGGTTAATCGATGATGCCCACCCTGGTATTAAAGTGTCTTAAATAAACCTCCTCCGAGGTTCAATCAACTCTATCAGTCTACGCAACTGTAATCATATTGCAATCGCTCCAAATAAAATGCTTAGGTATTTAGTCGATTTAATTATGCGGCATCACACATACAGCTATTACCGAATAGGCAGTTCAATCAGTTTTTTTTGTTTAGGCATTCAATCAATTTGAATAAATCTAGATCAGCAAACTTTAATTACCATTATTCTTGTAAGTAAAATTTTACGTTTAAAATTTTTCTGTCCATGTGTAATTGCGAAATATCTATTTAATAAATTTTTTGTAGGTTTTTATCATTAATTTGCCATTGTCTAATCAAAAAAAAAAAAAATAGACCATCTTACCTCGCAATGTATTCGCGAACAATACTTAAATGTCTATTAACACAAATATTTTACACAAGTCACGACACCACCACGAACTGAGATCCGCTGCAGATTTTTCACAAACAAAGAGTTTTTGTTATTAAGAAAGTCTTAACCCGAATTGCCCGCGCTTTGAAAACGCTCGTCGAAGAAAAAAGGGCAGGAAAAGTGTACAGTACGACGACTGACAAGAGAGCGAGTGTGCGCGCGCGCAGTCCGACAGCTGTTTTATACAGACGATAACGCACACTTTGTTTTCAATACTGCGTCTGAGTGACAGCGTTGGCTGAAGTCGAGCCAAAGGGTGAAAAGCGGGAATGATAAAATAGAAGAAATCTTAGATACGAACATTCATCTCTATTATTTATATTGTCCTATGGTCTACCTTCAGCGTACATTATAACCACTTAAGTCTTATTCATCATCCTTTGTACTAACATAGGTATTTTTTACACTTTCATGTCGGAAGAATGATATCCCAATTACTTATATTGATAATTGTCGCTGCAAGGTCAGGTACCAAGAAAGTTCTGGGTAAAAGCTAAGAAAAACACAGAATATAGGTAGGTAGTGTAATTAGGCGTTGCTCACTGAAACCTACCTATATGATTCTCCTTATCTGAGTAACTTTATTGTTATTCTTAATTACTCTTCAGACGGAAAGAAATATGTAAAACTGTAGTAAATCTTTTCACGGAATATACCACTTGCTATCCCGTAGTTTATACCAGGTACTTTTGTAACTTTGATGCCTACAGCTAATAATGCAATAAGATATTGGTTATATATTCCTCTCCTCATACACATCTTGGGGATTTTTAAGGCAAGAGTAAATTTGCATTATTTGAGCTTGCATGCAGCACCATAGGCCTCATCTTTCTGACAACTAGACAGATTGACAATCGCGCTGACCTGCTTTGGACCATGTACCCGCTTTGGGCCCCCTTCCCCTATACAAAAATATATGATGAAAAAGAGACATATTAAACGACATTAAATGATATTTTTGCTGAAATGACAGAACTTCCACTTTATTACGAGACTGTTTACGTTAACTAGGCATTTTTTTTTTGTCTACGAATTGATACGGTCCTAACAGAGATAAGTGGAGTAGATATGTTTTTGTTATAAGGCCCCAAACCAGAGATAAAATTATGAACACGACGCCTAAGATATTATACGTAATAATTTATTTTTAAGTATTAAGCAAATCTTAACTCCAAAAAGAAAGAAAGAAAGCATTCAAAAAGAAGAATACATATCTATACTTTTTGAAATCCATCTAACGAATCTGTTAGTATATTCAGTTTTCTTTTGATGATACCTACACACTAACATATAATCACGTCCATATCTCTTGCGGGGTAGACAACAGACCAAACAGTTATCAGGCTTTTCAAGACTGAAAAGTTTTTATTTATTATGATTATGATATGATTATGCTACGATTGCCCTTGATGAGTCATCCCTTTGTTGCGGTTTCATAGGGGTCAACCTGAACACTGATAGTAAGAAAGATGGCATACTGACTAACACCAATGACACATACGCTATAACCAGAAGTGAAGAACTATGATCTCTTGGACATATTACTACCTAAATACAAAGTACACTAGCTCACTACCGATAGGCACATGCCTACCATGATTTAATTCCGCTATAAATACGTTATTCCATACTAATGCCATTTATACATACCTAAAAGTTTTACTCGTCTGTCTTCTCCTGACTTTAGTCCTGGTTGCATCCCCACCACTTTGGAGAGGACCCCGTTGCAGTTGCCTGAATGTGCAGGTTTCCTCACTATATTTTTCCTCATCATTAGAGTAACTGTTGGTATTCAAACTAATGTACATAACTTCGAAAATAGTCATTGGTACATGGCCGAGGTGGGATTCGAACCTGTGCCTCTCTGCGCAGCACGCATTTTAACCGGTATCTTGCCGATTCGAACTTAAGTTTGCTTGTATTATGTACAAAATAAAATTATAAATTAATATATTATTCATACGTCACTTCTACATCCCTTACGGGGTAGACAGAGCCAACAAAATAAAAAACATTGTGCTACATTAAAATTGCTCTTATGCTCTACACAGTTGAACTGCTCAACTGATTCGGATGAATTTTGTGTCTTAAAGCACCGCGATTAATATAAATAACTTTTTCAGCTTACATCTATTTTTGATTTTGTTATTCATGATAATTATTCACAGATCGAATAATCTGCCGATCGCTTAAAATTTGTTTGAGATAGCAACATAAAATTAATTATTTATATACTTACCTAATCATACAAATAAACAAGACTACAGACAATCGGTACTTACTTATCTCGACGAGCCTGTAAATACTGATTAGATAATAGCGGAACTAACAATCATTAGTTCACAAATATTGGTGGAATTAGTTAAAAAACAATTATTTACGTTCATCCAATCGCTTTTACATCGGACGTAGGAAAGACTACGGTTTAACATAAAGGTTTTTTGCCTTATAATAACAATGAACTATTGTTGTCGTACAATAGGTATATATTTATTCTCCTGGCGTAAGTCCCGGTTGCATCTTCACTTCTCTGGTGAAGAACCCGGTGTGCGCCTATCCACGATCCTAGAATGTTTAAGTCAACATTTTTTTTTATTATAATTTGAGTGCGTTTGACCTCAATCTGCCTGGAGGTAATCGATAGGAGACCTATGGTGACGCTTTTACGTGAAATGGCTCCAGTCTGACCACCGCAACCTATCCAATACTGTATCATGGTTAAACACTACAATGCCTGAATGTGCAGGTTTCTTGACGATGTTTTGCCAAACCATAAGAACTTCGTACAAACTCAAAGTACAAAAACCGAGAGAATAATGTAACTAAAAAAATATTCTAGAATTTTCCTTTGACTATGACTCGACAATATTTGCTCAAGGTACCTAATATCCTGCATGTATTGTTTGTACAAGTATATGATTTTACTCTTAAGTACGTATTTATTTTGTCCATTTTAACATTTTCGTCAACATTGTGGTACTTCATCACGTCACGAGTTGTGAGGATGACAAATAATAAACGGTGCTTGTTTTAAAATTTATTGTAAAAATAACAACAACAGATACGCATATATGTATCTTCTTAAACGATTATCATTTCTTCTTATTAGAAATATTAGGTACAATGTTGTTTTTTTCACTATTTTCCGCTTCCTCGGCCTCGGCTGCTGCCGACGTACTGGCATCATCTTCATAATTCTCATCATCACTGCTGGCTTGCTGTTAAGAAAATAAGATAATATTTAAAAAAAAATAAAAAAAAATCTGTAAGATTCACAGATGAGACCAAAATCTAAGAGAAAGTCGCTCATTTTTATACGTCATTTTACCAATACATACGATTCAAAAATGTATTGCAATAACACACAATCATTAAATGTCACGTACATATATTAATATCACGTCTTTTTTCCCTTAAGGGGGTATTCAGAGCCAACAGTTTCGCGAAGACTGAAAGGTTCAACTGTGTGGCTAAATGATGGAATTGAGATTCAAATAGTGACAGGTTGCTAGCTCGATGATCTACAAGAATCCCTAGTTTACTTGCCATTCCCTTAGTAGCATTTAACGACCTCAATGGGAAAGATATGGAGTGGTCCTATTCTATAATAAATACGTACACAAATAGGTTCTGAGCGTACCTTAGCGAACCCTTGACTTTACCGCTGGGTAATCACACATGAAAGATAAATACGAACCTCTATCTTCAATTCCGCGTTGTAAGAAGACTTCAAAGCCTCTTGGACATACTTGTAGAGGTGATCCCGGACCAACTCGTCGGTATTGGGGGGCAGCCATCCGCGTTTAGGGTGACAAAGGTACCCGGGGGGAGGGTTCACAGCCATCAGCTCTTGCACCTCGGGTAAGTCGATGTCACAATACTGAAAGGTTAACATTTTTTGACAATAAGTTATTTCTTTTCTAGACTGTCGGTTCTGTCTACTCTGTAAGAGATAAGGACGTGATATTATGTAATGTATACGTTGTGTAGGTATATGCTGCTACTCTACGATTATATCAACAATGATTTTCTGATACATTCGCGTAATGGGGCTACGCAGATTATTTTTTATGTATTTCTTGGCAAACACTTTCCCATTCGTATCTGAAAGTGATAGTATAGCGTAAACTTGATATACAACGAGCCCTGTTAATGCTTATATATGCAGAAAGATTGATTTATTTATTTAACACTTCATCGAGCCTCAACGCTACAAAAGATGAACCTAATGCTCATAACTTTCTCTCTATCCTATAGAAACTATCACAAAAGTTTATTTACTTGGTAATATATTTGCCGCTGGCTCGGCACCATCCCTGGACGGAAATACACGGCGCCTTCAGGCACGACCTCTTCGGTGGCAGATTCATCAAGATTGAGACGCCTCTTTGTACCTCGCACTCTGTCCGTCTTCTTTAGCTTGTGAATTGTTTTGTCCCGAGTCTGCACCAACGTGTGGAGACTCGCTGAAATATTTCACATGATGTTAAAAAAGAACTTTTGCAAGAGGCACATTCGTATAGTGCAGTTTTTACCGTGATCCAATAATGCAATGATTGCGGAACACAGATTCGCTTTGTCTTAAAACCTGGCTTTCCCAATCCAAAATCATGGTCGAAAGAACAAACCTGGGCTTTTCTCCAGATGCCAACGGGACTAACGCAGGGGATTAGGGGATTCATAATTATGTAAACACGCAAAAATAATAGAAAGAAATGTACAGGATGATGATATGAGTCTCATGAGTCTAGGCAACTGCATTTTATTTTTATAAAAAGCCAAATTAACTCTGTTTGAGTTTAAGCATGCCTTTATAAAATACACATAAAGATGTAAAAACTCATAAAAATCATGAAGTCTGTGATTTTTACACTTTGCATCTGTGATCATGGTCTCTTCCACAGATAAAAAATATGCAACAGGGCAAAATACCAATAAGACGAAAATGAGTACCTTGACATACCGGAGGGGTAGACAGAGACTAGATCTTTCCATTCCCATTATATCCACCTGCATACTTCTTTCGCTTCATCTACATTCATAACTCTCTCCAAGCAAGCTCGCCAGTTAACGATCTTGACATGGATAATATAATATAAAAACTACTTTTTAAACTTACTTGTGGTCCGCAGCCTAAAATCCACTACTTGGTATATCCGAGAGGCCGGATCTTTCCGCGGGTCGTAACCGTACCTTACCCAACACATCTTCCAAGGGCCATCCTTCATCTGGATTGCTAAACATGGCAATATCACCTTTAGCGACTGCATACGCAGTTTTGTTTCGTATCTCAACAGATTGTTTGTACAAATTGGCCTGTCCTGAAAAAACTGTAAAAGGGATTTTGCTATGATTTTTTGTAAGGACACCATTTAAAATAATAAACATAATATATTCCTCTTTAAAATAATTTTAAATTAAGTATTTCATAAACAACTGTGAAATTAATCAATGCTATCATAAAACTTCTTTTTTCAATGCAAAAGTGGCTTACTTCATTAGCATATTTGCTTTTTCATTTTCATTGCAAACCAATTGTGCGACAAGACGATGGGCAATTAGAGCAAAACAATAAATCTTTATAGATCCACATCAGCAGCACCTACATTCAGCTATATGAATATATTTTTTATTTTGTTGATACATAATATATTTAGATATAAAGATGATTTGGAATGAATGATTCTTTGGAGAATGTTAGCTTTGTCCTCATAAGTATAGTTTGTATAATTAATCACAGTATGTTTTCACATTAACCTACCTTGGCAACCAAGGCAGACTCTTTCTCCAAAAGGGGATAAACTCTCTGTCGCTCCTCTTTCTGTTTAATATAAAATTGGTGCGGCTCTGTCGCCAGTTCATCCACCAGATTAAACACAAACAGCCTGCCTGGCAATCCACGATCACCGCGAAGTTTTTGGTGAAGATCATCTGCCTCCAATGCAGCTTTTCGCTCTGGATATTTCTTAAATGTATAGAGGTAAGGCATTGGTTTGTCTGAACGAGTAAAATTCGGTGGGAGAATGAAAGGTAGTGCTGGTTCACTGCAAAAAAATTGTCATGAAGTTATTTTTTTGTTATATAACTGCATTATTGAATATCTTAGCGACATGAAGGTCAATACATGACCTATTATTATTGAGTTATTATGTTATCTACTAAAAGGTAAATTTAATTCAGATTATTAGTATCAGTGTGTACTTATTCATAATATTCATGTACTCTCTCTGAGGGGAGGCCTGGTGTCCTGTATGACAGGTTCCTTCGGATACCTAGTTCAGGCACCAGTTCTCCACAACAGACTTATGTATATTAGTTATGGTATAGTTAAGACACCAATTGTATTGTTGTGAAGAAAAAATAAAGTTCCTTTTATTTATTTATTTATGAAGGTCTGTGTCTATATTTTAATTCTTACCAAAATAAAGCAGCCTGTATTCGATGTATCCCTGAATTTAATAAGCAATTGAATGTTAAGCCACCAAACAGGTTGCTGCACTTGCTGGTATATTTTTCTGTCATTACCTGTAGTTTATTTGATAGGTTCTTTTAGGTAAAGCTTAATGAAGGTAAATTTCAATGAATCTAAATGAAATATTCATTGAAATTTTATTCGACAACACCCAAAACTTATTGTAGAAATGTATTTATAATATGTAACTACTAAGCAAATGGACTTTAGACAAATTTTATAAACAAATGCTTACTGTAGAAAACTAAGAGGTTCCAATCCTGATGGCAAAAGATTCTCTATCATGCATTCTCTGCTTGATTCTCCTCTATTTTGTACAGGAATCATTTGAAAGTCACACATTGCTGTAAAGAAATAAAAACTATAGTTAGCTTATATATGGCCAAAGCTCAAATGACGAGAGTTATCAAGTATTGTGACAAGTGGAAAGATAATATAGATAATAAAATAATATAGGCAAGTGAAAAGATGTCCTTGTCCAGGAAAGAGGTGTGATTTTATTTATGCAATTTTGCAGATGCAAATTTTAGCATTCCAGTACTTTTTAAAATTATTTCACTTTTAACGTTTGTTACATGATTTTAGATATAGTTATTTTAAACAAGACCAGATTATGTTATCATTCTGATGTTTATATCCTGATTATGACCTGCCGTGTGGTTTCCAGTACCATTAGAAAAGAAAGAACAGGACCACCCCATCTCTTTCCCATGTATGTTGTAAAAGTCGAGTAAGGGATAGGCTTTTAAACTTGGGATTATTCTTTTAGGCGATAGACTAGCAACCTGTCACTATTTGAATCTCAGTTCTATCATTAAGCCAAACAGCTAAATGTGGCATATCAGTCTTTTTAAGACTGTTGGCTCTGTCTACCCCACAAGGGATATGGACGTGATGATATGTATGCATGTATTATGACCTCTCAACCTAGAGCATGATCTGAGGAGGTTTCAACTAGGGTGTATGACCAAAAGGAAGTCAACAATAGACATTATAGGTGCATTTGTTATTCTCCGATCTTTATCTATTAAGTATATTCAGTTTGGTTATTATTATTAAATCATCAACCTGATTGTGATATTTATGTGAATAGATGGAATATGATTATTAGACAATTTTGTTATTTTGTGAGAAAGGTGAATGTTCTTCAACTTGTTTGTTTCTGTTACTTCTTTGTTTCATATTAACATTATACTTCTTCTTTGTGCTTTGTTTTTAAAATGAAGACTGTGAAGAAAATTTTTTGTTATACCTATAAAACTTTTCAATTACTATGACATGCACCGTGAATTATTTGTTTGCTAATGATTAAGCAACTTGTAGTTGAAAGACGCAGAGTGAGGGGTGTATCAACGTGAGCCAGCCTTTCAATCGCCATGAACCTGTTTGTACTTGTTTACGCACGCGAAATGAGTATTTGATACTCTAGTATTGTGTTTTCATGACAAAACTTACAGTTAAACTGGTACATCAGTTTCACACGACCCACAACAGATGTGGACAGCACTTCTCTCTTCACCTCATTGTTTACTTTGGTTTTCTTCACTCTAACTCTTAAAAGAAGGCCTGCTGATTTACAAGCATCGCCATACAATTTTTTCATGTACGGATTCTCTGGTTGAAATGATAACCCCAGACGCCTTTTTGAACTTTCAGAGTAAACCTAAAAAAAATGAAATGAAAACATGGCTGGCATTAGAGAATTCATCATCCGATTACCATTAACGTTATAAATTCAACTTATTATTTATCGAGTTGCATGAGATTGAACGCAGCACTCGCAGCATACCCGATTTTAACACCATTATTAACACGTGAAACAATTAAAATTACATGCATGTCACCCTAAACAGAATTTCGTTCGATTCGAATTGCTTGAATAAACACACATTAAATAAATAATAAAAATGCACACTTGTTACCTGAGAAATTTCTCTGATTCCACCTAAACATTGAATTGCCCTCTCATCATTTTTTACTATTCCGGGAAATTTCACGCATATAAGTTCACGATTCGATTGTACATTCTCCATTTTGTAAAACCGCACTTGGTGAAATATTAAAATAATAGGTAAATTAAATATAATTCTCCGCGTTTTTCATGCTCATCGGCCGTCGCTCGCACACGTAACGTATAATCAAAACAATAACAATAATATTGAGCCGTACTGACAGTAAATTGACAAGATCAATTTTGACTTGCATTGACATAAAATATTTTTTAGCAAAAGTAATTACAATTATTCTGCCATTTAGTTTTACGGGCAAGCCTTTATTGACAAAATATTTATTGAATGAAGTGGTTCCCGTCACCAATAAAAAAAGAAAAGGACCATTCCATCTCGTTCCCATGGATGTCGTAAAAGGCGACTAAGGGATAGGCTTATAAACTTGGGATTCCTCTTTGAGGCGATGGGCTAGCAACCTGTCACTATTTGAATCTCAATTACATCATAAAGCCAAACAGCTGAACGTGGCCTATCAGTCTTTTCAAGACTGTTGGCTCTGTCTACCCCGTAAGGGATATAGACGTGATTATATGTATGTATGTATTTATTGAATACATTATTTCTGCGTTTGTCTCAGTTGAATTTTCATTATGGACCGCGCCTATCTGAGTCTACTTATTTAATAAACTGCAGCGACTAAATCGTTCAATCTACGTAAATCTAGATAGCGTTTAAATAATATTTTCGTCACAAGGAATAATCTCATAATAGCATGGGTTAGCATTGAATCGAATGTATACTCGCAGCAGCAGGATCCAAACCAATATTTGCCAAAATTCATTTAACACAAGCAAGCAGCTCTCAAAAATGTGTGCAATTTATAACAATAAAAAGAAAGGTAGTAAGGTAGGAAAATAGAAAGACTTTTATTTAATATTTTTAAAACTTTTTTTTAAGGTAGGTATAAAATACTTCTTATTATCATATTCACTTAAGAGTATGAAAGCATGCACTTAAGGGTAAGAAAGCGGGTAAGGCTGCTGGGTATGATAGTGTCGGTCGAGATGCTAAAAGCAGGAAAAGGCGTAGTAACTAGTCAGTTGTACTGCCTTTTCAATTTGAGTTGGAGAAGCGGCAGAGTACTAAAAGATTGGTGTAAGGCTGTTACCGTGCCACTTTACAAAGGAAAAGGGTCACAGCTGGACTGCAGAAATTATCCTGCTAACCATCGTCGACAAATGTTTGCTCTTTGCCGACGATCAGGTTACTGGCGTCATCAGCGGAAGAGTTACAGGAGATGGTAAACTGTATACATGAAGCTTTGAAAGAAAAAAGAATGAAAAAAGTAAAACTAAAACACTGGTTTTTGAAATGGCAAATAAATGACAGCATAATATTTTGATTGGAGGAGAAAAAGTTGAGCAAGTGGAAGAGTTTGTACATCTAGGATCAAAGTTTACATCATATGGCAAGTGTGATAGTGATATTATAGTGATATAAAGGAGAGTGAACGCAGGGAACATGGTGAATGGAGCTTTGCATGCCTTTATGAGCAGTCAGAAACTATCCAAAAAGGCTCGACGGGCTGTGCATAGGGGCGTGTTGGTCCCGACATTAATGTATGGGAGTTAAAGTTGGGTATGGCAAGAGAAGCACGAAAGCAGAATAAATGCAGTGAAAATGAGAGCGTTAAGGAGTATGATAGGTGTGAAATTGAGTGACCGGATAAGGAACAGCGTGATAAGGGAATGTTGTGATGTGAAAGAAGATGTAGTTACAGGAATAGAAAAGGGTATGTTAAGATGGTTTGGTCATGTGGAGAGAATGAATGAAAGCAGGTTAACTAAGCAGATATACAAGGACAGTGTAGAGGGAAAGGTTGGAGTGGGAAGAACTAGACGAACGTATCTTGATCAAATTAAGGACGTCAATTAAGGGGTCAGGTCAAGAGTACCCGAAACCGCCGAACTTGCATGAAGAGAGTTATAAATGTGGATGAAGTGAAGGAAGTATGCAGAGATCATGGCAAGTGTAAAGAGGTAGTCTCTGCCTACCCCTCCGGGAAAGAGGCGTGATTTCTTGTATGTATTTATCACATTGTTTTCTAAAAATAATATGGCTTGTAATATAATATGGCTTGTAATATCTGTACTGATAAAAGTAAAGCCAGATATTATTTTCTATTGGCTACTGCTTCAACAGCGACCAACAACCTAAAAAAGAAATTAAGGATAATTAATTTACACTCTTGTATAGAAGGAAGTGGTACCTATTAAAGATTTAATCAATGTTCAACACTACTGATGCATGTATGTCTGTTTATTCCTAACATATAAGGTATATGCAGGGCGTCAATATGCAGAGTGGGCCCTGCCACAATGTACCTATTTATATTAAGCTGTATGGCCCTTTCCCTCTCACATGCACCACAGTTTCCAAACGCAGTTAAAAAATATGTACCAGGTCTGTGATCACCTTAGTGGTATGACATCATAGAGTTTAATTTTATTCCATAAGAAAATACTTACTTTTCTAGTAACAAATTTCTCTGTTTTTCTATATCCAATCTGTCTTTTTCAATCTTAAACCTTATATTATTACTTCTCTTCTTCTCTAGTAGCTTCTGCTTTTCAATTCTTATTCTTTCTTCTTCTAAATTTAGAAGCCTATCATGAACATGTCCTGGCAAAATTAGAAATAAAAAATATATTATATAGTGAAGATTTTTGCTTTCCTACACAGTTGTGTTTCATAGATATAACTTGCTATTAGATATAGATATATTTTTTGCCGTTGGTGCACTGTAAAATGTTCACTAAAAAAGGTGACCCCTTTTATTCCCCCTTAGAGAGGTTGGGGGAGAAATTTTTGTATACCAAGCTTCTGTTAATCTTATAGGTTATATGTATGGATATGAATATGGGGTTCTAAAGCAAGTTTTTTCATATTACTATTCGAAAAATAAAAACTGACTCACTGACTGGTCTTCCTCTTTTCCACAATGGCTTTCCTGGCAAAGGTGCTGAAGTTACTTCCTTGGATTCCATACCAATATCAGATTCAGTCCCCAAGCCATTGTCTAAACTAATACCAATGTCAGCTTGGGTGTATTGTGTTGGGTCCATAGACCATTTCTATAAAAAAGAAATATAGATTCAGTTCAGTCAATGGTGCACTGCATAGGACTTCAGCAACTTTTCCTGTAATATACTTTGTTAAAGACTTGGCCTTTGCCTTCTCAATAAAACAAGGGAATACAGTATTACATGTACCTTAGTGATACCTTACTTATAATTTAAAAAAGCTTTGAATCCTACATAAACATACATAGGTACATATAGTCACGTCTACATCCCTTGCAGGGTAGACAGATTGAATGGCCACATTCAGCTGTATGGCTTTGAGTTTTAATAGTGCTGGTTGCTAGCCTATCCCTTAGCCGCCTTTTACGAAATCCATGGGAAAGATATGGATTAGTTCTATTCTAAAGTGCCGGTACATATACGATACAGCTATCCATGTCTTGATCTTAAAAATATAAATACCATTGTACTTGTGGATGGATCAGGATTACATAAGTCTTCAGTGATTATATTACTCTGATCTTCCGTCACCTGCAAAGAAAAGTTGACTATGTTACCTATATTATAAATTATACATATGATTTTTTTTAATATAATAGATTTACATACATACATACATATGGTCACGTCTATATCCCTTGCGGGGTAGACAGAGCCAACAGTCTTGAAAAGACTGAATGGCCACGTTCAGCTATTCGGCTTAATGATAGAATTGAGATTCAAATAGTGACAGGTTGCTAACCCATCGCCTAAAAAAGAATCCCAAGTTGCCTATCCCTTAGTCGCCTCTTACGACATCCATGGGAAAGAGATGGAGTGGTCCTATTCTTTTTTGTATTGGTGCCGGGAACCACTCGGCATATTATATTATACATATGACATATGATTTTTTTTAATATAATAGATTTACTTTATAAAATTAATTTTTTACCACTGAATTAGATGAAACTGCTGAAGTCTCCGATACTCCGGTGATGCCAAAGACTGAAGTATTGGAACATATCAGACTTAGAATCTTCTCTTCTGCCTCTGTCAGTTGAATATTAGCATTGGAGCCAGGTGTGAACCTGTTCTTGCGAATTTTAAATGCTTTTTTCTTCACATTTGATTTCCAGTCTCTCCATGTCTGAAATTAAATGAAGTATTCATTTATGCACTTTATTAAGAAACTTGTTAAGAGTGTAGGTATATGGCGGTTGAATAAACAAGGTTAGAATTCGTTTACGGCCATTTAACAATTTTTTTTTTATTTCTGTGATTTTGCTATTCAACATTTAACTAGTGTTGGTTAAATAGACGGGTTCGGTAACATCAGATACCTGTTGCCATTTATCTGGAGTTTTAATAGCGCCTGATCCAAACCCTGAATTTGCATTTAATGTTTCCGTTATTTTTATCCAAGCATTGGTTTGCCGAATTTTTCCCTCTAAACCTGTAAATTTACCAATGGCTAGTTCTTTGTCCTGTTCCAAAAAATGTAAAAGCATATTTAATTGCTCTGGGCTTGCTTTTCTCCGCTCCATCTATAAGTATATAAAATAAAAAATCATTGATAAAAAATTATAAAACAAATACCAACAACAGGTACCTATGTATCAAAAATTTTTAACAAATTTTAACTAGTACGTTTAGCGTACCATTGTTTGTAAATAATAAATAAACTATATACGTAAGTTAGGTTAGGAATGGCAAAATGAGATCGATTAATCCAAAAATCGAAATTTTTAAAATTGATACGCAGTATGTACTTAATCGATTCAGCGAATCCATGCTTCTCCCTCGAATACCGTCATTCCATTCGTTTTTTTTAAAGCTTGGATATGAAGCATTAGGAGATTTTACTTCATCATGTAATAAATCATTTTGAAAATAAATGTCTTCTATAACAAAGTCACATCAGGTATGAAAGCTGATCTGACTTTGTTATTGTAATAAAATGATTGTTATTGTAGAATTCCCTGAACTAAAAAACTGATGAGAGATCAGACATTATATATATATATATATATATATATATATATATATATATATATATGTATAAATGACATATATATTATATATATATATATGTCTTGTTTTTTATAAGATGGATTTATATTTACAATTATAAATGTAAACTTGAAAAAAATCGATATTTTAGACCGCGATTTTTTTGTGAATTGATACATCCACTTACGATTCGAATCGATTTTTCTTGGATATAAACGCTATCCCTAGGTTAGGTTAGGTGGGTTCCCACCTATATGTACAAATTTTTCTATATCTACATACCTACGCCTACTACAGATTTAAAAAGATAAGGTGCTTTTGAAGCTACCTTTCTATTCTTTCGAAGTTTTTTATTAACAATACCTACATACATACATAATGGTATATATCCCTTGCGGGGTAGACAGAGCCAACAGTCATGAAAAGACTGAGCCACGTTCAGCTATTTGGCTTAATGATATAATTGAGATTCAAATAGTGACAGGTTACTAGCCCATCGCCTAAAAAACAATCCCAAGTTTGTAAGTCTATTTCTTAGTCGCCTTTACGACATACATGGGAAAATGATAAGGTGGTCCTATTATTTTTGTATTGGTGCCGGGAGCCAATACCTACGAATAATATTTATAAATACGAAAGTAGACAGAGTTACTTTCTGAGTCTGTTATGCTGTCACGCATCAACCACTGAACTGATTTTGATGAAATTTGGTACAGATATAGAGAAGAGTAAGAACATAGATATGCTAAATTTGCGAATCGTTTAAATTAAAAAAAGGACAATGTCTGCGCGCGCAAGTCGCCGCTCCTGAGAACATCGCCGAGCCGACCCTTCAATTCAATCCACATATAGCTCTTGTTCATATCTTACGTTCTTGCGTTTCTGTATAAAACATTTATTTAAAGTACACCAAATTCGAGGCAACACAGTCCTTCCACAGGTCCTATCTAGCGCTTTTATTAGGTTTTATCTATGAGCGCTTTTATCAAATGTCGTTAGCAACACTGAATGTCACGTCAGTCACGCACAGTCGCACATCAGTAAACGTCAGTCAGTCAGATCAGCGCAATTTTTGAACTTTTGAAGAAGTTCATAATTCGCGAGAAAAAGCTTTTTTTAATTAAATATTAATTATCAATAATCTTTAAGGACTAAGCATCGCATTAAGAACAATGCAGGACGATAAAAACGCTATTTTTCAGATGCGTTTTCCGCAAAAATTATGGTATTTGCTCAACATGAACACAGAAGCTATTTTGTGGGGCGGCACAGGACGCACAATACTGTTGAATTATCGAATCCTCCATTATTATTTGCAATGCGACCATTCAATATTCAAAACTACTAATATATCTAGTTTTGTCAGACAGTTGAATTTATATGGGTTTCGAAAAGTCACCTCCCACTTACAAGACCCTCTTTGTAACTCTAGTAATCCCTACATGCATGAATATGTGCATGATTATTTTCAATACGGAAGACCAGAAATGTTAAATAAAATAACTAGAAAAGCATTAGCTATTAGAAAGACATATAAATCAAAGGTAAATCTTTAAAATGATTGTTGTTATTACCTCATATGTTAGTAATGGCAATATTTTAAAATTAACTTATATTTTAGGGTAGTCCTGATCAAATGCTGTACTTGACACCTCTGCAAAAAGCTCGTCGAGCTTTCCATGAAGCCCTGAAAAAAGCTACTCAAGACTTGTTCATGCAAAGCTCTTCAAAACATCTTTGTAATCTTGAGTCTGAAGGTATTCCATTCACATCATACCTTTAGGCCCTTTCATGTCATGTATGGTACTTAAAGTTGCACTCCATGAAGGGCATCAAGTTTGATGTCTAGATTCTCAATTCCATCATTACGCTGATGGCTTAATGATGGAATTGAGAATCTAGATGATGATTTTTAGACTATAGGCTCTGTCTTCCCTATAAGAAATGATGTGATTACATAGGTCATCTAGAATACTCTTCAATACACTTAATTAACAATATTATGGATTATTCTTACAGATGGACAAGATGATTTTTGTGATGATGAAGAGGCTGAATTTGATTGGTTTGGCACCTCTAACAATTTTAATAAAGATCCCGAAAAACCTATCCCACCAACAGGTTTCTTTTCCCTTATTCCATTTTTATGTTCATTTCCTTACATTTTCTTAATACATCATTTTCCATCCTTTTCCTATGTACAGCCAATGGAGATTCTCAAGACTTTAAAAACACCATGCTGAACAATGAAAGTTATGAGTAAGTACATTGCAGGCAATCTATACTAATATTATAAAGCTGAAGAGTTTGTTTGTTTGAACGCACTAATCTCAGGAACTACTGGTTCGAATTGAAAAATTCTTTTTGCGTTGAATAAAACATTTATCGAGGAAGGCTTTAGGCTATATAAGATCACACTGAAACTATAAGAAGCAAAGAAATAGTGGAAGATGTAAAACAACTATTCCACGCGGACGAAGTTGCGGGCACAGCTAGTAAATAATAATTATTTAAATTATGTTCATTCTCATTATTTTGCATAGACTTAAAAATATAAGATTATAGAAGTGGCAAGTACTGATGAATGTGACATTGCACCTGATGGTTGTGACATTGTCATATTGTATCTCTAATAGCCTTAAAATTGCATAGAAAACTGCGCACATTAAATATAAGATACATAATTTCTCTACTTTCAAGTACAATACTGTCATTGTACATTACTATTCTGATTTCTTTGAAATTTTTGCATTACAGGAATTCTACTCAGGAAAATCTGGTAAACTTCAATGATGAAGAGTCATGTCAACAGAACAATGATAACTTTCCTATTCAGTTTTTGAGTATGCCAGAATTGGATACTGAGCCTATAGATACCAAATCTGTAGAATTGCTAGCAGAGTTTGACATTCAGCATGATGTTCATGATGGTATTGTAAGAAAGGCAACAGGGAAAGAAAATGAGCACATCTCTTTGAACTGTGTTCTTCCTTCAGTGAGCAATGATCCCAACGATGATGGTACTTCAACTGAGGTATTTCTTTGTCACTATTATTTATTTAATAAAAGTTGTTTATACTCTTTTATGGAAACTTTGTACTTTTTCAGAGGATGAATGATGACTCTGACCATTACCATGGAGAATGGGACCAAATGTTTAATGATTTTATGACCAACAAAGAACCTAACCAAGAATGTGGGTCTGATTTAAAAGAACTATATTCTCAAATATCAAGGACCATAGATTTGCTTAATTCTTAGATTTAAGTTGGTCTTAGTAATTAAAAAGGTGTTATTATTTAAAAAATGTATTCTTATGCCATGTTAAAGTAAATAAAACACAATATTATTTCTTCTGCTTCTTCTTCTCTGCCTCTTCTTCCTTTTCCTTCTCAATGACTGAGACATAAGAGTTGATGGTATCTGCATCAAGCATTTGCATAGGTTGTCCACGTCTCATTACTGCAATCTCAAGGTTCTTCTGTCCCGATTGGACAACCTCCAAGAGGGCACGAATGGCGAGCTGGAAATTATAGTAAAATATGTATTTTTTTGTATTGAATAATATTCAAATGGGAATTTATGCTACCATAAATTATTTAATGAAAAACACAAATTTGTACCATAGAAGTCTGAATATAATGTCTATATTTACCTTCACAGCACCCTTCTCATTAGCAACCTCTTCAGCCGTGTAGTTTTTCTCCAGGAATTCACGGACAGTCTTGGCTGATCTCCCAGTAGCATTTGCCTTCCATTCATAATAAATGCCTGATGGTTCCGTTTGGAATAAATGTGGCAAACCATCATAATCAAAGCCACCAATTAGACATGATATACCAAATGGCCGACGACCGTTACTTTGAGTGTACTTTTGTTTAAGACTGGCAATGTATCTTGTGATGTATTCTAAAGTAACAGGGTCTTCAACTGTCAACTTATGGGACTGACACTCGATTTGAGCCCTATTTATCAGGATACGAGCATCTGCCGTTAAACCGGCAAATGCCATCACAACATGATCATCAAGTAAGCATATCTTGCGGACAGTTCTTTCTTCTTGCAACTTTGCAACAGACTTCTTTTCAACTCCCAAAACAACTACATCAGCACCTCTGACGCCAACCTGTAGGCAAAATTGAGAAATAATAGTGTAAGTGCAGTTCAGTTTGCTTCATGGTTAGACTGCATGCTTTGGAGCGCCGGGTTATTTTTAAAAGCTTTTGTATGTTGCAATAATTCTTTAGAATAAATTTCAACCTAATTGGCAAAAAGACAACCTCAGGGAGTTTTGTAGGGGAATTTCTATTGGATAAAATAATATTGAACTCATTCTCACCAAAATTTGATCATCGAAACAAAAATACATACCGCAGTAGATCCTTTGCGCACAGCTTCTTGAGCATATTCTACTTGTAATAAATGGCCATCTGGGGAAAACACAGTAATAGCTCTATCGTATCGAGCCGACATTGTTTAGATATATTTGATTACAACCAGAAGAAATCTGAAAACCGCTTGTTCACCTTTATTTTTTTTTTAGGAATGACTTGCTCGACTTATATTTGACGGGAAGTAGTGTTGTAGACTGACTGAATTGAATATTGTATTGTACTCACTCTGTCTTAAAAAAGAATGTGTGTGAATATTCGATTGTACAGAACGTTTAGTTGTTACTATTTGCACCACAATAAACTTTATGCTAACAAAAAGGTAGATAGATACTTACTTAAATTTATCAGTAATAATTAACATTAAACACGGATTGTTCCCCATAGCATGCTGGGTTTACCTGTAACTGGTCGAGCAATTAGAACGAACCTTATTGTATGTATAATCTCTGTATTTATTGTTGTATCGACTGTTGGTGAACTGAATAAATAAATAAATAAATAAATAAACGTCGACGTATGTAGTCGATTATTGAGCTAATCGCAAATGACTAAAGATTTTACACTGACCATGTCACTGTCAGACACTTGAGACACTGTCAAAGTCAGTCAGTTCGGAAAATATGGCGGCTGCGGTGAATGAGTTTGAGCCATGGCTTAATAATAAATTAAAATCTCTTAAAACTGACGAAGGGGTATTTGGATCTTACATAACTGGTATATTAGATAGCGAAGATTCTATTGATGATAAGAAAGATGCCCTGGAGGATATTCTTTCCGGAATCGTGGTAAGTAACCATCTATTTCAGCAAGTGGTTACTCTTGCACCACACCGCATTAAAATATTTCCTTTTCAAATGCTATTATGTATTTAACAGGATAGCGACATCGCCTTTCATGTGAATGAGATATTAGAGAAGTGGGAGAAAAGTCGTCCTAAAGACGAGACCCCAAAAACGGCTACAGATGTTGATGTCCAGCTAGCAAAATTATTAGAATCTCAGTCGCTTGCTACCACAACTCGTCGAGAATATACAGATGAAGAGAAGAAAATTCGAGAAGCTATATTATCGCAGTATAGTCAGCTGTCTGATAATGAGGTAAGAAACATTTAATTTAGATATTGAAAATCTAACCTCAACAAATAAATTGGTTTTGGTGTGTCCCCAAGCCATCTGGAACAAATAAATAATTTTTTTTATACTTATATTTTTTTTATTATTTATTATTTTTTTTACAGGAAGAGAGTGCACAGGATGATGATGCGGACAGTTCTGATTTAGTCAAAAACACAAATGCTGCAGATGTAGCAGCTGCCGCACGTGAACGCCGAGAACAGGCTCGTCAAGAAGCCCAACGAAAAAAAGAGAAAGATAAGGAAGACAGGTGATTATTCTTCTTTTGTTAATAGTATAAATTGCAATGTGACTGACTTTATTATTATTTAGATAGAGAATAGAGTTGTATTTATGTTTGTGTTTATTTTTGCTTCATTGCGTGATGAAGACAAGACTGTCAGAAATAACCTTATTTTTAATTTTAAGTTTATGAAATGAAGCAAGAATAGTTCAGTTAAAATAACACCATTATAAGGATAATATTAGAGAAAGTTGTGTAACTTGAGCATCATTATGTATTGAGTAGTTATTAGAATGTTAAAAATATAAAAATTAAGAAAAATAAGCCACTTGAAAATTTTCAATAATACAGTTTACTTTTGTTTTCTTTTTCAGAGAGAAACAGAAACAACTTAAAGAAGAGAAAAAGGAAAAGCGAAAGACACAAAAAGGTGAACGCAAAAGGTAGCAATCTAAATATGTAAAGTAATTTATTAGTTTTATTATTTAGTTATTCCTACATACTGACGGAAGTGTTTAGAGGACATTGTTATTTGTAAGACAATGAACTGTTTACTGTATGTATACATAAAATTTGTATGTGGATATTAATATCTCACTTTGATACCAAAATTGGAAACTAAATTGCTACAGAAGCATAGATAGCCTAATTTTTAATTTTTAGTTAATTATTTGTAAAATATGATAACAAAGATTTACTCCAAAATGTATACTGATTGATTTTTAAAATAAAAAGATATTCATTATATTTAGTAACTTTTTGATACGACATTGGAAGATTTTATTCCACTGCTTCGTAGCTTTAGAGCAGTAGTTACTTTATTTGCAGTGATGTTTGACTTCAATAAGTGACACCTTATAAGGTTATCCAATATTAAGAAAACAAAACTGAAGATCATAAATTTCCTAAAGGAATGTTCCAATTTAGGTGTCAAAGCCAGTCGGTCTAATTCTCGTCCATTTTGTATATCAATGTGATTAATATTTATAAATTGAATAAGTGTAAGTCAACCATACTGGGAAGTTGATAATGAACATGTATGAAACAATAAGATTATATGAAGTATTTAAACGTAAATCCAAGTGATGATAGCTTTCATCACTACACATCTGGTAACATTAAGATGGCGGTGTAAACGAATTTAAAGTATTACTATCAAATTGTATTGATTATAGACAAGGCAGGTATTCATTAATAATCAATGTACTTATTATGGCAGTGTTTCTAATTTCACACTGGGATGTGTAAATCAACAAACATGACATAATAACAGATAGCACTCATGTCAGGAAATAAAGTTTATTATTTCCTAGAATAATATTAAAACAAATTTAATAACTGTAAATTAGTTTTATTTTAAAAAAACAACAATAATCTCCATAAAATTAAGCACCATAGTTGTTTAATTTTGACTGAACAATCTGGACATAATATAAACTATTTAAAATCAATGAATAAAATTTCATATGTTAGTTTGGGTAGTAACATGCTTTTCCCCAAATCAACCCCTGATGATGTACCATAAAAAGCACTTTTGCCAGGTTATTATAAGATCATAACATTATTATTATTTTAATTACTTATTCCGTGCTTTCCTCATCATTGATATCAAAAGTCTCGTCACTTATAGTTTTAGTTTCAGTATTCAAAGTTACTATTACAAAATTTTGAGCTCCCCCAGCAAACACTGTTGATATTTTGTTTGCACCTATGTCTAAAGGCACTAAAGTTGGGGTGTTTACACTGTCACAGGTGCCAGTCCCTGTGTTAGCATGTTCATTCCAGCCCCATGCCCATAAAGTATTGTCTGTGGCTATACACACTGTATGTTCAGATCCAAGAGCAACATCTTTGACTTCTCTATCATCTGTAATAAAACATATCAATGTAAAAAGATAAAGTAATTATTTTAAACTGAATGCTAGACAATAAGTAAAGCTATATTATAATGAAGTCATACCTGGTAGATTTATCTTAATTATTTTACCAACAAATGCATCTTCAGTTCCAAGTTGACCATAATTATTGCGACCCCAGGTATACATAGTTCCATTCTCCAACCATAAAAGAACATTGGTCCAGCCGCTAAGCAATTTTTTTACTTCCTTTTTAACATCAATATCAATCTTTTGAGGTGTGAAAATCTTCTTATACTTTTCAATGCTAAGCAACAGTTGCCCATGTTTATTGTCACCCCAAACATACAAAGCTTTTTCTTCAGAACACCAAGTCACCGTGTGATTCTGTCCACATGCTATATGGGATACTTTACCAACTTTGGGTACTTGCTCAAATCTATCTGAAGACAATCTCTCATTTCCTAAACCTAGTTGACCATGTTTGCCACAACCTGTTACCCATACTTCGCCTTTAGAATTTACAATGGCTGTGTGCCTTAGTCCCATAGAAACATCCATTGCATTGACTTGCAGTCTTATTGGTTTAACAAATTCTGAGAAGTGATCTCTGGGTAATCCTAGTTGGCCATTGCTGTTGGATCCCCAAACAAACAAGAAGTTACTATCAGTGACCCCACAGCTGAAATCCCAACCACATGCAATATTTACAAATGATATGCCACTGAGCTGCCAGACTCTTTCAAACCTGTGTGTTTCTTCATCTTTCCCTAATTGTCTTTTGTTATTCCACCCACAAGAGTACAATTTCCCTTCCGCATCAAGCAGTAAAGTGTGGCCCCCACCGCATGCAATCTGAGTAATTTCATCACAGTGCAAAGATTTTATTTCAACCTGTGTTGGTTTCTCTATTTGTTCATTGACTATACCCTGACCAAGCTGGCCATGAGAGTTGGCGCCCTGTGAAATACATTATTTTACTTACATTCTTGATATTTCTGTTCTGCCATAATTTAATTAAATGTTGATCTCTTCCAGAAAAAAAAACAAGTTATATCATAAACGCAAATGCTTCATACATACTTACCCAAGATAATAACATGGTTATAATAAAAAATATATAATTCTGTGCTTCATCACAAGTGCCCTAGACACTATCATTCAAGATTATCACTCATTCATTATGTCATTTAGAATTGTTGAATATCAACTGTACCTATGTTGTGTTGTTTAATTCATCTGAGTAAGATGACATAATATTTTTTTGGTTTATCAACAAGCTCAAACAATTGACAGTGATAGACAGCTAAACCAGCTGGCTGTCAATGTCAGACTCAGTTTAAAAAAATAACATTCGCATCGCAGTTTGCACGTTTGCTTGAACTTGTTTTTCAATGTCACTTGTTTAACATTTTTCCGAAAAAGATAGATTATTGAATCGCTTCGAATAGGCTATTTGACTGTATTAAACATATACATTTCTTTTATGTCATCAGTCTTAATATTATTTTTTGGAGCGATTTGTAATAACGCGAGATAAAAATATTGCATTATATTAACAAAATCCGTCTCAGAAAATTAGGTTTTTTTATACAGCTATCACGTGACTAAAAACGAACGTGATTGGCTATTTATATTATGACGTCAATTATCCATAAACAGACTGTGGATCGTACCGTTCCTTAGTGTTCGCTATTATTTTTCAAGATTTTATAAGTGTTTGATCGCTCAGGATTACTCAGATAACATAGGTATTTAATAATGGAAACCAATTCCGCGAAAGCTGACAGTCGAAACCTACCAAAAGTGGACGCAATAATGGTTGGCGTCTTCTTCAAAGACAATCCAGATTTCTATGCTGCCGAACTGAGGAATGTGAAAACATCAAAGTAAGTATATTTTGGTAACCGCAGATCTTAGATCATGATCTGAAACCACTTCTTGCAAATATTCAAATCCATCGGCATAGAAAAAAACAGTTTCGTAGGAGATTTTATTGTTGTATTAGTGCATTGAGGCACTGCACAACATTTATAGGAACTCATTTTAATAATTTTCACACATATGACGTGGCACAAGTTAAATAAAACAAGAGAAAATCAAAACTTTTCGAAACACCAACAAGCTTTGTATGATATTTACACGTTTACGTCACTGCACGCCATGGCCGCCATATTGCTAAAAGTTGCGTTTTGGCGGCATATTTGAATATTTAATTTTCTTATTCGATTTTTTAATAAAATAGCTGTAATAAAGGCAGAAAAGTATTTTTGTAGGGCTCCTTATAAACAAATAAATACCCTAAGATAGTTTTTAGAACTTTGTCAAATAGCCTATCGTAAGCGGATGTGTCGGTTCACAAAAAAGTTCTACAAACCGATATTTTTTTCAAGTTGATTGCTATGGCGGAGGTGGGATTTGAATTTGAACCTAAGGCCCCAGCTCTACGCATTTCAATCACACCTACTGATACTGTTCGATCACCGACACTAAAACTACAGCGCTTTCCGCATTAAGGGGTGAATGCGGGTGAAACAGTTATTTTACTCTCCAATAAGGAAGTGGTGAGATACTCGTATCTAAATCCTTTAGAACAAAGTGAGTTTCCGATGGGAGTATCTGTTTTATCTACTTTTCCGTTAGGGTTAGGTACTGCATTTTGTGTCGTTTTTCGCAATTATTATGACCTACATAAATACATAAATCATAACTTAATAAAAAATAATGGACACTCCATTCGGGCAGCGATTTCAAAACCCCAACCTGTCCTATTAATGTTGTCTCTCAAATTTACCGGTTGGGTAGAGGCTGCAGCGTACCGTGTCGATCCCTTGATTAAATAACAGCTCGGTGCACGGCGCCTGATGACCCGACGGTACCGGATGCCGGGAAGGCACGGCATATTGCATTTTAGCACTGGCAAATTCGTGAACTGCAAGGCACTTAACCGTGCGAATTCGTCGATCGCTTTCTGGACTGGACCTGCCACGACTAACCTTGTTTATCGCTAGCCGTACGTAATTCTATTTACTGTACCGTGGGTGTGTTTGGTAGATATTTTCATTTTGATAGCAAACATATTGGGAAAAAAAAAATTATGGTCAGTCTACTGCATTTGGCTTCCTGCATTACTACTAAGCCTCGGAATATTGATGTAGTAGTCTTCGAAGGGTGAAGAATGTCTTTATGATAACGCAAACAGAATAGAGTAGAAGATAGGAACATGTTATAATACTGACATTTAACTCCTCAAACAAATCCAATAATATGAAAGACTTGGGGAACCTTGGAAATCGCGCATGGGATAGCCAAGAATCAATTATTTTGGCACAAATTAACAAAAAGATCTGACCTCAGAACGATGGAACAAAATTCTGAGAAAACAAGGGACAAGAAACATGTTTTGTAGAAAAGCTGACTTTGTCTCAATAATGAAAATATGCGGACTTCTAGTGGAAAATTTTAATTTATATTCCAGCTCATTCAACGGGGTCGCCTTTGAGAACGTAAACCTTCAGCCGTCATTGATTTCATAAAATAGTTCGAGCGTCAAAATTCAAAACAAAGGGGTTTAAAATCAGAATTTGAAATCAGCTTCGGGTCAAGTTTGTCGTAGGCCAGCTTTAGACCACAGTTCCGTTGCAATGGACAAACATGGTATATAGTATTGGTATTATGTACTATATTACTATATACCTTAGGACACTAGTCTTGTTTATGTCAAGAAAGTATATAGTACCTATACCCAGAAGATGGTAATGGCAAGGTAAATATTGTGGTTGTCGTGGTCACATTTGAAACTCTCTCGATAACTTTAAATAAATCCATTTTTTTATGTAAGTAGGTAGATACCCTGGGATAAAAAATAAATAATAAGTGATATTTTTAAATGTTCTGTGTCGTTTGTAAGCTTTCATGAGGTTAAATAAAAAGTGTACAACTTAACATAGTATATTAGTTTTTTCTTGTACTCAGTTTGTGATTATTTGGCGAACGCAGTAATGAAATTGTATCCTTATTGGCTCGGGTTTTAGTGAAGTATCACAAAGCGGCTTATGAGTCGCGAGCCGTAACAACTTTCGCCTCTCAAAAGAATAAACAAAATCGCGCCGTCTAACTTTCTGTTGGAACTTCTCGAACGGAAACTTCAAGTTTTGTTTACGTTATAGTTGAATCTATTGGACGAAACTTTTATGATGAGGTGGAAACACTGAGGCTTTACGCGGTCATTATAAATTAAATGCCCAATTTCATTCTTTTAGCTTTTTCGCATTTCAGATTAGTAAATGTGTTTGTCAGATAATATAAAAAGTAACCTACTCAAATGAAATTATAATTTTGTTTATGTTAAAAGTTTGCAATCTAATTCTTTTTGGAGGGAGTACGATTCTAAGGTGAGTTCACGGCTAAAGTTTTCCGGAAAAAAGTCTTTGCCTCGGATGGATACAACGATATGTTACAAATTGTTAGAAACTTATGTAACTGTTTATTCACAGGTTATACCTAACCTGTGAATAAACAGTTACATAGGTTTCATATCAAACTATTTATTTATAGAAATTGTGAAACAAACTTTAACAAGTTTGGGTTTTGACAAATCCTGCAAACAAGCTTGAAGTTCCCAACTCGACAGATGCGGACGTAGCGTGATTAATCACTTCGGAACACACTAACGATATACCTTCACTTTAAATAGTAAATACTCGTACTATTCAGTATACCACCGAGACTATTTATCAATTTACCAGATGATACCAGCGGCAAAAGTGATTTTTTTTTTTATATTATGTTTTATATTCAATTATTCATATTCAGTTTATGGATATTCCTCTAACTGCCTAAATTTAACAACGCAAATATGTTTTGTATTATTAAAACGGGAAATATTTTTGTTTGTTTTGTTGTGGAAATATTTAAAAAAATACGTCAAATCGTTTACTTATATATCTTTGATATTTTTTACAGATCTAAAATGAATTTTAATTTATATCAAAAGAAAATTTTATTATTGCTTCGATATTGCTACGATGCTACGTCAGTGCTACGAAACTACGTTATTGTGATTTGACGATTTCAATCTATGTAATTTGTCCTATTTATTTACTTCACAACTTCCACACCGTGGCGAGTGTTTAGTGCATCATAGTCCTTTATTATTCAGATTTAATAAAAAAACTAGATATTCTCTTAATTCAAAACAGCCACACACAACGTTAAAACAGCCTTTGTAATGTTAAAACCAATCTATAGCCACTTAACAATATTAACACCTAATATTTTATCTCGTAATGCGGCACATTTGTATCTGTTATTGGTATTTTATACAGCCGCAATAAAAGTCAGATGACGGCCACATAGCCCGCCATTTTATTGCGAGTTTTACACCATTTTACTGGTACACCAATGACGAATTGAAATTCAAAATTGGATTTTAATTTTTTTTTTCTTTTATTCAATAATTGAACAGTTGTAGGTATGTATTTATTATTTAATTTTCAACACGCAAGTTCTCAGCTTACTTATAAACGAATATGCATATAATCACGTATTTATCACTTACGGCGTAGAAATAGTCACAAAAATGCTGAAAGGCCACCTTCAGCTGTAAGTAAGATTCAAGAGTGTCGTTGCAAGTCCATCGCTTAAAAAATAATCTTAAGTTTATTATCTTTTTCAGTGATTGAGTTTTACAATCAGCACAGGAAGAGAAGAAGCTGGCACATATTTTTTTTCCTTTGCTACCAAGCCAATACCATCATGGAAGCTTGCACTGGATGAATGAGTGCCGACAACGTGAAATAAACGCAACATATACAACGTGAAAAATATAACCAGTGGCGGCAGAGAAAAACATAAAGTCAGCCTTCGGGCCCTTAGGTCTAGTAAACCCGTAAAAAATTCACCGCCGTGGGCAGCCATGTATTATTTAAGACGTGCGCAGTGCGGCGCCTTCAAATATTTAGCAACGACCATTGGGACTGTGTAAGTGTTATTTTTTGTATCTCAATTTTATCATTAAGCTATACAGCTAAAATTTACATTTGAGAATATTGACTGTCTACCCTGTGAGGAATAAAGACGTGATATATGTATGTAGTTTAGTCGCCAGAAATTTATGAAAATGGATCTTATTGTTTACGTCTCGTTCCTTAAGTTGCAACGGAGTTTTCCAACTGTTTTTCTTTCTTGATTTACAATATTTTTGTGATGGTAAAATACAAGCTCCGTGAAATGTAAATTTGAAGCTCTTCTGAATGCAAAGTTCACGGTTGATTTCATTTCATGGCGTGGCGCCGGCTGAATTTTAAAATCGACGCTACACTTATAAAAATTATGTTTCATTGAATTATATTATTCCTAAGGTAAGAAAAGGTGTAAGTACAAGGTAGATACAATAAACCGACGAGCTTGTATGAAGTAGACAGACGTAGTCTCTGCCTGCCCTTCCGGGAAAGATGATTTTTAAGTAGAATGATTTTTAAGATTATTGTTAAGTAGACATCTTGTATACTTATTTAAAGCACATTAATTAATTTCCTAATTTTATTGACAAGCCCGTCTTTGAATTTATGTTACTCCAGGGTTAGGTATATCCGTCTCTACAAACTTTATATAGGTATAATTCAGATATCGATAAAACAAGTACAATTACATTGTAACATAAATTATTTGAAACGATATAATTGCATTAAAAAGACGTTCCGTTTTATGAGTCAATGCGGACGATGGCACAAGCTAGCGCGCGTAAAAAATATATCTGCATTTTTTGCTATTTACCCCGTTTCGCGTGCCCGGCGGTTTCTCGCTAGGTTCCCGAGAAACGGTTCGTTGCCCCGCACTCGTTTCTACACCCATAGGTTCTGCTTGAAACGCTTCTTAAAAAGACCTGGGAACTTCGTAATTTAGAACGTTGGAGCGAATTCTTAAAAGCTTTTAGCTTGCGTTCTTTAAAATGTGTGTGTAAATTAAATCTGGTTAAAATCCTCGATTATATAGGCGTAACTATTGCATATATGGACAACACTTAAGTTGCATTGGCGACTGTTATTCGTCGTCATAAGAACTGTACTTAATTTCGAAGAATTAGAAATTTATAGGCTTTACTTGCCTCTGTTGGATTCTTGGTATTACCTAACTGGTTCTCCATTACTTCTTTCGCTTTAACTACATTCAAAAATGTAATTATTTAAGCTTGTCGGTTTAAGTACCGCAGTTCCCATTTACATAAAGTTTTACATATGTATATGTGGTACTCATTGTGCAACGTACTTGTAAAGTACGTAGTGTAAAGAAATATTTAAGTTATAGTTATTGCTTTTCTTATACATAATTCAGAAAACATGCAGCGCAAAAACTAAAACAATATGTCTTTTTATAGTTCATAACCTAAATTGTTAACCTGTTTTTTATCCGCACAAATCCCACTACTTATATCGTAGCTAACACATATTTAATTTTATCCCAATCCAAACTTGTGCCCGACAACGCGGGTCGGATATTTTGTGGGGGTGACTTCCAGATGACCCGCCAGTGACATTTTTATACGCCAAAGTTTCCGAAGTCGAAAAAGGTTTCTTTGTATTTAACGTTCTCACTAAAAAGGATGCAATACTGACACTTTTGAAATCTCTTCAAGTGTCCAGTAATTAATTTATCAACTTCACTTAGGGTAATTAGATAAGTTAACTTAGGTATATTCTTTTTATTAAACGAGCTTTTCATGGCTTCAAACTGTTGGAATAGTTTTTGTCAAGGTAACACTTCAGTTCTTGTTAAATTAGTATAGGTATGTTGCTCAGGCTTAATAGCTATAATACAAGAAAAAAGGTTCATCAAAATAAATAGACACGAATAGATATTTTCGTGTTTATTTATTTTTTAAGTTATTTTAATTTTCAATGTATTATTATTAAGAAGCATTTTTCATACCTATAAGTGTTTAAATTCATGAATATAAGAGATATTTTATAGAATAATTTAAGTCTTCTTACACTATAATAATGCAAAGTGCAGCGTCTTTGGCACGCCCCCAGAGCGTTGCGCCGAAGAAGCTCAATTTCACTATAACGGTCTTCCTACACGAGATAATTTTATACTGTAATTGATGCGATTAAAAGTTTTATTTTAATTGTTCGTAACTGTATATAAGTATTTAATTTAAAAAATGAGTTTCAATATTGTAAGTAGGTACTACCACACAATTTATAGTAGTACCAAATGCCACACAATTTTTAGTATCAATAGTCAATCCCGATATTGACGGGATTTACGATCCCGCGGATCTAGATATTTTTCTGGATACCAAATTAAAACATGAAATTACGGAAGAATACCTAATTTAGGGAATTTGTCATTATCTCGCTTTCATCTTTGTTCCTAGTTGCTCAATTCGCTTTAAAGCGTGTATTCGGTCCCGGAAAAATAAGAAAAATAAAGCTACATTTCAGACGTCCAATGTAGCGTGTCTTTCTAGCCTTAGAGGAATACAGTAGAAAATATATCTATTTGCGGGAGGGATAAGTCCTCCAATAAAAACGAGGTAGTTTTTCTCATTTTTCATCAGAATCTGCCTTATGGGGTTAAAACATTAGCATGCAAGTGAAGTTTAATTATGTTTATACAATTGAGGAATTTAAAATAAAACTTTGTTTTAAAGGTTAATGTACCTAGGTGGATGATAGCGGAATGTTAAGATATAAGATTGTGAGGTGATACTGAATTTACCTTTTAAGCAGCTATGTGTTAAATTCAAATTGCAAGTAGATTCTTAGACAAATTTAATAATAATAAAGACATTTACGTCATAACCACTGAACCGATATGTATGAAACTTTAAATATTAACGAGTAGATAGAGTACGTAAAAGAACGTAGGCCTTTCACGCGGGCGGAGTCGCGGGTGATAAAAGTATTACCTAAATGTTTAAAAATCCATTTTAATATTCAACGAATACAATGACCGAAAACACTCTAGGTGAATGAATTTCACTCTCAAGCTTAATAAAGGCATAAATAATTCTATAGTGTAATAATTTAGTAATTAATTCGTATCGGGAATGGATTGTTGGATGCGACACTAGAGAATTAAACTGGAATCCAATATTAATCACAGAGTATAATTAGAGCTGCGAGATAAACGAACCACGCCCGATATCAATTAAAATTTGATAGCTACGGTCCAAATTAACTGAAGTATACGATTTCCTCAAATAAACCGCGATAGGTATTTTAGCATAAAATTTTTGGTAGCGATGAAAAAATATAGTGCATGCCAGTTGCTTTGCTTCCTTTGAAGATTGTAAAATCGCAGCAAAACTATCTTTTATTCGATGGGCTGGCAACCTGTCACTATGTGAATTTCTCCATTAAGCTACACAGCCGAACTTGGCCTTTCAGACTTTTCGGGACTGTTGGTATAAAAGTAGATACCTACTACTCGTACTGCTTCCTTACAAATAAATTATGGAATGAAAGAAACAGCCAACAGTCGTGAAAAGACTGTTGGCTCTGTCTACCCCGTAAGGTATATGGACGTGATTGTATGTTGGTATGAAAGACTTACCCGTGCTAAGAATGGAAAATCAAATGAAAAAATTGTGAAAAAGTAAATTAATTTGAACAAATCCTCTCTCTATATCACATTGATTTCAAAGAAACGTACATGCAGCGTTCCGAATCAATAGGCGTTGTCAAGGTGAGGGAAATTAAGGGCTTTTCATTCAGTATGTACCTATATTATGATTAGGGATGAATGTGTATAAAGAACGTAATTGGTATCTGGAATCCCGTTGGCACAAAAGAAAAAGCCAAGCCGTTCTTTTCATATATACGCTTAGCACTGTTGAAGAAAATAATTTTGATAAAAAAAATTATTTAATTTTTTTTTTACATACGTTCGCCCGCGGCTCGTGCCGCGTAAATCAAAAATGATAATTTCTGTTCTCGTGATAAGGGAAATCCTCTCTTAATGCACCCCTAGGCATCATAATAAGTATTTCAGTAACGGAAGGGTTTTTTTATATATATACAGGTTTGACTATGATGATCAAACTAGACTTAAATCAATTATCGCTATTCTCATCCTGGCGTTTGTCCTAGTCGCCTATCCCTCTTTGGGCAGGAGCAGGTGTCCACCGATAAAGTGTCAAAGTCAACCTTCAACAAAAGCTTCCACAGAAAAAGAAAATTGTATGTGCACAGTTTTGTCAATTTAGAAAAATTCTTTATATGAATATAATTTGTTCGGAATAGAGATTTTCATTTGTATTCCTATTACCAACACATACACATTATTACGTCTGTATCCCTTACCCCCGTAGACAGAGCCAACCGTTTTGAAAATACTGAAAAGCTTTGTTTGTTGGTAGGTAATAACAAATTGAGATTTGAATATTTTCAGGTTACTGGCCCTTCGACAAAATAATTACTACAAGATTTTTAATTTTAGGATTATTCTTATCGAATAATGGATAATTTAATCTTTATTTCGTCCTCTGTACTACTATCGGCTTACTTCCACGACTGTACATAGTAGCTCTTTACAGGTGCAAAGGCACAATACAAGTTAATTACTGTTTAGATTGTTCTTCGTCGCCAAATCGATTGTGTTGTCGATAACAATACCACAATGTTTCGATCGAAAGTAGTGCTTATTTGTTATGCGTTGCTTGCTGTGCAGTTTTTAGGATCACAGGCATTGGACTATTTAATAAAAGTGCACAATAGTAGAGAAAAGAGAGGCACAAGTAAGTAGACATATTTATTTATACTTATACTAGTTTTATTAATGCAACCACCGAATGGACACTATAAGAATTGACTTTACGCTAGTTAAATTTGCCATGTTTTTTCTAAAAAGGTAATAAGGAAAATGCCCCGTTTATAATCCCGATAAAAAGTACTATTCCTATTTGATTGTCAGTCAGTAGACAATTTTATACGCGAAAGCAAGAAGCTGATAAACCACAATGTACTTGCATAAGTAAAGTAGGTAAATCTGCCGTCAACTGTACCTACCTGCATTTCAAAAGCAGCGCTTACTATAGCCCTGCACTTGTTTCACATTTTGCTCACGTGTGCATACGAGTGCATACAAACTGACATGGGTCATAAAGTCAACGTAAATACTAACTTGCCTGGCGGGTAATTTAACAAAGCGAATTTTCAGAACGTGTTCTTAACTTTACTAATTATGAAACGCTAATTTGCACCCCGCCCGCTGGAACACAATTAGGTATATCACAACTCAAGCGAATAGTAATGGACATATACATACATACATATGGTCACGTCTATATCTCTTGCGGGGTAGACAGAGCCAACAGTCTATAAAAGGCTGAATGGCTACGTTCAGCTATTTGGCTTAATGATAGAATTGACATTCAAATAGTGACAGGTTGCTAGTCCATCGCCTAAAAAAAATTTCCAAGTTTGTAAGCCTATCCTTCTAGTAATGGACTTATTGGGTGTAAAGATGAAACTAGAAAATTATTTGGTATTTTACATTTTCATTAACTTTTAGGTTACTACCCTATGGATGATATTAAAGTACAAAAGCATGCAAAGCGTTGTACACTCGTATAGGTACTAGAAGAATAAAATTTCACATTTTTTTTTAATAATGTTTTGCGGACGTTTTACCTTTCTGTTCTTGAAACAATTAACACATTAATCTAAATCATCATTTGATCTTGATTTTAAAGAATTTTCAAGATTATTAAACGGCATAAAATCTAAGAATTATTTCGCTTGGCCAACACTTGTAAAATTCCACACGAATGGAGTTGTAAGTTGTTCTTTTCGATATAAATTCGCTTTAGAAGTTGAAGGAGAATCGCTGAATCAGATACTTGGCAGACTCGGACTGGCCGCTGTTAGGTTGAGTTAGACCGCAGCTCCAATTCCAACTTAGAATAACTTAAAACAGTTGGTAAGACTTAGAGTCACGTAAGTTATCTAGCTTTAAATGCTGACTGTTCAACGATGCTACGTTAGCACCACAAGAAATAAGTACGAGATATTTATAAACCTTTTGTATATAAAGCCATTTGTTCATCATCCTCTTGGTGGCGTCCTGATTACGAACTCACATCACTGGAGAGGATCATTAAAACATACGGCGAACAAAGAATTTATATATCAAAGAATTAAAAATTCATTCAAAGGATTTCAGTTGGGTTTTGTGAATAATTTATCGACACAATCTGGCATTCATGCAGTATTTTTACACGACTCTGCCCGCAAAAAGGTTTGTTTTCTTTTTAGGGAGATTGTACTGTAAAACATAGATCAAATGAAAAGGTAGACCTCGCACCTAATTGTGCTAGTTATGGAAAATAAATCTTTTTAACTTTTTGATCTAGTTATATTTGAGTCTTATTATACAATTCTTTCTTATTCTGGGTAATACACTAGATTACGGCAAAGAAATCATTTAGACTTTAAAACATTCATTTGATAGCTTTACAGATGCATAAAGTTGCATGCGATGCATGATGATGATACATTATTCCTAAAGTATCTAGTTAAATGCGGCATTTCTATTTGTTATTTCATTCCGATTTGATTTTGGTAAGTAGTTTGTTAAATAAAGATTTTTAATGTTTGTTTATTTTTTTAAATTACAGAGTTGCATCTGATGTTCTGTGCAAAAGGCAACGGGATTTGCCTGGAATCCAAAGCATGCCGATGGAACCAGCTGATGGAAGACTCGGCAGAAACGTGTGACCAGGAGAGAGACCACGTTTGCTGCAAGGTCTTCCGGACTAGGGTACAGCCAGTGGATATATTTAATCAATAACCGTTACATACATATAAATATTATTATGTCTTTATACCTTACGGAGTAGGCAGAGCCAACAGTCTCGAAAATACTGAATATTAATGTATAACTAATGACATGTATGTCGTTGGGTTAGTGAAAATATCGAAATAAAGATCGATAAAAACTTAACAAAAAAGATAACATTTACCTAATTTTATTATCATACGAGGTCGGTCATTGACTAATTACTAATTGAGGTTAAAAGTTAAAATAGCGATATGATAGAAATATAGACAGAAATAAAAACTACTCCAATGATTAAAAAATTAATGAACATAACATCAGTACCTTCGTATCTTCATGTCTTCGAACTGTAGAATACATCCGAAGCATGTTTTTATTAGGTAGTATATTTTATAAAAGAGTGAAACCATATATACCTACTCACGTTTTCAAAAACTGTTATAAAGATTTTGTTGGAATAGGAAATACAGGGGCAAAAATTATTCTGTCCGGATTCCACGTCTGAGAAAATTCGTAATTCCTATAATTTTATCAAAAATTCGCATAAAAATTGCTAAGCTACGAAAATTATTATCTTAAGCAAAAACTTAGCCAGATAAGTCTTCATAAATGATAACACAGTAGCAATAAATTCATTTATACTTAATAACAGTAACGATGAAGATAATCTAATGTCACCCTGTTATCCTGAGCCGGTAATGTAGTTTAGTTAGGGCAACCAGGTCGTGCAATCCAATTCACACAGTTCAGTCATGGGCGGGCTTAGTAAATCTGACTGGATTTACCAAACGTATGACAATTTGAATTTGCAATAATAAATTCCAAATTTAAATATGGTGTGAAATTGTACTGATACATGTACTTGTTTATTTTATAGTCTTAGCTTATGGGCAATACCTACTCTTGAAAGGATACATTTCTAAAATTACTTTTAGTTAATAGCATAATTTAGTGAACTTAACAGAATTATGTATTTCATTATGAGTTTTTTTTACAAGATATGTAGTTGTAATGTGTTTTCAACCATCAGACGTATTGACTTAGATATAAGGCTGCTAACGTTTATATAAGTACCATTATCCAAAAGTCCTTGTAAAATATACATTTAGGTCATTAAAGAAATATATTTTCATACCGACATAATTGAGTTTTTCACTCGTGAAATATAATATTTTTTTGGATAAATTTAAAACAGTGAAAACGAAGGTTTGACCTCTAGGGGGTGAGCCGACCCTTTATGTAAAATTAGGCACAATGTGATATTTTTAATTTTATTCACAGTCCGTGTATTGTTTCGATCCGAAGGGCGGCCCACAGGCGCCATTCGGTTAATTTCATTTCATGTACATTGAAATATGGGAATGTCCGTCACATTAACAATATTCATTCCTGTACCATGCGCTAGATTATTTTTTATATGGTTATTAAGGTACTAACTTATTCATAATATTATTTTAGGGTTAAAAATAAACGGAAGAGCAAATATATACCTAATTCAATTATAACTGATTTCCATTTGGGTATACAAGGATCGTAACAAGTAGAAAAATATACTTAAGTAGTCTCTGCCTACCTCTCCGATAAAGATAAGCAGGAGTGGTTTCATTTATGTATAATCTATCGTAGTCTACGTACTCTTTATTTAAAAATAACTATGATAACTGGTAGTGATGTGAAACTATGTAACAGATAGGTGAAGCTTATTTGTTACTCTTGTTTATTTAGAATAGGAAAGAAAGAGCCTTATTACTTAGTCTTTTTTTTTATTAATTGCAATGACTTTAATATATTAATCACATGAGATGGTGATCTTTGGTTAATTGAGAAGCAAATTGAGGTTAAGCTCAGACATAGATATTATATAGTAGGAACTATTAATCATGATGTGGTATAACGTGAAATTAGGAATTGCTATTAAATTGGATTCCTATAATTAATATGCTTGATTATTCACACGGACTACAGGTATGCTTTAGCTTACAATACTAATTACTTAGTTTATAAAACATAATTGAAATGCTGATAGAAAATCATCATTTGATAGTTCTTCCACTAAATACTGCCGTCATTATGTACCCAATCAAAAGCGAAAATCTAAAAATATTAAAACGTAAAATTACATAATATATTCCCCGATATACTGAACATTTTTAAGACTGACTTAAAATCCTTCTATATAGTAATTTATGAATCTTATACATCATCAAATTAAACAAGGAGAGTTTGAACGTTGGACGGGGATGGCCCAGACGAATATACTTTGATCAAATCGGCGCACGTCCTGGCCAAAGTTCAGGTGTAATGTACTACAAGTATATTTCCTTGAAATTAAACCAACACTTTAAAGCATAAAAAGTTTAATTTAAACAACAAAACCACGACAGAGCCCGAACATCGCAAGGACTGTATTTCCATGAACAGCATATTAAGTTGATTTAGCACCACACTGGGTGCTGAGTAAAAAGTAAGGAAAAGCCAACCAAGAGTGAGTCGGACTGGATTACTTACAAAAAACTGACAATATATGTCAGTATGAGAAAGGTGCATTTTGTCGCAAATTTAATTACTTTCTACTTTTTAAGCTTTTTCCGATCGGCTGTATCGGCTTTGAGAATCACGAGTGGAGTTTTTTTAATCTTTATTGATTCTGCTACCTAGCGACATCAATATAAATAAGACTTTGTTAGGGATTTATAAGACTGTGATTCTTCTCCTTCGCTGCCTTATTAAGTAGGGTCGGTACAATTAAGACTCCAACTGGTTTTGCCTCATGTTTAAGGGATTCTAAAACTCAACATCCATTACGCTAAGCAAGAAACTTATGGGCGTTGGGCGAGCACGCAGCAGGCGGCGCGTGCAAAATGGTTATTTGCCAAGTCGGAGAGTCACGCCGCGGGAGGACGCCTCTGGCACGTGACCGCACTATTTAAGTTTGGCGGTTAACATCTCATTTTAAAATTAAACGTACAACCCTTTTTATAGTTAAGAAAGTCGTGTTCAAACTGACAGATGTCTTTTTCGCTGTGCAGTTACTACTAATACCAACTAAGTATTCTACTTATTATTATTAATACCTATATACTTACCTAGATTCTTAATTCTTATTTTATTAACTACTTAGATATCCTCTTTTATCTAAAAATCGTCGGGAGTTGCCCGAAAGATATACCTCTCGGGTAGACAGTGGATCTTATGGTGATTTTGTAAGACTGGGCGCTTTTAAATGTTTTTTCTACTTGGCTTGCTCCAATGGTAGACTGATAGATAATGCTCCTAGCATCTAACTACCTATTGTGATATATGTACAAATGTATTTTGTACAATTCAGTTTATATAAGTAAAATAGTAGATATAGTTTGTTTTGCACCACCATTTCAAACAATTTCGAGGGAGCTAAAGATCTATTCTTAAATCCTAATAGTGGAAGACAAACTAATTGTCCAAATACAAAACAAATAATTGCTTCATCTGTACGAAAAGGTGATATATTTTTCATACATTTTACATTGTTATCTCATTGTCATTTGGATAGATAGATACGTGAAATGAGAACCCCAAAAGCTTAGAACAATTTACATTATAACGACGTCATTTATCTTCGCTCATTGTTTCTTGTGAGGTTATCATGTACACCCTGCGCATAATAACGCCACTTCTTATGCTGCTATAGGTATATAAAATTGTAATGAGAGACAAAATAACAATTCGGTCTACAGAGGAGATTCAGAGGAGAAAAACCGTATCTAAAGGTCGATGAAAGGTCCACTAGTGATCATGATGCTGGATTGCACGAAGCGATTTCGGTCTAGCGACCCTACACTTATCCTATTACATACTCTGTTGCCTGAATGAGCAGGTACCTATCTCGAAAATATTTTTTGAAAATTCCACAGGAGCAAGTTGATGATGAAGTTGGGACACATGACATGTTGCCAAGAGCTTCGCAAGGGAACTAAAAAAATCCATAATAATGGTTGACTTCTAGCATTAAGTCGCCCATTGTGTTATTCATTTAAATTTTGTTCAATAAAGTTTAAATAAATAAATTAAATACAGTTGTTCGCAACGACATTGTAAATCAAAGCTCTCTTATACCTTTTTTTATCACAATACGTAATGCACGTAATAATACAAAATGTTTTTTTCTACATAATTTATAAAAATACATCTCGACAAAACACTGAACAAGTATACAAATATGCATACAGTTCTTATATTGAAAAAGAAATTATCGTCTGGCAAAATAAGTACAGAAGCAATATCTACAAATGATTCGAAGGTGAAACGTAGATAGCTGTTCCAATATATATCAGAACCAATCATGGAATATTCGATACATTTATTGGCAGAAATATTGCCTACACAGCCTCAGGAATTGCTTCATGTTCGCGCTTCGAAACGTCAATAATAACAGTACTACCTTAAAGAAAAGATTGGTCAAAGGTATTCCGAATAACCGTTAAGTACAAAAACATATAGAGCACAGAGCTGTGCAACTTTTATAAAATACTTACATAATTCTGTGGAATTTCTACACCACCATACAATTGTTTCAGATCAAATTAATAATATTTCCGAAAGTATTGGCATAATCAAAAATCTGTAAAAGCAACCTCCATATTATTTACAAAGATCTAGGATATGTTCTCCTTAAACAGAAGTTACGGTAATGACAGAAATTGTAAAACGGAATTTCCGTTTTCGCCATTTAGTTAAGAAACGCTTATAAAGTTTCAATTCATTTCGTTTATTTGAAAACATACGATGTGTCTAAATTGCAAAAAAAATAAAATACGTCAATATTTCGCTGTGTTATTAATATTTTTATGACATTTGTGGTTTTGTTTGAAACCGAGTTTAAAACTAGACAAGTCCACTTCTGTATTGAAGTTGTTTATGATAGATAAGTGCCTACTTCGAAGGTGAGATCAAAGAGAGCTTACAAAGAGATGGGAAGGACAGCCGCCAGCTTTCATGTTGATTTTTCAATCATTCATTTTATTCAAAGGTGAAAGAAAGAATATTAAAATTTTATTGAGCTGTAGATGAGTTTTGCTTAATTATTTTTGTTTTGGATAGTTTATTTTGTTAAAATTTATTGAGTACATATCATAAACAAAACCCGAGATGATAAACACTTAATGTAAGTAAATCCGTTATCGATTTGTCGAAAATCACAAAATCCAATCAGGAATACGTTTATGCAAAAAACAAATATTAACTAAGTACAACTTTTTTAAAACAAAAATTTTCTTTTAACTTTTTATGCCCTATCAGAGTCGTTAGGCAGTCTAGCTTATTTGGCAACAGTCACAGGATGAGAATGCCTCATCCATCAATATTCTGATATTCTACTAGTATTTCAATTTAAGAGAATATCCGAATCTATACAAAATTCAGTATGATGTTATAGTGAAAGTAGCTACAGAAATAACTCCATTTTAGATTACTTCGGTAGTATTTATTAATTTTCTTTAAGTGATTCCTCAGCAGCAAAAAGCTGAAGTTAAAGAACAAAATCTAGATTTCTTTTGATTTGGCGATCAATAAACAAAATAGTTTTAAACCAGTCTAGAGAATTCGTAAACGTAAGTAATTTACTATAAAAATTATTATATGTATGTCAATTTTATCTTAAATACACTGACTGATTGCATGAATGACTTACATATCAACCAACAGCCCCAACGGTCAAGAGATATAAGTTGAAGCATGTACGTACCTTATGTGTTAATATCCTCTATTAGTGCATAAGAGAGGATTTATTGAAATTCCCGTGGGGACGGTGGTTTTCGTTTTACACGGGTAGACTCGCAGACGAGCTCTAATTACTAAAACTCTGAAATTGTTCTCTTTTTAGCTAACGGACGGTTCCACGACATTATTTACGCTTCGGAATAATTGAATGACAGATTGAACGTTTCGTCGACAGAATTAACTCGTCATATTCTATCGACGAATCGTAGGCCATACGTTTCCAGGAGTTTCTATCACCGACTAAAAAAGTGAAGAAGTATGTGACTAATTTCAATAAGGCAATTTATTTTTTGTTTCGGTATAAGATTGATATATGTTGAATGTCTTATTTGATTGATCATTAATCAAAAAAATATTCTAACGTTATTTTTTATTGCCATGGGTATGTTTTGTTTTCAAGTTTTTTCTGAACCTGATCACTAAACGTTTTTACCTTGAATAAAACCATTAGTTTTAACTAAATAATGTTTATATGTCAATGAACCCTGCACTCAAGAGGTGATATTATTGTTTTAAAAGTAATGATCGACCTTTCTTGAGTTTTGCAATAAATTATGTAGTGACACAAATATCGACCAACATACTAGATAACATAAAATCACCTCTTCCCGCAGGGTAGGCAGCACAAGATACTCATAGGTATCTTTCATCTACACGATCCCTGCATACCCAAGTTTTTCAGTTCATTCATTGTTATATTATTTAATAAGTTAATCAAAATACAATGTTCTTATGTTTTAACCAATTAAAGTTTCTTATCAATTCTTTGTTCTAAAACTTAAATTACGGGTACATTCACTGGTTAACCTTCACATATCTGGAAAATGCCACAAGGTTTAAGAAGCAAAAGCAATTTAATGTATGTATTGATAAAATTAATATTTATTCAGTCTATCGTTTTGAACCTTAATATTACCAGTATAATAATACAAATTTATTATTAAAAGTAGTTACATCATTGAAGAAAATTAATACATAATAAAAAAAAAAGTTTAGTTAATTCATACATTTCCGATACCTGCAACTTATAGTTAGGCATTTGTTTTGTTTGCGTGCTAGCTTTGACTTAAAATTTGGTTCTATTAAAAATAGAACTCATATAAGCAATCAAGCATACCTAAACAAGTAGTATTATTTTAAATAGCGTTTTTTCAACTCTTAATTTCAATGTAATAAGCTATATTTAGGTTCCTAATTAAAATACACACATAAATTCACATTATCACGTCTTTATCCCTTACGGAAAAGACAGAGCAAATAATAATAGTCTTTAAAACAAAGAAAATTAAAATAAGTTCTTACTTACAAGGATTAGAATTCGCCACACACCATTTTCTCGCTATTTACCTACAAATGCTATACTCGTATTTGATATTATTTAAAACAAATTCATTCAGTCAAACTATTTCTATATACATATAACATCATGCCATTTATTTGATCTTTATCCACACTTTTCAATAACGTTTGATAAAAATATTTTCCAACGCTTTTCAAAAATTTCATATAAACGAACTTTTCTGGCTGTATCTAATGAACTATATTTTATAGAATTTAGAGCTAATTGTTTAAGTAGTCGTAGGTCAGCATTTCTGCTTGCTACTCCAACAAAAGTCACGTAAAAATCATGAGATAAGGGATCTGAGTCCCAAGCCCCAGGGTCGTCACTAGATATCACAACAGGTACACCGAGAGCTAGGTATGTAGCTAAAGGATGGTTTCTTACATCATGAACTAATGATAGCACGACGTTTGATATCACATTCACTTCCAACGCTATATCATTATTTAGAACATGAGCTAACAAAGAGGGGTGTTTAATCAACGCATACCCATGTCCTATTCTTTTGGTTCCTAAGGCAATAGCGTCAAATAAATTTTCATCAGTTGTTGTTCCGAGCCAATTAGTTTCTCCAGCATGAAAATAGTAATTTATGTTGCCTTTTGCTTCAACTAAAGCTGGCATAAATTCCGATAATCTTTTCCCCTTATCTTCTTGTCCAACTAAATCGAAGCCAGCAAATATCTCCGGCATATCGTTTTTAAATTTGCGAGCGAATAGTAATGTTTCTTGAATTTTTTTAATATCAACTGACCGGCCGTTTGTTAAAATAAACTTAATACCAAGAAAATCTGGGTGTTCCATTATAAATTTCTCTGTGACTTGTTGGTATAATTCCGCCAAATATATCTTGTCATGTATCGTTCCATCCAGTTCATACAAATTATGCAATCCACTTCTTATTTCCACATACATAACATTATCGTCATAGAATCTCTTTAAAGTCATGTAAATAAATTTTTCACGCGCAGGTCTATACGATATTACAGATTTTATGACTCTATACACAGTATTAAATCGTTGCCATGAATAATCAATATCCGCGTTATAAACGTTTTCGTCTTTAGAGTAAAGCGTAAAGAATTTTCTTAATTCATCATCAAAACGTTGAACATTATCCGATGCATTGCGAAGTTCACTGAGAAGAGTCCATTTAATTGGACAAGGTCGCGCAGGGGTGTTCTCGGAGAATTGCAGATCTAATTTGTCACCAGTATAACAAGCGTACAAATGGTCTTCATACGTCAGCAGCAGCATGTCATCAGAGTGGAGCATCAATGAGCTGTGTATATGTAACGCCGCTCCTTTGGGCATCTTCTTAATAATTTGATACACTGAAGATTTATCGATATCATTTTTATACGTAAAATAATGTTTAGAGAAATTAAAATACTGGGGATTGTGGAACGAATCGTCAATTTCTTCTAACTTGTACTTCATTAAAATATCGTTTACTTTCTGTTCGTCTTCATTTAATACTAGGTTGCCTCCAACATAGTTTCGTGATTCTTCCGCGATTAGTTTCGCTTTGAAGTTACTATCGAAAAGTGTATGATCGTTGGATATCGACCGTGCACTGACTTTAGCAATAAACAAAAACAATAAAGAAGCGATAACACTTTGCATGATTACGTTTCACACTTCACACGATCGGGTCATGTACTCGTTGGTTATGATATGATACGATCTTGTTCGCCTGTTAACTGACACTGCGTCAGTGTACTTCCATCCATGTTATTTATAGGCCTGTTATAGAAGATAAGAATACAGGCTTTGGCTGTCATACTTCCAATAGTGCTCATAAACTTATTAGGTACAGATATTGTTTTGATTTCTATGAAATTAATAAGATGTTTGCTGACGTCATATAATTCTTTCTAGTATTAAGATGTTTACTGACTGAAGTTGGAAACAAATATAAATATTTTTTTATAAGTTAGTTTATTAGAAGCTAAGAAAAATTGGTGCATACAATATCATTTACATAAAATTCAACGAACAGTTTTTCTCGTCGTTTTGGTGTCACATAAAAGCCTCGTACGTAAATAGTCATAACAAAATTCTAAAATGACAGGTAAGATTTATACTTAGAAATGGTACTTTCGACTTACACATATAATTAAATTCATTCATCAAATAACATATCTGCCGGCTTTTAATAAACATAACGATTTTGATTACAGTTATTGAGACTTTATCGTGTCATGACTTATTAAAATATTTTGAACACAAATGTATACATAAAAACAATAGGACCACTCCATCTCTTTCCCATGGATGTCGTAAAAGGCGACTAAGGGATAGACTTATAAATTTGGGAATTTTTCTTTAGGCACTGGGCTAGCAACTTGTCACTATTTGAATCTCAAGTCTATAATTAAGCCAAACAGCGTTTTCATGACTGTAGGCTATGCCTTCCCCGCAAAGGATATAGGCATGATTATATGTCCTATGTACGTATGTAAAAATACATGTTTCATAGTAGTATGTGTATTATTGGCATATACCTATATGCCAATAATACATATACTACTATGAAACATAAAAACAGGTGTTTTTAAGGCTTATTAAAAATTAAATGTTAATACGTTAGATTTTTATTAACAGGACATTAATAAATTTATATTGGGAACCACCAACGCAAACGTACAAAAATTATACCTACGAAAATTTTTCTACTATAAGTAGTTTACAAACATATAATCACATCTATATCCCTTGCGGGGCCGCCAGAGCCAAAAGACTTGAAAAGACTGAAAGACCACGTTTTGATGAATGGCTTAAAAATTTAATTAAGATTTAAAAATTGACGCTAATCTTTAAACGCTTTTACGACATCCATGGGAAAGATAGGGAGTGGATCTAGGAATCAGCAAGTCAGGTAAGTAAAATAGACGAAGACGTCATGTTATTGCCTCGTATTTTAATTTATTTTATTTAAAGCAGATATATTTTTAATTTATTTTAACTTCGTGTGGTCTATGAAATTTTTCTGCAGATTGCAAAACTCACGTTTTCATTGCACCTATTGCATTTATATTATAATGTACGTATTGTAAATAGGCCTTGTTTACGTAACCGTGTCATTTTCTATCGTGATTTTATAAGAAACGTTGCATAAAATAATGTGATTACAGTATCTTTTTGTCTATTTGACCTACGACCGGCCAGTGAAACCTTTTTGCTGAGACATAATTCGCCTGGAAACCACTACAAAATAAATCAATGGTATTAATACAAGGTCTTATGAATATTTGTTGGAACTAAGTTGTTAATATTTCGTAGGAAGGGCAGAGGCTAACAATATTATTTGTCTGATTAGTGATTGGTTCTTAACCAATTTCAAATCACCCTTACGGATGACATCACATAGTAAAAAGACCCAAGGCTTCACTGCACAGAGCTTATGACGCAACCGGTCTGGAGGATACATACATACATATAGTCACGTCTATATCCCTTGCGGGGAAGACAGAGCCAACAGTCTTGAAAAGACTGAATGGTCATTTGGCTTAATGATAGAATTGAGATTCAAATAGTGACAGGTTGCTAGCCCTTCGCCTAAAAAATAATCCCAAGTTTGTAAGCCTATCCCTTAGTCGCCTTTTAAAACATCCATGGGAAAGAGATGGAGTGGTCCTATTCTTTTTTGTATTGGTGCCGGAAACCACACGGTCTGGAGGATAATTTGTTTATATCTGCAGGAATATGTGGATCAGGCGTTAGGAAAAGAACGTGCAGAGATCATGTGTAGAAAAAAGATTGATGAACAGAAATTGTATTTTCAAAATGGTATCACTTAATATTGTTAACACAATTTATACCTTATCCAATCTATTACAATTACCGCTTTCAAAGAACAATTGCAGAAGGGGCGGAAGGTAAATTAAGGTAAGGTAGGCAGATACTTGCTGCTTAGTTCTTCGGGACTAAGCAGCAAGCAAAAATTCTTTACAATTTTTACAATTTGAATTAGTTGAAATATAGAACTATTACAGTTTACAAAATAAACGGTCATAACCGGGTGAACATTAATGCCCGGGCTGGCCACTGTATTAATCCGGACGATTCCGGGCGCCATGAATCACGGCCGGGGCAATTTATAGCTTTGGCTTCACACGCACATCGCAACACTACAAAAAAGGGATAGAAGGGTAGCCTATTTTATTTACATTTACAATATGTATGTAGAAATTAAGAAAAAATCATTTATTCCCAGGTCACAGACGTATACACAAGCGAAACCCAAGAAAGCGCAAAACATATAAGCAAGACATTATATTCTCAAAACAGCACATTCTGAAATATGATCATCACGGTTTTAGATACATTCATTTCCATGAAATGCAGGTTTCCAGTGAGTTTTACTTATCAATTCTAAATAGAATCCTCTTGGCTTTGTTCAGTTTGCCTCCCCTCCTTTTTCGAGAAAAACAACATGTTAATTAACTATTCCATGCAGTAGCTCCCAGCTTGCATTATGGTTACAGATTGAAATGGTAGAAGTATATTGGTTTAGTTTCAATAAGAGGTTCACTGGTGAACAAATCACAGACACAGGTTTACATCAGAAATGCCAAAAATTAAAAATTAAACTTAATTTTTACGTTATTCCTTAAAGAGGAGTTTAAGAGATATAAGTACAATAATAAAGTTATATTAACTGATACTAAGTTAGATTTTTCTCTACTATATTTCATTTATGGCATCGAGTCATTTTTATTACATCATAGCTATACGCAGCAAGTATAATCACTTGAATTATTTAGCGGGCCATCCGACCGTCCCTGGAGGAAAGCTGCCTTAGGTGGAAGATGAATAAGTTTCTCAAAAGATTTATTATTAGTTACAAGTACGACCGTTAATCATATTCTTGGGATAAAAAAGAAAATATGCCTATGAACGAACTAAAGTAAAAGAATTTGTACCAATTTTATTACGTCAACTCAGCAAAACCTCAAAGTTGAGTCATATTAGTTAGGTACTGCTAAATATCAAACGTTGATCACTCACGCATCATAAAACTAGGTACCTATTCAAATACATATAATCACGTCTATATCCCTTGCAGGGTAGATAGAGTCATCAGTCTTGAAAAAGACTGATAGGCCACGTTCAGCTGTTAAGTTAAAAGATAGAGTTCAGATTTCTGCTTTAAATAAAATAAATCAAATAGTATCTACATATTTTTGATTAATTTGTGTAAAATTTAAACTTTCTTGTTTGGATTCTAACAAACAAAGTAAAGTTTATAAGATCATGTTATTGACAACATACGAGCATTTCTCACCAAGCATTTCTGAGCTATGCATAGCAGATGAGCTCGCGGTAAGTTTTGCACGGCGCTAACTTTGGTACAGATGTGAATGCAATTTTCACTATGGTTGCATGCTGACATGCGTTTTCGTAACTAATTTTAAATTTATAATTATGTTGAAAATATTAGTTGGCAAGACAAAATGATTATAAATTAAGCGTATCACTCAGAGAAGTACCTTTTATGGACAAAAATCAATATCACAGTACGCTACTTCTTAGGATTTCTCAAAGCAATTGACCTGAAATTTGGAAATTTATTCTAATCACAGTTGCACGCGGAGAAAACAAGTTACAAACAGCGAAGGAAAAATAATAAACGATACGATACGTCTACTTCTAATATAGTTTTAAAAAATAGTAGAAGGAAATATTTACGGCAAGAGAGGAAGAAGAAGACCAATAATATATTGATCAAATAAAGCAATAAATATACGTTACAACATACCGGCAAGTAAAAAATTAACAGACGAAAGAAATGAATGGAGGAAACCCCACTTAACTCCGCTACCAAGAGATGGCTCTTAAATTTAAGAAGAAGATTTTACCTCTATACTTATTTAATAGTTTGCTGTGTATCGATAGAACACATTTTGCAATGTCTCTATTTAACAAAGCCTGCAGCCTACAGAGCAGACAAGGGCGCAGTCTAACAAGTTGTTTGAACAAGCCGGAGCTCGTTCCATTCAAAATTTTGTAATTGCTCACTGTTCCGGAAACAAAAAGTGGGCCAGCTCAAGCGGACCGAACAACTGCCTCGGATAATATTTTCAGGCAATTTATCTTTCGACGTAGTAAATAAGTATTTATTATGCAGCCAGACTTTATATTTCACGTATTTTGTTTATAAATAATTCATATTTTAATTTTCAGTGTGGTTCCCGGCACCAATACAAAAAAGAATAGGACCACTCCATCTCTTTCCCATGGATGTCGTAAAAGGCGACTAAGGGATAGGCTTACAAACTTGGGATTCTTTTTTAGGCGATGGGCTAGCAACCTGTCACTATTTGAATCTCAATTCTATCATTAAGCCAAATAGCTGAACGTGGCCATTCAGTCTTTTCAAGACTGTTGGCTCTGTCTACCCCGCAAGGGATATAGACTTGACCATATGTACGTATGTATGTTTAATTTTCAGTCTTGAAGTTACATGTAATTTCATATATTGGTAGGTACAACGTACCTTTAACTTTTATAATGTCTTAAAAGTTGCATGTAGCTGATTGAGATTTATATAGTGAAGCGCCAGGTTGCTAATCGTTCGCTTTATAAAAGAATCCCAAGTTAGTATAGATTTATATTTTTCAGAAATAATATTTAACTGGCACGTGAAAATATGATCGTAGTTTTAAATAAGCACCAGTATTTCTACAGAAAACATTTTCTTGAGTACCTAATGTGAGTTGAAAACTTTATGTATGAAGATACATAGCGGAGTTTTCTGCAGGGTGCAGTGAATAACAATGAGGTGTGCAAATAGCTGTAATAATAGTGCACTCATAGACAACTTGTCTAAATAGATCACACCACACAGCTGGAGTGGTGATAGATATTATGCGTTGTATTAAGGTGAAGAACATGTGAATGAAGCGAAGGAAGTATGCAGAGATCGTGGCAAGTGGAAAGAGGTAGTCTCTGCCTACCCCTCCGGGAAAGAGGCGTGATTTTATTAAGGTAAGTAGGTATGGGTATTGTTTAACTAAGAAAAAAAGAAAGGAACTTAATTGCACAAAAATCACACGAAATTATATCGGTATCAAGACCTTGTTAATTTCGATTTACCTTTAAACCAGTTGCTGATTTTTAAAAATAGGAATTACTACATAAAGAATGTTGATTTACTGATATTCGCAACACACCTGAGAAACATGTTTCGTTTTGTCATCTATTCCTAGCATATCAATACTAGCACCTCTATGCAAAGGAATGATGTCTCATTCAGTGTTCGCACAGTACTACGAGTCCCGTTTTGAGTCCACCGTTATAAAGTTCATATCTGCCAGTGTTCTGTCCCCGAGCTCAGAGCACCTATTACGAACAATCACAAAGTCTTTGTAATCCTGCGCAGTGCCCATCGGTATTTTATTTCACCTAAAAAAGACGTTGATGGCATAATTTTAATATTTTACGACACGATAGCTTCACAAAACTTCAAGTTCTCAGGAAATACACGTCAAATTTCAGCTTTTTACGCCCAGTACGTCAGTCATTCATTATTTCTGTAAAGTGACAGGTTTTAATAATTTTGTAGTGAACAAAACCAAATAAATAACATTCAGGCAGTAAATAATATTGTCAAGTTTTACTTTGGTAATTAGCAAAGCTATTACGTTTCTCATTCGTGTACCTTCTCCGCCGCAGGACCCTGTTTAAACAGCCCTTAACTTTCGGGAAGTAAATTTATTAGGTAGGTTTGCTCGTAAAGAGGAGAACAACTTTTTCAATGTTTCCATCGGTACTTTAATGAATAGCTCTTTCTCTGTTTTATCTCTCTACAGATATTAATATTCAAAGACATTTACGCTTTCAAGATTTCGGAGAATTCGTGCCTTGCTTTAGATTTATCATGTAGAGTCTAAGTAATCAAATAAATGTGTATGCAGTGCACTTCTATTTATTATTATATTACTACTTTCTTTGCTCGTATTAACTGCTCCTGGTAGCGTCATAACTTATTTTCTACAAAAGTTAGCATGGAATTGATGTTTCAAATACTAAGAAAAGTTTTATGAGCTGCCTGCAACATTTTTGGTTACATTATGGTATCTGAAGCCGTAAACAATATTTTTTTTTTATTTCGTAATTATTAATAGTAAGGCTTGTATTGCTGGAAAAAGTTAAACTGGGATCACGCAGGTTCTAGTAAATTACATGTGTACTAGTTATCACGTGATCCCACTTACATAATTTACATATATCTCGTTTCATGCTGTAATGCCTTCTCTCAATTAATGCGTGTTCATATATGTAGCTTATGCGAGGTGTCGCGTCGTGACCTATCGACCTCTTTCTGTAATGAACAAGTATGTCAACATAACACCATGTAGGTACTATCTGTCATCTCAACTATGAAAATGCATTGATTGGGGCGAACACATAGGAAAAGAAGGCATAATAAACTTTTTGAAAAAATATTGTCTGACCACCGATTTGTCTTTTTATTTAATACAATATTATCAAAAATTTCCGATTTAATTCCAACATATTTTATATATCCAGGTATTGAATGAATTTGTATGATTTTGCGCAACGAATAAATACATTTTCATACTTATTGAGGATCCAATGAATCTTCGCAGTTCTCCAAGCTCCTCTCACACAAATGATGCTTCATTTATAGATGTCAATAGCGGCACAAATACATCGCACAAAGCCATTCTTCTTGGTACTATTGTGCTTAGTGCGACGGTGGAAGACGTATGACTCTTTTTAGATATTTTATACGACAAACAAAATACCAATATGCACCTCTGAATATTCGTATTTCGCAAATACGTCCACGTGTTTTCACTTCTAAGTCCGTATGGGGTCGATTGTGTAAATCTTCAAACAGGTAATTATTTCTTATAAAACTGAGTGGATTAGACCACAAGTACTTAAACATTTGTATTTGTTTTGAAATTAAGTAATTAAATTTTCTTCGTCCCCGTAGTATGCGAATGGCAAGATCTTAGCGTATATCATTGCATTTTTTTATTATTTATTAATTGCATTGCGATATAAAAAAAAAATTAGTTGCAGCTTACAGGCTGTTAAACAATACTTAGTATTTGCGGCTTGACACTAATTAATTTTATGAAAACACCAATCAATATATTCCCTTTATTCGCCCAAGGTTGTCGTAAAAATACTCAATATATTTCTATACGGTAACATTAGTCCTAAGTAGAAAATGCTGTACGTAAGTAGAAAACAAATTGCAAAGCACATTAAGTTAAAATTATGAAATGGAACTTGACAAGTAAGTTACGGTGTTGCATTTCTGAGAAGTTTTGAAAGCCGCAATGTGTTCTAAAAGCCACTTTGCTGTGTTCCGTTGTCAGTACAAAGTTTCAGGTATATTTTGTTTTATAAGACTACTTATATATGTTTATTGTAAGTTAAAACCTGTGATTAAAAATAAAAGACAGCCTTCATAAATAAATACTTTAGAATGGAACCACTCTCTCCCATGGATGTCGTAAAAGGCGACTAAGTGATAGGCTTATTTGGGATTCCTATAATAGGCGATGGGTTGGCAACACGTCACTATTTGAACCTAAATTCTATCATAATACCATACAGCAGAACTTGGCCTTTTAGATTTTTCAAGACTGTTGGGCTCTGTTTACCCCGCAAGGAATATAGAGGTGACTATTTTTTATGTACTTTCAAGTAGTCTCGTTACAAAACTTATTTGTATCGAACAAAGTAGGTACATGCCGGATGACTAAGTTTTCCTTCATTGCTGTTTGTGGCATTCGCATTGAATACCAACTTTGTCCCCAGTGCACTCGAACAAGGGAAATTTCAACTCGTTCCTACAATGAGACAAGAAGAAGGGAAATATTACAGTATCTATTTTGAATAAAAATACGTTGTTTTAACGTGCTTTGGTTTTTAATTATGTAGATTCATGAATTTCTACAGTATTTGTTTATAAGCTTTTCCCAAGCTAATTTCAATCTTCATACATTTAGGGCAGCCCCAGTTACATCTTCATCATGTTCCTGGATTAGGTAAGTCGGATTTTATTCGAAACTACTCCCAACCACCTGACCTCCACACCTCCTTACCCATATAGGATGGCCATACATCCAGTTGATAAAATTACCAGGTTTTCTCACGATTTGTTATCGCATCGTCTATTTATCGGGTAGGACCCACTTATGTACTTAACTCAGAAAAGATAGTGGTAGGATTTGAACCTGTGCCTGCATGCACATCACGCATTTTATTAGGACACCTTGACGATTTGACCACGCTTCCAAGGCTCATTTATCTTTTAATTATCTTTGATATACATACCTACATAAAATCACGCCTCTTTCCCTTAGGCATATATATATATATATGTACAGAAATATCACATAACTACTTACCCGATTAGATCCCATCTATTTACATAATTGAGAGTTCATTTACAAGTAAACAGCATTAAAATAAATTTGATCGTGGCCTGATCTACTCCCGAAGGATTAAAAGGATCCGTACATGGACAGTTTTACGGTTATTTAAGCAGGATTTATTTGAGTAGGACCCCATTTAAACAGAGACAAACCCCATTGAGCCAGCCTCCCTTACGTCTAACTATCAATGCAATTTTTCACGATCCATTTGCATAGTTCATTAATCTCGTTGGAAAACCAATACTTTGTAAATAAACAAAGGATTTTGCTGTAAAATTTATGCATCGAAAACTAAATTGAAAACCTCTGTAATACCTACTCTAAACGAATAGTTTAATGAAGAAAAAAATTGACTTATAAGATTTTTTTCATTACATACAATTTTCATACAAAAAACAGAAATTCCAATATCTTTTCTTTTTTATTACCTACATAATTCATAGAGGTGTCTTCTTTTTTTTTTCTCATACAAATGTTAGATAATTATAACACGGGCGATAACTGAGTAAGTAGAAGACTATATGACAATATTTCGTGAGGAGCAAGTTCACAGTACGAAGTCCGACAAAGCAATGAATCTCGGGCGACTGCGCGGTCACTTCGTTAGCTCGCCACAGTGGCGCCCTCTTCGTAAATCGTCACAGTTGTATTTTTGACTTCCGGCTCGATGCAGTGGCGCCATCTTTTTTAATTTTTCTAAGGCCGTGCGCTGCGTTAAGCGGGTGCACGGCGCGGGCACCCGCGCGGCGTGATGTTTCATGTAAATTCATAGAGCAGCGCTGCGTAAGGCGGAACGCCCGTCACACGCGGCGCGGGCGACGGGGGTACGCTCGCGTGTCCGTGCGACGGAGCACGCGAGCGGAGATGTTTCTAGAAAATCAGTGAGCGCCGCTGCGTTATCCGTGTCGCACGCGCCGTGCTTGTACAATCAAGTTGATAAACATGAGTGATATTGATACGGAACGTGTTATTTTAGAAGTGCAATGTCGCCCCGCTTTATGGGATCTGTCTAACAACTTGTATAAAGACAGGGATGCGCGTCAAGCTGCATGGCTCGAGATTTGTAAAGAATTATACGAAAATTATGAGGACTTCAGTGACACAGAAAAAAAGTCAACAGGTAAATTCTTACTTTTTATTATGACTTTATAAATTTATTTACTACATAATTATTTACTTCTTTCATTTATTAAGGTGGGTACAGACTATATAACATAACATGTTATACGACATTGCTATATAACAAGTTTCAGATAATGTGGACACTGAATGATATAAAACATGTTAAAATAACATGTAATATGTTACATAGTCTGTACCCACCTTTAGGCTTAGTAAACATTTTGTATTTACTTATGTTAATTGTTATTTAACTATTGTATTGTGACCTCTTCACGAGCAAATTTTTTTTAACTTAAGTAAATAATCAATAAATACAGCGATCTTGCCACGATACCTTACCGTTTGTGGCAAAGTAATCAGCGAACTGATCTCGTATTGTATACGAGTTTCTTTGAACTAGCCCAAATCCATTTGTGATATCGCGGATATGGCGGGGTGTTATGACAACATCGCTGATATTACCGAATCCGTCTCTTTTTCGTACAAAATTATGCATTATACAAATTGCTTTTATGAAACAAATGGCATGTTCTCTAGAAACGTTAAGTGGACGATGAAGTATTCGAAACTTATTGGCCATTATTCCAAAGGTTGATTCAATGTAACGTCTAGCTCTTGACAATCTATAATTAAATATTTTCTTTCTATGATCCATTGCAATAGCCCGCGCATATGGTCGCATAAGATGTGTAGACAGTCCAAACGCTTCATCTCCAACTATGACGTATGGCACTGGTGTGGTAGCTGCAGTATTGGTTGGTTTATTATTTTGTAGCACTGGCAATGATTTTGGAGGAGGAATATCTAATAGCTCATCCTGCATCTGTTGAAATAAAGTGCTGTTGGTGAAAACTGAAGAGTCAGATTCTTTACCTTGTATTCCAACATTTATGTAGGTGAATTCATAGTTTGCGTTACACATTGCAAGCAAGACAATGGAATAGTAATGTTTGTAATTGTAGTAAAGTGATCCGCTGTGAGGTGGTCTTATAATCCGTATATGTTTTCCATCTACAGCACCTAAACAGTTAGGAAAATTTGTGTTGCTTAAAAAGCCTTCTGCTATGTCTTCCCATCGCATACGTGTAAATACTGGTATACATTCTTCTTTCAGTCTTTGCCATATAATTTGACAGACATCATTAACAATTTTTCGGATGGTAGATTGTCCCGCATGGTACGCCAAGTGCATATCCACGAAAGTATGTCCACTTACTAAGTACCTGTGAAAAATACAAAATTATTTTTTAAGTATGTATTATTTTTCATTTTTCAGAAAAAAAAATACAAGCGCGATGGAAAACCGCGAGAGATTGCTATACGAAAGTCAAAGCTAGTAACAAGAAACTTAAGTCTGGTTCTGGTGCTAAAAAAGGAAAAGGGTACAGCTATTATAATATTATGACTTTTCTGGACTCTAACAAAAGAGTAGAAGGACAAGAATCTTTGGAAAATTCTCAGGACGACTCTTCGGGTCATACAAGTACACTTGAATTGTCCCAACACCCAATAGTTGACACTAGTGAGGTGTTAATACCTGAGACCAGTACATCTGGAAATGAAAATGACACAGCAAGCAGAGAAACGCAAAAACAATCAAAGCGTAAAAAGGCGTCGTCGCCGACTCCTTTTGAAATACAATTATTACAATCCATACAACACAAAAAGGACGAAGAAAATGATGAAGACTTGTCATTTTTTAAATCTATTATGCCAAACATAAAAAAATTGTCTACATATCAAAAATTATTGTTTCGATCAAAGGTATTAAACTTATTAATTGACATTGAAAAAGAAAATGTTATTACATTGGAGGATTTATCGAACATCGTACTGACAAATGACACTCAAGCAGAACATTAATCCTATTATCAATTATTTACTGCATTTATACTCTATTTGAAGAAAGACAAAGATTGGAAGTAGCCTTATAATATTGTTAATTATGATAATTACAATGACTGTGATTTTGATTTACTTTACGTATGTACCTACACTACCAAATTGTTATACTTAGTTCTCATTAAAGTAATTGTAGATTAAAATATTGTTAATTATAATAAGTGATAAATCCAATCACTGTGATTTTACTGTTACTTATGATTATGATAAGTCCAATAACTGATTTGGTTGTATACATGCGTGATCTTGACTGACAAAATAAAAATATTTTATATCAAGAAAAACATTTTATTTACTTACCTTGCCGTTATTGCCAACCTCTCTATTGGTAATATAATTGATACACTTCTTACTTTTAGAGTATTAGCACTATGTTTCAAATATGGTTCAAGTTTCGAAAATAATTCATCAAATGTAGACGTTGACATTTTAAAATACTTAAAAAATCTCCTCTCATCTTCTCTTAATAGCGTAAACTTGGTTACAAATTCTCCACACAACATTCTGGACGAGACATATGGGCTGATTGGCTGCCGCTGTTGTCTACGTCGTCTTTTGGCTAGGTAGTATATCAACAAATAATCCATTATGAATCGACTGTACACCCGCACGTCTAAAATTGTACTGGCGGCGCTGCGTTTAGCGGGAGGTCGTTGCGGATACCCGCGACGGGCTATTTGTCCGCGACGGAGCACGACGCGGATGCCCGCGACGGATGCCCGCGTCGGATGCCCGCGCCGTGCACCCGCTTAACGCAGCGCACGGCCTAAGTCGACAGCCGCCGGATATCACGATTGCCAACACAAACGCGTAAGAATTAAATAATAATATTTACGTATTAGCTTTTCGAGATGAAAACATAAGAAGTTAAAGATAGCAAATGCTTATCTGTTTTGAGAATATAATGTCTTGCTCTAAGATGAACTTATTATGCTTTGCGAAACACGTTGTTTCTGTAACGAACACAGGTTTATGGCTTCCTAAGGTTCTGAAACGGCAACATACAATTAATTGGAGGACTTATTATAATAGCAAATTAATTAGAAATCTTACCCTCGGGTTGCAAATTTCAATTTAATTAATAAGGTTTGTTAAAAGGTAGGTAAATGCTGCCATCTAGTGATTGAAGAACTTGCATGAAGAGAGTTACAAATGTTAATGAAGCGAAAGAAGATTCCAGAGATCTTGGTAAGTTGTAGACTTTATATTTGTAAATGACAGTCAAGTGAAAGTAGCGTACTGAAATGACGTTACGAAAATCAGTGAGTATCTAAGTAAAATGAAATTTTGTTTATTACCTTTTGTTGGCACTAAGATGACAACAAAGGACTATAATTAGGATACATTTTTAATTAAATAATAGAGATCATCACTAAATACTTGTACTTCTTAGTACATAACAGTAAATCAGTATTTATATGCCTGCATGTACATTACTTACATATGCCTACATTAGATTAAAATCTTTAGTGGGAAAGAAAAAAATGTTGAGAAAACTGAAAAGCTACGTTCAGATTTAGGTATGGCTTATATTTTTTCTTCGCTACCAGACCAGCATGGAAGTTTGCGCGTATATTTATGTTGATATTCCCTCAGTTACTTTTTACGACATCAACCGAAAAGAGATTGAGTGAATTTTCTTTATCACATTTTTTAACCGACTTCAAGTAAGGAGGAGGTTCTCAATTTGACTGTATTTTTTCGTTAATTTATCTACAACAACTTAATAAGGAACTTAAGCTAAAGAAAATCTAATATTTTTTGCCGGGAACAACAAGTAGTGATTTAACAATTAGAAATAAATTCTAATTGTTAAATCACTACTTGTCACTAATCTTTTCAACGTGGCTTTGTACCTACATAAGTGTTAGAACCTTAGTGCGGCCTTCTTCGTGGTTCAATAGACCGGAACCGATAAACATTTCTCATAAAGTTTCCCATTCAATATCTTTTACGCCTTTGTTATGTGCCAAAGATTTCGGTGGCGGCCGCAGATACATTGTTATGATGTATCTATTGTTGTTAAATTGTATGATGTTAATATATTGGAACAAATACGATTGTGAGATTAGAAACAGTGTTGTGCACCAAGCAATTTGCGGAAAGATTATTTTTTCTAACAACATCACGTATTCTTGATTTTTGGTCAATATTGGACAAGATATTTTTTAATTTTTACAAAATTTTGTGAATAAATTTTATAGAAAAGGATATAAAGATATCTAACAAAATCTAAAAAAAATCCATTATCATATTTACTGGAATTTTGTAAAGATGTACACTTTCATCTTAATGCCCCTTGTACAGCTGAATGTGGTCACGGTTTTTTCGTAAGGTTAAAGATGTGATTGTATGTATGAAATATACATATGTATACTTGACTGAAAACTTTTCAAACAGACACAAAAGAAAGGAAACGTCAACCTTTTTAAAAAAAGCCACAGTCACTAGTCGGAGATGTTGAAGCGAGTAATAGCCCTTGCTGAGTCAGCAGGTTCGCGTGATGTGCCGTGAAAGTGTTCGTCATCGCAAAAAATTGCTAGCAAGTACCGACTGCTGACTCGATTCCACTCGCGGAAACATAACCAGTCTGGAAAACTTACTCAGAACAAAAATATCAGTACGAAAAATAACATGGAATCAAATTTTTCTTTGCATCTCTTTTTTTTTTAAATTACCTCAGAATATTTTTAAACACAAAAATTAGAAAGATACAATTTTTTTTTCAATTCCGTTCCCTTATTCCCGTCTCTTTCTGTTCAGACGTATATTCAGATTTGTATAGTACCTACTTGTTTTCCGATTTTTATACTTTTCAAATGTGTGTATTTAGAAAGAGACGGAAAGAAAAATGAAAAATTTTCAAATTAATTTTTCTCTGAAACTTGCATGTGTGAGTGTTCTTCTAGCTAGGTTATTTTTCCATGACTCGACTCGATTCTGTAAAGAATCTTACACGTCTCGCCTTCTCACCGGGATGTTCGTTGGTTTATTACCATTATCGGTTAAGTTCTCTTAACATTGGCTGTTCCGAGGCTTTTCTGCACGTTCCAATGCGGCTTACGATTCTCGAATAGCCTTTCGATTCGATTCAATTATGTTCGACGTGAATCGAATACACAAGTAGTTTGAGTTTCGTGTTTGTAAGACGAAACTTATCTACATATGGGTGGAATCACAACGATAAAGCTCTTTATGTTAATGTTAATTTATATATATATTACACAAGGTAATATAAATGTCGAATTTTGTTGACAAAAAATGTTAATAGGTATACACACCGCTTCTTCAAATATTTATATATTGATGATAAACATTCGCATCTGTGATATCGTAATATTTTACAAATATTTGGTTCCAGCTCCCTTGGTGAAACCAAAGTGGCCAGAATGCTAGTAACATAGAAAGGGTAACATTACCTCATTGCAAAGTATATAATTGACTTGACATTTTGTACAAAGTTAATAATGCACATACAAAATAAAGTTGATATTTTAAAAAATAAGTACATTAAACAATAATGTTACTCCAAAACAGCTTAACATAGAAACGACCAATGAAAATATTGTCTTACGGTAAACGTTCAAAACAAAAACAAATTCGGCACAATTTAATTTTACTGTCATGCTAATCGCGATCTCAGGAAGAGATATTTTAATGATTGCAAATGTAAGCGGAGCGAACAAGGAAAATCGTTGCAAAAATTGTGGAAAGCAGGTCGAGCCTCAAGGCAATTATCTGTGTCTACGCTATAATTACTGGACCCTCGGGGTTACAGCCAGATAAGCGGCTCAGCCATAATTTACATAAACCAGGGATCCTGACATAATTAGCATTATGACTGCTCGTTGTTTGAAAGAATATACTGAGTTCCCATTCGGTATTCGGTTTCAGTGAATTTCTTGGCGATTTATTAGGTGGCATGATTTGCAACTTTTAGCCTACTAAGTTAAGTAGTACTAAGTACTTAAGTAACTACTTTAATATTGAAGTGTTGTTGTACCCACTCCACTGAAAGCATTGTTGCCGTAACGTACGATTTGACAAATGTCTGTTTCAGGGCGCCTTGATGTAGTAATTGATATACGAGTACGTACTGTTCGATAATACTTTCAGGATCAAAATGCCTCTGATACTTTTTCGCAAATACACAGAAACATAAATAATATCACGTTTAATTAATGGAAGGGACGGCAAAGACTACATATTTCCACTGCCACTTTCCATACAAACTTCTTTTACCTTATAAGTTTCTTCATGCAAACTTATCGGTTGGTACTCTTGACCTGACATTTATAGTTATTGACTTATATTACTATTTATGAATGTGGATTAACCTCTGCCTAACCCTCCGTAAAGGTGGCGTGTTTTATGTATGTATATATGTAAGTACTGCAGTAAGTTCGTATCAACCTTCGAGTATTATTATCAATTCCAAGTTATTCGCAATCGTAAAGCGATCACTGACGAAGGACCGGCGTTTGTCCGAAAACATTCTTCAGATCGATACTGTCTATCTCCCAGTCGAAAACAAAATTAATTTTAAACAAATATTTTCGCTTCTCGCTCGCTCGTTATTTCTTATTGTAACTTTTGAATACCTATACGTTGAGTTATTTTTTCCTGAAGATTAACCTTTTAATATTAACTACTTACCTATGTTTCAGTTTGTAAACTGGTTTGTCAGTATAATTAAAGGGACCAAAAACAAATATTGTAGGTACCTACCGTACTTTTTATGACAAAGCTGTGAAATGTACTTACTTAATTACTTGTACTGTTAAAATAAGTTAAGTAGGGCGGTCAGAATTTGGGATAAAAAGCCAGAACGCAGATAGCGTGAAAAACCAATCAAATTTTATTTACTTGCTAAATAACACTCAACTGCATAGCTCTGGAAATAAACACATGAATTTCTATTTGGAAATAACCGTAATTATTAGCCTAGAAACCAGAAATTTAATTAAAAAGGCATAACAGAAATGTAAATGAAATTGCTATTAATGTTTACCTTAAAATAATACTTAGAATTACAATTTAATTTAGTAAGTGAAATTGCTTCTAAATACGAGTATTACGTATTTTGCTCTTACAAAGAGACGGTTCAGGATAAATACTGAATTGTTTTAAATATTCATTACTTACATAACAAAATAAACAACTAGGTAAATCTTAAAAATATTGTGAGCCAATTAAGGGAAAGGCCTGACAGGTTCCAAGTTTCAAACTTTTACACGATGAATCTTAGTCATCCAGCTGAACCTTTGTGTTTTGTGACTATTTCAGTCTCTGTCTACCCCGTAAGGGCAGAGACGTAATATAGGTGAATACAGCCTAGATATTTCATCTTTAACTCGGTATTTTATCTAGAGACCAGGTAAGTTTGTGCGAGAATTAAATTGGAGCGGGGCGTTCCCTGACGAGCGTCCCCAAAGGGATGAATTACGCCGACTGAGCTGCATACCAAAGCGAGAGCTGAGTGTTCATTAATTGTTTTACGTTTATTATGTACCTATAAATAATGTTAATATTTCAGAATTTATGCGATATCTTCTTAAACATATAAACGCATAATATAACTTGCGATTCTTCTTTTAGGCGACAGGCTAGTAACCTGTCACTATTTCAATCTCAATTCTATCATTAAGCTAAATAGCTGAACGTATTTTTAAGACTGTTGGCTCTGTCTACTCCGCAAGGGATACAGACGTTATTATATGTATGTATGTATGACATATCAACGCACGTTGCGTTGGTTTCTTTCAATGCGACTGAAGAAATCTACCTCACAAGGAAAATAAAATATATTTATGTTTGAGATTTATACCTAGTTACATGAGTTTCATTGTCGCAAATCTTCGCATTAACTTCCCCTTTTCGTTACAAAATAATAAGATCAATAGATGGTACTTCCTAAACTTAGACGAATACAAAAAAAAAAAATCGAAAATTTTTGCGGAATTTTACTTCTTATAATTTTTTTTTATTTATATTTTTCAGTATTTAGTATAAAATAGTAATAAGTGAGATACTATACACACATCTTTGTCATGTAATTATATATTTGAACCTGTGCTTTTTACGCGCATCACGCATTTTAACTTACCGATTCGACCGTCGACGCACTCTATTATTATTAAATATTAACTCCTACTCGCCCGCGCTTTCCTTGACGTTTGAGTTATTCAGACGTTCAACCATAGTTTCATCGTGTTTTGCGTGAAATAGTCACAATAATTATAATAATTAGTATGATTATGATGACGTGTGAATTATGTCCTATAATGTCCCAAATTCTACATATAACACCGTAACACGGGATGTCACTTTGTACCCGCATGTATTTTGTGCGCAAGTCGCGAGCCTCGCGCCCTACATCTCAGCCGGGTCCGTTTTTCTCCGTCCGGAAATGAGATTTCCTGACTGATATAATGGCTTGCCGTGGATTACATCATGCGAGTTTTGCATTTAGAAAATACGCTTCACTTATTCAGAGGCCTACCGCGTCAATTTGAAACGTCATTGGATAAATAAACCTATTTCCCTATTTCAGCGTAGAGTTTGTAAAGAATAAATTCTGTTTTCTTCCTCCTGGCGTTAGTCCCGGTTACATTTTTTCTGTCTGAAAAGAAGCCTATGGTTTTGTTTAATCCTTTGACCATGATCCTGTCATGTTTTTACACGAAACGACTTCTGTACGAAGCGCCTTCCGTCTGACCTCGGCAAAAGCAGGGCAACTTAACCGATATTGAATTATATGTAGTTACAAATACAGTTGCCAGTGGTGGTTTCCTCACGATATTACTCCTCACCATAAGAGTATCCCGCAAACCAAATGTTAGTTACTCAGAAATGGGTTATTAGGTACAGTGCTGAGATAGGATTTGAATCTGTTTGTCCATCAGCATCACACGTTACCGACGTTCAAAAAGCATTTAAAGTACTTCCATAATTCTTTATTTTCCTTTAATTCGGTTAGCAAACAAATAATTATATCAGTATATCTTGTTAAAACCTTATCTTCGGGTGGGGTAAAATCTGCATAAACATTTCAGCGTAAATAAATAGTGTAGTGGCACTCCAGCGGGCGCAAGCGGCAAATGGAATCCCGTATCGATGCACTATTGGATCATTGCTGTTTACAACGCCGCAATGCAAACGGCTATTTTATTTTTAAAATGTCTGCAGTTACCCTGTAAATTTATAGTGCTGTTGAATATTCAGGGTGAAATGTGCGGCACTATTTAAATGTTTGTTCAAAAGTTGAGATTAGCCACTCGTATGGTGGTGCTTTAAATGAATAAATCCACATACGCACAAACACATCTTAACACATATTTTTATCTTTTATAAGGTAGACATAGCTGACAGTATCGAGACGTGTAGGACTCTCATATATACTCATCTCGATAGTTCAATGATGTAACTGAGATAAGAAGATACTAGCAAGTTGCCAGTATCGTGAGATTTGATGAGCTATTGGTTAATTAAAATAAAAGCTCTTTAACCTCGAAAGTTTATTCAAAATTCCTTAACTTGCCCCGAACAGATAGGCCCTGAAACTAGTGTAATAAAACGAGGCTAATATATTTCCATGCAAAGGTCAGATAAAGGTACACCAAACCGCCTTTAAAACCTCTCAGACCCATGTAATAATCTTCATATTTATGCCCTAGTAAAGGAAATGGACGTGATTCATCTGACGGGACAGCGGGTGAGCCGAACAAGATACCCTTTATGGATATTACGTCTTCCTCTTTCGCGGGGTAGACAAAACCTCTATATGATTAGAAATTATTTTTATTATATTGTTGTAGGTCGGATTACAGATTATTTTATTATTTTATCTTACAGAATAAACATAATACAATTTTATTTAATTAAATAAGGTTTAACAAATAGTAATTAAAACGAACTCAAATTGAAACTAAAGCTAAAACTTCTTATAAAAAAGAAAAAAACTTGATTACTAAAATTTAATTCACAAATTGTACAGTCCCTGCATAGCATCAACATGCGGGAGTGTGCCCAGAAGGCTGGCAGCATTGCTAATTTGAAATACAAATAGTTAATACATAATCACGTCTATATTCCTTGCAGGGTAGACAGAGCCAACAATCTTCAAAATATTGAAAGGCCACGTTCAGCTGTTTGGCTTAATGATAGAATTGAGATTCAAAAAAGTTACAGGTTGCTAGCCTATCGCTTAAAACAGGATATCTGTCGATAATTGAGTAGTTAAGTATATTGCCGGTTTCAAGTAAGCTAAGTTTTGATTCTATAAGTTTAATATAAAACAACAATACTTTAGCTGCATTCATTCATCATATAGGTTCTTATTATGGAAACAAAAAAAAAACAGCAAGCCGTATCTAGCAAAATGATTCATTCCGGGGTGGATCCATTTGGGGCGAGTACCCCGCATCCCGGAGTGCCCACTTCACTATTTATTCGTGGCTATGTTTACGTGCTTCATTGTATACATTTTTAATAAAGAAGCTGCCCTTTAAGTTTAAAATTTTAAGTATCGTATACATTTATTTATTTATGGACAAAAGATAATAAATTTGTGAGCTCAAGAAAACTTTGTACAAAGATTTGAAATTTTGATATTAAAATTTTCCTACATCATACCTTTGTCATACATGCATACCTATTCGTATTCAAAACCAATCAAAACTTTTAGATCGAATTTCCTTCAAAGATTTCTTCAACATAATTTAAATGCTTCCGAGCAGAAAGAAGTATCGGTTTCGTCCCTCCAAATATGATCAGGAATAATTACCCGACGTCGTTACGACTTTTCTTTTAAAACTTTTTACTTAATCAAACTTTTAAGTATCCAGTTTTGAGCAGATTAAACAAGAATTGTAATTAAAACTTTTTATTTCAGATTAGTTGCAGACATAAAATTGGTTCATCCGAGGACAAGATATATCTACCCTTTCCACCAGCCACGATTCCAACATATTTCTTTTACATGCAAGCTCGTCGGTTCATATCATGTTTATATTTGTAGTTTATGAGTCTTGACCTGACAAAACCAAAATACAATAGTTCTTAATAAATTATTAATATATGAAATCTTCTATAGGAAACTGTTATGAAAACTGTCGGTTGAAGTGAATTTCTGGTGATAACGAAGGTAGAGTGCTTTATTAGCATACTTACTATTAATAGGTTTAATGGGCTCTATGCCTTTGAACTCTGATTTTAACTTCTGAAGATAGAAGATAAACTATATCTTATTTAGGTTCAATAAAGTTTTTTATTGCTTAAATTAGCTTTAATATTTAAAAGTCTTCAAATAACCACTATAAATGATATATCCACAACTTTTAAATTATTCTACCTACTTTCAGTGGCTTCAAAATATCTAAATCTCACTGATATAAAAATGGCGTGCATACTGAAGCGAACGCAATAAATCAGCACGATGTATTCGTATATTTTTATTGAACGATTTGAGAATATCAGCCACTCGGTCGTAAACCCTTAGATAGCGAAGGCGCATATTCAAACTATAACCCGTAATAAATGTATCACAACTCGATTTATAGGCGCTACCTTTAAAAAAAAAACAAAAAATAGCGGACGTTTAGTTAGGTGAACGATATTTTAACATACGAGAACGATATTTTATTTGCATACCTAAAATTGAAAAATATTGCGTGAATTTGCTATTCTTAACTTTGAAAGTGCGGTTTTTTTTTAGTTTCCCACCCTATAAGTCAAAAACACGTGATGTATGTATGTACGCAGCTTTCATAGTGGCTAATATAGAATACAGGTCACACAACTTGTTGTTTTGTTACAGTAAATAAAGTATATATAATGACAAAATATTTTCATTTGCATTATTTGAATTGAAATTCACCTTAACTTATTGTCGGCACTTACGAAATATCTGAAAATCTAATCTAACCAAAATTCACACTCCAGGCATTTCGGGCCTACTATGCAAATTATTTCAAGTAGCTCTGAAGGTTGGTGTTCAGTTATACGAGTAGTACTTAAATATATAAATATAGAGAATATCAAAAGTGCGGGATGTAAGTACCTACTACAATATATTTTATAAATAAAAGCTTACAATTGAACTAGGCGAATGTCTTTATAGTTAATTTGGTAATATCAAATAATTACATTCATATAAAAAATTTTATTTATGAATATTATAACCTACATGAAAAATATTTTTGCATCGGGAGTATGCTAGTTTCAACTTTGTTCTTCAATTGAAAAAACAATAAACATAATAATAAATAAATACAACAACAATAAATGATAAGTAAGTATGAATAAGCTATTTTGATTTTAAATAATGTAAAGTTAAACCTATATTTAACGTTATTTGAGGCACATTGAAGCTAGCAGTTTTGTTATAAATCTTAAATCTTGGCCATTACGTATTTCAGCCGGCTCGGCACAAAACAAGCAATTTGTTGTTGTCACGAGCCGCTAATATGACTATCAAACGTTTAAAATGGAGTAGTCATTACTCAAGCCATCTGTTACAGAGTCATCGGCTAATGGTTGACGAGACACAGATTTATATAAAAAATTACTCCGATTGCCATAGACTTCCATAAATTTTTCGAAAAATTCATATGTACTTTCACATTTTTATTGACGTACATAATAAAATGTTCTTTTTTTATCTAAGTTTCTGCTCGGTTTTAACTTTTGATTGGCGCGCCATTAACAAAGTGCAAAAAATCATTTATGTATGATACTGGAGATTACATAAAATTTATGTACACATAGTACTCACTTACCAGTGTAAGTGTAACAATATACTTGTTAAAAATAAAATAAGTGATTCTTTGAGATTTTTTATTTTATACGAAAACGTTTCTGCCCAAATATTAGATATTAAAGTGAAGAATATGCGAATTTCAGTGTTAGCTCATATAACGTCTATACAGTTTTATGTCAAAGGTTGGTCCTAAATAATTTTATTCGTTTGATTGTCCGCGTAAATCTCCGTCTCATGATGACTCGACTTTTTATTGAGTTCCGAAGTAAGTCATTAGAACGAACGCTTAATTTGTGTCGTTAAAACTCTTCACGCATTTATTTTCTCCTCTTCATAGGAAAGAAAATAAAGAAATTCCTAAATTAGTATAAATATACTAATTTACATCCTTATTTTATAAGAATTTTGCTTTTCTTTCAATGTGATTGTATAAATTTAATGAAAGTAAAAATTGTTCTACATACTTATGCTCTAGACGTGTGGTGGGGAACACCTTTCACTTGTTTGTAGAGTTCATTAAATCTGTTGTGATAAGTATATTTGGCATTATGGTCAACTGGCTCGTTGGTCTAGGGGTATGATTTTCGCTTAGGGTGCGAGAGGTCCCGGGTTCAAATCCCGGACGAGCCCAACATTTTTTTATTTGGCTTAAAAGGGTAAAAAGTGATTATAATCGACACTGGGTGGCTCCAGTATAAAACAAAGTCGCTATTTTAGTCTGTTTGTCTGTATGCTTAAATCTTTAAAATTACGCAACGGATTTTGATGCGGTTTTTTGTAACAGGTAGAGTGATTCAAGAGGAAGGTTTTTATGTATAATAACATTTATAATTTTGCACCCGTGCGAAGCCGGGGCGGGTCGCTAGTTACATATAAATCATCATCTCAAAATGTTTACACACTTTTATGAGAAACTAAACCTTTCAAATGGTAAATCATGATATTTTCATAAATATTTAAATGAACTTATTTCATATGTATTCATTATAAATGGCTGGACGACGGTTATGTCCTATTTATAGAATTTAGCCCCAAGCGACAGCGAAAATCATTACCGAAATTGAGTTCTGTCCATTCCAAAGTTTGATTGGGAATTCAGAAATATAATCTCAAAGAAACACGCCTTGCTAACTCCTTCGGGAACCAGATAGGTACTGTTGTATCTTTATAGTATGAACTTTTGTATAGGGGGAGCATTCGTCGACTTTTACGACCGCTGCCCGCCGAGATAAGTCTGTATTTCATCTCTGCCAATGTATTATTCACTTGAGCCGAAAGTCCACGGTTTAGCGAGAATAATATGATTTTGCGCATAAATAATATTGTGAAACTTCATTTAAAATAGATATTGTGGGCTATTAATATGAAGATAAACTAAAAGAAAACCAATTATTTGCCTTTTAAATAATCAAAAGTCAAATAATTGGAAAGGCATTGCTATCGGAAACGATAGGGAAAAAAATTAAAAATTCTTACTCTACAGACTCCGTATCAAAAAACATCATGAGCCTTGAGTTTGTCTTTGCACACGATCCAGGTTTGGGTAAGAAAGTATATAGGGTAGGATATTCGCTTTCCCACAGTGTCCTTACCCAACTTAGATTATGATTGTTCACAATCCTGTAATATTTTAGTTTCCTGTTATGTACAATATTGTACAAATTTTATTATCATAGGAAATCCTCATCGGTTAGAATTTCTTTTCTTAGAAAAGACTCTTTGGTGTGACGGCCGTTAAAAAACCTCATATGTTTTACGGCCACAGTAAAATTCAAATTTGAACTTGGTTACATACTGCACACATAAGAGCGTAATAACTCGACCACCGTTCCAAACCAAGAAGTAACATTTTATTTACAGAGAATTAAAATGAATTTTTGGAATGAAAGCGGCTCGTATCGGGTAAAATATCAAGTAAGTAAATGGATGGTGATTGGTGATACGCCAGCCCCACACCTAGCGGATGGCAACAATGATTTATAATAGAAGTAAAAGCTTCGGTGCCGACGGTTTTTTCCTAGAACTGTAGGTACATCAGTATTATGGTGACATAGTAATGATTTTAATGCGCTATACGACTGCACTTGTAGAAGCTGTTAATCCTCTTTAATTACAAATATTAAGATAAGCGTTAATTTGAATTGAAATAATTATATTTTATTATAACAAGCAGCGTTTAGTAATGTGACATTCCATTTAATATTTCAAGATGATAACCATCACATAAAAACGTCTGAATAACCTAAAAATATTAATTATACATATGTCAATAAAATATTTGTGTCATTTTTCTTGCAAGATTTCCTACTAATTATATTTATTCTGTGGTGATTCTTGTCTGCTCACATTTACAGTGACAATATACCTTAACAAAGATAAATTTTATAGACACTTTTATGTTACTTTGTCTAGCACATAAATCCGTATCTTCTCTGGGAATCTCCGTGTACTGTATGATCCGCATTCGAAAACGCTTCCAATTCTCCAGGGGTATTTGTAGTATCTATTCCTGAATTCTTTCGATACTGGTCTGGCAGCAGAAAAAAGCGGTAGTTAGCTGCTTCTCCTGCGCATAACGAAAGTGAATCAACAGGGTTTACCAACGGGATTATTCTTATAGATGGACCCGGGTCCGGAATGCTAGCAACCTGTCACGTTGCTTGAATCACAATTCCATAATGAAAATCTCCCAGCTAAAAAGCATGTTCCGCTTAGCAAAATTAAGGCGTTCTGAATGATTCACTAACTGGGATATGAATAGGATAATGTTATGTTTATTTATTCATGAGAAACTGCAGTTCATGATCCTTTGTTATGAATACCTACTTAAAACCTCTAAGTATGTGTAAGTATTAAATTACTAAATACTTCTTCTTGTTTTTCGGTGCAGTTCAGTGAAGCATCCTCCATTCGATTCTTCTTCGGGTAATTTTTTTTATTGAGCTTGATGCTATCATACTCGAATTTGTTGCTGAATCATTTAGGCTGACTAAATTTAGTGAAGTGGAATATGTACTCAAGATTCTTGTTCAGACTCAGCTTCGTGTAGCCCCTAAGAGTTGAAGACGAGATGTATGTGTATAATGTTTCCTAAGGAACATGTCGATACATTGGAATAGGGTTGTCAGGGGTCAGGGTGGGTTGGACATGTCAATTTGTCCACGTCGGGCCAGGGTGGACAGGAATTGATGCGGGGCGTGTTCGTTGTCGGCCACATAACAAACACAATTATACAAACGAGACACCTGATGTGCCTTAATTGTGTCAAAAGGGGTAAAAATACGGACGAGAATTCAATATTGTTAGTATAGCTATGTTTCCTGATTGCATTTTTTTTTCTATCGTCAAGATTAGAATGTGTTTTCTTGGTACACGGATCTCTCTTTCGTTCCGAAGTAGTGTTAGAGAAATTCGAAATTAGAAAATATTTTTCAAAAACACATTAAAAAGCCTTTTAAACAAATGCATGAAAACTGTCAGCCTTTAGACTGTGGGCTACTATAATTTGTTCTGATGTTTCAGATCAAGTGATGGCTTCATTGGTTTTTTACCTTATAAAAGTCTTGAATAATATTATGTGATAACTCACAAAAGAATGTACGATGAAAACCTTTTCAATATTTGATGATACGAGTAGCTCGTGAATAAAAAAGTTTTGACTTTTGATGCGACAAAAAAAGATTCATTCGTGCATAATTTATATTAGTTGCCTGAAACTTTCAAATATAATGTACAAATTTTTCTTGGCAACGGTTTTACTGAACACCAAAATTTTATAATTTTTAAACAAGCTTATCACTAGAACTTTGTAACTTTAATTTCCTTAACTGCAGGAATTTCAGAAAATCTTTTTTTAGCGGATGTCTATACTTATTATCTTCATCCCAAATTTCATTCGATCGATTAGGACGATCGATCTGAGCAGCTTGGGCTATGTCAGTTCAAGTAAAGAAAATATAACAAACCAATGGGATTTTGTAATCTTGCTAAATCGTGATGTTTATTTTCACTTTATTTTATTTTGTCTATGTATGTTTCCTGTGTTTTAGCTACTAAAGCTTATTGGAGATTGTAATGGAAATTCTGATGAAAATGAGAGTAGTAGTAGTAGGTAGTCATATACCATAACCCATCTAAAGTGAGCTTAAAGTGACCATCAAGTTTTGTGACTATTGGGCCTATCGAAAGGATCGATACGATAAGATACGTTTGCATCTGATGGTACATACATACATATAACCGCGTCTTTTTCACTTACGAGTTAACAATGTAAATAAGACTAGAAGGCCACGTTCAGTTGTATAGATTAATGATGGAATTGAGATTCAAATAGTCATCGGTTGCTATTGGCTATAAATGTTTCATGGTAAATGTAAAAAACCACTAACATATGAATTCTTGGTTAATCCTTCAAAATTTTGCGTGCCCTCATTTTATGATGACAAATTTGGAAGTAATAAATGTTTTGTAAAGCTTCATGAAATATCAGGTGAAGGCTGCCTTACGTTGTGTGCTAACAAATGAGATCGCATAATTTTATTAGTTTCGCCGCCATAATGGTCTTAGAAGCGCGAGTTTTAACTACTTCATAATTTTACATGTGAAAGGGGCTTTGCATGTTCTCAGGAACTTTAAGGTTGTGTATATATTACGTAAATACCTTGATTTTATTACTAAGACTTTTTTAATTCTAGGTATTACTTTATCCAATAAACAAAAGCAATACTTCGAATTTTAATTTACGTAGATACTGGAATTTCATCTGATTATATTTCACGGAATTCCTGCTGAGAAGAGATAATATTAATGCACAGGTATAACGTTATGCAAGTTCTTTTATTAAAAATCTGTTTATGAATCTCACTAAATTTCATTTAATAGTATCGTGAAGTTTAACATCCGGAATACGTTTATACAATAATCACGTCCACATCCCTTGCGGGGTAGCCAGAGTAAAGAATCCGGAATATCGTCAACAAAAGTTTGAGAATATTTCAATCTGTGTTATTTTTTCCATAGTATAAAATACAAACACGTATGATATTGTGTATATTGATATGTATGATAACATAATACATGTTACGAATACAAGGTTTCCCATCCATACATTGTTAACATCTTTGACGATATGTTTTGAAAATTCAGATTCGAATATTTCATAAGGATTTTGATTCCTATAAGTAATGTATATTTATTTTAATGTTCTTAATTTTGCCATGTTAAGAAACAATAATTTTAATAACTAAATTATTTTGGCCAAGTCCTGTGTAAAGATAATTTAATTAAATGTATAGTACAAAACTTAATTACCTACCTGGTTTTGCACTTCAGTCGGTATATTTTTATTAGATACGCATAATAAGCTTAATGAGGCCTTCGATTTTCTCCGAACTGGGGCTGTTTACCCCGTCAGGAATAAAGTAGTGTTATATGTTTGAATGCATGTAGGTACGTACGCCAATAAACTATTAGAGCTGAGCTGATTTCAAACGAAGCAGAGGCAGTTACATGGACAATTGGCAACCCTTTTATAAATGAACCGTATGAAATGAAATTATTAAGGTAAGTTCATAACATAGTGAAGTGGCTTTCTCTTTTGCAATGTTATTAATTTTCTAATATCAATACCTAGATATGAGCCGTTTTAATTGTGTTGGTTAACATGTTATTTTCTTGTGCTTTTTAATGATTTTTATCCTCTATATCAGTGAATTTACGCTTCGCATAAAGTTTGGTAATAGGGTGATAGTCACATCGTTTCTTAGACGATCTTAAGGATACGAAAAGAAATAATTATTCAGGTTGAAATGTAAATGCGGCCTTCAATCTTTTCAAGAGTGTAACTGCTGTTTACCACATAAGGTGTAAAGACGTATGTATGGGTGACATTTAAACAATAACGTTTTCCGCTAGTTTTATTTTTCTGTCACCAACTGACACTGGCCACATTTGTTTTTTTACTAACACAGAAAATAGAGTAGCATTCGCGGCACGTACATCGCACGTGTACGGCGCCTACGCTGAATAACCAATATCCAGTTTAAATCAAAGAGAAATGTAGTAAAAACATTTATTAAGAATTTTGCCGATTTTGTCTTCAAATACTATGAACAATTTTCTTTGATATACAAGTATAAACTTGATCAAAACATTTTACTAACGAGTCTGAGGTCTTTGAAATTCAATGTCAACTGAAAACCACTAGATAAATTATTAATAGATCTTTAATTATGCGTCTCCAAAAAGGTTTGACAATACCTTTTCATTGAGTTACCGAAAGCAATGCCTATTTCATCTGAATCATACATACTATAATTATTCAGCACTTGAGCAGCTACATCAAACGTAAGGCAAATTATTTTTTATTATATTATTAGTATATAATAAAAAATAATGTATGTTTATTTATTTATAAGTTTATATATAAATATCTTTAGCAGGTATGTATATGTGTGTTGTTTTTAGCAATAATATACATATATATCAGTGACTCAGTGACTTGCCGCTTTTTTTACTTATTTATCTAGTTTCTTCATTATTTGCCGGTTGACTGGAAGAGATCCCTTGATGGGATAAGTCCGCCATTGCGAGTGATTTGTTTCTTTTATAATTATGTACTATATCTTGTTACCGTGTAAATTTCTGTGCAGTAAGAAATAACTATTAATAATATAAAATTAATTTACTTTTTACTCACCGACTCCTTTAAAACTCGGTGAAGTTCGGTGCTTGAAGAATATATATATATAAAATTACCGCTTTTATCTTTATGAAATGCCTATAATGTTGGTACAATTACTACTTTTTCTTTGCTCCATGGACGATGGAGGTGGGATGAAGAAAAAGGGTCCGCTGAGATTAATAGTCGAATTCACACGAGGTCTGAAAAAAATACCTCGATAAAAGACCTTCTAAAGTAAATGGATAAATTCATTACATAAGGGTGTTAAATCAATTTAACTTGTCGTATACGCAATAAAATATATAAACAGGAAATAAATCGATGTTTGCTTTTATTTTCTTACGTACAAACGTAAGAAAATAAACTGCGTAGTCAAAAAAAAAAAAAAATATTTAAAATTGTATAAACTGTAAACAGTAAAAAAAAATTTACTCTTTCAACATTGTCTATTAACACTCTTATTGTCACTTTATAATACCTAAACAAAATTGTTATTATTACTTTGACTATCAAAGTAATAAACATTAATTACATTATTCTTTAATGTGCCAAAAATGCACCAACTCATAGTTTATTTTCTGTTTTCGGAAATCTATCTCAACAAAGTTTAAATACTTTGCGTGTTTCCGGCTGCACTCTCCACAGCGCAGTATTTCGTAGTTACGGGTTCCGCTTTCCAACATTTTCTCTCTCCACTTGGTCCGATTTTCGGCGGCCTCAGTTTTCAGTCCATTGACTCGCATATTATCATATTTTGAAAAAGTTGTGGAGGTCAGATGGACTCCCATCGCTTTCTGCAAACACCTGATTTACCCAAATCTGAATCATAGCCAAAGGCGCACCTCACCAGAGAGGCAAGGGCTAGACTAGCACCAGTTAGAAAAAGATAATGATGGTAGTCTAAATCCTATTTTTATTATAACACACTATTAGTCTCAGTTGAAAAAGTCGGCGTCTGAATGAGAAATTGAGTCCACCGTTTACCTCGTAACGCCCTTTCACGGATTCACGACAGTAACTAATAGTGGAGCAGCCAACACTGACTCTGTTTTTTTTGTTTTAGTACATCATGACATAGAATCTATGTAATTTATTTACCTCCGATGTTGAAAGTAATGATTATATACGAGTATTTATAAAATCACGCCTTTTTCCCAGAGGGATAAGAAAAGACTACATCTTTCCATTTACTACGGTCCCTACATACTTCCCTGGTTTCATCCACAGTGATAAATCTCTACATGGACTCTCTGCGGTTCGGGTACTCTTGACCTGACCTTTAGCCAGAACGTCCTAGATTCAATCCTAGACCCTTTGGCAAGTCACGACAATCTTTGTCAGTCTGGTAACGAAAGAAAAGCATAGTGTACCAGCTGCTTCTCTTCCCATACAAATTGCAAAAGTAAATGAAGGATAAAGCTTGCAGACTGACTGACTGACTGCATTGCATCATTGATTTTCAGTTTTACTGATTTAGCACCAGTTTATCTACGTAGTAAGGGATATGACATGATGTAGGTAACGTACGTAGCAAAGTTAAATAGGTGATTACACAGAGCAGTGAAGTGACATATGAGGGACAAGGAGAGTCGTTAGTGTAGTGGCCGAGTGCTGTCTATTTAAAGATGGCTGCTTCACTCGCTCCATTTAGCACTCGTATAAAATAACTAGTGTGTGTACCTGCGGCTCGTGGACGTAGAAATTTAGTGCAAATTCCTAGGAAACAGTGAGACAAAAAGAACTTTTCCGATGGTCTTCTCTCTGTTACTCTCGAGTTAATGATACTTATACATTGCGTTACTTGATTAGCTAGCACAAAATTTAATATAATGAAACCCAAATGTGATTACAATATATAATTGGATATTTTTTATTAAATCTGGTAATTTATAGGTAAATTATTTTTGGAAACTTTAGCTACTAAGCCAAAATTGGGAACAGATCTTTAAATACTCGACACCTTTTACAACGTACACATAAAGAGATAGCTCCTCTGTAGCAACGTTCTTCGGATGACAAGATTTCCGGTTAAATTTCCGGCCATATCAAAATGTAAAATAGCCCCGTGCGTATTCATCTAATTTTAGTCTTGGAAAGGTTTACTGAGGGTACTCGTGGACTACCTTGGGACTTAAATAATGTGGTAGTAATATAATTCTCTGTAAATAAACACATGTTGATATTTGTGCGAAAGTACCTCCCTAAGTCCCTATTACCTATTAGTTTAATTTTTTAAAAGCTTTTACACGAGAAGATGATATATATAAATTACTTTTTTGTTCGAGTGAAATCTTGAAACTCAATGTTGAAACAGATACTGTTGAGCTGAAATGTCACTGCATCATTGATACAATAACATTCCACTGATATCGCATGACAATGAGGCATAAGGCGAAACTGTTCAATGCAAAACAGCTTGATCACAACGGTAATAACATTACAGTGTGAATTCGCTGAAATAAAATCTAATAACATTAATGTAAGAAATTGTATTTACATGTCTAATTTATTTTATATCTCAAACATAATAGACCGAGCTTCGTTTGTTAATAAAATTGTACTCCATTTTATATAGAACAGTAGTCAAGTAATCACTTTGTCTACTCAACATAAATAACAAATCCATCTTCAAAAATGTCGCCTTAATTTATTTAGAAGAGAAAATTGTCAGAATCCATTTATACATTCAGATTTTCAGTTGTCTGATCATTCAAATGTATAATGGATATACGACGTGGTTATGCTTTCCACTTGATTTAGTCTGAAACGTTCAAAAAACGAATTATAATTATTTTCAATCGGCATACATCTTATTGCTTTTATACATCTCATTTGAAACCGTTTTACAATCAAATGCTACCTATAAGTATTTCATCATTAAAATTAGTACAATCACCTAATTAGGAATGTGAATTTAAATGTAAACAATAAAAAAATTGGTATAAAAAGTAGTATAAAAAGTTATATATAAAAAAGTAATACATAAGTGCTTTTTTTCTGTTGCAACGGCAGGATATTAAACAACACATTTTATGGTTTTCATGATTTATAAAACCAATATTTACTTATATCCGCTAAAACTCTATATAGCTGTTAATTGTATTGTAATTTTAATTGCCGATATATTTGAAAATTCTCTCAAAGATCACCTAAGGAACCTAAACCTACATGCCAAACTTCAATTCTATTGACCTGGCGGTTTGGGCTGTGCGTTGATATGTCAATCAGCCAGTGTGCTGGTTACCGCAGTGAAAAGCGTCTGGTTTCAAGCGAAAAGGGGTGTTCACACAACTATATTAAACTACATGGCAACAATCACCAGACTAACGCCGTGTTACTGTATTTAGTATCTTATTTGTTTCGATCGTATAGTGTAAATTAATTTAATCTATCTCAAAATACAATCTTCCACGGATGTTGCAGCAATTAAACAAATTCTGCAAGTTACTTTGTTTCCAGAGATCTACCTTAATTCGAATACTGCTGACTCTAATACTATCGGAAACTTCGGCTACGGTTTTGAGAGTTTACTAATAAATACTCCGTTGGATTCGCGACTCAAACCTTTATTGATGCAAAATAACTATTTTAGTTTTGTCAAACCCAATATTAATATTTTAAGCCCAAATAATTATGGAAGTACATAATACAGTTTTAAAATATTAAAGTTAGAATAATTAAATAACCTGTAATGAATAGACTGCAGAATTTAATTTTGGTTAACGTTTGATTGTTCTGATCCTACAATAAATGGAATTACTAACGACTAATGAGCGTTATTGTAACAGGGACAATGTGCTTCGTGAATAGCTCGCAAAAAGCTTTATATGAATAGCATTAATATTCGCCTTGTTGGAAGCATTCGGATTTACCGCTTAGAATTTGAATTATGTGATCAATTTAGTAGAAATTCCGTTTCAATTGTAAGTGAAATTGCCTTCTATTCATTGATCTGTTTATAACTCAAGTTATAGGATGATTATAAATATTCAAAATAATACTAAAAATTTTTGAAGTCAACCTTTAGTTTCATCGATCGATTCGCATTTGATAAGACTTAAACTTATGTACGCCGTGACTATTCTTTGGATTTACTGTTCTTTTTAGGGCTCTATACCTAAAAGGTATAAACGGGACTACTAACTAACTAGGCGGCTTGTCTGTCACCAAGCATTTGTCCGTTTGTCTCATAAACCGTAATAGCCATAAAGCTGAACTTTTCACAAATAATATATTTTCGTTTGCTGCTATAAAAACAAATAGCTTAAATAAAAAAAAATAAGGGGGTAAACAATAAAATAAACGTAATTTTTCGTATTTTATGCACAATATTAATAACGGTAACATGTGACACTTAACATTTTTACTTATATTCAACTAAATTAAATAAAGATGGAATAAAAGTTAAGGATATAGGTATATGTATAATATTGTTAGCAAGCCTTACTTCACTTACTTAGCTGATAAATTAAAGTAGTATGTAATTACCTAACATAATACGGAGGAAAAATCGTCAGGGCCGATGAATATAATTTTATAAGCCGTAAAATTGAATTTAAATCTTATTAAGGCGATAATGGGAACTTGAGAGTTTCTCGTCACATCATCTTCCTATTAAGGAGCAGTTAAAAGGGATATTTTAATTTCACGCGTAGCTAATTATTTGAGCTTTTCAAGTCAGAAGATAGGAAAAATGGGTGTCATATTTTCTTGATAACAGAATTTGCACTGCTACATATTTCAAAGTAAGTACGATACTTGTACTATGGGAAACTAACTTATCGAGAATCGAATTTATGATCTAGAGGCCGGAACACAACTATTGCGCGTAACTTGCCATCTAATCAAACTTTCCTATATTTAATTGCTGGAATGAAATAGACGAATACCTACAGTTGACAGACGAAGTTAGTAGCTAGTTATAATATTAATTTGGTTGAATTTAATTACAATCAAAACTTGCCTTATCAAATATTAAAGACTACTCACTTCATCACTATCGTAGTCTGTTGAAACAAGAATCAAACAAATTCAGATAAAACGCAACATTTCTCAGTTTACAAACAAAGAATTCAGTTTACGCAAATTATCACTCTGCACGATATACCATGTTTTTCATTTGAATTTCTCTGTGTTTGCTGAAATGCACCGGAAAAGGAAAGAAAAATGGTTTCATTCGTTTTACAGATGAGAAAATAGGGTGCATTCAGGACGCGTGAAGAGACGGGAATTTTTCCGTCTTGACGCTTTCTTCTCAGGGCCTTGTTCGGGCGGGACGATGAAAATGAGAAAGATACAATTAAAGTGTTATTTATTTCAAATCTTGGAAATCATTTAATTTTTCATTATTGATTAAAAACGCTGTGAATTATATCTAAAGGTGTTATATTAAATTAAATTCTTGGTAAGTTCAGTTACATTATGCTGCAAGTAAATATTTAATTAATAACAAGGAATGATTTAGAAAGTACCAAACTTTATTATTCTTTAAAAATCTTTAACAGACAACTACGTTCATATAACTGAAATGTTCCGGCACTTTGCGAACTTAATAACCATTATAATTTAGTAGAGATTAAATTTTATCTTATGTTTGCTAAGTTTTATGTTTTATTATTTTTATTATATGTTTAAGATTGTTTTTAGTTTTTGAGGAAAGTGGTGGATTTTCAATAAGTGAAGAATCAGTAGGTATTGCTGTATTATATTGTTCCTTAAGTGTGCTTCTAGTGTACATGTACCATAAGTATAATTGTAGTTTTTTTATTTCAAAATCACATGAAACAATCTTTGTATTCAATCATACCTCTTTGATATCTGGGGTTAAAATATAATTCCATTTAAAACAAGGCCATACTGAGAGTAACGTTACAAAGTAAAATTATCGTATGTAATAAAGTTTGAGACATGCGCCGAGTTCGGAAACAATTTACGTTTGACTATCAAAGTTTTCGCGTCGTCTAGGAATGCTTGATGGAATCGCATTGTATACTGAAACTGACAATCAATTTGAAGTGAAATAATATGTTACTATATGCTTTTAACATTTATAGATTTAGATAAAGACATAAAATGACAAGAAATGAAAAACCATGGTTATTCTTTCGTCTGCATTTTCATGATTTTAAAACAGTGCATTATTTTAAAGTTTATCCTTGCTTTATCCTTAAGTCATATCTTAAGTCATGTGCAGAAAAAGATGTTGTACCTCTTTCAAAAGCTACACGTGTGCTATGTTAGTACAGTGTAAGTGGTCCCACATTTGCTCTATAAATAAGTACAGTGGTTTGTACGTACCTATTGTCGCCAAGTCGTTCGTGTCAATATTTGCGATCGAAGTCAAAGGCAAACAGGGTAGGCTTGGCAAACACTAGCTTCCGAAAACAATTAGGCAACCACCAGACTGTATTCTGACATTTCCTCTTTATTAAATTCAAATGTTTGTCAAAAACGTAGGTACCAAAAAATAAATAAAAAATATTTTATCCAAATAGGTATGTATAAATCATAATTTTGAATACGTACTAAGATACTTAAGGTTTTCATACAATATTATACAAAACTCGAAATTTTTTACATTATAAAGTTGAAAAATTAAGACTGCCGTGACAGTTTCTTTTGACATTAGAAGTTATTTGTTGTTTCATGAATTAACGAATGTAACTTGACTTGCCTTGTCAAGTTACTCGAGGGATATTTTAAACGAGAACTTTTCAAATTCTGAACTCTCAATACATACTTTGATTAGACAATCGTCATAGTGCCCAACAATTTAAATATTCCTTTATAATACTTAAACTTTTTCAAGATAATAAAATGTGTGTACTCAAAATTTGTGTTTTCGCTCTAGCAACTAGCATTGTTCATCATAGTTTTTTTTGTTAATAATATCTCTTCTTGTCTCGTTATAATAATTGGTACAAATTAATCCTTAGAAGATATATGTATGAACTTAATTATATTATTTGATTTTGGTATATTTGTTTGAAAACCCTATCGCACGTAAGAAAGATACAGTATGAACAAACAAATGTTTAAGACGATTTATAAAGTTCCTTTTATACATATTAATTTACGTATTAATTATACATGCGATTCATATTTAAGAAAAAGTTCGCGTCACATAGAACGTAGCGTATGATGCGCGCTAAGAGCTTCTTCTAAATCATTCACAGCACTGTAAGTCGTAAGTGTATAAATACCCTTGTACGCGCCCATAGCATACGCTGTGCCGTTCCCTTTAATGACATAGAACAAGGCCACAATAAAGTGTTAGGTGTGTTAGTGATCGCCAACGCTGGCCCAGGTATGACTGATTTGGTCATGACTATGTTTTTGTATCTACTATGTTTTTGTCTTTCCAATCTTGGATAAGGTTCCATGGAAAGGTTGCGGAATTCAGAACAAAGTCTCTTCGGATAAAAACCTGACCTTGGGCTCCTCATTACAGATTTGGTGGTTGGCTTGTTTACCTCATAGACATACAACTTCGAGCCTTTTAGGGTAGAACGATTTTATAAACAATCTAACAGCATTATTAATATATATTTAATCTATTAGAATGGAAATACGACGTGCTGTAAATAAGGGACGTTATAACGATCACTTATTTATCTCTTTCATTTGCCTTATTATATTTTGTGTAAATATGTCATGAAGAAGGAGTATGACGTATAAATCTACTATAGAACTAGCTATACACACCCGGAAACGGCGTGAGTAATTTAGCAAAGCACTTAACTTCAGCCCATCACGGCACGTTAGCTACGGCGTTCATGTCGACAATATTTACCTATTCCATTTAGTATTAGTTTTCAGGGTGACGTTCCAGTTTAAGACTTAAAAAAATTAGGTACCTTTTATGTCCCTATAACTTTTGTAGAGAAAATATTGTATTTGACGAATGGGGGATAAGTATCTTTTACAATTTGTCGTGGTTAGAAAGATAAAAAAAATTAGTCTAGTTACCATAAAACATTTACATCTTTAATCTCAATTCTGAATTTTATTTGACGATCTTATAACTCGGCAGAAAATTGCTTGCGTTGCATAACCACGTCACATTATTTGCATAATTTTAAGTCTGATAAGTGTTTATCATCATCTGAATTTCACGTTTCGACCACAACCAATTAGTGCAAATGGAATAGTATACCTTGATCCTAACAATAGTATCTGTAGCACTATGCACTCTGGCTAAATTAATTACGCGGCTAATTCAATCGAGAGGGTGGGACTATAACGCTAATTGCTCAAGTCGTAGTGGCAGGTGGGCCGTGAAGCCAGGCCCTTAGTGCTCTGTCGCCTGATTTGCTTTCCTATTTTTAACCCATACGAAAAAAGGAAGGAGTGTTATAAGTTTGACGTGTCTGTCTTTGTGTGCCAATGTAGCTCCTGAAAACGTTAAACGTAAATTTTGATTTTTATTTAGTTTTTGTTTAAAAGGTGAATAAATGGAGAATCTAATTAGCTATGTTTGATGGAAGTTTATATAAAATAGCCGCGTCCAAAGAATTTGTACTTATTTGTCAGCTGAAGTGCCAAACACTGATATTACATAACTATAATAAAGGGTCTATATAGTTTTGTAAAATCTTGACTTCAGATTTAAACTTTATTAAAACCATGTTCTCAGCATATCAACGTCTACTGTTGAACAACTTAAAAGGTATTTTGGATAAATCTGTGTACGTTCTAAAGGTAAAAGTAAATTTATCGCAACACACAAAACTGTATCGACGGAGCCTTCATCCTAAACATTTCCATACAAAGCTCTCTTTGTTGCGCCAGACCAGAATACTGTAGTGGAATGAAAATACTGTTACTGCCTGTCATACAGTGAATATTCAGGCCAATTACTTCTCCTTTGTTGCTACAAATAACATTACGGCGATAAGGCTTTTATGAAAGCGTATATGTTCTTATGGCACGCATTCTATAGTAAATATGTATAAAATAATATAATGTAGAAATGTGGGTACTTTTACGCTCTGGTACGTTCGGATTATAAGACAAAAGTAAAAGATTATTGTTTGCTTTGTTGCTGTCAAATATTTGAAATAGGTTTTAAAACATTTTACAAATTAAATGATAAATTCAAATAAGTAATGAGTTTTAAAATTCTTTAAAGATTCTATTTACAGCAACCATCTCTTTAAAATCATACTTTTCACAGTTTCTAAAGTTATTTACGCTTCTACTAAAATATTATTATTCCTTAACGAAGTAGGAAAGTAATTAAAGGTTTAATTTAAATAATTGTACAATGTTATTTTTAACAATAAGAAGTTTTTACCTACTGTAGGCACCGTATTCGGTAACGTGTATTATAAGTAGGTACCTTCTATAGAACGCCCTCTTTTCGCCTGCATTAAACGAAAATTCCGCAAACTCGCTTTCCCACACATTTGCGGGATTTTCGTGAATTTCGGAAAATTCCTAATGCCAAATATCAAATATCTATTTATGTTCCTACTGGCGTTAATCCTGTGGCCTTTAAGCTGTGAATTGATATGTATGTCAGTCATTAGTGTCCTCTTCTAAATGTTTCATTAGTATATAAGAAGATTTTTTGCATTCTGTATTCCTTTAATTTGACATAGGTAAACGAAGCCAATATATTTGTCCCATAAAAATACCATAACTGTTAGATGAGCCATTTTTCTGGAATCGTAGTGTTGCCCCAATAAAATGTATCAGGATATTGTGCCGTTTATACAGTTATAGTGACGTTTTATATCCTGATTCGCGCTAATACCAGTATTTTATGACTGTGCGACAGTATTACTACCTAATAAAAACTTACAATATTCTTTTTTACACTTCTTTCAATAAGATTTTGGCATCTAGTGGCCTTTAAACCAAGCGCGCCCAGTCTGCTGCTGTGACAGTCGAATTTTTCATTATCATTTTTTTAACTACCTACAAGATTCTTTAATGTAATTTTAGTTCTGTATTATTCACCCCCTTTCCTCGGGGAAGAGCTTACTGTACGAGTACACATTAAACCTCGCGTAGCCATGCCATCGTCGAATGTATAGTAATACCATACCAAATAATCTATAGTAAAGATTTTCAACTTGTTCTTCTCATTTAAAAATCCTTAGCACCAATATCTTAACTGCAAATAATTTCATACAAATATTTTATAGGTCCTTGTATCCATTTTCAGTGGAAGTTTGTCGAACGTGTCACATAGAATGACAGCGTAATCGAATTTGCATAGCATTACACGATTATTACTGTGTGCACATCGCTAATTACTGTTGCCATTTGCACAATTGCATTAAACTATTGTGCTATCGTGTCCGCATATTTTAAATGTGATGTCAATCTTTTATACATTAATTATGCGAAATTGGCTTAAACGAGTAGGTAGGTATTGGCTTAAATGAGTAGGTAGGTATTATAATACACAGAATGGTATAATATGGTGATGTTTCTCGACTGTCATCACGCACATCATGACGTATTCTCCATGGAAGTCTAAGCTGTTGGCTTCAAAGCTTTCAGAAGAAAGCTTTTTTTTTGTTTAGGATAGAAGATTGAACGCACTCTAAAAATTTTGGAAAATGGTAACACGGTGCTTACGCATTTTAATCAATTGAAGAATGTCGGACACACTTGATGTTGCTTACTTTTGTATAAATTTTTATTATGTACAACTGAATCTTGAAATTCAGAAAAATCTATAAATTGAAATATAAATATATAAATATAAATATAAGACGATATAAAGACATAAATATATATATGTCTTTATTCCTCAAGCAGTAGCTTAGCTTAGCTGTCGAGAACTTGTTTTAATTCAAATGAAACGAAAACGAAATCTCAATCTTCAAAAATAATCGCAGAGTCAGTGTAATTAAAACCGGGGAATTAGCGATAAAGCAGTTTCTTCCGTAAGCAAAATGAACTCGGGAAAATTAAAAAAAAACTTTCCGTTTTACTTGAAAATCGCCGGAAAAACACATTAAAGCGAGCAAATTCATCAATCTTAAAGTTCTAATCGTCCTGTCTCCGAAGAAGTGGCTTGGCAGCCTGAAATATTTATTGGTAAGTTTAATTTATACTTCGTCATAATCTTAAATAATTTTCCAAGCATTTATTAATAAAACGATTACCAAGTTTTATTTATAAAAGTTTCATTATAATATTTTCCGTAAATACCTAGTCATCAAATTTTCGTTAACAGAAAATTGGTAAATTCATTATTGTAATAAAATGCAAGCTGATGATTTTTTCATAAAATCTTATACTAGTTTTAAAGTATTGTCATTTTTGTTATAATTTCGAAAATTAACAAATCAATGTTCACCTCAAATTAGATTCAATGTCACATCCTCAAATCAGATGTCTATGGGATTAACATTCAAATTGTTAATATTCTGTAAAGATGCTGCTATGACTTACCCCTTCTAGATTTAGACGTTAACTTATTTATCTATTTTTAATTTCGGATTGGAATCATGTTATTACTCAGTTAAAGATTAATAATTACTAAATATGGCAAGTGTAATTTAACAAGGAAAGTTACTTAAGTCTATTTGATTTGTCTTTGAACATTGAATTAATAAGATATAAATTATGAAAGTCTGTTATTATTCAGCAATCGTCCCACTAATTTGCCGTGCTTAAGAGTGCCCTGCAAGTTATTAGAATTAAATTTCATACAACAAAGTTTTGCTTTCATTTGAAAATGATACAGTAGTACATATTTTTTGAAGCTGGATTCTGTATCACAAATGCAATAATATATTTTTTGTACCATAATTACTAACTAGATTTATTATAATTAATTAGCTCATTCCTATACTCCCTTGATACAATCAAATCTAAATCAATTGTGTCCTTCGGACCGAATCTACATAGTATGAAGATGCATATAATTGCAGGTGAACCTTAAGCGACTCCATAAATAATTACCTCTAGGCGGTATCTAGCTCAAAGACCACGGCTCTGGAAAGACAGGAAGATCTTGACAAGGGTCCTCTTGAGCCGGATTTAAACGTAATTACGTCAAAGGAAATTCAACTCTATTATGTATATTTAGTGAGAGAATTCATTAGTAAGTTGTTGTTCTTTATAGAACATTTGATATTCTTAATTGAAAAACGATAATGGTGGTTGAACTTTTGACGGCCTCTGTGGCGCAGCGGTAGTACGCTTGTCTGTGTCACCGGAGGTCCCGGGTTCGAATCCCGGCCAGGGCATGATGAGAAAAGAACTTTTTCTGATTGGCCTGGGTCTTGGATGTTTATCTATATAAGTATTTATTATAAAAATATATATAGTATCGTTGAGTTAGTATCTCGTAACACAAGTCTCGAACTTACTTCGAGGCTAACTCAATCTGTGTAAAAAAAAAAAAAAAAATCCAAAAGTTCGCGGCCTAACCTAAAAAAAACTACTTTGCAGAAGCAAAAAATCTTCGACAACGTTGAGATTTATACTTAACAATTTCGTAGGTTGAGTTCGAGGAAGTTGCGGGTTAAATATAATTAATTAGCTAGTCTAAAATCTGGTATAGGTAAGTATATTTACTTATTTAATGATAGTGGTTCATCTAAAATTTATACGACTAAGCGACTAAACAACAAAACGTACTAAATAGTAGACATATTCTTTAAGATGAACAAGCCTTTCCATCACGGAATACCCGCGAATGTCGCGAACAGCTTAAAAAATGTTCATTTGTGTAGATTCAAGAATGTCTAAAGTCATAGACAAATGGCACGCAATAACAGAGGGTTTAATATAAAGACTTTACTGAAGAAGGGAAAAAACGAAACCATTTACATTTAAAACGAAAGAATGACGGAGGAAATTTGTAAAGCGCTTCAAATATTTATTACCATGCCTCATTTACAATCGTTCAATTTGTCTCTTTTCAGTTTTTCATCTCGTGTTGTTGTAACAGCAATATTTTCTTATTGAATTTTCTCTCGGCTTTTCCCTTCTGTTTGTAAACAAAAAAAATTTGTTCAATCACATTTTATTTGTTTTGGCTAAATAACATGATTTATTTATTTCCGGTGAACACCTACTGACTCAGTTGATCGTTCGCTCTAATTAAACGTCCTTCTTTTCTTTGTTTTTAATTTCCGCCAGTCTGAGTTCGCTTTTTATTAGAATTCCCATTTTGTATCTCTGTCGAGAAGAAAACACTTGAGAAGAACATTTGGTTTACAAATGTAATGAATTGTTTGTTCTTTCATTTTCTTTTAACTGTAGAGATCGAATCCTTTGCACTTTGTGGGGTGTCCAATTGTACATTCATCCGTCTTTTATATCCTTATCAAATTTGTACTTTCCTAAGCAAATGCGACTTCAAAAAATCGCTTTCGCATTTATAATATACAGTTGGAAAGTTGGGTTGCCAGCGACACTATTCAGGCGTTCCAATTATTTTTGTTATTCCAATCTAACCGCTGTCACTTCCATCGTCATCCAATTTCGAGGTTAGCATGAGTCTGAATACCAAATACGTTGAATTGTTGTTACACCATCTCGGAACCAAATATCTACAACAGTCGAAAAAGTCGTATGGTATTTTTATGAAACGTAAGTTCCCTTTTCATACCGTCTCATTGTATTTCCATTTTATTTGCGCAAGCATATTTAATGATAACAAGGAATTTCTCATAACTTATTCAAAGAGGACTTGGGGTATAAAATGTTCGTCTTTTTAAACTGTGCGGCTTGTCCGGAATGATTACAGGAAACTGCACTTTATTCCATTCAGAGCAGAACATTTTAATTTTAAATACATTCTTTATTTTTATGCTGGAGAATGAGCAAATATTTTCTGTTATTTTGTCGTCTGATAATTTGTAAAACATTGCGATCTATTTATTCATTAACTCATGAATATAACATAAAACTTATGAATTAAATAAATAATAAGAAAATGCATCTAGTCAGTTGGCATTGGCAATATAATCGTTATAATTTGGTTTTTACACAAATTACCTATACCTTTGATAATGCCGATTTTGTCAGTAAAACTCGGTGCAATAGTCTAGTAAGTATTCTAATACGAAACAATTTGCGACTACGAAACAACCAACAGCTAGTAGTAAGTTGTAGGCAGAATAAAATAAAGACAAAAAATTAACAAACTGGTAGTTATTTATACATATATAATTTGTAGGAGTTAGATGGTATCGCAATCAGGAACGGTTGCTATTTATCAAGTTGAAAGGAGGCGGTAATGAGCGAACTTGCGCTATTAGACGCATTATTGTTCCACTTCGCAATTATTGCAATAACATTAGCGCCCTCTGCGCTCCCCGCTCTAGCGATGTAGGTCAAACTAAATTGTCAGTTTTATTATTATTTTGTAGTTCACACTTAATGAGCTTAAATACAAATTGCAATACTGGCTGCAAAAAAGAGATACATATAGTTTTAAAAATAAATATTGGCGCGCCACTATAAAGGTACATTATTAGTGAAGTAAGTTTTATAGCTACCTACAAAGGTAAATGCTAGTTTGTGGATGCTATACTGTAAAGCTCTCAGCAGAGAATGCAACAAATATTATATAGGTAGTAAAGAAAGTAAATAGTAAATAAACTTTTAACTTACTTAAAGACCCACATAAACTTTAAGTAAGTTAAAAGCTGGGTAAGAACGATAATGTACCTACATACGTATTAATATTAATAATGATGTGATTATAGTTAAAAATTTTGTGCGATAGTTTCCAAGGCTTAAGAAATGTATCGAATCCAAAATCGTCTTTGCTATTGGTCCTAATATTCCAGCAATGGTGCACGTGAACGAACGCGGCAAACCCAATTATTGGCCACTCACCGCTGCATTGGGATGCATCAGGCTTCTCACTTGCGGAATGCATGTGGAATAAGTCTATATTTATATATGTATCTACCTATTTTGTTCATTATTCTCGAGTCTTTAAGTTCAAATTTAATTATTTTGTGAACGTAGGTAATACAAGTTGAAACGATATCACAACTTGGTGAACCTAATTCATATAGGTAATTGTATATTCATTATTGTATCATTTTTAAAAGGTAGAATTATGAATTCTCGCTATTTAAACACAATCACAACATATAAAGTAAAGTCCCCTTATTTGTCTGTCTGTATGTAAGCGCTAATCTTGGAAAGTTGTGGACGGATTTTGTTACTACGTGTATTTAAAATGTTGGTAAGAGGGTTTTCTGAGGAAGTTAGGTCTAAAGAAATATTTTTAAATGCTTCCCGTGCGAAGCCGGGGCGAAGCGCTGATAGTTGATTAAAAAATTGTAATTTTTGTGATGGGTAAACACGATACGAAAGCGATTGATGAATTTTACCTGTGTACTTTTATAACGTGTTTTGAAAATAAAATATTTATTCTCGTCGTTTCAATATTTTGTAATAAATACGCTACGCATTGCTGAGCTAGATACCGTTGAAGGAAATATTTTAAGACGAAAACAGAAAAAGCTAATGTAAGTACTTTAACGAAAATTCCTAAAAATCTAACCATATTTTTTCCTCAAGCAATAAACAAATATATTACTTAAATAAACTCACGGTGATTTTTCATTAAACCCATAATTTTGGCCCTTTAAATGTTGTTATGAAGCAACCGTTAAAAATTTACTGCAAAATTTAGTATGTGTAAACCAAAGCCGATCAAAGATCTAAGCGATCGGTGCGCCGCCAAACCAATTATTGGGCACTTACCGCCGCTTCGCCCCATCCGATACGATGTGAGCTAGACAATAGGAGACATTTAATTCTAAAGCCACTACCATATAGACCAAAATCTAAGGAACTCTGAGTGATACAGGGTGATTGAAGTTAATTTTCCAGATATGTAAGTATATAATCGGTGACAGAATCACAGTGATTACTTAATTATCTGAGTTTCCCAAAGCTATCTTCAAACCATATAGGCCAATGAAGAGATAGACTTCTTAGCTGGGAATTTTTCTTTTGGGCGATGAGCTAGCCACCAGTCACTATTTGAATTTTATTTTCATAATTATGCCTGTCATGCTTTTCATTGCCAGTGCTAACTTCTTCTGCGAACTTCTCCAGCAATAGCCCAGTTTAAATCCATCCAAACGTCAACTCCATAACCCATCATCCTTTTCCTTATTTTGTAATAGCTCCATCTCCTGCCGAGACCTGTTCATGGACATATCGTTTATTGATATGCCCGAGAACGGGTTTTGGCAGGAGAACAACATAACATCAACTTCTCCAAAGGGCCTCTACGTGTTGCATTTATATCCCCACGCAAGCCTCTCAAAAATCCGGGGTGTATAGACCCGTTAAATCTAAGAGGAGAAACATAATAATAATATAAGCTATTACTACTCTTCATGGAAATGTCACACACATAGCATAACCGGCTTCCGTACGGGTTTCCCATCAAAATTTCAATTGAAATTAATTATTATAACCTCATCCGATCCTGCCATTTTATCAAAAACGTCAGCGTGAAGTTTATAAATTTAAGCTTCGAAGGCTGAAAATAAAGCCAGCGCACATGCATCAAATTTAAAAGTGAAGTTTTTATACGTTTTAAATTAAACAGAGGCTGCCCCAGTTTTGGCATTGTGTAGAATAGTGCATAAAATATGTTAAAAAATTCCTAACTGAACGTCTTCATAGGACATGGGGATGAATATTTATATCTCATTTTTATTATAACATTTGTTTCTTGCAAATTACTTTTTTAGGTGAGAGTTAATGAATATAAATATTTTAATATAAATATGTTGATATGATTTAATGTATCCCGAGATTTTTACTCTTTTGTTTATAAAAAACTTTGTCTGGTCTTGACTTTGGTTTGTAATATTAAACTATTAACTACTGATATTAATATTGAACTTCGAAACTTTTGAAATATTTATATTTACACCCATACTTTTAATCTAGTACACTATTTTACAATTATTACTCATTCTATCTTACAATTTATGTGCAATGTAAATCACAGTATGTTAGCTCAGGGATTACCACACGCCATGCTTTGTTCAGGGATTCCGACAAGAGCTTAATACGCCTAGCATATATCTATTAAAACATAACATGTTAAATATTAGTGTGCGTATGTTAAATATTCATGTAATATTAATTTTCATTGAATAAGTTATTATCTTTTTCTTTTTGCCCGGTTACGTTTTATCTGCCAGGTACAATAAACCATCGATGTTTCATATTGTGATTGTAATAAAATACATTTATGTGTGACTCTGACATCTCATTGTCCGCAACAAAATATATTATGTAAATGTCGGCCATTACCTGGGCGAGTCATCCACTGGGTCGTGTCCAACGTAAATCACAGTGCGTTAGCTCGGGGATTACCGCGCGCCGGCCGAGATTACACCCAATCCTAAACATGCATAATCCGTAACAAACGCTAAACACTCTTACACTGAAATTTTTGTTCTTTTTAAACAAGGGGCACAAAAACTTGTGAAGTTAAGAATATAACTTTATGTTGCTTTCTTAGTTTTTAGTGTGTATTTTTTCATAGAGAGCTGAATTTCAATGAAGTAAATTCAATAGAATGAATTCCGTTTGAGTGAGACTCAGGCTCCAGTAGTCAATCCAAAAATAACCCTATAGCTTGTTTACTTCTACAAAAAACCTAAAACAAAATGAAAATTGTGAAAATTCGTGCAAAATCCTCTAAGTCAGCGTCTCAAAGATACCTCCTCGAAACTTCCGAAACACGGCAACTTGCGAACAGTAAGTTTTCATTAGGTGCCTATTAGCTTGATCACCGCAGCCCTCAGCCATCCATCCTAATATACCAAACAGATAGTTATCAAACTACACGGCTCTAAGGCCTTTGATAAATTAAAGAGACATGATCTTAATTTATCATATTAATAGACACGTTCCTTTAATTTAAAAGTTTGCTCCGATATTTGTGGGAGTTTGAAGTTAAGTAATATTAATTATTTATATTTTATTTTTAGAATAAGGAGTCTGAAAGATAGGTAGCAATCGACAGAGCCAAAATAATGAAACATGTAATAATGACTCCTTCAGTGTTGTTATATAGACATAAAAAAATGTAATACTCTACACTCTACAGAAACAAATACTCAGGCTAGTAATACTCGTACTAGCGAAAAAGTAAATGGTGAAAGTAAGCACGACCAAAAAAGTTTCTAACAATATATAACAGCAAGGACAAATTTTTTTGTTCAAACAACTTTTACATACAAAATTGATGTCAATGTTAGTTACTGACTCTTTCTCACGACAAAATTGAGGAGGACAACGGGCCGGGAGGCCGAAAATTCTGAATAATGGATGAGATGGCCGAAGCCGGCCCATTTGTGTTCTGTGGACATTTCAGTATTGGGTCAAGGTAGCACGAATGTGTTAACCTGAGAATGCTTTTTAAAGCCAGACCACACATACATCTGTTATTTGCCACGTTGAATAGTTTGTGATTCATCATTAATTAATCCCTTTTTTTGTTTGATCAGATCCCCGCGTGGAATTAATTTCGGCGGCCTTAATTGAAAGAGCCGTAATGGTTGAAATTTTTTTGAAGACGACAGTATTTTGCTTTTTTCTCTCCAGTTTCACAACTGAGATTGTTATTCATTCAATTAAGATGATAAATTAAGAAGTGTTTTCCAAATTCATTCATTAAGATGCTTAATAAGTTAAGTATAGGGAAACATTTCTGTGAAAAGGTTGTACTACAGAAAGTAATTGGAATCGTGGAAATGAAACACGAATAAAATATTAGCAATTAATGTTAATTGCTTCAATGTGGGAACTCGCCAGTGTCCTTTATTCGTTATCGTTAATCTATCACTGCGTACTGACCTCCCCTCGCCTAAGGATCTATTATGAGTTTTTTGTAACATGCGATTCAGTCGCTTTTATTTGAGGACGTTGGGCATCATTAAAAGAGCCATTTCTAAAATTTAGTATTTCCTATTAAGGTTTATCAAGAAGAAGTATTAAGTCCCAATTGAAAAGCCCACAGAATCTAAACGTGCACTCAATATCTTAATAAGTTATCTTACTACATTCATGTGAATAGTTAGAATTAGGAAAAATAATTTGCACTGTGTAAATTATGACAGATTTAATATTTTCTATTTCTATACAATTTTTAAAAAAAACGTAAAATTATTTATTTACATAATTTGTACAATAAATTTCACCCAAAATAACTTTCATGTCAAATGTAGTAAGTTGACGGGCAATAAGATAAGAGGATAAAAAATAAACTGAAGAGAAACGCTGAGGTTCTACAAGATGGATTAATGATCCAGAAATTTTGAATGCTGTTCGATATAAAGAATAACTTATTGTTGCATATTAAAAATTACTTTTTATACTCGTTGTGAAATTGACATACCGTCCCGGCTTTTTTTTAACTACTGCTCTTGATATAACATATAATAAGATAAAATTCATAGATTTCTATTGTAAATAAATTTTCGAGCGATATAATATAAAATAATTTTTGGGCAAACTTAATTTGAACGTTTCCCATGTAGTTGGTTTTGTGACCCACTTCTAGAGAAAGGCATTCCTTTTGTTCAATAATAAATTTTCAATTCAGAGTAACCTCGGGCAAGAGGCATAAGAGTTTGACGATATCATCTTGCCGTGACAATTTCATTTGAAACATAATATACAACAAAAAAAGTTAAGAAAGCCGCCTTATAAAGAAAGTTAAGAAAATGTCACAGGTATAGCCTCTTGCCCGAGGTATTTATGAGTAGCTCCTAAAACTACAACAACCTTAATACGGATATTGTTACCACCTCGACTCTTTAAATATTTTTTCAATAATAATTATCTACCCCTAAATGAAAATTGCATCTATGAATTAACAGCGCAACAGATGCCTAAATACATTCGTTTGTCATTCATGTTCTTAAAGATTTCCGTACTTAATCATAACACGTTTCCATTGTACAACAAATAGTTAAAGTGAATTCTAATATTACTCGATTACTTAACTGTTAAGACAGCTTTTTAGTAAAATTAGCTACCTATGTATATGTATTAGTACCATAAATGATTCCATAATAATTGTGGAGATGTAGTGGGATATACTTTTATATTGTTTTTTTCCTATTTCAAATATAATCTCTTTTTAATAGCCATTAAGTTCCACTGCTAACTTTTTTTTTCTCATAAAAAACCCTCAGATGACCCGACTAAAAATCAGCTTATTTTAGAAAAAATAATGTAGTTAATTACCGATGGTGGAGGCCGATGGGCACCATGCTCTCGGGTGCGCACGTTGTGCGGGTCGTCTGTCGCGGCATCACTTGTTAAATGACATTATACGAAGGGCTTTAATATCTGCCAATATACCTAGTCAGCTGGAACCGCCGGGCCTGTCGCGTACGGACGGGAAGCGACCTGATGGACTCACTTTGGTGCCGTGGCAGAGAGGACGTTGCCTGTTGTGGGACGCGACGTGCGTTAGCACGTATGCTGCGTCCTATCTCACTAACACTGAGCGTACACCCGGCGCAGCCGCTAAGATGGCTGCTGAACAAAAGATTAATAAATACTCGGTTCTAACAACTCAGTATGAGTTTGTTCCGGTGGCCGTAGAAACAGCCGGTCCATGGTGTCCTCAGGCGAGGCTCTTTATTGGTGAGATAGGACGGCGTTTAAGGGCACGTGGTTATGACTACCGCTCGGGATGGTACCTGGTGCAAAGGCTCTCCATAGCTATCCAAAGAGGGAATGCGGCAAGTTTAATGGGTACTTTTGAGCCGGGTGCAGTCCGGGGTGGTATTTTTGATTAAATGTATTTGTTTGTTTGGTGATTGTTTCTATTTTGTATTACCTTGATGTTGACGAAGCTGTTGTGAATATTTTGTAATATTTTGATAAATAAATCCGTTAATTACTGTTATATAATATATTCTGTTTAAATTATGGCTATATATCTATCCATAAATAAATAAATCAATTTTAAAAATTTTTTTCCTCCTTACCCGAAATATTTGAACATGTTCAGTGGAAATGCACTTCAATAGAATTAGGATTACGTCGGATCATGTTTTTGTTTCGTTTATTTCCCAGCCGGATGAGTTTCCTGGAGGCGGATTGCCGGCCAAGCCATTTGTTTCTACAGGCTCCCCGGTCGTTTATTTCTCTTTACGAGTATATGCAGCAATCTAAAGGTAATCGATTTGTGTATAATACAGATCAGTCTTTGTGTCAAAAAAAGTATTATGTAAATAAAAAGAATATACCTACTCCAAGTTTTTGCACATAGGTAATGATAAGAAAAACAAATTAAACAAAGTTCTGTTAGACTTACCTACCATCCCATCTAAATGCCACCGTGAGAGCGTAGGTAGGTCAAACACGACAATAATCTTTTGACTTATACAAACATTTTACATGATATTCACTTGTTAATCCTATATTTATCCTTTTTCTTTGTCAACCGGAGTCAACGAAAAAAAACTTTGAGTCATAAAGTCATGACAAAAGTCATAAGGCTTTGAGATATAACATGCCTATATAATATAGTTACTATGATAGATAAAGCATCTTTACGTCTGCTTAGATTTAATTGCATACAAAAAAACTACTATTCGAGTATGGAGACTTCAATATAATCGAAGCCTCGCTCACCCACAGCGCACCGCAATGTTCGCTGCGGTTGCGTCATAATCACGTGACATCAACAATACGAACTAACTTGAATAACAAGAGCTTTTTAATGACTGCAATCTTTTACAATATGATGGTGATCCTGAAATGCAAAAACCAATCTTAAAAGTACTTAGAACTTACATAGCACGTTAAAAGAAGTACGATAATTATAAAACGTGACAGCTAATTTTCTCGACTCTAGTTGGCTCTAAGTTTGCAAAATTGATATAAGTAATATTGATAAACACTCGAGAAATAAATTAAGCTGAAGTTGGATGGTCCGGGCAACTTGAGAGGTGGCCGGGAAGAGCTTCACCAATATTGACTGCGGCTAAGTGTCCCGAAACTTCTGAATTTTCCCCACCAAGATCGATACAAACACCACTAATTTGTAACTGGGTAAATAAGAAAGATACTTGTTAAATAGACTAGCGTTGGAGCGGGTAACTAACTCATATGACGCCTTTTGATTCTCTCTGACCTCTTCTGCATAAAATATTTATGGTTTGTTAAAGTAAGGGAGACTTATGTAATGTTCAGCCGATTACACCGTACACAAATACCTAACAAGCATAGGAAGCTGAAATATGACACTTACGTATATTGGAAAACTACATCACAAAATTGCCATCTTTGTTTCAAAATGCGAAATAAAGGAGATTATTCGCAGGTGGAGGGGAGGGAATTATCAAGTCAATACTATTTCACAGAGATATTTTTGAAGTGAAGTACTCAAATAATTTAATTAAAGCAAACGCCCTCAATGTTGGTGTTGTAATAGTATTCGCCCAATGCAATTTAGAATACAACGCGTAATTGTTGTAGCTTATTGCGTAAACAGCGCAATTAAACAGTAGGCACCTACTTCAAGGAATTTTGAGCTTCCAAGTAAAATTTCATTCGAATAATTTATAATTAGTTTTATTTCTATTTATTTTAGTTTTATTAAGGTGGTTGTTTTTTTATGAATATTTTAATATAAAACATAGTTATATATTTCATTATTCACTTTCGTCTTCCCACAATGAGCCAACGTTTAGTTAAAGATATTAAATTTATGTGATGTTCATATATAGATACCAACTTATTTCACTTGGAACAAGTAAGTATAAATAACTTTATAGTAAAATTTTTGTTTTGCGTAGTAGCTGAACTTAGAAAAATCCTTTTGGCGATACACAATTCCATTAATATTGAATAAAAATAAAATACATTACTTTTACATTTTATTTATAAAATCCTTAACATTTAACACTACATTCATGACAAATCATTTAAAATACGAGTATAAATAATATCGTCTACATATTACTTATTCTAAATTGATGTTTCATCCTTCATTTTTCCATCTGCTGGTCGTTGGGTTCGTGTTATTTTGAATTCATTTGTGCATGTTTTTGACAATATCATTATATTTTTAAATCACATAAAAATATTTTACTTTAATAAGACTTATTCAAGAATGATATGGTTGATGTGATGTTACAACTACTATATTTTTCTTTTAGTTACAATCTAAAGTTACATATTATGTCGTGTGCTGAGTAACCTAATGGTTTAAAATCTAATACCCAATAATGATGTATTTGGCAATTGTAAAAGTCTGTCTATACTATGATTATAATTATGATCATCGACTTTTCATTAGACCTAAATTGAACTCAAACAAAGTATCTATAGCTAAGCTATAATAACGTACGAATTGACTAAGTTACTTCTGACTATATTTATTATTCTCTTGATATTTAAAAGTGCCACGTAAATTGTATTTTAATTAAAATTAACATTAAGATACATAATGAATATGTTTAGCAAACAGCCATTGATTTTACAGACATCGCTTATTTAAGAATATAAGTCATAAATAGATAAACTTGGTTGCACCAAAAATGTGATTTACATAATATTCTATATTAATCATTCAGCTCCTAAAAATCATCACATAAGAATATATTGGTTACTTATAAGTACTTTAACTGATTAATAAAAGTTAAGAATATTTTTTACGAAAATAGGACTTAGTGCAAGTGATAAAAATGCGATGTAAAACTGATAAAAATGTGAAACATCTAAGTGCACAGTGCCATCATAAAACTTATCCGCTGTGATGTTTATACAAATTATTATTTTGGATTATAAAATCCACTTGCGAAAAGTATTTTCAGTTGTCAAGTTGCGTAGAATTTATTTTAAGGCAGTTGTAAACATATACATTGAGAAATTATTAACCTAAGATTCGAAATGGATTAAATTTGTTTATTCTACTTTGTGTCTGCTGTGGCCTTCTAGAACGATTTGGGCGATGTATTGGTTCATTAGCTCCCGACAAGAGAGGAGAATTGAGATCATCAATAGTTTCTGACGTTTCAGTGTTGTTTTTTTCGAATTCATCACTATCAATAAAAGTGTAATCGCTTGTAAATTTCGTTGTTAAATTTGGAACAGGTGTTGTTGTGTTTTTATCTTCCTTGGCATTTTTGTCTAATTTTAGGTAGCTAGTTGTTAAATATGCGGATTCTGTCGTGTTTATATCTTTTTCATTTGCTAATGTAGCACTGGTGGATTTAGTTTCAATGTTTGTTTGAGAAGTAATAGTTGGTGTTGTAATATCATCTTGAAGCTGGTCTGTTTCGTTTTTAGGTAATTTTGTTGTAGTTTCAAATAAATCTTTTGGAGACGTGCTTGTCATAAAAGAAGGGTCTATATTTTTTTCGAACACTTTTTCAGTTGAAATTGTTTCTCCTGTAATCATTTCAGATTCAAAAATTGGCATTTTAGTTGTTACTTCAAATACAGAAGGAGATACACTTGAACTTTCTTCATTTATTATGGTTATTTTGATGACCTCATGACTGAAAGTGAAATTTTGCATTTGGGCAGGTATTTTTACTGATATTTCTTGATGTGGGTCTCCAGTGTTGTTGTTATCAGTATTAACTAATTTTATTTCAGGGTCGGATATAGTAGTATCATTTTCTATGACTTCAATTTTAGGCACGTCTCCTTTAAAATTATATTCGTTTTTATTCGAATCTATATTTTTAATGATAACGGTCAAATCAATTGTTGGCTCTTCTTCTGATTTATTCTGATCAACTTTCTCTAATAAGGGTGTCACCTTCATAGTAGCTTCAGTAGTAGCTCCTGTATGAGTAACATGTTCAATAAGAGTATTTTCTGTCGGTTTGTCAGGTTTTATCATCTTAATATCAGACTTTAAAACTTTATTTTTAATATCAAACTTTTTATCATTATATTTTTTAGGTTTATCTTTTTTGAGAACATCTTTATTTTCAATTTTTTGTGTTGTTGTAAGTGAAGGTTTATCAGTACTAGTTGTGATTGATCTTAAATTTTCAGTGGTTGTTTTTAAATAGTCATTATTTTTTACATAAGAATTAAGATATCCTTCGTGATGTATTTTTAGTTTTTCTTGTTCAGCTAGCTGTTGTGCATGTTTTTCTTCTAATGATAATACAGTCATATCATCACCTAATTTTGATCTAGCCATTACTAATGGTGGAACAAAATGATCAGTGGGTAGCGTGAATATAGTTTCAACGTTGCCCAGCCTTGCCAGCTCGTCATGCAACATCTTATGTTGCATATTCTTTTCATCTTCTAATTTATCTAAGTGCTGGCTATTCAAGAAATTTTCTATATTTGCAATTTTAGGTATTTCGTTACTTTGTAAATTATTATTATGAATTATATTCACATTTATGTTTTTATTCATTATACCTTTATTTTGGGTTTTATAAGATGGGCGTAGCAAAGAATTATCTTGCATCAGCGTTTTTAGTACATTTGGCACAGACGTTGATTTGATAAAATTAGTTTGGTTAATATCGTCTTCATGTTCCGTTGTGGCATTTTCATCTATAGTTATTTCACTAACAGTTTCCTGTGAAGCCGGTGCATCAGTTGTTACTACTGAATATATGGCGGTTGTAGAAAGCACACCAGAGGTGCTGGACACGTCCTCTTCTTCATTACAAGATAATTCTTTCAGCAGGTTTTCACGCTTCTGCAAAAAGAGATGGAAATTAACCTAATAAAACCTAACTTACCATAGAAAAAAAATTTTTAAAGGTTCCTTTTAGATACGGCGTATCAATACTATTTCTTCTTTTTAAGGATTTTCAAGATAAATCAAGAATAATTTTCCTGACTCTAGACAAAAACAAGACAAGACATAGTTTTTAAGCCATTCTAGAAATAATAAAGTCAAGTCATACCACACTCCCTGTGCATTGCACGCGTTTCACGCCAGCGAGCCCGCAGTCGGCGGTGAGTTGGACTGCCGCACTCTCCGGCAAGTACAAGACGGTGAGCGCGGGAAGTGCTCGTACCATGCATCCTTCATTTCCAAGCGCCCATTGAGGAACTAGACAAAAATTTTGTAAGTCGTTTTAAAACACTTATTAAAATTATCTTTATCAGTAAAAAATTTCATAAACTTTAAACAAAGTCACGTATTTGTCTATAAAAGTCGTTTTCGTCAACGTGAAAAGGGTGATTACGGATATCAGTTATTTGCTTCAAGTAATATCTGCTTGCATTATTACAAATGGTAAGATGGAAAAATTATCTTTAATGAAAACAAAAAGCACTATTTAGTTACACTCAAAAATATAATAATTTGTGTGTTTTCCATTATTGATTAGCGCTTATACTTGTCACCACTCATTCCACTCATAAATCCGATTTCGTACCTGGTAGTTCACAGATAAAGGAGGCCACTGTTGGTCCGCCACAAGCCCTCGCTTCCCAGCGGTAGTCAGCGGCCGGGTCAGCAGCCGCGCACAGTGGGGCGGCCCGGGCATCAGGTGCGGAGCTCCAGTAGCCATCACCGCTTAAGCCACGGTAATCCCTGGTAGACAGAGAGGCAACGTTGGCATAATATAAAATAATTTGAAGAGTAGCCAATGGTATACTTGCTCGTTACTTATTTTCGGTACAAGTTCAATGAAAATAAAAAGGTGCATTGTCATGCAATAAAACATTCGTTACATAACATATACTGAAAAACATTTCCAAACATAATCTTTGAGAGGTTATTAAGCCTAGTACGAGTACCCTTTAAATCAGAATATGCATTGAAAAAAATTACTTAAATAAATTACTATCTAGTAGTTTTGTTTATCTATCTAGTATATAACATCACTCCATTTGACCGTACTATGCCAAACAATACCACCATTCATTACAAGATTTACATAACTATTCCCCAGCACTGCATCGTGAAAGACCGAACTAACCGCAAACGTTAAGCCTGCATGTAATATACACCTATAGTGATCTCAAAGCTCATGAATTAAACAGGCTGAACGTACGTCCAAGTGAAGTCCCCGTCGGGATTACTGCGGATGAGGCCGACCCACACCGCACTAGAGATGTCCAATTCCTTGAGGTACGCCCGTACTGCGTCGTATTGGGCGGTCGTGTCCACTGGAACAAACGGGTTAATGTTTAAAGAGGGTTGAATTATTTACGTCGGTTTCTATTATAAGGTGAAATTACATAATTTGTTTTGTTTTGTCTTCTTTCTGTTGGCGTCAGACTCAATTTTATAAAGTTGCCTGAATGAGTAGGTTCTTCACGATGTTTTCCCTCACCGTTAAGGCAACCATAAGCACTTTAACTAATATTTGTATCTCACACTTATTTTAAGTATTTTCTAGCTTTACTAAATACATATCAGCATTACTGAGTAGATCAAATTTCCTGGGGTGGTCCTACAGACCGCGAATATGGTGGCACAACGGCCGCTACTTGACTTACGTGTCATTGAATACACTTCGAATGAGATGATATAAAAATAACAGTAAGAATAAATAATCCATATGATGAAAATTTATGACAAAGTATAAATTATGTTTTATTTATTACGTAAATTGTAATATTAAATACAGTTTTGTTAACACTAAACATAGTTCACTGGACAAGACGAATACAATTATGCTATATGTTGAATGTTGATGTTTGCTTTTTGACTTCTTTGATAACATATAATAATAACCACCAATCTATTAGGTAACTGTGCCGTGTGGTATCCGGCACCAATACAAACAAGAATAGGACCACTCCATCTCTTTACTATGGATGTCGTAAAAGGCGACTAAGGGATAGGCTTACAAACTTGGGATTCTTTTTTAGGTGATGGGCTTGCAACCTGTCCCTATTTGAATCTCAATTCTATCATTAAGCCAAATAGCTAAACGTGGCCATTTAGTCTTTTCAAGACTGTTGGCTCTGTCTACCCCGCAAGGGATATAGACGTGGCCATGTGTATGTGTGTGTATGTATGCTATTAGGTAAATAGTTCTTTACTACATTGACTGAATAATAAAAAAAATAATATATATTTTTTTAATTTGTGGAGTTACGATATCATTTACAGCATAATATTATACGCATATTTACGGTATATTGTGGTTTTTACATAATTGGAAATTATTTTCGAACTCATTACTTCGTTTCTGGCAGGGTTACACTAATTGATTTCGAATATAGTTTATAACGTAACATTTATGTTTTATCAATATTGGAAATTTCATTTTATCCCAGGAATCAGGCTTGAAACTCTATGAATGTAAATAAGTTATCATTTAAGCCTACTATTATATTCTATGTACTTTAGCGTTAACCAAATAAATACTTTCACTGTTATCTAGAATAAATTAATAGCACCCACCTAAATAAAAAGGTGGGTGCTATTTAGTTCAATCTTATTTTTACTTTTTCGTATTGATTAAGAAAATCGGTGCGAATTCTTTGCAGTTTTCTCGATAAAGGGTCGAATAGAGTAAATGGAAAATCGCAATTCATGTCGAGTGAATGCTCACGTAGAACAACGTAGTGGTAATAACGAGGGTACAGAGTTATAATTTATATTGTTTTATTATTTGTTACATTAAAAAAATAAGGATAATGATTATTACGACGTCGCAATAAGCTACTTTAAATAGTTTTTAAGTAAATTTCTATATTGTTAAGTATTTGGTTGAAATTATTTAAATTCTACGTTTATAGTAAATACTCTTAGTTTCGGTACTGTATCAGTCGTATAGATTTTTTATTTCTGCACCGACATGATTTTGTGACAGTGCTACTTTCATTCAATTATTCTATATAGAGTTTCTGTATATTTTTCTATTAAGGTCATCTCGCTTATGATGGGCGACGGGATATGCTTGCTCATGACAGATTATATTTTCGGGTTCGTTCGCCGGAGGTCATTATCTTAGTCAATGTTGGTAGCGATAATTACCTAGTATCCTTTATTCTACGAGTTATCTATACGTAAAAAGAATGAAAGGAAAATAGGACTAAAACATCTGGCAATGAATTTAGAAAATTCTATTAAACACGTTTATTAAGGAAAGATTTTTGGATATTACTATTAAAGCGATGCCCAAACGTTACTTACAGCTTTTCCTAAGTTTTATAAAGAAGCACTCATTCTTAATTTATTTTAAGGGTATTCTCTAATATACTTAACTCGTTAAATATGAATGCATGAACCCGTATAGGATCTAAAATAATATCTAATATATTCCAACATCCAGCCGCCATCAATCCTCGAATTGAATTAATCTATTTGGCATGTTCGATTCTACCCAACTAAGCGCAGTACACAAATTATTGCCGGCAACGTTCGCTAATCGCTAAATTTCCCATTGAGACGCGGTACAATCGCGGCTGATTGACGGCCCATTTCAGGTGTCAAATAACACCAGGAACTAAGCTCTCAGGGTTGGCACAAGAGGGAAATTTGCGTTACCGTAGCGGGAAGCCGACAAGTCGGTCGTATTCAAATTGACGTCATTAAGTCAGGCGCACGCCGCGAGAACGCCCTCAGAAATGAGAAGGTATTTACTTCCAGACGCTCAAAACCTTGACGTGTCAACCCTCGGGTGGAAGCCTGCTGACTTTGAGTTGCGATTACTTACGAGTTACCATCACTAAAATAGGTTACCAATATAAATTTAACTTAAATTTCCGCCATGATGAATTAGTAATAGAGTTCGCTTAATATAAAATAAACAGATCACTTTAATTAATTGCTCGTAATAGCCCTTCTATCTTTTATGGGGTTATGAGTGGTCGTTTATTTTAAGGTTTGGTAAATTTTCCCAAAACGTTTTTTGCGAAGCTTCATTTTTGGAGTTTTCAAGAGAAAGTCATTTTCATATAAGTGCCATGTGTAAAGGCATAAGAAAAGAAGGAAAATTGAAATATGTATAAAAGGAGGATTATATTTGGAATAAAAAATGCATAATGAATATGCATCAATTAAAAATTAAAAAGTATACAAAAATGCTTAGGTTCAGTAAATTACTAACACATTTTTTTTATAATATAATAATAATCTACAATAACACGGCACAATTATTTCCATTTGTCTCAATTCATACCTACTCTTTGTCTCAAAGTAATCTAGTGCAATCACATTAAAGCATCCGTTACCAAGCAAGATTACGTCCAGGGTCGTATTGATTGGTCTTCAAGTCTATTGAAGCTAGTAAAAGAAAAAGGATCAAATCCTTTCAGAACTCATAACAAAGAAGGATTATCTGAGGCTGTAATAATAACACATTGTATTGGTGTAGGTTTTATCCAGATAAATTTCTCTTTGCGAACATTTCTGGGCGAAATAAAGTTTAATGAATTTCTTCGAAAACTTCCAATACTAATAACAACTAATTGTGCATGACTTTCTGTATGTATTTATTCCATTTTAATATAACTTATCTCAGGGTTAGGTAATCTCTAGACTAATCTTGATATTTTGAATAACGGTAAAATAGAAGCCGATGTGTTGGATTATTTTATTTTCGTTTTAATATGTTTCAATCACTTTCAGTTAAATCTCACTTTTCTCTATCTCCTTCTTTTTTGGTGTCCAAGGTTGTTCGTATCTGGTCCATCCACTTAATTGGGCTGCGTCTTCTTGTTCTTTTGCCGTCAATCTGGTGATCATAAGCTGCTTGAGGCCGTTTCCATCTTTCCTGGCGATGTGACTAAACAACTCAAGCAGCAGGCACTTTGAGGGGTTGGGTCTTGAAGTTTAGTTCGTGCAAAATAAACTCACTTAAATGTTTGTCATTACTAACAATACCAAGCTTAACTATAATCTGTTGATTTGGTTACATAAATTATTTAAATGGTATTATCCTGCCAACTAGCAACTACCCAATATTAGGCTCGACGCGCGCATACATAGTAAAGATAACGTATCGTACCCCAAAGTTACTACACGCCACGAACAATGAGTACAAGTTTCTAAACTTGCCTCTGAAACAATTGCGCTTTGTGTTAACAGCTCACTTGGAAAGTTCTAGATGAAAATTATAAAAAGTATTTCATCTCAGATATAGCCGACGTAGTTGGCGGGGAGCCAACCACCGCACGGGGCCTGGGAAAACTCTAGGGAACCGCCAAGTCAATATTTGTGATGCCATTTAACTGTCCCACCCTCCCGCGCAATATTTTATTGCTTGCTTATCTCGTTTGACTTATGTAAGTGCCTGTATATTGCGCGATTACCTTCGCCGGAGAAGATTCAATTGCGCAGATTTGATATACGCTAGTGAATTAGAATATCAGTCATTTTTATATACTCTAACCAATCTTAGAATACAGAATTTTCAATCTGTGTGACCTAAGAAGTTATGTTTTAAAAATTTAAGCTTGCTTAACACAAAAATGTGTCTTTATTAAATACGTATTTGGCACAAAAAAATTTACATGAATGGCTATTAATATTTGAATCTAGGCCTCCGAACTAGAATAATATTTTAAAGCCAACCAAAATTTACCTATAACATTTTTGTTTATTTTATCTTAATTCCGATTAAACGCATCAGTCTGACAGGAAATCGTTAATTACATACTTAGTAATTGCTCCGGCCATGTGTCGTTCCCGCGGGAAGCCGCGTAATTGCCGGGATTCCTGTGTCCCCGTAATGAGATAATGCGAAATAACAGATTCGTTTACAGTAAACCATTCCTGGATACACGCTTTTGTCCGGATGTAAAATATCTAGATTTTATAATTACGATTGAAAGTTTATTGTACAAATAAATTGTTTATCGCAATGAGTGGACTGTATTCTAAAAGCATTATCTAACCGGTAACCTATAGCTTTAACAAAGAACTCAAGTGGGTACTAGATATTCCAAACAGAAATAGTATATAAGTTATATGCATCGTAGTTCTAGTGATCTTATGTACTTGAAAAAAAGTACATGAATTCCCAAAGAATATTCGCAAAGTTTGTACCATAATTTTCTTCTTTTTCTATTTTCTATTCTATTGATATGTTAGTACACAAACACACATCTAAGGGAACTAAACAATCATCCTTCATATTTGGGGTAAATAAGGGATAAGGAAATTCATAATCCACGTTTAGCCTCGGGGACTCCACAACTACATTCGTGGCATTGTGGTTCTGCCATTCGTTTCGCCGTATATTACCTATACTATATTTGCTGACTATATATACTTATAGTATTATATCAGCATCGGAGATGGAAAGGGTGGGAATGTTCGGTGAATTTAGATTTAAGCCCACTTACTAGGTGTAGATATTATTTTATCCTTTCCTTTGTTTGCCAGACAATAAATAAGCCTACGACGATTCAATAACCATTTTTTTAATGGAATGAAAGGAATGAAGCAATAAGCAGGGATCTCATCCAGAGAGGAACCCCAAGATCCAACTATGAGTACTATCCTAAATTGGTAAGTCAAGTTTTCACTCGAAGCGAATGCCATATAACCTCCGAAACTTTTGCTCTGGATTTAGTTTCATCACCTAAGACAATGGATAATGGTTACAAATTCTGTCTATAAATGTCCATAGACGTTTTCCCTCACCGTAAGAACATCGCTTAGCACTCTAAACCGAAGATATCCGTGCCTAGATACATGAAAATAAAATCCAACCGTCCAATCACATTTCTCCCTACAAACCAAATTCTAGTTACATTGCGGTAAATACCAAATCAGGAAACACATATTTGATCGCGTCGTATGGACCGAGCCTGCCGCAATTTAGCTCCCGGATCCCTCTAACTACATTTTGTGTCATTTTTAGGTACACCGACACTCGCCCTCGTATCACGGTACCACAGAGCAAAGACCATGGTGAGCGTTGTCGGTAGACGTATCTATAAAGTGCCCGATTTCGCATAGGGGTACAAGTTCAAATCGCACCTTGGCCATGTACTAAAGACTCCTCTCTGATGTATATCAGTTTGAGTGTTAACCGATGCTTTTACGGTGATGGAAAGCTACATGAAACATTCAGGCAACTGGATGTAACTATAATATTTAATATTTTAATATAAAGACGTTTAAGTGATATTGTTATTTTACAATGTAGGTATTCTGATATACACCTGGATCTATGAATATGGACTTGATGAACACGCAAGGTTCCCATGTCGTTTCGTGTAAAATCGTGATTACTCAATCCTTGATAATGGTCTAACGAATACCCCAGGTAACCAGGTCTACCGCCAAAGGGAAAAAAAGATAAAGCAAAAACTACGCTGGTTTCTCCGTTGTTCAGTACTCTGTGCACAGTATGCAGTTAACAGTTATGCCAGTTTTAGTGGTCATATCGACAGTACATTACTGTTATTGCCAACCGCTGTTCGCTTCAGAACGTTATCAGAGGCTTAGCGTGAAATTATGTCGGGTTATGGTGTATGTTAATGCGATAGTGGGAACAAATAGGTATCTGCAAAACATAAGAAAAATTTAACCAGCGTAAATTTCATTAAAAAAATGCACTCGTCGAATCGTCTACTTTTGCGAAAGTATAATAATATTTCATCCTTGCTCTCTACAATCTTTGCGTTAAACTTATTTTTTTTTTAATTTACCAACAAATTTGATTTATCTAATAAGATTGATGATTTTGCAAGAAGTAGAGTTTTAAAATATGACAGGACACTTAGAGAAAGACGCCTCCGGACCCCTGAACAAACCAGAAGAGAATGCAACAAACTCACAAACTTTTAACTTTTTAAGAGCCTTAAGATATCGGAATTTAACCGATGAACAGACTTTAAGTCTATAAGCAACTGATTTTTTAATATAGCCATGCATTGCTTCAGATTTTACGAAATGTTAAATTAAAAGAATTGCGTGCTTATATTAGAGACCCAATCACCCTCTTATGAAAATTCGATTTCTAGCAGAGCTATAAAACGGTAATAAAAGTAATTGAGGATCAATTTGCGATAACGGGAAGGTAACGGTAACGAGGGAGCTAGTTCAATAAAATCTCTTTATTGCTACATCTCAATATGTACTTCGACCTTGCCTCTAAAGGCAGTAGCTGTTAATGTTTATTGATTTGTGCTATTTAATTATAGTGTACTATTTATTTTGTAAATTTAATCTAGTCATTTAATTAAGTCTTGTTACCCCATTAGGTAATTGTAATGTATTATAATGCATAACTAATAACTTAGTTTCCAAAAAGTCGAAAATTAAGTTTATTTATTACAGGAATACTTTTGAGCATTTCTCGAAAGAAATGTAATTATTTCGATAAATTACAAATAGTTTGCTAACAAAAAGTACAAGCAAGAATAAAATATAAAACATTTTTGTCAGAACCGAACAGCATCATTCCTTATAGAATCAATATCTTCTCCAGTACCACTTGCAGAACTTTAGCAGCCATCGAGACACGCCGCTAGAAGTAAATCGATGCACTGCGTCGAATCCAGATCAACCGCACTCTTAAATCTCAGTTCTACGAAAATAACTCTTTCCCCAAACGTGAGAAAGATCTTATTCCTACAGCAGTATCTTCAAGTGGTTTCGCCAAAACGTCACGTCTCAGAGTTCGCTGATTGGATATTTTATGACTTGTGACGATACTGTTTTAAGGAAAAATGTTATTTGTCCTCTGAAACACGTAGCAAACTAAAAGTAGGCCTTAGTATATCAACGGGTGTATTGTTAAGAGCATTTCAGCGAACCTTTCATCTGCAAGATTGTAGTGCCGTGCCGTCATTAAGTTTATTAGTGCACTTATGAGTTAAGTCTGGAACAGGCCAAGAAGTGATTGCCGCGAAATTGCTTTGGACTTGTTAGCTAATAGCTTCTCTGTCGATGAGTTATTAAATGACTGTACCATATTTCGCTTTAGTCCCATGATAGATTTATAGATAGATAAAAGATTCCATGGTTCACATTTAAAAATTAATGATCCATTTTTATATCTTTATAAAAACAATTAATGTTAGACTTTAATAACTTCTGCTAATAGTAGTAATTAGTTACTACAGGCAGAAATAATTAAAATCAAATTATATGAAATCGTGATTTTTCATTCAATGATAGAATGTTTTTTGTATTTGACGTCAGCATCAGCTAGAGAACTTTATTTTAAAAGAGTTTCTTAAACATGCATGTTATTTTAGATAAATATGATACGAAGGAGGAAAGCCAATTGTTTTGTAAGCTGAAGACATAAAAGCGATATTGGTTTGTCCCTGACACAGATTAAAGGAAAACCGAATTAAACTTTCTTAGAAAAATCGCTGGTTCGTTTTTTATTCTCGACGTCTGTTAATCCCTTGATTGCCCCATTTATATTTTATATAGCATTTAGGTATGTAAACCCTCTTTTATTTGTGATATTAACTGTTAATATTGTGAGTTGTTATCTTATTTACTACCTCTTTTTAATAAGTAATCCGTACGATAGCACACACCAAATTTGTATCACAGTGTATGTAGGTATTACTGAAATTTTACTGCAAAGTTCACATATGTTTAAAAACACTTTTTTTTTCACCAAAAAAATAAGGTAATCTAAGAACATTAATGAAATCCCTTCGTATTTAATGATTTTTATTAAAGAAGCAAAAAAGAGGCTCACTTATCCATTCAGGCACAGCCTTATTTGTTAGATTGAATAGATTTCGCCTCGAAGCAATACCACGAAAGCCCTAGATAGTTATAATGACATAGCTTTGCCTGGGACAAAAAATTTTACCTGTTGCTATAATAACAAAATAGTAGATATTGTAGTCTGTAATATTTGGTTAACAAAGACTAAAGGTTATTTTTATTTTAAAGAGAATAACGTCATGGCGAAAGGTCAATTCAAGAATACTCGAAACCGCCGAGCTTGCATGAGAGCTGTGAACATGGAAGAAGTGAAAGGTGTATGAATCGTGGCAATTGAAAGATGCAGACTGTACCTTTTCTCCGGAAAAGAGGCATAATTTTATCTCCTTCATCTTTGCTTGTTCTCATACAATGCTTCGGAGCCTGGGGTCCGCTTTTCGACATTTTCCTTCCATTCGGTCCGGTTTACCGCGTCTTCGGTTTTAAGGAACGTTTTAAGTTTCCTAGCACAAGGCGAAGACGAAGAAGAGAGATAAGTTAATGTATGTACATATGTCAAAGTGATTAATTCAAAAATCAAATCTCAATTCAATTTCAATTACTTGAGGCAACATAGCCATAGCCAATCTATCACCGACTGAAATCCCCACAAAGCTTTCAATTTAGTGCCAATTTACTAGCTCCTGGTTGCTTGCAAATTATGCATGGAAAATCTTTATACCTTGAGTTTTAGAATTTTAAATTTGTCAGATACTGGTAATACCTACATATATTATAATTATTATTGGATGTATTTTAGAAGATTACTAATTTGCATATATTTGAGTCAAAGTTTGTATAACGGTATTTCTATATTCAGTGCTTCATATGGGGAGAATTAATAAAAGAAATTGAAATTAAAGTAAACCATTTAAACGCAATACTAAATTCAATAGTAGACATGACATAAAACACGGGTGAAAACTGATTAGGTATTGCCTAGCACGGCTGAATATGTGAGTAGAAACACAGTTATTATCTCTATAAGGGTCATATACCAACTACAAACACATACTTATAATATAAAGGATGCTAGGATTTTTTTTCTATTGGTGCCGGGAACCACATTGCGAAAAAGAATAGGACTACTCCATTTCTTTCCCATGGATGTCGTAAAAGGCGATTAACTTGGAATTCCGCTTGTAGGCGATGTGCTAGCAATTCGTCACTATTTGAATCTCAATTCCATCATAAAGCCATACAGCTGAACGTGGCCTTTCAGTCTCTTGAAGACTGTTGGCTCTGTATACCCCACAAGGGATATAGACGTGACTATATACGTATGTATGTATTAAGTAGTAATTAATAAAAACACATTTTATAATACTAATACATATAATCACGTCTTTATCCCTGGGCCTTTACATCAGGGTAGACGAGCCAACAATTTAAAATGACTGAAACATTCAGCTGATGAAATGAGCTTCAAATAGTGTCAGGTTGCGACCCCATCGCTTTTAAGAAGAATCCCAAGATTTCTAATAGGAAAAAATGCTTGAAAATTCATACCACATTACAAAAGGAATTGAGTGTGAGCGTAAAAGAATTTTAGCTAAGACAACACGGGTACGTAATGCTGTTGGCATCTAGCAGATTGAAAGTAAACAGCGGTGAGAAAATGTCACACCGACCGCGCTCAAAAGACTGCATGGATTGAACCAATATTGGTTTTACGACGCTTGGTTTAGTCAATGCATTTCTTGAATTTGAAATTGTAAAGAGTTTCATACAATCAGAGATGTCAAATTTTATTGATAGAACTTAAGTCACGGGACGCGTTCAGCTGTATGGCTTAATGAATGAATCTTTTTAAACGGTTTTATTTAGCTCACCCCGTTTGTTTTATTCTTGGGTCAAATTTAGTAATTCAAATTTCACCCTCTTCCTGTCAACCGATTAATCTGAAATTTTGTATACACTTTGGATTTTGGTGACAATATAATTATGTTTATTCATTATCATTATAAATTCAAGATGGCCGCCGTTACAAAATGGCGGATAATTTAGGTTTCATTAATCCCATCAATATGGGTATCAAATGAAAGGGCTCAACAAGCAGAATACAATATACTATAAAAAATTGAAATCCAAGATGGCGGCCTCTACAAAATGGCGGATAACTTAGGTTTTATCAATCCCATCAACATGGGTATCAAATGAAAGGTCTCAACAAGTAGAATACAATTTACTATTCAAAATTAAAATCTAAGCAGTGGGATAAAATGTAGCCTATTAGTAGAGTAAGATCTTTGCAGGGACTACGTATAGAGGAGTTGGACTGCAATAAACTAACGGGCAAGAAACCTTGCAATAATGAAGCACTAAATGAATTAAACAGAATGCGAAATAAAAACTAAAAACTAGAAAATAAAAATAGGTAAAAAAACTTTTTAAGTTAAACGGTTTTATGTTAAACATACACACATACATTGCAATGTTTAATATAAATGTACTAAAAACCAAAAAATAATAAAATAGATACAGTCGTGGGAATTATAAACATATGCATAGACTAGACTAAAATAAAACCGTGGGGCACGTCAATTGTCTACAAATTATAGACTTAATGTGCGATAGAAGAATCGTTTAATTCGTCGTTAGGCAGTTGGCCCGCAGACGGTGCGCAAATTACTTACTATTTTGCTGGCTAGCGAGGAATCGTTTCACTGCTCGTAGTTTGTCTTTAATCGACAAAACTTATGATAAAAGTACTACTCGCTCAACATTATGAAACCCTAAAACTCGCTTAATCGAGCTTGCTAACTTGTATCCACATTCTAGCCCTACTTATCACACGTCCATCGTTGTCGGTTGAACAACTGCCTAATTATAGTGTAACATTACAAAACAAACATTTTAATCAACGATTGTAGACAATTGACGTGCCCCACGGTTTTATTTTAGTCTAGTCTATGCATATGTTTATAATTCCCACGACTGTATCTATTTTATTATATATTATTATTTAATAATCTCGCTGACTTGGTTTCTTTGTCAAAAATATTTTCTGCGGGATTTGAAATGATTAATCCTGTGTATTCTTGAAATAATTTACACATTGAATTAATAATTATGAATAGTATTTATTGGCGACTTTCATATAAAAAAAATCATCTACTTCTATCATTTTAACAAACAGAATATCATGCTAAAAATAGATTAAAAAAATAACAAGGAATTTTCCATAAAACATGAAAAAAATACCGCCCAATTCCGTCGTCCAATATTTGCATACTACGTCCGATTCATTTATATTTCAGGCCAGTTAAAAAAATGTCGTTAGAGATCGCAATAAAGCCGGTGCTGCAACACGGCCCGGTTATGTAGAACCGGTCCGGCGTCCAGCTTGACCTGACACTTGACTCGGGTGCCGGATGAAACAACACGGCTCCTTAATTGCTGTCAACTGTACATGCGGATATTGATTTCCGTGTTGTAATATATTCTGTCTTGTCGAACTTGTAGTGCGACTATGTTCATCCTTGGATCAAATTAATTTCTCAATTTTAATCCTCTTTTTGTTGTACCTAGTATTAAATTGAGAAAGAGGAAGCAGAAAGATTCCAAAGTTAAAAGAAGTTTTAGTAGTTACAAGTATCATTAAAATCCATAGCTCTGTCAAGATATTCCTTTACAAGCATCAACACAGTTTATCCTGTTTGGTGTTCTCAAAGAATGAATGGATCAAAGGCATGTTTTACATTTCTCTTTATAGAATGTGAGAAGTTTTATCTCCGATCGATTTTCTTTATTTAATATGTAGAAGGGGTTTCTCTGCGTAAGGTGAAACTTTTTCAAGGTATCGCCTTGACGTGATCTTAGCTGTAAGACGACGCGATAAAGGTAATCCGAGCAATTTACATAACGCCTCGCAAGCAGGGTCGGGCAGAGTCCCGGCTTAGAGTTAGATAACAGGGGATTGTTATTTACTCTCAATCAAAATTCGAAACATTTTCGCTTGTTTTGTAATTCGCCTTCCCCTAACTACTTGAACAATTTCCAATAACTATTATTATTGTGTTATATTTAGGTTGTCATGATTTTAATATATTAAGAGGAAACATTATAGCTGATACTATAATCTTTTTTACTCAACATGGTTCCAAATCCTGCAGAATAGGTAAAAATAAACTCGATCAATTGAATGATTAAAACGAAAAATTTTATGACATTTTTACTTACGTTTTAACTTCCTATGTTTATCCAGCAACGGGCTTCTCGATGTGTGTAAGATTTGTTTTTTCCTAAAGTTATGGTGGGAACATTAAAACAATATCACTTTGTGCTGGGCCAGCATGCTTCTTACGTTAAATAGCCCTGGCGTGGGACATGCCACCAAAGCCGACCCTATGAAACCTCTCGGGTCTACTTCCGTAGAGTGAGGTCGTAGCGGTTAGCGGACACTTGAATCGAAAGTGCCTAAAGCCCACCTCTGCCACCAAAACAATCTCCACTTTATAGGGTCTATTTGCTCAAGATCATCCTTAAATAGGCGAAATCTAATATAAACAGAACAAATAAAAGATCAAGCTAGCTCCAAAGCAAATTTGTAAGTTGTATGACTTAACTTGGGATACCAATTGTGGTATAAAATAATATAGCCTAACTATAGGCGCCAAAGAGGTAGCGCCTTTGATCGGTGAGGCTTTCGAAATAAAAACTTATCTCAAAGAATAGATATCCCACAGCATCACGTAACTTGACTATGAAGAACATTCCCAAGGATGCCCCTGGATAAGATAAACCATGGCCAACACGGAAGTCTTTAAATACATTAGGTTGATTTTGCAAATAAAATATTTTCAGGTGGGGTTTAAGCAAGTACCTACAGCTTGCCTTTGTAGCGTCTTTCCTCCTACACCGGCACGCTGTATGTTATCATAATAATGCCATATCGATATACTGGTCTTCGTAAATATGATCTGCCAGAATCAATACGCTAAGAAGAAGGTCTTACGAATAATTATAGTTAAAACATCTTGAAGTTTATTTATAACATGAGTCGATAACTCGATAGATTTATTCACTTCACACTAGACTGGGCGGGTATCGACGATGCGCTTTGCGCCTCATTTCACTCTGGCGATGCGTCGGCTCGTCAAGCAATTATGCCAACAGCCTATTTTTATTAAAGCCTTTGAACCGATGCGAAATAAAATGATTTATTTCTGATGACATTTTTTTTATATTGTTTCTATTTTTTTTAGACTTTGTTGGTTGTTACGTATATGATTTGTTCTATTTTCAAACAGGATCATGCTAGGTATAGTGAAATGTTCAATGGGTATTATGTGTGGTATTTATAAGATCGGCAGAAGTTGCTACAAATGTATTAAGCTGCAGTTATATCATGTTATATCAACTCTTCCATATGGAACAAATGCCGAAATTGAAAAGAACAAATAGTTGGGAAATCGAATAATATTTTTTATTTTAGTTACATGTCGAATACATGTAATAGTTTTATATTATTAACATGAACCTTAAATTTCCTCAATATTATATAGACTGAACATACTGGTTCAAAATAAAATAATTCATAGCTAAAATAAATAACAATTACCGAGAGCATCTTTTACTAACGCTCACATGTCCCGAACCGCCATTCATATTAATCAGGGAGACAAGGCCTTTCCAAACATACCAGCTTTTTATATGGCCTAAACGTATTCTCCTATGATTGATGGCTGTGTTCATGCTGTTTCGGCTTGTATTATCTATAAAATGAACCCTAACACAGTAACAATGCGGCCCGTGATGGATTATGGGCCGTAAAAAATCTTGTGTTACGAAAATGGGTGGTACGTTCAGTATTCAGTTACGAAGTGAAAAAATATTATCGAATATTTGTTTGATGCAATTAAAAATTACTTACCAAGGATTCGTCCTGGGTTACTGCTTAATTGCAAAAGTCTGATAGCAACCGCACTATGTATAAATAAGCCTCGAGACAATATTATATTTTGGATATAAGTGAAATGAATGAATAAACGTTTAAGAAAATTCCATAAAATATTAAGTTTATCTACGATAAATTAATTTCATTCGTTTATCTCTATAACTTAGCTTTATTACTTTGTAAAATTTAGATAATAGTTCTAATTTCATTATCTTATAAAGTAATTAAAGTTCAGTCTACATTAACTTAAGCCCTCTGAGTTAATATAGACTGAACTTTCATCCCTATTAAGTAACATTTTTACTCGCAAGACCTAAAATCTCAAACAAATTATGCTTTTCAATCTCGCGGTCTCTATTTTAGCGATTTTTAAAGTCCATTTGATTATAAATTGCCTACCATAATAGGGAGTCGTTAAAAGAGCCCGGGATCGCCTCGAATCATGCTTGTGAATTAATGAGCTGTAATAAGCCTTATGGTGAGGTGGCGCCGAAACTGCCGCTCTGATGAACGCGAAGTCATTATGTGTAAGAAAGGTTTGCACGTGCAAATGAAGTATGATTAGGGATCTTTCTGTCATTCTAGTGTTAAAGGAAGAAGGTATAGAGGGAGAACACAACAAATATAGTAAGAGAAGAGATACAAACTAAATAAAAAACAAATACTATCACGTTTTTATCCGTTACGGGGCAGTTAGAGTCAACTGTCTCTATAAGACTGAGAGGCTAAGTTCAGGTTAAAAGAGAGAAAGGTTTGAAAGAAACCTCTTAAAATATTGATTTGCTTTATAATCAAATAGTTTGTACTTAATAATGTAAGGATGGTACCTACGTATAACTGTAATCGATGATATTGGTAACGGATTCTTTGAGAAGTCAAACCGAAGTTTTAATTAGCGTTCATCGCAAATTTTGCCCTTTGTAAACTTTGTTCAATTGTAAGATCACGGTTGCTAATCCTATCTTAAGCAAATTTTAAGTAGGTATTTGTAATATTTCTAAAAACGTGTACACGTTTATTATGCATACCGATATTAATATTTTCAGTTATTAATATTATTATTTTTTTACTTTTAACTAGAAAAAGAGCGGACTTTAAAAAAATTATGTATAGCAAAAAAATAATCGAATTTAACTGAGACTTAAACAATTAGAGAGCAGTATAATAATCTAAATAATGATTATGATTTGTAAAACACATTGATATTTAAAAAAAACTGATTATCTTGTTAGAACGCATTTTAAACAGCCTACATAATGTGAAGCGGCAACGAAAGAAGGGAACCAAAATAGATGAGGATCGATATCGCCACACCTTGAGGGCGAGCGGTCAGCAGTACATAAGGCTAATAAAGCCACACCTCAGCACTAATAAACTAGATTATTACCGGCCGAACGACCAGACGGAAGGCATTCATCCTTAACAGGACTGTAAATAAGACGGTTTTAGAATTGGAAGTAAACTTCCGAACAAATGTTTACGCCTACCAGAAACCAAGTGTATTTATGCCTTTAGGTATAGGTAGGTACTTATGAAGGTCGGATCAAGAGTAACCTAAACCGATGAGCTTATATGACTAGTTATGAATGTAGATGAAGCGAAAGATGTATACATCGATCGTGGCAAGTACAAAGATAAAATCTCTGTTTATCTCTCCCGAAAGAGGCGTTATTTTATGTATATATGGACATTAGAGTACAGATCAGTTCCTTTGTGCGATAGAACCGTTCACGTAGTACCTGTCGCAACGAAAGGGTTGCGGGGCCCGAGTCTTCGGGGAATATCCATGCGGGATAGGAAGCTCCGATATGAAATTAATGATTATCGTCTGACTTTCGTGCCCATGTTTACATGGACCTGACGTGCTACCAACCAGACTTGGGAATTTTCGAAACCCCAAAATAAATGTTACTATTTTTCTTTTGTCGCCCAATACGATGTCCCTAAAAGAGTGATTAATTGGTTATGGCAGGACCGCAATAGATATTTTTAGGATATTCCTTTTTTCAATACTTTCGGTTTGATAAAATGAAATTATGATATGATGATGGAAAATGGTGGCAATACTACGAAGCTTTACGTTTTTACAAATAGAATTAAAAACGCATTAACATATAACCTGGTGCATATATTTATATAAGTTTTTCTTGAAAAAGTTGTAGGCGTGTAAACACTTCTATAAAGGCTTAGGAATTATGATGATGAATGGAGCACCTGCCAACTGTGGTACAGAGAAATCTTGACAAAATGCCCTTAATATCAAGCCCCACTTTTATAGGATTAGCGAGCTTTCTAAATTATATTTCTTTGAGACATATTACTCATGTTGTGTCTTGAAAATTTATATTTAAAATATTTTACGATACGTCTTTTTAATATTTAGACGTTGCATATCTAGTATGATTGAATATCGGTAAATCATTCAAATATTTCAACAGGAATTTAGCTCTAGGTTTTTAAATAATAACAATTTTGTACAATTGCATTATTTAAGTTGGATTAAAATAAAAACAACCAGAGCAAGGATATCAAATCTATAAAAGTTTATGTCATAAAACTTTGCCAAAAAAGTTAAACGGTTTGGTCATGAAAAGTTTTGCTAGTGCTAAAATAAAACTAAAACTTCAACTACGATTTATTGCACATACTTATACACACACACATTTGACCGAAATTATTATATTACAAGGATTATTCGTATTAAATAGGTGGAGCCGCGGGCGAACGCTACTTGCTCGTATCAACAAAAGTAATAACAGGACAACAACTGATCAACATGCTTATATACATAAACAGTTTCTTTAGAGGTATCGGATCAATATAGTCTTAAAAAGTTGTACCAAGAAACAAATCCACTTAAAATCGTCACGAGACACGTAAAAACAATAGAAAACAAACCTAACTATAGTAATTTCACTAAGAAAAATCTCTTTTTTTATATAATAAGGAAAGCCACAGAGCATGAAGCCCATGGCTATGGGTTTAACAGGACGTCACGTTAAACGCTAATAGTAAGTACTCGTAAGTAATAAAACCTACGTTACCGCCTCAATTTTTTTTTCATGAAACGTTTCTCGAGCACAATAGCAGCCATTTCTTTTACGTTACAGACCTATTAAAAGTTCTATTGTCAATGATCGCATGCCGGAATCTGTCCAAACATGAGTACCACAGCCCCGGGACTAAATTGGAAAAGCTTTCGAAAGCCTATCGAAGCCTATATATAGTACCGTGCACTGTACTCTATACTCGTACATACGCACCCTTTCGATAGAGATCAATGAAATGATTTTGCAGCCTGTGCAAATATTCTTCGCGTATGTTTCCGGCTCGGCGATTGAACGAATGGGAAATGGGTTGATAGACTTCATTTCATACAGCTTTTGGTGATTCCATTTTTTTTTATGTTACCTTTTTTGCAATGTACATAAGTTATGAATGTGGGTTGGATATTTCCTATATGCAGGGATCGTGACAAGCGTAAAGATCTCTGCCTACCCCTCCGGTAACGAGGCGTGATTTTATAGGTACCACGTAAAAATATCCTTTTGAACATTCTCGGGCTGCACTTCCAAAAGGCTTTTATAATAGGTTTTACACAAAACCTCGTATATTTCACGTTTTTACTGAATGTAAATGTAATAAAAGCTGTTGATTGTAAAGTTTAGGATACACTTAAGAGATCATATATGATTTCAAAAAGATTCTTACTTTTGCTTGCGTGACATCACCTACGAAAATGACCCGAGAAAATAACTATGTACCTTGATATATTGATAGATAAATTGGTATAAACTCGTAGATTTTTTTGATACCATAGCCAAATTTGAATTTATGTTAATTGCTTCGCTTCAAAGTTATTTTTGTTGCGTTTGTTTCACAATTGGTATATTGTATTACATGAAAATTACGCAATTCTATTTTCACGAAATACAATACTCAATTAAACAATTGTTAAATTTACAGAGTCTAATTAATTCAGTGCTTAATAAAACATGGTGAAGGTAAAGCCATTCTCAAGCATTTTAAGTTAAGTAGAATTTGTTGACGAAGGAAAGTAAGAAAACATTCTTTTTATTAGGTCGTAAAGAACCGTACCGAATTCTCGAATTTGCTAAGTGCTCCCAGGTTGTTACGGGTAGTTAAAGTACCCGAAATACTATGTTGCCTTAAACAAAATATAGGTTATATATTAAACTACATTTCAAACAGAAATTTTATTTGAATTTGAAACATATATTTTGAATAACAATAGTTTCAATACTAACCCATGCTCTTACGGTGACGGAAAACGTTGTGAGAAAGCTTGTACATTTAGCCAACTGGATATGTGTATTTAACTATGATCGATCCAATACGGGTCCGCTTTACATCCAAAGATTGCGAAGGTCAAATGGGAGTCGCTTCGTGGAAAAACCTGACTCACCCAATCCAGGATCCATGGTCAAAGGCAAAACCCAGGCTCCTCTCCAGAGTGATGGGGCCAGGAAGAAGAAGAAGGTTATTACTTGAGTAGGCTCATACATCTATATAGTTTTTTCATGAAATTCCCGCTCTCTCACGGAAATTTCGGAACAACCTCTCTTGGTACAGCTCTAGACCAAACAAGAAACGTAATGTTTGATTAAAAATTTAAATATTACGTTTCTTACGAGTAAGTTTCATATTTTTAATCAAACCCAGCGGTAAAAGCTGTGCGGTGATATGTCAGTTAATCAATCATTTAGTGTCCCCTTTAACTTTTACAGTTAAGCACCCAATTAACATATGAGAAACAAAATAATTGTATTAATATGAATATAAGTTACGTCACCACCTGGCATGTGCCATAATTCTGACATAATCGTTTCTAGTGTTACGATTTATAAAATGCATTTTCATTTCCTGTTTTCCATACAAGGTCATAACCTTGACTTTTCTGCTTTAATGCCAACTAGAGTCGAGTGCCAAAATGCAAATCATGAAACTAATGGATAGGAGTCTTGTAAATCAATAAGAGTCAGTTTTTGTCAAAGATGTGCTGTTCGGTTCCCCGCACTTTAGGATAGGAGCATGCTATCCTTTTCTATTTTCTTTTAATTTAAAAAGCGACATAGGAAATCACATTGAAGGGTTTGGTAGCTTCGTGTTTAAACCTCCTAATCCAATGTAGGATCGGGGTCTAAGGATGTAATCGGGATTAACGCCAAAAGATTTTTTTTTGTCAAAGATATTGTTCTATAAAGGTCACATTAGGAACGACACTTGGCCTACTTTTAAATGTATCGCACACAACCATCCTCTTGGCCTATTTTGGAAACACAAAGCTGGTACAAGCTGTTGTTTTCAATTGCAAACACATTAAGTACTTTGAAGTATCCTCTACATCTCTTCATAACAACTTTGATTTAATTACTCATGTTTTTGTTGTTTTTTATCAAATATAAAATACAATATCTATAAATATCTACGTGAATATGTAGTGTTCCAGCTTTAATTATTGGTGTTGTTGAGAAATGAAGTAAATAACCATATTTTCCTATTATTGGTATTTGTAGCTTTTAAATACTTTCTAATTAAATCACTTAAGTTCCGATGAGGTTGACAGAAAATTATGGTTTATGTTTCTTAATGACTTGACTTTTCCATTGCCCTATAGCATGAATTTAAGCTATGACAATTCCCAAAGCCAGCCGGAGATCAGGTGGGATTCCCCCACTACCAAGCGTATTAGCATTAATTTACATAAACGGATCCAATTCTAAGTCCGTCCAGATTTAAATAATGAATGGTTGCTATTCCAAGTTTGTGGCGAGTTCAGAAGTTTATACAAAGGACCATTGGGGATACCATTTATTAACATCCGACTTGCTATACGAACGCTATTTACGCGAAGATTAATAGATTATGACCCCAATCAGCCACAGTAAGCAATTATACTAAACAAATAAGATTGTGTACAGATAACCCGACCTGTTAATCAAATCGCTAGAATAGGGAAACAGGGAAATTGAGTTATGTCAGATTATACACTGCATTTTCCATTTGGTGGCCACGTAACTAACGGTTTATAGTGTAGTAACTACACTATAAACCGTTAGTCTGCCATGGCATGGCAGACTACTTGGGGAACAGATGTCTGGCCATGCCGCTACCGCCCAGGTAGAACGGGCAGGTCAAAAAGATCATGGCTGGACGTCGCAAAAGATGATATGCGAGCCATTGAACTGATATCCGAGGACGCCGAGAACCGGACCAAGTAACCGGAACCACTTCTATGTAGGGTACAACTGGGAACACGCTGCGATTAGAGAGAGTAACTAATGGTTAATACTGAAATTGACTTAGTGACTTCCGAGTTAATATAGCATGTAGAAGTTACGATTCGCGAACAATATTAGCAATATGAAATACATTACCTTGTATGTGCCATGTTGATCTGGTTTTCTACTTATAAGGATCACCCCAGATCGTATTTCAAATAATGTAGGATGCAACTAAATGAAAACAGTAACATGTGAAAGGTCAAAATAAGCTGGTAAGCAAATAATTCAACAGTACGGTGAATTAAACTACTGCTTATAATATTATAACGTTGTTTATTTGTTACATTATTGGAATAAACCGAATAATAACAATATATTTAAAAAGGAATATCATTTTGTTAGTCAGTTTTGCCGTGGTTTACATTCTGTCAGATATTCTCATAAAATAATACTCCAAATGAAACGGAAACATAACTTGTTCCGCTCCTAATTATATTTGATTGTTTGCACGAGTGGCAACAATATTGTGAAGGAAGAGGCTTAATTGAAACAAACGAACTCGATTCATCAAGTTACTTGTTACGAACTTAAGAAGATTGGCAGCTAATAAGCTGTATTATTCCATTCTGTCCGAACTTAGGAAATAATGAATCCTCAGGAGAAATTACCTGTACATGGAATTAGATCATGTTGTGTGTTTTCCGACAGAGTTAAACAAGAATACAACATTGGGATGTTGTAAAGAAAGCAATTAATAGTTAAGGATTACTTGCCTTATTCTAAATTTATATCATTAAATATTAAATTTCATTACAAACTTGAAAAGAACGAATTCATCCATCCAATAAATGATAAAAAATTAAATTTTTGGAGCACAAGATATTAATATATTTGAGTCTTTACAGCCTCCTAAAGAGACTGACTGAAAAAAATAAGTAACTAACTTCAGGTCAGGAAATTTAAAGGCAATAATTTATACTGATACATTATGCTATTCGTTAGCATGCCTTAAACTTGCAGAGTAAAAGCTGATGAAGAAAAAATATGATTAATGATGAAGAAATATAGGGTACATTGCGCAGCGTGACTGAGTATTTTGAGACGTAAGTAATATATCTTCGCTTTTTGTTCACCACATCTGAACTTGGTTAGTAGCTTTTATAAAAATACTTATAAAAGCTACTAACTAAACTCAGATGTGGTATATAATATAGCCTTATACTATAATATAGCTTATTGTTAAGCATATTGAACAATAATATATTATTAACACTTATTGCCTTTTTATTAGCCTATGAAATTATTTATACATAAATGTACAGAAACTTCTTCTAATTATCACTATAATATACATACATACATACATAAAATCACGCCTCTTTCCCGGAGGGGTAGGCAGAGACTACCTCTTTCCACTTGCCACGATCTCTGCATACTTCTTTCGCTTCGTCCACATTCATAACTCTCTTCATACAAGCTCGGCGGTTTCGGGTACTTTTGATAATAATATAATATAATATAATCAGAATAAATCTCAATTAATTAAAAATATAAAAAATTGGGTAGTCAATCTAATCACCAAGCGATTATTTTTGTTAATAAATCCTTTAAACTCAAACAGTCATTCCCGATTGTCTTAGAAATTGTTTCAGTTCGACGGGTTCAAACAATTTCGTATTGAAATCAAACGAGCAGCTCATATTTATTTTGAATGCGATTAGAATTGGAAATGTACAAAGAAAATGTAACTTATAACTTCCATCTGAATGAATTAGATAAAGTTATAATTTATTTCGCAAGATAGGTAGCGATAAAGTACCAATATTTCAAGAGTAATACAGAATTTTAATATTAATGTAATATTGTAATTTAAAAATTATCTCTTGAGGAAAAATAAAGGAAGTTAGAAAGAAGACAACCGGATTTCACAAGTTTTTCTATAAGAACGTGGTCATCATCAATATTATGCCACAAACTTAAAGTAGAAAATAATTTTTTTTTTATTTACGTCGTTTCATTAATATTTTTCATTAAATAAAATAAATACTTATAACTAGGTATAAATTTTCCATTTTAGTAAGCTACCTGTCACAATCTCAATTCCATCATTCCATGACCATGTCTCTCAAATATTTTCGAGACTACTAGCTCTGTCTATCCCCTAAAGACGAGATATATATATGTATGTATTTATCATTTTCACAAATGCCATCTAAAGCATTAATAGGCTCTCGAGAAGTTGTCTTACTGTTCTTATCTTTCACATACATATGTATGTATCTATGTGTGGCGTTGCTGAGTCAGCAGTAACTCCTACTCAAATATGACCTAAGCCACAAATCACTTGCCACCGCACGTGGCGTTTGGCAATTAGCGTGTATATCATACTTTATATTATAAATGAGAAATTTTGGGAATGTGTATGTGTGTTATGTTGTAACTTTTACGAAAAACATACAGAAGCTAGAAGTACGCTTGCTCCTCCCGCGAAAACAAAAATTCCCATTTATTTCAGAAAATCCTCTCTTTTTGTGCACTAGCCTATGTACACACAAACTTGCACGGCAAATTACAATCTCTAGATACAGCGGTTTGGGGTGTGCGTTGATATGTTTAGTATTCTGCACTTTTATTATCTTATAACTCATACGTCTCTGTTATTTTAACAGTCCATCAACAATACACGTGTTCGGGAAAGTAAAACATTTATGGTCATATTGGAAAAGAGTGTAAGGCACGTCCGTGTAGAGTTAAAGTATTAGGTATAATATCGCATAAAGTTTATGGAAAGGGTTATACTCGTATATTACTTTGCCTATAAAAAGCCTTTACTTATTATAAATACTCAAGAATACTATCTTAACTGTACCAATGAGAAAAACATTTGAACATTAAATGAAAGTCTATATTAATTCAGTTTTGTTTGACGTTGCTTCAAGCATTCCACCCACTAATAATACTCTTCAATTCATAATTCTACAGAGACTAAATTTTTCAACTTGCCACGATACCTGCATACTTATTTCGCTTCATCATTCACAACTCTCTCCGTGCAAGGTTCTCGACAGTTCTGATATATATCAATCAATATGCAGCTAAAACAACTAAACAGATCTTACAAAAATCTGGCACACAGACGAGATTTGGCGCGCATATGCATGCGCATATTTTTGGAAATCCCCAAAGGAGTAACTCCCGGAACAAAACCTTTATACCTTCAAATACCTAACAAATCTTTTCTGTAAAAATAAAAATATTTGAATACCATTTTCATGTATTTGTTATTGGACATGGCAACCCTTTACCCTCTCGATAACCTTTCATAACACGTCCGAATTAGAAAAACGCAAAAATCGTCAAGGGCCAAAATCTGCGAGATCCACGATATTCGGTGATATATGGTTGGGTCAGCTGTCCCTCTTCGATATGTAATGATACCACATCGAACCTTAAAAAATACCCTCTAGTTTTATTCGGTTTGGCAAATATTACACGAACTAGGTATCATAATGATATTCGACAGTCGCTCAAAGAGTTTAGGTCGACGCTCTACCATTGATTTTTTCATGGAATTATTCATTTAACTTTACATTTATATTTATTAACAAAAGAAGATACTGACTAATACGATAATGTTCCTTAAACTAAGTTAAACTAAGACTGGCTGACTGATATATCAACGCACAGCCCGCCGCTGGGTCTAGTTGAATTAGATAGGTTTCTTATGTGGTCTATCAGTGTACTAAGAGAGGATGCTTTGAAATTAGCGGGATTTTATGTTTCACAAAGACGGAGCCGCGGATCTACATAACCTATAATAAAGAATAGGACCACTCCATCTCTTTCCCATGGATGTCGTAAAAGCCGACTAAGGGGTAGGCTTATAAAACTTGGGATTCTTCTTTTAGGCGATGGGCTAGCAACCTGTCACTATTTGAATCTCAATTCTATCTTAAAGCCAAATAGCTGAACGTGGCCTATCCGTCTTTACAAGACTGTAGGCTCTGTCTACCCCGAAAGGGATATAGACGTGATTATATGTATGTATGTATGTATATAATGTTTAAATGTGCCGCATTGGGCGAGTCATATGATGCCAGATTTAATTGGCATTCAGGTCAGGATGGAAAATAACATTTTCGAATTGGCCTGGTTTTTGATAAATCTTTATTAGGGGAAATTTAGTTTCTGCCTACCCCTCCAAGAAACATATTTGAGTTAGTATCCAATAAAATTAGCCTCAATCTTATTTAGGAGCTAACTCAATATGTGCAATTTCTCGGAAAAATACTCAACATTTGTAATAACATTCTATAAACTTTTAATTTGGATAACATTTATATAGTTGATTAAAATTCCTAAATACACTTTGGACATCAAAGTGAGACCTTTGGTCAGCAATGAACCGTTATAACACGTTAATGTAGTTAAGAGACCGAAATAGGGCCCTTGAGAATTTGCTAAATAATAATATAGCATTTCTAGTCTAGACGTTTCTATACATATTATATTATGCCTATATTTATAAGAGTCTAATTTATATAGAGAGAGCTAGGTGTGACGTCTAAGTTAAAAGGTACTTTTTTTCCTACTTAAAATTTGTGTGTGCGTATTTATAATAATATGCCTAATATTATTATAAAGAGCCACGGTGTTTAGTTTATTTAAAAATAAATTATTGCCCGTTGCTGTGTTTCATAAAAGTACCTAACTCAAGTTTTAATCCAAGAAAATTAATTGAATCTCAAACCAAATTCACAGTGAAATCAACTTTGAAGCTTCAAGTCCTTGCTTTATAAAAGGTTTCCGTAACCAAAAGAATTCAGCATAACTTTGAGGAACCTCGCAGTCAAGTTGATTTTAAAAGTTAATATTCCAAGTTCGAGTGGCAATTTACACAAGAATTCCATCTGAGGCTGAACTGTTAAGTAGATGCCTGAATAATGTAAGCAGAATGCCTTCCCAAAGAGTTTTTAAGAAGGAATTTTTTTTACGGGAAATATCACATAGATTGAGCTACCAAAGTAATTCAAGATTTGTGATAAGAAACTAAGAATAATATAAATTGGTAAAATTGTTATAACAATATACATATATACAAAAAGTTAGTTTTTCATTATGATCTGACCGGGGATCGAACCCGGATCTTTTGGTTCAGAGACGAGAATCTGACAACTGCGCCAAACAGGCTGTCAAAGAAGATATCGATTGCATTATTATGCATTCCGCTACTTCATTAATCTTATTTGATGCGCTCCTCTCTCGACTTTCATTAGCAATGCAGTAAAGAATAATAAAAATAGCTATCTTTTGATTGAAAACTAATTAGGTTCTTGATGGGTTTTCTATTTTATTTCAAATCAAAATCAAATCAAAAATTATTTATTGTCTTGTACACTGTAAGTACTTATGGCAGTTCATGCTATGAACTAAGGAGAGAACTTAGAGAACGAGCGGCGCACCGAGTTGGAGCATGTGCTTACAATGCACCCATTTAAAGGATTCCTAAACTTATGTTTCGCTTATTTACTTAAATGTTGATGTCCAGCTTATATATAATTTAATTTGGAAAAATTCAAAATACCTACATACGATTCGAAGACTCGAGATAAGAGAAGAGAAGACTGAAAGGTTACCACGTTCAGCTGTCTAGCTTAATGAAATGATAGAATGGATATAATAATTGGGGTGGAAAACAAAAAACAAATTTAAACACTTAAATTTTCGAATACAATAACAAACAATCATTCATTCGCTACGTTCATTATTAGCATAACATGGCCAAGCTAGTAAGAGATAAGACAAGTTTATTACTTTCATATCATGAATTAAGTATCTGCCCGTCATTTGTGTTCTACGTTGGTACATAATATTGAAATTTTAAATAACAGAAGCCAAAAATACAACACGGAAATGAAACAAGCCCATTTATAATTCTCCCGTTTCGTATTGAGACAGGCCGGTATTGCGAGCTGGCATTATATTATTTTCAGTGAAACATGTTCGAACTACCCCTGCAGTGAAATTACAAAAACCGTGACTTGTTAGTATCCGCGTACAGTGGGCAACATATAAAAGTATGCCGACTTCGATACGCTGCGTAGGAAGTTTACTTTTCTCTATGGCCTGCTGTACACTTCCTTCGTGTTTTTCCCTCGCAATGCTGTATTTTATGATAATTGAGTTGACGCGAGCCGGGGTTATTGTTTCAATGCGGAATTTTGCTAGAAACCTCATTCTTTTTGTTTTACTCAGTATAACGTACACTCAAAGGATTTCGTATATAAATGAAATAAATTTGTAAAGTCCTTTCTGTTTCTAAAAGATTTACTTTTAATGCCCTAACATAATTACTGAAATTCAAATCATTGTAGATTAGCTTTATACTAGCTTAAAATGATTGCATAACTTTCATGTTGGTCACATAAAGAAAACAAACCATTCCAAGCCGGTTTTTGAAGTTAATCAGCAGAAGCTTCTTTTAGATGTTAGCCAGAAACTTATCTCTAAATTTCAATTTGATCATTCCGCTAAACTAGGCATTCAAATCTATCTATTAAGAGATAAAGAATGTGTCAAAAAATATTGTTAATTTAATCTACTCATGTAAAGGTAAATAATATTGAAAATACTAAAAATATTTTGATCCACGTCAAATTTATAACATAGAAATATATTACCAAAAATGTAACTCGCCCAAACATTTTCAATAAAGCAAAATTTTTTGATGAAAATTCCACCAGTGTCGGATTCTTCCGGCTTTCCCTACTAATTTAAGTTTTCATTATCAGGAGAGTAGCGTTTTGTATTACAAAGGGATTGTTAGACAATTTTGGACGAAATATACTTAGTTCGAGTCCAAACACTCAGAACATTTGCTTTGAGAATCAAATTATAATGACTTACCTTAATTAAGTTGTATCATTTTTATTCATTTATTCATATAATAACGTCTATATCCCTTGCAAGATAGACAGAGCCAGTAGTTTTCAAAGACTGATAGGCCACGTTCAGCTGTTAGGCTTAGACAAGTTATTGCCTAAAAGTATAATCCCAACTCTATAAGCATATCCCTTAGTCGCTTTTTACGACACCCATTAGAACGATGGAGTGATCCTATTCTTTTTTATATTGGTAATAATATAATAAAATAAATTTTATTTTATTTATTTAAAAATCGACAAATAAAAGGAAATATCAAGTAGGCACCACATACTCGTTATACCACATACGCAATTTTACTGCACATTATTGACTGAAGACTGATTGATTGACTGACTGAAGAACTGTTGACATACAAACATGATCAAGAGCTTCAGTAATCCAGTTCTCGTTGTAATTTCAATAACTTATATTCATTTTGTGAATATCGGCGTCAGACCGAAGAGGGTCAAAGGTTATCGATACAGGAATCAGGAGCGGCCGATACCAAGGGTCCGTCGTTATGGTTGAGGGCCAAATGGACCCTTTTCCTGTACTTATGGCCCTATAATGACTGATGGGCCGCTTATATCGCCGTATCGCCTTATTGCGCCGTGCCCTGCACATTTTAATAACGGTGAAATTTTTATTTAATAATTGTACCTATTTTGGATTAAATAATATTTTCATAATTGATTGTTTATACTTCAAAATATTTTCTTTTGTTAAAGTAAAAAAAACGGGAGGTAAAAGTCAATTTCCTTAACAACATCATTTAGCATTGAATGAATATACATACCTTGCGGGGTAGACAGATCCAACAGTACCGAAAAGACTAAAACGTGTATGGCTCAACTGTATGGCTCAATGATGAAATTAAGATTGATAGCCTATCGCCTACAAGAGGAATCCCAAGTTTATTAGCCTTTCCCTTAGTCGCCTTTCAGGACATATAGATATAGAAACTCTGTTACCTTATTTACAAAAGATTATCAGTGGTATTTCAACAAACTTATAAGTTAACCCTCTTAAAGTGTTATAAGAGGGAGGTAACGGCACTGTGGCTTCATTTAACTCGCATCGGGTCACTTTGAATAATTTGTTCTAATACAGTTTTACGTAAAGTTTTGTTTAGATACGTAATTTTACTACTAGAAGTTCGTTTGATCATCAATTGGGAATGTAAATAATCAAGGTTAATCGCATATCACAATCACATACATATGTATATAAAAAAACCATTTGCTTCCAAATGTCTATATACAAAACACAGTGTTATCAGGAGACATTTTACTTGTGATAGCGCTATCTTCGGCGCGGGCCGGGAGTGCCATCTACGGTAATGGAGGTTGCCCGGGTTGCTGTCGATTAGACCTAACGGCCCCGGGGAATATTGAAATGTGCCCATGCCTCAGATGGTAGAATGAATGGATATGTCATTGCAGATTGTTTAAAACTACCACAAGAGTTTAAAGAAAGGATAAAAATATTCTGTAGATTGTGTCGAAAGATATAATGTTTTGTAAATTATTTTTGCTTAAAGGCCTCTCCGTTCTAATAGGTCTAGTCTTCAGTTTAATATTATTTTATAGATATTGCTCTTTTAAGTTTTACCTATGACATCCGCCCTGATTCTTCTTGTCGACTTAAAATAGTAACTTAGATTATTAATGATTATTAATGTCGCCTGAAACGACTAAGGGTAGGGCTTATAAACTTGGGATTATTTTTTTGGGCGATTGGCTAGCAACCTGACACTATTTGAATCTCGATTTCATCATAGAGCCATATAGTTGAACGCGGCCTATCAGCCTTTTTGAGTCTGTACGATCTGTCTACCCCTCAAGAGATATAGACGTGATTACACGTTTGTATGTATGCTTAAGAAAATTTTGGAATGTTTATTCCAGTCGGTATCACGGGTATATCTATTTTTATAAGTATCACGAGAAATTTAATATCTAGTATGCTTTTCCAACGCACGGTAAAAACATTCAATTAATCGAATAAGGCTGAAACTTTGCACGCAAATAGCTGTTCTGAGTTTGCTTTAACTCCAACGTGAAGAAAACCTTGCCGAACAATATGTATATTAGTGCAAAACCTCAAGAAACGAAAAAACCTTCTTATGTTCTGAAAGCCACTTAACAATTTTACGTTGAAGTGATAAATTTTTATATCGACGGCTTTCCATTTCCATTTTCATAGGGCAAAAAGTGATGACATTTTGTCCAAATATTATCATACTTACACCTCTAAAATCTCTTCATATCCGTCCACTCCCACAAACTTCTGATGCGCCCTCCCCTTAATTTTTCGCTACACTGGTCTCACTCGTTTGGGAAATTGGCGGAAAATAAAACGGAAAAATAACAATTCTTCAGTTTCTGCACATGTATTATTTTTGTTTACTTCTGTATTTATAATATTTAAAGGGTATTATTCAAATAAACATAATCTTGTTACTTCGATGCAAACCGTATTCCTTTCGAAGATTACTTCTTCAACAATAGCGCGGAATGCTGAGAGACATCTTCAAAGCGTCTTTCAATATAAAGCGCTATTTCTATGAGTTTCGCTTTAATATAAATTCCAGCCAGTGCCGTTATTAAATTTACTATAATGTTGTTAGTAATTTACCTCTTTGGCAATGAATTTGGTTTAACCAAAAATTACCTTGAATAGAAACATTATCAGAAGCTTCTTTAGATAACTTAGTTGAAAAAGCCATTTAAACTTCCTGTAATCTCAGTCCAAGCGGTGTAACAGAATTGTTTATAATGATAAATAACTTTTAAGCAAAAAGTACTGCTTAAGATACTCCTGTAATTTCCAACGATGAAAAGCCTTATCTTGTAACTTTGCAGTTAATATTTAAAACAAGTTCAAACTTTGAAACATTTGTGTCAGACAAACAACTGAATAACCACTTTATGGTTTTATTTTGACTAGTTTACCCTTACGATTTATCTTAAAAGAAAAAGCACAATGGATCGAAATTGTGTCGATATTTGAGCGTAACCGAATATTTCTACACCATGTAAAAAGAAACGCTGGAAGAAATAAGATGCACCAAACGGCAGAGATTTAAAATTTGGTTTTTGACTGGGAATCCGTCCTATAGGCAGCACCCATGCCCATGAGTTGCTTATGTTCACCTTCTAACGCTGCTGAGCTAAGGTACTCTTACTCACCAGTGACGAGGTTTGCATGGTGGAACTGGCAAACAGCGTCGGCCTCGTACCAGGAGATGCGGTCCCTGAAGTAGCGGTAGAAGACCGGGAACCCTTCCTCAGGCAGCACCCATGTGTTGCTTATGTTCACCTGCCAATTTATTTTTATTAATTCTTAGACTTTATAAAAAAAATATAACCTACGAGGCGTATACGTAAAGATACACTTAAAAACACATGTTTTTCATATTTTATGTTGTTTGTCATAGAATAGTATTCTTAATAGTTACTTCCACCAACCACAGGTACAATAAGGAACATATCCCAGATTTTTTAATGAAAGTGGGAATCGTATTCGACATTCGATTTTCAGCAAAGAGAACTACTTTATTCTTAAACTGATTTTATAATTAAAACGCGCCTACGTACGGATTTTTTTGTATAAAGCTATCACATAAAACTCGCAATGATTTTGAGAACAATTAAAAAAAAAAGTTATGGTCACAACCCATGACCGACAGTTGGTGATTGCCATTAACCAATATTTAAATCTTCTATAGTCTTATTTATTCCGAATTATATGGATTTAACGTTTTATTTGAATTCTAAACATCTCTGATCTAAACAATTAATCCATACAAAACAAAGTTCCTTTGAAGTTGGCTTGTCTTTGTTTATCATTAGCAAGAAACGTCAGAAGTCTCGCGGAACTCTTCACAAAGACTTTAAGAAGTCGGAGAGACCCTTCACAATTCCTATCTGAAATTGCATGCATAAATTGGAAGACTTAAAAAACAATATCTTTCAACTCTGAATCTTGAAACTTATATAATTTTTTCGAATGGATTATGGGACCAGCGGATGTAAATCAACGAGTCCAATAAAAAGTTTGAACAAAATAAACGAAAAATGGGATACTTCACACAAAAAAGCAGAAATGTATAATTTTATACATTATATCGATAGTATCGAAAGATTTATATCACATCACACATGAAGTTTTCGGTCGTAAAGGCCTGACTGTATATTGTGTCATAAAAGTTTAGTATAAATCATAGATTTGATGCCATTTCTAAGTGTTTCTTTGCAAGTTCACAAACAATAATATTTATAGAAAAATCCCTCAGCCAAATCCTTATTCGTATAAAAAGAAATTAATAAAAAGTGAAAACTGGCACTCGGGTCCGATTTTCCCGTTTGAAGGGTTAAAACTAATTTCCTCTAGCCAGACGGCACCTCTCTTTTCCTGTTTGATTGAGATTTTCGATCTGTTAGGGTTCAAACATATTCACATTCTACTGCTATAGGTATGACAACACACGAACCTCTCCTCCGAAAAATTAAAAAAAAACAAATATATTATTGAAAAAATGCTCATACTACGAACAGAATATGCTCGACAATGTATAAAAAGCTATGAAATAATTTCAAAAACATATAGTCTACAGTCTAGACACTTATAAAGTTTTATTTTCTTTTATAATGACTTATTGCGATATTTACCCATGTTACCTTCATTTTGTATATCCATACTTTTCACCTATTTCAATTTCAATAACACTAAGTATATCATATAATTTATTGTACCTCGAGAGAGAAAATTGAGTTTTCTTTCAAGCTTCGATGTTTTTCACGTTACGTCTGTATAATTTTATTGAGAGGCTTCCAAGAACTCATGTTTATGTCTCGAAAGCGAATTATATTCTGGGGAGAAATTAAATCATTTTAAGTTCTTCCAATTCAATCACGTCCAATTTTTTTTACAGACGTCTCAGGTGACGGAAATATTCAAGATTCTATTCTATTTTATTTCTTTAGATGAGGGTGAGTAGTTACTTTTCTTTTATAAGTGCATGTTAAATTATAACGAAAACATGACTTTAAATAGAATTTAACATTTAAATCTACGAATTATCTGAATGTATAAACCTATTGGAAAAAATCTCACAATACATTTTTTTATCCCTCCCTAAGGTGAATCGTTAAGATTAAGGACAACCCTTCCAAAAACAATGGCTCTTTATCTAAGGCCCCATCACGACACAAAATAAACAATGAAATCAATCTGGACTCTCAAGGGATGCAATCTTAATTACTCTGACTTATTATGCTTAACTTTTGATTTATTTACATTTTAAGTGTTTCCGAGCGTTAATTACTGATAATTTGTGTTTTATTATATAGAATTTTACAATGTCGTATGGTTCCAGGCAGTGCCGTGTGGTTCCCGGCACCAGTAGAAAAAAGAATAGGACCACTCAGTCTCTTTTTCATGGAAGTCGTAAAAGGCGACTAAGGGTTAGGCTTATAAATAAAACAGCTGGCCTATCAAACTTTCAATACTGTTGGCTCTGTCTACCCCGCAAGGGATATAAACGAGATTATATGTATGTAATTTAACAATCGTTGTGATATATTTGTAATTTTAATCAAATATATGGTACCAATGACAGACTACGTTTGGAACTATGTGAGGAATATTTTAATTATGGTTAAACTTGAAAGTAAAGTTTATATTATAAAGGAACGTTCAAATATATGTACTATATGGTTTATATGGAGAAATTATGCTCATAATATTGCCAATATCTGTGTATTAATACAACGATAACATTAACTTCGTACGTGATCCAGTGGTTAATGCGTTTGCTTAATGACCCGTAGGTCGTAGAGTCATGCCCTGCGGGAACCATACTCCTTTATATTGTAATTTCCAACGACTTTGTACACCAAGAGGATCCTGATGAGACGTAACGATTCCCACAGCCTCGTGTTAGGTAAAATTAATTCAATTAGCCAAACGACTCGAAAAGGACTAAATGAGCGTGGATCTTGTTTCTAGAAAAATAGCCTTTGCATGTGTGTTGTGCCGTGTAGTTTAGGCATTTGAGTATCCACTCCATTTTTTTCAAGGATGATGTTAAACCCGAGTAAAGTAATAAGCACTTTCGGCTAGGAGACAACAACAATGGCATTAGCCTGATTAGGGGAACCTACCTAACCTGTTAGTTGGTCACGACTGGCACACGAGAGTACACGTACCCATTCGCAACATCGTGATCTTAGACGGAACCCTTGCCTATCCTCAAAGAGATGATCGCTTACCATAATATAATGACTTTCCTGTGTCAATTATTGGACAGCATTAAATTTCGTAACGACCGTGTAGGGTGAGATTTCAAACTTTCTAGAATGATTCTGTACCTGTCGTTGATTTTTTAAAATACAGTTTGTTTTCAATTGAATATCTTTTTTTGACTCATGGTCAAATATATGTCTACTTTTATGTATGAGATTAGTTATTTCTTCAAATTAGTATTCAGCCGAAGTCCCGGCGGGCTCGCAAAGTAGCAGGCTGTCCCAGAGACTTAATTAACAAGTACAAGTCTCGTCTGTTACCGCCGATTGTGTTCTCTAAGTACCTATTCTTTCCAGTTAATTAACTCAGGATTTAGAGAACAAAGTATTTTGACGTGTGTTATTTTTACTTGCTAATCTTATCAGGTGCCCGGCATTAGTTCAAAGATTCAATAAATTAGAAATAGTACAGTCAACAGCGTAAATAAATAATTACGATTTATTTATAATTTTTCACCAACTAAAAGGAATGTTTACATAACAAGCAACTTCTCAAAAAATAACACCAAGAGCTATTATTTTCTCAAATTTCATTATTATGTCGTTATATTGTTTAAATGTTAAATTTCATTGTTGAATGTTCGGATCTCATTTAATATAAAATGAAAACAAATTTTAACTTTAATAACTTATTTACAATCGAACAAATACAAGTATTAAGTTTACATTTTTTTAAGAAAAATATAAATATTGTATAGTATACAGGTACAGATTTTTAATACTCTAGGAAAAAAGAGATTTTTTGTTTAGATATTTCAAGTAACTACCTACTCATGTTTCTGCAATATTATGATTAATATTTGAAATGTTGGTGAATACAAATTCTAATATTTGCATAATATGCAAATTAATGAAAAGACTAATGGTAAAGGTATTATAGCGAATTGATATATACTGCAAATTCTTTTTAAACTTAAAATCTAATCACCTCGATAGTAACATGTCTTTCCCAAAAAGTATTGAGCATTTGCATATCTAATAAATTCGTAGAACACGGAAACAGTTATGACAAAACGAACTTTTTTTACATACCACTTTTTAGACAATCTTTATATTTGGTTACCCAAATGAATATAAATACAGTTAATTCAAATACTTTATAGATCATTTCAACAGAAACTACGACTACAATTCTGTGTCTAAGACGTTAAGGACATAAATGCTGCATGCGACACTCTAAGCCACTAACTTTCTAAGTAAGTCAGCTTAACATCACGACAAAGACTTAAGCAGTTGCAAACTAAAAGTCATTCTTACCGCTCGTCCTTGGGCCGAGGCGAACAGTGCGAAAAGCACGAATGTATGCCACATTACGATATCGTAGCGTGGCCGTCGTAGCGCGTAGCAGTCGTAGCGCGCACCAATTGTAGCGGCCGCGCTTGTCTGCTACGATAGCGTGACTGCCGCGCGACGTCGCGTGCCGCCCGCCATCGCCTCCGACCCCGAAGCTTGGACCTCCGCGCTTTTATGTAAACAAAGTATTTGACAATAACATGGAAATTACGATCGACCTTTTTGTCTCAATTTATTTATTGGAGGTCAAGGCTAATTTATGACCTCACTCAGTAAACCTTTTAATTTTCTTTTGTAAATTAGTTTTAAATTACTTTATCGCGTTTCAATTTTGTAAAGTGATTCTTTGAACTAGACAAAATTCACTGAAAGGACTATATCTATATCTATCTTTATATCTTATTAACAGCCCCTTATTGTAAACAATTGATAGAATTTCGTAAGGGTCGTTCTCTACTCCGAAATAGTCGAAACCGAAACTTCAAAAGTAGCCAGAACACTCTTGGTTGAGTTACGAAACCTAAACTAGTTTTAATGGGGATCTGTGGCCGTAACTGTGGAAACAGAAGGAAATTTTAATGCAATTCCAATTAATGACTACTTTGTATAGGCCAATAAATTCTTCATAAGTTGGAACTCGGGTTCACAGGAATAGCTGAAGAACACTGATAGACTCTTTGACCCATATTATTAGAGAGAGCTATTATGCCGCGCGCGCCGTCATAAATTATTTCGGAATCGAAATTGGTTAAAATTATCGCAATTTGATTTTGAGTTTTAACGTCGTCGTCTACATATATGTTAAAGATTGATTATTTCCTAAAAACTTTGATTTCGCATCATATTCATTAGGTACTTTCAGTCTTTTCAAGACTGTTGGCTTTGCCTACCCTACTTGACTATACCTGGTGAGCCCAGCAACGCGAGAGTTTTTTATATATTGATGAAGATGATTTACATAAAATTATTTACTATACGGCGTTCAGTAAACTCTCTGCTTACGAAAAAATTACTTTAATTGAAACTTAATTTCAAGAAATTTTTAATGTAAAAAACAAAATTCTGGGATCTGCCATGTTAGATAAGGCAAAAAGAATAGGCTACTTGTTTTCATGTCAGCTACATTCAACAGTCTTTCATAACAAACACGTTTCTAGTATGGACACTGAACCGTCCAGTCTAGAAAAGTTATGTTGCAAACGAAAATAAAAAATGGAACAAATTTCATTGGCTTTTATTTCCAATTCATTTTATTCCAAAAGCAAAACCGTAAAGAACGTAGGTGAAAATCCGTAATACGGACAAAGCTACATCCGTGGCGTGGCGTCACACGTCGGTGTCCGCTGATTAAAGGCTGGCGGATCAAAGAGACAAAAATACGACCAACTCAAACTCAGTAGTAACATGTCGTTTGATCAACATATATAGCCAAGCTTATATGCAAATTTAATTAGAATCCTTTAAACTTTCTGGATCTATTTCGATTTTAATTAAGTTCAGAGCTTTAGAGAGAGAGTTGTATATATAAATGATGATACATATTATTTTGTAGATTTTACCATTTCTAAAATATTTTTTTCGTGATTCTATAAATTTCTAGCTTATTGAAGCATTCAAGTCTTATAACTTACCTTACTTATAAGGGTCTGTATATATGCTACGTAAGGGATAAAGACGTGATCTGTGAGTATGTAATATTTAAAACAAGAATACGATGCTAACTCTACTTACATAGTAGATATTACTTTTATACGTGTTTATAATATGCATTAGTCTTATTTCTAGGCAAAGTTCAAATGTTGTATGATTTCATAAAACTTTGGGGGTGTCGGGAGCACTAAGAGGATTTTCGCAGAATTTTCACGGGAACTGGAAACAGGTGAAACAAGCGAACTTGCGGTAGAAAAGCTAGAATACTACAATGAATTATGTAAGTGTATCCTTTTTTTAAGTTTCCAGCTTTGTTATACACCCACTTGAGTTGTATGTTAACCCTTGAGCTACTTAGATAATCTTTTTAGCATCAAGTCTGCCCACTGTATTTTACAAATTGTTTTTGTACATACTAGAAACATATATCGGTCATCATAAAGTCTTCTGTGTCGAAGATTGAAAGGCCACGTTTAGCTGGAGGACAAGATCATGAAAGTATCTTTTTCAGCATATATTCGCTCACTGCTGGGATATGCCCCTCCAATATCTTTCCACCTAGGTCTCTAAAAGTTTATTCTGTCCCAGATTATCCCGGCATGGTTTTTCATGTCGTCGGACCAGCAAGTTAATGGCCTGCCAGAATTCCAGCTCTTGGTCGCCATTCCAGGACGGATTTGCTTCATTGACCGTCTCCACGTCTGCACACATGGCATGAAATTACATTTGTACATAATATAAATATTTTTTTTTGTTATAAATGATATCATTTACTTGATAAGCTACCGAGGTAGGAATTCAAGTCAAATGGCGCTCGAAATCCATGCTTAGCACGTTTCCGCCGATATTCTGTTTACCACGCAATATTATCTCTGTACTAAATTACAATTGGTTGAACAATGGGTTGAATACCAAATTGTGCGTTTAACTGTTAACAAATATCTGTATACTATATAGAAGTTCGCTCGATAGAATTTTGTATACGAGTTAGAAGCCTAAGGGCTTCGCTTTTGTAAGAATACGAAACAACTTACAGATAAGTGTATACTGGTAATTTATACTTAAACGTCTACGAAGTTTCAAAGTAGTTTTTGTACACGTATAATTGTACTTTTTATGTTCTGTTTATTTTGTTCTCTTCGTAACACATTATGAAGTACATCTACATGGCATTTCGAACATTTTGTAATGTAATTTTTGTATACCTGAGTAAATTATTTAGACATATTGCTAAAAATCTTCCGTTATCATTCTTTAGTAGAATGTTTTTTTTTTTAATATATAAAAATGTTATACTTAAGCTGCACAACATATTGGCGCGTGCGGTATGCTATCACGGCGACGACAAGAAATTTGTTCATGTCCGACCAGTTGACACCGTCGTTATACAGCGGTCAACTTGAAATCTAGAACCTTCTGCAGATGACATACCAACTTCTACAACATCTGATATTAACTTAAATATTTATTCAGAAGTAAATAAATATAACGAATGATAGATATAAGATGAATACCATAGTCGCAGAGAGAGAGAGTCCTATCCTAAAATGCCCAAAACTGCACGGCATTTATTTATTACAATAGCTTTTTGTAAAATAATTTTATAAATAATAATACAATTCTACTTTTACGTTTATATGGCATCACAGGAGCAAATTCTGCGGAACCGACTCTTCTACTAAATTAAACATAAAATAGCGTTCTCTGAGAACATAAAAAAATATGTGTACAAATATCGAGAAATAACACATTCGGCGAGTTCAATTTACATGAGATTTTCTTTTTATATTTTTTTCTCACCAGACAATAAACGGTGACCAAATTAATATAAAAAAATCTCAAGTCTCTTCGATATTCCTGTTAATTATATCAGTGCCACTCACAGGAAAATCGCATTGACCAAACCATGGTTTATTGCAACCAGATGTTGCACCCGGATACACAAAGTAGACGTTTTGAGATTTCTCAATAAATTTTGGAAATATTTCTCAATAAACCTTGCAAAATCTATGAAGCACTTTCAACTGCAGAACGCTAGCTATACCCACGCAAAAACAGCTGGCCTTTTTAATTATCACATGCATATCAACAGAACTAAATATGGTTATTTTGAAAACATGGGAGTTCGGTATACATGATTCGGTATGACCTACTCGAAACTATACACGTACATATATAACCGAAAAAACTAATCCTCCTGGCAACGGGAAAGAAGTGCCACTCTAAAATGGCTCAAAGCAAATATTATTCGAGGTTCCACTACCGATGTAATGTTTAATATTCACCACGCCGCCCGTGAAAAAAGGAAGGGTCTCGTTACAGAGATTTGCTGACAAGTGTAACACGCTGAATGATGGAGATAATACAGAAAAGACCGACGTAGGTAAGGGCAGATCTTGAAATGAATTGGTGTTTTTTTTTAAACTAAGTATATAAAACCTCTAAATGTGTATGTAAGTAGATTTAATCCTTTTGGTAAGGTTCCTTTCCTAAATGAAGGAGAGGAAAAAAAGATAGCAGGATAGCAGACAGCAACTGGACCTCCAAAACTCAAAACAGTGATAACTGGTTTTAGAAGGGATTCCCGGCACCAATATAAAAAGGAATAGGACAACTGCATCTCTTTCCCGTGGATATCGTAAAAGACGACTAAGGGATAGACTGATTAACTTGGGATTCTTCTTTTAGGCGACAGGCTAGCAACCTGTCACTATTTCAATCTCAATTTTATATCATTAAGCCAAACAGCTGTATTTTAAGACTGTCTGCTCTGTCTACCCCGCAAGCGATATAGACGTGATTATATGTATGTATGTTAGAAAAAATTAAGAATTAATTTTTATAAAAATTGTATCTTAAACTCATGCGTAGGTCTTCAAAGTTCGATGTCCGCTAAGATATAGTGTCATATATGATACCTTTTAGGCCGTAAAATAGCATTTTCTTTTTGCCTTAACGATAATAATTAATGGCTTATAAATTGGGATGGGTGATATCAGCAAAAAACATTATGCTCTATTGCAAATTAAGAAACACAACGAAAATAAGTAGAAATATTTTTATACACTTTTTTGTGAATCTAACCACCCAGCGCGTGTTAAATAATCTTAAGAAATATCTATCTATAAAACCTTAGTAATAATTTGGTATCTAAGAAATAAGTTCAGCAATAAATTCTGTTATTCCAACACATTTTTTCAGCTTCCCACCGGCCGCTACTAACCACAGAGCCATGTCATTGACAAAGTGATGAAAGATGGCCACCTCTCCATTCTCTGAGATATAATAAAAGTTAAAAAATGTGAGGAAATTTATGTCTTGCACAACGGCTCGGGGTCGTTGATAAAAAATGAATTCTCTCCAGACTAGTGATTAAGGGACCAAAATTAACGATCCCTCAAAACTTTGTGAGGAACCTCAATTTTTTAATCTTTGTTTTAAAAATTATAGGACGAAATAATGAGCATGCTTAGTAATGAAATTTAATATCGAAATAATGTGAACAAAGGTAAATGATATTAATAATGAAAGCTATTTCTTCAGAACCACAATTCAAATCCTTTGATCACAACCTACCTAATTACACCTTAGTCTTGTCGTCAATAAATATAAGATGTTGTTAAGAAATGTAAGTTACATCTATAGCCGAGACCTAATATTCCAGCGACGTAGTTACTAAAAATACGAGCTTTTTGTACCTTAATATTTTTCGTCCGTGACTCTTGAATTCTTAGAGTCTATCCTCGAAAAACTCTCTCATTTTTCCATGTGTTTGGTGGCATCCTACATAGCAGTGCTTCGGGGCCTGGGGTTTACCTACCAACTGACTGCTGGTGGCTAGTTGGCGAATAAAGTTTTACTATAGAATTACACATTTGAATTAGTTTTTTAGCTATAAATCTTGATGCTTTTATAACTGTGAGGTCAATAACTAGAGGTTCACTATCAGAAAATTCATCTTAACATAGTGCCTATAGCAATACTCCGGCGGGCGCGTGACAAGTGGAGCCCAATACGTGACACGCGTTCCGTTCCACGCTGATGCGCTTCAGATTAGTTCAGTTCTTTGTCATCAGCAATAGGGGTCGTAAGTAGTTGCGTTGTATGAGATGTTTTTATTTTCCTTTACTGTAGAAAAAATATCCCTTGAATTGAGTTGAAATAACTTTGACCTGATTATGATCCAATTGAGTTACCTTCATTTGCTTTTAATTAAATACCTATGTACTATTTCAAACCAATCGAAACTTTATGAAGAAACAATCCAATATCAACAATAATTATATTCAATAATTAAAATCTTTATATTGTCCATTATTAATATGATTTTTTTGGGTACAAATAATAAATTAAGTTTGACTCACTCTAGAACACAGCCATTAGCGGACTCAAGGTCATCTACAGCAGTACTAAACCAGAATAAAATAATGTCAACTATCTATAACCCAAAATCTAAAACGGGCTTCAATAACGAGATTTCGTAAACTATAAATTTTGGGGACGTCCCTGTCCGCACATGAGATTAATGCTAGACTAGTAATATATATGCAAAGTATACCTACGTGCAACAGGACTGTAGTCGATCGATCGAATTGCAGTGGAAATAGACGTTTGTAGAGTAAATACGCAAATGAACTCACTAATAAATTAAATAGTTTCAGAATATCATGTACATTTTCATCCCTTATGGAATATAAAGCCAACAGTCTCAATAAGACTGAAAGGCTACGTTCAGCTGTATTGCTTGGGATGATATTGGAATTGAGATTCAAATGTTTTTACTAACATATAAATATTATTGTTTTTTTTTTCCTTGATATTATGTTCATTTCTAGAAACCCTTCTTTTGAAGAATTCGTCATAAACTTTCTTATCTTACTAGGTATTTTAATATTGCTGGCCTACGGCAGACATATAACATTATTAAATGGCGCCATAAAAATATTATTAACAATATATTTCGTAAATCTTTTTAGTTTAGTACCTACTTGCAATTTAACCAGTTTGTTTTTATTAAATTAATGCTTTTAATTTTTTTTCTCTATTTCACCTATCAATCCTTTTTTCTGCATTTGCAAATTTTTCTTACTGTATCAATTTGTTTATTATATTTTTCCGTAAAGTAAGATATTAAATTACTTTAATACCTTTCTTCGAAAAATAACAAATATTTTCAGCAGGTCAACCCTGAGAGATTGTTAAAAAAATAGGCTAATTTGATTTGAAGGATGTTCCGCACTAGCAAAACAACTAAATTCGTCGCATTCTTTCTCTGCTTTAAAATGCAGGATCAATACAAAGCGGGTTCTGTTTCAAACAAAATGTTAATGATTCTCAACAGCGACGACTAGTGGAGTGCAATTCGAATTGTACTAACAAATACGTTTTATCGTTTGACGGACTGTTTATCGTACTTGACTTTATTATTCTCCGCAATCGCCACTAACAAGCGACGCTCTTGTGTTTTCTGATGCGACAGAATTAACCTTTTTATCAAAAATTCATATTGAAAACATTACCGTAGGAGGTTTTATGATGCGTTTTTTATTTTTGTGGTTAACGTGTTTGTAGTTTTATGAATTCGAACGTGTTTCGCAATTCGTGTCAATAACTCGTATGTTACTCTTACTTCTACTAGTGAAAACTTTAAACATACGTCTTCAGAAAATCAAAGAAGTGTTTCCTTCAATGTAAAACTGCTGCATTTTGAAATACAACTTCAGTCAATAGGCAAACTTTCAATGGGACCATATTGAGACCTCATGCCATTGTATAATGAAACTTTAGTGAGATTTTAATACCTCTTATTTCTATGAAAACATTACATGCCAATAATTTCTGCAGCATGGTATGTAAAAGTGTTATTTTATTTAAATTTTCAGTTTGCTTCTACTCCTTCGCATTACATCGATGACTTCCTACAAATATCTTCCTCAATCCAAAGAATTATACTCTTACATGGGCCCACGAAATAAGTACGCGGTGAAGATATCCGATGTTCCTCATCAAGTTCTGGTGATCTACGACAGCGTGTATTGTTCTGGAAGCCTCATATTCAGCAGGATAGTTCTGACCGTAGCCAGCTGCTTCCGGAAAAGAAGCACGAAAGTAACCGTAAAAGTTGGCGCGAATACTATCACTAGTATGGGGTAAAGTATTGGAAACTAAGACACATATATTATACATAGACACATATATACATACATATAAACGCGTCTGTATCCCTTGCGGATAGACAGAGCCAACAGTCTCGAAAAGATTAAAAGGCCCCGTTCAGCTGTTTGGCGGAAGTGATGAAATCTGGATTCAAATACAAAAGGAATCCCCAGTTTATTAGCCTTTCTCTTAGAGTTGCCTTTTACGACATAAATGGAAAAGATATCAAGTGGTCTTTTTCAAATATCAGGAACCACACGGATAAGATACTGATTTCAGTTGTCATTAAAAAATACTAGTGATCTTTTACATTTAAACAATTATTTTCAATGATGATGTGATTTTTTTATTAATATCTTTAGTAGATTTCCTTACAAACACTCTTTTGTTAGTACACATAAATATTAACGCATTAATTTAAGAGTACAATCTTATTAATAATATTTTTTTTAATTTTCCAGGCAAGTTATCCCAGTCCTTGAAAAAAAATTTCATGAATATTATAACCATGAAGTGCCTCTTAACAACGACATTGCCTTATTATTTTTGGAGGTTAAATTGCAATAATATTATATCTAGGTAGTTCTTAATTAATGCCGAGTCTAAACAACAGGAATCCGTTATTAGTTATGTCCTTTTATTGTCAGTGTCCAATACAGACTTGAAAAAAAATTAGCCACAACATCCGGCATCAGGTGAGTATTCATATTCCAAAAAATCAAATAAATTAATTTCAACGATTTCCAGCGGAATGTTAATTTTGGACCAAATACTAAAAAGGTAGTTATAGTTGAACCAGAAGTTGCCATTCGTGTTGGCACTTCCTTGGATGTGACTGGATGGGCTGGGAACGTAAGTTAACTAATAACCTTAAATAATATATCCTATCCTACTAATATTATAAATGCGAAAGTTTGTGATGTCAGTATGGATGTTTGTTACTCTTTCATGCAAAAACTACTGAACCGATTACGATGAAATTTGGTATGTAGGTAGCTAAAGACCCAGAATAACATATAGGCTACTTTTTATTCCAGACTTCCCGCGGGATTGATAGGGTTTTCATGCGGACGAAGTCGCGGGCGGCCTCTACTTTAAAATAGTTATGACTGCGATATTTTTTACCTTTGAAATTTTTTCTAGATGGCCTAAGTTTTAATAAGAGTGACATCTCTCAAACATCAAACAAGCCATAACATGAATATAAACGAACAAAACCTTGCTTATTAACAAGCAGATATTTTCAGCGTCTTAAAACCTTAACTAGGAAGTTAGTACGGCAGCTCTTCAGTAGATGGCGCTAAACAAATACAGATTGGAGATGTTTCGGTCTGGAATAGAAAGCAATTCAGTTTCCACAGAAACCTTAATTTATTTATAATTATACATACATATGATCACGTCTATATCCCTAGCGGGGTAGACAGAGCCACCAGTCTTGAAAAGACTGATAGGCCACGCTCAGCTGTTTGGCTTAGTGATAGAATTGAGATTCAAATAGTGACAGGTTGCTAGCCCATCGCCTAAAAGAGGAATCCCAAGTTTATTAGCCTATCCCTTAGTCGCCTTTTACGACATCCGTGGGAAAGAGATGGAGTGGTCCTATTCTTTTTTGTAATGGTGCCGGGAACCACACGGCACAATAATTATAAGTACTTCGTATATTATCAATATATAAACTACACATGTTTATGCTGTACCCAGAGTTGTTTCAGAGCTAAATCTCCCGATATCAACTACTTTATAATATCATATTTCAAAGATTTCATTTTTTTTTTATTTCCTTACATACATGGCTCTAGTTGAATATAAACCATGACAACCTGTTTATTCTGAACTTATCGACTTGACAGAATCTATCTAGTATGAAGAACATACACCGTATATTGGTATCCGAAATGAAAGTAACTAGTGATGAAGTATGCCATCAAAAGTACGGAGATTTGAAAACTGAATCAAAATACTGTGCCAAATATCAACCGGTAAGTGAAATTTGTATAGTAAGTTTGTAATAAATTTTACTACATCTATTATTTGTGTGACTCTTGGGAATTTACACCTTTGTGAAGAATTATTCGAAAATTGGCACAGACCAGTATAAAAAGATATATCATATATAAGCTTATTTACCATCTATTTAGTAAAAACAATATAATTAAATATAATCACGTCTTTAGGCAGACCTAAATAACTATTAATACTAATAAGAGCATGGGTGGTCGAATCGGTAAAGTGCGCGGTTAAAACGCGTGTTGCGCATAAAGGCACCGGTTCGAATCCCTTCGCATCTATGTACCAATGACTATTTTCGGAGTTATGTACATTAGTTTGATTACTAACCGCTGCTCTTACGTTGAGGGTAAAGGTCAGACGGGAATCGCTTCGTGTAAAATCCAGACTTGCCCAATCCAGAATTGATTATCAAAGGCCAACCCCTGGCTCCTCTCCGGAATGGTTACGATGAACCATGAAGAAGAAGATGTCTTTATACCTTACGAGGTAGACAGAGCCAACAAATTTCGAAAAGACTAGAAGGCCACATCCTAGTCATAGCTTGATAGCCCATCGCCTAAAAGACTCCCAAGTTTGTGAGCCTTTTCCTTGATTGACTTTTACAATCTATAGGGAAAAAAATGCAGCTTTGTTATTTCGGCAATGGAAGCTAGATGGATGAGCGCTTAATCCCGCGGTAATTTTTACATCATTAATGGGAAGGAGTAGTCCTATTCCAAAGTACAGGGTAGCACACGGCTAGTCAACACCCAGATTTTCTTTCAGGAATATCGCCTTAGCGATAATGGTGGTTCTGCATTATATAAAGACAATGGCATTGATGTGTTGGTGGGTATTTTATCATACGGAGCCACCAGCAACGAGGAAGCGGAGTGCATAGCTTTGTTCACCAACATCTCATACTTTCACAGGTATTTTCTAAGCTAAAGAATTAACTTATAAGAGATAGACTATGAGAGAGCGACTGCCGTGTGGACCATTTCCTGTGTCTACCTCGTTAGGGACAAAAGACGACATTGTCGGTGAAGATGATTATATAAATACGAATAAATACACAGATTTATTTTTTACAGGTGGATAATTTTCAACAGCCAAAAACTCTTGAACAAACACTGTATTGATGAACCACTAAGCGATTATGCCTCGTATGAGTCCAACGGAACTTCTGAAACGTATGAGCTTGAGGTTGAGCGTCACCTTGAACCAGAGCATCGGCAATATATCTAACAAAACGTAGAATCTTAATAAATATATAAATAAACATAAATAATGCTCAATAACTGTAAGAAAGATAAACCCTCTGCCTGCCCCTCTGGTATGTAACTCTTGTATTGAAACTTATTATCTAAGGTTTGGTTAATTATTAGAGTAAATTTATATTCCATTGCATGGCTAGGGGCGAGCCTAGTCTCGAGCGTGCCACTTCCGCCATGGGGTTGGGCGACCCCCAGGTAATGGCTAGCCTTACCCTGGCATGCGGGGCTCTGCTGGGGCGGACAAAATTTTTCCCTAGCGTCTCGTGGGAATCGCATGGATGCAAATTTTTTTTTTTTTTTGAAAGAGCACCTAGATGGCGGCGATGGTGTCCGCACCCCATCACGTCTCGTTCCCGGCGGGAGCGGTATGCGGTCTGCTGAAAGCCGCTTTGCGACGATGAATGTAAGAGGAGGAATGAAGGATAAGATTGAGGAAGTATGCCAGATGATGGATGAAAGACGTTGGATGTGTTGTGCGTGAATGAAACGAAGCGGAAAGGATGCGACGCGACGCAGCACGGCCCTTACACGGCGTATTGGTCTGGAATTTCCAGTACCAGCCGAGGCTGTCAAGGGGTCGGTCTAATTCTTTCTGCACGAATGGCTGAGTGCGTGAATGAGTATGAGTGTGTCAGCCCTCGTCTTCTATGGATTAGGCTGAAAGTTGGAATCACTCGGATCTTCGGATCTCGGACTCGGATCTTTTTTTGGCCTCTGGCAACACTGGAGCTCACTTGTCATTTTTATAGCTCCGCAATAAATTTAATGAAATAAATGTTTAAAAGCACTAAAACTTACTATAATTTAAATGTTAAATAAGAAAATATAATAATAAATGTGTTATAGTGTTTTTTTGTTAAGAAATATATAGTTTTGTATGGGTAATTTGTGGTGAAAGTTGTAGTCAAGAAGTTGCCGGTTTATAACGTAAACAAAGGTTAGTTCGTCTGTTTTTGTAGTTAATCCTATCGTTTATCGTAGTGTACACCATCAGGTATACTTTATAGACTCTTCTGTTGCCACACATCCAGACGGTAGCCATAATTAATAATTAATATTTATTAAGTAGGTAGATCTTGAAAGGTTAGGTAAGTTGGTTTATAAACTTAACAAGCACTTTTAAATCAAAAACTATATTCGTCCTGTTCCCTGTATTGTACATAAGTCCCATATTTGTTAAATATGTCTACCTCAAGCCGTGCTGTAACTGTTCGCCAAGTTGAACTCAAGCTGAAGACAGCACTTCTCAACCTCAAAACGGAGAGAGAAGAAAAGGAAAGATTACTTTTGGAAAGGGAACAGAACGAACAGGAATTTCAATGTTTACTTGATCGTAACACAAAATTAAATTTAAGTTTAACAGAAAGTAAATTACAATGTGATGACTTAGTTGAGCAGTTAAACCAGCTTAAGTTAGAGTTAGGATATTTCCAGCAATGTAGTGATTCTTATGAAGATGTCCTTAGACATAATATTAAATTAGAAAAAGAGCTAGGAGAGGCACGAAGACGAATAGAGCTTTATGAACAATCACGGCAGTCCTTAGAGGTCAATAATATGTTTGACCAGATTATTTCAGTTACCTCCGCTCCTCTCTTAGACTCAGTAATTGATCTCACAAGTGAGACCTCACTATGTGAAATTAATAAACAATCTACAGCTATTCGGTTAAGTCACAACAAATGCAGAAAAATCAGAAAATTAAATAAAATTATTAAAAAGAATAAAATCCAAATGAACATTAATAAGAAAAAGTCCCATATAATAAAATCTGGGATCAAAATATATACAAATATGTGTTCTTGTTTGGAATTAACTGAAAGTAAATTGCTGGAAAGTCAGGAGTTATATAGTGTTGACACCAAGACCTTAACGGAACAAATCTCACAGCTTGAGGAAAATGTATCCAATCTTTTGGAAAAAAATACTGAATCTCTCAGACAAATCTCCGATCATGTCATGGCTACAGAATCATTAATTAAAGATGCTAATTACATTGAGGAAATGATTAAATCCGCAGGAGACTTATGTACCTGTGGAATATTTAACGGGTCAAGTATCAGTAGTACCGTAGTTCCCTCCCCATGTCTTGGGGGCTTGTCTGATAGTATGCCGGAGAGTGTCGGTGTTGATATGTGTAGCCCCCAGAACACAGTCATTTTTTCAGACAGCATAGGACGCAACATGGGTAAACTGTTTAGTGAGAATTTATCAAATATAATAAATTATTGTCTACCCAATTCCAACTACTCACAAATTATTAATTGTATAAAAAACACACAATTGAGCAACACATCTACAATTGTTATAATGGTTGGAAACAGTTTAAATATTAGTAAACAAGACCTTATTCAGGGTCTAGGAACTCTGAATAATTTAAATGTAGGTAAAATAATTTTTTGTGCTTTTCCCTATATAAGTTGTCAGACGCCAAAGAAGAATAAATTTATTCATTTGATGAACAATATTGTTCATAATATGTCATGTCGTCATGACAAGTTTGTATTTTTTGATACAAATTTGTTTATAAAAAATTGTTTTTTGACTAAAGATAATATTTATCTTTCTCGACTTTATAAAAAAAGAATTGCTACTTTGATAGCAAATAACATAAAAGAATGGACGAGTTTACATTGTGGTAAACTACATTGTTTACAAAATCTGACAAAATCTACAGAATCATTAAATTTTTGTAATGATGATTCTGTGGACGCTACATGTGGTTTAAACTAAACCACAGGACAAAAGGAAGGACAAATGAATTAAAAATTGTACACCAAAATATACAGGGCCTTCCTGGCAAAGAACTTATTATTGATCTATTTAATGAAAAAATGGATGTTAATATGGTGTGTTTGACTGAGCATTGGATCTTGGAGGGTGAGCTGATGCCCAGTCTTAACAATTTTAATGCGGTGAGCTGCTTCAGGAGAGGGTCTGCAATCAGAGGCGGTTCTGTAATATATGTTAAAAATGGTCATCGCTGTAAGGAGCGCCATGACATAGTCAGACTTTCTCTTGAGCGCTGTGTTGAGGTATCTTGTGCCGAGCTTGAGGAACACATTGTTATTTGTATTTATAGTCCACCCAACAGTAGTATTATGGATTTCCTGAATGTAATGGAGGAAGTTCTAATAGTAGCTACAAAAAGTAATAAGAAAGTAATTGTTTGCGGTGATTTTAACATTGACATATTAGTTAGCTCCACAGTGACAATACAGTTTCTTAACCTATTTAAATGTTTTAACTTAGATAATGCCTTCTTGGAACCAACCCGCTTCACTGCCACATCTGCTAAATGTATTGATAATGTTTTTAGTGAACAAAAACCAAATAATAAAAATGTATTTAGTAAATTACCCTCTGATCACTGCGGTCAATTAGTTACCTTTTCCACTAAACGTAGTACACGTGATGGATTAATTATGTGCAGACCTATCACAGCCCATAAAATCAATAAATTTACAAGTTCTTTAGAGAATAAAATTTGCGCAGTAACTTACACGGGCAGCGATCCTAATGGTCATTATAATAAGTTATTTACTACCATTTCAGACGCGTACTCTAAAACATTTATACAAAAGAAACGGAAATGTAATAATAACTTTAAATTCAATGAATGGGCTACTGTTGGCATCTACAAAAGTAGAAAGACTTTGTACGATTTATATGCCCAAAAACAGTATCGATTTGAAAGCGGCTTCGTAGACCATGTTAGGAATTATTCAAAAATTTTCAAAAAAGTATGTCTACATGCAAAATCTTTGTTCATTAAAAACAAAATAAGTAATGCTCCTAACAAAACAAAGGAAACCTGGAGTGTTATAAACAAGGAAACTGGTAGAAGTAATTTTAAAGAAAATATTAATGAAATTATATTTAATGATAGGAAAATTACCTCTACAACAGAAATAGTAAATTTATTTGAACATTTTTTTACAAATATACCGTTGGAATTAACTTCTAATATTGACTCATGCCCTAATGAAGCTGAAATACTACTTAAAAATAATGTCAGCATTTGCAGTTCCAAATTTAAATTCTTAAATATTGACCCTACTGACATTATTAATACCTTTAAAGAACTTAATCTGAAAAAGTCTGAGGATTATTGGGGTATGTCGGCTGTTGTGATATGTCATATTATAAATATTATAGCTGGGGACTTAGCTTATATATTCAATAATTGTGTTGACCAAGGGATATTTCCAAATTTAATGAAGTATAGTAAACTAATTCCATTATTCAAGAAAGGTGAAAAATCAGATCCTGGTAATTATAGACCAATCTCAATTTTACCAATTTTGAGCAAGGTGTTCGAGAGAATCATGCTTAATCAAATGCAGCGTTACTTTAAGTCTAATAAATTATTTCATAGTCAGCAATACGGCTTTACTGAGGGGAAATGTACAACAGATGCAGGTGTGGCTCTTGTCACTCATATTCTCAATGCATGGGAAGACTCACAGGATGCCATCGGAGTGTTTTGCGATCTGACCAAAGCATTTGATTGCGTAGATCATAGAACTCTTCTGCTCAAGCTCGCTCATTACGGGTTCGATACTGCTGCCGTTGAACTAATTAAATCATATCTTAGTGATAGATTACAGACGGTAGATTTAAATAACACAAAATCGAAAGGAGCGACGGTAAAAATTGGGGTGCCGCAAGGTTCCATTTTGGGACCTTTTCTCTTTCTGATATATATCAACGACCTGCCTTGCATGATTGAGAAACAGACTGGCATCGTGTTGTTTGCAGATGATACGTCACTAATTTTTAAAATGAACCGCCGTAGCGAAATCTGTGATGATGTGAATAGCACTTTAGCCGCCATCTCTAACTGGTTTACAATCAACAACTTACTGTTAAATGCAAATAAGACCCAATGCATTAAGTTTACACTTCCCAATGTGCGGCAGGCAAATGTGGATATTAGTATAAGTAGTAAAAGATTAGATTTTGTTGATAGTACTACTTTCTTAGGAATAACATTAGATTCAAATTTGAAATGGCATGCTCACATTTTAAAACTTTCTAAAAGGCTTAGTTCTGCAGCATACGCTATTCGTCGTATTAGGCATTTGACGGATGTGGCAACTGCTAAGCTAGTATATTTTAGTTATTTTCATAGTTTAATGTCATATGGTCTACTGCTTTGGGGATCAGCAGCAGACATACAAACTATTTTTATTTTACAAAAAAGGGCAATTCGATATATCTACGGTCTTAAACAAAGAGATTCCCTTAGAGATTTTTTCAAAAACCTAAATATTTTAACTTTGCCCTCCCAATACATATTCGATAACATCATGCATGTTAGGAAAAACTTAGACTCTTTCAAAAAAGTAGGTGAATGTACTAGTAGATCACTGCGGAACAATTACAAGTTGTCGATCCCAGCACATCGGCTGGCTAAGGTAGGGAAATCTTTTCTGATTAATTGTATAAGATTTTATAATAAATTACCAAAAAGTGTTCTTGAAATGAATGATAGAAAATTCAAACAGTATATTAAAGTTGAGCTTTGTAGGAAAGCCTATTACAGCACCGATGATTATATTAATGATAAACATGTGTGGCCCGAGCTGGACATAATGGCCTCTTAAATGCTTGTGTATTTTTGACATGATCTTGACATAATTTGTACAGTATGTACATATTTTATTTTATATTTATTTTATTTGACGAAATATTCGTATTGACATAATCAGTTCTGCATTCATACATGTTTTTTAATGTAGACAATGTGCATTCGTCCACGATTTAGATTTAAGAGATCTATATTTGTAAATTGACGTCCTATGAAAATGCTGCAGTGTAGTTTGTTCCGCCGCTTCTTCTACACATGCGCTTTGGAAGCGGTAGTAGTTATAATTAGATTTAAGTTATGTGACGTCAATAAGTGATACCTTGTATCCAATTTTGAAAATAAATCTATTCTATTCTATTCTATTCTATTCTTCGTTCTAGGTGTTTATGCACCTTGGGATGTGGGTTCGAGGGGTACAACATCAGCAAAAAGCGAAAACGAGGAGTTCTGGAATAGTGTAAGAGAAGTATTGAAAGTTACCAAGCCAAATGAGAAGATTATTATGTTAGGTGATTTTAATGGATGGGTGGGTGTAAAGCGTGATGGATATGAAAAGGTGCTTGGTGCGTTTGGTGACGAAAAGGTGAATGATAATGGAAGAAGTGTATTAGAAATTTGTCTAGAGTGGGATCTTTTTGTGTCGAACTCAATGTTTCAACATAAAGAGATCCACACCTACACAAGAGTGGAAGGTATTTTAAAAAGTATGATAGACTTTGTGATTGTAGATGAAAGATTGAAGAACAAAGTGCTGGATACCCGTGCATATCGCGGTGCTGGCATTGACTCGGACCATTTACTGGTGATATCCCGGATAAGGGGTATCTTCAATCGCTGGCGGCACAGGGTAAGGGAGCAAACCAGCGCTTTGGAAAGAGTAAAAGTAGAAAATTTGCAAGATATGGATGTAGGTAAGAAGTATATTAATAGACTGAAGGATGAATTTGAAGATTTAGAGGAAATGAGCGATATTGAAGATGGATGGAAGGAATTTAAAGAAAGAATTGTGAAAGTAGCTGTTGAAGTGTGTGGTGTAAGTAGAAGAAGGAAAGGAAAAAATCACAAAAATGCGTGGATGAGTAAAGATGTGCAAGAACTTGTGCGATTAAAGAAGAAAGCATGGCTGGATTTGTTAGCAGCAAAAGCTAACTTAAGAATGCAAGAGGTTATAGATGAAGATGTGAATGAAGCACGTAAGGAATATAAGAAAATGAAAGATTTGGTTAAGAAAGCTGTGATTAGAAAGAAAGAAGAGTATAAAGAGGATTTTGATAAAAGGCTATCAGAAGACTTTCAGTCAAATCTGAAAGTATTCTGGAAATCCGTAAGGTCAGCCCGAGGAAATACTATAACCAGAGAGCTGACTAGGATCAGATGCCAGGATGGTAGCGTTGTGAAAGGAGAAGAATGTGTACTAAAGATATGGAAGGACTATTTTGAAAGTTTATTTGAAAAAAAGGAAGGAAATAAGAAAGATTTCTGCTATAGCGAAGAAAAAGAGAATGAGATGGAAGGCGAAATTGAAATGTTCGAAATTGTGGAAGCACTTAAGAGTATGAAAGCGGGAAAGGCTGCTGGGTGTGATAGAGTGTCGGTCGAGATGCTTAAAGCAGGAAAAGGCGTAGTAGCTAGTCAGTTGTACTGCCTTTTCAATTTGTGTTGGAGAAGCGGCCGAGTACCAAAAGATTGGTGTAAGGCTGTTATCGTGCCACTTTACAAAGGAAAAGGGTCACAGCTGGACTGCAAAAATTATCGTGGTATAAGCCTGCTTAGCGTCGTCGGCAAATTGTATGCTAAGATTGATTGATTGATTAATAGAGTCAGGAATGAAACTGATGACAAAATATGGGATGCTCAAGCGGGATTTCGAAAGGGAATGGGATGTACTGATCAGGTCTTTTCCTTGCGGTGCATAGCCGAAAAGTTTTTGGCCAAGAGTCAAAAAGTCTATTGCACATTCGTAGATCTGGAAAAGGCCTATGACAGAGTTGAGAGGAATGAATTGTGGTCAGCACTTTCTATGCATGGGGTGAGCAGTCTCTTAATACGAGCACTGAAATCCTTATATGAGGATTCGAGTGCTTGTGTCAGGATAAACGGAGCGCACACTGAGTGGTTTAAGATTGAGAAAGGCGTTAGGCAAGGATGTGTTGCGTCACCGTGGCTGTTCAACCTATTTATGGATAGCTGTCTGACAGATTTGAAAGAGTCTAAAAGTGGATTAAGGATGAATGAGTTACTCGTCAAATGTCTGCTCTATGCCGACGATCAGGTTATACTGGCGTCATCAGCGGAGGAGTTACAGGAGATGGTAAACTGTATGCATGAAGCTTTAAAAGAGAAAGGAATGAAAGTGAACGTAAGTAAAACTAAAACACTGGTTTTTGAAATGGAGAAAGAAATGACAGCATGTAATATTTTGATTGGAGGAGAAAAAGTGGAGCAAGTGAAAGAGTTTGTATATCTAGGATCAAAGTTTACATCAGATGGCAAGTATGATAGTGATATTGAAAGGAGAGTGAACGCGGGGAACATGGTGAATGGAGCTTTGCATGCCTTTATGAGCAGTCAGAAACTATCCAAAAAGGCTCGACTGGCTGTGCACAGGGGCGTGTTGGTCCCGACATTAATGTATGGGAGTGAAAGTTGGGTATGGCAAAAGAAGCATGAAAGCAGAATAAATGCAGTGGAAATGAGAGCGTTAAGGAGTATGATGGGTGTGAAATTGAGTGACAGGATAAGGAACAGCGTGATAAGGGAATGTTGTGATGTGAAAGAAGATGTAGTTACAGGAATAGAAAAGGGTATGTTAAGATGGTTCGGTCATGTGGAGAGGATGAATGAAAGCAGGTTGACTAAGCAGATATACAAGGAGAGTGTGGAGGGAAAGGTCGGAGTGGGAAGACCTAGACGAACGTATCTTGATCAAATTAAGGACGTCCTGGTAAAGGGTCAGGTCAAAAGTACCCGAAACCGCCGAGCTTGTATGAAGAGAGTTATGAATGTGGACGAAGCGAAAGAAGTATGCAGAGATCGTGGCAAGTGGAAAGAGGTAGTCTCTGCCTACCCCTCCGGGAAAGAGGCGTGATTTTATGTATGTATGTATGTATATAATGACATGAACAGGCGACTTAGGGACTAATCACATTTATTTAGTACAGCTTTAACCATAGTTTAATATTGTTTAGGTTCCCCTTAAAAGTTCGAGGTCAAACGTCAGTCGCTTCATGTAAAAACCTGGCTAACCTGATCCAGGATCCAGGTCAAAGGGCACACCACGGGGTCCTCCAGAGAGGTGATCATTTAATCAGAACTAACATAAAAATGATGAAGAATAAACTATAATTATTTATATTACGTTTTAATATAATATCTACTCGTATTCTACTTTTCTTACTCCACAGAGCGCATGCCCTTCAGTTATTCTAACTGGTACTGGTGCAGCTCTTCCGTACAAATGTGTTAACTTTTTTTTTGATCCAGTTTCTGAGATACCACATGTTTGCAAACATAGTTGGTTTATTGATTTGTGAGCACCCGCCGTTGCCATGGGAGGTAATGCCCACTAACATCCTGTAAAAAGATTAAATTAACTTTGAGAGTTAATATGAGTGTATATTGTATTGTAGATGCGAGTACTTTTATTCTTAATAGTAAAAATCATGGGCATGCGTTATATATTGTCAAATATATAATTAATTTTATATCGTCACAAAACTCAATTATATTATTAAGCCAGCGAGTTAAATATGTCGGCTCTTAAATGTATGAATACTACCAACTTATATATACATAATCGTAAGTACGCCACGGTACCCAAAATCAACGATACTTTTTGCCTAAAGCAGCAAAACCGAACCCACATTAAGAGTTTGGTTCACTCGAAAATTGTAACATTATAAATATTACTTACTTACATACATATGTGCCTTTGACACATAGTTCTCCCTTACCTTACTATTATCCTTACATTCACTCATATTTATAATTAGGGCTCTCTCTAGAGCCAACAGTCTCGAAAATACTGTAAGGCCACGTTCAGCTGGAAAAATTGGAAATAAATTACCCTTTCCAGATGACACCGCCTCCAGAGTCTCCCTTGCAAGCGTCGCTTTCTCCAGAGCCATATAAACAAAACATGTCTGGCGTTAACTTAATCGCATTCAGTTTCTCGCATTTGGCGCGGTCAATGAAGTGTAATGTAGTCATAAGTAGCTCGGGTGACACTTTACCATGGTACTGAAAGATTTTGTGTGTTTTAATAACCAACTCTTGTGGGTATCAAACCTTGTCATAATTCATTCAGTCAAGCCCTTCATGTCAATGCGATCAAGCAAGTCGAGACTAAAGTATTAACAGTTAGATGTTGTTAGCGTAAGGTAAATAATTGTTCAGTTTACGAAGCTGCTTTAATTGATCATCTGAACGCTTTGTCAAAACAAAACTACCTATATACCTAAGAAATTAAGCTGAAATTTTTCTAAACTTTAATGTCGTGGGAATCACGGGAGCGAAGCCTCAATTAGAGGAATTTAAATAAAATACATACCGATGTGCGACCCCAACCAGAAACATGAAATCCTCCTTCATGAGGCTTCATCCACTGATCGTCCTGCGCTAAAATAACCCTCTGAACGGTATCTCCGAACCTAAACTTTTCGTCCACAAACAAAATGGCCAAGTCACAGGAAAACTGGGCTGAGATGTTATAATTCTCATGCACGACTGCCTTAGTGACTGCCACCCACTGTCCTTCAAAATCCGCCAAAGATTGGGAGCCTGACAAAAGAATATAAAACAATAGATCCAGTTTCAATTCCTTGATTTCCTATCACTGGATCCAAGAAACAGTATTATTAACGTCAAAAAAATAACTAACTGCATATTTTTATTTATCTTATGACTACTGGACAATAAATTATCGCATATCACAAGGTCAAACGAAGAAATAAGAAGATTAAATAGAACCGTCCTTATGCCTCAGATTTTGATTGGCCATCAAATCACCACATCACTTTGCACTTACCAACTACTACAGCCATAAACGAAACATCGTCGTTGTGATCCAAACAGTGGGCAGAAGTCAAAACACTCCAACTGCTAAAGATAACTCCAGCGCACATAGCTTCATCATTATAGAATCTGGCCGAATGAGGATATCTTTTTAAATCTGCCGGTTTACCTCCTACGACTTTTGGGTGTTTTTTATCAACATCATCGTCTAATACTGTGAAATAAATTGTATTTTCTATGAAATTTACTATTAAACAAAATTTTAAAAAATGTTTCATAATCCCACTGATCCTAAGCGTATATCGACAATACCTAATGTGATTAGACGACGTTGCCTTTAGTCGTAATGAGCGATAACAAATTATGTACTTGCAATCAACTAGCTCTAAAATATATTGCTTTATGATGCTTTGAAAATACTGAAACCATTATTAGGTCCTAGGTGTTGAGCGTCAACTCGGCTTACGAGAATTTCGTTAAATGATACTACTTAATAAACATAAGATGTCAAAATTATAACATCTCATTTTGGTCAGAGTTTTTAATTAATATCATGAAAACGAACTACATAAAAACTTAAATCTGATTATATAATTAACAAAAAATAACCATAACATCATCATGTGATTTGAAAATGAAAATATTTTATGTAATATAAATTTTATTATTCGGAAACTAAGTAGAAAAAAGTATGAAATAAATTATATACAGTGACTTAGTTATGCTTTAAGGATACATCAAATAATGTAATTCGTTCTGGAACCGTTCCTGCCTTATTAGTTAATGCTAATCCTGGATGTTTAAATCAAATTTGATTTTATTGGGCGAAGCTATTATTTTTCAGACAACATATAATTTGGTATTACCATAAAAAAGAAATTATAAACAATTCTCCAAAATTTAAGGTCTCCAAACGATCACAGCTTCTGCAGGGTTTTTAAATAGACACGATTTTTATGATGATTTGTAGAATTAATATGGTGGAATCGACAGAATTTTTTGTGCAATGACATTGTAGCATTTTCTATCCAGGGCAAGAAGTAGAACACGTTCGCGTACATGCCTGGTACATTAATACTCTTCCCATGTGATGTGATCCCAACAATTTGGCTGAAATTAGATAAAACTTTAAAAAAGACCAGTAGGGCTACCCAATATCAAATATAAAATATAGTCAAATATATAATCAAATATTAATATCAAATATAGTATCGGTGGAGATATGCAAAATTGACAAAAAAAGGTTTAAACCTATCGTGGATATGTACCAATGAATCTGTTAGAGTTATGCTTTTATTCATTTCATTACATAGCCTAATTGCTAATGGATACTCTTACAGAAAGGAAAATATCCTCAAGAAATCTCCCTATTCAACTGTATGTGTAGCGATGGAAATTCTAATCTCTAATCGTATTTGCTAAAAGCATACTCATTCCAAAGAACACCGCCTCCGGAGTCGCCTCGCATCGTGTCTCTCTTTCCGTCTCCAAACAAACAGAACACGTCAGGAGATAACACCGACTGGCTCATAGCCGAGCAATTTTTCGGAGAGATGAACCTTAGTTCAGTCTCCCTCATGGTCTGGTAATTACTTTCACCATCATTCTGTGGTAAAACAAAAATCATATATCAGTTAACTTTGTTTCGCCTCCGCTGGGTATAGTGGTTCCAGGTAGAGAAGGCAAACTGGCAGATCAGGTTGACGTACACTGATTGGCTCATAGCCTAACAGTTCTCCGGAAATATGAACCTATTTTATTGAGACTATAAAGTTAAAGAGTCAGATAAGAAATAACATCCTCTAATAAAAAAATACAATTTTTATGAAAAAGTATGTAATTTGAAAACAAAATTATTGTTACTAAAGTAAATTTAATCTTATCTATATCTAAAACTTCTTTAAAATTATTTTTTGTTTGTTTGTTTGTAAACTCTTTATTGCACATAAAAATAAATATAACAAAATCAGAACAGTCATTGAATATAAAAGAATATGTACAATGGCGGACTTATCCCAATCGGGATTTCTTCCAGTCAACCAAAATAAAAAGGAAAATCAAAGTCAAAGAGGCAGCGCAGTTAAAAGCATTGAGGATGCGTTACAATAATCAATAAATTACAAACTAATATTATTATATTATTATTTGGGCTTGTTTTGTTTTTTCTATATCATCGACAGTTCATCAGGCTTGAGAATAAAAATCATATCTAAGATAAAAATAATGTACCTCAGTATCACCCCAACCAGCTACTATAAAATTTGTTTCATTTTCAGACATCCAATTATTATGATGAACCAATATAGCTTTTTGGACTCTTGCACCATATTTGAACTGATCATGAATTATTATAACCGCAATATCATTTGCAAAAGTATCTCCAACACCGTATTGTTCGTGTATCATAAAATGCCAAACGTCATGAAATACTGCTGAAAAACTATAAGTGCTTTCGGAATCTGAAAAAGATATTTTCATCCAAATTCGAAATGTAGCAATTACTATTTGGTTCTATTTTGGGAAGATACAGAGATGAAATGAGAGTTATAAACAATACACCGTGTTTATATCAATTCATTATATTGCTTTATTCATATCTTTTTGCTTTTATTATTTTTCACAACCCTTTATTGCGTATTTACAGTTCAAAAGTGTTCTACTTACTTGATATTACTTGCATTTCATTGATTTCTTCGCTAGAATCGAAGCAATGTGCAGCAGTGAGTACATGTTTTGTCGCAATTATTATGCCTCCACACAAGCTTAAGGAATTCAAAAACTTTACGTTAAAAGGGTATTGAGCTAAATTAGTTCTTTTACCACCTGCTACTAGATTAAAAATGACTATATCATCATCAGTCTTATTTTTATACATTTCTCCCATATCCTTTAAATGTAGATACGCAGTATTGAATTTAGTAATTATGAACATAACTAAAAGAATAATCATTTGGCCGAGGCAATAATTCTCTGATTGATTTGGAACTGCTATTGGTCATGCAATTATGACTGGTAGTACTTAGATAACAGAAGTATTGAAATACAAGTAGATTCAAATAGTTTAAACGCTAGAATTGAACACTACTGTGACAAACACAAAGTTATGATAAACTTTATTAAGATTAATGTTTTGTGGTCGTAAAATTATTGAATCACTTTTTTTTTGTCGTTACCTTTTCCCACTTTTTATGTGGGGTCGGCACAGTATGTTAGTTTTTTTTTCCAATTACTTCTGTCAATTGCCATCTCACTGGTTACTTACTCCCTTTTTCCTCTACCTATCTGAAATAAATTAAGCTATAAGCTATTACTGTAGTCTTCTCTCATAAAACATTTTAAAAATGGGATAAAGAGAAAAAATATAATGACTTTCGATAAAACTTAACAGAAAATTCATAACAATAAAAAAAATAAGGAAATATAATACTGCAATCACAACTTGTAAGTGACCTGTTAATTCAAACGGCGTTCTCGGTTGAATCGACAACGTCGAGTTAAGCCGTCTCATTTACTCTTACAGATTTCTTCATGCGAGGGTGAAAAGGTAAATTTGGGAATGTTCTTAGAGTACACTTTTGAATGAGCTGAAACCCGCTTTCACGAATTCAGTCACCCACTGCCGGCCGATGGAAGCGCCGCGCGTGGCCGCCCCACGCAACTAAACATAACCTTATTGCTTTACACCTCCCTTATCAAATTAACCCCTTTCTTACCCCCTTGTTCTATATTTTAACATAATAATTCAATATCCATTCATTACGAAATTATACAAAATTATGGCGTGAAATTTTTGAATTCAAATGACCAAAACAAAGGTGTCTATTGATTTGTTGGTGGATGTTCAAAAGCGATCAAGAATTGTGTTGACTAAATGAATTTTAATGACATCAAGTCGGGGTAAGTTGCAGATAATCAATCATTTGTAATTGTTATGGGAAACACTAATGATTATGGAGCATACGGCGCCTATACATACAGGTATACTTACTTCTGACATAATATTATACTTCTGATGGGTACCAATAAAAGCAGCCTCTTTTCATGAAATCATATTTCATATGAATGCTGAACTATACCTTATCATTCGGTGAAAACTAAATGTAATAATGAAATAAAGTGATAATTACGATCATCTATCTATAGAAAACAAAATATCCAACTTTTATATCATAAGTCAACGAGATAAAAATAATTCTCAAACAAAAGAAAGAAAATATAAATAAATAAACTTTTTGGAAATTGTGTCAAAAAATATTCAGTAGTTTTAATTTGGTATGGAATGAAGCCGCAAAATAAATATAAACAGCCAATGTTAAAGACGTTGCCGCTTTTTAAATTTAGCTGCGCCTTGGCCGAGTAGCAATCTCGAAATATGTAGGAAGACGTACAGATTAGCCGCCAAAATAGATCTACATTCTACTAGTGCACAAAGAAGTTATAATGAAAACTTCATGAAATATGTAATGTTTCCTCAATACTTATTGATTTCAGAGCTTCGTCATCAAAACCCAAACAACTTGTCGCGTAATGTGCCAAAAAGACTTTCCAAATAGTAACATATATTTATCCACGCCTCTTTTACGGAGTGAAAGGCAAAGGCAAAAATAATAACGAGAGAAAATTGCAATAAGTCTCAAAGACTATTTTTATTTACATAGGAATAATAAATCAGAAAGTAAATGATATATATAGGATAATGCGTGTTATTTTTAATTAGAGTCAAAATAAAGGACATTATGACAAACAATGTGTATTATTCAGAAGAGGAAGAACCTCGGAAGGGATTATGAACGCAACGCGAGTGCATTACATCTACCTATACTACATGACCGCGAAGCGTGGCTAAATTTCAGTCCGCATCGTTAAACTATCATACATATTTACAATTGTATACAGTTAGGTTTATATGAAATACATAATAAAATATACGCAAAGTTAGTAACTTTAGGATGCATAATCCCATGGGAATCCCTCTTAGTGATTCTTTACGATTCCTAAAGATCATTATACATATGAATATGGTTCGGCTGTATGTTGTAATTTTCCGCCGCCTCAGTATTTTGATTTATCTACTTTAGACTTGGACGAACATAATTTAATTTGCCCAGAGTTGACTTTAGATGCAGAAAAATACGAGTAAAAAGACTAGTAATGCAGTTGAAATCGATGATGGAAGACTCAATTTATAATCACCTTGTATAGGCAAGTTTTGTATTTAAATAATAAATTATTTGTTTAAAGTTATAAAAGCTTCAAATAAACAGGTGCATTATCACCTTATTACATTGATAATAACAATGCATTTTAAAACATCATTATTGAAATTTAGAGTCATCTTGTTAAATTACCTAATAACAACTATTTCAAAACATCAATGTTAAGCTATTTTAACACGTACTACGTAAGTGTACTGTTATTACTTAGACTTACATCAAAATATCCATTAATGTTCAACAATATGCAGTCGAATCTCAGCTGAAACAGTCTAGACGTAATTTATTTCCGTAGAAAGCAGACTGGGCATCTCCCCCGACATTCAAAGGATAGTTACCTATGTACCTAACATGAAGGGGGAGAAAGGAGAAATCTTATGAATGTTGAAATAGCGTGCTGCGTAATATAATGGGAATTTTTATATGTTTGTGTATTTTTTGGCAATAAAAACCTTTATTTTATCCGTCCTGATAGTAGGTAAGTGTTTTGGAAACGAATTCTCATTTCAAGTAAGTAAATTCAATGTGCAATATCGGTACAAGAGATTTAAAATAGAACATTTAAAATTAAAGCATTATGAATGTTTAAAATTTCATGATGAAATTCACCAAAAAGTTTTTATAATCATTAACTAATAATTAAAAGAAACACGAAACGTATTTCCCCTGTGCAGCCGACACGCGTCTGCACTGCGTCATACAAACAGCTTTGCGCCTTTGTGTCGGCCCTCGAGGACAACAAATATTAATGCATCACTTGTACAGCTTCCTTTCTTTGTAAGCAGATGCTCTACACGATGTACTGTTAACCTTTCTTAATTGGAAAACGTATACGGTGTGCTTTGTTTGAAACATCTCATTAGAAAAGTTTTTTCCTGGATCTGTTGTTGGTGACAACAATTTATTACACGTTTTTTACACTCCCTAAAATTGTTTGAATTTTGGTTTCCAATTACTAACATTTTAGGTGACCAAACTTCGACGTTACTTGCAGTGTTAAAGAAGAAAATGTGACTAGCCATCCCCTTATAATCCTATTTCATGCCAAGCCACCTCTTTATTTGTCAGGGATGAACACAATCTTTTTGAATTAAGAATATCTAGTATTGTTAAGATGTGCGTTGTTATTATCAGTGCTATGTAAAGCACCATATCATTGATTCATAACAGGCATATTAAAAAAGTTACCTAACAATATCTCTTTTTTGAGAAACAATCACATAAAATAAGGAATACTTAAATGTACGTACGAGTAATGTAACTATTCTGTTGGTGGTAACGACGTAAGTAATTTGTTTCTATTAGAGGGAACGCAAGAAATCGTTGTTTATGGAACTGTCCCTTGGTATATTACGAGTACAATCCTGTAACAAGAGTATTATTTCAAAGACCACACAAAAGGCAGTAAAACATCAAGTTGTTTTGTTCGTATTTATTCAAGTTGTTTATTTATTTATTTATGTATACATAAGCAATATTTCGTGAATTTCACAGTTCGGCGATACTTTTACAGTTTTATGACAATTTTGTTCACGAAGCGATAATTTAAACAGTCCGTAAATAATTTACAAGCGGAGCCGTGGTTGGTAACCCTGTAAAATAAAGAGGTAAGGGAACCCGTATAAATGAAGATGCGATGTTTAATACGCTCAATTGGCTGAAAATTGGTCCGATGAATATCAGGCTTTCTCTGCTTTATTGCCGGGCCGATTCAATTGCTTTATTTGAACACAAGTCAAGCAACCGTGATTCTTAAGGCAGCCTTATACTGATTATTCACTAATAAAAATATTATTATTTTCAATAATGTAGCAAGGTGTATAGATGTTGAAAAGTAATGTAGAGACAAAATAACAACATTAGGAAAATAAATTATAGTAGCGAATCGACGTTTTAATAGTCGGTCAGTAATACTCATTTACCCAAGTACTGGTAAACGTATCATAAAATATTCACCTAGAACTATGCTGTTGTTCTTTTATACAAAAATAAGGTTCTTAATCACTATTATCATAAATTTCTTTGTCGCTAAGTTTTCTATTTGTTATATTTACCTTCCTTAAATCCGCCGGTATAATAAGATATTTTAATATCATTCTGGTGTTCAGATCAATGACTGCTGCTCATACTATGTACAATACCATCCAAAGTCCACAAATCGAGACGCGCATGAATCAGAGAGCAGATTGCTATGCTGGTATTGATAAAAGTTAATTGCATACTCTTTGTTAAACAAAATATTTGTATTCTACTTATCTCGACGTCATCCTCAGCACGTTATAATCTTTTTAAAACTCTTCTTCTCTTTGATCTTCTTTAATTTATTTATTTCATCACCCTCCGAATTAAGTCTCGAATGCGTCCTATTTATTTAAGTCCCTTTGCGATACTTATTTGGCGATACTCTATATTTTTTCATTATAAATCTAATAATACCTTTATATCTAAATAGAATAAAAGTGAGCTGTACCAAACTAATTAATATAAGTACCGTTAAAGATAACCAAAGTCGAACAGTCAACACAAATAGATAATTAATGCCTGCTTAAATATAAATTGTATAAATCTAAATTTACGAGCAAAAAAATCAAAAGTCCGACCTTGAGTGCTCTCGAAATATTGGAAAAACTTTTCACAAACACCGACCGACCGAGTTTAATCTGGAATGGCACCAAATGCACTCATAAAAGAAATTGAAGATGTTTCGGTACAACGACATTTCTGCTGATAAAGAACGGAAAGAAAATCTAAAAGTCAATATTATTTTATTGACAAATATTTCGTTTCTTATAGTTAAAATTTGCCGATCGACGAATATTGAAACAAAATATCCTTTCAAAACAGAACTTTCTGTAACTACTCCACACCTAATTCTACCTCACACAATGTTAAGGTTGCCTGGAATAGATTGCATAATGCGATAAAGCCTCCTATTGTTGCATTATCTTGGCTTAAGTATAAGGTATAATTTTTGTATAATCTTTTGCTGGATATTGGAAAGTAGAAAAGAATACCCTTTTTTATTCTATTTTTAAATATCAAAAGAATTAAAGGAATAATAAGCAAATAATATAAGAAGCAAAGGAAGTATGCAGGGATCGTGGCAAGTGGAAAGAGGTAGTCTCTGCCTACCCCTCCGGGAAAGAGGCGTGAGTTTATGTATGTATGTATGTATGTTTAAATATCCTGCAAAAGTTCAATTACACTAAAATGTTTTATTCACGTACACGTTCATGCCTTGTCTAATAAGTAAAGCAGATTAGTTTACAAAACTCTTGACAGCCTCGATCACTGTGTACCAGTCGACCTAGGCTCCGACAGTAATCGACCGGACTGGCGGAATGGGGGCACTCTTCACATCGTATTTACATGTGAATCATACACACATATCATGTCTTCATGGGAAAGACAGAGGATGGTCACCAGAGTCAAACGCCAGTTGTTGTTAAGCTGAGTTACTTAATAGTGAAATTGAGATGTATTAAGTGGACAAGGTGCTTTAAATAAGAATCCCAAGTTTTTAAACATTTCTCAAGACTATTACAATCAGCGTAAAAAGAGAAGCACACTTAATTTTATTTTGACATAGCAAAAAGGCCGAAAAGAAATATTATACAAATTTCATATGGTTCTTAAGCTTTAGTGGACTTAACAGTATATGCGTAGCCTTATATGTAAAGTATCCTTAACCACTACCAAAACGTTGGTGATAACCGTGATTAAACGAATCGAATTATATTTCAGGAAATGGGTAATTTGATACATGATCATTAGACGATTTTTTTCTTGTCATGTGAATTTAATAGTAAATTAAGATTTCGTAAGTTTACAAATCTATATAAGGCACCTAGGAAACTAGCAACATTATAGCACAAACACGTATTCGTACAACCTACTTAAATGCGCATACACGTTGTGTGCATTCCCTGCAAAGTGACTTTGAATCAGCTGTACAACAGGTGTTAACGATTTTTTATGGTAGAAACACAAGCAACGTTTTATTTCGGAATTTCTCAGCTTTATTTTGTTCATTTTATTTTACAACCTTGTTTGTTTCACACAAAAGAAAAAACATAGCCGATCATCTAACCAATAATTCTATTATTGTAAAACCAAACATTTAAGTACTTTTAATTGCGGCATGGAAACAAAACTTATCTTGTAATTATACATTATTTGAGCAAAACGTTTCTGAAACTTGACATGTACAGTGCCGCTCTCTCTCAGTGAAGTGTCTACACGTCAAATCATATCACAATGTAATTAATTATAGTGTCCGACCGAAGGTCTATTTTTGGCCGAAGCCGAAGCCGAAGCCGATTAATCGGCTATCGCCACAACCTTCGGCCGAAGCCGAAGCCGAAGGTTTATATTCTCTCAGCACTCAGTAATTAATTTTGTTCAATATTGTCTACAAGCTACAATTAATATTAAAATCATTTCAAAACCTCAATATTGAAGGTTTATATATTGACTGTCTCATATAGAAGTTGATGATATATCATAGAGGTGGTTGGTTTAGAGATAAACTAGCTGTTGCCCGCGACTTCGTCCGCGTAAATTTCGAGTTGAATTTTAATCATACAGTCAGATACAGACAGACAAAAAATGTAAAAAAAAAGTTCTCTATCCGTTTCAGTCAAAATATTAAATGTACAGAAAAAATATTTTTACCGTTTTATTATTATATGTAGTATTTTGATTTTCAGTTTTTTTACATAAAATACTCAAACAATACAAAAAAAAATATATTTTTAATAATAAAAAATATCTTGTAATTGTTGGGATTCGAACTTGGACCGCCAACTTCACAGTCTCACGGGCTAACCACTGGACCATGGAAGCCGTTGCGTTGGTGTCGAAATTAAAGTAGACTACATACATATGGTCACGTCTTTATCCCTTGCGGGGTAGACAGAGCCAACAGACTTGAAAAGACTGAATGGCCACGTTCAGCTATTTGATTTAATGATAGAATTGAGATTCAAAAAGTGATAGGTTGCTCGCCCATCGCCTAAAAAAGAATCCCAAGTTTGTAAGCCCATCCCTTAGTCGCCTTTCACTTATATTTATATGTTATAGGTATAATGCCGTCGTATAATGATAAATGACTTTGAATTTTTAATTTCGTAACTTATTTGCAGGCATACTGATGCCTTGAGTTCATTCAAATGTCGATAACTTTTTTTTTTGTGAACCGATTTTGATGAAACAAACTTTAAATGTTATTCTGAGTTAAAACAAAGCAATTGGTGAAAGTTTGAAGTAAATCGGTTTAGTACTTTCGGAGATAATCGTGATCATACATACAGACAGACAGACAAGAAATTAAAAAAAAATATTTTTGCTTTCTATTATTCATTCTAAGTGTCTCTCTATCCATTTCAGTCGAAAATACTAAATGTACAGACAAAATATTTTTACTGTTTTATTATATGTACCTACTGGTAAAAAATAATGATTTGATTTCTTACAAAAACACTCGTTTAAATACACGTACGGACTTGTTTTGATGCATGCAATCAGCAATGTGATATTTTGGCAGTGACTCCCCGCCGCCTCATGACTTTCGTAACAGTTCGTTCAATCTCGACGGTCGCTCGGACCTTCGGCGAAACCTTCGGCTTCGGCCGGATTTTGGGCCGAAGCCGAATGTTTCGCCGAAGGTGGATTTTTTGGCCGAAGGTGGCCGAAGCCGAAGCCGAAGCCGAAGCTTCGGTCGGACACTATTAATGTATAATAGTTTCAGTTGGAACATTAGGTATGCCTTAATGAATTAAATAATAGAAACTTGATTTTCTTGTTTCCATGCTTAATTAACTGTATATTTTATCCACTAATGACTAATAAATTATTACATGCATTACCTAGCTACTAACTGGTATTGTATCGTTTCTTAGTTCGTAAAATACAACAATACATTTGTAACGATTGTCTTGTCCTTCCACTTGCGATCAATAGGACAAAAAAGCTGGTTTTTAACATGAATCCCATCATTCATTTTTAGATGTTCATTATCAGCACTGATTTTGATATAAGTAATTAAGCAGATAGATTTAATACGACTTATTAACCTCTATACATGTAACCAATGGCCTGAAAAACTCTCAAAAGTTTGTTTTAACAAAATTTCATCATCCTGATACATGTGCCGTGTCAAGTTTATCATTAAAATGATGATTTTGTTTAGTTTCTGGATGTTCGTATCGGCAGTGTTTCCGATATCAGTTATTCTGGTAGTCAGTGACGGGGCAACAACGCGCGCGACCGGTCGCCCTTGCTCTCTTGCCATTTTTTCGCCATTTTCTTTATTTACGAATACGCGTTTAGTGATAATTTTAATGGACTATTTCTAGAAAATAAAAATATCTATAAGGTAATACTATAATTTTACTTGTTTTTCGCTATTATCTCGTTTCCTTTAGTTTGCGAATTTTTGTTTTGTTTGTGAAAACATATCTATGGTTGGATATTTTTGAACTTTTTATCCTTTATTATTTAAAATACCGTTTAAATACATATAATACTTAATTAAAATACAAATTAAAAACTAGTGAAAAAGTGGTTATAAAACTTGTTTACTTTTGAAATATGTTGACCGTTTTCAAGCCAGTGACACTGAAAGTTATTTTTGGCGCGAGATCTTTGACATGCATTTTTGTAAACAAAGGCGCATTATTTACGATCACCCCGATGGATCACCATTGTGTACAATATATTTTTATGATATCTTAAGGATAGTTAAGTATATACTGGCCATGTTCTTTTATATCATAAGAACAACATACATCTTCTATTATTTCAATCAATATTTTCATATTAATAAAGCAAACTTTTTAAAATATTAAAACAGATTAGCGTCATCTAAAACTCTGGATATCTTTGTCCAACCGCTCTATGAATTAACAGTATTTCGGATTTTTTTACTCGTGCAGGTCAAATGCATGCAAATGAATGACCATTATTAGTCGTTTTCATCAATTACCAGCTCAAGAAAATATTGCACCTACTCATTTTTTCACAGAGCGCACCGTCTTCTCAACAACACATTTTTTCCGAGTGTATATTGGTATTTAAGTATTTTAGTCACTTACGGTATAAGGATAAAATTTAATCGAATCTGTGGGTTGGTGCTGCCCATCAATTTATTATCTACTAGCGACAATTATTATCTATTATCTACTAGTGCAATTTATTATCTATTATCTACTAGTGCAAAATTATAAATGTTATTATTCATAAAAACCTTCCTCTTGAATCACTCTACCTGTTACAAAAAACCGCATCAAAATCCGTTGCGTAATTTTAAAGATTTAAGCATACAGACAAAAAAACTAAAATAGCGACTTTGTTTTATACTATGTAGTGATATGGATTAAAAAAACCTTGTGTATGCAAAAAACGTGTTTGCAACAAAATTGGGTAGACATCATGGAAAATAAATTCCTTATGTAATTGTATACATTGTCGTCATAATTGGATACAATGAGGGCATTGTGACTGACGCTGCATTGTTCTCTTGTTTCTTTACATTTGACACGCAAAAATCGTAGTGTAATTTTAGAAGTTTCAATTTATTATACAGAGAATCGAATATCTTCTCTCTCTAAAGCAAAATTTGAGCTTTATCTTCCATCCTATAAATGAACATTTGCAAAGAGAAGAAATTGTTGAGCTACTTGAGTTATTTTCAACCATATTTAATTACCTATATACAATGGTACAGCTAGAAGAGAAACGCGAGAAATCAGGGCGATAAACAATATAGGTATTTATAGTTATTACGTTTAATTCCATGCAAGTCTAGAAAAAACAAACTAAAAATAAAACCATTCGCGCTGATAAACTCTCTGACACCAAACACTCCAGAAACAATAATGCCGACTCCACACTGTCACTGATACTCGGATACGATAATACTAAACAAATACGTTCGGTTTCCATTATACCACGTGACATTTTTTTACCCGACAACGCCAAAAGAGAATTTTGTTATTATAATTTGTTTATGTACAGAAAGAGTCCATGTTTTTTAATGTTTTTTTTTTTTATTATTCAATTTTACCAGTAGTAAACAGCTTTGCAATGTTAATCCATCAATTATATTAAGAATGTCATAAATTATATTTTTCATTTTCAGTTTACATAATTTTAACTAAAAGATGCCAAACATTTTTTATTTGTACCAAAACATAACCACTGAGCCACACTGCTTTTGTCTCAAAAACCGTCGAAAATTATATTATCTAAATGACCTGAGTCTTAGATGTTCCTCTACTTCAAATTATGCTTTGATTGAGCTTAGTAGGGCACTTTTCGTGATTGTGCGTATGCGCACCAGATTGATACGTTGTCCAAAAATTGGTTTTTCAACAATGCCCCTATATTTCTGCCGGTCACTTTATGAACAGACAGAATACAGAATTTTGATGGACTCAATAATTCATTTTATTTTTTTATTAATATATACAAGTTATACTCACTGCAATAGAACCAAATGTAAATTAACGAAAATAGTTACAATTTATACCTTTTGGAATGTTAATGGGATATTACTTAAATGTGTAATGAGTTAGCATCTCATTACAGTCGACCGCATATCTTACCAATGTAGTTGTATTGTATCGGGTCGTAAATGAGGGCAATGCACACTAAATTCTTTTTAATAGAGCGCAGATAGTGTGTGTACTTCATAGTGTGAATCATAATCAAAGTCCAAAGCTCGTTTATTTATTGTGGAAATAATGGTACCTAGTTTACTTAAACCTATGATAGAAATCAAAAATTAAAACCTTCGCCGACACTAAGTAATGGTAAAGAGATTTTATAGTTTTGGTCGTAATGAATAAAACATTTAAGACTTGAAAAATGACCACGGGAGTGTAGCCCCGGTATACTTATTTCGCATTATACTTCATAGAAATCTAAATAATCTAGTCCTAACTATATTACTCGTATTTCGATTACTGTGGCAACAGACTTCTCCATTATTGAAGATGGTATAGGTACTTACACTTTTTACCAAATTTCTGTCATAATGCAATGATAGCGATAACATTCACTTGACTCATGTTTATCTGAAAACAAGATGTAGGAAAATCAGTTATTATATGAGGTAAGGGATTTTTTTTATTTTTACATCGTGTCAATGCTGCCAGTATTATGGGAACCTTTGGAACAGATGTGAGGTCGGGAGAAGGCTAAATGTGTAATATTTCCTTTTTTTTACTTTATTGTCAATTAAGCCATATAGCTGAAAGGACTGTGATCAAACAGAAGCAATGTGCTAATTTCCACTACGTCTAATTTCTTTTTTTTTAAACTTAGCGCATCTAAAATACATAATAAAATCTACAAGTAGAACCAAAATGCTTAGTTAAAACCGTTATCATTTTTATTTTATTCACATTATGGCCACATCAAAATCAACTAATAGCTTTCGCCGTCAAATGTTTTACAACTTCACGATTTTAATACACAATAAAATAAAAGTGATAGATTACTTATTAAGAGGAAATGCGCAATAATGCACATCTGCGATCGAAAAGTACTTAAGTATATAAAGAACAATCTCGCAATGACTAAAAAACCACGTTCAGCTATATAGCTTAATGGTGGAATTTAGATTCAAATAGGGACAGGACAGCTAGCCCATCGTCTAAAAGGAGAATTCCAAGTTTATCAGCCTGTCCCTTAATCGCCTTATTCGACATCCATGAGAAAGAGAAGGAGTCGTGGTTAGAATAGACTATTAATGAATCTCCAACTGTTATAGTAAGCTTCTATACAACGGATTTCTGCCGGCTTTACTGATCTCTCTCATTTTCTCTTCACTTCATGATTATGGATGCCTTTTTTTCTACTGAAAATTTACATAACAACTTTTCATAAATTCATTGTCTGATATTTTTCTCTATTTTCTTTCTTGACCGCTACCAACCTTATGAAATGGAAATGACATATCTTGTCATCGTTGAGATAAAATCACCTCTGAAAATCACCGACAGTATTGTACATCTGGAGAAGAGATAAAGGATATTTTTTGTTACATGGTAATACAGCTGGTTTCATTATTATTAGCATCATATCTGAAGATATTGATAACCCAAAAATCATACTGGTCCTTATCAATAAATCACTTGTCCCTATATGTAAGGCTTATCAAAGTTATTGACACGTTCCCATATCGATCGATCATTCTATTCCACTTGCCTGATAGTGCTTCATGAATATTGGGGAACGAATACATGCGGTATTTCCGATCACATAGACTTGTTACTTGGCCGTCGTTGCCAAGTGATTTTAAGCTTGAAGATTATGTTCTCGTAGGTTACAGCTTAAGATATATTTTAAGTTTAGCAGTCAGTAACCTGAATGTGCAGCAAAGGATTGAAATATTCAATTGATTTAAGTTTTACGCTATTTAATTTTTTTTTTTATTATTTTTTTTTGTGTTTTTCTACCCTATATATTATAATGTATGTTAATTTTTATACGATTTGAGGAGAGACTACACTTTTATAAGCGCCATAATTATGTTGTAACTGTAAAACTGCCATAAATTTACCGACGAGAAATAATGAAACCTACTGCGAGTTTTATTGACAAACAAAGTAACACAATAAAATCTAAATAGAAATCAAAAGTACATGATGTTTCCAACCTATTATTTCCAGGCACACATTTTATATCTATGCTAAGAGTTAAATTTTATCACTGAGGCTTGATATGTCTTTACTTTTTGTATTAAGACTGGCTTTGGGTTTGTAGTTTATAATGAGTTCATGCCTCCCAAAGTTCTCCTTGAAAATCACTAGCATTAACCTCTGAAGCACGCGCGTTCCTATTATATAGCGTATAAATTCTCTCCCTCTATAATTACCTATTTTTCTTTTCGGATTATACGTCATTGTATCTAACAAAGCAACGTTTTCTTCAGTAGTGCTTTAATTCTAATTTGTTTGTTTCAGAACTGAATTCTGGGGCACAAAAATGTCTGCAATCAACTTCAAAGCCGTGATCGCGAGAGCAAAAGTGGTGTTAAACCGCAGATAGGTGTAAAAATAATGGTCAACCATAATACATAGAAACTCACGGTTATTCATCATTTTACAAATAGCCGTTCTTATAACCCTTGTAACGTTACTTTGCTCTTCCGCTTGTCCTTCCATAGCAATACCAATAGTGCAATTATAATTGATATATTTACAAATAGATAAGCTGCAATAACGTCGTATAAGCAAGTATCGACAATATTAAACAGGAATTTGTACAAAGTAGTGCTGAGCTAATTAGTTGAATAAGATAATATAGCAAACGCTTTTGAAGCCATATCAAGTTTTGAGCTGCCTTACAAGTGACAAATTTATAACTTAGTGCCAAAAGAGAAAGTACCGAAGATGTCTCACGGAGTGGTGGCGAAAAATTCGAAGAACGGGAATGGTGCGCAGGCGCAGGCTTCCCCGCGCTCAGAGAGCCCGGCTCCACCACCCGACGGCGGCTGGGGGTGGATTGTCGCCTTCGCCTCCTTTATGGTACACATTATAAGTAAGTACTTTACACAAATATTGGTCTTTCATCATCACCCTTCTACCCGCTCGCGAGTTTGCATTGCTCTCATTTCATATAGGGAAAGTCCAATGCCGAGTTTCGTCCCACTTGAGAGTGGTTTTGCCGAAAAGGCCATTTGTACCGGTTGCGTCCTCCTTGGTAAGAAGACGCTTGGTCCACCGAGCAATTCAGGTTATCACACAAGCGACTCCCGCCTAACCACCGGGCCCTGTTAACAATAAAATCTTATCTAGTCTGGACATGCAATGTGTAAAACCTTTTTTCTTTTAGGCACTTCAAACTTTTTTTAGTTAATACATAACTAACGATAAAAATAACAACCGCTGTTAGAAGATAACTAAATAAGTTTATTATAATGTTTTTATTTTTTTATATTAATATTATAAAAATGTAATTTAAGAAATAAAAATAAAGAGACAATAACAGAATTATGGCCTATTAACAACCAAATCTTATCTTTGGTTATGCAATTCTTCTCCTAAGTTCTTCACATTTGTTTATTTTTTAATACATACCTTACTATTTTTAAACTTGTTATTAATATAATATTTAATATTTTTATTAATAACCTAAACTTAGAAATCTCAAAGTTAGTAGTTAATTTCACTTCTGTTTATTTACGTAATAACTTTTGAACTAAGTTCGGTAGCAATGGTAATCTAAATATTAGCTCGGCGCGAAACATAATCTTCAAAGTTCAAACAATAACTCGATAACAAATATTTAAATATCTTCAGATTCTGTAAATTTAACATTACTTATCTTTTTGAACTTAAGCGTTATCAGATACACGTCAGCTGTTTGTTAAAGTACAGTCTTATACTTCTTACCAAATTTCCTTCTCTTACGTATCAAAACTAGATGATTTTACATGTAAAAAATATTCGGACACATTCAGCATGTTTTTGTATAATATAAAATCAAGGAATTTGTGATGTGATGTGATCAAGTTTATTTGAAACAAAGAGTTTTCAAAAAACTTGATTCAGAGCACGAATCGTTTGAAATCAAAAATTAACCAATACGATTATAGTTAAACTTCAAACTTAATAAAATGAGAAAGTTCTCATCAAAGGAAATCAAGGGTGGCCTAGTTTGATATCTGATAACGCACCCTTTGGCACAAATTCAAATCTTATTCTAAAGGCCATCGAATTACAATGAACATAATTATTTAAGTTACAATATTAGTAGATATTTTGGTATTCATGCTATACGTACCATTGTTAATAGTAAAATAAAAGTTTAAAAGCAGGTATATCGGTATAATAGCCCAATACCGCGCTGAGTTTATAAAATTCAAGATAGCATTCACACAATAGCCAGCATAGCATAAATCGTTATTAGTAGTTACTTGATGAGTAGTTAATAAAAAAAAAGAAACAAAACTTCTAACAATCTTTGAAATATAAAAATAGTCTGTAAAGATGGCATCTAAATCCAATCTATACTAATATTAAAAAGCTGAAGAGTTTGTTTGTTTGAACGCGCTAATCTCAGGAACTACTGCTTCGAATTGAAAAATTATTTTTGTGTTGAATATACCATTTATAGAGGAAGGCTTTAGGCTATATTACATCACGCTGCAACTATTGGAGCGAAGAAATAAAGGAACATGTGAAAAAAAAGGTAAGTAAGTTATTCATCCTTGAGGGCTTCAATGATGCCCAAAATAACTATTTCATGCGGACGAAGTCGCGGGCACAGCTAGTTTAGATATGATCGAAAATGAGGTAATTTTAATTATGTTATCATACTGACTTTATCTTTGTATGACATGTCACATTACAAATATTACGTGATTTAAATAGTAGATACACAGTCGTTATCAATTGCTTGACACGTTATGAATATGGACATTAATGTGTATATTATCTAAGTAATCACGAGATAGAAGAACATTCTTCACAATTTTAGTTTCTGTTATTTCCAGCTTTACTAATTTATCCACCTTTTTAATGGTCAAAGTTTGACCGCTCAGGAGCAGGATCAGAGCTTTCCTAATGGTTTATTTTCGTCTTCGGATTTTATTGAATTTTTAATTGGTTTAAACTGTTGTCTATAGATTAAAATTATGCATTTGAGAAAAGAATTTCCCTTAATATTTCTTATAAATGTCATATTATAGATGTGTTTCTAGTGTGACCGATCATAGTCTGATAATGTCATATTTATCTTGTTGCTTTAACTTTTTCTTCCAAACCCGATGCTATGCTTCTGTGGGAATATCCAAATCCTTTTCTTACATTCATTATATTTATTTCATGCCATATTTTAAATAACTCTGTCAGTGGTTTCGGCTGCGCCTTGATATGTAAGTCAGTCACGTTAACCTTTTATACGTATGTAGATTCAGATTTATATTGTGAAGGAAAGTCACATCTCCAAGAATCGGTAATCAGATATTTGGCAAATAGAGCTTAAAGCTCTATAAAAGGCATATTTACCGACGTGAATCTCTACAGTGACTGCGCAAACTGTGCTTGCCAACATTACAGAATGGGAGCGCCTGCCAGCCAAAGCCACCCTTACTATAGAAGCTCTGATACGATATTTTTTACAATATCATCTTGGATGTTTCATAGCGATATATTCTTTATTTTATTGCAATATGTTCATTTTTTATAAGAGTATCTTGTAAGTTTCAAAGAAGAAAACTTGTTTTATGTAAAGTTGAAAAAAGTAATCCTAAATATCGAATACTTAAGAGATACCTTGTGAACAGTCTAATGGACAGACAATGTAATCTCCTTTACACGGTGCAGCAAAATCAACAAAGCTATCGCATTATTTGATTACCAAACGACTCCTTGTATTTACAAATTTCGCGAGTTATTTACCACGTCTCGTAGACTTCAGATAACTATCTTATTTGTATAGTCTACAAATAACTACAATGTTAATAATAATGCTTCATGGTCTTCTTCGTCCCGGTCTTACATCGAGCCCGGAGTGCGCTTTTTGACCATGATCGTGAATGGGTGAGTCAGGTATTTTACACGAAGCGACTCCCGTCTGACCTTCTCAACCTTGCCAGGGGAACGTAACCCATATTGGATCATTTTTACATATCCAGTTGTCTGAATGTGCAGATTTGCTAACGTTTATTTTTCTCACCGTAAAAGCTTCGGTTAATATCTACTGGAACCAATGTACATAACTCTTAAAAGAGTCATAATAATGCTTTACGGTATCTGGTTGAAAATAACTGGTTATGGGCAGAATTTAATGATATTTTTACGTACGATGTGTCACTCTCTTCATGTCATGTCATGATGAGGGTCTATCTCAAATCTCTGCAGGGGACAAATAAATGGTACCGGTTCACTGATCCAAGAATAGATAATTTCTTAACATAAGAACTTACGAAAATACTATTTGAAATATGAAATTATATTCTCCCTTGGGATTGTTTTTAAGGCGTTAGCTACCAACCTGTCACTATTTGAATCTCAATTTATCATACGCCATACGTACAGCCGAACCTGGCCTTTCAGTATTTTAGAGACTGATGGCTCCGTCTACCCCATGGGAATTAAGACGTAATTATATAGGTAATTATATTCTGCTGATGTTATTTTACATGTAAAATCGAATTTAAATATACAAAACACATAAACTTCTAACATATTTTTAAGGTTTACAACGGTAACTATAATAGTAAAATAATATAAATAAATGTAAGCGCCATTGATATATGAAAAAAGTAAATGATTCAGTCGTTTGAAGTTTTTAAAAAGTTGTGTTGTGTACGAATATGTATCTTATCATGTAGGCAATACCACGTTTTTACTTACGAGGTAGACAGAGCCGATGGTCACAAGATACGAAGGTCACGTTTAGCTACTACTTTATTCATTGAACGTTATTATGTTCACTTATGTCTCTCTTACTAGCAGAGAAGATAACTGGATTAGTAGAAAGAGTGAGATGACAAGACATATTGCTTTTCAACATTCGTGAATAAGGGGGCTGGATAGCCTAATGATCGCAAGAAAATAAATGATTAAAAAAATGTTTAAATCCATACTTAGGTTTAAAAAAAAACCCCAAAGTGAAAACATTTAAAACATGATATGACCTTTAAACCGAGACACAAAAATCTTCCACCCGTGGAAGTCTAGAGATAAGGAATCTTGGGGAAGAAATATTGTTATCATTTGTCGAGACTGTGACATGTTGAATGTTGTGGATTGCGCCATTCTGTTTGTTGTTATAATCTTTATATTTCACTCAACTATGATGTGAATGTGTTTTATGATTATTTTTATTTTTGTCAATTATTTTAATAATTATTTTAAAGCCACGCTGAAAGTGACCTTTCAATCTTTTTGAGTTGTTGGCTATGTTTACCCCGCAATACGTAATTATATGTATATATGTCTCATGGGAACGTCGGGATGATAAGTACTTATTATATTATTCCAATTTATATTATATATATTTGACCGCCTCTGTGGCGTAGCGATAGTATGCTTGTCTGTGACACCGGAGGTCCCGAGTTCGAATCCCGGTCAGGGCACAATGAGAAAAGCACTTTTTCTGATTGGCCCGGTTTTTTGGATGTTTATCTTTATAAGTATTTATTATAAAATATAATATGATTGAGTTAGTATCTCGTAACACAAGTCTCAAACTTTCTTCGAGGCTAACTCAATCTGTGTAATTTGACCCGTATATATTTATTTTATTTATATTTATATTCTACCCGTGGACATAAATAAGTTAATTAATTAAAAATCCGTAAATTTATCAAAATCCGTCTAGTTGACTTTGCGTGAAAGACAACCAAATTTACACCACACATGATTTAACTTTCGTTATTTTAATATCTTATCCCGTCGATGTTGTACGAGTAAGTGGCGATTAGATCTGACGGCGAGAAACAAACATAGTACATAATATTGTACTTTTCTTCTTGTGCAATTAAAGGCTTTCGTTTGATTGACTTTTAAAATCTATACAATCAACGCTAGAAACTTGTCATTATGTGTTGGATCTGTACACCGTAAGGGATGAAAGAGAATGAGAAAGATAGAAGAAGAAAGAGATGGATAACATCTTTTTATTTGCAAAGTGCCGCGTGGATCCCGGCAGTGCCATGTGGTTCCCGGCACCATTACAAAAAAAAAATAGGACCACTCCATCTCGTTCCCATAGATGTCGTAAAAGGCGACAAAGGGATAGTCTTATAAACTTGGTATTCTTCTTTTAGGCGATGGGCTAGCAACCTGTCACTATTTGAATCTCAATTCTATCATCAAGCCAAAAAGCTGAACGTGGCTTATCGGCCTTTTCAAGACTGTTGGCTCTGTCTACCCCAATAAGGGATATAGACGTGACTATATGTATGTATGTATTTGCAAAGTAATTCATCCTAAAACGTTTACGTATTTGGATTTAGCACGAGTCATCGCGCTTACTAACAGTCCTGCCTAATGATATCTCGTTTATTCTTACCAAAACTGCCTTGCGGTCCGTTCTTTATTTAGAAGTGCTAGTTTTTAAACATCACTGTGGACTATTTACAACGTAAAATATTTTTTAATCGAATAAGATATTACTTCTTTGTATTCACTGAATAATTTACATCTGTATATAAAATAATAATATTTTTACACATCTACATCATAATATAAATAATATACTATAGGTATGGAATAACTGCATGACTATAAATCGTGTGTGCATGCAACCTCTGTCATTCGATTTGTACTCAATTAATTTATTTGACACTGCATTAGGGCCTTAAATTATTGAAGTAACAGTCGAAGACCTTCGCAACGGTATCAGCTTGTGCCAGCCGTAATCACATTAAAATTTGTAAAATGTGTAGGTATACAGTTACAGTCAGCACAACAGTCATCTTGCCAAATACTGTAAGAGGTGTACTACTACCGTTGTATTTTTGGCGTAAATAAATAAATACAAATAAATAAATAAAAAATAAATTAATGATAATAGGGAACTTTCTGAAGCTCAGTGACTTCATGAAATAATAATAACAGAGAAAAAAACTCATTTTTCTCTTTTGAAAGAAAATCCGATGCCTAAGTTCTATATTTAGTAATAGAGGGAAAGTTTCTGATAAATGAATGAAACTTTCACCGTTCGTGTGACGTCATATTCCGAGATTTACCTTGACATTGACATAGATATTATATTTCTCTTTAAAATATACTCTGTTAAGCCGCCAATGAATAAAGTTACACTGAAATTGACATACCTACGCTATCTTCTTCCTTGTCGTTACCTTTTCCCACTTTCTACGTGGGTTCGGCACATTAGGTATGTTAGATTTTTTCCAATTACTTCCGTCAATCTCACTGTTCACTCCTTTTCTACTCATACTATCCTTTACGCCGCAGCTTATTACCGTATATACCTATAAACTATAGATACACCTACGCCTAACAATGATATTTGTATAAAAAAGATAAAGTTAAAAGGGACGAATGATTTGAGTCAAACAAAGCAATTTTTTTGTCAAAGATCGTCAATTTTATTCTTCGACGAAATACCGATCGTGACGATTCTCATTACAGAACCAGCACAGAATTAATGATATCTGACGAATCCGCCGTACTGCTGGTAGTATTACCATATTCTCATTACCGTGGTACGAGTCATCTGCGTGACTTCAATAACCTGATACGGTTATCATTTGATGAGGAATGAACCGGATCATGAAACAAATAGGGTCGTTCACGATAACATTAGACGATGACATATAGACGTATTGTATTTTTATTCAATGTTTTTGTATATTTAGAAGAATTATTTGCAGATTAATTGTAAATACAATTAAGGACGTCCTGGTAAAGGGTCAGGTCAAAATTACCCGAAACCGCAGAGTTTGCATGAAGACAGTTATGGATGTGGATGAAGAGAAGGAAGTATGCAGAGATCGTGGCAAGTGGAAAGAGGTAGTCTCTGCCTACCCCTCCGGGAAAGAGGCGTGATTTCATGTATGTATGTATGATTGTAAATATAAAGTTAATTAAAAAGCTTATAAAATAACGATGACACAATATATACCAATAAATGGTTATAAAAGGTAATTAAAAAAATGAATTAAACGAATCTAATGGATAATCTTAAAATATAAATATTTTATATCAATTCATACATACATATAATCACGTCATTATTCCTTAAACATGCAAGGTTGTAAACAGAGCCAACAGCAAAGAAGAATCCCAATTTTATTAGTCTATTCATTAGTCTCTTTTTACGACATCCATTGGAAAGAGATGGAAAGGTTTTATTCTAAAGTGCCGGGGACCACACGGTACTTATTACATCATTTTAAAAGCATCGATATAGTCTATCGTCATCGATGTTTTAAAAGTTATATTTTTTGAAATCAATGATAATGGCCCATCAACCCACAGCATGATAGCACGTGTCTCTTTTTCTGATTGGCACATTCTGACCTGACCCAGGTTAGGTCATTGTCATTACTTTGCTAACCTCTGTGATGCAATTGTATTATGCTTGCCTCTGAGTCACAAGGTCTTGTTTATTGTCACAGAAATAAACTTAAATCAAGTACTAATGTGGCACAGACGCCACCGAGTGAACGTTATGTAAGTTGCCGTACTTTTTTCACAAGCACGCAGGGTGTTCTTTATCGCAAAAAGGTTGCATAAAGATGAGAGGAAGGTAGGGTCTTAAATTACTTTCCGTTGCCTACACACATACTTACAAATTAATATAATTAAGAGACTGTTTTTGAGAAAAAGAAATACGTTGATAGAAATTGAACTATCTGAACCATTGACTGTTAAGGACCTAGTTAAGAGAAGGTATATTAAAAAAAATATGCTCAACCAATTTTACCCAAAACAAACTGTCCTTGTTCCTTGTTTTATTGATTTATTCTTTATAATACATAGTAGTTACTTACATTATGACCTTTTGACATTTTATAGGTACGACATTAATTTAAAATAGATACTTCAATTTTATTGAATGGTCCATCTCTGAGAGATTTTTAAAAATTAGGTTAGGTATATTCGCTTCCGATATTTATTTCTGTGGATAGGTGTGACCGCAGCATGTTTGACCCAAATACAGCTTGCGGTAAAAAATATTTTTTGGTCGTTGATAAATTGGTTTTAACTGATGGCCTTTTTTAGCTGGTATTATATACTAACTCATAAAGCTACAGATTCGGCAGATGTTTTATAGCACACATGTACATCTTTGAGCAGTTCTTTGACTTCAGTTTTCAATTAAATCAACTATTAGGTACGGACAAAAAATAAATCAGCGGCTAGTTCAGTTCTGTCTAATTCATTATTACAAAAATTCATCGCGATTAAAATGTTATTTAAAAAATAGCACATAATAAATAGCAGTGTCATTAAGTGTAAACTAAATTAACACGGCGATGGCAAGCGTAAATAAACTATCGTGCATTTCGCTGGATGGCTGCCAGCACAGGAGTGTAAGGGATATACGTTATGTATGGACGCTTATCTTTAATGCTTCTATGACATTAAATATAGACTGTTTTGATAAAGTTAAATAGACTCTGCGCTAAACCAGCACCTTCATAGATACATATGTATTCAGCCTACAGGTTCGGCGGTCTTTGGTCTTTAAATTAAGGCAACCATTCGGCGATGGCATGGTTACGCGAGGCGTAACGTGAATCGTCAGTTCCTCCTTGAACAGGGGGTGAATTATGCAGAACTAAAAGGGGATTTTGAAGGGAGTTAAGAAACGGGTGCGCTGTTTGAGAGCAAGCGCGAGAGCAGCGCAGACTGATTGCTCACGCATATACCTACATATAAGGTTGGTAGAGCCATTGGTGGTAACCAATGGCTCTACCAACCAACACTACCGTGTGATGGGATAGATCAAGTTTACACGGTGTAATGGTAAGGAGGTAACAATTCTCACAAGTCGAACTAGCCTATAAAACTAAACAACCCATAGTAAATGTAATCCCGTCGTAAATTGATCAGCTGATCGACACAATTGTACGGAGAATAAAAACTTTGTTTTTATTTCGCCCGATTTTCGTTGAGGAAGGTTGTGCAGATTGGTTTATTCTTTATATTACACTCTGTATTAAATTAACTTTACTTACCCGCTTTCTTAAATTCCTATCTTCTTTAAGGGTTATGCATAGGTAATTAAGAGGATAAGTGTATGTGAAATATACTTCCAAGACAAACGAATTGGCTGTAAAACGAACGTATTGCTAGCTATTTCTGATTCAATTAAGTATGGTCATAATAAATTTCCCTCCTTGAGATTTATTCATGACATGTTTAGATGGCTTTGGAATTGTTTTGCGACTGTTTGTGCCACGCCACCGTCGAAGCGTGATATAAACTTAGCCCGTGACTTTGTCCCCGTGAACTTATCTTAGTTCGTTTTAAAAAAATACTCTTTTTCGAATAAAATAGTAAGTACCATACAAAACCATGCCGTTTGGTTCCAGGCACCATAAGAAAAAATAATAGGAGCACTCCATCTCTTGTGATGTCGTAAAAGGCGGCTAAGAGTCAGGCTTATATGCTTGGGATTCCTCTTTTAGGCGATGGGATAGCAACCTGTCACTATTTGAATAAAATATAGAACTAGAATAGGTATATCAAACAGGTAACATAATCAGGTGTCAATTACTTACAACGAATGTTATATTAGCAATAGCAACTCATCTAGCCAAGCGAAGCGGATCTACTTATTGCTTCATTAAACCTTTCGCCAACCGTTCCGTGCCATGAAACTGTTACACGGATCATTTCATATCATTTTACACCTATTACACAGTCACTGGCTAACAAATTAGGGTTACAATCAAAAACGATTTTTTTTTCGAAAACAGATTTTGCGCGATACATGTTCGTCAGTTATTGAAATTAAGAATTATGAAGCGTTCGGGCAAGGGATTTTACAATTTTCGAGGTGTGTACTTATCATTAATATTAAATTACATAAAATTAAAATCTTTTGATCAAAGGAATTTTCCAACAGCTTCCCTAAATGATAGCTGATGAGTATCTATATCAAGAAGGGAAAATTATGAATTTACTTGAAATAGAAAAAGTTCTCATTCTGAAAGGGACACATCAAAAAATCTAATTTTTGTTATTAGCCCCGACATTTAAAATGTAAAACGCGCTATTGTGATGTCTGGTCACGATTTGCTTAAACTATCTTGTGTCTTTTAACTTTAAACAACCTTCTTTAGGAACTTAGGAATTTGCGGCTTCAACAACTTATTATCTGGTCTTCTAGACCTCACTAGCCTTATTGTCACCACTAATAAAAAAGTTATACTTTGAATATGCTTCGAAACTAAGTTGACCCAGAAACTAAGAACAGTTTTTATTCTTTTCCATTTTAATGATAGTGATAAAACCGCGCGACGCTCGTAGACGCCTTTTATACATTTTTATTGCACAAATAAAACTAGCTTGACGTATTAAAGAGTAAATTATTATTGAATTTATTATCAAGTTTAAACTCAAGCTTAATGTGACTATTCCCTTAGAATCCCTTAACAACATACACGGTAAAAGGGATGGAGTAGTCTTATTCTAACATGTCAGGAACTACACAATATTAACACCATACCATGATAGTGTTCCATCAAGAAGTACCTCTAATTATTGATTTGTATTTTTCTGAGAATCCTTTCTCACAATGTCTTTTTAAAAAAATGCCTTTCACAGGGACACCTGAGGGAATATAAGCGCATTAGCCCCGAAAGAAATCACAGAGGAAACTTACTGCGACGTAAAGACCCGAAAATATGACAAGTTATAAAACCCTTAGGGATTTTGCTAAGGAAAATGTTTGTATATTTTATGAAGGATTGATCGCCCTTCCGCTCTGACACTACGACGCAATTCTCGATTGATTCAATATTTTCTCGGTGTAAAATAAAAAAAAATGGTACAACTACTTCGATCTACGGGATATTCCATCTAGTTAGAAAAACCAAGTGAGTTTAGTGTAAAAAGTTTGTCGTATTAGAGAAATATTGTACGTAGTGAGTACGTATAAAGATTTTGCTTATTTTTTTTTAACATGTATTACATTTGCCGAACTTTGTCGAACTTTGATTTTTCCTTTTCGTTCTGAAGATTTTTTTTCGGCCGACGCTAGCAAGAGAAATGAAATAAAAACATAGGATGTATAAAATCTGAGTATTGTGTTTATCTGTATGCGCCAAGTGAGACATTGACCAAAGGACCTTGAAGCTATCCATAATATAAATAAGTAACAATTATGACAAACAATGCGCCAATAGTCTGCTTCAGTTAAGTATAATTAATTCAATACTTTATAACCTTGTATTTATTCTCATCTTCCCTGTCTTACTAAACTATCTACAATGTTTTTTATTTTTTAATTTAAATTTCAGAGTGTCTATTAGAAAAAATGTTTTTAGATGTTAATTTCTTTAAAACTCCAATAATGCCTTAAATTCTACTCTAATGTCTGTTTCATTTACTGCAAGATGATATTTGACTCGGAGTGTATCGAAAACGCAATCTAAAGAGTTTTAATGTGATTTAGGTTAGAATGCAACAATATCAACAAAATTTCATATGACTGTAAATATTAAGTAGAAGTGCGATATTACGTCGGGTTATCTCGCAGAATGTTTACCGGTCTTTCAAACTGAATAATTGCTTACTCAAGAGTAGTTCCCGTGTCAGGAATTGACACAGTTTCCTAGGAATGATTGAAGCTGCGTTTGCGTGACGGGGAAACGTTTGCCAAGGAAATTATACTATTTGTGAGACTCTTTACATGACTGGCGGATGCGAGATGACATGATTTTAGGTTTCAGTCTTGTGTATTTAACCTCTCAGTATTCTTGAACTTGATACTTTCTTTATTTGCCTAACGTGAATAATTATTTCCAAGCGCGAAGCACAGCATTAGTATACTTGTTTATGTCGGTTTTTTTAATAGGTTTAATCTAGGTAAATGCTTTTTATGTACACTTATTTTGAAATTTGGATTGGATCAAATCATTCCTTAAATTTTAATCTATATCGCATACGTCACATTTTCTACCTTATCAAATCTCATAAAACGAGTAATAACATCGATTCAGATTTCATCAATGGTTTTCCAACTAATAAGCCCAAGGCTTCCATGGGAATTTCCTGAAAAGAGTAGGCTATGTTCTAACCTAACGTCAGCTACTTTACCTATGCACAATGTCATTAAAATCACTCCAACGGTTTAGCCGTGAAAGTGTACAAGCTAGACAGACTTTTCTATTTATACTTATAATATTGGCATGGTTCGTCTATTTCTAAGCGTTACGTTTTTTAAGTGTTAAACCTTTTTCACTTCAAAATCTTATTTACACCCACGAGTGGACAAAATCGAATAAAGTCAATACGCAATATCAATCGAGCTGTTTACACCGAGTCTGGAATCGGCAGATGATATCCAAAGAAATTACTACGAAAATAACACATCAATCATCTTATTTACCTCTACCAAATCATCGAAAATTATTAACTGCTTACCTGTCGCTCGCGACTTTGTCCGTTTTAAATATCTGTAAATTTCGTAAGAGAGTACAAATACACACACCTTACGGTTTATAATAAGTCGAATTAGTTTATAAGAAACATTTAAAAAACATAAGTCATATTGAGAATCCCTCTTTTTTTCAAGTCTGGGTAAAACTCTAACTATGTATCTCTCCCGAAAAAATTGCATGATCATATTCTGCTCTAGGCAACAGCTATCTAAAATTACAAAATCAATGCCTATTGATACTTATCTTTTAGTCATACGGTCAGTTTCAAAACAATCACATTACTAAGTCATGATAAATAGATACGCGTGTGTTTGATAGTATCTTCTGATACAGAACTACTATATCTGATTAGTATATGATATGTATCTATTGCGAACTGTTTCCTCGATTTATCTTATTTACTGATTGATGGACCTTATCATTGCCGTGATTTAAGATGTGTTCATGTTAATACTTTTTCCGCGTTCTGTTCTCTTCTGTCTCTGAATCACATTTTTTTCCGTTATTACGGTAGCTAAGCGTGGCCTTTGAATCATAAGACTGTATGTATGTTTATGTGCAACAATTATAAAAGGTATTTCTGAAACCAGTCATTTCAATCGCTTTTGAAAGTACTGGTAACTATGATCTTGGTCATAACTCAATGATGTTTCAGTCCATACATTTTTGCCATAAATATTTATCATCATAATACAAAATCTAAAGCAAAAATCGATCACTATGTGTTTATATAACAGCTGAAGGGTTGCCGAGGGCCCGTGGTCACGTGGTCACGTGGCTGTCTCACGTTTCCCCATATTCTGGTTTAGGTAGGTACGCTTTCATATAACCTCTATTATGAAAAAGTATTTTGGCAATATAGTTATTTTACATTTAGTTTGATTAAGAAAAAATGCATACTTTTATAAATATAAATATAAATATAAATATATAAATATATACGGGACAAATTACACTGATTGAGTTAGCCTCGAAGTAAGTTCGAAACTTGTGTTACGAGATACTAACTCAACGATACTATATTTTATAATAAATACTTATATAGATAAACATCCATGACCCAGGCCAATCAGAAAAAGTTCTTTTCTCATCATGCCCTGGCCGAGATTCGAACCCGGGACCTCTGTTGTCACAGACAAGCGTACTACCGCTGAGCCACAGAGGCCGTTGATGATTTATATTAAACTTTTTGTACATTTATAAAACTCAGAACGTTTTTAAGTGTAAAAAAATTTAACTAATTAACAATTTAAAATATGTATGTATGTTTCTAATGTTGACATTGATACAATAAACAAAAGCGTAAACTGAAAATTTATGCAAAACCAAATGGGCGTAGTTCCATACTACGCCGTACACATAACAATTTTAATAAAAACGTTCAATTTTCATAAATCCCGTAGGAACGGTGTCCTAGGCAAACTAGGAAGTTTAAATGTATTAAAAAATTGCAGCAAAAAAATTATAGCCCATGTAAAACATCCTGTAAAATAAACAAGTCTTGCTACTCAGTTCTTCTATCGTAAAAAGTTGGAAGATCCATATAATACTTAGTCGGTTGATTTACTTAGAAATTAATTTTTAATTTTGGAAATATTCACGCGGTTAGAAATAAAACAAAAAACAAAACTCCCTACAAAGGTACAAGATAAAGTTGACGCTTTATTACGTAAAAACAAACGACGTGGACGAAGCTAGTATTCCTACAAAGCTCGCTCCTCATAGATAGGTTACCACGTCAACATTAATGAGAGACACGTGCCTACTTTTGCGGCCAAGGGCGGTTACAGGGTTCGGTCGAGTTGAACCCTTGCGTGACAAATGATTTCGCGGCCGTCCCAAAATAAAATATACCGATTAGAATCGGATGTAGCGAAATTATGTTGCTTAATTTGGATTTCCAATTTTTTCGGGATTTTTTTAAATCAAAATATTGATAAAGTACCTATGTAAATCAATCTTGAAAAATGTAAAATTTTATCCCGCACTATTTGCGCCCCGGAACTTCGCTTTCATGAGAATTTCGGAATAGATATAGAGTACTATTTAGTTATGCCAGATTATATTCTACCTGTGTAGCATATTTTAAAATCCTTTCAAAAGATGTTGTGTGAAGAGTACCTAACAAACATGCATCCACACATTCTCACTAGAATTAAAGCCGTGTGGTACCCGACGCATTACAATAGAAACACTCCATATTCACACTCCCGTCGATGTCATAAAAGGCGACTAAGGGAAAGGCTTATAAACTTAGGATTCTTCTTGTAGGTGATGGCTTGCTACCGGTTACTATTTGAGTCTGAATTCCATTATTCTTAACTTTTTATCTGGTGCACTAAATTATGTTTAGGTAATTGCTAATATATTCAACTTATATTTTTAAATTAATTCATTACCTATTTTAACCTTGCTAGAAAAATAAACATTGGCTGTGTATTTCAGCGTTGCCTGACTAACATTCTGAACCGAACTGACTGACTAATAATGTAAATAAACTTCGCCGTGCTAAACACATGTTGCAAATTGACGATGGGAACTAATTTACTGGTAACAACTTAATGATTCGGAGAAGCATTTACTTGAATAATCATTTAATAAAAATAATTAAATACACGGCAACACGGCGATTCCACTTGCTAAGATCCCTGCATACTCCTTTCGCTTCATCCATCCACATTTATAATCTATATATCTATATATATCTCGACGGTTAGGTGTGCTCTAATCCGAATTTTCACCAGGACGTCCCGGATTTCCCGTGGGTATCGTAATAGGCGACTAGGGAAATAAGCACATATTTAGTTCTAGATGCTGGTTTCCCGGGGGTATTTTCGTAGCATTATTGTACATGTAGTAACTCAGACAAAATAATATTAATACAGGACTGATAATCGATAGTAATTATAATTACTTAAAAATAAATATTGATAGAAATATTAATTCAGATTGAGTAAGCCAAAGAGTAATTTTGAGGCTTTAACTTTTATGGGGATATTTCGAAAATGATCATTCAACAAAAAAATCATTTTAGATAATTGATTAGGGTCTTGTATAATATCGCAATCAATCAATCAAACTGTCTACAGAATTGATTACAGAGGATCGAAGGTTTCGCTTTATTGAACTGCGTTAGCGAAAGACCGGAGGATACTGGGTTCAGCAGTTCTCAATTTCAATTACATGCTCGTTCAAATTATTCTAGTGTATCCATACTCCATGTTGATCCGATTTAAATATACATACCTACTATTAAATGTGCTACTTGCATTTAAATTTAAGGATTTATACAAGAATCGATATTACTTATATAAATTTCACCCTCATATAAGTGGTTTAACAGATTTCGTCGTCAAGCTGAGGCGAGTGAAGCTTTGGACTCGCAAATTTCTACGTCAAAATAAATCAACAAAACTCGATTTAAAATCCCGAAACGGAAATGTAATTCTTACTGAGTAGGGACGGGGGCACAAAAGCGTATTTTATACGTGGTAAAAAGCTTTCAGTAACAGCAATAAAAGTGTTCAAAGATTATCTTCAAATAATTTATTCAAATAAATATCTCTTTCTTGTACCATGGCAACAAATGAGCCAAGTTAAGTTCCTCCAATGTTCCTCCGTGAATTTACAATTGCCTCACTTTTCACACTATCCGCAGCACGGCTTCCACAAGAACACTAGCGCATCCTAATAAAAACCGAAACAGCGATAGTTCTTCGCGTGATAAAAAAAGGTCCCGCGTGTACCTTGCTACGGGGGCTGGTGGTGGCCGTGAATGAACCTAGGGCTCCTGAATTACATCACGTTCTCTATCAAAAAATCGTTTCTAGATACTTACAAAGCCAGATTTAAAAGTAATATGATAAACAATTCAACTGAAATAAGGCAGTTATGACACGTGAATTAAGCGAAAGAGATATGCAGGGATCGTGGCAAGTGGAAAGATATAGTCTCTGCCTACCTCTTCTGGAAAGAGGCATGACGTATGTATACTATGCCTTAACTTAGGTATCTTATAAAAAAGATGGAACACAAAATGAGAGTAATCTCTAAGGACATATAATTCGGAAAACTGATCAATGTATTGATGATATCTAAGTCTTTGGCGAAGTATTTCTCGGTTCGGACAAGTCCAAGTAATCCTCAGCCTCCAGGGGATTACATTCAGTATGAAGCAGGTAGATTTATTGGATTTCTAACTTTTGTAAATCCAGATTATCCCAAAAACTTTTACAATCATAAGTTTAATGAAAGTTATTCTATCGTCCTGTTTAAGCTTAGTTTGGCGAACCCATTTTTTGATCCATAAATATATTGTAAACATAGTGTTAAACATTATTTACTAATGCTATTTTTAGTATATATTCCTTGCACTGGAATAACAATCCAAATTTTTATCTTTTACTTACTCAGGTAAAAAAGGAACAGAAGATCTTGATATCATTACAACGCAAATGGGTTTAAAATTGAGTTTAATAAAAAATTAAAAGCGTTTCTTTGTTGTTATAAAAATGCTCTGAGTGTTTTTGAGGCCAAGTTTAAGCAACCTTTGAAACATTATCTATGTATAAAACTAGAAATAAACACCTTTTTTTTAATTGATTGAAAGAATCGGGTCGCTTTTTGCATACGAGCTAGTGCATATTTTATTAAATCTGTGTGAGTCATAGATTAATTAATGATTAAAATTAATTAATCAATAAAATTAATGGTCTGTGGACCCTTCAGGCAGATCAAACTTTATAAGACACCCCATCTTTTTCTCAGATTTTTTGTTTTACGCGTACGTATTAATACAATAAGAATGCCAAAATGTGGTTTCATTACGAATGAAAATATTTACTCAGGTAACTATCTAATTTGTTACGGCAACATTGTAGCTATTTGGTATGAAACCAATATAGACATGTTAATCCTAGAGGCGACATGCTATTCTCATAGCCAGTGCATATTTTAATCCGACCACGTGTCCAGCGCTTTCTATATTTATCCGAATAGTTTACGAATACAGTGTTTGTGACTATGCGTGAATGTCACACGTGCTACTTTGTTAGGAAAATGTGCATACTCCAACTTATTATTCCTTGCGACTCCTCAGTCCAATAAAAGTCTTTTATTTCCCTCTTTCTCTGCTTAAGACTCCATATTTCACCTAACAAGTAGTAAAATCATTTGGACATTTTTACTATCAGCCTGACATCAACCCGGAATTCGGGTGACATCAATCTGCTAAAAATATACAAGTATGTAATAGTAGTACTTTAGTTACCTTTTTCACAACTTCAAACCTAGAATGTGTCATAAATTGCCTTTATTGTATTTTGCGGGAACCCACACGGCCCAACAAGATCTCTGTATCACATATTAATGTCTAAAACTGTCGGCAAAATCTGTGGTAACATTTTCGCATGAATATGTAACATACTTCGGAGATAATCCCTTCTCTTCAACGTGAAAATGCGTATATAGGTTTCTGAGATTAACTCGAACAAACATAACTCTGCAGGGGACTGTTTATTAATTAATTAACGTGTACCTAACTGTGTTAAACATAAATTTTGTTATAGTTTAATTATACAAAATATAATACCGCCTTGTTTGTTACTATATTTTGTTTTTATTATGTATAATAGTCCTGACATTTATTCCAACTGAATCCATTCTAATGAAGTACGGCTTATCACTACGATCCTGAAGTGGATAGTTCAGATAGATGTATGTGGCAATTTGTCCACTGGGTTTTTCATAACCATGAGAACATTGGCTCAGGTCATATCTGGGGCACCTCTCTTATACCATACAAAGCACATGTTTTTCTTGAACCCACCGAACATACGCCTGAAAAAATATACGAGTTAAAACTCTTATGGCATCAGTTTTATTTTGCAGACGGAAAAGGTATAGTGAGATTTTTGCTGTTTCCATATTTTTGGACCTTATCAGGTAAGCCACAGCTACCTTCAGATGTGTATAAAGCCAACATAAAAATAAAAAGGGACACTAACAATTTTGTCGAGGCTAATACATGTTACATTAACGCTTAAAAACCACTAAAGATTTGCATATATTTTAAAAAGCTCTAAACAAAAAAGACCAAAAGAGGACGAATATATTTCATTAGCCGTAATCAACCCAAGAAGTAAAATTCCTTCGTGATTTCCTTACGAGCTAACGAGCGATTAACGAACGTTAACTAATGCTTGTGATCAATCTGTAAATCTGGAAAGATTTACATGGACTTAAAATATTATAAAATTGATGTAACTGCTGATAATGGCTTAAAATGGCGTTAAATCTTCCGATAAAAAGGGCGCAAAATCGGATGTGTATTCACGGAATTCATAAAATATGAGTCTGTATTATAGAATTCTGTTTTAAAAATCATAATTATATAAAAAATGATTTTTAAATGCTACAAAATTACGTTTATTTATTTTTCATATTGAAAAGAATTGTTATTGACTCAGGTCAGGCCGGAACATTGTTTGAAATCAGGTCATATCGTGTACAAAGAAAAATCTACATTGAACAGTAATGCGAAACTTAAACATTACTTCAGCTAAACAGAATTCATCGTTCTTTCTTCATCGCTCTTGCAATCCTTTTAGATATCAATTCTTAACCGACTTCAAAAAAGGAGGATTTGTATGTCACTATAAGCTATACATATAGCAGATACCTACATAAATACATATTATTTTGTTACATTACTTTGTATCTCATATGAGTAAAAAACATATAAAAATGTAAATGACCCACAATTTTTAATGAATCTTTACTACGCTGTTATAGAAACAATACCGGTGTTCTTTGTTGAATGGCAAAGGAAACATCTTTGATGCCGGTGGTCTATTGTCGGCCATCCCTTTGTTCCTACCACATAACACACCTATCCCCGCATATTGATGCTGTCACCTGAATCTAGAACGAGCGCCTATCAACGTAACCTAGTTCCAATAAGTGGAAGGACCTACAAAGAATTTTAACCCCAATAAAACAAAATCGAGTACCCGCCTCTGTATTACGTTCGGAAATATTATTCATATAAATTATTTTCAAAGCCGACTTTGAATATAATCGTCAGGTACTCATATATAGAATGTTTCAAATATCCGAACCACTATTTTTATCTGTTTGTATTATATTTTTTAGGATTTAAATATGATTTTTCACTAATAAAACTAGTCAAGGAATACGAACTTTAGCAAGAATGTTGCAAACAATTCAACGTTTTTCTCGTTCTTTTCAGCCGATGGCATGACCTATTCGTTTGGTATATTCTACAAGGAGTTCCTAACCTACTTTGGGGAAGGAAACGGCAAGACCGCTTGGATCGTGTCCGTCCTAATCGGGATGTCGCTCTGTTCAGGTAATTATATGTGTTAATTTTCTAATAAAGTAATCATCCATTTTTATTACAAAGTAAGAAACATAGTCACTTTAAGCTCTGTGCTTTTGTATTCATATAGTATCTTTTAAATGACTTAATGTAATGTTGCGGGTTCTATGATTCAAGAGGAAAATATATCAGATTAAAAGTGTTTATTCAAGTTTCAAAATATTTCTTCCTTCACTCCTGGATATCCATTCTCCGTCTGTCACAAAATTATATTGACAACAAACTTTTTAGCTAATTTAAACATTAGAAAAGTATAATGAAAGAAGTTTGCAAAACAAGAATAAATTATGTGAGTATTCGAAATGTTTCTGTTATTTCCTTCTTTTTATTCTAATTCAGAATATTAAATTATTTGTATTCATCTAAAATCTACAAAATGTCGAGAACGATTTATAGGAAAAGGAAATCCTTGATAAGTGGATTTGTTCGATCTATTTGAGAATTTTCCAATATTTGCTGAACAGATGATTTTATTTTTGGAGAAGGTACAAATTGAAAACAAATCGAATACACGCTCTAATTTCACTTTGGAATTTTTCTTACTTATTTTCCTTACTATACAAACAATAAATACATACACATTAGTCACGTCTACATCCCTTAAGGGGTAGATAGAGCCAACAATCCCAATGAGACCGAAAGGCCACGTTCAGCTAAATGGCTTCATGATGGAATTGAGACTCAAATAGTGACAGGTTGCTAGCCCTATAGCCTATAAGAGGAATCTTAAGTTTATAAGCTTAAGAGAATCTCAAGTTTAGTTGACTTTAATATAAAAAATTAAGTTATATGATCTATTCTTTTGATTGAGCAAACTATAACTTCTTTATTTCCATTGATAGTTTTACTGATATCCCTTTTCAAATTTTTCAGGGCCCATATCAAGTTCCTTCGTTAATCGGTGGGGCTGTCGTGCTGTGACAATTTCTGGAGCAGTTCTAGCATCAGCGTTTGTGGTGGTCTCTGCTTACGCTAATGACGTCTTGACCCTCATCATCACCATCGGTTTTTTCACTGGTTTTGGTTTTGGCCTGATGTACCTGCCTGCCATTGTCAGCGTTACTGTTTGGTTCGAAAAAAAAAGAAGTCTTGCTACTGGTAAGTTGACTATTATAATGACAGAAAAGTGGCAATAATACTCTACGTTTTAAGATTAATTTGAATTCATAACCGCAATCATAAAAATTATTATATTATTAGGTAAGTTAATATGAAAGTATAAGTAATGAAATGAAAATTTATTAGGTATGATTTTTCTCATTTATCATCATCGTACTCTTGGCGTTAGTCTCGCGGTGACATCCTTACCTCTCCGTAGAGAAGCTCAAGTTTTGACCACGTTCCTGGATTGGGTAAGATTGGTATATACATTAGCGTATACACAATTTGAATCGTGTTACAGATTTACATTACTTAGTGTATTTTTCTTGTTTATTCCCTGTGTCTATTATAAGACAATAATTTGTTAGCTGGTTCGGTTTTATTTAAATGATAAAAAAATCCAAATTATTTTTTCAGGCATTGCAGTATGTGGATCTGGCCTCGGAACATTTTTGTTTCCCCCTATTACGGAAGCACTTATTGAAGCTTATGGATGGCGGGGAGCAATGGCCATCATCGGGATCTTCATTCTCAACTGTGTTCCTCTGGGCTTGCTGTTTCGACCTGTTCCTCAACGAAGTCAAACATCCGTATCTGAGCCTATGCTTCCAAAATCAAACAATATTCCACTGATAAGATCCCAAAGTACAGAAAATGTTAAAAGAACCAACGCGAACGGTCACAGTGAAGAAACCGACACAGCAAGACTAACACTTTCTCAACCAGCACTTAACAAACCACAGGAACATAGACGCTCAAGACACGGTAGCGGTATCATGGAGAGACCTGATGTATTATATCAAGGGAGCATGAGCAGTTTATCAAAACACAGAGCATCATCACCAGAAAGAATACAAGCTCGCCCAGATCTTAACCCAGAAACGAAAAACAATACATGCGAATGGTTGCCATGTTCCGAAGAGTTCAAAAAAGCACTTTCTACAATGCTCGATTTCTCTTTGCTCGTAGATCCTATTTTCATTTTATTTGCACTATCGAATTTCTTGACCAGCATTGGTTTCTATATTCCATTCGTTTACATCGTACCCATGAGTGAGAAATTAGGTGTTACAAATTCTGCTTATTTAATTTCAATTATGGGGGCTGCAAACTTGTTTGGAAGAATTTTCCTAGGATTTATTAGTGACAAACCTTGGGTTAACCGATTGACAGCGTACAATGTGTGCCTCATCATTGCTGGCATTAGTGAGTAATACCTTTTATGTAATCTTAGTTCAATTTATATGTACTCATAATAAATTGAACCAACTAAAATGGATGTGTAATTATTTCAGGTACTGGAATAACGATGGTGTGCTGGGAGTTTTGGGGTTTTGCAATTTACTCGACAATATTTGGATTTACGATTGGTGCATACGTCGGTCTCACATCTGTGGTGCTAGTTGATTTACTGGGGTTGGATAAACTCACGAATGCTTTCGGCCTTTTACTACTTTTCCAAGGCATAGCGTCACTTGTTGGATCACCTCTTGCAGGTATTTTCAAATGAAAATAACACATATAAAACAGAAAGCTTACTGACTGATCTATCAACGCACTCCCCAATCTGCTGGACCGATAGAGTTGAAATTTGGCATACTAAATGATGTAGACATCCGCAAAGAAAGGATTTCCGAAATTCGCGCAAGAATGGAAAGCGAATGCCGAGGGCGTACTCTTCTTTCAAGTATATTTAATTTTCATTTCACTTCTCTATTTCAGGTTGGCTTTTCGACACGACGCAGTCCTACGCGCCAGGGTTCTACCTGGCTGGAGGCACGATAGGAATAAGCGGACTTATCCTTTTCCTTGTGCCCTGCTTGGAGCGGCGGAACAACATCAGATGGGCTGAAGATACAGCCATGGAACAAATTTAGCAGAAACAGTTCCGAGGGACTAATGAGTACCCGGTTATTATACTCAACAGTCCCTCCACATCACCTTGTCCTTCTTCCGATTCGGACACGTTTAGCAACAGGGTAAAAAATATTACAATAATAGATGAGGATACTTTTTATATCAATGAAAATAATAAATACGATCTTGTAAATAATCAAAAGCAGTGTGAATGGGAACGCTATGATGAAATCCATCAAACTCATTCCAGAGAAAGTGAGGTTGCATATAGTTACAATTTCTAGTGATAAATGGTGCAATTGGCTAGTTTAACGGAAAGTACCGATGGTCCTACTTTGTCTTCAGTACCGAAAATTTATTCTAATTAAACTATTAAGTATATAAGACATATTTATCTATATAATTTATAAGGGAAAGTCTCCTGCAATAAACTCATATAGTTTATTTGAGAAGACTTTCCGTGATAGTTTTGTAAAAATGCATGTCCCTCTAATCACCTTTACAGAAAATAGTAAATTATCTATTAGAGGGCTATGCGTTTCGATTTTAAACTATCAATACATATTTTAAAGCACTGTCGCATTAAATGACATTGTTCTGGGTTATTTCTGTACAAATGAATTACTACACACAGAAAAGGTGATAATTATTTTAAATGCTCTATGTTAAATATATTGTGTGATCCATGAATGCCGCACTTATCTAGTTTTGTATCACATAGTTTTTATCAGGTGCCATAACATGTATATTACGACTGTAACACATAATTGTGTATAAAACTTATAAGTATGTTGATTTTGTGAGTGAGTGTGTGTTTATTAATGGTGTGTCAAGTGTGTCTATTAATGGCCTTAATGTGGACCAAACAAAAGATAGCGTTTGTGGTCCAAACGACTATCTAAAGCATAATCTAATGCAATTGTGATTTATTAGGAAATACATCGATTATTTTAATTTCATAATAATTATCTACTTTATTTTTGCAGTTAATTAGATGAAAAATATCTTCCACGTTGTGTTCAGTAGTGATATATTTATCGTCTGATTGTTTTGCCGGGATTATGTTAGAACTACGATGTAAATACTTGGACTGATGTACATAGGTAAACATTGTACAATATCATTATACACGGACTGTGCTGAATCGCTAACTAATATCTTCGTACAAATCTTTGTCTCTTTTATTATATTGTTGAATTCTTGCGCATCTAATGCGATCTGTACAATGATGTTATTACGCATAAGTAAGTATACCTAAATTAAACATATTGGAATTGAATAAAGATTTCGTGTTTTTATTATTAAAAGATAGCTTAATTATAGGGGAAGTAGCTTGTCTAGCCTTAAACTCGATAAATTATCAAGATAAAAATCTCATTTTCTATTCAAAAAAAATCACAAGTATAATATAAACATAGTATAAAATAAAACAAAAAGAAATATTTTTATTATTTATTTCGACTGCAAGCGACATCAATCTACGCGAATTATTATCAAAACTTAGACGTAATTTATGACGGCATGAAAACAAGATTAGTCGTTCGTTATAGTGTCGTCATTTTAATTAAGTTCAAATCACACTACAACCTTTCTATTAACTATTTATCTTATCAAAAATACTACTCGTATATAGGCCTTTGGTAGTGTGATCTAAACCAACCTTATTCTAACCTTAAACGAAGTGTTATGACATTATTTTAATTAGGTTCAAACCACACTACATACATTCTTACATTTAACACTTTTCATTATCAAAAATATTTGACCTTTCGCCAAGCTGTCTGGTCCTTTGGTAGTGTGACCTCAACCTACCTTAACCTAATCGTATACGTCACTACAATTTGTACAGCAGTATGAACCTCCATAACCTATAGTCCCGCGCTAGTGGGTGGATCTACAGCAAAAAGGATTACCAGTAGATCCACAAGATAACGTGGAACCATGGTTAAAGCACTTTTGATAAAATCATATGACGGCACAATAAGAAGTTCATCAAATCTTGATGGGATTTTTATCATGCCTCAATCTTGTAAGTAAAAAGGGCCTGGCCCAAATGATGTTTAAGAGCGTTTACCCCTTTAAACAGTAGTTTTACTTGAAAAATACTGTTTATGAGCTACAAGTAGGTGAACGCTAAAAAACCGGCCAAGTGTGAGTTTGACTCGCGCACGAAGTGTTCCTTTTACTTCTTCTCTTCTTCTTATTTCTCTTTTAAAGAGAACATTATCACGTTTGTTACTTAATATATATTTTTTTATTCACGTTTTTATCTCTTTATACCTTGAGTTTTAAAAACCCAACAACGCCATCTAGCGTAATTCGATAGAACTACAATGCGGACAATTCATATTACGTTTCTCCTAATAAATTCAGAAATTAATAAAATTGTACTGTCGATAGATAAAATAAGTTTGTTTTATAGGAGCCCCTTTATTATATATTCAAGTAAATATTCTGTAGACATTTTAAGACGAAGAAACACGTTTATTGTGTGGACACGACGCTTAATTTTGTTTTTAGTGTTTGTTGTTATACCGGCAACGGAAATACATTATAAAAAACAGCCTTCTAGCTATCGCTGTTTATGAGATACATCCTGGTGACAGACAGACGGTCAGACAAACAGAGTAGGCTTAGTAATAGGGTTCCGATTTTATGTTTTAGGTACAGAACCCTAAAAAACACTTGAACTTCTTAAATAACAGTTACTGCTTTTTCTTTCCCCTTTCCTTCTCGATTTCATTCATTCTTTGTTTTTCTTCTTTTTCGGCTTCTTTATCAGCGAGTTCTGCTGCCGTTTTAGCAGATGACCGTAAATTTATCATGTTATGGCGAACATTTTCATCCACATACATAAGCGTCAAGACCATGACTGCTGGTGATATCTGTAATTTAAAGATTAATTAATTAACCTAAATATACCTTTAGTAGTAAAGATTCTTTACTTCTTTTCTTGCTAAGTTTAGCTTTTAGACGTTGCATCGTCATTTATCAATGATCCCTCTTATGTTGTCCCATGAGAATTATCCACGAGGAATAAGAACACCATTCTGATCCGAGTTCGCTAGTAGGTCATTTGGTATTTTTTTTTTGTTCCATCCCTACGTTTACCTGTACCATTATCAAGTACCAGTGATACGCAAATCAAACTAGATGAAGTATTTTAGTCTTAACTATGGCCACTACATCTATTATACCTAAGTTTGACGAGCGTGACGTAAGTAATCTGCATATTAATATCTTACCCAATAAAGCCACATCGCCAATGAAATTGGTGTTCCAAAGCCTACCATAGAGTCTATGATTTCGGATTTCTCATAGAACAGCTGGCCAAATACAACGTAGCCTCTTATCAAAGCCAGTGGCGCCCAAAATATCAAGGTGGCTACCGTTATTGACATTATGTTCTGAAATAAAGACAGAAACCGTTATTTAAAACTAAATTATATTGTGTAATTGCTGTGGGGTTTCTGCCAACTTTAGAATAGGACCACTCCATATCTTTACATAATGTCGTAAAAAGCGACTTAAGGAGTAACTAATAAACTTGAGATTTTCCTTGTAAACGATGGGTTAGCCACTTGTCACTTGTACTGTAGCCACTATAGCCTTTTAGTCTTTTCAAGACTGTTCTCTAGCGGGGTAGACCGCCAGGACGATAGACTAATTGATTACATAAGTTCTCTGAGTATTTAGCTCAACATTGTAAGTTGGGGCAAAAATCTATAAATAATCAACATTATACTTTAATCTACATTTTATTGCTTATTGTGAACTGCAATATGGAAAATTTTCATATGTGTGTAATTGGCTGACTCAATTTTTGAACTCACCCTAGTAAAAGTCAATCGTTTGCCAGCTTCTTTGTCAGTGCACACGTTCTTATCCAGGTAGTAAGCTCGGGCCAACATTCCCATCCTGTACAAATAATAATAGAAATTCTTATATAGATAGTATTACAAAATAGAACAAGGTAGAAACGTGAAGAAATTAGCTTATTTAGAACATTTATAATTTAACATAACAAAAGAGAACCTGAACAGATAAAGTGCAGCAATTACTCTAAATCCATACTAAAAAAACTAGATAATTTGCAAAAGTGAAGCTATCTCCACTCCTATGTATGTGTCTTTAAATGTATAACTTCATAAACTAACATAAATGTCAAAATGACTTTTTGTATGACCGTCTTTCGCGTCAAACCCACTGAAAAGATCTCCAAGAAATTAGTCATAGGATACTTTTCACACAGGTGAAGCGGCGAGCAGAAGCTAGTAGGTAATAAATAAATCTTAATCAAAATAAACTTACATCAGAACAGCTGGCTTGATACTCCTCATGAAGAATAAAATCAACACGATATAACGTTGGTGGTCTGTCGGCAGCATCATCTCATAGGTACAAGTGGTGCACGAGAAGTCGTAGTCGACGGTGCCGCCAAAGCCGAGCATGGGAATGTAGGTGTAGCCGATGGCAAACATTATGGTACTGACGATGTATAAGGTGGGAAACCGTGGGTCCAATGGCCAGCCTTAAAAAATGTTGGAAGTTTCAGGTTTGGTGGTTATTAACCATTAAGTCCATTGCTAGTGACGAGAGGTGAGTTTAGATTGTACATAAGTAACAGAAAATGTTTTAAACACGTTTTTACAACACAGCGACGCAAATTGAACGTTTTTACGGCCACACACATACGTATGAAAAACCTTTTCTGCGACTCATGACTAAAAAATTTTTAACTTTAATTAAGTCGAGCTTCACCCTTCATCTTACTTCTATTTTTATATTTGAGTTACCGTAAGCTGCGTAGCGGGCCATCACGTATCTTGCGACGCAGACGTGGGTTAAAGCCTCGATCTCCAAAACAGAGAAGAAACAATCGTGATATCCGAACATGACGCAGGACAACATGTTTGACTTAAACAAACTGAAACATAAAAAAAACAACAAGTTGTTTTTCAAAACAATAAAACTTCAGATTTGATAAAAAGACGACATTTGTCACATTTTTATCTCTTACAGAGTAGACAGAGCGCAGAGGCTTGAAAAGATCGTAAAGCCTCGAAAGGTCACGTACAGCTTATTAAGATTCAGGTGGTGACAGATTGCTAAGCCTATCTAGTTAAGTTTTTAAGCCTACTAGCCGCCCGGCACAACTTCTTCTGTTGTTTATGTTCATAGGCTATTACACCCGCATATTGTGTACCTTTCTAATGGTGAAAGATTGTCATGATCTGTTCAATATTTCCGAAGTTTATTAAGTCAAATATTTAGACTTTTCAACACACAAAGTTACGAAATTTACTTCGGTATAATATTAATATTGATAAGTTTAATGTTACCTATCCAAATACCGGAATGAAGGTAGTCCAGCTATTCCATCTGCCACTTTTCGCAAGCACGAGGTGACGGTGAATAGAGCCAGGTTGCGGTAGTTCTCGTCCTTCCACAGTATCGTTAGCATCAAGGCCAAGTTCAACCAAAGAGTAAGAACTTGCGAAAATACGCCTGTAATGTTTGCATATGAGAAAGTACATATAATAGGTACATACAAGTGATATAAGGGTGAATACATTAAATCGCGCCTTTTTCCCCGGAGTGATGGCAAAATCATTGATAATCTTCCAATCATACAAGTGCCACAGAATTCAACACTATAACTGCCATAAAGTTTTAGAAAATTTTCTAACACATAAATAAAAGCAGTCCTCCTGTCCCTACGCGCAACAAGTGCTACAAGCAAAAATGTAAGATAAAGATAAAGTTAATTATTAATCATCATCTTTGATTACTAATCATTATATTTATTTCAAAAAATATATTTATAATTGGACAATCTTACCTGTAAATAAAAGTCCATGTTGATATGAATTTCTTTCGTCGTCGTTAAATGTGTCAATCCAAACGCAATTCCCAATGGGGAGAGGCTCGGGTCCCAAAAAGGCCTGAAAAATCAGGCTCGCCATGATGACAAAAGTCAAATGACGAGACTGTTCGCAAGAACGGAGCCTTGGGGAATAAATAAACGGAGGTCCCGGCTGCAGCTGCACGCGCCTGCGTACACGGCACCCGACAGGATGCACTCGTCCTAGTTACTCATTTCTGTCCACTTTAAAACATCTCAGATTGCACATTGAAAAGACTTGGACAATTCGGTCTCGCTCTAATAAGTTCTTTTGTTCTAAACGTTTTGTTAAAACCAGACTTAAAACAAAAGTGACAAATGTAACATAGATGCTATGAACTATGTTCCAAAGTTATAACATAGGAACAAACTTTAGAAATTCTATATAGCGATGGCGATCAATAAGGTCTGAGCTGATTTCCGGGCTAGGGCCCAGCACTGTCGGCGTACACTCACACAGTTCAACGTGTTTGTTGTATGCATCTCCCTGGTGATGCACTATATCGAAGTACATATATTTCAATTTGCAGTAACGATCGCTGATACAGATACTGCTGCGCAGTTGTCAATTGAAATTTCTGTTGCTAAGAAGCTTCGCTTAAACATTGCAAGGTTAAAAGATGAATAAAACAGAACATGATATATTTTTTCAATTAATTAGTTGGTAATAGTTTAGGTACTCACGTTAAGTTGCTGTAAATAACTAATATCATAACATCTAAATAATTTCAGCAGTCTTTCCGCTCGCTCGCTAAACAAACGCTTTTAAAGTAAAAAAACTTGATGAAATGCAAATGAAAAGTTTAATTTTTTTTTTTTGGAAACATTAATACATGAAATCTATGAATTTTTTTCAATTTCATTTCATTGTAAATCACCATAAATTTATCCAACCTTTGGCCCGATAGGATCTTCGAGATTCTCCTTCATCTTGCCATTCGTGAGGTCTTTGAACCTCAGTATGGTAATCCATTCAAACCTTTCCACTTGAACTAAGCTCTATTAAACCGCTTCGCTCTCTCGGGAGGAAGAAGGGCGTAATGTTTCCGCATTCGGCCAAGCAGTGCCGCGCGGAGCCTTTCGTCGGAGACTAGGTAACAAAGAACTGGAATGCTTGTTGCGGCCTGAAAAAGGTACAATATTGTTAAATCATTTACACAGGTTTTAAACATAATCGTGTATTGTTTTACATAAACGTTTGTATGTTTATTCTTCCATGCAACATTTTAAATAGAATTTATTCAACTTTAAACCTTGTTCATATCCAAGCTCAATTTTCACTATTTTAAATGCGATGCGAATATCTGTTTGTTAAGCTTTTATGACTAAATTAAATAAGTTAAGTGAGAAAGGTTAAACGAGAAAAGAAAGAGAGAAAAAATATTTATGAAAATTCTCGTGGAAGCAAGAATAATGCTTTAATAAGAACTATCATGTTCTTGATAAAATTAAAATTTAATTATAATAAAATTTACCTCAGAAGCTATGGATGCAATCAAAGCGAGGACTGGAGGAACATGAGGTCGATATCCATAAATCAACAGAGGCACCCACTGCCAGCCAATTAAGACCGCTGAAGGAATCCAAAACGCCAAAGTAGCCACGGCTAATGCATGAACACTCTGTAGAATGCGAATAATGAAATGGTGATTCTGTATGTAAACTTCAATTACAACGGGATCGGAGTATACTGTACCTAAACAATATTGAATTTTTGGCACTATTTTAAATGATTTTTGAGACTGAAAGACTTCAAAGTTTACTTCAGTAAGACCTATGGAATCATTAAGACAGAATATAACATAGCATAATGTTATTAGTTTCTTTTTTATATTACCAGGCTAAAATAAATGTTGGGAAAACAAACGTTACCCTTGTAAGTCGTTTCTGCTCTCTTTGTATCTCATTTCGATAAAAGATTTGTTCTAATCGGACTGCTTTTCCCATGTAATAAAATCTGTAAATTAAAACAAATCTTACATATTTAGACATAAATTGTTTATAACACAAAATAATAATAAATGAGTCTTACATTGCTACAACTGGCAGAACTCCACATATAAGGACGTAAGGGATGCAGAAACCTATTTGTTTCAATCCTGAAGCCAAAGATGGCCATAGGAGTGAGCAAATTGTTCCAGTGGAGTCACAAGAGTATACACCGTATCCAAAAAGAGGAGGTGTAGCAAATACTAATGAAATTACCCAACACACTCCAGCCAAAATCCAATAAATCCGTAAGTAAAGGGATTTCTCTGAAACAATGAAAATACTATCTTATACATATTAAGATATGCATAACACAAAAGTTACATTTCTATCAAGCGCTTACCATGTCTGTAAAACTTTGCTTGAATATATCTTTCCAAAACTAAGGTCAGGATTGCAAACATTTGAAAGACACCAAAAAATTGATTTAGAAAAGCGAAGAGCTGACAGCACGCTGTTCCAAATAACCATCTTAAACAAAAAAGAATTAACATTGACTACAAATTACGCGTTATTCAACTATATCTATGTATACGTTACGTTAACTCTACTATACTATAATTTATACCACCAAAAATTTTCTACTGCAAGATAAATTATACAACATTATGACTTTTCCGCAAAAATCAATACTCATAATATTACTTTAGGTCATAAATACCTTTTTGCTATAGCAGATGCTCCCGAAAATGGGAACCCCAGTAGATTCCTACCAAGTGATGCGGAGCAAAGATTGAGAACCAATATGTGACTCTTGAAAAAGATCAGGTGACTGTGGACGAATGTGGCAAAAAGCCAGCTGTTTAGCAGCACCCCAAATACTCCTGTCAACATAACAACATATTATAGCAATATCTCGAAGGTTGCTTTTTCGAAATTAAACAAGTTTTTCAGAATGACTTTTTAAGTAAGCACTTCAGCATCATTAATTAATGTTCACGACACTATTTGAGCTTCATGATCTTCATATGAAATAGAAAGGAAAACCAACAATTGTCACTTATTCTTATGTAATTCACAAACACCGACCTCCAAATCTCTTTATACACCTAGATTTTCGTAATAACGAAACAGAATGACTAACCAAATAAAATGAGGCAGACGCCCAACAGAATTTTGTAGGAGCTATCGAAATAATACCAGGGACAATCATCTTCCAGATAATCGTACAAACTTTGCATGGTCACAGTCCAATCATTGATCATTGATGCACCGAATTTGCTACCGGAATTTTCGCATTTAGCTGAGCAGTGGCGTCCACGTTAGTCAAGATATCGTGAAGACTGGACAGGTTGTCGACCAGGCTAGGATTTTACAAAAGAATGGTTTCAAGTTACGGGTTAAATCCTCTTTGTCTGAAGCATTGGGGGCGTGAATTGTACTTAATAGTGAATTGAGAAGAGGATTTTACCTAGTTAAAGCCCTGTTTTCAATGCAAGTGGACGCTGGACACCGTAATATAACGGTTGTGGGTGCAACTGGAAATACGCAAAAATGAGTTCGAGAGAAAGCCCACTTTCTAATCCTACTTCCTGCTGGTTCCGATCTCACAAAATATAGCATTCTAATTTGTATGCTCAATTGTTTCATTTATTTTTGGCTATAGCAGAACCAGGACTTTCCTAGTTCCGCTAACACAAAAAGATAAGACTACATACAGCAGTTCTTTTACGGTCGTGTCGGTCCGAAAAGCCTTTCTGTTTTCTATGTAGAAGAAATTATTGTATGATAAAAGGCAATTATGTAATGCACCAATAAATATTTACGTAGATACTTAATACTGTATAGAACCTAACAGATTTTTTTTATAAAGAAAGGTATCTGTTTGATCGATCTTGTCTTTGAAACGAACTAAAAAAAATAAATTTTATTTTCATGTGATCATTACATGAAAATAACATTTATTCTACGTTGCAGAATATAGTTTATTTATTATTAAAAATGAGCGCAGAATCCGACTCAAACCTATACCTAATCAATCTATTATTCCATAAACACTGAGAACAAAAACATACAAACTTGAAAAGTCTCGAAATGCCACATGAAGCTAGTTTGGCGGATGATGGAGGTAAAATATCAGGTAGTAAAAGGTTGCTTGTCAATCGCCTTATAGAAAAATACTAAGTCTTTAAGGCTTTCTCTTGATTGACTTTTACAATCTGCGTGTTAAGAGAATTAACAGCAAAAAGGTTAAATTTATTTTATCAGTAAAAACTTACATAATAGAGAATATTGGTTAAATTGTGTATGTCAAAAATAACAAATTGTAGTTTAAAAATAAAATACTCTGCTGTGGCGTGGGCGCATTCTAAATTCGTTATGGAAACAAATGAGAAAATGAGTTGAAGCTTGTGGATAGAATTAACATTGAAATAAATTTATTACCAGATATTTCGATGTTACTTTTTCTCTAAATTGAAAACAATGAAATATTTTGAGATAACACACGTAATATGCATACCTTCACGTAGACGTACGCCTCTGTTCATTAATAGGGAAACGGCGGGAATGTCCTTATATTTTTTTAAACTAAACCAAGAATAGATTGGCTACTTATATATAAATACTCTCAGTTCAGAGTTTTATTAATAAACGATCTTCCATCTTATATAACGTAGTTTTAATTTTCCCAGATGTCACTACTTGTCTTTCACACCGCGCGTGGCAGGTAACGTTCAAAGTGCTGCTAATAAATCTTCAGCAATACGGAATCCGCTTGACGATGAGCAGGCCTAATCTAAAATATTAGTTTGGCAACGCCCGGGAAAAATACGTCAGGTACGCTCCACAATTACCTCACACGGCCGGCGCACGTCGATCGGGCATAGTATTTTCTGTAGGAAATAAAGCCCACTAAATTGGTTATGCGTTTAATAAATCAACCGAACGCCGCCTAGTCAGTGTTATCAAACCCGCTGATTTGTATTATATTCGCATCGAGTGCGCAGTGCAGTGCCGTCACCGGGCGAGTCACGGCAGGATGTTGTCGTTGGAGCAATTGACACTAATGGTGAAAGAGCACCTTGGACTTTACGACCATTCGGACGGCATTCAACACATCAGCAAATGGACAATAGCAGACTCTCCTTTGGGTGGGCGAGGCTTGTTTGCCACTGAAGACCTCATGTCAGGGGAAGTACTTTTTGTGGATCATCCTCTTATCAGGGGTCCTCGAGCCGGAACTACGATGCAGGCGGGATGCTCAGTGTGTAACAAGTTGGAAACAGATACATTTTTCAAATGTACAAATTGTGCATTACTGTTGTGTTCAAAAGAGTGTCAAGATACGAATATTCATTACAACGATTGTGCAATTATTTCCCATTGGTCTACTAAAGCACCCATTGATGAAGTCGACCATTCGCTTCTGTTGCGCGCGTTAACAGCAATAAGATCATTGCTACTGAATGAAGACCAGAAACTGCTTTTGGCATCACTACAAGCTCATACACAAGAAATACATGGATCGGAAATTAAAGCACTCAAGGGTTTCTTTGATATTCTAGAAGAAGAAGAAGAATTAATGGTTCACGCGTCACGAGCTCTTGATGCTAACGCGTTCGAAATAGTTCCCCCTTATGGCAAAAAGGAGGCCAGCACACGTGGGTTGTATCCTGTCTCGTCGTTGATGAATCACTGCTGCGTGTCTAACACTAGACACACATTTAACCGGGATGGTCAAATGACAGTTAAAGTAGTAAAACCAATACGCGCTGGGAGCGAAATATTTACATGTTACACCGGTTTCCTATGGGGAACTGCAGCTCGCCGAGCACATCTTTATAAAACAAAACATTTTTGGTGCAAGTGTAATCGTTGTGCAGACCCCACCGAGCGTGGCACTCTTTTAGCTGCCCTAAAGTGTTTTGTGACTGAATGTTCAGGGTCCTTGCTGCCGCTAGACCCACTGAAGGCAAGCTCGGCCTGGCGATGTCTGGAATGCGGTTTACGAGTGCCATTTCAAAACATTAGTGCAGTGCAAAGTGCTCTAGGAAGCTTAATGGGCACATTAGACTTCGAAAATGTAGATGAATTAGAATTCTTTTTGAGTCATCGCATCATTAAATTTATTCCTAAAACCAATCAAATCATCTTGGATCTACAATGCCGGTTAATTTGGGAATTAGGAGAGACTGAAGGATTACGTTGGCATGGTAAGAAATGAGAAATTCCAGCGAAATATTCATACCTACATTATATTAACATTTTAGATACAACATTTTTCAATATTTATATGAGTAATGAAACTTCTAGCTTGCTGGCTCTAATATATTCACCAACCGCGATATTTACCTTGTACATGATGAGCTCAGAAACTGCTGTAAGAATTTAATTTGATCGCACCTTTTGTTTGTTAATGTGTATCGTATCTGTGTTCTATTCAAAAATGCCGACTTACAATACAATAAAATCTTTACTGATACATTATCTGCCTGTAAGTCAAAGATATTTTTATCATGATTTACATCTGAATTAATCTTGAAAGACTTCTCAATCGTATCATATGTGACTTATCGAATTATTCTTATAAGAAACCTTTGTTATGAAATTAATCTAAAATCATACATGTCATTATTACATAACAAAACGCTATAAGTAAAACATTCATATTCTTCTTTTGCATTCAAATCACGACAGGGCTGTTTCCTAATAATTTGGATAGCAGTCTTAATTAACATAAAGTCTTCGATAAAAGCAATTGATAACGACTACTTTTAAAAAATAAATATGAATAAGTATATAATGATCGCAAAGTAACAGAAAAATAGGTACAATTATTCTTTATCCTATCAATGGTCTCATTGATCGTCTCATCTTGCGCGGCAGGAAATATAACATAGCAACCCCTAGTATATGACCCTCTCTACTCTCGTAAGTACTTTAAACTTCCTCACAACTCGATGTCAGCATAAAGACAGCAACGCTTAATTATAATTTCTCGCTTAATATTAATATTATGCTTACCAAAAGGTTTAAAAAAAAGTATGTTGAAAGACTCAGATTTCTTTTTGTCATTCGTTTTTGTACCTTAATACCTAATTGAATAAAATATATCTAAAGCTGTTCTTTCACTGACACTATCGACACGCTATTAGCTGCTTAACTTCTTTAAAAAAAAGGCGTATGGGTAACATAATTTAAGTTTTTGGTCAAATTACATTTGTTGTAAATGAATAAACGTGGAAATAAGTATTAGCCAATTTCTGTAACTTCCTTCATAGGACGATAAAGAGCACTTCTATTCAACTCATTGAGAAAACACACGATCAGTCAATGACCCACTATCGGGGTGAATGCATTCGATGTCGTGGGTCGTAGCATTTATGGTGTTACCGAAATAGAGTTTGGGTAGTTGACAATTGGCAGGTTTGTTGACATACCATTCTTTGGGTGCAAATTTTTCGAACGTGCTCAAAGATCAATGACGAAAATAATTTATTGGTAGCGCTACGATAACTCAAATTAACCGCAGTATTTAAATTACTCACACCTTTATAAGCTTTTCCCTTGATTGACCTTTACATTCTAGCACTGATATCCACTACAATTTTTTTTTTTTGACAAATCAGAGGCACGTCAACATTGTTGAAAGACAAACCAAACCGTCCAAGTCATTGACAGCCCATCAATGAGTTTATAGTCTTTATTTTTATAACTTTAAAGTCTATGTTGAACCAAAACGTGGCTTTCAGTCTTAAGAGACTGTTGGTTCTGTCTACCCCGTAAGGGATAAAAAAAAGTGATAATATGTATGTTGAGAGAAAAAGTTTATTATATAAGTATATTTATATACATTATATTAAAATTATCAACATAATTTTAAACATTAATTTTTTAACAACGTGGTGCCACCTATTTGTGAGCAATCTCATTTTATCATCCGGCCACCCGCGTATATTCTGTTGTTTTATTTGTGTTTTACGAGTACAAAGGAATCCACGGGACCTAATTATTACATTGTGCATTTATTACCTACGTTCTAAGGCCCTAATAACTCAAAATATGACAACTATTTTACACGTATTAGTTTATCTGACACGGTTCACGGTTTACCGTGTCAGATAAACTAATGCGTCTAAAACATACATCATTTATATACAAATAATCACGTCTTTATCCCTTCCGGGGTAGACAGAGCCAACAGTTTTGAAAAGCCTGATTGGCCACGTTCAGCTGTTTGGCCGAATGATAGAATTCCCATCGCCTAGTAGAAGAATCCCAAGTTTATAAGCCTTTCCCTTAGTCCCTTAGTCGTCCTATTCTTATTTCTATCTATATTTGAAAAAAATGGTGATGAATAGAATAGAATACATTTATTTTCAAAATTGGATACAAGGTATCACTTATTGACGTCACATCACTTAAATCTAATTATAACTACTACCGCTTCTAAAGCGCATATGTAGAAGAAGCGGCGGAACAAACTTCACTGCAGCAGTTTCACCAGACGTCAATTTACAATATATAGACTGAAGGAAAATCATACAACAAATGATTTACCTAGTTTAGATGTAATATCATATTTCAAATTACAATAGGCTAAGAAATATCATTAATAAATAAAGAAATGTGGGAAACCGACTAAATCTAAGAATTTGATTCAAATTTTATTGGAGCTTTTTCAATTTGGTTGAGTTCAATATCCACAAAAGCATTTATTCTGAACTTATTTACGTTACTCAAAAATAGTGAGATTTTTAAACACGGGTAGGTACGGGTACCTTGAAAGAAGTAAGCTGAAGAGTCGCACACTCTAACCACTAAAAAACCGTCGCCTTACTATCATATCAACATACAAGACGTATATTGTGAATAACGGTTTTACAAATGAAATCTAAATGAACGTATCTACAGATGAAAATTCGATAGTAAACTTCACATAAATCGTTAAACGAAAATGTTACGTCAGTTTGGACACGTAAGCCGTATTCATAAACAAGATGAATATGAGTATTCCAGAGGCTATTTTGATTTCGGGTCATGTGTATCGATGGACGACTTCAGTCAGCCGCAGCGCGATTCCAGTCCTACAGGCCAGAACGATCATAGGAAAACAGTTAATATCTGGAACCATCATAAACATGGACACATTCAATTGTCAAGACAAGTCAGAAGAGACAACGACGCGAAATTGGGTCATCAAATCATCAGCACTTGGGGGGCGTGGATTATTTGCCAGCAAACCAATTAAAAGTGGATCTCTTATATTCTCAAATAAACCTCTGGCTGTCGGACCTCGGGCAGATTCCTCTGAAAAAGAGTTTTGCACAGTCTGTTATGACACAAGTGCTTCTTGCTATCCCTGTGAAAAATGTGCATTGTCAGTTTGTTCCGAAGATTGTGTAAATTCCCAACAGCATGTCAAGGATTGCGTGTTTATTTGTCAGAATTGGAAGCGAAAATGTAATAGTGCCGATACCAAAGTGCAGGCTGAAATGCTTATTTATTTACGCCTACTACTTCTGGACGAAGAACAAAAGCAGTTTTTGTCTGTATTGCAAAAGAATAAAATTAACCTCAATTCAAAAATTATGGAGACTTCCTGTTCCTTGTTTATAACTCCCGAGAAACACATAAAAATGATTAAAGCAATCGACTCTATTTTGAAAATGAACTCATTTAGAATATCCTGGAATCTAAAGGAAAATAAGACGCCTCTGCGAGGAATATACCCAATATCATCGTTTCTCAATCACAGTTGTATACCGAACACGAAGAATGTGTTCAATCGTGATTACACAATGCGCGTGTATGCGAGCAAAGACCTTGAAATCGGAGAAGAGATCTTGACCTGCTACACTAGCATTTTGTGGTGCACACCTGCAAGACGTTGTCAGCTGTTCAAAACTAAGCAATTTTGGTGTCAATGTGAGCGCTGTAAAGACCCTGCTGAAATGGGTACAAGACTATCAGCATTGAAATGTTTCAACAGAGAATGCGTTGGAGTTCTGTTACCGCTGACGCCTACAGATCCTATATCTCCTTGGTGTTGTGATAATTGTAACAATATAACCTCCCCTCAACAAATTGCTAGTGTGCAAAGTATGTTGGGAAGTTTGGTAGGCACTTTAGATCTAGATGACCAGTTTCGTCTCGATACGATGATTTTGAAAAGGATCTCAAGATTCATACCATACTCGAATCATATTTTTGTTGATTTGAGGTTAAGATTGAATTTGAGAATCGGATTTATTGGAACGCACCTGAATGGTATTATTTATCTCCATTGTCGCTACGGAATTAACTCTTTTTTAATTTTGCTGGCTTTAGGTATTTAATTTAACAACTTTCACATAATAAAATAAGTTTCATTTTACATCCATCATATGATTGTATCATTAGTTAACTTACAAATACTTGAATCATAAAAAAGTGTAATCACGTAAAATCTGAATGTCAACTAATACCAGATTTTTATAAAAGACATGAAATAGCAAATGTAAAATAAAGAAAAAAAAAATACAACAAGAACTTAGACTAAATTAAAATTTTGTACAAGGTGACTACAAGGCAAATAAGTAAACCTTCATGTAGGTGGTACAATATAAATAGAACATGCTTTACGACGAACACTTCCTGAGTTTCCCTACTCCTTTCTTAAAACCAAATAAATATTTACTATCATGTGTGTCTAGCAGTAAACAATTCCATAGTCTGACTTTATGTCTGGTTATTGTTAATAATTATCCAAATCTATCAAGTTCTAGACAAATTGCACACATTTATATATTTCGCTGATAAAGACAACTTATTAAGGGTGTAAAACCTTGAGAACAAAAAAAATAATTTTAAACCAAGAAAAAAAATTCTTGGTTCAAAATTTTTGTTACGTCGTACTTAGTCACTTTTCGTAGAAGAGCCTCTCATCTAGTAGCTGTCGTAGCGTCCTCTTGACGCCGTTACCGTCTTCTCGTAGCAGTTGCATTCATCGATTATCTTTTATTTCGGTGACAGATGTTTAATTTTTTAAACTCAGCGTTTTAGAGAAATGACTATAAATTTAAAAGTAATTCAACCATTTTTAATATAAAATGTGTTCGCCTTCGACCGCACCACAAGTCTAACAAGGTAATGAGCTAATGTCATAAATCACCCACATACTAAATTGGTGTTGTGTTTCTGGAACAAATTGCGGTTTCCAGCATGTCAAGGTTTGTAAAGATGAATTATATTTTTAAACATACCTACATCACGCCTGTTCCCGAAGAGTTTCCAATCTACCGATTTGCTCTCGTAATTTCTTACTTAATCATGAAAGTGACTATGTTTTTCTGATTATTGAAACATACCTAAGTACGTGATAATCAAAACAATGTACTAATGATCGTATTACAAAATACGATATCCGTTTCCATTATACATTCTACTTCACATATAATCATTATACAATCTACTACGTACAATCTACTTTCGCGTTGCATTATAGGTACTATCTATATATATAAAACTCTTCCGTTACTGAGTGACTGACTGACAGACAACGCACAGTCGAAACTACTGGTCGTAGACAGCTGAAATTTGGAATGTAGGTTCCTTGGGATATGTAGGGGAGCACTAAGAAAGGATTTTTGGAAATTCAACCCCCAAGGGGGGGAAAAGGGGTAAAAACGTTTCTATGAAAAATCTTATTCCTTGGGTTTATAAACTTGAAACTTGGCATGAACACGTACATAGGCAAGTAAATATGTTTGACATTATAAGTTTTTTCAAACTACCCTCCAATCGTGATTTAGGGGGTGCGATTGGGTGACTGATTTATTAACGCACAGCCGAAACCGCTCGGTATAGGAGTCTGAGATTTTGAACAGAGGTTCCTTTAGTAACATAAGTGAGCACTAAGAAGGGATTTTTGAAATGTCAACCCCCAAGTGGGGGAAACGGTATAAACTGAGCCGGGGCTGCGGGAAAGTTCTAACGAGATACCGTGGCAACTGAAGGAACGAGGTGGGTTTTAGTCAGTAAAAGTCTGACACTCCCTTCCGTTCCACCCAGAGCGGGAGAGGTCATTTGATGATTTCCCATCCTTAAAAAAAAAAGACTTTGTATGACAACTTTCAGTCGTCTCTTTAACATACATAATAACATACATAATTATGTATTGTACATACATGCATAACATTAATAACATCACGCCTTTAAATCCCTATTTTGTGTTAACACTACCCATACAAACAGCTAAAAGGAAACAAGTGAAGAGACGAAATTTGTCCGCATCCATTTTCACCTAAATTCTTAACGTTAATGAGATTTACTTTTTATTATCAGGTCAACCTAATAGCCTCACATGTACGTATTACTTCGTAAGAATTTTCTTTCAACTCCTAACCGTTGAGGAGTTGTACCTTCCATCATCAGCTCATTCACATGGGATGATGACTATCAGACGCAAATACTTAAACAGAAGGAAATCCTGTAAGGCCTCTTCGTCCTATAAATCCTGTTTTTTTTTTTCTTTTGAGACGATGATTTTGTCTCGCTTTACTTTTTCTATATAGATTTGTATGTATACTAATATTATAAAGAGGAAAAATCTATTTTTTTATATGTTTGTTTGTTTACACATGTAATCGATAAACTCCGAAACTACTGAATCGATTTCAAACATTCACCATTAGAAAGCTACATCATCCCTGAGTAACACAGGCTATATTTAATTCCAGTTGTAACAAGATTTCAGCATGTGGAAGAAAAAGCCCTGTCGAGATCATTAAAAAACGCTATATATAACCGAATTACACGTGGGCGAAGCCGCGGGCGGAAAGCTAGTTTATAAATAATTTATAAATATTTTAACATTCATCACCCTCACAATAGCTTGTGAGGGTGATGAATGTAAAAATATTTAATTGTTGTTGCAATCTATGTATATATAAATATTAAGTACTGACTGACTGATAGCCTACACCGCTGGGTCAAGAGACTTGAAATTTGGTTTTATAGGTTACTTATGCAGTCTAGCGGTGCGCTAAGAGAGGATTCCCGGAGATTCGCGCGGAAACGGGAATTAACGGTATTTTTCTGGCGTCCTCTAGTTGGATCATCTATCACTCGGTGGGTTGTTCACAAATATGCTATTGTGTCATATTTTCTCTTTCATCTATAGAGCAGTGAGCCCCTCCTCATCAAGTTATTACTTTAGTTTTCTAGTTAGATCTACAGCATCACATACGAATCTACAGATTTTCTTCAATTTCATGTTTTTCTCCTAATTAATATCTCATTAGCCAAAGAAGTCACTAAAAATGAACCCCAACGTCACGAAAAACGTTGGTAGGTACATTTTTAAAGGGAAACTTAAAGTTTTCTTAAAACTTTGTTTAAGCTAATATACCGACTTTTTCACACAATTAAGTTGCTAACACTGCTTCACAGATATTTAATTATCAATTTTCGTTAATGGATTGTTTTCATACGCGGATTTCTACCTAGTGAGAAAGATCTTAGCTCATCTAAGTATTCATAGATATTTAGAGTTAATTTAAGTTTATGAGTATCATTGAGTTGATATCCGACGACACGGATCTCGAACATGCTTTGGGCTGACTGAATCTAAGTAAAATTTTTAACAAAATGGATACGCGCAATACCGCATTTATTTGACACGGTTATGCACATTTGGAACGAGATAGCACTTACCAAGGTAAAACCGCCCATGTGTGCAACGACCATTTATTTGTATTTTGTAAACATTTTATTTTATGTTGATATTTATAATATTTATAATGATAATCTCAGGAATCAGCAGACAATCTATCTTTGTTTTAAATTAACTACTCAATGTTGGTAGGAGATTGCTTTTTTTTTTCATAGTAAGTACCTATAAAGTATCTCATACTTCGCATAAGTGAATATACCTACACTTAACATGACCTTTCTTGACGACGAGAAAATAATAACAAATAATATCTTATGATCGCTTAAATCGTCATTGGAGATTGTCCAGTCCTGTCGTTGTAACTCCATATTATTACGCCGTTGCAATAACTGCGTCAAACCATAAACTTGGTGATGCATAAAACAATGCGACGAGTATTAAATTATGCAGTTAGTATTGCAACGATCGTTCAGAATAGCGTGGCCCGGCCTGCGACGAGTAACTACGCAATAGAATAAAATCGGGGACGTTTACAACGAGTGGGTCAGTTAGTCGATTGAACGCCGATTGATATGGGCGCCGCCGCGAGGAACGCTCGGCCGCACGTAGTGACAAGGTGGATCTGTCTACCGGTGCCGTTAGTATTGCAACATTTGAAAACTAATCGATTGAAAAAACACATTTCATCGATTAAATTAACAGCTACCAGTGTTTATTGACGAGATGTAAAGAGTAACAACACCAAATTAACAAATGAATCGGTTAACAAAGTGCCCTCAACTTTTGATTAGAATGTGTGTGATCGACTTGGCTTCTTGCCGTCGAAGATCGATGAAGGTCTGCGTTATCTGTGGTGCCAACTTTTTTAAAACAAGAGCCAAACCTTAAGTAAAGTTTGGCTATCGAACGGAAATCAATCATAATTGAAAGTGTAAATGCAATTAGTAATTTACAATTTTTATAATTGCACAATAATAAAACTTACATACAACATACCTAAAGTAAACTTATGTGTATACAACATGTACCGTTTTTATTTAATATTATTTATTTATTTTAACTTTATAAACGTAATGTAACAGGTGGACTTAATGTCAAAAGGCATTCTCTGCCAGTCGAACCTTACATAAAAACAAACTACCGATTGATCATTACAAAATAATTAAAAATAAACTAAAACTAGATATATACAATTAAACCTATTATAAAAAAAGAAAATTTAATATTTAATCTGAAAAATGAGGTGCTCTTGTGGCATGGTGCCAAGAACTCCGGCTGCATAACTTAAATTGATTTAACGTAAACAAGCTAATTTGCATAGTCATTCAGTAATGCCGTTTACACAAAAGCTTTTATTCCGTGAACTGCTATTTAACTTGAGGGGATAATGCCTAGACCTACCAATTGTGATAATTTTATGCTCCTCTTGAGAAAACTTAATATTGAGAAGATGACGACATAAACACTTAGTTCAGCGCTGCGTCCTTTATTTGCAACAAATATTTCAGACTAGCTCATATAATGAATACCAACAATGCAGAGAGCAAATTAAAGGAGCTGATCACTTCAAAAGTTTTGTGCTTCGTTTAACTAGCGTAAATAATTACTACATTTTCAGAGCTGTCGGAGTCCCGGCTGGCATTGAAAGAGAGCCTGTGCCGAGGCACGCTGCGCACGGTGGCGGCCCTGGGCGCGGGCGACGCGCACCTCCGCGGCCTGCTGCTGTACCATCTGCACGCCGCGTTAGCAGAACGCGCCAGACGCTCGCCAGACCTGTATGAGGTAAAATTATATTCCTGTGCCGTGTGGTTCCCGGTAACAATACAAAAAATAATAGGACCACTCCATCTCTTTCCCATGGATGTCGTAAAAAGCGACTAAGGGATAGACTCACAAACTTGGGATTCTTTTTTAGGCGATGGGCTAACAACCTGTCATTATTTGAATCTCATTTCTATCATTAAGCCAAATAGTTGAACGTGGCCATTCAGTCTTTTCAAGACTGTTGACTCTGTCTACCCCGCAAGGGATATAGATGTGACCATATGTATGTATGTATATTCCTCAGCGATCCCAACACCACCCATGCGTATTATACTTAGACGGAGTGCGCTGCTATTGCTTTTGCTTTCTCTAACATCGCACCCTGAAAATCGTTGTGTTTGCTTTCTCTAACACTAGTGTGAAGTAGCTATCATACCCAGCTGTTGTAATTTTCCAAATAACGTTGTCTTCACATTTACTCAAAAGATGATATACCTATGTCGAATTGCCGACCATAGAATCTTTTAATATCCAACCAACACCACACACAGTGATATTCGCCATAATAAGAATTTATAAAATTTCCGAAAGATCAAAGCCCCTTGCAAAAGGTAGTTAATCGCATAAAAGTTAACACGAAAACTTCCGCTTTTGGATTTTTCCATCCAATTTGATTTTTCGCCAAGATCTGAAAAACACGATGAATGCGTAAATGTTAATACGCCATATGCCCTAAAATAATCCGAAAAGATATAAATATGTCTTATTCCGCTACGACAACAGTAATAATCGTTAGTTATATACGGTACGTTGTTTTTAAAGCTCTGTAAAAACATTAAACTACTTACTCATTTTGAATCTAGGCATTGACCTGTTTTTGTTTGGATGGCCAGATTTTATGAAATTTCCTCGTAAATTATAATACTATTGAATGAGTGATTTACGTAAGCCAGGAAATATATCATTGAACAGACATAGATAGGTACTTCATACTTTTTTTAGTTATAAAATATTTAAATAAATCATTTACATATTTTAAAACTTATACTAAGTATCTTTACCGGAAATAAATTATTTGGCACACAAGCCGCCGAATATTTTCACTTTTGCGTTGACTTACTTATCATAACACTAAAAAATAATAATAAAAATTTAGACCTAAACAAAACGCAGATGTGTCAAAAAATAAACTTTTATGCTGGGCACTTTGTTACTTTGTACTTGCAGGTTGTTTACTCCCGTGAGAATTTCCAGATATGAAAGCAGCGGCAGTGTTAATCCCTGCATGGAATTCAATAAGATGTTTTGTCTGTGTAAAATTCATGAAAATTGCTCCAAATGCGATACAAATAAAAATAAGTCATTAAACATTATCTTTCTATTTTCAGGATCTGAAATCGGAAATCGAGAGTACAATAAAGCAAGCGTATATGATCCTCCAGGACGACATCTCCGCTCCGCCAGATCTCGAACTGCGCTACCAGTACCTCGGCCCCGGCTGTGACAAACCCCATGAGGAAAGATTCTTCATCCTCGCCTCTTAGTCATAAGGAATAATTTTATTTTTTCTAATGAGAATATTATTTTAGGAAAGCTTTTGATCTGAATTTATAAGAATTTTATTATATATTGTTATATTATGTTGTTGTATTTATTTTGACTGAATTTAAATGTCTGTAGAACTGTCTTCGAAACGCACAGGTCCTGTAACTTCAGACCACTTAACCCATTAAATTACCTCCGTTGTCTCTTTGATGACGATGCCCACACTAAGGTAGGGTCGATTGAACACTTTACACTTGACTATGTAAAGAGATAACGAAGCATTGGTAATAAAATTATTGGCACACGTGATCAGACTGGGATAATATAGGATACCGCATTGAGTTCTTATAACGACGGTCTATCAATTTCAAGAACAAACCTGTTCAAGGAGTGCAGAATCATAACTAATAGGTAAGTATGTGGCGACATCTCTACGCCAATCGTTATATCTACACCCCTTCTACAGGTACCTATTCAATCAATACAAGGTTCCAATGGTAGATTGTTAGCCAATGCTATTCGCATCAAATAAATTTATTTTGTACAATTAAGCTCTGAGTACGTTTGCAAGTAACCAGACCGACCTGCTTAAATCTTTACTTGCAAAACGATTGAGGAGACCCTCGCCCACCCACAAAGTACCTCTTGTTTAGCATTTATCACAGATTTTAAAAAATTTGGTAGTAATAATTGTGAAATTAAACCACTATTGCTGCCAGGTGGCTGCCAGCCAGCCTGCTGGACACGGCTGACTGGACCATGGAACTACCCCTTCTTTTAAAAAAGTAACTGTCACTCAATGTCAAAATTTACACTAGACATTTAACATTGTTATCAACTTAACCCAATGAAATAATATTCTATGGAGGTGCCCTAATTGTTCAACTTGACTCAGAAATAAAAACTGATATATCTGTCTCTTTCTCACAACAGTGGTTTAACGGGAGAAAAAACGTTTACACTCTTTTATCAGCACCCTCTTCATTGGCTTCGATGTGTTTGTGCTGGAGCACCGCCATCTTAAGTAGCCCGCTTAGCTTACTCGTGAAAGTTATCACCGTGAGGATTTTACGTTTTTCCGAGGAAATCCCGTGTTTTTCTACTGTTTACCAATTTGTGCTTATATTAATCGTTAATAAACAACAAATGAAGTGTTCAATAACATATTGTGGCTTATGCCAAAGCAAAAATAGGCCGAATTTAACCTTTCACCGGTAAGTGGTTAATATTTGGTTAAATTATGGTCTATCATACAGTGTATTTAATGAAATGTGTTTAAAAACCTTATTACTTTTAATCTTCTTTGTTGTGAGCTTTAAAAAATTGTAATATTCTCAATATTTCATTCACATCGAAAACATAAACACGTGTGCTAGTGTTGAACATCATCGAACATAGAATCTTATCGATAAACTAGCTGTGCCCGCGACTTCGTCCGCCAACCTATTTATGGATAGTTTGACAGATTTGAAAGAGTCTGAAATTGGATTAAGGATGAATGAGTTACTCGTCAAATGTCTGCTCTATGCCGACGATCAGGTTATATTGGCGTCATCAGCGGAAGAATTACAGGAGATGGTAAACTGTATGCGTGAAGCTTTAAAAGAGAAAGGAATGAAAGTGAACGTAAGTAAAACTAAAACACTGGTTTTTGAAATGGAGAAAGAAATGACAGCATGTAATATTTTGATTGGAGGAGAAAAAGTTGAGCAAGTGAAAGAGTTTGTATATCTAGGATCAAAGTTTACATCAGATGGCAAGTGTGATAGTGATATTGAAAGGAGAGTGAACGCGGGGAACATGGTGAATGGAGCTTTGCATGCCTTTATGAGCAGTCAGAAACTATCCAAAAAGGCTCGACTGGCCACAGCCAGTATAGGGGCGTGTTGGTCCCGACATTAATGTATGGGAGTGAAAGTTGGGTATAGCAAAAGAAGCACGAAAACAGAACAAATGCAGTGGAAAAGAGAGCGTTAAGGAGTATGATGGGTGTGAAATTGAGTGACCGGATAAGGAACATCGTGATAAGGAAATGTTGTGATGTGAAAGAAGATGTAGTTACAGGAATAGAAAAGGGTATGTTGAGATGGTTCGGTCATGTGGAGAGGATGAATGAAAGCGGGATGACTAAGCAGATATACAAGGAGAGTGTGGAGGGAAAGGTCGGAGTGGGAAGACCTAAACGAACGTATCTTTATCAAATTAAGGACGTCCTGGTAAAGGGTCAGGTCAAAAGTACCCGAAACCGCTGAACTTACATGAAGAGAGTTATGAATGTGGATGAAGCGAAAGAAGTACGCAGAGATCGTGGCAAGTGGAAAGAGGTAGTCTCTGCCTACCCCTCCGGAAAAGAGGCGTGATTTTATTTATGTATGTAATTATATTTGATTTCCAAACACTTTATCAGAATGACATAGGTAATAGATACAATATTGTTGGACCTTAGATTATAGCCAAGATAGTAAGGATTCCCGATGTCATTTTTTTTTTTAATAAATTTAATTCGGATATAAATATCTTAACTCACTCGTCCATCGATAAAATATTATCGACTAAATGAACATCTCTAGTCCGCCATGTTTGTATCCGGGTTTGTTTATTTAGGTATGCAGGAAAAGTACATGCATAGGGCACTTCCATAGGATTGTTCTTCTGAGACTTAACCATATACTTTATCAGTTTATTTTCCATAATTTTATCTAAATGCGAAGTGCTTTTTGTCTCTTGGTTCAATTAGAATGCCTTCTCTCCGCCAAGCTTTATTACTTTCTTCCTCTAACTGTCATGGCTATTCAATGCTAGAATTTGCAAAACATGAAATATGTTCATTTCTTGAAAGGTAAGTAATAACACTTTTTTTTATAGTCTTGAAAATTTTATATGGAATCTTCAGATATTAATAAACTATTTAAATGTTCTTCTGTTTCAGAAACAATGTAACAGAATTGATCTTTATACCATATGCTCAAAATGACTTTCATGGGTACACAGCCAAAATAAAAGAAGTAATTGATCCATGGGGCTTTAACGTCACAGGTATTCATTCTTATCCTGATCCAGCAAATGCTGTCAATTCTGCTAAAGCTATATTCATGGGAGGAGGCAACACGTTTTTGCTGCTAAAAAGACTGTATGAACATAATTTAGTGGAACTCATTAGAAATAGAGTTAATGAAGGTAACTTGGCTTACATGGGCAGCAGTGCTGGTACAAACGTAGCAACAAAAAGCATACACACAACTAATGACATGCCTATAATTTATCCACCATCATTTGACGCAATAGGAATAGTTCCTTTTAACATAAACCCGCATTACATAGATAAAGTTGAAAGTGAAAAACATAAGGGAGAAACAAGAGATCAGAGGATTTATGAATACATGGAAATGGATCATTGCTCTCCAGTTCTTGGTTTGAGAGAAGGTTCAATGCTTTTGGTCAATGGGGAATCATTGACTTTAAAAGGAGTGGCTGGTGCTACATTGTTTTTGAAGTAAGTAACATAAAATCCCTTTGGTTATTATTTGTTACTAGAAAGCTAGTCCCTTTAAAAATGTATCAATGTAATTTAAGGTCTTTAACCTCTCAGATGCTAAGCGCCCGTACTACCGAGACGCTAGAACTGCGGCGGATTTGAACGAAAAAAGAAGCGCGCGACTTGTTTCAGAATTTGATGAAAATATAGGAATATTTGCTTTGAAGTTAATAAAATACTTTTGTACAGTCAAAGCTAGATATGTATTGAATATTATAACACCATATTATAGCAAATAAATTAATTTCATTTTACTTTATTAGACCTTTAGTTACAACATTCAACAAAAACACTTGCGCGATCTATAGTTGTCTTTATTTCCACATTATAACCACATAAAATTAGTTTTTAGGTATTATATTATCAAGATAAACTTCATATTTATCTTATTTTTAATATATAACACAGTTTTTGCAATTAAATCATATTATTTCTTTAAAAAATCCAATATTTTTCCAAATAAATCTCTCAAGGTCACGCACTTTTGAAACAGGGGTCTGTTTTGAACTGATTTTCAACAATTTTTATTTTAAATAAACAGATTAATTTCTGTTGTCTGTGGTTGCTGAGTATGTTTGAGATGTAAATTAAACAATTTTAAACCATAACTATATGTATTTTAAGCTTAAAATCGAGTTTTAATTTGTTCGGACCGTTGGCGCACATGTGCGCCACAGCAGCTGAGAGGTTAAAATGTACAAAAACATTTGATCACACCTAACATTATTTTTCTTGTTAACATATTTGTTATTCTGTTACTGATATAATAATAATTCACAAATCATTGTTGCAGGGGCCAAAAGAAGACTGATTACCCTGTAGGAGCTGATTTATCTTACTTATTGAACTAATATTAAGACAAATGATTGAAAAAAATTCTATTTTATTGAGTAAATTTTTATATTTTATTGTGTAAGAGATGCTATATTATATTTTTAGACATATAATGTGCAGATAATTGTGCAGAATCAAATATTCCAAATACATGTAAATTATTTTCATCTATATTTTATTTAGAAAACAATTTGATTATGGGAAAATGTATCTACACACTGCAAGTAGGTATACATTATTGTTAATCACATGAATAACTTGAACAAACACATATATTATTAAAAAAATATTTAACATTGCTAATTCTATTAAAGTTATTTCGGTCCAAGGTGGCACTAAATCAGGGAGCACATTAGTCAATTTTGAAACCACATCACTGCTATATATTCATATCAATGTTTATAAACAGGGAATAGGGTCTGGTCTAATTACATGTTGACAAGGAAGTCTTATCTTCAAATGTAAGAGTTAATAAAGAAGAGATAAGGCATGTGCATTGTCAACATTCATAAATCAGTGAGTAGGTCACATTTCAAGAATGACCATGTCCACATTGTTATTTATTGCACATTATCGATCCAGTGTACCCTGGATTTAATATCTTCGTCAGCCATTGGCTGGGGCTTGCATTAGTAGTGCTCGTGCAGCGTGGAACAAAGAAGGTTGTGGCGCCACACGGGATTGCCCCGTGCGTTCCGCCGGCGGCAGGTTACAGAGATACCGTCGGAGCGCTAAATCGCGTCTAGCGCTCAAACCGCGCGTAATTTCACAGCCAGAGCCGAATAGCAGTGCACGTTGCCTCTTCCTCTTTTGAATGGCGACCTAGTAAATTAAAAAAAAATATCGATAAAGAATTTGCATACATTGATTGATTAATAAAGGTGTTTACTAAAAAAAATTTATTAAATATTCTCAACATACCTGTATAGCAGCCACTGGATGCAATGAATTGACATCAGGTGGTGGTTCTGCTTTCTTTTCTTCCTTCTGTTCTCCATTTTCAATCGGTTTTCCTTCAGCATTTTCTTTTGAATTTGTTTCTCCAGATTTTGCTTCAGCAAGAGTGTCGGCATTCTTATGTAATATTTTCTCTACAACATCTTTGCCAGCCATATCAAGTGACAAGCCGAGCCTTGATAGAACTCTTTCCGGCTTCCACCGATCTCTTGCGCCGCCTGTCGGCACCGTGTGTTCCCGCCTATGCACATCAGCTACCAGACTTGCCCAATCGACACCTAAAGCGTCGCCTAGACCAGCTAAAAAAAATAATTTTGTTAAAAGAACGATCTTTTAAATAATAAAAAAATGAACATATTCAAAATGGAATATGCTAATGGATAAAAAAAGTTTTGCAAAAAGGGCGCAAAGTATCTAATTTAATACATGTTACAAACATCACAAAACACTTCTTATATAAAACAAACATTAAGAGCACATGGTTTAGCTTCTTATACAATACTAATAAATTCAATAATGAAGTACTTATGTACCTCGAGTTCGCTCTTCTTCCAGTTCTCCATCAGAAATTTCTTCAAAATCTAGGTTTGTAACATCTTCCTCATCTTTGACTTCCTGCAGTTCCTTATCCTCGCCAGCGCCACTTGTATCCTATAAAGAAACATAAATTTTTAGAAAACTTACATTTCTCAAGAGACTTCCCAGTCTAAGCTATCCTTGACATAAAAACACATCTAACCATTATTTTAAAAAAATGCAAAAATTGGCTAAATCTGTTCAGTGCATTCAGGTCTATCTCAATTTCTCATCATTAAATTAAACTTGTATTCACCTGAGTAGATTCTTTTTCAGAACCTTCTACTTTGGAAGTACTTTCATCCGCTGGCGGCGCTGTTTGGCTATCTTCGTCATTATTGTGATCGCCCATCTAAAAGAAATATATATAATTTATTTAATAGACCCCAAAATTAATAGATAACAAAAATATGTCGTTAATTTATTTATTTATTTATTTATTTTATTTTATAACACACTAGCAGCTTATTAAGCTGATGCGTGTGTATCCAAAACTTTGGAGATTTTATCTAATCTATTCTTAAAACTGTTGACCGAAGGTGCAGTGACAACACTCTCATTGAGCCGGTTCCAGTCTCGAACTACACGATTTGATATAAAATTTTCCTTGGGTTTCCTCTTTGCTGAAGTGCGATATAATTTCAAAGAATGACCCCTTAATCTATTGCTTCCCGCGAGTTTGAACAGATATTGCAGATTAGGTACATCATAATGTCCTGATAATATTTTATAGGTCTCGATCAGGCGGCCTCTCTGTCTGCGACGCTCCAAGGTTGTGAGATTCAGTTCCTTTAACCTCTGTTCATATGGTTTGTTTCTCAATAACTTTACTAGTTTTGTTGCTCTTCGTTGAACCTTTTCTATTAGGTTAATATCTTTTTTGAAGTAGGGATCCCAGATAATGTATGCAAACTCCAACAACGGTCTTATATATGCTTTATAAAGTTTCACAAATGTTCTCGGTGTTAGACTCATGAAGGATTTTCGAATTAAGTATAGCATAGAATTTGCTTTTTTCACTATGTTAATAATATGCGTTTCCCATTTCAAATCAGATGTTATTGTGACGCCGAGATCCTTTTGTGATTCTACCTGTTTCAGTTGCCGATTACCAACATAGTAAGTGTTACGAGGGTTCCTTTTCCCTATATGTAGCACAGTACATTTATCTGTATTAAGGGATAATAGCCAGTCTGTAGTCCAATCAAAAATATCTTGAAGTCCCTTTTGAATATCCTGGAACTGGGTGGTAGGGTTGCCGAACAATTTAGTGTCATCAGCAAACAAGGAAAATTCAAGTTGCAACACTTGCTTTAAGTCAGTCAGGTACAAAATGAAGAGCAAGGGTCCCAGAACAGATCCTTGCGGTACCCCGCTTAGCACTACTCTTGGGCTAGACAGAATATCTCCTACTCTAACACAAAAAGTTCTTCCTGTAAGAAAATTGCTAATCCAAGCCAATAGTCTCCCTCGTATACCTAGGTGTTCCAATTTGTGTATGAGTCTCTTGAGGGGTACACGGTCAAAGGCCTTTTCATAGTCAAGATATATCACATCTGTTGGTTGTCCATTATTATGGTTATCTATCCATTGGTTCACACATAATAGTAGGTTAGTAACAATTGATCGCCTAGGTACAAATCCATGTTGCTCATCTATAATGATATGCTCGTTACATAAGAACTCTCTAAGTTTTTGAGCTATAATCTTTTCCATTGCCCGGCATAAAATGCTAGTGAGACTAATAGGTCTGAAGTTAGCAGGGGCTAATTTGTCGCCCTTCTTATAGATAGGCACAACTGTTGCTACTTTCCAGTCGGCTGGTAGTTGGCCAATTTCCATGGAGTTATTCATTAAATCTGCTATTGTTTCGGCAAGGTTTGATGAGCATCGTTTAAGCAGTATAGAGGGAATGTTATCTGGGCCAGGAGATGTATTATCATCAAATGTCTTAGGAGCGACAGATACAGATTCAGCAGTGAATTCCACGTTTTCAATACAATTATCGACTCTTGGGATCAAAATATCAGGCATAGGTCCATCAGGCTCTCGTATGTAACTGTTTTCAAATTGATCTGCAAATAACTCGGCAATTTCTTGTGGATCATCAACTACTTCCTGAGATGTCCCTCTGAGGACGTTGGGTACACTGACTTTAGAATTTAGTTGCTTTCTGATGTATCCATAGAAAGCCTTGGGACCACTATCAATAATATTGGTTTCAAAATAAGTTCTTCTAGTTTTTGATAATTTAATGATTTTATGATTCGTATCTCTGTACTCACGATATGCGGAATCAGTTTTACAAATTTTGTAGATATTCCATAACTCTTTTTTCTTTCGCGTTAGTTCTAAAATTTCTTTATTTATCCAAGGTTTTTGACTTTTTCTGGTTCTATTACATTTTAACTTTACATATCTTTCAGTTGATCTTTTAACATTATCTTTAAAGGAAATCCACATATCATTTAAATTTTCGTATCTCGTTACTGGATTTTGACGCAGATAGTCGTTAATTTTATCATAGTCAGCATTGCGATAGTCAAGGGAGAAATTCATAGGGGTGGTCTTTTTGTTGGGGGTAATAACCTGTATGTATGACAAAAGCACTAAGTGGTCACTTTTTCCAATGGGTGGTAAATACCGTATATTACTTATTAGGTTATCATCATTGCACAGTATGAGATCCAATAATGACTCTTGGGTTCTTCGTGTTCTGGTAATTTGTGTTACAAGTTGGGTCAGATTACTATTAGAGTACATTGTTACGAAGCTTTCGTGCAATTTATCCAGTGTATCACTAATTACAAGAGGCCATTTCAGCTTAGGCAAATTGAAATCACCAACCACAAGTACACTCCTTTCAGAGGCTGCCTTTTCAATAGTGTTAAATAAAATTTCGTCCGTACTTTTGCATGTACCTGATGGTGGGCGATACACACAAGCCATAAGTAGGTCTAGGCATCCGTACTGTATGTCCAGCCATAGGGCCTCCACTAATGGATTATGATATAATGGGTTCACTTTTGCCTTAACAGGAATTTTGTTAAATTCACATGCGATGTAAATTGCGACACCTCCACCTTCTCTATTGTTCCTGTCTTGCCGAAATAGTATGAAACCAGGTATACTAATTAAACTATCACTAATTTTTGGCTGCAAATGCGTTTCTGCTATCAAAATAAATACTGGTTTGTATTTGTTGACTTCAATAAGGAATAAATCGAATTTTGCCATTATGGATGCCAGGTTTGTGTATAATACGCATAGTTCTGAAATATTTTGATATACTAGTTTTTTGCATTTGGCACTATCTTGGGTACCTTATTTATATATTTAATAGTCAAGTTGGGCTCACCTTTTTCTGTACGGGCAGCCAACTCTTCGCGCAATTTTTTAAGTTGGTCTCTTTGGTATGGAGTTAAATCAGCCTTGACCTTAATAGTGGTAGGTAGCTTACCTTTATTCTTTAAAATACTTATAACAATGCGTTTATTGTGAAGTACCACTTTTAGAGGACGAGGGTTCCCAGTATTATTAGGTGCTGGCTTACCCAGACGAAAGATGGTGACCACTTCAGGGTTAGTAATCGGCAACGAGGCTAGCGCTTTGGAAACTTCATTTTTATCGTGACATTTCCGGTCATCTGGCAAGCTTGCCTCAGATTCCGGTATTCCAAACACAATGAGATTGCGACTACGGCTATTTCTATCCTCCATTTCATTGATAACAGAGTCCAAATTAACTATGTTGTTTTGATTTGCCTGCAAGTCTAGGACCTGTTGCTGGAGAATTGTCACTTGTCTGCGTAAATCTGGGACTTGTCTAAGACCTTCTTCACAATCATCACACAAATAGGACAATTTAGGAGACTGGAGACCAATTACACGCATCTCTGTTGCAGATAATCCACTGCATTTTGTACATATTACTCTTTTGCACCCTTTGCAACTAATTTTCGGTGATTTATCATCAACTTTGGAATTACACTTGAAGCACTGAGCCATTTTAATTTTGTACACAAATAGTATTATTAGTAGTAGTAGTTTTTTTTTTCTAATAAGGGCAACACTGGTTGTCTTTAACTACACTTCCGGTTGTCAATTGACAGCAAGTGACGGCACAAAATGTTAAATTTCGTGAGGGTAGATCGAACAAAAGTTCACAATAATCTTAATTGAGAATGTTAATTGAGATTTTCGATTCACTGTTCCACACATAAAGCACCACGAATTCACAGAATTATATGTTCAGTATGTCTCAGCAATGTTTATCAGCGAAAAACAATAAAATCAGCAGTTGTCGAACACTTAATTTCTTGATATCTATTTTTATTGACGGAGCTAAGAAATACGATGTTGCTTAAGTGACAACCCGACCGAAATTAATGTGATGGCTACTAGATTAAGCCGCAACAGTGGGCATAAAAAGTAATATAATGTACAAAAGAGCCACTCTGGCAACATTGCATGAAAAACTTGATGACCTATGGATAAAGCAAAACAAGTAGGAATGCATGGATCAGGCAAGTTGGAAAACGATTTTTTCCTCAGTAAAGGCGTGATAATATTCATGTCTCTAGGATGTATAGTGGAAATTTAGGAATATACTATGTTTATATGTACACTACAGGAGAAAGAACGAAAACTGAAGAGGAGAGAAATAATCGAATATTAATCTGATGTTTTCCTCTAACAACATGTCAAGACCATCGTTACTATGGCATAGCTAGCTTTGCCTTATTATTATTTATGTTGGTACATGTAAAATGTGAACGGGCCCATGGGGGCTCGGTCATTTGGGACGCTTTTATGGGGCTGAAGTCAACATAAAGAGGCCTTTTGGTACCTTTTATACTAAAGTGAGATGGCTGCAGCTATGGAAATCTGTCCCTTGATGAACCATTGGGATACACCAATGGAAAGCCCTCCACAGCTGCCAAACTATTGCCAGGGAGGGATTTATTTGGTCTGGGTCATGCGGATGGGATGCTAGTTAATTGGATTACTGGGCTATGGAGTGAGACACGGACATCTGCCTCGAAAATCTCTCACGTAATTTTGATTAGGCAGATGGTGACTCGCTACTCATTGGCTATACAACAGCCCATGGGTACCCTAAATAAGCCACCATGCGGCGGCCTGTGCGGTTCAACGGGCACGAGGTATGACTCCGTTTCTCCGCTATTACGCCATTACGTGCAATACACTCTCATCCTAGAGCATAGAATCTGCTCTTGCGACTCCGCTCTGGCCGGCCAGCCCAGGCAAGCCAGAGTTATGTTATGTTATTATATTAAAATATAATAACAAAAATAAAGTAGGTTGCCTACATGTCTATACTTACGTCATCTCTTTCAAGTATATCATCAGGATCATCACTGATTTCGCTGAGATCATCAGGTATGGGTTTGTCTTCCACATCGGTATCAGTTCTGGCGGGGGCAGCGGCTGTCTGCGCTGGCGGCGGCGTGTGTTTCACCGCGGCTTCAGGCGGTTCATTTCTAGCCATTCGCCTTTTACCGTCACCCCTGCCCATGTCCATTCTCATTCTGTTATAGTCATCTGTCAAAAGAGATGATGCGGTGAATAAATTAAAATGCGCGTTAAATTAAATTAAATTCATCTACAATTAAATATGATTGTGTTTGTATTATTAAATACACGCACAAACTAATTTAGATTTTAAAAAACATAGGACCACTCCATCTCGCTCCCATGGATGACGTAAAAGGCGACCACGAGGGATATAGACGTGATTATATCTATTTAGGTTTCTCAAATTAGCTTTTCCCGAAATTTAGTACGTACAGCTGAAACTATTAGGTAAATGAACAGAGAAGGCAATCTCCCCCGATATAATTTCCCCCTTGATATAAATAAATTAAAAAGTGTATATGAGTACACACAGTACTCACCATGTCCACGGCCCCGATGAGACCCAGGCCCTGGGTGGCCGCGATGATGCCAACCTTCCATTTCAGGGTCTTTGTCACCCCACTCGTTCATCTGGAAATTTATTTGTTATGCAGAAACAATTGTTATTCACCCTTTGAACGCCGAAATCAAAACTGACAAATGTACAGAGCCCACCACGTAAGTTGAACCAAATTGTACTCTATAGATGCTACACAGAAGATGTTTTCATATGAAACCGCCGAAGCAACCGGCGTATAAGTTAATCCCAAAAATAACAATTTTCCATATGAAAACATCTTCTGTTTATTTATAATTTTGGCCATTTAAAGAACTTCAATAATAGGGTTGGGAAACTAATATTGTTACAAAATGTCAGGAAAGTTTTGAACCGACCTCTAAATCCAAATAGGTATCCATGGCGGCCAAAGGGTTAACGAAAACATTAAAACAATACAAATAGATAAAGAACATACCAAAATGAGGATAAGGACAGCCAAGGAAAAGGTGGGAGAGAATGAAACAGGGATCTTTGTAGTTTCTTTTACGGTAATCGATTGGTTCATACTGGTACAATGCTTGATAGTACAAACTCACCTAGAGCAGAATTTCAAAAGCAATCAATAAATATGAGATCATCTTGTATACGATCATGTTGTGTATGTATATTAGTCTTAGTTGTGTGTGTGATAGTTGCAATAATGAAAATGGGGCTTTGTTGTATGAAAAAAATCAACATACGTACATATAATCGCTTACGAGGTAGGCAGAGCCAACAGCCTCAAAAAACTGAAAAACCATGTTCAGCTGTATGGCGTAACCGATAGTCGATAGTAGTAGATTGAGATTGAAAAAGTAATATGCTGCTAGCCCATTGCCTAAAGGAAGAATCCCGAGATACACTAGCCATCCCCCTGAATGACTTTTACAATCTGCAAGCGAAAATAAGCAGCTGGCACACGCTATCTTTTTCTTTCCTACTATACAGATAAGGAAGCAAAAAGCAGTGTCAAATAATTGCTTGAAATAAATTACCTGTTCATGCATGGGCCAATGTCTGTCTCTACCCCAGTCCCCAGCAGCGCGGTAGTCTTCATTATCCCAGTCTTTGTGTGGATGCATGTACCCACGCTCCCGATCGATAGAAGCAGATCGATCCCAAGAACGATCCCGTCTAGGATGGCGTTCATCATAACCTTAAATTTAATAAACATTTAATTTTTGTTTTTAAAAAAAGGCATTGTAGTTTAAGTCTTTTAAATTAAAAATTGTATATGAATCTCACCCATGTCAACACCTCTATGATCACCAATGTGTTCTCCATACATCCTGTCTTCATCCTCGGGATAACCTCTAGGTGGGCCTGCCATGTCATAGCCAGCATCATAGTGCCTTTCTCTACCATAACCTGGTGACCTATCATCTTCTCTAGGAATATTATCATATCTGTCATCACCTCTTTCATAATGATCTATGTTATGGTCATTGTCATACTGACGATCTATACCCATTTCATAATCACCTTGATCCCTGTCCAAACTATCCATTCTATCTCTCTTAGTAGAACGCTCTTTTTCCGCCCTTTCCTGTTTGCGCCCACCCCTCTCAGACTGTGTATCTTGCCTATCTTTAGAAGTTGTTGAATTTTTGTCAGTTTCGAGATTTCTGTTGGAGATAGCAGCAAGGGCCGCCAAACGCTCTTCAGGTCTAGGCAGCAATCTTTCCATAGGTTTATTTGGCTTTTCTAAACCTTTGTCAGATCCACCCCTGTTACCTAAACCTCGATCACGTCCCCTTCGCTTACTATCATCTCTCTTGTTGTCCTTATTCCTGTCCCTTCTATCTTTTCTATCGTGCCTTTCTTTATCATCATGCTTATCCTTTCTTCTCTCTATAGATCTGTCTTTATGGTCTCTCCCTCTGTCACGGTCCCTGCTTGCTGAACGTTTTCTATGTCTCTCAGTACTGCCATCTCTCCTGACTGGTTTTTTAGGTGAAACTGGGCGGCTTCTTTCAGAACTCTCTTTCTTTTTCTGATCTTTACGTGGTGATCTGGACCGTGCTTTTCTTGGTGACCTACTTCGACCTCTGGTACGTTCCCTTTCTTTATCACGGTCCTTATCTCTTTCTTTCTCCTTATTGCGATCCTTATCCCTATCTCTAGTAGAATGCGGAGATGCACTTTTTCTCCTTAGTGGAGACTTTCCATGTTTAGTCCCAATTTTAGAGAGACTCTTTGAGGTTATTGGAGGAGTTCCTCCTGATTTCTTGCCTGGTGACAGAGACTTCTTACCAATAGGTGCTTTAGTAGCAGGTTTCTTCTTAACAATGTCATGTTTCTTCAAAAGTCTGTCTTCCTTTTTCACTGGAGTTTTCTTAGTAACACTCTTGTCCCTTTTCAGCTGATCACTTTTAACAAACTTCTTTTTGGATGGCTCTCCATCTGAAGATGAACTGGAGTTTCTCTTTAACTTGCTTTTTTTAATTTTTCTCCTTGCATCCCTGTTAAGAAATTTTTTGTGAGTATGGTGGTAAAAAATATGGACTAATAAATAAAATTCAGTAAAGAAGGAAGGTTCATAAAGATACATTGTATAGTTAACTGTTTACTACAAAATGGACCCTCTATGATACTGCATAAAATACACACCAAAATAGTCTTATTGAACAACACAAATAAATCATGCCAGTAGAATCTAAAATCAGAGAAAATAGGTTCTTGGTACTTTAGCGTATTTCATCATTTCCCCAGAGATATATGCACATTCATCCAGTGTTAGCTCAAGCAAAGATTATCAAGGGAAAAAATTTGGTACAATTATAATAGGCCTCCACTCTTCAATCAAGTATAAAAAATAGATACACATTCCCCAACATCCCCAATCAAAAAAGTATCCCCAATCAAAAAAATGTCCCCATTAAATGACTGCCTACTCCACATATTGAGTTGCCTCTTCATTCAGTAGCATTGGTTCTCTGTGAGAGTAAACATGCCATGGTGCTCAGAGAATAATTGTATTTTTTTACATAAGTTCGTTTGTTTTTATTTTAATATACATGAAATTTCTTAATTTGGCAATTATTAATTATAGAAATTTAATTCACAAGTGTTGTAAAACTTAATAGTTTTTAAAATTATTTTAATGGCTAATGCCATTAAAATAATTTTAAAATTTACAAATGCAACTCCACATATCTCCTTCTATGTAGTAGAATGTGATGAAAATTTAAACTTTAATGTTTTAATCTTATCATACATAAATAAGGTTTAAATTTGATTAAATAACTCACTAATAAGGACTTTTTTTATTAAATTTGAGGTGATATACAAATGTCTAAGTAGATATTGCAGTTTGACACTATTCTGTGTCAGTTTTATACAGAACTTTTATACTTGATCAAAATGTCCACTGGAACAAGTATGATTTTGTTGAATTTAAGTATAAGCTGACAACTATTAGTTAAAAATTTTAAGGCGGATTTATATTTGTCTGACGTGTCGTGTCGTGACGCGTCAGAACGGTATCGGTTCTATACATTTACACAAACCATCACAACACATCACGCATTACTAGTATGAACGTTACCATACTAAATGTATAGAACCGAAACCGTTCTGACGCGTCACGACACGACACGTCAGACAAATATAAATCCGCCTTTATAAATGAAATAAATCCAGTGTCAATACACTGAATTTATTTCATTCATAAAATTTTAGAATTTTTTTTTTTAAAAGGAATATGCCATAGCCAATGCTATGGCATATTCCTATAAATTTGAAGGTGATGCCATGACATGTACCTAAAATAATGATGCAAAAAAGCATTAAAACGATTATGTCCTTATAAATGATGGGACTGAATATGAACCAAAAGCTGGGCCATGTAATCAGGTCATCCATACAGAAATAAACACCATACCTTCCTGAAGATGAGGAAGATGAGCTGCCATCAGATGATGATGAAGAAACGCTGGAAGAACTGGAACTCCTAGATGATGACGTACTTGACACGGGTTTCTTCTTATCTTTTCGCATGTCCTTTCCAGAGTCCATTTTTAACTGCAACTCTAATTCTCGCTGCAATTGTTGCCTACGCTTCTCGAGAACGTCTGTATCCGCATACTCTAAGTCATTTTGGTCCCAGTTGTCAATTTCGCCATCGGGGCTACGTCCTGACTTTACAACCACGGTCGAATGCAGTCTACTTTTGCCGTCATCCTTAAGCAAACGTTTTTGCTCAGTGTCCTTATTATTATTAGCAGCACGCTGCTTCGACGGACTTATTAATGTGTGCGTGGACGCAAATTTACAACTTTTACCGTAAACGCAACTCCCGTGCTGAGCCCACTGCCTGCAATGTTCAGTTGTTTTTTTTGCACTAGAATTTTTCTTGGTTCCGAGACGTTCAAAAACACTAGGTCTATTAGATAGATCTTTCGTTTTAGGAAGCTCAACAGTTATTTTTCTTTTTCCCTGCTTTGACATTATAAATGAAATGCATTTGTCTCACTTTTAAATTAAAATCGATTGAAAATATACATTTTCACCGGCATCATGTCCGCCATTGTTTATATATTTATTGAACGAATGAATGAATGATAAAAATCACCAATCTCAACCATTGAGTGAATGACCATAAACTTTGAAATCCTTTAGGTGTTCCAAAATACCGCTGGTTGGATATCCGATATCTTTGAAAAGGCTACGTATCGTATCGTAGTCGACGTTAGTCGACTATCTACATATTTAATTATATATACCTATTACTAATGTCGTAGGTCTGTTGATCGTATGTTCATAACTGTAAAAAAATACTGTCAGTAACCTCGTAGGTAGGGGTAGCGGGTTTGATTTAAAGTTGACAGTCTATCAAATGAGTTAAAAAAAAAGTTTCTTTGCTTCGCGTGTGCCGTGTCGTCCGTCAAAGAAATTGTGTACCTACCACTGTATTTATGTACTGTTTGTTGGTTTTTTATATATATTATTTCAACTGTAAGCAACCATCTAACTCAAATCAATAAAGATGCCGCTCTTGGACGGAAAAGAAATTGACATCTTTTTCGTAAGTGTGCTCATATGTTATTTAATTCATGATTTTGTACCGAAAACCGAGGTTATTCATCTTTTGAACATCAGTGATATTACAGCTAAAATAATAATAATTTTTATCAATACTATTACCCGCGCCTTCATCTATCTACTCCTAAATTTCTCAACCAAAAATAATCAAAATTTAAGTTTGCTTTTTTTAACCAAATATCAAAACAGCTTCATCCAGGCGAACATAACAAACGCACTTACCAGGCTCCACCTGTGTTTTCGATTACGTTTTTTACGGATTTAACCTATATTACTGTTAAGTTTCTACCAAACCCGTTCAGTAGAGTACATCCATCGTCCTGCCAGTGTAAAAGAAAGAAATTTCGTTGTTTCCCCTTCAGAAAATCTTTCTAAGTGCACCCTAGACCCCTAGAATATAAAGGACCTATTTTCATGCCAAATTTCAATCTCAAGACAGTCGCAGTTGTTGGCTTTGCCTACCCTGCAAGGAATATGGATGTGACTATATGTATATTGAAGACCCAGCAGTTTGGATTGTGTTTTAATATGTCAATCAATCAGACCTATTTTTTTTTTATTTAGATTTATATTGATTCCTTTTTTAATAATATCTAATAAAATGGGTATTTGTTCCAGAGTGAAGAAGATTTACCATATGAAGAAGAAATATTGAGGAACCCATTTTCTGTTAAACATTGGCTTCGGTATATAGAGCATAAGAAAGGAGCCCCTAAAAATGAAATTAATATGATATATGAGAGAGCACTAAAAGAGTTGCCAGGATCATTCAAGTTGTGGTATAATTATCTGAAGCTCAGAAGAAGCCAAATTCGTGGCAGGTGTATAACTGATCCTTGTTATGAAGATGTGAACAATTGCTTTGAGAGATCTCTTGTATTTATGCACAAAATGCCAAGGTTATGGATGGATTACTGCACTTTTTTGACTGACCAATGCAAAATAACAGTAACAAGAAAAGCATTTGACAGTGCTTTGCGAGCATTACCCATTACTCAACACCATAGAATATGGCCAATATATCTGAATTTTTTAAAGAAACATGATATTCCTGAAACTGCTGTTAGAGTATTTAGAAGATATTTGAAATTATGTCCTGAAGACACTGAAGAATATATTGATTATTTAATATCAATCAACAAATTAGATGAAGCCGCCCTGAAGTTGGCCCAAATTGTTAATAATGAAAATTTTCAGTCTAAACATGGAAAATCAAATCATCAGTTATGGAATGAGTTATGTGAATTAATATCAAAAAATCCAGATAAAATTCATTCTTTGAATGTAGATGCTATTATTAGGGGTGGTCTCAGAAGATACACCGATCAGCTAGGTCATCTTTGGAACTCTCTGGCAGACTATTATGTGAGAAGTGGGCTTTTTGAAAGGGCAAGGGATATTTATGAGGAAGCCATACAAACTGTTACTACTGTTAGGGATTTCACACAGGTATTTGATGCATATGCACAGTTTGAAGAGCTAAGCTTAAGCAAAAAAATGGAAGAAGTTGCTAAAAAGCCCAATCCTTCTGAAGATGATGACATTGACTTAGAATTAAGACTTGCAAGATTTGAATATCTCATGGAAAGACGACTTTTACTTCTCAATTCAGTATTACTGAGACAGAACCCACACAATGTTGCTGAATGGCACAAGAGAGTTAAACTGTATGAAGGCAAACCTCATGAAATAATTGATACTTATACTGAAGCTGTGCAAACAGTAGATCCTAAACTTGCTGTTGGAAAACTTTACACTTTGTGGGTAGGTTTTGCCAAATTTTATGAGAAAAATGAGCAAATAGAAGATGCAAGAGTTATTTTTGAGAAAGCAACTCAAGTCATGTATGCCAAAGTTGATGACTTGGCTTCTGTTTGGTGTGAATGGGCTGAAATGGAAATAAGACACGAAAACTATGAAGAAGCACTTAAATTAATGCAAAAAGCAACTGTTTTGCCAAGCCGAAAAGTTGCTTACCATGATGATACGGAAACAGTACAAATGCGGCTTCACAAATCTCTGAAAGTGTGGTCAATGTATGCAGATTTAGAAGAAAGTTTTGGCACATATAAATCTTGCAAAGCTGTCTATGATCACATTATTGATTTAAAGATAGCAACTCCTCAAATTATAATTAACTATGGATTATTTTTAGAAGAAAATAATTACTTTGAAGAAGCTTTTAGAGCTTATGAGAAAGGAATAGCTCTATTTAAGTGGCCAAATGTGTATGATATATGGAATACCTATCTGACTAAATTTTTAAAGAGATATGGAGGCTCAAAACTTGAAAGAGCAAGAGACTTATTTGAACAATGTCTTGAACATTGTCCACCTGAATTTGCAAAATCAATTTTCCTATTATATGCTAAATTGGAAGAAGATCATGGATTAGCAAGGCATGCCATGTCAGTTTATGAGCGTGCTACAATTGCAGTTCTTCCTGAGCAAATGTTTGAGATGTTTAATATCTATATCAAAAAAGCTGCCGAAATTTATGGGGTTCCTAAAACTCGCCAAATTTATGAAAAAGCAATCGAAACATTACCTGAAGAAAAAGCTAGAGAAATGTGTGTAAGATTCTCTGAAATGGAGACCAAACTAGGTGAAATTGACCGAGCTCGCGCCATCTATGCCCACTGTAGTCAAATGTGTGATCCAAGAATAACTGCAGATTTTTGGAATACTTGGAAAGAGTTTGAAGTAAGACATGGTAATGAAGACACAATGCGTGAAATGCTTAGAATAAAGAGAAGTGTCCAAGCTACTTATAATACTCAAGTAAATATGATGTCAGCTCAAATGTTGAGTTCTGCAGCTCAAGCTGCTGGTACAGTTTCAGACCTTGCTCCAGGTATGAAAGATGGAATGAGAATGTTGGAAGCAAAAGCTGCTGAAATGGCTGTTCAAAATAAGGGCAATATTATGTTTGTTAGAGGTGAAACACAAGGTCTCAAAGAAAGTTCTGAAAAAGTTGTTAATCCTGATGAGATAGATATTGATGATGAGAATTCGGAGAATAGTGATGAAGATGATGGGGAGGTAGCACCAGTTCAGAAAAAAGAAATACCAGCTGCTGTGTTTGGTGGCTTAGTTCCAGAGACAAAATAAAGTCTTTATCATATTTTAAATAATAAATCAACTTTTTATTTTATTAGTTACTTACACTCCCTATACGTAAGCCTTTCTTATTTACAACAGAAATCACAGAAAACATTTTTTTAATGTTTTATACAATAGGTACATTGAATCCAGTTATATATTAAGAAATTTTACTGTTTTTAACTTTATAACATGATTTTTGCATTAGATGCAATAAGTATTGAAACTATTGATGTTTTGAAAGAACACAACAAGGCAAAAATATGTACACAAAAAATAACAAAATAAATGAACATTTCTAAGATTAAAACATTTATATAACATCCCTTGGAGGTGTGATAAAAAATATAGAATTTGAATACATGTTTTGTTGATCCTGTCTGTAATTGAAGAGAGTAATGTCATTTCGCACTCCACCAAACATTATCAGTTCTCCATTTCCTTTTACTAGTGAATACATTACTATTTCCTCCGGGGCCCCACTCATTTCGCCAAGCCGTGGACATAGCCATGTAACATAATTGTATGAATTTTCATCTATAACACTAGAAATATCCATAACATGCATAGTGAGAGTGTTCCTTTTAATTTTCTTGGCTGCTGGTTGTCTTTCATTGTTTTGTTGAGGATTTGCTTGAGGAGGTTCTGGGTCCCTTCTATTCTCTAGATGAGCAATTTGTCTTTGATTAATGAGATCATTTTCAGGCGGTGTAATATTTGACGAGGAGTCACATGCAAATGCAGCCATTCTGTATTTATTAGCTTCCTGAAGCTGTCGAACTATTTTGATTCCTCTATTCTGTAAAATAATTAAAATAGTTCATTAAACAAAAATTACATTCTAACAGTATTAAATCAATACATACAAATTATCATGTATTTATCCCTTAGGGGGTAGACAGAGCCAACAATCTCGAAAAACATTTTATAAATGCAAATGTCTGCCTGTTTTCTGTGTACAGATACACACTAACAAAATTTTATATGGATATTATAGTTAATTGTAAGTCAAATAAAGTCAAAAGTATTTTCTTTTTTTAAAGCTAAATCTTTACACAATAAATCACACAAACACCAAGCCTCAGTAAATTGAGACATGTGCTATGATTGGTTAGTATTAGTTTAAGATAGGAAAAATTGTTCAGTTACATTAGAAACTAATTACCTTATTTTTGTTTCTTCCCATAGCTGGATCCTTAGGTGAATTTTTACCTAAATCTATTCCATCCACTTGTTTATTTTCTGAGTTAGTGCCTGCAGGGTTTTTACTAGGACTAATATTTTCATTTGTGGGTATTGGATTTGGACATCTTGCCTGTTCATTACTAGGACCTGGAACAGGCTCATTTGGGGCATTATCTTGTGCTTGCCGTACAGAAGCTTGTCTTGGCAGCACACCTCGCCTGCCATTTATATTTTGGTCTCTATCTAATGGTCTTTGTAAACTCTGTTCCACTCTCACTGCCACAGGAGCCCCTTCAGGTCGGCTTAGAGCTGATAATCTAACAGCAGATGTGACTAGAGGTTTAGCGCAATTCCAGCCATTTCTGCTGCGGCTTAAGCTGACAACTTTGTCTCCAACACGGCATGCAGGATTACACCATATATTTGAAGAAGCCCACTCTTTATTTTTCACTGCAAGTTCCTTCCAAGTCCATGTTGGTCCTTTCATTGTCAACATCCAACAGTCACTATATACAAATCGATTTTGTAATGTTTGTACACCACCTATTATTAATAATCTGTCTGAATCTAGACGGATAAGTGATTGAGCATATCGAGGTGATGGCCTTGGTTTTGTTGTTGGCTGTTTTCGCCAAGTTAATGAAGGCATATCTAAAACCCAGACATCATTAGAACACTGTATTTCATGATTCTGAGCAGAAGCCACAACGAGGCCACCAAACACAACCATTTCATCCCCTTTCATACAAGCAGAGTGACCTGCCATTGGTGGAGGTTTATTGTCTGTATTAATAAGTATCCATCTATTTGTATTAATGCAGTAAAAGTGAATTTCATTAAACATATACACACTTTGGTAGTATTGAGATGGTGATGGATATGTCCATCCACCAAATACTATTAAATAGTCTTTATAGTGAACCATAGTAGTGTATGCTTTAGGTACTGGATATGTTCCTGTTGCCAGAGGCCGTATCCACTGACGCCGAGATAAATCAAATCGCCAGAGATCATTAAATGCAGTAGCATTTGTAGTGCAACCACCAAATATATACATATTGTTTTCTAATACACAAGCAGCATGAGAAAATCTTTTGGTTATAGTAGGCACCATATCAGTAGGCCCAATATTTTTCCATAATATATTGAACTCTGCTACAGCTTTGTTTAACTTCATTGAAGTTTTACGCAAGACATCTGAAATGAAATATTGTAAACATTACTAAGATGTATTTTTGTAAATATAAAATTCGAAGTGATCAGGACATGCAATCACAATTGGAAATAATTATTCACATACTTTGGGCGCAATTATACCATCGCCTGCACACGGTCATGCAATTTTGAAGGTCCATGTAAGGAGGTAAAAATCCCAATATGAACTCCAATACTTCATCAGGGAGATCTTCAACACTGTTCCGCAATGTTTCTTGAAACAACGGCTGAGGTGCTATTTCCATTTTTGTAGAATTTGTGCCCTGCTTTTTGTAAGAATCCGATTATAGTCTATATTGTTTATCTCAGTTTAAGTAATCCGAAATTATCCATTTCATTATGCTAATGAGGAAATTAATATTGCTTTTAAAGTAGGATTGTATGGCTACACAAAATAAGAATGACAATTTGACATTTTCCATACGACTTGTCCGGTCTGCTCTGTGCCGAGCCGAGCTAGCTGTATTCAATGACATATGTCAGTATTAGTTTTCAGCCGTGACCGTGACAGATATCAAAGGCTTTTGATAAGTCTTTACCGAGGGAAAATTTAAAATAATGTGGCAAATAAATATAAAATAATTATGTTACATTGGTTACATACACACAGTATTTACGTAACCACGAAACATTTTTTGGACTTACATATGAACCATTATATTTTTTCAAGAGCAAGCAAGCATACCACAGCAGTAGATTTTCAAAAATATATTTTTTTAAACCTTAGGCAATTATTGACATCTTCAATTTTGTCTATAGTTTAGTGCGGATCATTTGACCCGCGAAGTTTCAAGTACCTATATATTTGTTGGTGCCCTAATATTTTTGCATTTACGAACTGTTTTTATTTGAGAAAACTATATAATGAAACAAGTTTGATGTAGAGACTTTCCGTTTAACAATATTTGTGTCACAATAAAAATTTGTGACCAACTGACAGATAACCTAACAAGGAGAATTACATCAATAGTGTAAATATTGTTTGTATCTGGATTTTTCTAAGTGAACATGCATCTGTTAATTCAAGCAAGCCCTTTGATAGATAAGTTGAAGCACTGGCGACAAGTTATAAGCTTCAATGAAGTTCAATTAACAACCTCCCAAAAGGTAAGTTTGTTTATCCTATTTATACATGTACATTATTTCCTATTCCTATTTATTATGTACCTAAATATTTATATTTTTTCAGGTAGTACTATGGAGTATTGGAGTGGTGGGTACCAGTGCTGTAGTTGTCGGAGTCCTGTCTAGATACTTAGCCAGACGCAGAGCAAAACCAATGTTAAATCCCCGTATCCAAAGAGCTATCAATAAGAGAATTTCACGAATGAGAAGTCCTAATGGAGGTAACTCAAGTTCACTACTTTTTAAATATATTCAAGTCCTTAAAGCAGTTCTTAGTGTGATAAAAGAAGTAGGGAATTTCAATATTACTTTCCTCACATTTTTATGAGTAAATAAAGTGAATGCTGAAAAGCCTTATTTAGCAATAATTGATATAATTTCTATGACAGTTTTATATACAAGTGGCCTTACTAGTTTTTAATCAAAAACTCTGTGAATGAATGTGATAAATGCATTGTAGAATACTGAATTACATTTAATTTTCTGTTACAACTGACTTGGTGGTGAAATTTTTAAAATTGAGTTTCAAATGCAGGTCCTCTACTCTGTTTACAACATTTTTATAGTATTTAGTACAATCTCTTAAAAATTGGTTTGTAAATATAGAATGAGAATGATTTAAAACAAGTTACATGAAGCAGATAAACAAGATATGTAAATGGAAATGATGGACATTCTGGTGAGATGTCAGGCCAAAAGAACATGGCATGCATGAAAAGATTGATGAACATGCACGAAGCCAATTATTATGCCAGGATAGACTTCTAAAATATAATATTTCTTACTTATGTATTATTATAGTGTACAGTGAAGAGTTATGCCAAAAGTCAGAAGGCAGACCATGGGGCCCGAAGCATTGCAATAGAGAAAAAGAGTTATTCATTAATTGTGGCAAGTGGACAGATGTAGTCTCTGTGTACCACTCCAGGTAAGAGGTGATGTTATATTTATGTATGTTTTTATCAATTGCAGGCATGGGTTCAGTGGCAAGTAGTGGGGGTCGAAGTAGTCCCCTTGGATTTAGCGAGAGGCTGTCATTGGCTTCGGAATCTATCGGTTCTGGAGCTGGGGATGCTGCGCCACTATCACCACAGCAGCTTGGGGTCATGGGTAAGCTTATTTTTTTTAATTTAATATAGTTTTTTACCGCCATCTTGTGTCCAATAATGTTTTGATGTTATCTTAAAAGTGACCACCTAGGTGTGTATTTATTTTATTAACTGTGGATATTGCAAAAGTAGCCCCAAATCACTGTATACGATGATTTTTTTTATATGGAATAAATATATACATTTTCCTAAAAATTGTAAATGGTAAGTTCTATCCAATTTTTTACAGCGCCATCTATTGTCGAGTAGCGAGAACATAATAAGTGTAATGCTTTTGTTGTGGATTTTAATTTAAGCATTTTATCACAGATAGTATCATACTTAATCTCGTTCACAAATTTTCTTTTTACACCACTACAGTAAAAATTGGTTTGCAAATTGTTGTAAGAAAATTAAACTTTATTAGAATTCATATTGAAAATTTTACTTTTGCACAGAGAGCGCTAAAATTTCAGCTTTCTGAATTGTATGGAATTTGGAACTTTACTCAATAATGAGCCACCCGTCACTTAGATTTGAATGAAGTTCAGAATTTTAATCATTCAGTCTACCTATATCATCATAGGATAACAGTTACTTTTTAGGAAGGTAATTGAATTAGTGTACATACCTACTTCTAAACAATGGAAAGAAAAGAACAGATAGTATTTATAAATACAAAACACTATTGCTTGATTGTATCACCCGCCACATTAAACTCGTACAACCTTGCGATATGATGCCCAAACTGTCCATCCTAACAATTCGCGAATAAAGCATATTAAAAATAATAAGAGCCTAACTCGTTGTCATTGAATAAATATGTAGGTGGGTACTTGATTTGACCATCCTTGCGCTGCTCCAGCGCTGACGTCAGCAGGCTGCTCTTGTGTCTTGTCCCGGCTTCTAACTGCTTCACCTTGACCCACTATAAATGTTTATTTATTATCTGCAGTCTACTTCCAGCGTAGTAATGTTCTAATGCGATGCCAACAATACACGTGCCACTAATCTGCAAAAACCTTTGGCCTTTAGGCGCTTGCTAAAACTTACAAACAGGTCATGATTGTATAATGATGTGTAAAAGGTTACAAGTTACTTGTTTCTAGAGGATAAATTCAATTTTCATCAAAGATTTGTAACTCAATACTGGGTATGATATTATATAAAATAGAGTTAGTATGGAATATTGATGAATATAGTATTACCTAACTACAGTGTAAATTAAACAAAAGGAGTCATGCATGGATCGTTCGTGGCTAGTGGAATCATATTCTCTCTGTTTTGCGTGCATACATAGCATCACATCTTTATCCCTTACGGAGTAGACAGCCAACATTCTCAAAGAGGCACGTCTCTATGACTCGCCCATCGTTTAAAAGAAAAATCCCAAGTTCATAAACCTTTCCCTTGATTAACTTTTATAATTTGCGCGGGAAAAAGAAGCGGCTGGTAGCAACTGCTGCAGCTTGCACTTGATTAAATTTAACTTAACCTTACTATAAAAACGTGTCAACGTAATCTATTATAATGTCTGTATTGTTGTGTAAGTTATTTGTAAAATTTACTGATGTCGGCGTCGCGACGCTGTGCGAGGCTCGCGCGATTGCTAAATTCGACAGAAGGTATTGTGGCTCGTTGGTCTAGGGGTATGATTCTCGCTTTGGGTGCGAGAGGTCCCGGGTTCAAATCCCGGACGAGCCCAGTCTTTTTGCTCTTTAGAAGCAGTTATAATAATCATTATCTCTACATTTGTATTTTACATGTACAGTGTATTATATATTTGCGAAATATGTTTTCCCACTTTGGATTACAAGTTTTACCGTAGAGTATTGCAAAACGTTTAACGGTTCTTCCGCTAACACCATTTCGTAGGTACCAAAGGGCAGGCTTAAAACAATCGAAGCTGAGGCTTTCCCGGGCCCCCACGGGATTATTTAGGCTTCCAGGCACGTACGTACTAACGCACCGACCCACTGACACGGCGTAGGCACCACGGGATAACAACTCGATTATAAAGCAAGACGTGATAAGGTCGGCCTTTATTGTATGTTTGTCGCTATTGCATAATCTTTCGTAGCTATGTTCAATTAAATAGGTAGTTGTCGTAATATGGATGATGCTACTGTGCATATGGGAATTGTGAGGCTATCCATACGTACTTAAAGGGGATTTCAGAGCAAGAGTACCTATATTTTGTAACGAATAAACATTTTAGTGGCTAGACTTCATTTTGTGGGAATTCTCTCGAGGGCGAAGCACTGTGCAAAGGCAAGTTTTTTTAGATTTATAAAAGCCTATAGGTATGATAAAGTTACACAACGGTACCTACGCCCATTCATACTCTTTGCATCCTCACCACTCTGGAGAGGGGTCCGGGGTATGCCTTTGACCAAAGATACGCCTACAATTAATGTGACTGGATGAACATTATTTATGCAATTTCTATAATTCTTCTATTATGAATAATTTATTTATTTATTTATTTAAACTTTATTGCAAAAAAACAAAAAATGTACAAAAGGCGGACTTAATGCCGTTTGGCATTCTCTACCAGTCAACCAGTTGACTAATAGGTATTTTTTGTTCCTAATAATCTCTCAATAGAACAGAACGTAAAAACTTTTTTGCGAAAAAAAATATTTTGTTTCGCTAGTGTATCACACGACACAAATTTTATGAAAACTACGTCATGTAATTTTTGGTTTTGCTATTGCTCACTAGATGGCGGTAACATTGCAACGTCGACACCACGCGACTACATAAGATTCAGTATTGAAATTTCGGCACACTTGTCAGCCGGCTCGTTGGTCTAGGGGTATGATTTTCGCTTAGGGTGCGAGAGGTCCCGGGTTCAAATCCCGGACGAGCCCAAAACTTTTTTTATACAATACTCTCATAATTAATTTTTTAACGTTTTGAAATAAAATTTTATCATTTTATAAAAAAATCAGAGTTTAGATGACTACGGAAATTTTTGCTCCACTTTGCTTTTACACTCTTGGATTATGGGGTAGTATTAGGGGGTCAATTCCGGTGAATATGGTGATGTATCCCCATCCTATACGGGTTAGACAGATATATCAATCACAAGATTTCTTGATGGAAATTCCATAATTAATAGAAAGCTGTCATATAACTGTTGCTGCTAGCCTATATAGCCTAAGAGTACATGAGCCTTTCCATCTGCACTGGAAGAGAAGGTGCTGGTGCACACTGTATTATTTTTATAAGCTTAAATTTTTTAATTCGGTTTTTACTACGCTTCTTTTATACCTACCACCTCGGAAAACATAGGAAGCTTCGAAAAATTTAAGGAAATGGAAGATTGTATTTTTCACTCCTAATTTTCGTTTAAAAAATTAAATCTTTTTTCAAAGGCACAGATTATATCGCTTTGTGTTCATAGATAAAGGGAGAACAAGTGTAAAATGAATAAGATAAAGAGATATCACATTAAGTAGGTATGTAATATGAGGAAAGGTAAACGAACGGGTTCATCGCCAAGTTATTGAAATTCTTAATGTTATTGACCGCTCCAAATGCTTTAATCAATTTTTTAAGGTGTTTAGATCCGTCAATCTACACTCAAATCCCTTTACATCTCATCTTCCTTTGTCCCCGCCGTCTACGCGCTAACTCTGCGTTTGCACCACTTCTCAAACAACCAACCCCCTACGACGGGTCCCTGGGGTACACTTCGCATATCCCTGTCGCTTCGTCTCGTTCTTACACGTGGAGAATAATTACAGTGCCTTCAACCTTTGAGCATGTTCCCTGAAATATGTTCACAAAGGGACTTGAATACGCCGCGAGTGAAAAGCAATACCCACTATTTGTGTAGCGCTTCCTTTTCTTAAACGCTTTTTATTGTTTCACATAAGTTTTTAAGGCGCCGTGTTGAAATGAGAATACTTAAGGTTATTTCGGTTTTTAAACGAAATTATTTGGCTTTACTTAATATGTTGTTAATTTTCAGTATTTTTGTGAATAATCATTTCATTACTCTCTAAAAAAATGTGTTTTGTTACATACTGAAAATGAACAAGAATATCAAGTTGTATTAAAATAAAACTAGCCTTCGTTAGGATGGCAATTTTCGAAATTCCATAGGTGTACCGGCAAGACGTAAATCGTTTAGTGGTGTCGTCTATGCCATATTAATTTCTCCTATCAATTTTCGTGGTCATAACCACTTTAACGCAATCTTTTTATGTTGGTTCATTAAGAGTTACCTACAGAAGCACGAGCACAGTGCTCATGAAACCGAATTGTTGAACCCTTTGCCTGATTTATGTGCCATTATACTCGTTACTTGTACTTGCTTTTCCGTTGAGCTAACTTTTATATTACGCGCCGATCGTTGCCGCCATCTGCTTTCAAATAAATAACCTTAAGGAAAAGGAATTTCTTCTCCTATAGCTTTAGACTCGCCAAATTGAACAAGCACGAGTCCACAAACCGATGGAGTTGAGAAGTAAGGTCAACAAAACCATGCCTTATTTACTTAAGACGGAACACTAGTCACGTGAGTATATGTTAAATAAATGTTACGTTGACCGTCTTACATTTACATCGAGGGTGTTAATAGTTATATTTTTAGAATGGAATAAAACAGGCGTTTTTAGTTTAAAGATTCAACAAAAACAATTCATATTGTCAATGTTAGATGAGTCTTGTATACTTGGCCTAGTTATTCTTACAACGACATAATTTACAAGCGGGATGGCCCACTGCTTTGGATTCGGCCTTTAAAGGCTATTTCTTGTTTTTATGGCCGCATACCGAGGCTCTCACTCCTCAGACATCTAAAGCGATGGAACGGTCGGTTTTTATGTGTCTCGTTTGTACAGTCAACAGAATACTTATCCAAATAATTGCAGTACCACCTAATTGCTTGTCACTGTACTACAGTCCTAATAAATCCATCAACAATATTAAGCATCATCGAACATGGAAAGTTATTTATTTCTTGGTAATTGGATTATTTCACTTTATCTATGCTATTTTATTCTTCATTCAAAAATTAGCGTTTCATGGGGATTCTCAATGGGAATTATAATTTGTTTTTGGCTCAAAGTCAAAGTTATCGAAATTTCCAAATAAATATTCATTCAGGGCGGGCCGCTAGTCAGTAATATACGGCAGAGCGCTGTCAAGGATAAAAGTTCAAAGAAAGATTTCTTACATAGTAAAAACATGCAAATATGCATGTTAGAAAAATTTACATGTAATGAGTCTAGTTTGTTGTCTGTACATGGCAAAAGGCAGTGCGCACCCCATGGCAATGAAATGTCAATGTTACCGTGAACTTTTACAGTGATACTGTACACCTTTTTGGAATAAAATAGAAATGAGTAGGTAAACGTAAGTAAGTCAGATTATGCATATAGAGTCCGGACCGGATTAGTTGGGCAAAATAAAATGAAATATCAATTCATGGTCAATATAATTCACAGTTAAATTAGTGCTATTATTCAATGTAACTACCTATATGTACATACCATGATTGAATTTAGTATTCTTAAATTTCAGACTATTGGTATGTGTACCTCGGTGGGGATAAAGACGTTATATGTATGTGTGAGTTATAGCTCATTCTCCATTGTCTCGATACTCGTATTTTTTATATTTATTATTGCATATATTAGGCATTTGTCTTTCATCTTACCTGATGGTACGTGACGATGAAAACGGAGATGTTACATGCCTATCAAAGGAATACCCATTTACTCTACTTGGAAAGTTCTTGTCTGGGAATATACACTATATTTTGGTAGGCAATTATATAATTTATATATTATATAATTGAAATAATATCCATATTATTTTGGATTAACTTCGACGTCATGTGGTTTTAATTCAGACTAATTCCATGATCCAACCAAACATATTTAATCCGGTTAGATAATAATATTGTACAGATTGTACTTCTTTGAAATTAACATAATTTGTTATGCGGATTCATGGTAACAAGGTTGAGGCTAAATTATTATGTCATTTTATAAATTCTTCCTCTTGCCTTTGAAATGTATGTTACTCGTAAAAAACACTCAATACTGCTTTTGTGGAGATAAAAAAATGCATAGAAAATGTTCAATATGCAGATAAACCTACGAGTATGTAAGGACTTTTTTTTGTAAATAAGGCTTCATGTATCTTTTTTATTGGCTATACCTACTTACATAAGCTCAATATAAGACAAACTTGTGTCAGGCTCACACAAACGCTGAAATACTCGTAAGCTACGGCTGTATCTAACTGTAAAAGTTAACATGAGGGTGTTCAATCTCAGAAAATACCAACTCTTACAGTAGGGAGATTACTTTGGAATAGCTTCTTTAGATTTCCTATTTTAATAATACGAAGAAAATTATAAGTCTGTTTTATAACATAATTATCAATTTACCTGTCGGGCTAGGTAATAGATAAATTAATTTAAAGACATCAACGCGTTATCAATTTTCCTAAGATTCCAAAACGAAAAATCATCATACCCGTTTGCGCAGGAATTTCCGGAAATCCTCTTAAAGCGCATCCCTAGACAACATAAAGAACCTACACGCGAAACAAGTGTCAAGACCCAGCGGTTTGAGCTTTTGTTATGTCAGTCAGTCATTTAACTTTCTTTCTGTTATATATTGGCGGTGTAAGGGCGCAACCAGTTGTCTATTCAGCAGCTGGCTAATCATTACCTCCACGATAACGATACAGCCAGTCCAGTACTCTCATCTAGCTTGCTTAATAAACTTAAATATGTGTTTTAATATAGAGTGTAAGTTCATGCACGCGGCGGGATCTTCATCCCCATATAAGGATCCAACTTGCCAACAAATCTCTCCCAGCACTCTTCGGTTATGCGTTAATGCGTCAGTCAGCATTTTCTTTTATATACGATTTCTCGAGGTTTAAGAAAGAAGAGTCTGCCATCATTCTTATATAAATTATTTTTAAGCCCGCAATAATTATGGGTAATGGAATTTAATGAGGTGCCGGACAGATTCCCAGCCACACCATGGACCGACTTTGATTAATGATCGCGTTGACAAACACCCACGCTGAAATATTACGTCAACCGACAAGAGGCATAAGTCGCGTAGCTTAGTTTGTGTTTACATTATGTTACTTATATATACGTTACAAACATCACTCGGAATATAACTTGAACCAAAATGGCGGTAGTCTGCGTAGCACCAAAGTTGCCTTGCTTAAAGCCTTCAACACTTCGAACACGATTTCTGTTTACATTCCGGGCATTTTATATACTTAAGTAGGAAAAAAGATAAACACTATGTTCTGTAGTTAGACACCCATGTATGCAAATGAATATTTACAGTGAATTATCAACACATCATTATTATGCAAATTATGTGTGTTTACTGTCCAATAAGTACATGCGTGGGACGTGATGTTTTTAAAGTTATGGCAAGTAATAAATCGATGTCATTGTGTTCTTCCTGATTTGCTAGTCCTACAGTATACGCTACTATGACCATGCATCTAACCAGTATCCAAGTAAAAATTTAAATAGGTAAATTATTATTATTGATTTTTTTTCTAGCAAAGTTAAACCAGTTACGTGCAAGCCACAAATAGGCAGTTTCTACCCTGTAATTTTCTAAATTGTACGCGTTATCTTGAATATTTGCGTACCTTGTGAAAAATGCATATAGGTTTTTTTACAATAATATATCACAAAAATTTTTTACCGACATACTTACATTACATACATATAATCCCGTCTATATCCCTTTCGGGGTAGACAAAGCCAAGAGTCTTGAAAGACTGAAAGGCCACGTTCCGCTGTACTATGGCTTAATGATGGAATTGAGATACAAAATGTGCCAAGTTAGCCCATCGCCTAAAAGAAGAATCCCAAGCTTATAAGTCTTATCAGTTAATTTATTCGCCTTATAAGATATCCCTGGGAAAGAGATGGAGTGGTCCTATTCAAAAGTGTCGGGAACCACGTACGTACGTACGTTTAGTTGTATCTATGTTGAAACGTACATTTCATATACACTATTATTTTATTAGGAGGTCATTTATTATTATTTGGAGGCTGTCAAGGCTAAATAGGACAAAAAATCGCTAGTATGTCGTAGTGTTAGTTCCAGCGTAAGGGACTCATCCCATAATAGAAGTATATCGTCGACTGACTATCGACTAATTAATATATATGTTATATAATATGTACATATTTACAGGAAAAATTCTAAAATAATCATTCCAATGTAAGGAATACAATCTCTTAGGATTCACAGCCGGGGTTCATTTGTGATGAGCTAAAAGAGCATTTTATTTACCCTCTGTTACTATTGTATCGCCTCCCTCTATCAAATTGCAGACACATTAGGCTTCGTTTACAAAGTATAGCAGACCATACGGCGCCCTTTTCCCCTTCATGAAACCCGGTCTTGTCAGGGTCTACATTCGATCTCTCCATCCTATTTTTTTTCTGTATTTTCTTAAAAGAATTGTACTGGTATTCCTTTTTTTTTCTATTTAAATTTAGGTTTTATATTACTTTAATGGTAACATTTGGGTATGACTTTCCCACTCCTGAATCTTGTCCATATCGGTTACCGGTCTCCTTTCTAGGGAATATAAAAATACAACAAATACAATGAGGATCTCAATTACACTTTAATGTATTTAAACAAATAAAACGTACCACATCACAAATATGCTTTTTGAAATAATATGAATGTTTTATATAGATGCATTGATTTAACAGCCATTAGACCGCAGACACAACAATGGAATATACCTTAATGAAATATGAAAAGTTTTACTAGCTAAGAGGGGAGAACAAAGCAAATCCCTAAAATATTTCCATGCCTATGAGATTTTAATTTACAATACTCTTTTAAGCCAAAACAATTGTTGATGGACCAAGTGAAAATAATTTTCATGATTTTACTTACTAAACTGATTAATGGTACGCTAGGTGGGACATTGATGTTACAAATAAACAACTTTTAATGAAACTACACTAATTGAACTAAAGTATCTGAAAGATATTGAAACATCTTAGAAAACACAATTTTCTATATGGATATATATATAATGTCAAAAATTTTACTTGACACACATAAGGCGAACACTTACAATCGATAACTACCCATACAAAAATATTATCCGTTTTCTTTACACATTGACAAAACCGCTAAGCACAACGACACAGTTAACCGCTCATTTCTAAGATAATTGATTTATATCATGATAATTTATTGATACTGTACGGAGGGATGGTAATTGTTAATGTAGAAGATCAGTTGTAGACTTAAAGTTTAAATATTCCTACAACTTTGGCAATAAATGAGTCTAACAATTTATTTTACAGAATGTAAGATACATGAACAATTCGTGCGTTTATTGTGTTGGATTTTCGGCGTTCGTTTTGTCCTTATAGAGGGACTATTCCCCCAGTTTAAAAAAAAATCAAACTTACTTTGTACTTACCTACTTGTTTATGCAAATGTATGTGTATGGCTAGCTAGTGGCGAGTCAATAAGGCAAACCTTTAATAGTTTTACATAGGAATAAAGCAATAAATTAGATGTGTATAAATACATGAAGTTTTAAAATTATAATATCTCATAATTCTGGATTTTAAACTCTTTTAACTTACAACTAAAAATAACAAAAATACCTAGTATAATCCCTAGGTCCTATAACAGCATTTCTTTTACATTTCGTGTTATACTGACAACTAAAAATTGTACAGGATTTATTGAGACCGTAAATGGGGGTAACTCATACATAAGTATTTAAAATTAAAATTATATTAATAATACTAGTGCTCGAAAAATAAATTGTAGTTTCATTTTAACATTCATCATAGGGCAGATATTAAAACTTCTCTTATTGTTTGAAAAACTTTTACTATTTGTTAGGTATACTATGTTGCGATCATAAGAATATTGAGTAGTTCTCAAATTGTCATTGGTAACAGCATCGCTTTTCAATCAATTGTTATAGTCTACCTACGATGTTACAAACCTCCAAAGTAATAGTAACGATAAGGTTGCATGTCGCTCTGCGACTTATATTCATACCGTAACTATATACACATTTTATTTACAGTTATGTGATAAAGTTTTGCTTCTCGTTCTATACATTGGAATGAATCACATAACGGGAATGTTGAGAAACAAATATATCCTATATACAAAAAAACCGGGACCGGAGAAGTGAACATGTTTTTACAAACTACTACCGGTCTCTAAACAACAGCATTGAAGCTTAGATTATAAGATATCAACGATCAAGCAACTATATTATATCTTTAAGATCAGTTTATTTACAGAGGAACAAACTTACAGTTTATTTATAGGATAAGCGAAAACAGTGGAATTATAAGAGCAACGGAAGCTACTCTCATATTGGCGTCATTTGGTTTACTACTACCCAACCCTCCTACCACGGCGCTGTTTACTTCTTTGACTGGAGGGGCTTTCACCATATTCCCATCATTTAACATGTTATGTTCATCAAACTGTTCTGGTTTCTTTAAAGGATTGGCGATATCATTTTCTTCATCAATTGCTGGGGGTATTGGGGGTGGTGTCGTAGTTGTAGTAGTTGTTGTTGTAGTAGTGGTTGTAGTCGTCGTAGTCGTAGGGACAAGACTATTATTCGAGATAAAATAAACTTCGCCGTATATTGCCTCTACTTCCAATGTATTTTCAATTCGTTCACCTCTCATTTGCCTCACTCGTGAATCGTTTTCATAGTAAGTCGTTAATTGACCAGTATATTGGACATCACGTTCTGTGCGGTTCCCTCTTAAAGTAACGTTACAAGCAGTTCCAGGTTCTAACCATTTTTCTAATTTAAATAATTTAGTGACATTTTCCGTGAAGGGATTAGCCCATTCGATTTTCTGGGATTGACCACCATCAGCCATTATAATGGTAGTATTCAATCCAATTGCAATACCATGGCCGTGTCCCCAAGACAGCTTATAACTGTAGTCATATTCGATTTCTGTAGCACGCGTAGCTGCGACATCGCCATCATTGGTCAAAACACGCTCTGCTATAATTTCTGGATTCGATTGGCGTATATGTTGAGTTTTTAAATCTAACACCACATTTTCTAATTTGTAGCTTACAGGTTCAACTTCAACTAAAATTTCTCCAACAATTATAGGATTCAAGTCTGTCATCTCTTCATCGAATGTCAGTAGCATCCCAATATCACCTTCAAAAGATATTCTTCCAATATTATAAGTAATGTCACCTTCAGATGGTGCTCGGCCAATAAAAACAGAATCTACAGCAGAGTCCACCACCACGCCGCCCCGAGGCTTCGGAGTAAATTTTTTCCATGACCGCCATTGAATCAGAGACGCATTTTCTATGTTTTCAAGAACCTCAAATATTTCATAACTTTTTTTCCCTGAAACTGCACATGAATTGTAGTCTGGTCTTAGTTGTCCCAGAAGCATATCTCCTTCATGGCGTGCTCTGCATAAATATATTGGACCTGAAAATAATTGTACATTATAATATCAAATTTGTTTGACTCATACATTACATATGATTATTTCTATTGAGATGTTTTTCTTATAAGTCCTAAAATACCTGATTGTAAATTACCTTTTGAAGAATGAGCTCCCGCAATGTGGGTATCCTTAAATTCTTTATTTATGTTGGTCCATTTGAGTGTGCTGGAGGTGACAACTTGTTTAAGCCTATCATTGTAAAGCCCGACTCCTGCTTCAGCTAATGCAATGGATGCCAATGACGCCGTTAATAAGACCACCCACCACCCACTCTCACAATTACTATATTTTTTCATCTTGTAATCTGCAACAAAGAAAATTAGAATTAAATCACACAAACCAATAAGTTTTTACATTCAATAACAATCAGATCACCCGTTGTTGTTCTAGGAGCCTAACAAAGTTTTAAGTAAATGATGTAATGGAGAGCACATGAACTAATAATATAAGTGAAAATGAATTTAATGTCATCTTTTTGGTTATTCTTACGAGGAATAAGCAGAAAAATCGCGAAGAGGTGATGGCAGAATTTATCAATTTATTTCTTGTTTCGCATTTCTGGAGAGAGCAATTTTTTGTTGTGCAACCCTGCAAGTGATAAATTTTATGCGTATCTTGAATACGGCTACATGCCCCCGTTTCCTATTCTTATTAATATTACCTACCTAGATCATTCAATATCAGTTTTTTCAAAATCCTTATCTTTTCTTATTTCAGGTAAGTTGACTGGTGATATTTTACTTAATCAGTACATGGTAAGACTTAATTTATTTAAGATAAATATATTGCATTTAAAACTTGTTGCAAACAATAAAACAGGTGCCTGCATAACATAACAGTCAAGACAGAAATTATAGTTGGAACAACGATCGATAGATGAAATACAATGTGTATCTATCTATCGTATTTCATCTATCATTCTAAATTATTTTTCCCCAATAGTATTTTCCAGCTCACTACGTTCCAGGCGGTTATATTTATTTGCTACAGCCTTCATTAATTTAATTAAAGTAGACGAGTTTGACGGCCTCTGTGGCTCAGCGGTAGTACGCTTGTCTGTGACACCGGAGGTCCCGGGTTCGAATTCCGGTCAAGGCATGATGAGAAAAGAACTTTTTCTGATTGTCCTGGGTCTTGGATGTTTATCTATATAAGTATTTATTATAAAATATAGTATCGTTGAGTTAGTATCTCGTAACACAAGTTTCGAACTTACTTCGAGGCTAACTCAATCAGTGTAATTTGTCCCGTATATATTTATTTTAAATATTTAATCATATATCGGTAAAACCTTCGCATGTTCCAATATTCTTCTAAATGTGGTCTGACTAATGTATGTAGCGATTATTCGTAAACAACTTATACATATATGGTAGTCCCTTAGATTGGCTCTGGTTGTAAGATACTCGTATGTAGTATGAAATATTACCATCCGAAATATATTGCGCATGTAAATTTTAATCGCACCGTAACTGTACAGTGATTGCATTTGATATCATAAATATAAAGTTTGTATTCTATGATACGCCACATGTTACCGTTATTTTTACGAGACTACAGTCATAGATAAGATGAATAATAATAATTCATAGTTACAATTATTGCCGCAACCGAGTAACATAATTCAATTCATAAGTTCAATTAGGGTTTGACACGGGTTATTATTTGCTTAGGGAATATAAATCTGGATAGATTTATTTTTTATTTCTTCATTTAACTTTAAAAATAATAATAAAATCATCACTGGTTTAACAAATACATTATAATTGTAAAGTAAATTATGTAACAATTTCTTTATATGGAACATACAATTAGGTCATTTTACAAAAAGCATCTTAGGTCAAAGAAGATAAGATATTAGTAAAACGCCTTTATCAATGAGGTTTATAACGACATCAGTATCATATTAAAGTTCAATTATTTTTATGTTCATATTATTTTTTTACTCTCGGATCCAGATGTTATTAGGTCTAATTCTCCATAGGTACATCTACTTTAAAAGTAGGTATTTCATGCTTTTCTCTACTAGTTATTTTCACTTTTTAAAGTAGGTGTTTAAAAAAAAAGTGTTATTGAAAGTGCTTTAACTTGTTGATTGAAACTGACAATATGCCCTTGGTTCAATTATTCTATATGTAGGGCAAGCTATTGTACAAAAGCATGTACCATGTCGACCAAAACGATTGTGGTCGCTGAAAGACTCGGATGAACAACACGTAACACAATCGATTAACTGATTTCTCTTCATGTATTACCATTGTAGTTTACTGCACCGGTACTATTTGACATATAGGATTTCAATATTATATTTTAATCTGTATTCCTTTGCAATCCACGTATTTGAATCTAGCGCAAGCATCTCCCTCTACTATATCATTCTTTGGTTTCGTCCGATCAGTAAATATTATAAAAATTGTCCGAAACCGAAAAAATGTTTTTTAAATTGATTTTATGACTCAAGTCTCTACATTAACTCAGCGGTAGGCTTTAATGAGTCGATTTAAACGCTCCATAGATTTCCCGATTCAACCCCATTCAGTCTACTCGTCTAGCACTCAATGTTACGAGGGGAGACGCTTCAAACAATACGTGGAAATCTCTTGTTGGAATTTCCTCGCTTGTTCCTCCCAACAAATCAACCCTAGTCTATTTGTCGTAGAGATGATAAAGTGTTTTTGATTTTTGTTCATAAGTACATGGAATATGTTTTTTTTTAATTGATATTGGTCTTCTTTATGCGTTTTTGTTTATGAATATAAGACAGTAAAACATTAAATTTACAGCACCTAAATATGAATAATGATTAAGATAATGAATAAGACAGATTAAACAATCAATTAATTGATTACCTATCAAGATTGTTTACCTTTATTTCAGTATCTTAAAAAATGGACATTGTGGTATTTTATTATGAGATTTAGTTTAATGGAAATGACATGCTAAACCACCTTGTTTATTGACCCATCATGTCTTCTTTTTACTGATGGGACGTTCAATTATAGGTAGATATGAATACTAATGAAAATGCCCTTGTATGAGTAATTATTTATTGTCACGGGCACTATTTCTGTCGTAATTAGGAATAAATATAGCATCATAAACGAACAAAGTAAGATATTCAACATTTTATGTACCTATTGGCAACAACAATAATATTGTGGGCAGCAGTAAAACTTTATGGCGTTGTATGTGGTCTTGACTAGTGGCTACTGTGACGAGGTCATGTGTGATGATATTCAACTTGTACCAGACAAAAGTGGTAAATGTAATACAAACATTTTCTGGAATTTCGGCAATGCGTATTTGACAAATTCCATTGACATTTTGACACATCTCCCAGGTGATTTGCCATTAGATGATTACAGGGAACAAAACATGTGGAATCCAATCTTGTTAAATTTGATTTGCCATAAGGTGATTTCTGGACAAAAAAAAGTGATATCACCTAGGTGGGTATCAAAGTGGAATAAACCATAGCGTAAGTAATTTCGTTAAAGATCATTTATAATGTAAAATATGAGAGGATATGCTATGGTAAAATTACCTAAGTAAGATTTTCGTAATCAAGATTGTGACGACCACTTCGTCAGCCCGCATCCTTAAATGAAATCACACAAGCAACCACTTTTGTATAATTGTCATCAATTTGTCATTGGAAACACAATTTATCTTGTGAAATACTTTGGTTATAACATCATACCATACTTTCACAGCGCCTAATTTAGTTTTCGGCGTTTGTCCCGTGAGAACGTGTTGATACATAATCGGTCTGTTATACCGATGGTGATGATCACCAATTTATCAAATTGGTAACTATTCTTAGTTACAATGAATTTGTGCCGTCATTAACTGAATTATATGCATCGTTGAAAAGATCTAACAATACGTGGAAAATTTCTTGTTGAAATTTCAAAATCAAGCGTATTTCTATGGTTATATTTTTGCTTAAAATGTTTATTATATTAAAATAAATATAATTAATCTTTGTATGCGCTACACACATTTCATAACTACAGTTTTTATAAGGCAAATATCGTAGTTAAATATCGTAGCAGCAAAGCTCCCCCGGACAATTGCTTTGGCTATAATCGCATTACCTTCATGATGCAATCAATAAGTAGAGCGGATTACTGTCTGTCGTTCGTATTAGAAGCGTGTCACAAAGTATCCTTTATGTAAGTACATGGCATATATTTAATAAATATTACCTTGTATTGACACATTTTTATTTTGTTAGTATATTATATGTATGTATGAGCTTTGTACGTATTATTAACGCATTTATTATTGCGTAGTTCGAAACAATCTCGTCAATAGAGATAAAATTTGTGCGCGTGTTAATTGTAAGCAGAATGAAATTCCATGAACCGTTAATAATGTACCGCAATATCGGTTTTCTTGAGCAGGTGAAGGGGCAGATCGCAAGAAAAGGCATGCTATATGTTTCCTGCGCAAACATCCAGTCCATATGATGAAACATAATAATAAACAGGAAAAAAATTCGACGATTGTCTTAACAAAGCTGAATTTCTGACGCAATCTAGAAACAAAAGTCTAGCATCTATTTTTATACGGTAATCCTATAAATACGACATGCTATACGTCCGCTCTAAATACTATAAATGCGCGTTATTAGTTGTTGTACTTCTGTGTTTGCAAAACAGCGCTAAGCTTTTAACCCAGTTGTAGGCTACTGCTTGCAAAGCAAATATTCCATTTACGAGTATGTCAGCTCGAGTCTCGGGTTCAAGTCGGACTCGGACACCTTAAACTTATTAATTTAAATGTACTGTAACACTTGAAAAGACGTAATGCTTCCATAAATTCTAAACTTGATAAACATAAATTGCAGGTTATTTTATCGTTTGGATCATCCAGTTGGAACCATTTACTCATCCGCTGCACCGCAACCGTTAAACCATGATGTGTCTGCTCACAATTATTACACTTGACCCCGCTAAACCTCGCGTTTTGCCGCAATCTCCTCAGCTGATCAACTTAACCAGTTTCATTTATTTAAACGTTGCTTGGACGGGTACCACCTGTCGCTGAGGAGGAGAAAATTCAAGCCCAGCGACTACGAACCTCAGTCACGTTTGTCATTTCATGTTCCATCATTCCTTATCTCCAGTATCGATAACTCACGACAATTTTTAACCGTTATTGACACACTTTCTTTTGTTATTATGTTCTGTTCCGTATTGTCATTCTACAAAACTGTAGCACGGGCGAAGTTCAGCAACGTTTCCAATTTACGTAGAATATATTTGTATTTTTTTCACCATAATAACACCAGCGTCAATGCAACTAGTCAACCGGGTGTAACTGAAGTCTTCCTATCTCGAGCGTGAAATGGGCGGTATCCTTTGGGAGGCAATTATTGTAGTAATGGCTTCGTTATCAAACGCCCGCGCCGCTCATCTTGATAGCTAATCAAACTAGCTAGCTTCACGGCTTTCTCTCGTCTAATACGAGCTCATTGTGTTCTGGAGGAGTACATAATATAAATAATTTATAAACTGCTTTTTGTTTTGAATATTATTAATTCTTAGTTTGCCTAATCCGCCTTGCCTACCTTGTTCCAATTGATCATAATTTCACTGGTTTCATTCAGATTAGCTTCATTTCATTTAAATTTAGTTTCTCATCTAATTATCAACTACATTTTTGTGTGGTGTCCAAACGAAATATTTTCCAGCGAATTCAAAGGGCATTCGATGGCTTGTGATATATACGCTTTTCAGTTTCGCATTGAATATTCATGAATGTTGTTCCGGCTTTGTCTGGCGAGGTGGTTGGTGACGCGCGGAGTCGCGGGCCGGCGAGCGCGCGGCGACGCGTGAACCAGCTGATAGCGTGGGAATAACCTCATGCATGAAGACCACGCCGTCAGATATCGGCGCCTGTTGTAACCGCAAAGCTTGTGCACTATGGCGCCAAACCTTATCAATATTCGTAACCTGTTGTTCAACATTGAAATCCCCTGTACATTTAAACATATTGTTGTGTTGTTCAAATATATTTTCATTATTGTTCTCATTTGTACAGTAAAATCCATTCCCAATGCGACTTCGATCAATTCTTATTGGCATGTTTATTGTTATATTTATCACGTATTCTACCACCTCTAATCATATCGATTGTTCCCATTGTTGTATGTTGTTTGGTTTAGTTGTCAACAAAGCCGCTAGCAATATCATGTCAGTCTCACAATACAATGTCGGAGTAGTTCTCATAGCCCCTCAAAACTCTTTAGAACAATAGGATGCGGGCCTATGTTGAGGATTGTTACTTGATGTTGACTCCAGCACTCGTACCAGTCCGTTGACAATACAATTAAGTAATCATTGTTCAATGAGCACCAATTCAAGCGAATTAGACATTGTTTACAGCCGTCATTATTTTCTTAATGTTTTAATGTACTTACTTCCAAACAGATTAAGAGGAAACCGTAAATAAAAAGGGACAAATCATTGCGTTTGGTAATTTAATTAAATTGAAAGCAGGCCCTACGGCTATCTGACCTCTACTTTCATTAATTTCCCCTTATCTCTGCAGCGGCAAGACATAGAAAGGAATTATCTTTGTGTAGTACATTTTATATAGTCAATAAACAGACAAGGCTTTTTAGTTTATAATGGATATCGTTAGTAGGTATCAAGATGATCATTTAATGAGTGCTTAACAGATACTTCATAGTATTCCACCGAGTATATTGGTCACGCAATGTATACTCATGTCCTACATATTGGCGCTTGTGTTTCCATTAACGTAATTGAGGTCGTTGAAGGTATCTTGGTATGGATGAATTGCATTTTTGTTTTTACAAGCCGCATAACAAATATGTATCGTAACAGTAAACTTCCCGTCAACTAATTTATGAATAGTTCCGTGTGGCTGGCTGTGTTAATCGCATTCATCAACAAGCCGTATTCGTGCACCGTGACATTATGGAAAGTGTCGTGGTCAAATCAGGATAAAATACGCAAGTCCAAATAGCCGCTTTTATTTCCCGTTTGTAATTTTTTTCAAAATAGTTCGAAGGTCATTGTGAAAGATGGAATTTTAGGATGTCATCATCTGCCAATTAATTGCTATTTGCGCTGTGCATAATCATAAATAAGCTCAATTTATTCTCATTGAAAGTTAAGCTATAAATCAAACAGCTAGGGTCTAATTAACACAATCCCGAGTTCAATAGATATCATCGCACCTGGCGGCGCATGGACGGATCAGCATTCAACTTATAACTAGCAATTAAAATGTTCAACCGCTCAATGAGGATGCGATGCGATATCATTCATCTTTAGTTACACAATTACCATTTTCTTCTATATTCCTACTTTCTATTGGTATAATTGTAATTATTGAATCTTAATCTTAATCGTTCCTAACTGCCAAGGTCTATTTTCAATGAAATTTGCCGTTTTATATCCGGGTAAACAGTTTAGATTTCTATGCAAATACTTACATAATTTTTTTCATTATGAAATTCCTACGGGATCAGAGCCCCGGAAATATATTTTCGGAACAGCAGAGCAGGAGGTACTAAATTTGTAAAATATCTAAAGGAATATAAGTATTTCTTCTGTTTCATAGTTTTATTACGACCTATTCAGGATTATGTCTCGATACCAATTCAGAGACAAATATTGACGGTATGGATATTGTCTCAGAAACACAAACATTCGTCATCGGCAAAGAAGACGAAACTAAACAAAGAAAAATATGTGAGTTCCAGACTAAATAAACACTTGACGAGTGACAAGTTTATTTTAACACCTTTCTTTACAACTTTAAATGAAGCCGTTTTAGACATAAACGTAGTTGCCGTCATTTCACATAGACATCAATCATTAGCATATTTTGGTTCGTCTAACATCTTATTACATTTTTCTTTGTTCTTTTATATTTTAAAAAACTTACATTAGAATTTCTATTTTTTTTTATAGTAATACCCATTATGATTGTATATAATGATAAATTCTCATCATTAATCTATGCTTCATAATAATTTTGGAAAGGCAACCTTACTAAGCATAACATAAGTTGATTTATGCGATAAAATAAACGCGGATTTCGGAAATTTATTAAAAGATAAAAATATTGGGTAAAGAGCAGGTTTTAGCATCTTGTAGAATTTTGAAACATTTTAAATGTCTGGCTGGCTATGACTATGACCATCTACTCAAACTGCTTCCTATGATTGAAATTAGGAAACGCCATTTGTTTCGCAATAGACAGATAAAATCCTGCGCACAATCTAGCTAGTTGAAGCACGAACGTCCTGCATTTATATTCGCGATCCGGAGCGTTATGTAATGAAGTGCAAAAGGCGGATGCTGCTGTGGATGATGACAATCAGCGCCTCCCCACGATTCGTGACAACAAGCCGACAACGATCCGCAAGGTCGCTACTGATTGTCTGTAATAGCACTTATCACATTCCTGCCCCAATTTTGATGCACTTGGTACTGTTTATCAAACTATGATGCTTTCATCTCGGATGGAATCTATACTTTTTGTATCGAATTTATTCGTAATATTTTTCTATATAGGTAACTTCCTAAATATAGCTTATCAATTCATTGGCTTCACAATGGAAATAATCGTAACTATAACAGCGATAAGTTTACATATGACTTGTAATTGTACTTTTATGACTTTGTAATGTAATTGCAATTATAACTACTGCGTAATTTGAATGAATAGACTTCACTTGTTGGTATGACAGGACAATTGTTAGGTCCATCCTGACTTCTAACTGGATGATAGCGGGCACACACTCTAGAACGTGCCTGTTGTGAAATCATTCTATATTTAGGATGTTGACGACACCACCAAATCATTTATATTGTGTTGAAAATCTTATTTAAAAGCAGTGGTATTTGTTTCAATAGGGTTAAGTATTTACCTGATGCTTGACGCTATAAATGTCCAGGTTGGCTGATGTATGAAATCTGAAACGAAAAACGACCGTTAGTAGACTTTTTAAACATTTTGACAAGAGCAAAGCTACTCTTTAACATAATGGCCATGGCGATAATATCTTGTTCTTAATTTTAGACGAAAGAGATGATTGCTTTAATTGAATGTTACTCAACAAGTCGTGTGATATTCGAACGAGAAATTAAGAAGTTACAGTTTCAATTGAGGCAAAAATTTGACTTGAATGTGTTAAATAGTAAAATAACTAATTGGAAAACGGTTATACGACAAGTATTTCTTCGTAAAAAATTGTTATTTATGTGAAGTACGCAATGCAGCTGCCTTATAAAGTTTATTTTCTATAATTGTTGTCTAAGTTGTGCAACGGATGTAAGATATCAAGTTAAGGCAGCTGCAGTAGGATTAGTCACAAAAACTATTTGCGGCTTGGCTGAGACGTTCGTTTGCACATTATTTTGCAGTTTTGATTTCTATGTCCAAACCAAAATTAATTTACTACATTCTTTCATGATCTTTTGGTCACTCATTTTTTCATTGCGCATACCTTGTATCACAGTGACTGAATATAAAAATGTGCATTTACAATATTCAGTCACTGTGATACAAGGTATGCGCAATGCATTAATGCAGTCGTTAACGTTATGCAGTGGTGGGCCGGCCTTCGCCACGGCAACGGTCCCATTGTCTGCGACTGTTACAATGAACACTTGGAAACCAGATATATCTTCAACTTATGTCGTCTTCACTTTACTAATTGTACATTTACATGAAACTTCCTATTTAGAGCTTACATCCGATTATTTTCTGTGTATCTGTGGTATAGCAAAAGGCAGAATCGCTGACATTTTAATCAAACCAATAGGTCTATGTGTACGTAACGGTATGACATGTTTTAGGCTGTAAAAGAAAACAAGTTATATTTAAAAAAAAATGATTGTACTATAAAACTTGTTTAAATAAATAAACTATGGAATGCTTACTACATTGCAATGCACAAGACTTCAGAAGACACTTTTCTATACGTAAAGATAGCATCCTATACGATTTGTGGTTTGCAATCCCATCTCAATGAAATTGCTCAGTTAACCACAAGTGTGCAGAGGGAGTTTCCAATAAAGTCGGGGGTCCGATGGATGGGCAATTGCATTTTGACAGGGGTCAAACGGCTGACGGAAATAGGTTATATTTTGAACTCTAAACGCACACGTAATAATATCGGCTTCCGAGACTTCAAGGCTTGAAGTTAATCTTCTTTATCAACTATATATGATAGATGCCAGGTTTTTTAATTTTACTCCTTAGGTAAACACTTCGATTGATTATTGATTTCCGATACAGTGTAATTTGTTGGAGCTTAGATGTATTTGCTTTCCTACTCGATAGCGTGCTTCTTTCAGTAGGTATACTGTTTACTTAGTTCTTATAATACTATTGAAACTGCAAAGATGAGGAAGATTAAGTTACTAAAGGATTAAGTTACTTTCATCGTAGAAGGTATTCATATAGAAAAATTTTGCAAGTAGTGCCTGTAATCTAAGGGTTGACCCTTCTAAACAATATGTCGTATATATGTCGTTTAGCTCGCGATAAGGCCCTTGAAGCCGCCCTCCCAATCCTAAATTGTCTGGCAAAATCGTGGCCCTTTGTAATGAAGTTATTATTACGGGCCGCTGATTTCATGAGGATCTCGAACAAAAACATAACATATTATATCTGGACGTTTTTATAGCTGTATAGGTAATTTCTTCAATCTGCATTACGTCAGTTATTTTTTAATATGTTCTTTAAAATTTTCTTTATAACTAAAAATAATTTATTTCTTAATTACGAAATAAAAAAAAATTGCAAATTACCCATTTCGAAAGAAAAGAGTGTTTTTTTATCCTAAATACCGGAAAACACGGCTGTTTCCACTTGGCAGCCAGGGTGGGGGTGTAAACGGAAAACGACGTAGTTTCCTCGGTTGCCATGACGACGCCCCGCACGTGGCCATGCTTTCACAATTCCAAATTAGCAAGCTGAGGCACGCGATCTTCATTTATAGGATTATATTCAACAATCCGACTACGGATGTTTTCATCCTGTATAATTGTGAAATTGGTGTGCAATTTAATGTATTTTCATCTGTTCATAAATATATGTGTAGTACTTGTAAACTAGAGTGAATTAAATCTAAATTGATAATCACACCACACCTCCCCTAGTTGTATACAAATCGGCCGAGATATTTCATAACTGTGCTTTACGCGTCTCTTATGGCACAAGGGAGTGCAGCCCTAGTCTAATTGCATTTTATTTATTCAAGACTTTAGTACCCTCAGACGGATGCCGAACAAGCCCAGGGGGACTACCCTTGTTGCTCATTAGTTCGTCACTCAAGACTGACTGTATTTAATAACGAAATTAAGATATACTTACATTCAAAACTAAACTATTCACAGCGTTTTAGAAATGAATAACTGATCTGAATAAATAATGATTTCCTGTATAAGGTAACCCCGCGGCATGCGAGTTCCGGGTATAATGAGAAATCACGGTTATAATCTTGTAAAGTGGTTAAAATAGTAAATGTTTATCACATCAACAGAAATAGTGATTAAAATCTTCTTAAAATTTCCAATGCAAATCTGAAGTCAGAAGTAAATTCAGAATTTGTGCTGATGTCATCTCTTCAGTAATAAAAGGGGACCCTCTTACCTAATGCAATCGATACCGGTACCCCCATTACATATTTATTGGTATGGGGTCCAGGGGACTGATGAAATATGGTTACCTATTTTTTTCTGCGCTACAATTTTATAAGTACTAAAAATCATTAGTTTACCAGTACTCATATTAGTTAGTCACAACAAATTTGAATATTGGAATTCATTCTAATACCAGCAAGTGATATAACAAAAAGTTATCTCACATACATATGACCGGTTATGTAAATTTATACAACCTTGTGTATTCTATGAATTTTAATTATCACGATGGCAGTCCCTCACTCTCGTTCACGACTCAATTTCGCGATTGTTGCCATCTGCTCAATTTCATCTAATGGGCCGTCACTTTACGAGTAAACTTAGTGCTTACATTTGTCGATGTAATGCACGCACAGGAGCAAGTTACCCAGTCCCTGTTAACTTTGCATTTATATGGGACCGGAGACCTGGCAGGAGGCAGCTTCCGAACTGCGCATTAATTACTGCCGACTTCGCCAACTTTGAACAAACTGTCGAGCAATAAACATTCTGCAATATCTCACTAATTAAGTTCCCCTACCCTGCCCTAAGTTACTTCTGAAGTAGGCTAATAAACTTGTAGGATATAATGTTTCTGGATAACATTATTTTGAATAAGTGTTAATAAGTGTTGTTTTTTTTTATAAATACATATTTTACCTTTATGAATAAAATAAAACTTAATAAGATATCCTTAAAATAGATAGAAGTTAAAATGAAGTAGTTAATAAATATAGAATCTGACAAACACGTGTAAATAAACAAAAAAGTTCACATCGCCGTGGCACAAGAGAATTTTATTTGCAGCCACGAATAACAATCAATGGCGAAGTTCTTGTTTTTCCCTGTAAAAGTTTTTTTGCTTCGCAAACAGACTGTGGAATGGTTTCCCGTTTGCATGTGAAATCAAATGTTATTAGTAGACCTGTGTGGGGATTAAGCTACGCGGAGAGCAAACTAGTAGGTACTCTTCACATTCATGGGAGCAATGAGTCATCTCGGATGCAACATAAATACATTTTGTAAGTTTAAATACTTATTCCGCTTAGTCAAAGGCCAAAAGCTGCCTTACGTACTAACAACTTGTGACGTCACCGTTGTACTCTACAATCATTTGATGACTAAGTAATTTTACTATCATTTCAATGAGGTCTGATTCATGTGAGTCATATTGTATTTTTAAATGAATGATTAAGCCTTCATCTTCTAAGGGCATAGACTGCTTATTGTTTATTGACTACCTAATAAAGACTTGATTTATAAGAAAATAATTCTCACGATATAATAACTCATGCAAAAATGCCGGCGTAAGTGCAGTATCTGAGATAACGGCGCCAAGTCGAAGACAGGTCGACGAACGCGGACGTAACGTTGAGTCATCAAAGCTTCAGTCACCGTTGCAGCACCTACAACACAACATGCGCACGAACTTGAAATTTTTGAACGCAGTGAACGAGGCGCAAATTAAGTTGCTTACTATTTCGTCACGTAGACACGTAGTAAAGATAAAATTCATTGCCAACGTGTGTCTCGCACGCGATGGTCCCATTAGTATGGCTTTGGCTGGCTGCCCAAGCCAAACTGTGGGTACCAAAATAATATAAAAAATGTCATCACTATTTTTTTTCAAATTTTGACGATATTGTGCATTTTCATCTTAGCTATTCTTCACTTATTACCTTGGTTGATTTACATACATAATTCTTTAATGACGCCTTTAATAACCTCAATCTTTTGCGTATCAAAACCTTTATGAAATGAAGAATGACCTTCAACTAAACATAAATTGAAAAGATTTTATTTAAATTACCCCCTTTATTGCTAAATGGCGCGATAAAACAGAAGGGAGCGTTGAATATTCATTTGAACGCTATAACCTACGGATTTAAGAGCTAGGCGTATACCATAGAAGTGAGAGTCATTAACACCGTTGTAAGCGTATGAAATAGTCCGACCTGAGGGCCCGATAATTACCGGAATGTTGGCCTCGAATAGCGCAGTAGTAAATAAAACATAATGAGCGTAATATAGATGCTCACGTGTGGTAAAATCCACACTCTTCACGACTTTAATTTTCATCATTATTACTGAATAAATGTAACTGGTTGAAGTAAAGATTTAAACAAGAACTTTAAGAAAAAAAATATTTCTTTACGCTCCACGATTCGCAATTCCATTTGGATTTTCATGTTCTGTGGTATAATTTCCGAGAACAATGACGAATGACATGATCAAGGTTACAACGCCGAGTAACAATCCGTTTAGCCCTACTGAGTAGTAGTAGACGTTACATGATTGTAATTACTTAGATTAAGTAACGTACGTGTTAGTACATCTTCGCAAACTCGTAATTTTAATTTTGCAAATGAATTAATTACATTAGGTCATAACGCTAGCATTACTAGTTCACTGCTTATGAAATGTATATCGTAATCGTCACGGGACATAGTTTGGTAAAAAAAAATATGTTTTTGATACCTACTTTATTTACTTCACTTGTAAAAAAATTGAATTTTTCGACATGGATTACTGATAAAAATAAAAAAAACCATTCCTATACCATTATCAAAAAGTCTAAAATTATGAAATGGTATCACAAAATAGCGTCGCTTCAACTTTCTACTGACAAGTTGTGTAAGTACGTAGAACTAGCGATTTGATCTTCAGACACCTGTCTTCCTCATTTTAAATCATAATATCCGTTAAGTATAGCTTGTAGAGAGGTTGGAGAAATCTTTTATGAGATACCTTATATCTATTATGTGTTTACATTGCAGTGACTTGAGATACCAATCTCTGAGATATGTAACAAGAGATCAATGATTGGTGAACCATGCACTAACGGGATTAATTCTACAAGTGCATTGGTTATTCGATATACAGAAATAAAATATCTTATTCAAACGTAATAAATATTCTTCTCATACATATTCTGATCAAATGTATCATATAATTTAAATTATAAGAATGCTAATATGTTAACGAAGAACGCAGTGTGCCTTGACTTGATGTTATAATAATCATTATTATTACCAGGCATAATAATAAAATTGAAGAGTTTATTAACGTCGTTCACGAAACTCGCTTGTTCCCTATTAGATTTTCTTCATTATCAGTGTGAATTACATTTACGTTTATTACAAATATAATAATTTCACATTACCTAACAAAACCTTCTTATGGCAATCAAAGTTTAAGCGTTGTGTCTCAAAAGATACTCAGTCATCACCTCAGACGCTGTAAAAAGATTGTTTTCTTTGTCTGGAAATATTTTTAGGAAATGTTTATGGCTGCTGAAGTGCTCTTCTCTGAAGTTACGGTACGTGCGGTGCTGTGGCGTCAAGTACAATCTAAGTGCTTGTTCAACATGTCTACTGTTGTGGAGACGACACAATTGCAATAGTAGCGCTTGCTTTGCTATGTTTCAAAGAAAGAAATTCTTTCAATTTTTCTTCGTGAGATAGAATATGTACTACTAAATACAGAATTTTCAGATAAAAACCCATTTCATTAGGCTATTTCAATTCTTAAATGTTTATAGCCATAGTAAACACCTGTCTCTCGTAACGCGGTCTTATTTGTTTGGAACTAATCTCGGATTGTTTACATTCCGCTAAAAGTTTTTAAGCATCGCTTTGACAAGTTTTTAGATTACATAAGAACTTTGGATTGTGAATTTGATAATTTAGTGCTACTGATCGATTAAAGTTTGTTGACTTTATTTACATAAATATCTATGCGTCGTCCCTGAGAATCGTGAGATAAGGCTTCCAAGCAAGTTTAAATATAAATTTATAGCCTCCGTTTATCAACGCAACATAGCAAGAACTTGCCGTGCTAAAGATATAATTTACTCTGTCTCTTCATATTAACGTCAATGTCGAGTTGTGCTTATTCTACATCCTTCATTTACTAGAATTTCTATTTATTTTTCCCTCCTCACTAGTCTTATCGGAGCGATTAATTATATGAATTCTATTTTGTCATTAGCATCAGTAAGAATGACAGAAGTAAGATTTTCTTGCATTTTATTCAACTACCGACGGAGCAGCTCCTGACTTTTTGGCAATTAGTGTGTCACTCATAGCAATCGGAATAATATAGGAGTAATATTATTCCAACTTCTATGGTGTCACAGGTATATTTAGGAATCCTATATGTTGACATGGTTGAATAAAATTTGACAGATAACGAAGATCTTTTAACAGAAATTAACGGATTTTTTATAATCTGTCCATTTCTAATAATGATTGTGTCTTTCATTCCACTAAACAGCGCTTTTTAATTCATTTATGTCGCGTGCGTTAAGGTTCAGATGTTCATTTGTGGCTGATATTTTAACCCCTGGAGGCTAGTGATGTAGCAAGTAACGGAAGAACTCGGTTCACTGTTCACAATTAGTACCTTGTACCGTTACTGGCGCATTGTCCGCTTCAATACACCGCCAGTTATACTCCTTTGTGCATTTGTAATGTTAAGGTTCGCAGGTTGTTTGTTTTGCATTCGGCGTTGCACCAGGGTATTGCGTATTGTTCCAGCAACTTGAGCATAACATATTGTTTTACAATAACAATCTTTATTATTATGATTCATTCACATTGAATCGAAGCATAAGATTCCTACAGAACATACAATATGCGTGTGCCAAATTCGATCATAGGTGTCATGATGTTTTTACTTATTTTTGGACATATTTTCACATCAGATTTCATCCATCATCTAGTTGCTGTGCATAATGAACAATAAGGGTGTTTTATATGGCAGTGTTTAATTTTGGGCGTGTTTCAATAAATTCATAATAAATGTCTTTGGCTCTAGGGTAGGGGCCAAAACTTTGTTATAAACTTTCTACGGCTACTTCATTAATGAACAATTAAAACAGTTCAATAGCTAGCAGCAATAGCCGTTAGCTGCCAATAACGGTTCGCTCGTCCTCAAAAAGGGACGTGTGTACTATCGGAAGTATATCAAACTCATTTGTAACTGCTTCCTGGTTGTTATAAAAAAATCTTTGCATATAAAATAAATTTAAATGAAAATCCTCATTTGAATTGGCACAACCTTGGGATAATGCGCACCGAAACCCTTCTTTGATCGACCTGCGCCGAACTTTGTTCATCCAGTTATAAATATATAGTAACATCTGGAGCGAAGATAGGAACAGGCGAGGTAAATTCAAGGACTTGGTCCCTTTGGCCGGGCAAACAAGGTCTTATGAACTTGTTCAGTTCATTTTGTGGAAAAATAAAAAATATCTAAGTTTAAAAATATTTTCTAATTACGGACATTCTGAACTTCATCAGCAACTTTTTAGTAAACGATATGTTCATATTTGTTGTTTGGAAATAAGTAGTATGAGCAAGTATTTTGCTACAAAACTAATTAGTTCTGATTTACAAACAGCTGTGGCATAACATCGCTAAATTCATATGCCACAATTTAAAAACACAATTGGCAAAATGATAGTGAACTTCTAACAGCGAATTCCTAATGTAAAACATATTTATTTATAAGTGCGTCTATTTGTAACCTACCAGAATTACCGAGGAAATGGGATTATTTCAAACGGATATTAAATTATAGCCGGTGTATACCGGAATTCACGGTGCGGGCACTATTGTTGATAGACTTTTACGATATGCCTTATCAATCACTATTAAAGTAATATTAACAGCCTCAGCAGCGTAAGAAAACACTTGAAAAAAAAAAAATTTTTGTTCCCACTTGTTAAAGTTGCTTATCATGGTAAAGACAAGCCTATAAAGCAATCATAATGCGTTTAAATACACAAATGTAAGCACGTGGTTGCGCACGCGCCGGCTTCGCGCCGGAAGCTCCTGATGGGCAATATCTACTTGCATGACATTGTCTCTGCCCTGTCCATGTAACACCTGCCACGTTCGATCATGCATAGAATTTAAATGAGATTGGAAGTACTTCCGAATTAATTCCGTGTTCATTGATGTACAGAAAATGAAGGATTAATTGTATTTAAATTATGTAAGTGTGCGTTTTAATGCGATGCATTTTATACAAATTCATGGAGCAAATAATATGATGGCTAAATCTACAACCGTAATTGTGACCTTGTATGCTTTTCTCATTAGAGCGCGGAACACCGTGAGTACTATATTCTAATAAGAAACGACCACGGAGAAGAGACCGCGCGCGTGTTCATTTAATTTCCTCTCGCTGACCGCGATAACCGCTTGTTGGTCCAATGTAAGTAATTAATTTTACTGAGCTTCGTTAATGCAGACAGGACAGCTTAATAACACCTCTTTTCATCTATTTTATTGATGTACGGTAGATATATCATAGTTATAAACTAGACACTTACATATATAAAAGATTGAAGTTGCTAAAAGTAATGTTTTAACTCAAACAACTGAACCAAAAGATTAGTAAGTAGATAAGCTGTCCATGAAACAAAAGGGCGATCTTTAAAAACCTGTATAAATACTCCTCTGTAAAAAAATGTTCTTAGCCTATCAAAATATCTAAAGCATAATGCTAGTTCCAACACTGTTCTATGCTGCTGTAATTGTAAATTTCCACAAAGCAATTTCCCTCGGCCTTTACTAATACTTATTAATCCAGCTCCTGTTTCCCTTTGCCTTTGTAGGCTCGAATAAACATTACTGATTTGTTAATATGTATTACAAGTTATTTTGCAAATCGCAAAAACTGAAGCTGTAATCAAAAAGTGGCAGCAAATTGAGTAAAATCTTTAGAATCGATTGTTGTTCGTTCGTTCGTTGGCCATGAACCCTAACATGAACCACATTTCACGCCAACACTCCCAAGTCTTAGAATTCCACCACTGCGAGCATTATTCTCGCTTCGAACAACTTCTATTATTGTGACGAAGACACTTTTTCCTTATAATTTGAAGGAGAGCGCATACATAGTATTACCACAATTCATGAGATAGAAAACTAGTATATATATCGTGTGGTGACAGCAAGATATCACTGTAGTCTGGCGCCTAGAGAAAAAGTTGTGCACTTGGAGAATTGAGATCGCATTGCGTTTCACGTTGCATCACATACACAGACGTCAAAGCATCTCAACTGCTTTTTGCACAGGAGAAATGTCTCGTTCAGCTTTCCTATTTCGATTGTTAATATATTCCTGGCGTTGATGTTTGTAAACAACTACTATACATGTTGTTAGTGATTTTTAACAACATGTATAGTAGACTTCGTCTTGAGTGACCGATTTTGGCGCCAATGTAACTTCTTCTATCGGATACAACAAGAATTCGTAATATGAAAATAAAAACAGCAGCTGCATCTCGTTCCCCTCTCCTAATCATTGTTCGGCCAAAGGGTCGACCGAGACGGGGAGCAATGGCCGGACCAGAAAAAAAAACTTAATAAGGGAACGCATCCAGGTACCCACGCACGAACAACCTTTGTATTTCACTGTTATCCTCTGATCTATAGAATTAACGCTCTTCAAATTTACTTAGGTAAATATGTAACTGTTACCGTTGCTGTTATTTTTTTCTATTTCCAGACACGATAAATGAAAAATCAAAGTGCAAGATTTTTACAATTAAAGTGTACAACGAAACAAATTGTTATAAATAATTCCTTCAATATGATGGTAGGTAAATGCGAGTAGACTATGTCCATTTAACAATTCGTAAATGCATCCAATGTTTGTGCATTGCCCACGGGCCCAGTTATGTATGGCTCGCGGTCTCCGGCGTATCTGTTAATTGAAATTCATCAATTCATGCATATCTCGTGGTCGCGGTCGAAGCAATGTTCAATCGATCGAATTAAATTCATCGTGCACATTGCTATGCCAAGAGTCCTCTTATATGAATTTGTCAGGGTTGTGATATAATAATTTTATGTCTACACCAAACTATGAATAAATTTCACTGGACATTTAATTCTAACTTTGTGAAATATAATAGCAATTGTGTAAATTATTATGTGTCTAAACATGAATTAGCCCAGCACAATACTTCATAAAAAATTGACATTTGTGCATATTATTATATAATTTTATTTCGCTTTACTTTTATCGCATTCTGGGCAGATCCTAACAACGGAATACATTTTCATGTGTTCTGTTATATTGTTTTACACAATTCATATGTGTTACAATTGTCAATTTCGTATAAAATAAATGTTCTTTACCATTTGCTAACTGAATATCTAAAACTACTACAATATGTGTGAATGCTCTGATATTGTGAACCATCTGTTTGCTACTCGTAAGAGCTTTGGTCATAGTTGTCAGCTTCCTCCCTAAGTTTACGGTAGCTCCCCTTATTGTCCGTCAGACAGCCATCGGTAGTGCATTAAGCTATTAGTAAACAGTTAGTATATTTTGCACGTGTTGGTAAAATGTTGGGTCGCTTGGTCACAATATTCACGATTAAATAATAGTAAACATAGAGTAACCTCGTACTGAACTTACTTACCATTACTGTAGTAATGGTATATCAACCTACGCTGTTGCCTATTATGGATCATTACATACAGTTATATAAATTTTATGACATCATATCTATCGGATTAAATCTCTATTATAAGATGAAGATATCGTTTGTTCACACAAAATCATTATTTTATTCAAATTTAATAAATACAATATTATCTTCATCATAAAATTGTGTATTACTACGGGATTATTTAGACTAACATACATACATATGGTCACGTCTATATCCCTTGCGGGGTAGACAGAGCCAACAGTCTTGAAAAGACTGAATGGCCATGTTCAGCTATTTGGCTTAATGATAGAATGGAGATTCAAATAGTGACAGGTTGCTAGCCCATCGCCAAAAAAGAATCCCAAGTTTTTACGCATATCCCTTAGTCGCCTTTTATGACATCCATGGGAAAGAGATGGAGTGGTCCTATTCTTTTTTGTATTGGTGCCACACGGCACTTTTTTAGACACACGATATTTAGACTAATGTTGTAGTAAATTCAGCTATAATACTCGTACCATTGATTAGATCATTATATCACAACATGTTATATTTAAAGCATTCTATGAGGTTAATGTCACACATGTATCTGTGTTTGGTGTTCACCCAAGCCCGAGGGCCATTAACATTTCGCCAAGATCACGGCCAAACGGTCGCTGATTCGTATATTTAATAAGAGTTAATGCTTACTTGTTGCCTGACTGTCACCGTTTTTTACGTCGGCAAGTAACCGCGGGAGCCGCTGATGATGTCATCGTCTTATCTCGGCGTGGTCGTGCTACTTGCAATACAACATACATTACAACGTTTTATCCATTAAGATATATATAGACCTACTATTTCGACATACTATGTAGTATATATGTAGTCTTTCGCATTCAATTATGATTTGCCCTACACTACACATGCCATTTGAATGAGAGATGTTTTATAATTTGCTGTCTTACCAGGAAATATTATTACTTTAAACAGGTTTCTGCCAGTTGAACTAGCATAGGTACACCATTCGGATAAGTTAATAGCCAGAAAATTAGATCTTACCAGAGCTTTCTTAGAATAGACCTCAATCTTTAAGATCAAGATTAAATGGGTGTAATTTACGCAATCAGCGTCTTGCGTAGTGAATAAAGGGTGAACTGCGTGCTTAGCTGCACCTATTTATTCAAGTTACCCGGCATCGCAAAATACCTGCACTAGTTGGTACCTCTCGAATACGTAATATCATTTAGTGAATGTATTTGCAGCAGACTTGTAAGTTTTGCCCGCGAGGGTGGCGTCGCCGTCGCGCGGGCGCGTATCGATCGTGCCGCCAACCGCGCGGCCTGCATACGAATACAAGAATCGCCCTTCGTTCAGTCCCTTACCAACCACTTCTACCAGACTTGGTTCTAAGCCCTTAGTGTGTGACCTCGCTGATTGTTATGTCGACATTAATTACCTTAATTTGAATATCATAATGTCTGCTTCATTACATTTTTGATAGCAGATTTCTACAAAAGCGTTTAAATTGAAGCACGAAAGATGCAGCAGTTTTGTCCCAATATTATGATATAAAAAAAATCAAAGCAAGATTAAATTGCAAAAAGTTTTTCCTACATTTTTCCGCCCCCAAGGGATGCAACCTCGTTCCGAAAAGATTGGAAGTACCTACGACGTATTTACCTAGATCTCACAATGAGGTCATAGGCTGCGCTATGACATAAGCCATGGAATTACTTCTCCCTAAACTTTGTAACACTCCCATAAAACGAACCCATGTGAACCCTCCTTGGACAGCAATAAAAATTTAACAAGGTTTTCATGGCAAATCGTTGGTCGGGGTATTTCTATACTCAAAAATGGCGACTAAAATAATTATAGTGCTAAGGTTCTTTACTGTTACAATTCTTTGTTTCTTTTACGGTTTATAAAAGTCTTGTCTTATCTTTTTTACTAACTACAACCAAAATCGTTGTTGCTACGAGTATCAGTAGGTAAATGCTAGTACACTTGTCAAAAACTATTGTAGAACGTCTCTTATCAACTAAACAAATTTTTTTTAATAGTTGTTAATCTCCCTACTCCTTAAATAATTAACATTTACTTATAAAATATTTTTATTACTATATTTTTGTGAGAATTACGAATTTTTTCAAAAATATTCATATCAGTGTTTCATTTTCTTTTTATGCGACATAATTTTCCGTGTAAAAGCTATTTAAAAGATTACGCGGGGGTGGTGTCAGCCTCAAAAATTGACGCAATTTTCCAGCCGACAACGCGCCTACTTATTGCTTCGAGAGACATCTCCGCGCTCTAAGTAGGCCACCTTGGGGTGTTATCGTGGATTCAAATGCATATAAATTTTATAACAGGGGTCGGAAATCAGTAATTAAAATTATTAATCTCGACCAAATTCACGTATTATTAATTCCATACATTACACTTAACGAAAATTCCGTCAACTCCTAATTTAAGTTTAATCTTTTGAAATTTCGAAACCCTAAATTTCTCATCCAATTAATTATAATATGTAGGTGCCTTTTACTTGAAATATTCTCACTGCATTCTAAAACACTTGTAAGTCATAATCTAAGCCCGGATCGCTTAATTAGAATAACTTCAAGACGTAGTACTTAAGCCGACTTTAGTGAAACAATAATGATAAGTCAGTGAACTCTTGAGTGGTTTTGCTATATCCAACATCGATGCTGGATATTGGATATTGGACAAACGGAAATGAACAACTAGCGGAGACGAGAGGCAATTCAGCAAATGTACTCCCGGGACCCTACTGTCTGATTAACCTTCCTCTTACGTTAAACATAATTATAAGTAACGTGTATATAGCATAGGAATGTATTTTTTGATGACGTTGATATTTAAGCAATCAATGATATTATACTAACTCAATGATACGAGTAGCATAACAATCATTGTTTATTTGTAACTAAATTGACATGATGCAAGCAGTATATTGGTGGAACCTTAATTGTTGCTGGCGCCGGTCGCTTTCAGTGCAAATTGAGCTTGAACTTAAGTAATAAAGATGCTATTTTATTTGAAAGCCTTGCAAATGAGTTAAAACACTTGTCCATGAATGGACAAAGCCCCTATGAGGCCGGCGTAACAGGAGATCGATACAATGACGCCCATCAGTCGGTGGCGGTGGTAACCAACAGGAATTCAACAAACGCATGGTTACTTACTGCAGAGTATTATTTATTTAAAAGGAGACAAAACTGACCTTTGTTTTTATTTAAAATTGCTAAACCACAAGTCTTTTGAATCATTTTCAGATTTAATTTAAAGGATCAACAGAAATAATAATTAAAATTTTCATGATTATGCCAAATATTCCATAAATTTTCGAGTTTTCGTTACAGTATAGAGCTCAGAAGGAAAGCTCTTAGTTTTAATACTGTATCAATTGTTACGGCAATCGTGAATGCCTTTGACGATATTCAAAGGTTCCAAAATAGTATCAGCGGCGTCATTGGCGCTCGTCTACTTGTATGAATGCAAGGATACAATGAACATTTTGCAACTTTTGGAGATTATCTGTGATACAATAGTCGCATGGCACACGTGGCATCCGCAGCTGCCGTCTGCAGCATGTATAGGAAACCACAGCGATCACTCACTGTTTATGCTTTTAAGCAGATGTTTTCACGGAATGTTGCGCATTGAATTTTAATGCAATTGTAGTCAAATGTAAACAGTAAAATTATTTCGAGAACGGCTATTTTCAACGGCTGCAATTTTTGTTTTATCGGTATTATGTATTTGATTGCGCAACAGCATAAAGATTGATTTGATTGTTTTACATTCCTTCATTGAAATATTATGATATTGTAAATAGAAAATACCATCCATAGCAGGGTTACTTTTTTAGATGAGAAGTGTTTTGTACTTGTGTTTTTCATGATTGGTGCCATTGTATACTAAAAGTGACTTGTCATAAATAATGAAGATCCTAGCCCTAGGCTTCGAACGATTGCATAAGTTGCCGGTGAAACGAGCGGAGAACCGGTTCGAAAGAAACGTGTTAGGAGGTCCTCTCCTAATGTTCGAAATGTATCAGTGCTCCTCAGATTTAAGATGCTCCGACATATCGGAAAAATACCATTTTTTTTCTGATTACGAGGATATGCTATTATTATACAGTACTATTCAATTAAATGTTTTTTTTTGCGCTACAATGATTGCGATAAAATTCCTTCATAATCAGAATCTTCCGAGATCGTAGTAGGAATTTCTTGCCTAGTTATTCCAAACACACAGTTTAAGTTTTATATAAATACATGGTAAAAAGCCACAAGTTGTTCTTAAAAACAAAGAACAACATAATAAATGTAACAGTGTGATCAATGTTGTATGGACGTGGTATGGACGCTTCACTCAGTGGCAAAGGTCAAAGCCAGATATACAAGATGTTCTTGTTATTAGATAGGTGTTCATATTTCCTTAGTAAACTAATTCACTAATTTATATGCCTACCTAGGTAGTTAATATCTTACGGTCACTTCAGGATGTTTCAGCATTTTTATTAACATAAATCAGAGAAAACGCTTAATATATTGTGTTATTAATTTTATTGGATATTGTCTCAGGTGTTCTTACCTGAAGCTCAACGTTCGCAGTAGTCACAGATTTGAAAGAAAATTCCTAGGATCACAAATGCCGATGTTTTTCTAAAACTTCACATACACTGAACTGTTTTGTAGAATCACTATCGGGATCCAAATGAGAGGTACACTCGATGAGACGCTTCGGGTAGATTGCGACGTAGTTGAAACGAGATGACAAGGTACCGCCGCAGTGCGGTGTCTCCGTAGGACTGGCGGAGTGGCGTGTCGGCACGGCGCGTGGTGTCGGCGGCGGGCGATGCCGGGTGTCGGTGCATGTCTTTCTTGCGTACGCTTCGACGGATGGGGTCCGGACATCGCGGAATCACCACCGAATAGACATTTTTGACCGTGACTTCAAATTCTTAATTGTTAAGCAACTGCTTTTGACTAAATGCCTATGATTTTTTCCAACCTATGCCAAAACAACACTGTATAGTATAATTTGTTTATTTGCAATGTCTAAACGAGACTTTCATCACTAAACTTAGAAAGCCATAAGTAACACTTATTTGAAAAAATAGAAAAGGTCGCGGACCATAAAAAACAAATTTCACACGAGTGAAGCCGCGGAAACGATACGACTAGTTTTGAATAAATAAGCGCCTACTAAAAATTCTTATGGCGCCGGGCATTACAAAACTAATTATGGTGTTGGGCAAACTCACGGCTATTAAATTGGTTTGTAATAGATTCTAATAGCAGTTGCCATAAAATGTGCAAAGTAACTTAACCTAATTGAAGCAAGTTGCTGTTGCAGGTGTTTTAAATAGCAGAACGCTGCATTTTACACCTAGGTTGCTTGTTCAGTAGTACTACCACAGCCAGGCTTTGCCACAACACCTTTGAAGAACCTTTAGACTTGATAAGACGTTAGGTACCCAAAACCGGTTCGCAAGCTACAAATTCACAGTCGCGATTCGAGCGTTCGTGACCGCGGAAAATCTACGAACAAAAAACTAAAACAGGTTGAACTAAATACTGCTTTAAATTTACACAGATAAGTGACAGTTCTGTAAATCCGCTTAAAATTAACTTTAAGAACCGAAATGTAGGCAACAACAAAAAGCTATTTAGCGATAAAAGCTTTTGTCAGCGCGACAAAAATAGGAGTGGTCCAAACAGTGTATTAAGGTTATACAGTGGTGTCGTTGTTTATTGAAATTTGGACTTGTTAAATGTTAAGTACTTCGGCAGATAAGGTTCAACTGTACTTCTATTCATAAGGTATGACAATATATTTTTTCTCAATATAGGTACTTACATTGAGTAGATACCTATATGCTCATTTGGCCTTTTGGCCATTTCGGATGGTTATGGTGATGATTAAGGTTCTTATCTAACGTACCTAAATCAACTCTTGGAACTCGGAAGGTTTATTTATGTATTTTACAGAAAATATATAATTCTTCGTCAAATTGCATAAATTGAGAAGTCATTTTTCGGAGCAAATCAAGGGAATGTGGTTTGGTCACTTAAATACATAGGTATTCATTACTAGAATACCTACTGCAAATTCGTTCGAGGGGCGGATTTTTTTTTTATATACCAGTTTCTAAGTTGGGCCATCCTAACACATCTGAGAAAACCGCATTCAAATCGGAACAATAGTTTTCGCGTTTTGCAAGTACAAACATACAGACAGAAATTCGTACAATCACGTTTTGGCATCTGCTGGTCATACCTAGATCCCTCCCTCCCTAGAACTCATATCGATTTTTGGCCTATATTTTTCAAGTACAGACATCGGTGTGTTACTATTTTATTATATGTATGGATTGTAGTGGAAAAACAAAATTTCGTTAATATTTTAATCCTTTCCAAAGACAGCGAGAATCGCGTGCACTGAGTTAAAGTTATAACGACAGATTAGGTACCCGACAGAATGATAGTGAATTCCCGGTTAATTAATTAACTGGACGTTGTAAGCTGACACTCTAGAGTGGAGGGTGCCGCTTGTATAGGGTAAAAATGGGGGTATTGTATGATGCACTGTATGGTTAATACAATATACACATTTATTTACTAGCGGTTTGCCCGCGACTTCGTACTGCAAAAAATAACACTGTGCGTTGCGGGTCAAACCCAGGCACTAGGCACATACACATTTTTTAAGTCATAGCTTTCATCTCTGTGGAGAGGAGGTCGGGGGCGTCAAATCCGAAAAGATAAAGAAATAGGGGTACGTTAGTGCCATCTAGTTTAGGAGATGTAGGTTATTTAACTCTTATATAGTGTAAAGTACCTATCTTGTGTCGTACATACATGCTAACGTTACAAAGAGCTTCGTTTATATTTGCTACTCCCTGGCAGATGGCGTTGTATTTAATTTTTTTTATTACTAAACTAATACAATGAAACACAAATAGGTAATAATCTTGTCATTTCTTTTCATTCTCAATCTTAACATCTCATTAATTAATACACGATATTTTTATCACAGACTTTTGATGTTTTTAAATTACTGATTTATACATACATTTCGCAAAAGCATTTATTTCTTTGTACAGTGATCACTTTTATTTTGGCCAAGTTTTCCTACTGTCATCTGTCAATGTCGAAAGTTACAAACGTCTAAACTAAGATAATGAAAAATTGAATGAAATTTTAAAACTCATTCTGTAAGAATTTGTAAATAAATATACGTCTAAATTTAATTCTTATTAAATGTACTTAAATAAATCGTTTTACTGTATTTTATTACCAGAACCAGAAGCAAGTACATACACTTACCGAAAGCTGGAGTTTGCTTGTTAAATAGTGTTTTGATTTTAATTTTCTAGTCAACATTTTAACTGTTCAACAGGAGAAAAGAAAGAAGTATTTCTTAACGTAAGTTTAATGATTATAATATACAAATTACAAGAATATGTGCATCGTAGCGTTAAGTTGTATGTGAGAGGTACCTATTACATTTTTTAATTATTCTATTTCAGATGGCTCCTCCTCGGCGTATTCTAAGAGAACAACTAAAAATTCTACTTGATTTTCTACATGAAAACAGAGACCTATGCACTCGACACTTAGCTTCACCTATAAAATTTGATGAAACCAGACAAAAATGGAAAACTGTGGCAAAGAAGCTAAATAGTGTTCCTAATGGCAGTTTCAAAACTGCCCATTTTTGGAGAAGGGTATTAACCTACTGAATTTAAAAAGAAAAATAAAACAACAATTACTTACTTATGAGTATTATTTACTTACGAGTAGCATTATCTTCTTTTATTTTATGTTTTGTTTTCATTTTCAGTACTGGATTGAGTGGAGCAATAAGGTGAAGACAAAAGCAGCTCAAAGAGTGATGATGAAGTCAGGTGAAGAATCTAAAAGAATATTGCCACTAGACAAATTGGAAATCAGAGCTCTGGAACTCAGTGGAAAGGGATTCATTGTAGCCATGTTGAAATCCAAAAATGAGAAGTTCCCAGTTAAAGATACTATACTGCCTGCAGAGGTGGACACAGCTTCAGATTTACAGCCCATGAATAAGATTAAACAGGAAACTTCACAAGAAGCATCTTCTTCTGAAGTCCAACAATCATCTAGAACTTCAAGATTATCAGGTAAATTTTCTTTACAACATATACTAACTTCCATAGTCTTACAGACCTGTTTACCCCATTTTAAAAGTTTAAAATTAAATTAACATTTACATTCACTTCCACAATTTTGTTGCTATTTTATATTGGCGAAACATCTGCAATTCTGCTTCTTATTTCAATTTCTCTTTACAATTTTCCAGCAGATAATGCAAAATCATCATCTCTGCCTCCACCAAAATGGGCTCTTGAGCTTGAAGAGCGAAGGATAGCAGCTGAAGAGCGAGTGGCTGCATCCCTAGAAAAAATGGCATCTCTGTTCAAGGCACAAGATAAGAGACAAAGTATTCTAGAGGAACGGATGGCAAATGCATTAACAGCTATGGCGGGTACACTGCAGGATCTAAACTGTGGCATACAAGAGGCTGTTCAACATTTGCAGCAAACTCACCCAGTGCAAATGAATGATCGAAATATGAAGGATGTATTACTATAGGAATGTATTTTGTATATAAATTGATATATCTTTAGAAGTGATCAATGTTTGAATTACTGTGTATAAGAGAAAACAACAGAATATTGTGTGTATTGCTCATTACATGAAAGAAGTAATATGAAATAAAGATACCTACTAGAATAATAAATAGTTTTTATTTCCATAGATTGAATGCATGAATTATAATAATAGGTATTGTCAGATCTTGTACTAGTCCCAATCTCAAAGGTTGCAAACGGTAATACGGCGCCATTCTTGTCGAGCCGCACCCTTTCGGGTACCTACACTTTTGAATGGGATGATTTGGCCTGTCCGTCTTATCGCGGATCTGCTTCGCGCTTTGGTGACTTTTCCCTGCAATGTCTGACAATCTATGGAGTCATTGTCGTGCCGTGAAAGACTGACTGCCTAAGAATGTTAGGATGCATGCTTGCACTATAAATGACAAGCGCTGTGTGATGTCGAATCTAACGCTGAAAATGGCTTACATAATATAATTTGGTTTCAGGTATGGAGGCGCTAGAAACGAGTATAAATTACTGGGAGGACGCGCTGGCCGCGTTCTCGCTAGGCGCGCGCGGCGGCGTGTCGGGCACGCTGGCGCTCACGTCACCAGAAGAAGCGGAATTTTGTCGCGAGATACAGGACTTGCTGCAGAATGCCTATTTATTACAGGTAGGTACTTGTCTTTTTTAGCCATCCCATTATGGATTCTTTTGGACTGAATGGTAGGCAATATTCTCAAACATACTAATTTATTTAAAATAAATACAGATTAGTTGTAAATTTTCCATCAGTTTTCTATCACCCAGGTGACCAAAGTGGAATAATCCAAGAAAAATACTTCAAGAAGCTGCAAAGGAAATTTTTATAAAGCGAAAATTAATGAAACCTACTGCCAAATTGTGACATTCCTGTACCTACTACAGATTAGAATATTAATAATCGGATCTAATCATCATTGGACGATTTTCGGATAAAACGCTCTTGACATGTAGGTACTTACCTCACTACTTAACCTTTGCTGAAATACCTAACTGATATTGGATCATGCCGGTTCATATCGTACCTACGTAAAAGTAGTTTCTATAACTTATATGTTCAAAATCTCATGAAGGTCACCTTTATTTTTTTCATAGGAGCGTTGCGAGCTACTCTTCCTCGACCAGCGGTCAGTGCTGTTCCGTTCAGAAAGCGGCGGTGCGGAGGCGGCCCCCAAGCCGGGGCGGCGCTCGCGGCTGCTCTCCACACACACCGGCTCTTCACACACGCGGAGGGAACACCACTCCAGCGCAGAGTCTTTCGCCTCCGCTGAAGACCAGGTCTGATATCTTTCTTGCGCTTAGTCTCCGCTGAAGATCAGGTCTCTATCGCTCTCTCCTTCCTCTTTGCGTTAATCCCGGTTACGTCCTCTCCTCTCGGGAGAAGATGTTTTTCGAGATTGACTAAATAAATGGACAAAAGTCTCTGAAGTATTTTGTGTGTTCCACAACTTAACTGTAGGAAAACATTTTCATATCAAGTATATTATACGACTTTATTAAGTATTTTCTATAGTGTATGCAACTAAGTCATATTAATTACCAAACTAAAGCTAATAGACGTTTTTTAACATTTTACAGGTAGCAGACTTAAGAGAATTTGATGACTTCACAGAAATACTTCCAGAATTAGATAATTTGGAATTGTATCAAATGGCCGTCAAACAGCTAGAATCAGGGATACCTTGTAGGTGAGAATTTACCTTATTATTGCATATGCATAATTTAAGGTTGTGGCATCTAAAATGTCTGTGTGCTTCTTCTTCTTTCGAGTCGTAAATGGTTAATTATTTGGCTTACTAATTCGGTGCTGCCTAAAAGAAGCAAGGGCAATCGCACTACCTTTTAATCTCTTTTGATCTTTTTATGAGCAAAATGCTGGATAATTAGGAAAGAAAAGAGAAGACATATCCCAGTAAAATAGAGACATCATCTGTACAGCCCGCAGGCAGACATGACATTAGAGGACTAAGACTCGGCCAGGTTTTCCTGGTCATACCCCACATCATATCGAAGAACATCACCAGATCTTTTACTATATTGCCCATGGAAGGTTTCCGCCCGGAGTTAGTATCTCGGCATGCATGTAAACATTCACAGATTCTAATATGGATGTGGGCTTCAGTTTCCAACAGCATGGGTCTATGCTGTCATCAACTAAACATGATTATCGACCCGACCTTACGCACTTATATGTCATGACATGTATTACAGAACTCTCCGCACGGACGTAGTACAATGCACTTCTGACAGCGAATTCCTGTGCAAATTGCATTGCTTGCGGCTCGCGTTCACGGCGGTGTTCAAAGACGCCGCCGTGTGGGCCTGGTTCGTAGACGCTGGAAGACAGGTGCTCACAGACCTTCTACTGTTTGCTGACAAGGTAACGTAATTATCATGCTTGTTTCTTTTTCTTAATTCTCGTTGAGCAACCTGTAGTTATATCCAATTATCAAATTTTGTTACTGTCAGCTATATAAATGCCTCGAAGTAAGTTCAAAACTTTTATAACAAGCTGATTAAACTAGGTTTGCATGAGCACGTTGACCGGGTGGCGCGCAAAATATACAGTACGTACAAAACAAGACTTATCCTAGTGTGCATGTCACGCATTTCCATATGACTGAGTCCTCTTCCATGAAATTTTCTTGTATGAAGAGACCATACAAAATCAATACTTTCACAATCTTTTACAGGAACCAAAGGAATTCTTAGTTGCATATGAAGAAATGGTGTCGTGGGCGACAGATATCGCTAATTGGCCTACAATTGAAAAAGAGCTTTACAGTAAAGGAGTCAAGGTGCGTTTTTCTTTCGAATGAATTATTGAGTGTGAAACTAGTTCTCTCTAGATAAACATAACCCTCTGTTAAACATAATATAACATAAACTAAATGGGTGATAGAAACTGATATTTTAAGTAGTAAAATAGTAGTCAATTATACATTATCCTGTGAATTATATGTAGGTAGTTACATATAGGATATCTGCATAAAATTAAACCTGGAATTCCCTACAAGCTTGCGTGCCCTGATACGTAACGCTTAGGATTTCCAAGACAACCTTAGACCCCCATCTTGCTTACCATCAGGCAGGTTAAGGTCAAACACACTCAAATTAATCAAACCTAGTAAACAATGATTTTAATGTTAACCGTTCTTAATACCGTCACGTATCGGTAACCGTAATATAACGGTGCCAACGTTCTTCGCCCGGTGTGTACCCGGCTGTATGCACTGTGCGCGTGTGTGCGCAGGCGCTGACGTTCTACGACGTGGTGCTGGACTACATCCTGCTGGACGCCTTCGAGGACCTCGCGGCGCCGCCCTCGTCCGTGCTGGCCGTCGTGCGCAACCGCTGGCTCTCCGACGGCTTCAAGGAGAGCGTGAGTTCCTCGCCGTTATAATGTTCACACAAAATGCTATCACTATCCCATGGAAGTCGTAAAAGAGTAAGGGAAAGGCTGATAAAATTGGTTTTGTTTTAGGCGATGGGCTAGTTACCATCTCTGGCTGGCTCTGACTGACTACTCCTTTAGGGATATAGACGTGATGTGAAAGCAATATCACGTGAAAAATTGGTCTCACTATTCGACCCAGAATAGTGCCGAAGCAAACTGAATGAAAATAAAATAATGACCTTATTTGTTTTGTCTCCATATAACTCCCTTTTAATAGAAGTGCAATAGCAGACATTTCGGTTCGCAGGTTCACACAGCGCGCTCTGGTTGGCAAAATAACACATAAAAGTGGTACTATACAGTAACTAGCTTTCGCCCTTACTACCTTACGATATATAACTATTATACAATATGGGTTCCCCTATTTCACTCACACACAGTTTCGTGTAAAAAAACTGTCTTATATTATTCAAGATTATGGTCAAAAGAATAGATCCACTTGAAATTGTGTGCACATCTCTGGCTATTATAAATATATCATAATATATTTCCAACGGAAAGAAAAATACAACTCTATATTTAATGTTTAAGTATTTTCCTTTTATAAGTAGGTAAGTATATTGACAATCAGAATGGCGGGCGTGCCAAATAAACTTTATCTGTACCAACATTCATAAATAGCTGTGCCTACACTGTATCAAAACCTAAGTTTTATAACTAAAATACATACTAATTTTCTAAATTACTTTTTAACACTATCCAAGATTTGTTAAATATGTACGAGTTTTTACGCATGTTTGAAAAAATATTATTTTTGTCAACAGGCTCTCACAACAGCTGTCTGGTCCGTCATAAAAGCTAAAAGAAGATATCTTCAATATCCCGACGGATTCATGGCACACTTCTACTCAATATCGGAGCACCTTCTTCCCGTGCTAGTGTGGGGCTTCCTCGGTCCCCGGGAGCGACTTCGCGACGTGTGCCAAACATTCCAATCGGAAATAGTGGGCTTCATCACAGACCTCTTTAGTTTCCAAAAGTGCCGTTATACTAATGTCGAGGATCTCTCCGTAGATATAATGCAACATGCGAAATCGAGAGCTGCCAATATAACAGATAAATTAGCAGAAAGAAATTAACATTCTATAAATTAAGCTAAAGTGTACTTGTCTTTGTCTCAAATCAAGTTGCAAGATTTTTTCTGGATGTATGGTCGACGTCAAAAGTAGTTCAACAGGAGCATGTTTGAATTAGTTCGACGTACCTTCTCTGATCTTATCCCTCAATGCATCTGATCGGCTGTGTCTTAAAGCTTATATCGTCGCCTGTAGGTACTAAGGGCTCACATTCCTGAAGAGCGCATTTCGATTATTTGGATCCAAACCAAATAATATAGTTTGTTATGCAATAATATGCGTATGAATATTATAGTATTATATATTTTCGCCAAATGCAATAGTAACTATGCAACATGTGTACAAGCCTTAGAACAAGTAACGTTTTAACGCTGTAATGTTTAGCTGATATTATGATTCATGTAGCAAATATACGTACGTAAAAATCAAATGATCTAATTTTACAGCATTTTTGTACATTACACTAGCTCTTATGCAATTGCATTCCATTTTGATCCAATGATTACAAGAATGTATTTTTTTAATATTGCCGTTATATCCCCCCATTCGAATACAATCAAGTTATTTATATTAACAAAATTGTTGTACAGCCTAATTATGTATTTATTTTGTAAATAAATCGAAATATTATTTTACAACTCTTTTATTTTTATTAAGATGAGAAAAATTTTAAGGTGATAAATAAAAGTCCTCTTTATTAGAAAATTTAGTGTATCATCAATTTTCACAGTAGTCTTATTTAAATTGACACAAAAACAAAAATAGTAAACATAAAATTTATTTAAGATTCAACAATAATACTTTCCGAATAATAAGCACCGAATGGTGAAATTTAGTAATACAGATGTATATGCACTGGTTCACAAAGTTCCCTTTTTTCTAAATTCTTAATGTTTGTTTATGGTGTATAGTGTCTGGAGTAATAATGGGTTGGCATACTTTTACTTATGGAACTCCCGTGATTTGGGCGACCAAAAATCCTGAATAAAAATCGTATAAAAAGAAAATGTTGCTCTTTAAAAAGAAAGGACCAGTCTTTCACGTCAGTATATTCTGTTAATTAACTGTTTATAAACTACTTACGAAATCAAAGATAAAAGGAAGCCTGGGAATCACAACTCCTATAGGTTAGTTTTACATATTTTATATAAATATAATACAGTTTATAACAATTATTTGGTTTAGTGCACAGCATGTTTAACTATTAAAAGCTTTAATCAATTAACAGAGAAGAATCTTTAACAATTATATAATTTTATTGGGGACGCCCCATTTCATGACTATAAACTACTGATTTACAGGCTTCCCTAAATAAAAAGCTTAAGATAATAATATGAGAATCGACATCTACTCGTCAGGACTAGACACTAAAATCTGAAAATGAGTATACAAACACACAAAGAAATGCATGCATTCTTCTTATAATAAATGGAATCACTCTTGACACCCGAAACTAGAGTCGTCAATATATGTATATGTACAACAAATGGAAGAAAACATGGAAGCATAATTTGCACTTAATTTGTTGTAATTCATTTTCAAATTATATTGTAACCGCTGTTACTATTTTTATAGCCACTGCGTCGAGATCATTGTATTCCAGACTATTAACGTGTGCTTTAAATGTGTAACCATAAATCCCCAGTTTTAATTTAATAATATTTCTATAAATAACCATTCGTTCACAAAATGAGTTACTCTAAACCCATCACTACAAAAATAAATATTTTGGTGCTCTTAATACTTTTTTAAAGTAGAGTGAAAGTCGTGCGATATAAGCACAGCGGACGGCAAATAACGTGGTTGTACATCAAGACTTGAATCGTCTCACGGTTTCCTTTACGTACAAAGTCATCGGAGGCGTCCGCAGCTGCCTAACAAGCTGCTAGTAAAAGTCGCAGGTTCGCTCGTTGCGTGCAATAGTGACGGTACTAGTGACCCTACCTCAGAGAATAGGTTCGAGTAGCAATCGATATACGAGCGAACGTGCGTGTGTAGTATGGTATAGTGTGGTTTACTCGGGCTCGGGAGAGTCCGGGGCGTCGTCGGCGGCCACGGTGGTTCCGGCGGCAGCGCGAACCTTCTTCAAGTAGGACACGCTGTCGAACTCCAAGCAGCTCTGTCGACGATCAATATGCACTCTTAATGCATCAATTCATCTAAAACGCTAGTAATGCTGTTTTAGTAAGTGTGCTGTTAGTCACCAACCGTGTCCAAGCGAAGAATATTAGTGCGAGGTAAGGTGAGTAGAAGAGTGAAAGGCGAAGGCATTTTGAGTTTTTTATATTTTAAAATCAGAATTGACAATGATAAGGTGAAACAACACTGTTAATTTTACATCTACTCAAACAAAAACAACAATATAACAAAACAATAACATATTCGAATGTCAATATAAAATGTATGAGTATCCGTTTAGGATACACCCTAACTCTTTCTACCTGTAGCGAACCCCTCTCGAATAACCATTCTGTCCGAGCAGCGTGAACAAAGAAACATTAAAAATTTATATTATTTGCATAACCATAATAAAAACGTCATAAACATAGAATTCTAAACTGTAAATATAGCTGCGTAAAAGATTTAATCAATAATCAACATCACATATATATCATACTTAAAAAAATATTCACGAGATCAACATTGAAAAATATATGTATTAACTAGGAACTGTATATTTAGATATTCGAGTTACCGAATAATTTACGATCGTCAACAGATCTATTTGAATTTATATCGACTAATAGTAATAATACTGGAATATTTAACCAACTAAGCATTCACTGTCATCAAAAACTTGGGTCAATTACAGAATATAATTGTTTTAGCTCCAATGTTCTCACGAAGAATTATTAACTATGAGTATCAAAAACAGTAAATCAGTCTTATAATATGAGATCAGAATCAAAAATACCGGTGGATCACAAAAGTAATTGGAAGAGAGTGAGAGAGTATTAGTGGAGAAACTAGTGACCACAACGACCAGCGCGATTTTGAAGTCATATTTACAATGACAACATAAATACACTAAACAGAATCACCAGGAAACGGGTTAGTAAAGATGCAAGCGTTAACTTCGGCGAATCTCTCGAGCGTTGTGCTTTTCGAAAGTAGAACTCGATTCTATCAAAGAACCGGTTCAACTTGTCGTCGCGCGCTCGGGAGGTTCGCCGAGGAGGTGGCGGTGGCGGTGATGGCGCCGGCGGAGGCGGAGGCGGAGGAGGGAGGCGGGAGAGGCCTAGGCGCCGGGGTCGGGGCGGCCGCGCGCCGGCTGCGGAACAAAGCGGAGGGTGAGCGCCTCGCCCCGCCGCGCCGCTCAGTAGAAGTTGCGGCAGAGCAGCGCCGCCAGGTAGTTGGGGTGCTGCAGCGGCGGCCAGCGGCACGGCGCGGGCGGGGCGCGGCGCCGCGGCGCGGACGTTACCTTGCGCGCCAGCTCCGGCGGGAAGCCCGCCAGCCCGGCCGGCGGCAGCTTGCTCAGCGGCGAGTCCGCGTACTGCACCAGCGTCTCGTACGTGTACGTCTGCCGCGCGCCGCTACCACCTGCGGACCGGTACTCTTACTGCAATCGCTATGACGTTTATTAAATAAAAGAATCCGAAATCTCATATTTCATATATTCGTCAATAGAAGTTAGGAAATTTCTATCGACAAATCGTTCTGTCCACCAAATATAATATCGGTCGGTAGCCATACAACTATTGGAAAATTGTTTCAGACTCCCAGGTACCAAATTGAGAAATTATTTACATGTTACTTATAGCTTCAAATTAGATGCTAGTGGAGAAGCAGCAGCGCGTACATACAAACAAACAAACTAAAGTATATTTGTTGATGTTTACCACAACAGAACCTCTAAGCGGAACGTTTTCTAAAATATGAATGGGTAAACATAAAATTTGCATAAAGCTGAAAATCTTTGTAGAGCAACGTAAGCTACACAAAAATCCATGCAAGCAAATGCTGCTCTACATTTAAAATACGTGCACTAATAAAATATAGTTACTAAGATTAGTAACATAACACAAATAACTGCTATGTGGCAGGTATTTCATCCTTATTTTGTGCAAGCGACAAATCAGCTCAAACCAAAATTTTAGTTCATATAATATCTGACTGACATCTGCATTTAATGTTTGAATGAAAATAAATATATAAACAACTAACGTAAAGTATACATGACGTGATTATATTTTGTGTTAGGAATACTAGCTAAACGAAAACAAATACAATATTCAACGGACGGAGCAATGAACTTTATAAAACTACTGAATAAATGATGATTTGTTACAATATGATTATCACAAAATATACGAATGTATTTTGGACATAAATCGCAAATTCCGTCAATGATTCTCACAACAGCTACATTATATGAAAGCGACAGTTAGTCATATATAAATATTAAACACATACATTTAACAAAGACACAGTTCATTCTATTGGCGAATGTTTCGACGATGAATGTCCCGCGGCTGAACGCTCGAGGATGAAAAATTATGTCGTCGAAACGTTCGTAGGTCATACGCTCATTACAGAACAGTTTCAGCCGTACACTAGGCCGCGAACACTGTTTCCCACTGGATCATTCAACTTGCTATCGGACTGATATGTGTTGTTGTTGTTGTTAAAAGTAAGAGATGTGACAACAAGAGTGATCTTACCTTGGTTCTTGTCGGTGCTGGTGGCGCGCGAGAACCGCGGGCGGCGCGGCGTGGCGTCCCCGTCCGCTGCCACACACACGCACACGTTACGCCACCCCACACCACGGCCGACATCCAAACATACAGAAGCAACTCCTAACACTAGCCTCACTTTTTTTCATTCATTCATATAATCACGCCTATATCCCAAATTTATAACCTTATCCCTTAATCGCCTTTTATGACATCCAGGGGAAAGAGATGAAGTGATCCATTTTTTTTTTCTATTGGTGCCGGGAACCAAACGGACTTTTTTAATGCTATATGCCATAATTCAAACAGATATCACGTCTTTGTCTATTACGGGGTAGACAAAGACAATCGTCACATGCCAGGAAGGCTACGTTTAGCTGAATTGTTTTATGGTTACATTGAGATTCAGAAATGGTGATAGTTAGCTAGTGTCTCACCTAAAAGAATCCCATGTTTACAAATCACAAGCTTTTCACAAGAGCCTTACCGTATAAATCTTTTAGGCCACTTATTCTGAACAAAAATTTTGTAGATTAAAAAAAAATCTATACGAGCTGTCGCGTGCTGTCTAGCACAACACCGAATTATAGCTAAATTTCTCAATTCAAAATGAAATCAAATGTATAAAATAATATTTAGTTGCTTCTGAATGGTTAGATTAGCTCTAAATGGATATTTATAATGTCTCATGGCAGTATGTTTTTATTTAATAATGGGTGGTGTTACATTTCATGAGTATGCACCATGTTAAAATTTGGAAAAATGCTGCCACGTCCGTGGTTTGAAGTGGTCACAGTAATCCCAAGAAACAATATGAAATAAATAAATAAATATAAATTATATTAAATACCAGATGAACTTTCGACTCTAGTGATTTGGTAACACAAATGGCTCATTACTGATAATGTTTATGGATATGACGAAAACTGTATATTCGTAATTGATAAATACTTTACCATGCTTCAGTCAGTCGTTTTGATTGTGTTGAAAATAAACAAAATTTTGTAATAAATACTGCACACTTTAGTAGCATTGTTTGTATCTTCATGCTCAGATTTGCCTAACTATCTTATCAGCTACTACATGCCGTTAAAAGAAATCACTTTTTTTTTGTTACAGTAATGTAATAACATTCTGTTGTACCCGCAACCATCACGCGAACTCTTGCTAAAGCTCTCAGGGACTTACTTGGTTTACATGCATTTTCAAAAAGCGTAAAATTGATATGAAAATCCATACTTCTATAGTAATATTAAAAAGAGGAAAGATTTTTATGTAAGTTGTTTTCAATAAAAAAAATACGAGACCAATTTTGTTGATAGGTATTTGGCACTGAGCCAATAAAAGCTTCAGTAGTAAACATAGGCTTTGTCGAATTTCCCACGGGAGCAAAGCCCTACGCTAAAGCTAGTAACTTTATTAACAGGTATTTATTAACAAAATAATTAACCTATTCCATTTCATAATCTCGCAGCATACGAGTAGGTACGCCGCGTTCACTTTTCTGCCAAATAAACGTATAAAACCTACGCCAAGTGTTTAGTTTAGAATCTCATTGGTCCGGCTCGGAAGACGTTTCACAATGCGACAAAGGAAATCAAAACTCATAACAATAAATCCGATACATTCCGTATGGCGGTCCGAAAAGTTTATGTGACGTAAATATGAACTTTAATCTACTATGTTACAAGTTTGAATTTCCTCCAGCGCACTCACCAGCGTCGGCGGGCGCGTGGAACACGTCGTCGTCGGCGCCGTTGAGCGCGGCGTCGTCCTGCAGCAGCAGCGCGGCGCCGGGCCGCACCGACAGCGTGAAGAAGTCGCCCGAGCCCGCGCCCAGCGCCTCCAGGGCGCCGGCGCTCTCGAAGTACTCGTCCAGCACTAGCTTCGCCGTCTGTTTACAGGAACGCGTCCGTAAAGCGTCGGCTCAGATTGAGACCTCCTTGAGGAATTTGGTCTTATGACCACCATCCGTGTGAAAACAAAATATCTATATATATCCCATACATACATATAGTCACGTCTATTTACCTTAAGGGGAAGGACAGAGCCAGCATTATTGAAAGACTGATAAGCCACGTTAAGCGATAGTGACAGGTTGCTAGCCCGTCGCCTAAAAGAAGAAACAAAAGTTGATAAGCCTATCCCTTAGTCGCCTTTTACGACATTCATGGGAAAGAGATGAGTGGTCATATTCTTTTTTTATTGGCACCGGGAACCACAGTGCACATATATATATCCCAACTTAGGTATATTACAAATGCAAAAGTAAGTTTGTTTGCTTGTTAGCACGTCACGGGTTATTTAATGAATAAATCTTTTTGAAATATTTACGTACATAATTAAGAGTTTGGAGAATGGCATAGGGTAACTTTCTTCCCGATAAAAACTAAAGTTGGAAAGGTGCGAAAACCCTAGATTGTAGGTATGTATGTGGCGCTAAATTTGTCGCTATTTGTAGGTGGCGATTAATTCGTATTTTATAAGCTCCCAGGTTAGTGGGATAACTGCAACTACGGTCCATCCGCTACGATCGGATTTCGTCTGTTAATAAACATGCGCTGCCTATATATAACATCTACTTACCTTTACAAGATCCAGATTATTGCCAGTGATCTTGATGGAATGTTGTCCAAAAGTCACAGTGTACTTGTACTCTCCAAGCGCAGCGTCATTCGTAGAGAAGCTATGAAGAAGAGCTCTATTGCTGTGTGGGGATTTCTGTGAAGAAACAAATACAAAATTGCATAAATTTCAAGCTTTATAGTTTCACATGTGGTCCACCCTTGATTCCTCACATATTCGGTTTAATTGTAATACTTCTTTGCGCTTTTCTAGGAGAGGGAAAATTTCCTGAAATTTCCCCTACCCAAAGGTGATTTATTTAAAAATAAAAAAGTAAGTCCTGGCATAGGCAGTATTAGCGTTGAAAATTCCGAAAGAAACAAATTGTTTTTTTTTCGGTGAAAGAAACGTTTTTTCGTTTTTTACCGTTTTATTGGTTTGTTACATTGAAATATATCAGAATAAAACCTTGGGGAAAAAACGGTTTTATTGAGATTTTCGTAGTTTGTTTCGAAAAATAAAAAAAAACGATTGGAAAACTATATATATATTCTATGTATAATTACCAATTTTTAAAACAATGATGCATATTGTAAGGTAATCAATACTTTTCCTATCGTATTTTTCCGTTTTATTAATAAAAAACATGAAATATTTCATTCTTATCTTTCTTGAAACTTTCGTAAAAAACTTGTATAAATACGAGGGAATTTGAAAAAAACCGGAAAATTTCCCGCTTTTTTCAACCCTAGGCAGTATAGGCACAAAAGCGAGAGTGTACTTGTCGTGTATTGTATAGTCATTTTTATTTATATTTATATTTGTAAATTGACGTCCGATGAAAATGCTGCAGTGTAGTTTGTTCCGCCGCTTCTTCTACACATGCGCTTTGGAAGCGGTAGTAGTTATAATTAGACTTAAGTGATGCGACGTCAATAAGTGACACCTTGTATCCAATTTGGAAAATAAATCTATTCTATTCGGGTCGTATAATCGCAAGGTTTGTAGTGACATGGTTAAGTGGAGGAATGCGAGTGTGGCGGACCTCCCTGTGGCGCGGCTCGTCGTCGTCGGGGCCGGAGTCCAGCGAGGCGCGGGAGGCGCGCAGGCCGGGCTCGGCGTCCAGCCGCACGGGCGACGCGTTGCGGCGGATCGTGTCGCCGATCAGGTGCTTCGCGTGGCTGGGAAACGGGCTCGGGTTATTCATTGCTAGCGCGTTTAGTTCGATTTATACACAGATTGAGCTTGAAAAAGAAAGTTCTAATTTGTGTTATGATATATATTTTATTATAAATTGGGTGAGGTTTCACCACTATATTGAATACAACGAATACGGTTAAATGTTATGATATATATTTTATTATAAATTGGGTGAGGTTTCACCACTATATTAAATTCAACGAATAGGCGATACAGTCTTGGTTAGTCTCCAAAAAAATTTAAATTCTAAATCTTCTTTTACTTGATACTGATAAATTGATGTGAAAAAGAAAACAAGTTATATGTATATATACCTCTTTCCATTATCAGTTGTATATTTTGTAACTACTTATTTATGAAATATTTACTTACTTTACATTCTCTTCGTTAGGTCCAGTAATTTGGACAAGCCTCTCCTTAGCCCCAGGACTCACTGAAATGTATAAATGTAATTAACAAAACAAAATGTTTTAAATTCTAGACAATATTTTAGTAGGTAAATTAGTAAAATCATGAAGCTCAAAGCTAAATGCAGTTAAATGTGTGTTATGTCGATATTTCATTGTGAAAGTTACAGCCATTCCCATCACTCCATTTTATTAGTAGCAGTCAATCGAAAGTTATAGATGAATTTCATTGTATATTATCAAAAATGTGTGCATTTTATCTCGCTCTATCCATAATTAACATAAACAGCATTAAAAACAAATGTTTTGAAGTTGTTTGCTGGAAATAAAATAAACTGTTAGTACAGTACATTTCCACGTCACAGGATAACTTTTTTGTATACAATATACTCACGATGCTCCCTTGATTATGCATACTTTTTTACAGACAATGCTTTACAAACTTATATTAATAATAGAATGAGTATATTTAGAAACATGTCACAATTTTAAGAATGTGTGATTATTATAAATAGGACAGTAAAGATTAGTAGTAATGAGAAGAGACCGCCACACCATGCGTAAGCGCCACTTAGCCGGCACCGTGCGTTCGTACCTCGCTGAAACGATATTATCGTGTCACTTAGCTCCTCGATCATGTGCACCCGTCTGCCCTTGATACCCATCACTGCAACACCACAACATTACTTCAGACTCGCCGCCATACGCTGTACTCAATGACCTATCCCTCGGGCTCATTCCACATCATACCATCATATCAATTTATACCATAATCTAACATGGTAACATTTTGACAAATCTTTACTTTAACCTAATGGTAGACCTCGAAGCGTACTTCACATTTATATGTGAGTAATAAACTATTAAAATTTACAGTTATCTCTTCTTATCAACATGCATCTTTATAAACAACCATTTTAAATCGTAAGACAAAGAACAGATAAGCACACTATTTACTTTATCATGCTCCCTCGGTAAATCTTATTCAGGCATGCGAATACAAAAGGACCCGTAACAGACAGTGAAGAGGATTTACCTTTTCCGGAATCGGCGTTTCTGATAACGACTTCGTCCTTGGAGTAGTTCTTGCCGGGGATCTTGGTGGGCTTGGGGAACTTGCCCGAGGGCTTGATGAGTTCCCCGGGGGCGAGCAGAGTGGGCGGCTCGGCGGGCGCAGCCAGCGGCGGGGACGCCGCGCCGCCCGTGCCCGACCCCTCCATCGTCGGCACCAGCAGCGGCTAAGGACACATGCTCACTTTAATTATAATAAAGAATCTTTATTGAACCCAAATATATACCATTAAGATTAAAAGAACAATTTTTATGAAAATTAGATTGAATACCTGTTTGATGTTTATTACTAAATGTAAAAAACTCTTATTTGAGGGCAAATTCCTTTAGATAACTAAAACGCTAGACCACATGTTTACCTCTGCATGTGTGCCACGGTGCCTGTAATATTGACTCATGTAATCGGAGCCTTGCCAAAGTTTGGCGCGCAGTTCGATTAACTCAAGAAGATGAAGACGTGTCTTTTTGTCCAAGCGCTCATCTTGAGAACCATTGCGGAACACAACGAAATATCTGAAATTAATAACTAAATTTATGGGTTTTTTCTTTTTATATTTTGCACTCTGCAAAATTGTTTTTGCCTTCAAGGTAAAAAATTTCCTACATTAAACCTATATGTATATTTTTTATCAAATTTTGTACTTTAACCCCTTGACGCCCGCCTTAACGAGGTTTGGTTGCACTTGCGTACGCCTCGCACCATAGTGCCAATACACGGTGACGGCGATGGGTTAATAGTAACTATGGTTTTGCACGGTATTTTTATGATTGACAATAAACTAAAATATTTCTTTGTATACTTAGTTCTTACTAAATAAAAAAATCCTTTGAAATTAATGAATCCAAGTAGGTATCTAACCTAACTCTTAACAATAAAAGTAACTTATTTTGACAAAATCATAATGAAAATTATTTAAACAAAAAACTTCTTTTAACTTTTTCTAAATCTTTCAAACAATTATTATTAATCGTTTACCCATCTACTAAATAAGAAATAAAAAGGAATCTACAAAATGGAATAAAAGTTAACTTAATATTAAGAACACTGTGATATCTTGAAGGAAGTATGTATTTTGGGTACTTTAAAAAATTGCAAATAGAAACATCTAACAACTTTTTAAATCCCAATTCCATTTAAGCCAATACAGCTGAACATGGCCTTTCAATCTTTTAGAGACTGCGTTGGCTCTGTCTTCTCTGTAAGGTACCTATATACAACTTGATTATTATTATTTATGTTTGTATGGAAAACATTTTGCTTATCGCTCAAGTTAGGTATTAGTATACAGCAGAGGGAGGTAGGCAGACACCACACACAGACACAGACGCAGTGGGGGATGGTTTTATAATATGAAGTGATAATGAGGAAAGCTTATCATTTTTTTTTAATGCAATAGTCTTTGTGTATACTTCAAGGGCCTAGGATTGCCTTCTCATGTTGATTAGTAAGTTTACAGTCAATCTCATAACTTATATGATCTTAAATAATACATATATAAAATTACACCTCTTACTGGAAGGATAAACAGCAACTAAATCTTTTCTATAATAGTTTAATAGTGATAACAAACCTGTCCAGAAAGTCTTTGTAAAGAGATTCGAGCTGAGCGCCATAAAGCTTCAGGTTAGAATACATAGTGGCCACATTGCTTTGCAGCGCACGGTCAAAATTCCCCTGCATCATTTGATAAGCCACCGCTTCAGTCAATACTATCAGGTCATCAACTGCAAAAAACAAACATGACTCACTACTAATATGAACCTGAGATGTATGCTAAATAGCATTCTATGTATTCAGTTTGCACTCATATCATTACCATTTATGAATACCATTCTGATGTCAATGTTTTAACTTATTGGAAACTATTAACATCATACCTTGGTTTCCATTAAATTATAATATATTAAATTATATCATTAAATTAACTTATATTTCTACTGATGATTTCCCAGCAAAACATTCAATTGGGATGTTTTGAATTAACTCTTATAAGACACAAATCATACTTATGAATTGGTGTAGATCTTCAATAGGTGCAATATTAAAAAACTATTAAAATTTTTATACATCCTATAAGATTCTTACCGGAATTTATTTTGACGTCCAACACGGAGTTGCGGTTGTGTGCGGAACTGGTAGTTGATTTCAGAGGTCTAGGTACCTCCAGTTTTTTTACCGTGCGGGTCATTTTCGTTAGGGTCGACATGGTGCTGTTCGAATGAAATATATAACGAATTTAATTAAGTATAACCGTAAATTATTCGTATACAAATGCATTGTGCGGAACACTGTGTGGTAGATGCACATTTGTTTTTGGATATGAGTAACCTTCTTATAATTATTGCTGGTAGAACATAAAAACAAAGAGAACGATCGGGAAACTCACTCATCCATGGCGATTGTGCGTCAATGCAGCGAATGCACACTAGAACCACTAATAAAACAAATCGTGTGAAAAGTGAAAGTGATGACAATGATCCTAGCGAATAAATTCGGAACAAATCCAATACGTGTTCATTACTCGTAATATTGTTTCTCGTGTAATAAAAACGGATTAGCTGAAAAAATTTTGACTTATAACAGATAAAATATTTTGCGAGATGAAAACATTTGGACAAAACAAATGAAAACCGTAGAACACAATAAAATGAGAAATAAACAAGAAAACTCACCTGGCTACGCCATTAATTCGCAATAAAAATAAAATTTTGACAGTGCGTGTTGTGCAGCGAATCGAGTCAATCGAGCAAGTCGGTTCTGTTTGGTCGAGATCGAGTCCATTTGTAAACACAAAGATGAAATGAAAGTTTGATTATCATAAAAATACATTAATGAAAATTAAACTTGCAGTCATAAATTCAGCAAAAAGTACATACATACTTAAGTATAAAATGATATTTTTATGTCTGTTAGTTTTTAGGGCGTTAATTGTTATTACTAATTATAGTAAAGGCTCGAATCGTATTCTTTGTTTTCAAAAATTGTATGGTCTATCACAACACCACTGTGTAGTATTTTTCTTTTCTTTCTATTTTATTGATAAAGTAGGTCTTTATGATATCGTTTCTTCCTTATCAGTCAAAACTTTATTGTATGAAACAAAAAAATACCGATTCTATTGGTATCGACATTCCTTTTTCTATTTTCGTCCATTCCGCCTGCCGCGCCGCCCTATCACGAAATCAGTAATGCCAGATTGTGAAATTTCCCCAAGTTTTGGAGAATATTAAAAAAAATGTTTATATTTTGACGTCAAAAGAGCAACAAATACGCAAGCATTCGAATTCACGGCTTACTGTAATAACATTATCATGATATAAGGAGTTTACTATTAAGGGTTAATTATTACTAATTATAATAAAAAAGAGAAAAAAAGAACTCATTACTAGAGGAGTTTACTTGCTTACTACTTTGTGTCAATGTCTCCTACTTTTAGCTCATTATCGAGTCAAAGTATATCGATGATACAACCTGTTTCAAATTCTGCTCTTCTGTCATCTCCGATTGTCAGTTTCAGTTTATCATTTTTTTAGGAGTGATTTATGAACATTATGAAATCCGTTCGCGGCCATCTAGGGCGCTACTCTACTAGCTACTCTGTACATTATCATCTGTTTTTTTGACAGTCCAATATCATTTCAATACAGACCACTAAGTTTTATTTAAACACCATCGGAGGATCCCTTACAGAATAAATTGACGGCAAAATTTCTAAATTTCATAAAATTATAGTGAGTATCACTCTTAAAATTATGTAGTTTTATTACAGCTGCCTGTCACCTACCTTTTCATTCTTTCTTTCTTTTCTATATTATGTCTTCCCCGGACTTTCGGTGATTCTACCAATGTCATGGTTTAAAGAGACAAGAAGTTTCAAAATTGATCGATGGACGGTTACGTAAACGATCTGAAAGGAAAAGGTTAATAAATGTACAAATACAAAAAGACATACACACACAACAAATAGGTATTGTTAGTAAAAGAGAAAAAAGTTAATAATTTAAGTTTGAGTTGAAGAATAATAATGCGTAGTGTACGGTGTGAATGTTTTGTAGACTTTTTCTGCAAAACAAGGGCACATAAGTAGAGATTTTTTGTCACCTTCTCTTCGATATTATTTGTCTGCTGTACCACGTGACATTTATGACTTGTTACGATCTCCATGACTTGTCTTTCATCTCCATGATGTTCATGATACGGTCAGATTTTTCCGAGGATAAGATATATCTGGGGATATTTAGTTGAGACAATTAGTTGGCAACACTAGACTGAATTGTCATATTTGTATACTGACTGAAGTGTCATTTCAGGTGTGAGATAGGTCGGTTGTGTTTTTGTTTATAAATTATAATAACAATTATAAATTAGGTATAATAATGTAACATAAATCGAATGAAAGCACTTGTAATATGATTATAAGTTTGAAGTGGTATTGTGCCAATGAAGATACATAACTTATGATTTAGGTTAAACAGGTGAGAAAGAAACAAAATTAAATTCAATCTTACTGTAGTAAATATTTTAAAATCAAAGTTCTTCAATAATGTGCGTGAAAGAAATCAATAAATAAGCTATAATTGTATTAAGATTTGCAAATAGTATATTATTATTATTTGACACTGTAATAGATAAGAAAACACTTTATTTAGTGAAGCATTACAAAAGCATAAGATAACAACCACTTAAAAACAAGTTCCTTTTTGAGCTTATATGCTATTTCAAATTGTTACTAAATAAATATATAAAGTTACCTTGGCTTACCAGGAATAATAATAATAATACAAACCCTTTTTGTTTCAGATACCAAAATGACTTCATATTATTGTACCATGTTAATGGTCCGCTTCATGCTGCCAGCAGGCCTTCTACTCAGTAAGTTAATTAAATTAGTTGCATACATAAAATCATGTCTATATTCTGTATAGGAAGGCAGAAACTTTTAATATTCTTGTATTAAAATATATTTTACAAGTAAAACCTCATGTGCTTCCAGTAAAATATATATATATATTCAATGAATCTTATATAAAAAAAAATATTTTGAATCTTATTTATTTTATTATTGCGTTTAAACATAAAAGTTTTGTAAGATATTAATAATACCATTTCAATTATCTCAGTTGATAGACATATTATATTAATAAAAATTTGAAATTTTTTTATTGATTGAAAATTGGTTTTTTGTGAGATTAATTCCATGTATAAAGTTATTTACACATGGAATTAATCTCATTAACATTGCCTGGGCCAATAATCACAAATCAGACATACAGGTAAGTAAACAAAAACTGTACAATTAAAGAATCTATTTTTTATACAATTTAATCATGACTTTATCACCTTACCAGCTGAAATAGGTATAATGGAAGGTAGTTAGGTAAGTTAGGTACGTGTAACGGCGTACGGGGAGGGCGACATTTTTGTGATTTCTGTGATGCAATCAACCGGAGCCGGCCGGCGACTCCGCGTCGGCGGAGTGCCACAAGGAAGGCTCGTTTGCAGGTCACGCCGCGCTGCCTAATAATATTATTTATTTTATTCCTGCCACTTCTGCATCAACACTTCCAAAATAAAACTTACGTCATCGTCGCGCCGATCAAGGCGGTACTAAGAACTTTTTGTAACGCCCGTGTTAATAGCCATTGCGTGTTCAGCTTACAATAGATATTGGATTGAGATAATTTTAAAGAATTTCCGGAATGCTTTAAAAAGCTTTTAAAGGATAACAGTGTCCTTAAAATCTTTCATAGGTCTACTTGCTCAAAACAAATTAGATCGCAAAAGTTCCTAAACGTTCTTAGGAGTACCTACGTACTTACAAAAAAAACTTTTTTAACAAGTAGGCTTACTACTTGTGTAGAGAGATAGAGAGAGTTCGTAATTATAATTAAAATTGGTTTGATTTTTAAAGAAGAAAAAGGTTTGACTGGTAAAATAACTTTGGATAGATGATCAAATATGGAATAGCATGATTGAATGGAATACCGATCCAAAATCATAGACATAAAAAAATAGGTATCTAGTAGCGTGGAGTCGTGTGCTGCCCACGCACAGTCGCAATGCAGGGAAGAAGTAATGTATCCTCCTGTTGGGCGCGCCGGTTGATAGTGGGTGCGTCAGCGTGATTCGTACTATGACCCGTTGACCGACTTGCCATGGCCTTGCCCACGGCCCTTTCGTTGCCTCCAAATTTGCATGCCATTTAAACACGCGATCTGGATCTAGATTACGCACGTATAAGTACATCGGGTTGTTATTTTTGACAAATCCCAATAATGTCGAGAAGGACGTCATTCATACACTTTCTTTTACTGATTTATCGCATCACCCGTACATACATCTCAGTTTGGTTCCAAGGATTGATTGACAGAGAATGCTTAATGGTCAAAGCGCCTTGTGGCATTAAGTCCACCTGTTGTACATTTTACGTGCATGAAGTTAAAATCAATAAATAAATATAAACGATATGTAACTTCATACAAACTTTTTAATAGGGTGAGTTTGAATAGGAACGTTAGAAGCCTCGGACCTAGCTAGACGAACGTACCTTGATCAAATCGGGAACGTTCTGGCAAAATGAGCTTGCTTGTAGAGATTAATAATTTTTTATGTGGATGAAGGGAACTACTTTACTTCTTTCGCTTTACCTACCGGAGGGATCGTGCGTGGCAAATGAATTAATGTAAAATGTAGTATTTATTCATTTGCCTTCCCCTGCATGAAATTTGATGGTAAAAATGATTATCGAAAGACTTTTAAGTGAAAAATAAATTCTCACGGAACTTCCACTTATCAGAATGTTTGCTGTGAAGGTAGGTACTTATAACCGATCCATCTTTTGTCACACATTACGTTACGTAACTTGAATGTAAGGGCAAACATATTTGTTTGTCTGTTTCTAAATTCTTTATTGCACCTATAAAGAAAGAAAACATGAAAGTTAAGGATTGTTAATAAAAGCACTAGAATTTTGAAGAAGTACTCATAAACCAAAGCACTACATTGGAATCGGGGGAGGATAAGGAGTGACAATGTTTGTTGCCTATTGGTGTCTCCAAATTATTTTAATTATTGTAATAATAGTGTCAATCAATTCAATGGATTCATTAATATTTTTGATGTTATCTCCAAATAAAAATTCTGAATTCCATATAAAAATTCTGAATTGAAATCGTTCTTTAAAATCTCAATATAAAAATCGAATAACATTAAGAGACCTTTACTTCAAAATAATTTTATCAATTATTAAATTCATCTGTTTCTCAAAATGAGAAATGCCCATATACAACGCAAAGGACACCTGTCCTGACCCCGTTTTTGCCATGGCTCATAAATCCGACAATTTGGAACACCGCCCATCCCTCTGTTTACACCAGTTAGCGAGTTATATACTGATTCCTACCTGCCATAAAAGCCTTCCATAAAGTGTGAGGTTATCATTGCGATAAACAGAATACACTTACTAATTAGGTCGTTTAAAAGCACAAATCCGCAGATATGTATTCAAAAATAGCCCTGCTCAGGGTTCCGTAAGCAAATATGATTAGTCTCGTCATATCCGTGTGGCTGTACTGCCGCAACTTAGCTTTGTTTGATATCTCCACAATCTTCTTCCTCCTGCCTTAAGTCCCGGTTGCATTCTCACTTTTCTGGAGGCCGCGATATGCCTTTGACTATGGATCCTAGATTTTTAGGGCGATTCAGGCTTTTACACGATCCGACTCCCATCTGACTTCCGCAACCTTTGCAGCTAAACCTAACCCATATTGGTTCCATGGTTACACATCCAGTTGCCTGAATGTGCAGGTTTCCTCACAATGTTTTCCCTCGCCGTAAGAGCATCGGTTAGTATTCAAACTAATGTACATAACTTTGAAAATAGTCATAGGTTTGATTTGAACCTGTGCCTTTCTGCGCATTACGCATTTTAACCGGGCACCTTACCGATTCGATCACCGACGCTGTATGATTCTTCACTATCACTACATAGTATAAAACAAAGTCGCTATTTTAGTCTGTTTGTCTGTTAAAATCTTTAAAATTACGCAACGGATTTTGATGCGGTTTTTTGTACCAGGTAAAGTGATTCAAGAGGAAGGTTTTTATGTATAATAACATCTATTAAATAATGGAGAAATACTGTTATTTTCAGGGTTTCTAATGTGGTGTCGTAAATTCTTACATTTTTTGCCGCTTACATTGCGTACGCAGGTTTAACCTTACAGGATTTATAAAAATAATGTACTAAGTATTATTTATTGTATAATACATTATACATTTTTCCGAATTTTGCACCCGTGCGAAGGGTCGCTAGTAATATGATATTTGATTCCTCCATAATGTCATTTCTCAATTTTAAGAACAGTTAAGTAAAAAATTGCAAAAGATTTTTGAGCAGCCCTAGAACATAAGCCAAATAGCTATAACTATTTTCGATTTATTGCTTCTTATTATCTACGATACGGTACCCTAAAATGTTTGCTTCAAATTAGCTTAAATGTTACATAAAACCAGTATATCTTGATTTCGGCGGTTCAAGGTTAGTTTTTTTGATTACTTGGTTATTATCTGACTGACGTGTCCTATCTTACAACCCTGAATATACCTACGTTAAATTAATTTAAAAACTTTCAACATTCAAGCAGTAATCTAATCTAGGTTAAAATCTTTAGTTTTCATTATATTTATTTGATAAGGGCATCTCCAGATCGCTCAGATCCGAAGTAGCGTGTATAGAATGCATAAGTTGAATAATTTCCTTTTAAGCAGTATAGTACAGAATACTTCAAACGAGGTGAAAGAGTACCAGTATATTGCAGACTGGCGTGAGACCCTGATGTTTGCCCAGCTAATGGACCACACCCGGCCCACAAGCGCCATTAATTAAACTGGCCGCCGTGTCCACTCTGCCACTGAATGCCGTGGTTATCCATACCATACCTACTTTTTTTTTGTAAGTAATTGAGTTTGGCAGCATTTGGGAGGTGGTCCACCCACTCAGAAGTCTTTTGCGGCTCTGGTATTCTTTATTTATGTAGTTTTCAAGTCGCTCCGTGGAACGTGTAACTAAATAAAGAATACCAACGTTCCACGGAGCGACTTGAAAACTACTTAGGTGTTATTGTTATTTTTAACTTACACCCTCTAAACTACATACATCACTTTTGAATTGGTTAATTCAATACCGACATTTCTCATAGCCAAGTTAGAGATGAAATACTATTATTATTTTACTATCAGGTACCCACTTATATTTTAACGGCCTCTGTGGCGCAGCCGTAGTGCGCTTGTCTGTGTCACCTGAGGTCCCGGGTTCGAATCCCGGCCAGGGCATGATGAGAAACGAACTTTCTCTGATTGGCTTGAGTTTTGGATGTTTATCTATATAAGTGTTTTTTTTAAAATATAGTATCGTTGAGTTAGTATCTCGTAACACAAGTTTCGAACTTACTTCGAGGCTAACTCATCTGTGTAATTTGTCCCGTATATAGATATTTATTTATATTAAAAGAGAAACTAAATGAGGTTTACCTACCAATCTTAGGTGAATTTCACAATTGTTTTAAACAAATTTCGGTAACATAGTACATGGCATACGATGCTTAACACAACTGAAAATTGTGGTTAAGAATCTGTAGTGTCTAACCTTAGTACCCGAAGCCCCTTCCTTACCCACCATTGACCCGTTGACCTCTGTCATTTGCCCGATAATGGCGATATGGTCCAATGTAGTCGTGGTATGTTATGGCTTGTTACCTTCATGAGGTAAAGCAGTGTCACTTGACCTCGAAGTAATGAAGTGAGTCCTATAAAATAAAAAGTCTAGCGTCTTGAATTAGAGCTTTTCTTATTTACCTATAGGCAATACATTTGTTAAGATAGTTTTGACTGAATTCGTTTGAATATTACATGATGAATAATTCGCACGTGTGAATAACGTTTTGAGCGGAGTCATTCACAGACGTCTGTTTCCTGTTCTTTGTAAGTACTTCAAACTGCATAATTGGTTTAAATAGTTACCTTGAATTTCATCTTTGCGTAAAATACTCACAGAATTACATTTTTTATCAGTTCACTCATTCTGTGAGTTTTAAAAATAACACTTTCACGCAGAAACTAACGAATATGGAGGAAAGAAAGTTTACAGAGACTAATAATGTACGAGGGTGAATCCTAAAGTTCGTGGCCTAACCAAGAAAACATTTTTTTTTAAAGAGAAATATTTTTCGACACTATCACCGTTTAGTTGATTCAAATGCAACTGCAAATGCACTTCCTTCATCTCTCCTGCAATTTATTAATACCTTCGAAAAAAAAATGATTTGTCAAAATACTCGTCCACCGCAGCCTCGTCATTATAAAATTTTGATCCTTCCAAGTGTTTTTTTTTTAATTCGGAAAGAGGTGATAGTCCGACGGAGCCAAATCCGGCGAATAAGGAGGGTGTGGCAGCAGTTCGAAACCACAGTTGTGAATTTCAGCCATTGATTCTGCTGAGGTGTGAACGCGGGCATTGTCCTGGTGAAACAATTTTTTTTTACTGATCATTCCCGATCGTTTTTCCTTTATTTTTTCTTTTAATTGTCTCAGCAGGTTACTGTAATATTTAGAATTAATTGTTTCACCCTTTGATAAATAATCTACCAATATAACCCCCCTTGCATCCCAAAAAACAGATGCCATAACTTTGTTGGTTGACAACACTGCCTTTGCCTTCTTGGAAGTCGGTGAATATAAAATTTTACGGAGTTATTTTGTACTCGTCCATAACTTATATCAGCAATATTATTAATAGTTAATCTTCGGTCTCCTAATATAAGATCACAAATTTTATCCACGTTTTCCTGGGTCGTGGAAGTTGATGGCAGACCACTTCTGGGTTCGTCTTCCAGACTCCCGTCCGCGTTTTAATTCAGCTACCCACTTTTTTACACACGAATATGACGGAGCAGATTCTTCTAATGTGTTAACCATATCTTCATGGATTTCTTTTGGCGTTAACCCCTTCTTATACAGGTACTTCATATCTTCACATCATCCCAATCACAGCACGCAGTTAAATTTTTTCCATAGTAAGAAAACTTCACGACTTGCTTTGAAAAAAATATTTAACAAAGACAAAGAGATGTATCCAATTGCAAATTTGCACGCTTACTACTAAATATACAAGCTACAAAATGAGGGTAGTAAAAAATTATAGACATTTATTTACTTGGTGAGGCCACGAACTTTTGGATTCACCCTCGTAATATAAAATAATAAGCCTGCCGCAGACTAGAATTAAATTATCTATTGCAGATAAGAATTAAAAACTTATAGCTTTACCTTTTTCGGATAAGTTTTATATCAAGCCAAGATTTCCTATTGTTTTTATGTAAACTGTTTACTAATCGTACACCGATGAGGATATTGTGAACACTCCCAGAGTCCCAGATGTTCGCGATGTAATCGCACATCACACGCACGCCATGCCATCGTTGCCGTCTCCCGCTGAGTATCTATGTAGGTACTATGGCCAACTGCTTAATTACACATAAATATACCACTTAGTTCTATTAAAAATATATATCTATTCCACGAAACAATAGTCAACCTGCAAGAGGCGGTATTTTCTTTTTAATTAAATTGAAAAGACTCGTGACATTCGCATAAATCTGCCTCTAATCACATGACTTTCATTATTTCACTAATGCTGTTGTTTTAATTTTGGCTTTATCCGATTTAGTACTAATTACTTTGTTTTGTCCGACTTAGGTCGAATTATAAAGGTGGCGTGTACTATTTTTTTTATTTTGATACCTATATAATGAAATACTTTGAAATACTATTACTTGTACTAAGTATCTACCTAAAGAAGTAAAATTTAAGTATTCCGATATTTCTTTTACAATATTTATTCAGTAGGAAATCTACAAGCTTTCGCAGTTTGTTTTGCAAGCGTTGATGTCGATATCAGTGATGATGTCATTTTGAGGGTTATCGTTTTTATTATGGTTTTATTTTAAGCTTCTAGTTGAACTGAGTAATTTTTATAATTCATATTAGACATATAATAAACGTTCTTAAAAATGAAAAATATGAAGCAATTCTTTAGTAAACGTATAAAGATGAGCATTAGTAGCTGGCTTGACCATCTGCTGACTCAATTTTGGGTCGTTGAACCAACTAGAGTTGGTAAAATATCGTTTAGTCTCTTTGTAACAGAATTGAAACAATCACTAAAACCTCTATTTCGTATATTTAGTATATAATATAATCACATTTTCATTTATCTATTGGATTGAAAGCACATGTTCGTAATACGTAGAATACCATTATACTACTCTGTCAAGAAAGTAGCGGGAAAAGATCAATAATACACAAACTGTTTGTTATTCATCCAAATTTATTTTATCACCTTCAAAATATGCTCCTTTAGAAACGATACACTTACGCCAACGAATAATCCAATCATCAAAACATTTTTTAAACGCTGTTTCCGGAATTGAGGTCAGTTCTCGCCGCGAATTCTCTTTTATGTCTTCTACCGATTGAAAACGGGTGCCACGAAGTGGTAATTTGAGTTTAGGAAAAAGAAAAAAGTCGGCTGGAGCCATATCTGGTGAATATGGTGGTTGCTCGATGGTATTTGTTGAGTGTTTGGTTAAAAATTCGTTCACAATGATGGCCTTGTGCGAAGGTGCATTATCATGGTGCAAAATCCAAGAATTTTCTTTCCACAAATCTGGCCTTTTTCGTCGGATTTGCTCTCTTAAACGCCGCATAACACTCAAATAAAATTCCTTATTTACCGTTTGACCTTCCGGCAAGAATTCCGAGTGCACAACACCGCGATAGTCAAAGAAAACAGTCAACATGACTTTGACTTTTGAACGACTTTGGCGTGGTTTTTTCGGTTTCGGTTCAGTTGGAAGGCGCCACTCCGAAGCTTGTTGACTAGTTTGCATGTCAAACTCGTAAACCCACGTCTCGTCACCAGTAACAATGCGTTTCATGAATGTTGGGTCGGAATTGACTCGTTCTAGCATGTCCTCAGCGACTCTCATGCGATTGAGTTTTTGAAAAAAATTCAGGTCTTTTGGGACTAGCCGAGCGGCAACATGTTTCATACCCAAATTATTAGTTAAAATGGTACGGATCGACTCGTGAGATACAGAAAGTTCGGTGGCTATCTCTCTCAAAGTTGAATGAGGATTTTCAGTCACTATTTCCTTCACTTTTGCGATGTTAACTTCAGTTGCAGACGTTGATGCCCTACCAGAGCGAGGCAAATATTCCATCACATCTCGACCGCTTTTGAACGCTTTGTACCACTCATAAGTACGAGTTTTTGATAAAGTCGATTCACCGTAAGCCTTCTGTAACATTTTCAGTGACTCCGAACACGATATTCCATTGGCAATGCAAAATTTAAGACAAACTCTTTGTTCGATGTTTTTATCCATTATGAAATTAGCAATACACACTAGATATGATATAACTAAAAATAGCACTGTATTTAATGTAAACAACAGATGCAACTCAAACTCCGCGCCAAAATGGAAAACAGTTGTGCCAATCTAACAACAACAAAAAAAACAAAAATTTGAATTTGGAACCATAAATAAATAATCCATTCCCGATACTTTTCTGACTGAATGTATTATACATCCAGTCCATAAAACCCTGCTCCAGAAATTGATGTAGTTAGCCTTGATACCAACCCACTAATCGCCTAGGTAAGACAAATTGTTAATTTAATTATCAATTATTTTTAGCTTTTTTACGGCTTTTTTATTTTTTAACTTCAAACTGTGGGACAATACATAGCTTCTACGACTCTAGAGAGACCTGGAGTGATCCCATTCTACTCTTGTCTACGGAAAAACACACGGTGTAAAAATTGGAAATATAAGGGGTCAATCAATATTGGGATCTTGCTTATCTTTAAATGCAAAAGTTATTTGATAGGTTGGCTAATAAAGCACACCGCGCGAGTAGCATCGCGCCTTATCAGTCGACGAGTCACAAGGTCACATTACTCAGTTCGACTGCTTATACTGACTTCTGTCAATCGCAACCTACATTATAAATTATCTTAACAAATCACATTACATTGTATTGACTTTTGCCTCTTCTTTGACACCGGCGACGGCGGCGCCATTGTATAATAATTGTCGATAAGAGGTTTTTTCGTTTTAATATGTACCTGCTTTGTATATTTGCATCAGTAAAGGTACCTTACTCTTATTATAACTATGCTGAACGTAGGTATTTCTTAAATAAGGTGTCCTTTTTTGGTGACACAAGTAAACAATTTTTTTTTCCAAAAATATAAGAATATTTAATAATACTGAGTGATATAATATTGTAAAAATAAATAGGTTTTACCAATTTCTGTGTACATTATAGTTACTTGTAATGCTGCAGTATTAGAATGTATGTTTACTATTTTTAGCTTTTTTTGTGTTGTTATACTTGAAATAAAAAGATTTAACTTTGTATTACCAAAGTAACGCTACTTTGGGCGTCAGATTTAAGAAGTTTGGAGATCATCCCAATCGTAAAATCGTCATATCAAAGACGTAGGTACCTTCTCAAATCCAAAAGGATCGTTTCACTATCAACGTACTCACAGCACACTAAAGGTAAACGAATTCTCATGTTTATGTTTACCTTATTGTTCAAACGCATTAGTATAGTAGTTGAGACACTACTGACCTTCTCATCCACTTGTAGCATATATTTATTGTTGAATATTTGATTTGTGAATTACCTTGTGATTTATTTCGTTATAAACAAATGAGTTGCTGTATTTTTTTTATCTTAAACCTGAATAAGTAAATTCTTGTAACGATAATACTACGTTTAAAAATGCTAACAGTCAAAAATCAGAGAAATGTTTAAATTGTCAAAATTTTAATAGGTTTCTATACAATAATATAAGGAGGAATAATAGAGCTCGTTTAAAAAAAAAGACTTATTTCAAGATATAGGCAAGACTATTTTAGTAAGTTTAAAAATTTATTGGCTTTCTTAATGGTTCTGCCACCTACGCGCAAGAGTTCATTATATTTAGAAGATCTGGTACTTTTAGTATAAAAAAAGTAATACTTTCCGAATTTTCTTGTCGTCGAAAATTTTACAAAAGTAACAATCGATGATTTCTTTTTATAGAACTGCATACTTTTATGTAATGAATAATACATATCATATATAACTATGACATTACCGATAGCAATCATAATTATAAGGATTAAGGGTATTATGGATGAAGTTATAATGGCTTTTGCTATTTAATTACCATAGAATGACAATCATCTAAGTATAAAACAATGCATGCTATTGTTACTGTACATGCAACCTTAACTAATGAGAATATTTCAGTGATACAAACAGTGCCATAGTAGCTCTGACGTCACGTCGTGTATCATACTCTATGGGTTACTTTACTTTTGCCGTATTAACACATCTGATGTGACTCACTGCCTTTATGTCTAGACTCTGTCTGAAATTTTACTATTTATGTACTCCTGAAGGTTTTGTCTGTCTCTGTGTCTATCATCAGAATCGGCATAGAAATTTTTGAGTTTATCCGTTAAAACGAAAGTACAAATCTTTTCTCATTAGTTCCTACGCAAGTATTAATAGTTTGTATGAATGAATGGTAATTATTAAGTATTCGTAATAAGAATCGATTCTTGTCGAATCTTTGGGGAAAAATTCGCAATAATTTATTTGGCCAGGGTATATTATTGATATATTTATTAACTAGCTGTTCACTGACAATTTCCATTCTCTGTTTTAACCCTTTTTTCGCAATAAAAAGAACTTCCTCTGGGTCAACTCTATCTCTGTACCAAAAATCAAAATGGTTTCATTAGTTCAGGCATTATAGCGTAAAACTTTGACAGACTTGAGTTACATTCGCATTTATATTATTACTAGGGATAAATTGCCGTCTTTAATAGAGCCTTTTCCAGACCCTTAATTAATATATACGCGATATCTCAAGAAGATAATGCGTGAAGAGGTAACAAACAAACTTACTTTCGCATTAAGTTATAATATAAGTTGGGATGATGTTTCTCATAATATTACATATTTCATTGGAACGGTTTTTATGTCCTGGATATTTTTAAATATCAAAGCGATTACCGTATTATGACAGAAAAGTATTTTGAAGAATTGTCCCAACATCAAAATAAATTTTACGAGTGTGGCAGGTAGGAGACGCGGGGCGAAATGGGGCGCGGTATAAAACGAAGTGGAACAAAATCTAAATGTTACTGTGGCATTTGGGTTGGCCAATGCAGACTTTCTTTATTTAATACTTTTTTGTGAGAGAAGAGAATCGAGTAAGCAAAAAGAAAAAACAAATAGATGATATCAGTGTTAAAAATTTCTCATGAAGCTTTAGAGCCGATGTGATATGCTGAATGTCTTTGCTATGGATGAAGTAGATTAAGTATTATTTTTGCTTGGAGATTAACTACTAGTGCAATCCGAGACCACAAACGGAAAAAATGGGTCAAATTTTACAAATATCTAGACCGGTTTGGGCTGTGCTTTGATATGTCAGTCAATCAGTAGGTAATCTTTTATAGATATACGAAATTCTAACTTAAAAAGACAAATAGAACAAATAAAGTTTACACTACCTACAATAGTGCAAAAATTTGCTACCTGTCCAGTACTATTTTTTTCAGTAGCATGTTGAAACTCAATTTTCTGTTAGAATACTACAGAATATATGGATAGGGTTCACAACGGCCCCCTTCATTGGTGGACGTCAGTGATTTATTATGTCTGTGGCTTTCCTTCAATGTGTTTTTTTAAAATAGATATTAGTACCTATATATTGATCAATAACTTCTTTATACAACCACTAGCCTAGCGATTATTGATTTTCATGCAAACTTTCACCCCCCATTTTAATATTATAAGGGCTGATATATAAAAAATCCTATGATATATATAAACGCGGATTATTTACCACATGCATACCAAATTTCATTAGAATCGGTCCAGCAGTTTAGCTGTGAAAGCGGAACACAGACAGACTTTCACATTAATTATATATGTAGGGAATATGACAACAAAACCGAATTATATACTATTAATTGTTTTCATTACAGGCATAGGACTGCGACCATACGGACTGTCCCTGATATACCTGCTGCTGTATCTGTTAACGCCGCTTATAAAAGTTTCTCCAAGTTGCAACCAAGGCAAAGGTAAGACGGTGCTAACCCGAAAATTCCTAATATTTTTTATTTAATTTTTATATGTGGGCAAAAAATTTTTTTTTACATTTTAGGAGGGTGTTGTATTTAAGAACAGTGTAGGACGCCTACATACATAATCCATTTCTATATCATTTATACACTCGCACAACATAATACAGTTCAAATTTGACCATATCGTAAGATAATAAATAACGCTGAGCTATCATTCCTAGCTAATGTATTAAAATGTTTGCTGACAAGACTAATGCAAAATGCTGTAAGTGATCCAGGTGTAATCGAAGTTAGTATTTAAGTAAACATTTGTTTGTAAAAAAAGTTTTATTTAGTTTCGAAGGGTCTTTAAAATAGTATATTTAAGTGGTCCAATACGCGCCTATGTATAATATCCGGCGCTATAATCTATTTTGAGCGAATTAATGTGAATGCTATGTTGCACCGCACCAGGCAAAAATATCTCGTGTTTGCACAGCAATAGTGTGAGAGCTATTGAGGCCGCGCACAGAGCACCAAAGGGCGGCGCTAACGATCTTCGCTGCTCTGTGTGGCCGTCGAATGTAAAGCTTATCACGGTTCGCTTGCTTATGTGTGTGATTGGAGTATGTAGGTTAGTAAAATATACACAGTTTGCTCGTTTTTATTGCAATTATTAAAGAAGTTTGTTTTCGGCATTACAAAATTATTTTTTTCAAATGTAAATACTTCATTCTGCTACATCCATACATAAATAAATCTTGAACTTGTTTCATTTACAAACTATATTGTACACACGTGTAAAATCTTTATTATTAAGTATTTTGTTTAGTATTTATAGAATTGGACCACCCCATCTCTTTCTCGTGGATGTCGTAAATGGCGATTCAGGGATAGGCTTATAAACTTGGAACTCTTCGTATACGCGATGGGCTAGCAACCTCTCACTATTTGAATCTCAATTCTATCATTAAGCCTAAGCTGAACGGAGCCTATCAGTCTTTCAATAATGCTGGCTCTGTCTACCCCGCAAGGATATGGACGTGATTATATGAATGAATGATTAAGTATTTCGAAACTTGTATTTACTTTTTGCAACTGCATTAGTTGAGATGCGAACGTATAGATTCACGTGTGGAATGCATTTACATCCAGAAGTGCAAGAGTTCTGACTGGCTCAGTTTTTACCAGACTTTAACAACTTACTTGTCGCCTTATAAAATAAAATACATTAAGGTTTACAGAAATAATATGAAAAAAAGGATTTCTCCATTAACCTAAATTGATAACATCCTCATATATCACTTCTTTTACAGGTTTCTGCGGGCGTATTCTTCTGTTAAACGTGCTGGTTTCTATCCCGCTGTTGCTAGTCCACGTAGGATGGCACACGGCGCTTGCAGTGTTCTCTCCCTATGGGTCCTTGGTGGAAACCTACCCGCTCGTCCAGCGCATCGGACACAACCTCGGTCTTGTCAGCTACGACGTTATAGACCCGCTGATGGCCGTACATTATCTTGCACCAGAGGTACGTTTTCTTTCATGACTATTTATACTATCAATAAGCCAAACAGCTCAACGTGGCCTGAAGTCTTTTTAAGTCTGTTGGCTCTGTATACCCCGCAATGGATATAAACGTGATTATATATATATGTATGTTATTTAAAACGACCTCTGTGGCGCAGCGGTAGTGCGCTTGTCTGTGTCACCGGAGGTCCCGGGTTAGAATCTCGGCCAGGGCATGATGAGAAACGAACTTTTTCTAATTGGCCTGGGTCTTGGATGTTTATCTATATAAGTATTTATTATAAAATAAAGTATCGTTGAGTTAGTATCTCGTAACACAAGTCTCGAACTTACTTCGAGGCTAACTCAATCTGTGTAATTTGTCCCGTATATATTTATTTATGTACTATTTTTACTTATCGGTTAACTTAGGGGTCGCTTTAAACAGTAGTTAAGTAAAGTTGTATGTGAGAAGAGCAACTTTTCAAAGAAATAACTGAAGCAAAAACAATAAAGAACATTAATAGGTATTTACGAACTAACGACGAAAAATAGGTCTTTAAGCTTCTATGAGTACTTTTTTATTTATTTTTAATACACTAAAGAGGAACAGATTTTACATAAATTGTAAACCTGATAAAATGTACTACTATCTATATTCATATATTTCTTTTCAGTTAATAATGACCCTGACTTCTGTGCTGGTGTATGTAGTGGTGCGAAAACTAACACAGGAAAGCTCAGGGGAGCCGGAGAAGAAAGAGTCGAAGCATCAGCAATATCCTACTCTAACTAGTGCTGGTGAGTACTGTTGTACAACATATTCCCTTCATCATAATTATCAAGGTCATTTGTTTTGTAAACAATTTGATCTAAAGAAATAATCCTGAAAAATATGAAATATTCTGTCCTATATTTAATATAACCGGTGGCGAGCATATTTAAAAAAAAAAGTTATTTAGAAAAGTTATTTAAAATAGTGTACTTAACCAGCCTACACTAAACTCTTAGCTTGTGTTGTGGGTTCAATAGATGCATATCTACAAAAATAAAAGAAAAAACAATACGCTGCTTATGCTTTTAGATTGTCTCTAGTAGTTTAACCAACCCATTTGTTCCAGGGAAATACCTGTGTCTCTTCCTAATAATGTTCTCCGGTATAATGCGTCCCAGTGTCACCTCCGGTATATATTTCCTGGTATTCATGGGCGCGGCGACAGCGTGGGCGTTAGGGCAGCCACTAACGCGAGGGTTCGCGGTCGTCGGAAGATGTTTGATGGCCATCATGGCTGTTCATGTACTGGTGTTACTGGTCTATCAGTGCAATTGGCTTATAGAGTTTTATCCGCCGGATATGAATATGGCTAGGTAAGTATTTGTATTTGAAACTATTTCTGACCCTGTCACAATTTGAATATTTAATCTTAATTCCATCATTAGCCATTCCGCTGAAGGTGATCGATTCTATTCTTCGATCCTACTGTCTGCGATGATGGTGTGGCCGAATAGCTCCTTAGTTAAATGCCCCGTGACAATTTCTTTTATTAAATATACAAAAAGAAGCTCTACTAGTGTTGTAATATTTACAATCCCTAATATGGTATAATCCAAACCTACCAAAAAATATTTCAGGCAATTATTTTTTTTATTTAAAGAAATAAAATGTCTTCATCTAAATAGGTCGAAACTGACTTTATGATTATATGATTTATTTCAGATATTTTGGATTAACCCAACTGGTTGTCATCAACGATACAGATCCGCACAATTTTTCGTACGTAGTGTCAGAAGACCAAAAGTGGGCGACACTTGCAAGCCCCTTCGTGATATTGTTCACATATTTTGTGCTCGGGATTGAAACCCGGGAACTCCTCAAACCAAAGGTAGGAATAAAATGTTATAGCATTGTGGTTAAAAAATTGACTTGTTTCTCTTGACTAACCCGATATTTGCAAAATGCTTGTTAAACTAAGTTTCGATTGGGAGTTTGCTTTTTTTATACTGAGTACTGCCTTTAGCTATGCCAATAAAATGAAATTTATTCATTTTTTAAAATATAAATGAAGAGTCTAGCGAGCGCAAATATCTTTAGAGTCTTAATGATTCCGAGGTCGAACTTATAAGTATTTAGTCACCAAACTAACATGCAGTTTCTGAACATGTTTATCTCCTATGCTATCAAACGGGGATGTTAGCCGAAAAGAAAACTCGCGCTGACGGGTTTAGAGGCGGGCAAGCAGAATGGGTCTGTGTACCGTGGAGTCTCCCTCCAAGGCAGCACTTACCGTCAGAACCGCGAAAAATGGATGAAAGCCACTAAGAAGATAAGAGTAAGCCGCCACACGCACCTTCGATGTACATACAAAACGTGTAGTTCTTTTTTCAAACCTTTTTTGTTAGTATTTGACGTTCGCTGTTTTGATTCCTGTGGTAGGCTCATTATTTAAAAAAAAAATAGATTTGGCCGTAGTTTTGGAGGCAATGCAGGAAAAAAGCATTTATTAGTTAAAATTAGTTTTAGTATAGTTTTAGAAAATTATTACGCACCTCGTTTGTAATTTCTAGAATTATTCTAAGGTGTATTTATCAACATATTTGTGACTTACTTGTGACTTGACAGTTTTAACTGCATGTTTGTACATAATTTGATTCCTGACTCTTTTATCATCATCAGAGGTTGGATAATCGAGTGCAAATCACTAGCTATTTTGTGGTAACAATAAGAACTTAACAGTTTATTTTAAGATGCTATTTAGATTATGATTCACAATCGTCTTGTAGAATAAATACCTAAACTTATATTTTTACTTTAGGCAAACATGTGTTCAAATATCCAATATCTGACATGCACTTCTTTTACTTTATAATAATTTCAAAGATTTATGCATAATAAATTAAAATTTTTATTTTTTTATGTTTGCAACCTGCTTTCATTCTTTTGTAGGTTGCATTTAAGTACATAAATTCAAAAGCACTCAGCGGGAACGCCGATGAGACCACTCCTGTAGGTATTTCATTGTTTTTTATAGCTTGGCAAATGGTGACGGGATTTCTTTGACACTAATTTTATAATTGCGTTAAAAAAATAATGCTTTGCTTCTCTGTTAAACACATGGACGTTCAATCGCACATAACAGTGTCCCATAATCATCCAATAGGGATTTAATTTTATTTATGACTATCTACAAACCCCCTTTTTGATGATTAGTTTGTCATAATAAACAATGGAAAACTTTATCGCTATTAATTAAACTCTTACGCTAAGTTTTCATTGTCATATCATTCCCACAATATGACTGAAAATACCGAGCAAGGGAGATGGCACTGCTGCTCTATGTTCTGCACTGATTATATACCTATGTTTTTTTAATAAGTGTTGTTTAAATTCTCTAAATGTTGTGCACTATGATTTGTTACTCGCTAAGTCTTTGTGTATTTGTTTTCTAATCGATGTTACATGTTTTTTCGTATTCAGGTAGTATTGTATTAAGTAAGCTGATTAACCAATTCAAAGCAAATGTGAAAAATATACTTGCGAAGTACTATTTTAGCTGGACTTAAATTTGTGTTGTAATAGATCACAAGAGTTAAAGCTATTACATTTCATTAATATTCTAATGGTTTAGTTCTTCATCCTAATGTTAATCCTGGTTACCTCTTCACGTCTGGAGAGGAACCCGGGGGGCGCCTTAAGGTTATCTGATTCAAATATAATTTGGTATATAAATAGATGCCTTCCATTTTATTGGAACCGGAAGAAGAGAAGGGGAGAACTTATTATTAAAGTTCATGAATAGCCCCCAAATTTACTTATTTTGATTTATCCTGATCCCTGAAAAATTGTAAAGCCTTCTAATGTTACTATTATGGTGATTTAGCTGATGAACCGCACCCAAAGCAGTCCCGGCAAGCGTTGGTCCAGCGTGAGGATGTCCCAGCGGCCTCTGCGCCAGGACTCCACCGGCTCCGTGGTCGTCATGGGCGAAGGTAAAAATTCTTGGATCTTCTTTCTTCAAAAATCTTAGGGAATCTGCTGACATTAACTTAATTAAAAATATTTATCTTGCCCTTGTTCAATCCCTCTTAACCTATTGTATACCTGTTTGGGGTGGAGCTGCTGTAACACACCTATTAGAGTTAGAGAGAGCTCAAAGAGCTGTTATTAAGGTTATGTTACGCAAACCCAGAAGATACCCTACAGATACACTGTACAAAGAATCTCAAATGCTTACGGTAAGACAATTATTTATTCTTCAGTCAGTTCTCCGCCATCACAAAACAATTGTACCCTCCCAAATAAATCAACATAGAAGAAGAATACGAACCAATGTGCCTTCATTCAAATCTGCATTCGCCCAACGGCAAGCTTCATTCACTGGTCCCTTCTTATACAGACACTTCAATAATTTAAATAAAATTCTCAATATGAATAGAAAAAGTCTAAAAACGTCATTGAAAAATAACTTGATAGCATTGGACTACCTTGAAACGGAAAACATACTTAAGATTACAAGTTAATTTAGATAGTGCAAATTTCAATTTTTGAATACTCACTGTTTTATTATTATGTATATTATATATTTTTATAGTTCTGTATGGTTTAATTTTTATTTATTTTTATATATTTTTTTTTCTTCTCTTTGTCAATTTTGCAAAGACAAATAATAATAACGGTAGTAAATTGAGTTACTACTTCTTAAAAGAAAAATTGAAAATGTTTGTTAAAACTAACAGCTTATAACTTGTACCATACGCCAGAAGTCACTTGCGCTGCGCACTTTGTGTATGCGATGTCTGGTACTTACTGATGAACAAATGTGCTGCTACCCTCCAAGCTTTGTAATAAATGATAATCATAATTACTGTATTAAGATCAGAAATAATGTTACCTAGTTATTAAGACCATTATATGGGGTGGAGGGTTGGCAACCTGAGATACAGGATTTATCCTAGTTCAGGTGTCAACCCACCATATTCATTTTGTAACCTACCTTTTATATTTATTTACCTAACTCTGTTTATGGTGAAATAAAGATATATTATTATTATTATTATGTTTCTCCTCTTAGATTTCACGGGTCTATACACCCCGGATTTTTGAGAGGCTTGCGTGGGGATATAAATCCAACACGTAGAGGCCCTTTGGAGAAGTTGATGTTATGTTGTTCTCCTGCCAAAACCCGTTCCCGGGCATATCAATAGATGATATGTCCATGAACAGATCTCGGCAGGAGGTGAAGCTATTACAAAATAAGGGAAAAGGATTATGGTTTATGGAGTTGACGTTTGGATGGATTTTAACTGGGCTATTGCTGGAGAAGTTCAGACACCTGCCATAATCATGAATACGTGACTATTATGTGGCAGGTGGTGACTCGCCACTCACTAAATGGGCCCCTCAAATCAGTCACCATGATTAGCAACAAAGGGGCAACATCGGCGTGGGTGGCTAAGGATGTCGAGAGGTGAGACTGCGAGGCGTGAAATCATGGTGATCCAGTCAGGCACCCCCGGCGTTATGACATTTTACACTTCCATCCTTCGAGCGTATAGCTCTCGCGACTCCACTCTGACCGGCCGGTTAAGGCAAGCCAGAGGTAGGGGTCCTGTCCCTCATCGGTTTCCACTCCGACCTTGGCGAAGGAAGATCGGAGGCGAGGAACAGGGGCCTCCCCTGGGAGCACTCAGGTCCGTGGGGTCGCTACTCCCCAACAGCTCGCCACAAGCTGCCCTGCGGCGACTGATTGCACTGGGAAGGTGACCCAGGGGGCGATGGGGTCGTCACGTTATTATTATTCTACCTCTTGGTGATAATTCCGGTAACATAATATCAGTTTCTTTTTTCTGTATAATGTTTCAACTCGAAAATATAAATAACAGTTTAGGAGTTTAACCTTGACAATCGTAATGACTGGAGGTACTTATAAAATGTAATATTTCAGAATCTACGATGGTTGAAATGGACGAGCCAACTTTACTGGATGACATCATATCAGCTATTATCGACTTTTTTCAAGTTCTAGTCAGGTAATGATGTATAACTTTAATTAATTTACAAAATATAGGATTTAAAAGTTTTTATAACGACTGCAACCTTTGCCAACTCTTTTGCTCCCATGGAACTTTTCATAAAAAAGTAAACAATGAAAACATTATTTTCTTTTTAGATCGTCGTACATAGCGACTACGATCACAATGATGGCGTGGAGCATAATGTTCCACTCGTGGCTGACCTTCGTCTTCCTCATGTGGGCCAACATTGTTTGGTTGCGCCAGAATCAACGCTCCTTCATGCTCAAGACCAGTCCCGTACTCGTATTTTACGCGATGGCGTTGCTGATCTTGCAGTACATTTACGGCATGGATCTAACGGAAGCAGAGCTGCCTAGTAATATAACGGTGGGTATTTTATGGATACATTGTTTAACACAATTAATTCAAGACTAGAAATATTAACTTTAAGGTATTTAAAAAGAAACAGAGTATCATTTTAAACGTATTTGGGTACCTTATTTCTGATTTTAAATACACATTTGGTATGAAGCTTCTAACTAGCACATTCGAAGCGAATAATTCCTCCAAACGAAGGGTGTAGCCTGGACAAACGACAAGAGTATGATGATTCTTTTCAAACTTTTTAGGAGGTGAACCTCCGTCAAATAGGTGTGGCTCGAGCCGACGGCGAGCCCTGCGTGCCCTTGCTGATAAAGGCGCTATTCACGTGCATGTTCTGGGTGACACTCCGGCAAAGGGTGCAGGAAATACGTTCAAGGCGGCAATCAACCGTCATCTCTGATATGGCCGCGCCCTTTCAACTCACCGTGTCTACTGCGGCTAGTGGTAATTGTAGCCTATATCTTCTTTCTATCGCTTTATAATCATTAAATATACGATAGCCTCCATTAAAATTTGTACTATTTCTGTAAAATCTCCCTGCGGTTTAATTTTTATTGACTGAGAAACAGACGGAGGAATCATTTTCTCATTCCTAGAAATATATATATTGATTATGTATGTAACGAGTGCATCATAACTCCGAATCCCACCTCAATTTGTTTTAAATTATACAAACATGGTTTTTTTTTAACGTGGCCCACAGATTATGCAGCATTTATTAAAGAACATATTCAAATTATTTCAGACATAATATGAATCATTTAAGTACTAAATATATCTAACGGGTTTGAATGCAGTACATCTATCCTTCTCTTTTTTTTGGCCATGGTGGTGTCATCATTTATATGCTGCTAATATGCAAACTTCCAGTGATAAGTAATAGCAGGAGTAGTAAATACGTGATTCATTCGAAACGATAGTCTGATTTCTCTTCGTTTATTTTTTAGAAAAATATTACGGAGAGTTAGTATCCGCTGTTCCACGAAAAGTTTTGCTATTGTTGTGTGTTAAAATGTGTTCGTTAATATCTAGATTGTACGACTATGTATTAGATCGCGTTCAAAATAATTACCTCATTAACGTGTTGTACCGAATGACTGCTGCAGGTCTGGCTAATGGTAAATATATAAGTGCTGAATTTTGTGATCGTTCTCAAATTAGTTTTTTTTTTTACTATGCACAAAATAAAAAAATACAGTCTGATAACTTAAACATCAGACCCCTTCTTTTTAAATAATTATGTGCAATCTAAATTATGACATTTTTATTATTTTATATCTGCATTTTACAATAGAAAAATATAAGTTAAATATCAGTCTACTTGAATTATATTATATTAAACTTCAATTTAATTATTTAAACAACAATGTCTACATCGAAATTATTTCTCATCGATTTACAATATAAGTGCACTATTTTTGGTTCTATAACATCCTTTATTTTTAATTTCATGCAAGAGATCATTTTCTTTATTTTAAGCCAGTCTTTTACACGTTTATAAAAAAGGTTGGTAAGTATATTTTTTGTTATAAAGTATGTACTACTATCTGTTCTATTTTATATTAAAAACAGTGTACCAAATACTGGCCACCTGCATTATTTTTAAAACGTTTGAAATTAGAATAGCACCAAATCGCTAATGCTTCTTTCATTTCTCTTTACCAGTAGTGGAAGCACAACGCGAAGACGAGCACCACTCCCGTCTTCTACGAGTACTGGGCACGACCTTACGTCGTCTTTGCGCCCGTTACTGGATCTACGTGGTCGTGATAATGCTGTTTGTTATTGGCATCACTGGCGATCGCATGACGATTTTCAGAATAATCTATATGCTACTGTTCTTAGTGTTTATGCTCATGTTCCAGGTAAACAGGTTTCTTTTATCAGTTTAAATTTCATCTGTCATTATATTAATTGTAATTTCTTTTCGATAGTTATAACATTGCAGTTTCACTTAACATAGCTTTTTAACCTACCCTTTGTATCATTATAAACTATATATAGGTATTTTCATCTTCCAGATAAGCTGGTATTACTGGCGAAAACTGATGTACCTGTTTTGGATAATACTCATCATATATTCTATGTTAAATTTAATATTGATATACGTTTATCAATTCGACAACTTCTCTACAATCATAGAGAACTACCTGTTGATAAACAAGACATTGTAAGTATTTCTGATTACATTTTTCAACAAAAACAGTGAGCCTACAATTTACCACAAATTATTGAAATTCATCAGTAATGACCCTATATTTAATACCTCATCTTAGGTTGGTCTTATAAGTCATCTAAGGTTGAACTAATATGACGATTTCGGCAGTTGCTATAGTCGCCTGTCGTACGTACCTTACTCCGATTAACAAAAATGAGAGATTTACACTTAAAATGTTATTATATTTATAACTACATTAATTAATTAACCCATTTTCAGACAACACGATTTGGGATTGGACACATACGACCCGGCAGATCTGTTTGTAAAGTTACTGACACCAACTCTATTTCTCATCATCACTATCATGCAGGTCCATTATTTCCACAAAGATTTCATGGTGCTGTCGGGTCCAAGCACGTAAGTAATCTTTTAAAAATGAATAAAGACATTCGACATTTAAATCCTTGCCCTTGTTAATGTTATAAGTTTTTAAACTTTTCTTTTTCTTACAGAACCAAAGATGTAGAATCTAATCGACAAAGTCCGGGTGCCGGTGGGTCTACTATAAAAGATGATGATGTAAGTAAAAAACTAAATTCTGTCTATATTCTTAACTGATATTAATCCCATTTCTATAAAACAGAAAAAAAATTAGGTATATGTTGAGGAGTTGGATTATTTAAACTCTTATTTTATGATTCAAGCTAAAGGCTAAAACAGAAAAAAATATTAGGTATATATTGAGGAGTTTGATTATTTAAACTCATATTTTATGATTCAAGCTTCCACCTCTACCTTTGGAAGAAGAAGGTCGGTTGAATAGAGATGCCAGCATCAGATGGAGTAAAGATGCTGATGTTAGAGTTTTGACTGTGAGCGACGAAGCGCCGCAAGTTAGAAATATTGAAGATCCGAATGTCACAACACAAAATGCCAATACCAGAACACCTCAAGATGCTAAAGCTAGAAACGTGAACGATTCTGATACCAGAAGATCGGACACAGAAGCAGATCACTCTTTGGGAATGTCGTCAAAAATACAGAAATCCATTATGCGGTAAGTACTCATCCGCTTATCTATTTTGCTGCAAGTATATATTCCAATATTATATAAGACCAAATATCCAATATTATATATAATATTGGATATTTGGTCGATTGAAATGGTTTGTTGATTGAAAATGGGGGAACAGCAAACCGCACCTATAAATAATTTATAGGTGCGGTTTGCTGTACCTCCATTTTTCTACCCCTCTATTTATTTTAACTAATTTGACTTTAACCAATTTAAATATATTTTCTATTATTTTCATATGAAGAAACTCGCGCACGTCACGCACTTCACGAACGTCACGCACGTCTCACATATCGCAAGGGTCTGGGGACTCCTGGCAAGGAACCGCTTTGTTCATACAGTGGCTCAAGGAGAAGGGCCGTGGCATCAGGTCGAAGTTCAACGCGGTGTATGACAAAATGCTGCTGTATTTGCATTTGCATTTGATTAAGATTATCTTCATAGCACTTATGCTACTCTGTGTTTGTAATGTGAGTATGAACTTAAATTAATTTTTGTGAGAACAATCACATTGCAGTATTTAAAAGATCGAGAAACCTTTAACTTGGTTCTACAACACACGTTAACATAATATACACACAAATTTAAAATAATATAAAATTTATGATTAATATGATGATATTCTTGACTTTGTGGCCCACTGAATAGCTGAATTATAATAAAAAAGCAACAACTCAGCGGTAATATTTTTTTCACCGACACAAATGCGGAGGATTCTGAATTCCGACATTTATATGATTGTTTATATCTGATTCTCTCGCAGGTATGCGCAATGCACGTGCCTATAATGATAATTATCTCCCCGGCATTATGGCTGGGTGCCAACAAGCAGAGATTATGCTTGCTCTTCTTGTCCACTCTAATCAGCATATACCTCATGGCGCAGATGGTTTATCAGATCAACTATATACAACATTCCTTCTTCGACGTCAACTGTACATCTGTGAGTACCAATCTTTAAACCACATGACTTTAATTTTATTGTTTTGAGGCCTGAGTTTTTCATGTTATAATTATAAAGAAAATTTCTTCGTTGGGTTAGTATAACATTAATAATAAGAAAAGAAGATCGAGGTTAACTAAATCTGAGTGTTTTTCTCAATATATATCCTTTTTTTGTCATAGACCGACGAGAATGATACACTTATTTCAACGATGTACAACAACGCCCACTGGGTCGGCTTCCATAAGACGAGTCGTGCTAAACCACTGGTAGTACTAGTCAAAGGGTACATCGGAATAATATGCGTGTTCACCTTCTACTCACTGCTCACATACCGAAATCAAACTAAGAGGTGTGTACCTCGCTTTATTTTATTCCTTCTGTTTTTCTTTTGTTTTTAAGCTAAAGCATTGCACTTCTGTTACTTTTCTACCCTTTATTTATAAGAAGAAATATCAGAAACATTTGATTTTATAAAACTAATGTTAAGCGTATAGTGAAAGCATATTCCTTTTATATAAATATAGATTATATTCTATAATAGTTTCTTACTAAATAATTTAATTTTACTCAAGAGTTTACTTCTTTTTTAGTGAAAGTGGATCGTCAAAAGTACAGGAAATAATATTTCCGGAAATAACTCGCAAAGAGGCAGATAAAGACATGATGCATTGTTTTAAATATTTTATCAACTACGGATTTTATAAATTCGGCGTAGAGGTAATTTTATTTAAAATATTACTATATTAATAATAGCTATTACATCGTAATTTTTTTAAGAATTCCAAAAATCTATTATTAATTGCATATTTAGTGCACTTAGGGTATCCTTTTCATAAAGGTATCCAATATACATTATTATTTTCTTGAGCAGGTGACATGAACACAGCGTTTTATTCATTTAAACTTTAACTTTTAGATAACTTTAATGTGCCTCATCGGCGTAATCGGATCTCGTATGGATGTGTACGCCGTCTTCTATTCGTTCTGGCTCCTAGTGCTCGTGTCTATGAAGAGGTCGCAGCAAGCGCGCATTTGGCCGGCATTCTGTTTGTTTGTCGGCGTGTTGGTTCCCGTGCAATATGCGTTGTGTGTCGGCTTTTTGCCGCAGTTCTGTCTTGATTATCCATGGAGTGGCAGTGATTCGGTAAGTATATATTTCAAATAGAAAAAGTTCTTACTGAGAAAAGTTCTATTCGGTCAGTGTTATTACACCGAGTCAATATAAATTGAACGCGATATCATTAGCGTACCCCAAGCCCAGAGTATTGTGGCGGCGCAACTGGGAACACAAAGATGTTTGCGAGAGAGAGAATGAAGCGTATTGCAAAGATCTTTGACGGCCTCCAACACCAAATTAAAGCGACAATTGTTATTACTACATATTTGATAATTTCTCTTTTTTTTAAATTTCAGCAAATGAAACATATCAGGACATGGCTTTTCCTTCCGTACCCCAAAGAACCTCCGCACGCACTGAAACTGGTGTTCGACTACTTCCTATTGCTGTTCGCCACACGACAGCGTCAAGTGTTTATAACGGAACGGAAATATGGCGAGAATTACGCGGGAGGCTCAAATAGTGAAGATATAGGACAAGACTGGGAGACGGCGCAATTTGTCAACCCCGTTCCTGACTTCCTCGGATATGTGGGGTAAATAAGTCTTGTTCATTTGAAGGATTTAGGTTGAATGAAAGTAAACTAGTGGATAAACAAAAGAGGAATAAAATAAAATATACCTATTGGTGCAAAGTATGGTAAGTGATTGAGAAACCTGACCCTCTTGTTTCTCAATTTTTCCATGGTCATGTTTCCTACCGTTGTAATGTACATTCTTGTTAGTTTAACTGTAACAGCTGTAAACTTTCACCGAATTTATTTAACTTTTATTTTAAAATTTATATTTTTTAGGTCTTGGCTGGATGTAGCCAAACGTATGGTGTTCTTAGGAATGCTGTGGGTGACCCTCGCTATCATGTTTATGACGGGAACAAATAGAGTCAATTTGTTCTCTATGGGCTATCTTATTGGCTCATTTATCTTCCTATGGCAAGGCACCGACTTCTATTTGAGGCCGAAGGAAATCATTTTATTATGGTGAGTGTCGTTAAGCCTATTCATTAGTACACATGTTTTGCTAACGTTAATAATTAATTTACATTGATAAAAGGTTTGAGACACAATGCGGATCAACGTGGCTCGATGCGATGAAGATCTCGCAGCTCAGTAATCTTTAGTAATTGTTCAGCGTAGCTGCGACTCAGAATGACGAAGTGAACTAAAAAATGTGCTTGCCAAATTTACCATTTTCAGTGACGCCACGTCGTTTCGCCTCGGGAAGTGTTGACAAATGCAATAACAAAAGCCCTTTTGCTTAATATGAAAACATTTGTGTTGTTAAAATTAAGTCCTATATGTTTGTCTGCATATCGAGAATTCATATACTCGGCAGGTGGTCTTGGCTCCTCCGCTACAACGTGTCAGTTGTAGTAGTAAAGTCGCTGCTCCAAATCCCGGGCTGCATGTTCAGCAGCGTGCTGCAGGAGCACGCGTGCTGGCTGGTGCAGCTTCTCGGCATCGGCTGCGTGGACAAGTTCGCCGGCGGGAACATAGCTCACTTCATCCGCATGCAGTACTACAAGGTATTGTCTTTATCCTCAAGGATTTTGTTGTCCTAATAACACATGACCTTTTTCACGATTTTTTTCATTGATTCGAGTCGTCACAGCTTTTTTACCTCGTGAATCTGAACTTGTAAATGATGGTAGTGAGTGCTTATTGTTCCTATAACGATCTGTAACATTAGAAGTGACACGCTTATTTTAATCTCTGATAAAATCTTTGCCGTCTTTGTTCGGATCTCGGGAGATCTATTTCTTCGTATGCGAATATAATTTTCATGAAATATTGGGTTTATAATGGGTTGAAATCTACATATTATATCGTCTTAATTTAAAATACCGGAGGTTTATTCTATAGAATAACTTAGTGGATGGTTTTTTCACATTGTGCATAGTCACTATTATACCTATCCTCCCCAACAGCCATCCATTTTACGAGTTATGTCTTCCGACCACAATAATTTCGGCAGGCTAATTCGCTGAGCTATGTCGGTGACTTTTACCTCGTTTTGCGTATTACATTGCAGGACGCAACATGTTCCGTGCCCCAAGAGGACATTGGGCTCGCGTGGGACGGCGTGTGTTTCGCGTTCCTCATATTGCAGCGGCGGCTGTTCAACAGCTACTACTTCTACAGGGTCATCGACGAGAGTAAAGCCACCACTGTCTTGGCTTCCAGGTACTATTTATTTAACCATTTGTAAAGTCGCCTGTATAGAAATATGACCCCCTCTTCATAGAGTTCCCATGTGAATGCGAAACCCGATGCGGGGGCATCAAGTTTCTCACTGTAATACCTGCATATTTCATATTTTTCTGTGAAAACAATTTGTGAAACCAGCGAGTTTTCTGACTCAAAATAAATCAATGAAATTACAGATATTCACTTCTAGCCCCATTAGGATTTCTCATCCGAGGAGTCATGTCAGAAGTTTGTATAGTGTAGTGTGTAGGAGTAAAAAGTGGTAAAGATTTTAAGTTAAAATAATTGCCGAAATCATTGCAGTTGTATGGAGTCTCCGAGGTGTGATAATTGTATAATCTGGGAATGTAATATTTTTTATTTCAAGAGGAGCCGAGTTGATCGAGGAATTGAGACAAAAACAGATGCGTGTACAAGAGGATCAGGAAGTTAAAATACTGGAGAAGATCAAAGTCAAAATGGAAAGGATAAAGGCCAATCAGAAAAAGATACAGGGTGCTTTAAATAAGGACCAAAGGCATCATGATGCAGGTATTGAAATTGTCAATGTTATTATATTTCCTGAGCGAATTAATTTTTTTTGTGTAAGACAATGAATGGCTAGATGAAGTGATTCTGAGAACTTAATTTAAGGATCATTATTGTTAATTTTATTTCATTTGAATATTATTTATCTTTGTTATATAAAGTAACATTAATCTTTATCAAATAAAAAAATGATACTTTCACCATGAGAACACAGAACGAGACTTGATGAATTACCAAAACTTGTTCTCATATGTTGGATATTTCAATGCTACCAAACAAAGAAGAGGACGAAGAAACTCAGCAATCGGAGCGGGTGCCGCTAGTGCGCGGGGACTCGGACGCCTCCCGAGGGTTCCACACTCCCGACAGTCCCAGCGTGGCCTCTCCTCGCGGCTTCCACACTCCCATCTCCGAAGCCTCCGCCCCGCCTTCCCCCTCCCACACCCCTCCCCCGGACCCTGTTCCTGTTCTACCACCGCCTAGTTCCCAAGGCGGTCCGCCATCCCCTTCCTCGGCTCTGATGACAGTATCACTGGATGCTTACTTAGAACCGAGACGGATATCGTTCGGCTCACCTCCGTCATCAGAGTTACTGCCCCGAGCACAGAGCCCTGAGGAATCATACCCGGTGTTCTCCCCGCCGCCGATCCGTCGCCGCCACACACTGGCCAGCCCCAGCGTGCTGCAGCGCTCTGTGTTGTCTCACTCCAGTCGCGCAGAGCCGAACTCGCATCATACATGTAACTACGGGTGTCGATACATAGTTTTAGCTGTCAATTTTCATCATTTATGTAATCGTGACAAGTGGCACAAACCTAAGTTCCGTTTTTATTTAATTTACAAAAACTGAGCGATGCGAAATCAATCAATTACAGGTTTTCTTTCTTCGTTCAGTAACCGTATTGGTTGATTTCTGCATGTCCTTTGGAATGATGATCTACCCATGTGTCACGATTAAATCTAAACAAAAACTTGAAACAGAATGAACATACACTAAATGTAACACAGTGTAAATATTGTAAAGCATATTGTGATGATATTTTTTGATTTATGTTTTTTATCCGTTAGGAAGTGAATCAAGCCCGGGTAGGCGAGTGTTAACGAAGAGACACGAAGGTACAGACCTGTGATTTGGTTGGTGTGGGAGGTGTATGTCTATTACCATGTCCTCACCATTAATACTTAAGCTGGTCGATCCAAAGCGTTTATTTTTTCTGTGTTTTTGACAGACATGATTCACGAACCGTCATTTAAAAAAGTACATACTTTCAAAGAACGTCGCTAGTTCTATCTGTATCTAAATAACTATTGTTTAGGCATAGACTTAACTTGTGACGTAACTGGATCAACGTATGCGACCAAATACATTTCGCGCTTCAATAACTTTCTTATAACCTGCGTTGGGTGGACGTTGTGTATTTTTAAACTGCATAATTTCTCAATGCTTTCCTTTCTGTCTGTGGTGTTGAGCTCTGTATTTCTTTATAGGCAGACCGCGATATAGGCAGCCGACCAGCCATCAAAAGGGTAACGTTTAAAAACGTCCTATCGACCATTATAACCAAATGCGATACTAACTTTATGCTTCGGTTGTGGTATTCTAGGCAAGTTGTATGAGACAAAATACGATTTTGAGGCGCGGTTGCGAATGTGTTGAAATTTTATACAATTGCTCGGTGTTTAACGCGTCGTAACCGTACCTATATAGTATTTTGGCGGAGTCTGTCTTGTTAGTCCTTTGTAAAATATGTAAAAAGATGTAAATAAATCAAAAGACAGAAATGCGCCTCTACACTGCTTGTAATTGTTGCATGAGCATACTTGATCTTGTGTTTTGATTGTTGCATGCGAATGGCTTGCACGATGCTGTGAGTAAAGGTGCAGCCAGATTGGGCGGTACCTAGAACGCAACGGTTTTTTTCGGGAAAAAGTCCGCAGTTTAGCTACACCTTTAGTGGTTTGTTTGTGGCTTTATAGAATTGTTATGGGTTGTTTTTTTTTTTCGTTTTATGCAAATTTTGACACCGATATTGTATGTGAACAAACAAACAAGTCAAGGGTTTACAACACACGTTTGCAATCAATTACTGTCGAATTAATTGGTCTATTAAATTGAAAACTATGTGGGATTATTTATATATTTTTTAAAAGATATATGAGAATTTTTTAACACATTTTTATTATTTATTATGTACATAACTATTATTTAATAACAATACTTTGAAAAAATAATTGGTGCTCATCAATTAGGTACATACTTTGTATATTCTCACGCTTTTATTGTCAAAATAAGTAATGGCGTAAGAATAAAGAATCGAAAAAAATATATTTAAAAGATCAAAATATATTGAAGAGATGGCAGTACTGTTTACCGTATTCGATTTGAAACTTTTGTTTTAATCATTATGATTCTTTATGATTACGTCAAATTAATTTCAACGAGATGTTCTTCTAACATTATGTTTTCCATACAGCGGTACGATCCGGGGACTACTACATGTTCGACGAATTCGATGACACTGAAGTTCCTATGAAGCCAGATGAAGAGTCGAGCGAAGATGAAGATGCGCCAAAACAAATGGGCATTGGCAAGGTACGCCCACAAATAATTTGGGAATCAGTTCAGCGATTTTGAGTCAGCATTAAGACCAGCACACGCACACTCATGCTTGTAAGTAAAGTAATTTTGAACGCGCCCAAACGATATCATAAAGCGAAATATAAAAATTCATGCACTCGACGCTCCTACAAATGAATCATGTATTTAAGAATGCTTTTTCAGCAGTATTTATAGAAGTATGCTGTTTCGTGCGGCGCTGCTCTTAGTTCTGGTTCCATAAATAATTTTAAATTTTTAATTACTACATTAGATTTTTTTATCTAGTTGTCGTACTAGACAGATTTTGTATAAGATTTTTTATTATTGAATGGGTTCATGTCATTGTGGTCTTGGAAAGCATGGGTCGTAAATGAGAGCTCTTGCAACGAAAATAGTCGAATTTTGGTTCGATATCCAAATTCTTATTCGATTTGATAAATGTTTTAGTTTATATTTTTGGCGGCCGTAATATGATGTAAAGTTGCAAAAGTTATTTTATTTGGGCTAAATATTTTGGGTATTGGCATGTAAGGAGGTGTATGAATTAGCCCTGTGTCCGTCTGGGTGTACTCCCGCATGTTCCGCCCCCTCTAATTCTAGATGATGTGAACATGTTATAGTCAGTATATCGGTTTATAATAGAGATTTTAAACGACGCTTTCGTGGACGTACAACGCCTCAGCGCAGCTTTCGGTGACTAACCTAATGTCCAGTGATAACTATTGCACAGCCAATGCTATAGATACACACGTTGCTTCTCCTACCTTTTACAAGCTTGATATTATTTTCATACGAAATCAGATTTGACATTTATGCGTTTTCGTATTTTCACGTTAAACGTGCACTTTATCAGGTTTTGACCAATAAAAGACGCGGCTAGCGTATCAGATAGTAGTGTTAGGGCAAGCAACGTGTTTAAGGCGTCGCAATGACCATGTTGGATGGTTAGCTGCTGTCGACGGTGATCAAGACGGACATAAAGCACGCAGTGTCGATGCGGCGGGCGTCCGCGCCGGCCGTGCGCTCCGCCAGGCAACACTCGCTCACCAGTTACCCGTCCTCTTATCCGGTCCAAGAGGTAATGTACCGATGTTGTTGATTGCATACGCGACTTAAAAGCCTAGCTAGCATCATAAACATTGACTTGGAATATGAATATCTTCCCCATCTCTAAAATATTTGAGGATTTCCGGGTTAGGAAAGCTAAGACAAATTTTTAGTTTATTTTGTAGTTCATTTCGGCTCTATTAACATTTGTGGATTGACCCAACAAACCCACATCAATCATGTGACAGACAGTGAAACGACAAGAGGACGAAGATATGTAAATAGTTATCAGATCAGGAAGCCAATATGTATATTGAGCTGTTAAAATAGAGCGAAGAGAGTGATGATTATGATGCAAATGGCATTACTAAGTAGTTGAGAGACTCATTATCGAGTACGAACGGTTATCAATATATCGTAGAGAATGATACGAATGGTATCACTGCTCGTCCTACTCTATACATTGAAGTGAGAGACGCTCTGATTTATTGGTTTTGATACCAGATTGAAACAAAAATAATCACAATGTATTTATGGTCAAAAGCTTTATAATATAGTTAATATTTTAATATTAAATTATAAAGCTTTTGACCAAAAATACAATTTATGAATATGCAATCAACAATATCGTCTTATTATACAGACAGAAGTCATCGTATCTGAGGTACCATTATATACATAAATATTTTTAATCTTTTCTGGAGCATTACGCGATTATGCATCTTTAGTCGTACTTGCATATCCTTCCATATATTTAAGTTTATGTTGCGCTGCATGATAGGCTTATTATTAATATTTTTGTTTGGTGTTCACTTTTCCTACTACTAACCGTAATTTTAGTACCATTTCTTTTTTTAACTAATATTGATTCTATTGATAATATTTAATTTCATATTTTTTAACTATATTATTTTTTTGGTAAGTAATTTGAAATATCCAATTATATTAATGAACGAGATTTTCTTGTCTATGGTTTTTTGGTCCTCAATTTTAGGCCAAATGTTCGGTGGTTGCGATTGTAAATACACGGTTATACAGTTACATTTTTCTGTATATTTTCCTTGTATGTCTTGAGTTTCGGAATTTCCGAAATCTTATCCATAGCACGTGCCATCTAATCTGCGTGCCAAATGTCAGTAAATCCTTTCTTAAAATAGCTTCGCCTATGCATAAAATGTATAAATCGTATCAGAATAAACAGCTCTAATTGGCTAAATTCTATTTAGTTTAGACTGAACAGAATGGTCAGTGAACAAACAGCCTTATTTAAATGCATACGTATTGAAGAAATGCACTTACATACAGGCTCAAAGTCACCGCGTCCGAACTTTGGAAGACGAAGAGTCTCCCGACGATGATGACAATCTGCCCACGGAGAGGGACCGCGATGACCAGGGCTCAGACATCGAGGAGTTTGCAGAGGAACCAGGTGACTTTATTTCTTACACGTCATTACCCCTGGTGAAAAGACCGAAGTCACTTATTATCATAATCCAGGAGTGCATGTAGTACCTACTCATTTGTAGTTTACCTTAACGTCAGGGCGAAATCCGATTGCAGTAAATCAAGATATACGTCAGGGTAATAACATCCAGTGCATGTGCAGGTTTTTATAAATATAACTAAAGTACTCAAGTCCGCCCTTAGCTCGCGTAGATTACCTTGATACACCAAATTGCAAATTTCATATCATATAGACTCAGCGGTTTGGCCTGTGCGTTGATATGACAGTCAAACTACCAGTGTCCTTTTTTAAAATTTTTGATTTACTACTTTCATTATTTACAGAATTCGAGACATGGTTCGACAAGTTGAAGCGATACGCAAAAATGGCGTGGATGATCATTTCTAGCTTTTTGATATCTGTGACCCGTTACCTGATGAGGTATTCTCGGGACTACAGATACGTATCCAGGACTCTTTCTCTGGAGAAGAAACTGCTGAAGGTAAATTAAAGAGTTCATTATTGAACGAAGTTTCCCCGGGGCTTTGCTTTCTTAAGAATATCCTGCTTACAAAAATGCCAACTTTAAAAAAAAAAGTCATGCATAATTCATTTCGCGTTTGTCCCGGTTGTATTCACAAGTTGGTGAGGAATCGTTGGGAGATGGACTTGTAAGACTATGAATATCTGAAAAGAAAGACGGAAGGTTTTTGCTCTGGGGAGACGAGAACAGCTATAAAAAAGAACACACATACATACTATAATCACGTCTTTATTCCACAACTATTTGGAAAGGCCACGTTCAGCTGAACGACTTAATGACATAATTGAGGTTGCGAGAAAAGTGACAGGTTAATAGTCCCTCGTCTTAAAGAAGAATCCCAAGTTTATAAGCTTGTCCATTGATTGGCTTTCGCAAAAGTAAATATATTAAAGTAATAATTAAATTTAAAAAATATTTAACAGGAGAAAGAGGGCTTCGGAATGGGAATAAGAGAAGGTTCACAAATGATATGGGAACCATTGCCAGAAACAATTGCCTATCAAGCGCAGTAAGTACCATTAATTTATAACTTAGTTGTTTTTCAAGAGGAATTGCATGGTCTAGTATAGTTTTTATTGGAATTGGTATACTATCACTGGTTGAAACATATAGTGAAATAACTTATGCTTCAGTACTGCCTGCTTGCATGTTGTAGGTACTAAGTTAATATGGATTTGAAATGCATTGGAAATTTTGTTTAATTTATTTAGATATTGAAACAAGATTTTAAGAACTAGAGTAGTTGTGTTAACATATAGTTATTAGCCCTAATAATGTAGTAGTGCTGATTAATAAATGCATATTAGAGTGTAGTTTCTAGTAGTGTTTTATTTGTGCATGCTGCATAGTATTAATATGGATAATGATAACAATACTCTGATGGTACCAACAGAAGACATGGGGTTTGTATTATTATTATTTTTTTAGATCAATGATTTAAATATCAAATATGATAAATAGGCTTTGTTTTACGTAGTTTTACCAACTGATAACTTTGCTTAAGTAGTGAATCGTTAGACTGTAATCATTTAGCCATTTCATATCATGAATATTATAAGCCGTTATATATCATTATATCATCCGTGGCAAACCTCAGTCATTTATAGCTCGGTGGTGGCCATAATTGGGGGTGGGTTTTTCCAGCCGTAAGTTAAGCGATATAAGCGTTCCCGAGATTCGAATCTTGGCGCCGAGCATGGAACGAGGACTGGACGCCTCGCCGCCGCCACATCACAGAGACCTTCACGAACTGACGTCCGGCTCCGAAACGACCCGACGCGATGAAATGGACGACGATACATCGGAACACGAAAGCGCGTTTAGCCTCCAATCTAGCGGAAGGTTATAGAATGAAAATAAAGATTTGCACTGTTTTCAAAAGTAACGCTGTTCATTATAAATATCTGTTAATAACATGGGTTTTAACGTGGACGTCCTATATTTGGACCACGGCTGCTGAAAAGCTGTAGAAAAATGATAATAAAAGATACGTGTGCGTTAAAACTTGTGACATTACCAGTATTTAACATATTTGAAAGCGATTTAAGAAAGGCGCGTTTTTTTTTAAGTTTTATTCAATGATTTCAATAATATTATATTTTTGAATAAGAAGCTGTGCAAGTTTTTTCTGTTATCGTCGTATGCGATGGGCTTCGCTGTGTATTTATGGAATATTTCGTATTTATATTCACTCATATTGGTCTTGTTATCGCATGTTTTCGCAGCTTCGATTTGTCGCTTAATTTTGAAATGGTGTGGTAAGTATTATTAATCGTTGTTTTGTTATTCGAAGGCGATGCTATATTATTTATTAAATTATATTAAAATATTAAAATCATTATATATAAATGAAGTACTAAGCGATATTTTTACATAATATACATAATTTGTCTACTTTATTGATTGATATACATATTTCTGTAAATAACTATGACCTATTCAAAAACACTTCTCTGTTAAAGACTCTATGCAGAGAGAATTAATGTAAAACAAAGCGATGAACTATTTACTTACCGCGATATTGTCTCAATCCTTAATATTTTACATTCATTCTCGCAAAATACTTATACCTACGCTGCACGTTGAGTCTTGACCAAAAACCTTTTCACGAACTTTCTACAAATGGGTATTTACTCTTGCTATCATACTCTCAAAGCACAAGCAATGTATAACACTTACACTCCATATTAAACTCTTTTATTAACATAACACTGACTTTGCATGTCGGTTTGCAGTAAAGACGTGACTACACTGGAAGAACAAGACGATTCGATGTTCAAGCAGGGACAATCTCCATTCGTATACCTTATTTACGCGTTGTGGTATACCGTACTCGCGCATACCGACATCGTGTGTTATATGATGGTTTTTATTAACCAGGTAATGTAAACTTACAATTTTTAAGGTTTTTTTTTTGGAAGTAGATTAATGTATGTGTTTAAACAATATCAATTGAGAAAGCTGAAGTGACGTCTGGTGAAAAGTATTAAGATATTAAGGAGACTGTGCTGGCGAAGCCTTCATAAGCTTAAGCTATTTTATAAACAGTCCTTAACGAACATAAACAAATCCGTAGTTATCTAATTTACCTATATTTTGACTGGTTTTTCAACATATAAGACATGCTTTATCTAATTCGCTTTTTCATATATTTTTGTAAATGTGTTGCGGTTATCAGAAGGAAGAGACTAAAGGACGTGATTAAAGAAACGTTTTTTTTCTCTTTCAGATTCAATCTGCAACTATTTTGTCCATTCCATTACCACTAATGGTGTTTATGTGGGGGACGCTCACTATACCGCGACCTACAAAGACTTTCTGGGTCACTCTTATTGCTTACACTGAGGTAGCATACTCTCTTGCTATTTTTTATCTACTTATCTTTCGAATTAAACAAAAGAAATATTTATAATCATCCTCATGTTTATCTTAGTTACCGTAACAGTTTCTAAAATTTGATTATTACTTTATACACAATTCGACTCCCGTCTGACTTCCGCATTTTCGCATGGTAACCAGTTTTATGACTCCATGGAAAAGAAAAGCGTTAGTCATACGTTACCACACGACATAATTTCAATTCAATATCTCACTTCAACAGGTAATTGTGCTCATAAAGAGCATGTTCCAATTTGAGATCCTGCCGTGGAACCAGAAGGTGATTCCGAACAACATGCCGTTCACAGCGCCGCGGATTATCGGCATCGAGCGACAGTTCAACTACGCGCTCTATGATCTTCTGCTTCTTCTGATTATATTTTTGCACAGGCAAGTAACATAAATAGATAACAACATAAAAAAAAATGCTTTTTAATACATATAATAAAGGTTCCACCGTGTCGCGCTAGGCAAAGATGAGATAAAGTTTGCAGCATTAGCCTATTGCGTGTGGTTTATTTTTGTTCAAAGAACCTGCCGCTTTAGCTATTTCTCCATATATCAAAACTTCCGAATCTAAGTTTTTTTTTTTTTTTTATCAAAATGGTACGGTGCTATGAACATCGCGATAGTGCAAGGGAAAAGAGATCGTACCATCACTTAATGGGGATACTGATCTGTATTCTGTGGCTTTCCCTACCTAACATTACATAATGTCACACAGGTTCATGCTGAAATCGCTTGGTTTATGGAAAGAGTCTACGCCCGAAATTGAACTCCGAGGAGACATGGTATACAATCTGACAGAGGATGACACAAATAAGGTGGTCCAAGGGCGAGGGTACGAGGTCGGGAGGAAATACTTACAGCTACATAACAAGACTGGCCCGTGAGTAATACGTACTACTGTAAATCTAATTTTATTAAAAAAAAATATGAATCGAATTGAAAATAAAAGTAGGTGTTGTGTATTATACTGTGGTATGGGCATCAGACAGTCGTCACCGGCTCGTGGACCGGCTGTACCACGTGCAGGCGGCGATCGCGGCCGTCATGCGGGAGCTCGCCACGAGGAGGTCCGACCCCCGTGTCGCTTCGCTCGTCTGCAGAAAGTTGCAAGAGAAAAGAGAAAGTCGAAGAAGTGCACGGTATATTACAAGTTGACAGAACGTATTTTGAATTTAGAATTGAAGTTTGTAGGGCTACCTTGATCTACTTTGTATAAAATGAAAATTATTTTGAATTGCAGTTGTAGGGTAGATTCCTTGCTCCACTATGTGTGTGTGTCTACACAATGCGTATCTTATAACGTAGGTACATTTGTTAGAAAGTATTTTCAAGTTTGAATTACAGTTGCAGTCTACAATATAACAGTTGATAGAAAGTAATTAAAATTGTATCGTATTTATAGTAATTCGTTTTTATCGTTGTTCCTCTACCAACGTGGAAGATTCAAGGGTGGGTGCAAAGGATTTTAAATGTTATTGCATTATGCTATTCGGGATGGGAATGGTCGGGATGGTAATTACTATATATAGATACATATATTTAGGGCAGCTCATAACTCAACAAGGGCCTATGCAAAAAGAAGTTATAAGACGAATTACTAATGGTTGGAAGAGGTACTGGGGGCTAAAAGAAGTCATGAAGGATAAAAAAACTGCATATAAACATGAAGAGCAAAGTGTTAAATAGATGTATATTACCCGTTCTCAAGTATGACTGCTAATCGTGTACGCTAACTCTAGATTCGACCAGCAAGTTGGCAACCTGCAAATACTCAATGGAAAGAAGTATGTTTAACGTGAAGAAATCCGACAGAATAAAAAACAAAGTGATCAGAAACAGAACAACCCAACAACCGTTGACATTACTGTAAAAAAAAGAAGACTTATAGCGAGATGGGCAGAAAACATGATGAGGGGTCAAGATAAATGGAGTAAAAGAGTGAGTGTATGGTACCCTGGAGAGGGCAAGCGAATGAAAGGCAGACCTCAAAAAAGATAATATGATGACATCAATCAAGTAGCAGGAACGACGTGGAATAGAGTAGCTCAAGAACGAGCAGAATAGAAAAGGTTGGAAGAAGCCTTTACCGATTGGCAGACGGATCTACAGAGTGTGCAGAAACAAGAAACATTAAACTAGGATTATTTTAGGTTTAACTTTCCCTTAAAATTTAAAATTATTATTATAAAATTCAAATGAACAACTGATATAATAATAAACGTATGTTGTTTAGGACTAATGCGGAAACAGAAGAGGATTCCAGGATACTAAGCGGGTCGGGAGAAGAATTGTCAGGACAATTTCCGATACGACAACGTTCCTTAGAAGAGAAAGAGAGGAGAGAAGAGGAAGAAAAGAGGAGAGAAGAAGATGCCGGACCTTCAAAACCACCGGATGACGATCATTACAAGTACTCACGAAAATTATAATGCTTAAGTATTTATATTTAATCTCGTCAAAAATAGTCCGAGACAAATATTTGGTAGTTTTCTCATGTTTACAGGCGGTTAATTATTTTTAACTTCTCATTTATATTAACACGTTTATCAATTCAGATTCATATTAATGATTCGGGGACTAAAGATGGAAATAAGCCTTCATACTTTTCTGTGGTAGACCAGAAATAATAATAAATTAAACTGTTTTTTTTTTCAGAGTGAACGATGACCAAGAACCTATAATATCTGTCACGACTGTTTTAGAAAATACCTGTGATCACTACCCTCAAGTAATAATGCTATCGTAAGTACTATTTATTAGTTTAGTTTATGCGGCATAATAGTTTATATCAACTTTAGGTGACTCATAAACAAAACAACAATGTTACCATAATTATAAAATTGTAATATTAGTTTGTAATAAATACTTAGAATATCACCAAAATAGATACATAGTATGAATGTAACATTACAGCATCCTGCGGTACATGCGGCCAACGAAGCTATTCTTCAAGCGCATGTTGGCTCGCGGCGCACGCGTCACCGCAGACGTGTACGCGTACATGTTCCTCTGCGACTTCTTCAACTTTCTAGTTGTCATTTTCGGGTTTGCGGCCTTTGGGGTATGCTCTATTTTTTTACTATTTGTTTTTTCATTGTTGCGTTAATTTGTGACTTTCCAATTCCTATATTGTGGTCAGAGCCGGATTCCGGGCTGCTTTACTGAGAAGACGCGACTGCGACTCAATTCTCATTTTTTTCTTTACACTAGACATGGCAACTTTATTGGCAAAAGTTTATAATTCTGTACATATTTCCTAAAAAAATATTATTAAACCAATGCCTACGGCATCATTAATCATAATTGATACGATATTTTTTCATCGACTTTGTTGTTCATTTATAATCATAACAATCACTTTATACGTAAAATTTAAAATTTTAGACTCATCAAGGCGATGGTGGCGTGCAAGCATACTTGGAAGAGAACAAAGTGCCCATTCCATTCCTAGTGATGTTGATATTACAATTCGCGTTGATCGTCATCGATAGAGCGCTGTATTTGCGGAAATTCATGTTGGGAAAGATCCTCTTCCAGTACGCGCTTATAGTGGGCGTTCATATTTGGATGTTCTTCGTGCTTCCATTTATCACCGAAAGGTAATGATTATTATATAAAAAGAAATGCGTAGAGGACTGAAAGTACCTAATCTCGCTTTTATTTAACTCACAAGGAGCACATTTTGTGTCCAGAGAATCGGCCTTAGATTCTAACGCCCCGGGTTTTTATCGTCATTGGAAATCTGTTTTTCAATCAAAATATTCTTACTTTTTTACTTTTGATGTTTTAATGGGTCGTTATTGTCGAATCGGTTTCAAATATCACCTTTCATTTTTAAAGCTTTTAACGATCAGGTAAGATACTGCATTAAAGAGTACACCGTCAAACTGATTCTGACAAATTGTTATCCAGGACATTCAACGCACTATGGCCGCCGCCGATTTGGTACATGATGAAATGCATCTACCTTCTACTGTCGGCGTATCAGATCCGCTGCGGATATCCGCGCCGCATCATCGGCAACTTCCTCTGCAAGTCATACCGCTTCCTCAACATGATCTTCTTCAGAGGGTAAGTCTAAAGTATGAAAATAGTTTAGACCATCCTAAATAATATCTATTACAAATGCGAAAGTAAGTTTCTTTATTTGTTACCTCTTCACGCGTTTGTGTACTTCTAGTTTCATGGCGGTGCCGTTTGTGTTCGAGCTTCGTACTCTAATGGACTGGATTTGGACAGACACTTCAATGACTCTAATGGATTGGCTCAAGATGGAGGACATATTTGCAAGCGTCTTTCTGCTTAAAGTAAGTGCATTTCAAAAGAAAATACTAAGTTTTTAATATGAACTACATATCATAATGTAATATTTTTTTAATATGTACTATAATATTTATGAAATCTTTTGTGGCCAGTGTTCCCGCTATGTGGAGGACGAGTTCCCTCAACCGCGTGGAATAAAGAAGTCGAGCACGACGAAGTATTTGCTGGGCGGCGGTGTATTGGCATTCGTCATCGCCATTATTTGGTTCCCGCTTGTATTCTTCGCAGTGGGTAATACGGTGAGTTTTAAAATTAATAAACATTAAGATATTTTTTTGGAGAGGATGAATGAAAGCAGGTTGACTAAGCAGATATACAAGGAGAGTGTGGAGGGAAAGGTCGGAGTGGGAAGACCTAGACGAACGTATCTTGATCAAATTAAGGACGTCCTGGTAAAGGGTCAGGTCAAAAGTACCCGAAACCGCCGAGCTTGTATGAAGAGAGTTATGAATGTGGACGAAGCGAAAGAAGTATGCAGAGATCGTGGCAAGTGGAAAGAGGTAGTCTCTGCCTACCCCTCCGGGAAAGAGGCGTGATTTTATGTATGTATGTATGTATGTATATTTTTTTGATTCTTAAACAGGTAGAATAACCGGTTAAAATTACTGTAGCATTTATCTGTGCATATTTATATACTGGCAAGATGTATTAATTGTATTTTTAACTGACTGTATTCATTATCAGAAATCATCCATCATTTCTTCGAATCCGGAACCATCCTGAACAGGCATACAATATCAAAACCTATTTTTTTTTCTTTGTTTCGTATAGGTCGGTAAACCGAATCCGCCCACAGATGTGACTGTCAAGATCCGCATCGGCCCGTATCTCCCTGTATATCAAATGTCTGCGCAATCTCATAATATCGATGTGTAAGTATAATTTTTATTGGGATTGGGATAACATTATCGATTATCGTACCAGGACCAGCTGAGGCTATCAAAAGCCATTCGTTGGCTTTTACATTTGTCGTCAATTTTTACATGATTTATAGGTACACAGAGCAAGATTACGCGCAACTGAACAACCTTTACGGCCGCGATCGCACCGCTTTGACTTTCCTCTCCAACTACATGTACAACGACGTGGCCGTCATTTCCATCAACCCCAACTCCACCATGACCTGGGATATATCGCCGCCAGAGCTGGACCGCCTGGAGAAGGAGGCCATGTCTAGTGAGTGACACATATATGTTATAAGTCTATTATCCTCCAAAATAAATAAGTAAAAATAAATGTGCTTTTACATTACATTGGGTTAAGATGTGTGAATAGGAAAAATATTTATTTTATTATGCAAAAAAGAACAACGGATCACGAAAACTCGTACAATAAAAATTGCTTGTTTTGATGTAGTCAAAACAAGCAATTTTTATTGTACGAGTACCCTATAGTCTTTAGAAGGTTTTGCGTTACATATCTACCAATAACCCTGTATAATATGGCCGTCATCTCCTCACTCGAACTGTACCGCCTCGAGAAGAAGGAATGGAAGATTCAAAGTTTTAATTTTGTATTTCATCGGTATTATTAATTATTTATATGTAATAATTAATAATACCGATGTAAACGCAATCACATATAATCTTTTATCAAAGTTTTAATTTTGTATTTCATCGGTATTATTAATTATTTATATGTAATAATTAATAATACCGATGTAAACGCAATCACATATAATCTTTGCAGACGAAACCTTGGTGGTGAAGTTTACATACGTGATAACTCATCCCACGAACGCGGTGCCAAACCCGCCCACTATAGAAGACTTTCGCGAAGTTCCACTGACGGCTTTTGTGGACAACAAGCGAAACCCCGAGAGAGAAATACTCCTGCAACTGCTCAAGGGCGAAGCACCACCCAATGCTTGGTGAGTTAATTTTGAAATCTTGTTTAATGTCAGGTGTTTTAATATAAGAAAGCTTTTTCCGGGAGGCTAATATATATTTTTTTCCTTTAAGTGAGGATTTGTAAACGACAATTAGCTCGGTTTTCTGGTTTTAAGAGCAACAACAAAGCATTTGTGTATGAGTGGTTCTTTCGTTTCGTCCTAATCGCCTTTCCAGGTCAAAAGTCGTTAGGAATATTGTAATCAACCGTATTTTTTTTATTGAATAAAGTAGGACGTACTTTAATCTTAAATATCCATCATCTATATCAGGTTTAAACCCCATAACAAAAAAAATTTTAGAACAGAAACATGTATTTTTTTCATTCCTCTCCTTGTTCAAATGGACCCTCAGAACGTTGTGACACACTTTTGTTGACTTTCCTAGGAGAAAAGTACATATTTTTTTTTCTTTTATACTAATGTATTCACTGACTATTATAAACCTGCAATACAGTATTTTTTTATAAGTGTTTAATATAGAAAGAATCGACTTCAAAGTTTTGTCAACCCAAAAACTACATTGCCTTCCACAAAAATATAACATTAAAATTTTTATGCACGTACAATACTATCTATTTCTTGCCAAACAAAAGACGCTCCCGCGCACCTCCGTCCGTCGATACAAGTCGTCAGGAGAGGATGGACGCTGCCTAGACAAAATATTTTAACGATTTAATTTCTGAAAACAGCGTTTGTCACGAGTAAGTAAACATTACCTTCCATAGTTTTTGTATGTAAGTGTAGACGTAATAAAATAATTTCAACTTTAGGTAATTAGCATACTGTAGGGTCTAGTTATCAATTAATTATGAATATCTAGCCTTTATTAATTTATGAGTAAATTCAGGAAATCTGCTCAAACTTCATTTCTTTCCGTATAATTCCCTTCCGTTCCCTCCATTTTTTTAAAGGAGGGCAATGAATCACTTTGGATTGTAATGATTTTTTTTTTAAATATAAAATTAATATGTACCTACCTATGTCTCTTTGTTAATTTTTTTCTATTATTTTGATTATATCGAATTATAACTTGTGTAAATATTGTACTATTGAACTAACCTAAAATTAAATCTGTACATTTTGTAACCTACCTAAGTACTTATTAGTAAATAATAATTCCCCGCTACTTTTTTCTTTCTGTCTGCCTTTCTGTCTGTTCGCAATAAACTGAAAAACTACTGAACGAACGGAATAAGTAGGTACCTTATTAATAAAGAAGGTTTCGTGAAATATTCGGTTATTTTGCTTAGTTTTGTTTTTTAGATACATCTGCAATAATGTCGAAGCCGAAGAAACAGGAAACTAAAGAAGAAAAATTTGCTAAAGACAGATTGCGAAAGAAGGTAAAATACGCAGAAATCAAGGCGGATCCTGAAAAATACAAATTAGAGAAGGGGAAACAAAAGAGGAAATACCTTGTAAAAAAAAGAAAAGAAACAAGTCCTAAGTATAACAGAGATGACGGCACGACAAAAGAGAAATCTCCAAAAAATATTTAAATAAGCTGAAAGAGCAGAAAAATTTCAAAGAATTTTAATAGACAACTCTCCACCCAGTAGTGAAACTGAGGAAATTATAAACATTCAGATCCTACAATACGCGACCCTCTTGTGTTACAAGAAGAATCCACATCAAGCCAAAGTACATCGAAGTCACATTTAGTGCATCAAAAAACTAGTATTTCAAGCGCAATGAGAAAATTGCGATACAGATCTAAAAAAGCAATAACAATCTTACAGAATGATATTGACAAACTAAAAAAAATGAGAAAGCGATTTTAAGAAGACATTAATTTATGGAGCGGAAGTTACAAAAAGATAAGATTCAAGATAGCATAGAAAAGAAAGTAGATGAAGTCATAAAAAAGGTACAAGAAGTGAAAAAGAAGTTTTGTTTAATGAAACAGTTTGTCGAGGAGGATCAGAAAAACACAAAAGCCTTCCGAAAAAAGAGGAAAGAGGAGCTTTTGCTGGAGATATAATTGATAATTCGAGGTTCAAAAAGTATGGGATATTGTCAAATATTACTTTAGCTATGAGAAAGAAATTAACTGAAAAAAAAATCGAGATAATAAAACTGCGAAACTAAAACAGTGTTGAAAATTTTCTACAAGACGATGTAAACAGTAAAATGGCGCCAGGAAAAAACGAATTTATTAAAAAAAGGAGCATTAAAAAAACAAAAAATATATTTAACCGATAATATGAAAAATTTACATGCGAAGTTTTGTAAGAAATGGGGCCATATACATTACTCAGTATTCTGCAAATATAGACCATTCTCGATAATTCAACCTTCATCAAAAAGAGACACGTGCCAATGCAAGCTGCACTCTAACATTGAACTTATTATTACATTTTTAAAGGAAGCTAATATAATCACAGAAAATTCTTCATTTGAGGTTTTGAACAATTTATGTTGTAGTGTGTACGAAAGACATTGTTTAGAGAGAAAGTGCAAAATCTGCAAAAATAGAGTCACGACGTACCAGGAATTTGACAATCGGAAAACTATTATTTATCATGAATGGATTTTTGAGAAGCAAGACTACGTAGGAAAAGATGAAAAAAAAACAAGAGAGTTACATTAAAAAAGAAAAAGGAAGATTTACCACGTAACGTCATTATGAAGTTCGAAACTCTACTGGTAGTTTTTTGAAGAAACAATAGTGTTTTGAATATAACAATGCAATATTCCGCTATTAAGAATCTGCAATGTGATTTATCTCCTAGTGAAGTCATATGCCATATAGACTTCAGCGAAAATTATTTATTAAAATATAATGAAGAAATACAAAGTTTTCATTTCGGTGGAAGCCGCCAACAAATCTCTTTGCATACAGGAGTTTTATATTTTTATGATCAGGAAACCAAAGTAGTCATTCATAATTCTTTTTGCACAATAAGCGAAAATATAAAGCACGATGCTTCTGCTATATGGGCACACTTACAACCAGTTTTGAACATGGCCCAAGAGTTAGTCCCAATTTTATCGGTAAAATTTTAAATAGAGTGCAAAGTTCTCTACAGTATAAAATATTTTTTTAAGGAAAGGTCAGGGCAAGTCTAAAAAATTTGGATGGCCGCTAATTAGCGATGATGAATCAAACAAAATGATGAATGAATGATGAATTAGCGATGATGAATACCCGAATCACAAATTTTGCAACGTTTGAATGAGCTGGAAGAATTTAGAAGAGGGCAAGTTATGTATAAAAATTTACTAAATATTAATTTTAAATAAGTAAAAATGACTGATTGTAACTTTGATTAGACTGATTACTAATTTAATTCTTGAGAGTTCCTACTTATTGTTTATAATGTTAACTTATCCGTTACATTTTATAACATTTTTAATGTATGGGAATGAAAGTTGGGTATGGCAAAAGAAGCACGAAAGCAGAATAAATGCAGTGGAAATGAGAGCGTTAAGGAGTATGATGGGTGGAAATTGAGTGAACGGAGGAACAGCGTGATAAGGGAATGTTGCGATGTGAAAGAAGATGTAGTTACAGGAATAGAAAAGGGTATGTTAAGATGGTTTGGTCATGAGGAGAGAGAGAGATCATTCTGATTATTCATTACTTTCCATACGAAATCATTACACTCCCGTCATATTTAATTTTATTTCATTACTTTCCAAATTCAAGCATTACCTTCCGTACTTATTTCATTACCTTCCGTGGGTTCATTACATTCCAGCTATTTTCTTGACAATGAAAGCTTTTTCATGAAGGCCTTTACTGATAATCTATACTTGAAAGGTACCCGAATGATTATATGTAACTGTTTTTAAAAATCGATTAAAAAAAAAATATTATTCAAAATCGTTGAGATTTGAACGAAACGGAAGAATCACTCGTATCGTTTTAACCTCTCACATTTTACAAAAAAATATTTTTTTGACAGGTTAACAGTGCCACAATTGTTCCCTAAATTCGTAAAAGTATTCAATAAAGGCACAGCTAAACCAACGTTCCAGCTCATAGCATCCGATACAGAAGAAGGTAAGTGGTATAACTTTTATTTTCTTTTCTTTTTTGACGACTTGTGATATTAATTAATGGAGAACTTAAATGTAAATGTTATAAAATTTACTATCAAAGAGGAAGCAGAGCTTTCCACATAAAGATCCATGGTCGCACCAATAATATCAGTGCGACTGGTTACAATCATAAGAATACAGGCCAGTGGACAGTCCGCTACAGCGATTATGATTTAAAAAAACTACTTACTACTAGCACTTTTTTATACTTTTGTATGTGGTTGTATATTATTATTACTAACTTAGCTATGAAATACTTACTTAATATTTTTTTAAATTAATTGTACAGAGTCAGATGCCAGAATGTACAGGGACGTGAAACTGAGATTGGAGAGAGACGCCGACAAGAGGATGATGTACTGGCGCGTGCACGAATCTTGCGCGCCCCGGGTACGTTACATTTCACGTTTTTATTCAGTTTAGTTTACTGTTTATTAATCCATGTATAATAAATGACACAGGCATATTAACAAAACAAAAGAGAAAAGGCTTCATTATCGCACTAAAATTTCTTCCAGTGACGATGAAATACCATACATAGTAGGTACCTATATGTTAGCTGATTCTCTTTCTACGAAGATTGAAAAAGTCATCAAGGGGAAGGCTTAAAAACTCTTTAATTCCCTTTTTTTAGGCGAAAGCCTGTCACTTTAATAAGCCACGCAACACGTGGCTTTCGAGACTCTTGACTGTTAGCCTTATCTACAACGAAAAAAAAAACGTATCTTTTTAAAACAGTAACAATTTATCAGTTTATAGTAAATTTTTCATCAATGTCTTCTAAATTGTACCTCGATTTGGTAACAGGAGAAGCTGCGGTCGATCCCCAGGAACAATTGCGACATGCTGGTCATGTTCACATTCAACGACAAGCTGTTCCCGGAGACGCTCGACTTTATCTCCGGAAGCGGGTAGGTTGACATTTTCTGATAGGATGAGACCCGCTGGACGAATTTGTTTGTTCCCAATTTTTTTCCCATTAAAGCTTAGCAAAAGAATCAATTTCATAAATAGTTGTTTGCATGCTGGTCTAGTAGTAAAAACAAAACCACGTAGTGTGTGCCAGGTAAAAGTCAATCAAGGAAAAGGTTAATATGTAGGTATGGTACATCTTTGCTGCAGGAAAAACTATATATCTTCGCGTTTGTGTACTTCCTAATATTCGATTCGGTGGTCGATGGCAAATAAATATATTATGGATATTTTATTCTTATTTTTTCTGTTCTTGTAGTATCATTGGATTGTACACAACGTTCGTGTTCTTGGCTTCACGTATACTGCGAGGTTTCTTCTCTGGAATCTACACTAAGATCATGTTCGACGACTTACCGAACGTCGACAGAGTTCTACAGCTGTGCCTGGATATTTACTTGGTCAGTTTTTATTTTATCACAACAGTAATGTATCCTCACTATCATTCATCGCAGTTGTATGCTTTCTAGTAAGGAGTTCATGAGTCATACACAACTTTCTGACTAATCTACTCACTGAGTTTACATTTCTAGGTACGTGAAGCCCTCGAGTTGGCATTAGAAGAAGACTTGTTCGCAAAACTGGTGTTCCTCTACCGATCTCCAGAGACCATGATAAAATGGAGTCGACCGAAAGAAGAGCCAGAAGAACAGCGAGCGCTTCCGCCCTCACATTGAACCCTTAATTAATTTGTAAAGAAGCGGTAACAGTCTCAACATTGAAAAATCCGTAAATAAAACAGCTGTGCTGAAACAAAACGCCAATAGGTGCATTTATTGCAAAAAGACTTGTAAAGGCAAACAGGGCATTTCAGTTTTTATTCATTCAAGAGATAAATGTATTGCACAATTATGAAGTAATTGGCTAGTAGGTCACAGCTAATTGACTTCGAATATAACACGTCAAGCACTAAGTTTAGTTTTTGGATGTGATGGTGGCTGAAAAGTGAAACAACTTTGACTCTGCGTTACTTGCTTGTATTCACTACTTGTTCAGTCTTTGTTCTTTACAAAATATAAGTAAATTCTTAAGTATAGCTAATGGCTCGTGCAGTCTTTATGACCTACTATATAAATGAAAGTCAATTTAGGAGTAAATTATCTTGATACAGCCTTCATTTATGTTTTAGGTGATATTTTTAAACGGGCATTATTACTTAATTTTGAGAATGAATTAAAACTAGAAAGTTGTATAGAAAACGGTAAATATCTCTAAGAATAAACGCAATATGTCTATTTTATCAGATATTCAATAAAATTTAAACTATACTTATTTAATGGGACGCACAATTTATTACCATTTGTAACTTTTTGAGTTCGAAATGCTTTTAGAACATAACCATTTACCGACCGATCGAACCGCCCAATATCAACAAGACTTATGGACAGGTGTCTTATATTTTTCTATTTATGTACCACTGGCTTTTTTACAATTCGTACGTTCTGAATGTAGACTCAATGAAGAAGTATATATAGCTCTCTGCGTCAACGTTAATTAAGACTTTGCTTATCCTTTAAATTCCAGTTCATTAATTTATTGTTTTTTTTTTAATATTTATATTTGTTGTTGCATGAGTTTTCTGTTGTTGCATATGAACATAATAAATATGTACCATATGTTTGATTGGAAGTGGCAGAATGAAAATGTTCATTTAAGACTACCTTCATACCAATATTTCGTATTCTTCGAGTTATAGTCAAGAATTGGTCACAACATAATGTAGCACATTTGTGCATCAGCAAGCATTCGATAAATCTCAAGTTGACATAAATCGTTTTTTCATCCGCCACTGTTCCAAACGTAATCTCAATTTTCTATTATGTTGATAGTGTAAGAAGTTTAGATCTTATTAGAACATATAGAACTAGTCTTTGTTATTTGATATCAATAGTTTACTTGTTGTATTTATTTCTTCGATTATATTGATGCTTGTGTTACAATCGAGCTGTTGTTTTGTAAATACGTAATGTAATCTTGAATAAAATCAAGCACTTCCATTTCTTACAATGAACTTTATATCTATACCTCAGACTTTTTGCATTTGTAATAAGTACAATAATTGTATGAAGAAGTATGAATGATTGTACACTTTTATATCGTGATTGTTGAATAAGCTGCATTTAAATGTATCATATTTGTGATAATAAAAAAATACCAAAATATTCTAGAAATTTTTATTCAATAAAACATTTTTTCAAATACATGGTATGTCAGTAATGCTTACGTAATTAGTATCTTAATTTCAATTTATTACCATCAATCTTGGTGCAATATTCATTGACATTAGTTCTTGGAAAAGTAGCTTCGCCGCATATGGTAAACGAATTTGCGAAATCTGAGTTTTATTCTTGCAGCCTTTACACTCAAATGTATTGTTCCTCAGATTGGCTATGGCAATCAAACCGCAGAAGTTACAAACATGGATACGATAGGGATCTGATACTTCGAAAAGGCGCTCGCGTAGGAATTGTGCTGCTCCATGAGCTATTTGACAATCCCGTTCCATTTCACCAAAACGCAACCCACCATCTCGAGCTCTTCCCTCCATGGGTTGTCTAACTAAAATTTGGACCGGTCCTCTAGCCCTGGAATGAATTTTGTCATCTACCATATGTTTAAGACGTTGGTAATATGTTGGACCCAAAAATACTTGGGCGTTGATCTTTCGTCCTGTATGTCCATTATACATTACTTCATTTCCACGAAGATGATAACCATATTCTTGCAACAGTGACGAAATTTTTTGCACATTTACAGCATCATTGAAGGGAGTTGCATCACCAATCTCTCCTTTGTTGGATGACACTTTACCTTGAATACATTCAATTAAATGCCCAATAGTCATACGAGATGGGATAGCATGAGGATTAATTATAATATCAGGAGTAAGGCCTTCACAGGTAAATGGCATGTCTTCTTGACGATATTGTATTCCACATGTTCCTTTTTGCCCATGACGAGATGCAAATTTATCACCTATCTGTGGAATACGTACGGAACGTACACGGATTTTACAAAATTTGTACCCTTCACTATTTAGTGTCAACATCACCTGATCTACAATACCAGTTTCACTGTTACGTAAAAATGTAGATGCATCACGTTTTGTGAAACGCTTTGTAGTTCCTTCCAATTCATCATCATTTTCAGGTAGAGTGATTGTCTTGCCAATAACAACATCATCACCCGACACACGAATTCCTGGGGCAATAATACCATCATCATCCAGTTTATCATATAAAGCATTTCTCATTCCCTGACATGTCTGTCTGGTAGGCTTTTCAAATTGCTCCTCTTGATCCCCTATTCTTTTAGATTCTGAGTCTTTATAGGATCTATAGAACACAGATCTAAAGAATCCTCTTTCTACAGCAGATGCATTTAAAATGACACTGTCTTCTTGATTATATCCTGTGTAACACAATATAGCTACAATTGAGTTAATACCAGCTGGGAGTTCTCTAAACCGCAAATATTCCATTGAGCGTGTTGTTACCAGTGGTTTGTGTGGATAATAAAGTACATGAGCAAGAGTATCCATACGAACATGAAAGTTGGTTATGTACACACCCATAGCTTGTTTACCCATAGCACTTTGATATGTATTCCTTGGACTTTGATTGTGATCAGGGAATGGAATAATGGATGCACAAACTCCTAATATCATAGCAGGGTGTATCTCACAATGAGTATATGTGTTGCAGTAAGCATATTCTTTAATTTGGGCCAAATCTTCAGAACTCATAGCTATCATGACGGTTTCTTCTTCCAATGTATCAATATATTCTACTACCCCACTAGCCACAAGATTTTGCCATCCATAATTATTATAATCTCTTTCTTTTAGATTGTCAATGTGTTTTTTCTTCAATAACAATGTTCCGTTTTCCACTATCAATAAAGGTCGGCAAATTCTACCAGCATCTGTATAAATTCTAATTTCCCTGTCTCTTATATCACGAATCATACTGACTTCAGACACAATAATGTCCATTTGACGCCTCAGCTTTCTCAGGGTGGCCATTAATTGTTCCGGGTCCCTGTGAATACCCACCCAACAGCCATTAACAAATATTTTTGTTGCATCAGCGATGGCTGATGGTGCAATTTCTTCCAAATTTTCCATGGACCACTCTTCCAAAAACTCCAGAATAGGAGATGGTTGACTGCCTACAGAAATGTAAGCCATCAAAGCTAAGTTTTTAACAAGTCCTACAGCAGCACCTTCAGGAGTTTCAGCAGGACAGATCATACCCCATAATGTATTGTGCAACTGGCGAGGTTTAGCTAATTTACCATCTCGCCCAATAGGAGAGTTGACACGACGTAAATGTGATAATGTGGAGGCAAACGTCAATCTGTTCAACACCTGTGATACTCCAGCTCTAGCTTGATGAGCTTTTTTCTGATCTCCCCAATTGCCTGTAGCTAGAGAATAACGAAGGCCATCAGTAATTATTCTTGTTTTGATAGCAAGTTCAAGGTTGAAATCCTTCCCTCTGTCAATAAACTTCTGGGCAAACATTCTTACTTCTTTCAATAAATTTTTAAACAGCCCTCTAAACAAGAAAGCTAACAATGGACCAGCCAAATCAAGTCTCTTATTGCCATAATGATCTCTGTCATCCAACTCACGACGACCCAAGGCAGCTAATAACAATCTATGGACCATATAGCCCAAGAAATATGTCTTTTTGGTTTCACAAAAATCTGACACTCCAACATGTGGCAACATTTCTTTCTGTAGAATTTCTCTGGCATACTTTATGCGTTTATCTTTTGTAACACCAGGGCGGGCACCTCTTGAACCTATGAAATTAAGTGCAACATTTTGCTCTTGGAAAACAAAGGCTTCATCTAAGGATGGTTTTACCATTTCCATCATTTCAGGATCATCAAAATCATATATGATGTGTTCTAAAATATCTCTATCAGCAACAAACCCAAGTGCCCTAAATACAATCATAATAGGGATTTCTTGTTTGATGTATGGTACGATAGCAATTATGCGTTGCCCAATAGCAGATTTTTTTATACTTTGTCCACCTCTGGCCATCATATTGACCCACAGAGTAGATGTGGGCCTTGAACTATGTTCCAAACAAGACCTTATTTCAGTTTTGTATGCATATTTTCCATCTTTCATACTAAATACATACACAGTATTTGTAGCCATCTTTTCTTGAGCAATCAGTACCTTCTCTGATCCATTAATTATGAAGTAACCACCAGGATCAAGTGGGCACTCATTCAACTCTGTCAAATCTCTGTCAGTAAGATGGCTCAATAGGCAATATGTTGATCGAAGCATGATGGGTATTTTACCTATAAATGTCTTTTGATGTTGGGTTTCAATTGGATCTTCATTTTCCTTGACAATTGTTTTCGTGATGTCAACATACAAAGGGGCTGAATAAGTGAGATTACGAAGTCGAGCTTCATTAGGCATCATAGGGGATGGTGCACCATCTTTCTCCCAGTGAGTAGGCTTGGAAAGATAAATTTGATCAAATTTCAACAAGTACCTTGGAGGAGTCTCTATTTCACCTGATGAATGTTGTGCTTCAGCTTGCAGTTCTATAGGTGGTGAATCTTCTACAATGCGTTGAACTGACATTTGGATAAACTCATCAAAACTATCTAATTGTTGTCGTACTAGACCCTTTTCATCAAAGTAAGCGTTGATAACTATCCAGCAGGCTTCTTGCCAAAGTTCTGTAGAAATTTCTTCAACATCTTCTTCCTCATATTGATCATCTTCGGTATCATACATCTTTGCGGGGTGTTATGGCGAACTCGATAAGGTACGTAGGTAGTTATTTAGTAGTAATCACAAAATTTGTACATACAAACAAGCAGGATAAAAGCTTTCGTGACGAAATGGTGATGGCGGACCGTGCGGAGGTGAACAACCAAGCCAAGTGACGGTGAGTGACGATCCGATAGTGTTGCCAGTTGGTCGTGTCAGAAATCACCTAAAATATATAAAAAACTAACCTTTTTTGTAAAAAAAATAACCTTTAATATGATTTTACTGGAAAGGTATCATAAGTTGATAGAATAGAATATAATATTTGTTATATTGATTTACAGAAACCTAGATCAGTATTTGAGCACTTGTCCGCATTTTTTGATTTGTTTATATTGATCATCTATACTAATATTATAAAGCTTTAGAGGTTGTATGATTGAAAACGCAAATCTCAGAACTACAAGTTCGAATTGAAAATTCTTTTTGCGTTGAATAGACCATTTATCGAAGTAGGCTTTAGGCTATATAACACCACGCTGCAACTATAAGGAGCATGGTAATAATGGAATATAAAAAAACGGGGAAATTTATTCATCCTTGAGGGCTTCAATGATGCCCAAAATAACTATTCCACGTGGACGAAATTGCGGGCACAGCTAGTATATAATAACATTTATACATTAAGACGATGACAGCAGCGAAACTAGCGTAGCGTATATACATACGGTCACGTCTATATCCCTTATGGTGTGTGCGCCACCTGTCATTTTATTATTTTACTCCTCTATCAAATCAAATTGAAAAAATCTAAGACAATAGTTTACTAGTAAATAACATGCAGTATATTAGGTATTGCTTGTTATTAGTACATACATACATATGGTCACGTTTATATCCCTTGCGGGTTAGACAGAGCCAACAGTCTTTAAAAGACTGAACGGCCACATTCAGCTATTTGGCTTAATGATAGAATTGAGATTCAAATAGTGACAGGTTGCTAGACCATCGCCTAATCCCATGTTTGTAAGCCTATCCCTTAGTCGCCTTTTACGCCATCCATGGGAAAGAGAATGGAGTGGTCCTATTCTTTTTTATATTGGTGCCGGGAAACACACGGCACTGTATTGGTGCCGGTGCTTGTTATTAATATCTTGTCTATATATTATTAGTATTAGTACACTAGAGGCCGCCCGCGACTTCGTCCGCATGGAAACCCTATCAATCCCGCGGGAACTCTGGGATAAAAAGTAGCCTATGTGTTATTCTGGGTCTTCAGCTACCTACATACCAAATTTCATGGTAATCGGTTCAGTAGTTTTTGCGTGAAAGAGTAACAAACATCCATACAAACTTTCGCCTTTATAATAGTAGTAGGACTAGAGGCCGCCCGCGACTTCGTCCGCATGGAAACCCTATCAATCCCGCGGGAACTCTGGGATAAAAAGTAGCCTATGTGTTATTCTGGGTCTTCAGCTACCTACATACCAAATTTCATGGTAATCGGTTCAGTAGTTTTTGCGTGAAAGAGTAACAAACATCCATACATCCATACAAACTTTCGCCTTTATAATAGTAGTAGGATTAGAAAAACTCATTAAGTAAGAGTTTTTTAGTTTAATAGACTTTCGATCTGATCCAGTCGGATCAATTCGCATCAAGCGAAAGCGAGTGAGCGAGGTACTAGTAGTGTAAGTGTGAAAGAGGAAAAGTACAATGTGTTGTTCCAATGCTAACGAAGCTTACCAACATGAAAAGAATTGCATTTATTAAAAAAAAATTGAAAGTTAATTTTACAAATCCGGAAAAATCACCTGAAAGTACCCTTTTCATTAGTGTAACCTAAAAGTAACCAATGCAATTCAAAAATCACCTTTAAGGTTACAAATGTAACCTTCTGGCAAGACTAATCCGATGGCGTTGATTTGATTGATCATCATGTCATTTTTGACATTGAGTGAATTTTTAACTTCACTAGTGTTGAGAAATAGTGACTATGGCTAATGCTTTGGTGCACATTAATGGGCCATTTTCACGAGGCAATTATTCAAGACTTTCCAGGTCCAGGCAATCGAGTTTTCAAACCATTGATGAAGCCATTCCATTGAATCAAAACGGTTTCAAATTTACTGGAGCCAATACTTACACAACTCACAAAGCGGATTGACACGTGTGAGTGATAATATTAAAACTTTTTTTTATAAGAACTAAAGAAAAAGTGGCAGAAAAATTAATTGATGTAAAGATGGTCTTTAAATAAACAACAAAATAACAGGTATTTATTATTAATCATGCATAGGGAACCGCGGCTCTGATGATGTTGAGATGGAGGTTGTATTTATGCTCCAATCTGTACAATCTTTGCTTGCGTGATTTTCACTCTTCGCAGCTATTGGCTGACCATAACACATTCTTCGCTATGATTGACAGATGGCGTGGGACGTTCTTGATGTCACCACATGCCCTAAGTAGGTATATCATCGTACATCACTATAAATAAGATTATTATCACTTTCATGCAACTGTAATCACATCACTATTTTGTCTATGGTTTTCTTTCGGAGCTAAGCAAAGCAATTTGCGAGCAATGTTTTGTTTGAAGATTTAATTTTAACTTTACGGAAAGAAAAAATGATTTATTCATTGGTGTGATTAATATTTATACCTTTCTTGCAAATAAGTGCTGCCCCTTTTCTAACTAAACATGGATTCTTCAAGAAGGAATAACTCCGAGGAACAACGATGCATACTTGGTTTACAAGATTTGAAATTATCAAACAAAGATGAGAATGGAACTGAGCAGGCGCACGGAACAACCAATACAAGTTCTCTGAACAAAGCCAGGCCTGTCGGAGCAATAGAAAGTTTTGTTTTAGATAATACACAGAATAATCGTCCGGATTATAGCTTTTACGAAAGGTCAAATGTTATCGCTGCTTCTAAATTTGCTACTCCTAAACGTGTAGAGACTATTGCATCTCTAACCAAACGTGACATAAACACTGCGGCGTTGCCTGCCAGTCCTACGCGCTCGATCGATTCGATATCTCAAAGGTCACTTAGCTATCAAACTGAAGATTTGTACGAGATTCCGGCTAACCCTACCTCTCAGTATCAGCCTCCAGTTTATGAAAACATTGACTATTACAACGAACAGCGCCCCGCCTCAGGACCATTTTATCATCAGCTTTATCAGCAAGGCTCCCCTGCTGTTGCCGACGGATATTACGACACACGTTACAGCAAAGCTCAGCCCCAAGTACCAGTAACTTCCAAAGTGAAGTTAAATCCAGCAGTTTATGAAAATATGCACTGTAGTGACAATAGTGACAAAAAAATTGAATATAAATTGGCTCAAAGTCATGATCAACGTTATATACAACAGGGTTCAACTCCTGGGCCACAAGTTCCAATTAGTAATGTAAGTAGAAGTGTGCAACAAGTTGTAAGTGATAAGAGCAAAATAGATAAGGCTCCACCCCCGCCCCCCTACACAACGACGCAAGATAACCCAAGCAGTGATTACACTATAATGAAATCTGCTCCTCCCAAATACACAGATGTCAGTGCTCTTCTAAAAAGTAATGCCAGTATTAATTTTGATGATAAGGTTGTAACTATTCCTTCAACAGCAATATATGCTTCTATAGCCCCAAGTGCTCAGAGACCAAAAGCTAACATTGCCACAGAGATACAAACAGTAACAGCTAGTCCAAAGTTTTTTCATCCTAAACCTAGTTTTGCCAACAACATTGGGAAGGAAAAATCTACTGTAAGCAATGGTGTTGCATACAATTCTAAATTGGCCACCGGCAGCAGGTTGCACATTGTGGATGACAAAAATGGTTCAGACTATGTATGTATGACAGGGGGCGCTGCACCGTCAGCATTGGCTGCAGCTAATAGAGATAATGTGTCAATAGCATCTGATCCATCAATTGGTTCAAGAAATTTGGTATCTGCTATGACATCATTGGGTTCTCCTACACAGTCTCCATCTCCAGCACCTAGTCCCACTCCAAGTTCAGTGTCACAATTATCTGGAGGCTCCAGGGGATCAGGGGGGCGTGGAAAAAGTTTACTGCCCTACAGCATCACACCTCCTAGGCCTCCAGGGCCCAGTGAAGCTCAGAGAAAGATTGAGGAGCTCACAAGACAACTTGAAGAGGAAATGGAAAAAAAGGATGAAGAGGGAGAATTTTTTGGTGAGCAAAGTATTTTTTAGTTTTATGGTAGATATGTATTATGTATTATATTTGTTTTATTGGTGTTGTTATCTAGAAGAACAACTGGCAAGTTGAAAGATAGTCTCTGCCCACCCCTCCAGAAAAAAAGCATAATTTTATGTATGTCTCTAAACTAAGTCTTCTATACTTAGTGCATGTATTTATACATGTAATTCACATTCACACAGGTATTTGCCATACTTGTGGCGTGGGAGTGACGGGTGCTGAGCAGGCTTGCCAAGCCATGGACAACCTGTACCACACCAACTGCTTCATCTGCTGCTCCTGTGGTCGAGCCTTGCGGGGGAAAGCCTTCTACAATGTCCATGGAAAAGTTTACTGTGAGGAGGATTATTTGGTAAGCAAATGCTCGTTATTTAAATTTGGTTGATATCCAATACAATTCTTGTGAATAAGTTTAATATAATTACTGAAAAGTAGTTACATACTCAATTCAAATCATATTTAATAATCAAAGATCTCTTTCTCATGTTTGCATGTTCCCAGTTGCCCCCTCACTGATATGTTTCACTGCTATGATCTTCTTTTGCTCTCTCCAACTTTGACAATATATTGTACATACATAGTCTTTAATAACGAAATGTTGTTCTTTACAGTATTCAGGATTCCAACAAACAGCTGAAAAATGTGCAATTTGTGGACATCTTATTATGGAAATGGTGAGACAACTTTTTCTTATCTTATTTATTTCCAATTAACATATTATATTTTCTACTAGGATCTAATTAAGAACTAAGTTTTCTCTAAAATTCTAAATAAGTAAAGAGAAAAATTAAAAACTGTCATGCAAACATTTTAATAATAATTTTGTCTAACTTTTACAGATATTGCAAGCTATGGGTAAATCATATCACCCAGGGTGTTTTCGGTGCTGTGTTTGCAATGAATGTCTGGATGGAGTGCCCTTTACAGTGGACATGGATAACAAAATTTATTGTGTCAATGACTACCACCGTATGTTTGCCCCTAAGTGTGCCAGTTGTGGGAAAGGTAAGGTTTTATGAGACTTAAATATTCAAATATACCCACTAATTCTTCCAAAATTAATTATACTTTACACATTTATTTTAAACAGATGTAGTGAAAGAAAATAATCAATTCAAAAGTTGTCTATGTCCAGCTTTTTTTTGTTGGTATTTAGACTTTTTCATAGATTCATCTTTTAAACATCTCTTCCCATGCAGATTGTAAAATACAATCAAAGGAAAGGTTCATACTTGGAATTCTTTTGGGCATTGGACTAGCATCTAATGACTATCTGCATGCCAATTTCATCATAAAGTCATTCAGCTAAACATGAACCTTTGACGTCAATAAGTGATACCTTGTATACAATTTTGAAAATAATTCTATTCTATTTTTTCAATATTGTTATATTTGCCTACCTCAATAGGGATAAAACATGGTATAGTTGCTGTCTCTTTTCCAGGCATCACCCCTGTAGAAGGCACGGATGAGACAGTGAGAGTGGTGTCTATGGATAGAGATTTCCATGTAGACTGCTACATGTGTTGTGTTTGCGGAATGCAGCTCACTGACGAACCTGATAAACGATGCTATCCTTTGGCAGGTAAGAAACATTTTATCCTTTTTCTGTTACTTTCATTTTACAAAGCGGGGAACAATTCTGGGGTCAGTATTGGCATATTAAATTATTGCCACGTTTATATGCTGTTTGAAGCAAATGGTTTAGTCAGAATTGTTAATAATTGTTTAAGGGACGGAAGGATATTAATAATAGATAACATTAAACCGCGTGGGAGTTAGGAAAAATATAACCTTGACAAAAAAATGAAACATATAACCTTGGCAAACAAAAAAAAACAACCAATCCATTTTTTTGTTCTTGTCTAGCCCTTGGCTTGCAAAGGTCATACAACAGTTGATTATTCGCGAATAATGAAAAGTAATATCTTATCGTCTTTCTCTTTTCTTTCGAGATTACCTAGAGAGAATGCAAGACTTATTGACTTTCAATGTAGTTAGTAACTTTATCAAAAAAACTCTCGAGGTTTTTGTACTACCCTGCTAAGAATGGTTAGGAACAGACTTACATATATACAATCATGTTTATATCCCTTGCGGGGAAGACAGAGTCAACAGTCATGAAGACATTATAGATGTACTTCTATAATTTCTTTATAGAAGTACTCTACTAATGATGATACTCGTTAGGTCGGCTGATGTGCCGGTCGTGTCACCTGGCGACCATCGGCGCGGCCTCGGGCCCGGGGCAGCCGCCGTCGCCGCACCTGTCGCCCGCCTCCTACCAGTACATGGGGTGAGCTCGCACTACGCTATTGTATTGGCAGCTTCGAGTGACAAGCTCAAAATGGGACTATTTTATCCTACTTCCTATAATTATTATTATAAATTCAAAAAATTGTGAGGATAGATTGTTACACTTTCACACAAAATGTACTGAACATAATGATCTATTTATCCTGAAATTGCCACAACAGCTAAAGTCTGGGGCACAGACAAATAACAATTGGACCATTATCAAAATTTTAAAATTACTTATGAATTTCAAACAGAGTCACAATGACATACAAATAGTACAACCCTTTATACCCAACGGGAATATATGTATTCACAATAAAATGGTCACATGATTTAAAAAAAATTGTGAACATGTATCTTAATTCTGTATATTGAATTTTATTTTGCTTCAAGTCAAAAACCCCAACTATTGGATGTGAAATGCGAATTTCTGAAATGTTTTTTTCATTTAACTTATGATTGTTTGAAATTTTGATCCTTATACTGAGTACTTGTACTTTAAAGCTTGGGAACCGTGAACAATGTGATGGTGGTTTTGTATCACTATCTAGAAAATTAAATGTTCAAGAACTACAATTAATTACTGTAGGAGTGAGTAGTATATTTAACAATCTCTCTTTCATAGAATACTCTTGATAGCATTCTTCTATATCTTTGATAATAAATAGGCTCTAAAGTATGCATAATGACTGCACGGTCATAATAGAAGTAGTCATATGTATTGTCTTAAAACTATGTTAGTTAATTCAGGCTTGCAAAATTTACACTATTGTCGTATAATAATTGAACAAACTACAATTATTTCTCAGACAAATTGTTATCTAAGTTGGAACAAATTCGGTAAATGTTGTACACATTTAACATCAAGCATTTTTTTATATTTAAAAAATAGTGTAGGTTTATTGAAGTTTATTGCTGAGGCCAGCTTTGTTATGTAATGAAATTTTGTGATATTCATTAGATTTATTGTAATTCTGAACAAATTATAATTGTACTGGAATTGAATTAAATAGTTTTTACTGAAGATATTAATGTGTGCATTTATGGATTTTTTAAAGTAAAATGCGTAAACCCTTTTAAAGTTGTAAATTTTGTGTATGGTTGGTTATCTCACAAGCGGCGGTGCGAGCTTGTCAAAAATAAATTACGCAAGATCCGATTGATCGTCATATGTATGCTCAGCAACCCCATATGTGATATTGTTGCTAGGTACAGTTATTTAATTTTTAATGGTACAAAACATGAAATTGTCTTAATTTGTGCGTAGTTTTATAAGAGAAATAAGATCTAATTAAAGAATTAATTTGTAGCTTTTATATGCATTTACTATTTAATTAAACACTGCATATGGCAGCACACCAGTGCGATGGTTTTTACAAGATTTATTTATTTTGTAGTCACAAATTTGTTAATTAGAATGGTGGAACATGCAACATTCCAGATGTGCTGTCCTGTTGTGTACTTAACATAAGATTAGTTTTTTTTATATGTAAATTTTGATGCAGATAATGTGATTAGTTTTAATTCAGCATAAAACTAAATACTTTTGTAAGATGCCTACTTTTATAATTATTTTTATTATTTTATAAAGAAAACAAATAAACGAAGTATTCTAAATAATGCATTTTTATTTATTATATATTTTTAATTTATCTGCAGAAGAGGGAGTAAAACTTAAAGTTTGGATCCAAATTATGTTAGCTTGGGGATTTTCAAGGCAAGAGTGAATAGGGATTATTCGAGGGCGTTCACCACCTTAAACGTCTGCTTGCATACCACCAGGCTGATTGAGGTCAAACCCGCTCAAATTATTATATATATACATATAGGTATATATATATATCTTTAGCAGTTGATACATATGTGCAAAGTTCAGTAGTAGACCAGGTTATCACTGATGATAGTCAAGACGAGTCATTCACGAGTTATACAAACAATTTATATTCAACAAGCCAAAAGTCAAACCCCCTCTTGGCTAGGCGAAAATCATTCTCGTGATTACGTACGTCATCTTTGTCGTTACCTTTTTCCACTTTTTACGTGGGGTCGGCACAGTATGTTAGTTTTTTCCAATTATTTCTGTCACTTGCCATCTCACTCCTATTCTGGTAACCATCCTTTACGCTGTCCATCCATCTCTTTTTCGGTCTTCCCCTTTTTCTTAAACCATTTCCATATTTAAGGCCCTTTTCGTAACATGACCTTCCTCTCTTCTCATGGTTTGTTCGTACCAACCCAGCTTATTACCATTCATCTTTTCATTCATTGGGGCTACTTTCATACTTTCTCTTATATACTCGTTACGTATTATATTTATCCATTTTTGTCACACTCCACATCATTCAATTTAAAATTTTTATCTCACCTGCATGCAGTTTCCTTTCATCCGTCGCTTCCGTTGCCCAACACTGCTCCATATATGTAGAATGACAGGTCTGATTACGTACGTCGTATAGTTATGTAATGAGTGATGTGGTGAAAGACGATTCTACTTGTGGAAATGTATGCTCTACTTAAATGTTTTGTACTACTATGGTAGAAAAAGTTGATTTAAATATCTCCAGACTGTTACCTTCAAAGCACACTTCAGTGTCAATCGTTATAATGATGATACTTACTAACCGTGCTAACTTATGCCGTGTGATCCTGGCAGTAAAATAAAAAAGAATAAGGCCACTCCATCTATTTCCCATGGTTGTCGTAAAACGCCTCTAAGGGGAAAGGCTAGAACTTGGGATTTTTCTTATTGGCGACCGGCTAGCAACTTGTCCAATTCAATCTTAAAACGAACAGCTGAACATGGCCTATCAGTCTGTTGGCTGTCTGCTTCGTAAAGGATATAGGCGAGATTATATGTATGTATGGAATCCAGTAGGAATAACGCATTGAAGTACATATGAAGAAGATAATTTGACAAATAAAATTATTTTATAACAGTAGAAATTCGTATATATATTTTAATTCATGTCACAGTTTTCCAGTTCTGAAGTACATACTTAGAAATTAATAAAATAAATTCACTTGGTTAGACCACATTATGATATAACAAAAATATTGCATGAAAAATTTACATTTTTTTAACTTTGTTTTTTAAACTTCGCATTTCTGATTTATACCTCCTCATCTCATCCATAACTTGTGTGCGTTTTTCTGACATTTGGCTTTTATAGTGTTCTTTGCTTTCTTTGAATCTATCCTGAAGACTATCCTTCTGTTCTTGAAGCATTTCCTTGATGCGCTCAGTAGAAGGAACTGGTTTTATCCAACCAATTGCAGTTAATTTCTTAATGGCAACAGTTGTCCCGCCTGAAGAAAATTAATTATGTATGAATTACATAATTCATTTTTGGTCTGAAATTTTACCTACATAATCTTTGAGATCTCTTTAAAATTATGTAGGTAAAATTTCAGACCACACAAGATTATCAGGAAAAATATGTAACAGAATGTTTATCATGATTTATATTCAGACCATCTGCGAAATTCAAAGGGCCTCATGTCATGTATTGTGTTTGCCATTTGTTGTGTTATGTTACAAGAATGTAAATCAGTCATACTTAACCATTGACACAGATTATAGGACTGATAACTACATAGATTCAACCACTTCCGCAGTTAATGGGTTTAACCACAAACACTCACATGTTTATCCCTAAGGGGGAAGGTAAAGCCAGCAGCCTTATGCCACATTCAGATGTTTGGCTAAATGATGAAAATAAGAATCAAATGTTAATTACCAACAGTTACAGCATATCGTAGTGGTGTAGCAATCTTGTAGAGAGCAAAAGCAAGTGCAAAATATCCAGCACTGGAGTCTTTTAGTGGTGCCATCAATGTCTCACTTATCCCCATCCACTCTAATATTGCAAGGACATCTACTCCGCTAAAACAAATACATGTCAAATAGAAGATTTTTCTCAATTATTATTCTGAAGTCTATTTCTCTGGATTACATCATTTAGATCTTACCTTCTAACTGCATAGTAGAATCCACCAAACCAAATAGCTGATGTGGTCATATGCACCGGTAATAAAACATACCAATAATCTCTATACATTTGCTTGAAGCGTTGAAAAAGATTAGGTTTCGGGAATTCATCTTGTTTCTTGATTTTCTTAGTTTCTTCTGTCGGTTCCTTATTGTCATTCTTTAAGTTTTCAGAAGAATACTGTCTAACCTGTACCAATACTGGATGAATCGACCTTGTGCAGAATACAGATTTAAGATTATTTATCTGACTATTTTGATAGCAAATTCCACTGGTAAGAACATTTATAGGACTATTCTTTCGAAGGGAATATTTCGCCGGTTGGGTTACGATTTGAAAAAAATGTTTTCTATAGTATGGTCTAAGAAAAAAAGCCATGACTTTAAACTGTATAAATTCTAACAATCTACCTATCTATTATTCATTTTTTGTCAATAAAATTTTATAACTATTTTTTTTGTTGGAATGACAAGTTTATTTGTGTGGTTTTATTTTGACTTTCATGGCGGTAAATGTCAGTGTCACTGTCAATGTCAACAGGTTGATATTTTTTTCGTGATGAAGGCAAATAAAGAATTATAGCAAAGTATAAAACATATTTATTTGCCATTGGCAAACACCCTTGTTAAAACACTTTGACTACCTATGTATGTACATAGGTACATAGTCTAGGTATATTCTTTCATACTGGTCTAGTAGTAAAGTAAAAGCGTTATGGTTTGTGTTCCAGTAGTCTCATGTTAAAATCAATCAAGGGAAAAGCTTATAACCTTTGGATTCCACATTAGGTGGCGGCATAATTGTATAACTTGTCACTATCTTTGTATCTCAATTCTGTCATTCATAATCGTAGATAATAAGATTATTTCTAGACTAGACGTTATTTGAGAGTTAGTGTTAGACCGGTGTAGGTGCCTACCTGAATCAAATGTGATGAACTGACAGTGTGGTACAGGTTGAAATTCCACCGCGGCCAAGGCCACACGGCTTAGGGCTAGGAGATACTGGGGCCTGAACCTCATACACACTATGTAATCAAGATTAGGTGGCACAGCTATCTCCTGTATAATGTTTAAATCTCAATCGATGTTCTTACGGTAGGAAACATCGTGAAGAAACGCAGTAAAATAAGGTAACAAGTTCTCCCAAAGCAAAGGTTGCGTAGGCAAACGAGAGTCGCTTCGTGTAAAAACCTAATTTGTGTAGTAGTGATGAGCCTACCCTGAGCTTCTCGAGCAGAGTGTATATAATTAATTCACATAAAACGAAAAGATAACTAAGGCATCTATAACCACATCTGAAATCTGCTTAACACAATGGTCGATTGTTAAATAATGTTATTAGCAGTAAATCCGTCTATTGTAAATTGTATAGTGCCGTGTGGTTTCCGGCACCGATAGAAAAAAGAATACGATTTCTCCAGCCCTTTCCCATGGATGTCGTAAAAGGCGACTAAGGGATTGGCTTATAAACTTGGGATTCTTCTTTTAGGCGATGGGCTAGCAACCCGTCACTATTTTAATCTCATTTCTGAACGGGAACTTTCAGCTTTTTTAAGACTGTTGGCTCTGTCTAGCCCGCGAGGGGTATAGACGTGATGATATGTATAAAGATTTTATTTTGTGAAGTATATAAATAAATGAGTTTGGTAGACTCCCAACATCGAAGAATTTATATGTGCATATTTCTCAATCTTAGAATAACACAACGCGCTACGAACGCATTTTTGCTTCTGAACTTTCACTGAAGATAAATGAAACAATATTGTTTTTGTAAGTCATTTAATTCATATTTTTTATCAAAATTTTTGTGTTTACATAACACAAAAAATCACCGTCCTCTAACGAAATGATATTTTGTAAGCAGACTGATCTTCATCGTTTAAAAAATATTTCATCTAAGTACCTACTTTACAACAACATAAAATATCGCCGAAAAAATTATAATTCTATTGACTAGGTTCGCCAGTTACATTAGAACATGTCATGCTTACCTACTCTTGGTAATGATAGAACACATAAGCTTACAGTAAATAATATACTATTTTAAAAAGGTAACATACCCTATGTAGTTACTAGGTAGGTACGTATATTATGAACTCAATGTCGTAGGTAGGCAATTGTTTTTCTAGGCTGTATTATATATTTTTAATAATACCTAAATAAGCTTCATTTGGTAGATGCTAAACTAAACTAATTATAAATTAAATACAAATACTGCATATATTTTTATAGTACATTTGTATGTTTAGGCCGGGATATTTTTGAGCAAAAAAATTCCATACTAGCTCCTGTATTTAATGATATTCTCTATATAAACTTCACATTTATTTACGTTATAATATTATAACATTACAGTATAACAATACAAGATATGTATCTAATTATTAATAATTAAAATTTTCTTTTAAATATCACAGTTTCATTGCTTCAACCTACATCTACTTAGCTACTATAAAAGTTCAAAGAAATTATGACAAAATATTTGGCAATTGTATTGCACTACGTCCATGGACAAGTGCAATACCTGGCATATTTGTCGTTTTCATGAATCATACGTAAAAATCCCCAGTACTTTTAAAACAACAGTCGTTTAAGAATAACAGCGGTCGTTTAATGTTTTTGAATAAATATGTAAACAAATTGGTTAAAAAGTAAACATCCAGTTACATAAATAGGATTAATTTTTTTTTTAATAAAAGAAATTTTAATTTTATACTCTTTTCGAATTACGAATCTACGATCCTGTGCTACGAAGCTTTCGTAGTCACGCCGTAGCGCCGCGCTGCGGTAACTATTAACCTACGTCTAAGCTTTCCCTTTTTTTTTATTTACCTCAATAGATTTATATAAGATTAATATGTTGACGGCATCAATTAATTAATTAAAGTTTGATAATCTTATTACGGGTAAGTTTTGAACTGGGGATTCTTTGTATAATCTAAATATAAAAAAAGCGTAGAAAAATAATTAATAAAACCCTACTATAGTACACACCCTCATTTACACGATATGGAATATTAACGAAGCTTTTTTAATACACTAGCTACTAAGCTAGCACTAGCTAGGCTCTGGTTTCGTATAGATATGTATGTATTAAGAAAACACAGACAACGGACTAATTTACAATAATTTCTAGTTGAACATTCTACCTAACTACTGCCGCTATATTATCATTATTTACAGTAACAATATAATTTGAGTAAATAATTATGTACACAATGGCTTTGATCTCCGTAGAGATTAAGTCGACTGACACCGCCAGCAACTACCCATTTTTCAGCTTCGCGACGAAGAGTTGCTTCGAACAGTCCGTCTCCCGGGGTCGTCCTTATCAGCAGTACTATCTCTCTCCATCCTTCCTCGTCCTGTTGGGTCCTCCCTACTATCTCAGAAGCATCTAAAATATCAGCGAGAATAAGACGAGCGCATTGCAGGTAATCTGCTGTCATAGAGTTTATCTTCCTCACAAGATTCACAGCAGCTTCTTGAACTTCAGGGCTGTCAGTTGTCAGCTTCACAGTATAATTATGACAAGTACACCAATGGTCATCAACATCCGCCATTTTGCAGGTCCTGTTACTGGGCAAGGGTAAAAACAAACTTATGCTTCTGTCGTTGGCGTAAGCAGTTCTACTTCTCGATTTAATATTATCATCTCTTAAACCGTCAAGATATAATAAATCCGATAGAGTTGCATGTATGTCGAATGGAGTTGAGAGACGTCGACTATTGGTTTTTAGATTATTGTACGCAAGACTATAGTTCTGTTGAAACGATGGTGGTACTAATATGTGGACGAAGGGCAAGCGTTCCTCCAAACGGCCTTGCTTAGTATTCCGAATCTCACCCCATCTCATTCCGTGATCACTTAACAATATCAACACTGTTTCATCCAGATATTTAGTTTTGTCAAGATGATGTAATAATGCTTCGTAATTCTTATCCATCAACATTGGATAATTCAGGAAGTCATGGCTAAATGTTACTTCCCAGAAAAATCCAAACAGTCTTGAAGATTTCAATGTTGTTGTTAATAATTGAATGTAGTCTAAAAGAACTTCGTAGAAAAGTTTATTGCCCATACAAACAAACGAATTATAATCTTTTGTATTTCCGACACGAAGTTCAGCTTCACGAATAAACGTCCGTATGTAATAATCCGTAGGAGTGCTTAAAAACCCGAATCTGCCGTAGTTAAATGTTCCTAACTGTCCACTATCTTCGCCGAGAGCGGTCAAGTAACCAGCTTCTTTGTACCATTCCCAAATGAAAGGACAATTATCAAATCTGGATTTCAAATTCGGCCAACACGTTTTTTTCAGCTCCGTTTCTCTCAATCCAAGTAACATAGGTGCTAAATTGGGAAAGGTATTATCACCCACTTTGTTGTATCCTAACAATTCTATGGCACCTTTTTTCCTTAGATATTCAAAGGTCCTGGGCATAGTCCTCTGAAAATTTAACCTAGAAATTGCATCGATACCCATAACTATTACGTTCAAAGTGTTATTTATTTTCCGGGGTGTATCAATATTCAAGTAATCTTTTTGTGAGGAAATTTTTTTTAATGGCGCAAATAGAAAAAATTGATCGTAGACAGTTTTGACTCCATTACCACACGTCACCCTAACAAATTCGTGCATAACTTCGATGTACGAGAAGAAGTAAACACACGGGTTGTATCGTACTCTGTCATCAGCGTTTTTGGCGGTCACGTCAGTTATTGCCAAGGGCCGATAAAATGATCTGTAGCAACACGAAAAGTTTGATTCATTGCTTATATCGTAATGTTGCATGTTGTCCATTTCTATCCATATATGAGTGTCGTTATTACTAAGAAGATAGTTTTTCGATCTTGGACAAATAACTTCAGGTGGTCGTTTTATAAAATCTTTTATACTCTTATGGTAAGGATCAAGTCTAGGGATGGTACAGCCTATGGTTTTTATTGTAAAGGAGTCGCTAGGGTCGTCGGTGTTACGTTGCTGCGTACCGTGTGTCGACGGGGATAACTCGTTGTTGAAGAAAAAGAGGGTATTGCTGCTGATGCAGAATATAAAGAAGCTGCCTCCGCAGACCGTGGCCAGGAGGAACAGGTACCTGATACGGACCGGTACAGAGCGAGCTCTTCTCGCAGCGTTTTTGACCAGAGGACCCATGCTGCAAAATAAATAAATGATAGGGAACATAATATATACTCAAATCCTCCACTTCTATTGTCTATTGTATTGACTTCAATGACGAAGTTATATCAATACTTTAATAAATAAATGGGCACATCATGTATGATGACAGACTGAGCTGAGATAAACATTAAGTTCGAGACGAACTTATTAATACTTCGTACAAAGATTTATGTATCTTCGTAGTTCACAGCTTTAAGCTCAATTTTATTTCATAGAACCCAAAATAAACAATTTAAAGTTTTTCCGAAATAACATGAATTCTATAAATTTTTACTAATATAGGGAATTAATAAAATAACAACAAATCAAAAGCTTTAGTAAATTCAAATCGAACAAATACTGACTTAACTTCGGGTGCATGCAGATCACGTAATTCTCACTTACCTATAATAATATCGTAGATATTTTGGAAATAAGCCTTTGAATATGAAAGGCAGTAGCAGCAATAATTAAACCTCATACTTCACACTTTTGTAATTCCGAAATAATATAAGCACAGAGGTCATTGAACACGTGATATTTACTGATATGTTACGATAATGCGATATGAATTTTGTTCCCTAAGCTGTCAGGGATTCTCCGGGACGGGTGTTGGACCCGCTGAGCGAACATTATTTGAGTGAATAGTATTGTACCTATGTCTAAGCGCTGGCTGTCTTTATCATCAATGTACTGCAAACAGAGATAGCATGATTTTATTCAACCCCAATGTGGCAGTAGAGTTGAAAATAGGAGAATACTTTCGGATGCTGCGCGCATGCGTATTTCCGAACCGATTCTAGACAGCCCCCTCCCCATTCAAAGAATTTTTTTGTAGTCTACTTTGATATATCTATCCCATGTTATTAAAATAATCAATCTAATCAACCAGGGGTCAACCAACTACTGGATGTGAAACGACAGTTGCACTGCTGTAATAACCTAATTTTTCCATTCTTTAATCTTGGTCAAGGCAGACCGTGGTCTCTTTTCAGAAGGCGACGCGAAGGCGGGAACAAATTCGCAGAAATGGTAAAAAAAACAATTGAATTTAAAACCATTAACTAAATAGACCATACCATACTCAGTATCCATAAAGGAATATTTTCCATCCATATCATTAATATTTCCCAATAAATGTAAACGTACAATGAGTTTAGCTCATAATTTTATTAAAGGTAGTTCAATAGGATAGTATGTAATTACCTACCTTAAGATTGATTAATAGACCCTGTTATTCTAAGAGGATTCAACTTCAACGAGATTTCCTACTGCTACGAGTCTCATACACTTCGTAAGTTTGGATGATGAAGGATGTTGCATATCGAAGAAAGGCAACGAGAGCTCACAAATTTTTTTGAATGCTTTTTCAGTAGCTGTACTTACTAAATTAGGTATAAAACTGTAGGTTATATTCAAACCGCATTCTAAATACTTATTGAAAATGGAACTGCTTACAGGCTAACAACCTGACGTTAGTCCATAGTACATAAACGTGTCAACCCCGTAAAGAAGTAATTATAAAGGTAAGTATGTGAAAATATTAGATTTAACATTTACGGATACCCGCTGAGGATTAGGAGAATATGTAGACTATGTTCTTCTTCCTGGTTTTAACCCTGGCTTCTACCCACCCACCCAAGTAATATAATCATTAAAAATATTCCTTTTTCGATTTTTTACCACTTAGTTAAAACTTTAAAAGTATTTTGAAAGAAGTAAGGAAATATATTATCAGGGCATAAAAACAAAATACTGTTTTTGGGATGGCGGATAGATAAAAAAAACTACATATTCAATTTATTAACCTCACCGCACAGGTTTAACTTGAAAAATAACCTTATTTATCAAGTCAACTCACAAAAATGTTCATGAAGGTGTTGTGTGAATATATAAGTAGATACCAAAGTAATTATGGATACTAAAATATTTTCAAGTCGTTAACTAACCTTTAATTAGTCGCCAATTAAATACTGTCACACAATATCGCGATATAGCGATCAGATCGTTGTAGTTCGAGCAAAGAAGTCAAATGGCGGTCGGGCGTATCACGGCTTCGTTCGTTTGTTATCAAACACACTGATGTTTTGAACCGCTAATTGCTACTTTATGGCTTTGTTACCCAAACCAAACCAGTTAACAGTCTGCCTTTTCAAATAAAAAGGGTTTCGCCTCTACCACGTTTAGTTCACATCGTACCTATAAGATTTTTATTTACCGATAAACTGCAAGTTGCATGCACGTATATATTCAATTGCATGACCAACAATCACTTGAAACAACTAGGTACCTATACCTAATTATTGAAGTTTATATTTTATACATTTCGGGTATCAAAATTTTCTATCTAACCATTTACGAGTTCCCCTGGGTTAAAAAAGACATATGAATGTGGCAGATAATGTTTCTGCTTGGATTCCAGATTTTTTAATCTAAGAGAAAGCAGGTTACTAGAACACTTAAACGGGGTTGAAAATGGTCTGCATCTTGTGTAAATAAAAAAAAGAGGTAAAAAAGGGAGATTTTTCCCTTAAAATCAAAAGTATTGATAGATTTTGCTCAAATTTGCCATGTATACTTACTATTAAAATGACGAAGGTATCCAATGATAAGAAATTAAGTAACTATTGGAAAGTTTCACTTAGTGTAGTCAATCCCGGGAAAAAATATATATCATTTTTAAAATAGAGAAACGCTTAAAATATTCATAGAAGTAGAAAAGATTTTCTCTAGTTTTATTTGCGTGTCGTGCACTGTGAAATCTTGATGCATGTAACACGAACCATGACCACTAATGCACATTAAGCATTTCAAATTGCATTGAAATTGTGCCAAGAAAGCAGAGCAAAACCAATAGAGTTTATTTAAATATGTATTATATAATTATTGATTTATAGTCTTAACCTACTCAATATAATCATACATTTATTTTCATTATGTATTATAAATAAAGAAAATATAGAGAAAATAAATGTATTTAATTAAAACTGGAGCTATTATTTTGATAAAATTTGGCAGTAAGATAAGCCTTCACAGGGATGACATAGGTAAGTATAGGCTTTAAATATGTACCTAGATCTAGGAAAAAGTCTTTTCCAGTACTCGTGTTTTGGATAATGCATTGCCGGGGTTGAAATAAAAAGAATACCGCAATTTTTAGATAAAAATATTGAATTTTAACATCCCTAATTGTTTGGTCTAATATAATTAAAATTTATGAAAACCAGTGAAGGGGAGTGAGCGTACGGTCTTACGCATGCGTAGTACCGGTCACGGCGGCGCCTCCTTTTGGCTCTCAAAACGAACGCTATATTTTTATAACAATCTATTCAAACAGTTTTATTGTTTAATTGCCGTATAAAAGCTATGAATGAGGACCACGTCGTTTTCCCTCGAGGTAAGTGCGTTACATATCTTTAAGTTTAAGGTTAGGTATACGCGGTGAAGGATTAAAGAAAATCGATAATTAAATAACAAGAGGTCTAACCTACAAACGCTTCGTTATTTATTCATTTTTTACACACTTACTACATTATATTTATATTTATTATTATACTTATTGAAAAGAGCTCTATTTTCCATTATTTTAATTACCTTATCTCCATATTTGGGAAATCCGTTTATTTTCCCGGATGTAAGGGTGCATTTGTAATTTTTTATACCATAATCTTAAGAGCATTAACAAAAACGTGAATTAATCATAGTGAGTGATGCTAGAAGTCAATGCGTAGATAAATATACAAAATTATGTTATACCTATGTCATGTCAAGGGGTGTATCAATACTCGTAACACGGTCCCTACATATTATTTATACATACAAACAAAACATATCTAACTATTATAATACCGTAATCTTATACACAGGCGATAAAATTATGTTTTAAAATTATAATACAAAGTGCGATTCAAGGCTTGTCATAAGATAGAGCCTTGAAAAATTTATAAAAATTACGCATATTCTATAATATTGTTTGATATAAGTTTCCCTGGTAGGTATTTTTCTTAATAACGAACTAAGTCTTACTTACCGTTTTTGCTTTAAAGTTTGGTCTAAGAACATCCATATTAACTAATGATTCTAAACACATAGTTGAAATGTTTGTTCCAGGTCATAGCCCTTCTGTTTTTGACTCTGATCCCATGGCCGGGGCCCTCAGTCTTCAAAATCACGTGCTCACGTGACAACTCCAAAATCGTAAGGAAGGTCATACAAAACAAATGGTTTCCAGTTTTAGAAAGATTTCAGGTAAGCAATGGTGTTCTTACAACCAGTAATTTATGTAGATCGACACTGCATCAAAGCTCGCTCTATATTTTGAATAAAGCTCAAGCTTCGAACTATAGCGGTGGAGACTGCATCTGGGAACACGCCAAGTTCACGTAGAAATCAGATTGAAGCGTTTACAATAGCGAAGAAAATTGGTTTCAAGCTATTTAACACTTATGTAAAACAAGGGAAATATATGATGCTATTGGTATTATGTATTTTTCTTTTTTTTGAGACCTCAACATTTTATATAATATTTTCATCGAGTTAAAAATTCTATTATAAATGATATTTTAGATATCCCAACTAAATTGAAGCGTTATCAACTTTGTCGTTGTTTTGGCAATACACATTTTTATCACGTGTGAGAGATATATCTAAAGTCGGTAATGAAAGCCCCCTTTTCTAACTTAGAAGATTATTCAATAAACGAGTGAACAATGTTAGAGTTGAATTTTTTGTGGGAACATAGCTACCATTATCTTCATATCGATTCCAGGTAAAACTTCCCTTGGAGTGTCCGTTCCACCCAGCCCGAGACATCTTCGCGCCGCAACACGCCGCCAAGCTGCAGCACCGGCCTTCCCAGTGGACGTGCGCCTTCTGCGGCAAGTCCTTCTACGAGGAACGACACCTCGACACGCACTTCGACCAGCGACACAAGAACCAGATTAATAAGGTCAGTCCGGGGCGAAACAATTCTATCTAAATTTGGACATCTTGAGTAAATCCGATATTGTCAAGTAGATTGCCCAGGTGTTCGTACAAATGTTTTCTCATAATTGGACCCGGAGAGCTCTTTAGATTTGGACCTGAGTGAATCACGCTTTAAAAACCTTAACTGTTCAACCGACGCTCTGCTTAAAGAAAGAAACTATTATGATAATTTTTACGCAATGTTTTAAACTTTGTATTGAGAATTTTCATAAATATAAAATGTATATGTGTCATAATTACAGGCGGAGGATGCAGTATGTCTGGCGGACTACTGCGATATCATGCGATGCCAGGTGTTGGTGGCGCACGGGCTGCTCAGCGGCGGAGTCGGGCCCAGCACGGACGTCGAGGTGGTCTTTCCATAAAATTAGCTTCGTTCGCTCGGTTATAAAATAGTTTTTGACATCCATAGTATACCTGAGAATATCATCCGCTTCGACCTTATCTTCTTTATAATCGTTAATCCGGTTAAATCCTAATCTGATATCTGACCCATATTGGATCATATTTCATCAAGATGTCTGGATAAGAACATCGGTTAGCAATCAAACTAATGTACATAACTTAACAGTCAATGGTCAAAGCCTACACCACCCTGTGCGTCACGCTGTTTGCCTTTTATGTATTAACTTTTATAGGATTTGGGTCTTTGGGTAATGTTTGTAGGTGTGGCAGGACGTGGAGGCGGCGCGCAAGGCGCTGGCGCCGGCGTCTCCTCGCAGCATCGCGCGCGTGTCACGGAGACGCGCACGCGCCGCCCGCGTTCCGTCCCCTGCGCCTGATTGCCCCACTACGGAGCCTCCAGACACGGAAGATAATGGTAACGTTCACTGCTGAACCTATGTTAATTACTTCCACAAGGCTCTGTTGAGGAGAACTGCATCCAATACGTGGTCTCCACTCGAAATCTTTTTGGCCCATCAACATTCCATAACGATGTATAATGCAAATGCTTTTTGCAAATAAGAATTTTCTGAACTTTCTGAACAGAGCATGATTAATTCTATGTCTGTAATATCATCAGGAAATCTTTTATTTACCTATTTGATACAATAAACCTTACTTCGACATGAAGACGATCGCCTTATCTTGATTCCTCAGATTATCAAAAACAGTCTCAATTTAAATTATCGATTCAGCTAATATTGATATTTGCATTCATTCAGAAACAGCCGAAAAGCGAACAGAAGACAGCGAAGGGGACGCGAATCAAACTGCCGAGTTATGTGACGCTGACACAGTCGAGTCAGCACTGCCTGATGACAGTCGCAGGCGGCGGCTGGCGGACCTGCAAGCGGAGAGGGCGGCCTGCGACCCGACGAAGCTCCAAGGCCTCAAAGTGCGATGTGAAAGGATCGTACAGGAGTGCATCGCCACTTTGTTACTGCAGCTCAGCATGCATCAATTCACTGAACTTGAAGGTTTGATATTTTTTTATGATAATATATGAAATGTATCAAAAGTTACAATTTTCTATATACTAACAAAACTTTTGCAATTATTAATGTGTAAACAATTTCGGTTATATCTTCTATGAACACCAATACGCTAAAAGTAACTTTATTCGAATATTCTTAACTTTTGTTTTGTATAAAGAAAATACATGATACGAGTATGGATTGGCACTGCGCCATTCTACACCGGACGGGTCGCTATAGTCGTAGTGCAGCCGATCGTAGCTTATCTCGTAGAATGTCGTAGCAAAAGGAGCTTCGTAGCATGGTCCGATCATGCGCGTCGTAGCCAGATCGTAGCTTGTAGTAGACCGTCATAGTCGTAGGCATCGTAACGTATAGATTTATCATTCATATTATAACACAATTGAAGGATTGCTACAGAAAAAGAAAAACTTTTCTTGTTTTTTTGCTGGTTTTTATGTTTACAATATTTGAACAGAGGAAATGCAGCGCGCCGTGTGTTGGTACCTGAGCTGCGACCGCTACTGGGAGGACACGGCGCCGACCGCGCGCGTGTTCCCGTGGCCACTTCTACTGGCGCTCGCTACCGGTCTGGCTCTAGCTCTATGCATGTGCTATTACATTATATGGATCGTCTTCGAGTAAGTTTACATATGTAATTATATATCTTTAAGGTTTGAAGAACATTGAACATCATTATGTATAAAGGGGAGTCCCCGCAACTGCCTGATGTTGATGGTTTAGACCTGCCTGCCCCTGACTGAACTGTAATAAAATAAATTCGTGTCTACTCCGGAAACGGATCCTACCGCTGCAATTTTTTTTATCAAAAATTTACATTTACATTTACATTTAAGAATAAATAATGCTAATTTAAGAATACATATATAATTAATTATAAAATTAACGCAAGAAAATAAATCAACATTTTTTATTGACGCCATGTCATGAACAATAAAATACTCTACAGTAGTCTTATCGAATTATTATCTTATATATCGAAAGTATTATCGTCAAATGACGAAATTTTTAGGTTCTCTTTGGTGCTTAGGCAGGTTCTTGCGTTCAAAACATATGATAAGAAAACTAATTTCAGGCTCCCAACTCAATCTTAATGTTTTGTATACTCAGTTCAGAAGAGGGTAGCGTGGCGGGCAGCGCATCAGTCTCCATGACCACGCACTCCTCGCCGACGCGCGCCGAGCGGCTGGCCGCGGAGGACGCGCTGCTGGACGACCCCGACCACGACGACCACTACATCTACGTCACCTACCCGCCTGAACTCAAGCGCCGCTTGCTCGAGAGGTACGCTACTAACAAACTCACGCTCATTATTCTCTCCCCTTTTATAAGGCAGACTCGCGTCGATTGATATTAGCGAACTAAAGAAAGCTAAATTATTTTATTCAATTTAGATTCAGAGTATTGGTCCAAAAGGGACATTATTTCTTTCTTTAGTTAAAAGATTCGTTCTCTAATGTTGTTATCACAAGAATACCTAATTTAATTGATTGATCTAGACTATACCGACCAAAAAATACATATATCGGTTATTATATAGGTAGGTTTATTAGATTATCTTGTGGCAATGAAATTAGTAAGCTACTCAATTTGATTACAAAAAAGTAAGTTAATAATAATAAAAGTATTCAGGCCTCTTAAGCACAGACTGTTGCTACTTGGACTTGGATTAGATTTAATACACACTTGAATTGTCATCTAATTTTGATTCGCATCTTTTTATGGCTAAGAGTAATAAGAATCGGTTTTTCATAAATACTTACAATTGTACTTTACATTGTTTTCAGTATTTTCAAATCCTTAAATATTTTCTTATTCCTCTAGAAGGTAGATAGTTTCTATTCTAGATTTGATGTTTTCACCATCCCTTTTTTTCATGCACTGGATTCAGTAGATACTCTTTGTTGTGTTCTCACCTTTTTTAAGAATGTAAAGTTAAATGATAGTCTGACCACTGGTGATCATCATAGATGCATATTTTTCGCTATATTTATCATCTTTTATACAGGTGGTAAGCTAAAGCGCGGATATACTTTGATGACGGTTTTATACGACCCTATTTTTTTAAATATGTTACGATTATCGACAAATTTAATGATTGTTGTTTGTTGTTTTAGCTGCTACAATAGAACGACTCGACTATGAGATGCTCGGCGTCCATGTCGAATCTTCGCGCATGCCTTTTGTACCGGTTCCCTAGAACTACTGTAGTGTTAGCTAAAACTGTCTGATGTAGCCAAATCCACTGTTGAACTGTAACTTACACCAACAGATATTTCGTCCTGAGATAACGATGCGAGACTGAGTGTAAGATACGGTAAACAAAATAAAAGAGTCGATATTTTACTGTTTGATGTATGGTTTTTAAATAACATTTACACACAGATATAGAATTACTATATGTGCGTTGGATTAATACATTTTTGTACGTGCTAATTCTGTTTCGAAAGTTCGTTAATGGGTAACATCAAGAAATTTATTTGTAAATTACAATAAAAATAAAATATCGACTGTTAACCGCGTTACGAAGAAATGGATCCCCCAATACTTCTGTAGTCGACAAGTCTAATTAGTGTTATTGTTTTACTGTGAAGTAGGTATGTTTAAATAGAGTAGTTTGCTTTTAAACAATTGGTGCCTAATTTCCTCTAGTCATACTGAAAATTTTTGTTATTTAGGTAGGAACATTCCTATGAGAAATATTTGTACATAGCCTTCTTGCAATTTGTTTAGTTATAATTAAGTATAATGGATAAGAGTAAATTTACAGGAAGCAATCCATTATAAAAATCGTATAAAAAATGTCCTCATGTCCTAAATCAAACCAATCTTTCTAACAGAGGATCTACTGTAAACCAGAATTTATAACTTAGTCTCATATTGATGTAAGGATTTGCAATATTTTTTATACTTTAGATCGAAATCAAGACTCGAGAGGCTTTGTTCTCATTCAGACATTATGCTTAATGTTTACACGTACTGATTTTAAAGTAAAGTTTCTTTTACTAATTCAATGCCTAGATTTTATTTTAAACATTTTAGGAAGGACCAATCACCTATCAATATTAAATTTGTATTTTTATCTTAAATAATTTTCATTTCATCACGTTCTTGGTAAAACTGATAAATATGCCTAAATTGACTTTTAGCAACGTTGTTGTAACCAGGATTAAGCGCATTGATGATATTGTATGGCTTTGTCTATTTTTTTTTGGATAAGCTTATACACATTGTCATTAGCAAGCAAGTAATTCATCTCTCATTCACTATTCATTCACCGTTATTTCTTGTGCCTAGTAATAAAAATTTATGAAAAGTTAGGCCCGTTATATACACTTGTACCGATTCCGTTTTTAAATGTTAGGATATTGAACGCAGCAATTTAAAACCTGCCGCCGACAAATTAATGTAGCAGGTTTAAATGCGTGAACCATTTAAATCACTACATGTAAATGTTTCCGAAAAGGTATTACGCATGTATGCAGCGGGCCTTAATCTACTTGTAAATGCTTAAACGAGACTGAGGTTAAAGCATTTTAAAGACAACATAAATCGAAATAATTTAAAGTCCCATATTATTTCGATTTCTGTTAATACCAATCTAGCGATATCTTCAGCTGTAAATCTCACGAAATCTATGATACTCACTAGCACGTTCCCTTTTGTTTGTTAATTTGTACGTAATTTAAGGAGTTTGTTAAATAAATCATAAGTATTTGAAAATTGTGTACTTATTTATTAATGCAAATGTACAAATAATAACAGTCTTTACATTTATGAACACTTTAAAATTAAGTCTCCAGATAGTGATTAAATATATATTAATAGATCTTATAACTTAATTAATTATATTAAAAATAACAAATAATTATAAATCATTTAAATATATCGGCACCCGTATAATGAAGTTATCTATATCATAATATCCATTCGTATATATAATTTAAGTGAGTGTAAGCAGAAATAGTACTAATGATACGATACAAAATGGAAGACATTGTTCAAATCAAATAGATTAAAACGTACATTTATCAATTATAAGAAGCTGAGGTAAATTACTACACTGTGGTTATATGTTTGAAGATTTAAGTTACAAACTATGCAAGAAATGGTATGTAATAAAATGAGAAATATTTTTTCTCACCATTTTTTTTCTAACTAGGTCTTACCTGACAACAACGAACGGATATTGAGATATAGAATGTCTATGAAATCATAAACTCTGTGTTGACTCCACAAGAGTCCATATTAAGCACAATATATAAGTTGGTTCACAACAATGTCACACGTACTTGGATCCCTTCCACACGTTGTTGCCTTCGATGCTGCACTTGCAGCCACAGCCCGTGGGGCACGTGTCTCGTGTCGTGAACCTGAATACAAAATATAAACAATTGATAAATAGGATCCCACCAATTTAAAATGTAAAAGTCTGTCTATAGGCTTTAGATGGTGTTTGCGTTTAAGGAGTAAGTATCATATTAGCCATTAGAAGTGACGAAACGTGCAATAGACAGCAATAACCAGCATTTATGAACACGCACGTTCGTAGGCATTGGCCATAGGGTATTTAACTTACGTTGGCCGGGTGTAAAGGCAGGTTTAGAAGCATCGTATGTGAGTATACATACCAGTGTATCATGTGGCTGGCGTGGCCCGCATGGCCGCAGGCGGCGCACGCGGCGGCCAGCCCGCGCACGCCGAGCGCGCACACGGCGCAGCGCAGCGCCAGCTCGCCGCACGCCGCGCACACGGCGCCGCCGCACGCGCGCCCGCAGCGCGCGCACTCCGCGCACAGCGTCGGGCCCGACCACGCGGCCGCGCCGGACGACTTGCACTGCACTAGTTTTAACACCTACGGACGGACGTTGTTTTAAATTAAATTTATGCATGTTTTGCCTGATGGTAAGCAACACCAGGTTCAGATAGTACACGTAAGATTAATTAACGCTTATTCACTCTAGCCATTGTCTCTGAATACTTAAAAAGTGTCGGGAAATAAGAAGAGAGAACTTGAATTAGTAAATTTCACTGACATACATATTTCAACCAATATCTTTACTCACCTCAGTCTTTTTATATATTAACTGCCATCTAAACAAAATATCAGCATAGACTCTCTTGAAGCAATGATACAAATGAACAGTCGCTTCGTCCAGCACGCAAGCGGTCGTTCTTTCTGATTTAGAAATGGTGGAGTCTGTATAAAAGTTCTCCGCTTCGGAACAGGAATTGCTTCGTAATACAATGGGGAGCGTCCAGCCGTCGGCGCTGATCTCGCTGTATTGGTTTACAGTGCTGTAGGGTGAGGTGCCGTTACCCTGCAATCAATCAGTTCTTTTTAAATTGTCTGTTATCAAAATAATCAAATATGATTTTAAATTTCTTGGAAAGTATTCAAAAATCATTTAAAGTACCTACACTCTGAACGTCAAATTACAGATCACATAAACTCTCGATGCGAGTCATTCGGTGTGGCTGGGTTAAATAAGAAAAAGCTGTAGAGAAAACAACACTGATAGTGCAGATACTTACACAACTAGAAGTGCTGATTGTAGACTGCGAACTTGAATTACTAGCGTCGTTGAATACAGAAAAGGCACATGCCAACATAGCTGCCATTTGCAGATCTGAACTTTTGGCGTAGTGGGTAATTCTGAAAATAATGCAAATGCATTTATTTATAGTATTAATACCCATAAATATAAATTTGCCGCATCAGGCGACAAGTACGCAAGGAGAAAGAGAATATTATTTGCCGCATAATGCCTTTTAAGGGACGAAACCTCGAAGACTCAAGAGATAGATTGAAACTTCTCTTCACCTCCGTAATTCTGTTAACGAGGAATTTAATACCGATGTGGAGCGCCGCCTGCAGAGGAACCTGACTGGCTCATGGTTCTGCTTTATATGAGAGGGTTATTAACCCTCTATAGTTTTGGTTTGCATGAACAGGGGTCATGTTCTCTGCATGCGACTATACATAGACAAAATACTTACAATGACTGCAGCAGGTTGCAGCACAGCGGATGGCCCACCCAGCCCATGGTTTCCTCGCTGGAGGCCAAGTGGTCCACCACTCTCGATCGCAGCGACCGGGCCACCAGTGCGGTCAGCTCCCATGCTTGAGATAACTCGCACTCCTCTTCCTCCATTGCTATTTTGGCGTTCTTCTCGCACATAACTGACAGAAGAGAAAAATAAGCCATTTACACATTTTTCGTATGCCAAATATTTTCTATCTGGTGCTATATGGTAGATGTCAATAAACACTGCTTCGCCTTTTTTATGACGGGAAAAGGGACAGCGATAGTTTATCGCGCGATAAAAACGGCGTCACGCGTGCCATACTACGCGGCTGGGTAAATGTTTGTGAGCATAACATGTCGGTAAATCAAGATTACATCAAAAACTTACCCACGGGATCTTCTGCGTCGATGACATACTTTTCAGCGAGGGAGCGTCTCAGTGGGAACAGATCAGCGGCGGAGTACAGCAGCACGCGCGGCGCGCCGCAGCCGGAGATGCTGCCGCGACTGCGCATGCTACCGGCGCGGCGACCTTGCGCTTTCTGATCACAATTATAGTAATAAATAATAAAATATTTGTATGCCAGGTTTAGAGAAAAAAAAGGAACATAAAAAACATTAAGTACATTTATTCATTTATTTATTTTTTACTCAAATAATTTGTATAATGGAATGGGTGAACTTACCACTAAATGCATAATAATAAAACCGTTAACATTAAGAGAATGCAAGTGAGCATAGACGTAAATTACATGCACAAAAATACAAATATTTTCATAAACAAAATATCCTACATATATAAGTAGCATAGATGTACTATGTACTAAACATAATAATTAGTCTTGAAATTCATATAATGAGCCAAATAAGAATTTTCACGCTTTTTCGAACACGGATTTAGTTTTTCTCGGTACATATTTCATTACAACATAACACTAATTACATATGAAAAAAAAACACAGTACTCACCCATCTGTCCTGGAAGTAGAAGGTTGTTATCGAATTGGAAGCATGTCTATGATGCAACTGCGGAAAGCCAGATGCATTTGTCGGCGAAGGAGTCGTGGTGGCATGAGGCGAAACAGAGCTATATCCAGTGCCGAAGATCGTCGGCGCTAATGATAACGAAGACATTGAGCGAGGCGTCCCAGTCTCGTGTTTTAAAGATAACCGTCTAGCGTTTGGCGGTCGGTTGAATACGACTAGTGTGCTCACTCCGCACCATTTAGCTCCACATGTGCGCGGGAATGGGATGCATGCATCTCCCGCGTTTTCGCTTTCCGATTGACTTCTTTGGCTAGATTTCATAGAGTCCGTGTCGTCACTTGACTTAACAGGGATCTGATGAATAAAAAAAAATCTAGTAAAGTTCAGATTGAAACTACCAACTTATAATATAATACAATAGGCTATTTGACTGTATTAAAAATATGCATTTCTTTTATGTCATCAGTCTTAATATTATTTTTTTGGAGCGATTTGTAATAACATGAGATAAAAATATTGCATTATTTAAACAAAATGCGTCTCAGAAAATTAGGTTTTTATATGCAGCTGTCACGTGACTAAAAACGAACGTAATTGGCTATTTCTATTATGACGTCAATTATCCATAAACAGACTGTGGATCGTACCGTTCCTTAGTGTTCGCTATTATTTTTCAAGATTTTATAAGTGTTTGATCGCTCAGGATTACTCAGATAACATAGGGATTTAATAATGGAAACCAATTCCGCGAAAGCTGACAGTCAAAACCTACCAAAAGTGGACGCAATAATGGTTGGAAGAAGAAATCTGGATTGTCTTCTTCAAAGACAATCCAGATTTCTATGCTGCCGAACTGAGGAATGTGAAAACATCAATGTAAGTATATCTTGGTAACCACTGATCTTAGATCATGATCTGAAACCACTTCTTGCGAATATTCAAATCCATCGGCATAGAAAAAAAACACTTTCGTAGGAGATTTTATTGTTGTATTAGTGCACTGAGGCACTGCACAACATTTATAGGAACTCATTTTAATAATTTTCACACATATGACGTGGCACAAGTTAAATAAAACAAGAGAAAATCAAAACTTTTAGAAACACCAACAAGCTTTGTATGATATGCCATGCATGCCATGGCCGCCATATTGCTAAAAGTCGCGTTTTGGCGGCATACTTGAATATTTCATTTTCTTTTTCGATTTTTTAATCAAAAAGCTGTAATAAAGGCAGAAAAGTATTTTTGTAGGACTCCTTATAAACAAATAAATACCCTAAGATAGTTTTTAGAACTTTGTCAAATAGCCTATATTTGGTCTATATACTTGCCTCATCAATAGATGTTGCCAGTGTCTTCAAGCAATGCAACAAACATCTATGTCCCTCTTTCTTCTTTTTGTAAGCAGTTTTATTAAGGGCCTGAAGAATTTTTATAGTGGTTGCGCTATCAACATTTGTGCCTGTGAGCCAAGAGAATTTCGGTATGGTTTGTTCAGTAACATTTCTTGGGAAAACCACTTGCAGATTAGCTGTGTACCCATTGCGTTCAGAGTGTATCTGACAAGTCCGAGTGTCGATGTTCATGTGTGTCACTTCAATGTTGGCCATTTCACGAATTGATTCAAATTCTTCATCTATTGATGTGGGGGATTTGTGAGAAAGCTTGTTCTGAAAGTTATAATTATTTAATCAAAGTTACTAGAATTGAAAAATTATCAAAAAGTTGACTACAACATTTTCTTAATTAGGTATGAACTAAACATAAATTCAAGTTGCCACAGCAAGGTCATTGTCTTCATCAAAGCATGAGGACATTTTATAATTCCCTTTTTTTCAACAACTACTAGTACTATCTTACAGTAATATGTTTGTAAACATTGTGAAGTGGTTTATAGTTTAGACTAATGTCAACAAGTAATATTACAGTAAGTAATTATTAATCCATAAAATGTTGTTTATGCAGTTTGAAGCTCACCATTTGAATGTCTTGACCTTTGTTATCCAGCGAGACATCATTCATTGAACCAATTATAGATGAATAGCTTGTTGCTGAAAACATTATGATAGAGTTAAATAAGACACATATCTAGATTTTTTCAGGTCATGGGTTAATGGTTTTACAAAACACATTTCTAATTTACCTACGTTTACGGCTTTGGAAATGAAATAGAAACCTATATACATACATAAATAAATATAAAAATTCAGAATTATTTAGCTTGTAGGTATATAATCACATATTTATGTTTTACATTGTAGACAGAGCCAAGTTTCAAAAAGACTTGAAGACCACGATCAGTGTGTGGTTTGAGTGATTCAGATATTGAAAGGTACCTTTTTGACTGGTAAATACTTTAAACAAATGATAAAAATGAAATTTTGTTATGAGGAAACATACATTTTAACTTACAGTCACTATTGTTTCCATCATCATTGTCATCATCATCTGGCAGGTAATGATTACACATCTTCAGTAGTGATGGATGCATGGTCCATAGCCGTAATGTCTGGTCTCGGCCCCATGTGACTAATTGGTAATTAGATGGTGAAGTGTTAGGTCTCCACACCATGGTCTGTACAGTATCTGTGTGACCAACTAATCTTTGTGTCAAGGAGCCTCCCACCCATATACCAATCACTCCCGCTTGCTCAGCCCTTGGCAAGCCGCCCCAGCCTACACCAATAGTTAATAAACCGCTACCAAAAGGAGTATAAATAGCTCTCCATACAGGGAAATTTGTCATTATAATATTTTCTGGACGTCTTCCATTGTTTATATCAAAGTATTTAATGCTTCCATCATGACTAGAAGTAACTAGTTGGTACTCATGGTGGGGACTCCAATCAACTCCATGTATCTTACAAAGGTGTGCCGATATGTAGTGGATGGGTGATGTGTTTTTACGGTAGTCCCAAATTTTGATATCACCATCATGTGCAGTGGCTACAACATGAGTAGCCACTTTATTCCACTGCACTTGTGATGCACCAGCTAAAAATGGAATATTAAGTTAAAAAAATTAAACAGAGCAGTTTTTAATTTATGATTAACATGTCCTGTACTTACCAACTGCAGATAGGGATACAACCGGTTTTCTAGAATCTCTTAAATCCCACAAATGAGTAAAGGTATCGATGGAGCAGGTAGCTATCAAATTATGGTCCTGTCTATGGAAGTGGGTGTCACTGACAACACGTGTGTGCCCACGAAGGGAGCATATACAGGTCAAGTCATTTCCAGCACGCCACTCGTAAACATCAACTCTCTGGTTGCTCTATAAATATAGGAAACTAATATAAGAAACAATGCTATGTGCAGTGATAAGCTATAAGTTATCATTTGTTTACAGTAAGATTAATACTGGACTTAATAATATACTATTGAATACATTGTGGAATATAAATCAAGTAAATAATATATAATAACGTTAACACACCGCAATGGCACAGAGCTTTTGTCCATGATATGTCTGGCACCATTCTGCCCCAGCAGCGTCATACTTGCTATGCCGCGGATACTTTTTTACTATGTCCCCACCGTCATCTTCTAAGCTGATTTGTTTGATGGCCAACCATCTCCTGCCTGCTAATAGCACATTGTTTCCTGAGAAATCCACGGACATCGCTGTAGCTTGAAGTTCGCGATACTCCCATTTCATCAATTCAGAACTCCAATGGACAGACATTTTTAGTTTTTCTAATACGAGTGGTAATCGATGATTATATTAATATCTTTAAATTAATAATATTACACTTAAGATAACTAATTATTACACTTTCGATTTTTGGACCGAAAAACAATTCGACCAAAAACATTGGTCAAAACATGCTTGTATTACTATACTAGGTACTTACTTTTTATTTAGATGGTTGGCATTTTGATTTGACATTGATTTAAATGACGGTGACAAATATCAGCTGTTATTTAGTTTTTTTCTACACAATGAAAACGTGAGTGAGTTTGCTTTATTTTTGTCTGTGTCAATGCCAATGTCAAATCAAAAGTTAAAAAATATAAACAAAATAAGGAAGGAGATTTGCCGTAAAATTTTAATTCTATAATATTTTTAATAATGTAGACCGCTTGGACTGAATGCAATATGATTTGAAAAATAAGTACATTTCTGTAACATGGCTTTTCTATTCCGCCGCTGGCGCCATAAGTTGTTTTTCAATGTTATAGTTAGATTTGTAGTAGGGCTATTATTCATCTATTTTTATTGTGAATATCTTATATATTACGTGACCCAAGTACAGGTAGGTGGTCAAACTATATTATCATAATATAATGCCGTAGTTTTAAACTTACAACATATTGATTCTCATGTTAAAATTGCAGTGTGAATGGCCTGCACTTAAAAAAGAGTATGCACAGGATGTAACTCCTGTTTATGCTATGGTGTTGGCTGATACGCATTTATTAGGGTCTCGGAACGGCCACTGGTTTGATAAATGGAGAAGAGAGTGGCAGATGCATAGAGCTTTCCAAACAGCTATGACTTTACATGGGCCTGAAGCTGTGTTTGTGTTAGGTTGGTATATAATCTCAGTATTCAAAAACTACTACACAGCTATTTGAACATATGTATTTTTTAGCAATTTATATAAAAATACAATTTCATAGATATTTAAAGGGTTTCATGTTTATTGTCACATTTTTTTAACAGTGATTTTCTTTTTGTTTCAGGTGATCTTTTTGACGAAGGGAAATGGTGTCCTGAAAAGGAATTTAATGAGTATGTGGACAGATTCCACAAACTTTTCAGAGTACCTGAAGGTACAGCTATGTACACAGTTGTGGGCAACCATGATATTGGATTCCATTATAGGTGAGGGAAATATTTTAATACTTTTAGGCCAAAGACATTCTTGAAGTACCTTGTGTTTCCTGTAGATCATGGATACAATTTTTTTTTAATTGAGTTTGGGAAGAATGGGGTAAATGCTCATCTAATACAATAATTTATTATTTTTGGTTCTATGGTATCAAGTAAGCAGCTTGAAAGAAAAATTAGAGCTTACGGACCACACAAAGGTGACATGTTTCGTAGGTAATTTATAAAATGGGGCAACAAATACTTTGTTTCATCATATAAAGAACTTCAATTTGTAATATAAGTACAGTCGAATTTAGATAACTCAATGGAAAGGCTAAAAATTTCGAGATTACGAGTTTTCGATTTATCAAGAATTTCAATATTGAAGAGATTTTGAATTTCGAGTTATAGAGTATAAATATGTACTATTTACTCCTCACAGAGAAATAATATTTTGTTTGAGTTACAAAGTCTTAATAATTCAAGATATTGCAGATTTAGGGGTTCAGCAGAAGGGAATGGCAGTTTTTTCCGACTTACTTAGGATTATGACTTAATGAGGTTTGAGTTATAGAGATTCTACTGTACCTAGATATAGTATGTAAATCTTTTCCATTTAAAATGTAATTTCTTACATGTCTTATATTTCTTTTGTAATAGAGTGACAACCACATTGTATGATACACAATAATTATTTATTATAACATATATTTTGTAACATAGTTTTTTTTTTATAACCACAGTGGTTATATGATTTAAATAGACCATCTTCCTGTAAAGTCTTAATTTTATATATGTATATTACTATTGGCTCCATACAATACATTATTCTATAATTAATAGGGTTAGAAGTAACATTAGCCCAAAAAGCTTATAGTACTTTATTGAAGCAATAAAAGTTTTGAATCCTATCAAATTATTGTAGCAGTATTGTATGTTAATGTCAAGTTGTTCATGCGTAATCCAATTGGGAGACCACATATTCGAAGGTACAAAACACCTTCTACTATGGCATTATTTTAGTGAGATATTTACAATAATAGAGATTTGAGTTGAATTATAAAGTATTTACGCATAACATGAGCAGTGGCTCACTTGGGGCTCTGCTCTGAAAGCTCTTAAAAATTATTTGAGCTTGCATGAAGGAAATGATAAATATCAATGAAGTAAAAGAAGCACGCAGGGATTGTGGCATGTAGAAAGATTAATTAATGCCTACCCTTTCACGAAAGAGGTGTGATTTTATGTATTTATGTAAATTTATTTAAAGCTAGCTGAATTACAATATATTTTTCTCTTTATGATATAAAATTTCTCTAAATAAATATTTGAGTCGAATTGAAGAAAAGCTAACTATATATTTTTAAAGGATAACCCCGCACCTGGCGTACCGCTTCGAGAGCAAGTTATCTGCGCCTCCGGTCCGCCTTGTTACCATCAAAGACAATCATTTTGTCCTTATCAACTCTATGGCGATGGAGGGAGACGGCTGCTCACTCTGCTCACGGGCGATTAATGAAATAGAAAGAATAGAAGGTAAAATAATAAAGGATTATTAGTAGTTTGAAGCATGTATTGAGCAACAATTTCTTCTTTGTTATCTTTCAACTTTATTAAGAAAATGCAATCTTTGTGTATATGGTAATTTATGTTTCTCATTTCTTTTAGATATTTTAAAATGTAGCAGTGGTTCAACTCTTTGTAAAGGCAATGTTGTATTGAAAAAATACAGTAGACCAATCATTATGCAGGTAAGTTTGTTTTTAATTAAGTCTAGTTTGTAGAGGCGTAAAGAAAGTTACATTATCGATTATTTATTTAACGATATTTTAAGTAAAGGAAGTGCAAATTCCGTACATTTTAGTAACTTCAATTTGTTTTTAGCATTATCCATTATATCGTGAGTCTGATAGCATTTGTACTGAGCCCGACGCGGCGCCTCTACCAGACCGGAATTCCTTATTCGAAGAGCGCTGGGACTGCCTCTCGAGGGAATCCACAGAATACCTCGTCGAGAGGCTTCGCCCTCGCTCGGCGTTCGGAGGTCACACTCATCACAGCTGTGTGGTTCGCCATAGCTTCGTACCTACGGCCGATCATAAGATAGAGTTCACTGAATACACAGTGCCTTCGTTTTCTTGGAGAAACAGACTGGACCCGAAGTATTATTTGGTACGTCTAATTTTAAAGGCTAAATTTTATTAGTCTGTTTAAATGTTATGCATTTCAACTACTCGTATATTCCCAATTTTTAAACGTAAAGGCTATCTTGGCTTCAAATGGTTTAGTACTTAGAACAAAATTTGGCATCTACGATGACTGCACCCGTACCCGTGATAATTTTGAAATTATCTTTTAGTTCATTTTTATATTTCTCAAGAACACACTGTTGTAACTATCGTTTTTCAGTTAACTATAACACCCGAAGAAGTGAGGGTGTCGAAATGCGGGTTGCCCCGGGAGTGCACGCTGCAGGCTACAGCTGTCGTCATGCTGTTGGCGCTTCTGATCTACTTGAGGGTCTACTACAATAGAACGAAGAACTATAACCAGAAACATTTGTACGTTTGCCTTTTATCGTTCCTTATTAATGTGATTCGTTCATGAGTCAGTTCATTTACGAAATACTTGAAGTTCATTACCAGATTTATACATATTACAGTTTATTATATTGGATATATACATAATACAGTTACTATTACGAAAAATGATCAAACGTTTTACACACATATCACGTCTTTTTATCCCACAAGGGGTAGATAAAAGTCAATCACCAGACTCAAAGTAAAATTTCATACAAATTTGATTGAAAAATAAAAGTTTAACAATAATAACACTTAATCGAATAGCAGCGTGTTTATGTCCCAGGCGCGCGGCCCTTGACGGGACGATAAGTCCGCGTAATATTATGTAAATTTAAAGGTGCATTTGAGAATTATTACTTCAAAAAATTTTTTAGAGTCTGAACATTTGGCATTGCAACTACGGAACCCTACAACGCGCGTTTCCCGACACGCACCTATAAAATAAGAGAAGAGCTATCAAGATTTCCATCAAAATTATTTTCTATCTTGGATTTAAGATTAAAACCTGGGTTAAAATCTAGTAACCTTGACTTTTAATGGTAACTATAACGTCATTGCATTTGTAATGATAAACGTAATTTCAATGACCGAAGAACTCCGCTTCGAAAACAGAGAAATCTACGGACTTTGGACGTCTAGACAGTCGCCACTAACTTTTGCGTACTATTGCAATAACAATGAACTAACCTCAACGACCCACCTGTTAGATTTTAAATGATACGGTAAATAATGTCAAATCGTAAATATTTGGTGCAAATAACTATAAAGTAAAAAAAAACACGTCAATGTATTAGTTAATGTAGTCTGCCGCTATGTCAGATTTCGTTAGGTACTTTTTTACCTTTTTCCCTGTACAAATACACAAATACAAAGTGTGTGAAAAAAGTCATCGTGAAATATGTTGTAAATTTTACGATTTTCAGTATCCTTTTCATTATCTTTTGTTCCTTCACAATAACAACTCCAGTCAAATTGTTATTTAACGTAATGTTAACATTATCTTTTCTATGTTTATTTTCTAGATTCGGAAAGAAGGTCTGATAACGTCGAAAGAAGTACAACACATAGCAACTACCTCGTGGACCGCGGTGTTTTGATAATACTCGGTTGTTTAATATTAAAAAATAGTGATAACATAAGTTTTGTAAATAATTAAAAAAGTATAAAACTGTAAATGTATTTTATTTGATTAAGTGTAGGTTAGCAATAGGAGCGAGCAAATTTTTGATTTCTGTTTCTTACGTTTTTTATAGTATGTACCCGAGGAAGGCAGTTGTGCTGTAAGGGCAATGTCGATGTAGCGCAAGTTAACTTAAGCGCAACGCAAATTATGGTATCTACACTAATAGGAAGTGCGTAACTGCTAGTCCTGGATGGTATAATCTCAGCTAATATGTACAAAAATAATCTAAATTCAAAGTTATCTAAAAAGAAACCTTTATTCTAAAAAAAAACAATACTTTTGGCTAATTTGGATGGCGATTCATAAATCTGAGAATTGCAAATATTTACGACAATTTTTATAATACCTAGTTACCCTTTGCTTCAAAACTTTATTAAAATTAATGATAATGAATTTGATATCACAAAATTTATGATTATCGATAGTTCCCCTTCGGGCAAAGTCTTGACACAAATTACATATTTGTATAATATTCAGTGATCAGTAATTGGACCATGAGAGAATATTGCGCGATTAAGGGCCATATCACACGTTAATTAGAAAAAAATATTAAGAAAAACATCATGGAAATAAATTAACTTCGCTATTTATTTTTTAAATTTAAAATTGAAATGTATTAATTTGAGTTTTCAAAAACCCATTTCCATATCTATGATTTTTGCGGATGATTTTTTTTTACGGGACAAATTACACGATTGAGTTAGCCTCGAAGTAAGTTCGAGACTTGTGTTACGAGGTACTAAATCAACGATACTACATTTTTATAATAAATACTTATATAGATAAACATCCAAGACCCAGCCCAATCAGAAAAAGTTCTTTTCTCATCATGCCCTGGGATTCGAACCCGGGCCCTCCGGTGTCACAAACAAGCGTATTACTGCTGGGCCACAGAGGCCGTCAAGAAATAAACCGATATTTTTCAAAAATGCATCAAATTTTGAAAAATATCGGTTGTACCGGTTTCTTGAGTCTGCTCAGTCGTATAAATAATTATTTATTAATTTACTATGACAAAATAGTTTCGGTGTTTCGTGTGTTGAATGAGATTCTATAGCGTACCCCAAGACGACGGGGAAAGTTAGATAATTGACGGCGATGTAAGTATGGACAATGATTAAAGAAAAGTAATTAATATTTTATAATAACTACGTATGGAATGCAATAAATGCTTGAGTAAGTATTGATTATAAAAAGGAGCTAAAATAAAAAGGCTGTTTTTTTGCGGGGAAAGCATTTTCCATACGTGGGACTCGATGACTGGCTAAAAAATTTATTACTTTATTTATATTTTGAAACTCTTTTCCCTATCTGCCACAGCCCTTACCAGCACAAGCGATAATGCACCATTCTGCCTCGAACCAGTTACTGTCCATATCACTAGTTGTTGACCGACCTGAGCTCTGTGCCCATCGCGAGCTCGCCTCGGGAATGTTGACGCAAGTGATTAGCAGATAATTTATCGAGGAAAAAATTGCAGATTTGAGATTTCAAGTTACAGGGTGGTATATTACTAAATTTGTAAGGTTTTGTTTTATTATTATCGTCTTTGCTTTGGACCCGATGGAATTCCCGGGGATGATACCTAGGTCTGCCGCGATAACCGTTATAGGTCTTTAAAAATATAGGGAAAGATTATATAAAACTTATTTTGCAAACTTCATAGATTATACTTTCCTTGCGTACAAAATTACCTAAAATGCTTATAACGTCATTTATAAATCTTAAATTCAGACACGGAGTGTTTTCTTCCCATTGACTAAGTATTATTGTTATAGTTTTTCCATTGTATATTTATTTTTATTTATGTGCAGAACCTATATGTACACCATGTAAATAATAAGGTAACCAAGATAAGCTGCAATTATTAACCTATTAAACTTTGATTATAGGTCTTTGCCAATTTCAATAAGCAAGGTTACAAGCATTAAGAGAATCATCAAATATAATTTCTTTACAGTTTTTGCTCCGATTTTAATTTTTTCAGTTTTGATAATTTCATATCAAAATTGAATTGGACATATAAATCAACTAGCTTTTACCTGCAGCTTCGCCCGTGCAATTTAGCGCCACCAACAAAAGTATATACCTAGGTTTTCGCTAGTTACAAGGGAATTTTTTTAACCTGGATGAAAGGTACCCTAAGTTACTCTTTGTGCACCACAATATATGTCTACGAAATTTCATTTGAATCGGTTGAGTGGTTTAACTATGAAGACGTTAAACGAACAAACTCACTGTCGCATATTTTTTGCGTAGGTACTAGCTGCGACATTCCCCAGGGCTTCGCCCTCGTGGGAATTACCCTATGTGTTCAGGGTATTCCAGGTTTATTCTAGCTGTTTACTAAATTTCGTCAGGTAGATTTCGCGTGTAAGAGTAATTAACACTTTTCAATTTTCGCATTTTAAATCTTATTATAGTAACTAGGAAGGACATATACCTATAACTAGTGTACTCCGGCGTTAGCATCCGTTCCGGCGGAAATTTTGGAAAATCATTTTTGTGCAGTGAGTGCACTCTTCACAGCATAATAAATGTATTTAGAAATAACACAATAAATCTAAATTTCAAATCTCTAGACACCAATGATTTGGGTTGAGGGTTAAAGTCAGTCAGTGTTCTCTTAAAAATATTTATAAGGATAGATTAAACGTTAAGTATTGGTTAAATCTAGAAAGAATATAACGTCATTATAATATATAATAACGAAGGTCCTTAATCGGTTTTATATGTGTTGGTTTAACTGTGTCTATGTGATAACAATAAGGTTTAAATTCAGGCCAATAATGTTTGAATTTGGTATTTGAATGCGATCAATAAAAGAAGTAAAGTTCGAACTCATTATTGTAATAATTTTATTTTAAAATTTATATAAAAATAGGAACTTTGATACTCATACGAATTCAATATGAGAAAGTTAACAATTTTGATTTAATTTAAAAATATGAAGTCAATGTAAGTATTTTATGAATTACATATTTAAACTAACTTCTACAAGTTGAACTTATTAATACTGGATATATAATAAATAAATGCATACTATATGTAGAGATTGACTTAATGCAGGCGAAATTCACAATACACACACAGTACTCAAGTAAGTAATGTATTCAATCAATACAATTCTAAAAGTTTTCTATGTTACTAGCTAGTTAATATTAAGTAAGTACTTTGGATAGGCAATCATTCATTAATTTTTACAGAGAATTCCATATCAAAGCTCATGACATTTAACAGAAAGGTTAACAATCTGGTTGCTACTTGTATGATAAGGCAAAAAATGAAATTATTACACGAAAGCAATAAAGTATTTGCACGAGCTGAATAGCGTGATATTGTGCCCTGAATTCAGATTTATAATAATTTAAAATATCACATCACATCTTGAAGTTCCCTGTGCTTAAAAATAATTTGTTTTTTATAGAAACGAAATCCAATTTATTCAGAACAATGTTCGCCGATTTCTTGTATTTTAATCTGGTATGTCACTAAGCCGCATGCCCCCAGGTCTCCTGTACATTCTCTCGTGCATGGGAAGTTCCCCGACGAGGAACCGGTCCAGGGTGCGGGAAGTGTTCCGCGAATGTCCAGAACTCCTGAAAGCAGTGCTGGCGTCCTGGCCCGCGTACTCCAGCATCACATCTGCGCCACCAGGGTGCTGAAACAATGAAATAAAAACTGTTAAGTAACAAGTATATACACTCACTTTATTGGTTTTATACCTTACTTGCTATTCATTATTTATTAGAAATGATTTTATGTTAAAGTAAAATTTTGAATATTATACACATGAAAAGTATTTTACATATATACATTTTTATTTGGCTAACTTGAAAAGGTAAAATATTAATTAATTTACCAACCTCTTCAAGGAAGGAAGTGATGTCGTAGACGCGGTCGTATATAACGACCCAGCAGTCTTGAGCTGTGTCATGGTGGCTGACTTCCGCCAGGGTTATGGTGCGGTCTTTGGCTTCAGGCGAGCCCGGCTCTATGGGCTCGGACCAAGGGCTAGGTTTTTTCTCAACGGTCCAAGGGTTAACGAAGCGCAGTGCTGCCATCGTGAGCGCCAGAAGGTCCAGGTTCTCTTCCTGTTTGGACACAGCAGGAAGGTTGATGTCGCACGGAGCTTGTACAGTAGTCATTGTGATAAATCTTCGTAACTGTCTTCAATAATCTTCGTAACTCCCTTTAAAATTTTTCGTAAATCTCTTCAATAATCTTCAAAATTCTTTGAAACTCTCTTCAAAAATCTCGGTGACTCTCTTTTAGTTAATGCGTCGATCTCTTCGACTGTGCGACACTTAAATGGTCGAAGGTGTCTCTGCTTGTAAGTCTGCAAAAGAATTACGAAACCTTATTAGTGTTTGCAATTTCATTTCACTTATCAGGGATGTGCCTCGTTTTGAATTCAATGTGCGGAACTATATTTTGTTTCTCCATAAAATAAATTTGTGCCATAAGATTGAACCAAAGATTTTATATGGCATTGATCAGGAATCAGCTCAAAAAAATGATTATTACTAGTACCATTAAAAGAAATCTGAGGATTAGTGAAAGCCCTATGAAGTTCACTGAAGTGTGAAGTCCCAGTAAAGTGATACTAGGAACTGGCATCGGTTTACTTGTCTGAGCCGGTACATAACTTCTAAAGGTTTATAAATGCGTGCAAATACATTTGTTGCACTCATATAAAATCAAATCCCTCTGGGCCACTAGTGTGACCCCTGATAATAGATATTCGTTAAATTTTTTATCAAAGTTTTTGCGAGAACAATAATTGGCGCGGATGATATCAGAATCAGTTGACGTACGTAAATGAATTATACATTTGTGATAAGTATTCAGTGACCCCAGTTTGCAATTGTCAGGACCAAATTATTAAGGTTTAATCATGTGCCAGATAAAAAGCTTACGATAACAAATCGAATAATTATTAATTTTAAATATAAGTATATCAGAAGTTTATAATTTATTACTTTTTAACCTGCGTGTAATTAATAACAAATAACATTATATAAACATCGTAAATGCGATTTGCGAGAAAAACAATAATATTTACCTCTTAATCGATGCAATCGATTCTAGGTCCTGGGTTATCTTTGTTGGTGTTCGAAACGGGGAGAATGACTATCACAGAAATTGTCACTGTGCCACCACTGCCTGTTGTTTTCAGTAATCACTATTTTAAGGTAATGCATGAGAGCGTAGATCATTGCCACGAACTATTAACGTCTTGTCATTTATTAATGCGAATTGTGAATGAGTAAAGTTGGCGGGCGGCCTTGCTTATATAGATCGGGCGGCACGCGCGATTTTCTGATGTAACGATTTGTTATCTTGCGCGGGCGCACGCGGGTCGGGCGGCCGCGCCTGTTTCAGTCGGCACGAGCCGTTGATGGGAACCTGTAGAAAGCAAAAGAAAACTTAACATATTAGTATCCTTATGTTTCTCTGTTCTATTCCCAAAAAGGGTAAAATGAAATAGAGCACATTAGAGCCACAAGGTTTTGGTTTAGGCTATAATTTATAAGATAGTATTTACTCTCTTTACATTTACCGACCCCAAGTAATGGGATAAATACTAGACAAAGAAGAGAAGGGGATTCACTCTTCATATTTACTTTCATTTCTAAATTTTCTTTATGTCGATTAATAAAGGAGGTAAATTAATTATAGGAAAAATCATCATCAACAATTATCGCGTGATTCGGTAGCTACTCGTATAAGAAATATAATTTAATTCAAAGTTGAGCCGATCAAAGTTCTTTTGCTATCAATGAAATTAAAAGAAATGTTTTTTGTGCATTTAAGTCGAAGAAGGATAGACCTAGAGCTTTTTTAGAAACAGGCGACCTTCTACTTGTCTTTATCAGAATCGGAAAGAAGGTCTTTGGCCTAACTTCGAAAAAGATGAGCATGCCTTGTGCGGTGGGCTTCATCTTTGTCCGTCGTCTACCTCACCAGGTATAAAAATTTGATGTATGTATTTATTTACTTAAATAAATAAAATTAAAATCGTTCGTGGCCATTGACTTTCAATTTATAAACATTAAAAATTAATAGTTTTGATATAATAATTTTGTGTTTAAAATATCAATTAATATGTAATGAATGATAAATAATAAATAGCCGCTCGCCTGCAACCTGCGTTACCTATGACATATAGGTAAGTAGGTTTTATAAAAAGGAAAATAAGGAAATTAACTGTAACGTGTTCTGTATTTTTCAGACCAGTATTCTGATCAGGATAGGCTATTTGACTGTATTAAAAATATACATTTCTTTTATGTCATCAGTCTTAATATTATTTTTTTGGAGCGATTTGTAATAACGCGAGATAAAAATATTGCATTATTTTAACAAAATCCGTCTCAGAAAATTAGGTTTTTTTATGCAGCTATCACGTGACTAAAAACGAACGTGATTGGCTATTTCTATTATGACGTCAATTATCCATAAACAGACTGTGGATCGTACCGTTCCTTAGTGTTCGCTATTATTTTTCAAGATTTTATAAGTGTTTGATCGCTCAGGATTACTCAGTTAACATAGGTATTTAATAATAGAAACCAATTCCGCGAAAGCTGACAGTCGAAACCTACCAAAAGTGGACGCAATAATGGTTGGCGTCTTCTTCAAAGACAATCCAGATTTCTATGCTGCCGAACTGAAGAATGTGAAAACATCAAAGTAAGTATATTTTGGTAACCACAGATCTTAGATCATGATCTGAAACCACTTCTTGCGAATATTGAAATCCATCGGCATAGAAAAAAACAGTTTCGTAGGAAATTTTATTGTTGTATTAGTGCATTGAGGCACTGCACAACATTTATAGGAACTCATTTTAATAATTTTCACACATATGACGTGGCACAAGTTAAATAAAACAAGGGAAAATCAAAACTTTTCGAAACACCAACATGCTTTGTATGATATTTACACGAAATTTACGTCACTGCATACCATGGCCGCCATATTGCTAAAAGTTGCGTTTTGGCGGCATATTTGAATATTTCATTTTCTTTTTCGATTTTTTAATAAAATAGCTGTAATAAAGGCAGAAAAGTATTTTTGTAGGGCTCCTTATAAACAAATAAATACCCTAAGATAGTTTTTAGAACTTTGTCAAATAGCCTATTCATAGTGCAATAATATGTTTTCTTTTATGTTATGCTCATATTTACGATTAAATTGTTTCCATACATATCGTAGATAAAGTTTTTTTTAAGATTATTTAAATTCTGCATGAATGTTAATTATTTAATACTACTTTTCAGCCATAGTTGACGATGATAAAGAAACTGTTTGAAACTTAGGGCCTTTTACAACGTGTTTTTTTTTTGTTAACTGTACACACTTATCGTCAAAACAATAAAGCCCAGCCTCCTATAACTTTGACGTAGATATTCGGTAATTAAACTCACAAATCATACGAGGCCGACAACGTAGTTGTTTAAGAAAACATATTTTTCCGATACATTTATTTACGTCATTAAATCAATACAATAACAAATTTTATACGATTTTTCCAGAATGCCAAGCGCATTGCATTACATATAAAATAAGATAGGTATGTTTGCCACACTCGAATCTAAATAATAAAATAGTTTTTTCATAAATAAAAAAGGTAATTAAATTTATTTTCCTATTTCAAAGGCGAGCGGGTATAATTTTGATTACCTACCTACGCTTTTTAGTGACGTGAGTATGATGTAATTACACAAGCGTCTTACAGTTAAAGACGCACACCAGGTATACGAAATATGACATTTGCACTTATAATATGACATTTGCGAATCTAAAATTTATATTACTAATACGTATATGATCAATTTTTTTGAAATCTTGGGGCTCAACTAAATAAATAAATATATACGGGACAAATTACACACATTGAGGTAGCCTCGAAATAAGTTCGAAACTTGTGTTACGAGATACTAACTCAACGATACTATATTTTTTAATAAATACTTAGATAGATAAACATTCAAGACCCAGACCAATCAGAGAAAGTTCGTTTCTCTTCATGCCGTGACCGGGATTCGAACCCGAGACCTCCGGTGTCACAGACAAGCGTATTACCGCTGCGCCACAGAGGCCGTCGTCGTTCGAACTATGGAGTTCGTCGTTTTTATATATAGAGGTTTGATCTGGGAAACTGAAATATAATCATTTTGCAAGTTCTAGGATCGGAATATGAATTATCCTTTATCAATATAGTATAATGTTTTTTAATAGATAGAGTGATTAATATGTACAAATGCTAACCGTGCGAAGCCGGGGCGGGTCGTTAGTTACTTATAAGTAATATATCAAAGTAAGCTTCCTTCCTTCAAATATGATTATCAAAAATTGAAATATTTTATTTTTTCACTCAATAAAAATGTTTTGCTACATTTTTATTGAGTGTGCATAAAACAATTCTGTTGTCATTACGTAGTACCACAGTACTGACGTCAGTTTGTTTGACCGACATTCCATTATTATGGAGTTGATATCACAGCCTCACTTGATAACATGTTTACTTTTTGTTTTCACACTGATCGGATCGATCTTAGTCATCTATTATAACGTTTATCAAGTCATGTTTTTATACAGACCGATAATATCCTGTTTTATCAAAACTCTTTAGTTTATCTTGCCTAACGTAAGGTTTCCATTTTCGTTACATTCATTCATTCATATAGTCACGTCTATATTCCTTGCAGGGGAGATAGAGCCAACAGTCTCGATAAGACTGAAAGGCTTCATGCTGGAATTGAGATTCAAATAGTGTCACTATTGGAATAGTTAATCACCTACAAGAGGAATCCTAATTTTATATGCCTATCCCTTAGTATCCTTTAACGACATCCTTGGGAAATATATGGAGAGGTTCTATTTGCCAAGTTTGCTATTTTAAAGTGCCAGAAATCACAGCTTAATTCTCTGAAATTATTTAGAAATCAAGCAAATATTAGATTTCTGATTGACTATCTTAATAATATGGCTTGCTAATAAAACATACTCATGTACAAGTTTTTGCTGATGAACGAGTTGTATCAGTAGTTGAAACTGGTTTGGACACTTGTTGAGGAGACGAGACGTTGCCATATGTAATAACTAGATAGGCTTGGTTTCGACGAGGGCAGGTCAGAAGATGATAAGATGTACGTGATCGTTAAACATATCGAGACAAAATAACACGATGTTGATGCATAGCGATAAGAGTGTGCTTCGTTATACTTGTTTATGTTAAAAAGCTAGATATCCACCGGAGTTGCACGTAGAAAACCTTTCCGTAAAGAATCAAATCCCTTCATTTTAGGAGTGGGTAGGAGATGGTACCGCGACAGAAACATCTAGTCGTAACGTTAAAAGGTGTTTTAAAGAGAACTTTAAGCAAAACAGCTTATGATGCAATGGGGGAAAATAGAGAGATCGTCAGTATAAGTAAATAATATTAAAATATATTTATGCACTAGGTGAAACAATTCCATTATTGTAACTAATTTGTAAGCTTATGATCATAGATTATTAAGGAAAACTCGTTAATGAAGAATATTTGTGACTTATTTGTGCACTATGAATAAAAATCGATTGTACCTAATTCTGAAAAACTTTCGCCAAAAAGTGTCTAGTTGTTCTTGCTATGCTAAAAAAAAATTTTTCATGTACCGCTATACATTGAACGCATGAAAGCATTTTTAAAGTAGGTATTTATAAACTTACTTTCACCGTATAAAAAGAAAAATATTAGTTGAGTTCCATGAAGCCAAGTGTTTGTTTTACTCTTTTATTTAAATATTGATTCACCAATTACTGTGCAGCTCTTTCAATAAATAATGCAAGTTACATCAGTACAAAAGAAATTCAAGGAAACATCGACGTCTTAGTAAAAACTTATCTATACTTGCAAATTATGCAGAAGACAATAAAATTACAAAATATGTCATTAAAGAAACATCTTTCAGATAAATGACAATATCGTTTCTTATAATAATTATCTCTTGCTATAATTGTTGGTAAATGGTCTTGTTGAGATGAATGACCATTAACGAAGCGAAATATCTGTCGTTTGTTATCCAGGGTCAGGACGGCAGCATCTGGTCAGGCCGTGTAGTTACGTGACACGTGCGGCTACTGGAACAATGTAACGGAACAGTGTAATTGTTAATTATTTGTAACATTTGTATAAGTTCCTTGATGATAAGGATGAAAACACATTAATCTATAATAATAAAACCTACAGTGGTTTTATCATGATCTTATATGATTTAGATTCCCTAGGAAAGGTTGCGAAGGCCAGATAGAATTAATTAGTTTCGTTTAGAAATCTGAATCCACGATCATGGTCCAAAGGTGCACCACTGGCACAGGGAAGTGAGGATTTAACCAGAATTAACGCCAGGAGGTAGAAGGTCTTGTCAAGATGAATGACCATTAATAAAGCGAAATATCTGTCGCTTTTTATCCACAGTCAGGACAGCGGCATCTGGTCAAGCCGTGAAGTTACGTTAGTTCTTACTGTTTTTTGACTATTAATAAGTTAAAAAGTTTCTTTTTACCTCTGAAATCACGAATACAATTTTCAAGAGTCACTGTTGAATTTTTATATGGAACCCCTTTTTCATGACCATAGAATACCTATAAGTACTGTAAACGATTCGCACTCCCAAATAATTATGCGGTATTTCTTATTAAAAACGAATTTTAAATTTTAGTTTTAAGTATTTTAGTAATAATAAGCCATAATATCGTAAGATCAGGTATTCAGTAAGCGAATGTGATACCGATTTTAAAATAGTTACCTAAGTAATTCAAAGTTTACTAAGTTCAAGGCTTTGCCTATTCTTTCGCTGAACTATTGCATAAAAAATATCAGTTATTTTAATATAGATGTACTAACATAGTTTGTAAGACACTCTGTTACTAACATTATATAGGTTTTTAAACCTGAAATAAATGATTTTTATTTTATTTTATTTTTATTTATTATAACATTCTTTATCTCACAGAAAAAGGTGATAAGGTGTAATTTAATAACCCACCAGTTGAAATTTATAACAACTTTATCCCTAAAACAGAAGACTGAGCTGAGATTCAATACTGGTTTTTTAACTAAGTAATAGAAAAATCCCAAGTTTTTATGCTATTCCCTTGACATTAACTGCCGGAAAGAGAAGCGGCTGGCATGCACCAATTACATATAATTAATTGGTTTTTCAAACAGTTTTATAAATAAATTTGCGTGTCAATATTTCAAGTAAGCGGAAATCTGCAAAACACATTGATAAATATACATATTATTTCCTCTCATGTTAGTACATAGGTAGCCCTAAGAATCTATAAATGTTTGCTGAGAAACTTTGATTGAAGTATTCATAATAAAGATCAGTAATAAATAATGCAGATTTTCTGCGAACATATATTTTAATAAAGAAGTTTTCCTTATGAAAATTTCCTGTTTTGTAGTAGGAAATTTTATTATGTATCTATGTTTATAATGTTAGAGAACGTCACTTGTTTTATCTTGCCGTTTCATTTTCGTCGATTTAGTGTAGATCAGTTTCAATAACAGATTTTGCCAATATCACTCTATCTTTTCAGATCTCTTGACCTCCGTTTTTTACGGTTCTGCGCATTTACCTCTTACTGAAATTCATTTCCTTTTCATTCTGACGCTGTAGGAATAAAACCAGTTCCTTTTTTGGACTAATTTGTTATCTAAACGTTTTTTAAATTGGATCGCTTTTATGTTACACTGAATAGAAAAATGAAATGGTTTGTTTGTAAACTGTTTGCTGCGTAGGATTAAGGAATTAGTAAAACTATGGAATATTTTTCATGAAAATTTACAGTTTCCGCCCTTCAGAGTTGAAAATAACTCTTTTTAGTCGGAAATTAAAAATTGGTTTACAGTCAGACATTACAGACAGTGTTCCTTATTTACAGGTTCGATAAGAACCTTCAAAACGTCTTTATCTGTGTTTTATCAACCACTATCTCATCGAAATCTAAGGTGCTGAGCACGTCCGTAAGTTCGGGTTACACAAAGCCAGGTCGTCGTCGTCTGCGCTCTGTGGGGTGACGCAAACTCCTGCATTTTATCGTGTGCCGGCACGTGCAACGATGAAGAAGGCGGCTTGCCCCCTGCGATAGCTTCGGCGCTCCGCTTCCATTCATACGATATATGATACAGTGTTAGTATTTGTTGCGTCAGACGGCCAGAGGGATTCCTATAGTAAGCAGTTAATTGATATGTTTTTATGTACCGTTATGGTTATTAGATGATGTTATGATGCTATGTTTTTACTAATATTGTTATTTGATTTGTTATACTTACTTAGTTGACACGGGGTTTTATTTTTGTTTTTGTCATTATACGGTATTTTGGGTTTCCCTCTTTTATTGTGTGTCATAACTTTAAAAGGTTATCGGTTATGGGTGTTTGTATATTTCCTCTTCACTTTTCAATTAATCCATAATAATAAATCATGAAATTTTCCACAAACATAGAAAGAACTATTGAAAAGGATATAACATTACATAGGAAAAGTTTTCCTAGTCCCAGACTGAAGTACTGTTCCTGTAGGATATGGAACAAACGACGAAATACGGGGACGAAGCCACTGTGGTTTATAATCCCATATCAGTGTTTAGTGAAACGATAGGTATGTTAAAATATTTCTTCACCTAAGCTGCCTTCATCAAAATGCAAGTGCAAATATCATGAGTGCAGTGATATATACGCATCAGATTTAAGCTGCTAATGTATTAATATATAAAATGAAAAAAATTAAGTATTACATAATTCATCATTCATCCAATTAACAACTATAAGTTTCTAAATGAAACTTATAGTTTAGAATCTGTATCTGTAAAAGTTTGTTCAGTTACTTTGCTTGATAATAAATAAAAAAAAACATTAATTAACTAAACACGTGCTAAATGCATGCAATTTTATCGTAAACTAACAAACGATAACTAAAGAATTTGCTATGGGCAAATAGAAAATGCAATGAAAAATTTTCTATGCAGTAATTATTTCACGGTTATTCCTTGTACAATTAAATATTATAAAAAAATATCTGTGAAATAACAATGCATTTCGTAATTTTTTGTAGCGATTGTTTAGGTAATACCAAAACAATCGCCGTGAAAATAGCATTGCTCCATATCATTTATGTAAAGTATATTGTAGCATGTTGATTATTTTACTATACCATACAACGTTCAGTAACTGTTAAGGAAACGAACTTCTCACTTCTGAGAGAGAGCTTTTAACCGAAGTCAAAGTCCAATTTCTAACGGATCTGCTGGCAAAAGTTAGTGCATTTATGTAACTCAAAGTCATTGGTAAATTCTTGCACACTTAAGAATGGGGTCGTCTTTTACAGATACTAAACCATTCGACCAGAGTATTGATGGTCGAATGGTTTTGTATCCGTGAAACCTTTGGAGTTATCAAAACAAAATTTGTTAACCTAATAATCAATTTTTTCTAATAATATAATTTCTGTGGTTATTGTTTGCTTTATTGAAGGTTAATCGGAACGAATGCCATTGGTCCCGGCTAATTTAATCTAGTCGTTATATAAATAGTCATAATAAATTGGATCTTTACACAGTGGTCCTTATTGGCGAAAAGTTATTTTAAACATTATAGGCCACAAAGTATTACTAGAAGCAAATATACCTACAGGTAGTAGGTAGGTGTATGTAGGTATAACTTATTTTAAGTTTTTCATTCCGCCAAGGTTTGATAGAGAGAGCCTTAGTACACTTTGTTTTTAATTTAATAACAAAGTTAATAAAAATCCAAGCCAAATAATGACACATGACACGAGGGAAAGTTTTGATTATTTTATCTAATGTGAAATGTTTCTTAGTTTTGACGTAAGAAAAAGGTCATTCATTGTTTATATTGGATAAAAATTGTTGTGAAAATAAAAGAATATTTTTCTTTTGATAAGTTAGTGTATTTTATGACGTAGCTGATAGTCACCCTGTTTATGTCGAGATTGCCCCTCATGTCTCCATAATAAAATCACATGACAAGGTGTGTGTATCACAGGATCATTTAATATTTTGTATTTATTTTATTGCTTTTCTAGTTAGTTGTCTTTTATTTATCCATAATGTCTAATATTTGTAGATGGATTTTAATTAATTAAATAAATTACCAATTCCCGATTGCAATGTTTGGTTCTTTAACACTACCTAGTATTATTTCTAGAGTTCTTGTTTAGTTCATCCTCCTTGCTTTCATCCTGGGTACGTCTGTCTTACTCTATGATTACGATTCGAAAAGCAAAATCATTACACGAAGCAACATCCATCTCAACTTCGTTACTCATTAAAATTAGAACTTAACTTAGGTAGGTTGTAATAGCACTTTTTCTAGTATGACATTCATTGGAACGAGTTGTAGGTACTCGTGAACCCGGTGGGCGGTTTAAATACACATCACATTTTTCGAGTTATCCCGGTATGATCCCCAAAATCTGGAATCCTAGTAAATCCGTTTTATTTTAATTATTTTCTATTCCATTTTGATTAACTGAACATATTTCAGAGTGGATCAGATAACACTAAAGTAAAAATAATAACTCCATCTTTCCTTTAGTTGCATTCTCCGATAGCTAAAGGAAGAAGTCGTCGTACCATAACAACAGGAAATGCTGAAAACATTGTTCCAAGGACAAAAGTACCTAATCTACCTTTAAAGTTACGTGATAATTTTTTATCTGGTTATCAATAAAAATAATAAGTTTTATAACTTTAAACTATCCACAATAATAAACTACTAAAAAAACAAGTCTGAACTCTGTGTCCGTAGCTGTATTACTGAAGCCCATTTGCGATTGGTAAAAATTTCAGACAAAACGATCTAATTGTTTGCACGAATATTTAAAATAAACTTTCATGCTAAGATTTCTTGCATCAAAATTATTCTACCAACATAAGTATTAATGTACATGATTCTTACCTATTCTATTAGGTAGGAGCAATAAAGACATTCAAACCCGACACGGAATCTTTCAGAGTGAGTATTCTATTTTGCATGATTGTATATTTTATAATCCTTTCTTGAAGGCTTTGTATGTTACACATTGACGTACTATAAACAACTAGACTCACAATCCCGCTAAAAAAGTGTCCGCGGCAAAACTCTACTCAACGCTCAAGTGAGTAAAGTTCTCGGCTAGTCTCGTTTCGTCCGTCCACGAGTGACAACGTCGCACAATGACGAAGTGCTCTGTTAAAAAGTGTAAAAATTGTCCAAGAATTGCGCTCAAAAAGGATGGCTTTCCTATTTCTTGTTAGTACAATTCAGTTTTAAAGTAATCGCACTTAATAGTATAAGTTAGCTGTTGGTTTTCTATCAAATCATTTTATTAAATATTTAAAACTTAACGGTACTCGGCATTTAGCACTATCCGCGCCTATCTCTTTCTTGCGGTCAACAAATTTTAAAGAGTAAACGAAACAAATATAGTTTTGTCGCCGCGCTTCATGATGCTCGCCTAGGAACATAAAGTTGTGGAGTCGCTTTGTTTTATTTTTTGTTTGTGTTTTTTTATGTTGTTACTAGTTCGGTTAATTAATTATTTAATGAGGTGAATGGAAATACAGACCTTCGCGGCAATAATCTGTAGCCGGCATTAAATAAGTGGTAGTATTTATTAAGATCGGTTGTTGTTGTTTAATCACTTTTTATTATAGTAATATTTTATTGCCACTATTGTCGAATTAAAAATAGATTTATATATATACTTTAATTCGTTCTAATTTATTGATAGTTCTCTATAAATAGAATAGACCCTCAATCAAACAAGCTAGTAAAGTATAAAATTGACAAAAAAAATAGTACTTCGAACACTATTTGCGCCCCGGAGCCTCGCTTCTGTAAGAATTTTGGGGTAGTAATTATCCTGTAAACCAAATCACATCGAAATCTGTTCAGTAGAATTTGCGTGATTGAGTAACATCCTCACATACTTACAAACAAACATCTAAAAAATACATTTTCCAGATTGACCAAACCGGGGATCGAACCCGAAACCTCCGACTTGGCAGTCAGGCAAGATGATCATTAGGCCACAGAAGTCGACAAAAAACAAAAGAACTACCTTTAAAGTAAAAAATAAACTACTTACATCCAAATCGCCACATAATCACAGACATTCAAACACTCATACACCCAACCAAACTCCTTCTAACATCCAATAGACAATTTTTATTGCAACGCATTTCGTATCAAAATGTTAAAGTGTGTGAAGGTAAAATTTTTAAAATAACAAAGCCACTCCACTAGCCTCTTTGTTCTAAATGAAACATTGAGTTAATATCATGTCACACCAAACTACATTTTTTAAGGATTGCGTGCCTTATTATAAAACATTTAAGGTTCAATTTTCAATACACTTGTTTTTGGACATAGGACTTTGTCAAATAGTCGAAGTAATATGCGTAATAATAATTACGTATTGAGGTGAGGACGATATTTTGTTTTATTTTGCTCGGAACTGTGTATCTAGTTGTTTATAGTTGATCGAAGATGTTACATGAAATTCGTAAACTACGTACCTACTAGAAGTCTGTAGGGTCAAAATAATAACAAAGTATTCACTAGCTGCAAATTATGTGCCGAAGTGTTTGCCATCAACTTGAACTAGGCGCAATTTGCCTACAATTATTTTTAACAGAACCACAGTGCCGCATACGTATTTTGTAGTAAACAAAAATTTAACGTTTATTCATGCCTAGTTTTTGGTCCTCCAGACAAGTGGTCCACTGGTGAATCATACAATGACGAATAAGTGAAACTATTACCTGATTGTTCGTTTAATAACAGAAGAAATAACAATTTGTATAGTAAATTGACAAGACGAAAGGGTTTCAGTTTATGTTTTCGGTTGTAAAAATTTTGGCAAAGTTTTTTTAGATCTAAGGTGCTACTTACGATCCTTCTGTATTTGAACAGGCAAAGGTGGATTCAAACAACTCTTTATCTAGATAACAATATATTTTTGTCATCAACGACAAACTTAACAACAGACTACAACATAGATCTTCTCAACGAAACACCCGCGCGAAGTTTTAACTTTGCGATAGAGATTTTTATTATTTCAGAGAAATGTTTACCAACATCGAATATTTTCAAGGTCGATTACATGTTATGATTTGTCAACGATAATCACCATACCATCACGGTGAATTAAACTAAATGCGAACATAATTGGACGGCATACTATAATTAGGATTGAATTTTTGCCGTTGTCGCGATCTATGACAAGTCGGATCAATCTGTTGGTAAACAAATCGTAAAACTCGTGGGAAAATACAAAACAATTGCTAAACTAAGATAATTTGTTGCAGTTCTATTAAAATAAGTCTTATTCCCTACGTTTAAAATTGCTTTTGGTTTGCTGTGTTAAGTACGTAAAGGATGAATTGACTCGAATAGAGGCTGGGCGGTGTGCCGCGCCTGGCGTAGGTATATACTTAAATGTAACAATCATACAAACTTATATGTACCATTACTTAAATATAATTAGTTATAAGTTAAAATTAACTATAATAATTATTCGTACAAAATATATTTGTTTCAGTGCATAGGTACTCTGTTCATGTCACTAAAATGTCACTCTAATAATTAAAACGGTTAAAATTTAAAACCTGAAAAGGCGGATTTACCTTGTGACTTTATTTTACATTCTAATCACAATGCTTTTAGTAAATCAGTTTGCAACAAATCAAAAATTTTTGGATAAGTACATACAATAGTTTTGAAAATATATTTTCGTAACTATGAAACGTGTTAAAATTACCTAAATACAAGTGTTAATGATCATCAAATTCTAATAGTTCAAAAGCGTATTCTGTGAGATTAGCCTGTGTTAGAGCATGGTACCTCGTTTCATTGATCTGTCTCCAGTTGATTGACGGATGTTATTGTACATTCTGAGGCCACAGCTACAGACAGGTCATTGAAATCAACGAGTGCCTCAAAACTCTTTTGTTAATGCCGGTCGCTTACATTTTGACCATCGACCTGTACACACGCAATTTTCGAGGGAATTTTATATGCTTTTGGCACTAACTTTGATAAATATTTATTATATTATATTACAATACATTCAAAGTCAATATTTACAGCTTATGATTATAAATATATATATTTACAACGGTCACTTGTTTAGATAATTCGAAAGAATGAGGTTTTGTTACAGCATTTCAAATTTTATACATGTATTACATTGGTTGGAACGTATACAATATCTACAGCTTACAAGATAGGTAATATTAAAAGCACTAGCAACACTCACATAGATATATATCAGAGAATCAAGAACATTTCGATATTGAAGAACATCACGAAGATAGTTACCTATAGAAAGTTGCTTCTGAAGCATTTTCTTTGTTGATGCATCGTGATTTCAAGAATATTGATGTAGCAGATATTATTGAATCTAACATCTAACAAAATATTTGATTATATAGCACACATTCACTTACAATCTACGCATATAAATAAAAGAGTGGGCTAAAATCCCTCTCCGCCATAATTTCGTAAACTCACCGCTTACCTACCTGATGGAATGACCTATTTGACGCATATTGAAAATAGCTTCGCTAAGCAAACTGAGAAGAAAGCACAAACATAATTTTTCTGGAATCTAAAGTATTATAAATTATGGGTAAATAAAATAATGTCTATTTTGGGAGCTAAATTTAAATCTATGGAAAGTTTTACCTATAAATGAATATAACCGGTGTTTTTTGAAGCCAGGGGCGAGACGCAAATTATCCATCATCATAGATATTAATACGTTCCTAGTAAAACGTTTATAAATGTGTATTAGATTTCTTTTTAATTTTCTTTAGCTAAAAGCGCCGGAGCCTGTATTTTACAGATAATAATTGTCATTATTATGCGACGGTAAACCTGCGTCTCAATCCCGTGGCCTGCCCGAGCCGTGCACATGTGTGTAAACAAAATAATATAATGTATAATTCATAAAACAGCTTGCTTAGGAGCGCGTCGTGCTGCAAGCTCAGCTCTACTGATGATGATGGGCTGCATGTTACTATCTACCACCGATAAAGACCTGGGATGAGATGACGCTGAACCTTGCTAACATTGATGGCACATGGATGACATCGCAAGTGTGAACTCTTTTGCATGGAATGCTACGGAACGCGCTGACAACAAGCACTACTCGACCGCTACTGAAAACTACTGTGATCGTGAACCGGCAACTCTTTACTGATTGATCTTCTCATAGCAACATTACCAATCGAATATTAGCACAATTCGTTTCGAAAATCAACAATAAGATCTATGTTATCGTCATACAACTCTAGTTCTATCAAAATTAGTTACGGGATTGAATCGATCGAGACTACTTGTTAATTGAAACGATGCATAATGTGTGTGACCTTTTATGATGAACTTATCACAATTGGTTAAAGTAGGAAATTTTCTTTTATAAAATTCAGTCGCTGACTACTGGTAAAATTGGTTTAATTCTACTACTAGAAAATAATTTACAAAATTTTCTTCCGAACTACCCGAATATCCCTTTAGAAAAGTGGGACGTATTTTTATTAAGACATTTGTCTAAAACTTCTCGGGCAGTGTGCATCGTAACTAATTTCTTTATTATTTAGGAGAATTCTCGAGATGTAGAAAATTTGCCTCCCTTGTGCCATTATATCGCATAGCCTACTTGTGTTACCTGCGTCAAATCGCCAGTCTGTATTGTCATGTCAGCCCGTTCTAGCGTCGGTTAGTATGTCGTTACGACGATCATCATCCTTACAGTGGTCCGAGTCCCCGTAGAGCATGACACGTCTCCGCTAACCTCTTATTATACCACACATTTCTTCTCTTAGACAAAGCTATTAAAGATTTCCGTACATCACAACACATTTGACAGTTAAATAATTACCTGTAATTTGTTTTTATATCTCAAATTTGTCACATTGACCACTCTATGAACAAGTTTGCCTGAGTGATTGATTTAAAATGATTTTTAGCTTCTAGAACTTCCAAGTAGCTGAAACGATTTCCACAAAATAATGTCAATTAGGAACTTATTTTTTTTAATACAAAAAGTGACAAATTGGCGTTATTGTGACCATTGTTTTGATGTCTTAAAAAATAATATCATAATGTTGTGATCACAGAAATCTAACGGCCTTATTATTCAGATTTACATAGTTCTTATGTAAGGCAACCTCAAGAAGCGACGTGTGGTCAAATTTTAGAGAGCGGTCGTGTTCAAAAGAGCATGTGACATCGCAGGTTGGAGTTGGCTATTCCGTGGTGTGCGCGGTGAGGGCGGCCCCCGGCGTCGCGCTGCCCTGCGCGGCCGGCGGGTCGCTGGCGGGGAGGGACAGTAGATGTTAGGCCTCTAAAAATATTAACGCTGTGGGCTTTGGCTCCAGATTCGACTTCTTTGCTTCGACTACGAGGAACTCGATTTCCTGGAAAAAGAATATACATTTTTCAAGTTTTCTTCTGCAAAGATTATTTTCCCGTGTATTTTTTCTACGAACGAACTGCGAGCGAACGAAATTAGTTTATTGGTGTCAATTTGTTTACTGCTCAAAGTGACCAGCCGACCTCCTTATTGCTTTGTGAATGGTTTCGTTTCAAGATATGTTAAACTTCATGCATCATTCTTTTATATATAACACTTAAATAGCCATAGTTGTAGAAAGTGTAGAAACCAAATTTCGAGCTCGAGAAAGATTAATGCCCTAAAGTTGGTGTACCCACCGGCTTGTCCCTCTGTGCGAAGGACTCAGCTATGAGCCTTGCAACATCCTGATGCTGCATGCCTTCCACGCGGTGGCCGTCTACTGCCAGGATCAGCTGACCTACCTCCAGGCCACCGGCCTCGTATGCCGCACCATGCTCCTGCAAAAACAGTAACGTTATTAAATCGGATGAAAGTCATCAATATTTATTGCGGTGAATGTCGACGTATTGAGAATGAAGTCTCTTTGGCCCCGCGACCCTTTTGGTATAGATATACATACATACATATAATCATGTCCATATTCTTTGCGGGGTAGTTAGAGCCAACAGCCTTAAAAAGACTGATAGGCCACGTTTAGCTGTTTGGCTTAATGATAGAATTGAGATTCAAATAGTGACAGTTTGCTAGTCTGTCGCCTAAAAGAAGAATCCCAAGTTTGTATGCCTCTCCCTAAGTCGCCTTTTACGACATCCATGGGAAAGAGATGGAGTGGTCCTATTCTTTCTTTTCTAATAGTGCCGGAAACCACACGGCACACGGCACGGTATAGACGAGTTTTGAATTCATAACTATTACTAAATATAAATATTTTAACAAGTAATGTCGTAATCTTTTAACTGGAACTTTTAAATTGCAAAAATACACGAAAAACTTATATTTAATTACTAACTCACATGGATATTGATAATTCTTGGTAATGGATGTTTCGTGTTCGCTCCGCCTTCTATCGCGATTCCTAGTATAGGTTTAGTCTTTTTGACGCTTATGTGTAGGTTCCCGTGGTGGTCTGGCACCACTCTGGCAGCTCTGCCCTCGTCCATCTGCGATTCGCCGTGCTGCAGCCGCTGCATGGACTGGTGTCGGCGGATACCACCTCTGTCTTCTAATAGAGCTCCACCCTCTTCTTTCATGTCGAAACTCCGCGACAACTTGTGTGCCAATTCCTGTAGAATAGATAAACATCTGAAAAGAAATACATAGAACGGCAAGCCCCAGACGCCATTTCGATTCTCGAAATAATTATGAAAAAATTATGATACTTATGATAAAAACCTAAATCCTAATTACTATGAGTATACCACATCCACGCTAAAACTGTAAATCTACAACGCTAACAGCAAGGTTAATCAGCCTCTAGTCAGATAGGTGCTCTAAAAATATTTTTAGATCAAGTGTATCTGGGCGGCAGAGGGTGGTAACTCTCCTTGCCGAATTTCTGGTGAATAGTAAACAGGAATTTGAAATGCTAGACTTACGACCTTATGCCTCTCAGGTACATAATGTAGTGATCTGTATACGTCGAATGTATCGAGAAGCTGTAAGTGAGATGTGTGCTGGAGGCTTAGAAACATGCGTTTCGATCACTCGGTGGCGTGGTTCAAAGTGGGTTTATTTTACAAGTGTCACATGTTTTATGGAAAGAGTCGTTATCCCAATTATTGATGCAGATAATATGAAGCAAACAAACCATGAAAAAAAGTCGCGTTTTTATGAAAGCGTAAATAAAAATAAAAATTGAGTTTTCATTCCGATTCATTGCCATTACGTAACGCCACCATGCGTTGTTTGTATAAACAAAGGATGAAGGAAGAATGTTTGAATGGATTAAAAAGAAAACATTAAATCTGACTAACAACTACGTCAACACAAAAATTAAAGATAAACCGACGTGTCCGGCGTTACAGTTACCTACAAAAAGGGTTATCTCATGCAGCACGTAGCTCATTCATTCAAATAGATACCTCTACACGCTAATGGAGTTACCGGAAATACGAAAAGATCAAACAAATTAGGTGCATTGCTACAAATAAATAATATAACAAAACTGTAATTACGTAAATTAACACCGACATGAGTGCAACGATAGAAGTGAACATACAGTAATATTTAAAAAAAAATGTTTTTCTAACACCAAGCAATCGTTCGTTTTAGAAGCGAGAATTTTTAATAAGTTTTCAAATTTTTATTTTCGTAAAATAACGTGCAAATGTTAGAACTGTCAATGTGCTAGGACATTCGCCGATCGTTTTTGGCGATGACGTCGGGCCACTTACTAGAGGTCGTCCCCAGTACCATGATTTAACTTTCTGCGTCCAGCCACCGAGTGATGAGCGCAGCCCCTCGAGATAGCCGCACTGAAACATCACACTCACTCAGGACCAGAGCCTCGCCCACCCGCCTCCGCGGCCCTTCACATCTCCACCAGCCAGCCAGGCTAGCCATGACGCTACCAAACCCCTTCTCAATACTTGTGTATTTTGTAATGTTTATGTTTCAATGACTGTTAAGCATCTAGAATTATCTAGCCTTATGCTATGGGTTCACACCTACAGATATATTGGTCAAGATTCATCAACAAGGACTCTAGCTACAGAATAAGATATTTGATATCTGATCATAGACAGAAATAGCAATTCAATTACACCCAAAGTACAAATAGTGAATGATGCATACTAATATTTAAACCACAGATTTCAACTATCTACATAATTGTACCGTTGTAAATCCTATGCAATTTGCAAAGCCTTAAATAATATTGTTAACTTTATACCTTACTTCATAAAATGTAGATAAATTAAATTGGCAAACATGTCGAAATATAAAAAATGTGTTAAATAAGTGTGCAATGACTATTTAACCCATTTTGATTTAATTATCATCCATCCAGTTATAATTTGTATTAATATAAAATGAGGTAGGTAAGTACATACCTGATCCTTTTTTTAAGAAGGCATGAAACAAAAGAAATTACTAAAGAAGGCACATAAACAGGAAGTATGTGTAAACATAGAGTAAATTATTATTTATTTTGTTACGAAATGCTACCCAAAATTGCTGAATAAACTGTTCTATTTGTGACTGAATGTAGGCTTAACGTAACTTTCAAGTCATGCAAGAATTTTGCCCTATTGTGTTTGCATTGTTCACTTTGCCGCGTCAACTTTCCACCAATTGTACTGTCTGTTTCGTCCCTGTCGACAATTTCAGAGTTTCTTCATAGAAAAACACCATTATTTTGTAAAGAAAAACCTCCTTTGTTTGACTGCGTGGGGGAAGTGCAGATTTCATCGGTCACGTAATCTCATTGTTAGAAGGCTTTTGCCATCTTTTCACGTGTCTCGTATTAAGTAAACCATATTATGATAAAATATGCAAGGTTCATTTAGGACAGGCACAGCTCTATAAAGATCTCAGACGACCGCTATAGAAAATCTGTAATATATTGTAACAAGCGGATATAATACGTTCTATAATAGAGCAGCATTTATTAGTAAAAATCACTACATAGTATAAAACAAAGTCGCCCATTTTGTCTGTAGTCCCTTCGTATGCATAAAACTTTAAAACTACGCAACGGATTTTGATGCGGTTTTCACTAATAGAAAGAGTATTTTCTCCGACAGGTTTTTATATATAATTGAAATACATTGAAACTATATTAGCTGAGTTATAGCGATTTATGTCCAAGAAGTCAGAAAAAAAATCTAATTGAAGATTGCATTTGTGCGTGCGCCGCTTATACCGTTGGATACAAGTAAGAACAATGTATAGCAAAAACATTGGTCTTTATTAGTTCTACAAAAAAGTCCGCGATGACATATATCCAGCTTTTTTATTTAAGTCACAAAAACTACTTTTCTGTATTAAAAAAACATTTAATTCGTTGGGTGATGTTTAACTGGTGATATAACCAATAATACATATATCCTTATCAAAATAAGTAAGTTCATCATCACGAGCATTTAATTTAGATTATTTTTGCAGTTTACAGTGTGTTATTTAGACATATAGTTTAGGAGATATCACGATATTAGTATTGCGGCACGGTACGGGCCGGCCGCGGCGGCGGGGGCAGCGTCCCTATAAATAGCGCGTCGGCGGCAGCGGCTCCCCTTTAAGGCTGTTAGGAGGAGCGTCAAGCCCTCGCCTAAAAACGTCCCGCTGTAATAGTGAATGCCCCTCAGGCAAACTATGTTCTCATAGTCAAAAAAAAAAAAAAAAAAAAACAGCGGCTCCCCATTAGCACTTTGAAATTGGAAGCGATCGGACGCGTTTATTTATCGCAGCTCTTTGAGAAAAATAAAACGTGCTTTTCAGCGCGACAACAATCTTAAATATTTTTTCCAAAAACTGATAGGGGGGGCGATCAAAGAAGAGTCACAGAAACCAAAAAACATTTTAATATTTTAAACGCGGTTAAGGGAAAGAGAAGTTATTGTGAATTGAAAATTAGTATCCAATATGTGTTGGTGCGTTGACTGTATTTGTCGAAGTAGCGGGATACACGCAAACGAAGTTGCGCGGGTCAGCTAGTAATAATTAAAATGACAATTATAAAAACGGCGTAGGCAAACGCATCTTCAAACAACCACAGTGAAAGCATGTACAGAATATTTGTATTTTATTTAATTTATGATTTTGTCATAACGAGGTTTCAGAGTATATGGGGCTATCTAGCAGCTGTATCTGAAGGCGGCCCCGACACGATGCGTCTCGTTAGCGTCGTCTATAAATAATGCGATACTATCGTCGAATGTCGTTCGACACGCGCCACTCCTTATACCTACAATGTGCGGCAACTGAAATCTACATAGTGTAAGATTTTATAAAAAAATCCTATTTAATGAGTAAGAGGAAAATAAAGTTATCGAAACTGAACCAGTCAATTCATGAAGATAAAGAATTTTTTAAGTTGACTGGTAGAGAACTGTTGTAAGTAGTTTTAAAGCTCAATGCAATTTGAAATAAATAAAAAGCTCCGTGATATCTATAGTAAATTATATACGTTAGCGTCAAGACACTTTAAGAAAGATATGTACATATATCCAATATGAACCAAAAAATTGAGAGCGACAGACTTAGTCATCTTGTTATCCCATTATATAGGTATCAAATGAAACTCACGAAACTACCTCATAATAACAAAAACAGTAAATAGTAGAGTAACTGGTATGCTTCGTTCTCTTTATAGACTAAAGAACTTCCTTCCTCTGAGAACCGAAATCTCCCTCGTCCAATCCTTAGTCATTCCTACTATAGATTATGCCGACGTGTGTTACTGCGATCTTACTCAAGGCCTTCTCATTAAACTCAACAGATTAGCCAACAACTGTATTCGCTTTATTTTTAATATCAGTAAATACGATCATATTTCTTTTTTTCTTTCGCAGTTATCATGGCTTCCTATTCCTGAACGTCGTAAAGCCAGAATTCTTTGTTTGTTGTACTCTCTACTCAATGATGCTCACTCTCCTCTTTACTTAAAATCTAAATTCCAGCTTCTGAGTTCCGCCCATTCCCGTTCTCTTCGCTCTGCAGACAACCTGACTCTGCGTACTCCTCTGTTCCGGTCTACTTTTTTGGAGAAATCTTTCCAGGTTCAGGCTGTGAGGCTCTGGAATGCTCTTCCTGAAATGATTAGGAGAGCTCCTAGTCGCTCTGCGTTCAAACATGCTGTGAAGGGGTTCTTTCTTCGGCAGATTAATGATGGGTCATCCTAATAATATAATTATATATTATATGTTTGTATATGTATTTATAGTGTATATTATGTATCTTGTATGTATTTACGCATTTTTTTTTGTAATGTATGTATTTTGTCAGTATGCATGTGCACTTTATCGCACCACCAACTTAAAGTTTTTTCTGTTTGGTCAGCTGGTTGACTGGTAGAGAATGCCAAACGGCATTAAGTCCGCCTTTTGTACATTTTTGTTTTTGTGCAATAAAGTTTAAATAAATAAATAAATAAGAACTATGTCAGTCAGTTTTTTTTAATAATATCTAATGAAGCCCGTTATAAATAAGTGGTTTGCAGATGCGAATATTACAAATTAGAGAGTTTTTAGTACGTGACGCTTACGGTGCTAACAAATTGCTAAGTACATGCTCTCACGACTAACTGACAGTCATAGATTTCGTGTTATATCTTGTTTTACGGTCATAGCTTAAGGTACAATTTCACATCTTCGTGAATAGCGGCAACGATTGACCATTATCGCAAAGCGAAGTACCGCTAGGTTATATAGACTCCCAAAGATAATCTCAGAATTCCACTTTAACTAAAAACTTTACAAAATGTTATTTGAGTAACAATGCGTAGTCAATTATAAATGATAGGTAACTCGCACTTTTTATCTGTGGGCAAAATCATGGCCCGTTATTTTTTTGATTACAAAAGGAAATTGCGATACCGAGTAGTTACAACGATGGTGTTAAATTGAGGTTGGATTTTAATTTAAAGTTACAAATAAGTATAACATGGTTTTACAAATGGTTAAGGGACCTTTGCACCAAAAAAGCTTGATGGAATAAATCAACTTTTGACAATATTCTGACATGGATTATCGTGACGTGAAATTTATGTGGTGACATTAACAAACAACAACACGGCCGAAACACAATGAGTGTCAAATCAAACAATGAGAAAGTCCACGAAGATAAACATGGCGGCAGTGAAACCTGTTACAGAATTGTCGCAGACGTACACAAATCCGCAATTTTCACTTTTACCGGCACATTATGCTTCACTAATCGCTGTGATTAATTACTTTCTGCTGGCTGGACGCATGATACGTGTCGAATGTTTTAATGTCTTAATAATTAACAGCGAAATTATAATGGGTAATAGCTTTAAGTCTGAGTCGAGTAGATTAGGTAGATCTAGTTCTGGCGCCATAACGTTGTTGGTTACTAATGACTTTGTGGAAAATCAAATAATGTACTATTATACATTCAGTCAGAAAAGTATCGGGAATGGATTATTTATTTATGGTTCCAAATTCAAATTTTTGTTTTTTTTGTTGTTGTTAGATTGGCACAACTGTTTTCCATTTTGGCGCGGAGTTTGAGTTGCATCTGTTGTTTACATTAAATACAGTGCTATTTTTAGTTATATCATATCTAGTGTGTATTGCTAATTTCATAATGGATAAAAACATCGAACAAAGAGTTTGTCTTAAATTTTGCATTGCCAATGGAATATCGTGTTCGGAGTCACTGAAAATGTTACAGAAGGCTTACGGTGAATCGACTTTATCAAAAACTCGTGCTTATGAGTGGTACAAAGCGTTTAAAAGCGGTCGAGTTGTGATGGAAGATTTGCCTCGCTCTGGTAGGCCATCAACGTCTGCAACTGAAGTTAACATCGCAAAAGTGAAGGAAATAGTGACTGAAAATCCTCATTCAACTTTGAGAGAGATAGCCACCGAACTTTCTGTATCTCACGAGTCGATCCGTACTATTTTAACTAATAATTTGGGTATGAAACATGTTGCCGCTCGGCTAGTCCCAAAAGACCTGAATTTTTTTCAAAAACTCAATCGCATGAGAGTCGCTGAGGACATGCTAGAACGAGTCAATTCCGACCCAACATTCATGAAACGCATTGTTACTGGTGACGAGACGTGGGTTTACGAGTTTGACATGCAAACTAGTCAACAAGCTTCGGAGTGGCGCCTTCCAACTGAACCGAAACCGAAAAAACCACGCCAAAGTCGTTCAAAAGTCAAAGTCATGTTGACTGTTTTCTTTGACTATCGCGGTGTTGTGCACTCGGAATTCTTGCCGGAAGGTCAAACGGTAAATAAGGAATATTATTTGAGTGTTATGCGGCGTTTAAGAGAGCAAATCCGACGAAAAAGGCCAGATTTGTGGAAAGAAAATTCTTGGATTTTGCACCATGATAATGCACCTTCGCACAAGGCCATCATTGTGAACGAATTTTTAACCAAACACTCAACAAATACCATCGAGCAACCACCATATTCACCAGATATGGCTCCAGCCGACTTTTTTCTTTTTCCTAAACTCAAATTACCACTTCGTGGCACCCGTTTTCTATCGGTAGAAGACATAAAAGAGAATTCGCGGCGAGAACTGACCTCAATTCCGGAAACAGCGTTTAAAAAATGTTTTGATGATTGGATTATTCGTTGGCGTAAGGGTATCGTTTCTAAAGGAGCATATTTTGAAGGTGATAAAATAAATTTGGATGAATAACAAACAGTTTGTGTATTATTGATCTTTTCCTGCTACTTTCTTGACAGAGTAGTAAAATAGCTGTAAAGTAAATTATTCATTTCGTTGTCTAGGGTGTCTATTTTTTAGTATAGTTTTCTCTTTGTTCTTATTACAAATAGTTACAATCTTGATTTACTTGTCTTGATTTACTACACCAAAAATGGTTCCATCTATATTTTATTTAATGTATAGAATCCAGGGTCTGAGAGCCATGGCAATTATAATGCCAATAAAGCAGGTGCTTACTCTGCCTTTTTTCGTAGTGGTTTCCGGTTTGTCGGGTTTTGGACAAATGTTCGAGTCGTGGGAATTAACGGCATCCAGAGTTGATTCAAGTAGAATCAATTATTTTGGACACGTGTACGTATGTCTCCAATACCAATGCAGATAGTATTATCGATTTTATTAATTAAGAATATTATGTTGTTCTTACCATAGTTACATGAATTACGGTTGCTGAGGATTCATTCGAATTACAAAAAAAAACTTAATGTTAAAAATAGAACGGAGAGACCAATACCACGAGGCAAATGTACCCAAAGGCAGCTTACCCCTCTGCAAATGTGTATATTGTTTGTTTGGATTGTTTGTAATCTTGTCGAGCTCAACAAAGGGCGCGTTGAAATCTTTTTGTACGAATGTTGACAACCTTCTGTTAGTCAGTTTAAAATCTTGATTAGAAAGACAAACGACCGAATATATCTTTGATTTGATTAATTCAGTTTTAGACGATCTCCTTTTTACTAGTCACATGCATATATTTAGACGTTCTACACGCGTCTGCGCTGGATTACACCGAACATTGTGTGCGGAGTAAGCAAACGCGTCGCAGTGAAGTGAGCTCAATTCACGGGGACTCGCCACCCACCAGCAGCCGGCCGTCCGCGGCGACCAACCGACACTCCAGTCTTGTCCCAACACTCAGACAAAGTGCACGCACCATTTTTAAACCCACCTACTTGTTTACAAATAGAAGGCTGTGCTTTATACAAGTTAACAGGATAACCGTGACAGGTAAGTTAAATCTTATATTGAGGTCAGTGTTTCGATCGCTTTCAACTGAACGCATTGAACCAGTGATGAATTGTAAACAATACCAATGCGGCCGCTTTTGTTTTCGGTCGTTATGTTTTGCAGTACCACATAATAGCCATTTGCGTAATAATTTTTGTTATATTTTTGCAACGCGTTTAAATTGTTTTGATGTAACTGTCTAGTGTTTATATTTTATTTTAAGTTTAAATTAAATTTATAGACATCTTTAATAAATTGCCACTATTTCTTAAACCTGTTTCCATATTGTGTTGCATAAATGTTACTATTGACTTAATAAATAAACAATTATTACACGACACTTTCAAACTGTCACATGTCTCATGTATTGATTATAACATAACTTTAACATAACTTGTTAATAGAAGATATCTATTTAATATCAATCAATGTTTAAAAAGATTTTTCTTACTATTTTCTCAACTATTATGTTTTATAAAAGAAATATAATTCTTGCTTACTGTAAATAACAAATTAATTAATTAAATTCTACTCATAAAATAAAAACAGTATATGGTACATAACAGAAGATCTATTAATTCCACATGTTACCTTATACTTGATTGGCGATACAGTAGGTCAATTTGCGCATATTTATCACAGCGCACCAAGTTTGCCAGCCGGTTCTTTTTGTGCCATGGACGTAACAAAATATCTTCTTAAGTCTGCTACTTGTAAACAAAACATGATTTGTCTCTTCCAAATAAATGTCAATTTGACAATATAAAAACATATCGTCACGTAATTCTTTGATTTATTCACACTTTTTAACATTTATATTACATTTATATAATTATATAATACATTTAAGTAATTTAGATACAAAAAAGGAGGCCAAATTGAGATTGATGTATCATGCCTTTTAATTTTTATTAACGTCTCGTATTATGACTAATTAATTCTCAAGATGTATTACCGAAAAGCCTATTATCATATGTAGTAATTTATTTATTCGATGAAACTACTCCTTTGTTCCGTTTTCTTCTATTGACTTTCACTAGAGGGGAATTGATTTCCTTCCTCATTCACTACCACACTGAGCATGAAATATCGAAACCTTTGTTCTGCGCCTCTTCGGTCTAATTACCCGTACAAAGTTGTAAATGGATTCCGTATTTATATTTGATATAATCACGTTACGCTATGTATCAAAATTATAAATATCGACCGTACTTTGTTTTATGCGTCTGCCTCTTTGAATCGAGACCTACTTGGGTAGATACACCCCCGTTACACAAAGATTGAATTAGAAAACCCCCAAAATTTATAAAAAAATCGACAAAATCGTTAAAGAGTTGTGCTTGTGTGTGTTGTTAGTTATATAGTTTCTATAGTTATATAGATATCAAATTTCAATATTATTGGTAATGAGTGCGTTCCGTATGCAAGTAATCCCAGAGGTACTCGTAACACTGACATGGTTGACTGGCGTGTTAGGATGCAACAAGGACACGACACAGATGGCCTTCGAGACTTCTGTCGGCTATTGTTGTACGTAATTATGCACTTTTTTACAAGACCACGAAGCCCCGTGACACGCTTTCTACTGATCGGATACATCACTATCAAGACGATCGATTCTAACCTTTCCGCACTTGTAATAGTAATTAGTAGTAGTATTGCACGAGTGCGGATGGAAAGGTAGGTTATTATCAATTTCATGCTAGAATGATGTTTCATTGTCTAGTCGGTAGATAAGAAAGAGAAATGCTTTGAAGATTTCAAACAGCGTTAGACATTTTGATACCGTAGATATTGTGATTATGTTTATGGTCAAATAAAATGCATTTGGATGTTTTAATACCTAGTTTTCATAATTATCTGGATGCATTTTTGGTTGTGCTAAAAAAAGATTAAGATAACTTCTGAATTTAATTATGTCAAAGAGCGGTGTTAGTTGTGATTTGATATCTTAGGTTTCCTCTACTTAATATCTTCGGCTTATGACCTCCCAATATATGTTGGATCTCAATCTGTCTATACCGTCTGCAACCGGCTTAATGTTCCAGTTCTTACAATGAACACCTTATACTGTTCGTCTGGACTTGCTCGGCTGTAGCCTTCCGGCCCTTTGCAAAGGCATCATTTTCTAAGACTCGGCTATAAGTAAGTATTTCGTATTGTTGAAGTTCGCAAAGTTATGAAGCGTCAGAATATGGGTTAATTTTAGATAAATCGCTACAATGTCCATCGTGTTTTAGGAGTTGGCAATGAACAAAAAAATACTCATCAAACTCTTCTATGACTCACTGAGTGACTAGTGAATGATACAGATTCTTAATATGCAATGTTCATTTCGGATGAAGCTACACAATTGTGGTTTCAATAGGAATTAAAGGGAAGCATTAAGAGAACATTTCATGAAATCACTTCGAGAAACCTTACACGCGGGTGGATTTTTTACAGATTTAATTGCGATATCCAAATAGAAAAATTTATTTTAATTCCAATTAATTTAGTAATTATTAATTATAATTCCAATTAGTTATTAATGTACTCGGGTAACAAACACCTTTATTAGTTCAATAAGTCATCACCGGGAACGTAATATCATGATAGGTCGGCCAAAGGCTTTAGAGATAAGACCTAAGGGTATCGGCAAGCGACACGGGACACACCTGCGAGATTGCATCAGCTCTAATGATGGTTTCTTACTTGGATAGATTGACTATGAAGCGTTTATTTTCACTGTTTTCAGGTATCAACAGTCTGTTGCTAATGTTTTTGATACACTACTTTGAGAACAAAAAAGCTTTAGAAAAGTGTGTTAAAACGTGGTTTATAAAATTTGTTCTCACATAATTTCCATTGTAATTTTTCTAGCGTTACGGTCAATATAACGTCTCTATATTATGATGAATGAAATTGAAATAAGAGTGAGTAAAGTTCTTTTAAGAAAATAATAAAATTTTACAATATAATTGTTGGGTTTGTCTTACCAAATTGGTCTGTATGCATATTTATGCAAAACCCATTAAAAGGCTGAATCGATTACATAATAATATTTATGACTTTATCATACCACTCTGTCATTATTATTTCAAACAGAGCCATTATTGACGTTGTTATAATAACTATGGCATCGCTGAGCAGACACAATCAGAACAACGAAGAGATGCATAATATAAGCATAGAGACACAGGTGCGCGGCGCATCCTCCTTGTTATTTTTTAATTAAGTGGGGCTGAGAAAACCAATCTCCGGCGGCTCGTAACTTAGCCTTGCTTATTATATGTAAAACTACACAAAAAGGAGGAGCACTTTTAAAGCGCACAGAAGGTTAATCGCTTGCCATAATGAATTATAGTAACTGTGCCTGAAAGATTAGATAAATAACTAAACTGAAATAATAGTAGTAGATTATTGATTTGGTATGTGATTTATTTAACTGCATCTCTTTGTTTTTATAGGGTCAATCTTATATTAATTACCAGCATGAAAGAGGCGAAGTGCTGCGTTATATGAACTCCATTAAATCCCATATAGCAGTTCATTTTCTGGGATAAATCATCCACCACATACATTCTTACCATCAATGAGTCTTCTAATTTGATTTGAGTATTCATTTTAAAGGAACTGTATTTTTATACGATGATTAAATTGTTCTCTTTAATGTGAGATATCTCTTCATTTAAACTACAGTGTTTATGGTGGCCTGTCTCCGGTTTAAGTTTATTACTCCAGAAGACAGTTTTGAATGACAGATAACGATGCTGAGCCGCTCGTTGTTAGATTATTTCCTTGTACCTTTTATTTATTAAGGAATTGGTATGCATTCGACACTAAAGTAAATATTTTTACAAAGGTATAGGTATACTTCATAATCTTTTTTTACAAATTATCGAAGTATTTTTTTGAGCATTGTATGCTTTTACATACTTAACATTTATTTTTTCACGAAAATACATACACGGAGATGTACTACCTACTATCAATCACGTAAAATGAGATTATGTAGATATTTGTTTCGTTCTGTTATACGTGATACGATATCACACGTTTACTCGATTTATTCATTCAAGAAAACTTTCGAAGTAAAACAAAAATTCTTGATAGTTCTTGATAACATTGCTTTTATCGTTCATACTCGAAACAAAGTGTTGAAACATCAAGTTAGTAATAACTTACGTTTAGCTTTGCTTTATTTATTATATCTTAAAAATATCATAATATTAGCTTTATATATAAAATTGAATATACAAAGTGCAAGTAGGTAAATTGAATCTCGATGTGATGATTATTAGTAGTAACATTATTCTAAAAACGAACACTATTAATTACTAAACTAAGGTTAATAAGGATACCGCAATGATCAAACGTAGGAACTCGGTGAATGGCCGCGACATGTTTGGCTAGCGGGATCGCGACGTGCGCCCGCGCAGTCTCCCGAGTCCACTCTCCCACGCCGACCAACACGTTAATTACTTCTTTGTTCCACAGATTGACAAAAAGATAAAGATATATTCGTTAAATTAAAACTAACTTACTACTCAAATTATTCATTCTTAATGTTATTTAGGAAGAAGAGATTGAAGGAAATTTATTCTCCTTAATTTTTTTATATCTTCCAGATTTCGCCCAAAAAAAAAAACACTTTTTCAATAAACACAATTTCAAAATAACCAAACAAGCAAGTGAATGAAATTGCAATAATAACCATAATATGTTTCTTAGTCTTTCTTTATGTCTAAAATATTTTTTGTCGGCGGCACTAAGACCTTATATGCTAATTACGCCGCCAAAGACAATTGCAAACGACACACACGCACGCGTGGGTCAAAGACATCAACGGTTCTCTGAAACGCGAAAACTTATCCGATGTAATAGATCTGAAGTTAAGGGAACAATAGAAAATTAAATTTCCATAAACAGAAAGATGAGAATTAACTTCATAACGGCAATAGCGCCTTCAAATAAGTTTAGGAGAATAATAAAATGCATATGCGAGTAGGGAGGTCATGGATAGGTACTCATAAATCCCCTTAATTTGCATATTTATTTGATGTTCAAGATTCACGCATATTTTACTTGAAGTTTCTTCTATTTTTGTAATTTATTTTTATAAATACCTAGGGAGGCTTAATTCGCTATAGATGCCGAATTCTTACACGAAAATTATAAAAAAAAAATATTGAAGGCTTAGACCTTAATAATTAAAGATGTTTTAGGTGTTGTTAATGATATTTAAACATAATTAAGTAATTATAACATTTTTCTGGCAAACGATTTACAGGGAGGAAATACAGCAAAGATATAAAAATCTTGCGAATTTAAATGATATGAACATTGTCATTGTAGCTTACTTTTATTTACATCTTATGAGTAAGATTTAGAATAAATAATGATAAATTCATTATTTTAAAATAAACTACTGTACGCGGTAATCTTATGTGGCAATATAACCAGCACACAAAACACCATATGATTAATAACGACGGCTTGTTCAAAGCAAGGTATGATATACCGGGGTTAGTATGTCACAGACCACAGAGCAAGCAACTACAACAGTGGGAAAGGTGCAAGATGCAGTGACTGGGGCATGGGTGCATTACCGTAAAAGGAACTGTTAACTGGGACGACTGCAGTTTGCTCATTATCGCAGTAACGGTTTGAGATTGTCGTGTCAAATACACACTAACCCCTTTCACGCTTAAATATGATAATACAACTTTCAATACGTGGGGTTTATAAATGTTGTAAATTTTCTTCTGTTTATATAGCTACTTTCTTTGCATCTTTTTTTAATGTGGATAGAAACTAAGAGAAAACAATCGAGCCTTGTTAAAATTATAAATCTTGTAACTACGGTTATTGCGACTTATTGTTTCTTGAAATACTTGTGACGCAATCCTCATACATAAATATTTACATGCACTTCATTAAAAAGGTCACAGAGAATACTGAAAGAAATTTCTATATTTATAAAATAATATCACATAACATAGATATTCAATGTTATTCACGTCTATGGAAAAAACTCACTGTTTTCCATAGCTTTTTGGAAATTTCTTGTGAAAAGGTACAACAATGTATTGGTAAATAAATTATGTCCATCATACATATATATATAATCACGTTCATCCCTTATGGGGTAGACAGTGCCAACATTCTCAAAAAAGACTGAAACGCCACGTTCAGCTGTATGTTAGCTGCTAGCTGTTCGGCTAAGTGATAAAATTTAGATTCAAATAGTGACATGTTTAATAGCCTTAATGTTTTTTTTGTGTTATATTATAGCGGATCTATGACTGCAACATATTATTCCAATGACTGCAAGGATTCACTGGGCCGCCAATCCATGCTCTGTGTAAGAGGTCGTGAATATTTCGTTTAGCTAGGTGTAATAGTGAGTGCATAAGATACGGGACTTGACCCCGGAACATTGCTCTGGGGCATGGGAAAGCCAGACTGTTTGGGGCCTGGGAACGATATGCCAGACACAATCGTGACGTCCACTGAGCCACTTCTATTGCACGTTATTCATTTGGTGTACCGACAGGTTACATATTAACGGAGAAATGTACCGTTGGAATATTAGTACCATTTAAATTCTTGATTCGACTTTTATGTATACTTCGTTAGTAAAGTGAAATTAATTTTTCAATTGAATGTCATATATTTTCTAACTTTACTAGAAGGTTACTAAGTATTTAAATATTTACTAATAAATTAAATATTTGTTCAGTAAAGGCTTCGCATCATCGAGATCATGATACATAAAGTGAACGCGACTCTCGTAAACGTAATTAATACTTTCAATGTAATCGCGTTGCCGATTCGTATCACGTCTCATTGTTACAAGGCTCAATATCCTAAGGCAGAGTTTCTCAAAGTGGGGTGTGCGTATCACCAACGGTACGGTACAGTACGGTACGGTGTCAGTAATGGCAACGAGAAATATAAGCAATTGTATTTTTACACTTTTTATTATAAGCCCGTATGTCCAATAAGTATTTTATGTTCTCGATAGTCTGCTGTACGTGGAAAATAAGTTGAGAAACCCTGTCCTAAGGAGGATAATGCATGGTTCGTGAGAGAAGTGCGCCGACTTGCGTAGGCGAAGTGAAAGTATTATGGTGTAAAGAGTAACCGCCAATTGAGAACTATTTACGGTGTCACGTACAAAAGCAATTTGGTCCGAGCCCGTAATGTCGGCCTATCTAACCATAACATTAGTGTGTGCGCCCCTCGGAAGCATTATCTTGCACTTTGCTACTTTATTAGCTCATTCGGCGGCGTTAGGGTTGTGATATATAAGTAGATGTATAACATACTTGATCTAGAGAATTGGAACTTTAACATCTTTGCTATGAATGTGAATGCAGCGAAATAAGTATGCAGTGATTGTGGCAAGTGGAATGAAGGAGTGTCCGCTTACCCTCTGGAAAAGAGACGTTATTTTATTGTTTACATCTTTTAAGTATTTATATGTACCCAAATAGATCTTTTTAACTTTATAATTATTGATTTGTTTATTCACCAATTTGCAGTCCAATGTAAATTTATGGCACGCAATAATACTACCTACTGACATAATTACAAAAATTGCAAATAACTTTGGATTGTATCAAATACTTACCTATCCAATACTTAATTCATATTATCCATTCGCTTATACACAGCCACTCCAAAGTTGATTCTTTGTGGCACGCAATTTGAAAAGAAAAAGTTAATGGTTCTCATTTTGTAACCAATATCGTTTAAAACAAAATAAACGTTTTAATTTTTATGTGTACCGTAGAGAAGTGTTTGCATAATGCAATAATAATTTTATGAAACGGTCATGTTTTTATTCTACTACCCGGATATCACCGGTAAAATATATGTACATACAGTGCTATTTCCAATCGTCAACAATCCTGTGTCGTGGCAACTATGTACTAAGATTGAAAAGTATAGTTATTCAGTTTCGATTATTACCATATCGTGTAAATTACATTACATTCCATCTAAGCAGCAAACGCATTAATTATTAAACATCACATAATTATTAATAGCACTGCGCATTTATCATTCCGCGCAGTTTAGCGAGCCTGGGGTTTGTCTATGATCTGACATGAATCCCATCTGAATTCCGGGACCACAATAACAGGCATCTTATCTCACTTGAATCAAGATCGTCCTATACGTGGTACTGCTATATACCTAAATGGAATATTACATTATCCCCGGTATAGAAGATTTTTTATGCAAAAGTGACTGTCTGTTTCTTCTTGAACCTTAAACAACTGAAGCCCACTACACCACAGATGCTCATTTTCTTTTATTTTAAGTTTAAATAAAAACACTGGTAAATTTTGCTCAATAACTTATCAATAAAGTGTTTAATGTATGATCGCGCAAATGTGCGAACATGCACGCAATGAGATGATTCCGATCGCTTCCGGCAAGCCTGGGGTCCTCTCAAGCGAAACAGGAATGGTTACTATGAATATAATTATGTGTATAGAGAAAGTGATACTATAATAAACTTACATCTATAACTTTTGATTTACTTAAGCATACTTCAAATTAAAGTTAGTAAAATACAACTTATCCGGTTGTTTCTATGTCGTAGGTATTAAAATACTCAGTAAGTAAATAAGTAAGTAAGTAATTAGTATTATAAACCTTTTTCGTGCTATTATTAAACAAATCCCTTATTGCGTATTATAAAATAGCATCTCTGAATAATATTATTTTTTTATACTGTGTATACAAACCTACTACATCTTTATGTCTTACGAGGCTTTATACTCACATTAATATTGTATCCAGCGTAAAAATTAAATCATTATATTTAAGGTTATTCCATTTACTGACTACACAAAGATAAGACCCGTATTAGGTAGGTTCTAACTCGTGTTGAGTGGACAACGGCCCCGGGCGCTGAGTCAATATTTGTCTCAAAAAGTTCAGCGCTTCGTAGACACCCACGTTCATGACTCATAATAACGACGATGTCTTGTATCAGTATAGCCGCATGAACTACGATTTTTTTTCTCTCGATATAAGTTTTAAAAAGGTTTTACGAAATTATCTCTAGGACGCACATACATACATAAAATCACACGTATTTTCGCGTGGGGACAGACTTCATCTCATCTAAAATCCATAATCATTCTCTCCATGCAATGTCGACGGTTAAGAGTTTTTTTAATGACCTTTCCTTGGATATCCCCGATTGAACAAGGTACTTACATTTATTTAGGCCTTCCCCTGGGACTTAGTTTTTTGTAAAGAAAATAAAACATTGCAAGGCTGAATAAATTTTCCAAGTGCAAATATATATGGAGATAGCATTTCTGTCTATATAAAGACAAGTTTTTAAGAAATTGGTTTGACCTACTAAAGTTTGCAAATTATGTGTAACTTGGCCACAACCCGGAACCTCGTGCATCGTAATCTGACCACCGTGCCGCCGAGGTCATCGGTTGACAAATCATCTAATTATGAAATAAGAAAACGATGGTTGAAAGCGGTACAACAGTTTAATGCCACTGCGTTTAGTCACTTTCACTGGAGAAAGCCATTCGAGCATTAAAAATCTTTGTCTTTAAGTCTATTGATCGTTATGTGACACCATTCGTATTATTTCTTTATTGTGTTATGCTTTCTTTTTTCTGTATTATAATGATTGTCTGTTTATCATAAAACAAACGGAACTATCAGTTTCAACTAACAAAGAGTAAGATAAGGTATTTTGTACCTTCAAAAAAGAATCACAAGTGCTGCATTGCTGTATAACCTTGTAATAGCTGAGCTATTAAAGCTTAATTGAAATTCTCTATGTAACGTGCCTGTTCAAACGCACGTCATAGAATTTTATACTTACTTGGATGTAGGTCTAGATTGTTGAAATTTATGAACTTGTTGTTAATAAACTTATTTGTAATAAATAACAAGAACATAAAATATTTATGTAGTACATATTTCATTTTTATTTAAAGTGAAAAACCTATAAAACGATCGACTCGTGTGTGATGTTGTGGTTACATAAACGATTAGCGATCGAGACATTTGCCTTTAAAAGTACTTCGACAGGCTGACATTGGCGCCCACGAGCTCTCCGGCGCCAAAGAGACAAACCGCATTTACTTACAAAGTTGCATTAACGAGATTTCACCATTCCACTGACCATCGCTATGGTTTGCACAACTATTAGCCAACGCTAAAATAAAGCAGTGCGTGTTGCCACTTTTTCACCTTGTACAATAAGAAACTATCGCTAACTGAGCATCAGCTGCCGACTTCCATTGCAATAGTGACTGCTGTTGCTATTAATACTATGCATTATAAACGAAAGTCGTTATTTTACTTTCAGGTATCCATTGGAGAAACCATCGTTCACCGAAGCTAAACAAGACAAGAAAAATGGAGAGCTGGCTTGGAGATGTCAAACGTGTGAGAATTCCTCGACCGAAATTCGGGGGGAAATATCCAGCAGAACCTCCCAAAGACTACCTGGAAGACTGCGGTACTGACTTGGGGGGCAAGCAACGTCATCTTAATAATAAAGACCTTTCGAAGGCTACAGAAGAACTTCGCAGAACGTTGCAGGAGAAACTATGACGTAACGTGCAGGACTTTAGGATAAATATAGCTTTAACTTTGTCGATAGATTAATGACCCCGGGCCCGCCCGATTAAGCGATTACGTAAGCAATTTGATGCACATTGTCCGAAACAAATGAGCGTGATTTGCCAAATGTGGATGTGATGTGTTGCTATGTGGCAGCAAGTTCAATTCACGGGATTCGCAGTATGTTGGTTTAATTCATAGTAATATTATTAAAAATCAAACAGATCGATTTGCGTGTGGATAAATGACATATACACAATTAAACCAAATTTAATATTCATATCAAATATCTTATAATTTCTGTTTCACATTTACTTCATTGTCTATTTTAATTCATTTGGAAAAATATGTTATCTATCTATCCGTTACCTTTATCTTCTTTACCATTCCCAATTCTTGTAAAAGAGTATTCATTAGTCTCTTACCCATGATTTTTACATTTGTTGCTAACTTAAAAAAAGAAATATCATAAATTTCAAATTACATGCTAATGATGTCTCTAACTTCATCGTAATGCTTCTTATAACTTTTAAACCAGCATATACGTGAGAGTGTAACAATGAATCATTTAATTTAACGAGTTTTCGTGGTTATTATGAATACAGTTTAATATTTAATTACCTGTACCGTTTTATAATAAGTCCAGTATAATAGTTAATAGGTTAGATTAGATTTGTATATTAGACTGATGTATAGATGTAACTTAGTTGGAATCTCGCCCATATAACTTTTTATTATTAAGTATATACTTATTAAATTCTTGTTACAATGTGTTTTATTAAATTTTCATATAATCCTGTCTCGCAGCAGTCTGCCAGCAGTCAGCCTGTGTCATGTTGTAAAAGTCCATCAATAGAAATGGTTATAAACTTAGAGCAAGATTGATATGTCAATCTCACCTTTGATTCTTGTGACTATTGACTCTGTCTACCCCATAAACGTTTTCAACAAAATATAAAAAAACAAAATGACATAAAAAAATGCCCATGTTATGTACTTATTATGCAAAAAATTATGAAATCCATTTTGTAAAAAAGACTTTATATAACGGTACTTTAGGTACCATTTTTATTAATGTAGTAGCAAGTAATCGTATTTTTTTATTGTTTCGTTTGTTTACCGCCCTGTGTCAATTATATATATATATTTTTATAAATAATTGTTATTTTGAAAGTAACTTTCACAATGGCGCAAGTGACATAGTATAAGATACAGTGCTCTGATAGAGCAGTAAGATGAAAATGGATGGCTGTAGGCTGGCAACGCGCCAAAACCTAGAGAAACAAACGAGTTTTGACGGGAAACTACTGCGTACTATAGACGATCTACAAGATCAAGATTGAGGCTTCATAGTCTCAGTAATGTTATAAGTTTTGTATGTTGAACATTTTGTTTATAAATGTATTAACAAGAATGATACCATACTCGTATACAATATTTTTTTAACCAATGTTTCGTTGTATAAGTTGTAGGAAAGTTTAGAAACGTTACACTTGTGATTGAGAGGTACCACTCACTTGCACCTTAAGTGCTGCCAAGTACACAGATGACGACAAGTCGCACCAATTAAACTTTTCTGACTTACCTGCATTCGATTGAATGCTAATCAATGGTCTTTCGGTTAAACAACAAGGAGACCTATTCACCCAGGCAACTATATAATTTTCTTGCTACATAAATGGGCTACGGAGGTAACCATAGACTATTGTGCTCCCGGATCATGGTCATATGTAAACCCTGTGTCTCACATAAACGAAAAATAAACACCAAGAAGGTAAAAATTTTATTTAGTTCTATCCAATATATGTATATAATGAAGCTTTACAGCTGAACATGGCTACTGAGTCTTTTCGAGATTGTTGTTTTTATCTACCCCGCAAGGGATATAGACGTTAATAATCACGTCTATATCCCTGTACATATTATATATACTATACATATGCATATAGCATTTATATGCTATACATATAGTTCTATCCAAAATTGCTTTTTTAGATAGTTCCCGATTTTAAACTAAGCTTGAGCGAAATATTATGATGAAATATTCATATACATATTTGCTCATTTGCTAAAAGCTATCTACATACTTATCTAATGTGGCTTCCATTTATATAAGCGCAACCGCGAGTACTAAAACTAGCTTCTTATTTTTTGACTAAAACCGAGCTAACGCTTATATTTGAACACCCACAAACTGTGGTGAAAGGTAGAAGTTATAATGAGATAGATACAAAATATTGTTACATTTTTATCCCTAATATCATAAAAGTAGTTTCGACATAGCCAAATCCAGCAATTTGAAATGTTAGCTATATCAATATCCCATAAAACTACTTAGAGAGAGAACTCCTAAGCCCTTGATAGAGCTGGCCAGAGCTATGTCACAATAAACATGATAAATAATTAATACGACAGTTGCTACTTACAGCATCGTCGTAGTGCTGAGTGTGAAGTGCGGTGGTGCTGCCTTCTCGGGAGTTGCAGGGCGAGGAGTGTCTCCGGGAACGCCGCCCTTCTTCTTCGTATTCCTGTGTACACACGCTTAGTTTGAAATATATCAAGACATCATACTCGTAGTGTAAGTTATGTTAACACGTTCACTGCGGGGATTCCCGAGATATCAACGTAAAGGCATTTTCAATATAATGATCTTTAATATAACTTTAGTATATCTTTAATATATCTTTAGTATTTTCAACATCAAACTATAAAATTAAACCGAATTGCATCATGTATTAGCTACATCATTACAAGGAGAAAGGAAAAATATCAAGGATAACTGCGAAGGGTGCAACTGGAGAAACAAAGATTTCAGAAAATTATTGACAAACACTGAGAAAACTCCCAAGTTTAAGTTCAGAATTAAAGCAGAAGCGGAGCAAATAAACCAAAATAAATATAAAATACCAGTGAATTAGTAAGTACTTTGCCTAACTTCATTAACACCTTGTGGGGTAAGGATCTATAAAATTGTTGTATACCAAATCACATATTCTTGATAGAAGTCTAAATAATTTTTCGATTTTTTGGATAAATAAAAAAAATATTATTAGATAACAATTACAACACTGCACTACGACTACGGATATATCATCCACACGACATATAATATACACAAACATAGACTGACATACACTAGCTGTGATGAATATTTGCTCTTCAAATTTTAAAGGATTAAAAGTTAAGGCACATGCAAAAAAATAAACAAAAAACATTGTTGATAAATAATTATAATAAACTTGTTTTAACAAAAAAATAAGCACGTTAATTCTTGACATTATTTTTAACAGGGTCTATAAGTTTTAGGTTTAATTTAAAATTTAACGAGTTCACAAGCAAAACAAAAAAAGATTTTCTGTTTTGTTAAAAAAAAATTATACTCTTACTAATCACCTTGGATTAAATAAAGAGATTAGTATGGTGTGAAGAGTTGAAGTCGCGAATTGGAACTGCAGGGCGAAATGACCAGCAGTCGACTAGGCAGTGCAATTGATTTTTCGTGTTATTTTTGCATGTTGGCACAGTTTCCGAGCCGATCCAGACACTACCCTTGAAGACACTAGAACTTATTCAGGCCATTTAAGATAACCTTCCGGAGAAGTACGGACATTGTGAATGGAGATATAGATAGTAGTTAATTTTTCAAAATTTAAGTTCAACTCAATATTTTATATTAGGCACATGTTTGTAAATTTTTGGTCAGGGGCTAAATTTGATTTAGTGCGCACAGCTAATAATTGCTATACTTTTGAAAAATCTTAATTTCTATATTCACAAGGACGAAAACTGCGTAGTAACGCAATGTTTTAGCACAAGCTTTGTTAAAATATTTCACTCGAGCCTTTAGATATACAGAAAAGATGAAAAATAAAAGCAAGAAAGTGCTGGGTCACAGCGAACGTTCAACCAAGCTAAATAAATGATAAAAAGTTAAAAGGGTTCAGGTGGTAAAAGAGAACCACCTGCAGACTCATAGTTGTTGCGTGTTATAAGTAACTTTTTAAGTGGTAAGTACCTACTCGTTGGTTGTACCTAGATTATGATCGTACCAAGTTATTTAAGTTTAGCTTTAATTAATCGACCTTATTTGTTATATGTACCTACTTGTCACGCAATGGGTATTCGTCAAATTGGTTATTCTTTTTTCAAGTCTTTTCTCAAAAACATACAATTAAAGAAAATTACATGAACACATATTAAAATTCTCGTTCACACTAACTATTGCTTGGTCATTTTTAGTTGGCATCTCTCTTTGTCATTTTCGCTATACTTGTTGGTAACTTATTTCTTTCTATTTGGGTCTTGGATATATAAAAAATAACACAAGTAAAAAGAATGAAATTTTACTATTCGCCTACCATATGTCGACTGTCAACGCTGCCAATATAAATCTAGAAATCTTGCGGTAGAAAGATTAGAAAAAGTAGAAATGTATGTCAGAGTCATTCATTTTCACTTAACAGTACTATTTTTCCATATCAATATTTTTTTCGGTGTAAAAAAATTTTCTTCTTTATTAATCAGCGTAGCTTTAAATGTAAATTAAATCGTTAATATAACGTTCACACGTGTGTATGCCTGTACCTATTTTGCATCGTTATTTTATTTTCGCCATTACTCTATATTAAAATAATAATAAACCCCTTTTTAATGAACTTAGAATTAGGTACTTATGTTATTGTAAGTGGAATAAAGAGAGTTTATAAATTAACCTCCGTAAGTAACAACTCCATGAATTAATGTAAGTTTGAAAATAAATACATGTTTAAATAAATTATAATCTTAATTAACCAAATCATTAATAAATAAATAAATAATTACAAACGGGTCAAATTACACAGATTGAGTTCGCCCAAAAGTAAGTTCGAAACTTATGTTACGAGATTCTAACTCAATAATACCATATTTTTCAATAAATACTTAGATAGATAAACATCCAAGACTCAAACCAATCAGAGAAAGCGTTCGTTTCTCATCATGCCCTGACCGGGATTCGATACCGGGACCTCCTGTGTCACAGACAAGCGTAGGTATTATCGTTGTGTCTCAGAGGCCGTTAAATTATTTTCTTTAAATAATGATTTGGTTAATTTTATTTAGTAATCTTCGTTCATTACGCGTTTTTTTTAGTCCTCCGTTTTAGTATAACCTTAGGTAGTATATGACATGACTATATTATATTTATGACAGTATGTAACACAACACGCAAACGCTATGTTTCTGAATTATCATAACAACCTTAGGCTATAAGTACAAATGGGTCGGTAGGAGTCCTCTTATTTTTTATGAATTCCAGCAATTTCCGCTGTTTTCGGCAAAAGAAAATTTTGTGTTATCTTAAGATGGATCTTTAGAATGTTTATTACTTTGCCTCGTTTCACCTTTCTAAGAAATCCTAAAGTAAATTGAATTAAAGAAAATTTAAAATTTCGATATATGTATAAATACTTGTAGTTAATTTGTTCATCAAGTATTAATGAAATATTTAAATACGATACATTCACTAAAGCGAATATAATATTTCGTTTATTTTCTGTTCTGCAAAAAGTCGATTAATTTAAAGCTATGCAGAGAAATCACGTTACTTTTAATGGATTTAAACATTTTACAATGTGGGAATGTTAGAATTATCAAACGAAATTTAATTCAGGTTCCCAGTTTGATAGATTCGCCTCATTAAATACAACCAAATCATTAAGTTCATAAATTATAACAGATCCTTATCATCACTGAACATCTCATTTATGTATCTGAAAGCCTACTTAATTATTTATTTTGATACCTTAGCCATAGCGCGTACGTCCATAGGCACGTAGTCGCGAAAAGCGACGCGACGCCGCCGCCGCGACGTCATCCCGCCCGGACGGCGCGGCGCGCACTGCCGCGACCTCGCGAGCCTTGCCATTCTACCCCATCGTTCCCATGTCACGACTCAAGGCTGAATTTCGCCATGGAGTTTCATTTCACCCTATGGCACACATAGAGCTGCAAGCCCAGCCCTTATGCAAATTATTATCTGAATTAACCGATTCGTTGCGGATGACACGGCAGTCGTGTCATATATTTTTTTAACGTGTGGCGTATGACTCGGTAGACGTGCCATTTTAAAATTGATTGTATCTCTCTCAACTTTCGTTTTAGAAGATTCTACCCTGAACAAATAATCCTAGTTTTTTACGTAAATCAAGCCTGTAGGGTTCGTTTCTGAATATTCTATGAAATAGAATAAATCAGGGATTTTCAACCTTTTTTATATTGTATTAATATTAATAACCAAAACAAAACGGCACTTATTATTATTTTACTAATTTATTATTACGGCAATAACGGCCTAGTGCATTCGTGAGTAGTCTCTTCTTTACTGTAGGTCAAATAATCATCATAAGGCTGAGAGTCGGGGAGTTCTTCTTGCTTTAGTATAGTTTAGGTTTCATAATTTAGTTTTCTTTGGCAAAAGTTCTTTCGTGAACAAAGTCTGAGATTCGAAACTAAAATTTTCAGTTTCGCAGATGAAGGCATTAAGTACCACGTTTTGTAACTTTGTTTTGATCTGAAAAATGAATGAAAAAAAAATGAAACTACAACGAGTGTAAAACATTACTAATATTATGTATTACCTAAAAACATTATTTTGATCTAAAAATTAATGAAAAAAAAAACTGAAACTACAACGAGTGTTTAACATTACTAATATTATGTATTACCTAAAAACATTATTTGAATTTAACATCGAATGTAGTTTACATCGGACACACACATCTATTTAATTAACCTCACTCACTCATTTTTTAACTTCGAAACCTACAAAATGTTTGCTACCTCTGAACAGAAAAGTAACTTGCCAGCCATTTTCAGGAAAACACTTAATAAACTCACTCAAAAAATACTTAAAACGACGTTACCTTCCGCTTACATGCGTGGTTTGCTTTCAATTAAGTGAATCAAGTCATTACACGTGTAAAAACCAAGAAAAAGAATATAACTTTTCAGACATGGCGGGTGACACGGCTACCGTGTCACCAAACGCTATGGCGTTTGACACGGCGGACGTGTCACAAAATATTTGTATGCCGCAACTGCTAAGTGTTTAAAAATGTGCGCCGCAACGAATCGGTTAATAATATGTTCCCATGGTAGCGCGCGTTTTCGTTAGTAATTCGTTAAAAATGAAAATCGAGTCAATATTATTACAGGTTCGTAAACATGTTTTAAATTAAAAAAAAAATTCGCTTCATTAGACAGATTTATTACAAACAGTATTTATTATTTTTACTTTCGTATCTATTCAAAAAAATCTTAAATCCTGTTGTACACATATGAATAGAAAATATTTATGATATTAAATCAAACTAAATTTATTTTGTAAAATACAACCATACCAATCAATATCTTATCATGAAATACAATCCAAAATCCACCGTTTACCGCCGCGCTACGATGGCAGCTACGGCGTAGCCGATTCCACGCTCACATTTTAACTTGAAGAGATTTTATGACGTGTACTTTGTGAACGTGTTGGAAAAGTTTTACTTCATAGGCTTAAAGAACTTCGCACCGGGAAGAGAATACTTAACTTTTACGTTTCCTATTTAAGTTTTAATATGTATAACGAGCAGGCATAATTTAATATTATATCAAAACAAGTATCATCATATAACGAGTTAGACACGTGCCTGATTATTTCAATTTTAGTATTTGACGTTAGATAATAATACAAATTGATACTTAAAAACTTATTTTTCTTAGAAAGATAATATTTTAATAATAATAGGACCTATTTATTGACCCTATTAACGTTATCATTTATAATAAAGTAAAGAAAGGAATTTTCATTTGTCTTAAACCAAAATAAGTTAAAATTAAAAAAGTATTCAAAAGTAGTAGTATATAGGCTATGGATTTTAGAAAAATATATTCAACTATACAAAATACCCAACCTTAGGTTACTAAGATGAAGAAAAACGATAAACAAAATGCTAAACAGCGGTTAAAATAAAAGCGCCGACGAACGCTAGTTTGGTCTGTAAACACCAAGCCTTTTTCAGCATTTCTGTGCATTTGGGAGTACAGGACTATCCCTACCCATCAGAACCGCGCCCAGTGCCGTGCTCTTGACGGACCTTCTATGTCAATCTATACTAAATACACCTTCTTTCTGGCTTCTGGCGTTTATCCCGGTTATGTGCTCACCCCTGAAGAGAAGCCCGGGATGCGTTTTTTGGTCATGATCCCGATTTGAGTCAAGTCTTTACCCGAAGCGGCTCCCTATTGACCTCCACAATCTTTGCAGGGAAATCTAAACTAAATTGTATCGCATTCTATATATGCATTCTAAGTCGCGTTTTAATACATCCATGGGAAGAGTACTAAAGTCGTGGGACCTCACGGCAGTAAGAACCTACAGGAATTGTACATGTGACAACACACGTACCTATTACATCCCAGACAGGTCCTGATGTGTATGGACAGGCTTTTTATCTTGCTTTTATCATAATAAATTGTAATAAATGAGATAACACCGCCTCAGAATAAATTTGAGATGCGACCGCTGAAAGTTTGTTAACCCCAATAAGCCTATAAGATTCTAAACGAAGCGTCGTTTGCTCCTCTCGTAGGGTTATTGTTACAATTTTGTTTTAAATAAATTTCCGTCTTTGATCCCATTTTTGTTGCATTAGGTTAAAAATAATTTAGAAATTATCAAAACACTTCTTATATGGCTGAAAATCTTCGTAATAAGATTGTAATAAATATTTTCTTTTACATTGCCTTACTTGAATAAATACGAGTAAATGAAATCATTGAGAGAGATAAGCATATCGTGTAAAGATTTCTACTTAACATTCTGCAAGTTAAATTAAGTAAAAGCTTTTAAAAAACAGATTGACAAAAATAAAAAAAATCAATTTACAAAAGGGATACCAAAGGGCTCGTCCGGGATTTGAACCCGGGACCTCTCGCACCCGAAGCGAGAATCATACCCCTAGACCAACGAGCCGACGCAAAGGGTAGCTAAATTTACATTTACAATACCTAAGAAAGCGCGTTATCTATGATGTCAATAAAGTGCCTTTGTTTTTATTCACGTCATTTTTAACGACCCGCCCCGCCTTCGCACGGGTAGCATTTATAGATATAAGCCTTCCTCAGAAAACCCTTTTTCCAAAATTTCAAACAGGACCATCATCATCATTTCGAGATTAGCACTAAAGATACAGACAGAGAAAATTTTATAATACAAAATGATGACGAAATATGATTTACGACTGATTTCACAATAAATTAAAAATATTGAACTTTAATAATAGTATTATAGTATTTGCATCGTATACAAATAATAAATTTAATCACTTATCTTATAAGAAGAGAAAAACATTCAAGGTTTGAAAGATATGGCGACTACAAAAAATCTAGGCTAATAGTTGGCATAGAATACTGTAGACTGGCCGCTATTACCGATATATTACATGAATTAGGTACACATGGAATGCCAATAATTCCCACCGACCACTTTTTGGGACATACGAATTGTAGAATTTTGCCAGATTTACCCCTCGAGTGTTATTATGGGAAATAACGGCCATAAACGTGAGTAATGTGTGGTCTACTCTAGCCGTTAGAGTCATGCAGCATCGTGTGGTTCGTACTCAATAGTAGTGCCAAGGTGCCACTCCAATAGATCAATAAAGAGTAGAGTAAAGCAAAACATAAAAGCAGTGTGCATAAGACCACAGTGGTAGGTAAGGTGAAAAAAAAATCACGAAAGCAGCATAGAGTTTCGTGCAATTCTGCAAACGAGTAAAGAACCCGCTAATAGATTATTTTAGTTATAATCGGACAGAGTCTGACTAATCTAGAACTATCTGCACAGGTCTATTACGTTTCTAAAAAGAGAGTGAATCAGAGATGAGTTACGCGAGTGACACCCAGGACACCGCTATAGACAAGGCGTAGAATAGTGAGTGTGGTCGATATAGAGTACTGATAAGTGTAGAAGGTAATTCTGGCAAAATCACCTCGTGCGGTGGCTCCAAGTCCTCATCCTGGAGCGGCGCGTCCGCGGCCGCGCGCCAGCCCCGCCCGCTCCTGCCCCACACATAAACTCGTCACTAAACAATCTCAAACTAAGCATTCAAAACATTTATATTTTAAACAACAGTCATTATCACACACTACTTCTTTGGTAGCTTTGATAATGTTTAATCGAACTTGTATCAAACAAAGGAGTTTTTAGCCCAATCTCTATTTTATTCTGATCAGATTTTATTAACTGTGACGTGCAGCTAATAATGTCAAAAGCACTGTTTGGGCAATTTGCATATTATTAAACAACATATAGAGATACCTAATGCTCTGTTGGGGTTACTTCTTTCACATAAATCTTTATTGGCGACAAAAATAAAACAGCCCTTTCATCTGGATGCAGGACATTAGTATTAATGCCAGCGGTGACAGTAAATGCTCACATTTATGCCGCCGTAAAGCAATCGATTCTGATATCAAATAAAAGTGGAAGTGTTGGCTGACGGCCAATGAGATTCTCGCATCGCGAGATGAGGATCCCTATAAAACGGCGGGTTATTTTCGCTCTGAGATGTAAAAGAGCGGACGAAAGCGAATACTCGACGAGGACTCTGCCTTTGCTTTCGCATTTGGAGGGTGCTTTCCGGTTTAAGCGCCTTTATAAGGGTCACAGAGGGATTTACGCTTCGCTCATTAGAGTGTCAGGCGTCTAAGCTCAAAATTTTGATGATTTATCTTTTCTACTGAATCCGAAATCTTTTGTTTAAAATGTAACAGTTGTAAAACACTTCCTATATTTTGTTTTTAGTAGCATAAATTAATGTGAACAGATAATATGGTGATGTGTCACCTGTATGCGTGGTCGTGCGGTGGCAGGCCCAAGCCGGAATCTTCGGAGGGCGAGCGGTGGTCTGCCGCCAGAGGAACCTCCGCCGGCCCCTCCTACAACAATATGTGGTACCTCACCCTTTCTACCCCTTCACACACTAAGTATGCAATGTGGTAAACTTGATTTTTTTATTAAACTCAGACCTTTTTTCGTTTATATGTAGTTAAAACTCAAATATTTTATCCGAGAAGTTTATTTAGGCCCTAAATTTCTTTAGTTTTATAAGATTCTAGTTCGAAAAGGGTTTCCGTACATTCGTCACGACTAACTTTCTTGCAGGAATATTTCTATCAGGGCTTTCATTAATTTCAAACATAATTCATTTTCAATAGTTAATAAGCACAAAACACTACCAAGTAAAGCAGTATCTAGGTGTCTAACGTCAATAAGACATGCATCAGCGTACACAAAACTAGAAATGTGCACTTACCGGGTCGTGCAGTTCGTGCATCGTCGAAGAAGGTAGCATGTGTCTATCGCCTCCCCTCTACGAAAAAATTATAACCTTTAAACTATTCGGTTTAAAGTACTTACTTTAGAAAATAGATGGAAAAATAAAAATACTGGGAATAAATATTGGGTCATTAGCATTTAGCATGTGACAACGATGCGCTGTTCTTAAAAGCGGATTTCGCTCAAGGTCAAATGAACAATGCGAAATTGAAATTCAAGCGTTCTTTTATCTTCATACTATTTGCCTTTCATGTAAAACATTTCCTAGGGATTAAAAGAAAATGTTTTTAATTCCCTTCAGTAATATATTACCGTGAGTATTGTAAAGGTGGATATAGAACTGCACTGTATTCGAAGTTAATCGAAGCAATCGAAAACGTAGCGTGGAGCGTAACATTTTGATTTTACTCCACAATTCATAGTGTACCAGACTAAAGTAAATTCGCTATTCTCTTTTGATACTAACTTAAGAACATCTTTTGATGAAAGGGCCCAAAATTTTAAAAACAATAAAGAAAATAAGTAAAACATCGCTGAAGTAGTGTATAAGTGTTTGTGTCCTGTTGCATCTCTTTTGCTCTGTGAAATAATAAAAGCTAACATAATATTTAATCAAATACTCAAAATTAATGTTCGTAATTGCTTACCTTTAGAAAGTGACAAAACGAATTTAATATTTTTATCCATTTGGCGAACATTTTGGTGATAGCTACCTTAAGATGGTGGTCCCCTGAATCCTCGCCGCGCCGGTACACGAGCTCGTCGAATCGTGGCCTGTCTTCGGGCAACAAGAACTCTCTTATTTCTGTCAGTAGGGTATACTGCAACAAACGTGCTCAATATTGCGAATGCTTTGCTTATGGTCTAGGTTCTATTTTGAAATAGCACTTCTTTATAAAAATAGGATAATTAGGTTGTTTAACTAACATATAGTCTTTAAAAGATATGCTAAGAGTAAAAAGCGTTATTCTTTTTGACGCTCTCTTTATTCATATGCAATAATTTAAACAAAAAAAAAATAGGATCATACATAATGATAATTAATTCAGATGGATTCTATCTTATTTTACACTACAAAAAATAAAACTTGTTTAAGCATTTTAGCTTTATTGATCAGCTTACTTCAGAGCTCCAGAACTTCGGCGGTAAATAGTCCATTTCGTGAGCAACATGTTTTCAGCATTTTATTGCCGCGGATACGTCATGATACTCGTACTCGCAACGAGGGGAGCGAATAGGTTCAATAAATTCTGATAAAAATGCCTTACTACCAACTTCCTCGGATGACAAAATTATCTATAAGATTGTTATTATTCACTATATTAAAGAAGTCAATTTCATAAGCTTTTTGGATTTACCGCATATAAGTATATATAGTTATAGATATTTAATGGTTTTATGCAATCCATTTAATAAATATAAACTTGAAATGATTAATTTGACACGAGACAATATTGAAATTTAAAATGCAGTGTTTGGGATTATTTATATGTATTTAAGTCCATATGAAAGCTAATGGTAAAAGGGGTTACGAAATAAAAATAAATGTGGAATCAAAACTCAAATGTGTCAATTACTCTACCCGCAATTATATACTAATAGTAGAGAGTCAGCTGATAGCTTACCGGGTAACCTGATTTCAAGCTAAATTACTGTCAGACGCAAACTCTCATGATTGATGAGCTAATTTACTTAATCGGTACCTAAACCTCTTTTTGCTCGGGATATATGTATAGGCATTTAATTTTTGTTACGAAACAATAATGATGTTTTATCATAAAACTATTTAAGTTACATGCTTTTCACCTTAGCGAAAGTTTGTTGCTGACAAGCAACATTAAATTTTGAATATTGAGATCTTAGAGTAATAACATCATTCGAACAAAGGCGGGAAAAGTTTGTATCCAATAAGATGTAGGAATTCATCGAGCTGTGCGGAAAGGGTTGAACAAAATTAGGAACGTTTTCTGAATGAGTAAATGTTCAGCAATTATTAGAATAATACATTACGGATCTGTATACATTTCCCCCATAACTTCATTTTGTATCGCGTGTTTGAGTTAAACTTCATGTTCCGTTTCATGTACGTAATCTTCTTGCTATCGCGAAAATTTAACATAACACGTTTTTCAAATTTTAAATAAGCGATTTTTATTTTTCAAATTTATTTTATATTTTATTTAATTACGAGTAAATTTCACATATATACATTATAATTTGCAGGGGGCTTTGATGATGTTATCAATGATCTATTTCTATAAAGTCTGAATTACAGAGGAACAATCCCGCATTTTTTTTTGTTATTCTTAAAGAAACGATATCATTCTTATCAATTTTCTTAAAATTTATTATTATTTCTATAATCCAGTTGTTAAGAACTACCTTGCGTTATGTCCATAAAAAAATCCTGGAGTACATTAAGGCGTCTGCGTCAACGGAAATAGTGGCTCTAAAGGAGCACCGATCATAGGTTATTTTCTACTGCTACCGATCCTCTAGTTATCAAGATCACGCTGATAATTACTACCTTTTGCGGTGTATCCAGCAGGTCACGAAGTACTGTGAGGAAGGCATCTGGTGTGAGTCTTCTAGCCGCGTACTCTTCCATGTAGTAGGCGAGCGCGGGTAAGTCGCTCTGAGGGAGCAACGACCTCGCTTTCTGTTCTACTGCCACAGATGCAGCACCTCGTCTTTTTCCCCAGCCACTTATTCTGTTTAGTTAGAAAAGAGTTCTTGTGCAATTGTTGTTTCACGCAATCATCCATCACCTACAAATCAAGCTCTTCTATTGGTAGTTACTAATAGTGACTGACAGACAAACAACTGAGTCTACTGCTGAAGGCTGAAATTTTACACGTTAATTCTTTAAAGAAAATATATATTCCTGAGAAAATGTGGTAAGTTTTATTCGATAGCGGCCATGAATTAGACTGAAGAAAAATTAATTCTTATTTGTTTTTATAGAAAAAAATATATATTCTATGTTCTTTACCTGGGAGCAGCGTCTCGTTCCCCGTAAGCAGTACATGCATGGGGCACTTTCCCGACGTCCCGCACCAACAAGGACATTCGTTTGTGGTACTTCAGCTGCGCTACGGCCTCGTCGTGCGTCACGTCCACGAACGACTGACCGTTCACCTCCAGTATTTGATCACCGACCTAGAGAAATCATCAAAATATATCAAATACCTACAACAAATTTTAAAATAAAATTTCTAAATTGTTTCAGTTACTCTTTCGCCTAAAATTGAAATTTTGAACATAAATTTATTATCAAGGCTAAATGTAGTAGATGTTCTTGCGGAATGTTTTCATCAAAAATTTTTGCACAAGTTTGTGGTGAAAGTTTAAAAGTAAGTTATGAGTTTCGGATGTGGCGTGCAGAGGGCGGGTTGGTCTCTACCTCAAACACAATAAATTTTGTGCCACACCTCGCCGTCTGCTCGCTCAAAGAATACTTCTCCTATTTCCTTCTATCCTAGCAATTCTATTTTATTTAAACTAATTGTCTCGATTTATTTAAAAACTAGTACGAATAAATCTTTATTATTTTAAGAAAACCACTACCCATTTAATCAATGCAACAAAATGGACTCTTTCAGGGCTCAGTAGAAGTTTAATGGAAAACAAACAAGCAATTAAGCGCGTTATGCTCGCCTCCACTGCGTCCTCGTAAACTTCCAGAGTATTTCGAGTCTACACGCCGGTTCTCGGCACTTTCAAAATTCGAATGTAGTACTCCACATAGCAAGAATTACAATAAGTTTCGTGAAGTCTTTACTCTAATTTTTTGTTGTATGTCCTTTGAACATTAGTACAAACTATAAAATATACCAAGTATATAGCGATTTTATATGGTTTCAAATATATGAACATTTTGATTATTAAATCAAGAAGCATTTACCTACAGGGCGAAAAGTAACAAATTGTTTATTTAAATCTTGCTTAAATTGGGAAAGGCTTTAGGCGTGCTTGACTTTGAGGTAAAATGAATAAAGGCAGCAAGTCACGTTAAGTTTGCACTTCGTGATGCATCGTGACAATGTCTGGCGACTGTCCAAACTACCCTTATCTACTGAAGATTAATGACCTCGTCCTCACTTTACAAATATACTTCAGACACGGACAATATCAAATTCCAACTAACTTTACGCTATTGCAGGTTTATTACTATTTATATTATATTACCAATCGAGCAAAAAAATCATGAGTTTTTAACGGTGTAACAAAAAGAAATCTAGCAATAGACCAACTGTTTAACATTTGTAATTCACAAATTTGTATGAACAGTATATTTAGAAAATAAAAATATCTGTTTTTACATTAAAAATATGAAGAAACCTATATTATTCTAAATTCCGTAGAATAACAGCACCTTATTTACCCTTAACAAACACCTGCTCCACTAAACGTCCCTTGCCGACCTACTAAGGAGGAAAAGGAAATAGGCAATAACTCCTGTTTAGGTAGGGTATAACCATTCAAACCCGACGGAATGCTCCATCGTCCAAATCTTTAACCTTAAAGACAATAGTGTACAAAAGCCCTAAAAGTATATCCTCATTATTTTCGAACCCAGGCCTGTATATGACTCAACCAATTGACATTTGATACCATACATACATATGGTCACGACTATATCCCTGGTCGGGTAGACAGAGTCAACAGTCTTGAAAAGACTGAATGGCCACGTTCAGCTATTTGGCTTAATGATAGACTATTTATTAGATACATTTGATACCAATTTTAAGTAATAAGATAAAAATCTAATTTGGTCGATTGCGACTAAAACACAAAAGCAAAAGCGTATTCTGGCAAATATATATATCTTATTTCTGAAACTTTGAAAATAATTTTCTATTTTAAGTCATTTTAAGTCATTCTTGTTCATGACTATTGTAGCCATGGTTCATGCTGGATTAGGTTCTGTCTCCTATTGACAGGTTCATAGAAGTCAGACGAAAGTCGCTCGACCTGACCTTCCGTGTCCTAGAACGGTCATATCGGACCATAGTCTCCTCCCTCTACAGTATGGCGATAATCTTAGTTATTATTGAATGAGAGGAAATGTTTCATTACCATGAGACCAGCTCTGTCGGCAACGGAATCCTTATCCACACCAGTGATGTAGATTCCCAGGTTGTACTCAAGTCCGCCTCGGATCATCAGTCCCAGAGATTGACCTGGTTCTATACAGAGGTCCACCTAAGGAAAAGTATTATAAAATCAAAATTATTTCATGCAAACAGTTATATTTTATTAGGTATATTTTTGTATTAAGTATTGTTTTAATAGTTTTGAATAAAAAAAACCAAAATAAATATTTTACATAACATACGAGTATTTAGATACTGATCATTGTGTACACGCTCAGCATACTCGTATAGCGAACAATGCGATGAAACCGAAATTGCTTTAATTCGCATCCGGGGAGGTCTTTATTGGGAAAATTAAACTTTGTGGCTTTTATGAGTGAACGAATGTCACGTCACGATCGATGCTGATGGCAGGCAGATACAAAACAAGGTCAACACAAATTTTCCGATGCCACTTTGTATAAATAAATCAAGATTTTTAGTTATTGAGAAATTATTCTTTTTTTACTCATTATGCGACTATAAATTCTCGTTCGAAATGTTTGTGTTCATGCATCTACGTATCCATGTATTAAAGTTATTTTGAAAAAAGACTGATATTGGAAGTCAATATGTACAGCAAACTACGATTAAGGTTATCACTTGCTTTTGCTCAAGTTTCTTTCTGAAATAAATCAGTTCAGTAGTAGTAGTAGTAGTTATATGAGTCAATAGATATGTCAGTAAACTTTTATTACATAATCGCAATGACCTCGGATAATGGAATTTCTGTGTCTCGTTATTTTATTAAACGAGGGCGTGCTGGTATTCTCATTATAGCCGCTAACGATAGAACGGCGGTCAGCGGACACCGATTAGCATGCCGCCCGCGCACCCCCCACGCTAAATGCATTTTCATGACTTACAAATTGGCACATAAAATTTATGATGACATAAAATTATTATAGCCGTTGATAGGCGTCGTGATGGGTTTTATGGTGAGCCTTCATACATAATTTTTATAACAAAGCATCGACAAGCGTCACCTTTCGTGCTTCGTGGTCTTCGATAGCGTTCACAATAGTAGTTATAATTAGATTTAAGTTGTGTGACGTCAATAAGTGATACCTTGTATCCAATTTTGAAAATAAATCTATTCTATTCTAATATACCTAGTTTATTTTAGGGATGACAAGACCTTCTTTGCTTCAGTACTGGATGCCATTTTTTAGTTGAGAGCTGCATTGACACTACCTAAATGTAGAGGTTCTCCAAGTCATTCTATCTTCGGCTTGACGTAGAGCAGTTGGTTCATTGAAGGAATTCAATTGATGACGGAATTCACGGTCTTGATCAGGACTGATCAATGGAGGTGAGCAGTTCCGTCGCGGCCGGATAAGACCAAACACTATAAATAAATAACTTACCCTACGTATAGAACGGTCCTTGCTGGCTGATCGTGGCGGGCGGGCAGGCGGCGGCGACGCAGGCCGGCCATACCGGTCCATCCACGAGCAAGACGCCCGTCCCACCAGCGCGCCCGCTGTCCGCACCGTCATCGTCAATTGTCGGCAGGACTTTAACATCTGCACCAAACAAATATATCATGTTAGCAACACTGAGTTTAACATCACAAACTAAATAGGGATTGTTTAGTGTGGCAACACCGACAATCGCCCTTCGCTTGCAGAAAGTCAATTAAAGCAATTTTTTTAATGTGGCCGTTATTTTTCAGTGTGTATTAAATAATTTAAGTAACAGTGTCACTTTTTAATGTTACGAGCAATAGCAACTAATCCAAGTCATTCCCCGCCCGCATTGCGTTAGGTTCTCTCATATTAGTTGTATGGCTTTAATATAGTAATACATTTTGACACTTTTTATATAAGTTACCATTATAAAACCTAAGTTAACATAATGATGCGAAGATTATCTCACCTACATACAAAGTTACAAACATTTCTTCTTTTATTAGATAAATTTGTGTCAGCGGACTTATAATACATGCTCTTTTAGTTAAAAAATAATTAATAACATGACTTAAAATTTTATAGTGTCTTGTGCGAGACAACTAATGGTATATTTAAGATGAAGCCATAAAGCGTAAATGAGAAAGCGTAAATGAAATTTCAATATTCTGACCCATAAGAATTTCCAACAATTCGGTAAGTAAAGTATCTTATACAGAGTTTTACGACATCAGAGGTTGGGAAGAATGCTGGGATACGGACCCGCCATAAATAACAAACGTAAATATACATATATCCCAGGTTGAAGTAGGCTCGTTTGTTCTCTATAGCGGCTGTATCGTAAAATGTGCCCCTTTGTGATGTATCTCCGGCAAGGTAAACGTGGCTCAGAAATCGGATTATCGATTTAAACCTACATTTGAACGTAAATTGGAGCAATATAGGCAGTTTGAGATGAATCCATTAAGAGAACTTTGAGCTATCATTGTTGAACATCAACTACTAAAAACTGTCATTAAAAATTGATGCCCAAAAGAAGAGATCCAAGCATTGGCACGGGAAGAGAAGTAGCTGGCACACACTATGTGTTTTTTCTCCTACCCTTGACCGCTACGCCAAACTAACACTAGATGCCTGTGGCTATTCCCTTAGTCGCCTTTGCCAATAAAGGAAGTCATAAATACAGGGATGATTTTATGCTTATTACCACATGAAATCAGACCTTAATTGATCAAAGTTTACATAGCTCCATTTAGCCCGAATAGACTCGGGCTCACAAATTCGAGCTATGTATATATGCTATATAGCTATCTATATGTCAATAGATACAAGTTTCTTGCCCAAGCTCTAGAAAACTTTGGTCGTATACTTGCAAAGTAGGACACTGAAGGAAGCAACACGGGAACTAAATTTACATTCCCAAATGGAACTTTGCCACACCACTTGCTCGTCATAAAACTCCGAGTCCTGGCGATGAGACCTTACTGAATCAATCAAGAAATATATCTAATTCGAATTATAAAAAGTTTTATATCTATTTTATTATTTCATGTCTGTTGCCCACAATGGTTGTTAGTGGTTAGGCGATAAAAAAATACTTTTTAACCGACTTAATAATATTTTTTACATCTACGAATTCAAATATTATATTAGTCAAACCAATGGTGTGGTTTTCGGCAGTTTAATAGAATAGGGCCGCTCCATTTCTTTCCCGTGGATGTCGTAAAAAGCGAATAAGGAACACACATTACTCTTCCATGCAGGTCTGGTACCGAAGAAAAACAAAGTGTGTACTAGCTGCTTATATTTCTATGTCAATGTTTGTCAATCAAGAAAACGGTTAATAAACTTGGGATTATTTTTTTAGGATGGGCTAGCAACCTGTCACTATTTTTATCTCAGTTCCATCTTTAGGCTGCATACAGGTGAACGTAGCCCTTTTTTCGTTTTATAGTCCACCCGGCGACACGAGCCAGTCAGCGCGGGGACACATAAGTAGCCAAAATATAAGCTCACTTACTGCAAACTCTGCAATATTTAGGGATCTGGATTTTAAATCGAGGCAGATAAAATTAAACATTCATGTCTGTTTGACGTACAGTCAAACAAGTATTAAGTACACAGGGCTCTGATGAAGTTATATATAATTTTTTTATGAAATCGACAAGAATATTTGCATAAAAAGGTAATGTTTAAAATGTATTACTTAAAGCTATTATTTTCTCTAATTATATTGATATGTAATTAATATCCTCATGATAAGTGGTTTAGGTTTATCTGCCCTTAATTATAATTTGAAAAGATACAATACGATGTTAATAAAATAAATGTTAAGCCACCTCTTTTTTGTTCAAATAAAAAAACAAATCGTAAAGGCAGAATTGATTACAGATTGAGTACGAATTGCACCATAGATTTTGTTATGAGTAGTTTGGTAAAAACAACTTGTCAATAGTTCGGTAATTGCTATAGAAATAATGATCAACACACATTTAACCAATTTACAATAAATTGTTCAGTTAGAGTGTTGTTCAATTGCTATTTACTAGCAATGCGAAAAGAATATAAGACCATTTTCAGGTGTTAATCAGAAGCAAGTAGTCGTAATTAGCGCACTCATTTTGACTTCTTTTTGATTAAGTACAAGTAATTGTTAAATTGAGGAAGCTGAAGTAAACAGCTTGATCGAGTCTCATTCGACCTGATACAATTAGATATTGAATTGAGCGGATTAAGAAATTTTACTTTAATTTTATACTTACCTCTGTTTAATTGCCTATCCTTGATACAATTATTTTAAATGTAGTTCAAAATACTACGTAGTAATATGGCCAGTTAAATAATTAAATTCTTATAAAAATTAAACATTCATTATGAGAAATGAATTTAGAGTTACGAAAAATGTCCAAAATCATCAGACTTAGATATTCCTCTGTATAAACGTATAGATATGTGGCAATGTTACGCAGAAAGTATGCAATCTTTATCGAGAAAAGGAGTTATCATATATGAACGTAAAATACTACGCAAACTAATAACACTACATACCTGTAGTTTTATATACATTTCGGCTATATTTGCTCTAAGAAAAGCAAAAAGGTATAAAGTAAATGTCAAAGTAGCATCGTAAATCAGGCGATATCGCGAGTCCGGAAGGAAAGCGACGTCGCAAAAATAGCCAGCCGCAATCGCAACCCGCCTACCTGCTGTCTACGAATTGATTTTCTTCACAACGAGATACGAGACATTATACTGTGAAGGAATTACATATAAGTAAATTTGTTCTAATTGAACATAAATTCTTTGAATAAGTCTGTTTTGAAATTTTTTTTACATATGTATTACAAAGACTACACAATAATATATAAATTGTTACGAAATACATTAAATTCAATTTTATAACAATAATATAATACAAAAAAAGTAAATTATTGTAAATGTTTTTTGACGTTTACATGACTTTGTAATGAAGTTCATTAATAAAATAAATATTCCTAGATATAATTATTACCGGTGTTATTCATAAATATAATGCAACGCGAAAGTTTAAATCAGTTATTCCTCGATGATTGAGATTCATAGTAAACACACACCCTAAAGTAAAAAGTACCAAGTTATCGAGTCAATTTACACTAACAATACCAAACGTGATGATACTGCCAATATGCGACTAGTACGAAAACACCGGAGAAAAACTCATTCCAACTTCGTATTCTCCGAGAAAACAAATATACATTCTTATTAGTGGAACCTGTATCAATAAAATAAAATAAATACACACAAAACGTAAAGGACATTTATAACTGGTTTGCTTAGTCTGATAACAAGGAAATGGCAAACTGCCATAACACGTTGATTATGTAATAGAATTGCAAATTGCTTCCTTCAATATAACGAACAACGTTGGTATGATGGCTATGTATTAAGCACGTTTTTTTAAGCAATGGCATAGTGACGAAAGATTCAAAATCTAGTACCTAGAGAGTAGGTAGAGATGAACGTTTCAATATTTTGAATATTCAAACGTTCATCTCTACATACTTTTTAGGTACCAGCAATTTTCACAAAAGTGCAAAAAAGAAAACTACTAGTATGGCCGATGGTTATTAACTAGTAACCAAACGATTTACTGTCACGAAGGAATTAACCTAGCATGTTATTACACATTATGTATGAAATACACCAAAGCAATAACTTAATATTCAACATTGAAATGGTTACTTTGCACGAGCACCTTTGTTCTCTATTGTTTTTTTTTTTTATATTAATATTAATTCTCTCACATGAAAGTTGTTCCTCCTCCAAGTTATAAAATGCCTATTAATGAAATATCATCAGTTTGTTTACTAGCATATTTTTATCAAGCATCATCAGCAAAGTGACAAAGATGTCCGAACAGGCAACTAGGTACCTACAATCCCGTTCCATGTTTATATTTTTTTATTTTCGTACTTTATATGACAAAGCCGCGATCGATGCGGATCTTTAACAATCTAAGTATGTATTAACAAATTTAAGAAATTTAAAGAGTGGAGCGGTTATCCACTCTTTCAATTTCTTTAATTTCTTGGAGACCAAACTTCTCCTTCCAATTCTTTAAATGGAATTTTTTAAGTAATGTTTGACTCTTGGATTGAAAAAGTTATTAAAATTATTCCTCTTCTATTTGTGGAATCAGTTGTGTGAATACTCATTCCAGTCGTCGGACAGCCAGGTGGTAGGTTGTTGTGAACGGAAATAGAAAACGTCATTTCGGAATGGCATTCCGACAGCTTGATTCCGCACAAACGAATTATAGGCGCGAGTAGGTAAATCATTAACATGGATATGTTTACTTGTGTGTGAATGAATGTGTGTGATATTGTGAATTTGTGAATGACACAAGTGGCAGCGATGTATACCCAACATGATTTTGATGATTTATATAACACTGAGAAAGTTTGGACGATACTTAATCATATTTATTGAACTTATTACGGGTGGTCTTAAGACTGATTTTCAAACAGTATTAAACATTATTCTACATCACGTGTAATAACGACGTATTATCTAAATGATCTATGTCACCTGTAATTATAGTTTTGTTTCGCTCACATAATAGACATTCGGACAAGCGTATAACCTCGAGACGTCCTTTATATACACGGCATGTCCTCATTCCATTCAGAATAACGTTACGTGATATCTGAAGGACATGAACGGTATTATACATGAGAAATGAAAGGTATCCCGTTGGGGATTATTTGCTTCTCAAGGAACACGCGCCATCGATCAAGCGAAATCATTATACTTCTTGCATGTAACTAATCTTTGAATTGGCCTTGTAGCATCCAATTAGAATCCCTTTTAGCACTCTATGGAAATAAGGATTCACTTATTTGGATCGTCTCTACCTGTAATAAGTATATCTTTTCTTATAGTTTTTATCACATTTTTCTTAATATAAGGGAAGTCCTGCTAACAGACATTACATTTACATTTATTATCATAAAGTTTTCCGTGTGGAAAAAGTGTAAAACTATCACTATTTTCAAATTTTGGCTGTAAAGCTCACGGAACCTTCCAAACGAGTTGAAATTAGGTTGTTAATATTTTAAGAATGAACATATATTTATATGTAACTGTGACAAAATATATTTGTCATATATTTTGGTTTCACAACATTAGTGGAAGTCGAATAAATAACTAAAAACCAGAATAGGCGTTTAAACGATAACCTTATATCATAATATTATTATTTTAATTTAAGCACAAAATTAAATTAATTGATTAAGCTACTACATTTACTACTTACGTTAAAAAATTTAACACTTGGACTATTTAATTCGATGGACTGCAAAAATTAGACCAATCCACAAATCAGAAAGATTATATCGACCAATCATGCGAATGCGAACCAAATTTTTAATAAATCTATGTCTTAAAAATAATAAAAGTATTCAGTAATTTAAATTTTGCTACAAATACGTTAGCAACAGTTTCAAACGAAAATTGTAATAAGTGTTAAAATATTATTAGCACATTTTAATTTACCATTTTTTTTTTCAAATGACTAGATAAGCAGTTAAGAAAAGCTATTTTTTTTTTAAATAATTTAACTAATTAGCCTATATACATTTTTAAGCTGTTAAGCCCAACTCTGCTTAACTTTAGTGCCGGTTCCAAGGCATCATTGCAGAAGAAGCGACAACAAACTGCACTGCAGCATTTCAATAACATCAACTTCACAATAATCCAAAATTAGAATTAGAGAAAAGAATTGACGTCCAAATTTTTTTTTAAGTTCCAATATGCTGAAAATTTTTCTCACCAAAAATTTTGAGCCGCTGAATTAAAGAGCCGCAAGTGACAAACTGTGTGTATGGGCTATTTGGCGCGCAATGTCGAAGTGATTTGGCCCACATTCTGCAGTACATGCCAGAAGCAACAAGTAACTTGATGTTCAGCTTCACCTATTATATTATTTCTAGTGGTACTGAACTTTTAATGACCTAATTGGAGTTAATTTTATAGTTAAAGTTCAAAACTGTGAATTACTTATTTCTTTTTTCTTGACGGTTTATGTGGTCAATCAATCATGAAGATTGTTATGTAGCTTATTTTCAATATGGTTAGGAATTCATATGTGTATACGAATTTCGTTGCAATTATGTTGAAATGTAGAAATACTAATTTGAACAAGTTAAATATGACTTCGCATGTAGGTGCTTTGATTATACAGAAATCCGGGAAAAAGTGTGTAAAAAAAACGATACAATACTTTTTAATAATAGAACATAACATTACCTTTAATGCATCATCATGTGAGATTCCCGAGAAGGGCGTCCCATTGACTTGCAGAATGGAGTCCCCGGGTCGGAGCCCTGCGCGCTCCGCCACCGATCCCTCTTCCACTCTTGATATGTACACGCCCACCCCTGCATAACAAAAAAATAATCAATTAATCGCTATGATGAGTCATTGATTATATATATTATAATGATTATAGATAGAATCATTAAAATATGCTACCAACAAAACTCAATCTACTCTTATTAGATAAAATGTTATCATATTTTGTTTGTACTTCTTCCTATCTCGTTGACTTTTGTTTTCTATTTTACAAAATATTAATATACATATAACCAATACTTCTCAGCGTTTATCTGTTTTAAGTTTTTTTAGTGTATCGTACCCACGACAGAAACAAGCTCTTAGTTTGGGTCGTGATAATATTGTTTATTTGTTTTTTTATCACCCCATAAGTATAACAGACATATACCCAAAGGTGTAAAAAGAGAAAATACTGTTTAACTTGACTCTCGGCTGGAACGTAGTTTTACTTGTGCTTTTAACGTCGTGGATAAAACAAATCTCAAGAGCATTTGCCCGGCAGGATTACCATTTGAAGTAGCCGAGGAGTATCTAGATAACAAGGAAATTTGCTTTCCTTGCTCTAACTCGGAAACAAAGCCCCAATGTTTCTTGAAAATGAATACAAATGTACTTTGAATTGCACTGTTATTTAAACATTACTCTTCTGCAAATTTTATATTTTTCTGAATAGGTACGAATTCTACAATAAAATAATAATTATATACGGGAGAAATTACACAGATTAAGTTCGAGGCTTGTGTTATGAGATACTTTATTTTATAATAAATCCTTACATAGATAAACATCCAAGACCCAGGCCAATCAGAGACAAGTTCAAGTACAATGTTTTATTCGTTAAGTATATAGTCATGTACTCGTATTATATTTTATACGTCTCATAATAGAATTTCTACACATACTTTTCCGATGGGTATTGGTTCTCTAATAATAATATGCAAATTAATATGTAATAACATAATATAATCTGTAAGATCAGTGTAGAGAATCAAAAATGGTATTTAATAAATATACATGTTTATTTAATAAGCAAACGTCAATCTCCCAAGAAAAAATCCTAAGCGTATACATATAAAAATACAGCGGGCAAGACAGAAAATGTTTGACCCTACGAATTTGAGCAAAATAAATTACACCGAGAAGCAAAAGGCTTTTAAATTATATTACAAACAAACTGCGAGTGAAAATCATATATTTCGGCTATAAATAGCCTAAGCCCGCTTTAAGCTATTGATGTGCCTCCCACTCAAGCCTCAAATCAATAAGTCTCCTGGTTATACCCCTTAAATCTATCTCGTATAGAAAATTAGGGCACTTTTGTTATTTAATGTGGTTTTCGCCACATTCACTTCTAAATAAAATATCACTGATTATTTATTTATAGTAAATAAAATATTTATTATTCAATTAAAAATAAGAAAAGTAAAGAAAATACATTCTCATCCTCATCACCCTCACCGTCAGGCACATTGAGGTTAAGCGGACTAAAATTTCCAATACTTACAAGAAAAAGGTTCTCATATTTATACAATAATCACAAACATAATTCCCGCTAATTTGTGTCAACGATACCACGGCATATTATTACAGGCGGGTTTTTCCGCTAATGGCAATATAAGTACAAAGTCTTTATTTTAAAATTACATTATTTTTTGAACAAACAAGTATCGAATAGCATACCCTGGTCATGCAAGTAAGACATTAATGGACTTAATACGATAAATAACATTTGCAGTAATAATGCTAAAGTGTAATTGAAGTGGCAGAACTTGGTTCGATATATATTTAAATAAGTTTTAGTACAACTTAAACAGTGGCACTGTTTGTTCGCAGAAAATTATAGCCATTACAGATATTTGTTAACATTGCATTATTAATTGCAATTTTAATACGTGCACATTGTCATTTCGTGTTTCTTGTTTGACCTTAATAAGAAAATACACAAAAAATAAAAAGGCCTTGTACTGAAATTTAAAATTTTTTAAAAACTATGTACTTACCAATAAATTTACGTGGAGTGTGACCGCCAAGCTCATTTGCCCTTAACACAGATGCCGTGCGAGTCGATGGGGTCGCGGCACATGGTGATATGTTTATACAAAGTAACGTGGAGTGGAGTGGAGCATATCGCCAAACTTACCTGCCTCCATGCCGCCCTTGATGCAGATGCCGAAGGCATACGAGTTGACGGCATCGCAGCTCATGGTGACAGGTTTATACAAAGTAGTATAGAGTGTGAGCGTACCGCCAAGCTAACCTACCTCTTTGCCGCCCTTGACGCAGATGCCAAAGCCGTGCGAGTGGGCGGTGTCGCATCTCATAATGACATGTATGATATACAAAGTAACGTGGAGTGTGAGCGTACCGCCAAGCTCACCTGCCTCCTTGCCACCCTTGACGCAGATGCCGAAGCCGTGCGAGTCGGCGGGGTCGCGGCTCATGGTGACGGTGCGCGTGGCGGGCTCCGCAGGCGGCGGCGGCGCGCCGCCCGACGAGTACGGCCGCTCCCGCTCGCCACCGCGGTATATTGCCTAATAAAGCACTAGTTATTAAAAAAGCTCTAACTCAGGATGTAGAGTACTAAGTGTGCGTTGCCTTTTTAAGTCATTAGATCCAGGCAATTAAACGAACTTACGTAAATAACTCATCCTTAAAATTATGAAGCATACACATTAAAACGAATATTTTTTTGTCCTTCGTACCCTGAATTACTGAACCGATCGTTGAATTTGGCGAGACACTTTGTTGACGCTTGAGATATTTTCTAGTCCAAAATAACAAGTAAACAACAAACTCCGGATAAAAGTAGCTAACTATAAAAAAAAATACTTTTTTAATGAGAACCATTACATTTAGCGGATCGTAGAACCGTCGTTGACGCGTAGCAGTGCTACGTTACCCGTAGCGCAAATGCTACGAAACACAAATGTAGGTCAAAGGTTTTTAAATTTTATTTGCATATATTATCACATGAAGTACATCATTTCGAAACAGTTTCCACATGTATGATCTATACTAGTATTATAAAGCTGAAGAGTTTTTTTGTTTGAACGCGCTAATCTGAGGAACTACTGGTTCGAATTGAAAAATTATTTTTGCGTTGAATAGACCATTTTTCAAGGAAGGCTTTAGGCTGTATAACATAACGCTGCAACAAGAAATAATGGAAAATGAGAAAAAAACGGGGAAAATTATTCATCCTTGAGCGCTTCAATGATGCCCAAAATAACTATTCCACGCGGACAAAGTTGCGGGCACAGCTAGTGGAAGTGAAAATTTTGTTTGTTAGCTATGAATGCATACAGGACAAATTTGCATAAGGATGAATTCGAATTTTATTTTACAACCAAAAGCGTACATTAAGAAACGAAATGAGTTTGATAAAATCACTCAATCCTTATTTTATTAATTCCGATTTTCCTCTAATAAATTGCAGCACAAATAATGCGCATTCTTGTTCGTTCAAAAGTTCAACTCGTTCAAAGTTTGCAAATATCATCAATATCATCTATGATTTAAAATAGTCCTATTTGAAAAAGATTCCATTTAAATATCGAGGACACTGTTAATAAATGGTTTCTCGATATTGCCTTTAGGAGACGCTTATAAGCAATAAAACATTGCCCCTATTGCACCAACAATGTTTCTCGGGCAAGCGTTTAGCATCTCAAAGGCATTCTTTGCTGCAAGAATCGGCGCCGCGTCGACTGAACGCCCCAAAGCTTTAATATTTGTTACCCACTGATCCGCTGCTACAAATGAAAGAGAATAGAAGATGTGACACTTTTGCATACTGTGCTAGTAATAAACATCGCATTTATTCGTTTATTTTTGTCTTACATCCCCTTTACCTACCCAAATTATTATTAAAAAGAAAAATAAACTGTCTTTTTGGTTGTATAGAATAAACTCAAAAACTACTGGAACGATTTTGAAAATAACACAGAAATAAACAAAACCTGGAGGAATGAAATAAACAACCAAAAGGCAATTTTTCCCTATATTCCAACGGCCTAGAAAAACAGAAATTTAGGTTTAACGTGCCCATGTTTACCCTAAATTAATGTTTTTTAGAGGCCTTACAATTAGCGTGTCAGCCTCAAACTTCATATGCATATCTTAAAGTAGCAACTCAATAACATCTATGATTTCGGTATTTTAGACCGACATTCACTTTATTCTGAAGGCGTATATATATTTGCGGATCCATATACAGCGTAAATTACGGTCATATTGTTCAAAGGCCTCAGGATAGCGCGTGTCGGAAGCAGATGTGATCAACGGGTTCTTATTATATCGCAGACGGAAAATTGCTGGCTTGTCTTGCAAGGACCTTTTCTTTTCTAGTTTATTAGAAAACCGTAGACTCTTTCTTTCCTTTTTCCTAAATAATTTTGGTTCTTGTTTGTTAAAAATATAAGATTTTATTTTAACCATTAACAGAGGGTAAAGAAAACTGAAGACACATGCAAAGTATCGGTTTTCTACACTAGAACTTTTAGCTCTGCGTTTTCTGATTCCGTAAGTAAACGTTTATATTAAACTATTTAGTTCAATTATTTTTATACAGTTTCAATTGACAAACTATAGTAATTGTCTTCCACGATTTATTTGTTCGCAAACTGATTTTTTGGTGTGAACTATTTTTGAAAGTAGTGCCATTTCTTCAGATCATACAATAACCATTAAGTATAAAGTAATACAGTATTCATGTGTCTCAAAAAGTTATGATCAACAAGTGCCCTCCAGAAATAATCAGTCACAAGTGGGTCCCGCTGGATAACCTGACAGATTACACCCAACTTCGTGAATTTCCCTCCCGAGCGTGCTAAATGATTAACTGCTTTTGCCATGTACTACACAGCCGTGTTTGACTGCGTTTAATAGATTTCATATTTTTTTCATTAAAAACTATTATTATTTGAGAATTTTACATGCTTCCTATGATCCTTGGTAATACATACATACATACATAAACTCACGCCTCTTTCCCTTGGTAATATCCTCGTTAAATCGAAAAATTGTTATTGAACCAAGCTATAGACTGAAAAAAGCGTAACCTTCCTTTACATCACGTACTCAGAGCAAACCGCCACCGATCAGATATTTTCTTACGTACCTCATGGTTGTCGGTGGGATCCAATTTGAAAACGAAACTAGCACCGAGTCAGCAAAACCGACTACGACATATACGCACATCACGCACTTCTATATCGCCTTGGGCTAACTGAAAACATTCACCATATTCACGAAACGGATAAAGTTGTCATAAATGCCTACAAGTCAAAAATCAATAGTTCAGTGTAAGCACCGAAATAACTGGCAGCTTACTTAACAATTTAATATGTCAAATTTAGTATATCACAAAGCTTGTTAATTAAATATCAAGTTAAATTGAAATGGCATTTGACATTGTCAAAAAATACCATTGATTAATAAGTTATACTTTGATGCAAACAAATAATTATATTTTTTAAATTTACAAATTTACAATAATTATAATTTTATAAAACGTGGTTTATGGGACGATTCCGACCCGAAGACTGGCGGTAACGATGACGTCGTATGACCACGGTCGGCGCTGACGTACGCGTTGTATGGACACGCCCGCTTTCCATTATACAAAATGTAGTGTAAAAGTGATTTGTTAATTATTCCTTATTGATTTTAGCTTTTTTACAGACTCTATACTATAATTTTTAAAAAAGTTAGTATTAAGTACCACCTTTATCAATTTTCTTCCCATCTTTTTTCAAATACCTATATCTTAAAATATTCAAATATAAAGGTACCTTATACCTTGTTGTTTTAATAAGAAAGATTGTTTTGAAAGATTTTTAAACAACATGTATAGAAAAAAAAAAACATGTAAGACATAAACAGAAAATGTGATACGAGAGTCAGGTCCACATTTTTGACTACCAGTTAATCGTCCGCCGCTGTGGTCATGAATAAAGTAGTGGTATCGACTACGGTGGCCTCCCCGGAATTATTTACACGTCGACAACCCTAGGCAGCCGCACCACACGTGGGCTATTTTCGGAACTAATTCACACGTCTGTGTCATCCTTGATACTATATCGATTGAATGATTTATGCACTGCATATTCAGTGCAAATCAATTTGGTTAGGCATGTATGATATAATTGCCTTGTTATGTTTATAATTTCTTAAAACACTCCCAAGAGTTTGAAACTTTAATTTAATTCCATTTAAATTTATTTTGCCTATTGTAAAATAATTTTATCTCGCCATGTAGTGTAATAATAAACAAAGTAAAATTCAATAATAATTAATCGTAGACAATGTCAGAAAGTCACCTCGAACTTAATTTTTTAATCAACCATTAAATGTAGAGAAAGCCATAGCTTACAAATACGAGTATTTAATGTTCAACAAGTCAACATCAAATTTTCACACCGTGCAAAATAGTTTAAATACTTCCAAAGATATAGTTAATAAACTGTTACTCAACTGCAGAAACTTTTATCGTCTCAGTAAGTATTCAAGGCGTCTCAGCAAGCTGAAATAAGTTGCAGATCTGAAGAAACTAAATAGGGCATGAAAATTGAGACTTGTATTTATTGCTAGGTTCCACGAAAATTGAGATCAAAGTCGTAATTCTTTCTATATATTGCGATTTTAAATAATATTTTCTTCTTTAAAGTACTATTGGTATGAACCTTACTAGTTTTAATTGTCTTCAGGTATGTAATAAAAGCCTTTGAATAATTAGGATCATTGTTTCGACAGTTTTATATTTTAAATCTGTCGTGTCGGACCAGATTCTATCATCTTTGATTTTGCAGATAGTCACATTTCTTTTGACAACTTAGCTAATTCAGGTAGACTCTCTGAAATTATTATTTAAAAAGGGGGACCTTTTCCACATTATATTGTTAATGAGGTAATTAGCTACTCTTTCCTGATCTTGATCCGGGAATCTTGAATATTCACACAACTAAGTGATTCAACAGATTCATACCAAATTCCTGTACTTAATATAAAAATAAAAGTTAAGACCCTCACATGATGGGTGGTACTGCTTGGACTGCTAGCCGGAGAGTGCCTCCTGGCGGGCAGGGGGGCAGGCAGGGGTGCGGGGGGATGCGACGGCGGCAGAGCCTTGCCCAGCGCCGCAGCACCACCTTGCCCAAACAGTCTTAGCACCTGCTCTGGAGATATGGGCCGCTTCTTGCCATTCGCCGCGCTCAGGTGGTTTGTACTATTCCTCAAACTTGTTGCTCCTGTTGTCAGAAAGATGTAATTTAATTATTAAAATAACTTATTGGAGTAGTTAATAAGTTTACAAGAACAGAACATTCATTTAAAGAACTGGAGAAATAAACATTATTTACCAACAGTGTTATTGGATACTACTAGTATTAGAGGTATCAAGATGAGTTGTGTTCATGTTTGGCCGAGTTCTGAATGGGGGCCGTAGGGAAATTCTTTTCTAGTGAAATAGGAGGATGCTATTAAGGGTTTTTTTAGCCTCGATATCCTGCAAATTATTAATATCTCTTCATAGATCAGTGCTTAGCTGATGGTGGCCGTGTAAAGAAGCCGGCCGCTTCTAAATTATATAGTCCAAACATATGAACTAACCTGCACAATTAGCAATTGTGGTAGACCCCAGATAAGGGATTCCGGTTAGCTTTTTAGAGTAGTGTTGCGAGAAGGCCATGAGAACCTGACCGTTCCACAATAGTATAGACCAAGCAAACGAACTAACCTGCATTATTAGCAATTGTGGTAGACCCGAGATAGGGGGCCCTGGTTAGCTTCCCAGAGTAGTGTTGCGAGTAGGAAGCGTGGTGGCCGTGGGAAGAAGCTGGCCGTTCCACTATGGTGTAGGAGGTCCCAGGGGGCGAGTAGTAAACCCCTCCCCGCGCCCGCCCCCTTGCGTCCTCCGCCTCGTAGCTCGTGTGACGGTTGTCCTGCAACCACTGGATTTTCGAACATAACCTCTCAAAATCAGCATGTTTCCGACTGTTTACATAAAGTATACGAGTACTACATGAACAGGTAAGCTCAATAGACTCAGCTCAGACGGGAGTTGCTTTGTGTAAAAACCTGACTTACCCAACCCAGGATCATGTTATGCAAGCCAACAGTAAGTGCTTTATTGTAAGCTTATTAGTGCACAAGGCTTATTGATTATAAACCCCAGTTTATTTATATTAAAATAGTGACTTTAAACTTGAATATAAATTTAAATCGGAAAAACTTGTATATACTTTTCTTTTCCTACCGCAAAAAAGGCAAATGCTTCTCTTGGGAGAATATAGGCCAACCAATAGTCATTGTAACACTTAAAGAATTAATTTTTATAAATTGATTCTTAAATTTAATTGATTAAGTCCCAGCAACCTATGTACAATCGCCTGCATTGAATCTTGATCTGGTTTAGATTTTTATGAACACAAAGTCATTATTATATGCAGTTGAACCTTCCTATGAAGCATTTATTGTACTGTACCTGTTGCGAACGAGAGTGCCTCGCCAGATGGTGCGGCGGCGGGTGCTGCGGCGTGGCGGAGCGCGTCCAGCCGTAGCCCTGCGAGTAGGGCGGCGGCCAGCGCGCGCCAAACTCCGCCAGCTCCGAGCCCTCGCCCGCCTCCCCCGACCTCATGCCGGGGGTCACCCTTCACCCTGGACACAAATTCAAAATGAAAATCATAATTATATCGGGGACGTCCTGGCGAAAGGTCAGGTCAAGCGTACCCTAAACGGACGATCATGCGTAAAGAGAATTTTGCGTTGTATAGTAGTACGTACATAGATACATATAATCACGTCTATATCCCATGCGGGATGCTGTATAGCTAATGTTGGAAAATCGCTATAATGTACCCAATTTCAAAAAAGTCACGATTCACTTACACAAAACAATTTGCTAACGTACGTGATGAAATAAATATTCCAGAATTTGGAAACGCCAGTGTAATTTGCGATAAGGATTTTTATTTCAAAAGCAATATCCGAAAAGCAAAGTACTTATATTACATTAAGGATAGGCAACATTACTTTTATCTGATACTTAGTTGAGATTGAATAACTTCCAAGGAAATAGGGACACGTTTCCTAGGCGCGGCGATTTATGGGGCCATCGACTTTACAGGCAAATTACACCATGCAAATAAGTAGGCACGTGATGTTGACCACGTGCAAACTACAACCTTCATGTGAAAACGAATCAACAAGGTGTGTTGTATGTATCGTTCGTTATAGCTAAAATGTTTCATTTTTAGAACGAAGTTTGCTTCATATCATTTCGCTAATGATCATAGTCATTGAATGAAATGACATAGTTAGCAAAACCTTAATTATCGGCTGTCCAACTTCAGCCCTCCTCGAATTTCTAAATACACTTACTTCTTACATACTAACATACATATATACATACAGTCATGACTATATCCCATGCGGGGTAGACAGAGCAGAGCAACTTACAGTCTTGAAAAGACTGAAAGGCCACGTTCAGCTGTATTTCAGCCATTCACTTACTACTGCTTGCTGTTAGTATATTCATACCTTGATTGACAGCTTTATATGATATCATCAAAAATAAATAAGTCTTCCTTCGGAACAAAAACCATACGATTTCTAAAAACTCTTCTATAATTTTTATATTAAAGATAGAAAAACGGCTTTCAAATATTTCATTTTCTAAAGTTTTCGGAGTGAAATTACAGCTAGGCCGTTAACAAGTCCTCAAACAGTGCCTACGAAGTGGTCGGCGGCGGTAACACAAATATTTAGTGCAAAGAAGTAGTCCTACATGTAAATTTTCAATAACATTAAAATGTAACACTATACTATGGGCATGAACCATAGCGCCCTCCAAAGAACAACACCAATATTTTTCACCACAAGCAAAATTACCAAATCCCATTCGTGGATTTCACAGCTCCCATGATATATTTTATTCAAATTACAGATTCTACGGCACAATCTACAAATTAAACACAAAAAAAAATTTCAGCCAATCAGACTAAATTATGACTAAAATGCTTTCATAATGCTCGTTTTCTGTAACCAGCTTTTTTATACCAGCAGTCGGTGGCCAACTCGCACCGCTGCCTTCCGCTCGTTTCTCTAATGAGTTCCACTGCGCGGTTTGTTAGCTCCAACTGACTCCTTAGGCACAGTTTAGTGAAACTTCAAATCTTATTAACTCGCCAAGAAATGCTAACCTAGTTTCACAAATATATTTAAATATTATGCAACTATTAAAAGGAGCTTTCAGGTTATATCTATACATATAATAAAATTGTAGAAAAGTGCTGTCTGTACATTGAAAATAAAAATTAAAAAAATAGCAGGGGTTATTGTTATGTCGATGTCGAACCCAAAAATGTAATTAACTTTTTTTTTGTCTGTTTGTCGGTTTGTCTGTTTGTCGGTTTGTCTGTTTGTCTGTTCACGCTAATCTCAGAAACGGCTGAACCGAGTTGGATGCGGTTTTCACGAATATATTGTGGTATGCTTCAGTTATGCTTTAGTGTTTGTTTCATGTCAATCGGTTCATAAATAAAAAAGTTATTTCAAATTAAAGAATCACGTCGAACACTATTCTATGCTTATACATAGGCACCATTAATCTCCGCAACTATTTGACGGATTTGGTTGAAATTTTGTACCGATATATTTTAGAGCCTGGCGCAACATAAAGACTACTTTTTACCGCGGGAAAACATCCGTTTCCCGTGGGAATCGGTAGTATATTGTTTTTTTTTAACGCCTGTTCCGGTCAGCGAACGACGTCGATCATTGTTACTAGATAGGTAAATTACAATCATTAATAGAATATGTTATAGGTACTTATTACCTTGGAATTGACTGGATTACCATGGGAAAAAATTAAAAGGGCTCATCTAAATTCTTTCTACTTAAGTTAGTTTAGGCTGATATCATAAACTATAAGAATAATTTACCGAGGGAAATCATAGTACTCCCATGGGAATGAAAAAACATTGTTCTTTTACGGCTGAAGGTAGTTTGTAAGCTGTTGAATTTTAAGAATAATGTCGAACAGATTCCTTCCAGTTTCCCGTGGGTCTGAGATGTTATCCCGCGGTAAAAAGTAACATAAGTGTTGTTATTTCCAAGCCTAAACTAACTGTTTGCCAAATTTCATCCATATCTGTTCAGTAGTATTTGCGAGAAAGACTAACAAATATGCGTCTATACAAAGTTTCGCGTTTATATTATTAGTAAGAGTTACCTAATTCTATTATGAAAAACTACTTTTTTTCTCTGTTAGTAGAATTTACTGAAAATAATTTTTATTTTATAATAAATATCTTTATAGAGAAGTTAAATAAAAAATTATTGGTTTAGGAATCGCGGTTCAGCTTAGGATGGACGTTTGTCGGTTGCATACGACGACTGCGCGCGCGGGTAGGTATATAAAGCGCGCCGAGAACCGCGCCGCGCCATTAAAGTAGGTTTTTTAGCTACCCAAAATGACTGTGATTATGATCCAAAATAAAAATAAGTATATATTTTAAAAAAAACGCTGCTCATAGTCACTATTCCACGCGAACGAAGTCGCGGGCACAGCTAGTGTGTGTATATAATTCATTCCAATGCATCGTAAGTATGATCCGTGATGAGAGTTTATGAGACACATATAAAATTTCAATATCTTACGTATATGTTACATAGAATCCAGTGAATTAATCTAAGGTATGTACTGACTCATATAAAATCATCATTATGCTATATGTCTGGTAAAGAACTTGTGTTATCAAAGTCATTGACTTGTGCGGTTTTCATTGTTCAACATTATTACTATTGCTTTTTCCTCATTACTTCTGAGAAGAAGCTATTCTTCATTTACCTACTTATTTATTTACTAATGTGCCGTGTGGTTCCCGGCACTATTACAAAAAAGAATAGGACCACTCCATCTCTTTCCCATGGATGTCGTAAAAGGCGACTAAGGGATAGGCTTATAAACTTAGGATTCCTCTTTTAGGCGATGGGCTAGCAACCTGTCACTATTTGAATCTCGGTTCTATCATTAAGCCAAATAGCTGAACGTGGCCATTCAGTCTTTTCAAGACTGTTGGCTCTGTCTACCCCGCAAGGGATATAGACGTGATCATATGTATGTATGTTATTTACTAATCCATGTACAAAGAATAGGTACATCTATCATCAACTCATCAGGTTCTTCTTTCAGCAGATAGGTGATTAGATGGAAAGGCTGTCAGGCGTGTAGGTACTCCACATAATTATTTATAGACATACATACATACATAAAGTCGCAAAAGATGATATGCGAATCAATGGACTAAAATCTGAACGTCGAAACCCGGACGAAGTGGAGAGAGACTCTTCACGCGTTATCTACTCAATTAATCTTCTTGAAATTATGCGTATTATAAGAAAGACCAGGTACTTTTAACCCGGTAAAAACTACAGTTCTCGTGGGATTTGCGAAAAACCAATATTCTTTTGTAGGTCGCGCTAAATTCGCACGTCTTAGTGGCGGTAAATTCGGTACTTTATGTAGGTAGTAACAAAATTTGTATCTTTTAATAGATAATGCTTAATTCGTGCGAGCGAAGCTGCGTAATAAAGCTAGACTCACTCTAGATGAAAGAGAGAGGTGCCTTCCAATTATGAAAATCCGACGAACCGTCAAATTAATTATAAGTCAATTATATAAACAAACAGACACGCCAATTACTAAATGATAAGTTCAATATATGCGTTCAATTATGCCATATCCTTTGGACGCGATTGATTGGCATTTAATACAAATTAACTGATGACGAATAGACATATATGTAATGTTAATTAGAACACACTTAAAGACTATGCCCGCCCCACCGTGGTTACACACCGAGTTGTGCTCAGTGAACATCAGAGAAACCAAACAAATTAGTAAAATCTTTAAGTGTCACATAAAAAAAGCTGCACAACGGAGGTCTTATCCCTATGAAGGATTTCTTCCAGTCAACCAGGTTAATGTATGTTTGTATGCAACTATTATATGCGTATACTTTCAAGTCTAAATAGTTCTGTTGTTTTCGGTAGCTATTGTGCTCATTGTGATAAAATTCCCACACTTTACCACAAAATTGGTACGTATTAACTCAATGGTTAAATGAAAGTGTAGTTACACATTTGTAATTATCCACTGTGCTGCTTGGTAATTTAGGATAACAAAAATTATAATGACTTAAGGTCAAATATAAGTCCATATATAGGTAGATAGAAATCTATTCTAAGTTTGGATAATTGTGAAGTTGATTTTATTGAAGAAAATGCTGCAGTGCAGTTTGTTTACTATGCTTTTTCTATACTACGTTTTGAAAGCGGTAGTAAATCCAATCCAACATCTATTTTTAACCCTTAGTGATAAGGGTTGCCCACTCTTAACATTTTTTTTTTAAATTAGAAAAATGTTTTAAAATTATTTATGTGGCAAAACAACGTTTGCCGGGACAGCTAGTTTGCATAATATATTCCTTCTCTATTTGGACAAGCATTTCTCGCAATATGCAATTGCACACTAATGCTCACGCATTGCGCTGTCAGGCAATCGACACAGATAATACCATAAAAAGACGATTTAATGCATCGTGGTTAGGTAAGTTGTTAGGATTGAAAACAAGCAGCATTAGTATGAATAAATCTATTTCTATATTTGCCTACTTTTTTTATTTCCAGCATGACAATAAAAAAAGAAACAAAGATATAAGTAAATATAATATTAAAAATGCGAAGGTAAGTTGGTTCGTTTGTTACAGTCATCACAGTTTAACAGCAAATCGATTATAATGAAAATTGGCACATTATATAGTAAACCTTAGAAAAAAAAGACCATAGGCTACATAGGCTGCCAATTCCTATGGAAACAGGAAATTTGACGTGGGTGGAGCTGTGGGCGAAAAGAAAGTAAATAAGCAAAATAAACGAAACGGAAAAAATAAGATGAGCAAACGATTGTTATTGAAGTATGAAACTCGTTTCCGATCGTCCGATATCAGACAATCCCTTCCACATCCTTCCGCCTTTTACTTTAGCAAAAACTTTTGTCACTAAAAAACTCAGCAAAAAAACTTTTCCCGTGTATTTCGTAAATGACAAAAAAGGTTTTTATTATTCATAAAGTTTATACTTTTGAATAAAAATGATAAAATGTTGATCATTTCTTCTGAAAATTAATCTACCATAACAAGAGAAGTGCTATCCTAACGGAGAAAATTAAAAAAATCTGCCTTTGTTTTGGATACTGGCACCAAATTGAATCTGAATGTAAATTCTAAATGCATGTGTTTAATGAAATATTTCCTACCGTTGAAATGTATGTACTTTGTAAGTAATAATGTAATGTACCGGATCTCAAACTTGCATTCTTAAATATTTTACAAGCGTGCTATCCTGCAAACGTTTGAAGCGATATAAAATTAACAGGAGCTTTGTGCAGCGCAGTGCAGCACTTATGCAATCAACTTATCTATCAATAAGAGAGTTATCTAAGTCAGTGGGCGACCGCTATTATTTCAGAGAAGACAGATCATATTATTTACTCAGAAATAAAATATAAATATTAAGGGATTAATTTCTTAGAGCGTCGGTAGTCAAACGGTTAAGATGTAGGAATAAAAATACAGACTCTTTGAATGACTCTTTCAGAGTCATAAAGATTGTTATGATTGCTTACTCGGGTGAAAAAAAAAACATTATAGTGAAATCTGCACAATTAAGCATTGAATGTGTAAGCATGATCCAATATGGGTAAGATTCCCCTACAAAGCCTTTTCATAACTTCAAAATTTATTGAATTGATAAAAATGTTTTGCGATGAATGTAGTTATCCGTATCTCTTCGCTATTTAGTTTGTGTGCGGCGTCTCACAGATTATTGGCTCGTCTCGGGGCAATGAGGCAATGAATATTTATGCTCCGTCGATATCGAAAGTAAAGTAATCTACAAAGCAAGTTATTAATTGGCAATGTTCACAGATTTTTCTTATTTACTAGACTTTTGCCCCATGTCAATTTTCCGAGGGGAAAAGTAGCCTGTCTTTCTGTCGCATTTAATTAAAATCGGTTCAAAAGTTTTTTAGTGTAACCTAACAAAAAAATATAAAATATTTTTTTAATATTAATGGCTTTAAAATAATTAATAATTTTTTTAATGAGTTGAAATTTCACTGTAGCTTGAAATAAAAAATCCATGGATATTATAAAATTGCTAGACCAGAATGTTCGTAGCCCGTCTACGAACTGTAGCCGTGCTACGCAGAAAATCACTTAGGTGCACATCTGACAAAGTATTCTTTTTACTACATTTTGAATTGCTTTTTTTTCTTTATAAGAAACTGATAGACTATTTATATTTAATTGAATATATAAAACAATCTTGGATTATCAAGGAGGTAATATCAACTTTGTTGATGATAAAGATTTAACACCTGCATTAAATCACGAAATAGGCCTGTCTATAAAATCAAATCAAACTTTTTTTTTCACAACACTGGCATCCTAGAAATCCGTCTTATATCCAATACCTTTCAATTTACGATACAATATGCCATCATTTCCACGCACTTTTACAACGTCACATTTGCAGACGCGTGTTCAATTCCTCCTTTGATTTGTTTTGAAGTGGTTTGCGACATCTTTTGCTTATAAGAATGCTATAATGTACCACAGCTTTGCCCGCATAAAATGATTAATCCCAATAATTTCCATTCCCGTTGTATACACAAAAATAGGTAAAACCGAAATAAACACCAGATAAGACCTACATAATAACCATATTCAAGGAATTAATGATTACGATTTTGATTAATGGATTTAATATTCTTCTTTTTGTTTATATTTAAATCATTTCGAGTAGTAATGCCATTCGGCACCTAGTTAATCAAATGGTCTTGTTCTTGTTCTCTAACAAAAACCTATACAAATTCTTAAGACGTAGGTTAATAATATTTACAAGATAAAGCCGCTTTCTCTATATTGAAAGAAATTGGCCCAACAGTTCCAATTCAGTAGTGATAATTCATCTCGGCAAGTTGTGATGGGGTGAAGGCTGGCGCGGCGCCAATCTGACTCAGCCGGCGACCGGGCTGGCGGGCGGCGGCCGGCAAACCGTCTCCGCGGGCGTCGCTCTTATCGCACGAAAACCGGACAGTATTGCATGAGCCACTGATTTTATTGGTCATGTCATGAATTAAGTTGGAAGATGAAATGCTTACATAGTACTGCGTAATTGTAAGGATTTCATTTAATTTGCCCTAAGAAGGGATAATGTAATTTGTGGACTCATCAACTGACAAAGTTTATCTTAGTAAGGGGATTACGCTAATTTATTGCAGGAACCTTGCCGTGCTCTCGCATCCTGAAAGTACCTTATTAAACTTCCGATATTCATCATTAACTTACAAAGTTCGTGGTCCCATGGTTAAGGTATGAATAAAGAAGCGCCATGTAGGTACAGGTTGAACCTGTGCATTCTAACTTGGCTTACCCATGACTCTTCTCTTAGTGATGTACATTAGTTTGTTCACTTACTAATGCTCTTACGGTGAGGGAAAATATTGGAAAACCTGCTCAATGAAGAAATAGGATTCTCTATGATGGGAGAGTTTAAAAAAAATAGAATTGGATTTTTTTTTCCAAACAAAGAACACCACACCACATACAATTCAAAAAGCACCTAACAGAAATTATATCCCACTCGCCATACGGCAAGCACCACTTTTGAACCACTTGAAACTGCAGGAATTTTGGTGTAATGGTCGAAAGCTGTAGATAAATCCGGTAATATAAATTTTGACTTGGAATGCAATATTTTTTATATTGCTATTGCGTTATGACTGATAATAGTGATATATTTCACTTACTTTTGCACACTCGCACGCGATGTTCTTATTGTTGTTGTAATGGGTAATTACATTCAATTATTCATTTATATTATTCCAAACTCTATGGTTAAAACTGATAAACGAGATCTGTTCAGACATAATAATTTTAGCGTGAATAGGTATCTTGTATTGGATGGGAGCGAACCAGTGGGCCGGAAAACGAGAGCGCCACATACAACCGAACGGAAAATGGGAAACTCAACCACAGACGAGCGCTGGACTGTCCGCGATACTATTCTAGATATGTACATTTGAATCGAAATATAAGATGCTCATCTTGGGAAGGTAATTTTCATTTTTACAATACAAATTCAAGACGATATTTGGTTAAGTTTGCATTCATTTAAAACTATTGCCATGGCTATGGTACAAACATATTCCAACCCGCGCGTGTAGGTCACGTTAATTTCGCGGGCGAAGCTGTGGGGTTTAGTAGTAGTATTACTGCTAGTAACCTAATAACATCGGCAGATGTGTTTATTAAAATGTTTAACGGAGAATGTGCCGTGTGGTTCCCGGCACCATTACAAAAAAGAATAGGACCACTCCATCTCTTTTCCACGGATGTCGTAAAAGGCGACTAAGGGATAGACTTATAAACTTGGGATTCCTCTTTTAGGCGATAGGCTAGCAACCTGTCACTATTTGAATCTTAATTCTATCACAAAGCCAAACAGCTGAGCGTGGCCTATCAGTCTTTTCAAGACTGGTGGCTCTGTCTACCCCGCTAGGGATATAGACTCACGTCTGATCACTCATATATATGTATGTATGTTTAACGGAGAAAGAAGTCAGTATTTAAGAAAACTGAGCTATAAAAAAGAAAAAATCAATTACAAACTTTAGTTTTTACTAATATTAGTATAGGATATACGATTGCAGCTACGTTGCAAATATAGAAAGAGAGGAAGATGGTTTATATGTTATGCACTGAAATCTTTGTCCAGACGTCACAATAGCAAAGCAAATCTGTCCAATAGGAGAGCGTAATCGCTTCAACTTCAGATGATTTAACTGTTTGTTGTCATGTTACCGGCTTTTCATACAATATACAAAGACAATAGATACGAAGGGTGTGTATGACGTCACGGGAGCTCGGGGCGGGGTGGGGTTCAAGGGCGGGAATATAGGTCAATGGGACACGGGCGCAGGGGCTGCGTTACTACGAACCGAAAAACGAATCACTTTGACTATGTTGTTATTTAGTTAATCATTTTGTGGTTTGCTCTACTCAAGAGTTTTGCAAGCTCACAATGCGAGCAATGTATTCGTATATAAGAAAGTTGATTTATATATAGCAAATCATACCTACTAATGCCTACATAATTAGGCAACTGAACCGATCATAAAAATTTGCATACAATAGTCTAGAGAACGATATGAGGTGCATTTCACGGAAGCGGAGCTGCGAGCGGAAGCTAGAAATTTATAAGGTTGTGTTTCAGAAGTCCTGGGCTTGATTCATAACGCGATATTTTTATAACTTACTCGCAAATAGAATATATGTCGGCTGTTCTAGCTAGACATGTTGTAGTCCGTTGTTTAAGTTTGTTCCCGTAAAACAAGCCTTTGGCGGATGAGAAAATGGGTTAATGTAATTATAACTATTTTTTATTCCTTTCAGTATAATAATCACTAAACTTTTTAATACAAATGCCAACTACAAATATCTTTACTTTCAGATAAAATAATAATTCTTTATTTTTTCAAAGTTAAAAAACAACCTCCCGCATCTTAAGGTTTTAAATCAAGTTGTAACCTTAGGGGCGTTGTTAGAACCCCGTTTACACTAGTTTGGTGGTTAAGAGACGTCTGGTTTTTACACAAAGTGATAGTTCGTAGAATTGCAAACATCTAAATGGAACAATACAAGTCAATACTTCGTTATTTTACTTAAATCTATAGGAATATTCTGTCGTCTTGTATCACATGCTATTTTCTGTGCAGTTATGAACTACCTGTCTCTGCCTACCCCTCCGGGAAAGAGGCGTGATTTTATGTATGTATGGAATAACGATCAAGTCACAACCTTCAATTAGGATGTCATATTCACCAGTACTTACTACTTCCATAGTCGAATATTATTATATACTTACACTTTATTGCACATAACAATATAAAACATTTACATGATGAGAAACAAAACCCTTAAAAATTTACATTATTAACTTTGAAATAAAATCTATAACTACTGAATTGTAATTTGAAAGGATGTTAGAGATATAACTTAATAAGTATTATAGTAACAATCGACCAGCAACATTAAAGCGAAAGTTAAACGACCGCTTGCCAGCAAAACTTGAGATTTTGGCATCTGCAATTGCTATTGGAAGAGTAATATTCTATTCTGCGGTCGTTTGAAATTACTGAATTGTAATTTGAAAGGATGTTAGAGATATAACTTAATAAGTATTATAGTAACAATCGACCAGCAACATTAAAGCGAAAGTTAAACGACCGCTTGCCAGCAAAACTTGAGATTTTGGCATCTGCAATTGCTATTGGAAGAGTAATATTCTATTCTGCGGTCGTTTGAAATAGTGCGAGAATTCCATTCTCGCAATTATCTAATATTTTTTTAAAAGTTTTCAATAAATCATTTCATAATCCAAATATAACATTAAAATTAGCATGTTGGTTTCTTAGGTGGACTTAGACATGATTTCACATCATTGCCGCGGAAATGGAAACTAAATGGATGTATCACTACTACTACTACTTTATAAATGATACACACTCCTCCTAGCGTTAGTCCCGGTTACATCCTCACTACTCTGGAGAGAAGCCCGAAGTTCACATTTAAATCTTCTGCAGAGAGGTGAGGACCGAGACTAAATGTATCTACTTACCCTTACTTGCTTATTATGAGCACTGAACTATCACAACTTACGGTATACTATGATTATTGTCAATTACAACCACATGTCTATTCATATTTTATACGACGAAGCAGAAGTAATCAAGTAAGCATTCCACGCCATAGCACATTGTCGAACTTTCCAGCCGACTGCCCCTGGACCCACATCAAACATAAAAGCACACTAATTGAATTTTCTTAAAGAAAAATGATGAAGCGCTTATATTTTTGAGTTCAATTTTACAATATTTTCCGCCAATTCCTTGTAATGAGAGGCAAATTCAATCTTACATATGGTACAGTAGGTGGCCTATTTTTTAATAATCATAATAGGTTCACTTTACTCTGATCTTGTAGACAACCTTCAAGTGGATCAGAAACCTTATGCTACTCATTACATAAGGTTTTACCACGTTCCTTCTAAACATACTTATTACTGTAATCTTCTCCACTTACACAATTGAAAAATTCTTCAATGAACTTTTATCCGGGGCGATGCAAAACGCCCAAAAGACTGAAACAATTTCTCGTTGCTTCTAAACATGGAGTCATGTACTATAATCTCCCTATCTTCTCCACTTATATAATTTTCAATCAATGAACTAATTCCCGCAATGCAAAATGCTCGAGAAGACTGAAACAATTTCTCTTCATTGGATTTTCATCGCCAATGCGCGGAAATTGTTGGCAACCGAACCGTGCCGTGAAAATAGGAATTAACTGTTAAAATGATTAATTCAAATTAGCTGTTCTCTAGTTTTTAAATTAAAGTATTTCCATTACAACAATTGTTTTGGAGTATATTGAAACTGTTTCTTAATAACAGTTTCTCCATAAACTTTCAGTGTGAAATTATAAAATGACGACATTACCAAGAAGCCACACGAACAAATACTTTAAATTTGGTAATTCCTTATGATATAAACAATGTATTTTTATACATACTTAGGTCAAAGCGTAATTTCGTACTTTAATCTGTAATACTACACCGCTACGCTAACAGAAGTTTTCTGCACAAAAGATGATTGCGCCCAGTGAGTGCCCCGCTGGCTATCAGCACAGTAATCCCAGGGCGACTCCCGAGTTCATTTCCACATTTTTGAACGTTTAGCACACATAAGCGCTAGAATCGAAAATGAGAAAACCTCATCGCCCACAACTGACTATTTTATTCAGAACATTACATACTAGTTACTATAGCTACATGCTAAATTAGGTCGACATTCCGCCATTGAACGACCTGAATTCCAAATGAATGTAAAATGTTCGATCCTGTCCTACAAAGGGGCTTAGCAATTCTGCTTGGAATTTCCACAACTGTGTTTATTAGTGTCTAACGCTTAGTGAAAAATAGTTTTCTACACTAATTTAAATTAATAAGGTTTTAAAGGTTACACTTGGTATTGAAATAAAACGAGATTTTTCTGTCCTGTGAGCTATAAGTACCTAAAACGGTACATTATAAATTTTATGTAATTATTATATATTATGTACTTTTACTTAAAGTTTCTATTATTTTTTTAACTCTAAGTTGTGTGTTGTCAGTGTTCAACTTTTTCTATTTATCTTGTTTCTTATTTGTGAGGACCTTTAATTGGCTCCTTTGCTAACTAGCTTTATTTCTACTACTATATTATGTTTGTAGCTGTTGGTCTTCCTATTAAAAATAAAATAAAATATGTATGAAACATGTTTATGTTTCGGCAAATAAATTTATCTTATCTTAAAATTCTATCTATATTTCAACTAAAATATATTGTCTATAAAAACGACATCACTTTTTATTTTGTCGTGGATTTAGTTTGTCGTATGAAAGCGATTGAATGTAAACTGGGGCAGGTGTAGGCGGGAAGTGACACAGAATGAGCAAAGCAAAAGCCGGCAAATAGAAAAAACTGAAGCTTAACTTGTTACTGCCTCTGACTGAAGTAGGTCAACCTATCCAAGTGTCCAGCCAGTGTTTTGACAATCCATATGCATACTAATTGCATGTTTATTTTTGTTTTTAACAAATACATTCAAATATCTTTCTTGCTTTCTTTAAAATTTGAGTCCTCTCGACTCTTTTAAAGAAAAGATAGATTGATCTTTAGAAGTGAAATTCCTACATGAGCGAAGTCTCAGTCAAAGGTCTACTGCTTTCCATAAATAGTACATAATCTTATCTCGTGGCCGATGGACTGGAAATTATCTGGCTCAGAGAATCTGCGTTGCCATTTAAAATGGCAATGCTGCCAGCTTTTTGGACACACTCTCGCAGGTTAATGCTTTGCAGGGACTGTACAATTTCTAAATTAAATTTTAGTTTGTAAACATAAGAACAATTATAACAAACGCAAAAAACAAAATAATTTTCATATGAAAGTGGATAGCTGTGTAGTGTCTTTTTTTCTTTTACTAGATTAATTTGAAAATTTTACAAAAGTTCTGTTGCAGTGGATAACATCCAGCTAAGCTTGTGCTTACCTACACATAATTTAATTACGTAGACGAACGCAATTCAGTTAACAGCATTCAACTACAGAATGTACAAAGGGTGGCCTAAATATGCTATTTAACTGCGTGATTTATAGTCTCCCACCCTTCAGTAAATAGCTCATTGTATATTCAATTACAAGCCTGTTAATAATTGTGTAATCTTTACAGTTGATCCACAAATATTTACTTACAAATCAAGCACACACATTATTTATAATTTAGACTCGATTCAATTACGAGTAAGTACCTTTGTAAGACATAGTTCTTCTTTGTCGCGAAGAAAGCTCGTCTTCTCAGCATATCAGCGTTGATTTTTTGACTTTTCCATGTCTTTCCAATTCAACACGAATGAAATCAGATTATGTGAACTAAATGACTTGCTAAAATTTCATACCAAAATCCTAAGTGAAAAATTATCTTACTTTATTAACTATATACCTAATTACCCATTATATTCCTTTGTCTAATCTAGAACAGTAAACTTAAAACGGTACTTAGTACAAAGGTTTTGTGGCCGCTGTTAGAAATACAAAAGGATGTTACGTATATTCAAATTGCAATCGTGGAAGTTGTGCAGGCACAGGTAACTACAGGTAGTTACACTAGTCAAAGAACACGTTATACTACTAGTTTAGTGTTCCAATGATGAAAAGGCATAAAGTATAGTAGTTATACGTATAAATGACTTGTTTTTCAAAATTGCCACAATCGCTTCATGTGGCTCTTGCGGCCTTTTAGATTATAACAGAAAGTAATCGTAACATAGTTGCAGCGACGCCACACGACTCATTCTTAATTTACGTTTATGGAATTATACATATAACAAATTAGGTTCCTAATGAAAAATTCTGGTAGGTAGAAATAGGTCGTATTCGGATGTCGGCACTAGACGTTGCATTTCTTATCGTCGCGGCTCTCATTGGTATTCCAGAGGAAATGGCGATCTGCGAGCTGAATTCACTTACATGAGGCTCGCGCTGATGAATATAAAAGAACCAATGTCCTGAACATTGGTGTAAATTATGCAACATTAAGATAAATTGCTATTAAAAGAAAATAAGTTTTTGTGATAAGATAATTCACACATGAACAGAAGACAGAATGTGTTTTTTTTAGTTACCTAACAAAGGCGATATTACGCCTTCTAATACATAATTATGGAAATCTTAATTTGAAATAAATATTTTTCTGATAAAAATAAAAGGTAAGAAAATTTAAGAGCGACGCAATACAGCGCATGACAAACTAATCGCGTGCTAAAGGACCTTTAAATATTTCCGTTTAAACTTGTGGTTTTATGTAGTCCGTCACTGACCTGAAATACGAGTGCACTAGACTGAATACATGGATGATCATGAAGCTATTGTTCTATGCCTCTATCTTGTCTTGTTTACATTTATGTTCTCGTATCGAAGTTTGGTGTATTGATAAGGCATTGTTTTATATTTAGGAATCTTCAAATTATTTCTTCAGCATTTCCAAAAATGTTTCTTTGATTTTATAAGGAAATTATGTAGATTAATTTCAATATATGTTGGACAAACACTTTATTTCTAAACCATACAAAAAAAAAACGTCCAGAACTAATTGAAGTCAATGTAACCTAGTATGTATAAAACTGAATATAGTTATGAAAAATGGATCACATACAGAACAAAACGCGACTGTTTATGACTGACGGTTTAGTTCAATGCCACTTATTTAAATTGGAAGAATTCTACGGAATGTTATTGCAAACAATGAGGCAGATAGTATTTTAACTGCGTGAAAAACACTTATTTACATATACATACGAATATATATACCTCGTGAATTATTATTACAGCTATAGAAATAAACTCTGTTCGCGTTCATTTCGTTTCGAGTTTTTTATGCTTGCGGTTATAGAAAGTACCTACTTGCTACCTACCCGTACTACTATAATAAGTATTCTAATATAACTGCAATATTTTAACCAGTTAGATACTTTCATTTTACTAAATATATTTAAGTTTGGAAAATATTAAAGTAGTGGTATAATCTAGGACTAAGAGGATTTTTTATCATTACAGTGGTAGCCTTTTTCATCATTCTCAAAGTCAGTAAATAAAACCCAGAATATAAGTAATACATACGATAACATAACTTGGCCGAGATTTTACGTACAAAAGTTTCAACTATAATATAGTGTGATAACATATAAAGAACTCAGTGAGCGAATGTATGGCATTTACTATATGTACTAGAAGAGTAACAAACTCGTAAAGAATCCGTCGAGTAATGGCTAATACACTTTTACTACCCCGGGAACTGACTTAAAACGCAAATAAGTCGATTTAGTCCATTTTACTGCTACACAACACCCGTTACTCATCTGTAACACAAATATTTTGGTATAAAATGCGCATCTGAGACGCATGGTTCAGCGTTGAATCTCTGGTCAGATCAAGATGATTTACTTCTTTCTTATATGTTTACTATGTACTAGATAGTACACGATACTACTCGTTTAAATAATCGGAAAAAAGCCTATATTTCTTCTAAATGTGAAATATGTCTCTGTGCCAAATATCATCAAAATGTTTTTAATGAAAAAAACAACGGCCGGTCCGTAATATAAATATACAATTATTTTCTATTTGTACTAAAGGCCACTGAAGCTTCAGCTGACTACAAACAGAATTGTTTACCATTAGAATCGTGATCTAATCCACTCATAGTAACACAAACTAACAAACTAAAGCCGACACGAACTAAATGGAGCTTCTATATTAAGATACTTAGCCTCAACGAAGAGCTTTGTCAGTCGCTCGCAGAAGTGAGATTTGGATAGTACATTTAATTGTTGCTTTCCTCGTTTTGTAGCTTCAACAAAATAATGTATTCTAGTTGTCAAATTCAATTTTTTTTATTAATTATTAGCTGACCCGGCAAACGTTGTTTTGCCATATAATTAATAAGTAAATGTTATGGGGAACAACCCTTATTACTAAGGGGTATAAAAAATAGATGTTGGCCGATTCTCAGATCTACTCAATATGCTCACAAAATTTCATGAGAATCGGTCTAGCCGTTTTGGAGGAGCACGGGAACAACATTGTGGCACGAGAATTTTATATGTTACACTTAATAATTGACAATCTAAACTATTCACTTGTTTACGATACACAAGATATGATAATTTGCAGTTCAAACTGTTATATTTTAGTCCAGCTCCAGTATTGTAAACCAGGTTTGTGCAAATTTACCATCATCTATAGACCAGGCGTTTGGTTCAAAAATCGCTGGTCGGGGATTTAGGTAAATGTGTACATTTTATTTTGTCCCTTAATAAAAGTTGACATCAAGTCGCACTGCAATTTGGATTATTATAGCTAACCCCAAAGTAAGTTAGGAACTTGTGACACTGAATGCTAACTTAACAATACTAGTCGTTCACCATGAACTCGCGAACACATTTTTACAAAATTTCTTGTGCGTACAGGCAATAATTTTAATAATATCTCTCGTGAATTGGATATTGACTTATTCACTACGAGCATAGCGAGAGCTAAGCGACTTTTGTATGAGCACTTACAGGATTAGTAGTTTTTATAAATATTATATATATTGTTAATTCTTAGACTTTTAAGCACTTGTCAGCCACTTTACTTGTTGTAGTCGATTGCAAGTGGCGTGTTTAGTTTTGTTCAACTTTTAAATCACCATTGTATTTCTATTTGTGAGGACCTATAATTGGCTTCCTTGTTATGTATTGTCATATAATTAGCTGTTGGTCTTCCTTCTAAAATTAAATAAAAGTAAATATCTCAAGAACGCCTGAACGGATTTTGTTGCCCTACGAACTAGAAAATTCTATTCACAAATTCTATACACCATTTAAATTTCATCAAAATAAGATCACCGGTTAGAAAGTTATTACGTTTTTTGTATGTATGTACATACAAAAATGTATTTTCGCCCTTAGTAGATTTTTACTACACAAATACATATCACTTTATGTCCTACGGAGTAGACAGTATCAATAGTTATAACTGAAATAGACTTGACTGATTTAACTGGTAAATTTATAAAGATTACTGATTTCGCAGCACCGTTACGAGATTAGTCTTCTCGAAACTGCCGGCTTAGTCTATCCTAAAAGAGAAAAATATTCTATTTGTTTCTATGTATTCCGACCGAAGTCAAAAAGGCTAACTGACCGTTTATTTTTAATTCTTGGCTTAATTAGCGGGTCGAAGAGAGCAAATTCCGGTGGTTAATATATTGCATTGTTTAGTGCGAGTTGCGTGCACGCCGCGCCCACACGCGATCTACGTCACGTGATACGTTCGAATACATATAAACCTGCCACACAAAACGAACAACTCTAACTGGGTATAAAGTTTTGAGAATCAGCATTAATAAAAATTTTAACCATACTTTTACAAATTTGAATAAAAAATGTGTACTACTCCTGTGTATAACTTTCAACACAATCCGCTCTTGATAGCTCGCACCATAATCACAATTGACAAGTGATCTTAGAGAGAAAGTTGGAAGAGAAACGCCACCACGTGCCTCCCAGAAACCGGGGACTTTCTGGTTTATAGTTCAAATTTATACCCTAAACCAACAAACTTGCGAGAAAACTTTGATAAATATGGATGTATATACAAGTAAATACAAAAGTAGTCTCTGCCTATCCCTCCGGGTAATAGGCGTTAATATGTTTGTATGTGTATTCAAAAAAATTTTGTTCTGAACGTAATAAGATGGTCAAAAGGGAAAATAAGATTGAAATGTAATTTGCTACGAGCTTGCTACAAATTTCTACGAGATTGCTACGCATTTGCTACGAACTGCGCCTATAACTCCACGACCGCCTCTCTCCGTAATATATAAATAGAGGCACTAGCACTAATTGGCCCATCTAAGTTCAAATGAATAAAGGTCGTTCAAATACGTAAAGTATCTTATTGCTATTGGGTGTGCCATAATCAGATTGCGGCAGTCGTAGAGCTTCCTAAAGTGACTTGGGCCGCTCCCACAACACTCACAAATGTTTTGTAAATATATCATTTTTTGCGACTAGTTCCAATAAAGGATAGAAATGACTGGCCAACAATTTTTCGAGAAATTAATAAATTATCGTCACTTGTCAAACTAAAACTTCTAAATCAAAACAGACTTTATTCAAAACTTTTCCAAGTATCGTGATACAATAAAGGAGTTCTTTAGATAATTTCATCACATTTCTAAAGAAAAGCTATAAACAAATGCCCACCTTATTATTTCATTTTACGTGTATCTCCGGCACACCACATGACTTTGCCCGGTGCTGTCACAAAGGCTTTGTTTTTCACATGTCCGGCGACAGTAGGAGAGTTCACACCGTGGCTCAACCACGCTCGGGACCGGCACTTAGTAACAGTGGTTTAAAAGCTTGTTGTTGTTATGAGACGATCTCGGCACTGAGGTTTTCTCTCAGCGAGTGTATTGGTATTGTGGAGCGCGGAGGAACATGCGAGGTGCTCGAGCGGACGGCGCGGCGCGACTGCGCGTCTGGCGTGCCCCTCTCGGTTCGATACGCTGGCCATGAAAATTTCAGCCGAGCAACTGTCAACCGGTGGTGGCTGGCGACCCGCTGCTGCCGGCACCAGCCTATCCTGGTTAAAGTGATCCATTCGAGAACCCTTCTATATACGATCGGCCGAGGAACTGACATATCAATCAAAGACGATCTAAAACCTTAAACGGATTTAACTCAATTACAGAGAGACACGATGGCGTAGGTGTCTGATAAATATAGATGCTTTGCCCACGGTTGCTAATCCCTTTGGAAAAGCAAGTTGTATACTCTTCTTCAGAATCTTTAAATGTATTTAATAATTTAAAATACTTTACATTACTATCGTTACTAGTCCGTACCGTTATGTCTTATAGAACAGACGATTTTGAAGAAGTAATCTTCAGAATAGAAAATAACATCAGCGAAGACATTTCTGATACGCAGTACGCAAAATACATCTAAATCATATTTAGATAGTTATACAGAAATAAAGCGTTGCAATATCAATCTAATGTTACCTTATAAAGAATTATAATACAGGAAACTTGGGATTCATCTTTTTAGGCGATTGTAAGCAATCTGAAGCCCAACTTCATCATTAAGCGAACCCCTACGGGAAAAATGCGTGATTACAAGAATGTTTAAAATATAAACATTATACAATTATACATGCCTCGCACAAACAAAATTAAAGACGCTACCAACGTCTAATTAAACTTGGCGACCTTTGACATTTACTTTGGATAAAAGCTATTTGTGTTACTTAGCTCGATAAGACAACGTATATAGAATGAAGAGGGTTGTGCCTAGGCATGTATGCTAATTTTCGTTTACCGGTGTTAACAACACGCTTTTTTTCTATATTGACATATTGCTGTTAAAACCACAAATGTTACTGTATTCTCGGGTTTTTACCAATAGAGACCGAATGTAGAGGCTTTCAAGTATATTTCAATAAAGTGTTCCTGCCTGCCTGTTAGGAAAACGTATGTCGTGCGGAATCTGGCTAGTCAATTGCATTGCATAATAAAAAAAATACTATGCCGTGTGGTTGTCGTTTATGTCATCAATAAAATAGAATCACCCTATCTCTTTACCATAATTGTCGTGAAGTCGAATAAGGCAATAGGCACATTCATCTAATTCAGCTTTTCCGTGATCCCGTATTGGATGGGTTCCCCTGCAGAGGTTGCAGAGGTCAAACGAGAGTTGCTTTGGGTAAAAACCTGAGTTACCCAAACCAGGAACATCGCCAAAGGTTCACCTTAGGGTTCCTTTCCCCAACGCGACGTATTTCTTAAAAATTATTACAGAACCGAAGCTTAGAACATACTTAGGTATCTTAAGATTGTGTTTCTTTTATTATTTGTTACTTTTTAAAGTTAAATTTGAGTAGGGGTTTTTTAAGTTTTTAATAAAATTTTATATATTATACTTTTTGTAGGTACATGCCTACATACGAGTTTTATTCTTAATATTCTTGTCGAAAATTTTGTCAAATTTTGGACACACGCAGAAAGTCAGACACACACAGGCACACTAAAACACTCCTCTTTTTCCGTCAGGGGTTAATAATAGAGATGTAAATTACATAGTTCTTAGTTTATAACTTAAAATAGCCCGAGGGAAACCTTGAGCGCAAGTATTTTACGAAATCGAGATAATCAAGAATTTTTCATATCTGATAAGTAACTAAAAGTATAAAACACCATCTTCAAATGTAAGCACTGAACTAGATAAATACACTTATCTAAACTGAATTACCTATGATAAGTCTTCCTGTTGAATGCTAAGCTGGCTGCGGTAACTTCTGTAGAACGTTACTAGATGGCGTTACTAATGATTTAGGTGGCTTAGTAGAAATATAACTTGATTTTACCCGCAGCTTCGCCCGCCTGTATTTAGCGCCACCTACTAGAGAATACAGATTCTTCGCAAATCCCACGGGTACTATAGATTTTACCGGGATGAAAGGTACCCAATGTCCTTCTCCAGATACTACTTAATTATAATATACGCGAAATTTAAGGAAGATTGGTTCAAAAGATAACGCGTGAAGAGGAAACAAACAAACTTACTTTTGCATTTATATTATCAATTGAATTTCTTTCCTAAAAATAATACTTTTTTTCTTTTAATGTACGCGTAGAATAATTCGTCCCTACTGTATCATTTATTTACGACTTCTGCAGCCTTAATTTATTCCTTATTCTGTGGTCATGACTATGCGGTATAGATAAAATTAAAGATAAATCTAGGTATCATTAGGTTTTATTACACAAATATAAACATTATTTCGTAAATCTTGGTGGAAAACTACAAAATTATACATAAATTAGGTACAAATAGTTACAAACACTAAGATCTAATATCGTCTCGGCAGGTTTAACATATACATAAATATTATAGACACTGCGTGTGAATAATTCAACTTATCTTAAATAAATTCATCATTGTTACTGAAACAGAACTAACTTGATCTTCCAATCAATCGATAAGAACAAATAATTTTAATAAATGTATTGTATAAGTTTTTAGAGTCAGTCTCAGTGAAATTTAAAAATCTGTGCAATAATTTGAATATTTCTCATTTTATTACTTTATTCAACTTAATATTTAATAACATATGACGTGAGCACCAGAATTTGTATTTTTAGTTCTGGTTACGTACGATTCGCTAATTTGTTGGTAAACTGATTTTCCAAGTTTTTATTATGAGCTATTGTGCGGGATTTATTGAGTGTTTCCAAAATGGATATAAGTAGTCTGGTTATTTTCATATAAAAATTAGTTATTATTTTAATTATCAATTATAAGCTTTATGAAATACTACTTTTATGTGGAAGTACATATCACTACTTAAGACAAAGAGTAGATGGAAATGTTTGAAATTGAGTCAAAATTCAACGTGTAAGGAAAATCAATTATAAATTTTCTACAAAAGTTGTACAATTGCTAGCAATACTACCCAAAACAGTTACACAATAATGTTCTCAAAATTCTAGCCACATAGGTACTACAATTTAAAGTATAACAATCAAATTCGGTTTTACAAGTTTTCGAGTTAAAGCTTAAACATTGTCAGGGACAAGTGAGACAGCACCTTGCTAATACACGCAACTACTTCCCTTTGGCTCAGTTTTAATCTACAGGATATTATTTACATTAACATTATATACATATACTAAGTCACATTTACATATAAACAGTACTTAAAAGCAAACCTACACGTAATAAAGGTGGCATTGTTAGTAAATTTCACTTGCAAACAGAAAAGAACAAAACTAACATTCACGACGTGAGAACACTTAAGACAGTCACAAATAAATATTCGGAGGAACTTGAGATTTTGTACAAGATCACAGGTTTATGTCCAAAGTTCAGTTGGGTCGATTAGGGTTGCCACTTTCATTGCTTGCCTTTCACTTTATTTTCTAGTGACGTGACATATGTCCATGTAAGTACGCACACAGATTTGTATAGGTACTTATTAATTCTAAATCTGTGAGCACGCAATAGGTGTATCACGCATACATTATACATTTCTTTCATGTACCTAAATTTCAATATCGTTTACTAGTCGAGCTCATCCATTTTTCCACATTCTTATTTTTTATTGTGAATTCCCGTCCTCGAAGACAATTTTCTGCTCACAGAGCAAATAATTCATCTACGTTCTTAACGTTTCTTTTCTTCTTGGCAGCATTTAGAAAGGCAATAATTTAACAGGTTAACAATCAAGGACGCTTGCCGCGTGCTTTCCCATTCGGAATCTCATTCTGCTGAGGTTTCCGCGGTCGAAGAATAAAGTTCAAATTGTACGCCGTATTTACAGCATAATATACATTTGCGTTCGCAGGCAGCAGCATTTCTGAAAAAGACAAGCATTCAATGTTAAATAATATAATTAGCGACGTGGCATTATAGTGGCTTTGAAAGATATTTTTACCCGAAATCAAACTACTTAATGGATATTTCTATACATATATAATGCGACACTTATTCATACTAAATGTTATAAATGCAAAAGTATGTGTCTTTTACACATTTATGGTTAAATCCCTGCTGGGCTGGCAGTTTAAAGCTATAGAGTGATGGTTATTAAAAAAATACTTTTAATTTCAGAAAATAAACCATATCCACCTTTGTCTGGCAAAACTTGTGCCAAAGTGTACCCATCAGGATCGCCGTCAAGGTTGAGTTTGAGCATAGCGTTGCGGATGACCTGCGGCGTGCGCTCGTTGTTGCTCAGCATGATAGACTTGTACAGCACTACGCCCTCCGTCTCCGCGCACTCCGACTCATACGTCACGCGGATGATGTAAAAGTCCGGCCCGCTCCGGGTGCTGGCGTGCGCCGGACTCGCCGCACTCGTCTTCCCATTGGCCTGCTTCTGACCACTATTCGCACTCGATAACGAAACGTCGAGAGATGGTAACGATGACGACGAAGAACCGTGCGACAACCTTGTCGGCGACGATTTTCGTTCCAGACTATCTCTCTTCCAAGCGGTACCGGTAACACCGTCCGTTTCACAATAAAATTGCGAACTATTACTAGAACTTGTGCTCGCGATGGAATCGTTCTTTCTGTGTCCTTGTTGACCATTGCTATAGTCGTTTATTTTCTTCGGTCGCCTCTCTTTAGGCGGGTTTGTTGGCGGTTCTATTTGACACGAGAGCTGATATGACTCTCGGTCGTCGAGTACTATCACAGAGTCGAACCATCGATCGAACATCGGGTCGGGCGGTAAATGATAAGCGTTGGCAGCTCCTTGTAATAACTTTATTTGTGCGAGTACCTCAAATTCTTTCCTTCTTTTATCAAAGTTTATAAGGCCGTCCGCTACGGTATCGGGGATAGCGGTATCGATCATCGTGAGATCGGTTAGAAACGTTCCAAGATACGGTATCGTACCGTGGCTCACGCCGGGCGATCCCCGCTCGTGCAATAATTTCTGTAACTGTCTGTCATTTTCTCCAACAGTGTCGGCGAATTTCGCAGTTCCTTCGCGCATCAGCAATTCTCTTTGAGCCCATCTGTTGTTATCTTCACTAAAGATTCGAGCAAGCTCGTCGAACAATTCTGCCTTTTCTTTCTGAAGGATCGCCCAAGTCTTTCTTAATCTATAAACTGGATTACTTTGTAGTCCAGAAATGATCGCTTTCAACGAAGAGAAATTTTTGAGCACTCTCAATTCGCGAGCGATATCTAACCAAGCCGCGAGTATGTCGGCTCGTTCGTGGGGCCTCAGGTTGGGTTCTACGAGTACTGTAGAGATGACTCTGAATGATACCGCGTTGAATTGATTGACGGTCGCTAAAACGGTAGCGGCGTCGTGGGATCGGTCTTTATCTCGTCGAGACCAGACGGCGCCGAGACATTGATGCGGCACTAATTTCTTGAAGAGCTCCATGTCCATGCGAGTAAGCTGTTCTGCAAAATGCCTGTGGGGCACGTGCGGCAGGCGGTAGCTGCTGGTGTGATGCGCCGGCAGCCGCATGCCGGGCGCCAGGCACACGCCGCCCCCCACACCACCCGCCCCACCACATCCATTGCGTTCTGCGCTGAATATCGCTAACTTCTGTAATACCTGCAAGAAACAAAAAAGTCATCAACCAAATAATCCATACAATTTTTTTTTGTTTGTTAAGAATAACGTTTGTTGCAGCCTCACTTCAATAATAATTTAATTTTTTATTTAATTAGAAAGGTAATATACCACTAATTATTCTGTGAAAATTTTAAGCGTCTAACTGTTACCGTTATTAATATGTAGCAAAAAATCCTTTTGGATTGTATATTACACAACAACACGTTTATTGTATGGAGACAATATGTTTCCCTTAATATTCTATTAATATTTTTTTAGTATTAGTTGCTATAGCTGCAACGGAACTACGAACCTGGTGACAGATGGATGGATGAACAGACTGACAGCAGACGCCTAGTTATAGAGTCCCGTTTTTACCTCTTCGGTACGGAACCGTACAAGTTAAATCTTGATCACCATACATACCTTCGAATGAAGCTCAGAGCCGGGTAAGTGTAGCTGCGTGAAGGCGAGTAGCTGCTGCAGCGCGGGGTGGTGCGGCGGCTGCCTGAAGTCCTCTGGGTAGGTGTCCAGCCAAACATGGAGACATGCCACCAGAGTCCTGTAATAAACACGACCGATCTGTTGAGAAGTATGGAAGGACAACGACAAGTAGAACGGTGAGAGTAGTCTCGGTTGGAAGAGTCGTGTTATACGTTTTATATATTTAACTTAATCTGCCATGGCCCGGTTATGCGGACTACGGAAAAATTAAATCTTCCATAGTCCGGTCCACCAGACTATAAGATAGCTACTAGAAGGTTCTGGGTATTTATCAGAACCATGTCGCGCATTTTAATTTTACTTGACTTCATTTCACGTTACAGTGATGGTTTCGTGGGGTGTTTGCCATGAAGGAGTGACTGAGCCATATTTTTTCGTAGCATAGCCATAGTGCGTACTTACCTTTAATGCCTTTTCTGCACTTTTTTACATTTTTATTCTCTCTTTCTCTTTATCTCTTCAGACTCCAAAAATTGATATAGATAGGTACCAAATCACTAATCGCTTAGGTACGGCTTTATGTTAATTTAATTTTTAGATAATGTTACCTTCGGTGTTGTTGCGAGGTGTCGACGGCGGCGGGGACCACCTCCTCCGCAGCCAGGGCTTGGTACCGTCGCAGCAGCAGGTCCAGCACTCGGCTGCACTCCGCAAACGAACTGTTATAAAGTGGAAAGAATATATATACTGGACAAATCACACATATTGAGTTAGCTTCAAAGTAAGTTCAAGACCATATAGCTACAATTTCAAAGCTAGCTACAATTTCAATAAACTCTCGATGTACCTACCTAGAAATGCGATAGGGCGACCATCGACTACAACTAAGCCTACTAATATAATCAACTAGATAGACTCATAATCAAACCACGTTCAGACAAACAAATGTGTTGTTTTTCGTAAACAATTTTACAGTTGGAAGTTGTAAACATAACATTCTTTGTTTACCACATATGGAGGGCATAACTTCGTTCTGACGAATCAATATTAAGTGTTCGCAGAACCTTAAATTATTCACTTGCTATATCAATTCAAATACTGAAATACTGATAAATTTGACCTATTCATATATGTCATTTCTTTATTTCGAAATTTATTATTCTATCATCAAGCCAAAAAGCTGAACGTGGCCTGACAGAGCCAACAGTCTTTTCAAGACTGTTGGCTCTGTCTACCCCGCAAGGGATATAGACGTGACTATATGTATTTATGTATGTATGTGCACTTGCATTGATATTTGATTATTACGCTGTTACACAATTATACCTATATTAAATTTACTTTAGTATTTAATCCAAATACTGTTAATATATCTGTGAGTCTAATTGTGCCAACCGTATGTATACGTATGTACGTAATCTTATGTGTACTACTACTACATTTTTATTATAAATTTATTAAAAATATATTGTAAGTAGATTTACTTACAATTATTAAACTTGTTATCATTATTCTCATCATAAAAACGTGTGAGTACCACATTTAAATATCTATTATTGTACGAAATATTCTTTATTACACATACAAATTCTGTTGAATTTATTTCAAATCTGATTTATTGAAGATACCGCTGTTAATTTATTTAAGACATCGTACTTTCACGGGCATGGCACGAAGGTCGCGACTACAATTCATAATAACAAAAACATGGATTGCACACAAATAAATTATACCTACAAAATGCTATTATCATAAGACTTATTATTCAAATTTAGTTAGTTAACTCTAAGATGGTTTGTTTCACTTCATTTTACCTAAAATTAGTTTAAAATGGGTGTGATATTTTATGTTTTAAGTTTAGAATTCCGCTAATTGAAATTGGGAATTTTCGCATTATGCGCCCAATATAAAACACCTATTTATGTAAAAGGTGGTTGAACATCTACCAAGTGAAAATTCTGAAAAATCTCACAGTAGTGATGCCCAGGGTACAGCTGGTTATTTATAATAGCTGGTCACAGTCACTGGTCACGATTCACTATTACTATATCATAGATATCACTTTGAGTAAATTTTTGGGTTGAGTTGTCATTAAGTGGTATACCTGTACAAGGTGAACTCACCGGTATGTGGCGAGGAACACATTGACATAAGTGGACTCAAGCTCCCCGTCGTCGGTAGCCAGCGCTTCCACCAGCCTCTCGACGGTACCGGCCTTCACGAAGCGCACGCGCACCGTCTCCCACTCCAGGTGGGATATCTCGTCATCGGACTCCTGGAAATATGATGATACTTTATAAATAACCAGAACACACAAGACACAAATAAAGGGACGTGAGGATATACATATATAACAATTTTTTATCCCTTACGGGGTAGACAGACAAAACAGTCCTATGTTGGTTTCTTATGTTGTCAAGGGGTGGACTAAGAAAGCCGTGGGCCTTCTCTGGTGCTCTAATATTGTATATTTTACTTTTTGTTGCAATTAATAAATAAATCTTTCCATTTTAAATAATCTCTTAGCCAAATTACACAAACATGCGTACCGATCTATCATCTAGGTAGGAGGTATCTTTGTTTACTAATCTATAAACGATAACATTTTTAGTAGGTACTATTTGGCATAATACTACTAGGTGATGAGATCGTGGTCAATCGTTGGTCCTTGAAACAAAAATCTTGCTGTTTTGCGAACCTTTGTGTTACGTAGGTGGAAGTTAATAACAACCTTGTTTCATCCGCACCCAACCGTGACTGTCAATGTGTTGAATATGAAGTATAATAAAAAAATGTTTCATATTAATAGCATGAAAAATTAAATATTTGTGCTGAGTGAGATTGAGATGTGACTGAACGCCATTACAAGCCATGTACATCAAATGCAATTATTAAGATCAAATGAAATTAATATATCGCATGCACTAAGGTCGGTTAAAAAAAGAAATAAAAACGTGAGACGAGCCAATATTATCTGCTATTCTGAGTTCAGTTCAGTAGTCACGACACGAATGTACTTATAACTGTAAATGAAAATTGGATTAACAGTAAAATATACCTTATTCTCATTGGGATCAGTAAGTCATTTAAAAAATACTTCTTACTGTAGGAAAAGAATAAGGTAATCTTAGTTGATAGTGAAACAACCACGTCTTGGTTTGGTATCTAATCTACCACGTTTACACAAAATATTGTAAAGCTCATGACTAATTCATATATTTTTATTAAATAAAAGAAGTCCTCTTGCTGCATTGCAACTAACTACATGAAGTCTCTCATACGTCGATTGATAAAAACTAATCCATTTACCGTGGGCAAACTTTAATAACTTTGTATATTGTACGAGTCTAGAACATGCCCAATGTATTATTTTTAAGTACTAATCTACACATGTGTTCCGGCAGACGGCAGTAAACAATGCGGTTTTATAGCCGCTTTGTGCTCCACAAAATGTTATCACAAACCATAAATCCGAGCGTATGTCATACTCACCGCTCGAACACAACAAGAGCTGAATTTCAGTATTGAATAAACGAAGGTTACTTATTGTGATTCCAAGGTGTGTGTATTTATGACTTGGTTTTCCTGGAGCTACGCCGAGGGAATTTAGAGAAATCCGTCCTTGGATGGAAGCCTGCACGATTGTTTCGTTAAACTCCTTAGCACCCTTTTAATTTTAGACAGTGCAGCAATGATTCTGAGCTATTCAAAAACGACCCTACAATATCATCATATTACGCAAGAATATTCTTTTCTGAAACACTAAAGGAATATTGTTATACACATGAGATTTTCTAATTTTGTACAATATACAAATTCATCCTATGACTCCTATGTTTATTTTCATATGTTTATTACGGTCAAAATCTGTTGTCACTTCCATAATCACCGGAAATTATAAAGATGTAAGACCGATTTCCAAAAAAAATAAGAATTTCAGAATGTTCCAAATTTCAAAAATCATATTATGTTTTTACTTAGTTCTCAGGGACTTTATTCGGTCTCCAGGGAAGATTCAAACTGATGATTTGTATTAACTATTTATCGCGTAATTTATAGTGCCTGCGTAAAATGGTTCATTTCAAATACGTACACGTTCATATAATTATTACTTACACTGGAAGCGCTTCGCGTCGGTCGATGATAGCGCACCTTTTTCAGATACACCGTGTAAATGGCACCATCCACCCGCTCCTCGCCCCACAGCCGCCATGTCGGCTGCTGGAACAAATCACCATAAGGTCAACACAAATTATATCAAAATAAAAATAAATTAATCTGATAAGATGTTGAAGAATTTAGGCCTCTACGAAAAGATAAAGCATTTCATATTTCTATAGGGCTGAAACCCACAGTCACGTTGCTGCAAAAAGTCAGTGATAATGCGTTTCACGATGGAAATTTATACACATATTAATATGACACTGAAGTGTTTAGTACTTCTTCTTATTTTCTTCTAATTTCCTTGAAGGTACATATTTCTTAAACATAACGATGATACACTTAACTGAAGAAAATATTTTATCCAAAGTTATTGTTATTCATCGCTCAGTGCATTTTAAATCGCATCGTAATAATTATCCCAGCACACAACCCGTCATAAAAGCTAAGAATGTTATAATAAGTAGCTATCAACTTTCACGGTAGTTAACGTATAAAATAGAGCAGTCGAGTTTAATTGATGTCGCTGATTTAAGGCTAAACATACATTGACGTAGGCATTTACTATAACAGCAAATCGTCTGGGGCTTAAGATATTGTACAATGACTAATTAATGACGCCGCGTGCACGTAGTTTGATCCAAGATAAGGATACTATGTTTTGCAATAGATACGACGTGCATAATTTGTTTGATAAGCACTTACAAACTCATCATCGACGTTATCGCCGAAAAGCACCGGCTCTGCTTTACTGACACCACAGATCCTCCACATGGCCCATGTCCGCGACGTCACGCACGACGTCACGTCAGCTCAGCTGGTGTCCCGCATCGCTCATCGTGTTCACTTTCACTTACAGCCGCAGTCGCGCCGTTCTACGATACGCTATACTCATGCAAAACTAATGATTCTGTAAGTTGATCTATCAGAAGCCTAGTCCAAGTGGAGAGCGAGTATGCGAATGGCGCGGACGTGCGTGACGCAGCCGCAGGTGAAATCGGTGCACGGTCGGACACTGACACACTTGCCTATGGTATCCGGGTTGTCTTGATTCCTCAAAGTACTAATGATTAGCGAGCTGATTGCATCTGGTTGTCACCTCGTTAACACTTTTGCGTTTAATTGCCTTAGTATCAAATCACACTGTCGTTTCAAGGTACTTAATATTATAACACTAAACATTTATACAACCTGCACATTTTCACTACAAAGTTACGAAATTATGCATTTGCATAGGTGAACATTACGTGGACATCACATAACTGGTGTTTATTGGAATTTTATCACGGACTTTCACATTGCAACTGGTTCTTCTGATTAAATGCACTCGGTCTTCCTGCTCTGAATAATTCAGTGAGTGAATATCTCATACGTTTTTAGTTTACAATGCTATAACAAACAAAATTGTATTGTTTTTACTGTAACGGTGATGCAGCAGCGCGGGCGCGGTGCGACTGCTCTCCCGCGGAGAGATCGCGAGAAAAACTCCGATAGAGCACGTCATTGATGATTCCACAGCACAGTCATAAAATATCCAGGAAACAGAACGTATTAATACGTATGATTCACAATTATTTTTAGCACTCAATTATACATTATATTAACACATAAATCGTAACATGTTCGCTCTGAACCTTCAAAAGAATTGGTTAAAACACTCGTCATCAGTTGGCTTGGTCGTCAAATTCAACTTCAGACTATTTTAAAAGGGTATATTATATCACGGTGATCCTTCTGTTCTATGGGTATTTTGCGGCATCATCCAGTTCGATACTTAAACAAGATGAGCAGTATCTACAGGTGCTAACTGCAAAACAATTCACGACAGTTTTCGGCTGTATCACGTGTTAAAAGGCTCGCAAATTTTTGGAATACCTTTGAATATGATTTCATTACAATCAAATAGCGAGTACCTACTGTACATGAGTATGAATTTGAAGATATGATTACAATAATATTGGCATTTTTCTGCCATATTATAGTTATCATATTTATTATTATTATTGCTCTTATGTATTTTAAAGAATGTTTTGTAAGCCTGAATATAAATTATTGTCCAAATAAAACTCCATAAAAATACGTTGCTTGCTAAGAAAAACAAGTGAATGGTGACTTTGTTTCATACTTTAGATAATTATAATGAGACAATTACCAAATCAAATTTAAAATAGCATTTATCTAGCTATTACAATGGGTCGTATGCAAACAGCTCATAAATCACCGATGTAATGTAACAAACAAATTTCTGCCGTCGCGTCGCCTGCACGTGCGACTGCTCCAAATTACACTCATTTGTTCTATCACCGACTATTTACATAATACACCCCATTTTGGTAAGCTAGGTAGCTTTGTTTTGAATACCAACAAAAGTAAGTAATGCTATATACAATCAGGGCTTCATTTTTAACGAATTACGGAAGAGTCAAAAAATCGAAATGTTATGTTTAGCTAAAGGCTTAATGATAGAATTCAGATACAGAGATATGATAAACTGATTTGATTGACTTTAACAATCAGGGCGCGAGCAACAAAAACTAAGTTAATTCTTCGCTACCTATCAGCATGGAAGCATACATAAACAATACAAAAGAAAAAAAATTAAAAAAGAAATTTCATGTTTTTTTTTTTCATGTTAGGGCTCGAACTTGGACCGCCAACTTCATAGTCTCACGCGCCAACCACTGGACCATCGAGGTCGTTGCGGTGGTGTCGAAATTAAAGTAGACTACATACATACATATGGTCACGTCTATATCCCTTGCGGGGTAGACAGAGCCAACAGTCTGGAAAAGACTGAATGGCCACGTTCAGCTATTTGGCTTAATGATAGAATTGAGATTCGAATAGTGACATGATGCTAGCCTATCGCCTAAAAAATAATTCCAAGTTTGTGAACCTATCCCTTAGTCACCTTTTACGACATCCATGGGAAAGAAATGGAGTGGTTCAATTCTTTTTTGTATTGGTGCCGGGAACCACACGGCACGTCAAAATCACTTGATTTCGCTTATTACATTCGTATGAATTACCAAAAACATAAGACCTATATCCCTTGCGGGGTAGACAGAGCCAACAATCTCGAAAAGACTGAAGGTCACGTTCAGCAGTACGGAATTGAAATTCAAATATTGACAGGTATGGAAGAGGAATCCCATTTTTATTAGCCTATCCCTTAGTCACCTTATACGACATCCATGATCATCTATCATGGATGTCGTAATTGTAACCTAAAGTGCGAGAAACCACCCGGTACTTAATAATACAATATTTGAAGTTTCGTAAAAATAAAATAAAAAAAGCGACTCTGAGATCTTAGGTATAGTCGCACGTGACTTGACAATTTGACACGCGTTTTTTGCGGCTCCACATTAATTAGCGCGCATAAACGTGACTTAGAATAAATCTCAGTACGATTTCATGAAAAATTAATATTATGCAGTAATGAAATTATATTCGGCTGTAGCATTTGGCAATAATAAATAATTCTTACGAGTATAACACACAAAATAATACGCTCGCACAACGTGGTAATTAACTAAGTCGCTTTAATATGAGGGGATTCGGTAGATGAAATTTATTACATGTATTTATTACATTTTAATGAGACTTACCTATATAATAATTCGTTGCATTCTGTGCTGTGCATGTGCATTTAACCCGTAAATTTATTCATTGAACCAAATAGCCAGCAAGTATAGATTACAACATTCTTACTTAAATTAATAAAAAATGTAAGTGGAAGTAAGTACTTTCCATATAAAAATACATCTTTCATAATCTGTGCACGCGTCTCCGGGCTTTTACTAAGATGAGAAACTCCCATACAAGTCACGTCAATCGTAGAAAGCATTCAGAATTTACATTTCACAATATGTGAATACGTGCTTGACAAATACATGCCCATTAATCCACATAAAAAACTGATACTATCAGACAAAATAACATTCTGAGCAATACGGAACCCATACTTATTCTAAATGCCTCTTCACAGTTAAACCATTGAAACGATCTGCATGAATTTTGCATATATATATTATATATATATATATATATATATACCTACCTGCATATAATGTGAAGTACGGAGAAGGACATAGGGTATATTTCATCCTGGAAAACAGCCGTGGGATTTGCTAAAAATGTGGCGCTTCATTCGCGCAGGCGAAGCTGCGGGTAAAGCAGATATTCTTATTTTTGTAATAACTATAGGTAAATATAAAATTTACAGGCGAACTAAATATTTTTCTTACAAAATTATGACAAAAACTCGTAGCCGCGTGGGTTTGTAGAGCTGACGCCGTAGACATCAATTTCATCAAACAACACTGGATATTTGTTCTTGCATATCTTTTGCATTTTATTTATTATTATAATAAATATAGGTACCTATACAGAAACCACTAAAGGAACTAAAATATTTTTAGTACGACTGTCGACAAAGGTGAGAAAATATAGAAAGTATAAAGGTTTTTAGCAACCTCTTTATGTTATTTTATTATACACAAACACTTAATGTCTGCATAGAGTCTTGCATCTAGTCTCATGATATCGATTGGCAAGCTATTGCAAGTTACCGTGGGAGGTCGGAGGAAACCCATCAATTAAGACCGCACTGCACTTTCCTATTTTCCAATATAATAGAAGCCTTCTACTATAATTTACTAACAAAAGAATAATTTTTTATAATAAGGAATCACCTACATACCTAAAAACTTTACCAAATTACTGAAAAAAAAAATTTTTATCCTGATGTTGCCTTGTCGTCACAGTGACATCGGTTTTTACACAAACTAAAGTTTATTTTTATAAATTTTTTTATATTCGAGTTGGAAGGCAAATATTTCATAAATTAATCTACTTATATCACTTTAACGTTTTTATCAGCTACCATTTTTTTCGTACTCAATTAAATCTAAATGAACATGCTCACAAGCAATAATAAGCTGTAACTGCAAGATACATACTGTAGTTTAAAAGCATGTATGAGTAATCCAATCAATTTTAAATGATATACAGGAAAATGAAACATTACATATCGATTCCTATATTAAATTATTGACGTCTCATTCAAAGGATTTTTAAATAGAATCATGTTACTAAGTTTATTTCCAAACTTTTAAATGGCATCTGACGTAAAAGATCGAGGTTTAGTATACCTTTCGTTATGCATAGTAGGTATTGTCAGAGCCTTAAATAGAATAATATTGCGTCACTATGGAGCCTGCAACCACCCGAGAGAGCCCGTGACGCACCACCCCACTCTTCCCTACCTTACCACCTCATTTTCTGCATCACTGCTTTTATTTTAAGCTAAAATGTTTGGAAACAACAAAAGCTTCATAATTATAAGAGATATCACGACGAACGCTGACTCAATTGTATGCAGAGTACTTTTCCTTAAAAAATAAGACATTGTTTTGTCGATATTTTACCTTACAAATCACTACATAGTATAAAACAAAGTCGCTATTTTAGTCTGTTTGTCTGTATGCTTAAATCTTTAAAATTACGCAACGGATTTTGATGCGGTTTTTTGTAACAGGTAGAGTGATTCAAGAGGAAGGTTTTTATGTATAATATTTTTAATTTTGCACCCGTGCGAAGCCGGGGCGGGTCGCTTGTGTTTTATAATGCTTTTAATCAATATTTACTAAACAGTACAATAATTACTTATATTGCTAATTATTTTATATATTTTTGCATATGATTACGAACTAGTGAAGCAAAGTACAAATAAAAATCAGCAGTCATCATAGAATTAGAAATTCAAAGGAGGGCACCGTTCGGGCGCCAAGCATGACGGACGCGCCTGGTTGCCGCGCCGTGCCCACCCTGCGCCTGCGCCGGCGATGGCACCCGGAACACCATAACTATTGGGTAAGACGATGCCATCGGTCGGTATCCAGTGACCGTGTCCACAATTTTTTTAACAATGGCAATAAGCAACTTTTATTTAAGTTTTTAAACAAATACTACATGGGGACAAGACTTTTGTAAAATAAACACTCCAACAAACTTCACAATAACAAGTTCTTTTGTTTAATACAGTGAAACATGAACGTATTCTGTAGGTAATAACCATAATAAAATATCAGGCTCTGAATCTTTTTTTCTATTCAATTCAGTTACATTGTTGTCTGTCAACTGAATGGTTCTAAGCCGTTATATTTCTAAGCAGGCGTAGGCTTGGCACATACAATGTCGGTCACTCCGTCACCATATCTTTTCACCGAGAATGAACTCAAAAGGCATGTGCTAGTTTCTTCACCGTATTAGTCAAGTACCCTTTTTCCCCTTATGAAGTAATGCATAACTGCCACGTGACGGCGACGGTTAAGATACCGCCTATGTCATTCAACGAATAGTCTGTACATATACATAGGTAGTAAAAAGGAAATTTATTATACTATAAAACAAAGTACTTTTTATAAAGTCAAGACATACCTAGCCTTGTAGTGTTTGTAGTAAACTGATTTCTATAGTGACTAATTGACTATGACTTGTAGACTCTTAGATACACTTACTTTTAGCCTAACGGTTCATCTATAACACAAATGTTATAATCACAGCGATAAGTGTCTGTTTCGATTAAAAAAGTGGATCGAAGTACAAAGCGACATGGATATCTAGACCACGACCTGCCTGAAGTACAATGGTCTGCCTTGTATTGGTTTTAACTCGGCGCTATTACAATCGGTCATGACTCACCCTCTTGTGATTATTTGTTTGCTTTGTGTCACCATTGCTACTGTGTTCTTAATACACTCAGGACTAGCAAAATTGTAACAGATTTCAGTACAACTACCTTATAGCTAACGATCGTGTATGTACAATAGAAGGACGAGGAGATTTTTTTCAATCTACGATTTTTTACCAATTTTTTTATACGTCACTCATCACAATTTATGTAAGGTTTTCTTATTGACTCTTTGTTTTGTTTTACGTGTTTTAAGTAAAATTATTTAAAAATAAGCTGTTTAGGTATAATAAAAATCTTACCACTCAAAACAGTCATTAATTGTAGGTAGTTGTTTCCGACTTGCGGGACAACGAATTGCTTACCTACTAGAGACATGTTCATCGTTATGGAACAGTGAATCCAGTAAGGATGACTAGTTTCCATGATAATGAAACCTAAGTGGTCGGAGTTCGTCGGCCCCAACACTTTGCAATCGATACGGTTCGAGCACCGCTTCTAAACTCGGAAGACGGTCGTGAACCCGCGACCTGTGGAAAGATGACCTGGCAAATCATTGATTTTGTGCTACTAGGTTCAACAGGTAATGACACTATGAAATATTTTATAGGTATCTTACGGAACTTTTTACCGCTTTTGCTGTTTCTTGTTATGATTATCTTAAATCCTTAAATCCTCCTTACATCTCAGAAGTGTCTCATCGGAAATCTAGAGACCTTTCATTCAACATACATTCAGGCGCACATTCACTCAGTGCAAGCTTTCATGCAGGTCTGGTAGAAAGACCATAGTGTCTGCTAGCCGCTTCTCTTCCCATGTAGATTGTAATTGTCAAATAGGGGAAAAGCTTGGGAAAGGAAAATTGAGATTCCGATTTTAGGGCCGATGGACGAGCAACCTTTTTCCATCTCAATACAGCAGAACTTGGCATTCCTGTTTTTTTTTTGAGAATGTTGGCTTCTTTGCGAAAACGTTTTAACGTTTTACTCGCATTTTATAATAGCTCTTCTTGGAATTTAATCAGTTCAGGTCAATGTCAGGGCCACTTAAATTCGTAAACATCGTATGATTACTTAGTTGGTGACACAACATAAACGTGAGTCACACAAACTTTACTATAGAGACAGAGGCCATACATCCGACCTAAATCTGTAGTACACTACGGACAATATTATGATTAATTGCAGTCATTGTCCTGTAAACTGCCATATTACAAAGTTGTAAAATGTGAAGAAATGGCTGGCCGCGATCTGACTTCACCACTCTAAGGTCATGGTCAGATCATGATTTGGTAGGATAAGACATAAGCAAGAACACAACTGGGACAATGCAAGGAGGATAATGTATCAAAGAGGATTATGCTTTAACGCTTCATGTTCACATAAAAAGCAATAAGTATATATGTCCTTTAAGCACAATTTTAATGAACACGACCTGGGTGTGCAAACATCTCAGGGAAACATCAGAAAGGACCCTCGGGCTTTGGATACGGCCTTGAAAGTATTTGACCTACTTTTCAACCAGGAGAGTGAAATAACCGTGACTTAATTTACTTATACCTATTTCCCAAGAATATTTTCAGTTCTTGAAACTTCTATGTTTGGAGTGGGACAATTTAAAACTACAAGTCCAAGTACACATTAAGCCAATAATAAACTTAATCGATAGAAAGATACGCATCGATAACATAACAAGTTACGGACGCGTCAATATTTCGATTGCAGTAGACTATTCAATTCTAAAGAATTTCTAAAACAAAAGATTAGTTCTGCATTGCCAGGAATCCCAATAAATAGTATCCAGACAGAATAGGTACCTATATGCGGAATAGCAATGTGTAAAGTCTGGAACCAAGTCTGGCACGCTGCCCAACAACAGATAACTATACGAGTACAGGCTAAAATCGGGAAAAGGTCTTTGACCGTATTTTATCACCAAACCGGCGATAATCTTTCCTGATAAAGTGTTTCCTGGCATATTATCGTCAAGGCAATGATAAAAATTTCAAGTTCAAAGTTTTTATGTCTTAGCTAAAATTAAGATACCTACTAATTAGTTAGTATTGGTTTGGTTCAGAAATTTCCTAATACATACTCGTACTTTAATCCGTGTCCATATAGTAGGGAAGTAATCGTGATTATATGTATGTACTTTTATCGAAGGCCAACTACAACCCCATTATATGTTTTATGCGGTTCCCAACTACACCCTTAATTAAAAATGTTTGTGTCGTTTAAATACATCAATAGCATAACTAAAATAATGCAGTAAACCATTGCATTCCTGCGCAGACTACACACTGCCGTGCACCGACCTACTCGCACTCACACTCACATCCTTGACCTGCATTTCTAACGAAGCCTGCACTCACAAGATAAGCCTATCTAAGATCGCGTAAACTTCACTAATACAGACTTATTGTGAACCTCAGTTTGTTGTTGTGTGTATATAGCATACATGGAAGAGTGACTTGTTATGAAGCTACTTTCAACCAATAAGCTCAATGCTGCTGCCATTTTTTTAAAAGTTTGACTCTTTTTGTATAAAGAGAAACGTACTTTCTTATAAAATATCTAAACTCACTGAATCGCACTTCCATCATTAAACCAAGCCTATATAGCTAATCGTGGCATTCGTGACAGAGCCAGTTGTCGCAAGTCTTTCGAAGTCTGTACTCTGTCTACCCCAAGGAGCTTGATCTTTACTCGAAGCAATTCAGGCTATTTTCGACCCCCTTTAATTTCGTTGTAGATAAAACGAGAAGAATTTTCAGTAACTAATCAGGCATTGTATAAACACGGTATATTTAAAATTTCAGTCAATTACAATCAGTAGTTTAAGAATGACAACTTGTTAAAGTTTCTGAATTTTGTCACTCACTGACTCACCTCTCATCAAAATTATAAGGAACTTCTAGCAGTCATAGACGCTTCCAATTTAGAATAAATATTATGTAATTTCGGTCCAGTTTTCTAAATACACCAACTGCATGAATAACTTTGTAATCCCATATAAATGTATAGGATTACAAGGTTACATTTGTAGTTAATGAATCATTATTACTGTATAATAGAAAATAATAGGTGTAGATATCTACAGGTACTAGTAGGTACCTACCTACTATATGATGCATAACGGGAGGGGGTATAGGGTGGTCCAAGTCGATCTATTTATTAAAAACGTAAAATATTTTTAATATTGGCATGGTAATAACTTATGTAATAACTTAAGGCAGAAGGTCCTTTAAGTAGAGACTAAATAGATTAACCGACTTGGTATTACATGGATCTCACAACTTTTTACGGTAGAAAGACTGAGCTGCGAGACTTGGTTTTTTGACAAGATGTTTTTGATGCCATTATTATTTTCGTGTAAAAATTTCTTAATGAAAATACTCAACACATATAACAAACTGACGATTTTTTTAACAAAATCAAAGTTCCTTTGGATCTGAGTTACTAATACAAATAGTAATTTAATTTTGCATAGCAATCAATACAATTTTTGTACTCATTACAAAAAGGTACGTACAAAGATGACGCCGACAGCATGAATGAATCGGTCATAAATAGGTTTAATCACGGTATTGATTCATACCACGAAGAGAATTCTATGTAAACAACAATATCCTGTGTGAGCCTTTGTGCTCAAATGAAGTAAGAAGATATGTATAGGTATTGTACGTTTGTTGGATTTATTCATAAAATAAAGTATAATAAAACAAATGAAAGAAACATTAAGTCTAGTAGGTATTCTAGTAGGTATACCCGTAGGTTTACATGTAGATTAAGTACATTCACTTGCTTAATAAAAAATCATAACAAATTATCACGTTTATTCTTAAAATTTGGGTATAAATATAAAAAAAAACAGCCAAAGAAGACTAATGCCACTAATGCGCCATCCAGGTCACCAACTTACCTTGACATACCATCGGGTTTGCGATTTGCGGTGCTTAGGGCGGCGGCGCTCAGCGCTGCGCTGGTCGGCGCGCGCTGGCGACCGCAGCGCATGACAGCGCGCAGCCAGCGCTTTGGTGCGCTCTGCCAACGAGTGCCGCAGCTCACCCCCCGCACACCCCCGCACCAACATCTCAACCGACCTCTTTATCAAACGTAATGTCTCCGTCGATAATGTCACTAATCTTCATATTTTTATGTCTTTTTATACTTTATATTATTTGAATTTGAATTTAACGAAATACCGATGCCATGCATCAGCTGCGCAAAAACTTACTCTTCACTAACAGTATAATTTATTACCTTAGTTAGTCATTGTAGTCAACACCAAGGGTACCTATGCCTTAACAAAATAGTTAGAAAAGTAAGTAATGGGTGTCCTATGAGGTGGGGTGAAACAATAGCTGGCATTGTAAAAAAGTCGTAAATGCAAGTAATAAACCCTCCGCTATGCTTTCTTTCGGCGCCTTGATGTCCGATAACTGAAACTCGCACACAAACTACCACGCGGTATGAAGATATTACTCTGGACATGTCCGACAATTCGACCTAGATGATAAGATCAAATATGAAGAGTATCCAAGGTCTAGGTCGGGGAGGTCAAGCTATTATTACTCACGAAACTGATTGATACATTTGCGCCTCTTTGATTGAAACTTTATCACCGGTGCTCCTATTAATTGATAAACTGATTTTACAACGCAACGACCAACAATCTTTTTAGATTTTAATAAAATATTTCAGTCCTTAATAAAAAAAATTGTATTAAAATAATGCGTAAGTAATTTCCCTGGTTCACTGGAAAATATCCTCAAAAGTGTTTACAAACAAACAAAAAGAAGTCCCACACACTTAATTATAGTTGTGTTTATTCGTAATTAGGCATGTTGTCTTTTAAATCACAACATTTTAATGTTAAACATTTTAACTATGGAACATTTTTACATTACTGTGGGATAATTTGCTGCCTATAAAATATTTATGTATCTGCAGCTATTATTATTACTACTCTAGAAAAAAAATATTATAATTCGTCAAGATGTCGGGAGTAGTTTTCAGTTGTATATAAATCGTTCATATACATTAGATACTTATAATGTACGTATCTTCATTACTATATACAGACACGAGGTGAGATAAAATGTTAGAACACCTTATAAAAATAAGTTTTAACTAGGGGTACTTCTTCAGAGTGATTAAATAAAAGACTCAGGTATAACAGGCAGATACTCAGGTAATCTTTTATACCTGAGTCATTTATGCAGAACGGACTTGGAAATAAAAGCAGGTTAAATCCTTAAATGTTTCAAATTCGTAGTTATTTAGAGAGACTTTAGTAATTATGATTATTTTTCGTAGCATTTCTTGCATCTCATAATCTATCATCTTATCTTCACTGTCAACAATGAATAATGTGATAACATTGTAGTGTCAATTTTCTTGATCTGTACATTATCGTACTCCGAAATGATAAAAAAAGAGTAAAAACGCAGTAAATGGATAAAGTGAAAACATTTGGAAAAACATCGCCAGAAAAAAGATTGGTACGCGTAGAGGTAGAATCATAAGTACAAATAAAAAACACAAGTTGGGCACTCAATGTTGGATTGCTCCGTAACTACTAGTGACTAGGTCGATATCTGACAAGGAAATTGGATAATTGAGGATGGGAGCGGCTGACTCAGTACCTACACAGACGCTATCTAGGTTAAATTCAAAGAGTCCTATAAAGTAAACTTATTTATGAGTATGTATAAGTAATGGAGAGATTTCAGATTTCAGTGTATTGAGGATTAAGTGGCTTTGTCGAAAAATAGAGGGGATTTTAAAATTATAAATAACTCATTTTCATTGTTTGCATCGCCCATTACGCAAAACATTATTATTTGAAAGTCTCATCCAACGGCAAATACCAAGTATTGTAAGATCAAAACTTGATTGCCAATCACAGCCTTAAGGGCTGACAGCTGCTGGTTTAGCGTCCATGTGCTGAGCAATTTTCGCCCTTTTTGGGCGTAGCTATTAACATGGCAGCTTTCTGCCGAATTTGTATGTATGTATATCGACAGGTGGCAAGCGAGGACCCGTCAGGTGCGGAATGTGGTGACACACAATAAGTACAAAAGGTAGATTTCATTGGTCCTTGGTGCACATCGCACCTTGTTGTTCAACTTTTATATATTTTACTGGAAAATAAATGAATAAAGTAACTTATTAAAATTTCTCTTAGGTATAGATAATAATTATAAGCTAAATTCGTCGAGAACTAAGACACTTTCCTTAAATCATGTAAGTACATAAGTTTGTACAGGTATTTTACCGGAAATTGATAAAGTGGTGGATTTAACCAGATCCTAGGTATCTTTAGGTATTTCCTCTGCTGTGTAATCACACAATAAAATAATTTTCGAAATTATTTATCAAGTGATCGTCAGTAAAAAATTATACACTTGGCATTGACTACGACACACATTGATAAACTTAATTGGTTCAGGTATAACTAATTACAATGCAAATTACTGCCACCGTACAAACGCCGGTTCGATTTACAACATACCAAAACATTCGAATATAATGTTAGCACTGGTCCTCGCACTCACAATAACACACAATTAGATTTAAAGTATATACTTAAGACTGAATTCGTCTATTAGCACTTATAGTATGTAAACAATTTTTGGTATTTTGATAACAAGCGACTGAGTGAAATCACGTTTCGTAAAATGTTGACAAGCCCTTCCGCGCGTATCGCCGGGCGCGCGACGTCTGACTGAGCGACGAGTAGCGGTCTGTCTGCGCTCAACTGAGGACATTATAAAGACAGAAATATAAGGGAACCACGCATGTGCGGGCTTCTCTTGTATTTTCCAAACGGCAACGTCACTTTGATAACCTACGTCATGACTGGACCTAAACATCCATCCATTTATGAAGTAGGTAGATACATGCACACAAATGTGTCACCTACCTTAAGGCGTTACGTACGATAGTGAGGAAGTAATAGTTAATATATTAATGCTGTATTTATTAGGAGTCTAGTAGGAGTGTCTAATCTCGCAACAAATATTCGATACCACCTACGAGTAAGTCGAGTCCTACAATCAACGTAGGTTAACGCACATCGTGTTTCATGATGTTGACCTAATTCCGATAGTATTCATCATTTATTAATAGAGTAAAGTCAAGCAGGTAGGAAAATCAAGATTTACAGCCGCTACCCTGGATAATCCATTGCTGCACACTTTTAAACTTTCCGAGTAATAGTCGTAAGATGGAATACCGCTGCGGCCAAACTATAACTAGCCTTACATAACATAAATAAAGTACCTAAATGATGATTTACGAGTATATAAAAAAAAATATTATTTGTCGCAATAATAATACCTATCATACATATGAGGGATGTAAGAAAGCCTTTTATTCATGTTTTTTACTCGTTTAGCGAGCCGCACTAAACCAATGTGCCAATTTAACATCACGTCACGCGTCGCTAAAAAGCTCCTTACCTTGACCGCAATCGCTATTTTCTACCACACAACTTTCTGATAATAAATAAAAATTTAATATCTAACTACATATTTAAAACTAGCTTTTTCCCGCAACTCCACCCACTTAACACTTAGATAACCTATCGTTTTCTCCGTTCCCTTGAAAATTTATTGCAAAAAGTACTTGTAGTTTGACCTCAGATATACCCGTATTCGAACAATATTCACATAAAACTTAATAAAAATCAGTTGAAGACAGACAGACAGACTTTTTCATTTATAATATTAGTATATTAATAGAAGAACCTATTGATTCAATGCTACCTAAATATTGTGTTATATTAAAATAAGTACATTATATGTTACGCACCGCCCAGTTATATCCTATTAAACGAACAATATTTGTATATAAAAATTAAAGCGATAGCTCATGCAGCTAGCGAGAGTTTTAATTAATGTTTTTACAATTTTTGTAATGGGTTTTGTTTTTACTATAATGGTTTTGTGACGTCCACCGACTTGTGTTTTTACTATTTTTTATGGAATTCCTGACTTTTTTGTGATTATTATATCGCGTTTCGCCTAACCGATTTTGATGCGGTTTTCAGGAAAGCGTTTGTTACACTAAGGGTTTTAAAATTTTACGATTTTAAAAATTTTTCGATTGATATCGAACGAAGGGGAACTTAAATCAAATATCCTCCAATAGCACAATTCACAAAATACCCAAATAAAGGTCTGTCACACCCATACGAAAGACGCACATGGCCTAACCAACTAATGGTTCCTTTTCTACATTCGGCTATCGAACTTCCTTAAAAATGGCATAGGAGTTCTCGTAGGAAAGTACATTTTCTACAGTTTTAAAATAAAATTAATTATTTTTAATTTTCGTAGAAAAGACTTCAACGCGTTTTAATTTTTATATAATGACTAGCTTTCTTGGCTATAACAAAAAGCAACATATTTAGCCCCACCTACTAAAGAATACAGGTTTTTCGCAATTCCCACATAAACTATACTTTTTACCACAGGATGAAACTCTATGTCTTTCTCTAGACTCTTGATTATTTTAATATACTTACGCGATATTAGATAATATGATTTCAAGAAGAGTTGTCCAGTAAATAACGCATGAAAAGAAAAATAACATACTTTCGCATTTATAATATAAGTTGGGTATAAAGTAATTGCATACTGAGTTGCCTATTTGTTTTTAATACAATGTACTCATAAAAACATACATACATATGGTCACGTCTATATCCCTTGCGGGTTAGACTGAGCCAACAGACTTGAAAAGACTGAATGGCCACGTTCAGCTATTTGGCTTAATGATAGAATCGAGATTCAAATAGTGACAGGTTGCTAACCCAACGCCTAAAAAGAATTCCAAGTTTGTAAGCCTATCCCTTAGTCGCCTTTTACGACATCCATGGGAAAGAAAGGAGTGATCTTATTCTTTTTTGTATTGGTGCCGGGAACCACACGGCACAAATACAATGGGTCAATTATTAAATATTCCACTTATGGTTTAGTTATATCACATTGGTTGGTTTAGTTCAGTATATCACATGGTATTAAAAAAAATGTATAAATTTTTATTATATAATTTTAAGTGGGATATAAAGTAATTGCATACTGAGTTGCCTATTTGATTTTTCGGGTAAAAATAGACAAAAAAAATCTACAAAAGTTTTGCTCAGTTTCTACGTAACATGACGTGAAAGTGTCGTTAAAGGTCCGGCTGGTTTTGCTTTCTAAGGAAAAATGCGACGTTGCCGAATTGCGTTACAACATTTACAGTTCAAGCCGTAGTTAGCACTGCCAAGCGCCGCTTCGAAGATTTCGCTACATTGATAAACTTCAGTTATCTAACACTTACAATTTACTATTGCTTATTACGAACGTAATGTAGATATGCGTGAACAGGATTGAATGGAGAAACCAGGCGAATTACCATAAAAAAGTAAATTTGATCACGTAGGTTTGGTGTTCATGCTGCTAAGTAAAATATTCATTCAAGTTGAGGAGTTTTTAAATACTCTTGAATTCAATAATTAGGTATAGCAATAAAGGGATAAGATGATCTGATTAATTTATTTCTATTTCATAAGGTCGGGTCTTTACTGAATTCTGAAGTTAGCACGAGCTTCTTTACACCCTCTGAGACTTAAATAATCTCGGAACTAGGTGGGACTTGGTTGATGATAGAAGAAGAAGTCAACTTTGGGGAAACTGCCTGCACTGGTTACATCATCAAATTTATAAAATCCTCAATTAATATTCCCATCTTTTGGGTAGAAGAAATTCAAGTCCATTTACAATGGCGCAGAAACTAGAGCGGCTCGAGTGAGGTAAACCGCGCCTCGAAGTCGTCGCTCCCACGGACGCTTTCGACACCACGATATTGCTTGTGCTGTAGGTAGTTTTATAGCGTTGTCAATTGTCATGATTTTTGCGGCACGACCTTCTTTTAACCACTTTAAACGCATCCCATTGGAGACGTGAGAGGAAATGGCAAAATTATATAGTATTTTTCAGTTTCCTGCAGTTCCTGCCTAGTCCGTGCCTTTTGCCATCCTCCCATTCGAATCAACCAGAGACCTTGTTAAAAGTTCATTAATACTCGTACACATACACTCAGTAGAAGGTATTTATGCAATCACTAGCAATGTGGCACCACCACTCGTAAAACATATACTCTTTCCTAGGCAAAGTTATGCAACCGGCAATGCCGTCGTTGCAAATTTCGAAATTAAGTACTTACTTATGAATAATTATACATTACACGATTCTGCTAATACTATAAATAAATCGTACTCACACATGTGTTAGATAGGTATTTTATATATATATATATATAAAATACCATGCGATTGCCAAACCGTTTCTTTTTGCGACTATATATATATTTATATATATATAGTCGCAAAAAGAAACGGTTTGGCAATCGCATATGACCAAGAAGGTAGGAGGAAGGAAGGTGTTAACCAATTTGAGTGCCCCACGATCGTTTGGGTCAGTCAATAACCGATTAAAACCGTGTATCACCCACATGTATCGCTGTACTCCTACACAAATGAATCATCAGGTCTTTGACAGAGGCCAGTAGAATTCTAATACGAAATAATAAATAGGTTTAAGATATCGGAAATCATCGGAAACTTACATTTTAGTTACGCAAACATTTTTATATTTGACGCCCGAAACTTATTTATATGGCTACAGTAAGGATAATGTTAAATTCTCAGACCTACCCAGGTTTGGAATATGTATTGTCAGAAGGATAATAAGTGATGGGTAAATAAAACAAGTATTGCAACAATCAGACCCGTGTGGCAACGTAGGTAGCCTTGAACGTCATAGTCCGATGTAGATGTAGAATAAATACGTAACGTCTACGTTTTATATCATCATTATAAATAGCCAATTTTTAAATTGCCTGTGCAAGTTTATGCATATACCTAACATCTTTGTAGGGATCGAGACGTAGTTCAATCAGTATTTGGCGAAATTGTCATTTTACGGCAATAAAAGTGATATTACCAAGCTCTCCGCATCCTGGCTCATCTTTTTCTACGCATCGTTCTCGTGAAGGATCCGCTCCGTGGCGGCGCTTCAGCTTTAAGGTAATCCGAGGCACATCACCATCACGTCACCATAACAACACGCCACATTCCATCACTGCATCCGCGTCCAACATATGATCGCGCAGGCCGGCCCTTCTGACGTCACACGCTTTCTCACAACTTCACAATCTATAGGTTAACAGAGTCTGCTCCCGAATACACCTTTGACGATCACTTCGCACCAAACACTGCTCGTCCTGGCTTAGTAAACTAATTTGTTTCACCAAATCGCACTGAGGAAACGGTGTTCGCGTGCAAGGGAAATGCCTTCGAGTGACGCAGGTAACTTTCGCGCACGAACTGAGTGAAGCACGTCCGCGTCGTGGCAGCGGAGCCGCGCGCGCGCACGTAACGGCACCGAAGCCCCCGCCGCCGCCGTCCCTGGGGCCCACCAACAGAACCTGTCCCTGCCTCACTACATGCTAACCGCCACTCAGCACTCACTACAATGCACAATAATAATGTTTACACTAACTGCTTGCTATTTGTTTGCTTCTTAAATCGCATAGTTGACCCAAAATAATAGGATATATTAACGAAAGCTGTAGGTAGAAAAATATTATATAACTCTTTTGAGCGTTTAAACATAAAAATAAGGGTTTATTTTATGAGCTCAGTTCAAAAGACTAATATTATGAACTTTTGTCTGGCTTTGGGCCGTATGCATGTAAACAGGCATACGGCCCAAAGCCAAACAAGGCTGTATGATATGTGGTAACAGCTTATGGATGCACGAACACACATTGCAATTCATTGCATACCTAGGTAGTCCTACTTACCAAATTGTATTGTACACATCCATACTTACAAGTGTATTTGTGTGTCTTTCACGACAAAACCACTGAACCGATATCCATGAAATTGGGCATATAATAGTGTTGGTGCAAAATAGCACACACTTATATTACGTCTTTATCCCTTACGAGGTAGCCCTCTATTGGAGCGACAAGACTAGTTGAATTCAGTAAGATACATACATAGTAACAAATTGCTATATCCTATCGCCACGCAATGTATTGTTATGCCCATATAAATACATTGCGATATAGCATAGCGTCCATGGACGTTTGTCAGCAACTCATATCTTCTCAGTGTCCACCAGTAGGGACTGATGGTAAAAGCTTCAGTAGCGTTGCGTTTTTTATGAACTACGACGCGTTTTCATCAGTGACAGTTGGCAACATTGCATTTGGCTTTGTCAGTCACTGTCACCCATTCACTGTGCAATTTTGTTTTGTTACAGTACAGTAGTAGTAGGTAAGTAAACTCGAGTGAGCGAGCGTCCGTAGGTACGTGGTATTTTAATAGAAAATTTTTGTTATACTTTTGTGCAGTAATATATAAAATATTTTTGTATAATTAAGTATTCTCTATCACCCAAAAATGTCATCAATTGAAAGTGAATCTAAATCTCAATTCCCCAACGACTTTGACACTGATACATGCTCAAGAAAAAAACCTAAATATGACAATGGAGATGCGCCCCCTATAATACCGCAAGAAAATGATGATGGGGTTGCAACCCCACATGTACCTCCGAAAAATTCAGAACACAGTTCAGTGGTGGCAGCACATTATAATCACTTGGAAGAAAAGGGTTTGAAAGAAAGATTTAATTCTCCTATATTTTATGTAAGAAATTTCAATAACTGGGTTAAAAGTGTATTAATTCAGGAATACACTGACAAAATTAGAGAAAAAGATTATGGGAGACAATTGAAAATACTTGATATATGCTGTGGAAAAGGGGGAGATCTCAGCAAATGGCAAAAGGCTCGTGTTGAAAAAGTTATATTTGCCGATATTGCTGCAGTTTCAGTTCAGCAATGCCAAACACGCTATGAAGACCTCAAAAAGAGATGTGGTCGATTATATTCTGCAGAGTTTATTGCAGCAGACTGTACTAAAGAAACCTTAAGAGACAAATTTGAAGATCCATCAATAAATTTTGACCTTGTCAGCTGCCAGTTTGGCTTACATTATAGTTTTGAGAGCTTAGCTCAAGCTCGGAGAATGTTGACAAATATATCAGAATGTTTAAAGCCAGATGGTTATTTCTTTGGCACAATACCTGATGCTCATGAAATAGTATCAAGGGTTAAAAAGTCACCAAATGGGATTTTTGAAAATCGTATTTTAAAAATAAAATTGCTTTTTGACATTGCAAATGGATATCCATTATTTGGAGCAAAATATGATTTCCACCTAGAAGGAGTTGTTGATTGTCCAGAGTTCTTAGTAAATTTTGATTTGCTCACTAAATTGGCATCTGAGTATGGCCTAGAGTTAGTTTATAAAGCTAGATTTGCTGATTTCTATAAAGATCATTCAGAGAACTACAAGCAATTGTTACAACGAATTATTTGCTTAGAGAGCTATCCTGCTCCACCAGGCAAGGAATTGATTGGTGCAGAGGCTGAATATGAACACGCACATGCTTTTTGGGAGAGTATGGAAAAGAGATCTGAGCGTGACAGAATTGGTACAATGAGCAAATGTGAATGGGAAGTTGCTAGTATGTATTCAAACATTATAATTACCATACATATTTTCAAATAAATAATAAATTACAGTAATAAGAATACAAAATCTATAAAAAGTAAATGTGCCCATAGTAATCAATATGCTGTTGAAGTCTGTATAGTTTTGGACATAGGTAGTCAGTACCATAGTAACTGAACACAACATTGTATTGATACACAGTTGGTACATTTATTTCTTAAAGACGTTATAAACCAAAAAAATTTCTTTTCACTTTTCTCAAATGCCATGCTTAACTTTTGGCAGTTTCAAGTATAGTATGATAATTTTACAGTCATGGTACTTACAGTGAATCACAGTAACAATATATTTTCTTTTTTCAGCAATTTACATGGCATTTGCATTCAAGAAACAAAAATCTTACAGAGATTCAAATGGCAAACTGGTGTATAAAATGTCATCTAAAGAGAATCAATAAACTATGAAGATGTGTCTTATTGAATTTTGTGATATACTGGTTAAACAAGTAAATTTGAATAAATTGTGAAATTATATTTTATTACTTACCTTATTACTTTTTAACCGACCTAAAAAAAGGCAAGAAGGGTTCTCAATTTGACCATATTTTTATTATGCATGTTACCGCATTTCTCATCATACCCATTATTTAATATCCTTCTTAGTTTGTTGATTACACAAATTTAAATACATTACAATTTATATATCTGTGGTGTGTTACCTCTTTTTCTTGTTTTATCCACTCAAACAATATTCATAAGTATTGAATCTTTTCATAAGTATACCTAGTTAGGAATTATTTCTAAACGTGTAACTTTAAGATATTAATACCAAAATTCAAAACATAGCGCATACTTCGGAGTACAAAGTACTTATTTAATACTAGCTTCCGCCCGCGACTCAGTCCGCGCGGATGTCAGTCTTCGCGTGGATGGTTTATTTCTAACTAACCTACCTTATAACCTAATTACTATCTATACCTATGTTTCCAAAGATGAAACAAAAAGAAAATAAAATACCAACCTAAATAAACCAATTTACGATGAAAACTTAAACTACGTACGTACTATAATATTTACAAAAGTATTTACAAATAACTGATCGGAACAGTCTTATAAATGACTTCAAAAGCAAACGGTTCAAGCCAAATCCGACTTTCGGCGTTACAAGTTACGGCGCTGAAGTTTAGCGCCATAACTTGTAACGCCGCGGCTGAACCACTGCGGGTAACGCAACGTGTGTTCGCGGTTCTACAGAACAACGTCTATGGATATTTTTCCAGGATAAAAAGTATCCCATTATATGCCCAGGATAATAAGGTATAATTACACCAAGTTTCATCGTAATCAGAGATCGGAATAGGTAGATTGATTTATGTACTTGCATCATGAATTACCATAGAAAGCATAACATGGATAAGCCTCTTTTCCGGGATTCCATTTCAGTACTTACACTTACAGTAAATTATATTGTCCGCGGGTAGGTAACATAGGACTACAATTTACGTGAACTAAGTCGGGGGGAAACAGCTACCACTAATTATATTTTTCATCCCACTTGTAAAAATTCCGGAAAAAATCTTAATAATTTACAAATCCCGCAATCCCGGAGGCATGTCCAAGTCCATATTAATATATACGTTTCAGTTCATTGACCCCAATTCAATCTACCTATTCCGATCTCTGATCGTAATGTAATCGTTAGTTTTCACGTGATGCCTGAACATACAGAAAGACAGACAGACAAAAAGTTTTTTAATCACATATTTTGGTTTCGATCCAGTAACACCCCCTGCTATTTATTATTTCAATATTTTCAATGTACAGAATTGACCCTACTACAGATTTATTATACAGGGTGACTTTTAATTCAACTGCATAAATTTAACTGTTAAGTGTACTCATCTAAAGGATATTTAAAAACGTTAAAAGAAAAATATCGGTTCATATTTCAGAAAGAACGAAAAAAAATAAAAGTATCAAAATCCACGATCCTAAATACGTCATATCACCTCGGCCGGCGGAAAAGCGACGCGTAAGATTCAGAAGCATGGGTATAGTCTATATTAAAAAGGATGCAGTTGTTTTAAATGTCACCCTGTATGTATATAGAATATAGATTTCTTTACTATAAGTATAGCAGTAAAAATAACTAATTTTTTTCCAGTTCAGTAAAATATATATAGACAGGTTAGCATTGGCATATTTTTTATATAGGTATATCAGTAACCACAAAAACTCAATTAGGTAGGTACTTCACTATAAATATTTAGATTGGGTAAATTCGATATTGAATTTAATAAACAAGACCAGCTGTTTATACTCATATTATTTATAGCTTTATATATCTAATATAATAAAAATTACGAAGTTCCATACAAACTTGCACCCCCTATTTCATCCCCTAGGGATAGAATTCCAGGATAAAAAGTAGCCTATATTCTAATCCAGGTTACTAACTATATCTGTGCCGAATTTTGTTCAGATCCGTTCGGTAGATTTTGCGTGATGCGCGTACAAACATACAGACAGACAGACAAAAATTCTTAAAAAAAATTCAATTGGCTTCTATTGACAAAAGACTAAAAAGACCCCTTATCATTTTTTTTCTAAAATATCTTCAATGTACAAAGTTCAGTTACAGTTTTATTATATGTATATGGATTTCTGAGGGAAATTTTAGCGGAAGAACCCGCGGAAATGTTTCATCACAATAATTTTTAGATACATAACCACATAAAATCACACCTCTGTCCTGGAGATGTAGGCAGAGACTACATCTTTCCACTTGTCACGATCTCGGCATACTTTTTTCGCTTCATCCACATTCATAACTGTCCTCATGCAAACAGGCGGTTTCGGGTACTCTTGACCTGACCTTTTGCTAGGACGTCGTTAATTTGATCAAGGTATGTTCTTCTAGGCATTTCCATCCACACTCTCGTTGTATATTTGCTTAGTCAACATGCCTTCATTCATCCTCACCACATAACCAAACCATCTTAACATACCATAAACATATATCACTTTTCACATCACAACGTTCCCATAACACGCTGTTTCCTATCTTGTCAATTTCACACCGATCATACTCCTTAACGCTCTCATTTCCACTTTGTTGCTTCTTTTGCCACACCCAACTTTCACTTCCATACATTAATGTTGGAACCAACACGACTTTGTGCACAGCCAGGCGAGACTTTTTGGGCTGTTTCTGACTACTCATAAAGGCATGCAACGCTCTATTAACTTGCACTTTCCATCGGATGTAAACTTTGATCCTAGATATAAAAACGCCTTCACATACTCCACTTTTTCTCCTCCAATCAAAATATACATATTCATGGCTGTCAATTTCAAAAACCAATGTTTTGTTTTACTTACATTCCTTTTACATTCTTTACTTACCTACGCCTCGGCTGACGACGCCAGTATTACCTGATCGTCGGCATAGAGAAGACATTTGATGATTAACTCATTCATGCATAATCCACTTTCAGACTCTTAAACAATTATCCATAAATAGGTTGAACAGCTCGGTGACGCAACACATCCTTGTCTTACACCTTCCTCAATTTTAAACATTGTCATCGTTACAAAACCTAGGTAGGATCTGAACCCGTCCACACGCAGTGTCCGCAATCAATGCATTCGAACACCGATACCCAAAGCCGATGCCGATGCTCTAGTCGTGGTCAACAGTATATCAGTACGAGTGTTTTAGTACCAACATAATTCGGAGCACGCATTTTAGTTTTATGTTATTAAAACCTATAAATTCGAATAATATGCTGTCAATGGCCAAATTTTTTGAATTCAAATTATCTTGATGAAATCATTTTTAATGTTATGGATAAATCCTTGCGTAATAATGCTTAAAATTAGCCTTTTAATTAACATTAACTTTTTACCTTATAAAATACCCTATAGTTACTTAATTATAGAAGATAAATGTGTTGTATCGCGGACGTTTTTATAAATCTATTAAAAAACTACATTTCTGTAGTACATCGTACACAAATAATCAACCGTGTGGCCAGCGAACGCCTAAAAATGTTTTCGGAAGCGCTTTTTCCCCGGATTATTTTATAAATATAGATTTCAAAACATTTTTTTGCATTTGGCACTTTCGGATATTGTATCTTTCTAATGGTTAAAGAACTTTTGTAATCGGTTCTGTTGTTTTGGAGTTAATTCGATAAAACCATTCAAAAATACAAATCTTTTCTTTTTGTTGGTAGTGTGGATTATATTTACATTTATATTATGCTATTGTAATCAAATATAGAAGCTTCTCCTTGTTAGTCGGTTGAGAAAAAAATAAATAATTAAAATAGTAGTTCTGTTAAAAATGCAACTGGCGACATTAAAAACTCAACTACAAACAGATGTTGTCAACAAATTCGAACAATGAACCGATGTCCATGAAGTTGGTGCAAGACGACGCATGCGCATTCGTCACTTCACGGCACTTAGAAAATTGCGAACGCTCGGTCCGCCAGCCCAGCTTCATGAAATTTGGAACAAACGTTGGTAATACGTAGACAAAATGAGTGTCGAAAACCCGGTCAGTGATAATGATTACGATCCTGTAAGTCTTTAAATATATTTATCTTTTTAAAATGGTTCATTTTGTAAGTAATTTGAAGTGCATAAACCTCTGGTTACTTCTCTTTACTAGTGTACGGTAGCCTCACGAAGCGAAAATTTTCTAAGTCCCAATATGGCGTCAAGTATATTACAAGAACAAAACCGAAGCGTCGGTCAGAATTGCTTTTAAATTGTCGCTTTGATTTACTTTAATATAATTATAAAGTGTAAACATGGTGTTTAATTCATTTTTTTTATTTAAATAATAATTAAATGTCGCATGGTTTGGTCACAGGGAAAGGTAAACGGCAATAAAAATGAACACGTGAACGGTATTCAAAACGGATACAGCAGCTCTGAAAAGCATAAGTCAAGTCACAAGTCATCCAGCAAGGACAAACACCGGGATAAAGACCGCGACCATAAAAGTTCAAAACACAGTTCTAGCAGGTTAGTTTTCGAGAAAGTTCTATAGATTGCGCTTTTATTCACTCAAAAATACTGCTTTTGATCAAACTTTAACTTATTCTTCTAGAGATAAGGATAAAGACAAACATTCAAGTAGTAAAAGCAGCTCTCATAAGTCATCAAGCAGAGACAAGGAACGCAGCGACAAAGACAGGAGTAAGGAGCCTAGTAAAGACAAAGAGCGCAGCGACAAGGATAAGGAACGTAGTGACAGAGATAAAGATCGCAATGACAAGGACAAAGACAGAAGTGAAAAGGACAAGCATCGCAGCGACAAGGACAAGCACAAAGACAAGGAGCGGAGTGATCGTGATAAAGACAAGCACCGGAGTAGCAATGGAGAAAAGAAATCATCATCATCTAAAGATAAGGAAAAGGACAGAGAACACAAGAGTTCCTCCTCGAAGGAACACAAATCAAAAGACAGGGATAAGGACCGTGAGCGAGAGAAGGATCGGCACAAAAGTGATAAAGATAAACATAGGAGTGATAAGGATAAACATTCAACTTCTAAAGACAAGCACAGGTCAGTGACTTTATAAAATTTCCATATTCTTATGTAAAATACAAGTGTGCTCACACTGATGTCAACTGGATCAATGGAAACATTTATTTAGGCCACATAATTGATACAAGACGTGTGTTAAAAATCTAGACCAATTTAAAATTAATCACTTATGGTGTCTCTATGTGATCAGCTTCCATAGCATGGCATGCGCGACACCTATTTTTATCTCTTGAAATCCTATTACTGTCCCGTTTCAGGGAGGGGCTTGGAAGGTCTAATCTGTGCCTATTTGGTGAAAATCAGTCTACTGGACCATTCTTTTCACAAACATATTTTGTCCATCTAATTAAATTCTCTTAACTTATTAAGAGTAGACATGCTACATGGTATTTACTGACCGCATTGTAGTTCAACTGATTCATGCTTGATGACATTTTGTCATAATTTTAATAAATTTTTTTGTTGATTTCAATAACAGGTAGAAACATGAATATAAAAAAATAAATATTTAGGTAACAAACATCGCACGCGAATCCAGCGCTCACTTGGCCAGTTTTTTTTTATAATTCTTGATATTATTTTAAATTTTGACTATTGAAAAGCTGTCATTGTTATTCATAGTTCTGTCAGTTTGATATATCATATTAGTTTTGATGTGAAATCTAAAGTACAATCAACAGTTGTAATAAATGGGAATGGCAAATAGAAGAATATTTGATTATTTTCGTTGGAGTTATATAATTGACAAGTTCAGAAGATCTTAATATTATTGTTTGTATTTTTGGTTCAATTTTGATAATATTGTGTAATTTTTTGCAGTTCCAGTAAAAGTAAAGATAAGAGTGATGAGAAAGTTAAATCAGAGAGTTCTCGAGAATCATCTGTTAAACAGGACCCTATTCAGGTAAATAATACTGTTATACTGAGTAATATTTCTGTTATTAGAAATGTAAAGATGCATGTTAAGGTTTTTAAATGTAAAGATATTTTTTTATGTAATATACCTAGTAACTGATCTTTTTTCATTCATACTTGGTTTTTCTTTATACAAAACTGCAACTTCTTGCAACTGTTTATTACACCAAGCAGTAATTTCATAAAATTTATACCTAACATTTTTCTTTTTACAATGTGACAAAAAAAAATATAATGACTTAAATAATTTTTATGTTTTAATTATTTAACAGGTAGATGAACCTGTGGTTAAGAATGAAATAAAAGAGGAGCCGGAAGATGGATATGGTCGTTTTAACAACACCACGATGTCATCTTGTGACTACAACTTGTCCCAGTTTAAGGATGAACCACTATCAGAACTACCTCAAGAAGAAGACAGTGAAGAAGACATCCCATTGGTAAGTATTATATAACCTATTCCACTTGACTACAATATTCTATAAACATAATTCAGTAACTAATTCATACAAATGGAGTAACAATTGCATTAAGCAATTATTTCAACTTTTACCAGCACTTACCCAGAATTGATTGACTTTAATTAACCCTAAATCAGCTCAATTTCTCTTCAGTATGAAAAGAAAATAAAAATTCAAGAAATTTAACCATTTATTTAACCTTTTATTAAATTAGCTTGTAGCAATGTGCAAATGATGAACAAGTTGTTGCACTTTCACCACCAGTCAATTTAAAGAATAATATTGAAAAAAATGAGCATAGACAGTAGTGAGTTACTTTAAAAAAAAATGTTAGGTAATTTTATTAAAAATAACAACATTAATTATATCTTAATTTTCCTTCAGCTTGAACGGATGGCTTCTAAGAAACGTCCAGCAAGTGAAAGTGAAGAGGATATCCCACTTCTACAACGCAAAAAATTAAAGAAGAAAGTAAAAAAAGGTAAATAATAAATCATACATAAATCACATCTATATCCCTTGTGGGGTAGACAGAGTCTTGAAAAGACTGATAGGCCATGTTCAGCTGTTTGGCTTAATGATATAATTGAGATTCCAATAGAGGCAGGTTGCCAGCCCATCATCAATAAAAAAAATCTAAACTAGTTTTATGAAAGTTCCTTTTTTCACCTGCATGCTAAAATAAAATACTGCACCAATCTCATTTCTTATACATTAGTGTAGAATCAAGAAAACAACATGAGGTAGGTACATTTCAGATGGGTGATGCCGGCGGGCGAAAGCCAATATTTAATATTTTGTGATTTTTTTCGGCAGTGAAATATCACTAGCCAATTGGCCACATAGGAAAATAGGACCAATCATCATGTATGTTGTTGGAGGCAACAAAAACAATTCCCAAAATTTTGCTAAATACTGTAACAGCCCCTGAAGTGGCACTAGTCTTAGCAAATCTTTAATGAATGAAACTGAAACATAACAACATTAAAAATTCTTGCTCTCCATTTTCACCATTTAATTTACGCTCCATTATTATTATTTTTGTTGTAGAACCAATTTATGATGATGAAGAAGACGAGGAAATAAAGCCCAAAAAGAAGAAAATAAAACCTGAGAAAAGAAAATCCATAAAGCAAGAGCCTGATGAAGTTGTCAGCCCCACCAAAAAAAAGAAAAAGCAAGAGGAAGAACAAGAGGTCTGGAAATGGTATGTTGCACTCTGTCTTGGGTACATCATTTTACTGGAAATTTAATTTCACATATTCCTACTATTTTTACAGGGACGCACGGAGATTATCGTATCTCCTTTATACAAATATAAAAAAAAAAATACTTTGTGTACATATTTATCCAGAAGTTATTGCAAATTATGTTTTTACGCCATCTAGCGTAACAGCACTTTACTATTTAGTTTGCATCACAAGTGTTTATACTATTTGATAGATGGCGTCACAAGCGCACAATTTTGAGGTTATTTTTATTTCAAAGTATGTTTAATGTAATAATAAGGTGCTTCTTTGAAAATAAAAGAATTCAATCATTGAAATCTTTTAATATTATCATTAAAAAGGAATTGAGAGTTCGTAGAATAAGGTTTCCATTTATAAAATTTTACTTATTTTATTCCAAATTGTTTCGGTTTTATGTAAGCAACAAATTAAGGTTAACCTATTTACAGGTGGGAAGAAGAAAAGAAGGATGATGGAACAAAATGGACATTCCTGGAACACAAAGGGCCTTTATTTGCTCCTCCATATGAACCATTACCTTCAAACGTTAAATTCCGATATGACGGTAAAGAGGTGAGATTGTCGCAAGATGCCGAAGAAGTTGCTGGATTCTATGCTAGAATGTTGGATCATGATTATACCACTAAAGACACATTCAACAATAATTTTTTTGCCGACTGGCGTAAAGTCATGACAAAAGAGGAAACCAAGCTTATTACGAATCTTTCAAAATGTGACTTTAAAGAAATGCAAGCATATTTCCTAAGTGTGTCAGAAAAGAACAAAAATCGCACCAAGGAGGAAAAAGCTGCATTGAAAGCTAAAAATGAAGAAATACAAAAAGAATATGGTTTTTGTACAATTGATGGTCATAAAGAAAAGATTGGTAATTTTAGAATAGAACCCCCTGGATTATTTAGAGGTAGAGGGGAACATCCCAAAATGGGAATGTTGAAGAGGCGTGTCATGCCAGAAGATGTTTTGATCAATTGTTCCAAAGACAGCAAGATACCTAAACCCCCAGCTGGACATAAATGGAAGGAAGTTAGACATGATAACACAGTTACTTGGTTGGCATCCTGGACAGAAAATGTACAAGGACAATCTAAATATGTTATGCTTAATCCTAGTTCAAAATTGAAAGGTGAAAAAGATTGGCAAAAATATGAAACTGCAAGAAAACTTCACAAGTGTATTGATAAAATTAGGGACACTTATCGGAATGACTGGAAAGCTAAGGAGATGAGAGTACGGCAGCGTGCAGTGGCACTATATTTCATAGATCGCCTTGCTTTAAGGGCAGGTAATGAAAAAGACGATGATCAGGCTGACACTGTTGGTTGCTGTTCACTCAGAGTGGAACATATAGAACTTCACAAGGAAAAGGATGGCCAAGAACATGTAGTGGTGTTTGACTTCCTTGGTAAGGATTCCATCAGATACTACAATGAAGTTGCAGTAGAAAAGAGAGTATTTAAGAATCTTGAACTGTTCATGGAAAATAAGAAAGATAGTGATGATCTCTTTGATAGACTTAATACACAGACATTGAACGAACATTTGAAAGAGTTGATGCCTGGTCTTACTGCTAAAGTATTTCGTACCTACAATGCTTCTATCACATTACAAAGGCAATTGGATGAACTTACAGATGCTAAAGCATCAATTCCTGAAAAAATTTTAGCCTACAACAGAGCAAATCGCGCAGTTGCTGTCCTTTGTAACCATCAGCGTGCAGTGCCCAAAGGTAAGTGATTGAAATATCTTATTTGATGTTTGTTACTTCCTCCTGGTTAATATAATGGTGGGGCCTTGACCATGAATCCTGGATTGGTGAGTCAGGTTTTTACACAGTGACTTTGCAACCATTACAGGGTAACCTTAGGCCACATTCGATCATGCTTACACATCCAATTGCTTCGTGCAGGTTTCTTCACAATGTTTTCCCTTGCCCTAAGAGCATCTGTTAGTATTTTATGTACATAACTTCGAAAAAAGTGCTTAGTACATGGCCAAGGTTGGATTTGAACCTGTGCCTTTATGCGCATAACACATTTACGGAATACAGACAGACCATTGACGCTCATTATTATTTCATGTTCGTTTATTATGAAGTATATATTGTTCACAGTATTAATATTTCACTTTTGTGTTTCATTATTTCAGGACATTCCAAATCTATGGAAGCTCTCAAAGAGAAGATTCAAGCAAAGCGTGATCAGGTTGAGGAGGCAGAAAGAGATCTAAAAGATGCAACAAAAGCAGCAAAACGAGGCTCTGAGAAGAAAAAGATTATATGTGATAAGAAAAAGAAAGCTTTAGAGCGCCTGAAGGAGCAATTAAAGAAATTGGAACTACAAGAGACAGATCGTGATGAAAATAAAACTATTGCTCTGGGAACATCAAAACTAAATTACTTGGATCCACGTATATCTGTGGCATGGTATGTATTGTTGTAAATAAACATCATTTTATACCCCTTTTTTTATTCATTTTATGTTTTTGTTATTTATATATGATTGTAGTCTAATTTGATGTTGATTGATGATCAATTTTTATTTTAAGCATACTTATATCACATCCCCATGTTCAGCTTTGTGCCTTAATAATCGAATTGAGATTCAGATAGTAAACAGCATGCTAGACTTTTGCCTAAAAGGAGAATCCCAGGTTTATTAGATTTAAAACTACTTACAATTTATATTCGTTAATTTTATAGTATAAATATTTATTTATTGACTCTGCATTGAATGTCTTAACAAATTATTTTTATTACAGGTGCAAGAAGCATGGCGTGCCTATCGAAAAGATTTACAATAAGACTCAAAGAGACAAATTCCGATGGGCTATCGATATGGCTGGACCTGAGTACGTTTTCTAAAGGCAATCTGATTAGCATTAGCTATATTTATATACAGTTTTTTGAATAATTATGTAAACGTTCCACTTGTACTTTAGTTACACTTCGAATGTTTTAATTTTTGACATGAAATTCGATAGTGTTAATTTGTAGTATTGTTATATTTGACTCAAAAAAAATTGATGTATTGTTCCTTTAATTGGGCTCCAAATTAGAAGTCTGATTCTAATTTATTTTACTTAGTAAATTTCAAGCTCTTCTTAGAATATTAGGCTAAGCCATAGCATTAGAATGATATTAGTTTAGGGTTTGTTTATATAGATTTGTGGTACATTCTAAATTCTATATCGATTGCGTTGACATTCTGATAATGTTCACATAGTGAGAAAGTGTAGGAAATCCAGGTGCATTGCATTATATGACAACATTGCAGGACATCATTTTTACATAATTTTAGTGTGGAAATGTTTGTTTTCTGGTATTTTGTTTTGTATATAATAATACTGCAGGTTCTTTTACACTGTATCTACTTAAGTTAGTATATTACAAATTAGCAATAGATTACATGTCTTGTGCTTAGTAAGAAAGATGACAACATAAAAAAATCAGTGAAGCGCGTAGCTAGATGTAAATTATTTTGGTGTGTATGTGCACAATGTTGTAAAGTAAGAAATAGTTTTATTTTATTTTTATAATTAAGATCAAAAATTGTGGCAAAACAAAGCCGTCAATGTTAAAAAGGTACAATGTTAAAAGTTAAATTACAAATAATGTACTTGTAAATAAATTTTTACCATGTCATGCAATTGTGAAAAGAGATTATCCAAATAAATAAAACATTGATAGGACTTCTGGACTTTATTTTACAGTTTCCAACTTTTATCACATTGTATTATACAGGGTGTCTGATAAATCGCGTCACTAGTTTAAAGATAAAAATAATCAAAAAAATAATAATATCAAAATTGCACACTTGCTTTTATATTTCACCCCATATTTTATTTATCTTTCATTATGTAACACGATTTACCAGACATCTTGTACAGGGTGTTTCCTTATAGTCATACTATTTTGTGCATAACAAAAAATAAATGGTTATATCATGTCCCCGGAGATCAAGGTTACCCTATGCTGGTGTTAGAATTAAAAAAGTCTACATGTTCCAACCCTTCAGGCATATATTCGAGTCCAGACTCGTCTTTGTGTAGAATATTGTAGCCTTTTCCATAACCTGAAAACAGGTAAAACAGAATTAGTACCAAGAAACAAGGACTGGATTTTGTCAGCCTACAGTTACAATGGGTTTCCCCACTTATTTCAAATGTTCTCTACTAAACTGAAACGTCATTACCTATTTGTCCCATTAGCTTCGAAGAAGCATTACGCAAATGAAGAGGTATAGGTGGCAAAGGACCCTTCGCTTCCATCAAAGATTGTTGACACCGTTTCATGGCATTGTACACTTCCCGACTCTTAGGCGCCCTGGCTAGCCTCACTGCGCACTGTACCAGCAATATGTCGCTCTCGGGCTTGCCTATATGCTGACAACCTTGGAGGCATGCCACGGCTTCTACCAGAGCATTAGGGTCTGCAATTCCTGGAGCCAAATTTATTCATACCTATTTTATAGCATTAAAAACAAGTAGGTTTATAAACTTGCTATGCAAGCGCGATCAAAGGGATTAGGGTAGAGTAAAGAAGTTAGATTGGTAGAAATAGTCATATTTTTTTTACATATGTATTGAAATTTCCTATATCATAATCAAGATTATATGAAACAATTATATTTTAATTTTCCCTCGTAAAAGCACGCTCATTTTGTCAGGCCCCTCTTGCTGCATTGTCATTATTTGTTTAAGAAATAAATGATTTCTCTTAACTTGACGATAAACAAAGTAGCAGCAACAATATCCATTCTCTTGAAGATGTCAAGTAATATTTACCTACGTCTTCACATGCTGCCCTTACGAGTCTGCGCGCAATATACAAAGGGTCTTCGCCTCCGTGTAATGCCCGCGTAGTCCAGTACAGGGCTGCGTTATCGTCACTCGCTCGAATGGACTTGTGGATGGCTGATATCGTGTTGTAATGCTCCTCTCCCTGTTTGTCGTACAGCATATGCGACCGCTGAAAAAATATAGTGTCCTCAAAGTCTTCTCTAAAGAACTCACCTTATTTCTTATCTCTTTATCATCTTTGCGCATTAACACCCTCCACCATAATGTTTCTGGACCTCGGGTCCGCTATCCTAAACTTATCTTTCCACTTAGTCTGATCTGCGGCGTCTTCAGTTTTCAGTTCATTGGCACGCATGTCATTTTAATGATGTCAAGCCAGATCTGTCTGTCTGTCTGCCCTTTCTACCCGGGTCGGACCACCGATTACCAAATAATCCCCAGTAGTCCCCTGTAGCACTGTACCCCTGGGGTGACTTTCCACCTTGTTCTCCCTATCTAAATATACAACTTCTAATTAAGTAAATTAATAAAATTATTTTTTTCTAACTTGCCACCCGACAACCAGAGGGATGACAAACGCTGCAATTCCTTCCCAGTTGTTCACTCTCATTTATCAAATATTATCTTGATTCTACGACATAATATAACCAGTTATTTATTGGCTTTTGGTCCTAACATCACGCAAACATTTCTGTCCTGATTCGGATTAAATATAACAAATTGTATTATATTGTATTTAATTGTATTGTTACAACTTATATAAACTTAAGTATTTGTGATGATACTGTAAAAAAATTTCTATACGTACCTATTTCATTAAAATTTATATTTGTGAAAATTGTTTTCTTTTTCTAATTCATAACATTTCATCTAAATCAAGACAGTATTTTTTTTCCTGATTCTAGAGCAAGGAATCTGTTAAACCATTGGTTATATCGTAGGAGAAAGATAAGATCCTTGATGGAAGAGAAGGAAGGAATAGTAGCTTTTGTCACCCCTCCGGATGTCACGGGTAACGGGTGACATTAATAAAAATTACCTATCCCCTCTGATTCAGATGAGAAGGGAACAGATGGAAAAAATTGTCTGGAAACTGAGAAGAATATTCCCGGTAGTCACCCGGGAACACTACTAGAGGGGACTACGGGGAATATTCTATTCTATTCTACTGAGAACAATCGCCAGACATTCAATACCCAGATAACCTACAACACAGGTTTCCACGACACGTGACCGTACCAGTGTAGTCAGCTCTCCTGAATTTTTTTGTTGTCCGCCATGTCACGAATAAGGGAATTCATGGTTAGACGTGATCTTTATGTTGCGATAGTTGCTACACTCTTTTTTTTGTTATCGAAGGGGAAATCCTTTTTACGGACAACCTCCCGGGAGAGTGTGGGACTTCTGGCACCAAATGTACTAGCCTACCCACTAAAACCCCTCCGTGCGCCCTTCTTGAGGGCATCATGGGATCGCAGGCATTTCACCACGATGCCCTCTGCCCGGCGCGTCTATGCCGGGAATCTTGCTGTAATGGGTACGGTATGGAAACCAATAAGTTGCTGGTCGCCCTTTCCATCCCAGGGTCGGGAAGTGACCCTAGTGAGGCAGTAGACGCGCACGATGTACGCCTTCTGCCCCACTTATTAATGCTTGACTCTTGCTCTGATTCCTTTCCCTTGTGCACTGGAATAATAATACCTACTCAGCCTCCACTGGTCGGGTATTATACCAGGGTAGAGTATGCGGTTAAATAAACTAGTTAATATTGCCACACCACGAGGACCCATCGCCTACTAGGCCTCGATCGGCCCGTCGGCACCGACAGGTTTCCGATTCTTCAATTTCTTCTGAACTGAACTCCTTACCTCTTATATAACTAATTTTGATTTTGGAAGTTTATTTGGTTTCGTCACAAGCGATGAAATACATATCCCACTGAATTTTTAAGAATTTTTCGAATGGAGAAAGAAATTTCACAAAGTACAAAGATCTTGACCTTTTTAAGACCTTATTATACACACATATCACGTCTATCCCTTACGGGGTAGACATAATTAAAAGTAGTACGACTTAAAGGCGTTTAGATGGCAAAAAATTAAGTACCTACCTTAATTCCATTCTTGATATCGTCAAGTGTCAGTATGACTGGGCCAGTGACATGCAATTCATCTCCCGGATCCCTGGCCGTCAGAGCTAATTCAAGAGCACCCAAAGCAATGCGGGCGTCGCCGTCGCTCACCTCTGCCAACCATTTTAGTGATTCTTTTTCTACTATGAATCTAAAACAAGTATGAATTTTAATAAGCGTATTTTAGTTTTAAACGAGGTGTAGTGATGCCGACGTATAGGTTTTATACATACATACGTCATTCACGCACGTCTATATCGCATGCGGGGTAGACAAAGCCAACAGTCAGCTGTTTGGCTTACCAATAAGCCAAACAGCCGACTGTTGAAAACGATAAAGAAAAGAATGAATTGAGATTCAATTAGTGACAGGTTGCTAGCCCATCGCCTAAAAGAAGAATCTCAAGTTTAAAAGCCTTTCCCTTAGTCGCCTTTTACGATATCCATGGGAATGAGAGGGAGTGGTGCTATTCTTTCTTTTTATTGGTGCCGGGAACCACACGGCAGTGTTATAGTTTTTAATAATACTATAAAGCCTTCAATCATATTCCATAGCTATTATTAGTTTTGTGGCAGCAACTAGGATACCCAACTATTTCGTCAATATTTTATGCATATGTATTATTACTGTATTAATTGCAAGTAGTATTTTTTTTAAAGCCAGACTTTTGAATATACTTAAATCAAAGAGCCAGACGTACCTAGGTGTGCCAGTATCATTTAATTCTTTGCTGTCAGAAACTACTTGAACTTGTCCATGGGAATTTATTGCACGTTTTAAGATAACCAATACATCTTCTACACTAAGCTTCTGCATAACAACCACTCTGCAGCGACTGAGCAAGGCATTATTTAGGCTGAATGAAGGATTCTCAGTAGTGGCACCTATCAAGGTTATAGTTCCGTTCTCAACATGTGGCAGAAATGTATCTTGTTGAAGCTTGTTGAACCTGGAAAACAAAATTATTGAATGTATTGACCTGGCCATTTCTGAAACAAACTCATAGTAAAGATATATGTAAGTAAGTATAAAATTAAAGTAATAGAAGATGTTGCTTACACTAAAGGTTTCTGAAGACTCCCTAAATGAATCTGAATTTTTTTAAGGGAAAAATATATATGGAGCTTTCCCTTATTTGTTTACTGGGTTGAATGTAGGTTACCTTTGTTGCATAAATATTTATAAAAAATGCTGGTCTGCTAGTGAAAAAACAATGTTTGACAAACTTATATGATCTGGATGGAAAGAAAAATATCACTTCTCACCCTGATCATATAAGTCAATCAAGGCAAAAAAGGCTTCTAGACTTGAGATTTTTCTTCTAGGTTATGGGCTAGCAACTCTATCTGAATCACAATTCTATCATAAACTATTCAGCTAAATGTGGGTTCACTTCTTCTCTTGGCTAGATAGATAAAGATGTGGTGTATGTATAGGAAATTATCAGAGATGGATCATACCTGTGAATCTCATCCATGAACAACACTGTTTGCCTTTTGAATTGACATTCATTTTTAGCCACCTTTACTATTTCTTTCACATCATTTATGCCAGCCATTGTAGCAGACAGTTTCACAAATCTCATGTTGTTTTGTTCTTTACATATATTTGCCACAACATTAGCCAAAGATGTCTGTAAAATAAAATGAGATTATTACTTTTGTAGTATTCTTATAGTATCCAGCTTGCCTTTATGTCTGTAAATATATTCTCTCTCTCATTTCTGCATGTTCCGGATTGCACCCTCCACAGAAGTGTTTCCGACTTTTCACTCTCGAAACCCTTCCAGTACTCGGAACCATAGAAGGGTTTCCATACATGTGGTGTGTTTAACTTACCTTTCCACATCCCGGTGGACCCCACAATATCATGTTTGGCACTTTTTTTTGCTCTAGCATAGACCTTAGCATGGAGCCAGAACCAAATGCATCATGTTGGCCAACAATGTCATCCAAACATAGGGGCCTCAATTGTTCAGCTAAAGGAAGATGTTTATCTTTAGAAGTTTTGGAATCTCTGAATTTATTCAATTGTGGCACCTAAAAATAAATAAATTGTCAAAATTGTATAAAATAATTGTATTTTTGTTAATAACATTATAATATATTCTAAAATTATTGTATTGTATTATTGTTAATTGCCGAAAATAGCCATTTATTTATATTGTATCAATTCATAGTGAGCCCCATTGCTCATAACATTCATTTCTAACCAACACCTAGGTTGTTAAATATTATATAAAATGTTTGTGTAACTTTTCGTACCTGATTATTATTGGGAAAAGTTGGACTGGGAGTTGATTCTAATTTAATTTTTTTGTCCTTTGGTGTCAAATTTTTCAAGTGTGATCCATTTCTTTTAGAACTGGGTGTATTGTTTATATCTTCTGTGTTAAGAAATAAACATTTATTGACATGTTCCTCAATAATATTCTGTTGAAAGTGTTTATTACAAATTGGGCAAATAACAACAGTCTCTCTTTTTTCAATATCAGAATGCTTTTCCATAATTAAGATAGCCACTTGCAATATATGGTCAAAGTTAATGTACGGTCAAAAACAAAGTTTGAAAAGGAAAGCAAAACAAATCACATTGCATTAATTTGCCTTTTGTATTATCTACTACTACCCAACTTTTGGGTTTTGATTGATTTCAAATCGTTTGTACCTACGGTCCAATTAGGGTTGCCAACCATACTTTATAATAACGTATCCTACTTTATTTTTGGTAATAATACTTTATACTTTTGCATACAAATAAAGTATGCGAAAATACATTATTTCCAACTTTTACTGTGGTGCGTAAAACAAAACACTCATTATGGGTAAGTATTTATAAGTATAACTATTTAACTGTACATATAAGTTAAACCAGATGATGGAAACTATTCATAATTTCTGAACGAAATGAGGTTAAATTTGAACATTTTGAAAGGCCAAATTGCAAGACAGATTAAATATTAAGATGGACGATTTATATTCCGAGTCAATAAGACTTAAAGAGATCCAAAGATTTACTAATAATGGTTAAGAATTTTCAGAGAAAAGTACAGTTGAAAAATGGCAATATATACTTAAAAATTCATCTGATAACTTACCAAATGTAAAAAAAAATATTTCTTATTTCCTGTCCGTTCCCGCCACTTCAGCTTTCATCGACAGAGTTTTTTTCTGTAATTAATCTGAAGTGGCGAGAAGAGAGAAATAGGGCGTCATTAAATTTAATAAAAAACGAATTATTTATTTATTTAAATTTAAATTTTGATTGTCAAACAACCTTCGAAACATTTAAAGGTTGCAAGAAATTGTTAGCATGTGCTAAAAGCACACAAAAATACGTTTTTGAGGCAATAAAACCATAAAATTTTAAAAATACTTTTTTATCTTCCAAATACTTTATTTCTTGGCAAGTGGAAAGAGGTAGTCTCTGCCTACCCCTCCGGGAAAGAGGCGTGATTTTATGTATGTATGTATGTACTTTATTTCTTTTCCGTTCAAACAATTTTATACGTTTTTTTTTTGTAAAAATAGTTGGCAACCCTAAGTCCAATAAGTCAGACTGTCAACAACTGTCAATGTGAATTCAGTCGACTTATTACTTGTTTTCACCTTGCTGAATACAAATTACATAGTGCCAAACTTAAGTCTCACGAGTTTTTACTGAACATAGGTATCTTATTATGTAGAGTGTGTCTTACATTCACTTAAAAACTCATAAACTAATTAGGCCTTGTTTCTTATAATCAATAAATCGGTACCTATTTACTTTTATTTGAAGATACTGCACGATAACTGAATATGACTGTAGGCAACCTTCTTGCTAGACGCCGTAGCAACGGTTGCCATGGTTTTGTTAGTGAGTTATGTCACAAATAATTTTTATTGTAAAAGCTTCCCAATTTTTATGTTCGTAATATAATTTGACTGATTATTTCTCTCCTCTTTTCTCCATCTTTCTTCTGTAGAAATTAAATAACTTTTATAACTATACTTGAATTTGAATTTGGATTTCGTGAATTTGAATTTGGATTACTTCCTACAATGACTTACCTGATTGATGTTTGTAAGCTCATTAGATGGTCTGCTATATTTTCTAATCAGTATTTGCTGGGTTTACAAATGAAGGCAAAATAAAACAAAATAATCCTCATGTATACGTTAATGTACCGATATAAAAAAAAAGACTCACTGTACCTATTTCATAAAGATCCATTCGCTTGTTTCTAAAAATACAGACATACCTACAATCTCCTTCATTTCGGACCATTTTTTGTGGTAATGATCAATAGTAGGTCTGTGAGAGACGTCGTGACACTTACATAAATTGAGGCGCCCCTTCCACATTGTACATAAATTCCGTGGTTATTTCATTAGCATTAAAATGATTAAAGTCCAATTTTAAAATCATGAATGCAATAAAAATAAACTGTACTTTTTTTTCTTCTTCTTTCGAAATCTCTTATTATGTGCCTTGTTTTGCATAACTTTTATACCTTACACACTCACTACACATTATAATCATTAAATTGTCTTCTCTTTTACTAACAATACTTACTTGTTGTGTTTGTCTATTTGTGTCTGTACATTTGTTAACCATCTCCTTTCAGATTGTATACCGTCCAATTTTGTAACTTCGTGTCTATTCAAACCATGACATTGGCAGAATCACCGAAAGTCCGGTGGAAGCCATAATATAAAAAAGAAAAAGAAAAGACTGCACGTTGTCAATGTCTTCAAAATCAAAAGTTTGTTTACGTCAGTCAATCAAAGTTCATTTTAATGATTTCATTTCATCTGCGTTGATAAAAGTTGTTTTATCCTTTCGTCAGATCAGAAATTTATCTATTTATTTCTACTAATGAATAAGTATTTTTATTTCATACAAATTAAAGCTGAGCTCTTTATAATTTCTTAATATGGATTTAGAAAATACTATAAGAAAACGAAAGGATAAAAAGAAGTCTATTGAGGTCAATAAAACAATTGAAGATGTTTTCGATGAAAAAGAAACTTTGTTAAAGGAAGTGCGAGAGACAGTGAGTAGTAATTTTTTTATAAAAATAAATAAATATATGATAATATTATTTTGTGTCCCTGCTTCATACATCATTTCTTGTAAAGTGGGTCGTACACCTGCAAAATATGACTGACTGTAAATAAGCGGTAAATACAGTTGCTTAAGTTGCCATAAATAATGTTAAAATACAGTTTATAGCTTGGTAAATTACCTCTGAATGTCTATTCTATACCTATGTGAAATTTCGTGAAAATCAATTCAGAAGTATTTCAGTTTATTCGTAACAAACAATACTTTATCTTTTCTCTATAATATTAGTGTGGACAAAAAATTAAATGTATGTTACAAAAAGAGTGAAAAATTATATCACTTTCAATTTGTCTATTCCATAAATAAAAATGTTAAAACAATTAAATACACATATATATAAACAGAATAAAATTCAAAAATTTAATTGAATTAATCTTTTTTTTTGTGTATAGAAGTGGTAAAATCATGCTCATGTCAAAATATCAAGTTCTTAGCTATGTTGGTTTCAGTTCTGTATAAATTTTAAATTAATTCATTGTGCCAAACGTTAAGTCAGTCAGCCAATTTTAAGAAACTACTGAATTAGTATTCGACAAAAAAGTAGCAAACCCAGTTTGGGACTAGTTTAATTTGTGTATATTGTTTAGTTTGCCATCCATGGTATACCCTAGTATTCCATTTCTAGTCTAAACTACACAACAGATTTTTAGGTAATTTGAAATGGCGGTAATTCAAAACCTGAGAAAAAATAAATCTTTATCCTACTTAAAAATATAATGGTGTACCTAGCTGAAAGTTTTAATTGGTGGATTTTTTTTTAATTCAGGGTGATGGTGCCCCAGCAGAAGACAAGGCTGAGGCCACAGGGTTGGTGGAAACACCAAAAGAAGCACTTAAACAAATTGATCTGCACCTACACTTAGAGATAGATTTAGTATTTATCCTTCTATTGGGATTAGCATTGGGCACACGGCTTTACAATCTGGATGAGCCTAGGTATATTGTGTAAGTAAACATGATTCAGTTATGTTAAATTCACTTTAAAACTTTCTTTATCAAGATTTTAATGTTGTATGTATAGCAAAATAAAAGTTATTTATATTTATTATAGATAATAAGATATGTGTGCTTACAGATTTGACGAGTTGCATTATGGCCGTTACGTTTCATTATATACAAAAGGAGTGTTTTTCTTTGATGCCCATCCACCACTTGGCAAGCAGCTGCTATATTTAGCAGGCCGTGCCGCCGGCTACGACGGGAACTTCACATTTGATCGCATTGGGTCTTCTTACACAGACAATGTGCCTATCAAAGCCCTAAGATTGGTTCCCGCCGTGGCTGGTAGTTTGCTGATAGCAGTCACATACCAAGTCATGCTGGAGATGTCTTTCTATCAATGGACAGCCATTTTAGCAGCATTATTAGTTTTATTTGGTGAGTCATTGTAAATTCCCAACTTATAATATAAACTAGCGACCCGCCCTGGCTTCGCACGGTCGCAAAATTTTGTTATTATACATAAAAACCTTCCTCTTGAATCACTCTACCTGTTAAAAAAAAACCGCATCAAAATCTGTTGTGTAATTTTAAAGATTTAAGCATACAGACAAACAGACTAAAATAGCGACTTTGTTTTATACTATGTAGTGATATTGATGCGAAAGTAAGTTTATATGTTATCTTCTACGGGGTCCGTCTACTGAATTTATCTTTTTGTCTTAATAAAAAAAATGGTGTATAATTAAGAGCCTGGAGAAGGACATAGGGAACCATTCACTGTATTATCTTGTAAATGGCGCTTAATTCACGCGGGTGAAGCTGGGAGTAAAAGCTAGTTTTATTATAAGAACATACATACATACATACATACATAAAATCACGCCTCTTTCCCGGAGGGGTAGGCAGAGACTACCTCTTTCCACTTGCCACGATCTCTTCATACTTCTTTCGCTTCGTCCACATTCATATATTATAAGAAACAAAGTAAATTTGATTTTTCTGTAATAACAATATCCTATTTTTGTCATTGTGCTAGGTTTGGCTGCAAGCTGGTAGTTAGATTTTAACCATGCATTGAATACTAATAAATTGTGAATAATTAAAGTAATTTATTAATTAAAATTTTTCAGAGAATTGTTTTCTAGCACAATCTAGATTTATGCTACTAGAAAGCATCCAAATATTGTTTGGCTTGTGTGGAATTCTGTGCACTATCAAGAGCACTCGCAGGACTGGCGCTTCTAGTGTGATGTGGCTTTGCATTGGTGCTGTGTTTCTCGGCTGTTGTTTCTCGTATGTTCTCATTATTATGTTAAATTTATTTATGTATTTACATATGAATAAGTGGGTCTATTTTTTGAAATACTGTGCTGTATACATATAAATAATTGCTATTTAATATTTGTCAAGACACTACACATGATAAACTGTTTTTTTTATTATAATAAATTAAACAATTTTAATTGCAGGGTAAAATATTCTGGACTGTACACATATTACTTGGCACTTTTTCTTGTCGGGCGTCAGATATGGAAACAAATAGGAAATGCTGAATCTACTCTATTATTAGTGTTATCTGCACTCTGGCGGCTGATAATTTTGACTGTGATACCTCTAGGAGTGTATGTGTCCGTGTTCTACGCTCACTTGGCCATGCTGCCAAAGGCTGGTCCTCATGATAGCGTGATGACGAGCGCCTTCCAGGCTTCCTTGCAAGGCGGACTGGCCAGTATAACACGAGGACAACCGTTACATGTAGCACATGGCTCACAAATTACCTTGAGGTTAGTTAAGATCATTTTTAGTAATGAGAGTTTTCCTATTTATTAAAAGAAAATGTACTATCTTTTGAAAAGTACTCCAATCGTATTAATAAGAAAAAACAGTGGCAGAACCCTCCACCAAAGAGAAGACAGGAACCAGGAGAAGAAGAAGACCCTTTTTATAAAAAATAATAAAGCATCAAAATTGATTTCCAGACACACACACGGGCGCACCTGCTGGCTACATTCCCACGCGCACGTGTACCCCGTGCGGTACACAGACGGGCGCGGCTCCTCCCACCAGCAACAAGTGACGTGCTACAGCTTCAAGGACGTCAACAACTGGTGGATCGTCAAGAGGCCCGAGCAAGCGTCGCTGGCAGTGGCGCGGCCGCCCGACGCCATCCGGCATGGCGACGTAGTGCAATTACTTCACGGCATCACTAGCAGAGCGCTCAATTCTCATGACGTAGCCGCGCCCGTGTCGCCACAGTCGCAGGTAACATATATATCCTTTATACATATACATACATACAATCACGTCTATATCCCTTGCGGGGTAGACAGAGCCAACAGTCTTCAAGATAATGATAGGCCACGAACAGCTGTTTGGCTTACTAATAGACATATAGATACATACATGTAATCACGTCTATCTCTCTTGCGGGGTAGATGTTATGCCATTTAACATGGCCATAAAGCTAGTTACTATACTGTTATTATTATACACTTGAATAGTTATTATATACTTGTGATACTGTTATCACCAGCAGAACTCTCAATTATGATGTAGCTGCGCCCGTTTCGCCAAAGTCGCAGGTAGACCATTTATTCTAATAGTCCTATGTTGCTGATTGCAGAAAAAAATAACCCCTGTATATCTCTGGAAGTTGACATCGTATCGCTATTATATAATTGTTGCTTTTTGTGTATACCAAAAGTCGTCAAATACATATGAGTGTATTATGTCCTCTTATGTTTGTATTCCACCATTATACTTATTGTATCCAGCCGTTAGACGTTACACATCGTTAAATTCAACTTGTTATTTCGCAGGAAGTGTCTTGCTACATCGACTACAACGTATCGATGCCGGCTCAGATCCTTTGGCGCGTGGACATCGTGAACCGCGACAGCGAGGACGCCACGTGGGACAGCATCCGCTCGCTCGTGCGGCTCGTGCACGTGGACTCGGGCTCCGCCCTGCGCTACAGCGGCCGCCAGCTCCCGCCGTGGGGCTTCCATCAGCACGAGGTCGTGGCCGATAAAGTGCTGACACACCAAGATACTGTCTGGAATGTTGAGGAGCACCGATACACAAAAGGTATTTATTGTATAAATATAAAAATACTATATATAAAAATAAAAAAAAATCGAGAGTTGAACGGTAAAACAAACACTTTAGATAGTTTTGAAATGTTGATACCATAGCTCACTCCCTTACTATTTGGGATTTTAAACATAGTTCCCTTAATATTTCAGCTGAAGATAGGAAGGAGCGCGAACGCGAGCTAGTCTCTGCGGAGATGATCCCGACGGCCGCGACGCAGCTCTCGTTCTGGGAGAAGTTTCTAGAGCTGCAACACAAGATGGTGGCGCACGCGCCCGACGCGCCGCACGGACACATGTTCGCCAGCGAGCCCGCCGAGTGGCCGCTCTTGGTGCGCTCCATAGCCTACTGGCTCTCGCCTAACTCTAATGTTAGTACTGTATTTTAATTGCTGCTTAATACTTAAGCGTCGTAGGTTTGAACAAATTGGATACAAATATTTAAAACAGAAATAACCAGCATTTTTTGTCGATACCTGAATACATATATATGTGGGTACATTACCTATGATCAATATTGAATCTCTTACAGAATATATCATTTTATATTCGAGCAATATGTAGATTGTAGAGTAGGTATAATTCGTCTTGCAATCAAGAAAATTAATAAAGAACCTGTTTTTTAAGTCACTCAGTTCGTGCCTTCGACAGTTAGTGCTCATTAATGTTTTGCACATAACGTATTTTTTCAGGCCCAAATTCATCTCATCGGCAACTTGGTGACGTGGTACGCTGGCACGTTCTCTGTCATCGTGTTCGGAGGTTTTCTCGCCGTGTACGCCATCCGCCGTCGTCGCGCGTGTGAGGACTTGCCGCTCAGCGCTTCACAAAAATTTTACGATGCAGCTTATGTCCTGTTCCTAGGATACTGGCTGCATTACCTTCCATACTTCTTCATGGACCGCACTCTTTTCTTACACCATTATCTACCTGCTTATATCTTTAAAATACTTCTCTTAGCTTTTGTTATAGATCATATTTTTTACATTATTAATTTGCGTGAGAATACGCACAGATTAATACCCGTATTTATTTTATGTATAGTTGTCTGGCTGGCGTATGTTGTACTTACATTTAAGAAGTTCAGTGTTCTAAACTATGGAAATGTTGATATGACTGAAAGTGACCTCGTGAATCTAAGATGGAAGGACACTTGGGATTTTATACTTCATAAAAAATGATGAGTTTATTTTAAATTCAGTTTAATCTTCTTTCAATGCTGCCATTGTATTTTCTCGTCGTAAATTAAAGCAAGTATTAAAGTATTTGTAACTGTTCTTAGTGTTAGATAATGTATCTCTAAGGAAGAACTAAAACGATAGATACCTGTCACACCACAGCACATCACCTTGAATACTCATTTGAATCTCAAATAAATGGAACTGATTTTTTGTAGTAATAATACCTAGTTATAAAAGTACAGTATGAATGGTGTTATGTATGTTAAAATGGTTTATAAGTACTATGAATCCGTCCAATTTATCCATCCAATTTAAACGAAATATATTTTTTATATAAATAAAAGACTATATTACAAAATGATAGTTTTATTTCGGAAATTTACACAAAATTAAGATCAACGGCTGGATGAGGGTTCCACTTCCATTGGCTGTGCCCTGGACACTGCATGCACAGCTACTGATTCTACTTCAAGTGGAATTACTCGCTGTTTTAGAACGGCAGTAGTCCCAGGGGCATACCTGTAGGATCCTTGTTTCTTGCCCTACAAAAATAACAATATAAACATGAAGATGCAAATTTATGAAGCCAATAGAACCTAAAGTAATAGAATTGTTTAAGCACGAGGTTGAGCCTTTATTCTACTATGTATTCTTCACCCCAGTGGGCAACTTAATTCTCAATTTAAAATAGATTTACTGGCCCTAAAAATTGATGACAGTCTCAAAGCTCAAAAAATGCTACACAATTTCAAAATCTGGTGTATTTCCCTATTGCATAATTGAGAAATAAATTATCATGTGATCAGTTATTGCTAAATACTTATATACCTTGACATTGGCTTCTTCATATGTGCGGAGGTACTGTGCTGGGCCACTGCTACGAATTACACACAAATCCACATTGGAGCCAGACCCCAAGTCGTTGAAGATACCTGCAGCAATTGCATCGCGAACTAGTTTCTTGCCCTCCTCTTCAGTCATATTAGGTTTCCAGCCAGACTCAAACACAGCCATAGCAGCCAAAGAACCAGATCCTAGAAGTTAGATAAGATGAAAGATCAGACAATCATTCATGTCTTTGTCTGCCATAGAAAGTTGCTCAAAACATACTAAGTCAGAACAGTACCTAATTTATAATATCCTAATTAATATGGGGATCAATCAAGATAGCCTAAACTTTCCCCTCTTCACTGCCCAAGGAACCTTTGTAAGCACTCCCTAGACCGTCGCCTTTGGTCATCTTCAGTGCTCAGCAAGTACCTTGTTATCCTCAGGTGACTACAAGTCCATAGCTAATCCCACACTTTCTTAAAAGTTGTAAATCTAGTCCTAATAAAGATTGTCCTTATTTTTTTTACATTATCTTTCAAGACTCTTATCTGGGACGTTATAGGATTTGATAAAGCAGCCAATCATTAAACAAGAAAACTAAAGACTCTTACCCATAGTCGCATATGGCAACTTATCCACTGAACCATGAGGATAAATACAGTAGATGTGAGGTCCAGTACGGTCTACCCCTCCAAGCACGAGGGCGGCGCCAATATGGCCCTGGTAGCGGAATAGCATTCGTTTTAGCAAGGTGGCGGCCGTCTGCACGGGAACCGTGCGCCCAGTGTGAAGCCGCTGCAGTTCCAGTTGTGACGACACAGTTTGAGTCGTCATCTCAGTGTCGGCTGCTGTTCCAGCACCACAGCAGTACATGTTACCAGCCAAATAATGGATTTTTTGGCAATTTTTATCTGAAACAACTGTGTTTTCTGTCGCTCTAGTATCAGCACCCAGGATAACCCCATCCGCATAAATAATACCCACAATGGTCGTGCCGGTTTTTGTGGCTTTCGGGGCTGGAAACCCTTTTTGAGCTAAGAAGGCATTGCTGGAAGGAAATTAAAGCATGTTATAAAAAAAAATACAAAACTTACAAATCATGTTGAATTGACCCAAAACTATTTGAAGTAGGTAGGTACTTACCGTTGACAATTCTCAAAAGAGAATCCTGGTTCCGGTATTTCAGGAATTAAAACAGATGCCATGTTTAGAAATTAGACAAATTAGAAGTCTTTGATAAATATACAACTTCTGTTTGCAATTCCACAAAATTTTAGTATCACTCTGTCAATGAATGACTTTCAAAACGTCAAAGAGTGAATGAAACGAATGAAGGAAATTCATGACATAAACTCTATAAAGCTTTGAACAGGCAGAACAGAAGCTTACAACATTATTCGATAACGATTTTATACATATCACTTCAGTCACAAATTGTAGCTTGCTAATAATTTTTAGTTCTAGTAACATTGAGCTGTACGAGGCTGAATTTGATTGGCTGAATTAGGCTGTAAGTTGAAAGAGGGAAAGAGTTCTAATTTTCATAGCAATAAAATTAAAAATCAATCAGATGACTGTTACATAGGTTGTTTTCAATTTGAGACTGAAACGCAACCAATCAAAACAAGACGAATTGTCTACAGTTCTACACACATGAACCTTGTCATATCAAATCTATCTAGTGTCAAATGGGCGAAATGTGTTGAGCTGATGAAGAATTTGGTCTTCTATTTTATATCTTTTATCCTCTAGTTCCTAGGCAATATCACAAAATGTTCAGCAATGCTGCATACGTGTGTTTAATATATTTTATGAGTGCTATAATTTTATCACTTGCCGGCCGCGACTTTTATCAAATCCTTGGTGTTTCGCGTTCAGCATCTACAAACGAAATTAAAAAAGCTTACAGAAAGTTAGCTAAAGCTCTTCATCCAGATAAAAATCAAGATGATCCTAATGCATCTCAAAAGTTTCAAGACCTTGGAGCCGCATACGAAGCGTTGTCGGATCCTGAGAAACGAGAACTGTATGATCGTTGCGGCGAAGACTGTCTCAAGAAAGATGGTATGATGAACAACAACGATCCTTTTGCGAGCTTCTTTGGAGATTTTGGCTTCCATTTTGGTGGAGAACAGCAACAGCAAGAAGCTCCACGCGGCGCAGACGTCGTAATGGAACTCACAGTCTCGTTAGAGGAACTTTACAATGGAAACTTCGTAGAAGTTAGTATCTACTACTATTCTACCTACAATTTTTTTTATGAGAATTAAATTTAATTGCATTTTACATAGAAAAAAAAACAATAAGATTGCTCAAATTAAAATAAATTTTTGCATACATTTCAGATAACTCGTAATAAGCCAGTAATCAAAGCTGCTTCTGGTGTGAGGAAATGTAATTGTCGTCAAGAAATGGTCACCAGAAACCTGGGGCCAGGCCGATTCCAGATGATGCAGCAGACAGTGTGTGATGAATGCCCTAATGTCAAGTTTGTTAATGAGGAAAGACTTTTGGAGATTGAGGTACAACATTTAGCCTTAAAAAAAATTCCAGAAATTTATAAGATTTTCTTTAAAGACTGGCACAACAAGTATAAAAATGTTAATATATTCTTATCCCAATTTTCTACAGAAGTTGAACTTTTGTGAACAATGATGCCTTAGTTAATCAAACATCCATGAACATTAACACATTGTGGTATATCTATAGACAACAAGTAATACCTTGACCTATTTCATTTAATAGATAATAATAATGCTTATGTCTGTTTTTCCAGGTTGAAGTTGGTGCACCTGATGGACACAAGTTTAGACTTCGAGGTGAAGGTGAACCCCATGTTGATGGTGAACCAGGTGATCTGGTCATAGTGTTCAGGACAGAAAGACACCCACATTATACAAGGAAGGGGGATGATTTGTACACCAATGTTACAATATCATTACAGGTTGGCAAAAGTTTGACCAATTTATGTAATGCTGTTCTATATTTTTGATTTGTAATATAGAAATAGTGACATTAATCTCAAAAGAATTATCTTGATTTTTATACTGCCGCCTATTCATAACTGTGATATCTCTCTATGCACATATATTTATCATACTATGTATATATACTATCAGATAGTCATGGTACCTTCCTCTGGTAGTAATAAAAATCCTTTCTTTTCTCCAACAACCAAGGACAAGAGTAATAGATAGGTTGATATATTTTATCAGCTACAATCAAAAAAGGAGGAAGGCCTGATTCCCAAAGCCAAAGAAATTCTGATATTTTAAAACAATCATTACCAATATTGAATTGAAACCATGTAAAAGTTATCTATTTCAGTTTCATATTGGTAATATTTTACACACCAATATTTTTGACTGCAGGATGCTCTCACTGGTTTTACGCTAGAATTGAATCATCTGGACGGCCACAAAGTGACAGTGTCCCGCGACAAGGTGACGTGGGCGGGCGCGCGCGTGCGCAAGAAGGGCGAGGGGATGCCCAACTTCGAGAACAACAACCTCCACGGCAATTTGTATGTCACTTTCGACATTGAATTCCCCAAGCAGGACTTCACTGATGAAGAAAAAGAAGGTGAGATACATATTAAAAAAGTGGAGGTTTTTCACTTCATATTATACAAATACACACACATACGAGTATGGTGGGCTCAGGATTTACCTCTCTGCCACCTCAGAATGAGTAGTGTATAGGAGGACTGAGAGATGGCTCAGGTATCTTCTGAGCCATGTGTACTAAGAAAGAGAAGGACACCTTGCATCCTGGCCTGAAAAATAAGGTTTCTATGTGATTATATCGATAAAATGCAACTAGTATTTTTATGATCTAAAAGTATTTTATTAAGACCCATGTTTTTCTTGTTTTTCCAGCATTGCGAAAAATACTTCAGCAGGCGCCAAATAACAAAATATACAATGGACTATAGTAGCAATACTTCCAATTATTTATTTTTAAGTAGTGAATTGTGTGCAGTGAATGGTATGAAATGAACAAAGTCACTTTCTGTGAGTATCGGTGTGAGGCCAAGTATTGTGTTATACATGATTGTTTTGTAAAATAAACTCCAATTCCCAGTCTATGGTGTTTTTATCATAAATGAAACAATATTTGGAAAAAAAATTCTTTTATTTACTTGATTACTTAAATAAATATTTGTTTAAATATAAAAAATATATTGTTATTAAAATAATATACTGAATATTAATGACAATTTGCTTTTTATGTCTCATGGCACAATTTAATACTTCAGTAAAATAAATTCATTAAGAGGAACTATGCCAATTAAAGTGCCTTAACTCAGTGTGTTACTTTCAATTACTGTTTTTTAAAAAAATTATCACTTCATTATACATTTTTAAATTATATATCACAAATATTCATCGTCAATAATTCCTTATCTTCAAAATTTAACGAACGATAACAATGTATACATATTTCTAAATTTTAATAAAGATTCTACATGTCTTTTTTTGAATAGTTCCACCTGGCCCCTCACAGCTTTGGGTAGTTAAATATTGGTTTTGCTAAATCGACTGTGTGCTTACTACCCACAATAACTGGAAGGACTGGAGGAACTGATAAAAATTTGTTTGACGTTTGACACGTTTGTCATCAAAGTTTCTACTAGTTAGAGAATATAACAAAAACAATCTCCAATAAACACCGTCGGTCTGCGGATCAGTCTTCATGGCGGTCGATTCCGAAAGTTTTACTCCGCTGTATGTATATCTAGGAAGTAGAGTTCACGAGACGAGGCACGAGGGGTGCGCGGTGGAGACGAGGTCGGCGGCGGCGGCGGCCTGCAGCACGCGGTTGACGACGGCGCGCGCCAGGCTGCCCACGGCCGCGCCGCCCGCCGCCGCCGCCAGCGCGCCCGGCTCCGCGCTCAGCCCGCTGTCCTGTGTGGGGCGATTGGCATCTCGTTATCAGGTGATTATTGTGTGAGTGATTCGTGTATCGGATACACGGATATAGACTATGTATCGTGGGCTACTTTTCAGTAGCTCTCGACCGTGCTCAGAAGCTAGATCCCTGAGAGCGAAGCTTAGAATATTATAAGAATATTAGATGCGTAGACTAGTCGCAAAGTTTAGTCTACGCTAATATTATATTGTGAGCATAAGCGAGTCATTCATTTTAAGGCCAACTATCAGAAAATGTGATCAGAAATTTGCTATGATGAGAAAGAATGGAAACAGGTATATTATCCATTCCAATGTTATCTTTCTGATAAGTATTAATGAACGCTATTAAGGCTGCATGATAAACTCGTATCGCATGGCTAGAGACTTCCGCAACAACCGCGACCGAAATCCAGACCACAACCAAGCCAGATCATCTTTTAGGGTTTCCACGGATTAATTTGGAGTGGTTCTATGTATACTGGCGAAAACCACACGGCTCTTTGTGACAACTGTCTAGGTATCACATTTTCCCGATTGCGGCCTACGCCACTGCTTCGGAGCATGGACCTCAATGTGACAACTATCTAAACATTATTTCAACTACGTTTTGTAGTTGAATTAAATCATAGTAAATTGCTTGAAAACTATTACTAGTTTTGGTAGGTATTATGTCAACGACATTTAATCAATATTCGATAACAGTTGCAATAAACTCGGTTTGTGTGGAACTACCTAATTGGAATCGTTATCGGTGTCATAAGCAAAATCGAAAGTATAAAAATTTAAATAATTATTCTTTTGTTCATGATTGATAAAATATTTAAACGCACAATAGATTTTTATGAAATTATGATCCCAACCTACCACAAGCCAACCACCAACCACAGATGAGAATAAAATAAAATCAAATATTTTGCAGAATCGGTTTGTAACGATTGTGAATTTGTGTATGTTCGCCTATTGTATGCAAAAAACTGGTAGGTGGTAAAACATGTAGGTAGTGCATGTCACATAGCCCGATTGGGGTTTATCTGTGCATATTGCGGATGATACATATCTTATGCTAGGGACACTGAGCAACTCCAAGTAAAGTTGACCCAATTTAAATAAAGAAAAACTTCGAAATATATGTACTAGCTGACGTGCTCGTCATGTATCGAACGGTCCAAATCTAACGGCTCTTGATTATGACGCAGAATGATGGCAAAGACAGTTTAAGAGTTAACAAAATTTAAAAGAAATCAATGGAACATTAAATTACCTTTGCGTAAGTGTAATTCGCATCATCCAACAAACGGTCCAAGTCTAGCGGCTCTTGTAAACAAAGCTCTGGATTACGGCGCAGTATAGTGGCGACGACACAGAGTAATTCGACGCAGAGTTGGCGCCGCGCCGGCTGAGAGATCCGAACCAACGCTTCTTCTACTAACAACGCGAAAGACAATTCTGATCGTGACATGTTCACTAGCGTCGGATCTGCTGGGATGGAGTGGCCCTGCAACAGACAACTCAAATTAATGTCAAAAAAAATACCAGACAAACGAACTTTCCATCACGATTTTGATCCGATTGATTTATTCGAACCTATGGTCAGAGGCAGGAATTCTACCACTGTGCCAAACAAAACGTTAAAAATATATTTCTTTATTTTCAAATGAGATGGAACTCCGTCTCTTTCCCTTGAATGTAGTAAAAGGCGTCTAAGGGATAGGCTTCAAAAGCCTTAGGGTTCTTCTTTTAGGCGATGGGCTAGCAATCGCTGTCACTATTTGAATCTCGATTCTATCATAAGCCAAACAGTTGAACGTGGTCTATCAGGCTTTCCAAGATTTTGGCTCTGTCCAGCCCGCGAGGGATATATACGTGATTATATGTGTGTATGGATCGAAAAAAGATCGAGGGTATGCTGAGATCCAGCCTAAGATACATCAATAAATATCATGATTATTGTCACAATATTTATTGAAGTAAAGCGTTAGCCAGTCGGTATCGGCTAACAGATATTTTGAAGCTTACTTACGTTTACTATAATACCCTTCGGCGTACGAAGCAGTATATCCCACACTTGTATATAAAAGTGCTTTGGTACTCTGCACAGGCAGCCCTCTAGCTGTCTTCGTTGCAATGGTGTCAATCTGAAAATCCAATACAAATGCTATGTCAAGCGCAACAAATCAGAAATTTAATCTACCACTAACATATTCTCATTCATATTCATCAGTCTGGTTGGATACAGTATACTGCTAGAGTCTGTACTGCATGACTAGTTTGATATAAGACTATGTTTAATAAAAAATATTTATTCTGACTAACAGATATATATGTACAATAATTTATCAGAATAATACAAGATATGTTTGTATAACATATCTCGCATTGTTTTACCTGTTGATCAGAATAAATAATATTTATTTTACTTTCAAAGTCATACTCATAATACATAGTTCCCACAAATGGCATCATCTCAGCATTGCAGAATGGTATCTTGCAGTGGTAAACACACCAAAATAATGAACATCGACCGCTTATGCTTTTATAATTTATCAAAATACAACTCACCCTTTCTCATCAGCCCAGTCCGACACAGTGAGTACAGTTATGAGTAGCGTCCTCAGTTTATACGGCGAGAGGCTCTCTAGCGTGGCGTCCGGTCGTTTCTCGTCCGGGAACAGCTGCAGGTATATCCGGATGGCCTCCAGCACCCAGCCCACGCGGATCTTGAGGATGCCCCGGAACATGTCCGGGTTGGTGCCTATCAGACGCCCGCAATATAGCACTATTTCCTGTAATAAGGTAAGTAAATATGCCAAATGTTCCAAAATTCTTCTTATTTAAATTTTGAAATATTGAAAATTAAACAAGAAATAAAAGATCATATTTCTATACCACATATGCATCTTGTGACACGAACGTGTTACACAAACCCGATAGGAATTTTCGATGCATGACAAAACCCACCGACCCACGCTGCTTCTCACGACATCAACAGAATGTTGGGATACTAGTTTTAAATTGACAAATATTATTTCATAATTGTTCATAAGCGAATCTCTTGTTGTCCAAGCTTCGGGCTACATTACCAAATCAAACGCCAAAAACATTATGATGAACAAATGTTAATTGCTTTTGACCTTATAGCCCTCAATAATCCATCCCGTTACGTTGTTCTGGATTTTACTCTCTCTAACAAATAACCTTTTTTTGTCACTCTACGAACTGGAGTAGAAGTCTACACAGTACCTGCTGCAATACGGCGCCGATGACGTCATAGGGCTGTATGGTGGAGTACATGACGGACTGGATCTCGCCGGGCGTCATCGGCTTGTCGAACACCGTCTCCTTGTGCCCGATAACGCCTACCATTAACTATGCAAACAATTTTTAATTTAAATATCATCGTAAGACATATGAAATAGAAATAGATTTATTTCAAAATGGGATACAAGGTATACCACTTAATGACGTCATCACTACTTACTTAAATTCAATCTACTACTGCATGCTTAATTAATTTAATGATTAAGATCTTCCATCCCCGTTCTAGCATAACACGCGCGACGTCGTTTTTATCGCGCGATATCTGTTTCGCTATTTATTATCGCGTGAAATGAGGCAGCGATAGCTTTTCGCGCGATTTAAACTGCGTCGCGCGTGCCATACGGGGGAAGCTCATGATATAAACGTGTAAACCTTACTTGCTTCCCGTTGACCAGCACGGTAGTGATAAAAGGGCTGATAGAGTCCACAGTGTGGTTGAGTCTTGACGAACAATATCTGACAGCGCGCCAGTGACGCAGCACGCCCGCTGTCTGGTACAAACTCTTCAGCGAGTCCAACGCGGTTGCGCCGTTAACCTTGGTATTTCCATTTAAAATGGTTAACTAGTAGCAGTTTTCAACGATGCAATGATGCAGATTACTCATATATGTATTAATAGAATTTAAAGTATCTGCGAATTAAGTAACAAAAAAGGCAATATATTCAGCTTCATGCTTTACATTAGTTTGAACTGTATGTATTTTTGTCCCCGTTTATCTCGCGTTTCGCTGAACCGATTTTGATGCGGGTTTCAGAAAAGTGTTAGGAGAAGGTTTTAAAAATTAAACTGAATTAAAAAAGGGGGATATCAGGAGGAAACTAGCGTATTCAGATGACTAACAATTATCAAAGCTGATTTGGGTTCCCCTGATAAGGGCTTACAAAGGTTAAAAGTGAACCCCGGGCATCTCCCCAGAAAAGATCCCCAAATCTGAACAAACGCCAAAAGGATAATTAAACAGATCTGGCAAAATTAAAAAATGTTTGACAACTTTTCCTTACCTCATACAAAGGCCCTTCTCTTTCCAGGAGGATGCCCCACAACTGGCACTGAGCGTAAATATTATCAGTCGCCCTCAAAGCGCTGACAATGTCCGGAGTAGAGCGGTGTTTGTACGACTCGTAAGATACTGTGTCCTCTTTATATGTGAGGGTACGAGGGACATCAGTAAGTGATTGGTAGCCGATGTACTCGTGTTCTAATTGCTTGAACTGGGTGAACATCTCGGAGGGAAACTCGCCTTGGCTCATGAAGTCCAAGTGTTCTGCAATGACAGGTTTTTATGTCTACGAGCAAACAGTAGCCGGTCCCTCACCATGGAGAACTTTAGCGCCACAAACGAACCGTGAAAGTAGGATTATATGTAACATACTAAGGAAGCTGTTATTATAATTTTTTTTCAGAATTCCGCAATAACAAAGTTCCGGGCGATAGCTACTGCTACAAAATTCACAACCCTCAGCCATGAAGATGTACCTCCAAAAAGAAGAAACATTTTTTGTTCAACATAGCTCTCGGAAAAAATTGATTTCTTCGATAGAAATATGCCTAGAAATACTATATAGTGCTCACCCATGCACGAGCTAGAGATGAGGTTTTGCAGACGTCCGAGGCGCACTTTAACACCGTCGCAGTGGCCCTTCTTGAGCATCGCGAACAAATCCAACATCTGCTTGAAGTGCGGGTCTCGCATGTGTTCTTCTCGCACCAATAGGCAGACTGTCGGACGGCCGGACAGTCGCCAGTATCTGAATTTTATTAAAAGGATACGTTACGCTAGAAACGTTATTTGAAATAAGTCGTACTCGCTCTACCTATATATGAATTAGGTATAAAATATATTTTTCTTTTCGAGTCCTAAAGGGATGGTTTACTCAACCATCAAGAAATAATCATGAGGAATAAATTGTATATAGAAAAGGTACTCACTTTCCGACAAACTGTAGCTCTGTTTTAATATCGTCAATGAGAAGCGCCATGTCTCGGTATAGATAGAATTCTGATACTTCAAATATTAGTGGATAGCACAAAACAGTCATTCCACAAACTCTGTAAATCTGGAAATAAAATACGTTGAACATCAAATGACTCCAAATCGGTGCAAGCGGCCGACTAAGACACAAGAATCAACTTACTACCTATTTTTATATATGATTATTTTATTCGAATAATTTTTTTTTTTTTTTATTTTGAATGAATACTTGCCTTACTTGTCCCTAAAGATCCTACAGGACGTATTGGTCGGCCGGTGAGCTTCAATTTTTGGCATACACCTAATTCTCTATACACGTGTACCAGTTGCGTCGAGCTGCATATCTAAATACAAGTTAACAATAATAGAGATTTTAATTCTTAACACAATTATCATATAGAGCTTTTAGAAAATGGGTGTTCAAAAAGAGAGAACAGGGGAATTACAAATATCATCATTCCCTTGATCTTGTGACCAGTTAACATGGAGAACCTTACCCAACTTGGATTATGGACTATAGTTGCTGCCGCTTCCCATAAGACACGGTCAAAAGATAGAGGAAACCTATTTTTAAGTTCTGGAAATATTTTTCTACACGATATGTTCTAGATAAGTGAGGTAGTAGATACTCACTTGAACCGGTTCAACTTCATGCGGCGTTTGAGTCTGAATGCCATAGGTGCCCATCATAGCTTGCAGGCGCATTGACTCAGCTATTAGAACCACTTGCACCACTAGGTCCGTCGCTATGCCCTGTGTAATATTCAATATTATACAAACTGCACATACCAGTATGAGTGATGGTGGACTCATAGTAAGGATTTGTTGCGTGCGATTCATAATGCATTTCAAGGCGTGAATTTTTTATCTGCACTAGACACAAGATGCGGGCTTATGCAAAGATGCTCCAAGCCTAATTTCATTTTCATTATAATAAAAATATGATTAAACAATGTACATTTTCGTATATGTACTTAAATAAAAGATAGATTTTGCAATACTATATTATTAAAAAAATTATGTACACAATAAATATTTGTGAGAATTATCATTTTGAATATAACGAACACTGGCATATTATAATATTTATAGGTGAAGAAATTATTTCCCCGTTTTGCATTCTTATAAACTTTTTTACATTATTTACTTTTTTCGTTATATTTCCTTGTATGAACAGTGGACAACACATACACAAATCAAATCTATAATTAATAATCTTATAATCAAATTCACTACTATAGCTCAGGCACATTTTAGTTTCAAATTAGATCTTAAGTTGGTAAATAAAGCTAGTTTTAAAGCAATTAGATTAAATCTAAAACTTGGCGACAATGATATATAGAGGGAAAAATTAAATATAAAAGAATAGAACTCGAGCTCCATTCATGCAAATATTTCTTTTAGAAATTTCACGATATATATTATTTTTATCTTTTTAGAAATCATGCTCGAAACCCAGACTGTGCGTCGATACTTACAGGTGCCGAGTACTTGGCCTGTGGTCGGTGCGTGAAAGTAAAAATTTTGAAAGTATGAGTGTTAGCCAATGTTAAAATAATAGGTGATGGTATAAAGTATTCATTATTTTATACTTTAACCTTATGTTCAACCTATACAAATACTAGCTTCTGCACGGTGCTTCGCTTTCGTGGGAAATTCCAGAAAAAAGCCTATGTCACTCCAAGGTTTATTCAGTATCTGTGCTAAATATCGTTAAAATCAGTCCAGTAGTTTTTAAGTTTATTCGTTACACAGATACAAATATTTTCTCTTTATTATTAGTGTGGATATCATTGATATAATATGCATGAAATCCATTTCATTGAAGTATAATGGCATTTTTGTAAAATAAATTATCCTAATTACGGGCAGACAACAGTTTATGGAAATCAGGTGAGCGTATAGTCTATTTTACAACATTAAAAAGTAAAATAACCTGAAAAGCGGAATATCTCCCGGCGCGACGTGGTCGGTTGTAAGACGGCAGGTACCTGCGGATGGGGTCGAGTTCGTTCACGTGAAGCAAGCCGCCAGTCAATAACTGCGCCAGTACGAACATCGACTGTGCCCATAGAAATAATCCACCTGTGTCTAACCAATGATATATTAGCCTTTAGAAAATTCTAGAAATGCTGCTTAACTACTAATTTACTATTGTGTCTATTGGATTTATTGCTCTTTATTTGGACGACGAGATTGCTAAAAGGCATCTACAAAAAGCAAACATGCAGTGCTGGGTTTGTAAAAATTAAATTTACACTATTGTAGGTAAGCTAAAATTACGCTTTATGGGGAAGAGTAGAATTAAGTAATACTTTTGGTGAGGGATAGTGACGCCCTAAAATAGACTTCTTATAGCAAGGTGATTTAGAATTAAGAATATACATCGGAGATAATTGTATGTAGTCGGGAAAATCTGAAATCCCAAAATATTATCATCTTATACAACTTAATGACTATTGATTTAAATGTTATAGGAAGTTCTCTACAGAAAAGCTTAGTTCTTCTTATAAAAATAAACCTTATCGGTTTAACATCAAAATATATTTTTGATTATTGCTACTGAATGTAGATATTACAAATAAAACATGAAATTTTAGTTACAAGCAAGTTAAACGAAAATGTTTATTTTTACAAAGTTGTGAAAGTGAGGAAAGAAAATGTGTTTCTTCATAATTCTAAAGTATTAGCTTTTTGATTTAAATTAGCACTAAGCGAAATTGGTAGCCAATAAAATGTTAGCAGAAGATCAGATGAAACAAAGATTTGCCTACTGATAGTTGCTTTTACCTTTATTTTCATTATCTGCCGGGTGATCTGTAATTATTATACAATAGATTGTTCAGCTGAATTTAAAATGTATGTTAACATATTATTTTTGTATAACACATTATACGAGAGCTGAAAGAATAAAAATTTATCAAATGCGCCCCTTCTCAATGATGGCACTGATCGATATTTCACATTAACATTTATAGTGATTGTTGCCGTAATATATATTTTTTTTTATTTAAAAAGATTAAAGATATTTTTGATGTAACGCAACTTACTTGCAGGTACCCTTCGTACTGAGTTGGGTTCACTACGCTCATTGTCGATGCCCTCACGCGGAACGTAATAATACCAAGGAATAACAGGATCTGTAAAATTTTAAAATAAATAAATATACACACCATTTTACAACCTATACCTACAATATAAGGTGTCGGTTGGTGTTCAGTCTATTGGAGGAGTTTAAGTATATTAACCACCATGTGCCGTGTGGTTCCCGGCACCATTACAAAAAAGAACAGGATCACTCCATCTCTTTTCACATGGATGTCGTTAAGGGCGTCTAAGGGATAGCCTTATAAACATGCGATTCTTTTTTTAGGCGATGGACTAGCAAACTGTCACTATTTGAATGTCAATTCCATTACTAAGCCAATTGTCAACCCCGCAACGGATATATGGATGATTATATGTGTATATGTATGTATGATTACCTCCGAATTCGTCCATGTAAATTCTATTTTTCAATAGTTTCTGATATTCCTCCACTTGTTCAGGTAATGTCCGAAAAACGCCATCAATGATCATGAAGACATAAAACAAAGGCCATTCCGACTCAATGCCATCAAATTCCTTTAATTCTCCTTCATGATAGTACCTCCTGTTAGGATCTTCAAGAACACATTTGTATCCATCACGGCTGAACCGCTTAAAACCATATTTTCCCTTAAGTCGCCGTAATATGTTTGTTTTTGTCAATTGCAATAAATGTTCTTCATGTGTGGCAAAGGCTGGGAATGATATGGTGGGTAGTAGGGCGACATCTACACCCTGCAATAAAAATATCAATAAACTTTAAATGTAATCGATTGATCTGTTGTTTGTGAATAATAATTCTGTTAATATAAAAACATATTTTAGAGAACTAGTTTAGGAGATGTAATATCTTTATCTTATAAGTACCTCAACAACTGGTATTGTCCAAATGTTTAGGACAAATCACTAAACAAAGTTAAGCTTTTATAATATACTCGCTGTTGCCCATAACATCATATGCGGTAAAAGTTTACTGACAATCATTCATCCCCTCTTTAAAATCAGTCCAGTGGTTTAGGTGTGAAAGCGTACACAGATATACAGATTTACTTTCGCACTTATAATATTAGTAGAGATAATAAGCATTTACTTATGTTTTATTATACATTATAAAAATACATTAAATATATAAAAGAGTATATTATGAAAAACTTATATCAAAAGTAATTACATACTTTAGAACTAGATTCTCTTGGAAGCATAGTTTCAAATATACTTCTGTTTCTATTGTGTGCATCAATATCAACATAAACTACACTCCAAGATGCTCCCTTGTCTCCAAACAAGTTGCAGCCATTAATTGCTTCCAAGGCAGCCTTGGCCATACCTAAAATTAAAAATAAAATACACCATTACAGACAAGGTGAATGCCAAAAGAAAGACACATCAAAATACTTTAAACATTTACCAATAGAGGAAGCATGAATTTCAGGTTTTCCATCATTATATTTAGAGCCTCTTTCCCACATTCCATAATCAGGAGTTCTGTATGCACGCTCCACATAATAAACTAAATTTTGCACAAATGCTACTTCATCCTGTAAGTAAAAAAAATATATTAATTCATACAAAAATTTGAGCATTTCAAAAAATTTACAATAACATACTATGGGCACACATACTTGTGTATAAATAATCTGCAACCCTGAAGTAATCATCTGAACGAGGAATAATAAGTACAAGGACACAACATCTATCTGCAAGTGATGATACTCTTCATCACTCAGCACAGGCTCGCCTGTAGTGAGGTGGAACTTAACATGGAGAGAGTGTGCTGCGCTCTGTCGTGTCTTGAAAGCCTCCACCCTTGCAGACTGCTTCACCCAACACTCAAGGATGCCACGCATACATTTCACTGTACTTTGGCCTAACTCATGAGACTTTCCCCGATCATCATCAATACGTCTATAAGGTAAACATTTTTAATTCCACATTATAAAACAAGCAATTGTTTTTAATTCAATGTATTACAAAAAGCCATGCAATAAAATGAACTTTATTGGAACAAATAAGCAATTGGTGTATCAATTTGTTATTAATTCAATATACTTCATAAAATTGTGCCTCTTTCCTAGTAGGGTAGGCAGAACACATTATTCCATTTTCTTGAAATCAAATTATGATAACAAAAAAGTTGTATTCTACTGTTTACTGCTCTGATGGTATTGAAAATTATACCTGTAGGCCTGGTAGAGTCCCCATACTGCAGATGCACAATATATACTGTCCCTCACACTGGCCACATGGAGATCAGATGATATGACGGGAAACAGACCAGTTATTGGACTTTGAAATCTCAATAGCTGTCTTTTTACTGAAAAATATAAAGATATAAAAGAAAAATTAAAAATATGATTACTACTTCTAAAATCTTAATGAACAATCAAGCAGCCAAATTTTAGTTCACTGTAAATCATTGGCTTGGTGAGAAAATAGGAAGATAACAGTCATACATACCAATAGCATAGTATATATCAAGCTGCCTTACGGTGTCTTCATAGTTTGAAATCTTTAAAAACTGATGAGCATTAATATCATCTATGCTCCCCTGACGAATCATTATGTCTGTTGCAGCCTGAAAAATGGATATAACAATTTTAGAGGTTAACGGAACATCAATGTAATCTACTGAAGAAAAAGATATTTACATAATATGGTACCAACTTTTCTTCTTTATGAAATATTAAATATTTAGCAGAACAATACAGCGTTAGGACATTTTACATACATAAAAGTCTCAAGTAATTTGTTAAACTAGATCGAAGAACGAGAATTAAGCTTTCTCGACATTGAAAGGTCACATATATACCACAAAATGTACCAAACCACAAACAGATCACAGAATAAATTGAAATTGACAGATGAAATGAATAAATAAAACAAACATATGATACAACAACAATCAAAAACAAAAATGTATTATCGAAAACGAAAGTGTTCGTAAGTGTTTGTGATCATACAGTCAGACACAGACAGACAGACAAAGAAATATAAAAAAAATATTTACATTGTTCGTCTGTCTGTATCCGTTTAGTCAAAATATTAAATGTACAGACAAAATATTTTTACCCTTTTTATTGTACCTATGTAGTATTTTGATTTTCAGTTTTTTTTTTAAAATAAAATACTCAAACAACTCTAAAAAAATATTTTTAATAAAAAAAACATTTTGTTTTTATTGGGGCTCGAACTTGGACCGTCAATTTTCACAGTCTCACGCGCCAACCACTGGAGCATCGAGGCCGTTGCGATGTTGTGAAATTAAAGTAGACTACATACATACATATGGTCACGTCTATATCCCTTACGGGGTAGACAGACCAACAGGCTTGAAAAAACTGAATGGCCACGTTCAGCTATTTGGCTTAATGATAGAATTGAGATTCAAATAGCGACAGGTTGCTCGCCGATCGTCTAAAAAAGAATCCCAAGTTTGAAAGCCTATCCCTTAGTTGCCATTTACGACATCCATGGGAAAGAGATGGAGTGGTCCTATTCTTTTTTGTATTGATGCCGAGAACCACACGGTACTAAAGTAGACTAACAAACCAAAAACTTTTTACGTGAGAATTACGCATGTTATGTACGGTAAAACCAGAATATTATCAAACTGATTTTCACTTATATTTATACAATGATAAACAGAGATCGGAATAGGTAGATTTATTTTATGTACTTGCATCATGAATTACCATAGAAAGCATAACATGGATAAGCCTCTTTTCCGGGATTCCATTTCAGTACTTACACTTACAGTAAACTACATTGTCCGCGGGTAACATAGGACTACAATTTACGTGAACGAAGTCGGGGAAAAACAGCTACCACTAATATATTCTTCATCCCACTTGTAAAAATTCCGGAAAAAATCTTAATAATTTTCAAATCCCGCAATCCCGGACGGAGGCATGTCCATATTATATATACGTTTCAGTTCATTGACCCCAATTCAATCTACCTATTCCGATCTTAAAAGATAAATGACTTTGAATTTTAAATTTCGTAACTTATTTGCAGGCAAACTCATGCCTTGAGTTCATTCAAATGTCGATAACTTTTTTTTTAGTGAACCGATTTTGATGAAACAAACTTTAAATGTTTTTCTGAGTTAAAACTTTCACCAATTGCTTTGTTTTAAGTAAATCGGTTCAGTACTTTCGGAGATAATCGTGATCATACTTACAGACAGACAGACAGACAAGAAATTAAAAAATATATTTCTGCTTTCTATTATTCATTCTAAGTGTCCCTTTATCCATTTCAGTCAAAAACACTCAATGTACAGACAAAATATTTTTACTGTTTCATTATACATTCAGTCAGAAAAGTATCGGGAATGGATTATTTATTTATGGTTCCAAATTCAAATTTTTGTTTTTTTGTTGTTGTTAGATTGGCACAACTGTTTTCCATTTTGGCGCGGAGTTTGAGTTGCATCTGTTGTTTACATTAAATACAGTGCTATTTTTAGTTATATCATATCTAGTGTGTATTGCTAATTTCATAATGGATAAAAACATCGAACAAAGAGTTTGTCTTAAATTTTGCATTGCCAATGGAATATCGTGTTCGGAGTCACTGAAAATGTTACAGAAGGCTTACGGTGAATCGACTTTATCAAAAACTCGTGCTTATGAGTGGTACAAAGCGTTCAAAAGCGGTCGAGATGTGATGGAAGATTTGCCTCGCTCTGGTAGGCCATCAACGTCTGCAACTGAAGTTAACATCGCAAAAGTGAAGGAAATAGTGACTGAAAATCCTCATTCAACTTTGAGAGAGATAGCCACCGAACTTTCTGTATCTCACGAGTCGATCCGTACCATTTTAACTAATAATTTGGGTATGAAACATGTTGCCGCTCGGCTAGTCCCAAAAGACCTGAATTTTTTTCAAAAACTCAATCGCATGAGAGTCGCTGAGGACATGCTAGAACGAGTCAATTCCGACCCAACATTCATGAAACGCATTGTTACTGGTGACGAGACGTGGGTTTACGAGTTTGACATGCAAACTAGTCAACAAGCTTCGGAGTGGCGCCTTCCAACTGAACCAAAACCGAAAAAACCACGCCAAAGTCGTTCAAAAGTCAAAGTCATGTTGACTGTTTTCTTTGACTATCGCGGTGTTGTGCACTCGGAATTCTTGCCGGAAGGTCAAACGGTAAATAAGGAATATTATTTGAGTGTTATGCGGCGTTTAAGAGAGCAAATCCGACGAAAAAGGCCAGATTTGTGGAAAGAAAATTCTTGGATTTTGCACCATGATAATGCACCTTCGCACAAGGCCATCATTGTGAACGAATTTTTAACCAAACACTCAACAAATACCATCGAGCAACCACCATATTCACCAGATATGGCTCCAGCCGACTTTTTTCTTTTTCCTAAACTCAAATTACCACTTCGTGGCACCCGTTTTCAATCGGTAGAAGACATAAAAGAGAATTCGCGGCGAGAACTGACCTCAATTCCGGAAACAGCGTTTAAAAAATGTTTTGATGATTGGATTATTCGTTGGCGTAAGTGTATCGTTTCTAAAGGAGCATATTTTGAAGGTGATAAAATAAATTTGGATGAATAACAAACAGTTTGTGTATTATTGATCTTTTCCTGCTACTTTCTTGACAGAGTAGTATGTAGGTATAGATAAAAGAACACAAAATTAATTTGACGCCCCTATTACAAGTTCAAATATAAAGTATAAGGTCATCATTACCGTAGGTCTAGCCTTCAAGCACGCGTTTGCCTTTACGAGCTTGTTTGTAGGAGTAAGAACAACATTTATTAAAATATGTAATTGATCGGCAGATAAGGCAGTGTCCAGGGTGTGGTCAAAACATCACATACCAAACAAATATTTAAAAACTGTAGCACCCCCTTTCTGATCCCGAGTTACAAATAGGAAAACGCTTTTGACTGTGAATGTACGTTCATGGTTCATTGTCAAATTGACATTGTTCTTTTTAATATCTGTGAACTTGCAAGCAAAGCAAAGATTTTTGTGCGTCGTGGCGTGTCTTACTTGTGTCATTGTCAATTTATTTTATTTCCTTAGTTTATGTTGTCAAATCAAAATCTTGACAAAATACCTACGTACCTACAAAAATTTACTTGAATAGGATTTTTGGAAGATAACATTTCCCAAAAATCCATGCAATACAAAGTATTCGGTTTTTAAAATTGAAGGTCGAAAATCTTTAGAATCACTTTCAAATCTTTAATTAAACTTATCTGTAAAATTACTCACAGGTTAGTGAAATCTATATAACAAAGTTATAAAGGTACCTTACTCCTTGTTTTTCTTCTTGTTACGAACACTATATTTGTAAACTTCTTTATTTTGCATTTTAGAAACAGTATATTTATCATCAATGTAGTTGACGGTCTTAGCCAAAATAATGAGTGATGAAAAGAAATATGGAAATGGAGAAACAGACAGCAATCAAAGTACACAGGTTTAAAATCATAAAATTTCTTGAATTTGTTCTAACCGCACGTACCTATTTCACAATAAATTATTTTGAAAAATATTTAAAAATATATATTGAGTCACTAACATTACCATTGGTGCTTTGAAAGAGGAGAATATTGTAATTAAAAGTTTTGCCAAAAAAAAATAATTCAATTGAGATTTTATATCCAAAGTTACATGGTTATTTATGTAATTTTTATTATTTTCAGTTTTACACTTTTAAATTAGCTACTTAATTATTCTATATTTTGCATACTAGACTGATTTCCAGTAAACTTAGATATTATGTATAGGTAGTTATTGAAATCTGTTTTAGTGTTAAGACATTCATGAGACTTCATACTACTAAAGATCTTACTGTTGTGGTCGTCATTTTACTAACTGTGGGAAGGCACTATGTGTTTGCACCAGCAACTAACATTACATACAGCTTTTGTGTCACTGATGAATTTGCTATTACTTTTTATTAGTCCATGAAAAGTATAAGATCTGTGTTTTCAGGCAATGTTTTAAAACTTGTTTGGTTATATGTAAAAAAAAAAAACTAAAACAGGTGGTAAGGCAATGTGTATCTTCCTGTTGCCATCTTAAATTAAAACTGTGTTAATTTTATAGGTTTAGCTTTTTTTTACTGCAATTTTGCCTGTGCGCAATTAATGCCCTCCTCCTCGCGTCGTATACCTCATTGCTGAGGGTCGTGACTCCCCCGCCGAATCACTTTCTCTTTGATCTCTTCCTTCCACCTGTTGCGATCCTTTGCGTCGTGGAGGGCCTTATGGAGATCGGTGTTTAGTGACGATCGGATTTGATCCGACCATCTTGTAGGGCTGCGACCTCTAGGTCTTTTTCCGTCAACCTGGCAATTAATGCCACATACCAAAAAATACAAGTTTTTCATAAATCACTTTACTTTTTACTGGGATTAAATCCCGTGTCCATCTCTGTACTCCACCCTATATGCATGTAAAATTTCATGCAGAATAGTTCAGTGGTTAAACTGAAGAGGTAACAACTTTCACTTTCACTACCTACCAAAAAGCAACAAATAAAACACCACCTACAAAAAGCCACGAATGAAGTGCCTACAAAAGAATACACGTTTTTCGCAAATCCCACGGAACTATAGTTTTTGCTGGGATGAAAGATACCTTATAGTTGGTTCAGTTCAGTAGATAATGCACGAAGAGGTAACAAATTAACTTATGCATTTATAATATTAGTTGGGATTATTTTTCAGTCGCAGATTGACCTATTCAACCTCATTGCTGGAAGTTGGCCACCAGCCCCTCGTGAGCCCGAGCGCCCCGAGTATGGATCAGTGCCCAGGAGCCCCAGGCGAACTATGCAGCGCTCACCGCAGAATGAGCGAGTGAAATCTCTAAACCTTATCGCACACCTAGCGCCGGAGCGACGTCGCAGAACAACACATACAGCCCCACAACAAACCCCTGCAGAAGAAACAAGACCAAAGAGCAAAATGGTCCAAGAACCCAAGAAAGTGGAAACGGGCATCCTAGTTGGTGTGTATTGGGAACATTAAAAAACCATGTCAATGTCAAAACAAGAAATTAAAAAAAAAATTATTAAAATCTGCAATAAAAAAAATAATTGGCGAAATAATTAAGAGAAGAGATATCTATCTATATATATATCTAAAATAAATTCCGAAACAACATCATACTGATTTAGATGAAATTTGGCATAGTAGATTCCAGAACAGTATTTGCTTATTTTATTCCTAGAAATTCCCACATGAACAAAGTCATAAGCAGAAGCCAATTAAGCCGCATAACAGTGTTATGCCTATATGACATTGAGAAAATAAATCATTGTATATGTATATGCATGTTGCATGGCTATACAGATATAGACAGGGTTAATATATGTATGTACAATAGTAAAATTATTACACCAAATTATGGATTTATAATAAATAATCAACTTACCATTCTTATTAGACTTCACACCTTAACAATTAGTAAACACAACACTGCAGCACCGGTTAAACAAAAACTGTTCATAGGTTGTCCTATTTTAGCTTTCCTAGTTTCTAAAATTAGCGGCGCGTAGCAGACGGCCGGCCGGCTGTTATAACGAGTGTGCCCTGAAAAATGTCGTACGCGTATTTACAGGAATTGGATCTCAACGAAGTGCCTCTCTGTGTTTTTGAATTAGAAGAAAGTGTGTATATTTTGAATAATTTAAGTTAAATATTATAGTATACCTATCATTGAATTACCATCTCATTACCATTACACACATATTGCTGTGCTGCTCATACTTTATCGTTATCTCAGTCTGATCTATCGTTAATATTTGTTTATTTATGGACTATCGGCCCGCCACGGCTTTGCCCGAACCTTTATATTATTAATCATGTATAAATTTTCATGGCCGATTCAGTATTTCCGAAGATTAACCCTTACAAACAATCAATGAAACTCCTCTGTACAAAATTAGTATAGATTTTTCCAATTTCGCAGATGTTTGCGGCGGTGATGCTCCCGAAGAGGTTTACGATTCGCCAGCACTTGGCTCCCCGCGGCCGGTAGCATCTTCCAGGGCTTCGCCACTTCAACTGCAAGAAGATATCGGAGTCGGATCGCTAGTTGAAGTGGCCACGGATGTTGATCAACATTACTATGGTGTTGTACGATGGATTGGGATGATTGATGGTAAAGACATTTATTTTCCAATAATTTATGTAGGTATGTTTATCAAGTTAAAGTTCACCCAAAGGTTACTTACCTTTTTACTTAAAACGTTTGAAACCTTGTGAAATTATCTCAAAATGTTGGTGGCTGTAATGGTTACTATAATGCTTGATAACAAGAAAAATTAAGTAATGCCATAAATAAGTAAGCGGCTTTAGAGAACCAGTGACTATTTCTAATAAACTCCAATACCAAGCCATTGGCCTTTGACTTGGTGCCCTAGACGAGAAAGAAAATAGTAAGCAAGAAGGAAAGAGAAGAGCGAAGTATATAAAGATTTATGGTGTTAAGAATACTAACTTTATGGTACCTATATTATTATCAGAGACAATGACCGCCGGCGTGGAACTCGAGCAGAGCGTATGCGGCTTAGGCGACGGCACGCGTGGAGATTCGCGCGTATTTTCTTGCACACCGGGGCGTGCTCTATTCGTGCCGCTTCCTCTGTGTCGCCGCGACGCCAGGTTCCGCGACACTCCGCCGCCGGACCGGGCTGATCTCCACGATGACGATGATGACCAACAGGTACGATGACCCATACCCTTCCATAAAGCCAGAAGTTCAGATGGTCTCAACCAATTCTCGTCCTGCTGTCACTGTGTCGTCGCGACGACGCCAGGTACCGCGAAAACTCCCTCGCTGGACCGGGCAGATCTCCACGATGACGATGATGGCCAACACGTTAAAAAAAGCAACCCTAATCATACTCGTACGTATAATGTTTTTAAATCAGATGGATCTTGCAAGTTCTCAAGCGCTGTCGTTGTATCGCGGCGACAGTAGTTTATGATACGCTGGACTGTGCCGATCTCTCCTATGACGATTCTATTGTGTTGTCGCTACGCTAGGTTCTGGGATACCCTCCCGAACCGGGCCAATCTCTACAATGACTGGTGGTCAGTTCATATACACAATCACCATGACAATCTGTGACAAACCAACAACTACGAGATTTTATTTAATTAGAAGAACCTTTGAGCTTTATTTTCGTTCACAAAAATTTCCAACTTTAATATTCATATACTTGAAATTGTTTAAGCTGTCTATTTGATAGATTTGACTTGACTTATGATTGTTCCCTAGCCGGAGTGCCCAGTGGTGGCGGGCGTGGTGCCGCCGCTGAGTTCGCTGGGCTCTCTGGCCGGCAAGAACCGCGGCATCCAAGGCCACCACAACTCCTGCTACCTCGACGCCACGCTCTTTGCCATGTTCACCTTTACCAGCGTGTTCGATGCTCTGCTGTATAGACCGCCGGAGCCGGAGGTACACTTTGATGACTAGAACACATGTTACATACATACACATAATCACGTCTTTATCCCTTACCACAGATACTTTATTCCTTTAGACAGAGCTTAAAGTCTTGCAAAGACTGAAAGGCCATGTTCAGTTGTATGGATAAATGATGTCATTTAGATTTAAATACAGACATCACCTAGGAACAATCCCAAGTTTATTAGTCTATCCTTAAGTCGCTTTTTACTGTATTTATGGATAAGAAATGGAATGGTCTTATTCTATACGTCAAGAACCGCACTTGACATGTTAATTAATTTACATTCTTGTTACACAGATTTTGTTTTCTATTAGGACTCGCCTCACTACGCGGAAGTGCAACGCGTCCTCCGCGAGGAGGTGGTGAACCCTTTACGCAAGCACGGCTACGTGCGCGCCGACCGCGTGATGAAGCTGCGCACGCTGCTGGAGCGGCTCTCCTCCGTGCCCGGCCTCACTTCCGAGGAGAAGGTGAGGCCGAACTCACTGATATAGCTTTATGGACACACGGATACGAGGGAATTTCGGGATATCATCTGTTAGTGCTCCTTTAGACCACATACGGAACCTACATTTCAATTTCAAATGCTCTGCTCAATCCAGCAGCTTGATCTTTGCTTGATATATCAGTCAGCCAGTCTGTTCAAATATAATAATGTTAAATTGGTACTTTATTTTTACAGGATCCAGAAGAGTTTTTAAACGGATTAGTTGCACAATTATTAAGAGCAGAGCCCTTTCTGAAGCTGTCGTCGGGGCAGGAGTCATTTTGTTACCAGCTTTTCGTAGAGAAGGATGAACAAGTCTCACTGCCAAGTGTTCAACAACTGTTGGAACAATCGTTCGCCACTTCTGGAGTCAAGCTTAGTGAAGTAAGAACATAAATTATAAATGCTGAATAATTTCATTGCGCACTGCAATTTACTGTGTATTTGTATTCATATTACCTATTAATAATGATTGTTTTCTTCTCAATAGGTTCCGGCAGCTTTCATAATACAAATGCCGAGGTTTGGCAAGCAGTATAAACTATATCAGCGAGTGCTGCCTTCGCCTTTGTTAGACGTCACAGATCTTATCGAAGGATGTAAGTGTTTTATTCCATTATTAAAAGTCCTGGTAGTAGTAGGCTTGAATGAGACTTAACTAGAAAAATATTTTAACAGAAACGAACATATTCTATACCTATTACTATTGGTTTTTGTGGGGGTAGATTGAGTTTCACCTGTCCATTTAAAATTCGACTTTACCGTTATTTTCGGACCAAAGCTTAAAAATGGACCTACTTTAAAAATTAGAGTTTTGTCAGAGTATTCTAAATTCATATTCAAATGTTGAAAATGGAACGTGCACTGAAGAGTAATAGTTTGGGTGTGCGGCAGTGCCGCGGCAGTGCACGGTGTGCGGCTCGCTGGCGCGCTGGGAGTGCGGCGCGTGCGCGCGCGGCGCCGCGCTCGAGGCGGGCGCGCTCTGCTCCGCCTGTCTGCGCCTCACGCACGCCTCCAGGCACAACCACAAGGTACCTACAGATTCATTCCTCTGCCCAAGCTCTTTTCGGAAAATCCAATCTTAGTCCACCCTTAGATCATATAAGGAACCTACATACGTATATCAAGCCTGTAGACCCAGTGGTTTGGGCTGTACGTAGTATGTTAATCAATCACTCAGAAGCGAATTTATATATAATGATAAAACTATGCCTCCTTCCCGCAGGGCAGGCAGACACTACATCTTATTACTTGCGTTGATCCCTGTATGCTTACTTTTAGTGTTCTTCCTCTTTCGTATTTGAAATTGCTTTAATTTGAAATTTTTTTATGCATACGAGCCTAATGACGTGAATAACATAAATATGCTGGATCGAATATTAGCATGGACTAGATTTTAGACACCCTTTGATTTTCGAGTGTCCTCAGTTCTAAAAATATTATTAATGCCTATCTAATGTACGAGAGTCAAATTCATGATATCACTTTCTAAAACATTGTTTAAAATATTATATATTTGTGTTGACAGGCGACCCCACTGACCGTGAGCGACGAGTCGGCAAACATGTTGGAATCATGTCCTGTGCCTCGCGTGTACATGGAACTATTCGCAGTGCTGTGCATCGAAACCAGCCACTATGTGGCCTTCGTCAAGGCTGGCGTGGGCCACGACGCGCCCTGGTGCTTCTTCGACTCCATGGCTGATAGGAAAGGTGCATATGGGCATACATAGATACAGTCACGTCTATATCTCTTGCGAGGTTGACAGAGCCAACAGTCTTGAAAAGACTGAAAGTCCATGTTCTGCTGTAAGGTGTTTTTATAAAAATCACTATTGTTCTATTAAGATCCACGGAGTGTGCATCGAGACCTCGTACGACGTGACAATCCTTTGGAAAAATTTTGCAATATCGACTGTTAGACCAGCCCTATATTTCCTAAATAATATACAGGTTACATAACCTCAATGTCCTCAGTGGACTGTACGATGTCTGTCAGTTAAGTCATTAACACAACAATTTTATTTATATTGATTAACTTCAGTATGCCCAACGCTCCAGGTTAAAAGCAGCCGGAATTCTGGGAAATCATTTCTTAATGCCCACTAGACCACTTAAAAAAAATTAAAAAATATAGACCCACATTTTGAGGTGTTCGTCAAGTGAATCAATCAATTTCCTCTTCATAGATATAAGGTTAACGGTTCGTTTCGGCAGGCGAGCGCCACGGCTACAACATCCCGGAGATCGTGTCGATCTCGTCGCTGAGCTCGTGGCTGTCGCTGGAGGCGGGCGAGCGCGCGGCCGCCGCGCCGCCGCCGCACGCGCGCCGCCTGCTCGCCGACGCCTACATGTGCTTCTACCGCAGCCCCGACGTGGCCATGTACCGGTAGCCACCAGTGTTCACAGTTAAATGGCTTATTATTTTACTTTATGCGTTTACTAAAAATAGAACTATGACATATGTACGTACAGGTTGTCTGGTAAATCGCGTTACATGTTTAAAAAGGCCACTCAGTGATTCTCGTTCCAAATAATAAGGAAAATATATACATACCTACATATAATCACGTCCATATCCCTTGCGGGGTAGAGCCAACAATCAAAAAAGACTAATAAGCCACGTTTAGCTGTTTGGCTTAATGATAGAATTGAGATTCAAATAGTGACAGGTTGCTAGTCTGTCGCCTAAAAGAAGAATCCCAAGTTTATAAGCCTATCCCTTAGTCGCCTTTTACGACATCCATGGGAAAGGGATGGAGTGGTCTTATTCTTTCTTTTCTAATGGAGCCGGAAACCACACGGCATATCAGTCGCAAAACATTTTAGCCCAAATAAGTATGGCCACAAGTTTGTATATGAATGGAATAAAATATTTTTGAATTAGTATAGAAATAAATATTGTATATACATTTTTTTTTCTGTTGTTAATAAAATATAACTTAATTATATCAAATTATTTTATTGATATTTTTTCCTCACTACTAATTATGTTAAATCTAAAATTATTGATTCATTATTTTGTTGTACTTTGATCTAACTTGAGTGTTGTAATGTGTATGGCACTTCTTCGTATTAATACTGTATATACCAGCCTATATATAATAACTCATCATAATTCCTGATGAACACTTGTTTCATGTTGGCAATCACATGAGAATGAAGGCTGTGGTACATGAGTCATACTTTCGCGAACTGTAACATCATTGACTAACCTTTTACTCCATTCCTGTAAGAAAGTTTTACTATTTATTACTAGCTGACTCAGCCACAAGTACAGTCAACATCACATCAACCTATGCAAATCCACTGCAAATTCGCCTGCAAAACCGCTATTTTACCTTGATGTGCGGTTCATCCAACTATAAAATTGAGATAAATACTTCTAGTTATATCTTACAAGTTATCAATATTTCATTATTATGTTTACTATAATATGGACACTTGGATATGGATTTTGGTTGATGTTCACTTAACGAAAATAAAACCAAGTGGTAACAAATAATAATGCTGGTGTACACTTTCATTTGCATACTTACTACCTTCCATTACACTATGGACACCTATGGAAGGTTTTGGTGATGTTTACTTACTGAAAATAAAACTGCGTGGTAGCAAATAATATGCTGGGGTAATAAATTTTCGTTTGCAAACTGCCTTGCATTTTCCGCTATTTTCCGCGCTTCGTTGTCGTGTTCCCGCGCCCAAAGCACGCGCTGCTTCAAGTCTGAAAGGTCTCGAGCTACAGGAACATAGTGTACCCATGGTTGCAGCAGTTTGTAGAAGTGCTCGAAATAAGGAGACTCTTGTTTTAGGACCATGCCCCCTCCCGAAAGGAGATATGGCAATCTATAAGCTGCTACAGTCCCATCAATGTTAATTTGATATTTATACTGAAATAGACAAAAAGGATGGGTATATATATGTTGTTGTCTTCTCGTTCCTTATTTCTGTGTGTTATTTTATAACTTTGTAGGTTGTAAGTATTTAATTAAAAAAACACTAACGTCAAAAAATTTAAAGAATGACATATGAGGCTGCTTGGGTCCATATTCAGTTTCTTTGTCTCTAAAGAAGAAAAAGTTTGTAAGAGACACATTGAAAAGATCTGGGTTGGCACGTGCAATGTCTACCAGATCCAGCCGTTCGCGTCGGGAATCACGGCCTCGCCACACTGCTTTTGCTTCTCTCTTGGGCCACTCTCTGTCAATGCTACCTTGTACTGACAAAGTATCCAGGGTCACTCTGAAAATAATTTTAAGAATTTATTTGATATTCACATGTATAATATAGCTTTTATTAAAAACAATAAAATTGACAAATATAACATATATAAAACAAAAAAAAAGAAATTATTATACTATACTAATGTGAAAAAATATAAAATTGTTTAATTTTATAATATAGAACAAAACCAAATGAAATATGGAAAGTTTACCTGCCCATATTTTCAATAGATGATTCTGTAATATCATAGGTGGGCATCAAAATATCTAGAGTATCATCAGAACCACACCAAGAAAAAATTGGCAGTGGTTCTGTGTATTTTCGAACTAAGGGCCAATCACCCAAGTTGACCACTAATTCCATATCAGGCAAAACAACCTTTCTGGCCAAGAACAACAATATGTTATCAGAAAACATATTAAATCCCACATGTTTTCCATAACAGTCTCTGTATACTTTATTATTCTTAACAGCATAGTGACAAAAGCTTGTGCTTTCTGGACTATGAAATCTTTCAATTATTTTCTGTACTGTGACTTTCATGTTAACATTGTTCTGCATTTTCAAAGCACTGTTAATACTGTCATATGATTTAGGACATCCATAACGGTCCAACCAGGTATTAAAATTCTGATCAGGGCAGTTACACTGATCTGAATATATTGGACCTAAAAATAAAATAAATTAGTAAAAAAATATAATTCTACCTATCTCTGAATCAAACAAGGTTACAAAACCTTGCTAAAGAAGATAGTAAAACAAAATCAGTCAGTTTTAATAACTCACATTTGTGTGTGGCTGTGCACAGGGGCGTGTTGGTCCCGACATTAATGTATGGGAGTGAAAGTTGGGTATGGCAAAAGGAGCATGAATGTAGAATAAATGCAGTGGAAATGAGAGCGTTAAGGAGTATGATGGGTGTGAAATTGAGTGACAGGATAAGGAACAGCGTGATAAGGGAATGTTGTGATGTGAAAGAAGATGTAGTTACAGGAATAGAAAAGGGTATGTTAAGATGGTTTGGTCATGTGGAGAGGATGAATGAAAGCAGGTTGACTAAGCAGATATACAAGGAGAGTGTGGAGGGAAAGGTCGGAGTGGGAAGACCTAGACGAACGTATCTTGATCAAATTAAGGACGTCATGGTAAAGGGTCAGGTCAAAAGTACCCCTGAAACCGCCGAGCTTGTATGAAGAGAGTTATGAATGTGGATGAAGCGAAGGAAGTATGCAGAGATCATGGCAAGTGGAAAGAGGTAGTCTCTACCTACCCCTCCGGGAAAGAGGCGTGATTTTATGTATGTATCCGCCGAGCATGTATGAAGAGAGTTATGAATGTGGATGAAGCGAAGGAAGTATGCAGAGATCATGGCAAGTGGAAAGAGGTAGTCTCTGCCTATCCCTCCGGGAAAGAGGCGTGATTTTATGTATGTATGTATGTATGCACATTTGTTGCAGGTTATCACTTATTATTTTTCACTGAATAAATACAATTTATATGTACCTTGGAAAGTAAATGGAGAGCCCTTAATATGTCTACTTTTATAATAAAGGCTAATAGATAAATCAAAGCATGTTTCATAATTCTTATATCTGACAATAAATGTCCCATCTTTTCTGTATAATTTGTTTACCCAAATTCTACAGTAATTTTTCTTTGTTGACTTTCCTTCTATTTCTACAGCAAAATTGTCTGGCAATTCAGAGCTGTAAATAAATAATCTGCAATATAGTTTCTAATAATTCACACATAATCAAGAAAGATTAACAATATAAAGAGGTTTAATTATCATGATTGTTAAATTCGTGAATTACAATATGAGAGCTTCACAACAAATAAAAAGACACACACAGTTAAATTATATATATGAAAAACTAGCTGTTGCCCGCGACTTCGTCCGCGTAAATTTCGAGTTGAATCTACAATTGTTCACCAATTTTTGTTGTAATTAAATTGGTTTAGTACTTTTGGAGTTAAGCGTGATCATACAGTCAGATACAGACAGACAAAAAATGTAAAAAAAAATTCTGTATCCAATTCAGTCAAAATACTAAATGTACAGACAAAATATTTTTACCTTTTTATTATACATAGTATTTTGATTTTCAGTTATTTAAAATAACACAAAAAAAATATTTTTTATAAAAAAATTTTGTTTTTTTGGGACTTGAACTTAGACAGCCAACTTCACAATCTCGCACAGCAACCACTAGACCATCGAGGCCGAAAACCAAAATCAGCAAAACCAGGATATTATCATATTGATTTTCACTTATATTTATATGTTAAAGGAATAATGCTGTCATACAATGATAAATCACTTTGAATTTTAAATTTCGTAACTTATTTGCAGGCAAACTCATGCCTTGAGTTCATTCAAATGATGATAACTTTTTTTTAAGTGAACCTATTTTGATGAAACAAAATTTAAATGTTTTTCTGAGTTAAAACAAAGTCTTAAGTAAATCGGTTCAGTACTCTCGGAGATAAGTGAGATCATACAGACAGAAAAAAATTAAAAAAAAATTTTTGCTTTCTGTTATTCATTGGTAAAACTCTTGAAACGGGCCACCGCCGGAGAGGGGTGGGCAAGGGGGAGGGGGAGGGGATAATACCCCCCCTCCCGTGACCCCCCCTTGCCGGAAGCCTATAGTTTTTTTTTTTACGAATTTTTAAAGTTTTACATACAAAAAGGGTGCTAAAGGTCATTAACCACCAGGTGGGCAAGGGGGGGGAAAGTGAGAAGGGATGAAAGGGGTGAAGGTGAGTTAAACCTAACCTAACCTAAACTAGACTTTTTTACTCAGTTTGAACGCTCCGCTCGCTCCGCTTTGGTGGTTTACACCAACCTAACCTATCCTAACCAAAACCGAGTTTGATTTTTGACCAATTTGTTTCTTTTCATTGCGGGGGGCCCCTGCACCCCCTGCTGTCCGTTTACCAATAGCTACTTTCGAAGTCAGTACATAAGATGACAGTAGCACATAACCAAAACGGCGGATTGTGTTCTGTTCATAGTTAGTGTCTTTTTTGTTTTTACTTTTAAGCAAAGTTTTTGACTATATTTTTAGTGCTAAAATATATTAATTAATGTATTGTACATGTTTAATGGACAAACTAATTATGTAGTACTAAATTAACACACACACAGTTTACAATGACAAACGGAAAATATTGCGTTGTTTAGTGCAATTTTTATGATTTTCAAAAATTCATATAAAAAAGGGGGGGCTTCCGGCAAAAAAAAATACTTGGGGGGGTCATACAAACCCTCCTGGCGGTGGCCCGTTTTAAGAGTTAAGCCTATTCATTCTAAGTGTCCCATCTATCCATTTCAGTCAAAAATACTAAATGTACAGACAAAATATTTTTACTGTTTTATTATATGTAAAAGCGACCTAAAATTATCTCTTTGATGAAGTATTGTGGGTATTTATTTTTATATTCAATTTTTTCACTCAAGTTCCTTAATAAAAACAAAACATGTAACTTTTTTACAACTGGCCAGTAACATGTGAAAAAGAGGTTGATACTATTTAATGTATGGACTTAATAGAATGACAAATAGTAGGAAATAAAGCGATTCTTTACATAAATTTCAACAATGATAAAACAATGTCAAATCCTATGAATGTACTGGAAAATTTTGAATGTTTGTGTTAAAATTTAACTTACGGCTCGCCGGCAATTATTGAAGTAAGGTTAACAACAAAGTATCTTGCAGGCATAATAATTTCTTGGGGCTTTAAACCAGGACCAAACTTAATATTCTCTTGAAAGGTCTTACATATCAAAAATAGAAAAATGTAAATAATAAACATTATATGTCTACACATGATGAATCACAAAATGTTTATGTACTTCACATCAAAATTTTATATTTTAAAGAAGGCCTAGTACTAGTAGATATAGAACAAAGTATATATTTAATGTATGTATGTAACTTATTTGTTCATACTTTCGCGTCAAGATTGTTTACATTTCACCTCCTAAAACAAACTAACCGATCTCAACTTTTTGACAGTTCGTTCATTTTATTTTGTTCACTCGGTTGGTGCGAATGCGTAGGTGGGTGACCCCTTTGGTCATTGACCCCCGGCTTACCCTTGCCTAGCAACATCCTGGCAAAGACAAACATGAACATAATGATTTATATGGTCTTTGCTTTAATCTTAGGGCGCCTTTCTCTATCTACGACGCTTGTACATTCTCGGCGAGGACCCACGAAACATGGATGAGAATGTACAGCCTTAGTAAGTTATACCTTACACACTGACTGCACATTATAACCATTAACTTGTCTTCTCTTGTACTAACAATACCTACTTGTTGTGTTTGTCTTTTTGTGTTTGTACATTTGTTAACCTTCTCCTTTCAGATTGTATACCGTCCATTTTTGTAACTTCGTGTCTCTTCTAACCATGACATTGGCAGAATCACCGAAAGTCCGGTGGAAGCCATAATATAGAAAAGAAAGAAAGAAAGAGAATGTACGGGATAAATTCGCTATCATCGCCTTGCCTCGTAGCACTTCTCATGCGCGAGATTGGAGCGATGGCACTCGCCCGAGAATGCACACCCATTATCAAGAGCAAGTTAAAAACGTAAAGAGTATCGACTAAATTGAATGTCAAAAAGGCCTCAGATCGTAGACACAGTTCTTTTCTTACGTTTAAGTCAGTGCAGGTGATACGCAATCATTGCGGTAAAATACCTACTTCATTAGACATTTATTGGTAATGTTAACGAAGTACAGATAGTTGACATCCGAAACCGAAACCGTCTATATATAATACTAACTTTTGCCCGCGATTTTTTAGATTATTAGGATACGCAATAAAATTTCACCCATTTTTTAATCCCGTATCGTGCGGGACTGTTTTAAATTTATATTTGATTTAAATTCATATGGCTTCTCCCGTCTCTTCTCGTTCTGTTCCGTTCCGTCCCAACCTGTTGTGTCCCGTTCTGCCCCGTCCAGTCCTATTCTGTCCCATCCCATCCTATTTAGTGCCATCCTGCTTTCCGAAACTGATACCTATTATTTACTAACCAATATTTAAGACTTCTCGCACTTCGACACCCATCAAAAAACGAAGATTCATACAAACTTCCAACCCTTATTTTTCGTCCTTGAGATCAATGGATCAGGTTACTTTGTGGCGACATCACTGATGTCACACACCAAGTCACCAACTGTCATAGAAATTGATGCGCTCAGCCAATAGCAGCAAAGAATCTAAACGCGCAAACAAAGATTTCACGGATTGGATTATAAATACAACCTCCGAGTCAACATCGTCGGAGCCTCGGTTCCCCAGGCATAACACCTAGCCTGGCGAGAGATCTTCCCTTTGGTGGCGGTCGAGCCCAAATCATTGCTCCCGCTAAAACCATAATTGACACTGTGAAAGACACTATCGATGGCTAGTTTCAATTCAAGTCAAATGAATTACTACAATTTCTTTTAGTTGCAATGGTCAGTTCAGTAGCAATAGTATCGATAGTATCGCAGTTGTCGATAGTCCTATCGATATTAAATGCTTTTACTTACTCAACTATCTGTAGTTGGTAGACTATCGATAGGCAAAATATCACTATTTAGTTTGTGATCTAATTCAACCAATAGAGCAGACTAATAGAGGCAGTATGGTCTTTGACCTTAGCCTGTTCCATGCGGACGAACCTAAACAAAAAAAAACAACCAATAGAGCATAACATAACATTTAACATAACCTTAAATTGACAAAACTAAGGTGCAAAAGTAAAGAAATGCAATTGAAACGAAAAATAAAACTAATAGCACATTAAGATAATTTTGAAGAATAAAAGCTCTGGTAGGGCCGAGTAAAACTATGGCTGCTTCCAATTTGAAATTGTTATGCAGTAGTTTTGGCAGGCTGAGGTAAACTTTTGTACCAACCTAAATGTTATTTTATTTAAAAGTACCAAAAACTTATATACATTTTGTTTATTTTCAGTGTGGGTAAAATAATAACTAGGTCAAATGCTTTTTATAAGCCACCTAGGTATAGACCCCCATATTGGTTTGCACCAAAGGAACGTGTGGTGAGTAATGATAAGCAATACAAGTTTTCAGAGACTAAATTAAAGATGAATGATAAAAACCATAATTGTCTTTCTTAGATGTCTGAAGATCAAGTTACCCAAGAAAATAAACAATTTCTGGAAGAAGTTTTGAAGGACAGACTTAAAATTCAAACTGAAAAGGAATCTCCATTAGCTCAAGTTGACACACAGGTAGTTGGGCATTGGACTCCCCGGACCAGAAGAGTTGGATTAATTGCTCGTAAAATTGGAAACTACCCAGTCTGGGACAAAAATGGCAAGAAGTTATTGACTACTTTGTTACAGGTACCGTGAATCTTCACACTTCCTTTTTTTACAAATATAGTAAGTCATTATTTTTTTGGAGCATACATACATATAGTAACGTCTATATCCCTTGTGGGGTATACAGAGCCAACAGACTTGAAAAGACTGAGGCCAAGTGGTTCCCGGCACAAATACAAAAAAGAATAGGACCACTCCATCTCTTTCCCATGGATGTCGTAAAAGGCGACTAAGGGATAGGTTTACAAACTTGGGATTCTTTTTTAGGTGATGGGTTAGTAACCTGTCACTATTTGAATCTCAATTCTATTGTTAAGCCAAATAGCTGATCATGGTCATTCAGTCTTTTCAAGACTTTTGGCTCTGTCTACCCCGCAAGGGATATAGACGTAACCATATGTATGTATGATCTCTGTGATAGTCCCTGGCAGGTATATTTGAAAATTATATTATGGGTGTTCCATGATTCTGTACAAGCCAATAAATTTAAAAAGGTTGTTGTTATTTAATTATTGTTTCAGGTGGTTGATAATCATGTTATAAAATATATCCCTCCTGCGGAGTTTAAACCTCAGATAATGAAGAATATGAAATGGCGGGAAAAGCAAAATATGGGTTGTATCCTAGTTGGCTCAGAAACTGTTGATCCCAGTACCTTAAGAAAAGAATATTGTGGTATATTTGATAGTGTTGGAATGCTGCCAAAAAAACATTTATGCAGATTCATAGTGTCTCCTGAAGCTGCAATAACTACTGGCACTCCACTTTTTGCTACTCATTTCAGAGTTGGAGATCATATTGATGTTAGAGCAAAAACGTTAGTATTAGTAGTTAGTTGCACAATTTTATAAATAAACATAAATACTATGAGATGATGATGCTGGTTCATAAAGAAATCTAAAGTGCATGAACAACTAAAATTATTTAGTAAAAAGAAAAGACAAATGGATGTGTTGGGAAATACAAAATAAAACTGGAAAACATACAAACCAGTTAGCTGTGTAGCTTACTCTGACGGATGGCATTGGTTGATTGAAGTGATGCAGGACTCTTGAACTCAGCGGCAATAAGCCATTTCTTCAATATGAGGGTATCCCTAATGAAGGATACTTTTACCCATTGAATCGGCACACACCACATCTGCTCATAGTCTAGAGACTAATAGCAAGATTGAAACTACAAAAAAAAAATATATACAAATTTTTTTTTGTTTAATTTTAGATGTAGGTGAAGCTGAAGTTGTAGATAAAACATAAGATGATAATGTTTGTTTTAATTAAGTAAACATTAAATTTTTAGCATGGACAGAGGATTTCAAGGTGTTATGAAACGTTGGGGATTCAAAGGTATGCCAGCATCACATGGCGTAACCAAGACTCATAGAAGACCAGGTAATATTGGTGCTGGTGGAGAAAAGGCACGAGTGTGGCCTGGTACCAAAATGCCTGGACACATGGGAAATAGGTCAGTTACTATTATCAATCAATTTCATACACTAGAAACAACAATATCATTCTCCTGGCCGCATCCTCCCTTTTTTTGGAAAGGAGCCTGAGATGTATTCTTGGATTGGGTGAGTCAGATATACATACCTACTATGTGCTGGTTGGTGTGAAAAGGGCGCTCCTATATTATATCTCCGTGCCGGTGTGAGTGAACGGACATTTACGTACGGAATAGACCCAAGGGGCAGACAGAGCTTACAGTCTCGAAAAGTTTTCAAGGCTACTTTCAGCTGGATGGCATTATGATGAAATTGACATAATAATAACAGTTTGCTAGCCCATCACTTTCCAAGTATAAATGTCAGGTTTTTAACTTCAATAAAAAATTAATGCTTCACGATGATAATAAGATTTGACTATGCCAGCACTATTCTGTAGATATGCATTAAGCTACTCGACCCCCGTAGCAAGGCTTGAGCAACGCCGTTTTTATGGCGCAATAAATTATCGCTGTCCCGTTTCACGTCATAATAAAAAGTGAAACAGCGTAGTTTAACGCAGAAGTTTAGTCTGTTTTATATAATGATACTACCTCGCGGCTCTGCTCACGTGAAAGGCACAGGTACTTTTCTGTACTCCACAATTAAAATACCTATATAAATATTTTAATGGACATTTAACTGTGAAAACTGTTTTTTTGTAATCAAACTTACTTTAGGATAAAAAATTTTCTAAATCATCTGCTCTTCTAGTGAAATAATTTTTTTTATTAAAAATGTCTATTATTTTTTTTAGGTGGAGAACATTACGCGGGGTAAAGATTCTTCGCATTAACACAAAACATAATGTAATTTGGACTTTAGGTGTAGCTATTCCTGGAGAAACTGGGGCTTTATGTTATTTGTATGATACTATTCTGCCTTTGAAGAAGTTAAAAACTGCACCACCATTTCCTACACACCCACCTGCAGATGATCTACCTTTAGAATATTATGATGAAGACATTCATCCCTTTGAAGGAGAAACAATATCCTTTGAAGATGTGTGAATCTAAGTTTATTTATACTGGAAATAGTAATACTAATTAAAGAAAGGGAAGAAGTAGAACTGTATGTTTTTCATTTAGTTCACTCATCTACACTTCTACACTAATATTATAAAGAGGAAAACTTTGTTTGTTTGGTTGTAATGAATAAGCTCAAAAACTACTGGACCTATTTTAAAAATTCTTTCACCATTCGAAAGCTACATTATCCACGAGTAACATAGACTATATTTTATTTTGAAAAAAAATAGGGTTCCGTAATATATTTGGATTTTTCGGACAAAAACTGAAAAAAATCAACCAAAAAGTTACTTATTTTGCGTACGCTGCCTAAACTACAAAAGGCAGAACCATAAAATGTTTTAATTAATTGTAGATCTTATAAATATCTACAAAAAAGTCCGGGACACACTATACCTATCTATGTCGAGTGAGGCACAACAACCATATTTTTATTTAAAAATCTTGAATTTTTTTTGGTCTACATTTAAACGCGTTTTTTTTACTCATGCTATTAATCCTTATCAAAATAAATAATTTCATCAATAAGTACAGTTTATGTAGATAATATTTGGTCTTTGAATGATTAAAATTGGACGTTTGGTTTTGAAGTTGTGGTAAAATTAAAATATTACAATTTCTGCTGCAGGGCCCGGGACTGCAGGCAGAAGTGACACTTTTGCCGGGAGCAAGAAATAGCCGCTTTGCGGGCGGTCCTTTAGTTAGTTCTAATAGAAATATATTTACTATCGGCTGTGCATCCGTGCGAAGCCGGGGCGGGTCGCTAGTTAAATCTATACTAATATTATAACGAGGTAAGCGTTTGTGAGTTTGTAAGCTAGAGGCAGGTAATCTCCGAAGATATGTAGCTACTGAAGCGATTTCAAAAATTCTTTCACCATTAGAAAACTTCATTATAATTTATTAAAAAAATCCTAATGGCACAACTAATTGTAAAGCGCGCCTAAAGCAATTCCAGGAAAACTGATAACATAGGGGCTTCTTTTGGTACAAATAAATAAAGTGTTATGTATAAATAACTTTTGTGAAAAGAGAGAACAGATTCCAATCGACGTCTTAAAAGTCTCCTGAAAACCGCATCAAAATCAGTTCAGCGAAACGCGAGATAGGTACATACAGGCTAAACTGAGAACCACTTTTTTTAAAGCGGTTAAAAATCGTCGCGAATTCTCCCCTTATGAGGGGCAATATAGGGGATGCTTTTTCAGTGTACTTTTCGACGTACGAAGCCGCGGGCAACAGTTAGTAATCACTACATAGTATAAAACAAAGTCGCTATTTTAGTCTGTTTGTCCGTATGCTTAAATCTTTAAAATTACGCAACGGATTTTGATGCGGTTTTTTGTAACAGGTAGAGTGATTCAAGAGGAAGGTTTCTATGTATAATAACATTTATAATTTTGCACCCGTGCGAAGCCGGGGCGGGTCGCTAGTTAAATAATAAAACCATCATGATGTCCTAACATGGCTAAAGTGAGGTTTCTACTGTTCGAGGTATTTGTGACAAACACTTGCTCTCTTCTAGCTTTAAAACTTAGTTTGCTATGAAAAGAAAACAATAGCAAATACTTTGTTGTTACATAAATAAAAATAAGATAATATCAGTCATCAAATTTTACTTATCACTTATTTTTACAATTTTTTCCTTTTATTACATTCCTAGCCTAAAATATAAATCTTAACAGCTAAACACGAGCAAGACTGATTATTCTACATAATATATATTCTTATATATAATTAAATAAAAACAGGTAAGTAATCTCATTGCATCCCGAGATAAGTGACACTAAATCATAAAATTTAATTAAACAATTTTACCTTGTCAAGTCTTGCTAATTTAGTATAAATATACATAAGTATCTATTGTATACTTATGTATTTTATAATAGTATTTATGTATTTGTTTGTGTTTGTCTATAAATAATTGTGTTGGGAACACGCCTGTCACCCTTTACAGAACCTATGTAATCAATCTCGATGTTTTCTGTGTACATAAATTAGTAATTAAATAAATGCTTGGAAAAGTTTTCAAAATAAAGGAAAAAATCTTTAGCAATGAACCCTAGGTTACTTAAGAAAAATTTTTGCTTAATTACCTATGGGTATTTACTAGGTTCAGTGTAAATTAACTTATTAGTACTTAGCTACCCTATTAGTTTTATTCATCGAAATACAATGCCAAGCAAAGCAACTAGCCACAAGTTTAAAACTTATTGGGGCCTAAGAGTGTTGTTCATGTACATACTCTTCATTTATCATTTATGAATATTAACCATTATGTATTATAAAACAAAGTAACTACTTGTTGATTTCTGACTTATTATTTAAAAACTTGTTATAAACAGTTTAAATAAAATCAAATTTCTGTCATTTTACTGCTGGTTTGGTGGTTGAAATCCATATCCAGGATATGGTTGTGGTGCACCAGGTGGTGGAGCCCCTGGAGCAGGAGCGCGAGCATATGGGTAGGGAGATGGTGGATACTGTGCAGGAGGATAACCTTGTTGGTAATGTTGTGGGTATGATCCTCCTGTTGGGGGATAAGATTGTGGATTTTGAGGATATGACGACGGAGGAGGGGCAGTTGAAACAGAAGGGGCTGGACTACCTGGTTGTGAGGACGGATTTGAATATGGCGGCTGAGATGATGGAGGATATGGTGATGGTTGACCGGGGGGGTACTGTTGTCCAGGGGGCCCACTGGTAGCTGGGGCCCCAGAGGCAACAGTTGAAGGAGGAGCATTGTTGCCATGAGAACTGGAATTGTAAGTAGGAGATTGAGCAGATGGAGAGCCATAAGCAGAGCTAGTAGGATTTTGTGGTGTATATCCACTGGGTGGTGGTTGTGGTGAACGATTAGGCTGGGATGTTGGAGTTGAACTGTATGCTGATGTGGGTGTTGCGTTGGGAAATGGTTGGGATTGATAGGGTTGAGGTTGAGGTGGTGTAGAATTATAAGTACTAACACCAACATTAGGATAGTTGGAACCAGACTGTGGTGGAGGATATGCAGAATTACTTGTATAACCTGGCTGTGCTGCACCACGAACAGGATAGGGAGACCCAGCAGCTGCGGGGCTGCCAGGAGGTGGAGCATATGGTTGTTGAACAGTTGATGGGGGATAACCAGACCCAGGGTGAGAAGAAGGAGGATAATTACTTGGAGTTGTAGTGATAGGAGGCCCATAATTAGAATTTGGAGGATAGCCCTGTGGTTGTTGAGATGGATTTGGTGGTCCGTAACCTTGACCAGGAGGACCATAACCTCCCTGGGGTGGATAGACACTAGGTGTTCCCTGATATTGTCCTTGGTATGGTGTTTGAGGGTAAGGTCTTTGCCCATATGACTGTGTTGGCCGAGTTGGTGTGGTCGAAACTCCAGGGGGGCGATACTGCTGCTGACCAGATCCATCTGCACCACTAGATGGTGGGTTCAGAGGGCCCTGTGGTACATTCCCAGCAAGCACATGAGGTGGCTGAAACAAATAAAGAAATAACAGCTGTTTTGCATAGTGATAGTATTCCTGCCTCCATTAAATCATTATCAAAAATTTACTTTTTAATCCCCAACAGAAAAATAAGTTTCACGTGTCAGTGTGTATGTGGCATCATATTTCACAATTCACAAACAAGATGAAGCAATTTCAATTTAGTTTTTTTTAAATTAATAGTGATTTACATGAGTGTTTTTAGATATGTTTGGTAAATCAGTTGAGCTGTTTATAAGTTGTGGGAGTTCAAAACGCTGAAAGAAAATTAAAAGTCCATTGATCACTACATAGTATAAAACAAAGTCGCTATTTTAGTCTGTTTGTTGGTATGCTTAAATCTTTAAAATTACGCAACGGATTTTGATGCGGTTTTTTGTAACATGTATAATAACATTTATAATTTTGCACCCGTGCGAAGCCGGGGCGGGTCGCTAGTTGCAAATAAAATATAAATTTTTAACTTTTTTATGATTGAGTTGGGACTTAGGATGTTTATCCAATTTGTTAAAAAAAAATCTCCCCTGTCCCATTACTAAGTTCACCAACGCTCACTAAGTAGCTCACTATCCTCAGGCAACTACTTGCTGGATCTTCCTGGAGTTTATCTATCTATACATACATACAATCATGTCTGTATTCCTTGTGGGGTAGGCAGAGGCACCAGTTTTGAAAAGACTGATAGGCCACGTTCAGCTGTTGGCTTAATGAAAGCATTGAGATTTATCTATCTATGTCTTTACCTTAATCCACTCCCATAAATATTGTAAAACTAGGATAATAAATATTGTTATTATCCCTTAAATCTAATTGTCTCTAAATGCCCTTACCTATGACATTTCACATATTCCTTAATGCAATTCTTAAACTTGCTTTGGGACTTACTCAATCTGTGTGATTTATCTCTTGTATATCTTCATGCTGTTTAAAAATATTTTCTAAAGCAAATATACTTTAAATTTTGTAAATTTTGTATAAAACAACTTTATAAAACAAATTACTTTTCTTCCAAGGATTTCAAATGAGTTTATAAATTCAGCACAGTGTTTATCTTTATAATATTTGCAATACAAAATATAGTATTTATCAGGTTTGTCAGTTTTATCATCATACATACATACATACATATCATCACGTCTATATCCCTTACGGGGTAGACAGAGCCAACAGTCTTGAAAAGACTGAAAGGCCACATTCAGCTATTTTGCTTAATGATAGAATTGAGATTCAAATAGTGACAGGTTGCTAGCCTGTCATGCATTATATTCATGTTTTTATCATCATTCATGGTTTTATTGCAAAGGGTGAAATAATGTGATTCATTATTGTCTGTATGCTTGTCAATGTCGAACTGCAGATCTGCACAAGCTGCTGACAAGAATAAAGATAGGATACTCACGGCTAGTGCCGTGTGGTTCCCAGCACCAATAAAAAAAAGAATAGGACCACTCCATCTCGTTCCCATGGATGTCGTAAAAGGCGGCTAAGGGATATGCTTATAAACTTGTTAGGCGATGACCTGTCACTGTTAGAATCTCAATTCTATCATTAAGCCAAACAGCTGAACGTGGGTTATCAGCCTTTTCTCTGTCTACCCCGCAAGGAATATGGACGTGATTATATATATATTATGTGTTACTAACACTTACCGGTAATATACTTTGTATATTCTGGTTGGCATCAGCAATTGAAGCTAAATAAACCAAATTTCTGTGAAGAACTTGCTGATACTGATGACATTCCATCAATTGCCCTTTCGCTTGATATTCTTGTATAGTTTGAATTAGGTGAGCATTTTCATCTAACATTTTTTGGATTTGTGCAGGGCTTAACGGAGGTCTGTTACCTCGTGGAGCAAAAGCAACCGACATTGTAATGTGATGCTGCTCTGAACTGCAATGAACCAATTGCTGTTTAAAATTACATTTACGTATCAAGTAATATGGAAAGGAATGAAAACTCTCATTAACACTTGCAGTACACTATAAAGAGAAAACCTTTAACATAAAATTAAGGCTTTACCACAACAGATATAAAGCACAAAAACAGATTTCGTTCGTTTATCGGCGAGATACAAAAAGCGTTGTCTATGTCTGTCTACTGCAAAGATGCTTTGGCTCAGTGCAGTGCTGTGCAATGAAATATTGAGTTGCTGTGGCTGTGGTCTTGTCTCACTTTTCTTAGCCGGTGTTTGTAGGGATGGCGATGTGAGATCGATTTATCAAAGAATCGATTAATCAAACTGAAAGAGATTAATTTCATGAATCGATATGTTGAACAAAATCGTACATGCATATAGTCACGTCTATATCACTTGCGGGATATATAGAGCCAATACTCTTGAAAAGCCTTAAAGTCCACGTTCAGTTGTACGGCTAAATGATAGAATTGTCATTCAAATAGTGACAGTTTGCTTGGCCATCGCATACAATAAAAGTTTATAAGCCTAACCGTTAGTCACCTTTTACGACATTCATGTGAAAGATATGGATTGGTTTTAAAGTGTCGGAAACCACATGGATGTGTGCCATGGGAAATGGAGAACTGAATTGATTCAGTGAATTGATATATGGGCATTTTCATTATACAAAATAATAAAACCGATCGCAATATAATTTCAACCTTGCTTTTACATTGATTTCTTTGTGAATCGATTCATTGGGGAAAGTTCCACTTCGCATTCCTAGCTGTCTGTTTGTCACTGCCATGCAACGTTGCCATGCCAGAGACAAACAACGTTTTTAGTTCCGTTCGTTGATTCACAAGATTGGACATTGACATGACAAATTAATTATTGCCATGCCTGTGGCGAGTTTTATTGAGATACCGTTCGTTTAAAATATTCGTAAATGTCGAGAAAATTTATAGTCTAAGTCACTAAAACACTCTCAAACACAAATAACATGACATTTGATTGTTGTTCTTGCTAAATTCGTTGAAATGTAAGATTGAAAACGATTAAAACTTGAAAATTGAGTAATTGACTGCATTGACTGACGTCAAACTGACGTCTCAATAAAATGGTTTTTTAGATCCATTTAATTTTCGTTGTCTTTAGGTTGGTCGAACATGTTCTGTGCTGAATGATCCGGAAACTCTATTTTCAAATTGTTGGCCAACAAAAATAATGGTTTACGTTTCGGTACGAAATAGATTTAAAGATTAAAAGGTGTATGAAATATACCTACCATCAGAAATACTCATTTCAAAGTGTGACCTAGTTCTTTACATACATCTGGTTTTCACGTGGACGTAATTTAATACAGACTATTTCTTAAAGTAATGAAATAAAGAAAAACTCAATGGGACCAATGTGAACTGAGTGGAACGGGCGGAATACATATTAAGGGCTTTAATATGTACTCATTTTACAATTCATCTCTGCGGCCATTTCGCGACTATGTTTGAAACCAATAACTGCTTATTGGGTGCATTTGAATCGTACGTGTTCTTATTTTGAAGTCTTGAATAGTGATACTTTAAAATAAAATTGTTTTGATTTCAATATTTAGTGACCATTTAAAATGTTCAATAAATTAAATATGTTTATAATTTTTAAAATAAAGAGAAAGATCAAAATCAAGAGAATTAAAATCTATTGTATGTTTATTACAAACACAGACTGCAGCCCCTAGTTGGCAACCTAATTTGCATGCGACCGAAACAGGTAAGTAAGTACCTAACTACTTACTGTGCAGTCCCGGCGACCGGTCGCTGCGACTTCCCGGCTCCGCGGAGACTAAGTCGCAGGAACAAATTGCAAACTGTTTAGATCCCCTTATAAAAATAAAAAGTAGTACAGTGCCTGCACGAAAGTGAAGTTGATATAAGTTAGACATTATAATATTAATATCTGTGACTAAGTTGTACTCGATGATGATGATGATGGACGATGTACAGAAGATTTTAATACCTATTTAAATTTCATAAAAATTTCTATTGCGCATCCCGGAAGTGTCTAATGCTCGAGTCTACTTATTTAAATATTAATAACTGTGCCACTTATTTGCCCGGTGTTTTAACTTATTGCTTAACTCTAAACACAGGAACTAGTTAGCTCCAGCGGTAAGTATATTAGGTACCTATATTCTTTGAATAGCTCGGTAAGCCCATTGAAATCTCAAGCTAACGCTGCTTAGAGTATCAACTTATAATGTAAATAATATTAGCATATACGTATAAATTCTTCCTTACTAGGTAGGTACATATATGTACTCAGTCACTATATTTAAGCATTATTGTATAATCTATAGTTTTAATTTTAGACATTTCAAAGTAATATCTGTGGTATAATATTAGTTAAAATTTATATCGTATTGATATTTTCTGAATTGATTTGAGCATTGGATTTAATAGATATTTTGTCAATTTCACCTGAGTGTGATTCAAAATAAACATAATATATAATCACGTCTATATCCCTTGTGGGCTAGAGAGAGCCAACAGTCTTGAAAATACTAATAGGCCACGTTCAGCTGCTTGGCTTAAAGAGAGAAGTGACAGGTTGCTAGCCCATCGCCTAAAAGAGGAATCCCAAATTAATCAATCCAAAGAGATGGAGTGGGTCTATTCTTTATTCTATTGGTGCCACGCCACACGGCGTTTAAAATAAATTACATTGAAATATTATCTATCTATACATAAGATTATAATAAAACAGTAAAAATATTTTGTCTGTACATTTAGTATTTTTGACTGAAATGAACAGAGGGACACTTAGAATGAATAATAGAAAGCAAAGAATTTTACCAATAATACCAATAGCTTTGTTTTAACTTAGAAAAACATTTAAAGTTTGTTTCATCAAAATCGGTTCACTAAAAAAATTGTCATTTGAATTAACTCAAGGCACGAGTTTGCCTGCAAATAAGTTACGAAATTAAAAATTCAGTCATTAATCATTGTACGACAGCATTATACCTAATAACATCTAAACTAATATTATAAAGCTGAAGAGTTTGTTTTTGAATCTCAGGAACCACTGGTTCGTATTGAAAAATTCTTTTTGCGTTGAATAGACCATTTATCGAGGAAGGATTTAGGCTATATAACATCACGCTGCAACTATAAGGAGCAAAGAAATAATGGAATATGTGAAAAAACGGGAAAAATTATTCATCCTTGAGGGCTTCAATGATGCCCAAAACAACTATTCCACGCGGACGAAGTTGCGGGCAGAGCTGGTATATAATAAATAATATGTGGTTCCTTATCTATTAGTTATCTATGAGGTTTGAGAGTGCACTAAAACTACTAAAAGACAATTTCGCGGAATAGATATACCTAACCTGGATTTTTGCTTTTACTTAAATTATAAAGCTTAATCCGCTCAGGACTGTTGGCTCTGTCTACCCCGCAAGGGATATAGACGTGATTATATGTATGTATGTATATATAAAGCTTAATTTGGTATGCCATTACCTATTTAACTTTGTAATTTATACATTTTCCATTTCATTTGTTATGCTAACTACGCGGGTCAATGCATGATTAATTAGTACCTATGTTTATTTTTGTGGGTTGTTTGTGGTAAACTTCAAATTTTCCCCTTGTAAAAAGTTAATTTTTATTCGTTAAAGAAATTTTCACAACATGTTTGGACAATGGAAAATTAAAAATATAGTCACGTCTAAACCCTTTACAGGGTAGACTTTCAACTATTTTGTTCCAAAGAATCCTACGTTATTCTAAAAAGTCAATTCTTGCTACCCATTTTCACCATACAGGTTTTGTCTTAAATTCATTCGCGGTTTCTATGGTTACGACTGTTAGGCTCTGGAATTCACTTCGGGAGTCCATTAGGACATCTCCAAGCCGTTCTAGTTTCGAATAGCACATACAGGTTTCGTGTAAGTCACAAAGGTCTTTAGTACAAATACAGGTTTCTCGTAAGTTACGAAGGTCTGTAGTAAAGGTATTTCTCGACTTTCGGTAATCCCTGCGCCTATTTATTTATGTGTATTGATTATTTATTATAATTTTTTGTATGTTTCCATAGGTAAATATAGATTAATGCATTTATATAGTTTGATCCCATCTAAAGTTTTCCGTCAGACCCAGTCTGGTATATAATGCTTCTAGCCAGTGTATACATGTGCTATACATTTGTATTTTGTACAATACAGTTTAAATAAATAAATAGACAGAGCCCTGAAAAGGCTGAAAGGCCATATTATAAGATTTAAGTTATATAAAACAAATATCATTTCTTTTGTGCACACAGCCGTGTGGTTCCCGGCACCATTACAAAAAAGAATAGGACCACTCCATCTCTTTCCCATGGATGTCGTAAAAGGCGACTAAGGGATAGGCTTACAAACTTGGGATTCTTTTTTAGGCGATGGGCTAGCAACCTGTCACTAGTTGAATCTCAATTCTATCGTTAAGCCAAATAGCTGAACGTGGCCATTCAGTCTTTTCAAGACTGTTGGCTCTGTCTACCCCGCAAGGGATATAGACGTGACGGTATGTATGTATGTATGTATGTATCATTTCTTTTTAAACTTTCCCATGTTAAGATCATTTGATCAACCAATTTTTATGAGAGGGTTTTTTTACTTTTTGCCTTTACTGCTTTTATGCAACTACTCAATAAAAAGGAATAGGTCCACTCCATCGCGTTCTCATGGATGTCGTAAAACGGCTTGAATCTTAATTCTATCATTAAGCCAAACAGCTGAACCGGTCTATCAGTCTTTTCAAGACTGCTGGCTCTGTATATCCCGCAAGGTATATGGACGGGGTTATATGTATGTATGTATGGAACTACTCAGTAATAATACTAAGAGAAGGAGAATAATCTCCTCCTGTAAAATTTTAGAAGTTACATACATACATATGGTCACGTCTATATCCCTAGCGGGGTAGACAGAGCCAACAGTCTTGAAAAGACTCTCTGAGTTAAGATTCAAATAGTGACAGGTTGCTAGCCCATCGCCTAAAAAAGAATCCTAAGTTTGTAAGCCTATCCCTTAGTCGCCTTTTACGACATCCACGGGAAAGAGATGGAGTGGTCCATTATTTTTTGTATTGGTGTCGGGAACCACACGGCATTAATACAAAAAATAAAGAGAAGTTAGAAGTTAACAAGTAAAAATTCAAAATGTGTACTTACCATAGAAAGATATCTATCTATAGGTAACTACTATATTTATACCTTACATGAAATAACAAATCCACATACAATTACGTCTATATCCCTTGCGGTATAGGCAGAGTCAGCAGTCTTGAATAGCTACTTTTATATTAAAGTGTATAGGTGCAGATATAAGACAGTGCCAGTTACTTTTACAGTTAATATTGATCGTATATAGGTACCTAGACAAACATTGTATGATCATTGATCAGACATCTTTCCCGGAGATGTAAGCAAAAACTATTTGACTAGGTTCTTAAACACTATTTGCTTCTTGGCTCGATCCTTGGTAAGTGCCTATTTTGGTTTATCCAAATAGATCTCATTTATATCTACTATTCAGATGAGCATCGTTGAATTAGTACTTTTTTATACAAGTGTCGTACTTTGTGGCAAGGTTACCTACCTTCAGGAGAAACATAAGCTTCGAACTTATTATTATCAATTTATCATCATGTCAGCCGTAGGACGTTTACTTTGGAACGAAGGCCTCCCCCAATGACTTCCACCTCGCTCTGTTGGAGACGGCTTACTGCATATGTATAGAGGTATACTTTACATTCTTATGTAATGTGTTTAGCTAAATAAACGCATTTATACATATTCATATAAGCCTTTCTCTTAACTTTTCTTCTACTGAGAAGATATTCGAAATAATCTGTAGGTATGTTCCCTTATTTTTTTTCTTTTGTATTATCTTCATTATCTGTTTTGTTTTACAGGTTTCAATTATTGGTAACAATTATGGCTTTAAAAGGTATAAAAGTTATTGAAATGATGGGGTTAGCTCCTGGCCCTTTTTGTGGATCTATCTTAGCTGATTTTGGGGCAATGGTTACTGTTATTCAGAAAGTAAGTATAGCTCAGTGGCGGATTTACCAGCAGGCTGAATAGTCTGAAGCCTAGGGCGGCGGATTTGAGGGGGCGGCAAATTCAGCCCCAAAAAATTTTTGTTTCTTACAGAAATTAAAAAAAAAAACCTACCTTAATGTTAGTTGGTTTCATTGCTTCATTGATCAAAGTAGGGTACCTATTGGACGTTTGTCAATCTGCTAATACTTTTCGGCGGCATTGAGTTCGGGACATTCGAATTTGAACAGCCTACTGGCGGCAAATATGTTAATCCGCCACTGGTACAGCTATAATAAATACTTATTTAAAATATCAAACTGAACTTGTACCTATAACTAAAGATTGTAAAAAGATAAATGTTTGAACTATTTAATAAATATGACGTATTATTTACATTGCAGATGCAACCAAGTCCATTTGATGTTATGTCAAATGGAAAACGAATGATTTCCATTGACCTAAAGCGCGAAGAAGGGATTACTATAGTAAAGAACATGTGTTCAAAATCAGATGTATTTTTAGATACATTTCGACCAGGCGTTTTAGAAAAAATAGGACTGGGACCGAATGAACTTTTAATGGCAAATCCTCGTTTAATATACGCAAGGTTGACTGGTTATGGCCAGAACGGCTATTTAAAGGATAAAGCAGGACATGACATAAACTACGTTGCCATGTCCGGAATATTGTCATTATTACGAAGTCGAGATCGCGTGCCGTCACCACCAATAAATCTCCTTGCTGATTTCGCAGGTGGTAGTGTATTGTGTACTCTAGGTATTGTGTTAGCCCTATTTGAAAGAACGATATCGGGAAAAGGACAGATTATTGATGCGAACATGACTGAAGGCGTAGCATATATTGCATCATGGCTATTTAGATCAAGAAATCTACCGATATGGTCGGGAGAACCAGGCACAAACGTTCTAGATGGTGGCGTGCCATTTTACAAGACATATCGAACTAAAGATAATAAATTTATGGCTGTCGGAGCTCTAGAGCCACAATTTTATTCCGAGTTTTTAAAAGGTTTAAAACTCTCAGAAGATGAATACGGGCAAAGTGACTTGGAAAAATGTTCAAAAAAGTTTGAGGAACTATTTTTACAAAAAACTCAAGATGAATGGTGCTGCATATTTGATCAATTGGATGCTTGTGTAACACCGGTACTGGAATTTGATAGCGTAGATCGTCAAAAATACTATGCACAAAGAAATTTTTTTAACAGAAACTCTAATAATTGCATCGTACCTGACCCAGTACCAAAATTTTCAAAGACACCTGGAAAATCGGTGGGGACAAAACCTTTACCAAAGCCAGGTCAAGATACAGTAGATATTTTGAGGGAATTGGGTTATGACAAAATGTATATAAATGAATTAATAAAGAAAGGTTTAGTTTATAGTAGTAAAAAATGTAACTTATAAAATCAGCAGGTATCTAGTTATATACATCAATAATACTGTTATATTGTCATATTCTATATGTATATTATTTTTATTTATTTTACATACATACAATATTATAAAGGGAAAATATTTGTAATTTAATTTGTAATAATAAACCTCAACAAGTAAAATAATTGGACTGAATTTGAAAGATTTAGACATAGGCTGGGAAATTCTCATGGGAACGGGAATATAATTTAACAAGTGGAACTGCGGTTTACAACTAGTAAATAAATAATCTGTGAAGTATAATGAAGTTTCAAGGTTTGTTGTATGTAGAAAGTAACAATTTAGTTTCAATAAAATCAGTTTTAAGATTTGTATAAAGATCATTATTTAAGAATAAGTTTTCATTTATATCTATACTATTTATTATTGTTGATAGAACTTTTATATCAAACCTGATATGATTTTCTCCTAATTTATGGTCATTAAATCGTAAATTTATATTTTCCAATTGTTTTACTCTTTTCTTGCTAATATAAGATAAAAAAGTCATAAAAGACCCTATATCCATACCAAATACAGATTTAAGAATAAGTTCACATTGTGAATAATATTCAGGTTCACCTTTGAATTCTTCAATTTCCTTCTCCACAGAAATCAAGCATTTTTGCAATGCTTTCCATACAAGTTCAATGTTACAAGCATTGATCCAATTATGATTGATAGAAATAGTGTCCAATAAGTTGAAAACTTGATGAAACCAACCAGATGGAACAAATATAGCATCACCTGGTTCTTGTATAATTTCTAAGTATTTTGCAGTTTTTTCTTTATCAGTATGCACAAGTAATGGCAAATTTCCCAAAGAATCCTTCAGATTTTCTTCCTCCCCTGGTGGGAACAAAATCCACTTTTTTCTTCCTACAACATTTACTGACCAACTGAATGAATTATAGACATCTGCATGCAAAGGTGTCCTGAAAAAAAAAGATGAATAAAATCAATGTTGTTGTTACATATATGTATGTAATTTTAATACCTATATAAAAATATAGTGGGTATGATTCTGTTTTATAACATTATATATAGGACATATTGCGGAATATAAAACAAAAGCAGACCGCAGGTCACAAAGCAACTATGGTGGAGGTTCCGGGAACTGGGACTTGCACTAGCGCAAGCTTCCAAGCTGATTCTGGTAGTGAATGAAAACATATATGTGTGCCAGCTGCATCTCTTTATGTGCTGACTGTATCAAGAGACGCAGCTGACTGACAAGGGAGAGGCATAAATACTTCATGAATAAATTATTTTTCTTTAGGCTAGCAACTTGTTACAGAACTGTCCCTGCTGTTAATTTGCCTTCTTTTGGTTAAGCTAGACCTTAACTACAAGAAAATGGATAGTATATTTATAGACTTTGAATACTACATACCAAGATTCTTGAGGTCCTATATATACAAACATGAAATCATCCTGATTATGATCAACTGCAAATTCATTTAACCAGTCGGACGCAAAAGTGAATGGTACCTCATAAAAGTAATCATTTCGTCGTAATTTTCGAAGATGCCAATCTTTTAGATACAATAATTTTTCTTTTGAGATACTTTTTAAATATTCCATATAAGTTGCAACTTTCATGTCAGTTTTTGTATGAGCATTAAAATTTATTTTATTACAATCTGCTATAGGTGCTTCCAAGTCACCGTATTCTTGTATAAAATAATCGTATGAAATTGTACCATTTTTAATCCATTTACTGTTGCATTCCCAGTTTAAGCTGACATTTTTAATAATGCATGGAACATTTTTGAGCATATAATTAGTGAAAAAAAAATCATAGGTGATTTTATCATAATCAACATTATCAATCGAAAAGTAGTTAAAGTAATTGTAACTAGGATAATTTTTGTCTTCCAAGCTTATTTCAATTTCATGCATTTTGAAATTGTCCGTGTATTTACACTATTCACATTCAATTTGCTATGTTTATTTATATTAAGTGTATGTAATGTACCGCTTAACGCTTCTTATTATGTAAAACACAAAGGTACCTAGCAAATAATTTTGATTGTAATTGCCACAGATTTAAAAATATTACATTAAATTGCATATTTCTGTACACTATAAAGATATTATAAAAAAAAGTTTATCTTTTATTTATTATGTAATCACTGCATGCAACGTAATTAATTACATAACAAAATACGAATTTATTTCTTTATAAGAGTTTCGACCTACGTATGTACAAATTATAAATAAATAAGTCAATTATTTTTATTGATGTTTTTGATTCTGCGAAACAAACATTCTAATATTTTGACTTTGACATTTGGTCATTTGCTATTTTGCTAATAATTAAAAGACGAGCCATCTATTAACAAGAAAACTTGATTAAAACAAACACAGAGAGTGGCATGCCGTCCCACAATTCATGCTATTCAAAGTTGGTAACATTGGAGTTGAGAGTTGTCAATTTGTTTTATTTGACATCTGTGCTGTTGTGTGTGTGTATGTTGTCAACTGTTGTCATTATGTGATGGCGGTGCTTGGGGATCTCCGCTATTTTATTCACAAATCTTACGACAACAGTTTTTCGTGTTGTTTTCTATAAACTTTTAATGTTATTTTTATGATAATATTTTTAAATCATTATTTGACATGTATTAATGTGTGTATCGCTTAGATCAATCTTTGTTTTTCGGTAACATTTTCTTGGCGCTAACATTATTGTTAATCGCATGTAAATTTTTGTACTTATTGGAACCTTATAAGTCATAAATGTCTGGACTTGGTTCTTAAATATATCTATATCTATTTTACTTTTTTAAACATTTTCAAACAATATTGTTTATTGTTTTATTATAAACCTCTTTCGATTGTGATTGTGCGGCAACATGAATGATGTCCGTGATAAAGTGGTGGCCGGCTCCTCATCGTGGGAAACAAATACAACACACAGTGATTCTTCACCGGAACTCCAATCTTCACCTAGCGGCAGTGGCGAGACTCCTCAAACACCTGGAGCTCCCGCCCCGCTCGCCCCTCATCTCGCCGCAGACTTGCACCCAGATTTGTTGCAACAGGGCTGGAGAAAATATTGGTCAAAACGGGAAAATAGACCTTATTTTTGGAACAAATTATCGGGTGAATCTATGTGGGAATTGCCTGCTGTTAAAAGGGATTTTGATCCGATCACAGATCCTTTGGGTATATGTCACACAGGTCCACCTAACCCTGGTAATATGACTCCAGGTGCCACCAAACGACGTCCTTCAGAAGATAACGGTCCACCTCCAAAAAAATTTGTTTTGGCTGGTCCTTGGGACATTGAAGTACCAACAAATGTGGTGATTTATGAACGTCCACCCACTATCTGCCCACACCCACATCCAGAAATAGAAGGATTCAGATTTACCTTAGCAAATAAGTTAAGACAGTGTTACCAAGAATTGTGTCACACAAGAGAAAGCATTGATGCTCCTAAGGACTCATTTAATCGTTGGTTGATGGAACGTAAAGTCAATGATCAAGGTGGCTCTGACCCCTTGCTTCCGAGTCACTGCTTTCCAGAAATATCTAGATCAATGTATGAAGAAATCATGAATGATATTCCTATCAAACTAACTCACCCTAAGTTTACGGGAGATGCCCGTAAACAACTATCTCGTTATGCTGAGGCTGCCAAGAAGATGATTGAATCTAGAAATGCTTCCCCAGAAAGTCGAAAAGTTGTTAAGTGGAATGCAGAAGATACATTTCAATGGTTGAGAAGAACTGTTGGAGCTACATATGATGACTTTCAGGACAGACTGGCTCATCTCAGGGTTAGTATTTAAAAAGAATCCCAAGTTTATTAGCCTTTTCCTTGATTGACTTTTACAATCTGCAAAGGAAGAGCAGTAGCTGGCACACAATTTGTTTTTTATCCACTACCATACATACCAGCATGGAAGCATGTCACATCTTTAAACCATGGTCTTTGATCTGGTGACTAATGGTAGAGCCTATTTGGTAAGGTATACAGATGTGGTATATAATGATTTATGGAATAATAAATAGATTTATTTGTTTCAGAGACAATGTCAACCACATCTATCAGAAACAGTAAAAGTTTCCGTAGAGGGGATATGTTTGAAGATTTACCATTTGTCAGCTGAGTATGCTCGAAAAATAAGAGAAAAGCACAGTACTCTTCTTAAAGAAAATGGGATTCAGGTTATTGTTTTTACTATTTTCCAACAACACAACACAGTTTTTAATAACCACAAAAGTAGAAAAAGGATGCAAGGTGATGTAGATACAACTTATAATTAAATCTACTAAAGACAAAGTACACTACATAAGTATTCGAGTTATCAAAAAAATCTAAAAGTTATTTTTAATATTAGGAACTTCAAGCTCCCCTGCAGCAGGCGGCGCTGCGCAAGGTGTGGTGCTACCCTGTACAGTTCGCGGTGCCTTCGCCGCGGCCGCCGCTCGTGGAACATTTCCTCGACCGTGACCAGGCTCTCCTGCGATATTTGGGGGAGACCCAAATTCTTAATGCTACTTATTTACAAAAGTTGGTATGTAACTTATTACGTTATAGAAAAGTCATACATGTTGAGGTACATACATATTCTGTAAGGTTAATGATCCCGCTAATTGTCACATTAATTTAGGACAGAATTATAAAACTTGATATTCATTAGGATTATTGAACAGACATCCAAGTTACTTCTTACTGTTACTGTTAGTCACACATTTAACTTTTTTTAATACATTAGTTCTCTTAAAGTTAACTTTTTGTTGTTACTCAAGCAATGTGGTGAAATTTACCCTTTAATTCTTTAAATTTGTAGTCATATTTAATGCGTTTATTGTTGAAATGTGTTTTAGTGCCGTGTGGGCACCAATACAAAAAAGAATAGGACCACTCCATCTCTTTCCCATGGATGTCGTAAAAGGCGACTAAGGGATAGGCTTACAAACTTGGGATTCTTTTTTAGGCGATGGGCTAGCAAGCTTAATGATAGAATTCAGATTCAAATAGTGACACTATTTGAATCTGAATTCTATCATTAAGCCAAATAGCTGAATGTGGCCATTCAGTCTTTTCAAGACTGTTGGCTCTGTCTACCCCGCAAGGGATATAGACGTGACCATATGTATGTATGTATGTGTTTTAATCCTTAAGACGCGACTATATGATGCAGTTTATAATACAAGCATTATTTTTTTATTATACACACACATACATATTATCACGTCTTTATCCCTTGTGGGGTAGACAACGCCAACAGTCTCCGCTGTTCCAAAGGTGTTATGCCTGGGGAACCGCGGCTCGGACGATGTTGACTCGGAGGTTGTATTTATGATCCAATCCGTGAAATCTTTGTAATCGCGATTAGGATTCCTCGCTGCTATTGGCTGAGCGCGTCAATTTATTTGCGATGTCGATGTGATGTCGCCACATATCTGAAAAATATATTTTAATCTTGATCTTGTTCTTTTTCAGGAATGCCTTTACCGATACAGTTGTTTTGACGACAAAAAGTTCGAGCAGTTTTTGTCGCGCGTATGGTGCCTGTTGCGGCGGTAAGTCAAGGCTCATTATTTGTAATAAATACAAAAATGTATTTACTCAATATCACTATTCGCCTAATAGTTACTTTATTTGTTAGTCCCAGTTGTGTTCTTTCTTTCGTCTACGATCTCGATGTTGAAGAAAGTTCGAAGTGACTCTCGTCTGAGCTCCACTCCTCTCCACGCAAAGACTCTACAAAAGGCTCGCGAAAGGCGCTGATCAGTCCTACGGATAAAGTGAGCCATCAAAAACATCCTGTAAAAAAACCCAAGTCGAGCAGCTCAGTCTTTCACCGTAAAAAGTTGTGAGATCCATGTAATACCAAGTCGGTTAATCTATTTAGTTTCTACTTAAAAGATCTTCTGTTTTAAGTTTTTACATAAGTTATTATCATGTCAATATTAAAAATATTTTACGCGCTCGCGCTCTCGTCTCCAAAACAAGCTATAAATGTATTATCTTTCAGGCTTCTTTTTCATCCACAACGAAATTATAGGAGGGTCGAAAATAGCCTGAATTGCTTCGAGAAAAGGATGGTATGGCCGTGCCGCTTTTTTTGCTCGACTTGGCGGGGGCACTGCCGTGCTCCCAGATCTCTAAGCTTGCCAACAATATTAATTTACGCCTAACAATTCATCCATATTACATAATATTATTATATTAAAATATATAAAATTCTCGTGTTACAATGTTCGTTCTCGTACTCCTCCGAAACGATTCTCATGAAATTTTGTGAGCATATTGAGTAGGTCTAAGAATCGGCCAACATCTATTTTTCATACCCCTTAGTGATAAGGGTTGCCCAACCTTAACATTTTTTTTAACTAGAAATTACTTATAAATTATTTATATGGCAAAACAACGTTTGCCGGGACAGCTTGTATTAAAATATGTTTTTTGTTACGAATAAACTAAAATATCAACCCTACTGGACCGATGTTGCTGATTTTTAGACAGAGACAAGACCTTCAGGATTAAACATACGTTTATTTTGTTTTTTTTTGGAAATTCACACGCGGTCTAGCGCTAAAGCTATAGTTCTGCTGCTTCTTAAACACTTGTACTTTCAAAGCAGTAATTGATTTACATAAAGTTGTGTTGACGTTTCGTATAGGTAGTTCCCGACCCTTCAGTAAAGGACCACTCCACCTTTTCCCATGGATATCGATGAGATTAAGGAAATATCAAAAAATTTAACTATTGTCGAAACACACATTGTAAAAGCCGATTAGATTCTTCTTTGAGGCGATAGGCTAGAAACCTGTCACGAATCACGATGCATAAACTGCATCCTTTCAGCCTTTTCGAGACTTAGCTTTTCTACTCCCTTAGACATAAACCATTCGGCCACTTTCGAAACCAGATTCTAAATAAGAATTTTTTTCCGACATAATATATGTTTGTGTTGACGTCATTGTGTAATGCCTTGTATCCAATTTTCTATATACTTACCTAAATTTATATATATCTAATATAATTATATCTAGGTACGCGGCGTGGGTGGGCGCGGGAGGCGAGGCGCACCTGACGCAGATGTCGCTGCCTGTGCCGGTGCTGGAGTGCCTGCACCGCTGCTTCGGAGTCACGTTCGAGTGCTTCGCGAGCCCGCTCGACTGCTACTTCAGACAGTACTGCTCGGCGTTCGCGGACACTGACTCTTATTTTGGTTCGCGAGGGTAAGAGTGATTTCATTTGGAGTTTGTTTTTTGTGAAAAATATAGCCTGGGGACGCCGAAGACCGTGCAAGATGGAGAGAGATAGGTTTGAAAGCACACCCGGGCTGAGGCTTTTTCGCTTCATCCACATTCAAAACTTTTCCTATGCAACAAAGTATAGTGATGCAGTATTTTGTACGTTCCCTTTGATCAACTATATGTATATACTAGATTTAGATATAAACAATATACCTACAATTTTGACGGCCTCGGTGGCGCAGCGGTAGTACGCTTGTCTGTGACACCGGCGGTCCCGGGTTCGAATCCCGGCCAGGCCATGATGAGAAACGAACTTTTTCTTATTGGCCTGGGTCTTGGATGTTTATCTATATAAGTATTTATTATAAAATATAGTATCGTTGAGTTAGTATCTCGTAACACAAGTCTCGAACTTCCTTCGAGGCTAACTCAATCTGTGTAATTTGTCTCGTATATATATTATATATAATGTAATTTATTGAAATAATGACGTTCAAGGATAGCTCATTTTTATTAGTTCCTACTACTGTCATTCATATTTATGTTTTACTTTTGTCCATTCGAAATGAGGATTAATATTTGAGGACTGTGTGCCTGATTATTATAAGTTTATAATGATCCATTTACGACCGGACGGACGAATTTGTTCAATTTGGACATATTATGGCGGGATTGTGGATCTACATATAGGTAGTACGTCGATGGTTTCCCTAATATATAATAATAAAATAAAAAATATATAAAAACGAAATGTTTGTTCTCCAGGCCGTTTTTGGAGCTGCGCCCGGTGTCGGGGTCGATGGTGGCGCACCCGCCGTACTGCGAGGAGCTGCTGGAGGCGGCGCTGCGGCACATGGAGCGGCTGCTGTCGGAGTCGGCCGAGCCGCTCAGCTTCGTGGTGGTGCTGCCCGAGTGGCCCGACCGCGCCACGCACGCGCTGCACAAGCTGCAGGCCAGCCACTTCAAGCGGAAACAGGTTAGGACGTCATACATTTCAAAAAATCCTTCTCATTTTTGTGTGTCCCGGTTGCATTCCACAACAAACAGACTAAATAAAACATATTGCACAGTGGAAGGAAAACTTTTGCAGTTAAATTTTTATTATCATTTTCAGGTAGTGATACCGGCTTTTGAACATGAATACAGACACGGGTTCCAGCATGTACATCCTAAGTGAGTTATTCATTGATTTGATAATTATTATTATTTATTTTCTTTAACTAATATTAGTTTTTTTGTCAAATGTGTGGAATACAGTCAATAAATATTTTTCCTCGGACTTGTGGATTTGGGCCTCTTATTCCCACTATTCGCACCGCCTCTTGCGGATGGGGAACGTGATAAACAAAGTTAGAAAAACTTTCGCTAGAATAGAAATAGAAAATTCGAAAGAATCGTTAACGAATTAATGGAACTTCCAGGAACGAGGTGTACTTCCGCTGGGGCGGCGGCACGGTGGTGGTGTGGCTACAGAACGCGGCGGGCTTCGCGCGCTGGGGGCCCACGGACGAGCGCGTGGAGGCGCTGCTGGACGCGTGGCGGCCGCGCGCGCGCCCGCCCACGCCGCCCGCGCCCGACGCCGCGCCCGCGCCGCCCGCCGCGCCGCCCGCCGCGCCGCCCGCCGCGCCCGACAAGCGGTAGGGTTAAACAAATACCTTGGCGATCTTCATTAATAGCCCCCTTGCTTCAAAAACTATTTTAATGTCATCTGAGCTATTTAATGAGCCTTTTGAAGTAGTAGGGGAGACCGAGCAAAAATTTGGCACATTACTCGAGCGCGTCAAAAAATCATAAGGGGAGAAACCTTATACCCTGTAAACTAAAAATACCATAAAAATATATACAGGCACGCGCATTAAGAGTACTCGACAAAATTTAATAAAGTTTTGTACATGTAGAACATTGACATGAATGTTTCAATAATCTAATAATTTGAACGTAAAATTTTTTATATACTGTATGACTGTAAAACAATATTAACCGACAATTTACAAAATACCTTTCATTTGAACAGTGGAGCAATACAGTTGCGTTTACATTTTCTACTCGACGACAGCTTCTAGCATCATTTCTCGCTTTTTTCTCACTCCCTTGCACCATCCTCATACTTCCTCAGAATGAGGACCAAAACCATAGACCAAGTTTCAATATTGTATCACTACATATAATAAAGCAAAGTCCCCCTCCGCGTCTCTCTGTTCGCATTAAATTCAAAAAGTACTGGACGAACTTTCATACAGTTTTCAACAACAGGTAAATCTTTTTCTAAGGAAGATTATAGTACATTTAGTAGTAAAATACGTTATGCATTTAATCAAGTATCTATATATTGTCTTAGAAATGAGAACTGGTCCAAAATTACAAACATTTCGTTTTAGAACCCAATCTTCGTAATCGCAAATACGTAATGACGCTTTAGTAATTGCAAATTTAGCATCTCGGACTCCCCTTCTATAATTAGTGTGGGCGAAACGTTTTTTGCATTGTCCATCGTCTTCGCCTATGTACTTACGTCCACATGTCCAAGAATATAATACAAAGTTCGGCAATATCTCAAAGAAAAATGCCCGTTGTTGCTGAGAATTTGTGAATTAAGTGGAGTACGTATACACATTAAATATCCTGGTCCATTAATGTTTTGTGTCTATACTAAATGTGGGCTAGTGGTAAACTTTAATTATAAATCGACATGATCTAACCAGCTCGAGTTCCATTTATACCCCGAGCAGGAATTCCCGACGAACGTTATTGTATTTCTGACAGATGGTCACTATGTGTGCACTATGAACTGAATGTATATAGTTTTAGGAATCTTTTAGTTATCTACTTATTTTTGTAAGTTCTTTTACGAGTTCTGTTGTATAGTTCTATAAAGATTTATTTGATTGTTCATCATTATATTTTATAAATAAAAAACTGACGTTTTTATTTTACCAGTGCAGTTATTGGAGATCTTCTAGCTTGTGAGTGTATATGGATAGAATGTGATGTAGGTAAGTGAGATGTCGAAACGCGACGCGAGTTAACCTATTTATTCAGCTTTTAAACAATCTCGAGTGAAGTATTTATATCAAGATTTTAGATTTTTATACCTCATCAAAAAATATTCATCAGGCTGATCAACTTTATATAAGACTCTTCCATTTCTGAGTGACTGACAGACAACGCACAGCCCAAACCGCTGGGTCTCCTAGAAAACTGAAATTTGGTATGTAACATGTCATATTTCAAAGCCTTTTTAGGTTCACTTAAAGAGGGTTTTGTAAAATTTCAGGAAACGGGATTCTCCGTTTTACGTGTGTTTTAATGCAGGCATACTCCATCAAGTGTTCCAGTTTCCAAAATCATACACAGATTACCTAGGTCTATATACTTCTTATCTTACAAGCGTACAGGGGGAAATTTTTCAGAAGTATTTCGAACCTTTGGATTGTATTGATCTTACGGATTGTTCACCCGTAATTTCAGAATGTTACCTGTTGCGCAGTGCACAGGCACGGATTGGCTTACCCCGAATGGAGGATACACAGTCCTCCACCTCATTTGCTTACCAGCAGCGTGTCGCAACTACTCATCAAGTGTTGCATAAATTCCTCAATAAATACTTAACAGCTACCTAGGTATATAAATAAAAAAAAGTTTCATTCAAATCCGTCTAGTAGTTATGCGGAGATTCGTTTGTTTTAATCTCCCTTATTATGTTTTTATATGTGAATATATAAAAAATAATAATAAAAAAAACGTTTATTTTCTCTTCACAAATAAATACATAAGGAAGGAAGCGCTATAGATAACTTAACTAAGTTCTGAAGTCAGAGACTTGAACGAACTTGTACACTTTGTGAAGAGACTAGTCCCTGAAATAGGTCTCCTAAGAAACCTGTCCTACAGGTGACTAGGCCCCTCCCTTGGAGTACTTGTTGTAGTCACTGGTGCTTGAATATGTATCGTTTACGGATACACTTATGAATTTGTATGAACGTATATATATACATCATATACATGTATAAATATACGTATCTATACATCCACATATACACATAACTACATACTCGTAGCATTTATTATCTATACTTTTATCTTATGTTAACTATTATTAAATAATATAAGTATTGTATGATTAGGTACTAATATGGATTTGATTGAGTAGGTACTAACATATTTAGGCTGTTTAATTTGTATTGTATGTGTGGTTGTGAGAAGGATGTGTTGTTTATGTGTACGAAAGTGGTTTTTTATTTGGAGGAAGATTTAGTGGTGAGGAATTGCATTGGTGGTTGTGCTAAATAATTTGTTCAAGTAGCTTTTCTGTGTCTGTATAATTTAATGTTTTTAGGTAGGTTATAATTGTTTTTTTACAGCTATATTTGTGTAGTGGGTATATATTTAAATGTTTGTTTATTTTGTTGTAAATGTACGGTCCAAGGTAAAAGAAGAAAGAAGTTGCAGTAGCTGTGTTGAGAGGGGGTATTACGCAAACTGTTCTGTTCCGTCGCCTGTCTATGAATTTATTTGGGTCATATTGGATGTAAGAGTGTTGTGTAAGGGTGATGCGTAATATATATGATTGTCTGACTGTGAGTACGTCCCAATGTTTATATAGTTCATCAGTTGGGTGACGAAAGGGGAGGCTCGCTGCTACCTTAAGAATGCATCTTTGGGCTCTTTCGACTTCTAGAAGGTGTGTTTTGGCTACTCCCCCCCATGTGGTAATACAGTAGTTGATGAGCGATTGGCATAGGGCGTTGTACACCATCAGTATCACTTTACGGTCGGATATATGTCTAATAGTTTTAAATATATAGACTAGTTTGCGCAGTCTAGTTGTTAGGGTTTCCGTATGTTGTTTAAACGATAGGGTTTGGTCTATAATGACTCCTAGGTATTTTAAGTGTTCAACTTTTTCTAATTGGGGGCATGTACAATTTTGGAACATTTGGTTACAATCGTGAGCGGTTAAGGTGAAGGTTGGTGGCGGTTGTAGATTAGTTTTGAATGAGAATGTAACGTATTTGGTTTTGCTTGTGTTAAGAGTCAGTCGGTTGCTAGTAAGCCAGTTGTTTGCTAAGTGAAGTCCATTTTGGGCTATGTCGAACGTTTCGTCCCAATTATTTCCTTTAAAGAAGAGTGCAGTGTCATCTGCAAAGGCAAAAATTCTACCACTGTCAAGTTGGATTCGGCACAAACTATCAATATAGACCAGGAAGAGGGTAGGAGAGATGCAGCTGCCCTGTGGTACACCACATGTTACTTCTGACTCTTCACTGGTCCAGTTTCCTATTCTGGTTCTTTGTTTTCTGCGGGTCAAGAAGTCCCGGAACAGTGAAAGGGTAATTCCCCTAATTCCTATTCTTTCTAGTTTGCCTAGTAAGCGTGGTATGGGGACAGTGTCGAATGCCTTCTTTAGATCGAGGAATATTACAAGACATTTCTCTTTATTATCTAGGGAGGAGATGATGGCATTGGTTAATTCCTGAACTGCGTCACTAGTTGACCTACCGGCTCGGAATCCATACTGGAATGGGGATAGTAGTTTATTGGATTCTAAAAATTGGATCAGGCGGTTATTCATTATCCGTTCCAGGATTTTTGATAAAGCTGGGAGTATTGAGATGGGTCTATAATTATCGACTCTGCTCTTTTCGCCGCTTTTGTAGATAGGTTTTATGAGAGCTGTCTTGAAGGCTGAGGGGAAAATGCCATGCGTAACTGATAGGTTGCATATGTGTGTGATTGGTTTAACCAGTAGAACAGCGTATCGCTTAATTATCCAACTTGGGATTTGGTCTAAACCAACCGCACTTTTTTCTTTTAGCCCTATGATGAGCTGTAGGACCTCTTCCTCCAAGACGGGAGCCATCATTAAGCTATGGGCTGGGGAAGGTGTGGGATGTCTGGTTTGGTGAGATATGTCTTGTTCCCGGCACACTAGAGGGCTTTGGTCTGACAGTTGTTGTCCAATTGTAGCAAAAAATGAGTTTATATTATTGATACTATCCTTGGGGCAGTTTTCATTCAGTAGATTTTGTGAGTGGTCTTGGGAACGATTAATACCATTAATGTCCTTAATAACTTGCCAGAGATGTTTTGAGTTTTTTTTGGCATTGTCTATTTGCGATTTTTCGTAGGTTCTTTTGACTTTTTTTAATATGAGCGTACAGAAGTTTCTGTAGCGCTTATAGGTTAGCGTAATCACGTCATTACCGGGGTCTTTTTTGTGTTTTTTGTGCAGGTTGTCTCTATTTTTAATGCAACGTAAAAGGCCTTTGGTTATCCAAGGTTTTTGAATTACCTTCCTTTTTGGAGTCTTAGCTTGTTTGGTGCAGTTATTAATAACGGTAAACACTGATTCTATAAAGATGTCAGTAGCTGTATTAGGGTCGTCACTGGCCAAGACGGGGTCAAATACGAGTTGTTGCATTTTTGAATCGAGATCGATGAGGTCAATTTTATGTTTATTTGTGTTGGTAATTGGGAGGGATTGTTTTAGGTTTAAGCTCAGAGCAACAGTATAATGGTCAGTTAATGTCGAGGCAACAACGAGGCATGTGGCGTCAAGTTTAGATTTCACTATCATATGGTCATAGCATGTGAGGCCATGGGTAGGCAAAAAGTGACAAGAAAGCATTGCGTGTGAGGACAGCATATTTAAGTATTCATATTGTCGCTTAGTGTGATTGTTTGGAACTATGTCTATATTTATATCTCCACAGAGGATAATATTCTTAAAACTTTTTAATTTTGAGAGAATTGTATCTAATGAGGTTAGAAAATGTGAAATATCCCTTTGTGCCGGTGGTCGATATATACCTAGGATGCATGTTGAGTTGCTTAGCTTGATTATGAGGCAGTTAGCATCAGCTATATTTGGTTCCTCTATAGTAACATTTAAGTTTTTATTGTAGTATATGACCACACCTTCGTTTTGAGTATAATTACGTGTAGTAGAAGCATGTTTGTAATTATCGAGGTCAAATATATGTTTGTTGGAAGGGAGCCAACATTCTGACAAGACAATTATGTCCCATGGGGTTTCAGTCTGTTGTAAAAGTGGAATAAACCCAGTTATGTTGTGATTAAGACTACGTATATTTTGTGATATGATATTTAAAGTTTGGTTATTGCTAAATAAATTATTTTTGATACTATTCGTGCTGCATTCTACCACCTTTGCTATTTGTAGGGAGTCCAAATCCAGGGCAACTGTTTGAATATTTTCCATTATTTGATACACTAGGTAATTGATAATATTTGTGTTATAGCTGTCACGAAACAATATTATATTCAAAATATACAGAAATTTGTTTTATACTGTTTTATCAGAGCGACCATGCATAAAGCCTATTGCGATATGTTAATACATTTTAACTTATTGACCACTCGGAACATCACGTTAGTAACTTCTTGCCTAATGCTAGTAAAAGGTACATAATATGTAGAGCGCCATATTGAATGAGCTTTATACTCTGGTAATAAAGCTTAATTTAGAGGCAGTCGAGATTCAGATAGTGGCAAGTTGAACGTAGGCTTTTTAAGCATGTATCGATATTGATAGCTATCGATGATTTTTATATATCAACAGAAAATGCTTATAAGGCTGAACTATTTTTGCTAAGGTGCTATTTCCAAAGTATTTTTATGATAAGCTTTTTTCAAAAAGATTTATCGGATGTGTAATGTTGCCAGCTACACAACAAAAATCTGTCTAGTGATCCCGGCAATAACCTTATACAAAAAGAAAATGAAACTCTTGTTTGAGACGAAAAATTTATTATTCTACTAACAATATAATGTAAAAGGCATGGCGGATAGTAACCAGAAGTTTTGTTTATAATGATGAATGGTTATTATCCCCAATGTGTACAGGTGACGCCTTGAACTATAGGCGGACTATTCAAAGTGACTTATTCTATCCACATTAATATATTCTATCACGATATCTTATTAAAGTCATCTTAGTGAAACCCAGAGCAGACACAAAGAATTGCCGCAGTAATCTAATCTTAAAGATCTCTGTTAAAAAAAATAAGTATTGGCTTTGAATGAGATCAATATTTTTCCAATGAGGTACTAAAGTTAGATTCCTTTATAATGTGCATTCTTTAATTGGTTGTTAATAACGAATCATAAAATGGAACAAATCACATTTTTTTTTAATTAAGTAGTAGCAGAATCTTAAAAGTAATATTTGATTAAATTTACAAATGTTAAATATGTAGAAGCAAAAAAGAAGGTGCTAACTTATATAAAAGCCACCAGTGAAAAAAAAAAAAACAAATTGCTTCGATACAGAAACTGTTTACATCACTTCTTGTTGCTATTTCATAACTTTGTCGCAATTAAAGATTTGTCAGAACTCTCATATTGTAGCAGATGGTGAGTCAATAAGTAATGTAATTTTCAAAAGCAAAAAACATATACTTTCTCCTTATATTAAATTCTTACACCAAATAAAATTTATAGTTGTGTACACTATAAAACTAACACTAGAACAGTGAATCCACTATTTTCTAGCACTATAAGATAATTAACTGGTATACCTACTTTAAAAGTATGTATTGTTGTACACAATTAATTTTGTACTTGAATATGACATTGCATAAATCCTAACTTTTAATGAACTTATAAGTAGTGATTAGTAGGTACTTAGATCAAAGACACCATCATTATTTCAAAGGATAACTGTAAAACTAAAAATACTTGTTAAAAATCTTTAGAAAAAAATTAAAAATATAAAAGCTTTTTCTTTTAAACTTATTGCAATAGTTGCTACGTAAAATATTTTTTTAAAGTGCATTTAATAATTTAATAATCCACATTTTTTAAAAACATAAGTTGTGGATGTAGTTTATTAATACATACGTAAATAAAAAAACACATACAAATAATTGCTTCAAATATGTTTGACTGCTAAATATCAAATTCTTGAAGCAGACACATTTCTAATTCAAATGTAAAGTGAAGTAAATTGTATGTACTTAGTCTAGATCAAGCAAAAGGATTATTAAATATCCAGTTAGACAAGACCAAAATAATAATTGAAACTTTGGTTAGTAATGAGGATGTTAAAACCATTATCGAAAATAAAATTATTGAAACAGTTAAACTTATGATATTATTTTTGTTCAGTTATATTCTTCATCTTCATCCATGGCAAAGTCGACACCAGAGTCAACTGCACACACAGGGCTGTAAATAAAAAATATTAACGATTACAAGTACCTACTACACTACAAGTCAAAAGGAAGCACTTAACGACACTTGAAATGTTTTGCAATGATTTCAGTTTATTAACTATGACTTATTGTCATGGGCAGTCGTCTAGCTAGGTATAAATGTCAGTAGAGGATCTTCAGCCCCAAAGCAACTGAATTTATGACTCACCTCATAGCTCTACAAGTGAAGAATACAATGCGTTTTAGCTTTCTGTTGTAAAAGAAATAGTTAAAAGCCCACAAGCAGCCTGGTTCTCCAAAAGGATCACTGGCTAAGTCTGGGTTGTAACTGTAAATGCGGCACTCTGAGAGGACCACTTCCTTGTCTATGGCTGACCACAGAGCAGGTCGCAGCTGTCGCCAACGCATCCCCCCTACTGCAGAAAGAGCTGCATCCACTGCCCCCTGTACCCAACTCAGGGATGGTTCTGCACTGAATTCACTGCTCTGTAAAATATGTTTGTATTATTTTTCAATCTGATTAAATATAAAGTCTATGTAACAGAAATATTTGTATTTATTGTGTGTGGAGTTTCTCCACACAATAAATTAAGAAGTAGGTAGTCTCTGGGAAGGGGGCATGTGTTTATCTATGTATTACTTGGTGTAGACTTTTCTCATGGATATTGTTGTTTAACACAAATCCTACCTAAACAGTCTTTTTCCTGGACGAAAGGTATAAGATACTTATGTTCTTCTCAGTACTCCTAAAGGCTTAGGTGTGCTTTGCATAACTTAAGTATGAATAAAGTATTTATTAAACATAAATGCGAAAGTTTGTGAGGATGTCAGTATGGATGTTTGTTACTCTTTCACGCAAAAACTACTGAACTGATTACAATGAAATTTGGTATGTAGGTAGCTGAAGACTCAGAATAACATATATGCTACTTTTTATCCCGGAGTTCCCGTGGGATTGATAGGGTTTCCATGCAGATGAAGTCGCATGCAGCCTCTAGTTAAACATAATAAAAACCAGCTAAACCACATAACACAATATAATTTTATATTAATATTATTTGTTTATAACATATATTTACCTTTGCCATTGAAAAATCATAATCTGGAAAGGCAGCATTCAGTGTTGCAATCAGATAGAACAATGTCTTCCGAGAGATTGTATCACACAACACGCCATCTTCATCACCAGAAAGGCTTCGACTGAAATTTTAAAAGGAAATTATTTATAGTATAAAAAGTTCTATGATGTCTTTTTATAAATGTTGATAAGGAGTATATATGACTTTTTTCACTCACTTTTTCCCTATCATTAACTTTCTCCATTTTTTAATTCAATGGATTGATTAAATTTCCACCACACTAAATAGATACTATTTACTAACAGACAGTTAAGTATATTAATACTTGCAATATGAGTTCATACTCATGCATGCATATCTAAATCCCCACTTACATTTTTAGGGCAGTTCTGACCATTTCAGTCTCACTTTCACAGCAAACTGGTTTATATTCATAGGTTCTTCTATGGTATCTCTAAAATCAATAAATTTATAACAATGTTATTTTTTACCTATATGGGATACCCTCTGGTGGTGAAAGGGCCTGGAGATTATGAGTAGTTTCTCCATCAGCCGTAAACTTCTTGTAGAAAGCTTTTTCAGAACCTGCCATCTTGCAGCTGTAGCTCTCTACACGGCCCTGCACTGCACTGTCGCCGTTTAGGATCGACAGCGCTCGGCTAAGAGCCTCCAAGTGTCCACTCTCCAAGAGTTTCATCCTGCCTAAATGTATCCGGCGACTTTTAACCACACAAACTTCTTGATATAAACGGTATTCTTATCGTGCAGCACCGTGCACTACTTCTGTACATAGCAGAGGGGTGTATGAATATTCCTTTTCTTTTTGAGTGTAGAAGTTTCACACTCGGAATAAGATTCGTCTTCTGTTCTTCCGCTGTGATGGAATGCGGGTACATCACAAATAAAGGAAAAATTTGATTTTCAAATCGGTATTACCGTGAAGCAAATTATTTATAGCTTGTTATTGGCTTCTGCAAGGAGAGCGCGTCACTTCACTTGTTGTCCCACAAAATTGTTATACGTAACACTTTCGTAAATATTACAAATCAAAATCCATAGAAGACATCGTCACAAATGTAATCAAACAAAGGAACATTAATTTAATATCACTTTACAATGGAAACTACTTTTTAAAAAGCAGCAATTCTAAAAAATCACAACAAAAATCAAAGATGCTTGGATATTGGGCTTGTATGGATTGACAAACAAAGAGAAACTAATCCATAGAGAAAATTCTAATCAGACTTAATTTATTCAGACCACAGATATTAACTAAACTTGATTCAACAAAGCTGGAGCATTCTGGGCACAATTTCGCAGGTGATCCTATGCCAGGGCTGTACTTGTATTTGTAATTTTAATATTAGTTTGTAATCATTTAGGTTATTTAGATATTGAATAATATAAATTATTATTGTAATTTATTCGAAGTGGAAAAAAAATAACATATCAATTCAGCACAGAAATATAGATCGCCATTTTGACAGCTGTCGTTGCGGGAAAATAGACAATATAAAAAAACCGAAGAGAAGAGGCCGAATTTTAATTCATTTTCAGTTATTATCAATTTGTTCCTCTTTTATATTCGTTTACAGAAAATTGTGATTTCGATATTATGATACCCTTATCGACATTACTGATAAATAGTTTAAAAACTAAATGTACGAACTGTTTTCAATTCCAAAGATATGGTATGTTTTGTGTGTTTGTATCATTCATTACATCTGTAATAAAAATTTGGTGGCAACAAACTTCATAGTCACCAAATGAAAATACAATTGGAAATACACTACGACGAGAGCTTGTATATTGTGATGTGATCATACACCATAGCCAACTAAAATCAGTCAACTGGTGGTCAAAGTTGAATTGTGGATAATAGATTTATTTCAGAATCCATTGTACAAACCAGCTTCAGGCAAATTTTGGATTCTGCATGATATTCAATACTATTATAAAGGACTAAAACTTATTATTTTTCTGGTCAGAGTGTCGGAAAGCTATACTATGCTTTTGGTCATACCTAAGCCCTGGCATCATAAAAAATAGGGCTTAATAGGACATAAATAATCGGCGAAATTTTTCTAAGTCCCAAAAAATGCACACCCTTTTGTATGCCCTAACCATTTTTTCTACTGCCTTATCATCATTGTTACAGTATTTTACCTCTCCATCTTTTATTTGCCATTTAACTAGATACTGCTTTCTACTCAATGCCCATTTGTGTTGAGAGTAAACATAGTCCTTATTTTTTAAATTTCAGCGACACGTAAAAGATTTTATCGTAATACAGGCATAATACAAAATGAACAAAATTGGGAAGTAACGCTTGACCATAGAAGGTTAAAAACTCCCAATGGAAAAGTGTTGCTGGTTAACAGTGAACCTTTGGCTCGGGCCATTGCAGCTGAGTGGGATTCTCAAAAAGAATACATAGCACTGCCTGTGATGCATCTGGTAAGTTTAATTCTATGGAATAGTCACATCACGCTATTATCAGTCAGTCAGATGTAATTAGTACAATTAGTATATTGTTGTACAACAATATCATCATGAGTACAAGTAAATATAGGTTAAAAATTGTTGCAGGTACAATTATTATTGCATAAATAAAGTGGCAGACTGGTGCTCAGCAAAAGCCTGTGTACAGGCCACCAGGTCTCCACCCCATCATGATTATGTGTTGCATTTTTTTATTTTTAAAATATCTCTACTATATCAAATTATTTATTTCAGACAGCTCTGTGCAACACTGCCTTGGATAACCCTGGAAAATTGACCTCACATGATATAACAAGTTATTTACTAGACTATCTGCCCACAGACACTCTTCTGTTTCACTCTGATGTAAGTCTTATCTAATATCCTATACCACTTCTTTATTATGCACCATATACCATGGAAAATTTCTTTATAAAAGAAAGTAGATTCAAGCATTGTCAGAGTTGCTTTTAACATGTATGCAGCATATCATTACTATGTATCTGTAAACTAATCTTCTGTATGTACATATAAACAAAAGAACATTTAAAAGTGCATCATAATCCATCCCATACCTGTGTGTTTTTTCTCCCTCATTCCTTGTTTGGTATATATTAAGAATTGCAACTATGTTTAGTCTAGCAAAAATTCTACATGGTCTAAGGTGTGTATTTTTACTTTAGATATTTATGTAGATAGATAAATATACGGCCGTGTGGTTCCTGGCACCAATACTAAAAGAATAGGATCACTCCATCTCTTTCCCATGGATGTCGTAAAAGGCGAGTAAGGGATAGGCTTGCAAACTTGAGATTATTTTTTTTAGGCGATGGGCTAGCAACCTGTCACTTTTTGAATCTCAATTCTATCATTAAGCCAAATAGCTGAACATGGCCTATCAGTCTTTTTAAGACTGTTGGCTCTGTCTAACCCGCAAGGGATATAGACGTGATTATATGTATGTATGTAGATAAATATATTATTTGCTTGTAAATATGTTGTTTGCTAGTTAATGTACATACTTAAAAATTACTGATTTTTGGGCATTTTTTGGTACATTTTGTAATCCATGTAAGCCACGAGAACTGTAAACAACTTTTTTTGCTTCAGGTTGCTAGTTGCAAAATATGTTTAATGAATTACTGTGACTAACTAGCTTTTATTTATAGGAAGAGGAAGAGTTGCGTGTTTTACAAGAGCAAAAATGGGGTCCTATATTAGAATGGTTCCAAGAGAGATTCAATGTGAAACAAGAGGTGTCCCGAGGTCTCACACCACCCCCTGTATCTACCGAGACCCGAGCTGTTCTGGCAAGGCACTTTCTGTCATATAGTTTCCCAGCTATTAATGGTAAATCTATTTTTATATAAAATATTATAGTTTTCATAACATTAACAAGCAGTACTTGTCCAAAACAACAAATGAATTTAATTGAAACTTGGATTTACTGAGGTACTAAATCACAATCAGAAGAGTTGGACACAATTTGGTATCCAATCATGGAAGCATAAAAAATATTATTTTATTAATCTATGCTTTAAACACTTCATCATCAATACTTAAAATATTTTGGATCAGTTGTTGCACATGCACAAACTTCATGTGAAGTAATTTTTACCATTATTTTTTAACAGCTATATACTTTGGGACTGAAGCATTAAAGTCGCCAATATTGATGTTGGCATGTGTGGAACGACGCTTAGATCCAAAAGATGCGGTACTGCTCGCGCGACTGGAAGAAGAATATCAGGTCTGGGTTGTCATATTAAATAACTTGTAGCTGTAGATGTTATTAAACCTAATTTGTATTCTACATCCTAGCTAGGCTAGAAAAAAGGCCGAACTATATTCCTCATGGCGTTAGTTTCGATCACATCCTCACCACTCAGGACAGGAGCCCTGGATGCGCTTTTTGACCATGTTGTGTGATGAGCCAGGTTTTTAAATGAAGGTACCTTCATTTAAAAACCTGGCTCATCTGACTTTCACAACCTCGCTGGGAAACCTAACTCATATTGGAACATTCTGAGAAAAATAGTCCAAATAATAGTTAGGAAAAAATAAGTAAGTACACCTAATTAAAAGTAGGAGAAAAATATATACAGTTTTGCTATACCTATCAACTACATAGTATAAAACAAAGTCGCTATTTTAGTCTGTTTGTCTGTATGCTTAAATCTTTAAAATTACGCAACGGATTTTGATGCGGTTTTTTGTAACAGGTAGAGTGATTCAAGAGGAAGGTTTTTATGTATAATAACATTTATAATTTTGCACCCGTGCGAAGCCAGGGCGGGTCGCTAGTAAATAGTATAACATAAATTTTCCGAAATTTTCCAAAACAAGATATTTTCCGTAACACAGCTCATCCGCTGGGGTCGCGTTCCGTGGGCGCATGAGCTGAACCAAGCAGAGTTGACGGCTCGCGTGGCGGCTTCGCTGTTGGTCGTACAATGCACCGCCGAGCGGCACTCCTCCGCCAAGAAGACGCCGCCTGGGGAATTCGCACCACAATAAACCTAAATTAGATGATTTTTACACGAAAATATAACCAACATTGAAAATTAACTTAAAAAAAGTTGGTTATATTTTCATGGATCGTTATTTTTCAAACTCCAATGGCATAAATAGTCTGTGTCTCGAGATTTATCTCTGTACCATATTTCATCCAAATCAATTATTCTACACATGTATGAGAGTATGAATTCTAAGGTCTTTTGAGCATGATTTTTATTTATACTTTAGTGCCTGTTACTATGTTCATAAGAATGTTTGATGTTGTACATAATCATTGTAAATATATGAAGAATCAAATATATATGAGTTGTATCTAAATCAATTTTTTTTCCGCTGACTATGGCATGATATTTATTGATAGTATATTTTATCAGACTATTTTTATGTTTCGTACATGCCTATCCTGGATGTGAGAAAGTCGCGCAATTATGCCTTAATGTATTTTGGCTTGGAAATTAGGATGCACAGGGTTTGAATTAAAAGATCTTTGAAAATATTATTAAGATTATATACGTTTTTAAAGTAATTCATCCTATAGACAAGCTAAGTGAGCGATGAGAGAATGCAGTGTTATAAACGTATTTTGAAACAAAAACTAGGAAGCCAGATTTAAGTGAGGTCGGAGCGCGCTCCCCAAACAAGAATGAAATGAAAATAGCAAGAATTGAGTCGCGAAGTTGTGCTAAATATAGCTGGGCGGGCGTAGAGCACCGCGCGACCCAGTGAGTGCGCACGCGCCGCGACATTCGCTTTGTTTCGTTTTCGTCTCTAATATTTTTCTAATAACCATTAGAATAATATTTACTACAGTTACATCTTTATTAAATTACACTCCGCCGCGCATTACAATTGAGTTGGATGAAGTGGATTCTGATTTAATAGGACGACCTCAAATGCGCTATATTGAGGCTAATATGCTCTAGATTCGATTATCGCACTTTGTAACTTCGGCTTTATTTTCATGTGCGTAAGTATTTGTTTACCTATAAGTATTTTATTATGACTTACATTATTTTTCCAGTACAAGTGTACCTTATTAATTTGTGTTACCTGATGTGTTTTTACTTATTTATGTATAAAATAAAAGCAGTTTTTTTTCGTCTGAAAACAAGTGGTAATAAATAATTTCTTAATTGCCCAACCAGAAAAGCAGTAAATATTTAATATTAAAGTACAGTAATTTGCAACTATTTCTGAATTAGGTATAACCTGAGTGCAGAGCATATCAAGAACATATATTGTACGTTTATTACGTACAATATATGTTCTTGACATTTGAGGTAGTCAATTTCTTTGAATATATGTTTCAGGTGTAATGAGCGGCGCCGTAGAGCCGGAGACAGGCCGGCCGCGCCCTCTGTCCGGCACGCTGTGGACGTTGTTCTCGTGGCTGCGACGCGACGACGCCGGCTCCTCCGACAGTCTCTCCAGCGCCGGCTCCGACCGCTCCGCCGCCAGCTTCGCCTTCCTCTCGCCCGCGCACTTCCGCCACTCTGCGCCCGTGCCGCGCCCGCCGCCGCCGCCGCCTACAGACTCCTACAAGAAGAGGGTGCACGACCGCAACCTGCGGCGACAACACGATAGAGACCTAACGTTGCATCGCAAGTACGGCTTGTTTAGAGGCGACACCACTATCGGATACGACGTCACAAGCCTGCCTTTGGCGCGGCGATCCGCTCGCAGTAACAGTGATAAACAGGATCGAGAGCGCAGAGCCATCAGTGAATCCTTGCAGCGTCGCACGCCGTACGTCCCTGGAAAACGACGAGCTCCTCTACCGCCCGTTCAAGCTGCGGCTGGTACGTCGGCCACTCTTCCTTATCGACATTCGCGAAAACGACGAGCCCCACAACCTCCAATAAAAATCGAGGAAAAAGCTAAAGAAAACTTTGAAGAAGTTCAAGGAAGGACAGGAATGAATCCTACACCCGGCAATAGTAAACTAACGTTACCTAGTGATGTAACCATAGGTTGTAAATCAGAGAAATACGTTAAAAAGAAACAACACGAGACAACAGAAATAAAATCTAAACCAGAAAAGAGTTTTCTTAAACAAATATTTGAAAATAATAAAAAAAGAAGATCTGCCATTGAAACTACTATGAGGATTCTACCTAGCATTAGCGAATTAGATAAACAAGCGGCGGAGATTATAGAAACGAGTAGATTTAAAGAGCGAGAACAAAACCTAAAAATTTCAAAAATTGACGAACATGGTGAAAGATCAGACATGACTAAAAGACCTCGATGGATTTGTGTAACGTGCTTAAGATGTTTTGATGAATCAATAAATACATGTTCTTTTTGTTTATCGAGTCAGAAACCTATTAATAATTTTGTACAAGAAAAAAATAGAAATGTAGCAAATACTACACAAACATCAAAAAATCTTGAAGATGACGAAAGGCAGCAACTTAAAAAAATGTTAAAGGAGATGAAAGATTCACTACCAAAAAAACAAAAACCAGTTGAAGATATTTTTGCCAGAGATGTACCGGTAATGACAGCATCTTTAGCTGATAAAGGCCCCGTTACTATCTCAGAAACTCCGACACTTTGTGTTAGATCAAAACATCAAGAATTAAATCTATCTGCCGCAGGAGAGCCATCACCTTCAAAAAAGGTTCTAGAAGAATCTAAAAATATACCTAAAAGTGACAATACTAATGAAATTGTTCGAAAAATATTGCTACAAGGTACTGTGAAATCTACTGAAAAGTTAATGAAAAACATAACGAATAATACACCAAAAAATATGATGAGGGACAGATCTGCTGGTTGCAAAATAGATGATAAGACAAATAGAACTGAATGCCTTCACTTATCTGATACTAAACAGATTAGTACACCATTGAAGATTTCGTCGTTGTTGAATCCAGTTTATATTCCAAAACAACTTCCTGTGCAACCTAACACATTTTCTACAAATACCTCAAAAAACGAAGACGATAATGTGGTATCAAAACATACCAAGAATGTTATATTGAATGAGACATCTCAAAATAAAACACATATTGTGCCTTCGACATCCAATATGCTGAATATTATTGGTAAAACTACTGTGTCTACGGAATCCCAAACAAATTCAGCAAATCAAAAATCTATCACGACAAAGGTAGATGAGATAAGTCAACATTCGCGACGCAGAGAATTAATAAATCAACTTGAGAAGTCGATAGCCGAGGGCGACGAACGAGCCGCCGCCGATGCAGCAGCTAAACTGGCTCAGTTGCGGTTGTCGTGTTCAGTGTTATCTTTTACTTCACAAATTTTATCAAATAAAGATAATGCTATTCAACAAACGAAAGAGACGGTAGTTAAAAATGAAAATCAGATATTGAAAGGTCCATCTGCACTGAATATATGTGTTACAAACAGTACAGTGATTCCTGCTTCATCAAAAACCCCGGAAATAAATTCTGTAAGGAAACTTGAACCAAATAACAAACAAGTTGACAAACCTGAAACAAGTAGCTCAAAGTCACCATTAAAAACAGATGCTTCGGCTTCACATTCACAAGTTGTACATGGTAATGGCGCCCACATGGTGTTGTAAGTAAATTTTAAATTATTATTGTTTAGTTTTACAAATTCTAAACTATTAATCATAGCCCAATAGCCCCGTTAAAGACATATCTCATAAACTCCTTGGTGACTTCTATGAGGTTTATGTAGTGAAGATTGTATTTATGAAATATCAATTGATGAAGTTGTAGATGGATGGATGGATGATGAAGAGAATGAAAATAAGCAAATCTGCGGAATATGATAGGATTAACGTCAACTGTTTCGCCTTTTTAACGTGTGCCTTAGAAACTGAAATGTACCGAGAGATTGGTGCAAAGCCGTTATTGTGCCTCTTTATAAAGAAAATGGATCACAGCAAGAATGCAAAAATTTTCGAGGCATAAGTCTTCTTAGCATGATTGGCAAGTTATATGCAAAGATAATGATTAAAAGAGTTGTGAAAGAGACAGACAAGAAGACATGGGATGTGCAAGCGGGATTTAGAATGGGGACAGGATGATCAGGTCTTTTCCTTACGAAACATTATAGAACAATTTTTAGCTAAGAGTCAAAAAGTAAATTGCGTTTTCGTGGTTTTGGAAAAGGCTTATGATAAAATAGTAAGAAGTGTATTATGATCTGTTTTGTCCATGTATGGTTTGAGTAGTGAACTGATCCAGGCGTTGAAATCTCTTTACAAGGATTCCAGCGCTTGCGTCAGAGTGAAAGGCAGCTAGCTAGCTACACAGACTGGTTCGATATCCAGAAAGGTGTTAGACAATTATGTGTAGCGTCACCTGTCTGTTCAATCTATTCTTTTCTATTGTATTCTATGGACAACTGTTTGAATGCTTTGAAAGAAGTTGAATGCGGATTAAGAATGAATGAGTTATTCATAAAGTGCCTCTTGATTGCGATGACCAAGTTTTGCTTGCACCATCCAATGAGTAATTACAGAATATGGTAACATTAATGAATGAAGCATTTGAATGTAATGGTCACCAATGTAGCGGGAGCGATGACTCGGCTCGACCGCCACCAAAGGGAAGATCTTCCGCCAGGCTGGGTGTTACGCCTGGGGAACCGCGGCTCCGACGATGTTGTGTCGGAGGTTGTATATATAGCTCCAATCCGTGGAATCATCGAAATCGCGTCTTAGATTCTTCGCTGCTATTGGTTGAGCGCGTCAATTTCTTCGCGATGATTGACAGTTGTTGTGTGATTTGATGTTGTGACGAGTGGCGTAGAGATGTCGCCACAAGACTAAGATGATGGTTTTTGAAAGGGATGAAAGGGTAACAGTATGTAATATAAGTATAAATGGAGAAAGAGTGCAACAAGTGAATAAATTTGTGAATGACGCATTACATTCCTTTATGAGAAGTAGGAGGGTATCAAAAAATGCCTGATTGGCCGTTCATAATGGTGTTACTTCCTACACTTATGTATGGGAGTGAGAGTTGGGTATGGCAGAAACAAAATGAAAGTAGAGTGAACGCAGTTGAAATGAGAGCTTTAAGAAGTACCTATGTGTGGTGTTAGTTTAAAAGATCGAATTAGAAATGTGGATATACCTAAGAGAAATGTGTGAAGTGAAAAAGGAAGTGGTAACCAAAATTGAAGAGTAGGTATGTTGAGATGGTTTAGACATGTCTAGAGAATGGATGAGGACAGGCTAACGAAAGGAATTTACAGCTGACTGTAAAAGTGGGAGGGCCGACCTCGTCGAACTTTCAAAGACCAAACTTCGAATGTCTTGAAAAAGGGAGATGTTAGAAGTACCCGTAACGGTCGAATATGCATGAAAAGTGTAATGAGTGTGAAGGAAGCGGGAAAGGAAGGATCGTAGCATGTGAAAATCCATAGTCTCTGCCTACCCCAATGGAAAACAGGCGTGTTGGTATGTATGTTATGTAGAGTAAATTACCAAACATAGTGTGTGCCAATTGCTTTTCTTCCTGTGCAGATTCTTTTAGGTGATGGGCTAGCAACCTGTCATTATTAAGACGATAATGTGGTATCAAAACATACCAAGAATGTTATATTGAATGAGACATCTCAAAATAAAACACATATTGTGCCTTCGACATCCAATATGCTGAATATTATTGGTAAAACTACTGTGTCTACGGAATCCCAAACAAATTCAGCAAATCAAAAATCTATCACGACAAAGGTAGATGAGATAAGTCAACATTCGCGACGCAGAGAATTAATAAATCAACTTGAGAAGTCGATAGCCGAGGGCGACGAACGAGCCGCCGCCGATGCAGCAGCTAAACTGGCTCAGTTGCGGTTGTCGTGTTCAGTGTTATCTTTTACTTCACAAATTTTATCAAATAAAGATAATGCTATTCAACAAACGAAAGAGACGGTAGTTAAAAATGAAAATCAGATATTGAAAGGTCCATCTGCACTGAATATATGTGTTACAAACAGTACAGTGATTCCTGCTTCATCAAAAACCCCGGAAATAAATTCTGTAAGGAAACTTGAACCAAATAACAAACAAGTTGACAAACCTGAAACAAGTAGCTCAAAGTCACCATTAAAAACAGATGCTTCGGCTTCACATTCACAAGTTGTACATGGTAATGGCGCCCACATGGTGTTGTAAGTAAATTTTAAATTATTATTGTTTAGTTTTACAAATTCTAAACTATTAATCATAGCCCAATAGCCCCGTTAAAGACATATCTCATAAACTCCTTGGTGACTTCTATGAGGTTTATGTAGTGAAGATTGTATTTATGAAATATCAATTGATGAAGTTGTAGATGGATGGATGGATGATGAAGAGAATGAAAATAAGCAAATCTGCGGAATATGATAGGATTAACGTCAACTGTTTCGCCTTTTTAACGTGTGCCTTAGAAACTGAAATGTACCGAGAGATTGGTGCAAAGCCGTTATTGTGCCTCTTTATAAAGAAAATGGATCACAGCAAGAATGCAAAAATTTTCGAGGCATAAGTCTTCTTAGCATGATTGGCAAGTTATATGCAAAGATAATGATTAAAAGAGTTGTGAAAGAGACAGACAAGAAGACATGGGATGTGCAAGCGGGATTTAGAATGGGGACAGGATGATCAGGTCTTTTCCTTACGAAACATTATAGAACAATTTTTAGCTAAGAGTCAAAAAGTAAATTGCGTTTTCGTGGTTTTGGAAAAGGCTTATGATAAAATAGTAAGAAGTGTATTATGATCTGTTTTGTCCATGTATGGTTTGAGTAGTGAACTGATCCAGGCGTTGAAATCTCTTTACAAGGATTCCAGCGCTTGCGTCAGAGTGAAAGGCAGCTAGCTAGCTACACAGACTGGTTCGATATCCAGAAAGGTGTTAGACAATTATGTGTAGCGTCACCTGTCTGTTCAATCTATTCTTTTCTATTGTATTCTATGGACAACTGTTTGAATGCTTTGAAAGAAGTTGAATGCGGATTAAGAATGAATGAGTTATTCATAAAGTGCCTCTTGATTGCGATGACCAAGTTTTGCTTGCACCATCCAATGAGTAATTACAGAATATGGTAACATTAATGAATGAAGCATTTGAATGTAATGGTCACCAATGTAGCGGGAGCGATGACTCGGCTCGACCGCCACCAAAGGGAAGATCTTCCGCCAGGCTGGGTGTTACGCCTGGGGAACCGCGGCTCCGACGATGTTGTGTCGGAGGTTGTATATATAGCTCCAATCCGTGGAATCATCGAAATCGCGTCTTAGATTCTTCGCTGCTATTGGTTGAGCGCGTCAATTTCTTCGCGATGATTGACAGTTGTTGTGTGATTTGATGTTGTGACGAGTGGCGTAGAGATGTCGCCACAAGACTAAGATGATGGTTTTTGAAAGGGATGAAAGGGTAACAGTATGTAATATAAGTATAAATGGAGAAAGAGTGCAACAAGTGAATAAATTTGTGAATGACGCATTACATTCCTTTATGAGAAGTAGGAGGGTATCAAAAAATGCCTGATTGGCCGTTCATAATGGTGTTACTTCCTACACTTATGTATGGGAGTGAGAGTTGGGTATGGCAGAAACAAAATGAAAGTAGAGTGAACGCAGTTGAAATGAGAGCTTTAAGAAGTACCTATGTGTGGTGTTAGTTTAAAAGATCGAATTAGAAATGTGGATATACCTAAGAGAAATGTGTGAAGTGAAAAAGGAAGTGGTAACCAAAATTGAAGAGTAGGTATGTTGAGATGGTTTAGACATGTCTAGAGAATGGATGAGGACAGGCTAACGAAAGGAATTTACAGCTGACTGTAAAAGTGGGAGGGCCGACCTCGTCGAACTTTCAAAGACCAAACTTCGAATGTCTTGAAAAAGGGAGATGTTAGAAGTACCCGTAACGGTCGAATATGCATGAAAAGTGTAATGAGTGTGAAGGAAGCGGGAAAGGAAGGATCGTAGCATGTGAAAATCCATAGTCTCTGCCTACCCCAATGGAAAACAGGCGTGTTGGTATGTATGTTATGTAGAGTAAATTACCAAACATAGTGTGTGCCAATTGCTTTTCTTCCTGTGCAGATTCTTTTAGGTGATGGGCTAGCAACCTGTCATTATTTGAATCTCGATTATATCACTAACTGGATGGCAGTTGGACGTGATCTTTCCATTGGCTGTTGGCTCTGACTAGTAAGGGATAAAACGTGACATATTTATGTATGTAAGTTTAATGATCTTTCCAGTTTATTACATTATATTTGTAATCTTACGAACTTTATTTCAAGTATATCTGTATGGATCGAAGACAAAAACGCAACACGGGGCCCGCTAAAACTGCAGATTAACCGCAACGCATCGGTGGGCTTGTTGCGCGGCGCGGCGGAGGCGGGGCTGGGTATAGCGCGCGAGCTGCAGCGCTGGATCGTGGGCCGCACACTGTGCCTCGACGACGCCACGCCGCTCGTTACACTAGCAGGCGAAGATCTTGATGCGCCCTTTTATTTGTGCGTTGTGGAATTTGGTGAGAAATATTTTTTTTATATAATTGGGGTGGCCAGTGGCCATCTTGCAATGATGTCTTATTGCAAGATTATTTTTGGGGTGAAATACCTGCGCCAATTCCTAATGACTGCATCATCTTCCTTCGTCTCATCCTGCGCCAAGGCTTCAACTATTTCCATAAAATTAAATAAAATCGGTTTAGTGGTTTTAAAGTAAAAATAAAATCTTTTTTTTCATTATAAGCATGATTTTTGTTCTACAGAATTAAAGGTAGCTAGCCATCGCCTGTTGCCATAGTTGATACAATTATAAGTGCAACCACAAGCTATTGGAATTTGTAGTTTTGACAGCATCCTCAATTTTGCATTTTTCTTTTTCAGATTCTAAGCAAAAAGCGTCTATCAAAGACGGTAGTACAAATTCTACAAGAAAAATAAGTTCGGATATTATAAATACGAAAAATAACGATAGAACCGGTGATGTATACACAGAACTAATGCAGCTAGAGCGGCAGGCTCTCGTGCCTAACGGTGAACTCTTCGAATGTGAAATCTGTATGGAACCCTGCCCAGTAGGCCACGGTGCCGTATTACGTGAATGTGTTCACTCGTTTTGCCGCAACTGCCTCGCCGACATGATACGTCACTGCGAAGAACCAGCAGTATCTTGTCCTGCTATGGGATGTCCGGGAACTTTACATGAACGAGAAATTCGCGCGCTAATTACGCCTGAGGAATACGAGAGATGGCTAGCGAAAGGACTTGCTTTCGCGGAGAGCGGCACACGAAACGCGTTCCACTGTCGAACTCGAGACTGCACAGGGTGGGCTCTTTGTGACGCTGGTGTGCGAAAGTTCCCCTGTCCTGTATGCAAACACATTAACTGTGTGCCTTGTCAGGTAAAATTAACAATGTGGGGCCAATAAAAATATTAAAATTATTGCTTCCAACATGGTAGCAAACAATAACGGCGTGTACTAGCTGTTATATTATTATTTTCTCTTTCTGCGCAATTGTAAAAGCCAATCAAGGGATGGCTGATACACTACGGATTCTTCTTTAAGGCGATATACTAACAACCTTTCACATTAGAATCTCCATTCCATCATAAAACATCAATTTAATGTGGCCTTTCTACCTTAACTTGATTTGATATAATATGTAAAATGTTTTTTCAATACATTTTGATCATAATGAAGGTTAGCATCCACATATAGAAAAGTTCGTTAGCTCATAAGATTTTTCGAAAGCAACCTTACTCCCTCTATCAGTAGGTTGGAAGTACATAAGCAAGTTTTCTCTTTCCAGGCGATACACGAAGGTGACACCTGCGAGAAATATCGATCAAAATTGCAACAAACAGCTAACCAAGTTTCAAATCAAACTGATGAGGTTACTAAGGCTCTTCTGGACTCATTGATTTCACGAGGTGAAGCCTTGGAATGTCCCGAATGTAGTGCAATAATAACTAAAAAATGGGGTTGTGACTGGGTGAAGTGCTCGGCTTGCAAGACAGAGATCTGTTGGGTGACGCGGGGGCGCCGTTGGGGACCCGGCGGCCGCGGCGACACCAGCGCGGGCTGTCGCTGCGGCGTCGAGGGCAAGAGGTGTCACCCGTCTTGCGGATATTGCCATTAGATAATTAAAATATAATCAATTGTGTTTATTATGACAAAAAATGTGATCAATTAATAAATACACCTGAATAAATTTTTGTGTACGTAAAAAACATATATTTTGTTTATTTTATTTCTGCTATGAGGAATAATAATACCTACTTGCAAAACACAAAGATTATGGCCCGCTTGTTTCATAACTCTTCACGAGTTACCTATTATATGTACTTAGGAAACGTAAATACTATAGTGAAAAAGTAAAATGTCCAAAAATTTTGTCTATTTACACAAGCAATGAATCATTAAGAGAAAAAGTACTCATACAACAAGACAATTCTGACATCCGCAACCTAAGCAAGGGAACCTCTAAAACATAGGTATTGGATTGTGATTGTGCAGTTGCCTGAATGTGCAGATTTGCTGACTGCTGACAGACTGAATGAACATTACTCAGATAAGCTATTAGTACGTGCTTAAAAATAGAATACAGGTGTAACCGACAGTGCCGTGTGGTTCCCGGCAACAATAAAAAATAAAAAAGAATAGGACCACTCCTTCTCTTTCACATGGATGTCGTAAAAGGCGACTAAGGGATAGGCTTATAAACTTGGGATAGTTTTTTTAGGCAATGGGCTAGCAATCTGTCACTATTTAAATCATAATTCTATCGTCAAGTCAAAAGCTGAATGTGGCCTATCATTCTTTTCAAGACTGTTGGCTCTGTCGACCTCGCAAGTATGTATGTATACACGGCTGATGTGAGTTTTGAACCTGTTCCTCCTTACGTGTCACGCATTTTAAGAAAGACGCATATGTAGTATAGAAAGTACCTATAGATTTCAAGGTTTTTCATTACATATAACCCTACTAATATATTTTAAAAGTAACTCTATTACGCTTTCAAACCACTTAACCGATTTTGATGAAATTTGGTACAGAGATTTGATGAAATTAGGTAATTTTATTGTGAAAAAAGAGAAAAAGGTATACGGCAAAAGAAGGTTCAGGCAACAGCTAGTAGACTCGTTAATTGTATGTATTCAGGGGTCTATCACAAATGTCTTGATTCTTACTTGTCTTTTTGGTTATCCTTCAGAAAAGAGAATAAGACACATATACACACAACTGAATAAGCCTAAATGAAATAAAATTATAATTTCCATCTTGATCAAGCCAACCTGTTTTCCCTTATGCAAATTAGGTAATTCCCTCAGATCTTCCTTTAGAGACATAAAAATTGTTTTATTGATAATCACATGTGTCACTATGGTCAACACTGGTGTCAGATGTTTCTGGTACACTAAGGCATCTGACATGACTTTACAATTGCCATCCAAAGATGATAGTCGGGGCCACTGGTGAAGTGTGAATTTTACTTGAAATAACAATACTTGTTTAACCTTAAATCTTCTATTTGATGTTCATACTTACACCTAAGCACAATTAATCCAGTGGATTTTAAATATTATTCAGACAATGGAGGCATTCATCACTGATACAATTAAACAAATTAGTAATAAACAGTGTTCATCCTTTTTAAACTTGCTATTCAAAGCATATTTTAAATATGAATACAAGTACATTTGAAGAAACTTAAAACTAGTACCTTCGCATACCAGGTGGACCACGTCCTCCTGGGCCACCACGACCCATGCCTGGTGGGGCCCCCATCATACCAGGTGGTGGGCCACCCATCATAGGACCTCCCCGCATTTGTGGTGGTGCTGATAGGTGACCCCGAGAACCCGGGGCCATATGTTGTTGGGATGGCCCACCAACACCTCTGGCAGGCCCTTGCAAACCCGGAGGTGCTCCACCTGGACCAGAACCACGACCCGCAGCTCGTCCACCTCCTGGCCCACCCATTGCTCCAGGAAGTGGCACACGAGGCAAGCCTTCTTCTGGAGGAGGTGGACCTTCGATTGTTAGGGATACAATATTTTCTCCACGTAATAGAACAAATCCTAACGTTCTTTTTTCTTCTCTATCAACAGTTTTACTATTCTTGGACTTAATTTTTCTAAATTCTTCACAATCTCCCAAAATTAAATTCATATGTTTGTCAAAAGCCTTGAAAGTACCAATGAACGTCCGAGAGTCCTGCAGTATAACCCGCACTCGGTAATTTAAATGCTGTTGCATTTTATTATTCTTGCCAATCGTCTGAAACAAAATAAAAATAACTATATCACTAAACCATTTTAGAAACAAAGTATAATTGAAAACACTAAACATAAAACCGGCTTTTGGGGCGTCTGCAACAAAATACATGTTATCTGATTTCATTAAAAGATCATTCTTTAAATAATAAGAAGGGGATTTTCTAGAATACTGATGGGCGTGTTATCAAAATATAGATTATATTATATAATTAGATATTGTTTTAAATGTTGTATGTAATTTGATAAGAATTTAATGAGCATTTTACCATCGATTTGCCGGCTTCGTAAATATAATAAGGATAATAATATAAATGTATATTTTCAGAATAAATGTCACAGTATAAGATAAAAAAAATTACATACCATTTTGGGATTTGATTGTCTTGATAATCACTGATATAAACACAGAAAAAACAATCCTTATACTTCCCGGTTGTAAGAAGACAAGCTATTTGAAATTGAAAACAAACATGGTGGCAGTGGCAGGCGAAGCACTTGATTGATTCGATTTTGACATTGACATTTGCATTTGACAATTAATTATTATGGCTTCTACTCACTTTACAATTTGTTGCTGCGACATCACATACGTTGCAAGTTAGACTTCGTGATAGCAAAGCAACTCAAGACAATATTTCTTAAACTAAATAGAGACTGATATACGTCCTACTCTTTTTAACATTTCTGATTACCGAAAGTAAATTATATATCTGATCACATAGATTTGATCCTTAAAGAGCAGCTATGAAGAACAAAAATGAATTCACAAGATTTTTAAAGCTATTTAGGGTTTGTACACACCGATTACAGATAAATCCAAAAAAAGACGTATAAGCTTAGACTGGACACATCACACACACCGTTCAAGTGACCTGTCACGTGTCTCGTTTTTTTATTGATCTGAATGATCTACTGAAGTCACAATATTAGTGCTTATTTGGTCCGAGATTTCATCACTGCTATTAGTTTCACATGGTTTCACACTGTTTCTCCCTCAGACTTAGTATCTTATAACTCTTCGTCCTAGATGTTATTGCTTATATCATCGCCAAAATGGAAATAAATAATAAGATCATATTGTGATAAACGTACACTGGAGCACTATTCTCCTTTAAATGATAAATAAATATTTTCTTGCCGCTTTTGTAATATTCTTCATGTAGTATATATACATACATACGCTCTAAAATTCGTACTATCTTTGTCAGTTAAAAGTTAGTTTTATAAACGCTCACACCAATAGGTATCAGCGCACCAAAATAGCAAAAATCAATAGGGTAGGTACTTGGAGGTCATTTTTAGATTTCCAGTTACTGAGGTTAGTAAAGTCAGGACTTTGACCATTCATATCAATATTCTAAATGCGAACGTAAAGGTACGTAATTTTAACCTACCTTAGTAGTTTAAAATTACGGAAAATGATTTTTATTTGTGCAAAGTTGTACATACGAAAATGATTTAGTACGAGAAAGTTAGTTTAGTAAGTTCCAGTTTAATTATGTTGGTAGATAAACTATTTAAAAATAAAAACTAGGTACGAAATAAGTATAAATAATACTTATCTATACTAATATTATATAGTTTGTTTGTTTGAACGCGCTAATCTCAGGAACTACTAGTTCGAATTTAAAAATTCTTTTTGCGTTGAATAGAGCATTTATCGAGGAAGGCTTTAGGCTACATAGCATCACGATGCAACTATAAGGTGCAAAAAAAAATAATGGAAAATGTGAAAAAAAAACTTGAAAAATTATTCATCCTTGAGGGTTTCAATGATGCCCAAAATAATCGATACTAATATTATAAAACTGTATCGTTCCACAATCAAGTTTCCTTGTCAAAACGCCCGCCCTATGAAAAGCCAGGCACTGAATTGGCCGCAACATCGTTAGTGATCTGAACTCTGCCCCCACGCCTTACCTACGTGACCGCTCGCCACCCAAAACGATTGCCTGCGACATTGGGATATCGCGGAGCACTTCCCTGATATGACCTCAGAACCTTTTCAGTGTCGCTACGACCAACCTATGACGCTAAGGCACTTATCAACTGTGTACCCCTTCGATAAGCACTCGCACGACCACTAGCAGATAGGTGAAAGGCTTCACTTCCAAGATGCCATCCTGAAGCCCCCAGAGAGCACTATTGCTACTCCATTCTCCTTTCCATAAGACCGGTATTTGTTGCCTTTCCATCAGGTCTCTTGAAAGAACGCCACGGCTACCTTCCGCCTGGAAAGCACTTCGTCAAGTTGTGTCGCACGTCCGGTGAGCGTGCCAATGTTCCACGACGCGAGCCGGAGGTTGTGGATCGGGGCTTGCTTCGTTAGCCGCCCTTGGCACGGTAGCCGAGCACATCCATTTGCACAGGAGCCGGGCAATACTCCTGCGCGCCGTTTAGCGACGTAGGTACTCTTTCTCTGGATATTGCAATGTAGGATGACGTCAAACCTTTGCTTTTGTTGCAAGTTGATGAAAGTACTTATTCCCTTAGTCACCTTTTATGACACCCATGGGAAAAAGATGGAGTGTCGGGAATAATACAGCACATCCTACCTACAGAACAAAAAACCTACGGAAAACCATCAGAAAACGATGTGGAAGTAGGTACCTACTTACTTAGGTACCTATCTAATTAATTACCTATCATCCGTCCATCTAAACCAATTGCATATAAATAGATGCGTATAAACGTGTTTATCAAAAATTATTCAAACATATACATAGGTAGGGACAAAATATGATCTAAATGATATAAAAAAGATAAGAGCCATAACGAATTAATGGAGGTGAGGTAGGTGGTGGCGCGGGGACGATGGTACGCCGCGGCCCAACGACGCGCGGGTCAGTTGCGGTCGCGTTGAGGAAGGTTGAATCGGGCGCACGAGCCGCTTGGCCTCACCACTGCGGTTTCGAACGTTCGGTGACCGTGCAGCGCGTGTCGACGTTGCGTCCCCCTCACCACTTGCCCCTTTCATACCCGTGCAACCTATCCCCTCCGCTCCGCCCCCACCTCATAAACGACTACAATACATATCTTATGTAGACTTTACAATATACCTATCATGTTTATTTATTATTTTTATGTTAGTAATATAATAAGTAAAAAAAAATGAAACTATGATTGCTTAGAAAGTAAAAGAGGATGTTGAATAAAGATATTATAGGTAACTCTGTACACTTGGTGAATAACACAGCATACGTCTGTGTGCGACAATTGAAGTGAGTTCTTAGTCATTTCTTTAGCATCGCCTTGTTAAATTTCTGTTTTTCACGTTCCTGTGGGAATTTCGACAACAAAGTCTGTTACTCCTCAAGATTTATATCTCTGTGCCGTTTCATCAAAATCGGTTTTTGATTCTATTTATTACCTGAAAAATTAATCATTTATGTTTTTAAAAGCTTTTATTTTACTTCCACTGTATGTTTTTAAGTACATACATAGATATCTTCAACTGACCAAGCTGAAATTTTGTATGCACGTTTAGTTTGGATGACATTTAACGCACGGACGCACGCACTTCTGTAATATGGGTGTCAAATGAAAAGCCTTAAGAGTAGGTAACTCGAAAAATTACGTGACGTCATTCTGAATTCAATATGGCACGCCATGCGAGATGGCGGAATAGTTACTTAGTCAGCGATAACTAAAACGAAAAAAATAATTTAAAAGCAAAAAAAAAAGCATGAAGAGAATATACTGAGAAGGTTATAAGAGTCGTATGTTATCGAGAATCACAAATAATTAAACAGGTACAATATGTACCATACAACAGTCACCAAAGTTTAGCAGGCATTATTATTGTCATGGTGCTATGTCATTATCCTCATGGTGTAAGTTCCTGGTGGTGTAAATTACTAAAAGGGCCCCGGGAGGCCTAATCAAAGGATCCTCGGTACGGGTAAGTCAGGTTTTTACGTGAAGTGGCTCTCTCTCTGGCCTCCGTAAGGAAATCTTACCTCATTGTTACACGTCCAGTCGTCCAGTTACCTGAATGTTATCAGTTATAAGTTATGTACTACGATTTCCCTTGTCGTCATGACATCTATAAATAGATATGTATTAATTCAAGGTAGAGCATTTATTTGTAAACACATGGTACCTATAAGGATACTTAAAAAATATTATTATCTTGAAATGAAACTAGTAACAGTGTTTAGGATACGTATTTGTTCGTTTCATACAGGTACAATTTTAAGAACAGGGTTTAATCCCTCTTAGCTAATATTATAAATGCGAAAGTAACTCTGTCTATCTGTTACACCTAAGCTAATGAACTGATTATGATGAAATTCGGTACAGAGATAAAGTTGATGCTGTGGAAAACATTTTCCACTTTTATGGCGAAAAAAGAGACCATGCAAACGAAGTCGTGGGCAAAAGCTAGTTTTATTAAACTTTTATTGCCCACTCGACGTTAAACAAAAACATATCAATATATTTCTAGTTATCAACCAACAGAAAGGAGGGACTAAAATTTGAGGTCACTATAGGTTACGGTTGCGATGAACACACCAACCTTCCTAACATTCTATCATATTTAATGGTAGGTTGGCCTAGACAGTGTGAACTGTGTAGACAGATTCAGAAGCGGTGCGGGAAATGCGAGGTGTAGCGGGGGAGGAAGTCCGAAGCCACGCACGCGTACTAATGTCGAGAGTTCACACGCGCGTCGAAACCGTGGTAGGCCTCCACGTGTATCGTTTCCCCTGTTTCGCTGCCCCTCCCCGCACTCCCCACCCGCCAGGCTCGGCTCGTTCGCTCACTCACTGCATTACCGCGATGATACGGAGATAGCACTATATGACAATGTGAGTAAGTAGGTAATATCTAGGTAAGAAAACGCTAATAAGTTATGAGAATAATAATATGCGACATCATAAACAAAATGTTTTCACAAATAACAACATACATACATATAGTCACGTCTATATCCCTTACGGGGTAGACAGAGCCAATAGTCCCGAAAAAACTGAATGGCCAGGCCACGTTCAGCTGCTCGGCTTAATGATGGAATTGAGATCTAAATAGTGAGAGGTTGCTAGCCTATCGCCTAAAAAAAAGGATCGCAATTTTATGAGCCTATCCCTTAGTCGCCTTTTACGACATCCATGCGAAAGAGATGGAGTGGTCCTATTCAAAAAGTTGTTACAAAGGTAGGTTCTTATCGTATGTAGGAACCTACCTTTAAACTATCTAGGTACCTACTATTTATAACCTGGGCAGTACCTAAATACATCAATTACCTAGCTTCAAGTAGGTAGGTGTTGAGATGAGCGTTCTGTGCTGTTCCCTAAGGGGACGCTAGCCTCAAGAAGGTTAAGTGCTTAGGTAAGTAGTTTAGCTTTAACTTTTTGACAAATAAAACTATACATATGTGTAGGTACAACTTTAATTTATTGAAATGTAAAATGACGTGAAAAAATGCCTGCGAATACGATTTCCTGAATAGAACATTGATTTTGTTTTGAAATTTTAATTTTGATTTTTTCGACACTAATAAAGTACCTAACTAAGTAGGTACTCTCATTTTGAAATTTTTGGGTCTCAATCTAGTTCAGAATGTTGAATGTGTTAAAGAATAAGTTTTTAGATAGTAACCTGATGTGCTGCTGTCCCCCATAACGATGGGGTACATTGAGCATTAACCGTGCAATGAAAGGACACCAACACCATTTGGAACGCCAAAGCGCTTCATACAGTTACACACCTACATAGGTACCTATCTACTTACCCAACAGAAACACTTATTTTCTCCCACAACGTAGGTGTTGAAAGGTGTCGCGTTGTTGGTTGTGTGCACTGATTACCCCCAATTTGTTTGCGCCCGGCTGTGGTGCGTGAAATTTATTTTATTTAATAGGTAGGAAATTAGAAACCTCTGTTACATAGGTATTTTGTTGCTGTCCTGCGTAAGATTCAGTAGGGGTAATAAACTTTTCCCACAGTTGCCATAAAACATATCGTAACTAAATAAAATAAACCATTTTGTATCTACCAAAAGAGTGTCAAATATTGAAATATTGGGGTCAGTTAATCTGGCGTCGACTGGTACTGCCTTATATAACTTACATATTTGATTTTAATGTTTGATAGGTAGGTAGGTAGGTACTTATTTAAATAATCGGAAATAAATACCTATCACTAAATTCAACTTTATCGATAATACCTAGTTACCTAAATGACAAGTGTAACAGTAGGTAAGTTGTTAGATACCTACTTACGTAAATTACTACCTCATAACTATTAAAAATTTTGAATATTTTTATTTAATCGAGTTACCTAGCTAGTTTAGAAGGTACTAAAGGACTAAAACCATGTTTGATCGTAGGTATCAAGTTAGTTTTAGACATGATAGTTTGGTCTCGCAAGAATTCCATCGTCGTCGTCACCGTCGCTCGACTCTAGTTCACGACGTCGCGCGCCGACTAGCCGCGCCACCCGCCGCCTCCGCTCCCGCACCCGTTGTGTGTTGTGTCGCATTCAGCCTCGGGCCGCCGCGGGTTGAGCGCGCGTCTGTTTTGTTATATCACAAGCACCGTGCGCAACCTACACCAACACTAAAGCCATTAGACCTACATTGCTTGAGAAAGTGATCAATCATTATCATCGCGGAACATGATAGGTAAGCAGACAAATATTTTATTGCTTCATACTCAGTATTAATAGACAAATTTGGAATGTTATTCTTACTTATTATGCCAAATTTTTTAAATAAATGAAAAATCGGGCTCTGTCTACTCCGTAAGGTTTATAAACGTGATTATATGAATGAATGAATAAAAATTGCCGCATAATAAAGGTTTGGATGTTGAAAATTATAATTTTATTAAAATAAGATGTTTTTATATAAAATAAATAAGCTCGATCGAACAAGAAAAATCTAAATTGTTTTAATGATGCCAACTATTAGTAACAAATCTTTTAAATAAATATTCGGAATATTTATGTGAATATTCACAATCTTTTAGGTTAAAAGGTTTGGGTGTGGTGGCAGGAGAGAGGGGTTCTTATTAGAGCGCGGACTTCGGGGTCGGCGGCCCAAAACACGTGGAGGCCTATACCGCGGTGTCGATACGTCGGAACCGCGGTATGGGCCTCCACGTGCGCTCAGAGGACATTCACTCTTCGGCATTCCGCTCCCCCTTCCCGCTCAAACCCCTTTGTTTGGTCGTAGTGTAGTGCATCCTGATATTCCTGATCGCTGCATACACACTGTATTGTGCCATACAAATAATTGAGAACGGTCGTTGCGACGCGGCGCTCCGTCAGTGTTATATCATATATAACTATTAATAATTTTAATAATGGAGCCTGTTTCTACATTTACCTCGTATCATCCTGCAGGTGAAGAAGAACGTGTTCATCAATGCGGTGAGTGTGGCTTGACGCTCTCCACCCGAAGTGCACTGACAGCTCACGCGCGATCTCATCGAGTTTCTGCTGATGCTCATCGTTGTGATGTTTGTCACAAGACCTTTGCTGTGCCTGCAAGACTAGTTCGCCATTATCGAACACACACTGGTGAACGACCGTTCGAGTGTGAGTACTGTCACAAAATGTTTAGTGTCAAAGAAAATCTTCAAGTTCACCGCCGTATTCATACTAAAGAGAGGCCTTACCGCTGCAATGTATGCGATGCAGCCTTCGAGCATTCGGGAAAGCTTCACCGTCATGCTCGAATCCATACTGGTGAGCGGCCACATGCTTGCCCACATTGTGATAAAACATTTATACAGTCTGGTCAACTGGTTATTCATCTGCGAACACACACTGGAGAGAAACCTTATCGCTGTCCTGCTCCTGGATGTGGCAAAGGATTTACCTGCTCAAAGCAATTAAAAGTGCACTCGCGTACCCACACAGGTGAACGGCCTTACACTTGTGATATTTGTCTTCGAGATTTCGGTTATAACCATGTTTTAAAATTACATCGTTTTCAACATTATGGTGAGCGTTGTTATCGTTGTACTGTATGCGATGGTACATTTAACACTAAAAAGCAAATGGAGGCACATATATACAAAGAGCACGGTGCTGAAACTCCACGCACACAAACTTTGCAGTCTTCAGTACCACTAGTAGTAAATGGTAACGTCATGTGCGATTTAGTTGAAGCTGCTCTTCAACAATTGCCACCAACCCCGCCTAGTTCTCCTCCATCACCGCAATGCCAGAGTACGCAGGTTGTGCCTGTCGCTCCTTCGTCATCTTTATCACATGTACCTTTACCAAGTCAAGTAACTCCTTTACAGTATACCACAGTACATTCAACGTTACCACCACGGAAGCGTAAATTTATTCCTCAGCCGGAACCGGCCCCTGTGCCGGTAGTACGACACACTTCTGTTATTCAATTTGCACCTGCTGTGGTTGATGCTTCCTAGTTAGTTTTAAGACTTATGTTATAATAATATTAAGTATTTAAATGAAGTGCTTTGTGCTTTATGAACTGTTGATGATGTGCAAGAATTGTAGCCTCAGTAGTGTAGCGTAATTTTATTTCTGTTTTCTTTTTTGATTAAAGACGATTGCGTGTAGAAATATAAGTACTATTATGATACATACCTGTCTAAAAAATAAGAATTAAAAGACTTCGTATAAGTGCATTTGTGCCGTGTTAATATAACTTTTATATTCATCTACAATAATGTATTTTTTTCCTATTAAATGATACAATGAATGATCGATTTTTTTTTAAAGTCTACATTTGACCTACCAACTTACCTACTACAGTGATTTGATTCACAATTTTGATATGTAATTTTATCGAATTAGGTATTACACAATAGGTAACACATTTTTAGCAATACCTACCTAACTCTCGAAACAGAATCTACACTTTGTTAGGTACCGCTTCTATGATTGCGTTCGCAACCTTTGCAGGGGAGCCGTATTGAATCGATCATGGTTACACATCCAGTCGCCTGAATATGTAGGTTTCCTCATCGTTACTATTCAAACTAATGTAGAGTAGGTACGTAAGTAACTTTGATAATATTCATTGGCCGGGATCTATGGTATGGATGTCTTGTAGTTCCCGACACCAATTCAAAAAAGAATTGGACCACTCCATCCCTTTACCAAGGATGTTGTAAAAGGCGACTAAGGGATAGGCTTACAAACTGGGGATTCTTTTTTAGGCGTTCGCATCAAAGTCGAGAGAATCACGGACAAACATACAGAGAACTGCTTTTTTCGTATAATATTAATTTGTACTCGCGTTCTCAAAACCGCTCTAACGGGCATACTAAAATCGATCTATTATACGAGCAATATTAATAAAAAAAAAATAGGTATATTTTTTATATTATTTATTAAATTATTTTTATAAAATAAATGTATAAAATAATGAATACATTTTAATTAATACAATAATAGATTTATATCCCCACGCAAGCCTCTCAAAAATCCGGGGTGTATATACCCGTGAAATCTAAGAGGAGATACAAATAATAATAATAATAAATAAATATTAATTATAAAAAAAAAATTACATACTCGTTTTGGTTTATGAAATATGTGTGGTTGTCTATACTGGCGTTCCCGAAAACGGCATAATGGGCGCATAAATAACTGCTGCGACAATGCGCATTTGAACCCATCACCTAAAAAAAAGTATGTATCCCAAGATTCTGGCTTCGGTCATGTAGAAATATTATTTTGTGGGCACGGCCCGCATACCAAAGTTAAGACTCACTAACCTCAAACAGCTATTCAATTTGAAACTTATCCCTGCAACTTGGTCGCGCGTCGCAGTGGCATTTTAAACAACGGTTATAAATAATATAGAAAGCAGCGGAGTGATGATTCGGGCTCGACTGCTACCAAAGGGAAGGAATTACCTACTGATCATAATCTACTGGAAATCTCGAGACTACTACGAAAACATTTTTTTTCAAGTTTACGTTTATAATGTAAATATGTACTTATCCATTTTGTGAAAAAAAAATAAATTATAATATATTAACTGATCTCTCTTACCAGTATGATCAGTTTTTATAGTTCAGGGAATGCGATATTAACAGTCATTTTATTGCCATATCGAAGTCAAAGTGCCGTGTAACCACACGGCACTTTGACTGGCACCAATAAAAAAAAGAATAGGTCTACTCCATTTCTTTCCCATGGATGTCGTAAAAAGTGACTAAGGGATAGGCTTATAAACTTTTGATTCTTCTTTAATCGATGGACTAGCAACCTGTCACTATTTGGATCTTAACTCTATCTCAAGCCAAAAAGCTGAACATAGCCTATCAGTTTTTTCAAGACTGTTCGCTCTTTCTACCCCGCAAGGGATCTAGACGTGACTATGTATGTATCAAAGTCATAATGCCTTGCCATCGGACATTAAGAAAAACGCACATTTTTTTATTAAATGGAGGCAAAGAAAACTAATCATGCAGCTATCTCGCGAATTTTTGAGTAATTTACTATTTTATCGTACCTGTTTAACACCGTTACGGATACATTCAAATAATTAAAAATAATTTTATGGTTTTAGAACAAAACAAAAATAAATCAAATGACGATTTTCAAGGGTGACACTTTTTTCCTTTGATTAATTAAATTTAGATCGTCACGTCATCTAAGGGATGGCGATCAAAGAAGAAAAAAAGTTGTATTTTGTGGGTCTAACAAAACTAAAAAGATTGAGTGGTTAGAGGAACTCAGATAAGGAACGCATCGATCGAGAACACAATCTAAATAGAGAAAGAGATGGATAGTGAATGACGTTGTAACGATAGTGGTATTCCGTATGGATTCCGTTTGCTTACAATAAAATTTCACATAATAAAACAATAATCTAAGTTACAACCTTTCAAACAAGTGTAAACATTGATGTAAACAAACAGTTGTTTCCTCAGTTTTAAATCGTTAGACATTATATATTAGTATCTGTGGCTTTAAGGTCTCATTTTTAATTGAAATAAATTGTTTTTTTGCGCAACGAGATCATTACGATATATTTTTATATTAAATCGTTTACATACACTTTCGGCATAAAAATACACTACAATGGGAGGTGGTGATTTGGTAAGGTTAAACGATTTATTTTATGGTTCAAATTCAAATTCAAATTCAAACTTTTATTTGCATAATATGAGTACAACAAGGTCTTAAATATAATGTATAACAGATCTTCATATTTACCCTTTCGGATGTTGCAAACATTTTTTAATTAATCTATAGAAAAAATGAGGCTTATGATCATTTAATGATTTCAGAATTCTAAAAAATCATGGCATCCTAATACTATGAAGAATCAAGAGCGAGTGTGGAAAGCTGAGCAAGCTGCTGCACAAGAAAAAAAACGTATTCAAGAATTGCAAAAAGAACATGCTGAAGAAAGAGACCGTTTTGAGCTCAATAACATGATAAAGCAAAATGCAAGCTCTGCAAGTGGGTCCAATAATAACCGTTTACATTGGATGTATGATGTAAGTATTAAATGTTCATTAAATTTAACAATGAGACCTTTAGTATGAGGGAGTTGATATGTTTATTAATTACTAACTACAATACACTACAATATTATCATTCCAAACACCTCTTTTATTTTTATCTATGAACAAATGCCATGCAAAGAAATTAAGAATAATCTTTGCTGCTATGATGGTGATGGTGGAACTGATTAGAGAATGTGGCTCACATTGCAATATCACAAAATAAATTCCTACAATACTAAAGTCACATCCATGATTATTGTTTCTGTATAAGTATGTGAATTCCTTTTGAACTTTTGTTAGTGATAACTGTAGTCCATTTAACTTCTCAAAAGGGAGGCAAGAGATGTACATCTGTTTGCAAATGAGTTGAGTTTGGGTTGATTATCGGTAATTGATTTGAATGTGCAAATTGAAAAGCCTGCCAATTTCTATAAAAGTTTTGTATAATTTCATTGATCAAATCACTAAACCCAGAAGTGCTGCACGTTGATATGTCAGTTGATCTATAATATACAGATATGTAGATGATGACACTTAAAATAGAACCACTCCATATCTGTCCCATGGATTTTGTTTAAGGCAACTAAGCAATAGGCTTATAAACTTGGAATTCCTCTTGTAGGCGATGGGCTAGCACTATTACTATTTGTTACTATTTGAATCTTAATTCCATCATTAAGCCATACAGTTGAACCTAGACTTTCAGTTGTTTCAAGAATGTTGGCACTGTCTGCCCCACAGGGAATATAGGAGACTGTAAGGAAGTATGTATGTAGAAGATAGACTAGAGTATACCCACTTCTTTACCTGCAATTTTGGTAAATCATTTCTCCACTCCTAGATCCTATAAGGAACCTACATGCCCAATTTCTATTTTAGACTCAGGGGTTTGGGCTGTACTTATACAAAGTTATCAATCAGTCAGTGACCTTCAACATTGATTTCAGAAGCCAGACAAAAAAGTGCAGCAGGAAGATTACCTTCTTGGCAAATCAATTGAGAAGAACTATAATAATGTAGAAAAACAAGAACAAGATGTCATTCCAGCTGTGGCTAGGAGAGTAGTTGGTTCAAGCATGCTCTCTATTGCTGGAGATTCTCAAGTAGACTTGGCAAGGAAGCTCCGTGAGGATCCACTACTACTTGTAAAAGAAAGGGAACGAGCAGCTCGTGCTGCTCTTCTTAATAACCCATTACAAAGAAGGCGTCTAACTCAATTACTGAGAAAGGAACAAGTGAGTCTTACCTTTTGTTCTTATTTTTCTCTCTTAACTCAATAATTTTCTGAGAGACACTTTGGGTGTATTCCCAGTATTTCCCAAAGCGATTTTTTAAAGCAAATGTTGTTAATGTTGAAAACGTAAATAATTTACATTGTTTTTTATGTTATAGGAGCAGAATAAAGATCATAAGTCAAAGAAAAAAACAAAAAGAGATAAGGATTTAGATAAACAGCTTGCAGCTAAACTCAATGCCTTGGGTAGTGAAAAGGGTTTCAATTTGGCTACATTGTTAGCATCAGACAGCTCTGATACAGATTCTTTATCATCTGAAGAAGAAAAATCTAAGAAGAAGAAACACAAACATGATAAGACGAAAAAGAAACAGAAAAAAAGAAAGAAGGATGATAGCCTATCCGGGGAGTCATCAGATGACGATAAAAGTAGAAAAGACAAACGGGAGTCTAAAGAACAAGATCGAAACTGCACTGTGCAAGAGAAGCAGAAGAATTATAAAGAATCAAAAAAAAGGAAGAGTGATAAGGACTCATCAGATTGCGAAAGTAGGCATAAAAAGAGCAAAATATGTAGCTCTGACAAACATAGAGACAATCGAAACAGAAGTGAAGCGCATAGTGCAGATTGTGATAAACGTCAACTGTACCAAAGGTCGGAACACAGTATCAGGGTGGGCAGTAGATATGAGAGGGAGACAAAGGGTAGAAGTAAAGGCATGAGCTCGGAAGAACGGGCGACGAAATTGGCGGAGATGGCGGCCGCGGGCGCCGAGCGCGAGCTATCGCGAGGCCAGCGCGTGGCCGCGCAGCGCGCCGCCGCCGAGCGCTCGCCGCGCCCCGCCGCTGGCCGCGCCCGCGAGGTGCACGCGCTGCCCGACTCGCTCGAGGCGCGCATACACTCTAACAGGCATTACATCCAGCGCGGCAGCAGGCACATGGACGAACATTTCGCCAGGAGGTAACTTTGTGGGACTGAGTTATTTCGAAATTGAATCGACAAATGTTTGGAATGGCATACATACTGTCAGTTACTAACCCGCAACATTTTGTTGAACTAAAACAAATGCACAGATTAATTTTGATGCATATGAAATCCTATGGGTAAAATAACTCAATAATACTGTTATTTATTGGTATTGTTAAAGCCCCTGTTGGATCTGTTGTAATTTAAGTCTGTGTAACTTAATAAAAATTAAATAATTCCTTTCATATAGTAATAGTATTTTTATTACACAAAACAATTAGTATATAATTTCAATTTATTAGAGGTTATATATATAACAATATATGTAATACTTATATATTCATAAAGTATGTTAATATTGGAAGATAGCTCTGAATAGTATTCACGGTCACATTCCTTTGACCCCAAAAAAGTGGAATTTTCGACGCTGCTAAAGCAAATTATGCACATGCAAAAATTTCAGTTCGAGTCCTAGTTCTTCTGTCCAGCTTCATTCCAATGGTATCTTTTCTTTTACGATCTGAAATGAAAATAAAATTTTCATGAGTATCCTGCAAATATAAATATGTATTATACACAAATACTCTTGCTTGTATTATATTATTAGTTGTTGCCCGCCGCTTCGCTCACGGACATTATTCAAAGCAAATCCTAACTTTTTTTTATCGAAAGGGAAATCCTTTTAACGGATGATCTCGATACTCTTGGCCCTAATATACCAGCCTACTTACTAAAACCCCTCATTGTCGCATTTTGGGATTGCAGCACAACGATGCCCTTTGGCTGCCCGGCTCGTTTGTACTGGAAATCTTACTGTTTTGGGCGATCAGTAATTTGCGGGTCGCTCTTTCTACCCCAGGTGACACTAGTAAGGCCTATAGACGCGCACGATACCGCACACGCCTTCTGCTTCCCACGACGGAAATATTGAATCTTTGCATGTACCTACTATTATTATGTATTTTTTACCTTGTTACATATTTCTAAACGCGTAACATTTTAGGATAGAGTTAATATTGCAATAATTTAATACATAGCGCATACTTCGGAGAAGAAAGTATTTATTTGCTGTTATGTATAGTTTGCGAGCGTAACAACCGGACATACTTTCGCATTTAGTTTAAAAATTATGAATAAATTAAATGTAGAGATTAAGAAAGCGATTTAGTGTGGAAAGAGGGAATAATTTTATATTTATTAAGCTCCTTAGAGTTCGCTTAGAGTACCTCTGCACACATCCCGGCGTAGATGGGGTCGGTGTCCCAGGGCCCGCGCTCGGGCAGCGGCAGGGCGCGGCGCCGCAGTTCCGCCACCAGCTCCGCCACGTCCATGATGGGGATGGGGTCGAGCCCGCGCGCGCGCGCCGCCAGGTACTCCACGTAGTGCGGCCTGCAAAGACAACGGCCAGTACACACCTCGGCCAGCCCGCGCTTGTACAGCCCCTCGAGCGAGCCGTAGGGCCGCGGCGGCGGACGCAGCGCCGCGCGCCGCACCAGCGTCTCCAGGTCGTCCACGCCCAGCAGCGGCAGGGGGTCCACGCCGCGCGCGCGCACCAACCTGCTCAGGTACTCCAGGTAATGGTTCCTGGAAACACACAGCCGCTCACCGCCGCGCCCCGTCTTTCGCGAACCTACTACGAGTGTTTACCGTATTTTCCTATGCCAATTATTGCTTGTTACGTCCTAAAAGTATGTTAGATACAATCTGCGAGCGACGTAAATTGGACTCGTGGTTTTAATAACAGATGAAATATCATGAAATTCTATCGATACGATTGATCTGAATGTTGATCCTTAAAGTATTGATAAGGGTAAAATTTTTAACACGTGGAATAAAGGGACACTGGATGTTAATTTTAAAAGAAGGGAAGCTAAACGTAACTTCTAAGTTATCTAAATAAATACTCCCAGGGATTTCGATTTATTTGATCGACATAAGGAATGACTATAATACTTACTTGCACAAACCAGCATGATTGGGGGGCACTTCACTGCCGCATGTCCCGTCTATCAATCCAGTGGGCGTCTCTCGTTGCAGTTGTATGGGACAGCGTTTTGTACAACCTTCGGGGGATTCGGTCTCGTAAGGCACGTTATTCATCTAAAGTAAAAATAAAAAATAACACATTATTTAATTGTCAGTGCATTTAAATGCTCTAATTCTGAAGGTAAATGTTAGGTACCTATGTTAGATATTTTTATTGGGATCATAAAACCAAAATAAGATGGAAGGATGACATCCAAAAGGCGGGCACAAAATTGACTCTTACTGCTGAAAATAGAACTAAGTAGTGTTAAGGAGACCTACCTCAAATATTAAAAGACAAAGCTAAGACATGACTATTACAGGCGGGAAAAAAAGTTATTGGTCGTGGAGGCCATATTTCGACTTTCACAAAAGATTAGTTATTTGTCTCGGTAATAACATGAATTGATATAACCTGCAGCAATGTCTGCAACTCATGCGGCTCCTTGTCCCGAAGGTAGAACAGGCAGTTCCGAGGGTGATGCGCGTGGAGCCCCAACTTGGCGCAGTACTCGCTGAGGCCACACCGCGCGCCCATGGTGAACGGTTTCCCACAGCCGTAACAGAATTCGAATTTGCATTGTGTGCACGTGAAATGCATACAACCCCCCCTGAAATACAATTTTCAAATCGTCTAGTATGGAAGTATATTGGATGCTAAACAGTTTACTTTGGTAACATGATAATAAATTGATCTTTCTTAAATACAGTTGCTGTTGCAAAAAATTACGCAAATGCTAAAGATAGATATATAATGTTAATATTTTTATCTGAATCTAACTTATGAAACTTTGCCATGTTGTGAGTTTGTCCAATTACCTCGACAGTGAATATTTAAAATGACATCTTGGACACTCCAAGCCGTTGTCTCGTAAGTGTTGTTGCACTGCAGTCAAGGAAAGCTCCGGATCATTGTCTTCTAGCCATTTGGTGTATTGCTCGCATGATAATCCTTCATGGTTCGAAGTCCACTACAAAGTGTATATTAAAATTTAGAACTTAATAAATGCAGGTAAAATGTGTAAAAATTGTTCAAGATTAGGTACCTATACATATTTTGAGTGACACTTTGGATTTATTCGGAGAAATGCCGAAGAATAATATAGCAATAACTAACCGGTTTTCTGCAAGAAGCACAGCTGACTGATCGACATTCCGGACAACGAAGTTTCTTTTGCTTTGGATGGACGAAAAATCCGGAGGAACACTCCATACACCACCTAAAGTTTGGGTCCCTTGCAAGCGTCCTGTCTCGGAGCTGAAATAGAGAATATGTATTAATAAAATTTTGTAATCATAACAACCGGTGCCTCTAAAATCAGTGATATACTAGAGGCCGCCCGCGACTTCGTCCGCGTGGAATCAATCCCGCGGGAACTCCGGGATAAAAAGAAGCCTATATGTTATTTTTTACAACTTTCATCGTAATCGGTTCAGTAGTTTTTGCGTGAAAGAGTAACAAACATCCATACTGACATCCAGACATATTCACAAACTTTCGCATTTATAATATTAGTAGGATGCTAGGCTGCGGTGAACATCTGATGAACGGAAGAATTCAAGGATTACTAAAATCACTTTCAAATTGTTACATCAAAACGGTAACTCAAACCATTTGAGAAACATATGAAAAGGCCAACTTTTTAAGGGGTTCTCCCCAAAAACATTCATTGCAAAAACTGCGAAAGATGAAGAATTCGCAAACACGCAGTGGATAGATGTTTCAGGTGCTAACCTTTCTTTGAAACAGTTCATGTACGTCCGCATCCAATAAAGTCTTCAACAGTATATCGAGATGTGCGAAGTACTCTAGCCACGCGTCTTCGGGAAGGTTCTCCAGCTCTGGCACCTTGCAGTAAGGACACACACAATCTGCTATACTTCGCTCAGTGATCTGAACTGTGAAGTAGTGTTGTGCACACTCGCGACAACAGCGGTGAAGGCAGCGAAGCATCGACACCATCTGGAAAGTGATATTTCATATAAGAAGTTGCTCGTGCATAACTTGATTAAGGTCACGTCGTGTGTGCATTGTGTGTGTATTCCAGGAGAACGTTTTTGAGAGAGCCATATTTTTTCCGTGGTCACACCGCTATCAATCACGCATAACTGTGATATTGGGAAAGGCCAAATTATCCGGCCAAGTTATCAGTGCATGGACGAAGTACATAAACGATGTCTAAAAAGATGAATTTTACCTCATGTTCAGGCAGTTTGGAGGCACATAGTTCGCATTCCTGATGCAAGTATGCGAGGGCTGCTTCGAGGTCGGCGCACTCAAGCGCGGCGAGCAGCGCGGCGGGCGGCGCCGCCCCGCGCGATACCAGCTCCACCGCCAGCTGCGCCTGCTCCCACGTCTCCGTGGCGCCCTCCGCCAGGATCATGCGAGCTTGCCGCTACAAACATATTGGAGTAAGCTGTAGAGGGGATAGTAATACTATGTTCTCGTTTTAGTTTCGAATAATTTTATTTGAAAAAGGCAAGAAAGCGGAAAGTATAGTTAGATAGCGTAGCGAAAAGGTTAGAGGATAAGTAAAGCACATTGCAAACAAAAATAGTTGGAACAGAAGATAACTAATTTGAAAATGAAATCTGACACTGAAAAAATGTTTGAACAAAAGCTGTCGGGTAGTTTTTTTCACCAGCCTTATCTAAGTGTATTTCATATATCTATAAAAAAAAAAATTTCATACGCGTTGACCAATCAGCCAATTAATTTAGTCACCGGTGATTAATAAGCCACCCTATAAGTATATGAATTCCGGATACAGTAGTAGGAAAATGTTCATTTACCTCGGGTGAACCTTCAGGTAGCTGTACTGCAGCCAAATCGATGATTTGTCCCGACACCCGTCTCACTGTGACCGGCGGCGGCGGCGACGGAGCGCGGTACTTCTCTTCGCTTGTGGTTCTCGGCCGTGACGGAGATTCTTCGGATTCACTTTCAGTCCACTCGTCTTCGGTGCGGCATGTTTCGCGGAAGTAATTTTCCTTCTTCTCTTTAGCCGGCGATAACCTCGGCGGTGAAGGCAACTTGCTTTCCACCCCTTTGGGAGGTTGTGGAGCTTGTTTTTTTTTGTTTAACGTTGATGATGTAGTTGGTTTAATTTCCACTACCGCATTATTGTTACTGGAAGTTTTTGGAAATTTATTATTGAAAAGTTTGGTTTGTAGTTGTTTAACGAAACCGCTTTGTATATTACCGAAGTGAGATTTTGGCGGTGGCGGTGCAGGATATTGCTTTAAGGAATTTCTGCGGACTGGAACTTTTGAAGATAATACTTTTGGAGAGGTTTTATCTCCTTTTATCCTATTATTAGAGGATACAAGTTTAATTAACTTTGGAATGTTAGATTTGGGTGAATTTTTACTCATAATGATAACGTGGTCTTGTTTAACATCTTGTTTCTCGTGTATCTTATTTCCTTTTGTAGATATTTGAACTTCCTCTTTATGACTCTTTTCCTCAGTTTGCGTTATGTGTGAAAGAACAACTTTTGTTTCATCGACCTCTATGTTAGAAGAGTTGTTCTGTGACTCTTTTGACATATTTTCTGGATTGTTGTCTCTAGAATGGTCAGACTGAATTGGAGTTCCTGTATTTTCTGCATCAGATTTTATAGTAAGTGTTTGTTGGCCTTCATCAACAGATTCATCTTTACTTTCATTTTGTTGGTCAAAATTATTTTTATTTATATCCTTTGTCTTAATATCTTCAATAATAGCTTGTAAAAGTTGCGTCTTCTGTTCAGTTATTATTAATTTTGTAGCTGTAACAGGTCTAAACACTGAAATGCTTATTTCTTGTTTTGGTAAAGGTAAAACAGGCTTTTTTGCCATTTCCTCTTCATGAACATTTCGGTTTAAAGTTATTGCCTGTTTCCCATTTTCGCTGCTATTAATTTCAGAACTATTGTCATTAGTAGTTAGTTCATCGTATATTTCTTCAAAAGAATTTACTTTTACAAATATATTATTATTTTTATCTTGCATTTTGTTTTTAATCGGCATGTGCTCTTTTATTTCTACAGAAACTATATGTTCCTCTTGAAGACTCCGAGCAATAGAGTCTAAAATTTGGATGTTCGTGTTTTTGAAATCTTCAATTTGGTCGTCAATGTGATCCATAGCTTCTTCGAACTGTTCATTATCTTCTGAACTTGTTCTAGTAACTATTTCATGTCTTTCTGTTACTTGATCTTCTTCATTTTCTACACTTGATTCCTTATCTTCTTCATTTGACGTTAGATTTTCGGTTTCGTCATCTGTTTCACTAAAGCTTGACTCATGTTCAGATGAAAACTCAGATTCGTTGGAACTAGTATCTGCTTCACTTTGAGAAACATTGGAACCTTCTATAGAATTAATGTCAGAATTTATTTCATCTTTCATTTGTTGTATAAGCTTTTGTGTATGATCAACAATGTCATTTAATTTTTTAGATTTTTCTTCATCTTGTTTTATAAAGTGGTTTATAGAAGACGTTTTATTATCGTTTGCAGAATTATTTGTCTTCGGTATTTCTTCAAGTACTGAACTGTTATGATTTTGTCTTTCTTTCTCTCTCAGGTTTGTTTCGCTAGAACGTGAATTACCTTGCCCTTGAGATATGTCAACTATTTCTTTTTTTCGGGAATTGGCGTCCAAATTATGAAATGTAGTAACTACAGGTGATACTTTCACATTTTCGATTAATTTACTTTCATATGGCTCTTGGGTGACTACAGCTGTGTGAGAAACACGTGGCTCTGAAATATCAGTCATTGTTATTTCTTCGTCTTTATATACTGTTTCATGGTTTATCGCTGCTATATTTAATTTTAAATTGGTTTTTTGTATATATTCATTGGATAAATTTGAGCCTTCTAGTGTATTTCTCTCTTTGATGTTTAAATTGGTATTTATATTTTCTGGTTTATTTTTTGCAATATTTATTTTAAGGTAAGTATTTCCTTCTCTATTTACATGTTTGATTTCATTTGTAGGTTCACTAACATTAGGTAATGGACTAAGTCTCGTCAAAGCATTATAAGCATCTATAAAGTCATTTTCTGATTGAAGAAAGTCTGTGAACTGTGATTTATTTACCGTATGTTCATCCGTTTTGAATAAAGCATTGTCAGAAAGGAGACCTTTTATTAACAAATTCTCATCAACCGCAGGAACTCCGGCCTGTAGGAGAAGCGATTTCAATTTCGATGCCACGTCTTCCGTTTTCTGGAGGATGGGATCCGTCGGTACTTGCCACGTTTCGTCTTTCTCATACAAGGGATCATTCGCGTCTAGCGGTAAATACATCCAGTCGTCATCTTGAAATTTGGTAGGTGCCCGTTCGTCGTATTCATCTGAGCTATCTTCGGCTGAAATGTAAATGTATTGTTATGGTGGTTGGCGGGCGTCGTTAAGGTATTGCTAGTGGTTGGTATGTGTAGGACGGGAGTGTTTACCGCGGCGGTCGAGTCGCGGGGGCGCGGCGTCGTCGTCGGCGCCGGCCGGGGAGCCCCACACACGCCCGCCGTGCCGCGCCTCCGAGCCCACACCAAGTGACTCCGCCTGAAAATCCATTCATTGTTGCATAATTTAAAAAATATGCCTTACTCATATTATGTAAATTAGCTACTAATCAATCATCTCCAGGTCAGACACGAGCGCCAACCAAGTTTAATTTTTAGTCATAAGTTATAGTAGTACCTGTCGCGCCGCGGTGCCTCGCTGGCGCCGTCCGGGCTTCTAGCTCGGAGAAAGGCTCTAACCCAACTTTATATATTGAAGAACGGTACCTGCCGATGTTGGCGGTGTCTTTCCACGCAGTCGGTAACTGCAGGCCACATAGCGCCGCGGTGCCTCGCCAGCGCCGCCCGGGCCTCTAGCTCGGAGACCGGCGCGTGCGGCGCTAGTCTAGCGGCGGCGGCTCTCACGCCGGCACACAGACTCGCCCACCGCTCTCGCAACCAGGTCAGCGGAGCTGCTGGACTCTGTGCAAGTGCCGCGTGCACTTCCGCCGCACTGGAATAAACAACTGCCTCAAATTGGATCTCTGTACTGTGATCAATTCATAGGCTCTGGGTGAAACATTCTAAATTTCAAAAACTTCACGGTACGCTCAATAAAATAAGTGATTTATTTGCATGAAATAGGAATCAGTGCCACGAGTTATAAGGGAACAGCCTTTATTAACCGACTTCTTTTAATTACCTGAATCCCAGCCGCTCGGCTTCAGTCATAAGCCTCGCGAGCTCCAGCCCTCTTTCCGCTTCTCTTCTTGCTCCGGCTCCTACTAGAGCCTCTAAAGAGATCGCCCTGTTGCTGGATAAGGGCTCCGGAGATACCGCCTGTGGTCATAACATAATGTGTTATCAGCGGTTCTTACCTCTGATCAGTAGTGGACATGCATGCCACAAGATGTTGAAATGCAATTAGATTAGTGGGCAAGGTTTCAGAAAGATATTGGAATATAATGAGTTTTCGGCTAAATTGAGATCACTGGGGAGCTCTGAGTGCAGTGGAGAAGGTGGCAGAAAGATTTTAAAAGCGTGCCGTTTCAACTGTAGGTACCTATCGTCGTATCTTTTTAGGGGAGCCTGTGTCCAGCACTACACAAGGTTTCAGGAAGATGATGATAGTAAACGTCTTACCCCAGATCCGTATCCACTAGCCCTCCTTGCAGGCCTGGCTCTGTGCAGGTCGAGATGGGAAGCACGGCGCCGCAAACCGGGCCGCCGCCGCTCGCCCTCGCTCCACTCCCCGCCCGGGCTGCTGTCGCGCTCCCGATCCCGCCATTCCCAGCGCCCCTCACGGCTGGTGCGAGCGCTGCGTTCGCTTTCCTGTTCAATGATACTCATAGTGTACGGGAATATTTACAGCGAATGTGATTGTACTGTTGGTCACGATTTCAAAGCCCTATAGTATCATAGTTTAATATTTATTATACCTATGCGCGCGCATGTCTTGGAGTGTAAGAACTAGGCTGCAAAAGTAAAAATTAAAAAAAAAAACAATGTTATTTTAATTTAATTTTCGGTATTTATTAGGAAGACCAACATCCAGATGCAATTTGTGACAAAAATAGTTACCCGTGTGTCGCTGGAGAGCGAGTGTCGGCTGTGTGAACGCTCGCGACGCGTGTCGTCGCGAGCTCTGCGCCGAGCTCGCGACCGTGCGCGGGACGTGGGGTCGCGCCACGAATTTGGCACTTCGTATGTCTAAAATACAAAAAAAAAAAAAGAAATGACTGTTAAGCTAAGAGATAAGACCAAATATTCACATAACAAAAAATATAGATCTCGTTAGCAAGCGAGACGACGTAAGCCACTTGACAAGTTCAAATTCAAATAATTTTTTTTTATTCATTATTCATTCATTATTATACACTTCATATTACTTAATAATTGTCATATCTTTTGGTTTCACAATATTGTTTGACGTCAAATAAATTACTTAAAACTACGTTTACTGCCGCTTCCAAAGCGTCAGTGCAGAAGAAGCGGTAACAAACTGCACTGCAGTAGGTATTTTCTTCAAGTTTAGTATTACCTAGTTTATATCGCAGAACTCGCGAATAATTTATGAAGTTAAATATTTTTTTAATGGTAAATTGATGAGTAAAAAACTAAAATTGAATAAATAATAGGCAAAAAGTACCGAACAATGTTTTAAAAATTTTTTTGTTAACAAAAAAAAAATATTAACTAAAGTTTAGGTAACCTGCGTGGATATACTCTGCGGTGGTGGCGACGTGCCGGTGTTGGAGACGGCGCGAGACGACGACGGCCGACTGTCACCCGAGCGAGGGGGGGACGTTCCAGCGGACTTTTTTTCTACCGCAGAATTTGGCGAAGCACGATTCGAATTCGACACGGTTTCCCGCGGCGGGGACGGACCAACGGATACGCTGTGCTTTTCCGTCATTTTCTGCTGAATCTCACGAGGCGGCGATGGTCCCACTCCAGTATCCAGTTTTCTCTTAGGCTCCACACGATCACTTTCTCGCGTCGGCGTAACGAGTCGGTTTAAAGACTTCTTTAATTTGTCATCTCTGGGAGGCGATGGACCGCATCCGGTCGAGGCCCGTACTTTTTTTTGCCCACCTTTAGAATTTTCACCGTCTGGAAATTAAGGCATAAACTTTAGACCGCGTAAATTTCGTCAAGTAGATTTTTTGAAAAGTGTAACATGTCTTGCATCTATCTGATGGCTGTATTTTCAGTTGCTTCAGAATTTTAGGAACTTGTGCCCTTACCTATGCAAATGACAAAATACAATCATTGTCCCGATTAAAGTATTGATTAAGGGTATTCATTTTTAATCCTGTATAAAATGAGAACAATAAATACAACCTACTTTGTTTAACCGGCGGTTCTTCAAGGCGGCTGGGTTTCGGTTCGCGATTTTCTTGTACACTGAGCGCCGCTACAGCGCGAGTCACATCAGCCGGGCGCGGCGCGGCGGTCGGCGTGCGGCAGCAGATGGCGCACACGCGGCCTCCCGGGTCGTTTACAAACGTACAGAATTCGCACTGCCATGACACACTCGGCGGTGCCGGCGGAGGACCTGATTCAGGAAACTCAAGTCAAAAAATTTTGTTTTTGTTTAAGCAGATGTGCTTTGTTCCTAAATATTACGACATTTTGTAGAATGCCGTAGTCGGAAGCAGACTTATTGAAACGTTAAGTAAATTATCTTTTAATTCTTATTATATTGTCTTTCATTCTAGGTTTGAGATGACAGCCTATAATATAATCTACCTAGATCGTCTTCATCCTTATGCGGTTGCGTCTCATGCTCGCTGCCCTCGCTCTCAGAGTCGGCGTCGCTGGACGGCAGTGGTGGGGACGGCGTGCGATGTTTGTTGCGACGCGACGCGCGCGACCGCACGCTCATAGCGGGCGACGCCGCGCGCGATCCCGTTCGCGAAGCCGCACGTGACACGGCGCGACTTTCAGCTGTGAATGTTAACATAGTTACACATATATGTTGTTTGAAGAATAGGCTAACAGTTATTGAAAATAACGTTTGCACCTAAATTAATGAACAAAAATTGTTATTTACTCAAATTTACCTCTGCGATAAGGCTGCGGCGTATGCGCTGGGTGTCCATGTGCGATTGGATGTGGTGTATGTGGCACGCAGCACGGCACTTGTTGCGGCCATGCCCCCCACCCCGTCTCCAAGTTAGCGCAACTGCCGTATCGCCATGCTGACATCGGCGCGCAATGAGCGCACCCTGCGCATCCCCCACCACCTAGTTCTAGGACTGAGGCACCGCGACGAAGTGGCCGGCACCAGCTTTGGGTCGCGTGCGGACCGTGAGGCGAGTGGGCGCCGTGCACGCCGTGTGAGGGGATAGCTTCTTGGTTCTCCCAGGCTTCGGCGGGAAAAGGTTGCTGTTTTGAAAAATCAAATTATCAACTTCTTGCAGTAATGTTTTTATTGTAGACTGAATTAAAAGCGAATTCGTAAACAATGACGAAAACTCCGCCACCTTTAGTTCAATAGCTTTATCAACTTTTGCAATTAACAAAGGTAAAGACGATTTCAAGAGGTCAGACCCAATGGCTGACTGGTAGTTAATGCTTCTACTCGTAAGTCCGCCAATTGTAACATGTGTGTGCCAACTTGAACATACCTTATCCTGGGATCTCTTTCAGCAAAACTTCCAATTCCAAAAAAAGGTTTTAAATGAGTGTGTCAAGAACAGATAGACGACAGATAATATTAGATAACTCACATTGATAACATTAGTCGGCATATTAAACCCCGGGATAGATCCACGTTGTCGTGCCCACGGTGACGTATGTCCAAGCGTGCTTGTCTGCTGATGAGTGATAGGTGCAGGTGCTTGCATTGTGCTCGGCAGATATGGCATGCTACCAAGGTGGCCAGACATGTCTGGGTGTGATAGTTTACCTTCAAAATATAATTTTAAAATATCAATACCTATTGAACATTTTACGCAGATTGAGTTTAGCTTTTTTTGAGTTAGGTACTCCGCTAGGTCTATACTATTATTATCATCTGGATTGAATTCTCAGCTATGTTGTTTTCAGAGCTAGGATTATCTACCTCACCTAGGTCATTTTTCTTTTGTTGTCATCTGTGTCAAATTCAATTAAATAGAAATCTTTGTTTTTTATAGCATTAGAATGGAGTACCAGAAATACGAAAGTAGAAAAGATGACATACCTTGAAGATGTGGGGGCAGTTGGTGGGTGTGATGAGCGGAGTGGTTGTTCAGAGGCATCGTAAAAGTCTGGTTGGGAGCCATAGACAAGTGACCGAGGGTGGCGCGTCTTTGTTCTGTTGGTGGTGGTCTTGGACTTGCACTCATTCTGTCTCCGCTCATCTGGAGAAGCAGGTAAAAAAGGGGTTAATTGGTTCAGAAAAATTATTCCGTAGCGGTTCTGAAAAATGTAAAATGAGCGAATTATTACATTGAATTTCGTTTTCTAGCACTTTGTCTTCGAAAAATGACATTATTCAGACATAAATAAACAATATATAATCACCTCTTTATCTCTTATAGGGTAGGCAGACAGAGCCAACAAGTCTTGAAATGACTCTAGAGGTACTTTCAGTAAAAGTAACGCTCATATCTACCTTTACTATCTTTTCTTCATAGCGCATTCTGTTGCTAAGTACGTACGTAAGAGGAAGGAAGAAAGAGTATGTACCTTGTGTCGTCTCGGCGGCGGAACAGGCGGCGTGGTCTTAGGCGGCAGTGGAGGACGCTCATCTCGTAGTTGCGATGTGGATAGAGCCTGTCAAGAGATACACCTTCGTCTATACTTATATATCTACACTAGAGACCGCCCCAGACTATGCACGAGGTATTGGGTCTTAATATTTCTGTAAGTTTTCATCCAAATCCGTTTAGTAAATATTGCGTGAAAGAGTTACAAATATAGGTGGTACATTGAAAATTTTGCATTAATAATACCTGTATTAGTAAAAAGTAAGATAAAATCTACCAAAATAGCGCTGCAGTCATTTGGACTTGAGTATAATAATATTATCTAATTGATGTATGAATGTGCCTGGACGCTTGTTGCCAGAACAAATTGCGTAGTTAACAAATATACTATTCGCATCATGTTCAGATTATGACACAGCGATGAATTCTCACTAATATTTTATCGAAGAATAGTTGCTGTTAATCTTTTCTAAATATTAAAAATTGATTAGGCTGGCTCCGAAATATCTGAATTGAGGCGGCAAGATAATTTTCACATACGAAAAGTGAGTTATTTTTTACAATATTTTCATATTTTTTTTTGAGTAAGCCCGTTTTGTGATGACTAAAAATGTATGTACCATTATAATAAGATAGGTATATTACTGCATATTGCGCATTCTTAGAATTAGAAGATTTCTATTATTTTTAGAACTCTAAGTTGTGTGTTGTCAGTGTTCAACTTTTTCTATTTATCTTGTTTCTTATTTGAGAGGACCTTTAATTGGCTCCTTTGCTAACTAGCTTTATTTCTACTACTATATTATGTTTGTAGCTGTTGGTCTTCCTATTAAAATAAAATAAAATAATAAGTCGTACCTGTCGCTGGTGGTGCCTCCGCTTCGGATGGCGGTGGTACATGTCGTCGCAGGAGGCGCACAGCGCGCGCCGTCCGCACTCGGCGCATCGCACGCGCGCGCCGCCGCCCCCGCACAAACCGCACGATGCACCCGCGTCTACTGGGTGACCTGGTTATATGGTAATGATATCAGTAGGTTGGGTTAAAATATCAGAGATTCGGTCAGCGAAGCTTTGCTATTTTTGTGCCAAAGTACAAGGGTTGGAATCCTACCACAGTGAGGTAACCATTGATTATTTTTCGAGTAACTTAATCTTGTAGACTTACGGCGACAGAAATTGTATTAGTGGACCCCGAATCTTATTCTAGTAGAGATATGTCTTGTCAATACTTACTTGCATAAACTCTTATTATACTCGTAGTGCTGATCTTATTCTATGTTATGTTTAACGAGGTAACTGACCTACACTGGTACAGCTGAATACTTCCTGGAAAAAGCCTCACAAACTACCTACCATGACTAACCTAACAAGGATCGCACAGTCATTTTTTGGTCACATTTTCTTTGTCGTTCTTCAAACCTGTATTAGGTCGTGTCTTTCTTGAAAACTGTGTAGACACTTTGAGGCGTTGATGTTCACATTGCGTACGGTAGTATTACATTAAGACCGATGTTGACGTTATCTATTGATCGTTTTGAATATCATAAATACAATCACGTCTATATCCCTTGCGGGGTAGACAGAGTTAAAAGTCTTGAAAGAGTGAAAGGCCACGTTCACCTGCATGCCTTAATGATAGAATTGAGATTCAAAGAGTCACACCTTGCTATCCTACAAGAAGAACCACAAATTTACAAGTTGCCTTTTACAATTCATCAATAGCAATTTTTTCCGCTTCATACCTGTAGCGGGCCGTGGAGGCGGCGGCGGTGGCGGTTGAAGTTTGGCATTGACGTATTGTTCCGTGGGGAACTCCACCACTTCGTACTCTGGCTCTGGTTTTGCTAGCGGGGCTTTGGACGTCCGCACCGTCAGTTGAGCACCCTGTACATGCCGGGTCATAGTCTGGTTGGCTGGACGCACCATACCAGGCGACCCAGGAACGTTGGTCCCGGTGAAACGCGGGTCGCGACCCCGACCTTTTAACATCGCTGAAAATTTTACAATTTAAATACGACATGAAATAAGTTCTTATAGAATACCTTTAGTTTACAATTAAGCTTACATGAAATATAAGGTTAAATCATGAGTAAGAGTTTTACAAAAAAATTTTTTTCAACATCGTGTGCAACTCCTTTTCAAGTTAAAATCGATGTATTTCTGCATCGTTCTCTCTTAATTTCTAACTCAATTTAATTAAAAGAATAATAAAAACTAGATAAGGCTGCTAATTATTTATTCTTTTATCGTAATAATCATTTAGGTAATAAGTTGAGATGGTTTCCTAATATGATAAACGTGATCTACTATATAACCTGAACTTTTTGCGGGGTTTTAATTTATTATGTTATGTACCGAAAGCTTACATGTTTTGAAATGTCTTATACTGTAATTAAATGTAATTAGACCACATTTTTGCTGGAATATTTGAACGTATTCTCATATATTAATAGTTATCGTGTAAATGGCAGCTGCTATTGCGATACACAGCGGGCGTTGCCACGTAGCGGACGCTTCGTCGACCTATTTATTCTGCCTCTCATATCCCAAAATACCAAAACATTGTTCATACTATTATTACTTGGAAGTATCTATTAACTCGACATCAGCGCAGTTATTATTTACAACTTTTTGTTACAGTTCAGTTACTATTTGATGTAAACCTTGTGATTTCATTTTCATATTCAGGTATTTCCGCATTATCATTCAATTTGTTCCCCTACTAGTGAGTGTGCCAAATTACTTTCACAGAAATATGGCAAAGAGCTGCTGTAATTCAAATTTTATTTTATATATGTATAATAACCCTATCAAAATCGGTTCATTTGTTTGTCTGCATTCATGACATAGACAGACATACACAGACAGACCCTAGGAAACAACTTATAAATCACCTCTTCCATATTAATATTCCTAAAACATTTTACTAAATTATTTAAAAGAATGTATAGATATATACTTGGGCCGTGTCAACTCCGATATGAACACTGGTGAGATGAATGACACTATATTTAAATGTTGAGTCACAAGCACATAACTGTTGAGAAATTATGCAATTGCACAGCACTTGTTAAAATAACTGTGGTAAGCACTACACAAGCGAGCCCAGGGCGGGCGGAGCGCCGGGCCTGCGGTCTCACCAGCGACCGGCGCGGTAGCCGCTAATCAGGCGCCCTATCCGGACGAAATTGACAGCGGGAAGACGCGTGCGCCGCCGCCTCTATTTCTGTCCTCGGCCGAGTTGCCCCGATTTTACTAAAATTACTACGCGAAGCTATTTCCGCACTCTACTGAGCCCTCTAGCTCGCATAAAAAAGTTTGCGAAATAGTTTCCTGAACGGCGCCGGCGAGATAATTAGGTGACAAGATTTAAGGAACGTCATACTCGTATTAAATTATTTGCGCTCGACTGCGGCGAAGACATTAAAGGAGGGCTCAAATTTTGTCTTATTCGCTTTTTGATCAACAAATGCACTTCAAACCAGCTTTCGTCCACGATTTCGTTCGATCATAATCAGCATATTCAGTATCAATAGGAATCTGAGGAAATCTTTATGGATAAAGTTGCCATAACTTTCCAAGGAAAATATATAGCCTACTACCTATACTTTTTAGTAGGTTTGTATTCTTGGCGAAATTCGCGAAAACAAAAGCTTAACTTTGCTTCGTCTTTATTATTATCTCACGATTTTAATACGGAAGAAAAACAAAATGCTTATTCTCTTAGTTAAAAATAGAACTGGCTAGTTATGTTTTTATTTTAATGGGGATTACCTTCGGCTAAACCTTAGCAACCACTGGCATTTAAGTAAACAACGATGTGTCAGACATTGTTTTGCGTGAACTGATTTGCCAATTAATGTTTCACGATGGAAATATTACATAATTTTAAACAAAATGGGTACTTTACGTCTGAACTTTATCATTTGGTTGCTAAGAAGAAACTGTTGGATCCAACGGAAGAGGTAGATTATGTTTATACACATCTTGACAATGGGGTGTATTGTACAGTAGCTACATCCTTCTTGTATTTGATAAACGTTATAATTAAATTCTGATGTAGAAATTCAGGATCTAGTGCTAGCTTTAAAAAAGTACATTTCAGCCTTGTTAAAGATATTAATCTAAGCTTAAAAGGTCGATGAATATGAAGGAAGCAAAAGAAGTAGGTATGCAGGGATCGTAGCTATCGAAAAGTATGTGTAATGGACATTATGAATATTAAGCCTTTGATGATTCTTAATTTTTCCAATAATTTCTGATGAAAAGTGATAAAGTAAAAAAATATTTACAAAACTATAACGAATAAAAATATAACTTTATAAGAATATTGTTAAACAATTTTAAATTTTCTCGCAGATCATTCCATCCCAATATGAAAAGGAAATGCGCATGAGTACTTTAGAGAGATTGCAAAATCTTAATGGTATTGATGTAGAAAATATGGTCAGGGCGGGAAGCAAAGGCCGTATACCAGTACTGTCATTTACACCAAGAGTTATTGTGTTCCAAAACTTCAAGCCAAATGATAAGATAGTTGCTAAATTCTCTGTAAAAAACATCAGTAAGGTATGATTTTTTTATTTCTGCGCTTTTTAGATGTAATTCCTTCTGCTAAGACTAGTTATATAGATAAATAATAATAAATATACTTATACGGGACAAATTACACAGATTGAGTTAGCCTCTAAGTGCGAAACATGTGTAATACTCAACGATACTATATTTTATAATAAATACTTATATAGAGAAACATCCAAGATCCACGCCAATCAGAAAAAGTTCGATTCTCATCATGAAGTGCTGCTAAGACCCACTTCTTAGGATTGGAAAGAGCCCAGAGGTTTCTTATTAAAATTATGTATTTTAAGAAAAAAGACTATCCAACGGAATTATTATATAAAGTGTGTTAAATAAGCATAAAGTTATAGACTATGATCCTGAAGTGGAGAACAGGAGAAGAAATCATATAGCAATAGAACCACAGACCAAGACTTTTTTGCACAAAGACAGTTTTATGTTATTTCAGCACGTTTATATAATAAAATAAATAAAGAGAATTATATATACAGTAAGTTGTACAAAGAATGTAAAGCTGCGATAATTGGATGGCTTGAAACTAAAGGATATGATCAGACTGAGACTTTATTAAGTTGAATGTATATCAGTATAAACTACAGTTTAATATACCTAACACTTTTACACATTATTATAATTGAATAACATATTTTAACTAAGTTATTTTTAACTGTTTAATGCTTCATTATATGCTAATATTTCAGAGCGGGGTCTCCTGGTACAGGCTTGCACGCTTAAAAGGAGACTCCAATCAAATCCTTTTTAGCGCCACAGAGACACTACATGGAATGTATGAACCCGCACTGTTTTGGCAGAACCAACTTTATCTACGGAATAATATTATAGGAATATACATAACTATTAGAAAAATCTCATAACTTTGTCGAAATTAAACTTCTATACAATTATTTTTCCCCAGAGCCCTTCGTACCTCAATATGGTGTACAAGGAGTCTTCATATTTCTCCGTGAAGCCCTGCAGTGGGCAGCTCTTATCACGCTTAGCTCCAGGCATCAGCGTGACGTTTGCCGTTACTTTCACGCCGGTTCAATACGAGGATTATACCCACAGAGTCATGTTTTATACCGACGTTGATCAGTATATTGTAGCTTTTATTGGTGTGTTTATTATCTAATCTACTGCTTCGTAGTACGTTTGAATGAGAATAAGTATTAATTATTTTTTGTATTATTGATAGCAATGGGCCCGAGGCCTGTATTCGACTTTCCGGATCAAATTGTCATACCAAAAGTTCCGTTGAAAGTTGAAAACTCGTATCTTATGACAATTCATAATATTGGTGCCGTCCCTGCGGGTTTCACACTTCAAACAAGGAGGTAAGATATGCTATTTATTGAGGAACAACGCAAATAATAGTTTTTTTAACAATTATCACCTTTTTACCATTTTTCTCACTTTTAGCCCGTTCACCGTGCAACCTAAATCTGCTTATTTGATTCCGAACCAAAAGATTCAAATCAAGGTTGGATTTAAAACAATGCATCTCGGAGAAACCAACGGAGTGTTATATGCTATTTTAGAAACAGGTAAGTATCACATTTAAGTATCTAGGTCATCATGACTACCGTTTATGCAATTTATTTACTTTAACTAGGTATCGTTTTAAAAATAGTCGATTCGAATCTACAGAAAGGTTGGCAGCGTCACGTATAAATCCACTTTGATGTAACAGTGCTTTTATCCTTTAGTTGTACTGTTTAACATTGACACATTGAGGGATCTCAAAAATATCTACTCATGAAGGATAGCACATAGATAATTTTACGTACAAAATTTTTGCATGCAGCAGACTTTGCATTGTCCAAATTCCTTATCCAGGCGAGCACTTCCATATAAAGTTGGCAGGGTCAACGCACACAGTGAACATAGAGTTGGAGAAGGCTGTGGTGAGGTTTCCGGATACCTACAATACGATGGTGCGCCAGCAAACCTTCAAGATCACCAATAAATCAGACCACATTATTACTTTCATGTGTATGAAGAATGAATGTGTCTACTACGGTGGGCATAGTGTATATTCATTTTATTACGTGTTAAATATTAATATTATATTTTTAATATATGTTTCAGACTAAAGTCAATGTATTCAATTTATTTCTACTCTGGCATTTATACATCGCCAAAAGTTTATTTTATTACTTATCTAATAATGTTTACTAACTAAATAGCAAAAGTTTGAGTTGCTCTACAAAAAAATTAATGAAATGAACATTTTTGCAGATTTTCAAGAAAAAGTGAAGTTAGCTACTATATTCTACAACGTTAAAGATATTGAATCTGCTAAATACACCAAACTCGTCAGGTATGACGTCCTGAGCAGCGACGAGCACGAAAGAGTTTACACTAGAATATTTTTCGATGAAATTCAAGCTTTAGTGGCTGATGAAACTCTGACTTTCCAGGATACACATTTCTCTATAACTCCTATTGTTAGTAATAAATCAATGTATTTTTTTTCTACGACCATTTTTTAACTATTTTAAGAATTATTAGGAAGTTATTTGTTTGTTTTTAGAGTGGCAAGTTATGGCCTAATAAATGCACAGAACTAGTTATAACATTCTCGCCAAAACAAGTGGGAGAATTTGATGCTACAGCGTACTTAGATATTGATGGTGTATACGAACGCGTGCCTCTCAAGATGGTGGGGAATTCTCTACCGCCAGCAATCCATCTTAACTTGGAAACATTGGATATGGATTGTGTTTACATAAACAAGATGTATAACTATGAAGTGGTTGCAGTCAATAAAGGTTAAAAACAAACATTCTTTTTCTGCATTTTAAAATTGATAACATGTAGAGAAATTGTAGTAGAATAGTAAGTAGAGCCCTCTCTTAAAATTGTTAAATTAGTTAACTGGTTACAGGACACATAAATGGCGTGATAGTGTATAAAGAAGTGCCGACATTGTTCGGAAGTAATATCAAATGTACTCCAGAAATGCACTGTCTTCGTCCCGGCGAAAGAGAGATATTTGTTATTTCCTTCAGTAACTCTAATCAAGGGCCTTATTTTGAAGAAATCAACTTTATTGTACGCGATACCAGTGTCGTGTTGAAGTTGTACTTAAAGTACGTGATTTCGTTATTATTAAGAGATATACGAATACGACAAGATACTTTACAATTATTAGAGAAAAATAATCATTAATAATGGTTCTGTTTCACATCAATATTAATTATTTAACGTTATTTTTAGGGGTGAAATCATATATCCATCCTTGACTTTTAGCATACCTTGTTTAGATTTTGGAAAAGTTAGTGTGGGTAAGTAATTACTATACTTTTATTTAAAAATTGTGGAAAATTAAAAATCTTGTTTAAGTTTTTTCTGTTCCCCAAAAAATTTGGCATTTCTTCTTTTAGTGCCTCCTAGCCTCCTATACCATTTCTAGAAAGAACATCCCAAACTTCTCCTACATTTAGCTGTACGTTGACTGTCAGTCAGTCGGTAATGTAAGAATTATAAATTAGTCTATTGAAGATGATGCCGTGTGGTTCCCGGCAGTGCCGTGTGGTTCCCGGCACCAATACAAAAAAGAATAGGACCACTCCATCTCTTTCCCATGGATGTCGTAAAAGGCGACTAAGGAATAGGCTTACAAACTTGGGATTCTTTTTAGGCGATGGGCTAGCAACCTGTCACTATTTGAATCTCAATTCTATCATTAAGCCAAATAGCTGAAAGTGGCCATTCAGTCTTTTCAAGACTATTGGCTCTGTCTACCCCGCATGGGATATAGACGTGACCATATGTATGTATGTATGTAAGATGATGATTCATAGATAATGATAATGTATAGGATTGCCCAAAACGTTAAAAGTCGATGTAATTAACGAGTCAGTAGTGAACGTCACTGCGTCTGTGAAAATATCATCCGATGGTCCGGAAGTGAGCAGTATGACTCTAGCAGACTACGCCGTGGCTGATAGCCCGAAACCAAGTATTCCGCAATGGCCGAGAGAGTTCAACATCGAGCCTTGTAGGATAGAGATGGGGCCAGAGTCTAGAGTTTCTTTGAAAGTAAGTTGATTTACTTGGTTGACTAAGTAACTTTTTTACTTAACTGTTAACTTGATGCATCCATTTTTTTTTAGGTTTCACTAACGGCAAACCTTATAAGAGCTAACCAAACTTCTTTGGAACTAGAGCTAGATAAATCTGATAGTCCTCCTATAATTCTGCCAGTAATGTTCGACGCTAAAGTGCCTGACATTACACCTGCTCCCGAAATCAAGCTTCGTGCATGCTTCATTGATTTTCCTTATGTAAACGACATTCAATTAACAGTCAATGAGTTTTGGGGATATTTCACGTTAGAGGAGCCAGAGGTAAATATGATAAGCGGTGTCGCGTGGAGCAAATCAATTAAGAATTTTACCTACAATTGTATTAAACTTGAAATGTATATCGTATGCTCCGTCTATTCGCTGTCCACTTTTTAAGGAAAAAATATACTTTAAATGAATATATATTAATTAGGAGGAATCTACTTTGGAAGTCACGGTCGGAGTCAAAGAAGGAATGATTGAACCGAACAGTACATTCAGCTTGCCAGTAACAATTAAAACCAGTGTTCTAGGCGTTCAAGAGTATACGATTCGGTACGATCATGTTTTATTTTGAATCCTTATTTCTTTATTACATCAATGAATTATTCTGCTATTAGTATAACCTCCCCTTCATTTTATTTTAGTTTACGTCTCTTTGGAATGTCGAAGCCAATAGAAATATGTCATATTACGGGAACCGGCGTGCGACCAATAGTTACATGTACGCCTGTAGCACTGCATTGGGGTCAAGTCAAATTGCTTACGAAATCACAAAAAGTTCTGACTCTTTGTAACGATTCTCCTGTTTACGTCAATTTCAAAGCTTCCCTGGTATGCTTATGATATATAACATAATAACAAAGTTACAAATATTATCGAGATGAAATTGAAATCATTGAAATAAAGTAATCTGCTTGAAGTAAATCACTTTTCCCTTTCAATATTTTATGAAGTTATTGATCTTCCTCATTTCTCCTTTATTAGTTAAATTTTGGTGCTTTAATAGGTTTTAAATTTCCATTTTATCAGCTGAACAAGGATGGACGATGGAATATTCATCCAAGTGAAGGGCATGTGGCGCCAGAATCGGAGACCGATTTGTGTCTAACATTATATTTATTGGATGCAGACTCTTACACAAACAAAGCTGTTATACAATTAGAAAAAGTGAAAGATATTGTGGGTATAACGAATATCTTGTTATTCTTCTGAATTTATAGGAAAAATAGAAAAATCTAAATGTAGAAAGAAATTTTTATGTTATTTATGCCACGCTAGACAGAGGACTATCTCATAATTATTACAAGCTATCCTCCAAGCGACGTTAGGATAAGCAGGACATCCAACAGGTGCGCCATAATTTGTATTAATTTTTGTGTCATCATTAATGCAGTTGGTGCCATTATCTGCCACCGGAATTGGCACAAGTATTTTAGTGGGAGAACTGCGTGACAGAATTTTTCTTGGACGTAATTTCACCAGAATACCTTTACATGCCACCGTTGTTATGGAGAACTGTGGAACCCGCCTGCATGCATTAGAATGGAGTGAACATTACAAAGCACCTAAAACTAAGCCACAAACTTCGTAAGTAGTTAAATGTCAATTAAATGTGTAGCTTCATTGATGTAAATTAATAAAGGAAAGGGCACACGTTTTATTGCATAGTATGGAAATTATATTCAAACGATAAGTACTTAACGTAAAAACTGTTATAATCGCCCAACTTATATTCATCATTTTTTCCTTAAATTCTTTCAGAAATATATTGTATTAACGTATTTTTGATGATCATTTCAGAGGTTTCTTTAATTTAGACCCAAAAAACTTCAAAATGGCTTCTGGAGAAAAAATAGATTTGACTATAACAGGGTTGTCGCATAAAGTCACTACAATTAAGGAAATGTGGTATTTAGTCGGAAGCGTAGAAGGTATTAATAAAAAGGAACTGTTATTAGAATGCCAAATAACAGCAGAATTCGTTGATCCGAAAATTGAAGTGTCAGCGACAATGATAGAATTTCAATATGATTACGGCCCGTACAGCGAATATTATAAACTGACAGGTAATGACTGACGTGTGGTTCCCGGCACCAACATAAAAAATAATAGGGCCACTCCATCTCTTTTCCATGGATGTCGTAAAAGGTGACTAAGGGATAAAAAGGTGATAAGGGTTTATAAACTTGGAATTCTCCTTTTAGACGATGGACTAGCAACCTATCACTATTTAAATCTCAATTCTATCATTCAGCCTAACAGCTGGACGTGCCCTATCAGTTTTTCAAGACTGCTGGCTCTGTCTACCCCGAAAGGGATATAAACTTAATTGTTTAAATTATCCAAAAAGGCTCGACCGGCTGTGCATGGGGGTGTGTTGGTCCCGACATTAATGTTTGGGAGTGAAAGTTGGGTATGGCAAAAGAAGCACGAAAGCAGAATAAATGGTAAAGAGTCAGGTCAAGAGTACCCGAAACCGCCGAAGCGAAGGAAGTATGTAGAGATCGTGGCAAGTGGAAAGATGAAGTCTCTGCCTACTCCTCCGGGAAAGAGGCGTGATTTTATATAAAGTTAAATAAATTAATGAATGACAGGTAAAATATCTATTTTTAAAATATATTGAACAAACATGGTATTAAAGTCAGAAAAGGATCAAAGAAACTCATTAAATTTAGTTATTTTTAGTAGTTCCTTTGATTTGCATAATGTATCTGTTTACAGATATAGTAACTATAAAAAATGTGTCAAAGTTGCCATTGGATATGGACATAAGCGTGCGGCCACCGTTCGCAATTATTCAGAAGCAACACACTTATAAGATCCCACCTGAAGAAGAACATTTATGTTGTTGCATTTGTTACAATGAATGTGATTTAAACGTTCCTAATATGCACAATGAAATTGGTCCATTCCAATCAAAATTGTTTATAGATTACTTAACTCAAAGACCCGTAGAGCCCACACGGAAAGAGCCGTTACATTTTTTCCAAGACATCAATAAAATTAAGATGGCTTTCAATCTAACTCACACTATTGAAGAAAGATTAGAAGATCAGGAAATTATGAAAATACAAATTTTGTTAGATACCACGAAACATGTGTCACTGAAATCTAAAATATACTGTGACTTGATGAAAACTAAGTTCAGAGGTCATAAAAATAAGGTACGTAAATTAGTTTGCATATAATTCCATTGCATCTAAAATCTACGCACTGCGTCGAAAAGGCGACAAAGGGATGGGCTTATAAACTTGGGATTCTTCTTTTAGGCGATGGGCTAGCAACCTGTCTGAATCTCAATTCTATCATTAAGCCAAACAGCTGAAAGTGGCCAGTATTTAAAGACTACTAGCTTTGTCTACCCCGCAAGGGATGTGGACGTGATTGTGTGAATGAATGATGAATAATTCAAAATGTTTGAGTGTGATATGACTGAATTTTTGTTTTTCATTTCAGGATGCAATTAAACTTGTCGGAAAAATAAATTTTCCCAATGTGTTTGTTTTTACACCAAGAGTTGATTTTCAATCTATTTTAAATGGTAGCATTAAAAGTAAAACCATACAAATACAAAATTTAACTCCACTTTTAGCCTGTTATAGGTTTCAGTGGAAAAAATGTTCTATAACAGTTCGTATTTTTTTTGTCAATTTTGAATAACAAATGTTCTTTATTAACCGTCCAAAAATTAATATGTTTATGTTGCAAACAGCATGAAAAAGACAAGCGATGTAACATGTCACAGAAGAAAGAATCTGATGGTAACACATATTTAATTTTATGATTTAAGATTCTTTTTGAGTAATTTTGAATGATTTAATTTCTTTCAGGCAGGAAAACGAATACAGCCAACAATGACAAACATACAGATGATTTAGAAGTAGAAACCGAATCTGATATTATTGGTCAGCCCATCGCCAAGCAATCTATAAAAGATACCAAAAGTTTAAGAACAAGTATAATGTCAAAAGTAACCCCAATGATAGAAGTTGACTTAGAACCGCAATTTGAATGGAATTATAAATTCAAGAAATTACCAAAATATCAAGATAACATTACTAACGACTTACTGCAACTTATGCCACACCGTGGTTTATTAAAACCAAATGAAGTTCAGTACATACATGTAATATTCACGCCTAAAACAAATATCAGTGTTCGAGCTACCCTGGAATGTGAAGTATTGGGTGGACCTTCTGAACTTATCACTGTTTTCGGACAAAGTTCTGATTTAGTTTACAAAATCAATACACATAAACTTAACTTCAAAATAAGATCTTTTCATGAACCTGCGTCAGAACAATTGATTATAAATAATAATGCGCAACTGACATTTGAATATAAAACTTATTTGAATGAGCCTAAATTCGAAAATGAATTACAAGGCACCATTTTGGATTTGGTGCCACGGAACAAAATATTAGAACCAGAAGAGGAGGCAGAAATGAAAGTAGTCATTAGACCTGGTGTAGTAGGTTACTTTAAAAGAGTGTTCGTGTTAGAAATTGGTCACTTACCCCACATTCCTATTGAGATATTCGGTTGGGGTGTGGTCCCACAAGTTTACATGTCATTACCAAGACCAGATATTAAAAACGTAGGTTATAAAAAATAACTTCTAATTAATCTATTCTAGTATTGTATGGTACATGCTGTTGTCCTACAGTTTTCAATTTATTTTCGTGTACTTAGGTACTTATTTCTTCTATGTTTAAACTTAAAATTAAAATACGCTTTAATATATTTAGATTGAGCCTGGGTTTGAGCATTAATTGAATAACTAATATTGTCTACTTGTTTTTTGTTTCATATATTATTACAAAACTGATTTTAATGATATTTCAGCTAAATGCAGAATTGGGTTACCTAGCGATTCCAGCACTAACGCACGAGTACATGAAAGCTATAAATGAGTTTTTCGGAAAGGATAAATTAGAAAAACAGATTGATAATTTAGATTACGATAAATGTCACGAAGATCCTGATCTGCAAACTGGTTGGCACATATGCTCCTCACTGGTAAAAAAATAATTAACATTTTATTGGTAACGTTATCAAATAATAATCAAGAAATATATGTATCTCCATTGATTGAAATATAATTATTTTTAAGGATGAATATCCCACTGTGATGGACATAGAATTGGCAATAGAGAGAATGCTAGTTATAGAGCATATAAAATTGAGACCTGAAATCCTAACTGTGTATTCTAATACTAACAAAATGGGCCCTATTCCGGGCTTCCATACGACTCCTTACGTTATTGACTATGGCGTGGTTATAACAGGAAGTACTGTGAGTAATTTAAAACTCTAAACTACAGAAAAAGTGTAGCGGAGTACATTATGGAAGGATATCCCGAAATTTCTAAGAAATAAACGAGATTTTTGTTACATTAATTTTAGAGCAATCTATCAAAATTTATTTGTTTGGAATTCAAACAATAATACGAAACTTTTCGCTCTACAATATTTATACGGATGACAATTCATTATACTTTCAGATACAATCCACAACTGAAATAATAAACTATGGTCCGATTCCGACCAAAATACACTTTGCTAAAGGGACTCGCATACCTCCATGGCTGACCGTGAAAATTTGTGGCAAATTGACTCCCGGGGAAAGTGGAAAGCTGGACATTGGCTTTATGCCAACTTCAAATGATTTTACGGAATTGGAACAGACCGTCGAAACGTATTTCAACTTGGATGTAATAATGTCAATAATATATTTTTCACTCCACTTTCAGATCCACTTTTTGCACTCAAGACTATTTTAGTCCTTGTACTGAGATTTACATCATTTTACAGTTGAGCAAGCTTTTGTGGGGATTGAAAATAATACTTTTAAATTTTACTAGAAATTGTAAATGTAAACATTTTCGACGTATGAATAGTTTATGAGTAACTTTTTTACATAAGAAATACGATGTACTTGGTAAAATAGATTTAACATTAAAAAACACCGAACTACAAATAAATGCGAGTGAAGCCGCGGGCGACAGCTAGGTTGTAAAATTCTTATAAAAATCATCCTCACCTCCTTATAAATAAAATTTCAGGTACCCTATGGTGTCACAATACCAGTATATATCAAAGCACTTTGTGCAGTGCCATATTTAATGTCCAATGTGACTATGATAAACTTTGGCTCGGTCAGATGTGGTGATAAAATAATTACTTCAATCCCTCTCAAAAACGTGTAAGTGGCTTTAAAGATATGTACTAAAACTTAAAAAGAAACGAAACTTTATGTAGCAATAAAAATCTTAGCCGGCTACGCTCCGTAGCGTTCTACGTCGTAGTCATCTCGTAGTCCTTCTACGAAGTAAGATTGCTGCGTACGTACGACGGTAGCATAGAAGGATTTCGACTAGGTACTTAAATCTACGACGTAGAACGTTGTTTTAGTTTTTACTTGAGAAGTATACATAATTGGGTATAATATATTTTATCATACAGCGGAAGACCGACATGTATATGGTATGTGACATTAAGACTGAAGGCGCCAGGACCCAATCCCATGGTGGTGCTTGATAGCTCCGGGAAGTATGAGCCGGGTGAGGGAGGCTGGCTTAGCATCGCGTTCAAGCCAACTATGGAGGTCACGGAGAACTTATCTTTATTTCTTTTAATTCATACTTGCGATTTATACTTATGTACGTATTTTCAACAAAACGGATCCAAGTATACAGGTAAAATGTTAGTCGAATATTTGTGGGAAGGATAGCGATATAATTTTATTATCTTTTATGACATGAGCTTTTATTAAATAAAAAAACTTAAACTGCTTTTAAACCAACAGATGATGTACGAAGGCATGCTTATATTCAGATTCCACATGAATCCAAATAGAATGACTATCCCCGTGTTCGGGCGAGGTATACTGCCGCAAGTGCACGTGATTGGCCCCAACCTGAGCTTTCCGCCGACGCTGCCCTGGGCGGAGACCACCGAGATTTACTTCGGACTGACCAACCCGTGCCCTTTCCCTATTGAACTTATAATTGCCCATACCGATGAGTAAGTGATTGAGGAAATAGTGGAAGATTCATTGTTTTGTCTGTCTTCCTCGTGGCTTTAGTCCCGGTTGCATATTCACCTCTCTGGAGAGGAGCCCGGGGTATGCCTTTGACCATGGAGCCTAGATTGTTAGAGTTTTTAACCGAAGTGACTCCCATCTGACCTCCGCAACCTCTGCAGGTAAACCTAACCTACAATGGATCCATTGTCTTGTCTGTACCATGACTAAACCCGAACCCTAGTAGAACGAGTATCCCTATGTTCGCGCAAGGTATAACACCGAAAAACACGTGATTGGTCCTAATTTAAGTGTGTAATTTATAAAAAATGACAGTAACTCTAAATGACTAAGTACTTAGTGTGAGGAGCGCGTGAACCCGTGCTCGTTCCTAATTGCACTTATAATCGCCCGAACTGTTGAGTAAGCAATTGAAAAAAATGATGGAAGATACATTTGTTGAGTGTAAAGTATGTGTGGATTTCTTAGCACCAAAATATCTGGTGGCTTGTGAAATAGTCATATCTTAAGTTTGTGTTTGGGCATGTTTTGTGCTCTATGTCGGAAATGGAATGGCCTGTGGAAATCACATCACACCAAATATTTTGATTAGAGGTACATTCATCATATAGTTGTTGAAACCTTTGAACTACTAACAGGACAGTATGGTTACACAGAGGATTATTGTAAAAATGATATTTTTCAGGAAATGGAAAGAAGAAGAAGAAATCTTTCAATTACTTTATAGATACTACAATAAGCCAGAAGAAATGTTAGTGCCTGCCATCAAACCAGGAAACGACCTCCCACCAGAGATAGTCGGATTTTACAAAAAGTTTACAACGACAATAGCAAAGTAAGCTTAATATAATTATTAAATTTTTATTTCAGATAAAGAAAAATACTTATGCTTACGTTATAGTGGCCATTGAATCTTATGCATACTTTAAAAGCTCACGAACGTAAAATCACTCGAAGTTCAGCTTCAAACTGATTTTATTTCGCACAAAATACGTCTATACAACCACTTTAATTTTCGAACTAAACTATTATTGTAGTGAGTTATTATTGTTTATGCTTTCATTAAATGAGATATTTATGTTAATTAGAGCCAAGGAAGAAGAAGCTGCAGCGCTAAAGGCGCTATCTGCAAAGTCATCCCCTATGACGAAGTAAGTTTGAATATTTTATTTCAAAATACATACTCGTATAACTCAAGTTTACATACATTTATGTTGCATGGCAAGTGAAGTGTGAAAATTACGCACAATGGTAACAATGGAAAGTTTGAGGCCTTTTTTACTAAGGACAAAAAGTATACTTTTTTCGGCTTAGTTGAACTTTTTATTATTTATTCAAGTATTGTTCAAACTTGTAGTGGGTAGATTTTTGAGATTCATTGGTTTAAAAGCTAAACGTATTTTAGAAAAACAAAGAGTCCGAAGAATGCTCCAAAATCGACGGGAACGACAGTATCACCGAGGAAGTTTAGAACGGAAGCGGAAATCATTGCAGGTGGAATAACATCATTTACTTTTAAACAAACCACATTCTAGTAATATATGTAACTATAAATTGTGTGTATGGTTTTTTTTAAATCGAATTCTAGATGAAATAAAAACTCTGCGAGAAAATGAAGTGGATCCTTTGAAGGAGTGTCTGCACGTGTTTGATCACTTCTCATCTGATTCGGAGATGGATAAAAGGTCTAAAGGACTACTTGTCTTCGTCCATGGATCACCATGTGAAGGTTTGAACAATGTATTACATTTCAGTAAAGTGAGTGACGATTTTTTTACACAATTAGATACATTAGAATATTATACGAATTCAATCCTATTTCATGAATAACTACTAAATTATCATGTTAATATATAGAAGTTCAGTGTCAAGAAATGGCGTATTCTATCGGCAAGGAGCTGAAGATATCAACAGTGAATATAGATAATTGCATAGTGGAAGCCTTGTGCGAATGCAAGTGTGCGGCCAAGATGTTGATACTAAGTACTATCAACGAGCTCTATCAAATGTCCAGATCTCAACCCATGACTAAATCCGATTCCCAGTCCGATGGAAATGAAGATCCCGAAGAAGGTATCATAAAAATTATTATATTTCGAAAATATTAAAAAGTCGTTTTATCTACATTGTAAATTTACTTAAATCTCTAGTTATTTGATAGTGTAATAAATTTCAGACATAATAGATGAAACAGAAGACGAATTTCAAGTAATATATAAGAAAATTGAATATTTGGCCAATAACAAAAATATTGGAACGCCCCGATCTAAAGCAAGTGATAAGAAAAAGGAAAAGGCCCCCTCTTCGTCACTCGGTTCCCATACCGCTTTAGGGGCAGTTGGTTCTACAACTTTATTTAACTTGGTATTAACGGTTTATTTATGAAAATTATTCATGAATATGAGACTTCTATCGCTTTTAATGCTTGAAATGCTTACGAATAGGTGAAATAGTTATATGTATTATGTTATGTATACACACTAAGTTATTTAATATGTGATCTAAAGTCAACAATTACTGCCATTTTTACAGGATTTAATTCAAGAACTTCTTATGGATTACTTCAATCTTCCGAAATTCAATCGTGGTCTTGTACTTGACTCATTGAAGAGTATAATATTAAAGAGCCCTGCTTTAACTCTGACATTAGTCCTGAAGTGCAAAAGTAATATAAGAAACATACATCTTATTCTATGTCAGTCCGATTTCAGTAAATGGGCACAAGCATATGAAGAATCTATTAAAGAAAATGAAATGTTGGACGAGTAAGATATTCAATTGCCCTAAAAAACAGACCGATTATGTTATTTTAGTTACTTATTAATTATTAGATTTTTTTACAAAACCCTATTACAGAATGAATTTCAAAGTCTATGATGAAACAGAAATTCAAGAAATCATTAATTCATTTGAAGAAATGGATGAACAAGAATACAAAAATGCAAGTCCAGAGTTAAGAGGAATTTATATAACCTATGGATTGGAAGAGAGAAGAAAAAAATTATTTGATAAATATGGGCAAGTATTATTGCAAATTTTATACTAAGTAACCGATTTTAAATCGTTTAGTAATAAATATTTTTGGTTTAATTAGGTATGCCTACGATGCAGCTAAGAAAGAAAAAGGTATAAAATGTTCTTATAAAATTTTGCAATGTACGTAGTTAATTGTCACACTATTTACCGTGTACTTTTATTCCGACAGAATTCAGTAAATCAATGTTGAATATTGACACGTCAGAGTCAAAGAAAAAAATAAAAAAGGATGACACTAAAGGTACATACATACATAAAATCACGCCTCTTTCTCGGCGGGGTAGGCAGAGACTACCTCTTTCCACTTGCCACGATCTCTGTATACTTCCTTCGCTTCATCTACATTCATAACTCTCTTCATGCAAGCTCGGCGGTTTCGGGTATTTTAGACCTGACCCTTTACCAGGACGTCCTTAATTTGATCACACTAAAGGTAACATGCGAGAATGAATACAGTCAAAGTCCTTTTATATTGGTACTATCAGTCGATTCAAATTCATGTAACCATATAAATGCCTTCATGGAAATCCATATTGTCCTGGTTTATATTATGATCTTAGCTATAAGGTGACCACAGTTTGGAAGCAGCTTGTGTCCAGCGTGTTCCAATGACCGGTTCCAAGGCTACGCTTAGGTTAGGTCTTTGCACACACGTAAAATATCGAAATAATATGTAGATGGAATGCATGTTTTGTTCTTTAAAATTATATATGTGGTGTTTTAGCAAAACCTTCCACAGAATACAATGTTATGAATGCGAAATACAATGAATATACCAAAATAACGTATGAGCAGTTAATTAATATAGCCAACAATTGGATTATCGACGAAGGGGAGATGGGCACGCCACTCATTGGACTTAATGGACAAGTTGTAGGAGCAGCACAAAAGAAATCTAAAAAGAAATCAGATCTGCAACTTCAGGTAGATGCATAATGACCATAAATTTTATTACAACTTTCTTCCCTTAACGATATTCTAGGATATCGATATACGTTATCGTGATTTGTTCAACACCATGGGCTGGTTGTAATTGCTTGACATAACATAATGTATAAATAATTTTTTAGATGTCTGATATAAGCATTTCGGACCGCGGATTCCCATTGACCCTAATTACGTGTCCATGCTTACGATATAAAATGGCTTTAGTAAAAAGCTTGGCAAATTCGCTTGTGGTCAAGGAAGCTTTAGAGGAAGAAGAAGAATGTGACATTTTGAAATGTCCAGAGAAAAGGAAAGAATATACAGTTCTTCTGCCAAAGACATTTCCTGTCATCAACCATGAAAAGCCCCTGAAATGGCGTTATTTGGACGAGCCGCCGGTAAAATATGTCATATTACGTAAACATAATTTTAATGGCATACATACATACACATACATAAAATCACGCCTCTTTCCCGGAGGGGTAGGCAGAGACTACCTCTTTCCACTTGCCACGATCTCTGCATACTTCGGTTTATAGATATCTCATCTCAACATACCCTTTTCTATTCCTGTAACTACATCTTCTTTCACATCACAACATTCCCTTATCATGCTGTTCCTTATCCGGTCACTCAATTTCACACCCATAATACTCCTTAACGCTCTCATTTCCACTGCATTTATTCTGCTTTCGTGCTTCTTTTGCCATACCCAGCTTTCTCTCCCATACATTAATGTAGGGACCAACACGCCCCTATGCACAGCCAGTCGAGCCTTTTTGGATAGTTTCTGACTGCTCATAAAGGCATGCAAAGCTCCATTCACCATGTTACCCGCGTTCACTCTCCTTTCAATATCACTATCACACTTGCCATCTGATGTAAACTTAAAATTTTAATGGCAACTGTTCAAAATAGCATCTGAATGGCGTAAATAAAATTTATGGCATTACAATAACAGAGCAAATAATTTAAGTTGCTTAGAAACAACTGTGTCCTAAAAGCAAGAACATATGTAAATAATAGCACTTGTTGGACAGTTGGGTAAAGTAATATTTTGTTTATTTTAAAGCTGAAAAAATGCGAATGTAACCAGCTCACTGATTTGAATTTGTTAGATGATACAAATCAAGAAAATGTTGTAAATATATTATCCAAATGGCATTGCGTATGTGGGAAAAAGGTAACTCATTTGTAAATTTTGATTGTAATTTAAATAAAATACCTATATACTATATATATATACTGACATACTCGTATTACCTTGTCACTTCTCATTAATCTGTAAATTTTGTTTGGGCACATATAGCTTAACCTATAAAATTTATAACAATTAAGAAGACACTGGATTTTACAGATGACATCTTCTCAAACATCCACCAGTCAAATCCCTTCAGCTTCTATTGAAAAAGTTTATGGCGAAGAAGGGGAAGGTGAAATTGAATTGCCTTATCCTCTACCATTACGTAGCGTCAAATCTATTTCAAGTTAGTATTTTTTCATACATCATAACGCGTGTGTATTTCTAAAATCTACCAGAAAAAATCATACATTATTTTTTAGCCACTGGAGGACGTTTGGTGTTACAACCCGGTGATCTTGTACGATGTAAATATGCGTTTAGTCCTCAAACTGAGGGTCATTTTAGTGTCAAACGGTTTGTGGAAGTTAGTGGCTGGCCAAATTCAAGAGTTGATATCAATGTCTCAGGAATTTGCGACTTGCCCAGGTAACATTTTACTGCTATGATGTATAAAGGAGTGGCAGATGGAATGTTCCAACTTATAAATAACATTTGAGATAGAATCTTAAAGTTGAATTTACTTGGATGGCAAATTTTGTATTTTGTAGTCTTCTTTCTCCTGTTTTAGTTCCTGTTGCATCTTCACCACTCTGGAAAGATGCCCGTGGTATGCCTTTGACCATGGATCCTGGATAGGGGGAGTCAGGTTTTTCACGAAGCGATTCCAATCTGACCTCCGCAACCTTTGAAGGAAAACCTAACCCGTATTGGATCGATCATGGTTACATATAAAGTTGCCTGAATGTGCAGGTTTCCTAACGATGTTTTTCCTCAACGTAAGAGCATCGGTTAGTTTTTAAACTAACTTTGAAAATAGTCATTGGTACAAGGCCGAGGTAGGATTCGAACCTGTGTCTTTCTGCGTATTACGCATTTTAACCGGACACCTTACCAATTCGACCAGCGACTCACCAACTTTGTAGTATTGTTCAATGTTTATTCCGAAAACGCTAGTTTTTCGATTTTATAATTCACTTTAATAAAATGTTCTGTTTCAACTTTAGGCTTGACAGCCGTCCAAAGAAAATGTTCGAAAACTTTGTTAGGAGAACTGTCGAGGAAAACGTTTACAAATTAACATATTTAGACGATCTTAAATTATTTGAATTTGGTCCAATATTTATCGGTGGTAATAGGTAAGGCAATATATTTTATTTTACGGTTCTGTAGCCTTCGAGGAACCCTTGTTTATAACTAAGACAAACACAATGTATTTTATTGTATAATATATTATTATTATTTATATTGTAATTGGTGCATAATCTATACATATAATAAAATAGTAAAAATATTTTGTCTGTACATTTAGTATTTTTGACTGAAATGGATAGAGGGACACTTAGAATGAATAATAGAGAGCAAAAATATTTTTTCTGAATTTCTTGTCTGTCTGTCTGTCTGTATATATGATCACGATTATCTCCGAAAGTACTGAACCGATTTACTTGAATCTTTCACCAATTGCTTTGTTTTGACTTAGAATAACATTTAAAGTTTGTTTCATCAAGTTTGATCCTATGTTTATAAGTTTGCTTATAAACTTAGGATTCCTCTTTTAGGCGATGGGCTAGCAACCTGTCACTATTTGAATCTCAGTTCTATCATTAAGCCAAATAGCTGAACGTGGTCATTCAGTCTTTTCAAGACTGTTGGCTCTGTCTACCCCGCAAGGGATATAGACGTGACCATATGTATGTATGTATGTTCATCAAAATCGGTTCACTAAAAAAAAAGTTATCGACATTTGAATGAATCCAAGGCATGAGTTTGCCTGCAAATAAGTTACGAAACTTAAAATTCAAAGTCATTTATCATTGTACGAGCATAATACCTATAACATATAAATATAAGTGAAAGGCGACTAAGGGATAGGTGGGATAGGTAGGATGGGCTAGCAACCTATCACTATTTGAATCTTAATTCTATCATTAAGCCAAATAGCTGAACGTGGCCATTCAGTCTTTTCAAGCCTGTTGACTCTGTCTACCCCGCAAGGGATATAGACGTGACCGTGACATATATGTATGTAGTCTACTTTAATTTCGACACCACCGCAACGGCTTCGATGGTCCAGTGGTTAGCGCGTGAGACTGTGAAGTTGACGGTCCCAGTTCGAGTACCAACAAAAACAAGATATTTTTTTTTATTTAAAATATTTTTTTTTTGTTGTTTGAGTATTTTATTTAAAAAAATTGAAAATCAAATTACTACATATAATAAAACGGTGAAAATATTTTGTCTGTACATTTAATATTTTGACTGAAACGGATAGAGAATTTTGATTTTACATTTTTTGTCTGTCTGTCTGTATCTGACTGTATGATTAAGATTCAACTCGAACATTACGCGGACGAAGTCGCGGGCAACAGCTAGTGTAATATATTATATAATAAGCACCTGCGTTCATGGTTAAAAATAAAAGTTGTACAACGAGTATATTGCTATTGTTTTCTTTAGAATATACGAAGAAGAGTATAAAATTGATTTAAAAAATTCATCACTTATAAGAGCAGATGTCCATATAGAATTCCTTGAAGATACTACAGTGTTTCAAATTGACAAAGACTTCTTAAGGCTTGAGGTAATAATTTCGATTTAGTAAATCACGTAATTTTCTTAAATCACCATAAATATGTATTGTTAAAGAGATTTCGAAACCTTTTATTAAACAACAACTAAGGCAGTTTTAACTCAATAAATGTTCGGGCTTGGGAATGTAATAGTGAAAAATACTTCATGATTTTGATCCACCATATAAAATAAGATTTTTGCAATTACTCTAGCCGGGATGTCGAGGAAAGCTGACAATATCAGCAGCTCCAGCGGAAGTGGGAGTCCATAATGTTGTATTACTGTTTTGTATCAAGGACAACCCAGAACTTGTTACTGTGAACATCAAGTGTAGCGGAGTGGTGCCGATTGTGGAGATTTTACCAATCACTAAAACCATTGGTGCGTATTGAAATCGCACTTTAAAATAAATATAAACTGAAAAAATAAACAATGACAATTTTTTTTTTATTTTATAGAGTATGGAAAACTATTACTATACCGACGAGAAGATGATAGATTTATAGTTAAGAATGACTCTATTCTACCTATTATGTGGAAGATACGTAATGCCACAGAGTTTATTAGTGATTTCATAATAGCTTGCACGTCGGGAATTGTGCCGAGACACAATAACCAAGTAGTCCCGGTGACCTACATCGCTTGCAACGTTGGAATAATTTCAAACAAAATTCTCACAATTGACGTATGTAAAACTTATTCTCATTTATTTTGTTCAATATTGTTTGTGAATACTTTTTGGGATTTTTCTGTAGCCTAAATGACGAAACCTTGATAAGTTAAAATTTCTTGGTTAATTGAATATTTTTGCAGTTGTCGCGACGCGGCATAGCCTGGGGCCGTCAAGATACAGGAGTGTAGGTTGTGCAAATGAAACAAGAGAGTTGACTGTATTTGAAGCAAGCCCCGGCGAGATAAACGTTATCGAGCGGGCACAGCAATTCCCCGAACACACTAACACTATTAGACTAACACTATTAGTTTCTTCAGGCTTCTTTCTTCATGAACCTCTGGCTGTAGACAGACTACTAACACAATAATAAATGCATGTTTTCTGTCTTCAAGTTACATACATGCTACATGTCGATATTATGGTTTACATCAGTCAGCTTAGCTCTTCTGAAATATACACACATATTGGACCGAAATTGATTTTTTATTTAATGTTCCTTCCGACCGACACGCTAGGAGTAGCCTCCTAACCTAAAGTTTTTGGTTGGAGGTTTTAAATTGACGAAGAGTGCGCTTTTTCTAACGTTGTAGATTTATGATGCGGAAGGGCGCGGCTCACCCATGATAACTGAGAATTTGTATCTGTCGGCTGAATGCTATGACGTCATGGTGGAGTGCGCCTACGAGAACCCTACCGAGATGTACCTCAATTACGGCAATGTGAAAGTTAATTCCACAGTCATTCGCGAGCTTTATTTATTGAATAGAGGAAAATACAATATTTATTTTAAGTAAGTGCATAAAATGTTTTAGATTTTATATTTCGAACTAATAGTTATTTTAATTTTAGGGGAGATAAAAGTTACTGGCTTTTTTAACAACCGAAATTTAAAAAAAAATCTGCCAGCTTTTAACTTTTCCGAATAAATTACCAGAAAAAGATATCGTGTGTGTGACCACGGATTCAGACCACCATTTTATGAAAAGCAAAACAATATTTGCAATTATAATTATGGAATCCAATTTTAAAATTGAATTTACCCACAGATTAAAAAAAGTAAAGAATTTCCCGGAGCCTTCTCTACTGCGGTCTTTCGAAGCGATCCCCGAAAGCGGAATGATTCCCGCCACCCTAAAGCTAGTATCCATCGACTTCGAATGCACACCTACGACCTCGATGAATCTGGCCAATGTGCCCGTGTACATCTGCACTTTACTCGACGGCAGCAAGAATCAAGTAGTAGTTGCCAAGTTCCCAATATACGTTACTATTGCCTCCTTTTATAATACGTAAGTTTGTGATATTAAAGTAGTAATTAAAACAATGCATCAATCAATGCCGAAGTATAGCTCGCTAAAAAGAAAAATCTCTTATTATTCCCCATAAAAACAACATATATAGACCTCACATGTCAGGTACTGCTGCTGTACGTTACCTGTCAGCTTTTCAGTAAAGAGTTATGTGTCATGTAAAATTGATTCTAACCCTTCTTCATTATTTAAGGTTCACTCTTTTCCCGCTGGGAGAACTCAACTTCCACATAATAGCCGTGGGCAGTGGGGTTATAAGAGATGTTATAATTAACAATACAAGCAAGTGTCCAGTAACTTACGACATTGTTCTGCCAGAGCAATACCGAGTGGATCCTTCCGAGCAGCAAATAAAGATAAAAGATAATAAGTGAGCCACATTCGACTTTATTATAATAATATTTTTCAGAAAAGTTTTGACCTATATTTTAGTGACACGTATTTATTGGCTTTAAAAATCAGTCATTCCCGGTTTGATTTAATATAAATTTTACTTTAATGTACGAATATTTTTACAGACTGAAAGTACCACCATTGAAATGCGGTAACTTTATAATATTGAACGAAGACAATCTCTTGGCGCCTGGTACGAGTCGTACTCTTCACATCCAGTTCTTGGCCACAGCTGCCAGGACTTTCGAGGAGACTATCAACTTTATCATCAGCGACACTTGTCCGGCGGAAGCCCAAGGGGTTCCCTTGAGACTTGTAGGGACCGGTGCTATGCCCACCTTAGATTTTTGGAATTTGGAAACAACGTTCAGGGAACACTTAATTGTCAAAAATTTGTCCGAATATAAAGTTCCTGAGGTTAGTTTTCATTCAGTTTGAAAAGGAATGTACATAAGTAATTTTGTATAATAATAAAAGTATGAATATATGAACTACACAATATTGATGACTAGCAAATTTTGAGACAAAAAATTTTTGGCTTACAAACGAAATGCCTGTGATGTGAGGTGATTTATTAACATATGCTGTAAATATTGTTATGACATTTTAGTCGTCACCTCATTGTGTCTTCGTGGAAGATTCTGTAACGCTGCATTTCTTCTGTGTGACCGTCAATACGAGCTACACAGCGGCGATAGACCTCTACAATAATGGATTGGTGGCCTGTGCCCTAACTATGAAATTGAGTTACCAAACCAATTCCAACCAAGACATATTTTACCTAGATAAATATGAAACGCATATTGAACCTCTGCTTCACAAAACTTTAGGTGTCATATTTTACCCAAGGGCTTTGCAGGTAAATTCAATTCCTTTATTACAAATTATTTAATAAATACATAAAATAATGACTTTTTCCCGGAGACGCTTGCCACGCTCTCTGCATATGCATATGTACGAGTATGTTTATCCACATTCATAACTCATTTCATGCAAGCTCAGCGGTTTCGAGTACTCCTGACTCAGCCTAACTTTGCCATGTCGTCCTTAATTTGATCAAGGTACGTTCGTCTAGGCTTTCCCACTCCTATATTTCTATTTACACTCTCTTTGTATACTTGCTTAATCAACTATTTCTTTAATTTTTTGCGTCAAACCTAATTATGTACGTGTTGTTTAATATTTCTTTAAGGAATACCGGGCTGTCCTCGATATAAGATTGAAATTGCTTGATAATCAAGAACAGTCATTCAAAATATGTCTCATTGGCGAAGGAGTAATACCGAGAATACAAATGGTTTCTCCACCTATGAGACATAAAGTGCACCTTTTAAAATTTCCTGTCACATGTTTGGGCTCAATGAGCAATAATGTTATACGCTTTAAAAATGTTAGTTCAGCAAAGAGTACTGTAGTGGCGAAAGTATATCAGTTGCCATACGAGTCAAGGCCAATCTTTTGGCTGACTCCCGCGCCGGATTCAAGTCACATGCTTGTTTCCTGCAATAATGGTAATTATGATATATAAAATAAAAACAAATAAACTATTGTTTTATTTTTGTATATATATACATATATATTAGTGAACAATAAAGCATTTACTTACTTAAATCCTTTTTTATTTTAGCGGAATACAGTACAAATATCAAAATAATAATCAGTCCTCGTGAAATAGCTACTTTGAAAATGTTTTACAGTCCGATTAAGAAAGGAAGGAGTTCTTGTGACGTGAAACTGCATATACTCAATAACCCTTACGAACACTTTGAGGTGAAATTACAAGATTTTTTTTAATATAGACTTAAGTGGAACTACATTAGTTTTAATATCTTGTTCTTATCTTTAAGGTTTCTTGTGAAGGTGAAGCTTTTATAGAAGACGTCATCATTATAGGCCTCGAAATGCTTCCAATGGATACAGATTTAGAAGCTTATCGATCTTCTGCAGAAGGGTATTCATTTTAATATTTTATTATTCACCAAGGGTAGAAAGTTGATTTATAAGTTCGGTAAGCTTAACAGGTATCTGACTACAGGTAACATTCGCTCTCGTAGGTAAAGTAAGAGTTATAAGTAAATTTTTCGTAGCCATCAACTTAACCCTCCTCTTTCAAAAATAATTGGGGGTCAGACGAAGGGAAGCAGTATTACCTAAGTATATTACATTACAGCGCAATATTTATTTGCAATAATTTCATAATTAATATATATTAAAAAAAAATTAATACATGTACGATTAAAATCAAACCTATTAACATGACCATTTTATCATTGCAACAGAACCATGTCAACTGTATCTACTGTCGATAGTAGAAAGAAGAGTAAAAGCGCACCTCTCGTCAAACGAAAATCCAATCCAATGGAACCAAAGAGAAGTAGGCGCACAATGGGGTCCCATTCAACCAGTTTCGAGAGCAACGAATTGAAATATGTTTTAGATTTTGGTATGAAATTCAAATTATCAACTATATAACAAACTACGAAGCTTCATTAAAAAAAATTATGAACGTGGATACAGCGAAAAAGTATTCAGGGATCTTGGCGAGTAAAAAGATGTGGTCTTTGTCTATCCCTCCGGGAAAGAGGCGTGGTTTTATGTATGTATGTATAACATACACATTTAATATAAATAAATAGGCACCATTTTTAAACAATAACAGGTGGATGTGAGCTGTCAGTAATGGAAAAGAGGAATATCATCTTGATAAACAATTCTGACAAAGTATATAAATTCGAATGGCAAGAGGTGGATCACGTTTGTGTTAAACCGTCCATGGGATATATTTTGCCAGGTGAAGAAAAGGATATGGAAATCATGTTTCTCTCGGTTCAACCGGTTTCTGTAAAGAAGGTACCTAAATATATTTAAAAGAGTTAATAATATCATTATATTTCTTATCCTAATATTTAAAGTAGTATTAAACTTCTTTTAATAGCAGACAAGAATAATTTTTACGTATTTTTATCCCGAATGAAATAAAATAGATTTATTGTCCAAATTTGATACTCGTACAATGTAACACTTTTTGTCGTCAACATAACTTAAGTCTACCGCTTCCAAAGCGCAGGTGTAGAAGATTTGATAAATAAATTAGAAAGTTGGTAACTACAAAAGAAGAGAAGGTGGTGTTTTTATAAGTACATAGATCATGAAGTTTATATAACTTGAGAAGATAGTCTGGTAATTATCGACTTCAGCGGATGTTTATTTATAATTTATAAATGCTTCTTTCAGCAACTACTGCATTGCTCACTGACCGCAATCAGTTACGACTCCCTAAGTTTTGATTTCAAGTCGACCAGCTGGGACAATCGTCAAGTCGTTACAGTATTTAACCATGACAGGTATGGAACTTACAAAACTTTTTTTATTATTGTTAGTACGAATGAAACAGATGAAGACGCAACCAAAACTAACTTCAGGATGATGATGATTCTTGAATATGCAGCCATAACATTGCATATAAAAATACTGTTCAGTTTCCGCTGGTTAATTAAGTGTATTTTTGATCATTTTCTTATCAAAAATATATTTTATATTACTCTAATTTGAATACGCCCAATATATATTATTACCGCATTAATGTTTAGAGATGCGTGCTTAAATGAAAGATGTGAGACGCTGATTGAAGAGCAGAACCAGCCTTTGCCTGAAGATATGTTGGGAGTGATTCATATGATCATCGTCTTCTCTGCGGTAACAGAGTATAGTAAATACTCGTGTACTCTACCAGAAGAGAAATCTTTGAAAGACACATTTGTTTATCAGGTATCTCACCAGATATTTTACAATTTGTAAAGTAAGTTAGGCGAAATGTTGCAACGCCGACGCATTGTAAGTACTCTTACTGGCTTCTAAGACTGGAAGGTTTAACCCTTTCCATGCGGAAGCATTATTTCAATTTCGCTGTCTCTGTACGGGCGGTTTTGTATTAAGGCCCTTCTATAAAACGATGGGCGAGATATTACGTCTTAACAAAACTGGTTCTACTGTACGGAAGGCGTATTATTGCGTTCTGTAATTTCTTTCGCTAGACGCGGATGGCGTATTATTTCGTTTTCAAAATTATATAGACAATTTTGGTGTTGCCATACCTTGAAACAATAACGTCTTTATAAGCAGAAATGAGCAAAATTGAATTATGATTAAGAATAATGAACATTTGCTGCAAAAATACAAAAAGAATATCAAATATTTATATAAAATTACTTGCATATATATTTTTTTTATAAAAAACTGAAATATGTAGTAAATTGAAATCAAATTTTTATTAATCATAATAATTTTTTGGGCAACTGGGTATGAGCAAGCATATAAGCAAATTAACACTCAGTTTTTTACATACTCATTTTACATTTTTTTATATTATTTTATCATGCTTTTAAAAAAAAATCTATGGTTATAATAAAATGTAACGAGGGTAGCTTAAAATTTAATTTATGAGGGTACAATAAGTAACTGGCTAGTTGACATATCTTGTACATTGTATCGTGTTTTTATTGGACATGGTGTTATCGGATTTGGAGAGTCATCATAACATTTCACTTTATTTTGTAAAATTCGTTGCGGTATCTTAAATACTTGAGATTCTTTGACCTCGTCAAAAGTTTCGGGAGAAATTTCATTGTTTCTTCCTAGTTTTCTAGATAAAATACTTTGCGACATCTCATCATCGTCGATAAAATTTGGTTGCGAATATGGTTCATGCTCGTCAATTTGAGTCTCATCTGAAGATTTATCTTTAAAAATATTATCGTCGAGGTAAAACACATTATTAAGAATTATAAGTAATAAACTTACCAATTATATTATTCTCCTTTTATTAGACTTTTTATATAAAAAGCTTACAACACTATCGGCGTAAACCATGCACTCGTATCTACATAATAATAAGTAAGTATTTTTCCACCGTTTCACGTAAGGTTGTTGAGTTTATAACTACAGTACAGGGGAACCAACTTTCATATTGGTCTAATCGTTTAACACAAGGAATTGTTTTGGACGCAATAATACGCCCACCGTGTGGCCAACGGTTTTTAGTTATACGTGATAATACGCCAGCCGCATGGAAAGGGTTAATATTTATTTGCTTTTAAATTTTTCAAGTCAATCTTTACTACCGAAATACAAATACCTTGACTTTATATATGTTATAAAAGAAAAAAAGCTGAGAGCTTACTTGGACTATTTTATTATTAAAAACTAAAACTGACAAATACCAAACTGTATTCTACACAGACGAGAACATTCACGTTCAACATGAAAAACACAGGCAATGTACCATTGAAATGTACTTGGAGCTTTGTCATTGATGATGAATTTCCATTAAGGATAGACAAATGTGAAAAGGTAAACATTATATAAGTCTTTAGATATTAAAATTATGTGTTTCCAAATGTATTGTTAGTAATTATAATGAATATCCTAGATAAGCTAAGCTATACTCGTAAGTTGCAAGGCGTTTGTATGTAAAGTAAGTTATTTACAGAAAACTAAGAAGAAAGGTAAAATAAAGGCAAATACTGAAGAAAATGCATCGGATGGTAGCCACAGGGAAGATAATGTCGAACGTGAGGGTTCCAACCAGGATGAAGGAAAAATTGACGAGGATAATGCCAAAATGGATGATAATACTATGCCAGTATCGCAAACAGAAAAGGGTAAGATAACACGAGAATTGTATCATAACTTGACAGTCAAAGTATAAACGATACAAGCTTATTGTTTTAATTCCAGCTCCAAGTAAAGTAACTTTATTCAGCGGTAGCAATGGAAGAGAAAGTGTGGACACTTGGTTTGAAATAGATTTACCGTTTGAAATAACTCCTGATAAAACGTGCCTAAAACCCAACCAAAGTCAAACTTTTAAAGTTACATTTGCTCCGCAAGATGCCTTCTTTTATCAAGTTCGATTATTAAGCATGATTGGTAAACAATGAATTTTATGATATTATGTGGTAAACATAAACTTATATGTGTAATTATTTAATTAAAGATTTGCATATTATTTTTTTTATATTTCTTCAGATAATTTGGATCCGTATGATCAGAATGCGTCTTGTAAAATATCAGCACAATCATTGATACCTTACTGCCACCTCGATTTGCCAGAAAGTGATTATTTGACATCAGGACGAAGAAAAGTTACCGGCGGTCTTGCGTTACCAAAACATATGAGCGTATTGGAGTTCAACGTTTTAGGGAATGGCTGCTACAAAAAGTAAATATTTATCAAATTAAAGTAGGTTCATATTATGTCATGTTTGTTAAAATATGAAAGCTAAATGGGTAATATTAGGACCCTCAGTTAAAAACATTGTAGCGCGTGGAAATTAGTTCTTATTTTTACATTATATCCTTGTGTAATTTTTCATATGCCTTGTGGCTGTACTGGAAGCAGACTTACAGAATAGAACCATTCCCTAGCTTTTCATAGATATTGAAAAGGCGACTAAGGGTTAGGCTTATAAACGTGGGGTTCTTGTAGACCATGGGCTAGCAACCTGTCACTATTTGAATCACAATTAAATGTAATGATTTAATCTCAATTAAATGTAATGATATAATCTCAATTAAATGTAATGATTTAATCTCAATTACATGTAATAATTTAATCTCAATTTAATGTAATGTAATGATTTAATTGGGATTCAAATAGTGGCTAATAGCCATACAGCCAAACGTGGCCTTTCAGTCTTCTCGAGACTGATGGCTCTGTCTACCCCAAAAGGGTAACACGGGACGTACACTTATGAATGTATGTATTTTCATATGCCACAGGTACCGAGCTTTAAAATGCGTCATTCAGTTAATAGTCACTTTATCTATAATATTGCGCGCGACTTATGTATGTTTGGTTAAATTTTCAGGTCGTTCAATGTGGTAAATCCCACAAGCGAAGCATACGAGTTTATATTCGAGATGGTGTTGCTGGACAAGCCGGAACTGATTCCAGTTCATTGCGATACATTGAAGGGTTATGTCGAAGGTGGTACTTCCACAGAAGTCACCTTTACTTTCTCTCCCACAGCGCCTGGGGTAAGATATATTGTCACACTCATGAATTCAAAAAATAGTATTATCAAAAGTTTTTTACTGATCTGATTACAGGTTTATGAATCCCAATGGAAGTTCAAAATACCAGTTTACAACCTAACAATCAACTTATTAGTTGTGGGAGTAGTAAGAGAACCAGATGTTGTGTTTGTACCTACGATCTTAGTTATAAAAAATTCATTAGTCGGGTTCACCGTTCACCACGTCGTAAAAATAAAGAACAACGAAGAAGAAGGCCTAAAGTTTGAATTCAAGGGCAACTCATTATGTAACGAGTCGGGCAAAACACCGGTCATAGTTGAACCGGAACAAGGAATGTTGAAACCTCGATCCGAGACTCCCATTAAGTAAGTGTACGAGTACAACCTTAACACATTCTTATCACTGAAATATGTCCTCGTATAATGAAATATTTCTTAGGAATTTCGGAAAATTCTCTTTTAGTGCATCCTTATCCCAAATAAGGAACCTACATGCCAAACTTCATATCACAGCGGATTAGGCTATATGCTGATATGTCAATCTGTCAAGCTTTCTGTTTTATACATTTTACCTTTGAATTTCAGAATAAGTTACACTCCAATTGAGGACGGTCCGCTCTCTTTTAAGATATTTTGTAGTGTATGCTATATGGTGAAGTATTTGACGCTGTGTGTTAACGCATTGAGTTTTTCTATTAAACCGAAAGTATCATACTATATAATCGGGAATGAGCATATCCTAAACCATGAAGTTATTACTAATATTCATTTGGATGAGGTACATTTCTTACATCAATATTTTTATTCAAATCTGTTTATTAAAAAAATGGTATTTAATTTATCCATCAACACACCCAAAAATATGATAAGATATCACAGTGGAAACTGTGACGGGGGCAAAGCACCTACAAACGTCTTTTGTAGGTATACAAAGAAACCATAACTCATACATAAGTAGTATTGCGGTATATTCACCTTTACTCAAATTATTAGGCTGTGCAAATTTTCTCAATATATATACGTATAAATTCGGTCATTTCTGCAGACGGCGTCGACCTATCAACGGACAATACCATTCAAAATCCGCAACGATGGATCTGCGACGTTCTTCTTCGACTGGACCTACAATTGCAGCAAGGTAAAGAAGTACCTGACGGTGACGGTGGAGCCACAGAGCGGGCACGTGGCGCCCGGCAACGAGACTGAGTGCACGCTCTACTTCACGCTCATTCAAGTGCCCGTGCAGGCTTTCCCAGTCACGCTTAGTGTAAGTTATGCTGAATATTTTGATACATTATATTGTTTGCTACTCTGTGAATTCTTAACTATACATAAATTTAAGGGGTTCAGTTCTAGAAGTAACGTGTTTGATGGCGGGTTATCCTAATATTGGTTTTGAACACTTCTTTGGAAATTGTGGGAGGTGTCTCTGAGTGTGTACTTTTTACACCCAAATGTGATTACACACTACACCTAGCTTACGTTATAGGTTCTACCACCTGAAGACTCAATTCTATATTTTTATTATTATAGCTTCTAATATTGTTGGCAACAGGGTTCTTACAAATATGATCTGCAAGAGTCAACGACACGCTAAGTAAAGTTACATATAAATGCCCCTGTTTTCTTCCAGATATCGGATGGCCCTGAATACAATATTTATCTTTACGCAATTATTAAAAAACCGCTATATCACTTCACATGCATGGATATTGACTTCGGGAAATGTATTGTCAACGCACCGGATGCCACTTATAAGAAAAATTTAGCTTTTGTCAATGATGACACTGTTCCTGTAATGTATGTATAGATAAGTAATATCAATTTAATACAACTTTTTTATTCCTATAATGTACATAAAGTGTAGAAACTGTACTACAAAAGGTGGACGGACCTAAGTTAGAAGGATAATCTAATAGTGTGATGATGACTCGGTATTGTCCTAATCATCTTCGCGTCTCTTTTTTTCAGTTTCAGTTTAAATTTTGCAACTATACCAGAGTTATTCGTCGATTTCCATGAATTACCAGACATCCCTCCCGGTAAACGTGTAAAGATTCCAGTTTACTTCCGACCGAAGCAAGTTAAAGAATACGAGTTTAAGTTGCAATTCTGGGTTAACTCACTTTGTGAAGAAATTGTTTCAATTAAAGGGGAAGGTTAGCTTTTTGGAAGTTTGAGATCATACCTATTAAATTATTACATTCAGCTCATTAATTTAATTGAAAATAAAATTTACCATAGATTAATAAGGTACGTCAAGTAAATATACTTAAAACTTAAACCAATATTTGTAATAATAATAATTAATAAACTTCAAGGTATTCCACTTCTATTCGACCTCTACGAAGGTTGCCAAAAAAGTTTCAACTTGGGACCGGTGAAAGTAGGGGAGAAGATAATAAGGACTATTGAGGTTATGAACCATAGCAAAGTCCCGATCGAAGCCACTTTTATATTTAGAGATATGTACCCAGTGATCGAAGACACCGACCAGTCCGAAGCGACCAGCGTGTGTCTCAGCCCTAGTGCGACTACACAACCTGATGCGGGGCCTTCGAGGTGAGAAGAATATAAATTTACAGATCATACATAATATTCAGAAAGGCTTTAAAATAGCATAATAATGTGGATGTAGCATTAACGAGGGATGTAGCGAAAAAAGAGTGTATGGATTGTAACCAATGGGAAATTAATGGATACAAACAATTGTTTTATAAGCTGGTCTCCCTTTGATAAAAAGGAACAGAAGAAAGAGAGGCCATCATTTTTAAGTCTTGTTTCGCATCTGTGTGGTTGCTGCTAGAATAATTGAAATATTTGTAGAAAGATTCCTAGAGCAGTTAGAAAAATTTACCTACGAAGTAACTTTTCTCATGATGACCATACAACCAGAGAAGCTTCTTATTTTGAAACAGTGCTTTTGAAAAAACTGTTATAATAAGGACAGTTTCAGTATTAATATTTGTAGAAATAAAGAAGGAATATCGTTTTAGGGTTAAAATGTTGCAAACTTACAAAGAAGACAAAATACGTGAACAAATAGCAATGGACATCCAGAATGCCTTGTCGTCCCTAAAAGTTGTACCTAATAAGTGTAGAATATTGCCATACAGAAAAGTGCCACTGAAGATACAGTTTAAACCTAACGGGATGATAAGTGACCTTAATGTTCAGGTATATTATTATTTATCAATTTGGAAAGCAAATCAATATCTTTTGTTTACTTAAATGTATAAAGATAATATTGATCACAATGATTTACTTTATTTAACTAATGTTGTAACTATCTTGACAGTTAAATATGAAAGTTTTCGAGTTCGAAAGACCACTAGTGCGCATTAGTGGTAGTGCCACCGGCATGTGCCTATGCTTCAGCCAGAATTCGCTGCAGTTCGGCCGCGTGCGCAAGCGCGGGTGTAAGATACTCAAAGTCATGTTGATGAATAAAGGTGATTTTGGCACAAGGTAAGTTGGGTTTGCTTGATCTAATCATAATTGCAATTCAAACTATTTGTGAATTTTTTCAATAATTTTTCTACGATCTTTTTGAGCAATACTTAGTTATATTTCATTAGTTATACATTTCATTAACAGGTTTTGCTGGCAGCCGTTGATATCGGATGAGTTCACGATATCCCCGATGCAGGGATCTATTGCCGCACATACAAATGTCACCTTCACTATAGCATTTAGGCCACTCAATCACAATCCATTTATTAAAGTGTGGGTAAGCAAATATTATGATTTTTCAATAATTAAAACTAAAAAAATAATTAAAAAAGAAAGGAAAGAAGAACAACGTAAGAATGCCACTGCGCTTCTGTCAATTGGCATTATTCTTTTGTGAATAGGTATCTAAATTGATTTTTCAGCTTCTGAACTTCTCTCAATTCATTAGGCCCAAAATTTTTTTTTTATTTACAGGCCAGTTGCAATTTAGACAACTACAATCCCCTTGAATTAGCCATGTACGCCACGTGTGTAGATATGGGCAACTTTCAGAACAAGACCTTGTATCTCGAGTGTCCCGTTCGCGAAGTCAAAACTGAGTACCTGAGCGTGACCAATAGGTAACGTTGTGACCTAATCTACGAATATGTAACATATCAAGGATAGATTAATTGTTGATTAAATTATAACAGACAGAGATGACTCTAGTAGTGCGAGTGTTAATATTTCTTCTGTAGAAATATCAGTTGAACAAGTAACTAAGTTAATTAAAGTACTTGACCCCTTCAAGTTGGCTGGACCTAGGGTTGCCAGGTAGCCAAACCTAATAGCTGGACAGACCAGCCAGTTTGTCCGGACATTTGGCTAAAAATAAAATATAGGGTATATTATCGGTAGTGGACTCTTGTCGCCTGCGCTCGGCGGCGCGGTGGCGGCGCTCGCTTGTTTGCGAAATGTAAAAAGCCTAACAAAAGCTGGACAAGACGGACGCCGTTTATTTTGGCCGGAAATTCGATCAAAAAGCATAACTATGTCCGGCTTTATCCGGACGCCTGGCAACGCTAGCTGGACCGGATGATCTGCCTGCATCTTATCGCGACTGCCGAAACTATTTCCATACCCTCTTTACACATACATACATTTAACAGTTCTGATGATGTCTGGCTTGTATTGGGCGAATTGTCTGGATCTGGTCCATTCGAGATACTTCGTGAATTCAACATTGAACCTAATTCTACATTTGAAATACCCGTCAGTTTCAAGCCCAAGACCTTAGGAAAACACGAGGTTTGATTAATTTGTAGATAAATATTTATCAATAGATAAGCTAGAAAAAAATCTGTGCTATTGTACATAGGTACTTATTTAGTTCTGTTTGTCCTTTGTCTCCATATCCATTTTTTTACAAAAGCTTTATTAAGCTTTGTGACTTTGTAAGCTGTGCTTTTTATATTATGGTGGGAGTTAAGCCTGTGTTTATTAAGTTACTCTAGACATGCTTAGTGATGTAAGGATTTATGATATACTTTTCGTTTTTAGTGCCAAGCGTTATTCTCGCCTCTTGGTGAGAGCGCTTTATTTGTCAATTTGGTGGGCGTAGCGCAGCATCCGAACCCTAACGGTACACTCACTATCACTGTTCCTGCGAAGGACTTCCATATAGAGGACCTGCTTGTATACAACATTACAGAGGTTTGTTCATTTGCATCATCACACTTCCGTTATAAGTACGAGATTGGTAGCCAAAGATTCAATAATTCTAACTTTCATGTTTTAATTACAAATTACACTTTTCTTGCAGTTTCCAGAAACTTATATAGTGTCCACAGAAATTTTGAGAGTTATACCTGATAAGTTTGAAGGGCACTTTGAGATATTACATCCGGATGTTATCAAGGTTTGGGGCGAGGCGGCCGCCACTTGCCATTTAAAGTTTGTATGCTACGAGGAGTGTGAGATGCAACTAAAAGTAAGTTTAAAAAAAGCTAAAATAAATCATACAAATAGGAATTGATTTTATTTACATCGATATATTGAACTAAAATAGTTTTTTCTGGATTAACAATGAAATGGGTTGATTTATTTTTAAATTAGGTATATTTTTTTGATGTCCCTGATTTACTATGAATGCCTTCCGATGGGATGAGGCTAAATGCCATTGATAAAGTACTTTATTGGTTGCTAAGGGTTAAAAGGTTTTAGTATAAAGATGTTCATTCGGTCTATTTTATAACAGGTATTTTTTATTAATGAAGAGACGCGGGAGTACCAGTATTACAACATCACGGCGGTGGTGATGCCAAGCCCACTTGTGGACACTATAACTTTCGTGGCGCGGGCGCGGGAAATTTTCCGTAAAGAGCTGACCGTGAGCAACCCGCTTGGCGAAGATTCTATGTTCTCAGTGCGGTGCGATAGACTTAATTGCCCCGAATTAATAAAAATTGGGAGGAATTCAGAGGTAAACTTTTTGATATATGTGAAAGTGCCATGAGACGGTGTTGGCCTGGGTCTTGGATGTTTATTTATATAAGTACTTACTAGCTGTCCCGGCAAACGTTGTTTTGCCATATAAATAACTTTTAAGTAATTTGTAGTTGAAAAAAAAAATTAAGTGTGGACAACCCTTAACACTTAGGGGTATGAAAAATAGATGTTAGCCGATTCTCAGACCTACTGAATATGCATGCAAAATTTTCGGAGGAGTACGGAGACAAACATTGTGACACGAGAATGTTATATATATAAGATTTATTATAAAATATAGTATCGTTGAGTTAGTATCTCGTAACACAAGTCACGAACTTACTTCGAGGCTACCTCAATCAGTGTAATTTGTCCCGTATATATTTATTTATTTTTAGGCAACTTTGGTGCTGACTTTTAACCCTCTCGTAGTCGGAGAGAGTGAAGATTACTTAGAAATAAACAATCCCTTGGTCGGTTCATACATATACAAGGTGGTGTTAAAATGCTTGCCAGCCAAGGAGAAGAGTTTGGAGTACATAACAGAGCTAGGGAATTGCATTCCGATACGACTCAGGGTTCAAAATAATACAGATGTTAAGACAGAATTCATTACTACGGTATGCATGTTCTTTATTTTCTTACTGTCACCCATTGACTTATGCGAGTATTTTACTTTTAAAATCATTGCTATCACTATTTAATCTCAATTCCATCATTAAATTAAACGTGTCCTTTCATTCAGTCTTTTTTTAAAAGTATGTTTGACTCTATCTACCCCTAATGGACAAAGACGTGATTATGTGCAAGTATGTATGAATTTCTTATCGTTGTCATAATGAATAATATGATTACAGGCTTCACATCCGTGTATTTTGGCAGAACCGCAATATTCGCTGTTACCATTTGAGAAAGGAAAATTCTTGGTGTGGTTTGAACCGACACAGCATGGAGTGCAGCATTGCAAACTGTCTTTTGAATCTCCAGTCGCAGGAGAATTTGTGTAAGTATATTTAGATCAAATTAGGTCGATCGAAAGTAAGAGTTATCTTATTTCTGAATTTTCGCAACAAATGCAATAAAATTTACATTTTACAGTTTCAATATAAAGGGCAAAGCGACTGATCCGAAGCCTCAAGGTCCTTATGAAATCAAAGCTGGAGGATACGCTACAATAAAGTTCAAAAATGTATTTGAGGATGTCAGGATGTTTAAGATATCTGTGGATCAAGATGAGTTCTACGTGAAAACGGTGTACGAAACAATTAAATCGAAAAAGGTATGACATTTAATGGTATGTAATATTTATCATTGGATGTCATGCGTCGAATATGCTTCATAAGGAGAATTTTCTTACTTATTGGCCACAGAAAATATAGATTTAAATTAGTTATAGAAAAGGTAGAATTACGAAATAACTAGGTATATTTGTACTATTTCCGTTACGTTATCGCTACATTGAGGCATGTACCTTCTACAACTAAGTATTAGACGCACCAAATATATAGAAATGCTATCATATAGCACACTTATTACGTATCACGACTATGATTGTGTATAAACAACTAAAATACTATCTCTAAGATATAAACTAAAGAAGTTTGCACCTATATAAATAAATATTACATATTTATTTTGCAGGACATAAAAATTCCAGTTTACCTGAATGAAAGGCCGCCACAAGGGTGGAGCAAGGAGCCTACAGGCTGCCTCATTGTCGAATGTTACGATCCTCCAGACCCAAAGGCCAGCTGGACTTATTTCCTGCAAGGAATTCCTTGACCTTATTTCGATTACATGTTTTAGTTTGTAGTTCTTTTGCAGTTCCATTCCCATGGTGTTGTGCTGAGTAAATACATTTTCATTTATATGTATGATATATATTATTTTTATTTCCTGGATCAGTGTAATAGAATTATAAAATATACTCTACAAGAGTACGTTCGCGGCTCCGAGAATGCACAAAACCCTACATGTCAAATTTTAATATCTAAATTTGTGCCGTCTTCGATGCCAGTCAGTCAATCGTTATTACATAATTTAAATCTTAACGTAACGACTTAATTATAAATGATTATGTCAATGATATAAATTTATAGGAAGAATTTTTTACAAAATTTATTATTAATTTTTTGAATCGTTAACTTCCTGACACTTTAGTGGTTGATAAGTTTTTAAATCAGACAAAGAAAATTTACTTAATTTTAAAAAAACAAAATATTAGACAACATATGTACATTTATTACCATTCAGTAACACTAAAATCTTGTACAATATCTTCTTTGTCAACAATGTCATCAGTTTCTTCTTGTGGTATCTTCTTTCTAGCTTCCTTTTTCTTCTTAGTTTTCTTAACTTTAGTGGGCTTGGTATCCTCTTCTCCAAATTTAATATTATCATCTTCACTATCCGATGGGAATAACACCATTGGTCCTTTCTTTTCGTTCTTAGGTTTAGCACCTTCTTCATTCGCCAATTTAGGTCTCTTGATCTTTGGCAATTCTCCAGCTATTTCATCATTCTTACTTATTTTCTTGCGCTTCTGAATCTTGTTTACCTTGTTCCAATTTTCATAGTAGGTGAGTAATGGTGTGCCTTTTGTTCTTATACTAGTTTCCCAAGCAGTGACCATTTTGTCATCACTTAAAGCAAAACTAACTTTACTTCGTTCAATCTCAATAAACTTCGAATTTTCTTCCATTTTTTCTAGCAGTTGTCTTAATTTTTTCGTGTAATTTGCCACGGAACAAGTTTTTTGGAATTGCTTTAGCTGCAACAAATATAAAGGTTAATAAAAAAACTTTGCATAAAATATGCAACCCAACTAATATCATAAATACGAAAGTCAGTTTAATTGTGTTTTTTCTTTACGCGTTATTTATTGAACCAATCTTTTATTATACCTTTTATATTAAAACTTATATAAAAATAAAAAACCAATATTCTTCTGAAGGTAACTAAGGGTAAAAAGTAGTTTGACTGTATAGGATAATAGAGATATACCTTTATCACTGCCAGTAACATGACATCTGGGAAACAAATTGTATGGGAAATGCTAGCTGTGTACTCCAGCAGCAAAGCATACACTCTCTCAATGACGGAATCCTTAAATCCATTCTCCATTAATTGGGATTTAGCACACCTTAGGATGCATGAAAAGTCTAATGGTTTCATTGAAACTTTTTTATGTTTTTTATTGAAATCATATGTAGTCAAAACCTGAAAATATAACATAAAATTATTCGATATGTAACTAAAAATTGTAAATATAAATTATGAATATACAAACAAATATAAAAATACAAACCTCCACTAAAAATGGTAAAATAGGGATAAAAGTATTTGTTTCTTTAGATAAATTTATCAGTATTTCAACACAGTGAAATCTTAATGGGTAATATTGGTGTGTAGGTACTAGCTTGATTGTGTTAGTTATAACCATCACCAAGGGATAAGTCAGAGGCTGCAGTTGGGACTTGTTTGATGTTGCTGCTAACAAATCTGCCCACAGATGTAGAGAGTTTATGAACTGCCAGTTGTATACTGCTTGGCGACTCTCTATCTTCTGTACAACTATAGCATTTCTCAAATGGATAGCCAGTTGTCTGATGTACAGAAACACATGCTGGTATGAAACATTCAAGTCCAAAGTGAACATCTCCACCAATGACCGTCTCATAAAATTGATTCCTGGCCAAGTACTTGGACTTACAAACTTACAGTTCTTGACATAAGTCATGTACATTGTCTTAAGTACTTTGTCAAGCAATGTTGCTTGCTGATTCCGTGTGATTCTCAATATACAGAGGAATGCTAAGACTCTCACTGTTTCTTCACCAGTGCTCCAAAAAACAATAAGTTTTTTAAGTGCCTGCTTGGCTGTTCTTCCAAAACAAGCTACATACACACACATCTGATGTAAATGTTTAAGAAGCACAGTCAGAATATTCTCAGATGTAACACCTCCAAGTAACTTCAATAAGTCAGTCAAGTAAGCAGACAGTGGTCCTTTTACTTTCACAAAGTGTTTACAACTTTTAGGGTCTTTTCCAGACTGCTCTGTGCCTAAATATTTCTTTATTGCATTTGGTAAATAAAGGACACACATTTGTATAACAGCATTGAATATTGAAGAACCTGAAAGTGTTAAATACATTTATTTTTATGTGTGTTCATAAATTTAAATAGTAAGAACTTGATTATTTCTATAACAAGATGTTGAATCATATGGAGTTACAAAAATTACTAATACAAATGTGCACCTTCCACTTTATACTCTCCCTCTGAAGTGCCATCTTCACTGGTTGCACGCATCATAGCTGCATTGAATGCTTTAATAACAGTAGTGAGTGTGGCAAGCTTCACCCTGCCATCGCTTTGTAGTTCAGCCTGCCATTGAGACACCATTTTAAGGGAGATTTTTCCTCGCACTGGTTTGGCTTCCTCATCCTATAATCAAATATGCATTCAATTTAAGATCTTTAAATATATTTTACACAGTTTGCTACAAGTTTCAATGAATTATGAGATCAAGCCGCATGCCAATTCTGCATATAACAATCACATAAGGTTAGAACATATTTATAAACTTATAGTATCTTGAGACATTTCAGTCAGTACACATTTGTAAAATATTACATGCTTACATAACACAAATATTTACAACAAAATGTTGTCACAGGTAATAATATTAAGCACAACAATGTTACCTCAAAGTCACTCTCATCGCTGTCCCCTTTGAGTGGTCCTGGAACATGTACAGTTGCATCATCATCATCAGACTCCTCATCTTTATCGTCTTCAGAGTCTTCATCAAAGTTCAAGAGATTTTCATCATTTTCCTCCAGGAAATTGTAGAAATCAGGGTCAATCTTTTTTAATTTCTCTAAAGATTTTTTATGACTCTCAGCATTTAACTCGTCTTCAGAATCTGCAACATAATGAATATTTAATATTGGTTACAATAATAATTTAATATTGGTAATGCATAATAGAACATCATTTAGATTTTATATTTAGACAATATTTGTGTGTAATTCCATTGTATACTAGTATTTGTTCAATCAGAATTATGACTAAAATAGAAATTCCCTTTACACTATCTGTGCCTATTGAAAAACGACCCAACTACATCTGGGGATTATTTAAATAGAAAGTGATTCAAGAAGAAGGTTTACTTATATAACACAAGTACCCAGTGCAAAGCTGGGGCGGGTCACTTATTTCAACAAACTGATATCTTCATTTCATATACCCTTAAGCCAGTACCAATGTTATAATGTAAACTTAATTATTATTTCCCAATAATAATAACACACAACAGTGTTTTCTTTTGCGACACGACCACCATACACATCATTAACCCTTGGAGCTGTTTCAGCAGCACTGCTATGGAACTCATACTTACATAGTTAATGTAAATAGTTTGCTGTAAAAATTTGAATTTGGAATTCCTAACCAAAGAGAATAAATTTGTGTTAAAAGTGAAAACAAGAAGACTCCAATTTCACATGTTACCTAATATATATGTAAAAACTTTTTAATAAATACATACTAACATACATATATTATACACATATAACAATACATCCTACTACTTCCTACTAATATTATAAAGGCGAAAGTTTGTATGGATGTATGGATGTTTGTTACTCTTTCACGCAAAAACTACTGAACCGATTACCATGAAATTTGGTATGTAGGTAGCTGAAGACCCAGAATAACACATAGGCTACTTTTTATCCCAGAGTTCCCGCGGGATTGATAGGGTTTCCATGCGGACGAAGTCGCGGGCGGCCTCTAGTACTAAGATAATTTGCCTGACGTTCGATCTAGGTGCTCAAGTGGAGAACTTAGATACATTATTTTTTAATATGTTGAGGGTCTGTGCCTTTTAAGTGTCCAAGGGGAGAGGAGGTCAGAATTTGGGAAAAGGTGCGCACATTTTTTCTCAATCATTAATTCCAATCATCAAGGGCAGCATGAAAAACATAGTATCATAAACATAACCAAACTTGGAATTTTACCTGATTGATCAGTAGGTTTCATTTTGCTGTTTTGTTTTGTGTTGCAGTATTACCAATTACTAAATAAAAAGCACTGAAATTCACCGCCACGCCACAATTATTCTTATATCAGCCACATTAACCATACCATACATCAACCAACAATACTTTGAATTCAAAAACCACGTTGATTTGACAGTTTTTTTTTTCTTTTCTCAAGCCTCCAGTTGAACAGCCAGTCAGCCAAGATCTTTAAAAGTTGTTAATGTCAAACTATGACAATCATTATGGTATAGATATGCAAAGGACCTTGATAAGCCCGGTGAGCCGTAAGCCAAGTCAAAAAATTGTAAATCTGAGGGAAGCACAAAAGTTCCGGCACTGCTATGTGTGGAAGAGCCTGCCGATACTCTAAGCGGCTGCCGGGTACTTGTCTGCAACTTGCCTGCAGAGAGCAAGCTGGAGACAAATTGGCAATTGAATAGAGTCCTTTAGACTATGGTTATATGTGACAGCTGAGCTGGGGCTAAGGATGACCTCATGATGACAGATGCGATCTATTGTCAGTTTGCCTGACTTCCTTGACGTAGAAAAGAAAACAGCGATTTTCTTTGAACTCATCAGATTTTTCCAGAAAATTCAATTTTATTTTACACGCCCTCCAGACTCCTTGAAAAATTCATTCTATTAGTGTTGTGATAAGTGCTACTGATAACAGCGGAGTTAACATTTTGCTTCGAGATTTGTTTAAATTTATTTAAAATTGTCATATTTGAAATCGGAAATCTATCGGTGCGCATTCGTAATTTTTATTTTATATGTTTTCTTTACTCTCTCTCTCTCTTAATTAATCCGTCAATTTGTACCTAACAATAAATCAGAGTTCTTAATTTCACCAGGTTGCATCACAATGTTATCTCGTTTGTGTTTGGCTCGATCCGCATTAAGCGTCACCCAGACGCTAAAAACTCCAGTACCACAAAGATTTATCCCTAAAAACTACGTAGTAAGAAATTATGCCCGCGACGTTCGTACCAGGACTGCCACCAGGACACAGCCTTCTTTTTGGGAGAAGTTGATGGCTCCTGCTGGGCCAAATGGTTAGTTTTAGAAATAAGGGCTAGGCCCATATATTTTTATTTATATCTATCAAGCAAAAAGTGTAAGTTAAATGTGAGCATCTATTTTACTTATAAGTAATAATTATACTATATTTATAATACTACTTAGAGCGTCGGTGTTGGAATCGATAAGGTGCCCTGTAAAAAGGGGTGCATGTTGAAATCCCACCTGGGCCATGTACCAATGATTATTTTTCGTAGTTATGTATATTAGTTTGAATACTAACCAATGCTCTTATGGTGAGGGAATACAGCATGAGGAAACCTGCACATTCAGGCAATTGGTTGTGTTACCATGATCAATCCAATACAGGTTAGGTTCTACTGCAAAAGTTACAGAGGTCAGAAGAGAGTCGCTTGTGTAAAAACTTGACTTGCCCAATCCAGTATCCATGGACAAGGCATACCCCAGGATCCTCTCCAGAGTGGTAAGGATGTTACCTACTCAAAAACTAAATCAAATGAAACATCTATATGGATGTAAATCTGATAAGACATTTTCCTACAGGCTTTCAACTCAGATTTGTGTTGTTTGAAATTGTTTTTTTTTTATATTATAAGAATGGATATTACTTTTATTATGAAATAATTTTAATCTTAATAGGTATATAAAAACTTGCAGTAACCACAATTTTAAAATACCTAAATATGAAAATATTTCAGCATTTAGTATTGGGAAAGGTGCATTGGCGGGTGCTTCAGCTGTTGGCATTGTTGCACTTTGCTATTATGGATCAGGAGTTAAACCAGGAACATTACAAGAGGCACAGTTAGTATACTACATAAATTACATTAAACAAGAACTCCAACACACATAATTTTAGTGGTACATTTCCCACCCAACATCTTCATGAAGCATTAGTTTTGAATTGACCATATATTATTTAAAGGAACTGAGTTCTTTGAAAGTTAATTTCTTAAATGTCTTTCATATGGTGTTGTACAAAAATACCATTATGTTGTGTGCATAAGATAGTGCTATGCTGACAACATCCATCTTTTTTTGACATGTTGATAAGCTACCATTTTTTCTACCCTCGATATAATTTAACTTTAAAGTATGTATTAAATGTAATTATAAAATTTTTGGCTCAGATTTGTTCACAAATTTTGTACATACAAACATACTTATAATCACGTTGGTATCCTTTATGAGGTTGATGGAGCCGACATATTGAACATACTATACTACAAGGCCAAGTTCAAGTGACAGGTAACTAGCCCATTGCCCGTAACTGAATTCAATTATAAATTTGCAATCTCAAATTTTGTCCTTATTATTTTAGTCATTTATTGATCTTTCTCATATTTGCATAACAAACAATATTTTTTTATGAATTTCAAATAGTAATATTATATTCTTGATGTATATGAATATGAGTATTATTTTACAGCTTGTGGCCTGAGTACGTAAAAGATCGAATCAAGGCGACTTATGGTTACATAGCTGCATCGCTGGCACTGACTGCTGGCAGCGCAATCACAGTATTCAGGACTCCCGCTTTACTGAACTTGGTGGCCCGAAATGGATGGGTGGTGGGTAAACTGTTTTTGCTTATTGTTAGCAAGTAATTAAAATACCAAGAATAAAACTAGATTGTATATGTGCATGATTTTTTTTACTAAATTAAAAATATATATAAAGTTATGTCATACACACTATAACAATAAAAGTATAAAAACAGACTTATCACTCATAGTGTTAATAGGAAACTAATATTGTAAATATTTTGCAGATGCAAATTAATATGACATTGAACAGTAATACATACATATAATCACGTCTATAACCCTTGCGGGGTAGACAGAGCCAACAATCTTGAGAAGACTGTCAGGCCACATTCAGCTTAAAAATATTTAATATAGAATTGTGATTCAAATAGTTTAAATTTAAACAAAAGATTTAAATTTGAGCAGTAATAAATATGTATGGGACACAATACAAAAATTGAACCAAATCATTATATTTATTTTTTTTGTATATTTCAGTCAATTCTAGTCACAATGGGCTTAATGATTGGCTCGGGCATGGTGGTTCGTGGGATGGAATACACCCCCGGGGTGGGTGCTAAACAACTTGCCTGGGTGGTGCACACCGCCATCATGGGGGCTGTGATCGCGCCCATGTGCTTCCTCGGCGGACCAATTTTGACTCGGGCTGCATGGTAACAATGATCTTTCACGAGCTATTACTTGTAAATTTAATATAAGTAAATATAGTACAAATATAAGTTGTAAATTATAAAAACAAAATTGAGAGTATTTTTAGTTAGCTACATTTAATGTCTTCTCGTAAAGAAGGGTTTGTATCGCCAAAATAATGGTGATAATTTAAGTAAGTATAGCTTATGTTTCCGTGGCACAGGTACACGGCGGGCGTGGTGGGCGGGCTGAGCACGATCGCCGTGTGCGCGCCGTCGGGCGAGTTCCTGAACCTGCGCGCGCCGCTGGCCATGGGGCTCGGCGCCGTGTTCGCCGCCTCGCTCGCCGGCATGTTCCTGCCGCCCACCTCCGCGCTCGGCGCTGGTCAGTATGCACAATTTACATACATACATAATATCACGCCTTTTTCCGTAGAGACTACATCTTTTCACTTGCCATGATCTCTGTTCTTTCGCTTCATTCACATTCATAACTCTCTTCCTTTTATCCATCATCTGGCATACTTACCTACTCAATCTTATCCTTCATTCTTCCTCTTCTCCTTCCTTTCCTTCGCGAAGCGGCTTTCAGCAGGATGCATACCGTTCTAGCTAAAAGAAGATTCAGTTTCCCTCCACCTACGTTTCTTTTTTCCGCTCCCAATATCCGTCAATACAAGGTCTGCCGCGCCGATAGATACATGGCTAGGGGCGAGTTTAGTCTCAAATGTGGACGAGAGAATACACATTGTTATGATTAATTGGTTTTTACGAAATTTAAAGAATAAAACTTTCAAATGTATTTGCTAAGTTAGAAACCAATTTGTTATCTAAAGTTGCAAACTTTTACAAATGTAATCTTATTTCAGGATTATATTCACTTAGTCTCTATGGTGGATTAATAGTATTCAGCGGGTTCCTACTATACGATACGCAAGCGATCATCAAACGCGCAGAAATGCACCCCAAATACGGAATGCAGCCTTATGACCCAATCAATTCGTAAGTACTTCTTGTAGTAGCGATAAGGTTATGGATGCTTATTGAAAAAAGATTCAGGAACGTTGACTTCTGGTTTACTGGTAGATAAATGCGTCTAGCATTAAGTCCGCCTATTGTGCTATACATTTGTATTTTGTAAATTACTTCTGGCGTAAAACCCAGTTACATCCTCACCTCTCTGGAGAGGAGCCCGGGGTGCTAATTAGGTCATGACCCTTGGTTTTAACGGTAAATGGTAGTCACGTTTTTATCCGAAACATTATTGTAACACATACATATATAAAAAGGTAGGTTGATAATCTTGTTAATCTTTTTACAGCCATATTCTTTAGCATTCTTGGAAAGAATCATTCAGGAATATGCTGACACATTTATGTTTGGTGTTGTCCAAACTCAATTGTTATGTGTTAGTTGGTTCTATTTCTTTAGAATTCCCATGGATTTTGTAAAAGGCGACTTAGGAAAGGAATAAGCACATTGACAAAAGTGTGAAACTGTTTATAGTCTCTTTCCACATATAGATATTGTCTAAAAATACTTTTCGAGACTAATATGTATGTGTATCATAAGAAATAAAGAAAATATCTTTCTTTGTTCCAGGGCAATCTCAGTATATTTGGATGTTCTTAATATCTTCATGCGCATTGCAATCATCTTGTCTGGGGGAGGCGGCAACAGGAGAAAGTAAATTAGTTACACCCATTTCATTTTATTAATTTCTAGCTATATAGATACTCAAATAACGCGAAATTTTCAGTAATTATTCTATATCTTCATGGAATAATTGTGATATTAAGTAGGTATTTTTATTTTGTTAATTGGAAAGTAAACCTTAAGGCTTTAATAAATACAAATTAACAAGTACGATGCATTTTAATTTTTATCTATTCATGGCAGTCTCATAGGGAAAAAAAATCAGTATTCAATGTTGTATAAGTACTTTATTTACAGAACATTTTAATTCACAGTTAGAATTTCGAATAAATATGGATGGGTACAGGTCAAATAAGTTATTATTTAAATATATTTAGGCCAAGCCATAAGCGCCACTATAATATGCGAAAGACTAGAATGCCATTCATTTATTGTTTGATTGAAAAATATTTTTATCTGTAGTTACCAATATATGAGAATATGTGAAGTATATTATTGTGCTTGATTACATATTATTTTCAAATATTACTTTGAAAAACAAATTTATTATTAAACTTATACTAGATTAAATACAGTAAATATATCACATATTGTTGAGACCTTAAATAAAAGTTCTTTGGAATGAAACAAATTAAACCAAAGTTAAAATACACCTGTTAATTATTGCAAATTAATCTTTTATTATTAAAATTCTATCTGTTTGGAATGTTGTAAGTTGTTACTTGTTAAATCACCGACTGTATAGAATTAAATAACAAGATTCTGAATTATTGGCAGATTATTGCACTTAAGTCACATAATTACAAACTCTATAATATCATTTCATAGAAAAGCAAGCCCTATATGAATTTTGGAAGTGAGCCATATGAATTAAATACGAAATGAGAAATTTTTAAAACAAATTTACAAGTTCTTATATTACACTTTAATATTTTACAAAAAAACCTAGTAGTCTATTTGTCTGAGCAAAAAATAAGGAGATCATGTAATAAATAACTTGTTTGTATCACGTTTGATCATGTAATAAATAATTAGTTCTCTCAAGTTGTCACGTCGCCTGTTTTGTGTGCTTGTTGCTTCAAATAAATGGCATACATTTGTCGAGCTTGGTTCAGCACCCTGTTTACGTTGTGTTTACGTACCATTTTATCGAAGTGCATAGCGAGTTCGTTATAATCCATTCGGTTTCGCATAATGTAGTCCCTGTGCTGTAATAACACTGTGAGACAGAGAAACATAAGAAAAGGGTTACCGCCGCCGAAGAAATGTGGTGGTGGTAGATTGCTGACAGTAAATTTTGCTGAACAATCGCTATTGGTCGAGCTCGTCATAACATTCCTCTGGGCTGGCGGTTTGAAAACTTCATACTTTTTCTGAAAATTATTTATGGTTGATGCCACACTATGTAAATGTGGCTGTTTTGCGTTCAAAAGAGATTCACAATTTCTTTTCGCATTTTCTAACTCTTGTGACATACTCGAAAAGAATTTTTGTGACCTAGAAGAATTTGTAGTAACTTCTTGTTGACTATTCATAAGGGTAGGCGTTTCGGGCACATCGGATGGCGTTATCTCCGAAGAATCTGATTCGCTCGAATGCGTATTAGAATATCTGGCATCTTTGTAAGGTTCTGGTCGTTCAAGAGAGTGGTTTTTCCTCAGTAATCTAATGGGAGTGATGGACTTCTTGCCTGAGTGTTCCTCGAAGATTTCACCGGTGTCGTCTAACTCGAGTTCGGCTTGCTCGTCCGGTGTCTGCGGACAGCTGGCTGTCGTGCGCGTCGTCGGTGTGTTCCTGTGCAGAGGATTCTCCCATAAGTATATGTCTTCTGCACTTCTAGCGTTTGATTTAATTGTATCAAGCAAAGGGGATTTTTTTGCCATTTCGATTTGTTCTCTACCTTCGTTCATAGTTTCTAAAGTATCTGTCCTGACCCTGGTTTGTTTAATGTAGGTACAGTCGTTAGTAGGTTTTTCGTCAGTGCTTGTCGAATCGGAAGGAGAGTCGCATATCATACTGCACCGGCTGACATACGACGGTCCGAACACCTGGCGGTCTAGGTGTTCTAATTCAAGTCTTAATTCTCTTGTCATGGATGTTGTCATAGGATAATATTCTTGTGAATCATCTGGACTGCTTCCGTCGTTTCCCTCGTTATAAATACTTTTTATCTTATTATCGAGTGACTGATCTTTAAATGCACCTAAATCACTTTCGTCAAATGATGTCTTTGTTAACATAATTTTAGGACATTCTTTCGAATGGCGTTCAATAGCGGAATGTGTTCTTTGTAGTTTTTCTTGTTTGACAGCACCAACTTTGCTCCCAGGCGCAAAGTTTAGGTTAAGAAATTCATTTAGATTTTTGATCATTTTCACTTGTGGTTTACTGGCCGAATCTGAACTAGAAGAGTCATCTAGCTTATCTAACGATGAGAAGAATTTTTTGTTATGTACTGAAATCTTATCCCGTAACTGACGAATTTGGCTTCCTAAAGGTTTTTTATTATCGGGCTGATTACTACCGTTTACCAAACTTCCAGTGCTTGACCACGAGCTAGGAACCAGCGTGTTTGAATCTGTAGGTTTACTGTCTTCAGGAACACTCTTCATACTCTGCTTCAGATGCAATTTTGTTTCTTTTACTAATATCATACTTTCTTTACTATCACGTCCATTTTCAGTTTTGTCGCTTTTTGATTTACGAGCTTGTAAAACTGCGTCATCCAGACTTTTGAATTCTTTGGCGTGTCTAAGAGACGAATTAGTAATTAACTTCCGAGCAGCGCTTTCGTCGAGGCTGTGGTTCATCTGTCTACAAGTAGCTAGTTTCGGTGCTTTCACGTTAGCTAAACTGAAACTTGAACTTTGGCGTCGTATTGCACAAACTTTTGTATAGGCATTTTCTCGTGGTGCTTTAATTAACGGGCTAACTGGAGGAGGGTTATCTTCAGTTTCTACAGATGGATCAAAATCTTTTTCTTTAAGTGGCAATTCCACAGCAGGAGTTTTTTGTGGTAAAGATGCCCACAAAACTTCGAGCATCCTTAGTGCATCGTCGAATGCGAACTCGCGCTTCATCTCTAGTAATAACCATCGATAGCAGAACAGTAAATCGTCAGCTTGCTGTGATTTCAAGTAAGTGTAAAAATCAGGGTCATATACTTGTAGAGATTCAGTGAGATGAGAGAACTTAAGGGTCATAGCTTCGCCGTCTAACAAGAAGTTGGGATAGAGACGAGCCATGAGGGCGCAGAGGCAGATGTACGCGTGCGCTTCGTCCCCCATCGTCACGAGTAAAGGCGAGGCGAGGTCTGACATTCCCTGGCAGTAACTTACTGTTGGATGGTTTAAGGCATACCTGAAATAAATTAAACTTGTGTTACATACAATTAATTTATTTTTATGGATAATTACTGTGTTCACCATCATTGCAAAATTATACAGAAACAAAACTTAGCTGCAATTGCTTCACTAGATTTAACCATGGGTTTGGTCAACAAATTTAAAAATACATACGTCGTCAGTATATTGAAGAGGGACGCAATATTTTGGTTGTCATCGCTGCCGGCGTAGAAGTTGTGATGTCTGTCTGTTCGCAGGACGTCTTTCCGAACCATCCCAGTGACATAAGCCAAGTCACTGTTCACCTGAAAATAATCTTTTAATGAGTTCAGTCATCCGACATAATAAATATTAATTTTTGCCTGGGGCGTTCAACTTTCCTACCGACAATGACGTGACTCCTCCGAAAAAAAATTCAATATTTGTCGAAATTTACTTTTTATCAAATCATTGTGACATACATATTTTTAAAACCTTGGAAACCTTAAGAATGAATAAATATGTATTTTATAAAAAATATATACCCTTTTATTTTTTAATCAAATTTAGATCTCAAGAAGAAGTCCGATTGTAAAGTAGAACGCCCAATGCGTACATAAATATTCTGATTTTGATGACTACTTGATAGATTTTCGTCCGTTATTATTTGTTTGGGCATAATAATAGAGAGATTTAAAAGGAAATGATATGGTAATGTAAAAAAGAATATTGCATAAATAAAGAGGGAGTTGTTGTTAAATAATTTACCTTCCCTTTCTGTATACAGTCTTTCCAACGAGCCCTGAGGTTGTAATATTCATTTGCTTTTCTCTTTATGTAGTCCATTCTTTCTTTGCCATTCATACCGTCTGGATATACATTTAGTATATGTTTCCAAACAACTTTTCTGAAATAACACAAACAGTAAATATTATTCAAGCATTCATGAGCATCACTGTTTGATTTTCTGTGTTATCTCTAAAAGCAATAAACAAGAACATAATAAAAAGCTACAAACCTCAAACTTGGATCAATTCCACCACAATAAATAACTTCTCTGAGCTTGGTAGGGTTGGTGATTTGACCTACAGCATCAAGAAATGCTCTGAATTCTATATCGCTTAGAGGTGGTCGAGGTGGGTTGTTGGGGTCCTCATACAGGTTAAGAGCTCTTGATACGATATTGAATGTTTTTTCGACCTATACAAAAATAAGCAAACAAATAACATAAAATAAACTAGATTAAATGTTTAATCCTTAAATGAGAAATATGACATGGTTTGGTTAAAGAATAGATTTTAGATTTATATTTGTAAAAGGATTGTTGGTGAAAATGCTGCTGTGTAATTTGTTCCGCCGCTTCTTCTACACTTGCGCCTTGGAATTATGACGGCAATAAGTGAAATATGTTGTATCCTACATCTATACATATAATAAAACAGTAAAAATATTTTGTCTGTACATTTAGTATTTTTGACTGAAATGGATAGAGGGACACTTAGAATTAATAAAAGAAAGCAAAATTTTGTCTGTCTTTCTGTCTGATCACGATTATATCCGAAAGTACTGAACCCATTTACTTAAAAATTTCACCAATTGCTTTTTTTTAACTCAGAAAAACATTTAATGCGAAAAAAAAGTTATCTTTTATTTCACGTTATTGTAGATTCAACTCGAAATTTACGCGAAGTCATGGGCACCAACTAGTTGATAAATAAATTGTAAATTGATTTAAATGTTTCTGAAAACAGGAATTAAAAATGGTCTTCTTCTTCTCAGCATATTTTTGTCCACTGCTGAACGTATGCCTCTTCAATGGATTTCCACTTCGATCTTACTGCGGCGATCCTACATAAAGATTTATATTTATACTGAACCTGATTCATAAAGAGCCCCTGCAGCCCTGTCTGACTTTCTACTTTTTCAGTTTGTTGTATTGTTGCAGTGGTTGTGGGGCTTTCTCGAAAACTTTGACTAGTTGCAGTCACAGCAGTATTTATGTTAGGAGGTTCCCAGTCCTCTGATGCTTCTGCAAAAGGTTTCATGTCCACTTTCAGTTGGACACATGGTTCTGATTTTTGATTCAAAGCTATATTATGCGCCCTAAAAAGAACATAATAAAAAGTATACATATTATTTTCATGGTAAAAGAAATAAATGATAAACAACTCAATAGTTTCTTTTATTTTAATGTTCCTAGCCAAACAATATATTTTTTTATTTCATTTCAAACCTTGATTTATTTAATATCACAACAATCCTTGATGTTTGTAACAAGAAAAACTTTAATTATAATAAAGTACAGTCAAGTGCGAGTGATGGTGGTCAAATCAATAAGGTGCATGATTAAAAAATGATTTATAGCTTTAAGAATGCTTGGTACTGGATTAAATCCTGCTTCAGCCAATATTTCTGAGTTATGTACATTAGTTTGAGTGCTAACCAATGTTCTTACAGTGAGGGAAATATTGTGAGGCAGTGGTAAAATAAGTTCAATGTTTGTGAATAACCCAATTATATTTGTGTCAAAGTTAAAACAAACAAAACTTACTTGAGAAAAGCAGCATCCAAGTCCCAGTCAGAGAGTAATGGCAGATAAACTTCCTGGCCATAGTCATCTACTGTTCTATATGACAGTGTGAAATCAGACTTGATATCAAATGCTTTCACTAAGATACTCTGTAAAACTTCCAGTGAAGTAATTTGAGGATCAACTGAAAATTTTCTTAATTCTGGCTGAAGTTTTCCTTCACATTTCTGAAATTGAAATAATATTTATTTTTTGTCTATGGAAACTCTCTGCAACATAAGACTATAGAGTACATATCTATTTCTGGAATCTATCTCTATACACTAAAAAGCTTCTTTAAGTTTTAACATACTATAGTAGCCATCTCAGTAAAGAAAATATCAAATATGATCTTTATTATCTTTACACGTTCCACAGCAAAGCTTCGGCGCTGGAGTCCAACTGCTAATAATATCAATTATGTTTTTGGAAAAATATTCCCCAGTGTGGATTAGGTGTTATTCACCAACAAGCTGACCTATCCTTGAAACCTTTAGAATCCAGCTGAGGTTGCCTTTATATGACTTAAACCCTAGTTAATGTAACAAGGCGTCATAATACAGTAAATCCTGGCAGCATTGATTGGTAAAAAATATGAAGTGCTTTGGTAAGGTTTAGAGGCTATAACTATCGATATATCTCTCATACATCGAGGAGTCGCTATAAGAAAAATACCCTGTAGTCAGTGGTTTATCAGAGATCCTAAGAATGCTTAGTCTAATTATCTGGTCATAATTTCGGACATTATGGTCAATTTAAGTACATTGACGCAGGGTGTAAACAGCTATAGAATCTTATTAACACTTTCAAATTTGATAAAAATTAAAGTACCTATGTTACAATATATTCAATGCTTTGTTAGAAAAAAATAGGACACTACAAACCTTGACTTTCACTCTCACAGCTTCTTTGCTGATTCCAAACATTGTTAACAAAATAACTCACATTTGAAAAATTAATCACACTGACATGGAACAAAATATTTTATTTATAATACACTATTTAATTCGCGTTAACATAAAGTGAAATAGCCATTCTATTCAAAATCACGGCACGTCAATTGCATCAAGCACAACTTCAATCAATCAAATCAATTTCAATTGTCTATCTGTCACAAAGTCCGTCTTATCTGTCATGCCATGTGTCTTTCATACGGAAAATTGACAGCAGACATTGATAGACATCACTGTCTTCTGTCTTTTTCTAAATCTATTTTTTAACAAAGACAAAGATTATTTTTATAAATATTCTTTCCGACTGCATTTGAATTTTTACTTTGCAACGCTATAGAAATTTTCAATCAATTCATTTCTTACTTTTGTATTAATACTTCACTTCATAATAATTTCACTAATTATGTAGAATTAAAACATTATCACATTAATAATTTGTTAATGGCATTGCTTTCATAAAAAGGTTCACTCATTGTCATATTTATTTTTTGGTTGTCAATAATGCAAAAACACATCAAATCAAAAACACCAGCTGCTGTTCTGCTGCGTACTCAATCCGGCTACACTATATTTCTCATTCTTACATTTTTACTTAGAATTATCTTGTTTTTACATTTTTTACTTAGAATTACCTAAGTATTTCATTTGTTCTCGCCAGTGTATTAACGGAAATAATTATGACTACACCTAATGCTACAAATGGTAGTGTCCCTCACATTGACCGTGAATTAGATTTGTCAAATACTGGAAGAGGTGTCTGGCTTGTCAAAGTACCTAAATATATAGCAAATAAATGGGATAAAGCTTCTGGGAATATAGAAGTAGGCAAATTGAAAATATCAAGGGTTCCGGGCCAAAAACCACAAGTGCAGCTATCATTATCTGAGGCAGTTATGTGCTTGAAGGACCCTGGAGAACAGAGCATACCAAAGGAACACTGTCTTGACGTATCTAATGTGACAAGACAAAGTCTTGGAGTATTTTCACATGTTGTTCGTAAGTATAGACCTAGTGGTAAATGCAGTTGGAATAAAATAATACCTTATTACTGTAGAGACATCTCTACATACATATGCACATGAGATATACAATGCCACATGGTATATGTGCCATGTGGTATCGCATATCTCGTGTGCTTATAATTTCCATATTTCTTTTAGCTACAGTTACAGATTCAGTTGTACCAGAATCTGAAAAATTGTATATGGAGGGGAGGATAGTTCAAAAGCTGGAATGTAAACCATATGCAGACACAACTTATTACAAACTTAAGTCTGAGTCTATTAGAAAGGCGTCTATTCCTCAGAGACAAGTTCAACAATTGGATAGGATTGTACAAAACTTTAAGCCTGTCTCTGATCACAGACATAATGTAAGTTTCATGAGTATTCTTTATTTATACTATTTAAATCTATACTAATATTATAAAGCTGAAGAGTTATTTTGTTTGTTTGAATGCGCTAAAACTACTGGTTTGAATTTAAAAATTATTTTTGTGTTGAATAGACCATTTATCATAGAAGGCTTTAGCCTATTATTCATCCTTGAGAGCTTCAAAGATGCTCAAAATAACTATTCCACGCGGACGAAGTTGCAGGCAGCTTGTATAACATAAACATAACATATAATCATGTCTATATCCCTGGAGGGGCAGACAAAGCCAACAGTCTTCAAAAAACTAAAAGGCCATGTTCAGCTGCTTGGCCCAATGATAAAATTGAAATTCAAACAGCTTTTTAGGTTGCCAGCCCATCACCTAAAAGTAGATCACAAGGATGCAAGCCTATCTCTTAGTCACCTTTTACAACATCCAAGGAAATAGATGCAGTGGTCTTATTCTTTTTTTATAAGTGCCGGGAACCACATGGCACCTATTCAAATATTAAACAAATTATAAATTGTTAAACAATATTTTATTTGGTTTCTGTATTTCAGATTGAATATCAAGAAAAGAAGAAAGCTGAAGGCAAGAAAGCTCGTGACGACAAAGATGCTGTGCTTAACATGTTGTTTGCAGCGTTTGAGAAACATCAATACTATAATATAAAAGATTTGCAAAAGGTAAAAGAAAATTGTTTCTCAATTTTCCTTTTTTAATACATTATTTGATGTTTAATAAAGACAGAGCCAATAGTCTTGAAAAGACTGAAAGGCCATGTTCAACTGTTTGATGGCCTCTGATGGCCTGATTGCCCTGAGTCTTGGATGTTTATCTATATAAGTATTTATTATAAAATATAGTATCGTTGAGTTAGTATCTCGTAACATAAGTTTCGAACTTACTTCGAGGCTAACTCAATCTGTGTTATATGTCCCGTATATACCTATTTATTTATTTTTTATTTATTAACTGTATGGTTCAATGATGGAATTGAGATTCAAACGGTGATAGGTTGTTATTGGTCCAGTCCAGTCAAGCTTTAGCTTGTTACCCTGCTATTTAAGTTACCATGTTATGGACTTACTCAGCTATAAGGTGATGAAAAAAAAATGTGCTTATTTATCCATACATAAATAGTTTGTTTAGTAGACAGTTGTGTGTATGAATTACAATTAGAAGTTGTTAACCTTCCTTTTTTTCCAGATAACAAGGCAACCTATTGTATATTTGAAGGAAATATTAAAAGAGGTTTGTAACTATAATCTCAAGAATCCACACAAGAATATGTGGGAATTGAAACCTGAGTACAGGCATTACAAGCAAGAGGTGCCTGTTGAGACTAAAGAAGAAAAAAATAGTTCAGACAGTGACTAATCCATACTGATAATTGTATAACATGAAATGGCAGTCACCAGAGGTTGTTCAAAGGTCAGCAGAAGGTTGTGGCAGTCCATCATGCAAAGCATTCTACAAAGCAAACAATGTATGAATGAATTAGCGGCGCACCAGGTAGGCCATATGCCTATGTAACAGTATACAAAGTGTATTTAATTTTTTCAGTATTTTTTTCTAACAATGTTATGAAACTTTTGTTTGTCTTTATAATTTTCTATTTCTTTTGTTCTGCCAGTTCTCTTTCAAAATACCTACACCTCAGAAGTCTTATTCTGTATATTTTATTTGATTGATAATAATATGAAATTATGATTTAATAAATTCTTGATGAAATTATGTCTTGAGATTTCTTTTATAAGTACCTTTCTAATGAACCAATTTGGTTTTGGCAACCACAGAAAGCTGAATAATAGTAAATATGTCCAAATAATTCCTTTTCCCATTCACAAATTTCTAGTAACAGCAAGTTTTTGATTGAAAGAAAGTTGTAATGCTTCATTTAACATCAATATATTTTGAATATAATAAAAATAATATACAATCAATAGATACAACAATACAATGGCAATCAAGAGTAGCCGAGAATCCTTATACAATGGATAAGTCAACATCTACAGTAAAGTATTTAAAATCAGTCATAAAGAATTGAGATTATTGATTCGTCGCCATGTCACTAGTTGCAGGATAAAGAGTAACGGTTTTATTTCGATATCTTTAGGCCTTTAGGTAAAAAGAGATTAATTCATGACGTCGTATTTGGATTTCTTGATGTAGCTGGCGAGGCAGCACGACAATATAGTTCCAATGAGCGGCAACAACGCAGTGCCGATCGCGATGCCGATTAAAACGTCCATGTTGCTCGCTAGGTAGTCCACTATTACCTCGTAACAACCCTGCAAAAGAAAATGGTAATTTTCTGCAGTAGACAAAAGAAGGAATGAGCCTAGACTGGCGCATGGGTACCTACTCAACACATAGCGGCGGCCTGGCACGATATCTAAGTATAAACATATAGTAGTGGACTAAAACCAAAGCATGGGTCTAACAAAACTCAGTGAGTATTAGAGGAACTGTTTTTCTTTTCGTTATCATTGAACTTATATTACTAGCTAACACTAATATTACTAGCTAACTAGCACATGGGTTCCATTCAAAGTTGTTTTGATATGTAAAACTGCCCTATTCGTTATTGATACGTTTTTATTTGATTTTCAATTTATTATTTGTATGACATAATCAACCCATGGATTAAAGAAAAAACACAATAATCTGAAATTAAGAAGGCATGTCGTTTTTCAAACCTTATCCTATAGGTATTTTTCAACGTGATTATACTATGTTATTATCATAATTATCAAGCACATTTAGTTATAGTCATTTAGGTACGTATATGGTCTACGTAATAACTTTTTTCTTCATTTAATATTTGTCTTACTCTTTGATAAATATCCCCATAGTTAGCCGTGATGCAGTTGTTCGGGTCTATGCAGCAGGAGATTGGAACGACTCGCTGTGGAGACATCTTCATCCAGTCAGTGTAGTTAGACACGCCACAGCAGTGTAGCTTTAAAAAAAATAGGCAAATATTAATTCGAACAATAAATTAGCATGATACTCGAAAGCCAAAGAGAAGCTAAGCTGTCAGTACTTATCATGAAAATTACGCCGGAATTTACACAAAAATTCAAATCCATTACAAACCCTATACTTTTATATGCACGTGCACATTCAGAATACTGGATGTGTAACCATGATCCAATATTTGCTAGGTTTTCCTGCGAAGATTAGGGGAGAATAGACTAGAGTTTCTTGTCAAAACCTGTCTAACCCAATCCAGATAGTGATTATATACGCACCTTCGCCTCTTCTTCAGAGAGGTGAAGACATAACCAGGCTAAAACAGGAGGATGAAGATTCATGTTTTCTACATATTAACTAGGTACTTTTAAGGATAAGAGGAGTAGGAATATATAATAATACAATGTATATTTTCTCACCGTGGATTGAGCAAAATCGAAGTTAGCTTTATGTGGATTGTAGGTGATGACAGTCTGAGTAAGGCCGTCGTAAAGACCTTTAGCATAGGTGTCCTTGTAACACGCCACAGAAGCGCCGACGCCTGCGTCCATCATGAAAATGCAGGCTAGGAAACCGCCATACTGAAAGTGTTTCTCACTATTAATGTTAACTTTTTATAGCTATTAGGTGATTTTAATTACTTAAGTAGGTTTGCCATTTTTCCAGTTTATTTCTTTTTATTACCAAAGTAAGTATGTATATTGTCGATTGTGGTCATATGTAGACCACGGGCTTAAGGGAGGAGATGTAACCGGGAAAATACTTATAGGTACAATTTATTCCAAATTCTTCAGTTGAAATCAAAATTAGACTTACAATATACAAAAGAACTGGTTGTCCCTTTATGATGCAAGAGAAGGCAATCGAGCTGATGAGTACGATTAACCCTGCGATCCCGATCATGACGTGTGGCGCTGTCCCGGAGAATTCCGGGGATAGCTCCATGTATTTGTAGAGGTCGAACTCCGCCCAGAGACCCACTGTGAGCAGCAGCAGCCCTGTGATCTGTAACAAAGGATTAATGGTAAGTTTTGGATCTAAAGGTCCCAATTTTGGTCATTATTGTTATAATGACAAATATAGTTCCTTGCGGAAAATTGTTATTTAGTAGATACGTTCAGATTCAATATTAGTTAATAATTCGTTAGTTAGTTAATGATGAACCAAAATTGCTGCGTTTGTTTTTTTTATGCTAATGAATAGAGATTTTATCGAAAATAAATTAATATTTTAAACGATAAATCATTGAATAAAGAAATATCACTTACCCAAAAGACGATATTGAATATAAACAAAAACGTCTTCAGGCAGGCTATAACAGCAACATTCTTGAACTGGTTGCCCATTGCTGTGTTTGTGTGTTATTCACTGATATCCTTCAAAGGTTATAAAAGGATTTTTTCGACAACAATATAACCATATGTTTGGATTTATTTTTGCACTGCAAGTTGTGCGTGGCGATAAGGGTGGGTTTAGTTTGGGGAACGTCGGACCCAACTAGGGCGCAGGCGCGGTAACATCGGCAATTTTGTTAGTAAACATAATAACGTCGGATTTGAGATGCCGAAGCGATCTGCGACTCTTGTATGAAATTATATAAACAGCTTGATGTGGATTTCCGTTTCATCAGGGTCAACAGATAACGCTTTTTTTACCTAATTGCATGAAATCGCGTATAGTTTAATCTCTGTCTAAATAATTATAAAAATTACTAGGTAACTCTTAAATGTGACATCTTCGTCCTTATCTTATTACTTCTCATGGTTTGGTCGTCTTAGTTCTTCAGCATATGCCGTCAAAAGTCCGTTTAAAATTTGTCGAAATATTTCACGTCGCAGGGACTTGCGATCAGTAATGAATCATTTAAAAAATAAAACCTTATTGTTCTACTTTATTGTTATTTTTATTTGGGCTCGTTATTTCCGTAAATGCTGTGTTTTGAACTCCAAATCCTTTCAACCACGGCCGGAGGCACATAATAACTGTCCAAGCAAAAGAGCCCTGTCTCTTCAGTAGATACATTTTACCACTGTTAGTCGAGTAGAGCACAGCGGCGCCCGCGCACGTAACAGCGACCGCAACTTTCGCGCGATCGCGAATACGTTAACGACACAATTAAAAAACTAATTTAAAAAAGCAAGTGCTCTGTTTAATTAAAAATAAAAACTAAATGTATGTGGTTTTTGCATAATGTTGTGTCGCGCGAATTTCTTTTTAATTGGATTTATTTTGCGAATAACTTCCGTGTCTCCTATTGCTGAAATTGATCCGGATGATGGTAAGCGTTTCAGTCGGTTAATTTTCAAGTAATATGGCCATGGCCAAAATGTTTTATTCATGAACCGTCCTAGTAGCACTCGCCCTCGGCTTCGGTCTCGTGATAATTGTTTCCTGTAATATACATGCAATATTTTAAGCAGCCAAATTAGTGCTTTTAGTATAGGTAAATAAGAAGGTACCCATTAATTATAACCCAGGAAAAAATCTTAATCCTTAGATCAGAGTTTGCAGAAACAGACTAAGTACATTAGGAAATGAAGAAAATTAAGTTTTAGTTAAGTATAAACTGAAACTTGCTGAAACTAATGTCTACATGCAATATTTTAAGCAGCTAAATTAGTGCTTTTAGTATAGGTAAATAAGAAGGTACCCATTAATTATAACCCAGGAAAAAATCTTAATCCTTAGATCAGAGTTTGCAGAAACAGACTAAGTACATTAGGAAATGAAGAAAATTAAGTTTTAGTTATAACTGAAACTTGCTGAAACTAATGTCTTCAAATGAAACTATCCACAAAAACTTTGATTTTCTCATTTAACTGATTTTTTTAATCTGTTAACTCGTATGACATACAAATATCTTTTTACATTTTACTAAAAATGAGTAAGCGAACATAAAGATTTTCAGTTTTGGTTTACAAAATTTAGGACATTAACCTGACAACATCGGCTAAGATCAGTGAACTGCTGTAATTACTTATCTTTTTTAGTCGTTATCTATAATACTAAGACCCAGATATTGAGACGCATAGGTATAAAATATATTAAAAAATAATAATAAGTACCTACTTACTTGGATAGGAATTCGAAAAATCTAGAGATGAACTTAGTACCAACACTGGCTAGGTATCATTCGAAAGGTTTTAAAATTGCGAGTCTTCACGACGTTTGACGATACGAAAGCCCTCGTGATGCCTCGTTCAATAATTGTAGTATGTATTTTATATATCTTATATCGGAATCTTTCGGAGGAGTATCTGGTTCTTTACATCAAGCCAAATTTATTAAAAACAATTTGACCCCCTGCCATTAATGACTGAAAATATAGTAATAACTATTATTAACATGTCATAAAAAATATCAACCTCGTTCCTATGAGAATATATAGTGTGTCCATTGTACCTATGTATAATGTCTACATTTCTGAACTCACGTTCAGAGTAAATGGTCGAAATAGTTTTGCGTGTGGCTGAACATAATATTGCTAGTCTTAGTTTTAATTGCTCTCTCGTTCCAACACTTACCTACTCTACTTCTAGTTCTAGTTAACGCTGAAGAGTAGGCACCTATTGTTGGCAACTAAAAAATATATTTTTGATTGAAATTGAAAACTGACTCAACAAAGTTTGTCACGCGCCTGTACGGACGGCGATGACCCGACACGACTCTCAATTCTTGAAACAAAAGCAAATAATATTGTTTCTTTGACAAAAGCTTAGTCATTTCTCTTTTCCCAGGTAAGACCCAACAGATTAAAAAACGGTCAAGTTTTCATTATAATCACGAAACATTACTATTTAATAATAACTTAAATATGTAATAAGTTATGGCATTTTCTTTATTCTTGGTCTTATATTCCATTATGTGTAGTGACTAAACAAATCTCAGAAATAACAGTTGATTTGAAACACTTTTACTGCGCTAACTCGAAAATTATTCTACTTGTGAACGTCACGTGGAAATGCTTATTGGGCTGGTTTGCGATTGCATGCTCTTAAGATATTCAACAAAGCTTTGATTTTTTTATATCGCTGCATCTGAGAAAGTGTGTAAAATCTTATCAAGCATCGACCTACTAAAATAGGTATCAAATAATACCTTTGATAAAATATTAAATAAAATCACGTATTATCTAATTCAACTGCAGCAGTCTGTTGGACTACAATAGGCGTCTAACCGAAGCTCAAGTATTTGAGGATTAGGTATTATTGCTGATCTCAGACAGTAAAACTTACTTCTTGTCTCGTCTTTTGGTGCTCTCGATATTTACTGTCCTTTACTTCATGTCTAAGTTGAAGAAATGGAGGCGCGCGAATACGTTATATGAACGAATGAATGCATGTTACCTGATACAATGCAATTCAGGCTCACACTAATTACGTATTCAGAGACAACCTGCTAACGGGAGCCGTGGAATCTGTCGCACGCTCTGCGTTTGCGCAATCGTCCGGCATCGCACAACAATGCTCGCTTACCGCAAACTATCAATATTTCACACTTTTCCCACATAACAGCCATAACCTTAACGGTAGCTTTATGCATCAACCGCACGCAAAAGCATCCCTATCTCTTAACATTCGATGTTAGACACCATAACGGTTGTATGAATAGCATCGTTAGCATGTTGAATGCCTGTGACATATTTAAAACTGGCAGGAGACGTTAAACCAACGTTATCTGTGTCACGGATCGCAACCGCAGCGGGGACGCGGTTCCATCTGCACACTTTATCGCGCCATCTTCGAGATAGCTTCGGTCAAATTAGCTTTGGTGGACAAAGCAGTGATATAGAATAATAAGCGTAGAGAAGATTTACTCGTAATAACTAGTCGTATTTGAAGACCAGTAAATTTGTGCTGTTGTTGTCGATTGGCAAAACCATTATTTTTTATTACATCGTTGTTAATAAAGTACAAGATTTGTCTGATGGCTATTGCGCGCTTTTTCTTTGGGCAATTAGGACAAGAGCAAGCAAGAGTTGCAACGCATGTCTGTGGTAGTTCACTGTAGTAATGTCTCACCATAGAATACACAGATAACACGTAACCTTTGTATTCTGTGTGTCTCACTCACCTTATGTTTCATTCCAGCTTTAAATACTACACCTTTGTCTTAGCCACATGTTGCTGCTGAACTGAAACATGCACCTTGCTGAACTTCCGCCCATCTTCCGTTGTTGCTTTCTTTCTCTAGAACACTTAAATGTAATATGGTGTTGGTTGATCAAGCTTCAATTTTTAAAACTTAAAGATATTATAAATTAAGATTGGTATAAAAAAGTATTTAATGGCAAAATATTTCACCTTTGATGTTATTAATAAGCAAATATATTGTAGTAGTAATACCTAATTCTGCACAATCTTTATTCCATGCGAGGATCCCGCGAGCCTATTCAAATGACGTCGGCTGGTCGTCATTATGTTCATTGTTTACATGACATGGACTGGATAAGATACGGTCCATCGTTATTGTATCGAAGATCACATGTAATTGGGTCAATATCAGTTGTGATCTTGATATTGAACAGTACCTACCTAGTACTAATAAACCTTATGACATTTTGTGGCTAATGTACCTAGACTAATTTTTCTTTCTCATATTTGCTAGTTTTCAGCAACACCAGCTATGTTTTGGAGCCTGGGGTCCGTTTTCCGACATTACTATTTTCATTTTTGTCGGCCTGTAGCGTCGTTTAGTTGCATTTTCAAAAACGTTAGGTATTGGTGCCGAGTCGTTCACGGCACTTGGTTCTGTCCACCCCGGTGTCTGTAGGTACATTGTATGTATGTATGTTAGGTATTAGGAAAAAACTGGGTCGCTCGAAGGCTTGCATACCAGGGCACACAAATAATAGAGCTACGTAAAAGGAAACACCGTTGTCAGAAGGGCTTAAGATTGCCAAAGGCACACAGGTCAAGTAGAGGAATTTAAAAAGGTTAGATACCTACATTCAAATGCAATATTTTTTTACTTTATTTTAATACTAGCTGTCGCGGGTTTGCTCACGTGGGAATTTCAAGTAGCATATGTGTAATCTATAAGGATGTGGAACAGTGAGAAGGAGAGGTCGACAGAGAAGGAGATAGGCAGATAGTATACGTCATACCGCAGGTGCCTTGTGGGTGAGACTCACATGGTACCGGAAAAAGTGGAAAGATCTGGAGGAGGCCTTTGTGTCTAAAAGACACGCTGATGACTGATGTGTTTTTATTATAACAGTTGTATATGTAAATCTGTAAGTCAGCAAAAAAGGTATTTGAATTGAATTGAATGTGTAGTCTAAGATTTTGAAAAATCAGTCCGACGTATAAACCATGAGAGGAAAGGAGGAAGATTAGACAGAAATTGACTATCGCCATTCCATCGTTATTATGAGTTGTATGGATTTAAATTAAATAATAGGTAGGTAAATATCCGAGGCTGGATATTTACCTACCTTTATTTATTAAGTAGCCTTAGGTTAACGCGTTATAGGTTATGAATAGTGTACTACATTCAATGCTCTGATTACTTTTTAATTAGAGCTTATCATGAATATAATATTTATAAAAGCCCGGCCTTTGAAGAAAGTAAAGAACAATTTACCACAAGGGAAGGGTAGGTTGTCGAATCGGTAAGTAGTGAAGAAAATCAGCTAAGTTGTGTAGTTTTGTATTGCATATAAAATCGAATTATTACTTTTACCAAAAAATATTGCTCATAGATAGAGATAGAAAATAAATATTTATTATTTTTATGAGTGACACAAATTATAATATTTAGTTTTTTATTAACTTTTAATTAGATTACGATTTATATGATAGGTTAAATTAGGTACCTACACTTAGAAATCAAAACATATACCTACTTAACTATAAATAGCTAACTGTTTTTCTATTATTATTATGTTATTTTGAGAGCATAATGTTACATATGCACTTACCATATGATTGATGGGATTCCGCAAATTCAACAAAAACAGAAGTCACTAGTTCTACTAGATATTGTTATGGAGGTACTTATGTGTAAATTATGGCTTTTTGTAATGTCAGACGACGACGAGACGGGATTGTGATTTTTCTTAGGCTTGGCAAAATCAATTAGGTAGGTACATTTACCTGTTATCTAAATAATAGTTGATAGTCTATTAAAAATTCAGATTTATTATCGAGTTATTATTTTTGGCAGCATTATTAAACCCTTGCTGTCACCATAAATAAGTGACTCACACACATGCAACTACATTAAACCCTCTCCTAATGGAGGGACATGAAATAATTTGGCTTACATGTTTTAGTGTCGTTATTAGCTGCGACCTGTGACTGCGATCACTTTGAGATTGTTACCACCCGAGGTTACATTTCTATGTATGACGGTAACGCATTTCTCTGTGGTGGGACCGGCCGCTCTAATAACCCTCACACCGCACTCAATAAATAAGTAAGTACATCACTTGCGATTGCGACTAATGAGTGAAATGTAAAATGTCACACGAAAACACGTGATCGTTTTACTCTTGTTACATGCCAAATGGGCCATGTGTGAAACTTACTTTCACTGAACGAGTTTGGCTAGAACGTCGAGATAATTAGCTGATAATTACGTTTTTGATATAGCTATTGATAGCTCCGTAACTTATTACTGCAAATCATGCTACTCGTCTTATTGTTAAGGTAGGCATTGTAAAGAGTGTGAAGTAGCTAAGTAATATAACGATGTGATTCATTTGATTACTTTTATTAGGTTTAAATTGCCTAACTCCGAAACCCACTTGATTTTGCGAAGATAAGAATGCTACCTAAGTAATATTAATACAAAATGTAGGTTGACTTGACCTATCGGAAAATAACAATATGCTACTTATACTCCTTCTACAAAAAAGAACACACCTCGCATTAGGACAAGATTGTACCGTTGATATCGCATGCATTATGCGTTTCTAGCATAAATCTGGTAGGTGTAAACATGGAGGCAGAGTAGGTCGGCAGGACCCCTGATGATCTAGGGTCGGTGACCGTACCTTGTAAGGTGAATACATTCTTCGTTATAACTGTGATTTTTGTGTAAAAGTGTGCCTTAGCCCAGTAAGGTCTCGACTGGTTAATTTTATGATAATGTCCAAAACATTATCTAAGCCTTCCATTTTCGTAAAAGCTGATATCCATATCCACATTCACCCACACACATACTTTTTAAGGTCAACCAAAAATAAATACATTCATAGGTACATTCATTTAATTATGTCTATATCCCCCGCGGAGTAGACAGAGCCAACAGTCTTGTAAAGACTGATATGCCACGTTCAGCTGCTTGGCTCAATGATAGAATTGAATTGAATTTAAGATCGGCGCAATGTATTATTTTTTGTTATATTTATAAGTACGTAGCTTGCGATGATCTCATAAAAAAAGTTTACTTGTGACACTAGCTGTGACAAAGGGATTAAAAAAATCGTTGAAGAAATTCATTTTATCTCATCTTTGCGTGTGCCAGTTGTACTCTCTGCCACAATGATTCGGGTCCGGGGTAATCTTTCAGACTTTTCTTTCTGTTCTTAGTCCGGTTCGGTCTACTGCATTCGGCCTTTGTTCTAGTATAAAGAGTAAGCATACATATGTGGCTTTTCAGTCTATTCGCTACCTACCTACTGTTGGTCCAGTTTACCCCGTAAGACGTGATAAACATTAAAATTAACCTTATTAATAAATCATTAAACTGAGCCAACGGTATCAGAAAGACTGAAATGCCACCTTCAGTTGTATGGCTGAATAATAGTATTACGATTCTAAGAGGAAGCAAATTTTGTTCGTAACGTATGTAACTTCCAAACGCAAAACTTCAATTGATTTTAACGATATTCCACACACAGATAGACTAGAAGTAACGTGCAAAGAAGTTTATTGTTTTTTCGATATTTTTACCCGGTTATTTAATACCCGGACCAAAGCTGGTAATTAATAAGTGTGGATAGTGGTGCATTTGACGCTGTAATCAACCCTGACGGCACTCTTCCTGCTGCAAACCGTAAACTGTTACAGCTTTATTGGCAATTTACCACGCCCGTTACAACTGTTACCCGCTGCAGCGCGATATGCCTTTCATTGTCGCTTTGTATAGTCGCCTGCAGATAAAAATGACTTTGTTCATACAAACCATAGGGGGCCGAGTTTCTCTGCTGATGATTGTACGTGTATATATACTAAGTTAGGTATCGACGGCATGAAGTGTTGTTTGTAAGAGGATGAATGTGAGGATAGGACATCAAGTCAAATACAGAATGACTATGAAGAGGGACGAAGGCAGATGGAGCAAGTAGAAAGATAATGCTTTGCTATAAAAACAATTGAAGTATGAATAGCGGTCTAATTTTTTTTAATGTAAAATTTAAAAAAATGACAAAATTTTCGGTAAAACCGAGTATAAGATGCTTGCAAGAATAATATTTGCAATGTTAAAAAATATTTTTTACTATAATTACGGATTATAATTGCAATTTCATTCAGTGTGTCTCAGATTACCCGGGTCATCAAGCCATGAACGTGTCATTTAGATAGCGGTACTCATATGCTAAAGTTCAGCGAGCAGAAAGAAGAAAATTAACATTGGATTCGAGTATCTAATATGGTTTTTATGTGATGAGAATTTAATCAGATAAGTAGATTGAGAACTTTTTTGTCACAACTTTCGTAGCTATGATAGACGATGTCAATGCGAGTCAGTAGTTTGTTTGTTTGTATTGGTAGACACTATCACATCTTTTAAATTGCACTTTTTTACATATATTATTTCTGCTTATTTTTCAATTAAAACGCCGGATTGGCTGAACAGACTCTGATACATAGCAGAAGGAATAAAGATTTATACATATCTATATTCTTGTAGAAAAATACATTTAAAAATGAATTTTTAGTCTACTACTTCTTTGTCGTTACCTTTTCTCACATTTTACGCGGGGTCGGCACAATATGTTAGTTTTTCACTAATCATACTGGAAAATTTTGGCTTCAGTTTTATGACCGGCCGCCTGTCTGATGTCAACCCTCTTTGGGTATGCTTTTGTGGCCATTATCCCTTAGTCGTCTTTTACGACATTCACAGGAAGACATGGAGTGGCCCTATTATTTTTTTTGTTGATGCCGAGAACCACACAGCACAAAAATTAATTTCTAGTCATGAGAAATAAAAGCAAAATAAAATAAAAGATGTCATAAATAATAACCTTTGCTATAACTACATTTTATTTTTGTTTAAAAGACATTTAAATGATAATAATGAGCTATCAATAGTAATCGAAATCATGTGTATCAAATCTTTGAACTCACCGAATGCAAATCAAACGCGTGGGCGAACAATGTTATTCGTGAAAGGAGAAATTGAATATTTTATATAAAGTTTCACCCTGTTAAAACGCCCAATAATAACATGGATGGCACATTTTTTTAAATTATTTTTTTGTAAATTATCTTAAGTACAAAAGTAAGTAAAAACTTTGTTCAGTTGGACTGTTGAGGGGTAAATGATTACAGATAACAGAACGTAGTTAGCGTTAAATGATTGCGTATGTTTGGTAAGTCTAAAACCGAAACTTGAATCATCATTATTGAATTAAATATTAATAAAATACTGTCATAAAATACATAAATTTAAACCATACATATGTGAAGTAAGTAGTTAATAATAATTCTTCAATAGTTATCTATTTCTTGATCATTAAATGTTTATGAGAAACTTATCGTACCAGTTTATAGATTTACTATCTAAATTATACACGTTAAGCACTAGGCATTACTCTAAGTTGCAGTTATGTTTAACAGCCTATATTACCGCTGGCTTAACATATCTTTAGTACTTATAAAATAGAGGTATCTTTATTTCGCTTGAAGGGTAAGTACCTACTAATGGCGGACCCGGAGGGTGCAACCGGTAACACGCAGAGGTAAGTATCTTCTAAAATAAAACTTAGCATAGAACCGTAGGTATGTAAAGGAGGTGTTCAACAGTGGGCTCGTGTAAACTGAACACGTTGAATGTGTTCATAAATGTTTTAGATAAAATCCCACATGGCTTAAATTAGGTAGATTTCTAGTTAATTCTTCGTCTAGTTATTTTTCCGTAAATACATTTTTATAGAGATTTACGAAACACATTTATTTTTAAAGTTAAATAGGTGTCAATGTAAACGTGTCCTCAATTCGCTTTTTCGATCACGTAGCTGAATACTATTGTAGTAAATATCGGGTAGGTCGTCCGAAAGAGGTGTAATAGAGTCATCTGTTTTGTCTGTACGTTGCTCGGCGAGGCCGGCTCACAGTAGTGGGTCACATTTAATTGAATGCGCCAAAACGACGATTATACACGCACGGACCTCGATAAGATGGGATCAGTTGAATTTAGGCTAATTATAAATAGAGTGAGATGCATAATACGTAAAAGGGAATGAAGATAAAATATAACATAAAAGGCAAAATATTTCTATTATGTTTTAAAGATTATCTTATGTTTTTTTTTAAATTATTTATTGATTTTTTAAATATATATTCCCATATAACCTAATTTACTACTACGGTACTCCTACCTGACCTTTGTATAGGTATTAATATCATTTGTGGTCGGAGTCGGTATAAAATCACTTCCTTTAAAGAGTCATTTACTTTCGCGTTATTTTCAAATTATATTCCTGTTCCAATATTAAATCAAAACCTAAAAAAGCACAATCAAAACATAAAAACAGTTTCTTTGTTTGTCAAAAAAGTTTAAGTGTTGATATTTAGCACGTAATAATAAATACTGAACTATCTTTTGAATAGCGCGCGTTGATATCTTTTCTTAGGGAATTTTGAAGTAGAAAATGTATCACTATACGTTTTAATTTTCAAAGTTTACTCAAATAAATATACACATTAATTGTGTAATGCAATCATGCATCAACGTTTTCTCGAGGTTTGAATTTAATCACGTTTCGATCGAAATTGACTTGAAATGACTGCACTCAAATCATCATTAATCGTTTATGGACATTGTTGACAGAGTTTCAGATTCTAATTTTAGAATCTGAATTTTAGAACTGAAATTCTGGTATAATTAGATAAAATATGAGACACGTATACAAACAATGCTAGTTGAGACTAAAATAAGAACAACATTATACATCAAAATATGCCGAGTTTTAGGAAATCAATTGCGGACGAAACGTGATTTAATTCAAACTTCGAGAAAATGTTATACTTATTCTCTAATTTTATTTGACTGGTTTTGGTCTTAACCATATTCGTTTATATAGTTTCTCTTTTTAAACGTTTAATCTTAGATGTTTGTTAGGTTAAACGTTTAAAAATAGAAACTCTAAAATTGTCGGAGACTAAAACTCAATTTAGTGTGGGCCTATTGTAAGGGAGGCTGGATATATCTGGTCTAAGACTGAACATTGTTGTTGAACAGATCAAGATGCCTTAGAAGGATAAGAACAGATGACCGCGAATGGGGACCTTTTTTTTGCTTGAAGCTAAAAATACCAACAGAATTCCGATCTGTGCGGCCGTTATGAGTGCCCATCGGTCTTGGGTCGCCGGAGACTAAAACAATCTGCCCGTGGAATTCTTGGACGTGAGTCCACTCAAGCGCTTCACTGACAATGCTTACAGACAATTGTTTTGGGTATGGACTATTAAATACTCTATTCAGTACAAACTAGACGTTATGGCATTGTGCGATAATTGGACTTGGATTAGATTGGAACTTTGGCAATAAAAAGGAAAAGACAATGTAAATAATTATATTATTGAAGCAAGCTTGATCTTTAGCATATCATCTTCAGTCAGCGGTCATTGATATTATTAACCTATTTTACAAGGAAAGTTAGCTTTATTTATGCGACTTGTGTCTATATCAGTCGTCAATAGCCGTGAGATATATTGAATCAATACTAGTATCTTAATATAGATATATCAATTACTAGTATCTTCAATCAGTCCCTTGTCTATGTTCGTCTGGATTAGTGAAGTGGGGTCCAAAACATTTCCAGAGTGAAACAAATTACAAAAATCAATCAGTTTACAGTTACTGTCGGAAAGAGCATAACGACGTCGAATTGCATACCTAGATAACCTACGTTCCTAGAAGTGGCGCCTGCCGTGTCGATGCTGTAATCAGAAAACAGCGAGAGAACAAAGACAATCTTCTGAATGATAATTAAAAAAATTAATTCATCTCTAAGAGCTTCTGTCTTGTCGAGGTAATGCACACAAATAAAGCTCGATTTTTTTAAACAACATTTTGGTATGACTATTTGATTTGAGTTGGTGTGATTGTGTTTGTTGATTTCTACATGCCTTTTTGACGATTAAGACAAACAGTATCCACCACCTGTGACACGGAGCATCGGTATTTTTACAACATGCGATTGTGTGTGTGGTGTGCTAGGAAGCTGCCACACCGATACTTTTAATTAAAAGTCATCCTGAAGTTTGGTTGAGATTTAAAGATAATATTTGTAAAATGAATTATCTTTAAATCTTCACTAGTTTGTGCTTAGCGGTCTGCCGCCGCAGCCGTGCCGTGTCACCGCGGAATCAGATGGCCCCATAAACCCGCACAGGAAGAGTGCGACGCGACGCGTGAAAACCTTTTGTTTTGATAGATGGGGCCGATTCGACCCGATTGGCCAGTACCGATGGATGACTTCATCCATCATATAAATAGGTATAAGACGGAAGCTCTAAAATATAGTGTATTACATTATCTTTCATCAGAGGTTAAATTTAAGCATCTAATAATATTTTCCTCTAATTTCTATATAGAAACAGTACATCCTCCTACGTAAAACGAAAAATGCTTTTAATTACGATAGCGTGAATTTCGGTAACTCCTCTCTAAAGTTTAAGTGCTCCTGTAGACCACAAATGGAACCAATACGCCTAAATCTGTAGACCCTGTAGTTTGGGCTGTGCGTTGATTTCTTAGTCTCTCAGTTAGTCAGTTGGTATCCTCTTTTATAGTATAAATAGATATTGAAACAAGTGTGCACAAACCAGTCATTTCGTCAACAATGGCCGTTATGGTCCAGTCGGCGGGTCATGCATGATGCTTGTACTGTGACTACATCCGTCATTACTAATGGCATATATCCCAGTTCTATCACACCATAGGGTATAGAGTTATGAATTACATGAATGATATTTCTACTTAAGAACGGGTTAGATTTCCATGCAAAAGTTGCTGAGGTCAGATGGGAGTATCTTCGTGTAAAAACCTGACTTACCCAATCCGGGATCCATGGTCAAGGGTATGTTTACCCGGGGCACAAATGCACAAGAAGTTATTTAGACTCAAATAAATTTCAAAAATAACACTAGCATACAAAAGTGGCTCGCAAACTCATATGCTCGGTTTTCTGCCGTACCATAATTAGACATACAAACAAAAAACACAATTAGGTATCAAATTTTATTAAAAAAAAATTACGTACTTACTTCATAACGTTAGGTACTACTATACAATATTTCTGTAAGTATCTTCTTGTTTTGATATGTGGAGATTAAATCTTTATGAATTACTTTATATTTTGTTTAAAAAAATCTTATAAGTACTGCTGCATATAAGATGTGACAAGTAAATTTATGAATGGGCATTAATAAAAACTTGAATGATAATTTTCTCTGTCTGGCTAATAAATTGGTGACGCCTTCAAGTGCAACTCGATGTAAGTTTTTGAAAGTGAATATTCTACACTAGCTGTGCCCGCGACTTCGTCCGCGTGGAATAGTTATTTTGGGCATCATAATTATTTTTGCAAACATCCTCCTCAGGCGGTCAGGTGGTCTCGCGTATTAGAAAGAACGCTGGTCCGCCGTATTAAATGTTTCGCTGAAAATTGCTTATAACGACTATATCTCAAAACCTATTCGTCTGATTTATATACTGTAAATGGCAATTTTAGTCTACATGAAAAGCCGAAAGTAATAAACATATTTATTTGGATAAGGATTAATACTGAATTAAAAAAAATTGGTTTCAAAATAACTTATGTTTAAAATGAAAAAATAATCTTAAAAAATGAACATAAAAGTGGTTATTGTAAGTAAACCTTAAGAGATAGATATATGCACTCGCGGACTTTTTTGTGGCAAAAAATGAGTACTTCACATCTTTAGTACATTGTTTTACTATATCTTTGTTGGTTTGCGCAGCGTTCGCGTGGAAAGCTCGCAGATGGCCGACTCATTCAACTTTCACCTGCATTGTTGACGTTTCCCGTAGGAAATCCGGGATAAAATGTAGCCTATAGCCTTCCTCGATAAATAGACTATATAACAGTGAAAGAATTATTCAAATCGGTTCAGTAGTTTCTGAGATTAGCGCGTTTAAACAAACAAACAAACAAACAAACAAACAAACAAACAAACAAACAAAACAAACTCTTCAGCTTTATAATATTAGTATAGATGTAGGTAACAGATGATTAATTATGCCTTGTAGATATGTAATAGAATTGATAAAAATCCTGTTTAGTCAATAAGGGCAAATCATACGATAATTTTATTAATTGTTCGTTATATGGATTCTTTGCTTATCATGATTTTCTTTTAATTGTATAATATCCTATTTTATGTTTCACATTTGTTGCGGTGGAATGGACTCTATTCCAGGGTTATTTGAGTGATGGGAAAGCACTTTTTGTGACGGTTGCTACTCGTAAGACAGCTTATTTTAACCATAATGGGTCTAACGATAGATTCATTTTATTCTTAATGTTTTGATAGTGTGGGTTACTGTTTTACTTATAATTATAGCTTTAAAAAAGAGCTCGTTAAAATAAATAAAACTGTATCCTCAGCATCCTTGCAGGGTACTGGGGAACCTTATACGAATAAATATATTGTATTTGTCATAATGATGTTTTTTTCTCAACGTAATAGCATTAGTTAGCAATCAACCTAATGTAACTACGTAGGTTAATCAGAAAAGAGTCATTGGTACCCTTAGATTCAATCATTCGATCATAAAGGCCGAGATAGGATTTGAATCTGAAGAGTGAACGGCTTTTTAGTACATTTGAAATAATATGTATTGAAATAAAGGATTGTTTAACATTTATTTCAGTAGGTACCTAAAGAAATGGACTATAGATAGTACCATCTATCGTTTTTCATATATATATGGGTAACATTTCACATGTGGGTAGCGTAGAGCCTGTAGAGAAATATAGTCAGAAAGTTTAATGATTGTTTGTATAATATAACTATATGCCTAATTTCATTCATCTTTTGATTCAATTTGCCACCAACCCGAAACTATTGAGGAATAAGTAGAGCGTCACTAACTACAGACATCATACCATACCATACAGACAGCCTTTCATCACTTTCATTGATATCTCAAGAAAAAAATCAAATTTTATTTTTTATTTGGTCTGAGTGCGCGCATAATGCATTTTGGTGTAAGTACCTATTTCTTTTTTTAAACTACTACCCACCTACTTAATACTTATACGAAACTTTAAAAATTAAATAATTGACTTTTATTGACCTTTAATAATTTCCAAGGTGTTTTTAAATATTATCTATATTCATATATAGATTAGATAAAATTTTATTATCAAATCAATGATTTGCCTTCCCTATAGTTATCCTTCAAATTTTGTTAGGTACCGCGTAAAGAGTAACAATACATTCTAACGCACCACATCCGTAATGTTCCGGCCGGCGTGGAGCAAATTTTAATGAGCGACATTTCCATGCATTTAATATGGTTGTGGAGGTCCAACTGAACTGGTGTTTGACCTCGTATCGCGCCTTCAGTACCGACGGTGTTTTGTTTGAAAGGGAAGCAACTCAATTGTGACGTATTTTGGTCGGGTACTCACATGAAGTTAATATGTTATCTATCACTTAAAATGAGTTAAATTCGTGGTCAGTGGGTTTTGTAGCGGTAACCTGAAATAGAAATTAGTTTTTGTGATACAATAACATGATTCCGATTTTTTTTCTTACGTAATTATTTAGATGTTTAGATCTTTGCATCATTTCCTTTGTCATCTGGCGGAACTCTATCTAGCTTTTGATTCCCTCGTGAATTAATCGCAGAATACATAATCGATATGCCTTTGTATAGGTAGACTCTATCTATCATGAAAAAATATGGTGACTATTTTTAGCTAGATCGATTCAATTGAATATTGTACTTTCTTTTAATGTACTTTAGATATAATTGAGAAATCGCCTCAATTTTATGAGCTTTGTTATAGGTTATTACTAAGGGTCACGAGAACGACAAAACCTTTCTTCAACTCATTGTCCAATCTACAGCGGATAACAAGGCTGATCAGATTGTAAGCAACCCACAAACTTTCCAAATAAAAGAGTAATATCAAAGATCCAAATCTGCAAGTCACAAACTAATTTGGTGCTACATTGACCGCACTTTTTTTAATGATCGTTATGAAAATGTTTGAAAAATGGAAATGTTATTATATATCTTATGCAGGTTATCCTTCACAAAATAACCTTTCACATTGTAAAATAGGATCATTGGTTGATTTTTCAAATCTGTCACCGCTTGTTACCGAAATTACGAGGCATTAAGGGCATATAAGGAAACGATACTTAACATCCATAGGTTCAAAGAATCTAGTCACAATTAAAACCTAATAGCAGTGTAATGGCTTAAAAGCTTTGCTTAATAGAGTTGTCGAGTTATCTTACATACACTGAGTACCTCAGGTAAACGCGGCGAAAAAACTTTCATGTCGTCTAGTTGCGGTGGCGCCCTGAGGCCGTAACCGGTAAATTGAACCAGTATTACCAGACCTACAATTCCTAGATTTCCAATAACCTACAGGGATAACTGATTCCAACGGTGCGGGTTCCCATTACGTCGGTCATGGTTTGGTTATTGGTAGCAGCGGCTCAATGAACAAGTCATTGGGTTAATGGCACGTCTGGATCGCCGGTTATGGCCGCAATACATATGATGTGTTATAACACATCATATGTATTGCGGCAGCTAGCGGCCTTATTATTACGGCAAAAAATCCTGAAATGAAAATGCTCTTTTGAAACTAGGTTAGAGATACTGATGTGATAAGAATTTATAAAAAAACAAATCAGATTTAGTTAGCTGTGTTGCTCTTAATTAACAGTTATCTAGTACATAGCCTATATCTAATACTTTAAGACAGGTACACATACCACCTAAATCTCAATTCCATCTTCAAGCCACCCAGATGAACGTAGCTTTGGAGACTTTTTGAGACTACCTACCGAACTTTACCCCGGGGGAAAAAACGTGATATAGTTACCTATATATTTATGTGTAATATTTCAGAAGTTCTTCACCTAATTGGCGAGCCCGATTTCCGGGATGTTCGGCTACGTTGGGAGTACGGAAAAGAAGATGATGAAGACAAAACTAATCTTCTAGCCTTTCAAGTCCACTACTGTGAGCTTCAAGCATGGGGACAATACCGGTGTCGGACGAAGGTACGTGAGTATTGGAAATAGTAAGTGTTAAAAAAAATTACATATATAGCGCCACCTACCTAAAAACAAGAAGAAATTGCCGTGTGGTTCCCGGCACCTATAGAAAAAAGAATAGGACCATTCCATCTCTTTCCCATGGATGTCGTAAAAGGCGATTACGGGATAGGCTTATAAACTTGGGATTCTTCTTTTAGGCGACAGGCAAGCAACCTGTAACTATTTGAATCTCAATTCTATCATTAAGCCAAAAAGCTGAAAGTGGCCCATAAGTCTTTTTAAGACCGTTGGCTCTGTCTACCCCGCAAGCAATATATAGACGTGATTACCTATATGTAGGTATGTACGTTGTACATAAGAACTTAGGATTTTTTGTACAATGTTGCAATACATCAATAATTGATAATTCATCAATAAATTATATACATATGTATAGTCCCATAAACAAAACATGACCTTACCTACTCGTCTTAGATTTTTTCTTTAATTGTTTGCATTTTCTCAGAGGCACAAAGGTGTATCGAGAAAAACCAACCATTGTGTATGAGTCTTACGAGTAGTACTTACCTAATAGTCAAGATAGTAAATGCATGTGTGCCGTTCAAAAGATAATTTAGAAATTCCTTTGTTTTTGTGTGTTATCATTAAATGATCTTAATATGTGATTTAATAATATCTTGACGCAGTACAACACAATGAAAGTGCATTATTTTGTGAAGCTGAATGCCGTAATGACTGCACTAAAAAACGGGAGATAATAGCGTCTCGGAGAGCGTGACAGCACGGCGACAAAGCATGCCTTGCAAACATTATTACAACGATTATACTCATTTTACTTCTGAAGCATACACTGATTAATATCTCCACGTCTTTCTTAATTGAAAAAGAAAACTATTATTTTAAAAATAATTGTTACGTATACTGAATAGACTGTTATATAGAAGAGGGACACCGAACGCATGGTGGATGCCGCAGCTACCTGCTTCTCTTTGCTATTACTGTTCTCGTCTGCAAGGAAACGTTACTTAATCACAAAATAATTTTACGTAAGAACACTAGGATAGAGCTATCACACCACCAACCCAAGGGTTCACTGAACCATCTGTTTATATTAGCCGGATGGGGTGCGCTGCTGAAATTTCGTGAGAGATATTAGATAACTGTGTTTTGTTTATTTTAAGGTAATAGATGATTTAGAAGAGGAGAGGGCCAGCCGTATGGTAGCAGACTCGTCCACAACCACGGTGCAGCCAGGCGGTCGGCGCGGGCGCATGTATAGCGCGCGCATTACTGGTTTGCGGATGGCGACTACGTACTCGTTCGAAGTGCGACCTGTTAAGCGGGACGCCCGTGACCTGGCCGACCCTAACTCTATTGGATCTAAAATTATTATCGTTCCGACTAAGGGATGTGAGTAACGGCTATGTTGTAGATACCTATTCCAGCTTAACTTCTTTTTATATTTTTATGATTTCCAAAAAGTCTTTTCTCGTTATACCTACGTTCATAATCTCCGTGATTGGGCTTTTGGATACGTCCAAACAAAACTCAGAAATTCCATTATCTAAACCTTCTGCGAGCTTTTTATGTAATCGATATTAGTATAAAGACGTAACATATTTTTTTTTAGTTTCGGCTCGCGCAACGCAATGCTTGCCGCATGCAAGTGAGGTGGAAGTTTCGACAGGACCCTATTTCGGAGGCCGCATAGCTGTCGAGGCCGCGGACGGAGGCCCGGAGCGGTGTTCTCTACAAGGCAACCCCAACAGCGCACAGGACGCGTACATCTTGCGAATTCACCACGAGGAGTGCGGCTCCGAAGTAAACGAGACCACGGTGGCTACATACGTCATCGTGCAAGAGAACTTGCCCATCCTCACGCATAGTACTAGGCGGTTAGTTTTTGAATTATTCTATTTAAATATCTAAGCAAACACAAAAAGTGGCAACACCATTTATTTATATTCAATAGGAACATTAGCAACCTCTGGTATATGGTGAATTAAAGTTTACTTAGGTGTTTCTATCAACTAACAAGCCATTTATAGCTTTATTCTTTTCTTAAGTATCATTAACTGTATCTGTTCAACAGCATCTTATTAATTTTAACAGCTTTCTGGTTCTGTGTACGTACAAGCCAGAGACGCTTACTGTTCGCGCCGGGATAAATCTGCCCAAAGCCAACCCCGGCGATGTGCTGCACCACATGAGGCCCATCGGGTCGGCGGAGCCCTACGACAACCAGGAGTTGGACTACAACGAACTGCAGCCAGCTAGGCTCGAGGCGGACAAGGAGCAAACGGAACAAAGTACGTATTATAACTTCACAAAACAAACGCCCACGATCACATAGGCCAGCTAAGGGTTTCCATAGACCATTACTGAGTAAGAGCGCTGTAACGAGTTGAAGTCTAATAAGCTCGAAACGGACAAGATGCAAAAAGAGCATAGTTTATATAACAGTCATGGAAACGATTGGCCGTGCCATGTGGTTCCCGGCACTAATAGAAAAAAGAATAGGACCACTACATCTCTTTCCCGTGGATGTAGTAAAAGAGGACTAAGGGATAGCCTTGTGAACTAGGGATTCTTATTATAGGCGATGGGCTGACGACCTGTCGCTGTTTAAGACTCAGTTCTATCATTGAGCCAAACAGCTGATCGTGGCCCATCGGTCTCTTCAGAACTGTTGGCTCTGTCTGCTCTGCAAATGATATAGACGTGATTATATGTATGTATATAAACGATTGGCTATTGGGATCTCGCATCACATGAGGCAGATCAGATCTGCCGAGCACTATATGACAACCAGAAGCTAGACAATTGTGCTTTTATAGTAAACTAGCATATCATTTTAGAGCTTTTCTGTTCCGCAAATTGATCTATTGGCAAAATTTCAGAGAATGCCTGTTATATTTGAACGATTTTCTGACAGATGGCTTTAAACAGGTAGAAACAGACTGTGTATATTTATTTTCAGGCATGTTCGGCGAAATCACACTAGTAATGTTTCTGGTGGTTGCGGCATTTGGCGGCATCGCTCTTTTGATTTGGAAAATGGTTCCGCAGGATTACAGAGACAACATATCCATAGCAACAATGTCATCTTTGACACGCAGCGGTATTTTTGGTAGAAGAAACAGGGACAGATTTTCAGATCAAAGTTCAATATACTCAATTACACTATCGGAAAAGGACGAAGGGACTATGAAAAAGAATGGCGCGGACAATACTTCCGAGGCGTGAAAGATTAGCACGTAGAATATTCATTAGTTAACTGAGTATACATTGCACAATCATAGTATAGCATAAACAAAAAGCTTATTTGTAAATATTATTGAGAATAATCAAAGGACTGATTTATTGCGATAAAAGTGAAGTTGCTCTCTACTAAACTTATTGTATTAATTTTATTTGTGTATTTCTTTATTGGCCAGTAAGTTTTTGCATTGTACGTTCACACATGGTTAGGATTGCCATACACATTTACATATATCAATTAATTAGTAACTATATATATTTTTAAGTGCTCCAGGTAACCCTGGAGCACTTACCGGGATAGCTCCCGGTAAGAACTTTTGGTAGAGTATGGGAGAACATTCCTTATCTATAAATACTTACAGCACAAATATAGGTAGTTACCTTAGGATTTGTGGGTTTATTCACTAATTTTGATAAGGCACCTTCTATTCCGATGTAGTTCCTGAGGAGACATGTCGTAATAAGGTACATGAATAGATCACTTAACGCCACAAGCTAATAATGGGAATATAGTCAGTGAATCGCCTCGTCTACAAGTTGATCGTCCAAAATGATTGCTAACTGTGGATTGCTTCACGCTCTTCAAAGCCCTATCGACAAACCTTAAAAAATACTTTCTTATTAGCTAACAAATGATGTCTATTCGAAAATAAGGGAATGGTGCTGGTCTGATGCCAACTGGGTGGAATTACCTTTAAAGGGCTGGAAGTGGATTTTATAGCCTGTTTTATTGATTTATCAAAGAACTGCGATTTATAATTAAGTAAGTATACAAGCGTAAGAATAAAGTGTGATAAAACATTGAGTGTGACAAAACTGACTTTTATTTGAATATATCCTTTGGCTTATCTAACACGAATATTTGTTTTTCCATTTTCACTTCAGGGAACATAAACTCATTGACTATATCATTTAGTTCTTCCAAAGCAATCTGTGCATGAAGTCTTAGAACGGAGTCTTCATCAGGGTCCCTGTATAGAGCCTTCAATGTTCTGTACACTGGTAGTAAATTATCCTTTAGTTCCACAAGCAGTTCTTTGCCTAAACCCTTGATTAAGCTAGATATCACCATCACGGATGCTCTTCTGCATTCTATAGCTTTGTCTGTTTCTAATATACTCCAGATACAATGTAACACCTAGAAAATGTTAAGTTAATAAATGATATGTTTTCAACTTAAGCAAGGGCAATGAAACACTGAGAATAATACAGGTGTTCATCAACAATTACAGTCATCCATCTATTCAATATGTGCATTACCAAGTATATTTCGGAAAAAAAATCACAGCAATGATCCTTTGCCCCATAGTGGACTTGTGATCTATATGAATGAAATAGTGCTATGTGGGTTTAAGGATTTTAGAATTAGATCTTGTCATCTCTTTCCCGTGGATGTCGTAAAAAAAGTCTAAGATAATCAGCACATTCATGCTAGCTTGGTAGGTTTTACCGTGAAGTTCTTTTATTTTATAAAAGTTGTTAGTCAGACTGCTGATTATATCTATTCTACAGGAGGGAGATATGATATGTGTTTGAATGAAATGATTTATTCAACTTTCTGTGTCGGTAGTTACCTCATAAATAATAGTCCCAATCTTGTAATGCAACACAAGTGCGATTTCAGCCAAATTGGACAACGCTGATGTTCTGATCAGTGGGTCTTCATCGCGACAACCACACAGCATAGTGTTCAACAATATTGTTTTATGAACTATCGCCATTTCACCTGGAAACATAATAAGAGGAGGTTAAAATTTAACCAATGTTCCATTGTAATAGCTATCTCCTGAGTCCACCAAATACATCCATTGGTGTTATAATGGAACTATAGGCTATGATGATGACACTCTGAAAGATAGCAGAGCTCAGAATGACGTGCTTATTCCAGGATCATGGTCAGGTGAGGACTCAAAAGGGACCAACACTTCGTTTATGGTTTAATTCTAGTGTAAAAGAGCACAACATGACTGTGGTGCGTGCGGAGTGCCTAAATCTATGTTTACATTAATCTTCAATACTGATCACATGAAGTTACTCACCTAGTCTCTTTGTGACTTTAACAATGATGTCTCCTATTTTCATTTTCAATTCTGCTATTTTGTTTTGATTTTCCTTAGTTTGAAGTCCATCCTCATTAGACATCTGCAGGAACTCTTTGCATAAAACATACAAAACATCTTCAGTGCAATGAGTTCCAAGTGCAGCTATTCCATTAACAGCCGACAGGTACATGTATGAATCTGGATTTTTAAGATGCTCCTTAAAAAAGAATACATAAAGAAAGATATTATTTATTTATTTCAATAGCTGCAAACATTAAATACAATTTATGAACACAACAAAATTAGTGAAAAATGCCTATACTCAATTTTTCTCGACCTACAGAAAAGTTGATTTTCAGTTATCGCCCATGTAAAAAGTTTTTGTGTACATACATACATATAATCACGTCTATATCCCTCGCGGGGTAGACAGAGCCAACAGTCTTGAAAAGACTGATAGGCCACGTTCAGCTGTTTGGTTGGCTTTATGATGGAATTGAGATTCAAATAGTGACAGGTTGTTAGCTCATCGCCTAAAAGAAGAATCCCATGTTTATAAGCCTATCCCTTAGTCGCCTTTTACGACATCCATGGGAACGAGATGGAGTGGTCCTATTCTTTTTTTTATTGGTGCCGGGAACCACACGGCACTATGTATTTTACACAAAAACTTTTAAAAATTAGTACCATTGACTATTATATATTTAATCATTTTGTGTAAGTAAAGTCCTCAGCATTTGTAAACAGATAGTTTTATGTGTTATACTTACTTGAAACAGGACAAACACATAATGTTTTTTAGATATTGTTTCAGGGTCTTTAGCATCAATCAGTTTTGTCAAAGCTATAATTCCATGAGCCTGTACCGGCATTAGCTCATCAAACATATCTACTATTGCTTTTGAAAACTCTGTTTCTGATGTATATTTTCCTTCACTTGTAAGGAGTGACAGGGCTTCTTCACAAAGAATATTATTGTAACCTGACTTGTCCTGAGACATCGCCTTCAATATTGGTATTAAACCTTGCAACTTTTCTTTAAATTCCTTTGTTTTATTAGAATTCGACAGTATTGTATTCAAAAGAACAAGTGCTATAGCAGTACATTCTTCATTTGTATGTTTTTGAGAATTCACAATGAAATGTTGAATAAAATTTAAAACAATTCTTGGATTCGTTTTTAGAGTAGAGATGATTTTTGGGGATGAAGATACTTCAGTTAATAGCTGTAGTATAGTAATATATTTTTCATCAGTACTGTCTAGAATATCCACATCATCTTCTAGAGTCAATAAATCATTCTCAGGTTTATTTAGTCTTTTAACATTTAGTTCAATAAGCATTTGTAAAGATACTTCAAAGACACATTCTATGAACTGATTATCAGTTGCAGTCTTGAATAAATTTATAAAGTACAATAATGCTTCTTCTTTTGGATAGTTAGTTGTGGTGGTGGTTTTATATTTAATACACAAACCAGCATCATACTCTTCAATTTCAAATTTCGAAGCAACATTCTGACCAAAAAGAAACTGGTTTAGCAGCAAATCAATATCAGATTTATTTCCCTGTTCTAGACACTTTAAAATTATATCTTTTATTTTTATTCTTAGTTCATCATTCTTTGTGCAATTTATACCTAGTAAGAAAAGTATATACAGATTTGGATATAAAAGTTTATAAGGACAATCAAGCTTTGTAGTGCATACACTGGCATAGAGTATATTTATTTTATGCTCCACATCTTGTGGAGTTAATATAATAGTGCCAGGTAAATCCGCTCTTTCATTTAGTGTCTCTGTGTAAAATGAGTGGAAAATGTGATTGATAAGACTATTGACACAATTAGCTTGTGGGTATTTCTCTTGAAGGCTTAGAGCACACACAGTCACTGTGGTGAGATAGTGTGTGTTGTTCAGGGAGAGTATTTGCATTATCTGTGAGCATATATTCTGCAAGTAACTTTCTTCAGGCCCACTGCCATGTTTGACTGACACTATCTTTGAGATTACATCAATTTTTCTCCATTCAAACCCTGTGTCAACATTGTAGCTCTCTATGAAGCATCTGATAAGGCTTAACAAACCTCCTGGAGCAACAAGTCTCTGACTCATTTCTTTGGCTACAACTCTTTTTACAAATACAGGAGGAGATGGATCAGTCACACTTTGTAGGACAAGCAATTCTTTCATTAGAGTGGGTTGAAAACAATTTGTCACCAAATGCTTATAAACTTGAAGGTATTTCTGTTGGCCTTTTATTAGTGCATTATATTGGTCTATGGTCATTGTGTAATTAGTATACACTCCAGGTTTTTTCAGTGGTGCAAATGCTAATTGAATTAACATAGCTAAATAATCAACTAAATGTAGTGATATGATAATATTCTTTAATATTGGCACCTCATAACATCTTGTAAAAAAATCAGCACAGTTAACCAACATTTCATATTTCTGGTCATCAGTTAGAATCAACACAGGTAATGTGGTTGCTGATGCACACCTTTTTGATATATTAATTCCCAGCCCAGGTAGAAGACAAGGCAAAATATTTAATGATGTAATTAATTGGAAACAAGTTCTTAACAGCTTTTGATTTTTAACACTGATAAGAATTTTGTCATTTTGTTTAATTTCTGCTGAAATATCATCAATTTCCTTGAAAATTTTTGTATAAAGTGCTTTTAGGTGCTTATAACTATCATTTTTATTCAAAGATTTAAGTAAAACAGATATATACTCCTTTTGGGCACCTGTAAATAAAATAAAAATAATGAGTTTTTTTTATTGGATATTTAACCTCAATCTGGTTGATGGCAAGCAAGTTGAGCTAAAAGATGGAACTTGCAAGCTCATATTTTTTTGTAAGTATTGAGTAACAGAAGTGTAAAACTCCTATTGTCCTCCTGTTGTTAGTTCCAGCTACATCCACAATCACTCTTCAGAGGCAAGCACAGGGTTATCCTGGTTGTTCCACATCCCTTCTACATCAAGTGGCCATTTCTGCTATTTATTCATTCACTAAATAAATATAGTTTTTTTTTTTGGTAAATGTAATTTTCTGGTGAGCATTAAAACAGTATAATTATTAAGTTTTGTAGGTTGACCACTTAACATTTTCTATGAACAGGTGCTGTTGAAACAAATGTTTTCGCACTTCCTCACAGTTTTTAAATTTACTTGTCAGTCCCAGGCAACTACAATCTGGTTGGTTTTTAGCTTACACAAAAGATAACAATAAAAAAGTAGACATTTAAGCAAATAAACATGAAGACAAAATCTATTTTGGGTGCAAAATTGTGAATGCTTCCAAGAAATAAATAACAAGAATGTATATGAGACAAAGTGTGAGACTGGAAGTGTGTTTGTATGTCAATTATTATTAGGAATAAGATAATCTGTGTCATCATAGTCCAGTTGTAATAACCAAATGGTAAGTTTTCTTTTAATCTCATGTTTACTCCATTGATATTACTGTAAAAAATTGCATGCTGCATTAGTGATTAAATCCACAAAAAATACATACCTTCCCGAGTAATTATTTCTAATCTTTCAAATATTTTATCCATTTTATTATGGTCAGGAATGGGTTGCTCAAAATTCAAAATAGTCACAAGTTAGGTACCCCTGAAATTTAAACCTACAGGCAGATAAATAATAAAAAAAAATTCACTGATTAAACTACGGTCCGGTTTCGGTCAAAGAGAACGTATACAACATATAGGTTTTCTCTATCTACGACCAAACCATTTCTAAGGTCAACAGGTATTATTGTCTAAGAAATATAAAAAAGATATAAGGAACAAACAATGTTATTTATCCTTGGTGTTAGTGAATGACAGTGAGTGACAATACCTACATACTTCCTTGACATCGTGGTGGTTTCAGAGACCACGGTGCACACAAACCAAATATCACATCATTCCATATGTGATAGAAATTTGGTTTGTGTGCTGTGTGGTTTCCGTTACTTTGGAATAGAACCACTCTAAACATATTTCCTATGGATGTCGTAAAAGGCGACTAATGGATAGACTTATAAACTTAGGATTTCTTTTGTAGGCAACCTGTCAACATTTGCATCTCAATTCCATCATAAAGCCACACAGCTGAACGTGGCCTTTTAGTCTTTTTAGGACTTTTGACTCTTTCTACACCTCAAGGAATATAGACGTGGCTATATGTATCTATGACAGAAATTTAAATAAGTACGGTATAAATAGCCACCGACAAATGACAAGCGGTGGCACACCACATTTATGTTACATATTATAATATTATGTTCAATATTATGTTCAATAGGTACTGGTATATTATGCTTAAATAAAGCGTGCCTTAATTTTGGTTTGCTGACTACGCATAAGTTTACAGCAATTATTGATGAACAAGGATTGTACAAAGGATGTACTGTTAAAATATGTACTTATATTCAAAATTTTTATAACAAATCTAAGTTCTATTAATGTTTAACATACAAGTGTTATGGCTCAAGTCGTCATTTTCATGGATCTATTTTTAATTTAAAAAATCAGCTATCAATGTCGTCTAAGCCATTACAACAAGTTTGACATTGACAAGGATTTGCTTTGCTTTGCTTGATCTTGGCTTGATCATTTTCGTAGATAGAGAAGAGAGAGATCATTTTCTTTCTTCGATTCGAAGTTTGGTTTGGTTCATAAAATTTTAGATTGTGACCGGTAAAAACAAACAGTAAGAAAACATTGGGACAATAAATAAAACAAATAAAGTTAAAACATTACATTTAAACTTCTAACATGCTGATCAAAGTGAAGGTAACAGAACATCACCTTTTGCATTTGTAAAAGGCCTGTACAATTTATAACCTATTTCAAGTATAAAAAATTTTTCAGACACTTACAGGCAAGGAAATCGAAATAGATATTGAACCTACAGATAAAGTAGAAAGAATCAAAGAAAGAGTAGAAGAAAAGGAAGGAATACCGCCGCAGCAACAACGACTTATATTTTCGGGAAAGCAGATGTATGTAGCTTTATTTGCTTTATTTTAATTTACTGTAATAATTATGATTAGACTAGGAATCATGTTGTAAGAAATTTTTTTTGTTGGTGCGAACTGATTTATCCTTATTAACATGTCTGTAAAGCACAAAATAGTTGTGTTAATCTGCAAAAAATGCACAATTGTCATAAAGAAGACTAGTTTTCCCAATTTTTTATTAGCAGTCAGAGATAGTGACAATTAGTGTCTATTCTTTCTAAATTTATGTGGGAAAATTCAAATATTTTCTATAGTATACTTAGTTGGTCTTTTGACAAAGTTTTTATAATTTCAGGAATGATGAAAAGACAGCCCAGGACTACAAAGTGCAGGGAGGTTCGGTTCTTCATCTGGTGTTAGCACTGCGAGGGGGAGAGTGATCTTTTGTGATAATTACTTTCTAATATTTATACCTCTTAATTTTATTTCTCATTTCTTGTATAAAGTCAACATGATATCATAAAGTAATATCTTGTTTTTTATCTGAACACAGTTCCCACAGTATTTTTCAATATTGTTTGATGTAATGCAAAATTACTTACTTAATACTTTTTATTTTCTTTATACAGTTCTTCATGTAGAAACTTGACCTTGACCTTATCTGCATTATCAGTGATTGTATTGTATAGTTACATGTGATTTAACAAATGGGAAGGCAGTGACAGTTACATCTTGCCAAACAATTCTCAAACAAATTCATCATTTGGTTATTTTGGTTCAGATTGTTATGGAGTGGATACTGGACACTGGTTACTTAATATCAGTTTCAAGTATTTGTTACACAATGTTTTTGGTTAAGTTTGCAAGTGGAAATTCAATGTAGAAGTCAATTGAAACTTTCTTTAGTTATTCTCCTGCAACTGCCTACTTGGAACTTGCTTTAGTTATTCTCCTACATGTGCCTGCAAATTAATAACACTAATATCACTGGAATTGCTAAATAGTACAGGTGGTACCTTATGAAGATTGGTCACTGTAAAGGCCTTTTCCCACAGCCAACTCTCAACCAATAACTATTTTGAAGATAAAAACCATTTAAAAATTAATGTGAAGAATAAAGCACAGCGGTATATAAAAAAATGAGTTTTATATTAGAGGATTGTGTATCTTATTGTAATACATCCATTTTCAAATGGACAGCCACACACAGCGGGATTGCGGATCAATAATGTGTCAGGTTGTTCCACACATGAAATTGGCGTTTTGTTGTACTGGCCACTATAATCACGAATTTTTCCTCTTTGGTTAGGTATTCCAACTTCAAATTTATACAGCTATTTACAAATGTATTTGTGTTTAGTTAACCATCATTTATTTGTTTTTATCTCTTTCAAATTTTTCTGTTTGCGTCACTCAAATTACAATTTTTTTTTTAAATTAACTTGTAAACGTTTGCTGGATTAGTGCCAGTGTCGTTTATTACAGTTTTCTCAAATCTGGCCAGACGATAACGGCAGACGTCTTTTGTCAGCAATTGCAAAATACGATGGAAAAGCTAGCTACTAAACAACCGAGGCTGGTCAATCGCTCTACGCCACTGCTGCTTCACGACTACGCTAGACTACACACTGCGCAACAGATGGTTACCAAATTAGAGGAGCTTCAATTGGAATGTCTAAGAGCTTTTTCACATTATCCGATCAGATATCGGTGTCGGATGACGATAGCCAACATCCGATAGCCGACACCATGTGCTATTTCCGACAAAATCGTTCCGATACGGCCATTTGCTCCATAGCTTACTGCGGGCAGGTCATCATGGCAGACTATAATAGAAAACTTTATTTGCTGTATCTATTATATGTGACACGCAAAAAAAAGATCTGTCCACAGTCAGTATTGGATACATCCCATTGTGGAAGGGGATATTCAGAGAAGCATTTTATACTCTTTTTAGCAAGCTACAAAACGCACCGAGAGAGAGAGAGAGATTTTAAACTACTTTCGTATGAGTGAATCCACATTCAATGACAACCAAACTAGTAGAGGCTCAAAATGGCCGCCGCGCATCAGGCTATACGCACACAGAGACAATTTAGATACACGTACAGCACACATACAAACATTATCGCCCGACGGCTCACGGGCGTCTGATGGTGCCGCCAGCGTATCGGGGTCGGCGTCCGACACCGATATCGGATCGGATAATGTGAAAGGGCTCTAAGACATCCACCGTACTCCCCGGACCTTGCTCCAACAGATTGCCATTTATATCGAAATTTGTATAACATGGATGGTTTTTTTTGTAATACAGGGATCAATGTATTACCTATGAGATGGCAAAAGTGCATAGATAATGATGGTTCTTATTTCCATTAAATAAATTTATTATATTTAAAAAATATTCGACTTTGTTCCTCTATAACAAACGCCAATTTCATCACCGATATTAGGTAAACGCCAATGATATAATAAACGCTATATATATAACGCTAATATGTCGATTTGCTGAAAATTAAAACATTTATTCAGGTATTATTTATTTATTACACCCAGAATAACATTGTACATATAATCCAGTTATAAATACACATCTTGCACTGAATTGCTTACACAAAAATAAATTTCTTTGGTTGACCAAACAAATTAACAACACCAATTAGTTTCTAAAATATGCAATGTTACTTTTCTATTAGGTATAATTTAATTACATTTATATTAACACAAGCCTTTCGTTTCACATCTTAAAAGAATGTGGGTTTATCTAATAATTTGAGCATTTAAACTACTCATGGAAATACATAATTTGGTTGTAATAATTTGACTTCACTACTTTATTAATTACAAAAAGCATGCAATGTTTTGGCATGTACATATGTATAATATATTTTATAATAAAATAGAACATTATTATTTCTATAATAAAATGGTAGGATAATGTATTATGCCGGAAAGTCTAATTTATTTTAATTGTTTGATGGAATTAATTCTACAAAATGTGTCTAGGTAAGTATATTATCAAAATTATGTAAATGACTTTGGGACGGAGACATTTCCTTTAAAAAATTTAAACATTGATTTTGAAAGCGATATGGTGATTTGGGGACTTGACAGGGAATCAAAAAAGGTATTTTTTTTATTAATTTCTAATGGCGTTCTTTGGATAAAACACGATACGAAATATTTTTAGATAAAATAGCATTTTAAGATAGGTACTTATATGGACATCTTATCGTCTTACAATCGACTAAATTATGTTTATATATTTATTTTGAGCTTTTAAAATTAAATATTCTTAATTTTAGGGTACATAAGACATGAGCATTAAATATATTGTTAGGTTTGGCACAATATTTCGAGAATAAAACATTATCCTTTTATTTTTGTTAATTTCTTGACGTACACGTTACATAGGTGGTATTTTATCTAAAATAGGTACTTTTTCGGGTAGGTACCTATGTTTCCGGATCAACTTAAAAGTTATAACAGACAAACATTACTTCATAAATTTGTTTGTCGATCTTTTAAAAATGCTTTTTAGATAGACATAACGGCGGAATGATTTTTTTTTATTAAAAACTTTTAATAAATCTGCCTCCAATTTGTCTTAAATTTAAGAACTCAATATGTAAATTCATTTAAAGAAAAAAAAAACTGATAGCCGTATTCACAATTTTGTTTCAACTTATGTACGTTTGTTTTACGAGTAGATGTTCGTGTTGCTGATGGACGATAAATACGAAATCTTTCCTAGGTATTACATTTATTAAAGAAGTTTTCATTATCTACAATTCATTAGCCACTTATTAATCATGTAACATAGCAGTTGTTTAGTTACATTAGGGGCTTTCACTTGAGTAAATTAATAGTCAACTAAATTATACAGAACACAGCATTAAAAAAATTGCACTAGTAAATTAATTCTAAATAAATCTAAAGGAGATCAATTCTGCATTAGGTACAGTTGACCAGCACCACCTGAAATAAAAAATTAAAGAAATATTTACTATAGGTAATAAAGTAAACGGGTATTGAGTGGAGAATGTACAGTTGGTAGCTAATTATGAGCATTAAAATTTTGCCTAATTCTAAAAAAATCTGAAGATTTTCTTAGAAAACTTACACACAGAAAGGGGATATATATATTATTAAGTCAAACGAAGTAGGTATGTTTTATAGTCGTATACGATCTATAAAATGGTTGTGTTACCAATTGCAGGGGCACGTCGCAAAGGTAGCGTTGTATTGGTCAGAATTGATCGTCTAAATTGATAAATGCTGCTATTATGAAACAGTGCGGGTGCCCGCGGCCACTTTATTTATATTCGGGTCAATGTCATTGGGCGTTCGGCCATAACAAATAGATCAGTCAATCACGAGGGACAAAGTTGTCTTAGGTTTACTACTAGAACCTTACCTATATGAAAAACATGTGGACTGGACTGGACATAATATTATAAATTCCAAATTCGTTAGGAGCGTCATGTATCGGTACATGAATGTTCCGTGCTATTCATGTCGCTAAATAGAAAACTTAAACAGTCTTGAGTTTGAATCAGTATAAAATGAAATTATCTAATTAGACTAATATCGTTTACCACACGAATTAATTTTACGAACCAAGTTAGAAACATAAATTTGTTTTGTTTCTATGGATAATTAAGCACAAATGACCTGCTGAAAAACACTAAGTCCTAGAATGGTTTCAGGAATTTGACTAAGCCTTTACCATTTGTCATTACTACAAGTAATTATGTTTTTTGTTATCATCACTAGCATAGCTTTTCGTAATCAAAGTTTTCTTCGGCAACAGAAGGTAATAAAAACGCTCCCAACTGTAAACAGGAACAATAAAATCGCTAATGTTTTAAGTTAAGCACCTCAATTATAGTACACACCTTGCTTCAACCATCAGAGAGGGCCGGCGTGACCCAGCCATATTTATCGTGTGTCTTCACTAGCGAACGGAAGGCCTCCTCCGCGCGCCGTCGCGAGAATTCTCTGGAGGGTCGAGGCGGCGCCCGCGCAACTCGGCCCTGCCCTTTCACCACGGACGCTGCGAACTGCATGACCACAGCTTCTACAGTGTAAGCAGACGCCCACCCTCGAGGTGTCAACAGCTCCATGCAAATTGCGCCTCCTGAAATGGATATAATATTTACATGAGAAATTTAGCTCTACTTACGAAATTTTACTGTTTAATAAAAGGCCTTAATCATAAGTGTAAGATTCTTGATTTGGTTATATGGTTTTAAGTTACACTTAATTTACTGATTATGGTAAGGGAAATACCTGAGTAAACCTTCATATTCAGGCAATTGACGTGTAATCATAATATAGGTTAGGCTCCCCTGCAAAGGTTGCGGAGGTCAGATGGGAGTTGATTTGTGTAAAACCTAAAAACCTGCTATCTCTTACATTCACGATCAGAAAACTTAGAGATACATACATATGTACCTATGCAAAATATATTTTATACAGATCGGTTCAGTGGTTTAACTATGAAGAGGTAACAAACAAACTCACTTTCACATTTATAATATCAGTATGGATATGGATTTAATTGCATCATTTGGATAACAAAATAGCAATTACCTTCCATGACGAAGCCCTTCTCTATTCGCGGCTCGATGACCCTCATGAAAGGCGGCGCGAAGGGGAAGTTCTCAGGGAAGACGAGGTGCAGCAGTATGTGTTGTATTTGAAGCTCTCGCAGGTCACCAGCCAGCTCGCTCTCGGGGTCGATCTGGTGTAACCGCACGTGCCATTCGAATAGGTTGTCGTTCACCAACTCCACCTTAGGTTGGATAGCAGTTGCTTTAGTTATAAAAAGTGTGTGAATAAAAAATTTTACGAGTGTTTTCTAGCTATGAAATTCGGAATCGGATATTGTATGAATGTATGAGATTAATTTTTGTATGAGATAAATTTTTTTACATACAACTGCACAGAAAAAAGACATCATATTCTTACAGTTTCAAGTTTTAAGCCTCTTCGACATACATGCTCGCCATGTGCTTACATACAAAACCTACTTTTCCATTTCATGAATTCACACTCACCGTGAAAACAGGATCAGGCCTGTTGTCCTGCAACCGCTGGATTTCTTTGAGTTCCTTCATCAATCTTCGTGTCCGCACGGCGGCTGCACGCTCCCGCGCTTCGGTCGCTCCTGCGGCCTTCTTCTTGACCAGCGCCGCGGCGCCAGGGCTCGCTGGCAAGCTGGCGGCCGCTTCTGCTGGACTGACGCCGTCTCTGTAGCGAAAGAAGGTTAAGATTTAATAATTTGTTAGTATAATCCACTGTAGGTAGTTTTAAGTGATGAGAAAATCGAACTTTTTCCAATATCTTTATAGGAATATTTATTAATTTTTAGATAATTTATTACTCATTATAAATTATAGCTGTTAGTATCGCATAACACAAGTCTCGATTCTCAATCTGACTTTGGGTCTAAACCATCCTGTGCTTATCCTGGGCTTTGGTATATATTAATTTATTTTAACTGACAGGATGACCGTCTTTGAAATCAACTAAGAAACATTTTTTTGTCCCTGATAATTAGTGCCTCAAAATGTATGTGTTTTTAGTGTAAACAAAATAACCTGGGTCGCTCGTTTAACGCGCTTCTGAATTCGCCTAAGGATGTGGCAATTATACCTATGTATTTTTTCGATATGCCATGATGATTGTAGTTTACGACGATAAATAAAAAAAATCGTTGCCTAAGGAAATAGTTTCTTTTCACTGATAGCAAAACTTTAAATAATGATAAATAAAAAAGGACCTTGTTTAGATCTGTCCGTCATAAAAATCTGCTGTTCATTATAAGGTACAATTATTTTGCCTTTATCAGGTATGACCAAATGACCATTTACGATCGGCGCGGCGGCGGCGCCCGAATTTACGAGATGCATACTTGTCAATTTATTCATATACATACCAACGGCCCAATTTACTATCACATCCTTTGATGTGAATTAGTAAAGGAATTACCCTACATTGATAATGTTCGCTTATTTATGAGTGAACCTTTATTGATTGTGAAACACGTCTGAGACCCGGTTTATTTGATAAAGTATAAACTATGTGTATACTTAATTATATTTACCGGCTAGACATTAACTTAAGTGCCGATTTTTTATACACAGGTAACTACCATTACAAAATGCGTAAATTACCCACAATGTAGCTGAAGAATTTTAGTAAAGTTATCCACGAAGATATTATGTGAAGCCATGATACTTCAATTCAGTTTTAATCATCCATAGAGAATGTTGCAGACTAAGGTTAATAATTAAATATTGAGAATAAATTTATGTAGAGCCTACTGAAAATCTACAGTCTTGTGTTAATCAATTTTGTACAGAATGTATCCTTGATAAACTCATCTACATACAGTTTTGAAAAAAATGATTGAAACGCCACATACAGCTGTATGGCTCGATGATGGAATTTATATTCTAATAGTAAGAGATTGCTAGCGCATCGCCTAAAATACGAGTCTCTTTCCCTTGATTGACTTTTACAATCTGCATGCGAAGAGTCATAACTATATTTTTTGTCCACTATATTTTTCTTCGCTTCGTGGTAACACGGAAGACTTCGGCTATAATCTTTCTACGAATTTTTAGAGTTCAAATTGTTTAAATATGAACAACTAGTTGGTATAATCTGAACTGTAATATCAAATACTTTGTAGGTAGCAATGTAATAAACATGAAGTGAATAGAGTACCTACTTATGATTCAAATGGATATAACGACCTTAATCACGTAGTCAAAACGCATCTTGAATTCATAAGTGGGTGTGTCTATAGGTGCGTCTATACAGCCCTTTTTACGCTTTGCAAACATCACCTCACACAAAGCATTCGCAATTGTTTTGTTCAAGCCCTAGTTTGCTCAATAACTTATAAATCAAGGAAGTTATTGGCAAATCCTGGCAGTGAATCAAGTCACGTGAATTAACATGATTGATAGTAATGAATGTTGTTCTTGTAGCGGATATAAAACAAAATGTTTGGAATGCCGTCACACTGCTTGAGGAATATGACGCTCAAGCAGCATATTAAAAATTATGAAGGTCCTACCTCAGCAATATGTGTCATTAGGAATCATTATCACTTCATGAATATCTACAAGTTTTAATAAGGCAAAGTTATAGATGTTTGTCTGCGGTATTCTTGAGAAATACTATCTGTTTTAGATGTACCTAACTAGTTACACCTAGAACACATGGAAATACCTACGATCTACAGTTCTAGAACTGTGGATAGTATTTCTATGCATCTCGTAGTTCATGTAAGGTTCTAGCATGCTTTTTATTCCTCATTTTCCCAGAAGCGCAGTCGCGGATAAAAGCTAGTACTTATTTTTTAATAAAATAAGATTAATATCTCAAACAACCACTATCAAGACATTTATATTTCTAAATACCTACGAAACTATTTATCTGCCTGACTATTTCAGGGCTAAACCATATTATGAAATACTACCATGAAAATGTTTATTTTCAAAATCAAATTCAGATAATGTTTTAAGAAATTCCCACGGCATCTGAAAAATCGCAAAATAATATAAAATGCAAGGAATTTTATAGATGAATTAAACCGTAGGTGGCAATAACCTTAGTAGATTACCAGTAAAAAGGACAGATCAGGTTACATCCGAGAGATTTGGCGGGCACTACACACCGGATTGTTGTGCACGTAAAAGTATAACATTTATTTTGAATGTAGGACATACCGCTCCAGTTTCGCGCTGTAACTGGAGAGGAAGAAGTAGTTCTATATATTCTACGTGCGTAGAAGATATTCAATATTTTGTTTTATTACAACATTAATTTATAAATAGTGAAGTAAAATGGTTCCGGCGGGAATTTTAGACAATCATCTCATAGTGCACCCTGAGCCCTTATCAATCAGCAGTAGATGTAGATTGGCCTTTGAACCCTTTGGGCTATACGACGGGTTAGTAGCTGAAAGTGGCGTTTCAGTATTTTTAAGTGTTGACTCTGTGTACCTCGAAAGGCATTAATGTAGGCCATTATGTTAAAACTCCGAACCTGTCGCTTACGAGTAAATATCTGAAATCTTGAATTTAATTTCTCAATGTAAAAAGAATACCTCAAAAGCTTTTACTCGGAAGTCGTATGACTGCCGTGTTCAATTTTCAGAATTGTGGTCGTAAAAGTATCACATTTATTTTGAATTTGGGGCATACTGCTCCGGATTTTCGTTGTAGTTGGAAGTAAAGCAATAAAAGTAGTATGTTACTAAAATTTCTTTACTGTCTAAATGTGAAATTGTTGATAAAACGTCAAAACAACATCAAAGGCCTTAGGCCGATTTTCACTATCAATTCCACGATGAGTTACAAAAACTTTTTTACATTTTGTTTTATCTGAAGGCATAACTCTGCAGTTTTTTTAAAGTAATTACATAGTTTTATGTAGAGCAATATATCAATACAAGAGTGAAAACGTGTCGTCAATAATATCGGCTTATCAAAACCTTGTGGTTGGATTGTATCCAACAATATGCAGTACAGTGTACGCTTCTGGGCGGTCATTGACTTCCAGGAGATTTATGTAAAGATTACGTAAACAACTTTCGATCCGATAAATGAAATGCATGCGCAGGACCCGATTGTGGTCTGGTTGCAACAACAGATGCAATTAACAGGTTTTCTTATTATTATTTAATTGATTAGCGCGTATTATTTACGTAGCTAGATAGATAATTATTCGACTTTATAAAAAAGGAATTCCGGTAGTAAAACGTTACATGTCCAGAGAACTTATTTGTTGTATATTTATGTAACCAAAAATACTGTTTAATTAAAGAGAAGGTAAAGTCCAAAGCGGATTCGGGCTCAACAAGTGCGAATATACCTTAGTAATTAATTTCTAAATAGGTACATAATTTGTGAACATATAAAAACGTTAGACATACTTAGATCTAAACACTTAAAAAAGATTAATGTTAAATCCCTATATTGTACAGTTTACTCCAATACCGGAGATATGTAGCGATGCAAAAGCTGCATCTAAAAATAGCAAAAGGCATGTTGTAGATATTTGTGAAAGTGCAACCAGTTGGAATAAGGTGCCTTGTTCCGGCCGAGCAGGTTCATCTGATCTGATCTATAAGTGGGTCTTACCAAACGAGTAAGTACTGTTTTTGCAGATTTGAAACCACCATTTAGGCACCATTTGTAGAGTATTGAATTATGAAGCTTGTTCTTAGTTTAAAAGAAGTTATCCTAACTACCTAAGATTTTTTTGTCTTACTGGTTTGTGACGCAGGCGTGCGTGACTTTTCCCCATCACACTTTACTCAGTATCTACCTATTATAAAAAGGAAACTGACAACGTTCAAACAACAGGATAATATTACAAATAGGGAAATGGTAATTTTGTGCCGATATAAAAATATCTACGTAGCGACGTTCTGATAATGCCGAACCCTCTGCATGATGGCAGATTACCCCATGGTAAAGTACGTTTTCCCTATAGTTACTGTTATATTATTCTTTAAAACTATGGGATGGAATAGAAACATTAACTTGGCGGGGTAACATAGAACTACAAAATATAAGTAAACCGGTCTAAAGCGTTTTAAGGACATATTTTACATACGCCTCGTGGTGTCAAGGAAAAGGAAAGGCTTTATTCCCGCTTTATCGCTAATTATTTAGGTAATGTTGTGAAATGTTAATGCAACTTGTTTCACCAGCGTATTAACTCTTACTTTACAATTGTCAAATATTTTCATGACGCAGTCCTATTATATTATATATGTAAGTTTCACAAACAGAATAGCTTCTTGTTATTCTAATTAATCAAATAATTGCAAAAGGAAAACTGTGACCAAATCCTAGAAAAAAATATGCAAACTTTGTTTTTTTATCTTTGTACAAAAACTCCTAGTCGAAAAAGTTGATAAGTCATTAGCGGTAAACCACATTGAAAATATTATAACTGGAATTTACAGATGCGCCATGAATTATCTACATTATATATAAAGGATTTCCATGATGTAGGGTTTTTTTAAATTTAAAAGCTGGTTGCAGAAAGCTGACGTTTGTCATATTTTTTTCATTGTGGAGTTTAAGAAAATACCTATCTAGATGTTCCCAATTCTCCAACAGCAAAGGAAAATCAGCAAAAATGGTGAAGAGTCGTGGGCAAATAATAAAAAAGTTTGTATATAATTTTATTTCTAGGTAATTAACTTGAAGAAGGTCGAAAGAAGGACCATTTAGTAAGGGCATAACTAGTGGTGACTAATTAACGTCCATAAAATAGTTTATTAATTAGAATTTATTAGTTACTGTGCAAATAAAGCCTACCGAGCGAAGCATTAATAGATAGATGCATCAAGACTATTTATTACTGGTCGTTAATATTGTTTGCAATAATAACAATGTTTAAATGTTATCATAATTAACAATAATGGGAAGATAAGCTGTGTTGTCTTATGTTGTCGTCTTTGTTGTCATAGTGCAATGTTTCGATGGATCGGATACATCGTCATGCATTGTGTTGTATGATGTGACGATATCGGCTGCATGCTATAATGTGGTCAGCGAGTCCATAACAGTGGATGAACAATGTCTTTGTCCGCGAGAGCTGAAATGACACAACATCAATTGCACACTTCCTTGAAACGGTTGCGAATTGCGCTATTGTCACTTTTGTCGCATTTCTTAAAATTCTTGTACAAAAGTAGGCCGCCGGTGACGCGTGATGCTAGGTGTTTAGTTCTAAAAGCGACATTTCCATTAATTAGTGTCTTGAATATTTGAAATTGAATTTATAACATTTTTAGTTGCTCTTCTCACACTTTTTATACTTAGTCGTCTGGTAGACAAGTAGAAATTGCACTTATGTAAAAAGAGTTTTCCATGATCTAGGTCGGGTCTGTCTAGAAATAATAAAGGAACTTGTATGTTAAATGAATGGTATATTTTCTTTTGTTTTAAAAATACACAGATTGTTTTAAGATTCTCATACTATATTTTTATTATTTTCATAATATACTTTGAAAAATATGGTCTGACTGTATTTCCTTCCGATTCTTCCACACACCATAAGAGTATTGGAGCACAAAGAAAAAGTAAAGTTACGCAACCCTAATCATTATGACTAGTATTTAGATACACTAATTTGGTACCTTCGCTCTTCATACAAGTCCGTTTCAATTATCGTTGACCTTATAGACGCCTAATATGTATGATTGGAGTTGTGTAGGTTAGGCATGTGTATCGTACGCATAAATAAACGTGCGTGTTTTCGGCCGAAGGCCTTGATCTTAATAATGTGTTCTTCAATGAACGATGAACCTTTGAATTTATTACGTATTGGAAATATTGGAATGCAATTTTAAATATCAGTCTGTGTAGTCTATTCTTATTGATAAATATAATAGCAGTTACTAGTGTCTCCCGATATCGTTGTTTTCTTACACTAGGTGTATAATTTTTAAATGAATCTATTTACATTACATATCACTAAAATAAAAATGTACCGACATATTTTATTCAATTATATCAATGGCAGCAGTGTGATTATTCATTATTTCATATTGAAGTAAAATCTTGAGTTATTGCCTTCAATTTATTTTAGAAACGAAAGATTACACGACTTTTTTACGTAACACAAATTAAGATACAAAACCCGTCTAACATGGCTGCTTTGCCTTTGTTTATTAACTGAAAATGCTAAGCTAAAGTTGAACTTTAATAGAGCTATTTTTAAGATGCTTGTGTCGTCATATTATTAAGTATGAAGAACTTAAAGTGACTACAACAGTTACTGGATATATAATTAGTTTGTTTGGTATATCTATGCCAGCCGGATTTTTGAGTTATTCGTACGAAATAAAATAGGTGCAGCCGAAATCACTTTCTTACTACTACTTACAAAATACCGTGATAAAATAAATGTTAATGGACGATTTACAAAAAAATCCACGAACACTGAAAAAAGGAGAAGGAGACTGACTATATTTTGATTGTTTTGAACTGAAAGACGACATCTCTCTGTAGTTATATAGGTATAGATTAAAACAAAACGAACAAATCCGATAATAAGCTCTGTAGCAATCACATGCGGGACCGTAGAGTGTAAATTGGCGAAAAGTATCAGCAAAGGAGTAAAATAATGTATAAACCATAAACCAAGGGAATCAGGGCACTTCTAATCTTAATATCTTATTATTTTCATCGAGTAATGTTGGGTCTCGTAGCCATAACAACGTCGACACAAGTTCATAACCATCTTTCTATTAACGTCGATTCTCACCAGTGTCAATTGAAAAAGATCTTAAACAAAATTTAAGTCTTGTTATACTAAATAAATGATAGCTATTGTCTGGTCGTTAATATTAGGAATTTATGATATCTTTAAACTGCATGGAGTGAATATTAAAATAACAAAGTAAGTAGTAATGACCCCATTTTTGGCAGAAGTTCGCAATGTTTCTCGCTATTATTCATTCTAAACAGTTACAGTTAAACGTTACCTTTCTGTCTTTTCAAGACTGTTGGCTCTGTCTACCCCGCAACGGTTGTAGACGGGATTATATGTATGTATGTTATTCATCCTTTTCCCGATCGTATTTTCAGTTGTTGCCTTAAAACTAGTAAAAATGATAGCTACTTTACATTATATATTGAAATTGTACTCCAACTTTACTAGAAAATAAGGCATATTGGTACTGCCTGAGCTAAATTAATATCGTTTAGGTAAAACGCTGGTCTTGTTGCTAAGAAATATATGCCAGCTGTTTCTCTACGCTTAAAAACTCCCTCTCCAAAGTCCATTATTATATTTCAAAGGAATTATTATTTTAGTCGAAGGTATACTATCGCTTTATCTATCTCAATTCCATCATAAGGGCATTCAGCTCAACGTGGTCTTTGAGTTTTTTGACTATATTGATATGTACTCTCTTCTTCTAATTAATGGCGATAAATTTATGTAGCTGATTTAAATTGTTTGTATACTGTAAGGATATACACGTTGCGGCTAATTATTATTCTCAAGTGTCATCACATCAGCGATTGCCCGGCTAGTTCCTGTTGACCATCATTATACTGGTAATGGCTATATTTGGATTTTATTTTCGCATATAGCATAAATGACTGTATCCTTTAGAAACAACTTTATCGGTATATTTAACTGTTGCTGTCTAGTTATATTATGTTATTACAGAAATGTAAATTTTGAGCACTTGTTATGCATGTTATCAAACATTTGCGGAATATCCGATTAATGCATTACAACACCAGTTTCTGCTCTACATTTTGAATCGATCACTGTAGTACCAACTATTTTATTTATCTATATAAAACACAGTCACATAAACATAATTCGATGTGAAGTAATTTTAAATGTAAGTTTTTATTAATGAAAAAAGAAGTTTCATAGACTTGTTTTGTACAGTACAGACCTGTGTCGTCTCAGCAGGCCCCGGCCCCTTGCGGGCGAGCCGCTGGGCCCGGCGCCCTCATTGTCCAGCTTCTCCGGAGATCGGAATAGCTTCCGGAATGCAGCCGCCACCTTTTCCTTTGAACGCGACGTCATCTTACACTATTTCACCTACACTTTCTATCCTTACACTTAGAACTTATAACAATTTTTCACAGTTTACTTGAAAGCTTTGTTTACATTTGAAATATCGTGTCAAACAAACTTCACTTTTAAAGTTAGACCGCAATTCGTACGTGTTGCCAGTACTGCAAGGCAGATAGCATCACGCGGGGCGTCTCGCACAGTCGTCTGCTGCGGCAGACGGGCGACTACGGAGTGAGAGCGTTGTTGAAATCGAAACTTGGCAAAGTAGAGGAGGTCGGTTATCGCTCCTCTGGGGACGCGTGGCGATGCGGGCGTGTCACAGTGCGCCGGCGCATATCATACGGACTGCAGTGAGGCTGGCTTGAAGAACGACTACAAGCGCGTGTTGTGCAGCTGTGCACTAACGGGAACACTTGTGTTGTATCGTACACACACTTGTTAGAATATCCGAAGTTTCCGAGAGCTTGATTGACATGCCCCAGTAATGTCTGAAACAAAGGCAATAAATTTTCAGTTAGTCCAAGGTACATTCCATTAGGTATGGTTGCTGCTACATTACATATTTAAAATTACTTCGGGAACCCTCATGAAATTATATTTTTAATAAATAATACCTACGGGACAAATTACACTGATTGAGTTAGCCTCGAAGTAAGTTTAAGATTGTGTTACGAGATACTAACTCAACGATACTATATTTTATTATAATTTTTAATCAAGCAATATTTAAGATCACCCACATGTAGTTGTGCCCAATGTTAACGTTTTATAGCCAAGGGTCAATAGGGATATTTAATGACTCCATGAGGAAACAAATTAATTCCTAAATTTTATCTTTCTTAGTAATGTGTGGTGATAAGATGAAAACACTAGTTCTCAGAATAATTTGACTACCATTAGTCAATCTTTACCCAAATTCTCATAACGGTTAGATTATAAAAGACATAAGATAAGAAAAACAATAAAGAGACAAAAAGCAAAAATTAATAAAATATTGACCTGCCTTCAAGCATGATCCTGTGATTTTAGTTTATTGTAAAAAAATATTTATATTGCACCTGTAGGATACCTAGACAATAACCGCATTCGAACAAAATAACAGAAGTAAAATTAAGCATTTAAATATTGAATGTCTCAGTGAATAGAGACAATTGAAAATAAAATTGTTACCCATAAAGTTAGTTATTCACTTTCTTCTTTTATAACAATATTTAGATTTCATCGTTTGGTAGATAACCAAAAACTACTTTCTTTGCTGAATTCGCGTTTTCCTAATATTTATTAAACTGGGTACATTTTCAGAAGGTTTTTATGTGTGCACCAAAATCGCACCGCACGCACGTTTTCGACCATAAAGAATACAATTTCACGTTGATATCTAATATAATTCTCGTAGAATCGAAATACTGCAATGCGGCTTTAAAATCGACTACAGCGATAGATTCTATAGACTAGACGGTATAGCTAAAATATTGTCTATAAATATAGTTCAACTTAATAGAAAAAAGTTAAAGTTTAAAAAACTAAAGATCCTTAATCCCTGCCACTGAATAACAAGGGTACAATTTGAGACCTAAACTTGGTAATTCACGAGTTGATTAATTAATCACAAGACAACTGAAACAACTGGCGACCGAAATAGGACAATGTCGGCTGAAATTTCGAGTCGTTTTATTGGGAAACAATCAAAAGTTATTTTAATAACAATTTCAGTTAATCTAATCAGGAATACTTAAACAAAAAGCTGATATCGATAAACCCTGGCAAGAATTCTGATAGATTCAGACTGCATCATATGCTAAAAGAACACAAAAAATACAGAAAGTACCTGATTATTTATAAAGTGACACATTACACCAACCGAACACACACATAAAACCTTCTATTATATTCTAAAAAAATATTTGTATTTAGTAGGTATGTAAGTACCTATTTGAAATAAAACTATTGTAGCCATCTATCTATAATTATATATATCTTCAGAAAAGGCGGCTTTGACACGAGTATAAAGGCACATGGCGATGAAATAAGATAAAACCCTGTGCTAAGATACTATGATAATAAATGCGTAGGCAGTAATTTGTCCTTCTCCAGTGATAATATCAGGCTATCGGGCGGCAAGCCAATAAATGTGAAGGCTTCCTTTGTGTCCTTCATCTGTTAAGGGCAAGTCAAGGGCAACAAAATACATTCTAAAGCAAGGAAATTAATATATATGATAACATACATACGTATGTAGGTACATACAATCACATATACAGTACAGTCTCGCAGAGACTGAAAGGCCACATTCAGCTGTATGGAATTGAGATACAATTAGTGACAGGTTGCTAGCCCATCGCCTAATAGAAGAATCCCCAGTTATATACATACCTATCCCCTAGCCTGCTACGACATCTATTTCTTAAAGTGGCGGACACTTAAGGATAGGAGTACATAGTTTAAGGGACTTTTGGTTCTGTTTACCCCGCAAGGGATTGACGTGACTGTATTTTTGTAGATGACGTAACTATTTAAAATATATCTATAGAAAAGTTTCACTCAAATCTGTTCAGACATTTAGGTTATTATATGTAAAATGATATTATGATTAAGTAAGTTATTTACTAAGTAATCTTTAATGGTTTTGACCGCAAAGTAGCAAAAGTCATTCACAAAGTAAATCAATTAAAAAGTTGAATAATAGATATATATTTTTTTATTGTTGACAACAATTTGTGCAGCGTGTTTAGAAATGATTATAGCAGGCATGGTTGTAGACGTTGTAGGCACACATTAATTCGTAGGAATGTTCGTAGCTACTAAAATTAGAGTTCAGATTTATTTGCTCGTAGTTGTTTTTTCTTCTAGGTAGTGTATGTATATATAATCACGTCTATATCCCTTGCGGGGTAGACAGAACCAACAGTTTTTTAAATATTGATTGGCCACGTTCAGCTGTTTCGCTTTATTATAGAATTGAGATTCAAATAGTGACAGAAAATTTTATGTCATCTTTAAGGCTAAAAAGGGAAATGTTTCTGTGTCAGCATTGTTGTTAAAATCGCGATATGGGCGGAAAACGAACGAAAATTTAAATATTGTAAACAGTATTTTCATCCCTTATAGCTCCGTATTTAAACCAGAATAAATTGCTTGGACCTAAAATCTTACATAGCAAAATTTTTTATAAAATGATGATGTAAACTGACCTGTACAGCTGTTACACAATGAAACATCTTTCGTTAAGGTATGTAGGTAGTACAGTGACGACATTTTTGTTAAGTACTTATAAGATCTCTATTTGGCTATCTGTGGAGTAAATTATGTAACGCAATGTAAATCTTGACAGTGATAGTTAGGCATGGTTTTTTCGTCTTTCTCCATAATTTCAAAAGCATTGGTTCACTAAAAAAAGAAATTCTTTATTTTTATTTGTATATCTAACCTACCTATAGATATCAGTAGATTCTTTCGATGTTAGTCTTGTTACTGTCACAATTTACAGTTTATTTGATAATAGTTTATTAGATAATATTTAGATGATAATAAGTTTTAAAGCTCATATAAGTTTTATAATTATTCATATACTCGTAAAGTAGAAGGCATGACACCACCATGATGCATGCAACGTAACTTAGAACGTAAATCATAATCGATTGGACATTAGCATAACTGGCAAACATAATCGTGTTGTACTTCCTTGGCTTTGTAATGCTGTAAGTAACCGTGATCTGAAGAGTCTATTTGAGAAAATTTGCTAGATATCCGTATTTCTAAAACAATACTTTATTTCATTAAATTTTTATAATTACTACATGTAAATTCGAGGTACGTGATCTTCTTTCCGGGATTTCTCTTTCCAATTTGCCCGGCCTTCGAATTTCATTAGATTTCTAAGACCTGTCCCTTCTACCCACCTGGATAGAAGGGACAGGAACAGGAACAAATGTCACCTCGAGCGGAGGTCCGTTCGAGATTTGTTCCCCAAATAGCCTACCCACAGGCTTTCGCAAAACGTGACCGAACCAGCGTAGGTGGCTCTCTTGCCTTTTTCTGCTATGTCCCGGACTGTCCCCAGAATCATTTTCTTTTTATATTGATCCATTTTCTTCCAGTTTTAATGACTTCTGTGTCGAGAGACTTAGCTAGGTTTACCGTGTTATCAAGTTGAAAAGATCCTACTAAAAGCACATTTACTCAAGGCGTTATCGTGTTCCACGACCCACGCAATCTACCGAAGATTAAGGTGAAATGGAGCGTGCGTGAATACCATAGAGAAAGAAATTGAAAAATAAAATAGAAACTAGATACATCGCTGAATGAAATTTCATAAGGACTACATTGTGATTTCTAAAAAGGCATACTTTTGTTTAAAAGGAAGGTTTAAGCAACAAGTACAGCTATTGCAAATTGTAGATATCGAATAAACATAGGTATTTTAGTTTATTTTTATATTTAATTTTTTACTTTAATTGTTTTGTACCAGCTACCAATAATTAGAGAAATCGAAATTATCATTCTGAATTCTATGGTAAAAGAACATTACTTGTTTATTTCATAGTTATTGTGAGCAAAGCCTATAAGCATATTGTAATTAGGTACTCATATAGGGTAAAGTCAGGATAGATGCCTCACTTTTTGAAATTGTCTCGTTATTTCAAATCTAATAAAACATCGTTAAAAAATACTTTCAATATTACTTATTTGGTCTTTTTTCTTACATTACGGCTTATTTTAGATGGCCTAGCAATTACTGGTTGGGCAAAAAATGAGTTTCTGCAGACCCATTTTTTGAGGATAGGTGCCTACCCTATATGGATAGATGCCCCGCCATGAAAATATTAAGGAGGTTAGATGCCCATGGTGTGGGATAGATGCCGTATGGAATAAAAAATAGAAATATGCATAATTAAAATTTGTTTTATTGTGGCATATCAATCAACATGTTATGTAAATTATCTTCAAGTAAAATAATCATAAAGAATGTAACAAAAATAATGAACAATTTTTAATAGTAAGTAATAAAAGTTTAAAAATCAACATGTACTCATAATCTCTATTTTCCACATCTTGAGCAATAATTTTTGTATGGTGTGCAGGTTACATGCAACCACTTCTGTCATGAAGTGCACTGAATCCAATCGGATTTCGATTTTGTATATTCATAGCTTTCAAAGCATTCTATGCAATTATTATCATCTGTATGTTTAGAGCCACCTTGCTTTTCTCTCTTATTTTTCTTCACAGATAAATCTTTACATTTCTCTTCTATCATTTTAGAGTAAGTAGCTGGTTTATCTTCAGTTTCGCTATTTGAACTTAAAATATGTCTTTTCGTGAACTTTTTATTTCGTTTCTATCTTCAAAGCTTTTTTGTTTGTCTTTGTTAGTGTTCTTAACAGGTAAACCTTTGGTTTTCTTTCCTTTCGTTTAACAATTAATTAGTGGATAATCTCCACCATCATTACTTGAACTATAAATAGTTTGTCTTTTTTGAGCTCCTCTTCCTTTACTTACTTTAACTTAATTATAATTTTCTTTCTCACTAAAATCAGTCTCACTGTAGTCATCTTTATAATAAGTATTTCTCCTTATTCTTTTATAAACTCTCTTTACTCGCTCTTTATCTTTGGTTTCTTTGTTTGCCTCCTTTGATTTTCCTTTTCCTTTAGTATCAGTCTTGTTTTAATTAGTTTTTACTTTCTTTTCAGTTTCAGTCTTTTTTTTATCAAACATAGTTTGTATTTGTAATTTTTCCTTTCAGCAATATGTATAGTTCTTTTCTTTAATTTTTTCTTCTGTATTAAGAATATCTGCAGATTGTTTTACCCTTTTAGACATTGTTAAAGGAATTTGTGGTATTGGTGATGCTTCGACCAAAATTTTGAAGGTGTTTCTTTTTCTTGTATGCTAGGTATCTAAAAACTAATGCAATGAAAATTATAAAACACAGAAAATATATTCATTTATAATGTATAAATATATGAGGGATAGACACTGTTAGGGGCACCTATACCGCGAAAAATCAAGGCGACTATCCTTTTTGATATGGATAGATGCCCTTATATATTTTTAATAAAATAAACACAAAACTACAACTTTATTAATATGGATGTGTAATTTAATAACCTGTATACTGGTATAACAAAAATTATATGGAACTAATTAGTACTTGTAAAGTTATGAAGCTGTAAATACTTCCATAAAAAAAGTCCGAGCTGTTTGACACGTTCGCCGCGGAGATTATTGCACACACGAGCGAAATACGTCCACTTTCAACGACGCACTTGCAGGGATTGAGGTGTGCGGAGACTTCGCTCCCGTTTTAACTTATTAAAACGTAGGTAGCTATTTCGGAAATATGAGTTTTAGAAAACGAGGCACCTATCCCACTGCGGCATCTATCCTGGTTTTACCCTACGGTGTTCTATTTGGATGTTATTTAGTTTTTTATTTGTACCACCAATCATTTAATAATAAAAAAATCTTATTAAGTTACTATCTACCTGGTAATTAAAATGAAATCTCATTTAAAATTCAGATCGCTTGTTTTTATTATTGTATCATTACGAATTTGATGTGAGCAAACCGGTTTTGTCTTGCCTTGACATTAAGGGACATGATGACGCTGCTGATGCCAAAGTACCTTCAAATCACGCCCTTATACAAACCATTACGGCAATTTCGATCGAGGCGATCCAGTTTTCGACCAGAATGAAATGCAAATTCGTGTGCAAAGTCCGTATGATATTTTATCGTACAGAATCATTTTGCGCTTTATACTGTAAGTTCCGATAAAGAAAACCTTATTTAAATAAATATGTATGGTTGGTCAGTAAGGTCTTAATGTCAATCTTCTAAATATCACAGGTATTCTGAACATTTGTTTGCGATGAAAGAGTTAAAGAAATTAGAAGAATACATAGATACTACAGTTGTGTATAAAAATTAGAGAAGCGCGTTGGCTTTTACAACTATTTATTTTACTGTCGTGAACATCCTGTAGATCTATGTCAGGGCGTAGGCGTCAACAGATACATTTGTTTTGTGTACCACACACAGCCGTAATAAACCTAATAAAAAACTTATCATTGTCACGCCACTCACTGTACGCCTCCGAGATTGAACCTATTTCAGCGATCAATTGTTTTAAGGTTTTTTTTTAGCAATAATTTTGATTAAATTTATAACAATCAAAATGATCTTTAAACTGATATATTGCTAGTTAAGAACGATAGAACTAAGTTTGTAATTATTTCACGTTAACATTTCATATTTATATCCTTCCCAACTCTTTAACACGATCAGGATTTCAGCATTCGTAACTAGATCTGTGTTAAGTGAAATATGCGTACACGTCCCCAGGGTACGATCCATGTCAACGTGAGATTTGAAACGTGAGAATAGCAAGTAATACCAAGTACTGCACATAGCGGAGTGTTTCGCTGGGATTTTGCTAAGATACTCGATTGTGGTTTGTTAAAAAGTACACAAATTAAAAAATATGGGTCCGCAATCCTGATGAACATTTATACGCCTTTTCAGGCTTTACCTATTGTTTTAGTTGACCATGTAATTGAACTAGTAAGGATTACTCAAAGGAGATACCTAGATAATTTCCCATTTTGGGAAAAATTGTTCTTTTTTCGTGGGTATTGCGTAAATAAATTAAAATGTAACTTACATAAAAATAAAATAAAAAAAATAAAAATTAAATAAAAATTTCCTATGAAAAATCGCTACACCTAATATTGTAGATGTTATCGTGAACGAAACGAATCAAAACAACAAAACATTTAGTTCGGATGGGAGATTACCAGATTAATCCAACAAAGCTAATGTTTCGTGGAGAATTAATTAGGTAAATGTTCATATATCGCAGTATTCGCAGTACTAAGGGTGGTGGGTGGTCCAGGGTGGGAGTGGGCGCCCTGCCAGTGACGTCACGGGCTCTCCTGACGATGCGCACAGAGAGCTCTGATCAATTTAAGTAAACATTTTTATCATAATACAGATAACGTTCAGGCAGGTCAGGTTTATCTTAAGAATATAAATCTACCGTTACAGAGTTGGAGATGCGTTCAGGGTACTTCAGGGAGAATAAATTAGGCAGAGATTGAGTATTGGATACCTAGATTACAAACACAACACGAGAGTTTTCTTCAAATTTTATACTTATGTGTATATCAGTGTATTCAATGTACTTTCTATTTGTTTATACATAACATTGATCTTTCAAATAATCAAGTATACCTACCTTTATGAAGAAATTAAGATAAAATTAAATACGAGGAATTATCTTTTAGCTCTACAAATAAAACGCCAACACAGAGTCTCTCTAAAAATATTCAAATTTATGCAATATGGTCGTGGGCGTTTCTGAATAAACTCGAATGATTCTCCCACCAAAGAAAAATAAAACACTTCCTTTGTATTTCTAATTTTAAGAAGGGAATGAAGTGGAAATGATGCGCCACAGGGGAGACATTTGTGAGTGCAAAGGAAGGTTGTAAGTTATCTATAGTCTACTATCCGTCACTGTGAATGTGAGTATTGGGGAAAATATATCTCTGTTATCTAAATCCGTCGGGACATGGATTTTCTTAATAAACTTGGCATAAAAGAAACTGCTTTTTACACAAAAGAGTAAGAAAAAATCTGCAAACACAGGTTAAAAATATATTTAAAAAATAGGTAATCTTTATCAAAACATTCAACTGAAAAGTGCTACGATCACTACGAGCTACGGCTCGCTAGCTACGATAACTTGTAGCTATACTCGTAGTACTTCGTCGCGCGTAAAATATTTGTCTACGCGAGCACGTTTCGAAGCACAAACAAAGCAAAAACCGGGCCAAGTGCGAGTCGGACTTGCGCACAAAATTTTATTAAAATCTATACACCATTTTTATAATTATACCTTGTTACTTTCTGTGATTCAGGTATCATTCGTTTTTCAGGTACCAGAAAATATTTTCGCGTTAACGGTATAACTATCATGCTTTTAGGTTCTTTATGCTTTAAAAGCAATTCAGAACCTGAAAAGTATTCCAACAGGCGCATTTGTTAAATAAAGCGTAAATATTACACATAAAGAGGCATAGTAAATTTGCATTGCAAACATCGTGTTAGCGGAAAATCGTGGAAATAAAGGCCTACTCAATGGGAAATCGTGTTGAAATGTGGACCCAAACAAATGGTACGGACCTTTCGTAACAAAACACTGATAGAAAAGAAGTAAAGAAAATATGTATATTTCGACATACACCAATCAAATATTATAAAGGTAAAAGTGTGTTTACGTACGTCTTTCACGTCAAAACCTGACCTACAAGAATTTTATGTAATTTTGCATATATAAAAGTAGTATAGCGTGGAGTATGGAGAACGATATAAGGGCGAATATCATGCGTGCTTATTATTAATTTATTGTAATTCAGTGACAATTGTAAATCAGAAAAATGCAATGCACGATTTTATTTGACTAAAAAATACCGGACGGGCGCTCTAATTGTACAGACATATTTAACGTCCCCAGTGGTGAAACGGACCTTTGAAGCTCTTGGAGCTATTCATGAACTTGAGTACGATTACGAATTTAATTTTTCTAAAATTTCTCAATTAATTTACATTCTTAATAATATTTTAAAAAGTTTTTAATACCTAGTACTTACGTTAAAAGCATTTTGTAAGTTTTGAGCACAGAAATCGAATCTAGCAATAGTCTTCTCAACTGTCTTTTCAATTTCACATTTTTGTTTTTTGTATTTTCGTTGTTTTTAGATCTCTGATGGAGGGTGATGGAGTCGGGAGGCATTCTCCCCTCAATTTTCACCCCCGGTAATACACTTAGTTTCGCAGCAGTGGAAAGTTGAGGCATTCTGTCTGCACTAGTGGATAATATTGTTTTCGTAACTTAACTGAGTCATTATCCAACTCATTGAATCAATTTGATGATAGCTATTTATTCGATTACAAGTAAGTATCAATTAACAACATTACTCAATACAAATAGAAGTATAAGTATTTTCGAGTAAAATTCTGAGAAGTTAATTGTTTTAAAGATTATCAACTTATAACTTAAGTAATTACTAAATTAGTAGGTAGTACTACTGTGAAAAGAAATGTCGAAGACTAATTTATTATTAGTTTGTTTAGATAGTTAAAGTAAAAAATACTAAGGTAAGTACGAGTATTGTTATTAGAGATAATAGTTTTCGTTTTAGCTAAATAGGTATAAATATAACGCCTTGCCACATTTAACACACACTGTTTCAATATTCCATTAGGGGAAATGGTCATGTTAACATTTGGGACGAAATGATACGACATCCCTGACGCCGGTCGCCTACACCTATTCATATGAAAATGTGCGGTCGGCGTTCAGAAGCCGCTATATTTATTATACTTCCATTTCGTATAACTTGCCCCTTGGTCGTAGAGTATCCTATCTACTGGTATGCCTATGCAATATAACGAGAAATAAGGGTTCGTTCTGATAGTGCCCCAATATAATGATTCTTTTTATGTGGAGCCATTTTTCATTATTATTTTTTTGCTCTATGTTGGGTACACCCAGTCTGGCCTCTTGAATTGGGACAGCTCAGTGGTTTCTGTTTAGTTCCTAGATACGTGCGATTATGACGTAGATACAATTAAAACATTCTAGGTACATAGGTACCTAGAATAGACTAAAAATCATATCTGAAGAAGGAAGGCAAAACGAATTAATATAGTTAATTGAATAATATTAAATTATACTACTGTATAGTATCTTTATCGGTCTAATATTAATATTTGCCTATTAGCAAGTTGCAACAAAGACAAACAAGAAATTCAGTTTTATATGTAATGGAAAAATCGGGTTTAGGTATTCATGAAAATTGGGTAATCCGATATGAATGAGACTAAGGGAAGAAAAGACATATCCCTTGTCAAGGAGACAAAATGCTTAACTGTAGTTAACAGAGATGTAACGTCTCTCATAAGTTCTTACAAGAAATACAAAAATCTGTATCGTTTTCGTTAAATAAATGACGATATCGAAACCTGTTTTTACGTCACTTTGAACTTTGCGAACGCGGCTGCGGAAATAATTGGAATGCCTGAGAGCCTTTGGAATTCCTTTGTAGTCGTGGGACCAGTATGACTAACCATGGCCTAACGGACCTAAGTACCCGTAAGCGGGTATGCTATCCTAAGGTAAATCGTAAAATATCACTATGCTGTGATGTTGGTACTTAATCAAAGATTTTGTTGTTAGATTTGTGTATAATTTTCTAATTCTTTTAAAGGCAAAAAAGCGGCTGACCTACCTAATCCATCAACGCATATCTGCAACGCTGAAATCACTGAATTTTGTTATACATATGTAAATACTTACGTTGAATGTTGACGAAGGATTTTTTAAAATCCTTCGTCAGCATGCAACCTTTACGTACAGAGCGAACCTGTACATACATATAGAGCAAAATAAACGCTAATAAAATATATTTTTTCTTTGTGTTGGTTCTATCCTGTGTTGAATATAAAGTAGGTAGAGCACCCACCAGGTGATCAATGTATCATGGAGTAGGTACTGTTTATACATAACTTCTTGTCTAATTTACTGCTCTGTAAAATGTAGGCATTTGTCTTATGCCTACACTAAATGTAATTATAATTGTCCTTTCTGTAATCATAGAAATAAAATCTTAGGCATTCACTTACAGCTTGTTTTCGAGTTAAGTAAAGCATGTGAGTCTATATGAGTAATATTGTCTACTTATGTCATAATATACCTAAGAATTGCATTAAAAGAGAGCAACTGACGTAATTATTATTAACAAGTAGGTACTATTAAATAATTATATACTTATCTATACTAGCTGTGCCCGCGACTTCGTCCGCGTGAAATAGTTATTTTAGGCATCATTGAAGCCCTGAAGGATGAATAATTTTCCCCGTTTTTTCACATTTTCCATTATTTCTTTGCTCCTAAAAGTTGCAGCGTGATGTCATATAGCCTAAAGCCTCCTTCGATAAATGGTCTATTCAACACAAAAGAATTTTTCAATTCGAACTCTTCAGCTTTTTAATATTAGTATAGATATCACTTAAAACCATCCTTAATATAAATATTTAATGGTAAGTAGGTAGGTACTTATATAACTACCTAGTTTTTGCACCATCTCCTTGCCTCGTCTCTTCGTAGAGCCTTTGTGTCCAGTGCCGAATTAAGCCAGCGCGGGGCCTGTAGCAAATTCTGTCAAGAAGCCCTTGGTTTGCTATAGTTTCCCAATTTGAAGGGTATTAAATAAAACAAAACTATTACAAATAAACTTTTCTGCATTTCATATGGGCAAATTTAGAGATACCTAACACTTTCACTATCGACTTCTTTAAGCAAATTATACTCTATATTCATCAAAGTAAGGTGATTAAGACGTTCTTGACCCATCGTGTTTCTTAACTCGTTTTTAATACGTTTTAACGTTGAAAAAGTACGCATGCCACTGCAGTTAGTGATCATGAGAGACAAGTAAATGCGCAAGGCAATTTCTACGTTTGGGAAACACGATTCTAAGGAATTATTTAATAAAAGTTTATAAAATTGCAGTTCCAGAGACTCTGGTTTCTTGCTATCAATAACAGTAGCCACATCTGTTTTCAGCAGTTCAGCGACTACACTAATTCGTCGCCTAGGCTATTCTCCAAATCATCTTCGTAAGCACTGACCATACGTGGTAAAATTTTAAATTATTGTTGTAGATTTTGATACCAACGTTTCTCGTGGTAGATACGTGTATTTTTTAAAGGTACGTGTATTATAAATTGATATTTTTTTACGGTCAGACAGGTATTAGACCGCGGGCCCCCCGAGTCGCGGGGCCCGTAGCATTTGCTACTATTGCTACGTGGCTAATCCGGTACTGTTTATGTCAATGTAACAAGTATTTATATCATCTATTCACAAAATTTTTCGTGTTTATAATATCGAAAACATAAATGACTTCTTGTCGAAAACCAGACCATAAAATGGAATGGTGACTTATGTTTTGGTCCAGTTAGTTCAGCGTGGGTGTGTAAGTAATATGGGATGGAAAAAGGCTCTTTCGTAATCTTAGAATTCGATTAATTCATAGGATGATCTTGGTTATTCGGACTGTCGTCGTATTTAGGTATATATCTAGTAGTATGTATCTATCTACCCTTACATTAGTTACGGCGTGGTAGCATAGTCATATCCCATTTTGATAAGATTTACAGGATTTACAAATATACTAAGTTTTTTTGTAAACTTCTCCAACGTCTAGGCTAACAGACTTTAGGATAGGTAAAAGAGCTCTAGTCACATGGTATAGTACTATAAGCTTTTAGTAAAAAAATCGCAATCATTAATTATTTTCATATATGGGAAAGTACCTATGTTTGTTTGTTACCTCTTTATAGTTTAAGCACTGGAACTCCACTCGAACTCCTAATTTTTTTTATAACACATCTGGAGTATGTAAAAGGACAAAAGGTAGTTTTCATGTGGGCGGGAAAAACTAAGTACTTAGTTTTCAATAAAATGAAAAATACAAATACCTCTATCAGTGATTGATTAAATTAAAATATTTACCTATTCGTACTTATCGACTTTATGCTTATACATTCTTATTTCGCACACAAAACGGATGAAATAAAACATGGAGCGGCTAGGAGTGAAATAAAAATAAACAATTTACTATAGAGCAAGCGTAAATTACCAGAACTCCAACATAATTGTGTTAACATTACAAGAATTATTTATAAAATCAAAATATAGGTATACCTATTGTAAAAGGTGAAATTAATAAGTAGGTGTCTTTTTTATTGTCAATTTGTCTTACCATTTCACCTACCTAGTAGGTACTTACTTAGTTTATCGAACTTTAAACAGTATCAGTACCTATGGAGATACAATTTGATCTCAAATCGTTTAATCACCATTTTTTTTTTACTTTTTGTTTTATTTAATTAAGTTCAAAATATTATATATGTATATTATTATATATATATATATATATATATATATATATATATATACAAACAAAAACGTAAGTAGGTACGATCACTGATTGGAAAAATATAACAGAGAACTATTGAATTATCTGGTAAAACTTCGAAATGTCCAAAACAAGTTAAATTGATGCAAACATTTTATAATTTATCGTCAGATTCCTGTTGAAAACCTGCTAAGATTTACTTACCTCGGTCCGGGATCGGCGCTCAGCGCCCTAGAGCCGCTGGGACTCCGTACACGCCCGGGCACCGGCCACGAGACCCGTACACTGGCGGGCAAGTCGCATCCCCGTTAGAGGGCGTTACATGCCCAACTACAACCTCCGCAACCATCGATCCACTCTTTTTCACACATTCGCATCTCTATAAACTCCTATGACGCATAATCAAAGCTCAAATTCCTGTGAATCACATGAAAATTGAAGTGTAGTTTCAGATGGCGATCTCTCGCTGACGTAGAGAGACGTAATGATGATTGCCGAGCTTTATACCAACGACATTAGTACAATAAAATGACAAATAGAAACACTTGAATTAACATCCAATTTGTAGCATATTGTTACTTATTTGTTAACAGCAACTGTTGATTTTAAAGTACCTACTTATTAGTGCGGAATAGGGTGCATATTTATTAATATCTCAAAAACTTATGTAGATACCACATTAAATAAATATTTAAACACCTAGGTACCTATAGACAATCTACAACAAAGTCTTTCATCTGAATAAGAGGCTTTCCTTATAGCAATTTTATATAAGCTGGGCTCAGGGCCATACCTGCTTATGTTAATAAATGTTTTTGAATTCCTGGCATTCCATTTTAGGTTTCTTTTGAAATAATTTATACGTATTTCACATTTCAGTTTATGCTTATGTGCCAAGGTACATTGTTCTTTGCTCAAAAGACTTCATACAATCCTCGTTAAGATATGTATATTACATTACCTACTAATAATAAAATGTCGATTTCAGACACGTTAATGTTAGCATAAATATTTCACTTGTTTGTTTGGAACTTGAATTTGTACCAACAGAACAAAGGACTTAGTGATTGGCTGTGAAAGTTACCATCGATACTAATATCCAACTAACATTATACTTAAATGCGAAAGTAAGTCTATTTATTTGTATGATGTCTCTTCACGCGTTTTCTACTAACCAATCTTCTTGAAATTTTGTTTAGAGTTTGAAGAAAGACAAAGGACTTTCATCCCCGTAAAAACCTGTTTTCTCTTGTAGGTGGCGCTAAATTCACGCAGGCTTTACCAAGAGTAACAGCTAGTTACTTGTTACTTATAAAACAAATAAATAAATTAAAAAATAACATGGTATATTATAACCTTTTTTGATAAGTCCACGCGGGTGACCGCTCGCGGAAAGCTAGGAAATTAAAAGACTGTAAAACACTCCACTAACAAACAATAAGTAGATATTCATTTATTTTCATCATATTCCATAAAATCATAACATACATTCGTCATCAGTATCTATTATATACAATTAAATCTACATCATAAATTACTATATTGAAAAATACGCCTATTTGGATTGAATACAATGCAATTTAATAATTACAGCCAAAATATGTACTAAGAATATGATATGTATCATTACATATTAAAGTTATTTCTAGCTTTGAGGTCTACAAGAAAAATAATTTATTTTTCATACAAGCTCCTTTATACTCAGAATAATACACGGTGCATTTCGGATGACTGAAAACAATACAGAAACATATAAAACAAATCCAAAAATAAATATAAAATCAAATAATTTCATTTTGTCAGGTATATATTTTTTGTTTTAGTTTCATTCATTTATAAATACATTTTTTTTATGTTTTCATGTTTTGGATTCTTTATAGATATTAAAACAAAATTTCAACACGAATAGTGTCATCATAATTCACTGTTCTTTTATAAAGAAATGGATTATAGCAAATAAAAGTATCTTTTCCTTGGAACGTAGAAGCTTTTTCATGCAGATTTTACTGCTGCAGCCTGGAAGACTAAAACTTAAGAGAAAAAGGAATATAAAACAAAATTTAATGAAGCCATATGCTTCAGAATTCCCCTTTTTGTAAAAAGTAGCCTCAGAAAAAGTTAAATTACACTTTTACATCTAAATATCACACAATAAGAATGTATGTATTTATATCACTATGACTCTATTCGAAGTAGTATCGATTTTGTTTAAACAAACTGTCAATTTAATTATTACATGAATATTATTTATGTACAATCGTTACAGTTGTGTTATAAACGCTTTATTATAAAAATCTTAAATCACTAAAATTAAGGCTAAACACGCAACAACTTGTTGTTAATTCATAATTTGAATCATGTACCAAAATTGTAAAAGTAGGAATGTTTTTGGAATATTTTGCCGAATATTTTGTTCCGAACAGCGGTCTTTTTGGACTAAAGCTACATTGATTATTGTAAGACAATGTATCGAATCCTATTGAAATCATGTTATAAACTCATGATATAGATAAAGTAATCTCTTTGGCGTCAGTTTCTGATTACGTGCCTCTCGTGCATATACGCAATCAGCGTCATAAATAATTGCTGCTCATGTTTGACCTGGTACTAAAATAAATGGCATATAATTTAATCACATTGTTTTAATTAATGTAGATTTTTAGTGTATACAATTCAGATGAATTGTATACACTAAAAAGCTACATTACTTAACTACTAATAGAGAACTAAAATAGTACCTAAAGCAGATGCTTTAGGTACTATTTTAGTGCTTTATTATTTTAGTTATATATATAAGTACAATTGAAAACGTTTCTTCACGGCCTTGTTCAAAGTACCATAACTAAATGAGTTTTTAATGGATGGGACCAAAAATTTTTGTCTTATTCAACAATTCACAATAAATCATTATATCTGCGGCTGTCATAGCTAAGCTAAATATTTAAACCATACATTAAATAAAATAAAAACAGCCCATTTAAATATTGTTTATATGAGTGGGGTGATTCACAAACTGTGATAAGACATATGTTTTTATCCTTTATTCACTCTATTTCTAAGGAAAGATAGAGGAGCAGGTAAGACATATGCCTTATAAAAAGTTCGTGAATTGTCCTTTTGTACAATTATTAACAGATTATTTCTTATAACCATCTAATCATCTAAAAAACAAAGGGAAATCACTAATCAGAAACAAAAATAAGGTAAAAAGATTGACAACAATACATAAAACTGTTGTACTTAATATAGTTTGAATAAACACTAATACAACAATTTGGATTGTACTAAAATATCACGACAATGCATGAACACAAACATTACAATGACTTTTTTTAGGAATACTTGTTGATGAAATAAAATAATGTTAATGTGAGTATTTCATTTGTAAGATATCTGCAACCGATATAGCTGCATACTGTCCTTCAATGTATGCGCTAGACTCTGTTACTCGTTAGCTATAATATATTTTTATCGTAGTTCATATTAAACACAAAAATATTGTTCTTTCGTCTTAAACTTTTACCTAACAACGATTGTTACTAATATTTCGTTAACAGGTAATTTTTCACCGATATTTATAATTCTAGCTAAAATTTAACTGTGAACGGATTATTAAGAAAAAATTAACTCAGAGATTGATGTGCGAATAGATAGTAGAGTGGTCATATAACACAAAAAATGTATTTTTACGTATCATGTGAATGTTAGATTAAAGGTTTCTAAACCTTCAAAGCGTACAGTGCGCTTCTTGTTAATAAGTTGCTGCACTTGCTGTTTTTTGTATTATTAGGCATATTTACAATGAATCGGAACTCGCTTATGGTTTATGTAAGACTATGCATAATAAAATTAATACAATTTATATAAAAAAAAATATATATAAACGTATGTATCTCTGATCTCTGACACTCATTCACATTTTTTAATTAATAATGTTTATATTTAGGAAGTTTCAATACTACACTTCTACAAGACTAGTTCCCACTATTCATTACATGGATCGCGATGGCAATCTTTCTAGATTGTTTCTAGAAGACCATTCACTTTACCTTTGTTTTCATTCAATTCAAATTCAATTGACTATAAAGCGGACAAAATGTCACTGTCAAATCGTTGATTCATGATTCAGGCACAAATCTAATAGCACCTTAGATCTTTAATCCACGCAGGTTCATTTTGATTCGAATCATCAATAAATTTGTCATTACGATCCATTGGCACCATAAAATTATATAATAAAACATTACTACTAGGCAGTTAATAATTTCGTATAAAATCCAATGAAATTCTCAAAATAGCTATAGCTATGTAGGTAAATGGTATAGGAAGTTTACAAAATATTTACAGATATGGCTTTGATATGGGGATATCATACTATTTCGATAATATTTTCGTTCTGTTCTATGACAATTCGCTAATTCCATTTTGAGTCACAACTCCGTCCAGACTATAATACTATAACGTAAACCATTGAATCTCACCGTCAGCGAAACATAGCCCGAAGCCAACCACACAGTTAATACTTCAATATAGATACGTTATTAAATATAATCACACAAAACTGGATTTGTAAAAAATCGAGGCGTGTAAAAGTAGTTCGTCATAAAAATAGGAGGCGTTGTGGAAGAAATGTCATGCGCGTGGAACACGGCGCGTGCTATAAGTCCGTCTCTCTCCAGTGCTAGTCGCCGCGACGCGTGCGCCGCGCGGCTGCTGTGTTGTGGCGGTACAACCACACCTGAAGTCATCAGTTATTACATGTTAATTTCTCAATTTCCGAATTTTTACTCTAGCCCCCTTGTTTTGGGAAGACAAGATCATCGAGAACAGGCAATCGACCATTATTATCTGAACACCCCACCTTTGAATCATAGATAAAAGGCGATACCAACACATATTAAATAACGTGAAGTAAGATTGAAATGAAGTGGTATCATAAAAAGATGAATTTCCACTACAGATTACACACAATAGTCATTCGGTCATATGTGATATATCTCCATTCAACATACTTTTGATTCGCAAAATCAACCACCCAGATTTGAAACCCCCATTTCGCGTCTCTGTTCAAACGCATGCAAACAAAAAAACTTTTAGCATACAAACAATGTAACACTGTATCAAATAAACTTACTTGAAAGAGAATGACAACGTCTAAAGTGACTTGAAGTGCACCGCATACCCAGAACTGAGTGGGCGCTTCTCTTAAAACAAAGTATACAGTCTTGAATATGTCACCGCATGTCCACATGATCACCATGCTGAGACTGGAATAACAACAAAAATACAAGTTCAATTTTCAACCAGTCATAGAAAGAACAAATGAATCTAACATTGAGAACCATTCAATTTCTCACTAAGTTACTTACATTCTCATAGATCTTTTAAAATCATATTATTGTATGCTATGTGGTTCCCAGTACTTAGAAAATGGGATTCTTTTAGACGATGGACTAGCAACCTGTCTCTAAGTATTTGTGTCCCAATTTCATCCATACAGCTGAATGTGGCCTTTTAGTCTTTGCGAGAGTGATTGGCTCTCTCTACCCCGTAAGGGTTAAAGACGTCATTATATGTATGTTTTATTTTCTATTTATAAAATAACAATATTGAGAACTTTAACGGATCCCATTTTGGCACAAGAAATGAAACTGAAGCAAAGTATCTAAGTTCGTGTAATAGCGAGCTACAAATCGTCCGTAATAAAAAATGGATGAAAAATGCAGGTGTCTGAATAATCAGGGGAAAAGTAAACAAACTTAGGATAGTAACTTGTCACTACCTGAATGTCAATTTTATCATTAAGACAACCAGCTCAGCGTGGCCTTTCAGTCTTTTAGAGGCTATTTGCCCTGTCTGAACCGTAAGGAATAAAAACGTGAGCTAGGAAAAGAAATATGATTTAATTATTAAAGACAAGAATACCCACCTCATTCCTTCAGTGCTTTTATTTTGCAGATTTTTTGCGATCTGTGGCGCCCCCAGCATGGCTTCCGTGAAGACTGCCATGAAGCCGATGAGCTCTACAAATGGCGAGAATTCGATCATCAGGTAAGTGACGGCCGCCCCGAACACGGAGAACACGAGCATACAATCCAGGTAACTTTGGAAGTCCGTCCAAGCCCAGAAATACCGCCTGTCCATGTCTGGAAAGGACCAATGAGCAAAGTCACTTTAACATAATATGTATAAGTTAGTGGCTTTTTAACTTCTGCTTAATCCGAAAAAGAGTGATCTCAATTTTATTATTTCGTCATATAAGAAAAAAAGTCTACAAATAAAAATGAGGAAGCAAACCTAATTATATCCTATAAATAATATACGCGTTTTTTCCTAGACTGATTTAAAAAACCAGTACCTAGCAGTAGAAACCACGATTTTCTCATGGCATGACTTCCATTCCATGACTTGAAGGCACAAAAAATATACCCACAGATAAATAGATAAAAATTTTCATAACGAAATTTGATTCATGAAATCTGTTTTAGTAGTTAGTCTCTTGGTTGTTACTATAGGAAACCATGGGTTTATGTTTGGTCAATGGATAGATAGCGAAATTGAATTTTGATATGTTTTAGATGACATTATTACTATTTATAATTTATTATTTGGGATTTGCGTAGAGTTACAATAAAGTAAAAGCAATCGACAATAAAATAAGAAAAAAAAAAACGAATATAGGTATGTATTAACTTAATTTTATTGCAATAAGATAATTTTAAGTAAAAGGATGAAAATAGGTATATGGTTAACATTCAAACAATTAAGAAAAAATAAACAGAATGTTCGTTAATTGAACTCATTTAAATAACTATTGAACAGAAAGATTTAAGATTAAATTTTAAACCATTAATAACATCAGTTTGATGATTATAAATAATGTTAAAGTTCATCAATGATTGCTTTATCAAGTGATATATGACATCAAAGTTGAAAGGTTATTACTCCAAAGCAAGACATGAATATTCATTTATATGTACTATATACAAACTATCACATGCTTCAAAGATAGTGGACGAAGTTCAATGAACCAAACTGATGATTATTATCATTAAACTGAGAAACCTATTAATTAAATGGAAAAATAGTTGCCTATCCCACAGGGGACATAGACGTGATCATATCCATATGAATGAATGAAAATAATAGTTGAAATACACATGGTAAAATAATATTAAAACCATAACCAAAGCTCACCTTACATAGTTAACAATCCAAATAAAAATGAACACATGCTATGTATTTAAAAAGCAGAATGGTATTTGAAAATGAAACTCAATAACTTCAAAAGGAAACAACCATTATAACGCTTCATGGCACGCATTCCATAAATAAAAGCATGAGTGGTTTGGTTGCTGAAACAAAACAAACATGATATTTTAGGATTTAATGTACCAAGTGCAGATTTGTATACTTATGAACAAAACTGTTCTTAATATGATTAAATGCTTAGCCACACTTTTTCAGCTTGCTGTATATTAAATCCTTTTAAATAAAAGCAAACATATATTGATTAACAAATGTTGAACTCACAAATGGGTACTTACCATAAAAGCGGTGAGGTTTCTCAGTGCCGGAGAGTCCACTGCGCTGGTCGAGCCAGTGGGCCGTGTCATCTGGCTGGTCTGAGCCGTTTACACAACACAATAGTATATATAACATGAATATTGCACCTAATGTCACCAAAACACCAACCACCAAACAAAACATAAAATAATGTTAATAATTAATAAAAAAAAAATCAAGGAAAATTAGTGAATAAAATTAAAAGAAATATGCTTTACTTACATTCATTATTAAATGATAAAAAAAAACAAATTAAAGATATTACAAGAAAAAATTATACTACTTAAAGTAGGTAGGTGTTATACATAATAGTCAAATATTAGTGAGCTACAATGAGTATTATAATTAACATTATAAGTATAATACATAGTCATTTTGACTATGTAAAATATGTACTTATATTAATGTTATGAAGTATTTTGATTAATTGGCAAATATAATATTTGTTTTAGTAAAGTTGATATCAACTGCTCATAAAACATTTCTATGACATTACATTAACCTATTTACTTCCAGATAGCCACAACAACATATCTATTAAAAGCTTTTATTTAGTTTGTTTTCTAAGCATATGTTTGAAACAATTGGAGTGTGGATAAAATACAATGAACATAGCTTGTATTTTTTGTAAAATCTTTATTAATGTTTATTTGTTTAATTTAAATCATAATAAAACAGGACCTCTCTTGTCTCTTGTAGTGGATGTCAATTTTCATTACTAACAATAAAAGCACTAAACAGTAGTCCATTAATATATGCCTTCTTCACAATTGTTGCAAATTTTTTTTAACAAAATTGACATGCAGTATTCCGAAAGATATAGTCTAACCAAAAAATGGTAGTGAATCAAAACAAACCCGAGACTTTTTGATTCTGAGGCAAGAATTGGCAACTGTGCCAAACAGGCAGTCAAAAATGTTCTTCTAATTTGACTGTCTACTTATACAATTGTTAGTACTCCATCAAACTTAAATGAATGGACAGTATTCATTGTTTGTTTGACAGCTGCAAGAAATTAAATGTTACTCTAAGTTAAACTCAGTTACTGACCTGTGAAAATTCTCTCCCTTGCTCTAATGATCTGATTCTTTTTACGTACATTTACACATAGATGTATCATCACAAACATAGTGATATTCATCACAATACTTTGAATCAATAATGGCAATTCATAACGCTTACCAAACCTGAAAAATTTATACACATTGCTGATTTGCTCTATTTATAGATAATATAAATAAAACAAACTCTGCTATAAAGGAGAGTTGCTAAAATATTATTCCTAAAGTACCTATCTAAATTTATTTTCTTAAGTGGTCTAATAGATATTTCATAGCAAATTCTTTCCAACATGAATTAAAAATTAGAAATCTTTCTTTAAAGATGGGTGAATTCTTTTCTTTCATCATAAGTTAGATTAAGCATACTCTAAAGAATGCTAAATAAAATGCATTATCACTATACCCAGATATATTTTGATTTATTTATTTTCAAAAATATTACTTACCAAAACAAAATTCTTAATGTATTAGCTATTAAGAGTGCTAAACAAACATATAACGAAAAGCCTTCAGCATCTTGCGTTCTTTTAATTTGTCTGTATTGTGGGATGTATGGTGCCACACCACCAATAATCATTGCTCCAGCTGCTCCCCAGCCAACCAAATGGCCTACAGTGAGACCCAATTCGTCCGAAATAATCCAATCCATTGTGAGATAAGGATTTGGGACCCAAAAAATACAGGTTACTTTTCTTGTAATATATTTTGCCACATTTTCAAAATTCGTACACTTTTCAAATTGTAATTATCTCTCTGTTTATTTCATAAAAATACAAACTAATATATTTTCAAAGATAATTAATAAAAACGTAATGATATCATTACAAGGTTGTTATTTATTAAGTGATAGTTTCTAATAATCGATACCAATGGAAACCTCACTCTGATCCAAAAACTAAATTTATTTATTACAAATTATTGAGAGTCTGGCTGGGGAAGACAAGAACGACCAATTACAAAATGACTATTGTAAATTGTCAATGTCACAACGACATCTACTTAACAGTGTTGCAATCTCAGAGGGGTTAGAATGGTACGCGCGACTTTTAAATCTGTGCCCGCGACGAGGCTTTTATTTAAAAAAAAAAACCACACAATAAACACAAATAAAAAACGCATCCTATCACAATCGCGCGACTGCAAATATCAAAACAAATGACAGGAGAACAAGCTATAAGATCTACAATCTTCTTTCACCGACCGGCCTCATTACATTACCCGTTGCTCGCGGCTTCACTCAGGGACATCTTTGTATTACGCAAATCCTACGTAAACATTATTTTGGCTGGAGGAAAGGTATAAGGTACTCTTGATCTTAATAGTTTTTATTTATTATATTTATATAGATATTAAATTAAGCTTTAATAGGCGTGCTCTAGATAATTTGCCCGCGAATTCGTACGCACAAAGACCCGTTTTTCCATTCCCGTAAGAATTCCTGGAAATTTGGACATGTTTAACTTTTCCTCAGCGAAATTCACCAACGAGGTATATTTACCTACATATGAGTACTTAAGAGATGTTTCTTTGGGAGAAACCTGTAATAACAGGCTGTAATAGATAAATGAAAAATAAATAAATCCTAGGAATAAACATGCCAAATTAACGATATTTATAAATTAATAATAGCATTTCCTGCGTTTTTCAAAACCCCGCGAGAACACATATTTCTTTTTACAGCATGAAAGATACTCTTAAAATATCCTTGTTTCTTAGTTTGTTTGCCTTTTTTCTTCATGCTTTATCCACTAAACAAATAAGTATTGATTCTGTACATGTACATAGTTCGGGATTATTTCTAAACGCGTAACTTTTAAGTGCATACTTCGGAGTACAAAATACTTAGATTCCGAGGAAAATTTTTGCGGAAGAACCCGCGGAGATAATAAATTTCATTACTATAATTTTTACCTATGAATACATATAATAAAACGCAATCGAAAGCGCGTTTTTTCCCATTACTCTATGAATATTGACTAATCTGTCTGAAATCTAGTTTATTTCAAAACAAATTTAGGCCTTATAGCACTTTCGGATAATGTAGCTTTCTAATGGTGAATGAATTTTTAAATCGGTTGAATTTTTAAATCGGTTGAGTGGTTTTGATTTTTTTCGTTAAAACATAAAAAAATACAAAGCTCTCTTTATTAATAGTGTGATGTGGATATAAAGAAATATTATGGGAGCGTGGCCAACGAATCAAAGATAAGTCTCGCAAATCTTAACAGGATTTAATTAAAACGAGACGAAAGCAGGACGAAGTTCATAATTGGGGCGTAGGGCGCAGGGCACAACTTCCATTCAAATCACTCTTTACATCTAGACAAATAAACCAGGGCTTGGAAAATGGTTAATTTTTTTTAAACGTTGCCTATCGATTTTTTACCTACAGAACGATTTGTTTCGTTTTCGTTCAAACTGAACATTAAAAAATTAGAGAAAGTTATAAAACTTTCTGAATGAATATAATATGGCATGGCATGAATATAATATGAAAAGTTTTCGTTGAATTAAACGTTTACAAACGTTTTTTCCTTTTCTTGAAATAGGCAAAACTGAATATAGTTGTTTGTTTAACAAACATTCAGTCTTTTCAAGACTGTTGGCTCTGTCTACCCCGCAAGGGATATAGACGTGACTATATGTATGTATAACAAACCATGCACGAATATTAATGTCAGTGTCAGATGTCAGGTCAGGAACCAATGTAAAAAAATATCAAAAATTAAAAAAAAACCAACCAAAACATTGTCGGTATAAAATATAAAATAAAATTGTTATATCAGTAAAAGCAATCTTAAAAATATGACCATTATTTCAAAACTTGTACCTTCCCTTCGCTTGTCAAAAACTGTGTGTTTCTTTCCTGGCTCTATATCTGTATCAAATTTTCGGCTTACTCGTTATTATTCAACAGAGAAAGGTAGTGGTTTGACAAAAAGTGAAGAAAGAGCTGATGTCTCTATTGATGTTCGCCCTCTCGGTGAAAAAATTAAAGAAACCACCAAAACAGTATCTTATACTGGTGTTATTTTACTAGGCATTGGGGTCACCGGGATTATATTTTATTATGTATTCAGAGAACTTTTTTCCAGCAATAGCGCTAATAGCATATATTCAGCAGCTCTGGAGAAATGCAAGAATGTAATTATTTTACTTATTATGTCTTAAGACTTGACTTTTACTAAGTGTTGATAATGTTTCAATTTTGTTTCATTTCAGGATCCAAGAATAGAGGATGCACTCGGAGCTCCTATAAAAGGTTATGGTGAAGAGACCACTAGAAGGAGACGCACGCATGTTAGTCATGCTGTGTATGAGAAAGATGGAGCTAAACATATGAGGATGAGGTTCTACATCAAGGGGATTAGGAATAAAGCTGTTGTTGAACTTGACATGAAACAGGTCATTATAATATTGGCTTACATTTTAATGAACAACATTTTACCTTGTGGACGATTTAAAGTGGTTGTTCCACAGGGATGAATATTATGTAGTTATAAGTGTGTATTAGACATCCCAATGTGAATCTCTTCATGAACATGAAGCAAAATTAGAAGGAGTAACAACAACAATCAACAAGTTTTTACAATTTACCTTTGCATTGGTCTCTCTTTGTAACTGTAACATGGTCTATGTCTTTTAGACTTGCATGTCTATGTCATGTGCCTGCCTATGTAAAATAAATGTTTTATTTCAGAATGATTATGGAAATTATATGTGCAGATATTTATTGGTCCAGCTTGATGATTATAGTGGTAAGACTTTTATAATAGAAGACAACAGAGCAGAGCTTGATCATGTGAAACCTGATGCAAGTGGATTCCCCACTCTTACTTTAACTCAGTGAATGATGCATCTTAAGCTTTCAACAGTGTAAATATAGATAAATGTATAGTTGCAAACTGTGTTGTTACAAGAATTAAAAGATATTGTTACTTACATATTTGTTTTTAATCTGTCCATTTTATTCACACAATATTGGATATTGCTTTTCAAAGAAATTACATCACTCTTTACTCTGAGAGCAACCTAAACAGTGTTTCATTCCCTTTTTACAAAATCACATCTAGAGCCCCAGGGAACAATTTCCCAAGCCATAAGCATTCGGTTGTGAAAGACATATCTTTTGATCTTTTCAAATACCCAATAGAAAACAACAAATAGGGAGAGGTATTGTGGCCAGGCCCACTTCAACTCTTGTAACAGGCTGGGTTTGTAAGTCACTTGCATTTCAGGTATTCTTAGATTTATTGAAATTTCCATGTCACCAGTATGACCATTTCTGCTATGACTATAAAGCTTGTTGGTCCGTGTAACAACTGAAAAGTAACATCATTAAGTGTAAACTTAAGATAGGCATAATAAATAAAAATCATGATTATGATGTGAAACTACTTACCTTGTCTCTTAAAGTAAATCTCTAATATATAGTCCACCAGATTATTATTATTTAATTTTGTGTAACTTAATAATGAATTATTATAAATAGTTTGTATAACATTTCGCCAGCATCCTAAGTGGGTGATTTGGTAAAATTCAATGTCACCAAAATATTTAAGACCTGTAGACGGGACAACAAAATCTTCATTAACTATTGCCAAACTCTGCATGTGGAATGGGCATACATTCTGAAAAAAATATCAATACAATAACAATTATATATGTAGAAATTACCCACTTAGTAAGTCTTTTCTTTACCTACTTATAATTTTACTGCAAACCAAAACAATTAGTTGGCTCTTGTGGATTTCCAGAAAAGTTTTTGAATTTACACATTACAAACAAAATACATTTACATATACATTGTTTCCTTCTAATATGAGTATGTATTACTTGTAGTGGTGGAACTTTGATATAATGATATTTCATACAAAATAAAACATTGGTTGTTAATAAGTATTGGGTATGCTTGGGTTATTCAACCTTCAACCAAAATTCTTCCTTGTTATGCAGTGAGTGCCATGGGGTGTGGTGCGGTATGTTGAAAAATAAAATCTGTTTTAGAATATAAGATAATAACTAATCAGTTAAGTATAACTTAATCTTTTTGGTAGCTATTTTATTTCTTAAATTTACTGCAGTAGTCTAAATAGAAAGGAATCATCTAAGTATTTTTTAATACCTGTAATATGAAGTCCAACCCAAAAATTCCTACAAAAGAAATTACTGTCCTTGGGTGAGGAATATTAAGAGTAAAGTCTAAATTTAAGATGTCAATTTTTCCATCTTCATCATAGTCTCTTTCTTGAACCTGTAATGTTTAAAGACACAAAATAAGTGGATAATACAAAAACTTTATAATAAAAAGCAAGCTCATTACTTTAAAAACATATTTACAGGGCTCCTGGATACCACTTGCAAACACAGTTCTTTAAATTATTGGAGATGTAGAAAGTTATTAGTAAGTAAAATGCAACATTTATGTGTCATCAGTTTTGAAAAACAATAGTTATTCAAAACTGATGACACAAGTAAATAATAGCTACATCTCTTGTTTGAATCTTCTTTTGGTGTACCTATGTATAAACACAGAATGAGTGTAGTTGTGCTACTTTTATAAGAATTTGCTGATTGTAACTTATTTCTTTGATGTATTATTTGTTATCTACCTGTATCTGTGCACAGCTTTCATCTCCTGAAAATCCATTCAAGATTTCAGCTTCTCCACAAATTATGGGTTTACTAGGATCATCTGTTTCGGCTATCAATATGTAATCATATTTAAACCGTACAATTGGTTGCTCATAGTAACTATATGATTTCAACCAAAACCCTGGAATTGACAATATGTTTCACTCTTTCATTACCAAGAAAATTAACCAAACAATAATAACACAACAATGTCACAAATAAACCAACCTCTACTTCTGTAAGCAATAATAAATGGTAAAATAATATTTAGTACAGTGGTAAGTGCTGTAAACAGCATAGCTTTCGAGAGGAGATAACTTTTGTATTGTATCTCTACATTATAACTGAACATTTTATATATAACCATTATATGTAAATTACTATTTTGTTACACAGAATTTACTCATGTATTTCTTATACTGTAAGTTTTCACTTTATTTTACTGATCAACAATTTGTTTTTAAATTGTATCGATCGATCTGTCAATTTGACAAAGAAATCAACTGATAAACACAACAAAACTGTGTTGCTAAGCAACTAATGCTGCCAACTAGGTAGTTAAAAAAACCACCACACCAAAAATACCGCCATAATCTAAATTAATTTTCTACAATTATCTAGAAATGGCCTTCATCTTTTTTGTTTATAGTAAAAGGTATGATCATTTTTTCTCAGTTTTTATTTTACATTCCACGATGTTGACTAATAATAACAAAATTGTTAAGTGTCTTTAGAATTAATTAAAAACATCACTGCCTTTTTAAGATAAGTTTCTGCCAATCTTATAAGGTCAGGACGTGACGAATAGGGGGCTTTTAATTAAAAAGGGACTTTGGCCATAGTTCCTCCTTTTTAAAATAAATTAAAAATTATCTAATGGTTTGCATTTTAAAAGGACCTATGAGGATAATCTACCACAGAGTGCTTTGCATATACATTTATTTTAATGATATAGGTAGTCGCGTTTTTACCTCGTGGCATCACGAGAAGTATGTGGTAAAATATGCCTTGCTGATGAAGTCGCGAGCGGCGGCTAGTTAGAATTAAAATGGCATTAAAACAAAAGCAGTCACTAAGGTGTCAGTTACAGCATTTGTCTATTCGAACAAAGGGTAGGACAGATTTTAAAATCCACTAGAATTGAGTGGGTACATTCGATAACAGAACAGTTTATTGAGATAGAAAACATTACAGCTTTATTGCATAAATTTAACGCTTTTGTGCATTTATTATAATATTATATTAATTTACTCTTTATCCTTTAGGGGATCGAAAGAGCGAACAGTTTTGAATTTTAGACCTAAGGGCCACGTTTGGCTGCATTATCTGAAATTACTTAGACAGTGACAGGTTTTTTTTACCCATCGCCTACCTATAGTTTCCTAGGCCGATAATAAATTTCGCACATTTAAAATTAAAACCTGTACTTACCAGTAGTTCTTAGATTATCCAACAACCGCAGCCTTTTATTGAAAGTTTAAGAAAAGTTGGTTGTACTCAGTAATAAAAATAGGTTTATTTCCAAAATAAGTACGATTCAAGGTATTCGGCAGGTGTAAGCATTATAGTTTAGAGTCCGTTAAAGACTGCCGGGTAAGTACCTAGGTTGGTACCTTTTAGCGGTATGAAAAGAATGTAAAGATTTGCCAAATACATTAAGGACGGTTGCAATGATAGATAGACAAATAGATAAAAAAGTTTATTTAACATTCGGCAATATCTCGCATATACCTTGGTAATTTTAATGTACCTACTTGTTTGTATGTGCTCTTGTTCCAACGTCGTCCGATGGAAGAGATGAAGAACAGATGAATTGCGAAATACTATCCCTACTTTCAATCTAAAGATCAAAGGGAAGTAATTTTTCATTAATATTGTCTAAACTTCAGTAGGAAAGAGTAAGTAATGGTATGGAGAAAAACATAAGTAAATTTACTTGAAGAGATTTCATAGAGAAGTGTACTTACAATCATAAAGTCTATGTGTCCATAAACACTTTATACGAAGATTTCTGTTGCTATTCCTGTTTCCTCACAATTGAGTGAACACACATAATGGGCACTGCCAGAATACAGAATCCCTGGCGCCTGCGCTGACAACTGACACCTTAGCGGTGAATGATCCCTCGGCACTGTCCTCGCAATAAAAGGGTCTGCAAACCAGACAACCGCAACATTCGCTCTGGTGTTAACCCGGAGCACAGTGCGTTCCCGAAAAGGAACTTGGATTCAGTCATCTACATACAGCATATACGCCAAGATGTCTATGGTCCGAAGATCCAGTATGGACAGGATGTCCTCCAGCATGACGTCTAGTATGACTGGAATGGGACTTGGTGGAATTACCGGGCTGACATCAGGGATGAGTACATTAAGTTGCATGAGAGAACAGCAGATGACAATCGGCGGAATGCCTTCGAACTATGTTCCTGGGCTTTCAGCGTATTACAACATCTCGAGTTTCTGCCAACGTCCGGGGCAAACTCGTCGCTGGCCCATGCAACGTGCTGGACCCACGGCTCAGCATCGTCCCGGCCGTTCTCACAGCACGGGAGCACTGCATCGCATGAAACATTCAATGAGGAATAGTCCGAATACTCAGTATACCCACAATCTTATTTGCAAGATGGCCGATCAAAATGAGCGCAGACGTCGTCAAGACACCATGGAGATGATTCCTCAAAGCTACTATTCCCAACAGCCACTAAAGGTGGAGCTCAGTGAGTTCTACTCACGAGATAATTCTAAGGATCACCATACTGAACAATACGATTTGGTGAATGACAACATCCTACCGAATCCAGTTCTCAGACGTGGTCAGAATTTCTTCTTCGCGGTACGTTTTGACCGAACTTACGATAAGCAGCAGGATATGATTCGAGTTGTTTTCTGCTTTGGTAAGTGTTTTAATATTGAAAACTTCAATTATAATTCTTGGAACTTTAATTATAATTTCTTTCATTGCTTTTTTTTGCAGGTCCGAAGCCTAGTGTTACTAAGGGAACACGGGTTGTATTACCTGTGAATTGGAGCAATCAGCAAGGTGTATTCCAACATTCTCGTGACATGATGGGAATGGGAATGGGCATGGGTATGGGATTGGGAATGTCCCGTATGCAAGAAACTAGCACTGGGATGGCTACAATGGGATCCATGGGTACAATGGGCACAATGGGTACCATGAGTACGATGGGAACTATGGGCACGATGGGTCCTATGGGTCCGATGAGCGGTATGAGGGAAACAACAACCTATGGAGTTCGTCGCAGTTCGTTTAGTAACGAACCTTTGCCTTTGCAACATAGTCCTCTTAGTCCACATGGCCCAATGGACAGACCAATAATGGATCGTTACGGAAATACTACACAGCACTCGTCATTTGGTCGTGGCTATGGATCGCGTCATGGCTCACGACATGGATCTATGCAAAATCTGGCATCTCTTGCCCACGATATGGACAGATGGGATATAAGCATCCAGCGGCAGGATGGGAATACCATTACATTCCAAGTTCATGTTCCTGCAACGGCTCCTGTGGGGGTATGGAACTGCTGGGTACAAACCAACCGATTTGGCCAGCGTGATAATCGCCATGATTACAAATGTGATGAAGATATCTACATTTTGTTCAATCCGTGGTGTCGCGAAGATCCGGTTTACATGGATAATGAGTCGTCTCGAAAGGAGTACGTACTCAATGAACAAGGAAAAATTTGGTGTGGCACATGGCGCCAACCCAAGGGCAGAAAATGGATTTATGGACAATTTGACGACGTGGTTTTGCCAGCTTGCATGTACTTGCTCGAACGCAGTGGTTTGGAGCATTCAGAACGTGGTAATCCTATTCGTGTCTGCCGAGCTATTTCATCAATGGTACGTTAATGAAATAAGTACTCGTATGTTCAAATTGTGTCCTAAAGTCTATTGAAATTATATCTTTTTATATCGAATCATTACAGATTAATGCCAATCATGATGACGACGGTCTCATGGTGGGACGTTATGATGGAGAGTATAAAGACGGTGTAGCGCCCCATGCTTGGACGGGATCTGTGGCAATAATGGAACGGTACTTGACTGATGGTGGTCGTCCTGTAGAATATGGTCAATGTTGGGTATACTCCGGTCTTGTAGTCACTATTTGCAGGGCTTTAGGTATGACATGAAGACAACATGATTTTTAATAAGCCTAGGCTTGTTCTCGTTACTAACAAAAAATCTCTTGCAGGTATACCTTGCCGATCAGTAACAAATTACGTATCAGCCCATGATACGAACCGCACATTCACTGTCGATAAATATTTCGACCGCGATGGTAATGAAGTACCTAATGGTCCTGATGAGGATTGCTACGATTCATGCTGGAACTTCCACGTATGGAATGATGTTTGGATGCAGAGACCAGATTTGCCACAAGGTAAATTGCTCGATCTTACCATTATTATAAGTTTAAAGTTGATAAGGTTCCAATGGAATACTACATTCCACATTTAATAATTTTTAGGATACAGCGGCTGGCAGATTATTGATTCTACACCTCAGGAAGAAGCAGAATCAGTGTACCACTGCGGCCCGGCCAGTGTTGAAGCTGTGCGGCGAGGTGAAGTAGGCTTCCAGTACGACACGCCTTTCATGTTCTGTCAGCTCAATGCTGAACTCTGCCACTTCCAAGAAGAAGAAAACTCAGAATGGGGCTTTATTAGGATGGCATCGAACCAATACCAGTAAGTAGTAAACTCAATAGCTTTAGAATTTGTTAAGAATTTAGAGCCTCAGTCGTTAATTATAATATTTCGCATTTTTAGAGTCGGCCGAAAGATTCTTACCAAGAATCCCAATCGAGATGATGACGAAGGTGAAAGTGATATGCTGGAAATTACGCATGAATACAAGACAGTTGATAGTTCATCGCCAGAGCGACTTGCGGTCATTGCTTCTTGCCGTGGCTATCAGCGTTTGCAACAGTACTATGAATACCCTGATCGCAACTATGAAGATGTTTACTTCGACCTTATGGACATCGATATCGTGCCTTATGGACAACCGTTTGATTGCACCATGAATATCCAGGTTTATTTTCACTTTCTTCAATGTTTAACATAATGAATTATAGATATTTTGAACTCATGGTTTATATTGTTATTTACTTTGCAGAACAAATCGCATGAAGATCGTACCATCTGGTGCGTGTTGACTGCATCTTCATGTTATTACACTGGAGCCATTGCTTCGCGTCTAAGACGAGCTCAAGGAGAATTTATCGTACGTGCTGGCCAACGTGAAGTTCTGAAGCTGCATGTCTCTCCTCAAGAATACATGGATAAATTGGTAGACCATTCGATGGTTAAGGTGCATGCTATGGCATACGTGAAGCAGACGCGTCAGGCTTGGTCTGATGAAGACGATTTTCCGCTACATAAGCCCAGGATGCAAATTCAGGTAAATACAAGTAGTAGGTACTTAATCAGTAGGTATTATAACCATTTAGATATATTGACCTCCATCTTCGTTATTTGTTTGGATTGGTATGAATTCGTTCTTTTTGTCAACAGGTTAGAAACCAGCCTTGCATTGGACAGGAATGCCCAATCACATTCAGCTTCCAGAATCCGTTGAATGTTCACCTCACTGATTGCTACTTCACTTTCGAAGGAGCTGGTATACAGCGACCTCGACAGGTATGTAGCAGCTACCTGCACCATTCTTGCAATAGTCTCGAAGATACTCGATGGTCACGTTTTGCTGAGTGATATTATAATAAATGTTGTTATCATAGCCCTATATTCATCTAAAAGTAAGTATCCAAGTTTATAGGTTTTACCCTACTGGTTATCTATCTCACTTTCAGATAAGGTTCCGCGATGTAAAGCCGGGTGAGTTCGTCAACTACCAAGACAAGTTCGTGCCCCGCCGCCATGGGGAGCGCCGTATCGTCGTGACGTTCTCCTCGCGCCAGATGGACGAGATCTTCGGGTGTACTACGGTGAATGTGCGCGGCTAGCTAGCCCCCGGGCCTCGTGCGCTGTCTCCCAGAGCCTCGCCGGGGCCTTCTTCGCCACCTCAGCTGCAAATGGACCGATCCTACACTTCGTACGTTGCCCCTGATCAACACGTCTATGTTCAAGAAGAGGAGGTCGTAGTTTTGAAGTCCATTTGAATCGACGTGGCAAAGACGTTTAGTTGTTTCGTGTTTGTTGAACGTACGAGTGTTTGTTTCTCTTTTTTGTTATTTATTGTGAATCTCTTTAACGACATGGCTTTCTTATGGACTATATAGATGTTTTTCTACATGTGTGTGACACAAAGCACCGTTCATATAGATAAAAACTATAAAAAAAAAAGATTTGAAAATATCTTTCACATTTGTCACAGAGTGTTTTTATAATGTAATCATTTATGATAAGAAGATATAACCGATGCTTCAAGTGCCATTTATTTTGCTATGACTTTTTTAGTTCTTAAGATTTAAGGGAGTATAAGGATATATAAATAGTTTTTAATATTTGCATTTTATTAATTTTATATTAACAACATTATTATAATTATTAACAAAATATACTTTTCACTGTGTTTGTGTGTTTTTGGGATCTCAAAAATAAAAAGCATTCACTGCATAATGTTTATTATTTCTTCTGTCTTATATGAATGATACTAATATTATTTTTAATGCGAAGTTGGTCAGTCTATTTGTTTCTTACTTTTTCACGCAAAATCTACTTCGCATACTTATTTGTATAAAACTTTAATATGCTTATACTTCAGAATAACAAACAGGTGTAACCTTATCGGTTAAGAAAATTTTCGCAAAAGGTTTCGTCGAATTAACTGGGAGGTTTACATAAAACATAAGGAAAACAAACTTTGAATGAAACAAAAATTGAATCCGAACAGCTGATCTTAACCACAATAAAAATACAACTTCAAAACTATAAAAATATTACTTCCTTTATTTCTGTGAATAACTAATTGAGTTCTAAAGCCTAAGATGGTTTGGCCTACTCTAAGTATCTACTTTGAAATGTTCTACATGTCTATGTACAAAAATAGAAATAGAATTACGAATAGCTTACCCAGGACGTGCTTTGGCCGAGGTTTGCTTATGCTATTAACGTATTGAGGCTATGGTTAACATAAAATAAGGTAAGTGTAGTCTACATTGTTAGATTTTTATTACGAACGTAGTATTGATGTCCTTGTCTATTCATACATAAATACTATAAAAGCGCATTCGTACGTACCTATTAGGTACACTTTGTTAAGGTACAAACATAAAAAATATATAATTTAGTTTTTCTAATATATCTGTTCAAATGTAAAGCAAAGCCGGATTTGAAGTGCTTTCCATGTGACTAAAAATCTCTAAAAATAGTCGTAAATGAATAATATTTCTATTATAAAGTATAGAATATAAAAGTAGGTTGTGTTTTTTTTTAAATATTGATAACTATGGACCGTCCGCGACTTCGTCCGCATGGAAACCATATCAACCCCGCGGGAACTCCGGTATAAAAAGTAGCCTATATGTTACCAATTTTATCGTAATCTTTATATAATTTAGTTACTTAAAATAAAGAGTAACAAACATACATACATACTGACATCCTGACATACTCACAAACTTCCGCATTTATAATATTAGTAGGATTTGGCTCCTGCCTGGTTTTAAGTAACTAAAGGCTTCTGAAGTTTAAAAATTGAATATCAGTATCTACAAATATGTTTATGTTTAATCGAACTACAAGTATGAGATCTACCTATACTTATTGAAGTTATAATGTGGGTGATGTCATTTAGCGCCATGGAACCATTAATAGTATTACTAGCGCAAGGAATGTCGTAAAGAAGCAAATAAGTATCAAATACTTTTTTAATGGTATATATTTCATTAACATAGGTTCGTAGAATAGAGTGATGATTTACTGGTGACATATTTTCATGGAATTATAATTTATTGGAAGACAGGGAAAATCTAGTCGCCACTATTTTAGATTTAGGGACCATATAAAGTATGTTACATGATGAAGTGATGATGTCATTGGCAGTAAATTAACATAATCATGTGTGCCGCACACAAGCATTCATTATTTATCACTTAATAATCTGTCTATAAGGAAGAGAGTCACTTTTAGTTTTAAATTACTTTCAATAAGTACAATCTAAGCAGTAGGTATACATATACTATATACTAAGATGTATGCTACTCTGGTATCGAAAAAAGCATAAACATAATATACTGTATGTTATAGAGGTATGTATACTGTGGTACCTATGGTAGTTTCATCTTTTCCCGCACCCAGACTTAAGCAAATCTATTCAACCAAGGAAAAGTTTTATACATACATACATATAATCACGTCTGCGAGGCGTCCCACCCTTGCGGGGTAGACAGAGCCAACAGTTTTGACTTTAAGATAGAATTGAGATTCAAATAGTGACAGGATGCTAGCCCATCGCCTAAAAGATGAATCCTAAGTTTATAAGCCTATCACTAAGTCGCTTTTTACGACATCCATGGGAAAGAGAAGGAGTGGTCCTATTCTCTTTTTTATTGTAGCTACACGGCACAGAAAGGAAAGTATTAGGTATAAACTTAAGTACTTATTATTAGGTAGTCGATACGCTAGCATCCTGTCATAGTCTAAATTCTCAATCCAGCCAAATTACGTATCAGTACCTCTATCATTTTCATTCACTTTTAGTGCCCGACTAGTAAGTTGACCTATAGTACACTGCATAGATGGAAATCAAGCTTAGATACGGAAGGCGGACGGCTGGTGAACATTTTTCTCACACTATTGCTGTTTTTGTTTATATATTTTCCCTAAAGTTGTATTCCTGTTACATAAAACCAATAATATAATAAAGTACTAAAAGTTTATGGAAATTAGAGCAGTGAGTCATTATAGTTTAGTGAGTGTGACTAATTAAAGTAGGCTAATACAATACGTACTCGATGAACCGTGTCATCATCAATGTGAATGGGCTGCAACCTTCTGATAACAGGTCACACACGTAAGTACCTAAATGATCGAAGGTGCCGAGAAGCCCGCCATACGAATTGATCTCGCGCAGACGCGCGCACGCGCACCTATCGAAGTAGAAAATAATAATCTTTCGTGAGTGAATAGTTTAATAAAAGTTGTACGTTTTTAATTATAGCTATACGCAGCCATTTTTCGCGGCAGTCAAATAATATCTGACAAATTTGCTTAAACTATTCGACCCAGAAGCAGAAGACCAAAGCGCAGCTTTTTAAAAAAATATTCACTACTCTGTATGTGATAAGTGTTAAGTGGTAAACAATCCGAGTATCGTGGTATTGATAGGATTTATGAATTTTGTGAATTATAACGGACTATGGGCGCAGTAAAGAGTAAGTTGGCGTCAGCTGCTGGGTGCTGTTATAGATGTGCCTGCTGCAAGAGCTTCAAGAGCGAGTCTTATGATCTCAGGGATCTGCCGAGACCTCCTCGATTGGACAGTTCAAATGGTAAGTTAAACATACTAGACTAATTTTGTTTAAAGGAGTCAGTAAAACTGTGTACATAGGAAAAGGTGAATATGGTTGCCACCATCTTTTTAAAATAAATTGGTAGCTTAATGTTCCCTTGATCGACTTTAACCATCTGAGGGTATAATAATAGCTGATTACCAGAAGGTATATGTTTTTTGGCTTACAGACCAGACCAGAAAAAGGTCAAGGAAGAATAAAATAGAAACCCGTTCTTTGAGATTACGTCAACTTATAAATATGCATGAAGATTAATAGCAAGGTGAAAGGCTTTTATTATTTATCAAATTTTTACGTATTGAATATTTGTTATTTAAATACTTATTTTAAGTTTTATTTGTAAATTAATTGATTTTTATTATTCATTAGACATGTTTTAAATTACACACGAAATACTTCCCTTCTTATTTAAATTCAAATTAGTCTTCAATGATAAATATATCTAAGGCGTACCTACCTAGTGAAATTGAAATTATCGTCAGTTACATCCGGATGAGTGATTGTTGAATAACAGAGCGTTAAATTAATTTTAGTTTATTAGGCAGAAACTTGGTATAAGTATGAAGGTACTTAGTTCGAACTAATACTTAGTGACGAGAGAGATTTTTATAAAATGTTGAAGTGACAATTTTTTATAGTACCTAGACATTCTAAACCTTAAGTTACTTTCAAAAATACAAAGTTTTACTCATTTTATATACATACATAAAATCACGCCTTTTTCACGGAGAGGTAGGTAGAGAGAACATCTTTTCACTTGCCAATATCTCTGCAAACGTCTTCAGCTTCATCCACATTCATAACTTTCTTCATGCAAGTTCATGCAAGCTTGACTTGACCTTTTGCCAGGACATCCTTAATTTTTAACTATAAAACCTATGCTAAGTCCTATCCAGATATAATTTCTCGCTGCGCACAATAACATAAATTCGTCCAGTACATGTTGAGTAAATTTTTCACAAATGAGTACATATAATATAGTGTGGTGCCCGGCACCAATAGAAAAAAGAATAAGACCACCCCATCTCTTTTCCATGGATGATGTAAAAGGCGACTAAGGGATAGGCTTATAATAAATAAACAAATTTCATTTATTTCAGACAACAAAGATCCATATACAATTTTCAATAAAATCAAATAGATAAAATTAAATCAAATCTTATAATAATAATAAACTTGGAATTCTTCTTTTAGGCGATGGGCTAGCAACCTGTCACTATTTGAATATCAGTCTTATCAAGACTGTTGGCTCTGTCTACCCTGCAAGGGATATAGACGCTATTATATGTATGTATGTATTATATAACTAACTAGACACTAAATGAGTGTGAGGAAGTAGGTTCTTATAGAGTGGAAAATGTAAATCAAAGAGCTATATCAGAAAATAGGTCGATGTTGCACAAAAGAAATAAACATTAACCTGAGATTTATATTCCATCATCTTAAGAAGTTGTTTCAAAAATAAATCCAGTTAATTTGACCGCCGTCGTCTGCGAAGTCAGAGTCTGTAATAAGCTTATGTTAATAAAAATTTAAGATAAAAAGATAGGTATATTTTTTATCGCATGTTCATAGAGAGTAATTACCTATATTTTGTTTGTCGTAAATGATATTTATAAAATACTGAATTTGACAAAATTTGGCAAAGAAAAAGAATTTGACGTTCAGTGTAAAGTTATTTTCTTAATGGAAATTATTACAAAAGAAAAACCTTAAGAAAAACTCTAGTCGAGAAAAAGAGTAGGTATTAACTTATCTACATTTTCTCTCAGTGCAAAATTGTAAATATTTAGTTATGAAATTAATAGGGTTGATATGAAGATCTGTTTTGGGTATTTTCATAATGCTAACAAATATAAATAAATATAAATAAAATATGAATTTAATGAAATCATGGAGGAGTAACTATAATCGACCCACGTCATGTGAGTAACTTATTAAAGACAGGCCATTTTTGGATTCAACAAGGTATTTCTTGATAAATTTTTTTATTTGGAACTAATAAAAACCTCTTCTTGATATTCCATTCCCACAAATTTTATAATTATGATGACCTAGTTTTCCCATGGAAAATTGTACGTGTTTGGCGTATATCCAGATTTGAGAACATTGGGACCGTGCAACTCAGTAACAATATTTATGTAAACTGGCTTATAAACTTAGCATGATATTGTTTTTTGTGGCATGATTTACGATAATATTGATTACCTACTTTAGCATGATCAAGTACAGATAAAAATATTGACCTATATCGAATCTACAATGTCATAATAAAAATATCAACGTATGATACCTTGCTGAAAGTTATGCAACATAACCTTATTTTTCATAATTACCTATTCTATAATAATGAAGAGTTTATAAAGTCGTTAAGAGCGCAGTCTTAGATGCTTATCATGATACGTCTATTGATCGATTTACCAAGACCTACATACCTAACAAATCTTCACACAAAACCATAATTATATACCTACGTGATGTTGCAATAATTAAATTTAAAAAAAAGAAAATATCAACTTTGACGGCCTCTGTGGCTCAGCGGTAGTACCTACGCTTGTCTGTGACACCGGAGGTCCTGGGTTCGAATCCCGGCCAGGGCATGATGAGAAAAGAACTTTTTCTGATTGTCCCGGTTCTTGGATGTTTATCTATATAAGTATTTATTATAAAATAATAGTATCGTTGAGTTAGTATCTCGTAAAACGAGTTTCGAACTTACTTCGACGCTAACTCAATGAGAGTAATTAGTCAAAAAAAAAAAAAAAATATCGTCGTTTACTGTTTACCTCAAAAATTGCAAAGCTAAAAAAATTTTGGATATCCGTGTTTAAGCTTAGATTGTTTGCCGAAAGATATACGACCTTTGACACTCTCCTATCTATGTATGTGACTAATTCATTCTTCTTATGAATATATAGGTACACTTTAACTAATAAAAAACAATAAGCTCTGATGATTCATTCAATGAATAATTACATACCTACACACATACAATCACGCCTTTTTCCCGGAGGGGTAGGCAGAGACTACATTTTTCCACTTGCCACGATCTCTGCATACTTCCTTCGCTTCACCCACATTCATAACTCTCTTCATGCAAGCTCCGTGGTTTCGGGTACTCTAATAATAATAACGATTATTTTTAGGCGTAGGGACATGACGACCCCATCGCCCTCTGTGGAAGGTTTTCCTAGTTTGGCAGCTGTGGAGGGGCTGTCCGTTAGCGTATCCCAATGGTTCATCAAGGGACAGATCTCCATAGCTGCAGCCATCTCACTTTAGAACAAAAGGTACCAAAGGGCCTCTTCATGTTGGCTTCAGCTCCATGAACGCCTCCCAAATGACCTTTATGGTCCCTATGGGCCCGTGCACATTTTACGTGTACCAACATAATAATGTGAATAGTTGCTTCATCATATTGAACGAGATCATATTAAAATACCTGTTTATGAGGGAGAATTCGGCATTTATTTAGAGCTCTAGTTAGGAGAAACGCAAAGTACAGGATTGTGCAACTGATTCTTCTTCCTCCTGGCATTAGTCTCGGTTGCATTCTCATCACTCTGGAGAGGACTCCGGGGTATGCCTTTGATCATGGATCTTGAATTGGGTGAGTCAGAATCTTGCGCAATTTTATTACTCCATTTACTGATTTTGTGTCAGTAGGTCTAATTGGCGTAGGTCAAATAATGATACGAAAGCTTAAATTTTAGCTTAAACTAGCTGTGCCCGCGACTTCGTCCGCGTGGAATAGTTATTTTGGGCATCATTGAAGGATGAGTAAATTTCCTCGTTTTTTTCACATTCTCCATTATTTCTTCGCTCCTTATAGTTGCAGCGTGATGTTATATAGCCTAAAGCCTTCCTCAATAAATGGTCTTCCTGAGATTAGCGCGTTCAAACAAACAAACTCTTCAGCTTTATAATATTATAGATTATATCAGAACGATATTGTGGTTCTATGTGTCTAATATATGGCAAATGTGTTTTAAACATTCAATGAAATCTTAAATATTTTATTTTTCGCTTTGGATCTAATGATATAAAACTGAATATGTACCTACTTGATTATCAATGTTAGAATTTTTCTAGGTAAGTAGGTATCCTTCTTTTTCAGGCTGAAAGATCTAATGATCGGATGATTGTAACACACCTATTATTTTTATTTTATTCTACTTGTATTAAAATTTTAATTTTAACCAGGCGTTTCATGACCGCCATAACATGCAATTACTTAACTATTGGTACCTACACTTGTTTCAACAAACAGATAGATACCTATTTGTAGCTTTATGTTTAGCCACTACAAATATTTTCAGTTACAACAAAAATAAACGAAATTTAGTAATATTATTAAACAATGTGAAGCGACACGCTCTTTGCTACTTTATCTTAAAAATCGTTTGTACTCTGTTAATTATTTCTCTTTGAATTGTCTAGATGATTTTTACAATAAATTAAAAGATAATAATAGTTTGTACTGTTAAGCTAACCGGTACACGGTTCAAAAACCGAGCATACTCTCAGTGCGGAGGAATGGTTTATGAGATATAGCCCGGCTGTGAGATGTTGTCACTCACTAGTCAAGGTGAACTAGCTGGCTTCATGCCTCCGGCTCTCGGCTGGTAAACAAAACACGCCATTGACCGCCTCGGTTTTCCGCATTGTACGACGTATTTCGTGACATCATTTCTGTGTTACATCTTACGAGGTTTTATGTCATCTTGCGGCCGCTTTTTCGCTAGTCATATCATGATAGCTAAATTAGGCACTAAGCGTTCAGCCCGTTCACGTGAGAATTTCGGAAATACCTTGTCTTAGAGCCTTTCCAGAGCACATAAGGAACCTTCATGTCATATTTATAGACCTAGCGAAATGTACTGTGCGTTGTCTCGCAGTCAGTCACTGAGTAACGGTAGAGTCTTATACATACTTATTTATTTTGGTACGCATCTAATATATCATTTCTGTATAACCCGAAGTCAGATTTTGAAATCTGACCAAAATCGGTCGAACAGTTTTGCTAAAACAGAAGGCGTCTGGTCACTTACTAGAACCAAGTACTGTTTGGCTCAAATAGTGCACAAAGTACTTACATTATAGATTTGACAAGATAATTTGCAGGTAAAGTAAAGTAAATTGAAAGCTTAATTTTGGTTTTGTAACCTGAATGCTGTTTCAATGATCAAGCCTTTATTTTTAGATTATTTTTCTTTGGATAAAGTTTACATTAAACTAAAAGTTTATTAAGAGTTGTTATTTTCTTTTCATTTGACTAAATACAGTTTGTAATATTTGGGGATATACGTTTATAGTTTAAATAGTTTATATACATTTTGGTACATCCAAAGTTAAAGAACGTTAGTAAAATTAACTGTACCTACACGGAAGTAAAAAACGACGAGTTAATTATTGCCACAATTCACGCGTAGAACGCAGAAATCCCTTGAGAAGTCTTTGAAATCGAGACCGTTCGTATACAATTAGAATATTAATTTATTTTGAAAGAACGCATGACAAAACTGCGTAACTGAAACTGCTTGAAATATGTCAGAAATAATAAAAATAGAAAATAATAATTATGTAAGTTGTATCTTCCAATAGAAATCTGAATAATTTATTTAGAATTCTATGTTATTGACTTTATCTCCTTGTCTATAATTACACAATTTACAACAATTACTCATGTGCAGTCAATGGATTGATACTTAACTCGCATTTGTTAAGATAGCTTATTTAAATATAATTTGTTGTTGTAGAAGATAGTTATAATATTAGTTTAAAAACTAATAATAAAATTTATAAGAAAAAAATATATTACAGGTACTTACTTCAATATTAACGTACGAGCATGTAAAGCTTTTCGGTAAATGGGTACTTTTTATTTCGAAACTTCCACGAGTTTAATGCCCCGGGTAAAAACTATGTTACATACGAATGTGCTATGGTGCTTTTTATTGCTCAATTAATCAGAGATATTACTGTTTCTATAGTAGTTTACAATAATTAATCAAATGCACGAGCATCTGCATTGATGGCAACGAGGATAACCATAATAGGTGTTAGCCCACGTTGTAACCGTCTATGGATTGTGTGGGAAAATTAAATGTTCTTCATATGAAACCATTAACGGTATAGAACGTCTCTGCCTACACAGTCACAGGTAATAAAAACCAAATGAGAATCAGACTTCTAGAATCCTAGAATGTTTGTATATTGTACGGTCTTCACTGACAGTTCCGGTTTACAATTCATTATTTCTTTCTCTGGTCCTGGGTGCGATACCCAACGCGGGCAAATATTTTTTTACCTACTTCCACAGAAATGGTGTATGTGTTGTCCATACCAATCAATCAAAGCTAGAGCTTACATTAAGCCGTATCATCCCCATACCTCATTATTCCCGAATAGGTAGGCAGAGATTAGGTACATCTTTCTACGTGCCACAATTCCCGTATGCTTAATTAAGTTTTATTCAGTGATCAAGTTTTTCGTGGAATCTTCGTTTATATATTATATACTAGACCTGACTTTTCACCAGAACATCCTCGAATTGCGTGTAACTCATATTGATTGTCCGTATCATTGGCCAGTAGGTATAATTTAATAAGATCTATATAGGACGGAAGGTTAATTGATGTTAATAGAGACGACAAAATTATTATGTTAGGTACTGGTTTTGTTTCCTTGTCACATCCATTGTTGACTATTTACTATGCACTGAATCACAAAATAAATCTAAGTACCAAACTGATAATTTGACGCAAAAGTTGTAAACTTTATGTGACTGAACAATCTATTTTCTCAATCGTGATCACAACTTTGGCCCATTGATTAGATATATGACTAATATGGTCCAACCTTGGATTTGTCAATGAATATAGATTCGTTTCTTGGTAACGGGATGTAGCGTTTCGTCTTGTTGACTCAATGACATCATCGCTTGTGGTGGTATAGCTTGGCAGCCGAGCCTGGACACCACAGTCGTCTGCGGCATGCAAAAAGAACGGCACGTTTTCTAACACCGCAGGAAATTGAAAAGTAACGCGATGATATTTTTGAGAAAGTTACGGCAGTTTGTTTGAGAAATTATTCAAGTAGTTGAATATTTTAAGGAAAAATGGAATATTTTAAGAACTTGTGGAGGCATTATTTTGGAAGGCGTCATAAATATATTATCGTGCCATTTCAACCAGGTATTTTCATAATTAAGTTTAATAAGTTTCGTATGTGTATTTTACGATTTAATTGTAATAAGATTCGATGTTTGATCCTATTATTAATAATAATCATATCAAACATCGAATCTTATTACAAAGGTGAATGTTTTACTTTTTTTACGATTAAAATATTAATAAAAAATAATGAACACAGGTAACCTATTTCAGTTTGTTTATAAGTCTGGTGATCCTTTACGGTTGATAAAAATTACAGTTAAACCCCATACTATTATTTCTTAATTTAATGATTGGTAATTGTAAATTCAGTGTTCGATCATTTGGCGGGCATCCAACTATAGAGCTGCGAAAATTTTGAGTAATGACGAATATACCACGATTCTCATTGAATAGTTTGATTAGCACTTATGTGTCCAAGGTGAATCAGTTGCCGTTTTGAATTTCATTATTCAGTTTGAAATGTTATACATAGTGTAAATGAAATTCATATAAAACTAGGTTTTACTTTCATGAGATACATTTGTGTTTTCTTAAGTTTTATTTTACTAGGACAAACCTATAATATAGATAAAACAAGAACTCATCAATTTTATAGGGCTTTTAATAAAATCTATGAATGTTTTACGTTTTAGGACCACATTGACTATCTAAGTATATAGTCAATACAAGTACTGCAGGATAAATAATACTTATTATGTACTGTAGTTATACTATAAGTAGGTACATACTTCAATTATAATAAGGTGACTTCGCCTACATGAACGACTACCTGTTTAATGTTATCTTGCTGTGCATTAGTTAAGTAGGTACCTACCTACTTTTCTTCCAGTGTAACAAAGTCAATAAAATATTCTTTTTTGAATGGGATCTTCTTTTGGCGAACAGCAAGCAACTTATGACTATATCTGAATATTTGATAGGACACTCTCAGTCTATCTCATATCTCTCTCTATCTATTTCACATTGAAAAGTACCCTTCTTGATTTTCAACGTATCATTGATTAGAATAAAAATAAACGGTTTTTTCTAAACCTACTCTTTATTTAAATAATTACAAAGAGTATTCGCCTCCTTGCTACTGCATCATACCCTAATTTAATTATTTATTATTATTCAGATGTCATCGATGGCACCAGAAAAGGCGTCCTCGCTATCCAAGGCATCGACTTTTGCAATGATACGAACGGCGAGAATCATCACACCAGCAAGTTTAACCTCATGACGAGGACTGTCGACAGATGTCTGGTAGTGCGACGAGGTCAGGCGTTCAAGTTGGATCTGCTTCTGAACCGGCCATACGATCCCGATAGAGATGCCGTCTCCTTCATTTTCTATGTAGCAGGTAGGTACTAAGGTCGATAGATCTTTCTTTTTTATTCGTTGAAACAAGAATGGTCCAAAAGCGGTGTAAAATATTCAGGTGTATTCTTAAAGTATTCATAAATGGAAATTTATAAATGTTTGATGTCTGTTATTTTTTTATTTATTTTTTCCATGTAGATGTAGAAAAACGTGGACCATCTGATGACACATCAGCAGCTGTTCCATTACTTGAGAAGGGAACGGAAACTTTGGGAGCATGGACTGCAGTGTACGAAGGCCAAATGGATTCTCACCTGATGGTGGCGGTGACGCCCGCTGCAGACTGTATCGTAGCTGCTTGGCGTCTTGACATCGACACTAGGCTAGCCGATGGAGGATCATTAAGCTACACTCATCCTCAGCCTATATATGTACTGTTCAATCCTTGGTGCTTAAATGACAGCGTTTATATGCCAGGTAATCTATCTCTCAGTGGGTCACTACAGATTATTGAAAGTTTATTATTATATTGTCATCCTGTGGAAACGAGACGAGCACTGTATGAAGAGACATACGAGTATGATGAATGCGGATGGAACGAAAGTAATATGCAGAGATCGTGGAAAGTGAAAAGATATAGTCTCGGCCTGCCTCTCCGGGAAAGAGGCGTGCTTTCTTGTGTGTTGTATTTTCGTTTTTTTTTTTTAAATTGGAAATTATACATTTTAGGTCACAGCCACCGCGAGGAGTATATTCAGGAAGATGGTGGATTAATGTTTAGAGGTGTGTACAATCGGATCAAGCCTACTCCATGGAATTATGCACAGTATGAGAAGGATATCTTAGATTGTTCTCTTTATCTAGTCAGAGAGATTGGAAAAGTAAGTTATTAAACTTTTGACGTTCCCGTTTTCACTAGCCTTATGTTATTTTATTAAGATTTGGTTTCGCTATAGCTACTTCTGTACTATAGCGAAATCTAATCTTCTGAGGTATTTGACCTGTATCTCTTAAAGGTTCGTCCGTGTCCATATTTCCATCCTGTTTTTGGTTTAATGTCTGAAGTATTTAGATTCAAAATGAAAAGTAACCAACCAAATTAAAATTTTATGACAAATCGTTACTCTGAATTAAATTATTTACCAAAATTTTTCAGGTTAAAGGGCGGGCTCGAAGCGATCCTATCAGAACAGTGCGGGCTCTTTCGGCTGCTGTAAACGTTCAGGATGACAATGGAGTGTTGTTTGGAAACTGGGCCAAAGATCTCAGTGACTACAGCGGAGGGACTCATCCGCTGAAGTGGGTGGGGTCGTTGATGATATTACAGAAGTATTACGAAAAGAAAAAACCGGTAAAATATGCCCAGTGTTGGGTCTATGCCGGAGTATTAACCACAGGTTGGTATATTAACAACCGTTTATAAGATGGGTAAGGTCTAGGTGAATTGCAGAAGTTTAAATCAATGGTCCATATAATAATTATACAATTATACAAATATATCTGTTTGTATTATTATTATATGGACCATTAATTTAAACTTCTATTACTAGGTACTTGGATTATAAAATTTAAATGACTTTTTTGCTTATTTGTTTGATAAAATTTGGTAAGTACAGTGATAAATTAGACCGTTAGAAAGAACAAAAGATCATATTTTAGGTGAACAGTCTCGGCAACTACTAAACTAGCTTCTAGTTCCACTATTTATATAAAATGACGTCTTAAAGCGTAGGTGAAAGAACATGACATTCATTAACTTGCCTTGTTATAGTATGTCGAATATCTGATGTTTTCCATTTATCAATGGAAGTAATTAGCATGCCAGTTTCTAAATAATAGTGCCTACGCATGTCTGAAGGTGGTCATCCAACCCAACCAAATAGATAAATAAAAGAAGTTTTAAAAGGTTATGGGAGCTAATGAACCCCAATTATTTACCATTTGTATATATCGGGTGTAGAGAAAATCCTACTCACCAATTATACACAAACAGTTTAATGATACCTATTTACATATCTGCTTGTGAATAATGCCTGAGGGCTAATTTGAACGGGACTTCCCTGACAGTTGAAGTTAGACATAATGGTATCTATACGAATTCTTTACTTTCAATGATTTTTTAAAATAATACTTTAATAATACTATTTCAGGTCATTAAAAAATACAACACAGTACAGTACACAGTTGAAGACACAATGGCCTACGAATCCTTTACTTTCGATTAAATTTTAAGGCAATACAGGCGATAAAACATTACGTACAAAATTACCGAGTATTGCGGAATACATCAATACGCGGCGATAATTATCTGTCATCAGATAGACAGTATGCCTGTGTGTTTTCTTGTGTGGTGTATACCTTAACCTGGATTCCTCCCCCTGCTTTTGATAATGTCACTTCAGCTTGTTTATTTTTAATTAAGTAGGAAGTAGATATAACTGTAATATTGTCACTAGTTTGCAGGGCGCTGGGCATCCCATGCAGGCCGGTGACAGGGTTTGATGCTGCTCATGACAGCCAAGGTAGTCTGACCATCGACATTATCAAGGATGAAGAAGGAAACACCCTGGAGGAGTTCACCAGGGATTCCGTGTGGAATTACCATGTTTGGAACGAGGTGAGCTATTTCTATTGTATGCGACGGCGGGCGTCGAATTTCTCCCGTTACTTCAAATTTATTAGTCTATTACATAATTTTCTTGTAGTTATTCCATTCGCGAAATTCTGAATCGAGCCGTAGCTCAGGGAAAGTTTTTGTTTCATGACACAACTTATTATGACTATTGTCTTAAATCTGCCTGTATTATTTATAATACATTCGATAGGTAACAAATCTTCCGTCAAACATGCATTTACCTACCTAACTCGTAAATGCATATTTGACGGATGATTTAAGACAATAGTTGAAAATTGTTTTTAGATCCACAACAGTTAACATGGCAACCCAATCCAACAACCGAGGTCAGCTTCATCACATTCGCACATTTTGTTTGTTTTTATCTCAGGCATCTAGTTTGTTTTACACTCGAATTCTAGGCATGCAAACATTTGGTATTGTTACATCTGGTTATTACAAATCGTATTTCTGTCGTGATATGTAGATTAGCAGAACTATAAATAGTTTCCGCGTCTTAGTCATAAACTCTACGCTGAGAGTAACCAATTTCGATATCAAATACTCAGAATAACTCAGGTTATGAGTTCAGATTTGGTCTTGAACACATGTTTATGATTTGGCATTGAGCAACAATGAACGAAGTATGTAGGCGGGCCACCTTGTGCAGCACATTTCTTTAAAAAATGTTTGTAAGTATACACAAGTCAGCTTACTATTATTCCAAAAAATCATATGAAAAAGTAATTATGATATCGACTATATCTACTAAGGCCCTGCTTAGGAAAAAACCTAAATATGTCAATGTTGTGTTTATTTCCTAAAGGCTTTTAATAAAAGTTATTTTTTTCATCGCAGGTTTGGATGGAACGTCCCGACCTGGGTTCAGATTACGGTGGTTGGCAAGCTATCGACGCTACTCCTCAGGAGACTTCGGAAGACATGTACCGGTGTGGACCCTCATCTCTTCGAGCGGTCAGGGACGGTGAACTTCAGAGACCTTACGATACTGGCTACGTGTTCGCACAGGTCAACGCTGATAAGGTAATTTCGCTTTTACTGAGTTAAACGTAACAGAGTCTTATCAAAAGTGATTTCCATTTAATGATTACTTATAGGGCATAGTAAAACTTAAAGTTTTTCTGTTTGGTCAGCTGGTAGACTGGTAGAGAATGCAAAACGGTAATAAGTTCGTTCTTTGTACTTACAGTTTTTTTTGCAATAAAATGTTAAATAAATAAATAGTACATCTCTTTATAGTTGATTTTGTGAATCAAATTAGTCCGTTTAGTGCTTGATTAACGATAGAATACCAAATTTATTCCGTGTTTTTTTTTCATAAAATTTCAGATTTTATGGAAATATTCAGGGGAAATTCAACCATTGAAACTGTTGGCAAGAGATACAACATCTATTGGACAAAATATTTCAACAAAATCTATCGGGAAAATGGACAGAGAGGTAATTATTGCATTTTTTAACTTACACGTGGCGTATATTTTCAAAGACAACAAGGCAGCATTAGCCTACTCAACTCGGCTACGCAAATATCCTAGTAAGAAGTAGTATCCATATTAAAACAACAGGCACCACAGCTGTGTATTTTTCGGCGCCTGAATATAAATTTATTCAGGTATTTTAAAAGCTATGAAGTTTTTAATATTTAATTATCACGGAATTAAACAATAATCCCAACTCATATTGTAAATGCGAAAGTAAGTTTATTTGTAACCTGTGCATCTACTGATTTAATCTAGGTACTTTTTACAATAATTCAGAGTCTGCAGAAGGACATGTGGTACCTTTCATCTCGATATAAACGTTACGGACCGACTATATGTGACGTGACTAAATATAGTATTGAGACTATAGTTCCCATGGGATTTGCGAAAAACCTAAATTATTTTGTAGGTGGCGTAAAATTTGTTGGTTTTTGTAGATGGCGCTAAAAGCTAGTAGTAGCTAGTATTTATACAGTAGATCCGTTTCTCTTTTCGCGCAGTTACAAAAGTCAATCATATATTCATTCCTATGATGGGAGTAGATCAGTTTTTTTTACTCTAGGCTTTAAGTACAGCAAAATAATTATAGTAAAGCGAATGAAAATTATTATCAGGGAAGCAATAACTATGTCGTTAGACTATGCAGCAATAGAATTTATTACTAACGAGTATCATATGTGATTACAATTTCCAGGACATCACAAGTCTATACAAATATCCCGAGAGGACGTGGGAAGAGCGAGTAACGATGGAAAAGGCGTTGCGGAAGTCGCAAAGCATCTTCGCTCGATATTACCTCAATGACGCATTCAATGACATTGTTTTCGATTTCGAACTAAGGGATGACATAAAGATCGGTCAGGACTTCAATGTTGTAAGTATTTTTCACATATTACGTTTGTGTAAGTAGTTGTAGATGCCGTGTGGTTATGTGTACTTGAGAATAGAACCACTCCCTCTTCCCGTTGCTGTAAAAAGCAGCCAAAGAAATAGGCGCATATTCAACTGGTGCAAGTTTCTATGCTAGTTTTTTAGCGAAGAGAAAACATGTGCCAGTAGTTTCTCTTCGCGTTCAGATTGTAAAATTCAACTAAGGGAAAGACTTATAAACTTAAGACTCTTCTTTTAAGCTTGCTAGCCCAACCAGGTTGCTACCTGTTACTATTAGAATCACAATTCCTGTATTAAGCGAGTGGCCTTCCAGTCTTTTCGAGATTGTTGATTCTGTCTACCCATAAGGAAAAACAACATGATTATACCTATGTATGTTTGTATCCCAGTAGGTATTCTTAGCTGTTTCAGGAACTCAATATCTGATTAAATTATTTCAATAACTATAACGCTCTTAATTTTTACAGATTTTGCATATAAAGAATCGATCGTCAGAAGAACAGCATCAAGTCAAGGGAACCCTGAGGGTGGACACAGTCACGTACACGGGGGTAACAGGGGATGGGGTGAAGAGGTACGAGTTCGACGTTAAGGTCGCACCAATAGCGAAGGAAGAAGTGAAAATGCTTGTGACCTTCGACGACTATTACTCAAAACTGGTTGATCAGGTGAGAATTAAAAAAGAATAAGTCATTTTTATCTTTATTTTATGTAGAGTCGGTCTTTCTGCCTTATTTGCTTTATCGTGTGTGATATCTAAGTTTGTAGTTTACCTTAATTTTTTTGATCCATGACGCTCGTAGATTCTCAACATATTTAAACGGTTACTTGTAAAATATCAACAACCCCGAAACATCGTCATGATAAAACACAACTGACGTATGAATAGATCAACATTGTTGAACCTAAATTGCTATGGGTTGATTTTCTAAAAACTATTTGACTAATAAAAAGAAATAAAATAAACAATGAGAAACAAAACTGTGACTTTATCGTCAATTCATCAATCTCTACTGACATTGTTTACTTATTTTCAGGCATCATTCAACATTGCTTGCCTAGCGTCGATAGTTGACAAAAACTTCGACTATTTCGCGCAAGATGACTTCAGAGTGCGAAACCCAGACATCAAGATTGTGATCGACGGGAAACCTGTCTCTAAGAAGGAATTCACGGTCACCGTGAAGGTGGAAAACCCTCTGCCTATCCCGTTGAAGAGTGGCAAATTTTATATTCAGGGACCTGGCTTGGATAAGCAACTTAAGATAGAGTTAGACGAGGTAAGCTTTTGATTTTTATTGTCAATATATATAATAAAGGGATTTTTCCAGACCTTCATACCTAGTTTAGGCTTAGGTGAGAGCTATGCATGTATTTATAGACAAAATGATCAAAAGCCTCTTCTTAGATTCTTTTATTAAATATAAAGATTTAATTTTGAAAATAGAATAGACACTACTTAACAATCACATACCGAAACTAATACAAATAAACAAATTAAACAATTACATATCGAAATAGTGGTATTGAGATAACATTGCTAAGCAAAAACTACGAAATCATCATTTAATTACATAAAAAAACATTAAACATTTTCAGAATGTCGCCCCTGGAGCCTTCGCAAAAGCCGAATTTAAGCTGACACCTCCGTGGGCTGGGCGTCACCAGATCTCAGCTAAGTTCAGCTCCAAAGAGATGAAGGATGTAGACGGATTCCTATCATTCATTGTTGCCATGCCGCCAGAGACAAACGGATACTCCACAGAGACTAATGAGAGTCACCAAATATAAATACCTACTGTCATATTATATCAATTGGAAATACATAGTTACTTTATGTATATGTACATTTCTATCTGGAACAAGAATGTTAAAATCAGTGATGATTTGTGTGGAAAAACTTTACAACATAGTACATAAAATCACCACGCCTCTTTACCGGAGGGGTAGGCAGATACTAGATTTGCTACGATCTCTGCATACTTCTTTCGCTATAATGTAACAACTTATATTTTTAAATGGCAATTTTAAATGCGACCAAAAAGTGTACTTCTGAAAAGGTAAATTTAACTACTTAAAGTTTATACCTACTTAAAACCTAATTTACAGCATTGTTAATAATGAAATAAATCTTGTAACAGGTATGTAATATTTTTCTGAATACAAGAAATGTTATGTGACGACTACCTACAGTGGACGCCTAGTTAGTACAACAATTTGATTTCTGTATAATATTTATGACTACAATATTTACTACGATATTTTTAAATAATAGCTACAGATGTTCAGTTTATGTAAAGTGTAGTTTTAAGCTATCCTTAGATATTTATTGTTTTAGAAGATAACATTAATGTTAAGATATTAAGAGCAATAATAATGTAACTATAAAAAACTAAATATATTTAAAAAAGTAAAAAATACAGAACCTGAGTAATACTTCGTTGATTATATACCTAATAAATTATTTAATTAATTCAACTGAAGAGAAGCGCTAAAATATTGAAGAAACAATAAGCTAAGCTCTATTTTCTATGTAGGTGCCTATATAATTTTAATCTTGATTATATGAGATCAGGAACTTCAGGGTTATCAACGAATTCCGGTGAAGGTTGTTTTTCTCCAAGTTGAATCCTAGGGTCTATATAGACTGGCTTGGTGACTGTTTTATTCATTTTTGTAAAATCCAGAATATTGTCAGCTGGCCCTATTTCTAAATATTCTCTTTTGGTCTGATCCGTATTTATTTGACAATCCTTTGGGGTGTGATCCGATATAAATGGAGCTTTTCTCACACTGAGAGTCTTAGGGTTCTTTATAACCACGTTTGTCTTTGGCATGGTGACTAGTAAGTGCCCCGTTGTTTGCGAGCGCTGTGCAGTTGAGTTAGTAGTGTCAACTTCTTCCGGTAGATGGAGTTGGAATATTTTGCCTCTAATCAGCACCCGGACATAATTGGGCTGAACATCAACATCTACCAAACTTGTATCTAAGTGTTTATAAACAGCTAAATCTAATACATATTTATCAAGTTCCATATCATTGAACGTAAAGTCTATTTTCGCCTGATTAATATTAAAGGGTCTACCATCTGAAGCGAAAAACTTAAATTGCCGTTTCTCCTCCTCTTTTATTTCAGGTTCATAGCTTTTAAGCTTTAGTTGACGCATTTTTTCTATTTCATGACGAACTTCAGGTGCATGTTCACATTTCTCAGCCCAAAATTTCTTATTTCGTTCATCAGGATCCATATTTTTGTACTCATTTTCCCATTTATCCGAAATATCTCGTTCAAGTCGAGATTTTTGTTTCCTTCGCTGATGTCTGTAATTTTCTTGTTCAAATAAAATATCAGATTTAATAATTTTTATGTTTTGTAATGCTTTTATTCTATCAGATCTTTCAATATCTTTGCCATCAAGACTTGTAAGTTGTGGTAACGTTCCAATAATAAAATCCCTATAGTTATCATAATCAGTGCAAGGGTTTCCAGTTAGATATAAGTTTTCTAAATTATAATTGTCTACTAGATTCTCCACACTTACTATTTCCCCAATGAAATTCAAAGTTAGATCTAACTTTTGCAATGATTCACATCTTTCCAGATTTTCTATAATTTCTATGTTATTTAAAGCCAAATTAAGATATGTCAAGTTCTTTAACTTATTAAGATTTTCTATTTTAGCTATTAAATTACTTTGCATCAAAAGAATTTTCAGTTTCGGACACCAGTCTTGTATGAACTCGATTTTCTCAATGTTCTCTTGGTGAAGTGAAATTTCTTCTAAGGGACCGAGAAGTCTATCATGATGTTCTGCTTTATTTCGCACCATCTGCACAGTTATTCTCACCATTATTACGAAGAAAATAAAAATTACTATATGATCCTGACCAAATTAAGCAACGTCAAGTTGTAACAAATAAAAATCATAACAACGGTTGCCAAAGCGAATATAAACAGATTCATTGGTTGCTAAGGTACTATTTACAATCTACCTATAAGGAGCCACTAACCCTTCTGTACGACCACGACCACTCTGACAAGAGTGTAACGCATAAGAAGAATAAGGAGAAATCGGAAGAGTTAAATCTTAAATGATGGGTTAATTTTGTTGGATAGAAGTTCAAAGCAAAAGTGCTAGTAATTGAAATACTTATTGGGTTTGAGATTTATATTAGATTAATCTTTTGTTACGTGACCATTTAATTTTTATTGAAGAAAAATATAATTTTACAGTTAATTTGAAATTTATTCTGTTCATCATATCATGCAGTAATTCTTTATTAGGAAGTAGGGATCAAGACCATTGGTAGAATCCAACAAGATGTTCAGGTTATCTTTCCATCTCGACGGTTGGTAATCCGTCATTTAACATTCCATCGGTGGCACCGACTCCGCTCCACTCAAGCGTACTAAATTAATATCGCCGTGATGTAGAGGGTATTAAAATATTTTAAACGACGCCATTTATAATGTGACGCTCAGATATCAAGTCGCAAGAGCGCAACATATATTATTCCACGAAAATGCCAAAAGACAATGAGGATGAAGGATTACTATCATCAAGAAATCGTTTTATTGTTAATATTCAGGATCGTCTCACACAACGAAAAAGCGAAGACGAGGAAAAAACAAGAGACGTTGGGATGAAATAAGGCATGACAGAGGGAAAGACGGTGTTATTAGTGGCAGGGCGAGGGCAGAGCGCGGCGCCCCGCGGTCTGTGTGTGTTTAGGGGGCTGCGCTCAGCAGGGGCCCGCATACCGGCCTGACTTACACGACGTGCCCACTTATTGAAAGCAACCAATTTAACATTAGTTGATTAAACAAATAGCCAAGCCGCGAGTGGCCTAGTGGATTATTGAAATGAAGCCATTATAGTTATATCTAATCATTAATAATCTTCAACGAATTTGAGATATACCGTTTCTATTAAAACTTACTCTGCTTTGGTTTCGGCAAAGCTTTCATTCTTTAGAGATAATATTTGAGTAGCCCGATAGATGGCGCTAAGTTACTTTTAGCGCGATTGAAGTTGATCATGTTATATGAAAGCCTACTACTACGTGCTTCAAATTATTAAACTGGAGATGAACAACGTAGGTTAGTACTTACATAGAACAAAAAAGAAAACAATTTTAGGTCGGTCGACTAAGTACTGCTTGTTGTCACAATTCTTAATAATTTAATATATTTTATTATATTAAAATGAACTGATTCATCGGATTAGACCTAATTAATAAGTGAAAATAACTTTTAGACGATAACCAAAAATGTAACAAAATAAATCCTCCAGGCTTTTACTTTAGGATGGGATATACCTACACAAGCTGCTTACGTAATAAATCTTTACGTCGTTGTTTAAAGATAGGTAAACGAAACCAAAGTTTACCCGTCGAATGCAAAGCATTCCCTTTTAAAAATAATTAGAACGTAATAGTCGTACCTAACTTATATTTTCAATGAGTTTTATTTTGTAAATCGATGGTCTGTTGTCAGCAAATGCAAAGTTTTCGGTTCGCTGAGTGAATGCAAGCTGGAAGGCTCTGCACGCAAGTGTCAGGACACGTCACAACAACCGTCATCACTCCGACACCGGGGCCTCGTTTTTGAAGAGTAAAACAAAATGTTTTCTCACGACCAACCGTCTGAGTCCTCTTATTTGTCAGGACTTGCTAAATTATGTTGTTAATATGATGAGACAACTGCTGCAGAAATCGGTATTTGTTTTGGGAACTTGAATTAACTAGTACCTACTGGCGACCCGCCCCAGCTTCGCACGTGTAGTATTTTTATAGATATAAACCTTCCTCAGAAAATTGTCTTTCCATAATTTTGAACAGAAACAACATCCTACCACAACTTGCCCAGATTATAGCAAACTTATATGCAGATGAAATAGGCGACTTTATTTTATAGTGTGTAGTGATAGTGATAATGAAATGATACATGTGGATTATTTTCATGTAGGTACTTGAGGATCTTTTTTCTTGTGAACCTACATCATCAAAGTCGAAAGGTACATAATGTTCATATTTGATCATCATTATATGTAGCAATAGTTACCGAAGAAATCTTATGTTGGCAACACTACGTTTACTGTAAAGCGGTGATCTGTCTGTCGAGCTAGGCAACGGCGAACGTATTTTTGCTGCGGCTAAAGAGTATGTAATCACTACGTTTTTGGCTGTGACTGCTGAGATGACAACATGCTGTTAGACTTTTTTTGGTCTACGGGACGATGAGCACCGCACGTCAGAATGTTGTGCTAGTGTTGCTTCCCTAATTTATTTGTTTGATAACTTTAAAGTAACAGTAATTTCTCTAGAGATATTCCTTTACATACTTGACATAAGACCATATCATGGTGGGAAGATTGTAGATCCATGGTTGTTTCTCACAATTTGGGCGTCGGCGGTGCCCATTTCTAGTTATGCTATTATTATAATTTGTCCACAGTAAATTTTAGCTAGGGTGGATAAATATATAAGTATACCCTTTTGTTAACACTAGGTATATATTTTTATATTGCAAAGATGTGTACGATAGCTGCGAACATTAATGATCATCTGAACTAAAAAGTCAAGTGACCTTCTCCAAGCTCAAGGTTATAAGAAAAGAATTCATGTCGCAAATCCTGTAACACAAGTGATCTAAACGGAGTCGGCGCTAGGCATCGAAGCGTGGCCGGCAATCTCACGGCGGCATCTCATCCACTCGTATATCTCGTGCAATCAACGATTCGTTCCGGCGCAGGCGAGCGCGGGCCCGACGCGGGCGCAGGGCGGGGCAGCACTGGCCATTCTCACGTAAATAATTACCGGCGAGGCTCAAATTACAAGGCGCCGGCGAGGCCTGCCGATACATATTCATCAGATGTTCGCGCTGCCTGTGACAGCTTCCTCAGGGCAGTGTAAGACACGAGCACGACGCGCGTCGATCCGACCGCATTTCTAACTTAAGAACGTATGAGAATATCTGGATTAATAGGTGGTATAGTAGATTCTTTTCAAAATTGGAAACGAAAATGAGAATCATTACCAAAAAGTGCAAATGATTGCAGAGGTGTGTTTGGGTATCTTGTGCAAGCTTCCATACTGCTCTGGTAGATCACTACCAGAGCAGTACGGAAGCTTGCACTTTCATCAGAAAATACATAGTGTTTGTCAGCTGCTTTTCTTTCCGTGTAGATAAAATCAATCACGAGAAATACTTATAACTTTAAGGATTCTTCTTTTAGGCGATGGGCTAGCAACTTGTCACTATTTGAACCTTAAATACAGTTGAACGTGAGCTTCTAGTCTTTTCTTGAGCTTGTTGGCTCTATCTATCCCATTATGGATGAAGACGTGATAATATGTATAAAAAATTCTTAGCGTAATAGTTTAAGAAGTTGTAAGAAATAGGTAGTTTATCCTTAGTTGTGCGTCTACAATAGATTCTTATAAACTGACCATATTCTGAGCGGCCACATTATAAGGACATCTGACTCGAGTTGTTGCTCGCATCCATTGTCCTCCATGGAACACGCATGTAATGTCTATGGTCAAAAAGGTTTATTTGGTTGAGTATTTGAGGATAAACAAGAGTACAAGAACTTCCTCTGTGTAAGTAAATTTGCAAACTCAATTAAATGCACTGCAATAGCTATATCTATTTATTAGTAAAAATGTTGAAGAGTAATTGAGGCAAGGTTATAAGTTGGGTCATTAGGGCCAATGAATTTCTAATTAGAAGTATCTGTGCATTTGCAACTCGCAGCGGATGCGACTTAAGCGATAAATTATGCACTCGGACCCAGAGAGGAGTACTAATTCCGATGCCGACAAATTTTCCACAACCACGATTTTAATGCGTTTCAAATAATGTCTGTAGGCTACGCTAAATGATAAATCGTCGAAGGAACGCCCAGTTTAGTATAAACGAGCGGAGGTCCCGCTCGTCTAGCAACGGAGGAAAGAAGACGGAGGCGTCTGGTAAAAAAGGAACAGTTTAGGTGCGAGTGCGATGGTGTTGAGATAATAACAGTGCAGCGCGCCGCAGCCAGTTCGCCTTTGAGAAGCCGCCTGCTGCCGAATAAGCTTTATTAGCCGGTTCGGCATTAATATCCCGAAATTTCAATTTCGCGATACGTGATAGAAGATCGCGTTATGACATGAAGCAATGTGTCGTTCGCCGGAAGGCCGGGTCGCCGGGGCGTGAAGGGCCAAGTAAAACAAACAAGTTAATTGTATTTATTCAAATGCGGGGAGCCGGGGGCTGAACGCAGCCGTCGCTCATGAATAGGCATGGCATGCCGCATGTGGCGCTGGCTCGGCCTCCTTCGCTATGTGCACCGTCATCGGGCCCGAATACTTCGTTCTCAGGCTTCGACTGCTGTACACCATTACATCTCAGCTTCTTAAATATTATATTAATATACTTCTTTATGCCATAATCTGGAATTCTACAACGGGTAGGTACTCAGTAATATCATTTAGATTTTTATAAGAGAAATCAGGTCTACGTTTACTGACCTAGTCTTATGGTCCAGTAACTTTTCAGATTCATAACTTCGACCGCAATTTCGTATTCAGATATTTCGTGTTATCCGATCTCATAAGAATTTAGAAAGAAATCCTTTCTTAGCGCTCTACTATACAAGGAACTTAGGTAATGCCAAATGTATGCATATTTCCTATGCGTTGTAGTTTTAACTAGTCGATCAGTAACAGAAGAGTTTCGAATAGGATGCTAAATAGATATCTAGATGGATACTATGTGAACCTTGGGTGCTTTCAAATAGTTTACATATGATTATTTATGAATGTCTAGGTAAGGCGAACGTCTCAGTGATTTACATATTGGCTGAGAGACGGCCGGTGGAGACTGGGCGTGGACCTGTCGATCTCGAGCCATACAATGATAATGCTGCATTGTTTTGAGAACGTGTTAGCGAACACACCAACGTAATGTTTGTTTTCGGTAGTACTATTAATGCTACTTGCCTTAGGTATGTGAAGATTAGGTTCAGAGACAATTTGTATTGTATTGTAATATCGACGACGAAGACTGAGGACAAAATTAGGATTCATTTTCAGTTGACTAGTGTCCGACCGAAGGTCTATTTTTGGCCGAAGCCGAAGCCGAAGCCGATTAATCGGCTATCGCCACAACCTTCGGCCGAAGCCGAAGCCGAAGCCGAAGGTTTATATTCTCTCAGCACTCAGTAATTAATTTTGTTCAATATTGTCTACAAGCTACAATTAATATTAAAATCATTTCAAAACCTCAATATTGAAGGTTTATATATTGACTGTTTCATATAGAAGTTGATGATATATAAAAGAGGTGGTTGGTTTAGAGATAAACTAGCTGTTGCCCGCGACTTCGTCCGCGTAAATTTCGAGTTGAATTTTAATCATACAGTCAGATACAGACAGACAAAAAATGTAAAAAAAAATTCTCTATCCGTTTCAGTCAAAATATTAAATGTACAGAAAAAATATTTTTACCGTTTTATTATATGTAGTATTTTGATTTTCAGTTTTTTTACATAAAATACTCAAACAATACAAAAAAAATATATTTTTAATAATAAAAAATATCTTGTAATTGTTGGGATTCGAACTTGGACCGTCAACTTCACAGTCTCACGGGCTAACCACTGGACCATCGAAGCCGTTGCGTTGGTGTCGAAATTAAAGTAGACTACATACATTGGTGGGGAATATACATTGTTCACGTCTTTATCCCTTGCGGGGTAGACAGAGCCAAGAGACTTGAAAAGACTGAATGGCCACGTTCAGCTATTTGACTTAATGATAGAATTGAGATTCAGAAAGTGATAGGTTGCTCGCCCATCGCCTAAAAAAGAATCCCAAGTTTGTAAGCCCATCCCTTAGTCGCCTTTCACTTATATTTATATGTTATAGGTATAATGTCGTCGTATAATGATAAATGACTTTGAATTTTTAATTTCGTAACTTATTTGCCGGCATACTGATGCCTTGAGTTCATTCAAATGTCGATAACTTTTTTTTTTGTGAACCGATTTTGATGAAACAAACTTTTAATGTTATTCTGAGTTAAAACAAAGCAATTGGTGAAAGTTTGAAGTAAATCGGTTTAGAACTTTCGGAGATAATCGTGATCATACATACAGACAGACAGACAAGAAATTAAAAAAAAATATTTTTTCTTTCTATTATTCATTCTAAGTGTCCCTCTATCCATTTCAGTCGAAAATACTAAATGTACAGACAAAATATTTTTACTGTTTTATTATATGTATAGATAAAAGTTTGTGATTTACCTACTGGTAAAAATAATGATTTGATTTCTTACAAAAACACTCGTTTAAATACACGTACGGACTTGTTTTGATGCATGCAATCAGCAATGTGATATTTTGACAGTGACTCCCCGCCGCCTCATGACTTTCGTAACAGTTCGTTCAATCTCGACGGTCGCTCGGACCTTCGGCGAAACCTTCGGCTTCGGCCGGATTTTGGGCCGAAGCCGAATGTTTCGCCGAAGGTGGATTTTTTGGCCGAAGGTGGCCGAAGCCGAAGCCGAAGCCGAAGCTTCGGTCGGACACTACAGTTGACAGTTAAAAGATCGACATCAATCTAGATATCCCAAAATGCTTATTGCATTATTTCCCCCAAAAGAGTAGGATGAATTACTAAAATGCTAAGAAACTTTCTGATACTTATCGCTACCAAATTTTCTTAAACTTAGACAAAGGTCGATAGTCAAGTAATCCAAGTAGCGACTAGCGTTCAACTTTGCTTGTAATCCCTTATAAGTCGCTCAATTATTGTTAGTCCGAAGGGAGCCGGGCCCGCCCCTCTTATTAGCCCGTTCCTTTATCTCTTGCACCCCTCTTTGTGCCACTAATCCACCGGGGAAGTGGCTAAATATCTTGTGCAAATAAACATTTGGCTTGTTCTATTGTTTGGGGACGAAGCGTAGCTGTCGCAAATCGGATTATGCGGCGGTAGGTGACGCAGGGATGCTATCATATACGTAATTTGTTTTGATTTGTAGTTTGGAACTAAAACTATTATACGGATGATTAAGTTTATCTTTTATGATATTTTTGTTATTAAGTTTTTAACTACTTACCTACCTACATAATACGAGGTCTTCGAGAACATTTTGTTACAGATTTCTCCAATAGCACTGGCCGAATCCAATCAATTTTAATGTTCATCTGGGATACGTTTCTCGAACTAACTTTTTGCATGTCAACCATAAAACATTTTTTATTTTCGTCCGGAAATGAAACAGCTTAAAAAGAATTTAAGGCTGTCCATTGTGGGCGCACAACACGACCATAAATAAAAGGAATTGTTGGGCCATTGAATATTCCCTAAACAACATTAGAGTTGAATGGGTAAATTGTCACTTTGTCACCGATAGTGAGGAGTGACACTGCTGGAGCCAGGCTGGGCATCTCAGGGCTGCGACGGCGGGGGGCGGCCCCAGGGGTCGTCCACGCTATTTTTTCTAAACATAGTATTTTTTTTATTTAAGTCGCAGTATTGTTTGTAGCTATTATCAAGCGTGATATTTGGAATAGTTATGATAAATTAAGCGTATTAAGTGATAGTTTACATTGGACATGTAAGTAAAAGGTAGCTTCTTGCTTCGAAGCTTTCTAAAATTATTTTAATGATTTTTCTTTTGTTTGCATACATACATATAATCACGTCTATATCCCTTGCGGGGTAGGCAGAGCCAACAGTCTCGAAAAGACTTAAAGGCCACGTTCAGCTGTTTGGCTTAATGATAGAATTGAGATTCGTAGAGTGTTAAGAAGAATCCCGAGTTACAAACCTATCCCTTAGTCGCCTTTTCTGACATCCATGGGAAAGAGATAGTGTGGTCCTATTGTTTTTTTCTATTGGTGCCGAGAACCACACGGCATACGGTTTTCTTGTGTAGCTGATCATATTTACCTACACTTTGTTGGCAAACAAATGAATTTGAATATTTGTTTTAAATGATACTTAGGTACCTAATAATGTAAGTACGTTATCTGTAAAGGCAAAGAAGGGAGGTTCATTCATCCATAATTATTTTTATTGCAATACAAAGTTGAAGAGTGAGTGAATTATTTCAATGTTATTTTACAGATGTTGGAACTGGCTATTTATGCAGTTAGTTAGTAAGTATACTTATTCCTCTTTGTTTCTTGAATAAAGATTTTCGTCATAATTTGAGTTACAGTTTCTCAAACCGGTATTCTCCATCAGGATACTGCCGGCTTGTCTATAATCATCAAAAAGTATTTGAACAAACCGGCATCGGCAGCTGTGTCGCCGCACAAAAATTCGGCTGTTCTATTATTTAATTTGTCGTTACATTGTCCCCTTGTCGGTGCGCCCGGGTAATGTTTCCGTATTTACGATTTACATGCGGAATCCGGACAGAAGTCAAGTTAGACAGTGTCAACATGTCAGCGTGACAATGGCCGTCACATGTCAAGCGCTGTCAATCGAGAAGCATGAGAATTGAGAAGCGGGCGCAGACGCCCCTGGGACGATTGCTCGTGGGATCAATGGTGACGCACTCAAACAAACTTACGAAACAAATATACGAATTCTTTACGCAGAACTGATGAACGATCGGTCCCCAAACAGTTAAACAGAAGGCTTTTTGATTAATTGTTGTTACCGCTATTGGTCAAATTATTTTTAAGAAAGTAAAAGGTGCATCAGACTGTAAATACATACAATTTATATCTTGTGACATTTATTGGAATTTATTTACGATTTGTATGCACAATTATGACTTATGAAGAACTTGTGTACAGTTGTTTGTTATTCTCGCCCTATTGGTAACATTTATTATATTTGATCACACCCAGCCAGTATAAGGACAATGGTGAACTGTAAACGAGCGGTGTTGATGTAAATCGGGACGAGTCCGCAAACAAAACGGAACGTTTCACCGGCACATCGCACAATGAGAGATTAATGGTCCGCTTTTTGTTATCTAACGATGGTCTTTACCAGTTTTGTGGCATCGTTTCACGGTTTATTTAGCTGTTTAAACATCAATGAGTGTTAAATTATGGCATCAAATACAATAAATTTGAAAACAAAAACTTTGTAACAACTTAAAATGGTGTTTAGTGCTGAAAAGAATTCACTACAAAACAAAAACAAATTTCGTAATTTATGGTCGTGGTTACGACGTCTGATGCGTTAAATCAAGTTTTTCAAGAACATAGTTATTAGTTAGATACTTAAAAATTATTAACGATGTCCCATAACATCGCCTAGAATCTTATAGAGAATCGTAAAAATTAAGTGTATTGCGGTGTAGGAATCCACATAAAAGCGTATGTTTGAGAGGAGTGGGACAGCGGGACCGCGCTGCGTGAGAGTCGCTTTTTTGGCCATTAAACGTGCGTTTTTTGTATCGCACGTTTACTGTCGCCTTATCATCGTGTTGACTTGTCGACGCCTCCAGCCGGCCGCAATCAAAACACCATTCGAGTCAGTCATTAAAAATGATATAAAGTTTAATTTACAGCGTTCGCTGTCTCCAGATTAACGGTCTTTGGGAATGTTATGTCGCTTCGCGTCTGTATTCTGACTAAATAAACTTTAGTGGTTAACTTAATGAATTTACGACTTTTACAGAATATTACGAATATGACTAATATTGACCAACATAAAAGGGGAAATTTATTTTTAAATCTGTAACAGCTGATGTCAAACCATATCAGCTCAGGTCAACTAAAGGAAATCGAAAAGACGTCTTTTCAATTTCCTTTAGTTAACCTGAGCAACCTGTTAACCATAACAAAAGTTGTTATCTGATGAGCATTTTCTGTTAGTGTATAAACATCGAAGATCTGGAACAACTGATGCAGAACAATTACAGACCCACTAAACTATCCGAAATATAGAAAACACGTCTTAACAAAGGATGTTCAACCTGATGAGCATTTTATGTAGGCTTATAAAAACGAAGATCTGGAAAACCCTTGACGCAGAACTATTGTAGACCAGCTACTCTGTAATATGTAGGTACGGAAATGACGTCTTAGCAAAAGTTGTTCTACCTGATGATATATAGGAGTTTTTTTGAGTTTATTCCTTACAAACAAAAATACAAATCTTTTTTTCTCTTTATTACATTAGTTCGAATTATTAAATATTTGCTGTCAACTGTATGTGCCCTGAAACTCCGCTGTCGTGAGATTTTCGTAATATAAAGTATTTTTTGTTAATCCAAATTATATCCTATGTAATGCCAAATTTCTTTGAAATTTATTTTGGTGAATTTAAGTTAACCTTTACCTTCGTATTTTCAATAGGTAACACGCAAACGGAGTTGTGGGCAACAGCTAGTAAGTAATAAAAGCCACAGTTCAGAGTGACAGTAAGTAATTGTTTGTATTTTTGTACGTTTTCATTTTGTTTCCATAGTTTGGTTCTGAAGAAAAAAATGACTTAGTGTGTGTCTACATCTCTTCCTGTGCATATTATTGTTAATTATAAAATAGAAATTAAGGGTCGGTCTAGCAACCTGTTAATGTCTCTTAATAAACCTTTCAGTTGAATAAGTGTGACCTTGTTAGGTAACAAGAACTATATCTTTTGATTAAATATTTTGATGCTGACATAGATTAGACCATTAGAAGATACTTAGGTTCTTAACCTACAAAATCAACGGAAATTAAAGCTCCGGGCAAGTCTAGTCAAAAATAAAGCAAGTTTTGAGCGAGCTCCAGTTGTCACCTGCAGACCGCTCGAACGTCGCTATATGGTGTACGAGAACACCACTTCCACTACAATGATTTATGAACCGCCTGCACCCATAAAAGCGGGGACACAAGGCAGTAAAAGATACAAAAGGTGCTAAAGAAAAAGTAATATATTTAAAGTTGGAGCCAACGGATATAAAAGTTTGGTGAAATATATCAGTTTTAGTGGTGAGCGCGAGTGTTTGTTTATAGGGACGATTACGCACGCCTCTTCATGCTGTGTGCCGGCCGGGCCGCGACGGTCTATAGCGGATTCGTCACGACAGTTCGCACGTTTTGTCGTGCCATAAGAGCTTTACAGAACATTAATATTTAAAATTTTATATATAATGTGAGATGTATATAATTTGAAATGTAATATTCTGTTACTTATTTGATACATTTTTATACAGTGTAAATTTATAGTCATTCTTTGGTCGTTGAACTGATGTAAAAAAATATGAATTACCGACGAAATAAAACGACTTAGTAAAAAACTACTTGCCACCCGACACCACAGCGCCCAATAAGTGCGGGCGCGGGTCGGCCGCGAGTTTGTTTTTTCAGGAGACCTTTCACCGGCTGTGGGACCTCGGGTGTCGACGCGACGCCCGAACTACCACCTTACACACAAAAAATTGGTTAAACGCATTCGTATGCAATAATCTCCAAGGATTTATTCCAACCACATCGGCCACCCACGTGGTACCCGTATTTCTTCCTGAACGAGCTAACTTCATTATTGTGGCGTGAGATACAATAGTTAAGAACACGATTTATAAGTCCAACACGTTGACTTCTGTTTATAGCTAGCGGCGGGGCGCGGGCGCAGCGGGGGCGGAGATTACGCGCGTCTGCGCACCGATTTATGGCTGCACCTCGATAAAAGCTTAAATACTCTCAACTGGGAATTATTCAATAGGAAGGCATCCGAGTAAGTTGGTGTTGTAGAGGAGCTATTGTGCTGGCGAGACTCCGCGACGAGGCTTGCGCGCATTGCGCCTGCGCGCAACGACTCTCATATCTTCTTGTATACTACGTATAGAAGAAAACCTTATAAAAGATCCTTCAAATAAAGTTTTGTGTAATAGCCTGCTTGAAACTCTGGTAGAAGATTTATTCCCTAAATATTTTAATAAAAAAATGTAACATAAAACACCGAAGTATCATTAACAATCAAGTTCACCTTCTCATTAAGGTTAAAGCCTCGTTTTAATGTTTTAATTCAATCAGCAGCTTCAGCCCAGACGACCACACCAGATTCATTTAAGCGTCTTACTTAACTACCATTTTAATTGCTTACATTTGTAATTGGATCTTTTTTTACGAGTGTAAGTAGGCACGGTAGTATTGATGGCAGGGAGGCAGGCGTCAAGGGCAGAGGGCGAGTTATTTTAGAGCGTAGGGAGCTGAACGGAAAGTAAGCTGAAACTAATCCGTCGTGCGGGTGGGCGCAACCCGACACCGCGTGCGCGCAGCTTACATTTGTCATTTATAATGCGCGCGATTTGTTGCTCCTCACCTCTCGCCGTAGCGCGCCACTACACAACCTTTTTATGACCACTTATTCTTTATTCAAATATTCAAACCGTGCGATGTTTGCCATATTTTTTATGGCACTTTATGACTTCAGTTTTGTCGCGTAACAACTGTGATATTTTTCCGCTGTGAATGTTTTATTAGTACACCTAGGAAAATATTCGCTATTGATGTGGTTCATGAAAATATTTATTATCAAGTGGCTGAGAGCTTTACTTCTTTAATCGATTAAGATGAAGGTATTTACCTAAAGTTTAATTAATTATCTATTAAATGTTAATTTTGATTGACCAATATTATTATTTGTAGTCTGAGGAAAACATAGGTACTTACTTAACATACAATAGTGAAGAAAGTTAATTATCAGAATTTTTTTTAATAAGTTACTTCATGCCGTGTTTGTTTCAATTCGATGACCCAATACACAAACCGAAAGCAAAACAGTGTTTAAAATGATATAAAATAATTAGCCAAATGAATTGCGAAACACTATAAAACGATTAAAGTTTATGAAGAAATCATGCCATTCGTAACGTAACCTACTTACTTCATTCGACGAAGAGTGTGATATTAATTTTCCGTTCTTACTCACGGTAATGGTACGCGACAAATTGATTTCCAAAGCCACTCGTGGGCTGAACACCTCATTTCACGGTCTGCGTGTGACCCATGTAGCGGATTCGATTGCATTAACTTTTCAAGTAAAAACTCATAACTCTTAACTGCTTTCTAACTTTGCACAATATGGCCAATGTGACTCTCTGTGTGGCCCTGTCGCCATGTGTGTTCCGACCAAATATTTGCCTGCTATTTCAAAGGCTCATTGATATTTTGACATTCAAATTGAAAAAATGGCGCCCGAAGCGATCGCGCACTGCATTTCTGCGTTTGCACAATAGTGCTTGCTTTCAAAGTATTGTATGGTCCCGAAATTGTAATCTTCCGGCGTTTCCTATATTTTTTACAGCTTTGTCATCAATTTTGACTTTGAGAATGAACTATGAGTTCCGACAATGTTGTGTTGTGACTGATTCTATTAATGGTTAGATAGTATTATAACTTTCCAATAGTGATGAATGTAAAAATCCACAAACCATTCATGTCTCACAACTAAAATTTTTTGTATAGTGATATTTCTTAAATGTTAGGTTGCGTTTTAAAAGTAACACTTTTAATACTTCATCTTTTTTAGACTCTTTACTTACTCGTATTTTGATTCTTAAAATAATTTCCATGATCGAAATGATAGGAGACATAAGTAGGTATGTGTCGTATCATTTCGTTAATATTTTATTTTTTAAATGAGTGAGTCAGTGTCAGTGTTAGTGCTTACTATATGCAAGTTTATCTTAAACATACCTTAAAAGATTAAATACTTACAGAATTTTCTTTCTATTGTTAAATATTTAAACACCACAAGTCACATACCTACGCTCTCAGCATTTCAAAAACGTTAATATTAATGCTGAGTACTTTCTATAAATTATCTTTTGTTTTCATAACATCTACCTAAGTACACACGATAAAGAAGACTGATATGAAGAGGTGTATGCAAGATGCCATCACTGTAAAGGAGAGCGCCGCAAAACGCCATTCCACCAAATTGAAAAACATCCGAGTGCCTCATAATACCTCTTAATGCCTCGACGGGAGAGTTATAGCCCCTTAAGTGCGCAATATTTTTCATATTTTCGCAAATAATGCGAGTGTTCGACGAGAGCGCTGCGACGGGGTTTATAGTTATGTGTAGGTGTTTCTGTTGGCTTTGTTCCCTGTGTTGGCACCTGAATGCGTCTACGAATGTTTGAAGCTGGAAATATGCGTACGGTTTTTGTGCAAAGAGCATGTCATACCTAATGTATTATGCGAGCAGAATTATAACTATAAATTTCCAATAGTTCAGTTAGTAGGTACTTAAGAAATTTACTTATTTTCAATTTATTAAATTTGTTTACATCTATTTCACGTTATTTGATGTCTACGTTCGATATAATAAACAATTGAAGGCTACTATAGAATAAACAGTTAAAGGCAAAAGTTTATTTATAACATTGGATTAGACTAATTGATTTTTCCCACATTTCTTTACTGTAAAAATAATTGCTACGAGATGAATTGTAGTAATATTTACCGGCGTAGCACGTCGTAGCGCGTCGTCTCCCTCCGACGCGTGCGCTGCTGGCTGCTACGACATTATAGAACGACAACTGTCCCACTCTAATGTACCTATCTGTTTTTATGGGCGGTGTGTTCACTTGTTAATGCGCGTGCGTTTTCTCTTGGCACCATTTTGTTTATCTTTAGATTTCCCTTTGTATTGTAAGTTTTATTTCTTATTGATTTTGTGAGTAAGGATTTAATTATCACATTTCATAATTAAAAATAGATAGGTAAAGCTACAATACACGTATCAGACTTCATATTTCTAATAAATTATAGAGACATGTGGCAGTTAAATTATTCGTTTGATGTTATCGGAATTGAAAGGAACCTCAAGAATGGATATTATTATGAAAAGCTTAGCATGTAAGGAGGCAGGCGAGCCCCCCCTTGCTCGGTGACAGCGGGCCGCACGGCCAGTGGTTGCGGCGAGGGCGGTGCCGGCTGCCTCCCCCCGCACCCTGCATATGTCGCGCCCCGCCCCGCGCGCGTCTCTCCGCGCGCGCTCAGTCCGCGCTCAGCCGCCGAACCGCTCTAGCTCGTGTGCAACAACCCGATTCGACTACGAACACGCGTTCTACGACAATTTTCTTGCTACGCGAATGAAAATTACTGTGATTTAGTGATTATGTTATTTTTATTTTGGATTTGATTTTTTGTTTTTTTAATAATAAAGATATGTCGATAGTACCATGTATCGGACGCTGCCGGTGTGATGTTTCGCGGGTTATTAGGGACTGAGGAATTGACAATTGTTTGATGGATGTGGAGAGCGCGGAGTGTTGGAAGGCTGGTGGCAGGATGGTGGCGGAGGAGGGCAAGACCCGTGCGACGGATTTCTCGATCGCGGCGATCATGGCCCGGAGCGCCGCCGAGCCGAGAAGCCCCGTCGCGAGGTCGCCGCCGCACACCGGTAACTTAGGCCTAACCACGTTCTAACTCACGTTAATCAAAAGGCCAAAGTCTGTACTTGGATAACGAACCTTAGAAAAGGGGTTCTTAGCTCTAATTAGGTATATAGCTAACAAATTATCAAATATTCATAATGATAATTAAGGCCTAACTACCTATTCTAATTAAAGAGACACCAAGTCTCTCCTTCGATGACGAACCTTAAAAAGGATTGCAAAAATTATAAATTTTCACTCTTGTTGCTTAGGCCTAACTAATATACTAATCATCTAAGCAATTAAAATAACTGAATTAAGCGTTCAATGAAAGAGTTAGGAAGAGAAAAATGTACAACAAATTACCTGAAATTAAGTTAAAATGTCATGAAACTATAATACAGAGATTAAGTACCTACTAGGTTTAAGTTAAATGTTAAAATTTTCAACTTAAATACTAGGTTGTTAGAATTGGTTAAAATTTACATAGGTACCTTTATATTACCAGATAAAATTTGACAAACCCGTTTAAATCTTTTCTTCGAAGTGTTTTCAAATAATCTAATTATTGTTTTAATAGGGCTCTGAAATTTATTAATAGTTTGTCTACTCCATATTTTAAATATAAGCAAGTAAAAATACTGGCATATTGATTTAAATAAAGCGCGTTTTGGTATATTTTATAATAATTGCTTCCCAGAATCTAATTAATTATAGTTATCAAAAAAATACGACACGTTCAAATCTTTTCTTCTATAAATATGTACTTACGTAAGTAGGCACTTAACTAAAATTATCATTGACTTACCAATCATTTTATTTTCTGTTTTGTAAACAGATAAGTTTGTTTTATGTTGATGGATGTCATAACAGGCGACTGAGGGAAAGGCTAAACTTGGTATTCTTTCTTTTGGAAGATTGGATAGGAGACTGTCTCTATATGAATCTCAATTCCATCCTCAAGCCGTTCAAGAACGTTGCCTTTTAGTCTTTGCGAGCCTGTTGGCTGTGTCTGCCCAGTAAAGGATAATGACGTGATTATATGTATCTACACCTATAGGTATGTTTAATAATTGAATCTTAATTTTATCATAAAGCCTATCAGCTGAACGGGGCCTATCAGTCTTTCAAGATTGCCATCTCTGTCTACCCCGCAAGGCATAAAGACGTAATTACATTACAAAAATATTGATGAAGATCTTCCGACATACATCATGTAACTTCTACAATTAAATTAAGGATATCTTACAGTTTTTTATAAGTGATTCTTGCAAAACAGAATTGCAATAATAACAAGTTTATACTTTATTTATAAAAAAAATACCTACATCCAACTACAACACACCACGCAAAAGGAAAATAACAAAATGAAGTCTGTCAGAGTAGTGCTTTACTTAGGTACCTACTACTGACCAACTTATATTTTTTATTTAGGTAAGTTTCTCTTAGTATGAAAATAGTTATTCATAAGGTATTCATTCATCGACGACTCTTCAAAACAAATAAAGCATTAGCAATATGAGTATACCTTATTATGACATCCGCACTTGTAGTACTTATTCATACTCGTATTATAAAGAGAATTAAATGAAAAGCACCAATTGAAAAAATAATAGGACCACTCCATCTTTTTTCCATGGATATCGAAAGAGGCGATTAAGGGAAACGCTTATACAGGGATAGAGTTCTTTGAATCTTAATTCTATCATTAGGTAAGCCAAACAGCTGAACCGACTCTGTCTACCCAGCAAGGGATATAGACGTGATTATATGTATTTATGTTTGTTACGAATAAAACCATACCTACTAAGTTGGTATTTGGCACAGACACAGAACAGAACAATAGAACTTTAAAAGTAACACGTCCTTCTTTTTTTGGCAATCCCCATGAGAAAATGTAGTAAATGGTAAATATGTAGTGGGATACCGTAGCGTGCTGACAATAAAAAAAATTCTAGTTGAAAATTAGACGAAGAATATTATAATATAGTGTATGAAAATATTGTACATAATATGAAGTAATGTAGCTTTACATATAAAGGTAGATATATAAGTAGGTTTTTACTATCTACACTCCTAATGTCATAAACTAGTCACTGTCTAGCGATTTACTCGTTATAAGAATCAGAGAGACTTTTCACATGTTTAATGTTAGTATTGACGTATAAATTAATTGTTTATAATAAACCAATATAAGAGCTTTCAGAATAGTGCTAATTGGCTTCGTATGGAATTCTGAATTATGAGATACCTACCTAGTTTTGAGATTTCAGATGCCGTGTTCATTATTTAGGCTTAATTGCGTGGAACCAAAACCATTCGATACCAGGACCAAGGCACGCGAGAAACTTTAAACTAAAATAAAAAGATCACTCTTAAACTTCTAGTGGAAAAATAATGATGGACATAGGCATTCATTATCATTAAAAAGAACGCTTGACAAAGTAAACTCATTTTATTAGACTCGCAAGCTTAACAACCTTAGCTGTCTAAGTATTGAACACTTATATACTGAAAAAAAAGAATAGGAAGTATTCTGATGTTATTAGTAAAAACTACATAAACACCCCAATCTCATTACTATTCAAACATAGTAAGTAGCTAATTATATGTAATTGGACGAGTCAAACGTGAATCGAATCGGTAATAACAATCGAGAACCTAAGTACTACGAACCCTCTATCAAAGAGTTCCTACTAAATATAGAGCGCGTATTATTATTATTATTTTGATTTTGATGAAACTTTCTAACTAACCGACATGTATTTAAAATGGCGGCTTTTTGCGGCGGATTTTGGTACATAGGCAGATGGTTTCAAATCGAGGAGTTTAAGGCTGTGATGAAGATATTTAGGGATGATACCGGATTTTTTTTGGCGAAGGAAAATATCTTGAAAATTTACATTCACCTTATTGTATAACTGCTATATTGATCAGCTTTCCTTGCAAACTATAAACGAAGATTAAGCGATAGACCCAATTCCATAAAATCTAAATAACATTTTTACTAAATGGGAATAAAATCTATCTTAATTTGCTGATTTCAATACGAGTATGGCTTCAGCTGATCGCTAAATTTGTTAAACATATTTTTTTAATTTTGATCTTAACTAATTAACTTGCTCATAAGGTTTGGCTGATATTAAAAAAGTTTTAATGTAAAGTTTTGTACACTTCAAAAATAAATCCTACTACTATTATAAAGGCGAAAGTTTGTATGGATGTTTGTTACTCTTTCACGCAAAAACTACTGAACCGATTACCATGAAATTTGGTATGTAGGTAGCTGAAGACCCAGAATAACACATAGGCTACTTTTTATCCCAGAGTTCCCGCGGGATTGATAGGGTTTCCATGCGGACGAAGTCGCGGGCGGCCTCTAGTATATTATAATTTCTATGGAGCATTTTAAGAGTAATATTAGAAAGCAATTCCACTGAACAGACTGATTCAATTTAACAATAATTTCACATTTATTCACTAGGTTCGGTATCTCGGCAAAGTTCTCCAGCGACCCTCAGTTCTCCCGCATCCAGCTGTCGTTCACCCATCCCTGATGAGGATGTGGAGGTGGACGTGGAGCAGTGCTCGGACGGCGAGCGAGATGCTTCCGACCACGCTGCCCCTTCACCGGCTCCTTCTTCTGGTGAGTATTATCCAAAGGATCGTTATCCCGGCAAAGTATAACCGAAACTTTGTTTGAGTTGATAATATAATGTACTAATGTAGTCAAATCTATGTAGTTACCATTTAGATTTCCAAAGCAGAAAAAGTATACCAAGGTACAATAATATTTAGATTTTTGATATAGAGATAGCGAAAGAAAACAGAAGGCTTTTGGTCAGCAATGGAACCTGGAAAAATATTGATATCTATTTGTTTTAACGTTGTTATTTACACGGATCACTTCGTATGAAAGGCCGGCTAGCACTGTCTGGCATTTTAATGCGTGGCAAAATTTATAACTCACATTTGTGTAATGGATGTCATGTAATTCTTTCTCCTCTACATGATAACGATCAATATTCAAACAATTACGTTTATGCATTTTGCGTTTTACTTGATATAACAACACGCTCTGCTCGCCAATGCTAAACCCGATAATAACTTACCGTTGATGCAAAAAAGCTTATCGTTACGACACTATCGTATTCATTCATTGCGAAGTAAAAAGTAAATTGGAGCCGTTTGTAGCTACAATTATCGGGACAATAAACAGGCTTTCTCATACAAACAATTCGGTTCTCACAGGCGGTAAACATGTGATGGAGTGCGTGTAGAATGGAAACCGATGATATCGTTGTAGTGCCGGCAACTGCGGCCAGACAACAGGCTTTAATTATCGTGCATTGTTCCCGGGCACTACTTGATTTAAATACTATTAGAGAGTGTTGTAGACTAGGTATAGAATTAATTTAAGCACTGTACAAAATTATATTCACGTTAATGTTCCCCTGTAGTTAAGGAGGCGATAGGTATTGTGTTGTCTTGGGTGCCTTTTTTAGCAAAAATATTTAATTTACAAGACTTGAATGATTGCATTGCCATTGTAGTGTAACATACGTATTTCAAAGTAATTATTCATATGAACAAAGGTAAATTGAATCACAAATAAAATAGACGTTCTATATAATTTAATGAAATATGATGATCACAAACTATGGTGACGTTTACAGAATTAGGAGAACGAGACACGCCGTCTCCAGCGAGACCTCTTCCTCCAGCCACATCTTGTAATTGCGAGGAGCTCCTATCAGTGGACTGTCAGCTCGAGACCAAGGAGCTGTGGGACAAGTTCCACGACCTTGGTACTGAGATGATCATAACCAAAACTGGAAGGTAAGTGAACTAAATTAGAGGGCTTAACTTATAAAAAAATAAAAGGTACTGCCAAGTTGAGTACCTTTCGAGAAAATCTTCGCCAGTCATTGAAACAATCCTTTAATGAATCGCTCGGCTCATCAGCATAATGCAATCTTTCACTCTTCCAAATTCGGAGTCACGAACAAATTAATTCACTCTGCGATCGCCCCAATAAAGGGTTCAACGGAATGGATTCATCAGCCAAAGTGGCCAATTCCGGAATAATTACTTCGCGAACCCAGTCGTCCTTCAACCCTTTAACGAGATAAATTAAAAGTACATTTTTTCCTAACCGTCCCCGTAATGCCGAGCTATAAATTTACAAAGCCCTAAAGACAACAAGCTGAAGGGGAGGGGAAGATGTTTTTATAGTCACGCCGAGAGGTTTATCTAAATAATTGCGTAGCCGGCGGTGGCGGTGAGCGGAAAATTGGCATCGCGTAGAACGAAATGCGGAACCCCGGGCTGCTCCATGTATCCACATACAAGTGCTCCTCCGGGATATCTGTATACATTATTTGGATGAATTTAAATACGATAGCATATTGAGATATTTGTTTTCTGTTTTTTTCTTTGTTTATATTCATTTCCTTGAAGTCTCTCAAATTAGGAAATATTATTGTCAGCAAATTTATAATTTATAATAATTACTTGTTATAAATACTGTAACAATCACGGATAAGCTTTTTGTTCCCAAGTTCATACTTTAGCATAATTTTTCAAGAAAAGCTTTTAAATATCGTAACAGATATAAAAGTGTATATTCAAGTAAAATTTATAATATTTAAACTTATTTAAATATCAACCGAATATTGATGGGCAATGACAAATGAGTTGTTTTCATAACAAGTGTATAGAACGAGCATTATCTCTGTATTAGCCGTGTGTCATATGTTATCTGTGAGGGCCCCTCGCAACAAGTGCAGTTAGTCTAAATCACTGTTGTCTATTTTCCCGGAGAGGGTTTCACTCTCGGGGGATGCCCACTATTGTTTTGTTACATGTGCTACGACGTACTATACTTGATACTGTCAGAATTTCTTGAATTGCTGAAATATAGAGGGATTTAAATATATATCTACTTGTATAAGACAGAAAGGATATCAGATATTAGTATATATCTTTTCCTCTATCTTATCTGACGTTTTTTTAATCCACTTCTTTTTCTACATATCGTCTCCTTCATGCAGTCTGAAAGCCATTTCTTGCTTTTCCCTAATCATGAAGTATAATGAGTTGCAATCGAGAAAAAAGCAAAAAATAAATAAATTATATCTTATAATTTAGTAGGATATTTTTTTTATAAAAATATAACTGTCTTGTAGAAATGGGAGGTCCTGTAGAAGTATCAAAAAAGTACAATCTTCACTAAGAGCCTAAACAAGAGATAAATCAACCCGTCCAATCAAAATGGGATATCGTGGACAAATTTTTACAAGGGAGGGCGACGAAGCGTGTTTTTAAATTGCTTTACAGAGCATAGTCTATTAATTTATATTAAACCGTTTTAGTGTAGGAGATTATGATTTTGAGTACTATTTATATGTTGTTTCGATGGTATAAATAATTAATATAAATCAAGAAAGTATGTAACAGGCCAAAAATATAATTATTACTTTGTTATAAAAAATAAAATATACAACACTGAAAATAAGAACAAAATAAGGAGGTAAAATCCTTATATACATTTTCAAATAAATTTGTAGTTATGCAAAAAATCAGACGTAATTATATAAAAATGTGAAAATTTGCAATGAAACGAGTGTTAAACTAACAAAAGCAGCCAATATATGAAGAGCATTGCTGGGCTCATTTTTATGACAAACTTAATATGAAAACATAAAGTGGGCCCTTATCTCCCGACATCCCGTAATACGCTTTATCATTTTTATTACGATGCACAATCCTTTCCTTTTCACGTCCACTTGGCTGGACTGGACATTCGCTGATGTAGTTATCGATATTTATCATTTTTGGATATTTTATTTTCGGTATAAGGTTAATAAGTAAATAAGTAGTATTTAAATGTAATATATAAAATGTGTATTAATTTATACCTATAAGTTTAACAGCCTAGATGTCAAAGTTATGTAATAATTAACATTATTGACACCTACTATCGATAAAGTAAAATGATCGAAAGTCCCGTCACTAAGGTCGCGTTTAGTGGCCAGCGAGAGATGTCGGCTTGTCTCGATTTATTTTTATTTTTTTCATTTTTTCGATTCGTCGTTTTGATTTACAAGCGGCCACTTTACTGTCGAGTGGACTTTGTTAGAGCGAACTAACTGGGAAGGATTTATGTGTGGCAGGGACCGGACAGTCGCCTTCGAAATATTTGTTAAGTCGTAACATTCCCACCGCTTTAAGCTTAACAACGTCATTGCAAATTTCAAGTTGCGGTCAAGTTCATTATGTTGCAGAACTTCGCAGATGAGACGAGAAATACGTGTCCATTATGTTTCATTTCTGTGTATATTTTTTTATTCTTGCTTTCTTGAGTGACTTATCAATCACCTTAGTTTGTTGCATTTACGACAACCAATAAAGTACAAAATATTTTTTATTATTGTGTATTTTCAACTTACTCCTAGTTAGCAAATAAATAATGTCAAATAGAGCATTGGCGGGCCTTATTGAAAATTGTTCGTATCCGCCACTTGAACGATCGCTATTTTAATGCTTCAGTAATTATTTCATGTCTTATATTAAAATAAAACGATACATCCTGCATAAATATTTCTATAGTTATCATGAAATTGACATTTATCTTAAGATTTAAAGCTGTCGAGAAATTGACTTCTAATAAATAGACGAGATGTAATTCACAGTAGTAATATGTGTATTTTATTTATACAAATAAACAACACAAACTTATTCTTCGTCTCGATATCTAGGCATGTTAAATTTTTTTATCCTTAGCTGCTTTTCCACAACATTCAACCGCTTAACCGACTTTTATCAAACGTACTGAAAAAAGTTTGGAGAAAATTTGGTTTCCATTACAAATATACATCGAAATTTCTTATTTCTTGAGCTGCTGCAAGGCCATAGACACAAATAGACGTTCCACAGAAAAACATAATTAGTTTAATAATCTGTATTTGTATCACTCCCGACTAATCCAAATCAAGAGATAAAGAAAGAAATTATTTTATCGGAGCCAAAAAACAAGTAAACGTAACTTTTTTAAATGAATCTTCTCAATTCAAATACTCTAAAGAATATGTAAATTTGTACCACTTTTCATTGTTATTAAACAAATTTCAAACGAATCTTCTTAATTCAAAAACTTTGAAGAGGATTCAGATATTCAAAAAACGTTAACCTTTAACACCCTTTGATCAGGCTCCTGCCTTTGTGCTCGCTCCAAAGGTGTTGACCGTTGAAAAAAGTACAAAAGCTACGGCATTTAACAAACAATATTTAGTGCCGTTTTGACAGTTATTGTAGCCAATGATTACTGCCGATTATGGCTATAATACTGTTTTTGCTGGAACCAATTCCCAACAGGTGTACTCATATAAAACCCATACATAATTTTTTTAATTTAGAATTATGTTAGTGTAAACAGATTGTAAATAGAAAATGATATTTTTCATGAACGTGTGGTAGGTATATTATTTCGTCATAAGAGATAATACGTTTTATATTAGGTATTAAAATTATATAAGTACTAGCTTCGCGAGTTTTTACTTTTAAACATGTAATTTGTTTATCAATTTTTTTTATTATTTTATCCTCATATAGCTTGCAAAAAAAAGGCTGTTTCCATATGGACAAACTAACTTCTCTACTATTATGAATAATTACATCACAAAACTTATCATTTTTTAATCATTAAAATTACTACTGATATGGAGGTTATTATCGCATAATTTGGGGAATAAAATGCAACGGTGGACGATAAAACAAGTGCGAAGTCAGGCGAGCGTCGGCTTAGCCTGTAATCGGTTTTAATAAATCGAACTGGGCTGAGAGGAAGCGGGGGAGAGGGGGGAGCCCGACATGTGCATTAAACTTAATTGAAATTTTCGTGGCTACGTGTTATTTCGCGTTAATGCACCTTTCAGCCTGACGTGTCCCTGACCCTTTCCCCGCAGGTAGCTAAAAGAGTTCAACGCATGATCAACAGATTTTTGATTTTTAAATGTTAGCTCTGTTGTCTGCTTGAAAGAGACAACAGTGCCGCTGTTGCAATTTGTAAAATGTCATCTTTTTCCGCTTGATGTTTAATTATTTCAAAGCTTGGGGTCTGTGAAAGACATCATATAAGTGCTTCTTTACTTACGATCGCCTGCCTGCAGGAAGCAACTAATGCCTTTGGATTTATTTCTGCACTACGTTAGATCTTAACATACAATACCAAATACGCCTTCATTCCTTACGTGGTTGACAGAGTGAATAGTCTCGTAATGACTCTAAAGGCTTTGTTATTCAATTAGAAATACTTTGAATTGTAATGGTTCTATTTCATATTTCCGGCACCTATACAATAAAGTTGAACGCTAAAAAGCATTCATTTAATATTCGCAATTTAACACTATGAAGTACTATCGCGGGTATCGTTTTTGCGCTAATAAATCAGTTAACATTGCGCGATGCATGGATCCGTTTATGATGAAATCTTCAGCGTTTTTTCTTTAAAACCTTTTTGTATAATTAGCTGTATGGTTTGTTGACCATGTAAGTGTATGAGTGGTAGTCTTCTGATTTAGCATTGTAATGTTTTGTTTATAGAAAATTCAAGTTTCAAGAAATTTCCTATACGTCATTTTCTGTCAAGCTATGGAAATATGACTCAATTATACACAAGAACGCTGAAATTATGAAATCAGAAGTAACACTTAATTAACCTCATTTTTATAATCAATCATTTTCGTAGTTGTTTCCCTCTGAGTTATTACTTAAGTACACGCGATTTTATGCAATTTGCTATCTGTTAGTCTAGTAGTTTGTCTACAGAGTGCCGACACCTAATTAAGCATTGATAATATCTAGTACCGAAGTCTTATCGGGTAGAAATATATAAAGAGAAGAATTAATTAGTTAATACTGATTGGGAATGACATAAAGCAATAAGATATATTTAATGATTAATTTTAGTGGATAAACAGTAAAAGTAAAAATACATCAGTCGTCTCAATTCTACAACAAATTTAACCTACTGTGCATGCGCATATTTGGCGATCGTTCGATGAACTTGATCAAGTCGTAGAACTTGGCGTTGAAATAAATGGCAATTATGCTCCATATAATTACTGTCTACATTCTAATTGGCCGCCCAACACTTGTTAACTGAAATTCCCATCTACTCACCTCTCTATATTTATGAAACTATTAATTAATCCAAATTGTTGCATTTTATTTCGTTATTCAATAATTACGAGCACCACATTTATTGTAATTTTACCATAATTGCTGAGGCATTCGGAATTCGCGGAACGTGAACGTGTTTTAATCGAACAAAGTATTTTATATGAACTTTAAAATTAAATAACCATTCCGATAGTTTGCCTTGCAATTTAAATTCACGTTTAAATTAATGTTGAGAGCATTAGCTACTGGTTATTGCGGCTTCAATGGGAGAAAATGAAGTGTGCGCACAATGGGCGCCCACGCTCGTCGGGATTCGCGCGGAGACCTGTCAGCTACCGTTTGGATGGAACCTCTTGCATGCTTTGGCATATCGTTGTAGATTTCATCTTCATCCCGACGCATTATGCAAGTATTTCGAAACCAGTTAATATATGTTTTGAATATTTATTAAAGATGTTCGTATAATTCCATTAATGTTCCAAATTATGAAGTCACTTAATGTTAAAATAAAACTTCAAACACCGAGGTCAAAAATGAGCCACTTGACGAAGAGGCATCGTCAAGAGGGTGGCTATTTAACAGCCATTAACGCCTAAAACGTAATCACCCACGTTAAATAATTACGAAAAAAGGTGTAAAAGGCTATTGAATACAGAAAAGAATGATGCGCGCGCGCCGCCCGATGAAAGGCTGACGGCAGACCTCGACGGAGATTGATTACGTAATCATGGACATCAGATGATTTTCGGGAATCTCATAGAGAGTAATCATCATTCATCTCACGGCTCGTTGGAGTTATATTGAACATATATTCTGATGTCAAATTTTAACTGCGCACAGTGAACCTAGTTAATTTTATACATCACTAAATAAGAAACAGTTTAGAAAGTGTTCCGTATGCCCGGAAGCTTTTCAATGAAGGAGTCATGTTGCAGTTAGTTTATTAAACGTCATTGGGGTTTAGTCTTGGCCGGTAACAATGCGATGGTGTCTGGCTGTCGACGCACAATTAGCTCTCCATTGTAACTTCGTGTATTGTGCAGTATGCGCGGGCGCCCAACGTCGTGTTGGTTTTACTCCTACGCCCATTGTGATCGCTTCGACCGCACGCTTTGCCATTCCGCTCCGCTCACACTCCTCAAAGATATTATCTCGACTATTATTAGCTAGAACCCTATGTTTGAATAGATAATGATTTAATATTTCGTGCTCATAGTCTTAATTCAGCTATCGTCGTAATGCCGGGAGCTGTTACTGAGATGATCAATAGGCAAGTCATTGAATGCGACTATGAATAACCTTCTTTGTTAATCAACTTTATTTTTCTAAGTGTTATCTAATTTCACTCAAAGCGTAATACGTGGATGATGTTTGTTCATTTCTAAACAAAGGTCGTTAATGTGGAATGCTTTGGGCCACCGACGTTGGTGGGTCACAGAAGTCAGGTTTGGCCAGCGGAGCGCGTGCCTACGGTTTACAATACTCGCGTAATGAAGTGGGCCGCGAGGGGGCGGCATTATGCGTCCAAACAAGGCATTGTAATGTCCGCGACCTGCGCCCCGACCCCCGACCCTTACTCGTTACCGCTGATGCCCGCTGCCAAGTGCCAACGTCAACCAACTTGCTGCTGATGTCCTGGAAACTATAGCCATATTAGCTAGGCCAGTTTTAGATTTAGAACGGCTTTATTTTTTGCAACACTTCGCAAAAAAATTGTTGAAATGCATTGAAGTATCAAAATTGCATAAATTTATACTTCCTTTGTAGTGCAATAGCTAGATTACCCTTTGTAAGCTTTATGTTTTTGTTATAAATGTTACGGGTCAAACCCGATTTCAGGAATAGTTTCGCCTGGGCCAAATTAGTTATTTCTACAAGCGATTAGATACATATACCGGTTTATATATACTAGGCTAAACTAGTTTATCCACACACATGCAATACACAGACACGGACATATGGAAATACTCACACATTTACACAACAGTAAATAATTAACAATAAAAATAATAGACAAGTACACAGAACAAGAAGAATACATGCAAATGGACATAAGCAAATATAACAAATAGAAAGTAGTTAACACAAAACAACATAAATAAAAAAGAGGGGAAGAATTTTTTTAATAATGAATATATTTATATAAAAATAAAACAGAAATATGTATATAACAAGATTTGTCGAACACACATACAGTTTAAAAGCAAGTACAGTTCAAAATAAATACAAAAGAAATATAAATTTTAAAATAAAAAAAATAGATTTTACATAATATTAAAAAAAATACGCAAACAAAGCAGACCCAGGAAAAATAGACCCTGGGGATACAATATCCCTAGAATTAAAAAAAAACTATTTGGTCCTGAGCCTGATAGAATAAATCAGTTTCGTCTAGGCCAAACTAGTTGATCCTGAAATCGGGTTTGGCCGATAACATGTATATAATTAACTGTACAAGTATTTCGTTAAAAAAATTCTACAACCTTGATACCCTGACTGATTACTATTATGACTGAAGTTGATGAGAACCCTTGTCAATTTCATCAGTTTGCTTAGAAGATTCCCTTAAAAATGTGTAAATCTCATAACTTATCCCGCACAGGTCGTAGGTATACAAATACTTAGTTTTACTGAAAAAATATCGAAGACCTGCTTGCCACGAACATAAACCAAAGTTTAACTAAAATAAAAAGCCATCTGCAGGATTTCTAATGTGGTAAGCATCGTTATCACCTACATATATTGGCAGTAGCAGCAACACGCGGAAGCAATGTCGACAGTTGTACCATGAACATTTTTAATCTCTACCGCTTCAGGCGTTACGCCGTCGCTCTTACTCCATGTCACACGGTGTAGAATACGAGTAAAAACTAGGCTTGTCATGTGGTGTCATTTTTTACAAGTAGAGCGTTAAATTTTCACAGCTACCCTTCGGAGGAATAAATTATTTTTATGTCGATTCCGGGTGGCCGTCTAGTCTGTTACAAAAACGTAATCGTAAGTCTTGTGTCGCGGAAGTAAGGGTTGGTTAAACCACGTTTGCCTTTATTTACGGTTAAGCAGATGTGTAACTTTTGATAACTTTTTATACATCGTAATACAAGTACTGTAATTTATTTCAATAATGTTGTTTTAATGTGATTATTGGTACTCCTTTTATATTTTAAGAGATGGGGGTCGTCGAAATTCATCTACTATTGTTGTCTTCTGTCTGTCAAATACTTTTATTTGCTGATCAGTTGGAAAAGTGCAGATTTTTCTTCTATTTAAAAAAAACTTGAATTACTACTCTGTAAATATGGTAAAAATTAGCACAGTAAACTTTTTCATTATATGCATTTGTATGACAAACTGTATTAGTTTTTTACGCCCTAATGTAGCGTTCACCCACAAACAGTGACAATACCGAAGGCAAGCTCACTATACTGTAAATTTTTGTACAAATGACCTCTAATGCGTCCAAATTATATTCGTCGGTGGTGCTTAGCGATGAAGTCATTATTTTCCATTTCCGCGCCGGCGTCAACTCGATAACTCGAAAATGACTGCCATTCGTATCAACGAGCCTACAATCCGCCGCACGTGATCATTACCGAATCACCACTTGGAAGTTTCTTTCGCCTTATTTGACTAGCAATTTTAACCGATACAATTAAGTTTGTTTTGTAAAAAGGGTTCGAAGTGAAGTTGTTTGGGTTGAGCTTCTTCGCCTCATTGGATCGTATCGACGAATTCAGTAAAGGTATTACATACAGTTTATGGTCCTCAAAATGCACGCGCTCCCAAAATAAACTATTGATTTATACTTGGCGGTGTCTATTCAAGGGCTCATAAATAACACATTTAACAATAGAATTAATCTGGTTTTTTCAGAATTCAAACCCTGTACCAACACCATTTTACCAGTTTTAGTCTAGAATAATTTATCAAATAGTATCTATTAACTGCCAGGCAAATGTGTCACAGGACACAGGCTTAATTTGGGTATAATTGTGTCGCTCGCAATCGTAACGATATGCAACGTATCGATGACGTCACGCGAGTCGCTCGTCAACGCTTCGTGACGAGCCGAAGTGTTTCGGCTCACTCAACTAAAGGACAATTCTCGCGCGACAAATTGCACGCGTTAATGTCGGATTAACATGTTATTTGGCTGTTTTTGTTTTTATTCCATGAAAAGCTTTATTTTCGGGATAATCCACTTCGCGTGTCAACTGAAATATTCTTTTCAATGCTAGTAAGCTAAGTTTCCTCCAGTGATTTCAGTTACGTATGGCTAAAATGTAATATAGTTAATTGTTAGTATTTACTATATAATTTAGTTACTAATTGATTACTGCAGTTCAGTATATTCGTGTGAAATAAGCGGATTAACGATGTTTATTGCATTTAGCAACTGAAAATTCCACTAATTCATATTGAAAGTGAAAAACAATAATACAACCACAGATTGTCTAAACAATATATTCCAAATTGTATGCGGACAACGGAATGTGGTAGCCATGCAGTATGATAGGTACAAACATATGACGTGAAAGTTCACGTCGACCCCTGTTTTCCCGAGCGATACGGAATATGGCGGGCGGCGGGAGAGAGCGGGAAGGCGGACGTACGGCCGCGGTGGTTTCGTACATCGCCACCCGTCCGCGCCCGTAAGCTCGTAATTTGCCTTTCTATTAGAGCGAGGGCGTGAAAAAAGGAAAGCGTTTACGGCGTGTTTAATGGGAGTGAGAGGGAAGAAATATGACCGCCCGTCGGGAGAAGGGAAAATTTTGGTTTTCAGAGAGTTTTTGCGGAGATGTGCATCGACTCGCAGAGTGCGAGGGGGACGGCGATGTTTGCGGTACCGCTTCCTCGAATAATTAGCGGAAGTCGTGGCTTAGTTTTCCCCCGAACGGGAGGGTTGCGGGCAGGGAGTTCCTCTATTTGTCGTTTAAGAGTTAATCGGACGAGCGATTCGTCACCCTCGGGAGAGCACGCCGCTGGCAATATTATATCTTTATTATGAGTCTGTTGTACTGAAACCCGACATCCGCCCCGGGCGATTAACCAAATCGTGATTATTGATAACTTTGTTTGATAACAACCTCCGCTGAATTACTGTAGAATAGACCGCTTACGGGCCATTAAGTCTGTTGCTATAATGAATTTGAATTTAAAAGGCAACTTTTCATGATATTTAATTTTAAACTTAAGATATATCGGCATGTGTCTACTACTGTGTAATTAGTAAATGCAATTGACAAATGTAGTAGGATAATAAATGCGATGCGTAGTATCCCGACTACTGACTGTCAATTACACGTAATAGCAGTGTGCGCGAAGTGCGACATATGCTCTTCGGTGACTTTGTGTTTCGGTACCCTTTTACGACATAAAATTATACTCACCAAGGGCGAAGGAGGAATATTATAACGATATGTGTAAGACAAGACATCTATCGTTAACTGTATTGTGAATAACAATGTATTTAATAAAAGCTATCAACTTATTTTTCTTACTTTATTAAGCTTTACAAAGACGTTCTGTAACTTAAAATTATAAATGATTTAGTCATTAGATAAATTTATTACATTTTATACCATGACTATAAAATGAAAAAGTGTTAACTCCCGCGAATACTTATTGATTAAGATGGTCGAGTTTTAACAGTCTCTATAATTAAAATCTTGGATAAAGTGAATATTATGCTTTTCATAAAGTTTATTTCCTTGCAAGGTGATCCTCTATTTAGACGGGTTCTAGGCAGCTCTTGGGAGCCAATCAACGACAAATGAGTGATGGCGGTAATTAAAACGTATCGCCTTACCGGAATCAATAAAGCTTCAGCGATAAGCCAATTAATTGCATATGCGTTCAGTGCATACCCCGAGGTAAATCATGGAGAATTGAATCGAAACTTGATTTGAGTTAAGTTTGTCGGTATAAAATTTATATACCTACATTATTAATGTACCTACAGTATGTAGGAGATATAAGGAGATGTAGAAGTTATATATGGAAAAATTTCTTAATCTCCACATTAATAAATTAAATAAATTAATAAATTAAATAAATTAAAATACAGTATGATCTGCTTTTTATAGCTATCACTAAAAATATTTTGTATGACGAGCATAATATTTAGCTATTTAGTTTTATTTCTTTATGCGATAATAGATAGAACTTCAGGTAAATTGCCAATAATATTTGGTTTCAGTAGGCCACCGAACCTTGAAAAAATATTAAAGCATAATTTACAAGGTTATAAAATTCACGAACACACACAGACAAAAAAAATCAGTAAAATATTAAGCTAAAACCGCGAGCGCGATACTCTGTTAAGGTTATGGCAAAAGTTAATTTCATACATACATACATATAGTCACGTCTATATCCCTTACGGGGTAGACAGAGCCAATAGTCCCGAAAAGACTGAATGGCCACTGGTTCAGCTGCTCGGCTTAATGATGGAATTGAGATCCAAATAGTGACAGGTTGTTAGCCCATCGCCTAAAAAAAAGGAACGCAATTTTATAAGCCTATCCCTTAGTCGCCTTTTACGACCTCCATGGGAAAGAGATGGAGTGATCCTATTCTTTTTTGTATTGGTGCCGGGAACCACACGGCACGCTAATTTCATCCATTACTATATTTAAGCTGATACAGCATTAATAATAGTTTTATAAAAATATTTATTGGAGAATTTAAAACACCATGTGTGGTACACACAATGACTATGAACTAGACCATTTACAAGTTATCATGGTGCTAAACCCAACAGGACGGTTTCTCGGAAGGAGCTATCTGTTAAGTATAGAGTAAGGTGCAGACCATTAATTTATAGTACAATGGCATTGTCGTGGCCGATGAAAAGAGCGTGTCAATGAGCAACCATAATAAGTTTTTTGCGTGTATTGCACTTCATTTAGGATTTTGGGGTTCGGTGGTAAAACGATTGTGCAGTACGAAGTACTTACGTATTGAAATATCAAATTTTAAACTGCACATAAACCTGCCCATAATAAGTTTTATTCATTCCCCGGGCAGGTCAAGATGATACTAATAATCTTTTACTAATTAATCTGGGTGTACTAAGAAAAGATTTCCGAAAATGCCGCAAGAAAGGAAAATAGCGGGACTCTCACTTCACGTGGGCAGAGTCTCGGGCGTACTCTCTACTACGTATGATACTTACGAAATAATATAAACGTGTTGATAGGCGGTGTTTCTAATAAAATACCTAAGTAGGACGTGGTGAAAAGATATTGATTGACTTTAAACAAACATTGAAAAAACAAAATTGAGATACAATTTAAAAAGATAATAAATATACTAACTAATCCTTTGACTGACAAAAACTACGGAACCAATAGCAGTTTTGGTAGTTTCGCCAAGTGTGGGTGGCACGGAGGACAATGGTGTTTGGGATGGAATTCGTTCCGGGGCGCCGCGCGGACTTGATTGATGACCTCGTTCTTCTCACAAACTCCTTTAGTTTATTTTAATATCTATACTTTAAACGCTGTATGTTTTATGTCATTATCCTGGTATGAATTCAGTGTTTTAATGCTTTTTATATGATGAAAAAGTTTTAAAGTGACTGCTCTGTCCCAAATGAATTAAATCAATTCTTTAAAGGAGACTTTTAAAGGAGAGTCGCTACTTACCTACTTGTAATGCCGATTTCGATATAGCCAGATTACAATGTGCACAATTTAATTTTTTGTTCTTTGTTCATTGTAATCTACTTCAAAAGATAATTCATAGCATTGTCTATACAGCATATTTCAATATAAATACAATTCGATTGAAAAATCTTAAGAATTTTTATGACTGTAACACGAACTGATATTTCTCCTCGAAGACTACCAAAGAAGGTGTCAAGTGAAAACAATATTTACCGAGCGCACGCAGGATTAGGGGGCCTACTACGTAAATAATGGATCGCCATAGCTTACGGCGTGGGTAACATAATATGCGGTTCGATGTTCGACGCGATAGCACTACGAAATATTCATAATCTTTCGAGGGTCCCGTAAATAAAAATTATTTCATATCGGGACAGGTGGCGCGTCGGGTTACGAGCCCTCGTGTTCTCATTAGCATTCGGACGAATTCGAGCGGCCAACGCACCTACAGGTGCTACTCGTCAGTCTCCTCAAACTTCCGATCTAAGCTTGACGTTATCTTGATGATAATAGCCTGTTAGTAGCTAATCACCAACAAACACATGTAATAAACAATTTTTTTTATTAAAAGCCATTTCTAGATTTTTTCGGAAGTAAGAGTTAGTCGTATTTTAACTGCACTATAAAATTATATAACGATAAACTATTAAGAACAGATGAAGTATTTTTGTATAATATTTTAATTATCAAACTGTTTCATTAAATTGATCATCAAACGTCATGCAAAATATTTAAACAAGCACCTCTGAAACTTAGCAGATTTTGTAAGTTCTTGAGGTGTGTATCTTTCTAACATTAAACTTATATAACCCATTAAAAAAGGCAATAATTCTAATAAATAACATTGTATATTTCTGAACAGGTATAAACAGAATAAAGCTTACATTCAATACAAGTTTAATATTTATTGCACTGTGTGTGGTGACAACGACCGCGTGTGCGTTTCGTGTGGCTAATAAAAAGCAATTAGTGAAACGCTAATTAACAGACTTGATAAGTTTTATGTCTATTATTGCGTGCTCGACAACTATTTGGTGGAAATCCGATATTGACCATCAAAATTTCCAAAACACCCGATATACCACGCTTTTCATTTCGTGAATAGACTCTGTTTCGAAGCGAACAAAAGTAGCCCGTGTAGTAGTAGGTACTTAGATTCTAATGATTGCCCACAAACTTATCCACGCCCTCGTATGAGCCCTTGCTAGCAACCATCTGGAACCTTACATAGAGATTATAAACATAAAGGTACTACTACTCATATTTTGGCCCTTTGGCCTTTGTTAACGCTCAAATTAGTTGCGTTCCACACGGCGGGCGCGCAGACGGATGCCTCATTAAGTCTGCTTAAGTTTTGTAGTTATTATTTTATTATAGTAAATTATGGCAGAACTGTCCGAAGATAAAAGAATTTATAGACATAATATGCATAATTTGCTTCCGTCAGTGTCATAACAGAAAAATTACTTGTATTAATGCACATAAAGCAATCAGCTTGAGGTAAACGCGTCTAAAATCTTTGGAAAATCTTAATTACCTACTGTTAGAGGCGGCAATTAGTAGATATCTTCGATCTCACGGATTACAAGTGGACATCTCACTTGTCACCAAAAGATGCTAAAGTGCGTTATCGGTGACGGATCAGTGTCCTTTAGAATTATGTGGAATTTAAATGTTTGACGCTCATCAGATCAAAAACCCGAATTATCTCAAAAAGTTACTATAGACTTTATCGCACGAATTGTAAGGATGATTATGGAAAGAAAAGGTCCGGTCTGACTTACATCCCGGCGACCGAACCGACGTGTTGGTCGTTTTGTGCTCGTCGCATAATCTCGTGCTTAGCTAACCGTTTTGACAAGATTTTAGATGTAGTGATAGCGTTGAACACCGCTTACTTGAGTTCTTTATTTTTTGAATGAGGTTTACTTTTACGTATACCAAGTTATTGTGATTTTAAAGGAACATTATTAAAAAACAATATTTCTTTTTTGTAAAAAGAAAAAAGAAGAAGGACTGGGAGACACAAAAAAACTGATTTCCTGCAATTATTAATCAAATATATATGTATAGTTATATTTAACTTAGGTATGTAAGAAAAATGATAAACAATGTTTCAATTCGAACTAATAGTGAAAGGGATTATTAAAAGCCGATCGCTCGATGTCAGATTAGGTTAGTAGTTGTTTTTTCAAACCACTTGTATTTTAGAAGTGGCTTCCTCCACTCTCCAAGCGAGATATTATCGCCGTGGCAAGGGCTCAAGCAAAGGCACCGACCTCAGCAGTGACAGCATCCCACAATACAGTCGTTTAACACGCTCATCGCATTTGGACGATTTCTTGACAGCAAACGTGTTTAAGCATAATACCGGCGTCGTCAGCCTGTCTCTAGTTGGATATCCTTTATAATGTGAAGCTATTTCGGGCGAGTTCGCCCAACTCGTTTGTTATTGATAATGAAATCGACGATAAGGCATCCTACTTCCCAGTGCCAACATGCTATTTAGGTAGACCAAGAAGTGACGGCTGATTTAACAATGAGAGTGTAGGTCTTGAGTTGCGGTGGCGTGCGCAAGGCGTGTCCGCGCTTCATCGATCGCAGCCTCCAACGCTTCTCGACGACGTCTACACCCCGGCACCCCCGCGCCCCGCACCGCCCCGCGCACGTTAGCGCCCCGACCGACTGCATTTACCACCCGCCACCCCCATCATACATACATAACCCATAACCTACCTGTCTACCGATGCTGTCTGCTCTGACGGCGAACAACAATTCCTAGAATATTTTTCTAACAGTCCGCTTCGGGAAGCAGATATAATGAGAAATATACTTGAATTCGCGTTTATTGCTAGAGTTTATATACCTATTAGAGTTGAAGGTGTTGATTCTCTGGTAGTGGCTCGGTGCTTGATTCCGAAAGGTGCAATTAAAGCTGTTTACATCTCTTCGCAAGCGACTTGTAAATGTTATTTGTGCTCATTAAAACCGAATTACGTTATAAATTTTATGTGCGTACGCTGCAGCCACGTTAATGTTACCTTGGAGTTATCGAGACAATGTATTTTATTTTTGTAAGCAAGTATTTTGTTATTTAAACAGTAATATTGGTGTGGTCAAATCGATCAAACGTCGGCTTCCAACAGAGTAGAATAGAACCACAACAGTTTACAACAACAACAGTCTTGTGTCGTACTATGTTGTAAGTTGTTGCATGTTATTGAAAAAAGTATACCTTCATTACCTATATATCAGAGATATAGAGATCGTGATTGCCATAGACAGCATTATCGAATGGTAATCACTTTATCTGAGGAAACAAGCGGGCATTAGAGGTCTAAATTAAATTTGTCGGGTGTCCGGCGGCGCCGGCAGCCACCATCGATCATCGGTAATGGTGCGGCGCTCACTAACGACCTGCCCTCTGTTGCCTCGTCACATGACCCAGACCAAGGTGTCATATATATTATAATTATATATCTTTAGCCAATATAAGTATACTGCAATGAGGGACATCGGGATCTTCTTTAAAGTACAACAAACTTAAAATTATATCTTTTTTATTATCAAAAGAGACTACTCCCCATTTTCAAAAGCCACCACATGATACTCTATAGGCATCATAGGTGCATTTATTTTTAGACTTCTTACCCAAGGCCTTTTTTAGCGGCTGTGATATGCCATGTATCATCAAGATATACCCATTAGGTAAAGATGGAATGAGCTTTTTAATATAGATTTGGGTCTTCATTAGTTCTATCTTATTCTTGGATGTATACAATTCACATGGTTACAACTTTTATTATACTGTTGTTTCACCTAGTCTTCTTAATCACATATGTTCACAGTCAATAAATTAAATTGCTACCTACCGGCATAGTGTTGCAAAATTATATTTATAGGCACGCTAAGGACGTTAGTTCACAATTAATGTTCCTCAAAGGGTTTGCTTTATCGCTGTCCAAGTTATGCCTGTGTTGCAAGTTATCGCAACATTTAACGATTAAAAGTAAACATTGCTTTTTAACACAAGTAAATGAGTAGACAGATGGATAAGTAACTGAAATGTTCTGTCTCTTATCTCGTATTAATTTTAAATCTTAATTTGGTATAATTGTCTGAGAATCTACGGTCATTAGGATTTATTCTCTTTTGAAATTGTTGTCGACATGGGCGTCAACGTTAGAACAAACATTAAATGTATTCTAAGTATATCTGTATTTTTTTTACTTTACTCTATACACATGACCGTACCTTGAGGCATTGACATTAAGGACTCAGTATGTGGTCGCAATTTTTCAGAGTTTCAATTAGCCGCTATACTTCTAGTTTAATATATGTATGTATGTAGTTCAAGTAATGCCTCGGTCGGTTCGCATCACTAATTACATCAGCAGCTGACTCGGACCAAGTGGAGATATCAATCTTTGCTTTAACGTACTTATAATGTAAGAACACTGTTTTATAGCCTACTTAATAAGAGGTTATTGTTGTACTGTACCCAGTTAAATCCACTCTTGCTCTGCTACGGTGTCTGAAGTCCGCTGTTTCTGATCACCTTTATTATCCCGTATATATTACGTATTTGACAAAGCAATCAGACTTGAACAAACAAACACGATGTAATGGAAATGAATGACGACGCCTTTCATTACCAGATATTTATCACAACGCGTGTGATCAAGTTTCGTCATCATAAACTGCAGAAATGAGCGTAGATACGTAGTCAGAAGATAAGAACATGATCGTTTAGACAGAAGATAGTATTGTCGTGAGTTGACAGCACCTGCGTATCGCCGTGTTGGCATTTACACAGCATTCGGTTCATTAAACCTGCGGGCGAGGTCCACGGTCGCATGTCGGGTGTATCCTATTACTTGCTCTATGCATAATATTAGTTTCCGATATCCGCATAAAATATCAATATTAATTTATGAGTTAATTTTGACACCTACCTGCAATATTAACAGTTTTTACATCAGAGAATGTATATATATAAATACAATCTCTGATGAATGAAAAGAATGTATATATATAAATATATAAATACTCGTATATTATATAAACTATAAATCTGACATTCTCTAAAACTAAAAATATAAAGAGAGTAACAAAACGATTATTTTAAATAATATTTACAAGTAGGTATTTAGTTATAGTAAACTTGGGCGAACCACAAAATTGCTCAATAAAAGAGGAAATAATCCGGGCTTAGTAAAAATCACAGAGATATTAAAACAAATAATCTATTAAATAAGTATTTCATAAAACAGACTTAACATTATTATTTTACTGCTCAGCATTTAGGTACCACATGAATAATTGGTTGTTGTTCACAATATCTTGTAAGTACAATAAAATTTTATGTTCGTGTATAGTATGAGTATTAAAAATAAATAGCAACACAACATCAATAAGAAGCGGTAGTTTTAAGTTAAGGGAAGCACAGATGTGTCTTGGTATTTTAAATTGTGACGTTGTTTTGGTCATGATAAAAGTCATAAACTTTTTTAGAGTTACAACTCTTATCCAGGGCGCATAAATCTATCACAAGCTAAATACTCGTAACAATTGTGTGTACAGCAGAAGTGCAGCTACGTAACAATGCATAAAAATTATAGTTTCAAGAAGATACTTTTATTCTAATCTTAATCTCAATTCTTGCTGCACTGCGCTGCCGCTAAACATCAAAGCCTGTCTGGTCTACTTTCAGAGATAAATTTCTTTGCTTTTTCCGGTTCACAGCTTTAAGTTTTGAGTCATTATTTTTATTCCTGTGGATTTATAACTAAACAATCTTGTTAAAAATCAAACCCACAATAATTCTGCGCTCTCGTTATTCTGTACAAGTGCTATAGTGTGCAGCGACTGTTAAGTAAAACACTGCCGTAAAACTGGCCAAGCGCGAACTCGTTACGAAAACATCGTTAAGGAATGCGACTCACTATATGTGATTCTATACAAAATATATGTTTACAATTACTAGATATATCAATATTATTATTAATTTTTTATCTCATTATATAAAAAATATCTCGGCCTATTGCCTCCTATTGGAATGTGTAAATTAGTTTTTATAACTTGATGTTTAGTTATTTACACGTTATTTAAATTTCTCTTTCGTATAGGTGCCATCATAGATTATCGTAGCTCGGTGACCAAAAGTTCTGATTACAAAAGTAGAGACACTATGTGTACGAGTATGTGAGATGTCGTAGCCTAGTCATAGCAATACTCATTTTCAACTGCTACGTCTGAGCTGACATTAAGCTACGAGCTACGATTATATTTGTACGTATGTAGTCGTGATGATTCCGTTGCGAGTATTCCTTCAAAACTCGCAGCCATTTCGTAGTAATTACCACTTTTAACTGCTATATGTTGTCACTATACTACGAATGGCTACAACTGCTACTAGTGTATTAGACTTATTATTATACAGCGGTAATATCATCATTTTTATTTGAATTTAATTCGTAATTACAATAAGCCACATCAAAATAATACCTACAAAGGTGGTATACTTTTCTACGTTTTCGATGAAAAGTGTATAATGAAAAATATATTATTTAAATTTATCAAATATTTATTTATTTATTTAAACTTTATGCATGTAAAATGTACAACAGCTATAAATATTTTTAATAAATTTAATCTAACAGCTAATAGGTATAATGGCGAAACTAAAACCCTAAGATCAAAATTGCTTTGGAAATGTTGGTAGGTATGGGTAGTAGATAGTAGCAAAAGGGTGAGATGAGATGGTCATTAGCAGAATGAAGCCATTAGGAGCGTGTAAAACAGTTAATTACAGGCGCAATCTCGACCCAAGGTGGCTTCGAGATACCAACACCAAAATAATGAACACCAATTATGATATAACTAACTTCGAATCGCCGTAGGCGAATAATAAATTTTGCTAATTATTAAGCATATTTTCATAGCATATATAAAAAAATAATTGTTGTACAATTTCAATTATGCAGGTTGAGTTCTGCTTCACATTATTTTATTGATATCCTAGAGTGGTTTAAAGCCCTCAGAATTTTCTTACATTTTTTTTAAACAATTTGTTAAACGGGTATGTTTTGGTTCAATAAATACCATGTTTTCCCTTATGTTTTACCAATCACCAGGATAACAGTTTTACATGAATTATTGCCTTTAATTTCATAAAAAAATAACTATGATGAGTGCCCTCGTACTAATTGCTATCGATTGAAAAGTTGCACTTTTTTATTTTGCTTAAATTACACAGCACATTACAGCGTGATTACTGATGTGGGACGCTAGTTAATATCGATATCGACCTATCACGTACACGACGTTTCTGACACGTATAAGATTAAACTGATCTATTTTTCATTGAACGTGTTCCACTATACATGCCTATTTTCAATATAGGAGCTGCGACTGCGACATACGTTTTATAAACGTCAGCATTACGATAATCTTACATGAGTTCAGTTGTAAGAGTGCATTTTGTCTTCGATATTTGAAATCTAAGATAAAAATTTTAATTCTAATTGCAATGTTCGAAATTTATTAACTGTCTATTATCTCAATTTTGAATGAGTTATGATGCAATTTTTTGTACCCAAAATTAGATAACATATTTCACACACTTAAGTGTGTTGAATCACTCAGTTGCGTTTTTCTTTCACAGTGGGATTCTAACGATTTGACAATTCATAATTTTCAACGTGCCCTTAATATAGGAGTATCATAATACAAGCTTTTATTGCATTATAAAACTTATAATTGGTGTTGTATTTTAATATTTTGTCCGAATTCGAACACGACCTTTATAATTTACGACGAATGCTGATCGTATTTTCGGCTAAAGGTTTATGGCGAGTGGGGGGTTCCGCAGGAAGTTCCATAAACCGACGTCATCGTCAGATTCCGACGATAATAATTAAAGGCCACCTTGTTAATGTTAACTGTTTTATAATTGCCACCCCAATAATAATAATTAATTAGCTTTGTATGACCAACCCGCGTTGTTAGTGCCACGAACAGTAGAACCGCTCTCTAGATGACGGTTAATATGATTTCTTATCATGAGCTTGAGTTAAGTTTTTACTAACGTATCTGATGACTACACATTACTTTCTTTATTTTTCCTTTACTTATTTAATTGTTAGTTAATTTGATCAATATGGTTCGATTCTACATAGTTGTAGTAAAAATACCCATAGTTTATGATAAATCTAATATGATTTAATGTCACTGTATCTAAATGAGTAAATGTCATTGAGATGAGTGATATAAACAGCATACGTGATATAATTTCGGGGCTCCAAATATAATGTAAAATAATTCCGTGTATACAGCGATCAGGCTACGCAGTACAGTAAAAAAAAATTAATTTTACTTTCAAATAATATTCGGTATTTGCATAAGCAAAAATACTAATTATAGTTTTCGTACTACTTTCTCGAATTATTTCGAAGTGAATTTTAGAATAACAATATTAATAAAAAATGAAAAACAATATCCCGCGAATTCGTATTAATTGTGAATGATCATGTGTTGAAACAATAAAACATTTTTTGAATAACTACATACAATCACGACCAAAACAAATAAGAATTTTTTAATTATCAAAGTGTTTCCCTGTAGCGCGGGCAGCTCCCCGCGGCGCGGCTACTTTATACACATGGCGTACGAGTCGTTAACAAAACGTCACTTTTCACCATATTTATGTCTACATTATATTTCATGTGTAACGACGTCGTAAAATTGAAATTCGCTGATGAAGTGTTCTTGTACTTTTGCGTGTGCATGTCACCGATTTACCCCGTTTTCTCTCTTACGTAACGACGATGATGGGCGTAGGTGAATAATGGAAGTATTTAAACATATTTATAAATAGTTCTTTGCTGCTATGATTAAAATACGTTGGTACTTTACAAAAATCTTCTAAAGTATAAAACCAGATCGATTGACAAGATAGCGAGTTGTAGACCATCCGCCACTTTACAAAAGTAATAAAATGAGAATTCCATTTCGCGCAATTACTCGGGAGACGACAAAACATGTCAAGTGTCAATTTGTATAATTTACTCAGGAATTAAAATGGCGGTCTGACAGATGACAATCAGCTTGGTTTTTCCAAGTTCCGATGCTGGTTCAGCAACTTATCATTTTTATGTCACTTGAAGAATTTGCAAATATTTAAATTGTAGTACTTTTTAATGGCTGTCTTTGAGGATTTTGAGAAACAAGATAGCTTGTTTTGAACAGAGAGATTAGCCGTGTGGCGCGGTGTCGCGTGGCGACATAACGAGACGGCTGAATGACAGACAGATGACACTTTGCACGCGACGTGTGACATGATGCGACTCTAATTCTGGCTATGGGTCCATTTGAATTAGTAAATATATTGGTAGACTATTATATGTAGAGAAAATTGGTGGAATAATAAATATTTGTTAGAATACTTACAATGATTTCTTTAATGGCATTGTATCTCTAGCTCGATTCTCCATGCAGTTAAGTCATAAGTGGTGAAGAAAATATGCTAATAACGAAACTAATTGAACCTGCAACAACCTCATTAGGATTAATATTTCACGTCAATAACAAAGCGTGTTTATTACGATTATGACAATTAAACGTAAAAGGTCAGACATAATTGTATCGGTAAATAGTAGGTGCAAATTGAGAGCTAATAAAAATGAAATTTCTGCGTCATTGGAGCATGTCGCGTGCGAGCGGCTTGTCTGCGGTACATGACATTTCATGGCATCAAGTTTGCTTCTAATATGTATGTGTGGCACCCTGGCCACGCACTTTACTACATAGGAAGACAAAATAAGGTTGTTAAAAAATCATGATGTAAAAAATGAGGTTTTCATGACATAGGGAGTTATGAAATATTATATAAATATATGGAGTCTACAATATAAATGTAAATCTAGTTTTAAAAAAAATTATGAATTGGATTTTTTTTCTAGGTTTTTGGAAAAATAATAAAAAAAAAATTGCGCTCTTATATAGATTTTTTTTATTTTTTATACCTTTCATTACATACAGATGGTATGGGTACTTAATCAAGATAAATAAAGAAAAATAAGAAAAATACAAATACTCCATCAAGAAAAATAAGAAAATATTTATTAAGTATTTTATGCAATGGGCTAGCGAACTATGTCGCTACTTCTTATATAGCTCAGGTGAAGTAAGTTTGTACCACTACTATTTTTCGCAAGGGTAAAAGTTAGCACTTGCAAACTTAGCACTTGCTAACTTTTACATTGTGAAGAATTATATGCATTTTATATATATATATATATAGATACTATTTTGCGTTTTGTTGAATCCATACATTCTTGACGCATTATAAATAGCTTGCCTGATTGCAAACGACGTTTATAAACGATCAGCGTCATGCAAATGTATGGACTCCGTATTATTAACAATCAGTTGCAATGTGTTTTCAATCACACAAATGTAGTATTATGTTGCGTTAGTAACTGTTTCATGTGCTACATTAAATTATAAAAAGAATAAGAATTATGTACCTACTAAGCATTGTGTTAAATTCTTTGAAATACTCGTATGTAAAAATATTTCGAATCAATTTAATTCTTCAAGTAAATATCTATGAGAATACTCCGATTTTATTTTAGACTACCTGTTACTTGCAGCTTTGCCCGTGTAAATGTAAACTCTCTAACTTAATGCTACCTACAAAAAGGGAAGAAATTAGCACCGAATCAAAAAGCAACGAATTTAGCGACGTTTTTACCGGGATTCAAAGTACAAGGATGTAAACTTACTTACGCATTTATAACATTAGATTGGATTTTCATAATTTTCTTAAGGCAAATGTGAAATAACTGTCTTTCGGAAACAATGTATAAATGAATATTAAGTAATCGCTTATTCTGTTCCTTAGTTTCAAATCACAGAAACTGAATAGCTGTGGTAATATTTATTCGAATTTCCTTTCTGGGTTTTTATTTTAGAAAGTAATGTGGGGTGGATTGCATTGAAGTAGTGGGAAACATTAAGCGTGATATGTCAATAGGCAAAGTAGCATTACACAATAATAAGCAAGAACTGCACGTTAAGTGGTACAGTCCGCATAAAAAGTAATGCTATTCCATTCATGCGGATAAAATGAAGATATATTAGTACCGCATCGAGAATCTATCATTGTCTTTAATTCTTCATATCCTCTGTGACTAAATTGTGTAATGCTGTTGGCGATGAAATATTGCACGATATTTATCTGGTATGGTGCTACAAAAAGTAAAATTTTTTTACAACCGGAAATAGACGTTTATAGATGATAGATATAGATGATACATACATACCAAACATGTAATATCTGCAGGGAAGACAGAGCCATGAAAGAAATGGTAGGCCACGTTCAGCTGTTTAGATTAATGATAGAATTGACATTCAAATAGTGACAGACCGTTGGTTATATTATCATGTGAATAAATTTTAAACGTGAAGATACTATATAATAACAAACTACACTTTTGTATTATTTATATATTTTTGCATTATATATCTAAAACATAAAAACCCATAAGAATTTCTTGTGGCATGACCAATAACATGTTTGTCCGTCAGTCCATCTCCGTAAAATATTGTGCCACTTTTATTTGGATTTGCGGTCGCGAGGTTGTAAATGTGCTGACTAACGAACGGACAAATTCAGAACTCTTTGTCATTTTAACAACTTATTCAGAAAATACATAGGAAATATTAGTATGGATTATAAATATGACTAAACGATACTAATTTAATATACATAATATTATGAATATGAAAGTATGTATGTCGGTTAAACTAAGTCATCAAGGCTAAGTCATTGCACTGATTAAATCAATTTTGACATTTAGTATTGAGTATTAACTAATCAACGAGTGACGCTGCAAGAAATCTAAAATATAATTCAGTTTCGGTGATAGAAAAAATGTTTATGAATATACTTGTAATAGACGGAAGTGTGATGAGTAAGTAGTGCTACATAGATCGCAGTGGTAGAGTCATATAACGCCGTGAAAACTCTGTTCGATTTATTTTTTATTTGTTGAGAACACTTGTTTGACTTGTAAATTTTTGACCACCTTACTTAACTAAAGTTGATTGACTTATGATCAATTGAGAATCTTCACCCAAAGGCATATTGATGTTACTACCTAATTATAAATTACAATAATGAAACAATATTGGCATTTATACTAATTAAATTAATGGTTGTTTGAATAATTCGCATCACAAATATTCAGGTGCTTTTGATACAAACTTTTATTCCCAATTGAAGTACAAAGGTGCTTTTCATTTCTAAAGAAATATATGCCAAGAGAGAAGACATACCTACTTACTGAAATGAAAAAAATTCTTATTGTGATTAAGAACTTGTCTTTGATTTGCGAGAAGAGTTCACTCATATAGTATTTATTATAATTTAGACATAGTGAAGAGTAAAACATCTAGAAAATGTCAAGAAATGAGTCAATTACAGGTGCGAACTGGTATCTTTTCATCTTCTTAAGCGACGTGTTGATTAGATACTAACATCATGGCTCTTAGTATTTGCATATTAATTTATGTAAGAGATAAAGCTATGGACATTTCCGTGACTGCAGATAAGATTAAATAATAAATTTTTTGCATGATTTTGAAAATTAGAACTGTATGTTTAAATTTTTTATATAAAGTACAGGTCAGGCAGTCGCCATAATAAGATATTTATAAAATGTAACTCATGTAATTAAATTTTTTTGGATACATCGAAATAAAATTATCCGCTAAAACAAGTTCCGTTTACTTAATTTATTTTAAATTTTTATGTGTTTCTGTTTGCAAAGGTTTTCACGTAATTAACTACTATAAAAAATGATCACGAAGCTCGACGATAGGAAACTCTCATTTGGACGCGCACGCAACACATGCAAGAAATTCATTGGTGGTTGAGAAAAATTGCTAACAATTATTATTTAGGTTACAGCATATCGCTTTATCTCGATTATTGCTTTAATTATATTTACTGTTAACAAGCAAGAGGCGATTAGATCAGTACATTAAACTAGTTGAAGCCTCCTTTAGGTAATGGGCACTTATTGACATGTTTATTTTTTACAATAAGCTCCCTAACAAGCATTTGAGCGTAAGAATTGTAAGAAAGAACCCAGTTGACGTTATTATGGCTGAATGCTTGTAGAATTACTATGTTAAGTAAACACTAATAACATTTCCGCGAAAGCTCCGATAGAGGTAAATTCTCGCCTCACAGCGGAAGTGGTAACACATAATTGGAGCTCATTCCGCAGTCTTGAAATACCCTTGAAGCCGGTTTGTCATAGGACTGCGGTTTCTTACTGCAATTCAAAATAAACCAACAAATTACACCACAGAAATAATAATCTCTTTTATTTTCTTAAAATTATTGTCGCATGACTTTATTTTTAATAATGCAATTTAGGAATAAAAAGAACCGAGCATTTTTCACTACGAGTATATAAGTACGTGAAATTGCTGTCGTTTGGTTGCTGTCGGTAATTCCTACATCGTAGTCATAAAGGGCTTTTCTTATGACCACGATGTAGGAATTATTTAGATGATTTCTTCTCTTGTTAAAGGTGTCCAAAACCCCCGGTGGACCCCGGCAGGGAGAACGTAAACAGTAGTAACGTTAGGATAATGTTTTTAGAAGTGATTTCTGCTAATGGATAAATAACATGCGAATGTGGGTTCTAACTTTAGATTAGTAGATTCCATACCATTGTTCAAAATGAGTATTATCACTTTGTATTTGTTGATCGCTATTCTATTGTCCGAGTACATCTTAAATAGACGTTTATAGATGAATTATGCAAATACGCCGACTCATAGATATAACATATTCATAAAGCGACATGTTAATACCAGATGAAGCTTTGTATTCCTACATATTAGAGAAGAGAGTGAACAATTCAGTAGGTGGTGCTTAGATTAAATAATTTTCTTAGTTATGTATTTAATCTTTTAGAGAGATTTACTCAACTATTTCAATAAATTATTTAGAATTTAATGATAATTATAGATACTAGTATTTATTCTTTTGTCTCTCCAATCATCAATGGAAATTATACCCGAAGTTTATGTTAATATTTGTTTGGTAGTTATGACGTGGTTAAGATGATGTTCGCATTATTTTCAATTACTGTGACGTCGAGTGGTAAGGCAGTGGAATTCGTGGCGATCGATTGTTATCCGTGATGGATGCGGCTCATTACATCGCCGCTCTGGGTGGCTCCGCGTCGCGCAACTCTCGCCTTAACGACACTCTCATAAACGCGGTTGACAGCGACTTATTGTGGAACGCGACGAGATCCCGCGCGACCGATACGGAACAACCATTCAAAACATACCTTAATACGATTTATTTATAGCTAGTGCTTAACTCGCGGCGGAGACCCTCAATACGCCGTGCTTTATCGTCGTCGTGTTCAGCCTCCAACAATTTTATAGGTCTCTCCTATTTATTATTATTATCATACTTTTCTTATAGAAAAGTTGACATCACGTTCGTGTTTTATGGATACTAATATTTCTTTCTTTCACTCCTGAATTTTATTGCTCACACTTACGAATAAGATATTCAATAATAAATACCGAGTGCTCGCTCGACTCTTACTTACTTAAAAAGCTAATAGAAACAACTGTAGCGCGACGGTGACGTTCAATCAAGTTAAGGCAAGCGGACAAATTGTTAGCCGACGGTTATCTAATCTGACAAGCCTATGACTACTTGTTTGGGCTTCAAAATTACAAAAGTGCCGTTTATAGATTATAAAAAATATTATTAAGAAAGACTGTGTTGTAAATAATCGGCGGTGTGATGCTATCGCCGCCGGCCGGCAGGAAGCGCTTCGGCCATTTAAGGGTGCATTAAAATCGAATACATCATATTTGTTTGATTTCCTAGTTCACGTTTTACCCCATAATTATACAAGTCACCGGCCGTGGCCGGATCTCTGCCAGTTTTTGTTAAGATGCATTAATCATCTTTTTTTATTGCGAGCATGTGTTTTAGACTCGTAAAACACTTTCGGGGTTTATAAGCTTTTGATTCTTAATGTCTAATTTGGTCTGTCGGTTCTTATGAGGTCATTAGTGCGATCAGGGTCGCTTAGAAATTTATAGTTGAAAGTTTCAAGTTTCACGCTTTTATAATTTGTCGCATTAGCTTTTACAGCATGTCGTAAAATATTATTTAATTTTAATAAGCTTTGTAACACTAGGTTTTTATTAATTGTTCTAGGTCGGAATTTAAAAATAATTATAAATTTCTATATATATAATTTAATAGAAAACTATTAATTTTAACGACAGCCGGAATATCAATTGAACTGAAATGGCAGCATAGTTACTTTCCATAATTGCCTGAATTTGATGGTACCCCTTGAGAGATACAACTTACATGGTGGTCACAGTGATAAACTGACATTTGTTACAGACGAATGTTCCCGACTGTGCGCGTATCGTTCGCGGGGTGCCGCGCGGAGGCGCGTTACGCCGTGCTGCTGGACGTGGTGCCGGTGGACGGCAAGCGGTACCGCTACGCGTACCACCGCTCCTCGTGGCTGGTGGCGGGCAAGGCGGACCCGCCCGCGCCCGCGCGCCTCTACCCCCACCCCGACTCGCCCTTCTCCGGGGACCAGCTGCGCAAGCAGGTCGTCTCCTTCGAGAAGGTCAAGCTCACCAACAACGAGATGGACAAGAATGGACAGGTCAGTTTTTATTCCCTAATTGCTATTTCATGAATCTTTCTACTCATTTTGTGGAATAATCGGCAGGGTCTACATTTCTCCACGTGCTGATGTCCTCAGTTCTTCCGCATCGGTCCCGCGGGATCTGTCTTACTAATTCTTGTGATCAGCAACTATTGCTTCAATTTGTTTAAGAAATTATCATATAACTTTTTGATTAAATTCATTTGCTTGGGGTATCGCTCTTGTGAGAGTTTTCTAACATTGTATTTAGCGGATGTTCATGACATTCTAATCCTAATATGCCTACACAAATAATGTAAGGCTACTCATAGAAATAATGTGTAAAACCTCAAAGTAATACCGGGCTATTGTTTAAAATGATTTATTTAATACGTGTCAATAAGTGTTGTCTATCATAATCATAAAACAACAGTTCGTTGTGTACAAATAAATGTAGCAGTATTGTGAGAGCAAGGTGATAAACCGACCGACACCGTGTGAGCTATAAAGTGTTGACGTAAACCACTTGATTAATGGATCGCTTCAGGGATCATTGCCACTAACAAGCCAGGGTCTTACGACACTTTTGGAAGATGATTCCTGGTCAAGTTATTGGTTGTATGGTACATTAGTGTTCATTATTTCAAATTACATACTTATGACATTTTGGGGTATATAAATGCTAGTGTAATTTTGTTCGTGATAGGTTTGCTCTTAATATAACTAAGTATATTGAGATTTGAATTTAAAAGAATGATATAGGCAAATATTGAGAGTTCGTAATTAATAGCGATGCACAAATGGCCGAACAGTATCATAATTTATATTTATTTGAAGGTTCCTTAACTTACCAAAAATTATGGAACAGACTAACAAAAGATGACTGCTAGCATATGCTTTCAGTCATCTTTTGTCACATTGACCTCGTTTCTGCATCAGTTGTGTATTTGACATGTTCCTTGTGAAGGATCACAGGTTGACATACTTGTAGCAGTGTTTCCATACGTAATTTACGGAATAACAGGGTTGCGGCGATGTCGCGACACCTCGGGCGTCGCAGGCGACTTAATGAGTGCGTTGGTGGTACAAATTAGAGGCACATGTCGTGTCAGCCGGTATTCCGGCCACTTACTCTAAAGATGCAGGTGTCATGTTGGAGCAAATGTCACAAATATTCAAGATCTGTTTGTATTCGATGATCAAGTTTAGGAGCTCAAAATTAGTGGTCGCCTTTTTTTGTGAAATAGATTTCATCTCGAAAAATGTAAATTGTTGCAATGCCGCCAATAATATCCACCTGTGTACGATGTATTGTATAGGTATATTTTATTTTTATGTGCTATGGCAATAGCCATTTTCATGCGAGTATGTCACTTTTGTGTGAATATGGTTTATGTGGTGGAACAAAAACGTCGTTAACTAAGTGAATATGTTAACAATACATGCTCGTATACATCTCGCGAAACAATTTTACTTTTAATTATAATACTATTGAATGTAATTATTCAAAATTAGTCTTGATGAAAATGGCTTTGTAAATAGCATTAGGTAGAATGAGTGTAGGGGCAACAGAACGGAACGAGCGTTAGCGGGCGTGGCGCGGTGATGGATGGACCCGATTCCGCCGAAAAACACACCTAATTGGCTTTCCCATAGCTCAGGGACCGATGGCTATCGTGCCCACTTGAGAGCACACGTAATTATGTAGGTCAAAGCGTGGAAATCCAATGCATGTAAAACAATAAAATGTTTGAGTCCATTTTGGTATTTCTTTGCCTACAACATGTAGGCAACATCAGCTTTTGGGAGTTGGTAATTTATAAATAAAATTCATAATTAGCAATAAATTATCGGTAAAACGGAACTAGCGCTACGTTCGTTACCATTATAGTACGCAAGAAGTTACCGCCACGCAAGTGCGGGCTGGGCGTGTAGAAACGCGTGTAGAAACCGGCGGCGCCTAATTGTGGAACAAAAACTCCATGAAACCAACGAATTAATCATCAGTCCGCGACTTAACTACCTGTATTCGAATAATACTAAAATAAAAACGGCATTCATAAGCCTTGTAATTTCTCAACCTTGTGAATGTGGCCGTGGGTATTTTGCTTCGAATAGTTAATTTATTTCGTGATTAAAAGTAATACAGACGTCCTATGTCTTGTTTCTTGAATTGACAATGTTTGTGTATGATGACATATCATAATTTATTCTAGTTAATGGGAACATATTTATCATTTTAATTCGGATATAAGGGTTTTAGGATATTTATATAATAAGGTGAGCTTAGCGGGTTCAACCTACATAAATATGAATAAAATTACTTGCTCATACTTTTAGAGCATTCACTTATAATAAATTTGTGTCCAATTTTGGCGATGACGGCTCGCGTTTATGCGAGTATTGTCAGAAGCCAATTGTGAATAATAAATTGAATGGTTTATTTAAAACGTTACCGCACTTTACCTTGATCGTGTCAAATTATTATTGCTACATATTCCTAACAAAAGATATTAATCTTAAAGATTACTCTAACAATGAATTTTAGACTGCTTGCAAGAATGTTTAATTAATGAAAATATGGAAATTGCTAGTTTTGGTGTATGAGGAACCTCGCTAATGACGAATGGTTGTAATGATTAATGAACATTCGTTTGACCGTTTATTTAATAATGAGAATTATGAAAACGGCAAATACAACAGGGTCATTATTTTTCAAATTTTAAGAAATGCTGTATCTGGTTTTAATTAACTGGCAATATTTTGTTTTGTCCTATATATTAATGCGTAAACTAGTTTCATGTTTTCATATGCATTGGTAACATAGTGTTCATTCCTTACTGGAACTACGCGTTCCCGTGGGATTCGTGGTTAATGACTACGTACCTATGTACGGAAACAAAGCTGCGGGCTCAAGCTAGTAGTATGTAAACCCCTCTCTTAAACCCCTATATGTTGTACAAGTATTATTTATATTACTATCGTAGAACAGTTACCTATTTTAGAAATTACTGGCATTAAGAAACTCTCATCATCTCTTGGCACGAGATCATTCTGCATCACTGTCCGTTGGTTGTCATCGCCTCAGGTATGACGGATAGATAGATGGCGGAGTCAACCTCTACCATGAGAACCACTTTTTTAAATTAAGGTGTATGATATCTGAAATTTTTGTTAACCATTATGATTTTGTAAAAGGAAGGTACCTAGATAATTTTGCACCACTGTTCGTTAGTTGTTAATTCCTAAGTATATGTACCAAAATGACGAAATCTTTCTCTACCATGAATCACTTTAGTAAAAATTAACTTTTGAAACAAACCTCCATGCACTAAAATTTTTAGTTTTCTTATTAAACTTATTGCTCTACCGCGGTTCCGACAACTCAAAGAACTTCTTGTGTGTAACCCATTGATTTTATTAAAATGCATATTTCAACAGTCATATCAAAAACCAAAAGAATAAATTAATAATATTCATATATACTAAAGTAGGAGTTGTTAGAGCTGAATAAACCACACATACAGTTCAGTAATCATGAACATTTATCCCATTTATAACTAACACCAGGAATTATGTCGTTAGACATGCTGTTGCCGTATTTATTTATGCAACGTTCGACTCAAGTAGAGCAAGCAATTATAATGCACTTAAGGTGTGTGCACACGGTTTATCTTGCTCATGATCCGCTTTTTCTCGCATAACGAGGTGATTATGCGTTACGCGTTTCGATACCATAAACGCAATATTTTATAATTAACTGGCTCTGCGATGACGACCATTAAACAAAGGACATTCCATTTGTTATCTCCCTTTTTGACGTTTGTGTATCTGTTAATTGGGAGGCGTAGACTTTCAGTATTATACGACTTGGCAGTTAATGTATTGACAACCATTATCTCTATTTATTTATAATTAATATCTACGATGTTAATATATGTAGGAAAACAGTTATAAATATGCAATAGCGCAAATGTTAATGTCAACTCGTTTTCCGGGAACAATATTGTTTTTCAATGGATTATAAATTTGTATAACCGACAATCTGACAATTCACAGTAACGGAATTGAATTTTATATTCATCGACGTTACATTTCACGCTGTTATCTGCGAAATTCTTTCATTAATATTTCGCATTTATAATTTACATCTCTCGTGAACACTGGTAATAAAATTTAATAAAACGCTCAGCACTCCTGTCTTATGAACGACAACTAACATTAATTTTGGAACGATCATTTGCGTTTTAATTACTGTTGATGTTTTCTCGTCATTAATGTATATTTGAGAGATCCAACAATTTCTTAAACAAACTCTCGAGACAGGTGATTTGAGTAGGTAGTGGATGCGAGTGTAAAAGTGTAATATAAATTAATAACTTATACGTCGTCTGTGGACTCCCGCTGTGAGGGCCGCGCGAGTCCAACGCCATACTAACTCTACACAAGTTATAACAACTTCCCTACCTCAGTCCGTTTTGTGGTTTCCTACCGTATATTTATATAAAACTTACAAAAAAAAAAATAATTTCTGTGTGTTTTATTAATCAACTTCGTATCAATTTTCTTTTTACAGTTGTCTTACATTATTAACTTGTCAAAGCATACAAAGAAATGACGGCATTTGCGTTACTGGTAACTATCTAATTAACTATGTACCCACGGCCTTTTCGCGTTCTGTTTCAATGCAAGAACTTGAACATCTAATTAGTAGATAGACTAACAAGTAATATGGAAAATATTAAAAATAAATTACGAAATATGTCGAAGGCCTAAAATGTATGAAAGCGTCGCTAACGGTATGCCATCAATGTCGGCGTTATCGGCGCTAGAATCTATGACAAATCTATCGTGTAATAATATCCATAGCGAACGATATAATCAAAATCATCCACGACTTACGTTTATCTGTCGCCCATGACGTGTGACGATGTCGTTACTAGCTTCTCGTAAATTGTTTTTCTTGTTGACATAATGGTCAATATAAAGCATGCTTACGTTGGAAAATTAATCAGTAAAAAGAGGTTGCATTAAGAAATTGTTTTTCCATTTACACAGCCTTCCTTTAATATTCTCCAGGAACTTTATGAAAATACACTTTTGAAACAAATATTATCTTTTATGTGATTGTCACAATGATTTATAAAAAGGAACTCAAGCATATTTACTTGTTAAGTTTGTAACTATAAATGTACCTACTTACAAACTAACTTACGTTGGTATTTGTAAGTCATCTCTATGTACATATAAGTAATTATTATTGATCTACATTAAATGTGTAATGAAACAGCAGCCTTTACGGACCGATGTGAACACAAATAGAGTTAACGGTCAGTATACTTTGTGGCAATGTTACAGAGAATCCCATGAATTATTTTTATGTCATAATAAGGCCAATCGTACGAGAAGGGTGCGCGTCCGTGCATTTATAAAATAAAGAGAGCAGAGAGGTGCTTCTGTGTTTGAAAATGCCGACATTTTGATTATCTACTTCATCGCTTACAAATTATGAGAAAAACAGTTTTCTGAAAATTATATTTGGTGTATCTGTCTTATGTCGTTTGATGATAGATTTTTGGCTCTACGAGTACTACATCGGCTTGCATTTGCTTACTTCCTTGCGCAAATTAAATTTATCTTTGAAAGTCACAAAAATTTTTTTATAACTACAACAAAGTACTTAGGTTATATTGTTTGACGGCCTCTGTGGCTCAGCGGTAGTGCGCTTGTCTGCGTCAACCGGAGGTCCTGGGTTCAAATCCCGGGCAAGACATTATGAGAAACGAACTTTTTCTGATTGGCCTGGGTCATGGATGTTTATCTATATAAGTATTTATTATAAAATATTGTATCGTTGAGTTAGTATCTCGCAACACAAGTTTCGAACTCTCTTCGAGGCTAACTCAATCTGTGTAATCTGTCTGGAAAGTCTTAGATTTGGTTCATCATGAAAAAATTTCGAGGTACGTATTTTTATAGCAGGTTTAGGTAGGTTTTAGTTATTCTCCTTCGTGTGATGGTATTTGTGTGAAAGAAAACAATTCAAATTAAAAACTTTTATTCATTATTATGGAACACTTCATATCACTTAATAATTGTCATAAATTTGGTTTCACAACAAAAAAAAATTACTTAAAACATGTGAGCAGTTAAGTTGTTGTCAATCTGAGAAGTGATGCCCTTCATTGAGAGGTGCACATTCAGACCCCTCTAGGTTTAACTTGCTTCATATTTTAAGTAAAGTTGTAGGTAATCCAATGTTTGAATATATGTAAGTGTTTACTCTGTATTATTTATATTTTGTATTCCAACGGAAACCGGTGGGCCTGTCCCGGATCCATCGGTTTTATTGCTTATAATTTCATCGTTTATGCCCATCGATAAAAACTAAGTTTTTGCTGATTTATATTTTGATAGTGGCGTAAGATTGGTAAATAAAATACGGCTATGAAATCTTAAAAAAAGCTATTAATTCGAATAAGTAGCGTTCATTTAAAACCTTTTCATTGTCTTGTAAAGAAATCATACTTTTTGTAAGTTCCTTATTGATTATATGTGTTACGAACTCCTTAGAGTATTCCGAACTCCTTTGTAAAGGACAAGAACTTTGTATTTTAAAATAAGAAAAATAATAAATAAATGACAGTCTGTTTTTAAGCGTACATCATCTTTTATTTACCAGCGCAAATATTTTATTATTTTCAGCAAATTTCCTATAATATGGATGACATATTCATTCTTCAAGTAGGTATTTTGATGATGTGATATGATACATTATCTGTTGACGGAATTTTATTGTTCTTTAACTAATGTTATTAGACATTTCTATATATTTAATATCTATTCGATAGTTACTTGGCATGTATTTATACAATAATTATAGGTACCTAAATGCGAATGTTCGCGGATTGGTTGGTACACGGAAACGGTAAATTATAACATTTTACAGAAATACAGATCAGAATTGGGCTAGCAAATGATAAATTACATTTATTTTAAAACCCCTTTTGAAGTTAATGCAACTCTAACAATTTGTAGCTTTATATTAATGTTCACAGTGATTTAATATATATTTATTAACACTACCGTATAGAAGCATTTCGAATGCATTTATTTTGTTTTGAAGTTGATAAAAAGAAAGGGTATTAGTTTCTTTTGTAAAGCCTAACGGACTATACAATTTATTAATCGACATCTGAAAAATCACCGTAAAGCATACATTATGCGAGGTGAACAGTTGATTTAAGATGAATACGATTATATATTTGTAACATCATTACTAAGAAATCAGCCTTATTGCAAGTGATGTACCCAAGACGCGAGTCGAGGCTTCTTATTGTATGCAAATATTACTGATGTGAGAGATCGAACTCATTTAGCAAACATATGATTCTTAGGCTCACTTGTGACGTGATGCCAATGATACGGAGCTGTTCGAATTAATCAAACATTAATGATAGCTTCTTATAGCTTGTGAGGCCATAACACAACTGGACCTGCCACGCGGGGGGCGTCCTCAACGACATTACATTTCTCACTTTGATTCTGTGGTTTTATTTGTTTTACTCGACATCGACTCACTTCATTTCAATTGGTCGTCGTTTTTTCATAATCCTCTTTTTTTCATTCCAAAGTGACGTTTATCGTGACTCCCTGGCTGGCGACGAGCACCTCTAGTTAAATGACGATTTACCAGTTTTTCATCCGATGTCAGTCTGTTTACGAGCGAGAATTTTATTTGGATATATTTTATTGCCACCAATGTTATGATGAACGTTTACGTGCCTCTGAGTTATTTTAATGTTCCATTTGAATTTGTGAACTTGAGATGCGACGGCCAATAAAAGATGAAATTGATAAAGGTGTACTTACATATCGTTATTACGGTTCGTTGAGTTATTTCTTTAGGAAATATTTTTATTACACATTAAATTGTTTGAATAACCAGATAGGTAGGTACCTACCTATTTGGTTGTGCACTGTCTTTATAGAAAAATATTATCAAGGCTAATTAATTTAATAATTCATGTTTCTAGAAAACTTATAGAAATGATAAACATATGAAACTAAAGTAGGTAGGTAGATAGATTCTACTTATTTATTATTATTAGATGCATGGACAACGACTTGATTCAGATAATTCTATAGAATTTAAATACACAAATATTCGAGAAAAAATCAACCGAAATCAGTCCTCCCTGTGCCCTACTAAAAACCTTAACAATATTATCAGACATTCGCAAGGATAAAATAAAAAATGTTTTCATTAAAATACGGCGTGCAAATAGGACTTTACTATATTTATGAATGTGATTTTAACATAACAAACAAGCTGTTGTCCGCGGACCGATAACGAATGTAAATGTGAAGAAATCCGCTTCTTTAGAGGGTCATTTCTCATCGCTTACCGCCGCTGTTGACTTAGCAGAGGACAACCGCGGACACAAGTACTCTTATTAGTTTTTTTTGTATGATTAACAATGACGTATTTTGATAGCCATGTTCGATAATTGAATCTTACAATTGAAGCGACATAGTTCAATTTGTTTTTGACGTAAATAAAAAGTTATGGAAATATAAATAACTTGAGGCCGCCCGCGACTTCGTCCGCATGGAAACCCTATCAATCCCGCGGGAACTCTGGAATAAAAAGTAGCCTATGTGTTATTCTGGGTCTTCAGCTACCTACATACCAAATTTCATGGTAATCGGTTCAGTAGTTTTTGCGTGAAAGAGTAACAAACATCCATACATCCATACAAACTTTCGCCTTTATAATAGTAGTAGGATTTAACTTAATTTATTACCAGGCCGTATCTAAATATACTTTGCAAGTATTTTGTAAACTAGTGGTTACAAATATTATACGAGTATAATTTGGATCAAAGAACTGTAAAAACCCATAGTAGGTACTCAAAATCCTATAACTTTTGTTTTTTCCAAGCATTTTCAATCTAAGCGACTGCAACAAATCCGATAAGCGTTCTCAATTAATAAATTGATTGAGAATATAAACAAAATTTGTGTCAACATGGAGTACCTAACCGTTGCGTGGAAGGTACAAATGGCCCAATTTGTCGGCGTGGCGGTGCGGAGGCGAAAATCCGGCGTAAGCCGCCAACTCCGCGCTAATCGAAATATCGACAAGCGGGTTATTGACGACTCGCCTTCGCCCTGTCCGGTTTATTGTATTTTTGAGGAAAATAAATAACTTATTTATTATAATATAAATATTTTTGGTGCTTATTGGTATATATTTTTTTGTATTTGTTATCAATTTCACTTTTGTGCACACCAGTACTTAAATATAGGCGTAAGTGCTTACTGGCTACCGTGTTATTTATTTGAATTCGGAAGGCTGTTCTATTAGTCATAAGGTGTTTAAATTCATTAATATTTTTTGTTAATATATTTTGCTAATAATAGTAGTTTGCTTTTGAATAACCAAATAAACAAAAAAAATAATAATGTCCTTTTCACTTGCCGAGATTTTATAATGCTTTGATTATTTATATCGTCAGTATTGTAGTTTGTTTTAATCGGAGTTTATGTCAAACTAATTTCACACGCCGTGCGTCCTGCTGGGTCGACAGCTCGCGGCCATCTGCCTCAGTACGAACGCCATATTCCGCCCCTCCCTACGACCCACCCAACGCCCCACCGCAAAATTACACCTTTCTGGCCCTTTCACCACGAAACCATTCATTGTCATATTCTTCAGATAATAAAGATTAATATCGGGTGGCAAGCGATCTGAGAGCTCTCCGGTGGGTTGGCGGGTCTACCCTGCGCTCTGTTCAGTACAGTACGGACCGTACTATGTCATTGCCTGCGTAATAGACGCTTTCCAATATTGAAAATGTGTAATCATTTTTATTTAATATATTATCATTATTTACATATTTAAAATTTTAGGTTATTAATTAATGAGAGGTTGTTAAGAATTTCAAGTGACTTGCGAATCTATTTTCAGGGTTTTAAAAAGGTATTCTACTAAAAACTTTTAGGTACTATAGTAAGTCTGACCTAATAAGTAACAACTACTAGTAGTAAAATTAAGTCACTACTAATATAGTACTCGGCAATAATAGCTTATTGCCAACAAATGATTAAATATAAATACATAATTAGGTAAGTTAATGTAGTACTTCATTGATTAAATGTGACTATCTTATTAATTTAATAAATGTAAGTATTTTAAAGAATACTTCTAAGATAATCTAAGTGGGATTCAGTGGAACCAACCTACTACATACCTATGTTGGCAATAAGCTCTTATCATCAGTGGATATTATCAATGAATTAGAGACGAAATGAAAATGGGTTTTGATTTCCGGGCAAGGTAGTTAATTAAAAGGCGCAGGTGAGCATATTAGAGGTAACGTACCTAATGATACGAGCCACGCCCTGCCTGATACTGATTTGTCCGGGGTTCGAAACATGGTAGATAACTTTTTTGTTAAAATTCCAAATAAATTATTCAATATTTTTTTATACCTATATGACATTTTTGAAATGAACATTCAAAAGATAAAAAAATAAAAATTTGTGAACAGATCTTGTAACTGTGTCCTTTTTTGTTATTTTAGAAAATACTTATTCTTTATTCAATCTTTAATACATTGTTACAAAACATAAGAACAAAGACAGAATCTCAGCTAGGTAGATGGCAAATGTAAAGCCGTTGTTAGTTGCATTATTACTTCGAGCTTTGACAGACTTAGGAGTAAATTATTAGTTTATAAGCCGAAGTAGTACCTACTCACCTATTAGGGTTGATTCTTACAAAAAGAAAAGCATATAATATGGCACTATATTTTAATAGTCCTAGTCTAAAAATCTTTATTTGCACATAAGTACCTAGGTACTAAGTTTATACCGAGTTACTCCAACACATATTTAATTTCTCAATTAACATTTCTTTTCAAAGTGAGTCGGCGCTTTTGCTTCACCATTAACGCAATTACAATTAAAAATAACTAATTACCATGAGGTAGTGAAATTAATTAATTTACAGAGTTTAATTATCTCATCGAGCCAGTAAAGGCATGAACAATTTGCCGGGAGGCTTATCGGCTCGTCACATCGCCCGACAGACGCCCAATTAATTACAACAATGTACCCAGTCTCACAAAATATGGAGAGTAAAGAAAGTTAATGAAGTTAAAAAGCCCTTCATTCCGGAATGCAACCGTATTCATAAAATATTATTATTTCATTGTTACCAGCAAAAAATCTAGTTTCGATGTGATTTTTTGACGTGTAAAGACGCGTGTTATTATTTTAACAATTACGTGTTTCACTTGACTGCTGTTAAGTCTCTTCTCTTTCCTTACTCGTAAATGTCCGTCAGTAATTATGAATTAGGTATTTCAAATATTTTACATTATACGTAGGTCGCGGTAGGTGTGTACGAGTAGGTATTAGACTTTATTTCTATAGCCTCGTTGATTTTTTAACTGCGATGAGAAATCACATACACTATTATAACTGATAAAATGGTAGTAATTAACGTAACAAGTAGATCTTGTCGAAATTTTGAGCCTTTTGATGGGCATTTCAAAGATGCTGAATTGTTGATACTTACGCCAGTGTGCCTTCTGAATTATCTTTCTTGATAATCGCTTACGAAAAGCATGTGTAATAATTGGCACTTACATACCTACTTAAATTACTAAATACCTAAATCTATCTAATGGCTACATTCAGTGTTTAACCACTGTAGGAGTTAGGGCAGCTACTCCTTATATAAGTGTATATGAGTTTACCTATAATGAACTATTATGGTTTATATGCTGCTTTCCAAAAAAAATTGAAATTAACTAAATTTGGCCCAAAATTAGATAAGGTTATGAGACCTAACACGGATATCTTTGCAAGAATTCTCCGAGTCATCACAGGGGTAAAGCCTAGTCAAAAAGCTCTAAGTGAATTGAAGTCATTATTTTTGTATAAGGTTAAAAACTTTTCTACCAATTCCTTGGTACATACAGATTGGATCTTAATGTAAGGAAAAGACATAGTTACATTTGTTCCAGGAAATTCCTATGAGAACGAAGCCCCGGGTAAAAGTCGCCTAACTGCAATGCATTTAATAGTTTACCGTATACTACAAGTATGAGATACGAGAGGATCTATCCATCCATTAGCATATTCTCCAGACTGCCAGTTCCGAACATCTGTCTTCGGTATAACGCATCACTTGTTTGCATAATTTCGACGTCTTGTTTTATTACGGCCTATCTACCGTCTCCTGAATTAGGCACAGACACGTTTACCAGAGTGGAATATTAATTCGATGCATATCATGTACTTACTAAACCAAATTGCAGTGGATTACAAAAGCTTATCTGCATAATAATCTGGATTATCAGTGAGCTTTTTTATATAACTGTAGTATGTAATTAAAATGCCATATTGAATTGATTTACCTAATCATAACGATGTATTCCCTCGTAAATATTTCTATTTTAAGTTTGGATAAGTGTGAGTTGACATTATTGAAGAAAATGCTGCAGTGCTGTTTGTTACCGCTTCTTCTGCAATGAAGCGGTACTAAACTTAGTTTTAAGTAATTTATTTGACGTGAACTAATGTTGTGAAACCAAAAGACATGACAATTATTAAGTGATGTTGAAATGTCTCATAATAATGAATAGAAATTTTTAATTTTAATTTTAATTCGCGATGTTAAAACGATTACGAAAATTGTTAAATCTAAAGGATTTCAACTTTATCTCAACCCAATAGGTATTCGTTGATAAGTCTCGATAGCCCAGTTTAAATAGATGGAATTGAGATATTAAGAGTTAGTGACAGGTTGCTATTCCCATCGTCAGAGAATGATCCTAAGTTCATAAGTTTTTGATAGGCTTTTGCAATCTGCCTGAGAAAAGAATCTGCTCGCACACATACATATGTATAATTGCGTCTTCATCCCTTGCGGAGAAAATAGAGACCGGCCATGTCAGTCTTGATAAGACTAAGGAAACATTCAGCTGAATGACTTAAGATGTCATTGACATTCAAATATTGACAGATTAGTATTTATAGCCCATACCCCTAAAAGAATAATCCCAAGCTTATAAACCCCTTTCTTAGTCTCCTTATAATGACATCCTTGGGAAATTTATTAATAAAAATAATTTTATTCGCAGATCGTCCTGAACTCAATGCACCGGTACCAACCCCGGATTCACCTGGTGAAGATCCGGGAAGGAGCGGGGCCGATCACGGATCTGTCGAGGGAACAGCATCGGACCTTTGTGTTCCCAGAAACGGTGTTCACTGCCGTTACCGCCTACCAAAACCAGCTAATAACCAAATTGAAAATCGATTCTAACCCGTTCGCCAAAGGGTTTAGAGACTCTTCGAGGCTAACAGATTTTGATAGGTAAGTTATATTAATTATTAAAAATTATCTTAGTAGTTGTGCTATGGTAACATGATTGAGCCCGGGTCCTTAGGGGCTACCGATTTTTATACGGAGCGTCAATTTTGAAAACAGAAACAAAACCATTACAACGATGAGTCTAAGGATTTTATTTACAATCGGTTAACTGTCTGATAAAGTTTTTAAAAAATCTGCCAAATTATTGATATCAATTTGTTCATAATTTAAATGATGGTCAATGAACATTTTATAGCGCTTTTTATATGTTTGTCATATCGATGGATTCAAAAATCGGTATAACTGACGTGCTCTCGTCCCACATGTGTTTAGCCAAAGTGGCCCTAAGCCCCAAATACTCGGGGCGAGTTTGATAAATTGGCAGGTTATTAGCAACAGTTGAAAGGCATTAGGACGGCCGCCCTGCAATTTGGGCGAAGTTTTAACATGAATAAAAGATTAAAAATGCACTATCTTACTTGATTGCCGGGCTATCCGATTTTGATTAATTCGTAGCATCATAAAACAGCAGTAATAGAGTAAGTGACCGTGATGGTAAGCACTCATAAACAAAATAAATGATATTTTATTAGAAACGCACAGAAATTACAAAAATTTTGCCACTTTGTGGTTTTTGTAATAATGATTATCGATTCCGTTCTTTTGTTATTTTTCTATAGATTTTGTATTACTAATATTTCAAATGATATTTAAACAGGCGAACGCATAAAAAGGACTAGCAAATGAACACTGTTTTTTTTGTTAAGTATTGTATAAATAAATACAACATAAAACTATATGACGTCATTTAGTAAGGATTACAGGTTGTATAACTGGTAGCTATTAACGTCACAAGTGTCAAAGGTATAAATTTTATAAGAGTGCTATTTGTTTGATGTTTGTTAAAATCATAAAATACCGTACAACCACATCGTCGTCATCGTTGGGTATTGGTGTCTGTTGCTTATAGCCATCATAAAATGAATTGCAGCCATGTTGAATTACCTATTGGCTTTGTAAAATTTTAAGCAAAACACAAATAACACACAATATGTCAGTATTACAGACAATACTACGTAGTATTCTAGTCTATTATAGACATATTGCTATTTTCCATTACCGTAAAATAAAAATAAAAATCAGTACATATAATGCTTAAAACCATGTTTATAATAAGGGATATTAAAATCTTATCGAGAAATAAAGCTTTTGTTAAATGGTTTAAACATAAAAAAATTGTAAATTGTAACTACATATTTGTATAAACTATTTAATAATAAACGAACACACTTTCCTCATACCTTGATAAGCATAGTATTAGAGTATTACTGGTTTTTCTTATATTTCGAAAATTTAATTCCGGTTTTTATAACTTAGGAAAAACAATTCATAAATAACTATTCGAGATATCTTAGCATCGTCTTACGATTATTTGTATGTGAGTCTAGTATTATTTTTAAATTACGATATGTAATTGATGTTATTTCGCAAAACCAAAACGTTTTCCACTCATTAACATGAAGGTGTGGGTAATCGTCTGGCGTGTAAGGTGAGAATTTGCCGAAAGGCACGATAGCCGAGGGCCGACTTGCGTCATCACTACCTCTTGTATCCGTCTATAGAATTATGTAATAACAATTGAAAACATTTTTATATCTTGACAGTTCAACAAAATAAGCTTAAGATAAAGATTTCGGTTAAAGCAATCTTGTCTTACATTAAGGTACCGACCTACATACTAAGGTACATACAGTCACGTCCTCGCGCCCCACGGGGTAGATAGAAACAACAGCCTTGAAAAAACTGTAAGACAATGATAAAGGTACTCCCTGATCTTCTGATACGTATTCTCAAAGCTATATGAAAAAGAATTCTCATCTCTACTAAAGGCAAATAAAATCGATTTGTAGGCACATATAGACGTGAAGTGCAAGTGAAATCTCGTCTGTGTAAATTCACCGAGAATGCATGGTTGGGGAGTGAAAGACGGGATGAGACCACGTCAACGGCGGAGCCCACGGCGGCGGCGCGCGTAATCACAGGGCCCGCTCTTCATTATGCCCTAAACGACAAATTAAACCGCATTTCTATTATCTGGCCATCGGTGTGATGCACTTCGTCTGGACCGGTTTCGTCGGCGATGAATACCGATCTTTTATCGGGTGTTTCCTTCAGCAGTTTTTAACTTTAAATCGTTTACATTCGCAGAAAATCTAAGGATTTATGCTAAAGAACAAGTTTTTATATTTACAAAATAAGGACGACCATTTTATGTATCATATAGAATGAGAGGCTCACACTTGAAAAGGCATCGAGTAAGTCAAGTCGGTTAAATAAGTTCACATGCCAAGTAAGTTGCAAAACAATAACGTTGGTTTCCACTACATGCTAACATAAAAAAATAATCATCATCGAAGTCCATTCACTTACATAACATCCGTGATCAGCGGAATTATCGGTCTATTAATAATCTAATCTCCAAGGCGTCAGAGCACGGCTACCGATTTGTATTAATTGATACAGCACGCCCGCGATGATAGTTCGGAGCTAGTGATTGACGTCTAATTCGAGATGTTATCGATGCAATTATGCCTTCTTCCAGCGAGCTGCTACCGTGCCACCGCGACCGCACTTACCCACGTTCATAAACGTCCCATTGAAACCTTTAAGTGCCCAGATACGCATCTCAATATGTTCGAGCGATGGGAAAATGAAAATTGATTTTATGACGGCGAGAAAAAAAATCAACGGCTTCGATATGGCATATAAATTTGTGTCAAGTTGATATTTATAATTTTTTATAAAGGTTCAAGAAACTACAATGTTTTTGCAATTATTAATTGTAGACTCTTTATTTATTTAAAATAGACAGCGGACATTAACATGCTACCGTGTGCTCGAGAATGTTCAGTTTAATAATTTATGATATTCTGACTAAATATTGTAGACTAAATATTTTACCTGCATGAAAATTAACTGTCACTGAGTATGTAGCGGATACAATCTTAAGATTTTAATAGCCACTTTAGTAACATTACCTATTGTTTGTTTGTACGCCTGATGAGGCTCTCTACTTTGATTATTAAATTCACACCATAAATATGAATGTTTTGAACAACTGTCTAACGGCATCCAACTATAATGATTTCCTTTGCTGACGTCCAAAATCGTCAGACAATAAATATGATGAATTGCCATTGTGTGAGAATCGGGCGGTGTAGTTTGGTGATTTGGTGTAGCAGTCCCGGCGGTTTTACATCCATTAATTAATACGATACGCCCCTCGCTCAATCAGAGTCGATATTTAGCGGACGAGGCGAGGAGTTTTATTTATGTTCGCACGCATCTCTTTGATAATTGCATGCAATTCACGTGCAATATGCGCTAGACGTATTTTAACGACTACTATTTTAGCCCCGGTTTTTGTGTTTTACGTTATATATAACAAGTCTGTTTACTGTGCAATGAATAAATTTAATTATTTTTATATTATTAATAAAAAATATAAAAGTACAGTTATATGCGAGATAACTTCAAACTGCAATGTTTCCGATCCGTTGAGTGTTGGTTTCAACAATTTGCATGATAATGTCCTGTGCATGTTGAAGGCATGCGAATCTCGAATATCGATAAAGTAATTACATATAATGATATTCGTAATAATTCTCTATACATCATCTTATGTATCTTAGTATTGTTACTAAGCTAAATAATATTCTACTCCTCTAGTACGAATACGTGAGAGGTAAAATTTAAATGCAAAAGCAACTAACATAATCTACTCAAGAAGCATTCAATCACTTTGATTTATTCAAAAATTAACGTTTAAACCAGCAAATAGGTACAGGCGGGCTTATCACTAAGTAATAAAACGTAAAGGAAACAATATTTCATTTTTTATCAGATTGCAGCATTATGCACTCGCAAGAACAATATCGATAAAGTGGAACGTAGTGAGATATCGATAAGCATTCGCAAGCGCGGCACGGCTCATTCCTATCGGCGGGCTCTTAGAACCGCCGCCCTGTAATTTGCCGGCCGAGAGTGTTGGCTATTACTGCTGATACCGAGATCATAATAAATACGCCATTAACGCCCCAGAGCCCCCGAAACGACATAACCACACGGGCTAACAGAACGGACTTGGCCGCATGTGGCCTTTCTTTCTGACACGACGTGTAAATTTCAGAACGTTAATGTTGTGGAATGTGTTATGCGAATGATTTTAATTTATCACTTGCTATTAGTTATTTTAAACATGGTGATTACAAATCAATTTTATGTGTTTATGATTTATTATTAAGATTGGTATAAAATTAAAACTTAACGTCGGAACTTTTCACTCAATGAAGACAACATCTGCATAATTACTTACATTGATTAATAATAATAATAACTGCAAAATTTTTCTCTCAAATTTCGATCACGTGAAGCTCTATAACTTATAATAAATGTTTTATAATGATTGAGGTTGACTAGAAAGCTTCGTGCTAGATAATATATGGTTACGATAACATTAACACCAGCTATTATTCGTTTTTATAGAAATTAGAGTGTTTAAAAAATCTATGTTCGTTTCCTTTCGTGTGTGGGCACTACCTGTTTTAATTTCTGGGTGGACGCCGGCGCCCGCGGCCGTCCAGCGTTGCGGTGATAGATTAAATTGGACACGGCATCTCGTGATGTCATGCCAATTTCGAACCCCACCTCGAACGAGCCGTGTCGTCACGCTCATTTACCGCTCACCTTCGCATCTCGAGATCCAAACGTGCAACATTAACAATAAACAACTCTCCAGTTCCCGTGAATGGAATTTTCTTAGGTAGGTATCGAAGCGAAATAACCGAATCGTTCCGTTTCTATTGACAGGGCGTGCGAGATGCATTAACTATGCTTTAGTTTGTCGATAGTTTCGAAGAGAGGCGAAAATAGCGAATTAGCGGGAAGCGTGCTCGGTGGCGGTCGCGACAACCTCCAGGAATCGATAAAGGGCATAACTGCTGCGAGCGCTGTGCTGGCAATAAAGGGTCGAGCCGCGACGCGACGCCTCGTTAACTCGGAGTACGCTCATAAAGCCGCTTCGACGAAACAATCGGTGCAGATATTGTGCAGATTGAATAGAACTTATGTCCTCACATCGCTATTAAAGTCATTGTTACCTTGAGGTGCTGTTTTATTGTAATGTTTGTTTATAAGAAACCATGACGTATCATCTACTGAGAAATATGAACATCTAAGGGCCGGGAACTCATTATGTTTTATGATATACATACGAAAACAGACGTTCTCATCGGTGGTCGCCCGTCTTTCTCAGAACTGTTTTATAGACTACGGACCACTGAAAACCGACGAACGCGTAGACTCGCGAAACTTCTGTTTTCGCGGAATTCGGATCGCGGATCTATATCAAGTTAACTTAAAATAAAGTAAGGACTTCTAAGCCAAAAGTTGGTTGAAATAATATTTACCAAGTCCAAAAAATTTTTACGTAAATGTTTGGTAATGATTTTAAAATGTAATTTTTTCTTTGTTCCGCAGAGATCCAATGGAGTTAATGCTAATGGAGCAGCAATTACTGCGCTCACCGCTCAGGCTGTATGCAGGTGGCGCCGGTTCGACTGGCAGCGACGAAGACGCGGAAAAACGAGCTGCTTGGGCGCGGACTCCCCCCGCGCTGCAGCTGTTGGCTTTAGGAGGCCGCGCCTGGCCTTCCGCGTGGCCGCAGCCGCTCTCCTTACCTCCTGACTTATGGCTCCAGAAACCTCCAGCACCTCTTCGGTACTGTCCGTATCCGCCTCCGGCTCACCCGAGCGCCCAGCCCTCGAGACAGGACCACACTTCTTCACCACGGCATCCACTATGAACCATTCCATTGACTTTGAGAAATTAAAATGTGCTGTGACATATGGGCCACGTTCATTTATTGATGAAGTTAATGCCGTTCCATGGCTTGTCGCCATTAACTTGATGAGCGAAACGCCCATAAAGACTTTAAATATTTAAAGTGAATTTTATAATAGTACCTTAATAGAGAAATGTACGTATTGAATAAATTGTAAGTAAGAACTATTAAAGCATTATGTCAAGGTTCCTACCCGAAGTAAAATATTTGGAATATATTGTAACTAATTAACGTAGATTGTTGTAACAGTTACCTCCAGTCGGCACAGATTGTAATAACAATATAATTATATTGTGTTGTGACAACAACTTCTTGGTATGCAGCATAAAAGAAATGTTAGAATTACAAAATTGTGTATGTACCTACTTATTCAATAATAATATGATGGAATTTTTAACAGTTGTAAATGAAACTTCATAATCTCTAGGCAAAACAGTTTGAAAATAAATACACCAAACATATACAATACACTTCTGAAATGTACAGATAATATCTGCCGCGATTAATGTAAAACATTCCTAATAGCTTTAAATTTACACATAAAATTATTGAGAAATCAGAATAAAAATAGGTTGTAGGTACAATGAATATTCATGAGACGTTTGGAAAAAGAAGTAAATAAATCCCGTTTTCATATTGCGCAATTATGTGTGATTTATCAAAGTCCCTATGTGTAAGAATCTTTAGAAACTAGCTTATGAGCTTTCGAAGGAAATTAATAAAATCTTCCATTAGAAAATGCCATTGTCATTTCAAGCTTTGTGAAACAATTTTTTACTAAAATTCATTGATTGTACCTATGTAAACTGTCTGTATGAAAATAGACATGACAATTGCCATCAAGGGGGAAAAACGTGGAGTCGTGGACCTCGTACTTTCAATTCATAATACAAGACGCTATCTTTACATTTGGTTACTTTTTCATTTACATATACCGAATCGATATTACTTAATTCTTATAAAAATGTACATTCAAAATAACTTCAACTGCAAGATACGGTATCCCCTCTCATTACAATACAATTTTAATTTTTGAAATGAATGTTAATTAGTTTTTCCATATGAATAACATTTTCAATTCTAAGTTATCTTAGTTGTTATAATAGTACCAAATGATCCTGTCGGTAACAGATCAGTGATAAAACTTATTATAGTGTATTTTGTGTGTACATTCTAATGCTAAGTCTATTTATATTCCACTAGAATAAGACAAAATGTATGTATGTAATGTATAGTGGTTGACTAAATTATTTTTGTAGGATAAGCACTATGTATATAGCAAGTCACTTAGACGTTTTTTTTATCAATTAAGGAGTCTTAAAGAAGTTGTCTTAGTAGAGAAATAATTTCGGAGTGTTGCTCAAAAATTATGTGATTAGATTAGTTCTTTCATTATCTTTTTTATTCGTCTGCCAAATTCATATCGATCGATGTCGATTAAAATAGTTTTTATAAAATCATTGATGTATAACTACTCCAAGACGGAATGTTTTCAATGTTATCATACTCGTATTATAATTGTTGCACTGAGTTAGTGTAATTATCATTCTTCTGTATGTTGTAAATTGCTGCATTCGTTCTGAATTTGAATTCAATTACATCACATACTATAATTAAAGATAAATATGTCTGGAAGGAATATATTTAAAACTATTTAACGAATGTATTTAAAAAGTCTTTTACCAGTTTAAAAAATTACAATGTTTAATCTTAACAGTAAATTGAAATAGTTTAAAGAAATGTAAGATCGTGCACGGAAAATTATCATTTTTATGTACAATGGATAAAATGGATTAAGAAAACACATTCAAATTTCACATGCAACGTAAAAGATCACATTGGAGTTGATAATCAAGAAAGTATTAAACTTTTTCAGAGTATAATGTAATTGACAACTAAACTCGTCGAGGTATCTTCTCTCTATCCATGAAATGTGAAATTAAATAAGTACTAAGAGGAAAAGGTCCAATTTCTATTTTTATATCGGATAACACCTAAATGAACCTATTCTTATAGAGGCCATTCTCCATCATCATCAAACACATCAGATATGATATAAATGACCTACAATAACAACATTGTTGCAGCAGTCTTATCTAATTAGATACCTGATTATGTTTTCTAGTTTTACATCTCTAATTATGGTATTTCCTGAAAAACAGTTTACTTTGTAAAATGGAATTTTCTGAAGCAATAAGTACTTACATAATTAAAAATTAATTGTATTGTAAATTTTCTGAGCAGCACGCTAAAGTAGAAACACATATCAGGGTTAAGCCCTTTAATAAATTCAAAACAAGCAAAATGTTGTTTTATTTGTCTTTTTTTTTTCAAAACAATTCACAAATTCTTACTTTTTTATTATTTAAAATTATTTTTATTACAAATTATTATTTAAAATTATTACTGCCACTGTTGCGCTATAAAATGAGATCGAGTGTAATCCAACTGATATTATAACAGCGAAAGTTTTTATAATATTATATCGAAAGGATGTGTCTATTCGTTACATAGGTACTCTTTCACGCAAAAACAAACTAAACAGATTTACAAATACCATTGGCCATAAATTTATAGAAACCATCACCATTATACCATTACCATAAATTTATAGAAACTTAAGATGATCGAAGTCTCTGGCAACATTATGTGGAGATAGTCGTATTTTCGGTAACTATAGTTAATTTCGAAAGCATTTTGGAGTCCATCAGTGATGTGTTTAGTGAGCTTTCCTGCTCGAATCTAACCGACATCATGAAATCGACACACTCATAATACACGTGGACTCCAGAACCACTGGTTATGAGATCTGCCCTTCTTGCAATATAATTATATCAAAAGCACAGTTATTTTTGAAAAACAAGTAGAAAATACGTAATTTCTTTTCGTTTCGTCTGATAATATGCCTGTAGAACTTTCTAAATTTACTATCGTGTGCATCGTTGGGTTAGTAATTTATCCTGTAACACTAGGAGGCTAGCCAAATTTGTTTAATTTATAAAACAAATAAAAGGTTAGAATTAACATAGAGTGGCTTTCAACTCTTAAATTTGTAAAGTGTGTAAGTACCAATATTACATTTGTTTTTTGTTGGCTAGGATGGGGATCATTCTGTTAGTGAAGTTTAGTTCTAGTTTCCGATACTCATCACAACTTAGTTACTTTGGGGCTAACTCAAATTGTGTGATTTGTCCCGTATATATTTATTTATCGAGAAATAGAAGAAATATGAATACATTCAATCATGTAATCACGTTTATATCCCTTGCTCCTCCCTCTTTCAAGGCTGCTAGCGCTGTCTACCCCAGACAGCGCTAGCAGCCTTGAAAGACTGAGACAGGCCACGTTCAGCTGTTAGGCTTAATGATAGAATTGAGATTCAGATAGTGACAGGTTGTTAGCCTATCGCTTAAAAGAATCCTTAGAATTAAACCTATCCTATAGTCGCCTTTTACGACATCCATGGGAAAGAGATGGAGTGGTCCTATTCTTTTTATATTGGTGCCGGGAACCACACGGCACCCAATATGTTAACAGTTTTTAACATGCCTAAGTACTAATCTGGTCAGCCCATCGCATTACTCGTATTAATATATAATTAGTATTTTCTTATTTTGCTACAAGTAACTACATAAATTAGTAGTAGTACTTACAGAAAATTATTCATGTAAACTTGATACAAAAATTACTTGGTACTGATGATGATACTTGATAAAACATGAGGTATAAAGGACCCCATATTTAATTTCATATAAACCATATTTATGTATATATTTTTTGATTCTACGAAGTTATGTTGTTGCTCTTAAGAATAGATTGAACAATGATGAAAATTACGCATTGTTGCAAACCAACATGCATTTAATACTTGTATACCTTCTGTCATCCGTTACAATTGCTGTACAGACAATAAATAATCGTCACATTTTTATTTTTCGTCTTTATTAAGTGTCATTAGGCATTATTAAGCGCGTATCGATGATGAGCCTTCCGGAGCGGTAATAGCCGGAGATGCAAGCCTACAAATTGAAAGCAGCCGTAGCCTGAGGCAAGTATAGTAAATTACGAGAACATAGATGTGAGACGTGACAATAACATTATAAGACGCCATATATTGGATACAAAATTAGCTTTTACACGAGATTTTTGTTACTCATTCACAATGGCAATAATTTCTAACAAGTGAAATGAAATTGAGTGTGACACATATCCAAATTTGTTTAATTTATAAACAAATAAAAGGTTAGAATTAACATAGAGTGGCTTTCAACTCTTAAATTAGTAAAGTGTGTAAGTACCAATATTACATTTGTTTTTTGTTGGCTAGGATGGGGATCATTCTGTTAGTGAAGTTTAGTTCTAGTTTCCGATACTCATCACAACTTAGTTACTTTGGGGCTAACTATGTGAAGTGGGCAAATTGTGTGATTTGTCCCGTATATATTTATTTATTGAGAAATAGAAGAAATATGAATACATTCAATAATGTAATCACGTTTATAACCCTTGCGGGGTAGACAGCGCCAGCAGCCTTGAAAGACTGACAGGCCACGTTCAGCTGTTAGGCTTAATGATAGAATTGAGATTCAGATAGTGACAGGTTGTTAGCCTATCGCTTAAAAGAATCCTTAGAATAAAACCTATCCTATAGTCGCCTTTCACGACATCCATGGGAAAGAGATGGAGTGGTCCTATTCTTTTTTATATTGGTGTCGGGAACCACACGGCACCCAATATGTAAACAGTTTTAAACATGCCTAAGTACTAATCTGGTCAGCCCATGGCATTATTAATATAATTAGTATTTTCTTATTTTGCTACAAGTAACTACTTAAACTAGTAGTAGTACCTACATACAGAAAATTATTCATTGAAACTTGATACAAAAATTACTTGGTACTGATGATGATACTTGACATAACATGAGGTATAAAGGACCCAATATTTAATTTCATATAAACCATATTTATGTATATATTTTTTGATTCTACGAAGTTATGTTGTTGCTCTTAAGAATAGATTGAACAATGATGAAAATTACGCATTGTTGCAAACCAACATGCATTTAATACTTCTATACCTTCTCTCATCCGTTACAATTGCTGTACAGACAATAAATAATCGTCACATTTTTATTTTTCGTCTTTATTAAGTGTCATTAGGCATTATTAAGCGCGTATCGATGATGAGCCTTCCGGAGCGGTAATAGCCGGAGATGCAAGCCTACAAATTGAAAGCAGCCGTAGCCTGAGGCAAGTATAGTAAATTACGAGAACTTAGATGTGAGACGTGACAATAACATTATAAGACGCCATATATTGGATACAAAATTAGCTTTTACACGAGATTTTTGTTACTCATCCACAATGGCAATGATTTCTAACAAGTGAAATGAAATTGAGTGTGACACATAGTTTGTTATCTAGTTTCGTTAGAGGCGATTAAAGATGACAACAAAAGATCAAGTAGGTTAATTATAACTTATTAAAATTAGCGCAAATCACATGAGAACTATAGTATTTACCAAAATGAACAATACCCTATGATTGGTTCAATAGATAATGCGATAACAAACAAATAAAAAAACGTACTTTCGCATTTATATCAGTTGGGATGACTTTCATTCCTTGAGCAAAATATGTTAATTACGAGAAATAAGTAATAATTCACTGGACCGCCTTGACTTCTTAGGAAAGAATAGGTTAAGTTATAATACTTCTGTAATATGTATAATTTTTGCCAATATTGATGGATTTGCTGCCATTGGAAAATTATAGCTGGCCCTTGCGACAGCTTCGCAAATTGTGCGTATAATGCTAGTAAATAATACGTCGCTCGCTATAAATTCATAATGTTGGATGTAAAGTGCTCCGAGTGAGAGACACGCGATGATGCTGTATTGATAACGATGACAATTCTTGTCTCCTCGCTTGTCCGGTTTGGCTTTAGAATATATACTTTTTGACAATCAAGCGCCTTCAAGAACTTATTTTTGCTAATGTTAATTTTTATTTAGTCAACCCTTGTCATAGAGTATTAAACTCTTTAGAGAGGTATTCGTCATGATTGATTAAAAGCTGTGACGTGACGTGCCCCATTCTCGAAATTTTTAGAATCAAAATTCAACTCCATTTTCCTAAAGATCAATCCTATTAATTTAGATTAAATTGCTTTAATCGATAAAACACTAATTTTGGATATTTAACCTACTTGCCAAAGTACCTACTTAGTTTTCTATGTATACGTGTTAGAAGTAGTATAAAGGTTAGGTTTTTCATAAAGGTTGAATGCAACATATATTGAAGGGGTGTTATTACTTGATTCGTGTCATGTGTTGGAAATTGTGACCTTTTTACGTTACAAATCGTGCAAACATGTTGGAATGCAGTTTTCTATTATGCGACATGGATAAAGGTTTCAGCAAATTTAACTTGTTTTAAATTGATATTTCTCTATAAGAACCCGCCAGGAAAAGTATTTTAAATTACAATATTCTCACATAGGAACGAAATTTAATTTTAAATTTAACAAAGAAATATATTGTATAATTATCTCACGTCTAATAACACTTTTTGAACATAAAAGGAAACCCTTAGTACCTTTTATCGGCTCAAAACAGATAAAATTTCATCGCTCTTTGTGATTGCTCCAGAGATATTTAAAGAAAAAGCAGCCAGTCGCAGCCTTCGTTTGGCACAGCATAAATTAACGCGAGCGTATTTTACAGTCACGAACTGATTGACTCCTTTCATTACTGTCGCTCATTGTTCAGAGCGAGAGAAAAATTGCACTGCCCTTTGGAATCACAACACATTTCATAATTATGGACTATTGTGGCCAGGTCCAAGCTAATTCTTCGGTGACCGGAGGCGATCATCTCGTCTGAGAGCTTTCGATACATTATCTTCCGTGAAGATGGACTATTCATTCTTAATGGTTGTCGCTGATTAGTTTTCGAGCCCAACACTAATTTAAAGAAAGATCTAGTGAAATAAATGTCCTGTCTGAGAAGCTAAGGGGCATGTTGAAGCTATTCATGATCCGAGTGAAAGTTGTTTAAGCTATTCATCGACGATATACTAATGTGTGCACAAGCTAGGTCAGAGCAAATCGCTGAATGGCGTTTTACCTTCACTTAATATTATTATGTAGTGTTGTTTACGATCGTGCAGTGATTTCGAATTATTGGCATTAATTGCGCCCATTTGTCGGATGTTATGGAGGTATTGTTCCTGCCGCGGAAGATTATCAGCGATTAAGCAGATAGACGTTCTTGCCCCACGTGCGAGGCCTGCGCCCGGTCGTGCCCTGCCGAAGATCAGATCTACTCATATTGCCCTGTGGGAAGGCGGCAATTGGTCTAAGATGTACATTTAAGATGCCTAAAACAATGTCGAGCAACGATTATTGAGTTCCGTTTAGATCGCCTACAGGGCAGGTGAATCCATTTAAGTGCTATTCGTAAACGGTATCGATCAATCGAGGTGCGGGTTTAAACGCCCGTGTCCCGCGTGTTAGCACGGACAGGTCGGTTGTCTGCCAAACGTTTTTCTAAGTCGATGTAACGGTGCCCGTCTGTCGGGCACGTCCGGTGTCAGCTGCCAGCTCCGTGGTGGGATAGACAACTAAATAGAGCTAGGCTAATCGTCGCGTCCAGACAGGGAAACAACGAATTACTCCGTCACACTATTCCTAACAATTGCTTTGTTTATACACCACGGACTGGACATGAACATTCAAGATAAAATTTTACATTTAGGTACTTAAAGCTTATTAAAAAAAATCACGCAGAAATTCATATTCAGGAATTCGAAAACCTTTCAATATGAACCACAACTTTTGATCTGATTCACAAATTTTCCATAAAAGTAATATTTTATTAGGACTAGAAATGTTACTTCGATCATCTTTCCAACATTGATTATGTTTGACAAGATATTTCTGCTGATCATGATCCATATTATAAGTATTATGTAAAATATTAAGATATTTAAAAAGTAACAAAAAGAAAATAAATTTTAAACACAAAGTTAAACATGCAGACTTTAACAACTTGTTGATAGACAAGTACCTAAGGGTTCAATTGTCTTGATTGCAGCACAAGAGGCAGGCGTCGAGAGCAGCCGTCGGTGATCGACAGCTCAAAATATCTAGGCTACAAAAGATTAGTACAATTAAGTAGGATTAAGGTAATAAACAGGAAAATTCTGCCAATATTTTACGGCATATGTCACGTCTATTACATCTACTCATGACATGACTCTATCATTTTGAAAAGTGTAGATTTTTTCTTAGGTACTTGAAGATTCCAAGATTAATTAAAATTAACCACTGGGACTTGTATCGAAAAAAAATAATTTTGAATGTAAGGGATAAGTCGGTTCCTTAGTAATTATGTTTAACTGTTTTATCTGTATCACCATTTATTTTTATCTACGGATCTTTCGATGTTAAATAATTATATAAACGCATAACATTAACCATATAGGTATTTTCTGTCGAAAATTTTTACCTACATAATATGTTTTCTTTCGGTATGTTTTTTTGATTCTTTTTTGTTACAACAGAGAGTTGCATAATTATGAAGAAGCTCCGATTAGTGCTACTATCTTTTTTATATACTTATAGTATGTATTTGAACAGTTTGTTTTCAACAATCCAAAACGCTCTTGAAGTTAATAACTAGTTGACTCGTATTGCGGTAAATTTGTCATCACGCATAACTAGAGTTAAAAAAAGATAATCAATGGTATAATTTACCATCACATATTAAAGTACAATACTGGTCATAAAATGAATTTTTGCTTATTAGTAATTCCAGAAGCATAAAACAACATTGTATGACGAATATTTTTTTTATCGTGTGTAATGATAGTTAACGGCAAACAGTTTTATGCGCTGCTCATGCAGGTCGTTTATTGCACTTTAATTGCATTGAAAACGCAGTAATGGTTCGATGAGCTGGATGGTGTGTGAGAATACGGTGCATCTGATTTACGCTACAGATAATACGCAGCTTTATCATCGAACGGGAATAATCAGATTGTCGGCATCCTTTGTTTGAATATGTTGTTCATGATATATTCACTTTCGGCCGCGTCTTCACTTGTGAGAACCATGCACAAATTTTCAGTTTTTCTACTTTAATTCAAAACTTTCATTTTTTAATGAACCTTATTTACCTTATATTTCTATATTGCTTGCCTGTGGATGTTCCCAATAGCAATCTCTTTGCTTCTTAGCCCTGTGCTAGCTTTCCAATGAATAGTATTTTTCTTTCAATGTAAACCGCTTGTGTACGAATTTCTCCCTTATAGAATGCTGTTTACTGCCATATTTTTATGACGTTATATAACCATTTCCATCTGCTTCAGTAAACTACGAATGTACTCCGATCCAGCGCAGGCGAGGTGATCCCTCAGGTGCCCTGGCCCCGCCCCCTTGTTTATTGCTTATTAGCGAGCATCGCGGCGGCACGTTTGAACTGCCGCTTTGTTCTCGCCGCTCCCCCTCCACCGCCTCTCGCAGCATCACGACTTGTATCGGGATAACGCGAATCATAAATTGTGACTATTTGACGCAGCCCGTATGCCTGATATCGATCTCAGTTCAATATCGTACGTAGTGCCAGGAAGTGCAGCGATTCGCTGGCGATCTATATGAAGGATCTCAGTACTTGCATAATTTTGAACTTCACGGGCAACATAAATAACGATGTAAGTACTTATAGCACAGAAATCTGAATATTTTATCGTATTTGGATTTCCGTGGTACAAGAGTCGATTAAGAGATCGAGGGAATAGTCGATGTTTATACTTACGTTTATACTACAGAAAATATAAGTACCTATTTATTTAAATATTAAAGAAACGATCGCATTTACGACAATATTACTGTCTACCAATTTTGAATTTTTTTTATCATATCAGCCGATACACACTTGGCCAGTTCGTTTAAGGTTATTATGCAATAAGTAGGACGTTACTACGTATTCAGCGCCAATTAATCCCACAGACATTGAAGAGACTTAACAATTACGCAACAATGTACAACATAATTGGTTTGAAATTGCAATCTCGTGTTGAGTTGTGAAAAACAATCTAGCCTAAAATCGCGATTGTTGTGGCAAAGGCAGTTAACAATTGTGGTAACATTAATATGCGCATTTAAATGTTCTTGTCTTAGGTATACTAAGGGTTGGTAGACCACAAATAAGTTTATGTAAATTGCATAACGCTGATATGGCCTGAAGGAACATTTTGTGTTTGCGAATTATTTTTGCTTTATTCAAGAAAGCCTTTGGTATCTCAAAAATAAAGAAATTTGTTTCGGCTCTTTTGATAATAATGATGATCAAACTCAATAAAGAAAAGAGGAATTGTCAATAGTATTTGTTAAGTTGTTTGTGTGCGGTGTGGTTCCCGGCACCAATACAAAAAAAAAAAAAAGAATAGGACCACTCCATCTCTTTCCCATGGATATCCTAAAAAGCGACTCAGGGATAGGTTCACAAACTTGGGATTCTTTTTTAGGCCATGGGTCAGCAACCTGTCACTATTTGAATCTCAATTATATCATTAAGCCAAATAGCCGTGGCCCGTGGAACGTGGCCATTCAGTATTTTCAAGATTGTTGGCTCTGCCTACCCCGCGAGGGATATAGAAGTGACCATATGTATGTATGTAGGTATGTATTTGTTATATTTGTAGCAGTGAAAATGACATAGTACATCTAATTACTCATAACTTCAAAAATTACGACTGTGTTTCAAAATTAGGTGTGAATACTACACTAAACATTCAGTAGATAACTTGTAAAAACCAGGATCATAATCGGAAAACGCACCCTGGGATCCTCAGACAGGACTATGTTACCTGGTCTATCGCAAGGAGGAAGAAGACTTAGTTAAACTTCGATTTACGAGAAAAAAAAGAAATACCTAGAAAGGGAAAAATTGCAGAGCTGACAACCCTATAAGCGATACGCGGCACAGGCGATGAGGGCTATCGAGAGCGGTCTATATCACAAAATAGATAAAATGCAGAAAGAACATAAGAATAATGTTCTCCTCCTTTATGCTACATTCTCTAATATTGTAAATGTGAAAGTTTGCAATGATGGGTGGATGTGACTTTGTTACTCTATTTTCTGAACGGATTTAACCTGGAAGAATATTAATATTATACCATTATATATTATTTCATTTTAAGGAAGGAATTAAGTAGGAAGATAACTTAATTCTTTTTTTTTGTCGGTTACATTATTTTATTCCTCTAATATCAAGCTGCGATTCCTGGAGGTACATAGCCGGGAAATTGATAAATTTTATTTGTAATCATAACTTTTTATTTTGTAATCTAAACGTATAATAAAGAATATCTGTACTGTATATTTTTGGTAGTCTGTTATTTCTCGCGATGATTATCAATTAGCACGCTTGCTAGCGTACTTATAATAACCACTCATTAAGTTATTTTGCTGATAACAATTGCAACACTACACAGTGGCCTATGATAAGTATAGTTAATAAAATGAAATATACAAATAAACATATTTCTTTGTGCTTTATAAGTATAAGTAGATTTAAAGCAAAGCAATAATTAAATATGTACGGGACATAGGTATAACACAGATTGAGTTAGCCTCGAAGTATGTTCGAGACTTGTGTTAAGAGATACTAGCCCAACGATACTATATTTTATAATAAATACCTATATAAGTATATTAACATTCAACACTCAAACTAATCAGAGAAAGTTCCTTTCTCATAATGCTCTAGCCAAGATTCGATTCCGGAACCTCCAATGCCACAGACAAGCGCACTATCGCTGCACCACAGAGGCCGTAAAAACATGTCAAATCTTCTCGAACTAAAGAAATTACAAAAATGTCGAATATTTTATTCTTAGGGATTCCTCTTATAGGCAATGGAACCTTTCACTATGTGAATCTCATTTCCATCAAAAAGCCATAATACTTGGTCCACGTTTGTTATATCAGTTATTATGTCAGTATTTTCAAGGCTCTGTCAACCCCACAAGGGATATTGACGACTACATGTATGTAGTACACCCCTTATACTTATATACAACCTACATATCAAATTGGAGATCTTTAAACCTGACGCTTTTAAAATTACCCAATTGAAAATTCTACAAAATAAATAAATTTTAATAAGCAGTCAATTGGCTCACTAAGCAAATCGCTTTAAAGTAATTAATTGGTACAAATAACTTAAAGTGAATATAAAAGCGCGAGGTTGCACTGTCAGAGCATAAGCCTTTATTTATGACACTAATATTTCTTGCAGCGTCGAAATTCTGGGAACGATCGATATCAGGGGGATTCAATAGTAAATGCATTAGGCAGTGCGTGGGTTAAAAAAATATCAAATGTACAGAAATAAAGCTCACTAGAAGTGCGTTTGCTTGGTTGCGGCTGTCATATAAATATTTTATCTTTATCTTGTAATCTAGGCATCAATCAATTAGGTATGACCTGCTGGTGGCAGGTCGCAATCGTTCAATTAAATATTACTTGATTTTCAGTAAAAGCACGTGTGGGTATTCATATTGACTAAGTAGTCAACAGTATATCGACCTGAGCAAATTCACTTCAAATTCGCCTTTATTGTTGCGTCAAGGAGTTCCAGCCGGGTAACTTGATAAGTGGTTGACTGTACAGACATCAATTTAATTAAGTGAACTAGTTACATGCTAGATCATGGCGATTTAATTTAGCCAATATTGATAGCTATTCGTTGTTTTCTTTCTTGGGGAGGTCTGTACCTAATTACAATAACTGATATAACAATGTGATAAAATAGTCATCTAATTAGTATATGACCGGTTACGAATGTACTGTAATACAAAATTGGTTGAATTGACAAGAAGCTTTATTTCTTTACTAGTACTTTCTGTGTCGAGGCGTGGGTGAGTGAGACATTCTTCGCATAGCGATCTAACAAGAAAAAGACACGAATGACAGTGTAACAGAAAGTAAGTTATACTTAGTAGTAACATAAGTTAAAATATAGTTACAAAGTTTTAAGCTTCCCTGTTCGCTACGAAATTTGAGATAATTTTTTTTCAATTTTATAAAAAAAAATTTTTTTCACTATTCTTTTCGTATTCAATACATACATTGTAAAATAATTAAATAATCAACAAAAAAAAATGGTATGTGTAATTGTGTACTTGTTATTTTATCTAATTTATAATTATGTGTATAATTGTGTGTATTCAACATTTATTCCTTTTTAATCCCATGTGTCTATCCAAAACGCGTTATCCAAATTTTACCGTACAAGGAAGCTATCATCATCTAAAACAGTAGCATCACGCAAAATGTTTACGATACGCATCATGATAGAACCTACATGAAAATCTACTAACACGGAAAAAACCGCCAAACAATATAAGGTCCCAGTTATGATGCCGAAAGGAGAAAGACGAGCTTCAATGTCGTGTTTTTTTAAATCGTAAGATTAAAAGCGGTGCGTGGTAAATTTGAAATGTATGCGGATTATTATAAAGTATAGTTTTGTTTGGTAAATGGGGGAGTTAAAATGTTTATTACACATGGAGATGAACGATTCTCCAGATAGTGGCTGGGCGCGGTGCTCGCTAATGGGAGTGATAAGATCGCGCGACCACGCCTCGACCGACTGTGCTTTGAAGTTTATTTTGGACCTGCGGTGCACAACACAACAGGTAAGAATGGAAGTAAGATGTTTCCGTCTAGTTGATCAGGACAAAAATTAGGCACTAACTAGGCTTTCGAAATTTCCGTCTGGAGTCTACATTTTCAGTATTTGATATAAGTGCATAATATAAATGCAAAAGTGCATAAAATAAGTTCATAATATAAGTACATTTATTTACACGATTTTGCCCGATAAATTGCAAAGATTTAAAGAAATATTTTAGAAATCATAACTTTTTCGTATGAAGGATTATTGTGATGTAAGTAGTGGCCTGCTTCTTCGCTATATTTAGTGAATTTCAAGTTAATAGAAATTAAACTAGCCAATTACCTAACAAGTATTGTTAGATTAGATATTTGCGTGTTTAATACAATGAAATACTTTGTTAATAAGCGAGTTATTGATTATTATTTTACAGTTTCATCATATGTAGCTCTCCCACATTGTAGATAATCACAACTCAGTAAGTAGGTAAGTATATGAAGCGTGAAAGACAATAAAAGTAAAATAACCAGTTGCATTTTTTTATTATTAGGTTGCACCACATCGGTATCCTGTACTTGTGTGGGTTCCGCACATATATTTTTCTTTTGATTGTTAAAGCCTCTAGTAGAATAATAATATTATAAAATTGCTTAAAAAATTATTGTGTGGCTCCAGTCACTTCAGACATCCAGTTGCCTAAATGTATAATGTAAGTACATAGCCTAGTTAAGATTTAAAACTGCGCCTCCAAGCGCATCACGAATTTTTTAATCAGACACCTTATCGATTCGACCACCGACGCTTACGCAAGTTTAAAAACTTATATCTCGGATAATTGATCAAAATTAAGAAATATAAAATAGTTACTGCGGTAGGCTGTTTTAATCATTATTATACTAATTTTGGTTTGACACAGTGACAGAGTAGGCAAATTCTCGATTAAAATTTGAACTTTGACTCCGTCTATGATTTTCCATAATAGAAGTAGAATTATTTTCAAAATTGGTTAAAAGATATCATTTACAGACGTTAAATATTACCAATAATTAAAGTTAGGTACTATTTACCGCTTCCAAAGCGCAAGTGTATACGCGGTGGAACTAACTACTATAATACTGAGTAAATAAATTGGGACTGCCTCTAAGATTAGACTCTTTTTTATTAGTTAATTGATATTGTTGATAAAAACTTTGCCGTGTAGTTTCCGCATTTTGTACACTTGTGTCATGGAAGCGGTAGTAAATTAAATTTTATGTAAAAGCGGTATATAATAAATAAGATTGAGTAAAACCATTTATATCCTATGTTGATATAAACTGTGAAACTCACTGCTATCATGAAATATTACACTAAAGTAATTTAATTCCCAGAATTCATTTCAAATTTAGTCAAAAAAGACTTCATTCTTTCAAGGAACCCTCATCCAGTACCGATTACGTTAAGTATTTAATTCAAGTATTTATATGGGTACAACATTTTTAATGGCTACGCTTGATTTTATGCCGGTTGTGATAGTTAACCAACAAAAGATTACATTTTTAGGAAATCAAATGTAATTACGTTTTTTGTATCCATTTGAATGGACCCAATAATTTGAACTATTGGCAATTAGTATAAAATGTATTACTTTGTAGGATAAACGCACTAGTTGAAATAAATTAAACTATTGACCTCTTTTATTTTATCACCTGTTTGAGGAGTACTATCGAATTTTACGGGAAAACGAAGCAAAACAATTATTTTATCCTACTAATAATGTTATAAATTCTAAAGTTTATAACGATATATGGATGTGTGTTTATTATTCTTACATACATACATACATAATAGTCACGTATATACCCTTGCGGGGTAGACAGAGACAATAGTCTTGAAAAGACTGAAAGGCCAAGTTCAGCTGTATGGCCTTAAAATGGAATTGAGACTCAAATTGTGACAGGTTGCAAGCCCATCGCCTACAAAGGAATCCCAAGTTAATAAACCTATCCCTCAGTCGTCTTTTACGAAATCCATGGGAAAGATATGGAGTGGCCTATTCTACATAAAGTGACGGGAGCCACACGGCATTGTTATTCTTTCACGCAAAAATTACGTTATTGTGCAAATTTTCGTAGAGCTAAACAGGAGTAACAACGCATAGATATTGCAATAACATAATGAGTAAAAATTTATAGTTTGTCGGTGAACTAAGTCGCCGGTAACATTGGTAAGTAATTTATGTATCTACAATAGACAGGAATTCGAATTTTGTATGCTTTAATTACACATTTTTATCGATTGCTGATACACCTGCCTCTTGAACTAATATATTATGATTGCTCAATAATAATTTCTGACAGGCCCCCGCTTAAAGATCAATGGAGGGAAACCAATCACCAATAAATTAATGTGTGATGTGATGGCTTAATAGTCGCAATATCGATGAATTTTAACACCATTATCGTTAAAACTGTCAATCAATGAACAGCAATATTTCGCTTTTTGACTCAGTTCGTGCCTAAGTGCCGCGACTAATGGCAAATTATATTATACATTATTTTTAAGGTCCACAAATTATGGTATAACAAAAATTATTTGGCGTTCTTTCATAGACTTTTAATATCACCTAAAATATGATTAATAAATAATTTATAATAGTAGTTAAAAGTGACACACAAAGAAATTCTGAAAATCATAATTTTGATAAAATGCCGTAAAATGAAATCACCATGACCAAGCCGCCAAGGAGATTAGTTCTACGTAGATTTTACAATCTACGTCTATCTATAATTGTAAAATTATGTAACTATCCGATCAATCGACAAATTTTTCGGCAGTGTGATTGATATTTTTTTTACAAACCTTCAAAAAATTTAAAATTATCGTTTGTGCGGTTTGTTAAGGGTTGTCACGATTTTGTTAAGAACAGATTTACAATTCAATTTCTGTGTTTGAAAAGATATTCGTAAGTACATAATTCATTCAATAATTATTTTAAATGCTAAACGTTAATTGAACTGGTATTATATATACATACACAAAATCTAACTTTCCCAGAGGAGTAGGAAGAGACTTCTTCTTTCATGATATGAAAAAAGTACTTTCCTCTTTCCGTCTAATCATCTTCATGTTTCTCCTGGTTACATAAATCAACAAAAATATTTTACAATTACTTTGGGCCTACAAATTAATATTTTTAAGCGATGCGGTGTTCAAAACTTAAACTGCCAGCCCTATTCCCTAGTGACTTGTCACATTGCACCTTCGACAATCAAGATCGGTGCGCGGTGACGTCGCACCTTTGCCGAAAGCTATCGGCCCATCATCTCTGTAGGACAGCTCAGGGTATTGTTTGAGTGATCCACGGGACCCATCCATCAACTGCTAAATCCTCACAGAAGCCGACGAGGCACTGAGAACGTCTAAACAAATCTAATGTTCTCATCTGACGCTACGTATATGAAGTTTTAACGGAAAGTAGTATCGGTAATGTGATAATTGCGTTCATTATTGCTCTTTGTATATTAATTTAATATATTAAATGTTATGTATTCTTTTACCTTTACGTTTTTTTTAGTCTTCAAATCAAAACTCAAGAGCATTCTCTTGAGTTTTGATTTAAACGTTCGGTAACGTAATGCACTCATTAGTGCATTACGTTACCTAACTAATGAAATAAAAATTACTACAGAAATGTTTGAATTATGATTCTGAAGATTTATTACTAGATATGACTTTCTGACACGTTTTATGTATTTTTTTTTTACTTCAAGTGTAATTGAAAAACTCTCATTAATATTTCGTTTCAAACTCACGTTGTTGTTATAATTTTAACGTAAACTGTTGTATACACCTTCCCTTTTTATAGGTAAGTATATAACTACACGCTTCGCAACGCCAACCCATTCATTTCACAATCCAAAGACAAAAGAACTGGTTTTGCAATGTAACTTTATTAACGGTTATAAAGTTATCATCACTAGCAAACTCTTTCATCGCAAGATTCCAATTATCGAAACGACGACTGGTTAATTATGAAACTAATTAGCTTTTGCGAAGTTCACGCCGTAATTACTCATTTAGGACCACACCTCTTACTCAGTAAATGTAAAAAATATCTTTTGATGTACACCGCTTCGAGAAATCTACATGTCAGGCGTTTTTTTTTATTACAAAAATATTCGTACGAGTATTGATAGAAGATAAAATTTGTATGATCTTAATTAATTAATTTTTAGAAGTAAGTACAAAATGTACCTACATTTTGTCTCTTGAACAAATGCTATATCAGAAAAAAGGCTTCTCTAAAAATATGTAGTTGATAAAAGTTACACTATTTCAATATTTTAAATATTAAGTTGCATATTTTATGTGTTGGGTGATGAAATGCAGTGAAATATGATGCAAATTGCTATCAAGAAGAATGCGAGCAACAATGTGTATAGAATGCGGCAGTTTATCTTCTGTTTTATGATGTTCACCGTTCTCGGAATATGTAACGTTTACAACATCTGATCTCGCAAATAAAGCACGCCGAATAGAGGTCAATATCAAATTGCGCGGATAAAGCTGAGAGCATCGGTAGTGTTAAAAGATCGCCTGCCAGGAATTTTTTTAATTCAAGGCATAAAACTTAGTTATGCTTTCATTTCGAAGATAATTCATAGGTAGGTATAGAATATCTCGATCTAGTTTAATGATTTTATAATCAATCTTAAAGAATGGTTTTATGTTTTATCATATATGCTTCAGGACAATCCAATGTATCATTTGCAATTTCAAGCGAGACTACATTGCAAGTGTTGTGTTAAGAAAGACCATATGCTAAGAAAGAGCAGGACTTTCTGATACAAGCATATTTAGCTTAAATACTAGAAAGTCCTAACAATGTATATTTGTACACTTTGTAGTAAAGGAAATAAACGCATTTTAATTTTTCATTACAAGTGTTATTGAACAATGTAGGCGACTCTGAAACTGCCTATAGAAACTCTTACCTAGTCTGATCTGAAAGTTCCTATGTATGTATCTATATTATATCTAGCTTACTTCTTCATTTAAATAATGATCTAGGACGAAATATTTTAATTAGGTATGATTGGCTCTCAAGTTACCACAAAATGAGTTAATTTTACGCCTTGCACCCGTTCATTTCATAATAAACCGATGAACATCAGTTTTACTGTATTCGCATAACGAACGTCGCTGCAAAATTCAATCCTGTATATATTACGTATAGGGTTAAAATTGGCAATGTAAGTACTACAATTTCTGAAATCAGAGGGTTCCGTGATTACGGTATAACCGAGTGTATTTCCTAACGTCGACTGATACACTTGTTACCAAAATGCACCAGGGGTTAAGCGTAGCCTTTGATATTGATACTCGTCGCTATGCGATCGAAAATCAACCTTTATTCTTTGTTATAGAGTTGTGATTAATTCTATTGATATATTTATCAGCGTTTCTACGATATTTGTGTGTGCGTTGGCGGATATGTCTCCCCAAAACAAGTTAACAAGTGTAATTGTCGCGGCGGGTGTCTGTAATTGATTTATTCCGAACGGGCACTTCGTCTCTTGGAGTGTATTATTGCTTCCCTGTGATTCTACTAAGGGGAGAAATTGCGTTGCAATGCTTGCTAGAACGCAATCATTTTTATTGCATTGATTGTGGGTTCATTGAAAGATAACACTCTTATTATTGAACCTTTATAGACAGATAAACCTTTATTTTCTTTAAGGCACCTAAAAGGTACCAGATTGCCTGGGAAGTGCGGCAATGGAAAAGCTTGTCTTTGAATCAGAATTGCGCCGTTATATCTATCTATATTATGAAGCACTTACCTATGTATTGTATAATTTAATGAACTAAAGTGTTGCTGAGTAAGTATCCCATAATAGAAATACCTACATCAACTAAATTCAATTTAATATACATTAATTTCATTGCTAGTAAAAACTTAGAAAAATATTCTGTAGAAACAACTACATGATGATAAACACAACATGATACAAAATTACCTCTAGGTACATTATCCGAAATATTTAGAGTACGATGGAAGATCATAAATATTTAATAGATATTTTCCCACAATGGGGTGGCCATTCACACCCGTTAAGCCCCAGGAGCCCTGTAAAAATGGGACTGATCGGAATGACATAAATTCTATTTGTCCGGACCCTCTGAGAGCTTACTAAGCAAAATTATTCGCTTGTTTCATTTATTGTTCACAATTCAATCTATTTGATGCCAGGATTACAATGTTAACTTCTGTAAGGGTCTTTCAATCGTAATTTTATTATGGCTACATTTGGTCAAACGATATTTCATTTTTTATAGTATTTTTTAAATCATTTAAACATCACGTTAAAAATAGTAATTCACCCCTTTTCTGTTCATTTTTTAGTTCTTCTAGTAGAAAGTAAAAATTATTTAATTACTCTTCGTACTCTATTAGAAGTAAAAATTATAAGCCGCTCCTGTGCTTCTTGCGTTGCATTTCAGGTTCCCGGCACCAAAAGAACACCAAATAGGATTACTACTCTTTTCTATTGATGTCGTAAAAGGCGACTTGGGGATAGGCTTATACACTTGGGGTTCTTCTTTTAGACGATGGCTGAACGTGGCCTGTCAGTCTTTTCAAGACTGTTGCCTCTGTCTACTCCATAAGTAATGATAATAATACTCCTTAAGTAATGACAATATTCTTAGAGGTGATTATACCTATGTATGTATGTAGCTCGGGTCAATACTAGATTTTTACAAAAAATCCTAGATACAGCAACTATTTGTTTACCACATTCTCTAAGCAAATTAAGGATCTATCTTATTAATTTGTCAATTATATCAATGTATGCAATAGATATCGCTACTTTGACATTGTCAAGGAAGGCTAGGTAATGTATGAAATCCAACATTATAATTTACATTGGAAATTAATTTCTTATATGAAAATTCGAAATGTATGTCACGTGTTACATATTATCTATTATTCCGAAATCAACATGATTCCGGTAGATTTATTGTAGGTATGTTAAGTACTCTAAGAAAGTGCCACTAGTTGTTTTAATGCTCTTAAACATTCTGTTTTATAGTAAAATAACGTGTCTAATTAATTCATTTACATTCAGTGATTACTTTGATATTTCGATTATTAACGTATTTTCTTCATTTCGCACACAAAACTCCTTAATCTCTTAGTAAAATAAAGGACTTTCATATATGCGTATTAAAAAAATATTGAAAAAGCATTTCTTCACATTTCCAAAGCGCCTCGAAGTAATATTTTATAAGAAACGTAATAATACAACTTCGAATTCCTAAATATTTAACATTATATAGGTATTCATTTTTGTTTTTACCTATTCAAAGTAAATGAAATGTGCCAAATTGAAAACTACAAAAGACATACAACAGACAAGCAGGCGTTACCGTCATGTCTGTATATTAAGTATTTTTTTTTCACTGACACCTTTTATTATGACAGCCGGATGTATATATACCTACGTAAGTTTCGCCGTCTATTGTAACTTAAGTAGTTACATTTTCACGTATAGAGACATACAACACGAAATCACAGTGGCTTGTCACATCAATACGTCGATTACCAAAACGATAACAAAAACATAGACAGGTCAGAAGTGTAACTATTAAACTTATTTAATTCGTGAGTCTTTCCCGGAGGGGTAGGCAGAGACCATTTCTTTCTTCTTGCCACAATCCCTGCATACTATTTTCGCTTAGTCCACTTCATAACTCTCTCATGCAAGCTCGTCGGTTTCGTTTAGAATCTTTCATATTTTCCTCGATTGATTTTGACAATCAGCATAGAATGAGAAGCAGCTGTACACTTGTTTCTTCGCTACCCGACATCTTTTTTCTCTTTAATTTATATTGATAGTATCGACTGAATTCGAGTGTCAGCTAGTCAAAAGTTTAAAATACAAAGTTCCGCCTCTCGTTTGTTAATTGACGCCCACGTGCATCTAATGAATATTTTATAATAATTTGAGGTCGACGGTGTCTCGTCAAACATATGTATTTGCGTGTAAGTTTCCCTACTGGTGCTATAAGTTACTGTTACAGATACGTGTTTTGACTTCGGAAAACCAGAATCGACAAAAGAGTTTCTGATTTTGTATTCGTATTATATGTACTTACATCTAAGACGGGTATTAACGTTACATTAGTTAGTCAGACGAGAAAAAGGTAAACAATTACTCAAAATCAATGCAAAATAGGCTACGATGAAACTGAGAGAGAAAGCTAGCCGACTAAGGCAATAGTTAAGTACCTGTGTTACCTAAACGCATTTATTCATGATTCACTCCTGCCACTACCAAAACACGTTCTTGTGCTGAAAAAACTTAAAATTTCTGCCAATCATATTCTCGCCTCTAAGTTTTAAGCGATAAAATAGAAAATCGAACCACCGACGGGCTCTTTTCAATTTTTCCCCAATCGAATTTGGCTGTAACATCAATCGAGTTCCCACATTTTCCGGGTGCACTTACACAATATCAATCAGGTTTTATTGGTGTTGTCGGGGAGGTGCGGGGTAAAAGTGCCGGTGGTGGGGGAAGGGCCTATTTGTATCAATAACCTGTCAATGGGCCCGCGGGCCCTCGGGACCTCTGGCCCGCAAGCTTGCCGGTCGCGTCTAACCGCATGGATTTGATTAGAAACGTATTACGATAGGCGTGTGAATTCGCAGAGCCGGTAGATGACTATCAATGTATTTTAACGATGAGAAAGTTCAAACGTTCATCTGTTTCAAGTATCGTTAAAATACGACCCAAGTTTAGTTGTGAATGATCGATCGTGCATGCGTTCATGTGACTATATTGGAAATTCTGTTAAATAGATATTGTGATGTGATTATACATAAATAAGGCAATTCACTTGTTGCTAAAAAGATTTTCTAACAAAGATGAGCTAAATAATAAAACCTGTTATATTTCCTATCAAAGAACTGTAAATTATGAACGGTCTGGATAACAATAAAAAAGGCGCCCAAATTACCATAACGTTCGAGAAATAAAACAAAGGAAAGAGACCATTTACAAAGTTGCGTCGTAACACTATATTATCTGCTATCAGTAGCGGTCGACAAAGTAAAATTGGGGACACCTTATTTCCTCGGCTGGTTTGCAAAACACGTTCACGCTTCCCACCTATCCCCACATCTCAACGCTTATAGATAGTATCTGTTACACTTATTAAGAATTACGTGAACTTGTGCGTGCGTTGTTATTTCTCATACACTGCTGAGTTTGTTAGACGTTTGCTAATACGCAATTATTCGAAAGCGGTAATGTGTGTTGAGAAAATTGTTTGAGTTGTAATTTGAAGGGGTCGTTTATGGATGGCGGATCAGGTGGGCGCCGTCTTCACGCCGCTGCCGCCGATAACACGCTAATGCCCTCAACTTTGCACCGCAATGGGTGGTGGGAGTTCCAGGGGTTGGGGATGTGGAGGCCATTCGTGGAGGTGAAACGGAAAAGTCAGGATCATTCGCGTTATTGAACGCAAATAACTATATCGAGTTGCAATATGCGTTGAAGCTATTTTGAGGATATATGGGTATCACGAAATAAAAAAGTGAAATTATTGTCAATAAAAAAAATAATAATATATACTGTAGCGAATTAATAATGTAAACATCAATTATTTTATTTCTGGCATATTTCATGGAAAGTTATAATTTAATTATCATGTAAAAACTTTACCTATGTTAATAATTAAAAATAATGCAGCATAAAATCTCTTCAAATATTGCCAGAATGCTTGTACAGAATAAGGCCTAATTACGAGTATATAAGCGTTCTATTCTGATAGTTTTCGAATCTGCGCATTGTTTCATCAAAACGCATTCGTAATCGTTAATATTTCATAACACACGTTTCGGAGTTCAGCCTAAGCGGTAACTGTCGATTCGTTCCGGTAGCGACTGCCAAGGTAGGAGGTAAGTACTTATATCTGCGGTAATAAACGTGACTTTATTGGTTTGTTATGCTTTAGCGTTTTGCTGAAGAAAAGGCGTTCCATGCTGCGAACATGCTGGTGAAACAAGTAGAAATCGTAAAGGCCTACTTAGATATATGATTTAGATTTTTTGGTCAAATCGGTCCTACGTTTCTTTTTCTTTTTGGTTATAACGAAGTCAGTTTCTCATCAGTGTTAAGAGCATAGATCTTCGTTTTGACATTTTTCTCTCCACAGATCTTGTGTAACCGCAAGATGATTAAAAAGTGAATGATTCAATAAGCCAGTAATATTCATTATGCACTCTTGTCTATATCCTTTATGGGGTTGACAGAGCCAACAGTCTCGAAAAGACTGAAAGGCTACGTTCAGCTTAATGATGTAATTGAGATTCATATTAAAATTCAATTGGACACTGTATTTTTTAAATTCTAATCTTATGTATGTATATTTATGTGTAAATATGTATACACGTACAACAAATTGGTACCTAGACTCAGAAAATATGTAGGTACCTACTGGCATCACTTGCGAATGTTCGCGAGCAGAAGAAACGGAACATAAACATTCTAGACACGTTTGCGGAGGGCCGCAGTTAAAAGGGGATTATGAGTGTGGCCCATAACACCGCACCCTGGGAACACATGGTCGAATGATGTTTTGTTTTCGTCGCGCTCTTAAAAAATATTTGGAATTATGTACTTCTGTACTGTAAATAGATATAAGTAACAGGCAAAGAAAACGTATAATTATCATAAACCCAAAAAAACGGAATAAATAATATTCTGTACTGTATTTACATAAGGTAAAGGTGAATACAGGAAAATTAATCAGTAGTTTTAATAAAAATTTTGTATTGCATTCAGTGTGACAAAATAACATAGCATGATTCACCAATAATGACGTACTCAACAATTCACCAGCCGACCAATAAGTAACATGCGAAATTCAATCAGAACTAACGAAAGCAGTGTCACCCACATAATAACTGCAATTGGAAACAGTTTTACAAGCAATAAATTCGGGCCCGCGTCGCAGGCTACATTTATTAGCTACAATCCAGATTAGATTAGCGTCCCGTCCCTAGTCGGCGATGCCCCTGGGACGTGAAATTTGTCCCGTGATGTAGCCACGCGCCGAACTAATTCGGTGTAATACGGACCCTTCTATGTGACTGGAATGACTCGCCACTGTTTCATTATAATTGAATAGTTGGGTTGTTTTCCTAGATATAACTTTATAGCCGCTTTGCATAATTGGGCCGTGGCGCTCTAATTTGTTTCAATTCCGCAATCTGTTACGGTTTGTCTTGTGATAAATCAATTCGTAAGAATATATGGTGAGTGAATTAATTTTTGGGTTTGTTACAAATACTTGTTAGTATTTAATTTTTGTAGAAACATCGGTATAGTCACAAACGTAACTATACGTGGTTTAGATAAACATAACATAACGGTAGAAATAATCGCCAAGTAAAAAAAATCGTGGAGCTTTTTTACCTCGACTTCAATATTTCGTAGCATTTGCTACGAGAATAGTTCAACAGGTCAACGAAATAAAGTGTTTAAGTTTTTGTTTTTTTAAACGAAATAAAGATATAGTTAGATTAAATTTAGTAAATAAATAGAAGGTAATACAGATTATCTGATTATTTAATATAGTTTATCAAATAATCATCTAAAAATAATAAGGTATAATAATAATTATGTGGATATATATATATATATATCATCATCATCAAACCCACTCTGTAAACATTTGATCATAAATAACGGACAAACCTGCTTAGTCTTTCCGAGAACTTTCATCAAAAGCTCTGGCAATTTAAGCTCGTGACCGCTAGCGCCATCTAGTCGGGCAGGCAGGAACTGAGGACCGGTTTTCATGGTCCTCGCACCACAGACACGCAAAATATTTTACGAACCACTAGGAATGTGATGTGATACGCGCTGTTAAAATATTCGTAAGTTACTTAATACTTTTTAAAATCCTTGATGGATTTTATTATTTAAGCTTAAATTCGCTGCTAAATTGTACTTATTTCTCTATCGTTATATTGTATTTTTCAACTTATATCGCTTAGGTACTTATTTTTATTCTGATAAAGATAGCATGTAAATATTATTTGACAAGTTGCGGCAAGATTTGGCCATGTGGCCAAGTCGACTTTCGTCCTACCTAAAAAACTTCAGGAAAACAATGCTTAATCTTAGTTGCTTCTTACAACACCCACCATAAGAGGTAGTCCTATACTATTATGTCAGAAACTAAATGACAAATAGTTTGAATGTAGAATATTTTTATTTTTTGCGAACTAAAAATTATTTTTCTTCTATCTTCTTAATTTTAATTACTTCCCGTATTGTTTCTATTACAGATCAGTGTATACCTAGCAGTTTTTCTCTTCTGGTATCACGAAAACTGATTTAGTCAAATTATACGAAGCACTTTAAACTGCTACTCTTCGTCTTGTACAAACTATAGGTATATGTAAAGCGCAGAAGAATGTAAATGTACTATTGTTGTTTTATTTTTAATTTTGAATTATAATATATCATAACATATCTATCTCATTTTACTTACTCATATTTGTTTAACTAGAGGAGGTAAAAATAAAAGAAAATAGTATGTTAACAAACATTTAATTTGTTTTATTCTTTAGCAATATATTATTTGTATTAACTATAATTTAACTATACTAGTAGTTCTAGTGTCTGTAACTTATACATGATGCTGGAATTAATGTAAACACAGACAGCTACCTACAACTCACTTAAACTCTATATCTATTTAAGCTAATACAGGAATCTAAACGAGTAATTACTAAAACAATTTTGTTTTTCTGTTTTATTGCACAATAAACCAACTTAAAACTACCAATTTACATTTCATACTCATATTAAATAAATGTCCTAAGAAATGCTTCCATCCAATGCATTACAGTCTAATTTACTAGAACTATAATAATAAATTTTCTGAAACTATCACTACAAGAAAATACTATAGGAACATTATCATAACAATATAATTACAAATTTATTATATAATGAAATATTTTATAGTACAATATAATACAAGCGTCGCAAGATATCGATATCAAACGGCTACATATAATCGTCCTATATTTAATCGTCCGATCGCGACACGTGTACCCGAGCTCGTTACCACTGCCACTCCACTGTTTTACCGTTTCACTTTACAATTCATAACCTCCGTCGTAAACTCAGAACACCTTTCCGATGCGAAACGCCTTTTATTTCGCCATAGTACATCATATGAACAGTTTTCCGCGCACGGGGAGATCTTGGGGAGATTTTTACATGCTGTTTTATTACTAAGTAGGGCTATGTGGTGGATGAGGGGTGTGCGGTGGATGCGGAGTCAGCGGGGCAGGGTGCGGGCTCGCGTCGCGCAACGAGTCGGGTGAAGACCCTGGCGAGGCTCGCCGCGGCGGGTACGGGGAGAACCGATGCTGTGCAAGCGCTGCACTGCCCGCTGGCAGGCCGCCGGGGTACACGGGCCGCGGAAGCTGCAGCCCTGACCCTGACGCCGCTAAGTGTTGCTGAGCCAACAACTGCGGCGCTAAACACGCCCATTGACCCCAAAGAGCCGCCGCCGGAACACCATAAAGAGGATAGGCTGCTCGCAGAAACAGCTGAGAACGAGCGGCGAGAATCGCCTTCTCTTCTAATGTCAAATTATTGTTATGCTGGTCCAGATCGAATGGGCGTAGCGGTGAACGTAAGTAATGCTGTTCTGCTAGCATGGACTCCATAGTTTCCCTGGAACAGTAGATAAAGTGTTTCTTAAAATTATTTTCATTGATATATTAGATATATAAAAATGATTGAATGATCTAAGTATGTATCTACCTATGATTAGCAGCGCTGAAACGCGGGTCATCGGGGTAGATCGATGTTCTTTCGTGCTCCCCCGTGACATAGAATCTCAAGAAACAAACAAATTCAAAATAAAACATATGTATTATATAAACGACATACAGACATAAAACCATAGCAATAAAATAACGAAAGCGAACAACTAATGGCCGCAGCGAAGCGAGTGTTCCTAGTGAAATCATTGAATCATGAATTACACGGTTGCAAACGTTACGTTGCTGACTGATATTAGTCCCACCCAGTATCAAGTAAGCAATAATAAATATAGAGACATTGAGAATGCGAGATATCAATCAAAACGGGCCAGGCTGTTTGTTTCTGAGAGCGTATCGAATATGCGGTTAGAAACAAACTGAATTCTGTCATACATGTAATGATGAATAATAAATATGCAGTAAAGATAAATACAAGCACAAACAACTGTAACTTTCTTTGATTTATGTTCAGTAATTGTAAAAAGTTTTATTTAATATAAATTTCCTTCAATAACTTCCATTTCATACCAGTATCTTTTTTATTAACTCAAGGTAATTCTTTAATGTTACCAAAGGAATAAAAACAATGTGAGAATATCTACCTTTCAAATTCTGTGAGACGTGAAGAGTCCCGGAATCCCTTAGCGAATGGATTACTGTCGATTTTCAGCTTCGTGATCTGAAACAAAACAACAAACGATATCAATGAAACAAGCACATTTGTTTATTATTCACATTTTAGATAAAAAATAATGTGGAATACTTTCTTAATTTATTTATTATGGAAGAATAAGCAAGAATAAAGTTTAAAAGAAAAAAAAAAATTCGCTACCTAAGTAAAACAAAGTACCTACTTAAGTATATCTTTATATTTCTCATAAATATACACGTTATTTTATGATGCTTACTATTTCTTGTGAACTATTTGTTTATACTACATAATCACAATAATAAGTAAACATTCTCTTAGCTTAAATATTCCTCATTTGACAAACCTACATTTTAAAATATTTATATTCTTAATATATTTTAATAACAGGCAGTTTAGTGCCTTGATACTTATGAACGGAGAGGCCATAGTACCACCCGTTGTGCGGGGTGTACCAGCTAATAAGGTTAACTTATTGACAGCATTTTATGTTCGTTTATCATACGAGATAACTGCCGCAGGTATTGCGCGATTGTATTGCCATCAAAAACAGTATAAACTACTCTTTATCACTGTATTTTAATCGTAAAGCCTAATACTTTTTTATCGTACCAAAACCTGTTTACATCTTAGTATAAGTTATACAATATACTTATTTATGAATGATTGGATTTAAAATATTCAGCTTTTTAGCAAGGTATGTAATTGAATAAGTCGATGCACTCATTAAGCAAATATTTGATTTAAGTGTTGGGCCGAGGTGTCAAAATTGTGTTTGGCAGAGCAGAGGCAGTGTCGATGAAAAATCGCCCCCTCACTGAGTGCCAGTGCTCCCGCTGGGGCTCCACACAATTTGTAAATAATATTTACGACAAAACCTTCCACGGAAACCAGTCATCATTTACTAACACAGTTTGCCTAATATCCCAGCGAACTAAAGTGATATTTATACAATTTTCGGTACGAATGGCATTTTTATTAATATAAAGGTGTGGTTAAAAAGGTGTTTAAATTAGTTTCTCAATAAACAAGTCATCAGGTCGATCAGCATAACGCGTCAGTCTTTTAGCAAGTCTAGCGTCGACGGTAATTACCTGGCGACGGAGCTGATCTGCCTGACACTCCTACGCTGCAGAACTTAATTGCACATTATTTGACAAGTTCGCACTAAATAACTATTTTAGAACGACGAACTCGGCAGCCGTCGATAATGAATGAGAAACTAGACAGGCGTATACCGTGTCTATTTCTTTTATAAATAGGTTAAATTGTTTTTGAGTAATTTAAGGAAGGCGTATAATGAGGATATTGAAGTCAAATTGGAAAGAAAGTCCGGTTATATCTCACGGAATTATTTCCCGAAATTCCACTGTCACAATTAACATCTTTAGTTTCGTGTATTCTTTTATTAACTTCTTAATTTTTGGTAAGAAGATTTATATGTCTGTTTGATGTGGTTGGTCAAAGATGCGTTAATCTAAGAAAGTTCTTGATAAATGCTCGAAGTCGTATTGTCTTGGATCAAAAGGACGTACCTCATAAACAATACAAATTATTGACCAGCTTGTGACATGTCTTCGGTTTGCGGTGAGTAATTTTACATGCGTCGTGTCATTCTCAAACTAATGATTTCAAAAATAGACACGAGGAAACTGAACAAAAAACATGTGCTCGTGGATGGTACATTTAACATAACTTTTAAAAATATGGTAATATTGTGACAAACAGTATGAACTGTGTGGTATGAATGAACGCATTGTTATTCGTGGATCATGAATAGCGTTTGAATGCGTGAGATACATTCAGGTGGTGTTACCCATCCAGTTGAACACCAACTGGATGGGTGACCGCAGCGCGTTCAACGGGCGGTGTCGAGGGTCAGCTCATGTCAGGCAGCTACTTACGTTTGCACACCCACCTGGGGAACGCCATTGACTACAATGGCCGCTCTCTCGCGCCTGCGCCTGACGTAATGAGTGCGCTTACAATACTAGTAGTAGCTGACAATATCGACATTAACTCTTTATACATAATGTATGCTCTTTACCGCCTGTAATTGTTTTCAATGAATCTCATTTGTTTCATACTCTACAATTGTCATGAATAAATAGGTACTCTAAAGTATTCCTAATAAAGTATGACAGTAAAGATATATTAATATTGAAAAGCTTTAAATGAAAATGTGATGTTAAAAGGAAGAAAAGACCAATAATTCTGACGTTTATTAGATTTAGTACAAACATAAGAACGAAGCGTGTCAAAACAACCTAATTTAAGTATCAACAAACGTTCGCCTTGGGCGGCAGGCGCTCCCGTTCACTGACAACATTAAAGGCGCCATAATGACATTATTCCCGGGCGGGAAACAAAAAATATCACAAAAAGGCGTCAAGGAATGAGATGAGCGTCTCGCCGCCCGCGCCCCGCTCACAAACGACGCTCTAATTATTAGGGTGGTGATGTATTGTTTATGGAAGTACACTCACTGCTGCTGCGATTCCATCTATTATGAACAAAAAATGCCCACACATGTTTGGCATATGCAGATAATTTTATATAAATGTATTATAGGCATTACTAAATCATTACAAGACTTCGAATTTATGGATTGTCGAAAATGTATTAATGTTTAGTTTGAACACTAAGTTTATTACTTGCATCTTAGTACTTTGTACAAGGGGTATCGGATACCGTAGCCTAGATATTAAATTATGACGTTCATTTACGAAGTGACTGCCTCTAAATTTTATTCCAAATTAGAAACTATACTGCGATAAGTATGTAGCTTTCAAACCTTTGAGGAATAATGAGGAAAACGAAATGTGGCTTAGGTGTCATGTAAACACGACAGGGACATTCCGAGGAATAAATAAATGTCAGTTTAGTGCGCTCCCTCTCTCAGAGTTCCTATTGATTGATGCAGTGCTCCGACGAGCGACGTGTCGGCTGTTTGCTACTGTTTCTGATCTCTAACAGTTATATTCAGCTATTAAATACATCTGGTGCAGTTTAAATATACTTAACTAATTAATGTTACATACTAATATCACAGCAAGAATTATTATTTTTACAGAAATAAAAAGCTGTCGATATAAATAAGTCTTTTACTATGACCTCACATTTGCACCCAGCATAACATCAACGTTTTTCAATTTACGGATTATAAATGGCTGAGTTACAAATAACTAAGCAATATATAATTACTACTCTATAGTAATAGAGCGTAACGTATCTCTTCGATAATTAACGTAAGCATTTACTCAAGGATTTTGGGAAGTGTTTCATTTTACCGGGACATTTTGACAATTTATAAACCTGTTTTTGATAGCGCGTTAATTGTCGAACAGCACATAACCTCAATCTTTGCCTGTTTACTGCGCGCCGAGATTGTGTAAGGACAGTAGTTATTAACGGCAACAGAGGCATAAAATAAAAAATAACAAATGTGCAAAACCGGAACAGGTATTTCTTAATAATTTTATATAAATTTATATAAAACGATAAGAAGGAAAAGGTCTAATACATCAACATAATGAAAAACAGGCGAAACTATTGAACGGATACTGGCAATCCGTTAGAATTAAATTTATTAAAATAAGCATGCTTAGAAAATATTTTGATAAAAATAAATACAAACTAAAGCAAAGCTGCCCACTATTTGGCTACGTAACCCTAGAAAGGGAAAAAGGAATTTTCAGTAAACTTATATTATTCCTACCTAAACCTAACAATCCTAACAAAGTAATGTTATTACTAGTAGCAGCTAATAAGTATTGTTCAGAAAATTAAAAAAAATATGATTAGCACAAGATAAGGAATATAAAAGAGTTGAAATAAGCTTTCCACTGCAACAGTTACCTATCGGATTTTGAAATTAACCTCAGCTTTAAGTTACTAGTACTTTTCGGTTAAAATATTGCTCCTGTGCTCTAGATATTTTGTATCAGAGACGACAGAGGCTCTCTCAGCGAAACGACCTACAGCTGTGAATCGTAACGATGCTTTCCAGAAATCGGATGCTTTATTGTCAATAATTCGCGAGTACTCGATGTAATGAACGCTGCATGTGGCCAGCAACGCATCCATACGAGGTTATCGAAATTGCCAGATAGGGAATTCATCACATCAAGAAATACATGATGATGATATACAAGTCCCAAAATAATTTCTTGAGTTTGAAGGATATAGTCCCAATATTCAGAGGCGATTTTACGATTTGCTGTAATAAAGTAGTAGGTACCTATATACTAGTTTATGTTCTAAGATTTACTTATTACATTTTCTCTGCTTACATCCTTGTGTCCTCACATATAAAGTAAAAGAAACGTTATAAGAATAAAAATAACCGTAAAGTTTGGAAAATTTAATGTTGTATCTAACCATTGATTATATATAGGTATATTTTTAAAATATAATATAGTTCATACACCATCATCTTGCTCTAGAAGGTCAAGTAAGCGCAAGCTTTCGCTGATCGACCCAAAGGATATTACAAAAGAGACCATGTGTAGGTTGTAAAGGTCCTCGGCAACCTCTGTTACTACCTTTATAAGTAATCGGCACATCCACATCTCAGCTGTGTGTTTTTTCTATGTATTTGGTTGTCGCGACATTTGTCTGATGCATTTCGAAGTGTAGCAGCTATTGAAGCCTCTCGAAGGAATTCCTGTTCAGTCGCGACACAAGTTCACGAATTGGACCAACAGTTAGTATGAGGTCTATTTTACACTCGTGGCCGTAGTTTTGACTGTACACACGAAAAATTAACGAGTAGGCAATCTGCCACATTTCCAAAATAAGTTATCACAGCATTAACTTTTAAAAATAAAATTGGTAACGGTATGGAAATGATGATTTATCTTGACACGGTTGATTGACAACACGAAAGTGACAAAAAGTTGGAATATAACTGAAATTCTCCATAGACCATATAAGTAGTTCATAAAATCTCTTTTTTACCATGGAGTACGGAAATCTACACCGATCGTTTTGAAAAATAGACGGCATGATGTTTTTTGTGTGCAAATTACACAGCTTAAGCTTAAATGATTCATTTCTCTTAAAATTAATTAAGGATCTTCCATACAAGAAGTGTTTAGTTTTTCTGTTGAGACTGGATGCGCAGACGCAATAAATTCAGGCGGCCGCACACGACGGCTCTGCATGACGTCACACCTCGTGTGATCGATGGCGTGAGAGAGCAGGAAAAGTTATCGAATTCAGTAGGAGTGACCAAGATATAAAATCAATAAATAATTTATTTTAAATTATTTAAAATACACTTTTTAGCAAGTACGTTGACTTCTTGAATTTTTGAATTATGATGCTTAGTGTTATCGCCACATTTCTTTACTGAGAAATTAGTGGATAGGATGATAAAATATTTTAAGGCGCAGGTGTTCTGATTGCCCTGATATATCTAAACGAGCATAACACATGTTATTATCTAAACAGAATAATACACAAATTAGCATCATTCTCATGGCGTATGTGCCAGTTGCATCCTCCCTGGGGAGGAGCCCAGGGTCCACTGATAACTAGAACCGCGATTGGGGGGAGGTATATCGGGTATGTTATCAATATAAGATGCTACCGTCGGGTATCCTTGACATTTTTAACAAGCGAACCTGCTTAAATGCATTTTGCTAAGGCTTATGTCCTGCAGCGAACGAAATAGTCTGCAAAGAACTTAAAATAAATACTAAATTTCCTTTAATATATATATATTCCTATTTAGACCATGAAGGTACTTGTGCAATCAGTTTTTAGCGGACGCAGAGTTTAGAAAGTGAAGAGAACGCGCTACGATGAGAGAGAGAATGTGCGTATGATAAATAAATATATATATATATAAATAAATATATACGGGACAAATAACATAGATTGAGTTAGCCTCGAAGTAAGTTCGAGACTTGTGTTACGAGATACTAACTCAACGATAGGTACTATATTTTATAATAAATACATATATAGAAACACCCAAGACCCAGGCCAATCAGAAAAAGTTCAATGATATAATATATAGTTTAGCTGTTATGACAATTTGGAATTGATGTGGCACGTTCATATGAAATAAGTAAATGTTTCGATATCTTAGCTACAACAAAGTTGGATAAAAGTTAAATTTTTCCATCAAACAATATTTTCCAATTTGTAATGAAACACTTGAGATTGAGTGCTGAATAGAGTTTCTCATTTCTCGACCATTTTTATTTCTCGGAGCACGAGAATTCCCGACAACTGTTTCCCGGGAATTCTCGGGTTGTCGAGAAATATGGATTTTTTTTAAATGTGTGGGATTTAACAATAAAACTACGCTTTTTACGCAATATTAAACACAACATTTATTAATCAAAAACATTAACTATAGAAAACTTTAATCAAGCGAACAAAATAAACTCTAGTGAGATCTTTTAATCATTAGGTCTACAAACAATTAGGATTACCTAAGTAGTCTTTTTCTTTGGAAATAAAAATAGGTAAAAAAACTTTTTAAGTTAAACGGTTTTATGTTAAACATACATTGCAATGTTTAATATAAATGTACTAAAAACCAAAAAATAATAAAATAGATACAGTCGTGGGAATTATAAACATATGCATTGACTAGACTAAAATAAAACCGTGGGGCACGGACCTCCAGGAGATCATCAAGGAGATCTCCATCATGCAGCAGTGCGACAGCCCCTACGTGGTAGGGGTAGGTAGTACAGTATTACCCCACGGTTTTATTTTAGTCTAGTCTATGCATATGTTTATAATTCCCACAACTGTATCTATTTTATTATTTTTTGGTTTTTAGTACATTTATATTAAACATTGCAATGTATGTTTAACATAAAACCGTTTAACTTAAAAAGTTTTTTTACCTATTTTTATTTTCTAGTTTTTAGTTTTTTTGTTTTTGTAACGAATAAACTCAAAAACTACTGGACCGATTTGAATAAAATTTGGCACAGGGATAGACTTAACCTTCAGGAGTAACATAGGCTACATTTTATCCCACTGCTTAGATTTTAATTTTGAATAGTAAATTGTATTCTACTTGTTGAGACCTTTCATTTGATACCCATGTTGATGGGATTGATAAAACCTAAGTTATCCGCCATTTTGTAGAGGCCGCCATCTTGGATTTCAATTTTTTATAGTATATTGTATTCTGCTTGTTGAGCCCTTTCATTTGATACCCATATTGATGGGATTAATGAAACCTAAATTATCCGCCATTTTGTAACGGCGGCCATCTTGAATTTATAATGATAATGAATAAACATAATTATATTGTCACCAAAATCCAAAGTGTATACAAAATTTCAGATTAATCGGTTGACAGGAAGAGGGTGAAATTTGAATTACTAAATTTGACCCAAGAATAAATAAAACAAACGGGGTGAGCTAAATAAAACCGTTTAAAAACAAATAAAATATCTTCTAAAAACAATGTCATCCATTATGGCACCATAACAAAACTTAGTTAGTACCTAACATTACTAAATAATACACAACAGTACTAAATAATTTACTTTAGTCTCTGTCTGTACATACTACAAACTTTTCTTTTCAATTAGGTATAAAAAATAACAATCAGACTAACTTAACAATTACGAGTAAGGTACCTACCTTAATTTAGTCTTTGTATGAATCAACCATTAAATATTTGTTATAAATGGACAGTCTTATCAGTAAACATCAGTCAGAACCTAATTAATAATCCTATTCTAATCATGTCAATACAATAAAAACTTAGATCTTTACATACTAAATAATTTACTTTAGTCTGTGTACCACAAACTTTTTAATTATGTAACATAAAAGGATAATTTTTCAATTAGGTATTAAAATAATCAGACTAGCTTAATAGTGTACCTTAGTTAAGTCCTTGCAATAAATATGCCCACTAACTTGTCTATTTACTAAGGAAATAAGCCTTTAAAAACAAAAGAGCATTTATAGCATCATCTGACAATCGGTTTCGTATTTTTGTCACAAAGTTTCCAGACAAGGAGAAAACCCGTTCGTTTTCTGTCGACGTAGGCTTTGCTGTTATAACAGCTTTATACAAAATTTCAAGATTTGGTGTTCTTTTGCCAGTGGATTCATATAACTGAAACTCTTTTTTAATCAAGCTTTTCGTAAAAACATTTTCAATATTATTCGTAGTGTCTGTGGCTGCCTTTTCAATAGCTTGTTTTAGTTTCAGCTCAAAGGATGTGGCTTGCTCGAGTTGCTCGTTTTCTGATATCTGTATTAGAGTGTTATCTTCATCTTCGTATAAATTAGAGTTGCTAGGAAATAATCTATTGTACAATTCTTCTGTAAATCGTATCAAACGGGGAGTGGGGCGGGGGCGCTGTCGGTCGCTTACGCACCGCGCGGTAGAGTCGTGTGCACGTGCAAGCGCGTTATTAAGTTTTTAATTATTATTACTGAATTTCTCGATTTCTCGACTTCTCGACCACTGTTTTCTCGTCTCGAATAAGGCAAAATTTCCCGGGAATTCTCGGTTCGAGAATTCTCGCAGAGAAACCCTAGTGCTGAATAATGAAATAATAATTTCAACAAACATAAAAGGATCGAAGATCGCATAAGAATGAATCGATCGCCGGAGAAAAAGAAGCGTGGCTGGCGGGAAGCGGGGCTTCGTGACACCTGACCGCAGCCATTTTGGCCCGTGAAATATGTTTATTTGTCATGGGCGCCTTTTGTTATTGAAATTGTGTTTGCCTTTACTCCTTCATTATATTGTTCGATTATACTCGTATAGAACTCGTTTGTAGATGCTCAATGCGAGAATAGCTTTGGAGATTTTAGAATATTGATTGTTGATACTGAGAAATGAGGAATAAATTTCAATTAAGCGGCTATTCCACGTTTATGCTTCGGTTAAGGCTGCCTAAACATGACAACAAGGGCTTTTATTTCAGTGATTATCTTCTAGAGCCTCGTATTGCTTAGTCTAATACAGATTAAGTCTACGGCACGAGCGTGACATACAAAATCCTTGATAGTTAACTATTTCCAAGATTAGAATTTTATTAACTGAGCTTAAGAGTAACAACTACCTATTTAGAATTGCTATTTACAGATTGTGACAACAAAAAAAAACTTATAAACCATTAAAATGTTTATACCTACTAGTTTTTGTGATGGAATAAATTCAGAAATTGTGTTGTTACATCTCGGCAATATTGCCATCCGAATTTCTTTTGCTTCAAAGCATAATGTGAACAATCCGATCGATCACAACAAATTCACAAGTCATCGAGTTTTAAAAAATATGTATTGTGTGTTCAAAAATCAAACGTTTACAAACATTGTCACCTCGCTGCGAGTCGAATTCCAGACAAAGGATTGTAGGGAAACGGCTTAAACGACAATAGTGTGGTGGGTGTAAATGTTAAATATTGAAGCAGGTCGACCACGGCCCACGGCGCTTTCCCTGAAACTACCCCGCAGCGCACGCGGCGACGCTCAGTCTCATACCGCGACACGCACACAAAAAACACAATTCACGTTTTTTGTACGAGGTTTTATCTCGTTTTATATCAACCTTTCATATGATAAAGCACCAATAATGATGTTTCATTTTGAATCGATTTCACAAACGTGGGCCACGTTACACAAAAAAATATTGGTGACACTTTTTTGTTTTAATGCGGTCGTTATTTTAGTGCTCTGCTAGTGTGAATTTGACTGTTGGAAAACTTGTTTTTAAGGCATAAATAAGCGCGTTAAGTAGCTACATTTTTTAGCTGCAACTCCGAGTTATGCGGGTATATTTTTTAAAGTCACATCGATCTTGGTTGCTGGGCAGGTGCAAACATGTTAAGTGTATTCTTATTGTTGTTAGGGATTGGGTTATCAGTGACACTATCTATGCTGTTCGATAAATGTTTTAGCTGTCAGAGATGTGACGTCAGCCAAATCGGGACAGCGACTGCGCTCGCGCTGCCTGACGCTTGTTGCGATCGAACCACTGATACCACGATCTTTACTTTGTGAAGTAGTTGCCTTATTTATGTTAAATTAAATGTTTTTAAAATTTTATATAAATGTATCTGTAGATACAACATACATATTTAATATAATACTAGTTGATCATTATTATCTTTATTACTGATTATTGGCGATAAAACACTTATTTCTATAATGATACACAGTCATATGATAACGTAGGCGTAACTACATGGTATGCGTAATTGATGACTATCGCTAGGTGTTGGCAGTAAATCTGGAAATGCGTTAGAATCAATGGAAATCAATAACCGTCGGCCCTGGGGAGTCGTTTGTAGCCGGCTGCGGAGGTGGAGCCTCCACACAACTAACTATTGATAGTTGATATTCCACATCGTCAATATTTATATACAGATAACCAACGACCCACGTGATGCGAGCATTATTCGCGGCCTATCTCAACAATTTGTCAGTGATGTATTGCGATTCAATGTTGGCCGGTGACAGCTATTCGCACTCAACGCGTCTCCAATGATTTTATAGCCACCAATTTAGATTTAATGCCATTCTAAATAACGCAGACAATACATGGCATGCCGACACTGATAATAAAGGCAATAGTCTCAAATGAACTAATTAACAAACAAATTAAGATTTATGTACCGCGTTGTCGATATTAAAGTAAGCTTCTTTTATAAATCTCAAAACGTCCTAATTATTTTACTACGCGGGGACGAGACAAAACGAGAAAGTTGGAGACGCCCAAACGCTCTTGTGACAGGGAATTAATTGTGCGTGGCGACACATGCAGCAGCATGCGGACATGAAACGAGCGGGATAACTAGCGAAGCAATCAGAGGAAAGCTATGTTTTAATTAGCCCTTTCAGACTTTCATCTTAAATTAACAATCGCCAGTCGCAAGGGTTTGTGGCGATTGCGTCCTCTCTGGGAAGAAACCTAGGATTTACCTCTCGCATGCGTACTTACATACGGCCGCCTTCACTATTTGTCCACCGTTCCTTTTAAGTAAGTAGTCTTTCATGTTTTAATTATGAGCTAAAACCAATGGAACGCAAATTACGTGGTAATAAATATTATATTAAACCTGTCCAGATTTTTAAGTAATTCATACTTTTAGCCGAATAGGAATTAAGCAATAATATTTTTTTGTATCTAGTGACATAAAATAGTAATAAAACCTCACCTGAAATAAAACATGATATGACGCCATTGAAATCCATACTAAATTAATATAAAAGAAATACCTAATATTATAAACAGAAAATATAAAATGTATTTTTTTAAATTATGCAGTCTTTACTTTGGAAACGCAGTACTGCTAATTCTGTACCTTTTATTGTATAAAACCACGAAAAAATCAGATGCTAATAGAGTCAACAATCTTCATACTTTATATTAACTTAATCTATTATGTTACTTAATATACTTATGATACTAAATGTAAATTGTGAAGACATTGGACATCTAGTCCATTTGCTTGTGTATTTTTAGCTCGGGTGAAAACTTTAGTCGTCACCGCCGTGTCCACGTCAACCGCGGTTGTCCGTCGCCAGCACCGTCCGCGTGTGGCCAACCGATAGACAAAAAATTATGTGCCACCTCCCTTTGTTCAGACTGGACATACCTTTCAGCGAGATGCAATTAGTGAGACCGTAATAGAACTACTCGATACTCATTCGACGCACGCTGTGATTTCAAACGTTTAGCTCTCTGATCTATTTCAGAAATCAAATGATAGAGCAATAGGACGAGGAATAAATTCATCACTGCGTTTAGTTATGTATTTATAAAACATACTTAACGGAATTATTATTCCGTTTACTGATTACCACCAGTTTGCGAAGTCACATTTACTTGTAGGACTTACCACTTTTATACTATTATATTACGCAGAATTTTATGTTATTCACAAAGAAAAAGCGTGGAAGTACTTACCAATTGGTTCTGATATGCTGTTACTGCGGTGAACACACATTCGGGGAATATGAAAGTCTTGAATTCCTCTTGCTCGAGGTCGGTGATGGGAGCATTCAGTGCACCCTCCCGTCGTAGTACCAAGTGTATGCGTGGCTGGTATTTGTGCATTGAGTTTAGCACCAACTGTTAAAGAAACATTACATTTATAATACATATATAAAATTTGATTCATATATATACTCGTACATACTTTACCATAATAATATTTATAACTATGCGAAAGTCTGTCTTTTTGCTAAATCGACGGATTGTTTTTGTTCAAGAATTATACGAAAATGGTTGATACTGTTTTCTAGAAATTCACACGGGAGCAAAGCCTGGACTAAACTTTTTTACCTTTGCAATGAAACCAGAGAACTTTTCCTCTTGGTCTGTAAAGAGAAAAGAAAGGTTACCGTAGAAAGTTTAAATTTGGATGTTCTGTTTAGAACTGACCTGCCCATTCTTGTCCATCTCGTTGTTGGTGAGCTTGACCTTCTCGAAGGAGACGACCTGCTTGCGCAGCTGGTCCCCGGAGAAGGGCGAGTCGGGGTGGGGGTAGAGGCGCGCGGGCGCGGGCGGGTCCGCCTTGCCCGCCACCAGCCACGAGGAGCGGTGGTACGCGTAGCGGTACCGCTTGCCGTCCACCGGCACCACGTCCAGCAGCACGGCGTAGCGCGCCTCCGCGCGGCACCCCGCGAACGATACGCGCACAGTCGGGAACATTCGCCTATAGGAAAGAAATACGTTTTATTTTGATATCGTTTGGATCAGTTAGTGGCCAGATGACCTATATCTTCATGATCAACCTGGCGTCAGTCGTAGGAGCATTACAATCCTGGATTGCTCAAGTAAGGTTTTACAGCAACTCCCATTTGAACTCTACGACCATTATAGGGGAGAACTTTACCCATATCAGATCATGGTTAGGTCTTACACATCGATTATTAAATGGATGTGCAGATTTCCTCACGACGTGATGACTTATGAACATAATACTTCACGATTATATTTCTATGAGTTGTCATTTCAAGTTCCTATATCTTTTGGTCATAAGTTCCGCATAAGTATCTACGTGCTTTATCCTTATACGCACGCGACTGTATTTTTGTTTAATTAAAGTTTTAAATGAGTAAGACATTTTAAATTTAGAACTCAGAATTATAGAAATAAAAAAAAAATGTTTTTACCTCAATACAATTAATATTGAATGAAAAAAAAATGAGTTTTTTGTTTTTAGCAGTAAGTACCAACCAGTAAACTGACGAGCTTGCATCAAAAGAATGTTAAAAGTGAAAGAAACGAAAAAATACAGGGGTCATTACAAATGGAATGAATGCCTATTCCTCCGGGAAGGAGGCGTTATATGTATATTTAACTTATTTGTATTTAGCATAACATATTTTGTATTATGCACACTCGTTTTATCGACTTCCTTGTCCATTGTTTTGTTTAAGCGTATATTTTCACATTAACGCAATTATTCGACAATTAGTTGCTTGGACGCCAATTATCGCTTGCTATAAAACCAGCACAAATTGTGTGCCGCTCATTATGATTATTGCAAATAATTTAAAATTTAGTTTACTATCAGATAAGAAGATTTGTACTTATATTGAATAATAAGTAATTCTAAATAAATATGTTTATAGCTCAATGAAGTCTTCGAATCTTAAAATTGGCAAAAAATCAAGAGATAAAGACGTGTATAATGTGGGTGTGTGTGACGTGTATAAAGGCAAGCTTTGACTTACTAGCTCTACAGAGTTATAGTATGAGCATTTACAATTTAACAAAATCTCAGTATCAATCAGTCTTGGTCTTGGTCTTAAGTATCAAGCGGCTTTTTTAAATATGAACTTTGAGGAGGTACAGAAAAGTTCTATCATTTCAGTTTAAATCATTAACTACGTTTTTGATAATTTTAAACTTAATAATGTTTAAAAGGTATATGTGTAAAGCTCAAGATGTTGCAAGCTCAAGTAAATCCAGTTCATATTTCACAAATGGCGACCTCGCATCCCTTTTTGAACCGACCCTACTTAAGAGAGTCATCCTTATATTTACGCTCCCCTAAGCAAAGACATTGTCAGAAATAATATACCTACATAGAAGAAAAAAATTTAGAATAAATAAGCAATAAAACATAGTCATACTAAAACGGTAAAGTTGAAAACGCAGCGACTATGCCTTTTGACTTGAGAAGAAAATATAAAGTAAGTCGTAAGCACTTTCAAAGGATTTTCGCTCTTAAATCTTTGGTTCCATTCCCCTCCTTAACGTACACATTATTTAATGTCTCCCGTTGGAGAAAGATGAATGGGTAGACATTTTTGTAAAGGTGTATGTTTTTGTTTACAGAGTGAAATTGCTTGTGGTTGGACGACATAATGGCTCTTATTACGCTCTATGTACCTGTGGTTTCCTGTTTGTCATTCTAGTTCTGTCAAGGGGAGCGCATCCATGTATCAATTTCTTCATACATAAATTTAGCAACGAAATCCAGAACCGGAACCGAATGTTGAAATGGTTAGTATAAAAGCTAAAGCTGATCAATGATAAATAAACTCGTTGTGAGTAGAAACGAGTGTCACAAAAACCCGTGTCGGTAGCGGGCGCGTGAAACACTATCTTCTAATCGACATAAAATGTTAGTCATTGAGGCGGCGAGAACGGAAACAACAAATCTTGAAGTGTAAGCTGAGTCGCAGCTTCGTCTAGTGGCCTCTCACTTTTTGTCGGCGAAGACCGCTGCTACTAACGCGAAGGAGCGCGAGAGCTTTTCATAATTCGCCATCGTAGCTTGAGCAATGGAATGCGGCTTCTGACCCGCGAACTATCATAGAAACATTCATAACAAATGATGGACGACCACCCAAGATGTTTACCGTGATTGTGTAGATACTACTCTACAATATAATTTTGATTAGTTTGATTTATCTGAGAAATTTTATGCCTCGCTGTGCCATTATACGAGATGTTTAACAAAGCTGAGCTTCGTAATGTGCGTTCTAACGATTTTACAAGATCGAGGGAGGACAAAATAAGAATACCATTAATAAGATTTATACACGTTTAGCTGTGGTCGCGCGCGTCGATTTGTGAGGCGCTTCTTATAGCTTTCGCGATGCGATGGTGCGTGCGCGAGCGCACGGGCAATTGCGCGCATGCGTTAATGGCGACACTCGCCGCACTGCGCGATATATTACCACAATGATATATGACCACCGACGTCGTTCATCATTCTACCACCCAAAAGTTAGCGGAAAAGCGAGTGAGCAAGCAAAAAGGCTGGAGTGTAATAATATAAACCGCTTTAATGAGCAGATACCGAAGACAGAAATAAGGCGCGCCGTTTACAGCAGCTCGTTATTGTTATGACATTGTTAAAGTACACGTCTATAGTTAAAATCAAGACGTAAATTTTGCTTCTATGGTTCAAAATAGGTTGCTTGAGTCATAATAGGATTTAGTTTGCAACCTGTAGTCAGAGTGCACGAATCAAATATGTTGAATTGAAGACGTTTCTGTGCCGATTATTCTAACTTAGGTACATCGAATGCAAACGTTTGTATGAAAATTCAAAGTGTGATCAAAAGTAACAATTAGACGAGTTGCTGGGAGACAAGGGTAAAATTAGTAGGTTTGTGAGTTAAGCGAGCGCGAAGAGTTGCAATAGCGCGGCGCGAGCGCATGTCGTCTTAATTACAGTGCCGCGAGCCGAGGTGCGAACTCGTCAATCATTGTTTCCCGCTGCATCTCTCTTTAGATAAATTCATTTGACGCACCATTTGAAATAATTCGACTGCGCGCGAGTAATCACACAAACTGTTAGATTTGTATTATCTCTAGAGAGACTATGTAATCTTGTAACGTAAAAAATATATTTAAAATTAGACTTGGTCTAGGTTGTCTTAGTTGCTGCTATGTACAACACACTCGTAAGTACATAGCACCTCGAACATACCAGGAATTATCAACTCGTGCAAGTCCATGCACACCATTAGCGCAGTGTTATCACGTCGTGATTAGGCCCGTCGCGCAGCCAATACGCGCAACCCGCCTAATTATACAGGAAAGCGCTTTATTAATAGCAATTACTGAGCCGCCATGTTGCTGCGATTATAATTAACTCGATCCGTTGATTAGAGACAGATGGCAGATTACGGATTCCGACCCGACCATTAGCGCACTTTTGATGGATCTACGCTAAGTTTGAGATAGATCCCTTTCTTGTCTTGCTTTTTGAGATGTTCGCTCAGGTCTACAAAAATCAGTATATTACTTATACACTTGACATGTTTTTAAAAGTACTGGTAAACTTTTTATGCGTCGAGGCCTGCTTAGAATGCTTGTCTTAGGACATTTTCATAGTGTGTGTGCTTTTCTCTTTAAGTTGGTTCACAGTACAACGACAAGAATAGAAAATCTGGTCTTTTTCTACTCTACCCTAATATTATAGTTTTGGGAATCTGAGAAATGAAAACGACCCTAAAAGAACAGTTTTCCCAATAATTCATATGAGGTGAAAATACTACGAGTATAACATGTTCATCTGCATTCCTTATAAAATCAAGATTTTCTGCAATATTTAAATGTAGTCATTCAGTTGGAACATGTTCTCAGCCATCACAGCAAATTATCGCTAATAGTGAACTTCTAAATGATTTCTGCATAATGATAGTGGTAAAATTCCGGTGGCCAATGAATATTTCATTACGGGTAATAGAGCTAAATATACACAACCTTTAAGCCCCGGTCAAAATTCACGCAATGTTAATCAACAGCATTTATCTATTATAATAAGAACAGTTAGCAGTTTAAGAGATTAGAGATAAGATACGTATCTGTTAAAATCTGGTATAATTGAATAACCAGTCAAGTTCTACTATAAATTTCATGAAAACTATACATTTATGTTAATGTATTGTATAGCCTACACTAAGTTGTTATTTTTTTTTTCTACTATTGAAGTCTTCGGGTGTTCAAAGGAAAAAAAATTGTTTTTGTACTAGGTGATTCCCGTTTACATTTTGTGGTAATTATTGGTTGGTATACATATTTGTGGTTTTCAAACAACAGGAGCTTTTTGTGCCTGCACAATGAAATTAAACAAATCGGCCACTTTATGATTCAATAACAAAGTTAAAATTTAATTTGACATCTTGAATTCTTGACATCGTAAGAGATGATAATGCGCGCCAAGAAGCGATAAAAAGAAATGTCGGAAAGCGGACTCCTGGTCTATTGAGGCTATGGAGACTACAACTGGGAAAAAAAGCGAGTAAGAAGATTTAAGTAAATATTTGGAATTTTGGTGTAGTGCATCGATGAACTATCAGATTTTAGGTAGTTAATTTTACGGCGACATGTCACTCGTTTCCAGAATCGCGTTGCAGTTTCATGTTGTTGGTTGTCACGGTCGTCATCTCATGATGGATGCGAGCATCTTGACACGCATCATGCCGTCACGACTCGTCGCCTGCAGCATCCGATGTTTGAAACCCTAAACATCCTCTCCTATGTCACCTCAGTTCGGTATTCATTAATTAAGCTGTAATTTTAGTTGCCATACGTTAGGTAGGTAGGTATGATAGAAGATAAACTAATATTCATAGTATCAGAAATTTCAGCGGAAAAAAGTATAATACACGAATTGCGTTATTTCCGTGCCCCCCAGTATTATCATTCGAAACCATACATAGAGAAACACGGTCAGAGATATTATTACACACACCCGAAATCAGCAGGATAAAAGTAAAAAACCAAGTAATAAAGCGCGGGAATGTCTTGAACGACCTTAAGATGTAGTTAAATTTCGCCGAGGGCCTGAAGATGCGATTATGATGAAGAAGGGCGTATCCCCGGCGCTGACGTGTGAGTGACGCGATGACAAATGATCTTGTGTCAACCCATGTGATTATATGGATACCGAGGATGGAACATTTGTACTGAACAGATTTCATTATGCTCGCCTATCACTTTTTTGACTTTAGCTAATTAATTACAACGTCCATCTTAGCTTGTCCATTTATATCAACGGCATTATTATAATAATCTTTGAATTAAGATTTTTTATTAGTTAAACAAATACAATAAATTATGTGTCTTTTTTTTCAAGGTTTTCATTTTTTTTAAGATTGTAAATAGTGCATATGGCATTCTATTTGCAATGTTATGGTAACCTTATGCCATCCTTTAAAATTCTTTAAATGGTGCTTCACCTTGATCACACAGAAAATATTTATTTTTACTAAAGACAAAAAATCGTTTTCTTGAATTGATTTTAGGGTCGTGTTGTTTTATGTTTCAGTTCAAATTTAAAACCTTCTTTAATAACTAAGAAAGATTTGCACTGTTGAAATAAATCAGCAACATGTTTAAACGATAATGGTTTAAGTATGTTTCTAATTCGGTCTACCATTTGTACTTACATACATACCTATGTTGTTATCGTTACTTTTCTGAAACTATTCATGCATAAAGTACATTCCAGGAGATTGATGTGTATTAGAGTCACTTAATGAGGCGATGGGCGTGGTTGGGCGTCTGAAGCGCGTCGGGTGAAATATCGTCTTCCTGGGAGGTCCCGGATTCGATGCCGCGTCAAATTTTCGACACCCGCACGATTTTGTCAATCGTATTGATTAATATCTCTGTCAGACTAGCCGCGGTTAGATCGGAGATATAACTACTGCGCTGTGTGGTGCCGTCACGGGCGCTTTGGAGTTGCGAATGCCGGCAAAAACAAGTTTGGTATTTGCATAGTCAAATATTGTAAGTGTGGTTTAGGATCTCACATATGTAGCATAACAAGCATGTTAAATTTTTGCCAGCTTGATGTAAAATGTAAGAACTTACGCGTAGTTTTAACTTTATGGCGAATTTCAATATTTCAGCTAGTTAGCTGCATGATAGCATTTACAATATATATTTATATGTTCGTTTGCATTACAGTAGCCAAAATTTTTTTTCAAGTTTTTGCCTGTTGTTACCTTTCATATATAACATCCTACCCATTTATCAGTGGGAAGGTTTAACTAATTTAATTTATCTTCGCGTTGGTTAACAGAATTATTAATTATTTTATATGCAAGTACTTGGCCATTTCGTTATTAAACAGCTTACATAAAGAATAACGGTATCGATGTGACAAACACATTGTCACAAAAAGCGTTATTAAGTTGCATTTTTAAGTTCATACAACACATTGACGTGGAAACTTGTGTTCACACGAACAGAAAATTATAAGGTTGGACTACGGCGCGCGTAGCAAATAAAACATAGCTACAATGCACCGGCGGCCATTAGTGCACAGCAGATGTTGCGTGTAAGTATTTATTAGCGGCAACATAATTAGTGAATTTAAACAAATATAACTTAAGCGTACAATTTTAATTGCAGCCCGAGGTAATGACACACTCGGTACCTTTATGGAGTAGCGCGCGCGCCGGAAGCACCCGCTTTTTGTTCTAGCAAAGCTTACTAGTGACATTCAATGTTGCGATAGTAATCATTCCATGTCATGATTACAATATTGCTAAATAATAATGATGGATTCATTATTCAAGGATGATCTTGTCGGAAGGTAAGGTTAAGAGCATACAAAGAAATTAGAAAAATAATGAAAGGTAAACCCTACCCTATTCCTCCGGGAAAAAGGCGTGATTTTATGTATGTATCTATGAGAGGTAAAAATAACAAGGAGGAAAATTTATGAATGTAAATGAAGTAAAAGAAGTTTGCAGGAACCGTGGCCGTACCCATGCATATTAAACTATAAGATCTCATCAGTAGAGAATAATCAAGTGTAAAATTTTTTTTTACAACAAACGTCGTTAACATTCCTAAAAAATAATTAAGTTGTAATAAAACGCTATGATCGTCCAAAGGCCTTTCGTGTAGTAGCACTAGTAGCACTATACAGTGGAATGTTTCACTAGCTGATGGACGTCCACGATTTTAAGCCTAGGCAAAATTCATAAAAGGTCTTGTTGGTACTTCAGTACTTATACGAGTATTTACCTACCACCATTTAAATCATTGCTATTTCACTACTTTAGAAGCGAAATTCCATATTTTCATCTAATAATAAAAAAAACTGTTTTTATATTTTCATTTCATTATTTTCAAAGACCCATCGTCGACTACAAATTTTCAAAAATTGAATCTTGATATAATTTAGTAAAAAAATAGCCCAATCTTGTTGAAACCGGGCCGAATATTTGCAACTTCTTTATTTGATTGTACTTGAAATAGCAATATTAAAACTAAGTTATGAACAAACTGATGATAGAGTGGCCAAAAAAATTTAAACTTGCACTTAAAACGCCCTCAAAGAAAAAAATATTGAATCAATGGTCGCAAAAAGCTTCTTCAAAATACTTTTATTAACCATTTTTGGTATTCAATACCAATGACTAATTTCAGTACAAAATGGTTGAGTTTTATTTATTTAATTCCATGACATTGTTTACCGTCTCGAAGGCGGGGCAGCGAGCGGCATGCGCGCCGTCGCGCGAAATTCCTACATTTCTTTTGTTTCTTTTGTCCGCGTTTACTGTTCTAATGGTGTCACATTGTATGGAACGATGTCAGAAATCGTTCGCGCTGATCTTTTTGTCGGTTATTTTGGTCGTTCGCAAATTTCAACGCAATGATTACCTATTATATTGTAAATGTTTTGTTGCCGGAGTTTAGTCGAGGTGTTACTGTAAAAAATTATAAAAAGAACTTAAATTTTTCATTTGCGATTAAGTTAAGCTTTTGTAAATAAAGTCGTTGAATATTAAATAAAAAACGGATTATTTTAGTTTAGAACCTGAACATTGAACTAAATCTGGAAATGGTGACACATTAAATATAAATACCGCTATGACCCAACACTAAAAAAAAAGAAGAAAAAATTCAGCTCATCTGGAAATCTAGAATTTTTTTATTATCAACCGTTAGTATTCCGTGAAATATTCCTTGCAAATCCAGCGCTAATTCCTGTAAAGCCCCCAATTTGGAATCACGTACATGCGCTCGCCACAGCCACCTGTCTATTTAATACGTTGCTACATACACCTGTGTGTTTTCACGGAGCGGTGCGGAGTTTCGCAACTCGACACGGAATTTGGGAACTTTGGCGACAATATTGCGAAAACTTGGCGCTTGCATCGTGAGTACTTATGTTCTCATAAGTACTTGGTATATGTACGTCATTACATGAAGAACAAAAGGTTGTGTTTTAGTTTATTAGTATACTCATAATATTAATACTTTAAGGAATTGAAGTTTTTGAATTATAAATTTTAATTGCAATAAGCCCGCCCGCCCACATAGTTTTTAAAATCTCTAGAATTGTAATTTGTAAATTAAATTCCTAATTGTAAGTAAACCCTTTATTTCAGTAGCTACTTGTGAATAATGCAAGGACTAGTAGGTCTATAGTTAGATTGTTTTGGCTTCCATTATAAGGGAACTGCCGCGAACGGGAGGGTAAAACCAACATGCGTTTCGCAATCATGGTTTTACATTTACATACATAGTCATTTCCGATGTCCATTTAATATTAAATGAGTATTCAACATTTATAACATAATGTTTACTAATGTATTTAGAATTTTCTCTTCTTTCTCCTAGCTTTAGTTCCGGTTGCATCCTCATCACTCTGGAGACGAGCCCCGGGTATGCCTTTGACCCTGGATCCTGAATTGGGTGAGTCTTAAAGTCGATATAAACTTCAGCTAATTCATTACAAATTGAAATTTATAAGAATTGTCATACAAGTTAAACATACCTATTACAAAAATAGTTACACAAATTATTTATTAGAACTTTCTATCTTTTTATACATGAGTCAATACCGGGGTAAAACCGAGCCATACATATGTAATTCAATGTTACCTAGGTACTTGCGTCAACGTCTGGCCGGGGACGCGCCCTATGTCTGCGGCTGCTAATGTCGTCAGCTCTGGGGGAGGGTGGTAGTGGGGGGAGCACGTACCGACTGTTAAAACGCTACATGTCAACGGGGGCGGCAAGGCCCTGTCTCCAAGCTAAGGTCCTATTACTGAACTTGCAGTCTCACTCAAAACCGGCGAGTGATACTATTGTCGAACGACAGTTTGAGAAATCGCTTGATGTCAAATGATACTCGTAGAAGTTAAAATAAAAAGATTTTAATTGCATAAAAAATAATTATGTCTCATCGGGTTTGAGTGAATCGCTTTATACCAAAATAGCACCCCTGTAATCCCTACGTTGGAGCCCCTTTGATAATATCGTAACCTCCCAATAGTGAGAGGTTGGGTCAAACTATTTAAGGTTATTAGAACCTGAGATTAAGCATATCAAATGGAGTTTAATAAAGCTCTCGTTTGTATAAAATTAAAAAGTATATAGAAAGATAAAACTTAGTTAATGTCATTGTACACGACAATACAATGCCGTTGGTGTAGGAAAAAGCTATAATGGAACTTATATAAAAGTTAGTTTATACCAATATAAAAGTTTAAATATATAAGTTCAAAATATTTTACCATAAATACAAAAAAAAAATCCTTTTTTCATTGACATTTAAGTAAATTATGCTTCGTAGCAATTTTGTAAACGGTTGCTACGACGTAGCTTGTCAGAAAGTCGTAGCCGCGGTTGTAGCATTATTACTGTACTCTTAGATGTCAACGGTAGAGAATATAAGTTCTTCAAGACTTCGTGGCAGTCATCAAAGAGGGTTCGGATACCTAGCAAAAATAATTTGCTAGAACTTTTACTTGGTTTCAATAATTCTAATGTGACTCCTGGAGCAGACTTAAGTTCTCAGGCCGATCATTTTACAACTACACCTATCAAAGGAAGAAACCGCACACACAAAAAAAGGTTTTGTTAACCATTCCATAACAACGATACGCTTATATATAAAGCAAGTTAATATTAATTATGGTACTTAATAGTTCAAGGGTCACATATGGTCACGTCTATATCCTTTGCGGGGTAGACAGAGCCAACAGTCTTGAAAAGCCTGAATGGCCACGTTCAGCTATTTAGCTTAATGATAGAATTGAGATTCAAATAGTGACAGGTTGCTAACCCATTGCTAAAAAATAAACCCAAGTTTGTAAGCCTATCACTTAGTCGCCTTTTACGACATCCATGGGAATGAGATGGAGTGGCCCTATTTCTTTTCTTTTACTTTTGTTATAATTAACAATTAAGTTAATAAGTAAGCAATTGTTCTGATTATCATAATTATTCCGGTTCGTTATGATTACCGCGTATGCCAGTAAGAGGTTACCGGATGTCAACAGCGCAGGCGGAGGGCCAAGTACGTAATAAACATTTTCCGCGTACTTACTTCCATAAATTAGTTCCCGCGAAGGCGCGGTATAAATACCCGCGAAATGCCGGCCACTCGCTCATTACTTACCAATAGTTTTACTTGCTAACTTCCTGCACGTTCTATAAAGATCGGGCGCTCAAAAATAAAAATCTCTATCTACTTCCATGTATCAATAATACATTTCACCCCTTTAACAAAACCAACGATACCAAACAATAGCTAAACGGTGTCGCATGTAGTCAAAACAGTCATCATTATAATAAGCACCTTCCTACTGTCAGACAACAGCCAACACGTCTTGGTGAAAATCCCAAATTACACCTTACAAAGTTTCCCAGACGTTTACCGAAAAAAAGTTGGTTGATAATCACCTATCATTACCCGGAGGCGTCGGCTAACGCGCACAAAGGGTGCTGGTACCGGAAGAAAAAGACGAAAATTAAAAGTTTCCACCAAACAAAACAACAGCTGTCATATTAAACCGTCAAAGTAAAGATTACAAATGAAATATTCACGGTGAAAGCGGGGTTCAGTCCGTGGTTATGTAAATAAGTGGCTACGAAAATGTACATAATTAGTTTACACGTTTTCTCCGCCACCCCTAAGCGGCATATTGCCGCCGGGGTGCGAGGGGCGAAGAGATTAGCTCGCGATACACCAGAATACCTAGTGATTAAATATGTAAACTCTTTTCAACCAACTCAGATTGAAAATAACTATTTGATCCAGAAAAGATGTTTTTTTTTATTATTTTTAAACGTTCGTCGTTTCCGGAAACCGGTCATCAAAATACAATAAATTAATTAAGAGTTCATTATAATTCTTTAAAATGTACCTACCTAAATATGTAAAGTTATAAGAATTGTCGTAAATTATAATTTTTAAATGCAGCTTTGCCTTAGGTCTCGCTACTCTAGAAGACGGATAGTCTTGTTGCAGTTCTAAGACAAAGGCTACACTAGCTGCTAAGGGTACGCTTACTATGAATCACACTAATGTATTATTCGCTATACTTGTATACTCACAACATATGTTCTCTTCACATAACCTAGATAATAGGCGATAGGGTTGTACGTTTTAATTATGGACATCGTAAGTCCTACTTATAGGTATGTATGACATACTCGTCTCATTAATTTACTTTCCCTTGACAGGCCAGTCAGTATAATTTATAACGCATTTTTATTGTACTTATTTTAACTTTTTATAAGCATATATCTACGTCTTGCGATTTAAGATATAATGGTGCACGTGAACACGTGACATTTTCTGTGGCTTTATTCTAATGAAAGGGCTTGACGTATCGTTTGAGGATCGACTGACAGTTAATCTCTTAATAAGGTAGAAAACAAAGTGAATTTGTGATGTGGTGGGTGAGAGTGACAGGGTGCAGGTGGTGTCACCGTGGCGAAGTCGCCCGCCTCCCGCGGGGGTGCAGAGCCTTTCTCCTTAATTCTTTTGTCGTTTTCAGCTCCGTCAAATATCGCGCTTCCCGTTTGCATATATTTTCACTGGTACCGCCCGCTGGCTCCCCAGCGACGCCCGACGCCGTCTCTCACGAATGAAATTAGTGTCGGCAGCGTGACACCAACTGAATTTAAGCTTAATAAGATATTTATAAAGAAATTTCCGATTCAGCGGCAAAGTTCAAATTTTGACTCCGACTCTGCAAAGAGTTCGGTGGCGTTTTCAATTTAAACTTTGAACAAGTTAAATAATGTGCGAGCTCAGGCTCGATTCATTTAAGGTTTTAGTGAAATTAGCTTTTGAATTCGAATGACAGTGAAATCCACAGTATTACTTTGTACAATTTCGGCTTCGTTAATCCAAGTTCTTTAGGGGAATTTCATAACACAGGCCGGCTAACAGAAATGACTTTTGTTGAACTTAATAATGGTGGTGAATTTACAATAAAAAATGACTTAACGCTCTGAATGCTATAAATATCACAAGAAAATATGTATGAACTAGACCGTTGCATGGGTCTGTACCTACCTACTATGTCAATCGGTCGAAGAAAGCAGCTCGTGATATACGAAGGTCGGCGAGGCGGAGAGTGAGTGGCAATGGTCCGCGCGGCTTGTGTGCATTTCGCGCGTTGGCCTACCTCGCGCCTAATGTCACACATAAATCAGAGGTAACGCACCCCCTCACCTCGCGCCGCACCCACCCGTCGCCGATAAAATTCCAAATTGTTTTCTCGCCCCCGGCGGGCGCCACCCCCGGTTCGCTCTTAAACGCCGTTTCAAGTTGCACTTGTGAATCGCACTTTTTACTGTTCTTGAAATTGGCGTTGCGAATTGCTTTTCGACTTTGCCTGGTGTCGTGTTTGCAGGAAATCATTATGATTTGAAAAATAACGAGCAAAACATGATTTTTTCGTATAGTTACTACCTATATGCGAATGGATAGCGATACCTTGGCGTTGGTAAATGTGAACCAATTAGAAGATTAAGCGTTGACAATTACGGTGCCGGATCGCGATCGTATATCAACAATTATCGTACGAGTGCGACAAATGGCGAACTGGTCCCGTGCACGTGTAAGCGCGGTGTGAGCTCGCAACTATTAGTGGACTTGGGAAATTTACAAAACAGAATAAGTTAGAATAGATGCGTTCATATTTCTATAAATTCGTCAAAACTTGATAATATTTATTTAAATTTGCCATTGAAAACATTATTGATAAATGAAATGTAGCATCACATCTTTCACTTTTTAATTAACCAAAACAATCTGAAACATGTTATATTGTTCTCGAAATCAATATTTTAGTTAATTAAAATAAAATAGAACATTGTAGTTAAGCAAATTCATATTTTCCAAGTTTTTACACACAGCATTTTAATATATATTTTTTATATTTAAAAAATAAAAAAGTCCTAAAAATATTTACTGTTTGAAGTTTCACAAATTTGAAAGCTACGAACAATGCCTACATGCACACATGGGACCGGTAACAGTATTGCTCAATAAATTTCACAGGCCTATATAGTTGTGGGAATTCGACACACTGCCTGTTGTATATTTTTTTTCACACTGCATATTCACAAATATAGGAGTAATCGCAATTACCACGTTTTATTAAATACATATTTATTACCAAAACCAAAGCCTGGCAGTGGTTAAAAAGAGAGTACTAGATTCAATCACCACTGTAATTGAGAATTGAATGCTAAATAATATTTAAGGAAAGTTCGCAAAACTTCGCAAGGAAACTAGCGCATTCTAGTATTTGATTTTTATTTAATTCACTGTAATTAGAACTGGCACTGAATTCAACAAGAAAGGTGTTGTTGCACAAACGACAGGATGGTAAAATAATTGAAATACATAACTTCTCAAACAAACAAATAATAATTTTGGAAGATTAAAAGCGTTATGCATGAAATATTTCATTCAAATGCGATTAATTTAATTTGGAGATCAAAGGTTCTTCGAAGAAAACACAATTCAGGAGACAAGTGTTATGGCTCTCATCACAGTATATGATCATTATTTAAATCTTGATAATTTATTATGATTTGTCCGGGTCGCGTATACAGAATTTTAGTAAATATAAGATGCTAGTTCCTTTGTAGTTACGAGATTTATATGAGATAGAATGGTGGTGAGAAGTAAATCAAATGTGATGTTATGTGCCAAGAGTAACCACGTCGATTTAGCGTTGGCAACGCGACCTATGCAAATATCTTTATTTGCGGAAGAATGTCTTATTTATTCAACTAGCTTACGATTTATGGGAAAATAATTATCTGTATAGAAGGCAGGCCTACATAATAATTATTAATAATTTGTGTAGAGTAAAAGCCCAAAGCATATTCGCTTTATAAGCACTCTGATCCTTAGTACGCGAATAGTATTTTGTGAATACATGATTTTTGTGCCTTTAAAATATTTACTTATAAAGAAAATTTTCCCAAACTTTTCCATAAAAGTCTTTCCAGTAATAAAAAAATTCAATAATCATTGACGTTAAAATGCAACGAGCTATTGCAAATCATAAAGTGAATCTAGATGGAGAGTTGATGTAAACCCATCGGATACCACACAGGATAGCCGACCAACATCAAAATATTTGCAGAGCGAGTGAAAAATGTGTCCCTGTTGAATAAACTAAAAGAGTTCTGTACAATACAATGGGACGGGTTTTAAAACGGAGCTTACCGTGTTTGCTCCGCGCACGATTAGCATGGCAACTAGCGGCCGACAGCGGGACATATTTACATTATTCTATTACGCCTGTAATGATAATCTCTGGGGGTTTATTCAGTTATTTTACTTGGATTTAATTCAGTTGCATTTTTTCATGCTCCATGTTTATTATTTTTCTTATTCCTACAATTTCATTGGTAGTATTCGTGATGGTTTTTAATGGGATCTGTCTTCTAACACGGCAGGAAGAAAAAAATATCATTACCTATGTAGATATTTTTACAATCTTAGAAAGCGCAAAGTCGTTACGATGACATTGTAATAGGTTCGTCTGAGTCGGCATGATCCTCGCGATATTACCCGACAATTCAGCTGATCTCTGTGGGGCAATTCAATTACAGTGAAAGATCCCTCATAAGCGAATCGTTTTTCCGAGTCATTAATTTTTTCGAACGACACGGGGCTTCGCGTGATATGGCGGGGTGGGTCCACGCGCGGCTATCTCGCGAGATAATACTGATTTATGTGGGCAAGCGACGGTCGCGATTCGTCGTGCATCGTCGCGCTGACATGCGAGTGTCGCGCGATCGCATCCTCGTTCACAGTAGTTAGTTTTACCGTTGGTGTGCTTTCCTCACACACACTGTCCGAATAGGCTATTTTACACCATGTAAAAAAAAATATAAAAATGCACGTATCTTATAGATTTTGTAAAAAATAAAAGAAAAACATCGATCATTATTCATAAAAGTGCAATATGGATTTTATAATTCAATTTAAAAAATCCTCTTTTTTAATCTGTTCTTCAAAAGTCGAAAACGCTATCCGCCATGTTGGGTACTGACGTGACGTCATACTTTTAGTAAACAAATATCGAATCGAAAACATATTGATGATGTCAGGCTCTGTTTATTTTGAAATTTTAAAATTTCTATCACGTTTTTGGGTTTTTACTCTTTAATAATTTAATAGAATCATGGAAGACGGTTTTGTGAAAGCAGACAATATAAATCTACCGAGGATTAATACGTTGATGGTGGCGAAATTTTTTGCGTCCAATCCCGATTTCTGTTCTGCTGAGTTAAGAAATGTTAAAACAGCGATGTAAGTATTTATTGTATTAAACATTCTCTTACAATACACAATTATAATAGGTAAATTATTACACAACCAATCCAACATAACCTATTTTTTGTATTGTTTACTAAAAGTATGACGTCACGAGTCAAAACAGCATGGCGGATGGCGTTTTCGCGCGAAAATACAAAATCATAAATAATAAATCGTTTTTAGAGCACTTTTCGGCTTCAAAAAATTTTAATAAAAATTCTATAGGTATAACACAGTCTCAGGATTGATTTAAAACAGTTTTCAAAAAAGAGTGTAATAGCCTATTTCTGTGACGGTTTGTTGGCGAAATTTATGCTAATCGAGATGGCCGAGTCGGATAAGCTCGCGTGACGGTGTGTGGCAAATTGTCTCCCATTGCGACTTTCCAAAGTCCTTTGTATCGCTTACTATCGCATTTAAAATTTTATTACTTCACATGGCCGTGACGGAATACATCAATTTTGTGCAAAACATAACATGGGATTTAAAGTAAGGAAGGTATTAATAGGATAATTTTATCGCTAACGAGTTATTACGACTCAACACAGTTTTAAACATGCACAAGGACCGTTCTGGACCACTAAGTTCAGAAATAAATGCGGCCTGAATATATTTCCAGATGTCGTATTTTATGGTGCGTGGTAGAAAAAACCGAGTGCCCAAGGCATCGTTAACTCGAGAACATTATAAGAAATAAATAAGTGAGGTATTAATACGGCTTTATAGTCCGTGAAAAGGCCTTCATTGTTTTGCGTATCGTACTCTGCTTGTATACAAAATTATTCTTTTGAAGTCTATTTCACATCTTTGACTAGCAAAGCAAAATGTTAAGTTAAATAGGTATGTTACACGTTCAATCAAGTCATTAAGAAAAAAATTGTTTTATAGGTGAAAAAAATTGTGGTTGTTATCGAAAGATTAGGTTTGTGAATTTGTCACGATTGGTGAGCCGTCGCGGTTGATTTACAAGGCCTGCGATAAGCGCCGATGGTTGCGATACCACGCTAGTACGCTACGATTGAGATACCTAAATACTACACGCAATCATTTGTCTGTTGGTATGTTGCGGATTACACACACACTATCTTCGAACGATTTATTTATAAAATATTGTGTTTTGCATTAATTATTAAAGTATATGAAGCGCCATAGACAAAAGAAGCAAAAAACTAATTTAATCTTAATCAGTGTTTTCCATGTTCAATCAGTATGAATAAAATTAAAAGCCTGTTACAAATTTTGAAATTCGTAAATTTCTGAATCGGTACTACAATGACGAATACAAGACGGCCACCACGCGAGCGCCGGGCGGTGGTCGATTGCCAATATTGGCAAGCACTTACTGCCATTGTTTGCCAAGCACCTAGGGCCATTGTTCTCGCCCGGCGCGACCGACACGCCTCGCGCCGCTGCTGCCGCTGTGCCACCTACCTTATCAATATACCACCATTCTCCAATAACATTCCCGATGAGACTGACAAGTTTGTCGATGACCGACATTTAATGTCAATTAAGTGTAAGTACTATATTTGATCTAATTTTTAAAAAGTATAGTTTAAAATCTATAATTTTGCGTTATTTTTGAACAGTAAATATTATTTACTAACAATTGCACCCAGCCAGTCCACTCATATAATATGAATACATATTATCACATCTAGATATCCCTTGCGAGTTCGACGGAGCGGACGGAGTCTTGAAAAGCTTGAAGGGGCAAGTTAAGCTGTACGCCTTAATAATGGAATTTAGATTCAAAAAGTGACGGGCTGCTAGCCGTCTACAAGAAAAATATATCTTTAGTGCCAGGAACCACACGGCACCAACATTTTAACGTACAAATAAAAATAATCACTCACCTTCCAGTTTTAGTGATAATCATCTCAGTCCCTAATTCATTGAATTTGTCCCACAGCTCTTTGGTCTCTAAGTGGCACTGTATGTGTCTCATCTCCTCACTAGACCACCGCTCAGCTAGCTGAGGGTTACGGGGCGGGGGGGAGAGAGGTCGGGAGCCACCAGCAGCACCACTGGCAGATCCCGCTTCAGATGTTGAGGACACATCCACGGGGGAATCTCTCTCGTATTCGGCTAGTGGCGGAGATGGCGAGCCCGGCGCCGACGCTGTTGCATCAACGAACTTTTCTGCAAAGCGTTATGAGAATTTTCAGCTTCATCCAATAAATGCGAATTATATTGTGAACTGGGATATTTTTTGTATTTTTGCCCAATATATTTTAAATAGGATCTAATTTCGTAATTTGCTTAAACTAAAAAGAAGTAGGTAATTTAATTAGTAACTTATTTAATGATGATTTTATCATTTTGACTATTAAATAAGACTATAAAATAGCCATATGGCTAAAATAGGTAAGTAATTTTGATGTGAAAATGAAACAAAGATATATAAATATCAAATATAAATATACATATAAGAACATATTTCACAGATTGAGTTAGCCGCGAAGTAGGTTCGAGACTTGTGTTACGAGACAAAACCCAACGATACAATATTTTATAATAATACTTATAACGATAACATCCAAGACCCAGGCCTGAGAAAATTCGTTTCTCATCATGCCCTGGCCGGGATTCGAACCCTGGACCTCCGTTGTTATAGACAAGCGCACTACCGCCACGCCACAAAAGCCGTTTACAAAACAAATAATGTATGAAGTATGTTGATGTGTGAAATAAATGTTAATGATAAATAGATGTGTTAGTTTTGCCTATATCTTATTTTTTATTCATTTGTATTTGGTGTAGTACATAATTATGCCTTTAATTTCTTGTAAACTAGCGACCCGCCCCGGCTTCGCACGGGTGCAAAATTATAAATGTTATTATACATAAAAACCTTCCTCTTGAATCACTCTACCTGTTACGAAAAACCGCATCAAAATCCGTTGCGTAATTTTAAAGATTTTAGCATACAGACAAACAGACTAAAATAGCGACTTTGTTTTATACTAAGTATGTAGTGATTAAGATAAATGAAAATTAAAATTCAATTATTGTCTTTTTAAAACGCAAAAGGATAAAGTTAATAAATCAATATGTGAAAAATTGTATTTATTAGGAAGTTGAATTCAAAATACAAATTAAAGTTTTTTCTTATGGCATTAAAAATTAATTTTGTCTATAGGTTATTTTTCATCAATCTGTCTTTTTGGTGTAGGCATAATTATATTTAAATTCAGATAATACATGTATACAAGTTATTTGATCTCTGTTTCATTCCCAGTTGCTTATTCAGTTAAGTTCATATAATAATTTAAGTAGGTACGAGTAATTTAAATCTATTCTAATTTATATTAAGAAATTAATAAATCCGTTAACTAAATAAATACTAGTCTTAAGACGTTAAAAGTGCCTTGCAAGATTTTTTTTTAAATATGTATTTATAAAGCATAAAAAGAAGCATAACATATTTTTTTAAAGAATATTAATATATAATAAGTACCTATACATGTAGGGTACTGAAAGTTAACTGAACATAGTATATTATATGATTTTATCCTTCTTTCTCCCCCCGGCTTTAGTTCCAGTTAGATCCTCGTCAGTCTGAAGAGGAACCCGGGGTTTGTCTTTTGACCATGGATCCTGGATTGGGTGAGTTAGGTTTTTACATGAAGCGTCTCCTATCTGACCTCCGCAAAGTTAGCAGGGGAACCTTCCTCGTGTTGGATCGATTTATGGTTATAGTTGCCTGAATGTGCAGGTTTCTTCACGATATTTTCCTGCACCCTAAGAGCATCGGTTTAGTATTAAAACTAATGTAAACTTACTTCGAAAAAAGTCAGTTATTGATACATGGCCGAGATGGGTTTTAAACTTGTGTCAGTTGTTGATACATAGTCGAGGTGGAATTTAAACCTATCTCCTTCTGCGCATCACGCAATTTTAAGGGGGCACCTTACTTATTCGACCGCCGACACTCTATATTTTAAGATGATAAGTGCCACAATAATAGTTAACACGTCGCATAATTTTTTGTATAATTTTTGATTACTACTTACAAATTATATTTGAATTAAAATTTTTGCTATATACAGGCTTGTTTATAGAACACATTACTTTTATGATAAAAAATACGTAACCTAAATTTAAAAGAAAGAAAATTAAAGGTGTACGAGTATAAAACAAACGCGCTCTTTGCATCTATCTGTTTTATGAGATTTCTTTTTTTAAAACATGTTTACATAAGTTTACATATTTAATTATGGTATTAATTATAATATTACAATAATTACATATTAAATACTGTACCTATTACATTTTATTTTAATAAAAGTTAATCTTTAAAATAAATATATATGTAATAAATATATAATTTATTTTCAATTTTTAAAAATCTTTTCAGTCTTTTCAAGACTGTTGGCTCTGTCTACCCCGCAAGGGATATAGACGTCACCATATGTATGTATGTATATATTAAAAATAATTAGATGAGAAATTCGAAATCAGAATAAATTTAGAACTTCTCAAAATCCCGACAATAAGGCTAGAAGTAACGTAAAAAACGATTGAATGCCTATTCAAATATTTTCTTTTAACGATGAATAACTTATTCAAATCCAGAATTTCATTTGCCAATAATTATTTTGAAATGCTTGGAACCTTCATTCACATGATTCCTATTTCAGATTGGTGCAGACCTTGGATATACACAACATATATGTATATATTTAATATAGGTAAGTACATAAACTTATGTAGGAAATATTCTGTAATAAAAGGATATCTAAAATTCGAAGAAACGTTTATATTATGTTCATTACAAAAATTAGTTAATGGCGAAATATAAAAAATGAAGGTCTAGGCTGCATTTTATTAATTAGTTAGTTTATAAGTAATTTATTTATGTTTTACTTAGTCGTTCATGATTTTAATATGTAAATATATTTCATAAAATCATGCCTCTTTAAAAAAATTTACAGAGGAACTACATCTTTCCACTTGCCACGATTATTGGCCAATATACATATGTATATAAAATAAGCGTCAATTATAATAGATTATTTGAATTTAGGTTTTTAAGATATTATAACACATTGTAAAATAATCATATACTACTGTTTTCCTAATTCTTATAAAAAAGGTAGTATACCATAATATTTAAATAATAAAAATAAAAAAAACAATTACTACTTAAAACTTTTTTTGACAGTGACATAACATTTCGTTATTATTTTCAATGTTTTTTAGCTCATTCACATTAACTATTTACCAAAGAAGAGTACCTATCTACATATGCCTATTAGACACCTTGAAATAAACTCAAATATATCTAAAATCTTAATTAAAAAATATCCAAGACCGACAGATGTTGTTGTATAAAAATTTAAATTGAATTTCTGTTACCCTTTATACATCCAATGGGTAAATATGTACATTAACCGCAGTCGAATATAGGTACTTTTTATTTTTCTTATATTGTATTTGTTTAATAACATTATTTTATTTGTATTTTTTAAAACTTAGTATATTATTAGTTACAAAAAATTAAATCATCTTACCTAAAGGCGTAAGTGTGTCTTCCCTCGGGTCTCTAAGCCTCCGCCTCTCTCGCCTTTCTTGTCTGTCCCTGGCCATAATAGCGGCTATGGAGAAGTCTGTGGCACAAGGCCTCGCGGAGCAGTCCTCCTCCATGGCGGAGGCCGGCCGCTCCCGACTCTCGCCCTGCAGCAGCATCAAGTTGACCGCCTCCGAGCCCAGCCTGCCTCCGGAACCCCACACGCCGTCACCGTCTGAACATCCCATCGATGGTGCTGTTGAGCATAGTCTTTGCAATCGCAAACTTGACAACTCTCGCTTCGTCGTTGTGGCGACTTCTTAAAACACCTTTTAAATTATGTTTATCAAGTTCCGATTTAAGTCTTAAATTGTTAAATTTGTTAAAGATGAAAAAGTTACGGTGGTTATTATTTTTGTAAATTTATTTTCACTAACAAGTAAAATAAATAAATCACAAATTATCGAACGCCTCTCGTACGTATCACCGTATCGAAATATCAATAAACAGTGTTTAGTATCGGTTTAGCTCCGTTGTTGCTACGATCGAAAGTTTCGGAGTAGTAACGAAACTTTTTACGCGCGGCCGTGCCGTGATGTGGTAGAGCAGACCGGTGCGACTTAGCGCGATGTAAAGTCAGACTGAGGCGGTTGCGAGGCGGCGCGACGCAGGGAGGGGCCTGCATCACCGCCCTATACCACCACACTCCGACCACGCACACACAACCGCTTTTTTATTACTTCTTTCTTATTACGTCTGTCTCACTCACTCCGATAGTGCTCTTCGCGCCTATCTCTCTTCAGCGAGTGAGTTTTTCTCTGTGCGATAACTATTGAAATTCGCTAAATGGCTCACCGCGGCGCGGAAAAGGCTCCCTAGTTAAACGGCGAGTTGATCGCATCGAAGTATTTATTCGCATTATTCGCAGCGCCGATACTTCCCATCACTATTTATGGAAGCTGCCGACTACAATGAGGCTGAACGCGAAGATTGCCTGCTAGACAGTAATCGTGGTTACATTATTATGGATAAATAAATAGCCATTTAGCTTACTATACCATGCAAATGGGTTTGAGATAAATTATTGTGGTGTAGACTAGTGAGTTTACAAAGAACAGTTACATAAATTATAACTGTTTATTATTAAGTAGAAAGGTAAATGATAATGAAATCTACTCAATGTAAGTTTTACAATTGATTCGATATATAAAAACAAATAAGTGTTTAATCAACAACTTCAAAAATTGTTTGCAAAACCATCAGCAGTGCTTAATTCAAAATACACGTTAACGTTGACGATAAAATAACAATGCTAGAAAAGAAATTAAAAATCAAGTTGATTGAAATAGGCTGTGGTTGGTCAATTAACAAAGTTTTATAAACATCATTACACACACATAGAGCGGGCAGGAGTGAGGCGCGGGTAGACGCAAGATCCTTCGAGATTGCTGCTTTACGAGGCTAGATGAAATTTGCGGAAAATTGAACCTGACTTCGACTTCATATTTATAACAATTTATAACGTGCGAGGAGCTCAAACTAACCGTGTCGTCTAACACTAAACCTTATCGAGTGGACCAGTAATGGGCGCACGAATGGCCACCGATATGTGAATTGTGACGAATCACATTAATTATTTCGTTGATTTTCGTATGAGCAGCAGCGACGGCAGAATACGTAATAATTTATAATATTACCACCTCAAATCTGCCTTTAAACTTAGGTCGGAGTAAATTTTTAATAATTTACCAGTTTTGTTACATTATGAGTCTCTCTTACTCTATCATGGTTTTAAATTCCGCATCTTACTTGTTGGGTAACTTGAGATTCTTTATTTAGATGGGCTAGCAACCTGTCACTATTCGAATCTCAATTCTATCATTAAGTCAAATAGCTGAACGTAGCCTATCAGTCTTTTCAAGACTGTTGGCTCTGTCTACCCCATAGGGTATATAGACGTGATTATTATGTATGTTTATATCTTACTTGTTGGGTTCTAAGTTCAATAAGTGTTACCTCCCATACCATGAATATATTTACCTAACAAAGTTTTCGGGCAAAAATTTAATATTACCCATTAAAATAGGTAAATAATTTTCTAGTCCATAACAAACTATAACTTCTTACCTACTGAATAATAATAACCCGTAGCAATCGGAAAAAAATCTTTCTCTATCATGTCCTGACAGAGCCATCTAGCCCGGTCTTTTCTTTCAATGTTCAAATATAACGGGTCTACCAAAAAAAAATTAAGCCATAATGTACTTAATGTAGCATATCGTACTATGGCATCCTTAATATTTTTTAAGCATAACATTCTTTCGCATAACGCTTTAAGCATAACTATTTCAAGCATAATGTATCCATAATAAAGCATAAATGTATGTAAACATAAAAAATGGTACTATAAACTATCCTTGTTTTTTGACACAGTTTGAAGCTCCGCTCGCTCCATTTTGTATGGTCACAAGATTAGTTAGATAACTCTAAATTTGTTTAACCTGTATTTTTTATAACCACCTAACTAACCTAACTACTCTAACCTACCTTGTAAAAGTCTGGTAAGGTCTGGTCTAGTTTGTTGAAGGTTGACTTTGCAGTGGTTAAAAGTAACAAAAGTAACAAACCTGCGGTTACAATCACATTAATTTATTCATATTTTTTTTTCACATTGTTATTATTTGTGCGGAGATTATTTCAGTTAATCATCCTAAAATTACCTATGCCACATGACCTATTATGCAAAAAAATAATTGTGTGCCAAAATCGTTATGCAAATGAGCATTAGGACAAAATAATTGATGCTTTGTATATTGTAATAAAAAAATATCAAAAAGTTAAATACCTATGTCTGTATATAAATTCGTCGTTCGTCGATTGCATTTGCCTATCATTAGCCTGACTGATTTTTACCTAAGTGCCGTTTTGTGCGGACTTTTTGATTATTTTTTTGGTGTAAGTGTTTCTTTTTAATAAACTTTCTTTCTATTTGAAACTGTTATAAAAACTTGAGTTAAGTAAGTAAAGAAATCAATAATTTTTTTCTTTCGCTGAACATAGGTTTTTTAGTTTCGAACAAAAGTATTTGTATAAAGAAGAATAGTCTCATATCCGCATAATACTTTTTTCCACTAACCAATAAATATTGTAAAATTACTAAATAATAATTTTTTTGGTACCTATCCCTCATTTTTTTTAATAATATGTAAATTACAAATAATATCTAATGACAACGCAAACCAGCTCACCCCTTTCGACAAAAATACTTTATAAAAGTATGTAAATTACTAAAACTATAGCGCACCACTGAGTAAATATTAATTTACAGTGTGCATTTACAAACAAGGAAAACCAATCGGCCCCTAATATCGTATCCACTGCTCTTTTCCAAATCAACAAAGGACTTGCGATTAAATTTTAAAAGTAAGCAACTCGTGTGAACGCACTCTTTGCGACGGAGGGGGAACGACGCCCCTAGTAGGCGGGACGACAAACACTTAAACGAATTTCAACTGTATAACTGTATGTATAAGATTGAATTTGTAACCATTTTTAAGTGCATTTAGTGCAACCGTGTGGGAGTGAGGCAATTCTTCGCTAAGTAGCTTTCGAGTACGCGACGTGCTTCAAGTTTTTTGGTCGAATCGCTTCACGATTATTATCGAAGCTTTTTGGAACGGACGAGTTTAAAATATAAAAATAACAAAAAAAGATGAGAAGCTTCGGAAGTGTTTAATTATTAAAATTCTTAGTTAAGTAGTGGTGTTTTCTTGCAATAAATTATTATTTACATTTACAAAAAATATATATTTGTTTTATGTGCATATTTACTAATGTATTAATTTCTTAAAATATGAATGAATTTAGTTTATCACTTCTTGCACTTTTATAAGCCCTTCATTTAATTTTATCAATAATCATATGTGATAACGTATAGAAAAAAAAACATGTTTTAGAGTTTATCGTAATAGTACCTACCTATAATAGGAAATCTATGTCTAGCGTTTAATATTTTACCTGAGCCCACACACGCAGATGTGCATAGGTAGGATTTAGCTGGGACAATAAAATTTTACCACCAGACCGTTATTGAAACAGCTAAATCAAACTGTGTTTGTAAGAGAACTAAACTATTATTGTGGTAAAATGGGTAGGACATTTACTGCTTTGCCAACCGATCTGTGATTTTATAAGTTTTGATTCGGCAACGTATCAAAAAGGCGTTAGAATTAGAGAAAATTTTACTTACAAAAACATGCCTCGATCACAAATTCAGTTTCGTTAAATACAAATGACAAATGATAAAAATAACTAGTCTCTCATAAACATATCTCATAAACCGTCATAGTAAGAAAACTGAAATTTTCCATTGCCTATTACCAACAAATTCCTGAAATTGAAAAAAATATATTAAGAGTAAGCCCTGTATATGGTACGGTAACGGTGTTTTTGTTCAAAATTAATAACAATAACAGGACGCTTAAAATTTCACAGAATATTAACATCTATAGTTAGTACCTTTCAAAATAAATAATTAAATAACAATAATGTAATTACTAAGGGAGCTTCCATACAACAAATGTAATTTTGAAGCAATTTTTGGTCGATGTTAATGTAAAAAACAGGTAGAAACGTGAATATATAGAAAATAACTATTACACTACTAACTATAAGTAAAGAGTCCAACTCGTCTCGACTCGACTTGACGAGTTTTTTTAAACTAAGTAAATAGTTTAGATTATTTACATTTGTTGTTGCTTCATTAGAAAAAAATAGTTAAAAAAAATTACTTATAACTACATACATACATATGTTCACGTCTATATCACTTGCGGGGTAGACAGAGCCAACAGTCTTGAAAGGACTGAATGGCCACGTTCAGCTATTTAGCTTAATGAAAGAATTGAGATTCAAATAGTGACAGGTTGCTAGCCCATCGCCTAAAAAAGAATCCCAAGTTTGTAAGCCTATCCCTTAGTCGCCTTTTACGACATCCATGGGAAGAGATGGAGTGGTCCTATTCTTTTTTGGATTGGTGCCGGGAACCACAAGGCACTACTTACTTATAACTATACATTTAAATTTTTGTAAGAACAACAACAACAACATGTTTAATCCAAAACATATTTTCTTTAAATGAAGACTGACATTCTGAAACAGATGATTCAAGAAGTGAACAGAAAAGCTTTAGTCAGATTTAGAAAAAAAGCTAAATAAAGGCAGAGAAACCGATACGATTTAGTGAGTCCCGGGAGGGAGATCCGGTTCCGTTCCGTCTGTCCGGGTAAAAGCATTGTCACCCTATGGTTGTAGGGTAACAATGAATCCATTTAAAAAGTTTATCTAATTTTTTAAATAATGCTAAAGTAATTTACTAGCAAACTTATCATCTTCGACATTTATCAAGAAATTTCTTTTAGGAAAATAATTTGAAGAACAATTATTACCTAATAATTTGAAATCCTTAAGTTTCGATTATTAGAGAATAATTGAAATAATTTTCCAGTTATCTTAATATCAAATTGTACTTTATTTAAAATACCTTTAAACCTTTACAAATATACCCTGCTAGGACTTTCAGAATTATCCCATTTTTTATCAAAAGCCTATTGATCCTATCCACAAGGCATGTGGTGCACCGTAACACTGCCTCATACGGTTATAGTACTGGGGATTCACTGACATGCAATAAATAAAAAAGAAACAAATGGTTGCTCCAAATTACACCGAGATTTTTTCGCAATCGAATTAGCCGCATAGGGAAATGTTCGCAATTGGATACGTTGCTCTCTAGGGTTGAGGTAAGTATATGTTCATACTAATACCATCATACCGATAGTTTAGTCTACTTGAAAGATCCATTTCTATAGTAAATGCTTATTTCAGACGAAGATCAGCTTTAGCTAATAGACTAATAGATCTGTGCCGAACTTCTTTTAGATAAATGTTGGAAACATATTTATATTCTCTGTTGAACAATAATTTTTATTATTTAAGGCCAATAACTACTTTAAGAAGATAAGTAAAAATGGCTTCTAGTAGTTTTATCTACGTTACTACGTTTTGTTTATTCATCGAAGAAAATAGAAATACATCCCCAAATGGCAATAACTCGAATGCTAAATACGTAGTAGAAATGGCGCTGGCGTCCTCACGAGCATAATGTGCAAACGCCAAGCTCTCCGCGTTTGGCTGACAGTGTTTTAGACGATGCTGAGGTAGGGTATCACTCCCAGCGGCTAGTATTTTATAGCTATTTGTTCGTAACTTACATTCAGTCAGAAAAGTATCGGGAATGGATTATTTATTTATGGTTCCAAATTCAAATTTTTGTTTTTTTTGTTGTTGTTAGTTTGGCACAACTGTTTTCCATTTTGGCTCAGAGTTTGAGTTGCATCTGTTGTTTACATTAAATACAGTGCTATTTTTAGTTATATCATATCTAGTGTGTATTGCTAATTTCATAATGGATAAAAACATCGAACAAAGAGTTTGTCTTAAATTTTGCATTGCCAATGGAATATCGTGTTCGGAGTCACTGAAAATATTACAGAAGGCTTACGGTGAATCGACTTTACCAAAAACTCGTGCTTATGAGTGGTACAAAGCGTTCAAAAGCGGTCGAGATGTGATGGAAGATTTGCCTCGCTCTGGTAGGCCATCAACGTCTGCAACTGAAGTTAACATCGCAAAAGTGAAGGAAATAGTGACTGAAAATCCTCATTCAACTTTGAGAGAGATAGCCACCGAACTTTCTGTATCTCACGAGTCGATCCGTACCATTTTAACTAATAATTTGGGTATGAAACATGTTGCCGCTCGGCTAGTCCCAAAAGACCTGAATTTTTTTCAAAAACTCAATCGCATGAGAGTCGCTGAGGACATGCTAGAACGAGTCAATTCCGACCCAACATTCATGAAACGCATTGTTACTGGTTCTTGGATTTTGCACCATGATAATGCACCTTCGCACAAGGCTATCATTGTGAACGAATTTTTAACCAAACACTCAACAAATACCATCGAGCAACCACCATATTCACCAGATATGGCTCCAGCCGACTTTTTTCTTTTTCCTAAACTCAAATTACCACTTCGTGGCACCCGTTTTCAATCGGTAGAAGACATAAAAGAGAATTCGCAGCGAGAACTGACCTCAATTCCGGAAACAGCGTTTAAAAAATGTTTTGATGATTGGATTATTCGTTGGCGTAAGTGTATCGTTTCTAAAGGAGCATATTTTGAAGGTGATAAAATAAATTTGGATGAATAACAAACAGTTTGTGTATTATTGATCTTTTCCTGCTACTTTGTTGACAGAGTAGTATATATAATGATTATTTCTTAATGTCAGCATATGACAACTACATGTAGTGGATCTTTTTATTTACTTTTTTTCTTTATAACTTTAACGAAAGAAAATTGTTTATATATCAAATCCATAGAACAATAACATGTACATTACCTCAAATCTCGAACTAATCAGCAGAATCAAGCTGGATGTTAATGGCGTGTTTAGTTGAAAGAAGCATTTTTTACCTAGCGGGTAAATTCCGCAGATTTTATTTCCTTTTTCATGTATTGACATGGAGATACAAATGCAAATATTTTAAGAGCTACAAATGTCAGTTTATGCACTACGCAATCATTATTAGCTACGACGCCTACGAGACGTGTAAAGACTACGACGTATGATGTTTTTTGTACTGCTACGATCTACACGCAAGGAATTTGGGATGTAAATTGAAGTTTTGGGCGAATTTTGTATGAAAACATTCTTGCCAGGTGTTTTCTTCTAAAATAATTAATAAGTATATAATTGATATTATCTAGTTACAACTTATGCAATCGCTAACACAGCCGACCCACGAAAGCAGCGAGGCAAAGCGAGGCGCGAGCTTGCTTTATCTGCGCTGGCTCCGCGCGAAACAATATATTTATTGGACAGTGGCGCGCTGCCCGAGCCCAACGGATGATCTATTCACTGCACCCCTGCGTTGCCCACACTCAACTGCAACATTCGGAAAGAAAAGGAATAAAAAAATAAGTGATAGAGAGGAGATTAAAAAAAATACTTAAATCATTAGGACAACACGCCATGAGATAAAAAAATACATAATTTTACGTGATGACGGCGATTCTATACTAATACGCAAGGTCTCATATCATCAATATAAATTCAAACGCGGGACATGACATATTAAAAATGTTTTAAGTTTACGACTATACACAGAAATGCTTGTGAAATGAAATTGAACCCACTCTGTGTTTCTGAGCAAAATAAGGATACTTTTGCAAAATTAATTAACATAAGATTTCGGCGACACAGTGCAGTGTGGGATACTTCTTGCATTTGATGGGCTAGCAACCTGTCTTAAGTGTCTATTTTTGAATCTTAATTCCATCATATTGTCATGCATCCATCCATCCATCCATCAGCTTTGCCTGCTGGATCTATGTCTCTTTAGAGACTCTTGGCTCACGTTACAGCTGAACGTGGCCTTTAATCGATTGAACTCTATTTGACTCTGTCTACCGATAAAGACTTTTTTATATGTATGTAAGAATTCGATCTTATTTGTATATAATGATCATTGATGTGGGTTGAATGTATACAATATTACAGTAAGTTTTAATTCTTTAACAATAGTTTGTTCATTTTTTTTATTATATGAGTACTACCATACCTACTTTCTACAATATAAATACCTAATACAATTGTATTTTCTGCTCAGATTTTTGCTGTATTAAATATCATGAAGTTGAAAAACTTTCAGTGGTGGAGTTTAGGCTACATTGTGCAGCGGAGCGCGGGCCGTTCTTCATTCGAGAAGGTCACAGTTTGCACTGTCCACCGCCACCCGCCGGCGTCGCGCTGCTCCTATTTTACGACACAGCCAGTTTTGTTTCCAAGATTAAGCGAAACTAAACTGCTGGCATCCGCTACTCACTGACCTCACTTATTTATTGCTCCAATGCTCCGACTGAAATCTCGTTACGTACAAATAAACCGCTGGGTCGTCTGGATCGCGGCCCTGTTTGTTCAAAGGCAGGTCTCCAGAGAGGCGAACAAGATGGATCGCGCTGTCAACACGAATTTGCATCCGTTGTTTGTCTCCGGAGCGGTGGAAAAACACCGCAATCTCATTGGGTCGGTGCAGCGAGCATCTGTTATTCGCCGGTGCGGTCGGCTAACACGATTATCTGTCGTTCCGAACGAGACGCTCTTTTTTCCATTGCCTTGTTTTCCAACTTCACGTCTGCTCCGTGTTTTTCTGAATAGGAAATGGGATATGTCAGACGAAAAATTGACAAAAATATGGCCTACTCCGATGGAAAATAGTGGGTTTTGTGATAGGATCAGTCGGAATAGGAACCCGCGTTTGTTGTAGAAAATTTTTATTTGCAAGATCGTTTTCTTGTTTGTCATGCTTTTCGTTATTGAGTTATGTTTGGGTGGGCTTTTCTTTATCATGATTTGTTTCTGTTGCGAAATAAAATGAAAAATTCCTCTCTACGTTTCGTTTTATTTCGTTAGTAGGAAGCTCAATACCCCACTCAACAAAACACGTACAATTTGCTCTCGTAGAAATTATGCCTAAAATTGGTTAGGCATACGAGTAACATCACTATCTTAACCTACATATATTTCACCAAATAAATGCAATTTAATACCAACTTTCAGTTCTGTTACATGGATTCCTTTTCTTTCAAAATATTGATCTTGTTACATCATAGAACTACATTATAAATTCGATCGAAGTATAGGAAATTTATTGCCATTTTGACTTGACCAGGGATCGAAACTTCTATATGTAATATGTAGTGTCAGTACAAAAGTATTGGGAAATATAGTTCCTTAAACATTTGATTGCTTCAAATATGTTGTAAATAAGCATGATTTGTGAGGAAGTAGTGGCGGCGTGATACCGCCACCGTCACGGTATGTCACAGGAGTGTGGGTGGCGCCTGGGTCACGACCTGCTTCTATATGATACCATATAAATATATACGATACTGTGTACATAGATGATCACAAGGTTTAGTTTTGTATACTTTTGAACGAACAATACCTATTTGTACTCACGTTTTCGAACCGGCCTAACGATTTCGTTAAAATTTGAAATATCTCAGCTATCCTAGCTCACAGGAGTTTTGCGCTGAAAACATGATCTTATTTGCAAGGGAAATAAAATATTTAAATCTGACGGAAGTGATTGCTCTGTACGCACGATTAGGTAATTGATCTAATATGTGACTTTATTCCGCTATTCCAATTATTACTAAAAAAAATATTTGAAATAAATGTCGTACACGTCTCATTAGCACTTGCGGTAGCAAGGTTCATCAGCAAAAACTGTAACGACCAAAAACTTATCTACGAGATGACAGATGGGATTCCAAATATTTCAGCAATGCACCATTTCTGTGAAACAAGACCCTTCCACGATTAATTATCTTTGTTGCGCTCTACAAATTGTTTTTAAAAACTGTTATTCTGATTTATGATATTTGGTTGTCTAACGATGCTTCCGGATGCGTTGATATATTTCCCCAAACGTCTGCTACATGGCAATAATAGCAAATCCGTGTCTCGATGGCATTATCATCTCAATGTTAGGTCATAAATTGCAGGGTGTGATTGCGCCATGATTTACAGGGAACCACACGCAACGGATCATAAAGATTTCTCTAATGTCTTCATACGGTCACAAGGCATTCGACACGAAACCAGAGGCCGTCAGAGCGATTTCCTCGCGGGCTGCACAAATTACCAATTGAGTAGAACTGAAGCCAGCCAAACTCCATTAAAAGAAGATGCTTGTAATAGAACATTAAAATTATAGAAAGAATTTTCCAAAGTTATACGTTTCATACTTTCGTATAATAGTCGTTGTTGGCATTTATCTCGTAAATGCTTACTGACTGCTTGTTATTTCATGAAAATAAATAATATTTAATTTCAATTAATGATATATAAATATCATCCCATCATACCCTTACAAAACAACTAGCAGACAGAGTTTCCAGTACTTTAAATATTTTGTGCATGCGTGGAGAGTAGCTCACACGCTCTATCCAAACCAATGATTACGGCTTGATTATACCCAACAAAAACTTTCATAACCCGGAACTTCAATTGCCATTAGCAGCTAAAAAAAACAATTATTGACGCCTCGTGATAGCAATTAACACCCATCTGTTATTACTCCCAAATCTTTACTTTCGGTAGACTTACTTTGTTTTATGCTTTCGTAGCACAGAATAAGAAGCCGTATGAACCATTTTGTCTAATAGATAATATTATTTCTTCTGAGTGTAGTCATAAGATATATAAATGATTGTAGCGTTTCATTTATTCGATGATGTGGATTGTGTGAATCTGACGCCTCCCGCAGGCGGCGCGCGTAGACCACCCGCACTCGGCCACCGGACCAGAGGGCGTGCGCACGATCTCACCACCAGAAATCATTCTAATTGTTTCAATCATAAAATATGCGACTTATGCGAACGTATAATAATTGTGGGTCTACATTCTAAGCACAAAAATATTTACTTCTGATAATGATCTTCCAGACGATTTACATACGTCAACAAGTCTGACCTCGATGATGCTACGTTCTCCCATGCTCTGGAGTCTTCAGTGTGGTCGCCTGTCTCGCGCTGTCGACGCACGCTGCCTGGCACGCGCGCTATGCGCCCGCGCAACCTCTCCCATACTCCACACAGCTTAATAAATGACCAGCGCACGGTATTAGGCGGATCACATACATCATTTATGTAAATTGTGACGAAGACATATCTAGCTCGGTTGTTCGTTGCCTTCACTCTACACGACGCGCATTCCGAGTATACTTTTGTAAGTAAATAAATCCACAAATGAATAGTCACTGCTCATTATAAAGTGGCCGGTCTAGTTGTCACGATAAAATGGAATGGATATGACTGCCTTTGAGTGAATGTAGCATTCCGAGGTAGTCGTGTCGTTTAGACTTATTTTAGCAGTTGCACATAGTTCTGTTTTTCTGTAAAATTGTTAAGTCTATTTGAATGGGTGAAGTCTACATAATATAAATAGTAAAACAATAAAATTTCTTTCTTTACCGATGTATACTGACATAAATAAAATGAAATCTTCTCATGATATAATAATCTTACTTGCCTAATTATCTCAAACCAATACATATTGCATCAACTAATATAATCTTAAAATAAAATTATCCAGCCATTATATAAATTTATCCCACCAGGTGTATCCATTCTTCAATAAGTGACACCGTCTAAACATTGTTACCCAAAACCGCTTGACTTTAGTGCAAAGGCATTTAAAGCCCCATTGAGTTTCAGAGCATTGTCAACATCCCTTGTTACTCTGTTATGACATAACAGGGCAATAGACCCTGTTGGTTATAAATAAGATTGATTTGATATTTTGCACACAAAATGTTATTTTAATGTTATGTTACATGCTTTCTTGACTCACAAGATGAAAAGTCTTAGAGTAAATTATCATTATAAGATACAGGAGGAATAAGAACTTTTCTATGAACAATAATACTCACCAGATGTTTGTGTGAAATACTGATGGTGGCGTTATTTTAACTACGTGATTTATTCATCAGTAAACAAGATTTTTCCAATTGTTTTTGTATCATAGTAAAAAGAATTTACAACAACAAATAGTAACTTAAGAATATGAAACATTTTTTTTTAATTATATATTTCGTAACAAGTTTAGCCTCCTATGAAAGCACTTACGTGCAAAATCCAAATGCACAATTTCCAAAATCAACACGACAATCACACTGATTTAAGAAATATTTACTTTCGATTTTAACTTTTAAACAACCTGTAAGTAAGATCCTTTCTTACCATTAACAAACCCCAAAATTGTATCACATCTGGCGTCATATATTGCTCGTTAACTCCTACTGCGCTATTCATCAGACAATTCACATAGGGCAACTCACTCACGATTATTGAGACATTTTGACTATTATACTACTTAACACTATTATGTTTGTGATATATAGTGGGCGTCTTCTGATAAACTTGCCCACCAATTTGCGATCACTGCTTGTGTGGCCACGGTAACTCGTGATAAATTGCTTTTTGCACCTTTAAGTCCTAGGAAACGAAACCGAACAAACAATGATGTGCAAGATTTGAAATGATGATAACTGGAATATGATAATTGAATGCTACTAGGGAGACAAAATTGCTGCCTCTTTATATTCGAATAACTTGGACTACTGAATAAATAAAAAAAAATTTTGCTAAGTATATTTTCTTTAGGTGAAAAGTTTCATTATTTAATACGAGAAATAAAAATCTATAGATTTAGCTGGTCTATAATGGTTCTACATCAGGTGTTCCTTCGATTTTTATACACTAACAGAGAATGCTTATCAAGTTGAACAACTTTTTTTAAGACGTCTTTTCCATAATTCCATTGATTTAGCTGTTCTATAAAATGATTCTGCATCTAAATGTTTCAGATCTTCGATTTTTATATGCCAACAGAAAATTCTCATCAGGTTGAAAAACTTTTGTTAAGGCGTCTTTTCATATTCATCCAAATCCGTTCAGTAGTTCCGGAGATTAGCGTGTACAAACAAACTCAAAGAAATTTAAATCCTTTCTTTCAGTTATAGGATTAAAATTTCACATATTTTTATATACCACATGCCTACTTATTTAGTCTTTGATGCAAGAAATAAAAAAAAATCTGTGCTAAGTCAAAATAAATTGCTTTGTTAGGTGTGACTAGCATTTTGTATTTTTTTAGTTTTGGATATGTCCCCCCCAACGCGACTCGAACAAACAGTCTTCAGGTTATTCTTTTAGAGCATACGGGCTTCGGAACTCTGTGCCGTACCGCCGAGTAAGTGCAGACGTAGTAAGCCTATGTTCTAACACGCAAACATGTACTCAAAATACTCCATGTACAGGAAGTATTCTTGATGAGTGTGTATTCTTCATGAGACAAAAACTTAAAGGGTAATACTTATATATAATTATAACAAAAATTAGTTGAGCAATTTTCTGTTTCCTAAAAATATTTAATGAAAATTTGTAAGTAAATGCAACTAGATTCTCAATCAGTAATTATGGTACTAATCTTAGTTACACTGCCTATAGTCATTAATTTTCTTTTTTCGGCAAATCCAAAAAAGAAGTGCTAGTTATGTAGCTGCGGAAAAAGAGTTTTATTTAAAAAAAATCTATTTAATAAAGGAAACTTCAACTCCCTATGTCATGCTGAAACAGCAAAATGAGTAAACTATTTATTTGTATCAAAAATACAAAACATATTATAAGTCACACCAACCGCATCAACAACAACTATTAAAAACACATTTGTAGTCTTTAAATTCTAGATATTTGCTATAAATCTACGGCGTTCGGTTCGTAAAAAAACCAATCCTGCATGTGTTTCGAATGAGGGATCCCATCAGATAGCACGTGGTCGGAGGTCCATGTTTGGACACTGTCCTATTAACGTCTGGCACCCCTGCGGTTTCGCAAAACTATACTTTTTGCCCCCAAGTCACTCGTGTCGTCTGACACATTAACCAAGGTGTCTTCCACCATGGTGGTCTGTTTTTTGCGCGCCCACACTCTGTTAATTGGTGACAATTGTGATCACCAGCTATTCGGGTGAAGAGAGACGTTTCCTACAACAGATGCGATATTAATGACATCATTTAGTTTTCGGTTTCTGTAAGATAATCATATTTTTAGTCAATAACAAACAATATATAATAAATTCGGGTACTTCAACTGCTCGACAATCGGCGCTAGTGAGATTTAATACTCTTGTTTTTTTACAAATAAATTACTTACTCTGTATTGTACTTAAGCCAGTATGTATTGAAAATCTTCTACTACGTAGTACGTATTTCCTATAGACAATCGGGAATTTCGGTACGATGCCTCTTGAAAGGCCATTCACCGCCTGTGGCTGAGATAACCAAACCATATGCAGTTTTTTCTAGAGCTATTTCTGATGCGTCAAAAGTGAATAGTTGAACACTGTGAGTGCTGGTTCGGCGAGTTCAAAACATGAGACGTGCTACTGGTACCCGTCGGGATATGGCGCCAGACACTTGATACTGTACACTTAACCAATAGACAAATTTGTTAAAAACAACAAGTGGTTTGAAACTATTACAACGAAAGTTATTTTAAAACAGGTTTAAGTTACACAGGTCGGTCGTGTAACGTTTATAATAAAACATACAAATACTTTATATTAGCCATACAGCTGAGCATGGCAGTCTGTTCAAGACTGCAGGCTCTGTCTAACCCGCAAGTGATATCTTTAGGCTTGATGATATGTATGTATATTATATGTATTTTTAGTATAATTTCTGTAAATAAAAATATAATACTTTGTATACCTACCTATAGTTCTTGTTAAAAATAATAATTAAGAGGGTATCAGTATGCTGGAGGTGTCTGGCACAATCTGAGTAAAATACGTACTAGGAAAAATGTGTGTTATTTAAGAACATAATAAGCTAATAAACCTTGATGCTATAATAAAATGTTAAAACTGAAACCTAACGTCATATCATTTATGTTTACATAGTTAAGGAGTTAAATAAATAAGACTACCTTGTAGAGATTGAAGAAATTGTGCCGTACCGCCAGTGTAGTTAGTGTAGATACGTTAGCCTATGTTCTTATACACGCAAACATGTACTCAAAATACTTCGTGCACAGGAAGTATTCTTGATGAGTGAAACCATGAGACACGAACTAAAAGGTCAATACTGAATAACAAAAAATTGGTTCAGTAATTTCCTGTTGATCAAAAAAATATTCTTTGGTATTTTCATAATGTTCTTTAATTAAAGGAACTTATAAGCAAATATTCAATTGAAATATTCTTAATACCTATATCAATATCTCCTGTATAGTTATAGGTACTCATAATTGCCTTAGTTTATCGGAAGAATCCGAAGTACCGAAATAAAACATAAGTCCTTAAACATGAAAGACATATCACATTGTGTTGTCTGTTTTTTGTTAGTTCTTTTTTCCACATCTATGGGTTAATTCAAAAAAGTATTCATTTTATTAATTGATTTGGTGAATAAAGTTCACAAAATGCGACTATTAAAATTCTAAACTATACTAATAATAAATCTACATAATTAAAAGGAAAAGGTTTAGGAGTCCATCTCTTTCCCATGGATGTCGTAAAAGGCGACTAAGGGATAGGCTTACAAACTTGGGATTCTTTTTTAAGCGATGGGCTAGCAACCTGTCACTATTTGAATCTCAATTCTATCAATAGCTGAACGTGGATATTCAATCTTTTCACGACTGTTGGCTGTGTCTACCCCGCAAGGGATATAGACGTGACCATATGTATGTATGTATGTAGGTTTAGGAATTTTACTTTAAAATTCCTAAACTACAAACTAAAAAAAAAATATTTAAGTTTTTAAAAGTTAATTAATTATTTTTGCTTGAATTTTGTAAAATAAACTTCCTTCCCCATTCTCCAATGTGATTATATCCATCATACAAGTACTTACTGACAATGTGTATAAAAACTGATGCTGTGTATGTATAACGAGATCGGGTTGATGGAGAGTGGAAACCCAGGGTGATCTCGACCATGTTTGATCGCCATTTAAGCACCTGTAGCTGCCGCTTTGTATACGCCGCGCTCTCACACCTACCGTCGGCAAAATCAAATGAATTTTTAATATATAGTGCTAAGTGCGCATTTCAATTGAATAAATTGAGACGTCCTAAATAATGCACTATTTCCGAAATGGTAAATCACTTCCATTCTTCCTGAGCGAAGTCAAGTGGAACACGAGTATTCTCTTGTCAATAATCATAGGAATTTGTAATACTAGTTTCAACAGTCCGTTCAAATACCATATGCTTAAAAATTACTCCCTTGCATTTAGTATAAAACTTTAAGATAGCTATTTTACACTATGATATTCTTTGATTTTGCTGTATGTATGTAAAGTTCAGTTTTTGTTAAAGATCTTCATATCAGCCAATTTGCCTCAAAAGCTAAAGTGATTTTAACGATATATCAGTTGAGAACAATTAGTCTATATTAGAATATAGATTCCTAAATCTCGTACGAGATAGGTATTTTTCCCGCTTGGTAAAAAATAAGGTGATAGCCAGACTCTACCAAAATTGTTTTCTGTATTAGAAAAATCTGTTCAAAATCTGCTCAAAATTCACCCAGCACATACAATATTATTATTTTAAAAATAACGAATTTTAAAAAAATCGTAGCTCCTTCTACGACAAAGCTTTGACCTACGTAAGGTCTAGGAAAAATTAAGATTTCTGAAAATTTCATTACTAAACTGGGGCTAATTGCCTACTCACCGTCAAGCCGCTTTGTTACGGTGAAAGAATTTTCATAATCGGTTCGACTTTTCGACTTCCGAAGAAACCCTTAACAAAAAAAAATTGACAATTATAAACTCAAACATTTTTTAATATTAGAATCAAGATAAAGAAACACGTATACAAAATCACTACTTAATTCTATATCACTTTGGTTTTGATACGTAAGTTAACATACTTGGTCAACATCGTGTAAGCTTTTATCCCGAAAACACCGTCCCCATAGAGGAACTGGGCTTACAGTTGGTGCTCACAGCATACTCATTATTACTTATAATACACCGTGTTCGCTTTTAAATAAAATTAATTAAATAATATTAAATTCATTACATTAATTAAATACTCAACGTCTGCTATGTAATTTCCGACACTAGAATATAATCACTCCATATCTTTTTTTTTATAGATGTCGTAAAAGGTGATAAGAGATAGGCTATACACTTGGAATTCCTCTTGTAGGTGATGGGCTAGCAATCTGTCAAGTTTTCAATTCCATTATGAAGCCATATAGCTAAACGTGGCCTTTCAGTCTTTTCGAGACTGTTGGTGCTGTCAGCCGCAAGAGATACAGACGTGACTTTAACGTATATGTTTGTATGTATGTGTTATTCTCAACGTTATATCTTTAGATCCTCCAAAATCTTTAATATTCTGACGTTACTTTCGGTTTAAGTTTGCCGATTCCCGTTTTTGCAAATTTGGTTGAGTTCGATCGGTCTCGCCTATTACCTTAAGCTGTATACCGATATCATTTTATTACTCACTTGGGTCGTGGTTAAGCTATACGGAATCAACTAAAGCTCCCCACGTTTTTAACTTTTTATGGATAGTCTATTTATTTGAGTACATATTTGAACTGAATTATTACTTAAAAATTTATACGTATTAAACACTAATGCCGATTACAAACGCCAAATTGCATATGTTATGTGAGGCAAATCCAGAAATAGACTTTTGGGTTCCAGAAAATAATTAACCAGAACTCTATTATCTGCAAATAATTATTCATCTTAGATTTGAGACCTAAAGTCTTGTGGGTGCAGTTGAGTGGTAGTAGATCATCTTAAAATACACCGGACAGTAAAAAGCCAAAATATATCGTGCATAAACCGAACGTTAAATCGAAACTAATTGCCGTCGGGAATTGTTGATGAAACATCGTTTTTGTGCCAGATTCGCGGTAGCCGCGTTATAGCGCTTAAACGATCCGCGTTCTCAATGACGTTAAGTATATTGCTCACGGGAAACAACTAAACTTGGTTGGTAAGATGTTTTCTTTTTTTTTTTGGTCAATTACTGGAAAGTGTGATGACAAGTGGAGTTATAGAGGGAAGCAAATCTAATAGTACAAGATGCAAGTAAAGATATAAATAAACAATTTGTTTCTAAAGTGATTTAAAAGATTGTAATAGCAATAATGTAGCAGCACTTCAAAAACAAAAACAAATTCGAACCGCATTTAGCGTGCAGACAGTCAATTTATTATTATAATCAAACAGTTCTAATGAATAAAGCTAAGACTTCTGTGAATCATAACTAAAATTTGGCAGACGTTGCCTTTCCACCGCGTTTAGGATGGGTAATGGCCATTCGCGCTTATTGATTGAACTGAAGCTGGCAGACGGGCCATAAAACCAGGCGTGCTCGTAAACTGGCACTCCAAGCCAGAGCTACCGGCGCCCGCGCAGCTTACGATCAAAGATCTTCGCCGACAAAGGCACCGCCGAGCTCCTCTCCCGCCCTGTCAACGCAGTCACGGTCCATACTTAATGTTTGCCCCCGGCTAAAATTACGGGCGATGAGCGTTATCGACAATTGAATATTAAAAATCCAAATTTGCATAAAATTCTCATGAGAGCAAGAATATAATGTAGTCCTTTGCGCGAATCATGGACGAGGCAATCCACAATACGCAGTGTAACTCTGAAGCAGCAGTCCTAATCCGGCTGGAATGAGCCCAAAAACTGTGGGCGTCTCAAGACGGGAGTCGCCGTTTTAATTGGTCGCATTAGAGTTGAGCCCCATATTAATAGGTTGATTACTTGCGGGCTGCAGCGGGGCCGCGGCCGGCCGCTCTCGCCGGGATGTGTGGCAACGCCGGGATAATCCGCTCAGCTGTAAACTAGATGCACGCTGATGCAATCAAATATTCCTTTATATCTCTATATACTGCTTTGATTTAAAATAAATAATGCTGCATCAATTATCATTACGTGGGGTACCAGTAAAATTTACGAGTTGACTTTTTTTTTCTAATTTTGAAAATTATGCATTAAATGCATTGTGGTAACTAAAAATTTTAATGTCAAGTGTTTAAATACTCTTATCAGCATTAAGCGTTACTCCCAGCTTACAGACAAGTACTCTATACTCCTCCACATTAAAAGTTCATAGCCACTGCATCTGAAAATTTCAATATTGTCTGAAATAACCCGATATCTGTGGCTATAAATCTGCGAGTTGTCGGCTGCTATCAGCCGCTCACTCGCAATCCGATGGGTTGTATCATTTGCAAAGCAGCTTAAGAAGTATTTCAAGAGAATCAAAACATATACATAACAAATGGATTAATTCTGTTTGCATGTTTTTAAACATCAAATAAAATCATCATTCATCAATTTATGAAATGCTTTCAGTTAAAATATTTCATTTATATAAACAACATTTTCGGTTTCAATGAATAACTATGATAAATTGTGAGTACAGCCAAATCATATTTGGGCTGTAATATTCGAGATAACAGCATGCGAGTGTTTCTCCGAATGGCACGTGCTGGTTGACTCAAAGGGTAAGTGCTGCCTGCAATTAAGATTGTACCGATGAAGACATATGCTGAAGTGTTTTCTAATTATGTACACCATCAATCAGAGTTCGGAGTCGGCCAGAACACCGCCAATCAAGTAATTGCATCGCGTGCATCGGCTTTTCGGCCCTCGATAATAATAGGCATTTTATTGCCTGTAATGGAGTCTCTAGGGCCGCTCGGTTCATGTTCGGTATTTGGTAACTATCTACATATCTTTTAATTTCAATTAAATATGCTAAGAACTCAGGAAGCATTCGTGCACCAACTCACATTGTTTTACTAATCAATTAGGACGTTGATTGTTACCCGATCTATATTGGGGTGAAATGATTCTACATGGTTACTGACAATCATGTTGATGGGTTTTAGACACGCGCGGTTCTCATAAAAACATTTAGGAATGTGGAGTGTTTCAACTATTAGTCATGTTCCAATCCGTGGTATCTTATGTCAGCTAGTTTCTTGACACGGCATAACGAAACAGATTTCAATTTGTGGTGCGTTGGGCTTGCGCCGTCATTGAATGACCTCAACAAAGAGGTGATGCTAATCGGACAGGTGGCCTGATGTAGGCCAGTACAATAATTAACGAGGGTCTAGATAAGTACATCCGTTCAAAAAAGTAAAGATTAACATATTATTGAGCTCCTGATTTTGATGAGATCTTTTAGTTTCTCTTTGGCAAACAGAATTGTATATTATAAAAAAAAATATATGGATCTATTTAAATTTACACGCATGGCTAACAAAAACTATTTATCTGTTTCCTCTATATTTTTAAACCTGCCGTTGCGTGTCTTTTAAGCTTAGAGGATCTCCCGCCAATCGTACGTTGTATTGTGATCGATCGGTATTTTACCTTCTTCACTTCCAATTCCTTTCTAAACGCAGCAGCAGAGACTCGAATGCGATCAGTATCGTGTTCGAAGTTTTTTATAATAAAGCTAAAAATATTTCAGGTTGGTATATGACTTATTAGAAGCATATCACCCGGTATATTTACACTTATTAGTTATTTTTACCTACTTACTAGTGAACTTTTACTTGTATTTTCATATTTTGACGCAACAATTGCGGAGTTACTTAAAAATGCAATCATAGAAAGTGTGCAAGTGCTATGGAAACAAAAAAAAATCCAAAATATAATTAAATTAAATTTATCTTGATTGTATTGTCATAACTACTCAGTATTTAAAACCATTGCCGTTGAAATTTTACTCTACTTGTCGACCTACTTACCAAATATGAAAAATTTAACAATGCGTTGTGCAATTCGACATGCTGTAGTAAGTACATTCATAAATCATTGCTCATTAGACTTCTCATAAACTTTTTGACCTATTACGATATTGGCCTATAATATGAAGATGAAATATGAGTTGAGACAAAACAGAATTCGGGCAACTTTGACGTCCTTGTCAGGTGTTGCAACCGCTTATTTACATGGAAATAACGCAGGTTCAATAAACGAGAATCAATTGTTATAGAGATCACCTATCAGCGTATTGTAAATCATGATCAGCCGATGATCGGACGTGATGCGATGTCAGATAGGACGCTCCTAGCTTTTTGTTTGTAATTTGTGATGCCGGCCAGATTCTTTCATGACTTGCGTGGTCGCAACGGCGGAGTAGAAGACTTAGTGGTTGTTGGTAGTTAATTTATCAACTATTGTTTGTGTATCGCTGATCACTTGACCGTGCTCCCGATGAGAAGGCAGTGATCGTTGATACTGGTTGATTATTTTACATTATATACTCACTTTGATTGTGTTAAATGTCTTATGTTTAGACCTATTAATAATGCTAAGAACATGAAAATACCCTACTACTACTACTCGGCAGTAAGGTGTAATATGAACTACAAATGTAAAGTATAACTGTGGGTAACAGGACGATTACTAACCTTAAGATTACCTATTTCATTTATATTGAAAAAAATATAACAAGGTAGTTAGATCTTCTGTTGTAAGAAGAACAATAAAATGTTTTGATAAGTACTTTATTTGAAGACCACCGTCAAGGACATATACTTGCGCCCCGCGCAAGCAGCTCAGACATATAATGTCTCATTGTCCCGATGTCAATCAAGCCACAGGTCTGATGTGACGGATTACGGGTCTTAACACTATGGAAACGCTGATAATCCTGTCTTTATGCTAGCCGACGAAAGAGCAAATAAAGCTACAAATACCTACTTTGGTTAGAAAAAGAACCTAGGTATGTGAATGATACATTCGATGCAAAATTATTATCTATTCTGTTCAATCCGCCTGTTTTCAAAGCTGAGATATAAGTTATTAGAAAAATATTAAAAAAATTGGCAACTGATAGGTAATCTCTACAAATAATATCGTTAACGACTAATATCATAATCATTCTATTGTTATCCCTACGACCTATGTCATTTAAATTCTTGCTAATCATCTACAAGTTAACTATTTGGCTTTTCAATCATTTAGATTAAATAAACTTCTTATTTTTGGCACAAGTTTGAACTGGATCTATGACACTCAAATGTTTTTATGTGGCAACTGGCACTATATCGCCAACAAACCGGGGGATCAGCAGGGATCGGCAGGCCGCGTGGAAGCCGCAATTACTGCCGGCTTTGCGTCGTTGAGACAAAGACCGGCGTGACCCCGCACCCTCATCGCGAGGGTCAATGCTGTGTACTCCTAATCTGTCATTAAATGCTACGTGACTTCGTTTTATTTATCTTGTTTCGACAAACCGTCTCGCTGAGTAATACAGAACACAGAAAGGAAACTCAAGAGATTTTGTAGGGAGTCAGAAAGCGTGCACTATTAGCGAAAGCAAACGCAAGAGCAGTGTGAGGTGACGACGTAATGAAACGCAGGTTGTTTGTTGAAGATTGTTTATTGTTTTTACATTCTGCCGTGGATGGTGGTGGAATAGCATTTAGCTTCTTGCTTTGTAAACGTAAGTATTGATTTTGTAATTTGATGGAATCAATTTAGATCACGTAAAAGAAAAACGACCTGTGGGGTCAACCCCTATTAAAGCACTGTACATATTACCTCACAAATTGACGGTTCAGCTGCATGTCTTGCACATCGATCTCGAATGTCAGCCGTCAATTCAATTTATCGAGTGTCGATCAACGTGGCTCGCAACCGCCACTGTCTGTCGATAGTTTTTTTACAATAAAAAATATGACGAATCGCAGAAAAAACCATTCCATTTTTCCGTCACAATAAGATTAACATCGATTTTTCTGGCAGAATAACACGATCTTGTCTTATACATGAATGGATATTGTCCGAGGTAAATACTTTGGTTCTACTCGTCTCGGTGGGAAGCTTTCAAAAAGCAATCGTTCATGGTCTTTGACAGCTCGAGCTGTGTGGTCAACTGAGAAGCGCTCACTCCTCGTTCGTGGATTGGATATTTTTAATTTTGTATGATATAAGATCATGTTAGTTACCTGTGTTAATGAAACTATAATATGTATGTTAGTTCGTTTTATTGCAGAACCAATTAAATCAAATGTGATTGAAAAGTTAGCTGCCCCTAAAATAATGGATGCTCATTTCCAAAAATCGTGATTCAATACCGAAATAAGTTCCTCCAATTATATGTAAAAAATTTATTGAATTCTTCTTTTTGAATAAACCTTTTTTTTATAAAAAGTATATCTATAAAAACATAATTAGTACAAAGTGCAAAAAAACGTGCTAGTCATACATTCATTGTAATTTGCTTTGGTATGATAATAATGAGCATAACAACATTAGCTCGAATTCCTGTCAGTTGTCGGTTACGCGTAATTCTTTATTGAAAGCAAATGTCACTCAAATGTCAAAATATTACCGGAGTCTCGCATTTTGGCCGTAATTTCCCATAACATTGAGAATTTTGAAACCGGTAACAATAGAACATGTCGTGAATGAGATGATTTGAGTAGAAACCATCGGTAAAGATACAAAACTTGACATGTTATGTGGTATGTATAAATGTCACCAAAGGCGTCAATAGTGTAACATTTTAACAGATTCTTTTTATTTTCACAAAACATGTAACTAGTTATAGCGCACATAACGTGTTTTATTTTTCTCGGACGTCTCGAATCATGTTGTATTGACCAAGTGACTTTTATGCGTTTAATACCTGTATTATTAATAAATAGTATAATGGAATAAGAAAGTTAAAAATCAGTTACCCTATACATTTCGTCAGAACTTACTAAAACTGAGATAAAATGGTAGTGCTCATAGAAAATAACAGTGTTGGTATATTAGAAAGCTTCCGTCCATCAAAAAAAGAACGGAATGATTCAGCTTGTAGGGATTTTCATAATAATTTTAATAGTTTTAATTGTAAATACATCAAATAATAAATAAAATTATATTTTAGTAATAAACGGACAACCTATATCACTACTCATACGCGGAACTCTTTCGTCCTGCCATAAATTCGGCGGACAAGTAAAATAAAAAAATGACAGTTTGACAAGTGTCAATATTATTGTGTTTTCTAGGCCCGTTTGTTGCTATACGCTTGAATATTAATTTAAATCTTTCATTTCATCTTATATCCATTTCCCTCTTCTCTTACTCTGACTGCGCTTCACCTTCTATCAAGTTAGCTTTGAATCTATCGCTACATTGGTGACCCCGCTTTAACACGATGTCGCATACAAAGAGTGAGAACAAAGGAGCCGGAGAGCCGCTTTCGTTGGATCGCGTAGGCGTAAGAGTACCTCCTTTTTATCCATCGAAACCCAAGCTTTGGTTTGCTTCGCTGGAAAGCCAATTTGTTCTAGCTGGAGTTACGTCAGAGGCGACGAAATACCACTATGCAGTATCGCATCTAGAACCTCAGTACGTGGAGATCGTCGAAGATATCATCGAGGCGCCAGCTACGGCAGATAAGTATGAGACGCTTAAATCGGAGCTCGTAAAGAGGTTGTCAGCTTCCCGCGAAAAGCAGGTCCAGCAACTACTTCATCATGAAGAATTGGGAGATCGCAAACCATCGCAGTTCCTGCGGCGGTTAAGGGGATTAGCTGGTTCTGAGGTGCCAGACGATTTACTCAGAACTCTCTGGGCCAGCCGTTTACCCAACAGCGTACAAACCATCATTGCGTCGCAGGCTAGGATGAAACTTGATGAGGTCGCCGAGCTAGCTGATCAAGTGCTGGATGCAGTATCACCGAATTTGCAAGCAGCAGGAGTTTCCACAAAACACGATAGTGGGTCGAGTGAGATTGCTGCGTTAACACGACAAGTCGAAGCGCTAGCTGACAAGGTCGACCGTATGTCGCGGTCAAAGTCAAGAACCAGGCAGTCTTCAAGTCGTCGTGGTCGCTCTACGTCAACAAGATCGCACTCGAATTACAGGAAGTTCCCGACATGCTGGTATCACTACAAGTTCGGTGATAAAGCAAAAAGATGTGTCAAGCCGTGTGACTATACGGGAAATGCGTAAGGCAGTCGATAATGGCGACCGACGACTGCCCAAGTACCGGTCGCTTGTTTGTTACGGACAAACGGACGAAATTACAATTGTTAGTAGATACAGGTAGTGATTTGTGTGTATTTCCTCGCAAATTTTTAAAAGATTATCGTGCGAAAACAAATTTTGAATTGTGTGCCGCTAACGGGTCAATCATAAATACGTACGGTTTCTATCATTGCGTACTAAACCTAGGGCTGCGTCGTGACTTTGTTTGGCATTTTATTGTAGCCGACGTAACGAGGGCGATAATAGGCGTGGATTTCTTATCACATTACAATATTATAGTAGATGTCCGAAATCAACGCCTTATCGACGGTAACACTATGGTCGCGACCGTGGCTTCGCTTGCCTTTAGTAACGAAAGTATTTCTTCCGTGAAGGTGGTTTCTGGTAACTCTGTCTATCACAACATACTAGCAAAATTTCCCGAAATCACTCGCCCACATGGAATACATCGTACACTGCACCACAACACTGTCCATCACATCCGCACTACACCTGGGCCACCGGTCTCTTGCACTCCCCGTAGGCTTGCGCCTGATAAACTGAAAATCGCTAAATCGGAATTCGAGTCTATGTTACAGAATGGTACTTGTCGGCCTTCCGAATCAGCATGGGCTTCACCCCTTCATCTTGCGCCCAAGAAGGACAATGGGTGGCGTCCTTGTGGGGATTACCGCATGCTGAATGCCCGGACAATACCCGACAGATACCCCATTAAACACATTCATGATTTTTCCCACTCTTTATCAGGCTGCACCGTCTTCTCTACCATTGATTTGGTGAAGGCCTACAACCAGATCCCGGTCAATCCAGACGACATAGCGAAGACAGCGATCACAACGCCGTTCGGTCTTTACGAATTTCCGTTCATGACGTTCGGACTTCGTAATGCCGGACAGACGTTTCAGCGATTTGTTGATGAGATGCTGCGGGGCCTGGATTTTACCTATTCATATCTAGACGATTTTCTGGTCTTCTCGAAGGATCAGAAGACCCACGAAGAGCACCTTCGTCAACTCTTCGAAAGACTCAAGCAGTACGGCATGGTCGTCAACACGGCGAAGTGTGTCTTTGGCGCGTCTGAGGTAACCTTTTTAGGCTATAGAATTTCAGGTAAAGGTACGACACCCCTACCTGAGAAGGTCGAAGCCATCACCAATTTCCCTGTCCCAAAGACGGTAAAGGAACTACGCCGCTTCTTGGGTATGGTGAACTTTTATCGTAGGTTTATTTCAGGCGCCGCTAAACAACAAGGTCCTCTAAACGCACTGCTGACAGGATCAGTGAAAGGTTCACACCCAGTACATATTACTGGTAAGTCACTTGAGGCTTTTGAAGCCTGCAAAGAAGGTCTGTGTCAGGCCGCCTTGCTGGCTCATCCCAAGTGTGACGCAAGGTTGGCGCTTGTTACTGATGCGTCAGACAGAGCTATCGGTTCGGTGTTACAGCAACAGTCTGATGGTGAATCCTGGGAGCCATTGGCATTTTTCTCTCGTGGGCTGAGTCCTTCCCAGCAGAAATACTCACCCTACGATCGAGAATTGCTCGCTATTTATGAGAGCATAAAATATTTTAGGCACATGCTCGAAGCTAGAACTTTTACGGTCTACACCGACCACAAACCCCTGTCTTTTGCCTTCCAAAGTCGAAAGGAAAACTGCTCGCCAAGACAGTTCCGACACCTGGATCTGATTGCGCAGTTTACCACCGACATTCGTCACATCTCTGGTAAGGACAACGTGGTAGCTGATACCCTCTCGCGAGTTGAGGAAATTTCCCAGCCAATCGATTCAGAACAGCTGGCTGCTGCTCAACGTTCTGATCCAGAGCTTAGGCAACTTGCAGAAGGTACGACTTCACTGTGCCTTAAGAAAGTCAAGATTCCAGGTTCCAACACAGAGCTGTTTTGTGACACCAGCACAGACATGGTTCGACCGTTTGTTCCCAAGCTGTTACGAAGAAGGGTGTTCGAGAGTCTACATTGTCTCAGCCACCCTGGTGCCAAGGCAACAGCCAGATTGGTCTCTGAACGTTATGTTTGGCCGGAGGTGAAAAAGGACTGTAGGAACTGGGTGAGAGCATGCATAGCGTGCCAACAGTCTAAGATCACGCGTCATACTAGTGCTCCTCTCAGCAACTTCAAAATTCCTTCAGCTCGCTTCAAATTCGTCCATATTGACCTGATCGGACCATTACCTTCATGCCAAGGTTACAAGTATTGTCTCACAGCCATCGACCGTTTTACGCGTTGGCCTGAGGCAATACCCTTAGAAGAAATTACGGCCGAGGCAGTTGCAAAAGCTTTACTCAGTGGCTGGATTTCTAGGTTTGGTTGCCCTGCTGATATCGTGACAGATCGTGGCAGACAGTTTGAATCAGCGTTATTCGGAAATCTTTCACGCATCGCTGGATTTACTCATCGCCGAACAACCGCCTATCATCCCGCCTGTAATGGCCTCGTGGAAAGATTCCATCGGCAGCTGAAATCTGCCATAATCTGCCACGGTAACACAAATTGGATCGAGTCTCTCCCTCTTGTATTGTTGGGTGTCCGCAGCGCGTTCAAGGATGACTTACGAACTACCTCAGCAGAAATGGTGTATGGCGAACCATTGCGTCTGCCAGGTGAATTTTTTGATTCTGAAACTGACTGTCCCTTAGACTTGACGGAGTTCACTTCAAGACTTAGGAATATAGTCCAAAGCCTGAAGCCCACACCAGCCTCTCATCATGGGGGAAAACGTTCAACATTCGTTTTCAAGGATTTAACCACTTGCACTCATGTATTTTTGCGTGATTGCACGGTTGGTGGCACCTTGAAACCTGCGTATTCCGGACCATATGAGGTACTTCAACGAGATAATAAGGTATTCACTATCTTGGTTAGGGGTAAAAGAGTCACGGTATCGATAGACCGAGTCAAGCCGGCCTACATACTGTGTGACCCAGACACCACTCCATACATACCTTCAGATCACGCATCACACAAACATACTTCACAAAAGCATGACAAACACGACACCAATACACGTCATGTACCACAATCAGAGAATCAGAACCCACCTGATCGAGAAGTAAATACTAAAACTAGATCAGGTCGTAAGGTAAGATTCCCCGACTATTATCGCCCTTGACGGTCTCAAGGGGGGGCTGATGTAGGGATTTTCATAATAATTTTAATAGTTTTAATTGTAAATACATCAAATAATAAATAAAATTATATTTTAGTAATAAACGGACAACCTATATCACTACTCATACGCGGAACTCTTTCGTCCTGCCATAAATTCGGCGGACAAGTAAAATAAAAAAATGACAGTTTGACAAGTGTCAATATTATTGTGTTTTCTAGGCCCGTTTGTTGCTATACGCTTGAATATTAATTTAAATCTTTCATTTCATCTTATATCCATTTCCCTCTTCTCTTACTCTGACTGCGCTTCACCTTCTATCAAGTTAGCTTTGAATCTATCGCTACAAGCTGTTATGATTCGTTTAGGTAATACAGCGGTATCATTTACATTGTACTCGATATTGTGTTTAGTAACGTAGCTGTAAGGGTTATAATGTCATAAAGTTGTCAAAATTTTAAGTGGAAGTGTGGGGGGCAAGTATAGACCCGCCGCGTGGCCTGGCGGCTCCGACAAATTATAGACGAATCTCCAGCGGTATTATTTTTTCAACGCGGCCGGGTGAGAACTGCGTGATTGGGGACCGGCCTGAGATTACAGGTTGCAGAGACACGCCACAAGGCGAGTTCTCTCACTCACTTACAATCATCATTTTACCATATTAGAGCAACTAATTATGGTTGCCAGGTTACCGCCTGTGGTGCTAGTTTTCATTGATTTTACTCATAGATGCTTATTTGTTGATATTTTAATTTGTTTAATTGAATTAATATACTTACCGGATGAAAAGAATATCACCTCAAGGTGTTTTACTGTAAGTTGTTTTGCCATTTAAAACAAAACTTCAAACCGGTCTAAATCTATTTTATATAATATAAGTGTAAACCGGTTTCTACTTTAGCAAACCAATTTCATTGAATCCGATCTCACCGGCTAAATAACCAATTTTGACACGTTGAATAGGTACTATGTTAACTGTCATTAACAATTTTATGCAAATTCTAATTTGGATCACAGGTTTAAAATGGGCAAATTAGGGGGAAAATACAGGGCTCGGACGCCGATGGTACGTTTATGCGTTGGTGCGATCATTGGCTGCTCGCGCCCGCTAAATACGAGAACACAGAAGAAACCCCTCAAATGTGGGTCATATTTTTAATTTTTAACCACGAGACTTCGTTCATACTTATCTCTTTTTACCTATTTGGCTATATATAATATGTATCTATGTACAGTATTGCAATTAACACAATGTGATTATTATAGCTAAATTGTAGGTTTTTTAACAATGCCATCTATGATATATAATTTGTTTTTAGGGTTCCGTACTTAAAAGGTAAGAACGGGACCCTATTACGTAGCATCCGCTATCTGTCTGTTCGTCTGTCTGTTACCAGGCTGTATCTCATAAACTATGAATTATGTATGTATTTCCGTTGCCGCTATAACAACAAATACTAAAAATATTAATAGCAAATAAATATTTAAGTAACAAATGTGATGATGGTACGGAACCCTTGGCCAGTTTATTGACATAACTTTATCGCAACGCAAACGAGAGTTACTAGAGCAAATCACGAAATTTCAATTCCATACACTTTTTAATTTATATTACGCCCATCCTTCCGACAGGCCGGTTCGCAAGTCGGTGAGGACTTTTCGAATACAGATAAGTGGTGAATTAGGGATTATTGCTGTGAATAATCTTCAATTTTGTAGTCTTTTTACATATATCAGCAGTTTTATGATTATACGAAAGTAATAGATCTAATAATAAGCACTTATCCATCGTGATAACGTTTTATTAAAATGCATTTGAAATAAATATATCCGATATTTTTAATATAAGTACTTCAGAATATGGAACTTTTAAAAGAAATATTTTACCTATGTTTAAAACCTTCAAAACTTCTTATTGTTTACTCCATTCATACGTATCATATACAAAACCAGTCGAAGAATTTGCTAACAAATTGTTATGTGTTTGAAGTTAGCGCTGCGCGGCCGGCAGATTACAAGGCGACGTAATAGGCCGGCCGAGTCCCACCCTATACTCATCTTAATGCTCTCGCAATTTCACTCAAAATAATGAACACAATAAAAAAGACGTTTTTGGCAGATCCCTGAGATTCGAACACACGAGCCAACCGACAATATTATTAATGTTATTATGATTCCTGTGAAAGATTGCAAATTATTTTATTTTGGATGCACAATACAGTCCTATCAATGAATGAATGTCTCAAAATATTGGTATGATATTTACTAACCTAATTAAAATTTACTAAAAAAGGAAATAATGTTGAGGTATATCTTAACGGTATGCCTTATAAGTAAAAATATGTATGTATTTTACCATATAATAACTAATTACATATTAATATATACTACTACTAAGTTGCTGACATGCAGTCCGTGTGTGCATGACCTAATTTAAGACTGCCGGCGAGAGCTCAACTCCTCTCTCAATGCCTCTTGTATTGATCCCGTGAAGATGAACAAAGATCGTGTTGTTTGATCCAACGAAATTGTTCTACGAACTTACAAATGACTTTTTGTATTATTGGAACAACTTTTACTGAACGCTCTTCATCTAAATTGCGGTTTTGAGTTTGATCAAAAAGTAATTGTAAATTATCCGAAATCCTTTTTAATATCACATCAGTATCAGACAGTTAATAGGGTTCCAAAATACGTAATGAAAGGGATAAAGCTTGTTATAATTAGGTTTCCCTCTCACATGATATTCAATGTGAATTTTCAGGTAGCTGCTAAGCGCTACACTAACTCACTTTAGTATATTGATACACTAGTAAAAGTGAACGCAGATTTGCCTGCACCTCACGCACTGCTGTCCCCTTAGAATTATATTACACTAGAGACCCGCCCTGGCTTCGCATGGGATTAATTTATAAATTCCTCAGAAAACCTTCTTTCCAACATATCAAACAAAAATAAAATCCGTCCACAACTTTCCGAGATTAGCGCCTACATACAGAAATAAAAAAGAGGGATTTTCCTTTTATAATATGACTAGCGACCCGCACCGGCTTCGCACAGGTGCAAAATTCGGAAAAAATTATACATAAAAATCACTCTACAACACAAAAACACCATCATACAAAAAACCGCATCAAAATCCGATGCGTAATTTTAAAGATTTAAGCATACTACAGACAAACAGACTAAAATAGCGACTTTGTTTTATACTATGTAGTGAAGTGAAGAAGTTGTGTGCAGCTCACCGACTCAGAACAAAAGCGATCATGGCTGCGAATGTATTGTGTACAGAGCGGCATAGTATTTTTAGCTTTTTCTTTTTCTGCGACATCCTCAGAAAGAACAGAAGCGGTCCTACTTTACTCTGCCCAAAATCGGCTTTCAAAACTGCATCTGTTGTGATAATGCTGCCTTGTCTTTGTTCTAGATTTCGTCTCTATGAATATTTCCCATATGCGTAAAACTATGATACGTAAGTACCTACTTCGTATTTATTTTATTTTATAAACTACCACCTCTATGATCTCTATCACCCTACATAGGATACAGGTGTATTACAAGTAGATATCTGTTTATTAATACAACATTTGAAATGAGTTTCCGTGGAACTGTCGCTATATTCGTTGATAACGAAAGGCTAGCCCTTTGATAGGGTTGAAATAAACAGAATTGTTTCAATAGTCTGATTGCCGACCAATGCTCTCAGTCAGTCAAGTGGATGTGTCATCATGATCCAGATAGGCGGTTCCTCTGCAAATTTTGTACAAGTCAGACAATGTAAAAATCGTACTTACCATGAAGTAAGTAGGGCCCGGGGTTCGCTTATGACCACCATTATTAGAATCGTGGTCATAAGCGAACCCCGGGCTCCCCTGCAGAGATGTGACGTTGCATCCTGAAAAAGAAGACTAATAAAACAAAAGCCAAAAAATTATTAAAATTGTCATAAATGATGGATACAACAAAAAATATATAGAATAATTATAAAAATTATAAAATAGAAAAAAGCCAAGTATCAGCAACATGCTTCGTCAAATGGCCACAAAACCTCTTCAGCAACATTTGTGAATTCAGTCAAAGAATTTGAAATATTATCTAATTGACTGTTGGATCTACCCCGTAAGAAATACAGACGTGAAGTATGTATCTAATTTCCACGTGAACCGTATTTTGTCAGCCCTATCGAGTTCCAATCTGATACCGTTGGAATATGACGACAGTTTGCGAGCTGGCTTGCTACAGAACATTCCCGATACACCTAAGTACATATTCAGATAAAGGTTCTATGTTAACTGCTGAAGAATCGAAGTTCAACCTTCAGCTCTCACTTTTAGCTCCCTATGCAAAATTTACTTTAAAAGTGCTCACTTCATTCAAATAATATAAAAGTCATCAAATCATTTTCTTATGTGACTTGATGCTTATGATAGGAAAAGTCTTTTATGTAGAGATGAGGAAATCGGTTATGTATGTAATAAAAGCTAAGGTTTTTATGTTACCTGAAAAACTAAACTATTGTGTATAAAAATCTGAATCACGAAAGCACAAAAACAGAAACGCTATAGCAAAGCCACTGCTAACAATATCAAGAGTCGTCAAGACCAAGGCTTGATTTGTATAGTTCATTTTTTTTTGTCTATTTTCTTGTAAAAGTATTTCTCAATTTTCTTAAAATTGTTACGAAATATACGCAGAGTATCGCTGGCAAAATCAAGATAATTTTGAGCATCTTGAATAGGTAAGTATGAACAGGTCAGGAAGAAAAGAGGGGTGGAGATAAGAGCATGCCCATATTGCCCAGTGCCCATCTGATACCGGCTAATACGACGACACATCGAGTGCTCTACGCTTATTTTTCTATTTCTTGTCGTTCCATTGAAACAACAACAAAATAATCGTCATGAGGATTATGTAAATCTTATTTCGTTAATAGTAGTAGGTTTTTGGATTCAGCTACCAGTATGTGTCAATATGTCAGTACGGTTTATACGTACGTTAAAATATCGTAAATTTATATTTGTAGATAGAATCCATTTAGGTCAGGCTAAAACGATAATGACAGTTGTTTGTGTTGAATCAATTAACAGCTCAGAAATTACAAGTCCATTTACGGAACTCCTATGAACGACATTAAACGACAACATCAAACAATAATTTTGGAAAAAGCAATTATCATTATCCAGATAGGAAGGGTCGGGGACTATCGCATTAACATCATAAAAGGGGCGAAGTTTGTCTGTGCCCTCGGGAGGCCCGTCGGCGATGAGACAGTTACATATTACGCAATAAAGAGCTGTTCTCGCGGAAGGAAGTGTGAAAATGAACAACATCAAGGGGTTATCTTAAATTACTCACTAAAAACTTATTGCCAGAGCGAGCATGGATCGTGAGGAAACTGTCATAAAATACCTAGAGTACGGAAGAAAGTCTTGTCTGACTTACCCAATCCAGTACCGTGGTTATAGCCTTGGGTGAAATATATGTATAAGAGCGCAACCGGGACTAACGCAAGGAAGAGGATGATGATGATGTCAGAAGCTAGAATTTCGTAGATACCATACGTTAAGGTTAATTTTATTCTTCAACACATTACTTCTATTTAATTAATCGATACTATTTTGACTCGGTCTCTCCTTCGTATAATTCTACAGTGCCCATTTATGAAGTGTTGCATCTTACGTCTCTTTAAGTTACTACGAGGGTGAGCGGGAAGGGATGCGGGCGGATTTCCCGCGAACAGATAAGGGCGCGCTATTGGGATCGCGCCATTCTCATCCAATTACACGGTCGAGCGGGCGCGGCGTGGCGCAGATAAAAAGCGGAGCAACCTCGACGCTGTCTCCGCAGGGATCGTCGCTCTAACGTTTTCACCTACCACCCGTCCTTTGTAAGCGACACAATTTGTGCCATTTCACAACCAAAACGGGCCACGCGTGAAGCGGTACGGAATCATATGTTTTCTTTAAGCGTACGTTTCTTACGATTCATTCAACATACGTTTTTGCAGCGAGCTAAGACTGGTTAAAAAAATCTCTCTCAATCAAATTTACTATGAGCTCTTTTTTATTGTTTAGTCACTTTTGAACTCTACCGATTACTCAATATTTCTTTTTTACATTTTTCAATATATTTGGTGAAAAGAGGCAACTGAACGCACTATAGTTATAACAACTTTAAAAAAGAACCTACTTAAAAGGGTTTGAAAGTTTTCAGCTTTCATTCTTCAGTTAATAATTTTTGAACTGTTTTCTGTTATACACACCTATCATTTATGTATAAATTAGCACATAGGTTGAAACGGAATCAAAGAGAAGTCGTATTGGGAATTGCATACATTGTCAGACCACGAGCTCTTGATTCAATTAGAGCGATCGCCCTCGGGAGTTAACTCCAGCCTGGTTGTTAACTCTCTTCTTGTAGGATGGTACCTTTAAGTTCAGTTATTTAAATGGAACAAAAATAATTCAAGTTATAAAAAAGTCAAAAAACCGTGTACAATTATTTTAAAGCGGAAAATAAATAATAAATAAATAATAAATACAAGGATACAGTATAAAATATATAAAGGTAGTTGAATATCCTCCAGGTTAGTCAGAATGTACTACGTCAAAGGTCATATAGTACCTAGCTGCTACTGCACGACAAACACTGAAGACTTGTATAGTTTCTATTAACTCTTGGAATGATTAGATTGGATTTCTTTTTATCTGCCCCTAAGTATACTCAGCATAAGTCCCGTCTTAGGCTTAATAATGAAACCTAATAAATTACAATGACATTTGTTTTCGGTACTAAGCCCCACCCTCTGTCACAACAGAACCCAATCCGACAGCGCGACCGCCGCCGTATGTAAATAGTTTACCGAAAGTCGCCGCTCGTCCATCACGCGTTGTCACATAAATTATGCCGCGGTGAATCCGCGGTCGAATCATTGTTTGACTTTTATCTTATTACGTACATCTCCCGATTTTGTTCGCGTCATATTTCTTCTGAGTTATCGGCTTTTATCTATCGTTTTGTGGCGAGTCGCGGTATCGATCACCCGATCCCTGGTGCGGGCCGACAAATGTCTCAGAATGTTTTGAGTGGATTAGGTGAACTGTCGGTCGGCGGTCGGTCACGGCGATGACTAATACGTCTCTCTGCTTATTTGGAGCGCATATCGACTTATTGTCCCTTATCTGATGATATGCTGCGCAGTACCGCGCTGCCTGCAGTGCGTGGCCATTGCTGCAGCGCCACGATTCATTGTGACTAATGACTGCTCTTCAGAATGTCTAGGAATTATTCTACACTGATCGCTGCAATAAATTAAGTCACGCAATTGACTTTTAAAGAATGTTCGATTCAAATTAACTTACCATAACTTGATCACGAATTACACCTTTTTAAAAATGCAGATCGCAACTTCTTTTAATGTAGCAGATAAATTCATTTGTTACTTTTATAAAGCCCCGTAAATCTTTCCAGGTGAACCATCGGGAGGTGAACGGCAGTAGCAGCAACACGAGCCGTTATCTACGACGGATCACGCACGTGACACCCGACACCACGGTGGCATTCCCGGATCCGCGTTAAATTAATGAAAACATCCATCCATAAAGACCCAAAGACCTCTACTACCTTATGAATGAAATTCCAACCTGTACGGTTTCGAATCCTTTTTTATGATGATCATAAATTAAGCGACCAATTCCCAACCAAAGTCACAGTACGGATAAAGGAATCATTTTTATAATATCCTCAGCGCTTAACAAGGGTACAAATAATGCCCACGCACATTCACGCGGCTATAAGTCGGGATCGGGCAAGCTGGCCAGTGACTGCTAAACTGTTAATATAAATAATGAACTGTGTTATGGGCTGCCGTGGTAGGTAGTCGTTCGTTGACTTACAAGCTTTTTGTTGTTCAACTCATATCTTGGAATATAGAGTCTGGTCATTGAGCTACCACTGCGTTACCTGCATCTTTTTGGCATTCATCACTCTCTCGTGAAAGTTCATCGCTTAAGGGTACTCTTAACCTGATCTGCCACTAGTACGTGCCTGACAAACTTCTGAAAAGTGCCTATTATCATTCTGGTATCTTCATATTACCTATCAGCAATCTTCTTCATTAGGTCACTATGCTGTAAATGATATAATAACAAAGACAACAAAGTAAATTTTTTAAACATCGCCTTACAGAAATCTAGAAGTAAGTAGTTTTCATCTGCACAAATAGTGATAAAAGAATAATTCATCACCAAACCTACTTTCTACAATTCATTAGAAAACAGTTATGCGATCTTTAAACTAATATTATTTGCATTTAAAATACCTAAAGATTTTTAGTACCAAAATGTTTATGTTTGTGATAAACATGTAAAAAATAAACACATAATTTAAGTGGCACTTTATCATTGAATACAAATATGCGTTGCCATATAATTCCCTCGGTAAGCGTAACACAATACGAGAGAAGAGTTATAATTTTCGCTACTGTCGCCCACGCGGAGCCCGTGTCCAAAATGACGAAAGTAGAGAAGTAAAACAGATATATTTTAATATCTGTTTTACTTCTCTATTATATACTGATTGGTCTTCCCTGCCTCCTATTACATTTAATGGGATAAAAATAGATTGTAACGAAAGGGTCAAAAATTAAGGTGTTCTCTTTGACTGTCGGCTCTCATGGTCCCCTCAAGTGGCGGAAGTTAGCAGGAAAGTATTCGCTTCAGCAAGATCACTCACAAGGCTAAAAAAATTCTTACCCATTGCAATAAACCTTCACTTGCCCAATCTTAACTCCTTCCTGTCCTTGACTATGCTGAATTATGCTATCTCAATCTTTCTGAAGATCTACTAAATAAACTTGAGCGCCTTCAAAATTTCCGTATCAGGTTCATATTTGGCTTACGCAAAGGCTTATGACCACATCTCCTCTTTCCGTGCACAACTGAAGTGGCTTCCAATCAGGCTTCGTCGCAACTATCACATTCTCACACTACTTTTTTCTATACTTTTCATCCCTTCTACTTCTCAGTATCTTAAAGACCGCTTCACCTTTTTTCATCAGAATAACACTCACACTTCCCGTAGTCTAAAAAATTGCCCTTCGCCTCAATACTCCTATTAATATGACTGCCTACTCTAAATCCTTTACAGTTCAAATCATTCGTCTGTGGACTGCTTTACCCGTTAACATACGCACCTCACAAACAATAGGTACCTTTAAAACGATCTTGAAGAAGTACTATTTCTCTTCATAACTTTGTATATAATAATTTTCATTTTAATCAAGCTATTTTATATAGGTAAATGTATATCATCTTTATTATTTATTAATTTTGTGTAATATTATATTATGTACAAGTTTATAGTTTATGTATGTATGTAGTTTTTTTATTATTATACATATTATACATCTGTTAGGTAAAATCTGTTGGGCGCTACCCACCTGATTCCAGGATTTTACCTTTCACTACCCAAAGGTTGGCTGGATGAGAATAGTTAGCGATAAGGCCGCCTTTGCTCAACAAATTCATAATGTATGTTCTTCTACATATGTATTTTTTATGGGCAATAAAGATAATTTGTATTGTATTGTATATTTGATGTATAAATTTGCTTTAAATCCCTAAAAGTAACTAATAAATAAAGATAAATAAGATTCTCACTCTCTCTCTCTCTCTCTCTCTGTGTGTGTATGTTATCGTAACATGATTTTAGAACCTTGTAATGAGGTAAGATTTGTCACAAATATAAGATTTCATGAACCACGATCATTATTTTCTAAGCAGATGACACATGAGTACATTACATACACTTAAAGATCTTTTTCTGGAGCCCATTAAAAATTAATACTATTTTTCTATTTCTCTATAAAATTACATGACATAAAATCTTTAGGGACATCTGCTTTGAAAAAGTGTGTTGGTAAAAACTTAGAAAGATCTTTAATCGACAAGTCATTATTGAGTTAAAATGGTGCTATTACGATGGTTTTTATAGAATAGTATCTGATATAGTTTTTACATTTAAAGAAATTTTGTATGAAATTTAACCTTTTACCTAACTCTGTTTTATGGTCTCGGGCTCCGAGCATGACACAGAGAGGCCGTACCCTCAAATTTACTGACCCAGCTCATCCAGTCGACTGAATTATTTCATTCTCTATCACTAAAATCAAACAATAAGGAAATATGATGTTTTGTTTCTCGCGATAGTTTATACCAAAATACTGGAAGATTCTTCAGATTTGATTGTTCACTAGGAAAATGTTGGGTTCACGATTTTCATTTACTGTACCGTCACCGTCACGCATTATAAAGGAAAAAAAATTACATCCCGGAGAATTAGGTAAAGACTAAAATCACAGTATTTCCTAAAGTAACGCCTGTACAATATGTCTAAGTAATAAAGAATGGTCACTATGATGTTTTAACAAATTTGGACAAAGCTGCCAGGACACCAGTATAAATTGTCGTTTACATGATTAAGTGCTAAGTTACGACGCCCACAGCGCGCGCGCAGCGTGATCCAGTCCCCATTCACTGCTCCACAGATAATATTACCTTACTGCCGAAAATATCAAATCGACAGGAAGATGTTATCGCTGCGGAATGTTATAAAATTGAATATTTTCATATATTAAGTGGGCACTAAGGCATTACCCCTGCGGTGCATCTCTTCCGGCGTATACGCTTCTCATTCTCCGTGTCAGGGTTGCTTACACCTGAAATACTCGTAATAATGACTAGGAATACTCTAACAAGCACTAAGCTATTTTTTTATTACATAAATTTCCCATATTTTTCTCGTCAGTAGTCTCGAAAGTTAATTCTGAAAAGGCTTTCTGATTTTAGCAATTCTTAACAATTTAATTCGATATATCACGACAGAAAAGCAAAACAATAAATTTCGACTCTACGTAACATACATAATATGGTCAATTCTATCCCTTGTGGGGTAGACAGAGCCAACAGTCTTGAAAAGACTGATAGGCCACGTTCAGCTATTTGGCTTAATGACAGAATCTCTACGTAACTCAGTAAAATAAACCAAGAACCAACTAAATTATGATCTTGCTGTTTCATCTTTAGTAGCAGCCCTGGATCCAAAATCTACTATTCAATTTTTATGTTAGATTTTATTGAGAATAGAGATGTTATTTAATATTGATGTTAACGTCTCCACTTTGAAACATGGACGTTTTTCAGCATGCGTTACGGCCCATTGTTATCGAATTTTATTGGGCTATATATATATATCTAATAGTAACTGAATAAATAATACGTTCTCTGAAGATGCGTTTATTTCTTTTATTTAAGCTTTTTTTGTTATTAAAATAAGACGAAAGACATTTCCCTATTAATTATTTAAACTTCGATTTCTGATAATCAACTAAATAATAGAATTACTAAGTATAAAAACTTCGCAATATTTTCACTTTCACAAGTATGTTCTTTTATCTAAGTTTGCAACTAATTTGATAGCATATTAAATGTATCTATTGGACGATGGTTTTTACTCAAATATATAATCGTATAATCAGTACCACATACTGTTAGATAATTTGCTTGTAAAGACACAAGTATACGAGCTATGACACCTGCTATGGCCATCCTCCCGCCATTGATAGAAATAAAACCTGCTACTTTGAATAAATACTCTATTAAAAAGACATAAAAACACCGTACGCTGCCAAAGTGACCACTTAAAATGAGCTCTGCATTTTGCAATAGATTCAAACACTATTTATCGATCTAAGATGGGTTTACTTACAAACTGGTTATTCTTCACGTGTAATGTAATACAGCCTTATAAAGCTAAGTCTACATGATGTGCAATTTTGTTCTGTGAGTTAGGTGACATTTAACAAAACATCGTTTACATTACTTATAAATACATTTCTTAGCATAATTGTGCAATTTATTACAAAAAGAACAAATATGTCTATCTTGGCAATACTGAACTGCAGGCCTAAGATTAAATTAAATATTTAAGACTTAATGGATTTTATGTCATCAAACAGATGATCTTGGCCTTTCAGTCAGTCTTAAGATTACGGCTTTGTCTATCCCGCAAGAGATATAAACATGGTTATATGTTATGTTTGAATTTTTTCGGTGTAGTGTGTTAGTAACTAAACACACTTTAATTCACATTTTGAGAATCAATATCACTTAACCAAATCAGTCGGCAAATAAAAGTTTTTCAAAAGAGTAACAAACGCTTTTACTAAGCAAACCTCCATAAACAACCTTATGTCGATTTTTCAACAATTTAAAGATACAGACGGAAGAAAATACAAATGCACGTTTATAATCGAACTTTAATTTAATTCAAATATTTTGATGGACATAGCTTTACATCGACCGCTCTAGTGCTTCATTAGTCCACTTGGAGACACGCTTATTAGTATGCGAAATTGATTCCACTACCTACGCTCACTGCTGGCGGCTTCAAACTAATTCAAATGACACAATGATATTTTATTTCTGCCATCGAACAGTTTTGGCTTTATAAACAAAGAAATTAATTGCACAGTTCTCCCATTACCATCTTAATGTTTATGTCTCAATCAATGACGAAATGTTTAAATTATACTAATGATACTCATAAGTAAGGCGATTTAAATGCACATTTAAAGAAAAATCGCCCTAAAGTTCGCCTTAAAAGAAATTGAAGAAAAAGTCAACTCTGCTTATTTTCTTCCGAATAAGTTAGTGCACCTAGGCAGCTCATTTTAATACATGCCATGCCGTATGACATTGCGTAGTTGTAACGAATTTGTAATCGGTCTTCCCTCTAAGCTGAAAACAGTGTACCTGTTTTGTTTGTATTTTTTAATTTTTTATCGGAAATCGCGTCCGTAGTGTCGTACTGAATATCAATTAATAGGCGTCAGTGCGCGAGCTGCAAAAGTGTAAAGTGCAGTGAGGCGGCGGGCGTTTCGTAAATCACGCCCGGTCGCGGGAATCGACAGCTCTGATGAACTGGACCTGGACTCTTCATGTAGACTTACTACCCTTATCTGGTTCTATATTGGTTTTATGTATTTATAAAACACTGATTGATATGCTTTCTGGCCGTCATATCAAAGCAAAGATGGATATAGGGATTTAAAATTAAACCTATATGTGGTTTATGAGATCTATTAACTCTAAACTAAGAGATTCCTAAAGAAATATCGATGGATATCGATACATAATTTTTAATGCGAATTGAGCCGCGAGATACAGAGCTAAAGAATATCATGATGAGTTTGAAAACTATTAGCAAAAATTTTGTCTTTTTTCATAAATATGTAATTACTAGAATTCATCAAGGAATGTGGAATGAAATTCAACAGCATTCTTACCAGTAAATTTGAGTTGTAGACCTTACATCTTACTAAAGGATTAAGGAGGAGAGTAATGTAGTAAGAGATACTATAACACAAAACTTATTACCAATTCCACCGAAAAAGGTGAAGAATACTGCAAGACGTATAAAATAATGTCTCATGTTCTCAATTTAATAATTTTAAATAACTTAAATATGATATTACTATAACAATACAGTTATAACTGAATGAACTGAATGAATATACTCGATTACGAGATCCTGAATTAAAATTTTATTTATTTACATTGTACCAGAAAATTTACAGTTTCGCATACAACTTAATTTACAAGTCGAAATGCGAGGCTGGCAACACCGAAAAATTCATATGGTTCACAGGTGAAAAACAACTTTTTGTACCCAACTTTAGAGTAATTTTAACATCGAGCTTTCTGAATTAATGTAATACTTAAGGACATAAAAAGAAATGTAAACATACAAAGGACACTCAGATATATCACGTGTTTATTCCTTCCCAAGTAAACCCAGCTATAGTACCATGACTTATAGGCTGCGTTTAGCTGGACGGTTTTATGATGGAATTGACATTCAGGTAGCGACATCGCCTAAAAGAAGAATTTCAAATTTAGTACTTGCTTGACTGTTACAATCACCGCCGGAAAGGAAGCAATTAGCACACACTATATTCTTTAATCGCTCCCAGACCAACATCGGAGCATACATGCACAGGACATTGGTTTTTTTTGTGTTTCCTACAAAGGCGTAATATTTAGGTGATTTTAAACTTAAATATTTTTGTATTTCGTTTGTTCAATTTTCTTACGTGTACAATAAATATGCGTGCTCTACTTTGTGCAAAATCTCCACCAACTCTATGGGACCAACAATACATATGGCACGTGAAAATTATTGCCGTACGGATTTTTCGAGAGCATTAATGCAAATTTATCGGGCCGCGCAGCGCTAATTGCGAGCGACGCGCTCTCGCTGATTGTTTTCTCCTTCGATTTATGGCAACACCTATTGCCGATTTAAAGCTTTAATTGTAAACGATTCGCGTGTTTTATTGGATAGTCAGCCTGTATTTATTCGATTGGAAGCTCTGCGTGCGGTTTCGTTATTGATTTTCCGTTGAATGCGTTTGCAGTGGCTCGCCATTTTAAGTTTTCGTAGTCGTTTGCGAGTTCGAATGGCGTGAAATACTTAAAGTGACATATCGAGAACAATATATTTTAACTAATAAAGTATTTCTTTATATAACTGTATATGTATGCTACGGTATTGTATATAATGTTAATATAATGGTATTGCATTGTTAATATAAAAACACTATGATGTTTATTTTGCTTGATTTGAAATTGAAATTTTAATATTAATTAAAGAAAATTACACGAATAATATGAAACAAATAAAAGTTGTGAAAATTGTATATTACCTCTAGTCAATAGTAAAAATGTTAAATTAAGTTACGTCACAATCTCCGCCCAATGGTTAGCGAGGAACAAAGTTGCAGGAGCCGCGGGCGGCGTTTTTCACCAAGTTTTCCGGGAGCGGAAGTTCGGCCATTATTATTTTACGCGGGCAACAAGCGGCGCGATAATATCCTGCCTTTGCGCCGCTGCCTGCCGGCCATTAATGGTCGAACGTGTCTTCTTACTTCTCGCTTAATAGGTGTAATAACTTAAAAACGCAAGATTTGAATTTTACTTTTGATGCTGAAGGCGATTTACCTAAAAAGAAGTGAAGGTTGTGTTTAATGATGAAGGCGAGATGTGGGCATACAATAAAGATTTACCTAAACTGATTTTACCAATGACTGATAAATAAAAATATTTGCCTATGAAAGTTATTTCGCGCCTCTTTCCCGAAAGGCTCGATCATCTGTTGGTCTGATCTATTGCAGGGACATCTTTTGATTGTACATGTATACAATCACGTCTTTATCCCTTTCAGGGTAGATAGATCTAGTTTTGAAAAGACTGTAAGGCCACGTTCAGCTGTATGGCTATGTGGCGACATCTCTCCGCCACACGTCGCAACAGCCAATAACACAACAACTATCGATCATCGCGAAGAAATTGACGCGCTCAATCAATAGCAGCTAAAAATCAAAATCGCGCAAACAAATATTTCACAGATTGGAGCTTAAATACAATCTCCGACACAACATTATCGGAGCCGCGGTCCCCCAGACATGATATCTAGCCTGGCGGAAGATCTTCCCTTTGGTGGCGGTCAAGCCGAATATACGCTCCCGCTACGATGGTGACCCAACCTTCTTCATCATCAACTCCAATCCTCATCATTATTACTCCTCACTCTGCAAGCGGTCTCACAGCAAGCCAGCAATTGGGTATCGCAGCAGGTCCATTGCAGCCAACTCAACGAGCTTCCTGGTCCTGTCTCTCCACTCACACTCGCATCGACCGATGCATCTACCGCAGCCCACGCCTCTTCGACGGCCGCTCTTCTCTCCAGCGTGGCAGCTCTACACGATATTTTATACCGCTACAGCTTTATGATAGAATCAAGATTCAAATATTAGGAGACAGGGTGGGCTATCCCATCGCCTAAAAGAACAATCCAAAGTTACCAAGTTAATTTACATTTCCCTTTACATCTGCTTGGGCACAAAAGTAGTTGGCACAAACTAAATAGAGATACTATGTAGTTGGCACACACTATGTTTTTTCTTCGCCACCCGTTCAGCATAAAAGCTTATACCAAATAAATGAATGCGCTCCTTTTCCCTTAGTCGCCTTTTACGGCTTTTATTGAAAATAAATGAAGTGATTCTATGCTAACGTACCGGAAACTGAATCTAATTTTGTAAAAATAAGTAATAAAATAAAACATAATAAAAAATCTATTGACCTTATTGACCAAAGAGACAGGCCACAGAGAATAATGTTGTTTTCAATTCGGCACACGTCAAGGCGAACGGCGTGTGTTTTGCGTAATCCCCGAATAAGGCTTAGTGGGGTCTAAGCCGGGTCGGGTCGGCCACCTCGCACTTCGTCCCGTAAATCAATCCAGTCTTGCGACGCGGCAAAAATAAGAGGTCGCCAGTCCACAAAATATAGAAAGCTCGAATGAACGACTCCTTTACGTATATCCTCTAGCATTAAATATTCGACTCTGATCGAATCCAATTTGAGGACAAAGAAGGAAGGTCTTTTATTCATTACACGATTGTTGAGGTCGTGAAGAAACTACCAGGACTAAAGGACCAGAAAGATGAGAAATAATCTCCGGTCATCTCCGAATCTCTCCTTTGTGTATCCATTGAACCGGGTGCTTCTCTTCTTCTTCCATCTGGCGCATTCTCACCTCACTGTAGAGGTATCCGGGGTTCACCGTGACCATGATCCTGGATTGATTAAGTCAGGTTTTTATACGAAGCAACTCCCGCAACCGCTGTGCAGGGCCTTTCTGTCAATTCCTTATTTTGAATCGCTTACTTGCCGCCCAAATCCGCTTACTGCCCCGTTCACCCGCTACTGGTGTTCGCCTGTCGGTATTCAAGTCAATTAACTGGGTATTGGTTGGTTTATTGACCACAGACAAAACACTTCCACCGCTTTTACTAGGGAATATTTGTTTTAGTAAACATACAATGAATTCGAAATGCAGAGGATCGACTATTATAAACTATTCGACAAATTATTTCTTGGAAAGGACGCATGGTTCAAACTAACGAGGCTAACTCAATCTGTGTAATATGTCCCGTAATATATTTATTTATATAAGTGAGTTAGGGTTCCTATAACTTTTATGGTGAATATATAGAAACAAAATCTGACAAAATATATTATTACAGAATGCTATGACCATGATAAAAGTAAATAAATATAATAATAACGTAATTATAACAAAAGGTAGATGAAATAACCTTTAAAGCGTTACCCCAAAGAGTGCCTACGCCTACGAGTTATAAGATACAAAGCTATATAATGAGAAAGCTTACGTTAACAAGTTTTAAATGTGATTGTCTCCAAATGCTGCTTTCTCGTGACGACGATGGAACCATAAAGTAAAACAAGAACAGAAAAGTTACAAATTCACATAAAAACGATTAAATGTTTAAACAAATTTCTCTGAGCAAGTATAAAAAGCGAGTGTAAACAGAAATAAAAGAGGTAAGGTCTACATGAATATATGAAAGTTTCACTTCAAATGGTGGACGTTCTGGTGAATGGTCAAGGTAAACCTTGAGTCGAGAAGTTCTATGAAAAGATATAGCCCTTGCGGGGTAGACAGAGCCAGCAATCTTGAAAAAGCATAGAGACAACGTTTGGATTAATGATAAAATTGAGATTAAAAGAGTGACAGGTTGCCAGCCCATTGCCTAAAAGATAAATCCCAAGTAAGTATTCCAAATAGTAGCAAGAATTTCCTTGTAGCTTGCACAAAAACCTTATTTTATGATAGGATAGAATGGTAAATATAACGAAATAACATAGTTGACAGTCCATTGTCTGTTAAATTATTCACGAAATTCGTCGCTCTAGATCTTGAACGCGATTGTGCGATATGGGGAATTACACTCGTTTCCATATTTCATACGCGCCGGTGAAACTCTGATGACAGTCGTGACAGCCTTCAATCGGCTTTTTGTTTGCTGCTGTACTTAATGATGGCTCTTTGTGGACGAAATATCGACGAATAAATAACAATAGTTGGAAAAGCAACAGAAAAAACATAAGATTATAGTATTTTACTGTAGCTAATTGATTTAAAATTACAACGATATCATACAACGTTGGTTTATTTATTTTTTAAACTTTATTAAATAAAATGCAAATGCATACTGCATACCTAATACCTAATAATCTAAACTGGTATACGCCTATATGACTTATTGTTTCTATGCTCCTCGAAAACCTAGCATCCTTGATCAATACCTAGTCGTTACTACATCAAAATTGCTCACTTTTGTTTTTTTTTCTATCGATATTCTTTATCTCTTACGCATATTTAATGCTATATACGGTAGGAATAGGATAAACAATTACAATTATGTGCTTATAAATTTTCAACAGTGTTGCTTACACTTTTACTTTAATTTTAGACTGCGCCTTATATAAGTTGTGAAATTAGATAGTAGACACTATTTGTACTTAGGTATATATAATGTGCGTTATAGATAAACCGTTTTAATAGACAAACATTTGCACTAATTTACAAATCAGAAATTAAATTACGAAACAATCTGTTGCGTTAGTTCGCGTAATTGTTTCAGCGTCCGTCCACGTTCATTACGCCGACGTTTCAATTCGACACATCTTCAGGGTTTCACCTCGCCCAATAATTACCAACACCGTCATTAAGCCGTGCACAACAAAACGTAATAACCTTGCAATTAGACGTCTGTCATTAGGTCATAATAGAGTTTCGTACAATTTGTGAGTAAAATCGTCAAGCGTGTCACATTACCGAGGTGCATTAGGGCGTTTACACAACACGAAATTGAAATGAGCAGTCCACAGATTATCGTGATAGACAAACAAAACGCTTTGTCTGGGTAATAACGCCTTATAGGGGGTGCTGCCACCGCGGTGTCGCCTGTTGTTTACTGCTGCCAAGCTATGACAAATTGTTATCCGAGGGAATTTATTATCGGGCGGTACCCAATGTTTTATTGCTTAATAAACTGGAAGAAATTTGAGAATATTTTTAAAGGACATTCAAGCTTAAAAATAGTATCTTAATGATAGGTTAAATTAAGTACATTTGTAGATATAAATTTTGTAGATATAATAGCTGCAAAAATTAATTACAATCGTTTATGTTTTTCTGAAATCAAACAAATAAATATCTAACTTATCTTCTTTGGATTTATAAAAAAAATATTATTCAAAATTCATTTCATAAACTTTTCATAGAAAGACATATGAATGTTTTTGTAATAATATAGATGTGAATATTATTTTTTTTACTACATAAATTAGTGCATGGTCTCAAATTAAATCCCTAAAGTATCTTATTTGAAGGTTTCAAAGAATATATAATATTGTCAACATAACTTCACCCCGTATACGAATGTCTAAAAGCGGACATGTGTCGAATATCGTCGAATATCCGGCCGATTTCGGCTTCGGAACGATAATATCCACACGTCTGGTATTAGGAGCCGACCTGATAAGATCGTATCGCGGAACGTTAAATAACACGTTTCCTGCAATCATCGTGGTCATTTTAATATAATAATTGTTATATTTGGCCTAGCGGCTTTTCGGCGTAATGACAGCAAACAATCCGATGATTAAACACCGAAAGTTAGGTGAGCTGTTATTTTGGTAATCGATCTTGACACTGATCATGAAAAGAGCACACAATTATCATACAATGTTTTTGTCTTTCACTTTTCATTTTATTTAGCTAAATAGGTACATGAAGAAAGTCTGATCTGAAAACAAAATTTTAGTATATAATTACTTACCTTATTCTAAAAACATGAGAAGCTATTGTAATGACTTTAATTTTTACAATATTTCGTAGCTTAGATTCATTTAATTTTCATTCATTCAAATAAAAATAACTCCATATTATTTGTGGAGAAATGACGTAGGAAGATATATTATTACAACCCGCAACCTTTAAATTAAAGTAAAATATCTTTTGATGAACACAGGTAATAAATATGAAATTAAATGTGATGGAAATAAATGTCGTCACATTACGAAGGTGGGATCGCGCAGACGGCGATCTGCAACGGCCGCGCTAATGACGGCCAGCTTATTGTTTTAGATCACTGCCGCCCTTTAATTTACTGCATCGCCTGTAATTAAGGAAGCAAAAACACATCCATTTCACCCCTTCGTCATATAACTGCATCTGTGGTTGAAATATGGGGCATTTGAATTAACGAACCCGGCGAGCTTTTTTGGATTAGTTTCGGTTCAATGGGATCTTCCCATAATCCTAGCGATAGAAAATTAAACTCACAAAATGTCTTTCACTGACAAACCACTGTACCCCGCTTTGATTGCGTAAACGTTTCAAGCGAAAAAAGTTGTAACGGCCGTCCAATTAGTTTAAGAATCCACACAGAAGCGCTTCGCCGACCCTAAATTTTTCCCAATTAAATGCAAAACTCGGCCGGCACCCGCGGCTATATAAAATTTAAAGTCCATACAATTCGCGCAACACAAATTTTTATTACCTTACTCCGGTAAGTAAGTAAACAAAAAGAACAAAATAGCCAGCCTCAGCAGAAGATGTCGTCCGTGCTATATCCCACTCGGGACACAAGGGTGTAAAAAGTAAAACAATAAGGATTCCGCGCGGCTGCGAGGGAATATTTATTGTTAATGAAAATGGCGGGATTTGAACTAACGTCTTGTAACTAAATACCCTCTCACGGTTAAAGCGGGCACTAATTTGGTTTTTATAGCGCGTCTTTAATTTGATTTGGCGGCATCGCAACCGCTCCACTATTGCCTGTAGGAGCAATCAATTTGGCTGGATTATATTTTTTCCAAGGCGGCGCCCTGCGATCGCGACTCTCCCCGAGCAGAGCTTGCTTACGCGCCCGCAACACGATCGAGCCGGAAAAAAATAAAATAAAACTTAAGCCCCGTTTAATTTGAAGGGTGGTTCTGGGCTATTAAAGTAACACGCTTATGTATTGCAAATTATATTGAAATTTGTCTTCCATTACTGAGCGTCTTCCTCACACAAATGTTGCCCGCATTACGAGCGGGATTTTATTTCTCGCTACGCCCACCCTTGTCTCCCGGTTTTTTACGTCGGAAGTTTGTGGTGCTTTTTTCTCGCTAATTAAAACTCTTCCGCGCCGTTTCCTGCGAGAAACGAGATCCGATCAATTAATTTTTGGGCGGCGTAAGCCATTTAGAAATTTACTGGGCCCAATAAAAAAACAATTTTGTATTTAAAAGGGTATTAAAATGTAATTGATCAAATAAAACTTTGAACAGTCTCTCTTTTAGTTTAAAAAAAAATAATATTCATTTTGAATAGAATATTATATCACTTTTTCATGGGACAGGATACCAAGCAATAAACTCAATTTTTTTTTTCGTAATTGCGTGAATGTTACGTGTTAAATTATTAAAGCTTATTAAGTGGTTTTCTAATGGTCACCCATTTTCGCCACACATTGCTACCAAAATGAAGTAACAACATTTTATTCAATTGTACTCTATCATTTTGCTGGTAGATAGTATTTCATTTACGACATCCTTCATGGCTACAAACAATAACACCAGTGGTGGCTTACGAGTCCGATGATGGAGTCACGCGCGCTATTGTCTCGGAGTCAGACGACAGAGGCTTTCATCTAATATAAGTACTTGATACGCACGGCCCGCAATTACTTCAAACTACCGAAATTGCTGCCTACCTGATGCTTCTGTGATTACTGAAGGGTACCCACAGTGAGATTGCTTAGTCTTGGTATTGACTGGACATTTGGGACGACGCAATAGAATATACGATGCGGTACATGTATAGATCGGTACATTGAGTAGATACTTAAATGTTCTACGCAACACTTTAAAGCAAACAGGCTAATAAACTTGGGATTCGTTTTTTAATCGATGGGCTAGCAACCAATCATTATATTATCTCAATTAAATCATTTAGCCTTACAGCAGAACGCGGTTTTTCAGTCTTTTCAAAATTATCATTAGGTATACGAACCGTTCTATGTAATACGAACTTTTTCGGTCTGAAATAAAAAAAAAATATTTTTATCCAAGTTTGATATCAACTACTGTCAAGTATTTAAGTTAAATTTAGGGCCTACATGAAAAGTGTAGTAAAAAGCACAAAGTACTAGTAAAGGAGAAAATTTTAACATAGACAGGTGACTGACTTAAAAGTCGGTTATGTCTGTAATTCCCCGATCAACAAATAAAATTAAGCTTTCTACAACCGCCATCCGGCACAAGCACGACTATCAACTACTGAAACAAAACATAAAATAAATAATATAGGTTCCAATAGCACTACCCTTCAATCAGAGGAAATGAAGGCTCCGCCGGAGTAATTTGTCGTTGTTCCACAGTAGGCGGCTCAAGCACGCGCCGAATTAAATGGAAATCAATAGCAATCGGCGAACGTGACCGGTGACCCTTACATCTCGCCGACAGGGACCGACCATCGCCGTATGCAATGCAACATTAATACTTATAACTGTTTTTTTTATTTGTTTGTGATCTACAGTAAAATAACGCAAACAGCACTTGCAGTAGCACAGTGCTTTTATTCTGGATTGAGTGCGTCAGGTTATTACAAGAAACAACTCCTATCCGACCCTCAGCGACTTTTGCAGGGGAACCTGCCTAACCCGTATTAGAACATGGTTACACACACAATTTAGTTGCATGTATGTGCAGGTCACGAGGGCGATGGATACCTAATAATATAATAATTTATAAAGAACTTCAAATGCATACATACATGTATGAAATAGGTACCTAAAACATACATGTACTTACTTACAAAGACTTTATGTACGTAGGTAAACAGGAACAAAACATCATAAAAAGCATAGAAACTGGATTCAAGAATTCGACATAATAATAGTCGTAATATTTCTATACATAATAATACTATAATAGTTATATACAACGCGGTATCTTTCAACGGGAGTTGAATTGAACAAATCTTGCTGGAATCACTACTTTCAAACACAACAATGACTGGACCAATCGTAATAGTCTGTGATTACGTACAGTCAAAGACTATTACTGAAACAGGAGTAGGTAACTATCAGAAATTGTTAACCTGGCTCAGAAATTCCAACGACCGATGGATAAGCAGTGCAATACCAATTTTTTTAACTTTATGTGAAAAAAGACATGCGGTGATTTTTTTTATTCACCAATTCATGTAAACAGAAAACATACTTATAGGAATGATAAACTGAAGAAACAATAGTATGTACTGTACATAGATTTCTAAAGAAGATATCTTCCAGCAGACCAGAGCCAGGAGACATGGTGAAAAAAGAGCGTGTACATTTTCAAAAAATAGACATAATATAAAAAAAAATATGTTTGTAACCTATTGTGAAATGGTCTAAAACTATGACTACACTCTACGCTCTGTGGGTGATAAACTAAGGAATCCAAAAGTAAGTATTTTCCTCCATCAAGCAAATGGCAAATAACAGAAATGGTTGTCACTTCAAACATATGTATAATACATTCTATCAAGTATAATACTACTATAATACCTAACAATATTGTAGTCTTTCTAACTCGACATAGAGTTTCTCATTTTTCTATGACAGTCCTAAGGAACACGTACACAGAGAATACGGCCCCACTTCCTTCGATTGTCGGCGTTCGATGATTGATCAATCGGTGCAATGGAAGGTGGTCTAATTGGTGTAATTCCACGTTTGTTTGTACTGGTGACCATGCCGGATTACTGGAATTCTCTAGTGCCTTCTGGATTCTATATTTATCGGCAAAAATGAATCAAAGTTTGGTATTACTACTTTATTTTGGTAGTGTTTGCGTAAAGATCTCACATATAACTTAGTCCACACAATTTCTGTTGTTGTAGATAATGCACAAAATTTCGCCATACATGTTTTCATTTATTACTTACGTCATTATCAACACGTTCGTCTGTGCATTTAAATCCTATTATACAAATCACAATTCCTATCCATAATAACTTTAAATATATTAACAAGTAAACTTAATTTCACATATAAAGGTATAAATACGAGTATATAACATAGACAGTTACCTACATATACCTACCAGTTTTTACAAAAAAAAAAATATTCCTGACTATGCAAGTACCCACCCACCAAACAACCTAATAAGAAAATAAGGTAAATACTCGTACCATTACTATTTAGGTGACTTTAATGTCTCACTCAATCGTAGTTGTTTCTGTTCAGAAAATTAGCGACGATTCACTTAATAGTATTTAAGTTAATGACAGTAATTTCTCTGTTTAAACAATGAACAAGTTACGAGAAACATTATTTTGTGCGGCTATCTGATGGGTTGGGTACACTCATGTCTGAAGCAATATCCGCAAAAGGACAAAATATCGCTGCAAATAAACGTTTAAGTTTATGGACTCGAAAGATATTACCGATTCGTGATCTCCTTTTTCTTTAGTTTCGCCCGGTCGGCCATATTGGCGACATGTGGCGGGAGATTTAGGCGGGAAACGTGCCCCGCTATATTAGATTATGTCGAAATGAATTGAGCGCTACTATTGGATATGTTATTGACGTAGATTTGCGATCGGAGGAACGAACTGATATTTCGTATTGTTATTAAAGACTGGGCGCTCCCGCAGGACGTGCGCGGCGTCCCAAGCGCCGGCTCGCCCGATACGCCACCCTTATGGACCTATCGTTTAGGCCTCTTTATATTTTTCTTATGTAAATACACTTTCATATCCGATGAGCTTTATTTATGTGGGAATCGTTTTAGCGAGATAAGTCTCTCTGTTTCAGTGTTCACCTCTCGCGATGCATGTAAATTTTGTTTGTTTGGAATACTGATTTATTTTATCCCGGGCTTCGCGTATCTTACCTGGTATTTTATAAGCTTCATAAAGGGAGAAATGATAGATGTTTTTGATAAATATCCCGTTGGCTTTGACAAACGGCCGCCTCGGTTAGCTTTGAATTATAGCAAGCAATACGGGTGCTGGTAAACCAAGAACACGTTATTCTGACTTTTTTTAAGTAGCGTGTACTGCCTTGTAATGATATTATTTTTACTTTCTTTTACTGGTAATAACAACAGGATAAACTGAATAATGCTCAATCATAAATCCTTGTACTGATTGAAGTCTTGAAATCAGGGTTGGTAAAAGCATGGTGGTAGTGGAATAGTGTTGGTAAAAAATATCTAGTTCTGAATTTATTATAAAAGAAACATAATAACACATTTTCCATTTCTGCCAATTACTTTTAAAATTTAAGATATACGTACTATTACGGCATCTTTCAACAATGTATGACTACTTATAAGTGGTTAAAGTGAATATACTCGTAGACATGTGTGTTTACATTATCAAATATGTCCAAAGTGTCGCTGAACATCAAACGGGGTTGTGCCAGACCATCAGCGCTGTTAAAGTGTGTTCAAGGGTTTCAGCGCGATAAACAGTAGTACTTCGGAAGCCCAGTACAAGGGAAAAACGATAACAGTTTTACCTACATCTTATGTTTTCCAGTAAAGTAAAACAAACTTTAAAGTAAAACATAATACCTAGTAAACATTCATCATCAGCTAGACCTAAAGCAATATCCGTTATATATGTAAACTCATAGTAATAGACACATTTATGATAAAAAATAATATTATGCCAATAAAAAGCAAAAGATCTTTACCAAGCTAGGGATAGAACGCGAAACCTAATTTTCAGAGATAACATTACTGCGACTGAACTTTGGACTACTACTTCGCCTGTAACTTAGACCACAAGTCAAGGGCGGGCGCACGCGCCCCACGTCGGGCGGCATCTTTGATGTCGAGGGTAGTTACGAAAATTAATAAAGAGATGCATGTAATTGCTTCCTATCTCAGAAGATTAGTGCACTTTTTCTGCTTTTATCTTGCTGTTTAACGAGCCCCGCAATACAAACATTTAAGAAAATTCTTAGTAATTTATCCGTAAACACTCAACATTAAAGAGAAGAAATAAATGCCGCTAATGAAGGCTATAACACAAATTTTATAACAGCAGTGAGTAGACTCTGTAGCTCATAATTATTAGTGTCAAAAGAGACATAATGCATGAATTAATTAGTATTTTTCCCGAATTGATATAGTTTATTTGACATAAGTATTATTTCACTTATTAACAAAAGAACAATCCAAATTAATTACTGCGAGTAAATTATTGTAGAAAGGAGAATGCATAGATCGTGACAAGTGAAAAGATAAAGCCTCTACCTTAACGTTTGGAAATGAGGCGTGATTTATTATATGTAGGTAAGCATGTTAAAAAAATACGAGAGTAATTATAATTATAGTAAGAATGGAATCTCTATTTCTAATTATACTCGAACACTAATTAACCAATTCTTTAACTATTCTCAAAAGAATATAAACTATCTTTAAGCCACTTACAATGAAGGCGTAGCAGATAAGTTATCAAAGAGTAAAAAGTAAGCGTTCTCCCGCGGAAAGATAAAAGCTAAAAGCTTATTACTCGTATCTGGCAATAAACAGTAGCTTAGACTTGTGGTGCCTCATATCAAGTATCTTTTATTAGTGATTAAGTTTATTTTTAAATTTATTAAGTACCTAACTCAAAGTTAGGTTTTAGTAACTTTTTGTTTAACAAATTACAAAACGGTAAAAATAATATAAATGTATATATGCATCTACATTCTGAATTAACAATTAACATAAAATGTAGTTAAGGATAATACCTCGACCAGGTTTATGAAACGCCAATCACATCTATAAACGGTTGAATCATTACTAAAACATTTGGAATATCTCGAGTCAACGAATGAATAATGTTAAAAGAAACCTATCAATAAAACTGAATTTAACGTGTCCCTAAATAAAACACTTTGTTATTAAGTTGACAAGCAACCGTAAAAATGCTCCTTTAAAATGTAAAATAAACAGATCAATCATGTTAAAGCGATCCCACCGGGCTCGCTCGATCCCCGAAAAGAAGCCTACGTAAGCGTCTATTATAAAGCACAGATGTTACCACAAGACCGATTTCTAAACCCGTTCCTCTCTCGCAAACGTTTCGCGAACTGGACAGAGAAAGACAACAATAAAATGATACGTATTTTTTATTCTTTTTCAAAATAAGAATTGTTCTACATTCGGTAGAGTGATTGACACGCGGTCGCCCGCGGCACCCCCCGACGCGCGACATTAAGCGTTTCACAAGATGGCCCTTGTATTATTATCATTTTATAATTTATTACGCTAATTATGAAAGGGAATTATTTAAAAATGAAACAAAGGTATCACGGATGCCATTTACGCGCGGTAAAGCTTTGCGGACGTGTGGCGTGCTACTTTTTTAAGCAAATAAATCTAGGAGGCCACATCAATCAAGTTGTCTGATGGACGGGAAGTCCCGTCCGTTCCACATTATTATGTAGATCCGTGATTAAAGCTTTTTTAAAAAATAACGAATTCACAATCTGTAGGTGTAACATTAACATACCCCTTTAATTTGACGTGTAGGACGTAAATACCGGACAGAAAGGGTGTATTTTTCTAATTCATGTTTTTGTTGGAGATATTCCTTTAAATGTTGCTTTATATATCTGGTCCAAACAATTAAAGGGTAATTTCACATCAGATTACACTTATTAAATACCGTCAGCAATATAAAAACACAAGGTACTTTAATTTATTTATCACTTAATTACAGTGCATTGTAAGTAGGTATCTATTGGAATAGTTGTAGCATCCTAAGCAATGTTTTTGTTTCGTGTAAAAATATCGACATGCCGATAATTCATATTGTAGCCTAGATTCATTCGCATGATTTGAAAACCATGGCTTAAAGCTAAACTGGCAAACTAATATTATGTTCATAATTCGCACAATCTTAAGACACAAATGACACACCCATAAGATACTCGTATATACATATTCATGTGCGGTAGTAATAAACCAATATTGTCATTCGGGTGGCCCCAGAGCGGTCGGTCTAATTGAAACTCCGAGCCCAACACGACGTGAGAAGACTGGCCATCGGCTAATCCCTCGGACTCTATTGCCCGGTGCCCCAGATCATAGAACCGAAGGAGATGTGGCAAGATGAACAATGGTTGTAAACCACGACCTTTAGAAATAAAAATCAACTTTGTGTGGTTGATGTGTAGACACTTTTATTTCTAAAGTATATTCTTAACAAAATTTAAAGACGCCTAAAACTAGAATGGGGTATTTTGCATATACAGGGTGACATTTAAAACAACTGCATCTTTTTAAACATAGACTATACCCATGCTTCTAAGCCGTTTAAGCCTATTTTAATTTAAATTAAACGTAATCATTTTCACATTTAAAAACCCTCAAAAACTACGTCACACGATTTATTAAAAACCAATACTACAAAAAGAAATTAAAACTAAACATGTAAATAAATGTGTGAAAAATAAATTATTTTTCTAGTATCAAGATCAAGTAAAGTACAGAGTTGTCGAGATCGCTCAGCTGAATGAATTGTGTCGTTGACCTCTGAATCTTACGCGTCGCTTTTCCGCCGGCCGGGGTGATATGACGTATTTAGGATCGTGGATTTTGACACTTTTATTTTTTTTCGTACTTTCTAAAATATGAACCGATATTATTCTTTTAACGTTTTTAAATATCCTTTAGATGAGTACACTTAACAGTTAAATTTATGCAGTTGAATTAAAAGTCACCCTGTATAGTCATGCAAGTAGTCTTTTTTTTTAAATAAATTACAGTTATTTCTCTGTTTCGTGACTCTTGGCTCTGTCTTTCCCGTAAGGAATGAAGACGTGATATATGTTTGAAGTTTCGTATTTTCTGAAGAAAACCTCTTACTTGTGTAATTTTGCAAGAATAATATTTCAGTAAGCTCCCCTTGGATATTCAATTTTATTTCTATGATCTTAACACAGGCCCATACATATCTATGTAATTGGAGATTTCACGAGATAACACTATGACCTCTAATTATATTATGGGACAGAGTATAGCAATAAAATTACTTCTGCCACATTTGTTGGACACCGTTATACATCTGTAAGTAGTATTGCAATCAAATAAAATATTCGAAACCAAAAGTAGTAGAATGAAAATATCGTTTTACGTAAATACCTACATAAAATCATACGCCGGATAAGTAGGTAGGCAGAGACTTCATCTTTCTAATGCAATGAACACTGCACAACCTCTGACATCCCCTCTTTCGCATCAACGACGTAATTTGTTTTTCCGAGAATTGTAATGAAAAGAGATTTAATTTTTTAACGCCGATGATATAATTCAATATATTTTGCAATAACAAACTGAATAAAAAGTATAAGTAATAACTCTCATTTATTGATCAAGTAAGCTCAACTTTAGCTAAATGAGAAAGTTGAGTTACTTTAGCTAATCCGTTTAGTCAAGTAAAACGCTATAAACCTTAAGCATCGGATTAGAGATTATCATCATCGACTCCAAAGACCATTCTCCTAACTTGAGCTAAATGGGGCTTTATGCAATCAAGTAGTGTTCTATAAGAAAGTAATTTACAGATTCTCAAGAAACTTCTACGCATGTTTATTTATTCAAGTGGGCTTAAAAAAGAATACAAAAGCTTGGCAATGTGCGCATACTGTATTTGTATCAGTAAAAAAAATAACATTTTAAATATGATACAGTAAAAAGTAATGAAAAATTTACTGGATTGTGAGGGCAACTAATGTTTTGATGACGTGTCTTGAGTTACGTGTGCCGTGTGGTTCTCGGCACCAATACAAAAAAGAAAAGGACCACTCCATATCTTTCCCATGGATGGGACAGGCTTACAAACTTGGGATTCTTTTTTAGGCGATGGGTTAACAATCTGTCACTATTTGAATTCTATCATTAAGCCAAATAGCTGAACGTGGCCATTCAGTCTTTTTCAGACTGTTGGCTCTATCTACCCCGCAAGGGATATAGACGTGACCATATGTATGTTCTTGAGTTACGTAAGTATATAAGTATGATTGCTATCCGATATTCTGACGTAAGATAACTTGAATCTTAGTTTTAATTTCCAAAAAAATAAGGAAATCCCTTATAGTATTTAAATTGAATGTAACACCGACAGTTTCAATCCTAACTATAATTCGTACGATCCAGGAGAATTTCGTGCGTGTTTCGACGCTTTCTGTCACAGATCGTGATCCCATAATCCCGACGCACTTGCAATTGAAACATCGCCGTAGAGCCTAAAACAGCCGTGGCTTAACGCTTCTTGCGCAAAACTTGATGCCAGGCTTCTAATTTGTGATTCGGGTCTTAGGCGCCGAAATAAGGCAAATTCACGAGTCAAATACGCTCGGAGAGAAGAGCTTTGTGAATCGTAGGCGATAAAATTTATCCAAGATATATTTAGGTTTGAAGTAAACGAATTGCGGGTATTTGGAGCATTGGACATGAGAATTGTAGCGTGGGGCCGTTAGACGTCACAAGGGGCTCTTCGTCTCCGCAAGACTGTGTGGCCAGTAGCCTAATCCTTATTTATAGCAAGACGCTCTGCGACGCCTCCTCTGGACCAACTATTTGTCAGGCACCGGAGGTCAAACCTGGCATCAATCTTTGTTGCTAAATTAGCGCTAACAATGGGTCTTTCATAGAGGGTAAGCTAGAAAATTAGTTTATAAAATCGTAACTCAATATTCTTATTAGCATGATCTTGGCGTCAATCCGCACTTCCCTTGACAAGGTGCAATCCTCACCGATATAATTTACGTTCAATCGCGACTCAATTATCTGAAAAATTATCATGTTAATGAAATGATCTGGCTTTTATAATAACATTTTTCAAACAAAAGTTTATGTGTAAATAAAAGCGTTTGTCTAAACCACACCAAATTGCCCACATCTCAATGGCAAGGATGCTTTGTTACATCACACTCCACAATCGCAAATCTCGCCATTTATCATGACAGCTACACAACGATCGACTTCCCCGATTTTATTAATAGTGACAACGTTATCTACTGACCACGTTAACAATACCAAATGGACATAAACTGATCAGCTAAACTAGAACAAAATCACCCCCGACAGTTAGACACAACGGGCACTCGACAAACAGCCGGCAAGCCTTCGTGTTGCTCTAAATAACACGAAAGTTACACTCATCTGTCATTATTACGACTTTATTTTGGCAAGTCACAACAGGGCGGGCGTGGCGACCGCAGGACACTGTTGACCATTACCCCCCTAAATACTAGTGCAGGTTTTTTTCTCATTCATACTGTACTGACCACTGCCCCTATGCGGGGTGCCGAACGAGATAAAATCGTAAATTATAACCCAATTCCATGGCTGTTAAAACTTGACAGATGAAAAGGTCTGTGCTTGGTGTATCGCATCTACATCGTTAACATTTAAAATTAAATGAGGGTACTTTGATATAGAGACATTTAGAAATGATTAACATCCACATTTTGAATTTAGTATGATCATCATTGCAGCGAATAAAATTTTCATCATATTATTGTTATTTTTTCTGAATTAAATATTTTAACGAATGCTTGATAATATTCAACAAGTATTTAGTCGGATTTTCTTCGTAATGTGTTGAAATACCTGTTTTTTAAGTATCTTTAAGTATGCCAGTTAGTAAAACTTTATCTTATGATAAACAGTTCTCTTTCAATTTATAAAATAGCTAAAAAATTAAAAGGCTATTCTGGGCTGCATTGTTCAACTTCAGAAAAAAGTTTCGTCATTTCCTCAGGTAAATGTTAAAGAAAGCTTAAGAAATAAAGTGAAATAAGTCACAACCAAAGAAACAAATTAAAACAATTCCTCTTTAAAAGTAATCACACAGAAGCAGTTGCAAATACTCAGTAGCAATTACATGATTTATATAAACTGAGGAATTTTTCATTTTAGCTTACTGACTACATTCGATCCAGATGGAAAAGGGCTTCGTTATACAAAACAATGCACAATTATTTATTTTACTGACAGGTCTAAACTAAAACCTATGTTAAGGGGCCATATGTCTAGTCAACTAATCAATAAGACCATCTAAGAATGACTTTGCGATGAACAGGAAATGAAGCAATATTAAAGTACAATAAAGATCTGCAATAACAAATAAGATAAAATAATAAATAAAGGATAAAAATTATCCTTAAACCTACTTTAAGTTTACTCTTTCTTATTAACCCAATGCAATGAATTAGGTATTGAAAATGAAACAAAACATGTAAGACTCAGTACAGCGTATTGCGATCGGCCCACTAAATACCTTTAAATTGTTACAGCGCCTCAGCAGACATGTTCTAGTGTTGTGCCCATGCGATTAGGATTATTAAATTAAGACTGGCCGGACCCCCGTCGTTCTGGCCCATTCTGTCGCCCACGGAACACACGGAGTCCTGATTTTGTGCGAGAAAATAAATGCTCTCGACATTCTGTGTTATGACAGCATGATGTAGCGTGTGGTATTCAATATCAATCGGGAACAGTATCACTTTTACATCACAATACGTGTAATGTGACGGTACAATGATTAATTATTGAGTCTGTAGAGCGAGTAGGGATGGCATATTGTTAAAACTCTCGAAGTTGTAAATGTTTAGAATTGTATTACAATCTGGATGCTGAACATAATTTTAAGAACCTTCCTTCATTACTACGAATATCGGATACCTACGTTTCACAACCTAAACTAAATTAGACCTAAATTCTATGTCAAGACAACTTAATTCTATTAGTACCTACCTCAGAAACAAAACTAAAACCTATCCACTTTTTAACTGATTATAAATATAAACAAAAGTGATAAAATTTTTAGAACTAATAACATGCGCGTGCCACAGGGATTATTTCCCTTGTATAAAATAAACAATCGTTGTATTTATGGTCCATGACAAAATTTAAATAAAGGTAGGTTCACACGATGTCGTGAAAAGAAAATTAAAATTTAGAAGATATAGATGATAGCAGCCTACCTGGAAATACATAGCCTACCATCACTTCATTCTAATTTGAAATCCTGGTATGACATATTGTGATGTCACAAGGTCAGATTAAATATATCAGTGGGGAAAAATCACAACATTATGTGGAAAATACATCTGCTCGCGCTGCATGTGAAACCACCCTTGTAATCATAACCTTTGTACGACGCATTCTCGATGCATTCTGACTAATAAAATAACTCATGTCCAATTTATGTTAATACAATAAATAGTGACATAAATAATTTTGAACGAATGCCGAGAAGACAATTTAAATTTATGTAAGAGTGACGTCTTTAAAGTAGCGACTGTTTGAGTGCCTGCAATTGAAAGATTTGTGCCTCGCGGCCCACCCCACATAGATGAGCTCTACTAAATTTATATTTATACTATAAATGGTGTTGAATTAACAATAAATGTACCTACTTTTATGAAATCCCTTATGATCCTTATTTCTAAATTTATACTTAAAGCGAATTGTCAGGTATTTGCTGTCTGAGATAAGCCTTGTTTAGACTTAGGTAATACCTAAATTAATCGAAGATAAGTACATCCACACTTAAATGTGAATAGTTATAAGTACAGTACGTATTACAATTTATTAATAGCAATTTTCATAAAATTGACTAAGGGCGCTACAGTGTACTTTCCTGAAAGTGGCTCTCAGAAGTAGACATAAAACCATACGATTAATAAATGGCTTGACAAGCTCTATCCGATCTTATATCGGGAAAATTGTAAAGTACCGTAACTGAGTAACCATCAAGCATCTTTACTTACGTTTACATACATGCATAGTACTTTCTATTTATTTAATATTTTGACTTCAATTGAATGTGAAGAAAGATAATTAGTTAGAATGGGAAGTCTTCAAAGAGATATTTTGTATTAAATAAATTGTCCCTACAGAGTAAAGGACAATTATGACATTCACATTGAATAGTAGTGAAAGTCTTTAAAACGCCTTCTGTCTCCCATTGTCATGTGAACGGCTACGTTAAAACAGGCTATTTACACATCTCCAGGCGATGTCTGTTACCCGGAAAGTGTTCAGGTTACCACAATAATAATGACATAGTAAAATAATTGTATCAAAAGTACAGTAATTTGTAAAGAAAGAGCGACAAACCCGACAGATGCTTGCGGCCATCTTGTGGCGACGGAAGCTAGTTTCGTGACTTTGCGACCGCAATGTCGCTTTGAAATCAAATTCCAGTAATTCTGCCAAATTACCAACAAAACGGCATCGAAAGTTGAAGTATCGTGTAAACGAGGTGCCGACGAATTACCATAACTCTTCATTAGTCATCTCCACCCTGTAATTTCTGCCAACTTTCTAATTAAAATATTACGGCTCCTATCTTAACGACAATGTTGGGGCATGTTATGATAAGTAAACACGGCAGTTTCCGTTTCAAAAGCTTAATTGTATCTACTCAACTTGACACAGGTTCATTTAAATTAACTATAATGGAATTTTGACATTTTACACTTAGTCTATCGGTAAACTACTTATCGCGCACTAAGCCCTACTAGCAGCCTTCTACATCAATAGATAACCACCTACTTCAAGTGATTAAAATGTCCATGTGTAAAGTAAACTTTCTCAAACTAAAAATAATTTCAAAAAATATATACCTAACAAGATATCTCTGAAATTAATTTTTTCCCCGCTCAATTTCATAGCGAGGCGCCGTAACCGTAAAGGCCATGAAAACGTGGGCTAAACAGGCCGGGTTTATTAATCAAACGGATGACATCTCCAGGCTTAGTAGCATTTTTCTCAAGGATGTCGTGTTCATTTTATCCGCCGGGATGGCGGGCGTGATGAGAAATTAATCCAGGGCAGGTGCCCGCTGCAGGTGCGGGCCTGGCCAATTTGCTTCAACGATAAGCCGCGCCTGAATCACTGGTCGGTGTAGGGATCCTGAAGAAAATAGACTTGAGGTTGTAGCCTGCAGCCTACGTTAGGTAGCAGATTTACTTAGATTAACAGCTTTATCATTGAACAGTATAAATACTGTATACATTTTGACAAAAGATCCTTCTTTCCGTAGATAATATCTCGATTCTTTATAATAATTTAATCAAATTAGGTAAGTAACATAAAAGTGCAACTTTTGATACTTTAACACAACAAACATTATTTGAAATGCATAGAGAATCATCAAGTGATAAAATAAACCTAAACATGGTTATTTCGTTTAATATTAACATTATTTTGTAAGTTTGTTTTTAATTTTGAAAAGCTGAATAGAACCTAATATGTTGGGTTGGTAGTGTTGGTACGGACTGAACATAAGAAGTGAAGACTAAAAAGGCCTAAATATGGAAGTGGAATGTTTTAGAAATAGGGGAAGACTGAAAAAGAAGGAAATAAGTGACTATTTAGATGGCAAATGACAGAAGCAATCGGAAAAACCTAATATACTGTACCGCCCCAAGTAAATAGTGGGAAACGGTAATGATGAAGAAGTAGTATGTTACGTACATTAACGTAACTTGTAGCACAAAAAAAAAATGTTTTTCTGTCTATCAGTCCCAAATTCGAAATACCTCTGTAAAACATTATGTACTTACCTAAGGTTTAAAATTAGGTACCTACTTAAAAAAATTAGAAAATTGCCATCAGTCCAGCTTAAATTGAAAAAATTTTACAAAGTTATCAAAATATATGAATGAAATAAAAAAGACCGACCGTGTGGTTCCCGGCATGACCGTGTGGTTCCCGGCACCAATGCAAAAAAGAAAAGGACCACTCCATCTCTTTCGCATGGATGTCATAAAAGGCACCTAAGGGATAGGCTTACAAACTTTGGATTCTTTTTTAGGCGATGGGTTAGCAACCTGTCACTATTTGAATCTCAATTCTATCATTAAGCCTATTAATAGATATTATTAAATAGCTGAACGTGGCCATTCAATCTTTTCAAGGCTGTTGGCTCTGTCTACCCCGCAAGGAATATAGACGTGACCATATGTATGTATATATGTAAATAAAAAAGCACTTACCCGATATTATAAAAAAACTATTTTTTTTATGAAATTACAAGAAATAATACAGTGATTAAAACCAACCTACCTCTAGACCAAGCGAGAATTCAAGACGGCAGCTGAATAACTTCAGCAATTATTATGTTTCAGTTTGTTCCAACAGGAACGGAAGCGACTGCGGGTAATCCGAACATATCTCAGTACATTGCTCAACGCGACGCAGCGGGACTTAGCGAAAGCCGAGCAGATGCTTATCTCAATAACAGTTTTATTTTATTTTTGCAACGGTTGAGCCGCTCCCGGAGGAGCTGTCTGATGAAAACAGAGGAGGCGTGTGCAGCCACCATGTTTGGAAATACATGCATAAATGTTCCTTAGTAGGTACGCTACTGAATATATATACAAATGTGGTTGTATATTATTCTTCGTGTTAAAAAAATACAGTTAGTAACTGAGTGTGTTTGTAACTAGTTAGTTATTATTAATTCTAATCAATCGCCAATTTATCATACATAATCAGTCAGTGTAATAGAACTTTCTGACTAACGTACAACGCGCAGCTGAAATTACTCAGCGTAAGAAGTGTAATATGTAGATTTTTTGTGAATTCGCATAGGAACAGAACTAGAAATACGTGATTTTAAAATTGCGGAGCCGTTGGCAATAACAACCTTAATATATAAAAAGGCAATAATTAACCGAGATTACAACGCACAGTCCAAATGGCTGGTTTAAGAGATTTGAAATTTGGCATTACATAGGTTCCTTGTGTGGTCTAAGGGCATATTAAGGAGGATTTTCTCGAAATCAAGAGGGAAAGGAAAATAATGCGATTTTTCGCTTTGCGCAGGCGGTGTCGCGAGCTTACTGTAGTTGTCAGTATAAAACCAGCCAAAATTATGAGCGTGAATGAGATCAGCGACAAACTTGCAATGAAGACTGAAGTTTATTTAGTCGCGAATTAACGACCGCGTGCAGTAAACCGTGCTTTGGGATCGTGGGTCGTAAAATACACATTGTGATCTGTTCTGTCGACGTCGCCTCAAGACATTGACTAATTAAATAACAAAGATAATCTATTTAATAACAAACAAAAATGTTCATTATACAATTTTTAAAAATCACGCGTACCATTCTCTTTGGAGCAGAGTACCAACTAGATCGTTTTTCCTGGAGTGCCTTTGCGAAGAGAGCAGCTTATAATGCTCGAAGAAGCTCACTCTCCTCGGTTTTGAGGATATGACATAGAAGAGGAAGAAATAAATGAAGGTGCAGGGTGGATTGAATCAAAAAACTCATTTTGGCTTTAAACCTTGATCAAAACACTAAATCCGACAGTAGGTGACGCTACTGGCGCTACTGTATCCGACGGTACAAAGGACGGTAGTAATAGAAAGGAGTTTTTGCTTTACGGTGTAACTTAGGCACTTAAACCGAATGTTAAGCACTTACTTACTATAGGTATTTTGATAAACGGATAGTAAACTAACTTTATAATTGATTGTTTCCAATAACGAAATATTCCGTCAATCCACAGTAATAAATATATAATTATGCACGAATCCCATTGCACGTTTTACAACCTCCAATCTAAAAACCGATGCGATGGTAGCGGTTAGTATTTTAATGAAACATTTTTCTAAGCAAATTCAATTAGAAACTTTATAGGACGGACTTTTTATTATAAGAACTTATTTTGAAGTAAACATATTAAACCTTATATCCTAATGTACAGTAGCGTTAGTTAAAAAGTGGTTAAAAGTAAAAAAACTAAAAGGTGAAAACCCCCGCGAGCTGACGGCAAAGCAAGCACCACCGCCAACGTCTCGGCTTCTAATTAGATCATTTGCAATAATTGCCAGCCCAGATTGGTTTTTTCACGTCGACAATGTCCCGCGGGACCCCGGAGACACTTGCTCTAATGAACACTTCTAGAACAAAGCGTTGAATAAAAATCCAATGCAATGGTTTGCTGTGCCCTCTTAACTGACCTTTTTATTTAAACCTGGAGTAAAAGATCGGAAACTGCTACGTATAAGTTTAAGTAATAAGATGTGATTTATTTTTGAAGCCTTTAATTTCGGTTGTGTCTGGGAAGGAACGAAGGAGTAAAGAAGTGTCTGTAGATGGACAAGTTGACATTAATCACAACATGCACCTACTGGGCCCTAGCTGCTGGTTCGGCTTATATTTCCTGGCGAGCTCATCATGCAGCAGCATCAGATGTTCGCACTGCTCCAAATACTACCTATATCTCGGCGCTCTGAAAAATAGTTACGAAAAATGCGACGTAGAACCCACAAAGATTAGACCGTTTGACAATAATTTATTAGTCCAAAAATCACAACATGGACCCGCTGGGTTCTATAACTGGTGGTTGCTGGTTGGGTTTGTCTTTCCTGGCGAGCTCGTCACGCAGCAGCACCAGGTGTTCGTAGTGCTCCGCGGAGACATCTAGCAGCTCCACGCACAAACGCAGAGCGGCAGCTTGGCGGTTCTTCTCTTCCAGCATGACTGTATCGGTGGCTTGACTCACGGTCAGGACTTTCTCGACCATGTCGTCAAGGCTGCAATAACAAAATGCTCAATATAATGAGCTCTTAATAAAATGTACTTACGAAAGCACTTATGTATTAGGAAAACACGCAGTTAAATATGTGTTAGATATATAATAAGAAATTAAATAAAGTCAGTTAATAAAGTACTATGAATACGGAAATTTTCTTAAGATGTATGGTCTTATAATTAAATATATCAACTAGGCCTATGGTGTAGGTGTGTTGTTTATAAACATTTATTACCTAAATGCGTTTAGCGAACACATTAAAAATATCCTATTAATATAAAAAAATAATTTAAATACCTGAAGCAACTTGCATATTGAGATGCTTTTATTATGGTTATTTTAATAAATCAAATTTCAGCGATATCGCGCAATGTTTTAGGCTGGGCGCTATCAACTGTTCATTACTTCTTTTTGTGAATGTACCATATAGGTAGTTATTAATTATTTTAAAAAAGAAATCTTGAATTGATCATAAATTATGCTTACTTCCGCTTTCGAATTTCAAGGTAAAGGCTGAAGAATAAAATCAAGAGCGCTACAACAATGGCATTGAGTTGTGGCCATGAAAGATGCTGCTGGAGTACATGGAACCTAATGACCCGAACCTTGGGTACCACGTCCCACACGGAGAAGTCGGGGATGAGTAAAGTTAATGGCAGCGCGAACACAACGATGGCAATCACCACCACTACCGTATCACACTCATTTTTGTTGCTAGACATCACTTTTGTAGAAAAAATGCTACACTACATTTTTCTTATGATTGACTAATGTTAGACAAGCTTTTGTCAAAATTTTGTAATAGAACTTTTCAGTACAGGTATAAAGAAGTTTTTAGTTAGAGGAATTGAAGCTGCACACGTGTCAAGCATACGGGGGATGTAACTATGGCTCAATTTCAGTACTCAGGTCTGAGCTCAGTGTCTGAGACTCAAACTCTGTGATCTCGTGAGTATCTCAAACTCTACAATCTTAAAGTATAATTATAAGGTCTATGTTGCTTAACCAAGAAGTTCACTGGGGAAGTTCATAAGAACAAAGCCAACACAGAGCATGAAATTCAAACCTTAGCTTGGGTGCTTACTAGCTACTTTTTGTGTAAAGGTAGTAATCTGAAATAAAATTAACTGAAATCAAAACATCAAGAATGAACACTTTTGTAAATACCTGTCAATGTTAACGTCGCAAAAATAGATTCAGGCCAAAGAAGAACTGTGTCCATCAGTGAAACGATCCGGCGAGGTCGCCACTCGCGCGGCATATCAATTTCGACTAGGTACAAACAATAAAATTGGACGGTCTCCGGAGAGGGCTTAAACGATTCGCCGTTTTGTCTCGGGGCCCAGCTGCGTAATGACCGGAGTAGGAAAAAATTGTCAGCAAGAAAACGCGAGGGTAGTTGGGTTTATGTGCACGCGGCAGCTGGCGGCATCGGGCGACGCGCTCCTAACGGCCTCTGCTTACCTCGCAAAACCCGCGCCAATTTTATTTATCGAAAATATAAACCGATTTGCGGAGGGCCGTCGTAAATTCTGAAAGGTTGATTTATGGCGGTTGCAGGGCGCGCTTAAGACAAAGTTGCTTCTTAAGAACTTCCCTGCACACACTAAATCCGTTCTTCTAGTATTCCTCATAAAACAGACATGAAGATAAATATAATATTTTTTTAAATCGGAAACTCCTTCTCTTACAATAGGTACAACTGACTTGCTTACCTTTCTTCTATAAAATAAGTGACAACTATTTATTCATCACAGCTATTTGCTTCGAAGCTCCGGTTCTTAGCATAAGTAGGTATAAGTAGATAGTTGTTAGCGCTTATGTCCTTTATATAATTATCTAAATTCTACGACGAGACTGATACACTTATATTTATGTCAGAAATTACATTTAACGTTTGTATGACATGGTAAAAACTCGTATTCCTCTTAAACTCTCTTAAAACTACCTAAGGTAGGCTAACACTATCAAACCAGATCTTGGCCTCCGAGAAGTTGCAAAGCCTTACAACAGGTACCTACTACCTTTATTTCGTCGCAAGTAAAAACATATTCGCGTGCCACTTATCATTATCTTTCTGTGTAACAAGGCCAAGTCTCTGGATCCCTGGTAACCCTCAAAGGACCTGTAACAGAAAGTGGTCGTGTTTAAACAGACAACCCACGCGATTCAATTAGGCAATTTGAGGGTTGTGGGGTAGAATGCCGCTCCAACACTGAATCAACACTTAAGTAGGTTTTTTATGCACGTTACCTACCTATAAGTGGTACTTATGTCTGTGTGTACTTCGTTTAAGTAGGTATAAGGTTTTATCGAATACAATTTATCGTGGAAAAGATTTTTTCTAATCAGAATCTAAAATAAAAATCATCATAACATTTACTACAATGCGCCCGCGGCTCCTGTCTCATTTTCCACTTTTTTTGTTTACAAATGGTAATCCCTTTTTAGTAGACTATAAAAGGTACCTACATACCAGATTGATCTAGAGATTTCATCTCTTGACCAAGGCTCTAGACCAAGCAGATTTGGCTGTGCGTTGATATAATATCAGTCAATCCGTCAGTAAATGTCGTTTTTTAAACGTAAGAACTCATCACATAGATACGAGTAGTTTAGTGACCTGTGGAACACACAGGTTATGCTGTGTTCACAAGCCACACATCTAACCTATATTTCAACCATTTAACCCACAGGTACAGGTTTCTTTTATTTTCCTATGAATGTCTAGAAAAAAAAATATCGTTAAGTATCTTGTAAATCAAAAGCAGATACATAATATTCCTCTTAAACTCTCCGTGTGCCGTGTGGTTCCCGGCACCAATAAAAAAAAGAATAGGACCACTCCATCTCGTTGCCATGGATATTGTAAAAGGCGACTAAGGGATAGGCTTATAAACTTGGGATTCTTCTTTTAGGCGATGGGCTAGCAACCTGTCACTATTTGAATCTCAATTCCTTTATAAAGCTACACAGCTGAACGTGGTATATCAGTCTTTTCGAGACTGTTGGCTCTGTCTACCTCGCAAGGGATATAGACGTGATTATATGTATGTATGTATAAATAATATTCTAAATCTTCATGCATATTCACAATCGTATATGCAGTAACATAATATCAAGTCAATGTACTTACCAATATGAGTAATGTACCTATATGTAATATCCCTTAATTCTTTATACCCCTGCGCTGACCCTCTCATAACGTTGTAGTAATAACACGCAACCAATTCACTTACAAGAAACCAATCAACAAATACCTATCACGTAAAGTATGAGCCGAACTGATATGAGGACATTAGCCACATGGCCCCCGAAATTACAGGGAATCTAATGCCGCTTATATCGTGTAATTGGTTCCGAATTAATTTGCTTTTATGAAGGGCAAATTGTTTTGGTGAAGCCCCGATCAATTTTGTAAATTGATTAGTGTAACAAGTCTCTCACAGGTAAACGTATTGGGTCTAGCGCATAACTCATATCGTACCACTCCTTTGTTACATTTCATTCTATTTGAAGAAAACTACTATAAATTTAAATGTAAGGTCACATTAAATCGGAATAAAAGAAGACAATTACTCCGATTTGTTTGAAATACACACGGTTAAAAGGGAAAGGCTTAGATGACCCGTTGCAAGGACTACCTTGCTCAAACAGGTAGGTAAGTAGGTACGTTCTGATAAAATGTCAGGTCTACACGGACTACATTAAACCAACGACCTTACATGAAAAGATTTATGAATGAATATAAATCAAACATATGCAAGGCTTGAGTTTCTCTTTAAGGCGATGGGCTAGTATCAAATCAACCTGTCACTATTGGAATCGCAATTCCACTATTGGGCCCTGTCAATCTTTCGAGACGGTTGGCTCTGTCTACCCCGTGATATTAATGTATGTAATATGCAAGAATCGTGATAAGTGTAAAGATGTATAAATTTGTTTTTCATTATGCAGTTTCTAGATTAGATCTTGGCTATACACTACACATTGGGTTGCATGGAACGTGCAGTTTTCCTTAGGGTCTATCAATCTGAATTGTATAGGTTGACCTAAAAAGCGGATTTTTGGATTTTTTCCTTTACACAATTTTGGACGGGATTCATAGCCCTGACCTGACCCTGAAGTCTGTCCGGCCATTACTTAATTATAGCGACCTGGCAACCCTATGTCAAACAGACAGCACCTTTCCGCTTAAATGATGATGATAACTTAGCACCCATGTGCAAATAGAACAAAACAATTATCAGGTAGACGTAGAAGTTATTATTTTACAAGAAACGCGTCTTTATGGGAAGATATTAGTAAGAAACAACGAGAATCAAAAATCAAATTGTAAATATAAGATTTATTATCTATATGGCTACAAATGTATAAAATATCAGTCACCTTTATAGTACTTAAAATATGTTTACACATGTCTGTATACCTGCAACGCTGCATCCATGATCTCCAATCAGTCTCAAAAAAGTAATTCTATGTTTAATATTTTTTCTGATAATCAACTTTATCGGCCCACACTTATAAATTTGAATTTGCATGAACCTTTGCTTATCTTGAGGAAACAATATAATTTATGGTCACATGATATACAAACATCTATAAATAGGTTTTTCAAAAAGTATATACATAAAAAGCTACACTTAAACTAAAACAATGGTTATCACAATACGTGCAAGAATAAAAATATTCTCAGGTTATAATATATGTAATTTAAAATTTTCGATTCGTGTAAGGAAGTAAGAATTCAACAAAAAATAGTCATTGAACATATTTGATTTAATGACCGCAGATCGATTATGAGAAGAAAAGCATAAATCTATCTAATAAAATTGTTTTTTTACTACTTATTTCATTATTATAACCTTGTTAGAGGAAGAAAAATATTCAATCCATAAGAAATATTTTGTCGTAAAAAGTCCAAAAAAATCTCTTTTCTCAATTCCGTAACTAAGACCGTAAATAAAAATATGCCGACAAATAAACGATGGGGAATTTGCAAAATTTCATTTCAAAAAGCCCTCATTTTTCGGCTTGATTGGGGTAAAACTATTTTATATATTTGTTACTATGTATCTTAAAACGCATACTAATCATCGGATCATAAAGTAATCTTAACTTATCAATTAATGACTGTAAATATGAATATTAAAAACCTAGGTAGTAGCTACTTTTTTTTACTGGCCAATTGTATGATTTCGTTAAAAGTTTAGAACAGTATTATTACATTGTGCAAAATATTACACTCCATCAATGTAAAAGTATATAAGTTACCTGCGAAAATTTGGTCTTAGGGTGACCGCAAAGGCCGCACCTCACACACTCGAGTTACTTTATACGAAGTTGTATGCAACTTACGCGGTCACCTGCGATGCTGTCGCCGCACAGTAAATTTTATTACAGTAAAACATTAGAAAGATAATTTATGCTTGATACTGAAGCAAAATATCACAATTAAAATGAAATATAATTTTACTATAAAATTAAATCATTTTATAATTTTTACAATTTTAAAGTGAAACAATATGTGATATACAACGCAATTCTAAAATGCATTTCTCTCAACGAATATAATTAATACGTTTTTCTTATAAGTAAACAAATAAATGAGATTACGCTTGTCATTAATATCGAAACTGACATTTCATGCTTGCAGTGGTTTAGTCATACCTGTGTTGCAAATAATTTTTTGTCGTTATGTCGAAAAATGTGTCTAAAATTTTTTGTGATTTTATAGAAAAACATGTTGTTGATAAATTTTGCTGCAATTGAGCCTTTATAAAATCTAGCTAAACTAAATAACGTGTGTCCAACTGTGTGGAAAGAAAATATTTCGTGTGTCACATATAATAAAATGTTAGTTCGCTTAATAACCCTATTAGAATTCAGATTTATTTCAAACGACAGTGGTAGGCGTGTTTATCTATATAAACACGCCTACCTCTATAGGTACATGTATTTAATAATTGTTTATTGTTATCATTCATGCTATACCTATCCAAAGAGAGAAATATATAATATTGAGATTATTTCCTTTGATTCGCCTTTATTGGTGAAAAAGACCAACTCAGAATATAATATACATTATGTGCCTTATATACACATATAAAAGCTTATATTTTTATATTTGTGACCTTTTTATTTTTATTTAATTTTACGACTAGTAAAGCACTAATTTTATTTTCTCCTAGATCCCATCACTTAAAGGTTGATTGAAGATTATAAAACAAAGCAATAAATTGACCTCTGATATGATTTTGTCGTGTAAAAATACATGGACTTAAAAAGTTTGAATAACATTTAAAAATTCCACAGATCTATAATTGAATTGACAAATTCTTTCAATTTCAATTTTATATTTTTTAAAAGCCAATGTGTGCGATCATTATTACGTTGCATTTTTTGTTTTAGAACCACTTTCATACCAAAAGCAACTAAAATCATTATGATGATTTTAACGCGTTTAAAAGTAATTAATTACAAAAATTTTTACCTTTTATAGAATTGAATCACAAACGCAAAATATTACTCTGATTGTGGTTTTTATCATCTTTTTTAAAACATAAACAAATTCTCTAAAAACCTTATTCTTTCTTCTGTCCTTTTAAGGTCCCGATACAGAATTCCGATTGTTAATAAGAATAAAATCTAGTAAATTACAAAACAGGAGCCCTCATTTCCCGACATTTTCAATGCTATGCTTTCAATATTATGCTACATCAAGTAGATTCTCTAAATACTACATTCACTTCAGAGCACATCCTTTATGATAGAGAGTACAGATAATACTAGGTCTCAAAAACTTATCGCGTTATTGAAATTTTTTTCTTATATCAGGTCATACCTTAAGCAAGCAGAGTTAAAGCTTTATCCTTAAAAGAACTACATTATACTGTAGGATTTAACTCGTCGACAGCGTCCATGAGACTGGCCACTGAATCCACCTTCATACCTCTCTTGCGAAGAGCATTTAACTCCTCAACTAGTTTCGATTTATCTCTGCCTAGGGTCTCCCTGAAATGAAAACAAAACAAGTTTTGAAAACACGAAAATATTAAACAAAACAAACTACCTAAGTGATTTAATAATGTTACTGTTTTTTAAACCAACTTCAAGAATTTTTTCAAGTCAACTGTGTTATTTTATGTATGTATCGTATTGTGTATATGTATTTTTATGTATCTTCTTTGGTATTTATGATCTGATTAGAAAAAATATTTTTTGACTTCAAAAAATGAGGAGGTGATCAATTCGAGCATATTTTTTATTAGTCAATATCACCTGGCAATAATTTTACAAACAAAACGAAACCCGAAACAAGCTTAGGATATCTTTATTACATATTATGTATCTTTGTTGAGTAGTACTTCACTGCTCCATCCATGCATATAAAGCAACTTTTGAGCTATTCTATTAATTAAGAAAATATAGTGTGTGCCAGTTGATTTTATTTCTATGCGAATTGTTAATGTAATTATAGGGAGAGCCTTATTATAGCGCTGGGCTAACAACCCGTCACTATCTCTGAATTTCGAATCCATCATAAAGGCCTTTGTGATTATGTGACATTTGGCTGTCTTTTCATGATATCTATATCATGACATATATATGTATATGATATCATGACATATGTGTGTATCTCAACTGTAAGAATAATACTTTAAAGACTTTGTAATCTAAATCGCGTCACGGCTTCCGATGTAATTTAGGTTGTTACTAAAGCTTTACATCTACGAGTATAATGATAATGTAATGTAAACATCGTAATCTTCAAGCAATAAAAGATAAGGAAGGTAAATATTAGCTTGAGATTAACCTACAAAACTAGTATAATATACTTTAAGTACCTATCATATTAACAATAAACTCCAATCTATAAATATTTTTTTCACCTTTCGATTGTTAACCCGCGAAATAGAGAAGTTGTGCAGATGTTATTATGTATTGCTTGTACCTCGACAGACCTTTGAATTTATTTCAAAAAATCTCAAAAAGCAATAGTTAACAGAAAATCTTCAGTCTCACTACAACTGTACAAAGAATGCCTCCGTTCCAATGACAATACATATATATGTTACTGGAAGCAAAGACTGCATTTTATTCATAAAAAAATTGCAAAACAATGCTTTTTAAAATTTTCACATTAAACATAACAGAAATCTGACTCACCATATAGATATACAAGTGTGCAGCAACGGAATGTAAATGAGCAGAAGATCGCTGTCGCTGACGGCTTCGTACCGGCGCAGCGCTAGTTGTGCCCAGCGCTCCACGGGGCCCGCGAGCGCCCCGCCGCTGGCGCCCGCACAGGCTACGATGCGGCATAGAGCACAGAGCACAACGCGAGACCTGTCTGTGTACACCTGAAAAACATATTAGTAATATTAATAATAGGTCAAGTTATCCAAATTCGACCAACTGGCATGAAGAGTTATGAATGTGGATGAAGCCAAAGAAGTATGCAGGAATCATGGCAAGTGGGATAATATCGTTTATATATATGTATAAATATTTGCTAAAACTAGTCTATGACTAAGCATTAAGACCAATTATTTTAACATTATAAGATATGGTCTATAACTTAATAAATTAAGTTTTGAAGATGATTTTATTCAAATATATTCTTACCTTATTTAATAGTTTGAAACTGGTTTCTAAAATAGACAGGGCTTTATCATACTTCTCTTCATGTATGAGCCTTTTTGCCTCATTTAATTCAGTATCCTGAAAAAATGTTATGGCTGCCGGAGATTCTCTTAATCGGGATTCACTTGCGATCAGCTCTAGCAATGACTCAAAGGCAGAACATCTTGATGATATCAAATCTGGATCAAAATTACCCACCATCATCTGAAATTTTATAATACAGAAAATTAAGATCTAAATTTAGTTTTCATACAAACTGAAAGTTCATGTTGTAAATTATTTTTAAATCTCCTGAGAATTATATTTCTTAATTAATTAATCTTAATCCTAGGATTATTCTTATTAAAATCGTTCAATTATAATTCCTAACAATTTTAACTCCACATTAAAAGATTATAAAAAAAACTAACAGCCTTATGAACTGTGAAGTCTCAAATAACCAATTGTTTCTTTTATCATCATGTCAAATTTTTAGGCAGTTGTACTAGGAAAAATTCTAATTACCACTTTTTTGTGATATTATTTGTCATTCTGAAGTACCTATCCATTATCACAAAGGTAACAGTATAACAATATGATATTCATATGGTTAAGTACAGTATTGAAAAATCATCAAAAACAAAAACTTACGTCATTTAGGTATATGTGCAGATAAGAACAATGCAGGTACTTAAATTTACCTATTAATCATTTTGTAAAGGTAAAAAAGGAAAGTATTGCACAAGAATTGGTACACACTCAGCTAATTACTTACGCTCTATCAAACACAAAGTGCCTAATACGTATACAATATGCATAGGTAGGTAATTAAATAGCTTCCTGACATTGTTCTGTTCTTCATGACGTAGTAACAATGATATACTTACCTACATAAAAGGGAAATTACCTTTCTAGGAAACGATACACCACTAAGCAATGAAGGATATTCCTTTCTCAAGCCATTGTATAATTCCAGAAAATTGGTATAACGCCTTTCTACATTCGCTGGATCTGTATCATACATTTCGTTGACTCCTTTGTTGTTCCGACTTGCTTGCATCATGTATGCCACAAATTTCTTCTCATCACCTTCCACAGTTCTCGACGAAACTATTTCAAACTTTAACATGATTGTTTCATAAAATAATTTACTATTACGGGCGTTCAAATTTATTTAAAAATCTTTATCCGTAAAAACAAACAAAAGCAATAAGTCTATTAAACATCAAAATATCAAAGAATGACTGACAGGACAGGTGACGGGCGTTGGTTGAATGACAGAACAGCCAAAGTGTAACCAACCTTCACTAAAATATTCCCAATATCGTCGTATTGAGTTTTTAGTCTGTTAACTGTCAAGGAAAATAACAGTCACAGGCGTGAACATACCCTCTTTCGTCTATTTTTGATTTATTTAATATGGCCAAAGATGTGGTTTTTAGAATTACTATCTGTCTGCATGTTTGTATTTGCATAACACAAAAACTATTGCTTCGGTTGGAATGCAATTTTCTTATAGGTGTTTTGTTAGATCCAATTTAAAAATTACAAAGTTTTCTCCCTCCACTACTCCCACTAAATTTAAACTATTAATTTTAAATATATAAATTTTAAATTAACAATTAAACACCCTGCCTCGTGGCGAGGCGTTGGAATCTCTATTCAATTTGTAAATATTGTGTTGATTTTATATCAAATTTGTTAGGTTGTAGCGGGAGCAATGATTCGGCTCGATCGGCCACCAAATGGAAGATCTTCCGCCAGGCTACGTGTTATGCCTAGGGAGCCGCGGTTCACCAGGCATAACACCTAGCCTGGCGGAAGATTATCCCTTTGGTGGTGGTCGAACTGAAACATCGCTCCCGCTACAAGGTTAATACTTTAATATAATTTTTGGTCTATTATAGATTCCATTAAGTTGATAAATAATAAAGATATATTTGAATAATATATTTAATATTCGTCCAATTAGGTACCTATAATTATATTTAAAACTTTATTGAACTTCAAAGGTACAATAGGTAGAATTAGTGCTAATAGCATTCTCTACCAGTCAACATCAAGAAAATAGCAAACAGATAAATTATCCGGTGATAATGCAAGAAAAAAATACACAATTGTTTAATTCATAAACATACATAAATAAGAATATAGATAAACATACATAAATATTATAATGAAGAAAAAACAATGTACTTTTCCCTTAAACTTATGCCTGTTGGATGTCCGTCTGAAGTCTTTGGGTAAGGTATTCCTGAGTCTTATAGTTTAAAGAGCAAATTTTACACTTAAGGTTACGCAGATTTTGTTTTACGGGGGATGAAATCGCAGGCAATAACTAGTATTCAATAGAAATCGTCCGTCATTGTCATGGCACCTAATAGGACAGGTGAACAAAAATAGTTCTTTCGAATTTGGAAAAAGTAGGTTTATGTCATTGGTTCTGTTCCGGCTGCCTTTGATACTTGGAATCCCGAAATTTAAAAAAAAAGAAATAATCACGTTCACGTTTCGATTCCTATTAATTTCAAAATTACGGGCAAAAATTCTATGCTGGCAAGCGTGAAAGAATGACTGTCAACGTGACATTGACAGATTAAATTGAAAAGTGACAATGACAATATTTTTGTTCTTTTCTCCCTTGTGGCATTTGATGAAGAATTATGAAAAATAAATCGTTGTGATTGTGACAATCAAACTTCTTCATTTATTGCCTGTGTCGAAATTAAGTTAATCCCACGTCAATCCTCGGTTGTCCTCGTTCCTCGAGTACCAGCTATGGGTGATTTACTTCGTCCATTCTCGGGACTTTTTGGAACAATATCCGTCACCAAATCCGTTATTGTAACACTCGTGCTTGCACTCGACAAAAATCATTAATATAGTCGATCAAAAACACATTTTGGAAAAAGTAATAAGAACCTAAGATAAACAAGGAGAGTGTGGAGGGAAAGGTCGGAGTGGGAAGACCTAGACGAACGTATCTTGATCAAATTAAGGACGTCCTGGTAAAGGGTCAGGTCAACAGTACCCGAAACCGAGCTTGTATGAAGAGAGTTATGAATGTGGATGAAGCGAAGGAAGTATGCAGAGATCGTGGCAAGTGGAAAGAGGTAGTCTCTGCCTACCCCTCCGGGAAAGAGGCGTGATTTTATGTATGTATGTATGTAATAAGAACCTATGTACAGCACAAACGATATTTTTTTAGACTTACAACCCGATAGGACCACCTATTTCTCATAGATTTTATTAAGAGTCGATTAAGGTAATAGCCCACAGACATATACCTAAATAATGTTTTCAATCTGTAGAATAGGCACATTTATCTAGTAGCAAAGTTAAATGATGGTGATATGTGTCTGACCTCTTTTGACAACTCCGGCAACCGTGACCGTGAAGTTAATTTTTTAATATCAACTCAACACTATCACCCTTCTTATTTATAGAGAAATTTAAAGAACCGAGGGACCGTCTATGACCATGACCCAAGGGAACGTCTGGTGGCTATTCAATTCAAGGTGTAACTCCAATCACATCTGACCTCCATAACCGTGTTATCTGGCAAGGAAAAGGGAACGCAGCTTAAATCATAGTCACACATTAATCTAGTTTCCCAATGCAAGATTTCTTTCAATGTAGCTAGTTAGCTAGCTAGTCAGTTGTACTGACTAGCTAGCTAACTAGTAGTAGTAGTAGTAGTAGTTGACAAAATGTGGGATGCTCAAGCGGGATTTCGAAAGGGAATGGGATGTACTGATCAGGTCTTTTCCTTGCGGTGCATAGCCGAAAAGTTTTTGGCCAACAGTCAAAAAGTCTATTGCACATTCGTAGATCTGGAAAAGGCCTATGACAGAGTTGAGAGGAATGAATTGTGGTCAGCACTTTCTATGCATGGGGTGAGCAGTCTCTTAATACGAGCACTGAAATCCTTATATGAGGATTCGAGTGCTTGTGTCAGGATAAACGGAGCGCACACTGAGTGGTTTAAGATTGAGAAAGGCGTTAGGCAAGGATGTGTTGCGTCACCGTGGCTGTTCAACCTATTTATGGATAGTTGTTTGACAGATTTGAAAGAGTCTGAAAGTGGATTAAGGATGAATGAGTTACTCGTCAAATGTCTGCTCTATGCCGACGATCAGGTTATACTGGCGTCATCAGCGGAGGAGTTACAGGAGATGGTAAACTTTACGCATGAAGCTTTAAAAGAGAAAGGAATGAAAGGGAACGTAAGTAAAACTAAAACACTGGTTTTTGAAATGGAGAAAGAAATTACAGCATGTAATATTTTGATTGGAGGGGAAAAAGTTGAGCAAGTGAAAGAGTTTGTATATCTAGGATCAAAGTTTCCATCAGATGGCAAATATGATAGTGATATTGAAAGGAGAGTGAACGCGGGGAACATGGTGAATGGAGCTTTGCATGCCTTTATGAGCAGTCAGAAACTATCCAAAAAGGCTCGACTGGCTGTGCACAGGGGCGTGTTGGTCCCGACATTAATGTATGGGAGTGAAAGTTGGGTATGGCAAAAGAAGCACGAAAGCAGAATAAATGCAGTGGAAATAAGAGCGTTAAGGAGTATGTTGGGTGTGAAATTGAGTGACCGGATAAGGAACAGCGTGATAAGGGAATGTTGTGATGTGAAAGAAGATGTAGTTACAGGAATAGAAAAGGTATGTTAAGATGGTTCGGTCATGTGGAGAGGATGAATGAAAGCAGGTTGACTAAGCAGATTTACAAGGAGAGTATGGAGGGAAAGGTCGGAGTGGGAAGACCTAGACGAACGTATCTTGATCAAATTAAGGACGTCCTGGTAAAGGGTCAGGTCAAAAGTACCCGAAACCGCCGAGCTTGTATAAAGAGAGTTATGAATGTGGATGAAGCGAAGGAAGTATGCAGAGATCTTGGCAAGTGGAAAGAGGTAGTCTCTGCCTACCCCTCCGAGAAAGAGGCGTGATTTTATGTATGTATGTATGTATGTTCTTTCAATGTTAGCCATCAAAATATAATATTTTTTCTCTAATTGCTCTCAACATGTTGAGTTGGCATTCTATCTTATAAGGTATCTACAAGACTGTGTACTTCGATAGGTAGTTAGGTCAGTCAGTACAGTCTACAATTAATAAATACAAGATATTATTTTTAAATTAAATATTTAATTGAATAAATACATATTTATTACTACCTACTTACCTACATAGGTAAGAAGATAGGACATTATAATTTATTCTGCCACGCAGCTGAGGAGGAATACATTTTTGTGAAAAATCAACGATCTATATCGCCAAATACAATATCTATAGTGGCAATAAGTACAGCTACATCAGAAAGCATCAATTTAGGCGCCATTACCGAGAGTGCCATTAGATGTGTATATGAACAAGGTCTCAAATGAACCCTGTAAGGTTTCGATGTACCGTCAGCTACCATATATACACCTAATTCGCCTTTCGGACATTCAACCGCAGCATAAGTAGATCCAGGAGGTACAGGGTAACCTTCAGTGCACAACTTGAAATGATGAATGAGTGATTCCATAGACGTTTTCATCTCTTTCCTAGAAGGGAGACATATTTTGGAGTCGTCGGTCTTAACTTCACCCTCGGGCATTGTATTAATTACTTGATCGATAATTCGCAGGGACTGCCGCAGTTCTTCCAAACGCAGCAAATGGCGATCGTAACTATCACCAAAAGTTCCCACAACAGCATCAAATTCGTACAAATCATAACCATCATATGGGTGAGCAATTCTTATGTCCCATTTTACACCGGTACATCGTAACATAGGCCCCGTAAATCCTAAACTAATGGCATCATGCGCAGTGAGTACTCCGATACCAGCAGTCCTAGCATAATAAAGCCTGTTGCCAGTCGCTACATCTTCTGTTTCATCACAGCGTTCACCCATCTTCATGCACAATTCATGAACATCATCCATAAAACCAATAGGCATATCTTGAGACACGCCACCGGGACGCACGTATGCGCAATGAACTCGAGCACCACACAGCCTTTCAAATAACTCGTAAATTTTTTCTCGTTCTTCGCACATCCAAAAAAAAGGTGTGATACCACCTGCATCTAAAATTGTGCCCGATATATTGAGTAAATGGTTTGCTATTCGACACAGCTCGTTCCCCAAAACACGTATGGCTTTAGCTCTTGGAGGTACTTCTATATTCAGTAATGTTTCAACTGCTATGCAAAAGCCGACTTCATTAGAGATCGTAGAGACATAGTCCATTCGATCCATATATGGCAAGCTTTGGTTATAATGTTTGTTTTCCATTAGTTTCTCGGTCGCTCGATGTAGAAATCCGATGTGCGAGTCGGCCCTAACTACAGTTTCTCCATCCAGTTCCAGTATGAGACGGAGAACGCCATGAGCGGCAGGATGTTGAGGACCAAAATTAATCCACATATTCTGTAGTTTTCGTTCCACTGGTTTCAACATGGAATTGTATATCTTTCTATAGTACTTCTCCGTAGTTTCACTTGGGAACATGACGGTTCCTTCAAACTGTTTTACATACGCTGGATCGGGAAACCATCTATGCCCGAACATAGGATAATTTATTGTAAAATAACGAAAATTGATAGTTTTCTTACAGAAACAACGAACTAAATGTTGCATTTTTTGAAAACTTTACAAAAATAAGAGGCAATTGATATCAATTCAAATTGAACTATTTCTTTTATTTTACTGTAGTTGCCCTTGACAACAGCTTTTTTTCATGTAGATATCTAATCAAAAAGGTTTTTATTATTTTCATTTACTCAGTGCAGGACACTATAAAATTTGTTACAACGCATAGATTTATCATTCACGGGTATTTGTTTTTTTTTTTTATATTCACGCGTAGATGTATACGAATTTCCGTAAATAATAGACTGCTTCCGCGCTTCTACTACAACTTAAAAACAGAGCCAAAAGTCTTAAAATTACTAAAATACCGTGTTTAGCTGTATGGCTTGATGACGGAATTGAGATTCAAATAGTGACAGATTGCTAGCCTTTCATCTAAGTACAAGAAGAATCCCAAGTTTCAGCCTTTACCTTAGTCGTTTTTTACAACATCCTCGGGAATCCTATATAGAGTGGTCCTCTTCTGATGAGCCGTGTGGTCCTGGTATTAGTAGTAGTAGTAGTAGAATAAATGACAAACAAAAATTTAGTTTGAACGTATATGTGTCACCGGAAAATAACAAGAACCGTAAGTTTATAAATTTCCTAGAAAGTTTATTTGAAGTCCACATTTCCGTTAATTGATAAACTTACGCGTAAAATAATAAGTAAGCAATAACGTTACGATGCAACTTTTTTGATCAGGCATATTTTTATTTTAGTACCTACTACTTTAGTATAAAAAATACTTACATATTTCAATTATTTATTCGGTGAATAAATCTATGGAAATTCTTATCTGAATAAATGAAGATAAATATAAAAAGTTATTTCTAACAATAATATACATCGGTATCAAAACTTGTGTAAATGTAATGATATAAAATTCCTTATAAAAATATAATGAATTAAACTAAATTTGTGTTACTTAATTTATTGTAATTTTTGAGGTGTTTATTAAGGAATGTCTTCGATTATTAACAAACTTGTTACATCTAGTTATATAGCATGCTCTTTTCAAAGCAAACCCTTAGGAAACCATGCAAAAAATATATCCACACCAACAATAAAGAGAAAACATTCGTATTTTTGTATGTATGTATTATATACATTAAGGAATAAATTAAGCAATACTTTTTTCTAGAAGGGAAGCCCCACGCTACCCCAACTAGTCTTTGATAATTTTGTGTTCAGTGCATACCTACCTATATGTACCATTAGGCGCTTATTAAATGTTCAAGTTTTTATACATATATCTAAGTTTATACAGTAAAATAAATAAATAAATTAAGATTTACCTACGTCACAGACACCTTTGTTTATCCTTAAAAACAACAAACACAACATAAAACATTCAGATAATATCAGAGAGCAATAAGTTAGGAATTCGACTACTTATGTATTTTTTTGCGTTTTTAATGTCTGAGTAAATTATGATAGGTATTGAGTTTTTTTAAAATAAATAAAATATATAAATTTTAATACCATAAATATATTTTCTTCTGCTATATAAGTAGAACTAAAAAATATAAGTTGGTATATTGCGTATACCAACGTAACGTATATATACTTATATGATCTCATTTTGAATTTAGGGATGCCTGCGTAGCTAAATTTGATAAGGTATGTCCAAAGTAAACAAAGGATTATAAATGAAAGAAAAAGTAGGTAGGTACTAGTGTGTGTTCGTATTAGTTTACTGACTATTGCATCTAAGCGGCAGTTTTATAAAAAAAGGGTCTATAAATAAAAATAAATATTAAAAGTGTAATGTGTGTGATTTTAATATAAACATTATTACATTACACTAACAATTTGAGATACAGTAAATTTCCTTAAAAAATATCGTAGGTTCCATAACAATTAAGTATTTTTCTAAATTGAATGTTAAAATATGCTTGTGTAACATTTTAACAATCAATTAGCTTTATTAAAGTTTTTGTCCTTGAGTATTTTAAGAGCGCAAAATGTAGAAAAATAAGGAGAATGTGTTCGATTATTATATAGGTACGTGACGAGATTAGAAAGACAATAGATAACAGAGGAAGACCAAGAAAGAGATAACTAAACAAATATGTAAGTAAAACTACTTGAATAGTCTTGAACCAAAAAAAGATTTTACCCAAAATTCTCATATTTTTCGTAAATTTAATAAATATCGTCTAACTCACATGTACTAGGTATAATACCAAACTAGGCTCAAATAGGTAATAAGTACCTAATATAACTCTTATTTTTGAGATAAATTAGTATATCTAAGACAATAGAACGAGTATTGTATATTGTTTATTAGTTTATAGACACACAATCACAAGAAATAACTTTCACTTTGTTATATACTAGCAAACTCACACAGCATTTACGGAATAATGAAGACACACAATGCTTTGATATTTATGTAGTACTAAAGGCCGCCCGCGACTTAGTCCGCGTGGAAACCCTATCATAACGTAACAATCAATCCCGCTGGAACTCCGGGATAAAAAGTATCCTATAGTATGTTATTTTGGGTATTCAGCGTAATCAGTTAAGTTGTATTTGCGTGAAAGAGTTACAAACACCCATACATACATACCCCAAACATTCGCATTTATAATATAAGGATAGTTTTAAGCTCGTCTATTAAATGTCTTAAAATATCACAATAAGCGTCATACACATATAACATATTGGTCCTTTATATATTTGTATATTATGTACATAACAAAACAATTTCTTTTCAATCAATTCGACAACTTCTCTAATGAATCTACATAAATACATGAGCAAAGTTTTTGTAGGAACCTTAGAACGCCAGTGGAAAATTTATTGTAGGCGTCGGGTTTGTTCTCCCATTTAACACAAAGATAATATACTGGTATACCAGAAAGGAGTATGGCTATCCCAATGGCTGTGTCCTTTGGGTTTGTGATAGCTGGAATAATGACTAAGCATCCGATAGCAATGAGGAAGAGGAGTGGTATGATAATGTTGACTTTGATAGGGCGTGGAAGGTCAGGCTTGGTCCGCCTGAGCCACAGCATGCCCACAACGGAGGCTCCTACTGAGAGCCAGAGTATCTGTGAGAAGTAGTTGATTAGATCGAACACGTTGCTCGTTGTCAACATGAGAAGGGAGAAGAAACACTGGAAAACAGAAAAAGACAAAATGAGTTAAATTTTATAGCAACTTCACAGTAAGGCGGTAAAATTAACCTGGTTCTGAAATTTGATCAATAAAAATATAAGTATAACTGAAACCTAAACAATTGGGGAGAAAACCAACAAAACTTGAATTAGATTTAAAAGAAGAAATAATAATCAATTTTAACTCACCGTGAATATCAGTGATGGTATCGGTGTCTGCTTATCAATATGGAAAAGTGAGAAGAAAGCAGGCATATGTCCCTCTTGTGCTCCCGTGGCGAACAGCCGTGCTGATGTGAAGAGAACTCCATTGACCCCGCCGAAAGTGGACAACGCCACGAATACTGGTATCAGCCAGCTCCATCCTCCAAAGAGGTGGTCTCCGAATATCTGAAATATTGTATCTATGTGCTTTCTACTACACGGCGTGGGAGATACCTGGACCACATCCCATAAAGGCGAGGTGTACAGCTATCTCCTGATCCACCGTACTTTGTACCCATAAGAAGGTTAGAAGGGGCAGAGAGAAGAAATCTTAAGATAAAACTAAACGGATTTATTCTTTTCTATCTTTGAGTGTCGATAAATCAAGTTGCGTAAAGAATATTTCTTAAAAAACTTAAATCCTCTTTTTATTATATATCTTACTGTGTTACCTATTTATGTTTCTGATCTCCTAATTACGTAGATATACATTATAACCACCAACCGTCGCGTTACTTAGATATAGTTTCGTGTATTTTATAATATTGGGACATTTTATCAGTTAGTTAAATTTCCTAATTTTAATAATAGCTGTGTACCAAGCATCAATAAATTTATATTTGCAAGTTAAGTTTATGGCTCTTATTTATATTATTAATGAGATATATCACTTTGTAGTCGGACAAACAAACAATTAAATTTACAAATAAAACCTACTTGATAAGTTAAGCAAATTAGTACATTGATTTGAGGTTACAATTATTTTGCTATAAGTATGCTGAGTAGGTCAAAGAAACATAGAACTTAATATTTATATGATTATTACTAGTTACGACCACCGACCGTCGGTGATCGAATCGGTAAGGTACCCGGTTAAAATGTTCTCACCAATACATCAAGACTCATCGCTGGAGAACTGGAGAGTTCTTATATTTACGCATTCTAACGTTTCTTGAATTGAGGACCGACAACTCGCTAGACGATTTCAAGTAATTTTGTTTAAATAAACAGGAAATAACTAAGCTGACCTAGGTCAAGCCAAAATTCTTACTTTAGCTACAGGAGCAAGCGACATCAATTCCATTCTTGTGACGACGGCAAAGTAGGCTAAGTTTGCCATCACGTAGATAATGGTGACCATCGGCATGGCAATCCATATGGCACGCGGCAAATTCCTGAAATTAATAAGAATCGTGTGAGAATGCCCAGTATTCGTATCGTGATGACGAGGAATTATACGGGTTTTATTTTCTAATAAATTCGTGGAATAAGATAGGTCTTTTTTAATAATAAATAAATCTTAGTATATAATAATATATAATACTTAGTACATCAAACCTAGATCCCACCTTATGTTAGATGTATAAGTAAATGTGAAACAGCAGAATTTTAGATAAATAGTTATATTGAATTCAGTCAGCTTATATTGGATCACATTATCATCACATAACAACATATAATACAAATATAACCTCATCCTTTAAGGGGTAGGCAGAGCCCACAGCTTCGAAGACTGAAAGGATTTTTTATAACTCCACTGCAGCATCTCGACTTTCTATTTTCTAAGCTTCTTCAATAGTATTATTAATAATTAATTATTATTAACAAATTATAAATATTAATAACCTACGTTAAAAAAATTATCGTTAAGAATTTGAATCGGAACCACGATCATATTACACACATGATTGAAGTCATGATTATAATTATATTTAGAGTAAAAAGGAGTATGTATGTATATACGAATGGAGAAGGCGGATTCCACGTTGGCTTTGTGCCAAACATTAGTCATAGTAAAATTATAATCGTATAAAAATCGCAAAAGTTTGTGTCTAACGAATCACCTTGCAATGCAGTAACTTTCTCAAAAGGTATTTCTCGACTAACATAAAAAGCATACATAAAAAGAAAATGAAAACTGGTTCTACTTTCGCCGTAAGTTAAGCATCGCGTCGAATTTATTTTACATGTACCTTCTTAGTGATGATATTAACAAACAACACAAAGACTGGTCAACAAGAATAACTAGTTCCCAAAATTTGCCAATTATAAAACTAGTATACGTAGTATTTACGTGATACTTTCAGAGTAGGTACATTTTGTCCCGGAAAAGTACCTAATCTCTGCGTGAGAGACAGCCGCAGACGGAAACTAGTCTTAACTGTTTCTTGGCCATGGCCTAAATTCTGTTATCTTACTTTCGTATTATCAAAGCTCTCGTTATCAAGGAACGGAAAGAATAAATTACCATTCATTCAGTCAACGCCTTCTCGGCGTCTATGAATATTTCATGTAATAAGAAAAGTGCTCAATAAAGAACAATTTATTTTATTCTATCGTGTTACACTACATTTTTTGTCTCAGTATTGGGAACTTTAAGTTTTAAATAAATTTATCTCGCTATTATTCAAAATCAATAATGACATTAACCATATACTTATTTACCTAAAATGGTTAATCATACATTGGTAGAATATAGGGAAAATTGCATTCTGGAAATTTAAAGTAAGTGTGACCGTTAACGTAATGTAGGACGTCATTTTATTACTGATTTAATGTTAATTTAGTTATCATCAAGTTTTACCGTGTATCGTAAAGCTATTTCATAATTCAATCAACCAAATCTATCGAGCAACAGTCTTCCATTCATGGAATAGGTAATTAACTCATGAATCACAAAGCTATGTATGAACTTTACTGTCAAACCCTTTCAAATAACTCTCAATCCAACTAAGAGGCAATGGGAAACCTAAGCTATATTTGAGGAACTCTCGTGCGAGCCACTCAATGGCATTTGTCATTTGATTCATAATAAGGTAGTTTTCCACCGATGACCTAAGCGAACTGTCCACAATTCGATAAGTCCAATACGACAAAATGTATAAGTAATCTTTAATTATAGAATGTCAATTTAAACATTAGCCCTTAATACAGTGGTCTATAAGATGATGTTAGTATTGTATTATTTATTTTATATTAGACATCTATATATATAAAACTCTTCCGTTACTGAGTGACTGACTGACAGACAACGCACAGTCGAAACTACTGGTCGTAGACAGCTGAAATTTGGAATGTAGGTTCCTTGGGATATGTAGGGGAGCACTAAGAAAGGATTTTTGGAAATTCAACCCCCAAGGGGGGGAAAAGGGGTAAAAACGTTTCTATGAAAAATCTTATTCCTTGGGTTTATAAACTTGAAACTTGGCATGAACACGTACATAGGCAAGTAAATATGTTTGACATTATAAGTTTTTTCAAACTACCCTCCAATCGTGATTTAGGGGGTGCGATTGGGTGACTGATTTATTAACGCACAGCCGAAACCGCTCGGTATAGGAGTCTGAGATTTTGAACAGAGGTTCCTTTAGTAACATAAGTGAGCACTAAGAAAGGATTTTTGGAAATTCAACCCCCAAGGGGGGGAAAAGGGGTAAAAACGTTTCTATGAAAAATCTTATTCCTTGGGTTTATAAACTTGAAACTTGGCATGAACACGTACATAGGCAAGTAAATATGTTTGACATTATAAGTTTTTTCAAACTACCCTCCAATCGTGATTTAGGGGGTGCGATTGGGTGACTGATTTATTAACGCACAGCCGAAACCGCTCGGTATAGGAGTCTGAGATTTTGAACAGAGGTTCCTTTAGTAACATAAGTGAGCACTAAGAAGGGATTTTTGAAATGTCAACCCCCAAGGGGGGGAAACGGGATAAACTGAGCCGGGGCTGCGGGAAAGTTCTAACGAGATACCGTGGCCCCGGAACGCAAAGGGCAACTGAAGGAACGAGGTGGGTTTTAGTCAGTAAAAGTCTGACACTCCCTTCCGTTCCACCCAGAGCGGGAGAGGTCATTTGATGATTTCCCATCCTTAAAAAAAAGACTTTGTATGACAACTTTCAGTCGTCTCTTTAACATACATAATTATGTACATACATGCATAACATTAATAACATCACGCCTTTAAATCCCTATTTTGTGTTAACACTACCCATACAAACAGCTAAAAGGAAACAAGTGAAGAGACGAAATTTGTCCGCATCCATTTTCACCTAAATTCTTAACGTTAATGAGATTTACTTTTTATTATCAGGTCAACCTAATAGCCTCACATGTACGTATAACTTCGTAAGAATTTTCTTTCAACTCCTAACCGTTGAGGAGTTGTACTTTCCATCATCAGCTCATTCACATGGGATGATGACTATCAGACGCAAATACTTAAACAGAAGGAAATCCTGTAAGGCCTCTTCGTCCTATAAATCCTGTTTTTTTTTTCTTTTGAGACGATGATTTTGTCTCGCTTTACTTTTTCTATATAGATTTGTATGTATACTAATATTATAAAGAGGAACAATCTATTTTTTTATATGTTTGTTTGTTTACACATGTAATCGATAAACTCCGAAACTACTGAATCGATTTCAAACATTCACCATTAGAAAGCTACATCATCCCTGAGTAACACAGGCTATATTTAATTCCAGTTGTAACAAGATTTCAGCCTGTGGAAGAAAAAGCCCTGTCGAGATCATTAAAAAACGCTATATATAACCGAATTACACGTGGGCGAAGCCGCGGGCGGAAAGCTAGTTTATATATAAAAGTACTTAATAAAAAGTTGTTATAGGTATTTCACAATTTTATATTTATCAAATTACGATTCTCTGAATATACCATAGTAGTATCTTTCCGACTTTATTAACGATCCGACATCGTTCCCCTTTTTGGCAAGCCAGTGGCAAACAACCTTAGAAGCATCGGACCGTCTTTTACGAGGACCAATTCGTACTAGATGGATGACGCAACACTCGCCTATATTGCACGTGGTTCATGGTCGACATAAACATGGAACAATTCTTGATTTCTTGGAATTAAATTAATGTTCACAAAACCAGAAACCCCTAACAATACTCGTATACTTTAAGGGGTTCTATCCAATAACTACCGGTAGGTAGATTTTGCAAAGAAGAAAGAAATATGTAGGCACTTAAATAAACCGTCATTTGGTATGCCTCACAGAAATACAAGTTAACCTAATGTAATATTTTCTATGGTTTGTCAAAAAATAAGGTACAATAAAAGTAAAATTTACACTCTCTAGTTAGTCGAACTAACAAGCAACCTTTTGTTGTCTTAAGTAGGTAGGTACTATTAAAATTCAGTGGGTCAAGGTCGTACTACAACCACGTTATAGTATTGTGGTCTTTTATAAAGAGTGAAAGGTAGGTTTAGCAATATGTATTTTCTCTAACAATGCAAAATGTGTGTCCTTTGTGCAGCCTCAAAATATGTTTTCACATAGAAAACGAGATACGTAATGACAACTTATTAAGATTTAGATATACCTACGGTAATGATACCGTGATCTGATTTCGAATAGCTCTTCGTTCTTCAGTGAGAGCTATTCGAAATCAGAGCGATACATCGGGGTAAAATCGTAGAATAGTATCAAAACGTGATCAAATACAACGAAGCTTATTGTGAGACTACGTTCGTATACAATGTTCTATCGCCTTATTCTTTTATAGTTCTTTTACTTGTCTTTTTCGAATTACGTAGGACTTTTTTTGGTGCACATTCTTATTATTGCAGGTATGTACCTTTTTGGGTATAATATTGAAGTTTAGTAGTGACAGGTGCACCGCTGTTAAAAAAATAGGTAATTATAAGTAGTACTTGTCTTTGAACGAACGTACAAAAACTGATTTTTTGCACATAGGTAAGTAACTATATAGTTTTTTAACGATATTGAACTTCATTTTAAACTCAGATCGGTTTTAAAAAACTTTACCTACACGGATTAACTTCGTGTTCATGCTATTTTGGTCGTAACTTTTTATGCGATGTCTAAAAATAGACAGGAATTAAAATGAATCACCTTCAATAGAAAATACCTGTGAATCTAGTTGATAACACTGATAGTATGTGACGTAAAGTACTCGTAGATACGTTATAAACTGTTATCAAAGTATGGGGCATGAAAAAGATAACATATCACGGACACGGAAGAAAAAAAGCATAAGCACTTCATTACTCAGTGCTCGCATATGAGCTATTAAGTTGCTGATATTTTTTTAATACGTTTACATATTCATAAACATTATTGATATTACGGTAGTACAGAGATAATCGTGCACCTGTTGTCATATTGATTACTAAAAATTTAATTGAAAGTTGAAGAAACAAAGCCAAACCAAAAGCCTCAAATAAACTCATGAACTAAATATTTGAACATTTACTGGAATTCGGCATGCATATATCTTATTTTAGGGATGTTTCATTAGCCATGAGAATTGCCACAACTAAATAAATGTACTTACTTGTAAGGATCTTGTAGTTCTTCAGTAACGAAATTTAAATAATTCCAACCACCAAATGCAAAGAGGCCGGAATAGAAAGCTAGCGCTATATTTCCCGCGCTATAGTCGCCCTCAAAAGGTCTTTCAAAGTTCTCCGTATTACCTGTAGGTACCAGATTAATTATAATTAGTTATATCACCCCAAGTCTGGTAAAAGCAGATTCTGTTCTAGCATATATACTATGAAAAGACAACCTCAGTCTATTTCAGAGGAGAATGGAGCATAGGATCGTATTTCAATCCTCAGAAAAGAAGTTCTATATATACAGTTATATGTAGGTAGGTAAGAATGGCCATAAAAGCTTGAATGTATTAAAATATTCAAGGATCCGTTTGATGAATGATTGATCTATTGAATATTTTTTCGATTTCATAATAAATTTTCTTCGTCTTAAATATCTTAAAGTCTTACTTTAAAAAAAATATAGTATGATTAATAGACAGACAAATCAATAAATATTAATTCAATTATCATACAAAGAGCGCTCTTATCAAAGTGGACCAATCAATTTATTGCGTAACACATAGATGGGCAAGCTTTCTCGAAGCAAACTCATTTTATACATAATTTAAGACGGTCTCAGTCTTCGCTAACGACTTGTTGAATACAATGAATAATTCAATGGACCTTCTGTAGGTAACAAGAGCCGAGTTGTGTTAATACCGCAGAAATAATTAAAGTATTGAATTACGACGAACTAAACGGATACTGGAATTATTTCTAGATTCAAACGCGTATCCCTACTTTTTTAAGGCAAGTTGATTGAAATGTTTCTTAGTAAACATAGATAGCTAACCGAAGAAATGATGCAAATGCAAATCTACTGATTCATCATCAACTACAATTATGCTTATTAGTAATCTTAAAACCAGAACAAATTGAGTTCGATTGCATACGGTTTATGCTACGCTGCTGATAAAAAATATGTATGTATGTTGTTTTATGCTAGTGTTGACCATACTCGCTTGTTTAGCTGCACATCAAGTAATTCTGCAGAACTCTATGACGTGATAATTTAGATACTGTTGACTATTCTAAAACATAAAGATAAAGACCAAAAAGCAAAGTTTTACCTGCGCAAATGTAATAAATTCCGGAGATAATAATAACAATAAGGGCCAAAAGTTTGGAGGTGGTGAACACGTCTTGTATCCTCATCGTCCAACGCACGCTGATGCAGTTGATGGCAGTCAGAATACCTGTTGACAAAAAGTTCTTGATTTGTCATATAAATCGCAATATCTTGGATAAATGCTGCAGTGGTTCAATAAGAACCAACTTAAATACGCATAACATAATATTTGGTTGGACGTTGGCAGATGCAAGCACAGTTACTAAAACGCGGCACAAGTTCTGAGAAGAACATATAAAACCATTCATCCAGAAATAAATTTAATTTTATAGGGCTTAATAAAAAGAGAACCTTTATGTAGACAATATGTATATACCTACTAAGCCCGTGTCAAGAAAAACAGTGAAAAAATTACTAAGAAAATAATTCAGTTGAGAAAAGAAGTCTAAAATTTGTGTAGAGTACTCATTTGTATACAAATAGGTAATCAATATTATTATTTTACTTATCAGACGGATTAAAGTTGAGGCACAATGGTTGATAAGATTTTGACATTTTTTACTACCTACCAGCGGAAGTAATCCCCTCAATATTACTCTATCAGACACCAGACAATTGAAGATAAGCTCTATTGTACGAGAAACACATGTTACGAGACGGATCAGCCTAAAATCGTACACATTTTTTTAAAGATATTTTTACATTATCTTAGCTCGTGTTCTCTACGTTATCGTATCTACGATAAAAACAATTGTTTTACGTGAGGAGGTTCCAATAGAAGTGGATTACTGTTGGTTATTATGACGGTTAGCCTTAATATTTCGCCTGTTTGATATGTAAAAAATCTATTTCGTTATCGTTGTTCCATTAGATTCATACAGTTCAAGAAAGGTCGCCGATTTATTTAAAACCAAACCTTTCCAAAAATATCAATAATTTTATCTACGCAAGTAGTAGGTATATTCGACCATTCAAATTTTGTTCCAGTTACACTCGCCTGTATATCTTAGTCATATACCGTACTTACATATAAATCTCAGTTTCAGGCTAATTGAAAGACTCAATTACAGCGTCAGAGCTAGGCAGCATTTGCTAACGGAGTCTCGCTTCAAGATGGAGTAACTTCCCTTGTCAATAATTAGGTTAAGTGGGTGCGTCCGCCGCTCTGCTCCCAAGAGTTCGAGGCGCAATGCAATCAAGGGAATTATCGGATACCACACTTATTCATCGAGCCCGAGATCCGCTAGCCGCCCACGGCTAGCTTTTAAAGGAAATTCACAGCAATTTATAAAATTGTTGCACCTCGCTAGTACCTAACCTACTACGCCCAGCAATAAGCCGCATAATGAGAATTTATAGCTTTATCAGTTATAGAGACTACAAACAACAAAATACAGAAGATATTCCGTAGAGACATAGTAAGTCTTGAAATTTAAATTCAGTTTCGTTTTTAATCTCTAGACGGATAAAAAGCTTTTTAAATCAATGCGCATAAGTATTATAAAGCGTAGTAAAAAGCAGTGTCGCTTTTCTTATCTTTATCATGTTCCCAGTTGCACCCACCCGCACCAAATATTATGAAAATTCAAACGAATTAAATATAGAACGGATATGATGTACTGCACTTAATACTATCAACGATGATCTAGCAAGAACGCCTAATGACATAAGTAATTACAACACCATTAAGAAAACCGATTACAGAAAGTGTAAGTGATGTAAAATGTCATTAACCGATATTATAAACAAAACAAATATTAGTCCTTTTACATAGATTGTTGACAAACTTTCAGAATATTATCATAATGTTTGTTACATTCATTTAATTATTGTCTATAAACTTAATGCCTAATGAAAGTCTAGACTGTTGTATTGTCGAAAAATATTTATCAAAGTGTCGGTTTACGTTTACATATGTAAAAATTTAAAATAAAAATCATTTAGTCTCTGAAAGCAATTATAATCTGATAAATGAAACGGCCTTAAAAATAATTAGGATGCTTATCCACGGTAATTTAAAAGGTAATTTATGACTTCGAATGTGAAGCGATCGCGAATAATTTAGCTGTATGTATACTGTATAGTGCTTTTAGTAGCTACAGGTACGTCTCTATCTCTATCTATTTATTTCATAAATAACACATTATTGTATAACTTTTAGGTAATTAAATTTAAAAAATCTTTATTTTATTTAAATAAGTTTATTTATTTATTATAAGTTTATACATATATATTTAGTGGATAGGTATATGTCTATATATGTATTTCTGTTAGTATATTATTATATTGTTGCTAAAAACACAGTGACTTGCCGCTTTTTACTGAATTATTTAGTTCCTTTATTGTTTTGCCGGTTGACTGGAAGAGATCCCTTTATGGGATAAGTCCGCCATTGCTAGTGATTTGTTTATTTTATAACTTTGTACTATTTTCTTGTTACTGTGTAAATTTCTATGCAATAAAGATATTACAAACAAACAAACAAAAAATCTCTTTTTTTCATAGATGATTATAAAACTTTTAAAATAATAAACTCAATAAATAAAAAACTCTTCGAGAAGGACACACAAAAATTAAATAAGTACATTATATAATAAAGTAAATACTACTAAAGTTTGGTAACGATATAGATCGTCTAAACTTTATAATAGAATAAAATAATAGTGGATCGTACCTGTAGCTACTAAAAGCACTATACAGTATACATACAGCTAAATTATTCGCGATCGCTTCACATTCGAAGTCATAAATTAAAACAAGTTTCTGAACTACTCGTACTAACCCCTGTCAATTAACACTGCATTCGAACTCCGGTAGAGCAAGGCTCTGTTTTGTGCAAATAAAACAAATACATTCATTGAAACTAGGGTATTTATAGTCGCTTTTTCAAGATAAGTTTAAAGCGTCAACTCTACCTCCTATTTTAGATAAGTTGTAGCAGTAGAGTCAAGTCGACTCCACATTGTACCTCAGATAATTTTGCAATTAACTAAAGTTTTTAATATTGATTTCGCGGAGCCGACTTTTAAACTCCACATTATATTAGTTTAAGTTACTAGCTTTAAATGAAACTGAATAGGTTTCCATAAAAACAAATTCATAGCAAAAAGTGAAATATAAAATTTACTCTCCCATACAAAATTGGTTGCTCATTTGATCGGTCTTAGTATGGGAAAGTTTAAATATTGGGTGGAATGGCTGTACATGTTGAAAATTTAATATTTTACTTCAGTTATTTTCAATGATAATTTTTTTCAGTATGATTTTTCGACTCTACATTATGCTTTATACTAGATTTTACACTTGTCGCAGTTATTATACTTATTTTATTATACTATTACGACTTTACACAGCGTGGAATATTCAACTGTACACCATAGAGGATTACACCATATCTTTAGAGGATTTAAATGTCGTCTTTGTCTCTACTCACACAAAATGTAATTTGATGAAATGCATGGCAAGTGGTAATATAACAATACCAGCGGAATAACGAGGACGATTGTTGTGGGCTGTCTATTCAACCACAAGTACTGCAGTGGAACGTTGAGAGTAAGGGTCCAGCCAATAGATCCGGTCATAATCATAACACAAATGTGACTTGGAAGCAATGGGATTGTCGTTTTTTTCTACGTTATTTTATTGCTTTTTTTCTTTAGTTTTATTGTTCGCCTTGCGGATGCCTAAAAACTATCTGTGGAACAAACATCTAGCTTTGCCATTCTTGTCCGGTCCAGGGGTAGTGCAAAAAATCCTAGCTTAACGTAGCGAAAGATGATGAACGTGCGCAGTGCTCTTAAAACTAAAGAAGCTGCAGACAGGACAAAGTGATAACAGAAATGTCGGATAGCGGACCCCAACTAGGACTTTTGCTGCAGATGATAATGTTTACCTTTTTTTACAACTAAATATGCCAACTGTACGACAAGCCTTCTCCAATTCAAAACTTTGTGTATCCCAAAGATATTAGATGCGTATCATCTTACAAACTGTGTTTACGCGAGAAAGACAATGATTTCAATCAAAACATCTTTGTCACCTACATTCTCTCGCCAAAACATCAGTCGCATTCTCAGACTGGTAAACAATTTTATTAAGTTGTCACTCGTTAACGCACCTATTTATTGGATATGGTGATCTTCCATCGTTTAAGTGTCAGAAGTCAATAAGGAGTCAGACCCAGTACATTGCCCGCAATTTATCGCCGGAACCATCCCTGTATATCGATGATTTCATTGCTCGGAGAGTGTGCAACTTTAATTTAGACACAAAGATAGGACACAATGTATCGAGAAATGGCCGTTATCGATTAAATAACCTTAAGAGTGTAACGATCTCTGTTTCCCACGCAGTTGTTGCGTTAAGTATTGCAATATTATACTTCCAACGGGGTTGGGACATAAATTAGGTAAATAGTTATTCCATTTTCTTATAACATTTTGATTCGAATGTAAAGGATCAAACAAGTTTTCAAAAAAAGAAACATTATAATTTACATTGAAATGGCAGGTATTGAAAGGACTGATTGAATTCCAACAAGTCTTACCTTGGTATGGACTATGAATTTACAATTAAAACTAGATACTTTTAGAAAAACTACATTTAGTTATAGTAAAATACAAGATAATTGACCGTCGTCATGTCAATTTGCTATTATGTTATAATTGTTGAATCTCAATACTATCATGACGCCATACAGCTGAACGTGGCTTTTCAGGCTTTTGGCTCTGTATACCCTGCAAGGGATATAGACGTGACTATACGTATGTATACGTAAAATTTTATTTGCGCAATAATACTTATTTGGCCACCTAAATGAAATACATTTATTTAATTAGTTGGCTCAATAATTAATTCTTAGCACATCGTATACAAAGCTGGCGGTTTCTAAAATGAATAGGTATAAACAAATACCTAAACGAAACTTAGCAACCCATATCAACTTTGACCATTTATCTCTAAAGAACATTGTGGAGGCGAAATTACGATAACTTAACCCGAGGACACCTATAAATAATAGTTACTTACATAAACAAACAGCTGCCAGCAGCCGGATCGCGTTCTCAGGCGGGTCACACTCAGGGAAGAAGATCTTGGAGACGTACTGGCCAAAGGTCAAGGCCACGATGGCCTGCGTGGTGGGCCTGATGATGAGGAGCGCTATCCATAGCCTTAGGAAAGCTGGTAGGGGTCCGAATGCTGTGTAGATGTAGGCGTAGTCTCCGCCTGACCTGGTGATGGAGGTGCCGAGTTCGGCGTAGCAGAGAGCGCCGAGGGTGGACAGGAGACCGCTGAACAGCCATATTAACAATGATGCTGCGACTGACCTGATGACAATATAGATTTAAGTTTACAAATTTGTTTCATAAAACTGCCTTAGCTTCATCGTCTTGGCATTGTTTGCGCTCTATTTGGACAGGTAGAGGCAAGACCTCATAGGCGGTCCTACCTCTACCTGTCCAACAGTACATGACCCAACAGTGGGCAAAACTGAGTTTACTCATTATCTAAGTATAGGTTAATTTTACCTAAAAGTGACAGGTAAATGTACAACCGTTTTTATCTCAATATTGGTAAGAATTCAGAAGACTTAACAATGAAACAGAAAGTATAAAAAAAATTTGAACATTTTAGATACCTATTTATGAATATGTACTAAGTATATATTTATATAGAGAAAATAAATACATTTAAAATTAATCAACTAACCAAACAGACTGCGATTTTAAGAAAAACGTTTTCTTTAATCTTTAGTGAAAATAATGTCCATTACATGCTTAGGTAAATACGTGCTTAACTACATTAAACAAACTACTTTGGTATAAGGAAAAATATTAAACCGTTCGTAGAGTACACTTGTACCAATATTTATGTATTAGGTACTTACATTAATAAGCAACCAATAAGTTTTTATTGTGTTGAAGAATATTTTTACAACTACATAAATCAATCTACTGTTATTTAAACAAATTAATAGATTACTTAGAGCTAAAATTTGTACTTACTTACGAAGTTATTTCGATAAATACAAATGAATCCTGACTAATTTACAGGACATACATAACGTTTTCTATTTACCTAAACTTATATACAAACTATGACCTGCGTGCAAGGATTCCAAAGACCATGGTCTACTAGTTCTACTGATGTAAGCTTGTCATTGTGTATTATAAACATGATCTTTGGATCAATAAAGTTGTAGAAAAAGTTGTATATCTTAGAGAATTTATAAAGTTTCCTTTGTTCTTTTCATTTTCTTAAAACCTATACAATTTCAGGTGCATTCTGCATAATCCTTGACTGTTGATTTATAGGTATGTCATTTAATTACAAAAAATAGGTAGGTACTGGATAAATCCATATTTTATTATAAAATCAGATCGAAATTCTTTGAAATAATATAAGATTACCTATGTTATGATTACAAAAAAGTGTAAGTAACTTATTTTAGTTTTCCAAACGTTTATTGCGACAAAGTATGGACTGTAGTACTTATGTAGTAGTTAAATAAATAATTTAATATAGTTACTTACAAAGAACGCAACTTGATATTAAATTTTATGCAAACGATGGCAATGCATTCTCAGAAGATTGTTGTTCATAACTTTTTTTGTTTATGAGTATGTATATATCGGTGTCTATGCTTTGTTCAAAAAGATTAGATAAATTAGGTAAGTACATACCTAAACACTCTTTTTAATTTTCGTATGATCTTGATATCGTTTTGTAAGTGACTTTTGTCCGGGGCTTCCGTCAACTTTGAAATTTATCGGAATTCCTTTAAGCTCTGTGATAGGTAATATTGGTAATTTGGGATTACAGATTTCAGCACATCTATACTAATATTATAAAGCTGAAGAGTTTGTTTATTTGAACGCGCTAATCTCAGGAACTACTGATATACTACTACTATCTTTTCTTAAAACTGTATCAAAATCGGTTCAGCGGAACGCGAGATTTCGGAAACATACATACATACGAGTACATTCAGGTCAAACTGAGAACCACCTTTCTTTGAAAGCAGTTAATAAAAGTAGATATTTTTTTAAAATTAGTAATATTTTCGGTCAAAACTAGGATATATATTCGCATTAAGAGATGGTCTCGAAATTTTCTGTTAAAATTCAACCTTGGACTCGTTGCCAAGTCGGACGTTTAGCGTTCAGCGACCTACCAGTAGATAGGTATGTAAAGTACCTTCCTAACAAGTCCATGCTGTTAGCACCCAGTTTGCAGTTAACCTCGATATAGACAGCGTAGATACAGTATAGAATTATGTCGACAAATCTTTATAACTGCTATGCTGGTCCGGTAGCTAAGAAAAAAAGGTGTGCCACAGCCAGCTATTTACCTGCCTACCTGATTACTTCTCGCAGTCTTGGCCGGCAACGTTCTAACCTTCTGAATCTCAATTCCTTCGTAAAGACACCTAGCTGAGTGCCTCCGAGTCTTGTTACCATTGACTGTCTATTCCGTAATGGATGAGTTTACACCCGCTTCCTGATCTCTTACAAGTTTTAAACCAATAGTTAGGCCCATAAATAATTAATTGAAGGACAACTGTGTGACAACATAGAGTAGCATACTTGTTGCACTTGCATTGTTCAGTAGGTAACTAGTTAGGTACATCTTGCGACAAAAAACGCGACATAAGTTTGTATAAAATCTACCAATGTAAATATAGTACTTAGGTACCTATCATACTGTAACTTTCCATAGTTTGATTGCGGCTCATGTAATCACTATACTTTTGAGGCTCAATCATCTACGTAGCTAGCACGTAAATTAGTTATAGATTATTTTTAAAAAGACCCAGGTTAGGTACCTACCTATAACAGGTAAGTAGACAGGCCGTTATTCAAAGACAAAGACCAACTAAAGTGTAAGACCGTACTTATTCCTTAATTTTCTACCTAAACTTCGATACTACCTAAGCGAAATTTAAATTCTTGTGAAAGATAATGCCGTCATAATATTAAACGATATTTTCATAACTTGAATCAAAATTATATCTTTAATTAAGTATACCTAAACGAATAGGTAGGGTTGTTTTTTAAATACACGACTTAGTTTTCTTACGAGTATTATTTTCTACCTACTTATTTAAGTTTTTAAATCGCAACTGCATATATATTTCTTTCTGAAGTTTTTCCCAGTTACCATTAAAGACACTCGGCATTACTATTCACATGAAATATTATTTAATTTATTGGCAAACTACTTACTACAAAACTTTCCAAAATCCCTTTCCGGCTTATCTATCATAGAAGAAGACTGAAAGTGAAAAACTTAGTAGGTATTATAAACCTTTATGCACTCATGCTTTATGTTTCCATGAAATAAGTACTTACTTAGTATTCAAAAACACGCCGGTCGGAGAAATAAAAATCCCGGAGCCAATAATAGTCCCAATAATGATACCCACTCCATTAAATAACGTTATTTTACGTTTTAATACAACTTTACCGTCGTCGGCTTGGGATTCTTCGCCCATTCCGCAAAAAATCAATCACGCACCGGTTTACACACGCACGTGTTACTAACTGTGAAGTGAATGAATAGCCCGCGGCTGGCACGTTACTTGTTCCCGCAGGATACTAGCCACTGTACACACCACGGATTCTCTTAGACGACTGAATCATTTTCTGTTACCATTTTTACGGGCGAACTAGTAACTTGTTGACGTCAAATGCCGCGATACGACTCCGCCGAACAGTCGCCACGGCGCATGTGAATTTGAGGACTTGTGGATTGCGGGGCGACCGCTACATGTAGAGATAGCGTCGCAAAACACCTATGTACCGGAAAGAGACGCAGAAAAACCCCCTCCCGGGCTTTCGATAGGGACAACTGGCAAACGAGAATGGAAACCTGTGATCTAAAACCTGAAACACCTGGTAAAGGATAGCTAAATAAATAATGTCCTCACTCAACAAAGTGAAACACCCATCAATCATGGGCTTGCGACGAACGATGATGAAATACTCGCCAACGTCTGCGTCAAGCGCCATATGGAAAGAAGGTCGATGCAAATTTTAACAATTTTCAGTCATGGACAGCGTATTTATTTGCTTCAACTAGGTAAGTAAGTACAATTATGGAGACCCGCATGAAAGCGTTTACATTTCTATGTCATGGTCATAATTCGACTGACGACCGTAACTATTTTTAAAAATACTTTCTTGTGAGAAAGTTTTTATACAGATTTAATTACTCGACTCCAAATTCTATTTTTTGATAGATCAATTTTATTATTGTTAGGTACCTACATTTCTTGATATGCATAGCCTGTAAGGCTTTAAGCCTTAAATTATAGTTTATAAAGAAAACGTAGGTTTTTGTAGACTCTTAAATTTCACTGCCGATTGCATACCGCGAAGTTTAGACAATTTGGACACAAATCCTAGATCTAAGCAGGATAAATAATAATATACCTATAGGTAAGTAAAAAAACCCACACGGCTCTTAAAACTTTATATTTTTGGGATTAAAAAATTAAATAAAGATATCATGAACTTAAAAAAAATCTTTCTATTGGGAGGTAGGTCGTTTTCAAAAACCAACTAAAACCATTCCAAACGAATTTCCTCTTTCAATGCCGCGATATATCAACGCCTTCGGTGTCAAAAGAACTCAATGGCCACTTTTAAGTTATGAATGAGTGTGAATGAAATTGAATATAGACCGAAATATGTGACGAGTCTTTTGCCTAAAAAAGGAGGATGTTATTAATTATATTTATTGAATATAAATCGGTCGGTGCGGAAAAAACTTTCACACGCTGTTTTTTACTTCACTATCAGACCAGCATCAAAGAAGGAATTTACCATATTTCCCCAAGTGGAGTTTTGGAAAAACTTTGCTTTTAATTCAATATTAAAATGCTCTATGTAACTTAGGGGATTTCATAGATTTCAGGATTAAATACACCAATAAAAAACGTCCAAATTGGAATGAGCAGCAAAAAGCGATTGAAACTAGATCCTACAAAAGATATCCAATACTCGCAGCGTATTAAATGTTGCAAGGCCCCAAATTCAACTCTTAAATTTTCTTGGGCTTTGCCGCACACTAAGTAGGTACTGTACTACACGGCGAAAAAGCCTTACTTCAATAAAAACACTTAGTTTACAAAATATCACACCAAAGCCATCTTTCATTTTATACGTTGATATTAGAATACGGATAATATTAGAAAGAGCAGTTTTAATTTGAGAACGAGTACCGTTTTTATCTAATCTCGTGTTTGACAATAATACAACTCAGAATCTGATAGAAAAAATGCCGATAAATAACTATTAAAAAAGTTTAATTCCTAAGTTCCTACTAGTGCTATCCCTAAATAATTTATGTCGAATTAATACCCAAAGAATAACACTACACCAGAGCTTTTAATAATTGTTTTAATAGATTTACGGCACACATTTATGACACAAAATGATATACCGAAAAAATTTTCTAAAGAAAGCTCTTATTACCCGTACGTAGTAAGTAGGTATTTCTGTTAGCAATTTTGCTCAAACATTATTGATCCTATTCTATTATTGAATTGCACATATCCCAAGACGGGTTATAGAGCATAATAATGTTACATATGTTTCTCAAAAATATCAAAAAGATGAAGTTATCTAACAATTAATAAACCAAGAAAAATACTTACATATTTTTTTTAAACTAGAGGTTGTCTTAAAACTTGAGATTCTTTTTGTAGTCGATGGGCTAGCAACCTGTCTCTATTTGAATCTCAATTCTACCATTAAGCCTTATAATAGCTGAACGTGGCCAATCTGTCTTTTAGACTGTTGGCTCTCTCTAACAAGTGATATAGAAGTGACTATATGTACATATGTTAATTTTAAAAATTATAGAAATCAGAACATCATTGAAAATATCGAATCGATTACAAAAATATTTCATGAATTCCTAGAATTGGGCAATAACTGTATCAATAATTTAAATTAAGGTACTTACTTATTTCTAGAGCTAACGCTAGACTGCAATAAATTAGAAACCTCTTTTCTGTAAACACAATACCTAGTTTTAATTGTACTTCACGATGATTCACTTCTACTACACAAGTAAAGCTGTGGCTAAGACACAATGCAAATCAGTAAACATGTAATGCACCTATATCACACGCTACGACACTATCTGCTGTGATCAGTTTTTAAAGACATCGCGGGAGACATCCTGAAATAACATGAATTTGCAGCAGCCCGCCGATGCGCCCGCGCCGCGGCGCTACAGTCGCCCGCTTATCCGACGCCATTTTCACACAGTCCGTGAGCTTTCCCGCATCCAGGTATGTACTCTCACACTGTCACTACTGATTTTCATGCAAAAATTAATTTGCCAAAAACCATCACGAGGGCACGAAAGACGACTCAAAAATGATAAAAATGTAAATGATATGAAATTTAATAAACACCTTTCAAAAACAAGAACATTGACCCTCGAGAGCACACGTAATAGTTAGCATGTTTTTGGTTCTTTTCTATGTTTACTGCCTATATTATTACAATAAAAGTTACATATTTAAAGCTCGTCTCTCGTGGTAAAATTATTCAGCGAAATAATATTATTTTTTATGTCTGGGAGCATTCGAGGGCTAATAACATCTAAAAGTGAACTAAGGAATGTGACCGTCATGTTTCGGTTACATCAACGTATATACAGGCCACAATGCACTGCCTATTTAACTGGTCACACTAATTAGACAGTGTTTTATTCTGTTCGAAAGTCAATCTATTTATGTCATCATGTCCTTATTTTTTTAATAGATCAGTAACCATCCCCCGCAGCGGCAGTGTTGCGAGACACGAGTTGTGTCGCAAGTTGTGGTGCCCTTTGCACGTGCTGAAGTCAAAATCTGTTCTTCATTCAAAGGATTGCTTTCAGCTTAGAATTGTCTTAGACACAGACCGATGACTCTTATTCAAAAAACTTTCGAATCGAAAGCAGAATCCATGGATAGACTGCAGACCAAAGATGATAATGGCAAGTCCCTACGCCCCGTAAGAAACAGACGATACACCAGGTCAGTGAAATTTATAACTTTTCTATCACTAGCCTATTATTTTTAATCTGAACATTTTAATGGATTGCAATTTCTTTGTGAGTCACGCACGAAATTGTAGTAAACTGAATTGTAGAGCACTGCACTGTCAAGTCTTCATGCTGAAATACGTCCATAGTGTTTACGCGACAAAACATGTTTCCTTTTATAAAACTTTTAACATAACTTTCAGGCGAAGTTTAGTGGCAGGCCAAAGACCTCAAAAAAGATTATTTACTCCAGAAATCAAGAGATATTTAAAAGATTGGCTCGTTCGGCGTAGAGAAAACCCATACCCAAACAGAGAAGAAAAAAAGTTTCTTTCCAACGAAACAGGGCTTACATATATTCAAGTAAGTGCTTTTTTTTATTACACATGCATGAACCTAGTAGGTATATCGTGTTAAGTTGACTTTGAATAACCCAGTTTTCCCAGCAGTGGCCCACTTAAAAAGTCAAAAAACTAGGTACCTTGTAGGTAGGTACGTAGTCTACGTTTTATTTTCATGTATTTTAAGTATTTAAAATTAAGGTTTATTACGAACATGACCCGAAATCCAAAACCGGACATGGGTTGGGTTACGATTCAAACTTAGGTTTGAATATACCAAAGGGTTAGCCCTTTGGTATAAAAATGCATGCGCACTAGGAAGGTCCATCATTTAAACCTAATATTGTAAAAACTTAGATGTGCAAGTTTTCAACTTTCCGGATTGCTGTTCCTTACACATTGGTTCCTACGACAACCTAATTGGCATACTGCCAAGATTTGCTTCTTGTACCTATATAGGCACTATTTTTGTAACTGCTTTGTTAACAACGACGTCTCTTTACAATTTTAGTATAACGTGTCGTTTTTTATAAGTGTCAAATGACATAGGGGTCTGAGGCGTTACTTAAAGTAGCTTATTATTTCTGTTATGGTAGTTTTTATGCCTAATGCATAAAACAAGAAAAAAAAGAATATTAGTTAAAGACACTTTCAATGATAAATATGTATGAACTATAGATAGTAGTATGAACGACACCATGTCAGGAACTAGATAAGTCACGAATATCTGCCATAAAAAATCGAAACTTGTGATTTCATTTTCAGATTTGCAATTGGTTTGCTAACTGGAGAAGAAAGCTAAAAAATGTGAATGCTGAACGAAATCAACAAACATGGGGACATCTTATACGCACATATAACGACCGTGCACAGGGAAATGTTGAGCAATTTAGCATTTGCTCTGACGATAGCATATGGAGCGAAAACGAACAAGCCAGTCCCAAAACAGGATCGATCGACTTGGCCCACAGTACGAACAACAGTCCAGAACAAACACAGCACCCGGAGTATGATTCAGATTCATCGTCCATTTCTAAAGAAAGAAGCGATAATATAAATAACAACTCTTATAATGTTATGCACGATAATTGCAATCTTGCGGAGTCCAATAGTGTTTCAAGTCCATTACTGCTCAGCAAGTGGTTAGAGAGTGCAGCCCGCTTTCAACCCAGCGAAACCAATTACTCATGGTGGGCGGACGGAAAACGACGAAAGCCGGAGAACAAAATGCAACGAGCAGTCAACACAACCCGCCATGACCGAGATGAAGTAGAGGCTGCAATGGCTCTAACCACATTGGCTAGTGCTACCAGACGTCTAACAGCGCCATGAAAGAACAATATTTTGGAAATTCTAATGTTTAGGTGGTTTGATTTGCGATCCAGCTACATAGCTTCCAATAAACTGTTCCAAATGTGCACATTTCAAAGAGTATTCTTTACATTTGTTTCTTTATATCCTCAAATAAAATTCGATAAATCCATAATATGAGATTGTTAATAAATAGAGCCGTTACTAATGTTCTATGCTGTATTTGTGTGAAACAAGTTTAAAATATAGATGTATCAAAGTTAAACATTACAAATTCTATTGCATCTTTAGTTTCTAAATGGTACATAGATATAATAAAATCGTCGTTAAATAATTGTCATATTTGTATACAAACAGTAACTAACAGAGTTATTAAGTTTGAAATAAGAATATCAGCAGTGGTTATATGATGGGTCTAAATGTAAGTACAACCAGGTTACTCGCGTTAATGTCTGTACGCCAAATTCAAATGTTCTTGCTCAAGTATTACTAATATAAGAAATTATAAAATACCTATATGTTGTATGCAATTATGGTTATATTTTGATCTCCATTAGTTTAGTGTTAAGTTAAAATACCTGCCAAATATAATAAATGTGTTAATAAGTTTCATCTCAATAAATGTTTGTTTAATAAAAGTATTGCCATTAAATTAAAATACCTTTACCCAATACATTAACATCTGCAGCATGACAGCATGATGTGTTGCTTCTGCAGCGCAGCATGACAAGAACCAATTTACACCATCACATAGTGTCGCAGACGAAATGCATTTTAGGTTTTCCTTTTAACATTCAATAGATCCTTTTTAATCTATTTTCTGTCCCTCTCGTGGAAATTCAAACACTGGTCTCCTTTCTCAGTCAAGCACAATGTAGAAAACTTACATGTGTTTTTTGTCTTACTGTCACATACCTTGGCCAGATGGGCCAAGTATATCCCAGAATTGTGAACTTTACTTAGAGAATAGTCTGGTGCCCAACCCTGATTTAGGAAATGTGAGTTCTGAAAAAATAGTTTGGTCCAAAACATTTCTCATCCAGATGTTACATTATGGTGTACTGCTCATGTTGCCACTAAAGTGACAGCTTATGTGCTGGCACCCATGACAAGATTAAAAAAAATATATTAATATAAAACCACTAAACATAGTTCTCTAAATAATACATACTATTTAATAAAAGAATAAATTTAACAGCTTTACATAGCCTATATGCAAATATTAGGTAATCTTCATTGAGATTTTTTCAAGAACTCTTATATAACATTTATACACATCTAAGAAACAGCTTTCAACTCTCCATGTCTTGATCTTTAGGTTTATTTTGAAGTTCCACATGCTTTTCTAAATAGGACACGAGCATCTGTTGACTCTGATTCAATTGTCTAACTAGACTACATCCAGCGCTGTCCAAAACAGCACAAAGCTGACTGCGGGCCATGTCAATGCTGGGCATTTTACTGAATTCCAACAGTTCATTTTTAGACATAAATTTATCTTGAATTATCCCAGCTGAAAATGTAAGTTTAATATATGAATAAGGGGTATAACAATTCATTTTGATGTATATTGCAACAGTGTACCTGGGAAAGGTGAGAAGAATTTACTTTTTAACCCTTTCCATGCGGCTGGCGTAATATCACGTATAACTAAAAACCGTTGGCCACACGGTGGGCGTATTATTGCGTCCAAAACAAATCCTTGTGTTAAACGATTAGACCAATATGAAAGTTGGTTCCCCTGTACTGTAGTTATAAACTCAACAACCTTACGTGAAACGGTGGAAAAATACTTACTTATTATGTATATACGAGTGCATGGTTTACGCCGATAGTGTTGTAAGCTTTTTATATCAAAAGTCTAATAAAGAGAGAATAATATGAATGGTAAGTTTACTACTCTGTCAAGAAAGTAGCAGGAAAAGATCAATAATACACAAACTGTTTGTTATTCATCCAAATTTATTTTATCACCTTCAAAATATGCTCCTTTAGAAACGATACACTTACGCCAACGAATAATCCAATCATCAAAACATTTTTTAAACGCTGTTTCCGGAATTGAGGTCAGTTCTCGCCGCGAATTCTCTTTTATGTCTTCTACCGATTGAAAACGGGTGCCACGAAGTGGTAATTTGAGTTTAGGAAAAAGAAAAAAGTCGGCTGGAGCCATATCTGGTGAATATGGTGGTTGCTCGATGGTATTTGTTGAGTGTTTGGATAAAAATTCGTTCACAATGATGGCCTTGTGCGAAGGGGCATTATCATGGTGCAAACTCCAAGAATTTTCTTTCCACAAATCTGGCCTTTTTCGTCGGATTTGCTCTCTTAAACGCCGCATAACACTCAAATAATATTCCTTATTTACCGTTTGACCTTCCGGCATGAATTCCGAGTGCACAACACCGCGATAGTCAAAGAAAACAGTCAACATGACTTTGACTTTTGAACGACTTTGGCGTGGTTTTTTCGGTTTCGGTTCAGTTGGAAGGCGCCACTCCGAAGCTTGTTGACTAGTTTGCATGTCAAACTCGTAAACCCACGTCTCGTCACCAGTAACAATGCGTTTCATGAATGTTGGGTCGGAATTGACTCGTTCTAGCATGTCCTCAGCGACTCTCATGCGATTGAGTTTTTGAAAAAAATTCAGGTCTTTTGGGACTAGCCGAGCGGCAACATGTTTCATACCCAAATTATTAGTTAAAATGGTACGGATCGACTCGTGAGATACAGAAAGTTCGGTGGCTATCTCTCTCAAAGTTGAATGAGGATTTTCAGTCACTATTTCCTTCACTTTTGCGATGTTAACTTCAGTTGCAGACGTTGATGGCCTACCAGAGCGAGGCAAATCTTCCATCACATCTCGACCGCTTTTGAACGCTTTGTACCACTCATAAGCACGAGTTTTTGATAAAGTCGATTCACCATAATCCTTCTGTAACATTTTCAGTGACTCCGAACACGATATTCCATTGGCAATGCAAAATTTAAGACAAACTCTTTGTTCGATGTTTTTATCCATTATGAAATTAGCAATACACACTAGATATGATATAACTAAAAATAGCACTGTATTTAATGTAAACAACAGATGCAACTCAAACTCCGCGCCAAAATGGAAAACAGTTGTGCCAATCTAACAACAACAAAAAAAACAAAAATTTTAATTTGGAACCATAAATAAATAATCCATTCCCGATACTTTTCTGACTGAATGTATTACTTATAATTCTTAATAATGTGTTTTACCTCGAATCCTTTTGATTTCGATAATATTTTTAAAGATAAATCTTCAGATGAGACTCAAATTGACGAGCATGAACCATATTCGCAACCAAATTTTATCGACGATGATGAGATGTCGCAAAGTATTTTATCTAGGAAACGAGGAAGAAACAATGAAATTTCTCCCGAAACTATTGACGAGGTCAAAGAATCTCAAGTATTTAAGATACCGCAACGAATTTTACAAAATAAAGTGAAATGTTATGATGACTCTCCAAATCCGATAACACCATGTCCAATACAAACACGATACAATGTACAAGATATGTCAACTAGCCAGTTACTTATTGTACCCTCATAAATTAAATTTTAAGCTACCCTCGTTACATTTTATTATAACCATAGATTTTTTTTTAAAAGCATGATAAAATAATATAAAAAAATTTAAAATGAGTATGTAAAAAACTGAGTGTTAATTTGCTTATATGCTTGCTCATACCTAGTTGCCCAAAAAATTATTATGATTAATAAAAATTTTATTTCAATATACTACATAATTCTTTTTTTTATAAAAAACTAGCGACCCGCCCCGGCTTCGCACAGATGCACAGCCGATACTAAATATATCTCTATTAGAACTAACTAAAGGACCGCCCGCAAAGCGGCCAACTAAGTCTTGCTCACTTCGCAACGGGCCGTGCAGCAGAAATCGTAATATTTTAATTTCACCACAACTTCAAAACCAAATGTCCAATTTTAATCATTCAAAGACCAAATATTATCTACATAAACTGTACTTATTGATGAAATATTTATTTTGATAAGGATTAATAGCATGAGTAAAAAAAACGCGTTTAAATGTAGACCAAAAAAAATTCAAGATTTTTAAATAAAAATGTGGTTGTTGTGCCTCACTCGACATAGATAGGTATAGTGTGTCGCGGACTTTTTTGTAGATATTTATAAGATCTACAATTAATTAAAACATTTTATGGTTCTATCTTTTGTAGTTTAGGCAGCGTACGCAAAATAAGAAACTTTTTGGTTTATTTTTTCAGTTTGTGTCCGAAAAATCCAAATATATTACGGAACCCTATTTTTTTCCAAAATAAAATATAGTCTATGTTACTCGTGGATAATGTAGCTTTCGAATGGTGAAAGATTATTCTTAATCATAAATCAATTTTGCTCATTTCTGCTTATAAAGACGTTATTGTTTCAAGGTATGGCAACACCAAAATTGTCTATATAATTTTGAAAACGAAATAATACGCCAACCGCGTCTAGCGAAAAAAATTACAGAACGCAATAATACGCCTTCCGTACAGTAGAACCATTTTTGTTAGGACGTAATATCTCGCCCATCGTTTTATAAAAGGGCCTTAATACAAAACCGCCCGTACAGAGACGGCGAAATTGAAATAATGCTTCCGCATGGAAAGGGTTAATTGACATAATTTCTAGACTGTATAAGACGATAATATGATTTGCCCTATTACCACCTTAAGATAAATTTTAAAATATTTTAATACTAACCCATGACAACCAATTGTGGTGCCTTTTTCAGTATCTTAAACATTTTGTCAGCTTTATCTGGTTGACCAAAAATTATATTTTGGTGGGAGGTAAACAATTGATTTACAGCTTCATACCGAGTGCCTTTTGTAGCCATGCTCACAATTTTTTTACCATATGTTCTAAGATGCATATCATTTTTCTTCAAAGTCGCAAATATAGGAGTTTTATCTTCCATACTAATTGAATTAAGATGTAAGAAAACAACCATTTTGGATGTATTGAACCAATCTAGACATTCTCTGGCTAAAATTCGTTCGAAAGGGTTATCTATTTCCGTTCTGCTTGATTGCTTGCTTTTATCGCAAAGGGCATAGTCAGGTAAGCTATTTTTTCGTGGACCATAATAAGGCTTGCTTAGGTCGATCAAAAGCTGTCTCTCAAAATGGGGTTTACGAGGTCTCTGAATATTGATTTTTCCTCGAAAGCGTTTCACCAATATAAACGGTGTTTTAACTGGTAGAATCGCTGAAAAGTATAAATATTATATTTATTTACATTCCTTACAAGTTTTTAATAATTGGTCACAAAACAAAACATTTTCTTACCTCGATTAACTAAAGCCATAATTGATTTCCCAAAATTTTGTTTATTTCTCTTAAAAAAATATATGAACAGTTTAAAACTGTTTATGAATTAAATTATGTCGGAGGTAATATGTATTTTTTAATATAACAAAAGTATCTTCACAATCACAGGTCTAACCAGGCTAACCTAAAATTTATTTAAAACATCAATGTCAAATCCAAAACATGCATGACATGACAGTGCACATCACATCACACACACACCATGTGTGAGTCACACAGTGTGACACAGGAGAATAGCATGAAGGGAAAAAATTGATTTATCTGAATTATTCTCTTTTGAATAAGGCCAATTAGAAAGGAATAATTTTTATTTACCGTCGTTTGAGGGAAATGAGAATATATCAGTGTTTATTTTGCGATGACGTACCTATTGTCCGGCACTTTAGAATATGACCACCTAATGAACTTGGACATAAAGCAATGGATTAGTAATGGGTATATGGTTAGCAAACTGTATCTATTTGAATCTTAATTCCATATTATGTTCAACTAAGGCCGAAAGACCTGTTTGGTTGTTGAAGTGTTTAAATAAGTCTTATTTAAAACACTTCAATATTACAATAATCAATCATATTCCCTGCTTATGAACACCTGATACTTTGATCCATTGATTTGAACAATGATCTCAGCCAAATACCAGATAGCCAATACCTATAAGAATTATTTCGACGAGAGAAAATAAAAAAAATAACTTATTATTTCTGACATTGACTGTGACATTTACGTGAAAAAAAAAAACAATGAACACATCTTTCTTCCTTAATCTTAAATTATAAGTAAGAACAGAATGGGCTAACCTATAAATGTATAATGTGTTGATGGAATAAAGAAAATAAAAAAAGTATTTTTGTCCTAGTTTCTACAAAACTTAAAGTTCGATAATATATATTTATTGCGATAGGCAGAATTAAGATACTTAAAGGTAGTGTAAGGTTGAAAAACATATATTGTGCAATCCTCAAATACCATTTGTTAATAATTTAATTTTGTTATGTTTATAGTATTTAACTTACTATTTAATTACTTTATTAGGGTTTTTTAGAATGAAAGACATTCCAGAGGACACCCCCCCGTCGTCAGTGAGCGGAGATGAGATTTCTGCTATGGATGCCGATGGCGTTATATATTTAGATGAAATGGAAGAGATTCAGCTGGACGAGGAAATGGAAGATGATGAGGAATATATTGAGATGGAGCCCCCCGAGGACCACTCAATTATGATGTTCGATAAACATATAGGATCAGTATTTTGCTGTGATTTGCATCCTGATGGCAAACTGGCTGTAAGTGGGGGAGAAGATGATAAAGCGTATGTATGGTCTGTGGAGACTGGACAAGTTGTGATGGATTGCACTGGACACAAGGACTCTGTTGTGTTTGTTGGATTTAGCTTTGATGGCTCATATCTAGCAACTGCTGACATGGGTGGTGTCATTAAAGTTTGGAAATGTATTCTAGAAGAAAACCAACAACTTCCATGGCCAGTTGTTTTCGAATATGAATCAGATGACCTGAGTTGGGGAACATGGCATTTTGGAGCTCTTGTATTAATTTGTGGAGCAAATACTGGTGATATTTATGTATTCAAAATACCCTCTGGTGAAACTAAGGTGTTGCAAGGCCACAATGTTAAAGTTGAATGTGGAAAGGTAAGCATCTCATTAGCACATAGGTATATCCTTAACACATTACATTTCAATTCAAAATACATGAGTTGTTGGATCAATTTTTCTTTTTTTTGTGCAGTGTGGTTCTCGTCACCATTAGAAAAGAAAGAATAGGACCACTCCATCTCTTTCCCATGGATGGCGTAAAGGCGACTAAGGGATAGGCTTATAAACTTGGGATTCTTTTAGGTGACAGACTAGCAACCTATCACTATTTGAATCTCAATTCTGTCATTAAACCAAACAGCTCTGAATGTGGCTTATCAGTCTTTTTAAGACTGTTGGCTCTGTCTACCCCGCAAGGATAATATAATATAATTTTTCTTTAATTGCCTTATGTGTTTGATTCCATGTGAATTTCCAGAAATTTCAGAAAAATGACATACAAAACCTTATGACTCCTTATAAGGTTTACATGTCATAATTCTAGCTAAATATCTTTAAAATTGGTCAAAGTTGGATTGGTTTTTATATTTAAGGAACAAAAAATATTTTTCAATATTAGTATGAAAGTATGAATAAGGCAAACTTCATAGAGATGTGGTATTACATAAATATAACACACCTTATAGCAGCAGATATAGTACACACATTTTGGCATCAATGTTTTATGGTAGAACTTTTATATTGGAGATAGATACCCTAAATCAAATGTTTTTTTCAGTTGTTTAATGATGGTGTCCGTTTGGCAGCGGGATATGAAGATGGTGCAGTCAAAGTGTGGGATTTAAAGACAAGTTCAGTTCTGCAGCAAGTCCCTGACAGTGTGCATGATCTCAGAGTGACGGCTATTGATACTCACCATGAAAACAATTTGATGGCTTCCATTTCTGAAGATGGTAATATTTTTAATTCTTAACTTAAATATTCTGATATGTTAGCTTACCTTACGTAGGTTGCGCATACCTTGACTGTCTGCAAAATTATCAAAATTGTTCCAGTAGTTTTTGTGTTTACAATAAAATTGTAACTGCTTGATGTGTGCTTGAAAAATATTGTAAAAAAAAATTGTATCTGGATCTATTAAGACTAGAAAAAGCCAAAATATGATTTTTTACAGTTTATCTATTTTCATTCTGTATGACGAGAAAACAATATGTTTGTACTCGTATAACGAGAAAACAATTGCTCTGATTTAAATTCGGTTTTCACATATCTTATATTTTAATCAATCAACTGGTTAACAAAAATTTCTACCTTACCCCTCTAACGAGCAATACGGAGCTCAGTTTTACATTAAAAGGAATCAATAACTAGTTACAAAAAATATTTTCTATTAATAATACTAGTATACTAACATATTCATTGGAAGAAATATATGAATCACAGAAGGTAATGTGTTTTTTTTTCTTTTTAAGAATAACAGGTACAGGTTTAGCTCTACTCATTTGGTTCTACATATTGTTTATATTGAAATAAATTTTTAAGTACTAATATTTTTCCTCCTTAGGTAAGATTGTTCTGACCACAGCCAATAATGGCAAAGTGGTTGGTGAGTTGACAGCAGAAAATTATTTGGAAGTTATAGCATTCTCCAAGGATCCTCAAATGGATTATTTTGGTACAGGTATGTATTTTCAATAAACATAATAAGAGTCAATTTTATAATAAGGATGATTGGCCTGGCCAGATCTCTTTCAGGATCTGCCTAATGAACAGTTACCAATTAGACAGTTTTTGCCATTTAGCACAATGAGAAGTCGCGATATAGTCAATTTTACATTGGTTTAATATTCAATAACCAATTATGTATTAATTTAAATAACTTTCAGGTACTCTAACAGGTGCTATAAATATTTGGGATGTACCCAGGCAAATGATCCGCCACGAGTGTTCTAAATCGGACGAGGATTCGATTGCGGGCGTAACAAAGATGATTTGGGTTCAAAACTGCCTAGTGGTTGGCGGGCTCGACGGATCTGTGAGGGCCTACGAGGGGAGGTCTGGACAACAATGCCTTATGTTGACAGGCCATAGATCAGAAATCTTAGATTTTTGTTACAACGCCAAACAAAACATCATCCTTACCACTTCTGATGACGGTACTGCAAGGATATTTAAATATGAAATCATTAAAGATTAAGATTAATAAACTTATTTATTACGATGATTTTTTTTTAATGCTCCCTAAACCTGTTAAGAAAGGAAGTGTGTAGTCGCGATATCGTCATGAAATTTCTGTACACGACGAATATTTAAAGTATGTATCTCCTTTTTAAAAATTTATCAACTAAAAGAGTTGATTTTATCAAGGGTACCTGTAAAACTATGCAAATTATATATTTTGGAGAACTGTCATTGACCTCCGAGTGGTGAGCTATAAAATGAATCGCCCATATCCTGCAAGCCTGAAGGATATTACTCACAAGCACTTATCTTAAAAGATGCGCGGTCATTGTGCCTTCTTATCAGTTCAGTGGCAACAAAGTATAAGAAAACTATTTTGGTGAATGTGACAATGCGTAAAAAAATAAAAATGTATGTCAAAAGTAGACGCACGTGGTGGCTTTGGGGGACAGAGACAACAAAAACCAGTTGTTCAAACTTGGCAGTGAATTCTCATCACTTGTTTCAACTTCGAAAACAAGTTCTACTGCTATGCTGTAGAGTTTATTTTTCAGAGTTTACCGCAAACACCCATGACGTTTTAATATTCAAGAACCGACCGGCGGCGACAGAGTGGTGCCGGCAGACGAATGGTTAACTGCAAAGCGGTAAAATGAATAGTAAAGTAGCACGCGTCATACGTGTTCACCTCGTCTCCGCGAACCATCATGCGATATAGGTTTCGATCTCAGAAGCGATTTCAATATTTTCTCCCAATACATAACTCTTAAAAAACTCGAGCCGTCTTTAGATTTTATATATTTACTTAGCTTCAACATATGGCTTTGTTTTATAAAATTTGATGAATATTTTAACCCTATTTATACTTGTTTTACGCGTATAGTTGTTCATGTCAGCACATTATCAGTGACTAACTCCCGTTAGTTAATTGTGTCCTTTATCAGACGACGGTGGTTTCATGGTGTTCGGAAGCGCACGTGGTCGTTTCCCACTACCAAGCCGCAGTGTGATGCAATATTTGCGTGAAGAACAATCAGAGAAGTTCAAAATTTCGCTGAAGATATAACAGCGGTTAAGTTAAACATGTGTTTAAACTCAGTGCTTAATTAAAATAATATTTTTGTTGATAATAAAACGTTTAAAATGGCTAAAGTGTCGACAGTAGAAGGATTGGCGCCGAAGACTATGGATGTTGGTGTAGAAAGTCGGGAAAATGATGACGAGTCGTCAAATGGTGGTGTTCGACTCAAAAAGGAGTTAAATTTGTTGAACGGTGTTGCCATAATAGTGGGAGTAATTGTAGGGTCCGGGATCTTCGTGTCTCCGAGCCTGGCGCTGAAGCATTCAGGGTCGAAGGGAATGGCCCTTATAGTATGGGTTCTCTCAGGATTTCTATCAATGGTCGGTGCACTCTGCTATGCCGAGTTAGGTAAGTGTTAACTTGATTATCATTTTTCTCATTTTCTCTTCGTTATTCACAAGACAAGAAAAACTTGTTTCGTGTTTTAACTAATGTTTTGCCAGCATGTAAGTACATTCGCGTGAAATATTTTGTGACTAAAATCTTTTATCCTTTTTTCTAAAGTTATTTGAAACAGGTAAATAGGTACCTGTATCCACAATAAACTGTTCCAAATGGCAGCAATAAATCGAGTTCACATTTTAAAAGAATGTAGGCAAACTGTTTGGCTTATTTTTCTAATGTCTATTGGAAGGTAAATATTAATTGAGATTATGATTATTAAGATTTATTCTTTTGGGCGATGAGTTAATCGCTTAAAAAAATCAGTCTTTTAAAGACTGCTGGCTCTGTCTACCCGTATCATTTAGAACGTAATTTACGTGATGTGTATAAGAAATCGAACTTTATGACTGTGGTTCAGTGTTTGAAATTAATACTTATAATGAATACGTTCAGCCTCAGTACAAGTAGATAAAACTATATTTCAATATAATAGATGAAATTTAAAATACTTAACAATTTTAGCCAGGGTTTAAATACAATGACCATTGATCATACATAATCAGAACAGAACAACGAAGATTTGGTTTGGGTTTAAAATTAAATTATGTTCAAAAAGCCAATTAGTTAATTGCTTTTTATATCTGACGTAGGCAGTTCTATGGAAACTTGATTGCTAGGTAAAAAAACACTACTGGCCTTTATTGTAAACGTAAACAATAATGTACACCTTTTCGAGGATCATTGTTTGATTAATCTTCCAGGTACAATGATCCCGAAGTCTGGCGGGGACTACGCGTACATTGGCGAGGCTTTCGGTCCATTGCCGGCTTTCCTGTACCTGTGGGTGGCTCTGTTTATCCTTGTGCCGACCGGGAACGCAATCACTGCCCTCACCTTCGCGCAGAACATCCTTCAACCACTGTGGCCCGCCTGCACGCCGCCAGTCGAAGCTGTAAGCCTGATAGCGGCTTTAATTACCTGTTAGTTAAATTCAAATAACTTTTACATTTTTGAATATAATCAATAATATGGTTTCTAAATTTAGTACATCGAAGATCACCTACAGTTCAGGGAAATATTTAAACGCATAGATTAAAAAACATAAACCCATAAGACCTAAGCTTAATTGTCTACCCTTTAGTGATACTTTCAAACTAAGCAATTCATATCACCTTTCATCACAGACACGCGACAGGAAATGGGAAAAATATTTATTTTTATCATGCGACAAATTAGTTTTAGATATTGGTCTCATAAATCGTAAGATAACATTTACTGCCAGCCAGAGGTTATCACAAAGTTCACACTCACATGCCTAATAATTGTTAATATTGACGTACTTAGCTGAGTTCCTATGCTATTAGTTAGATATTTTATTACTACCTATTAATGCCTCTAGTAAATGTACTTAGTAAGATGTAGTATGTCCTCTTAGAGATAGCATCAATAGGAAGGTACGTGATGAGATTTTATAATAATGTGGAGACCCCACAAAAGCATTGAATGTAATGAAATGTGTAAGAATATACGAACAATTAAAGGTAATTTCTGTACCCATTAATTTGTTGAAACCAAGAAAAGACATACTTAATAATTTAAAAATACTTATGTTAAGACTCTGCAATGTTATGCAAAACACTTATAATAAGCAGAGGGAATAAATCATCGAATAGCATGGTAACTTATTATCATAATTTAACAACTATTACCGGCTTTCAGAGTCCACTTTGGAGTAACTCGTTAAAGTAATGAAAAGGGTGTCTTGTTTTTTACCCCATGCAGCGAACAAGTTTCTCGGGTTTCGCCAAATTAAATGTGCTTGCCATTCTTCGAACTGCGGTCGTTTTCATTCCCACGATATTTTCAAAGAAAACAAGTTATGGTGAATTGAATTCTTAGTTATTTACTTACATACTTAAAGTATTCGCATACATTATTCCATCTCTTTCCCATGGATGTTGTAAAAGGCGACTAAGGGATAGACTTACAAACTTGGGATTCTTTTTTTAGGCGATGGGCTAGCAACCTGTCACTATTTGAATCTCAATTCTATCATTAAGCCAAATAGCTGAGCGTGGCCTTTCAGTCTTTTCAAGAATGTTGGCTCTGTCTACCCCACAAGGGATATAGACGTGACCATATGTATGTATGTATTATTAAGATCGCAATAAAATGTTCCCACCGAAATGTTGAAAAGTCTGGAAATATTCTTTTTTCCTCCTGGTTCCTAATTTCCTATAACCGAGGTAGAAAAATAAGCGTCAATGTAACGAGTATCTTGAACGACTAATAGCGCAAACCTCTCCAATTTTGAAACCTCTTGAGGATCCCAGCTCAAGTTCAAACATACAATAGAGCTAAGTCCATTGTGTAGTCAGTAGGGCGATATGTCCACGTCTATCGCGGCGGTAAATAGTACTCCGAGGCGCGGTCGTACGTTGATTGGTCCTGACAGGATAATACGAGCTTCCTCCCGCATCGCACACGCTCTTGTGCGGAATTATCTTGGCGAACGTTGTTGTAAGGGCACTTAATCGTCACTGCGATTGTTGATTGTAAGAGCGTCCGCTTTGGTCATATAGATATTTGGAAATCATCGATAAATAAAAAGATTTTAAACATTGCGCTACATTTTTCGTCACTTCCTTTTGTTTGTAATATCATGAGTTATAGATTAATTAATGAACTAAAAAAATATAAAATTTTGTAGTAGACACGTAGTTAATAATAAATCAAACAAATAAATAATTGTCTAGTCTGGGGTATATTTATGCTCATTAGGCTTTTTAATTTTTATTCACATTATCGAAATGGATTTGTCATTTTTAACAATGCAGACCTTATTATTACACATTTGAGTTCAAATGATCCTCACGTCCATGTACTTACTTAGATATATCGATCGCTAGTTTCCCCTATCCGGGAGCGAATGACCGGGAAATGCCAGTAACCTGTAGGTACAATAAGTACTTATTTATGAAAGAATATTATTTATTTACTTGGTTTTTTCTTTCTAGTGAATATGTACCTACTTATTTCAAAGTAATTTTAGTATTCAAAAGGTATCAATCTTCGTCTGTGTTAGGCGAATAAGAAATAATGACTTTCCAAGTAATAAATCTCAAAGTAACAATTACCTATGAACGAACAAACTAAGAAAATTATTTCTCTCTGGTGCGGACGTTAATTAATTATAGACTTATTTTATTATTGCCTTGTGATTTCTGGCACCAATAGAAAAAAGAATAGGACCACTCCATCTCTTTCCCATGGATGTCGTAAAAGGCGACGGGCTTGCACTTTATATGCATCTCAATTCTATCAGTAAGCCAACAGCTAAACGTGGCCTAGCAGTATCTTCAAGACTGTTGGTTCTGTCAACCCCGCTAGGGATATAGACGTGATTGTATGTATAATGTATGTTTATATTTTTTCGATCAATCTACTTTGCATATTGTAAAAATTTTCAAACCAATAAAACTTAAAATTATCATATTTGCGTCCAAGTTATTATACTGTTTTCGTGACTTTGCCAACATACTTAGTAACCAATTTTTTATCACTTTTCAGGCTTTCTCACGGTCATAAACTGCTACAACGTGAAATGGGTAACGCGACTGCAAGACTCTTTCACGGCAGCCAAGGTCCTGGCGCTTCTCGTAACATTCTTCGCCAGTTTGTGGTATCTGTTCTCTGAGCACACAGAAAATCTGCAGTCCATTATGCAGGTAGGTAATCGTTGCCTGAATGAAAAATCATAAGTTTATAAACATTCCTTGACATCTATTGACAAAGATCGATTGATTCAAAAAGGAGCAGCTAGGCTGGGTCACAATACCTATGTTTTTGTTACTATCTGATCAACGTGAAAATAAAAATAGAAAAAAAAATATATGAAAAGATATGAAAAACAAAGCCAAATCAATAATTGGTTGATTGATATTACAAACTAGCACAGTCAGATAAAATTTTTGGTTTTATTTGCAGGGTACCAACATGAGGGCAGGCGAGATCGCTATAGCATTCTACACAGGTCTTTTCTCGTATTCCGGGTGGAATTATCTGAACTTCGTCACAGAGGAATTGAAAGACCCATACAAGTATGTGTCCATCCTAAGTACAACAACGTTCTTATCTTTTTTCCTACCTATGGACATCGAAAAGTTCATGTTATTCATAGAATAAAAAAATAACTGATTGGAATCTTTGTTCCTAAAATACCTACAATACATCCCAGCATCATTATGAACAAATTATGAAAGTTCGACAAGTAAAAACATTCAATAAGCCAACTATCATTCAAGGTTCATAAGAGTACCCAAGTAACGCAAAGACTGATAGAAAAATCATTCTTATTGCACGTCATCGTTTTCCAGAAACCTTCCCCGAGCCATTTGCATATCAATGCCCGTTGTCACCCTGGTGTATGCCCTCACCAACGTGGCCTACTTCGCCGTGCTGACCAACGACGAGATCCGGGCTTCTGAAGCCGTTGCCGTGACCTTCAGTGAGAAAATCCTCGGCAGTTTCTCCTGGATAATGCCTCTGTTCGTCGCATTGTGCACATTTGGATCCTTAAATGGAGCCATATACGCTTCCTCGCGCTTGTTCTTCGTCGGCGCTAGGAACGGCCACCTGCCTCTGGCTATATCGTTGATCGATATAAGGAGGATGACGCCTGTACCATCCGTCATATTTATGGTATGTAAGTTTTTGCATTTTATCTGATTTTATTTATGTTTTTGCATTTTATCTGATTTTACTTTCCTTCCCATATTGAAAATCATTATTGTCTGTTGTCCATATACAGGGTGACATTTAAAACAACCGCATCCTTTTAAACATAGACTATACCCATGCTTCTGAGCTGTTTGAGCCTATTTTTATTTAAATTAAACGTCGTCATTTTCACATAAAAAACCCTCAAAAACTACGTCACACGCTTTATTAAAGACCAATACTACAAAAAGAAATTAAAACTAATGTAAATGTAAATAAATGTCTGAAAGAAAATTATTTTTCTAGTATTAAGATCAAGTAAAGTACAGAGTTGTCGAGATCCCTCAGCTGAATGAATTGTGTCGTTGACCTCTGAATCTTACGCGTCGCTTTTCCGCCGGCCGGGGTGATATGACGTATTTAGGATCGTGGATTTTAATACTTTTTTTTTCGTACTTTCTGAAATATGAACTGATATTTTTCTTTTAACGATTTTAAATATCCTTTAGATGAGTACATTTAACAGTTAAATTTATGCAGTTGAATTAAAAGTCACCCTGTATTTTTATTAATTAGATATTGAATAGATGAATTAAGAGTTACCATAAGCTCTAACCCCCGTAATTAGAAATATCACGGTAAAAATAAAAGTATGTATAATAATAGGCGACTCGCATTGAAGTAGCAACTAGGTATGCATACCTAATTGAGAACTGTTTTATCATCGAATCAAATTAATTCGAGATGGTACTGTAGGTAGAATTATATATTCTATACTTAATATATAATTTTGAAATAAAAAACCGTTTATCTCCTTTTTGTTTGAATCTTTTAAAATTATCTAACCACACATCCTAGTGTAAACTAATTGAACTAGACTAACCTGATAGGTTATTTCTTCGGTTCATATAGCAGCCTGATAGCTCGTTCGTTCGGTTAGCTACATTAGATAATCAAGGTAGTATACTTTTTTATGCGTCCCATTGTACTTAAATTAGATGAAAATATAATTACACTTGGACATATCTCGTTACGCTCATAATAGAAAATCAGTTATTTTTATCAGATATGATGAAACAATGTTGACAGATCTTTTATCAGAGAATCAGTAGTCTGGAGAATGATAATTGTGTGTAAAAGGCTAAGCAATGCACATAAAGTTTTCATTATATTTGTTTTTTTTTTATGTACCTACTCTCATTCCTAGTTACTGAGACAAATCACTTTTACAACGTACAAAAATTTTTATTAACACATACCTATACTCGATTGACTTTAAAAATATAAGGAGTCCCATCGTAGCTAAATATTTGCGCATGACAAGTTATTTAAGTTTTTTCTTATTTCTCCTTGCTTTAGATTACATTCTTAATTACCACTTTGGAGAAGAGCCGGGGTTTTTGGATTTGATTGATCATTTTTTCCACAACATGAGCATCGGTTATAACCTAAACGAATGTACATAACTTCGAAAATAGTCATTGGTACATGGCCGAGCTGAGATTTGAATGCGCATCACGCATTATAACCGGGTACCTACCTTACCGATTCGACTTAATTAGTTATTTAAGTTTTATGTGCAAATATAATTCATATCGTTCTCGGAGACGTTGGCAGGCTAAATCTTTACACTTCGTTAAGATCCTACATAGGTACTTACCTACTTCTTTTGCTTTATCCACATTAGGTAAACCTTTTCATGCAGCTCGCGCGTTTTCTTATTATGACCTTTCACTAGAACGTCCTTAATTTCATAATAACACGGATGTCTAGATCCCTTTACAATGATTTTATTTACACTCGTCTTGTACTTTTAAATAGAATAGAATAGATTTATTTTCAAAATTGGATAGGTACAAGGTATCACTTATTGACGTCACATCACTTAAATCTAATTATAACTACTACCGCTTCCAAAGTGCATGTGTAGAAGAAGCCGCGCAACAAATTACACTGCAGCATTTTCATCGGACGTCAATTTACAAATATAGATCTCTCAAATCTAAATTGTGGACGAATGCATATTGCCTACATTAAACAACATGAATGAATGTACAACTATAATAATTATATCAATACGAATATTTAAAAAATAAATAAAGATAAAATAAAATATGTACACACTGTACAAAGTATGTCAACATGTCAAAAATGCACAATCTGATTATATATCCAAATTTTATTCATCCTCTCAACATTAATGGTTTGATTAAAGCGTTGGGCTTTTTATCGTTATAAATAACTTAGAGAAGACATTTGACGAGTAACTATTTTGTTCTTAATTATCTCTTATTACTTTAACAGTGCATATGTAAAATTTAAATAATGTAATTTTGCTACAAAAAAATATTCGCAAAAATCGTTTGTTTCCTGAAATCTAAAATAATTTATAGGATGATAAAATTACAACCAAACTGACTAGGTACTTAAAAAAATAATTAATATTTTCAGTGCCTGGTGACCTTAGTGCTGCTGATGACCAACAATGTGGAATCTCTTATGATCTACGTGACCGCCGTGGAGGCCATGTTTACACTCTGCTCGGTCACCGGCCTGCTCTGGCTGCGGTACAAACGACCACAAATGACACGCCCTATAAGGGTCAACCTCCTCTTACCAATTGCATTCCTCGTTATATGCGCATTCCTAGTCATTTGTTCATGCTTTACAAACCCTAAGGAAGTCGGACTAGGTATCGCCTTCATTCTCATCGGAGTACCCGTCTATTGTGTCTTCATAAAATGGGAATCAAAACCCCAATGGATGCAAAATGCTTGTTATTCCTTCAATATGATGTGTTCTAAACTATTTCTCTGTTTGCCCGAAGAATCTAAGGAGTTATGATCTTAACGTTGGTAAGCTTTATATCCTTTATCTGAGATATGAGTGATCTTATATTTTTAATTTAAATTTGTATAGTTGAACTACAATATTACGCGTTTAAGGCTTATTATTGTAGGTCGACGTACCAAGCATAATAATATAAACATATAATAGCTTTATGACAATACATGATTCCTATGCACTGTAAGATTAGGTTTTTGAATATACTGTTTGTATGAAATCATAATAAATTTCGTATGACTAAATTTTATTGCTCACATTTTGTTCCTAATCCTTGTTCCCTTAATAGGGAAGATGCAAATATGATATTTATGAAAATTTTACGTATAAAATGTTAAAAAAATATAAAAGAAGAACTTCTTCAACGTTTTTATTTTAAATTATGTTGATTTTTAGCAATTATTACGAATTAAAATTACGTTAAACGAAACGCATTTCAAAACACCAATCAGCGTTCAGTGACGTCACTCGTGCTGTGTCAACTTTTAGAAGTTAACTTTGCGATTAATAGGCAGTAGTGCTATATTTACGTATTATTTACGTTTTTAATAAAAATGGATGTTAGATTTAATAAAACAGACTCCAAAAATTTACCAAAAAAAAATTTTTTGTCGTGAGTGCAGAGTTTTCAAGTGTAGAAATGAAAGGCACTAAATTAGTACGGTATGCATGAATGTTTTTAAACGTTGTTTGCATTTTATTCAGCAATTTCTAAACATAGCAGTTATAATTTAGCTCAACGAGAGAAAGAGAATCTTACGGCGATAACGTAATCGGTTATGTGCAAATTAAAAGAGATGGAGATGGATTAATTATGTACAGTGAAAAGTCGAGTTACTCCAGAGCACAAAGTACGAAAAGAAGGTTATCGTGTTACAGCTGTAATAAATGAAGCACAAAGCTTAGTTCTGTCCTGCCAATGCGAAGATTGTGCAGCTTCTGCAGGTCAAGTATTACGACATTAATGAATAATTAAACTGTTCAAAAAGAAGATTATTTTAAATGCTATGAGGTATTTATTATCATGACTAAAACTTTATCATATACAGGTGGGTGCAAGCATGCTGCTGCACTATTGCTATGGTGCACAGAAAGTCTGAGCAGCCTCCAATTACGTCCGTCACATGCTATTGGAAGAAGTCGAAATTATCTACATGTGCTTCTGGAAAATCTGTCATAAAAGCCAAAGAAATGGGTCAAGTTTCAGTCAATCACAGTTTCTCTCAAGTAAGCAGCTTTTTTATTTAAAGAGATTGAAAAGAAGTTAAATGTGTGTTACAATAATAACTGCATATTTTTAGGTGGATATTTTATAAGAATTTGTAGATGCTGTCAATAAAAAAGATTGTCGGGGAAGTATTCTTCGCTACTTTCAAGGAGACAAGCATTCATAAGGTGTGTTCAAGCTTGATTGGAAAGTTGGACTCTCCAGAATCATTTCTTGAAGCATTATCAAAGCAAATGACCACTGATAATATAAATATGGTATTTTCCACCACCAAACATCAAAGTGATTCACCAATGTGGTTTGAGTTGAGGTAAGTAGTAAGACTTCTAGCTTAGTTTTGTTTATTGTATTTATCACTAAAATACCATGAATAAAAAAAATATTTTGACAAAATAAACTCATTATCATACTCACATAACATAAACTTGATTGGCATATTAGCTGTATATAAGTTTATTTTTCTATTTTACAGGTACGGCAGAATTACTGGCTCAACTCTTTATGAAGCCGCTCACTGTAGAACTATAAATGGTTCCCTTCTGAACGCAATTATGGGAGAACATTCAAAATTTACTTCCATTGCGATGAGTAGAGGGAAAATATTAGAAAAAAAGTTCTCAAAGTAGTAAGCAAGAAAGAAAAGGTAAGTTCGGTGGTTTTTGTTTGTTTGATTATTATGAATAAAAGAAATTTGTAATGTTTGGTTCAATGCTTTTGTAGTACATAATTCATATTTTTGTTTCTGCACTTCAGATTGAAATTGAAGAAGCTGGACTACTTCTTAATACCGAGTATCCTATTTTTGGAGCAACACCTGACGGGCTTACTGAAAATTATACAATAGAAGTCAAATATCCTTCAACCGAAGCTGCCATACTTTCCTATGTGAAATACAATAAAATAACACCAAAATGTTGTGTGCCATATGATAACAGCATTGTATCTGTTATGAATATTGCAAAGAAATTCTGGATAGATGCTGTATTTCCGAAATTAAAAGATATATATAATATATAAGCACATTTTTTTGTTTTTCAAATATTTCATAAATTTATTAAATAAAACTATGCTTCGAAAATATTGTTTTTTATTCAATTTTAATTAAAGGTGATTAACAAGTGCACAACAAATGATTATACTATAGTCTATTTGGGGTATGAGAAAATGATCTACACAGACATTTAGAAACTTTGTTAAAGTAGATGGACACATAGGCACAAAACATGAGTCAACACGTTTTTTTATCCGAATTTTTTCGGTATTATGTCTTGTGATCACTTGATGTGGATGGTTATTCCATTTTAAATTATTACAAAAAACTTAGTGGAAAGTCGAGAAAATTTATGATAATCAACCAGTGTTTCCACTATAAAAATTTTCTTTCCCATGCCTCAATTCCGATTTCCCCTTTTCAGAACTTTTTTCCCCTCAAAAATTATTTTGCTGTAGTTTTGGCACTTTTTTTGTAACCAAAAGTTTAATTTTTAAATATATTTTTTATAAATATATACGGGACAAATTACACTGATTGAGTTAACCTCGAAGTAAGTTCGAGACTGTGTTACGAGATACTAACTCAACGATACTTTGTATATTTTATAATAAATACTTATATAGATAAACATCCTAGACCCAAACCAATCAGAAAAAGTTCTTTTCTCATCATTGACCGGGATTCGAACCCGGGAGCTCTGGTGTCACAGACAAGCGTACTACCGCTGCGCCAAAGAGGCCGTCGATATAATTTTATATATAATAAAAATTAATATATGATTACCTAAAATTTCCCCTCTTATAGTATTTCCCCTTTTTCTTCCCCTCTGGACCCTGATTACCCCTTAAAAGGGGAATTTCCCCTCATTGTGGAAACACTGTAATCAACGAAGGCAAGCACGACCAGTGTCAGACACGTGTGACGTCATTGGAAGTGTAGGTCTGTTTTGGCGCGAAAATTTAAACGATCAGTTTAAAGCCGCATTTTTTTACGATAAATTAGATTGTTTTAATTTTTTTAATATGTTAAGACCTATTTTACATGAAATTCTTTAAAATGAAATCAAAACTAAAATTATTGCATGTTCCCTATTATATGCGCCGCATTATTTGCATTTCCGTTTTGTTCCTTAAATTCGCAATTTGCGTTTTAATTTCTCTCACTATTGGATGGTATATGAGTAATTTTTTTATGTTGATACTTGCCTTGTTTTATCTTACCCAGAGGAGATCTTTTTGTCGAGGGTTCTGTAAAGACAATAATCTACTGCTTGTTGTCTTACTTACTGAAGTTACCTTATACTTAAAGCAATTAGGTATATTACAGCGCCTATACTTTCAATCTACAAACGGTACCGGTCCAGTGTATTTGACATTACAATTAAGCTAGGAAAATTCTAAGGGAAAATATTAAGTTCATCCCTATAAGACAGAACCAAAGAAAAGGAAAGCAGTCCGTTCACGAGCAAAAGGCAAGAATACTCGGTTCGAAATCAATAACAATCATCTGGTCATCAAAAATTCCCAAGGAACATGCCCTGGGATATTATTACTTTGTTCCACCCGTAGATCTGCCCTCGTTTAACTAAACTTTATTTGTACTTAAGTTTCAGTGGTTTAAATGTGAAGAGGTAAGAAACAAGCTTACTTTCGCAGTTATGATATTATATAGTGCAGTCGGGATAGGCATGGGAGGTTGGAGGGTATATTATTTCCCTGGCTGTAGATACCTATTTATCTATGTACCTAAATAAAGTTACTTGCCGCGTCCCTGTCTCTTTTCGCTTCATACTCTTTTTTTGTGCAAGCTAGTCGGTAAGTAGGTAGGATAAGGGTACCTTTATACATACTCTTGAATTATGCTTCGCGAGGACGTCTGTTTTTTATCAGACACTTTCTTCTTAAATATTACCTTCAGTTTTCCTATTTGTACTTGTCTATAATTGCCATAGGCTATAGCTATACAAATAGCATAACTGGTTCTTTAGCAAATATCAGGAAGGAATATTACAAATTTTAACACTTTGGTACCACCTAGGCACTGCGTATTTCCAGAGGCATGTAGAAGTGCAATTTTAGAACTACATATTGGACAGCACTGCTGTAATCTAAATAAAATAGTTATAAGTAATGATGCCTGTGGATTAGGAATCGGATCCCAGGACCCGAAGTATAATGGCCGAGGGTGCAACTGCATGGGACGTTGCATAGATGATTGAAAGATGTATGAATTACACTGGGTATGATTTTTTTATGACGTCCATAGCAGAGAAAAAGTACTATACAACAATAGGTAGTTAACGGTCTCTAAAAGGTGTAGTTAGGTTTTACAATGTCATGCTTTTTTAAAATAGGTATTGTACTTTATACAACTGTATTATTAAAAGCAGTTAAGTTATTATTATGGTACATGTAAAATGTGCACGGGCCCATAGGGATCCGGTCATTTGGGAGGCGTACATGGGGCCGAAGCCAACATGAAGAGGCCCTTTGGTACCTTTTGTTCTAGAGTGAGATGGCTGCAGCTGTGGAGGTCTGTCCCTTGATGAACCATTGGGATACACCAACGGACAGCCCTCCACAGCTGCAACTATTGCCAGGAAGGGATTTACTTAATTTGGGTCATGCGGATGGGATGCCAATGGATTGGATTACTGGGCTATGGAGTGAGATACGGACATCTGCCTCGAAAATCTCTCACATAATTTTGTTTAGGCAGATGGTGACTCGCTGCTCATTGGCTATACAGCAGCCTGTGGGCACCCTAAATAAGCCACCATGCGGCGGCCAGGGCGCAACACGTTAAAAGCAGCTATAGGATGCCGAGAGGTGCGGCCCCGGTTTCACGAGCACGAGGCATGACCCCGTGCTGGTTTCCCCGCTATTACGCCATTACGTGCAATACACTTCCATCCTGGAGCATAGGATCTGCTCTTGCGACTCCACTCTGGCCGGCCGACTAAGGCAAACCAGAGGCGGGGAAAGTGTCACTGTGTGTATGTGTGTGTATAGCGCATGTCTGTATGTTCCCCAGGAGGTAGGGTCCGTGGTGTCGCCACTCACCAACGGCTTCGCCACAAACCGCCCCGCGGAGACTGACTGCACTGGGAAGGAAACCCTTCCACAGAGGGCGATGGGGTCGTCACGTCCCTACGCCTTTATTATTATTATTAGGTATTATCTAATTTGCGCCAAAAATACCTAAGTTATCTTTTGACCTTTTGGCTTACGCTGTGAAGACAGCAGCTACTCTTACCCGTGAGAAGTCAATACGAATGCTGACATAATAATAGGCACCAATGCTGTTCAACTCACATTCACACGTTCAACTCAACAGTCTTGCCTATTGTTTGGACGACTCAAAAAACATCCGAACTGTATGATTAGTTTTTAGTTTCATCTGCCACATCCTATCATTGTAGTTGACGCAGCACAATGCCGAAACTGATTTTTCAAGGGACTTTTTACCTAATCCGAATATCACCAATGATCGACATATGCACACACAACCTACACAACCACTACCCGCAACTTCGCACGCGTGGAAATACGTATGACGGTACAGTCAATGACTTGAATTAAAAAAAATACATAATGCGGGATTGGGTAAGTCAGGTATTAACACGAAGCTACTCTACGTTGCCTCCGCAACATTGCAGGGGAACCCATATTATATTAGGTTAAGTACGAATAAGGTTTCTGAATGTGCAGATTTTCTCAATATCTTTCCGTCGCCGTTAGAGCATCGGTAAATTATGAACTCATTTTGATATAGGTATTTACTTTTCAATGTATTTTTTTGTATATCTGGGTTCATTCCCAGGAAAATCAGAACTTTAACTTCTGATTTTCCTGTGTACCAATATTAAATCTTTTCCATTCATGATTTGATTAAACATACTGTAGTCAACACACGTCCACACATCCACACTTTCTCTTCAATTGGAAAATAGGTAGGTATCTACTCGTTTATGGTAAAAGTTTTGCAGTTATAAAGGTCCAAGACTAAATCATGTTACTGTACATACCAGTTGTTGGGATTCATTTTCCTTTTCTTTTATCTATTTAATACTTATAATTTTAATCATATACCACTTATTTTTTCCAATTCTCATGACTACCGATAAGAAAGGTCCTTTAGTCTTTATAAAGAAAATATTTGACTAGATAAATTTCAGAAGTTGCCAAGTCCAATAATCATACAAAGCGACTCCTATCATCTTGAAGTCTTGCGAATCTGTCTTCCTCGTAAGGAATGAAGACGTTTGTGTGACTCGCATCTGACTTCATTGACCCTGTTAATATCGGAACCTAAACCAGCCTGTTTTAAGGTTGTTGCACTAGGTGAACTGCTTATTTTGTTCCGTTGTAATTTTAAGGTTCGTACAATAAACGAATTCGGTTAAATACACGAACCATAAAATAACAAATTTCCGGACGACCTCAGTGAAGAAAAATACTTTTGCAAAGAGTTGGAATATAATAATGCGGAAAATTTGCGACTCTTCCGGCAAACGGCACCAAGGCACCACCTAGTACCTACCTGATACCGACTTGTAGAAATGCCAAAATAGAATAAAAAAAGGCTATCATGTTATTAGCTATATTTTTTTTATTTATTCATGGTCAGCCAGCATGACTGCACAATGGCAATAGATAGGTATCGCCGTTTTGTAATCAAAATCGAGATCATTGGCGCGTGAAGACTGCGTGCCGGTGTTCCTCAGCACGAGCATGAGTCAAGTGCTATGTTCTGCCTTTTTATCATAGTAATAAATAGGTGTAAAATGAACATCTATTTATTACCATAAAAAGGCAAAACTAACAATGACATAAATATATGTTAGAATTCCAGATTAACAAATAAATGTTGTTAATCAAATTGCGTACACAAGGAAAACACAAACTACCTATTGTTGTCTTCTGTCTAGACCAGAATGGTAGACTATAATAAACGCATTTGGATAAAATAAATACTTACAACACAATAATCGTGATCGGTACACAAACACGATAGTTCTAGTCAACAGGTAAAAAACGTAAATTGTAACTTTTTAAATTACAATTTACCTACTACATTTTTGTGTGTAATACAATGTTTACAGTTGATAAAGTTGTTTAAGTTTGAATATCAAAGGAAAAAGCCATTAAATTTAAGAAAAATAGTACTTATTTTATTAAACTACAATGTTGCTGAGCACTGCTTTTTTTCAATAGGTAGATATCTTTTAATGTCCATATAACATACATACTATCGTATTGACACTGGCTATCTATATCGGTGGCTGTGTATATTTACTTTGGTTTGGGCGTGTTCGGTGGTCGCATTCACATGCGCACAAGAGGATCAAAAACATGACTAGGACATCGGGCGGTCATCACCTTACCATACACAACTTATAATCTCATTGGTTTCAGTTTTCCTTAAAAAAAATCCTAGTAATTCATTTAGAAAAAGGAAGTAATGCAAAATTCAAACACATATTAAAGTAATTTACGATGATAAAATGTTTTTTTTATGAATGAAAACGTCTATAAATCATCGATAAAGAAAAAAGGTTCTTTACATACCGTTTTTCTTTCAAAGAAAAATATAAATACATCTAGGTTAGGAAACTTAGCCCTACCTAAACGTAGATATAATTGTTGGACACAACAACTTCTCAAGTCCACATTTCTGTCTGTAATAAATCTCTTTGTCTTATCTCTGCATCTCCCCAGATTAAACCTCAGCGGTAAAATTTAAGAACCCGGGGTTCATACATCAACGTTTCACGAGCTTATAACAGCATCAGTAATACTGAGAAAATTACCTACATAAGCTAGCCCTAGAGATAGTATTTCCGGTATTTAGATATACAACAGTGACAAATAAACCTATTTATGTTTTTTTTCTAGTTTGGTCACCTGGGTATATATAGCCTACACAATGAAAAATATATTAAGGTACCTATATTTATCACTGTAGACCAAGACCTGCAAAACCTACAAACAATGCGTGGGTACGGATTACACGTATGTGTTAATGCGGGTTTTACTCGATCATACGAATCGAGCACATCATAAATTCGTAAATTTCTATGAGATTTCATCAGCATCAATTCTACTGATAACGCGATGGCACTAATGCAATTTCGTACAAATTCGTGTTCGCACTGATCTCTCGGTATTCAATATCCCCGACCACCGCAACTCTCGATTCACCAAATATGTTATCATGCGAACCAAAAATCAAAATGTCTGAGAAAATGACCGATATCTTGGGCCCAGGGGCAAGAACATTAAATTTTACGTCATTGATTTCCAATAACTTGTTTACCGCAAGAATCAATCCAGTAGAAAGTATCGCTGATGTATCGTTTGATAAACATAAACAACTATCTAAAATATACATGAACTGTTATGATAAAAGGCTATTTTATTTCTTTCCCCATGGGTAAAAAGAGGAATGTGGATGTGTAACAATCATCCAAAACGAGTTTCTTTTCCCCTGCAAAGGTTGCGGCAGTCAGATTCAAGACACAGGAGTCCTTCGTGAAAAAGGTAAATTACCCGTAATCCAGGATCCATGTGCACCTTTGATAAATTGAAATTTAAGCGACTTCAAAAAAGAGGATATCGATTGGCGGCGATTCTCTTTTTTTACCAAAAATTATATGGTTTCTCTGACATTCACCGAGCACCCACGGACTTAACTTTAAACAAACAAGCATAATACATACATTCATATAATCACGTCTTCCTTGCGGAGTAGACAGAACTATTCTTATCTTGAAAAGACTTCTTATAGGCCACGGTCAGCTTTTTGTCTATATGATAAAATTGAGTTTCAAATAGTGACAGATTGCTAGCCCATCTCCTAAAACAAGAACCCCAAGTTTAAAAGCCAATGCGACTAAGAGAGTCGCCTTTTAAATATATACATGGGAACGAGATGGAGTAGCCATATCTTTTTGTATTGGTGCCAGGAACCACAGAGCAAATATAATAACCCTCATTTTATAAATTTAGAAAACTATGGTTAAGTGAATTTCAAGATTATCTATATTTAACAAACATATCGGCAGGTAGTTAAGTAGTTAAAACTTATTTAGACAATAACCTTTTCTTTGCAGTCGGGAAACAATCTGTAATTTTTTCAATATCATACAAAATTATATAAAACAGAGAATTCAATCAGCTTTCAATGGTACTAAATAATACCAGATGAGTAAGTTTATAACTAAACTATACCTATATAACTTTTATCGTCACTTTCTATAGGCACTTATGTTAATTTGATGACGGAGTGTCATGGATTACTCGCACATGGTGATTGTAATCCTATATGGCAAACAGATAAAGTTCTACTCAAGTTAAACTTACATTGATGCAAATATTATTTAGAATTTACAACAATTGACAAGAGTACTTGTACCTACAATAGAATAATGTAATAAACTACAATTGTTAGCAAACCATTGCTCCTTTTTCTTTCAACGTTTATGTAATACGAACATTCCTACTAATAATAAAGTTTGTATTCCCTAACCGTTTAACGTTTTGTTAGTTTTCATTGAATCGACGTGCGTGAATAATATAATTTCTGGCTCTGAGCTCCACAACAAAATGTTACTATTTTCGAGTTATTTTACTCTTTTATAATACAACAATCAAAACACATTGACGAAATCGAATTGACCACCTCAAAATATCTTTAAGGTTAGACTGCTAAATATAATTTGTACGGATTATTTATTTAAAAAAAAAAGATATAAATGCGTCATAAGTAATCAAAATTAACCATGTCTTTTTATTCGTCTAAATAAATTACCATATTTCCCGTTAATTTTTTTACTATTCTCATAAGTATAACGTTTCTTCTAATGTCTTTGCAGGTACAGAGTGAAGACACTAATTGAGCGGTAGGAAGCACACGTGTGTTTGTGTGTGAATAATAATCGCGATTCGCACGTGGGCAGACTGACAAGCGAGGTAACGCCAAAATCTATACATTCTATCCAAATAAGTAATATCTCTAACACGCAGCATCGCAAACAAAGAAATATGCAATAACAAAAACTCGCACGTCATAACTATAAATCTACACTTCAAAATATGAATCTAGATCAATTTGAAATAATATTTTATCAATATATTTGCTGATAAAATTTTGTCGATTGATATGATCCGCATGAAGCGAACAGTAAATATTTCCATCGCTTAAGTATATAAGTAAAAACTAACTAACATCGGCTGTTATGCTGAAGTAGTGCGGGGAGTCGATAGTCTAACACCTTGAAGCCAGGAGTCATTTACAGCAATTGCATGAGTTAGGATCACTTGTTGCCAATCACTTCGTAAATACACATTTATCAGTAACGGTGTCAGAAACCGGCCTCGAAGACACCAGCCAGCGTCGCAGGTGAAAGTCGCAGACGCATAACTTGCTTCAACTAACGCGAACGTTCGCAATAGTGTAGTTCGTCGAGTGCGATTTTCTTTTGTCAAATCCCAAACAAATAAACAAAGGGTGCGTCATTATCACGTCTAACGAAGCGCACTCGAGGCTAGTCGGTGGTCGGCTGATAGTGTGTGGTGTAGGCGCGGGCGCACGGGCACCGTTTGGCTTCAGTCGCGAACATGTGGACAACGTGCGCCATCGTAGCCGCCGTAGCGACACTCGCTGCGGCCGCAGACATCGCTACTAACCTGAACCTGGATGTGAACAATACACTGCCAGTGCCAGCTGAACAAAATGACACACTACCTGCAGAACAGTTTTTCATTGACAAGATATTCGATAAATATGGAGATAAGGGCGTAATCACATTTGAGGTAAGTTCATTACCTGCCTATTGGATTCACATTAATGAAAACTATCATAATTTTTATTAAAATACCCGCAAAACCCGCAATTAGTTGATGTATGTTTGTAGTAAACCCGCACAGAAAGTAACATGAAAAAATGGTGAATTAAAATTTACTAAAGTATCTACTTATGTATTTGACAAGTTTTCCTATTTCTCAAACGGAAGTTCATCGAACTTACTATTACAAATTTGTAACGTTATCTAAATCGAAGATACTTGCTATCTGATATATAGTTAAATCCATAGACCATTGATAAACATACTAACGGTAGTAAGTATAACTTTTAGTTAAGTATTTAACTGGCATTTCATACCTACAGGCTTATTCTTTTGCCTCATCTTATAATCAACTGTTTATTATTTGCTTGTGTTATTACATGCTGTTTGTTTACACACAGTTTGTGTGTTGCTCAAAAAACAAGTTTTATTGAAAAGTATTATTAATTATAACTTGCAAATACCGCCGATTATTTCATATTCTTAATTTTTATAAACGAAGTAAACAATTTCGGTGATATAATTCCGCTTAAAAATAATTCTGTCCCGCAAGTTCATCCTACACTTCTTCGTCTGAAGGACCAAGTGATCTATTATAATTGCGGAAAAGGAAATAGAAGATTTGAGTCCCGTGCGAGTTGACTGTATGTGTGCACAATATGTCTAAAGTACACGATTAATATTAGATATGTACCTAAATATCCTATGTTGAACCTACACTATTTTTATATATTTAACTTACCTAAGTTTAATAAATATTATTCAAAACTTAGTATATAAAACGTTAGTTTATTACGATCTTTACTAGTAAATAGAAAATCACTATTAAAATCAATAATTGTGTACTGTAGTAACTAAGGCAATAAGTTTAACCTATCTATCTATAAGTTATAAAATTGCGGGGCAATATGTTTATCATATTATACACTGCATAGGGAACCCAAGTCTGAAATATAAAAGTCATTTCGTATTAAAAAGAACCTAAGAATTTAATTGATCTATAATCAAAATAAAATACTCGTTATATTTTGTCTTACTGTGGAAGTTTATTATTCGGGTCGTAGTCACAAGCTAAGATCGAACGTGTTTTCAATAAAGCAAAATATGTCTAAACCAACATCGTAACAATTAGACTTATAAATGGAAAAAAATGTTTTTTAAAAGTATAAAAAAACGTTTTACCTATATAATTTGGACAGTAAAACAAATTCAAGTAAATTTTTGAGGCGGTTATGGAGAACGCAAATATAATGGCCTTTTACGCATATGTGTCTTTTATTTCTAGATTAGCTACAAGCTCATTAACCAGTGAAAAATATACCACAGGTATTGTTCTTGCCAGCCAAGATAAACACGGCCCCAACAGATGTTTCGAACTATGAACACAACTGGATTTAATCTTCATATAGTTTTTGTGTACATTTTTAGGTTTTTCTTATAATATTAATTTAGTATTCATAGAGAACATGATAACATATATGTATATTCATTATAAAATAAATTCTACTGGTGGAGAACCTTATTTAAACCTGTGCTGTTTAGGTCAAACCTACTAAAATTAAAAAGTAGAAAAATAATCAATTATATGTATGACAGTTATATGTATAATTAAGTCGCACGGTTCAACTTATAGGTATAATAACAATGGAAAATATTCTGATATTTTTGAAAAATTCTTTTTATAAGTATAATAATAAAGCATTACACAACTAACTATATTCTAAAACTAGATAAGTAGATACTTATGTTATACTTAAAAATCTAAAACAATTATAAGGAAGTTTTAAGAAAGTTCCGTGTGGTTCCCGGCATCAGTACAAAAAAGAACAGGACCACTCCATCTCTTTCCCATAGATGTCGTAAAAGGCGACTAAGGGATAGGCTTACAAACTCGGGTTTTTTTAGGCGACGGGCTTGCAACCTGTCACTATTTGAATCTCAATTCTATCATTAAGCCAAATAGCTGAGCGTGGCCTATCAGTCTGTTCAGGACTCTTGGCTCTTTCTACCCCTCAAGGGATATAGACGTGTCGTGTATGTATGTATATTTAAGAAAGCTATGCGAGTTCTCCAATTATATGTTTCTTCGGAATAAATTAACTTTTAAGTCTAAATATAGTAGGTATCTATATAATTACTAAGTCGACATAATATTCTTCTTTTACGCAATATTTGACTTAAACTTACCTACATACGCAACAGAATTACGCAACATTCGCTTCATTGAGTACTTTCACTGTTTAATATTTTATTTAGATTTACTTAAAATAATGCTTTTATGGCGCTACTATAAAGGCAAGAAACTTCGCACAAAGAGTAGACCTTTGGAGGTTTAGTCTATGTCTGTGTCAAAATTTATTAAAATCGGTAGGTATAGTATTTTTGAGGTTCACTAATTCGTTTCATACACAAATAAGAAAATTAAAAAATCTCTTCTCTTTTTAATATTAGTATGGAAAAATTGATATGACTATAGATATCAGAACAACTGAAGATAAATAGTTGGAAAATAAATCTCTGCAAGCAAGACGGTAAGCACATGGTCATTAACCTTTACCTCTCGGGCACCCACCGTTCATGTCACCTTCAACTTGTGAAGTAAAAAGTAAATAAATTTGATTTTAATTGAGTAATTAAAGTAGTAGAAGTAAGTATGTTTTTCTTGCCATTTTAATCAAAAGTAATGTATTTGATAATTGAATGACGGACTTAATTAATGCACCTATACTTTCCCTTTTATCCGTGACCATAATTAAATATGATTCTCTTCTTATTTTCTTTTAAATTAATTGATTTCGATTATGGTTATGTTATGGTAAATTTTTGTTTATTCATTATGGCAGAATTTTAAGTCAATGAAGAATATTGAAACCACATACAAAAATTATAAGTCAATTACTTACTGCAAGCAACCGTAAAAAGCCAATTGCATTAGTTGCGGGTTCTTTACGCAAATATTTGTAAACAATGCTTGTTTTGATATGTATAATAATAACTGAGATAACCGTGACGGTCGGTTTTTGCATAAGTATATATTTTCTTGCAAGATATACTTAAATGGTAAGAAAACATTAATAATTTCGGCATAGGTTTCTCGAACGAGATTGTCTCAAAAGAAAAGAACAAGTGGAATATTAGTTTGAAAAAGTAAATAAAAAGTAAACCTATGTAAGCATTCGCATTGCAGTGTTTTAACCACTTTTATAATATAGAAAACAAACGTAAAAAATAACAAAATTTTCTATTTTGGAATTTAATTCATGTGGATCTCAAAGAAAATACGTGAAACAATCGAACTGGCCACTTATAAAATAAAGAAAAAAAGACGCGACACAATGTGGAACAAATTACGTTCAGGGCTCAATATGTTCAGTAAAGGTAGTTACCTATTGTTCTGAGGTTAAATAAGCCGCCTACGACATGAGATGTTGTTTTATCTCCTTACTCGCTGTGCCCGCGACTTCGTCCGCGTGGAATAGTTATTTTGGGCATCATTGAAGTACTCAATTTTCCCCGTTTTTTTCACATATTCCATTATTTCTTTGCTCCTTACCTATAGTTGCAGCGTGATGTTATATAGCCTAAAACCTTCCTCGATAAATGGTCTATTCAACGCAAAAATAATTTTTCAATTCGAACCAACAACTCCGTTTGCGTGTTATTGTAAATACGAGGGTTACGGTTATTAAATTTACTCAAATTTCGGTCCATATTGCGGAGTAGCTGGTCCCTTTGGCTTCTACATCGCATGATCCAGATCTTCCATTTTTTTTTTCGCCAATGTTGATGAAAAATGAAAATGCTCATCAGGTTGAACAAAACAACTTTTGTTAAGACATCATTTCGATATTCCTATAGTTTAGCTGAGTTGTTATGGTTCGACGTCAGCTGTTCCAGATTCCAAAATAAATTATACCCTATGTTTACCAGGCATAAGAGCTATACAACAAAAAAGTTTCATTCAAATTCGTTCAGTAGTTACTTATGGAGATTAGCGTGTACAAACAAACATACAAACAGACAGCTTTTTTTTTAATTCATGCTCAGTTACTATTTTTATATCGTTATAAATTGAAAATATACTCAATGTACGGACAAAAATGTTTTACTGTTTTCTTAAGTATATGTATTGATAATATAGCGCCTTATTTTGTCTGACAGATTATAATCTACATGCTGATAGAAATTTGTTTGTTAACGTAATGGATTTGTTTTAGTTAAACCATATCATAGACCTAGGTATACCAGAACGGGTCCAAATCTGATGCGGTTCAAAAATTAGCTTAAAGCCATTGAAGCCCCATCACGAACATCGTCTCGGCCGTGAAGCGTTTGACAGGTGAACACAAGGTTTTTTGTTATTACAAATGTTAGAGTGTCTACATCCAAAACAGTTTGACGATTATTAAATAAATAGAACACACTTGTAGCTAATTCCATTAGTTACATGCGTCAATCATAACAAATAGAATGACAATATTTACAAAGGCAAGTTTCAGATGCCTAATGCCTCATAGAATTGTAAAAGAAATATGCTTTTCTTTTTAAATATGTTTTATTGTCGCGAATTTGTCATGCCGCGAATTTACCTAATGGATACCTTTGGAGATAAAAACTTAAACTACAAATCAGGGAAATCTTTTTACTATTTCCGAAATAGATTTAATCGACTTCAAAAAGCTAACTCAAAAGTGATAAACAATAATATGAGGTCATACTTTCAAGAAAAATAAAAAATACTTGTTAATTCTCTTTTGTCTGTAAGTTCATAATGTAGTTAAAAATTATAAACTAAGGTTAAAAAATAATAAAAGTGGACAGTACTAATACTTATCAGTGTATGTACTTTTAGCCGTAATACAATTTGGCAGTGAAATCAAAGGTTTATTTGCGAAAATATTGAGATAAACCCAATTTATCGATGGGCTTGACTGTGATACAACGTAGCCTTACACTTGACATTGCAAATTTAAGTGTGTAGGTATTTACACCTACATATATAAAATACTACACTGAAGGTCAGCATGAACCTCGAAGATAAGAAATCCTTTGATAGTTATCTGTCATTAATACCTATGTAACTTGTGGAAAAATCTACCATATCAGTCAATAAAGGGATTACTTATATGTTGTACATTAATATCTAATATGGAAGTTATTTTTGATAGATAGCATAGCTTATATGAACTGCTAAATAGTAATAGTGTAAATCTCGTGGCATTTCATCCGATTACAAATGAAAAAAATCCTTACACGCATTTTTTTTGCTATATTTTCCTTTGGATTTCAGGTTAATGACAAAAGAAAGTTTGAAATAACCCAGAACATCGAGCTGAGAGAGAAAAGAACCTTTGTTCTGACAGAGTACCTAGATAAATGGCACCGACCTATGCAAAAGAATAAAAAACAAATGTTATTAATTAACCACCAAATAAAGTCTTCACTGCGTGTGCATAAGCAAACATCAAATAATACTTTATAATAAATATGCAATACAAACAAAAACAATGCGATTTACAGTTGGTAGTAAAACAATTCATGTGCAAAATCATCATGAACCTACTTATAACAATCAATTTTCAATCAATCAATTTATATCACCGAATTCGTAATTTTATTGTTCCAGAATATTACATTCATAAAAAACTTTTACCTAATAATATTGATTCAATGAAATATTTTGTATTACAACAAAAAGATATTTATAAATTTTATCTCCGCCAGTATAAAACTAATGTCTTCATTTTGGACAGCACGCATATCTCATAATATATAGCCATTCATGACAAGAAGTTACTAATAAACTAAAACAATAGACTCGTTTTGATCACTCGATCGAATAGTTTTATGTAAACATAAGAAGAATTTATATGTGTTTCCGAAAACATCCCAAGTAGGATATCAAAATACCGCATTATACAATCAAGCCTCTAAAATAGGAAGTACAACGGGTTCAATACTGTATATATATATTATAACAAAATATAATTTCGACAATACTAATGTTATTTTTAGGGCTTCGAGCATCTTATGGACAGCCTTGGGCTCGGCGGCAGGGTTTTCAACTCGCCTCACGACGTGGCCCTTCACCGCGTCAACGGATCCTTCCGCCAACTTCATGACCAACAGCACCGGCATAAAAGATCACCAAAACCTACAGGTCAGTGAATTCTGTGGTCTTAAATAAATTAACCCGTTTAGTTTTCTTCATAACCTTTAGCTGTTAATACACTTGATGATTAGAAACGCCAAGTTACTAGAAATGCCTACTAAAGTAGTTAAAAATTGATCAATTTTGGTTTTAAGCATAGTTATTACAAAGCCTATAGACGTTTTAACATATTTCATAAACCGTAGTACCTCACAAACGGATGAATGAAGCGATTTCAATTTAGATGTTTTTATGTTATTATTACTTCATGATAAATCAAATGTCTATGAACTATTGACCTATTTCGTAGAGTCTACGACGTAGGCCATCGTAGCAACTGTTGTTCGTAATGAAGTTCAAAAATAGTTGAAGACTGTAGCATACAAAGGGAGACTAGTAGTTTGTAGTACCTACATAAATACATACATATAATCACGTCTATATCCCTTGCGGAGACAGAGCCAACAGTTTTGAAAATACTGATAGGCCTCGTATAGCTGTTTGGCTTAATGATAGAATTGAGATTCAAATAGTGACAGGTTGCTAGCCCATCGCCTTAAAAAATGGATCCCAAGATTATGACCCCATCCCTAGTTTATAGACTTTAATTTATTCCATTATTTCAACACATGACAATATTAATAAGTACCTACTTATCATATTTTGAGAATAATTGACTGTAGTGTTGAGGACTTAACTTATTGCAGACTCATACATAAAATTAAATTCGGAGGCAGGTAGGTATTAAGATAATTAATGTTATTAATTTACGCAAGTATTTAGTATATCTGCGCCTTCCATTCTCGTGAACATTTCAAGGAAATTAATTTACTTACGGGTGTAAGTATAATGAATTTTGAACTTCATAATAAAGCTTCTCAAATTAAAAAGGTCGCAATCGCATATTGTAAATACCTACTTATGAAGTTTAAATTATTTGCCTTAGGTTAGAAACGTTTGGGTCCAAATTAAAATTTACTTATCTCAATAACGAAATGATAAGATAATGAGGTGGAATCATTAGAAATAGTAAATAATAAACTTCCGTATTCTAATTGTTTGCCCTTGACAGTTCCCACGAGTGAAGGAAAGGCGGAAATTATTGCCACTGATTGGTTCCATTACAAATGCTGTTAAATTTGTCCTTGCATAAAGAAGTAAGTATTGACGATCGATAGGTAATATCGCATAAATCTTGGCCGATTCTACCACTAATTGTAATTAATATTTGTTTTTAATTAGTTATACGTAATTAGATACTATTACGGTATCGAAGATGTTATATCGATTTTTAATGCATTACTTTATCAAGGCCTTCATCAGCTTTGTCAATTCTTATGATGTAGTTACCCGTATCTGAGGTACTCGTATGTATTTGTTTATCGATTAATTCGACAATCAAGTTATATAGTGTTATACAATCAATGCAATGAATGATTGTCAAGGTCAACTATTGTTTGGAGAGCGTCGGTAGTCGAATCGGCAACGTTAAAATGCGTGATGCGCATAAAAGGCACAGGTTCAAATCCCACCTCGGTCATGTAAGTACCAATGGCTATTTTTGAAGCTATGCACATTTGTTTGAACATTAACCGATGCTCTTACGGTGAGGGAAAACATCAGGAGGAAGTAGATTGATATCAGCAAAAAATAAACAATATAGGTACCTTACCTACATTTTAATTTGTTATGGTCCTTTTCTGCCTTATACTTCTTATAAGTATCTACGTGGCGACTTTTCTGAATGCCAACGAACTACAAAACCTCAGACATTTGATCAACTTTTTATGCTTACTCTAAATAAGCATAGAAATCTTGTTACCGACAATAACCTCTGCTATTTACGCTAGTGCTCTTTTTTGGATAGGTATAACTATGATCTTGTTGTTACACCTTTTTTTTCTTATTTAAGCTGTGGCTAATCGCTGTTGATTACACTACTATGGTATGGCATTTGAGTAAACATTAGAATTTATACATTATTACTAGAGGTGAAAATTACCGAAAGTTTCGGAAACTTTGGAAGTTTTCAGGAATATTTCGGGAAGTATTCGCGAAAACTTCCAAAGTTACGGTAATTTTGGAAGTTTTCAAATCGATGATTTATTTACAATAACAGCAAAAAGGGCTGCAATAAACTTAAACAATGTCACTATTTAGTCACAAACCAAGCGCATTCGTAAGTAGAAGTATCTGTTTGACGAAATATCGGTAAATTTCGGATAGATTTCAACATTAAAAAAACAAAATTTTTGTTTTTCATTTTAAAATGCATACATACATACATAAAATTACGCCTCTTTCCCGGGGGGTAGGCAGAGACTACGTCTTTCCACTTGCCACGATCTCTGCATACTTCCTTCGCTTCATCCATATTCATAACTCTCTTCATGCAAGCTCGGCGGTTTCGGGTACTTTTGACCTGACCTTTTACCAGGACGTCCTTTTCTATTCCTGTAACTAAGTACATCTTCTTTCACATCACAACATTCCCTTATCACGCTGTTCCTTATCCGGTCACTCAGTTTCACGCCCATCATACTCCTTAACACTCTCATTTCCACTGCATTTATTCTGCTTTCGTGCTTCTTTTGCCATATCCAACTTTCACTCCCATACATTAATGTCGGGACCAACACGCCCCTATGCACAGCCAGTCGAGCCTTTTTGGATAGTTTCTGACTGCTCATAAAGGCATGCAAAGCTCCATTCACCATGTTCCCCGCGTTCACTCTCCTTTCAATATCACTATCACACTTGCCATCTGATGTAAACTTTGATCCTAGATATACAAACTCTTTCACTTGCTCAACTTTTTCTCCTCCAATCAAAATATTACATGCTGTCATTTCTTTCTCCATTTCAAAAACTAGTGTTTTAGTTTTACTTACGTTCACTTTCATTCCTTTCTCTTTTAAAGCTTCATGCATACAGTTTACCATCTCCTGTAACTCCTCCGCTGATGATGCCAGTATAACCTGATCGTCGGCATAGAGCAGACATTTGACTAGTAACTCATTCATCTTTAATCCACTTTCAGACTCTTTCAAATCTGTCAAACAACTATCCATAAATAGGTTGAACAGCCACGGTGACGCAACACATCCTTGCTATAACAGTGGCTTCCAGCGCTTCCCGATTGCACAGAAATTATTCCATCATTAGAACATTGCCACCTCATCGAGTCTGGCTTGGCAACTTTAAAGTTTTCCTTTATCGTTACCATATTTAGCTTTTTGCATATTCTCAAAATAGGCTGATTCAACGTGACGTTTTTTTTATATAACTTATGATTTTAATAACTGTGTCATTGAGAACTTTAAAGTTTTGTTGTTTTACTATATCTTTTAAGAGCAAATTAAAGGCTCGCGATGCACAACCAACTGCAAATGTATGTACATATTCATCTTCCACCATTCTCCACAGTGCTTTCATGTTATTTGTATTATCGGTAATTACCGTGACAAATTTTTATGGTCCTATTTCGTCTATCACACATTTTAACTGAGTGAACAGATAGTAAGATGTCTATTAGTGCCCGATTAGTGCTGGGAAAGACGCATTTATAAAAGAAGGTTTAGGTGTAGTAATAATAAAATTAATTGTACCTCTGCCATTTATATCAGTCCAACCGTTCATAACTAAAGCCCTTGCTTCAGCTCGGTTTATAATATCAGTTGTTTCCGTTCTTATACGTTCGTACTCCGCATTCAAAAAGCTATTGCTAATCATATACCTGGTTGGAACTGTATATATTCGGGATTAAGGGCATTGATTGCATTTTGCCAGAAACTTGATTCTAATATATTAAATATCGCTCCTGTGGCGTAAATTTCTCGTGCAAAACTAAGGTCTATTCTTTCTTTTTCTTTGCGGTAATGCAATGAGTTGACTGTTGTTGTTGATAAGATTGTGAATCTTGGGTAGAACAGCACGACTACAGCGTATTTTCTAGTACAAGATTAGGCGTTGGTGGAATAAACAGCTGGCCATGGACTTGTTTTGATGTTGACGAAAGTGAGACAGTTGAAACAGAAGTCTTCTTCTTGTGACTGACTGTTTCATAAGGGCGACGGCGGCATTCGGCTCATACAGAGGCGGCCATAGTACTACTACACAGCGGCGTACATATCTTTGATAAAAGCCGCCAACCTTGACCTTTAAAATAAACTATAGATTTTATATTTTATTGATAAATAACGTTGTAATTTTACTGTAGTACACTCACTGTCGTGATCCCGGTTCCTTCATTTGTCACAGAGCGAGAGCTCGCTTTCCTATTTTGTAGTTTATTACTGCTTGTTAAATATAATGATATGTATAAAATATCATAATTAATCGTGTAAAGGCATGTCCCTTGCATTGGAATATTGCTGTCGTAAGTAAAAAAATATTATTTCAAAACTTCCAAAACTGCCGGCAACTTTGGAAGTTTTCGGGAAAGTTACCTTACGTTAGGAAATATTCCTGGTAATTTTCATCTCTAATTATTACCTAATGTCACAAGCAAGATTAGTCGCCCTTATCCTGAATATTTTAGTTTCTTGGAAACATTCTTTTGTTAGGTATGTAGAAATTACTCAAAAATGTGTGAAATATCTGTCATCGCGATATACCTAAATAAGTTAATTTATTTTTTAACCGTTTGCCGTGTGGTTCCCGGCACCATTACAAAAGAATAGAACCACTCCATCTCTTTCCCACGGATGTCGTAAGAGCCGACTAAGGGATAGACTTGGGATTCCTCTTTAATGTAAATCCCTGCCAATCTAAGGTCTGCCGCGCCGATGGATGCATGGCTAGGGGCGAGCCTAGTCTCGAGCGTGCCACTTCCGCCATGGGGTTGGGCGACCCCCAGGTAATGGCTAGCCTTACCCTGGCATGCGGGGCTCTGCTGGGGCGGACAAAAATTTTTCCCTAGCGTCTCGTGGGAATCGCATTATGAACCTTAAAAAGCATATAAATGGCGGCGATGGTGTCCGCACCCCATCACGTCTCGTTCCCGGCGGGAGCGGTATGCGGTCTGCTGAAAGCCGCTTTGCGACGATGAATGTAAGAGGAGGAATGAAGGATAAGATTGAGGAAGTATGCCAGATGATGGATGAAAGACGTTTGGATGTGTTGTGCGTGAATGAAACGAAGCGGAAAGGATGCGACGCGACGCAGCACGGCCCTTACACGGCGTATTGGTCTGGAATTTCCAGTACCAGCCGAGGCTGTCAAGGGGTCGGTCTAATTCTTTCTGCACGAATGGCTGAGTGCGTGAATGAGTATGAGTGTGTCAGCCCTCGTCTTCTATGGATTAGGCTGAAAGTTGGAATCACTCGGATCTTCGTTCTAGGTGTTTATGCACCTTGGGATGTGGGTTCGAGGGGTACAACATCAGCAAAAAGCGAAAACGAGGAGTTCTGGAATAGTGTAAGAGAAGTATTGAAAGTTACCAAGCCAAATGAGAAGATTATTATGTTAGGTGATTTTAATGGATGGGTGGGTGTAAAGCGTGATGGATATGAAAAGGTGCTTGGTGCGTTTGGTGACGAAAAGGTGAATGATAATGGAAGAAGTGTATTAGAAATTTGTCTAGAGTGGGATCTTTTTGTGTCGAACTCAATGTTTCAACATAAAGAGATCCACACCTACACAAGAGTGGAAGGTATTTTAAAAAGTATGATAGACTTTGTGATTGTAGATGAAAGATTGAAGAACAAAGTGCTGGATACCCGTGCATATCGCGGTGCTGGCATTGACTCGGACCATTTACTGGTGATATCCCGGATAAGGGGTATCTTCAATCGCTGGCGGCACAGGGTAAGGGAGCAAACCAGCGCTTTGGAAAGAGTAAAAGTAGAAAATTTGCAAGATATGGATGTAGGTAAGAAGTATATTAATAAACTGAAGGATGAATTTGAAGATTTAGAGGAAATGAGCGATATTGAAGATGGATGGAAGGAATTGAAAGAAAGAATTGTGAAAGTAGCTGTTGAAGTGTGTGGTGTAAGTAGAAGAAGGAAAGGAAAAAATCACAAAAATGCGTGGATGAGTAAAGATGTGCAAGAACTTGAGCGATTAAAGAAGAAAGCATGGCTGGATTTGTTAGCAGCAAAAGCTAACTTAAGAATGCAAGAGGTTATAGATGAAGATGTGAATGAAGCACGTAAGGAATATAAGAAAATGAAAGATTTGGTTAAGAAAGCTGTGATTAGAAAGAAAGAAGAGTATAAAGAGGATTTTGATAAAAGGCTATCAGAAGACTTTCAGTCAAATCTGAAAGTATTCTGGAAATCCGTAAGGTCAGCCCGAGGAAATACTATAACCAGAGAGCTGACTAGGATCAGATGCCAGGATGGTAGCGTTGTGAAAGGAGAAGAATGTGTACTAAAGATATGGAAGGACTATTTTGAAAGTTTATTTGAAAAAAAGGAAGGAAATAAGAAAGATTTCTGCTATAGCGAAGAAAAAGAGAATGAGATGGAAGGCGAAATTGAAATGTTCGAAATTGTGGAAGCACTTAAGAGTATGAAAGCGGGAAAGGCTGCTGGGTGTGATAGAGTGTCGGTCGAGATGCTTAAAGCAGGAAAAGGCGTAGTAGCTAGTCAGTTGTACTGCCTTTTCAATTTGTGTTGGAGAAGCGGCCGAGTACCAAAAGATTGGTGTAAGGCTGTTATCGTGCCACTTTACAAAGGAAAAGGGTCACAGCTGGACTGCAAAAATTATCGTGGTATAAGCCTGCTTAGCGTCGTCGGCAAATTGTATGCTAAGGTATTGATTAATAGAGTCAGGAATGAAACTGATGACAAAATATGGGATGCTCAAGCGGGATTTCGAAAGGGAATGGGATGTACTGATCAGGTCTTTTCCTTGCGGTGCATAGCCGAAAAGTTTTTGGCCAAGAGTCAAAAAGTCTATTGCACATTCGTAGATCTGGAAAAGGCCTATGACAGAGTTGAGAGGAATGAATTGTGGTCAGCACTTTCTATGCATGGGGTGAGCAGTCTCTTAATACGAGCACTGAAATCCTTATATGAGGATTCGAGTGCTTGTGTCAGGATAAACGGAGCGCACACTGAGTGGTTTAAGATTGAGAAAGGCGTTAGGCAAGGATGTGTTGCGTCACCGTGGCTGTTCAACCTATTTATGGATAGCTGTTTGACAGATTTGAAAGAGTCTAAAAGTGGATTAAGGATGAATGAGTTACTCGTCAAATGTCTGCTCTATGCCGACGATCAGGTTATACTGGCGTCATCAGCGGAGGGGTTACAGGAGATGGTAAACTGTATGCATGAAGCTTTAAAAGAGAAAGGAATGAAAGTGAACGTAAGTAAAACTAAAACACTGGTTTTTGAAATGGAGAAAGAAATGACAGCATGTAATATTTTGATTGGAGGAGAAAAAGTGGAGCAAGTGAAAGAGTTTGTATATCTAGGATCAAAGTTTACATCAGATGGCAAGTATGATAGTGATATTGAAAGGAGAGTGAACGCAGGGAACATGGTGAATGGAGCTTTGCATGCCTTTATGAGCAGTCAGAAACTATCCAAAAAGGCTCGACTGGCTGTGCACAGGGGCGTGTTGGTCCCGACATTAATGTATGGGAGTGAAAGTTGGGTATGGCAAAAGAAGCATGAAAGCAGAATAAATGCAGTGGAAATGAGAGCGTTAAGGAGTATGATGGGTGTGAAATTGAGTGACAGGATAAGGAACAGCGTGATAAGGGAATGTTGTGATGTGAAAGAAGATGTAGTTACAGGAATAGAAAAGGGTATGTTAAGATGGTTCGGTCATGTGGAGAGGATGAATGAAAGCAGGTTGACTAAGCAGATATACAAGGAGAGTGTGGAGGGAAAGGTCGGAGTGGGAAGACCTAGACGAACGTATCTTGATCAAATTAAGGACGTCCTGGTAAAGGGTCAGGTCAAAAGTACCCGAAACCGCCGAGCTTGTATGAAGAGAGTTATGAATGTGGACGAAGCGAAATAAGTATGCAGAGATCGTGGCAAGTGGAAAGAGGTAGTCTCTGCCTACCCCTCCGGGAAAGAGGCGTGATTTTATGTATGTATGTATGTATTTTTTAACCACGATGAAACTGAGACGTTATGCATTCGAAGTGAGAAGATGTTTGTACAATTCAGTGTTACCATTTAGCTCCAAAATCACTAGTTAGATTTCAACGCGTTTTGGGATGGACTGATGTACGAGTAGGTATGTTATTAGAATTAGGTGTTACGATTACAACTCACCAGAGGGCGCAGCAGTAAATATTTGTTTGTTTAAACCAATTTTTCCAATTATCTCCAAAACCAAATTCAATGCAATTTTCTACGGGTTTAGAATGTTCATGTTCTTGTTAAGGTATTACCGTAAAGTCAAAACTATTTTGCCATTTTTTAATAATACTAAGTGTTTCCCAATCGCTCTTATTCTTCCAATGCAATTTGACATGCACAATAAATTGCAAATAAAATACAAGCTGAAAGCTTAGTTCCTAGATACTAGGTAAAAAGATTAAAATAATTTCATTAATATAATTTTTTACCTAGTGTTCATAGAAAACGTTTGAGATATTCAAAGATTCCGCCCCGCAGTAAATCGCGGCAATTACTTTCCCGACCGCTGGACTACGTGTAGCGCGAAAACGAAGTGGACTATATTTTTAACCGATATAACATTTACCCTACCTCCTTTTCCGAACTCCACACTATATGAATCTATACAAAATTTAAAGTGGTGAAGAGGTAACTGACACATTTATAATATTTGTATGGTTATAATACCTAATAAATAAAAAAGAAAATCAGAAAAAAAATCGAGGCACTTTTAAGTGTTGTTCACGTTACGTTATAAAACTGCAAAACTTGGTTAGTTCAAATGGCGGGAAGGATTTTATTGCGCTTCTACTAGTTCATAGGATGACCTCTGAACTAACCTTTACTAAACATATCCCGCCTTTAACATTATTTTTATCCATCAATTTAACTGTATAACCTTTATCAGACAAATACTTGATAACAGTGGTTAAGTAATTGAGGTAAAACAAGTAGCTTGTTTTACACTATCGATAAGGTAGAGATTAAATTTGTGTGACTACACATTCATTATCGTGCGATAATAAATAAAACCAACTAGAATGAACAAAAAAAGTAGAGTCCTATTTTTGAATTTAAGACAGACAGAACTCCACCTAGACGAAGCGAGTCTGTTTTGATCCCGGGCTTTTGATTGCACGGTATCAAATGTTACCTACATTTTACATATTTTTTTTAGCTTTGTGTTTAAACTACAAAATGCAAAAAAAAAATACTATGTATTTGGTAGGTTTGTCTTGCTACTCATTCCAGTAAAAACTAGTAAACGAATTCGGAATTTTTAGCAATAAAGCATATAGATACATATATATAACAGAATAACACACTACAAGCGACAAAGCCTGCTTATTGATAAATCAGTTTTTGAAACAAACATATAAATATAACCACATCCATATATCTTGCGGGGAAATCAACGAAAATCTTGATATATAAATTGATTGTTAAGTTTCGCAACCATTCTCTACTTATTAAGGTTCTGTACCTACCATCCTCATAAGAATCCGGTAAAACTTGTCCACGTGGATTAAGATGAAAGCTATTCATATAGCTACTTTCTCGCACTGACTTGTTGGCTTACTAAATGCATAAACCACTATTACGTGTTACAAGTACTTAACTTGTTATATACCTTATAAAGATACCAGTAGAACCAGGGGCAACTTAAGCATCCGGGTCAGGTAAGCCTGATCATAGAAATCTGACCCCCACAACACTGTACTCGACATTTATTCTAACATTTATATTTTATAATTAATTATGTAAGTATAATTAATTTTTCATTGCCTGCTGAAAATAAATTACAAAAACCTAGTAGGTACGTTTTGAATAAAATTTGGTCATCAATAAATGAAATAATGTCAGCACTCCGAAAATCCTTCTTTTATGATATTAGAAGAATATTATAAGTTCTTTAATTTTTGAACAGCTGCGTATACTGGATATGAGTATGTGCCATCAGATGATACGAGTTGCTACAACGGACAGTCATTTATTACTGCGATTATCCTATTAGTTATCCGCTCCGGGCATCAGGCCGCTCCAACTCTCAAAACGTGAACTATATGACGGCCAGGCGTGAACTTGCACTGGTTAAAGAATGATTTGGAATTAAATCAACCGAATATCAAACACGCCAATAATTTCTTTTGTTAAGTTTTAATGACATTTTGACCTACTACTACCATTTTATAATACGTTAGCGACCTCTCAGGGACGTCATATTCCTATCTAGACTACTGGCATGTTGTAGATATGTACATGAAAGGTTTGACCTTTAAAAGTGTGAAGGAAAGTGCCTAGTAAAATCTCTGTCTCTCATCTTTGATCTCAGTTGAACTCACAGCTGTTATGCTTCGAGGCATGAGGTTCGTATGGAGTGCCTATCAAAATAGTTAATTCCATCTTATCAAGAAACTAAGTATAAACCCAAAGTCTAGAATAACTGGACGATCACCATAATGTTTTTTTGTTCTTGAATTGAATCGGCATACATGTGTTGTTTTTATAGAACGATTTTATCTTCACGTCCAGTCAATTGATTGATAAACTGTAGTGTACTATAGCCATTGTTTCGCGTGTAGGTATACCTAATCTTTGTCTTTTATATCCCCGGGTAAACTTTAAATAATCAACAAAATTAGTCGTTATAAGTTAAGAAGTGCCGTGTGGTTCCCGGCACCAATACAAAAAAGAATAGGACCACTCCATCCCTTTCTCACGGATGTCGTAAAAGACGACTAAGGGATAGGCGTACAAACTTGGAATTCTTTATTTAGGCGATGGGCTAGCAACCTGTCACTATTTGAATCTCAATTCTATTATTAAGCCAAATAGCTGAACGTGGCCTTTCAGTCTTTTCAAGACTGTTGGCTCTGTATACCCCACAAGAGATATAGACGTGACCATATGTATGTATGTATGGATGAATGTAGTTAGGAAGTAATTTACTTTCTATAGATTTCCTTCTGATAGAAACAGAAATTGGGAAAACACCGTAAATATAAGTTGTATATTTGCACATATTGTTCATAGTGCCGTGTGGTTCCCGGCACCAACACAAAAAAGAATAGGACCACTCCATCTCTTTCCCATGGATGTCGTAAAAGGCGACTAAGGGATAGGCTTACAAACTTGGGATTCTTTTTTAGGCGATGGGCTAGCAACCTGTCACTATTTGAATCTCAATTCTATCATTAAGCCAAATAGCTGAACGTGGCCATTCAGTCCTTTCAAGACTATTGGCTCTGTCTACCCCGCAAGGGATATAGACGTGAACATATGTATGTATGTATTGTTCATAGTAACTACTTTACGTAAATAGGTTGTTGCTAAGAGGTTTCCAGCAAGTCACTACTCAGAGTAGGAGAAGGAGTACTGCAGAACTACTTCCCTAAGTGCACCCGTAGATGTAGTAGATGTAAATACCGTCCTCTAATGAACTGACAAATAAAGCAATACAACTATCAATAATAAATAACAGTAAGTTGAAAAAAATCCTCCATCTCAACAATATTATTGAGCTTGTTCGTGAAACAATCAATACTATCATTACAGCTGATCCTACGCTACAGAAGTCATGCCTATCGCCAAGGAAGATGCTGGAAGTGTACGGAATAGAAAGCGAACCCGGAGTGATCACCATCAACCCGAAGACTTTCCTGGAGATGTGTCCAGCATTGGTGTACCAACTGGATCAACGCACGTGTTTCAAATCAGAAGCACCACCTCCTCAGATTGAAAGACATTGGAGTAAGTACACGCGTGTTATCAATCAATCAATATTGGAAATGACGACACAACAAATCGTTTTTAATCTGATGAGCATTTTCTCTTGACGTATAATTTTATTTTATTTTATTTTATTTTATTTGGAAATCTAACACTTCTTATAACTAACATAGTTATTCATACTCGTATATAACATACGAAACATAGCTGAAACACAATGCTTGCTTGTAAATATTTAGAAGGATATATTTTAAAGATAAATCCAGTTTACAAATTATCAGTCTTAAGGATCATTGCCAAACCACTGTTTATAATGGGTATTCCTAAACTTGTAAACACTTGAGTTAAATAAGTCTAGCTTGTCTTCATTAACCAGGTTGTTTACAGCCTCGGAAGCTCGGAAAAAGAGTTTCTCCTATAATTAGTGGCACAGGAGGGAACGTAAAGCAGTTAGGGCGTCTCAAGGTTCTATTTGAAACTCTTATTTTCAACTTGGATAGACTGTGCGTTTTTGCAAGAAGCAAAGTCTCTGTCAAAGGAAGTAAATGGTGTTTATTGTACCTAGCTTCATAACCGTCAATTATAGCATTACTCCTATACTGTATGTAAACACTTGAGTACAATATGGTAATATACTCGTACAACGCACATAAGAGCAATATAATTTTGATTCGTTTTATACTAGAAAATTGAGAACACGATCTTATTATAAATTCTAACATTTTACCAGCTCGTTTAACCTCCGACATATATAAGCTATAATCAAATATATAGAAGCTCGGCTATAATCAAACATATCAGTTAAGCTTTATAAATTCACCATTCAGAAACTCGTAAGTTGTAAAAGCTCTATTTTTTAAATTCATTGTTATTTTTATTTCTTTGCAGCTTGGATCTATGCGAGCTTGAGTATTTTAGTCATCAGCGCCACCGGTTTACTCGGAGTGGCGATAGTTCCTCTTCTTAAATCCGTTATGTTCAGCTACGTTCTCCACTTTCTGGTTGCAATAGCCGTCGGAACGCTGTGTGGAGACGCCTTACTTCATCTATTGCCACACGCTCTTAAATCACACGGGTCTTCTTCTGAACCGCAAGAAGAAACTGAAGTCGTCCTCAAATGCAGCGTGACTTTCCTGACTATTTTGTTTTTCTATACTGTTGAAGCTGTCATGCAAACCCTGCATGGAGGTCATAAACATTCACACGATCATTCCCAAGGAAAAACGGTGGAAGAAATGAAAGCAGAATCAGCTAAACAAATCGAACCTATCGAATTAGGAGCTATGATGCCAGGTTCTCCGCCACCACCTGCAGAACGCCCAATGACATCAACGGCACTAATGGTTATAGTAGGAGATGGATTACACAATCTTACCGATGGTTTAGCTATCGGTGCTGCGTTTAGTGGCGATCCAGTAACAGGATTTGCGACAGCTCTAGCTGTCTTCTGCCACGAGTTGCCCCACGAGCTCGGAGATTTTGCCGTGCTTCTTCGCTCCGGCATGAGCATTAAACGCGCTTTATATTACAATTTATTGTCATCTGTTCTTAGTTTTATGGGTATGGCTGGCGGTATTTGGTTAGCGGAGGACCACGAATCCGCTTCACAGTGGATTTATGCTGCAACTGCTGGAACCTTCTTCTACATTGCTTTAGCTGACCTAGTACCGGAGATAAACGAAAATAATCATGGAAGAAGTATTAACTTACTGTTAGCAGTGTTAGGTTTCCTCGCCGGGGGCGTTATCATGTTGCTTATAGCCATGCATGAAGACTCAATACAATACCTCTTTAGGAGCTCAGAACAATGAATCTTGAGCAGTAATATAATAGGTACTTCATTATTGTGATAAAAACTCATGGTTGTTGAAAATGCTAGCAGGTATTGCCAGTAATAGCTATTAATTTTAGTTAGTAATGAGTTTAATTTTTTCGGGTTTTTAATGAATAACAGAACTCATAATAGTTCCAACATTCTAAAGAGCCAGCACCAGGTAAGATATAAAATATATCTATGCCAAATTTTGTCTCCCAACACTAAGTAGTTTCGGTCGACGCTCTTTCAGTAACTCATATGTACTTGAATAAAGCTACACTTTAGTTAGTTGGACTGTTGAGCACATAAAAGAACAACATTGGAGCTATATCCAAAAAATGTTTTTTTTTTTAAATAGTACCATAATAAACTGTTACGTAAATAATATAGAATGAAAAACGACATTATTTGAAAGGCTTTTCAGTAAATTTTACGAACTGAATCAAATTTTATGAGCCTATTGTTATTCTTTCATCAAATCAGCATATATCATCATAAACTGAAACAAAATTAACACTGGCAACAGTTTATTTATATAGTTACAATCGTAACTTTTCAAATAAATATTTCCATAAAGAGGATCTATTTAGAAGGTTCTTTTAAATGGCACTATTGCCAAGTTTGGGAGACTTCATGGGTATATTATAGGTGCGTTATGTAGAAAGTAGAAAAGTAGATACATTCCACACAGTCTTCCAACTTTTAATTAGAGTTAAGATGTATCTAAGTAATTATAGGTTTTGATGTTAATCATATTGAACATGGAAAATTTGGTTAATTTAACCCTCAATATAAATAATTTGCCCTAAAATGTTTATAAGGTTGAATTGGTTTAACCCTCAATATAAATAATTTGCCCTAAAATGTTTATAAGGTTGAATTGGTTTAACCCTCAATATAAATAATTTGCCCTAAAATGTTTATAAGGTTGAATGCGATTTCTTTTAAATTATTTTCAGGAATAAAGTTATTTCATTTTTGTTCCAAATATTCCATGTCGCTTAATATCTAGATACATACCTGCCCATCTAAAATTTACGTAAGTAAATCTACGTAATAGATTATTCATTCAAGAACGCTCAAGAGTCTAAAGAACCTAGGTCAAACATACAACTTAGATTTGGTACATATTTTAAAACATACGACGCATATAATATACCTAGGTATACTTGTTTCATCAAGAGAAATGATACTCGTAATACTGTTTGTGTAAACTAGGTACTCTACCTACAATAAATTGGTGAGCTCTAAACATATCGAATAGAATTTTAGAATATAAATAAATATAATTTAATTATTATTGATAATATAAGTAATTTATAAGAATAGTCATAAGAATAAAAAATAAAGTGAAATTTAGTAAATTAATAATGATTGTCTTTATTGAACAACATAATCCTATACCCACATTAATATAAATTATTGATTTAAACAACTTACCAACTCTACAAAGGTAAGTTCCTTCTTTATTTAAAATAATAGTTAATACTAAAACATACATACATACCTACATATAATCACGTCCATATCCCTTGCGGGGTAGACAGAAGCAACAGTCTTAAAAAGACTGATAGGCCACGTTCAACTGTTTGGCTTAATGATAGAATTGAGATTCAAATAGTGTAGAAAACACTTTCCTGAAAACCGCATCAAAATCGGTTCAGCGAAACGCGAGATAATTGCGGACAAAGATTAATACATACATACCGGTTAAACAGAGAACCACCTTTTTTTGAAGGCGGTTAATCAGCGCACACCGTCCGTGAGAAAGATTTCACAACTAAAAAAAATTATTAGGTACAGTAGGTAACAGTTAGTTTGAAATATTATATCAGCCGTTAAAAACATATTAGTTAGTATTCAGTAGCGCACACAAACGCACCTAACACTCGACGAAAATTTATTATTTATGACACATAGCAGTTTGAACTAATATATTAAAACGTGATAAATATTACCTTTTGTAAACCCTTATAAGCAAATAAAGATTCTATTATAAATTATATTCAATTATGTTAAAAAATAAAAGCTTAATCTCATAACGCGTTAGCAAAATAGGCTTCTGATAGATGGCGTTACACTTAAATTTGTCGCTTTTAGTAGATGACGCTAAATTCACGCGGGCGACTAAATATTAATAAAGATAAAATTCTAATTTAAGCAAAAATCAGAATTTTTATCTTATATTTATATTTTTATAATGTCATTGAAGATGTAGCTCGCTGCCAAACCAACATGGAAGTTTGTACTTGAAGAATGTGCAACTTTTCCCTTACTTGCCTTTACAGCATCCATGTGAAAAATATAGACGTCATATAGTATAGTGTCTCATAGAACAGAATCTGTACAATGTATTGAAAGAAAAATCATTTTGGCAACGGGTATACTCATTCAAGAACGATATTCGTGAATATACCCGCTGGCCTGCCTGACCAATGCACAGAACCAATGTTAATTCTTGAAAGGAACTATGCACGAATATCGTTCGTTATTAGACAATGTTATTATTAGTAGTATTGCTATTGCTTTGCACGAAATCGTTCGTTAAAAACCCCCGCTGACATGATAAGCCGGTAATCATTCTGTCAAAGTCAAATTAAAAGGTTTACATTACAGTATGTCAAATCGTTAAAATAAGCAAGAAATAAATTCAAAATAATACGAAAATATCGTATTGATTTAATTTAATGAATTTGTGATTTATGATTTTGCGATAACATTAACAATACTGATATTAAATTAATCTTTACATTGTGTTAATTATAACTCCAAAGGTAACCATAAATCTAACAATGCTCAAAGGAGTGGTAAGTTTGAAATTGTGAGTAAAAATATCTCTAAAAACAGATTGTAGGTATTTCGTAATAGTTCCGCACGATGAAGGTAGACCAGGACATTGCTATTTTAGGATGTGTTAGAACATTTTCATAAATATACTAGAGTTGTAATGTATAAATAATGTTGAAACTAGTAAGTAGAACAAACTTCAGAACTATTCCTCGTGTTGAGGATAGAATAGAGTTATTGTGGAGCAATACATGAGACATTTACTGTAAAGTCGTTATTAAAATAAATAAGTAAATACGAAAATAAAAATTGGAGGTAGGTATTGACTATAGACTGTAAGCTTGGTATAAAATCATGTCTTTGTCATGTCTAAAAAAATTAAGTTTTAACCTCAGGTGCAACATAAGAAACAAAGATTCAATACCTACCCACCTACAATACAAAGTGAAAAGGTACCTAACACAAAACTTTTTGAATACACTTTCACAAACTTTTAATATATTTTGAAATGAGAATGTTGTCTAGTTGACATTGTCAATATGTAATGTTCAATATGAAGAAACAAAAATAACTAAAAATATGCATTTAAGCAAATCCTTATACAAATAATCAAGATACATATAAACCAGCCATGGGCTGTGTTTTTTCTTTGGTCAAAACAAGTGTAAGTTGATTTTTAGATGACATGAATACATGCTTTGTATACCTACATAAGTACCTACTCATGAATACTATCTAGCACAAATGGTCCCTGGTGTTAGTCTCATGTAATTGTTTAAAGTTACACCAAAAGCTACTTTGCCTGCACAACTGGAATCCAAATTGTCATTTAATATATGCTAAACTTGTAGACAAACTAAGCTGATAATTACTTATTTCATCAATCAATCAATATTGTCCCAGGATTACTTTTGGCTTCACTCCCAAGCAGAAGCAAAATTATAATTTTGTCAATAAGAAACCTAAGATTTCATATGCTAATGCTGCACACACACACACATCTAACATAACCAAACAAAGGATTTATTTTACCTTTAGCTCTTGTAAAAACATTTTGTCATTTCTTTACAGATAATATTTGGCTCTGGTGTATACACTGGAGTATATATAGCTCAAAATTATCAGGTAAATAAAAATTTTAATACTCAATATTTGTCGAGTATTTCCGATTGCAAATGAAAGTCAAGACTGTCAAAAATTATCTAATTGAATGTTTTAAAACCTTATATAGGGTATAATATCAAACCAATTGCACACTGCTTAATATGTGTTTTCCTTATAACTGTCTCTAACAAAAACATGCTGGGTGCAATTTCAGCAGTGAATGTAAAAGCTACAGAAAAAAATGTTTTTTTTTTGTCTATATTGTTGTTAATGATAATTTTAAACAACTACTATTGTTCAAAACAAAATATTTTATATCTTACACATACATGGCTAACAAAATAGGAAATATTAAGCCTCCATAACAGTTTCCAGGACCTAGACGAAAACCCTAAGTCATAAAAATCTCACGGACAATAATCATGAAGAGAAAATTCTGTTTTAAAAGGACATTACAGCAGTAGGTTACATTTAATCTGTATCATGCTTAACAGATAAACAGCTAAATCCACAGAGGAGGCCATGCCTTATTCAATTGTTCATTTGATTCAACTTCAAAATATGCCTCAGCAAAATTATTCCTGGTTCTTTGTTTTTTTATAAACCCTACCAGGTAAATAAACATGTTTATTCATCTTTCCTTTTTTAATTTCTTATTGATTGATATTTATCTGGTTGGGAGTTTATTAGTATGGCCTCTTTTGTGTCTCGTCACATTATTTACTTTTAGTTTATGAACATAATAAGGTAAACTTTTTTTAATGCAGGGTCTGATTCAATATGCATGTAAGAAAAAAATTGAACAATGTGACAAGGCCATAGAAAAAAAGAAATGGTTTGTTTTTTTATTATTTATTTTCTGTTAGAACCAGGAATTGTTTTGCTTTACTGGTCCATGGGGAGGTATTATTTTATGTATGACACAAAAATGACTCAGAAAGTAGGTAATATTAAGCCTTCACAACAGTTTCCAGTACCTAAATGAAAACCCTTAGTCATAAAAATCTCAATGACAACCCTCATACAATTTTTTTTATTCTGTAAATATTGTTGTAACACAGATACAGGCATTAAACTGGAACAGCTTTGACAAATCAGTGCAATTGCTAAAATAAATATTTTTAATTATTTCAGATAGACAAAGTGGAGGATCCGAAGGTATTATTCGAAAAAGCACAAGCTTTTATCAAAGACAAAATGGGTGATTGCAAAAAAGGAGGAAAGGACTAAATTTAATAATTGTAATATCTGTCTGTAAATACCATTTATTAGCTCTATACAATGATAATTTAAATAAATACATGAAAAAATATTGTTTATTATTACTTGGTTCACAGTAAAGATAGACCACCCCCAATATGTTCCACTCTAGTTTGAGGTTCTTCAAATGCTAACCAGTCACTGGAATGTGTTGGAAGCAAACCCATACTTTGACATTTATATAGTGCAAGAAAGATGTTAACTATATTGCCAATAAAGTAAACAAACTTTTGGCCAATCGCTTGAGTTCCTTCCACCATCTTGAATGTGCTCTGAGTAGCAAAAAGGGCCTTGACTGGCCGCACTATCAACATTCCTACCATCATGATAGGGAAAATCGAGATAGAATTCCCGGCCATATACATAATGAATAAATTCATCGGTACTTGTTTTAGTGGGCCTAATGCAACATCCCATAATTTTTTTATCAGGAGCAAATTTGAATCTGCATCTTTTGAAGATTCTGTGTAACTCGAATTTGAAGACTGGCTATAACCCGGTGGATAAGGTAGGTCATTTATCTGAACCTTGTTTCTGAAAGAAATATTTTTTATTAATGAAGTATGATTTTAGTTACATAGTAAATTATATTTACAGAATAGCATCTAGTTACAGTGCTTACTTCGGGTTGAAGTCCAGGGCCCATTTAAACTTCTTGCTTGATTTTACTTGCGACATTTTTTAATTTTATAGTGTTTGAACCGCTGCGAAATGAGAAAATATAAATGGATTTCATCAAATCAACATCCAAATCGAATTTACTTCCGAGCTCAACTCAGGATCAGAGACAACGGCACAAACTAATAATTAGTAGAGATACTGTCAGTGACTAACTTCAGATGTGACATTGACAGATATTGATTGACACTAATAAATCAAAAGTTGACGTTGACGCCTGTTGTTGAATTCTTTGTTCTTACTAAGTCAAAGAATTAACCTTTGATATACACTAAAAGAAATAGACTCCGCGTTACACTTTTAGATAGCAATAGTCTCCCCAAAGGTGTTGTCATACTATAGGCAAAAGTTTTATAAAAGGCGACTTAGCGATAGGCTTATAAACTTGTGATTCTTCTTTAAGGCGATGCGCTAGCAACCTGTGACAATTTGAATCAACATATTTATATCATCATAAAATTATATCACCACATCGTCAATTATGATTATACATTTGTTCATTCAGCTTTTTGGTTTTATGTCATAAAACCAAAAAGCTGAATGTGAATGTCGCCTGTCTTTTCAAGACTGTTGGCTCTGTCTACCTCGCAAGGGACATAGACGTGATTATATGTATGTATGCAATAAATATTTTTTTAGTCATTCACTGTCAAACAAAACAAATGTACATTTGATATTGATTTTTGTTACCTCAATCTCCTAGTGATGTGCCTTCGGGTGTCGTGAGAACGAAAGAGTCGTGATAATAAGTAGGTACTTACTAAATTTACAATCAAAATTATTATTTATTTGTAAAGGGTCAGGTCAAAAGTACCCGAAACCGCCGAGCTTGCATGAAGAGAGTTATGAATGTGGATGAAGCGAAGGAAATATGCAGAGATCGTGGCAAGTGGAAAGAAGTAGTCTCTGCCTACCCCTTCGGGAAAAAGGCGTGATTTTATGTATGTATTATTATTTATGTGAAAAAATTTGTCACTATTTTATTTCTCAATTTGATCAGTAAGCCATACAGCTGCACGTGGCTTTTCAGTCTTTTGCTACTCTCTCAACCTCGTTTTAAACGGTCTACCCCGCAAGAGATACACATGTTTAATTTTCCCATATTGTAAGAGATCGATAATTTCACATTAGGGTTTCCAGGTTCTGTTCCCAACTATGGATAGCTAAAAAACCCAGAACATTATCTTTACTAATAAATAAAAAACACGTCGTCGTTGAGGTATAACAAATAAAAATATATAAATAACACATAAACATTTATTGACATACAATAAATGTTTATAGTACGAGATCCGGCCGCAAAATCACTACGTTCATCGCGTAGTTAATCAAACTCACATTTTAACATACATTTATGTATAGGATAATACATAGATAATAGGGTGCCAGTCAATAAGTGGCCGCAAGTAATTTTAATTAAATTAATGTTAATTAATTTTCCAAAAAAAATTTCGTTCACTTGTTTTTTAAATAAAATATCATCCACATCATAGAAATGTATGTAAAGAATTGGAAAATCAATGGGTGCCGTTACACACTCGGCCGCAACTACTACGCAGCCAGGTGTAAACAGGTAATATTTTGGTCTATTTATACGTTCATGTCGTACACGCATGTTTTTTATATCAAATTAAAGCTAATTTTTTTTTAATATGATGATATATCGCTGCCTGTGAATAAATGGCCGCAAATTAGGGTTGCTAGCTGTTAAAAACTCGAGGTATCCGAGATAAAGTGAAAGAGAGTTAGCGCGTAACGCCACTTGTTAGACAAGGATGGCGAGTACCAGCTGTGCGAGTATTTGAAGCCATTGCGCACGCGTAATAGGGTTCTCAACAGTGCAGCTAAATTATTCTTATATGCTAACCTTCTTTTTGAGCTCGTTACATTTTGAGTTTTACTACACAAAAAACACTTTTTCATTTTTCTAAAATGTTAATATTACTTTTATCAACGTAATAACACTTTCAAGTTCAATAAATAAATGATATCAACAACGTTGTGTATACTTTATCTCGGATACCTCGAGTTTTTAACAGCTAGCAACCCTTATTTGCGGCCATTTATTCACAGGCAGCGATATATCATCATATTAAAAAAAAAATTAGCTTTAATTTGATATAAAAAACATGCGTGTACGACATGAACGTATAAATAGACCAAAATATTACCTGTTTACACCTGGCTGCGTAGTAGTTGCGGCCGAGTGTGTAACGGCACCCATTGATTTTCGAATTCTTTACATACATTTCTATGATGTGGATGATATTTTATTTAAAAAACAAGTGAACGAAATTTTTTTTGGAAAATTAATTAACATTAGTTTAATTAAAATTACTTGCGGCCACTTATTGACTGGCACCCTATTATCTATGTATTATCCTATTCATAAATCTATGTTAAAATGTGAGTTTGATTAACTACGCGATGAACGTAGTGATTTTGCAGCCGGATCTTAGACTATTATGTTATTTCAGTAAAATTTCAATATTTTTAATCATGCAGGATCAATCCTTAGCAAGGGAATGGTTTATTTTTAATATCGAGTACCCAGATACTTTTTTACACAGAGGTAAAATTATAATCTCTGCTTTGGGAAAATAAAAGATTAGTAGAAAAATACATAAAAAAAATCTATTTATTACACATTATGTAGGTAAACTAAATTTATTCCGTACATTTTATCCGGCATTTTGTAGCCTTTAGGTCTATACTGGTAACAAAACAATTTAATGTGTAACTTGTAAATTAGGTACCTGCTCTACAAATTCATACTCGACTTTATAATTTTTCAGTTTGAGCCAGAACTCGCGGTATGGTGTTATCGCAGATGACTTCTTTGTCAATGGACAAGGGTATATCGCTGCTATTGTAATCCACCAGTCTTTCTCTTGGCGCAACAATGACGTTCTCTTGGCAGAAAACTATTATTCTGTGGCAAGCCTCGCGCATTATATCTTCTGGCACGGTCAGAACAATACGCATAAAGTTAGGATAACAAAAACACTGGAAAGAAAATTATATATCAGTATACCTATAGTAACTTATAGGTATTTATTTTGAAGGAAGTCCCACAAATACTTAGTAACTTATCATTCACTAAACTTAACTATACATTCACCTTGCGCAGCTGTGGATGACAGTCAGAAGTTGCTTCGTGTTAAAACCTGACTTGCCCAATCATGACCAACGGTGCACCCCAAGCTCCTCTCCAAAGGAGTTAGAATGTAACAAGAATTTACACCAGAAGGAAACTGCTACTACTACATCCTATACCATTATCTACCTAGGAACTGTACTTAACTGAAGCGAATCTCTCACCTGCCCCGGTAAACAAAACACAGACTGCTCAGCAACCAATTGCTCTACAAACTGAAGTTCATTTTTAAACCTCGGGAACATGGACATCTTAATTTCAATCATCATGTACATGGCCCCCTGTGGCATCACCGGTTTAAGCCCAGGCGCCTTTCGAAGTTCGCTATATGCTAATTTTGCTTGATTCTAAAAAGAAATAAATTATAGATAATTACTAAATACAAAACATGAAGGAAAAACATAATATGACTGCGAGTAAAAAAAATTAAACTGTTCTAGCTACTATTATTTCAGTGTCTAGTTCTTCCAGGTCGTACAATACAAAGTATGCCTTTAAAAAATAATTCACTACTCTATTTAAAATATTGTTTAGTGGCTAGATAGTGTAACCTAGACCTCTCTTCACTTTAGAAATATGTGTACTTCGTTATTATAAAAAACAACATTCCAAATAACATATTTAGGCAACACTTTAAAATTCCACTCACCTCAATAAACAGAACAACTTCGTCGAAAAAGCTTTGCGGTGTATTTTTTAAAATCGACGGTAGAGCCCTTTGTACCAATGTACAGGGTCCTAAAATTTTACTGGCCACATTATTCAATCCCTTGCGGATCTCTTTTCCTAATATATTGTGCCTGTCGTGTATAATTAGCCAACCCATACGCCATCCAGGCACTAAAAATCTCTTCGTTAATCCTCCGCATGTAAGTACAGGAACGTCTTGAGATAAAGCTGACATGGCAGTGAATTCGCTTCCAGAAAATACAAAATGTTCATAAATTTCGTCAGCTATGATCGGCACGTGGTATCTAGCTGCTATGTCCAATATATTATTTAAATGTTCTTTCGTATAAACTGACCCACACGGGTTTGACGGGTTGATGACAACAAGTGCGGCGGTGTCATCATCTATTTGGCTTTCTAAGTCGTCTAAATCTGCTTCCCATTGTCTCTCAGGCTGGAATCAAAGAAATTGTTTTCTTATCGGAATGTAACTATTATTTATAAATAACCTTTAAACAAGGATTTACGCAGCTACAAAGAAATTAATGCGTAAATAATATGCAAATTTTGTAAACTGGAAACTTGTTATGATTCTAGAAACTTATAACTACTCGTATATATGTATAACATCCCACTACCATACTCATATACCAGCATTACCAGAATTGAAAGCAATTTCTTTAATACAAAGAAAGTGTAAATTTAGGAATGTTTGTATAATTTTTAGGCGGCTTGCATTATATAATTACTCACATCTTACGAAAGGTAAATTATAGGGAAAATATAATATATATTTAAGGTCCTGAAAAAAGAGCTTCGGAGCCAAACCTTCAATCTCTGCAACATCATTATTCAAAGTTTTTAGTTAATTCCTTTTATTTCAAAACAAAATTTCCAATTACACAACCCCAGTTTTAATTTACAGAACGCCATTAGTGGAAAAGTTTTATAATGAAACCGCATTGAAAACTCTACATTAAGATAGAGGAGGTACCTATGTATAGTTTAAAAAATTACGCCCATCTGCACAAAAAAATCTGATAAGAAAACAAAATCACTTACTAGTAATTTGTAAAATTTCATTTTAATTCCTAGCCCCTCAGCCACTGTTTGGTATATCATAAACGCTGGACTTGGCACAAGAACATTTTGTCCTGAATCTGCGAGTACCGTGATCGCCAACTCGATAGCGTGTGAACATCCACTGCACAGAATAACATCGTCCGGTGACACATTACCCTGGTGTGCGGTGTACTCTGCCACTGCTTTCCTTGCTTCATAATGCCCTACTACAGGAGCGTAGCCTCGACTTGTGTGCCATTGAACACTCTCGCGAATACTATCTAAAACTTGCTCTGGTGGATTGAGATTCCCAAAAGTTGTAGGGTCGCCTGCAAAAACATTGTCCCTTAACTTTTCCATAACATCTTAGCAATAGGTTACGATTTATATATAGACTTAATTGTTGCGAAATCTGTATCCTGTTTAACCTTGACTTTGCCATTCTTTTTTTATTAATTTACATGGAATTATAATATAAAACCTGTATACTGCTACGTCGCGTATATCACCTGAGCTGCTTGTGGCATATGAATGTAACTATATTATATTTGAAATAAAACTTTAAATTTTTTTTTTAATGTAGTTCTTTAAAATTGTTTTGGTATTTAGATAATAAGAAAATAGTTTGTACGTAGATGAGCAGATATTTGTTACTTGTTTATTTCAGGCTACATAAATTTTGAATGATAAAATTAACAATGATGAACTTACCAACAGACAAAGCTATCAACTGTTTGTTTGGGTTAGGCTCGACCTGCAGGTTCTCAACTATTCCTCTGATCAGATTATGGGTGTTGCGAGCGAGAGTTGAAGCTCGCACCTCCCACTCCTTTTGGTCTCGTAGTCTCCTCGACATGGACACAAACACTTATAACACGTTCAGCTGTGGACTCTTCTAAACTTGAACTGTGAATATAGCCTTCCTACCAGGCCACCTTACTTTTGTATCAGCAGTGTGGCGTTGGATAAGCCAGGCTCCCGAGTCTCGATTGAACAGGTTTTCAAATGCAGATGAGATGACGGTAGTAGACGAGTTTATTTAACATTCCATATATTAATTCACGTTATCATACACATATTTTGCAATTTCATTACCTGCTAATAAAAATAAAACAATCGTGGTATTTTAAATTATGTATTGTTTTTTATTACTTCATGATTCCATTAAACTTTAATACATTTTCTATGTTATTCTAGTAGAAATTGCAATGATAAAATAAGTAATGTAATTATTAATAAATAATTAAAATTTAAATTGATTTTGAATAATCTTGGGCTTGTAAATAAAAAAATATATATTACGTTTTCTACCGTCCAGACTTAGCCAGTGAACCCGTTATGCTAAGTGGGATTCGATTGCGACACCTTATTTTATAGATTTGCATTGCCGAGCTTATGAGCAGAAGTTTCCACTCCAATGTAGACATTTCGAGAACTATAGCGTACAAATAACTCTCTCTAGAACCATACAGTGTGATTTTTTCTCAATTGCATAATCAGGTACTACATACATATGTATGTATGTCTATATCCCTCCCTAACCTAACCAACAGTCTTCAAAAGACTAAAACACACCTGAAAGTTATATTGCCTTCAAAAATATTAAAAAATATATGTAGAAATGCAATCCCATTTTATTTATATGTACATTCTAAAATAGATATTTACGTTTGTATTCGTGTATGTTGTATGCTATGAATTTTAGGTAAATCCCAGACATTACCTTCGCCTTGATCTTAATACCTCTAGGTACCATTTTTACACTTTATCTACCCTAAAACAGCCTACAGACAGCTTAGAAGGTGGACTTAAAATAGGAGAGCTACAGATGTTAAAGATAAAATACTTATGTCGATGCCTATATTAAATAACCAAATCACTTTTGAAGTTAATTATACAAACTTCCTTTAACCCAGGTATAATAATTCCAATATATCAGTTTCTTTAATGAGGGCATACTCTGCTGCGCGGTCTCGGCAAAACATCTGTATTCTACTACAAGCCTCCCAAAGAACAGTTTCTGGTACCGTCAGTACTATGCGAATGAAACTGGGATAGTAGAAACACTGAAAAAAAAAATATCTCTAAGTATACTTACTTAAGTATATTATTTTGCATAAAAGGATCATTTCATGAAAAAGTATAAAGAATGTATTAAGATTTAAGTAGGTATTCATATAACTTATACCTAACACAGAACAAATTTTGCGTATGGGATATGCATGCGTCAATAAATTTTATAAAAATCAAATTTCAATACAAATTGTTTAGAGCTGCTGTTTATATACTAGGAAACCGTATTTTTATTTTTTCTCACAATAACCCTTTTAACCCTTGCTAAGAAGGTTCATTGAAAGCTCATTGTAAAAATCACGTCCTAAATAATTTTACTAAACATTGCCTAAATAATACTTTAATCGTACCTATACCAATATAAACCTATAGGTACCTATATACGCTTTTGCAAGCAGCGGAACCTTGTTTTGATACCTAATTCCAATCAGTTATAATAAAGACATAATTATTTCAGGAGACAAATAACATAATAATAATGGTGCATACTTGTCCTGGAATACACATAACAGATTGCTGTTCAAATAAAGCCTCTACAAAGTCTGTTTCAGTCTCAAATTGTGGAAATATGGACATTTCGACCTCAATCATCATATACATTGCTCCTTGGGGCATTATTGGGCGTAGACCGCGAGCGTCTTTTAGTTTATTGAAAGCTAGTTTCGCTTGGCTCTATAAATATTGAAAAAAATATTCGATAAGTAAATATAATATCTATAGAAATTCAGATAACAGTGCCATTTAACACCAAAACATGAATGATTACTCACCTCAATAAACAACATCATACTGTTAAAATAGTCCCTTGGTATTGACGCCAAAATCTCCGGCAAAGCCTGCTGAATCAATTTGTTAGGGCCCAAAATTCTAGCACTCAAATTAAAAAGACCATTGCGTATGTCTTTTCCAAATATTTCATTTCTATCATGAATTACCAACCAACCCATTCGCCAACCCGGAACGAGATACCTCTTAGAGAGTCCGCTACACACAAGTATAGGGACATCTTTGGATAAACATGCGATGGAAGTGAATTTGTGTCCAGAGAATGCGAAAAATTCGTAAATCTCGTCAGCTATAATAGGGACACGATTCCTTGAAGCAATGTCTACGACTTCAGAAAGGTGCTCCTCTGTGTAAACAGACCCGCACGGATTAGATGGGTTGATTATAATTATCGCAGCGGTATTGTTATCTAACTTGTTTTCTAAATCTTTCAAATTGATTTTCCATTGATCGTTTGGCTAAAACGCATAAAAAATGTTAATTGAAGCGATCATGTAATTTAGGTTACATTCATGTGTGTTGTGTTGTGTTTTGTAGATCAGATTTATAACTACTCACATACATACCACCTCATAACAAACTACAACAACAAAGAAACACTTTACTTTACATATATATTATTTACGCAGTGAACTATTTACTCGTATTTACTTACCAATAAATCATAAAATTTTATAGTAATGCCGAGCCCTTCAGCTATGGTTTTGTAAATCATATATCCTGGTCTCGGCACCAAAATGTTCATTCCTGGGTTTGCTAGTACTGTGATTGCCATTTCTAGGGCATGAGCAGAGCCGCTACAGAGCACCACGTCTTCAGCAAATATTTTACCCTGGTGTGAACAATGCTTAGCGACAGCCTGCCTTGCTGATTGCAGACCCACTGTTGGTCCATAACTCCTGCTTTCGTCCAAGTCGACACAGTCACGAACTGCTTTTAAAAGCTCTTGTGGTGGACGGATATTTCCAAATATGGTAGGATCCCCTGTGTTACATAAAAGAAGAAAATAGGTTACTATAAACTAAACTTCTTTTTATTGGGAATTGGTGCGTTTGAGCTGATCTGCTTGGTGGGATCTAAGGTGTGTTGTGGTCTTGCCTTGCAATCCAAGAGTTAACTTACTCGTTAGGTGAAGATGCGACTACATAAGAGTATTATTATAATTTATTGCATTTCTAAGTTTGACGTGAAGTTTTTCGAATTTGTACAGAAAAAAGTTAAGTCTTTTTAATGGAATTAGATAATTTTATGATTGTTGTTATAATTTGTATATATAGGTACATAAATACGTTCATACATATAGTCACGTCTATATTCCTTGCCGGGTAGACAGAGCCAACAGCCTTGAAATAATAATAAAAATAATTGTTATGGATGAAGTTACCAAGACGAATAATACATACATAAAAAATGTTGAGCAAGTGAAAGAGTTTGTATATCTAGGATCATAGTGGAGGGAAAGGTCGGAGTGGGAAGGCCTAGGCGAACGTATCTTGATCAAATTAAGGACGTCCTGGCAAAGGGTCAGGTCAAGAGTACCCGAAACCTCCGAGCTTGCATGAAGAGAGTTATGAATGTGGATGAAGCGAAGGAAGTACCCTATGCAGATAACGTGGCAAGTGGAAAGATAGTCTTTGCCTACCCCTCCGCGAAAGAGGCGTGATTTTGTGTATGTATGTTACGAATAACATACTTACACATAGATACATACATATGATCACGTCTATATCCCTTGCGGGGTAGACAGAGCCAACAGTCTTGAAAAGACTGAATGGCCACGCTCTGCTATTTGGTTTAATGATAGAATTAAGATTCAAATAGTGACATAGTAATACGAATAACTACCGCAGATATTTACTTCAGGACCGCAGATATTCATTTCAACCCAAAAAACACCCTTATGTACCTACCTACTTATGTTCCCGCGGGTTTGTCTATGAAAGACAATAAGCCGAGCAAAACCGCAGGAAATTTCTTAGATTCCCTAAATTCCTACGGGCGCGGAAAAACAGATGATTGTTCGCAAGAATTCACGGGCAAAATTTATTTTAGGCATGCCTTAAGCTTTTAGATTACTGAGAAGAACATAAGTAGGTTACCTTATATCTTTCGTCCAGAAAAAAAGACTATTTAGGTAGGATTTGCCATAGTTAAACAACTATGTCCGTGAGCGAAGCCGCAACAGCTTAGTTATTTATTCACAAAAAAAATATAAGAAATATTTACAGCAACTAAAAATTATCGCGAAATATATTAATTTTAATTAACATTAAATCTCATCTAATTTAGAATCGCTATGATTATATTTCGCATAACGTATTAACTAGGTACTTCTGCATTTTCAAAGACAAAGACTCAAGTAAATGCTTAATAAAAAGAATAGAAAAATAAAATAGAAAAAAGATGCTATACTACCGTTAAAAAAAAACTCACCAATGGAAAGAGAAATTGGCGCCTTATCAGGATTTGGTTTCACTTTAATTTTCTCAACAACATTTCTGATAGTGTTTTGCGTATTTTGTGCCATAAAAGACGCCTGTATATTCCATACTTTATCTGTGTCCACAGTTCTAGACGACATTCTGACAACGCCCAACGATTTACAATAACTCCAATCATCACGACTGATTTACTTAACACTTTTTAATTATTAAATCAGTATTAATGGTTTTGTCATTGTTTATTTTTTTATCGTGCTTGTCTTTAAATAATAGCACCTAAAAAGACTGTCCATCAAAAAAAAGTAGCTTAATTTATTTATTTAAGTATAATGAATTGCCTTACTTCAATTGGCTAGATTTTTATCTAATAGATAATATAGTTGTAAACATTCAAACGAAAGAGATTTTAAAATATTATTAAAAGGAAAATATAATTTTATCAAAAGAAAGTATCTATATCTATAATTGTTTTTGAAGTCTTACTTACGTTTGCGGAATACTTACAACTACCTACCTAAGTAGTTAATAGATTGTATGGGTGCGTTAGCATGAATTGAAACCAAAATACCTAAGAACTTTATATTTGGGCATAAGCGTAATTTTGCCACATAGGTACTATTCACACAATAAAAGATTTTTCAAAATTCAACCCCTTTAAGGGTGAAAATGAGAAACAAAGTTTGTAGGTACATAAAAAAATACAAAATTTTTCACGTACATTATTTCCAAGTGTAGTAAATTTACATTTTTAAGAAAATCCAATAATTATTATTTTTGAGTAACCAAGTGAGCAAACCCATTTGCAATAGATTGCGCTAAGTTTTCCTTTAAGAGTAATTATTTTTTTTGTGTTGTAGGTATATATTCACACTTATAATGAAAAGAAAAAAAATATTTTTATATGTTTGTAACGATTAAACTCAAAATCTATTAAACCAGTTTTGATGAAATTTGTTACACAAAAAGAAAAGATCTATATTTATTACCCACGGGAACAACCGCGCAAAAGCTCGTAATAAAATAAGAATACTTTTGTTTTGATAACGATTTCTTAATCTGCAGTTTAAACCTTTTCATCTGAAGCCTTACTTTGAATTGTAAGTATAAGTATTAATGAAATAAAGGTTATAGATTAGATTATAATAGTCATAGATTATAAACCTATCCCTTAGTCGCCATTTACCACAAGAATGGGAAAGAGATGAAGTGGTAGTACCACTTTTTTTTTGTGCCGGCAACCTCAAATTTCATCAAAATCTTTTTAGTAGATTTTTATATGTACTTACATCCACATATTCTGACATTACAAATTTTCGTATTAGTAGCTTGGGCGCAAGCTCCGCTATTTAGCTCCCGTAGCAATTACCAAAAGTAGCTGTGTCCGAAATGAAACTCAGTAAAGCAAGCAAAATACCTACATATCTATACCACCGTCTAGACTTACAAGGATTACCTTGTAATAATTATATGGGGTGCTATTCGTTAGATAGATAGATAGACTCTTTATTGCACCATAAGAAAAAGAAAAACAGAAAAAAAACACAGGTAATGAGGCACAAAGGCGGACTTGTCGCTAAAGCAATTCAAATTCAAAAATTCAATATTCAAAAATTTTTATTCATTTATATTCTTCATATCGCTTAATAATTGTCAAAAACGTTTGGTTTCACAACATTAGTTGACGTCAAATAAATTACTTAAATCTAAGTTTACTGCCGCTTCCAAGGCGTCAGTGCAGAAGAAGCGATAACAAACTGCACTGCAGCATTTTCTTTAACAACGTCAACTTCACAATTATCCAAACTTAGAATAGAATGTGGACAATCTCTCCCAGTCAACCTTAGGATATTAGTCTATAGGTAAATATAATAACGGTCTTTATTTTTAAGTATGATGTTCAATGTTAGTTTTAAATTTTCTCAATTTTCATGTGCAACCGTACCTATTATTTATATCATGGATTAAACATTCAACATTGCATGCTAAAATAATGCAAGAGATTTGCCGGCTCCAACCTACCTTCTCCAATTATCGCGTGCAAATAAATGTCGGTAAGTACCTTTATTTCGTGACGAATTCAATCGCCAAGAATTTTTCCTGAAAATTCAAATCGCCCATAATACAGATAAAACTATTTTTTTCAGTTTACCATGGGACGGGAGATTTTTATAGCTCCGTGTCACGGTCAGCAAAAATACCTACATTAAGTGCACCAGAGTGTTCGTTCGCTCCACAGTGAGAATATGACTTTGATATGGTAATGTCTTATCCGTTCTCTCTTTCTATCTCTTGTTTGAAATGATAAATATTAGGTCCCTACGTATGAAATTGGCGATACCAAACGTAAGGACAAAAAGTGATAAATTCCAAAAGGAGTAACAAAAAGTCGAATATTTTTTAATTTAGGTAATATATTTATTTAATCAAAGTAAGAACCATCATTATCTATGCATTTTTACTCTTAGGTAGTTTATTGATCCTGTTACTAAAAAAAACATTCGGACGGGAATCAAAGAAATCTTTAAAGGCGGTTGGGACCATCGGAGTTGAATATTTCCCTTGTAAGAAAAAATGGTAATCTGTTGGAGCAAGGTCCGGGGAGTACGGTGTATGTCTTAGACATGCCAAATGAATCTCCTCTAATTTGGTAGCCGTCTGATATGCAGTGTGTTCTAGCGTTGTCGTGAAGCAGTAGTGACGTGGAGCGATTGACCAGCCTCGGTCGTTTAGCAGCTAGCTTTTCCATCATAGTTTGCACTTGCTGACAAAAGACATCTGCCGTAATCCTCAGGCCAGATTTGTGAAAACTGTAATGGACGACACCGGCACTAGTGCTTTTTATATCAATTTGGCTGCCTGGCCAGGGTCTAGCCATTGCTATGAACGTTTCCTATTATCGTAGGGAATCTATTTTCCATCACAGGTAATGATTTGATTTAAAAAGTTTCTTAATCTTCCCAAATTGCTTCAAGTAGATTAAATTACCTACCTAGTTTAATCTCTAACACCGAAGCCCGAAGCTAACTTGGACATTGTATGCGATGGTTACCCTTATATAATCTTTGGAATTCCTAAACAAAATGGAGCAATTTGTGATTAAAGTGGCCAGTACAAGAAAACGCCAATTTCTCATGTAAGGACCTAATATTATACATAGAGTGAGGTGATAAGCTATATTCCTGTCAACGTTCGTGCGTGAATGAGGGGGCCGAAATGAATATAAGTAGGTACAGTTGATAACAAACCATGATAAACCTCAATTTTTAAGAAAGCTTGTAATTTTCCATATTATATAAATAAATATAAATAAATAAATATATACGGGACAAATTACACAGATTGAGTAAGCCTCGATGTAAGTTCGAAACTTGTGTTACGAGATACTAACTCAACGATACCATATTTTATAATAAATACGTATATAGATAAACATCCAAGATCCAGGCCAATCAGAGAAAGTTCGTTTCTCATCATGCCCTGGCCGGGATTCGAACCCGGGACCTCCGGTGACACAGACAAGCGCACTACCGCTGCGCCACAGAGGCCGTCATCATATAGGTACTTATTAAAAAAAATCCACGAATATAATAGGTAGGTACCGTTTTTTCCTGACGTTCCGACCGGGTTGCACAGACCGTGGTCACAAGAAGACTATGATGAGTATGATGCTGATGCATACAGTAATTATCATGCAACTCGAAAGTATCAAAAAAGTCCAATCTGAGGGAGTTGGAATGTGTCGATTTTGGAAGTCGAAAAAGTGTTTTTGGCGTAGTAATCCATGTGGGACGGAAATTATTATGAGAGAAAAATAATAAAGACTGAAAGATTCAATGATTTCTAGGTTTGTTAAGGTGTTTTGTGGTACGAGATAGACATGGACTATGTGCCTGGTCCACCTCCAAAATACAAATGTTTAAAGGGGCCTGTAAGTACCTACATTTTGGGCTGACACATTAGGCCACTGCATTAGATTAGACCAATGTGTAGTGTACTCTACACTATTTTGCGAAACGTTTACTTGTGACAAATTAGTTGAAGCGAACGTTGGCCGGCGAACGAGTTTCTAGAAGCCCACTGAAAAAGTTTCCGATACACACAAATTGTGTAAAGATTAAAAAATATATATCTGTGATTGAGATGAGCCTACTCATCAGAACTATTTTTCATGTGACAAAACGAGGAATAAGTATGACCTTTGAAATAGTTAGCCGAGCTAATCAGGAACAAAATCCGTCCGCAACTTTCAGAGATTAGCACTACATACAGACAAGGAAAATATGGAAACTTCATATTATGTAGAAGTAGTTATGTACGATCGCGTTCATATCTGCAGTCATAGTTTTAAAATTCTTACGGGTTAAAATAGCGTGCACTGTGGTTCCACTAGATACACACACACATGCATATTTAAAAGAATTAATATTCCTTCAAATGAATACGGTCTTTAATACCAATGATTACTAAGTAAAAGAGTTTATTATTCTATGACATATAACATAACAAAACAGAAAGAGACGGTAATCAACGATGGCCGAACTGGGCCCGATAATTGTCGATCGAAATATCGTCGTCTCTCATTATTTGCATAAGATTTGCCTATAGAGGAAAGCCTGCCAGACTTATGTCATTTTAATAAGGTTGAAAGTTTGTCTGCACACGACCCTAACATAGGTTGTGGTTCCTTTGAAAGTTATTGGGTAGCAATTTTATTACTTCGTGTGAGCAAGTGAGATCTAAGATATATTAGATAAACTCGCTTGCTCACACTCGCTTGTTCTAGTTACTAGCGTAACTTGGATTCCGAAGTTATTCAAGGATTTTTTTGTCTATTTTAGTGTTATTGACAATTTTTAATGTTTCAAGGTGCCATTTGAACTAAGTAACTGACTGACTAACCAACTAACTGATATCTAAGAATTACAATACCCGTGTTTTCAAACACGGAAATCAGCAAGAAATATTAAACAAGAGGGAGCAAAATAAAACATTCAATAATTAAAATTAGTAAATTTTATTGAAACTGTTTACCTATAGTTTTATTTACATATTGATGATTATATAAAGCTATACATATATAGTATATTACACTAATTACACTAATTGTATCATCCACTTATCTCCTGTTATTAAGGTTACAGCTTAATTATTCGTTTTCATAAAGAAAAGATATTGAAGCTGTCCTTAAAATACTATCTAAGTAATTAGTACTTTTAATATAAATTGGCAGAACCTTTCACGCACTATATGGACTCGATGCACAGGGCAGTTGTCTTGCACAAATGATATTGTTGGCATATCATCAATCGGATAAATACACCGCACAGTTGGTAACATGGTTTCTTGCAGCACTTGCACATAATGAGCAGCTGTAGCGCGTCCTGCTATCCACACCTGTTCCCCAGGTCCAGCAGCACTCATCCAGCCCCACATATTTACAAAGATGTGTCCAGACTCCATATTTGGCACAATATTTTTTTCTTCATACCGAGTTGCATTTCTTCGCCATAAATAAATGAAGTCTACCGTGTTGTGATGACATAAAATAAACGAACTTTTCGTCTGTAAATATCGCTTTTTTCCAGTCAATATCCAAATACAGCCGAGCTAATTCTAAACGTTTTTGCTTATTTATTTCTGATAAATACGGCTTTCTTGCTGGCTGTCTGTGGTGTAGTCCCTCACGGTGCAAACACAAAACAGTAACCACTGATGTGTCGAACTGTTCCGCAAATATTCTGGTCGGTATGAAGCCATTATTTTCGTACTGTTCCACCATGGATCTCCGCTGTGTGGCGTGTCGCTGTGTTGATTAGCGGACGACTTTTTTTTTTTCACTACCCTCTTCTTGATGGCGGGTTACCCAACTTGTTGTTTATTGTGTTATTTGTGTGAATGTGTGAGTGATAGCAGCGGTGCAAGCTATAAAGTTTTGCGAACTATGACTGCAATTATGAACGCGACCGTACCTACTGATTTTACACTTCTACATATTTTTATATATGGGTATATATCTCGTACTAACTCAACGATACTATATTTTATTACATACATACATATAGTCACGTCTGTATCCCTTGCGGGGTAGACAGAGCCAACAGTCTTGGAAAGACTGAATGGCCACGTTCAGCTATTTGGCTTAATGATAGAATTGAGATTTAAATAGTGACAGGTTGCTAGCCCATCGCCTAAAAATATATTTATATATTTTATTATAAATACTTACTTATATAGATAAACATTCAAGACCCAGGCTAATCAGAAAAAGTACTACTTTTAGTTAAGGACTTCATTATGTGTATGTATTGCTTATTTCAATAGTACGAATTTACTATATGTATACATACGTACATACATATGGTCACGTCTATATCCGAATTAGATCTATATCAGAATTGAGATTCAAATAGTGACAGGTTGCTAGCCCATCGCCTAAAAAAGAATCCCAAGTTTGTAAGCTTATCCCTTAGTCGCCTTTTACGACATCCATGGGAAAGAGATGGAGTGGTCCTATTCTTTTTTGTATTGGTGCCGGGAACCACACGGCACTGCCGGGAACCACACGGCACATTTACTATATATATAATTCTATTTTTTTTAAACACCAAATTTGTGTCTGATAAGGGATAGTTCTTTTACTTCTTCTTTGTGTTATTTTATTACAATAGATAACCTAAGCCAAAAGTAGTGAATCCTACATATCTTTGAAGTAATGGAAATGTCGCGAATATATTTTGTCTGCCTATTTTGACAAACTTTTCATTTAATTTAATGTAATTTCTTGTCTATAGATAGTTGATCGAATAAGTAATATGATAGCTATTATGTAGGTTTAGCGATGAACGTTTCATATGAACTCAGATGTCCATTGAAAGTGTTAATACTATGATCAGTGATGATGATCAATGGGTAGAAGCGTGGTAATAGGTACTTTTCTGTCACTCACTGTCGCTGTTGTCAACCTATGATATAAACTCACGAGAATATTTTTCAAAAATAGGCCTAGCAAAAATAGAAAAGAAAAGTAAATTATATAGGTGCAAAGTATTTCATTAAACATGAATGTGAATATTTCTAAGCATTTAAGAATTGTTGCCAGAAACCCCACTACATTTATTAGATTATACTCAACGAATAACTCTGATAAAAATGGTGTGAATTATTGCGCTAATGTTGTAAGGTAGGTAATTTCTGTGCACTTTTGTAAACTAAACTAGATATTATCTTAAAAAACTAAAAAAATAAGTTGCTTTATCGAGCTTCCAAAGAAGGATCTGACTTAGAAGAGCTATGCATTTTATAACATATAGAAATATAAGTAAACCCCCTGCACTTTCTGGTACTTGATTTTTCTGTTACAGATAGACAGCATGACTATGAGAATTTTCTAGCTACGCTTTTGATGACAAAGGCCATACGCTCACCAGCATTAGTGGTTAGAGCATTTAATGTAGAAGTAGCCAGAGTCCAAGATGTAACTTCAGATCCTAAGGTTGCAGACTTCCGTCTTCAGTTTTGGTTAGATACCCTAAATGAAATTTATAACCCAGGCCAATCATTAAAAAATATACCTGCAAATCCCGTGGCACAAGAATTATATAAGGTATGATTAATCTGTATTTTTTTCATTACTTACATACATATATATACTCACGTCTATATCCCTTGTGGGGTAGGCAGAGCAAACAAACAGTCTTGAAAAGACTTCTAAGCCACCTTCACTTTTTTCCCTTAATTGACCTAAAACATATTAAAGACAATTTGGCATTTCCTGAAAAATAAATTCCTTTTTCTTCTATAGCTGTGCCCACTACATTGTCCGTGTGGAATAGATATTTTGGGCATCATTGAAGCCCTCAAGGAGGAATAATTGATAATAAATAGCATATAGCCTTCTTCGATAAATGTTTTATTAAATGCAAAAATAATTTTTGAATTCGAACCAGTTCCTGAGATTAGCATGTTCAAACAAACTCTTCAGCTTTATAATTTTAGTAAATATTTCAGTCCCACTAAGGTTAAATGTTTTTATGTTTATACCTATGGTGATCAATTAGCATTTACATATTAACAAGAGTTTAGCTAATCCTTCCTATTTTTGAAAGTAACTGTAAATTTTGTTTTGATTGTATTGCAGGTTTGTAGCACTTATAAACTTCCAAGAAGACATCTAGAAAAACTAATTTCATCTAGAAGCACATTATTGAAAACTAAATATTTCCGAAGCATGGAAGATGTGGAAAGATATGCTGAGGATACTGTATCATCAGTATTCTACCTTATTTTAAGTATTGCCAATGTTAAGAGTGTGTACGCTGACCATGCCGCATCTCATCTCGGAAAAGCTCAAGGCATAGTCAACATTCTAAGGTTATAATTTTTAATTTGCAAAAAATATTGGACAAGAATACTTGTAAAATTGTGCACACCTGTTATGTTTTAGGTATGCATTGCAACGCATATTTTTTCATTCCCTGATGAACAACCAGTTGAGCATTAATCAATACCCTTCAGCAGCAGCCCATAAAATAATGTACTTAATACTCCATTCACTTTATTTCCAGCAGCCACTCTTAATATCTACCTCATGCTTGCCATTCTTAGTACATTACATACTTACACACATAATCACGTCTAAATCCCTATATCCAGTGTAGACAGAACTGGAAAGATTTAAAGGCCATGCTCGGCTATTTGGCTAAATATGATAGAATAGAGATGCAAATAGTGACGAATTCCTAGCCTATCACCTAAAAGAGGAATAGTTTTTACAACACCTATTGGAAATAGATGGAGTGGTTCTATTCTTTTTTTTTTATTGGTGCCGGGAACAGCACACACGGCACTCTTTACATTCATCCATAATTATGGTGTTAACCAGCAGATAACTATTGCTACAGATCTTTACAAGTATCCAGCCATCACAAAATGGTATCTCTACCTATGGATATTCTTATGAAAAATGATATTAGCCAAGAGACTGTACTGAGATGTATAGACAGTGACAAAATGAGGAATGTGACCTTTGAAATAGCCAGCAGAGCTAATCATCATTTGACCAAGGTATTATTTGCTAAATATTTTTTAATAAGGATATTTCTGGAAGTCCAAAATACTTCCACTTCCTATGCAAAATGTGTGCAAAGTCATTATCCCTCAAGAACATGAATTTATAAATATGTATAAAGGTACATTATTGTAAACTTAAATTCCATTTGATTAAAAAAGTACACATTGTTAAAGAATCCAGTTGTTTTTGGGTAACAAACAGATTTTCATAGAAATGGGTTTTTCATAACATTCTAAGAAGAATATTATGCCCATTCTCATTTTATTTCATGTTTTCAACTAGTGACATGCTTCACATTGGTAGCATTAAGATATAAATCTTCCACAGAAATCCCACTTTCCAACATTTCAAACAAGAACAAAATCCATCCATCACTTTCTCAAATTAGTGCATACATACAGACAGAGAAAATAGCGATCATTATAATATGTACTGTTGTACTAAATTTAACACTTCTACAGATTAAATAGGTGTATTTTTTTTTGTTTCCAGGCTAGAAGTATCACAGTACCTAAAATAGTTAATCAAATATTACTGCCCGCAGTATTTGTGGATGCATATCTGCAAAAGCTACAAATACAACATTTCAACGTTTTTAGTAAAATATTACAGCTCAGAACTCCCACTTTACCATTTCAGCTATACTACAAAAGGTTACTGAATAAATATTAAATGTTCAGTAAAGGAAGCTACTATTTTCAGTTATGGACTTCATTATGTGTATGTATTATTTATTTTAATAGTAAATGCAATATAGTTAAAAGTTCTTTGCATTTTTTTTTAAACACCAAATTTGTGTTTGACACTCTAGTTATTTTTTGTATTATTATATTCTGTTAGATTTCAGTAGGCAGTTATACATAAGATATTCAATATATGTATAACCTAAACCAAAAGTAAATCTTTACCAAAATGTAAAGAATATCTTTTACAGATAAAGTTTTAAAATTATGTTGAAAAACTAGTTTTAAAATGGAAATCAATCTAATCTAGAGTGAATGACTTATAGGGAGAAATAAGGAATGAAAGTATTTTATGGAAATAATTGCACTGTTTATTTTTAAGCTTTATCATGCAAATAAATACTTATAACGATTCGAGATTCAAGCAACATTGTTTGGCAACATGAGTACCTAACAGTACCTTAAATAGCTACTAGCTACTACTCTACAATGATATTTCACAAAACTCAACATACATTTGTTTAAGGGAAGAAATGTCCAGTATAAAGAATGGTGTAAAAAAAAAATACAAATTCAGTATATCTCAAGACCAAAACTGGTTCTGCTCTTCATTATACACTACCTAACATGAATCCATACAATGATTAAAATCTTATAATCATGAGTAAATTATTGTAATAGGTACATCATTTCATTATTTTTATATTACACAATTTGATTCATGAGATACTTAAATTGCACTCATTTAAATATAAGAAGTAATTATCACTTTGCATTGTTCACCTTTGGTTAAAGATTTATAATCTTTGGCAGAATTAATTTTGCAACTGAAGTTTTAATACTTTTACTATTTTTCAGCCTATAAAAAAAATATTTGAAAAAATACATTCCCACACAATTTTTGCAAAGTTAAAATAAATGAACTTCATAAACGTTCTTGGAAATAGATAGTATTGTAAATACACTTTCCAACGAAATTATTATTAAAACAAAATAATACAATTCAATTTAATTAACCACTTAAATTAGAAGTAGGATTTAGGAATACATTATTGATATTTGCAAGAATGGTCTCAAATGTTGTAATAAAAATTGTACCTTAGGTTTAAGTACCCTGTGCAAGTCCAGATTTTTCTATCTTATATGAATTTGTTTTATAAAAAACACAGCCAATCACAAAACTAAAAATAGTCTAATTTGGAATGTAAAAGTTTATAAACTTAATCTTAAGCACTGAATCTTACCACTATTAATAAAAAAAGCTAACCTGTAAGTACTATATAATCACAATGAGCTTGCTGCATTATAAAAAAGCTACCATAGTTAATACATATAAATTATTCTGAGGGGGTCAAATCCTTTTCAGGTTCACCTTCAGATAGAATCTGCTGAAGGAGATCATAAATGGGTTCGAAGGCTTTGCGGCATGCAGCATTACTTGGAATGAGGTAGTCGTGCATGTCATGATGGCTTATAGTGCCATCATTTTGTATAAAACCCTTGTCTATAGAAACTAATTCAACATTGTTCATGTTTGCAACCTTTTCCCGTAGCAGCTGGTTAATCTTTGAATTTTTCTCTCTTAAGTTGTTAGGATGTTGGCCTCGTGGGAGTAGGCTCTGAAACAATTTTTTGAAATTATTTACTTAGTTTGGTCTTAAAAACTATTAAAACATTAACAGAAAGTAAGAGAAATAATAGAATAGATTATAATGTAATTTTTAAAATATTGTCTCATAAAGTACCACAGGTATAAATAAATAGAAGCACTTTATTGCACAGGACACATCAACCTACCTAAATTCACTGTAATTCGCCTCTTCATAGAGTTCCATACAGAGTTACTTGTCACATGGTTGACTTTACAAAAAGTGGTCAAAGTGCAATTGTGATCTCTTTCAGATTAACACTTACTTAAATGTCTCTGTTATAGACCAGACTTGTTACTCTAGGTTACTGAAATCTTCAATAATAAGCTTACAATTGACGTTAGTCAAGTGTTAACTTAATGTACTTACTGGCAGTACTATGTAAGCACTTGGTTGCTTCTCCTTGATTGTTCTTATTATTTCTAATATGCCATCACACACTTGCTCAGGGGTATATTCAACATTATTTGTGCCAACATGCACCACTATCACCTGTAAAGATTTAGTGGGATAAATTTAATAAAGGATATCTTTATTGAATATACATAGAAGTGTATTGTGTTTAACATCTTCTAAATGTCCTTTGTTTTTTTCCTCTCTGTAAGAGAATCAGTTAGTATTCAAACTAATGTACATGACTTTGAAAATAACACCACCGCCACCCATGCTCTAATTGTGTTCACAAATAAAGATTCATGAATCAGTAAAACTAAAACTGTAGTAAGTACGTAAGTAAATCAACTGATCAAAAATGAAATAGAAATATGGTCTTACTTTGGGGTCAACATGATCAAGTTCTCCATTCTTAATTCGCCAAAGGACATTCTGTGTCTGGTCTCTGTGAATGCTAAAATTAAGACAGTGTAGAGGAGCAAACCATTGATTCCAAACTTCTGTATGTTCTAACGCTTGTAAAATAGAATCGCCAATAAAAATTACATCTGCATCTTTCCCTTTTGCATCGGAGAGAAATCTATTGTGCTAAAAAACAAATACATAAAATAATTTATTCAAAGGAAAAATACAAGAAAATTTGATAATGCTGAAACCTTTTATTCGCAGCGTGATTACGATAATCAATTATTTATTCATAAAATTCATAGGTATGTACTTACAATACTATTCCATCGTCCATCCCCTTCAGAATCTATTTGGGGAGTAGGGACTGAACAAGGATTCATTTTTATTAATAGATAATTGATGATAAATTCTTGAAATAGTAAAAATTAATAGTAAAATTGCTTAGCGGTTGATTTTCTTCTTTCCTGTACCTGCTACTTACTTTTTTGGTTTTTCTTTGATGTGTCAAACATGAGTGTAAATTGTCAATGTCACAAACTTAGTCACAATATTTTTTAATATGAAGCAACTTTCTCTACATGCGATTTTTTTGGTGGAACATGTTGCATGATCACGTCACACACGACACTTAAATACGTAGTCTTAATATCAGCGCCTGGCTATACCCACATTCATAGTTGTTATTGTCATTAGTTGATGCGAAGTTTTATTCTTAAAGACATGATTGCATGTATGTTGTTATGTACTAACTCTTACTTAATATGCCCAGGTGATTATATCTTTTAAAATGTTGTATTTTGTTTTGTATTTAGCTTTTTTATTACATTTAATCTTATTTTATTATAAATTTCATGTGGTGGTTGTATAATAGAATCACTATTATTTACAAAGTTTGTACCTGCGTGGGCGCACTATTTTCGTCTTAATTATAAGACTCATCTCGAAAACTACAGTTAGATTCCCTTCTTGGCTCTGAAGTTTTGAAGGTCTTTAAATTTTAAGTAATTTTGGCTATTGTTCTCTGTACTTTAGACTACATGTATGCAAAATTTTATGCAGATTGGTTGAGTGGTTTAACTAAGGACGTAACAAACAAACAAATTAACTCACTTTTTGAGTTTATAACATTAAAAGCTTTTACCCGCATCTTCGCTTTTTTCGCGAATTTAACTCCACCTATGGAAACTTAAGTTTTTAGCGGCATAAAAAGTATCCTGTCTTTTCCGTACTCCACACTAATCGTGACACAAAATGTCATGCAGATCGGTTCTATTGTTTAACTGTGAAGAGGTTACAAACAAACTCACTTTCGCATTTATAATATTAGTACGGATTCGACACCAACAAATATAATAATATATTATAGTAATTTATAGTCATTTGCCCAAATAACTTGCAATCATTCATATATAATTTATTTCTTTATTTATTTATTTGAATATTTAGGAGTTATAGATAAAATTTATCTATAACTCCTAAATGGATAAGTATTAATGAGCATCGATCAAAGCGATTGGACAACACTAGTTTTTACAACTATACAACTTTTTAGTTTGTGGAAGTGTACACTTTTTTCTCAAGCACCTATGCTTTAGTAAAATTTCTTTGCCGTACGTTTGTCTAGTGTGTAAGCAACTTATTGCTGTCATTGTCAATGTCACACGTCATCACATTTTTTATTTGAACTTGCAGATACATCAACATTTATACCTAAACATAAAATTTAATTTTCTCTAAATATTACAACACAAAGGCGATGTTATAAAAAGGTACTTGTTGTAAACTTAACATGCTTGCATTTCTTTCTTTCTTTTGATATGTAAAAAGATGTATACTGTCATAGAATTTTTCGACGTGTCTGTTTTTCTTTAACCGCCTCTCCTACAACTATTGATTATTTTCTGTTTATTTCTGTTGAATTTTTATATAGCCACGTTTTATTTATTTTATTGCTAAGATTAACATGGAAGATAATGATATAGTATCCTCAGTAGAAAGTAGACACCGAAAAGAGAAGAAAGAATTACAAGCGCATATTCAAGCGCTTAAGAAAACCGCAAAAAATGATAAGTCGAAAAAAAAAGAATTGACAGCAGAAATAGCTCGACTCGAAGCTGAGCAAGACAGTCGTCACAAAGAAGAATTGGAGGCTGTCCAGAAACAACTAGACGGCATTGTGGATAACAATATAATTGAACATGTTGAACAAGGAGATACAAGTACAACAGATGAAGTGGCTAAAACTAGAGTTTCAAAGGCCCAAAAGCGTAGAGATAAAAAAATGCAACAAGAAAAAGAAAGAGAAGAACAAATAAAGCAACAAGAAAAGGAAAATATACATGGACCGAGAAATAAAGAAATTCAAGCTATTAATGCTAAATTGAAACAAAGAAATTTGAAGATATTCTCAATACCTTCTGATGGTGATTGTCTTTACAAAGCTGTTGCACATCAGTTGTCATTAAAGAGGCAACAAAACTTTTCAATTGAAGAATTACGAAATAAAGTTGCCGATTATATAAAAGAGAACAAACATGATTTTATACCCTTTATGAGTAATTCTGAGACTTATGAAATGCTTACAGATCAAGAATTTGAAGAATATTGTGAAAAAATTCGGAGTACGAAAGTTTGGGGTGGACAAATAGAAATAAGAGCTTTATCAAGTTCATTAAAATGTCCTATAAATATAATACAAGCTTCAGGGCCAGAAACAATTGAACAGGGCAAAGAGTTTGTTGGAGATCCACTTATATTGGCATATCACAGACATATGTACAAATTAGGAGAGCATTACAACTCAACTTGTTTGAATGAAAATGAGGATGTGGAAGATGATTAAATGAAAACATGACGTTTTTACGGCAATTCAAGATAGGTATCTAACAGCTATCAAGCAAAATTTATATCAAACATTTTTAATGTACTAAATATAAAATGACTTTGATACATAAAGGTAATTTTATTGTGAAGGGTGATTTTGAAGGGCTGTTTTCTAATTATTAGTTTGCATCTCTTTCATATATGTATGTATATATATATATATATACTAGAGGCCGCCCGCGACTTCGTCCGCATGGAAACCCTATCAATCCCGCGGGAACTCTGGGATAAAAAGTAGCCTATGTGTTATTCTGGGTCTTCAGCTACCTACATACCAAATTTCATGGTAATCGGTTCAGTAGTTTTTGCGTGAAAGAGTAACAAACATCCATACAAACTTTCGCCTTTATAATAGTAGTAGGATATTTTAATAGTAAGATAGGTAACACAATGGTTATATATAAATATAACCATTGTGTTGCATTATACTATTTTTTAATAATCAAAACTTCCAAAATAAAATAAAGGTCCGTGTGCGTGTTTAATACCTGTATTATTTTTAATAGTATGAATAAAACTAGGTGGACCCCGGGCCATTGTAAATAAAAATAAATATAACAAATTACAAAACAATTCTGGATTTAGGAGAATATGTACAATGGCGGACTTATCCCATCTGGGTTTCCTTCCAGTCAACCAAAATATAAACGAAAATCCACAATTAAAAAGGCAGCGTACATTAAAAAGCATTGAGGATGCGTTATAATAAACTTATTGTTTTTTTATGGAGTGAGCCTAGGTTTCTTGAGTAGGCTGTTAGCTGCCGGGCCACATATAACATTATTATGCAATAACTATCTCAGTGATGGGCTTACTTACCAGGCTTTATTTCAAATTTAATTGATGTAAGGCAATGGGCTATCTAATCAATCTGCCAATAATTATATCATAACGCCATTCAGCTGTACTTAAGTTTTCGATTCTGTCTGAGACTATCGGGCTCGGTCTACCGCGCAACTTGACAATTAGAATTGTGGAATTAAGTAAAGGCTTCAAGGTGGTGCAACGACGCATATGCCGTTTTTGTGGAACATCTGTGTAATCAATCACACGCAGGTCTTAGCTTGTAAGGACCTAGGTTGCTCCCAGGGCTTTGATATCTGCTTTGCACCAATATGGACGTGAAATAAGTCAGCCTCATATGTTATTTGGACCACAGATACTTTACGCCATTAAGAGGGTCAATTTAATACAAATATAATCATGAACATACAAACATATAATCACGTACATACATACATATCTATACTAATATGATAAAGCTGAAGAGTTTGTTTGTTTGAACGCGCTAATCTCAGGAACTACTGGTTCGAATTGAAAATTTCCTTTTGCGTTAAATAGACCATTTATCGAGTAGGGCTTTAGGCTATATAACATCACGCTGCAACTATAAGGAGCAAATAAATAATGGAATATGTGAAAAAACGGGGAAAATTATTCATCTTTGAGAGCTTCAATGATGCCCAAAATAACTATTCCACATGGACGAAGTCGCGGGCACAGCTAGTAATCACATATATACGTATAAACACGTCTATATCCTTTGCGGGGTAAACAGAGCCAACAGTCTCGAAAATACCAATAAGCCACGTTCAGCGGTTTGGCTTAATGATAGAATTGAGATTCAAATAGTCTAAGGTTGCTAGCCCATTGCTTAAAAGAAAAATCCGAAGTTTATAAGCATATCTCTTGGTCGCTCTTTACGACATCTAAGGGAAGGAGATGAGGACCTTTTTTCTATTGGTGCCTGGAAACAAACGTCAATTATATGACTTCTTTTACCATTTCCATAACAATTTTCGTATATTCTAAGTAGCACCTACCTACCTATTAAAACTGAGGATCTCGAGATTAAATAAAACGAATCAATGTTAGTCGACAATAATTTAAATTAAGCGAAACTATAAAAGAGCCAGAGCACACCATTAATTAAATATTATATAAAATTATTCTCCATTTCGAACTGCCGTCGTACCAGAAGCCTTGTCATCCTCCCCGACGTTCTTATTTGGGTCATCAGGTTTCATCGCAGGGAATAACAACACCTCCTGAAATGAGATGGAATTATGATACTTCATTGGTTGTTATTACGATAAACCCCTTCTCTGAATTAACTTGAGTAAAAATATTGCAATCAGTACCTTATTGTAAACTGACTAAATAAAATATAAATTTAGATTTTAATTAAAACTGTTGGTTTTATTTTTCAATTTAAAGTTATTCCATACATATTTTGTTTGATGGTCAATGAAAGATAAGAATCTCTCCAGTATCCACTTGATAATTATTATTAATAATCTCAATAGCACCCACTTGATGTGCAATCATGCCTCTTATCTCTAGTTCCACTGCTCCCTAGTACAAAACTTCGACAAGAAAGTTGATATCCACAATAAAAGATAAGTTTTTATTGTAGTTACAAATAAAAAGACTACAAGGATATATGATTAATCTGCATAAGCGAAATTCCCTTTAGAATAGAAAGCGAAGGTATGTTTTCTAAAAACTAGAGTGTACAGCCGAGTCTAAATAAAATGAAATAGTTTCAAGTGACCTTGATATTATTAGAATCGGTAAGGAACATAGTTAGGCGGTCAACTCCTAAGCCCCAACCGCCAGTAGGTGGCAGGCCATACTCCAAAGCCGTGCAGTATGCCTCGTCTGTGGGAGGAGCTTCGTCGTCACCCGCAGCTCTGTCTTTCGATTGCTGTTCAAATCTCTCTCTCTGTGTGGCCGGGTCATTCAACTCTGTGTACGCATTGCATATTTCTTTTTTCATAACAAACAGCTCGAATCTGTACAAAAATAACTTCAATTATTTTCAGTTCTATCCATACCACATAATCCATGAATGACTAATGAATGTATAAGATATGACAAAATGTAAAGAGATATCTTATGTTTAGTTTATCTCTTTTTATAAATAATTCTCTCACAATATTGAATAAACAGTAAATAATACTTATAACATTAAAGTAATAAAATTAAATGAGTCGGAGAGATAGAAAAAGAGGTATACAATCAATGAAAACAATTTTTAGAATTTGCACTCTGTTTACTTGTTTTTAAACTCTGTTCAAAGTTATATTATTACATTGATTTGTTTAAATCTCATCAATATAATAATAAGAGGAGGTTCTCAATTTAACTGCATGTTGCATCATACTCATAATAATAAAAACATGAATGATGCATGCCATATTGTCATACTTTAATAACACACAGATAAAATTTTCTTGAGATTTATCTTATTTATTTTTTTAATCTAGTATAATGATTACAATTGTTTATCTACCTTTCGGTGAGGCCGGGTGCATCTCTGTGATATTTGGATAATGGACTCATGATTTGAGGATGATCAAGGATGAATGTTGGATTAATACATTTCTCCTCAAGGAACTCCCCAACTAGCTTATCCAGCAACCTAGCTGTTGTTCTAGGGGGCGGGCACTCAATCTGTAAATATACAATAAAATAACTCCTTTTTCAGTACATAATTACTCTTTAATTGAAAACATTAGAGATGCATAAAAACAAAAGAGTACATAAAACCATTAGAAAAGTGAAAAACAAAAGGACAGGCATACAATTAGAGGTTGTGAAAAATGGTCAAAGCCAGTGATGAATTGGTATATAGGAAACAGAAGGAGAAAACACAGTAAATCATTTAGACAATGGGTGGATGATGTTAAAGCTATTAGCTGGTGTCATATGGATGTGAGAAGCAACTGACATATATGTATGGTTGGGACTATGTCAATGATTGACATACAGACAGAGTTAATGCAGTAGAAAATAAATACATAGTTACAATATATTAACCACTTAAAGCAGAACACAATTTACATATAAATATGGCAATTGCATTTATTATTTTTGTCAGTTAATTTTGTTAATAATATATAGTGGTACTGGTCCATTAAAACTCAAAAATATATTTGCTGGCTGATTTTATAAGGTGATAATGATCTTATGTAAGATAAAAACATTTATAACAAATTTGTTTGAAATTGTAATATCCTATAACTGAGAAATTACTTGCTTAACATTGATGGATATCCAACAGGTTCATATTCTAAACTCAATTTATTTTCTTATTACCTCATGCTTTTCACACAATTGACTTAGGAGAGTATTCACTTCAGGACTGTCAAACTTGTCAGCAGATGGTAGCTTGACACTCAGAACTTTTTCCAGGGTTGCAATCATGGGCACTCTTGCAAATGGAGGGGTGAAATCAATCTCAACCTCCTCACCATCAGGACCATCTGGATGGTATTTTATCTGGAAATAAAAATAAAAAGTTAACCAATGTAATTCCCTTAATAGAATAACAAATATTCATATTGATCATCACCTACCTTGTAGGTACCATGAATACTCTTCACCATACCAGATATCATGGACTCTGTCATGGTTATGAGGTCATGATAATCTGCATAAGCCATATAAAACTCACAAGTAGTAAATTCAGGGTTATGAGTCAAATCGATTCCCTCATTCCTGAATTGTCTTCCAATTTCATAGACACGGTCAAGCCCACCCACCACCAGCATTTTGTGATACAATTCTGGGGCAATCCTCATGTACAGATCCAATTTGAGTTCATTGTGATGTGTGATGAACGGCTTGGCAGTAGCACCACCTGGGATCATGTTCATCATTGGTGTTTCAATTTCAAGGAAGCCCATGTTATCCAAAAAACGTCTAATGTAAGCAATTATTTTTGCTCTGGTATAAAACGTTTGTCGTACCTGAGAAAATGTAATCATTTTTTTCAAGTCATTTAGTTTGTTACATAATTATTATATTAAAATGACTACTTAGATATATATGCAAAAGTTTAATTTAAGGCTTACCTTATCATTTAAAATGAGATCTAAATATCGTTTTCTAAACCTAGTTTCCTTGTCCTTTAAGCCAAAGTGTAAGTGAGGCAGCATGTGTAGGCAGGGTGACAACAGTTTAATACTTTTTGGTATGATAGACAACTCTCCCTTCTTGGTCTTACCAGGATGACCAATACAGCCAATAATATCTCCTCTTCTCAATTTATCAGTGTCTTTTTCAAATTTCTCTTCTGACTCATACATTTTAGCATTAGCCATTACCTGCAAGTGGTTTTATTATAAGTACCTATTAACAGTTTTATACCTACATCAGGTTAATATCATCAGCCATTCACAGAAACATACATATTTTATATTTAGTATTAGATTGAAGACAACATAATGACTATATAATTACTTAAAAAAATTTACAAGGTTATGAGTTTCCCAAATAAATCATTTTTTTTTTATTTCTAATAAACTTGTATTACCTGAAGTTTGACACCTTCCCCTCTCAAGTCATAGAATATGAGTTTTGCACCAGATTCTCTTATTGAATGCACTCTGCCAGCCAGTGACAAAGTAACATTCTCCATAACTTCTCCATTATTGAGATTGTTGTACTTTTCAATAAACTCCTCTAGGGATATTGTGACATTAAACTTGTGGGGGTATGGGTGTTCATCTTTGGGTCCTTTTTTGAGGGCCTCAATGGCAGATGATCGCAACTTATAATACTCATTAGGGCTAATTTCTTCTTCGAGCTTAGTACTTTTTTTTTCTGCAGCTGCAGGTGCGGGTTGCTGGGCAGCTTTTTCAGCTTTTTCTTTTAACTTTTGTTCTGCTTTTAACCGACGTTTCAATTCACTAAAAAATTAATTTATAGTACAAAGTGAATAAAGCGTAGATCATTATTTTTATAAAAAAATAAACCAACCGCTTGCTTACTGCCGTCGATAAATTTGTACATCGTTGCATAAAAATTTTGTTTCTAACGAAACCAACCGAGGTAGAGGTAAACTTCTTTAGAGCGAACATTGTAGTTTCCCAATACACTATACTCACTTCTTGGACAATTTTTCACTGGGAGCTTCAGCCATTGCTTGCTTGATCTATTTGATTAATTCAATGAATTTAGCCCTCTAGCAACTAGCTCACAATTCTATCATAAACTTAACCTAAAAATAATAGCAACGTTGGTCAACGTGCATGACACACTGAACCTGTTAATGTCAGTTCTATTCGTGAGTGACAATGACAAGAGGGACTATTTTTTAATTGTTGTCTCGGGTGTAAGCTTAGCTTCAGGGCTTGTGCAAGATTGAATGAGTGTCAGTGTGGCGCACATTACATGGGTCAATATTATCACGATCCTAGTACATAACGATATCGCAAACGTATTGAAGCGGGCTCATACTGGGCTATTACACTGTCAATCAATAATATCACAATCGGTGCTGACTTGAAAGTACTAGAGCGAAGTAGTGTTTACATAACATTGATAAATAAATAAATATAAATATATACGAAACAAATTACACAGATTGAGTTAACCTCGAAGTAAGTTCGGGACTTGTGTTACGAGATACTTATTCAACGATACTATATTTTATATTAAATACTTATATAGATAAACATTCAAGACCCAGGCCAATCAGAGAAAGTTCGTTTCTCATCATGCCCTGACGGGATTCGAACCCGGAACCTCCAGTGACACATAAGCACACTACCGCTGCGCCACAGAGGCCATCAGTTGTTTATAGATAATACTTAAAAGGCAGCTATTAACCTTTTGTATTAACCTCCATGATGACGTTTGTGAATAAGGGCGGGACTCGTGAGTCTTAACTTTGGCATTCATGGTCAGGAGTTCATAACTTTTGAGTTATGAACTCCTGAGTAAATTTTAAGTTTTTTTATTATATTTTTCCGACTGGCAATAAACGTATTGACTTGCTTGACATCACAGCTGTTCGTTTTGCCTGTCTGTGATCGAAAAATTCTATTATTTTAACTGAAAGTGAGTTATAATCCGTAATATTTGTGGATTTGATTACAGCAAAAGTAATATTATAGTTACAAATATAAAATAACACACGTTTAGTAATATAAAGCTAGGTTGGCATTGGAGTCTTGAATTTGTCAATTCTCATTTTCATTTTCTTACATTCTCGTGAATATGAAGTGCAAGTGCTAGATTTTCACTGTTATGTTTTAGTACATCTCACCTATTTTCGGTATAAACTGATTTCAGGTACAGTCTTATGTAGAAGGTATTACTTTGTCGCTTTTCCATTATACTGAAATACTATGCCTCTTTTTGGTAAGTCTCAGAAGAGCCCAGCGGAGCTAGTGAGATCTTTAAAAGATGCAGTTACTGCATTAGAAAGAGGCGACAAGAAAGCTGAGAAGGCTCAAGAAGATGTAAGCAAAAATTTGGTAAGTTTGAAGGTACAACACCACTATAAAGTTGGTTTCAATTAATTGTTGAATTTTGGTTGTAATTTTTTTGTAGGGACCTTTGTTATGGGCGTTATAATGATTTGATATAGTTAACATGAAACATCAAATTCAAATTAATTTCTTTACTTATTAATATAAAGTTTTACTTTATGTTTAAATATATATTATGCTTTGAACCTTAGTTTGAAAATATTAAGCGAGAGAGCACAGAATAGGAAATCATTATATCTTAATTATCAAAATAAGGCACTTTTAATTAAAAAATATATAGGTATTTATATTTCATGCTTTTGTAAGAATTCTTTATTTAATTATTTTGGTTATTCTTCAGGTTTTGATTAAAAACATGCTGTATGGCACATCTGATGCAGAGCCTCAAACAGACATCATTGTAGCACAATTGGCACAAGAGCTTTATAACACAAATCTGCTGTTGCTTCTTATACAAGTGAGTTTTTTGTCATTTTATGGCAGGAATAAGACAATATGTAGAACTTTGATGGTTGAATCGGTAAGGTATATCCATTTAAAAAGTGTGATACACAGAAAGGCATAGGTTCAAATCTCACCTCAGCCATGTATCATTGTTTATTTTCCAAGTTATGTTACAATGCTCTTATGGTGAGGGAAAACATCATGAGGAAACTGCATGCACATTCAGGCAACTGGATGTGTAATCATGAATCCAATATGGGTAAGGTTACTTGCTACTTGCAAAAGTTGCAGGGGTCAGGTAGGAGTGGCTTTGTGTAATAACTGACTCAACCAATCAAGGATCCATGGTCAACAGCATACACTGGGCTCCTCTGCAGAGAGGTGAGGAAGCAACCAGGCCTAAAGCAAGGAGGAACAAGACAATATGTAAAACTGATTTGAGTTAATCTTCCACAGAATTTAAATCGGATCGACTTTGAGGGTAAGAAGGATGTGGCACAAGTGTTCAACAATGTGTTGCGACGTCAGATTGGCACTAGGTCGCCCACAGTTGAGTACATATGCACTAAACCAGAGATTCTCTTCACTTTGATGTCAGGGTAAATTTTCAAAATATTCTTGGTAATAGTTTATTTATCACTGTTTGGAATAGGTTTTCATATTAGGACTGAATTACTAGAATACCAGTTTTAAATTATTGCTAATTTAAAATTGATGATGACATGTATCTTAATAGTTGTAAATAGTGAAAATATAAAAATATCTCATCATTAACTACAGCGATTGTGGTTAATTACCTTAAAAATGATTGAAAATCTATTTCAAGTACCCATACCAAACCAACCATAACCAACGAAATAATTTAAGAGAAGAGAAATTCGTGATAAGTGAGTGATCATGAGTGTAAGCGATACTGTATTTGTCTATATAACTGTAGAATTTATTTGTAAAGCTGTGAAATTAAACTCAGAATTGGGTTCCAATAATACATCTACTAGAACTTAACACTTCTATGGTATTATTCTGTATTCTAAAGCAGTAATTATGTGTATGGATTATAATTATTCTATCATCTAAAGGTTAAGTAGCAACTGCAATTCAACAAATTTAAAATTAATTTATTTTCCTCGATTGCATATAATGTAGATACATTCAAGTGACATATGCTAAGGGAATACTAACATATATAATCACATTTTCGGAGACCTTGGGCTGCTGGGGAGAAGATATGAAACATCCAATAAATGTTATGGCTCAAAGCAAATATAATATATAAAAGAAATAAAAGAAATGGTGAACCCCTCTCCAGGTCATATCTGGTGAAAAGGATGGCCCATTGCAATTCAGGTTACAATTTCGCCAGTGGGTTGGGGATGTTTGTACCAGATATGTTTCAGATTATACATACATAATATACAATTATGAACACAATAAATTTAATCATGTAATAAAAGAATCTAACAATAATAACTTGCTTTATTTTTAATTTTTTTTTTTTAAGTTGAAATTATTTCTAAAGAGTGTATATATTTTTTCAGGTATGAACATCAGGAAATAGCATCTAACTGCGGTACTATGCTTCGGGAATGCGCCAGATATGAGGCGCTGGCGAAGATCATGTTGTACTCAGATGATTTTTATAATTTCTTCCGTTATGTAGAAGTTTCCACTTTTGATATTGCATCAGATGCCTTTTCTACTTTTAAGGTATGATATTTGATGTTTCCGCTCAGATTTTATCAATTACAATTTGTATTGTAATTAAAAAAAATACATTACTACAAATACAATCAGGTATTAGTTAAAAAAAAATTGTTAGGAATGCACAATAGGCACATTGTGCAAATATGTAAATGTGCCTTATTTGAAAAGATTTTATCAACTAGGTACAATTAAGATTGAAAAATCCTCAGGAAAGTGAAACCAAGTTTTTTTGGATAAACATCTTCATATATTAAGAAATAACAATTTTACACCTATAGGAAGTGTTTAGGTTAGGTAGTGTGTTTTAATCTGTATGCATGTATTTTTCTTATCTAGTAATTGACATCTTTACACATTGATATGATTCTATTGATAAACAAGATTTAGTGCATTTTTTGTCAGATTTATTCACACTGCAGTAAAATGTTAAAAATCAACCTCAAAATCACCTGTATGACTGTAGGTAAATGAAAAAAAAAAATCAAATTGTTAGAAATGAACGTATTTTGTACTGGTGAAAGTACATAATATATTTTATTTACAAATCGATTATACTAGTGTCGTGATTCATTATAAGACGTTATATCACGTTAATGACTCATTTGCGTAGGATACTGATATGGTAGGCTTGTAAATGGAATCAATACCTTCTGGTTCACGGTAATTAATAGCTGTAATGGATATGTCTGTTCTTTATGTTTTGAAACACTTGATCCAGCAAAATGCCACTTAAAGATGCTGTGGGCATTACAAAAGGAAGGAAAATACATCGTATGCTAGTATATCGATTTTGCCAATATTCTAATAATGTAGGCAAATATATAAATAAATTCAGAAAGTATGATGAAGACCTGGGATTCATTTTGTCATCATGTCTGTACAAAATCTTTATTTTGTTAAAGAAAAGGATTTGATGATAGAATTAGTTTATTTAATTTGAGTAACTAACTTGAACGTGAATAACCTATCTATTGGATAAAAATATGAAGTAACCTTTAATTTTATATCACAAATTATTCAATTATTAAAAAAAAAAAAAAGAAAAAAAATAAAATAAAAAAAAAATATATATTGTTTTCAATAATGATTATAGCACTCTCTTAAGGCGATACATCATAGATTTTGGGTCATTTTCACTTGGTTTTTTTTCATAAAATATAACTTGTATTGTTTCAATATTTTAGGATATGAAAGTAAATATATTCAATTATATTTGTGGAAGATGAAAACACGATTGGAACAAAAATCCTCGATCAAAAAAATTCAGGAACACAAGTCTAGATTTCGATTATTTATCTCACACTATAAGGATTTAAAATTTGAATTTTGTACCAAATTGAAGATCATTAAAAAATAATAACTTCTGGAAGATGAAATTTCGATTGGATGTTTTGTTTAGACGTCATTAAACTAAATAGATGAAAACAGGAATTAAAATTGTTGCGACAATAATACTGGACAGTAGAGTGTTGACACTTTATCTCTGTCTCATTCCTACACGACCGGGTGGTATAAAGCGCTATCCTTTGTAAGCGTGCCTTCACTCCGCGGATCACATTCTCGGACGCAGGACCTGTGCCAGTCGCTCCGAGCGTCGTTGAAAAATATTCTGCGAAGTATTTAATTTCCCACATTCATTTTGTTTGAATTTATTTCTGTACATAATTGTCAGCTCAGCTTTATGAATTGTGTCGTTGATCTCTGAATCTTACGCGTCGCTTTTCTGTCGGCCGGGGTGATATTACGTAGGTACCTATTTAGGATCGTGGATTTTGATACTTTTTTTTTTTGGTACTTTCTGAAATATATTATAGATAGTTTAGGTTAGTTTTTAATACAGTTTATTTGTTTCGTTTAGTGTAAATAGGTGTATAATTTTACGTCATGTTAGCATGTTAAAAAAAAAAACTTGGAAGAGCTTCCCATATGGGACAATTTAGATGGTGGGTACTAATTACACTTACTAATAGATAGACATATAGATGCCTACTGAGATTTTCTCCGCAAACACTGAAGGTGAAAAATATTTCATTTGATACCGGCTTGTGGCGGGGCGGCAGTAGGTAGATAGATAGATAAAACAACAACAAACAACAGCTCCGCCGCCGTCGGTTATACTGTCACTAGTTGTTGCCCTGGTCTTTGCCTACGGAAACAGTACTTTTTACTGGATAGAACAATCGTTCTATGTCTTTTTCTATAGGTACTTACTCCTAGGTAACTGTATTATTCAGGGTACTACCTCAGCTGCAAGACGTCGCAGGGTTTACTTTTCTTCGCTTTCTTCATTTGGCACGATCACAGTCATTATCCCATTATTTGATTGTTATTAATTTTTAGGAAAAATAAATTGTCTCCGATATCGTCGTTGACAATGTCCGAACAGAGAAGTGCGGATGGTGTGGAGTCGACAGTTGATATTATGGACTTAGATAGTCATGGGATTATTCCGACGCCGACATCAACGACAACCCAAGATAGAAAACCATATATTTTTAGGGTTCCGAAGCCATAAAATATATTATTATGATATACATTACGAAAACGAATAAGTAATTACGAGTAGTTTTTTTAAAACCATTACAAACTTATTCATTTCATACAAAATGTTTGCATACATCCGCAACTATATCATTGCTTATAATGTAATTTAATATATGTATGTTTTTTGTAAAATAATTTTATTGTATCAAAAACAATAAATATTCTGATGCGGACTCCATTGCATTCGCAAACTTTATTCGGGTTACGTGAGGTCACGCGCCAGCGGCTATGGTGCGGCGGCGATCTAGCGGGGCAAGCGTGGTCGGGGGTGAGCCCCGCGCGGGGTGAGCCTCTCGCCCGCATCGAGGTACATGTAATCTGAATGTAGCGCCTTAATTGCAGGAATTGCTAACGCGACATAAAATGTTGTGTGCGGAGTTTCTAGAAGCAAACTACGATAAAGTGTTCAGCCATTATCAGAGGTTGTTAAACTCTGAGAACTACGTCACTCGACGGCAGAGTCTCAAGCTGCTTGGGGAGCTGCTCCTCGACCGACACAACTTCTCCATCATGACGAGATACATCACCAATCCTGACAACCTAAAACTCATGATGAACATGTTGAAAGAGAAATCTCGCAATATACAGTTCGAGGCTTTCCATGTTTTTAAGGTAAAATAATCTCGGGTTTAAAAGAAATTTTAAGATCGTAAAATAAATTTTATTCGACATAGTCTGTGAAATTTACTTCCATAAAGTTCATATACGAAAAACTATTTCGGATAATAGTCCTACTGTTTTCAAAACATAGTTTGTTTGTAGACGAACTTCGGGAATTGATCATTTTTTTTACAGTCCCTATTTTTTTATTTGCTACATACATACATATAATCACGTCTATATCCCTTGCGGGGTAGACAGAGCGAACAGTCTTGAAGACTGATAGGCCACGTTCAGCTGTTTGGCTTTATGATGGAATTGAGATTCAAATAGTGACAAATTGCTAGTCCATCGCCTAAAATAAGAATCCCAAGTTTATGCGCCTTATTTTTTTTATTTCACAGTTTTATCTTGATTTCAGGTATTTGTAGCTAATCCAAATAAACCAAAACCAATTTTGGATATACTGCTAAGGAATCAGGACAAGCTGGTAGACTTCCTCACCAAGTTCCACACGGACCGCTCCGAGGATGAGCAGTTCAACGACGAGAAAGCTTACCTTATAAAGCAAATCAAAGAGCTCAAACCGGTGGAACACTAACATTTATTGCATTTCATTATATCGCAACTTCCTCCTCAACAAGAAGTTAGTTATAGATGCTATTATATTTAAATGCTTCTAAGTCACCAGAGGGTGTTTGCGGCAAAGACAGAATTCAATAAAATCATTGGAATTCTAAATGGATTTTAAATATGGTCTGTGATGAGTCAGGGATGAAAGTATATTTGTGCTACGAGCAAATTAACATTTTTAATGAAGATTTGTAGAACTTAGTGTTACTTATGGTTTGACTTATATCCTTTGTAAGTTGTTAAAACCATTTTAGTTTTATGACGTGTTTAGTGACATCGCCGGAGTCACAATCGAAATATATTTTGTCACATTGCCTACTATCCCTAAGTTCAGAGCTTTTTGAAGAGAAAATATCGAGAGTCCTAGATCTATAATGAAGATTTGTATATAATGTACAACATTTTTATCAAAACTTTTTGTTCTGTTTTCTTTTATATTCTCATTCACCTACAGAATTATAGATTGTTACGTGAAGCAAAGTATTTTGTAATATTATATATTGTCAGTATTTGTTATCTTTATGTAACATTGTATTGAATGTCGTTCTTAAAATATATATTTGTACCATTTTCAGCGTCTTAGTTTCTGTAACAATATATTTTTCATATTTGTTGCATAAGCGCTTCGTAGACAATCTGTAAATTAATCCAAAATTTCTCCTAATTACTGTATTTTTAATGTGTTATAGACATTTAAGTTGTCAAAATTTTTGTATGTTATAATTTTTATTTTGTCACGATCATTATTACAATTATTATATTATGTGGAAACCGAATAAAATATTTATATCATTTAGTCTTCTTGATTATCTCTCTGTTGACTTTAATCTTCCTAAATATTGAAAATCCTCAAGTTGTAGGTGTCGGGGAAAAGAAATTCGGAGAGGGATTTCCAGGTCTTAGCGATTCTAACAAAAACCGAACAAGTGCGAGTCGGACTCGCGCGCGGATATTTCCGTACCATCAGCACGTTTGTTACTTTAATATTCATATTTTATCATCATTCACGTTTCTAAGTATTTGTTAAAATTAACCAAATATTGCTTAAAATAACGTACTACGTTATAATAAATAAACGATCGATAGTATCATTATATATTTATTAGATGAACCGTAATGTTACAAACTGTACACCTTTTCTTAATTGTATCTACATTAATGCAGTAGGTAATTATATCTGAAGAAGAACACAATAAGTAGGTAATGTAAATGGCTTCTGTAAAAGACTGAAATTTTAAAAAGCCAAGTAACGTGAATGTTGCTCATTATGAAATTATACCAGATAGAAGCAACAACATACAACAATGATGTTCCACTTCAGTGATTCGTTATATACGAGTATGTTGGTATGTAGTACAATGAGTACCACTTGATATTTAATGGTTCTCCATAGTCTCATAGAATATTATGGTGAACGAACGAATGAAGGTGACTTATTAAAACTGTATTGTACCTAGTTGAATTGAGCTGTAATAGTTTTATGGAAATTTAATTGAGAAAGGACCATGTCGTCGGCTTATATTTTTACTAGGCAGTAGTTTTAAGAAATTACAATTGAGAGTAAGATCTCAGTTCAAACTGCAAAATGTATTATTACCATTGTGTTCATTTTCCTGGTTTAGGAAACGTAATGAAATCAAATCTTACCCTGATAAGATCAATCAGTCTCCTAAAATTATAACGGAACTTGTTATACTAAATTACCTACACGAATAAATCTATACATATCATAAAGGATTGAAAATCCTTTTACAGTTTCTCACATATTGCCATTTCTAATCACATGAATAAAAGAAAAACTCTTTTATATAAACAAAATATTAAAATTAGTGTTAATATAATAATGGAAAAATCAAAAATGAAAATAATTTAAACCTAATCTCACTGTCCACTTAAGCATATTCATGATCTAGTAAAAAGAAATCGGGAAAATACAGTGTGCACAAGAACTTCATAACATTATAACCTAATAGAGTATGAAAGCGGGAAAGGCTGCTGGGTGTGATAGAGTGTCGGTCGAGATGCTTAAAGCAGGAAAAGGCGTAGTAGCTAGTCAGTTGTACTGCCTTTTCAATTTGTGTTGGAGAAGCGGCCGAGTACCAAAAGATTGGTGTAAGGCTGTTATCGTGCCACTTTACAAAGGAAAAGGGTCACAGCTGGACTGCAAAAATTATCGTGGTATAAGCCTGCTTAGCGTCGTCGGCAAATTGTATGCTAAGGTATTGATTAATAGAGTCAGGAATGAAACTGATGACAAAATATGGGATGCTCAAGCGGGATTTCGAAAGGGAATGGGATGTACTGATCAGGTCTTTTCCTTGCGGTGCATAGCCGAAAAGTTTTTGGCCAAGAGTCAAAAAGTCTATTGCACATTCGTAGATCTGGAAAAGGCCTATGACAGAGTTGAGAGGAATGAATTGTGGTCAGCACTTTCTATGCATGGGGTGAGCAGTCTCTTAATACGAGCACTGAAATCCTTATATGAGGATTCGAGTGCTTGTGTCAGGATAAACGGAGCGCACACTGAGTGGTTTAAGATTGAGAAAGGCGTTAGGCAAGGATGTGTTGCGTCACCGTGGCTGTTCAACCTATTTATGGATAGCTGTTTGACAGATTTGAAAGAGTCTAAAAGTGGATTAAGGATGAATGAGTTACTCGTCAAATGTCTGCTCTATGCCGACGATCAGGTTATACTGGCGTCATCAGCGGAGGAGTTACAGGAGATGGTAAACTGTATGCATGAAGCTTTAAAAGAGAAAGGAATGAAAGTGAACGTAAGTAAAACTAAAACACTGGTTTTTGAAATGGAGAAAGAAATGACAGCATGTAATATTTTGATTGGAGGAGAAAAAGTGGAGCAAGTGAAAGAGTTTGTATATCTAGGATCAAAGTTTACATCAGATGGCAAGTATGATAGTGATATTGAAAGGAGAGTGAACGCGGGGAACATGGTGAATGGAGCTTTGCATGCCTTTATGAGCAGTCAGAAACTATCCAAAAAGGCTCGACTGGCTGTGCACAGGGGCGTGTTGGTCCCGACATTAATGTATGGGAGTGAAAGTTGGGTATGGCAAAAGAAGCATGAAAGCAGAATAAATGCAGTGGAAATGAGAGCGTTAAGGAGTATGATGGGTGTGAAATTGAGTGACAGGATAAGGAACAGCGTGATAAGGGAATGTTGTGATGTGAAAGAAGATGTAGTTACAGGAATAGAAAAGGGTATGTTAAGATGGTTCGGTCATGTGGAGAGGATGAATGAAAGCAGGTTGACTAAGCAGATATACAAGGAGAGTGTGGAGGGAAAGGTCGGAGTGGGAAGACCTAGACGAACGTATCTTGATCAAATTAAGGACGTCCTGGTAAAGGGTCAGGTCAAAAGTACCCGAAACCGCCGAGCTTGTATGAAGAGAGTTATGAATGTGGACGAAGCGAAAGAAGTATGCAGAGATCGTGGCAAGTGGAAAGAGGTAGTCTCTGCCTACCCCTCCGGGAAAGAGGCGTGATTTTTATGTATGTATGTATGTATAAACCTAACGTAAAAAAGAAAACAAATTATTGGATGTGAAAAGGAAAAAACGATTGTAGAAAGCCATATGGATAGATGGCGGGTTTGGGTGTCCGAACATTTGACAAAAAACAAATAACAAATTTTCATTTGAAAAATAACGTTTGACAAAATTATACTTGTTAAATTTATTATTTTACAAACGATTGTTTAATAAACTACTCATTAGACAATATATTAATTGTAAAATAATAATATGCTAAAACTATATTTCACAAATTGATTATTTGTTTAAACATGTTAGTTGGCAAAACAACGTAAAGCATAAACAACATTTGACAAAATATAAAAATTACACATACGAATATTTAACTTTAAGCACGAAATCATATAATAATTATGTGTAGGGTAAACTGAAATGGCTGGTTTGGTTAGGCTAGAACTTCGACCACAACCGAATTCTACTTATTTCTATATAATAAATCAGTTTGTGATGGCGTCATCATGCGACCGAAGCTCGAATGTGTTTTATTTCATAAATTCCTATATGAAACAAGTATTGGTTAGAAAATATTTATCTTCTAACTTTTTGTACAGTCACCAATTTGGCAAACGAATTATTTCCTAATGTGATTACTTTTAAAATAATATTTTAACAGATTAATAATTTTCCAAGTAAAACATTTGCGAAACCTGTATTATATCAAACGATTGTTTTTAAAGTAATACGTTTGGGATATGAAAGTTTGTCAAATGATAAGTTTTTCTAACGTTGTTTGTAAAATGATCTTTTGTCATACGTTTTTTGTTAAACAATAGTAAACCGGCGGGTTTGGCATGCAATATACTACCATGGAAACTGCAGACCCCTTGCCAGGAAAAAATCATAAAAGAATGTAGCAGTATAAGAGGACGATTGAAATAAACAACCCTGCTCAAAGTAGGTAAATAAAGTTAAATAAATAAATAAATAGTCTTTTAAAAATTATACACAAAAAAAAGCCGGCCATAGTGTCCGGAATGTAGTTTTTGGGTAGTAAAGTAGTATAATACAAAAATTATAATTGTAATTGAACTTGATAAATACCTTCATCGAATTTTTTAGCACATTGAAATTCGGGACAGGCCTCTAGCAGAGCATTTTTACGGTCATTGACCTTTTTTGATTGTGGCATGTGTACCGCAAATAAACCTTTGCAACATTGGCAATGATGCACGAAATTTAAGGAAAACAAACTAAGTGAAAAAAATATCGTTTCACAAAAGAACTGACGTTATCATTATTTTGTAATTTTTTTTAAATGTTACTAAATACAGTGTATCCTACAGTTTCTTTCCTTAACCTACATTGGGGTAACATACTTTAATAAAATCTTATTACCTACATAAGGTCCAAGTTTATGTACTTAATCTAAAAATAAAATACATTGTGATGAAACACATCATGATATAGCTTGCACTGAGATTCTGATGTATTTCATAACATAATTATAACAAAGCAATATTGTATGTTATTTATTTTTAAAGTAAGTAGTCTTAAGACAATAAACACTAATTAAACTATGGAAAATAAATACATAAAGTTTAGAATTATAAATGTACAAGCAATGGTTAAAATTTCTGGAAGTTAACGCCAGTACTAATATAAGATAAATCTTTCAAGTTCCACTTGGATACCTTTTCCGTTAATATACTTACACTATAGATAGCTTGTTTAGAAAGGCGGCTAATTTAGAATTTGGTTACAGTGGATGTGACAAGGGTACGGAAATAGTTATTTATTTTATCACACTGAGCTGTCGGTGAATATTTTTATTGAAATATTATATATTATATCAAGCAAAGTAAAATAATTTTTGTTTTAATATCGATTGCCATATGTATGACTGAGATCTGCACTGTAACCAAAACGTTAAATTTTTGTATTATTATTTACGACCGGTATAAAGATTTATATATTAAAGAGTCGATAGATTTTATCACCAATTAATCGCTTAAATTTACAAATCATTTACCTATAGCAATCAGGGTTTTATTAGCTTTCAAAAATGTAATAGAGGTCATGTGATAGCCTATTACATTATTTTAGTCTTTCTACCTCTGTTCAGTCCACTTCTTGCAAAGTACAATAAATGAATTAAAAATATCTTTTTATAAATATAATTTTAGTTCAGTTTCATTACTTCATCGCCTTCGACACATATTTGAGATCACTGTTGTTAATTTTATTTCTTCAATTTTACGCAATTGTCAGGAACTCTTAAATCTCTCGTAAAACTACAAAACCCAAAACAATCGTAAGTATAAATTCGAAATCATAGGTTTATGAGTATAATGACACCGAGATCATAAGACAATAGGTATTTGTAATTTCCTAATAAAACATTGCAATATTTCAGGACCATATCATAGGTTTTACACTCAAATGTTAAAAAACTGCGAATCGCAAGATATCTTTTACTCATGTTACAAATTGTAAGCCATTAATAAAAATTACACTGTGGTCAAGGCAAGCCAAAATTGTATTACGACGATGACGTTCGTGATCTTCCTGTAGGGCAGTCGTTGATGGATAAAAGTGACTACGTCCGTAATAAAACTTGCCTGTTAAATAAAAAGACATTATAAGCCAAGGCCGGAGTGATTCCAAATCTGTCATACGGAGGGATATTATGTCTGAATTTGTCCCAAAAAAAAGTTAAAGGTTTAAACGAAAAATTGGCAAGAGCTCGCGGCGACTTACACATGCTCAGTCCAATGGCAGTGACTGTTAAAAATATTACATTGTTTTTTTTAATGCAATATTATTGTACATCATGTGTTTAGCTCATGATTATGAGTTGTCCAGTGTTGTTGGCGTAGACCAGGCCTTGTCCCGGCTGCGGCGCCCAGCGGATGCAGTTGAGACTAGTAAGACTGTGCGCCCAGTTCTGCTCCAATTCCTTGACCGGTGTCAAGCCGGTGCGACTTGAGCTTTCTGTAAAATGTAAATTAAGGGGCTATGCTCACGTGGAAATATTAAAGAATCATTACTTTACTAATATCTGTAGTAAGTCTATAATACGTAGCATTAGAACCTTTTTTTGTGCATAGGATGCGTAATTATGAAAACGAAATTATTGGAACAGCAATATGATTTAATAAATCAAATAATACAGTTACCGAGAAGACAGACCTACATAAAGATGTCATTCTAATACCCTTTATTTAGAAATAACTTACAGGCAGTTTCAGCAAAAAGCAGAGTATGAGTAAAATAATTTATTATATCTTATATATAAAATTCTCGTGTCACAATGTTCGTTTCCGTATTCCTCCGAAATTTTGTGAGCATATTGACAAGGTTTGAGAATCGGCGAACATTTTCATACCCCTTAGTGATAAGGGTTGTCCACCCTTAACATTTTTAACTAGAATAGATTTTAATAAATATTTATATGGCAAAACAACGTTTGCTGGGACAGCTAGTATATATATATACCTAAATCTATTTGTACCTGTACTATACTAATATTATAAAGCTGAAGAGTTTGTTTGTTTGAACGCGCTAATCTCAGGAACTTCTGGTTCAAATTTTTTTTACGTTGATTAGATCATTTATTGAGGAAGGCTTAAGGCTATATAACATCACGCTGCAACTATAAGGAGCAAATAAATAATGAAAAATGTGAAAAAAAAAACGGGGAAAATTATTCATCCTTGAGGGATGCCCAAAATAACTATTCGACGAAGTCGCTGGCACAGCTAGTATATAATATAGTACTTTACCAATTGGTTCTAGTTTGTACAGTAGCGCAATGACGTTGTTCCTAGCCCGAGGAGAGTTGGTGATTCGCCGTAAGCCAAGCCCCACTGCTAGATGGCGGCCGGTGGGCGACAACGCCACTGACACCGCGCTCTGTTCCAGCACAGCTGTGTGGAGGCACTGCCCCAGGCGACCCCACTCCAGCGAGTATACGCCTGTAGGGAAGGAAAACCAAATATTTTCAACGCTAATTCAAAGCCCACCGATAGTTGGCGCTCGGTGGGTGATAGGGGCACATACGGGTCACATACTCGTAGGCCAATAGCTGCTGGGAGACACTGCACCCGGTGACCCAGCGAGTACTCGCCTGTTAGAATATTAAACATTTTAATTGGCTATGCCACACTATAGTGGGTTTACTTTATCACGTTGTTATATAAGCCTGCGGGCGCTTCGGTCAACAGGGTCTAATGCTTCAAGTTGGTATTTAGCTGAGCCATCCCAGAGGTGATTTCAGTACTCCATGCACGAGCGAACTTGGACAGTATATAACTTTAGTAGCCATTCGGGTCCAAAGTACCTACCGCCAGACCATTGAAATGATGCCCTGCTTTTTGGAAGCGGTCTAGCTTCATGCCGAAATCTAGTTTGTACGTGACGTTAGTGACTAATAATCCAAGATGATAAGAAAACACCTTAGAAAGAGGGGGCCAGTTGAAGAGCACTCTTTCGCGGAGAAAAGACACGTCTGTATTTTTGACGTGTTAAACTTGACAATTACATGTTGATGACATTAGCGTCACCCCAATCAGACACCCTTAACATCCAGTAAGGCTACTTTCTGGAAGAAGCTTCAGCGGCCTTGAGGTCGAAATAAGCCTAGAAAAACTGGTGCAGAAGGCAACGGGAAACCACTGCACAATTTTTTCCATGAAAGTCATTGGCCACGATCCTCAGTAATTAGGGAGTGGCTAGAGAAAGAGAGACCCATTTCTAAATCATGGTCGAAAGGCATACATGGGTCCCCAAAAAGGATGAAACCAGGACAAGCGCTAAGAGGCAACGAACAACATTTCTATTATAATGTGCTATACAATTTTACTCACCAAGCCAATGGTTTGCTAAATCACGGTTCCTGAATCGCGGCACGGGAAGTAACGCGACCAATATTCGTCCGTCTTTGGAGATATCGATGCTGGCGTCGTTGTGAATTTTGCATCGCTGCACCACCACATTCTTCGTGCCTGATTTATTTATGTTTACTAAATATATGTATATTAAGAATCATTATAAACCCCAAAATCAGGGCATTAAATGTTGTTTCTTGTTTTTCACAGATGAGTGTATATTTTGTTTTACGATTGTTCAACATTGTCGTGTGGTTTCCGGCACCAACGGGAAAAAGAAAAGGACTAGGTAATAGTAGAAGGTGACACTTTAGGATAGGCTTATAAACTTAGGATTCTTTTTTAGGCGATGGGCTAGCAACCTGTCTCTATTTGAATCTCGATTCTATCAATAAGCCAAACAGCTGAACGTGGCCTATTAGTCTTTTCAAGACTGTTGTATCTGTCTACCGCGCAAGAGATAAAGACGTGATTATATGTATGTATGGACAAATAGCCCGCTTCATTTGCTACCCCCCTCCACGTCTACTCCCATCACGTTGTATGTTACGGACGAGTTTAGAATAGCTCTCACTGTCAGCGATGTCGGGCGTGTCTCCGGTGGTAAAGTCCCAGGCCTGCACGCGGTGTGAGGGCGGGGACTGCGGCTCGGAGATGATGCCCGCGTCCAGCAGTCCCGCGAGCCCGCTCATGCGCCGCGCCGCGCCCCCCGCGCCTACTGCATTCGGCCCGCCCCCGCCCCCGCCGCCGCCGCCTTCGCCGCCTCCCCCACCCTCCACGTCCAACACCATCGCGTTCTATATTACAATGAATAAGTTTATAAACAATTTGTAAAATATGGAATAATCTACAAAACAGAAATGTTTAATAATATATTTAGATCAAAGAAACGACTAGCATCAATGTAATCTACGCTAACAAATTCAAAGTCACGCAATGAACTGCAAACGTCATCTTCTTTCTTAGGACATCCTTCAGTCTTTTTCCTGGATGAAAACTCCTAAAGGCTTAGGCGTGCTCTAGCCTACGAATTTGTTAGCACAATGAACCGTTTTTCTCTCCTGCGGTAATTTCGGGAAATCTAAGAAAACGTGCCAAATTAACGTTATTTAATTAAATAGTTTTCATAGACATTCCCGTGGGATGACAGATACATTTGTCCTTCTAAGTTTTACGAGGGCGACACTAAAAGTTTTTAGAACTGGCCATTTGTTATGTTAAAAAATGAATTCGGATTTCAAATCCTCTAGATCAAAAAAACAGTTAATGCAGAGTGGTCGCAGTCGCTGCGTTTGAAAGGGCCGTCAAAGAGACACTTAAGGAAGAGTGGGCAAGGTGCTTCTCCCAATGGTTCCATCGTATTGACGTAAAGAGACACTATTTTGAAAAGATATAATAAAAATAATATTATAGTAGAATGCTCAGTTTTTGATTTTCTAAAAACTTTCAGTTTGACCCTCGTATTTGTTACCTCTTAATGCTTTTTCCACACAACCAATTTTGAATCTTTGCATATACCTACTTAGGAATTATTACTTAACGCGTAACTTTTTAGGGGTTGTCTAAAACGACACAAATTCAATACATATATGGCGCATCCTTCGGAGTACAAAGTATTAATTTACTATTCCCGAGGGAAATTTTCGCTCAAGAAATCGCGGAGATATTTTATCACAAAATTTTTTATAAGTAATATATTTTTTACTATCAAAAATTAAAAATCACCGTACATCTGTTAATATTAAAACTAATGAACGAAACTCTAAAAACTAAAACTAATGATTTGAAGAAATGAATCATTGGTACATAGTCGAGGAAGGATTTAAACCTGGACATCCACACGCATTGTTTTCTTATTTAACTCGGTCACTGTATCTATTCGAATTCGAACACCGACGCAGACGCTCTAGCCAAGGTTAACAGTACCTACGTATGTACTTAAAATAATTCGGAGCGCGCATTTTAATATCACGTTATTTCAGAATCTATCAATCCCATTAATGTGCCGTATAGGGAAAAAAATTTCTCCGTTAAATTATCTTGATGATTTAATAACTTTTATCATTAGGATTAATATCTTGGTGTAGTAATATTGCTCAAAATGCACCTATTAATTCATATATCTTTTAACATATAAATACCTTATAGTTACTTATTCTTCTTTTTCTTCTTCCCAGATTTCTTTATAAATATTGATTGGTTTGTCTAAAATCTCAATTGCATATTTCAAACAAATAAATGCCTATGGCACTTTAAGATAATTTAGCGGTTAACATGGTGAATTTTTGGAACCGGTTCAGTAGTTTTTGATTTTATCCGTTACAAACATACAATAAAATTAATCTTTTTTTTAGGTCTGGATTACTACCAATAAAATATTTTATCAGTTACATTACATAACTAGAAAGACACCCGCCTTAGTGACGCCCATTTCCCAACGGGCCGTACGGCAGAAATCGTAATTACTCGTATTTTAATTTCGCCATAACTTCAAAATCAAACATCCAATTTAAATTATTCAAAGATCAAATATTATCTACATAAACTATAATTAGATATTTTTTATATTATTCTGATAAGGATTAACAGCATATAATAAAAAAGATTTTTAAATAAAAAATGGTTGTTCTGCCCCACTCGACATAGACAGATATAGTGTGTTGCGGACTTTTTATGGATATTTATAAGATCTACAGTTAATTAAATCATTATATGATTTTATCTTTTATAGTTTAGGCAGCGTATGCTAAATAAGTTACTTTTCTGGTTGATTTTTTACAACTTGTATCCGAAAAACCCAAAATCTTACGGAACCCTATTATTTTTCCAAAATAAAATATAGCCTATATATGTTACTCGTTGATAATGTAGCTTTCGAATGGTTTTCCCTCGTTATAATATTAGTGTGGATTTTTCAAAATAATAATGAATAATTAACCTAAAAGAAAATAATTTATCTTACCTGAGCTAATATGATTGGCTGCAAATATTCATGTATTCGAGGAAATCTTTGCGGTTGCGGTCCTTGAGCCTCCGCGTTAGGTGGGGATTGATCGTTAACTTGCATCAGCGGCATTGTCAAATTATTAAATGCCGCACGGAAATCATCTAGTGACCTGCCATTTGATTCTGCTCGGGGAGCTACAGGTGCATAGGCAGCAAAAGTACGTCTACCGCCAAGTTCGGAACCATTTTGGGGTGAGCGATTTCCCGGTTGGGTATCAGAATTATTAGTCTGAAGAGCAAACATTTCCCGTACCGAAGATGGAGTGTATAAGCGAATTGTTTGAAGACGCCTAAATCTGTTTCGTGCAGCATGTCGCAAGCCAGCTGCTTGAGCGTGTGCTATACGAATCAAATTGACTCTGTGCTCAAATTCATTCATTAGCGATTCGCGGTTCTGATTTTCAGCCGGAGGGGATTCATTCGACGGACCGGCGACTGGTTCGTCATTGTTTACGGGTCTTGGCCTCGGTGTTACCAAACCGGAACATTTTAATGTACTTGGCAAAAGACGCAGCGTTGGTATTCTGTAAGTTGATGCAGGTGGTAAAACTCTCTTTTTAATTAATGGATGAGCAGTTGGATTTGTTCTATGTAGGGCTTTCAGTCTTTTGCATTCTTGGTAAAGATCTCGTCTACTTCTAGCTGTCGCGGAGTTGTTTCTATTCGCCGCAGCAATTTGTACGGCTAGTCTATTACTCCATCTTTGTGAAGCTCTATTAGAAGCAGATGCCGTTGGACAAGGTGGAGCTTGTGAAGTTGAAGGTGTTGGCTCTTGTGTCTCATTATTTTCTTCGCTCTTTTTTTGATAATCTTCTGTTTCATTAGGCACTTGTGGGGAGGCAGGGTCGTCAGGGCCATCAACGTTGACGGGACCGGTATGATCGACATTCTGAATGCGTATGACATTGAGCGAATCCACATTTTGGGTAGGTGGTGTATTACTGCTTCCTGCACGGTTTCTATTCATCATGAAGATTAAACATGTCAATGCCAGTGCTTTCTTCAAAGTTCGCAACATATCAATAATGATCTGACTGAGACCGCGCTCTTCCAGGCACATCATCATCATATTAAACATGATTGAAAGTACTTGCATGGCTCGCATACGTATCTCATGGCGACTAGCACTAATTTCAAAAGCTCGTGCTAGTTCTCTACGACGAGCGGTGAGACGATTAGAAGTTGGAATGCGGTACCTTCTTCTTAGTTCATCTTCTGGCCTCCATCTATAACTAGAAAGTAACCTTCTTCTCATGGATGGTAAGGAACGGAAGCTTGGTGATCTAGCCGCTGCCGACCTACGAGGTGGTTGTGTTTGCCTATTGTCATTTGTGTTGCCAGTCGAGGTGTTACTTTCACTGCGGTTTGAAGTGCCCAAATTATCTGGATTAGATTCGTCACGAGCCTCTTCTCCTGGTCTACTACCAACATCGTTTCTCTGATTACTTCTTGCGTTCCTATTAGACACAAGATTAAGATTATCCGACATTTCAGTCAGCATCATACATCTTTCTAGTAAAGATCGAGTGTAATAACTTGGTACGTCTTGTCTTCCTGTTTCTCTGTGTAATGCTAGCACGCGTCGCCTTAGATTTTCCCACATAATGCGCAATTCGCGGATTGTGATCCGATTCCCGTGTACCCATATATCTGCTAATTGCGCTGTATGTTTGTGTAGTGCTTTTACGCCTCCTTTCACTTTTCTAAAAGCTTCCTCTGAAGAAACCACATTGCTTCTTGTCGGTGCACCATCTCTACTTGTCGATGCGCTATCTGTACTCGTCGATGGACCATCGTTATTCGTCGATGGGCCATCCTTACTCCTCAATGGACTATTCCTACTTGTCGATGGGACATTTCTACTCATTGATGGGCCATCCCTTCTCGTCGATGGGACTCCCCTACTCGTCGATGGGACATCCCTGCTCGTCGATGGGACATCCCTGCTCGTCGATGGAACATCCCTACTAGTCAATGGACTATCCCTACTTGTCGGTGGAACATCCCTACTCGTCAATGGAACTTCCTTATTCGTCGATGCAACATCAATACTAATCGATGTGTCAATCCTGTTTGTGGAAGCTGAATCCTTTTCTGTGGATTCACCCTCCCTACTTGTTGATACCTGTTCGTGACTTGTTGATGGTTGGTTATGATTGAACCCTGGATTGATTTGTGTATTAGAGGATGCATCTTCTCCAGTTGCATTACTTTGTGATCGACATCTTAATAAATATTTAGGAATTTTGATTATAGTCGACAATGGGCTATCCTTACTGGTCGAAGCTGAATCCCTTTTTGTAGATTCGTCTTCCCTACTTGTTGATGCTCTTTGGCGACTTGTTGATGGGCGGTTATGATTGAACTCAGAATTAATTTGTGTACTCGAGGAGGTATCTTCTCCAGTTGTATTACTTTCTGATCGACCTCTAAATAAATACTTAGGAATTGTAATTATAGTCGACGATGGGCTATCCTTACTTGTCGATGCACCATCAATACTAGTCGATGTGCCAATCCTACTTGTCGAAGTTGAATCCCTTTCCGTTGATTCACCTTCCTTACTTGTTGATGCTCTGTCGCCACATGTTGAGGGGCTGTTTTGATTGGACTCTAAATTAATTTGTGTATTAGAAGAGACATCTTCTCCAGTTGCATTACTTTGTGATCGAACCCTAAATAAAGATTTAGGCAAAGAAATTTTGAACGATTCCCGATCTCGAGCATCGTTGTTAAGCTCGAAAACCATCCGATTGGTTGCAGGCGGCACGTTGTCTGGAACAGGGTCATTTGTATTGCTTAAATCGTCGACTCTCGCATCGTCTTCTCGAAAAGTTGTGTTTCTCGTCCGAAAAATGTTGACTTCCAAAGACTGATCGCTATCAGAATCGGAACTTGACGCTAGGAGATCTCGCCTTATAATAGAACTAAATAATCGTACGCGAGTTCTAATAGGCGGCCTTTGTCGGCTGCTGCCTTCGCTGTCGTCAGAATGCGGTCGCGAGTTATTTAACCGCCTATTTCGTTCTACGCTAGCTAGTGTTGATAAAGACATATTTGTGATCAAATTTAATAATCTTGTACCAGAATCTCTTAAAATATCGCGAATCAAATCAAGGCTTTCGTTAATACTTTGGGCATCAACGGGTGCACTTGAGGGGCTCATTTGTGTTGATGAGTTTGTCATTGTCGGTCTAGACGGCCCTGGAGTAGCTCGGGTTGCAGCTGCAGAATTAGACAATGGTGGTGTTGAAGATGTTGACGGAGAATCATTTGGGTGTAATGGATTAGTTCGAGATGTAGATGGTGATGAATTTCGTCTTCGTCGTGCGAAATCATGTGCAAAGTTTTGTCGGTCGGAATCCTGTCTTGAGGATGTAAAAATGCTGGTACGGGACGAGTTGTTCAGCTCTCTAATAAATTGTTGTAGCCGGTAGTCGGGGAATAGCCTAGTGGGGCCTCTTGGCGCAGTGTTGGTAGATGAAAAAGGGTTTGGTAAAAGTCTACTGGAACGTTCAGAAGCCTCTCCCGCCCGAGCTGTGCGTCTGTAGGCTTCGCTTAGCGGCATAAACGCTGAAGATCTTGATCCAAATATTGATTGTCTTGGATTTGATGTTGTTTCAAGATTTCTGGAAATAAAAATTTAAAAATAGAAATATCGTATTAGAAAATCTATATATATATATTAAGTACTGATTGACTGACCAACAGACCGTTGGTTTTAGAGACTTAAAAATTTGGCATAGGTTCTTTAAGCAGTCTAGAGATGCCCTAAGAGACGGCTAAAATTACCGCGAAGCAATTTTTTTTACGCGCGTGCGTAGCTGCTAGTGTACTCTAGTTATTGTAATATAAGAGAGAGGTAAAGTTAGTTGTTAGATATTGGAGAGGCATATGCCCAGCAGTGGCTGAATATATGCTGAAGAAAAAGAAAGTTAGTAATTTTGATTATTTGTTTGTAAGAGGTACTTATAGGTACCGCATCTTCAGAAATATTGAACAACATAATACAATATTTTTGTCTCATCCTATACCTGGAACTCGATGATGAGTTCCCGTTGATGGACAGAACGTCGAGATTCAACAAGCGACTGCTGCTGCCTTCACCTTCGCTGTCTCCGCTGTCTTGTCTCCTGGAACTGCTTGCGTTAGCTATGAAACAAAATTGAAAAAAAAGTAATGTAAACAGTGTTTACGTGCGTAACGAATAAAGCAATTACAATTTTATATTCGATTGCCAAATTGTAAAACGGGAAATGAAAGTATGAACAGTAAAAACAAAAAATATCCGTTGGGCTTACAAAATGAAAATTACATGATATGTGGATTTTTGATCTCATTTGTATCTCTTTAATTGTTTAATATCATTAAAAACTTACCTCAGAATCCAAAAATAATGTCACGTTAGGTATTTAGAACGCGAAAGTAAAATCTTGTGGGTCTTGGGTCCCTACCATTGTCCTGCGGAGCGGCGGCGCGGGCCGGCGACCACAGCGGCGTGCCGCGGCTCGGCGACGCGTCCGTCTCCATCGGGTCCGTGCCTCGGTCAATCTAAAACCGTGATGATGCCCAAATACTTCAGATTGAAATAGATCGCCAAGTGGTGGCAAATGTGGCAATCCCGATAGGGTAGATTTTGAAAAGCAACCATAGGACGACCGAATCAAGGTTGCGGAAAGTCAAGGTTCTAAAATCAGGTCAAGTTCCTATCGTTCAAGGCGGATCTCTTTAGAGGAGTGGACGTTTTCCGGTTAAGCTGATGATAAAAAAACGTGTTACAGTTTGCTGCTTCTTAAACTAATCACAGAGGCGGCATCACGCTTTACGTGGGCTTTTAGACAGAAAAAAGCTGTCGTAGTTAGTTACCATCAGCAAATCAATATGATACAATTGAAATGTGAAATGAAAGTAATGACAGTACAATTGAAAATGAGTTCATAAATCTGTGTAAAAAAATTATTTGAAAAACTAGGTAGGTATATTTAATAATGAGAAATAAGTACTTACGGTACTTGGTGGTGAAGGGTTGTTGATATTCACCAGCCTATGTCGAACTCTAAACAACCGCTGATAATTCCTTACGAGGCTATCATATCTTTGTACTAAGTTTTGATATGAATTCGCCATAAGATCTTCAGAGCTTCCCGAGGTTTCCGCTGGCCTGTCGCTATTATCGTCAGAGTCATCTCTTCTGCTATTGCTTGTGTTAGCTGTGGGTCGCAATGGCTGTTGTTCCTGCAGTAGTGTTTGAGGACCACCAGGTATGTATGATATCCCAGTTATCAGTTTGTGTCCCAGCGCGTCGAAAGCGACATACCTGTAAACAAATTTAGTTAACATGTTATTACAAAGTTTAGGGGACAATAAGAAACACTAACATCAGCTTTGCTGATCCAAATTTCGTATTAATTTAATCTTTTCATTTTATAAGTGTAAAAAACATATCTTAAAACAGGTATAAGTGGCCTGTCAGTCTTTCAAGACTGCTGGCTCTGTCTACCCCGCAAGAGATATAGATGTGATTTTATGAAGGAATGAATGACTGAATGTTAAGAAAAAGTTAGAATATTATGTTAATAAAAGCTCTTACCTAACTTTCTCGTTGACATTGTTAGTACACACTTTAGTGAAAGGTGCTGGGTGGCTCCAATCCCAGAAATAAAGTTCATTATGTGTTGCAATAACTAACAGCTGCTCACGAGGATGGAATGCAATAGATGCTATCACTGTCTCACTGCGAACATTCCACACTTCACTTCCACCCTGTAACAATAAATCATCATCAACATCTTGGCATTTGTTTTTGTTGCAATCTCCTCTGTGAGGAGCCCGAGACCAACTTGCAATTATAATACCTATATATTGCCATGAGTGCAAAATACATTTTACAAGCTTTAGTGTACTCTGTTTTTTGCAATAATTCACAGAGAATGGTGCAGCAGTTTAAGTGTGAAGTTATAACAAACAAAATTGATTTTGCATTTATTAGGTACATTAGTTCGGGTGATTTCATTTCATGTATTATTATTTTTTTTTTATCTTTATATTAACAGATTTATTAAACAAAGTAAATATATTAAAGCAAATGATAAAATAATGAAAATTTTCTTACACTTTCAATATCCCACACACGTACTTGGCCACCAAGGCAACCGGAACCGATCAGCTGGGGGTGTGATGGGTGGAAGGCGATGCACCAGGGTGTGCGGGGATGACCTTTAAGTATACGAACATGCTTCCCACTAGCTAATTCAGAAACATAAACATTGTGGTTCCCGTGAGTAGATGCCACTTTGGTGCTGAAAAATTGACAAAAAAAATCAACAAAATCAAATAAGGAATATGAATATAAAATACATATTTAATATAGGTATTATGTTGTTTAATTTTAATTGATTTTAAAAAATCTAGTTTAAATAAAAATATAAAATTTATTGTCTATACTTAAGTTAGTTTTATAATTGAATATAAGAGAATAAAATTATGTATACCAAACCAGAGAACTCACCCATCTGGGCTGAAAACCATCAAAAATGTTGATCTTGGATATCCAGGTAAATCACATGACTGAAACATAAATTCAATATATGAGATTAGGATTGGGTATGGCTTAAAATATTTTGCATTAAACCTTTAGTTTTATCTTAAAATCTTGTGTATTATAATTTTCTTAAACAATTCAAAGTGAATATGGTAGTGCATAATTTACACCACTAAGGATAATGCTAATAATCTTGGGATTCTTCTCATAGGCGATGGGCTAGCAAGCTGTCACTATTTGAATCTCCATATTAAGCCAAACATTTCATTTCAGCCCTCTCAGACAATTTCATGACAGTTGGCTCCGTCTACCCTGCAAAGGATATAGACATGATTGTATGTATGTAAAATAAAACACTTATTATAAACAGTTTTCACTTAAATGGTGCTTTAGTAGCCGCTACTGTGGCATGCTCAGTAGGTTTTCATATGTTTTTGTATAACCTAATTGCTTTGCTACTCCCAACCTGAACTACATCTTAAAACCTTTCAGTTCCACAGCAAAGTGTTTATATATTTGTTTTTATATTTAGTGATAGAAATAGGATTTAGAAATTATAACAAGAAGAAAGAACCAGTTTAAAAACGATAAAATAGGAGAGGGTAGGTAGACCATTTATTCGAAAATGACGATTTTTTTAAAAACTGAATAAGAAGAAAAAATTAACGAAAAGGGTGGCATAAAATAAAATATTTTGATCAAATAAAGCAAAAAGTAAATTTTATACAAACAAATAAAAAAACGAATAGAGGAAAGACATGAATGGAAGAAGCTCCAGTTAATTCCACAAACAAGAGTTAGCTCTTAAATTTTAGAAGTACAGTAAAAGCTCCCTATTCGCGCTTCCGTCATTCGCGTTTTCACTATTCGCGGTTTAAAAAAATGCATCCTAATTTTTTTATTCGCGGCAAAAAATTTCTTTATTCGCGGGTCTAAAATTTCATATGGATAATATGGAGTGTAATCCTGATATGAATGTTATGGAATGCTGGAAGAAATTTAACATAGCAAAATGCATCGTAAACATAAAAGAATCATTGGAAGAACTGAAACCACACACATTGAAGTCATGCTGGAAAAAACTATGGTCTGCTCTGATTGCGGAAAATGATGAAGAATCCGTGCAAGTTCAAACATTGACAGCAAACATAGCCGAAATTGCAAATGGAATAGGACGAGAAGGGTTCAAACAGATAGAATCAAGTGACAAGATTTGACTGAAACCGACTTGGAGGAAATGTTAAATTCACAGCCCATTGAAGAAGACGCTTCCACAAGCACTGAAAATGTGACATTTACTCTGAAAAATCTAAGTGAAGGTTTAATAATGGCAAATGAGCTTTGCAATTGCTTTGTGAACCTTGATCCATCTATGGAACGAAGTCTTAATTTTAAGAGGAAAATTGCTAATGCGACTACTGAGTATCAGTCTGAATTGTCGAAGCTATTAAAAACTGCCAAGCAAGAGAAAATAACAAAATTCTTCAAACCATTGCCTAAGCCTGAGGATAATGATTAATCAAAATGTTCAAAATCATCAATAAAATGGATTTTCTTATATATTTGCGTTTTTTATTTTGGCATCTAGGAACGTATAAACCCATATAAATTTCCCCATTCTGTATTCACGGTTTCTGTATTCGAGGCATATTTATGGAACATATACCCCGCGAATAAAGAGATTTTACTGTAGAACAGAAATCAAATTTGGAGTACCACTATGACCATCCTCTATACCACACCTCCAAAGAGGTAGAAGATATGGTTTCAGAATGCAGTACTTATGTACATACATACATACATATAGTCACGTCTATATCCCTTGTGGGGTAGACAGAGCCAAGTCTTGAAAAGACTGATAGGCAAAAAAAAAAAGAATCCCAAGTTTGTAAGCCTATCCTTTAGTCGCCTTTTACGACATCCATAGGAAAGAGATGGAGTTGTCCTATTATTTTTTGTACTGGTGCCGGGAACCACACGGCACTAATGTACTCAATAAAATCAAAAATATAGTTTGTGGCTGGTAATCAACTTATAAATTACTGGTAATACTGACCCTAATATTAAGTTGTTTTCGTACAAGAATATCTTCAGCAGCATTTTCAAGGACTTTTTTGTTAGAAGGGCTATTGGATGGGACTATTCCAAGTTCCCTTGCTTGCCAACTGCGGACAATATTTCCGACATTTTTTGTCTCTTCTACAGGTTCCTGCTTAATTCCAATCCAATCATTGTCCAACACTGGATCCATGATTCCTAAAAAGATATGGGCCCAAGTTTAAAAACATTCACTTATTTCTGTAAAATTGACATTAACAATAATAAACTTACATTAACATTACATGACAGGTGTTCTTTTATTATAATGAATCTGAAAATAAAAAACCTTCACTAAGTATAAATATTTTATTAAAACAACAACAAGGGTAACTTATGTAACCACTTTGTTGTATGTTTGTTATCTTCATCTAATAACACAATCCATTTTGATGAATATACCTGTTTTTTAATTATAATAAGTTGACAGGTCAGGAAGACAAGCTACATGTAATAATACTCTTTATTTTTGTCTAGGGTGAGCCATATTGAAAATTAATAGGTTATAAAGACATCCAGAATAAGTTTTTACTATGATGGATTTATCTTTTATCGGATAAAAAGCTTGTAATTTGTTTAAATATTGTGTACTTTTACTATGTTTGTATAAACCGCAAACGGAAAACCATTGAGATGTGAATAAAAACAAAGTTATTTACCGCCGTCATATTCCAGACAATTGTATTTTTTGCAAAGCTCAGTCGTGCTTACAGTAAATTAAACTTAAAATAATGTGTTTTAACTATGATTTTAACCACAAAATACACATCTACGACTTTTTAACTAAACAACAGAAACATCCAACAGCGCACAGCTGCGATCTGTCAAAAATTTTATGACAGTTATTTTTCTTTAGTTTTTCTGGCCATGGATAAAAGTTCTATTAATTTAAAAAAGGCATTTTAACACCTGGCGGAGACGCGGGTGTCCATTACTACAAATATTTAGAGTTTAGACCATAAAATTAAAAGTACCTATCTATTTTTATGCTTTCTAACATTCATGCTGTTTGGCGAATACCAAATGATCAACTTATTATTCAGCATCAGTGTTATAAGTCCCAATTAAAAACATGTGCCCTGCGGCTCCCGGTACTTCAAAAATATTACCACTCTTATCATTTTCCCATGGATATCATAGCGAACAAAGGAATAGACACATGTATTTAGTGCAGTTTTTCATGTTCCAGATTTACATACATTTTATCACGTCTATATCCCTTGCGGAATAGACAGAGCTAACAGTCTTGAAATGACTAAAAGTCCAAGTCAGCTGTATGGCTTTATGATGAGAAGAGAAAGAGAGTACCAAGTTTATCCCTTAGTCACCTTCTACGGCATTCATGGGAAATTTATGAATTGGTTCTATTCATAATTGCCGGAAATCACAAGGCAGATCCAGAGTAAGGTTCCCATAAAAGGAATGCCGTGGTTAAACGGGAATTGCTTCGTGTTGTCCACTCCAGGATTATGGTCAAAGAGTGCACCCACGATGCCTCTCCAGAGAGGTGAGTATGTAACCGGGATAAACTCCAGAAGGAAGAAGAAGGAAGACCTATCAACCTATACATGAGCGGTAGGCACCCCACCCAAATCGTTTTACTATTGACTAGACGATACTACCTAAATTAAAGTAGGTAAAGCAAATTGAAAATTCTGGCTGGACAGACTGGACAAACTGAATATATAAATCTGACACCTTATTGGTTTTGGATTGTATATACAGGGGGTCATGTTTATCTGCACAAATGTTTGAAACGTAAACGTTTGTACATTACTTGAAAAGTTCTTAATAAGGTAGTAGTAGCTACTTATTTACATTTCTTCAGTTATAGGTAGTTATAGCAGTGAATATATTGTATTTATCTATTGCATTTAGTTACTATACAATTTTTTATTAGTACAAAAATAAATTAAATGTACTGTTGTCATCTCAAGCCACGACTCCCTCGTTGTTTGAGAATGAAGATTTGCGCCATTTAGATTTACGACTGCGCCATAAAATAAATCTCGAATATAAGGTCCTGTTCCATCGTCGGCTGTTCCCGCCCCAATCTCAAAATACACGAGGCATTTTTTGCAGACACAAACATTTCGCGATAAAAAGTTTTCGTTTTATTTTTCTTCGAGGCGAATAGCTGGAAACGTCGGTGCAAATGCAGGCAAGCGGCAACGATAGTATTTCTATATTTGTTTTTGCCTTTTTATTAAATATGTAATTGTATTTATTTATATATATTTATATAATTTATTAAGCTTTCTGTTTCATTCACATTACTTACTTACATTACATACATGTTATCACGTTACTAGCCCTGACGCGGCAGACAGCCAACTCTCTCGAAAAGACTCAAGGGCCACGTTCAGCTGTAAGAAAAATTAAGTGATGGAATTAAGATTCAAATTTTTTAAGAACCTTAAGTTTATTAGCCTTTTTCTTGACTAACTTTTACAATGTACGAGTACACGGTAAGAGAAGCAACTGGCAAGCACTTTGTTTTTTCTGAGTTGTTGAGATGTAAACTATTTCTGTTTATTACAAGGCATCTTAATAAGTATATATGGAAGTCAATCTAGCTGCAGAATGAAAGTTTTAGTTTCCATAACAACAAACAGTAGATAGGTGGGTCCATTTATCACGATCATTAATTAACTAAAGCAATTACGTGTTCACAAGGCTTGTGCTTCAATGTCAGTTTGCCTCACCTGGCGCCAATTGCGCTCTAAATCCTACTTATTGCTTATATTGAGCTTCCGTCTATCAGAAAGGGGTGCGAAAGGTACAGTTACCTATGTAGTAAGTATCTTTTTAACGTAGAATGAGCAGAGCACAAAGGAACGTAAAATTCATTAGTAATTCAATTCAATGTTATTTTATTTGTACATAAAAATTTCACAGTTAAACTAGTGGTAGGGCATTTCAGTATGGAAGCGGTAGATTTTAATTTAACGCGAGTAGAGATGTAAAAAAAAAATTTAACATGAAAATAAATTGGGGAGTTATCGATAAAATTTTCAGTTCTAATGTTACGAGCTTTAAGTACCTATATAAGTATCTACTTTATAATCACGTCTTTATCCCTACAGGGTAGACAGAGCCAAAAGACTTAAAACATTGAGAGGCTACGGTCATTTAATAGTGACAGATTGCTCAAAAGTGTTAATTTTAATATCTTAATTATTTAGATAAACAAACAGTCATTATATACTACATTCATGAATTCAATTCGATCTTAGTTCTAATGTACTTATATGTGTTTATATTTAAAATACTAATATACATACATACATACATAAAATCACGCCTCTTTCCCGGAGGGGTAGGCAGAGACTACCTCTTTCCACTTGCCACGATCTCTGCATACTTCTTTCGCTTCGTCCACATTCATAACTCTCTTCATACAAGCTCGGCGGTTTCGGGTACTTTTGACCTGACCCTTTACCAGGACGTCCTTAATTTGATCAAGATACGTTCGTCTAGGTCTTCCCACTCCGACCTTTCCCTCCACACTCTCCTTGTATATCTGCTTAGTCAACCTGCTTTCATTCATCCTCTCCACATGACCGAACCATCTTAACATACCCTTTTCTATTCCTGTAACTACATCTTCTTTCACATCACAACATTCCCTTATCACGCTGTTCCTTATCCTGTCACTCAATTTCACACCCATCATACTCCTTAACGCTCTCATTTCCACTGCATTTATTCTGCTTTCATGCTTCTTTTGCCATACCCAACTTTCACTCCCATACATTAATGTCGGGACCAACACGCCCCTGTGCACAGCCAGTCGAGCCTTTTTGGATAGTTTCTGACTGCTCATAAAGGCATGCAAAGCTCCATTCACCATGTTCCCCGCGTTCACTCTCCTTTCAATATCACTATCATACTTGCCATCTGATGTAAACTTTGATCCTAGATATACAAACTCTTTCACTTGCTCCACTTTTTCTCCTCCAATCAAAATATTACATGCTGTCATTTCTTTCTCCATTTCAAAAACCAGTGTTTTAGTTTTACTTACGTTCACTTTCATTCCTTTCTCTTTTAAAGCTTCATGCATACAGTTTACCATCTCCTGTAACTCCTCCGCTGATGACGCCAGTATAACCTGATCGTCGGCATAGAGCAGACATTTGACGAGTAACTCATTCATCCTTAATCCACTTTTAGACTCTTTCAAATCTGTCAAACAGCTATCCATAAATAGGTTGAACAGCCACGGTGACGCAACACATCCTTGCCTAACGCCTTTCTCAATCTTAAACCACTCAGTGTGCGCTCCGTTTATCCTGACACAAGCACTCGAATCCTCATATAAGGATTTCAGTGCTCGTATTAAGAGACTGCTCACCCCATGCATAGAAAGTGCTGACCACAATTCATTCCTCTCAACTCTGTCATAGGCGATTTTTCTTCTTTTTTTTTACAATGAAAATTGCGCACAGATAATTAATTGGCGCAAACATGCCCCCGGGCGTTGAAAGCCTCTCTTTCAACCAAACTCTGCGTCGACGGGTAGAGGGCAAATCCTATTGAAAGCTCTTCGTATGACTTCAACAGATGTGGTGATGTCTGCCACCCGAACAATTCCATCTGATCCAGGATGGACGGCAATGACTCTTCCCAATCGCCATTTGAGAGGAGGTAGATGATCTTCCTTAACGACGACCAATGCTCCCAGCTTCAGTGTATCGTTGCCCTTTTGCCACTTGGTTCTGTGCTGCAACTCAGATACGAACTCCTTACTCCAACGAGCCCAAAAATGCTGGCGTAACTGCTCTATTCGTTGGAAACGTGATAATGAAGCAGTGGAATGGTCCTTGATATCATGCCGTGGAAGTGAAGTAAGGGGCCGGCCTATCAAAAAATGTCCTGGAGTCAATGGGGTGCAATCTGCTGGATCGGAAGACAGAGGCGTCAGTGGACGTGAATTTAATATCGCCTCAATCTGAACTAACGTGGTGTTAAGTTCTTCAAACGTAAGGTTACAATTTCCCAACACTCGCCTAAGGTGGAATTTTGTTGACTTGACACCCGCTTCCCAAAGACCGCCGTAATGAGGGCTATACGCAGGGATAAAATGGAATTTGATACCATCATTAGCTAATTGTTCGCTCAAGGAATCACAATTAGTTTTAAGAAACTTCGAAAGTTCATTGCAGGCCCCTACGAATGAGGTACCGTTATCGGAATAAATATTATCGGGCTTTCCCCGTCGCGAAATAAATCGAAATAATGCTAGTAAATACTTATTACTCGTTAAGTCACTCACCAGCTCCAAATGGATAGCCTTGGTGGTGAAACACACAAAAATTGCAATGTACACTTTTATCAGCTTATATCCGCGACCTTGCCGACTAGCAGCCATGATGGGACCAGCATAGTCCACACCAGTGCACTGAAAGGGATAACCGCCTGGAAGGAGACGCTGCTGTGGTAAATTGCCCATTATAGGACTAACTGTTCTGCCTGATATGCGACAGCAACGTACACACTTACGATAACAACTCCTCGCTAAATTTCGTCCGCCTATAGGCCAGTACGAATCTCTAATAGAAGCCAACATCAATTGTGGGCCTGCATGCATTAACCTTATATGTTCAAATTCAAAAAGTAATTTTGTAAATTTATGAGTGGACTGTAAAATAATAGGGTGCTTTTTCTCAAAACAAAACAAGGAATTAACTAAGCGTCCTCCAACACGCATTATTTTATTATCATCAAGAAATACATTAAATTTAATAAGGGCGCTTTTATTTGGCAATTTACGATTACCAGAAAGCATTTCATACTCAGGAAATGATTCCTTTTGACTTTGGATAATGACAACATTTAGTGCATCCTGCAAATCGTCTTGTGACAGAAATTTACTAGCTGTAGGCTTTTTTCTACACAATTTAATAAATTTTAAAACAGTACCTACAGTGCGGATAAGCCTTAAATAATTTGAAAATCTACTAAAATCTATAAGAGTGTAACTTAGACTATCATTACGAATAGTAGCGCTCAAAGAAACAGAAGGTCGAGTTTCAGGCAGATCGTTTAACTCTAATGATTTACATGGAGAAGGCCAATGTGAACTATGTTGCTTTAGAAAGCTGGGACCGCTCCACCATAAGTCTAAAGATTTTAGAACACTAATATCCACACCACGAGATATTAGGTCTGCAGGATTATGATCGGTTGGAACGTGTCTCCATGTGCAGTGGCCCGCCTTGTCTAAAACTTCAGCAACGCGATTGCGTACAAATGGCTGAAGCTTAGCAGGCAACATCTGCAACCAACCCAATACTATGGTGGAGTCAGTCCAGAAATAAACTTGACTTGGTTTTACTCGCCAAGAACTAAGAACCTTCTCACATAAACGGGCTCCGACCACAGCCCCACACAATTCCAACCTTGGAATGGTGGTCGGCTTAATCGGTGCCACTCGACTTTTAGCCGTTAGAAGCCGTATCAAATATTCACCCTTATGATTAACACTACGTACATAGACGCACGCGCCATAGGCACGCTCAGACGCGTCTGTAAATATATGAAGTTCCAACGTAGTGTAAACGTCACACACAACAAGGCGCGGAACACGAAAATCATTAATAATTGGCAATGCCTTCACAATAGTGTTCCAAATATCATTAAGTACCGGAGATAATGGCTCATCCCATGAGATTTTATCCAACCACATGCGTTGCAATAGCATTTTCATAGTTATTACACAAGGTGATAAAAGACCTAAGGGGTCGAAAATCCGTGCTATGGCAGAGAGTATGTCACGCTTAGTCACACAATCCTTAGGAGGCAACGTGGAGCAAGAAAATCCCAATTCATCAGAACTAGCAAACCAGTCTAATCCTAACAACTTATTAGATTCGTTAGGTCCTATGTCTAACTCTAACGATGACTGAGAAGCTTCAGAAACTAATTCCGTAACATTAGATCTCCATTTTCTAAGCGGCATACAAGCCGAAGCCAGTGCGTTGGTAACCTCTGTGCAAATAAACTTAACCTCATTTAAATCATCACTTCCTGTCAGCAGGTCATCTACATAAAAATCGTGCATGATAATTTCAGCAATCTTATCTTTGCTACATGGGTATGACTCACCCATTTGGGAATCGTTATTTTTATAATCAATACCTATTTGCTGAAGGCAACGCGTAGCAAGATATGGTGCACTAGACGTGCCATAAGTAACTGTGTTTAACTCAAAAACTTTGACAGGATCGCCATCATTATCGCGCCACAGTACCTGCTGCAGGTGCCTATCAGCAGAATGAACATAAATACATCTATACATCTTTGCAACATCAGCTGACAACACGTATTTGTGTTGCCGGAACCGAAGAAGTATAGATATGAGGTCATCCTGCACTGTAGGTCCCACCATCTGCACATCATTAAATGAAAGTCCTGTAGAAGTAGGGCTACTTGCATTAAAGACTACACGCAACTTTGTAGTAGTGCTACTTTCACGCAGCACTCCGTGATGTGGAATAAAATATCCTTTACTAATATCAATATTAGTTTTTTCAGTCATGTGACCTAACTCTATATATTCAGACATGAAATCTCGATACATAGTGCCATAGTCAGGCTTTGATTTCAGTCTACGTTCTAGAGAATAAAAACATTTAGATGCCCTTTGGAATGAGTCTCCTAACATGGAAGGACTTTGCTTCATTGGAATACGAACACAAAAATGACCATCATCTAAACGTGTCGTATTTTTCAAAAAATGTTCCTCACATAACCTTTCTTCAGGTGAATAATGAGAGAATGGAGGGTTTATCTCTTCCAGATTCCAAAACTTCACCAAATCATTGTGAATTTTATTAAAATCATTATTAAAAGAGGAATCTGTCTGAGTAAAATTACAAGAAATATCATTTGACCTACGCTTGCCTTGATTATAAGTAACAGGACCGGAAACTATCCAGCCTAGTAACGTGTCACACAGTACCGGCTTACCTACACCTAGTCTAATTCTCTGTGACCCGACCAAGTCCCAGAAGAGATCAGCACCTATTAATATATCTACTTCTGACGGCTTATTAAATGTGGGGTCCGCTAAAAATATGTTATCTGGAATATTCAAGTCTAAAATGTCGATTTCGCGACAAGGCATAACACTCATTAATGATGGCAAAATAAAACAACTTAACTTTGCAGTATAAGAGTTGTATAAAGAGGTCATCTTTACGTGACATATTTTGCCTACATGAGAACTCACGTTATTTATGCCATAGACTGAACCGTTAACATGACTAGTATTCAAATTGAGCCGAGTACATAAGCGTTCTGTCATAAATGATGAAGTGCTACCACTATCAAGCAGGGCCCGCACTATGTGCTCACGATCGTTCTGATCACATAACTTGATAAGAGCGGTAGACAACAAAACACCACCGCGGTGTTCACCGTTATCACCACAAGACGAACTGAGATGCGCAGACAAAGTTAAATTATTTGCACTCGCATCAGTGCTTGTCCCAGCGTCAGCGGGCGGTAACGAAGGCATGAAAACAAATGAGCTATCTCGTGATGTATTTTTATTATCATTATTATTGCAAGAATTTGAAACATGCTTATTATCCGTCAAATGCAACAATATATTGTGACGGCGTTTACACAATTTGCAACCCGGCCTTTTACAACGATTGGCGAAATGACCAACACGAAAACAATTATAACAAACTTTATAGTTAGGCATTAACTTGAAACGGGCGTCTACACTAAGCGCAAGGAATTGTGAACAACTACTTAATAAGTGATCCGACTTACAGTGCGGACACAACTTATTATTTAAATTATTATTATTGGGATTCTGAGCAACAAGCATAGATTGTATCCTACCTGTACTATGCTTAGAGGGAGAAGCATTATTGCGAGCTCGCGCTAACTCTAAGGTTTCCAATAAGTCAGAGCGCGTGCGAATGAATTGTAGGAATGTACTAAATGTAATTACTATATCCTTATCTATGCGACCCTTATGATCCTCCCACTCACGCAATGTTTGCTGAGGTAATTTACAAGTCACTATATATATTAATAAAGTGTCCCAGTGTTTCACAGGCTCACCTAGTGACTCCAATGCACGTAGATTTTTATTAAGTTGATCAATTAAATCTTTTAACACAAAAGATGACTCTTTTACTATAGTGTTTAAATTAAATAAGGAGGATAAATGATTCTGCACCAATAATCTTTTATTGTCAAAACGATCACATATCAATTTCCAAGCTATGTCGTAATTTCCGGCTGAAAACTCAACGGCATGAATTACAACAGCAGCAGATCCCTCCAAAGACGCTCGCAAGTAATGGAATTTATTAATTTGGTCAATTTCGTCATTATAATGAATAAGGCTGATAAAAGTGTCACGGAACTCCAACCAATTGCTATAAGTCCCGTTGAACTTTGGGAGCTGAATGGTGGGCAACCTAACAGGCTTACGTTGACTAATACGGGTAATTTTATCACTACTTACCGATTCTTTATCATTATTGTACTTATATAGTAAGTCCTGTGCCCTAGACAGTGAGTTGTAATACAAAGACTCGAACTCAGCTCGTTCGGTTAATCGAAAATTGATATCGTCAGCTAAACATTCTAAACGTAACTGTACCTCATTGTAAAGTTCATACATACTTTCGATCTTCCCCATCCGTAATTGATGAATAGCGTCAAACGTCCCTTAAAACTACCACGTTTCTTAACAAGTTCCTTTTCTTCAGACATATTGGGAAACGGATGTGGTCAACCTGAAATGTTTACAATGTAAATATAAACAACCGATGTTTAAAGTAAAGATACAGTTATGCCTACCAATTTAATGCGTTCATTATCTAACAATAATTTGTCGACAATTAAAATAACAAAAAGCATTAATTGAAAATGAATGTGTCGATAAATTAAAATAAACAAACTTTACTGTCTATTAAATGATAACAAGGGCCTAAGTGATTTTTGCTGCAAAAATAAACTATCGGGTTAATTAATTACTTTGCATTGAAAATAAGTACATCACCATGAATAAAATAGGCTCATTAAACCGAAATAACAAATTACAATCATACACGACGGCAACAAAAATTGACCTACCTAGGTTCCTATGATACACCTGCGATGATAACTTAGTAACAATAAATTGACCTATGCACCTTTATTTTACGTGAATAATAAAAGAATTTGCTAAAATAACAAATAATATATCCAAATAATGAAACAACAATGCTTCCTATACCTATTTAATTAAGTATAATTTGGATATAATTATAGCAAATATTACGTAAAAAACAATGGAGAAAGATGCTAGGTATTAACAAACATAAAGTGTTATAAATAGTACTAACCTTATAAAATCCTTAATTAACACACTTAACATTACCTGTTCGAGTGTTGGGTTAGTTATTTAAATATAATATTACTACTTAACACCATATAAATGTACTTCGTCATCTGCAGAATTTTCCTTTAGGTAGTAATGCCGCCTCGAGTCCGGTGATATTAATAATCGTCTTTACTGAAATTATTCATATTAACGCAGATCCACATAAATTTATCATCCGGCTCGAAGGACCATGATGAGGACAACTAGTCCTGATTTATAATTTTTGACGAAAATAAAACTCTGGACTCGATAAAAAGATGTGTATTCGGAAAAACGTTCAAAAAAAAGGCGGGAAGATTTTTCTTCTTTTTTTTCAATTCGATCTTAGTTCTAATGTACTTATATGTGTTTATATTTAAAATACTAATATAATGATAACAAACCTATCGAAGCTCTACAATAGCTACTTTTATAATTATTTTTTTATAATTCTCATATTCAACTGGTGATATGAAATTTTCAGAAATTTTATTAACAGATCGCTAGCCTGGTTGTCCCGTGAGATGAAATAGGTCATTCTGGCTCATCAAGTCAATATGATTTCATATATTTATATGTCGCAGTGAAAACTGAAAATAAGCTATACTTCATTGCTTTTGCGACAAACTGGAGGAAATTTCTTTAAAAATAAGTACTTACTGCCCTTGTACAAAGTTTCCTTAAGTTCTTGCTGGTTTTTCTTGTTGTAGATATATATATATATAATATAAATAAAATTTCGTGTGGTGCTCAGCACTTTAGAATACATCTCTGTGATACGAAAGTCGAAATAAACCACAAAAAGAATAAGCGTATCCATCTAGTGTAGGCGTGGGTTAGCTTAGCTAGAACGAGGCTTTCAAACAAACTTTCTCTGATTGTCCTGGGTCTTGGATGTAGATAAGTATTTATTATAAAATATAGTATCTTTGAGTTACTATGTCGTAACACAAGTGTCGAACTTTTTTCGAGTCCAACTTTATTTGTGTAAATATTATTTACTTATTGATAGTTGTTTGACAGATATGAAAGAGTCGGAAAGTGGATAAAGGATGAATGAGTTACTCGTCAAATGTCGGCTCTATGCCGACGATCAGGTTATACTGGCATCAGGTCATCAGCGGAAGATTTACAGGAGATGGTAAACTGTACGCATGAAGCTTTGAATGAGAAAGGAATGAAAGTGAACGTAAGTAAAAATAAAACACTGGTTTTTGAAATGGAGAAAGAAATGACAACATGTAATATTTTAATTGGAGGACAAAAAGTTGAGCAAGTGAAAGAGTTTGTATATCTAGGATCAAAGTTTACATCAGATGGCAAGTGTGATAGTGATATTCAAAGGAGAGTGAACGCGGGGAACATGGTTTGCATGCCTTTATGAGCAGTCACAATTCCCAAAAAGGCTCGGCTGGCTGTGCGTATTTTTTTTTTTTTTTTTTTACGGGACAGATTACACTGATTGAGTTAGCCTCGAAGTAAGTTCGAGACTTGTGTTACGAGATACTAACTCAACGATACTATTATTATATAATAAATACTCATATAGATAAACATCCAAGACCCAGGCCAATCAGAAAAAGTTCTTTTCTCATCATGCCCTGGCCAGGATTCGAACCCGGGACCTCCGGTGTCACAGACAAGCGTACTACCGCTGCGCCACAGAGGCCGTCAGAGGCGTTTTGGTCCCGACAATAATGTATGGGGGTGAAAGTTGGGTATGGCAAAAGAAGCACGAAAGCAGAATAAATGCAGTGGAAATGACAGCGTTAAGGAGTATGTTCGGTATGAAATTGAGTGACCGGATAAGGAACAGCGTGATAAGGGAATGTTGTGATGTGAAAGAAGATGTAAGGTACCCGCGGGTATTAAGGATGACAATAAGGCCTAAGGAACAAAAAACGCACGAAATACAGTAATCGACGATCAAAGTTACACTCACAAAAGCTCAGAGCGTATACAAGTCGCTGCGAAATAGCGGACGAACGCTATTTCGCAATCGTCGTCGAAATCATTCAGCGGTGCGGTCACGCGTCAAGAATTATAAAAAATGTATTCCAATAAAACGTAAGTTATTTTGAAAATATCATATTTACAAACCTTTATTGAATGTCCGTTTATTAATTAATGTATGCTTGTTCGTAGGTTACCGTATTAAAGGACTTGTAGTTGTGAAACATTTATTATAATTCTTTTCTGTAAACCCGTGATTGGCGGATATTAAGGCCTATACAATTTTACTATAGGCCTTATTATTTTTTTAAACTGCTATATAAGTAGAAGCGTGTTTTTATGATGTTTGTAGGTGGGTAGTATGTACGTATTGCACGATGCCACCCAAACGGGCATTGTGGTCAGAAGACGATCTGATCGCAGCTGTTAGAGTGGTACAAAGAGGAACTTTGAGTGCGTCTAAGGCTGCAGAGAAATATAAGGTTCCTAGAAGAACAATCAGAAATCATCTGCAGTCGGGAAGTTTAAAGAAAAGTTTGGGACAAATATAATCAAGAGAAAATAAATAGTAAAGCAGTTAAAGGTAACAAAAGTAAGAAAATAAACAAGACGAAAACTTTAAAGGTAGAAAAGAAAAAAAGAAGTTTAAAAAGACTTTAAATCCTAAGAAAGCTAAAACCGTATCTGCAAGAAAGTCTACTTCCATTAAAGATAAATCACAAAAACAAGTGAGTTGGTACTGTCGTGCCTGCAAAGAAGATAGAATGGACGATGCAATGCTCGCGTTGCTCCAAGTGGTACCACGAAGAGTGTGTCGGTTTGACTGCAGAAGATGCTGATGACTTTCAATGTCCTGATGGATGTGAATAAGGACAATTTATTTAATTTTCTAAGACTACTAAGCTTCCTGTTGCTTTATGTTAATGATTATTGATCTCAAGAATACCAATTAACGTAGTTTAAGTTGATTTTTGAATAGTTTAAAGTATAGTCCTTTTTATTCTACTCTAGTATAATAAGGCCCACAGATTGCGTTTTTAAAAAAGTTATATATTGTTTTGGTTTTAAGCTAGAGAAGCTATTTTTTGTTTAAACTTTGTAGTAATTTAAGTACATGACTGATTCATAATAAAAGTTGTTCATTATGTTGGATATTTTTCATTTTATTACAAATTTTCCTTAGCTAGGCCTTGATACCCGCGTTAGTTACAGGAATAGAAAAAAGGTATGTTAAGATGGTTTGGTCATGTGGAGAGGATGAATGAAAGCAGATTGACTAATCAGATAGGTATACATGGAGAGTGTGGAGGGAAAGGTCGAAGTGGGTAGGCCTAGACGAACGTATCTTGATCAAATTAAGGACGTTCAGGCAAAGGGTCAGGTCAAGAGTACCCGAAACCGCAGAGCTTGCATGAAAAGAGTTATGAATGTGGATGAAGCGAAGGAAGTATACAGAGATCGCCTACCCCTCCGGGAAAGAGGCGTGATTATGTATGTATTAAATATTTTCGTGATATATGCATTGTAAAAATGCCAATTCTGCTCGACAAAATGTTCATTACTAAACTACCTATAAACAAGATAACTACCTACCTATTACTTACTAATAGGTACCGTAGTACTAGGTTAATACTTATATTAAAACAAATAAACTGACTGATTCAAACCACTCCAATAAAAATTGTTGAATAAAAGATAAATTTGATTGTAATAATGTAAGGAGAGTTCCATGGTTTATCTTCTAAGATCGTTTTCTGAAACTTACATATTTTTTGAGAGAGAGAGAACGAGCATTTTAAAAATTACTAAAAACCATTTCATAACCAAACTGCAGACGAAGTGACAATATAGCCATACTGAAATAACTCTTCATTTTATTAGCTTCGAAAATTTAAGTTAGATTCTTCAATTTATTTTAAAATATGACAGATTCTAAGAAGCATACTTTCGCGTATTTAATTTCCATCAAAGAGACATCGTCTCTGCTCTAGCAAGAGTGACAATGACACGCGGTACTCAGCCCCCTGAGTACGTTCTAAGTCGGTTCGGCCCCCTTTTGACACAGATTAAATATGATATTATTACCGTTAAAAACCCCTTAAGTAAAGAAGAAACACTTCAATGGCTTAAGGCTTAGTCAAAGGAATACAATTGGAACCACACTGTGACAAGAAAGAAAGATTTTACAGGTGTACAAAATTCTTCTGAAGCGCTGTCAACGCTTCACTGCGACAAAAGCTTGAGAGTTAGTTTTTTTTTACCTACTAGTTGCTTTAAGTGCAATGTGGATAACTGGCAACAACACAACTGATGAGCGCGAAATAAATAGTGATCAGATGGTGTGCTCTACATATTTTTAAGTAGGCACAGTAGGTATCACATATATCACGACCATTTTAACAATGGTCAGTCAAATGCATGGGTTTCTTCACGTACATACATACATACACATACACACGTCTATATCCCTTGCGGGGTAGACAAGGCCAACAGTCTTGAAAAGACTGAATGGCCACGTTCAGCTATTTGGCTTAATTATAGAATTGAGATTCAAAAAATTTTCTTCACGTGTTATCTAATAATAATACACGTATTATTATTAGATTAGTATAGAACAAACCCATGTATTTGATCTATGAGAGGCATTATTATCATTTAACTGACTCTAATCTATTTTGAGACTAGCTCAATATCTATGTGATTTCTAAACTTGTGTTAAGAGTCGAGCACAAGGATAGAAACATTAATGAATACAATATAGCCAGAAAAAGTTATTCTATTAATTAAAATAAATTTGTGAAAATTGGGTTCGAAAGTTTTTTTAGTGCTTTAATATATTTAAGGCGTCATGATCTGTGTTATCAAATTTTTGTATTAGAAAACAGAGCTACTGACAATTAGTGCTCTGTGAGCCCTCTGACGAGCTCTCTAGCGGGCGCCGACACTACTAAGAGTCACGACACTAAATGTCACGGAATCACTCCTGTGAGCCTTCTTTACAGTTTTGTGCCACCCAAAAAATACTACATTTACCTACATTTGCAAAGAGTCAAGACATTTTTTTGTTCAGTTCATTATTAAATATACATAGGTATAGAACAAGGAGTAACTCTCAATTCAGTAGCTCTGCGTCACCATTGTCCTTTGTTATAAACACAAAGAACAAAAATGTTTGATCTGCAATGTCTATTGTTATCTATGCATTTTAATCAGCGTCCTGGGACCCAACAATAAATTGGGCCGGGCTTGGGCAAATAAAGAAATAATTTTACTCTTTCATTCATTTATTTTCCACCAAAGTGTATTTGACGTCACCCTTTTTGATAAAGGGGAAGCTATCGTTACGTCAAACTAAATATAAGTATCTAAATAGAAATTTACACTGAACCAGTTTCATAGTGAAGGATACTCGGCCGTCAACATTTGCAACGTTTATTTCAGGATCGAATGAATATTTTAGTGAGTATGAGTCTGAACTCGGAGGTAAGAAAACATGGACTAAATTCAGCAACCAGGAACTCCATTTCTTCTAATTGGACAGCAACAATGTTTGCTTGTCTAGTGATAGTAATTTTAGTGATACTATTTGTAGTTGTTTAGTTTTAGGATAACCTATGAAAACTATTAAATAAAAAAAATATTGAATCTTCACAAAATATAACTTTTAAAAAAATGTTCTAAAGAAAATGTAATACCTACATTTATATCTCGCATCGGCCTATCATGTTCTTGTTAGACAGAAATGTTAGACTGAATTCAAGATTGAGATGCTATTTCACGCGCGATCGCGCTCAATCATTTTGTAGCAACAGAATTTTACTCAAAAAATATTACCTATCAAGCGAAACGTGTTTTTATGATTAATAAATACGCAAAATCTTTTGGTGTTTAAAATTTAATCAATATACATAAATCAGTAAAGGTATTCGTTTATAAATTTCATAGTCATGTGGTTTCCAGCATATAATAAATATACAGATTAATGACGCATTGTATGACAAGGCGACCTAAAAAGTAAGTGTTAGTACTATGCAAAGATCTGCCTTACTTATTTTTATTCAGGACAATAAATAGGAACAAAACTTCTGAACTGGAATTTTTTGTATAAGTCGCCCCCTTGAAACCCCAATTTTATGACTTCGTAACCCGAAAAACTTAAAATAAATATAAAAGTGTTTTGCAATCATCACAGGTAATATATATCACAGAGAGTATACCTACCTACCTACTATTATTTCCTGTGATGATTGTAAATCACTTTTATATTATTATTATACATATATATATACAATCCAATTAAATCCAAAACCTACATTTGATCTGAAATAATAAATCTTGCGAGAAATATTTAAATTGTTGTAGGGTTGATATTAAATCACGCTAACGCGTCGCGTCTCCGGAAAAATAATCCATTCCGCAAGGAAAATTGCCGGGAATCAAATTTTCTGAAAAATCTCGTTACGTCGGCGCTTTGGTATAAAAGTATAGATATATAAGTATGAGTGGATTTGCTTTAAAACTTCTTAACATTTTCGTGTATTTTAATAATTTATAGCGTTTATATTATGCCGAAAAATTTGTCTGAATGTGTTATCAAAGTTGGACCACAAAATGGACTAACTCAAAATTAAAATGTTTCGATATGATGTTTTCAGCGCAGTTTTATTAAAGTGATCTATCATTTAAGGATCATCATTTTAAAATAAACGAAGCTGTTTTAAAATAAATCTCTTATATTGTTTATTTACTTATATTTTTTCTCTTCTTGGTGCAGTTTGAATAAATTTTATATTTGCTATTTATTTTTATAGCAAATAATATTAATTCAAAAATTAGTTAGGATTATTTCGCACGGGACATATTCGCAGCATTTGTAACGGTTTGTAGTTAAACATATAAGGATTCACAACACCCTTAGGAGGTATACAACTCACTAAACTCTGTAAGTAACAACACAACATCCACCATCCGTAATAAAACATTACTCTAAATATACATTTGTAGTTACGAGTACATTGTATTTTAATTATAATATAATTTATGTAAATGCTTGGATGATAATTATTTTCTTTTTTATGGCCAATATTACCTATTATACAGAACTTGCTAATAATATCTGGATGGAATATTTCGAAGTAAGCTCTTGATCTGGGCCCTAAGATCATAAAGATATGTGAACTATAATCTTTGCAAAAGGAGATAAAGCCGAAGTAGATCTATGTGTGCAATACCTTAAATCTATTTATCCAAAACTCAAATTTACTTTTGAGTTGGAAAAGAACAGATCGTTGCCTTTACTGAATAGACCGAAAGATCACCGTAAGACCAGATGGATCGTTGTCTCACCGTCTTTACCATAAACCTACACACACACTGAGATGGATAAATACTGCTTGCTACGTCCCATCACCAGTCACCAACCCTTGTAGGCCGTTCTGACGTCACTCAAGAACAGAGCATAATAGATATTTGTGACCCTGGTCAGTTTGAGCGTGAGTTAGATTATGTTCAGGAGGTACTTACTAATAACGATACCAGATGAATTTGAGATGCAAGATATGGAGAAGTGGTCGTTAACACAAGGAGGTCAGCAGACAGCCGGTGTACTTACATACCCATGTTAAAGGTGTGACGAACAAAGTGGGCACTAGACTGAAGAGGTTGTCCATACCAACCGCCAAAAAATATCTTACTGTTGCAAACCCCAGGTGGATTGCAGTTGCGGTAATTCCAACTTAAGCCTAGAGAAGCGGTCCGTTGCGGAAAGGGTATTATACTTATATTGCAGCTGTAAAAAACCGACAAACTAATAAGTCGGCCGTAGCGAAACATCTACTGGAATCAGGCGCAAATCACTGGATAAAATTTCTTCGCACGCAGGTACTGTATAACGAAGGACATTTTTACCCGAGGTTAATTCGTGAGGCAATTGAATTAAAAAACAACCAAACATTTCAACAGGTACGATAAAAACGCAACCTCGCAACGCGGTTAATATCCACCATAATATGCTCTCCTACTAGAATACAAAATCTGTCAGTGTGTATTGTGATGGTAGTTGGCGTGTTAACAATGATAATGTGTTGGCGGTAGAAGAACAGTGCAGATGGAGCAGTAGCCCGCTGGTTTACACTCGCTCGTTGACCACGGATCATTGTGAAAAATAAAGGAACTCTTTATATAAGAAAAAGAAAATCAGAAAACAGAACACAAATTATATATATACACATATTAATAATGTTGATAAGCTCAATCATCAGTGATGTTTAAGTTTATTATTATTTAGACCTGCGTTTCGCAACATAGTAGGTATTCGTTGCAGTTACAGTTGCTGTCGCTCCCCTCCCATCCCTTTGTAGCACTGTAGCATGTATATGTAACGCTGTGTAATCGTAGATTCTCTACGAAATTCCCCGCGGTATAAAAGACTGCAACTGATATACTTACTAAAATAATTTCTGATAATTTCATTTAAATCTCTCTTAAAAAATATTAACTTGAAATTAAAATTAACCTTAGCGAAATTTTGAGGACTACTAAATGTTGCAATGCAGCATCAATGAACCGAAATTCCTTTCCAAGAATAAATTTTAAAATGCCAGTCATTACAAAAGGACTGGGATAAAAACGCTGATTTAGGTTTATTTGACCTTTTTAGAGTGGCACACATAGGTAAGCAATAACGCCGTCGGCCAGGCTCGTTAGCGGCCTTGCCAAGTACCATGCAAATATTAATTGGGGCTTAAAACCTCTGCCTTTGTTCATTTACTTGACGCTTCTCAGCTGGTTTTTCAGATGACTTTGCCTACAATTTAAATCATATACGCAAATTACTTTGAAACATTCGGTTGTCATTTCTGGAAAGTCTCTGTTTGTAAATAATTTAATATACATATATGTATAAATTTTATATGTATTTTGTTTATAATGAACGTATTTTGCAGAACGCATGTGCGCTTCGCACCACTAACTTTCTAAGTTTTACTGTTTGGTTAGTTGGTAGTTTGGTAGAGAATGTCAAACGGCATTTATGTCCGCCTTTTGTACTTTTTATGTGAAATAAAGTTTTAAATAAATATATATAAACATAGTCACGTCCCTTATCTGTTATCTAAGGTATCCCTTGCTGGCTACACATAGCCAACAGCCTTGAATACACTGAAAGCTCACTTTTAGCTCTATGGCTAAATAATGGAATTGAGATTGAAATAGTGACAGGTTTCTAGCCCATCGCCTATAAGAAGAATCACAAGTTATTAGCCTTTCACTTAGCCGCCTTTTATCCATGGGAAGATTTGGAGTGATTCTATTCTAAAGCGCCGGGAAACACGACACATTATTCTCTCACGTTACGTTAACTCCCTGGCAACGGTTGTGTAAAAACCTGACTTATCAAATCAGGACCCCGGGCTCCTCTTCAGATAGGTGAGAACGCAACCAGAACTATAAGCCATATTTTTTTTTAATTTCGTATATAGATACTAAGTTAATTGACCGTACATAAGGTTGTTTTAGCGGGAATTCAACAGACGATCAATTTGGACGGCGCGTTTCGTTATTAACCTTTTCCTCATCCATCTTGAGCAAGCAGAAAACGGGTGAATGTCGATGCTATTGGATTTATATTTTATTTAATTTCGTTTTATAGGAATATAAAGTCATACTCTATATGAACATAGATAGAATAGTCAATCAGGTAATAGGTATGCATGATTGAATGAATGAATAAAAAATTAATTCCAGTAATAAGCACCAAAAATTCCTAGTGCAATCTGCAAGGCCTGGTGTTAGGTGGGCATGTGACTGTAGACCTTTACCCACAGATTGGTTGAGGGCAATCTGTACTTTGACCATATCTTTTTACTGCAACTATAGCAACAATAAATTACTTGTTTGAGAGCGGGGTGACAAAATACGCTATGATAAAAATATCAGTTACAACTTTGTGCAAGTATGGACATTGAATTTAATAGCCAATATGAACATTTTGACGGAAAAATAGCAAAAGGACGGAAACATTTTTGATAAATTGGTGATCAACGTGTAAAATGGTCCCGTACCAAATGTCGTATATTTTAGGTAGGATCGGTGGGATAATGTGTGGACGTCAGCTGAAGACGCAAATAGCTCCCTCACTCGGCAATCGGTCCCTCCGTCATCAGCCGCCATCGGCGCCTGTCATCAAATCCTAAAAGAACATAAAGAATGCATTTCACGTTGTGTTTATTTGCATGACCTAAATATGGCCTACGCAAGCACAGATTATACTCAAATTATAGCGCGAGGCTGTGAAGTGCGACTAATTCCGCTATATGAACGATGCGATATCTATAGCAATTAAAATTGCTACGTTACCAGTAATTTCGTTACCGCATAAAATATATTATAATCCAATATTATAAATGCGAAAGTAAGTTTGTTTATTACCTCTTCATGGTTAAGCCACTGAAGAAATCCATGATGTTTGTTTTTAATTATCATTTGCGGGCAAAAGTTAGTTATATATAAATGAACACGTGTGATATTAATTATTCAGGGTGGACTATATACCTATGCATTTTTACAAGCTTATTTACTGAATTTTCGCTCATTCAAGTTATGTGGTTTAGTTAAATTGATTTCATTGTTAGTTATTTTACTTAATACTATTCCATATCCACGTTGCAAATTACAAGTGCAATTGTTGTATGTTTAATGCACCTGGAAAGTTGCCAGAAGGCTGGTGAAGTAACAACGGCTAGACCAACTACATCTTAGGCAAAATATTAGGTATATACAAATACCAAGCTTAACTAGAAATATAAGTATAGGTAAAGCTTAATTTACTATGACAATTTGCTTATGTATAAATTTCTAAAAGAGTTTCCGAAAAGTACTTAATTTCACCACGTTTTCCTCGTGGACGAACTAATATGCACAACTAGATGTGCCATTCCAGTTATGTGTTTTTAATACGAATAGCACAACTAATCACAACTACTGTTGTAAATAGTTGTGGTATCCCAGATGAGTGTTCCTAATGGCACAACTAAGAAATTCACACTAATAGATCTCGTCGTAATATTTACTTTTATAAAAATAGTGGAAAAATAAATATATTCGCCTTCAGTTTAGATAAAAGTTTACGGTTTCCATTGTGACGATTCAATTTTAAAGTTCAAAAACTGAAGGGAACAACTTAAATTGAAAATCCTATTTTAATGTTATTTTTCGTCCGAGCGGGCGGCTTTCAGCTCGTCACTCGATTAGGGAAGTGTTCATTAAATTACACGATTGCTGCTGTCAGATTACAGTAATGCAACTACAGAACCACTCCCTAAAACGGACTAACCATGGCGTTCAGAGGTCTGACATATCAATGACGGACAATATTCTTTTTTCCTAGAGTCAGGTTGGAAATAATAGAGTCATCATCATCAGTCATGCCGAATTTTGGACGAACGAAGAAGCAAATGTTAACAGAGAGGTAAAAGTTAACACATATTTCTGTGAGGTTTTGATAATACCCCGTCACTGTTTCAAAGTGTATTATACGAACTAATGAGAACGCAAATTCTTCATTGCATTCCCAGCTATTGGCTTCAAATATGATTACGACTGAGCATTAACTAACTTACATGCTGTGAAAATATTTGAAAAAACTATTAATCTTTATATTTTGCTTTGTTTGATTTTTATACTCTGCCAGAGACTTTAAGGAAATGAATTTGGGAAAGACAATTTTAAAACTGCAATAAAAAATCACATCTGAATCATTTACTTTTCTATTACCTCTATATTTTGTGTTACCGTCCAGTTTGTTGAACAGATTGCACTGGCGATAGGAATTCCTGCGAAATCAGCAAAATTCTGACTTGCAACGTTACGCTACTTTTTTGCTTTAGTAATTGAAAATAAACGTTGCGAAAGAAAGTCAATGTTAACTTAACATAGTTTTCTATTCTAAGAGAATAACCAATATGTTAGTAAGCATATTCGTGACAAAAAATTACCATACGATAATCTCTCTTGTAACTTAAGCCAGTAACTACTAAGTATAAAGTGTGTTTAGTATTATGGTTATATCAAAAATCGGCCAAGTGCGAGTCGGACTCGCTCACGAAGCGTATTGGTTGTTATAGCGGCAACGGAAATACAGGCATAAGGCATGAGATATTTTCAACTTTCTAGCTACGGTTTATGAGATACAGTCTGGTGAAAAACAACAGCGGAGGCTAAGTAATGAAACACCCGACACCAAAAAGGAGACCCAGAAATGTATTTTTATTCAATTTAGAGGTTTGGTCTGTAGTACGGCATAGATACGATTTTTCTTAGTTTTAAAGTTTTTTTGTTCTATGACCTGTGTACCAAAGAGGATGAATAAGTACGAATAATATTCATACTTGATACACATATTAGTACAAAAATTAATTGATTCGTCGCATATTTGTTTTTAATTAAGCATTAAATGTTTTGTATTGTACTGAATGGAGTTAAAAAATATGGAGCGACCAGCAACTAGTACGGAACGTTGTCGGAAATTCCTTCAAGCAAATTAAATTCTGACATCCATACTGGAGCGAGAGTGCCGGATGTGGGTCAGCCGAACTGGAGAAAAAATTGTTGCTCAATTTACAGCCCCTCTGAAAATGTTTGTTTTTCAAATACCTACCAGTTAGTCACATTTTCAATTTTGGCACTTAGTTAAAACCTAACACTTTGTAATTTTTATTGAATAGAACTGAACAAGTTTTTTTTAGTAATAGCACCGATTATACAAAACACCAAAACAATGCGGCTTGTCTTTTAACTACTATTAAGATGATAAATTTAGTGATCTCATGCGAATGCAGTCCAATGGGTGAAGAATCTAGACATTCGTCATAGTTAAGTACATAGTTAAGTGAAATAGTTTAGTTTTTTATTTTTATAATTTGAGCGACTCTGCATAGACCGATACGTATAATAACCTACATTTCCTCCTTATACCTACAACAAGCGCTGACAATTATGACCACGACCACACACAAATTCCCCTATACAAGATGAGATGTAAAAGTAAGCCGTGAAATAAACAAATACAGTAAGCGCTCCAGCTGTTTCCTCCCAAATGTTCTCGTAGCTAGTAGCTATGCAAACATATTGTGATGCTAAGCTGGGAGATTTGGATGTAAGTAGTACAGCCATATCCATAAATATTAGTTTTACATCACGAATAAGCTTTTCAGCTGTTTCGTCATGAATACATTTTCCGGGATAGTATTAGTAAGCAGGTCAGATCCGCGATTTATCAATATGGAGATGACGTTTACGGCCGTGCCGACTGATTTGATCCAGATCTGATGTGAATCGGAATCATACACGCATCTTAATGATTTAAGAACGATAAGCAAACAAGAGCATTGATATTTTCATAAATTTTATTCTTTTAGTAGATGGGTTAGTAATCTCTCACTATTTGATTATTAATTTCTTCATTGATGCCCGGTTTCTGAGGTCTTTTTATCGGTAGTTTATCTTATCGAAAACGCTATTGGTTCGATAAATGTCAAATTGTGTTTCTGAACACTAGTTTATCAGTTAAACTCCATAAAAACAAAGGTTGACTTAACTGACCATTTAGTCATTAGCTAAATTTGTGATCGTACAAAGATGATACGGGTAGAATACTGAACCTTCTTTTTCATGTCGTTAAAAAGTGGTTGAGTATCAACTATTAATAATAAGCAGCACAATTTTGCTTCTTATTTATTAAATTAATAAATTTAATAAATAAGAAGCAAAATTGTGCTCCGAGTAGGTTTATCGAGGAGCAAGCTCATCCAGGTCGGCTGCCGCTGTTAGATAAGTTTGTTTGCAACTCCATTGTCTAGTTTTACGCGGTTTTGCCATAATTCACAACTACATACTTCCCTAGTTTTTACAACGTTATCGTTCTAAGAACCTGACATCTTTGATTGACAAAAAAAATAGTAAAAGACGTTCGAAAACGTTTAGAGTTGGGTTTGTTCCCATTCAGTCACACCCCGATCTGTAACACTGTTACTCAATGGGAAAAAAATTCCCGTTGTGTAGCAGTGGTACACATTGCAACTATCGTTTTCCCAATGAGTAACACTGTTACACAATGGCACTTTGTATTCCCGATCAATAACATTTGCGAAGGTTAAATAAAACAAGTGGAAGGATTTAAAATTTATTAATGATATATATGTGTAACAGAATAAGAGTGTAATATAATATGTAGATAGAATATAAGTAGACAATAAAAAAAAAAACATCTAATAGGAGATGATAATTAAAACTGATTGTGATATGGTTAAAGTAGTTTTTATTATTACATAATTTAAAGTAGTTTTTTTATTTAAAGTTTTAGTTTTCTTTTGTCTCTTATATTTTTTTAAACTAATTTCTTTGATTGATTGTGAAGTTATTATTTTTTTATTGTTGTCTATTTTTTGTTGATTGTTTTGAAGGTTTATTTTTGGACCTTAAAATAGGAGATGATAAGACTGATTATGATACCGTGAAAGTAGTTTTTCCCATTGAGTAACAGTGTTATAGATCGGGGTGTGACTGAATGGGAACAAACCCTCAGTTAGATCGGTCAAAATTCATAACATTAAAACTACTTAAAACGTTTAAAGATTACGTGTGTATCACTTAATTTTACTGCGTATTTAAGCTATAAATATATTTGCAGTTATCGGTATTTTGCAATTTATATTGTGCCTCTCTCTCAAGAATTGGACCACTCCATCTCTTTCCCATAGATGTCGTTAAAGGCGACTAAGGGAGGCTTACAAACTTGGGATTCTTTTTTAGGCGATGGGCTAGCAACCTGTCACTATTTGAATCCCAATTCTATCATTAAGCCAAAAAGCTGAACGTGGCCATTCAGTCTTTGGAAGACTGTTGGCTCTGTCTACCCCGCAAGGGATATGACGTGACCATATGTATGTATGTAATTCATGCAGTATTTTATTCAGCTTTAAATTCTGGAATATACTTGCAAATAGATATCTATACTACTTACTCAAAAAATAAATATCATTCAATCTATTATTCAACCGAATACGCCTTCATTTCCATGGCAAATAAAAACGATTCTTTCCGCCTTGTGAGCCTTTCGATTTATTCGGCAGGATAAAGATATGGATTTTATTATATATTTCCATTAATTTTTTCACCGCCAGCACTATACTGACGCAGTTCGCTAATCTGTTAAATGCTGACTGCATGGAGACGAGATTTCGAAAATCTTTTTCTACATTTTTCCACGGTACGCGGTTGTGCGCAGTATTACAAATACTACGAGTATGTTAGAAAAATTCAAATAAAATGACAGTGCTTTTATCGATTACTTTTCACGAAAAAGAAAAAATACTTCTGAAGGTCTAATTTATCTCTCTGTAATTTTTTTGCCAAATTGGTCAATAGTGTTTGATTTTATTAAATTCTAGCGGACCACGCCATGACTTCGTCCACGGGTTTAACGATGAAAAAAGTGACATGATCGGTTCAGCAACTTCTAAGGTTAGCCTTTACAAGCAAACAAAGTATCTTTACCTCTGTATGATATTAAATACAGATAAAGTAATAAAAAATATATTATTTATAATGTTATTAGTACGTTAGTTTGTCGTAAAATTTTTATTACATTTCATAAAATTAAGTCAGCATTAGATATTTTATGCAGATGACAATACCTAAAAATAAATTATTATTTTTAAGTATTGTCATTATTTTTTTTTCTTATTTGCAAGGAAATACAAAAGTAATAAATACTAACATTTATTAAAGTATTTGTATTATAAACGTAGATCATTTGAATGACTTGATAATTAGCCGTTCCATTTTTTATAAATTAAGCATATTTCGTACATCATTAGGGACTTAGAGATTTTTATTTAGTTTAAATTTGAGATAGGCAACGGGGTGGAAACCCATACGACGAATAGTACCATTCCATAAATTTCGCATAGATATCGTAAAAGGCGACTAAGAGATAGGATTATAAACTTGGGATTTCTCTTTTAGGCGATGGGTTAACAATCTATACTACTTGAATCTCAATTCCATCATAAATAAATACAGCTAAACGTGCCCTTTAAGTCTTTGCAAGACTGTTGGCTCTGACTACTCCGCAAGGAATATAGACGTGACGATATGTATGTATGTAAGACAATATGTATGTATTAATATTTCTCAAGTAATAAAAAGAATTTTGTTCAATCTCAACTGAAATCGCGATTCATATTGACTATAGCCTCACCCATAGTTGTGTAGGTACCTTTGTATGCCTCCGAAGCCCTGTCACCCCGCCCTTTTATTGTAGCGAGCATTCCAATTACATAGGAGATGGAAATATTTTCGCCTCGATGCCGACGACTTGTTATCTCAGCCGGTGCAAGGGTTCTTCAAATAAAAGCTTGCTTTCGCAAATTTGCAGCCGTAAAACACGCTCACTTTTATTATTGTTGGAACAACAATTCTAAATTATCGTTATTACCTAAAGTGCACAGATGGTGGGGATCGCCTTGATTTTATTATTTGTATGAAATTGTCTACTTATAAGAAGTTCGCTCATTGTCGTTTCATGCCTTAATCTGGAAATGTATTTTGTTTCAACCCATTTCTGGGAGATTGTTGAACTAGATGGTTTGCAGTAATCTTTGTTCTAATCGCAAAGTGTACCTACAACGCACATTAAACTAACAACAACGAGTTATATATATTTGTATTCGTCAAATTACAATTATATACATATATATTATCGAAAAAAATTACTTTACAAATTAGAGAAGCCGGCATAACTATTTAATACATACATACATACATACATACATAAAATCACGCCTCTTTCCCGGAGGGGTAGGCAGAGACTACCTCTTTCCACTTGCCACGATCTCTGCATACTTCTTTCGCTTCGTCCACATTCATAACTCTCTTCATACAAGCTCGGCGGTTTCGGGTACTTTTGACCTGACCCTTTACCAGGACGTCCTTAATTTGATCAAGATACGTTCGTCTAGGTCTTCCCACTCCGACCTTTCCCTCCACACTCTCCTTGTATATCTGCTTAGTCAACCTGCTTTCATTCATCCTCTCCACATGACCGAACCATCTTAACATACCCTTTTCTATTCCTGTAACTACATCTTCTTTCACATCACAACATTCCCTTATCACGCTGTTCCTTATCCTGTCACTCAATTTCACACCCATCATACTCCTTAACGCTCTCATTTCCACTGCATTTATTCTGCTTTCATGCTTCTTTTGCCATACCCAACTTTCACTCCCATACATTAATGTCGGGACCAACACGCCCCTGTGCACAGCCAGTCGAGCCTTTTTGGATAGTTTCTGACTGCTCATAAAGGCATGCAAAGCTCCATTCACCATGTTCCCCGCGTTCACTCTCCTTTCAATATCACTATCATACTTGCCATCTGATGTAAACTTTGATCCTAGATATACAAACTCTTTCACTTGCTCCACTTTTTCTCCTCCAATCAAAATATTACATGCTGTCATTTCTTTCTCCATTTCAAAAACCAGTGTTTTAGTTTTACTTACGTTCACTTTCATTCCTTTCTCTTTTAAAGCTTCATGCATACAGTTTACCATCTCCTGTAGCTCCTCCGCTGATGACGCCAGTATAACCTGATCGTCGGCATAGAGCAGACATTTGACGAGTAACTCATTCATCCTTAATCCACTTTTAGACTCTTTCAAATCTGTCAAGCAGCTATCCATAAATAGGTTGAACAGCCACGGTGACGCAACACATCCTTGCCTAACGCCTTTCTCAATCTTAAACCACTCAGTGTGCGCTCCGTTTATCCTGACACAAGCACTCGAATCCTCATATAAGGATTTCAGTGCTCGTATTAAGAGACTGCTCACCCCATGCATAGAAAGTGCTGACCACAATTCATTCCTCTCAACTCTGTCATAGGCCTTTTCCAAATCCACGAATGTGCAATAGACTTTTTGACTCTTGGCCAAAAACTTTTCGGCTATGCACCGCAAGGAAAAGACCTGATCAGTACATCCCATTCCCTTTCGAAATCCCGCTTGAGCATCCCATATTTTGTCATCAGTTTCATTCCTGACTCTATTAATCAATACCTTAGCATACAATTTGCCGACGACGCTAAGCAGGCTTATACCACGATAATTTTTGCAGTCCAGCTGTGACCCTTTTCCTTTGTAAAGTGGCACGATAACAGCCTTACACCAATCTTTTGGTACTCGGCCGCTTCTCCAACACAAATTGAAAAGGCAGTACAACTGACTAGCTACTACGCCTTTTCCTGCTTTAAGCATCTCGACCGACACTCTATCACACCCAGCAGCCTTTCCCGCTTTCATACTCTTAAGTGCTTCCACAATTTCGAACATTTCAATTTCGCCTTCCATCTCATTCTCTTTTTCTTCGCTATAGCAGAAATCTTTCTTTATTTAATACATCACAAAAGCTATGTTATTTTATGATAAAGTAAACAATAAAAGTGCGAGAGATTTATCGGCAAATTTACTCGGTCGGTCCCGCGGGGTCCTTGGTAAATTATCACCAAGGTTATTGCTACATTATACGTTACTACATATTACTACGTTACCGGATGTTATTAAGCCACGACAAATATATAATAGTTATAAATGTTAAAGTAAAATGAAAGTTGCTTACATATATTACATTATATATTATTACTCAAAATATTTATATGAAAGGGATGACTTTTATGTATATCTAATTATTTAACTTCTTTAGATTATTTCATTTGTATGGGTAGCAAGTCTTGTAGGGAACCATTTTGCTAAGAAGCCTATATATGACAGTTAAATGCACAAAAGTCTTCCTTTAAAAGGAAATCAGTAATAAGTGTTTACCAGCACAAAGTCAAAAAATCAACGGAATAGCTTTGAAAATATTCCCCATTAAATTATTTTTTACGCAACTCTGTATTTTACCACCCTAATAAGTCTTCATTTTCAGTGGAACAAAAAAGAGGGAAGGAAATTACCGAAGAATTTCGTATTGACTTATTTGAATTTATACTTATTAGGCAGGTACGTGAAATTTAAGAAAAGTTATCTCATTTATAAAGAACTCAGTTTTATTGGAATGCTACATAAACTTACTGAATGACGTATCATGTGAACTTGAATAGCTCAATATCCGACGAAAATGCAGCCCCATCATATACTTTAATAATACTGGTATACTACAACCGTTGTACTAATGGCTAATGTTATTGTACTTAAGGAACTAATTATTAAGAATTTATATTTCAGGAAATATGTCGCGTTGGGGGACCGCTCTTAATTTTTTATGACCTACGATATTTTTTGTAAGTATCACATGCCTACTACCTATTTGGTATTTGACCCACGACTACGATAAAAATTTGTGTCGGATTGGCTAGTTTTTTTACAGATTGTTTTTAGTGGTATATATTTTTTAAATTATATAAGCTAGTACCCGTTATGAAGTAAGGATAAAAAATAAGGATAAAACTATTGATTCTCTTCATATGGAAAATTGACAGATATGGGAACACTGTATCTATTAAATACTATAAATTATGTATAACAAGCATTAGTGTTTTTATTATTGTTTATTTGTTTATTGTAATATCTTTATTGCATAGAAATTTACACAGTAACAAGAAATAGTACATAGTTATAAAAGAAACAAATCACTTGCAATGGTGGACTTATCCCATGAAGGGATCTCTACCAGTCATCCGGCAAAAATTAAGGAATTAGATAATTAAGTAAAAAGCGGCAAGTCACTGTGTTTTTAAGAACAATATAATAATTTAGTAATAGAAATTTAAAATAATAGACATATAGCATCCACTTAATATATATGTATAAACTTATTAATAAATGAACATACATAAACTAAGATAATTTACCTGATGTTCGATCTAGGTGCTCAAGTGGAGAGGAACTTAAATACATTATTTTTAAATATGTTGAGGGATGAGGGGGATTACATACTTTAAAAAATTTGTTACTTATTAATGGGTCACCTACGTTTTATAAACCTCCTTAGTTCTCTTCAACCGTGAAAGGATTCTCACTCAGAAAGCCTCGGCCTGTATTCTGCTCACTTGGTAATAAGGTTAACGATGTGGCTGAAGGCTTTAATGAGGACAGGATTCCGCCTTTTTCATTTAATTTAAAAGGAAATGTAAAAAGTGAGTTTCGTACTAATGAAATAGAAAGAAGTACAGTGGCTTTGTACCAGATCGATCCCCAAAACTTACTAATTTTATAATGTGAATGGTAATTAATATATTATGGAATATGGCATTTTCACCAAAACTTTCAATCTGTGTAAGGCGAACCATCATCAATTTAATAGAAATCTAGTCTACTGGCTTCATAAACGGATCAAACAGAGATAAAACTGGCGCGCCTCGTGTCGATATCATTTCTTAAGAAAAACTTGGTCGTACTCGATCCTTGGCTATCGTGAAACTTTTATGTGTCGGATGAGATAGATTTGAGATCAGATTGCATTATTGGCTATTCAAGATTGAGTCAGAGATCTTGATTTATTTTGGCATGACAATCTTGAAAGCAAACTATCCGCTTCAAAGTCGAACTACCACAATGGAGATGAAAATGCTTTCAAGTTTGTTGAATAAATTAAAATAGTCTTTACTTTATGGTATTATAATTTTGATCCTTGTCAATATTTGCTCATTGGTGTTCAAGTCATGATCTTCTCTTAGTATTGTGGTAGATGTGGTAGAATCAGATATTGCAATATATCTTTCGATGCAGCCTCTTCATACCCAATACATACCCTCGTCATTTTAATTTACCTTGAAACAGGTTTAATCTGTATTCGTCATAAGTATTTTAATCTTCACTATTTTTATTCCTTTAACAGAAACTTTCTTAAATGTATAACTGATTTCAACTTAGTGTGCAGTTACATAGGTTGTCAGAGTTCTCGATGGTATCTGGCGTCAACAGCCGCCTACCAAGTAGCAAACTTTGACAAATCACTCTAATCCTCCGAATGCAGCTCTGTTTACATTCAGACTGCGAGATTGGAATTATTAAGATGGAGCAGCGATTGTGCTAAACTTGTCGGAAGACTTGAGCCGGGACCTCATTCAAATGCAGATTTAGGTCAGTTGTCGATTGACTACCAACAGTGTAATTAAGAAAACTTTGAAGTTTGATTGGTTAATGCCGTAACATTCAGCAGTATTAGCAGTGATGTCATTTTGTTAAAGATGAACTTTTATATACTTTATATAACACTAAATGCGCTTGCTTGCACTTGAGTATTTATTTAAAAATGATTTGCAATGCAATAAGTTCCTCTTCACATTTACCTGCTTAGACCGCAAAGTGTGAGTTTTCCGTTGGTAAAGAATTAAAGATGCATTGTTTAGAAAGAATAATGAGAATCTACAAGATTCAGATGATAATTTTAAATAAATTAACATATTTTAAAATTGAAAAAATTTCATGCTATAAGAGCATTTACGCAGATATTCGATTCGAAACTGGGTCAAAATAGCTCGTATCAAATTGTGAGCCAACTGTGTGAATGAAAGCCAACTTCTATCCTTTGATAGAAGTTTCTCAAAAGCTTTTATGGTTATTTTTCAGAACCGTACGAGTGTATAAAGTAAAAAAGATTGATGCTTATACTTTGGCAGGATAGTGTACAAAACAGCGTTTTATTTGGGAAAATATATCATGATTATGTCCACTCCTGATAAGTTGAGGCCTCTTACAAGTTACCTTTTGTTTACGCTGTATTGCCTTTATAATGTACAGATCCTTTATTCACGCTGTATAGCCTTTATAATATGCAAATATGTGGCATACTGCAAAACAAGCACAACGCGTACTCTTTACCTTTAACGAGGCCAGGAGGGATTTGCGGCATCAATAGATTTCCGAAAGGATGTGCGCCGCGGAGATTACTGCCGTCTCCAAAATGGCGGTATCTGGAATGTTGCGGAATTTAAATTAGCTACTTTTATTATATCATAACCGCCAATTTGTATTCAATTTTGAAGAAATTTGTGACAGTTGGGTTTAACAAATTAAATAGGTAGTCGAAAGCATTTTTGTGATTTTGATTGATAACATTTTTTTGGAATTATTTATTAAATATTGTGCAAAGTTTTCACAAACGGAATTATTGGTTTATTTTTTTAACGTTTTACCATCTTCAACAATGATAATATGTAATTTACGATATCCAGATATGAACCCATTCCCATTTGAATGTGCTTAAAATATGTATGTTTAAAACATATCAGTACATATTTCGATTGAAAATAATTTTTCATAAGTAACCATGAGAGGTAGGAAACAAACAATGTCTAATCTCCCAATATACCGTATTCCCGTAGTCCACTTTAGTATAAAGTATTTTCACAGGATGCCAAAAAAAAGAATGGCCTGATATATGCCTGAAGAAAACTGAAAGGTAAAGTTATTGAAATATTCATGAGATACGTCTATATGCCATATGTATGTTCATAAATATATATTTTACACATTTTCGTATAAAAGTGGGAGACAAACAAGATGTCTTATGATGAAAAATTTTGACTTAAATAAGAATATGAAAAAATCGTGTGTGATACGCATACGTTTCGACTCGACACGTCTAGTTTGTAGATAGGTATGTGGGGTGTGAAAATATAAATTACTTAGTAGGAAATCTTAGTAATTCATTAGTGTGTATGGTTTGTAACGCTTGTAATCGATGAGCTGTGTATATATTTCCTCAATGGGAGCAAAGTCCACAAATAGATAGCACCATTAAATACAAAATGATAGAAATAAAATTTGCAATAGACATCGAGTCCTAGACAGACAAGTAAGTGTACCTATATTTTGCATAGTCGCTCGTTGGTGGTCGGTTTCCTCTCCCATTCCTGAGCGTGTCACTTTCTCTATTCATGGCACTTGATCCAGATAGCCTGGGCCAAGCATCATTGGCTAGGTGTGGTAGGTATGAGGAAAAGTTTTTATGCAACAAGAGGCAAAAAATTTACAGATATAACCAGTATTTTATTTGATTTATTTAATATAATGTATTTATATTGTTCACTCAAACTGTTGTTCCATTAATGTAAATTGAAATGTGGGTTACACCTATTTTTGAATTGAATGGTTAACAGAACATTTGGGAGTGCTTGATAACAATCCGTGGTTTTGGGTCTAAAGTGATCTATCTATATTCGGCAGACAGGCTGAATGTTGAATATTTATTTGCTTATTTTAGTCGTTTGCTTCTAACTTATTTTATCTTTCATTGTGCTGTTATTTATCATTTGTCATACACCTTGCTGCGTGGCTGTCCATCTGAATAATAGATGGCCGTTGCTACAAGAAGTCTCCCGGGACAGATTTATGGTTCAGTGGGATCGTAACAACCCCTTTATTTCCGGCGTCTTTAAAAATAAAGCTCTATTTTGCCCAGTTCGAAGATCCCTTAAAGAAATACGCCAGTTTGTTGTTGTTTCGGTTGTTCCCCTTTTCATACACATGTGCAAATGGAGCATTAGTTATCATAGATCGCATTAAATAATAGGTTGCTGAAGGCGCTGAAATGCAAGCGGCGCCTACGGGGTCGTCGACCTCAGTGTAGCCAGTATTTCGTCCCTCGCTCCACATTTTTCTTGTCGGACTCTAGTCTGGTAGGAATACGCCCCGTGAAAAGTGCTGCGTCGCCGTCTTGCTGAATATGCGAGCATTGTTCTGCTTTTGCAATCTCATGTGTAATCTCGTCCGCGTCCTGCATGTTGCGTTCCAACAAAAAAGATTGCGACGACTGTGCCTGAAAATAGTTTTATTTCATAGTACTTTATTGTTACTATTTCGTTTATGAAAATTTTTGTTTATAAATTTAATAACGATTTGTAAAATTATTCTAGGCTTGCGTTACGATGTGTTGCGTTTCAAAACATTAGCAAAATTTTATAAAAATTATTCCCGCGGTAAAATTATTTGTAACAGACAGAAGAGTAGGTATATCTTAACTTTGCAGTATTATTGATATCAGCAAGCTCAAGCATATATGTATAACCTTGCACCTCAATCTCCCATTCTTATATTAAGTATAAATTGGCTCTGTCTACCCCGCAAGGGATATAGATGTGATTATATGTATGTTTGTTATATATAGTACCTATCTACACTGTTGCGTGCAGTATACAATGCAACATGTTTCCTAAATACCAATGAACAGAGCATGATGGCATAATTTTGTTGCAGTTAAATTGTTTTATTAGATCATAAATTGCAGTATACGATATTTAGGTCATCAACGCTAGCTGGAAAGTAAAACAGGAACGTTTTATCGAGTTAGCAATTCATACGGAAACTCCATGCATGGAGTTAGATACATACATACATACATATAATCACGTCTATATCCCTTGCGGGGTAGTCCAAGTCCCACATCCAAACTAATCCGATCAATTGCGCATTGTGATTGATCTTCTTTGTTTGGAATATCTAATAATTGACGATTGAAAGGCCACGTTCATTTCCACGGGCATTAAGAATTTTAAGTTTGTTAGACTTTCCCTTGTTAGATTTATTATTCTGCAAAGAAAGAAAACCAGCTGATCAGCATGAAAGCTAGACCAGCAAATATTATGTATTTCGCTATATAGGCCATTCAGTAATCAAAATCAATATTAATGAAAGGCGACTTTCAAAATACGAGAAGAAATAAAAGCAGATAATAATTTTCATTCGAAAAGAAAATTACAAAGCCTTTGCTTACCTACGGTATTTATTTCAATGATGTAGTTCTTCAACAAAATGTGGTCGTCAGGGATTCACAGGACTTCTCATTTGCGGCGTCACTGGTCACCGAGAGTGTAATTTTATGAAGAAGCGAAGGAACCTCAATTACGTGGCATTCAGCTAGTAACGAGCGAGTGTAAAATATAAAAAGTAAAGAAGTTTGACCCTTTGTTCGCCTTCATAACAGTCAATGTTTTTACTTTTAACAATACTTACTCATAATAACCACCAATATAAGATATCCTTTTAATATATTACGTAAAAAAATTAGCTTTTTAAAAATACATTCATTCCTACTTATTAATGTTTTTTTGCTTACCTTTACGTAATAAAAGTAACTTTTTAAATATGTTTACAATTTATAGGTCGGTATGTAGTAGTGTGTAGGTGACTTCTGACTAATTTAATTGTTACAGCACTGTCTGTTACATAAAATTAAATCGGACTAGGACTGTTTGTTCTATATTATATTTATTTTGAATCGAGGGTGTGAAGCCGCCATTCGTCTCAAAGTTAACGACTACTCAGCATCCCATACACTGCGAATCTGTTATTTATTGCATCCGAGTGTGCCCTTTGAAGTTATTACATGCCTTTAATTTCTATTATTTTACACCATTGAGACTTTTCTGTGAGTTAATAACTTTTTATTTGCCACACCAAGCTTTTTCATTACTCCAGACATGATTATAAAAATGAAAATCAAAATGACAGTTCCACTAAAGTTTTAGAAGAATTTTAGCAAAGTTTTAGAAATGCAAATCTTTCAATAACCCTAAAAGAAAATGAAAAGTCGCTCTGAATATTCTGCTGACAATATTTTGCAATTTACATTTAATGAAGTTTCGCTGCAGTTGAATACAGCAATACCTACGAGTAATATACGTATGTTTCGTTTGAATTCATAACGAAACACAATTTAGTAAGTCGGTCCCCGGCTTGGCTGAAGCATTTACGGCGGGTGAAGGCAGCCGTCCGTGCCTTGGAAACTGAAACAAATAAAATGTTACGCTCTAAACGCGTTTACAACTCAATTATATTTTTGTGAGAACTTTCAATTAAAACAAAATTGTTTACTTATCATTACGACACCAAATAAAAATCTATTAAAATTTTTGGTTGCTAGGATCAATGATATAATAAATGATTGGATTTTGTATTGGTATACATATATATACCAATTCTTATCTAAATTTAATACACCTATTCTAACAAATGAGAAAAGTCTATTATATAAGTGATGTTTACTAACCTTACCTTATCGTTACTTTAATTATAGGCCACCCTCCAATGGCAATTTCACCAATTAAAGCTTACTCAACGCAACGGCAAATATTTTTTGCTTTGGCCTTATAATAAGATATTGCGTGTCCACAAAATTTTATAGAAACTCAAGCCCAATATGTTCTTCGCGTGGCGCGGTCGACAAAAAAGGGGTGTGTAGAGCCGCTCGTAAAGTATTTAATTGATATAATTGGCGTTTGGGCCCGCCATTAGCAGGGCTCCTCGACCCGCTCCAGAAACAGTCGCCATTTTTCCATCTCCCTAACAAACGAATTTTACTTGTGCATTTTTCCAGAGATCCTTTTCCGACTTGTTCATTATTCAGGTCGGATCCCTTTTTAGGTTTTTGGGCAATGAGTGAAAATATAAATGTAATATATTTTCAGTTTCCCTTACCTTAAAGTAATTACCGCCGCTTTAATTTTTTCCCCTGTAATTTCTTTTGTAATTCGTTAATACCTTACAACATTAATCATTAAAGTAAATACCTACTAAGTGTTTTCAGAAAAACCTTAATGTTAAAAATTTTCATCGGACAAATTACCCATCAAAATAGTTTCGGATTAAGTTGCGTAAGATATTGCAGCTTAATCCATAAACATAGTAAAACCTCATTCCGCAAAAATTGTTCGTAAAACATTTTTATGTCCCAATAATATAAAACCTGTCTAAATTTAACCTTTATCTGCGGCCGGTTGTACCGCGGTCGATTTAATATTTGCGAAGGAAAGAGGTATTTGTGTGGTGAATGTAATAAAAAGAATTCGAATGATTGCGGCGTAGGGCTGACCGCGCCCTGTTTGGCCCATATGTTATATGACATGAAAAATTGCCACTAAATCAGAGTCGCAGGCAGGAAGGCGATTTCGTTCAACTGCAGATAAACAGATTGTTCGTGCAACTACAGCACGTACTCCAATTGGCTTTTATAGTCTATTGCAGCTCTCTCTTTCTGAGATTTATATTTGTCTCTCGCTACTCTTGCTTTTTCGCAAGTATTTCTTATTTTATAAATTTAAATAAGTATAAAATAAAATGGAAGTTGACAGGTAAAATAAAACAAATGTATATGAAAAATTTGTATTTTTATTTTGTAATCGTTTCATAAAACTTAAAATTAAAATCGATTTTTTATAGAGTGAACTCTAGGATAAAGTAAGATACTCGAGTCAAGGATACCCTGGAGATTTGATAGTATAACATACATAAAAATTACTCATATATCCCAGAGGAGTAGACAAAGTCATCTTTCCTAGTTAAATTTATCTTCAAAAAAATGTTTCTTGTTGGATCTGTAAATTTAACAAAGTAAGAATTTTAGTCATTAACATTCAGTGTGCCATGTATATTCAATTCCCAAGTTTACGATACGGCTGGGGTCTGAAAGGAGGCGATAACTTGGACACGGAAATGAAACGGCCGATGAAGATAAGTTGTTATTACTGTTTATGTTACCTTGGCTTACTCATGGGGGACGAGGCCCACAGCGGCGAGATAGAAGACCGTTTGTCTAAGAATATACACGAATCTAAAATAGTAATTAATTTATGTAGCGCTGGTATCTTGGATATTTTTCGAAAGGCGTTCAAAAAGTCAAGTACGTACAGATTTTATAATTCGTCTCTCTTTCACTTCTGTCCTATCATTTTTATATCTACTATTTAGGGACAAGAGAAAAAGCTGTTTCAAGAAGTCCGTAGAAAACCTTAGATTTATTAAATTAAAAATAATGAAAAACATAAAAAAATTGTTTGGCACGTCTCATGTTAGAATATTTTCGGCTAGCTCTTTTCTTTCTTGGTCCTGTATAATATACAGTTTAATATCTCTGTAGTTCGCGGTCTCACCCGCAGCAGGGTATTATAGCGATTTAGGTCTCAAATTACGTTTTAACCTAATGCCAAGGCAAGGTCAGTAGCAAAACTTATTCCATTAGTTAAGTAGTTTAGTGTAAGTACATTTAAATAATGCTTAACTAAATGCTAAAAGTAGGTCATCTGACACGTAGGTTGTTTCAGTCCAGTCTTCCCTTATTAATATTGAAGTAGAATGTTCATAATACCATTTCAATTGTAGATTTTATAAATAGTAGTTAGCAAATTCCGGACTCGGCTATTTTCACCTTTCTTTCTCTCATCATAGCGTACATGTTCTTGGTTAAAGTTCAAGATAAAATACCTTTTTTATTTTAAGGTCAGGGTCCACTTAAACATGATGGCACTCGTATTTAAGTGATAATTTATATGTAATCTAAAGACGGTAAACCTTTCTGTATGATGTAGGGGCGATAATTGCATTTTTTTATTATATTTTTCACGTATGCGATTGAATGAAAATATTATTTACTAATAAGACACTTTATGATTACAATTTTTTTTAATGCTGTATATTACCTAGTATTCATTTTTACTAAACGATTACCCGGAAGTTAAAACCTGTACTGAATTTTTGGGCGGGATAGTATCGAAGAAATCACTAGCTGGTACGCATGTTACCGTGTCCCAGTTTACTGAGCAGTAAACGGGCCGTTTAATTGCTCCGGCCAACGTATACCATGAAATACTTGGCTTTAATTCATCCGACCTAATGTTTACGTATTTTCCGTATAAACTCATTCCTCTGAATTGCTGAATATAACTGGCTAATTAGCGTCCCCGAGCATTCGCATATTTTTCTTTCAAAGATTATGGTTTAAAAGGGTTTACATGGGCCGTCAAAGGTTCACAGTGTTCCCTTATTATGCAGCAGGTACAGTAACACTGGATAAATACCGAGTCTGTGCTGGGAGCTCCAATGCAAATGAACGTTTTTATATCTCCCACCGCGGCGCGCCTGTATTCGTCTGGGCACAAATTGAAACAAGAACAAATACTACTCCTTACATAATATTCCCGTAAGTGCATAATTTGTCATTGTTTACTCACACGAAATGTTGATGTAATCTGGAGAAAATATCTCTCGAACAAAAAGCGTGACTCTACATTCTACGGATGACTTATCAATTAAATTGCAGATAATTGCGAATAATTTAAACAAAATTAAGTCAACTCTAATAGTAATTGTATTGAAAACTTCATTTTCGAGAGCATTTGAAAATTCAATTCTTTCTTCATTTCAAACTTGTCATTTTTAATCCTTTAACAATAATCAGATACTTAAGTAGATACTCTTTAAAGTAAATAACTAATTTAGGCTAGTCTATCATCAAAAATTTATAAATAATAACGAATTAGCGGTGTGGTTTCCACCACTTTAAAATAGGACCAGTCCATCTCTTTCCCATAGATATCGTACTAGGCGACTAAGGGATAAGGGCGAAGGGCTAATAAACTTGGGATTCCAGCAACCTGTCACTATTTGAGGCTCAATTCCATCATTGGCTAACAACTGTTGGCTCTGTCTACCCCGTAAGGGATAAAGACGTGAATACATGATAATGCTAATGCAATAACGAAATTCTGAAAGTTCAAATATCTCACTTTTACATGCGAGCGCTCAATCAATTAAAGACGAAGTTTTCACGAGGATCTTTCTATTCTGTAAATATTTATGGTCTGGGTGAGAATTAAACCGTGCATTTGAAAAGATTTAAGATGAATGGGGCCCACGTGCGCTCACAATGCAACAAGAGTTTAGAAACAACTTATTCCTCTGAAGCACATGTAAACAGTCTGCGCTTTATCTGCACTATCACAGTTCACAAACAAACGGACGCCAGACGGTTATTATGATAAGTAGATTTTCGTTGAAATGGAAAACATACCAAACTTGCGCATTCTAAAATAATATACAAATGAGAGCGATCTCGTATTAACAGTCCGACGTAGCATACACGTAAAAGTATTTAGAGAAATATGAAATGTCACGAATAGAGTATGCAGAAAACTTGGCAAGTGGAAAGATGTAGTCTCTGCCTACCCCTCCGGGAAAAAGGCGTGATTTTATGTATGTACATTCTGTCAGAAAAGTATCGGGAATGGATTATTTATTTATGGTTCCAAATTCAAATTTTTGTTTTTTTTGTTGTTGTTAGATTGGCACAACTGTTTTCCATTTTGGCGCGGAGTTTGAGTTGCATCTGTTGTTTACATTAAATACAGTGCTATTTTTAGTTATATCATATCTAGTGTGTATTGCTAATTTCATAATGGATAAAAACATCGAACAAAGAGTTTGTCTTAAATTTTGCATTGCCAATGGAATATCGTGTTCGGAGTCACTGAAAATGTTACAGAAGGCTTACGGTGAATCGACTTTATCAAAAACTCGTGCTTATGAGTGGTACAAAGCTTTCAAAAGCGGTCGAGATGTGATGGAAGATTTGCCTCGCTCTGGTAGGCCATCAACGTCTGCAACTGAAGTTAACATCGCAAAAGTGAAGGAAATAGTGACTGAAAATCCTCATTCAACTTTGAGAGAGATAGCCACCGAACTTTCTGTATCTCACGAGTCGATCCGTACCATTTTAACTAATAATTTGGGTATGAAACATGTTGCCGCTCGGCTAGTCCCAAAAGACCTGAATTTTTTTCAAAAACTCAATCGCATGAGAGTCGCTGAGGACATGCTAGAACGAGTCAATTCCGACCCAACATTCATGAAACGCATTGTTACTGGTGACGAGACGTGGGTTTACGAGTTTGACATGCAAACTAGTCAACAAGCTTCGGAGTGGCGCCTTCCAACTGAACCGAAACCGAAAAAACCACGCCAAAGTCGTTCAAAAGTCAAAGTCATGTTGACTGTTTTCTTTGACTATCGCGGTGTTGTGCACTCGGAATTCTTGCCGGAAGGTCAAACGGTAAATAAGGAATATTATTTGAGTGTTATGCGGCGTTTAAGAGAGCAAATCCGACGAAAAAGGCCAGATTTATGGAAAGAAAATTCTTGGATTTTGCACCATGATAATGCACCTTCGCACAAGGCCATCATTGTGAACGAATTTTTAACCAAACACTCAACAAATACCATCGAGCAACCACCATATTCACCAGATATGGCTCCAGCCGACTTTTTTCTTTTTCCTAAACTCAAATTACCACTTCGTGGCACCCGTTTTCAATCGGTAGAAGACATAAAAGAGAATTCGCGGCGAGAACTGACCTCAATTCCGGAAACAGCGTTTAAAAAATGTTTTGATGATTGGATTATTCGTTGGCGTAAGTGTATCGTTTCTAAAGGAGCATATTTTGAAGGTGATAAAATAAATTTGGATGAATAACAAACAGTTTGTGTATTATTGATCTTTTCCCGCTACTTTCTTGACAGAGTAGTATGTACGAAAAGAGATATCTATACTTGTTTTTATAATACTACTAGCGACCCGCCCCGGCTTCGCACGGGTGCAAAATTATAAATGTTATTATACATAAAAACCTTCCTCTTGAATCACTCTACCTGTTACAAAAAACCACATCAAAATTCGTTGCGTAATTTTACAGATTTAAGCATACAGACAAACAGACTAAAATAGCGACTTTGTTTTATACTATGTAGTGAAAACAGTTGTATACAATTGATGACCATGAATAAAAATATGCAGGTCAATGATGCAATTTTAGTCTAGAATTATAACGCTGATCAATAATTAAGTGAAGTCCAATACATTCTACCAATACATTGAATCAATAAATCTTTGATCTTTACCTGAAACAGTCGTCTATAACTGTAGTATCCAAGTAGCGGCGCGGGGACACCGTCTGAACCGCGTCTGAACAGGAAATGGCCTGCAGATGAGTTGTGACGTTAGCTTTGCCGGGTTTGCTATTTACGTACATTTACCGCACCTACCGTTTTGCTCCGATTTTATGGTTAGTAAAGCGCTTTCTCTTTATATGTTATAGATATTTTGATATGCAAGCATCATTAGACTTTTAATAACAGTCCACATTATCGCATCTGGATTAAATTAAGCTTTTTGTTCTTTACTCTTTATTTTTGTAAAAAAAATAACAACATAAAAAGGAATGACTCATTTTGAATAGCACTGTTCACAAATGTTACGTTATTAAAAGTATTATTTCAAGTGAAATCCATTGGAAATATTATAAATAGAATTGACAATTATGTGAATATGTATGTATGTGTTCTGTTGATATCTTCAAAAAATACTATACAAGTAAATGTTTTATGTACCTACTATTAATTCTGTGGCTCTATGATACCTACATATTTCATAATCGCCCCAAGCACCTAAATGGAGAGTATCGTGCAACAATACAAGTAATATGTCTTTATGTTTTAGAGTGTATAGTGCGATTGCGAAAGTTCGTCCGACAATCACGTCTCAAGAGAGGTAGATGACCATGAAACTTTGCGTAGGAACTGTGGTTCAAATTGTAGATAAATGGCAAGGGTAACTTCAAATGTGTTTTGCTAACTACTAACCAAACATAACACTGGAATGAGGGGTTACGATCAAACGCGTAGAGCAAGTTAACGCGAATTTGTATGTGATATTTGATCGAGTAAAACTCGCATTAACCCCTCTCAACCTAGTTGCAGAGTTGAAAAAGTGATAAGGACAATAATAAAGTAAGAATTTTTTTTATGCTAATTATGCAAAATTAAAAAATTCCCGATTTGAAAGCGAGTGAAGTTTTGTGCAAGCCAAAATACTCAAATTGTGTGAGCTTATACACAATGGTTGCGTGTCCAACAAGCAGTCTGTCGGATATTATTTCCACGATTATTAAGTTAAACGTTCGCGGTGATTGGCCGAGACGGCTTTCTTGGAACACTCGAGCTCGGGTTAGTGGGCTACAGTCTCTTCGCTTCGATACCGCTACCTGCCTTCCTGTTGCTTACCTGCCATTATCATTCATTCTCCACAGCCATAAACCAAAATGTAACGATATTAAAGTTATATGCTTTATAATATTCCTCTTGAAAGAGTAAATTTGGTCTGTTTCGTTAAAATTTTAGTCGACTACGGTTCCCGTCGACACTTAACTTTTCCTCCATTCAATACGAGACATTGAGTGGGTGTTCTTTGCCTTCCTCTCAAGAGTTCGGTCTATGATAAATGAATAGGGATGTGGCAGTGACACAGACGCAGGTTGCACCCTCGGGTTTAGGCGCCTCGGCGCCGCTGCTATAAAGACTCAATCACCTGCTCCTGACAGCCACGAGTGGCTCCGCGTGCTCGCTAATGTATCGAATTTGCCTAAGAAATAATATTTTCCATCCATAATAATGCAAGGTGTGCGACAACATGATAAGCTCAATAATTGGAAAACTTATTGAGCTTGTAAAAGGTCGTATAGAAAAATCATTTTTATTTTGGATCAAGAGATCTTTAATAAAAGCGGGAAACATACTTCGACAATAAGCAATGAGTTATCTACTCGTAACTTTCTTCAGTCCGATTCTGATGTTTAGAGTTGAATATTTAGATTACTTATACGAGTTAAGGTTGTATTATTTTAATTTCAGATCTCAAGATTGTAAGGACTAAGTGTCTGCCAGTAATAATTCTATAAGAAAGCAAATATTTTGGGGAAGAGGCGCGCGCATTCATGGCAGGGCAGCCAGATCGCAGAGCCGGCGGGCGGAGGAGCGGGGCTTCCATCAGAGCCACTCGGCCGGCGGCGCCCTCGCGTGTCGCGCCTCACCAGTCAGCGTCTGCTCGCAACACACGATACGAGTGTTGTTCTCTGCCACGACGATTGTAATGTTTTGTATTGAAAACACATCGCGGCTTTCGTGATACGCAAATAAAGCTTTTCGAAATTGAATTTATTCAGCAGACATTAAAAAAAATTGCATTACTATTATATTTTGAGAAAACCGGCTTCGAACTTGACCTGTGATTGTTTGTCCGAACTGTCAGTGCGCGTGTTGTGCTTTATCGATAACATAACCTGTACGACTTCAAGGGCACACAGTGATCCATTGACGGTTACTGTTTTGAATCCATTACTGCAGGACTTTTCGAAAGAGTATCCTAGTTGGTCTTGCTTGTAATATATTTAAGTGGGCGTATTCGAAAGTTTGAAAATCGATCGGGTGACGTGCGTGCGTGGGATTGCGTTTACGTAATCTTTGTTTACCTTGGGAATATGCACAGTGGTAATTACTTCGTGTGATTCTAGAAATTTGAAAAAATCCATTAACTGACCAGGAACTTGCGGGTAAGTTTCTGTTATTGATTATCTATTAAATTAAATTATAAAATATAGTTTTTGCTTCTGTCAAAATTTCATTAGGTGTTTATTTATTTTCCTCCTGTATTTTTAAGTGCGCCTTGTTAGAATCTTATTATATAGATTGATATTTTAATTTTTTTTCATGAATCTTCTGTATGCAACTATGATATTTGATTTAACACGGCACAAGTTAAAAGCTAAAATATCTTTATTGCACAGTTTTATGCAGTTACAAGAAATAGTAGAAATAGACTAGCAGTTTAATTCGGGCAAAGAAGACATCTACTGCTTCCCACACATATGAAAAGTACCTACCTACTTTCTTCCATTAGCGTAGGATGCAGCATAGATCTAAATAAATCCATTGGTAACATCACCCAGGTCTTATAATAATAATAATTGTATTTTAAAATGTAAAAAGAGAAATAAGTTGAAAATAAGAATAATAATAGAAAATATTTTAAAATGTGTTTTTTTATATTGAATTTATATTTAAAATGTAAAGAGAGAAATAAGTTGAATAATAAATAATTATGTTTATGATCTTTACGTAGGACCGTAGATATCATAATTAATAACGGCGTAATAAATCACTACGAGTATTGGAATGGAAACAGGAAAGCTGCTAACGGAGGCTAATCAACTATTGATTTATTAATTTGGGTATTTTAAACTTCTTAATTGAAAAAATGTTTTCTGAAACATATTTATTATATATAGTTAAATTATTATAAAAACATTAGTTAAATTATCCAAGAAGAAAGCACTGAGGACACAAAATTAAAGTGACCGTTAATTTTAAACCGGTTAATGGTTAAGTTCGACGGTTGATCACCGGTCTGGGGCGTATTATAACCGCTAGTGGTGAGAACGCAAAGGTAGACTGGTTCTTTCAGGCCCTCGTTCATATTTCATGAGCGGCAGGCGACTCCACAATGGCGTCGCGATGAGCTCGTCTACGGCCAGCTTTACTTAGCGGTTCTGTAGATACATTATGCATTATTACTACATGATACATCATCACTACACCAGTTTCGTACGATATCATTAACACAATAAAGGGTAGCAACCGTAACAACATTTTTTTTCTTTTCAGTGAAGCCTAGGTGACATATTATCGAAATCACTCTCTCTCTCTCTCTAGTAAACCACTGGTGTTGATAAGTACGATATTTAGTTGTTAAAGAAAACTATTGTATGGTCCAAGATTCCAAATTATCGCCCGTGGTAGGTATCATAGGATATCTACCTACCATAGCCTACACTCGCAGATAAACTTTGCTTTCTTTTAATGTTAGTACTCGTATAGAAATATACATTATTTTTAATAATCCGTTTACGACTAACCCATTGAACCAAAATTCGACCTTTGAAAAAGGCATAGGGTGATATCCGACTACGTTTAATTAATTTTAAAAGTGAAACTGCCTTAAGATGGAACCGAAATAGCACTCAAGGATATCATTAGACCCATGGGAAATTAGAATAAAGTACGAATGTAGGGCACTAAAGGTGACTTCTTACATACGGTTCAAATTAATACATGATAACTTATGAATAAGAACTGTTTAAAATAATTTAAATAATTATTTGAAACGGTTAAAAATATTTTTTTTAAATTCCAATTCAATAAAGCCTTAAATGTGAACTTGAAGCGTTATAAATTTAAAGTTTGTTCAGTAAAATAATTGAAGTAGCTTTTAGGTTGATTTCATCATAAAATTCGTTTGAAACAAATCAATCGAAAAGGAAATGTAATATAATTTTATTTGTAAACAAACCAGCGTAGGACACGTGCCATTAATTAAGTTTGCTGAGAAATATATAGGCAAATCACAATATGACTCATAACATCGATGGCATCATTCCCGAGCTGAGGCTGTGACATCGGCGTTCATCTAATTATAGTCCGTACTGCGCAATATTTCAACATTACCTTATTAAAGATTTGACCTCTTCCCAATCAAGGGGAAACGTATTAGCCAGTTTAATGACTACATTAATTTGTAACACCGGCCCGTCACGTTGGCGACCATGTCGGCTAATGTACGCTGAATGCAAAGACTACTAACGTCCCACATTACCGTTCCCGAGGGGTTGAGAGTACCCGCTCCCTGTAGTTCCCTCCAGCCCTCCACCTCCGTTTGCTATGTATTCTGAGCGTGAATAGCCGTGAGCTGCATTGATGGCACACGAGGATAATGTTTGGATGCAAAATATTACAGGCAATACTTACCGGTGGTTACATCGGTTAAAAACGTTATCACAGTAAGGGGCACAAACTATAAAGGGTGGTTGTAAAAAACTTAAGATTTAGTCTAAGAATTAAAATATAAAAGTATTCTACGTTGATATTTATTTAGATCAAAATAATTAAACAAGTTCGTGGGTCGACCATTTTGCACAGCCTTTTGTCAATTTCACCTGGGCTGAGGATTATTAATCATTTAATAAGCCCAGATACAAAAATTTCTTAAAACCATGTAATTTTCTTTTTTCATTAATTCTCTTTTCTGGGAAAGATCACCACCCCTATTAATAGCTCTGGTGTTCTCACAAAGGGTAGGGTCTTGCTTGCTCCATTAGTTCCATTAATTTAATTGCTAGATTTTATTTAGACTCTTAATGCTGCGCTGCCTCACTAATTAAAGTGAATAATAGCAGTTAAAAGTTTCGGAAATGATTACTGTATTACAATATAGAGTTTTGCAGTTGTAACATTATTTATTTATATGTCTGATTTTTACCTGTGATACACAAGTCACTGGAGTGGTCCCTAGACCCTAGGCCACTATGGTGTAGGTTGTAACTGGGAAGGCGCAAATATGAGAAAGAGAGATACACAAGACTTCCGTTTACAGAAGTTTTAATTCCGGTTAGGACATGATAAAAGCGATTTTTTTATTGTATTGGGTGCTTTGGGCCTTGGATTAAATAAAGTATCGTTGAGTTAATTTGTATAATATAACCTTTGTTTGTTTAATTCAAAAATATAAATTATAAATAGGGCGCTAACCTGCAAGTACGAGTATCTGTCTTAATAGAACAGGTTTTACAGCGAATAGGTCCTGCATCCATCACCATAAGTTGCGAGATAAAAAGGTTGACCCCACGCCGTCTAAATCTCATTATTTATGGTTCAAAGCGCCCTTTTTGCTTTATCTTCTTCATCGCAGCTACTTTCCCCTTCACCTCAAGGTTTACGTCAGTATTTGAAAGAAATTCCTATTGAAAACTACGTGCTTACCTATAACGTTTAAATTATTAAATAATTTTTTAAATTATAGAGCCATAAAGTGGCAGGTCAAAGTTTAATTGATTTTGACGCAATTTAGGTCTGCTAATATCATGATACAATGGAAGTGGAGGCCACATTGGCTACTCTTATTACGTTGAAATAGAGTGACATTTTTAGTTTTAGTGATAGATTTTCTTAACCTTTTTTCTTCTTTATGCGTTATTCATTTTTACAGTACGTTAGACTACTACAAAGTCGTTAAAACTACTTTTTATCATCAATTCATAATCGCAAATTATTTTACGGATATATTAACAAGTATGTTACTTAATTTTATATGTGACGTACAGAATAATAATACATTGGTTATATGTGCATAGCTAGAGGTATGTTGTAAGTATTAAAATTTTTGAATATCAACTCGAAGACCGATTGTGCTCATATAAACGAAAGAACGAGGTGCGTACAAAGTCGACAAGTATAGTCAATTGTATGAAGTAGGGTTGAATCGCTATTCACAGCTCTCAGTGGGATATGAAGCAGAACAGACGACATCGAGGGTTGCTATGGGGTGGAGACGAATAGCCGCTGTTACAACGACTCGAGTGGGTAAACCGGTCGAGAATGGAGCAATAAGCCGTTGTCTCTCACGTTGGCTGCCAAACTAAGAGAATTTCACTCGTTCCACACTCTTGTTGCTGGATGTTTAATATTAATAAGCAACGATAAAATATCAGCTTTGAAGAAGCTGCGACTCTTAAGTGGGACTCAATATCAATTTTTCACAAATAATAAAATAATGGTGTCAAAGGACAAAATATATAATTATGAAAAACTTCAGAGCCTTAAAAGTACAGTAGAGTACCGCTTTCCTCGCACATACCTAAGTTTCGTAATTATATCACATTTATTTTATTACAGAAGTACATAATATAAATTATCTGAACAGTCTTTTATGAGTGTCGGCGGTAGAATCGGTAAAACATAAAAAGCATAAAAGGCACCGGTTTAAATCTCACCTCCCAATTACTATTTTCGAAAAAACTTTTATTAGTTTGTATACTAACCTATGCTCTGACGGTTATGATAAAATCACATTCAGGCGACTAGATGTGTAACCATGATCGATCCAACATGGGTTAGGTTCCATGGTAATGTCGGAAATTCACATGGTAAAACTTGGAGGAGATCGACTTAAATAAGTACTTACCTGATTAAATATTCGTAGCACTTTTGGCGCATAACCTTACAATGTAGGCTTATATAGATTTGTTTTTTATTAAATTAAAATATTCATAAGAGATACTAGATTTTTTCCTTATTTTTCTAGGGCTTATATCGTAGCAGATAAATCTTTAGAAACAAATACATACTTTTATGAAATTATATAGGTGCACAATACATTCTTCTTCATTTTATTTGTCTCGGAACTTGTAAGTGCAGCCGACCGCGCTTGTCTCAAGGTCGTGCATTAGTTATTCAAGTAAATTACACGCAAGAAGTCTTTTGTAATGCATATGACGGGAGCCTACTTTTGTTAGGCATTGGTTTATTTAAAGTTACAAACCAATGATTAAGATGATCATGATCATAGAATTGAAAGGTCAGGAATAAAAAACAACGTTTTCAGTTTTGTCGATTTGAAGCCAGTAACGGAATAACAAACATTGCTCTAACCACTAGCACCGCTGGAGAGTCGATTCCAATTAATAGCAGCTGTGTATTGCGGAGAGCGAATAGCGGATGGTCATATAGGTACGCGGCACTTCTACCACGGAAAAAGGAAAGAGTAGATGGATAAATTTTGCGATTTAACTGTAGTATGTTCTATTCTATACAGCTTTGTATATTTGTATAGAAATATTTTTCATCGAAAAACAAGCATAGGCTCCATTATTCTTTGAAGTAACAATTTTACGTGTAACTTTAGCAAATAACATGACTAAAAAACGATTAGCTCATGGTTAGTTATTTCTTGCACCATTTCAAGCAGTCAGGACAGACTAGTTGTTTGTTTTTGAGTGATAAAGGTACCAAATGTCAAAATATTCATAAGAATATTCACCTATCACCTAGGGTTTATGATTCAATTCTTATATTACGCCCTTACTTTTATCGAGCTCGCTATCTAAATAGAGTTAGCTCTGTGTACTCTGGATTTAAACTTTCCCGACTCCATAACACACGTTTTTATTTGAGACGAAGTACCCAACTCAACAAAAAAGAAATCTGCCAGACTAAGATGTTTAAAGCGTTATCGAGTATTTCATATAATGGTGCAACCTGTGCAGTTACACGACACATTTTATCGGAGAAATAAAATCTATTGAATTTCGAAACAGATTCGTCGTAACAAACGAATTTTACGGGTCATTTAGGTCACTTGAATTTATCAGCATAGCATAGCTGATATCGGCTTTGTCCTAGATTTTTATTTAAGATTTTGTGTTACCACTCGTAGGTAAGTTTTAAAGGAAAAAGTTACTAACATATCGATCAACCATATCCGCTCCATAAGGGTGTAGGGAGGTACTTAAGAAATTCTCACGGAACGAAGTTCTTGGCAAGTACCTACTAGATTTTTGTTAGGTATTCAATGAATTTAAATTCAACAGACCAACATCATGTTTGACATTGCCTTGTTTGTTTTTCTACCCCTAATGTATTTTATTTAGTAATTTGTTAAATCATTAATTACAATTGGTGTAAGTACAAAAGTAGTAAGAGATAAGTCTAATATTTAAAAGATTGTAAATTTCTTAAAATAGCAAAAAAAAAGCAAATTCATTTCAACTTAATGAAATAAGCATAAAACATCAGATTATCTCAACATTCAGGTATTTTTTGATGAAATCGATAAATTAACTGAAAACGTTGTACAGAGTCGCGTGACGGTTAGCATTGCGGCGAGATTTCTCCGCACAACTTTTAGCAAAAAAGTGATTGTTTCAAATCACGGGTATAACGCTATTGCCAAAATTTTTCATTTTAATTTTTTTCTTAGCTACTTACATGCGAATTTAATAAATCTTCTTAAGATTTAAATATATTTTTTCAGATGCGTTCAACTCGCATATTGGAATGAAATCAAACGAAATGGAATTCCATTAAGTGATAATTAAATAACGATGATGCCATTTTAACACTGACGAACGACATACAAACATCAACTTCTTTTCATTGAATCATCTTTAAGAAAAAACGTAACGCGCCATATCTATTTATAACTTTGTTTTAACTCGTTAGCTCAGCAAAAGAATGGAGAGCCATTGTTTATTTAAAGAAGTGGTATGATTTCTTATGGAGAAATAATTGAATCCGTTCACGAGATTCAGAGCGCGGTGTGCGTATCAGGTATCGATCTGCAGGACGGCTCAGCTGCGTCGCCCCACATTTCACGCCAAAGACGTTGTATGCTATCGAGTCACTCGGGTCTTACTTTTCCTTCACCAAGAAATAGCTTAGAAATTCAAAAAGGGAATATTTTTTAATTTATAAACTCCTTTTTGGTATTCCATAATTGTAAAGATTTAAAATAAAATTTAACACTGAATATAAAAAGTTTGCCTGGCATTGCTGAAGTTTGATTTACCATGTTCATTTTAATTACAGTTTTCGCGATCAACAGCTATTGGTTTTTAGTGGAAAATATGTAGATAAAATTGCACGACGGAAATAAACCATAGAACAAACAATACATTTAAAAATATTAGGGGTAAGTGTGATAATCACAATCACAATGCTAAATTAACTTAGTGCATACCCAATTCAATAGTTAATTTACATTCAATAGTATGTTAAAATTATTGCTTCGACATGTGAATATATATTTGCATGTTTTGTATGTTCGTTAAAGAAGAAATATTTAATTTGCTTTTTACAATACTTACCTAATGTCATCAACATTTTCATAATGCCTACGAGATAATTACACAAATGTTACAAAAATTATAGCTTAGATTATATATGAAACAAATACAACATTATTCCAATAATATAACTTGTCATAGTTTATAGACTTCTATCGGTGTCTTTATTCTCGTTCGTGAGTGTATTAGTAAATTCACTAGCGGCTTGCTGCTTGCACAATACCAGATGCGAATTCAACGTTGACTCACTACAGTCAGCCGAGCGCCGTAGGTGTGTTTACCTGTACCATGATATACATACCTACTTGAATTAGTCAGATTTGTATTACGTGATACAAACTACACGGTACTTTTTTATAAAATCACGCCGATCAATGGGAAAGCGAAAACCATCCATCGATCCATATAATCACGTTTATATCCCTTGCGTGGTAGATACAGCCAACAGCCTTGACAATTCTGAAAGGCCACGTTCAGGTGCGTTGAATTGTAATAAATACTTACATAGAGAAAACGAATAAGATACATACGACTATCTGAAATGAAATTTTTAAATTACGTTAATCAGAATCGAATCCGGGATCTTTGATTCAAATAAGTATGTTTAATCATCCACTCACCCACAGAGGCAGAAAAGATTTATTCTATAAACTTGTAGAGCTAAGTTAATCTTAAACTTAGAACTGTCAGTTGTAATTAATTAATTTTATTGTACGATACACTGAAGTCATCGTTTATATAAGACTAGCTGACCCGCGCAACTTCGTTTGCGTGTATCCCGCTACTTCGACAAATACAGTCAACGCACCAACACATATTGGATACTAATTTTCAATTCACAATAACTTCTCTTTCCCTTAACCGCGTTTAAAATATTAAAATGTTAGGGATATGTCTAAATAACACACTGTAAACTGCAAAAATAATCTAAATTAAATGCTCGTGATGATGAACTTACTTATTTTGATAAGGATATATGTATTATTGGTTATATCACCAGTTAAACATCACCCAACGAATTAAATGTTTTTTTAATACAGAAAAGTAGTTTTTGTGACTTAAATAAAAAAGCTGGATATATGTCATCGCGGACTTTTTTGTAGAACTAATAAAGACCAATGTTTTTGCTATACATTGTTCTTACTTGTATCCAACGGTATAAGCGGCGCACGCACAAATGCAATCTTCAATTAGATTTTTTTTCTGACTTCTTGGACATAAATCGCTTTAACTCAGCTAATATAGTTTCAATGTATTTCAATTATATATAAAAACCTGTCGGAGAAAATACTCTTTCTATTAGTGAAAACCGCATCAAAATCCGTTGCGTAGTTTTAAAGTTTTATGCATACGAAGGGACTACAGACAAAATGGGCGACTTTGTTTTATACTATGTAGTGATGATGAAGTAGAAGTTTAATCATAGCTCTGGTGAGTCATAGACTTAGATATAGTAACTAATAATAACTTTTAGAAAAATAGAGGTTTCTCAATCCGTGAAATGTTTCATTTTGTTTTTTTATCAGAGTCAACAAACTTGTAACCTCGTGTATTATCATCTAATGAAATGAAAATTAATTAGACTAAAATGTATGCACTGTGAATTTCTGGTATAGGATTATCCTGCCAGCAGTATTACATTCATTCTATATTAAACCATTTGCCGTGTGGTTCCCGACACCAATAGAAAAAAGAATAGGACCACTACATCTCTTTCATGTAGATGTTGTAAAAGGCGCCTAAGGGATAGGCTTATACCTATAATTGAAATTCCTCTTCTAGGCGATGGGCTAGCAACCTGTCACTATTTGATTCTAAATTCTATTATTACCTAAGCCAAACAGCTTAACATGGCATTTCAGTCTTTAGATGACTGTTGGCTCTGTCTACCCCACAAGGGATATAGACGTGTTTGTATGTTATGTTATGTTCAACCATTCCTTGTCTCATGGGGGAGATTTAATTTTCTTAGGTATATCATGCCTTTGTCGTTTCCATGGTACCATAAGTACACATTCATTTATAATTTAGAATCTTTTATTTATCGAATTTTTAAAATAGTACATTATTTATATGCATACTTTTAAATATAAAGATCGACATAGACGTTGTTATACTCGGCTTAATACACAGGCTATTGTAGGTACAACAGTTTTCTACACCGTAGAGTAGTGATTTACTGTATAATCATACGTTGCTAACAAACTAACAGTCTATTGTGGCTATCGCCGTGATATTATGGTCTGCAGTTAACTTTTTGCCCATGAACATCGTGAGAAACATTTCATACAAATTATCTTTCCGCCATTATTGTCACGCAAGAAAGAATACACTGCAATGTTAGCGGCCTTTCTTGCATTACGTGTTGCACTTAATGATGTACCAACGTTAAATGAAAAGTTTCACGTATACTTGTACGTAATGATGTCGATTATGTAGGTCATTGAACTAACGGGATTAATAAGTGAATGTAGTAACGTGACTGTCGTGTCTATTGTTGTGACCCGCGTGTTACGACACACGCATTAGCACGCAATATCGAGTGCGATAATATCGACGTGTGCTTCTATAAATTTATCCCTTCTATAGTTTGTTGATGTATGCCAACAACAAGCATTTAATAGCTTCTATAGACAAACCCAAGTGAAGATGTAAAGTCTATCTATAATTCATTTTTATGATTAGAAGAAGACATTCAATGACGGGCATTGTCAGACATCTAATATCCTATTGGAATTGTCTTGATGAGAAGATTTCTGCCGTATTATACTTTTATGTAACTATATGGTGGAAAGATAAGAGGGGAGAGGGTCTCAGCCGTTGAGCCTTGCATTTCTCGTTGTAAGGAATAAAATGGAATGAACATTGATAAGGTCATGGCAAATAAGATACGGCGTACCGCGGAGCGCGGAGGGCGTCGGCTACAATCGGGCTCTGGCTTTACTGGACCGAATAATGGCATCATTGTTTGGAAGCTTTTAATTAAAATCGATTGTTACCGACATACGATATCGTCTGCGGATGGATTAGACCTGACCTAATTGTGGTTACGGAATGTCATACATGTTGCCCATAGTTTGTCGATCCATTGCAAAATGTATCTACTCTTTATTTGATTGATTTGTGTATACCTCTTATGTCGCCTCGCAGATTTACTGAAATAATTTTATGCGTTCCACTGTACTTGAATTATGTTAAATCTAAAAAAATACAACAGCATGTAATGCTTAAAGCCTGATACGTTATCTTTATCTGATTATGCTGATACTACTTGTCGCATGGGAATGTAACCCTCGTTCACAGCCGTGCGTAATCACACATAACATGTAATAATGAAACATATCCGCTTTGCGGTGTGAACATTGTCTTGCAGTGTCGGGTTGACAAAGTAAATGAGAATGCCATAACCAAGAGTCTCACACCATACATGCGTTATATGAACTTATTCCGGAAATATACTACACTGATAAATTGAAAACAGAAATAAATGTTACATATCAATCAGACTTACGCAAATAATTGTCTGAGCTACGAGTACTTTAGCTGTAAATGTTCCTGATGATTTTAAAGTCTCTGATTGTAGTATTTTTGGTTATTTACTTACATCCATAGAAACAAGACAATTTTTTCCCTTTATTTTTCCAATTGCTTGATTCTCTTTCAACACGACATTCATAGTAAGCAGAGAACTTAAAGTTCAAATAAACGATACTTACATACATACATATAATCACGTGTATATCCCTTCACTTTCCACATTCAGCTATGTGGCTTAATGATAAAATTTAGATTCAAAAAGTGACAGGTTGTTAGCCCATCGCCTAAAAAAAGAATCCCAAGTTTGTAAGCCTATCCCTTAATCGCCTTTTACGACATCCATGGGAACGAGATGGAGTGACATTATTCTTTTTTTATTGGTGCCGGAAAACACACGGCACATATACACATATAAAAATATTTTTTGCTGATACAAACATTGTATTCTTCAAGTAATTGTTTACATTGCATAAAAGTTTTTATACATATTCATGCTTTTATTGACAGTTGAGTTGGAACAAGGTGTGGCAAGGTCTTTGTCGCCATCAATGATATCATACCGGCAGCGACGCTCGTAACCCAATCAAGCGTAGACGGCAGAGATACGTGTAAATAGGAAGCGATGACGCGACACTATGTTTCAATTTATCTAATGAACCTTTAACATAGAAAACTGCAGGTATGTAATCTCGTTAGACGAACATCTTGTAAATACATAACATAAGGCATATGTCAAAAATAAAGCAAATGGCTGAGACGGAGATACCTGCCCAGCAAAGAGACTCAAAATGCAGGTTAATATGATTCAAAACATTTCGGTTGAAGGTTGTATTTTGCCGTTTGCCTCACTCTTATTATGTGTGATAACCATTTGTTATATATTTTACACTAATGATACAACTATTAAAGCGGCCCGATTGTCCCGTACGAGTCGAGTCCTTTTTTGTGTTTTGTTAATACATACAGACTGTTTCCTGCCATTAAACAGCTGGAAATGACTAATAAAATCCGCGCACCACATTTTATCGATTATTGATTGTGGGAGTGCTTATTGAAAACGGTTGTAAAGGGCATTCACGTGATGATTGACAAATTGCCCCTGATCCCTGGGTGATGGAGCACGTCACGCTGGCAACAATGATTAACCCGGAGACCCGGCCCGTCCAAACCTTCGACATCATTCGTTATGACACTTTTCGTTTTCTAAATTAGGTTTTGTACGATGGCAAGTGAAAGGAATCAAAGGAACACAAAGAATCATTACGTGACATGATTTTCGAAAAATTTATATAAACATTATAAAGTTATATAAAGCCCCATAAAAGACTTCTTTAGTTTCCCTTCCAAGTTCGCTAGTAATTTTTTACGATTTACGACTATTTATACATAATCAACGTGTGTAAGTTTATGATGGATTTATTACGTGAATACATTAGCAATCTATGATTTAAAGCATTTGCAATTATACAAAAGTCGACAGAGAAAGATTCTCATCCCTAAAATGAGATCAACACGAGTTCTGGTTTTTATTTATTTGAGACTTATATTATTAACTCGATGCAAGGCGATGGGCAGGTCGGGTAACGTCTCACTATCTGAATTTAAATTTCATCACTAAGCCCACTAAGATCAGTAGAAGCATGACCAACCACTCACTGCCCCAAAAAAGCCACACATATGAATAAAATGGTTAGGAATACAATATGCACCAAGTTGTAAGATTTGAACCGGAATGATACTGCGTATACGGAACAAAAAAAAATAGATTACAAAAGGACAACCGTAATAAAACTAAATATTAATTAGGTTATTTACCATATGCCACAGTATATCACCAGAATCTTTTCAAAACCTAAGAGCTTATGAAAATATAGGGTACCTATAATCACTGCACATCCATATACTTTCACATAATTTCAATCAATTCAATTCTCAGCCAATGTCCTTCTGTGTTAATTTCGCCTTTGCTTTGAGTATTATAGTATTTAAGCGTCAATTTATGCGATTCCTCTATAGTCTCTTTAATTTGTAAGAAAGCGTTCGTTGGTTGAATAATAAAAGCCCCGTTTTACCGAGGTCACGTCCAAGCGGCTTGCCCCCCAGTTCGATGCCCGTGTTGCAACTGCGGCTGATAAAAACTAACCAGTGCATAATTCAAAAGAACCTACCTAAAACATGCCTTTCAAATGCGAGTCACAACTCTTTAACTAAGAATTATCATCAATTATCGACACAAACAATGCCATGTCATGAATATTGAAGGAGAAAGTTTTAACAATGTCAACACGTGATAAATAAACATTTTATTTTGTTAACAGAACTAAGCCAGTTAATTCGGAACGTGCATAGTTCTATTTATCCGCTTCCCGATTGGCTCACCTCTCTTAATTCTTTTTTCTCTTTCTGTTTTGTTCGGGCAATCTAATAAATTATGTCTAATTTACTGTGTTAGGTTCGGAAATGCTCGTTCTTTCAGCGCGCAATCAAGAGCAAATGCATAGCGGTTAATTCAAAAGATAGTATGCAAAGTAAAACTCATTGTAGGTTTATTTATATATTTTTAAAAAACGTATAAAGTTGATCATAATTAAAAATAATTTCAAAAATCAATAAGTGGGAGATTGATCTGTCTGGTACGGATGACGTGATAAATGTTTTCAACTCATACTATAAATACTTTTATTATATGTTTGACCAGTATCCTACCCACAGTTGCGCCCGCGTATCAAAAGATAAAACTCCCGTTCTCGCGGGAATTTTAGAAAATATCTCTTAGTGCACCCTTAGACCACATAAGGACGCTACATGCAAAATTTTAAGAACCTAGTGGTTTGGGCTGTGCTTTGTCTATCAGTCACTCAATAACGGGTGAGTTTTATATATTTCTGTAAAGCTATGTGAAAGATAAAGATAGATTTTGTATGGGTTTTTAAATAAAAGCGTTTTAAGACGAGACGGTCAGTTAATTTTAATGGTAATGAAAAGCGGTTTCAGAGTAATTAGGGGAAGAAATAGTGAGAGTTATCCAAGATATATACATAAGTATTTATCTCTTGAACAAAAACTTGCTATTGTTACAAAAGAGTTACTTGCCAGTGTTACAAAAGAGTGTTCTATAAATAATTGAAACTTCAGAAGAGCAACATGTTAGCTACTAAAAACCACATAATTCAGATCAGTCAATCCGTTCGGGAGCTGCGATACCGTGCGGTGATTGCAAATGACATTTTCGACGTTCGACGCAGTCATTGCCTAGTCAAACGTTGACTGGTTAACCGGCAACCCGCTAGATCGGCCGGCATCATCAATCCGATAGATTGGCCTAGCCACTGAGTGCGCTTACTCAGCTTTCTAATTGATATATACTCGACAGTGTGCCAATTGCAGCTCGATGCCGTATTTTATCGGGCTGTGAAAATAATTAACTCGGTTGACGGTGTTTTGCTTATTTATCATGAAGTTGCTATGAATATTGTAAAGCACTCGCCGATGCAAGCGCGTACGATAACGGTGGTAAAATATTCACTAGAAGAAACTTCTTTGTTCACAAATAGACTTTTTTAATTTAAATTATATCCTATAATTTGGAATTTACTGTTTCTGTTCTGTTATATGGACGGTACAAACTCGTATGTACCGTCTTTGTGAATGAATTACTTCAATTACTGTTATTCTCAAGAGGTTTTTGTAAGTCGGTACTCCATCTTCGTCCGGAACAAAACAAAAAACTTAGCTCAGTAATTATCTCGTTGCAGCGAAGGGCTCGAGTTCGATTGTCTGTTGCCCACCGCCGGATGTTTCTATTCTATTTGTACTTGTTTGTGTTTTTGCTCGTTTGCTAGCTTCATAACGAATTGTTGTAGTGACTAGCGAACGTCATGGTATGTTATAGAAATCATTTATCATTGTTTACTCATTCTTCTATGAGTCTACTGCCTTTTCTAGTCTTATTTTTCTTGATAGGTAATATTATTGTTGTGTTAATATTTGCTTGGATCTTCCAGTTTTCTGAAAGAAAATCTGTACAGGTGGTACAGATTTTTGATTACTAAGTTATTTTCTAAATAACTGAGATGGTTTCTACTAACCATTCTTAACATTGCAGTATGAATCATTCAGTCTAACTCCAACACAAAGAAACCATTATCGTTTTCTCGTAAAGCGGCGTTCGAAAGCGTTTGCTTTTCACTTAAAGATTTAGAACTCTAGTCGGGCTAGAGACAGTTGTGGTATCTCGTGTCATCTGGGGCTTTCTAATTAAATCCTCTCGGATTGGTCCCGGACGCGCTTCCAGGCGTGACGATGCATTAAAATTTATCGATGCTGCAACATAAGACGAGCCATATTATAGGATCTCATACTTTCAATAGCTAAAGTTACCGTTCCCCTATTGAGTCGTCATGCTTACACTTAAGTATAAGGCTATTGATTAATCTGTTTAACGCGCTTTTGTGTTCACGGATTTGTAACATTAGAACGTCCTACGGCGTCACGACCGAGATAGCGCTTTCCTCACGACTGACCTATTCAGTTCACAAACAAATCAAACTTTTTTCATGGAGTGTGAGAAAGCGAAGTAATTGTATAGGCACAAAAACACTTTCCATAACATTTTATATTTCTTGTCTTGTTATAGCTCGATTAATATTGTGGCTTTGGACACTTTGAAAACGGCAGAAGCTACTCATGAAAAATCTCACTTTTTATAACCATAGAACGGGTATTTATTTGCTTCTACAGATAAGCATCCAAATAATGCAAGTTGATTAATTTTATGGTGAGAAAATGAACGTTTCTTTATACAGTTTAGGCGGTATCGTTCAGATTTATTGCCAGGTCATATCTCCTGTGAAGTGTACTCAAAAGCACCGCGCACATACGCCGCCTCATGCAGCCGCGTGCAGTCATGCAGCTCCAAGTGGGTGATAGGGGTTTATAATAAATCCTACCTGGCTCACCACCGATATAACATTATACATATATTGCTTACGTATTAATTTCTCGGACAATTAATGGGTACGCGTAATTATGATCTAATAAGTCATGTTTAATGTGCGTTCGCATGGGAACACTTGCGCTTTCGCCCGCAGCAATTAATTGCCGATGTTATACACACGTGGTGCATTATTTCACGGTCCGCATGGCCGACAGTTTTCCGGTGCAGCTTGCGTCCGCATGGGCTGCATACTTCCAAGCCGCGATATTAGTATAACACGAATTTGACATTTTTAGCCCGTCTACGCTAGAGTTGCGTTGCATCACTTTGAAATGCCGCAAGACGCGTGGCGCAATATTATTTGTATTGTAATTTTATCTAACCCTTTTATAGTTAAGTGTTGTAGGCTATGGTAATGGGATGAAAATCCAAAATCTACTATAAAAACGCCGTAGTATATTAAGTTACGTTAGGATGTTGAATACATGGTGTAATTATCTTTGACGTAGTGGCAACGTTCCTGCCTCTGTACCAAAAGTCCTGGATTCAGTGCTTGATATTCGAGGTCTGTTGGTTTAGAAGTCAAGCTGTTATAATGGTGTTGTACACGATTGAGCTCTGATATTTCGTGTAGTAAAATGGAGATGACGAAAGAAAAGTACAAATTGGCAGATTTTAAGAAAAAACTTAACTTAATACCTACTAACTAAAATTTAAAACTTGATTTTGTTAAAATAAAGCACTTTGTTTTTGGGATGTATATTAAAATAAGAGCAAGTTAATTTATCCTGTCTTACATTTGTAAATCACTTTCATGTTTCGTTGAAAGAAGTTTACATGCGAACAGAACTATCCAATAATTAAAACCTCGGATACATAATGACTCTCCGCTTTACTAGTATACACGTGTATCCTTATAAATTAATGAATTTCAATTACGGTTTCTGGAAATAAAATTGAGTCCAACGTTTTTTCATTGCAGATCACATGTAAGCACACAACAAAACGTGAGCACAATAATCGTAAAAGCCGTCCCCTTGTCAAGAAGTGCGCAAACTGTCCGCAGGGTGATAAAGAAAATGCATTACTTCCCAGGGGCGAGCAGGGGGTTTTCCTCGGAACAGCCCTTCAAAATGGCTGCTCAGGTCATTAATGTTGGCTCAGGAGCCTAAATTTGAAAAGTCCACTTCGAACTTAGTTATTGCGCAATAATAGGAAAAGATAAAAATGAGAAATTCGTGACACGTTTATTTTATACGGTGGAACCAAGACGAGTATTTTTTGCGACGATTATGCTAAGTGTGACGGCGACGACCTCTCTCGACTTTTGTCACTGATATTTTATCTAATGTCATCGCAAGGGTATAATTCTAAACTTCGTGAAGGTGAAGTTAACGAAGAGAAAACGTCTGCACAAGTCCGAAAGTTAATACATTTTATTTATTGTTCGCTGCAACTTTGTTTGAAGTCATTGCTCGTATGTAATTTAGTCGCTGGAAACGTTATACTATACAAGTTCTGTCTCCCTGGCTTATTAAGAATATACATATTTACGTAAAAGTATATTTGAGTTTACGATATTTAAATACTATTTCTTATTAAGTTATCCAGCTAAAAACGGCCTTCACGTTTAGTATTGTGATAATTGACTCTATCCGCCCCATATGGGATAAAGACGTGTTTGAGTATTTAATGAATTTTGAATCCATTTTAGCTCGAATGTATAATGTGGAAATGGAGTACAAAATCATTAACGATTTTTGACTTTTGACTAAGGTGGAATCAAGCCGTAAGTACCTACTGAAACATCATACTTGAGACAAAAATAAAATAAAAAATAAGAAAATGAAATGAAATGTTATATCCTTTAACCTACCTTTCTAGTATAATTTGATAACATTTATATAACGGCAACAAAAAAGTAATTTTCTTGGAAAACGAAACGATAAATTGCGTGTCTGTCCTGGTCCCGGCTGTTTCACAAAGTTGCCGGCCATATATCCCGTCGCTGGGCGTCATACATTTGGGACGCAATGCTACAGAGCAGGACGACACCGATGTCGCATCCAACTGCCGTTTCTGTTTTATCTCTTCCAGACACTTGATTTACCTTATCGTAACCCGAAGAGACATGCGAGTCCATAATTTGTGCGGACTTTTTATGGCATGATTTTTGTTGTGTAGGTAAGTTTGAACGATCTTCGGAACCTAATTTATCTGTTTCAAACGGAGTTATTTTTCCAGATTCTCTGCCTCTGTTTTATGCAATGTCCGCCGTTGACAAGCGTTGAAAATGGCAAGTATAATATAATATTTTCATAGTATATTTTCATGCTTAGATGTGCGCTATACCACCGTAGCAAATACGATCAAATTACTTTGCATTACCCAAGACGTCGACCTTTTTTGTGCGCACATTTGAAACGGTTGTCAGCGGCTCTAGGCCCGCACGTAATATTCGTGATAACTTGAATATAGCTACATATTATGTCCAGATATGGAGTTTTACCCAGAGATTCGGGGAAATTCGGTTTCAAGAAGCTTTTCTCAGGTGGGGCGAGGGAAATAAAAACGGACGTGATGCGTTTATATTATGAAGACAATCAAGATCGCGGATGTTTGGTTGGGTTCACGTATAAAGTCAAGTTAAAAAGTTTTATGCATTATTTCCTTTAACGAGTTTAATCATGATCAACTTCTGAACTCGAGAATTACAAACATTATAGCAACATACTATTTTTGGTGGATTTAAATTTTTCAGTAAACGAATTGAGGCGAATTTACAGTTAGTTTGGTAATTATAAAGTTTGATACCAACCTGATTTATTTTTATCGAAGGTAATGCCAAATGAAAATATTGAATTGCATTGATGAGTTAAAGAAAATGTTTGCAGGTAATTCGATTTCGAACGAAATTTTAATTAACAAAACCAATACTGTATTGAATGATCTGCGAAAATCGCATCGATTGTATGAGCTCAATGTACTCGTCGCGTGTACTCGTCTACTGCACTCGACTCGTGCGAAAGTGATTAACGGTCCCGTGAAATTTGAGGTCAACGACCGGCCCTTACCTCCACGTGTAGCAGTCGTAATATCAGTAATTCTATATTAAGTAATAGCACTTTTGAGTACAAACGTTGAGTAAAAATTAAATAATATGTTAATACTTGTAGCCACTAAATGAATTGGAACATGAAAAATAGTTAATTTAAACAAAATAGAAATTATCTCTTTATGAATTTCCATATTTTTTTTTATTTGTGTATGTGATGTAATAAATAAACTCAAGTAGTTTTTTCCATTTTGATGTCATGCAACGAAGGTAATATTTTTTGTTTCCTGAAAATTGCCACGGAATGGAGAAATAATAGATTTCATTTTACTTTTGCATGACGCGTGAGAAGCGTGATCTTTCAGTGCATAAAAATACAAGACAAAGATATAAAATTTTCAGATTTATAACGTATATGTAGGTATCTAATGTACGAAAAGTAGTTCTTTACAGCGGAAAGTGCGGTTCGAGTTTTTAAAATAGCAAGCAAATAAATACTATCTCAAGTCGGTCGATATCCCTTCCGCATTATACAAAGTTTTATTAGTATGATTTCCACGGCTTACGCGGATGGCGCTGTCTCGTTATAGGAAACAATTTCCTCCCACTCGTTAAATAATGCAAAAACTTTTAACGAATGGGGCGTTTATACTAAACTGTCTAAGTAATAAGTATTTATGTATTTTGAGCCCCTCCTGTGATGTTCGTCTTGGTTTATCTTGGAAACTTTGCAAATATTACTGTTGGCATTTGACGGTACTGAGTATATATTATTATACTGAGTCTTCCTAATTTCTAGTCTCGAGAAGTTTCTCCTATAATATAATATATACCTATGAGATATATATAGGAACTTGACAAATGGGAAGGTATAGGTTCTGCTATCCGAAAGAATCATAATTATGTTTAACGAATATAAATGGAAATAAATAAACAAAATATTTATTTTTTTATAAAGGGGATGTTCTTTATTTTTTATACATTAATACATTTAATAAAAAAGTAAAAAAAAAATTGTCTGTACATTGAGTATATTTTCAAAAAAATAATTTTTGAGCATGAATTTGAAAAAAAAGGCTGTCTGTTTTTATGTTTATTAGTACACGTTGATCTCTCGAACTACTGAACGGATTTGAATGAAACTTGTATAGCTCTTATGCCTGGCCAACATAAAAGGAATAATTTATTTTGGAACCTGGAACAGCTGATATCGAACCATTACAACTCAGCTACACTATAGGAAATATCGAAATGACGTCTTATCAAAAGTTGTTCAACCTGATGAGCATTTTCTGTTGGCGTATAAAAATCAAAGATCGGGAACACCTGATGCAGTATCATTATAACCAGCTAAATCAACCAAAAAAAATGTCTTGACAAAAGTTGTTCAATCTGATGAGCATATCTGTTCGGCGAAAAAAAATGGCAGATCTGGATCATTTGATGTGGAAGCCAAAGGGACCTGACTCTCTAAGTAATACCTATATATCAACATTTGAGCAAATTAAATAACCTTAACCTTCGAATTCCCAATAACACGCAAACGGAGTTGCGGGCAAAAACTAGTTTAGTACTAAAATTTTATAGCATAGTAGTTCAATATGATGCAATACGAAAGACTACAACGAGTACGCATTCTTGTTAATATTAGTAACATTTTCAACACAAAAGTGTTTCATTATAGTTTCATAATAACCTTATCTTTCATCAAATAATTAAAACAAGAAACATATTATGAGAAATCACATAAATATACAAATAACCAGAGCGGGGAAAAATATTATAGTTTTGATTTCTAAGCGTTGTTAGCTAGGTACCTAACCTATTTTGAATTTTGATTTTAATATTTTACCTGATTGTACCTGATCTGCGCTTAGGTACGAGTGGAATGAGTTCTATTTCAAGGGATTTATGGATAAGATTGCCGTATGTAATAACATAAAAGTTTATATGATAAGATCAGGCCGGCCATGTGTTTCGCCTCAGCAGAACCATTGAGCGATAACTACTGGCTGCGTGCCCAAAACCACTGATGAATTAAGACATACAAATATAATAAACTTGAATGGTAGTAGCCACGGTCAATGTCACATCAATTAATGTTGACATATTTTTACGTAAAGTATAGAAGTAATTGGTTTTCCAATCTGTTTTTATTTTATTTATTTAATAGCCAATTCCCGTATTCTTAAAAATAACTACTTACATTTAATAATTATTTCCGCAATATACATAATTAGCACAATAAATAGCTTTTGTTTTTTAGCGTTTACTAATTCAGAATACTTCAAATGTACATATCACATACTAAATAACAAATTTTAGAACCAAACTGTGGGAAAGTTGTTTTTTCCAAAGAAATAATATTTTCTCTGGAAAGAACAACTTTCCCGCAATGTTTGGGGACAAACAGAAATATTTAGAATTTCAACACAAAACCACAACAAAACTTCCATTTCGGAGATATTGAACTGAAACAAAGGAAAATCCTAGATTTTGTCACAAAAAGTTGTTTGTACAAATTCTCTTCTTTTACACAGCAGTCGGAAATAATAATTATTTTATGCAGGTATTTCATTTTTCATCGTTAATTAAAAAAGAACTATTGAATTTTATTAAAGTGCAGTACATAAGTACTTTCAGTTCGGTAAATTGTCAAGTGGAGTGTACATTCATTGGTAATCATGCAGGTATCTATTGGGATAACTTCAAACAACTCATACTAACCCATCTGGCAGCCTCTACTATAATTTGCTTGTATTATCTTGTCTGAAGTGTCCAGTTATGCGAATCGGGGTTTATTTTATTTTTATTTTATTTATTTATTCAGAAAAACTTATATCTAATTACAGTATTTTTCCATTGCCAAACTGCTGAACAGTTTAACGGCAAATTTTAATTATAACATTTTTTATTTATTTTGCCTATTTCTACCCTTCACCACTAATTAACCTGTATCTTAAATAAATTGTAAGTTAATATCGCTCTTAATATTTACCAGCTAAATACATCTTCAATTTTTCTTACTTTTTATTTTACCTAAATCTATCCTTCACTAAACTGCTAACTCAATAAATATCGTCATATTATAAATACAGAAGCACCTCCGACTGTCCGTCTGTGACGTTATCACGCTGAAACCACTAACACTATTTTACAGATATATAATTCAGACATGGACCAAGCCTTGAGAATGAACATGGGCTATCCCCAATATACATATGTGGACAAAGTCAAGAAAAATCAAAATAAGTCAGACAAGGTCAAGATAAAAAATACAGCTAACGATATAACATCATTGATTAATCAAATTATTCCAGTCCATAAGCCATCTACGTTCCAAACTTTATACGATCCCTTCAGTCGTTCTGACGCGATCGAGAAACAAACATACACACATACTCACAACTTTCGCTTTTATAATATTAGTATAGATTAGGGACACAAAGACAGATAGTGCTTACGGAGTATGTTTTTAATGTGTTTTTTGGAAGCCGCTTTTGCTACTAATTCCGTAGGCAGCTCGTTAGTCCATGTAGGTACCAGCCAGCGCCTGGTGCGTCGGCCATACTTGTTTGTGACCTTGGGGACGAGCAGCTTACCTCCTCTTTTAGCTGCACGGGTTGGGTATGTGTGGACTTTCTTAATTTTATGTAATTCATTGCCGTATTGCTCTGTAAGAATTGCCGTTTTAACCATTGCTTGTACCGGCAGGATATTGCACAATTTAAATAATTTCTCATAGTCACCGTTCAAAGAATTCTTTACTGTTTTATTAATTAATAATTTTACCGTTCTAATTTGTAGACTTTTAATTTTATTTAAGTGTGTTTCTGCAGCAAGTCCGTACGCACCCAGCCCGTAGCCAATATTTGCGTCTACTAACGAGTAATACAACATATACATAATTTTTTTACTTACAAAATAGCTTAAGTTATTTAATTTACCCAATATACTTCGAAGTTTTTTACATACATCACTGGCATGGTGTTTCCATGTGAACGAGCTATCTATATTTAGTCCCAAATATTTAAAAGTTCTAACACATTCCAATGGTTTACAATTGCAGTTATTTTTATTGTTATGTAAGCATTCATAGCTGTGGCCTGTTATTATAATACGTGCGTCTTTATATTTATTACTGTGAGGGGAGTGTATGATCATGCATTTCGTTTTAGAGTGATTTATTATTAACCCGTTGTCATGTGCCCATCGTATAATGTTTTCAAAATCTTCTTGTATCACTTTAGTAACAATATCTACATTTGTCCCGCTATACGATAGGCACGTGTCATCGGCATACATATAACAATTTGATTTTTGTATCACATTACTTAAACTATTTACATGTATTATGTAACCAACTGGGCCATAAATAGACCCAGTTGGTACACCGTATTTTATGTCTCCCAAATTACTTTCAGTATTTGCGATTTTTACCTTTAGCTTTCGATTCTCAAGATATTGCCTGAACCAATTATTTATAGGGCCTCGTATACCACATTCTTCCATAGACCGCAACAGGCCGTCGTGATCAAGGGTGTCAAATGCCTTTTTAAAGTCAATATAAATGACTACCGTTACTTTTCGATCATTTAATGCTTTGTTCACATCGTCGGTAAATTGTGCTAATGCTGTAGCAGTGCTTTTTCTTGGTCTAAACCCGTGCTGTACTTCATTCAATATTTTATTTTCATCTAAAAATAGTGTAATTTGCTCCATTATTAATTTTTCGGTTATCTTATTTATTAAGTTTAAAATTGCTATCGGCCTAAAATTTGTATATTCTAAGTATGAGCCCTGTTTATATATTGGCCTTATTACGGAAATTTTAAGTTCATCCGGATATTTTCCTTGACTTACAGTTAGGTTTATGAAGTGAGCAATAACTGCGCATACCGGACCGCTAATCTCCTTTAAGTCTCGCGGCCTGACTCCGTCCGACCCCGGCGACCTGTTGCAGTCTAGTTTGTCTATTATCCTTTTTACATCCGACGGCGTTACCTTTGAGAATCGAAAGCTGACATTTGTCTCATTAACGTAACTTTTTCTGTCTAGGAATAATTTGCTACATTTATGTTTTATATTATCAATTTCATGTGTAAATGTTGTGCAGAAGTTATTACATACATTCTCAATACTTTCTTTTACTAACATATTTTTTTCAATTACACTATCAATGGACTGTGCCCTCCTTCCCATCCACATATTAAGATTTTGCCAAATTTTTCTCATGTCACCTTTACAATTAATTATTGTATCAGATTTATGCTTATTTTTAGCCATATTTATGAGCCTCTGCGTTTTATTTCTATATTTTGTATATTCTAGTCTAAAAGTATTATTTTTAGGTTGTCTTTTCCATCTTCTAAATAACTCATCTTTATATTCAATCATTCTTTTAAGTTTATTATCCATCCAGGGTTGAGTTGTCCTTTTATTTTTAAGATCACCAAATTTACTCGAGGTGTCATAAATATGTCTAAAAATACCGTATATTTTAGAATACAGTTCTATTGGTTTATCTATTACTAAAAGTTCTGTCCATTGCACTTCACAAAGTTTTTGCTTTATTAATTTACTATCAAAAATTATTTTATTTGAATATTCTTTTACCTCTCTATTCATTGTCATCGTCAAACCGGTCAGATAGTGGTCGGCTACGCGCCGAGTAAGTACATACGCACTCAAATCAGCCGGGCAGTTACTTCGCACGTAGATGTGGTCCAGGCATGACGTTACACGGCGGCCGTCCACTATCACATCTCGCGTAATGTCTTGTATTCCGCACTGCAATCCGAGCTCTGTCATCGTGTCCATGTACCCGTCTGAGTCCTTGTCCGATTTTAAAATATCTATGTTGCAGTCGCCGATACATATTACTTCCTCCTTGACTGATATGCCATTTATAATATCTCTTAATTCAGTAGTAAATAGCTGTTTCTTTAAATGAGGGGGTCTGTATACTGTGATAATATTTATTTTGCATCCATTAATTGTCATTATCCCGTGCAATAACTCGCAATAATGTGTCACAGTCCTTTGTTTCTCAAAATGAATATTATTTCTGACAAACATCAATATTCCACCTCCTTTCTGCCTAGTTCTTGTATCTAAAAATGAATTATACCCTTCAATCTCATACATACAGACTTCTTCCTCTTTTATATTAATTTCGGTCAGACAGATAACATCCAGTTTTTTCATGCAGTCTCTCAGTAACAATTGTATTTCTCCGAAGTGTTTCCGCATTGACGCCACATTCATGTGTACTATCTGTATGGCCAGATTATTTTCGTTTATGTAAGTCGTCCACTTTTTTATATCTGTGAATTTAGTGTAGTCTATATCTTTTAGTTCTTGTAACATAATAATAGTTTTTCAATAATAAAAAAAAGTGTATATATATCCTTTACAATAGATAACAATTATTTATTTCAATTTTCTGTATTTTTCGAAACGTACGAGTCAATATCGTTTTCAGAGCGAATATGGAAAATTTTCTTTGCATTTTCATCTTTTTTAATTAACACTCGTCCATTTTGTATCCATATGTATTTAAAACTTTCCTTTAATCTATCTTTTGTTGCCCAAAAAAGTTTTCTTGTATGTCTCGTGACATTTTCATTGATATATATTCTTGTTGTATCTGAGTTGGTAAATATGTTACTATTATATAGGGGTTTCATCCGTCTTTGCAGCCATGCTTTTTTGGCATCAACTGAGCGAAGTTTTACTATAATGGGTGCCGGCCCCTTTTCAGAAATCACTCTTACTCTCCAGGCTCTTTCTATATCGTCAGCATTAAGATTCAACAATGTCGCTATCCTTTCGACTACCTTATGTACTTCTTCTCCATCTACCTTCTTTACGTTAATAATTTCGATGTTTCTCTCTAACTCTTTCTGCTCCAACATCCCTATGCGCTCTTCTAATGCCTTCTCATATTTTTCATGATATACATCTTTTTGCTTTAAATCCTTAATTCTATTTTCAATTTTTTTAATATTTTCTGTAGCTTCTTCCTTAAAAGATTCAAACTGCCCAAACTTTTTGCCGAGATAATCTACTGTATTTTCAATTTCTTTATTTACTTTTCTTAATTCACAGACTTCGCTTTTTATTTCTGTTATATCTTTTTGCATCTTTTTTGACCTATTATCTTGGTCTTCTTTCATTTCAGCAAGAAGCTTGTGAACAATTTTAAAATCTTCCCGAAATCCCGCCATGGTTTCAAGAACTGCCGCATAATTTTTACGAACCGTGTTTTTGCTGCTTGTTTGCGACATGTTTGATTCACTATCCGACTCTTCTATATTTCGCTTCTTTTTAGCTTGTCTAAGATTAACCCAATCTTCTAAGTTAATTTGTTTTTTCATTTGCGATATATTCGTATCCGAGCCGTAATAGGTATCTTCTTTTGTCGGCGTACGCATCATCTTAAATCGTATAAAACGTAGTTATGTTTTTGTTTTTGTCTTCTTATCGCAGTAGTAGGTAAACAATGTCTCCACTGCGGTCCACCTAGCAACACGAACGCGCCTATGCAACGCACACACACTTTCTGTCTCTTTTTGACGTAGCACTTTGTCCCGTTTCCTTATTTAAATAGGCAAAATAATTCACTGCACACGTCCGCACGCTGCCGCGCGATCCACGATGTCTTTTGCGATGTCTTTGCGATTGCTGCGTATTTTGCGTTTTCATGGGAAATTTCCCGCTTATCATCCTTGACACAGTTATGAGAGCGCGACAAGCCTCGATTAAAAGTCTGGAGAGAAAAAGTACAACAAAACACTTTAAAAACTTGGGATTCTTCTTCTAGGCGATGGGCTAGCAACCTGTCGCTATTGGAATTTGAATATATTATTAACCCAAAAAGCTGAACGTGGCCTATCAGTTATAAGGCACCTTATATATCAAGTATAACCTTCCTTTTAACCGTAGAGTAAAAATAATTTCCGAATAAAATGACTGTAATATACTCGTATCTTCGGACTGGCAGACGAACATGATGAAACTTTAGTGTTCCGTTTTTGCTGTTTGGAACCCTACACAGACTACAAAGTATTTATGTTAGGTGAATTCTAAACTGAACTCAACCTACCTCTAAGTATCTCATATAAACTTACTTGTAACATTTATGATGATATAGAATAAACCAGTACCTATTGCAAAAATATAATTATTGTCGCCTATCGATTTATATCCTCATCTCCCGAATGACACGAGAAATATTTAACGAATTAGGTCATCTCATGTAATATGAGAGCGAAACAGGAACATTCTCGTCATCCGCCTATCGGGGGTCATTCATAATAATTTTATTTGGCTACTCCGTGACTGATGACAGATATTGATGGGACCCAATGTTACTCTTGCTGGCTCCCTTGTTATATTTGTCAGGGATGGCCGAAGTTAATGGCATGGGAGTTTTATTTATATGACAGCTTCATAAAGAGGAAGCAAAGATAATATGATCGATAGTAATGGCAGTATTCTATAACTTTGTTTCCCTCTAACAGACTAAATTAAGTTTGTTATTTCTTTGCGTAAGCTTCCGAGGATCATCGAAGTAGCAAATCAATTGATTGCACGACTAGAAAAACTTTGTTCTTTGTTGTTACAGAAAAGTCACGCAATTTACTTATTAAACCTTCACTAACTTCGTGGATTCCGTAACAATGTTTTTGTGAAGGTTTGGGTGTCAACGAAAATTTAAACTTCCGAAGTCGCCACAAAACAATTAGACGGTGAAAATTAAACAATGAGCTATCCGAAGCTGTTGAACACGAAAACAGAATGGCATTGTGGAGTGGCTAACGAAAGAAACGTATAAAATCTTACTTGACACTAAATAAAAAGTGAAGTTAGCAGGAGAGCTATTGTGGTGGAGAGTACACGTAAAGATCCCACCGGATCACTCGATACGGTTCTGCTGAGCCATGGAATACTGCCATCACCTAATTAGGAGTCTCAAAGGAGGTTTCATAGACGTTTATTGCACAGCGCTTGAATAATACATCTTTTCATTATATGCAAATTACAGTCTATTGTTTGCTTTAAACAGATAACATGTAAGTAGAAACGTAACATTTGTGTATTAACCACTTACTTCCCCAGTTTGGGTAGCCACACAATTTCTAATATGTTAATATACATGTGACATTAGAAAAATATTAACAAAAACTGCTTAAATACTAAAAAGTAAAAACGTAAAGAACGTTTTACAGACAGTGCAACAAAAATAGTTGTTTTAATTTCCTCTAAAAGGAATTCAGGAAGCGCATTAATTTAGATATCCGCTCAGCATATGTAAATCTCTCAATCATTCACCCTTGTTTATTTTTGTTTCAGAAAGTGTCCAATTCAGAGGTATGTAGCAATTACGAGTAGTTTGAAAATGTCTGTATTGAAAAGAGAAAAGGTAGCGTGCACTGCTAGGTCGTTCGTCAGTACACTATCACCATTTCCACGTGACTGGAGCAGTATATTTTTTCCCAGGTTGGTTCATTTACAAACACAACTCACAGGCAATATTGCTATTTTGCGTCTCCACAGTTGTTGAACTAGGTTATAGCGATAATGGAAGCCGGATGCTCTGTGGCTTTATGAAAAACTCGACGCCGTTTCCGTGAATGTTAAAAACCTCCTAGTTCAATAGGTGAATAACGTTTGATCCTGTTGGAAGTAATGCCGTGTGAATAGGAATAGATTCAGGGCTGTCTTTTTAGGTAGGTACTCATTGTATTTTTTATTAACTGTTTATTCTTTATACTTCAAGAAAAATAAATTAAATATGTTTAAAGCTATATAGTTTCTGTCAATAACATTGAGGAAAAGGAAATTAAAATTTTAATTTAAACTTCAATTTATTGTTTAGGCTTAGTTAAGGAAGCCAATGAATAATGAAAATATTCTAAAGTAACTGCTGTTTGAGCTGTTCCCGCTGAAGAAATTCGAAAGAAGGAAAGTACCGTCGTCACCGAGCTAAATTAAAGTTTGTTTGTTGTCCGGGTGTGTTTGCCGAGCCACGGCTCGCCGGGACACCGCGCGCTAGCTTCGCTGATTTGGGGGAAAACTTTCCTTGTTTTGCATTTTCTGGAGCACGGGAAAGTCGCCCTAGAGATTTTAATATTTTATAAGTATCACAACTCCTTTAAGGTGGGACTATTTATGTTCTCTACTGTATTTGAATCCCGCAGAAGAGTCAAAGTAAAATAATTTTAAATTGTTAATTTTCTATAAAATTTGGCGCCGGTATTAAGATACATAGTTCAGATTACAGCCTAAAAAAAACAAGAAAAAAAGTTGATTAAATGTAGAAGGAGAGCAACAATTCATTAACTGGAGGCAAAATGTCCATGTCGTGCTATCTTTTGCAAATATCAAAGAAAAATTGAAATGGAGTCGGTCAGCCGAGCCACGGGTCCCGCTGTGACAATCTATTCGCTTTGTCAGTGCAACGGCGGGCGGCGGCGAACGAGTGCAGGTTTGTCTCTGAAACAGGTTAAGTAAATAACCCGATCGATGTTCATAATGGACGAATGGAATTTCCATGTTTGCTGAATAGAGTTTGCACTCACATATCAGATTCAGATTTTAATTAACGTCGTATTGTACCGTTTTTGTTATGCAGCGCAGTTATTTATTTCGATAATTTCGTGGAACATCTGTTTTTCCAACAACACGGTGATGTTATCAAGAATGCAAATTAATATATCTTTGTGATATGAAGACCAATATAAAATAATTTTCAGTTTTTGATATCCATGTCGGTATTGAGTTTTGGCTCATTGACTGTAATTAATCAAACCTATCAACTGCAAGGGATATTGCGTTACGTAGGTTGTCCTATGTCTACTTAAGTATGTGTATATTTACTGATGCCACTTTAACGTCGATATGGGACATTGTATGGATTCTCCTGTGAAAACGTGCATAGTATAATTTTTGATACTATTCATATTAGGTATTTTCAAATATATCTAGAAAGCCATTTATTCTAGCAATTAATAGGTAAGTTGTAATAACCTGTAGCGGGAGCGATGATTCGGCTCGACCGCCACCAAAGGGAAGATCTTCCGCCAGGCTAGGTGTTATGCCTGGGGAACCGCGGCTCCAACGATGTTGTGGCGGAGATGGTATATATAGCTCCAATCCGTGAAATCTTTGAAATCGCGATTTAGATTCTTCGCTGCTATTGGTTGAGCGCGTCAATTTCTTCGCGATGATTGACAGTTATTGTGTGATTTGATGTTGTGACGAGTGGCGTAGAGATGTCGCCACAACCAGCTATACAAAATTGAAACAAAATTGCAATTCTGATAAAGAAATATAATTTAATGGATGTATATTTAGAATTTTATAATTTAGTATACTCGACTTTGATATTGACTAAAGGGTGTCTAGAATTCTAGACACCACGTAACTAAAATGAACAATATAAAAAAGTTTTACTTATCCGATTTAATTTTATTATGCGGTGAGGGCAAAGGTCCTGGTCGCGTTGTCTGCGGTGGCTTAATATTGAGAAGCTGATGAGGCTGTATCGAATTATGTGGTAGGTGATGGTAGGTCGTCGCACCGCGCCCGCACCATGCTCACAAAATAAGGAGAGCACAAAGGCATTGCTCTTCTTTAATCTTTAAGGCCCGGTTGTGTTTTTAGCAAGCTCCCTATCTGATTCTTAATCCCATTAATATGTCCTCCAGCGTAACTTGGTATAAGAGAGTCTTGTAACTACAAAAACACATTATTTGCTACTGTACTGTGGATCTGTTTACCTTGTAAGGACAATACCTGTGTGTGTGTAAACTTTCCAAGAACTGTGTAGTGAAGTGTCAATTCTAGACTGTCTTTATTTACTGGTACAGTAATCCGGTTAGGGCGACCGCACGCGCCGCCGGCACTCGTCTGATCGAAACGTAATTGGGTATGCTCACCTGCCGCACCACAAACCTATTAAAATAAACAGTTTTCAACAAGCTGAGGTTACATATTTGTCGCTTTACTAGAAACACCCAATTAGAGCGGGACTGAATAAATGCGTAAATCCATCTGATTTTTCATAATATTTTTATAACCACAAAAATATTATTATGTAATCTAATGCGCAAATAACAGGTGACCTACTGGATATATTCCATTTAACCACGCTGCTAGATAAGATTTTCAGGTTTCACATTTAAAAAAATCTGTCTTGACGGTCTTATTATATGACAGCCAAAACAAATGACGGTTCATATAATAGAGTCCGTCTAAAATAATATAAATAAATTGTGGATTACGTTTGATAGCCTCTCCGGATGGCAATTTGCTGCGAAGTAGAAAATTGGGAGGGCAACGTCGCGTAACAAAATAAAAGGTTTATGTTCAATAAAACCACTGCAGACTGTTGCTACAATTTGGTGATCAGTAAAAAAGTATTAGTAATTCCTTTATAATTATTGGTCATTTTATAAAAGTAATATAATTTTAAGTAGTTTTTACTTATAATAATGCACCAATATACACATGAATAAATATTATTAATATAAATATAAAAATATTGAATAAAATCTATTTAAAGAACTTATTCTTAATCCTCTTTTCTTAATATTAAATTTTGGTTACTTAGTACTCAAACACAATTGTACCAAAATTTGCCGTCACCCTCTAATATGTTACGGCGTTGACAAAAATCTTATTATATCTAGACGTGAGGAAAGCGCTGCACTGTAATTAAATGCAACTTAAGCAAGAAAGGGACGAAATAACTTAAGACTTGATGCTAACGAAATTTTACTCTGCCCCGTTTTTATAAAAGTGTTGGATTTTCAAACCCAACTCTTAATCCTCAGTTCAGTGCGCCTTGTGACGGCGGCTGGCTGCTTCTGGAATATGGATTATGTCTAGTCATTTGAAATTCAGAAGAGATAACCATTGCTTTCCCATTCGTAATGATGAATACATTTTCTTATGAGAAATATTAATGTTTTCATGTAAGTACTTCATAAGTTCATAGTTATTTTTGATTGTATGCATAAGATATTGCATAAGACTGTACTCTTAAACATATACATGCATGTATTTTAATAAAATTTAAAAAAAATCAATACTAGGGTTTACTAAAGAATTTATGTCTGCCTGGATGTATGTTTGTACGCACCACCCGAAAACTGTTGCTCTGATTTGAATGCCTTTTTTTCAAATTTAGTCTTGGTACATCTTAAAACCTGGTATGAAAAACATTCTAACCCCACTCCTCTAAGGGGCAATGCAGAGCGTCAGTGATTGAGATTATCAGTGAACTTTTATGGCGAACGAAGTCGCTGGCAACAGCTAGTTTTATCATAAGTTTTATTTTACGCCTTAACTTAACCTGAAAGCAGGTATGTTCACTCTACTAGGAATACAAAATATGGAATTTATGTTTTTGTAAGTATGTAACTAAAAAATATCTAATAACAATCTCAGAAAAAACCTTTCCTATTTCAATTAATACGATCTGTTTATTGTCAATTAAAGGAACGACAAGAGTAGCTTACAAACAAAAGAAGTTAGAAATTTACAGCTTTGTTTGATACGAACAAACAGAACGGTGGCCGAGAGATGTCATTCGATTCCGGTACGTCTGCATTCTCTTCTCTGGCCTTGTCCAACTTATGCCAAGAGTTTCCTCTACGGGGCACGTGTAACCTTTTACCTTTAACTAAGCAGTATTCTCATGCATGTCAGTGCAAGATAAAGAAATTCTATGTATCATAATTTAGTGCTTTATCGACGTAGAAAAGTCACTCCTACTTATACTATTTTGGAATGGCGCATTTTTTGAAAAATATTGTCTCGTACATGTGAAGACTTTATATTGTCCTTTGACTGATATATTTGATAGCTGTACCCGCGACTTCGTCCGCATGGAATTGTTATTTTGGGCATCATTGAAGCCCTCAAGGATGCATAATTTTACCCGTTTTTTTTTTCGCATTTTCCATTATTTCTTTGCTCCTTATAGTTGCAGCGTGATGTTATAAAGCATTCCTCGAATAATGGTCTATTCAACGCAAGAATTTTTCAATTCGAACCAGTAGTTCCTAAGATTAGCGCGTTCTAACAAAGAAACTCTTCAGCTTTATAATATTAAGTATAGAAATATCTGGAAAAAATCGTGCTCAATGTGAGTAAAGTGGATCAATTTTTTAGTTTGAATTTGCGCATATTTTGAAAGTCAAGATAATATCAAGACATTATTGTCATCTGACCTATAATGTATAAATGAGCTCAATATGAGGAAAGTATGTAAAATTTTATTTTGGATTCGCGCATTTTTAGTAAAAAATGTTGTCAAGAACATATCAAGATAATATTGTAATCTGATCTGACCTATTCCCTGACCTGTTTACATTTTTATGCAGATGTACATACATCTGCATAAAAATGTGCAATTTCAGGAAAGTAGGTCAAATTTATTAGCAGAGAACATTATGTACTTAATTTTGCAAGGTTTTCTTTATCTTCACCTGAAAATTTTGATTTCAGGCAGATGACAGGACACGTACGGATAAATAATGGTTCATAACTGTTTAAGTTTACCAAAAATAAAGTTACTAGTTAGTAGTATGTATCTTTATTTTTGAGTATTTGTTATCGATTTTTTGGCTGTAATTTGTAATTATTATTTGTAGTTATTAATGAACTAGCTGTTGCCCACGACTTTCTTCGCATGGCTGAATTTTATATATTTCCTAAAAAATCATTTACAGCCTGTGTTTATAGCATGTTAACTACGGTGAACAGATATATGTAAATCTAACAGAAAAGTTTCACTCGAATTTGTCCAGTTGTTAAGAAGATATGCGTGTACAAACAAACAGACACAGTTTGGTATGTAATGTAAAACATAGCATAAGGGTAGACAGGGCCAACAGTCTTGAAAAGACTGAAAGGCCTCGTTCAGCTGTTTGGCTTGATGATAGAATTAATTCAAATAGTGAAAAATAGCCTAAAATAAGAATCCCAAGTTTATAAGCCTGTAAAGGCTGTAAGGAGACTAAGTGCGCCTTTAACTACATTCATGGGAAAGAGTTGGAGTAGTCTAATAGTGAGCAAATTTTGACCTATGCCCACTTTTTTTACACTCGTATTTTGCCAAATATTGTTATTTTAAATTAAGTGGCTATAGTCAAGCTGAAGAGAAAATTAAAAAAAAATATGTCATTGCGCTATATTGTGTTTTATTGGATTAATTCTTCAATTAAGAAGAAACATATGGCTGACTTACGTTTAGTAAGAACGATAACTTTTATAGATGTACAACAACAACCTATGTAGGAGACTATCTATTTATTAAGTGAGGAAGGATTATAAAGGAAGGATTTTTGTGAAAATATCACAAAATATCATAACAGGGATGGAGATATCTCGTGTATCTCCCGTATGGACGTATTTAAATAGTTAAAAACCATCACGAGTGATTTATGGATGATCCTTGGGTAATGTTACGATAAATCGACTCTTGGCTAGCTTTAAGAACGTCTTCATTCAGTCACCCTAGTATAGTTGCAACTGCTCTGTGACCGAGGTCGAGGGCAGTAATATTCTGACGTCCTTTCACTACCTGAAAAATGTAGAGATTGCATTCAGATGTATGTAGTAGCTAAAAAATATTTTTGAAGAAATTGTACGAAAAATAATCAAATTTATTTTATGGTCATGAGCTACTTAGAAAAGTCATGTTTGCTTACATTATTAATCACACCGGAATTGATAATTTGTAAAGCTTTTTAATTTATAGTAGTTATTCCACGTCAAAATTATATTAAGATAATTAAGCTAGACCATCATGGAATAATTCTTTTTAAAGTGTTCCAGCATTCAAAATCATTTATAGTTGAATACATGATTTTGAATGCTGGAACACTGCCACTATGTTGCCAGGATTCGTAGCTATATATAACAAAAAAATCATTCCAATCCGTCCGGATTTTTTTTATTCTTAATCTATAACTGTTTATTGATCGCCTAGTTTTAGTTGTATGTAAATATATTCAATTCTTTTTTACTGTTTATATACATAATTTATTAATTAATACGAGTATTATATATTTGAGGCAGGCAGATTATGGTAAATTAAAAAAACTTTGCTTGCATGTAAAAATTACTGGCACACACTGTTTCTTCAATGTATCTAAATTGAAAAAAGTATAAAGTTAACATCGCATTGGATTTAATGAAGTTCATTATCGGCAGGGATAATTCTTTGAAACTGTTAACTGAGACTTGAAACACACCGAAGGACTTAATCTCTAAAATGAAAATTTGTACCGATATTTAATTCTATTAAAATATTTTGTGATGAATTCTTAACACTTAGAGGTATAATTTGATGCTTATATTTATGCCAAGATAAATTTTAACTTTTTGTCATCTTTAGGTAATTTTAGTTGCTGGTTTTATTTTATACAATAATAATATATTTATTTAAGACATTTTTATGTTGATTGTACGTATTGTATATCTTATACATACATACATATCTGTCTACCCCGCAAGGTATATCAAATAACCTTGTCGGATAGACAGAGCCAATAGTCCTAAAAACTTGATAATTATATATATTTTTTTGAGATTCATTACCTGGTCATTATCCGAGGCGGCGTCCAGTTTCACAACTTGTGGCTTTTCAGCAATATTCTTGTTTCCTGGTTTCACAGTGATCTGGTCATCAGCATAAACATCGCCATAGTCGTTAGAATCTTCTGTAACTGATTTTGTTATGGCTTCACCTGGAAACAATATTTGGTAGGTAACATTTGTATAAAAACGTATTGTACATACTCTGCTAATCGGTCTAAAAATTTTTCGCAAACGGCTTCAATAATTATTTTACTCACCATTTAATTCTGCATCAACAATTTTACGAAAATATTCTGACAAGCTTTCAATTTTTTCGGAACTTGCTGCAATAAAAGATAAGTTTGTTTCTAGTCATATAGAGTAAACATTTTAAGTAAATAGTGTTACTTATAGAAAAAACGAACTTAAAAACTAAAATAAACTCTTAAAATTACATAATTAGTGCTATTTGGTGGCCGGCACTTTAGAAAAGAACTCCAAATCTTTCCCATGAATATCGCAAAAGGCAATAGGATAGGCTTATAAACTTCGGCATTCCTCTGGGTGGTGGGCTTCATGAAGCCATACAGTTGAACGTTGACCTTTTCTTCGAGACTGTTGGCTCTGCCTACCCCGCAAGGGATACAGACGTGACTTTAGGTATGTTGTTAAACAGTGTATACAAGGCGACCTGACAAAGCTAGTATTAAATAAAGTGTCTTACCTAAATTTCTTGGCTTCAGTTGAAGTATTCTATTTTCAACTGCCAATTATAATAATACTTTTAAATCATTTATTTTAAAGATTAAAAATTTCTTAATTATATAATGTAAATTTGCAGTGTGTTATTTAAAAATTTAATAACTCAAAACAAGTTTTTTTTTGTACATAAGTCTGCATTTTTCATAGTCAATATTTTTAATACTTACGAATTTTCTCAACTTCTTCGTCCAAAGCAGTTATTGATACTGTAATTAAATAAATGTTTTGTATTGCTTCAAAGAAGAAAAATTGCGGGAAAATTAAACCAAAAGATTTTTATAGATAAAAGTCATATGTCTGTTAATATCTTTAAATATTTATACTCACAAGCTCTTCGAAATTGAGCGACAATATTGGGGTCTATTTCCAAATTGTTTTTAATGTCTGTAATAAAGACAAGTTCTGTTATAGCTAAATAACTTATATAAAATTTAACTTATAACAAGCAAGAATACGAAATATAAGAAACATAACATACGAGAATTTCAATTTTATAAATCATATAAATTTTGAAATATAATAAACTCATTTGCATTAGTGTGGCGAGTACTGCGATGACTATCACTTAAAGTGATCACTACAAATAAGGCTAATATTGTAAGTTAAATACAATTAATTTGTTATTCAAAAGCACTTACATTGCGAATGGTCGATCCTTTGGTTTGGTTTCCGCTCAATACACTTGGCTTGCAGTTGACATGAATCTAAATCTGCCGGGTCTTTGCATTCGTAGCTCCAATGACAAGGAGCCATATTTTGACTAGTTTTACGAGTATCGTTCATGTTTTTACGTTGTACAATCAAATGTCGATTTCTTCCCAATTTGTTTATTAACTTAACATTTCCTGTAATATTGTTAATTTTTCATAACATGAACGGCAAATTATTTTAACATATTGTATTTTTGAAAGTAAAAAATAGTTTCTCAAATATAAAAAAAGTCCTGTATTCTTTATAATCTAAAAAAATTACATTAATAAAATCGTACTATTTTACAAATTAAGCCGATCATTAAATATATGTATTTTCGTATTGATTGTACTCAAATGTCCATTAGTTACTGTCATACCTCGACGTTTTGCTTTAGCTTTCTTTGGTTCCTTCTTTTTAATAGCTTTGTTTCGTATCCTTTTGATTAATACTAAAAAAAATGTGGAATTAAATTAGCATGGTCAAACTATATGATTAAATGGACATTATGTTATGTATTTGTATAAAACTAATTTACCTTTAAAACGAGATTTATTCCCTTCTTTAGAATCGATTTTTACTCTTTGTCCTAATAGAAGATACATTATTATTTTATGCAATCTTTATAATTAAAATAAAACAATATAAAATTATATGTTATGTTTAAACAACCAATTAATTATAACAATTTAGCACTCTTACCATTAAGATTTATAACTTTTTTATGTTTATGTGATGTCTGCTTGGCGAAATTAGTTCGTATTGCTATTTATTTAAATAAAAATAAAAGAAATGCATTAATGTAAACATAAAGGCATGTAGTTATTAAATTATATAATGTCCAACAATAGAAGTCAAACAAAGACATGTAACAGGTTAAAAACATTATTGTTTAAATTTTGACCCCTAGGAAGGGTACCCATCACGCAGGCAGCATTCCCGCGCTGTATTGCAATAGCAATACGCTGCGCAAGAAAGCTGCCTGCGTGATGGGAACCCTTCCTAGGGGTCAAAATTTAAACAATAATGTTTTTAGCTTGTAATTTAGAATAGTTTTTTTTTATTATTATAAAATAATTAATATTAGTTTAAATTATTTAATTAGGTATATTTTTTATTAGTACATTTCTGATTAATTATAAACAATTGTATGTAACAGGTTAAATTGTGCATAAAATTTAGGCTCAAAAAATGTTTACTCTCAATTTTAAATACAGACCGTGAGAGTTGCACTGATAAAAAATTTCTTTAAATCTGCGTGGAGCAGTTTATTTTACTTTAGTCTAAATGTGTGTTTTGTTTTTTTGTTTTAAAATAAGGTTTGTAGTCAGCCAAATTACTCTGACCTTAACCAACAATCTAAGAACTCGACAAATTTCCTACATTTTACACCACGCCGACCACTCATGAAAGGAGCTCGTCTGTTTATCAAGGGATTGCTATCATAAGTGCCTTGGTATTCAAACTTTCTTATTTATATTTTTTATCACTGCTTATTTAGATTTCTTTGTAATTACTGGACCCTGGACTTCTAACCACTACTTCATTTATTGGTACATCGATCAGTACAGGGGTCTTATTCTATAGGTACTTAAGGATTTTGCATTTACCTGGATCTCCAACAAGGGCTAAGCGCTGCAGCGCATCAAGTCCTTTTATATCTTCGTCTGAAATCGAAAGATTTTCAATCGTTTCTATTAACTGTGAAGTAATATCTACTTAAAAAAATTAAACACTTGGAAATTAATTTATTATATCATCTACATTTCACGTAAAACACCCTTGAACCTTTTCATCTTTTACCTTTTAATCTTACTATTCGGCTTGAAGTCATAACTGTAATCAATACATATAATAACACAGTAAATATTTATTGTCTGTCCATTAAATTTTCTTCCAAAAATCTTCTAGGGGGCGATTATAGAAGAGTACCTAACAGCAATAAATTTTTTTTAGTTCAATGCCGTTTACATATACGATTTTAATTTAGATAATGTGAAAATTTCTACTTTGTTTTTTATATCAATAAATACTAAAACACACTATAGTCTCTAAAGAATTTAAATGTAGCAATGTAGGAATGGCAATCTAAAAAGGTCTGGAAAAGATAATTATTAGTAGTTGCCACAGGCGCAGTGGCTAATACATAAACATTACTTTTAGCGTCAAAATCCTTATCACTCAAAAAATAAATAAACGGAACTCACAAAAGCCTTGAAATAATTTATCCGCTAGATCTTGAGGACGCTTCGATGAAGAAACGATTCCTTTTCCTTCTGAAAATTCGAGTCTGTCATTAGTCGAGAGTCGGTTATTCGAGTCAATTATTATAACATTAACAATAAGATAAATAAGATTTTGATTATAAATATTATATTATCATTTTTAAAAAAAAATAGCCAGTGCGAAATATTCTCACCTCCTGGATTTTCCACTAGAAGCCAAGAGTACAATATATTATTGAACGAATAATTCTTTATTTTACACTGAATTAGAATACATCAAAAACTAGTTATATAATTACCAGCAATGTAAAATTTGCCATAAACATAGTTATCGGAATACTACACGGTATTCTAATTTCTATGACCATGTAAGTTTCTTATTATGCAAGCTTTTGTGTAGAGATTAATAGAAGAAAATTTCTATTTATTTGACTCAAGTCCTCACAACTAATAAGCTAATATACCGTTAAAAGAATTATTAGGATTCAGTCTCAATAAATACTAACCTTTCTCAAATAGTTTCTGGGCAACGGGGAGCAGCTCTCTAGCAGTAAAGGTATCACCTATTTGGTACAAATTGAAAATGAGTGATTAGAATGCGTAACTGCCTTTTCAAGGTACTTTTATATTTATAATAGTTACCGAAATATCAATATTTAATACATAAAAATAAAATAAAAACTAAAGGAAAACGAGCGTACTATAAATAAAAATATTTTATGCATTACCAACAGCTAAAGGCCTCTCGAGATACTTCTCTGAAAAAAGTTAAATTACCTTTTTACTACGCTTTTATTAGTTTGGGTTGTTTATTAATTAAGGTAGGGGTGACGAATTTCGTATGTAATAATTGTAGAAAATATTTCATCGATCTAATTTCCAGCTAACCAAAGAAACGTTGGAATTTTTAAAATTAAGATTAAATTAAAAGTACTATTTGTTTATTTCGTATTCACTTAAAAAAATTATGACATCTCACCATCAGTATTTTTATTCACGCTTCCATCGTCTTCAAAATTATAGTCATTTCTTACAATCTTTTTATGACCAGTTTTTGCATTTTCTAAAAAATAATATCATATTAGTAACATTTCTCACTCATGGTTCATTAAGTCAGTACACTTAGAGCTTTAACAATAGAATTTCTTGTATTACAACTTGGGATGGGCCCACTTTTCTTCTGGACTACTTCTGACCTGCGTTTCGTGCGCCCTTATGAAAGTTTCGTTATTTCTTGTTAAAGCTTGTTATTGGTAATTTATTGTTTTGATTTTTGACGTAATATGTTGCTGAAAACTTTTGTAACCATTTGACTAAATATACTACTGGTAACGCTATGCTGATCCGAATATAATCCAATATTGAATAAATAAAAGTTTTATACAAAAATATAATTGGTCATTGAATCTAATAATGATAAGTCAAATGTGTGTACTGAAAACGGTTTTCAAACTTACTGGTATTATTTCTTGTTATTGCTTGAGACTTGCTTACATGTTTCACCCGTGGACTAGCAAAGATCTGTGTATGGAATAAACACGTACATTATTTTTAGGGTTTCGTACCTAGAACGTTAAAACCGGACCTGTCCGTTTGTCTATCACCAGGCTGTATCTCATACTACTCAACTGTGATAGCTAGTAAGATGAAATGTTCACAAATTATGTATTTCCATTGCCGCTTTAAAACAAAATCCAAGTAAAAAGCGTGATGATGGTACGAGCGCGTGTCCGATTCGCACTTGGCCGGTTTTTTAGACTCTATGATAGTCTCCGGTATTCTGATCCTTAATTTAAAAACCCTAGTGATATTTCATGTGTGTCCGCATTCAAGAACGCTCTTTTCATCAGTTGGCCCTATTATAATTTAAAATGTATCTTTTATGTATTTGACGATTTGTTTGGGTCCTATAAATCTGGAAATATTCTTTTCGATAGAATTGATTGGCTCTGTTACTCCTGTGCAGGTTATTGACGTTACAAATTAAAGGAATGAATAATATGCGCTAGTTACGTTTAGTGCACTGTCAGCCAAAATATTTTTCGAGTTATGTTAGTGCGCATCTAAATTATAATCAAAACAATACTTACTAATTCCAATGTAATCACCGTTAAAAAGAAAACAATAACATTCTGCATCCTATACATATCTTTGACTTGCCATGGGCTACAATCACGGGAAAATAATTACTTACGTTAATCAAAATGCAGCGAGCGTGTAATTTATCAACTTCGAGCTCAATAAGGCCGAACGATTGCGATTCAGGTTTGTCACACACAAAGTAATGAGGAAACAAATCTACAACCAAATTGACTATCTGATATCTTGGCGTGGTTCTTTCTATTATCCTTCAATTCCGGCGTTCATATACATACCCAGACATCATGTGAGCGAAAAGATAAATTCTTATATATTCTGTAAAATGATTGGACAAACATAACCGCCCGTCTATTGGTCTTGGGGTTGATTTGTCGCTCTCCAAAATACTTGCAGATCCATACAAAAATATAAATTTTTGATCCCGTGAAAAAAGTAGATTTTATTACTCTGGAAGGTTTTGTTTATTCGTTACATACAAAAATAAAAATATTTATATTAATAGTATGTATAAATATCCGTGATATCTTCATATCGTAGGTAAGTAGTGTCATTTATTTCATATTCTGTAATTTCACGTCTTTCTTTCCGAAGGCACAATACACATTCAATGCACGGCCAAATATGCGATGGACGAACTGAGACAAGATGAAGTATATAATATAGGTTTACTTTTTTTACTTTCTCCTAGTGTAAGTACCACACCCCTCCGGAGGATAGCCGGGTTCGCCTATATTGGTATAAGTATTTTAATGCAACAAAAAGAAACACGCACTGTAGTAAGAAGTTGGTTTTCTGTGTTGTCCATACTCTTGAATGGAGAGAACGTGACTCAAGGGTTTGCACCGCATGCATGTGGTTGCATTTCATTGCCTACATTCAAATAAATATAAAATGGGAATATAAAAAATTAGGCCGTTTTTCAATAAAAAAAAGAATAGGACCATTCCATCTCATCCCCATGGATATCGTACATATAAAGGCGACTAAAGGATAGGCTAACAATCTTGGGATTCTTCTTTTAGGCGACAGACTAGCAACTTGTCAAACAGCTAAACGTGGCCTACCAGTCTTTTTAAGACTGTTGGCCCTGTTTACCCCGCAAGGGATATAGACACAATTATATGTATGTAGGTATGTTTATTATTTATAGGGTATCAAATGTAAAAATTAACCGTAACGCCAAAAATAAATCGCTCGAATAGGATAGATTTTTAACTCAAGTGTAGAATAAAGAGCATAGATGAATATTCCTAGTTCGTTCAGCAGGAGTAGAGACAGAAGGAGGACTATCTCACGATATGAGCACGATCAAGATACAATAAGGAATTAGTGTGCAGCAACTAGATAGAGGATACGTACTAATTTGAAATTATATTTTACTAGTTGGTATTACTTTTATCGCATTGTCCCTAAGACCACGAAATTGTAACTTTAACCTGAAAGATATTGTCAAAATCTTCATCAAAAGTGCGGCGATTTGAAAAAGCACCTTCAATCAATTTAAATCAAATTCAAACGGTACCAGAAATATTCATGATCTTATTATTTTACGATACTGGTGAAAGGTTGCAGCGTGATGACCTGCGATAGATATGCGCCGGCGCTGCCACGGTAGCGACGTTTGTTCCATTGTTGAGCTCGGTTTCGCCATTTAGCACGACTCTCACCACGAGAAAGATGCTAACACCTCACAAATTACTAACGAGTTTCGTAAAGAGCGCCTTGTCGGTTGATCTAGATTCCTTTATTGCATCGCTATGAATTTTTCAACCGGAGATTATCTGTCATCTTCATTGTGCCCACACAATACGGCTATCAGTTAAGGTAAACACGAGTGAAACTTGTATGGGAGTATCAATTTCTGACACATTCCCTGGTATCTAGGATAAAACTTAAAAGGAGACGGACAAGCAGCTTGGTGGCAAGTACGTTGATTTTTGCTTTCGCCAAGCATATTGACCGTTTAAAATTGATGCCAACCCCAAGCCTGTTAGTCAGGCATTTACGTGCTTGCTCCGCGGTTGATGTGATTTTATATTTTTGCAACACCTTGCTGTTCCACCTTGCTGTGCTGGATCAAGCTGCTTGACGAGCGCATCAAATTGCTTGCGCAAGCTACACAAGTCTACATGCTTTGCGACAAGCCAAGCTGCTTGTACGTCTCTATACCCTTTAACGTCATCTTTATGCTCTCGTTTGTCCTGGCTAGCTGTAACCCCCCGGCTACGACATTAAACTAATATGTGTTTATACTGAAATCGTTGAATAAAAAATCGATTCATCAGATTTTTCTCCAGCAAACATAATGAGATATTTTATGTGTTGTTGTGTGATCCACTAAAAGTAACATCGTCTTCCTCGCGTCGTTTGCGGGTAATACGCAATAATGTGCGACTAAATCATAATAACAAGGAAATATGTATGCAATATTAAAGAACTTTTCTCTGAAAAGGACATTCAACGACTTTACCGTGTTATCTTTTTTATGTTCATCTCATCAAAGATGGATGGATGATTTCAAGCCTATATTAGTAACTTTAAAGATTATACAGACGTTTATTTATTTTTTGATGATATGAATTACATAATTCAGAAGTAGAGTACACCGGGGCTCAGGTTGTAGGTGCGCTAATGTTTTACTGAGATTTTCATTTTTCCCCCTACCATGATAAAAAATATTTATCACCCATGAAACGACCACTTCTGTGTTCTATTCAAATAAGAGAAATTAATAAAACTTTATCTTATTCTTCGTTAAGTAATAATAAAGCCGATGTAAGAGTTGCGTTTGTTATTATTTAACAAGAATTAATATGGAAGAATTTACAAAACTAAGTTATGAAGTCGCTCGAGCGATGAGGAGTTTTGTATTTGCGTGCATTATTGCTTCCAAATACAATAGAATGAAGAACAGAACACGAGAGTGGCATACAACAATACGAGCCCCATGTAACCGTTTGCTATACGGAGTGTTACTTCGCGCATGTCGGATACATCGACAAGTTTGTAATAAATTAAACAAGTGAATGAAGATCGAATCTATCCGGAAGAACGGATATCCTAGAGCGGTGGTTGCCCCACCGTCACATAATTTTACGGCAGGCGATAGGATCCACTGCACACCGTCTAGACTCGACGAATACGCTAGACTTGTACTCCGACTACTCTACCGAATACCTAACATTTTAGTAGTTTTAAACAGACTGATCGACCGACGAATCCATCTAGATAATAATGCTGCGGCGCGTTTTTAGGGTACCCGCAGCCGCATCCAGCGGAAAGGGATCTGTGATGATACAACAACGTTGGAAGAGCACCTTAAGTATATCCAAAGTAGATTGGCGTGCTATCAGCCGGGTAGAAATACGATCTGCAGCAGGCAGCGCATGAAATATCCCTCGTTTACTTTTATTGATAGATTTTCGCATTTGTCTAGTTCAATAATGAAAGGCTTATGTAATGTTTATACGTATTATTTAAAATAGATAGGTATACTTCGACAAGTATCAACCTTGAAGTAAATGATGTCATGTTGTTACGCCTAAGTATTTAGCTTTATGATTGCTGTGAATATTCTTCTCTTATTAAACGTTCATTATCAAAGAAATATTTCCAATATCTAATTCCAATATAAAGTTTATGTAGATGTAGGTAAAAATTACATCCAAAACAAGGTCTGTCTGGATATCGATCGACTAAGATGCTGAGTCACCAAATTTTCATTTTGAGTGAGAGATTCTTAAAGTAAAAGTTAACTACCTTTCACTCCAAAATACATGAACATCGATTTGTGTAATCGCAGAGCACTTACCCCAAAAACAATGAACCATCAAACACCACAGAAATGTATCATTACGCAGTGACAAACAAACCAGTTATAATAGTGTAGCACAATAATGTACACACATAGGCGATTGCATTTATTTTCCAATGTTATAAAATCTAATCACTGTTTTTGAATACTGCGTAAAATACTATATACACTTATTTTTTTATTTGCAATATTACCCATTTAACCAAAAATAATAATGATACCTAAAAATAGCTATACGGTGGCAACGAAATCAATTTAGATAAAATTTATATATTAATACTTTCATCAAATCGTATTTTAAAAAGTAATATTTTATGTAAAAGGGTAAATCCTAGTTTTCTTGAAGCGTAGTTGAGATATCGGTTGTCGCGAGAGCTCTTATCTCTAAACGATATCAGGACATCTCGGCCTGCTTTCACAAAGGGAATTGAAATCCACAAGCGTCTTGTCTGCCAAGTGGCTAACAGTGGCTTAACGAGTGTCACCGCGTAACCTAGACGGCATTGTTGAGAATTTCCATATTATGTTAAGCTCCTGACCTAGGCTTTGCTAGTGTGTAAATAAAAACCTTACATAAGAAGTGTTACATATAGGAAGGTTACTTTGGCATATGTATTACAAACTCCCTTGAATACTGTAAAAAAAGTATCATCCAAATCCATTTGGTAGTTTGCTATAAACCTTGCTGACAAGCGCGACTCATATTTTTACTAACATAGAAAATATTTTTTTTGTAATAAATAAACAATACACATTTCCTATTTTTAAGATAAGAAATTCTTGAAATTTGAAATGTGAAAACCAAAATACATAAGTCAATTTAATAATAATAATTCATTTATTTATTCATTCATTCACGTACTGCGTATATGTAGAATATCATCCTAAATTACTTAGACTTGTACGTGATAGTAAATGTAAGTGCAAGATCTGGAAATAATTGAGGAATATTGATTCCTCAAATACAATATGTGTCAACGTCTAGTAAGTACAGAAGGTTGGATCATATTCTCATAGCTACACGTTTTTGCTTGGCAACAGTCTTTCCATGACCCTTGGTTCCCAGGCGGCACGCTGGTAGCGACAGCTGCGTCCGGATGTTTTGACGTCACAACATACGCTGTATGCACCACACAAGTATTCCCTCTATTATATCACGTAAATTAATCAACTTTTAATGCTAAGCTTATTGTTATTTTGCGATTTAATAGCGAGTTTTTAAAAAATAAACTAGAAATCTGTCATAATCCTTTGTCCCTCTGGCTAAGAATACTTTTCATTTACCTCATTACCGTAATAAGGCATTCGTTACGTTAGTAAAATTATCTTTAAGGAATCTAAACTAAAAATAATCTTTTATAGGTGGTTCCTTTCTGTGAAAGATTCCGATTAAGTATCATGGTGTGAAGTGAAATTCGATTACAGTTGACAGTATTGAATTAAATGTGTCAACAAAACCCTTTATAACCATAATACTTATAATCCTCGTATTCACATTACATTCTCTTTTCAACATTAAAACTCAGTTCTCGTTCCACACTTTTTCACATATGTGAATTTCGAATAATTTAATTATACTGCTACCGAAAGAAGATATTTTTTAAAATTAAATACACTTAACATATTAACTTAAATTGGGCAATGAAATAAATGATTTATAAATTCAAAAATAAGTTTCTATATTTCGAGTCATTCAGATTCGATGAAATCAATGACCATTTATGAAAAAAGTACCTATAAACTATCCTTAATGTAGATAGTAACATTAAATATGTCCTTCAAAAATGCGTGGGCATGACAGCATATACATTTACAAATTACACATTTTGCATTAGTATGTAAATTTAATTAACAAGACACTTATATTCTCGCCACAAATACAAATACTTTAAAGTCACACTATGGAACGTTTATTTAATTACAACGTGATATCATAATATTTTTCTGGTGTCATGTTAATTTCAACTCATCGAATTGAGTGCAAATTGAATGAGTTGCATAATCCGCATCATTCTGTGCTGTAAATACATAATCTACTTTCTGCAATCGATACAACGATCGAAACTTTCGATGACGAATAAAAACACATTTCACAACCAGTAATTCAGATTTTTTATACATTAATGACACTGGAAAAGCATTGTTTCTGACACTTGTTCCAAAGTTGAACAGCTCTTAAACGCTTCCTCCTTAACTGGATTCTGACAAAGCGGATTACAATCAGTACCAGTGCCATGAAGGAGGCTTGAGACCCCAACTGAAGCTGAGATCGCAACACCCTCAAGGGCCCTGCAGATATCGATATATATTGCAAAAGCAATGCCCGGCCCCCTTTTAGCTTAGCACTCAAGGCAATGTTAGGGGCTTCGTTTGAAACCACCATAAGGAGTATAGGTTCTCATGTACATATCAATGTATCTGTCAGTTTTAAAGACAAAGAAATGCTTCGAAACTTGAGATTCTTCTTATAAGCTGTGTTAGAAATAGAACACTAACGTGTTCGATAAGTTCTTTGACTATTATCTTTGCCTACACCCTGATATTATTATGTGGCACACACATTAAATACACTTATACACACGTATGTAAAGGAAAAGAAAGTTCAAACCTGTCTATTAACCATATTCATGTAAGGAAGCAAACGATTTTTGATGAATCTTAAATACCCTTATCAAACGTTGCATTTATATTTCAAAAAACATGGGCGTTACCGCAAGCAAATTACCATTTATCTATATCTATATTAATAAAAACATGCTACATCAATGAAAAAACTAAGATTATTCCAACGTTGCTAAAATCCTAAATGGGGATCGTATGTATGCTTAATGTATATCGATACACTAATAAACTCCATAAGTTATCTGTTTTCGTGACATTACGATAGTAGTAATAAATTTTCATGGGAATTTTTACCCCGCAGTATTCGAGAATCCTCATTGAAGAAGCCCTTGGCTGAGAGCCAAAAGACGGGTAATCCTGGCTCAGAGTCAGTACATATTTGATACCTACGGCCCCGCTTTATCAGCCTATTGTATATTGGCCTATATGCACTGCTGGCCGAATGTGCGATGCATTTTATATTTATTTGTCTAAATAGCAAGAAAGTATCAGAAAAATCATAAATTACATTCTCTACGTTCTGGGAAATAGATCGTGTATCTACAGTTGCTTACTGCTTACAGAGTTCTGAAACTGTTCGTTCTCCCTTAATTCTTCCTCATCATTACATATTATAAAGTATTTCTTTGTCTGTATTCTTATGAATTTAATCACGAAAATTGTTGATGGATTTAGTTGCTGTTTGAAAAGTTTGAGGGGTTTTTGAGGAAGGTTTGTATCTGTATATGTTATCCGTGCAAAGTCGGGAAGGGTCGCTAGTAATGAATAAAGAATTTATTGGTGTGGTAATATAGCCATGGATGCAAAGCTGCGAAATGAAGTAAGTATAGCAAACACAAATAAAATACATAATTTTTTTACACAAGCTGCGAAAATATGTTACAATGAAAACGAATAAAGGGAAAGGCAGTGTAGCGCGCATATTTGATAAAAGCAGGTGTCACATGGGGCTTTCCTGAGTGCCGAATGCCCGAAGCGCAAGCAGAGCGACTTCAACTGTCACAGGAAGGAATAAATTTCTAGTCTAAATATAGTGTTTACGTTACTTGTTATCGCTACTATAGCTAAAAGTATAGCGCACAGTGAAAACGATAGAAGTGATGAAGTGGTTTTGCCATCTGCCACACGGCATATCTAAATTTTACCGTTAAATAATTTAAATGTCTTAAAATGATATTAGTAGAAATAGTCAATACCTCAGCCAACAAGCTGAAACTTCTTTACGGTTGGTTAAATTTGCTAATAGAGAGTTACAATTTCGGTATACATAGACTTCAAATATTAAGCTTACTTGCTTCTCATTCATTACCTAAATCCGAATTTTCCAGTGATTTTCATATTGTATAACAATAATATAATAGAAAACTTATTCTCTATCCTAATTTTAACGAGCTTTAAAATTAACATAAGAAAATAAATTCGAGATTACACCGTGCTGAAAAAGATTAAAAATACATGTAGAATATTATAATTAAATTAAAATACCTAACAACACTCGAAGAGAACGCTCTAATCCTGCCACTACGGACGACAAAACAAACCGCTATTACTTTTTATGGACTCGAAATGCCTCGTCCCGTTAGGCACGCTCAGTTAGGATAATGCAGTGGACTTGTAAAATAACTTTTATGCCAAAACTTGTTCTATTCTGATTATACTATTCTAGTCATTTATGCCTAACATAATCACACAATAAGTTCTGTTCTGTTCTTTTTCAATAGACATCAATTAAGGACTAGACGCAAAGTAAATTCGCTTACGTCTCACCATCCAACCCAATCGATACACCTGGAGTGCACTCCTTAATTGCTAAATTTAGGCAACGACCCCCTTCCAGAGCTCCGTTTACATCCACGTAAGGCGTTTAATGACGATGTTCCGCGTTCATTAAGTAGAAATGTTGGCATTTTGTCACACGTCTGTGAAATGCTAATTTTATTCCTGTACACTCAATATAGGCCTGTCATTGCACCTTCGCTTTGCTTTTTCCGGCGTCAGAATCGTAAACATTGTCGTTTGTTTATGTTGATCGCTGATCCCTCAAAATTGGCCTTTTCCGAAGTCCGTTACTATGGAAAGCCTTGGAACGTTGCAAATTGGGTCAGTGTTTACTATGAAGAATTTTATGCTTTATTGGCTGCTGAAAAAGCTGCTTGAGGGAGATACGAGGCTGACTGACATATTGAGCACCTTATTCGCGCTCGGATAGATCGGACATTTTGCAATTCGATGATAATTTTCGTTCGTATATTTTCACGTTACAAAATAATTTACAGTACTTTTATATATAAAATTAACTTTGTTTAAATATTTTATTTTAATACTTTCCTTTTATTATTTATAGTGACATCCTCAAATAAGTATAAATAATTTACCGGAAGCTTTATTTGCAGTATGTGAACATTTGACGCCGCATGAAATGCCTAAGGGAAATACAATATGTTCATCAGATAGTATCGATGATTATTAGTAGACCGTCAGCTCTGGCGACTGTAAACTGTGAAAGTTCAGCACCGTATAAAATTAAAACTGGGCAGAGGAACCCTCGTCAAATTATAAAGGGAGATTAACCCTAAACACTTGCCAGCGTTTCACTTTATTACTTTTAGTTTGCTTTTATGTAGACAATAAATTGCAGTATCAAAATGTTATCACTACTTTGAGAAATAAACTGGACTGGGACTATTGAAAAGCTATTAAGATTAAACGATTTCGACATCTAAGTAAATACGGTCTCTGTTAATTTATCTCTTAATAAATATACTTATAGTGTGTTGCGAATCAAAGATGAGACTGAAGTTAATTTATTTTCACTTGTTCCAGATTATGGGTATTGGCTCAATAGAGCGCAGAACTTAAAACATAATCTACAGATCTTATCCAGGTAACTTACATACTACTTACAGTAACTTTCATTTTTTCCTTGACCAATCTTGACATTAGTTTAATGAACTCAAATTCAAAAATTTTATTTATTATTATGGGACACTTGATATCACTTAATAATTGTCATATCTCTTGATTTCGAAACTTTGGTTAAGACTAAGTTTACTGCCGCTTCCAAAACGTCAGTGCAGACTCAATATATATTATATTTGATTATGTGAAAAACTGTGATTACGTGACGCACCCTAGGCTCCTCTCCTGAGAGGTGTGTGTTTAAGCGGGACTATAACACTTCAATACTCACCTCTTAGAAAAGGAGCCTAAGGTGCGTCATTGATTAGCAAGATCCTAATTTGTGAATGGTTTCCACACGAAACGACCCCCATCTGACCTCCGCAACCTGGTCAGGGGAACTTAACCCTTATTGTTGTTTGTTGATAAACACTGATACTTACATAAAATATCTCAATCGTATAGGTAGGTAACATTTCATTACATTAAAAGCACATATGTAGGTAGGTACATACGAGTACATAATATTGGATCTTATACAATTACTTGTCTAAATTAATAAATACAATTTAATTTGGTTCACTGACATAATGTTTGTGAACAGCCTGGTCAAGTCAAACAATATTAGATGTAATTCGCGCAATGTGCTGGATAATAAAGTCTGATTAGCAAAGTTTTGAACAGAGAGTGAAAATACACAGTCTCGAATACTTTTTCCAATAAGACATGAAATAATTCACATTACAGAGTGGTGGAAAATAAAAACAAATTTATGATTCTTTTCACGCAGCCGTGTACTAGTGGTATTTTTTGTCACAAGCTTTCTTATTCAGTTATATGTTTGTTCTAGTGAGATAATACGGTCTTTTTAAAATTGTGTGGAAAATGTTAAGATTACATTTTTAATATTCTTGCGGTTTGCATAACCTATGAAAAATTATACCACGTACTCATGTGTTACTTTCACAAAATAAAATACTAAAAAAAGAACAGTTGACACCAACTTCTGTAGGTATTCTGTGATCCTGGATACTAGATGACAGTCAAATAACAAACACTCGTAACAAACGGCGAACCCTACTTCAATTACTTTCCAATTTTTTCAGAGATTAAAATTGATTAAATATAAAATAATTTAATTTGACGTTTCTATCCTTTGTTATATAATAATGTTAACAAACGTCGAGACAAGCTTAGAGCGAATTCTGCCTCGGCGCGTTTATCAGCCAGCTCCTGCTAAGCTGCCAGATTACATTACCCCCTTTCATGACAGGTCACTAGTACCAATATCTAGGTCATGCAGCAGTTTGTATAGCGACCTATTGTTCAATCAATATGTTAACAATGCCTACTAAATTTGCACGCCTAGCCATATTTTATGAATTGCCTGTTTGATGCCGAATCGATGTTGACACGGTTTGTGTAATATCGAGTTGGTTAATTAATTGATTGTATGTTTCACCTTAATTAAATTGTATTGAGTAGAATTAGTGTTACACAAATAATGATTGTTTCGATAGGAGGCATAATACCTAATTATTCTAATAATATAACATTATTTTCTAAATAGGTGTAACCTGTTTTAAAGTCTTCAGAATTCGGTAGGAATTTTGAAATAATTTGTATACATTTCGTTAGAATTCACATTCATACTCATGTACTCGTACATGTTTTTCGTAGGTCGCGATCGTAGGTGGACTGTGGTATCTCGCATGTGTCTGAAACTGTACGATACAATCTTTTTTATCTTCCAACGGCAACTGATTTTCGTAAGCGCCGGCAATTTAGTGAACAATGCACGCATTGTTTCCCAACGCGATTTATTTAAAGCTTTCACCACAAAACGAAAGTCTTTGCTTACGAATTGGAAATACGAGATCGGCACTTGGAGCTTTCGTTAGCTTCTGACCGGCTGATACTATCACCAATGGCTTTTTACGGAAAGTAGGTATTACTTTTTTTTACAATAGCAATTTTAAATATTTGTACATTCAAATTTTATAACTAATAATTTATAGGAAAAGCACCAGTTGTCTCCAGGATCGATTTTATTTCTTTGATTAATCGATTTGCCTTATTGAAATGTAATTTATTAAACAAGTTCAGGAATCGAACTTGTTTAATAAATTACATTTCAATATTTTGGATCAATTGAGATCCAACTACGCTTAAAGCGAAGATGTCCACAATTACCTACAGAACGTGCTATGAAGTCCAATGAAATTTTGAATGCTAGCATAGAAAACCTTAGAAGTGAGTTTGGAATTAAAGTACATACCTATCTTCTTACAAGTTCTCATAATGAAAGTTCCTGTGATATATGTATTTTTTTTTTTACTTCTGAACTGAAAATAATCATCCAAAAATTTTAACATCTACTATATAGTAATCGTACTATCAAAATATACACTAGGATTTGTCGAATTAAACTGAATTTACTCATTGCTTATGTTCTTAAGAAGTAAATTATTATTTAATCAATACTGGAACCCGCGCTTCGTCATCTCTGACGTGAAAATTCTACATTTATTATTCACATTGAATTACTCAAGTTCTACATTTTTCACCCCTGAGGAGCTCTCATGTCCTCTTATTTATTCAACACGACTCCTTATTTAAGACGTCCAATAATTTTTGCCCGTTAATAATAAATATAGCCTGGGAGTAGGCAGTTACATTTTATAGCTTTATTAAATGGAATCAATAAATTTTCTCTTTCTTAATTAAGCACTACCTATAAATTATACGTTGTTACGTGTAATAATTACGTTTAATTTTTTAATATTTTTTTAACGATATTATTTTTACAAAAATACGCATACAAACAATTTTATTTTATGAAATGCACATAAACAAATCATCTTTCGCGTTGTTTTTTTTTCAACATCAACATTTTCATACAATTTCAAAACAAGGTGCACTTTTGGCTCCTGCATGTAAGTGGAATCACATGTAAAATTTGAGCTAGCCGGCGCCCTCGCACTAGAGGGGAGTCTAGTTCACCGTACATGGCAACACTCGTCTTTGATATACGCCTTTTGATGTCTGCTCTCGTTCCACAATGCCAATGTTTACTTAAGCACCTGAAATAATTTTGCTCTTCCATCACAAGAAGATTAATATAGCACATAAAAATGATAATATTAAAAAAAATCAATAACAACAATGGTGGCATAACCAATCTTAGTTTGTTTACGTATACGCATTAGTGATATAAGTGAATATTTGTTTACGTATACGCATTAGTGAATAAGTCGAATATGAATGATCCCTGATGTAAGATACCAGTTGCAGTAATTTCTTAACCTTCCCACTTCTAAATCGTGGTCACAGGCGAACCCAAGGAAGCTGCAAGTGGAAGTGGAACGCTAGTAATTTCATCCGTAATTATAGAAAAAAATATTTATTTCACTTATATTTGTCAAAATCTGTTGATAAAATTAATATCAGAAACAATATACCTATTGTGTAATTGCTTGTGCTGCCATCTATACTAATTCATTAGTTTAAATAGTGTATACTCTGTGCACATACTTCGTTTGTTAAAAAAAAAAGAACAAAAATAAATGACAGTTGATTTCGTGTAGCATTCAAGTGGTTTTATTATAGGTTATGGGCAATCGTTTTCGCTAATATTTCGCAGTATTTAGTAGTTTATAACAAGAATTTTGGACATTTACAAATGTTATAAACAGTTTACTAAGCGTAATAATCTGCTACGTAACAATTCGAACAGTAATTTGTGAACATTTTTGCATAGTGACTGACCGGTGTGTGGTGTACTGTGTGGACAATGGCAGCGGCAAATTATATTGTCAATGTGCCGAAATTGCGTGGACGAGAAAATTATAGTGAATGGTGTTTCGCAGCCGAAAATTTTTTAGTCTTGGAAGGCATGAAACATTGTGTTATTCCAGTGACAGATAAAAAAATAGAAGTGGCAGACGACGAAAAGACAAAAGCAAAGTTAATTATGACTATTGACCCGACCTTATACGTCCATATAAAGACAGTAAAATCATCGAAAGAACTTTGGGAAAAACTCAAACAATTATTTGATGATAGTGGTTTTACGCGACGAATTAGTCTACTACGGAATTTAATTTCTATACGCCTAGAAAACTGCAGTTCGATGACATCCTACGTTACTCAAATTATTGATACAGCGCAGAAACTAAGTGGGACTGGATTCGAGATAAATGATCTGTGGACAGGATCATTACTGTTGGCGGGTTTGCCAGACCGTTAAAACTATAGCATTATCTAGTAGTGAGGCCGAATACATGGCTATGACTGAAGCTTGCAAAGAAGCCATTTATTTAAAGAATTTACAATTTGAGATAACAAAAATAATATATAGTATTGATCTCTATAATGATAATCAAAGTGCTCAAAAGTTAGCGTTTAATCCTGTATTTCATAAACGGACAAAGCACATAGACATAAGGTATCATTTTTGTAGAGAATGTGTATCTAAGAAGATTGTAAATTTAAAATACTTGTCAACAGCTGAGATGCCTGCTGATCTGCTTACAAAAGCTTTGTGCTCGATAAAACATTATAAGTTTTTAAATAAATTAGGCATTCAGATTGTTTAACTATTATTATTGTTTATATTGTTTAGATATAGTGGCGGTGTTGATAAAATTAATATCAGAAACAATATACCTATTGTGTAATTGCTTGTGCTGCCATCTATACTAATTCATTAGTTTAAATAGTGTATACTCTGTGCACATACTTCGTTTGTTAAAAAAAAAAGAACAAAAATAAATGACAGTTGATTTCGTGTAGCATTCAAGTGGTTTTATTATAAAATCCTAAAGAAATTTTTAAAATAGTTTTTGTACCTAGATAAACTCGGAGATGTTATTTGTTCGCAAATTTTGTAGTTATTGACGCATTCATCAATTTGGAAACATTGAACCACGACAGAGGGTTAGGAACAGTAAACCCTCGTCAATTTATGGTTTCTTATTATCATTTGTTATCCTTTAACATAGTTATTGATTTAGCGTAAGTAAGTACTTGGATTTGAGTCGAGAGGTCCCGCGTTCAATCTTCGCTCAGGCTTTGATGGGAAACGAACTCTTCGGATTGGCTTTCGGGTCTATTTGAAAATAATTATTATTGAGCTAGTTACCCATAACATAAGCTTCTAACTAAATAATACAATTATTTTTATTTAACTACGTTTGTAACAATATATACTAAATATATTGTTTACACATAACACCTGGGGAAGAGAAAATATGAAGCAATTACATTGTTAATTACAAATGCAATATAATGAGATAGCTGAGCAATTGTCGTCAGACAGTAGACGCCTTGCATTTCGTGTCAAAGAGCCAACTCCCAGCGCAGCGCCTCACTGACGGCGCCATAAAAACTTTTACTGTCCCATTCCATGATGCCTCCGTCACTTTTATAGCCGAAAGCTCGCTCTCAAAATGTTTATCGTGATTCGCGAATCAACATACAAATCTAAAATTACTGCAGGACTCATTTGAACTAGAGTGTTATGTGTTCTCATATGTTTGTGAAACTATTATCTATTAATTGCTTGTTTTTCTGATTTCAGTTCTTTGTTATTTTTTTTTTTGTTTCCAACGGTTGGGGTGACAAAATACAAATAAGCTTATTCTTTATTAATATGTTTTACTTTGAACACTGAACCTATGAATTGTACTTAGTAAGCTTCTCCTAAAATTTAATAATTCATAGATTTCAAAGATTTGGAAATATTACAAACTATTAATGTTGGACCTATCCTCCGAATTATAAATCTGTGGGCCACTTTAAGCCCGAATGTATTAACCATTTTCAAACATTACCTTTTACATATCGATTCATACAACGATATTTTGGAAATTCTCAATCAATTCGATTCCAAACTTTGAAATGCTGATTGTTATAGTTTCGGAAGATGCCATTTTAACTTCGTTCGGTTCACGGTTCGCCGATCGATGTAAACTCTATGTAGGATTAACTCAAACAACATTTAGCTAACTTCCATCTCTATCAACTACTTGCACGTTCATATTTCTATCCCGTTCAGAGAAAATTAAACGATTCGATTAAGCCTCGAAATGCAAACTAGATGCTAATAAAATTATGCCATAAGACTAGTTGGTACGCTTAAAATTGTTAACTTAGTATTTACCGAGCGAAAATTTTGCAGGTAGTACTAGCCACTTCAATAAAGAGCGGTATCTAGCAAGGTTCTAGATAGAGCCACTCCACCTCTTACCCAAACGTAAAAGGCAACTAAGGGAAAGCCCAATAAACTGGAATTCTAATTGTAGGCGGGAGGCTAGCAAACCGTCACTATTTAAATTTAAATTCCATCATTAAAATGCATACAGTTGAACGTTGCCTTTCAATCTTTTTAAGACTGTTGGCTCTGTCTACCCCGAAAGGAATATAGACTTGACTATATGAATGTATTCCCAAAATGTGTTTTTAGTCTCAAGCAGTCTCTCGAATATAAAAATTGGAAAACCTTTTACAGATTTTATACTAAAGAATTTTTTTGAGTAAACAGGCTTTTAGATTCTGACAGTTGAGAATCTTCTATACCTAAAGAATAAATTTGCCGATGCTGATCAATATTTAGTTAACATTGTAGTTTTCAGACTCAACATATTTAAAAAGAAACGTTAATTTATCTTTGCTTCGTAAAATATGATTAGATTATTAAGGTAGACGTTATAACAATTTTACGTACCTAGATTTAAGTGTATAAAATATATATATATATATAAACAAACCTTTATTTTTGGTTCCAATTTAACCCTCAGAGTGTCAATTAAGTTACAACGTTACTCGAATCACAGGCTAAGTTCGAAAGAAACCAAGTGAATGTCATAATAAATGAATCCCGGTTCATTATTGTATTTAATTGACTCTACACCGAGCGTTCGTAAGCCTTCCACAATGACGATGCGGATATTAGCCTTTTTCAGCTTATTATTGTTCGAAGAAATTCCTCGTTTTGTTTTTGTTACGAGTTCAGTATATTTTAGGGTTCAAAAGAAGCTCTTAATTAAAAAGTAACTCTTAGAAGATCACTGTGTAAACTGGAATACTTTCAAAATGTCTACTTATATGTATACATACAGTCACGTCTATATAGACAGAGCCAAGAGTCTTGAAAATACTGATAGGCTATGTTCAGTTGTTGGGCTTATTGATAGAATTGAGATTCAAATAACGACAGGTTGCTAGCCCATCGCTTAAAAAAGAATCCCAAGTTTATAAGTATACTTCTTAGTCGTCTTTTACGACATCCGTGGGAAAGAGATGGAGTGGTCCTAACCATTTTTGTTTTGGTGCCGGGAACCAACACAGCACCAATGTAAGCAGCAACACAAATTTCTAGTTGGGTAGAATACATTGAAATTATATTATAAAGATGAATGATTTCCAATACCGCTACTTTTGTTTTTCAGTACGTTTTATCGGCACAATGAAATAAACAACGCACCTGTTAAAATTATTACTTTCAACAAACGGCCTCTCTTTTTATTATTCAGCTGTCATGAATTTGTATGTTTTATCACCTTTGTTCGAATTTTGTATCGAACAGAAAAAATATAACATCGGTAACGTTAAATGATAAAGAAAATAGAATCCTTGACCTACTTTGCTAAACCAGTGTTTATAGCGCAATCACATACTTGAAAGCCAAATCCTTAAACCAATGCGATCGAAGATCCCTTATTTGTTTACTAGATCGCAATTTCATTCGAAACTAGCAAATATAGGGTTCCGAAAATATTTGAATTCGTCTTAAAAAATGTTAATATTATAATTATTGCTTTTTACTATTATTCTCATATTATAAACTATTAGCTTTTGTCTGCGGCGTTACTTGCGCGCTTTTTGTTTCTCGCCGCTGCTTGCTTTTATGCTGTATTTTAATAAATTCATGAATCTCCTTCTTCTGTTATATTATTTAATTCAATATCTTTTAACAAATTATAATAAGTTGCAAATTGCAGAGTAAAATAAATGAAGTATTGCCTCATTACGCCGCCTCTCCAACAATGCTACATCTCAATTAATTCTATACCTTTAAAACCTACTGCTGACCCAAATGCACTTTTGTCTTGTTTTTAGTTCATACAAAGCTCGTTTAAAAAGGAGCAACAGGAGTTAAACGGGTTAACACACATGGACGACTCTAATAGCTCTCTATCCATTGTCGGGTGCTAACTGGGACACTACACATTGGCAATAGCACGAACTGCCGCGGGTAGTACCTGCAAACCTGCATTGTATTCCAGAATTGTTTATTTTACGTATTGTTCTGGACTGCTGACCTCTCTAAGATGAAAGTAAATGTAATGACAGAATCCTTGGATTTTCCTGAATATTGAATCCATTGTCTTTTATTTTATCGCCTATTGTTGTGGACTGTGTGTAGAGCGGTGCAGGCGCACGGACGTCGCTATTGTTTAATGAGATGAATAGCGCCAACAAGGTATCATTGATGGTAATTATTCTTGTGCCAGTTATAAGCCGTAAAAAAAAATTACACACGATTAGCACAAATCTCAGTTTTTTTTATAAGTCACGTTATTTTTCCAATTTATTTTAAAACATGTGTATCTGCACTGGTAAAAAATGTGAGATTTTTTTGACACTTACTCAAAAAATTACGTCTTAAAAAATAATCTTGCAGTTTCTTAACTTTATAGCCGCTACCAATATATTGACCGAGATGGTTCTTCATACTAAGTTTATATTGAATTTATCCCGAATGGGATACAAGATGTAGGTCGCGTGCCGGAGATGCTTTGTTCCGACTACTACCGTAAATTATCCACATTCTTGCTCTCCTTCATAACTCTCTCTGTATCGAAGCCTACTGTGTATCCGAAATTGAAAACGAATAATACTCTCCTAAAAAATAATTTTCACGTTTTTAGTCAAACATTACCTATTCAGCAATTCTTCATTGTTTGTTTCCACAGTCATATAGTATCTCGGAATATTCCGCCCACCCAAATATATTTAACTCGGTTACAAGAACCACACAACAGGTGCAAATAGCAACCTAGTGTCTTCCAAAACGTGTATGTCTGCGTTGACGTAAAGATGTCAAGCCTATTCAAAAATAAGTAGTAGTAAAAATATTTGTGTCTCATGTAATTGTCACTGTACACTTACAGTTAATTATTATTTACATACAAAATTTAGTATAAAATAAATGGGATTATCCTGTTTAGCAAGATTGTGATAAACTCTCCTGTAAATGATTTATATTCTGAACGGTTTAACCGTTCAGAGCCCCCTGCCTGTCTCACATTTTGCCGGTCATAAAGAGCTTTATTACAGCCACAGGTGTGGCGTGAAAAGCCGCAATTCTGACCGATCGTAAACGAGCTTTTATGTATATTCTGGCAACTCAAGGGAACTCAAACCAGGACTTTAAAGCGACTGTCCCATTGTCCGACCGATCCAGTGCCGATAAACCAATTCGATTATACAGAGTTGCAGAATTACTCATTCAAATGATTTGCAAACAGATCGTTTTCCATGTGGGTCATCCGTATCCGTGCTACTGGGACACAAATTAATGCGAAACTAGATCACTCGTCTTCCAATAAGAACGCTTTTTGTATATTTATGGCAACTGAACAAAATATGTGTAATAAAAAGGACAAATGGATGTGTACCTATAAAGGTTATTTTTACCCACAGTAAATAATTTTATGTTTTTCCGATTCCATAAAATAGAAGTATATTTATTTACCCCTTTTCTATCACATTATTTTTTAAACCAAGATAGTTAAATCGCCTCAATACGACAAGAGCTCATTATTGTAATTTAATTTTAAATATCAGTTCTTGTTGTTGCATGAATAGCAGAGCATAATTAAAATGTAACATTAATTTCCAAAAATAATATTTTCAGCATTGACTTTTCCTCTCGCGGGCGAAGTTCATTACCAAATAATGAAACTGAAAATTTCGGATATTTTCATGCTGGTGTTTTTTTTGTTTCAGGTTTCTGGAATGATCCAATCTAACAAACAACAATACCGACCACCCGACCGAATGAATAGGTGAGTTACTTAAATTATGTACTTACATATTATATTAGACTACATTTAGCTATCTTAATAATAAACCATTTATTTTTGTAAAAAAAAAAAACATTCAACGTCTGCTACGGATCATCGTAAACAAAAAATAAAAATATTTTATTTTAGTATTTTTTGCATGAATGAATGTTTCTCTGAATCGCTGACAATCCAATATTAGAATTCTTGTATTAAAAGAACATACAATTATTAGGAGTAACTTAAAGACAAAATTTAAATTTTAAGGAATCCAAATAGGTCAAAATATAAACGGTATTGTCCGAATATACATTTGATTTGTCTTCGACACTTCTGCAAGTGCCTTTAATAATAAAAGGTTAATGGCAAGATCGCGTGTGTGGCCAAATTATCACCAGCTCTTCACACGATACTACATAGCAAATGAAAGCCCGTCACTAATATTGCTTGTAATCCACTTAAAACTCCATTCTATCTTGTTAATGTTAGTCATTAGTGATTAACATGCAAGCTTTATGCTCGTCAATACAATTTCCACCATAACTTATGCTTCTGGGGCTGGGTATTGCGGCATATCATGATTGCGAGAAGATAATAGTACCTACTAACATGCTTAAGAAGAATTTCATATTATCCTCTTTAGAGAGACAAATAGCTTCAAAGTAGGTGCTCTTAAATTTCCATCGTGGCTCATTGTCTATCTATCGCAGGAGATGTCGCAATTTAAACGCTACAACGCTTCCACGCTGAAATGTTCTCAACTGGCCATCTATCAAGCTCTTTGCGAATAGATTGCTGATTAAATTGTTGAATCACCTCCTTTATTTTGGATAGAAATGTTGAGTGCTTCTAAAGATTGTTTTATTTTAGAATAAATTTATTATCTTGTATTAAATCTTTCGAATACTGTTTTTGGAGAGATTTTTTCTACCAAAAAGTTTAATTATGACCAATATAGTATACTAGCTTTTAACCGCAGCTTCGCCCACGCGGATTTAGCACCATCTACAAAAGAATGCAGGTTTCTTGCAAATCCCGCGGAATCTCCTTCTCCAAACTTTCAAGAAGATTGGTTAAACAGATAAAGCGTACAGAGGTTTTTCTTAGTTACCGCGAAAACAATTGAGATTTTTTACTTTGTTATTATAGCTACCAACGTTTGAAAAATTGGTAAAGTGGCTTAGTAGGTAATATTAGTTTTCGTGAATCAAAACAGCAAATGAGTCTGACAACATAATTTCGTGTATCATCCATCTTATAAATAAATAAGGACCGTCCTCAACCGTATTTAGCCGACGCAAAGATGTGGAAAGCTCGTGAATGTCCAGACATTAATGGATGGTCTGCTCTTTTTCAGGTCTAGGGCGTGAGATGGCACGCGCGGGCATGCTGCATAGGGGAGGAAAAAATGGAGCAGAGTGAGTACTAGCATCAACTCGTTATTATCATCGTCCGCTACTACAAATTTATTTTACTACTATAGTTAAGTGTTGTTCTCGCTATAAATTGAGGCAATTTCCTTTCTTGAAGTTGGTTGAAAGTTCATAGTTTTCAATTGACTAAGTATTCCTATATTTATGAAATATTCTTTAATGTATTGAAAATCTCCCAAACTTTGTACTATTTTTATTGTTGGAGAATTATAACTATTTCTAGAGCACAAGATCTTGAATCTTGAATCACAAAGATCTCAGAGGACCATCCATAAAAATGTATCTTATATATTATCATATCTACCATATTATATGATTTGTTACTCGTTACACATTGTTCTTTAGAAAACAACATTGTTCCGTCGTCGCTAACACGAAAATAACATATATCTCGTAGAAAGACACACGTTATAATAATAGAGTGTATTTTGCGAAATGTCAGCCTACGTCCCACTTACTCACAGATACATGATTCAGCACTTAACTTAATTGACGCATTACTAACATGTAAAGTAAATTCAAGCCTCTTTGGTTGACATATTTCAAGAAAAAGTCTTTACTCCTTATGTCCTTAATAATTGCTTAAGAATGTCATATATTATACAAAAAATTCACGCAATAAAAGTACTGCTAGGTGAACCCATGTTAATTTAAAACTTGAAGCGACACGTGTCTCTATTGTAGTTTATTTTGTATTCGCCATAAATAGAGCCACATAAATATAGATTGCCGCTTAGTAGCGCCGCGCACGATTGCCCTTATCGCGCGGTACTCGCGAGGGCGCGGCGGAAAGGGCGGCGGAGCGAGCGGGCGTCAGGTGCAGCTCTGATACCACAATTACTTATTTTCATAATTTTAATACCAGTCCTGCCGTCATGGCTTTTTCTCGCCTACTGACGAATTCTTGCTTATTATTTATGCAACACAATGGGTCATGAAATGGTTTTGTAAACATTAAGCAACTCTCTTAAAAAAGTTTTTAATTTTGGCAAACTTTTAACAAGGGAGCGTAATGGGTATCTTGGGGTTTAAAAGCATTTCGAGTGAGCAGTATTAAATAGAGCAAGTTTGTTAGCAATGCATCCTGTCTGAGCGGCGCGGTGTAGCTCTATACGTCTTGTCGTTCCACGTCGAACTTCACAGACAAGTCCCGGCGGAATTGGAATGCCGCCTTCCTTTGGTGTGGTTCGCATTCATTAGGGATTTTAGTATTGTCAACCTGCCAATTCCCTTTATCCATATCACATGTTTTATTTAATAACTGAAATATTATTCAGCCGTCGGCGGCTGGGTCCTTTCCCTCGTTAAGATCTGACGCGTAACATATTCGAATTCCATAATTGTGTTATGTAAACAAACTTGGAGCCTTGGTATGGAATGAGTGTGACTATATCTTGCATTATGTTTTCATGAGCGAAGTGTGGACCGACGGCGAGAAAGTTACCTTTAGTTTCAGGAAACTTTATCATTGACGGAGTGCTTGTGCCTTCGAGCATATAGCCTGGACAGCAGTAACATGACCAAGGCAAGACAAATTATATATATTACGGGGCACTTACAACAAATACGCACACGGATCTTGCCCTAATTATACTGATATACTTACGTATATCTTATTATATATATTATTTTGTACATAAAAATTCAAATTTCAACATCATCGTTATCATCATATTAGCAGTTAGGATGCCGTGCTACGCTGCGCTTTCCGGCACGTGAAGAAGTGTCCAGTGTAGACACTGGAGAACTTTTTTTACAAACGCTTAGCATTGTGGCAGATTTTACTCCACAGTTTTGTTTTCAATCTGTCGCAATTGCATTGAAATTTAAATAAGATCTATTATTCATTTTAAAAGTCTTAAGTGTTTAGAGTAGTTTATGTGGTTTTATTTAGATTACCTACATCTAGAGCTAGCTTTCTGTTCCCTCCATACTTTAGCGCCCGACTGGCCTTATTGTTAGTCCTCTGCATTTTCTCACCTCGCCTTGCACTTAACCGCCCAGGCAAACTTTAAATTGTTAGCGGCAACTTCTCATATACCCCACTAAACTTTATTTGTTCATTGCATACCATCTCAGTACGCCTGAAAATTCATTGGTAATTATTGCATGAGTAATTCAAAAAGTAAGTAAACAAATGCTAAATACATTTCGCTCGGATTTGAACTTTCATTAAAATAACTTATATATTTACTATGGTCTTGCTCGCGCATATTGTTACACTCGCAAATCCCACTTAAGCACTATATGTGTGTGAAATTTCATGGCGATTAGTCAAGCGCGAAAAGAAAACAAATGAAAAACACACACATACATACATATCGTCTTTACCCATTACGGGAGAGACAGAGCCAGCATTCTTGAAGACCAAAAGGCCACGTTTAGTAGTACGATGGAATGAAATTGAAATTTAAATAGTGGCAAGTTGGTAGCCAATCGCCGCATAAAGAACGCACAAACACAGTGTTCCATTTAACATATTTAAAAAAAAAAACATGATTTGAGTATGTTCTCTTTGTGTTATATAAATAATTGATCTTTACACTTGATCTCCCACGAGAAAATGGAAATGTTTCGGAGTTGTTTTTTGTGGGAACGCCTTGTAACGTATTGCGACCCACGGGTGTATGTAGAGCCGTCCAGCGGGAACACGTTATTTGATTTCATATCCGCCGGTGATCCGTCACGCCAAAGGCCTTTTCCTTTACGTAACTTATGATAATATTAACTCTTGAAATATATAAGGAACTTCACTACGTTGTAGCAAGAATTATGTTTTATAAAACTTAATATAGCCAAATATTTTTCATCAGATAATTAGATATATTTTTCCCAGAAAAATCAAGATAACATAACCTCAAATAAGTTATGTATGTACATACATATAATCACGTCAATATCCTTTGCGGCGTAGGCAGAGCCAACAGTCTTGAAAAGACTGATAGACCACATACAGCTGTTTAACTTAATGATAGAATTGAGATTCAAATAGTGACAGATTTTTAGCCCATCGTCTAAAAGAATAATCCCAAGTTTATAAGCCTATCCCTTGGTTGCTTTTTACAACATCCATGAGAACGAGATGTAGGTAGTGTAGGTAGGTAACGTAATATAGGACCACTTCCTATATTTTTTTTAATGGCCTGGCAGCCACACGGCACCAATTATTATTAGTTATGTACATATTTATTTATTTTTACCGTTTTGTACATTCTACTTAGAATAAAACCAACGTCGTATTATCACAGTCGAGTGTTTTCGTCGTAAATCAGTATCTTGCTTTTACACGGTAAAGAAATTGCTCATAACTTTGATTGGCCTCTCCGACTCGCAAGGTTCGCGTGACCCCGATTATAGGTCAATGCGGAATATTTTTGCAATATATGAATACATGCACATGCTATTAAATTCAACAATAAACATTCCAATGAATGTTTTACTGTTAGCAACCATGTTAAAATACAACATAACATACATTTTTGCAAAAAAGCTTTGCAGTATTACATTTTTATCATTTTTGTGATGTATAAAATATATACCTACGTTTTGCTTTATATGTAATATAAAACACATAATTTTATCAAAAACAAACTTTAATTTCGGTTGGTTAAATAAATGAGATCCGTAACTAACCCCAAAAAGACCGTTACGATAACATACTTCGTCTCTTGTCCATAAAATCTATTTTTACCTAATGATCGTTATTTCGAACCCTTGCGATTCTACTGATGTGACGATTCTTAAAGAAAAGCCACATTAACCATTGCCGGTCGTTTAGAAGTGGGTCAGTGTCCCGTAAAAGTTTCCGCGAATGTGGTCCGCCAGGCCATTACCGCAGCCGATCAAAGCCACCGCTCTAGCCACGAGCACCCTACACTATACGAGGGCTCTCGGAAAATCATGCGTTGTTTTTATCATATCATGTATCCGATTACTGTACAGTACAATATCTATATGCCAAAGCAAACGCGGTACTTTGAACACCAGTGAAAAAGCGCTTTTATCCAACACCTTCTGTAATGTTCTATTCAATGTGGGCTGGTTATTGTTGTGGTGGAGCTCTTGAAATTGAAAGTTCAGAGGTGAGGCGATGGGGTTTTGATAGCTGGATGTATCGGGTGGATTTGTACTGCAACCCACTCGATAAACTATAAATAAGTCGATAAAGCAGCTTGTAGGCGTACCTAAAGTATATTATTTGGGTAGAATCATTTAGTAGGTGGTTAGACTTATAGCTTCAATTTGTTTATTGTTAGGATATTGGTATTGTTATAAAAATAAGTAGTTCCACAGCTATGTTCTACTAATCGACACTCGATTATATTTTAAAGAAACATAATTTTCTATAAATGCTTCCACATTTCAGTTAACATAACGGATCTGATGTGACTACTGGAAATACTCGTAAATAATGCCTTCAATATCAGCACGTTGATCCGGTCTCTGCGGCAGACGTTACTGAATGATTCAACAAAACCGACGACAACCTGTAGTATAATTTTATTTGCTTTGCATTCATGCACTAAGCCGTCTGCTGCATAATTATTTTCAGTGTTTACTCCCATTAACACGGAGCTACGGGTGAAATCTGCTGCTTTTCCGTTCTACCACAAAACGTGGCCAGTAATACAGTACATAATTTAACGCTTAATTACTAACGTTTACTTCACTTTCCACTTAAATGAAATTAGGGTAATTAACATTTGAATTACACCTTTGTTACGAACGAATGTGTATTCGATTGTAAAATGAATAATATATAGGTAACAGAAATTAATAACGAAGATGACGATTGTTTATTACATTGCGCATAGGTAAATTGTGATTTTCTACGCATTTTCTGAAAGTGTAATAAAAGGTATAACGCTTAATATAGTTTTAACTGCAAAATTAAGGACGTCCTTTACTATCTAGAATCAAACGTTAGAATAAAGCTACGTAGTGGTGCTCTTATTTATTTTACCTAAGAAATGTATCCGTCACCGTAATACCAAAAGATAATAAAAGTAAAAATCCTTTTTCACAATAGGTTGCGAAACTGAGTTTCCATGGCGGCCGAAATCTCATTTACCTACGTGTTACAAGCACGACAGGAAATGCTGCTCTGACTCAGCAATTATGAGAGCAGCAAGCCGCTACCGCAGCCCTTGGTATTCTCTACCTTCATAAATCAATAGAAAGGCAGGCTAAGTTATCTACTCAAAGGAAACTATATTTTTGTCTTAATTTCAGGAAAGTCATGTTTTATGTACCATGTGTACCTAACACATTCAATAGACTATAGGGTTCATAATTTTGCTTTCTCTCACCACTTCCTTTTGTATGACACTATATAAAAATTCATTTTATAAATGGATACTTTATGTAAGAAGAACAGGGTCGCTCAGCATGTCGTCGTGACCGTAATACGTATTAAATGGCCGGAATACTAACACACGTCCACATCCACAATGGCACAATAAAAGTAAATAGGACAGGCATTTGCTTAGGTTTTCATATCGTCCGAGGAGAAAAACAGAAAATTAGCTATCACTGGGGGAAAATGCAATCCCTTTCAGGAATTATTATGTTGATTTTTATTATCACAGCGGTTTATTTTGGTGCGCTATTGGCTCAAATAATTTCATTCCTTGAATCACTCTTCCAAAAATTGACAATAGGAAATCCAGGGTTTCAGTACAGAGTAAACAAGTACAAGAACATCGCAGAAATTAGGTTATTGGTTACAGCTTAATTTGAAATATTTCTTTGAATAAGTATTTCCCATTTGAAACTGGAATGTAGGGTAAAACATTGTTCTGGTAATTTTCATATACAAAATTTTATTTTGCTTAAAATCGTGATCTACTCGTATCAATCTACAACAACTAGCTATAAATAATATACATAGGAATACATACATACAGTCACGTCTATAACCCTTGCGAGGTAGACAGAGTCAACAGTCTTGAAAAGGGTGTAAGGCCACGTTCAGCTTTTTGGCTTGATGATTGAATTGAGATTCCAATAGTGAAGCTGCTAGCCCATCACCTAAAAGAAAAATCCCAAGTTTATAGCCTATCCTTTAGTCGCCTTTTACAACATCCATGGGAAAGAGAAGGAGTGGTCCTATTCTTTTTTATTGGTGCCGGGATGCTTAAAAAAAATAATAGCATGTAAAAGTATAAAGGCCGTTTCGAAATACATATCTAGCGAAACGATGTTGCTTGAAATTTTATAATTACAGGTTATGAATTTGAACTGTGTGTGTTTTTTTATAGTTAATAAATAAATTATTTACACAGTTTCACCTGCTGGTAATTTTGGAAAATCTTAGCGTGCGCTTTAGAATAGCCGAACACGTACTCGTATTTTCACTCTTTATAATTCTATCTCAGTATCCATTTCTCACTTATAGACCAGTGAGACGTGGTCAAGATCCTCCCATCTTATTGGATAACTTACGCTAAAGATATATCATTACGTATGAACAATGGGTAACCAAAACGTGACCACAGCTCATTCCAGTTGTCGGCTAACCGTTTGATAGGAGTTTTACTTGTTTAGTAGTCGAGTAACCATTTAGATGTTTTAACCAATTCAAGTAAATCAATTAAAAAGCAACTATGACAATTAGGTTTAGTTGTAGCTTAGAATTTTAGGTATTAATAATATTACTCTAAAGTAATTTCTATAAATAGTAAATAGTTTTTTTTTTTCTGAATATAGTAATTGCCTGAAAGCTTTCGTTATAATTGGTAATACTGCATTATATTTGGAATCCAACCATGTAAAGATGTAATCACTGTGGATCATCGGTGTTCGGACATTTCAATTTCAATCTCACAGATTATACACGGGCATCCAATGCAATGGTAATATCCGTCATCAATTGCCAGCTTTTTCATTGCGTTTTCACTTTATATTGTTTGAATATTTTAGTGCAGACTATTCTTTTTACGTATGCTTCTTATAAACGAAGCATTTTAGTTTTTATTATCATTTGTCTATCAGTGAAAATCCCTAGCGGTATCTTGCTTATAAAGAGGTGATGGTGGTAAAAACTTTAAAAAGACATCTACGAAATTACGTACCGAGAAAACTGACAATATAATTATTAACTTTTTGAAGAAAAGAGCAATAAAATAACCTCAATATTCGACAAAGGCAAAGGACTGGTCAATTTGTTTAGGACGTCTCCTCACTTGGCTCGGATGCTTTTGCATTTTCATCGGAATTCATTCAGTCTTATCGGAAGTGTAAAATTTTCCTTTTTTATATACGACGGCAGCGCATATTTTTCAGCATGCTGAGCAAGAAACCAAACAACCCATACATAAAACCACGATCATCACACTACACAATGAATAAAATATTATGCGAATATTAAGTAGCGTACATGTTTCTTCAATGATGTAAGCAGTGATCATAGGTCGATTTTTATTTATGATATTTACTTTCGCACAAAAGGCGTATCTAATCTTAAATATTGAAAAATCTGTTACCTGCTGAAATACTTCAATACTTGCGAAGTTATAAAGAATAATTGGTGTGAATAAAATTCGATTTGTTTAATAAATAATTTTGCAAAACACTACTTTAACAAGATACATCACCCATGACGGCGGGGAAATCTATAAAATTGCGGTAAATATGCGCATAGTCTAGCCCCCACCTCCACACCTGTCAATTTCCATAATGGACTGATGTCGGCTTTTCGCTGACCAGATGTTATTATACCAGCATGAACCTTTGAAAACCCGGCTCGTAACACATGATACGCGAACGATACTAGTCCGGCCTATTGTTTTACTCGTGTATATCCATACAAGCCTAATTTGAATGAGATTACCAAATCCTGTATTTGCATAAATTAACAATGTAGATATTCGGTATCAAAACTGTATTTTTAAACTTAAATTATACACCAATATCTATAAACATATACATATTATATGTAAAGTTTAAAATTATAACTGGACTTCCCTCTTTTAAATATAAAATTAAACCCATGATTTATAGGATCGTAGCAGAAAAACCAAGAACAAAGGCATTTTAACGCATCTCAAGAGGTGCACAATAATAATTACACATCAAACTAACAAAGTAAACAAAAAAACAACTAAGTTACGGTCCTAAAAGGTTTATTCCCCGCAAATAATTATAAACTCGGGAACACTCAAAATAACGTCAGACGGATGCGTCCCTTCACCTTTTGTTTTCTTTTTTGTGGAATCGATCGGGAAAGTTATGCTGCACGGAAAGGTCGGACGGTCGTTGTCTGTGCCCGCACCGGGCTGGATGAAAGTGAAGGTCCCTGCCCCCCGCGCCCCCACACTTTGACTTCGGACCCCCAGGAACCGCAGACGAGGGAAAGTACTCGAGAGTTCTAACATAATATTGATGTTATTATGACGGGAAGTGCGGAATACACTGACTGTTTTATAAATATTTTATCAGCCAGCAGCAGTATTAGGTGACCCAGTTTACATACTTAAAAAATCAAATAACTCGCTATTAAATGTTTCCATGTAAATACTTCGTAGTTCAAAAAAGAACAATATTTAAATAGTAAACATAGAACATAGAAGGCCTTATCGCTTAGTTTATTTTCATGTGTAGAGTCTAAATTTAGCATGTCACTTCAGATAGTAATTAAGTTAAGAATCTATTTTAAAATATATTTTTTATAAAAAAGATTTATCTTGTACCTATTGTTTAAGAACTACTTGTTTAAACCAAAATTAACAGTGACATAAATAGTGTTTACGGTTGCTACTCATACGTTCTTACGAAAACACGCAATTTTCCAGCAGCTCATAAGTCTCGCTCACGTAATTGAAACATTATTGTTGCTGCTATGCTACTTGATAGTGCTGTAACCGCAAATTAAAAAGCGTAGGGAATGTATAACTCCTATATTTTCAGGTAATGTATCATAAAGTTCCCGTGAGTCCATCACAGTTCGTTCCCGATAACACTCACAGCCTCCAAGCTCTCCGCATGCCGTAAAAATACTTGATATATTAGTTGGAGTGGAATCCCTTAAAAAAAGGATTTTTTAATTCTGTGCCCTCTATATCTCGCACTGTTGTGGCGTAATTTAAAGCTCTCTCACTAACGAGCAGGCACTCAAGTAAGCTCTCCTGCGTAGCCGTTCCCAGACTAAGTATGATATTGTGATATTTGTAAGCACATTGTATGCTATGCGTGTAGAACAAGCTACCGACGCTGCAGGCTACATAAGCCGTACGCAACCCGCTCGCTAAGTTTTCCTCTATATCCTGCATAATACTCTCATTGAGTTTTTTCTTGAAACGTTCGCCATACGAATATATTGCGGAGTTGCTCATAAAATATAGTCGCATGCATGACACAAGAGAAGCTATCAACACATTTATCTTCTCATAACTTTTTACAGCAAAATCAAAATATTTTCACACGCAACCAAGTTTATACGTGTTGTTTGATATGCAAGTAAATGATTAATTTGTTAATAACTTATTTTATGTATAATGTTAACATGGTATTAAAACAAATTAATGTGTAAAATGTATTCTGGAACGTAGAATACTAAGCGCGGAGAACTGTTTTTTATGAATCACCTCACGGCCGCATTTTGCGGGTCTCAATACGAATATTTAATTTAAACTATATGAAGTTACCCAAAGGGCTAATTATTTATTCAAATGTTGATAAAGAGCTACCTACAGTCCTCGAAGGCAGCACAGGATGTAAGCAAACAGCGACGGCGGCGCGACACACTCAGACTCATGGCTAATTACAGGGGCGGTGACGACGACAATTTACTGGCGTGCCACTCAAACGCTGTTTTGTATAATTGTTATACTCGTCAGGTGATACAGTTATTAACCAGTTATGCTTTATTTTAACATATCAGTTTTCGAATTTATCTTTTTGGAAAAAGCTCATAGCCAATTACAACGGCTGATCTTCATCGAAATTTTTATTAAATGGTTTGCAAACAAGTTATTGAACCGCGATTTCTTTTTCGATGAATTGTCCTAAATCTGGGCAGTTCAGGGAAAATAATATGTGAAATTTAGGTAACTTTAAACTCCAAACAGAGTGGCGGTGACTTCGTCGTATTCAATTTTAACGATAAGAGCGAAGCACGTCAACACTTAACGTTTTACAGGTCGTAACGCGAGTTTCCATTAGCACCTGGCCGTCAAAGCAAGTGTGATTAATCTAATTTATCCGTTTGATGCCGGTAATTACGCCCTTGGGACAAATGTAGGCGGAGGGTGGTATTTTTTTGGCTACCGTTAACATAAAGTAAAAGAAAAACGGAGACTGTGTTCGTACTAGTGAAATTATTTGTCTAGTTAGGTAGCGTTAAATTAATCAATGGCAATGAGAATGGATAGGGACATTAGTTTACGCATTAAAAGTTTAAATGTTTTGTAACAATGTTGTTTAAATGAGTTCTAACTCATTGAAATCTGAATTACCACATTTACGACCTTATCAGATACTCGTATGTTGGACAAACTTTGTAAAGTGTCATTTCTGTAAACTTCTTAATTCGTCTTCGCCGCCGTCATCACTCACCTTAACGATCCACAAAACATTAACGTTTACTGCTCCTTAAGAATGGTTTAATTGCCCGTTTTTCTGAATATAATTGAAACATTTTCATTGTGTTTTCGATATGAATCTAATAAAAAGATCGGTCAAATTATTACCAATAAACTACAGAAACTAATTACACGAACCCTCACCGTTTTATTTATTCCCTGTAAATCTCAAGTTGGCCCGGGGTGGAATTGCAATTTGCGTCGCACGTCTTCGGATTCTCCCCTTTACACACAGATAATTAACTGCAGATAAGTACAACCATGGGGTTGGGGTGTGGGATCAAATTTTATTCCCAGCTTTTCAAATAGCGGCGAGCCGGCCGGTTCGAGTGCACAGCGATAGGGTTGGGACAATTTGTTGGGGCGGCTAGGTAAAGGACCGTGTTTATATTGATTTTTAAAATTATATCTTTGTCAGCGATCCTTTTTCTTTTATACTGATATTAATTCTGAAATATAGTTTTTAAGGACACGAATTTCTAAATGTTAAAACAGATCTTCCAAAATCTATTATAAGCTTACAGACCCACAGAGTTTCTGCCAGTCCCGCTGTCGCTACTTAAGCTTTCTGGTCCAATTTTTATAATGCTTCCATACCCATAGCCACCTATTCATATTCAAATTATCTCATCAAAATAATCTCTTTTGATATGTTACCCCATGATATCTAATTTGAATATTTATGATATTAAGGGATATCTTTTGTTTATGCTTAATGTGAGAGAAGCTATGAAAAAAGTGTATTTTCCGCTCAGGATCCCCCCAGTATTGTTTGTGGAATTAACGCAATACAGTGTCCGCCAGACATATAAATCACGGGGGTAATGCTGGTGCATCCGGTGTGTCTCCGATTACTGTCGGTACATTGCAAGCTGCGACATTGTTTATGCCGAATCGAGAGGCAGAAGAATCCCTCCTCATATCCAAACAGAAGCTGCGCGGCCTGTGCCCTCCTCGCGACAGCCGGAAAGAGGGCGCCGCCTTGTTATTTATTAAATCGCGGGAATTATTTTATCTACCTTCTGTATACTACCAAAATATTTACAAAGGAAAAATGCACACCTAAATGAATTTTAAATGTTTAACTGCCTTAGCCGAAAGGTATTACCGGCTGAACAAATATATAAATTCCCAGACTTTTTTAATTAATAATCGCATGGCCCACAACTCTCGAATTCTCGTAAAAAACCTGACCTTGATTATTGAATTTTCATTTACCCTACCTGGTTAAGGTTTTATAGATATGTTGCTGCTACGATTTCATGATATTACAAGATCGCGCATGCTTGGTGACGGCGAAGGGTTCGGGTATTAAAGGATGCTGGTTTGGTAACCCTCAATGTTATTAACGATTATTCTCTTACCAGACTCACCCCATGTTTGTAAATCGTTTTGTAAGTATTTGCTCGTTATTTATTGTTTAAGCACAAAATTGTTTCGTTTGAATTATATCGAGATTAGATTTCAATTTTTAAAAATGAGTACGTCTTTTATATTGGCTCATTTGCAGCATGCACTTTACACAAGTTTTCATGTGTCGCAATACGGCATTTGTAAACGGTTCGACATAGTTATATAACCAAGAAGAGCTGAATTTTGATACAAGGGAACAAGTTGTGGCAAAAGTTGTGTGTGACAAAAAGCATAGTTTTCATTGGCGCGCCGTCGCCTGGCTACAGTTCAATCGATATGAGACTGGAGGAGACTGTAACCGCCTAGACGGCCTTATGAAGGCAATCAAATCTAAAAATTAAATGTTAAAGAAAAATCTAAAAATTAAATGTTACATCATTGAGGCAGTAATGTTCAATCAATGAATCAGAACAATAGACGAACTACAAGGTAAAGTTTATAGAAAGATTTGCAATTTGAATAATATTCAGCAAGCTTTTTCAAGCTTGCTAAATCTGCAAAGACTACTGTAGAAAAAAAATTAATATAAAAATCAGAGCGACAATAAAAAGCGGTCTGTTGGTTATTGAAATATGTAGATATATTTCGCTACAAAAACAAAGCCACCCCAACTGATTGAGGCACGCAAAGCGCACACACACTGCCGATGACTGCCCACAAATGATTTAGAGCGAAAATTAAACTCTCCCCTGACTCCGCTGAATGCTATTAACGGAAAATGTTGAAATATAACCACGTCTGTAAAATGGCAAGAGCATTTACAACACCCAAAATTTTTTCACAAAATTTATTCGAGACTAATTTTAATTTTGTATAACAATGCTTAATTTTTTCGAACGTTTTTAAATCCGTATATAAATAATAAGATTCTTAGATCAGTAGGTATATAAAATTTACGTGTAAGATTATTTCAAAATTTTGCCTTGATTAAATGCTGGTACGTACTATACGTATGTATCGTACAACTAATGCCTTGAAGCACCAATTTGAGAGGATGCCTGGCCGCCCTAATGTCTTAATGAAAATCTCCGTCACTGCTCGCTACGATCAAGCGGGACCTAAGTTAATTTTCCAATTAACACCTCCAATCACAAACTCCTACAGGCAACAGCAAATCTTTGGTATGTATTACTTAATATAGATGAATTAAATTAACTTGACATTTTCATACTGTGATTTGTATGAAAAATTGACCTATAACCTTTTTAAATATAAATAACGTTAACAAGATATCCATTATTTTGCTTGTATCAAGTAAATTGCTTAGAGTAATTTAAAAAAAACTGTTCAACAGAAAAAACCTAATACACAAAAAACTTACTATATATTTTTTAATCACGACAGGAAACACCGCGCTACGTTTCCTTTTTATGCAAAAAGTCGCACCGACTTACACGAGAGTGTCAGAGTGTGGTCTACAGTTGATTTTATTTTAGCGGAACACATCGTCCCGCAAGAACTGTAAGTTCAATATTGACTCACAAAATTGCTTTAAGTTGGTGCAGCCGATAATAGTAAAAGCTTATTTGGAATGTCAACCTTAAAGCGTGTGGTGAGGAGTGGTATTGCTTCCGGGGGTTGTTTGCGAGGTGTTGTTACAGCGGGGCGCTTATTGGCATGTCCTCGCCGTTTCCTTCCGAGACGGCGCGCCACATAGGACATGTCGGATTTTACTCCGCGACGACCCCTTCATAGCGTTTAGAAAGCATTTGATAAAATGTGCGGTTCTGACTACTCTCACTTGTTCAAATTTCCAGATTTATCGCCCGTTTTTGTCTTTTCATAGACATTGAAAGTGGCGCACTCAAATAAAAACCGGCGAGACGAGTTACTTTCATAAATATCGAATGATAACTCGGAGATGATTTAATAAGCTACAATTGCAAGTACTCAAGTAATGTTGCCGTATTCTGGGTTTGACCCACGTGTAGATTCAAAATATTTGGGAATCACAAAGACTAAGTAGAGTTGAAGTTCAGGTGGAGTAAAGCGCCAACTAAGTCTAGGTCTAAGTACGCTTTAGAACCGACGTTGACTTGGTAGATAAACTATCTCAACTTATTATATAAGTATAAGTTTATTATCTATCAAATCTTATAAAATGTTGGCGTTTTTTTAAACATAAGCTATCAGTCTATTTATTAGGTATATTTTACTGAACAACTAACAAGCATCAGCAAGTCATTAAATGTATTCAATTTGATGTCACCACAAACTTTTATCAACTTTAAATCATCCTAATGTTCTAACTATGACATTATCATCATTCTCTTGACGAAGTCGTTAGCGAAGTTGTCGACTTTGTTAACCGTTTAAGGGATGATCCTGTAAATTCTAGTGTGACGTGTACCGTAGTTACGGGAACGGACGTGGAATATAAAATATTTGAAACAGCTTTGATGCGATGACAGTAAACGCCTTTCCTGATTAATAAAACTGGAAATTCTTCTACCTGTATACGTACATATAATCACATCTCCATCCAAAAGGAAGACAAATCTAACAAAATTGGAAAGACTGAAAGGCCAGGTTTAGCTGTATTATTTTAAAAGATAGAATAAAGAAAAAAAACACCCCGCTTGATACTCACCAAAATACACGTAAACAATGTAGTTCGGTTTACATATTTTCATTATTTTACAGTTTTCGCCTATTAAAGAAGGAAATTAATATAGCAATAGGTAAGTACTAGGCTGTTCTTAAAATAATTACGGATACCTAAACTTTTTATGGCATATTTAAGGAAGTAATCGGGATGGCTGAGTTATCAAGTTAGTCAAGGCTCAAGTCTCTCCCCAAGCTATCTTAATACAAATTCTAATCTCCATTTCGTGATCACAATTCTCATTCGCCAGCCAGCTAAATACCTGAACTGAAACTCTTCCCACCTCTGCATTCTACACTAGGTGTCTCCCACACTCTCCAGGTCTTTTCGAGACGACCATAAAATTAATTTTCATTTATTTGAACCGAACATACCATGATTAAAACGGGGACGTCCTGGCGAAGGTCTAGTCAAGAGTACCCTTGCATAAAGAGAAGCGACGAGCTTGCGTAAAGAGGGTTATGAATGTGATGAAGCGAAAGAAGTACATGCAGGGATCAAGGCGAATGGAACAGATAAATGATTTACTCACTAATTACTTATTTCCTGTCTACACACAGATAATATAACCTTTCTGCTGGGTAGCATATCCGAACCTTTTTTAAATCAAATAATAAAAGACTTCATTCCATTAAATTTTGTTGTCCAATTAAACATGTGTGCGTCACCTCAGCTAGAATTCAATTCTAATTTCGAACAAATCCCATGAGAGGCAGGACTGAACATTAACAACATAGGAACTCTCAACAACAACTAATTGGCCAAGTTCGGTGCACTTTTAAAACTAGTTGAATTACGAGCTCAAACTGGAAACTACCACAAACTACGAATTATTCGGTACTTCGCAACTTATCGCCCGACTTAAATTCTGATTAAATCTTACATAATTTTCTTCCCGAATGTTTACACTCGATCATAGCTGGAAATTGAACGGAAATTAATATAGCTTCACAGGTTATTATTTCGTTACTTTATAGATTTTATTAGTATCAATGAAACTTTTTTTCAACATTGAGATAAACTGCCTTTTTTGAATGAACACCATCCTTACTAGACCTTCTTTAGGCATAGTTTAAACAGACTAAAAGTATAATTATTATTGACAACTTATTAATTTGAATTTCTACTTTGGAAATGGGTTACACAACCTATCACATTTTTTATGTAATCTATGTACTTACCAAAAAAAGTTTACAAAACGTTAAGTACTTATATACTTAACTCAATTCTGTCTACCCCGTCAGTGCTAAAAACGATGTGACCTACAGATGAATGAATTTGTAAAGTAAAGGATTTTTTCAAAATAGCACATCGCATTATGTTTTTCCAAACCAAACATACCTATGTTTAGTTTAGAAAAATATATTATGTATATATCTGTGTATTTCGTTTAAACCATGACTTGCAATATGTACAAGCGTAACAACAAATCTACACTTGTACGGGCGCGTGATTGATCTACGATTTTTCCGTATTGACGTATTGCTGTTAAGGGGACGCCTTTCTGTTTGGTGCGGCAGACGAAGGCATTCTCCGGGGTCGACGGCCGGGGGTGTGCCGGGGGCGCTTTACACTTCCACCTCGCTGCACTCATTTCCGCATAAATAGTACCTGCCCCGCCGTATCAAGATGTAGGCCTAAGAGGCTGTAGTGACGTGCTAGACATTCATTGACTGGGTACTGTTTTTATTTTGTATGGGAGTCAATAAAAGTATTTTCGTCTGTAACTTTTGTTGCTACTACTTTATTTAATCATGCCTCGAAAAAAAGAATCATCGTAAGTAAGAATAATATTATCATTATCAAGATATAATTATCTTAATTATATTAATTAGTTATAGGAGTAATGATAGTATGTATCATTATTTTCAAATTAAATTATTTACACATTTTATTTCTAACCACTCTTATTTAAAAAGAAGTCAACGGTCTAATAAAAATAACCGAAAATTTCCCACACTCAAACACCATGATCTTTTAATCAATCAATTCCTACAAGAACGCTACTTTAATGAACGGCTAAACTAATTCGGTACATGTAACTAATGATCGAAAGTCACTGCCAGTTAAATGGAGAAATGCAATTTGTAATCTCCCTTAAAAGTTCCGAATGGAAAGACTATGGGTGAAATAAAACAAAGGATGGCACGCGCTGGCATGGCGGTACTCGTGCTGAGTGCTCTGCTTTGTGGCGGCGGCGATACAATGCGATACGCCATATATATATGTCTACGCAGCCCTAAGCCTGCCTACCCCACCATCTACCATTGGTGAGCTCCTTTATACTGAGCGGAAGTAATTGTTCGTCATTGCAGGTGGAACATTTAACACTTACAAACTTACACTTCCATGAAATTTTGAGCAAATAATTTAGTTACAATTTTTATCGAGCATTTTGATCACACGATTGAAATTCATCAATTTTCAATATCTGAATTCTCAAGAAATTCCGAGTGAATCAGATTAAATCGGTAAAAGTAGAGGGGCTGTCGGAAGGTACGTACGTACCTATAGGATCGTACTCGAGATTATTACGGAGGTGAACATTAATGAACCTCTCGATCGAGGTCAGAGATCTCCCGAAAAGACAAGCCCGTTCAAGATAACGGCTTGCAGCTACCACTTTTAATTATTGAGATTTTTTTTAAATTTTATCAATCATTTATAATGAATCCACATACATATGTCAATGTCGTAGCACCCTATTTTGTTCATGCATTATTATAGCTCATGGCATTATGCATCCTCTACATCATTTCTACCTTGAATAACCTGATTGCCCAATAAATATCTTATAATTCTTTTGCAGTAATGGTAATCCGTTGGTACCGTGTATATATATATGTATATAGGTAACTCATGAGTGTTCCAGTATGACTTAATCCACTGGATGAAGAAACAAAATAATTATTTAAAAACACAGTTAAACATTTATTCATTTGCGTTCTCACAAATACAAATGGAAAAATATTCCGCAAAGCATTAAAGTATTTTTAAGCATTTCATGAATTATATTGAAAGTGTTACAGTATATTGAGCAAATATAGAGGCGGCGGCGGCACTCAGGGAAAGCTTATCGAGATGGCGCAAGAGCGGAGCACCTCTTCTTTGAAAAGGGTTGCTTTGTGCTTGCCACTAGAACCACTTTGCTGCACTAGGAACACGGTGCCTTTAAACATAATGAATATTCTCTTAGAGTACGCCCCGTCAGCGTAGCTTATAAGTATTTTCCGAACTCCTGATATATGCAATGCAAGAAATATCACCTCACCTTTTGCATTAAAGTCTTTTCAGTCCAAAATAAGATTGCCAATTCTGTGGAAGCTTTTCTGTGCAACTAGCTGCACCCCCAACCTTCGCCGCCGTGGGAATTTTGGGATGAAAAGTACTTATTATGTTATTCCAGATTATATTCTACCCATTAAAATTCAACAAAATTCGTCCAGAAGAGTTTAAGGAACAAACCATCCACCCATTTTCACGTCCAAATCTTCTTACAAACTTTCGCATTAATAATATTAGAAGAATAGTAGACTATAAAAGTAACTGAAATGGGTACTGCCTATGCCATATCACTTCCACATAATGAAGATAAGTTGGCTGATCATGTTCATGTGTCACGATTTGTATAACTATATATACTTTGTATATTGTCTAACTCGGTTCTATTGGCGCAGCGAGAGGAAGCGTTCTGTCGAGCGAGCGAATGGTGCTCATGAAGGAAATGAGTTCAATTTACCATTATCTCGGGGAATTGACTGCTACGACCTCGTCTCGCTCGGCGCTACTTGTTACACTTATTTAGTATAACAACCCAACTAGAAAACTGCCGAGGAAATTGTAGTATTCAAAATTAGGTTCGCCAACCAATGCTGCCTAACGATTATTCACGTGTACTATTTGTTGATAAAAGTAGTCAATTTCTTTACCTACTTTAAACAAATAAAAGATCGTCACTTTTGTTTTTTAAACTCATTACAGTTTATAAAGTCCTAATTTATGGTTTAAATCAGAATAAGTTCTAATAAAACTGCTAAAGTGTTATTTTCTCTTTATATCTCACATTATGTAAAACTTCAATTTCAGTGGGTGCGACGACGTACAGCGCTCCCTGGAGCTCCTGGACCAAGTGCTAAGCGAGTACGACGAGGGCGAGCCGCGGTCGCTGGAGGCGCGCGCGCCGATCACCCCGGCCACCCCGGCCACGCCAGCCACGCCCGCCACGCCCGCTACCGACGACGACTCGCCACTCGCTGGACACACCTCTGAAGACGATGGCTACATGAGCATGAACGGCAGAAGGTAATTTGAGTAAAATATCAGCGTTGATAGAACTACTGGACCAAGTCTTGCGCGAGTATAACGAGGGCGACTCGCGGTCACGTGGCGCGTGGCGATACGCAGTCACTCCTCAAACCTCCGAAGCTGATGGCTACATGAACATGGACGTCAGACGGTATATATCTAGTATTTTCAAAAAGAAATTCAAACTCGCCCACCAGACACGATTTATCTCCTAAAAGACAAGTCTGAACCATCAAGGCTGCCACGCTCTGCTTGAAGAATTGCTTGCACCGGAAGAATCAGAAACACGTTGTATGCTATTTTCAGTTTGCAGAACGTTTATGACAGTTTGGTGCTTAGCATTCAAGGCTGGCCCAATGTACGATATTTTTGGCCTATCTCTGTTCGAAAACACTGATTAACTAAATGAGGATCTACACAAGGCTCTGGCAGTTCGAAACTTTTTAGACAAAAGAATATGAACTTATATTTTTTATTACTTATATTTGATCTCAATAATGATAAAGTACCTAATCACATTTCAATTTCAGGACCAAGTTCGCGTTGGGTTTCCGACCGACAGAGGAGCGCGAGGAGCCTTCCCCGCCTGATCCGCCGTCACCGCATTCACCGCCTCCGCCTGAGGAGGCCCAGAGAATAATCTCGAAATTGTTACCGAAGTAAGTATGCCTTTTACACTTTTCATCTTCCACTTGGCGTTAATTTTGCTTACACACTAACCTCTCTGGAGAGAAGGCCGTGGTGCGATCGTGCGATCCTAGATATAATTCAAATATATTTACACTTGAATTAATTGTATCCAACCTAAGCAATAAGAACATTGTATAACTAAATCGTTTTATTAAAATACCCTTATTTTTGTAATCATTTCAGGGTTTCACCAGCAAATTCAGCAAAACGAACCTCTTCAATTGAACATCGTGAGGCGGAAGAAAAATTAGATTCTATAATCAGTATCAATGGAATAACAACTGCCACCCAAACCACTTTTGTAAGTATTTTTAAAATCCTAGTTTTCTATTAACTACTCATTCAATTGAAAGATCAGTTACTTTCTTTACAATTAGTTTTTTCAAGACTATTGCAACTTTTTTTCAAAGCCTCATTATAAAATCTTTAGTTAGTTAGAAGTTTTGTTTGGCCCTAACCATGCTTCTGATGTAATCTTTCATAAACTTTTTTTTTGTACTTTTTACTACCGGTTAAAATTATTCTATTTCAGCCAAAAACAAAACACCAACGTCCATACGGATGGGAAAAAGACAACGACACAACGAATGGTTTCCATCTACAACAACCACCGGCACAATCTTTCCGTTTTGCATCTCTACAGCACGGAGCCAGGCCACCACCACCCGACGGACTCCCCACCTGGCTACCTCCACGACACAATGCAGCCCCAACTAATCAGAAAAAATCACCCAGTCTCGAAAATGCCCCAGTCTTTCCCTTCATGGGATTCTCGAGTGAATTCAACGACAAGCCATACAATGAACACCCAGTTACAATCTATCCAGGTCCAAATAAACAATACACTAAGCAACTACATTCACCTACATATAACATACCGAAATTATCACCCTCGAATTCAAGGAGCTCAGACAAGAAAAATGCGAAACGTGACAATAGGTCCGATGGTGAAATGCTGTCACCCAAAACAAAAATACCTCCCCGTACTCTCGCCGGTTCTATGGAAAGGCATAGAGAAGTGTGTAGAGGATCCTCGGAGGATGTGACGGAGGGAGGCAAGATGAGAGGTTCGAGTAGAAGCAACGACGACGAGCACTTTTCGGATGATTCGCTAGAAGAAGCGTTCCCGCCGCCGCCGCCCGCAGTTACTACGCCTTCGAAGCGCAATTCCATAGCTTGGGAAGTGTCACTCGATGGTGATGATCCTCTGTTAACCCCTGGAAGCACTAAGGTAATATGAAGTGATATTATATGAATCCAGTTTAATAAGGTTAAAAACCTGATTAATGATACTCATAAACATGTTGCTATTTCAGGTGATTGGAAGAAGAAGAAGAAAATCTGGTGACCACTCACATTCGAGTACAAGTTCAATACCGCAACGGGTAGAAGACGACTGGGGCGATGAATACTGGCCGCCGCCGCCGCCACTTACTCAGTGTGAACCTCTTGCATCTCCTATTACTGACGGGGATAATGATAGTAGAAGCCAAGATCTCGCCTCTGGTACATACGTCATACGCAAGGGCAAAAGTCGAAAACAGCTCCCGAGCTTCAACAAAAATGGACACAAATCAATAACCACAAGCAATCTTATACATAGTCATAGTTTGAATAGAAGTTTGGACACCGACAAATCAATTGATGGTTCGAGCATATCTATCAGTGGCTCTGGCTCCGTCGGGTCCTATAATTCTAGACCTAGTTCAGATTTAAGCTTACCACAATCCCGTTACAGTGTAGATTTAAATTCAAGGTTAAGTCGAGAGCTCAATACACCCAATTCTAGATATAGCATAGATCTCTGTACCCCAAATTCTAGACTGAGCAAAGAATTGACCTCACCTAAATCGAGACTTAGTTTAGATCTCAATAATGGCCCCGATAGATACATAACGCAAGAATATTTTGGTCATAGTCCTAAAAGTAGAAAAATACCTAATGATAAGAGTACTCATTCGTCGAAAACTAACGTGATTCAAAATAAATTATCACCGCAGAATAGATTTACTGATTTCAAAAAATATTCGTCGACATTTGACAATATCCAATCATTGATAAAAGAAGGCAAAATCGAGGAAACCACGCAATCGGAATGTAATGAAACCGTAAACGAATTGACAACGATGCCACCGAATATGGTAAGAGTGGTGTCACTACCGAGTCTCGGGGTTGATGCTGAGAGTAACAACACCAGCCGCCAGGCTCTTATCACCACGGTCGAGGAGGAGGAAGACCAGGAAAGTGCTGAGCCTGAGTCTAGCGGTGAAACTTCGCCATTACGAAAAATCGAAAACAATATTAGCGCTATACTAAGTCAAGGTCGGGACCAAAAACATTTTACACCGTACATACCTAAAGACTGGAATATTCATAAGGATGAATACTGTGATGATGTATCTAAAGATATATTAGAAAACAATTTCCGTTATAGTTCTAGAGAGAGACAAAAAAGACATGATATACAGAAGTCATCGAGTCACAATGAAATACAGAACAGGTCGATAGATCGTAGGGATCGATCTTCAGGCAGACGATCAAACAGTATGCATAAGTCGACGAGTGCCAAGGACGTGCCAGTTAGTTTAATGAGACAGCCATCTTCTTCAGATTCTGCTGTATCGAGTGGTGGTGATTTCCCTTTGAATGTCCAGATTGTGGAGCATTCATACCGACATAACCCGTTACCTCCGTCTCCGAATTTAGGGCACGATATGGGCCCCCTGCCGCAGACCCCAGAATCACCTAAATTCCCTCCACTACCACCTTCTCCTGTACAAGAAGTTGAAGATGAATATACAGAAATAATGCAGCCGACAGAAAAGAGACATCCGAAAAAAGCTGACACATTACCGACGCCTACAATGGAAATAAGAAGAAGGTAATGTTCAATGCAATCAATTATATTAATTAGCGGAATTAATGTTCAGCAATAATAATATTGTTAAACAAAATACAACGTTTTATACCATGGATGTAATTTAACTTTTTATATAAGCCTCAATTCTACCACTAAGCCAAACAGCTGAGCGTGGCCTATCAGTCTTTTCAAGACTCCATGGATGGCTCTGTCTACCCCGCTTGGGATATAGACGTGATTTTATGTATGTATAAGTCTTGCATGTTAGTTTATACATACATACATACATATAATCACGTCTATATCCTCTGCGGGGTAGACAGAGCCAACAGTCCTGAGCGGACTGATAGGCCACGTTCAGCTATTTGGCTTTAAGATAGAATTGAGATTCGAATAGTGACAAGTTGCTAGCCTATCGCCTAAAAAAAGAATCTCAAGTTTGTAAGCCTATCCCTTAGTCGCCTTTTACGACATCCATGGGAAAGAGATGGAGTGGTCCTATTCTTTTTTGTATTGGTGCCGGGAACCACACGGCACGGTTAGTTTATCAATACAAAAAATTGTGCAATAATTCTTGGAAGATGTTGTCTTTATTTTACTTATACACTTACCATACAGAAAACATATACGTTTATATATATACAAGCGTTGATGTCACTACATTTGCTGATTTCTTCTCAGGCCTTCGGAACCCCCCGCAGTGCCGCCGCACCGCGACACAACAAACAGTCTCAAGACGAGATCCATGGAAACCAGTTTTAATAAGAACAGAAGGAACAGCAATTTCAAAACTGGTTCTACAGACAGAAGAACTTTGCCTACAGGTACTTAAATAATACGAATTTAAATTTGTAAATTGGACGTGTAAAACAACTTCTCCATGGATGTCGTAAAAGGCGATAAAGAGAGCAACAAAATTCATCTATAGCCTATTTTACCATGAACCTAAGGATAAAAAGTTACTGATTGAAATGAATGTACTTGATTGAAAAAAAATTGGAAGTAGACATAGATCTTATTTATAACCCGAAGAGTGAACGTACTTAGCGTTTCAAGTGATTTCCAATGGAACTCTTCAAGACTGTCCCATTCGATATTAGCTGATCGAAAATGTAGGCACCGAAAATGTTGGTCTAGGTATACAAGAGATTATCATTGATACTGTTCGCTTTATTTTGGTTTGACACGTTGTTTTTTTTTACAAAGATACGTGAAATAACGGTATCTATAGCTATGAGCATAAGATATGATTTTTCCATCTTGACCATAACTCTCCGATTATGTCATTGAATTACTTTTGACATAATCTAATCATCCGAATATGTTATCTCCTTTCATATTTTCCTTCTAAACAAAGGGCGATAATGGAAGCTTGTGATGTATAGGTACATACATATTTACCACGTTCAGCTATTTGGCTTATTTATAGAATTGAGATTCAAAAAATGACAGGTTGCTAGCCCATCGCCTAAAAGAAGAATCTCAAGTTTATCCCTTAGTCGCCTTCTACGACATCCATGGGAATGAGACGGAGTTGTCTTATTCTTTTTTTATTGATGTGGAAACCACACGGCACATTTTCATTTTCATATACTATTTATAAAATAATACAGGTTTATATTTTGATAGCAATTCAACGCGAAAGTTAAAAATCATAACAAATTAAAATTAAATAAAATTATCAAAAATGAACCAAATGATTCTCCGCTCAGCATTATATCATGTGTAGGATTACTATAAGTGATATGATAAATAAATTAAAAAAAAATCATTTTCATTCACAGAATGTAACAAAATAATATTTTAGATGTGATGTTGTAATGGTCTTACAGATATAGGGGCGAGTGGTGCCCGCCGACGCACTCTTCAGCGCCAAAGCAGGGACGCCGTGGCAGCTGGACGTGGGCCTCTACAGACTTCTGCCAGCCTGCCCGAGACCCCAGTGTTCGCTCGCGGCTGTGACGTCCCGAGGACCCCACCCAGAAACTCCACGGGACCCCCGCGGAATAACACTATGAATTCAATACAGTCAATAGGTCAGTTTATCTACAAAAAATATCAAACTGTAAAATTATTTCGAGAGCAAGATTCGCAGTTAATTAATTATTCAAGATTGGTGTGTTAATTTTCAAACATTACAGACAAATGTTTGAAAATTAACATACATAAAATACTTCACACACGGCAGCTACATATACGTAATAATATTATTACATATGAAATTGGCGTTTGGTATAGTATTTTTCAAACATTACAGACAAGTGTTTGAAAATTAACATATATGAAATACTTCACACACGGCAGCTACATATCACTACATAGTATAAAACAAAGTCGCTATTTTAGTCTATTTGTCTGTATGCTTAAATCTTTAAAATTACGCAACGGATTTTGATGCGGTTTTTTGTAACAGGTAGAGTGACTCAAGAGGAAGGTTTTTATGTATAATAACATTTATAATTTTGCACCCGTGCGAAGCCGGGGCGGGTCGCTAGTAGGTAATAATATTAGGTCCTTACATATGAAGTTGGCGTTTGGTATAGGAGGAACAAAATGTCGAATATTTTTTAATATAATAGGTATCTATATATATTTAATTTAATCAAAATAAGAACCATTATCATTTATGCACTTTTGTCATCACATAGGTATTTCATTAATCCCTTTACTAAAAAAAACATTCGGACGGGAACTTCGATCAATTATAAAAAAAAAAACTAGATACACAGATCCATACAAAATGGAAGAAAATAGTGTCCGAACTGCAGTAAGTACGTACTTAGACATTTGTATATCACTTCAAGTACCTATTACGAAAAAAGTCTCAAAGACTCAAAGAGTTTAATCAAATTTAAACCTTATCTACTTGTAATTTGTAAGTAGTTTGAACATAAAACCTATTTATTTTGTTACATATTACCTTTGGTTTTAAACACAAGATAAAGCAATAAATTATTATGACACGCGCTGCTACGTAGAACAAGGGATGAGTGATGTTACCTTTGTTTATTTTGCAAATATTTTATCTGGATTGGGCGGTCATTTGGTGAGGACAATTTCTTGTTGTAGATTGTGTTTCTAGTTCCTTTATACCTGATCGAAGGACGGGAATAAAATAAAATCTTGAAGGCGGTTTGGACTGCCCTGTCGGAGTTGAACTTTTCCCTTGGAAGAAATTATCCAAATTTCAAAAAATGGTAATCTGTTGGAGCATGCTCCGGTAGTACGGTGGATGCCTGAGACATTCCAGTTGAAGCTCCTCTAATTTGGTAGCTGTTGTTGTGCAGTGAGTGGTCTGGCGTTGTCGTGAAGCAGCAGTAAGGTGAAGCGATTGACCAGCCTCGGTTGTTTAGCAGCTAGCTTTTCAATCATAGTTTGCAATTGCTTAGGTACAATAGACGTCTGTCGTAATCGTCTGGCCAGATTCGAGAAAACTGTAATGCACGACACCGGCACTAGTCCACCAAAAGCTTACAAGTAACCTTTTTTGGGTCAATTTTCGCTTGGAGCAGGATTGCGATGAGCGCTTCCGATTATTCTTCCGATTATCGAAGTAATCCACTTTTCATCACAGGTAATGATTTGATTTAAAAACTCTTCATTATTGTTCCGGCTAAGTAATGTAACGCAGCAGTCGACACGCACGCGTTTGCCGGTTTGCTTTCGTGAGGTATTCGTGAGGTACCCGCCTTTCAAGTTTCTTAATCTTCCCAATTTGCTTCAAGTGGATTAAAATAGTTTTATCACTAACACCGAAGCCTGAAGCTAAGTCGAACGTGGTTTGCGATGGTTACGGTTCCAAAATAGCTTTCAATTCTTCATTATCAACTAGGGTCTCCGGCCGTCCAAGGTGCTTGTTCTGCAGCGAAAACGTTGGAACCCAAAACACACTTTTTTTGCAACATGACCGTTATACAAATCAATAACCCTTCGAGCCCTTTCCGCAGCACTGGTGCTACGGTGGAACTCGTAAATAACGCGATATTTCAATTTTTCCATTTTGTAAACTGAGTGACAGAAAGAGAAAAATCAAAAGAAAAAAATTAATGACGGTTAACGAAACACAAATACATGTGTAAATCGCTGTATACATTTTAATTGGAATTCCCAAACAAAGGGGAGAAATTTGGGATTAAAGTGGTCAGTATAAGAAAACGCCAATTTCACATGTAAGGACCTAATATTAAGATGAAGAGCGAAATGAAAAAAAAAACATTTAACACAAGTCTCGAACTTACATCGAGGCTAACTCAATCTGTGTAATTTGTCCCGTATATATTTATTACTATTATTATACCTTTATTTTGAAACATCCTTATACATCTCAATACATTGATGAAATTGAGATTCAGATAAGTATACTGGTTGCTAGCTTATCACACTGAAGAATCTGAAGTTTATTATCCTTTTCCTAGAGTGGCATTGCGATATTCTTTGCAAAATAAATATTATTTACTTTCAATGATATAACAAATATTAAAAGTATTGTTAAAAACCTGTACAGTCACATTTCATATACAGATAATAGCTACCTATACCTAAAATACTACGATATTTCTCTCCTGCAAGCAGGCAGCAGTGCGACTCTGGGTGGCTACGGTCGAGGATCTGTCATGGGCACTGGCGTGTGTACCGGGGCTGATCTGCTGCGTCTTGGAGGACCGCCAAGGGGCTGGTATCCACGGCAGAGGCATCGGTAAGAACGGTTTTGATATAGAAGTACTTTTTCTTATGAATTAACCAATATATGTCACCTTAGAAAGATAAATCGGCGGGTTCTGCCCCCGTAGCATGGCACACGCAACGCCAGACGCCAACGTCAAAAAAACAAAAGGGAAGCGATAGATTTTAATGCTGCGGAATTTTGACTGGTGATGTTTAAAGAATACCTATTTCTTCTCTTCCGTGACGTCGGCCTCTTACATATTCATTTCTCTGGAGAGGAGCCTAGGGTGCACCTTCAAGCATAATCCTTTGAGTTAAGCCAAAAGGATGATGATGAGTATAAATAATACTTTTTAGTTGAATAAAATATAACCAAGTTTTTACTGGTTGACTAATTTAAAAGTAGAATACTAATATAAATATGTTCTTTAATTGCTGTGGAGCTATATCTACACAAAAAAGTAATACGCAATGATAATTATTTTTCTATTCCTGTAGTTTCTGTAAAATTTGATGAATGAGACCTACTTTATCGCAGATGGTCTGTCTCGTTTGGATATTTTTCAGTTCTGTAGGTAAGTATACTCGTAATGCCTCCTTGCATTATCTGCTCGTATCGCTTCCCTCATTAATCACCCGAAATAGATATCTGCAGTATAAACTGATAACAGAGATAACAATACTTATAACTTATAATCAGGTAAATAGGTAGGTCATTCTTTATTTATTACTATGACTTATGAGATTACTTGTGAAAGTTGCTCATTTCTTATTTTTTTTGAGATTCACTTTTTTTCTTCAAAATAGAATCATGTTCAGATAATACGTAGAAGTTAACCAGTTCGGGTTAGGAATCAAACATGAAAGCCTAAACGGTAAATGGCCGCGGTAGGATTTGAACCAGTTCAATTTGTCGCGTATCTTAACCGCTTGCCTTGCCCACCGACAATCTGATAAAAAATCATCTTTGTCTGAATGTAATCTTATTATTTACGTTCAAGGTTAAAGCGTATAAGTGTACTCTGACCTAAAACAATTTTTATGCGTCTTCCTTAACACAATGAAAGATAATAATTTAAATATTCTTGAAATTATTCGTAACATTTTAGCCACATTTACCAATTTCTTGTTTTAAAATCATTTTTTCTTTTTTGTGTTCATTGAGGCCATAACAAAGTTCTGAAATATTTAGAGGCCACAATTTGAGAAAATATTTTATCCAGTTATCACCACTGAATTACCAAAAATATCGTCAATCTAATTGATGTATCATTAACAATGCATAAGTAAATAATATGGGGATACTGTTATAATTCCAGTTACCTGAGACCTCACAGTAATCTGAATTACACTTATTAAGATAACTCATGCCCTTGTAATAATTGAGTATAACCAAACTAACTTTGCTTCACTTTGGTCACGGCAGGCCTGCATCAATCGAGCACCTAGACCGCCTAACAGCCTCAAAGACTGCAGCAGAACACCCCCAGTCGTGGGAGACCCCTGGAGCCCGCAAACCTCTCACACTGCCACCAAACTTAACGCCTAAGTTCTTCCAGAAGTCACCAAGAGAGGCGCTCCGCAGAGTCACAAGCTTACTAATACGGAAAGGTAAGATCAACATGTAGATAAATACATATTTTACTTATGAAGAAACTATCTTTTGCCCGCAGCTTTGCTCGCGTAAAATTACAATTTAATTTATTCTTTCCCTAAGAAAGTCTGTATATGTTGTATATGTTTAATCTGTAAGAACGCTTCTTGCACAGTAGTTTTGACTGGAAGTTATCTTTCAGTCAGTTATGAAGGCAACGTGTTAAATTTAGTTAAATTTCTGTTGATAAGAACAGTAGATGATACAAAGGAATAAGGCAGTGTCTGACATGAATAATGCCATCCACAAACAACAGAGAGGCTTAAGGTCTTTAAATATTAGGGTGCTACTTATATCAATAGAAACCTTTCCCAGTGAATACGTGTATGCAGATATCAATAATTAATCATACTGGTGATAGGTAAAAAAATGGCATTGAATTTAATCAAATAATTATAGACAAGTAACTGTATTCTACATTAAAAAAAAAAATATATATATATACATACATTTATATATCAAGTAGGTATATCCCTTACAGGGTAAGTATAGCCAACAGTCTCGTAAAAGACTCGAAGGCCACGTCTTACTGGATGGCTTGATAAAATTGAGATTCATGTAGTGACAGATTGTTAGCTTAACACTGTTTCAAAGAAGAATTCCATACAAAAGAATAGGCCACATTCATATTATTTTAATATAAGTCTTTACGTAAAATCCTTATGGTATTTTGGATCCTAATGAATCGCAATGCCATAAAATAAATTAAGTAATATTCTTTTTCCATTTTCCTTGATGTGCTGTGGAATTTCTATAACGTTCGGCAGATGGCGTTAGTAGTCTCAAATGTAGTTGAATTTCAGAAAATTTTGTTTTTTTATAAATCGGGATAAAAGTGTGTAATATTATTATTACAAAATTTATAAATACTGAAAATACATGTTACAATTGAATACTTATTCAAATATTACCCAATACTTACACCGAATAGTATACCATAAGGAGCATGTAATACTAACGACAAGAATTCTAATGTAAATAGCCAATCCAAAGGTAGTAGTAACAATAAGGCGTTAACAATCGCTCAGGGGACCTAAAAAGTTGGATGCACAATAGTGTAGAGCATACAATAGTCGATTCTGTTACCTGCGACATCAGTATGTGCATAATATGGTAAGTATCGGCGTCGGCCGGGTGCAGTGATTCCACAGAGTGATTCAGTCGCCCTGTACGACCACTGTCATCGGTGTGACTCACCGTGCTGTTAGGGTTGTCGGCAGATTTATGTCGAGACTTTTGCGTGGTAGATAATGAAATTATAGAAATTAGCATAATGGAGACTTGTTTAACTGTTGTTTTATAATTTTTCCTATCTATAAATTTTCTGTTTCTTTCTCTAAATAAAAATGTTCAAATAACTTTAGAAAGGCGAATTAACACCTCTTTTCGAACGAATATACTGTTGCACGTTAGTAGAAAATTCTCATTGCAGGATTATTTTATAGCAAGACTAGCTGTTGCCCGCGACTTCGTCTGCGTAAATTTTGAGTCGACTGATTTTCATTATTAAAAAATAGGGGTTGGTGATAGAAGGGTATAAATTTAGGGTTGAATGTTTTTTTAATGCGACATAATAAAAAAAATTGTATAGAATTATAAAAAAAATGTTAAGGGTGGACAACCCTTAACACTTAGGGGTATGAAAAATAGATTTTAGCCGATTCTCAGACCTACTGAATATGCATGTAAAATTTGGTTAAAATCGGTAAAGCCGTTTATATATAAAATTCTCGTGTCACAATGTTTGTCTCCGTACTCCTCCGAAACGAAAAGAAGATAAGGATAAAGTAGAAAACTTGTCGATTATGCCGGGCCATACTTAGGTAAAATGCGAAATTAATAAGTTATTACTTAGGAGAGATTTAAACCACAGGAACAAACTGTACAGAAAGATAAAAGCGTTATGCAAGAAAAACAAGTTTCTGATTTCTATCCCATACGACAATCATATGTGAATAGGCTATTTGACTGTATTAAAAATATACATTTCTTTTATGTCATCAGTCTTAATATTATTTTTTTGGAGCGATTTGTAATAACGCGAGATAAAAATATTGCATTATTTAAACAAAATCCGTCTCAGAAAATTAGGTTTTTATATGCAGCTGTCACGTGACTAAAAACGAACGTGATTAGCTATTTCTATTATGACATCAATTATCCATAAACAGACTGTGGATCGTACCGTTCCTTAGTGTTTTCTATTATTTTTCAAGATTTTATTAGTAAGTTGATCGCTCAGGATTACTCAGATAACATAGGTATTTATTAATGGAAACCAATTCCGCGAAAGCTGACAGTCGAAACCTACCAAAAGTGGACACAATAATGGTTGGAAGAAGAAATCTGGATTGTCTTCTTCAATCCAGACAATCCAGATTTCTATGCTGCCGAACTGAGGAATGTGAAAACATCAATGTAAGTATATCTTGGTAACCACTGATCTTAGATCATGATCTGAAACCACTTCTTGCGAATATTCAAATCCATCGGCATAGAAAAAAACAGTTTCGTAGGAGATTTTTTTGTTGTATTAGTGCATTGAGGCACTGCACAACATTTATAGGAACTCATTTTAATAATTTTCACACATATGACGTGGCACAAGTTAAATAAAACAAGAGAAAATCAAAACTTTTCGAAACACCATATGATATTTACACGAAATTTACGTCACTGCATGCCATGGCCGCCATATTGCTAAAAGTCGCGTTTTGGCGGCATATTTAAATATTGCATTTTCTTTTTCGATTTTTTAATAAAATAGCTGTAATAAAGGCAGAAAAGTATTTTTGTAGGGCTCCTTATAAACAAATAAATACCCTAAGATAGTTTTTAGAACTTTGTCAAATAGCCTATTGTTATTCATCAAAAAAGTAATTAAAAATATGAAATTAAATAAAATTGCTTACATCTTCGTCATCGTCTTTACCAAGTATTACCTACAACTCGTAATTTGGCAACCCTAACCAACAAAGTCGTACACCCATGCCTAGAGAAATTTTAAAGACGTAGGCGATATTGACTCCTGATAAATTCCCGAGTCACTTCCTTATTTTCTTTCCTTTTTATCAAAAAAGCTTTATCAAAATCTATATTTATTGTAATTATCACAAACATTTTTAACTAGGTATGGCCAAAAGACGAATACTTATTACAAGCAACAAAAACATACAGAAACTTTTTGACTTTCCAAACCATTCGAAACAAATGCTAGTTTTTTCAATCAAAAATCATAGATCAAGGAGTTCTTAAATAATAGATTTTATTTAAATAGTGATATAAATTGATACTTACAAAGTTTTTTATAACGTTTGGTGTTGTGTTAATAAAAATTAACAAATTTGCTCAAATAATAATATTACTATCTAGATAGACACATGTACATGATGATTGACCACGTCATCATATAGTATCCATACAATATTAAACTTTGGTGCAGATAGTGTCGGCAAATAAACGGTTAGCTACAAAGAATGGCCTGGTAAAACCGGTCGCAGCCAAAGATGGCAACCGGTCAGGATTTGAGGCCAAGACCGTGCCCGCTACCCAGAACGGAGTCGCCGACGTCGCCCTACTTACAAATGAAACTATTTTTCTTACTATTTTACTTCGATGATCGTATGGTTTATAATATCCACCGCCCTCACACCAGGTAAACAATTAGTTGTTTAAAAAATCCTGATATATTTCCGTTGCACTGAATGTATTTTGGACATTTGCCAGATTTCATTCGTTCTTAAAAATACTTATGAAATTGGGATGTTGTACTTATGTAAAAAATGATATGACAGTCTCAACTCAACGTCATTCGTGTCGACATATTTCAATATCATCTTGCATTGCAGTTTATCCAATGTATGTACATAGGTACTGTACGTAATATCTATCTGGCAAATAGTAATAACACGATAACTTATCGAAGCGAGCCAGTACGATATAGCATCGATAATTTGGTATAATCGACAAAGTTTACATCTTGATTATCCTTATCAAGCTGTGAAAGTATCCTGAAATAGGAATTTTACTAACGTGCAACAAAATATTTTTGCATCAGAAAGGAGAATCAAAACAATTCGCATTTATAGAGTATTAAAACAAAAAAAAATATTTGTAGATATATTGTTTAAACAAGTCTACATTAAGACTATTTAAGACTAGACTAGACTTGATCTCTCATAATCCTTGGATTCGTTAGTCAAGTGATGGCGTCAAGTAGTTCCCAACTCCCATCGGGTTGTCGCCAAGTTCAGGTCTGGCTGTGAATGCAAATGGCGGCATATCCGTCTTCTAGCTAATCTTATATCCGGTCTACGTCATACACATGATAAATTTATTCCTAGAAGGACATACTATAATGGCGTTCCAATTATATCTACCTAGTTATTAATACTTCCTTGTCTTACAGATGTTATCAAATCTAGTTTACTAATAATATTACAAAAATCCAGAACAGAAATTTGAATAATTTTACCGATTTCTCTTTATAAAATTCCGTGTTCTCTAGCCTTAAAACCATTACTTGACTTGGTAAAAACCTATTAATTATAGTAATGATTCGATATCCAAGTGTGTTTTCCCTATTATTAATGTATCTATAACTTTGCCGTAGACAGCTAATGGAACTTGATATAAATGCATTGACCTTATCTTACCTCAGGCTGAAGTCATGAAATATTATTTGATCAATTACCAGCAATAAGAGCAGTATAAAAATGAAAAAGTTCTTTTATGTACTTGTTTAAATTACGTGAGGTATTTTAATAATTAGAACCTAGAGAATTCCATGACTATCTAACATTAGACGATGAGTAATCGCTAACGAATTAATGCTTACGTCATTTATATATACTCACAGTACAGTCGACCAAAAAGTTACTGGCGCACATGTGAATACTTTTAATTTTGCGTTACTATCATTATATATGTTGTTGAATCGTTCAACTTCTGTCGCTGACTGTAAGTAACAAGTATGTTCTTTTGAAGCCACATTAAAAGATCTGTTGAATTTCAATTGCCCGACGCCCTCGCCATATTTTGCCTTAACCTTCGAGACCCACGTGCTTGCAAGCTTTAATGATTTATCAACATGTAGGTACCTATTGTACTAATTCTTTTACAAATAACGTAAAATATCAGTATACACAGGAGTTATTAAACATTTCATCATACAATACGATTTGACACAAACGGCATTTGAAACCTTAATTTAGCCGGAAAACAAATTGTAATCTTAAAATAAATTAATTTAGATAACTTTATCAAATTATTATTACTTAATGACCTTACAATACAAGGTACAAACCTTACAGTACAAAAATCGATTGTTGGTTTATTTATTGTCACCTTCTATTATGTAGGTACGCAAATAGTTAGATATCACGATAATCATTGGTAATATTTATATAATACACACTACAAATAACTTTATACAGCGTTCTGCAGTCGTCCGATATGATGATGTAAAGCCTAAAGCTTCATAAACCATTTATGGATATGACTTTGTATACGACCATCCACCGTCTAGCATATGGTGTGCAGTACAACCGAACAAAAAAGTAATGTTTTAAATAAAAAATAAAGACAAACAACTGGGTGTTGGGACGTGCTTATTTTAATGTATAACGATGAGTCATGCACATTGGCGATATCGTCATTAGTAGATTACTCGTTTCTGTTTGTTTCAACATTTTCGAATGTTGTTTGTTCGATTTATTTAAATATCGTTTACTAATAATCTTCTTACAGCGATCGTGCTTAAGTCCACGACGTTTAACCTTAAAGGTATCCTTTAGTATCACAGCTCAGTGGCCTCGCGGTAATCCAATATGGCGAGGCGCCACGCTCGACTTATGGCAGGATTGCTCTTTTGTGACAAGACACACTCCTTTTATAATGAAACGTATATCTATTAGTATCTTCATGACTGATTGTGAATGGTATCACGACTCTCATGCAATTCTACACATTTGCATTTTAGTTATAACAGTTGCGACTAGCGCAAAAAAAAATCGATCGTCAGAACACCCAATTAAATTGAATTAATTGATAGGCGCTAACAAATTAACTAATGAAACTTCATGCAGGGTAATACGCATTAGTCGTTAGTAACTATTATCCTAATCACTAACTATACCTATAACTCTGTCGTTGCCTAGTTTTTAGTTCGTTTCTTATAATAATATTACTTGAATATTCTTTTTTACTCAATCATTTGTAAAAACGCATATGGCAACTAAAAACCATATCGTGCACATTCAATGTTTCGCCAAGTATTCGACCGTCACCTACATAGCTTGCCACCTGTTCATACACACGTCGACTATGATATCCATTTTGAGTCACATTGCAAATTTCGCATAAATGAACTTGGTTTTATAAAACCTACTATATAAAACTTAGAATAGGTGCATGTTGTTTACCAATATGATTTTTATATCGCTATTTGGTTAATCATTCAAGGTATACTTAGTTTACACTTTATTTTCCTAGGTAAGTAAATAAATTAAAAAAAGGACCGCCTAATACCTTCTATTCCAATGCCTAACTAAAATAAGCTACTCTGTCAATGTCACAAATATGCATGTAGGTAGTGTTCCTAAAAAAAGACCAAAATTTTAATTGCTCATCTAAGACGCATAGGTTAATACTAAGTATAAGTATGCCTAAACTAAATTTCTACGTTACAGTAAGTGCATTTTTGCAGTTGTCTAGAAACTTAACGGTTAAAAATATTTAAAAAGTTACTAGACCGGTAAAATTATTAAAAATTCACAAGTAATGAATAGAACATAAAAATATAAAACCCAGTGTAATTTAATTAACGGCAAAGAATTGAAATAAAGTTATGTTTTCCTCCAATACACCAAGTTGCTACTTAACTTATTTAACTTTCCTGTTTTATATAAAGTTGTTGTAAATATCACTATGAATAAATATATACGAGACAAAACATCATCTTATATTTTTGCCGGGTTGTTTAGTGTTTTTTGTTATAAATTATCAAAGTCCATAATACCTTTTTAAAATTATTTTTTAATAATTGAATCCTACCTACTAAGTCAAACCGTACTTTCTACTTACCCCACGCAGCATTTAATATATTAATTACTTACAAGACTTTTAAACAAGAATCTGATACAAAAATTGAGCCCCAGCCCTATCCATCTGTCTTTAATCGATCTAGAGAAATAAAGTGCTCATATTATACACAAATATACTGAAAACGATCTTATTATACTCATATCTTATGACTATGACTGCATAAGCCAGTGCATGAAACCCGTCCATTGTACCTTTTAGTGCACATAATTAACTAAACTATGTAAACTCAAAAAATATTCATACGTACTTACATTTCTATCATTTGGCCATTAGCATTCCAGTTAGATATGGTTTTCCTGTCCGACGAGTTTGTTATCTCAGTAATGTCCTGTGCGCCCTTTCCTGGACCCATATCGGCTATTCCACATTTGTTCTTCGTGATTACAAACCCGATTTAGATTGAATCTGTATACATATATGAGGTAAATGTACTTACCTAAATAATAGCTTCTTTAGGTCAGACTTTGCTGTATACTATGTAGTAATAGTGAATTATCAGGTCTTATATAGGTAATATTTCATTATCATCTCGTTATTAAGACATTTTGTATATTCGTGTGGTATCGAAACACAAATTAGGCACAGTAGTACCATAATCTAATAAGTTTCCGTGACCATAGTGACAATTTGTTGCGATTTGGGACATCGAAGTCTTTGAACACTATCGAAATCGATTATGTACTATCTAAAATGCAATCGATTTAAAACACATCTTTTTCTCTAAATTAATGCACTGCCAGCAAGATAAGAATTATATTTTTATGATAATATCGATAAATATGGTTTATCAATGATGCGGCGAACGTGGTTCGACTAGCATCGAAGATAATGGCAGCTATATACTGGCAAGAACACTTGAAGTTGTTTAAAATTGATCTAAATATTTGGAGTGATGAAAACGGATTTACTGAAATTGTGGTTCGGTAAATTAAAAGATAGATATCCCACCACCAACCATGGCTCTACCAACCTTCCGGTTATACGAGCCAAATCATGGGTGAACTGCGCTGTTCTCGCGTTTACTCTAACAGCGCGTCCATTCTTGACTACATTTAAAATCTTTAGAACCATTTAGTTCGTATTACTCTCGGTTTACATTTAAGGATATGTTGAATAGAAATTGGAGAGCTTTACATACAATTGGATGACGTGGCGCGGCGCAGGTGAACGCTCGCAGCGAACCGGTCGAGCAGCCGACGACGCAAAAAGGATCGTACCGGGAATGTTCCGTGTCGACGAAACGCGATCCACTTCTGACTATCTGTGCCTTGTGATTCCGGCTCAATAGTTGATACCCTCTGTCACAAACCTGATGTATTTATAGTCTACAAGATAAACAGATACAGATCACAGCCTCAATAGAGGAAGCTCTCTTTCCATGATTTATTTTATGTAAAAGTATACCTAAATATAATTAATATAAACGCAGTTAAATAAACTAACAGAAACTGAACAAATTACACTGTTTGAGTTAGATTCGAAATACCTAAGTTCGAGATTTATGTTACGTACGAGGTACTAACTCAACGATGCCACATTTTATTATAAATATAGATAAACATCCAAGACCCAGTCCAATCAGAAAAAGATCCAATTTAGGATTAGGCACAAGTTGGAATTGCAACTAAATGTGAAATTAAAATAGGGAATTCCGGCAAAAACTGATATGGAACTACGACTATCAGCATTGTTATCATGAGTTAAGGACAATGTGAACAACATAATACACACCACACTATCGAAAATATTCATTGATAAAATTATTTTTCTCTCAATTTCTAACAAATAGCACTAAAACAAAATGTTATTTCAATTGTAATATGTACGACATTCCCTTCCAATAACTTAATGCAAAACAGGAAAATGTTATTTATATTAAATGTAACTACCTAAACAAAATCGGTTATAGGTAGTTATTATTAAATTTAGATTAGCATAACACATTGAGATATCTAAGTAGGTACTTTTAGAAGCGGACAGGCAAAGAAATGTTCTTATTAGTTTCGAAATTCTGGAATTGAAACTAGTAACCATAACGCTATTTGCCCACTGGTTTACGTTTAAACAAAGGAATACAGAGCATATTTTTGTTACAGGGAACAATGGGAAGGAGAAAGAAAACGCCCGAAGCAAGGAGGCCACTTCTCCAGCGGCTCGCTCTGCCAACGGTCAGTACCTAGCTTTTTCATTATTCTTCACTCAATCCACAGTTACCAGAATCAATGACGATGATTGCGTATTAGGTATTGAATGAGTGCTTAATAGTCGAAGCTTTTGAATTGCGAGGGTGTAAGGAGTTCGGGGTTGGCAGCGCGGGGTGGGGTACGCACATGCCACATCCCTGGGGGCTGCGGAGCCGATCGCGCAAGCGCAGCAGCCACCCTTTATACTCCCTTAACCCCCGCCCGCACCGCCAGCCCCTCTCTGCAGGGGCGACAGCAACTCGGGAGGACACCCCACCCTTCCGCATTTTTGCGGAAATTGGACCCCTTCGTGTATATTTGACTAAAATCCCATTCAATCCAACCGTGCGTTTCTATATTTTGTGCTCATTGTAGATATAATTTCATATGTAGAAAACAAAAGAACTCAAACGTCTGTTAGAAACAAAAGTAGATACGAGTAGATACTAAACTTACATACTCGTTTATGAACAAGACTTTCAATTTGAACATTAATTTATCCGGTTGTTTGATTAACGATGTTCTGTCAATGTCAATCATTTCACTGCAATAACAATAATAATAACCATTCGATGATATAAAGCAAAACAATGAACTGATATAACAAGACGGTTAACATTACATTAAAGATCAGTCTTTAATATGACGACACATTATATATTATGTTCACGTACGAAGAATGATCTCTTGTTTTCCTCCTTCATCTTCCAACACAAAAGCGCAGTTAGACCCCAGAATAGGTGGAAATATAGAGATACGAATATATGCCAAAAGATAAAAGAGGAGAGATTTCACTACAGTCATTATCTAACGAAGTTTGGTTCCAACGTTGTTGCTTACTGGCGACCATATACTTAGTTGATAACTATATTAGCATTATATTTTCTCTTGACCAGTAGTTTATTTAACGTTATAAAATGATGAACGTAGGTAGTCGTCAATGCACCGAAGAATCGTAATATAGGTAAATACGAGACTTTTATTAACGTCCAACACATAGGCCAATATAAAAAGTTCATCATTCTCATCATGATCTGACCGGGGATCGAACTCGACCTTGTCACACTGTCTCCGGGCCAAACAGCCTGGAAAATCTATATGCTCCAAACAATAACCAAGTCTATAGAGACTTGGTTATTGTTGATGTGTGTGAAGTGATAGCACTTGAAAAACATTTAAATAAATTGTATACTTCCAAACATATCGAAAACGTTCTAAAATTACGTAATCAGTAACATTTTTTTTTAAATGCTGGAAGCTGTCTTCTAAGTAAATGCGCTAAAATGTCGAATAGACCAAGTGCATACGATAGATAGGTATATTGATAACAGAAAACACAAAGGCCTAAAATACTTGATATCGTTATATTTCTAAAACTCGGCGGTTTTAAAGTAATGAAAGAAAAATATCATAAAGATTAACCAGGGTGCCGATTGCTGACAAACCCTGATAAAACATTTTTCTACATTCCTTCTCGCTCTCCTATTTTGCGGTGAACCTTAAAGACAAAGAGAGTTCCTGAATAGGCCCCAGGTTAGTAAAAGAAATCTTAGTAGTTTCCATTGTGCCTACGCAATTAAATATCTATTCGACATGCAAATTTTACGCTTTCGAATACCGTTGCGAATATAAACAGATTTGAGGTTAGCAGTTTTAATATCTCAAATTATTTTTTAACTATTAAACTTTGTGCTGTAGACATCTCATTGGAGGAAGCATTATTCCGTTACATTAGGTAATATAATAATGCTGAAACAGAACTGATTCGTCATAATTTCCATCCCTGAGATGTGGCAAAGTATGCACATGATTATTGTATTATAAATATTGATGATGATGATGAGTTTAATCCCCTCAATGGATATGGGCGTGATGATGTGTATTCTAAACATATTCTAATAATAAAATTGGGAATCTGATTCGCTGCATGGAATCCACACTTAATAATAAAGATAATTTTTGTAATATAATAGGATTTTATGGGTTTTTTGTGTTTGTAACGAATAAACTCTTATTTGTATTATATGGGTTTTTGTATGTTTGTAACGAATAAACTCAAAAACTACTGAACCGATTTTGATGAAATTTGGTACAGAGATAGAATAGATACTTAAAAGTAACATACTTTTTTCTAGAAATTCCCACAGGGTCGAAGCTAGTGTAACATAATTTTGTAAGTTCCACCCCACATCATATTATAATTGCTTAGTTATATAATATCTTAATTAAAACATTATTAACTGTACTTCTATACTTAATGTCGGCAATCTACCTAGTTTGAATAAGCTTAGCATACAAACGCTATTGAATATCATATCAGACATGCCGTTTGCATGTCGCATTAGCGCGGTCTACTCAAGTCTTTTACTAGCTGTAGCCCAAGACTTCGTTCGGCGTAATATCTCTCTGAAAGCCGACCCCCAGTACAGGGATAAGATGAATGTTTTATATACGAGGTTTTTAAGGTGAACTACGAGTAAGCCTAACACATCAGAGGAAACCGCATTCAAGCAAGATTCCGCGTTATGCAAGTGCAAACATGGTATGGCCCCTGTTATATGTATGTAATAAATTACCAGAGAGCTTTAAGGATCAAAATTTTTTTAACTTTAAGAAGACATTAAAACTATTTTTATTATAAAAATGCTATTATACGATAAATGATTTTTTTTATGACAATTTACAATATACCTAATGTGACAATTTATAATTTCCTTTCTATTTGTTTTTTTTAATGCATGATCAAACAAATGTAAACGATATTTTGCGAGTGATAATTAACTATTGTAAGTATACATCCTCTCCAGGATAAAACATAGTGATACTATAAAGACATGTAACAGATCTGTACTACTTACCTATGTTTTACAATAGTTTTTATTTTTTATTTGAACATACAGGCAGGCAAATTTCTAAAAATCTTTAATAGTAGGCTTATATTTTTCCACTTGCCACTATACCTGGATATCTCTTTCAAAATTATCCACATAACTTTCCTCACTCAAGCTCGGCTCCTTTTGGGTAGGTAGTATTGACCTGACCTTTCGCTAGGACGCGGGCGTTCAATGGAGTGTTGAAAATTTTGATATCACATTACCGGTTTATCACGCCTATAATAAAACAAAAAATAAAGTGATTTCGAAACGTTGGGTGACGAAAAATGCGTGGACCATTTTCAGTGGCCTTCCACCCACCTTCCCGGTGACCTGTTTATTCCGAGCGTCCAGCTGCTTGTAAACATTCCCGTCGTTTGCACCATTTGGCCCTGGTCCAGAGTTAACTTCTCAGCATAAACTATTAATATGATAGGTACATACTTTTCCCTACAATACACTCACACGCATATCACGTTTATCACTGTACGTATCTAGTGAGATATCACAGATGTCAGTGGACAATATCAATAAAAACCTACGTCAGGTGCATGTCGGACTTTGTAGGGTTTCGTAATTGGGTATGCCAACTTTGAATTTACTTTCACAATTATCTAAAACGAGCCCATATTTTTAGGACGGAGGGAACCAAATTTGACTGTTATTTTACTTTTTGATAATTACGCGATGAAAAATAAATATATTCAAAAAGATTAATTCAGTACATAACCCGTGAAGTGAAAACAAACAAATAAACTTACTTTTGCATTTACATATAATATTAGATGGGATTGGAATTAAATCAAATTAAAGTGTTAAATTTTGGCTTGCTATTTCTATTAGAAGTGTTAGGTCGTTGAACTATACCTACCGTTCGTCTACAATTAATAATTCATACTGTAATGGCGACTGACCGCGCACATTTGGTGTGAAGACTTTTTGCACTTGCCATATGTTGCGAACATTCGTGTGTGATCCTCCCCAAAAAAACAATATGCAAATAAACATGAATGACGGATATAATTTATTTAGGTCTAACTTTAGCCCTTATTTTTAATTTTCCATCGGCAATGTTCCCAACCAATGAACTTTAGCTGTACGTTACTTTACAGGTTCTTTCGAATATGTATAATAGTATTTACAATGATTAAGCAGGTTTATTATATTGTATTATAAGTTACTTGCTTTTTTTATCTGCTAAAATCGATTGCATAAAAAATACCTAACAATCAATTACATTCACACTTTACTAATCCCAACTCAATATATTGTATGTGTGCCACTAGACTGTTGCGAGCGGATCTCTAGCCGCGCCAGTATTCAGTATTCCGTTAAGAAAGTAGTCATTTGCTCTTCATCCTACATCCTACGTATGTTGTGACCTGCGAGAGTAATGTGTCATCTTGTTAAACATTAATCAATTTGATTCAGGAAATTAGTATAGTGGGTTTTTCTACTGGTAATTGTCTTAAAAAATAATACTGCATTTAAAATATATTTTTGAAATTTGGTCTTAAATAAGTGAACGTTTATTATGCTGCACTACAACGTTCGCTACTGTTGCTAATTAGTGCACTGAAACTGGACCCAAATTATCTTTATACGGTAAATACCAGCTAATTAATAATCTAGTTATCAAATTAGCTAAGAAAACTATTTAGTACCTACATCAGTAAAAATGATTCGTATACGTTTATAAATTAGCGGCCGCTAGTCTAAACTAAGTAGGTATGTACCTTATATACTCTAGGGACACTTTATACCAGAGGTACCTTAAAAAAATAATGACTAACAAATTAATGTGATATGAGATTAAAGTTCTATTTGAAACTGTATTAAATGGCTATGATTTAATTATTAATATAAAATTAATATAAATTGATTTTCATAATATAGGATACTTAAATAAACGATTTAATTTTATTAAGGCTAGAGAGATTCTGCGAAGTCTGTATTTTGGTTGAGCACGTGCTTCAGAGCCAAAAATGCTAAGATGACAGAAAGGTGGTTTATCAAGTCGGCCAGTTCTCTATAAACTATACTTATACATAGATAGCCATGTTCCTAGCCTACCGTATTGGAAAGAAAATATGGAGTATAAATAAATAATGATAAATTATTACACAGTATATATAAAAGTTCATGACCCCTCTTATCGGACACGGCCGTTGACCAAGAGACTGTAGAGAATTATAATATCTAATTTAAATGACAAGTTGTGATTTGATTTCATTACCTGGGTTCTACTATTTGACCTCTTATAAAAAGAGAAAAATATAAATAGCTTCAATAAAATATATAGATGTACTTATAATGCTCAAACAACAAACATCGAAACAAAATTGAGTATACCTACTTCTAATATAACTACATTTCTAAACGACCAAATAAAATGGCCGAGTGCTAGATTTAAGGAATTTCAATGATATAAATAGCTGGGTAAAAAGAGACGGATTTAATGTTTTCTTTGAATGACAAATATTTTTAAAGATTGGGACTGATCATGTTTCGGTCACGAGAGCCGGCGCCGGTGGTCAATGCGGCGACCCGCGCAGCTAGGGTAGAGTTACTTACTATTATGTGTGAATTGCAATAAGTAAAAACCTTTAAATCTTAGTAAATTTATTCCGAGTGAAATTTTCTCGTGTGGACATAGCTTTATTAAAAAGTAACTTTGTAATGAAACTGTGTGTTATGTCTTTATGGCACCTTTGAAGTTTTATGTTGTTGAAAATTTCATTATTGTAGTTGGAGAAATCGTTTCCAAATATAACGTTAACATGCTGGGCATGGGGGCCACGCGTCGGCCATGGGCCTTAGCCGACCTAATCTCATGACGACGCTAAATATATTAGTGACTGAAATTTAATAAAAATTAATGTGAAAAGCTTACTCACGTACTTAAGGTTAACTCAATCTGTGTAATTTGCCCCTTATTTATTATCACTTATAAATATCAAACGTACGTGCTTAATTTTTATCTCGATCAATGATCCTTACCTTCGATAAAATTGCGTAGAGCAAACGCTAGCAAAATTCGGAAGCTTGAGAGAAGACCGGGCGGCTCGGGCGGGCGGCATCGGGAGAGCGGGAGGCTGGATCAATACGTCGGGCCGCCGCCGACGCCGCCGCGCGCCGACGAAAGCGAACGCACCGACCTCGCTGCCCTTCACCGCAGTGTCGACGACCCCTGGACGTTCACCCCCCGCATACTCTCGCCCCAGGATCTTACATTAGTCCTTCACACTTCCCCAACTCGATCTTCGTGACCCGATTATTTTAAATATCCATTGTCACCATCGTTTCTCAGATTCAGAAACCAACCCGAACGATGGCTTTCAATTACTTTGTGAATCATCTTTCATAGAAAGATGACTTTTGAGTTTTTAGTTACACTAATGCCTGCCTATATTTTGATAGAACAGGATTCACTCAAAATTACAATTACACAGTTCTACGAGTATATGGAAGTGTAATTTTGTAATTTTGAATGATTGCTATTGTACCGAAAGTTCATTTAACAACCGGAAATCTTTTTTTAATTATTTATAAAAGTATCAAAAATTCATAACTCACAATGGCATGGTTGGTTCCAAAATAGATAGGCGTGTAACCGGTGATACATAAAAAAAACACTATCGTAACTCCAAGTATAAATTATCATTATAATCCTTATTAGTTTGCTGAATAGTCCATGTTCATCCTGATGTTCCATTCTACATATTGGTGGAAAGTACTTTTTTGATTTGATAGTCATCAGCGAAACAACATTGTCCGATCAACAAGATGGTGAACAACAGACAAGGTGGAAAAATATCGGAAAGCGGAACCCAGACTTCGGAGCAACGAGACGGGTGCATCTGGGAGCACGCAACTTGAAATTGAAATGTCAGAGCTTGAGTTATGTGAAAAATTAACAAGTCCCGTGAACTTATTTTGATGCTATATCAATAGGTTTGATATAGCAGTGCTTATTTATTTATTTTGATTATTAACCGTACTGTTGCGGGTTGAATTAAACAAAAATCTACCAACGTGACTGTCGCTATGTGTCGTTAAAAAACCGGATCAAATTTCATTAATATTCCGACGGCGCGTATCTGCCCGATTGATGACCCCTTGGTGTAAAAGGGATTGTGTATCTGTCGCAGAGAAATGAGGATATCAGAGATTTCACGAAATTCCTAGGTATACCACGAAATCACGGAAGATGGTATATAGTCCTATTTAATACATCTTCTTACTAAAAAAATATTAGTGATATGACAAAATAATATTTCAATCTAGTGATATACCATTTCACTCATCTAAATCTAGTGAAATAAAGAATGAAAAAGGTTCGTGCTAAGTCCTTTTAAAAGTACTTACATAATTATTAACCTAACCTATTTTTTTACGTGTGGAAAGACCTTCGTTTACTCGGCCGGGTACGGGAAGCCGGACGGGTTATGTGAGGCTTGAACCCACTAAAACCACACGGAGCCATCGCCTACCGCTTTGTTGCCCGGAGCTTGAGCTGACCTCGCTCATATTCGTGACGCGGCGGCCGCTTCCATGACGGCTTCCTTCCGCTCCCACTTGTGTCCGTTTGGGTAGAGAGAGGGAGAGAGATACATTGGACGATTTTTACTCGGAGGTATCCGTTTTTCTGACATTTCACTAGATTTAATTTAGTGAAACGACATTTCACTGACTATTTTAGTAAGAAGGCGTTGTAAATAAGAATATTCATCATATGCCGTGATTTCGTGATATCTCTAGGGATTTCGCGAAATCCCTGGTTACTTCATTTACCTGCGACATATATGCGATATCATGGCGCATCATGCTCTTGTGTCCAGCTCATGTCTCAAACCATTAGATACCTTCATTTATTTAATAACAGATACAAACTGATTTAATAACTCAGATAGATCGAAGCCTCCAAGAGGTATATATTGTTTTTATGTAAATAGATCACGGCGAGGCGGTGGATCTGCGAGTAAGAACTAGAATGCATGTGTAAAAAATCGTCATACCGTGTGGGCGTTACAATCAATCCGGGAGTCCATCGATATCCTAAATTAGGAGTCTAGCCATTGAACTTGAATGCGAATAGACCACCACTGCATATAAAAATAGATTCTTCCAACCTTCTAAACTTATTATTTTTATATAATAAATAATAAATTGACCAATAATGTATTAGTATATGATTAAGTAAGTAGTTAAACAAGTTGACCAGTGGAATTAGGTATCGTAGAAACGGCATCATTACTATTTTAAGAAGCGTGTTTGGCATTTGGGACGCGTGCTGGAAAATACCAATTTACCGTTTATTCTGGGATGCCCTAGTGACTGCGCGGTCTTACTTCACCATAGAAATAGAAGGTATCGGAAAAAGAAAATTTCAACACATTAATACGAACGTTACATCAACAAAAAGAAGCACAATCAAAATTCGCAAATGGCTAGCGGATTAGTCTGAGAAATCATTCACGGTCTTATGAGCTTCAAATTAATTCGTGTCTATACAACGGCTAAATAAAAAAAATTGCAGATCTAATTAGGTTTCGCTGAGCAACAACTGTGCAAAAGAATTGCGTTTTCCGTCTAACTAACCAGATAACAAGTAACGGTTATCACCCATACCGTGCCCGGCTGCTTCGTTGATTAAAGTATATTCATAATATCCCGAAAATACAGATCTTCCTTTTCATCGTCTCTTTTTCATTATCTGGGTTATTAATCCCCGAGGAGCAAACTAGGTATGTAAAGATATCCGGTCCCCATGCGGACATTAGATACATTTGACAGAACCTACTACCTATTCGTCATTATACATATGTACTCGTTTGTAACTATATAATACCTACACATGAAAAAAAATTTCGCGTTTAATTTTTACATTTCCTAATCGCAATCACATACTATTGTCTAAATGAGGTCAACACAATTTTATTTTAAAAGACGGATATTCGGTAATGTACGGTCGCGTTCATAATTGCAGTCATAGTTCGCAAAACTTTATAGCTTGCAGTCACCGCTGTCACTCACACATTCACACAAATAACACAATAAACAACAAGCGGTCAACCGTTGGGTAACGCGCCATCAAGAAGAGGGTAGTGTAAAAAATCGACCGCGCAGCGGCCGTCGTCCGCTTATCAACACAGCGACACGCCACACAGCGAAGATCCATGGTGGAACAGTACTAAAATAATGGCTTCATACCGACCAGAATATTTGCGGAACAGTTCGACACATCAGTGGTTACTGTTCGTCGAGTTTGCACCGTGAGGGACTATTCCACAGACAGCCAGCAAGAAAGCCGTATTTATCCAAAATAAATAAGCAAAAACATTTAGAATTTGCTCGGCAGTATTTGGATTTTGACTGGAACAAAGCGATATTTACGGACGAAAAGTTCGTTTACGTCATCGCAACATGGTAGGCTTCATTTATGGCGAAGAAATGCAACTCGGTATGAAGAAAAAAATATTGTGCCTAATATGAACTCTGGACGCATATCTGTAAATATGTGGGGCTGGATGAGTGCTGCTGGACCTGGAGAACAGGTGTGGATAGCAGGACGCGCTACAGCTGCTCATCATGTGCAAGTGCTGCAAGAAACCATGTTACCAACTGTGCGGTGTATTTATCCGATTGATGATATGCCAACAATATCATTTGTGCAAGACAACTACCCTGTGCATCGAGTCCATATAGTGCGTGAAAGGTTCTGCCAATTTATATTAAAACTACTACTTAGATAGTATTTTAAGGACAGCTTCAATATCTTTTCTTTATGAAAACGAATAATTAAGCTGTAACCTTAATAACAGGAGATAAGTAAATGAGAAGTAAATTAGTGTAATATGCTGTATGTATACCTTTATTATAATCATCAATATGTAAACAAAACTATAGGAAAACTGTTTCAATAAAATTTACTAATTTTAATTATTGAATGTTTTATTTTGCTCCCTCTTGTTTAATAAATATTTCTTGCTGATTTCCGTGTTTGAAGACACGGGTATTGTAATTCTTAGATATCAGTTAGTTAGTTAGTCAGTCAGTTACTTAGTTCAAATGGCACCTTGAAACATTAAAAATTGTCAGTAACAATATTTTTTTTTAAATAGACAAAAATTCCTTGAATAACTTCGGAATCCGCTAGTAACTAGAACAAGCGAGTGTGAGCAAGCGAGATTATCTAATATATCTTAGATCTCACTTGCACACACGAAGTAATAAAATTGCTCCCCAATAACTTTCAAAGGAACCACTACCTATGTTAGGGTCCTGTGCAGACAAACTTTCAACTTTATTGAAATGACATAAGTCTGGCAGTCGCAGGCTTCCCTCTATAGGCAAATCTTATGCAAATAATGAGAGACGACGATATCTCGATCGACAATTATCGGGCCCAGTTCGGCCATCGTTGATTACCGTCTCTTTCTGTTTTGTTATGTTATATGTCATAGAATAATAAACTGTTTTACTTAGTAATCATTGGTATTAAAGACCGTATTCATTTGATGGAATATTTATCCTTTTTAAATATGCATGTGTGTGTGTATCTAGTGGAACCACAGTGCACGCTATTTTAACCCGTAAGAATTTTAAAACTATGACTGCAGATATGAACGCGATCGTACTTTACGGGGGCCATAACACCTTCCTAGCCCCTGGAAAATATGAAAGTTTTACCGGCTCAAATGATTTTCAGTAGGTAACATAGAATTAGAAATAATTATTTATAGAATAAGTATATATTTTTGCAATGCCATAGAATTTTTAATAGCCGTAATACGTGTTTGTAAACCTTAATTTTCTGAGTAGTAGTTACACGAAAAGACCAAATTATCTATATTTCCCATGCTAGTAGCCGAAACAAGGATCGTGAAAGTGTACAATATTTTAATTCTTTTCAATTTTGTTAACAGGCGAGGAGCATCCCGGACAGAAGCAACGCAAAGGATTCTTCAGAAGCCTGTGGAAAAAATCTCGTCACTATTCGTTGGAACATCCTTGATTAAATAAACAAAATGCTTTTGACTCGACGGTGTGACATTCAGTCAAGTATCTCGAGTTGAGATTAACTTTTGAGCTGCTTAAGCACTGGTCAGTGCACTGGCCTCACTGCTAAGCTCTGATCCGTGCTCGCCCGACCGGCCACGTTTTTATTTTGAGTATTAAATGCATAAGTTTGGAAATACTCCTTTCTCGCTCCAATTAATTTCCCACGGCAGATGCGTGTGTAAATCGGATCGCGGGGGTTCGGCAGCTCAGAGGTTAAAGATTTGTAATACTTCTATTAACATTGGGGCAAATGAAATCCACATGTGTATAAACTTCCACAACTTTAACGACACGAATGTACGAAGTATGCAAACTACCAATTTTTCGATTTATAAATGACAGTAAGTATTGAATATGGGTGGGTAATGACGAAACTGCCAAGAATAATTAAACGCCTGCATACTTCCAGTATTGCTTGCATAATCCAGGAAATTTATGTACCCATGTATAATTATAAATTTTGTGGAAGTCGTATGTTTAAGTTAAATCGATTGTATAGTAAGTATTGTTATTTTATCTAATCAATGATTAATTATATCAGTGCATAATTTATTTAAGATATGTGTATTACAACAGTAACCCTTCCTTTTTGAAAATAGAGTGTAGAAAATGTAGATAACCACGTAGCAATCGGACACATCCATAAGTATATCTTCCTAATTATTATTGTATCAAGTTTTCGGGGATATAGTATGTACCAAAAACATAGTACCTTTCATGAAATTGCAATAATTATGTAACTATTTTAAAATTATTTTTTAATACGGCATAGAATTAGGTATTATGGAATTTCGCCCTCATATGTCGTAGTTTAAAGAACCAACTTGATAGGCTATTGCTACAAGTTTTAACATTTTATACCAATCCTTATATTCGAGTGTACTTAATTCTTACTATTGTAGATTTTGTCAAAAGAAAATAAATTATGTTCAATAGCAATAACAAATTGAAATCTTTTATTTACCGCCAACTAGCGGCCCAGCCTATAAGTATAAAAGGAACGGAACAGAAAAACAAGTCCTTATAATACAAATCATTTTATTATTAGATAGACACAGTTCCCATCGCTTATCAGAAACAATGTACAAAGCTATAGTAGTAATATCAAAATATAAACAATATGCACCCTTCGTTTACTGCAAGCCTTGTTTGAGGATACAGGGTAATTGAGCGCTTCTAATTACTGCAGCTAAGAGTTATAAATAACAGAATGCAAATGTTTATTTACTACACGATATTTTAAATGCGACACAACATAAAAGAGAAAGCATAGCAGAATACGCAACGGCGGGTGCACTAGGGCCGTGGCCATGCCCGCGGCAGGCGCCGAGGCCGCAGTGCCCTGCACCGCGCCCTTGCCACATTGACGTATTGAATATTATTCACACGATGGTTCCAGTGGGGACTAGAGATTTTCAATTAAATGTAATACTTGGGTTACAGTGTCTTTCATTCGTAACAAGCCCTTACACAAATGCTTATTTGTAAATAAGATAATATATATATATATATAATATATAGTGTTGTAATAATATTGTTACAGTAATTTCATTACGCGGTTATTATACTTTCTTGTCAGGCATCTATACACGGGCATGTTGTCTTAGCGTTGTGGTAGACGATTTTCGAGAATAGGATTCGACGACAACTTATTCTTAAAATTATCTGTTATTCAGCAAGTGTTAGGATGCTTGAAAAGAAAACCTAAAAAATCTCTATACATCATGCTTTGAGACCTGCTTGCAAAGCTGAATTATGCTTTACTGGTCGACAAGCAATTTAAAAAATACAATTTTCATAGTTTACAGTATCAATTACTCTGTGGAAACGGTGAGCGTATAAAAATAGTCCAGAATCCGCAAAGTAATCGCTTTTGCAAACTGATACTAAACGCATCTTGACGCCATAATTCATCAAATATCAAATCAAACGACCGGTCCTTATCGATTTATAGAATATACAAAATGCAGTTACTTATTTCCCTGTGGAAAAAATATTATCTTATAGTATTCTTAGATCACGGCGCGCTTCGATCTGTGGACAAGAAAGATAATTTTTGTCTCAGACTGATTAAAATGAATAAGTCCCTAAACAGGGCCGATCAATTTTATCAATCAATTAAGCGATTATTATCATTTTATTTCTTTAAGTTTGTAAAGAAAGCTCACCTCTAATAACCACAGTTAACTAAATAGTCTCCTAACTTCTCGACTACAGACGCAGCTTGCTGGGGTTGGATGGGTTCTTGATACAATGCGATTACAACGGCTGAAACAAAATATTATTCTTTAACTTCACAGATCATTGTAAGAAATTATAAAAAAATAACTTCTGAATAATTAATTATCTTATCTTTCTTACATATATATAATCACAATTTAATCCCTTACGGGGACAGAGCTAACAATCTCGTAAAGATTGGAAGGAATAAAAATAGTATTCCCATTTTTGCATGGGCAAGATTTTTGTGACTTATTAGTTTTAAAGTCATGGGTACTAAGTAGAAGTGATGTAGGTACCACATTTGTTAATATCTGTGTTAAGCGTGATTCGTCTGAACGGTAAAAACATTTTAACTATTATTTCCAATTGTGTAAAACTTACCTTGCTGTGTCTTCATGCAGTGAACGCCGACCTTGCCGAGTTTCGCGCGCACGATGCGATCTGAGCCACTGAGGTAGATGTACCGCGAACCCGCTATCGTCACGCCACCGCTCGTTAGGAGCGATTCATTCTCGAAACCAGCTACTATTTTTGCTACTTCATCTTTTGATATCTGTTAACAAAGAAATTAAAATAAAGCTTAGAGTAAGTATCACAATCTGTGTGTGGTTTCCGGCACTTTAGAATAGAACCACTCCATATCTTTACCATGGATGTCGTAAAAGACGACTAAGGCATCGCCTACAAGAGTTAAACTTTATTAACTCTATGTGTAAGTATTGATTTTTAGGTTCTTAAAGAAATATGTAAGCACTTGTTTGGAGCATGGTCTACCTTTCCCTTACTCTATTAATTTAAACCTTACTTACGGAAAAGAGAAACACACATCCTTACAAAGTTTCGTATTTATAATATTATTTGGATACATAAAACCACGCCTTTTTCCCGGAGGGATAGGCAGAGACTACATCTTTCCACTTGCCACGATACTTCCTTCGCTTCATCCACATTCATAACTCTCATCATACAAACTCGGCCGTTTCGGGTACCCTTGACCTGACCCTTTGCCAGGACGTCAGGATCGTTTTTAAAACTTCAGTATAGATAGACATTTTATAAACGTCTATTTTTTTTTTATTAAACAAATGTGTTATTTTTTATTTTTATATGTTTTATTAAAAACTAGCTGTGCCCGCGACTTCGTCCGCGTGGAATAGTTAATTTGGGCATCATTCAAGGATGAATAATTTTCCCCGTTTTTATTTTTCATATTTTCCATTATTTCTTCGCTCCTAATAGTTGCAGTGTGATATTATATAGCCTAAAGCCTTCCTCGATTAATGGTCTATTCAACACAATTCAATTCAATTCGAACCAGTAGTTCCTGAGATTAACGCGTTCAAACAAACAAACAAACTCTTCAGCTTTATTATATTAGTATAGATTAAAATACGTTATGGATATTTTTCATGGAGTTGACAAAAGGAGTGTGAATGGGAATGTTGGAATGGGAAGGTCTAGACGAACGTACTTTGATCCAATTGGGGACGTTCTGGCAACTCGTTTACTCGAAACTTTTACGTGTCATAGTTTTCCTTCTAATTTCAGTATTTGCATTGTGTTGCAAGTAAAATGTTTCGGCACTTATAAAAAGCGTCAATTTAAGAAATATTACAAATAGCTAATAATTTAGGAAGATTTATTTTAGACTAGCTTTTACTCACAGCTTCGCCGAGCAAATTTTGCGCCACCTACAAAAGAAGACAGGTTTTTTGTAGGTGACGCTTATGTATGTATGTTGCGAAAATAACGAGTATCTACTAATCCGCAAAGACACAAGTTCTTTTTTTAATATTGTTTGGGATTTATGAAGATTACCAATACTCTAGTTTTAACTAATCTGTTCGATTGATTGCACCATGGTCATAAGACTTGCTAAGACCACTCTACCGTAACATACTGAGTGATCATAAATATGAATGTTCCTGTCCAAATGTGTGTAATATAGGAGTTTACCTATATGTAGTGTTAGTAGTATTGCAGGCAATACTACATACCCCTTGATTAGTGATGATTGCATGTTTTCTTACTGTATAAACCATAGCCGTATGGCTATGATTTGACAGCTCTGTAATAATATATTACGCTATAGCTTGGGGATTTTGAACTTGGGGTGAAAATATTTTTTTTTTGTATGATGTATGATTGTGACGCAATAAATTTCGAACCATTGGTCTGATTTTGAAAACTTAAAACATATGTAGGACCTGTCAATAGATTTGTTTTAGTTTGTGGGGCATTAAAATTACTCAAGTAATTTTAGAGATATTTACAATTTTGTAAAAAAAAAAAAGACAAACATATCTACCTGTTCTACTATATATGTTATGAATTTATCTGTGAAGCAGATAGCAGAGAAGCAGCAAATCTGGGCCACGTGAAAGCAACTGGATGCTAAATGTCAGACTAATGGCTTAAAATTTTTTTAAACCAGTTGTAGTGTGTAACCCTGCTAGCAACAGTAATAAATATACCTTTATACTGGAGACTCCCAAGTAAAACAACCAGAAGCATGTACAACATCTAAGACATTCAACAATACTTATATTAAATATAAACTGAAAAAGATGAATTAGGAAATTTGGCCAAATTTTAAAGAATACCAAAATAAACTTTATAAAAAAGTAACAGCATAAATTAAGATTTGCAGCCTGTGTGAAAGATTTCCAATCCAATGACACAAGAGCATAATAAAAATAAGACACTTTGAATTACTGTTGCATACAAAGATTTAAAAATCATGGGAAGGAAGAATATACCTACCTAATTTCAATATTTAATTGATTGATACCTACTTATAACTGAAGGTAACCAGAAAATATTTTTGTTTTAATTAAAAAACAGAACAATCAACTCTTTAAGGATACTGAATAGATTTGATAAAGTTAACCTACAATGTATGGTTTCTTAACAACTTAGGTTTCTGAACTACATACATTCATTTCTTTGGATACCTACTAAAATAAAGGTAAACCAATTTTGACTATAATCCTGGTTAATGTAACACTTCTACTTCCTGAATGTGCAGGTTTCCCTATGATGTTTTCCTTCACCATAAAAACATTGTTAAATGGCTGAGCTAGGATTTCAACCTGTGCATTTCAGCCTCTTTGTGCATAACACTTTTTAATTAGGCCACTATAATGGTTTAATCACTACTCTTGCAAATTCAAGTTAACACAAGTCTCCGCCTTTAATAAATTAATAGGAGACAAATTACTAAAAAAAAAAGGCAGGAAATAAAAATATTATCTCTAGTCTTACTCCTCCCTAAAATTTGACCTACTATACTATGAATAATTATGCTACCAATATAGCTGTCTCTACATGTCATTTCAATATCAAGGAAGACACTTGATATTGAAAATCAATAAAAAAAATCTGCTGTTGACCCTTTACAAACTGGCATTACAAGCAAAATTTTATTTGAAATTTCCTCATATATGTACTAGCTTTCATGTGGGATTTTGCTTCCACAGCAATATCCAAAAAACGTAGTAAAGTAAGTTCTGTGTGTACCAAATTTCATCAAAATTGTTTCAGCAGTTGCATTTATAATTATTTTAAACATATAAAAATACAAATCTTTTATTATAAGTGTGGATTATTGGTAGGTACCTAAAGATAGGATATAATTTTAAAACATTTGTACTTTTGAGCACTTGATATTCTCTTAGTAATGTTTATGAAGTGGCCAAATCAAGAACATTGGTGCACAAACTGCTATAATATAATAAACCTACTGTTAAATATCCAAATCAGAGACAATTTGCAAGGAAACAGGATAAAAAAATATTGTAAAACATGAAACAAAAGATATACCTTTACAAATTAATTGAATCTGGAATTTCAATTTTGTAACTTACAAAAGTTAATTTACTACTTTATTCTTCAAATTTAACTGGTGTAATTATTACTCATAATTTAACTGACTCAACTAGGTTGTTCAATTTAGTTATACTTAGTACATTTTTTTCCTATTTTATTTCTTTTGCAATAGGTTTTTGCATTCGCAATGTTTGTGAATTTTTCTTTAGCCTGCTGGTTCTTATACTTAGTGGGTATATTAGTTATTAAAATTCTGAGAAATTTTACATGTTAGGGATAAAGATATGTATTCATAATATTTAAAATCGTTAAACATATGTATGTTGTACATAATATGTTGTTATATAGCACAGGAGAAACAAATTCATACAACGTGCAGTGAGTGGTAAATTTTAGGATTACATAGCCTACCTACTGAACGAATAACACCGGCCGGTAGATTCATTTTATAGAGGCATAACGTGAAGTGATAATCATGGTTATATATAATCTAATATAAATCGTAAATAAACTGTTCCCTTTACTAAATGTATAGCCATCCTCTGGCTGGTGACTTCATACACACATTCTAATATGATTTTGATGCTAGCCTTCTGCCACATGTCGCCATCTTGTCAAACTTGCCGGATAGATTCGTCATCCTTTTACATTATAAGCACTTTCAGCACATTTTAATACACTTATTAGCACAAGTACGCACCAAAAAATTTTTATGCAATGCACTAATCACGAAGACCCTACGGGTCTTGAAACTTACTTCGAAGCCTTCCGACTTTGCCCAGACATTGCCATCGTGACCGGCAATTGCAGCTTTTGTTACACATCTGGAGGCCATTAACTGTTTATCTACATAATCTTGCCAGCTCATTTTGATAGTTCGATTAAAAATAAAACTACTTTGCTAAATCACAATTTACTCTTCACAACGAGCTAACGCTCCACACGAACAAAAAGCACTGCCGTTTCAAAATCAAAATGGCAGCTATTGTGTCATAGACAAAACACGCAGGAAGTGCAGAATTACCAACCAAACGTACGGAAACGAGAATATAGACAATAGATAACTAAAGCGTCTTTTCCACCTGACAGGCGACCGGCGACCAGTGATCGTACGACTAGCACCTTGACCAGCACAGACCAGTCTGAACAAACGCCAGTGTTTTGCTTACTTTCTTTACGTTGAGGACAAAACACCAGGATCTGTCTGTTTGTACTCGCATAACGTTTTTTACGGTACTGCTCTGATTTGAATGCCGGTTTCGCTTTGGGTATTTGGCTTGAAGCAACTTAAAAATTACTATATAAATATTTCTCCCTACACCCTTCTTTGAGGGTAATACAGGGGTCCACTTTTTTATAAAGAGATTTTCACTGAACTATTAGTTACACTTATTTCATTTTGCACTTATATAAAAGCTTTATAAATATCTAATGAAAGAAGCATAGTCATTTTAAAAAATTGTACAAATATGGGGCCAGATCGCATTGTCCCAGGAGTAAAACTTTTAATAATATTATAAAGACTCTAAAATAACTATAAATTTTGTTCAAACATGACGACATTCTTTGCATGTCAAGTTACTCCTAAAAATCTTTAGCGCTTATTTTTGTCATCTAACACCCAAGTATTATTGAGTTAGTATCTCGTTACACAAGTTTCGAACTTACATCAAAGTTTACTCAATCTATGTAATTTGTCCCATACATTTATTTATTTTAATTCCGATTTAGCGCTTTGTCATTAGTAATAGCTGGCAACGTTGACGATCAGTCGCTCACTGGTTGTAACAAACAGTTGCAGAGACATGTCGCAGAAATGAGTAAAAGCCTTCATTCATAAATGAAAGTTTTGATTGAACGCAACTTATCATAGCCAACTTAATAATAATACCCGTATCCGGTGACTTATTCCTTATTATTTTGTTACGCGCCTTACAGTGAACACAGCAGCTTTACTCATAAAATAATCATTTTAAAAATAATTAAATGAATAAACACTTATAATTTTAGCATTTGTCACTGAATATCATACTTATTTTGAATTGATATAAAAAAAGCTTCTCTTTAGCTTAACTTGACCTTGCTAGTTCTTTTCCGTTCAGCTACCGCGATTGGAACATGTCTTATTCACCAGAAAGAAGGTAAGCTTATTTTCTGTGTTATTTAATCCTTTGGTTGACTAAATTTATGTAGAATATTGGCTTGAGTAGAAGATAATACAATCAGTTTATGTTAAACCTCTCAATTAGTCATACAAACGTTGTAATTACTTCATTTTCGTAAGTCGCCGATTGCCAACATGGCGCTGGCAAAATTTTATAAGTTCGGCATAGTGCACGTGTTTTTTAAATGCAGTCTTTTTAAGAACTTCAATTAATTTGCCTTTTAGATAATGAGGTCCTTTTTCCATGGTTTTTATTATAAAAATATGTTGCTTTCCCAATATTGTAATTGTTTACTTTGCCATTTTGACAGAAGCGAAACTAAATTAATGATTTTTATTTTTCTTGCAATTATGTGCTATTGATGTATGACTTGCAAATAATTTTGGTAATAATAAGGTTATTATTTACAGAGCCGAAGATTGGCCGGAGGATTCCAAAAATGGGCCTAAAGATCAAGGAAATTATGATGGCCCTCCAGGTATGGATCCCCAAGGAGCACTCGATACAAATTGGCATCAAGTCGTGGAAAGCTTCGATGACATGAATTTAAAAGAAGAGTTGCTGAGAGGAATTTACGCTTATGGTTTCGAAAAGCCATCGGCTATTCAGCAGCGTGCTATTATGCCGTGTATCCAAGGACGTGATGTCATAGCTCAAGCCCAGTCTGGAACTGGCAAGACAGCTACTTTCTCCATTTCTATTTTGCAACAAATTGACACTAGCATTCGCGAATGCCAAGCATTGATTTTGGCCCCAACCAGGGAGTTGGCCCAACAGATTCAAAAAGTAAGTTATTATTTGTTCAATGAATTTTTTAATTGTCATCTATCACATGTTTGTCATTGTTGCTAATGATTCTGTTTTTTTTTTTAGGTGGTGATTGCACTTGGTGACCATTTAAATGCTAAATGCCATGCTTGTATTGGTGGAACTAATGTCCGTGAAGACATTCGTCAACTGGAAAGTGGTGTGCATGTGGTGGTTGGTACTCCAGGTCGTGTATACGACATGATTACTCGTCGTGCACTCCGTGCTAATACAATTAAGCTCTTTGTGCTTGATGAAGCTGATGAAATGTTGTCCAGAGGGTGAGTTTCTGTTTGTTAGTCTATTTATTTTACTGTTACTTTGTATTGTTTATTGATAAGTCTCAAGGTTATATTTATTTTTACCATGTGGTCTTCATCAACATGGCTATAGCCCTGGTTGCATCTTCACGACTCTTAAAAGGAGCCTTGGGTATAAGCCCTTAAGCATGGATCTTAGAATGGATGAGTCAGGTTTTTATATGAAGCAACTCCTGTATGACGCCCTTTGCAGAGAAACTTAATCTGTATTGGATCATATGGTTACACATTACTCATCCAATTTCCTGAAGGTGCAGGTTTCCTCAATGATTTCCCTCACCATAAGAGCATTCTAATCAAACTTATGTACATAACTTTGAGAATGGTCATTGGTTCATGGTCAGGGTGGTATTTGTAACGGGTGCCTTTATGGGCAACAAGCATTTTTACTTGACAACTTCCTGATTTGAGATTAGACCATCAATGCTCAAGCTTTTACCATGTGGTGTTTTACTATTATTTTTGTCGTAAAACATTATTTTAATATAATTTTTTACATTATTTTACAGTTTCAAAGATCAAATTCACGATGTATTCAAGATGCTGTCTGCAGATGTTCAAGTCATATTGCTCTCTGCTACTATGCCCGATGATGTACTGGAAGTTTCACGTTGCTTCATGAGGGATCCTGTCCGCATTCTTGTGCAGAAAGAAGAGGTAGATGACATAATTTAATTAATCCTCATATAATTTATGAGGCATTCAATGGTTAATCGAATACTTTCTTTTTACGTATTCTTGATGCAAATTTTGCAGAGAAGCATTTTATTTTATTTTTTATTTTGTGACACTGGAGGTCTTGGGGTTCGAAGCCCGGACAGGGCATAATGAAAAACTTTTCTATTGGCCTGGGTCTCTGATGTTTATCTATATAAATATTTATTTTAAAATATGGTATTGTTTAGATAGTATCTTGAAATGACTTCAAGGATTACTCAATATGTGTAATTAGTCCTGATATATTTATTTAATACATTTAATTTAAAAATATTGAGGCATATAATGTTTGGTATGCTAGAAAACATTAGTAATGATTATCTTCAAACTTGATGATAATGGAATATATAATTATATTCCATATATATTTGTAGGCTACTCAACTCTACTACACAAGTAGGGATATCAAGTTCCTATGCAATAAAATTTTGTGAATAAAATGCTAACTTTTATTTGTGTGTAATTTATTGTATTATTTGTTTTAATTACAGCTTACCCTGGAAGGTATTAAGCAGTTCTTTATCGCCATTGAAATGGAAGAGTGGAAACTTGAGACCCTCTGCGATTTATATGATACCTTGTCAATTGCCCAAGCTGTCATTTTTTGCAACACCCGCCGCAAGGTAAGTCTTAACATTTATAATTTTTTTTATAGATAATTTATACTGATAATAATAATGCCTCAAATATTTAACCTAATTACAAAACAGGCTTTACATAATTAGTCTCATTAGATAATTAATGAGTTATTGTTTGAATTATCTAATGTAGTCCTAATGGTCAATATTAAGATTAAATCTGGATAATTACTGTGTAACTGATGGTATAATAACATCATAGCATAGGTTAAATCTACTTTGGCTACATGTACATCACGGCTTATTTAATCCTCCATTTTGTTTTGAGGTAGTTTTTCAAAATAATAGCACACAGACTTAAGAATAAATGCCCTAAGTAAATGTGTTGTATTAACAATTCAGCTTTTGTGGATGCTAAATAATGTTGTTCTTTCTAGGTGGACTGGCTCACTGAGTCAATGCATGAGCGTGATTTCACTGTGTCTGCTATGCACGGTGACATGGATCAACGTGAGCGTGAAGTGATCATGAGACAATTCCGTACTGGATCTTCTCGCGTCCTCATCACCACCGACTTGCTAGCGCGTGGTATTGACGTACAGCAAGTCTCGTGCGTCATCAACTATGATTTGCCAACTAACCGCGAGAATTACATTCATAGGTCAGTATTTTTGTTCATTCACATTAACATTCATTAATTTTTTTTGTTGAATATTTCTTCAATAAACAAAATTTGTTTAGAAAATTATACCATAACAAATATAATCAGTCATATAATTTCGAAGATTTTAATTATGTGTATGTTTACAGAATCGGAAGAGGCGGTCGTTTCGGCCGTAAGGGAATCGCCATCAACTTTGTTACTGAAGCTGATAAACGAGCGTTGAAAGATATTGAGGAGTTCTACCATACAACTATTACGGAAATGCCCAGCGATGTGGCTAACCTCATCTGAGGAGCCTACGCTTCCCGGTTTATATGTGTCCTGCATTCTATCTATTGCGATATTTATAAGGTGTGTGTATTAGGAGAGATCTCCTAATTACCGCTGTGCCGATTTTTTTTTATTGGAACTAATTTTATTTGGACGGATATATTTCGTTTTAGTTTAATTAATGAATACATTATATAATAGACGTATCAATATAAGTTTAATATACATAGTTAGTAAGACCGGCTCGGCCGGATGGCCCCCGTTCCGCGCAGGCTCCTCTGCCGCCTGCAGAGGGGTCTCATCGGGTACTGGAGAGGCTATTTCAATCACAAAAGTTCTAGAAGGAAACAAATGTATTGTAACACTCCAGTTGTACATAATATGGTAACTGTTTTTGTAATACACTAAATAAATATAATGAAATAATATTAATTGTATTGTTATTGATATACATGGAATTGTAGCACTCCATTCCCGATCGGAACCTTAATTTCATTGAATCTTTGTATTGAATTTGATTATAAATTTTGTTTACAGAAGTTCTACCTGAGCCTGTTGAAACGCACTTTGGACACAACTATGTGGAAATAATAAATCAAAATTTCCTCAATCATTTATTACTTTCTTTTGACAGGTCCTTATTGTATCCTGAATTCCCAATTTGCTTTTGCATTTTACTTTTTAAATTTGTTTTCTACATGGTTTTTATGTTCATTTCGGATTAATTATATTTTTGGAATAAATTTTGTTCGAAATATTAGTGACTTTTACGAAGTTTGGTAATTAAGGTTCCTATTTTACAAGTAGGCAGGCATAACATACCTACGTAACTCATACATAAAATCTATTATTCCCAAGGAAACTTGTATCGAAAGAATAATGTACCGAAACCATACATTTGATAAATAACTAAAAATGATCTCAGCTTGTTAATTTTATTTATTTGCCTGTTGCCCACGCCTTCTTTGCCGTAAAATTTCATTTACAATTCAATATTTAATTCTTAGGTAGATAAATTTTTATATCCCAGTTGGACAAAGCCTTAAAGCATTCAAATCTGAACAATAGTAGGTAGTAGTAATATATGTAGTTTTCGCATGATGCAAGTACAAACATACAAAAAGACAGCAAACATAAGTTCTAAAAACAAATAAGCACCAACTTTTATTTTATTAGTAGGTATCTAATAATAGGTTGGTTCTTCCTACTTTACCTAGTTACAATACAATCGTTTTGATTTGTCCCTAAACTGATTGTTTATTTTGTAGTTAAATTGCGCCGTGCGCATTATAGTAGCGTATGGCTATATATGTATAATTGTAGGTACATAGGTTGTCAATTTCTTCCAAAACAGCTATTTGGAACATTTGCATTTTTGCTCATTTAATATCATCAGTACCTGGGTGGAGTTTTAGCCAATCGATAGTGAACTTCCCTCGATAGTATTGCTTTCATTATTGATTTGACGTCAACCAATGTTGTTAAACCATACGTTTTGACAATTATTAAGCGATATGAAGTATCCTAAAAAAATAAAGATTTTTCTTTCTTTCTTTCCTATAATGATGAATAAAAATTTTGATTTTTTTTATAGTTATTGCAATAGTCAGCAGCAATAGTACCGATACTATCGATAGTGCTTGAGCTTCAATACTACCGAACCGATGTATTACATATGTTGTTGCTTTTATTCAACTATGGATATGTGACTATTCCGAAAAACACCCAAGTCCACCAACTAGCCTTCAGAACTGGTTATTAGTTAAAGCGTTTATCGCAAATCTGGGAACGCGGATCTTTTTCCAACTTGTTACTACCTTCTTCCGACTATGCCTTTAGCAATTACATACATGACTGCTTTATTTCTCTGAAAATTCCAACAGGAAAGAAGCTCGCTAGCTAGTCCACACTATTAATAATAAGAAAATTGTATGTTTGTAAAGAATAAACTCAAAAACGACAGAACCGATTTGAAAAATTATTTTAACCGTAAGGCGTTGTGGCTACCATCGGACCATGGCTTTTGTTGCTTTCCCATGCCAACAATCCTCAGTTTATTTTATACCTGGGTCAGACAAAACCTTGCCCTACCTTAGACCACCTCAGAGAACATCTGTTCAGCAATTAACGTTTAATGTTTTACCTACCCTTATTGTCTAGAGGACATCTTTTCAAAAATGTTCTTACCTATTTTTATTGCCTGTAACCATTTTTTCTTTTATTGTTCAGCCAAAATATAAATAGGCTAAGCAGATAAAATAAAGATATAACTACAGCATTTACACGTCGAACCAAGAAAACGCATTCTTATTTACCGAACCTTCTATATCAGAATACTCAGGTAAACATCCGTACTAAACCCACGGTACATTGTTTGAGTAACTTTACATATCCATTCGGTAAAGGCATTTATGAATGTGTATTGTTAATTTGCGCACTCTGAGTTATTTTAAGTAGGTAGGTAGGTACTATTGACCGCGGCTAAGTGTCCGCGACGGTGTTCGAATGGATAGTGTCAGTTAAATATGCGAACAGTAAGTGAGGCACTGGTTCAAATCTTACCTAGGCTTCCGAAGCAGACTCTTTTGAGGTTGACCTCAGAAGAGTGCTTCCACGAAACATGCAATCTCCGCACTAGTAATATTGTTCCGTGCAAGCAATGGTTTGATGCACAGCAAAGGCATTAAGTAGTAAATAATTAAGTACTGAAATGGCAACACAACCATTCCAACTTCCTTATCTGTCTTGACAATCTCCTAAATTGTACAATAGGTTTATATTGACATACAAACATATAATACCGCCTTAATCCCTAATGGGGCAGAAAAATTGGTAGTTAAATGTTTCAATAGACATTTTTAATATTTGTAATTTATTACCAACAATACTTATACCTAATAATTTTTATACTTAATTAAATGGATTGTTATTGTTACCTACTTAAATTAACATTAATAAATTAATATCACACTTCTGGTAATGTTCATTTTGATTATAAAATATTGGAATATTACTTTCAATAAGTATCATAAAAATGCAAAAAGTAAAATCATCAAGATAACTGAAATGGGGAAAAATATATATACTGACACCCTAGGGTGACACACAGATACTAAAATAGAAGAATTATCATCTTCAAAAGTTAGGCCATCTTCTGTAGGCACTTCAACAATAACTAATTCATCACTAAAGAACTCTATATCAAACTCACATTCTGTTTTGTTTATACAAACTTTTGATTCAGACATATTAACATATTGGAATGTAGGTTTATAAATATCAAATATTGAATGAATATCATTCAAAACAAAATCATTGTCACTATAAAAAATATAATAGTAATATCCATCAAGCAAAACATCATGTTTTACTTTGAGGGTAGTAGTTTTTTGTAAATAATTAGTGCTATTGCACTGTATTGAGTACGGGAAGGCATTTTTTGAATTGCTCATAAGTATGTTGTTTCGATAACACTCATGCAAAGTATTTTCAAAGCTGGATACACTGTCTGGCAGAGTATTTGTTGTTCCATTAAAAGCATTACCTCCATGATGTACCCCTGTGTCCAATACTGTGTTTGGATTATGCAGTTTGGCATTTCTTTTTTCTCTTAACTTCATGTGTAATCGTCTAGTCTCATCACTAGATTTTTTTTCAAAAGAAAATATTTCGTTTTCATTGTTTGTGTTATTGTCATTGTAGTCATGATTTTCTAACCACTCTATGTTTTCATTTATATTCTGAAACACCTGTAATTTATTTTTATTTCCTTTTGGATCTTCTAAAGTCACCAAAACATTTCCCTGGCTTCCAACAACAGGTTGGGACTTCTTATATTTGTCACCTTCTAAAATTCCACAAGTATTAAGTTTTTTGTCACCTTTTACCACTAATATCTTTGCACCTTCATATCGAGAACATGCTTTAAGTTCTACAGTGGCACCTCTAAAAAGATAAAAACCCCAATATTCCAAAGTATCATCTGGAAGGGTCATTGATTTTTTCAATGTTATGTGCTTTCTGCTTTCTGAAAGGTCAGGCCTGCCTTTCATTTGAAATGCATTAAATGTAGAGTTCATTCTCAATGTATGCTTTTCACAGAATATAGAGGATTGGCCTTTGTGAATCTGAATAACATCAGAATCAGATATTCTGTACAAAACATCAGCATACCTCATGTTTCTGAGATATAATGGCAGTACTATGAGTATTGTTGGCAGAACTGCTGTTAATAAACAGAATGTGATGACTCTACGAGACCCATGCATTTTAGTTCCATCTGTAAACATAAAACAAATGTTTAAGGTAATACCAAGGAAAATCTAAATAGGGTGTGATGACCCTCAGTTTTCTTGTACCATTAGTCATACATACATACATATAATCACATCTATATCCCTTGCGGGTTGCAAAGAGACAACAATCTTGAAGACTGAAGGGTCACCTTCAGCTGTGCAGCTTAATGATGAAATTGAGATTCAAATAGGACAGGTTGCTAGCTCATCGCCTACAAAAAGAATCCCAAGTTTATTATTAGGGTTTTTCCTTAGTCGCCTTTTACGACATCCATGTACTTGTGTATTCAAAAGTGCCAGGAACCACACGGTGTCCCATGTATCATCTAAATAATAATTTATATATTTTTGAAATAAATAACAAAATTGACGAAACTTTTTAGCTTTATTTTATTTGTACTAAACAGGGATTGAGTAGGTATATATTAAACATAATTTCGTAACTTACATAGTTTATTCAAGGTTCCATAACAAGGTTGTATAATCTATGTTTTATACTACGATACACTTGGAAATTGATCTTTATCACGAGACATGTTTTGTTATCAGTACATAAACCCCGGAAAATAAACAAAGAAATATGTACATTGGTTCTATGATTGTTTTCTTTCCTCTGGGAAATAAAAGAGATAAAAAATAAAAATACAAGTGACAAGCTGACATTTGAGAAGAATAGATAGGGATGCTGGATAATAATCGATTTCCGATGCTCATCCATGAACGATAAACGACAGAACCGATTTGAAAAATTATTTTACCCGTAAGGCGTTGTGGCTACCATCGGACTATGGCTTTTGTTGCTTTCCCGTGCCAACAATCCTCACGTTTATTTTATACCTGGGTCAGATAAAACCTTGCCCTACCATAGACCACCTCAGAGAACATCTTTTCAGCAATTAACGTTTAATATTTTACCTACCCTTATTTTCTAGAGGACTTCTTTTCAAAAATGTAACCTTTAATGTTCTTACCTATTTTTATTGCCTGTAACCATTTTCTCTTTTATTGTTCAGCCAAAATATAAATAGGCTAAGCAGACAAAATAAAGATATAACTACAGCATTTACACGTCGAACCAAGAACACGCATTCTTACTTACCAAACCTTCTTGATCAGAATACTCAGGTAAACATCCGTACTAAACCCACGGTACAGTGTTTGAGTAACTTTACATATCCATTCGGTAAAGGCATATAATGTATGTGTATTGTGTGTAATTTGCGCGGATCTCAACCTTTATGCTAAATGTATGAAAACTTTGCAGTTATTATTTTTACATTCAATTGACAAAAAAAATTGTGGAATTTACATTGTTCTTTAGTTAACTCCAATTTATTAATGTTTTAGTGAAAAAAGGTGTGATTTTGTACAGGTGACCTAGATGACGTTTGCAAAAAAAAAAATCGATGTTTTCAACATCGATATTTAGAGTTACAATCATCGCATATTGATCTTTTTACGTGCTCACCTAGGTCTTTTATTTGTAATATTTGTTATATCACTGTAATAATAAATGTCAATTTCATTTTAAAAAGAAATGTCAAGTATTGTCAAAGAGTGTTGCTTTATGGTTCATTGTACTTTTGTAAAAAAGAATACCATGTTTTTTTATGGTGACGCCCATGTCACACGGTGTACCTACGATGTACGACCTGCGACCTCGGTCGGACCGACTGGATTAAACGAAGTAGGTGGGCATTTCATTATTTTGTAACCACTTCATTTTCCAGCTGTCCCTTAAAATCATCAATCATTTTTTTCTGTATATTTAACTCAACGACAATCCAATTCTCGGTAAACTATCATGTTTCCGAAGGATAATCAAAAAAAGATCTTCTTCCTTTTGCCTTTAGTCCCGGTTAAATCCTCACCTCTCTGGAGAGGAGCCCGATGGATGCCTTTGACCATGGATCCTGGATTGGATAAGTCAGGTTTTTACACGAAGCGACTCCCTCCTGACCTCCGTTTCCTGACGATATTTCCCTCACCGTAAGAGCATCGGTTAGTTACTGTTCAAATGAATGTACTTACATAACTTTGAAAAAAAATCGGTAGGTAGGTACAAGGCCGAGGTGGGATTTGAACCTGTGCCTTTCTGTGCATCACACTTTAACCGGCACCTTACGATTCGAACACCGACGCTTCGATATTAAAAAACAGATATTTAGGTAGGTATAAAATTTGGTTTAGTCGAAGGTAAGTACCTTCCATACCGGGTTTGTAGCGGGAGCGATCATTCGGGCTGGATCAACTGCCACCGAAGGGATGATCTTCCACCAGTTTTATGTTGTAAAATGTTGTGTCGGTGGTTGTTTTTATGCTCCAATCCGATTTAGACTATTCGCTGTTTTTGACTGATAGCGTCGCGTGATAGGTTGTTGTGAGTTGTGGCGTAAACTTGTCACCCCAAGGGTAACATCTTAGATAGGTACATTTTATCCCGGTAAACTTTTTTGGTCCCGAAGGATAAGCAAAAAAAAGAAACAAATCTTTAGGTATTTTATTATTTATAAATAACTAGCTTTCCGCCCGCGGCTTCGCCCACGTGTAATTCGGTTATATATAGCGTTTTTTAATGATCTTAATATTATGTTTTAAGTAAATTATATAAATATTTATTTTATTCAAATAGAGAGTAAAATAAGTTAAATAAGTCAAGTTAAAAGTTAATGAATCAAACGAATAATAATTTCAAATCAAAATATTTGTAGTGTGTAATATGAAGTTTCGCGTATGTCCGCTAGGGGCGCTGCTAAAATTACACGATAAATTAAAATATTTTACGCTACCTAGCTAAATGACGGTAACAAAACCATAGCGCGATCTATCTCGATGCCAACGCCATCTATCGAGCATCGAGACAACTCGTGATAGTTAATAGAAAATAAAATTCGGGTGTTTTATTTATGCATACCGATTACGCCGAGATTTATGGACCGATTTACGTGATTCTTTTTTTGTTCGGTAGAGTATACTTTCAAGTTGGTCCCGTTGTTACCTAGTCAGGATCTGATGATGGTATTCCAGGGAAATCAAGGGCAAACCTCAAATTTACAGGCAATTACGTTTTTGACAATTTCATAGATCTGTTTAAGTATTTGCGTCTGATAGTCATCATCCCATGTGAATGAAATGATGATGGAAGGTACAACTCCTCAACGGTTAGGAGTTGAAAGAAAATTCTTACGAAGTTATACGTACATGTGAGGCGTTTAGGTTGACCTGATAATAAAAAGTAAATCTCATTAACGTTAAGAATTTAGGTGAAAATGGATGCGGACAAATTTCGTAGCTGTTTGTATGGGTAGTGTTAACACAAAGTAGGGATTTAAAAGCGTGATGTTCTTAATGTTATGCATGTATGTACATAATTATGTATGTTATTATGTATGTTAAAGAGACGACTGAAAGTTGTCATACAAAGTCTTTTTTTTTAAGGATGGGAAATCATCAAATGACCTCTCCCGCTCTGGGTGGAACGGAAGGGAGTGTCAGACTTTTACTGACTAAAACCCACCTCGTTCCTTCAGTTGCCCTTTGCGTTCCGGGGCCACGGTATCTCGTTAGAACTTTCCCGCAGCCCCGGCTCAGTTTATCCCGTTTCCCCCCCTTGGGGGTTGACATTTCAAAAATCCCTTCTTAGTGCTCACTTATGTTACTAAAGGAACCTCTGTTCAAAATCTCAGACTCCTATACCGAGCGGTTTCGGCTGTGCGTTAATAAATCAGTCACCCAATCGCACCCCCTAAATCACGATTGGAGGGTAGTTTGAAAAAACTTATAATGTCAAACATATTTACTTGCCTATGTACGTGTTCATGCCAAGTTTCAAGTTTATAAACCCAAGGAATAAGATTTTTCATAGAAACGTTTTTACCCCTTTTCCCCCCCCTTGGGGGTTGAATTTCCAAAAATCCTTTCTTAGTGCTCCCCTACATATCCCAAGGAACCTACATTCCAAATTTCAGCTGTCTACGACCAGTAGTTTCGACTGTGCGTTGTCTGTCAGTCAGTCACTCAGTAACGGAAGAGTTTTATATATATAGATTATAATAAAAAAAGTAAATTAGTATGCATATAGGTCTGGTATTTGAAATATTAGTATCGATGTGAAAATAGGTAAGATTCCGGAAATAATCTAAATCTGATAATTATTTCTGTTTCATCAAATGATGGAGCAAAGATTTTTTGAGTCCAAATATAATGTTATTTCAAACTGCACGCATAGGAAGTTGCTTAAGTTATAGTTTCACTAAGTATATATTTTTATATCATGTCTGAATATTAAAGAATATTCTACCAGATACTTCTAAAAAGGTATGTAGGACTTGTCAATAGAATTTTAAAGTTCGTAGGGCAAAAAAAAAACAATTCAGTCGTTTTTGAGACAGGCATGTACTTAAACGCAATTTTGAAGTGTTACGTTTAAGGTGTAGGTAAGTTCGCGACGAACGAATAATAGTCAATCAAACACATATTTTGGAAAAAAATATTAAAGCACCACTACCGCACAAACAACATGACGTTTAGGTTCCCGCAAAAAAGTCCTCTGTGCCAAATCCACTTCTACAAGATATTACTAGATGAATCATAAATTCTACAACTCACCATTTTCCTTGTTTTGTACTACTGTATATTGATAATTTGTATTATAGTAGGTGCTGGCGGACCGTTGAAACGAAGGTTTACTCATTGTCACTAAATATTCGATACACTTTTTACCATAATATTCTTAGTTAGGTATATGACAATAAAATATTACAAGTAATCAGAAATCTTTTCAATGCACGCGGAGCTGACATTTATTTGGGTAGACTGATGGTTTTAATGGTCACGAGATAAGCTATCGCTTACGTATATGCCTGTATTATTTACTTAAAATTAAATGGGTTGGTATCAACTTACCTACGACGCACGCATCGTTAACAACAGTCAAATTCTCACATTGGTGTCATAAAATTGAATGAAAAATTTAAACGACTATAGTACGTAGGTACCTATACGGCGAGGGAAAACATTGTAAGGAAACCTGCACCATAAGGCAACTGGATGTGTAACCATGATCGATCCAATACGGGTTAGGTTCATCTGCAAAGGTGCCCGCTGAGAGTCGCTTCGTGTAAAATCCTGACTCGCTCAATCCAGGATCCATGGTCAAAGTTATACCACGGGCTCCTTTCATAAGTGATGAGGATGCAACCGGGACTAAAAGTCAGTAGAAAGAATATTAAAATAAAATAGAATAAAACTTTATTTTCCAAATTAAACAACTACAACTGAAGTATACTAACCACGTGAATACAATAATATTATTATGAATACCTACCTACGTCAATGAAGCTCCTACACCTACACCTACGCGGTAAAAGAATCGTTGAAAAGGTTATATAATTATTATTGACAATATCCTCACAACTAGCTGTGCCCGCGACTCCGTCCGCGTGGAATAGTTATTTTGGGCATCATTGAAGTCCTCAAGGATGAATAATTTACCCCGTATTTTCACATTTTCCATTATTTCTTCGCTCCTAATAGTTGCAGCGTGATAAATGGTCTAGACTAGCTGTTGCCCGCGACGTCGTCCGCGTAAATTTCGAGTTGAATCTTGATCATACAGTCAGATACAGACAGACAGACAAAAAATGTAAAAAAAAATTCTTTCAGTCAAAATATTAAATGTACAGACAAAATATTTTTAACGTTTTATTATATGTGGTATTTTGATTTTCAGTTTTTATAAATAAAATACTCAAACAACACAAAAAATATATATTTTTAATAAAAAAAATATCTTGTTTATGTTCGGGCTCGAACTTGGACCGCCAACTTCAAAGTCTCACGCACCAACCACTGGACCATCGAGGCCGTTGCGGTGCTGTCGAAATTAAAGTGGACTACATACATACATATGGTGACGTCTATATCCCTTGCGGGGAAGACATAGCCAACAGGCTTGAAAAGACTGAATGGCCACGTTCAGCTATTTGGATAGGTTGCTCGCCCATCGCCTAAAAAGAATCCCAAGTTTGTAAACCTATCCCTTAGTCGCCTTTTACGACATCCATGGGAAAGAGAATGGAGTGGTCCTATTCTTTTTTGTATTGGTGCCGGGAACCACACCGTACTAAAGTTGACTAATGAACCAAAAATCTTTTTACGTGAGAATTACGCATGTTATGTGAGGCAAAACCAGAATATTATCAAACTGATTTTCACTTATATTTATATGTTGTAGGTATTATGCTGTCGTATAATGATAAATGACTTTGAATTTTAAATTTCGTAACTTATTTGGAGGCAAACTCATGCCTTGAGTTCATTCAAATGTCGATAACTTTTTTTTTGTAAACCGATTTTGATGAAACAAATTTAAATGTTCTTCTGAGTTAAAACAAAGCAATTGGTGAATGTTTGAAGTAAATCGGTTCAGTACTTTCGGAAATAATCGTGATCATACATACAGACAGACAGACAAGAAATTCAAAAAAAATATTTTTGCTTTCTATTGTTCATTATAAGTGTTCCTCTATCCATTTCAGTCAAAAATTCTAAATATACAGACAAAATATTTTTACTGTTTTATTATATGTATTGATGAGAGGAGTTCGAGCTTTCATAATAGAAAAAAAATACTTTCAGTTTTTTCAAGACTGTTGGCTCTATTTTGTATTTATTTATTTATATATTTATGTACATCAAGGAAAATAAGAATAAAACTTTAAAATAAAGAGAAATTCAGTACAAGGGCACTACTTATTTCTACTCTATCTACCCAGTTAATTAATTAAATCCATTTATTTCAGGCTACTGATACAAGAGAAAATACAAAATCATCCATATTCACATTAAAATCAATCAAGTAATGTACTCCATTTTAAATCAAATTAATTCACTAGCATAAAAATTTCATTTAGTCAAAATAAATTAATTCATTATACTCGTAATACGTCAAACATCAATTATTATCAAATTTCATTAATTACATTTACAAATGTCAAATAGGTACAAATAAACAAATACGCTCACAAGTTCCTTTGAAACGGTGGACAGGGTACATGTCTGTCACAGCAGTGCTGAATGTATGGACAGTCCCATCTACCTGCTATCGTTTTCAGCACAGCATAAGGGCTATCCCGCACCCTGCGCACCAGGGATGCCGCACGCTTGCGCATTTTAGCGTGAAAACAATCTATGTGTGCGTTAGCAAACATTCCTGATGCGCTACAGTGTGCCCGTGAGGTTACCGGCACCAATAGAAAAAAGAATAGGACCAATCCATCTTTTTTCTATGGATGTCGTAAAAAACGACTAAGGGATAGGCTAATAAATTTGAGATTCTTCTTTTAGGAAATGGGCTAGCGACCTGTCACTATTTGAATCTCAATTCTATTTTAAAGCCAAACAGCTGTACGTGGCCCATCAGTCTTTTCAAGACTGTTGGCTCTGTCTACCCCACAAAGGATATAGACGTGATTATATGTATGTATGTATACATACATACATATGGTCACGTCTATATCCCTAAAAATGAATGTCTGTATGTATGTATAAAACAATAGATAACATAAAACAATACACAGGGATCGAAGCAAATATATGGAAAGATTTCTAATCTACCGATCCGGAAAAGCACATCAGCATATTGAAAATGTATAATTATGTATTTTAACACATATTACCTGTACCCAGTCATAGATCAACTTGGCTGTGGTTCAACATGCAAGCGGCTCCATGGCCATGGATCCAAGACCATGAAACAAAAATGTAAGTGATAAATGTCAATGTTATTAATCAGAAATAAATTAAAAATGACAGACAAGTAGTTAACGCCTATTTAAAAAATAGTAATAAATTTTTAAATAATGTAAGTAATGTTAGATTGTGATTAAATTTTTTACATTAACAATTATTATTTTTTGGCTACCGTTTTTAACAGAGATTAGGTTTGTTTGTGATCTTGCGTAAGTGCATTTATAGATAGAACATCCGCTAGTCACTTCTTAAACGCTGGTCTCTACAGATGGATATACTTAAACCTGAACTAATATGGATTGAAGGAAGGTGCTACAGAGTGAATGACCCAACAACAGAAGTGACTGCTTTTCAGGAACACGATTTGTATGAAAATGGTACTGATAAAATCTTATGGAACTTTGTTCTTTCAACTTTATATTGTTATTTTGATCTCTTTGGTTTTTTAAAAGGCAGATTTATTTTCAGATATGCCTGTTGTTTATTTGCCTGAGGAAGATGAAGAAGATGATGGCTTCGAGGTTGTTAAGATTGACAATGATAGATATACTACAAGGTTACATGTTTCGAAGTATGTTCGTCATATCAATAAACATACATATGGTCACGTCTATAACCCTTGTGGGGTAGACAGAGCCAACAGAGTTCGCCTAAAAAAATAATCCCAAGTTTGTAAGCTTATCCCTTAGTCACTTTTTACGACATCCATGGGAAAGAGATGGAGTGGTCTTATTCTTTTTTGTATTGGTGCCAGGAATCACACGGCACATCAATAAACCTACAAAATGAAGACATAAAATAAATGTTAATGATATTATTTATTTGAAATTAATGATTTCAGGCATTACATAGGCTCGATAATTGGAAAAAAAGGCTCTATGAGGAGCAGGATAGAAAAAGAAACAAAAACAGATATAAAAATACCAAGGCAGAGCCAGAATGGAGATATTACAATCTTTGGATCTAGTATTGCAGTTAGTTCTTTTACATATTGTAAAGTTTTTAGTTATCCTTTCCTGTTTTGTTTGTATTGCACTTCTATATAGCTACCACATTTGTTAAACTTAATGTTATCATATTTTGTGCTTTATTGTCAGTGTTGATATAAAAAAATATGTATTTTCTTAGTTCCACTATGTTATCTTGTCTTTACTGATGATATGGTTACTAAAGTAGCCTAAAAGTTGAAGCTTTGACCAGTAGAATAAAGAAGTAAAGCATTTTTGCTTTATATACCAACCATACCATAACCATTGAGTAATGCAGCCTCTTAATATAAAAATGTAATGTAGAAATCAATTAAAATTTTATAAAAAGTTATAATTAATATGGCCACTCAACATTGTAGCTGGACATTGTTAGTGCCTCACTTTTAGACTTCTGGATTGTGGTGTGGCAGTAAACTTAGTTTAAAGTAATTTATTTGACATCAACCAATGTTGTAAAACCATAAGATGACAATTATTAACTGATATGAAGTGTCCTATAATAATGATTAAATTTTTGAATTTGCATACAAAGGGTATAGGATATACCATGCATGTAGGCTATACATACATGGTATACCCTGGGTTTTTCTTTGGGAGGAGTCGGGCTAAATACACCAATAAACTTATCTCTATTCAATAATAATATTACCAACTTCTTATTTTGTAGTTCCAGCCATTGTTTCATATTTCAGAATGTAAAGGCTGCAAGAAGAAGAATAAATATGATTGTGATGTCATCTAGAATGAAACAGCGGGCAACACATTTCATATCTATTCCAGTCAATGGGCCTGCAGTTATGAAGAATTTTGAGCAATTCAAGGTTGACTACACACACACATACTTCATCTTTTCTCTAGTTACATTCGTACATATAATCACGTCTATATCCCTTGCAGGGTAGAAAGAGCCAACAGTCTTGAAAAGACTTATAGGCCACATTCATCTGTTTGGCTTAATGATAGAATTGAAATCTGATAATCGCATAAAAGTTTATCAGTATGTGTGACTGATCAAATAAAGATTCAAGAGAGTCTTTTTTTAAAATTTATCCTTTTAATTTAGACTGGGCCCAATCATTTTGATTTATATAATCCTCATGTAATCATACTTATCCTGTATATTAATTAGCAATCGGGGCTAGACTATGGTATTCCTTAAATAATGTTCTGTGAGTATAAACCTTTGGGAACACTGTTATTATTAGTTAGGACTAAATTGTTTAAGTAATAAATTAACTTTAGTGGTGGGACTTTATAAGAGGGTTCTTTATTAATATTATGATGATAAAATCAACTAGTTAGCTTAAGCAAAATTAAATATCTTTAAACCATATTCAACTCTGCTTGCTTTGTAATAGTTCTTAAAGTAAATTTTTAATTGACCATAACTTCTTTATTTCTTAACCGATTTCGACTAAGTTTCAACAACGCTCCATTATTATATGCAGTTTACCCGTGAAAACTGCGTCCAAATCGGTTGAGTAGTTTCGAAGCTATAACGTACTAGACAAACACAAAAATTCCCAAAATTTTTGGTTTTGTTACTCTTTTTAAAATCACTCTCTATAAAAATTATTAAATTCTATGTCATTTCAGGAAGCAGTTCTAAAAAGCTGTTCGATGTGTAGGGGGATTGAAGAATCATTGTTTATTAAAGCACATAAACTGCACATCACCGTTGGAGTGATGTGTCTCATGGACAATGAGGAGAGGGTCCATGCCTCAAAACTCTTCACCGAAGCAAAGGATAAAATTGTGATGCATGTGTTTTTTTTAAATTTATATAGATATTATGAACGCGATTGTATATGTACAATTCAGTCGAAAAGTCCGTCACTTTGTGATTGCCATGTTTAGAAGGACATTCATATTTTCGACACAACTTTGTTTGTCTGAAGAATTTTAAAGTAATTTTTCCTCTCTACATATTGCAAAAGTGAATTTTCCTTCCAGTTAGTTGGTATGCAATTCCGTGAGCATAAATTAGGGAACCTAAATTTCCTGGCCACAGCACACCAAAAGAGTTAGTCACTCGCAGTGTGTTTTTAGTTCAATAAGTTTTTCGGATACTGATATATCAGGGGTTTTTGTTAAGGAGTTGACTCCGTGAATGCGTGCTGTAGAGAAAAAAAATGTGAGAGCAGCGCACGCATTCCATGATTTGGTTTATAGTGCCAAGTGTGGTGGAGGGGATAGCATAGCGTCAATACATACTACTTTCATAAATTGTTTCTAGTCTGGATATGACAGTTCACATTTGTATTAACTGATAAGAAAACAAACTACATAAATTAAAAATTTGTATAATGATATGAAATATGAGAAATTGATTATTTTTCGTTTCAGGCCAATCATACGTGATTATTTGCCTTTGAAAATAAGACTTAAAGGTTTGTCTTACATGAACGATGATCCAAAAGAAATCGACGTGTTATATTGCACTGTACAAGAAGAGGAAGCACCTGTCGGTTTACTTCAAAGGCTAACAGACTCTCTCGTACAATATTTTTACAAAGCAGGTATTCTTTCCTTTTAGTAACTATCTGTTATCTGAAGTTTCGCTCCCGTGAATATTCACATGCAAATATGTCCACACGAACTAAAGTCACATAACACATTTTTTTTAGGCTTAGATTTTCCTACAAATGTCTGACAAAGTCGCTTCTTGTAAAAACCTGATTTACCTTATCCAGGATTGTAGTTACACGCACATCCCAGGCTCATCTCCAGAGAGATGAGGATGCAACCGTGTTATCGGTAGGAGGATAATAAATATTTTCTCTGAATTCTAATAATATAATAAATTAGTATATTGAGAAAAAGATAGAGGGTAGATAGAGCCAAGACAATAGCAAAAAATAAGACATTTTCTTTGTTTTAGAATTCATGAAGAAAGAATTTGATCGTGATAACGTTAAACTGCATGTCACATTAATAAATTCAAAGTATAGAGGAGGTTCCTCTGAAGCGGTGGCAGATGAAACAGAAGACTCTCGGAATTACAGAAAGACAAGGACGACCTTCGACGGCTCTGAGATCCTTAACAAGTTTGCGGATTACGATTTTGGAGTTACAGAACTGACAGACATACATCTTTCTCAGAGGCACACTATGGGGCCCAATGGGTACTATCAACCTACATGCGTTATTTCTCTTAAATAGGCTAAGGATTGTTTATTTAAGTTTTGCGTTTTTGATGAAGAATATAAAGTTTGTTCAAAAAGGTAAACATCTTAAAATAAAACTATGTTTTAAGATCTTTAACGCGTTTTTTTTAAATCATACATCGAAGCTACGTAACTAGAAAACTTGGTATTTATTTTGTGTACATACATATAATTCTAAATAATCAGTGATTTCGTTAGTGTGCTTTAACCAGTAAGCTCAAAAATATACTTGTCACTACACCAAAAGTCACTTCTCTACAATATGGAAGAAACAATATGCCTAAGTTATTTAATGCAATAGTTTACGAATTTCGATTAGTAAAAAAGCATAAATAAATGTAAAGGTTTCCAATTAGTTTTAGGGATTTGTTCGATTCTTTTCAGTTTCGCGATGTCGATCTTAAAAATTAAGGATCTTAGTACATAATGCTGTTTTATCTGTTACTAGCTGTGCCCGCGACTTCGTCCGCGTGGCAAAGTTATTTTGGGTATCATTGAAGCCCTCAAGGATGAATTATTTTCCCCGATTTTTTTTCATATTTTCCATAATTTCTTTGCTCCTTATAGTTGCAGCGTGATGTTATATAGCCTAAAGCCTTCCTCAATAAATGGTCTATTCAACGCAAAAAAAAGATTTGAATTCGAACCAGAAGTTCCTGAGATTAGCGCGTTCAAACAAATAAACAAACAAACTCTTCAGCTTTATAATATTAGTATAGATTGGCACGTAAATGAACGAGCGAGTGAGTCTACCAATCAACTTCGGGCGAAAATATTGTACATATTTACTTACGTTTTAAACGCCATAACTTTCGAACCGTTGGTCTGATTTCGATAAAATTTATTTATAAAAGCTTTTATTTTCAATAATAATATTTTATTGCACAAAAAAAAGAATAAAAGGTGAAGGTGAACTTAATGGCATTCTCTACCAGTCTACCAGCTGACCAAACAGAAAAACATTAAGATACTAGGATGTGATGTTATTTAAAATTTTGTAATGTAAAACAATTTAAAGATAGTCGATAAACAATAACAGTTATTCAGCCCCCCCCCCCCCCCCTCCCAACATAGCAGAATGTAGGTATTTGAAAAGTTAGTACGTTACCCCGATGAAAGCTTATTTGCTTTTGAATGCCTTTTATCTCTTATCTGAAAGCCACTGGGAGATACTTAATGAATTAGAAAATCGCGGAGTCTCTTTAGACTTTGAATATCGCAGTAGTAGTACTACTTAAATACTACCACGCGGTCTCTCACAAAATATACCTCTTCTAAAGACGCGCCGTAGTATTTGGTATCTACGAGTATAAACCAACACAGGACTATCATCTATACTTATAATAAATCTGCAGAGAGGTCAATTCTGTACATGGAATACATACACATACATACATATGGTCACGTCTATATCCCTTGCGGGGTAGTACATAGGTAGTACATGGAATACCTATATATTCAAAATAACTATCAGGGGGTGATTAGTGATCGATACTGATGCCAAAAATGCAATCAGTAAAATTTTTGTCTGTCTGTCTGTATGTTCTTAATAGAAACAAAAACTACTTGACGGATTTTAACGAAACTTGGTACAGTTATTTTTCATACTCCTGAGCAGGTTATAGTAGGTATACTTTTCATTACGCTACAATCAGTAGGTAGGAGCAGAGCAGTGAAAGGAAATGTTGGGAAAACGGGAGAAGTTACTTGAGTTTTCTAATAATAATAACTACCTAAGTATTCGATAAAAAAGAATCATCGAAATCGGTATAGAAACACCAAACTTATAGGTACATGAAATGAAATACGCTAACAAGCCATCGCGCCAAATACTGAATGACATGCTATAAGGATTATATTTTTTGCGTAACGGTAAGGCTTAAGGACAGACTTTTCGTGGTGCTGGAGTAGATCTCAGTGTCAGTTGTTTCTCGCATGGTCAATTATACGTCGCTCTTTCCCGGGTTAGCAGTTCTAGGAACCTTTACGTTCACGTACCGGACGGGTCAACTCTTAACGTAGTTTACCCGGAAGCTTTGCGCTGAAGTATTTTAAACTATATTTTGATTTAAATAAAATTAGCAGTATATTAACTTAATTACAAACAATTGGAGTAAGAGAACCTAACTAATAAAACAAAAAAATAATCGAGAAGAATTGTACTTCTTTCATCTTAAATTTCAAATCCGCGAAAGGAAAGTAGAGAAAAGGCATTCGCGCAAACATTTGGCTTCAACAAAATCGTCCTTTTTGCTCCATAAAATAAAATCACTAGAAAGATCTTTATCGCTTATCGCTCGCTGTCGGGCGAGTTGGCTGGCAGCGGACCCGGGAGGGGAGCCGCGGCAGTAGAGGCGCATTGCCTACACCATGTGCCCGCCTTGCGCCTTTCGTAGCCTGCCGTAGTCTCGTAGCACTACGACATCCGTATAGATTACGAAAATTAAGTGGAAACGTATCGAAGTTTGTGTTGAGGATTGAACCTGTCTTGTAAGTTTTTCTTCATTTTTATTTAATATCAGTATGTTTTAATGTCAACCTATGTAATTAATTTAGCCGAGAAATATTATTGTACTTTTGTTTAAGTGACGAGCTACAATTGATCGTAAATCTGGTTGAGTTCTGAATTATGAGTGCAAACTTATATGAAAATTTTGATGTATGTAAATATATGTATATATGTATGAAAAATTGAAATGTATGAAGGTTCACAACAACTGAACGAATTTTACTATTATAAATTCACATAAACATGAAGAATATAGATACAAGAACATTTCTTAGATACAAGAAACAATTTCAATGTAATAAGTAAAGCGTGTGTTTCCTGTGTACAAATGGAAGGCGACTCAATTAGAACTCCAAATTATAATTGTGGTGGCAACTTGAATTGGAGAGGGGTAACTAAACTGGGTGGCGGGGACTGAAATGTTGAAATAAATCGGTAAACTTCCCCATACGAAATGGGGAAGGGACGCAGTTTTCTTTCCCATTTACTGTCTGGTATATTTATTTAAATGATAAGTTCTTCAAGATATTATTATGTTCTAGGTATCTACAATGATAAATGATCATGCGTACGTGTTGGTAGTTCATAAAAACTTAATTGCCTACAGTTAAAAATAAATAGTTAAGACAAAAAACCTAACAATAACGATTGTAACTTAAACTTAAAGAAAAATTAAAGAGAGTTGCATCTCTTATCACAAAAAATAATCATTTCGATTATGTTTGTCAAGTATTTGTTTCAAATTTTTTTATTAAATAAAAAATGTGCTTCACATCCCATACATAAAAAAGTACCGGGGCGATTAAAAAAATAGAACAATACAGATTTGCTATAATTAAGTTTTAGAAAACTTAATAAGAAAATGATAAATCGTAGCGTAATTCAATAAAATCAATATTCTTTTAATAAACGGAGGAGAACCACTCTATAAAGAGAAAAGATTTGTATTAAACCACTGGACTGATTTTCACAACATAATTTTTTTTCTGGAATTTCCCACGGCAGCGAAGCCGCGCGCTATCTAGTAAATTATATTTTTCTTTTAACGCAGGTGGAGCTTAGGAAATCAGAATATCTATAAAATATCCATTTACGGGCTCTGTGGCGCAGCGGTAGAGCGTGTTCGGTGCCACGGTAGGTCCCGGGTTAGTATCTGTATAGTATAGTACGCAAGTCTCCAACTTACTTTACTTCTAGGGTAATTCAATATGTTTTATTTGTCCCGTAAATATTATATTTATCCATAATTCGTAGTGAAATAATACATATATGATGAAATATTTTCTATTGAAAGAGAAGTATAGTTAATTAGGTAATAAAGTAGTAAAACTAATTTATTATATAGATCGGTTTCATGTTTAATTTCAAAACGAAGAGTAGCCTCTATATAAATTGTCATATCTGAAACTAGGGTTCAGGTTAAAGTTACAAATTAATATCTACAAGGAGTTTCTGTCGGGGTTGGATGATGTATGGACGACGCGCTCCGTTATCGATCGCTGCCTATGTACGTAGGGAAACATTCCAAATTTCAAAAGACAGCTCATTAATGGACGATGACTAATACTTTGACGAGGCAAACTTTTGATGCTAGGTAGAGTCATCGTTAGAATGAAGACTTCAGAGCCACAATTCTAATAAAATAAATACCTCTCAGTTTAAAAAAAAAACCAGCCAAGTGCTAGCCGAAATCGCACTCGAAAAATTCCGTAGGTACTTACTATCATCGTGTTAGTTACTTACATAATTATTCATTCTCTATATTTAGTTTCTGTTTATTGAAATCGACCAAAAATTTGCTTAAAATTTGAAGAAATGCCATGCAATTTCTTAATAACAACGCCATAGCGCAAATCGGCAGAAATACAACGCGGTCAATAGTACATACTGCGTTGCATGTCCACTCCTAATACCAGACCAGAGAAATTTATTAGATAAAGCTGCGATAGACAAAGACGTTTGTTGTATGGGATATACCTTTAATAATTACTTTATTGTTGTTTAATTCTTTATATTGAAAGGTAATAAACGATTAAAAAATATTTGTGAAAATTTTTAAGGTCTACCTGTTATCTTTATTAATATTGAGCAAAAAATACGTTTGAGAACACCACGTAATATAATTTTTTATTTGTAAATTTTTAGTATTTGTTACTGTAGCGGCAACGGAAATACATAATCTACACATATAATAAAACAGTAAAAATATTTTGTCTGTACATTTAGTATTTTTGACTGAAATGGATAGAGGGGCTGGCGCGTGAGACTGTGAAGTTGGCGGTCCAAGTTCGAGCCCCAACAAAAACAAGATATTTTTTTTATTAAATTATTATTTTTTGTGTTGTTTGAGTATTTTATTTAAAAAACTGAAAATCAAAATACTACATATAATAAAACGGTAAAAATATTTTGTCTGTACATTTAGTATTTTGACTGAAACGGATAGAGAATTATTTTTTTGATTGACTGTTGATAAAAGTACTAGTATGTAAAATTAAATGTTCGTTATAGTTATTGAACCAAACATAAAGCGCGTTGGCGTTGCTTTCACATTGTAAGCTTATAACAAATGTTCTCGTCTCCGGCTGTCGACGCGAGACACAAAGTATCCAGTTTCTATGGAAGAGATACTGTGACTGTGACATTATAAGGTTACAATATTAATAAAATTATTAGGTGAAATAATCACTTCGATTTTATGTAGTAGTCATATATAAGGTTAAGCCAGCATAAAATGACGCAAATGTGTTTGAAAGGAGCAACAATCTTAGAACCTTATAAAACTTTTCAGAAGTTAAGGCTTCTTAGAAAATTTTATCCATATTGAAAAATAATATAATCAAGAATTTATTTACATTATTTTTAATAACGGGGCCCTGAGAAACAGCTCGGTATCCTGTAATATTTCAAAGTAATGTCCGTGCCGAGGGTCCTTAACGTTCCGCGACTATGCGGTTTGCGTAATACTTCGTCTTGTGAGGAAAACGATCTCTAGGTACCTTTGCTGATTTTGCAAATAGCTGCTGAAAGATGTTTCCGTTTCCAAAGGTTACGTTTTTGGAAAGATGAGTGAAACGTTTAATCTTGAACATGTAAATGAAGAAATAAAATAAAATACTTAATGGTAGGTAAATGAAATACTTAATGGTGGGTATCTAACTTGTATGTAAAAGTCATACCTCATGTTCGTTATTCTAATGTTCATGTCACTTACCACAAGAAATTACAGTTATTCATCAGAAAAATCAATATACCTAATAACGCCGCGACTGATTACAATTATTATTATATTTGACAATATTACACACACACTTATTCCTTTTTATATTTACTGGGTAGATTGACCCAATCACAAATCTCAGGGTTTTCCTGAGAAAGAACATAACAAATATATTTTAACATAAATGAAAAAATACAATTTTCATCCAATCAAATGTTATATGACATTTTCATAACTTTGCTACTAAGCTTAACAAAACGTTTTTTCCATAAAAGCCGGAGCGGCAACTTTGTGATTCAATTTCACGCACGTAATAGATCAGCATCAATAACCTGACAGTTTCCACGGGTAATCCCTCTTATATGTATGTCCGCGTGGAAAACTTCTTGTTGTCCAAAACTTCATACAAAATTGTTGTAAGAATAAGAATAGGAGCAAGAAAGCAATGAGAATGCTGCAGTTCCGTCAGTACTACACGCATGCAATCTGTTCCCCGATACCTTCAACAGATACATTATCTAGTTTAGAATGAAAAGGCAGTATGAGAGTTGCGTGCGCCACCCTATTCGTCTTTTGTCATTAAGCAACTTGCAAAAAAACTATTTTTTTTTGTTGCCGTAAATTTTTACCCTTTTTATTATACATTGGGTATCTCCCACGAAAAAAACGTTGACGGCATTTCTAAGGTTGCGCGTGATACGAATTATATAATAACCGAGTCGTCCTGTCGTGTTTGTAAAACTTAAAGATAACGTATCTCTGTGACATAATTAACAACATTTACCAGCAACTGAATCATAATTTCAAACTTTACCCACATTTCAAACTCCTTCAAAGCTATTTAACCATAATCTTTATTTTTAAATCATCTATTCATAACACTTACAGAACTTACTTTATTGTATTTCAGTTAGTTGTTTGACTTGAAATAGACCCTCAGAAACAGACCCCTGTCAGATCTGTTAACACAATAGGCTTAGCTTACCATTTATTTGGAATGATATATGTGTCAGAAAATTTCCTCTTTAATTATATACAATAGTTCAAAACAAATAGGTAGGTACCTAGTTTTTTAAACAAACAATAATTCAAAATGTTAATATTGACAAGTTTTACCTGCTGTTGTTTTATGATTTGATTAAAATTAAATAAAATTAATGAGAACTTCTATTTAATGGCTTTTGTTTTTGGAGAAAGAAAATATAGAATTATTAGACCATCCGCCGCACAGCCCCGACCTAAGCCCTAATTATTTCTATACTTAAAACCTACAAAACGGCCATTTTGGAGACCCCAACTACCGAATGGAATGCTTGGTTCAATCGTATGAAAAAAATGTGTCAAATTTCGTGGATAATACTTCGAAAAGCAATAAATACATTTTTTAATAGTAATGTTGAAAGTGCGGGTATAATTAGTCATAAATTAAAAAGAGTCCACTATACTTAATTTACCTCTGTCGATAACACGAGTACACTCGGCTCCTTTTTTTATTAGTTGTAAATTGTTGACCGATAACTAGCCATCCCAGGACGAACATGTTGCTTAGTGTAGTTTTTGTTAAAAAAATTAAAAGCAAATATTTGCTCTACTGTATTTGTCTGATATTTACTCGTGATTTTCAATAAATCAAAACAGTTTCGTGGAATTAGAAGTAACGATTGCCGAAAAGACATTCTTGTTGCGTTTTGCAACATACAACGAGTAGGCAAATCATCGAATAGATAACTCAATGAAATAAAGAAAATAACACACAAAACCTCTCTTCAAAAGAATTATCTACCTGCAACTTCGTTTTAATAGTACTTATTTACGCTCAATACTGTATAAATATCCACCCTTCCAGACATTTTAGGGTGCATAAAATTATATTGATTCCTATCTCTACTACAGATCAGCAGTCGGCGTGTTTTATATAGTCACAATAAATCACGCCTGTAAAACAGTGGTTCACATCATAATGAAAGGCGACCTTACGCTGACAAAAACGTGCTCCGAATATTATCTTATGTAATAATTGGAAAAATAAAAAGCGACCGACGCCATACCTTTTTTAAATACTGATACTCGTGGATTCTGATTATAGACTGAGCTATTTTCTTTACTTCCCAAATAAATAAATGCACGTAGCAGTGTGAAGCACGCAGAAGTGTTACTGATGAGAGTTTCGGCGGTAGAGCAGACAAGAATTTTTTTTTGCCTTTTGAAGGGAACCTATTTCAAAGAACCCAGATTCGATTCCGTTCGCTAACATTTATCATAAATTTTCTGAGTTACAGTATTAGTTTGAATGCTAACAGATTTTCAAAGCTGCGGAGGTAAGACCGGAATAGAATTGTGTAAAAAACTGACATAACTATACTAGGATTATCGTTATAGGACCCTGGATTAAAGGCTAATCATTCTAATACTAGGATAAGCTAAAAAATAAACTAGGTACACAAATACTTTTGTAACATAAATTTTGCTGTCCTTGAACTCATTGTATTGCCAATATGGTGGCCAGGGGGCTTATTCATACTCGTTGTTAGGATAATATGTCTTATCTTTTGGGTAATGCGAAATGTTAAAAAGAAAGAAAAGATAAAACATATGCCTTGTCTGTAAATAATTATTATCATACTAAATTATAATAATCAGGCAATTTATAGCCAACTCCACATTGTAGCTACGAAATGTGGCAAATTCGTAGTGCTATGATTCCACAAATAACGCCATCTGTTGCATTGGTTCTCAAATAAAACAGAGACTCAAGCTAAGGTTAAGTTAAACCTGAACCCTGAACTTTCTCCATTGGTTTCTTTTAAAGTGCTTTTATTTACATCGCTACGAGAACTCGTAGAATAGCTACGCAAATGTAAGAGGGCAGGCTAATAAAAAAATACGAAATACAATTTATAATTATGTATAGGAAATACCTCTTAGGAAATACCTAATTAAATAATTATTATAGTGTCACAAAGTATGCTAGAATTGATATAATTTTTTGTGGGGTAGAAACCCCTATTTATTTATCAATGTTATAATAATAAGCATGTACCAAGCTTAGCTAAGCTTGGTAGCTACATCCCTATTCCATTGTTTAGCCACCCCGTTGTGAATATTTTCTCTAATTTCACTCATATTTGTTAAGATGTAAGTCGTGATATTTGTGTTTTTACGGTTGATTATAGAGACATCTGAACATTCGAGACATACTATGCAACAGTAGGTACTTACACATGCACAATTCAGGATTCATCTGAAATAATGGCCGCCTTTTGTTCAGGCTTGCGCGGTGACCTAGGCCGTGAATGCACTTCGCATCTATAAGTATTGTATAATAACTTCATTATTAATAGCTAAATCTTTGCTACCGCTTTTAATAATTTTAAGTTTTCGCTTAAGATTATGTATTTTTTAAGTATAAAAATATTATTAATTTGCTATTTAAAAAGAAAATACGGTAAATAACATTAAGCTTGCTTCTCTTTACGTGCAGTTTGTAATAAGAGTGCAACCAAGGGAAATCTTTTGTAAATCTTTTGTAATCTTTTGTTGTGTTTTTAATCTCAACAGTAAGGGATAAAGAAGTAAGGGATAAGTCTTTTACGTCTACGAATACGACTAATAATGAAAAATAGTCATTAGTTCAATTAATTTCATATTATTAGCTAAATTACAACGAGGTTCCTACACTCAACGAAACTTGTAGCTCCGCCTACGCGTTACGTACAAAAGACATAAGCAGTGCTACGAAATTCGTAGACACTATCTGAAGGTGCCGGCGGGGCGGCGGCGACAAGCCAGACATGTTTATTTTTTATAGATATTACTCCTCTTTGCTATTATTTAGTAGTTATACATAAGGTTTATAAATACAATTAAAAAGTTCAACAAATTAGGTATGTTATGTACCATTCATTACATTAAAACAAGTAGTTCGAGCGCTGGGCATCGCTCCCTTGGAAATTTCCCCAGAAATTGGCCTATGTTACTCTTGAAGGTTTTGTCATTAAAATTGGTCCAGTAGTCTTTGAGTTTATTTGTTACAATTAAAAATCATTTCTTTTCTCCGTAAATTTAGACCTAGGCTGGAAATAGAAGTAGTTCTAGTTTAGTAAAAATTTTAGTATAAAACATGGAAAACCGTAGAAGAACTCGAGATTGTAATAATATGCTAGTCCATTAAGCTTTTAACTAAGAAAACCATTTCTCATAACGATTTAGAAGCACGAAAGTAGATTTATCTGATATTTTTGTGTTTACTCGTTTCGCTCAAACCGCAGTAGCAAATAACGAGAATACAAAGCTATACAGCAAGTACCAAACAGTTTTGTAACTCATTCCGTCCTAACATTAACATTTTCATAAATCAACATTTAACTTGCGAATGAAAACAACAACGTTTAGGTGTGACATCATATGATCACTATTCCCATTTCGGTAGGCAGAGACCAATTCATTCCGTTTATCAGATATCAGACCTATGTTTCAGACGTATGACTTTTATTATTTTTGTACTTTTTTGGTTTGTTTCAGACCTTTATAAATATTAATTTCTAGCGTGTGCCATTGAATGACATTTATCGACTAACAACATGTTGCTATATTTAGTTTTGCATTTGCATTTAGTTTTGTAGCCACGTTGTTTTACAAACGTACCAGCCGGCCGGCCGGAGGGCGGCGGGGTAGCAGCCGGCACGCGATCACTCGCTCTGCCACCAAGTCGGGAGCGCGTCGTGTCGCCTGACCGCCCGCACCACCCCATTTCTTATACTATAACCTCGTTACTCTGACGTATACCAGCCGACGACGCCCGTGCACTGAATACGAAGCCAGTGGCGACCAAACGCAACGGATTGTAGTGTTCACACGGAGATAACCTTGCCCGCTGCATCTATTATTCAGTGACTGCGCTAACCTATAGCCAGGATGGCGCCCTTCACAGGTATCCAACGCTTTTAACTTTTCAAAGTTTTCAGTTGCTGTATTTTTATTTCACTATCTGGCGATTTGCCTGAAATTGAAAAGGCTTTTTTATGTATATAATTGTCAAGTATGGCTGTGTACTGCAGAAATGATAATATGTGTAAGTTATTGCATTTTCCGAGACCGTATAAGGCATTGAAAGGCAAGAAGCAAACGACGCTTAATAGATGGAAATTGAAATTGATTTTTAAAGATTCACAACCTTAAGATCTAGACCTAAGGTCTATAATACTGTATAAGGCTTACAACAACGAGGCTACATACTATAAGTAAATGCATTTGGTTGAAGCCTTCTTCAATTTTGTATTCTTATCTGAATTTCCATTACTGTACACGGGTCATGTCATGTAATCATGATTATCTACACTCAAAGCTTTGCTCGCATGTAAATGATTGCTTTTGCAAATTTGTTCAATATTTTTTATGTTCACTTTGAACTTTCAAATTATAATACTTATATTCCAAGAAATCTTATTTTTTATTACTTATTTTGGACATAATCATAATACTTAATACAAGTACAATTAACGGGTTGGTGTAAAATGTTTATACTCTTTTATTCTACCTATTAAGTAGAGTGATATGGATACATTTAAACTACTTAATGAAAACTACTTATGGACTTCTTAATACTTAACGACAATCCAGAGACCGGCGTTTCAGTTTTATGTTGCATTTCTGAGCACAGGGAGTGTACGTGACGTCATACAAAACGTGCCAAATCTCGCCACGCAACACTTTGCGAAGCCAAGCAACTGCAATGTGCATAACGGGCCAATAAGTTGTTTTTTTCCTTTAAAATTAAAAACAGTGGGTTGTAGAACATTAGAAATATACCTACATTTATTTATTGTTGCGTGGCCACCTTCAGAGATTTTGTTAATGTGTATGACATGAACATAATCATAGAGGCTGCGTTGGGATCATCAATTCATCTGCTCTTGCATACATGATAGTTCTGGATAGGATTACTGGAAAGAAATCCAGTCACGACAAATTATAGAAATCGAACACTCTAATAAAATTTATTTGTAGAAATTCACAAACTCATAAAGTAGAGTATATATATAACGGTTTTTCATTGGATTTCTTGTAAAACAAAACACTTTTTTCCACTTGAAAACAAACGGTATTAAATTTGTTTTAGTTCGGTAGGTAAGTAGTGCGGAGGCACAAATGATTTTCAAATAAGGGCAGGGAAGGGCCGCCGGGCCACCGTAACCGGTATTTACGGCTAGATTGCCACATTTAACTGCTGGTCTCTTTATTGTAACACTGAAGTTCAGTTAACCTATCGCCTAATTAATTTGATTGATGAGAACTGTTATTATTACAATAGATACGTGTACGAAATGAAATAAATTTGATGATGAGTATATACTATATATATAATAATCACGCACGACAAAAATACATACATTTCGAATAGATTCGGCACATCAATTGTATCTCTATTGAGTAAATATTCCACAAGATAATATATAAATTCACAAACTTTCATAATTACAGACATCATAAAAAATATATTATTGTTCGGTAGATATCCCTTACATAAATATAACGCAAATTTAAAGAAAGAATAATTCAATGCAAATTCACGACTAGGTTTTTTTATCAGCTGGCTGAGTGCACATCTAGCTGAGATATGTGGGAAATATATCACAAGGTGGGGAAAAATAGAATAAATTAGAAGATTAAAAAACTCGGCTACTACTTAAAAGGTCGGCAGAGACTACATCTTTCCACTTGCAACAAAAGCTGAATACTTCTCCCACTTCATCCACATTCATATCGTGCCTCATGCAAACTCGTTCGCTTTATCAGTATACTTTATCAAGCTTTATTTGATTTTGGATAAAATATAGCCTATTTCTGTAAATGAACGTAAACAAAGACAAGAGCCAAGTCATTGTGTTCCTTTGAAACCGCAGCATTTCAGACACAATGGAATTGGGTTGGTTGGATTCGAAGCTATTCTTAAAATAAATTGAAGTTGTTTATTTCGAACGTGATTTTAGGTGGTTGAACGATATTTAGATTTTCATAACTTTTTAGTCTTTAAAAAGGATCATTACGATTGATACATTCATGTCTCCAAGATAGTCTAAATATGAAGTTAGAAGTGAGTAGTTTTTAACTTGAAGATCAATATAAAGTACAAGAGTTGACTTAAAACATCAAAAGTATATAGTCTCACATACCTTTAAAAACTTTACTCTTTAATACAAAGTTTTGTTTTAAATCAGCTAGTAATTTTGTGAAAGCGCTGGAACTTAAATTGATCTTTAGCCGTTTCACATTTATTGGGTAAGCCAAGTAATTGCTTTAGATTAGTGCCATTAGATTAATTCACAATTGATGGTTGTTTTTGTTAGTAATGTAACATTTTAAACCCGTGCTTCAATCTCTAATGAAAATAAAAATTAAAAAAATGACTCTGTCTACCATGCAGGGGATATAGAAGTCACTATATGTATGTTTGTATTAATGTATTTACTTAAAAATAGTCTAAGGTAAAAGTAAAATCATACGTTTGAATATCGACCTAAAATGGCTTTTTATTTATCTCATATATACAAGAATCACATTTATCTCATATAGAGTACTTAGACAGGGCCAACAGTCTCGGAAAGACTGAAAGACTACGTTCAGATGCATGGCTTTATGATGGAAATGAAATTTATATAAATAATGGACGGTGCCGGCCTCAAAAAAATAAAAAATCCCAACATTATGAGTCTTTTACTTGATCATCTATTAGAATCTGTGCAGAAAAAAAGCAGCTGGCATACACTATGTTTTTTGTTCGCTACCAGACTAGTATGAAAGCGTAGGAACAAGATAAATGAGATTATTTTTCTTCTTTATCTCGTGGAATTTTTGTGGAAATCCTTTTCATGTTGGCTGAAAACTCAAGTATGCGTGCTAATTGGTGTCTGGAAAGGAAAAGAGGTCAGGTGTGGTTATGAGAAGCGCTCTAGTCGTCCTAAAATCCAAGAAAAGAGCGTCTTGAAGTATGCGAAGAGTATAAATCCTTATAAAGTTGTTTTTTTATTCTTGTAAAAACATAAGTTTATTAATTACCTACCTATATAGAAAACTGAAAATTTAAGGTTAATTACAGGTTTGTACATGTCAGGCAGCTTGTTAAAGTTACTCAAGGGATAGGCTAGTGAACTTAGGATTCTTCTTTAAGGCGATGAGCTAGCAACCTGGGAATTTTTTAATCTTCATTCCATCATTAAGCAACACAGCTGTAAGTGACCTTACAGTATTTTCAAAGCTATTGACTCTGTCCACATCGCTAGGGTTAAAGACATGATCATATGCACGTTTTAATTTAAATATTTGTATTCACTATTTTCAACTTCTTATCGCATTTTATGGATATTTAGATTTTTTAAATTATGACTGCTTAATTATGAAGTGAATCTTTTTATGTTATTTTTTAGTTTGGTGGTAGGCACATTTGGAGTTTGATAAAGTCTTAGCTGTCTAATATAAATACTTACCTACCTTCTTCGCAAACAGAACATTCCAATGTAACAATATTCTAGCAAGAATGGCTGTAAAAGTATTTTTACGTCCTTTTAGAGGGCATGTGTGTATATAGCAATTTGTGTACGTGAGCAATGGCTGAATGTGTTTTTTTTAGCGTTCATATATGATAAATCAGTTTTGTCGGTCGTCATTTTTTGACTTTGCAATCCATCATTTTTGTGGCCATTAACGAATACGGCGAAGGCTTAGGGCGCGGCAGGTCACGCTACTTTCTACGACACTCGTGTTTGCTTTATAAAAATAGAGGTTATGAAATCAATGCTACACTCTTTTAATAACAAATGTATTTTAAACCACTTCAGATTTATTTCAAATTGTTTTCTTTTCTACAGGCAAAAATACCTGTCCACTTTTATAGCTTTACAATAATAGGTACTTAGATACTGTAACAATGAGTACCTATCTACTTTTAGGGTATTTTCATTATATTTGTAAGTAACAAAATGAGTTTTCCCTAGAGCGCACAACGAGCGCACATGGGATAATTAGCGAGTATCCGAGTAATGACAACATCGTGAAATGGAAACATTATTTGAAATTCTAATGAAATAAATAAATTGCTGAAGTATGGCATGCCAAAAAATGAGGATGACATAGGTGTCCACTATATAAAGATGTGGAAATTACTCTGTACGTTCTGTAATATTAAACGAGCCGTATTTTATACTGTATATATATATATATATTATGGCTTTTCTGACATCCACCGCTCGGACACGCAGGTAGTATGAATAACCGGGCAAAAATTAGTTTTACCTATAATAATTTTACAGTTATTTAAACTGTCGTATTTTCGAGTAATTTCGAGTCTACTCCCCTGTTATATACTAGTTTGTAAAATTGTAGTTTGTTTTATCGCGTTTGTTTTATTTGCGTAAAGAAACAAATGAAATAGTCACCTGTTGTGAATAGTGAAATGGGTTCGAAAGTTCTAGATGCATTGAAGTAATTTTACCTACCGATGGACGAATATATTGGATGAATAGGAATAAAATATTGAAAAAATAAGACAGGCAGACACAGAGGATATGTGTTAGTAATTGATGAGAGTCATTGGAACGGGTCAGTGGCACCCGGCTGTAGGTATAAGTACGTTCCTGTATAAATATTTGATGTAGGGGGCGGCATGGTAAGACGTGGCGGAGGAATCCACGCAATAGACCTGAAGGAATCAATAGCTCACAACGTACAGACAACAACACATGGAGCAGTCAATTAACTAATTTCATTTTAGTATCTACTCTGTCTCTTATGTTCGTGTGTTCTCAGTAGCCTAGTAGAGTGCCTCTGCCTCCGCAGCTATAGGGCTCGAGGTCCACTTTGTAACACTTTTCTGTTCATTTTGTCCGATCTTCAGCGTCCTCAATTTAAAACATTTTATCGTAAATAATCTGGGGCGACGTCAAAACGACGTGGCTGGACATACTTCTGATAATTTGACTTCCGCAAGCCATGATTATACCTGCCTGGGTATGTGGAAATTTATTACGACATATAGTTTAAACATTTCTGCTACGGCTATTCTGTTGACTGTACACCCAACACGGCTCCCACACATTCCAATAACAGAGCAATATACATACCCGGACGCCGAAAGTAATCCCGACCCGAGGGATCAGTAAAGAGCACTTTGCAGTTATAAATAAAACACTCTTTAATTCTTCTCATAGCGAAAGTACGCCATTGTACGCCGTTATTTTGTAGGTTATAAATAATGTAGGTACTTAAAATGATATTAAGGCCTGTCTTGTTTGTGTTATAATATTAGACGATACTTTGCCAATTTTTTCGGCTGTTACGCTGGAAGGTACTTACGTGGGAAATTCATTTGGTAATGGACGAATAATTTTAGAAAACAGAATTAAATTGTAAATAACTCAAGTCTTATTCACCCAATATTTTCTGTGAAAGTCGTTAAATACGATTAAAGGAAAAAAATCACCAAAACCCTCAAAAAGGGTCGTTGTTAGGCAAGTAAATTACGATTTTTTTTTTAACACAAAAGTCAATATGATTACGGTGTCTTAATGGGCTCCCAAAGTTTAACGCTAACAACTGAGAATGCAATCGAAAGTAGGTATGTATAAGTTAATATGCAAGAGGTTCTGACTTGTTACACATTTATTGACTTCTTTGCTTTTGTAGTTTTGTATTGGCTTCTCTGCGTACTCGAATGTCAAAAGAATCAAGTCATACAGGTTCGCATAATTCTAAATTATTTAGTGGATAGACATCCGGTTCACCGAAATATTCGTAGCGTGGGGCCAAGGCCTTCTCTAGCTTTGCTCATAAGTATACTTATACATGTAGTGTCTGTGTATGTTTCTATGGAATATACCGGATAAACTTTATTAGTTTTTGAGGTTCCTATAGTTAAAATAATCTTCCTTTCCGAAATTATTTTTACGACACCTATTTTTACTTGTTACGGGTACAATTTCGAGTCCTAGTCTATAATAGGTACAAATAAGAACGAATATACAAGAATATTCAATTGAATTCTAAATCTATATCTCAACCTGTTTCCGAACCGCCTTATTCAGCATTTGTGTATGTTCAAAATTTATGAGACGATTAACAATAAAGAGACATGACCAACATTTACTATTCCACTGTACATCTATTAATTTCAATTTATGTATGTCAAGCTTGTATGCATAGGTTTATTGTCGCAGATGAACTGAACCCTATCTCGACAGTCGACATCCGTATATATTGCTCAGGTCACTTGCGTGGTTTAATAAAATTTGGATTGTCGCAACAATAGCTATTATTATTTATGTGTTTGTTGATAGCTGCCAACAAAACCTCCCAAAGTTGCCCATGTATTTTTTTTTGTATTTACTCATGTTATTGAATCTGTTGAAACGTATTTTAATTTGAAGACTCCCTTGGTTCTTTTTAACTGAGCGGAGAGAGAGAGAGAGAGAGATATTAAATTTTTATTGATAGTTTGTCACTCTCCTCGTCAGACTCGGTTGCGTCCTCACCTCACTGAAGAGGATACCGAATGCGCCTAATGACCATTCTGAATCCGCGACAGCGCAGGGCAATCTAACTCATATTAGGTAGATCATATTACAAACACAACCAGTTTCCTGAACGCGTAAGTTCCTTAACAATATTTTCCCACATCGTAATAACATCGGTTGCATATCGAACTATTTTTCTTATTGTGATTACCTACTATTAAAATAACTATTTGCCATATGCCAGAATGGTAGTGACAGTGAAACCTTGAACACAGTACATTTATTTAGATAGGAAGTGACTTGTGTTCGTACTGATAGGTACAGAGCTGTCACGACAAAATACCTAAATAGGTACGTTCCCTTATCAATTTGCAAATGAGAGTACTGTAATGTTCGTGACTAACCTAAATCGTCCAAAACGATTACACAGCGGGTAAGAGTTGCTCCATTTTGAAAGAATTTGTACTAAACAAAGATCGTTACAGCTCAACAATTAACAACATAAAGGCTGAATTGCTTTATTCAACCGTTTTAATGAGATTATAACAGATGCAAAGGTTTTCCTCTTGTTTTTGGCCGTAGCGTTTGCTTATCTGTTTGTTTTAAAGAACAGTAGGCTGCAAATTGGTACAGTAGGCAGGCTACATAGAAAATAGTCAATCTTCTTATTGGAAGCAGACATATGAATGGAATACCTGATATGGATCATACTCTGCCCTACAACAGTTTACTGCTTTTTACTTATTTATTGATATCCTATCATAAACGTATAAATACGTTCGTAACGTAAATCGTTTCTTCGTAGGTACGTTATATAAACGTAAGTACCTATTTGTGAATAAGTTTTCTGTCTTTTCTACTTACTATTTTGACTGTACTTATCTTAGTCACCAATGGCATGACCAAGGGAAATCATGCTTTCGCCCAAACCTGAATTAATTCTTCCTACATTTTTCCAAATACAAAGGTAAGTAGAATTTATATTATAGTCTTGGATCTGAAACCTGTCGAAAGCTAAATGTTGAAATTCATATGAACTTACCTATCGACTAAATAAATAAATAATTCAGTATGTTCCATATTAATTTGAATATTCGATGCCCAACAGGTTTTATATTGTAGCAGTAATTGTAATTGTGGTTCCCGGCACCAATAAAAAAAAAAAAAAAAGAATAGGACCACTCCATCTCTTTCCCATGGATGTCGTAAAAGGCGACTAAGGGATAGGCTTACAAACTTGGGATTCTTTTTAGGCGATAGGCTAGCAACCTGTCACTATTTGAATCTCAATTCTATCATTAAGCCAAATAGCTGAACGTGGCCTTTCAGTCTTTTCAAGACTGTTGGCTCTGTCTACCCCGTAAGGGATATAGACGTGATGTTATGTATGTATGTATGTATGTATGTAATTGTAATTCAACTGATGTACCTTCTTTAAAATATGCAATAAAGATTTTCAATTGAATTGAATAGTTTGTAATTTTCTTTTATAAATGTGTTACATAAGTATACCCGGCCTAAGTAGAAAATATAAGGAATTAAGGATAAGGACGCCTTTCCCTCTTAATAGGATTAGTTTCCGAGTCGTCGCAAAAAATCAATTTGTTGGCAGCCCGCCACGTGGCCCTGCGCTGTGCTACCACACACTACATACTCGTATATTATGGGGTTTAACCACGGCAAACAAAATGCAATGTTTACTATTTCATGCACCTATTATATAACATACGTATAAAATATATAAGTAAGTACATATTAATTTTTAAAAGTATTTTATCTTACGAAGCGATTATTCTATAGGTAACTATACTGTAGAAGAAGTAATTTGAGCATTTGTAAAGATAAAAATAAGGAGAGAAAACCACGTTAAAAGACACATATCAACAAGGCTAATAATAACATATCAACTATATATAAATTAGGTAATGCCTATTTCAAATTTAATATTTCGAGTGTGGAGGGAAAGGTCGGAGTGAGAAGACCTAGACGAACGTATCTTGATCAAATTAAGGACGTCCTGGTAAAGGGTCAGATCAAAAGTACCCGAAACCGCCGAGCTTGCATGAAGAGAGTTATGAATGTGGATGAAGCGAAGGAAATATGCAGAGATCGTGGCAAGTGGAAAAAGGTAGTCTCTGCCTACCCCTCCGGGAAAGAGGCGTGATTTTATGTATGTATGTATGTATTTCGAAATCCATAATGACTTATTAAAGATAGGTAAGAATATTTTTTACCTAATTAAAATAACAACTTAATGGGCCGTACCTATAGAAAAGTTAAATTTAATTTACTTACTAAATAGTCACGCGATTAAACCATCAGGTAAAATTTGAGTAAATTAATTTATAAAACATCTATAGGTTAGCTTTGGTTGAATGTTTTAAGCCTTTCATATCAGATGACAATCTCTTGTTATCACCATAAGCATAAAACAACGATAGTTTTAACTTTTTTTATCTTTCACGTGGTGTTAGGATTCATAGATCATATCGCGCAAAAACTGATAATCGTGGGAAATGTTGATGGCAAATGGGAACGGGGCGTTCACCTACCGTTGGTTCGAAGTTCGACCTGTAAGTTATCTGACTCGTTGTACTAACTTCCCTGTCTCAAGCTAAGATTACCTTTAGTTATTAAGACAAAGGCAAAGAAGTAGGTTTTTACCCACATGTCCACATTAAAAAGCTAATATATTTTATTGAAATAAGTTTCATCTATAAGTGACATACGTACCTATGTGGTTAAATATAAAATTATATTGTCTTAAAAAACTGACTCTATCAGTAATTTTCAAGGATGCAGATCCGAGATTCATAGAGAAAACGACCTTTTTATAGAAGGCGGCAAAGTCACGTCTTAGTTCTATTGTGTTTTGTGTCTAGGTGATTTTCACTAGGTACCTATATTTTTCATTCCAAAATATATAGTTCAATATAAATGTCAATAGGGATGTGGACTATTTTTGGGAAAGTGTTTAAAACCATGCATAAGTACCAAATATTACCCAAACTATTTATTATTATTTTTTTATTTCAAGTAATTCCTTTAAAATAATTTATTTAAAATTCCATTTAAAATATCGCGCCAAAACGCGGATACCTGTCAAACGGCCGCTGTGACGTCACGCGTTATAAAATATTGTCGAAGTTGTATGTATGTAATAGTTATTTCGTAGTTGTGTGATAATAATATGAATTCAAAATTTTATAAATATTGTGCGGTGCCGCAGTGTAAAAGTACAACTATTAAAACACCTGAAAACTGTTTATTCACGTTCCACGTACAAAAACGATGCGGAAAAAGTGTAAAACACAAAGTAAAATGTATTTCTGTGAGGATCATTTTGATGTAAGTTTGATAATATTTGTTACATTTACTTGTACATATTATAATATTTTTTCTCTTCAAGTTTTCAAAGACGAAAACTCGAATTTTTAGGTTAGGAATAATGTAAACAATGTTTCGTTCTTTCATTATAGTTGGCTAATGATATGGCAAAATCATATTATTTCGTTTTTACCTTATAATTTAAAAATACCTACTATTGCTATAATAATGTATCTTGAGTATATTTCTTACATGGATGTCTTCACATTTCTAAATTCAGCAGAGCAGAATTTACTATTTGTTGCGAAGAAATTAGCCACCGTAAAGCAATCAATTCTTGGCAAATTTAAACTATCTGCCTTAATATATCCACTTTCCATTATGGGAAAGCCTTTAAAAATTTATTCAAAAAGATAATCGGACGGAAATCACGGTAATAATATGATCCAAATATCAACAAACACCATAATACTTGACAACGAAAATTCTTGTATTGCAACGCGTGACATCACGCGTTTTGATTGGTGTTCATTGTCACGTGACTTGAGGGTGAAATATTTTATTACATTTTATGAAATAAAAAAATAATCCCTTGTTTATTGAGGAAAATATTGTGTTTTTTATTATTTTTACTATAGAAACTACCTTTTCGTGGTAAAATTTTATACTTATTTGAGTACAGTCCACATCCCTATTGAATGTGGATGGGCTGAAAAGAGTAACCAACGTAAAACTTGCCAAAATATTATTACTTATACTACTATTACTATATCTTATGCAGAAGCGGTACTTTTACAGAAAAATATATTGTTAGTAGATAAGTATCTATACCAGTTAGCAAGCGTGAGTTATCGGATTTATATAATACACAATACTTAAAGTGACCATACGTCCCGCTTTCGGCGGGATTGTCCCGCTTTCAGGCTGCCTGTCCCGCTGTCCCCAGCGAGAGCAAAAATGTCCCGCTTTTGCAAACAAACTAAACTTTTATACTTATTTTATATCAATATTGCACTCAAATCTCGCTGACGAGAACAGTCAGCCAAAAATACTAAATGTACAGACAAAATATTTTTACTGTTTTATTATATGTATAGATAATTATTCATAATTAACTTATATATTAAGTATATAGTATATTTTTTTATTTACTTATGTACAAAATTCTGAAAGCGTCCCGCTCTGACGCAAAAAAAAAATGGTCACGTTAACAATACTGCACCCGACAAAAATGTCAATACGTTATTTATATCTGTATACGTATATGTAACAGAATTTATTAAAAGTGTACATTATTTATTTGATCTGCTACGTATACCATTGAATCATTATACCTGCATATGTTCGAAACTCAAAAAAATTACATATTTAGCCATTCAATTAAAACCGTCGACAGTATGTAGGTATACTAAAGTAATTAAAATTTTAGATTAGAAAAATATATTTATGTACAAAAGTTACTAAAGAGCAGTAAGCACGAGATGCTGTAGAGTTAGAATTAATTAATTCTCCCACTTATTAAGAGCTCGCTCTCGAGAGATAAAATTGAAACTTTCTTTTGGACAAAAACATTTCCACTTCGAAATTCTCGAGTTTTAACTCTACCACCTGATAAAATCAAAAGTTTTGAAACTCGAGGTATAATAAATAATCACAGTAACCTAGGTTCGAGTATATTTTTATGAGTATTATACCGGTTCTTGATATGCCTGACCAAAACTTCAAAGAGAAAGTATTTTATGAGTAGGTTTTTTATAGGACTGATGATTACCTGAAGATATAAACATATCTGGCTGGCTTGAGCTTGGTGCAGGAACGTCGTAAAGATTTGTAGTTTGATTTGAACCTTAATCAAAATTCAGTACATCAATTTATTTAAATTTTTATTATTTAAATTTAGTATAAATCGTATTATTTATTTTCGTATTTTTTTTTACTTAAATTTCGTATAATAATAATAAAGTTATTAAGTGATGTCCAAATGTACCATAATAAAGAATAAAAATTTTGAAATTTGAAATTAAAATATTATATGTACATATCAATCACATATACATAAAATAAAAGTAGGTACCTACCTACCTAATATTTAAAAAAAATACTAATTTAATAATTATCATTTGAAGTAGTTTGGATAGGTATTATGTATTTTTTAAAGTAATACCACTGACAAAATTGAGTTGTTTTCTTCCTAATGACGTTTTTTATCTTATTAACTTCTATTATTATCTGATGACAAAACTAATATTGACGACAGCCGCTACCATTAGACAAAAAATATGATTTTTTTTCCTTAATCCTGTCGCACAACCGCAACGTATGCAACTATAGAAAAAAGGGGACAAGTGCGAGTTGAACTCGCGTGAAGAGGGTTCCGTACGATGTTACCTATAATGTTTTTTTAAACTGACCCAAATTTGTTTGTGGTAACTAAAAAAGTATGAATGGCCCCTGATTGGAGAGGGATATTACTAAATATATTATCTATTGTTCAATATTGAGTGATTTACCATGTTATTTTAATATCATGGACTTCTTATAGGTTTTTCCTATAATCTATAAGGAGAAAACTAATTTCTGTATTTTTTTCAAAATTTTAGGTTCAGTAGTTTCGGAGATAAGGGGGGGGGGAGAATAGTCAATTTTCGTCTATTTTCTTGAATAACTTGGAAACTATTTATTTTAAAATTACAAAAAAATACATTTAAGATCTTCTTAACAAGACCTTTCATTTGATATGCCACACGATGCAGTTTTCAGAATTTTTTTTTTATTTTCCCCTTTCCCCCCAAAAATGACCCCCCATATACAGATTTCATCTGTGTTTGGGTCACTAGAATTGATATGTGTACCAAATTTCAACTTAATCGGTCTAATAGATTCGGAGATAATTGACTGAGCGACGACGGACGGACAGACACACGAGTGATCCTATAAGGGTTCCGTTTTTGTATTCAGACGTACGGAACCCTAAAAAGCGACTAGAGAGATGGTAAAAAAACGCTGAAGTAATCTGAGGAAATCTTTGTTTTCTTTACAGCTATAATCTATTTCATGTCAGTAGAAGTCAGTCTTACATAAGTATTTAACCCGTTTAAATAGTGTACCAAACACTGACTTACATAATTATGTCGTGTGGTTCCCGGCTCTAATACAAAAAGAATAGGACCACTCCCATGGATGTCGTAAAAGGCGACTAAGGGATAGGCTTACAAACTTGGTTCTTCTTTTTTTATGCGATGGGCTAGCAATCCGTCACTATTTGAATCTCAATTCTATCATCGAGCCAAAAAGCTGAACGTGGCCTGTCAGTCTTTTCAAGACTGTTGGCTCTGTCTAGCCCGCAAGGGATATAGACGTAACTATATGTATGTATGTATACATCCATATATACAATATCAGTACAAAAATATAGAAGTTTACTAATAAGAACGACATTGCCTGAGTTTATTTTTATTTGATGTTTATGAGTTAGTTTCTATATAATTTTAAACCTTTATTGTATTAGCGAAATTACCTTTTTTGTATATTTCATAAAATTCGCTTTGGGAATATCATTGGGATATGATAATTTTCTCGATACTATGGCGATTCTTAAAAATGTAATCTTTAAATATGGGTGAGGTTAGGTTTATTAGCGAGTGTGCGCAATGGGAGGTAAAAGAATAAAAGAACGGAAGAAAGAAATCCATAAGTTATTCTGGAAATATTCTCCAAATTAATGAATATATTTAATTTAATCAAAAATGTGGCACACATACTCGTCACATACGAGCAGAGTCAAAAAATTATGGCGGGTTTGTAGCATAGAAATCGAAATAAAATAAGAGTAGCTACGAGTATATACCTATTCCGATTTCTATGGTTTATAATGAACTATATAAAGAAATTTTTATCTCATATTCAAACTCGTCATTTAGACGGATCATAAAGATTGAATATCTGCCCATTTTCGCTAATTCAAGTCTGTGTAAGTTCTAGGCGTTTTTTAATATAAGTAGGTATGTACAATGTACATACTTATTAAAAAAAAACATACGAACTGATTCTATAAGGTCCCATCATATTACACATGGACAAAATATTATGCATCTTAATATCGATGCCGTTTTTTTAACGTTTTATACTTTTGTAAAGCCAAACTGTATGGCGGACGACACGTCACGTTCGCCGATGCCTCCGCCACCTCCCGCCTCCCGGATACACCAACGCACCGCTTACAATATCCGGCCCTGATCTAGCTATTAGGATTGGGGATATAAAATTCAATGATTAAAACATAACCATAAGCTTATATTATCAGGTGTCGTTACTTACCCAAGAAAACTGTATAAGCTAAGATGTTTTTAGGCATCGTATCGTAAATATTATTTTCATTGCTAGGTGTTTATATAATTTATGCATCAGATTATCTTATTTGTTATTCTAATATTCGCTCATTATGTAGACGTAGAAATTGGAACAAATATTAAAAAGAAAGCTTCTTAATTTGTTTACATTACAATGCCATTATGTTGTTATTGGTGTTCATTGTATAAGTACCTACACTAGAAAATGAAATTTAAAATTAATGAGACCATGTATCTTACAAAGAAGTTTTCCTTTTGAGACGCTTTCTCCAGAAGCAGTGATTTATGAGATTTAATATGTATAAAATATAATTAAATATTAAGACCAGTTACGTTTAAGATTGAGAAATAAAAAAGGGATTTAATTACTACCTAGTTAGTTTCAACATGATATGTTGTGTTTCTAAATGTCTAAGCAATATTGATGATGTCTAAGTCATGCTGACGAAGATTGACCTAAAACTTCCATCCGAGCAGAAATAACTTCGAACATATGATTACCTAATAACATTTTCTTTATGTGTATAACGAGACGACACTTTATTATCATTTCTTATTTATGGTGATTCGTTTCAAGGGAGTACCGTAACAGACATCATAGAATTCGACGCCGAAGTCCTCTGTAAATGGGTAGGTATAATACAGCTGGCTAGGTTGTGTGGTCTAGCTTTTTTCGTAGGCTTCACTTCACACCTTTCTTAGGGGATATTGTCGTCATTATATCTATCTAACTTTAGTTACATCGACTTACCCATATTTATGCAATCTGTATCCCATTAAGATGCTTTATCAAGGTTGTTAGGAATATAATAATCGTTGTCCTTTTTTTATTTATGTTATTTCAAACTTCCTAATGATAATGAACCTGTACTTAATAAACAAAGTGGCATAAAGAGATATTAGTATTAGAGGCTACGCAATTAATATTGTTATTGACTCAAAAAATTATTTTCGTGAAGCTGGTGAAACTGATGAGATCACTTAACTTGATATTATTCAGATGAGATAGAGATTTTACACCCTTGTCAATCACTGTGAGGCGAGCCAGCTATCACCGTCCAGAGATTAGTGCGGTACTTGGTAAACTTCCCTAAGCTATAACTTGGAACTTAATAAGGCGTTGCCAGAGGCCTCCATAAAGCAGTGTTTACTAAGTTGAGTGTTACGTAAAGAGAGTAAAGATAAAAGATTAAATACTTATTTATAGGAAGATTAAGTTTTAGGTACCTACCAATTCGTCTAAAAACAAACATACCTAACTCTCAGGATTCAAATCTAAAATATCAACGTTCTATATTTATATGGTCATTCATTTAAGTATTTTTTTATTTCAGGTAATCATGAGGATCAAACAAGTGATTGACAACGGCAATGTAGCGGCCGTGACTCGAAATGAGAATTTGTATCAAAAAATTACGAATAACAGAAGTTGGCTCGTGTCTGACAACACCGAACCGAACAACGTGTTCAGAAATTTAAACGGTTTTGACAACTTCACACAGAATTACTTCAACACCAGTGAATACCGCGAGAATTTAGAAGATAACACGCCGATACAGACTTCTGAACAAGGCACGAATCCAGATGAACTTGCCGTATGTAACAAGCAGTATAGAATTAACAACCAAGGTTACGTGAACTTTACGAGGCCAAATTTCAAGGAAATAACAAATCTGGAGGAGATACAAGCAACTATAGGTATGACCACCTGTCCAACAAAATATTTAGGTTTTAGGTATTCTAGGAAATTTTATTTAGGACAAGTCTTCCACACTCACCTACTTAATTTCTTCATACAGGGTTAGAGTGTTGAGGCGGAGAAGGTATATGAAAACACTAACTTACTTTCCACTAAGCCCACCACTTAGGACCTGCTTACTTTTTGTTTACTTGACTTTTTGGATATATACATATGTATTATATCTATTGGAATATAACTTTGTGGGTATAATAACTTCTTATTTGCATGACTATAGTTTGTATTTATAGAAATATTATTGAACCAATAAAATTTGAGGTTGAAAAAGCGTTATGTTACCTATAATTCTCATAAGGTTAATAAATAAGAAAGTATGTATGCAATAAAATATTTAAATAATAGTATACATTATTTATGTACGTAACATTCGGGCACAGGAGGCCAGAGGAGAATTTTATTTTTGTTTTTTATTTATAATAAATCTCGAAAAGACTTACAGGCTATGTTCCAGCTGAAGAGAGGTGAGAGTATACTATGTAGGTACATTATAACATTATGCATTTGTACTTACGAGTATGGTAAAAGCGTGCACGCATGCGATAGATTTTCAGTGTTTATACTACATACTTTCCATTTCGTCCCGTACTTTTTTTACCGTTATACTCAATACGCTTTACCTCCACATACAATTGTGTGTTTTTAATTGCCTCTCTCTATTTTAGGTATTAGTTGGTGTCGTTACACAAAAAGCAATCTGCTTCACCTAAATTTCTTTTATAAAATGTAGACAATGTGCTTTCGACCACGTTTTAGATTAAAGATTTATATTTGTAAATTGAGCTCCAGAGAAAATGACGCAGTTTGTTCCGGCGGTTCTTTTACATCTGCGTTTTGGAAGCGGTAGTAGACATAATGATACTTATATTGACGTCACTAACGGATTCTTTGTATCCTGTTTTAAAAGTAAATCTATTTCTATTCCTTATATTTTCTGACATATGTTGCATCTGGTGTACTTGTTCCCCTAGTCGATTTTTACGACTCCACTTCCATGAGTAAAACAAAAGCTCTACATATGTCTAGGGTACTATACAGGTCCGTTTTAACACACGTTTGTTTCATGGAATTGACGGATATTGATATCTGAATCTTTGCAGAGGTTTCTGATGCATCTTCAAATTATTCGCCAATTGAAGAACAAGCTTTCGATAACTCAGATTCTGATGAGATGTCAGAAAACGGAATACAACCCGTACCCAGGGGCATCGTGAATCCAAATTATCCAGGCTTCCAACACTTGGCGCATACATTACAGGTAAAATTTTTCTTATGTTGTTAGGGAATCCTTGAAAGTGTTTGAAGTTAATGTACGATGGAAGCCTTCCATGGATAAGTGACAAGTGTGTGTGTGTGTGTGAAAAAGTTAACTCGACTTAAATTTTGTGTGGGTAATTTTTTTATAAATTTATTATTAAATATAAATCTGTTTCAGGATTACTCTTCAAACATAGAAAACTTTTATTATTCCGAAAATGATATGACTGACGATGATGTAGAGATAACAGAAATAGGCTACGAAAATGAAACTAACCAAAATGAAATAGTAACTGAATTAGAAAATATTAATAATAATAACAACTACCCAAGGAGTGAAAACAACGAGGCTAAATTTTATCCTTTTCAAAATGACACATTCACTCAAATTAAAAAATTAGATAGTCATATTTTGCAAAGTGAAATACCCGATCTTATTAAAAATATTTCTCAGAATGCTAACAACAATAATGATGAAAAGATTAGCTGTAGCTCTAACTACTCTGATGCTGATTTTGAAAACAATTTAAATGCTAAAAACATTATAGGAGACTTCAATAAAGAAATTGAAGATGAAATTAAACAACTATTAAATTATAATATAAATATACAGAATGATCTTGAAGAATTAAGAAAAGATATTAAAGATACATTTGCAAAACCTATTGAAACTACAATAAATAACATCAGTGACGTAGTGAATCATGTTATCAAAAAATTAGTAGAAACACAATGTGATGAAAATGATTTGAACAAAGAGCCATCCACAGAATATATTACAGAAAGAGAAGAAGCTGAAGACGTTTGTGATATAAACAAAGAAAATGAAACAAATACCAGAACCGAAATGAATCTCAGCAGGCCTACATTTCTGTTAATAGAAAATACCAATAGTACAATAGCTGATGCATTTCTATCAGATGCAAAAGATGATATTATCATATATGACACTGAGTACGACACGGATAAACTAAGTCTAAATGTTGAAAATACAATTAAACAATTAAGTACAGAACTTAGAAAAATTATTCCCAAGTTAGATGAAATGCGTGAACGAGATAAACTATGGAGCACATGTATCAAAGAACCAGTTCCAGCAGTGGTTACAGATGGGAATTCTAATGAAATCGCCAGTTCCTCGAAATCGTTTGATTTACCTTCAATCAACATACAGTGTAAAAAGGGAAGTAATAAAAAAATTTCGCCGCACAATATCTTAACAAATAACTGCAATGAAGCCAAAAAGTAAGTAAAAATACTTACTAGTAACATCTACATCAGATTAAACTCTTACATTGCCTTTCTCTTAATTTAAGTTTATCGTCTTAGAATTATGTTTCTAGTACTTATGTATATAACAAAAATAACATTCTTTCAAATAAAATTCTTGCATTGAATGCATTTAACACAAACTTTAACAAAAAGGAATCATTACATCATCCTATGACGGTGTATGAATTAGGCATTTTAAAAATAGCACTGACGTCAATTACGGCTCTGGCGAATTAAGGAGGAAAGCAATCACTTCTTTATTCAGTTAATGTAAAATGTTACCTGTGAAACGTAACATAAATATGTTTTTATATCAGCGGAAAGGACATTACATATTTTGATAAAAGCGTAGCTGAGGTATGCGTTTGTGTGTGTGTCAAAGTCAGACTTTAAAAGTTTTAAAATGATATCGTGTTACAGTGAATCGAAATTTCCAAGAGAACAACATATAGAAACACTATCAAAGAAGAGTTGTAGCCAAAATGCTCAAACTACCACATCCGTCCGTAACAAAACCAACAGTTTTAAAGACTGTGATCTAGGTAAGAAACAAAAGTAATTGCGATATTATTATTAAATAACTTATAACATCTTATCCTATATAATATATAGCTTTTACATTTGAATAACATGAAAACTTATAATTTTAGGCGTACAATGTCTCGGGCATCAGCTAGTTGAGAATAAATAAATAGAACGATATTATAATTTTAAAATACTTAAAACAATAACAGGCTATTTAATTTTTTTTCTGTACAATGAAAATAAAAGTAATGTATACTTATAGTTTTACTTCATCCTACTAGCTTTAGTCCCGGTTGCATCTTCCTCTCTGGAAAGGAACCCGGGGTATGCCTTTGACCATAGATCCTGAATTGGGTGAGTCAGGTTTTTACACGAAGTGATCGCTTCGTCTTCGTATGAAACACCTGAACCTGAACTTCCATCTGACCTCCGTAACTTTTGTACTGGATCTTAACCCATAGGTATTGGATCGATCATAGTTACATATCCAGTTGCCTAAATGTGCCGGTTTCCTCATCATATTTTTCGAAATCGTAAGAGCATCGCTTGGTATTCAAACAAATGTACGATCGCGTTCATATCTGCAGTCATAGTTTTAAAATTCTTACGGGTTAAAATAGCGTGCACTGTGGTTCCACTAGATACGCACACACATGCATATTTAAAAAGAATAAATATTCCTTCAAATGAATACGGTCTTTAATACCAATGATTACTAAGTAAAACAGTTTATTATTCTATGACATATAACATAACAAAACAGAAAGAGACGGTTATCAACGATGTCCGAACTGGGCCCGATAATTGTCGATCGAGATATCGTCGTATCTCATTATTTGCATAAGATTTGCCTATCAGGGAAGCCTGCGACTGCCAGACTTATGTCATTTCAACAAAGTTGAAAGTTTGTCTGCACACGACCCTAACATAGGTAGTGGTTCCTTAGAAAGTTATTGGGTAGCAATTTTATTACTTCGTTTGTGCAAGTGAGATCTAAGATATACTAGATAATCTCGCTTGCTCACACTCGCTTGTTCTAGTTACTAGCGGATTCCGAAGTTATTCAAGGAATTTCTGTCTATTAAAAAAAATATATTATTGTTACTGACAATTTTTAATGTTTCAAGGTGCCATTTGAACTAAGTAACTGACTGACTAACTAACTGACTGATATATCTAAGAATTACGATACCCGTGTCTTCAAACACGGAAATCAGTAAGAAATATTAAACAAGAGGGAGCAAAATAAAACACTCAATAATTAAAATTAGTAAATTTTATTGAAACAGTTTACCTATAGTTTTGTTTACATATTGATGATTATATAAAGGTATACATACAGCATATTACACTAATTTACCTATCTCCTGTTATTAAGGTTACAGCTTAATTATTCGTTTTCATAAAGAAAAGATATTGAAGCTGTCCTTAAAATACTATCTAAGTAGTAGTTTTAATATAAACTGGCAGAACCTTTCACGCACTATATGGACTCGATACACAGGGTAGTTTTCTTGCACAAATGATATTGCATATCATCAATCGGATAAATACACCGCACAGTTGGTAACATGGTTTCTTGCAGCACTTGCACATAATGAGCAGCTGTAGCGCATCCTGCTATCTACACCTGTTCCCCAGGTCCAGCAGCTCTCATCCAGCCCCACATATTTACAGATATGCGTCCAGACTCCATATTTGGCACAATATTTTTTTCTTCATACCGATTTGCATTTCTTCGCCATAAATGAAGCCTACCGTGTTGCGATGACGTAAACGAACTTTTTGTCCGTAAATATCGCCGTGTTCCAGTCAAAATCCAAATACTGCCGAGCAAATTCTAAATGTTTTTGCTTATTTATTTCGGATAAATACGGCTTTCTTGCTGGCTGTCTGTGGAATAGTCCCTCACGGTGCAAACTCGACGAACAGTAACCACTGATGTGTCGAACTGTTCCGCAAATGTTCTGGTCGGTATGAAGCCATTATTTTCGTACTGTTCCACCATGGATCTTCGCTGTGTGGCGTGTCGCTGTGTTGATTAGCGGACGACGGTCGCTGAGCGGTCGACTTTTTACACTACCCTCTTCTTGATGGCGCGTTACCCAACACTTAACCGCTTGTTGTTTATTGTGTTATTTGTGTGAATGTGTGAGTGACAGCGGTGACTGCAAGCTATAAAGTTTTGCGAACTATGACTGCAATTATGAACGCGACCGTACATAATTTCCAAAATAGTCATTAGTACATGGACGAAGTGGGATTTGAACCTGTGCCTTTATGCACTTGCGTTAGCTATTTACCGATTCGAACATGGATGTTCAATATAATAAATCTACATTTACTGAAATAAATAAGCATCCAAGAATCAGCCATTGCGAAAAGTAAATTTTTAACCATGACTTGACCGGGATTTTACCTGAAACCAGGGATAGGTAAGATAGACACTGCGCAAAACGCCATCATAACGTTAAGAATAAATAAGTGCACTTAATGGTCTTTTTTAACTTTATGGCAATCTCTCCCGGAAAAACTGAAAGAACACATGATGGTGCTTAACTATGCGGCGGAGATAATAAGTATTGCTTTCTCTAGACAAAAGTGCTTACAATAAATACTTAAAAATACCATAGCCTGACCGAACAAAGTTGGTTGTGGAAAGACACTACAAGAAAATTAGTAGACTCCAAATTTTAAAGCAGAAAGAGACGTTTCTTGAATTAATAATTCTCTCTTTACTAGAAAAACAACTAGGTAACTATCCTACTGCCACTGATATTATACATTTTCAGGGAGCTTTGACGTATACAATATTGAAACTGCTTTGCCAAAACTAGACCTGGACGCCATTGAAAATCATCTAAGAGCAGCCAAAGAAGCTGAAAGGCAGGTAAGTAGTAAAATAAATTAAGTAGGATACCTGCAATAAGTAGGTAGATATTTGTTTGTTTCCTAAAATAACAACCACCATCGCGACTTTAGAATACATCATTGATGAGGACAACTAGCTCTGATTTATAATTTTTGACGAAATAAAACTCTGGAATCGATAAAAAGATGTGTATTCGGAAAAACCGAAAAACGTTCAAAAAAAAGGCGGGAAGATTTTTCTTCTTTTTTTTTAATATGGAAATTGCGCACAGATAAGTAATTGGCGCAAACATCATCTACTTATCGCACTTCATACTACATATACCTACTAAAACGGTAAAAATAAAGCTTCATATACATATTTATCACTAGCTGTGCCCGCGACTTCGTCCGCGTGGAATAGTTATTTTGGACATCACTGAAGCCCTCAAGGATGAATAATTTTCCCCGTTTTTTTCACATTTTCTATTATTTTTTCGCTCCTAATAGATACAGCGTGATGTTATATAACCTAAAGCCTTCCTCAATAAATGGTCAATTCAAAAAGAATTTTTCAATTCGAACCAGTAGTTTCTGAGATTAGCGTGTTCAAACAAACAAACAAACAAACAAACAAACTTTTCAGCTTTATAATATTAGTATAGATTAGTTACGGTTACGTAATACCAGTAGGTTCCTACGTGTCAAATAAAAAAATATATACCTCATACCTCTATACCTACACGTATTTAGATTTATTTATAACAAAACACAACTTAAATATTTATTAAATAATAAAACTTACGAAAGATAAGGGTACACAGTCACCCATCTTATTCGAGACTTAAAAAACAAGTGCTTAACTATTATTATCAGTAATATACCAAAATACTGAGCAAAAAAAATAATACTTATATATGAAGGCTTAGACGATTTGAATTTCCGCGGTAAGCAAGGTAACGGTATCACTGCTTTAAACCCAATGTCCGCCGCAACCATGTGTAACAGTTAAATACTATTCGACAGTAGGCAGTGGGTTCTGCTTTCTACAGTGATTTAACGGTGTAAGCAGACTGCTTGCCAGTCACTGACTACAAGTTCCGAAGACATCACGTAGTGACAAGTTTTAGTGATGGCGTCGATGCCATATTTTAATTCTGAACAAAGACATTATAAAAAAGATACAAGATTCCTTTTGGATTTGTACACAATCACTTATGATAATCATGAATCAGTGGACAATATTTGCTGTCTTGTAAGTTATTCATTTTTTTATTTCCGAAGTTGGAACTCGCGCTTTGCAATCGCCTTTTAGAGTAGGTAGGATAAAAAAAAATAGAGCGCAGAAATGGAACTGTGCATGCTTGACCTTGCCCTAAATGTCAAAATGACAGCGGGGTTGACTGACAGATTTCCTCACGATCCTGTTTTTGTTTATGTTCCTTTCCTTACACGCTTTTATTTTTTTTTTCATTCGAATCCGAAACGATATCTAAATACCTCGTGCCATATTTATTGCCAAAAACAGAAAGACTGATTATTTTTAAGATGTTTGAAAGTATTGTTACGAATATTAAACGCAAGTTCAGCAAAACTCCAGAAGAGGATTGCGTCAAGGACCCACCAGAAAAAACAGGGAACAAAAGAATTTTATACCTTTTTAAGACCAACGTGTTGAAGACTGGAAGTTCCAAGCTTCAAGTCAATCATTGTGATGATACAGCTTTAAGTCCAAGGGCTATAGGAATAGGAGATTCCGCCGAAACAGAAATTGAATGGCCTGCCCTCACTGACAATATACCCAACATATTAGACAGATTTACGAGAATTGTTAGTTTATCTGAATATAACACCCAGGATTCAAGAGTATGATAAATATATACTAAAATAAATGTTAATATTGGGTGGTTTTGGAAGGTAAATTCATATATAAATAAACCTTTTACAGAAACGCAATGATAGGGAAGAAATTAGGCGAAGGCTAGCAATGGGCGCTGACGCAGAAGAGTACTATAGCTTAGGTCATACAGAACGGCCTGGGAAGAAACCAAGTCTACATTCCCGGCTCCAAAATGGTAAAAAGTTATTGTGTATCTAGTCAATATTAATTAAGTGGTTAAGTTTCAAAATATTTTTAATGTGCTTATGCTTATATATAATTCTTGGGACATTGTTTGTACAAAATTGTTTTGTTTTGTATAGATTTGAAAAATAAATGTTCAGACTAGTCTATAACATAATGTCTATAACTTGTGTTGGTATATAACTCTGTTATTTTATATTGTGTATATTTACATGCATTGTATTGTACCATATATATGTGGTGTGGTTGTGCAGGGATGAATCTACAAATTTGTTTCATGAACGAGACAGCATCAGACAATGAATCTCAAGCATCTGACCTAGACAAAAGTTACAGTAGTAAATCTTCATCCCGGACAAGCCTTTTTAGCAAATCAAGCTACAACCATCCTTATCAGACAAGACCATTGTCAGTGAACATTACCAAAAATGACAAAATAAGTACTGTACAAAGTGGTAAGTTGATTTATGGCTACTGTACAATTAAAATCCTTGAATTTACATCACAAAGAGAGGAAATTCTTTCATGCTTCATTTATCATGGTGTGGTTGTAATATTTGTATTGTCTTTGGGGCTGAGTGTAACTAACATGTTTTGAATTATTTTTTAAGTTTGTAATAAAAACACAGATACACCCAATCAAAATATAAGTATTAAACCATCTTCATTTGCATTGCAGGAACCAAGTTGCGTCCAACATCTTTGATGTCAAAATCATCAAAATCTCGATCGTCCCAGTCATTGGGCCACATAGAGTTAAAAGAGTCTGACTTCTATGCTTTACAAGCCACTTTACAAACTGAGGCTCGAATTGCACTGGCACAGGCAAAAGAAATGGCTCGTATTCAAATGGAGGTAATTTAAAACAACACATTTATTACTCAAATCAAATTGTTCTATGTTTGCCCCATTAGAAATGATCTGGTATCTCAGTAATTATAAAGCTGATAAGGTGGTTTTCTTGGAATAAGATATACTTTTACTCATTGTGATTTATTCAGAGTTTTAAAACATAAGGTGATTTTTTAATACAAGTGTAATTTTTTCAACTAAGTGTAACATATTATTTAACACTTACTACACTTGTATGGAAAGTTGAATTGTTTTTTATCTTTATTGCGTAAAAATCAGTATTTATTTTAGAAAATTATCATTTTACTTACATTCATAAATCCAGATACTCAGACTAAGCAAATGGCAAATAAACTTGGTACTCTTCTTGTAGGCGATGCGCTAGCAACTTGTAATTATTTGAATTTAAATGCCATCACTAAGCCATAGAATACAATGGATTTATTTCCAAAACTATTATTTAGTTATAATTTATTCATTTTTCATAAAAATTAATATTTATTTCGGCTGTGTAGCGTGAGCGGCGAAGTCGGCCCGTGTCGCCCGTGACGGAGATGCTGCGCCGCAGCATGGAGAAGGCCAACGCCCCGCTCGCCCCCGACCGCCGCCGCGTGTCGCGACAGCTACTCACTGACATGAACATAGCTCAATTACAGGTAACTTCATTTGAAGTTGCGTACGTTGCTATTACAGCTTCTTAAAGTCTTTAATATATTTATAATCATTGATTGATTGAGTCATCAATTTAATTTGCATCGCGTTGGTAATGAGGTCGCACAATCAGTGCATACAAATGCTACTTAGTGTTTTGCTGCATTTTCCGACGGCCTTGTGCTGGTCGCTTCTGACTCATATGAAGATCATTATTTCTACAGAAGCAAATGTTAACAATAGCCATTGTGTAATGTTTTTGTACTCGTAAAAAATCTTGTTTATTTCCTTATATATTAATGAAATTTTAAATCGACCATCTCGAAGAACAGTTGAAAAATCTAAACATAAATACTGATATGTTGGCGAAGCTATGATCATAAACATATATTTATAATAAAGGATTTTTAGTAACATGATATTTAATTAGTATTTTCAACCAGTAACAAGTTTGTTTTCTAGTTTGATTTTCGATCGATGTAAATTCCACGGAATTGCTTTTTCTCTTTTACTTGACTGTTTTACAAGTTGGACTGTACGCTGTGCTGGACTGTAGGTACTGGTAATTTGTATACGCTATCGTTATTTCAAAAAAATGCAACAATATTTGGCGGCATCAAAAATCGTACACTATGTATGCTGGAGGTGTATTAGCTGGACGTCGATTTCGCACAACGTCGATCCATCCATGTTTGCATTCTCGTGACGTCGATCCGCTTATGATTGTATTCTCATGAAGTCGATTCTATTGTTTTACTACTTTCCAACATAAGAAAGGTACAGTCAAACACAACATTTTTATTTAAATTTTTATATTTCAATCAACAGGTTATATAACGTTAAATAAACAGATTATAGCGACCTTTGTTTAATTATCCAGAGACATGAAAGATTTAGTTTAGAAGCCGTTTACTTAAAAATCCCAGACGCATAGATTTTTATAAAGTTATAGGAAAAAAAAATATATAAGTATCAATAGGAACACGACTAACATAATCAAAGCTATGTAAAACATTTAAAAAATGTAATTTTTTTATCACCGTTATCTCCTATTATCATTGGTTCGACATTTAGTCGTACGACTGTCATCCTCCAATAGGACGACAGGAAATTTCTAAACCAAGCGCAGTTCTCTCGTGTGTTCAACGTCGTGTGCTGTTAGCTGTTTGTACTATGTAATATTAAAGTTTTCATAAATACTTGCATGGAAGGTGCAGGAACTTACACATTTAAAAGAATACAACTAAATCATTATTACCTACATACATAAAAATCACGCCTCTTCCGGAGGGGTAGGCAGAGACTACCTCTTTCCACTTGCCACGATCTCTGTATACTTCCTTATTACCTACATAATATTCTTTTTTCGCTCGATTGTACTGCAAAAACATTGTAGATTCTTTTAATTTATAAAGTTTTAAAATTTAATTGGATGAATCGATGTAATGCGAAGAAAAGCCAGGTAATAACTGTTGGATCGATTTTATGCGAATAAAAGCGTAGGTCTTTATAAAATCGACATCGTGCGAAATCGACGTCCAGCTAATACACCATGCTGGATACATGGTGTTCAATTTTTGATGGGACCAAACAAGTTTACCTTTAGACAATTATCTAAACATAAAAAATATGTATGTTTTTTTATGAATTGATCATTTGTGAACTAAATAAATAAAAGTTTTGTCGCAGTGTTGCAGCTTTTTGAACGAAATTAATAAGATTTTTCATTATTTCTCAGGTGATAGTGAACGAACTGCACTCTCAGATCGAGTCGCTGAACGATTCGCTGGTCAAGTTGCTGATGGCACGCGACGAGCTGCACATGGGGCAGGACTCCATGCTCGTCGATATTGAGGACCTGACTAGATACTTGTAAGTACCATTATTGCTAACTATATGAATATATAAGAGGACACTCCCTGACTTGACTGACATCAATGTACAGCTCAAACCACTTAGGTCTATAAGTTTGCCATTGTCAATGGCTGATAGAATTTTATTTATTTTACGCGAGTGGAGCCCCGGGCGTCCTCTAGTATCTGATAAAAACACGCTAAATAAAACCAAAAAAAACACTATATAGGCCAAGTTTCGAAAAGAAAGCGCAGTAGTAGTTATAAGAAGTGCCTATGCCAAATGGCAATACTGCTGATAATGAGCTGCAATACTGCAATAAAACTTTAATTTATTTAGTTCACAAACGATCAATTCATAAAAAACAAACATGTCTAATTTGATAACGATAGGGTATTACAAAATACTGTAAACAAGTACAGTCCAGCACAGCGTACAGTCCAGCTTGTGAAACAGTCAAACAAAAGAGAAAAAACAATTCCTTGGATTTAACATTGATCGAAAATCAAACTACAGGCCAAATGGCCTGTCAACATTTTTAGCGCCGAAATGCTCCAAATGGTCGTTATACCCCGTATTTAAGACGCTGTTATTGCTAAAGGAGCTGGATTAAATAATTTTTTAACGTTACACTAGTAATGCTTAAACAAATTATTTGCTTTAAACCTTACTTCCTAAGATCTCAAGGTTTAAAAAATATTGTTTTCTTACAGGGGAGTTAAAGAGCAGACAAAGAAGACCAAAGGAACTTCAAAATCGGGCGTACGGAGACTAACTTCATTAGTGCACAAATAATTACACGATATTTAATGTTAAGTCTTAATGCAACTATTTACTATGAGAAAATACTGGTTGCTATTTAGCTGAGTATATTGCGACGAGAGATGTCCTATTAACTGTTTACCTAAGAGCTATGTTTAAAGCATTTTGACGTTTTCAGTGATATGTTTAGTCAGATGTTCAATACCGAGGCATGAAATAGGGTTGTGCTGTCTGTGTCGCACTGCCGCCACCATTTACCAAATGCCTATTCTGTGATCAGCTATATCGGTACCCGAATACATACTTTAAGTATATACCGAGAGCGAATCGTAAAATACCTGTACAAATGAGAGTAAGCGTTATATTAATATTTAATACCAAATCATCGACAGCAAAAGAGGCACATACAGTCAAAGCGACCTTGGAAATATTTAGAGGCTATTTATTCCTTAGTACGCGAAATTAACTAATATTAAGAAGTGAAGACATGGCCTTGTACTTTACAAGGCCAAGATTAGTAAGTTATTGAAGATTATTTTTTTTGGTTTTATTGAAACGCTTATAATATTTTGAGACACTACGAAAACAATGCAAAACAATGTGTAGCTAATTTAACTAAATAACCAAACATTTACATGTAATTAAAATGCAAGTTTACAGTCTTGCTTGTTTATCAAGGTACGCCCATCCCTTGCCTTGCAATGATGTATATTTTTAGGTCAAATTACTATTAACGTAACTACCTTTTACCTGAGGTGTTGTTCCAGTGGGAATTTCTAGAAAAAAACTTCGGGTAAACCACTAAACTAACAGACTTTCGGCTTGATAATATTAAATATGGATAAATATGATATTGCAAACTGCGGGTCGCCTAATCTATATATTAGACCCTATCGTATCTATCGTAGAAAATCAAGGATCATTAAAAGGCTAAGGGCCGTTTATAACTAAACATTTGTATGCTGTTGAATGATTAAGGTGTAATTAATGTCTAATATTTACATAAAACATGTTATTATCTATGTTATATTATACATCATAAGAGCCTTTTGAACCGCTGTATATAAATACTAGTGTCAATCTAACTTTAATCTTATATTTATAACTCCGTCGCAGTTTTCTGTCTTTAAAACCTACAATTATAAAATGTTAATGTATATTCACATAAGCGTTAATGTCTGCTTTAAGATAGATATTATTAGCCCACCTAGAAATATTAAATATTTTGTGATTTATCGCAGATTAGAGGAAAATATTTTTTCAATATAGTGCTCATTATAACAATCTGTGAAAGGATCGTCCTACTGTTTGGGGTTATTTAATTTGATCTTGTTTTGAACATCTATAAAAATATGAAATATATTGGCTCGTAACTCACACATCACAGTAATCACAGAAAAGGAACTGTAGATCTGGACGCTATATACAATTTCTTGAATTGATCCTGATTAAAGCGTAGTAGTAGTAGCAAGACGATCCTTTCAGAGAATTAGTGTATTCACATAAATGTAGGTAGGTAGAAAAGCACATTAAAGAAGCGTGAACATAAAGAGGCTTGTTCAATGAGTATGGACATTTAAACAAAGAGGAATTACATATTCAATGCCTTCAGGTGTACATGGAAACGGAAACCAAACAATTGCAAAATGGAAATTATTGGGTTGGCGACGAAATCTTTTTTTCATATTGTAGCGAAATGAACATCTTTCTAATTTCGACATTCAAAAACCTATTTTATATTGGATTTAAGATATAAATCTTAAGAATCAGAGGTGGAGTTGGGGTCTCAAATTTTAATTATCAGTCAGTGTCACACTGCAACATTATACTTTGTTTGAAGTTCCCTTGAGCAACAGGAACCATTAAGATTAATAACTGTAATATTTTTCTTTACTGATATATCTATTTGGCTCAATAAAGTGTTAAATGAGTAAATAAAATTGTTGAGGGAAATAAAAAAGAATAAAATAAACACAACAATCACATCATGGCAGTTTTAAAATAGTTAAATAACAGGAGAAATGGCAAATTGGATAAATTCACATAATATAAAACTTTACTATATTTGGTATTAAAAAATCCAGTCCCTTCTATGTCAGGTATGTCTTAATAGAGTTAAAAATTTTTTCATCATACAGTGTGGTTCCCGGCACCGAAATAAAAAAGAATAGCACCACTCTATCTCTTTTCCATTGATGTCGTAAAAGGCGACTAAGAGATAGGCTTATTTATTTGGGATTTCTCTTTTAGGCGATCGGCTAGCAACTTATCACTATTTGAATCTCAATTTCATCACTGAGCCGGGCAGCTGGGCGTGGCCTTTTAGTCTTTAGATGACTGTTGGCCCTGTCATCTCTAAGGGGATATAGACGTGATTGTATGTTATGTTATAAAGCTAGTCTGTTATCATTTATATCGATAGATAGTTATCGATACTCAATCTAACAGGAATGTCCTCTCCTTGGTTATTTTATATATATGTATTTCAAGATCGATATGTATCTTAATCATAAATTAATTATTTCCATAGAGTGCCGTTTTAAATGCTTTTTGAAACTATTTATAAGATTGGTGTTATTCCAGGGTGAATTGTCTGTTAAAGGGGAAAAACTACAAAGATTCTGATCACAATATATATATATATATAAGGAGTTCATTACACTGATCAATCTATTAGTTTGTAACAACTATGCAAATTATGTCAAGAAGACGGGACTCGACTTTTATATGGTTATGCGTAGCTCCAAATTAATACAAAATGTATTGCTGGGATTACGCATTCTTGCTTTTGTAATAAAATTAGTAGTTAGATGAATTATTGTGTATATTTTGGTTTGCCTGAACGGGATCTCGTGTTGTTTTTTACCACATAAGTAATATCAAAAAAACTTGATTATGATATTGGTTAGTGTGCTAGTTTCTTTTAACTATAGTTACCATATCTTTAGACATAATAATCATTTATTTTTTCTCCTTTTTATTTAGAACTGGTTTAAGGGATTAAAGGATACTGAAAGTGTCTTTTCAAACTGATTTTTATTTCATGATAATATTTTTTTGAAGGACTGTTTCGAGTCCTCGCTTTATTCCTTTTATTTATAAAAATCCTGCTTATAAATAACGTACTAACTAACGTCCTGCACACACGTGTATAGTGAAGTAGGTAATTATACGATCACGTATTCCATACGTTATTTATAGGTATGTACTTACATGAGCAAAGCAGCTGCGAATATGTCATGTAAACATCTGTATCCATGATATAATGATTACAAACGCGTGAAAGCTATGACAACTAGTTAAAGCCCGATTGTGTCGAGAAAAAAAATCCAAATTCATTTTTTTTTCTATGTTACGGTTTTAGTAAAAGCCAGATTTTCAACTAAAACTTCGTTTTTACATCATGCAACCCTATCTTTTATGAATTATGAGAATTAAACTTTATGAGTACCATTTTCAAATATCATCGCGTCTTGATGTGAGCAACTCTTATTGAGAATCTAGTACGAAATGTGTTTACGTTGACATTTTCAAACCATTATCAGTGATGTTGTCATTGGCTAATTGGAACAGCATATGTATAGTACAGTTATATTTTGCAATTCTTATTACTATCCTCGGCATTACAGTTTAATAACAGCCATTGAGAATATCAGAAACTTTGTGCATTTTAAATGATCGCCTATAAGTACGTGTAAATGTCTGCAACAGAGTTGGGTTTAGGGTGGTATTATTTTACCAAATCTCCCAAATTTTGTTTTACGCGAAGTCAATTTAGATACTCTAGAATAAATGATGGACATAAGAGTGAGAAAAATAACATATCTAATGTTATTTTTCTCCTCAAAAATATGTTACTTTCCATTTGTCTACATTGAAAGATAATTTTATGTCTGAATCCGGCGCTGTTGTTCTAGCAGCTGAGCGTAGGCAGTAAATTAACCGTACTTAGCAGTTGTATGAGAATGCTTGGCGTGCTTGAGAATTTTACCGACATGTGATAAATACAATGGAATCATTCTAAATAAAGAGGAAAGTGTTAAACCCATTTGTTTCATTTATATATATAGATATACTTTTTACCTGGTTTACTGGAGAGGAATTTATTAAAATAAGTGATACAAAAAATGTTTTATCTAATTTGTTTCTTATTGATTTTCTTTGTGTAAATAAACATAATTTTTGCTTTTTTATCACAAGAAACTAAAACGTTATTAATTTTATGGGGTTTGCGTGTTTATCTATAATAATATCTGCGAATCAATTAACAGAAATGCCCCAAAAGTATCGAGGGTTCCCACAATCTTGCGACTCGTCCGCGCCGATGTCACTCCTCCGCTGACCCCAAATCGGCCGCTCACCTGCGAGCCCCAGGTGCGCCTCGCAATTAATATTATCCACTAATCAATAGACCCACAATTTACTTCTTTTATTGCCTTCCTCGCGCTTAAGGGCATTGTAACATTTTTTACCTACGCATAATATCACGCAAAAATTTTTAATGAAAATGTTCCTCTTTATTGGGTCACTTTTTATCTTAATTGGAAAGGAGGAGTATTTATGGGGGTGTATTAACTGTGAGAAAGGGCACATTTGCAATGTTATCTTTATTTAATGTATGGCGTTAAATAGATTTCCTGTGGGAATCTTTATCTGCTAAAACGTGCTAACTGCCAAGGTGAAAATATTTTATGGGCCTTATAATCAGGTAAGTTATATAAACAATTAAACAGTAATGCAATGTTGTTTATGTGTAACAATAAAATAACAGAGCTTAGAGTTATAAATTATAATTACCTGCATTTATTCTTAATCTATTTGAATCTCATTTCTATCTTAAACCCAAATAGCTGAACGTGGCCTATCAGTGTCTTTAAAAGATTGTTGGCTCTGTCTACCCCGCAAGGGATATAGACGTGATTATATGTATGTATGTATGTTTATTCTTAATTTCATACGAATTCAAAAACCATCCATTGGTACCTACTAATATTATTTTTTTTGTATTTGTATGTGTTTGCCCGCCTTTCACGCCAACGTATTATGAATTAACTCAACGATATTCTGTTATTGAAAATACAGGCAAATCAGAAAAAGTTAATTTTTCCATCATTGCCTGACCGGAAATCGAATCCGGGACCTGCGTAGGACCCAGGCTAGAACACTTTTATCGCACCAACAGGCCGTCAATAATGACCTATTGTAGATAATCAATATTTCTATGGAATGGTTGGACATGGCTTTATATTCCCTTCACATATCTGTATCCAACACAAAATCGCGCCCGCTGTAACTTCCGACTCCGAGCAGGTGTAAAAAAATTACGAAACGAACTTTAAGTGCATTAAATTACTGCGATGTTATGCAAAAGAATGGCTTCCAATACATCTTAACATACGCGCTGATAAACATGGCCTGTAAATTCTTTGTTGAAATTTTAAAGAAAAGTTTAACATTGGAAGGTTTAACTTGAGTAATGATAGTCGTTAGTTTATTTTTGGAATGCGAAGCGGGTAAAACGTAGGTGATGTTATCTATTTTGTTGAGGAGCATGCAAATCACCGCGCCCCGAGCCTCATGCGGGTCTCCGGGCGCGGTCTGCCGGGGGCGATTCGCCGCTTGGGACATGACAATGCTTTTTATTAATTTAATTTTTTTTTGTTTATCATTTGACTTTTCGCCAGGGTTGGCATTCAAGTGTCTTCAGACATGCTTAGGGATTGCTTATAAAGATTGTGGAATAAATCACGGACATCGGAATGAACAGAACAGAAATCGGAATGTTGTTATACTTTAACATTCCGATTTCTATCAAAGCAAAAGGTTAAGCATTTTATTCTGCGGCTTGCTGCTTGTTCAAAGGAAGTATACTTTTAAAATAATTACGCGAATAAAGACTTAAGAAGTTTTATTTTAGCTTTTCTGAATCTTTTTTGGGTCTATTATTCGCATATTTTCTTCTTATAAATTATTATATAATTCATACATAAATTTAAAAAATAAAAAAGTGAATAACTTACTGTCATATCAACGCAAAGCCCAAACCACTGGGTCCGCCCGCTGGACTTGAAATTTGGCGTGTACTTTCTAGGGGTACACTGAGAGAGGAGCCACGGGCATCCTCTAGTTCATCCATAAGTGCTCTACAATCACGCCCAATTCTACCATATTTCATCTATTAACTCTACCATATTTCATCAAACCTACCTATCGATTAATTTTAACGGTGGCGTATATCTTGATGTCTAAAGGCTTATACATTTCAATAAAAATATATGCCACGTTATTTTTGTTTAACAGGTAACTATTTATAAAATACGGTAGGTAGATATTTCCCAAAGTTCCTCTGATTGTAGAGTTCAATGTCAATAGTAGGGTCGCGCAGTGGTTGCACGATACGGGCGCCTCTGCCGCGTCGTTAACAATTTTATTGCTTTGGAACAATCATAGTTTGCTGTGTTTTGCTTGCCTACGTAGAACGATAATAACATTTCTGTGTATACTTCTATAATTTTTGCCATATCGCACTCCTGGCACATCTGTGAACAGGGTAGTTTGTTGCCACTCAATTATCGTCATCAATGATGGATGAATAAATTTAAGCTTTCATACTGGTCTGGTAGTAAAGATAAAAAATCATAGCATATAAACTTGGCATTCTTCTTTTAAGCGATGGGCTAGCAAACCGCCCCTGTTTGAATTTCAATTCCATCAATAAGCTATGCAGCTGAACGTGGCCTTGCAGTCTTTTTAAGACTTTTGGCTCTGTCTATCCCATTAGGGATAAGAACGTGATGGTATGTATGATAATATTACTACTTAGGTCTTCTTTTTAAGGTGCCGTCACTCATGAAATCTTTGCTCGGAACGGAACGGAGAGACGATGCTGATGTAATACTAATTGTGGAGATCAGCAAGCCAGGTTCTCCTTAACTGTCGCTATCTTAATTAACCCAAATAGGTTTGAGTTTAATAAAGTGATTATGCAAGTTTTGACAACAATTTTTTATTGGATATGAATACTTAATTTTGATGAGTAGAAAAAGCTTAGGTCCATATCGGCTGATCAATTACTGCCTTACTTGAAGTTCTACTTAGTTTATTATAGTGGTACATTTAGCACGGTTGATGTTGTGAAAAACATAATCCGTGAAGGGCGGGACAATGAACCCCATCGACCGAAAAATGATTAACAACCGATTACGCTGACGGATGGGCGGCGTGCGCGCACTGGCTTCCCTGGTCACAGAGCTACTAATTTTATAGACCTCGCCTTTTCCACTTTCACCAAAGATGTAAAGAATTTGACAGAAATAGTAAGTAATAGTCTAAACGTTAATAAAGGTTCTAAAAAAACTATGACTTGTATCTAGTTCGCGCTAAATATAAACGTTGCATATGAATTCCTTTGAAAATGTCTCGAGTCATCACGGTCACACGATAAATTCAAAACTTATTTTGAATTTATCGTGTGACCGTGGAGAGAAACAGTGTTGTGGTGCTCCTATAACCTGCCCGACGACGTTTACTCTGTCTAAAGCATAAGAAAAAAAAGAATTTGGGACTGTTTGTTTTATCTATTTATTTATGGAATTATTAATTCCGCTTTATTAGGAATCGGATACTCATACCAATTTACTTGCGCAGGTGTGCCGCAATTATAGCAAACCGTGCGCACCTTTCAAATCTTTAATTTACAGTCATTCCTAAGCCATAGTTTTTATATGTAGGTAAAACATCACAAACCCCGATAGACATTTATGGTTATGCTACTAAACTGCTCATAATATTTCGAAAATTAGGATTTTATAACGCGTATCATACGCGTAACTATGAATCGCACTGGAAAAACACTTCTACCTTAGGATGCAATAACTATTCACGTAAAGTTTAATAAATATTCCTAGTACCTAATTCTTAAATCAACCTTCTAACTGAAGTTATGTTAGACCTTGTATTATATAGTCTATAGTTTCATCCCTCAGCGAGCAGCGCAAGCGATGCGCGGGCGCACGTGCCGCGACATATGGCGGCGCCATACTGTTTGTTTGCCAATCATAACGGACATATTTCATCGGATAACGGCCGCCTCTGGCATATTGCGGCAATCCAAAACAATGTGTAACAATTAAAATGTCGTCACGGGAGCTCATCTCCCGATTCGATCTGCTTTTCGACAGATCATATTAGATGTTATGAATGGGATGCTATTAAGAACGGAGATACTACACCTATATATGAATAGCTGTGTGTATTGTTGATATTTTGCATGCAAAATATAGGGTTTAATATCATTAGGTAATATATAATAATAATAAGATAGTAAAAATCGAGTGTCTGTACATAAAATATTTGTCTACAAAACTATGTTATAGAGGGCAATTAAAGCATAGCAACAGAAACATTTTTATGTAAAAAACAATTCTTTGGAATTTTGTCTTTCTGACTGTTGTTTGTCTGGTACGTTATATATTATATAACTTTATATATTATATAACTAATCAACGTATTTGAACGTGTTTTCATAGGCGGTTTACTTACGAGTATAATTAGGAGCGTTGTCAAAAGTGGAGATGCGGGCAAAAGTGAGTCAGAATTTCAGAAAAAAATAAATATTCATCATGACTAGTTTTGGGTTTTTAAAGGCTACGGTTAGCTGAATGCTGTGATATCAGTATTCGAATCCAGGCATGGAGCGTGCTCCACACACCCTCCACCGTTAATGGGCTCAGGTTTTGAAAACGGTTAGTGAAAACTAAAAGGGACCTCTAGCATTCGAAATTTCTTATAACAAATCTTTAATTCATACAATCCATACGTCCATAATTATCAAAACATCGTGTACATAAAACGTTTGTCCCCCGTTTAATTGAAGGGCAATTGAAAACCTGTAATTTGTGACGCTGCGCGGCGCACGCGCAAGTTGTCGCCGCCATATGGCGTGATGCAGCGGGGGATGGCACGAACATAGACGAGAAATACTGTTACTGGAAGAACCTATCATTCTTCTACCAAAATAATGAGTTACTTCTTAGTTTAAGAATTCAATCTTTGTACGGGGTTTTTTTTAATATCTCATTATGCTGTATAATCTGTGCTTACAAAACACTTGGTTTTAAATTAATTTTACAATACACTTTGTACAGTAAATTATCTTTCTTCAGAAATTCAATTTTAATTTTGTATGGAAATTATTAAGTCCATGCTTACGTCACGATTAAATATTGTGATGAACACAAAACCCTTTCACGAAAATTGGTAAGTATCTCGCCATAGGAAAAATAATTTATATTTTTATATTTATATTTTAAATAAAAATCTGCGTACACTTATAGTAAATCGATTTGACTTTGTGTAAAAATCGAATTTATTGTTATTAATTCAAAATATTCCTTCTAGTCCATATTTTAATTCTTTTAAAATTTGTTACCCCAAAAGCTTTTTTACGAACTAAAAACTTCTTGGTTTTTTCATGTATATCATAAGGCGTCTTATAACATTGTCATGGTTTCGTTTTTCACATGTTTTGTTATGGTAACGGTTACCTTAAACACCGTCTGCGAGATTTTTTTACAAACCGATTATTTTCGTAGCACTGCTACGACTGTGATCGTTGATGTCTTTTGTATAGGCTCCACAAAATTTTCAATTTATTTCTTGTTATCCTGTAAAATCAATGTAAAATCCCATCCAATCTATCCGTGTGGCTCCCGGCACCAATACAAAAAAGAATAGGACCACTCCATCTCTTTCTCATGGATGTCGTAAAAGGCGATTCAGGGATAGGCTTACAAACTTGGGATTCTTTTTTAGGCGATGGGCTAGCAACCTGTCACTAGCTGAATCTCAATTCTATCGTTAAGCCAAATAGCTGAACGTGGCCATTCAGTCTTTTCAATACTGTTGGCTCTGTCTACCCCGCAAGGGATACAGACGTGACCATATGTATGTATGTATCTATAATAAAAATGCGAAAATATTTTACCTTCAAAGTTGAAATAGTTAAACTATCTCCTTGAAATTTAATTTAAATAACCGTATCTCGAATAAATTAAACTGACTTGACCGTCTGTAAGTTACTAAAAGTTTAGCAGTTCTTTTATCATTTTCAAGAATATATGCTACTTAAAGCCAAAATTTATAAAGACAGGGTATTTCCCACAGGATTTTCCAGGATCCCTGCGGCAAAACAAATTAACAGGATTTGCTGCTCAGCATGGGCGGAGGCGGGGGCGAACTCTAGCGTAATATTATAAAGCGTGGGAATGCTAGGTGAGACACCAGTGGAGCGGTTAGCCCGGATCCTTGTAACGTCTTCTTTTATTGTTTGGTCCCACACCAATTATAAGGGTAATTATTCTAAAACTTTGAGTGCGTTTCCCTGTTTAGCACACGTGTCTGATGCCAACAAATTGAGCATGAATAAAGTGGTCACGTCTTAATAGCATAACACAATATAAAAAAAAGCCTTCAAAGTATTTTTTACTCACAGACCAGCATGAAATATTGAACGTGATGAATGTGCTTTTTCTTTAAGTCGTGGCTTTTACGACATCCATGGGAAAAGATAGAGTAATCAAAATAATAAAAGATAGTTTCAGGGACCACACGGCACTCCTTTGGTGTCGTATACAAATTATACGTAGCTGTCATACTAATTTATAAGGTAATTTACTTTTACTGCTCCCTGTTAAGTCTTCTTAATAAGATGCTTATAAAGTGGACAGTCATAAATAGCATTTATACTTGCTCATTATTCGCCAAAATCATTCTATCCTTCATTTTGTAATCTTAGTCAATATTTGGTGGATCAAATCAGAGACGCTCTGGCAAAAGATCAAGTCAAGGACCCTCAACCGAGGAGTTGCCATAAAGATAGTTAAGTAAATGTGGATGAAGCGAAAGAAGTATGTAGGCATCGTTGCAAGTTGAAACAAGTAGTCTCTGCCCCTTTAGGAAAGAGGATGACACATTAATATAATAAATCATTTTTGTAAAACATGTCGCGAAATAAATGTCACGTAAATTGATACCTGGTATAATTTCAAACAGATTACTGAGGCTATACACTAATTCTCTTCATTTTATAAAAGTGTGTGGTTTTATGATAGATGAACCGAGTTCGTGAAGGTATAATCATTAATGATTTTTATTTGCCTTTGCGTACGAAACTGCGTATAAATGATGGGATTCTCAGAGATTCCATGCTTCGTTATAAATAACTTCTTGCACCTTTGAAGACATACTTCAAGATAAGATGTTTATAAAACCTCTTTATTTTTGAAACAGTGGCAAGATGTCCGGGGAACTAGTCGTCAGTTGAACTTATTTATATAATGAGAAGAGGTTGAGCAGATAGCGTGAAGAAGAAATAAAATGGCAAATATTTTCTTGTTATTTGTATAACTAGGAAATTATGTTTATGATGATATGATAAACTTAAATGATATATTTATCCGTATTAAAAATATCTACAGATATTTTAGACTTTCTGGTCAAAAACAGGAAAAAATCATGTGCAAAAATAAATACGTTTATTATTCTGCCACAGGGAAAAATTATTTGTCTTTGCGGTTAGTTTCGTCGACCCGAGGTAAATTCATTAATTCATTCACATAATCACGTCTATATCTCTTGCGGGGTAGACAGAAGCAGCAGGCGGTTAGGCTTATTGTAAAAATTTAGATTCAAATAGTGCCAGGTTGCCAGTCCATTGTCTACAAGAAGAATCCCAGAGGTATAGATGGATCATAAAAAGATAATTTGTAACAAACCAATTATTATCTCTCTTTACAAAAAATAAACTAATCTCTGCATTATTTTAACGTAATTCTGGTAAGTAAAACCTTAACTTTACAATAGCGCCGAAGCGCCGCAGCGTGGGCAGGCAGAGTCGCGTGGCGGGAGTGCGCGGCGGCGGACGACACGCCGTCAATGAAATTGCAAACTAATGAAAGCACAGAAACAGATGATAACAAAAATAATTATATTGACGAGAACCTTGTGAAAGCCGAGAAGAACAATTTAACAAAGTACCTTGACTCAGCTCACGAGATTACCGCCATGTGGGATGTGGATTCCACGATCATTGTCCCGATAAGTAGTCGTATCAGTGAATGGTCCAATAGCAAAGAGTCTCGATCAATATCTAAAGAGGCTCTCGCTAGATGGCTGGCTCAAGGGTCAGATGCAAAGGCAAATTTTGGACACACAGCACGCATCGTCAGAAGCTTTCTTTCTTTGCAGGCCTAACTACCAGTAGCTTGGATGTTATCCCGCTGCTGATAGACATCTAAATATTTTTTTTAATGTTTCTATTTTTTATTTCTAAATGTTATAAAATTGTAATTCAAGAAATTATAATAAAAAAATATTGTTTACCTAAAAAAAATATTATTATACTGGCATCAAAATACTTAATAATACCGGCCACATAATCAGAGACTAACTTTACGGGTTATTTATTATGTATTAAACATAATATTCATTTAACCATTTAATAAAACTTACGAATTAGTTATATTTCATCAATATCTGGATTCACACATACACACAAGGTATCCACTTTTTAACCTTTGTAATTTGACGAATTTTATGATTTAATATACAACAGATTCAATACACAAATAATTAAATAATTAAGTTGTTAAAAAATAAACTTGTACCATTGATACTTATAGAGACCTAAACATATAAGTAATTAGTCATGAGCTGTCTCATTGAGTAGTTGTAATTTTTCTTACGTAGACGACATAACTATGATACCTAGAAAGGTAACATAGAATAACTTTTTTAATAAAGAGCATCATTTTATGAACGATGTGACCTATCAACATTTTAGATATTTATTTTATGATAAAAGACGTGCGACGCGATGTCCTGCAATGCAACGGCTAGATCCCACCACTTCACTTACCGGCTAACCCATTTATACGCTGGCTGGAACAGGACTAAATGAATTAATGTAAATTTATACTATAAAAATTGTCGCAGGTGCGCACAGACGAGTTCCAGCCTTCGTCGGATTCGATTTAACGCGCTTGCGCTGCGAAAGTTTTATTTATAACTGCGTACATGTCGCTGCGATTGCACGCCACTAAGCCTTGTAATTTGGTGATATATATCTTTGAGTGCTTTTGTAAGTTCGACAGCAACAAGGCTTAATTCATTTCTGAGAATTGTTTTATTTTAATTTTTTCAAATAATTGAGTATATTGTTAAATTTCATCTTTACAAATTATTCAAAATGCAATATGTATTTCTTTTAATAAAAAAAAATATAACAATCCAGATTTTTTTTTACTAACTTATTGTAAGTATCAGTATACTTACAATAAGTTAGTTAAAAATAAAGTATATATTATAAGTTGTAATAAGTTTATGTTTAAATAAATAAGCTCCAACGTAACGACATCAAAATCATAAAGTTAGGTTTACTGCACGCGGGAGAGTCGTTTTATTGGATTTAAATACTTTAGTATAACTATTAAATCGTACACTCAATTCCATGGTTATGACTTTCGCAGTCATAAAACTTTATCTTCATTGATTTCGCCGGGTCGCCGCAAAGTTACATTGCAACTAAATAATTGGATCGATAAAAATCAAATTCTGTTTTTTCAGTTATTTTTATCATACCAAATAGAATGGCACCTGCTGAGGTTTGTTATGTTTTTTTTTCTAAGATATTAGCAATGTGTTACATTGTCTTTAAGAAAATACCTTATTATATGAGAAGCTTCAGCTTTAGCATAGTGTTTAATATATGCCTGCTTGGGGAGCAACTGTTACAGGATTAGAAATCCAATAACTGCCCTGCATATCTACAAATAATACAAAATGCCTTTTACCAGTTTACCAATGGGTAATAAAATAATAGATCTTTACTCGAATAATTGGTTTAATAATTTATTTAAAAGTTGGTATTAAAAAACCTTTTGATTTGCATGTCACGATAAAATGAAAACTGCAAGTTTATTTGCATTTGCCTAGATTACTAGTTAATTGAGTTTGTTATTACTTGATGCAATGTAGCGGCAGATGTCACTACTAGTCTGGTCAATCGTCATCCAAATTATCAGGGATGAACCATTTGACTAGTACAACTAAATTTATTAGTTTTTACCTTAAAGGTAAAAACAAGACCCTATTACTGAGCCTTCGCTGTCTGTCCGTCCGCCTGTCTGTCACCAGGCTGTATTTCATAAACCCTTGATAGCTATAAAACTGTAACTTTCACAATTTTTTTATTTCCGTTGCTGCTATAACATCAAATACTAAAAATAATAAAATGATAAGTCCTTATGTCATAAGCGTGTTATTTTCGTATTTTTTTGTTCAATATTAACGGTAACAGGTAGACACTTAAAATTTTCACGAAATATTTAGTGGTATATAACCTCTCAAATAATAAATAATTATATAAAAATAAACTATTATAGAAAAAAGTAATTATTAAAGAGGGCTCCTTTAGGACAAACCTAATTTTAAAGTAATTCTTTGGTCCATTTAAAAAGAACAGATAAAAACAGTGATGATGGTACGGTAACCTTCGCGCAGTTTTTTCCGGTTTTTAAATTTTTAGTTACAACAATTATGAATGAACCTCAGTCATGCTTGGTAATTATATTCATACCTTCGTCGAATGAGTTTTATGATCGCGCGCCAACCCTGTCCATCGCACAATCATAACACATGAATTTCATGGTCACATATAATTGAGGCTTTGTTGAGCCACCACATGCCGGCGACAAGTAATTGCTATAGGCTTTAATAATTAACCGGACACAGCGACCGTGGCGGAGCGATCGAACAATTTATCAGTAAACATCTTTATTATTTTGTTCATAGTCTACAAGCGGCGGTAAGTGCGAAATTTGTCGATGATACATAATAATACTTATTTGTAATATTGCTGTATTACTTCGCAAGCAAATTTTACAGTATCCTTTCATTTAATAAAGAACTTATTTATACTATTACGAAAGAATCTTGTTCTTAATCGCTTCAATAATGAAATAGAAACAGGTTTATTTTAAAAATAGGAAACAAGGTATCGCTTATAGAATTCAACGAACGCTTATATACTTAATTATTATTCGGATATCACAGTCGTTACCTACTTATTTATTTTTCAAAACATTTTTAAATAATATTTAAAATCCTACGAATTTGATACCACATCATCATTTTTCGATTACATATCCTTTAAACGAATATGCTAGATACATGATGACAGAGAATAGGCCTGAGGCAACCAGTGATGCCTAGCAGGGCTGCGCAAACGGCGGCGGCGCGCAATGTGCGCAAGCGACCTTTGCGCGTAATTAACCGGTACGCGTGCGGCGTGCGCCCACCGCCGTACGCACCACGCAGACCGCACAACCGCTTGCCCTACAAGTATGGAAAGTGCTAGTTATCCACACATTCGCCCTTTGATTACCTTTTTTGCGTTTGATTCTAATCTACTCTGTAATGACTGGATACAGTGTATCATAGACAAAGACGTTAATGAATAAACACCTTTTATGGAATTTAGCAGGCACCTTAGTATACATCGGAAATAATTTGCTAGTTAATTTTATCTACTAAAAATATTGTATTCATGTCAAAGTTTTCCTGAATCTGAAACCTTCTTTAAATTTTGTTAGACTAAACAAAATATAAAGAAGGTTTGTTATATTTATTTCAAGACCCTGAAGCAGTCCTTCTTCAAAATCAAGTTGAGCCATCCCAGTCGCAAAAAGTTTATAGCAATTTTATGACTTTAAAGTGCAGGTAGCGTCTATCGTATTCAGAGATTGAAAATATCAATTAAATCGAAAATATTATTAAGGTAAAACGGACAATAAAACTGAAGTTGTCTTTTTAAATGACCAGCGAGCAAAGGAAATGGCCGCATCCACGGATTAATCGTTGCAATTAAATCGATTCTCATCGGCGGCGGCGGTCGGCGCTTGTTTTGTATGCCGTCCCCTGATCACAGTACATACCGACAATCACAAGTTCCACTTTTGCTCGATTGGCTTGCAAAACGCTCACGGTGCTAGCACGTTTTTAAATTGTGGTTATCGTTTAATATTATATGAATAGGACACAGTGACATATACTTGGACGTCATTCTCATGATACCTTTTTCGCTCTTGACCAAATTATATATTTACGCTCTTGATAGATATTCTCCTCCCTATGTGCTCTCGTAAAATGATTTTGTAAAATCATTTTAAAGTTTTTATCCCTGTGGAAAAACAATCAGAGCTAATTTTATTTCAAATATAGATGTGCTTGCCTTAAGCATCTTATAAAATTAATTAAATGTCACGTCAAAAGTACCGTTAGCGGGCACTCGTTTCATAATTACTGAGAGCGAGAGTGGAGTCATACTCGTACTTGCGGAGTGAATTATCGCAGGCAGCTCGCCTCAGATTGCAATCAATTAACTGGAGGCGATGCGCTCCCGGTCCTGCGATTCGATGTAAAGTGACTACAGAAGAGATTTCACGTCAATTTGTAATGTTTGATACGAAGTGCTAGATCATAAAAAAGTGGGCCCATATTACTTAAATAGCCCACTTTCATCTTCATTCATTTCTTACGGGGTAAACATAGCCAATAGTTACAACGTCATGTTTAGCTGGATAGATTAATGATAGCATTGACATTGAGAAATAGTGTTAGGCTGTTAGCTTATCGTTATTAGGCGAAAAATCAAAAGTTTATAAGCCTTTCCCATAATTGAATTCATTTTAAAGATATTTTGTAACTAGATAATACTGCAGCTCAAGTGCGACTATTATAGACTCTAACCCCTAAGCATTTATAATATAAAACTACAAAAACTGTGGGTCTCTTTTCGAAACTTCTTTTTTATACTTATTGGAAATTTGGGTGCGTTTCACTTCAATCTGCCTGATGTTAGGTGCATGTTTATTTTGTAAATATCTGAAATGTAATGTAGATATCGGAATATAAAAAATATTCTGTTTTCTCCATATTTTATGCGACCTTCGCGCCACCTGCCTGCGCCAGCGCCCTACTGAGAGACTCATCTCTGCATTCTCTGGTCACAGCAATAATGTGGAATCAAATCTTACATACATACTTACGTCACGTCTACATGCCTTGCGGGGTAGCAGAGCCAATAGTCTTGAAAGGGCTGATAGGCCACGTTCAGCTGTTTTCCTTTCTTAATGATAGAATTGAGAATCAAATAGTGACAGGTTGCTAGCCCATTGCCAAGTTTATAAGCCTATCCCTTAGTCACCTTTTACGACATCCATGGGAAAAAGATTGGGTAGTCCTATTCTTTTTTGTATTAAATCTTGTTGATTTTAATCACCCAGGTGCCCTTAGGTGATTTCAGGACACAAAAATGTAGAATATGATGTGATAAAAAGTGGAATAAACCAATAATTAGGTAAGCTTTCCAGTGCCTAACAGTGAAAATTTAAGACTGTGGTTCTCTCGCATAAGCAAAATTTTTTGTTAATTTATTTATTTAGGAATGACCTGCAATAGTATGGATTCATTTAAGGCCAAGACTTTTCGTTTAGATATACTTCCCATTTTTAATAAATATAAATAAAGATAGGCATTAATATAATGACTTAGGAATAATTTAAGACAATAAAATGCAGTAAAATCAAATCGTCACGTCTAGGTTATTAATTATTGCAGTAAATCTTATTATTTATTTATGTGCTACGAACGATTGCTACGAGCAAATCGTAGCAAACTATGTCTACGAACGCGCTACGCGGCTACACGACCGAAGCAAAGCGGCGGCCTTCAACAGAACAAGTTGGGATACGTCGCATTCCTCCATTCAATAGCTGAATGTGATTGCCCATTCATTAAACCTCATGCAGATTCATAACTAAAGTTTAATATTACCAGGTCTTGAGTTCTGGTAAGCATAACGAAATTACATTAGTTAACTAGGAACTTCGGAGAGAACTTTATATAACTATTTATACAACTACACGGCGACGGTCATAATATGTCATGACAAAGCCTACTTGAAGAATCATGAAAAGGATAACTAAAATTTTTTATTTTAATTTACCATATTCCATATTCACAAAGCACAATTTATTTTAACACATTATTTAACAGGCAGCCATTCTCAAAATTTTTGTCTTATCATTCTCATAAAATTTTATATTACCATTCCTTTTTAACTAGTTTTAAAAAGAAGTTGTAAACTTGTAATACATATCAAGATAACACTATCACAACAGCTCATTTCATGTTTGACTATACGAAGGCTTGTAAAACTGGCTCTTCTAGTTGTTATAATGTTGATTAACTACAAATCCATTAGGATAAATAATCATCATTAAGTTAGAGTTTAAAGAAAGCCTTTTATCAACTCTAGGTAATCTTATATATAAAAATCTCGTGTCACAATGTTCGTTCCCGTACTCCTTCGAAACGGCTTGACCGATTCTCATGAAATTTTGTGAGCATATTGAGTAGGTCTGAGAATCGGCCAACATCTTTTTTTTCATACCCCTTAGTGATAAAGGTTGTCCACCCATAGCATTTTTTTAACTAGAAATTACTTAAAAATATTTATATGACAAAACAAGATTTTATTATGAATTTATTTTGAAGACTGCTCGTATGGCATAAACCTAATAATGAAGAATGTCGTAATTTTCATCTTTACTTATAACACAATCTGGGATTGGACAAGATTTTTTGTTTGCAAATAGTTTCAAGCTGGATGTTTATTCATTGAGAATGCAGATACAGTTATAATGATGAACAAAGAGCTGAAGACAGAGGCACAACTATGGTCAAGCGATATAAAAAGATATCTTAAGGGCTTTTGTGCACCTTTCCAATCAATTACCAATAAATAGCGTATAAGATAGGCTAGGAGCTGACTGCGGCGGCGAATTCCGCGCTTCGCTGCCTGAAGCGTGCGCCTGCTTTTTGCACAGGCAGGTGCATGTGCATATGCTTTTAAATTGTCAAAGAGTACCTGTACGCGTATATCTATCAACCAGCGTTGACGTTTGAAATTCGCCTATCAAACTTATAACGACAAAACCTTTAACATCAATATAGAAATATATGCTCAACCCTACAATCGACCGCAGGAGTACCTACGGTAATAATTATTAATAAAAACTATAAAATAAGATCTGAATAAGATGAATGTAAGTTTTTTTACAGAATCGTGCGTAGTCATTACACAATTACACAAGAAATCGGTAACCGCAACATAGCAGCAGTCTGCGGCCTCGGCTTCGGAACATGTGCTGGCTGAATATGGGAGCACAGGAGATCGCAATTAGCGCGGAGGAGCAGTAATGAGCGGGCGTGCCGCGCACTGCGCAGGCGCACAATACGCCTGCCATTGTGCGCACGAGGGTACCCTTCGGAGCTTTTACGGTTTCGGCGAGACGCCCGCCATATGACTCGTTTCGAGTAACTGTTGTCGAACGAGTTCAAATACTGTCTTTCTTATGTTTTACTCATAATTGAAGTGGAAGCGTGATATGATATCTAAATTTATTTCAGTATGTACCTGGTGTATCAACTATTTTTAATCGAACAATTCACTTTACCAACATGCTCCTTAATTGTCTGTTTACGTCAAGTAAGTATCATATTCATTACCTCATTTCGTTATTTTTTCAAGCTTTGTTCAAATATATTTCTTTTTTCTTTGTTTACCTAATCGTTGTTATTGTGTCAATAAGGACAGCTTCTGAAATAAGTATTCTTAAGGAAAGTGTATACAAGCAAAGTTTCAGATAAATCACGGATACCGGTTTTAAATGTCGCTTTTGTCGCTAAAATGGGTGTCGCATGACATTTAAAATATAATAGCGAGTAATTCATAACTCTTAAAGCAGAATTTTGTTATTATCATTATAACCCAGGTTCTTATTCATAGCCTGGAGTTGATCAAATAAATTATAGAAGCTTGGCAGTATATTCTTTGGAAGTCAAATTCTCATTTTGTTCGTGTATTACACAGTGGCCAAACCAGAATTATGGCCAGAGGCGACGTACTCCAGCCACTTGCATTACTCGTCAGCTGAATATCTGAGCATTTTGCTATAACAACTTAAGTATCTCATCTCGCCGAGTAATCGTGGGATTGTGATCGTCCCCTTACTGCAAAAACCAACTAAGTGCATGACATTAAGTTTCGAGAAATTGACGTTTAAAGGTTTGCACTGTCAAATCACTATTAAGATTGTAACCTTTCAAGAATCTGTTCATGTATTTTTAATACTTATTTATTAAGCTTTATAGGTAATTAGTACAATAAAAGCAAATCCTCGAAATACTACGATAAATTAAGGAATTAGGGCGAGAGGTGGTGCAAATAAATGGTTTTTACTGTAAAGATTTTTTAACTTTACTACTTAAGTGCCCTAAATATTACTTAATATTGGGTTAGTTGCTTTTAATTTCATATTAAAATATCCCATAACTCACTAAAATGTTACAAATATGTTGGTAAAACGAGTTTAAAACACAATTTTGTCGGCTTTAATACTTTATTATGTATAAAAACAATACCAAATAGTACAATCATCATCATCAATGATGTTAAAATAAAAAAAAACAATTCTTTATTAATTTAACATAACCAAAATCAAATAAAAAACGTCATACAAAAAGTCTGCGGTTTTAGTGGCTGATTCGTTTAGGTCTGAAGATCCTCTACTGTTATCATCAGAAATATAAAATAAGTAGTTGTTCTCTGCTAATTTGCAAATACATACATAAAATCACGCCTCTTTCCCGGAGGGGTAAGCAGAGACTATCCCTTTCTACTTGCCACGATCTCTGCACACTTCCTTCGCTTCATCCACATTCATAACTCTCTTCATGCAAGCTCGGCGTTTTGCGGTTTTCGGGTACTCTTGACCTGAACCTTTACCAGGACGTCCTTAATTTGATCAAGATACGTTCGTCTAGGTCTTTTCCTCCACACTCTCTTTGTATATCTGCTTAGTCAACCTGCTTTCATTCATCCTCTCCACATGACCAAACCATCTTAACATACCCTTTTCTATTCCTGTAACTACATTCACTTATCACGCTGTTCCTTATCCGGTCACTCAATTTCACACCGATCATACATCTTAATGCTCTCATTTCCACTGCATTTATTCTGCTTTCGTGCTTCTTTTGCCATACCCAACTTTCCCTCCCATACATTAATGTCGGGACCAACACGCCCCTATGCACAGCCAGTCGAGCCTTTTTGGATAGTTTCTGACTGCTCATAAAGGCATGCAAAGCTCCATTCACCATGTTCCCCGCGTTCACTCTCCTTTCAATATCACTATCACACTTGCCATCTGATGTAAACTTTGAACCTATTTATACAAACTCTTTCAATTGCTCAACTTTATCTCCTCCAATCAAAATATTACATGCTGTTATTTCTTTCTCCATTTCAAAAAACCAGTGTTTTAGTTTTACTTACGTTCACTTTCATTCTTTTCGCTTTCAAAGCTTCATGCATACAGTTTACCATCTCCTGTAACTTTTTCGCTGATGACGCCAGTATAACCTGATCGTCGGTATAGAGCAGACATTTGACGAGTAACTCATTCATCCTTAATCCACTTTCAGACTCTTTCAAATCTATCAAACAACTATCCATAAATAAGTCCTCGGCCGCTTCTCCAACACAAATTGAAAAGGCAGTACAACTGACTAGCTAATACGCCTTGTCCTGCTTTTAGCATCTCGACCGACACTCCAGACATACACAGCAGCCCTTCCCGCTTTCATACTCTTAAGTGCTTTCACAATTTCGAACATTTCAATTTCGCCTTCCATCTCATTCTCTTTTTCTTCGCTATAACATAATTTTTTAATATTTCCTTTCTTTTTTTCAAATAAACTTTCAAAATAATCCTTCCATATCTTAACACACATTGTTCTCCTTTCACAACGCTACCATCCTGGCTTCTGATCCTGGTCAGCTCTGTGATTATAGTTTTACCTCGGGCTAACCTTACGGATTTCCAGAATACTTTCAGAACTTGCAAATATTCTATTCAATACATAAAATGAATGAACCGATTTAGATATGAAAAGACTACGAGTCGTCGAAAGCCTAAAAGGCGAGGTAAAGTAGAAAAAGAGTGACAGGGGAGATGATGCACCCCAGATGGATAGACAGACAGACGGACAGCGGAGGTTTAGTAATACGGTCCCGTTTTACCCTTTGGGTACGGAACCCCAAAAATGATGTACACATATAAATTCACTTTCAAAACCTAACAACTATAGACATTCATTTAAATATCTTTAATTAGCAAATAAATAGCATAGTAACAAAGGTATATCAAATGGTAGCTAGACATGTAATTTTTGCCATAAGCACTTATACGAGCACTTACGGTCAACTCCGATGGGCTAGATTCTTCCGCATTTACACTGACTGGGTAGGTATTATTATAGTCACCTAAAATAAACGATCATCATCACATGCACATTCTTATGTTAGTAGATATAAAAACTGTTGTAAAATATTGTTAACTAGCTGTGCAAATGTGTGCACCGTAATAGGATTAGTTCCTGAGGTTATCGCGTTCAAACAAACAAACAAAGAAACAATCTCTTCAGCTTTATAATATTAGTATGATTAAACAAACAAAATAAGCCTTCCCGCCATCCCAGGTCGCACGTAAGTAGGTATTTATCTTAGTAGATGAAAAAATATTTATCGTCAGAAATCATCGGTAAAGTACCTACATGCGTATTATAATATTGTGCTATAGTTAGGTGTAATACAATCAAAATATAGATCATAATAATACATTCCGTTTCAATTTTCAACTAAGTAGGTAACAAAATCATTCTTACAAAAATCTAGCCTAAAATTAATTACATAATGATTTTACTTACCCGCTTTTTTCGTATTATTACTTTCTCCACATACAAGGTTTAACATTTTTCTAGATCTCGAACTCATTACTATAAAATTATACACACAAAACAGCAAATTTAACGATTCAACGCAGACGCACAGTAAGAGCGACGGTTGAAACGCGACTTACACGGTTTTTGCTGAAGGGCTGAATGAAATCAAAGTTCAAAGCTTAGAAGTAAAGCCAACAAAACTACTTTATTATATTTTTCTTGTAGATAATATCTAATTACGAGGGAAATATGAATCAGTAAAAAGGACAAACAGATTATTAAATATTTCGTAAGTAGGTAACATAGAGAATTTTATCTAACAAGTAACTGCTAAAAGCTTGCTAGTATTGTTAAGTATATTTTTGCAGTACTTGAATAATTTTTTTTGACAAAATTTAACATGCCAAAACCATTGAAAATACGATTACTGATCTTTTCTGTAAATTTTATTTAAACATTTTATTTAACCACTACACATTACTGTTTTACTGTACAATATTTTCAAAATTACATTGTAAGATATCTTAGCGAAAAGCTAAATCAGGAATGAAGCGTCATATCAAAAAACGGGTTTTACCAGCGTATAGAGCTTGAAAAGGAGATTATGAAGGTGCACTTAACTCAGTTTTGACAAAAAGTGACTTTAATTGGTTTTTGCAGTAAGGGGACGATATACGCTCAAGATTACAGCGTTTGTGTGAAGTCAATATTACTTTTCTTAATAGAAACTTATGTATTGATGTAAAATTAAGTTTTCACGTGTATGAAATATTGGCACATTTATAATATCAGTTAATTAAATAGTACAGAAGGCGACTAAGATGTCCAATGATAATGATTTAAATGACACAAAATCATTAATTCAATCGAGACAAGCTGTCGTTTAACGATCGCAGAGTAAAGATAATGCAATGTCTTGCAAACTTTTTCCTTTTATTTTCAGATGTCTTCCCTATGCAAATAATTGGAAAGGGGAACCAAAAGACACATGTGACTTGATTTGAAGGTGGGTAGCGTGGAACGCGGCTGGCACGCGCAGGCGTCCGTATAAATCCGTTAGGGTGCAGATGCCAGGTCGCGTGGTGAATCTTGCCGGTCAAGTCTGAGGGTGTCTTGTAGTGTTGTACTGTAGTTTATCGATTCCTTCTACTTGGAGCATTTATGGATTAATTTTTTAAGCAAAACTTACTATATGTTTCAAATAAAATCGCTATATACAAGCAGATAGAATGGGTATGAACTATTGCAGCATTATATTCTATTATTTTCTTGGTTATTTATTTGTGAGAGTATTTTAAACTAGCTAACAAACATTTTACTTACCATAACCCTGAAATGAATTCTTAATTTATAGACACTAAGTCTTTTCCAGGCCTAACACACTTGAAAAAGCAGGATAATGATGATTATACATAAGGAGTACAAAATACTCTAATTTCTTTATGTTCGCCTTTAGACATTTTAAGGAATTAAATATCGATAGCGAGTGGCGCATCGCGAGGCATCTCTATGTCGCAGCCACCTGCCGCCCGCACCCCCACGCTATATTTTATTCTACTTAATCGTCCTTTCCGTTATATTACCTGTTTTTATCCCTACTTAAAGAAAATATTACTGTTTCTATATGTAAGTACAACAATGTCTGTCCGATCGGCCTATTATCTATAATAAACACTTTTAATTGAGAATCTATAAAAGGTTTCGCGAACTGGTGCCCTTAAAAGGGATAAGCATTCATCATGGGACTATGGCTCTCATCTGGCCAATTAATAAAAGTTGACTGCGAGGAATGGCGAACGACAGCGGTCGGCAGCCGCTGCCCATTGCAGTACCGGTTCCACTGCAGCTGAAACATACTACACATATCTACATTAAACTGTATTATTTTGATTTAGGTACTTATTTATCGATACATACATCTTGAAAAAATAGAAGATGATAGAGTAGGCAACTAATCCAAAGAATATTAGGGGATTTATTTTTCTTTTTTAGTTTGAATCAATATAAACTTATTATTTCTTATATAATAAGAAGATATTATATTCATACATCGGAATAATATAACACTAAATAAATGCTTTCATTGCCATAATTATGAAAAAGAGGTATGACGTTTATTGTTTAACAAAGAAATTTAAAAAAAGAAATTTACAAAACATATTGTTTTAATTTATTTCTTATAATTTAATCGCCTTCTCAACGTATTGGAAAATACAGTGATTTAATATTTTGGTACAAATTGGTGTACCGTAGAAAGTTGACAACTAAAATGGTATTTCAAAGTTGAACATCTTTGTACTTAAGTATGTATTTAGTGTTATGATTGTGACAGGGTAATTATTTTATTTTATTTATTTTTTTATTTATTTATTTATTTGGAAGACCAACAACCGTTTACAAAAAATAGCGTCACATATGTAAAACAAATGGTCAATTATAGGTCCTCACAGATACAAAACACTAATACAATAAAAAAAAAGGAACATCAATCTCTAAACAATCAACAATAACAATCTATGAGTTAACGTCTAGTTACTAAATTTAAAAGAACTTAATTCTATCGACAGTTAAATATATATAAATTATTGTGATATCATCTCCGGTCAGCCATCAACCACATCGCTTGGAAAGAAGAATTGTATAAGAGTCCGCCTCAATTTAGGAATGCTAAAATCAAAGATATCAATATCAGCGTCTACTGAAATTCGATTGTACAGATGAGCGGTTCTCCATAAATAAGAATTTTGTCTATAATTAGTGTTGACGAAGGGGGTATTAAACAATGGATTACTACGCATAGTTCTAGGTGGGACTTTAAAGCCTATTTTTGCAAGAATATCAGGACAATCAACAATACTATTGATTATTTTGGAGAAAAATATTAAATCTGCCACATTCCTTCTAGTGACTAGAGGAACGAGATGTTGCTTCGCACACAACTCGTCATATTGATCAGAACTATAAGAAATATGTAACTGAAAACATAAATAACGTAAAAATCTTTTTTGAATTGCCTCAATTCTGGAAATATAAATATCATAAATTGGGTTCCAAATCTGACAAGCGTACTCCAGATGGCTCCTTACATAAGTACAGTATAAAATTTTTAAGGTTTTGGCTTTTTTAAAACTTTTGGAATTGCGCATCACAAATCCTAAGGATTTGGAGGCTTTATTAATTATATTGGCAATGTGAGTATCAAATAATAATTTAGAGTCATGAAATACGCCTAAATCACGAATGCCAGACTGTTTTTTCAATTCGGTACCTTTAAGAAAATATCGTGAATTTACTGGTTTACGCTTTCGAGTGAACGTGGCAAACGCACATTTATCAGCGTTTAAATCCAACTTATTACGTAGACAATAGTCAGATAACCGATCTAAGTCCTGTTGAAGTAGCTCAACGTCAACACCGGAAGAAATAGAACGAAAAACTTTCATGTCATCTGCATAACACAAAAGTTGCGATGAATTAAAGCAGCTAGTAATGTCATTGACAAAGACATTAAAAAGCAAAGGACCAAGCAGTGAACCCTGAGGAACGCCGCTTGGGACAGGAATCCAACTAGAAATATAGTTACTAACCACCACAGCTTGTGATCTATTCTCCAGGTATGAGATAAACCACCTGAGAAGGTCACCACGGATGCCTGAAGCAAACAACTTTCTAATAAGCAAATTATGACTTATTCGATCAAAAGCTTTGCTATAATCGGTATAAATGACGTCAACTTGAGATCCATTATCCATAGATTCGGTAATAAAGTCATTAAGCAGGATTAGGTTAGATGTAGTTGAGCGTCCTCTCAGAAATCCATGTTGTTCAATACTTATTGACTCCTTGAGAACAGAATATATACGTTTATAAGTTAGCCTTTCCAACAATTTTACGATAATACATAGTTTAGAGATCGGTCTAAAATTCTTAACATCAGTCTTAGAGCCTTTTTTCGGAACTGGTGTAATATAGGCCGATTTCCAAATTACCGGAACACAATGCTCTCTAAATGATTTGTTGAATAGAATTGAGATAGGTATAGCAATCGCACCAGCGCAGCATTATCATTTTAACATTTAGGTCTTTCTTATTTAAGAATGACAATGTAATCACAGGTTCAAGTATTACAAATTACTATAATGTATTTTTACTACGCTTTTATTAGCTTGGGTTGTATGTATGTATGTATGTATGTATGTATGTATGTATGTAACGGAATCTTTGAGCTTAATTTTCACTGATTTCTAAACGTCTGATCAACTTGGAACTTTGCACACGTATCAAGGACCGATGACAATGCAATATTTTGATAAGAGTTTCTCATTATCCTTATTAAAACTGCCAGGATTAATAAATTCATTTTTAGATCCTTCGTATGAGAGTAAGAGAGACAGAGATAGCACCAGTGCCAGTAATCTCCATACAAGAAACCAAGAAGTTCTGACGTATAATGAGTCAAAAAGAGATGTAATATATTTCCATATAATGTTACTATTAACCTGAGGCTTCTTTATTTCATCGCATTGCTCCATTTAGAATTACCATTAGAAACCATAGTAGAATTAGTAGAATATTTTAAAACAATAAAAAATATATAAGTAATAAAACAAAAGTAATAAATGAAAATTGAACAACTAAATTTACAAAAATACAAGAATAAAGTTACTACCTACAGAACTTTGCGATATTTAATACGTATTTTACATATTAATGCAATTCTTGAATTAACATTAGGTATCTTTTGCCTATTTATAATAGCAACACTGTAATACTCGTTTGGAAAATGAGTGACAGTTTTTTATGTCAAATAAGTTTTGCAGTAAGTTTTGATTGAATTCGATTCGAACACCTATAAACTTTCTTTCTGTTGTTTTTTACCGGTGCCTGTGTATTTACCTATTTGCACTTTGTTTTGTGGTGATAACTTGTCGTTATTTGGAGTTTGGAATCTTCCGTTGAGTCGAGCTTTGTTCTTCCGGATATTCGTGTGATTTTATCATCTGAGATTGGACTCTGACTGTGTTTACTGTGTTGTGCAGATATTTTGAGATAGGACTCCTGTAAAAAGTACCTTATTATTTGAGATAGGAGTCCCAAGTTTGTGTTTGTTTTTGTGAAAGACAGATTTTACAACAAAAGTGCCACGATGTCTTCAGATAAACTTTGTTGCGTTCCTGGTTGTAAAGGCAGTGGAGGTATGTTTGAAATATTTTTGTTCCTGTATCAATCTGCCTCTTAATCTTGTGGTTTGATTCCTGGCAAGGCCACAATCGAAAATTATTACGTTTGCTGGATAGTCAAAAATATTATTAACAGTGATTTATCACTATAAAATTCTTTTCAACTGGGTTTAACAATCATCATACATACATATAATCACGTCTATATCCCTTGCGGGGTAGACAGAGCCAACAGTCTTGTAAAGACTGATAGGCCACGTTCAGCTATTTGGCTTTAAGATAGAATTGAGATTCAAATAGTGACAGGTTGCAAGCCCATCGCCTTAAAAAGAATCATGATGATGAGAATATTATGAGATTTAATCCAATCAGGCCACATATAACTTTAAGAAAGTTAGTTGTGAAAACCTCCGGCGATGGGCGCATGGTTGCAAAAGTCTTTTCTAGTAAGATAGTTATACCAGAAGTGTTAACTTCCAAAAAATAATTGTATAAAAAAACTAGTAAACAACCCGTTTTATTGCAAATCGAACTAAAAAATAGAAAATAAATAATAGTTTAAAAAAAACTAAAAAACTACGCTTTTATTGCTAATCAAACTAAAAAATAGAAAATAAAAATTAATGACAAAGGAATTCAGTAGTAGCAAGTCGAACAATCAGTTATAGTCAGTTGTAGTAGTAATTACCTCGGATTAAAATTATAACAAATTTAAATTTATAAACAAAACAATTTAAATCAGAGTAAAAAGCGTGGGGTGCATTTTACTTCATTTTCATAACTCTCTTGTCATAAATATATGCTTATAGAATGATTTTAATATTTACTACATCAGGCACCCCACGCTTTTTACTCTGATTTAAATTGTTTTGTTTATAAATTTAAATTTGTTATAATTTTAATCCGAGGTAATTACTACTACAACTGACTATAACTGATTGTTCGACTTGCTACTACTGAATTCCTTTGTCATTAATTTTTATTTTCTATTTTTTAGTTTGATTAGCAATAAAAGCGTAGTTTTTTAGTTTTTTTTAAACTATTATTTTTACATTTAACCGTGACTGGTTATGGCATGTATTAATTTAAACCAATCTCTACACATAACGTCATAGGTAGGTAAAGCTTATGAATATCATCCATGACTGACATTTATAAACAATCACTTATTACACCAAATATCTGTAGATACGTACATACATAAAATCACGCCTCATTCCCGGAGGAGTAAGCAGAGGCTACAGCTTTTCACTTACCACGATCTGCATACTTCTTGCGCATAATGTAAACTTGGCAGTTTCGAGTACTCTTGACCTGGCTTATTTCTGAACAATAGATATTATCTCGAAAAATTATCTCCAAGTATGCTAGACAAAGAAATACGTATTATAACCTATCTTGTTCCAACCATTATTACGGCGCATCGCCATATTTTATTTAAAAAAAAAAAGAATCACAAATGCGATTCGATCGATCGAGATATCTCGTATCTGACTTCATTAAATCCCGCCAAAGCCGAAAAGGAGGTTTTAATTCGAAATTGGAACAAAGGGAGAAACAAAAACGTCAACAGAAAAAGGGAAATAAAAAGTGGCGCGGGCGCGTGCCGGTGCGACATGTGCACGCGCCGAGGATCGCGCTAACGGGCCGTGACACCCCCCTCCCCCCAGCGAAGGCTTACCGTGCACCCTGCGCCACGCGCTCGCCGTTATGTTTAAGTGCCCTTTCACATAACCTCGTCTCTGGTAGGGTTTCAGCTTTAAAATTTCTAATAGGTAAACTTTCATCTTTTGATTGATACCTAGGTAATTCTTATAAAGTTTCGACTTCAAAATCACAGAAATTCGATTTATACCTACATTAACCACTATCAGTTCAAAATTCAATATAAAAAGACTAAGACTTGTAGCATTCAGAATTTCTAACAATTTGTAACATTTCCTTACAATTTCTTATAGAAGAAGCGGTTGCAAAGCGAGTGCCAATTTTATTTAAAAGCCGATTTCCAGTTTTATATTCATAGGATAGAATGCAATGAAGAATACGGTTTGTTAAGAGAGAAATGTTTTTCAACTGTCGTGTGGTTCCCGGCACCAATACAAAAAAGAATAAATAGGACCACTCCATCTCTTCCCATGATGTCGTAAAAGGCGACTAAGGGATAAGCTTACAAACTTGGGCTTCTTTTTTAGGCGATGGGTTAGCACCCTGACACTATTTGAATCTCAATTCTATAATTAAGCTAAATAGCTGAACGTGGCCTTTCAGTCTTTTCAAGACTGTTGGCTCTGTCTACCCCGCAAGGGATATAGACGTGATCATATGTATGTATGTTTTTCAAAACTGACTGTTGTAATAATAAATTCTACAGAAAAAAACTTTTTATTATTTTTGTGCAGATATAGGTACATAAAATACAAAGTATCATATTGGTAGATATATCTATAGTTGGTTTACCTATAACTATATAATGTACTATACCTATATAAGTATATATGATAACAGCATGCGTTGGTGGCACGCGTCTCGTCCACTCCGCTGCGCTTGTAGCCAGCTGAACTGAAGCACTTCCCCTGAAACCATACATTTCCGAGCGTAACAGAACACGGACAACCAAAGCAGATTAGCCGCTTAATTGAATTTCCCGAGATTGTTATTACCATCGGTTAATCAAGCGATAAATTTATTCTAGTACCTAAATCATGTTTGTTTTAATTATCAAATCCGTTTTTTTTTGCAATCATCTTTACATGTGCTATGAAAGCAAACGAAAAAACAAACATTACAGCGATATGTCTAAGACAGAAACGGCTGAAACAAGTTTGCTATAAACACCTGCGGGTGTCATTTGTGAAAGTGATGGCAACGCAGGTAATTATTTAAGTATTTTTTTAAATTTATTTATAGCTCACTGTTTAGCTGCGGTTCCAATGCCGTTGTATTTGAGAAAAACCATTTATAATTGAGATTTTCTAGCTGCTAAAAATTAAAATTAAATTCTACTTACATATTTCATTCGTGTTGAATATTATCAAAAAAAAAAATATCAAAAATTACCTACGTTTTAAGATTTTTAGAATTTTGTACTTCTAATAATGATGAATAAGTGTTTTTAATCAAATTATATGCTTCATAATAGGTATGCAAAGCGACCCTGAACTTAAAAAATTTTTTTTTATGATTTTGTTCTCAACGAGCATCTAAATCCAGCACATTCAAAACACATGAATTAATATTAAAAACTACTTAGACATGAAGAAATTAGAATATCAAAAGGTCAGACTGACCAGCGGGCTTTATAAAAATACTTTTCTTGGTATTACACAAATAGGTAGTCGCCTATCACGTCGGCCGTTTAAACGGGGTAAGTATTTAAGCATTCGGTATTCTGTACGCAATAACGATTGCAATTGCAGCATTGGATTCATTTCATTAATTCTGCATTTCATACGAACAATCAGACGATTCAAATTTCCTGAAATTTGTAAAATTTTTTAAAATAACTTGGTACCTATTTACTAGCTTTCGTCCGCAGTTCTCGTTGAAAAGAATAAAATAAGAAACCTGTATCTTCTTCAAGGTCTAAATACCTACATTTGTTCATTGTTATTTTATTAAAATCGGTTACCTGAGGTTTAACTGATAAGAGGTAACAAACTTATCTCGCATCCGTCCGTAAAATAAACTATGCTTGTGACCAATATCTGTACTAGATCTATTATTGAACAAAAGCAAATAATGAAATGTTTGTCACATCACGCGATTTGAATCATACGGTTTCTCCGATGTGTTAGGCTTGGTCAAACAAAAAAAACTAGTCTGATAGTGAAGAAAAACATTGTGTATGCCAGCTGCATCTAATTCTATGCAGATTGTAAAAGACAATCAAGAAAAAAGCCAACATCATACATTTCCCTCTTATCATTACATCATAATCAGCTGAATGAGGCCACGGGAAAGAGATGGAGTGACCTTACCTAAACTGCCGGGAACCACACGGCCGTAAAATAATTTTACTTGACCGAATTGATACACCTATAAGTATAGTTCAGAATGCAATATGCGAATAAACGCAAATGCAACGTAAAACGGCTATCCAGAACCTGATTAGCAGTAATTAAAATTCGACGAAAGGTATGTATTTATATATTGAGATGTACATTGATTTAGATGCTTCGCGTGATGTAAGCAATTAAAATCCCAGACTACTTTATAATTAATACATTTAAAACCTATCTACATACAAATGAAAAAATATGGAAGATGTAGGTATGTAAAGTACAGAGAAAAATAAAGTTTATCTCAGTGTAAAATTTTTGTACTTAATCAACAAGATGTTATCTACATTAGGGCTACAAAATCTAGTCTAGAATCTGATAGTTCGACAATTTCAACAAAGAATTTTAAATATAGATGCCTACCAGAAGCCAAAGTGATTTTAGTATAAAATTTTGGATGCACTGGATGTTGGTGTTTGTAGTCCTTTATTTGCCTCTTACGACAACTACCTATGTATATGAAGAATTGGACTGGTCTTATACTTAATTACAAAAATTACAATTTTTCATTTTTATTTGATACAATACCATTAAAGGTAGTAAAATATTCGTAAATTATGTATAAACTTGTAGATTTCGCAAACACAAAATAGAGTCTAAGCACCGGCGACGCCACGCCCAGCGTTAGAAGCGGACCAATCACAGGCCGGGGGCGGAGCGCGCGCTGAAATCTAAGCTCCGTTATGCGAGCTGTTTCCTGTAATCTGTACAGTACACAACTAGAATTACTTGTATTTACAAATCTATTTTCTATTTTTACAATCTATAAGTAACCTACTACCTACCCTGTTCCAACCGGACCGGTCTATCAGCGGCTAACATTCGCTATGCATAATAACGCAGGTTTAATGTCACACGATGTAGCAACCGCTTATTTGAGGGCATTAATACTTAAAAGCCATTTTTCAGTGCGTCCTCTGCGCCGTCAACGTAAGTGCAACCAACAATTAACTGGTGTATGCGAGGATGCGACGCGAGCCACCTGTCAAGTGGCCGTTTCATCAAATCATATCTTTATTGCGCAGCCTCCGCCCGACCTGCTCTTTTTTTGATAGCAGAGTTTTGAAAAAAGAACGTTATTGTGGATGAGCAGTCGGGTAGGTCGTGGCGCGCGAGCCTGCTTTCAGTCAGGTGCCAAGCGCCGGACGCGACGCACTGCCTGCGGCGCGCGATTCACCCCATAGAGCCTACGACACGCGCGGCAAAACAATCGTAGCTTACTGATTAAACTTTATAAAGTTACCGTAAAATATGGTATCAGATTTTCTGTGGAATTGGAACTGATTTATTACATACTTTTATAATTTTCTTTTGAGTGCGTGAGTGAGGAGATTTGAGATTTTTTGCCCGAGGTAAGTCATATAGCTTAACAACTTGCCTATTGATAAATACTTGTAACAAAGTTTTAAAATTCAAGGAGTGATACAAACAAGCTTTAGGAGAAAATTATATCTACTTTGTCCATACCCTTATTAATGCGTAAGCTGAACTTTAAGCAGTGTCAATTTATTTGTTATGTAGGTACCTTGTGACAATATCTTTATTTACCAGGGATATACTTTACTTATATCTAAGTATGTTTAATTTCCATTTAATGTACTGAAATGCTATTAAATTTAATCCCATCCTTATTTTTTTGTTGACTTTTAACTGATAAGTATTTTAGACATTACACTTACCTATTTAGTGTCCGATTCTATAAGGTTCTGATGTAAATCTCTTTCTCGTCTTGGCGTTTACCCAGTTGCACGCTCTGTCATTAAGCTTCGGGGTCCAAAGTTCGGGGTTCGCTTTCCCAATTTTCTTTTTCTACTTAAGGTTGACTAACTACTAACCAAGATCAAGATTTTGATGAGAACCAAATAAACAAACCATACTTTTCTTGAAGAAGGAGAGCAGTGAAATTTATGTTACGCCTCTGATTGTTAACGTATTTACTCTACTCATGGCACCCGAAGAAATCTTTTAATCCTTTTTTTGATCTTATGCTTATACCGATATCATATTTTAATAATTAGGTTATTAATTTGTTCTTATTTATTCATTATATTGTGCTGAAATCATGCTGCATTATAGGTACTAGTTGATAATTTTTTACATATTTTTATTAAGTATTTCCAACCGCCATTTCCACGTCTAATTTCTACGATGCAAAAATATAGCAGTTTATGTAAAGAATAATTTAATGCAACATAATCACGTTTAATAAACACGACATACTCGTAGGTACTGGTTAGTTACATTATACTTACCTACATGTGTTTTAAACCAAACAATCCGTTTCCGAAGTTTCCCAAACAGTTGTGATCACAAACCATTGAGTAAACGTCATAAATGCTTCAACAGTTTCTTTTAATTACATTTACATCCATATGCAACAAAACATTTGAATAATATGAGAATGAGCCTACCTTATTTATAAATTAAGTAAGGCCACCGATTATGTGCCTTCTGTAGGATGCCAAATAAGTTCCTAAGATTTTCAGTCTTCCGTGGTATAACTTATACTTCTCTTTGCATTTGTTTCTGACAACAACATATTACCTACAACAATTTTTAAGTAACAAGTACCTAAGAGTTGTAAATGTGTTAAATTAAAAATTATTTAATTTTCGACGGCCTCTGTGGCGCATCGGTAGTCGCTTGTCTGTGACACCGCAGGTTCCAGGTTCGAATCCCGGCTAGGACATGAAGAGAAACGAACTTTCTCTGATTGGCCTGGGTCTTGGATATTTAAATATACATAAGTATGTACATATTTATTATAATTTATAGTTAATATCTCGTAACACAAGTGTCGAACCTACTTCAAGGCTAACTTAAACTGTGTAATTTGTCCCGAATATATTCATTTATTTATTTGCTCTTAAAGCAACATTATAAACTACTAAATAAAAACATTTTGTTGCAAAAACGTTAGTGTACAGTTTTGTAAATCAGTTAAACTAAGTAGGTATACAGCTACTAGTAATACAGCTAAAAGTAAATAAAATTCAAACCTTATAATTAATTCAACTGTCCCTTAATGATTAATAGACTAGAGGCCGCCTTCGTCCGCATGGAAACCCTATCATTTCCGCGGGAACTCCGGGATAAAAAGTATATGTTATTCTGGGTCTTCAGCTTACTACATACAAATTTCATCGTAATTGGTTCAGTAGTTTTTGCGTGAAAGAGTAACAGAATCCATACTGACATACTCACAAAATTTCGCATTTATAATAATAGAAGGATAATTGGATTTTAGCCTATTGACACAGTTTCAACGGACCCCATGCAACGAATTTGCAGTGGGTACCGAGTATTTAGTACCTATACAGTACATAGGTGGCTACCTAGTAGTAACATTCTTCCCTGATCGATTTTTCCGACACTTGCGTAGTTCCCATAATGTCGCACGATAAAAAAAAATGGTGGCAATCAAGACGTAATTGTCATTCACGAAGTAATGAAAACTTGCTTTATTGATATAAGAAATTGCGACATACAACCCTCGTCTAAAATATTGACAACACAGAAAGTAAACACAATCACCATGACATAACTAGGTACATAAGATGCCCTAGGTACTTAACTTTCTCCTACTATTGGCTCATACAACTTTTTAAATTATTATCAAATACCTAAAGGAAATACTTATATGATATTATGATTGTGATTTTTAGATCCTATGAAGCGGCAATTCTGTATTCTTTTACATTGCACGATTTGTGAGCTAACTTGTTTGCCAATTAGCGATAATAGCTTCAATCAAATTGCTTTATCAAATTAATATACATACTTGCATGAAATGGAAACGAAGTCGCATGTATTGTCGATGAGATTAATGTGTCAGCCAGGTAATGCTCACCATTAGCCCGTATCGCCCCATGGGATCTCTGTATCGCTGTAATTAGGAAATTCAGCAAATCATTCCTAGACTCATTACTTATGATTCTGACAGAGGGAATTAATAAGGGATTACGTGGTATACGAATATAGTTTTAATAGCCTTTTACATGAATTGGATTATGACGGCAGCGAGTGTTTGTGTAAATATCTAATGTGGGTTAGCGTAATGAAGATTGTTTTACTCGGCACGTGAATTATTAATGCGCGTACGCAACGGGCGCCAGGCGGTGAGTGGCGACCACTTCCATTATCCTGATTCTTCATTTACTTGATTGAGCTTTTAATGCGATGCGCTGTCAGCACTAGTGGCCGGATTAATCAGAGCGAGCGTTGTCAACAAATAGCCGGCCGATAATGACGGTGGTCACGTGAAACACGATGTTATCGCCATTTTCAAAGCTATGTCCGTCGATAGACTATTTTGTAATATTGAGTTAATAGATTGTAATCTGTTGTTAAGACTTTCTTCGGTTGTGCCATTATTGTTTAATTAAATTGTGCTTGCTACTATCTACAAATATTCTGGTGTAATAGTGGAAAAATTGAAAATGTAACCATTAAACAAGGAACCAATCTTAATTGTTTATAAATAAATTGCCTACTTTTTTATAATAAGAGACGTTTTTGTCATAGGATGTCCAGACACGTGCTGCTATCCCGGCTCGCCGAGCAGTTCCAGGCTTCCTCGCCGCCGCCGGCCCACCGATTTCCGTCTCCGGACCGGAGTGTGTCTCCTAATTCCCCGTCTCCGAAATCACCCCCACATTCACCAGATTCTTTAGCACGACATCGCTTAGATATGCTCCAACTTGGCGATATTGAACTAGCAGGGAGAGCTTTGAAACAATATGGTATGCATAAAATTTGTTGCTATAATTATTTATATTAATTAAATCTCGTAGCTTGAACATAAACTTATTTTGAATGAATCTAGTGGAATCCAGACCCCGAAGAACTGGTAGCGGAGGGTACAATTGGGAAAACGAAAAGATGAGAGGCAACTTAGTTTGAACGAGTCATTGATTAGTCTCAGAATCTCTTTATGAGCTTTATACACACTTACCTTACGGGGTCAATCCAACAGTCTCGGAAATACTTAAAACCCACGTTTAACTGGCTTAGTGATGGAGCTAATATTCAGATAGTGACGTATTTAACTTAATATATTGGTTGCCAAATATATATTTTTTTTATTAAGGAATTCGTATAGTTCTGCAACATTCTACCACGTATTGTTTTTTATAGAATTTGGAGCGCTAATGTACTGCAGCGGTCTGGGAGCGCTATATGGAGGAGCTGGTGTGTGGCCTCTGTTGCTTCCTCGAGGTTCACCACCCTTCATGCGCCCATCTCTCGATTACTCGAGACAAACTCCGCCAAGAGATGGTGAGTCTAGTTTTCTTTTATCTAATCAGGGCACTTCAAATTTAAATAAACGACACAAACAAATAACACGTCTTTATCCCTTACGGGGTAGACAGAACCAAAAATTCGAAAGCCACGTTTAGTCAAATGGCCTGATGGAAATAATATTCACTAAAACTATTCTATTAGTGACAGGTTCACAAATAAGACGTCGAAACAAAATAAGGCTTCGGATAAGTATAAGTAAATAAGTAGTATGTGCCGTGTGGTTCCCGGCACCAATATAAAAAATAATAGAACCACTCCATCTCATTTCCCATGGATGTCGTAAGAGGCGACTAAGGAATAGGCTTATAAGCTTGGGATTTTTATTTAAGGCGATGGGCTAGAAACCTGTCACTATTTGAATCTCAATTCTATCATATAGCCAAACAGCTGAATGTGGCCTATCAGTCTCATCAAGGCTGTAGGGTCTGTCTACCCCGCAAGGGATATAGACGTGACTATATGAATAAATGGATGAATAAGTAGTTAGTATAATTAGAATCGTTTGGAATGCTTTTTAAATGAGAATTGATTTACACGGACGATAGTAGCATTTGTAGGTACAGGTAAGTAAGTAAGAATCCACTTCTTTACGAGTAACTATGGCGTAGATAGCTAATTTATTAAGCGTTATAGTACATATGTTAATTCTATAGGTAACTGCAGAAATCGTAATGTATGGTAATAAGTATGTTTCCGTTATTGCAAAACTTGGTTTCGCCTCGTCCTCCTTACGTTTATATCTCCAGAACACTCCTCATTAGAATAGCTATCAGTGTATGTTACGATTAATACACAGCGTGCCCATGCCATGCATTAATGAGGGTACAGAAAAATACCTACCTACTAAACGCCTTTGTCGACCTATACACATCACGGTTTAAAATTGTAATAAATTATATAAGATATTTGAATTTATCTATTAGAAGATAAGAAGGTATATTTAATTACCTATAAGTATAAGTGTATTAAAAGTGAATGGATAGATTATTTAGTTGGGTTTGTTTTCTAAATTTCATAATATATTTGTTTATTTTGATCGTGTTTCAAGTTCAAACCTACCTACTCAAAAGAATTGTTTTCCTTAGATATTTATTATAATACTTTTAAGCTTTATTCAATTCATCTTTAATAACAGATAGTCTCTATTTATCTATTCAGAAGACGCTTCAATGAGGCCATTTGCTTGGACGATCTGTTAACATTTCTATTTCTGTACGCTCTATATATCGTGTAGTCAATAATGCCGCCGTTTACGAGTCGTTTACCTCCTCAAGTCGCAATAACTCGCGTGTTCCTACAATCAAGGGAACTTGACAAACGCATTGTCACCGCTTCAAATTCGTTAAGTATTCAAATTACCCCTTATCCATTTCATGCCGTTTACCTACTTGGTGATAATACGTGAAGCAGAACGTAAAGTAATGACTGAGTTCACTAATGCATTCTTGTTTTTTAATGTAGTTTTAAACAAAAGATACGTTAGAACACGTAATCGAGTTTATTTAATTGTTTCAAAGAAGTTTCAAACTCAGAACGAATAAAATTTTAAGCCCTGCCGCTAGCATGCCAGTCCCGGAATTTATTATTTTAAAAGAGGTAGGTAGTTATCCACAAATAGTAGTAAGTACAATGGAAGCATAATATTCTAGAGTAAACATTGACGTAACTGTCGCCAGTACACCTGTACAGATTTCATAAGTCATTTCACAGACGACCCATTTGACTCGTCCGACTTTAAATTTAAAGGCGTGAAGAACGGTCATGACCGTATATCTAATAGAAACTTGTTTTCTTGCAGACGACGAGGAAGAGCTACCACTGAATTTATCAACAAAGAATAGACAGATTTGGTCGCCGGGAAGCGCTTGCGAACGGGAACGAGAGGCTGACAGCTCGTCGCCGCCACCGCGATGGGCGCTTGAAGTCAAATTAGAAGAAGAATCACCTCTAGAACTCGTCAAGAGGTGTCGCAGCAGTCCTGACGCCGACGAATACGACTCCAACACAGAAATTCGCCGATGCCCGTCTGCACCCGCCCACCAAACATATCAGTTACCACCGGCCGCTTCCGGAGATCTCAACTTCTCAATGTTACTGAAAAATGAAAACAGAAACGAAAAAACATTCCAGGCGAGTATCTACATTTACCTATAGAATCTTCAGGTAACATTCTAGTAGGGACAAACTAATTACAAAGTGACAAGATACTTATCGATTGAAAAAAGTCGGTAAATGGTATGCAAAGACCTACGACATCCTTTGCGCCGGAATAACTGTACAGTTTCTGTTCGAAAATAGCAAACCAGTATCAGTTTTAGTCTCTTTAACAAATCAAATAGCAAAAACTGCCCCTGTCTTAATAAGTACTCGTGAAGCGAACGAGTCGCGCGCCGCAGCCGCTCATACTTGCGCAGCCTGCTTGCTCGTCTTCTCGCCATTTATGTACTTTTCGTTTTTTCCATACTGCCATTATTAAAATCCGCATTGGTTTTAATCAAAATACCGACTTTTAATATCACGGCGGAGCGCCGGTTATAATTGAACGAATAAGTAATTACCTTCTGTCACATGGCGATAAAAATGCTAAGAAACTTGGGGTTTTCACACATACTTTAGCGTAAAATTGAGTAGAGCTCATCATAGTCATCATCGTTGTAGAGCGTAGTGCAGTTTTTGGTCAGTTTGATGAATTGCTTATAACATTTAATTGTTTATTGAACTTTATAACTATACTAGCGGCCCTCGCCGGCTTTGCACGGGTAGCATTTATAGATTAAAACCTTCCTCAGAAAACCCTCTTTTCAATTCTCATACAGGAACAAAATCTGTCCAAATCTTTCCGAGATTACATATATGCACGAGAGATGCACATACCTACCTACATCAGAAAGAGAAAAAAATAGGGAACTTACTTTATATGGTAATAGTAATTTTTAAATGTATCTTATATATAAAATTGTTCACAAAGTTGAAGTATTGATAGGTTTAGTTACTTAGCTGACCACATTTAAGAAAGCTACACTACGAAATCGTTTTTTACCGACACTCATAAAAAATCGCCTCCCTACGCGCTACAGTCCGATAACCATATGTGGATAGTCATACCTAGCACCTGTGTTGTTTATAAGAGGTGCATCAACGGTATAAAAAGGCGACCAAAAAAGTTAGTGTTTTTGTGAGGCGCGAGCGAGGCAGCTGCAAGCCCAACTGTCACAAGGGCCGCTACGCGGATTCACCGCAGATTATCATACGCATAGTTGACGGCTAACCGCCCGGCTAATGGCCCTCTGCTCGCCGTCACACGATATGCCTCTTCATTTGACAGGTTTGCCTGTATTCCCAGATTTACCGTTGCTTATTTTGAAATCTTATCATCTTACGTATATATCTTACGTATATAATTATTGGAGTTGGAGACATAATTAAAAGCAAGCTAATAATGTGTGGTGCTAGCCGAATTTGGTTTTATGAAACCAAATTCGGCTAGCTCCACACATTCCACACGTAGTTTTTCTAAAAGGTTAAATATTGGTAAGAAGGTGGCGGTCCCAAGCCCCGTAACATTAGTGGCAGATGATGCAACTAGAAAATAAAGGCCAACACAAAAAATATATTAACATTAGTTCGGAAAATCCGTGTAGCCAAATTTTAGCATAAATATTCGTCTACGTCTATTACACAGAACATTACAAACATCTGATCAAATAAATCTAATGTATGTATACCAGCCGGTTGTTCTACGAAACCTATTGTCTCATAAGACCTCGTAAAAGTTAAATATATTCGGAATTTCTATGACACCTTTTCATCCATGTTTACTGACTTAAATTTTTGTAAATAATTTTCGATTGTGGAGTATTCTGAAGTGGTCTCATATACTAACATCTACCTAGGTAATTATAAAGGTTTTCTTATATAAAATTTTAAGCTTAGCAAATAAGATTTAAACATACGATCATTAAAAGTGTAATCAAAAAGGGCCTAATATTAAAAAATGGAAAATTATTGTATAAAATTATACATGCATTAACAATGCAATAAAAAGTTGGACCTGTAAAATTTTAAATTAACTACATGTAACAGTACCATTAATTAACATATAGCAGAGAAAGTATATTCTATAAAGTAAGTGTAATTAAGTAATAACCCGTTGATAGCAGCTTATTACTGAACAAAGAAAAATTCAAAGCTTTGACTTGTAGTCTCGAAGGAAATCAAAGAAAAGTGTGGAAGGGGATTGAAAGTACAACGATACCCTGTTATTAGTTTATTACTAGCTGTCCCACGAAGGTGATGGCTGGTGTCGAGCTGATGTTTAATTACAATAACAATTGTTTTACTTTAAATATTGGCAAATAAAAAAATAATTAAAATTGGTGTTGATTAATTATGAAGATTATTTCGGTAATTGCTAACATGTATGAAAATGTGTACCTAGTGATTTTTAAAAAACACGTCTTTAACTGACCGCGCACTTTAAATCCAAAAGCTTATTTGCATTTAGAAAAACCTATGTTAAGAGAAAAATTTCAAAAAAATTTACAATCACTAGCACAAACACATGTTTACCCTGAACAGTTACATAGTAAACATCGTCTCTGTAGAATTATACTGTTGACATCGCTGTTCATTTAATTTTGAAAAAGCCCTATGCTTTAAGTCCATCTGCAACATATTTTGTAGTGAAGTTAAATACCTAAATAAAAAATTATATCAACTAAACTAGCAGATGATATGAAATTTATTAGTTCAATTTTAATAAAACTTTATAAGGTGTTCTAATATATTTATTCTGTTGCGCAGTGCAAGCAGTGTGGCAAATGTTTCAAGCGGTCCAGCACGCTATCCACGCACCTCCTGATCCACTCTGACACCCGGCCCTACCCGTGCCAATACTGCGGGAAGAGGTTCCATCAGAAATCTGACATGAAGAAACACACTTATATACATACAGGTTGGTTTCTAAGGGCTCAGTTATTAATCTGTGTAAGTACTTATACAAGAGTAGAGTACCCGAAACCGCCGAGCTTGCATGAAGAGAGTTACGGATGTGGATGAAGCGAAGGAAGTATGCAGAGATCGGGGCAAGTGGAAAGATGTAGTCTCTGCCTACCCCTCCGGGAAGGAGGCGTGATTTTATGTTTGTATATATGTATGTACTTATAGTAAGTCAGCGTTATTTATGGAACATATCTACTTGGTTTCAGTGTGTCTGACTAAATATCTCAATTCTATGTAATCAAATAAATATACTCTCCATACTTTCAAATACCTAGTTTATATTTAAACCCTTTTATTGGGTAAAACATAAAGCGAAAAACGCATTACTGAGCGTCGGAAATATGTAGGTCATTATGCCCGCCCTGCGCATTTTGTCTTGGTTATAAAATATGTCTTTTAATTGACAGTTTATTTTAGGCAGAAATTTAATATGAACTTTGTATTTATTTATTTATTTACTAATTTATGCACACAGAAAACATCGAGACTGATATAATCACAAAATTTTTAAAATAATTCAAACATAAGGTATTTTCACAAATTCATATTGCTTTATATTTATTTTATTACACACACACCTGTATTACCTTCATCGTAAAGTTTTAGTATAGATGATAGTGATTCCGAAGCAATTATCTGCTATTTCAGTTAGTGTGAAAGTTATAAACTGTTATGACGAGTTATACATAACTTCAGCCTGTGATTACAAACCTTTAAATGGCATCCAGACATAGGTTTCAATTATTTATGAGATCGATAGGAACTTCATGTGGAAAGTGATAATTTTAAAAGTGAGTTACACAGTTTAAAATCTCGTTCTATAATGTAATTTCATAGATTTCATTATCTGTGTGGATAATCACATATCACAGTTTGCTAGAGAATAAATCAAAAATATATATCAGTTTTTATAACGGGATAACTGCTTCCAGTAAGCCCAATGATGTGAATTAAGCAGCTAAAAATGTGGCGGACATATTTGTCGTGACCGGAGACATCTCGTCACGTCCCAACGCTGTTCAGAATGATTTACAGCAACCTTACATGGCGCTCGTCCTCTCGATAAATGCCTCATCATCAATATTCCAAAATGCGGCTCGGCCTGCAATTAGCCGTCCAGCCTTCACAGGCCTTCACGTACACACCGATCACGGCGTAAACAAAAACCCTACTTAAATCCTGTTCTATGTTTACAATAAAACAATCTTTATTTTTCATCTTATTTGTCAATCCGTAAACTCGAGAGAACAACTTTTTGTTTCTTGGCCGATCTTAAAAAGGTAGTAGTTACTTACTGGGTATGTATTCGGTGTGGATATACATATAACTTTGTATTTGAATGTTTTTTTAAATTGTGAATGATAATTACCATAAATAAAAACTTCTTTTATGTACCTTAATATAATAGTACCTATCTATTTTTAATAATCATTTGAAAATTCTATATAATATGCTTATGGGATAATAAATTTTCTATGTCTTAAGAAAATGTAAAAGCTTTTTATTCAACTAACTAATCCCAAATAAGTTTTACACCAACAGATTATACGCCTAAACGACTCCGTTGCATATTAAATCAGGTCGGCATAGCGCGGTAAATAATAAATTTCCCATGTTATGACAAATACAGTCAGTCCTCCGATTATACCAGCTTTAATTACTTAACGATGCGATAGATACCTTCGTATTATTACGTAGATTTGAGGATTAATTAGAAATTAAATACTGCTTCGGTGAGTAGTAAGTTGTTTCACAAAATCGAATACTTAAAATTTAATATATGTATATACTTAATTACTTTTTAAGGCGTATTAATTATTATACCGTATTTAAAGACATTTCTTAATTAACAATATATTTTCCAATAATAAAGAAGAAAGACAAATCTAGCGGAAAATCAAATTACAGAAAATTTTTGTTACAGGTGAGAAGCCACACAAATGTGTGGTGTGCTCGAAGGCATTCAGCCAGAGCTCGAATCTGATCACCCATATGCGCAAGCATACTGGCTACAAGCCTTTCTCCTGCGGGCTGTGCGACAAGGCCTTCCAAAGAAAAGTGGATCTCCGTCGCCACAGGGACTCACAGCACGCTGACGCTCCCGAGCCCGCAGCCATGCCACCGCATCGCTACAGGTTCTACGGTGATGAAACACCGGCTCCATTAGCACCTCTTATCACCAACTAAACTACTTATGTCCTCATCATCAAGAAGCACACACTTTAGTATCGCCATATACTTGGTGTTGGGGTAAGAGATATTTAACAGTAAAATAATCAATATTACCTTGCATAATTTCTGTGTTGACAAAATAACGCGTTAAAAATTTGTCGGTAGCTCATATCCAAACTTTGTCTTGTAAAACTAAACTTCTCCAAGATTTACATAGAAAAGGCTGTAATGATTGTAAATAATTTTGTTACCTTACACTAGTGCCTTAAGATTCGAAAGTAATGTAACATGTTTTAACAGAGAATTGCTACGAGTACATACCCTCAAACTGTTGTGATAAAATTCTCTTCAGTTAACAGTATTCAATCTCAACTTCGCTCATGAGTTATCTCGTGTTTTCGTCTCGTCTTTGGAATCTACGCATAGAAATCTAAATACATTTTTATGGTACCTACTGTGCCTTTCAGTTACATCAAATAATTATGATTACTTATAAAAATTATTATTAAACCATCCGTCCATGATGTCGTGATATACAATTATATTGATATTATTTAAGTAATTTACCAGAACAGAATGTGAGATAATCGAAAGTTTTACAGTCACATTTAAGACAGCAACCATTTAATTAGGTATTAAGTTTTAATAATAAGTGTATGTATAATTGTAAAGTCTAAAGAAACCAAAGTGAAGTGTCTTATTTAGTCGAGTGTAAAACGCTTTATTTATTTAGATTTTAATTAAATGCCTTAACGATTTTAACATTTAAGATTAGCATCATATTATCTATGTATTTAATACCATTTTCTGAAAATCAACTACCGAAAGGTTACCAGTTTAAGGGCCAATCGGTCTGCTTACCAATATATTGATGGGTGGACATTTAAAATAAAATTATTTGTCTAATCTAAGTATTAGAACTTATTTTAATGATGATTTACACCGAGGTACTAGTCCGTTCAGGCGCCTATATATTTCTAAAACTTTAAGATAGGCGTCTACTTTTGACTTGTAACTGTTAAAACAGCTACCAACATAAGTTATGTATAAGTAGTTTTTGATACACTTAAGTGTATTCATATGATCACTTTACTCCGCATAACTTATTAGGTGAGGTTTGTGTATAATTTATGGAGTGCTGTTAATATTTCATTAATCTTTTAAAAATCTAGTATTAATGTGATCTTTACAAATTTACCTACCAAGTTAAAAGTGCAAGCTACTTTAATAGACTTGTTAACGAACTTTAAGTATATTATGCATTTAGTGTAGTTTAATGATTTCTTTCTTTTCTTCGTTTATTATTAAGATTTTAAGACCAACATTGAAAAAGACTAAATAGGTACCTAGTACTGGTGCATATTGTTAGGAGGCTATGATAACTCCTGCCCAGTTTATTATTGGATTTGTAATTGATATTAATATATTTGCAGAGGTGAAAATATCTATCCTACTTAAGTATATTAAAAATGTTCATGTTCAGGTATAGAATAGGTTGGTAGCTCATAGCTATTGCATGATCTTTATATTTACTGAGGAAGGTTCAGATATAAGAATAGCCTAAAGAAACGGCTAGAACACCAAAGAGTAAAGCTTTGATTGTTTGCTATACCGTCGCTCTAAATTGTAATTCTTTTAGTCAAACTGTACATGTATGTGTAGAACACGCTATATCTTCATGAGCCACCTACTCAATGTAGTTGTAGCCTACGAAATTGTTCTCGGTGAAACCGTGAAGCAACTTGACAAATGTAAACTAGGAAATAAGACGATTCGTTTTGTTGAAGTCATTTTTGTAAGTTTGTTTATAAGTTAAGCATAACTTATTTAGGCCAGTTTTAACATAAATATTTATGAGTACATAATTTATTCGTTTTATTTCTCATATGTATATTCAACTGAGAATGAAAAAGACACCCAATGATTTTTCATTCTCAGTTTTTCTTGGTTTAGAAACTAGCTTAGTTCTTAAAAAATATCAATTTTAAGTTAAAGGCGATCTTCAGAGCTTATTTTAAAACTTCACCGTTAAAACGCTGGACTTCATTTAATGAAATTTTCTATGAATATAGTTTGAATTATCCGTGGTCACTAGATATTTAAATCTTAAATCTATCATTGAGCCAAACAGCTGAGCGTGGTCTTTCAGTCTTACGGGACTGTTGCCACTGTCTACCTCGCAAGGGATATAGACGTGATTATATTTATGTATGTATGTATTATTCTTGGTCAAACAGTGTATTGGAAATTCTCCTAGGAATTCTTTTTAAAGATAGTAAGGTATATAATCCTCTATATGGTTTATAATCTTAAAATTCTCATAACAAAATGTTATCTATAGATAGAGCTTCAACCAGGTACCTACTTAGTCCGCAAATCACCAACATTATCAAACATCGCTGCAACTGCCACATGCAATCACAATCCATAAAACTAAGTTATTCAAAACCTAATTTGCCGGCTATCCTACAATTATATTATCAGTGAGCTAATATTTTGTCTGAACCGAGTCATATTTGAGTGCAGCAAAATAATAGAGACAGAATGACAACACCACGAAAACAAACAATTACTAGTTATGGACTCAGCGACGTACTAACAACAGACATCTACTGATATTTTGATTTAATCGTATATGATATTTGTGTAAGTAGTACATACTTAACATTTTCATTTCATTTCAAGAAGTGCCGAGTAATATTGGTCGCGTGATATTAGTCAATTCAGATGCCTATTACCTACGTATGAGCTCATTTTGGTAGCAATGACATTTAATTATCATCGTCTTTTTATGTAACTTACATAAATTTAATGACATCTTCAACCCTTACGAGGTAGACAGATCCAACAATCTCGAGAAGCCGCGGCTTAATGTTAATATTGAAATAGTGACCAGGTTGCTAGTCCATCGCTTAAAAGAAAATCCTTAGTTAGCTTTGATTTACTTTTACAATCTACATAGAAATAGAAGCAAATATAAACTTTGTACAACTAAAAACAGTTAATTAAGTATCTAAATTATTATTAAGGGCATAGTTACTAAACAAGTAACGTACCGCCGTAGTGGCGCTGAAGGGATAATGCCTTCTTAACCCAACACTTTATCAATTTGATACATAATAATCTTAAATGAGAACTAGCTGTTGCCCGCGACTTCATCCGCGTAAATTTCGAGTTGAATCTTAATCATCAAATCATCAATCAGTCAGATACAGACAGACAGACAAAAAATGTAAAAAAAAAAATCTCTATCCGTTTCAGTCAAAATATAAATTAAATATATATTTAATTTTATTATATGTACCTACATTATAAGTGTCCCTCTATCCATTTCAGTCAAAAATACTAAATGTACAGACAAAATATTTTTACTGTTTTATTATATGTATAGATAAAAGATAAAGTACCTACCAATCTAGTTTTTGTTTAAATAAAATGTTATAGTTGTGTGTAGTTTCCGGCATTTAGAATAGAATAACATCAAACTCCATAATTTCTTTGAATGTCGTAAAAGGTGACCAAGGGGGAGGCTTATAAACTTGGGATTCCTCTTGAAGGCGATGGGCTAACAATCTGTCACTACTTGTAACTCAGTTCCATAATAAGTCTTTTCAAGACTGGTTGTCTGTCTACCCCGCAAGGGATAAAGACATGACCATATGTATGTATGTAATACTAAAGGGCCATGAAGGAATAGTAATTACTTAGTTTAGATTCTTAAAAGGGAAATTTAGAAGAAACTCTTCTCCTCCTTCCTGGAGTTATTCCGATAAGACGATTTTTTATATATACATATGTACATAAAATAACGAATCTAACCCGAAGGGGTAGACAGAGATAATCTTCCCACTTGCCATGATTCCTGCGTACTTATTTCGCTACATCCACATTCATAACTCGCTTCATGCAAAATCAATGCGTTACGGTATTCTTGGCGATCTTCGCCACTTCGCCAGAACCACTTCGCCAGAACGTTCGATTGAATTGAAAATTTTGACAAAGTATCTACCTCCGTTTAGTAGACCTTGCCCTTCCTACGTTCCCATTTACACTTTCCTTGATATTTGTTTATGGTTATTACGAGAAAAGTAAAGTATCCATATGTAGAAAACATGAGTGGTTAACCTACTTGACAATAGAATCCATACAAAGAGCAAACACATGCACTGGAAATCCTTAATAAGATTTCGAAATGCAGTAAGGGGGCGTGTACCTTGTATACGTTAACTCCATTACGATCTTCAAGTAGGCAGGTTTATATCCATGAAGCCATGTTGGTTGGACTGAACATAGTAACTTAGCTACTTTGCCTAACGTCTATAGCCAATTATATCTTAAAATACCTATAATGGCATAATATGGGTACTAGATTCAGAAAATTTGAGTGTGTGACTGTTATTTTCTTTAAAATATGTACCTACTAGCTTTAGTGCCTAGATGCGGGTTTGCTCGCACACACTGTCGATTATTGCAAATCCTACGGAAAGATTCATGTGCTTTGGAGCCCTATGTTAAATTGTTGGTTTGTTTGTAATATCATTATTGTACATACGAAAGAAAACAAAAATACAGTAGGTAAGTTTATAAGACAAAAATATACAAAGCCGAACTTATCCCATTTAGGGATCTCTTCCAGTCAACCATTAAATAATTAAGAGGAGAGTTACTTGAATAGGGTAGAGATACGTAGGTACAAAAAATCCTTATCCTATATAATCTTAAATAATCTTAAATATACAAACATAATAACATACTTATATAAATATATACACCATACAAATAAATACATATATAAATACATACAGTACCTAATCAATTAAATAGCTCAATTACTCGAAGTAACAAGAAAGTATTGCACAAATCTGGACTTATTATTATGGGTTCTGCTAAAATTTACGTCCACTGAAAGTTAATTCCACCACCGTGCTGCCATAACCAAAAATGATTTGGTGTATGTATAGGACGAATGAGATGGTTGTTCAGAACAGTTGTTTTTCCTGAAGGGCTGGACAGAGACTACAATCTTGCCACAATCTCTGCATACTTCTTCCTTGGCTTCATCCACCTTCATAACTCTCTTCATGCAATCTCGTCAGTTTCGGGTACTCTTGACCTGACCCTTTGCCAGGACATTCTTAATTTGATCAAGATACATATGTTCGTCTAGGCCTTCCCACTCAGATCTTGCCCTCCACACTCTCCTTGTATATTTGCTTAGTCAACCAGCTTTCATTCATCCTCTTCACATTACCAAAAACATACCTTTTTCCATCCCTGTTACTACATCTTCTTTAACATCACAACATCCCCTTATCACGCTGTGTTTTTTGTATTACAAAAAATATTTAAATGGGAAGAAAAACGTAAAGAACATTTTAAAACTGCTACTAAGAATGTTTTAATCACTAAAATATAAAAAAAAATATATATATAAATAAAAATGTACCCATTGTTTATTTTTAGTTCTGTAAAAGTAGAAAGCAACCAAGTTACAATAAATTTCCATCCACACAAAAAGAATAACAAAACTGCAATGTTTAATTTTATTGCTGTTTTATGAGCTAGCATAATTTTCTTGACAAAATAAAATTAACTTTTTATGTAAGAATTTTACTCCGTAGAATAGTAAAATAAATTTCTTTTAAAATGGGATAATACCTAGTATGAACAAAAAACAATCACAGTAAAAGATAATATATTACATTTTAAAGTGTGGTTGACACTGTTATCACAGGATTAACAGAGCTTTACACAAAAGTTTATCAATTTCATCATTTAATCATCCCAGTTCACTTGATGACAGTCGTGCCAAACAAATGTGCCCTTAAGTGTTTGTGGGGCCTCCAGTGCCAAGTATAACGGGGCTCTTGCTCCACGTTCTGGTGAAAAATCTCCCATGCCTTTAGTCATATCGGTCTTTACAAAACCTGGATGTACACAGTTTATTGATATATCTTTTCCTTGTTCCTTAAACTGCCGTTGCTGCACAAATGTAAGTGCAGACATAGCTACTTTTGAAACTTTATAATCTCCGAAGTGTCCCGCAAATGAAACCATTGCACCCTTGCCATTTTTAACAGCTTGAAGGAAATCAGTTACAAACTGTAGTATTTCTTCAATAGTAAGGTCATCCTTGACTAACGTATCTAGCCATATCTGCTTTCTTATATTAGATAACAAACCCCAATCACTGCTTATATTGATAATACGTGCATCATTCTTCAACAATGGATATAGTACTTTGGATATAGTCAAAAGGCTCATAAAATTTGTATTGATAAGTTTATTAGCGTCTTCATATGAAGAAACTGCCTTATCAAAATCCAATATACCGGCGTTATTCACAAACACATCAATTCCAGAGTGATGAGCTGAAATGTATGCCCCAAATTCCTGAATGCTCTCTTCACTTGTGACATCTAAGATGTGGAACAAAGGTCGGAGGCCTAACTCTTCAAGTTTCTTCACAGCTTTTCGTCCTCTTTCCTCGTTTCTAGATGTGAGGTACACAGCACCATCAAATTTCTGACATAATCCTTTAACAATCTCGAACCCAATGCCTCTGTTACTTCCTGTTACTATAGCTACTTTGGTTTCCATTTTATACATAAAATTTACAAATTTAAATTAATAAAAAATACTACATGCGTTGTAAAAATAATGAAATATTTACCACCAAACCCACTGACATCTTAGTTGATTTGACTTGAGTTGAGCACCCACTTCTCGGTCGCCCGGTCATTTTTGACGTTTGTTATGACAATTCTAAGTTGCGTCTAAAAATTGCCTTGGGCAAAGAATGTAGATGTATACGTATACTATGAGTTCTCCAGCTAGGTATTTATATTGCGAAAATCTGGCAGCTCCATTCTTTCATACTTTTTCATATAAATGTTCCTAGTCATATTGGTACATATGTTTTTCCTAAGAGTTTTGCTGTTACTACATAGGTACTGAAAGTGTAGACTAGTCAAAAGATACAACACATAGGTATATTCCGTATCACTTTTTTAAAGTTCAGTTAAAAGGAATGACTTTCCGATAGAATCTGATGGAGAGTCTGATAACTTTGATCATACATACTATTCTTCTTCCTCCTGACTTTAGTCTTGGTTGCATCCTCACCACTCTACAGAGGAGCCTGGGGTATGCCTTTGGATGGAGATCCTGGCTTAGGTGAGTCAGATTTTTGATCATACATAGATACATAAACTCTTTATTGAATCAAAAGAAAATGAAAATCAGAAAAAGAATACAGGTTATAAGGTACATACATACAAATTCTTTCTTGTCCTTGTTACTACCAAGTGTACTACCAGTAATTTTAATTACCCTTGTTACTACTTCAGTATTGTATTGTTAAATAAGAAAAATTAAAAAGAGAAGTCATTCTCTTACGGGGTAGACGGGGCCGTCTCAAAATGACTAGCTGGATTTCTTCATGATGTAATCAAGATTCAGATGAGAATGCTAGCCTATTTCCTAAAAGAAAAATCCCGAGTTTATTAGCCTCTCCCTTGATTGGCTTTTTCAATCTGCACGTGAAGAGAAGAAGCTAGCTCGCACTATTGGAACGCACGGTTGGAAGTAGATAAAACTAACCACCTGCCCCCGTAGCATTGAAGCTGTGCCATGCTACGAGGTCTGTCCGTAAAATTTTTAATGTCTCCTCCCAACCGAAAGTTTCTACATAGCTTTTGCCATTTTTTTGTACTAATCCCAACTAACATTATAAATGCGAATGGAAGTTTGTTTCTTTTTCTCTTTACGAGTTTACGAGTTAATCTTCTTGAAATTTTGTTTATCTCATTAAAGTCTGATAGGATACTTTTCATCCCGGTAAAAACTATAGTTCCCGGGGAATTTGAGAAATGCCTGAATTTTTTTTCATTCGCGCGTTTATGTGGTACTAAATTCACGGGCGAAGCTGCGGGTAAAATCTAGTTGTGTATATTTTTCATACTAGCTAGTACTTTCCTCAATGTCACCAGACAGAAAAACAAAACGTTAAGTCCTTGACACAATGCCTAAGAAATAGAAAATATTTTAAAAAAAGTTTAAGATGGAGATACGTGATAATTATTTATTTAAATCAAACTTTGATGCAAATGAATTTCATAACTTAGTTACTAAAAATGCAACATCTTCTAACTATTTACAATTAATGTAGCCTCAGCAACAATACTATTTTATCACTCAGATCCATCTGCACAATATTTTCACCATAAGACTTAGTCAATTTTCACAGCCCCATAGATTTTTCTTATAAAAGTGTAAGCTGCAAAGAATCCAATTGTGCCCGTCAAAAGCCAAAATGTTAAGACCATGAGACCTGAAAAAAAAATTACAAGTCTTGAGTCGTAATGGCGCATTGCTATTTTAAGAGGCGAAAAAAATCATTTTGTTTAGCAACGAAATGCCAATTTAAAATTTATACTAATATTATAGAGCTGAAGAGTTTGTTTGTTTGAACGCGCTAATCTCAGGAACTACTAGTTCGAGGTTTTATCGAGGAATGCTTTAGACTATATAACATCACGCTGCAACTATTAGGAGTGAAGTAAAAATGGAAAGTGTGAAAAAAAATACGGGGAAAATTATTCACCCTTGAGGCTTCAATGGTGCCCAAAATAACTATTCCACACGGACTAAGTCGCGCACACAGCTAGTTTCAAATACATATCTATCAATATATATCCGCTAACTCCTCCTACACCATGCAACATATAAATATATGCATAATGCGGTTTACCACTGGTATATTTTTTACTTAAAATACTCTTAAGTACCATACCTACGAATTATTTTAAGTAAAAAATATAAAATAGTTTCATAAAACAAACGTGTTGTTTCTGGCACTTCAATCCTGTCGCTATTTGAATCTCAATTCCATTCATTAAGCCATACAGCTTTTCAGTCTTTGCGAGACTGTTGGCTCTATCTACCCTTTAAAAGATAGTATAAAAATACAAATGATCACTATGTAGAAACTCGATTAACCGGACTAATTGTTGTTGAAAGGCATTCGGATAACCGAAAATCCGGATAATCGAATGTATGAAGAAAATCGCCTACCCTGATATTTTTAATACATCTGGGTTCTTTTGATTTTCCGATGAGAAGCATAGGTATTTTATGGGTCCCGGTAGCTTTAGCGCAAACTTATATTGTTACTCGCTCTTTGCTAGTTTTATATCCTGGAGCTGAATTCTCTCGCCTAGAAGCTAAAGATTTTGAAGGCAATGACTTCCAGTTTAATCCGGTTTAATCAGCATTATAAACAAAATCTAAGTCATAGTTATTCTCGTCCAAATTTTTCTTAAAATCATTTTTATAAGAGTTGGCTGCATCTACATTAGCTGACATTTTTTCACCTTGAATTTCCAATTCTCGAATTCAATGACGAGATTTAAATCTGTATAACCATCCGTTACCTACTTGCCACAAAAGATTCATCGCCCCCTATTTTTTTATTTAACTGTAATGCTTTTTCATACAGCAAAGGACCAGACATCGGTTGCCCAGTTGATAGTTTTTGTAAAAACCAGCAATGCAAAACGTCTTCCAAAAGTTCATTTTTCGATTTCATCATTTTCCGATGTTATTTCCCGTCTTCACTATCTAATTTGCAGGTGTACAACAAAATTGAATCGGTATTCTTTTTAATATCACTTATCGTGGATGTACCTACACCATACTTATCAGCTAACTTTCGACCTGTTTCTCCTTTTTTTAATGAATCAATAATATTCAATTTTTCTTTAAGCGATAACACCACTAACTTATGCTTTGACGTTTTTAGATATGTATCTAGTCGTGACACGCACGTCAGGACAGAGTAGCAATTGTTAACCAACTAAAACAATAACGAAACGCGTGAGGCAGCGATCGCGGGCGGGGTGATGCCAGCTCCGACACGTTCAAGCTTGCATAAATATGACTTGTAGGTACATTTAATGCGGTTTGTCTGTAGTTAGAGGGCCGGATAATCGAGTTTCTACTGTACTTTTAGACGTTTTTTGTTTGATTTTGCTCTCATCTGTGAAACGATATTTACCTGTATACCCGATGTACAGTAAAGTCGGTATAAATTCTGTAATTTCCAATTTCGTAAAGAAGTAGAACACGGAGTAGATTAAAATATATACTGCAGATCCCCCAGATACAATAAAACTCTTCCACCACCAATGATAATCCTGTAAATATTCGAAATATGAAAAGATTTTTAGGGAATTCGTCACAACTTGAAAAAGACACGAATTATCGCAGTTATGAATTAACGAGCTTGAATAAGAGATCAATCTACATACCTCTCCACACAGCTGAAAGTATACCATTGCAATTGATATTTGAGAGACAGAAATTACAAGTATGCAGAAAACCAAGAACAGGAATCCAAATAAATAATAAAACTGATTTTCCCATAGTGCATTGAAAATGAAAAAGAGTTCAATAAAAACTGCCCCAAAAGGAAGGATTCCAGCCATCAAAATGCTGCAAAGAAGAGAAATTTTAAAATGATTATTATATTTACTATTTCCACAATCCAATGCTAAAGCTTGACCAGAAAAATCTGATAATAAATTTACTTTAAGGATGGTCTTATTTTTCTAATCAGCTTATACTTGGGAATTCTTACCAGATAAATATGTTCATATACCAAACTTGTTCAGGTACTTTTCTTGGAATGAAATTGGTCCTTACGGGATGCTGGAATGGTTGCTTGCGACATCCAAAATAATAACCCAAGTACACCAATGGGAGAGATATGCAGAACCATAAACACAACAGTGCCATCATAGTGGAGAATGGTACGGCACCACTAGAATGTTTACCCATTATGAAGAAGTTTAAAAAGAAGCATGTTCCAAAAACAATGGCTGGATAAAGAGTAGCAGTGAGGAATGCGGCTTGTTTCCACTGTTTCCCTTTCATTGTACTGTACAAGCGTGCTGAGTAGTAGCCAGCGATGAGACCCATGAACACATACAGGAATATAGCAGCTGTCATCAAAGCACCTCGGCTTGCTGGTGACAACATGCCAAGCATAGCTATAACTGAAAAAGATATGTGATATAAAATTTTGTGACTCGAATCACTTATAATAGCATAGTTAGTTTACTTTGTAAGAACCTTGATAATATGGACTATTTTATGTTAAGAGCCCACTCTTCTCTAGCTATTATCATGAATTCTACTGCCCCAGACTATATATCTTTAAATAACAATTTAAAATACTTACAAATTGTTACAAGAGCCATAAGAAACACTTGAATTCCACTTCCAATGACAGCTGCAAAAAGCATTCTCTTTGGAGGGGGACGAAACACATCTCCATGTACAAGTTTCCAGCCAGTTTCTTCCATTAAGTCATCCATCATTTCATCAGAATTGTACCTAGCTATGTCTCTTCTTAATGTTCTCACCATAATCATAGTTAGTATACCTATACAATCAACATACATTCATACATATAGTCACATTTGTATCCCTTGGTGGGTAGACAGGGCCAACAGACTCGAAAAGATTGAAAAGGCCACTTTCAGCTGTATACAATAAACAAGTTTAAAAAATTAGGTACACTTTTTATACCTATAGTCATAGAAAATTTCATGTCATATAAGTACATTCTGCTTATACAAATAGAAATGAAAAAACTTTTTATTACACACCTGATAAAAAGAATAGAACCACAATGGAATTTACAATTGAAAACCAATGTATCTGTGTATCTTTCATCCCTAAATATATATCCCAGCGTGATGCCCACTGTATCTCTGATTCACCCCATTCCACTGAATATGTGAAGTACAGCTTAGTGCCAGTGTCTTCATTGACCAATTGTCGCTTTGCAATAGTTGGAAACTGACAACTATCATCGGCAAATGTTAATTCATTTTTGTCAATTGACATGGCCTCAACTTCAAAACCAACTACTCTATATGAATCCCTGAAAAATAAAATAAATTAAATAAAATTTAATAATATATATAATAAGTAGCAAGCTGTCATGGTTTAATTGTGAATTATAACATAATGTAGGTATATATAATGAGGGGAGTTCTTTGAAGACAGAAAGAAACTATAGAGATTTGGTCAGTTAAAATAAACTTACAGCCCATGTTTGTGGTATTTTAAGAGAAATTTCAGATGATTATTAATGTATGCTTTTCCTTCATACATAATACCAAGACGATATCCTTGTTCTATTGTCCTCTCTAATGTTTCCATATTCACAGCTCTTGTTGACACAGGTAAATTATCAATCAACCTAAAAATAAAAATCCAAAACACATCACCTATACTTTAATTTTTAAAAGACTATTTCAGTACAGTCCAGACCAGTTTCAGTAAGCTGCCTTGGTTTGCAACATTTCCAGCAGACAATCAATGTTGAAATGTCCATACATAAACAATGTAATGAATCATATATTATTACAACATTAAATAAATATTGTTTGTAGTTAATCACCTCAATAAGCTGTGTCTTATTAATTTTACCTATTATGTGTTGGATCATTGTGATCAAACTAAATTAAAATAAGTAGAACATTTTCTGTAGACTTGTTCAATTATAGTTTTTGCACAACAATCAATTATTCTATGGTATGTATGTAAGAAACCAAACTTGTTTCAGCAATATTTATCTCACAAACTGACGGTCAGTTTCATCTCATAAAAAATAACTAGGTACTTACAAATGTACAAAGTACTCATGTTCGATACGACTCGCCACTTTTTCAGACTCCTCTACACTCCAATTAATTGGGTTGTTCTTCTCATGACATAGCAGACGGCACTTGATATTTTCAGCCATATGCACTTCATATGGAGTATTTACAATTCGGTCACCACGTAGAACTTCACCCAAGTTTTCAGATTTGTAAACAAATGTACCATTTTTAGGCAAGCACAATGGAAGAGAGTAATATTCATAAGGAAGCTGAGTATGTGTACTCGTCATTTTCACAGCCTTAACCTCGATTCTTTGGCCCTTCTTAAACTCCACTGGAGCCACACCGGGTACATAAAAGCCATAGCTATTAAAGATTAAACTGCAGGTGACGAGACACTGAAGAACCAACTAAAACAAAAAATACAGAATAATGATACAAAGCGACAATAAACAAACAAACAGTAAATGAATAGGCAAATAACGTACAGATAACATGTTTCTGTATCAACTTTTAATTTCACACAACAAAACTGTAATCAATTTAAACATTTTAGGACAACCACCACTAATTATTACACCAAACCAACATCCATCAAATCCATACAAATCGAATCGAAAAGACGAAGCAGTAACCTGCCAAGTTTGACACTTGACATTATTTTTCGTTTTACTACTTTTCTTTCCTTAGTTGTGGCAATCAAATTTTTCGGATTTAACAAAGAAAAATAACATAGTCGCTCTATGATACACGACGCTAAATCCCTTATTATTTTGTTTGTGTGGGAATTTCGGAAAATCCTTCTTTAGTGCACCCATTAACCATAGACAAAGGGCTTGTGTAGCGTGCCGAGGCACCTACGCAACCGACCAAAACTAGTAGGTATACCGTGTGAGCGACTAGCGACCAATATCTAGTCTGTGGCGACATCTACGCGCCACAGACATAGCTTCCTGACTCCACCCGCACTCACTCTCATCAACTTCGACGAACGAAGCGTCAACCGCAGTCCACACCTGGAGCTCATCGGCGGCGTCTCTTCTCTCCAGACTGGCAGCTCTGCACGATATCAACCGGTACCAACAAGTCGACTTCGCTCTCTACTGTCTCGACTCACCGCAGACTACGAACAACGCAACGGCTATATTGATTAATTATTTATTCTACTAATTTAAGTCAAATATATTGTATTCACATATGTTTATGTGCGCCTTGATACTGAAATTATAAATTATTACATACATACATATGGTGACGTCTATATCCCTTGCGGAGTAGACAGCCCAAGTCTTTAAAAGTCTGAATGGCCACGTTCAGCTATTTGGCTTAATGATAGAATCCAGATTCAAATAGTGACAGGTTGCTAACCCATCGCCTTAAAAAGAATCCCAAGTTTGTAAGCCTATTCCTTAGTCGCCTTTTACGACATCCATGGGAAAGAGATGCAGTGGTCCTATTCTTTTTTGTATTGGTACCGGGAACCACACGGCACATATATATAAATTATTCATTATATATAATAAAGCCTAAAAAAATAATTATAATGTGCACAAAATGTTTGTCGGATGATGACATTTACGTTTATGTTTTCGATATGAATGGAATATTGAGATTATTACGAGTTTCTAAAGCTCAACTAAGGATAATTAAAAGGAATAGGTTTTAAAACACATTTTATTAAATACACTTTATAATAGACAATAATTTAACGAAATATCAACCACTTACCGGTGAAAGGTTAGATAAGGCCTATTTTTGCTTTGGCATAGGCCACAATATGCTTTAGAACACTTCATCTTATAGTTTATTTTGAATTAATATTAGCACAGCTTCGTACAAAGTCCAAAAACACGGAAATACGTAAAAACATCACAATGACAACTTCCACATGTAAACAAAGCGGTAAAGTTCGACGGCGTTTATTTATTTATTTATTTATTCACTAACAATTTTTACATTGTGTTTGAATTGAAGTACTTACTAACTACTTAACTAAACACGGGTGATCCAAATTATACTTACAATTTAAATTTAAGAATGTCAAAAGAAAAAATGAAGATTAAAAATCAAAACCAATCAATTTAATATAAAATGCATAACCACGAATTTTATTTAAAATTGCCATGAACTGAATAAATTTTTTTTTGTAGTAAATATAATGTCAAATTTTTCTTAAATAGTTCAAGACTTCTTATATCCTTTATTTCATTAGGCGACTTGTTAAAAGCTTTACGAGCTTGATATTGGGCACTGTGTTTCGCTACACATAAATGAGGCACTATGTTTTGCTCTAGAGCTCTTCTGCGAGTTCTCTCACGTGCTTGTCTTTTCTCATCAGACTCCAAAGTAGGCAATCGCTTTTTTAAATCTACCAATAGGACTAAAAGGTACAAACTAGGAACTGTCAATATACCTAATCTTTTGAAATGTTCCTCGCAGGACTCCCATGGCGGTATACCTACCATTGCTCAGATGGCCCGCTTTTGCAATACAAAAGCTCTATCTTGATTGTACTGGTAGCTATTGCCCCATAACTTAATACTATATCTTAATTTAGACTCTACTAATGCAAAATATACTTTCTTTAGGTGAACTAATTTTATCTCGTTGCGGAGGGCTCTAATTACATAACATGCCGATGATATCGCAGCCTCTAGGGGTCCAAGTTCTTTTTTCCAATTAAGAAATTCGTCTATATGTACACCCAAAAATGTTGCACTGCTTACGATTGCGTTCGCGGCATCAAAAGTACATCGAAGTCAATAAAGAGGGCGCTGATAAAAGAGTGTAAATGTTTTTTCTCCCGTAAAACCACTGTTGTGAGAAAGAGACAGATATATCATTGTTATTTCTGAGACAAGTTGAACAATTACGGCATTTTCATAAAGACCGGGCACGACGAGACGAGTCTTACTGTCAATGAGGCTGAATATCAAATAGTGCGGCTTCACATCTCACATTTACTTCACTCTATTTTCATTCACTCACTTTACAGTTCATTCTAACCGCTTTACTATTACTATTTTTAATTTATTCGAATTCATGATTAATGTGAAGGATTGGTCATTTAACATAAAAAAATTTATGATTTGTCTCTGTTTATACATAGAGACAACCAACAATACATTTAATTGTCAGTTGTCAGTTATTTAATTGTTAGTTATTGTTACATCGAGGCTGAACATTGAGGTTATTTACATACACAGAATCAAGAAGACTTCTTCCTCCAACATGGTTCAGGTTTGTCTCTATAATTAATTTTTTAAAAAAAAAGAATAGCCTTTTATATATAATTATATTTGTCTAGTCAAAAATATGTTTTGCACCTTACATCACCAGCCATCAAACATGAATCTAAAAAATAGTGGAATGAATACTACCGAGTACCGACATGTTATTTTAGTTGCTAGAGTTTAATGCTTTGATACCAGAATCTTTAATATGACAGGACATGTTTGTCTAAACAAGCTACCTATACATATTTCGTTGTTGGTGTATTGAAGGAACAATGTGTATAGCTAACCTATGTAAATAGTTGAGTACCTAATAAATATGTGAGTTAGTGATAAAGAATTAATTAATTCAATTCAATAGTTAATTTTTTATATAATTGAGTATTGCTTTCTTATACACATTGCTTATTATTTTATATTTTTATGATGATATTATGATTAAAGAGTTTCTAAGTAATATCAATAAGTCATATCAGGTATCACTTATTGACTACTTACTTATTTTGAAAATAAATCTTTCTATTCTCTAATCTTATTATTTTTAGGCTACAGATGAAATGGAGCAAGCTGATCTTCCACAAGCAGTTAATTTACTTCACGAGATGAATTCAAATATTCAGCAAGTATCACAGCTAGTTGACAATATGATTATAAGAGTCAAAAGTGGTGAACTCTCAACTGATAGTGGGCTTAGCTTTTTGGAGATGAAATATCAAATGTTATTGAGTTATTTAATAAATCTCACATATATTGTATTACGAAAATGTTCAGGTGAAAGAATTGAATCTGACCCATCCATTGACAGACTTATAGAAATAAGGACCGTTCTTGAAAAAATAAGACCTATTGATTCTAAGTTAAAGTATCAAATTGATAAACTTGTTAAAACTGCTGTTGTTGGTGCCACATCTGAGGAAGATCCTCAATCATACCATGCTAATCCTGATAACTTGATGAGTAAAATAGTTGAAAATGAGGACTCAAGTGATTCAAGTGGAGATGAAAATAAGAAAGAAAAAGCTAAATCAAATATATATGTCCCTCCAAAATTGGCAGCTGTTCATTATGATGAAACTAATTCTAAACATCCAAAAAGTAAAGAACAATCACGGAAGCAGTTCTTAAACTCTAGTGTTATGTCTGAACTCAGGGAAGAATACTCAGAAGCTCCATTAGAAGTGAGCACTGGTAATCATGTCAAACATTCTATTTCCAAATATGAACAGGAAAAAACTGAGTATGAAGAAAATTATCTTACTCGGCTTCCAGTTACAAAAGCAGAAAAGAACAGACGGAAAAAGTTGACTACAATTGGAATGGTTGCTGATGAAATTACAGGACGCAGTTCTGGGAAAAATGTTTCCCGAAAACATAAGATAAAATCCAAGAAAGGAAAAAGTTTTAAAAGAAGGCGTACACATTAAAAACATGTTGCTAACATTTTATTTATATGTGTAAAGTTTTGCAAGATAAATAATATTTAAAACTAGACTGATTTGGATAGCATTTAAGTATTTTTGGTTTATTGCTGATCTGAGTTTATTGTGCCAAGTATAGTATAAATAAATTCAACAAACAATCCATTACTTACTGCTAAAATTCTCATTTTCATTTATTTATACATATGTTATTGTCATTTTGTGCTGGTTTGGTATAAATAATTCAAAATTCACAATTTAGTCTGGATACCTATTTTGACCAATTTAATGATATTTATAGCAGAGATGAAGACAGTATAGCACTTTATATTATTTTAATTAATGTTAATATTTGGGCACCACTGTTCCATAGTGTCTATTTGCCTGTGTTCTTAGGGTACAGGGTCAGCTGCTCCAGAATGTTCAAAAGCAGAAAACAAAATATCTATTGTCATAAATACATATTAGTTATACCTCGCATACTGGGTAGTTACTATGTTATAATTTAAACAGGCTATAGTGTAATTATCAGCTGTATTAAAATGCACTTACTCATACATCACATGTCAGTGATAGCCAAAAGTGGCATGATAACAGTATTGATTTATATTTATTAATATATTATTTCCAAGATTTTTGAGTGATTCCTGAAAAATCATGAATTAAGATAATCCTGTATGTATGATGATATCCACACTATAAATAAAAAGAAGATTGTATTTTTGTATGCTTGTAACAAATAAACTCAAAATCTACTGGACTGATTTCCACGAAATTTAATTTTTCCGGAATTTCCTACGGGAGCGAAGTCCCGAGCAAACGCTAGTTCTGTAATACAGTTTTGTAGCTGTTATGTTTGAACCTGGTTTCTTAATGTCTTTAAAATATGTAGGTCTAACTTTTTGTAAGAATGCATAATGCATACATATACTATACAAGTAAATATACATTTAATAAAAATTTTGCAAGTCGGTTGTTCCTAGCCTAGAGCTTAATGCATACAGATTTCCCTAAACTCTAAATACTATATGTTGACAAAGCCTTACATTATGCATGTAATTAAAATTTTTATTTAAAATGTATGTTGTAATATCAATGCAATTTTTACACTCGTCCAGACAAATGTTCGATCTATGCCGCTATCCCCATTGAGTTCTCTCACTATTGAACAGTGGTTTGAGTAGTGGTAGTGGGATAGTTGAATCCACGAAATTTTCCTCCCAAAGGCTCATTACTATTAATGGACAAGCTTCAAACAATATTTGGCTATTACACTATTATGTTAAGAACCTACATGAAATTAAACAACTCTGTACTATCACTTAGGCGGATTTATTAATATCTTCTAAAATAAGGGATACTTTCAAAGAGGAAATATACATTTAATAAAAATTTTGCAAGTCGGTTGTTCCTAGCCTAGAGCTTAATGCATACAGATTTCCCTAAACTCTAAATACTATATGTTGACAAAGCCTTACATTATGCATGTAATTAAAATTTTTATTTAAAATGTATGTTGTAATATCAATGCAATTTTTACACTCGTCCAGACAAATGTTCGATCTATGCCGCTATCCCCATTGAGTTCTCTCACCATTGAACAGTGGTTTGAGTAGTGGTAGTGGGATAGTTGAATCCACGAAATTTTCCTCCCAAAGGCTCATTACTATTAATGGACAAGCTTCAAACAATATTTGGCTATTACACTATTATGTTAAGAACCTACATGAAATTAAACAACTCTGTTTAATAAAAATTTTGCAAGTCGGTTGTTCCTAGCCTAGAGCTTAATGCATACAGATTTCCCTAAACTCTAAATACTATATGTTGACAAAGCCTTACATTATGCATGTAATTAAAATTTTTATTTAAAATGTATGTTGTAATATCAATGCAATTTTTACACTCGTCCAGACAAATGTTCGATCTATGCCGCTATCCCCATTGAGTTCTCTCACCATTGAACAGTGGTTTGAGTAGTGGTAGTGGGATAGTTGAATCCACGAAATTTTCCTCCCAAAGGCTCATTACTATTAATGGACAAGCTTCAAACAATATTTGGCTATTACACTATTATGTTAAGAACCTACATGAAATTAAACAACTCTGTACTATCACTTAGGCGGATTTATTAATATCTTCTAAAATAAGGGATACTTTCAAAGAGGAAAATAACAAAAATTTCATTTTTATTTTTTAAGAATACATCTCAAATCGAATGAGGACCTATTTTTTTAATAGGCCCTAAGTTAAGATGCATATATTTTTTATTCCATTTTATGTTAATGTTTCTGATATTCATAATTTGTTTTTAGCATTTTCTGTTGAGTTTTCAACTATCGTTTTTTATAAGTGATCAAAATATTAAAGTAAATAAATGTTTGAATGAAATTGGGTGTTTTATACATCTAGCCTTTTATCTAACCTAGGAAAGTCTTGGAGGCATGTTGCGGGGTTGAAAGACTGGTAGCGGAATAGTCTTAATTGGCGGATGTGGCCGATCGGTGTGTGGGTGTCGAGACATTGGTAATCACCTCGAGGTGGCGCTGTTCCATGATTGTGTGTCAAGTCTGACCGGATGACACGATTCAAAAGCCAAGTAGGTGAAGCCATCGTCAGCTGAAATAATATAAATTACATTATTTTCCGTATTTATTATAACTAGCTTTTGCGTGCGGCTACTTTTCTCCTATAGAAGTAGCTTATGTTACTCCTAATGGTTTTTCTATCTCACGTGTCAAATATCATCAAAATTGGTCCAGCGCTTTTTGTGTGTATTACCTAATACAAATATACATTAAAAAAATACTTTCTTTTTTAAAATAATGGTGTACATAGATTATTGATAAGAAATTGTTAGTAGCAATACGTTCATAGGTAGTGTGTTTAGGGGCCAAACAGAGTCAATCTTGATAAGATATAAAAGGTCACGATCACTGAGAATGGTTTAATGAGAGAATTCACATTCAGTCAGCGACAAATTCCTAGTCTGTCGTTAAAAGGAGAATCGTTTACCTTGATTGACTTTTATAATCTTTGTGGAAAGCGAAACAGCTGGCTTACACTAAAAGTACATACCTAGTGGAAATTATTTATAAAAAAAAAATATTAATACCGGTTTGGTTACAGCTGGATAAGGGTTTCTATAGTCATCTTGCTGATTTGTTAAGTAATCCATCACGCCAAAATCTGGAGGAAGCTGTGCCAAATCAGCTGTCTTCATTAGCTTATTACGGCTGGGAGTGCTTTAGGAAAAAAATGTAATGAAAAAGGGTCGTAGTTATGTAAAGGAGATCCAACCTACATCTCACAATTAAAGTGAAATATCGCGACTAAAAATAGGTATTCGTCATAAAGTGGACCCTCTGCCGGAGAGCTAATTAGTCTGCTAGCTAGGTGGTTTATTTATGGACACTACCGAAAAGACCATACTCTTCGTCCATATACCAACTTAAATCTAAGTATTTCCGGATGCATTCCACAGCAATGTTTCTAGGCCCGAGGTCCGCAGTAAGTATGTGTGATCAATGAATTTTGGTACCTAGATTTTTTATAAATATGTACTTAAGTACTAACAGTAACTTACTCAGTGCATGGATATGAGGTGAAGTTGACCAAAGGTTTAAATGAATATACAGGATCGGTTTTCGTGAAAATCTGGGCCAGCATATGTCGAGTCTCTGTCATGCTCGTACCCTGATCTTCGGTACCTAACCGTAAATAGGTGCTAAGGTGGTTACTAAGTTCATCCCGGTAGACATAGTTATCCTTCGGTTCCGCATGCACCGCGAAATCCCAATTCACCACTTTCGTTTTAGGTCCATAAGTATTTTTTGAAAACAGTATTTGTTGCGGCTTTTTAGCCATAGGATTTTTCGTCCGCATAGTGAGATATTTTAAATCACCACGTAAAAAATAAAGCTTATGTTATTACAAAAACTCCAAAATCTGTGAATTATTTAAACGTCAACAGGTAAACATTGATGATTGTCAAATTTTATAAAAAAAAAAACCATTTTATCCTTAACTCATTAAGAAGTTGAGTAGGTAGATATTATGAAGGTAACTCAAAATACATACATACATAAAATCACGCCTCTTTCCCGAAGAGGTAGGCAGAGACTACCTCTTTCCACTTGCCACGATCTCTGCATACTTCCTTCGCTTTATCCACATTCATAACTCTCTTCATACAAGCTCGGCGGTTTCGGGTACTTTTGACCAACTCAAAATTCTACGTATCAATTTCCTATGTACTATCAGAAGTCAAGAAATTCTTACAAGAAGGAATACCGATGACAGCCCAGTGGATAAGCAAAGCGTGGGGACATAACCAAGAAAGAACGAACCCAGTAGATAGGGCAGCAAGTAAGTTATAGATAGTGATAAATTACGAGATATCTCACGTAGGATGGAAATAGGAATCACGTAACTACTGAAAAGCGCAGTGTTGGATTTTTAAACGATGCAGGATGGATGCAGGCTGCATTCTTATAAAATTGATTTCTGGTAAAGAGTATCCAAGTACCTAAACTATAGTACCTACATAGGTAAGGTACATACCTAACTACCTACTTATTATTTATCAGAGGCAATAGCATTAAAGTCAAGATTTGATTGTGTAAACGACAGCCATCATCTCCTATTGGCGTTGATTCCAGTTGCTTCCTCATCTCTCTAACCTCGTCAGTACCGCAACAAAACAAAACCAAAAGGCAGTCTTTAATACTTTTAATCTTCATTACATATTCATGCCTTCGGCTGAAAATTTCTCTCTCCAGCGCATTTCTTCCTCCTTGACACGAATACTCTCTTCCGCGCATGCTACAAAAGCTTCAAAAAACTCGTAAAAGGTAATTTGTCTTTCTAGGTCCTTCACTCTTTTCTTTGTTTTCGTTACCACCCCGGGAAAGATACGAGAAAATATTTTTACTATAGCTCTACTGGATAAATTACCAAAGTTCAAAAGTTTGAGGTCTTCATAGTTTGTATCCAAAATATATTCCTGAAGTGAGACATTTTCATCTGAAATAATAAATCGACCAATAAATTAACACTAAATATCAAATAACCTATCTCAGTAAAGTCTGAACATCAATAGGTACCAAAAATTAGGTTATAAAAGGGATGTGCACAAAGACTAAGAATAAAAATTGAATTTAATTTTTCAATTTCATGTCAGTACGATTTAAGTTTCCTTCGAATTACCAAATTAATTTATCTATATATAAAAAAAATCAAACTACCGGCATTTTCCTCTCACGGTCACGGTGCACCTACTTACCAGTGATAAATGTCATATCATCACCATAGATATACGCATTTCTACCGAGAGCTACAGCACCGTCAGGTGAGTCTATGAGTTCTGGCTGCGGGAATTCAATGCAATGCGGAGGGATTCGAATTGCTTTCAAAAATTGACGTAAAGTGTGGGGTTCCCCAAGGCGGCGATATAAATTGTAAAGTCCTTTCATGGGTATAAAAGCAGCAAACCCGTTTGCAAGACGACCTGAAAAAATATTTTTGTTACATGTATGACAACCATTCCTGACAATATTTACCCCAATATACACTAGGGTTGAAGGACTACATATTTAGAGCGAGTGTTTGTCCTATTGCAAATGTTGTAGATTTGTCAAGCTTGATTAATTATAATAAGAACAGAAATTGACCTTTACGTCGGCCAGCGCCTACTAAAATATCTTTTTCCATAAATGTTCTAAATCCATTTGCTAGTATTGTGTCCGGTTTAGGCCCAGGTAGTTGCTTTTTGGCGTATAGTCTACTGGCTACTGTAAGCAAACTATGTAAGAATTGCCAAAAATATATTTTTTCAAATGGATTGTGGGCAGATCTTGCTAGCCACTCAGCATTTTGGTAAAACAGATTGTCTATTTCAACTAAAGTTACTCCCTTTTGGGGAATATTACAATCAAAGTAAAGTTGCCATAAATACAGACGAATAAGAATTGGCTTAAAATTTATTTCTTTAGTGTTGCATATGGTAGCATACATGTAATATATGTTTTTTAAATCTTTTTCGTAAGATCTAATGGCATTTCTTAAAGATATTTCTTCAAATTCAATTAAATCTTCGATATTAGAAACTTCGACATTTGGTACATCGCTTGGATTAGTTTTCCGTGTTACATATGACATGTGTGAAATGTCCAATTCAAAAGTTCTATTTCCTTCAACATAGTCGTTCAAAATGTTTGTTCTTATTTCGTGTTCCCTGTCTATATTTTTTATAGCTTCTTCTATATGGTAAGTGAGTCCAACAGTCTCATCACATATATCAAATTTAAACGGTTCCAATAACTGACTTATTTGTTTCGGATCTGTAATTGCGCCGTAGCTCTTCTCAGAATATAAAGGTCCAATGTTATCGTCGATAAACAATTGCTTATGTTGTATAATGAATCCGTTGTTAGTAACAAATCTCCCTGCCCCATTTTTCTTATTATTTTTAAAATCGCCTTTGTAATGGGACCCCATGCCGAAGCCCAAGTTTAAAATTCCATAGCCATTTCTTTGACCCTGTTCCCAATAGCCACGGAACGCATTTAGGGAGGGAACAGACATTGAGTTGTTATAATAGGCATCCCAAATATATATCCCATAGCCAGACATCACTCCATTTTTCCATTCGCCTCTGTAAAACTAAGACGTAACTCTACGTAATTACCTAATACTGCAATAGTTAAAATAAGACAAGCGCTATATAGTAATCTCGATTAAAACAAATTGAGACAAGAATACTAAGTTATCTCACATCATGATTAGGCCATATCATCAATCCTTTTCCTTCTCTTACGTAAGAATTCCAGTCGCCCTTATAACCACTTAGAGGACAATATTCACGGGACCCATAACCGTGTCGTACATTCTGAAATTAAACTAAAATTGAAATGAACGATTGAAAGTACCTACACAGCTACCTACTTACGCAGGTTATATGCTAAAAGCCCAATTTTGGCGTAAAGACCGCTATCTCTATTTTAAGATTTAATTTTGAAATAGATTAGCGTATCATCATACCGAAAACATACTATATTCCCGTGGGATTTACGATCAAACAAGAACCTACAGATGATCACTATGTACTCGTGACAGCAACGGTGCCAAATACTTAGTAGGTAATTTAATATATATTTACATAAAAATAGAGATATTACACATAGCGTACATTGTCCCATTGTCCTTTATACGAGTTTTTGAACGTCTTAGAGTAGTAAATGACTCCTTCTCCATGTTTGGTGGCGCAATGCCACCCCCCCGAGTACATTCGCTGTCTCCTAGAGTCCACATATAAGCCATGCCCGTGACGCAGGTTGTCCACGAATTCCCCTTCGTACCACGTGTCGTCTTTCCAGAATATCTTCCCCTGGCCATTTATTTCATTATCCTTGAACTGACCCTGCAATGGATTTGCAAAATTTAGAGATGGCAAAAATATTTCTTCATTTAACATTAGTTATTGTAGAACGTAAATGCGATTCAGAAACTTCTAGGTGGTATATTTTTTTACCTCCGGTAAGTGTGTTGGCCAACCCGAGTCCTTCGATCAAGCCTCAGCCTATAAAAGAGGGAGAACACTAAATGACATTCAACACAACCCAAACCAGATCTTCGCCTGAGTCTAGAAATTTATGAGGTTCCTTTTGCGGTCTAGGGGTGCACAAAGACAGGATTTCCCAAAATCCCGACGAAATGGAAATCAGCAAGATTTCTCGTCATGAGCATACTCAACTATTATTATAGGGCCTAAGGAATACATAATTTTAAGGAAAATCAAAGAGGAATATACACAATACCAAGTAGACTGTTCCATCTTTCCACTGGAACCTGCCTTCTCCATGCATGCATTTCATTGAGATATTTCCTTCGAACTTATTTCCGTTACGAAAGCGAATAATAGCACGTTCATCAGGAGGTGAAAACCAACTAGATGGCGGCTGATCCTGTCATATTAAAAACACTAAGATTTTCTTTTATTCATAGGCCTACACTTATATTGAAAATAGAAAAAAAAAATAGAGAAGACATTTGTATTTTTGTACAGGATTTATTCAATAGATCTTCAAGAGAAACTTAGTAAATTTTAGAAAATTATTAGGGGAGCAATGTCCCGCGCAGCGATTGTCATTAATAAATAGGTACGTGGCGTACTACTATATATTACTCCGATTTCTATGGTGGCCTGGCTAGCGTATGGTATACCTAATTCTGCCCGGGGCTTAAGAAATTATTTAGCAATCTTTGCGGTCGTCTGTCAGATTGTACTTACGTTTAAAACAAGACTTTACCTGTCCATCTAAAACATCCAACTTAGATCTGCTCCTGCTTTTGGTCTTAGATTGTTTCACATTCGCTGGAATAAAAATCAACGACAAGTTGGTACTGAGAAGAAAAATAAATGCATGTGCAAAAAGGATTCAGGAAAATATTGTTATGCCATGAAAAACATCCTGTAAAAAAACCCAAGTTTCGCAGCTCAGTCTTTCTACCGTAAAAAGTTGTGAGATTCATGTAATACCAAATCGGTTAATTTAATAAGTTTCTACTTAAAGGACCTTCTGCCCTAAGTTATTATCATGCGAATATTAAAAATATTTTAGGTACGTTTTAAACAAAAAAAAAACGACTCAGGCTTCTTGTTTTATCCACAACGAAATTATACGGGTTCGAAAATAGCCCGAATTGCTTCGAGAAAAGGATGGTAACTACGGTCGTGCCGCTTTTTTTTTTGCTCGACTTGGCGGGGGCACTGCCGTGCCCCCAGAAATAAAAATATGAACTCTCGAAAAGATGGGTCAAATTTATATTTACCCGTCGCCTTTTTCTTTTTGCTAGTAACAGTAAGTTCACTTGCAGTTTTGGGAATCCCGACATTTTGCAATCGCTCATCAGTTTTCGGAGGAGGAATAACATCCCACGACTCAATTATACTACCTAACATTGAATTAAACATAAAAGTAACTATTTCTTTTTCCACAGTACCCGGTTTGCACCGTGGTAGTAACAGGGACACTGCGGAATCGCTATGAAGGATAGATTGCCCCCGGACTGAAGACATGCCATCGAAGGCAAAATCATCGAGACCCGAGTAGGGGGCATGGCGTCTAGCCGAAGACAAGACTAGTGAACTATCCCGACGGGTAACCGTACGCTGTGAGTCCGCATAAAACATATTACAATGAAAATAACAATATATAAGTTTAAAGAAATTAAAATAAGGAACAGATTTAAGTAGAAAAGTGTGAAATTGACAAAGTAGCTGTCATAACGTCAAAAGCGGTTAGTTTTTTTTAAAAAATACTTGAAATTTAGGTACTTACAAAATAATAAGTTATATTTGCATAAATTTTAAATTAAAACTAATAATGTTAAAAAGCTACGAATTCCGCTACAAGCTAACAAAACAATTACCAGCAGCGTATTTTGCAAGAATTTTCTTGAAATGCGCACGGAATAGCTGAACGTGGCTTGTCAGTCTTTTCAAGACTGTTGGCTCTCTCTATCCCGCAAGGGATACAGAGGTGATTATATGTTTGTATGTATGTATGCGCACGGAACTCCTTTAAGGTGTTATGCCTAGGGAACCGCGGCTCCGACGATGTTGTGTCGGAGGTTGTATATAGGTATAGGTACCTATAGCTCCAATCCGTGAAATCTTTGCTTGCTCGATTTAGGAATCGCTTTTTTTACTGATAGCGTCGCGTGATTTTTTTTTATTTTAGTGACTTGTGGCGTATAGATTTCGCCACAGACCCTTCTCTCTCGGAGCTCCAATGATGTAGAGATTAACTCAATGATGTAAAGTTCAGCGAACCACCAGAAGAGTTCACGTTGGCTCGTAACATCAGTGCCTCAAGATGGAGTTCCACATCTCCTGCTGGGCCACCCTGCACAACGTATTCACTGAAGGTGTCTGAACCTTATCGTCAACTCTCTTCATGCAAGCTCGGCGGTTTCGGGTACTCTTGACCTGACCATTTGCCAGGACGTCCTTAATTTGATCAAGTTACGTTCGTCTACGCCTTCCCACTCAGAACTTTCCATCCACACCCTCCTTGTATATCTGCTTAGTCAACCTGCTTTCATTCATCCTCTCCACATGACCAAATCATCTTTAGGTACATCCGGTCACTCAATTTCACACCGATCGTACTCTTTAACGCTCTTAGTTCCACCACACCACATTGGGACCAACTAGGCTGAAAATAGTGCCATCATAAGATTTGTCATCAACTATCGGACGACTAGTGGGAATGTAAGAGTTGATTCGTTCATTACTTCACTCATGGAGTGTTATAAACAAGGAAACTGGTAGAAGTAATTTTAAAGAAAATATTAATGAAATTATATTCAATGATAGGAAAATTACCTCTACAACAGAAATAGTAAATTTATTTGAACATTTTTTTACAAATATACCGTTGGAATTAACTTCTAATATTGACTCATGCCCTAATGAAGCTGAAATACTACTTAAAAATAATGTCAGCATTTGCAGTTACAAATTTAAATTCTTAAATATTGACCCTACTGACATTATTAATACCTTTAAAGAACTTAATCTGAAAAAGTCTGAGGATTATTGGGGTATGTCGGCTGTTGTGATATGTCATATTATAAATATTATAGCTGGGGACTTAGCTTATATATTCAATAATTGTGTTGACCAAGGGATATTTCCAAAATTAATGAAGTATAGTAAACTAATTCCATTATTCAAGAAAGGTGAAAAATCAGATCCTGGTAATTATAGACCAATCTCAATTTTACCAATTTTGAGCAAGGTGTTCGAGAGAATCATGCTTAATCAAATGCAGCGTTACTTTAAGTCTAATAAATTATTTCATAGTCAGCAATATGGCTTTACTGAGGGGAAATGTACAACAGATGCAGGTGTGGCTCTTGTCACTCATATTCTCAATGCATGGGAAGACTCACAGGATGCCATCGGAGTGTTTTGCGATCTGACCAAAGCATTTGATTGCGTAGATCATAGAACTCTTCTGCTCAAGCTCGCTCATTACGGGTTCGATACTGCTGCCGTTGAACTAATTAAATCATATCTTAGTGATAGATTACAGACGGTAGATTTAAATAACACAAAATCGAAAGGAGCGACGGTAAAAATTGGGGTACCGCAAGGTTCCATTTTGGGACCTTTTCTCTTTCTGATATATATCAACGACCTGCCTTGCATGATTGAGAAACAGACTGGCATCGTGTTGTTTGCAGATGATACGTCACTAATTTTTAAAATGAACCGCCGTAGCGAAATCTGTGATGATGTGAATAGCACTTTAGCCGCCATCTCTAACTGGTTTACAATCAACAACTTACTGTTAAATGCAAATAAGACCCAATGCATTAAGTTTACACTTCCCAATGTGCGGCAGGCAAATGTGGATATTAGTATAAGTAGTAAAAGATTAGATTTTGTTGATAGTACTACTTTCTTAGGAATAACATTAGATTCAAATTTGAAATGGCATGCTCACATTTTAAAACTTTCTAAAAGGCTTAGTTCTGCAGCATACGCTATTCGTCGTATTAGGCATTTGACGGATGTGGCAACTGCTAAGCTAGTATATTTTAGTTATTTTCATAGTTTAATGTCATATGGTCTACTGCTTTGGGGATCAGCAGCAGACATACAAACTATTTTTATTTTACAAAAAAGGGCAATTCGATATATCTACGGTCTTAAACAAAGAGATTCCCTTAGAGATTTTTTCAAAAACCTAAATATTTTAACTTTGCCCTCCCAATACATATTCGATAACATCATGCATGTTAGGAAAAACTTAGACTCTTTCAAAAAAGTAGGTGAATGTACTAGTAGATCACTGCGGAACAATTACAAGTTGTCGATCCCAGCACATCGGCTGGCTAAGGTAGGGAAATCTTTTCTGATTAATTGTATAAGATTTTATAATAAATTACCAAAAAGTGTTCTTGAAATGAATGATAGAAAATTCAAACAGTATATTAAAGTTGAGCTTTGTAGGAAAGCCTATTACAGCACGGATGATTATATTAATGATAAACATGTGTGGCCCGAGCTGGACATAATGGCCTCTTAAATGCTTGTGTATTTTTGACATGATCTTGACATAATTTGTACAGTATGTACATATTTTATTTTATATTTATTTTATTTGACGAAATATTCGTATTGACATAATCAGTTCTACATTCATACATGTTTTTTAATGTAGACAATGTGCATTCGTCCACGATTTAGATTTAAGAGATCTATATTTGTAAATTGACGTCCTATGAAAATGCTGCAGTGTAGTTTGTTCCGCCGCTTCTTCTACACATGCGCTTTGGAAGCGGTAGTAGTTATAATTAGATTTAAGTTATGTGACGTCAATAAGTGATACCTTGTATCCAATTTTGAAAATAAATTTATTCTATTCTATTCTATTCTATTCTATTCATGATTGAACGAATGAATGAAGTTTAAAAATAAATGGGATCTGCTAAAAAAAATTATGTAGGTATATTATAAATGTACTTGGTAAATTAAAAGCAAAATATCACATCTACCAGATGTAATAGGCTTTCCACATTTGCAATGGATTTTTAATTGAATTGAATTACGTTTACCTTGTGGTCGCACCAATACAAAAAAACATCGGACCACTCCATTTCTTTCTCGTGGATGACGTAAAAGGCGACTAAGGGACATAAACTTGGGATTCTTATTTTAATGGGCGATGGGCTAACCTGCCACAATTTAAATCTCAATTTTATCATTATGCCAAACAGCTGAATGTGGCCTATCAGTCTTTTCAAGAATGTTGGCTCTGTCTACCCCGCAAGGGATATCCTTTGCGGGGATACATACATACATCTTTATTGACGTGACTTTATGTATCTATCACACACTTGACGATCCATTTGTGTATAAATTTTTGGGAATAAGTAAATTTAAATAAAAATAAAAAGAATAACAAAATACTTAAGTTTCAAACTGATGTATTTTAAATAGGAATTTAACTTTGTTCTTTAATTTTCGCTTCCCATCACGATGCCCGTGGTGCTTCTCCATAATGCTCTCCAATGGTCCAAGAGAGCGCGGTGACTTATTGTTAAACATAGCACGACCTGCAGATAAAGGAAAAGTAAATGCTTAAGTAAGCTTACACAGATTGTTAATTATTAATTATTATAAACGCAAAAGTGTGGGTATACTAAGTTGTAATTAGTTATGTGTTGACAGTTGTTCAATCTTAAAGTTTCGTTATATTTTAACCATTTCAGTTCCGCAAAATTAGCTGCACTTCATGAAACTTTCCAGCTGTCATATCAGATTATTATAAAGGTCACAATTGACACACGAGCCAAGCTACAAACTGCTTTATATAATTATATAGCCTCCATGGCTTTCATGCTGATTTGGAAGCTGAAAATACAAAGTTATGCAATTTACTCCCTTGTAGATTGTTAAAGGAAAAAGCTAATAAACTTTGGTTTGAATTTGAATAAATCTTTCAGTCTTGGATAATTATGTGTTACAAGTATTTATGTAAGATATTGACCAAATTTCAACAGTCTCCGTGGTTTCCAAAAACGCCAGAAAGTTGGTTGTGTATTGAGGTCTGTATCAAGGTCGGCAGATTCCGTAACGTCCGCGGGCATGTCTTGTGGTTGCACATGTTGCGATTTCTTCTCAACGGCCTTCGTGCTTGCAAGGCATAGGAGCACCAATATGAGCAACACCTTTGATCAAAGAAAAATTTAAACAGTAACATCAGAGTAATGTGAAAATTATTTTATTAGATGGTATTTGCTTATTTATTTATTAGATGGTAAAGCTGATTTTATTCGATGGTATTTGCTTATTTATTTGTTGTGATATACTTATAATAAATATTTTTATTATTAAGTAGTTAAACTTCTATTATTCTTACATTCATTTCACATTTTCGTTTTATTATTGGAAATCATATAGGTAGGTAGGTACTTCGGTAACTAATTTTTCGTGTACTTTAATCAGTAGTACCAATGTCGGCAGGTAGGTAGATACTACAATTATTTAATTTTTATGGTACGCACCCCTTTTCCATCTATTTATTACTTAACGTATATAATGTGTTATTTGCCTTAATTAACTCGTTACAGATAGGTAATTAAAATCTATCACTTTATTTACTTAAACAAAAAGTTCACTTACCTTAAAATTCATTGATTAACCTAGTATTTAACTAAGTATACGTATACTGCCTACTTACTTCTCCGGCTGAATGAATAAAAGAATGCGTTTTATTATCATTAATAGCAATGCAATTTGGACCGGATAGTGTTTCATACGTTAGGACACAATAGTCCGTGCGTTCGTTATAATCGATTGCAATGTCAGTCATCCAAATCGGTGTTGTAACTTATTAATTGGGAGTGTTAGCTAGATATTATCTTTTGTAGTATTTCCTCCTGAATTATAAAAGATACTTATAAAATTATCCCAAAATTTATTTGTTTATTTGCGGAATATGTAGGCATATATTTTCATACTCATGTGCCTGCCCCCTGAAACCACTTAGGTACACTTTTTACGATCTAACGTTTATTTACGTTACCTACATAATGAAGGTATTTAACATACCTATGCGTTGTTTACTGTTATGTTTTTTTTTTAATCTACAGGCAAGTTTAAAAAATATCGGTACCAAATATTCGAAGCAGTTTTTTTTTTGCATTCATACCTTTACTTAATTCAAAATGATTTTAAAAATACTACATTTTAGGCTCTATTAAAACAAATCTATTATTTAAAAATATTTATTTAAATGATTAAAGCACAAAGATGTAGTTTTTGGTTTTTATATGATACTGACTACAAGCTAATACATGATTTTTTGAACAATACTGCACACGTCAATTTAGAAAAAAATTATAAATATATCTACTAATATGGGTCAAATTACACAGATTGAGATTTGATTGAGTTAGCTAGTCCTTCAGGCTTGTCCCTTAGTAAGTTCGAGTTTGACTTGCGTTATAGGATACCAACTCAACGATACTTTATTTTATTTTAATAAACATAGATAAACAATGAACATCCAAGACTCGATCTTGGAATCTCTCAGGAATCGTTCTTTTTTCGTCAAGCCCTGGAAGGAGTTTGAACCCTGGACCTTCAGTTTCACAGACAAGCACACTACCTTGGCGCAGGCAGCAGTAGAGGCCGTTAATATAAAAATAGGCAGCTAAATTAATGTAATAACACGAAAGACTATTCATCTGAATCGCTATAGAAATTTTACTGAAACAACAACCAACAATTTTTTTATACATGAACATTTAATAAACTCTCTACAACCAATAATCATACATAAGACTATGTGATATATTTACAACATATCAATTATATAGAATATCTCACCTCCTGGCAGCATTTCTTTATCTCAGACTAGACATAAAAGAAATATATTGCATTGCATTCGGACTTCATTTTATATCACAGTAATTGTACCTAAATATTTAATAACATTTAACAATAACATAACAGGTAAATTGTAAATATTGCCATGTGCCGAAATAGGCTGGGGCTGGGTGTAAGTACTATTGTTTAATAGGGATCTGAAGAGACATGAGACAAGACTTACAGTCTCTTGTAAACGAGGAAACCTAAGATAGACAACCAGCCTGAAATTTGTAACGATCTACTGTTAATAATAACGTTAAACAAACCTGTTAAATTTTATACGTAGGAAGACTAAATACTTAAGACTACACTGTCTTCATAACAATCTAATCATTAAATAAAGATACTTATTTAATTTCAAAATACATAATTTATAAAGTCAGTGCGGGTTAACTATATTGACAATACATACATACATGAAATCACACCTTTTTCCCGGAGAAGTAGGCAGAGGCATCTTTCCACTTGCGACGATCTCTGCATACTTCGTTTGCTTCATTGTGGATGAAGCAAAAAAAAAATATGCAGAGATCGTAACTCATCATAACTCTCTTCATGCAAGGACGTCCTTAATTTGATCAAATATTGACAATAAGTGTAAGTAATCGTTTTATTTTTATTATAATAACGGTGGTATGTTTTACGAGGGGCGAAAAAGGTATCGTCTAAGAAGGAATATTATCCGAGGCAAGAAGACGGCAAATTTTAAAAAAAGCTAAACTAAAGGCTATTTATAACGACGAAACATGTAATCATATTATATGCTTCATCTTCATAAAAACGACTACACTGATTTTTGTACAATCAATTTTTTTTATTTAATTAGAATTAAAATTGACTTTTGCCTAAATGTTTACTACGAATGAGTATATTTTCAGAGGCGTATATTTATCCCGCCGACGACACAAGTCTACGTGCTTATGGTGATCAAAATGCAGATAGTAGTTTAGTGGTAATTTTTTGTATCGAATTAAAGCCACGAAATTACAAACACGAAACGTTCAAAGCGGTAGTATCGTGCGTATCATGCTTATCTATAGTTGGTGTCGGTGCGCCTTTGCACTATTGTGTTTGCACGTTTACGGCGCTGTAAGTATGCGAATATATTCAAACGCTTACCCTCCGTTTTAAATTGAAGAGCTTTAATTAGTACTATCTGCGCATCATCGGCGTGTTGAAAATACGCAGTGTGCTCTAGATTGAGTAACTTTAGATCCAAGCACTAGCTCTGAAATTATCAACGATGCTAGCACGACGCCGGTGGCACACGCGTATACATGGCTCGAGGGCCAGCCTTCGCCAGGGTCACGAGTCGTGCAGCAGCCGCTGGTAGTGCGGGAACACCTCGTACGGCGGCACGTGAAGACCGAACTCCAGGGCCACTAGCACGGCGAACTCGCACTTCATCAAATCTTTCCTGTTCACCCTGAATGTTGTTTCGATACGCTGCAATCAAAAATATAATTGAGACCGATTGATTTATAGTTAGGTAGTTGTTAGTGTGACAGAGACAACCTAGTATAATAATGTTACTAATATTATAAATGTGAATGTTTGTGAGATGTCACGTTCACGCAAAAACTACTGAACCGATTACGATGAAATTTGGTATGTAGGTAGCTGAAAAGCCAGAATAATATATAGGCTACTTTTTATCCTGGAGTTCCCGCGGGATTGATAGTGTTTCCATGCGGATGAAGTCGCGGGCGGCCTCTAGTAGGTATTATATAAACCACTTGAAATGTAACCGACCATTTGGTTGGACTATTACCTACTGGTGAATGAGGAAAGCAAACAAAATAACAGAAAAACACACAAGTGATTTAAAAGTGAAGAGTGGCTATTCTCATTATATCTTTTATTTAAAGAATGTTCACATACCTCTATCAGCGATTTTAACATTTCTCCCTTGACGTCGTTCAGTTTGGCTGATAATAATAAACATGCCCCTGCGCAGAGCTTCCTGTTATCTTTATTTATCAAATTAGCCAAGATTAGCTTCTCGAAATAAACATATGCCTGGGCAACGGACAGTAGGTCAATGCCTCCACTATCATGTTTAGCTATCTTCCTCATTTCCTTTTTGATACTGAAAAAAATTAATCATATTATTATTATATCAGCAAGTAACAAATTTACAAATAAGGACAAATCACTACCTAATCCAAATATTTAAATAAATGCTGTTAAATTTACCTTCGCAGTTTGCTTAGTGTAAGTTTGATGTGTGGAAACTTCTCTCGGAATTTATCATTTAATTCCTTTTTGAGATCTTGAGGGCGCACGTAGTCAATTATAGAGGTCATGTAAGATGTGAACGTTAACAAAGTCCTGTGCTTTCCGGCAATCAGTTCTGGGTCATCTAGGACGTTGGGGCAGTAATGTACCTGTAATAAATAAAAAAAAATAAAACCTATTAAATAACTATGAGGGCATAAAAAATGTAGCATATCACTTAGAACCGAATTATCACACAAACAAAAACCCAGAGCTTTCGCACGCAACTTATGAAAAAGAAGAGTCATGTCAAATGCATAGACAATTTTCTATGCATGTAAAAGCGATATCACGATAAACCTAGTTTTGATCGCCTAAGACGAGGTGCTGTTGGCAATAGTTGTTATTTATAATTATATATTTTAACTATGAATAATTGTAAACTGGTTACTTTCGGCTAATACTAAACGTTTTAGCCGGTTTAAAACGGTTGATCCCAAACCCAATCGGTTTATATTTCACCATACTGGCTATTACTAAACCAAGGCCAAGTAAGTACAATAAATTTGTGTATTTATAAGATTACATAATTTTTACGTACATATTTCTGCGCCATTATTGATCCCTCGTCCCAATCGAACGACTTGATTTCTACAGACGAATGTGGCGGAGAAGACGCTGGGTTTGTTCTCTGAGAGGACTCGTACGAGAAACACCTAAAATATCAAAATATAAGTAACCCATAAGTTAGTAATTGACACTCTAATTCATGGAGTCTCATTGATTTTGTTAGTAAGAAAACTTCATGCAATAAGTAGACCGATTGTTAGAAATATGACCACCATTTCATGCAATTTTGAAACAACACTTGTTTCGTTAATTATTCTATGTCAAAAGATCTATGGTTAACGAAATCAATTATTCAAGTGAAACGCTTCTCTGTCTCATTGATATCATATGCATACATGCTTGATGTGATGTTAATGTGACAGAAACGCATGCATAGACCATGGGCATGGATATCTAATTACCTAAGAGGATTGATTTCATTATGTGATTAGGTAAAATAATGTTATTATTATAGAGAACATGGATATTAAATTAACAAAATGCCTAATTCTGGCTTTTAGGGTGTCTGTAAAACAGCGAGTCAAAAAGATTGAAATATGTACGAAAAAAAGTGCAGAAGAACTTACTATAAGTACCTACTATTGGGAATTGCCTTTTACAGCTATAACTTTTTCATAGTAAATTTATAAAACCATTAGAGAAGAGAAATGCATTGCTGGTAACAATGGCAAATATATGTATAATAGACAAAGGTGAATCCAAAAGTTCGTGGCTAAACCAAGAAAGTAATTTTATTTTTAAAGAAATGTTTTTTTTTTCGACATAGATAATCACCGTTTAGTTCAATGCACTTCCTCCATCTCTCCTGCAATTTATTAATACCATCGAAAAAAAATGATTCCTCAAGGTCGTCAAAATATTCGTCCCGCAGTCGTTACCGCAGCTATCACCTCGTCATTATTAGAAAATTTTGATCCACCCAAGTGTTTTTTTTTAAAATTCGGATAGAGGTGATAGTCCGACGGAGCCATTCCGGCGAATAAGGAGGGAGTGGCAGCAGTTCGAAATCACAGTTGTGAATTTCAGCCATTGATTCTGCTGAGGTTTGAACGCGGGCACTGTCGTGTGAAACAAAAATTTTTTACTGATATTTTCCGGTCGTTTTTCCTTTATTTTTTCTCTTAATTGTCTCAGCAGGTTACAGTTATATTGAGAATTAATTGTTTCACCCTTTGGTAAATAAACTCCCCTTGCATCCTAAAAAACAGATGCCATAACTTTGTTGGTTGACAACACTGCCTTTGCCTTCTTGGGAGTCGGTGAACCGGACCGGTTTCATTGTTTAGACTGCTGCTTCGACTCGGGAGTATAGTGATGAACCCAGCTTTTATCCATAGTTACAAATCGTGACAAAAAATCATCAGGATCGGACTCAAACAGCTCCAAACAGTCACGTGAAATGGTGAAACAAACCCTTTTCTGGTCAGCTGAAAGCAACCTCGGCACCCATCTCGCCGACACCTTGTGAAAACCATTTGAGTTATAATATTTTGTACTCGTCCATAACTTATACCAGTGATCTCAGCAATATAATTAATAGTTAATCTTCGGTCTCCTAATATAAGATCACAAATTTTATCCGTTTTCCTGGGTCGTGGACTTTGATGGCCGACCACTTCTGGGTTCGTCTTCCAGACTCTCCCGTCCGCGTTTCAATTCAGCTACCCACTTTTTTACACACGAATATGACGGAGCAGATTTTTCTAATGTGTTAACCATATCTTCATGGATTTCCTTTAACCCCTTCTTAGGTATACAGGTAAGTATATACCATACCATAGTAAGAAAACTTCATGACTTGTTTCGCACAAAAAATATTTAACAAAGACAGAGAGATGTATTTTATTGCAAATTTGCAGGCTTACTTCTAATTATAAACATTTATTTACTAGGTGAGGCCAGAACTTTTGGATTCTCCCTATACTGGAGCGTACTTAGGGAGGACAATTTTTATGTTTGGGATGTATATGGACAACAATGGCATGTGTAAATAATTAATGGAGCAGTGATTTTATGAATAGCATCAGAATTATTACAACTTATAAAGAGCCCATTGAGTATTGTGTTCCCAATGCATGATCTTATTTTGGCAATACCCAGATTTACATAAATCTTCAGGAAAACTACATTTCAGTTTAAGTCGAATTAATTACACACATAAATAGTAAAAGCAGGAACCCTTTACTACATCTAATTTTAAAAACAAAAGACATGCAAATAGGGCAAATGTGTTACTGCTTTGCATTTGTTATTTCCTTGACCTAATTTAACCAGCATTAGCCAAACCTAGTCTTTGCATAGCTTAAAAAATAATATACTTGTTTACCATTTCTTATCCTTGTGTCTCGTCAATAATTTAGTCCTGAAATTCAAATTGGTTAGTAATGAAATGACTGTGAAAACTGCTAATGATTTAAAGAACACAACTGCTTGATGATTTGTTGCAGCATTTGCAGCTATAAAAATGGCATATGTATACAGTAGATAATGGTTATGTAATATGTATCTATATTGAATAAACTTTCAAATTTAGAATGGCAAAAAATACCACACATATGTATGTTGCTGTGCAAGCGTGACGCTTAGTGTGTATGATTTTATTAAAATTAAATAAAAAAGTTTGACTTGTTTCATATTCGACATTGTTTTGTTTATTGTGAAACTGTCGCTTTCGTCAGTGTTATGAAAAGAGATAGATAGACACAAAACATATAATCAAAGGACAGAACATTGACTCAAATAGTTTCTGGCTTACAGAATCAACATAGAGAACATGCGCACACCATTTACTATGAATTTTAAAGAGATTTAAAGATACTTTTAAGGGGTATGAAATATTTTTATATTAACCTGGCAATAACATGTGGATGACGATTCGATAATTTCCAACTAGACTTGTCACTGAAATCTCCTTCATACATTTTTCTATATTGTTCTCTGGTGCAGACTCGAGAAGGGGCCAACAACTTTGAGTATGATATATCTTGACCAGTCTCCTCTCTTTCTAATCCAAGCAAATCAAAGGGGTCCACACCATTATCTGTGATAGCAGAAAGTGGCCGTGGTCCTGAGGTGTTGCGTCTCCTAACACCATCTTTTCGATGATCAGACCTAAAAATTGTATTCACAATAATATTACTATAAAATATTTGGACTAAAATTAGGTACTGGAATGGAAGAAGGTAAGGGTAAAAGAAGGGTAGAAATTCCAAAGATGTAAATAACAGATTTCAACAAATTGTTAATTCATAAATATGTTTGAGTTGAGAGTAAGATGAATGTTATCAGTCATAATGTTAAACATACCGTGCACTGCGAATAGTTTTTGAGTATGGTATTGTACTAAATACTACACAGGGTACTCCCTGTGGTGGTGCAAATGCAAGTCTTTCATCTTTAAATGAAACTCCTTTTGTTGCACGAACTAACCGAACTTCATTGGTCAATGGATTTTCAGGAATACAAGTGGTACTTGTGCGGAAGCGGCCTACAAATAAAAAGAAATTTCACCATTGGTTCACCAAAAGGGTAAATAAAGAAAAAACAGGTTTCAAATAATGAGAATAATCCACTTAGAATTTTGACACAATAAATTATTTTATAAATATTATACATAAGGATATTATTGTTAAATAATAATAATTTACATTGTATATATATAATGTTAAAAATTTACTTACCAAAGTTCAAACTTTCTGAACTGCTTTTGTCATCTACACTCACATAATTCTTTTTGATTCGAGTTGAATGTTTCTCCTTAAAAGACTCTGTATTACCAGATGAGCATCTAAAAAAAGAAAACGTTTTGATTACAATCACTTTTCATATCTTAGACATGTAACGGCCTCTGTGGCGCAGCGGTAGTGCGCTTGTCTGTGTCACCGGAGGTCCCGGGTTCGAATCCCGGCCAGGGCATGATGAGAAACGAACTTTCTCTGATTGGCCTGGGTCTTGGATGTTTATCTATATACGTATTTATTATATTATAAAATATAGTATCGTTGAGTTAGTATCTCGTAACACAAGTCTCGAACTTACTTCGAGGCTAACTCAATCTGTGTAATTTGTCCCGTATATATTTATTTATTTATATTTATTTATTTAATATATATTGCTTTTATGCTTATGTTTACCTGTCTCTGAAAACTTGTCCTTTAACTGGGGTTATATTAGTATGTTCAGAGTCGGAACTAAGGGAATGATTATCTGCTCCCAAACGATGGACTGGACTTGACTGTGGGACTTTGTTTTTGTTATGAATGCTATTACGCAAAGCAATATCCTTATCTGGATCAGATTTAATCGGTAGTTCAGACTTATCAAGTTTAGCTGTTTTATCAGCGATCTTCACTAATTCTGTGTCTTTAAAGGTGCCATCGAGAGAAATGTTAGATAAAAATGTAACAGCGGCTAATCTTCTGCGCGCTTTCTCATATTTATTACGGTTGCTAGACATGGTGACAAAAATTTGGGGGTATAAATAATGAATTATATCGTGGGCAATCTGAATAATACACAGATGTGAAAAATATTTCTTGTCACCAAAAGTTCAAAAGACCATGAAAATCGCACACCACAAATTACTGAAAACCTGAAAACGCAGACTTAAATAGCATCGGGTAAATAAGAATATGACAGTTGAATTTTTTACATATCTTCTGACGTTGACTAATTTGGCTAATCTTATTTGTGTTCAGACCTGAGGTTCAGACCAAGGAGAACATGAAAATAGGTGAAAACTTATTATGGACAAAGCGTGGCGAACCCAAAATAACTTATTCCACGCGGCTGAAGTCGCGTGGAATAGTTATTTTGGGCATCGTTGATGCCCTCAAGGATAAATAATTTACCCCGTTTTTTTTCACATTTTCCATTATTTCTTCGCTCCTAATAGTTGCAGCGTGATGTTATATAGCCTGAAGCCTTCCTCGATAAATGGTTTATTCAACACAAAATATTTTTTTAATTCGAACCAGTAGTTCCTGAGATTAGCGTGATCAAACAAACAAACTCTTCAGCTTTATAATATGAGTATAGATATAGATTTTACGTTGTGGTTATTCTACTTTTTTTTATTTTGTGAATATGCCGCTATAATAGTTATTTGGAAACAAGATCAAGTAGGTACAATTTAAGTAACATAGGATAACGATGACATCTGCAGAAGTTATGAAACTATGTCGCAGATGTACTGTGTTTCCTTAATCTTAGCATCTCTTTATTACAACAAAAAAGAGAAAGAAAAGGTTCGATGTCTACTATATTGTGTGCAAGTACCTATATTTTGTTAGTGTGTTGTGTGGAAATTGTATGTGTGAGTGTAGGTATGGAAAGGAAGTATGTAAGGGTGTATTGCGATTTGAAACATCTAGAGGATATTTAATCACGGGAATATTTTATGTTAAGTAAATTATTGTTATTCACCGACTTTTATAAGACTTTCCGTATCATCGTATGATAGTTGCATGAGCCATATATGTAAAGTTGTTTATTTATTCTATTATACAAAGTAAAGCTAATGTGGTAAAAATGTTGAGCAGCTAAGGTAGTACGTCGTATCGTATCGTTCGGCAGACTTTGTCTGATCTACGCTTATTATGTTAGATTGTGAGGTCATAGGCTAGTTGTGAATGTTTATATAGAACAGTCTGAAGAACAAAAAGCTGTCTAATTCTAAATGAATACATATATTGACCCCCGACACAATATCGTAGGAGCCGCGGTTCCCCAGGCATAACACCTACCCTGGCGGATAATCTTCCCTTTGTGGCGGTCGAGCCCGAGCCATCGTTCCCGCTACAGTGGTGACCTCCGGTCTTATGGAGGAGTACTGTGGCGACATATTATATTGTTCCCGCTACATATCCTATTACTGTGCCAATCGAATTTAGCCTAACATTGCTAATAATTAAGTTAATGAACTGGAGCTTTAATGATCATATAACGTTGGTAATAAAGTAGCATTAGACAATAACTTACACACATAAAATACACCTTTTTCTCTGAGACAAGTTAAGGGTAATTTGAAAAGTTCAGGTAAGTAAGAGTCGTGTGTTGCAATTTTCACGTTTATCACTTGCTCATATTTCTAGGAGTGACTAAAGTTTTATGGATACCTAGAGGCAATCCGGTGGTAAGAAATAAAATAAAAAGTTGATGTCACTGTCAATGTCAACTCTGATCTGTCAGAGTTCTCAAAATTGTGAAAAGTTTGTTAATGTGAAGGTGGACATATTTGGATTAAATAAATTAAATAATTAATATAATTCGTGGTTAAAATATCATGGAATCTAACGTATCCGGTGCCTCGGCATCTTCGAGAGCGACCAGATTTATGATGGAAGGGGTGGGTGCTAGAGTTATACGAGGTCCAGATTGGAAGTGGGGCAAACAGGTACACTTTTGTTTACTATTTTTTATTGCACACCATTGGACAGTGTAGGGTTTTTATGTTGTTAATGTTTATTATTTAATTTGTCATATTCTCTTTTCAGGATGGGGGCGAAGGACATGTTGGTACTGTAAGAAATTTTGAGTCCCCTGAAGAAGTAGTGGTAGTTTGGGACAATGGTACAGCTGCCAACTACAGATGTTCCGGAGCTTATGATTTGAGAATTCTCGATAGCGCTCCAACAGGTGTCAAACACGAGGGCACTATGTGTGACACTTGTAGACAGCAACCAATCTTTGGTATGTTTGTACACACTTTTGTACCCTCATCAATAAATTAAATTTGGGTTCTTCTGTAGTGTTTGCACTTACCTGGTTTCAGGAATTCGCTGGAAATGTGCTGAATGCAGTAATTATGATCTTTGCTCAGTATGTTATCATGGTGACAAGCATAATTTGCGACACAGATTTTACCGTATTAGTGCACCTGGGGCACAGAGATGCTTGGTCGAACCTCGGCGCAAAAGTAAAAAACAGGCAGTAAGAGGTATTTTCCCTGGAGCCAGAGTTGTTAGAGGGGTAAGTATGTTTAAATTGGTATCTTTAAACAAATATTATATGTTTTAAATCAGCTATTGCTGTCAGTCTATTGTACTAAATTAGGAATAAGCATGGATATCTTGTACTAGTGAGTCTCTCTATTTAGAGGCAATTTTATACACTTTGATACATTGGCATAATATTTAAAGATCACATCTCTAAATGTATGTGTAAGTGATTAATACACTGTCAGGATTACAATAAAGCTGGAAAATCACAAGATTGATAATGGTTATCATTTGTGTGGTGTTTACAGGTGGACTGGCAATGGGAAGATCAAGATGGTGGTAATGGTAGAAGAGGTAAAGTTAATGAGATTCAGGATTGGTCAGCAGCCAGTCCTCGTTCTGCTGCTTATGTTGTCTGGGACAATGGCACTAAGAACTTGTATAGAGTGGGATTTGAAGGAATGGCGGACTTAAAGGTGATATTTTGTTAAAAACTTGTTACAATAGCTTGCTTGTATGATCCATGAAAATTCCTTCAATATTATCCAGTTGAAAAATCTTAAAAAGATTTCATAAATTTTATAAATAAATTTTTTCTTATAGATATCTAAAAAAATAAGATAGGAACAGAAAGGAAAAGTAGTGAGGAAATTGTAATTAATCAATCAATATATTTTTATTTGTGAAAATAGGTTAAAATTAACCATACATACATACTCATACATATAATCACGTCTATATCCTATGGAGTGGAAATGGAGTTCTAGACTGGTCTAATCGATTTGGCATTTCTGTTAATGTTAAAAAGTGTCAGGCTATAGTAGTTGGCAGTTTCTATCAGATTAATAATATTGACATTAACACTTTGCCACTGCTGATCTTTGACGGAACTATAATTGAATTTAGTACGACTGTTAAAAACCTTGGCTTACATATTGATACCAACTTACATTGGGATTCACAGGTTGTTGCAACCAGTCGGAAAGTTTACAGTGTTCTGCATTATCTGCAACGCTTAAAACATTTTCTTCCAACAAAGACGAAGATTTTGCTTACCCATGCACTTCTTCTGCCTATAATTGATTATGCTGATGTGTGTTATCTGGATTTAACTGAAGAGCATCTCAACAAATTAGAACGTCTTCTAAACAATTGTATCAGGTTTGTTTTCTGCCTTCAGAAGTACGATCATATTTCTGAATACCGTTCTCAGCTAAAATGGCTCCCCATCCGTAACCGTAGAAATCTTCACATTTTATGTCAGCTCTATACCATTCTCAATAATCAGCTTGCCCCAGAATATCTTAAAAAAGACTTCCAACTATTAAGTTCTACTCACGAAAAAGTCCTACGTTCTTCAAATAAGTTAACTCTTGCCATCCCTTTTCACCGTACAGGTATTGCCTCCAATTCTTTCGCCGTTATGGCTGTTAGGCTCTGGAATTCACTTCCTGAGTCCATCAGGACATCCCCAAGTCGTTCTAGTTTCAAATCGCGGGTATACAGGTTTTTCTTGAGTCGCGAGGGTATTTAATATCGCCTTTTCACTCATTTCGGTAATCGCTGCACCTATTTATTTATGTATATTGTTTATCTATTGTAGTTTTTATGTATATATATTAAAATTATTTTATTTTATTTTATATTTTGTGTAGGTATAAATATATTTATTTAGTTTAACCCCACATTAAGTTCTCTGTAAGACCCAATGGTTGACTGGTAGATAATGCTTCTAGCATTAAGTCCGCCAATTGTGCTATACATTTGTATTTTGTGCAATGAAGTTTAAATAAATAAAAAATAAATAAATAAATATCCCTTGCCAGACAGAGCCAACATTCTTGATAAGACTGATAGGCCACGTTCAGCTGCTTGGCTTAATTATAGTATTGAGATTTAGTGACAGGTTGCTAGTCCATCACCTAAAAGAAGAATCCCAAAAACAATGAGCCATGTTACAGATTATTCCACTTTGATCACCCAGGTGATATAAATAAGATTCATAGAAATAATCAATTGTAATATAATAAAATTTTTATAAAGGCAGAAGTAAGTTGTTTATTACATTCTCATAGATAATTTAACCGCTGCACTAATTACCATGAAATTTTGCATACATTTAATTCAGAGTACATGTACTTAACAAATGATATTCATTTAATGTGTACAAAATGAACTTTTTCAGGTTGTCAATGATGTGAAAGGACAAAATGTTTACAAAGAACATTTGCCTTTGTTAGGAGAATTAGGGCCAGGACGCTCAGGGCCTCATGGACTTCAAGTTGGTGACCAAGTAAGTAAATAATTATTAGTCTGGGTAGTTTTCTCAATATTTCTGTTTATCATTTAGTTTTGCTTTGAAGTTAATAATATTAGAGCTAAATATGAAAATCAATGTATTTCTTAAAAGCATTCAATATTCCCTGGAGGGTTAACAAATCTGATTTCAGGAACCTAAATATAAGTAAACCATTATAAATTTCAGGTTAATGTTGACCTTGACTTGGAGATCGTACAGTCACTGCAACATGGTCACGGTGGATGGACTGATGGCATGTTTGAGTGCCTTGGCTCCACGGGGACAGTCGTCGGTATTGATGAAGATCATGACATTGTTGTTACTTATGCAAGTGGCAATAGGTGGACTTTCAACCCTGCTGTTTTAACAAAGGTAACTAACAGCTTAGGATGTAGATGAGTTGACTAATTCAGCTGTAGGATGCTAGTGAAAAATTCAGTTGTAACTTGTACTTATATCCCATTTGTCATACAGAGAATATAGGTAAAATATGTATGTAAAACTCCATCCTGGGAAAGGCTTACATTCTTCTCTTTCTCTCGTCTCTATTTGAATACCAATTCTATACATACATACATACATAAAATCACGCCTCTTTCCCGGAGGGGTAGGCAGAGACTACCTCTTTCCACTTGCCACTATCTCTGCATATTTCCTTCGCTTCATCCACATTCATAACTCTCTTCATGCAAGCTCGGCGGTTTCGGGTACTTTTGACTTGACCCTTTACCAATTCTATCATTAGCTAAGCCTAAACTATATAGCTGAACATGGCCTTCCAGTCTTTTCAACTCTGTCTACCTCATACCTCATCTTAAATGTGTGGTGGTAGGTATGCGGCGGCAACATGAGCTCGTCCCTGGCGGGCGCGGCGGGCGCGGCGGGCGGCTTCGCGGTGGGCGACCTCGTGCAGGTGTGCGCGGACCAGGAGCGAGTCAAAACTCTCCAGCGCGGACACGGCGAGTGGGCGGAGGCAATGGCACCTGTAAGGCGAATAAAGCAGAATAGCTCTTCGTTTTACCGTTTACATTGAAGGTGGCAATGAGTTAGGGGTTGTAAAGATTTAGTCTTGATGTTCAAATGTTTCGTAAGTAAGAAATATAAAAAATTTTCGCCGTGCATAATACTTAGATTTGGTACCAGATATATGACTGTATGTTTTCCAAATAAAATAAAATAAACCTTATCTAAATCGTATATACATATATATATAGATATGGTTAACCAAGTAGGGGCCAATGAAAGCTTGAATTTATTTCTAAATATCCTTATACAAAACAGTTTACTCAAACATCTCAGAACAATGAAAATATGTGATATTTTTCTAAAATTTTGATTAGGTTGACTGTACTCTAAAATTGTCTAAACCACACATTACCACTTTTCAATGTAAGCGGGGCATCAATGATTGCTTGTAGACAAATTTGCTTCTTATTTTGCTTCGCACAAACATTACACAATATATTTAATAGGCATCAAAATCAGAATTATCTACTGAAATGACTTCTTCCAGTGTATAATTCTGTTTTATACTTTAAAAGATTAGATTAGTATCAATATGTTTCCCAGAGTAAAAGAAGTATTGTGTAAGTTTTGCTCGAATTTTCTCTTTTAAATATTCTATCCTTTCCATTTTTATTTAATATGCTTTTCAAAGCGTCTATAAACAAAAGCTTCACGGTGTTTTCATTATAATATTTTGTGACGTCATTATTTATTTCTAGACCCTTGGCAAAATAGGTCGTGTACAGCAAATATACCATGATAATGATCTGAAAGTTGAAGTGTGCAATACATCGTGGACATACAATCCAAATGCAGTAACCAAGGTGGCATCATCGGATGGAAGCATCCCAGGGAACTCGTCAGGTATTCTAAAAGTTTACATGTTTATTAGGTACGCTTTTAAAGGCTACGATATAGAAGTAAAACCAATAAAGAAATTAACAGAGTGTAAAAGTGACTTTGACGTTATACTAGCTAATAACGTATATACATTTGTTAATTATTTCTAAGACACTTTTATTCTTTGCATAGCATAGAGTTCACACAAATTCGTAATAACATATTGTATTTGATTATTCGTTTATATTTTAAAGTTACAATTGAAAATACTTGCTTCGATTACGCAATATATAATTTTCATGTGCTTATCCGATGTTTATTTTTGGATAATGGAAAACCCCATTAAATGGGGTCATGAAGACATATCTTGGTGTCTCGCATGCCATATGCTTCTTTGCCTTTTTAATACTGAAAATGCCTGTCCAGCTAGCTGCTAATATTATTCTTGGAGGCTTTTTATGTCGAAAATTGCTTCATCGAAAGGCCTTTGTGGTCAAAGAAAACTATAATATTTTTGAATGCTTATACATTTACTAACATATTGATCGTTTAATGCAATAACCTAGATAAATGTGTCGACCCCTTGGCATAAAAGGAAAGCAAGGACCAGGTCGACGGATCAGGTTCGGGCTTCCACATAGCAGGCTGTTAGTCACATGATAGTTTACATTATTAGGTCGGGGAAAATGATTTCTCTATTTTTTCAATCACGATACTAACTAAATAGACAATATTGATCCCATTATTTATTAGAACTGTTGATACGAAATGACGACGGTTTGACAAGAAAAGCCGTTGAAGGAATAATAAAATATGGCATTAATGTCATGCAAATATAGGAAAAATAATGTTTAAAGTTTACGCACTTGATATTGATGCAGAAATATCTTCAGTTCTTCATTGTTTACTTAGCTGTGTTTATCAAAGTACTTGCCAAGGAATCGGGTTCGATTCCCGCTCCGACCAAAATCTTTTAATATATGTACCTAACTTATATTTATATATTTTTGCATAATTACTTCTACACTTTCCCCGACCTATATTTACTCTTAAAATTTGACATTGTCTACAAATAGCTATTTCTTTTTAGGTGAGCGCTTATCAGCTCTTCTGAAGACGTTGTTTGAATCCCACGTGACCGGAGACGCTAACGAGGAATTGGTAAAGGCGGCCGCCAACGGTGACGCAGCGCGCTGTGCCGAGATACTGGCGCGTTCTGATGGCGCCGCTGATGTCAACGGCGTCTATGGCGGCCACACCGCTTTGCAGGTAAAATTGGATGATCTTATAATATTGGGATGGTATCAAAATCGTAGTAAACTATCTAAATACACTGTAGCGGGAGCGATGATTCGAATTGTATAAAATACACTATGGCGGGCAAAATACATGAGAGCTGAGCAAATAAGCTATCTGGGGAACATACGTTTTCCCATGCCCTCTCCGCAGGGATTGGATTGAAGGCGCAGGCTAAAGAAATCTTAGCTCATTGTGGGGATATGCGTGGTAAAGGACTGAATACCGAGGATTCCGAAAATAAGGGAAGTGTCGGAAAGCGAACCCCAGGCACCGAAGTACATATAGTGGCGAGGGGGTGTCGCGCCCTGTTTGTTCGCCTCTGTTAATTTAAATAAGGGAAGTAAACCGAAGATGAGATCATATTGTACAGAATCTGTATATCATATTGCACAGAAATCCTAGACATTTTAAAATCACCTCAGAACAGATTTTTATAATATCTTGTAGAACATACACAATTATTATTCAATATTTATCCGAAAATGTTCAACTTGTGTATGATGATTATGATTAACGACGGCGTTAAATACTCTGAACCTCTATCGTAATTTGTCCTATCAGGCAGCAGCTCAAAACGGTCACGTGGAAGTGATTCGAACACTAGTGGAGCTGGGCGCGGAGGCGGACGCGGAGGACCGCGACGGCGACCGCGCGGCGCACCACGCGGCCTTCGGGGACGAGCCCGCCGCGCTGCGCGCGCTCGCAGCCGCCGGCGCAGACCTCAATGCCAGGTACCTAACCGTAACATACATACATACATACATAAACTCACGCCTCTTTCCCGGAGGGGTAGGCAGAGACTACCTCTTTCCACTTGCCACGATCCCTGCATACTTCCTTTGCTTCATCCACATTCATAACTATCTTCATGCAAGCTCGGCGGTTTCGGGCACTTTTGACCTGACCCTTCAACATAACCGTAACCTACTACATATATATGTCCACACGCGTACGCGCATTTGGAAAAACGCACCCCCACGCGCACGCATATCACAATCACTACATAGATTTTAGGGTTCCGTGCCTTAAAGGTAAATACGAGACCTTATTACTAAATCTCCGCTGTCCGTCTCTGTCACCAGACGGTATCTCCTAAACCGTGATAGCTAGAAAGGTGAAATTTTCACAAATTTTGTATTTCTCGTGCCGCTATAAAAACAAATTTAAAAAATAAAATAAGAGGCCAATATAATCAACGTGTTTTTCTCGTATATTTTACTCAATATTAATAAATACTGCAGCAACAAACATGATGATAGTATGGAATCCATCGTGCGCGAGTCCAACTCGCACTTGATCGGTTTTTTTCATACACGCTTACTATGTGTACGGCCAACCCGCTGCGTTTGGCGCTGACTTCAACGCTAAGTAAGTAACTCATGATTAAGATTAACGCACGCACATGCGAGCGCGTCTTCGTACACCCCCATCCACAGGCCGTGGCAGACCAAGTTCGCATCTTTCCACTTCCCACGTTCCTGCATACTTCTTTTGTTTAATCCACGTGGCCTATGGGGATGAGGACGTATCGTTGCTCGTTAGAGATGTGTAACTCATGAGTGATTAATTAAAAAGATATATATCCCTGAATTACGAAGAGTGATTAAATCATTTCAATGAACCATGAACATATCTTTAAATTATCTGATATACATCTTTAATCTTTATAAATATTTATGAAATGAATTAATCGTATATCAGATGTGTTGATGTATAAATTGTTTTTGCTTATTTCATAAGTTTTCAGATAGAGATTTTAAGATGTATGACGGGTTTATAAATCTTTTATTCTGGGTGATATAAAGTTTTATTTTGACTTCAAAGATTTACTTCGCGCATCTCTATAGCTCGCTATCGCTATTATAATATATGTTTATTATTTGTTATTTATATTTTGTTAAATTATCTGGGTTCTTTAATTAATAATGTACCAAATTCAAAGCTATTTTTTCTGTTGCATATAGAAATCGCCGCCGTCAAACGCCTCTCCATATAGCAGTCAACAAAGGACATTTAGGAGTCGTACGAACACTGTTGCAGCTCAGGGTACACCCCAGTCTTCAGGTAAGTGTTAGCTTAAAAGATCTAACAGACTACTAAAGTCTTTAAACTATCTTGTATGTAACTTTAAAAGTAATTTCAAAGGCATTTATTCTTATTATTATATAGCAACAATATTTGAAGCCTTGTATGCTTCAAATATTCGAATAATCTAATCTTGGAATTTTCTGCATTTGCTAATAATATGTACACATACTAACTTTGTTTAAACTTTGAATTTGCGAACGTGAAACCATCACAAGTAAAGGTTCCATCAAATCATAATTTGGGGCAAAACTAAAGAAAAAATTAAGCCAGGTTAGGCCCTAGAAGGAGATCCCCGTATGCCGACCTCCGCCAATGGTCACACAGCACCATATCTCTGTGTCGAGCGGCGGTTTCAAGAGTGTGGGCTGACGAAATCATATACATACACTATCGGCGGGCGGCCATAAAATAATAATTAAAAATAATTAACGCTTTTCTCGTGCAGATGTGGATACGTGCAAGAAACTTTGGTATTCTTTTTTGATTCTTGCAACATGTCTCACTATCTAAAGCTCAATTCCGTCGTTAAAACTTTGCAGCCGAGAGCCGAGACGCAGTTTTTATCGCGCGAAAAAAGCGATAATTTCCCGCACTACAAAAATGGCATAAATAAAGCTGAACGTAACTTTTAATATTTTGAGACTGTTGTCTAGTGTCTACTCCGTATGGGATAAAGACGTTATGTTGACCTATATAAAAAAATGAGAAAGGGTGAATCTTTCTTAGAATCGATATGATACGAAACAGTATACACAGGTTCTGTCTGAGGCAATTGTTTCATTATTATAACTATCTGAGAGATGTAGCAGAGGCAATAAGTTATACAAGTTCCGGAATTGTGTAATTAACCCTCGCCTCTCCACGCACTGTATGCCACAACGATGGTATACATACGTCCTAATGTGCCCTGTGATTTCCGCTACAGTAGAATAAGTTCACTCCGTTTCTATCTGTTGAAGAGGTCGTGTCAGTAATTCCAACAAAAGCATAAATTTTAATTTATGAACAAACCGTGCAGAGCTCGAAATAGTAAAAACAATGCATTTGTGGTTTTACTATCTTGAGTCTTCTTTCTTAACCCAGATTCTATCAAAACGATTTAATAGGTATGCAGATTTAAGTGGAAAAAATATAACCTTGATTGTTGATTTACAAAAACAATTAAGTTTAATAAAAGCTTTATGTAAACAAGGCATAATATGGCCATTCAGCTAAACTTGGCCTTTCAGTCTTTTCAAGACTGTTACCCCTTATAGGATAAATACGTGATTATATGTATGTAAAGAATACGTACGTAAATGATAATTACTATATTGTTATGTTATTCGTATACCTATTATATTTAAACAGGTTGATTTTGGTCAACTTTAGCATAATTTAATTTTGAACTTGTGGCCAAATTTGAAAGTAATAAATTTAATAACAGCCTTTATCTAATAAGATATCCGTTTAACAGAACGAACATCGTTCTGTTAGAGAAAGAAAAACGGATATCTTTTGGCCAAAATTCTCGAAAAGACTCGGTTTAGCTGGATGCATAATTTATGAAATTGAGAACATATAGTGAAAGTTCACTAGTGTATCGTCTAAAAGAAGAAACCCAAGGGACCTTTCCCTTGATGCCTTTTGTACTCTGCTCTTAAAAGTAACTGCCGACACAAACTAAGTTTTTTCCTTGCTACCAGACCAGAATACGAGCAAATTTTAATGTTAATTATTAAAATTACTAACTATTACATTTTAGTACTTAAAAGTAAAGTTATATGAAAATTATCGAGCAATTGGGAGACACGAACTAGTGTTTATTCAGACGTTGCCGTTGTCTCGAAATACGAAGCGGCGTACTGAGCTAGTTAGTTACCAAACTTGCTCTGTTCACAACTTGTTAATTCCAACGAGGCTCTCATCGAATTAGCTATTTGTTGATTTTATCTCATGTAGCGTTCCGTTGTTTTATCTGTTACAGGAGTCCGCCCTCGTAAAATTAAAATTAATTTCTCGTTTATTTCTATTGTAGCCGGAATTTCGGGTCCTCTGTAGACCACGTAAGGAACTTCCATGCAAAATTGCAAATCTCTTAACCCACCGTTTTGGACTATAATTTGAAATGTGTACAATTTTTTTATATATAGGTTTGAGTAAAGTTTATACAAAGATCCCACTTAGGTAATGCGTTCTCTCGTTAAATCAGAGTAGTCTTAAACTATACTATTTGTTTAGATGGAGTCTCGAACAATAATCCCTGCTTAGCCTGTGTTAGTGCCGACCCAGCGAACTAATTCTAGGTAAAGCCGACGATTTACCGGACGTCTTAATACTTAACTTTAATTGGCGATATCATTTTCGAATTTCATTCAAACTTCGTAATAAGCAAGTTTTTTTACATCTTCCTCGGGATTCTTTAAATTATTTTTAACAATCTATGCCAACAAAGATTTTCAGTGCTTTTATAAGACACTGAGCGTTAACACAAATGTACACCTCAATATTTTTTTCTTGAATAGGTGTAAAGAAAAAAATATGAATTACCTGTTTTGATTAAACTAGTCGCTAGAAAAAAATCTACATTGTTCCATTAGTTAGGCCAACTATTTAAGAATGGCTATGTGGTGGCATGATAGATGATAGACACAGATACCATATTGATAATACTTATTTAGAATGTTTGTTTATTTGTAAGTAAACTTGATTGCACATAAAAATAAATATACCTAATAATTTAATGTTTTTCGTGGATTCTTAAAGGATAATTTTCGAGATTTGTGAATGCATCGGGTGTAGGGATTTTAGCCGAGTCGAGTTTCGCTCTGTAATAAGTGAAGCAGCGCTCTTGGAGTTGCGGTCGCCATAATTGCCAAACTTGCTCGAACCAAGTCGCCCCGCAACCCCCTCCACTTGTCGCGCTCCATTGTTCTCATAGTATGCGTGTGTCGGATACCGTTCGCTAATGCCACTCACAGAATAGGTATTCTGATGTTATTTCTTAAAATATATACTATAATATATACTACGTTAATTTATTTTTAATGAACTCTTCTAAAGTGACAGCTTTGTCCGCGTTGTTTTGAAAATGTTTGATATCATAACGAAAGAGCTATTCATTTAAATAATTAAATAGAATGAAAATTCTAAGATCAATCTCTTTCATGCTTAGCTTTTCATGCTATCATCTGTTAATTAATTAAGGGAGAGAATACCTCCTTTAGAATTGTAAGACGTTCTTCGCTGCTAATTTATTCCCTAAAATAATGATTAAATGAAATAACTATTCCAAGAGCGTCAGGCATATTGAAGCGCAATTGGGCGTAAAGCTATTTAAATCTGAATAGGGCATTGTGAAGGCGCGTCACCTTGGTTCAGCGCCGGCGTCTCGTCCTTAATAAAGTTAGAGTGCTGTCGCTCGCGGACACCCACTCTGCCCGCCGCCCACTGCGTCCTCCGGCGTTTCTCGGAATCATCTTGAACGAGCTAAATGCCTGGCTCGCTCGTCTTTGAACACTACTGCCCCCTGTATGAACCGGGTTGTTTGTATTGTCCAACGAATGTGCCCGAATAGTTAGTTTATTGCCTACCCAGCCATTTGAAGATTCATTTGTTTGTTTGTTTGTTATACTCGTTTGTGACATACAGTAATGTCCCTGCCTTTAATTGAAAACACACTGTTTAATAGACTGCTACTTTAGGCAGAATGTTTTTAGGTAACAAACTGCATGATTTCTAATGAAATTTAGTATTTGATATTATGTAATTGTTGGCTCCTGGTTCATTTTTGTGTTTATATGTATGTCTGTCTTATTGTTTGTTTGTAAACTCTTTATTGTACATAAAAATAAATATAACAAATTACAAAAAAGTTATTGGATTAAGAAGAATATGTACAATGGCGGACTTATCCCATTTGGGATTTCTTCCAGTCAACCAAAATAAAAAGGAAAATCCATCGCATAAGCTACGACATTTTTTATAACAGTACTTATTTAGGTTTTATAAATTTTTTATCATATAATTCTTCTTATCTAAGTAAAAAAAAAAGTCTAAGTAAAGTGCACCAAGCTCAAATAATACCTATTTACCCTTACCTTGAAAATATCAAGGTTAGGTTAGGTATCGAAAATCAAAAAATAAGACACGAGGCAATTCTTAATATTTAAAATATATTTATGTTTTTGACCCTCGTTGTGTCTATTTCTTGCTTCTTTAATATATCTTATCGAATCTTTGCGAATCGACTTTTTATAATCTCGTGCGTTTATAATAAGTTTTTAGCAACATCACACACTGTAAGAACGTGAGAGACGTCGTTGTCAGTAGTCAGCAAAGACGGCTGTTACGTAAATATCGGCAAGGCGTGTTGCGAATTGGACGGAATACACGATGAGGGGTGGCGGCGTATGCCCCATTTCTACTCAGTATAAGTAACTGTATTCAACAACTTGAATAACTTTTCTGTCTGTGGTGTACGTCTGTTAGGATTTGATAGTAAAACTGACAGTAAAAGAAAACGATACGTTAGTATGATATCAAGCAAAACATAAACACGGGTTGTATTGTATATCTTTAAAAAAATTTCGATAAATAATTATGCCTTAACGATTAGTGGTAGCTTCACAAAAACCCAAAAGAATTTTCATCTAGGTATTATTAAAAAGGGTGTTCTTTCTTTTGCATTTCAGAGACTAGGTTAATAATAAATTAACGGACCATAAAAAAGTCTGAACAGCTTTTAAATCCCCGAACACAACACGAACGATACGACACAGTCAATATTGGTATAGCCCCATTAAAATCTAATTTGTGTTAAATTTTACGAGCCCACTTTTAGTGTTGAAGATTTTCTTTTGCATTTGCTGTATTCAAGCGGAAAATCCTATTTTATTGACGCAAACGGTTTTGGATATCCATACCAAGTAAGTGTCAAATTCAGTTTAATAGTATTGACTAGACAAAAATTGAGGCGCGTAAATTATCGAATCGTTGTTTGTTATTGTTAGTTATCTAGCTTGTAGGGTGACCGAGTTGTACAATCTGCGTTGAAATTATTCTGAGTTTTTAATAGCGGAGCATAGATTAAAGTTGAGAATTAGTGGCACCTAAGATTTTTACCTTGTGAATTCGTGAACATAGCCGCCGTTTTAACATTTATTTTTACAAGCTTTTATTAAGTTGAAGCAGTTTCCAAGATTTCAATTACTATACCTCAAAAAAGTATGAACGTTAAATACTTCATTATATATAAAATTTCCATGCGAACGAAGTCGCGGGCGGCCTCTAGTAAATAATAATAAACTGTAATTATAACGTATCAGTTATAGTCCTGAATTAAAAAAACTTTTCAGTTATTTCACGTTGAAAATGTTCAGTATTACATTAGGTATGTATTAATACAAAAACATTTGTTGTCGCTGGTTTTAAGAGATTAACATTCATCAATTTGCTGGGGTCATCAATAAACGTACGGGAACAAAAAATTATAATATTATGTCTACTTCTTGGTGTATAGCATCAACCGAAGCAACAGTATTTATTGAAATTTGGCATAAGTATATTTATATTGAGAAAATTATCATGCGTTTTACAAAGTGAGTGTAAAAAATGTTAAGAATACACTTTCGATTTAAACAATTTTACAGTCAGGTTCACTTCTAACATTCAAGTTTTATGTTTGTTTGTAGCCATAATATCGGCGAGGCATGAGTATACCGCGAAACGGAAATTCGCAGCCCTTCTATTTCTGGTTATGCGCCGATTTATATTCTGCGCCCACTCGCCGCCTGAGAAATCTCATGTTGGAGGTGCTCTTTCAATTTGAATCGGAACACTCCGATCGGGGAATAATGTATTTCGATATCGACCCTCGGTTCGGAACGGATCCTCCTGTTTATCGCCGCTCTCATTTATTCGGGCGTCGTCGCGCTTTTATTTTTTTAACACAAACTCTATGTCGCATTGTTTATTCGATGCGCGATAGTATTAGCGGGGTCTTTGTTTTGAGACGCAGCCAGATTGTGACGCTTTGGCAAAAGGATAATTGAATTGTCACAACGCACTACCATACTTGTACTTTTTCATGAAAATCTTACATATATTTTATTTTTTATTTCTTTATAAAATAAAAGAGGCTTTATGGGGTTGGTTTATTCACATTTTACATCCGGCCGAGCAATTTTGAATATGAAACGTCCATTTTAAAACGCCTTACAAAAAAGGGGACCTGTATGTATATTATGCTTAGATGAATCCATCCAATCCATCCATACATAACCTTTTTATTCCTTTTGTTGTAGACAGGGCTAATACATACTTTTAAAGAGTCGAAAGCCACGTTTACGTGGATGGCTTAATGATGGAATTCAGATTAAGATCTCTTGTGATGACTATCTAAACAAGACTTTCAGGACTATTCATAAATACGAGACAAATTAATTGATTGAGCTAGCCCCAAAGAAAGTTCGAGACTTGTAATATACCTAGGCTTTCCTTTCTGTATATTCCAACGTTAATGGATTTCGGAATTCGAAAAAAATCTCATTTAATTTTAGTGGTTGTATGTTTAAATTGTTTTTTTAGTAGGTTGATAAATGAAAATATTCCTTAAAACATATCGTTCCCTTTTCGGATCGTTCATGCGGCTTTTATTTAAATTCCATCCATTTCACACGTCTCTTTGTTGGGTATCGGATCGGATACTGTTACTTCGGATCTATTGCAAAGAGAGTACAATTTTGCAATACTTATTGACTTTGACCTTTTCTATTTTAATAAAAATAAAAGTGTCACATCTTGAATCGATGAAATGCATTTAATATGCGTAACGTTTATTGCATATGCATTTTGCGATATCCTATCCTTTTATCGGTTAGTTAGATTATTTTTTTATTAATTAGATGTTCTTTTGTATGCGTTTTTATCTAGCCACATCAATCAAGTCACATGCTTTTGGGTTCCATCCCCAGTCTGGTTGAGATGGTAAACAAACAGCACAAACACAAACAGAAAGCGCCTAGTCGGGTGAGGTTCAAGGCTCAGGTGGTTAGGCTTTTTCTGGCCCAGAATAACTTGTGAAAATTGTTGTTTCAGATATTTAATGTATGTAATGTATTTTTATTATGTTACAATATATATAGTTAGAATGTAGTTTATTATATAGATACATATGTAGATTTCTCTGATAATTAACACAAACTTAATTTATCTGCTTAACCCAAAAAAGTCCGCCCATTGTATCAACATTGTTTGTATAATAAGTTTAAATAAATAAATAAAAACTTTCTGAACAAAGTTGTTGTTGTAAAATATATATGCAGCAGTAACATAGTTTACGGCTCAGACTATAAGTATGTATATATAAAAGGTACAGTTTCGTAATAGTTCAGGAATTGGTACTTTGTCAGATTATTTGCAACGGATGGTATGGTTTTGTCATATGTTGCGGTCATTCGAATCATAACTGATGCGGTCGGTGGCCACTGACTATTCATCGGAGCCATTGCGTTTGATGCTGTTAGTAAACCTTACGTTTAATTGTGGCTTTGTATTTTGCATTTAGTGTCACGTTAATACAAATATTTAGATCTTCTATTAAAAATGTAAAAGGGTTGATGATAACGATGGCGTGATTTCTATAACTTCGTATTCGAGACGCAATAACAATAGAACAACTTAAAACAGAAAAAAGATATTAGAAACATTAATATAATATTAGTCTAAAGTCAATTTAAAAGTCTGGTTATTCCATACACTACACAAGTAAAAGGGTCACTTCGTGTCTAGTAAGTTGTTACAAAGCATCCCTATACTTGGATGTTCTTCTTTACAAAGTAACATCGTCTAATCGCAAGGAAGAACTACGACTAAGCAGTCCTCTTTGTCGAACTATCGAAGCAAACACTGAACTGTAGACTGCCATATTGTAGAAATTGCGCGCTATTGTGTTCTTACAAGAAAGATTTTGTTGAAATAGGTTTCACAGTCTACAGTGTTATCTAAAGGTCATTTTATAAATGCCTGTATTATGTAATATATTTTTGAAATTCAAATATGAATATTTATTGTACAGTTTTACTTGAATTGAATTCATACGAATTAAATTCCACATGCATATATAATTTCTGCTGCTAAAAGCCAACTACTACCAGTCAACGATTAAGTCTAATAAAAAACGTTATTGTGTGGTATTCTGTTGTTTGTAACAAAAAATAAATAAATAAAGGAAAGGGCTAGTTGGTTTGTTGCCTCATCTAGCATTCGACTCGCGATACGGATATCCTGCGGCCCCTTAACCCGCGCCCTATTTCTCCTATTCCGAGGACTATTTACGTCGTTTTGTTTGATAATCTGCTATTGTTTCGTGGGTCTGCATGGCGTCCCTGTGAGAATTATGCGAGCTATCTATTGGAAACGTGAACGGCGTGTGAATGTGTAATGAATAAATAATTCATACTTGTTTGAGATGTGGCAGATAGATTTCAAAGCTTTAAGTTCGTGTACTTTCGCTTCTGTGATTGTTTTGCAAATTAACCTTGTTAATCATTTAATATTTGATTAAATTTGGGAGGTATGGTTCCAGCACCAATAGAAAAAAGCATAAGACCACTCCATTTCTCTCCTATGGATGTCGTAAAAGGCGACTAAGGGGTAGGCTTATAAACTTGGGATTCTTCTTTTAGGCGATGGGCTGGCAACCTGTTACTATTTGAATCTCAAATCAATCTTAAAGCCAAATAGCTGAACATAGCCTGCCAGTCTTTTCAAGACTGTTGGCTCTGTCTACCCCGCAAGGGATATAGACGTGATTAAATGTATATATGTATTTGATTAAAATTCTTCGTGGGTTGAATTAGCAAGCGGGTTGTAAGTTATATACAATAGTCACTTAATCTGGTATTGTTAGTTGCAATATCTAAGCCCTAACGGTACCTGTTGCATTAAAACGGCACTATCATTACTAGAAATGCAGTTTCCAGAAAGAGTTAATTGGTAAACCAATTTATGTTGAAATAGATAGATACTATCAAAAAAGCATCACGCTTCTTATAGTTACACCAGTTAGGTACAACGGTTTTTGTTATATCCCCTTATAAACTGTCTGAAAATGTGAAACGGCCATACGATTCATGAAGCCATTTCATTTCCTTTTATACGCCTATTTGTATTCTCTCTTTAGCTGCGGTCACAGAAATCTTTATACAGTAATGGCCTTTCAATTTGAATTGAAACGGCCGAATTGAGAAATAAATTATTATGAAAGTATTTTTTTTATAATAACTACATTTATTACTCTTGTAAATTTTCTCTTACAAAATCATTATTAAAAAGTAGTTTTAAGTAAATAATGTTAAAAACATTCGTACAAAATGAATTAATTTAGCAAGACCTTTTTGTTACCTGTGGTTCAGAGGAAAGGACACTACCACCAAACATGTCATCAAATTAATTGGTGTTTCCTTTTAAGCACAATGCGAGTACACATATCGCTTTGCAGTCATCTTGTTATGTCGTCAACAATCGACAAAATAACATCTTACTAATATTAGAAATGCGAAAGTTTCCGCGGGATTAACGAAATCGCGGGCGGCCTCTAATATATAATAAAAATGCTTTATATTTGTTAGTTCTTTTCAATGATGCCCCGCGTTGCCCAGTGTAGTTAATATTGCAGCTATAGTCGTTTTATATAAGCGTTGCAATATATTGGAAGCTAGTATCGGAATGCAATTTAACTTAGCGTGGGATTACGCATTCGGTTTGTGTGTTGTGTTGGTCGAACCGCATGGCGCAATGGGGTGCGGGGCGAGGCGCGGGGCAGCTGACATTGCATTAAAAGGAAGAGCGTGACCCTCTGCGCATTACCCGGATCTAACTTAGGTTACTACTATACTTGGCTCAAGCGTCTTATGGAAATCTAATTTTCGTTAACCCTCGCAAGGAGTATACGAGACTGAAATATTGTCATTAATGTTATTATTGTTGTTTCTTTTTTAAAGAGAAAGTAAAACAAATTTGTTTAATTTATACTTGTAAATTAAAAGTAGTGTAAGTTTTAAAGTCAAATATTGCCTATATTCAAAGATCCAGTTTAATCCCGTTTAATATATATCCGGAATTTTAAGAGCGTTCAATGATCTTGCATGGTTTACCAAAGCAAAAAATCTGCAACGGCAATTCATTTTTGTGATATTTTCCAAGCGATTGGTTTAATCTTCGGGCGATACCGGTATGCGGCTTCGTTTAGAAGAGACGCCAGGCGCTTAATTTACCCGGGGCACGGTTGCGTGCCGTCGCCCGCTCCGCCGCTCGCGCCGCTCCGAGCGATCTTGCGGCGCGAGGCGTTACAGTCTGATTTATGTTATTTGCACGTAAACCGGAATTAATGGCTTTATTACTCTTCTCTGTTTGTTGATCTCCCTGCAGCTCCACTGTTTGCTCTGACTTTCCTAAGAGCGCCTTTGAAGGAGGTAAATGAAAAACACGTAATGGATGACAGTTTTCTCACCTTTCCTTTTCTATTTAACTAGTTTCTTAATAGCCTCAAGTTATAAAGATTTTCCAATGTAGCGCTTTAGAATAATTAGCTACTTATGGTTTAAAAAGAAAACTAATAGCCGGGTAATAAGTTGGCGCGAGTTTCATTATAGAACATCATAATTCTTATGTGAGTAATATCATGTGAGGCAAACATTGTAGGGTGGAGCTGCTACCTGTGAAAAATTTGCCGCTGTGCGCCGCCCCGCCCCGTTGCCGCTAGCTTAGTGTTTTATCTCGGCTTAGCGTTACGAGGATTTGTGGCTCTCTAAGTAAGGTTTTATGTCCTCGGAACGGCACAAAGTTTGCCTCCGTGATAAAAAATCTGTAAGCATAAAATGGAAGGGCTATAAAAATTTTACCATATTTTTCATACCCATCATTATCTTTAGTGTACGTTACCCATCCATATAAAATAAATAAAGTTTAATATAAATAAATAAAATTATTTATATCATATAAAATAAATAAAGTTTAATTTAAAAAATGTGATGATGTTATTTGTATTTCAATGAACATTCAGTACGTAAGCCAGGTCATAATGAATGCTACTTGAGTTAATGTTGAAAGCCTTTGTTTATCTCATGTTCCCTTACGTAAAGAGAACAAAATACGCAATAACTTTTGAATATTGGTTGAAGTAATGAATGGTCAACAATTCGAACCATGAATATTTGTCGAGAACGATGCGTCGAATATCACAGCTGGCTCTCCTAGTTCCAACCGCGCCGTAAACGCGCGTCGTAAATAACCTGCCACACTACCGCTTTATGTCTTCTGCGATGAGTGAACAATAGGATTTTGACAATTTTTACTTATATATTCGAAAACTTTACCATAACAACAAAATCCAAAAACCAGTAAAAGGTTTATGTTTGCCCATCTTAAAATTATATTATAGTTATGGCAATTTCTTTTTTATATGCTTAGATATGCTGGTCTATTTCTGAATGACTATATAAATTGATCATGTATCCACACCACCAATTTCGGTTTAACTAGTCCAAAATCAGTTGCAAGATTGGCACAAATGTTAGTATTTTTTTTAAGGAACGATCTAACAAAATAAGTTATATAGAAGTTTGTAAAAAAGGTATGCCAAAACTAGGGAACTGCGGTTTTCCACAGTGGATTCGCAATTCAATGGTATGGAATTCGGGGATAAAACGTAGCATTGTATATGGGGTACGGCGTTCGTAGCGAAGTGTTGTGTTGAGGCAGTAGAGTGGAATGCAGGCGGCACGCTGCTGGTTGTTGCGTCAGTGTTACTGGTTAGAGCTCACAGCCGCCGCAGCTATAGGTACTTCAGTCGTACGTACGGAATGCAGTCTAGCGGCTACACCTCGCAACGTTCAAATAATTGATGAGTACGATTCTACAAAATAGTATAATACTATCTGTTAATGTAGAACTGAACCCACCATATACAATTTGCTAAAATGTGAAAAATACTAAATGAAATAGTAAATTAATACATGATCATGATAAAATTTCTGCATCAGCATGTTCAAGCGTTCGAGACCCGATTTCCGGAAGTAATCAAATCTCTGTGCCGTGTGGCTCCCGGCACCAATACAAAATAGAATAGGACCACTCCATCTCTTTCCCACGGATGTCGTAAAAGGCGACTAAGGGATAGGCTTACATACTTTGGATTCTTTTTAGGCGATGGGCTAGCAACCTGTCACTATTTGAATCTCAATTCTATCATTAAGCCAAATAACTGAACGTGGCCATTCAGTCTTTTCAAGACTGTTGGCTCTGTCTATCCCGCAAGGGATATAGACGTGACTATATGTATATGTATATATGTATCGAATCTTTGGGTTGTAATGTACTTAAAAATGTATCAGCCAGCATGTTAGTGAACTACATTATTATGGCAAACACTTTATTAGTACATAGCGGATGTAAAAAAACAAATTCAATTCATCAAATCTTTACATTTCTCTGTGCACGTTTCCGGTTCTGATGCGAATTCTCTGTGTCGATTGTTTACTTCGTTAGCCGTCTATCTCGACTGTGCCCGCACACACGTATCTTCAACGAACTTAGATGATGTCATATATATACTCTAAAGTAAATATTTTCCTTCTATACGAGTTCCATGTTTGTGTATCGTCTTCAATTGAACGTAACTAAAAAAAGAAGAGTGCAACATATGCAGTTAAAAGACATTTTGAACACTACAGTCACGTATTTTTACAATTTCTTCGTTGTAACGGTAATAGGCTTTCTCTTGGCGGCTCTATGTATAAGCCACCTGTGTCCCGTGCAGGTTCGCTTCGTGCAAATTTATGAACGCTTTCAATGCTTTCAACGTGTGCCACCTGACCTGGCGGGAGACATTTCGCCGGACAAATGTCTTCTTGTCTATGTTTGTATTGGGCACTTTGTTAACGGGTTTTAGTTAAGCAATAGAAGATATGTCAAATTATTGGTATGATTCTGCATGGCCTAATGTCAAATGAAAGCGCCAAGCAACATCAGAATAATATGTTGTTTTTACGAAGATTTAGATGCTGTTATTCTCCACAAACAAACTATGGTCGTCTATCACAATCATGTCCCGATCTTTTTATAGCTTCCTGTTGGCTTCTTTCGTCGTAAACAACAAGTTTGTATGGAGTTAATGTTTTTATAAAATGAGTTTATAAAAGTGATATATTTAAGAAAAATTTAATCCGTTCCCATAAACCTATCGTTTTAAATTATCTAATATTATGCGCGGTGCTGTGATTCTCGGCTCTTTAGAATAGGAGTACTCCACATATTTCCCATAGATGTCGTAAAAGGCGACTAAGGAAAAGGCCCATAAACTTTCTTTCTTTGATTCTTGTAGACGATGGGCTTACCACCTGTCACTGCTGAATCTCAATTCAATCATTTAGCCATACAGCTGAACGTGGCCTTAATTTTTTTCAAGTCTGCTGCCTATGTCTACCTCGCCAGGGATATAGACGTGATTATATGTATGTATGTATCTAATATTTGAATAAGAAAATATTCAAATTAATATTACGAACACTTAAAAAGTGGTCTAAGTGGCCAGAGATTAAAAATCTTTTATTTTGAATAAAGATTAAATATGTCGTTAACTGAACGCCACTAAACAAATTCGTGCTATTAGGTACTGATTTAAAAATCACGATTCATACTTAATTTTTCATAAACCAACATTTGAAATTCAATCTAACATTGCGCTTAATTGCAATGGAATTCCGCTCGTACCCCGAAGTCTTTATAAAAAACTTTTTTAATATCAAGCGTTACAGGCTGTTCTTTCTATCGGGAACACCTATCAAAGACAGTGAAAACAAAGGACTTTTTATATGAAAGAATTGCAAGTAGAACTGTGTCTCTGGCGGACTGCGGACCGAATTTATAACGAAAGGTAAAATACCGACGGGGGGGACATTGTGCCGTGAGGTTTGGCCCACCCCGCCGCCGTCGCTACCTCGCTTATAGTTCTTAAGATTAAATAAATTAACATCATAATATTGTTATCTTCGTCGGTTAATTCAGTTTCGTCTTCAATTAATATCATAAATATACAGGGTTTATCCGAATATTCCGAAGCTTTGTTAAATGTATGTGATGATACACTTTTGCCAATTCTAGGATTCCTCACTTTAGACATAATAGTTAATTATTAAAACTTATAAGCGTTAGTGATGTTCTTTCATATAACTAGTTGTTGTGTATTATAAATAAGAAAAGTTCCACAAGTTTTATAGCATGTGGGAGATTAATTAAAAATAAAATTGTGTCTTTCTACATAATAATACAAAATATCTGTTTTTTTTTCTCTCGCCTTAGTATATTGCTTCCAGCCATATTCATTCGGCGTTTGAGCAAATACCTACTCTTCTTTTGGCTTTAGTCTCGGTTGCATTCTCGCCACTTAGGAGAGGAGCCCGGGGTATACCTTTGACTCCTGACCTCCGTAACCTTTGAAGGGGAACATTCCCGTATTAGATCATGATTACACATCCAGCTTCCTGAAAATGCAGGTTTTCTTACGATGATTTCCCTCACCGTAAGAACATCGGTTAGTATTAAAACGAATAAATATAAAAAAATAAAATAGTCAATTAGTACATGGCCGAGGTGAGAATCGAACCTATGTCTTTTTGCTCCACACGTATTTAACCTGGCACCTTACGAGTATCTAACAGCTGAACGTATGTATGTCTGTTCGAAGCTCAACAAAGATCCTTTTTAAAATTAAATAATTACATTAATTTGGCATTAGTTCTGAGAATTTATGATTTGGCATTAACATATAATAGCTGAACGTGGCCTATCAGTCTTTACAAGACTGTAGGCTCTGTCTACCCCGCAAGGGGTATAGACGTGATTATATGTATGTATATAATAAAAGAGTAAAAACTTTTTGTCTGTAAATTGAGTATATTTAAAAAAATATATTTATTACGATGTAAAAATTGTAACCGAGCATAAATTTGCAAAAAAAATAAATTATATTTGTATGTTTGTTTGTACACGCTAATCTCTAACTACTGAACGGATTTGAATGAAACTTTTTTTTGTTGTATAGCTCTTATGCCTTGCCAACACATGGGTATTATATATTTTGGAATCCGGTACAGCTGGTATTGAACCATAACAACTCAGCTAAACTATTTTATACTAGCTGTGCCCGCGACTTCGTCCGCGTGGAATAGTTATTTTGGGCATCATTGAAGCCCTCAAGGATGAATAATTTTCCCCGTTTTTTTTTTCACATATTCCATTATTTCTTTGCTCCTTATAGTTGCAGCGTGCATAAGAATTTTTCAATTCGAACCTGTAGTTACTGAGATAAGCGCGTTCAAACAAACAACTTTAGCGCTCGCCGTGCCGTGTGGTTCCCGGTACCAATACAAAAAAGAATAGGACCACTCCATCTCTTTCCCGTGGATGTCGTAAAAGACGACTAAGGGATAGGCTTACAAAATTGCGATCCTTTTTTTTTGGCGATGGGCTAGCAACCTGTCACTATTTGGATCTCAATTCCATCATTAAGCCGAGCAGCTGAATGTGGCCATTCAGTCTTTTCGGGACTATTGGCCCTGTCTACCCCGTAAGGGATATAGACGTGACTATATGTATGTATGTAACTTTAACGCTCGCTAATGGTTTAATCTTCAGGGTTTGCAAAACTGTTGATTCTCTTTATTCCATAAGGGATAAAAACGTGATTATGTGTATGTATGGATGTGGTATCTATTTATCATTTTCAGTTTAATATAGACAGTTAATAATCGTAACGATGGAATGGCTATATAATGGCATGGGAATATGAAACTTAAGAATTAACTATAAGTCTATTATAGGTCTATTATAGGTCTGGATAATTGTGGTTTCCACAGGTTACGCGTAAAGCGACCTACATTTAAACAGGTTTTTTATTTGGGGAACCTCCCCAAGACCTAAAGTGAGGCTACTAAGCAGCAACAACCCACATTGCGCTTTACCAGCACTTAGGTACCTAATTTTTTAAATAGAATTTGCTATGTAATTTAAACTGTAGATATCCTAACAACCGAGTATAATGTTCCTTAAAGTTTTAGGAGTAGCTGTTTAATAAATACTTACTGAAGAGTTGCGCAAAACGTTCTTAGTAGCTGAGAATTAAGCGGTTTCAGATCTTCGCTACGGCAAGGCTATTAATATTGAACAACGATGAATTTTCATCGTGTTTTATCGTTTCTTACTCGAATAAACTAAGAGCTTTACTTTGAAACCAAGCTGAGTAATAAAGATTGAAATCTTGTTTTCAGAAAAGCAAACCGCATATTCACCAAGAATGTTATACGGTATAACAGTATTGTTGAACGGTTGTAAAGGGGCCTTTATCCTAGTACTGCAGTAGCAGACGGTGCGTGAAACAAGAGCTACTAGAGAACGATTGTGAGGCTATCGTGTCTCGTGCCGTACCCGCCCAGATTTACTTTACCGAGATACGCTCCACTGTAATGTGCAACCTCTCGTATGTGCCACGTTTGTTTCCTATCTGTTTCAGTGTAACAAGCTTAAATACTACTACTACACCGCAACAGTAAAATTTTAGTTTGTGTTGATTTTGTTTGTTCATTACACATAATTTTTAATTTTATTTATTTAACTTCATTACAAATCATCTTAACGTCATTTGTGGTTTTATCCATTATTTGCTTCTACGAAATCCACATAAAGATACATTAGAGTGTAGTTTCCAGTAACCTAGTGTGAACATTAAATACCAATAAAAGTATAATAAAATAAAATAATTTGAATTTGTTGTTTTTCGCCAACAATTATATATTTATATAATTAGCCATATTTATATAATATTCATTTTATCTTCAGAACGTAGAAGTTTATAAGTATACTGAGCGTAAAGTTGTTTTGAGTATTCCCGATCTCGGGCTCGGCTCGGGCGTCGGCTAGGCGGCTGCGAGCCCCGACACCACGTCTCGGGAAATATCGCCGGAGATGCCACAAAAACTTTACCCCTGCTGTATTATTACTACGATGCTAATTAAAATAGCTACGAATAGATTACGGGCAGCTTCTGGCAGCGAGCGCTTAATGCTCTGGCTTTACGACGTCACGCTTTATGCTCTCTCATTAGCGCCGTCTCCTAACTCACTCCGTTTTTATGGATACACATTTTCTTTCAACTTCCTTTTTTGTTTGATTAGTTTTGGGGAAAATTGTTCTTTTTGTTTATGTTATTTTCGTCAATCTAATAATACTTATGGTTATTACTGATTTCGAGATAAAAGTTTCACAAAATTAAGTCTCGTTCTTGGTTTAATCCATATTTGTAGCTGATCTTTGACTTTAACATGGATTTTTTTCTTGCTTTATAACTAATTACGAGAATGGTTATGATTTTCTTATCGCTTTTGTAGAATTATTACATAGGATGTGTGCTGTATAGTGACTGGTGAAGGGAAAAATGACCAGACGGTGCACTGTAAAAAGATCTATTATTTTCCACCTTCGAAAGTTAAACTAATGAAATATGATAATTTAAAATGCGGGATTAGTACAATTATTGTTTGTTATTTTAGAAATTTTAAACACCGTTGTTTTAGAAATTTTAAACATAAACATTTTAAACATCGTGCCACGATCGCACATGCGGATAGCGGAGAAACACATGATATACCGGCCGCAGGGTCGGCCCGGATGGCGCGAGGGCGGATACAAATTAAAACATTAACAATAGGTAATCCCGGGTGGCTAACGAGCGGCTATCGCCATTATCACCCGCCTATGACACTGGATAATTTTATTGTTATTATCGTAGTGTGTCCACCCGCCACCCTTGTAATTACAGCGGTATAATTTCATTTCTTCTTTGTGATTCATTCGACTTAAATGTACGGTTCGTGTTATATATTTTGAAAGTTGTGCATATATTGTTTTGTTGTGTTATATTATTTACTAGCTGTGCCCGCAACTTTGTCCGCGTGGAATGGTTATTTAGAGCATCATTAAAGTCCTCAAGGATGAATAATGATTTTTTTTTCACATATGCTATTATTTCTATGCTCCTTAACGTTGCAGCGTGATGTTATATAGCCTGAAGCCGTCCTCTTTAAATGGTCTATTCAACGCAAAAAGAATTTTTCAATTCGAACCAGTAGTTCCTAGGCCAAAAGCCAAAGACTGAAAAACGAATTGGATAAAATCAAATTAACGATTACAGCAGTAAGAACTTCTTTTTTTTTGCGATTATAAAAAGTATTTTATTGTTCCGCTGAAGTAGTATCGGAGGTCCTGACCTCGTTTTCACGTGTAACTACTACTGTTCTAACATAGTACAAGTTTCGGGCACACGTAACGTTGCCTTTTCGCAACAATTCTCACTGAAAGCTGGTGCCGGCCGCTGTAGCCGCCCCCTTGCCGCAAACTCACACCCTATTGTGTTCTCTTCTACCCATAATACTTATAAAGGGTAAAACTTATTTTAGGTTTACATTCAAATTCGACACGTGTTTGACGCGTTATTTAAATTTTTCACGTTATGTACTTCTTACAATTTTAATATCCAAGCGCCAAAATGGTCGACCTTCTAACAACAACAATGTATATTGATTAAAAATCAATACCGTATTACATAATATTAACAAATTATTTAAGTTTTATTAAATTCCATTTTTATCATGTTTGTGTTATATCAGTGATAGAAAAAGCAGTTGGTATCTATTTTCCACAACCCTAACCTTTCCGCTTAACTGTGAGTTTGTTTATTTCAGGAGCCTGGCTCGTAAACTTTAGCAGGCTTACACTAAATTTAAGCAGCACTTCTTTATTTTCTCCAGAAATTCTTTTCGGAATTATCTTAGAAGCACTTGTTGGTGCTTGTTGTTTGTGGTAGAATTATTGATTAGGAAAAAGGCTTCCAGAAAAAATAAATATTTGAACTGTTATATCTCGTCTCACAGCTTTCACTCATATGCACACATATTGTTTAGTCGTGTTGTTTCCGGATGACCATAGGACCACCATCTCTTCTTTTACACGATGAAAGCTGTTGAGAGAAAGAAGAAAAAGCAAACAATAAATTCAAGTTCATTAAAAAAATCCATGACTGTTTTTGATAGGCAGAATCAATGGAATCGCCACATTTTTACCAATCATTTACTTGATGATTACCTATAACGGTACGTCTAAATAATAAAGCCAAGATGCAATTGATAATACTCTAAGATGAGAGAAATAGATAAATAAGCTTTATCCCATAAATCTCAAGAGATTGAATCCTTTAGTGCGGTGTTGTGAGCGATCCTTCCACAAGATAGCGACCGCTTAGCCGTCGCTCGCCCGTAGGTGCTTAATTTACTACCACGCCAACGCCACGAACACGCTTCACATACAAACCGTTATTGCCAACTTGAAAGCAAGAATGCGGTACACATTTTCCTTTATATCTCTTGAATTTAAGTATTTCTTACTCTATTTTCTTTATACGTTTCGTTTCAACAGTAACCTTTATAGCTTTTATCTCAAAGGTACAAATAGTACTTGCATAGTTCTACGTCCGAGTTCTCAAAGCAATTGCCGAGAAACTTATTTTTGCTCGAAACAATTAAAAACAGGGAGAATACGGAAACTCTTTAAAATTTTACAACACAAACAAAACACGAAGGCGATTAGTAAACGAACGTGTTTACTCCTTAAAGCACAACACACACAGGGTGCGGGCACGGATGTATTTGTATGTATGATAACACAAAAGATGCGGGTGTGAATGGACTACGATTCAAAGCGCCTAATCTCGATATCGTAGGAACATACAGCTTAGTTTCAAATTTTTCATAGACTCTAGTTGAAGTAGTTAAATTGGATCATTACGATATTTCAATTTTTTATGTGGAAAACAGATATTATTATTTTAATATATTGATCTCATGTTTATGTGTTCACGTTTCGTGGCGTGATTTCTTCGAGATTGCCGTAATATATCCAAAAACCAGATGTCAGAAGTGTGACAAAAAACCAATAAAGAAGTTTATGAAAATTCTTTCTGTAGTTTAAGAAATAATATTGCTGTTTCAATATTTATAATAACTTGTACAATTAGTACAATTGAGTATAATTTTTCATATTCCACACTATTAACAAAGAGAAAAGTAACGTCTTAATAAAAGTAATCATTTTTCAGCTCGTGATCTTACTTTAAACTTGCATTAAAGTGCTCGTATGTAGGGTTTATATAGAAACGACACTTTGATTACACCTGAGCCAGAGTCGCGTGCGATCGTTTTGTCACGTCTTCGAGAGGGTTATGCAGTAAAAAGGAGAGGGCATTTTTCATGACTTTTCCACGCGGATGCATTTTGCCTCTTTACTTCAATGGGTTTCGAGTACCTAACCTTTGCGGCTGAGTTATACCAAAGTGCTTTCGTTTCCACGCTCTCACTTAAAAAGCTTTAATTCGTGACTTCTCCGAAATATTCTTTTTATTCGTTCAGAGGTTAAAAAAATCTGTGTTAAGTTCTGTTAAAATACGTGAATGTGGTTCCAACTTCCTGACTTAATTACTTTCAAGAGCGAATATAACTTGGTAATATAAGCAATTAGAAACTTATTTGACGCTGCCGGTCCGCCTGTTCGGCCCCGGGCACAGGAATCGTGAGCGGGATGAGCCATTACGTGCTTTCGCGGAACTTTTCCTTTTAAAAGTCGTCTCTTACTCTTTTAAAACTTATTATATTGGATAATTCAGCTGAAAATATGAATATGATGGTCACAACTTTAGTAATTTAAACTCAGCGGGAAAAATTACGCCAATTACACATAAAATATGGTCTTTGTGGGCGTTCAGTTTAGATAAGGTAATTTTAATTAGGTACTGTAATTCATTGTGAAATTATTCACAGAAATTGGCACAAGATAAGAGACCGCTGTGATTACAATAGGATATTTTATTTTTTGTGAATAAGAAATTATAAATTAGTTGACGACTGCAACTCCGTTTGCGTTTTATTGAAAATACGAAGGTTAAGGTTATTAAATTTACTCAAATTTCGGTATATAATACAGAGTAGCTGGTCCCTTTGACTTCTACATCACATGATCCAGTTCTTCCATTTTTTTTTTTGGCCAAAAGAAAATGCTCATCAGGTTGAACGAATTTTGTCAAGATGTCTTTTCCATAATTCGGATGATTTAGCTGGTCTATAATGGTTCTGCATCAGGTGCTCCAGATCATCGATTTTTATACGCTAACAGTAAATGCTCATCAGGTTGAACAAATTTTGTTAAGACGTCATTTCGATATTTCCTATAGTTTAGCTGATTTGTTATGGTTCGATATCATCTGTACCAGATTCCAAAATAAATTCGGTTGCTCAACATAAATAAATAAATGCTCGGTTACTATTTTATACATACATACATATAAGCCAGGCTCCTGAAATAAACAAACTCACAGTTAAGCGGAAAGGTTAGGGTTGTGGAAAATAGATACCAACTCTTTTTCAATCACTGATATAACACAAAAATTTGTTAATATTATGTAATACGGTATTGACATACATACATACATACATACATATAATCACGTCTATACTATTTTTTACAAATATACTCAACTAGAGGCCGCTCGCGACTTCGTCCGTATGGAAACCCTATCAATCCCGCGGGAATTCTGGCCTAAAAAGTAGCCTATGTGTTATTCTGGGTCTTCAGCTACTCATACCAAATTTCATCGTTATCGGTTCAGTAGTTTTTGCGTGAAAGAGTAACAAACATACTCACAATCTTTCGCATTTATAATATTAGTAGGATGTACAAAATTGACTTACTGTTTTATTACCTATATGTATTGATGATCTTATATAAAATAAAATAGGTTGTTTTATTGGGCTATATTGAAAAGTATTCGAACTTGGTACGTACTTTTTACGCGAAGATGTTTTATTAAATAGGTTAGGATATTTTTTAATGTACTTTTTCTTTATTTTAACGTATGCAGGGATCATGGCAAGTTTAAAAATATAGTTTGTTTGTTTGTTTGTTAACTTTTTATTGCATATAAAAATAAATATTACAAATTACAAAACAGTTAATGGCGAACTAATTCTAATTAGGATTTCTTCCACTCAACCAAAATATAAAGGGAAATCAAAAATTAAAAAAAAGCAGCGCACATTAAAAGCATTGAGGATGCGTTATAATAACTAATGAATGATAAACATACATAGATAAAATATACATATATAAACTTACACAAATATGAGTACACTCAATTGTTAGATGCATCAGAAAACAGTCTTTTGATTAGTGTTCTAAAAGAACTTAGGTCTTATAGTACTTTAAACTTATAGTCTTTGCCTTCTTCAGGAAAAAGGCATGATTTATTTATTTTTCACTGTGGTCGAAATACATTAATAATTAAACAATGCAACGAATTAAGTAAGTAAGTTTAACAAACCGCCAGTTTCAATTAAGCATTCTTGCTTAAACTTATTCACATAATGACCATTAAAGTTTTGGAGAAACTGTTAACAATCTAAGATTGAACATTTGTCTCTGTGAGTTAAATAGTAGACAGTCTGTATTCGCCCGGTGTTTGAAGTTTGTTGTCGCAAGTCGCAATCGCAACTATAAGTAGCAGCTACCGATACGTAGATACAGGGCGCCCGATGTGCACGGCTTTGCCTATTTACACAAATTAGAAATAATATAGAAGGATTACTAACAATGATCGGTCACGTCTCCCCGTCATTGCCTTTATACAAAAATGCAATGTTCTCAATGTTAGTTTTGTCTATTAGTAAACGAGGCTTGCATGCTAGCTCTGCTGGAAAAAAATTACGCGATAAGGTCCCCTTTTGTGCATCTCTTTATTAATTCATCAAATTATTTTGCTAATGATTACAATAATAAAAAATTAATATCACATCTTTTTTCTTTATTCGAAAGAAAGAGCTACGTTTTGTTGCAATAGGTACTATAGAATTAAAAATTAAATACAAATAGAGGTTTCAATGAAGGCGTCCGGTGTCTTTTAACCAAGTAGGACAGACTTTGCTACCAATTCTGAAAGTGCATTACAAGGGTGTTTATTCCGAGTAGCAAATCTGTATTATTTTTATTTTATGACCACTTGTATTACCAATTATGCAAAGCGTCTTCCGCGTTGCGGAGCGCGGGGGAAAGTCGTAGGGCGGGAGCGGTCGCTGTCGCGCTCTTTCCTCACTCGTAGCGAAATAACGACCTCAATTTGCATAACAATGCTCGTCACCCCTTATACCCCACCAGCGGCTTTCGCAGGCCATGAGGCTGTGTCCCACCGGACCCAACACCTTTTTTTTTTTAAATCCGTCCAGCATCATTAAATATCCGTTTAATATAGCCATGGCGTTGCTTTAACTTCAAAAAAAAAAAAAAGAAATGCCGTGAATTATATATCAATAAATCAAATGTAGTTTTCAGAGCGCTTAATAACGGCGTAGGTACATATATCAAGTGTGCTCCGGTCAGAAGATGTGCTACGACTTACGCCCATAGCACCGCACAGTTATGGCGCGCTCGTAACTTCTTCGTGAAACTTTTCGTTTTAATTGAATCAAAGTTTTCGGCTTTTTGCGGCGAGCGTGCCAGCCACGCACGCTATCCAAACTTTCTTTATTAAATTATTGGGAGTTCAGAAACGTTCGCCTTTGAACGCGAATTCTGAAACAAAATTGGGGATGGTCGCGAGTTACAGAAAAATATTTATTCTCAAAGGACTGAGTCGGGAATCAATGAACCATAGCAAAGTTCTGAAGTCTTAAATATGTGATGAATAGATTTTATTTACGAAACTTGTGTTAGCTAAACGGAACTGAATTACTGGAAACTATTCACAATCCGTCGAATAAACATTATAAAGATATACGATTCTCCTTGCCAACGACTAAGGCTTTCGTTCGGAGCATTGTTTTGCGGCGGCTTTATCTGACGCGGAACGAGTTGTCGTTTCAGTAATTTATAGATCTTTCTCCGCCCCGGGCTCGGAGTAACGATTGGGCCAAGGAGCTAGTCTTCTGGAGTTCGCCGGTCCCTGTCTGAATGCTATTAACGGTCACGTAATAAACTGCTGACTCCTCACGTCCCGGATTTAAATTTGAGTAAATATCGCCGGCCGTCGTCCAATTGTATTGTCTATTGTTTGCTTTAGGTTATTTTGAATTCGTTTGGGATTAAGGGATATTTAGTATGCTTTTGTTAGTTGAACTACCTACTTACACATCTTAAAAAAGCTCGCCATATCTCCATGAAATATTTTTAATCTTCATGTTTATTTCTCCATCTTTGAAAAGAAATACTTTGCTTTCTGAATCACTGAAAAACTTAAATACCATCTTTATCCACAACGAAGCTATGGGTTGCCTGATGTCAAAAAGAAAGTGCGCTTGTATTTTTTTGCTATTTATGTTATTAAATTTGTGTGCTTCGAAAAAAGTAAGTACCTATTAGGCAATTTCAATTATATGTGATATTTAGTTGTTATTTTTACACCAAAACTTAAATAAATAACGACATAATTTCTCACTAGCACGCACGCGTCTCATCCGATCATGAAGGATATTGGAGATTTACCTAAGTACGCGGATTCAGGAAAGATTTTGTGTCGAAGCTCTCGTATTGAATGGAAGAGTCACATACAATACCCGTTCCGTCTTTTGGTAATAGTTCTTTTGTCATATATCATTTATCATGTCTTGATATTTTCCTGGAGTTCCGAGCTCCCAGGTCGGTAACACGTCTATTAAATTGCCAATGGTCCTCCTTCCTGAATCGCCTTGGAGTCAAGGTTTTCCGTAAATAATTTTTGAAAGATTTCATATATATATATATATTATATTTAAAGACAAAGTTACTTTTACAAAGATAACAAACAGTTTGTTCTCTGTAAGTACAGTAAGGTTGTAATAAAGATAAAAACTCAGTTAAACCTCCTGTTTATACCTTTATCTGCTCCTGTAACAATTGTTACTTCTGTCGTTGAAGTTTAATGGTAATGCTACAATTCAGTATTCGCCCCTAGGCCCTGTCGTGACTCTTATCGGTTGTTCATAAGTGGTAATATAATAAATAAATTTTTTATTGTATGCAGATTATTGTTATTTTACGCAATTAGATTTGAGCACATGCGCTACTGATTCAGATATTTTGTCATTGATTCCATTCGGATCAGTATCAAGTTTCGAAACCGTATAATAATTTTGTTAGAATTAAAATCGAGAAGAAAGATTTTTGATTATTCCTTCTTTTAAAAATTATCAGAGCTGAACTCAGATATGATAAGACACAATAAGCAGTATCAGTTTGTTTACAAATATGAGGACATTTTTGGTGCTGTAACTCACAAAGATCAAAATTTTGCAAAAAATATCCAAACCTTTTAAAAAGTACAGTCATGTCGGGCCACTGTTCTCTAAGGTAGGCAACATTACCCTCGTAAAAAGCAACAACGATATAGTTAACGGGAGTGTAAGTGCTGCCGGCAGGTACGGTGGCGTGATGACAGTACTATGGCTCCCAGCGGCCCTCTTCTGCGATCCTCGTAAATTGCGAATATTAGATTATAAGTACGGAGTGCGACCAGTGCGGCGCGGGGGCCATCAACCCAATATCGAACTCGTGCGCTTGGAATACTCGGTCGTGATCTGAATCTGCTTTTCACTTATTCCCCATTGTACTGTTCACAACAGCATCGGTGCTGGCTTACAAATCATGTATTAGAGAACACTATTTGTTAATTAAACCTTTTGTGCCGTAGAAATGCCTGTATCAATAAATAGTGAAAAATATTCTACTATCGGGAAAGGGCCTTCTCGATCGCTTTTTTTGTGAAATTAAGAAAACTGCTATTAAAACCGGAATTAATTTTCCGCGGTGATTAATGAAACGTTGTACTTGTAACATTAATACACAATCCAAACAAGTTAAGCTTTGAGGTAATATCGCTGGCTTAGTAAGCGTAGTGTTCCGTAATTCCTTCTTTATAGTGATGATCGCAATAACAACAGCTGTGCCGTGTTGGTTTTCCATTCCTCGCGCCGTTACGGCTTCATTAGACCAGCGGTGGGGCGAGCGAATACTCACCATAATTTAAAGAGAGCACGGAGTAAAAATTTCGTATAATCTGTACACTAGTGTACACCCCCCTGATGTCAACCACAACTTATACAAAAATGTATTTGATATCTTTTGGGGGTTAAAGTGTTTGTTGCCGCGATTAATTGTGTGCGCAATTCATTTTAATCATAAAGTACCACATTTGATTTTAAATTATATTCATTCAAATCTTGTATTTTATGATAAAAATAAATTGTGTACTTAAATGTCTGTACATATATGTCAATTCTTAATTTTGTGGTTAAACCGCATATGTTTCCTTTCTCTGTCGACAGTCATTAAAACTCTTAATATCTCTACAACTCAACTGCTTGCTGTTAAATTTTAAGTTACTTAAGTTTCAAGCCTGTATGATCTTTTGTACGTACAAAGGGTCTGACAGATGTGGAATTAGTATTTTCGTCTCCTGAAAAGTAGAATACTAATCGGTACCTACCTATACCGGTGAACAAGTATTCGAAGTTCCATGTCATGTTTATCATATTTCTGTGTCGTGTGCAAAGGTTATTATTACCATCAACAGATATAATGTGTCACGTAACGTGTTACATAGGTATGTAAAGCTATTATGACATTTGATATAGATTTTGTTTTTTGTCAATAAATATGTACATAAACTAAAAGGATTATTTGTTTTGTAACATCCGAAGTATTATTCACTATTAAAAGTCAAATTGACCTTACTTTCGCATTGTTTAAACAGTAGAGAAAAGCCGATGGTAGAGGTCCGCCCGGGCCGGGCCGCCCCTACCGACCTTTGCGAGCCGCGCCATGTAATTACTCGGGGACTATGGGAAATAGCTCACCGGGCGCGAAAGCACTTTTGTATTATTACAGTAAATTAATGCAGATAAAAAATATTAAAGGACCAAGAAAGTGTAGGTATTTTATGAAAATCAAATATAGTATGGTATTCTGAAATTAATTTAAAGGTCACAATTAACTTATTACCTACATATACTGGTAAAACATCAGATAAATATATTTTTAACAAAAATCTACAAATAAAACATTTGCATTAATTAAAACAATATTTAAACCAAGTCAATGGAACTTTTATAATATGGAGGCGCTTCTTAGGAGGATACTTCAACACACAAGCTTTTATGATTTAAGAGAAGGAAATATCTTTCGCAAACTTCTCCACGAATGCATAGATTACATATTGCACGTTCCCCCGAATGTAACAACTGGAAGTTATCATCATATCTGAGTTGGAAAGTTTTGCAAAGACAAATTGAAGCGGAGGTGGTAAATAAAGTTTTACGATACGCGCGGTTATCAGAAGAGAGCGTCGAGGCGGAGCCGCGAGCGGAACTGCTATTTATCTAGCTGCGGAGTTGAGTATCATTATGTTCGTAGCATGCCGTGCTTAGTTGCTGTCGTATTGTAGCGTGTTACAGTCGTTAGCTGCTACGAAATCGTAGTCTACGAAATAGTGGCACTCTACGAAATCGTCGTCTGTCGTTTTATAAATCAAGATTTTAAAATGCGTGTTTATTTGCCAACAGTCTTGAGAACACTGAAATGCTATGGTCAGCTGTATGGCACAATGATTTGAATAGTGACAGGTTGCTAGACCATCTCCTAAAACAAGAATCCCAGTTTATGAGCTTTTCCCTTTGTCGCCTTTTACGACATCCATGGGAAATATGGGGCGGTAGGTCCGCCTTCTAAAGTTCCGGGAACCACATGGCACTTAAATTTGATCAATGCTGTAATTCATAATTATTACGTTCCAGGTTTGGAAAGAAAAAAATTGGTAAATGGTATAAGATTGTCACTGGTTTGCCGTTATAAGAGACTTTTTGGAGCTCACTAAGCACATGCTTTTAATTTACTTTCAAGACCGAGTGCTGTATCGCTGGCAAGCCTTATCATGCATTTCGAACGTATCTGAATACACATCATGATTCCGTATTGGCCTTGGGTTATTCATGCAAAACTAACGTATACGTATGTGTTATGCGCGGATCAAAGTTCAAAGCGACGCTAAGTCGTGATGTGAAGTATCTTTTAAAATTCTTTTTATATGCAACAACCTGGGAAAAGTTCCACTTAGTTTCGTCCGTCGCCGTACCGTCCCTAAGTAAGAACTACGCGAGTGGTTGAAAAGTCCAGGGATGCTTTTAAGATGTTTCCATAATAAATGTCTGCCGCAGAGCTACCCTCTTCTCTTGTGGAATGTTTTAATAAAATATATTCAAAATTAATATTTCTTAGTAAGTTTTATACAATTTCAATTGAAACATTGTAGTAAAAATATTTTGTTATTTGCTAAGCTATTTTTAATAACAGGTATTTTTTTCCTGAACGGTGTCTCAATTTAAAATTTACATTAAATGAACATTTTCATTTTGGAATGCTCTTCTATAATTGATAAACTACTTTTTGCAGACTTTAGACGATCTCCAAGATCAAAACTCTTCATCATGAAGTCCACTTTTCTTTGGTAGGAATGTTATTTTCTCGTAAATAAGATACTTGTGAAAATCTTGCTGCTGTGCTGTTGTTTGTTACTAATTAAATTGTTTTTTCTTAACATATGTACGCGAGTAATTAAAAATAGGGCGTATATCCCCGAAATACCCTTCTGTAAGCTGGTTATTTCGTATCAGAAGACGTCCGCGACTCGTTTACCCCCTCCGCGACCTCGCGCCCGCCGGCCCCCTCATGCCTCGCCGCGAGAACGAAAACCGACTCCGTGAGCGTAGAGATAAAACGTATGTTCATTTTATTTCCACATTTGTCAGCGTTCGTTTTGTGCCCACTAACATAAATTGGACGCGGAGGGAAACCACGCAGGTGAATGTAAAATAGCTGGGTTTTCCCAAGATAATACCGCCGAAATTTTACGACACCATTATGCGATTTATTGGCCGTGTCACATTCAGAAAGAATGATATCTCGAAAAATATTTTTATATAATATCCGTGTCGTCGCCCGAGGACAATCGTGACATCAGATTTCTAAATAGAAATATAGGTGAAGTTCTATACAGTGGGCAAAATACTTTTCTGCACCACACGAGTTAGATGACATTCTCAGACATCAGGCACACAAAAGGATTATGCTCTGGTTTTGTCGGCAAAGAATATATACAATAGTAAACAGTGTCCCAGTCGTATTCGCAGACGAACAAAATGAAGATGGTGTGTCCACAAAGGGTAATGTGTCAGACAGTGCTACGTTTGTAGAATGTAGCTTATCGACATGTGCTTCATACGTGTGATCCCCCCGCTCCGTGTACGAACGTCCGCCTACTGCCAATAACTGTTGTCCCGAGCGCTAATGGCTGAACAGGCGTTCAATTAAACGTGCCAATTTGGTTGAAGATAGCTCTGTTAAATGCTACGCATGGAATGTCGGCCCACCATGCCAGTTCCATTTTGTTCAAAGCGCCCAATGTAAATAACGCTATATGTACCTAATGTCGAGTTCAGCATGCAATAAAACACCCGTAGCTTCTGTCTATTTGTGCTCGTCAATCTATTTTGCTCCCTAAAATTGCCTTTATGTCGAAACTGCTTTGACTGAACCGGGTTACGTCAATTTTATTTTTTTCCATATAATGTAAAGAATAACAAACTCTAAAACATTAGCTTTTTGTTTATTTAATTCGAACTAAAACAAGGCATAGACATACATATCCTTGTTCAAAATAAAGTAGGTAAGATTTGAGTCGCTTTTGACCACAAAGGGTGAAAAGGAGCTACAATTATTTTTCCAGAAAAAAAATGTTGTTTGATCCTTTACTTTAGGACTTTTGCAAACCAAAATATATTGCTCAAAGGTATGCGCTTTAAATACAATCTATATCAATTACTGGCGAAAAATTAAAATACAGCGACTCTGTTTTATACTATTCATATTATGATTCAACGATGAGAAAATACTTCGTTTTTATTGTTTCCGAGGAAGACTGTAGGGTATATAAAATGTGATTTAAATATAAGAAGTGAGGCATAATTTCGGTGTTGGGCTTTGATTATGTAGTTTGAGATCTATTGTAATAATTACGAGTATTTAATGCCGGTATTGACACCTCCAGTCACTGTATTGGTGTCAGATCGGACGAGAACAATTAGCTAATGAACATCGTACCCAGGTCTGTTCTACTTCATAAATATTTTCCTTATTGCCTGTTACCACGAGCTGTCGATAAATTTATGGAAGGGCCACCGTCACCTGAAATTTTATGGTTTCTTTCTTCGCCACTCGAATCGTTATATTTATGACATCAATATTTTCTCTTGAAATTCAATAAGTATTGAAGCATAATTTCTATTAAACCCAAAGGTTTCTGATGATTGGAAGCTTTTTTATATTCTAAAGCTAATTAATATTAGATTTTATCGTATCAAAACCGGCCGGGCAAAAGACCTTCATAATTAAAAGAAAATTAGCTTTCTAGCTATCACTGTTTATGAGATACAGCCTGGTGACAGACTGACGGACAAACAGACAGCAATATGGTCTCGTTTATACCATTTAGGAACGGACTCCATCTCTTTCCCATGGATGTCGTAAAAGGCGACTAAGGAATAGGCTTACAAACTTGGGATTCTTTTTAGGCGATGGGCTAGCAACCTGTCACTATTTGAATCTCAATTCTATCATTAAGCCAAATAGCTGAACGTGGCCATTCAGTCTTTTCAAGACTATTGGCTCTGTCTACCCCGCAAGGGATATAGACGTGACTATATGTATGTATGTATGTATGTAGGAACGGAACCATAGGAAATTAATACATATAGAGCTGTAAAAAATGTATTGAAATTATTATTTCACTATTTACGAGTATTATTAGCATAAACAAAGAATATACAAAATTAAAAAAAATGTATAAAGAATTATAACTTTGGTTGGAGTTCGGGAGTAAAAGACTGGTGGTTCATATAAAAAAAAATATATATATACCTTTGTAAAAAATGAATTCAACAAAGGTTATTGACATTATCACCAATAAATCCAACCTACATCGAAATGGAGGTGCGTGATAAATACCTTGTTCGCAGAATATATCGAGTCGAGTTGGGGCTTTTTGACCCTAACATCGATTCGTGCCACATTACCGCCACCTGTGCATCGGCCGCACTGCCGATAGCTCGGAAAAACTCCGTACGTAGCCGTAATCTCGACCGGCACACTTGCATCGCAGTAATATTCACCCAATATATACTTTTCTCGCGGCATTCATAAATGTTACTGCCGAAAGTTGTTTGCTGTTATTGAAATTGGGGAACAAGTTTGTTAGTAGTGTAGAGTTTTTAATGTAAGTGAAACCCGTTACCTAAGTACCACGAGAACTGGTAACTGAACATTACATTCACATCACTTACAAGTTAACATTTCTTTTAAAATATAATTAACATTTTTGATTAAAAAACTGGTGGTGGTGCACATAAAATTCAGATCCAACATACATTTTAGGTACATATGATCAAAATCAAACCTGCGGTTTGAAAGTTAGCGCATTACGTAATGTGTGTATATTGTTGTGTATATACATACATAAAAAAATGTATTTTCGGTCCAAGTTGATGACCTCACTCGCTTCGATCACCTTAGCAAAAAAATTTACTAAATATATATAAAATTAATAAAATATTAGTAACGGACGGACATAACTCATCTATTCTAAAGCTAAATAAAACTTGTAAAATTATGACGAATTTGGAATGTGATTACAATGTTACCGCTACTAAGTACTTTTACAGTTTATGCAAATTACCTCTTCATTTACTTAAACAAGATACACCAAAGAAGAAAAATTTCTTTCCTACAAAAATATATGTTGTTATTAAAATTTGCATCTATTAATAAATGACTAATCTGCAGACTTACTACTGAAAAACTGAAAACCTACATCTTAAAAATACTGGTCGTAGAATGCCAAACTTTGGCATAACTATCAAGCAGTTCCTTTCAGACTGAATTCGAGCACTTAAAGAGGATTACCCAAAATTCTTTGGGAAAAGGAAAGAAATGTTATTTCGCGTTAAACAAAATTACCAAGAATTATTATATCATACGATTTACTTAAAAAGACTCCGAAGTATTAACGCGAAGCCTTATAAAAAATCAATGGAAGAAAATTTGAAATGATAGAATTTCGAGAAGTGAGTGTGCGAACTATGTATGCAAGATGCAGTTGCAGGACGTTAGCGCAGCGCTCAGCGCAAAATCTCGCTGAGTACATTAACGTTTTCCGATATCTAAAGCAGAGTGCTCACTCACCACCCAGTGGCGGGCCTGTGGAATAACAAAGAACTGCGTGGCTGAGATATTGGAGCACTAATGGACTCCGGGATTTATGAAGCTTTTCAGATCTTTGTCGTAGTTCGTGTCTCTGTATCGTGTACAATTTCAACCGTCTGAAGGATTACTTATCTTCTATTTCGTACATAAAGCGGGCGTGAATACGAGCACACAGTGCGGAGCTTACTTCCGCACAATCAATCAAGGCTTCTGATGAGGGTGTTGCCCTGTTAGTGCAAAGCTCGCACTACTAACTCTAACTCGTTGAGCCAATCGATACATTGTTACAGATATGGATTGGCAAATTAATTTAGTTGCTACGCAATTGACATAAAATTTTAACGTGTAATAAACAATTTTATGTTGTGTTGAATTTCCATAAATTTAAAAGCAACGGACGGCCCGTGTTGGCTAATTTTCACGCTATGACGATCGTGACGATTTCATTTTAACTCTTGTTATTCAACTTTCCCAAACAAAAGACTGCAGTAAAACAGACTGCATGTTATCCTTTTTCAGTGCAAATGCATATTAATATAGTTCGGCATTAATAATGAAATTCATAGATCAATCATGTTTATTTATTTATTAATCTAAATAACAAAAAAACAGAAACAGTGGACTTAATAATGAGAAATAATTATGGTTAGTTATTTTTAAAAAAGATATAGATATCCCATCAAAAACATTTCGTAAAAAAACTACCCAAGACTCGATGGAGCTGCTTGTTTATCTTTAAAAAGTAATGAAATCTAGACTAGAAATACGAGTATGTCTGGCCGTTAAACATTCTTTATACGTTAGTAGGTCCAAGTCAACGGCCATTCAACAACATTAACTATAATAAAAAAAAAGAATTCGCAGTTAGACTCTTTAGACTTGGCTCTTGGCCGTTTTTTTATTACGTGACCTGATTCATACGTGACGGTGACCAATTGGACTTTTCAGTAGAAAGATTGTATTACATACTTCTTTACTAAAAGTAAGGGCTTTAGGAGCGGCGAGCGGCGCGGCGCAGCGCGGCGGCGTGCACAACTCGCCGGCATTGCGCTCGGATGCCGCGGTATATGGCCCGTGAATAATCCCCCGTAATACTCGACTTAATGGTTTGGAATTAAACAATTAGTTGTTTTCTTTCTGCCTCGTCAATGATGAAGCCTTACCATGATTCTCTTGAACACTGCCTTATAATAAATGTTGATTTTTATTTCTATTCCGTCGACATCTTCCGTTAATCAAGCGATTGCTACATATCACAATTTTTTATAATCTCAGTTATACAAAATCACTGCTGAACATAGATGTCTTTCCAAAAATTAAAAAAAAACTGACAAGATCACAAAAGAAAGTTTAAAGTATACTCCTCTGGTAATTAAGGATTCATATTCGTCGGCCGACTCAGGGCAATTGTTCTCGTTTTTCAAGAGAAACGTTAGCTTTTACAGCCTGCATTAATTCTACTGATAAACGTGTCGCCTTTTGTTCATCCACAATAATGCGACGAGCGGGCCCTTTAATCAAGGCTAACGAATTTTTAACGTTGGTAGTTCGCTGCGATATCGGAGTTCAAGTAGAAGCTGCTCTTGACAAAAGCTGTTCACCCTGATGAGCATTTTCTTTTGGCGAAAAAAAAAATGAATGGATCTGAATCATGTGATGTAGAAGCCAAAGGGACCAACTACTCTGTGATATGGACCGTTTGAGTGAATTTAATAACCTTAACCTTCGTATTTCCAATAACACGCAAGCGAAGTTGCGGGCGTCAAGTAGTTTTTCCTATACCTAAATGTTTTACTTACATAGATATATCAAGGTTTATTATTGCAGTATAATATTGCGGCTTTATGAAACGATTAGAAACAAAACGATATCGTAAAATTGTTAATCGTAGTTTGCCCGTGTTAAGCTTTAAATTAAAATGTTGGTGCCGCCCGATGTGTTATTACTGTCGTATACGACGCTATAATATTTCCAGGATAGGATCGTGCATTCAGCGGCGCTCGGTGGCTTGCAACTCATGTGCACCTGCGGATATTGCCGCGTAAATCAAATTTCTTATTTCGTCTAACACTTATTTCCGTTGGGCGTATTTACTTACGACTGTGGGGATATTACTAGGGGTAGGTACTCGTGCCTGTTATTTGTAGAGATTTAAAAATTATCCGTAGTTATTCATTATTTCATTTGATGACACGCAAGTTGGAATTAGATATAAACTGAAAATATTTTTTTCAGTTATATCTAGTATATCGAGTAATAATTGATAGGTTTATCACAAAGCTACATTGTTATACACTCGATACTTATTAATATCCCTTATTTGTGAATTTCTTCACGGAATAGGTAAATATATTGGGAAATTTACTAATTGAGTTGATTATTTTATCAATGAATTCGAAATTTTGAAAAAACTTTTTGTAACTGCTTTGTGTTACCCACACCAACTGTTCTTGGTTTTTTGTAAGAGTTGAAATCAAATACCCACGAGAGTTATCAAAAAATCGTGCCCAATTAAGCTAAGGGGTAAACTTTAGTTAACCAAATTTCAAAGCAATATTTAATCATTCAATAAATATACTTTACTAGATTTCGCCAGCAGTTCCGTCCGCATAAAAAGTACCATGACTTTCCCCGTACTCCACAATTTACATATAATATGTATGTAAAATTTCATGGAGATCGGTTTGTTTAGTGGTTTGACATGAAAGATAGACAAACAATCACACTTTCCCATTTATAATATTAGTATGGTGTTGCCTCACACTATTTAGTTAAACATTGATTCATTGTTCCAGGTGATAATTTGATTGCCTTTCAGTTATTTGCTTGCTTATTATTTTGGTTTTGATCTTTGCTTCTTTATATTTTCATTAAAATTGTTGTTGAGAGCAACAACTCTAGTAATTTTTCCTGTTAGGGGTTTTAAGTAAACAGGAAAAGCTTCAAAAGTACGAAAGCGTGTACGAAATAAACAGTAGAGCTATTATGTTTAGGAATAATTCCTCGATCGAGTAAATTTGTCGAACGAAAATGTGAGATAGAAATGTGGTAAATTTATCTCACACATTCTTACGACCAAAGTTAATAGTTAATATTTTTAATTTTTATCCAGCTTTTATCGCTATTAAAGTATTATACTGCTTTTCAGTTTTGCAGCGAGCTATTGCAATATATTTTAAATAATAGATTCATTAACAACGCCAGTGTATAACATATGCAGAATATTGCTCCCCCTACTGAATTCTATGTTTATTAACCACAAATGCCCTATACTCGTAATTATATTGCATTTGAATGGATTTATCAACAATCAAATAATTGGTATCGCCGTGTAATGCGCACGGTCGCACTAGACGCATGAATTACAGATCGTAATGACCATCTATATGCCAATACGATTAATATTTAATGCTGCTATTCTGTGCAAAATCACCGCGTCTGTGGTTGAGCTTGCACTGAATTACTGCTAACTGAATGGGTGTCGAACGCATTGTCACGCCGTTGATGTATGTACCTTCAAACGCAATGTCACGTCTATCTTTTGTTTAAATGAGAATGTAGGTGAATATCTCGTTAGTAAATACGCAGATTGGTTAATGCATGAACACGTATCACACAGAAATTAATACCAATAATAAAAATTATTTACGTTTCAAACTACTAGTAATAACATTTGTGATATAATTCTACATCAAGTTGTTATTAAAATAAACCAACACAGAATATTAAAATGAGACAGCAAACGTCTGTTTCAGCCATTATTTGTATTGTTTGCTCGTGTTTCTGAAACGAAAATCACTCTCTCGGCGGTTTCTTGCAAATTAATTGCAGAATGACAGAGCACAATGCTCAGCTCTCTTAATGCACGCTCACAAAGAGGAACGGCTTGGGCGGCACCGTAGCGGCACGCAGCGGTGGTGATTATGATAATGACGCGGTGGCCGCGCTTTTTGCGCCGCTCGCCCTATATAACGGAACTCGACACCATTTTCTGATTTCGAACGTACTTACGTCCGCCCGCAGCATATCACCCGCACCCGGGTTCGGGTGCTCGCCTCTCGCAGCTTTGCTTTAACCACTCCGAGATGCTTATAAATTATGCAAGTCGCCATAATCCACGCCCTAAATGCCTTCGCCGCCGCCTCAATTATTCATTTGAGCGGTTTGATGTTTTAGAAAATTGTCGCGATACTCGAGACGGGCGTCGCTTTATTATTCAGGAGCCGAATGTTGTCGACGCAGCTGCCACCGGCGGCATCCACACTTGCGTAGCGCTGCTCCTGAATTAGTTTTATATTAAGGAACTTCCAACCTGTATTCTTTCATTATGGGTTTTATTGAAATTTGTTCCCAGGACTTAAGAACAGGACCACTTCATCTTTTTCCCATGGATGTCATTAAAGGGAGATGAGATGTAACTGCCTCATGACTACCAATAGAATGAATAAAACCATTTATTTAATATAAAGAAAATAAGTATAATAAAATTTTTCCTCTTTCAGGATTCTGAAGGTGACACAGCCTTGCACGATGCTATCACCAAGAAACGTGATGATATGCTGACTCTTTTGTTGGAACACGGAGCCGACATGACTCTTACAAACAACAATGGATTCAACGCCCTTCATCACGCTGCTCTTCGAGGAAATCCCAGGTGAGAAAACATCTTCAAAGATGTACATGATGTATTTTAAAACAAAGCTGTCTGCTGAGCTGAGCGATATTTGTTGAGGCTTTCGCAAGATATGACAACGAAATTAAGATTACACCATAATTGCCTTACTTCACGAACCCAGTTGCAGCCTTGGATATAATGCTTTGGGGCCTGCGGTCCGCTTTACAGTAAATGGTTTATTTATGAGCAGTCAAACATGACTAAAAAGAGATAAACTTTAATGCTGTGGACTTGGCCTGAAATGAACATAACGTGGCTTATTGTCGGTTATTATCTCACGGAGAATGGGTAGTTATGAGTGAGTCTGCCTAACAATAAACTGCTTACGCGTATTATATCGTCCTCCGGCAGTACGTGTTGTGTACCCAGTATGATGTCTTTATTGCTTCCTGGTTTCGTATTTTTGCGTGTACACTTTATGCCATAATAATAATAGTTGTTTTAGAATTTTTTGATGGTTAGTTTGGAATTGGGAATATCTTCGCACCAAGGGTCATTTACATGCTGCCATATTTACATTTTGAACTTCGTGGTTCTATAATAAAAAGCGCTTGGAATATACTAGAATACAGGAAGTTGATTTCTTACTCATTTTAATTCTTAGTTAAAGAATAAATTGAGATACTTCATACTAAGGTTTGAATCAAATTAGGTAAGTACCATTAAGTTAACGTCGTAACTAGCGTGTACAATTTAAGAGTACCTAGAGGAACAATTTTCAGTTTTGAGAAGTAACGGCGGAGTTAGCTCTGTTGTAAAGTAATAACCATCGCTCATGAGTACCGACGTCACTTTCTCAAGACCTGACAACTTTAATTGAAAACGTTTAACTAAATGTCAGGATCGGACAAAGGATTAGAATATTCGAAGGAAGGATTGCCGTCCCTTACATACTTAAATGGATACATCTTTTAAGCAGATTTTGAGGATAAGTTATTTTAGATTTTCAGGATAAGTTATAAGATAATATAAGATTTTGGCATTACAATTTATTTAGCAAATTCAATTTTCATAATTTCACATTTTTGCCTCTTTTCCAATCCCTATATTAACTTTTTTCAATAAAATATTTAAATATTATTGATGAAAATCGAGTTTAAGTGATGAGCATTCCAGCTTTAATTTTCATTCACATAGGCTCTGCGGTTACCCAGTGGAAATTTTATTCATGATTTTCAGGCCAGGAAAAGATAGAAATTTGTATTTGGTAAGAAAAGTTTTCCAATATATTATGAATCGGCAAGTAAGAGTTAGAATAATGAATCTCCGCTGGTGAATCGTGCGTGAAGCGGTTTATTTGTGGAGGGTCCGAGGAGGCGCTGTAGCCGCGGACGGTCGCACACCGACCGCCCACATTTATTCAAGTCACGTGAGGTGTCCCAGGGAAATAATACGAAATGTGGCTACGTGACCAGTTCATAATGTGGCGACGCAGTGTACGCCGCGGCAAACGCGGTCACCTTACATACTTTCCCTACGCCTGTCCAAGCCGCATATTACAAACAGTCGAACGTGCTCTAGCACAACGACCCCAAAGGATTCTTTTCTAAATCTCCGTTAGTGCTTACCGCCGGACCCCGCTCAGATTTATCCAACAGCCCCCGACAATTCTTTAAATAAACCTTGCTAAATGGAATGTTTTCCGACAGCTAAGTTTGAAGATATTTTGCACTTCAGTACTTTATGTACTTTCAGAACGAATGTATTCCTTTTATTACTTATCGTCCTAATAGCAGCTTTTAGTTTTTATGATATCGAAACAAATATAAAAAGTGGAAGAAACTCGTTTTTAAGATTGTTGTTTAACGGTAATCGAATAGAAGATTGTCGTAAAACGTTTTCGATTTTATCGCAGAATGAGAAGTCGCTCGCGACTTTTCCCATTCGACAAAAATGTTCGTTTCCCCCTGGAGATGTAAAATCGTTTTATTTTATTGCTTCCGCCAGTATATCATTATATCAGCGAACCTATCCTCTTCGGTTTCGAAATATCTTAGTAAAAAATTATGCAAATTTGAATTTAAATTGAAATCCACTGGGATTTTTACACCTGGTTTTAGTTTGGATTCTTTCTCATTCTTTAAGTTTAGCATTGCTGTTATCGCGCGTATAATTAAAGTAAATACGAATATAGCATTTTCAACATTACCTTAAAAAATCCTTCTTACGTTATGAAATCTAGGTGGTTGTTGATATAGGTCTGGTTTTACCATTTTAGGGTTCTGTACCTAAAAAGTAAATACGGGACCCTTTTATTAAGCCTCCGCTGTCTGTCCGTCTGTCTGTCACCAGGCTATATCTCATAAACAGTGATAGAAGTATTTTTTTTAATTATGTATTTCCGTTGCCGCAATAACAACAAATGCTAAAAAGAGTTCCCATACAACAATAATGTTTTATTCGTATTTTTTTGCTGAATATTTATAACGGCAACAGGTAGACGCTTTATATTTTTAACAGAATATTTACTTGTAAATTACCTTTTAAAATAACTTATAAAGTAATTTTTAAAAGGAGGCTCCCAGATAACAAACGTCAACAACAAATCGACAGCGCCATCTAATTTCATTTCATTCATGTATTGACCGCGTTGTAGTTCTACCGATTTGAGCTCGATGGCGTAGTTTTTATAACAACGAACCAACAACCGAAGAAATTACATGATATTTTTTTTATATTAAAAGCAATTATAAGTAAAAAAGTAGAAACGTGAATATAAATAACAAACATGATTATGGTACGGACCCCAATGTGCGCGAGTCCGACTCGCACTTCGCCGGTTTTTTAAAACTAATACTACATCCCTCTCCATGCCTCTATAGGGTTGTAGAATGTAGAGCAGAGCTGTGTCATTACGTCTGATTAGAAACAGTTATCTCCCGCGGTTATCGTTACAGCCCCTCTAACGAGCCCTTGTAAAACTTCTATGGCAATTTCGTGATACATTACCGAAACACGATAAGCTTCCGGTTAATCATCCTCGTAAATTACACATTTATTCGCAATAACACTGAGGAATTTGCTTGGTTGATGTAATTTATCAATTCTCATGTGAATACTATCTGTGTATGTTTCCAGCTGACGGGAACAATAAATTGTTTATTTTGGGACAGATGGGTATAATATTTTTCCTTTACTATTAAACGAGGAATATTTATATAACGAGTTGTATTGAAGTAAACGAAAGGTAAATTGATACATTTGCGAAAATGTGGAAGTAAGATAATACAATCCATTTCTTGTTTAGAATCCAATAAAATTACTTAATCTATACATATAATAAAACAGTAAAAATATTTTGTCTGTACATTTAGTATTTTTGACTGAAATGGATAGAGGAACACTTAGAATGAATAATAGAAAGCAAAAAATTTTTTTTTTAATTTCTTGTCTGTCTGTATGTATGATCACGATTATCTCCGAAAGTACTGAACCGATTTGCTACAAACTTTCACCAATTGCTTTGTTTTAACTCAGAAGAACATTTAAAGTTTGTTTCATCAAAATCGGTTCACTAAAAAAAAAGTTATCGATATTTGAATGAACTCAAAGCATGAGTTTGCCTATAAATAAGTTACGAAATTTAAAATTCAAAGTCATTTATCGTGGTACGACAGCTATCTACAACATATAAATATAAGTGAATTTTTTTTTAACATTTTTGTCTGTCTATCTGTATCTGACTGTATGATCAAGATTCAACTCAAAATTTACGCGGACGAAGTCGCGGGCAACAGCTAGTCAGTAATATCGGTTTAAATAACTTTATTTCTTAAAAAGACAGTGTCAGTTACATGACTTACATTACTTAGAAAACAGAGTACTTAGAAAACAGGTAGGTTATTTCTTCACTGCCTTGCGTATTCGATCCACCGCTCTTCGTGTAGTGCAAATATAATGTTAATGTGCGGTGGTCCAAGTTATAAGATTTGTTTCCGATATATTCGATCAACTTTTTCTTATATACATTGAACGAGCTTTCTTCTTTCACGCTTTTGGGGAGTTTATTGTACAACTCCCGCAATGTTACAGTATTTTTACCGCAATTTGTTCTAATTCTTAGTAGTACCGAGTGATCCTTTTTAAATGATAATCCTACTACTATTATAAAGGCGAAAGTTTGTATGGATGTATGGATGTTTGTTACTCTTTCACGCAAAAACTACTGAACCGATTACCATGAAATTTGGTATGTAGGTAGCTGAAGACCCAGAATAACACATAGGCTACTTTTTATCCCAGAGTTCCCGCGGGATTGATAGGGTTTCCATGCGGACGAAGTCGCGGGCGGCCTCTAGTTAAGTGTATATATATTACTCGCGTTTTTGACAACGGCTCGAACGATTACGTTAATATCTGAAGCACCTGATGCAGAACCATTATAGAACAGCTAAATCATCCGAAATATGGAAAAGACGTCATATGATGTGGAAGCCAAAGCGAGCAGAGCTACTCTTTATATGTAGGTACGGAAATTTGAGTAAAGGGTATAGCCGGATAAGTATGACGATCTGGCCTCCAAATGAGAACCTTTATCGAAACTTATGTTCTAATATCGCCTTGATGTACAAACACAATTTATGTACTTTTCGCGGCCAGCTTTCGCTTTGACCTTGAGATATGGGAAAAAATAATCGCAGGCATGACTTTTATTCAAAGTCATATATCTCAAAAATTAATTACGCTAGAGAGATGAGACCAACGCGAGTTTTTAGAATTCATTGCAGAGTATATCATATATTATTTTCAAATTTTTAGAGTATATTTATATATAAAAAAAATTAAAAAATAAGTAAATCATAATTTTTTTTTCATGTTCTCTGAGACTTACAATCACGAAAATAATATATGTTATGCTCCTTTACGTGCTCTATTACTCATAAAAATTTGGTAAAAAAAAAGTTGGTGCAACACTTTGAAAAAAAAAATAATGTGATTAGCGCCTTCTACTATACCCTTGTTCTATAAGGCCTACATTACATTTTATTCATTTTTTCGAAGTGTTGCACCAACTTGATTTCATTCACAGGCTCGTATCAATTTTCACAGGCTTTATCTTACTTGGCCGAAATAATGGACGATCAAAATAATCTTTTAGTACAATATGTGAAATCAGCATCTAATATCATTAAAGCAGAAGTAAAATCAAGGCATATAAATAGTAAAGTCTATCGTATTTACATTCACTATATTTCCGATGGTAATGATTACAATAGTATTCTCCGTTATTGCTGTGATTGTCCCAATACCGTAACCGTACCAAAACCGTACAGTGGGGTGCTGTTCACATACAGCAGCTATTATTTATTATCTGTCATATGGACGATATTTGTCCAAAATTTTGCGTCCTTCTGAAGTCCTCACTAAAATATTTGCTACTCAAAATGTTCCAGTAATAATTAATTACAATAGTGACGATGATTAATTTTTTTCTCTTTTTGCTATTTTGATTAACACGAAAAGTAATAAAAGTTGTGATAAATATTGGACATTGGTTATTTTTTCTTTTCTTTTTGAACAATTATTCCAACGCTTATCAAGTTGGTGCAACACTTCGAAAAAATGAATAAAATGTAATGTAGGCCTTATAGAACAAGGGTATAGTAGAAGGCGCTAATCACATTATTTTTTTTTTTCAAAGTGTTGCACCAACTTTTTTTTTACCAAATTTTTATGAGTAATAGAGCACGTAAAGGAGCATAACATATATTATTTTCGTGATTGTAAGTCTCAGAGAACATGAAAAAAAAATTATGATTTACTTATTTTTTAATTTTTTTTATATATAAATATACTCTAAAAATTTGAAAATAATATATGATATACTCTGCAATGTAATCTAAATACTCGCGTTGGTCTCATCTCTCTAGCGTAATTAATTTTTGAGATATATGACTTTGAATAAAAGTCATGCGTGCGATTATTTTTTCCCATATCTCAAGGTCAAAGCGAAAGCTGGCCGCGAAAAGTACATAAATTGTGTTTGTACATCAAGGCGATATTAGAACATAAGTTTCGATAAAGGTTCTCATTTGGAGGCCAGATCGTCATACTTATCCGGCTATACCCTTTAATAACCTTATAATGCAGTGGAAATGAGAGCGTTAAGGAGTATGTTGGGTGTGAAATTGAGTGACCGGATAAGGAACAGCGTGATAAGGGAATGTTGTGATGTGAAAGAAGATGTAGTTACAGGAATAGAAAAGGGTATGTTGAGATGGTTCGGTCATGTGGAGAGGATGAATGAAAACAGGTTGACTAAGCAGATATACAAGGAGAGTGTGGAGGGAAAGGTCGGGGTGGGAAGACCTAGACGAACATATCTTGATCAAATTAAGGACGTCCTGGTAAAGGGTCAGGTCAAAAGTGCCCGAAACCGCCGAGCTTGCATGAAGAGAGTTATGAATGTGGATGAAGCAAAGGTAGTATGCAGGGATCGTGGCAAGTGGAAAGAGGTAGTCTCTGCCTACCCCTCCGGGAAAGAGGCGTGAGTTTATGTATGTATATATGTATGAAGGAAACATACTTGTAAGAATCCTGACTTAACTTTTTGAGATAGATTGTTCATAGCATTTATTGGCATTGAATGCTGATAGAAGAATGCCTGACAAGCGTTTCCATCGTATTACACTCCATCTCTCATATGCATAGGTTAATCAACATATGCATGCGATGCACACATTCAGGTTGAGAGTACCACTACACAAGTTAGTAATTAATATATTATTGTAGCTTTATTAATGTTATGGTCGCTGTAATAAGGTCGTCTCTAGTGTCGTTAATTCTGCGGGTTGCCTACGTTACTTATTGTACTTACCGATAAGGTGAACCTTTTGCCAGCAACGATATGAAAAGGTACTCGGAAACGTATAACTTTGAAGTAATTAGATTATTTATAGATAAATGCTTATTCAGGATATACCTTAAATTTTCCTTTCAATTAGAGAACTAAAAACATGCTGAAATTACAAAAAACATATATTTCAGGTGAACTGTGACATATTTCGTGAAATTCGGCTATAATCGGCTTCGAGATCAGCTGCGTTTGGTGCCCGATAAGACGCATTCCCGTTTAGCATTAATCGTGAGCTTAAATATTTTAACGCGTCGTAACATTGATTTATTCGAAGCGTAATCTAAGCTCGCGGCTTGTTTGTTCTTCGGCTCGAGACGTATAGGTAAGATTAGGCAGCGCGCCCTCAATCCTCGCCGCCCAACCCCGATTATTCTTCTCGCTATCGACATCACTTATGAATTTGCCCATTTTTCATTAAAATTACATAAAAAATGCACTTTCTCGTTTTCACAAACGTGTGATTTCAATTGACATCAACAATATCCGACAATACAATGTAGCATATTTACCGACTGGATTGCGCAGACAAATAACTATGCGGATGAATAGAACGTTCACGTGAGATTTACATGGTCATTGTGCGGCGTTAATTGCAGCGAATAGAGCGAAGTGCGATGCTATCGGACGAATGCGAATTGTATGCTAGTCGCTTCACTGGTAGTGAGAATTATACATGCGATGTTAACACGGAAGCTACATCTAGTGCAGTTTAATATATTGCTGGTAAATTTTGCAGTATTTCGATGCTATTTTCGGGGAAAAAAATAATGGTAGCTATAAATAAGGGTTCCATCAAGGCAGATAGCAAAAGGGTGCGCCGGGTTGAAGGTTGGATTTTCTAAATCGAAACAGTGGACGCACTAGCATTGAAAACCTATTGGCACAGATATCGACTGGGACCGTCACACGGGTGGCCAGCAGCGGAACACATTTTAGTATGGCAGATTTATGAGAACCGACCGTTGGTTAGGAGTGGGGAGATGTCGGGGGTGGGGGAAGGGGCGGCTCGGGAGGCTCTGTTATTGTGCGACGTTTGATTTACGCACGTACCGCTATCACCCTTTTGTTAGGATGGTTACCGACTGCTGTGCGAGTTCTGTTGGCCCGGACGCAGTAGCTTTTTCGGGTTTAGTCATTTCCTTTCAAATTTCATGTGTTCAATATACATATTTATATGTTTATAAAATTCTACTAAGTTGCGTGATATATTCCTACATCAATCATCACACAATTTTTCCCCTATAAGTAGGTAAGAGACCTTCCCAATCCAATAGTTAATTTAAGACACCAGTCCGTTCGAAATTCCATGTACAGCTAAGAGTACTTATTTATTTTAATAAATAATAAACTTCACTTTCTATAATTATTCACTAAAATTATAATGCTTTAATCAACATTTTAACCAAACAAAAAATTAATTACGTACAAAGTATGTTTACAAAAATATTAAGTAAGCGAATAATAGTAGTTTGTGTATCTAAACAAAATTGAGGTACAATCCCTTTTTATAAATGCGAAAGTAACTGTCTTATGCTTTCACACCTAAACCACTGAACCGATTCTGATGAAATTTAGCACAAAACTTTACCACGAGGAAGAACAAGTCTTTTTTTATTGCAAAACCCGAAGAAGCGGATAAAACCTAGTCTTTTATACTTTTTTCTGTCCGTTCCGTACCGTCTAAGTAAACTTTGTATAGATTTTGAATAGATGTAAGTAAATCAAAAACTGAACCATGGAACTCTAAAAACTGGCCACACGATTAGGAACGTGAAAATAAAGAAAAACTGTTTATACTTTCCTTTTGAATTGAAACAAAGAGACAGAATATTACTCAAAATTTTAAAAGAAACTTTTTTTATATTTTTTGGATGATAAAATACCGAGTGTGTAAAATGTATGGCTAACGCTAGGCCAACATCTGTTTGTATCAGAAAAGAGAACAACAAGTACAAACCAATGACCACTTTATATTACAAACAACAACAATAATAATTCAGTAACATTGGAAAGAGTGCAGTTCTGCCCAGTCAACTAGAGATATAGCTACGTTGCAATGCTGTGATCTGATCCACCACATGAGGTGGTGATTGCGTATTGGTACCGGGCCGCCAAGACATGGTGTTAAAAACGATGTTAATACATATACGGATGAGACTTATACATTTAAATATTTTCTTACTATATTGGTGCCACACGACGGTGTAAACGATTTAACCAAAGTTGCACATATCGGTTATGAAAATTAATCTATAACCAATTGAACCCTTCAACGTATTGGATGCTTCGTATTGTATGCTTCGTGTTTGTATTGAACTTTAATGTAAGGTCGCTAACAGCAGCAGCGGTAGATGCCGGGTGGGCATCGTTACCCGCAATTAGCGGCTCTACACACGCGGATAATCCGCCGCGCTGGTTCCGCACCTCCGCCCGCCATCCGCCACCCGCGGCTCCAACACGATTGCACTCCGGATTCAGCGAATAAATTCATTTGTACGCAAATTGTATCGGCGCTTGCAATTAAAACTTTGTTGGTGCTCGTGCTAAGATAAATAACACTAATACATTCTGCTTATTGTAGAAAGTTGCCGAATACAGAGGACTTATTAATGGTGTTACTAATTTGTTTGGGTAGATTAACCTCGTTGGATTCTCAACGTTCATACAACGATATTCCCTTCACTGCATGAAATGGTACGCATATAATAGGTTATATCATTTCTCATGTCAAAAGCATTAGTGGTCAAGTGATTAAGGTATCTCAAAAACGGAACTCGTTCCAAGGAACACTTGTTCGAAGGGAACTAACTGGATATACAATACATATAACAAAAACCTCCTTTGTAGAGTCGCAGAGATCAGTCGGGAATAGCTTAGCATAACTACGACTCATCTAGGATCGTGGTCAAAAGGACTCAGCCGGGGCTATTAGGAGAACAAAGAATAAAATGTCATATACATACATATGGTCACGTCTATATCCCTTGCGGGTTAGACAGAGCCAACAGTCTTGAAAAGATTGAATGGCCACGTTTAGCTATTTAGCTTAATGATAGAATTGAGATTCAAATAGTGACAGGTTGCTAGCCCATCGCCTAAAAAAGAATCCCAAGTTTATAAGCCTTTCCCTTAGTCGCCTTTTACGACATACGTAGGAATGAGATGGTGTGGTCCTATTCTTTTTTGTATTGGTGCCGGGAACCACACGGAATCTATGTATGGAATAAAATGTCATTTGTATTAAATAAAATATTTACATTGGTATAAACATTCAATAACGTATCACAATTAAAATATTCTTCATTTTATGTTTTTATTGAATGATTCATATGAAATCAATCTTATTATAACGTATCAATCATATTAATAGCTACAATATTTTAAGAAAGTAATCCCTTTTTGTTCAGCTTTCAGTATTATGACTGATACGACAAAATCTTTACTCATTCGTATCGAGATTGCTGTCAATTTCACTGGTTCAAATCTTTACTTATTGTTGAAGACAATAGAAGGGAATAATGAATATGTTGACATTAGGAGGGTTCGCATTCATGAGACCGTAATTACTGGGGCTTAATAACTCGCAACAGTTCATTTGTATTTTAAGTGCCATCGTTGAAATCAAAACCATTTTACAATAATTAAAATTTGTATATTGAGAATACAAAAGTAAGAGCTGCCTTTGGTCATGAAAGACTAAATCTGCTGAAATATTAACTTATATGTATAATTAACTGAGAATTATCATTCCACATATATCTCGATTAACGACCACGAGCTTCCGGGAAGTGAAGACGAATCGGTCCCACCTTGCGCTGGAAGATTCAAATATGCATTCATAAATTCAAGTTAAAAGTTTGTTGTGTTTACTGCAGTTGCTGCTATGTTGAAATTAATTGCTTGCGCAAATGACAATAATATAGCTAAAGAGTAGTTGCCGGCAGTGTGTGCCGGCAACGTTACGCCGCGCCAGCGAGCGCGTAGGTTTTGCTGGGGTGTTCCGTCTCTTTGTGTGCCCTGCCATTGTTCCGCTCGCTAATGTTGTTAGTGCACTTTTTTAACGACAACGCTAATTTAAATACCTCTCCTTCCTTTTGTGAAGAGACTCGTCTTCCGTTTTCCGCGAGTGGCGCACTCCCTTTGCGTTTGAGACGTCCGCGTTGGGAGACTGCATTTAAATGAAACACTTAATCACCCGAGTTGGCCTCGCGTTTCTTAGAGGCGTTTGTTCTATTTATTCTTACTGAACCACGTAAATAAAACCTAGGATCTGCAAAAATCGTCATGTATACAATTCTAAGCAGCATAGCAGACTTCAGCACAGGTTTCTTCTTGTAGATGATGGGCTAGCAACCTGTATTAATTTTTAATCTCAACATACATACATACATATGGTCACGTCTATATCCCTAGCGGGGTAGACAGAGCCAACAGTCTTGAAAAGACTGGATGGCCACGTCCAGCTATTTTAATCTCAATTACATAATAAAGCTACACATCTGAACTTGGCCTTTCAATATTTTTAAGACTCTGTCTACCCCGTAAGGAATACAGACATGACTATATGTATGTAAACAAATTTAAAACATAAATATTTTAGTAGTAGACTTTTAAAGACATATCGTATTCGTAAAATGTTCGCCTAGACCGCTAACTCTCACTGGAATTGTGTTATATGAGTAGGGTAATAAACTCCCGGCGAGTGGCGTGCTTGGATATGCCTGTTGGAGTTCTATACGTGCACCCCCAACGAAAGAACACCACGTTCGCTCGCGACGTTGTCTCCAAGACTACATACAACTTTTCTTAGTAAATAGTGTCGTCTACGTAAGATATACAAGATTGTAGTAGGGTTATATTTTTTTTCATTAAATTACCGAGTTCCTTTTAAAAAAGTTGATGATTGTTCTGTATAAATTTTTTTACGTATTTCCTTTGCTATAAACATTAAAGATTTTCAATCTTTACTTGTACTCAACATGTTCTAAGGCAATTGTTAAATTTCTATTAACATGGTGTTAACGAACATCTTACTTTTTCTCTCAATAATGACGTTTATATAACTCTTACAACACTAAGTGTGCATTTACTCAATAAGTAAAACCAGCTTCGAACTTCAAAGGTATCCTCAATTTTTCATCTGCAGACCGTTCCGCATAAACATACGTCACGGCACTTTGCGTATTAATTTCTATACTAAGCTGAGTGGATCAAACCGTCGCGTCGACACGGCTGCCCCCAAACATGATGCATGGCGCGGCTTCGCAAAGCTCGCTTAATGAAATATTCGCAGAGAGAACGAGACCGACGCGGCTATCAATCTGGTAATGCTCCTGTGCTGACCATTTTCCTTTATATTGCTTAACTGAATATTACATTCTTATCTGTTTAGTGATTCTATTTAAATTAACTTTTGTTAGTGTAATACATTTACGTTTTCATGTTCAAATTTTTATAAATTGATAAATGACATTAGGAAAATATCTTTGACTGATGTTATACCATACACAAAAATTATTTGTAAATATTGAAATACTATGGAAATAACTTAAAATAACGAATTGTTCCGCACTTGTTTGATTACAAATTATTTGTAATCAAATAAGTACCGTTGCAAAAACTTGGTGTCCAAATATAGCTTTCGACATCTTAAACTGAAAATCTAAAGAAATCACCGCAACGCAAAATAGTAAAGCCATACTGGGTTGTAAGTAATAAAACACAAGCCAATTGATTATTGCTATTGCGGTCACGTCGCTCAGTTACTGTTTTCACGTCTGACGTAATAACGTTAGCAACAAAGTTATGGTATAAACGTGACCCGTTACTCGGTGCCATTACTTACTGCCACTGATCCTCGGTATCTTTCTAATGAAAGTAATCAATAACCTTATCAATTACCTGAAACAAAGAGTTTATTCACAAATAAATCCTTTTAAGACTGCGAATTACGTCTTTTGTTTGTTGTGTTTTCCAAACATCGATATGGCAATATAAAATTATTCTGTTACTGACTGACTCACAAACAACTCACAGTCTAGTATTCTGACTGTGATTTGAGAGTTTAAATTAGATGTTTTTCCTAAATTTCCTTAGGAATGCTGATAAAAACTGGCAATTTTACGTTAAAGGCACGCGCAATGTCTATAATACACGCAACAAGTTAGTAAAGTACGTAACAAGTAAGAAGTACTTTACTAACTTTTAATCTATTCTTCTCTCTTTTATCTCTTTGCCGTAGTAGTTGTTCGGTAAATTCGTAATAAAAAAAGGCACGGTATTTTTTTATGCCGTTTACCGTGTGTTTCCCATGGATGTCGTAAAAGGCGACTAAAGGGTAGGATAGGTCAAAGAAGCTACACAGCTGAACGTGGCCTTTCAGTCTTTTGAAGACTGTTTGCTCTGTCTTCTTAGTATTCAGATAAGAGTAAAGGGCATATTACAATATCAATAGTTACGAAATGTACCAGTCTACTACAGTACTATCGCTGTACACTATTTATCTATCAGACAACATTTTGTGTAAAAAATCTAGCATGGCCTGGGGCTGAACATGTTAGGGAGATAAACATGACACGAGGGACATATTTCATATTTTCACATTTTGAAAAAAGCACCATCTTTACTAGTGTTTGTGCCGGGACGTTTTACGCGTCCATCGCCTGATAATATCATAGTTTCACCAACATACGGTGACTATAATATGAAATGAAGAGCAAAATTATTATAATTTTTCCGTCGCAATATCGGTGGAGTTTTGGCTACCAGTTTTTGCACTGATATTGGTTGGAAGAGAGCAACCCCAAAGTATGCCAGAGTGGGTTGCCGTTTGATAGGATAAGTATAGGGGTAATAGGATTCAGGATTGGGAGGGTCAGGTAATTACGTGAGCGACCGCCGCCTCCGTAACAATGCCCGCAAGAGAACTTGACCCAGCTTGGATCAAGGTTACGCATTACAAGTACTTTCTATCGCCTTAAGTGCGCCGGTCAAAGAAATTTTCACGTAGAATAACTGAAATTGTTGCATTACCTAAAACAGTCACGTCATTTTAACAAGTTAAACTGAATTTGCATGTTTCAGTTCGCATGTTAGTCGCAGTTATTCTCATATAGTTTACACAGTGTTGCAGTTATTCAATATAGTAATAAAACACATACAAGACTCATACACAGAAAGTAAAACCCAAGACTTATGCACAGATAGTTCACTTTTAATAAATTGCTTGACTGTAATGGATTTCTTTTAAGAGTTCGTTCCAAAGATCAGCAAAATTTTGGAGTTTAACTAAATAACGTTGATATATATAGTAACATTAATTGTACCCGTCCATCTCAAGGATTATTAATATCATCTGATAACGATATCATATACCTAATCTAGATGACTCTTTATATTTTTCTTCAATATATAACCAAGGGTTTGGACGCAGTGGAGTCGATGATAAACGACTCAAAGCCGGCGCCTGAGCGTCGGCCGGTGGCCGCGAAAAATATAACTGTCATTTTGACTGATGGTAAAATAACGCCCACGTCATTCTCTCTCTGCCTGCGTATGCCAAGCCATTGTGATTCTCTATATGAATGAAGCTATATTACACGAATTACATAATAGTTAGGTGTTATGTAGTATAAGGTGCTTTCGTCGGAAGAAATACCAAGTTCCAAGTAAATCATGTACTTGCAGTAAATACGACGAGCAGATTACACGAGGTTAGATTTAATGTAGCATAGAGTTTTAAGTATTATCAAAAAATAATTACGAATAGTCGTAGCCTTTCGTAGCATATCTACAGGGTCGTAGCACATCTACGGCGTCGTAGCACATCTACGGCGTCGTAGCAATATTTAATAGACGTAATAATTATATACTTAGAAGTTATTTAACTGTAATTTTTAATTAAGGTGCCTATATATAGGGTGTCCCAAAATTAACGCAAGATTTGAATTTGCCGCCATTTGTGCAGTGAAGTGTTGGCAACCTTGAAAAAAAAAAGCAATTTGACAGCTAACAGTATAGGGTTATTAAAAATGGAGCGTTACTTGATAGAACAACGTGTCTTCATTATTAAAGAATATTTCAAAAATAGTGAAAGCTTGGCGGCTGCAGTTCGAAAATTTCATACAAAATAAGGTCGGAATAGTGTTTGACTAAACTTTGTCAACTGTGAAGAGATTAATTGAAAAATTAATTATTTCAGCCCAAAATCCACACCATACAGTCACGCGTTGTGGATGCATTTGTTTTTCGACAATCACATGTGACCTTATTTTGTATGAAATTTTCGAACTGCAGCCGCCAAGCTTTCACTATTTTTGAAATATTCTTTAATAATGAAGACACGTTGTTCAATCGAGTAACGCTCCATTTTTAATAACCCTATACTGTTAGCTGTCAAATTGCTTTTTTTTCAGGGTTGCCAACACTTCACTGCACAAATGGCGGCAAATTCAAATCTTGCGTTAATTTTGGGACACCCTATATAATTTTTTTTAAGAAGTGTAAGGTTGTGCCCTAAAAAGAAATAAACAAACCTTTACTCTGCCCAACACATTTTCAATAATTTAGTTAGGTTTGCGACCGCAAATTTATTGTGACCTTTCCTCATGTGCTTTATCAGGCTTTTCATGTTGGCCATTTACTTTCCCTCCTCCTATTGATGTGCTCTCCGCATTAATAATGTTATTAGATCGTTCCTCGTGCCTGCCGCTTTGTCAGCGCAACTATACAAACAGAAGATATTAGTTGGATATTTCCGTGTGTGTCCAAACGTCGTATCAGCACCCAAATACAATAGATATTTATGCGTATTTATATCTGGTTAATATTGTGCGTTATTTTGAGCGATTATTTGGCTTTTTTAGTTTCTCATTATATTAAACGTAAAGATTTTACTACCGTGTTTCTTTGTGAATTTATTTTGCGAATAAATAAAACATGATTTTCTAGTGATTATTAAGTTCTGTTCGGATGTAAATTGTCTTATTTTCTTTTTTGACCAAATAACATTGCACAAATAACCAGTTGACACTTGGCAAATAGTTGGCAATTTGAGAGTATTGCAGGAGGCAGGCGCCGCAGCGGAAGACAGCGTCAGCAGTACGTGCCTTGCTGCGCGCGCCGTACCGCTCCGCGTTTATATCGAGTGATTGGCCGCCTGCGTGATCCGACTCACCAAGCCGACTTTCCAGTGATACCCAACTTCTTTTCCTAGATTACCTACTTAAATATAAGTTTTAGTGTTATGGACCTATCGAATAGTTTTTTTAAATTTCACATAACAAGAATTTGCCCATCATTTTTACACAGACTTTAATTGCTGACAAAGCGATAGGAAGTTATTTTCAGCCGATACAGAATATGATTAACTGTTTCAAAGCTATATGCGCGTGTATTGGCGAACGACGTGGATACAGGGTTCTCGTCGACAATTTTGACAGTTAGTAGGGGCAAGTCTGAAATATCGGCGTGCGCGGCTTAATCGCTCAGCGCGCGATATTGGCGTTACATCATGTTGTCAGCGGAGAGAAAAATTGCCGCACTCGCGTCCCCCGCGCCCCCGATTACCGCGCTGCTACAAATTAAAGAAAGGTGGATAGGTAAATTTTTATGTTTTTCACGAATATACTTACACACCATATATCATGTATTCATATAAAACGACTTGTAAATTCATCTCTGAATTAGCGTTTAAAAGCTTTTAATTGACTTTTATAGCCATAAAATCACTAAGGGCTTAGGCTACTACAATAATTAAAAAAACATTAAAAAGTTTTACGACATTGGTATGAAGAACTAGAACATAACTCTTGTCCATAGTCAACAAACAAATCAAATAAGTATTTAACATGAAGTATTCATCTATACGCTTGGTATTTTACAAGTCGACAGCTCGTTTATATTATTTGAGGATTTATTGTAGTTTTACGAACGCACATTTATCTGTTTCAATAGAAAAAATATTTGCGATCTTACTCCCTTGTAATTGCTACAAAAGAAATACTTCTTTTACCTCGTTGAACATAAAGCGAGTTATAAATAGTTCAAACGAGAACCTATAACGCCAATTATTTTAATGAGTGTTTTATAAGTATTTCCAAAATGTCTGACGAACCGAATGTTTAACTTATTTCCAAAATTTAACGAAAGAAATGGAAGAGAGATCCGTCGTAATGCGCGTGGTCGTCAGTGCTGGGTCGAATCCCTGTTTCCAATTACACAGTTCGTTACTCTTCGAGAAAACGAAAGAAAATACTAAGGCTAAAGTTGGCCGTTGGTTTATTGGCTAAATTGTTTTCAGCTAAGTGTTTATGTAATATATGTATATCAAAGTATCTTTTAGTAATAAAGTCTAAAGTTTTAGATCCGATGTTTTAAAATTATTATTCAATAAAACGTTGGTGCTTCGTGTAGTATTATGCTTTTTACAAGTATTTGGCATTAACATTTAATTTTCTCACTAAACCTATTCATTGATAAAGAATCGTCATCGTGACGTGTATCCCGTTTGTGCCTCCTCTTGTTTGACAGTAGGTAGACAGTAGTAGACAGTACAGTGAGCCCTATTTGTAAATTTTGACGAACCTCCTTATGACCACTAGCGATATTTGACCAAATTCGATTACGGTTACGTATTGAATTGGCTAAATGTGCGAAGCCCGGTAAGTTCCGTCTGTCTGGAAGTAAGTCTGAGAGCTTCTCATTAATCAATGTAATACAGGTAAATTCACTAAATTAGAAAAAAACATGACATACACATAACTCATTATTTAATAAGAGATATTTACATATTGTACTGGTTTTCTATCCATTTATTTATTCGTACAAACCGTAGACATTAATTAGCAATACTGTGAAGGTTATGCTCTCGGGAAATCGTAATATCGAGCAGGAAAATTATACTGAAAATTCTACAATTTCAATATGGATTTTAATGTAAACCTTATAAATAGAGTTGCCGAGCAAGCAGTTCACGTTGTTGGATGCAGTCATAAAAGACGAGTAGTTAATCATACCTTGAGATATTTGCTTACTTTGCTTTTTCAGTTCACGAGCTGTGACGTCTATTGATCTATAAGGACTCGGGCTGCGATTAATGTAGTCTCGCAATGCCGAAGTCTATTCAATAACAGAGGCGCACCTGCTGGATTTACGAGCTCCGCAAATTCATTGTTATTCAGAGCCAATGAGCATGGCGCTCGGTACTCGCAGGAAGTCGTCACTAGTGCTTATCGTAGTGCCCTAAATATATTGGTTGGGTCCGTTTTAAGGCCATTCCTTAGAAAATAGCTGCCGGGTTTGATGTGAGCTTTATGTTTAATGGCTGCCGACCTTCTCATCCCTCGTCGGTCATTACGCGGCTCATCGCTGATGTTTAAAGATATCTACGTATAGTTTTCCTGTTGTAGAAGCAAAGCTACTCGAAATGTAGTAACATATAAATATCACATCCTTAAAAAAGATATGGTTATGATTCAATTCAGTCAAGTGTGACAAATAAATTAGTTTTAAGTGGTCGTAAAGTCGCTATTTTGTGTCATTTTGCAAAATACGAGTATATTCAAGGCTATATAATCATTCATCCTTGCATAAATTATCAGAATGCTTAAATTTGCATAAACATTTGGGCATCACTGTAAAGAACTTGTGAAAAGTCTCATCGATCCCGTGATTTATATATTTTTCTAGCTTAGAAGTCAAAAAAATGGCTTTTTTTGGATATTGCAGTGAAACCGTCAATTTCATATTAAAAATATGTTTGTGAAATACGTTGATCATGTACTCAAACGATTATAAAAGTTGTTTTGGTTATGTTTTCCGTAACGTTACCAGGGCACCCATTTTAATAGTCCTAACGCAGCTTTTAACTATGTTTCATTGGTATTAGGACTCCACGCATCTCATTTATAATCATGGTCATCATCGTTTCAGTTGATGTATATGTTTTGTTCTAACTATGTTGTTTCGCCTTTGATGTTAGGTACATATTTAATGTATACTAATATTATAAAGCTGAAGAGTTTGTTTGTTTGAACGCGCTCATCTCAGGAAGTACTGGTTCGAATTGAAAAATTCTGCGTTGTATAGTCCATTTATCGAGGAAGGCTTAAGGCTATATAACATCACGTAGCAACTACGAGGAGCAAAGAAATAATGGAATTTATGTGAAAAAAACGGGAAAAATTATTCATCCTTGAGAGCTTCAATGATGCCTAAAATAACTATTCCACGCGGACGAAGTCGCGGGCACAGCTAGTAATAAATAACTTGCCTGCGGCGCGTAGATCGCTTTTCGCGTAACCTGTGGTGACTACAGTTATCCATATTTATAATAGACTAAAAGTTAATTTTGCAGTATCCTATTTCAGTGCGAATTGCATGTAGCCATTACTTTATCAAATTTTAACATACATACTATCACATCTTTGTCTCTAAAAGAGTAAACGCAGCTTATAAATGAGTTATTAGGATCTAAAAGCCTTTCCTAAAGGGATAGTCGGACATTTATGTACAAATTATAGCAGTTTAGCTCGGTTTTAAATTTGTAGCAGTGCTTGAAGTCAATTTTTAATTGACCAAAACTGCTTTTGCCCTTAACCGATTTTGGCAAAACAAAGTTTTTAAAAACGCTCCTAATTATACGTTATCTACATAAAAATTATTTAGCTGTTTATTAAGTAGTAATATGAAGTGGAATCCCCGTCGATATAACGGGGCTCTACTTCCGTTAAGGTATCGATTACTCGTCTCGGGCGAATTGTTCACTCAAAGCTCTCGGTCTCTATATCTGGAGTGGAGTGTGGGTAATTGTACTAGTAGATTGTCGTGGTCGAGTGTTCGACATGGTCCACGTGGCACAAGATTGCGGAGGCGGTGTTTGCTCTTTGGCGGGGCCCGCAGCGGGCTTACGGTTCAGCGAGCCGTGCAGCGGCCGCGCGGCCTCTCGGGTCGCGTCTCCGGCCAAATTGAAATATCCCCGTTGCCGTGGCTTCAACCAGTCGCACAGCCACTGCCGCTCCGCTTATTCTGCGTCGCATAAATATGTATTTAGGTATTGTGGAATGAAAAAACTTTTGCTGTTTTATTGATATCATATATTATTAAATGTATCTGAGTGGCAATGGCAATACTTATATATGATGATAAGTACTTAGTTACGTAGTAAGTTAGTGTACTACTTTCCACTTTATTTTATCATTGCACTCATACTGGCGAACAAGAGATCCATATAAAATTATATATTGACATTATTGTCGAACGATTCAATTTCCGTGCGCAGACAGCGGCGATATTTACGTACGCAGATTTACATGCGAATATTATTTGCAAATGGTAGCTTCTGCAATCCATCTTTATTTTATGTCTCGCACCGAGCTCTGTTTAGGGTTTCTCTTTGGAATCAAATTATCGCATCAACAATAAAAGGGCTTCTGCGTATAAATTATGGTAATAAAACTGACGTTACATAATTGCGTATATTTATTAATTTCCGGTAAAGGTAAAAATTACTAAATAAATGTGTACTCGTGTAACACCAAGGGCTAGTCGATGAAATTGCGTGAAAATCCACATAGTAGACATAAAATAAATAATCGATATAAAATAAATACATACGTATAATCGCGTATATATCACTTACTAGGTTTGCAGAGACAAAAGTTTCAAAAAAATGAAAGGCGACGTTCAGCTGTACGGCTAAAAATAAAATCTAGTATACTCGTATAATTTTATATTTGTTTTAAATGTTTGCTTCATTGTTTGTTCCATGTGCTAAAGTATTAGTTTACCAAATTAATGTGTTCTCTTTACGTGTGAATATAAGAAGTATGTATTATTTATATCAGAGATCAATAGAATTTAGTAAACCAGGATAGAATTAAAGTGCTATCTTCTAGCGTGTGCTATGTTGTCATTGTTTAAATCGATAGTCTTGCGGAGGTGGTTGCCTTATGGAGGTAATCCTGCCCACTTGGAGTTATTGCCGTCGAGGGAAGGAAAGATTACCTCGGCGGGAGATAAGGAGGTCGATGGGGCTTCGAGTGCGATTGTCCCCGAGTCAGGCGTCGAATTGTGTCAAGTGAAGCGGCAAATTGAACGGCCGAGCCTTCTGCGCGCCTTGCTCTCTAATCGCCACATAAACTGCTGCCTGAACGTTTAATTATGTTACGTACCAAACAACGTTTTTCAAATCACCCAACATTAATTTCTTCTTAATGAAGTTTACATACATATATAATCACGTCGCTATCCCTTCTAGGGTAGACAGAGCCAACAGTCTAAAGACTGAAAGGCCACGATCAGCTGTACGGCTTAAAGATGCAATTGAGATTAAAATAGTGACAGGTTGCTAGTCCCACCTAGTGCTTGGTATCGCCTAAAAGAAGAGTGCCAAGTTAATTTGCCTATCCCTTAGTCACCGTATATTTTGGACAATAAATAAGTATAATGAGTATTATCAGCTATGGCAACAGTAATTTTATCTCTGGTTAGAACGTAAAATATCTTATCAAGGACAATAGGCAACTTTATCGAGACCAAGTTCGATGAGAATACCAAATTCAGATTTGTTCAAACAAAAGCGTATATATTATTCACACTAAATTGATTAAATGCTCTGGCACTTGTTATGGGCCGAATTTTGCGATTTCACACTAAAAATTCAATGGCTATTTTAAAATTTACTGTTCCAATTATCGTTTGCGATCGAAACAGTAATTGACTATTGTTCAGTCTTCATTTTAATATTCTATTGTTGCATTTATTAAACAGCTACTCGAACAAAACGATTCTAGGTATTTATTTTATTATGAAGGTGAACATTTCTATGATTTATGGGGATGGTTAATACTTTGTATTATAAATTAAATGGTCGGAAGATGAAGACTTTGACAAACGTACCTTGATCAAATCGAAGACGTCCTGACGAAAGGTTAAGATCCGAAACCGACGACTTTTTATGAAAATAGTAATGAAGTAGTTGAAGAGAAAGAAACGTGTAGGGATCGTGTAAGTGGTAAGATGAAATCGCTGCCTACCCATTCGGGAAAGTGGCGTGATTTTATATAAATATTTTCAAATGAAATGAGCACGAAAAGTGATGATATCAGTGCGGTAGCTAGCAAATTGTGAGTGACGCTAATGATAGGACGCTCTGCAGCCGTAGCGCCACGTAGCGTCTTTCCAATTACGAGCCGCGCGGAGTCGGAGTCACGCTGCGTTCCGTTCGTTACCGGGACGTGCCACCAACAGCTGGACCGACCGAGCTCCAACTTCGATAACTTGTTGCCATCCACCAAATTGCCACTACTTTTTATTGCAGACTGATTGTGTGGGACGCGACTTGCAAGAAAATAATTTTCGTTTCGCTTGGATTGAAATTGTAAAATTTTTAGTTTAGTAGCTAACATTTCACAAAATATCTGCAGAATATATTTTTTTTTCTCGCAACCTCCATTTTACACACAATTAGTATTATTAAGTTGTGACTTATTAATAAACACATTTTACTCTAGTACCCAAAAACACATTTGCTCTAAAAGTTATAAAAATTTATAAAATTAACTTTATTTAAAAAAATATAGACCATAGAGATTGAATTTAGCCAAAAAACTTTGTTCGCCCGTGAATAAAATTAGGGATTCCGACAAAACACTCCACGTGGAATTCTGTGATAAGGTAAAACTTTCCCTTGCTCGCAAATTACACTCTGAATTTCGTTGATAGAGAAACTTTATACGTACGAAATCACTTCAACGCTCTGTATGTTTTGCCTATTCTATTTATTTACCATGAAGTTAACTTACGGACTTTTAATTATATGACTGAATCTATCTATCTAACTTCCCTATATGTCAGATCTTCATAATTTACATTTACATGTTGTGTCAAGCTATGAGTAGATTCTTAATTCGGAGTTTAAACTCTTATTTTATACTCGATTGAATTGCTGTGGTGATTTTATGAAAAAGCATATTTACGTAATAGAAATTGGAGCAATGTTCGCCTTTGCCACTCGTACGGCGTAATAGAATGCTATCCAGTAGCGGTTACCACTAGTGCGCTACGTGAATGCAATACTACTCATATAAGCCACACCACTCCATTATGATATTGCCCTCTGAGTGAAATTTATTTTTATATGTTGCTCATACCACATGAAAGCAGAATTTTTCAAAGCTCTATACGGCACACGAGCTTTTAATGAGGATATGCCTCGTTGATACGCATTTAGGATTCTAAAGAGACTTGTTATTTTGAAAGTTAGGAAAGTGTGGCATGAATATTTAGAGTAGAAAAGGTCCACAAAATCTCTTCTTGTCTACATTGTGGTGACCAATACTTGGGTATTGGTTAGTACCTGGGTACCGAGCACAGCTCGGTCACCACAACATCAAAACGAAACACACCAAAAAATTGTAAAATCAAAAAAATTAACTATCCCCGTTGCCAAAGATCCAACCAAGGCACTTGAAAATCTATCGTTCGCTAACTGAGCTGTCGCTTCAAGCCTACGTGCCGAAAGTATCGATCTAAAGCAACCTTATATGGCAAAATGTTTTTGGGAAAAAATATATGTTATAAAGAAAAATATACAAAATAAATAATTTTCCTGCACATGCAGAAAAATCAAGGGTACATACCCTTGATCGATATTTTTACCTATATTTAAAATTTCAACGAAATCGTTTTAGCCGTTTTAGTTAGAGCTGAGCTTTAAAACGCGAGTTATCATAGCTCATTTAATAGAAGCAAAATTGACGACCTATGTAGATAGGAAATTTAGTGGGAAAAGAGAAAACTTTACCATAGATCTTCACACCCCGATTTGGTACAAATATATTTCTTTTTTAAACGGATTAGTTGATTTGCACTTACGCAATTTTATTTTTAACTGAAATTCGTCGAATTAAGTCCAACCGGCTTAGGCGCGACAACGTTACTGACAAACAGATAAAATCATTTGACAATTGAGAGAATTGACTGGAATGGACACTTTCAAAGTAAAATTTTACGTGTAGACATTGTAGTAGCCAGAATGTCGTTATGTCATCAATAAAGTGTTTGACGTTGTGGCAGCTGCGATTCGCCATTGAGTCCGGCTCGCTGACGCAGCCGTGCACTCGACGCGGCGCACGTGCCGATCACCGCCACTCTTCCGATCCTATCGCCACGTCCCGATGACACCTATGCTCACATCACTTTGTGTCAGTCTGTATTATTCGCCGCCAATGGATTAACTGCTTCACAAAACACTTTGTTGGAAAAGTGACGTGAAACAGTAGCGTAGGCAAACTGAACGATTTGGTCATTTTGTTACTACGGTGTAAGTAACTTTTCTAAGTTGTGTTATCAAACATGCACGTTCAATGCTTCATTCTATATGCTATTAGGTATAGAAATTTTGCCAGTGTCCCCATAATATGTATATATTTAAATCCCGACACTAAAATTAATCAAATTAGAAAGTTCCCGGGGCAAAACAACAAGTCGACCCTCATTTTATAAGGTAATTTCGGCGTTGGACCGTGAACTGACGCGCGGCGACAATTATTTTCATATAACATAATCCAGGGCCGTTGCGAGGTGTGTGTTCTCTGGGGAAGCGTGATTTGGTCCGTATACAAATCAGAGAAAATGCAGACCATTTTAAATACTTATATTTTTCACTAGTAAGGGTTTTATAAAAATAAGTTTGACGTAACTGTCTGTGGGTTAGGTATATCTACGATATAACGAAGAGAATGAAGTATTTAGAAATCATTTTTGTTGTAATGTTATAATTAATTTTGAGAAAAATTACGAGTGGCATCAAAATTATGTTATGAGCATGGGGAACGACTGGATGATAGTCTGGGTCAATTTTTTCTACAACGTAAACATAAAAACCCCTTTATGCCCTTACATTTCCTTATATAGGTATTGGTTTTTTAAGTTACTTGTTATTTCATTGTATGGAATATCGAATCTGCAATCTTTATATTTTGTAGTCTATGTCCGTCCGTTCAGATCCGCCCGCTAGCCCGCTCCGCCAGGACTCGCCTCGTCAGCGTTGTTCCCGGAAAACTCGTATTAATGTAAATTGGAGTAATTTACCCTTGCTATTTCGTTGTCGGCACAAAGCGCCCCCCTCACTACAACCTTGTGATTCTACGGATTTCAGAAAATATATTATATTTTCCACTTTCCAGTCCATCTATTTACCCAATAGATTTATTTGAGGGCCAAATAAGAACAATACTCTTGAAGAAAATAATGTCGCTTTGTTTACAGTACAATCATTCATTTTAAATGAGTTTATTAAGTTTTTTTACAATGATCCTGAATATAAATGAATCCGTTGAATTTCTTCAAATTGTTTAATGTTTTTTTTTTGTTTTCAGGTAAGTGCAATCCGCGAGGAGCCAGGTTTAAAAGGTAAACTTTAGAATTAAGAAACCAGAAACTTTATGTGCAGGTTGACAATAGTAGAGTTAATAGAAAAATATTAAGTAGACATGAGATCAGAGATTTTTTATCCTTCTGACGACATTAAATAGTATCTATCTGTAATATCGTCATAAAAATTAACACTTGTTCTTGTCGCAATCCGTCAAGATACCGTGTTTTCGTACGGAAACTTGTAAAATGAAGACATTTGATTTTAAGCCTCGTGGACTATAAGTGTTATTTCTTCGGGAGAAGTATTATTCTGCGAGAGCAGCGCAGCTCCGGCGTCTCGAATGCTCCATTTAGTTCCAAAGTTTTTCTCGTTTATCACCGTTGGGCTCTCAGAGGCGGAGATTTTTCCTTTAGATTTGTTGTCACGCCAGACCTTTTTAATGTACCTTTCTTATCGTGGCGTGATTAAGAACAAGCTTATTTGAAGTTAAAATTTTCATGACATCTATTAAAATCAAGGTTAAGTTATGAAATACGAATTTAATTTTTTCCTTCTGTATAACTATAACTACAAATATATTTGTTTAATATTGACTAAAATGTAAGATGGCTTAAATAAATTTGCATACATACATACATATGTTCACGTCTATATCCCTTGCGGGGTAGACAGAGCCAACAGACTTGAAAGGACTGAATGGCCACGTTCAGCTATTTGGCTTAATGATAGAATTGAGATTCAAATAGTGACAGGTTGGTAGCCCATCGCCTAAAAAGAATCCCAAGTTTGTAAGCCTATTCCTTAGTCGCCTTATACGACATCCATGGGAAAGAGATGGAGTGGTCCTATTCCTTTTTTGTATTGGTGCCGGGAACAGCAACTGAAAGCAGGTTGACTAAGCAGATATACAAGGAGAGTGTGGAGGGAAAGGTCGGAGTGGGAAGACCTAGACGAACGTATCTTGATCAAATTAAGGACGTCCTGGTAAAGGGTCAGGTCAAAAGTACCCGAAACCGCCGAGCTTGTATGAAGAGAGTTATGAATGTGGACGAAGCGAAAGAAGTATGCAGAGATCGTGGCAAGTGGAAAGAGGTAGTCTCTGCCTACCCCTCCGGGAAAGAGGCGTGATTTTATGTATGTATGTATGTATGTGCCGGGAACCACACGGCACTAAATAAATTTGTTGTAAATAAAATTAAAATAGCTACAAAAATCCCACCCTCAACTGACAATAATACCGCTGACAAGCCTTGTCTGCAACGCTAATAAATTCCACATAGGTATATAAAATCCACCCACATACACACCCGCGCTAATCTGAAATTCCAATTTGAACCAATAAACTCGGATTTGTTTGTATGTATGTAGTGTGGGACAACAATCTACCGTTAGGTCTGTTATTGACGACAAATTTTTATTTTCACTTCGTAGTTTTAAACGTTATTTTATCTTAAAATAGGGACCGGCTATAATAAATCATAAATGCTTCGCACTGGTATCGCAATGATAAATTATAGATATTAAGCTTTGTCAGGAAACACTCTTTCGATGATTTCAAACAGAAATAAATTCCGTCCACTCCTTTCCGTTATTGACGTATACAAACACTCTGACAAATTATGAGGACTTTATTATATGTAATGATGATGATATTCATATAATATCAAGTGATGAAGTGACAGTGATGACAGTTGATACACAGCAGCATTACGAAATAAATGAAACGTTTATATGCTATTTAATGCAACGATTACTTTTAAATCTGACTGTTAATCTGGACAATAAATTCCTCGCAATTTTCACCTGAAAATGTGATATTATCCCGCTTCATGCATTGCCATTTTCCGTTTTTGAACACCGACAAAAGGTTAACATTAAAAGTTTGTGGAGCGAGTCCTTCCTTAATTAAGCGACACAGACTTGCCATGATAAAAAGAAAAGAATACACTCGGCTCTAGCTCGAGTATGGCAAAACAGGTGCGAACGTCGCGGCGCACCGGTAAGCTAGAGGCTGGAGTAAACTCGCCTGCACCGCGTGCTTCGTTTAGATAAAAGGATTAGCTGACTTTCTACCCTCCGTTATAAAGCACTAACTCATAAATACGTTATTCCTTCAATTCGCCGCTCTTTTTCATTTTGAAAGTCTTACTGTTTATCTGTAGTTTCCATTTGTACTTGGTTGCAAAGTCATCGTATTTCTTGGCTTTAATGCTAAATGCATAAAGTGTAATAAATGTGGGTTTTTTAAATCTTACTGTAATATTTAATGTCAAATGTTATCTACACTTGCAATTTAAAAGAATGAACCGTTGCTAATTTGTAAAAAAAAAACAAGATTAAATAAATAGCCTTATTATACTGATTACAAGAACACAATGCTTCAGTATTTTCCATGCATAAATTAGAGTTTCCTGGACTTTCCAGTTAAAATGTTGGAACCTTTCTTGGTGAAATTTATCGCCATTTTCTTTCTTCTGCAAGAACAATTTATTAAGGATAGGTACGTACCTCCGATCGGATTTCAGCGCATCCTTAATGTTTGCCTTTAATTTATTGCTTCTTGAAATAGGCTCACTAATGGGATAACTTCGTTTACTGTGGATCCATTTCTATTGATTTGACATAATCTGGATAACATTTTATGAAATGAGGTTTCTATAAGACACATTAAGATGAATATGATGTCGATAGCAATGATGTGAATTTGTAGTAATTGTATGATTTTTCTTACGATACGTTTGAACTATTATCATTTCTTCAATAACATGTTTTTTTTAAAGATTGTTTTGGTTTATTTTTGAAACAACAATTGCATACAAGTGATGAAGCGTAAGACGAGACAGTCTCCCTTGACGGCGCCGCTCCGACGTAATGACAGCATCGCCTCCGCACAGATTGGAAAAAGTCCCAGCAACTTTCCTACTTATCTATACAAAAAGTTAACGCGAAAACTTTCTGTTAATGTGGATACTTTGCAATGTGGCGGGAAACGCTATGTTTAGGGCTTTTTCAAATTCACTAGCTTTGTGAGATTGGAATCAATAAATACATTGAATAAAACAGTAAAAAAAAATTCCGTACATTGAGTATATTTTCAAAAAAATTATTACAGTGAAGCAATAGTAACAGAGCATGAATTTTAAAAATAAAAAGGCTGTATGTTTGTTTGAACATGCTAATCTCGGGAACTACTGAACGGATTTGAATGAAACTTTTTTGTTGTATAGCTCTTATGCCTGGCCAACATATAGGGTAATAATTTATTTTGGAATCTGGAACAGCTTATGTCGAACCTAACAGGTCAACTAAACTATAGTAAAAATTTAAAAGATGACTGATGATGACATTTTCTGTTTCAAAATCGAAGATTTGGAACACCTAATGCACAACCATTACAGACCAGCTAAATCATCCGAATTATCGTTTTAACAAAAGATGTTAACCTGATGAGCAATTTTTTTGCTGAAAAAAATTTTTAGATCTGCATCATGTGATGAGGAAGTCAAAGGGATCAGCTACTCTGTAATATGTACGGAGATGACGTCTTAGCAAAAGTTGTTCTACCTGATGACACATAGGTCTATTAGTTTTTGAATTTATTCGTTACAAACAAAAATATGAATCTTTTTTCTTTATATAATATTAGTACGGATTATGAAATATTTGCTGTCAACTTTATGTACCCTGGGGCTCCGCAGCCGTGAGAATTTTGAGAAGTATTTTTTGTTAATCCAAATTATGTATATCCTAAGTAATGCCAAATTTCGTTAACATTTATTTTGGCGAATTTGAGTTGAATTGATAACTTTCCTTCGTATTTCCAATAACACGCAAACGGAGTCGCGTATTAGCAACAGCTAGTGTGTAAATAAATTTTGGAAAAAAAAACCCGTCAATAACTGCATAATTTTCTGACAGACCTATAACTCGATTATGTAATATGTATGCAGATGTGCAATGTATTCTTTAAAAAAAAATATCTAAACTTCCTTGATAGACGCATTTTAAAAAAAATGATTTTGTTCAATTTGGTTACAATTTGAACTGATGCGAGTTTTCAATTTCACGTCAGAAATAAGCTATATTGTTAAATTAATCCCGATGTGAAAACGTTCTTCTTTTTTTTGTTTTAAAGTAAGTTTAAATGATGTGCTAAAATTGCTGTGCTAATGATTACAAGGAATAAAGAACTAAAAATACAACAAATTAGGGGAAGCCACTGGCAAAGGTCTTTTGTTACAATCTTTTCCCTTTATCTTTTTATTGCTTACGCTTTTATTTATTTATTTAAACTTCATTGCACAAAATACAAATGTATAGCACAATTTCACTTAGATAAATGCTCTTCTACAGGCAAAAAATCTATACTAACACTACGCGTCTCGCGTAAACAGGTCGGTAAATCACGAGTAGTGTGCGCCGCAGCTCGACTTGGACAATATTTGTGCCAATAAAATCCTCCCTTACAAAGCTGTTGTTGTCAACGGAAAGCCGCCTGACCTGTTTCTAATCTACGGCGGATTATCTCGTCATCGTTCCAGAAGCCTAGCAGAATAAAAAAAAACCGGCCAAGTGCGAGTCGAACTCACGCACTAAAATTCAGTAACATCAAAATTGATTTTTTACTGTTTATTAAATCGACCGAAAATTGCTTAAAAGCTACGTTAGTTCTATGGGATTTTTTTTTTATAATTACCTTTAATAATTACTTTATAAATAATTTATTTTAAAAGGTACATAACAAGTTAATATTCTGTTAAAAATTTTAGTTATTAATATTGAACAAAAAATAGGAAAAAAGGCATGTTTATTATACAATAAACATGCCTTTTTTCCTATTTACAACTTATTATTTACTTATTGCTATAACAACATTTGTAAAACTACCTACATCTTATGGATGTTCAACGATGAGTGCCAGTGTACGTTCAAACCTACATGTTATGGTTTTTGTTACACTGTAGCAGTTAAATGTATGTAATGTAAAAATATCTAAGTTTAATAATAATAAATAAATAAATAAACAAATATTTTATATTTGTTGTTATAGCAATGGAAATACATAATTTGTGAAAATTTCAGCTTTCTAGCTATCACGGTTTATGAAATAAAGCTTAGTGATAGACAAATGAACAGACAGACAGTCCGCGGTCTGTCTGGTTGGCTTAGTAATATGGTCCCAATATTACCTTTTAGTTACGAAACCCTGAAAAGCAATATTACTTTTTATAATTCTCATCAATTTATTTATCACATTAACTTGCTCACTTTTTGATTACATTTCGTAAAAATATACAATACTTATTTATGTTAAATATATTTTAATGTTTAAAATGTTGTGTGGTTCTTTGCATCTATAGAAAAAATAATATGACCACTCCATCCCTTTCCCATGAATGTCGTAAAAGGCGACTAAACGATAGGCTAAACTAAACTTGGGATTATTCTGTTGGGCGATGGGCTAGCATCTGTCACTATTTAAATCTCAATTGTATCATTAAGCCAAACAACTAAACGTGGCCAATTAGTCTTGAAATATTGTTGGCTCTGTCTACCCTGCAAGGGATATGTACGTGATTATGTGTATATATGTATAACCACACGGCACGGACGAATACAAAATACAAATACCAAAATACTTACCTATAATAACAATTTTATATATTACATAGGTATAAGATTTCATATATTTGGATACCACTTCACTTCGTAATATCGTGGAAACTGTCACCGTCAGTGATGGCGGCTGGATAACTAATAAAGTAAGTTCGAGAGGAAAAGTAAACTAATATCGGGTTGTTCTGGCGACGAGCGCCGTCGGTGGCCACTGCTAGGTCGAAGCCCCTCTCTCCGTGCTAAGGAACTTTCGCACTATACACGATTCTCCGTCATTATTTAACAGATATGGTCAAATTTTGTTTGAAGGCACGCAACTTTTCTCTTTACGAATAGATCGTCGTTGGACATTTTCATCGACGAAGGCTAGGTCTTTAACGTTTACTTTTCAGAATGTGTCAATAATTTAAATTAATTTCCATCAAATTATTTCAAAGTGTGTACTTTGTTTTTACTGATTGGGCAGTTTCTGATTCAGCGAGTAGTGTAATAATTTATTTATGCTACCACAGCTTCCTTCTATTTTACGTCATCGTCACTACAGATTTCTTAATCGTAATATGTTGGATGCCGCCGCCCGTGAATATTTAAAATCAAACTTTCAAACTATATACAGAACGACCTGATTTCGTAAAATTTAAATCAACATTTCATTGTTGGCAATCATTTACGCTAAATATAACTTTAGCAACATGTTTTTAAATAGTAAATTGTTCGTGTCGTTTAAAGTAAATAAAGGTAAATTTATGCATGAAAAAGCTTTTAATAAAACGTTACAGGTTTAGTCTATAAGAATTGCAATACACTGTGTAGATAAATAAAATTGATTTATTCTGTCAAGCTACACGGCTTCAGTATAAAATAAGTCTTAGTATATCAAGAAGTAATTGTTTTATAAAAATATATTTCATACAGTATTATTTTAATTATTTATTTAAAAAAGAAAAAAAGGTTATGTATTTTTTATGTTATTTGAAACAGTTAACAAAAATCACTGTTCGCTAGATACTAAACGAGTTTATTTTAAGCATTCTGTGCAAATCTTAAACTATTGTTTAAGAAATAATTGTTTCTGAAATGTATTTATTTATAATTTTTTTTTTATATTCGACATATTTATCATCATAGATCTTCATGACAAGCAATAACTTCAACCTTTGTCCACTGGACGGACAGTAATAGGCTATTATTTTATTTTATGATCTACTTATCGGTTTAGGTTCCAAAAATCTTTTCTCATAAATTATGCATTTGACGAAAAGCTTTGGAAACAAAACACCGAACACAGATAAAAAGAAATCAAAATAATTTTAGTTAATTAATATACATACATACATTCATGTCTTTATTAGTTAATTACTCGTAACATTTTATGTAAACTCTGCTTAACATTCAGTTTATATTTAAATAAAAGCAAAGATTTGTATCCTTACCTTATACTTTTCACCAAATAATCTACAATAAACAAAGCACAAAACAGGAATCATTAGCACTTTCCCCATCATTCTCACTTCGAAAGTCGTTTCAGAAAGTTTCTTAAAATTCGCGAAAAAGTTTCAGTACAAATTAAGAGCAAATTTTACTCCGTCCGTTTAGCCATTAGTAATTTCAAAGTTCTAATGAATTTTCTACTTTGACATTGAAAAATGAATTTCGGCCGTAACTTTTAACACTGGGACAACTGTACTGCGAATCTGTATTCATTGGTGGCTAAAGATTCATCACCTTCGCTTTCTCTGTAATTTTATATGACTAATCATCAAACAGAGATTCCACGCTGGTCTGTGAACGAAGAATAAACTCTTCTTGAGCAGATTGCAAAAGTAAATTCAGACAAAGGTTAATAGGATTCTTCTTTTATCGGAGTCAGGTTAAGAGTACCCGAAATCGAGGAGCTTGCATAAAGAGGGTTATGAAAATGAATGAAGCGAAAGAAGTATGCAGGGATTGTGGCAAGTCAAAAAAATTAAGTCTGTTCTTCTTTTAGTCGAGGGCTTCCAATCTGTCGCTATCTGTATCTCAATTCCATAATTAAGCCAAAAAGCAGGACGTAGCCTATCAGACTTTTTAAGACTATGTTAGCTATGTTATTTCACGTAAGAGATAAAGATTTAATTATTGGTATGTAGATAGATATAAATATATTTAACTGACAAATTTTCTGCTCGTTATATTCTTCTTGTATATTGTGAGCACAAAAACATATTCATTTGACATTTCATTTCAATCGAAATTCGGAAGTGTTTTCCGTGAATCTCAGTAGATCGAACAGCCAGCTCCCGGCCTATCCCCACGCCCTTCATTACCCCTAACTTTGCCCCATTAGGCGCACAGGCCGAAGTGCCACGGACCGTAGTTAATCCACGTCCTCATTCACTGTTATTTCAAAGGTCTGATCTAATCTAAACAGGGCTTAGGAACCTACAATGCCAGTATTTCGCGCGACTCGTCCCTTTTATGTATTTGACTATCCTCATACCCGGTCCCGCCGGTTGGTTGACATTTGACTTGGCTATAAAAGGAAATAGCACTTCCGAAACTTCCGATGTAATTTCGTGTTAATGCTTTTGTATAAAAAATAATTTTCACTCGTTACATTCGAGAGTCATGGCATTATGACAAATTGCTGGTAAATAATGTGTTGTATGACGTTGACAGGGACTGTAGTAGATAGTCCATTATATAATGGTATCGTGAAACATAACGGTAATGTTGGAGTGAACGGCGAAACCAGAGTGGAAGGGTCAATTTGGAAGCTATTATACGGCGGCGGTTACAGGCCTACTTCCGGCGGCTGCACTAAGCTGCCGTGCTCCAATCCCTCGCTCAATTTCGGCCTTTCTGCAACACCACTCAACCCTAGTGCACTTGTGTTAGGTAAATACATAAACTGTTACAAGATTACCTCCGAAACTTATAGGCCATGACGATTCCGTAATCGAAAATTTAAGCTTTTCAGGTTCCGTTTCTGCTCCGTTGAAACAAAACAAAAAACCGCTTTTGATGAACCGATTAAATAAATTGCTTTGGAGGTGAAAATGCTTTAACAGTGCCTCAGCCATAAGCCGATTTCGGATTACCTCTTCATTTTTTACGATCCCCGGAGAAAATTTACGAATTTAGATTGAGTATTTATGGATCCCATATCCGATATTCATTTATAGCTGGGTCGAATCCACCCCCGACCTTAAATGGGTATCTCGAAACGTCGAAAACGACTCTTGAATAGTCATTTGACAAATATTTTTATATTTCTCTATTAAAACCTTGCTATATTTGGATCCATTATATAAAAATCAACATCATTTATAAATTCTAACGATTCCTCAGTACGTTAAAATTTTCAAATAAGAAAGTAGACTTCGAATAAATTTAAGCAAAGCAGGAGACATAACACATCTATATCTTGTCTAACAGCTATAGTAAAATTATAATTTGAATATCCGTTGACAAATTTTAAAGGTACGAAAATTAAATAGTCAAGCCAAGTTAGCCAATAAGTATATAAACTAAACCGTCAGTACAGATTATAGCTGCCCGGTGAGTACCAGGTAGTGAAGCGATGCATCGTCCTCGCTAGTGGAAAACCGGTGTAGTACATTGTAGCGGGGCAACAAACGAGGAGTTATGACGGCAACGGAGGATTACGTGAGTGGATGTCGTAATAAAGCTCGCGATGAAGCCGTTACCCGAAGATAAACGTAAATATCTGGGGCCGTGACTGTCGGCCGCCTGTTCTCTCGCACTTGGCGCTTGTCCGACTACCTGCGTGCCTCTATGAACTTTGTTCCTGCTTTTGTTTATTATTATGGTACTTTTAACTACTACACGTTTGGTTCACAGTAGTAAAAGCTATATTACGACTGCTTTAAAAAGATAAAATCATAGATTGGAAAAAAAGTGGTAGATTGGTAAAGCATCCGTTAAGTGAAGCGCAGAAAGGCACAGGTTCGAATCCCACAGGCCGTGTACAAATGACTATTCCGAAGTCATGTACCATAGTTTTAAAGCAAACCGATGTTCTTACAGTGAGGGAAATCATCGTGAGGAAACCTGCACATTTAGGCAATGTATGGATGTTTAATTGGGTAACCATGATCGATCCAATACGGGTTAGGTTTACCTGCAAAGGTTGCGGAGGTCAGATTCGAGTATAATAACAGCATAATATTTTTTTTTCTGAGAGATTGGAGCAGGCAGTATCTTACTTACATGTTTTTGTCAATGTCAAATGCAAAATAAATCGTTGCGACTATTGCAGTACACAGCACACGATGAGACGCTTGTCTATTTTTCGTTCCCATTGTTAAGGTGATTCTCTTAGAACACAAATACCTAAAACTCGAAGGAAGAGCTGCAGTGACAGCGAGGTTAGTGCCCTTTGTGTTCCATAATGTATGTATTCTCACCCGCTCTTATCTCCTAAATTAATTACATAAATCTTGTTTGCATACGTCTTAAGCGTATGACACGCCGCCATAATTCAGCCAGAGCGGAGGTTTACACTGCTAATGAAGGACGAGCACAATGGCACACTCTAGATAGGTATGCATTATGTTCTCGAAGAACATGTTTATGCATGCGCTTATTTATTTCTTCAATTCAGGTTACAAAATGAAAATATAATACAATTTACCGTGGTATGTTTATACACAGAGAACATCCGAAATATAATTTTGACCCAAAATAGTATTCCTTTCATCTTACTGCACCTTTATTTCATTCGTGATAATATGAATTTCTGTAATTCAACAGCAGGTCTGTTTAAACATAACTGGCTTCGTACTTTTCCTAAGATTGGTCCATGATTTCCCTTGGCGTGCTTTGTCGCGCATTCATCCGGCGACACCAGCATCGAGGATGCTCGCCCGCACCTCGCGCTGCGCCTTATTGCAATCACGTCAGCTTTGCGACGCGACGCCACCGCCTACAATACATTGATGAATGTTCTCTAAGATTGTGCATTGTTCTTGCCTTATAAGAGAAGCCATTCATTTATAATGAATAATTTGTTCTCATGCCACATGCTGAATATTGAACTCATATGTCGAAATGACACTAACATAACATATAATCACGTCTGTATCCCTTGCGGGTTAGACAAAGCCAACATTCATCAAAATACTGAAAGGCCACAAATTGTGACAGGTTGCTAGCCCATCGACTAAAAGAGGAATCCCAAGTATACAAGCATATCCCTTAGTCGCCTTTTACGACATCCATGGGATAGAGATGGAGTGGTCCTATTATTTTTATATACATAATTTTTTTCTATTGTTGCTGGGAACCAAACGACATGACACTATATACGTTGTATTTATATTATTTGAGAGGGATAGATTTGTTTGCCTTCTATCTATTCATGTTCTAAAATTACAAACGCTAGAAAATTCCTTCAAAGATTCGAAATCTATGTAGCGACTTCGATTTCAATCACGACGACGACCGTTCCACGTCATCGTGTAGTAAAGAGAGTAAATGAAGAGTTCCTCACAAGTCGTTCAAATATTCCGGGGGTGCGCTGCAAGTCGCCGACGACGACGTTCCGCCAGCCTGTGCCCGCACCCGCGCAGTAATCAGCTTTTGTGCGCGGTAATTGGGTGTCTGAGCTGCCAACCGAAGCATTTATTCCCGATAAATTGAAAACTGCTTTGTGCCTGGAATCGGTTGAAGCAGCGGGCTCAGTTTTTCTAACTATAACCAACTCGATATCCCATCATGCGATATTTGAACAGATGGTAACATTAAGGATGTACTCCCTTAAGTCGCCGGATAAATTATGTGATGTAATCGAACTTAGAAGTTCAATTTTTCTTTGAAAAATATAGTCTGCTGTACAGAGTGATTGATGAAAATAATAATAAATTAAAACATACATACAAACAAACATGCCTTTATCATGGTTAATATAAAGCATAAGCAATATAACGCTTATAAGCTACTTACATACATTAATTACGCCTCTTTCCCGGAGGGGTAAGAAGAGACCACATCTTTTTACTTGTCACGATCCCTGCATACTTCTTTCGCTTTATCCGCATTCAAAACTCTTCATGCAAGCTCGTCGGTTTCGGGTACTATTGACCTGACCTTTTGCTAAAACTTCTCTGATTTGATCAAGGTACGTCCAATTACACTGTCTTTGTATATTTGCCTAATCAACCTTTTTTCATTCATCTCGACTCACATCACACACAGTGAGTGTGTTACTCGAAATGACCAAACCATCTAAGCATTCCCTCTTCTATTCCTGTCACCATATCTTCTTTCACATCGGAACATCCTTATCCTGTCACTCAATTTTACACCACCAGCAGGATGGTTTAATGCTGGTATTGCGATTTAGATTGTGATCGGTTGCCCAATTGAAGAATCCCAAGTATTTTAGCGTTTCCCTTTATTGACTTTTACAATCTGCACGGGAATAGAAACAGCTGGCTCACACTAGGTTTTTTTTCTTTGTCACCAAACCAGCATGGAAGCTTGCACAAGATGAATGCGTCCAATCCCTTATTCTCGTTGTACGACATCCAAGGGAAAGCAATGGAGTGGTCCTATTATTAAATTCCCAAAAACTGCAAAGCACTTTAAATTAATATAATAAAACTTTAAATTAATATAAAAATTTAACTAGGTTAAAATGAGACCATTTCCAAAGGATTGTCGACTTAATTGTAATTGAGTTGCAAAGCAAGAAAGTCGTTCTGCAGAGACATAACGCCTGTATAAAATTGTGATAATGTTAGTAGGTAATAGTCTCACTAATGAAAATATTGCGTCGTTACAGTTATCCTCCCCAACAATTGTAAGGTCCTTACCGTGGAGATACCTCGCTGGAACGGCGTCATTTACATATTTTAATAAAATAATATCGCAACTGAATCGTAACTGAGAACTTGATTTAAGTTCTTACCGCGATGAATGTAAATTCGCCACCGCCGCCGCAATTCCAGATTTCAATTCTGGAATTAATGGCAGCCGTCGTGGGCCGAGCCTCGTCTAATATTTGCGTTACTTCCGGGGACTTCTCTTTAGGAATGGAATAAATTAGTGCGAATGAGTGAAGATATCGTATCGCTGGGATGATGTTAAATGATGGTGCTATGCTTGTGATTTCGGTATTATGATAGTTACAAATTTTTTTGGATGTTCCGTAGGCAGTGCGCGCGGTCGCTTGGCCCTGCTAAGCGTGCATTAATATTGTCAATAGTTGGAGTTAGTGGAAGTGAAGTACGTGTTCCGCTTGCCGCTATCTACGGCGCAGCTCGCGCGGTGAATTCGAATGGCCTCTCACACCGCGCCCACACCCGCGGCACCCACCTTGCGCCTTCCACCCCCGTAACGCCCCATAAACTCGCGTCTTAATTTTAACTTTATTTCTTACCGCTACTGTGTTCCAAGAAAATTAAGTGCAAACGTACTACCATAGAAGGATTCATCAAGGTGTTATCGTGAGCTTTTAAGTCTAGTAGACTACAAGCACACACATCAAATATATATTCACGAGATTAATCCAAAAGATTGTATATAAAATTTTGCCTCAAAGTGAACCTCATCGTACCGTAATTTAATGAAACAATTTTTGTGCTCAAACACAATCTACAAAGTGCAGGTTTTGTTGGACGTGTTTTGTGCTCGTCAATACAGTAAACTGCATGGAAATTGTTTTGTAATATGTATTTTTAAAACATCTCAATGCTTGCTGAATACCATTTGTAAACTTTTTTTTAATACATATACATAAAAAACTTTGTCGCAGTCATTATAAGTAGTTATTGAAGAATATGCTAATCTACTTCGCCATGCAATGTTTGTCCATACAACTTTCGAATTTCAGCACGATAAAAGATAAAACGTTGTAATGATATCTTTCATATTTCACAACTTAAATTTATCGTTGTCTCTTATGGCAACTTTACTAATTTGATTATCAAAAACTACCTCACCACCCCTTATCCACATTTGCTGGCATTGCCGACACAAAGTTACTTCATCCCACCCCAACCGTTCCGCTTTCGATAACAATAATAATATAGGAATAGATTGGCAATTCCGGTGGTTACGTATCTGGTTATTGCGAGTTTACATCGAGAGCACGTCGGAGCGTTTGGAATTTTCTCAAAGGTGGAAGTTTTCTCTGGCGCATGCAATTTCGAAGTTGCACAAGAGTCCAGCCTGGCGCGTGTAGGCGCGAGTGGCGGTGCCGGCGGCGGCGATGCCAGGGCAGCCTCGCCCACCCGCCGCCACCCGCGCGGCTAACTCCGCGCGCGCTACACAATAGCGATTATTGGGGCAATCGGCGGCGCCCTAGGCCGTGCCCGAGACGAGCCCCGCGATGCAAATAAAATTCGGAGGAGGCCACGGCCGGACAACGCTGCCCCTCGTTATTATTCGGCTCTCGCGGAATTGCTTTTATGTCCTTAATGGAAAAGCGAGATATTTATTTCGGGTTTGTGAAAGAGCTTCCTTTAACATTTTTCTTGTTAGGTATACATACCGGCTGCGGTTGATAATTATTCCATTGCAAGTCGTTATTTGGTTATACATTTTTTTATGATTTTTTATTTGTTTTGAGTTTTGAATTTCGAATCACATACAAAAATTATTATATAAATGAATATTAATGTCGGTATAAATGAATATTAATTTTGTATTGGTGCCGTGTGGTTCCCGGCACAAACACGAATAGGACCACTCCATCTCTTTCCCATGGATGTCGTAAAAGGCGACTAAGGGATAGGCTTATAAACTTGGGATTCTTCTTTTAGGCGATGGGCTAGCAACCTGTCACTATTTGAATCTCAATTCTATCATTAAGCCAAATAGCTGAACGTGGCCATTTAGTCTTCAAGACTGTTGGCTCTGTCTACCCCGCATGGGATATGGACGTGACCATATGTATGTATAAATAAACATTGATCTATGAACATTTACTCAGAAACGGATAGATCACACAATTGCAATCGGAAATTTGAATATTCTTTACCGAGTAGCAAAGCAAAACTACTTTTGGAATTTTATGTCGCCGGTCGTGCTATCGACGCCGAACGCGACATTCAAGCGGAGAATTTCTAATAAGCAACCCCTCGCGTACACCCTGCGCCAAATTTTCACGAGTTCATTAGGTGACTCTACTCTTCATTGTTTATTTTAGTTACGGGACCTTTTTAACCCTCTCTGTTTTTAGCTTCTTCTGTTTGTATTTTGGTTCATTAGCGCTAACTTCGCAGAGGGTACAACTTATTTGTTTGATTGAACTATTCCGTTTCTAGTTCTTTTGACTTGGAAGTATTTCACAAACTCGATATAAGTTCATGTGTACCGAAATCATGAAACTACAAAAAAATCACAAGTAATATTTTTATCAAAACAGTAATTGTTTCATTATATCATTTATCCAACCCCTTCGGAAAAAACGTGATTTTATGTATCTATATACATACATACATATGGTCACGTCTATATCCCTTGCGGGGTAGACAGAGCCAACAGTCTTGAAAAGACTGAATGGCCACGCTCAGCTATTTGGCTTAATGATATAATTGAGATTCAAATAGTGACAGGTTGCTAGCCCATCGCCTTAAAAAGAATCCCAAATTTGTAAGCCATACACATGTACATCCATGGGAAAGAGATGGAGTGGTCCTATACTTTTTGTATTGGTACCGGGAACCACACGGCACATCACATCATGATGTAACATGTTACATCTTCAAGAAAATGAATTGAAGCTCTGTTTTAATTTTTTTTTCTAAAATTAAACATTGTCTTTTCTTTATACATATAAGTATTTGGATCGTAAAATTATATACATAAATATTTGGAATCCTTAAAAATCCTTTACAACTCGGTACACGTACATAAATATAAATATCACAAGAGCTGCGATAGTTCCAGCAACTGAATCCTTCTATGACTCGTGTCTAACAGATAAGGCAACCATACATTCTCCATGAAGTTAAACTTCTGACGTAGGTGTAATATATGGTTGAAAGTTGGAATGTAGTTACAACAAGATAAACTTACATTATTGAGGTGAGTAGCTATAAATAACGTTCAACATTTTCGCCAGTTGGTGCGAACTGCCCCTTTAATTATGAAAATGTATGCGGAGCACATGAAAGTTTCTGCAATTATGCCGTAGCCGCGCCGTGCAGTGGCCGGCCACGTCCTTAACTACCGCACGCTGCCTCCACCGCTATTCAATTACCCACTACGGTCGGGAGAAATTTTCAAGACGGCCTTGTTAGGATTGCGTGTCTTGAAATAAATATAATTTAAAAACTTGTTTGTTTTTATTTCAACAAAAGCTTGATTGACGATTAAGGCAACAAGTTATAAAATATGCCTATACGTTATTCTCGTTTCGCTTAAAATATTTTCCATACTTACATCCTTTCAGGGCAAAAGTTTTTTTTAAAAGTTCACAGTTACTCTTACACCCCTTCTGTTTACATAAATAAGTTACTCATGTAATATCTACCAAATAAATCCAAAACACTATTATTTTCTATAATATATATATATTGATATATACCAAATACCACGCTCCTACGTAATTTAAGAAAGGTCAATTATGTTGCAATAAAGATTTAAGTGTTGCACAAATTGTCGGTTCGGAGGCGCTGACGGATGGCCGCGATTCTGGCGCCAGCAAATGAGCACACGATAAAATTATCGTTAGCGGTAACGACATGAATAAATGCAAGAGGGTGGTCCGCGGCCGCGAGCTGTAGAAACGAGACGAGCCCGCCTCGGCACTCGTTAGGGCTCTTGTGACGACTGCATATAGGTACGTCGGGCACATGCAGCCCAGACGCTTTTCTCCAATCTGATGAGGCTTCTACGACATTCCGCAGTATAATATCGACGTTCATCTGTTATTTATAAAATGTTTATTTGTTTATTACTTTGATTTTTTGTACGAATGCAGGTGCATTATATTTATTTCGGATATATAGGTACCAGGTTTACCTAAAAATCTAGCAATGCACAAACGATAGATAAACCAGACCCGGGTCCATATCCATTGTGAGTCAAGTTTATCTATCCTCGACTGGATTGTAGTTCTGCACTTACTAAAAGTTCTTTACGAAATAAAAATATAATATAATAAGGAATTTGTTTATTTATATTGTGCGTTTATTTTACTTATCTCTGTAGAGTATACCTAATATTTATACACTATAACAATTGATACTTTACCGTCACAATTGAAAATAGTTTATCCCCTTGAATATCTTCGATGATATTCTTTGTATAATATTTAACATGTTCTAGATACAGGCAATCCTGAATATGGTGGTGGTCTGTGTGCGATTATCAATAGATAGTCAAAGCTTTTGGTAAAGAAACTAACCAATTTTCTTTAGATTATTCCAGCACGTATATCAATATACATATATGTATTTGACGGCCTCTATGGCGCAGCGGTAGTGCACTATTCTGTGACACCGCAGGTTCCGGGTTCGAATCCCAGTCAGGGCATGTTTAATGTCGAACTTTTTGATTGGCCTGGGCCTGGTCTGAATGTTTTTATTCATAAATATTTATTATAAAATATTGTCCCGTATCTTTTTATTAATATAAAATAAAATATCTGTTTTTTGTTGGTAGGTACTAATAAGATTTCTCGTTTTGGTTAAAGGTTAGAAATTAACTCCTAATTCCTATTAACATTTAATTACCATTTTGGTATCGTATTTCTATTTCACACAAACCGCATATCAACGCATCCAAACCACAGTATATGCTAATACGAATGCATACTAGTTGCATAATACGATATAATTTATTAGCAGACAGCTATTTAATTTATAATGAGGTGATCGCGAACACTTATTGCGTTACATACCCGCCGGTGAACACCGCTCACATAAACCAGCACCATGTTAACCACGCAATAAATATCTGTGAAATGGCGACTAAATTATTGCACACATGAGAGTTTCCTGTAAAAATGTGATATTTATTCTGATAAAAGATTTTTACAAGTGCTTCAGCAAATTGTTGGTATGTTTTACAAGCAATCGTTGCGTCACGTTAAATTCAATTTTAAAATCGCAACTGTTGAATAAAAAATATTGTACCTACATCCCAATATTATAAAATGTGAAAGTGAGTTTGTTTATTGTGTTACCTCTTCAAGGTTTATCTTCTTGGAATATCACTTATATATAATTAAGAGTCTGAAGAAGGACCTTTCATGCCGGTAAATGGTATAGTTCCCGTGGGGATGCGAAAAACCTGTATTCTTTTACAGGTGGCGCCAAATTCCCACAGGCGGAGCTGGGGGTAAAAGCTAGTTTTTTTTAAAAAAAGAAATATCAAATAAAGCAGAATATTTGAAGCTAGTGTTTGGTCTGATTTATAGTGGGTTGCCAGGCGAGCGGCTAGTAATTTTAAACGTCACGCATTATGATGAATACTCGCAATTTTCTGGCGGGAGCACAGGCCCTGATAGTCATGTGACTCGATAAATTTTACCGTTTTGTCCTCAAATAAACTTGTGGAAAAAGTGAAACTTCACAAACAGATGCAACTCTGTGTAGCCTTGTATAATATAAGCTATGTTCTTCGGATATTCCTTGTAAAACTGCGACATTTACGGATATTGTGTCAAAAAATAACGTATGCAAAGACGTGGGGTCGAAGGGAGCTCACACGTCACGAGATCACGTCTAGTCTTCGCCTCGAGAATTTTCCTCGCTCGCTCTTAATCGCGTCGTCATCGTGAACGAACCCCGTTTCTGTCACCTCGCCCCGTTTCTGCCATAAATCAGTCGACACCCTTTGATAGATGATGCATTTTCACCGAAAAAAAAACAAGATAATACCTATTAAGTCACAGATTGCATCTCATTCCGTGTATATTTGGTGAGTATTTATTTGGAATAATAGCCTATTGTTAAGTCTTGTTTTTTTTTGTTATACAAACATAGTAACATACTTATGTTTGTTGTACATGTTAAAGTATAATCATTAGTTCGTGGGTCAATTCAGGACATATGTAATTTTCATTAATTTCGTATGTCCCGAATTGGCCCACTTTTTTTCAATATTTTTTTTCTAATGTTACTGGAAATTTAAATCGGATTGGACTATATAGCAAACAGTCTGTTGAAAATTCTAGTCATGTCCCCAGAGGCTCGAGTACTTCGATGTTATTTATTCTGTTTATCTATACTGCTGAGGCAGACTCTTTTTCAGAGGCAACAAATTTGTCGCTCATACTTGAACATAATTTGATTTTAACTGACTATCGACTTCGCGTTTTACTAGAACACGAAAAGTTAGCTTATCAATTTTGCATATATCTAATCCTAATCCCAACTAATATAAATGCGAAAATAAATTTATTTGCTTGTTTCCTCTTCACCGGTTTTCTACTAAACCAATCATCTTGAAATTTTGCGTACCTATATGTATATATAATTTAGAGACTGAAGAAGGAAATATGGTACTTTTAATTTTAGTAAAAACTATAATTCCCGTTGGACTTGCGAAAAACCTGTTTTCTTTTATAGATGGCGTTAAATTCGTAGCTTGTTGCTAACCGAAACAGCTAGGTTGGCGTCCAACTTTTTACTACAATGACATATGAGATGTCGTTGCTATCAGGTCGAAATATTAGGCCCTTACATGTGAAATTTGCGTTTTCTTGTACTAGCCACTTTAATCAAAAATTTTTCCCCTTTGGTTCCAATTCAAATTTATATAGCGATTTGTGCGCAACGGTATTTAAATCAAATCATTATCTGTGGTGAAAAATGGATTTTTTACGATAATCGAAAACGCTAAAAAAAAAAGCGAAAATTGACCCAAAAAAAGATTCTTGTAAGTGTTTGGTAGACAAGTGCCGGTGTCGTCCATTACAGTTTTCTTAAATCTGGCCAGTCGATTACGGCGGACGTCCATTGTCAGCAATTGCAAACTATGATGGAAGAATCAATCGCTCGCTGGTCATCCACGTCACTGCTGCTTCACGACAACGTTAAATCACACACTGCACAACAGACAGCTACCAAATTATAGGAGCTTCAATTCGCATATCTAAGACATCCATCTTTCTCCCCGGACCTTGTTGCTCCAACAGATTATAATTTTTTTTCGAAATTTGAATAACTTCTACCAAGGGAAAAATTCAACTCCGATAAGGCAGTCCAAACCGCCTTCAAAGATTTTATTGATTCCCATCCGAATGGTTTTTCTATAGTAAAGGGATCAATGAACTATCTATAAGATGGCAAAAGTGCATAGATAATAAAGGTTCTTCATTTGATTAAATAAATATTATATATAATAAAATATTGTACTTTTTGTTACTCCTATACCAAACATACAATAACAATTTCATATGTAAGGACCTAATATATATTCCAAATAAAAGTTATGCTATAGGAAATTATGTCAAATTATAATATGTCAAAGGAAGTTGTTTTCTTAATTCAATAATATACCATTGTAAATTCGAACATTCATATAAAGGTTCCTCGAAACATTAATTATACTAATTGATTTTTCTGTCATAAATTTATTATTTTAATCAAAATTCTACGAAGTACATACATACATATGGTCACGTCTATATCCCTTGCGGGGTAGACAGAGCCAACAGTCTTGAAAAGACTGAATGGCCACATTCAGCTATTTGGCTTAATGATAGAATTAAGACGAAGTCTATTTTTCTACGAAGTATGTTATTCCAAATAAAATTCCGAGTTTTGAAATTTTGCCAAATAGAGGGTTTCTAATACTTAAATTGGGATAAAAAGTCGCCAGCAAATAAGAAATTTATATTATTCGAATTTTAAGAGAATATATAAAAATAACAGTTAAAATAAGGTAAATTTAATTAAAGGTAATTAATAAATTAGTATAATTACAAAGGTTTCTTCAAAGGCGTTGAAAAGCAGGAATACTCAAAAACAAAGAAAAACCATTATATTACGAGAGTGATAGCAAACAGTGGCCGTGACGAGGCTGAGCCGGCGCGCCCGTCCCGGCGCTGGGGCTAGGGCTGCTAACTCCTACCTGTACTAGTGTGTGTGACAAGTGAGTCAAGTATACCCATAGACCGCAGAGCGGAAAGGTTTGGGAACTTATAAAGGGAAAAGATTTGTAATTTTGTTTGTAACGAATAAACTCGAACACTACTAACCTATTAAGACGGAATTGGACAGAGGTAGAATATACTTCGACTTGACTAAGCATACGACTTTTTTTAATAGCAGCGAAGAATTTATGGTGACATCTCAAACGTTACATGCCACCAGGCAATCACAGCGAGTATACTAAATCGCGAATATAACCTCCGACTCAACATCATCCGCCGCGCCGCCGGGATTGCTCAGGCACAACACCTAGTCTGGCGGAAGATCTTCCCTTCGCGGCCGCAGGATTAACAAAGGCTACTTCTGAAGATTCGTACGTGAACAAGAAAATTGGCAATTAAGTTGAACACGAGCGAAGCCGCAGTTAACAGCTAGTTCAAAATATACATGACTTGCAAATGTTAGGATGCCTTCTATTACTTTTAATTGGACATGGTCATATATATGGATATAAAAATATTAACCTGGACCTCGTATATGAGTACAAGTAGTAACACAACCCCGGAAAGTTTCTAGTTGGCAACCCTACCTGTTCCTCGCAGCCGCGGGCCCACTTCGCTAACTTTTATTATTTTTGTACCGCGCTCGCAGTTTTTATTATAGCAGCCCCTATTACTGCATCTTCTAAAATACTTTTTCAGATAAACTATTTTTAAAGGTAGGTAAGTGCAAGTAGATATTTAGTTATTTGTCGTTAAAATTAAGGCAAACATAGGAGTTTGATATTTTTACAATAATGAAGACTTTTAATGAGACCTCATCTTGCAAATTTTAACAACAGACAGCAGTACAGCAATGTTATCCATTTTATAAACCAATCGAATTTGTTGTAGGATGTCTCGTGCCAAGACCACATAAAGTTATTTTCAGTTACAAACTTTACAATCTAATGAAAATTATTAAAAAAACGTGTTATAATGTGAGCCGAAGGTTCTGTTCGGATCCCAATTTGCTGTTAATTTACCATTTCGACAATTATTTCTCCTAATTAACATATAGTGTTGTCTTTAATGTTTCACTCATACATCTACCGCTCATACACGTTCCATATGTTGGTTGCTCTTGGACCTCTCAGTCTCTGCCTTAAATTAGAAATCGGTTTGTTGTACTTTATCCGTCCCCGGCTCGGTCCAGCTATTGGGCAGCGGTCTGGATATTGAAAATGCACACCCACTCGTTAGCCGTGGACGGCGGCTGCGGTCCGACGCGTGACGTCACGTCCGCTTCCCCACCCCTCCTCATTAGCATACATTATATTCGCCATTACGCCCAACACAGCTTGTGGCTTTTTGCGATGTTTTTAATGGTACACCCGGTCTGGGACACCATAATGTTGGACATCGCCTATTTCTCCCATGTGACGACGCGGTCCGACAACCCTGTTTTAATAAGCTCCGGACCTGTGTTGTGATTATAGAACCCGTATTTAAAATACTTGCTGTATATAATGAGAGATTAAGTCGGCCCCCATAACTGATACATCGACATAAAATGACCTTCATTTAAAGACAACTCTTGAAACCACCCTTTTCAATATTTGTAATATGTCGTAGAAGGCGACTAAGGGATAGGCTAATAAACTTGGGATTCTTCTTGCAGGCGACGGGCTAGCAACCTGCCACTATTTGAATCTCAATTCCATTAGGAAGTCATACAGCTAAACGTGGCCTTTCAGTCTTTTCAAGATGAAGTATGTATTTATCGCATTGTAAATATTAAAATAACAAACGTGTTTATGTTACGAAACCCTTCGTGCGCGAGTCCGACTCGCACTTGGACAGGTTTTTCTCTTACCTTAATTATGTTAATTAATAATTGAAACAATATAGACGATACATAGTGCAGTCACAAACATTTCAGTTTGACAATTAATTTTTAATAAACGATCGTAATTGCATAACGTAGCATCGCGACATGCGTAAATCAGAGCCGCGCGGCGGGCGGCGTGCCGGTCACCGAGCGAAGCTAATATTTGCATATCGCGATTGATGCGAACCAATCAATACTGCAAATAATGAAAATGTCATGTAAAATCTACCAATACAATACACATGCTCTTATTAATTTAAACAATTACGAAGTATTACAATCGTATTGAATATTGCATTTTGATCAAGCACTGATTAATCCGATCATGTTTGTTTTAAACGTATTGTAAAACCGTGGAATATGTATGGGTTCGTAGATATAACCCAACTAACATTATAAATGCGAAAGTAAGTTTATTTGTTACCTCTTCACGGGTTATCCACTGAACCAATCTTCTTGAAATTTTGCGTATATATAATTTAATAGTCTAGAGAAGGACATAGGGTTTACCTTTTCATCCCGGTAAAAGCTATAAGTAGATCCCGATAACCTTGATTTCCTTTAAAGGTGACGCTAAATGCGTCAATTTTTGTAAATGATGTTTAATTCCTTGCTTTTTATAGAAGATGATATTTCGTTGATTTTTTTAAGATGACACTAAATTGGTCACTTTTAGTAGATGTCACATAATACATGCGGGTAAAAGACAGTAAGACATAAGTTGCCAAAACAATCATCCTGAAATATAAGAGAAGAAAAGCGTCGATCCGCCCTGAGTATATGGTGCTGAACTAATTTATTTTCAATGCCTGCATATTCCGTAAATCCAGGGAACAATGCTCCTATAAACTATAGGAGCCCATTTTTTAAGTTGCGCGCTATAAATTTAAGGAGTCAGAAACCGCAACGTAACCCGCTCTTGCATGCAAGGTTTAATTTCCGATATAGAGGTTAGTCACAATAAAGCTATTCCGTGTCAGGGACACAGCTGCTGTACTTATTGGTATTCACAAAAACACTTCATTATAAAGTAAACAATTTTAATTTTGCGTTTAAATTAATCATCTTCCCAAACGATAAAAGCAAAAATATTTTTTTTTATTTTATAAAATGTGTGCAAGACTTTTTTATTTATACAAAAAGATGACAGAATGCCCTCTCTAGAGAGTGTTTCTCTATCACCGAAAAAGATATTAAGGCAGTAAGAGGCAATATTTGGGTCTCATAGGAGTCATAAATATTTTTTATAAGCGAGAAGGAAGCGGACGCACAAACAACCAAGGCACAAAAGCGGCGCAATCAAAATAACACATCGGCGGCGCGCCGTCCAAATTGCTGTGTCAAAGTGTCCTCGCCCTGATTGCTCCATTCTGCTCCACTCCCGAGCAACCAGTTACCAGCCTCACTTTGCCCGCTTTTTCTTTCTTATCATTAACTCGCGCGGTAACGACGCATCACGCGTTCAATTTCAACTAAACGAATAAAAGTAAGGCTTATTCATTCGCCCTTATCTTCTCAGATTTTCTGATGATCTTTTGCTTATGTTATGCTATATGTTTGTATGTTTCCTTCTTATACTAAAAAATATTCGGGTATTTTTAAACTTTAATAGTTTATATTCTCACTGATTTTACAACGTGTTTCCTTTTCCATTGTAAGCACAACCTGTGTCATATTTTGTCAGACTATGCCATCTATGTTGTGGACCTAAGCATTACTCTTCATAAACCAATACCGACGACTGAAATGGACCTAATCATTATATATGGATATTACAACATCGTTGTTAGCACAACTCAAATTAAAATGAGACGTGTGAAATCATTATAGTGGCTTCACTTGGGTGATTGGATGGTAGATTCTTATGTTCTGCGTTGTTCTACTTCCATTACAGATTAAACTACTATTTGTAAAAACGGAATTGACTTGACACTTAACATTTTTGCACGAATAAAATATTTATGTAAGATGATTTCGACGCCTCTCAGCTCTCCATGTCGGCATTTTTAAATTATATATTAAAACACTTATAAAATGTAATAAAATAAACGTATTGGAATTTAGCTTTGTTTTTCCACATTTACATTAAAAATCCCGTTGCACATAGCACGAATTCAAGGCAGGGCAAACTTGCAACAGCAGTACAATATGCGACATATTGCTACCAGCTTACGATATTAAACGCGGGACAATAAGTACAATGTGTATGCTTTTTAGAGACTTATTATATTTACACGACTTGCAATGTATGAAAAGTAAGACAGATAATGCTTTTCAGAGATTCGAGTTATGGTTACTTTTATGTAAGTTATTTCTTTTATTAAGAACAATCGCTTGTTTATATTCGGTTACAGCGCGTGCATTTATATGATGTGAAAATGAGATATGTATATGTCCATTGAGATATTTCAATAACCAAAATAAGCATCGGATGCAATATTGTGGATATGGATTATTTTCTTAAATAAAACATCTTACTCTTCTCATCGGAAAATGTTTTTTTTTATTATTATGATTATTTTTCTATTATTATGATAAGTATCAATTAAGGAATATGCAGTTTATGTCTTTCGTCGGAACAAGTAAGCTGCAGTAATACTTCCCTGTCTTATCTCACTCTTTCATGGGTCGACACTACCTATGTTACGTAGTTGCTACCTATGTTGTACACGGTGTTTGTAGTTTGAATTTCCCCGAATTTCCTTGTTATCCTTAGTGACGTAGCATTATGATAATTAAGCTGAGTTTATTCCTAAGATATAACTCGGGGAAGGTGTTTACCAACGCGTGCTACCTGGTGCATAGCTGATGAGCAGCTACGTAGCTGCGACAAGCGGGAGGTTCTGAGGACACGGCTGCTTTAGGTATTCGGCGCCTGCACACTAATTTGATTTACGCTCAGTGTAGCTGAGAAGTTACTGTGCTTGTATGATCTAGAATATACAACACTACAACAAATATTCAACAACAATCAACTATGGTAAGAGGGCGTAAATGTACAACAGAGTATTAAATGAAAGAATACAAATCTTTGACTTCCTTTATAGAAAAAACGTAAATACATATTTATGAAGAAGTTTTAAATTATTGTAACAATTATTATTTATTTACAAAAGCTCAACACTGTTTAAATGAGTTATTTACTGTATTTTGTATTTGTTTAATACTCATTGTAAGTGAAATTAATTCTTTATAAGTCAATAAAAATCCTTAAACCTTACAAGACCTAAGTCATCGAAATTAAATACCTGTTTAATAGTATATCAAATTTAAAGCTTACCTACTATTTTATTTAATCTACTAGCTGTGCCCGCGACTTCGTCCGCGTGGAACAGTTATTTTGGGCATCATATTTATTTTTGCAAACATCCTCCTCGGCTTCATCAATTATAGCTGCTAATTGTTATGCGACTTGCCGACGACTTGGCCCACATCATTACCCGCGACGAAACGGAGACCGTATATATTGAGATGAGAGGCCTTTGCCCAGTAGTGGGATCTTACAGGCTGATACTTTACTTTAAAATAGTAATATCTTCTAAGATGTTCATTGAAATTAAGTGATATCAAAGACAGTTGTGTTTACAATTAAATACTCATAATCAACAACAATCTTAAAAGATAGACATAATCAGTTTAAAAGTAGGTAAGAGGTAAAAACAGACAAACATACAAAGGAAGTATTTTAAGTAGAATGATACCTATCTATATGTAGGAAGTAGGATAGAGCAGGGCGATCGAAAGATGCGGGGTGAGGGGGGGGGGGCCTCAGGCGGTCACGCGTATTAGAAAGAACGCTGGCGCTGGTTCGCCGTATTAAATGTTTCGCTGCAAATTGCTGCTTATAACGACTTTATCTCAAAACCTATTCGTCTGATTTATATACTGGAAATGGCAATTTTAGTCTACATGAAAAGCCGAAAGTAATAAACATATTTATTTGTATAAGGATTAATACTGAATTAAAGAAAATTGGTTTCAAAATAACTTATGTTTATAATGAAAAAATAATCTTAAAAAATGAACATAAAAGTGGTTATTGTAAGTAAACCTTAAGAGATAGATATATGCTCTCGCGGACTTTTTTGTGGCAAAAAATGAGTACTTCACATCTTTAGTACATTGTTTTACTATATCTTTGTTGGTTTGCGCAGCGTTCGCGTGGAAAGCTCGCAGATGGCCGACTCATTCAACTTTCACCTGCATTGTTGACGTTTCCCGTAGGAAATCCGGGATAAAATGTAGCCTATAGCCTTCCTCGATAAATAGACTATCTAACAGTGAAAGAATTATTCAAATCGGTTCAGTAGATTCTGAGATTAGCGCGTTTAAACAAACAAACAAACAAACAAAAAAAACTCTTCAGCTTTATAATATTAGTATAGATTATATTATATTTTTTTATTTAATCACATTATTAAATTTCGTTTGAAAATAAATTAGTATACATTACGCATTTTGCCCACGCATAAAAAGCCAAATGTAAGTACGCAAGCAAGCAAATATTAACATTGAAAGATCGTTTACGGTGTATTAATTTTACTAGCGCACCGCATCAATTCTGCAAATAATTAATCAGCACTAGGAACCGCAAGACTAACTTTTAAGATATCTATTCAATTATTATTATTAGAGGTTTCGTTCAATATTTAACATAATAGTTAGTTTGGAATTTCGAAAATTTATTGTCATAATTTTTTGTTTTCAAAGGAATATTGAAGTTTATAACATTCGTTAAAGCCGCCGTTAGTGCCGTTGTGTGAACTAATAATGTTTGTACTTACATGTACATATTTCAGGGATCATACCCTGACTAAATTTTTAACGGATCAAAAATCTAAAGTTTCACATAAGGGCTATACACATACACACATGCGGCAATGCCGTTTTTGTACACTGCTTTAACATGAGTTGTTTTGAATAATGTATATGCAATTCTGTCTATCTACGAGTATTAATAACGATAGCAGGTTTACGCTTAATATTTTCACAGAATATTTACTGGTATATTTACCCTTCAAAATAAATAAATAAATACATACATATAGTCACGTCTATATCCCTTACGGGGTAGACAGAGCCAATAGTCCCGAAAAGACTGAATGGCCACGTTCAGCTGCTCGGCTTAGGTAATGATGGAATTGAGATCCAAATAGTGACAGGTTGCTAGCCAATCTTTTACGACATCCATGAGAAAGAAATGGAGTGGTCCTTTTGTTTTTTGTATTGGTGCCGGGAACCACACGGCACAACATATACAAATAAAAATAAATAAATATTTAATAATAAAGTAATTATTAAAGGGAGGCTCCCATACAATATTATTGTTTTATTGGAAAAATTGTTTGTTTCACTTCCTTTCTTTTCGACAATAGTCGGAAGACCTATTGTCGAGATAAAATGACATTTTCTCAAGTTACTTCTCATCGATTTCGTTAGAAACAATTTCATTTCGATCAGTCCTTTCAGCTCGTATGTAACAGTGAGTTTAATCCTATTAAAGCGGACACACATTGTGCCAGAATTGTAGCGTGGTGGCTTCGGTCTGTCGCCGGTCTCGCCGGCTCGTTGCATCCACTATCCGGAACCGGACCTTAAACAGAATTAAACATGGTTTAATTTCCCTCCTGGAATGTCGGTGAAAAAGCTCCACCTAGTCGAAACACAACTATGGCGGGAGGAAATAAAATAGCAAGGGAAGCGGTGCGGGCGTCGGACGAAGCGATTATGCAGTCGAGAATAATGGCCGCCGGTCCACATGCACGTTTTTGTTTGTGGTCTGTGACGCGATTTATACGCGAATTTCTACCGTCGCTGAAGTGGGCACTATTCACAATAATTGCTTTGAACAAAATTCCCTTGCACATGTCTTTTGTTTAAATTCACATACCGGATTTTATTATATTTCTATGTAACTGAAGTCCTAAAAGTTTAAAGTTTAACATCAGGACTTTCCACATCAAGAGTTGAATTAAGAAACGCATAAATTTCCTGAAATATCCAGTATATACTTTGTTTCAGTTTCTAAATTATTTCATACACCATATTTCGAACTCTTAATTATTTGTATTTTACAACATAAATTACATAAATACTTTACTCAGTCTATTTTTTTTTACCATAGATAGATGATTATGGCAAAATTTGTATCTTATATCAAATAAAATTTAAGCCAGTGAACCGTTATCTTCAACAAACGCGCAATATCGTAGCTAGCAGTTCTTTTGCTTCAGTAGGAACATTGTGGTGGATGTTAATGCTTCAGCCGTCGCTGTTATTGCAGCCCCGTCCGCATTTTGCCTTAGTTTGTTTTTGAACGAAAGCTTTTATAATTATAGTATCGGTAGCTAGTATCTCTATAATCCAGTCGGTGGCCTGTGAGCGTAACTTTTAATAGCCTTATCAGTACTCCGGCAGACCGCGCTATTTCTGTCTCCGGTTTTCCTTTGTTCCTTCTATTTACTTACATAAATGGCTTAAAAAAATAGGGCCAACCTTCTTGATCCTGACATTTGAAAACGAAATCAGATACCTATACAGAATCAAGCTATTGAAGTAATTTGTTGATGTTATTCCTACTCTTGTTCCTGTCCTCAACGGGAGTTGGAACCTTTCTCATTAAGTATTGAAGATTCGTTCAACTTAAAGAAATTGAATTTGTATACCGATGTGCCGTGTGGTTTCCGGCATTATAGAATAGAACCACTCCATATCTTTTCCATGAGTGTCGTCAAAGGCGACTTAGGGATAAGCTTATAAACTTGGGATTCCTCTTGTAGGCAATGGGCTAGCTACCTGTCACTATTTGAATCTCAATGCTATCATGAAGCTACACGTGCCCATGTAAGTCTTTTCGAGACTGTTGGCTTAGTCTATAGTTTCAAATTCTCGATTGTTGAGTGAGAGAGTGAGCTGAGATCTTGCGATTCTCTAATAAATATTTAAGAAAAGTTATGAACAATTGGTCATATAATTTTTATATTTTATAACGCAATAAATTACATTTAAATTAGTTACGGATTGATAATGGTTCAAATATTTTTTATCATAACATGACCAAGATAAATTTGGACTAAACACACTAATGTGTTATTAGGTTTTAAACCGCGACTCTACTTCAGTGTAAAAGTCTCTTTATGCATGCGTAACATTCAAAACCGTCTAATTATTTACTATGTATTTGTTATTTATGTTTGGACTACAAGTCTTTTAATGCTCACAGATTTGTCCGCATGGCAATGCAAGGACCACTTTACGGCATCGGTAAAAGAGTTCACTGCCGTTAAATCTGCCATAAACAATAAAATTTGCATTTATCGGTCGTCCTCAGTGTCGTAAATTCACACCGAGCGAGCTGCCAACGACATTTTGAGTGAATATCTGGTGCCATTATAACAGAAACAGCGCAGAGAATAGTGGCGTTTCGTGAACTCACCGAGGCGTATTAATTGAAATCACCAGTCAATTAAAGTCATGACGGCGCGGCGGCGGCGAGCGTTGCGTTGTGATGCCGTTGCTCGCCAATTATTGTCACTTGTTCACTCATCCACCCGCACAGAAACCCGGCTGGTCGCGCCCGCCGGCACATTCACACAATATATGACATAGATGCGCTTCCCTTAAAAAAAAGACAAATCGCCGTCGATCGGCATCTGTGTGCATTTCAAATTTCATTAAACAAAGAAATTCAGTAATGTCTGTTGGAAGAAACTTTTCTCTACAGTTTCTACAGACATAGTGGGACGAAGTAACTGCATTAAAGTAATCCATGCATACAAGAAACAAAACTTTGCACTCACGTCGACGTGTAAGTAGGTGTGTAAGTCCAATAATTCAAGGGGAGCGGGTGGTCGTAATGTTTGAAATTTCCAGGGTGCCTCGAAAACTTGGGATATTCCTGGTCCGGCGAACTACAAGTGACGATCCCTAAACTGTAATTTTGTAGTGTTGTACGATGTGCGTGTGTATATAAAGTAAAAAAATACTGGATGTTGATGATTATTATGTTGTTTTAATCGCTGAAACTATAAGGTTGTGAAACAGTAACAACGTAACGTGACTTTTATTTATCAGAATTTCGGTTTTATTGATGGGGTATTTTTGTTATTTCTTTATTGTTATGCAAATCATTTCACTTGAAAGTTAAAATTTTGCCATACGATTAACCATAAATGCCATATTCTTAATAACAAAACTGTAACAATTATGTTGTTTTATTCTATACAACGCAGACATATAAAACATGCCACTTGATAAAATTATTGTTCAATTTCTCGTGTGTTCGCTAGAAATTATTATGAAATTATCCAAACTCATATGTGTTTCATGACGTTCCTTGTAACCTTTTCCATTTCTCGAGTACGAGAATACACATATTGGTGTCATTTTATTCTCGTTCAGTGATTTTATTTTGTCGTCAACATGTACAATAATAAGAGCTTGAGTATTAAGTAATTTGTTCAGTCTTGAGAATCGCATATATTGTAATATTATTGACACAAGGTAAAAAAAAGTTTACAATATATTCTTGTAATTACTAGCTTGCCCGCAGCTCTGCTCGTGTTTAACTAAAATTCCCGTTTTTCTGTACCCTACGAATTGCATTATTTTCAGAAAAAGAAACTTGTAGTTTGATCTTGGATGAAAATCTACTTATATTCTTTTAAAATTTCATCAAAAAGTTATACATATTAACGCAAGGCATATCAGACTTTATAATAATGGTACGCATGACGTGGTATTGCGGTGTGTCGCTCGAATCATAATAATCAGTATGGCGATAATTTAATGAAGTTTAGAGAGTCGGGTTTTTGTAACAAACAGTGGAGCTACTCCCGGGAACCTGTGGGTACAATGGAGGCACTGGCGCGGCGACGGAACCGGATAGCGCCTATTGCCGGCACTCGCGCCGATAAGAGCGCCTCGCCCGCACCCGCCAACACCACAAAACGAAACTACAAATGGGTATACTTATTTCAATATCAAGCCGTTCTACGGTTAATTGTGGAATCTCATAAGTACAAATTCAAAGTTCCAAATGACGTCTAAAACCGGACAAGTGGAGGGAGAGTCTAAATGCGGATCGGACCCCGTGGCATTGCTGTTGAAGGTGCAACCAGTACACGCAACGAAATACAGACAAAGTCATATATAGGATTTTCCTGTCCCTATAGTCCCTAATAATACTTCAAATTTGGTAATGTAATTACAGTTTTGGATTACACAGAATGTTATCTACCACATCTGAGGTGTCAACCATACAAACATGGTAATAACCATACAAAGTTCTGAATGTGGCTCACTGTACCTACGTACTTACATACCACTATTATCCTTCTGTCCGCTCATTACTTTACAGGCTTTACCGACGCCCAGCCCTGATTTATGTACGGCGTGTCTCCTTTTTAATGAGTCCGTAAGAAGATATCTCCTTGAACACCACAATAAATTTGGGAAACTGTGACTTGCTAAAATGCTTCTACGTCGATATCTGCAAACAAACGCAGTCCCATTCCGTTAATCTGGCCGAACCGAAGTATCGGGTATATAAGTCGTGCTTATCTCGGGTAATGGCCGTCTATCTAGTTGATCTGCCAGTTTTATTTATGGCCATGTTTTCCTTTACGCGCTCCTTCCAATTTGTGGAGAGTGAAAGGGATTGTTATGAGGCTGCCATGTTTCATAGCAATAAACATGTGTATCCAAAATAACGACATTAACTATTTTCTTTTAGGCCCTTTTTGTTTCACGTGACGATTGTTTTCCTTTAGCTTTGTTTTTTGTCCCTTTGTAACAAACAACAATGAACTAACCTATGTACATAAGAAAAATAATCTTAACATGTATTGCCAAAATATGTATGTATAATTTTTGTGCTTGTGTTTTATTTTTGGGGTATAATTAGTTCTTTTCGTTTCGATGAATTTCACTGGTATTTAGATCCTAGCTACATCCAACCGTTAGTATAGATAGATACATACATACATACATATGATCACGTCTATATCCCTAGCGGGGTAGACAGAGCCACCAGTCTTGAAAAGACTGATAGGCCACGCTCAGCTGTTTGGCTTAGTGATAGAATTGAGATTTAAATAGTGACAGGTTGCTAGCCCATCGCCTAAAAGAGGAATCCCAAGTTTATAAGCCTATCCCTTAGTCACTTATAGATAGATAGATATATAAAACTCTTTATTGCACCATAAGAGTATAGACTTTATCATGAAAGGCTGATTACTAACTGTGACTAAAACTTCATTCGTAATTTCAAACAGTTTTTGTTACAATATATTTTATCTGTTTTTCTTTCTTGAAGCAGTTTTACCGAAGGGGCTTAATTCAATTGTCAAGGCAGTAATTTCATTTACATTCCGCTCCCCTATCGCAAAATACGAGTATATTCGTTTGGCAAATACTAGTAGCACGACGCACTATAACTCTGTGAGGCTGAAGGCGTTCTGAATCTAGTAATAGACATTTTCAGTCGCGATATTTTTGCATATAATAATATCACCTGTAATATGTATCGTTGGAAGTCACGGATTTTTAAATATGATTCAAGTTTAACGTAGGTACCACTAAATACAACAAACATTTATTTACATTAGCATTGGCTTGTATCGTCTGCAATATCTAAAAAATAGCGCATGATAGACTGTAGGTCTTGTACAAATAAGTTAGAAAAAAATTTAAAAAACGAATTATCTTTTCTGTTTCATACAAGTATGATTAATATGGATAGATATTCGAGTTTTTAAATACAGAGCTTCTGTATTCTTCAAGTTGATAAAAGAAATATATTGTGAAAGTTCTATTTCGGGCGCGTAGGCGGAGCAAAGTTAAAGGGATGGCATAATGTTAGCGCAAGAATAATGTAATAATATAAAAATACAAATATGACTAAATACTTTAGTGAATGCCCAGTTCATCGGCACCGCTGATGCTGAACGGATTTTAAACATAACATTTGTATACAATGTCGGATATACCCACTGAAGTGGCAATAGTACTCGTAGCTGTTTTAATTATTCTCAACATTACATTTCTTAAAAGCTCTAAAGAACAAACTAAAAAGGTTAAATGAAGGAAATTCGTATCAAAGTGATTAAAGCAGTGACGTGCACGTCGCATGATTACTAGTTGTGACGGCGTAATCCCTTGATTCATTTACGGCTATAAAAAAGCGGACGGGCCGGCTGGCCGGCAGCGGCGGGCTGCCGGGCAAACGGTGTCGGGGGCGGGTCGGACACAGGTCGGCGGTTGCGTGCCCCCTCGTTACGACCACCGGCGTCCGCGCTCGCTCTATGTAAGTAGTGCGTTCATCCTGTTAAATTTATTGCTGCTTTTATATCAGCCGTTACCGAGAGTCCCCTTTCGTCCGTATCGGGCCGCGCGGAGCCCAGCTTAGTGAACTCGCAATTACGTTTTACCGGCTTTGAGTCCAACGAAGGCGACTTTTGCCGTCCACCGAATCGTAATGGAATTAGCGTTCCAGAGCTCTTTTAATTTGTCTTCTATCCTTGTGTCCTAAATGAATCCTCTACCTGAACCGTTCGCCTCGTCCTAATCAATTTCGAATCGTAGTACTTTTGTTTTTGTTAAAATTTGCACGAAATTCAAACTTTGTGATTTACCTATATATTAGAGAGAAATCCTTACAATCATCACAATATTTGATTCGATAAAAATATTAGCGCGTGTGTTATCTACCGTGCAAGTATCATAAGTCGCGCGATGTCAAATGGCGTGTGCCGGATGTGGAGCATTCAATAGGAAAAATTACCGTCGGGAACATGCCTGCTCACCGCTCGCCCACGTCAGACTTCTAATAAACGACTCATACTTTTTCCTTAAAATTACAATACGGAAATGATCAAAAATAATTCTCGGCTCGGGATATAGACAAAATGATGAAAAAATATTGAAAATGTAACGACATTTTTCACAAACAAACAAACATTTTTCTTGGTTTCCTGAAAGATGTGTAATGGTCATACTATATACAACTTGCTTGATACAGTTTGTGTTGTATAGTTTTTACATGCACAAAATTTCGTTCGCCGAATGGCAGTTCTGCGAGTATTAAGTTTTATTGCTAGGGTATACCGTTCGTAGACTGTATGTAACAAAGTGCTACGGTGCTACGCTCGTAGCGCAATACCATTATAATTACGTATTTGCATTTAACCTGTACATATAATTTATTTATGTAAAATACACTTCCCAGACCGCATGGTCTAGAGATTTAAAATGTGTCATGTTCCTTATGTGGTCTAGAGGTGCACTAAGAGAAGATTTCCCGAAATTCCAGCATGATATCGAAAATTAATGAAGTTTTCCGTTAGACGCGGTTCAACCCGCAGGCACTTTCTAGTTACAAATATAAAAGACATTTTCAAGTTGCATTATCTATGAATAAGCTAAGATTTATTTCCTATCGCAATATCAGTGCAAATGTAAGATATTTGCAGCTGAATTCTTATAGAGGCAAATTGCAGCGAATAGTGTGCATTAAAAATAAGGCGCGACACCTGTACAGCGGCGCGCGGATTCCGCTCATTTAACATGCATACACTGGCGCCGGCTGCAAAACAACCATGTCACAGATAATACACATCATTGTTTTCTTGACAAATGACTTGTAGTAGCCAAATTTAGTTCAAACCTTGTGCCGTGGGTCGACTTATTCATTCATTCGTTCGTATGATCACGTATATATTCCTTGCTAGGAAGACAGAGCCAGCAGTCTTGAAAGACTAGGCCACGTTAAGCATCAGCTGAAGCCTGTCAAGGCGTAATGATGGAATTGAAATCCCATCGCCTAAAATAAGAATCCCAGGTTTATAAGCCTATCCTTTAGTCTCCTTTTACGACATCCGTCTTATATTTTTCTTAATGGTGCCGGAAACAACACGGCATGAATTAAGTTATTCATACTGAATTTTATAACATACTAGCGGACCCGACAGACTTCGTTCTGTCAAAAAGATTTTTAATATGACAGTTTTTTGTTCCTATTAGACCTACATTGCTTAGACAACAGTGAACTTTATATATTAGCAATAAAGCTCAAATTGACTGTACGTATTAGTTAGAAAACGTTTGTATGGGATAAAGAAAGGAACTGTTTTTAAGATTTTTCAGGCAATTATTTTGTATTTTTTCGCCGCAAAAACCATCCTTGAGCTTCGACGAATATAAAAAAAAAGAATTGGCCAAATTGATCCAGGCGTTCTTGAGTTATGCGCTTACCAACACATTTAGCGATTCATTTTTATATTATAGACTAGCTGTCCCGGCAAACGTTGTTTTGCCATATAAATAATTATTAGTTAAAAAAAATGTTAAGGGTGGACAAACCTTAACACTTAGGGGTATGAAAAATAAATGTTAGCCGATTCTCAGACCTACTGAATATGCATGCAAAATTTGGTTAAAATCGGTAAAGCCGTTTCGGAGGAGTACGGAGACAAACATTGTGACACGAGAATTTTATATATAAGATAAGATGACTGTTCTGCCATTCACCAAACTTTAAAAGGGTTTTTGGTGTTTCTGTTGCAAATATACATTAAATGTATCTTAATTACATTCGATATGTCTGTACACGTCGTAATCAATACTAACAATAAAGTGAAAATATTTGTATGTTTGTAACAAATAAACTCAAAAACTACTGAACCTATTTTGGCGAACCCCGAGCCCCGAAACATTCTGTGGAAGGTGCAACCGGCAAAACGCAAAGTAATCTCTGCGAGAGAGACTACTGAACCGATTTTGATTTTTGATTAAAATTACAATAAAGATATAACAAACAAGAAAATTTATTGACAGATATAATAGACCTTCAGGAATAGCATAAGCAATTTTTTTTGCAAATTCTCAAGAGAATTACGCCCCGCGCTAAAGCTAGTTCCGTTTATGAATTTACTTATGTAGCTATTATCGTAGGAAAGTGCTACGCAGCTCGTAGCGCCTTATATATGTGTAGGACCTACCTCCGTAGCATTGCTACAAGTCCGTAGCAATGCTACGAGTACTTAGCTGTAGTCCTACGAGTTTCGTAGTAGCGCATTATTTTATATAACCTTATTCGTAGGACACCAGATCAACCCTCTCGGCACGTTAGGTTATATAAATAAATAAATAAATATAAACAAAGAAATGTTATATACATTTCTTTGCAAACTTGAATTTGAGAGAGCAGTAGCGCCCCGCATCTCATTACCGGTTGCCTGATAGACTCGGGCGAATAGAAACATGTCACGCGCCTACACTTGATTAACTTAAATAAACGCGGTAATTAACCTATCTTCATTATTCCATGATGGTCTGAAGTAAAAACAATAAGCCAATTGCTTCTCTTTCCAATACAGATATGAGATAGGTCAATCAAGGGAAAGGCTTATAAATTCGGGGTTCTACTTTTTGGCAATGGGCTAGCAATCTGATCCTATCTGCATCTTAATTCCACCTTTAAGCCATCAAGCTGAACGTGGCCTTTTAATCTTTTGAGGCTGTTGGCTCTGTTTACCATTTTTTGCAGGGATATACTAGGTTACTAAAGTTATTGAAAAGAAAAGTAATTATAAAACATGATTCTAATATTTTCCCTCAAAAATACATGCCGTGTGGTTCGCGACACCAATAAAAAAAAGATTAGGACCACTCCGTCTCATTCCCGTGAATGTAGTAAAAGACGACTAACGAAAAGGCTTATTTACTTCGGTTTCTTCTTTAACCCAATACATATATAATAACTACTACCGCTTCCAAAGCGCATGTGTAGAAGAACCGGCGGAACAAACTACACTGCAGCATTTCACCGGACGTCAATTTACAAATACAGATCTCTTAAATCTAAATCATGGACGAATGCGCACTGTCTATATTAAAAAAACATGAATGAATGTAAAACTAATTATTTCAATACGAGTATTTCGTCAAATAAATAAAATAAAATAAGATACCTATGCACACACTGTACAAATTATGTCAACACCATGTCAAAAATGCCCAAGCATTTCAGAGGCCATTATGTCAAGCTCGGGCCACACATGTTTATCATTAATATAATCCTCCGTGGTGTAATAGGATTTCCTACAAAGCTCATCTTTAATGTACATTTTGAATTTTCTATCATACATTTCCAGAACACTTTTTGGTAATTTGTTATAAAATCTTATACAATTAATCAGAAATGATTTTCCTACCTTAGCCAGCCAGCAATGTTCAAATATTTAGGATTTTGAAAAATTCTCTAACGAATCTTTTTGTTTAAGACCGTAGATAGCTCGAATTGCCCTTTTAGAATGTAGAATGACAATAATTTTTATGTCTGCTGCTGCTCCCGAAAGCAGTAGACCATGACTATGATTATATGTATGTATGTAAAAAATACATTGCATCATAAGGAAAATCTTAGCTCCGGAACTGATAAAACAGGAAATTATGAATATAAAATCATACGGGGCGTGTTAACTGCAAAGCAAACATTCATCTTCGAGAATTTTTCACTACGTGGCTTGAAAACTCAACCAAATTGTAAATCAGTAAAAGAGATTTGTCCGGTCCGTAACAGCGATGACGTCAATAATTTACGATCTCGCTGCCGGTGCATGAATATTCGACGACGACGAAAACATTTTTCATCTTGAGACGAACGCCAACAACTTAGGGATGGATATTACTCTTAAAGTTGAACGTCGATATATTGTTACCTCGGCTGAATTTAATATTGAGTGTGCTTTGTAAGCTACAAGCACAGGCGAGGCCCAAACTCTCCTGGATGAGGCAATTTTATGGGTTTATTGAAAGGTAGTCTTCTGCGAACAACCCTAAGTGATGAGATCCGGCCGAACCCCGGCCTTCATAACGTTTGTAATACCGTTTTACGACCAGCTTAGGACGTAACTTATACATATTTTGAATAACTTTACGCGCTGCTTAGAAAAGAATTACTGCTTCTGGGCTCCCCGAGATAAGCTAACAACAGTATAAATTTATGGTGTACCAGCATTGATGTAGTCTAATAATATCTTTTTATAATAAGGTAGAGAAGTGGAAAATTGCTTTTTATAATTGATGATTAAATAAGGGTAAGTTTGCCTATACATTTTTTTCTACACAATAGCTGTTCTTATACTTCGTTTTTGTTTTCCTTGTTTGTATGTTAATTGTTAATAGGAATGACCCATACATATATTACCTACAGTGGCTTTTGGTTAAAAAAAACGATCTCCGAATTTAACAATAAGTTTTTACATCAGGGAAATTAGTAAAAAATAATATTAAGCAAACTCGAGATTTAGCTGCCACGGATAAAATCACCGCAATAACAAAGCGATATAACCTCTTAATACTTGTTTTGCGTGCTCGTCCCCTCGTATAATAAAAAGCGATATGTATTTTGTAACAATTGTAAAGGTCTGTTTTGTGTATAGTGAGTAGGAATCGCATAGGTCAGATCACGTGTTCAGCACATACAATCAGCCGTTAAGGCACCGTGACACCCCTGAAACGATTTGATTAAACTCGTAAAACTGGAGGTAGTTGCCTGACACGGCGGCCGGGCAGCGGCGCGCCTGTTACAAAAGTAGGAGTTATACGCGCCCTGCCCTCCCGGACACAAATCAAGGAGACAACGGATGGGTGCTGGATGTATTAAAAGCAGACTGTTTTTATTAAAGTTTGAGAAATTTGGAATAATACAATTATTACAAAACTGTATTTTGAAACTTTAACTGTACCAATAAATTAAAGTATTGAACAAATACAAAGAGAAATATAGAAATTGTGGACTAATTTCGGATATAAGAACTCTACAATTTAAAGAAGAAGTCCTTATTTTTAGAAAACCTAGGTTTCAAGTAGTGCCTTCTTTACTTTTATTATTTTTTCACCCGCGCCTCCGCCTGCCCTGTGCACCTTCGCCACCTTTTAATAACACAGACGAGTGCCTTCGAGACCGCGCTTAGAATAACTAACTATGAATAATGATATTCCGTTATTTCATTACATAGCAAAGACATGTAACAACAGAGCAAAATTAATATTCCTATTTACATTAAATATATACTTAATAGATATACCTTTTATAAATGTGTATGAGATGATCATGATAAATGGAAAGATGCTGTATCTTCTTCCGGGGAGGAGACGTAATCAGATGTATCATCATATAAAAACATAATTTAGCGTAGAAATAAATAGAAGAAAAAGAAGTATTTTTGTTCATGCTTGCTTATCGCCGGCGGTAATAAAAACTCTTAAGACTCTTAATAAAAATTAAGAAACAAGAACAGTTTTAATAAAAAGCTGTATATAATATATATACTTATCTCTGAAAATCACGAATCGTGCAAAAAAATGAGTTTTTTCTGCGAAAACGAACGTGATCGTCAGCTTTCTGTATTGGATGTTGTTACTAAGTATCGAATCCCAGAGCTTACGTTGCTAGCGTGTGCAAGTCAAACTTCGCTAACCGCCCTTAAGAAAGTTGGTAAAGTTAGCTCCCAACTGAGATGTGCTGTGTCGTACAGTCGGAGCCTCGCCCCGCTCCGCTCGGCTCCCACCCCGTGTAAACTCTAATCCCGCAGATGATGCTGGGATTTACCAGCTTATATTACCTCCGCCAGAAGTTGCTTGATAAATGTTACCCGACAAGTAACAACTATGAGATACAGTCGGCATTCATAATCTTCGGACTTATCGTCGTTTTTCTTCTTTTGAAAAGATTTTTTAAGAAAAATTAGGAATGACTGTAATATCTTGTATGGCGTATGCAAGCAGTAGTTTTTTACAATTACAAAGTTTGAGTAAGAAATTATTTTCACGTTGACGGTCACATAAAAATTCTCGATATAGTCGTAATAATTTAATAGGTGTATCTTTTGGACGATTGAATCACGGAATGTCAAATCAAACCTACTTGACAAACATGACAACTACAAAGGTAAATTGTATGAGTACAAGAAAACATTTTTTTGAGTTTATACCTACTATTAACTCTGTTTGTTATCACATCAATCTGAAAATCACGATGACCTGCGAAGCTGAGTAGTGAGCGCGCGGCGGTTCGCGTTCGTATTCGCGGCCTCTCACTCGGCTGCGCATGAATGGCGCTCGCGTCGCATTATCAGCCGTCACTTCGCTCGACAGGTGTCGCCTTCAGCCAACTCGAGAGTAAATTACTAGCTTCGAAGTCGCTGAATCAACCCGACTCCCTAATCGATTTTCGAACCACTCGCTTAATTCGCCGAGTCTTCGAGACACAGATGAGTATAAATTACCACCACAAACTCGAGATTTAAACGACAGGATATATTTAAACCCTTAATTAGCTGTTTCCCTTTTGTTTTATAAGACAAAGTTATCTAAAGTTCGTGAGTAACTTGCAAATACTGTTTAGATCACTGTTTATTTTATGAAACAATTAATAACGCTCTTATTTTATAATTTAAATTACGCTTTGCAAAGGAAGAACTAAAACGTTAAATATTTTTCACAATTTGTTAAAATCGTGTCAGTATTTTTGTTAGAGAATGGTAAGGTACTATGTTTACAAACAAGTCAAAAATCTGTAAAAATAAGTATAAGTTACTTAACACAATACAAGGTGTTAAATAAATAGAATACTTAAGCGAGATCGAAATATTTATTAACTAATGTTACGAGACATGAGATATTCGTCAAATTAGTGCGATACCGTTCTAACATAAACAACATTGTATCATACAATTAGAAGAATTACATTTGGAACAGAGTCTGTCGGCGTCGGAACGTGTCGGGCGGAGGGAATAGAACAGTAGTGAGCACACAGTAGTGAATAGTAACATCTTGCATGCTAAGCGCTAGCTGGGAGCTCGTTTTCGTATTTAAATAGGGAAATGGGAAACAGAAGCGGTGAGTCGACGAAGCACTGGTGCCGTGGTATTGTTTTAATTAAAGTAATTGGAGGAGGCACGTCGAGAGCTGGCGTTCGGTTGGCATGATCTGTGCCTTGAGGATTTACACCAATTTAAGACTGAACTCGGCGAGGCATCAATTAACGGAAGCAGCGTAATTCGATGTAGCTGTGTGGGGATTATGTAGTTTCGATTTTGCATCGTTTCTGCTAGCTTCAACGTAATCCGATACAAACTAGTGTAGTGTATAATGACTTATAGTAAAATTTTACTGGCTTTATGATTTTCATGGGTACTAAATTACTAAAGAAACAGGCTTATTTAAAAGAAAACTGAATTAGTATATTTTTATACAAATTATTCTTAAAAACTCCTATATTTGCCTAGTTTGAATTTCATAAAGTATCAATACATACATATAATCACAACTATATACCTTGCGAGGAAAACAGAGTCAACAGTCTCGAAAAACGGCTACGTTCAGCTGTTAAACTTAATGATAGAATTGAGATTGAAAACAATAAAGTATCAATGATTCACCAAAAGGCTATTTATTATTACTAAATCACCAATATTTTATGATACCTTAAAATACACAAAGCCGAGATCAAAACATCCGATATGTAGTGGCACCGATTCCCCGTGGCTACAGTGTCCTTCCGATGCAACGAATGCAACAGCAAAATATGAGAAACGAAAGAAACTGTCGCTAACAAAAAAGAACCCAAGATAAACGGAACCGGACCCGCTCATAGAGAAAAGTAGAGACGGTCGTGCGACAGAAAACTTCGCGGACAGTCAGTCTTCAGCTATTCTTTAGAGATCGTGAGTCGCTGCAAACAAATAAAAATCTTTAGGTAACATTCCGTCCTCTAGAGATAGTACTGTAGAATCATTGTTTTCTTTCAAGAACTTATCCTACGTAAACATTCCGTTAAGTAAATTAACTGTTTGATGTTTGCTTCTATGGATGATACTCGTAAAGTACCAACACCCTTCAAGAGAGTCTCCGTCTCCTGTCTTTAATCAAGCAAATGTTCTATTTTCGTAGCAAAGCTCGGATTAACCCTTTCCCAGAGAGCGCGTTTGTACAAGTTTCCTTAAAGTAATTAAAGGTTCAAGCAATTTGAACTCTGAAATGAAAATTCATAATCTATTTATCTGCTTGGGTATCTACAAAAGAATTTCGTATTCATCGTTACAAAGTTGAAAAGTATAATTTGAAATCTGCAAAAAAAAAAAATTTTTTGCGCAATGAAGATATTACCGTGGCTACAATTTATTGGTGATTATAATTAATGAGAATATTTGCCTTGTTATTTAAATTAGTAGTTCTGAAATGAAAAAAAAAAAAATATATATATATATATAAAGATATTTGTCCCGTATATATTGATATTTATTTATAATGGTATTGAAAATTCTCTAGTTTTCCCTCAATTTGTTGTTAGAGTTTGTGAAAAAGTATTACCGAAGATCGTAATTGGATCTTTGCATATAACTTTCCTGAAGATAATTCTAATCATTTTAAATTGGACTACTCCATCTCTTCCCCATGAATTTCGTAAAAGAACTTAGGAAAACGACATTCATTTAGTGTTTGTACCAATTGAATATTATTATTAAGCAAGTCATCAAAAGCAGTTATTAAATGCTGCAAACAATAACTCGTTCATCCCTTATATTAGAGCAAGAACAGCGGCGCGATAGAAGCGCGTTTCGGTGAAAGCAGTGAATAATGCAAAGGCCTTACGAATCAGATCATATTTTTTCAGAGGAAATGTGGAATCGCGAAGTGGCAAAACAGAATTTAATATTCGTAAAAGGGTTGATGTCGGGATAGGGGCAGCGCAGCAGTTGACGCGTGCCTGCACTAGAGTTTTTTTGGCCACTTTCCAAAATCAATATCTTCGAATACACAGGCCGTCGCACATTTTGCACTAATCTTGCCGAAAGACCATCATGCAATTGAGATAACTGACACATACATACATTATTCAAATACCCCAACTCCGATATTGTGTCTAGCTTTCGTTTCGTTGTAATCGTAACATAAATTAGTTATGTGATTATGAAGTTGCACTAAAATATGTGTTGTGTAGGGGATTTTCTAATTATGTCTTTATGTTGGTGTACATTCATCATTTTCTTTTCACCAAATATCAGGAACCTGTGTGTGTATTTTTGAGCAGGCACAGGCACCATAACAGCTTTCACGACAAATATCATTATCGCACTGCCAAAATATAACGTCGAAATGAAAACGCTCGAGGACACATGAATGAATAATTCATGAAAAATAAATCTTTCCCGTAGACGTTTCTTTTTCTATCTAGAATTTACAGTAGGTAAATATTATCTGCAATAAGATCAACACACACACGGGAAATAGGAAATTGCAAGTCGGTGATATGAATATATACCCTATTTTTTTGTGTTCTGTTTAAAATGCAACTGTTTTAGTTTAATATCTTTATGTAAATTTCAGATTCATCTTTGTAATCGATGAATTTGTGGAATGAAATAATGGTTTTAAATCAAATTAACACAGTTAGTGTGAAGATAGCGCGGCGGCGGAGTGGGCGCAGTCGGGTGCGAAGCGATGCGCCGTGCTCGAGAGCTCGGTTCATTTAAAGGCACTTGTCTGTAATTGCAGAGCAACTAAGACTTTACCCCAGCTGAACGGCGTTACCGAGCAAAAAGAAGTTTTAATGGTATGCCTTTGTCGACTCTCTACGAGCTTTTGCGAAACTAACTCGGGCAAGCAAAGCCTATCTCTCTTTGGTCTAACTCCTTAAAATGAATTAACTAACAATTTCCACTGCTGGCATTTACATAAATGCCAAACTACTTATTGACTATTTTTACAAAATAATTTATTCAAGTTACGAATTGTCTTATAAGACTGCCAGGTACAAATTATTTTGTAAAAGTCAAAGTATTTGCAATTTGGTCGGAAACACAATAAATATCTCGAGCGGCGCCGCTTGACCCACTTCCTGTTACATGCCGAAACGCCTGCGATTTAATCGCGCCCTACCCCCCTCTATCCTTCCGCCGAAGCTTCACACGCCACTTCTTTAGCCTGTAATTATTTAATACATTCCATTAGGTTTAAGCACGCGAGACATTCTTTTAGTCAATTTATCCTACGTTCAAAATACATGCAAAACCATCAATCCCATCATAGGAAATAATAACTTTCGCCTTGAAAACTGAATGAATACGCCTTTTTCATGAGCAAAAACGAGTTCGTAGGGACTTATTAATTACACCTACCCACCTTCTCTACTTACCTGCCTATTCCTTTTGAGGAAAAACTCAATTGAGAATTAAGAACCCGCCTTGTTCCATATCTTTTATTTGCAAATTGAGGTTATTCTCTGTGGATTAGAATTTCTTTTCCATTCAGCAGAGAAATGCAACGTTGTATATTTCGTTCGTTCTCGGTCGAGTTCACACGGGAGGCGCGGGGCGGCGCGGGCGTCGCATCTGATAGCGAGGCGGAAATTGCGCGGCGCGTCGCGTGCGCCGCCCGCCGCGTGTCCGTGACATGCACTTTATTCGGCTCGCCATTTTATTTTATTTCGCTCCGATACACGCTGTGCCACCGAAAATCTTTTACACTGCATGAACCCCTTTTCAGCACGTTTACAGTTCGTAGTACACAGGCGTTCGCATTACTTTACTTGAATGAATTTAAAGAATTATGCTTTAACAGATTTTATGGTTTCTCTAAACAGATAAAGAGTTAAAAAATGATGTTAACTTTTCTTATAACACATTTTGTCATGACACCGAGATGCCTCGCTCGAACTCACGTGATTATTACAAGTAATATTTACGACCGAAATGCACATGCACACAATTTACAATGTACAGCGATGTCATAAGTAAGGGGCAAGCTGTCGCAATATGTGGTTGATAAGAGCGTGTGTGTGTTTTGTCTATGTCGTACTCATAACAAAGCAGACGCGAGTGCGCTCAGAAATATTTTTGTGAAACTTTCATGAATATATTAGCCATAAATGTGACTAAAGGAATCTATTCCCTCTAGCGGGCCGCTGCCGCACCCCGCCCACCCACATGAAAAGCTACACAATTCTCAATTACATGAGAATTGTGTCTAATAACTAAATAAAAAAATGAATTCTGATGTTTGTGTCACTTTTACCGGATAAAATATAGACAGACACGATTAACTTTTTGTTTGTTCGACACTCTAGCGTCTATTTCCGAACTAATAAATAAATTATTCTTTACACCGATTTTAAGTCTGAAATTTAGTCTAAGTGAAATGGCGATGAAGACGAATTGGAATCACCAATTCGTTTCACAACAGTAGTTTTTATTGACCTTTTTATCGTCCTTTCAATGATATTGCTGTATTGGAATTTTGTATCTTGCAGGAGATTGATAGGTTTTCCTTAAATAAAACATTTCTTTCGATGGCGTTTGATGATGATATTTTTTGTGAGAATGAGTTCTTAACCGTGGGCTATTGACCTCACAATTTATATCCCTATTTTTCTTCATTAGTTTTTTGTACTTTTACACACTTTATGTGATGAAAACTTAAATATTGCAAACACACATACAAAAAATACTTCTTTGTTATGTTGTACTTTTCATGGGGAGAAAATACTGTTGCTGTGAGATTTCGGATTAACGATTAGTCTATCTGTGCGTTGCTGTGGCCAAAAAATAGTTAAAATAATATTATTACAGAGCAACACAGCGTGTAGTACAAAATTCTAATTCAAGTATACTACACTTATCCTACCCGATCGTCGCCGAGGCTTAGCGCTCGTAAAAACACAAGTTATACCATTATATTTTTACGACACCAACAAATGTCAACTTTTCGAACACAGCGCCCTCCGCGCCCTACACCCTTCCACAGAGTTGTTTGTTATCTCAGCCCAGAAAATAAAGAAAGTACGGAATTAAATTTTATGTTTAGTTTTATATCACTTTTTCAGGGAACTTCTTTTTATTTTAATACTTATTTATTTTTCAAGGCATCGGTTTTTCTTTTTATTAATATATTCATTTTTTTTTCTATATTTGGATTTAAAAAGGCAATTACATAAACAAACTATAGTTACCGCTAATAACTGCAAGTAACTTAAGCTGTACTTGTATTTTCTTTTCATGAAGAACAAATTTTTAGAGATTTATTTGCGAACAGATAGGTAATTGGATATGATAAGATGATATTTTTTTATAAAACCATAAATAATTTTATTGAATGTTTTAATGATTCCGACTGTACATTCACTATTTTGTATTCAGATTTTTCTATTTGGACTATTTTGAAGTAGGCGGGTCGAGACTCAAGATACATATTTACATGAAGAAAAATGTCGCATAAAGATACGCCTGCTTACACGTCTTATCTAAATGCTCTTATTATTTAGAACATTAAGAATCTTACATATATATTGTAAATGTTCCTTATATTTTATTCCTTAACGTAGTATAGGTGTAACATACAAATTCCTGTTTTTTTTTTTCAGTCTTATAACACATAACTAAACTTGCTTCGGCATGTATTGAAGTTTTAGTCAGCCGGTTCTTTTCCTTTTATTAAATCAAAGGTCAAATTTTTATTAATAGGAACAGAAAGAATGTAATGCGATCTTTTTATCCAGTTTTCTCTAAATATTAAAATTCATATGTTCTAAGTTCTAATGAATTTATCTGTTCTCGAAGAGCATAAGTGGTCGAAGCGGTAAGTTGCCCGGTTGAAATACGTGATCCACAGAAAGGCACAGGTTTGTATCTACCTCTGCCTTGTATCAATGACTTTTTTCGAAGTTATGTATATTTATTTAAATAGTAACCGATGCTCTTATGGTGAGGGAAAACACATTCAGGCAACTGTATTTTTAATTGTGTAACCATGATCGAACCTGTATTGGAATACGGGTCAGGACTTTTTCTGCAAAGGTAGGTCAGATGGGATTCACTCTGTCTAATTACCTGAGTCACCCAATCAATGGTTAAAGGCATACTATGGACTCCCCTCCAAAGTAATGAGGATGAAACCCGGACTTATGCCAGGGAGAAGAAGAATTTTTCTATTCTCAGCTTCAAGCTCCCGGTCCGCCAAAGACAGATCAAAGGTTTTTTTGTCGGCTGTTTTAAACCAACTCACATTAGGAATTTTATTTATACTAATATTTTCGTGTTTTAGTTACTTCCCACGGCACTACGGCAACCATCTCCATTCGTTTTCATGATATCATTAAAAAGCCTTAACTTATGATTACTCAAAAGTAAGGTAAAGTTAGAGCCAATTAAGAAAACAAAAAAAAAAACAAAGCCATAATGATAGAAGTAAATTAAAAAAATGATCCGAAAATACTAGAAACAGAAGAGAGTACAATGTCGACACATAAAAACCTCTTTGGTTGTGATCTGAAAGAATGTTAACTCAATTCTATCAATTTACTACAAGAGATGTCCCCTTCATCTAAACGTTTAAACTCGTAAGCATATATATATTTTTACTTTGTAATAAACAAGCCAATTAGCCAAATTTGCTATTTAGTGCACGTTAGATTGCAAACGAAAGCATTGATTATTTGTGTACGGATGGGGGCGCAGGGGCCTGGCGCCCTCGCGTGCACGCGCGCCGTAGCGAGCTGGCGGCGGCGGCTCGGCGCGGTGCCTTCCGGCGAAACGCGAGGAATGTTGCCGATAGATTAACTTCTGATCTCTTTTCCGATATTATAGCAGAGCGCTTATGTAAGGAATTCTAAGCGCTTCAATCTGGTTTAAGGCCAACTACGGCGTTCCGGGAAATCTCCCGGCATCTTTACGTTCATATATCCACTAATGATTATAGAGTCCTTCGTTTCACAAGATTCAATTAACTAAATAGTATTTGCAAATAGCTAGACACGAAGTTTAATACGGTTATATTTTTCTTGATTTAAATGATTTTTTTAACTATTTCTCATTTTATATATTTTTGTACAAAATGAATTAATATATATATGTATCATTTAAGTTAGTTTTAAATTTTTAAATTTAATTTGGTCTTTTCAGGTTTGTACGGCATTATTTATGGTGTTTTATATCACCTTAAATAAAGCACAAAAAATTTGTTGTAAAGAAAATGAATTTATTTTTCCGATTACGCTCATAAACCTATGTATAGACTTGTCTAGACTAAACTTTAAATAAGGCAAATTAAGCTCGCAGTGTTTTGAACTGTCTTAATTACATTTCTAATTATAAACATTTCTCATAAGAGTTTTAGAATCCTTTCATCGATATCAATTTGCCTAAAGTGCACGAAATATAGGCCACGTCAGCTCGATTCTCGCATGATTGACTAGCTTCATTCTTGTCTATCCAAAGATAAGTGGAAGAGACCGATTTAGCGCGAAATGAAAAGTGAAAGTGTGCCGTGTGGTTCCCGGCACCAAAACAAAAAAGAATAGGACCACTCCATCTCTTTCCCATGGATGTCGTAAAAGGCGACTAAGGGATAGGCTTACAAACTTGAGATTCTTTTTTTAGGCGATAGGCTAGCAACTTGTCACTATTCGAATCTCAATTCTATCTTAAAGCCAAATAGCTGAACGTGGCCTATCAGTCCGCTCAGGACTGTTGGCTCTGTCTACCCCGCAAGGGATATAGACGTGATTATATGTATGTATGAAAAGTGAATTTGCCATTCAAGGAATATATCCTGAACCCATAAGATGTAATGCGAGTCGCGTAGTTACGTTGGTGGGTTCAGGTAAAGCGAGGGCGTTCGGCTTGTTTGCGTACAAGTGAATTCCATTAGATCCGGCGTGTGTGGATCTACCGCCGCCGCTTCTACCTCCGCGCTTCATTCATATCCCATTAGCTGATCGATTTACAAGTGCAACCCTCAATTACATATTCTGCCACTAGAATAGACAATGATAATCACTTCGTTTTTTAATTGAAATCAAGTATTTAAAGATACATATAAATGGTGCACCCAATTATAAAGTTATTAGAATATGCATGCGAGCAATCTGACAATATATCGGGTAGTAATTCAACAAAACTATTTGTATTGTACTTCATTAGTGTAACTGGTAACTATTTTTTAATAAAATTACTATGTCACGTAATTTTCTGTTCTATACAAAACTACCTTTAAGCCGCACGTCCGCTAGGCTTTATGTAATTATAATAACTCGACATGAAAACTCATTTACCGTCACAGAAATGTGCTCCACCATTTAAAAGTGTGTTCAACTGTGGCGTTGTGGCTGTGGAACAATAATTAAATTTTCTCTCAGCTCTGAGTGCGGAGTATGTCGTTTCATCAACCTTCGCACTAACTCGCGAACAGCGCTCCACCTGAAATATTTATTTGCAGGCTACAGACCTACAATTAAATAGATAACACAAGTATCGTCATCTGAAGAGATATGGCATTATTGAACGTGTTGTGAGCTTGGACTACTCAAAATGAAATACCAGTAGAAAGATGTGTAATGAGAATGATTTATTTTACAAAATTTACATGAATTTATACAATATTAATTAATTTCACACCTAATACGCGTCACAGTGTAACTCGCGCGGTGGTGGGGGGCACGCAGCACAGAGCGCGGCGTCGCGACGCGTAGTAATCTCTGTGGTACTTGTATGTGAACTCCACATTATCCCCCTTCAAGCGAAGCGTACACTAGGTTTGATTTTTCTTCCATATCTTGATGTCTTCGAATTAGTTAATGTCTCCTGTGTTCTTGGCTTGTTCATGACAATGCGTGGTTTTGGCGCACTCGGTGTGTGAACCGACGGCGCGCGCGGACCTGTGTTTGCCGCGGGTGCGGGTTCCGAAGAGTGGGGATGGCTCTGTTGCGCGTTCGCTGCTATGTTGTCGTCTAGATTGATTATGTGCGCCGGTTTGAGTCGATCTATGGATATGTTGGATGCTCGTAGAGGCAATTCAATCTTAAAATGTTTGCTGTGTCGCTCAATCACTTTGTATGGGCCGTCATATGGCGCTGTTAACGGGCTTCTTACGGTGTCATTGCGAACGAATACATGACTGCAATTTGACAATTCCTTATATACAAAGAGATTCTTGCTCGATGCGATTTTTCTCTGTACAGGTGTGAATGTTGACATTGTCTCTGTAAACTGACGGATGAATTCGGCGTCTTCATTCTTTGACTTCGTAGGTACAAAGAAATCGAACGGGACTCGTAGCGTAGAACCATAAGTCATCAGTGCAGGACTAGTGTTGTCATCACGAAGTGCAGTGCGTAAGCCAAGCAAAACTGTGGGTAAATCTTCTTTCCACTTTGAAATTGCGTCTCTGGCCATCAATGCCGCCTTCAATGTGCGATGGAATCTTTCCACTTTTCCATTAGCTTGAGGATGATAAGCTGTAGTTCTTATGCGCCTTATACCACATTTCTTCATTAGTGCATTGAATAAAGATGACTCGAACTGTCGGCCTTGGTCCGTGGTGATTCTTATGGGACATCCAAATCTCGATATCCATCCTTCGTAGACAGCTTGAGCAACAATATTGGCGGTGATCTCTTTGACCGGTATAGCTTCCATCCAGTTTGTATTGCGATCGATTATCGTCACGAGATAGCGGTAACCTTGCGAGATCGGCAGAGGTCCAACGATGTCTGTATGTATATGTTCAAATCTTCTTGCCGGTGAAAACTCGCCCAAGGGACTGACTACGTGTCTATGAATTTTCGCACGCTGACACCCAATGCAGGATTTGGCCCATGTTCCGACGTCCTTGTTTATCGACGGCCAAAAATATTTTGAAGTCATTATTCTTCTCGATGTGCGTATTCCTGGATGGCTTAATTCGTGTTGCGCTTTGAAAGCAGCGTAACGAAAAGCTTTCGGTAGATAAAGTCGATTTTTTCCCGTCGATGTTTCGCATGTGATAGGTTGAGTGACGCCTGCAAAAATTTTGTCGGCAAAGGTTAACTTTGGATGTTTTCTCAAATCTTGCAGGGTGACATCTTTTCTCTGTTCTTGTGATAATTTTTCGTAATCTATCCATGTGAGCAATTCTATTTCTTCTATACGTGACATGGCATCTGCAGCTTGGTTTCTCTCTCCATGTATGAATTTGATTTTTGTACAAAACTGGCTAATATAATGGAGTTGTCTTTCTCTTCTCGGTGTGTCACTGCTGCTCGGCGGTCTTGTTAAGGCGTTTACTAGCGGCTTGTGATCCGTGTAAATAGTTATTTCACTCCCCTCTATAAGTCGACGTAGGTGTTTGACAGCGGTGTACATAGCTAGTAATTCGCGATCGTACACGCTGTATCGCCGTTGCGTTTCGCTCATAGCCTTTGAGAAAAATGCGAGTGGTTTCCATGCATCTTTTTCTTTCTGTTGTAGCACTGCGCCCAAACTGCAGTCAGATGCGTCGGTCATCAATGATAACGGTGCACCGGGCATTGGATGCGATAATGTGGTGGCTTCGAGAATGCTTTGTCGGCATGTATCGAAAGCTGTTTCTGCTTCAATTGTCCATATTATCGGCGTCTTATCGTTTTTCTTGGCGTTATGCAAGTACTTGTTCAGTTCATATTGATGTTCAGCTTGATGAGGTAGGCAGTCACGATAGAAGTTGACCATGCCGAGAAATCTTCTGAGATCTTGCACAGTGTTTGGCTTCGGATAGTTAGAGATGGCGCGCGTGCGTTCATCGGTCGGTGTTATCCCCTCCACTGAGACTTGATAACCGAGGAATTCAATTTTGTTTCTTCCGAATTCACATTTCTCGATATTTAACGATACTCCATATTTACTTAGGCGTTCCAGGACTTGTTCTATGTGCTTTTTGTGGTCATCCGGAGTATTTGAAAATATTAATAAATCGTCGATGAATGAATATACGATGTCATCCAAGCCTCGCAGTACCTCGTGCATGAATCTTTGGAATGTTTGGCTTGAGTTTCGTAGACCAAACGTCATGCAATTAAATTCGAAGAGTCCAAACGGTGTAATTATGGCTGTCTTTGCTTTATCTTCATCTTTGATTGGGATCCAATAGTATGCCATTTTCAAGTCCAATTTCGTAAATATTTTCTTATTGTGCAATCTGTATGTGAAGTCTTGAATTCTTGGTATGGGATAACGGTCGGGTACAGTCACGGCGTTAAGTCTTCTGTAGTCTCCACAAACACGAAGTGAGCCATTTTTCTTAGTGACGACGTGCAATGGACTTGCCCATGGACTTTTGGACGGTTGGCAAATACCCATCTCCATCATTTTCTCGAACTCCATCTTGGCTGCTTTGTACTTGTCGGGTGGTAGGGGTCGAGGCCGGGCGAAGAGTGGGGGGCCGGTGGTTTCGATGTGATGTGTAACGCTATGTTTTGTTGGTTCTCTCAATGACATCGGGCGTAGTACATCGGGATATTTTTTTAAGATATCTTGATATATGTGATTTTTGTCTATGATGTATACTGACGGCTGATCACTTGTTGTTTCTATGACTTCTATCTTCAAATCGGTGACGCTGTCTATGAGTTTCTTTTGATGTAGATCGACGAGTAACTTGTGATTTCGTAAAAAATCTGCCCCCAGTATAGATGTCTGTACGTCGGCAACGATGAAAGTCCATCTGTATGTGCGACGAAGTCCTATGTTGAGATCTATAGTTTTCTCTCCGTAGGTTCGTATCGGCGTATTGTTCGCTGCGTACAGTTTGTAGGTGTTGCTCGGAGTTTGTTTTCTGTTTCTTGCTGCTAATACAGATATGTCTGCGCCGGTGTCAACGAGAAAACGCTCCTTTGTGTTCAGCTCCCTGATGCAGAGGCGGTTACTCCCTTTAATAACACCAACGCCCGCCACCGTCGATGTTGCTTCTAGTTTTCCGACCGTCGTCGAGCGCAGGGTGACTGGCATTTTCTGGCCCTATCACCGAAACGATAGTGGTAGGAGCACTCCCATTCTGGGTCACCTGGTTTTCTTCCATTTCTCGACTTCGATCTTGTTGACGATTTGTTTCGACGGGGGTTTCTAAAGGGCTGACGACCACGAAATCTGGATCGATCTTCCTTGAGAGCGGCAATCTCGAGTGTAAGCTTTTCTATTTGTTTGCTTAATACTTGAAATTGCAAATTGTTTTGTGCTCCGCTGCTGCTTCCAGGGGTTGCATCCTGTCGAATTTCTGCTACGGTTTGTTCTGTGTGCTCCATCATTTTGTCTGCCATCGTGGCCATGGTGTCGAGCGAGGATTCTGTGCTGACAGACAGCACGGCTCGTACTTGTGACGGTAAATGTCCCATCCACAGAACTTTCAGGGCATCATCAGCGACTTTTGTTCCGGATAAATCTCGCATAACACGAAGAAGTTGTGAAGGCTTCTGTTCTCCCAGTTCTAATCCTCCTAACAGCTTTTGAAATTGTTTGGACTCTGATTCCTCGTACACCGACAACAATCTCTTCTTCAGAGCCTGATATTTTCCAGCAGATGGGGGATTGCAGATGATATCGCTCACTTGCTCGATGTCTGTTCTTTCTAATACGGCGATAACGAGATTATATTTCTGATCTTCACTGGTCTTGTATGATGATACCACGGCCTCAAATTGTGCAAACCACAGTTTCGGTTGTGCTCGCCAAAATGATGGTATTCTTGACTGAAGAGAAATGGTGGAGACTTCCCTTGCAACTGCTTCCGGAGAGGCGGACGCGTCAGTATATTCTTCCTTTCTTTCCATTTTCTTGAATATTTTTCTTTTTTTTTGAATCGGGGTCACCAATTGTTGTGAGCTTGGACTACTCAAAATGAAATACCAGTAGAAAGATGTGTAATGAGAATGATTTATTTTACAAAATTTACATGAATTTATACAATATTAATTAATTTCACACCTAATACGCGTCACAGTGTAACTCGCGCGGTGGTGGGGGGCACGCAGCACAGAGCGCGGCGTCGCGACGCGTAGTAATCTCTGTGGTACTTGTATGTGAACTCCACAAACGGTTAAAAAATGGGTTTTGGTAAGAAGGTAAGGTTCCTGAAAGAGTCAGAATACATATTTAAATTAATAATGAATAAAAATTCTTAATAAACTTAAAGACTTATTATACCGTACCATTCAAAATGAAACTACTTTTATGCTTGTAGTTAATTTTCTTTATCTTTATTGTTTCTCTCAAATCAAAACCCTTTTTCAGTGAAGTGGACTTCACTTTTGCAATTTAATTTTATTTAATTTCTTAAGGTTTACCTATACCTGATCGAAGACAGATGAATATGTTGACAGAAATAAGTATTGCGGGTGCGGCGGCGGAGTCAAGTTGCGAACGGCAGTGATTGGCCCGGTTTCTTCGCCACCGCCTTATTTCCATCTTATTACTGGCAATGGCGCGATATTAAACTTAGCTAGGTAGCTTCATCGAGCCGCCACCACCCGCGTCTCCGCCCTGTCTTTGCGTCCGTGAATTAGGTTAATGGCCTGCCAGGTGATTTCCTTCTAAGTCGTGTTTGGAGTAGAGTACCTAAGCCACAACACGCCAATGTCACTGAAAACACCACAGAAAGTGGTGAAAGCCTCGCAATAGTTGCATTGCAAACAACTACCAACTCGTTTTTTATAAATTTTAATGACATAAAATATTCTATTCTCTATTCTATGACTTCCATGATCAAGGCGTTTGCCAGATCAACACATTTTTAAATAATTTTCTTTTTGTGTTGAAATTTCTTGAAAATAAAATCACTCGCATGCCGCCAGATAAGAATGATACCGAAGAGTTTCCACGGACTGGATCTCCGTTAAAAGATGCATAAAGTAAGAAAGTAACCCCAGGCTATTATAGTCCATTTACGAGTACTTTGCAACTTACTTGACTGGAAAATGGATATTTTGTTAATTAAAACTTTTAACTTTACATAAATAAATGTGCCACAAAGAACTTCTCTGTTCTTTATCACCTGCATAGATAATGTACTGGGCCGGAAGAATTTAAGCGACAAAATAAGCTTACATTTGAGCGCCGCGGCGAATATTTAAAATGTCGCTTGAATTATTATGTCATAGAATATGCTGTATTTTATACTCACTGTGTGTTATCCGAGGTTTCCCGTGGGTGCTTTTGATTTATGGAATAAAGTTGCACCGCAACGGCCGAGCTATTTCCCTGCCCTCCCCCCTTACCATTTTTGCGACCTTGCATTCGAGTTTTATTTTGCTACTTTATCAGCATCTCTTATATGCGCGTTTACCCAATGCTTTCAGTACTGGCCGTCTCAGAGCTAAGCCGCTGATGAACGGACAGCGAAGCTATAAGAGTTCGACGTTCCGGCCAAGATATTTCCCTCCCTCATGATCACTGAAAATTCTTCACAAACTAAATAAATAAGAAAGAAGTGCTGCTGTTGCCATAAAGCACAAAATGCGCACGTAAAGCGCAATATTACCTTCTAAGAATTGAAATACTATTCCTGAAAGATTTTTTATATAGTATGGTAATACCATATGTTTCTTATATAACTTTCTCAACATTATAACATCAGATCTAATGCAAGAGGGTTACAATTTTAGTAAGTACTTAGCGGATATACCATAGAAATCAGAATACTATAGAATCCCCTTGAATTTCGGCCAGTTTAACTTGAACTCTTGTTTCCTTCCACCTCATTGTAAACAGCATTGTTGAGAGGTCTGTTCTCTTCGGTTGATTGCTTTGTGAGTATATATATTATTTCGATTTCTAGGAGACATACACGCAAAGGCTAAAAAGAATTCATGGGATAAGTCCGCCATTGCAAGTGATTTGTTTCTTTTATAACTATGTACTATTTTCTTGTTACTGTGTAATATTCTATGCAATAAATATATTAAATACATACGTAGGATTTTATAAGATATAAGATAAAGTTTATTTAAAGTCCGGATTTAATTTAAATAAAGATTAATTTCAAAATTATACATACTCACAAACCAATTAAACTAACAAATGAACTTTATTAAAATTGATTCATTTCTGTCCCTTATTGATGATCGCATGTGTAAAAATTCGCTATTAACTAAGCTAGATCCAGACTGATACACGCCTGTTATTAATTATTTATTTAAACTACCAGTTATTAAGACAAAACTGTAGAATTTATTGATTGTACTCGTATAGGTATTTGTAAACTAGCATCCCATTTAAAATAAGTAGCATGTTTAATTCCTTCAATTTAAGTATGATTTTATTTAATTTTTATAGAATTTATCGTTTATACCTGATGGATTGCTAAATGGAGACTTGCATGGCAAAATGTACGACTATCAATTTTAACCCGAACAAAGTAAAATTTATTGATATCCATAAAATTTTACTACCGGTGATTTTTTTTATTCCTTTTTATTATACGCAATGTTGTTTTATCGCCATAAACCCCCGTAGTTTTAGTGAACTGTACCGATTTTAATCGGATTGAAAATGAAGTCAATGATACCAAAAAATATGATTTCGACAGAAATTCTAAAAGCATGCTCGCAGTTTTATTCCAGGCTCCGCTTTCGTTGGGATTTCTAGAAATTAAAGTGACGGATGATATGTTACTAGAATATAGTAGTTTTATGGGTTTATCTTTTGGCACTACCGTGCCCCCGCCAAGTCGAGCAAAAAAAGCGGTACGGCCGTACCATCCCCTTCTCGAAGAAATTCAGGCTATTTTCGACCCCCCTATAATTTCGTTGAGGATAAAACAAGAAGCTTGAATTTCAAAAATGATGTCCGAGTCGATCTATTTGTTTAAAACGTAAAATATTTTAATATTGGCATGATCATGACTTTGTAATTACTTAAGGCAGATGGTCCTTTAAGTAGAGACTAAATACATAGATTAACCGACTTGGTATTACATGGATCTCAAAACGTTTTACGGTATAGGACTTGGGTGTTTTTACAGGATGTTTTTGATGGCTTTATATTTTACAAAACAATGAAAAATAAATTATCTTTATCTATAAGTATCTTTATAAGTATGCTTAGTACTCGTAGTACAGTTTACGTTTATCGAACTGGCACCTTCTCTTTGAACAAGTAAGCAAACCAAATTATCGGTTATAATTTAATTTTGTTTTATAAGAATAATAAGGTAAACACCAACTAACAATAAGCCTTAGTCTATACATATGTAGTAAGAGACGCCTAAAAAAAACTAATAAAATTTTTCCAAGGCAGGCAGCGAAGTAAAACTTTAAACTCTTGGCCAAATCTTTTCACGGCATAAAAAGTGGCTCTAACATTACGCTTTTAACGGACTCGAGCCCTTGAGCCAACATTAAATTCTACCTGGATTATAGTTTAACAGAAAGTTAATGAAATGTTTAATGTTGTTTATTAAGAAAAATAATCAAACACATAAATAAATATTACGAAGGGCATATCTAATCTAGTTGATGACACTTTCATCGGTCACACTAAAGCTTTTCTCCGGTTGTTATTTTTAAAGTTCTGTGTCTGGAAATCACATAAATGTCCATGTGAGTAATACATTTTATTTATTCATTTCTTATAAAACATGTAAAGGTGGACTTAAAGCCTAAACTATTACTCGCTACTCGTCAACTGCCTGTTCAATTCACTATAGGAATTTTTGATACATAAGTGTAGTGTATTTATTCTTTAGCCACTTACTGTTATATCTATCAATGATTAACTCAAATATCAATCTAATTGGCATACTTAGATAAGACCTTCAGGAGGAAGAAATAATTTTTTCGTGTCGAAAAATAATATCTACATATATTTAAAACCATTCTTTGAATTCAGACCTTTTTAATACTTATTCCTTGAACTTTTTATGTAGCCTGGTTTTATAAAACTAAATATTTTTATTATATGGTTGGATATTTATTTGGTAAATAAATTTTGTAAATTAGTTAGGACATGCATCACTATCATATAATCGTAGTCTAACAACTAACCCGTTGGCGGTTCTATGAATAATCTTGTTATAATATCAAAGTGCGGTGCGCGTTATGATCTTTCCCTCGCGTGCAAACTCCAAAAACCTTCGCTACCTTCAAAATCGATACCAAGAATTACAAACACAAACGACTTTATAAACCACCTTCAGAAAGATTATTTTCCACAAGGGCAGTTTGACTAGCTGAAAAATGTCTTCGTAAACCATCAAAACACGTTAGCAATGTTTAAATTGGCTGTGGACTCATACCCAATAATTAATATTTTTATGCCATGAATCATTTAATGGAATTTTTTATAGTAATCTCAATCAAGATTTGAGCTCAATATATAATCGAGCTCGGTATCTATAATGTATATGCACTTTCTTTTTTCATACATATACGATTGGAAGTTTTAATAGTTTAATAAAGAGTGCTTTCTGATACATTTATATGTCAGTCTCCTTGCGATTTAAATAACGTCATATAAATTTATAAACTAAGCGTAGCTAAAAAAAAGGCACTCATTTTAAATATTTATTGTTGTACTCTTTGAACCAAATAAATACTCAGAATATATAATTAATGCATCGATAATTTTTTTGAAAGATATAAACGAACAATAAAATATTACCTAAATTTTACACTATTTATTGATTTTGTAATATTCCCATTCGGATAAATAATTCCCGCGATAATACCTCAACAGTTGTGATATTTTACTCTTTTCCACTTTGCAATACGGCTATATCTATTCGAAAGACTGATTGGCTAACTAATCCATCAGCGCACAGCACAACTTTAACCAATCAACAGTCTTTAACCAATATAACTGAAATGGCGTCCTGATGCGATTAATAATTAATTAAAGCTTTTAAGATAAAATGTTATATACTTTATAAGAGTACGCCCGCGGCTCCGCCTGCGTTAAACGATAAGTCCCGTTAATTTTGTTTCCCTGCTTTTAGATTTTCCATGACAGTTTTCGTTCATTTTTAAGGTTTGTGTATTATGTAATTTGAGATATAAGGTTTATTCTTTTTAAATTATTTAAGTAATAATAAATTATTGACGTTTTTATATTTTAAAAAGGGCTGATCGTGCTTATAATAAACCTTGTTAATTTGACAGAAACCATTTTTCTTGCAATAAATTTGATTTACAGATTAATGCCCTTCCATATATAAAGACACAAATGTGCAAAAACAACGTGCGGTATATAAAAATATAAACATATTTTTAAGCATGTGATTGACATAAGGTTGCATTCTTGCTTGCGGAAGTCTTCGAGGAACGGTTGCAATAAGAAAGCGAAGCAGATGTCAACTACAGCTGGTTGAAGGGGACCAAATGATACAATAATGACAATTTGACCCGAAGTCAACCAGCTAAAGCGAACAACGCTAACACTTTCACAGGTACTCGAAATTCTTCATTGTCCGATGATTCTTCACGCTTGTCCTTTGCTTCTTCCCATTTTCGTTTTGATTACAGGAACAAACAAAATTATAATAAACATTAACAAATATTAGTGCACGCGCCATTTAAACAAACCAAAGCGTGTGTCATACGTATAATATATTTAGAAACTTGTAGACTTTAATATAGTGAAACAGATGAGTCCAGAAATAGCTTGTAGTGCGAGGTGCGAGGGCGTGCACGGAGAGGCCGGTCGTCGCGCGAGGAGCGGCGGCGGCGGCGGCAGAGTGGCAGGGCCGCCTCCACATATAGGGCTGGTGTCGGCTCGCTCTGCAATCAGACGCAGTGTAAGCTTACCCGAGAGCCGGAGTACGCGGCGGGTGCCGGCGCGCCGACATTGACGCGACGATGTAACCGTACACGCCGCCTCGCTATTTCAGTCCCGTCCACTGCACTAATTCGGGCAGGGTTAACGCGGCGGCCTCTGATCGCCGCGGGTCGATCTTCACTTCCGTCTTCGCCGACACATTTTGTAAATTATTCATTATAATCTGAATCTTAAAACACATCACAGGCGAAAGTTCATCCTATTTTTAATAATTTTTATCTCAGTATATTTTCAGGAAGTATTGTTGCTTCGTTTAGCCTGATGACCCCGGCGTCATCGACCTGACGTAAGCACCTGACTAGGGGTTCGTTGACACCTAACATATTTGACCTTGTACATTGTCATGTTTGGCCAAAAATGGTTTAGTGAATGGTCATTAAAAATAAAGAAAAGGAAACCCGAAACTCGAGCAACAACTTGTTTCAGCCGACCTTCCATTTACTAAAGAGGTGACCGACCTCAATCTCAGGTGAGAATCGCGAAGCACCTCAGGTCGCCGCTCTACGTCCGCGAATGCATTCCGACCGAGGACGACGCGACATCGCGAACCTACTAACCCCGCGTCGCGAGGGGCCCTGCACCCCGCGACCCTCCGAATCCGACGGCCCTCCCGCCCCCTTCCCCTTCCGGTCTATCCGAAAGCTTCAAAAATACACGACATCTAAACGCGCGCGTAGGTCGAAACGACGAGTGGGATGAATCTAAAATATTGGACAAAATTAAAAATCTTTCGATACGTTATAAGCGATCCGGTCATAAAGTTGTAATTAACGATCGGGTGTATAGAAATCGCGGAGAGTCGCGTGGTTCGGGTGCGGGGCGGGCGGGCGGCAGCCGGGCGGCTAGGGCGGGCGGGCCTCGCGTCTCGACTGAGAGGCGCGCAGCATCGCGCCGCCGCGCCGCGCCCCGCACCGCGCGCGCCCGGGCCCGGCCGGGACCGCCGCCGCCGTCGCCGAGCCGCACTGTCTGCCGCGTCTGCAGCCTGCCGCGACCCGCGATCGCCCGCCGCCACCGCGCATGCCGCTCTACCCCGACAAGGGATGCCACACGCCACGCCACGCCACTCGCCAATTGACATGCTTGTAATCTGCCCTAAGAAAAAGTTAGCTTCCCACGCTAATCATCTCGAGAACCCGTTGGAACGCTTACCTATCATAAATTTCAAGTTTATAAATAGCAATTAAAACATGGTTTCAAATAAAACATAATTGCCTACACTTTATTTTGATTTAAATGTATATTGTTTATTCCATCAATTACCAGCTTGTAGATAGAGAACATTAAATTCATAACCTATTAAAGCGCAAAAAACATGCTATATTAACAGAAACAAAAATTGTTCACCTAAAAAAGCATCAACCGTGGACGTTTTTCGCACACAAACTATCACAAAATTATTATTCTCACAACACTTCGCGAAGCGCAGTCAACACGAACGGTACCTACCTAAAATTACGATCTACCTACACATAACATTGTATGTGTTATTATCGTTATCTTACCTTAAAGCGTTAAGTTGGATAAATTCAGCTTCATCGTCATCATGATCAATATCTGCAATCGAGATGTCTGATTTAAATGAATCTGTAATCATCTTCCCATCGTCATTTGGAGTTCGGTGGTCGACCTGTTAAAGTGACCGAATAGAATACGTAATACAATGCGTTCATGCACCTGACTCTTTCCTGTGTTATGCTTATCAGTTTTATTTACATCAATAGGATGATGTTTTATTTCGCTATCACCATTTCATACATTCATATATAATGGCTTTATATTTTACGAGGTAGACAGAGCCAACAGTCTCCAAAATACTGAAAGGTCGCATTCTGCTGTTTGGCCTACTGGTGAGATAAAGATCCAAACAGCAATAGATGACAAAAAAAGCATAAATCGATCTCACTTTTCGCACAGAATGCAAATAATCTGCATGTACTTGCAGTATTATCATTCGCCGCCGCAGGACGCACAATGTACCACAATCAGCTGACTGGAGCGCTAAGTTAATACCATCGGTATCGGTTATCCTTCCGCTACCGTTTTCGTGATTATTTGAGTACGAATGCAATTAGAGAGGAGTGTCGAGCCTCCTCTTGTTTGTTTTAATTACGTCGAAATAGCCGCGCCGCGCGCTCGGACCACCCACGTTTTCTTTTATTGCAAATAACAATCGTAATAATTAAATGGCGTATGTATGCATAGTTTGTTTTATAACAATAATTTTCAATTAACGACATATAATTGTGAAATTATATAGAATTGACAAGAGATAATGTTCCGGCCTAAGCCCTGAACTCTGAAGTAATACTGGTGAGATTGCAATGCAACCGAGAATATACTCGGATCAAAAGCGATTATGATAACACAATGAATGAGAATGAAAATGAGTGAAAAAGCATAGGACTGGTTCAAATTTTTAATTTAGATTTTAAACCAGACCCATGACGCTTATTTAGAGTTATGATCATTACCGATTTGCTAACGGTGAGGGAATACTGCACATTCAGGTAACTGGATAAACAATGATTCCATTTAAATAGGTTAGGTTACACTGCAAAAATTGCGGATGTCAGGCATAAGTCGCTTCGAGTAAAAACTTTTCCAAATCCTCAATTCAAATCAATGATCGTGATTAAAGGCATATCCCAAACTCAGGTAAATACACAACCGGGACTAACGCCATGAGGATGGTGATGATTTTAGAATTAGAGGGAGGAGGAACATCCTTTTTCTACTTGTGAAGCGAATATTTTTCAAATGTAAACATAATTAAAATCTGGTCAGCAACCACCATACCTTACGAAAACTAAAAAGTTGGTTTTGATAGTTGGCATTCGAATAAAATATTGTCATACGGACGAACAGTCGGTCATAACGAATTCGGCTATGGAAACGTGAAAATATGAGTAAATTTTATTTAGCTAGATGATTTTGAAAATACAATATTTATTTTAAATTACAAACATCTCTAATCATCATCTCTCTCATCTCAAACTCCGAGCAAGAACGGGCGAGGCATCGTACAAATAGGAGCACTTGGTAGCTGTATCAATTTAAATTTTCTCATGCAGGTATATCGATCAGGCTTGGGCAAGGCGGACGCGTAGCTAGCTAAACTAAATCCGTTCGCTAAAAATATCCCGTTTACAGATAGATATCTTCGTAGCCTTGTCACTTGCTATAAGACAAAACAACCAAGAATAAGGTTTTTTTTTTCATTTTACACAATAAGGGGAAAAATATAAGATTGCCTTGCAAAAGAACGCATCAAACAAATCTTAGGTATTTTAGGAAAGTGCCTGAATCGAAAGCTAATAGGAAAAATAAAAGTGAACCAGGCCTAATATTCAGAGTCTTTCTACATTATCTAATCAGTATGCGTTATGCGGTAACATAAGTATCTGTTTATATCATTATTTTGTATCCATTCGCTCATAGCTCCGCCGCCATCTACTACTCCCTGAGAAAACACGTTTCCTGCTTCATTGTTTCCTAATTTTTCTAAGTTCGCTCTCCTCCTCGTCGCTTCGTAGTTTCCTTTTGTTTCATGTCTTCCTTCCTTTTACGTCTCGGTTAAATTGTCACTTTTTGTTAGCCGCGTCTGAACTGGGATTCACTTTGGTAACGTATACAATTAATAGAGCAATTTCGTTATTTCTATATTTGTTAAATTATATATATTTTACAGGAAAATAACATCATCGCCACCAATCGTCTAAATTAAACTACCTCCTTACCCGCCAAACCAATAGATTGTTGCGAGATATTCATGTTTCGTTATTTCACTAAATAAAATGCACACGTTCATATCACTTATTTATTCTTTTTGGGATTGACAGAACCAAAAATGCTCTTAACTCGAAGCTGCGTTTAGCTGGATTGATTGAAAATGATAGAATAGGCGTTTAGTGATAGCACCTTACAAGTGAAAAATAAAAAACGTAAGTAAATTAATTTGTTTAGTTATGGGCACACATTTCAGTACGGCTATGTTAGCAATGCTGAATTAAGGCAACTTGACTTTAATTAATCACAAACCTGCGGTACTATCATCCTATTCTCTGTTCACATATGCGTGTAGTTAGTTTAGAAGACGTAACTGGATGAGTGAGGGGCGTTTAACGGGCTAATTATCAAACGGCTAATGAAGTTTGTATTCAGCGGGCGGGCACGGGGCGGCGCGCGGGGCTGCCGGCTGTACGTGCGGCGACTCGCAAAGAACCCCACCTGATAACTCCCCGCTCTCCACAGAAAAATTGCAGAGAAAAAGTTTCATCGCAGGGGAACGTGAATAAAATGAAGAATTGTGTCGGCCGCTTTTGGGATTATTCCTAACATAAAGTTCCTTAAGATCCTTTTCTTTCGGTTTCAATTCATCAAGACGTCTCTTTATGGCAACGGACTGATACTTATCTGCATGTTTTCCTCGATGCGGGGGTAATGTTTTGTTTTTAACTATCACATTCTAATTGGCTGGTGCCAAACCTAGTTCAATAAGATTTATTTTACCAAATTAAAAGTACTATGAATATTCATATTCATAATACTCGTAAAGCAAAAGAAATCAGTATTAAGAGATCGTGGCAAGTAGAAAGATGTAGTCTCTGCCTATTTCTCTGTAAATAGGCGTGATTTTGTGTATGTACAAATCGAGAAAAACGGAACGGAACGATTTTCATAAGCACAAAGTATCTACATATATGGAGTGAGCTTTTATCAAAAAAAATCATATGCCGTGTTAACTAATCAAAAAAATTGATACAGAGACCTAACCTATGCCATAATGATGTTAAACTTCCAAATATTTTACAAAAATTAATTTACCTCGTTGCAAGGTGTTTTTATATTTATTGCTTAATCTGAAATGCATCTAAGACAATGATTATTGGCCATATCACTTCCGTTCAAATTAATTTCAAACCATAACGTGAATCTGGTTTCTTCATTATTAAGGAAGGTCAAGGCAAACGTACTTGATCAAAACAGGTACGTCCTGGCGAAAGTTGAATGTAAATGAAACGAAAGAAGTCTGCAGAGCCGAACTACTGAGAATGAAGAATTTTATGTATGTACGAGTATGTATTATTTGTGTTTACTAGCTACGGCAAACGTTGTTTTGCCATATAAATATTTTTTTAAGTGCCGTGTGGTTCCTGGCAGCCGTGTGGTTCCTGGCACCAATAAAAAAAAGAATAGGACCACTCCATCTCGTTCCCATGGATGTCGTAAAAGGCGACTAAGGGATAGGCTTATAAACTTGGGATTCTTCTTTTAGGCGATGGGCTAGCAACCCGTCACTATTTGAATCTCAATTCTATCATTAAGCCAAACAGATGAAAGTGGCCTATCAGTCTTTTCAAGACTGTTGGCTCTGTCTACCCCGTAAGGGATAAAGACGTGATCATATGTATGTATGTATGTTTAAGTAATTTCTAGTTCAAAAAAATGTTAAGGGTGGACAACCCTTATCACTAAATGGTATGAATAATAGATGTTGGCCAATTCTCAGACCTACTCAATATGCTCACAAAATTTCATGAAAATTGGTCAAGCCATTTCCCGTACTCCTCGTACGGGAACTAACATTGTGACACGAGAATTTTATGTACAAGATGTAACTCATGCCGATGTCTATACCTGAAAAATTTAATGATACACGATTATTAATTTACAATACATTACGGTTATTATTATGTTTTGTGGGCCTAGTGTGCGCCCACGACTTTGTCTGCGTGAAACCGAAGATCCCGTTTATTTCCGTTTTCGTGGAAATAGCGCAGTGCACCTCTAAGCCTCATAAAGGGGGCCTACATGGCAAAATTCAAATCTCTAGGTTTGCCATTGTAGCCAATGAATTAATCAGTGATTCCTTTTATAAAGAAGATGATTTGATCAGTTCATATCATAAATACAAATAACTTAAAATAAACCAAAACACTCATCGTTTTAATTACACGTTGCAGTACTGAATATAAAATGAGCTATAAGTCTTCGGTAATTGTTGTAAAAGATAGGTAATTTGGGAGTGGGTTTATTATCGGATGGGCGGCTGGGCGCTCCCCGGGGCAGACGGCGCATTACTGATGGCGGCTGGGCTCCACACATGCTGCTAATTACTCATTTAAGAATCGCCCACCAAATATAACAGGGAAATTTATCCACTTGGACCGGGCTGACTGCAGTGAAGGAAAATAAGGTTTTAGTGAGATGGAGAGAATATTAAAAATTCTGCTCTAGTAAAATCTCTTAAAGTATTACTTATTGAATTATAAGAGTATGTTTTGGGAAAGTCTTATACCTAAACGACCTTTAAGTGTTGTTGGTCTAAAAATTTGGCAAAAAATAACAGTGTCAAGCTTATTTGAAGTCTACGCCATAGGCTTTTGTAAAGCCTACGCCGTAGGCTCTAGCAAGATCTACGCCTTTGGCGTTTGTAAGGTCTACGCCGTAGGCTTATATGTGGTCTACGCCGTGGGTCATTGTTATGTTTACGTCGTTGGCGCCTATGAGGTCTACGCCGTAGGCTTTTGTGTGGCCTACGCCGTGAATTATTGTGATGATTACGCCGTTGGCGCTTGTAAGATCTTCGTCATAGGTTCTTGTGGTGTTTACACCGTGAGCTTATCCAAAGTCTACATCGTAAACTGTTACTTCTACTATCTATCTACGTAAGAATAAAAAAAGACGCAAACTTTATATATACAAGCAACCCACCTGGAAACCTGGTGTAATGACGTTGTCCGTCTGGAATAATATAAAATACAAATTCAACGTTGAAACGGTTGAATTTTCTTTTAATATTGTTTTAATAATTTTCTAGTGTTATCCATCAGTTTTTACCGCTATCCATGCTATTCCGAATTTACTCAGTAAAGATTTTTAGATTTTTTTTAAAGCAATGATTAGAGAAAATTTAAGTAAATACGGGACATATTACACAGCTTGAGTAAACCTTACATTCAAGTTTTTAACATTGTATTACATAATGCAACATGTTTTAAGCCGACTCGTATTGAAATAAGTTTAAGATGGAATATTTGGTACAGCGTATTAACTCCGATATTTCATGTTTCCTCAATGTTTCGAACAGACCGATGAGAGGAAAAAGTTTGATTTTCCAAAAGTACATTACCGCAAAATGTTGCCATATTTTACTGGAGAGCTTCACCGTTGTTTTGACTGTGCCAATATTTTGTACACATACTCATCGCGTATTTACATTTACATATGTATGCGATGAAAATATCTTTTGAGTTTCACGAGAGTTATCGCGAGGTGTTTTACAAGTTCTGTTTTATCACACATGACTGGCATCTGTGGCGCGTTTTTTCTGTATATCTGAGGTTGCGAGTTTGATCCCCAGTCAAGTCATCATTTTCGTTAAAATTCTTTCACATCGTGTCTAAGGAGATTGTATTATGTATCGCGTTAGTTAAAAGCCCGCGTATAATTAAATGTGTTGTAGAAAAAAAATAAGAGAAATAACATTAATTTATTTTACGTTTTATGACAGCAAGCGTTGCTATTAAATTCTGTGTCCATAATCTGTAAATATGAAGAATGTATGAAATCGAAAAAAATAAAATTCTGATGTCCAAACGAGTAGCTAGCCTTTTTCATATACTTTTGTCTGGTTGTTTTACATATTTATTTCCGAAATCAGTACAGGACTTCTTTTCATGTCAAATTAGAAATATAAATTGAGTATGAAATATATTTTTCCAGACATATCATTTGAGCTCAAACAGTCTTTACCAAATACCTTCGCCCGATCTTATCAAGTTTCATATCCATTATACATTGCCAAAAATCCAAGATAAAACTAATAAAAATTCTTTGAAGTGAAACGTCGTAGCGCTTTCAAAGTTTTTACACCACACCTTTTGCAACGCCATTATTTTGTTTTATTCGTTACGTTATGTTAACGTATACGTACCGCCATCTAGCGGTCGTTGCAAACAGCTTTCATAAAGTTCTAATAAATGTAGTTACTCTGCTTGCCGTTCTGCGCTTGCACACTCTGATAGCAACGATCAAGTTCCCCTTTCGAATACGATCATACATAATACATAGAACACCGAAACAGCCGTCCCTGGCAGAGTCCCTTGCTCCGTGACATCACTTTACGTTGGCCAACTTTCATTCATTGAGCTCTACAGCCGCTTTTTATATTAACTCTTACTTATGATAGAAAACTTTATTGAGCCTTTAAAATGCAGTGCAAATTCTATTACAATATTTATTGCAGATAGGTCCAACTCGTTGGAAAATTTAGTACTTATATATCGAAGGGAAATTTAATGGAATTGACATGATAGCACATTCTGCGGAATATTTTCAGGCAAAAATACCGTATTGTCTAATTAGTAATTATCTGTTTGCCTAACTATTGTAGGTATTAGAACTAATATTGCCTTGTCTCCAAATGTCTGAACAATTGAATTATAGATATCCGGTGATATTTTTCTACTTAGATATAATAGGCAACATGGTGAATGGAACGTTGTAGACCAAAAGTACCCTAAACCAGCGAACTTGCGAGTTTTGATTGTGGATAAAACGAAAGAAGTATGCAGTTGTTTGAAAATTTAATAGAAAACACATCTCAGTGAAGTATTATTAAAAGCTTTTATTTACATTATATATTTGCAAAGATAGTTAATGAATAATCATGAATTGCCTACTTTCTTATTTGTTTTTATGTTATTTTTTCATTTGTAATATTATATGCGTCTGGTTTCGCGTCTTAAGCTTCAGAACATTTAAAGTACCTTTACCTTTGGTTAAATTTTCTGCAATATGAATTTGTGTCATCGTTTTATCACATTTAAATTTTTAATTTATTTGTGCTCCATCTTTCATTTGTAGCATGCGGTTTAAGTAATTAATCATCGAAAATTTTAAAATACTCTTTCAACTAAATTAACTGCCTGTAGAATAACATTTATTTCTTTTATCAGATTACTACGCGACCAATTACGCAACCCTTCGCTCTGCATAAAATATGAAATATTTTGATTCATTACTATTTTCTCAAATTTGCTTTATTTATGTCAAAATATTTCGTCCTGATACACAAAATAACACTCTTCACATATATATACTATAACTAGTCGAATGGTAACGTCGACATAGCCGTGTGGAAGCGTCATAAGAGATTCAGCGGCTTCTGGACTGATGCCAAAGATTCGTCTGGTGGTTATTTTCGCGCGTCATCCGCCAATAACAAGCCTTACATTCTATACATATCATGGTATAATTCTTCCCCACAGACACACTCATCACATCACACCACTAGCTTTCTTTGTCTTATCTGTTGAGCCAGACAATTCCATTCAATAAAAATAAAAAAAAATACTAACCCGAATTGCACGCAAGTAACTCTATTAAAATGGTCTTTGTCTAGTATTCATTATCCCCCTGTCTAGTTTCGAATTCTTTTGTTAGCGGCAGTCGCTGCATGGATGCATGAATAAATTGTTTTTGAAAGTTGAACATTCTGAACAAACTGGTAGGTCAAGATCCCTTTCTCATAGAAAACTTCTTTGTGCGATAGTAAAAAGCGTGAACTATTAAAGGGCGCGGATCGGGTTGATTCTGGATTTGTTGCTGTGGATCATTATTATTTAATGTGTGGCATTGAGTGTGTATAGTAAGTACAACTAGCTAAACTTATATTTAAACGTATGTTTATAAGAAGCAAGACATATACATGCTTCATTTTACTCACTTGAATGTGATCAGAAAACAATCGACTTTGTCGTACATGGCAGCGGCCGCGCCTTTTTTTCAAAAATAAATTGTTCCAATATGTGTCCATAGAGTTTGAGTCACGGGTTTTAAAAGAATATTTTTTTACATTTTGTGTTCAACTGTTTTTCGTAAAAGCTACCAAATGACAGAAACTATTCCACTTCGACTCTATTTACATGCTATGGGCACAATTTTTTTTTTCACAGACTGAACCTCCAAGTTGATATGCATGCTCCAAACCCATGTTCAAATTACGCTTTCAAGCATCGTTATATTATTATTTTAGTGTATTTATCATTAATAAACATCATTAACTCATGATTTCATTGAAAAGGGAAATAGACATGAGCAGCGGGCTAAAATTGATATATTTTTACTGGTAATAAAATTTTGAGTGAGACACGATCGATCAATTTAATTTAGCATGACTTTTTCATCACAAATGAACTGATTATTTAAAATAAGTGCTTGACGTTTCGTAACATACTCATCCCATTTCATAATTTAATAAATTTAAAAACTACAAAAGCTATTATATACTAAAGTAAATATACTGGCTTTGTTCTTAGATACAAAAATGCACCAATTTTCTAGTCTGACTAGAAATCCTCCAGCACTTATGTCAAACAGAGGTTTTTTTATAGACTATAAAAAGTATTATTGTTACTTAAAATGTGAAAGATAAATGTATTAATAAATTTCTTTAAAGCATTGCGCGCCCGTGACTGTACACTTTGTAAGCAGTTTACCAATAGCAATACAACTCAAAGCAGTTGTAATAGCAGTAGACAAAGGCAAGATTTGTTTCCCCATTAATATGAAATGGCATATTGTCAGGGCCGGGCCGCTCGGTGGCCAGTGAGCCGCGACCGAACACATAATGAGATGCAGTGTGCCTCCAGATGTGCCGCAGGCGCGGCCCTAAACATCCTACACTTTTGTTTTTTGCCGCTTTTTGCCATTCGACTTACAAGAATGAGACGACAATAAAACGTATTTTTGTCGTCTCATAACTTTTGAACACATCAATCAATTTAAAAACATAACCAACCAATACTGTTTATCAAATTCAGTAAAATCCCGTGCTTAAATTTAGATACCTCTAAAAAGAAATCGGTGTAATGTTAAGAGTATTATTATAATTGCAGTTGAATTTGTTTATGCACTATCTATATTTGCATTTGTGTTACAACAATTGCAGTTTCTGTCGCTCGCTTAATTTACATTTCTATGGAACACCAAAAATAATATTACATACGTACATATAGTTACGTCGATATTCCTTGCAGGGTAGGCAGAGCCAACAGTCTTGTAAAGAGTCAGGTCATGTAAGTACAGCTGTATGACTTGATGATAGAATTGAGATTCAAATGGTGACTGGTTGCCAGCCCATCGCCTACAAAAAGAATCCCAACTTTATTAGCCTCTCTCTTAGTCGCCATTTACGACATCCACGGGAAGATATGAAGTGGTCCTATTATTAATGGTCAGAAACCACACGACACAAAATTATATTGATTAAAAATATTGTAAATTTGTACCTACTACAATTACGTAAATTTCGAAAATTTGCACTCTGTGCGTTCTTTTTTTAATCTTTTAAATAATATTTGGTGGAAGATTTGTGTGTAAGTTTAAGAACTAACTTCGACAAATGCTTTGCAAATATTAATATTCAAATTAACTGAACAATTTTTATCAACTGACGCAAACAGTAAAGTGACTATTATGTAAAATTCCGGTCTAACATATTCTTGAATTAAATAGTTTTCTGACAGTCAAACTGATAAAAATATTTAAAAATGATCGATAAGTTTAAGTCAATATCACAAATATAGCTGTGTGAAACAAGTTATTAGTAATAAAATTTTTACATTTCCTACTATAAGATAAATTTCTTGATTAAATATCACGACTATCAAATATCACAGGTCATTCGGTTATCTGTCAGTGAAACAGAGAAATTAAAGTTATGGAAAGTACATGAAGTAACAATTATCACGATGGTTCACTAAGAGAAAATAGACAAACTGTTGTTCCCGATCAAATTACTTATTCGCATAATGATGTGCTAATGTTTAAAAATGTTTCACCATCGCCTCACATAGCTGCTTCCCTCTCACATCTAAATATAATTTGGTGAGCGGAGAAGACCGGAGCCCTGGCCGGCGTCGCCCTGACGTTTATTTATGTTGCCTCAGTCAAAACCTACGCCAGATGTTATTTTACGGCAACTCTCCTCAGAATAAACCATTTCTGTTTTACTTACTAATTCGTTACCCTATTGTATTTACCCACGTACACACGAATTATTTGTAATGGACATTCCTTGCAAATATTTACATAAAATTTTTAAAATTAATAAAATTGATCAGCTTACAATTTGAAATTGAATAACAGCCATACATTTAAATCCAAGAACATTGTGCACTCAAATGAAAACCGCTTACACACATGGTTTTAGAGATACACTTGAAAACTATAGTCAACAACACAAATAAATTTGGAGGCAAATCTCCGGTCACTTTGGGTATTTCCGGGCTCGCTGGCACGCCCGCGCAGCTCCATACTTCTTTACATTCCATACGATAATAAGCACTATGGGAAGTAAGGAAGCACGGAACTCGCGCAAGGCTTTTTGTCTTCGAAGATCAGCACACTGAAGTCATCCACGGAACCGATGGTATTTCATGTGACGCCATCTCTTGGAGGATGGTAGTGGGTTGCAGCGATCCCACGGCTTAAGATCGCGGCTCTTCAAGCCGTGGGGGTAGCAGCGCGACGCGGCGTGGTGGCAGCTCGCAGAGCACTGGCAACGCGAACGATGCGCACGCGCAGACCAGCTCTAAAAATGGAGTCAACCGGCGGAGTTCGCTTACGACTGACGAGTACCATCCATTCCAAATTAGTATTTTCCCGAAATAGAACCGACGGCAGGCGTCCACCGGATCGGTTTCCCGAACGTGCACCAACGTGCACCATGCGGCGAATCACCGAGGTGCACATCGGAGCCTCGGCTAAGTCTACGCTGAGGCTCTTATGTAAGCAGGACCATCGTGAACCGCGTCGCGTGACGACCGTATCGAAAATAAATGTGCACCCAGAGTACGACGCTGACGCACGCCACATGTGCGCGCTCCCGTCAGCGTTTCAATAGTCGCGCGCTGGAGGGGATTCTATTATTAGTTGTATACCATCCACCACTGTCACCTCCCGCGGGGTAGTCGAGCTATACATAGTTCTGATCACAAGATCTGGCAAGCCTAAGCGTTCATTGACCCCTGAAACAACGTCAAAATACACATTAGAAACACATCACTAATGTCACATTAATTGTGCTTGCTTACCATAGTTAAGTACACCGTTTCAACAGACTTCATTACTATTGCCACTACATCGTTACAATAGCAACATTATAATGGCCATGACAATACAAAATAATAAAACAAAACATCCATAATCTGCCATATTTTTTTTCCGAATTATCTATGGGCGCCATATTGATCTAGAATAGCACAGACCTACAACTAGGTATTGCGGCGGCGAGATATCGCGCAGTGGTCGTAAAGCTCACATCTACACTCACTCAGTCAATAAAAGAATTTTGGCAAAGTTTCGTAGACAAACAAGTGGGACGACAGCCAACTCATCTTTTGTCTGCTTGAAAGCATGGTTTTGTTAGCATTTCGATACTGAAATGTTGCAAACTTGTTAAAGGAAAATAGCAATATTCTTATGTTAATCAATAAGTTTATTTCATATGTATTGTATTTCTGTGATAATCTTTGAACATTTTTATACATATGTATGTATGTATGTATTTTTATACAAACAACTAGAGGTATTTTAGTTGCAAACAAAGAAGCAGTTAAACAGCTTCCGGCATAAATATTACACATTTATCAATTATAAAAAATAATTATTAGTTATGGAGCATGGAAAATAACCCATATAGAATCACTAAATAACTCTATGTTATTACATTTAATGATTGTAAAAATTCGAATCGTGAAAATAAATGTATCTTTATAAAGATAGTCTAGTGAAGAAACTGTGCGCTGTCCGCAGAGCAGGCCACTGTCCAAAGGCCGTCTGTTGAATATTAATGCGACATTGTTATTGACCACTAGCGCCCGTTGCCCCAATCGCGCATTTCCATAACTTACTATTCTGAATCCGTGGGGAATCAGCTCACTGTAGGAATATGATCACTTGCGCGCCACTCATATCTGGGCTGTAAAGTTTACAGCCAAATCTATTTCCTGCATTATGCATGTATGCAGGCCATCAGTGGAGTAAGTTGGTTCTCGAACACTCGCTACAGTACCAATGGCAATGCACGCGACGTTAAAATGTTACGCGGTGATTCATCAGTTAATTGTCTCATGTGCTACAGATTGTGCATGCCTGTTCCTAGTTACGCTCATTTAACTTGACTCCTTTAAGTTCAAATCTTTATTATATACACACATCGATTTGTGCTAAGCTTCATATCTCACTTAGGTTTACACGAGTCCACAGTATCCGTCTTTAAATTCTAAATGCTTTTTAATGGAGCATTCTCATATTTGCAATAAAGAAGATCAACGACAATGATGACATTAAGGCATTAACAATAATACCAAAAATAATATAATATTTCTGGCATATTTAGTATTTTCTTAACTTCGACTTATAGACCTCCGACATCAACGAGCTCGGTATGAAATGATATCACCTTACGTTTGTCTTTATCATATGAAAAAAAATACCATACAAATATATCAAGATTGTAACGTTGCGTGGTCACGTTTCTTTTTCATGAAAAAAAATTCCGGTCGTAGTGTTGTCTGAACCACATACACAAATAAGTTACGTGGTAACAATACCAGCGCAATCCCTTCTCGTGTTGTTTGAATTGTTTTATTTAAATAATAAAAGGAAGAATAGATTTATAGATTCATACACACGAGGTAGCGTTTAGATTTAATTACAAACTTTACACACTTTTTAACCCCTCACCAAAAGAAAATATTTATATATTTTTTTCAGAATAATAAAGAAATCTAGCGCATCAAAAATAATTATCTTCATACCATTGCTATTTTTGTTTTACTAACGTCACCTTACAATTCTCTAATCGGTGTGCCCTCTATATAAGAGCAATAGTTTATTATAATTTCGTTACACAGAAAATGTTACATAAATTCATTTCTTACACTATTGTCCTAACTAATATTTACTTACATGGATTCAGTTTTCTCAGAAAATCAGTTCAAATAATTTCCTTATATACTTTTTTACTTAACAAAACTATCATAAAGTAAAATTATCTTAGAAAGAATACAGTTTTTTAAGATATAGGTATTTATTATATATATGTACTTCAATAAAAATCTAAATATAGACTGAATGCAATCAGCATTATCGAATAAATACTGTGAAAATGTGCTATAGAATATATAGTTATACGCATTTATCGTAAGTTAAGAATTTTCACAAGACATTGCAACAATTTAACTTCTGTACAATCTTCTCTGTGCTGTAGGATTTGATTTTAAGGTATTGGTGGACTACTTAAACAATTATATTATAAGGGAAATAATACAATTATTTAAGGAAAATGGCTAGGTTCTACATAGACCAAGTCGACGCCAGAAACGACTGCCCTTTTTCAAAGCTTTTTTTAAATATCTTTAATGTATGTATGTCAAAAGTGTGTAACTACTGTGTGTGTGTGTCTATAAGACTGTACAAATGAAATCCTATGCTACAAAATTCGTCACAGCAGCACGAGATTCCTACGAAATGTATTAAACTAATAAAGAACCTTGAGAAGAATAATAAGAAAAGAAGAAAGAAGGAAAGAAGGAAAGTCGCATCACGTAGGCGCGTTCCTCCGTCGCAATACCCGTTTTCCTCAATTCCTATATTAGCTATAGGCTGCATAGTCAGTCGATAGCGGTCGACTGGTTGCTGCTGGTCGGCTTTCCTCTTCCATCCCTGAGCGTGGCACTCCCTATAAAATCTTTGCCACCTGGTAGAGTTACACTAATTAAAAAAATTATATTTTTTTTAGGATCCATCGTTTAACTGACACCCAGTGACACCATACTATAAAGCCAAATAGACAATACCTACTCTGGAATTTCTTAGATTTTATTACTATGCTCATTCGTGAATGTGGTAATTCTATAAAAATATCTTTGTAGCCTGACTCAAAAACGTTACAGGAAATCCTTATGCACTAGTTTTGTATAGTTTTCTACTAAACATACCCAGAACTACCTATATGTTGTGGTCCTTTTCTACTCTAACGCATATATTGTAGAAACGAACAGAAATGAATAAATATGGAACAGATTACATTATAATAAAGAAGTACTTAAACAAAAATGATTTTGTGATCGTCAGGCAAACGTCTACTCCACTACAAAACAATTTATTACCAAAAATTAGATATGATATCACAAGATTTTTTTATATTTATTCCGAAATCATCAAGCCAAAAACTGAACGTGACCTTTCAGTCTTTTCATGACTGTTGGCTCTGTCTACCCTGCATGGGATATAGACGTGACTATATGTATGTATTTCGATATCGGAGATCACACACGACTCAGACAGCAACAAAAAATATAGCGATTTAATGCAAGGACTCAACCGTAAGCATCAGTTGCACCATTAGGTACATGAAACAAAAACAATTGCATGAGCTTAGCTCACAAGACTCGTGAAAACTGTTTCAACTCGAATTCTCATGTCCTATTTTAATTTTATTTTGTTTCCCTTCTACTTAATTATAAACCTTCTGTAATTCAGTGACGCGGCGTAGTAACTTCAATTAATTTCCTCTTTTTATGGGCTAGCGGCTGGCACATTACTGGGTTTAATACCCTAGGATGCTAGACTCATTTCAAACCTCGAATGACCACCATGACGTAAATAATTTCAATTATGTTTTAATTAATTCTGATTTTTAGAAAAAAAATGTTTAATTGAATGCACATATTTATATGAATCAACGTAAGTAATGTTTGGCAATCAATGACGCTTTGAACTCACCGTGAGTAGGTAATAAGAACAAAATCAAATCTAGCTGCATCCAATGTTTGGTTCATGAGCACATTTTAAATTCCATGAATATAACACTTAGTTTGCATCCAGTAAATGAGAACGAAATGTGGTTTGTGTATGCAATTGTAGCGGCGTGGTAGCGAGGAGAGGAAACGCGCGGCGCGCGACTCCGCAACCAACTGTTGGTGTAGTAGGTCGCCGGCGCCGACCCGATGACGACGCCGACGTTTGACCTTATTTAATTAGTTCGTTCGTTTTTACTCTTCGTACGTAACCCGGCATATTAATATGTGTGCCGTCTAATTTATTGTTGTCAACTACTCCATTACAACGCCCGTTAAAGACCGGAATTTGCTGACGCTTTAAGAGCCGACAATTGTTTTATACAACGTATGCCGTTAAATGGGGATTACGTTATAATAGTTCCTCACCATGCCTTTTAACTGCGCTCATTAAGATCTGAGGCGCTGCTAGACTTGTTCTCGGCTTGCCGCGACTTTTATTTTGTAATGCTGTGGAAATATAATCCTTGTAGGTGATGCAAACGAGATCTGTTCAGCTATTTTCGTTTCGAGTTCATCCACCTCGATGCAAACGCTGATCTGCATCCGAGATCTTATCGTAATTTAGATACCTACCTATAGTTAAAATATTTAAGTATAGAATTTCCTTATTATTCATAACTTATATACTTACAATAAGCCGTTTACCCTGGAAAGGATTACACGTTACATACCTATGTATTTACATAGATATATATAGAAGAAAATTTAACTTATGACCAGTAGACGAGTAGTTCTATTCATACAAATCCTGGGGCAGTCGCGTACTAGTCTGTCATCTCAATGGGAGGCAGTTTTTGCTCTGCACGTGAGACAGGACCCCCTCTGGGGCAATTTTTATAAGAACAATGGAGAAAGGACAAAATTAGATTGTTACCCCCAGCATGAAGACCCAAAAAACCGATTTATATAGTTTAACTTCTTACGAATGGTACCAATTTCAAATATTCATGGTTGATTCTTATACATACAGTTACGACGATACTTTATTTTAAATTCAAAATAAATGTATTCATCTGGAAGAACGACGATCGAGTTTTGGTTAACATAAGATCTGCGTCAAGTACAATAAATAAAAAACTGGTCATGAATTCAAACGAAATGGAAATATAAACATATAACGTAAACGTAAGTCGCCCGTAGCAGTATTTTTTAGTTTCACCAACCTGTAAAATTTCACTGGATAGGTACTTTATCGGCTGATTATTAGGTATATCATCGTAGAAATAATAGGCACTTTGCCAATTTAACTGTAAGAAAAAACTTCTAATGCCGTGCGGTTTCTGGCGCTTTAGAATAGGACCTTTTCATAACTTTTCAATGAATGTGAAGGCGAAAGGTTTTTAAACTTGGGATTCTACTTATAGGCGAGAGTAATGGGCGAGGAACATGTTGAGAAAATGAAGCATCGCACAAAACAGCTGAGAAAATGTAGCATCGCACTATACGCATACGAATTTAAGGATCAGGTCTCTGTCGCCCATCACCTTACTTGAAAAAGTTGCTCCGAGCTATCTTAATAATAGTAAATATATACTTCTATTATAATTGGTGCCGTGTGGTTCCCGCCACTAATAATAAAAAATAATAGGACCACTCCTTCTCTTCCCCATGGATGTCGTAAAAGGCGACTAAGGGATAGGCTAATAATCTTGAGATTCTTCTTTTAGGCGATGGGCTAGCAACCTGTCATTATTTGAATCTCAATACTGTTGGCTCTGTCTACCCCGCAAGGGATATAGATGTGGCTATATGTATGAATACTTCTTATAGCATTTATTTTTTTATTCCACAGCGCTATGAAGATAATGCTGGGCAAGTCGCGGCCGTGGATCGTGGACGAAGCTAAAGACGACGGCTACACGGCGTTACACCTGGCCGCGCTGAACAACCACGCTGAGGTCGCCGAGTTGCTGCTCTGCGCCGGGGCTCGGCCGTACCTGCAGAACGCTAACTTACAAACCGCATTACACTTGGCTGTGGAGAGGCAACATACGCAGATAGTACGATTGTTGGTGGCGCATGGGGCTGACCTCAATATATGTGATAAGGTAGGTATAAATTTAAGAATATAAAAGTAGCAAATGTTTCGTCTGAAGGTCTTATTTATGTCTGTGCCAAATTTCTTTAAATTCGGTCTAATAGATAAATTTTTGTGTTGCAATCTTTAAAATAGATATTTTTTTATCACTAAGAAGCTCTGATCGTTAATCGATGGACTTTGCAAGACACAATTCCTTACGACGACATTCCACATTTCTTCTACGCGGGGAGGTAAATAGCTAAATATCAGCTTTCATTTAAAAAACGTGTTGCATAACATTTTCTTTTCTAGGACGGTGACACTCCTCTACACGAAGCGCTGCGCCACCACACGTTACAACAGTTGCGGCAACTGCAGGACGCGCGCGGGACGCCGCTGCTGACCGGACTCGCGCACACCCACGACAAGAAGTCCTCCGCGTCCATCGCCTGCTTCTTGGCTGCTCGAGGCGCTGATCTCACTATTAAGAATAAGAAAGGTACGCCAATGTGTTTAAAAATTGATCAAGTATAGGATTTTATGAGCGTTTTTTAATATTTATTTCAAACGTTAAAGCAACAACAGCTGACATGCTTATTTCTGTACATGGCATCCATCAAAAAAATACTCGTAGCGATGAGATGATAAGGGTTACTTGACATTACACGTTTTACCGATAGTACGTTATCAGGAAGGTCCACACAAACCAAGCTGCTTCGGGGCGTTAAATGCCACTGTAGGATGCTTGGTTTTTGTGAAAGGGTTATCCTTAAATTGACAGTTTTATTTTACCCGATTTCAGGTCAAACTCCGTTGGACCTGTGTCCTGATCCAAATCTATGTAAGACGCTTACAACTTGCCGTAAAGATGGGACTGGTGGTATACTGGACAAAGTTACTCCTGAAAACGAGCAGAGTTCCTTGAGCGTGGCTTGTGGTAGTAGCGCTGGTACATCAGCGGCTCCAGAACCTTCCACGGCTGGCGGCAGTACCACGCAGTGCCAATTCGAACTAACGTCAGACGAATGCCTTATTTGCTCGGACGCGAAACGTGATACGCTGTTCCGACCATGTGGTCACATATGCTGCTGCAGTGTCTGTGCTGCTAGGGTAAGGAAGAACTTATATGTGATTTTGTATTATTAGATCTATGACTGGTAGTTGACTCATTGCTTAGGTTGGCTTTTAAAAAATATTAAACCTTTAAAAAAAGATTGAAACTCAAAATACTTCAATAACAAAACAAAATTGGTTAATGTCATAAGCTATTGTTACCTTAAAGGTAAATACAATTACCAACTTAATTATGTTATATTTTCAAACGTACAAGACATTTCAATTCAATCAAAATTAATTTTTAATATTTCCACGGTCCGACTGACATAGGCAAATTTCAGGATTTGCGTAGAACTTGGCGATGTAACCATTAGTAATAAAAATTTTAAAACAAGATTAGGTATCACTGTCAGGTTTGAAACTTATTTGGACAAAACTCAATTCTCAGTTTTCAGGTGTACTTAGAGCGTCGAAGATCGAACAGTTGAAGTGCCCGAATGAAAAAAAAAGCGTGATACGAGTATACAGATTCAAAACTAACCGCGGCCATGCATGTTAATGACATGAGTCCTTTATTTGAGAGCGCAACTGTGATTAACACCATTATGATTATCATACTCAAAATTTTCAGGTGAAAAAATGCCTGATATGCCGTGCATGCGTTTCTGGCCGGCAACGCATCCGCGAGTGCGTGGTTTGCTCTGAAGCGCCCGCTACGGTTGTTTTTCGTCCTTGCGGCGACGTGTGCGCGTGCGTCGGCTGCGCGCCGCTCATGCGCAAGTGCGTGGAGTGTCGCACGCCACTGCAACAACAAGCGACGACGGCCGCAAACAATTCGAATGCAGCGGGGTCTAGCAATGTGCAAAATAAACTTGACGGTAAGTTGACATTGATTAACGATCCAAGAGATAAGAGTGGATGATGAAAACGAAAATGATAAAGTCTATTGTCACACATCAGAGGTCGTGCCCCAGATGTGGCTTGTTTCTGGAAGCGAGTTGCCATTTGAACAGCCATCGGCCATTAGCTTATAAATAATAAAACTACTACGGATAAAATGCACTAACGGCACGTCATCACCATTGCAGCCGTGGAGAAGGAGAGTAACAACAGCAACCTGGTGCAAGTGACAGTGAGCAAGGTGCCCGCGCCCGCGCCGCACCTCATGAACAATGGCGGCGAGCACGCCAGGCCGCCGCCCGCCGACGTCATGAAACTGCAGCAGCAGCTCCAGGACATCAAGGAACAGGTATACTTCATGCCTCAACTATAATAGAACAGTAATGGAGAAGGAGAGCAACAACAGCAACCTGGCGTGTGTGACTTAGCAAGTTACCAATCTAATACAAGTGACAGTCCGCCCGCTGAAGTGCAGAAACTACAGCTGCTACAATAGATCAAGGAATAGTTCACCTGAAAGGATAGTAAGTTACAGTACAACAACAGCTACATGTTAGTCGTGATTATAAAACATCACTAAGGCATATGTATTATCTTCCCTCTTCTCCAAATTTCTGTTTTTCCGTTTCCGATGGAGAAACCTGCTGAGATTATGCCTAATCAAAGTTTGCAAACTTATATTAATAATAGTTTCGCAACAACGTATAGGTACAGATCACCTCTCTTTTAACTTTTTAACTTTAATAATAGCAGTGGAGAATAACAACAAGTTTTGTAGTACCTATGTTCGTGTAATACTAAATTAAACCTCGATTTTTTCCTTTCAGACGATGTGCCCTATATGCTTGGACCGGTTAAAGAACATGATATTCCTTTGTGGACATGGTATGTGCCAAATGTGTGGAGACCGAATCACAGTTTGCCCAATCTGCCGCAAGCAAGTTGAAAAACGCATATTACTCTATTAGCCTATTATTGTTTAGGAACATACAATTCGTAATAATATAAGACTACAGAAATGGTTAGTTCTTTTGAATGGCAATTCATATTTTGAAAACATAACGTTTGCATATTGCATCTCAATTCTGAGATTATTATTGGCCTGTTGGCTTACTTCGCTTTTTGTAAAAGAAATTTGGAGCCTGATATATCCTGGCGATTTAGAAATAGACTAATGATAGGTTGAAAACGTTGATTGTCATTGTACGAATTTAAGAATTAAATCGGCAAAAATATTAAATAGTAAAATGTTTTCAGTAATATGTACAGTGTAATATTCTTACTCTTCTACTTTTTTTATTACTAGGAGACGGAACCAGTTAATGTAGCCCTTCTCTAACTTTTCCCTTGATCGAAAATTACTATTCGCTGCTGGTAATTTCTTAAATGAAATGTTTGAATTGAAGAGTCTCTTTAAAATCGACTGATGTTATCTTTCTTAGGATTTTGATGTGTCTTAAGTATGAGATAATTGAGATATGAGAAAATATTGTGATTTTTTACGAAATTTATATGTCATTGTGCTTAGTGTGATATAAAAGCTTTTCAGTTCCATTTGGAATTAACACTCAATACTTATTATATTCAAATACTTGTTTAGAACTGAAAATATGTATTTACCCAACTTCGGATGTTATGGGTTTAAGCCAGAGACCATGCAAAGGTTATATGGTCTGTGGTTTAGCACATAGCATCACATTTTGTAAATGACAAAGTTAATACACATTTAATGCAGTTATCACTATATCGATATTATCGGTTTAAATGTGTTTTATTGTATATTTAGTATTTTATGGTAATGGCTTCATATTGTTGATGCATTTATTTATAAAAATAAGATGTGATGCCCCATTTTTATCGTTACTTTGGGGTTAATTTTACTAAGAAATAAGGACTGTTCATGTTCAACTATTTATAGTTATTAAAATTTGACAATATTACTATTGTAAAATCAAGTTTTTACGGATTAGCCGTTACATGTTTATTTTTAAAATAAACGTACCTATTAAATATACATTATAATAGTATTATTATCTCCTTGTTTATTTTATTAGCTTCAGTGTTAATTCTCTGTAAATCAATTTGGAATTCATTTACACATACAATAGTATTTAACTTAAAAAAGTATTTATGATTAATAAAATAATGTTATGAACAATTTCTTTTATTTTCAAACTTTCGAAAGAGCCAATATTAAGACAATACTAATGAAAGTAAAATATAAATACATAATGTAATGAAAAATCTATGAATTGATTGTACCCGAGTAATTGGAAATAACTGTTTCATCTTCGGCGTGATGCTGCTTGCCGTATTCGTCTCGTTTGACTCGGTCGATGACGTCATCGTAACTACCAACGCGTTCGCGGATCACATCGCTAGTCAAGTCGTTGAGTCTGAAAGACAAATGAAGGTCGTTCGCTATGTCGCTCTCGGAGCACCGCTTACAGTCCTTGAAGTAAATACCCGATACGCCTTTTAGGTCTGGTGAGATGGCACAATAGAGCGGGGTGCTTGCAGCCTGGCACTAAAACAAATATTGGTTCATTAAATGTACCTAAGTATGATTAAATTAACTTGGTGTCGATTAAACAACGTATTTCCTAATAATTATTTGTGACGACTTAAATTAGCTCGATTACATACTTTATTCCGTAGTCAACACTAAGATAATAATTTGAATCGTTTATTTTCATCTTGCCTAATTAGAACTCAGAGTAGATATTACCCAAATGTTTAGAAACTTCATGTCATAAATTTATTATGCCTAAAAAGTACTCACAATTGTTTTCGAAAAAGGTTTCATAAAAGTGTACAGCGCCTCGTACACCCACCAATTTCGACAAAGCCTGGTCTTGACGAAGGAGCCAGGGTGGGCACAGAACACCTGCTTCTGTGTGTGCAGCCACCGGTAAGCCAGGTAATGCATGGATAGTAGGCCACATAACTTTGAAATATTATACGCTCTGATCGAGGTGTATTCGTCTTTAGGTAAAGAGAGTTGATCAATTGATAGCATCAAAGTTTTATGCGAGTCCCAATTTATGTTCCTAAAACAAAGACCATATAGATCTTACCAGATTTAAGGCAAAAAGAACCGCACGTGGCGTTACAACTTATCTTAGTAAAGGTGATATGGATTATTAAGTCTGTCTATTAAAGGTTTACAGTATAAAACCTACCTAGTTACTTAGGGACAGAAAATTGCTTTAAAAAAATAGCTATATTAGGAAAGGTTACACTGACCGACCTGTGTCAACCCGTCTTATATTTACCTGTGGGATTCTGACGAAACAAATACGATTCTAGCATCCAGAGCTAGAATTTTTTCAATGTTTATGAGCAAATAGTATTGGCTTAAATAATTGACCTGGAATGTGGTCTCAAACCCATCTTCAGTGACTGTCCACGGCAGGCCGAATACTGCAGCATTGAGTAACACAATATCAATTTTCCTTAAATAAAAATAAACACAATTTAGGTGGATCAACAAAGGAAAGTTGTGTAATGTCAGTCAGATGAAAGTACGCAGTAGGTATAAAACACAGCACTTTGAGCTGAAAGATTAACGTAATATAAACTTTTCATTTATTTTTCATGTTTCAGCAGTACATCTATACTCTACTTCCATTACTGAGTGCCTGACTAGTAAGGCACAGCTAAGCACCGAATTTAGGAACTTAAAAGGAATGTTTATGTGGTCTAGGGTGCACTAAGAGATTTCCCGAAATTCTCACAAGAACGAAAGTAAACAGGATTTTTTCAACGGGCGCTACTAGTACTTGCTTGAAATTAACACCTGTTTATATAGAGGTAATAATTGAAGTACAAAAACGAATTTCACTAACTTTTCCTTTTTTAAAATTTCATCCGTGCTCGCTTTCACAGACCTGAGGGTTGCAAGATTAGTTTCATAAAACCGGAGAAGACTTATGTCAGAGCAAACGTTTTTGACGACTGTAGTGGCTTCATAAGGATTCCGACACGCCATTAACACTTCGCAGCCACGGGAACTCAGACATCTGGTCATCTCCAAACCAATCCCACTGTTGGCACCCGTTATCAAGCATGTCTTGCCCGTCAAATCTTGATCTTTTACAATCTAATAAAAAAACTTAATAGTATGTAACATTCAATATTATTTTATCAAGTATTTCGAAAGATATAAGTACCTAGCGTTACAAGCATATCTACGTAGATATGTAAAAATATGCAAAAATATTTTTGTATGAGTACCTATATACATAGATACATATCTACATACATACGAACACAATATTTTTGACCTACTTGGTTGGTAGACCTCACTTGCTTCCCTCGTTTGGTCAATAAGCTAATATTCTCTTATTTTAATGTTCAAAACACGTTATATAGTTATAGATCATCTGAAACTATTTGTTGCTCTATTTTTAAATACCTAAAGATAATGATTATACACAAACTACTGGTTTCGAATAAAATACATATATTAATAATAAGCAAACCTCGTCAGCACGACAACCATGTAATTTGATGAATATGTAATCTTCTGTTAAAGCTTTCCAGTATCCATCGACGAAATTTTTCACTCCTGCTAAATTAACAATATTTCTTGTGCTGAAGTCACTTGTTGGTCTGTATCTAACCAAATGCCTGTAAAAACGTACCACTTACTCCTCTACCTACCAGTCAAATTTATTTGTAAAGGTTACAAAATAAACATAGTTTCATAGTTATGAATGTGTATGAAGCGAGAGAAGTAAGCAGGGATCGTGGCAAGTGGAAGGATGCACTCTACCTACCCTTCCGGGTAAGAGGCTTGATTTTATGTATGTATAAGTACATTTGTATATGCATACTTATGTATGCATAGTTCCTGTTTCAAAAGTAGTTCTCAATTCGATTACTTAACAATGTTTGTTCGGTCACTAACGAACCGATTTTAATTCCTAACACTTTTTTTTTCATACGGCCAGATGGCTTTAATACCAAAATTGTTGGAGCATTCGCGTGGGACTCGACCTCACTAACCCAAGCTATACCTAATGAAAATTCACATTTCTAGAATATCTACCTAATCTTATTCGTTTATCTCCTAACGACGTCAGACCATCGTTTCTACTGTCTACTGCAATATAAGATAAAATAGCGTACCGGACGAATACTCCAAACATTTTAACAATTTCCTTCTATGTAGTGCCTGCCTTATTACATTCAACTCGACTATGGTCACAAAGAATAATAAATAAATAAATTCAAATAAGAACTTGTCTTATTTATTTTCTAGTAAATAACGACAGAAGTTTTAATTTTTTTGTATTGCGTCATAAATATACGTCACATTTATGTACTGGCTAGGTAAATTTTATTCTGATTATTAGGAAGCTTCCGGGCCCGATCCCAGGCAGAGACTTCAAACATTTTTGAAAGTGCTTTACTTTGATCAAAATTAGTCAACATACATGCATTTTTGTTTACAATTCTGGTTACTTTTTCATAATATTTATACGGTTTATACGTAGTGATGGGCTAGTTGACTCATAATGAATTTAATATTAATATTCTCCTTATAGATTATAGGAAAACCTATAAGAAGTCCATGACATTAAAATAACATGGTAAATCACTCAATATTGTGCGTACCAACTTACATTTGCAGGTGGAATGTGTGGGAGAACATATTTTTAGTTACCACACACAAATTTGGGTCAGTTTAAAAAAACATTATAGGTAACATCGTACGGAACCCTCTTCACGCGAGTTCAACTCGCACTTGTCCCCTTTTTGTATTGGTGCCGGGAACCACACGGCTATCTATTAACGTACATAAATAATGCATTTTTGTTTTATTCTTATAAAGTAATAAAAGTACAATACATTGACAGAAGTAATTGGAAAAAACTAACATACTGTGCCGACCCTACGTAAAATAGAATAGAATAGATTTATTTTCAAAATTGGATACAAGGTATCACATATTGACGTCACATCACTTAAATCTAATTAAAACTACTACCGCTTCCAAAGCGCATGTGTTGAAGAAGCGGCGGAACAAACTACACTGCAGCATTTTCATCGGACGTCAATTTACAAATGTAGATCTCTTAAATCTAAATCATGGACGAATGCACATTGTCTACATTAAAAACATGAATGAATGTAGAACTGGTTATTTCAATACGAATATTCCGTCAAATAAATAAATATAAAATATGTACACACTGTACAAATAATGTCAACACCATGTCAAAAATGCACAAGCATTTAAGGGGCCATTATGTCAAGCTCGGGCCACACATGTTTATCATTAATATAATCCTCCGTGTTGTAATAAGCTTTCCTACAAAGCTCATCTTTAATGTACTTTTTGAATTTTCTATCATTCGTTTCAAGAACACTTTTTGGTAATTTATTATAAAATCGTAGAAAGAAAAAGGGAAAAGGTGACGACAAAGAAGAATAAAAGTACAATACATAAGAAACCCTAGCAGTATTTTTCGATATCGCGTAGGTAAATCACTAGCTTATCGACATTAGCTTAGCTTGCACATTACTAGTGACAGATGCGACACTAAGGCTATGCGCATACAAAGGAATTAAACGGTGAACCAAGAAGTTTCCTATCTGACTGTATACATTTTATATTAATATTTGCGTGTATAGCGAGGGCAGTCGTCTTTTTATAGCAACTGTACTTACGTATGTAAGATCTATAAAAAGAGTTTGTGAGTAAGAGTAGCCTCTTCTTTGCCAATACAGTGTCTCACTTCAATTGCTAGGCGGTCTTACAATGTCTATATGCATACTCATCATCATTGCAACTCTCACGGGATGAATTATGTAGTAAGTTCCCATTACTATCTACATCGCGGTACTACAACCTCTGTGGCTATAGTAATCCAAAAGTGAACCGGTTCAGAACATATGGTTCGTGCGCTTCACTTCGATACTGATGGATAACGCTGCCCTCCATCAGGATCCAAATACTACGCCACTGCAGCTCGCCTCCTCAGCTGGTTTGGCCGTACCGAAAACAAATCGCGACGTGGACGCGCCAGACAGGAATTGCCTAAGTGAAGAGAAGAGAAGGTAACTCTACTCTCCCAGGGGCCGGGTTAATGGAGGTGTATGAGCGACATTATTGTTGATGTAGGTAGTTTATTTAACTATATCAACTGAACTGGCTTACTCGATTGAATTATGTGTAAATAAATGAACGACACGAATTTGGTGCTTTATATTATTTCCATTGGATTGCCTTAATGGATGGCGCGAATAATCGCCTCGTGTAAATGGATCTTTGCTTGAATTTACCAAATCCGTAGCTTTCTGATGTCACTGTCATATTACCTAACTTGACATGTCGAAATTAGAAACCCTGTGAGTGAAAGTAGGGATGGGGATTCTTTACTAAAACGAAATATTTCTTTTTTCTTTTTAAATCAATTCCAATCGGAAGCGTATGTATCCATACACAAAAAAATTTCTGTCTATAAGATTTTATTTTGTTGATTTCTAAAAACGATTTTATTTTGAAGTTTGCATTTGTCATGTTAATATAAATCCATTTTATAAAAACAAGATTGATCCAGAACAATCAGTTTTTTTAGTTCAGTTAATTTAATATTAACAATAATTTTATTATGATATCAAAATCGAATGTCGATTTTCAAGGATGAAGCATCGATTTCCTGGATCGATTCGGTACTGCATATCGATTATAAAAAACCGAACTTTTGGGCTTGAAAAATCGATTCTTCGATTAATCACTCTCAGATCAAAACAAAATAAACGTGTACCTACCTACCTATGTTTACTCTGCTCTTTTCTTTCGTGTCAAATAATTTTGGTGATTATTATGGGTAATTTTCAATTAGACTGTGTTTACCTTTAATATAGATAACAATTTTGTTTCTATCCACAAGTTTTCTTGCGAGACTGCTCGTTTTGTATGTAATTTCATCAGAGACAAAAGTATTGACAAAAGTTTATTTTTTCCTAAATTAAAATGAGTAAGTCAAGTAAAAGAAGGCATTCATCTGATTCAAGCAGTGCAGAAGAGAATCGTATAAGAGATATCAAGGAGCGTGATGAATTTGCTAGGCGATTAAAGAAACGTGACGAAGATAAAGTTAAAAAGGTCACAGAATCCTCTGGTAAAAGGTCATATGAAGAAGCAGCTAAACGACTTAAACTCGAAGCTGAAGACAGAGACAAAATTTTGCCAAAGCTACGCGTTCAGTCGCGACGAAAATACTTGGAGAAAAGAAAAGATGACAAGGTTGTGGAACTGGAGGCAGACATTGCTGATGATGAATATTTATTTGATGAAAGCATGTAAGTATTTTTTTTCAATGCTTGTGCATGACTTAGCCAAAACGAACAAAGCATAAGCATTGTCAACCAATGCAAACCTTTTTGTTCTTTTGTCAAAATTATGTTATTTGTTATATATAAGTATTTCAAATAGTTGATATAGTTATATTTCAGACAATTTTGATACTTAGTTGGTAAGCTATTATTATTTCAGATTAACTGAAAGAGAAAAACGAGAAAGGGAACACAAAAAAAACATATTGCAATTGGCAAAGGAACATGAAAAAGCACGGGAATTGGAAAATGTTCAACGATATCACATGCCCAGGGATTTGGGTAAAGGAGAAAAAGGTAAATTTGCTTCCATATTATTATCATCATAACTTGATTACTTTTTGAAGAAATTAAGTTTATCTTCGATATGCACATGTGCTCCAAATTTTTTTTGTAATATCAGTTATTTGTTGACTTTTAGGTGAATATGTTGAAGTTGATGAAAATGAAAAATTACCACATTCAGAGCAAAGAAAATGGGAGCAAGAACAAATAAAGTCAGCATTTTTTAAATTCGGGGCAAAGGATGCCAAGTCCCAAGATGAATATGAACTACTGTTGGATGAACAGATTGATTTCATACAAGCTCTGCAACTTGAAGGAAACAAAGAAAAAAAGGAAGAAAAAGAAAAGTCTGAGTATCAAAAAATACGTATGACTATAGAGGAAACCAAAAAATCACTACCTGTATATCCATTTAGGGAATCACTAATTGAAGCTATTAAAACTTATCAAATATTAATTGTGGAAGGTGAAACTGGTTCAGGGAAAACAACACAAATCCCTCAATATTTATATGAAGCTGGTTTTACAGAAGATGGAAAAATAATTGGTTGTACTCAACCTAGAAGAGTAGCAGCTATGTCTGTAGCAGCTAGGGTTGCTCAAGAGATGAATGTCAAACTTGGCAATGAGGTTGGATATAGTATCAGATTTGAAGATTGCACTTCTGATAGAACGGTCATCAAGTACATGACAGATGGCACGCTGCACAGAGAATTCTTATCAGAACCAGATCTTGCATCATATAGTGTTATGATTATAGATGAAGCTCATGAGCGCACCCTTCATACAGATATTTTATTTGGCCTTGTTAAAGATATTACCAGATTCAGACCAGAGTTAAAATTACTTATATCTAGTGCAACACTAGATGCAGAAAAGTTTTCAAAATTTTTTGATGATGCTCCGATCTTTAGAATTCCAGGAAGAAGATTTCCAGTAGATATTTATTATACAAAAGCTCCAGAAGCAGACTATGTCGATGCTTGTGTAGTGTCTGTCTTACAAATTCATGCCACACAACCATTAGGGGACATTTTAGTATTTCTGACAGGACAAGAGGAAATTGAAACATGTGTAGAGATGTTACAAGAAAGAACAAAAAAAATTGGAAAGAAATTAAAAGAATTGTTGATACTACCTGTTTATGCCAACCTTCCGAGTGACATGCAAGCAAAAATTTTTGAACCCACACCTGAAGGTGCCCGAAAAGTGGTTCTAGCCACTAACATTGCTGAAACATCCTTGACAATTGATAATATTATTTATGTTATTGACCCTGGATTTGCAAAGCAAAATAATTTTAACTCAAAGACAGGCATGGAGAGTCTTATGGTGGTACCAATTTCAAAAGCTTCAGCAAATCAAAGAGCAGGCAGAGCTGGCCGGGTTGCACCTGGCAAGTGTTTCAGATTATATACTGCCTGGGCTTATAAGTATGAGCTTGAAGACAATACTGTTCCAGAAATCCAGAGAATAAATTTGGGAAATGCTGTTCTTACATTAAAGGCGTTGGGAATTAATGATCTCATTCACTTCGATTTTTTAGATCCTCCACCACATGAAACACTGGTTCTTGCTTTAGAACAACTGTATGCGCTCGGTGCTCTCAATCATCATGGAGAATTAACTAAAGCAGGAAGGAGAATGGCTGAATTTCCAACTGATCCAATGCTTGCAAAAATGCTCTTAGCAAGTGAAAAGTAAGTTGCAATTTTAAATTCAAAAATTTCGTGTTTATTTCGATAATAAAAAAATGCCTCCAATTAAATATCAATTTAATAAGAACTGTAGCATCAAGCCCTCGGCTTTCTTCAGTGTTTTAAACACTGGAGAAAGCCAATGTCATGCCTGGTGTTGTATATTGTATTAGCCTGCAATAACCTTTCACACAGAATAACATCTTGTAAGTTGGAAGGTATACTATATACATATACCTACCAAAGAAGTTTTTTACATATATATTGCATCTTTTTCCATTACAAGGTAGACACAGTTTACAATCTCAAAAAGCCTGTGGGGCCACATTCAGTCGTAGGTACAACTTAAGATGAAATCTAGATTCAAATAGTGACAAGTTGCTAGCCCAACATTTAAAAATCTGCATGGGCCAGCCATGCTATGCTTTCTTTGCTACCAAACCAGCATGGAAGTAATATATTCATCTATAATATTATTTGTTTTAGGTATAAATGTTCAGAGGAAATAGTGACGATTGCTGCAATGTTATCTGTTAATAGCTCAGTATTTTATAGACCAAAAGATAAAATAATACATGCAGATACTGCTAGAAAAAACTTTTTCCACCATAATGGTGATCATTTGACATTGATGAATGTCTATAACCAATGGGTAGATTCTGATTATTCTGTTCAATGGTGTTATGAGAATTTCATACAATATAGATCTATGAAAAGGGCACGTGATGTGAGGGAACAATTAGTGGGACTTATGGAAAGAGTAGAAATTGAAATGGAATCGAGTATAACAGAAGATGCTAATATTCGAAAAGCAATCACTGCTGGATATTTTTATCATATTGCAAAATTTTCAAAAGGTGGACATTATAAAACTGTTAAAAATAATCAAGTAAGTTAACTTTTCACTATATTGTGTTGCAAGGTTGCAACTGTCCATATCTATTCAATCCATTCAAATTGACATGTTATTCATAAGTGTTTGTTTTTAATTTGGCATCATACTGGTGAGTTGTTTTGCTAAAAATATCAATATCACATGTCTTCCATGTTTGCAGTTTGATGCCATTAATTAACCAATTAACAAGTATGTATCAGTTTTCTTTTTTTTTCAGACTGTCATGATACACCCCAACAGTGCTTTATTTGAAGAGCTGCCCCGCTGGGTGATTTACCATGAACTGGTATTTACTTCTAAAGAGTTTATGAGACAAGTAACAGAGATTGAAAGCAAGTGGCTTTTAGAAGTTGCACCCCATTATTACAAGTCAAAAGAGCTAGAAGATTCAACAAACAAAAAAATGCCAAAGACTGTTGGGAAATCTTCAAATAATTAGTTATTAAAAAAATATTTATTGCATTTTCAATGAGATCTAAAGTTTTAAATATTTGCTACATAATACAATAACAAATTGAAATGACGTTTTAGAAGTCTGATACTCTGCCTTTCCTCTCCCAATCCCCATATCTTGTAGGTTCTGGTCCTCGTGGTCCACCTACTTCTCCTGTGTCTGGGTTAGTGTTGTCAGGGAATGGTTGATAAGCATCATTTTTCTGAGATGGATGAATTAATGGCTGTTCTCCAAGATCATCAATTGGTGTAGTTTCCCTTAATTTTTTCCTGAATTCAGCCATTCTTTGTGATTCCTTTTTTTCATTTCCATCAGACTTTGGTGTACTTGAATATTTATTTGACATCACATGTTGTAATTGTACTGGAATCATAATTTTTTAGTGACATTTTGTAATAGATACCTTCATAAATATCCACGAAATGTTCGTGATACTCTAAAATAGATAAATATTTACCTCTGCATCTAATAGGATTACCGATAGATCGTATCATGTTTATTGTATAAAATTCTAATATAAAGGTTTGTAATTTATTTACAATATTTGGTTTAATTTTATTAGGTTTCTTGCATATACGTAGTCACTTTCCGTCGTAGATATAAATAGAAGTCACATGTAATGCCAAATAAATAGGTACGAAGAATTAAAGTATGACATTGATTGACATCAAAAAACTGAATTCTTCTTGACTAACGTCTCCGTCTTACTTCTTATAATGCACCTCTTCATTTACATATTTTTTTACATATAAGTAATAGCTACTACTACTTAAGTACATTTTCAGAAGAATTTTTTTTCTCTTTATTTGTTTACAAACAGTTTTACATTATAATTATTATGTACAGTTTACATCTATAACAAGTAGGTACCTATTTCTAAATGCAAAACCAATATAACGTAAACACAGATAACCCTTGTAGTGGAGTTAAGCGGAGCGTCCTCTATTCATCTCTTTTCTCTGTTAACTTTTATTTGTTTTTGATGTAAAGACAACTTTTTGCTCTTAGGAAAAGGCCCTGTCCTTATCAGCGAAGCGCTGACTAGCTGTCTATAGGTACCTATACTCTATCTACACCTATCAATCTGTCTAGCCGGTAAGGGATATAGACGTGATTGTATGTATGAATGATTATAAATAAACGTTTAAAGTTGGCGATGGTTTTAAACCATAAGCGTTACCAAAAACTATCAATATAATGCCAATCAATGTCAACATAAAATGTCATGTGTTATTTTACATTGTCACGCATCAGGCAGGTTCTTATTATTTTATCCTTTAATTAGAATTTATATAGTTTGTGATTAGAACTTAGAGTACCTATCATATCAAATTTAAAATGCACAATACAATGCGATTCTATTGATTTTATATTGGATTTAAGAAACCGAGTGGTACACGTTACGCTGGTAAATTGACCCTATTCATATTTAAATAACGTCATATATCCAAATACAAACCTAAATGGTTCAGCTTTCTTTCCAATAAAAAACTAATAAAAGGGTTGTTACAGGTACGCGGTGACGGTGACGTAAAATTTGATAATATTTATTTTCAAAATGGATTCTTCATACAATAATCCTTTGAGACAAAGAATAAATAAAATATTCGACAGCCACATCATATCAGATAATAGTGAAGCATTGAACACTGTATCTGCATTATGTTCTTCAAATTCTTCATACACAAGAAGAGTGCTTGTTGATGAAGTCGAAAAAAAAGATATGCTAGTGAACAAAACAATTCTTGTTGAATATAATAAAGTTAATGATAAACTACATATACTTATCAATTCGTTGTCGACACTGGAGACTGCTGTTAAAGATATGTCGAATAGATTAAATGAGTCAAAAACAAAAACGCATCATTTGATTACTCAGACAACAAAACTAAAAGATGAAAGAAAGAAAACTGAGAAAAAAATTGTGTGGGTGGATGCATTTCTAAAATCTTTCCAAATTTCTTCAGAGCAAAATGAATATCTATACAATGTATCCATAAAAACACCACTTACAATAGATTTCTTTGATACACTTTCTCAAATTGAAAAATTGTATAAAAACTGCAAGACATTGGTAAAGTGCTGGTATGAAACTTCTGCTTTTGACATTATGGAAATTATAGGGATGCAACAAGAAGCTGCTATAGAAAAATTATATCATTGGACAGTTGGTGCTTGCGTGTCAATTGATTCCCCAAATAATGCATTAGTACCTAAAGCTTTGGAAAAATTCCAAAATAGACAAGTGTTATTCTCTAATATTGTTGATGAATATTGCTCAGCACGCAAGGCTCTAACGGTTCAGGCTTTTATTGATGTTTTGACAAAAGGAGCTGAAGGATCAAATCCAATAGAATTTTATGCAAATGATGCTAAGCGTTACATAGGAGATATTTTAACATGGGTCTATCAAATAATTCCTATAGAGAAAGAAAACCTTAACTCATTATTCAAGTTTTGCAATATGAAAGATAAAAATCAACAAATCACGGATGCCCTCACCAGCATCATGGAAGCTATATGCCCTCTATTGAAAGTTAGGGCTGAACTAATACTGAAACCAGACAAAGACCCTTTAGTTTTATGGTCTATTACAAATTTAATCTTGTACTACAAGAATGTTATACAATGTGTAACTCCAAAAGGTCACTTGATCGACACCTTTGATGAACTTCTAAAAAAAAGTGAGGAAGTGTTCCTCATAACCTTGGATAGTAAGATTCAGAAAGAGCTAAGCCATGGAGTCAAAGCTCCACCTGTTGACCTGAACCCTTCCATTGTTGTGGCAGATTTGGTTACCTTCCTTAGGGATTTGCTGGCTGTCATGAATATAACAAACAATTTAAATAATGGAGATAGAAAAATAATTACAACTCATATTTTGGATCCATTGCTTCATGCCATCAATGAGACTGCGTGTCATTTGAGCTCAACAGATATGTCAGTATACATGCTTAATTGTATTTATCACATACAGTGTACATTGTCTCTCTATACAATAATGGATGATTACAATGAAAGATTGCAAGCTCAGTCAGAGGCACAAATTGATACTTTAACATCAGAACAAGCCAGTTATCTCGTAGCCAATTTAAATTTAGGACCAATATATACTATATTGCAAGAAAAAACTAGTGGGCCACTTTCGGCTCTACCTGGTATGGATACATCAACATTGAAACAATTCCTTAATAAATTTGATATGTTCTTAGTCTCGCCAGAAATGTATATCTTGCCTCAACTGAATTTGTTGTTGAGTCACAGTCATAAGTCTTATGTTAAGAAACGTGCTTTTGAAGTCATAATGGCGATTTATAATCAATTATATTTAGCTGTTCATGATCCTAACAATGGTTATATTGATCCTCATTTAACCATGCGAAGAACACCTGATGAGGTGAACCACTTGCTTAAATAGTGAAATAAAATTATATGATTTGACTGGGCTGGGAAATAAATCTGTTTTAAAAACAAAATTGATTTCCCTTTCCCTTGACTCACGCAGCACAGGAAGAGAAGCAGTTAGTACCTACCCTCTATTTATTTTCTTTTCTTCCAGACCAAACTGAAACCTCTAAGGAGTAATAAGGAGTATGAACAATTCATCATTCATCACTCATTTATAAAATCACATCAATATCACTTGCAGGGTAGACAAAGCCAGCAGTCTTATAAGACTAACAAGCCATGTTTAGCTGTTAGGCTTAATGATAGAATTAAGATTCAAATAGTGACAGGTTGCTAGGTGATGGCCTATAAGTAGAATCGCAAGCTTATAAACCAATCAATTAGTCGCCTTTTACAACATCCATGCGAAAGAAATGGAGTGGTCCTATTCTTTTTTATATTGGTGCAGGGAACCACACGGCACCATGTTAGTGTATTTATTAGAATAGATTTATTCTCAAAATCGGATACAAGGTATCGCTTATTGACGTCAACATAAGTCTAATTATATCTACTACAGCTCCCAAAGCACATGTGCAGAAGAAGCGGCGGATCAAACTACTCTACAGCATTTTCGTCGGACGTCAATTTTCAAATATTATATCTAAATTAGAGTTGCCACGAATAGTGAATTGGCCGAATACCGAATATTCGGCAACGCGGTCGGCCGAAGCGCCGAATATTCGGCCGACGAATATTCGGCACGAAATACATCCCTAAAATCTTTCCACTGCATTTATTCTATTTTCGTGCTTCTTTTGCCATACCCAACTTTGGCTCCCATACATGAATGTCGGGACCAACACGCCCCTATGCACAGCCAGTCGAGCCTTTTTGGACAGTTTCTGACTGCTCATAAAGGCATGCAAAGCTCCATTCACCATGTTCACTCTCCTTTCAATACATACCACTATCACACTTGCCATCTGATGTAAACTTTGATCCTACTCGTAGATATACAAACTCTTTCACTTGTTCAACTTTTTTTTTAAGTAACTAATGAAAATGATGGTACTATTGAAATACTTGACAGTTTCTGGAACTGAAGTAGCAACAGATAATATGCGAAATGCTAATGATTAGGTAGACGTGGAGAAGAGTGCTGTGGCAAACCAGTTGGATTTTTATTTGAAAACAGTTCGCTTAGATCGGAAGGCCGACCCTTACAACTAACTTGTGGTTCGCAAACGAAAGACAATTCCCAAACCTTTCGAAATTTGCTAAAGTTTATCATTCTTCTCCTGGAAGTAGCGTGTATAGTGAAGGTTATTTTCTGAGGCTGGTATTATTTACGATGAATAGCGTAATCGTTTGCAACCAAAAATGCTGAAAAGCTTTTATTCATCATAACTTACCACTGGTCAATTTTAATTACTAAAGTGTTGTAATTTGGAAATAGATACATAATTTTGAGTAATATACGTGTCTTTTTTACATAATTTGGTATTCGGTATTCGGCCGAATAATAGGTACTATACGGCCGAATACCGAATAGCAAAAAAAGTGGCCGAATAGGCCGAATACCGAATAATTGCCGAATATTCGTGGCATCTCTAGATCGTGGATGAATGCACATTGTCTACATAAAAGAAAATATCTAAAAAAATTAATCTCAAATAGTCATATTACGTGTGGTTCCCGGCACCAAAAAAAAAGCATATAAGTAGGACCATTCCCATCTCTTTCCCATGGATGTCGTAAAAGGCGACTAAGGATAGACTCCTTATTTTTCTACATTGGTCACCCCGATGATATTGGAAGCAAGCTTCTTCATCATCACTCCTCACTCTGCAAGCAGTCTGACAGCAAGCCAGTATCTGGGTATCGCAGCAGGTCCTATTCTACTTATACCTATACTCTTTCAAAGCTTTCTTTTTCGTTCTGGCATTAGGTCCGATTACATCCTCACCTCTCTGGAAAAAGCACGGGCTGCGCCCTTCAACAATGATATTGGATTGTGTACTCCTACGTCAGTAACTCTTTAGTACATATTCATATCTATGGCTTCTCCCGTCTGACCCCGCGATTTTTGCAGGGTAACTTGTGACACATTGAATCATGGAAATAACTGTACTTACTAGATGAACCAACCACTATTTGAATCTTAATTCTATCATTAAGCCAAATAGCTGAACGTGGCCATTCAGTCTTTTCAAGACTCTGTCTACCCCACAAGGGACATAGACGTGACCATATGTATGTATGTACTAGATGAATGTTGTGATGTGAAAAAAGATGTAGTAACAGGAATAGATGGTTTGGTCATGTGGAGTGGATGAATGAAAGCAGGTTGACTAAGCAAATATACTAGGAGAATGTGGAGGGAAAGATCGGAGTGGGAAGGCCTAGACGAACGTACAGTGTTGCCACCTTGGTGGTTTTTCCACCAGAACTGGAGCCTTTTTAAAGCCTTTAGAGGATTTTTTTAGTAACATAGCGGTTTTATTCTTTTTAGTGGTTTTTAGCGGTTTTTCAGTATGGAATCGGCAACACGTTTTGTCAACAGAGTGTCTGTGTCACTGTCATATTGACAGTGATACTGACACTCTGTACAACACACCTGATTTACGCTTATGTACTTTACCGGGGCGGGGAATCCCTTTAGCACAATGAGAATTTCATATTGTTTTATGCTTACTCTATAGCCGGGGAATCCCGTAGCGCAATCGTTGTTAGTGTTTTCTTTTAACTTTGACATTCTATGTATCGAATTTGGTGAGTGCTGTTGAAATCTTAAAAAGTTTGATAAAGTCGTTTGTTAATTGGTTACAGTGTGTGAAGTCGTTATCCTTAATACTATCCAACAATGGAAATTCCTTTAAAGAAAAAAAACTATGCACAAAAGTATAGAAAAGAGTGGGAATCACATGCCGAATTCATATCCTGGCTTAAACCTTTGGTTGGTGATGATACGAAAGCTTTTTGCACATATTGTAAAGTAGAATTACTAGCAAAATTAGTAGACTTGAGAAGACATGCTGAAACAAAGAAGCACAAACAAAAAATGCAAATTATATCCGGCAACCAGATTATACAATTCAAGCCTGATGGTGAGAAGATTTCCAACCCAAAATCGCGCAAAGCTGAAGGAATGCTCGCTCTTTACATTACAGAACATAGCTCAGTTTCCTGTATTGATCATCTGACAGACTTAGTGAAATTAGCTTTCCCTGACTCCAAAGCAACGGATGATTTAAAAATGCATCGTACTAAGTGTACTGAAGTTATTAAAAATATCTTGGCACCACATTTTACTGAAGAACTAATAAAGGATATAGGGGAACAAAAATATAGTCTCATCATTGATGAGTCAACTGACATCAGTACGTGCAAGCAACTTGGTATTGTAATCAGGTATTTTAGTAGAAAACTAAAAAAAATTGTGTCTTCGTTTCTGGCCCTTGAACAACTTGAAACCAGTGATGCAATTGGCATTGTTAAAGCCCTTCTTTCTTGTTTACAAAAATATGGACTAAACAAAAATAAACTGGTTGGATTGGGAACAGACAATGCGTCAGTCATGACTGGCATCAATAATGGAGTGTATAAAATCCTAAAAAATGATATACCTAATTTAATTCTTATCAGATGCACTTGCCACTCTTTACAACTTGCAGTATCGCACGCTTCAGAACATACGCTACCAAGAAATATTGAATTCTTAATTAGAGAAACGTACAATTGGTTTGCCCACTCTACAAAACGTAAAAATGAATATCAAGAAATTTACGAAACTATTAACTGTGGTGAAGCGCCATTAAAAATTCTGCAGGTATGTGACACACGCTGGTTATCCATTGAACCAGCAGTGCGAAGAATTCTGGCACAATGGAAAGAACTGACTTTACATTTTGGGCTTGTAAGTAATCGATGTTACACTGCAGATTTATTATACTCCATGTACAAGGATGAAACTAATTATTTATATTTGCTATTTTTGCAAAGTGTACTTAACGATGTGCAGATTGCATTGAAAAGCTTTGAAAGCGAAAGTGCAAATCCTCTCAAATTATTAAATGTACTGATTACACTTTTACGTTCAGTTTGCAACAGAATACTGTTACCGAACGCAGCAGTTACAGACAAGGATTTTTTAAATATTGATGTTGACCGAAACCTTAACTCGGTCCCATACATGGGGTACCTCTTTGAATCGGAAAGTAAAAAAACATCCTTAACAATTGATACTATATCAGCCATAAAACGTCGCTGTATTGAGTTTAATGTGAAGCTAGCCAAGGAAATTCAACAAAGACTGCCACCCAATTATAATGTGCTGGAATTGATATCAAAATTAGACCCAGAGACAATACTCCGCCAAGGTAAGGACAATTCCATTTCAGAACTAGCTGAAGAACTTGGCTATACTGCTCAATACATTGACAAGATATTGAATCAGTGGCACAATATCTGTTTTAACCAGTGGGAAAATACAAAAGATGTTATAAAATTTTGGGTTGAGGTAGATAATTACCGAAACGCAGCAGGTATAAATGACTTTGAAGAACTAGTTGATCTAGCCATATCTGCGTTATCATTACCCCAATCTAATGCGGGTATCGAGAGAATTTTCAGTGTGATGAACACCGTAAAAAGCAAACTACGAAACAAGATGGCTGATCCTCTACTAAATGCGATAATTTTTATCAGAAATAGATTAAAAGTTATTGATGCAAAATGTTACAATTATGAATTACCAAGCGATGTTATTGCAGCTATTGGAAAAAACACAAAGTACTCTTTTAAAAATCAACCACATGCGACAACATCTGCATCGACGTCGGCGTCGACGTCATCGACAGTAGTTTCGGCGTCAGTGAATTATGAAGATGTTATGGACGATATAACTTTTGATAATCTTGAATTTTAATTTCAATGTAAATTGCAGACCTCTTTGACAGGTCTGATATATTTCTGGTCGAACTATACAACTGGTTTCTCTTGATTACTGTACTGATTATTTTCAAATTAATAACTAATGAACATAGTTATGTTGTTTTATTTAATTTCCTATACTATAGATAGGGTATACTACCCGTCGGAAATATCTGCGGAGTGCGGACCTCGCTGCAATGCTCTACCCCTCGAGGTTTTTTAGAAATGTATTGTTTTTATTTGAAACTTATTCTAAGGCGTTGTATAAAAGTATAAAAATATATAGGCACATAAAAAATAGATTCCTTTTTTTTACTATCTCTCCAGATTGCATGAAGTCATCAAGCCAGGTCCGCAGGTATTTCCGACGGGTTATACTAATTATGTTGAAAATTGTAATCTTAAATGTGATATTTCAATAATAATTTGGAGATATTTGGTGGATTTTTTGCGGTCCAAATTTGTGAAATCTGGCGACATTTTACTTTTGACCTAGCGCTTTATAAAAATCGAAGGTGGCAACACTGCGAACGTATCTTGATTAAGGACGTCCTTGCTAAAGGGTCAGTTCATGAGTACCCGAAACCGCCGCTTACATGAAGAGAGTGTAATAATATTCTAGTCCTATTATAAAGTGCCTGGATCTGCACTGCACATAATACGGCAGAGGCAACAGTCTCGAAAAGGCTGTACGGATGATGACGATAATTTCTTGTGTTTAAAAACCGACACTGTGTAGCCCCCTTGCTCTGCAGGCGCCGTGGTAGGTTGGTTGGACGAACAGGATTTTTTCTGTGTTTAGACTTTGGACGAACGTTTTTACGTCAGTGCTTCGGACATCGCAAAAATCTGTATCTGACATTGACATAATAAAAAAAATAAAGTCAATTAGGCAAAATAAGTACTTTAACTACCTACTACAAAGCTAACTTAAAAATACTAAATTACCTAATTCGTTACCTACGTACACTTCTTTCCTTTTACCGATTATTTTTTATAAAGTAACCTATGTTTTCATGCGAAGCAACTCAAATTTTATGCAAGAGAGTAGCAAATATCTTTCACGTAAAGAAAATGGCAAAAAGTTCCTTTGAATACGTAAAGAAATTTGAATTAGATGATACATTATTGCCAAATGCGTGGATTATTGTGAGACTAGATGGGAAATGTTTCCATAAGTTTGCAGAGGTTCATAAATTCTCTAAACCTAATGATTTAAGAGCATTACAATTGATGAACTATGCCGCATTTAGTGTATTAAAAGAATTTAATGATATATTAATGGCTTTTGGTCAAAGTGATGAATACTCATTTGTTTTCAAAAAACACACCACTGTATATAAACGAAGAGCCGCTAAGTTGCTTACTACTGTCAACAGCAAATTTTCTTCATCTTATGTTTATTACTGGAGTAAATTCTTTGGTGACCAGTCATTAAAATATCCACCAATATTTGATGGCCGTATTGTATTGTACCCTTCTGAAGAAAATTTAATTGATTACATGAAATGGCGACAAGCTGATGTTCATATAAATAACTTGTACAATACAACATTTTGGAATTTGGTACTAAAAGGAAATTTAACTCCATTAGAGGTTTGTTTATTTAATTTATCATCAAACAGAAATATTACATCCATAAAATTATTATTAAAACAAAAGATTTGTATTTTTGATTGTAACATAGTCAATTACCCTAGACTGATTTTGCTGATATTTGGCATAGAGGCAAAACCTTCAGGAGTAATACTACTTTTTTCATGGAAGCAAGATGTGCTATAGTAAAATTTATTAAATAAAATTAGGCAGTCCTTTCTCTTAGAAAGAGTATGCAGAATGGATATGTGCTTATTTAACCAGAAAAATATTATTAATTGTTCCTCTTTTTGTCATAAAGTTTATAATTAAAAACTTATTTTCCATTTCAGGCTGAAAAACGTTTAAGTGGTACTGTTTCTGCTGACAAAAATGAAATATTATTTAAAGAGTTTAATATCAATTATAATAATGAACCAGAAGTGTTCAAAAGAGGTACTTTATTATTAAGAAAAACAATTACATGTGGTGGAAGTGCAACTAATAAATTAGTAGTTGTTGATGTTCACAATGATATGTTGAAAGATAATTTTTGGAAAGAACATTCAACATTATTGTTAATGAAACCTTCTAAACAGGATTTAGTGTATGACGGTCCAACCACTGAAATTATTCGAGAACAACTTGAAGTTAATGATAAAAACGAAATTATTTAAAATAAAGCTTTTTAAATGATTGATGATACTTTTTATTTCAAGCAGGTTTGAAGTAAAAGAAGACTTAAACAGATTATTTTATTGAATAATAAATACATTATGAATCTATAATGTTTATTTTAGAACTAACAATACATGGGATATTAATAGTAGTGGTTGTCTTCATATACTTATAACATTAAATAATTTTATATTGCATATACTACTAATTTGTTTTAATACTTTTACAGATGTTTCCTTTGATTATACTGGAGATACACCTATATTTATAATTGTCAAAACACAACTAAAGTAAAAATATAATTTAAATTGAAGCTTTATTGTTTTTACTTTGAATATATTATTATGTAGGCTACAGAGATATCTCTGAATCTTTAATTAAAACAAGGGATTGCATTCAACACTTATTATGTAATATATGTAAATAAATAACAGTTTGTATCTTTATTGACATCAAGCAGATATAATTTCATATGATTTTTTTTTTAATTTAAGGTTAACATTTCAAATTGAAATCTACATTACAACATAGTTGAATAAAATGAATGGTTTTTAAAGTCTAATCCTTGTCATTTACTATTTTTTTATTATAAAGTATTTACATAATGATAAAGTGATTGATTACAAACATTTTAGAATATTGGAATGTAGTTATCAATCTTAGCTCGGTGCTTTTGAGCCACACACTCACTTATCCATACAATGTTTCGGCATTCCTGCTCTTTCAACTTCAGGTAGGAGTAGAAAACTCCAAAGTGGAATTGTTGCATGAAAGCATTAACATTGAGTTTCACCTGGAAGCAATAACAAGTATCAAAAAGTGTTATGTATTATTTTCAATCATAAATGGCATCCCTTTAAAAGTATCATCCTGATTGCAGAATGATATGAATTAAAAAGGAAAAGGGTTTACTTATAGTTAAAAATTATTAAGTTTAATAAAAAATAATATGTTGCTTTTTAATCTAAAATTTGATTTATCAGTAATCTCACCTCATGTTCAAAAAACTTGTCTTCCAAGGTTTTGTCTCCCACATTGTTACCAGCTCCTTCAAACAGGACTGCATATTCTGCGTAATACTCTGCTACTGCTTTCACTTGCTCATAATCATCAGCACGTGCAAGGGCAGCCAATCCATCAGGATTCAGTTTGCCACAACGAGGATACAGTTTGGCACGGTCATCTTTGGACAGTTCAGTTCCAAAGGAATTAATAGTGATGATAATAGCACGCCGATCAGCTTCAAACTAAAGATAAAAAGTTTGGAAAGACTATAAGTACAAGTAGTTCAAAGTAAATGAAAGAGATGAGATAACACTAAAGTATAAAAATATTATAACAGCCCAACTGACAAAACTATTTGATGTCTTGGTCTAGCTTCATGTTAAAGTTAAGGAACATAAAAAACAATTTGTAAAAACTTACTGCTAAAATTTCACACATGACATCAGCTGTAGTATCTCCAATCTGTTTACAAAAGTCATAAAAAGCCTCCAAATATGCCTTGTACAGTGTGTTACGGATGATTTCAATGTTCATTTCATCCAAGTCCTGCTCACTGATGCAATCTACGAAGAATGGCGCCAGGGGAGTGTCCACCAGGACAGCATTGTATAGCTCAGCAGGAGTAGCAGCAACATGGATAGCTTCCATCTGCTCAAAGGAACCCAAAGGATGACATTTAGGAATCAACTCTGATATAGGTCTCTGGTGCAGAGTTCCAGTTATTAAAAGGATAATGTTGTCGATCATATAACTGTATGTAATGAAATCCAGGAATGTAGAAAGGGGCTCAACAGAGTGGTTTCTCAGATGTTGGAATTCAATGACAAGTTTCTCACGTAGTTTGTCATCTATAGTTGATACAGAGAGGGGGCTGGGCTCATTGGCGAGGAATGTTCCATAATCAGTTCCTTGCAAATGCAGCTTCAAATCTGAAAATATAAAAAATTCAGCCCTAATTTTCTTCGTATAGACTAATAAGGCTAGGTATGGACCTAGTGACCTTGTGACTGTGTAATGAGCTGTCTTTATGGGAATTTCAGGACACCTTATACCATTATTCCCACATTATACCAATATGCTTTCGAAAACTATTATTAGTTGTTTGCTTCAAAACTCTGGGGATTTAACGATGTTTAAACAAACATTTTAGCTTGCTAATCTCGGATGGGCGCAAGGCTGGGGGAAGTCAGCCGTTGAAAGACCACCAGCCCGGCCAAAAAACAAATTACCATTACCAGATTCAAGAAATATATTTGCACTGCCCGTATTGATTCATATCATTGGAAATCAACACAGAATAACAGGAATTAAAAATTACCTTCCAATGTTTCGCACTGAACCAAATTCAAGTAGTCAGACTGCTTGAGTATCCCACATTTAAATCCACGGCACAGCCCCTCCAAATACCCGCCATCGATATTAAAAATACACCCCTTCATAATGTAATTATTCCCTCTCTGTAATTTTAACAAATTCTACTTTAAGCCCTACAGTTAATACAGACAGAATGAATGAATGAAATGGAGCATTGATCATATGATTAAAACCACAGACAATTAGACGTTGGGTGGGGTGCGGACACGGTGCGGACTACATAGACTAAAGATAAGACATGTACTGACAAACAGTTAATTCAAAATAAATTTAAAATTGAACTAGACAAATAATAAACCTAAGTAAACTATAATTAAATATGTAAAAACACCGTGGCTTTTCACCGGGCTGTTCAACCTATTTACGGATAGTTGCTTGACAGATATGAAACAGTCTGAAAGTGGACTATGGATGAATGAGTTACTCGTCAAATGTCTTCTCTATGCCAACACCGACACGCTATAGGTACTAAAGCGGGTCGAAAGAAAGATCAGTTTTTAAGTCAAAACAGCAGTTGGCTGGATAGTAAATTTACTGTGAAGCTAGAAGATCCTACATGTCAATCGGAACCTTCGACATCAGCAGGAAAAAGGGGAAGGCCTTCTAAAACGTATGAAGATAGTTCAGAAAGTACAAAGAGACGTAAAAACAAGGAATTGCTTGATACATGTGGGCTCGATTTTATATTGAACTCAAACATACAAGGCTTAAGGTCTCAAGGCGAAGTAGAAGAAGCCTTCATTGTTGAAGTTTTACGAATGTTGCCGGCAGAAAAGAAGAGTGAAATACGCAAGAGTCTTCTTAACGAACAGGTTACTGCTTATTCACAAGAAGAAGCTCTCAGCATCTTCATAGAATTAAATCTGAGTAAATCACAGTATGAAAATATGAGGAATTGTTTGATCATAAAAACTGCTTATTATTTCCTTCATACAAGTTGATTCATGAAGCTAAACGGATGTGGTATCCGCTAGAATCGAGCATTGAAATAACAAACATCAAAGCAAACATCAAATTGCAAGATCTTTTAGATCACACTTCAGCTAGGCTTTTAAAAATTAGTGATGTTTATAAAGTTAGTTCAACTTACTTAACATTACATTCCAAATGGGGCTGTGATGGCTCAAGTGCACAAAACGAATACAAACAAGTCCTGCCTGAAGAGAGTGAGTTGATTTCAGACTCTAATTTATTTATATCATCCCTTGTGCCCCTGAGACTTAATGATACCAATACTAATGAAGTTTTGTGGTGTAATCCTACTCCATCATCAGTCAGATTTTGTTGACCTATTTTAGTAGAATTTTCAAAAGAGACTCCAGAGAAGATGAAACAAGTAGTCGATGAAATTAATGCTCAAATTTCAGCTCTTAAGTCTTCTTCCCTAATCAATCATAATGGAGAAGGTATTGAAATAAAACACACATTATTTTTAGCTATGATTGACGGTAAAGTGGCTCAGGTTTTATCAGAAACTTCATCGAGTGCTGTATATACCCTTTGCAAGACCAACAGAGATGAACAATTTAGAAAAAGTTCAAAACAAACCTGTCGACGAAGCTTCTTATCAATATGGACTTTCCACTTTGCTTTGTTGGATCAGATTTATGGAACTTATTTTACACTTATCTTACAATTTAGGATTTGCAAAATGGTCTGCCACAACTACAGAAGACAAAAATTTAAAAAAGGAAGAGAAGGCTTATGTACAAAGAAGGTTCAGAGAAGAACTTGGATAAAATATAGATTAACCAAAGCAAATTACTGGCAACACTAATGCCAGGCCAGGAGATTTTTTCAAAATTACCAATGTTCATCAGAAATCACTGGTATAGATGAGGAATTAATTAAACGATTGTATATAATACTTCAGGTTATGTCAAGCAGTAGAGGTATTGATGCCACGAAATTTGGTCAATATGCATTTGATACAGCACCACTGTATGTTAATAAATATAAATGGTATTATATGCCATCTTCGGTGCACAAGGTGTTAATTCATGGTGAAAGTATTATACGACATTTCTCAGTTTTGCCTCTTGGACAACTCTCAGATGACGCTCAGGAGTCACAAAACAAATACTACAGGCAGTTCAGGCTTCATCATGCAAGAAAATGTTTGAGGACAGCTACAAACGAAGATGTTTTACACACACTTTTATATACCTCTGATCCATATATTTCATGTTTGAGAAAACCTTACAATAAAAAATATTTGGAACTTTTTGATGAAGCTATAGAGTTCTTGCAGTCACTCACTTAAGCTATATTTTTATTTTGTCTTGATATTTGACGAAGTTATTTTATTTATTTCTATTCATATTTCTTGTAACATAGATGTAAGTCTACAAATTCTGTACTAATTTTTGTTCTACATTTTTTATTATAAATAAACTTTAAATTATAAAGTGTTTGTTATTTAATTGTACATATATCAAAGATTATCAGGAAAAAAATCACGTTGATATCATCATTAATAAAAAAAGTTTTGATTAATAAGAAAAGTAGTCAAAGTTCCCACGGTGCGTTGTCGTAACTGAGTTATAAAAGACTTGAATACTGGCAATGATTTTTCCTATGTTTGCTTCTGAAGATTCGGTGAAATTGTTTCGTAATTATAATTTGATAAAGAATCAACATAATTTGTATCACTATCAATCAATATGAGACTAAAGTCGCGTCTGGTGCACGAAAATTCACTCATTGGGGAGAGTAAGTATTAACAAACTTTTGCGTATGACAAAAAATAATGACGAACTGTAACGTTTCATGAACAAGTCTCTATTTTATACTAAACTAGCTTTTGCCCGCGGCTTCGCCCGCGCAAATGTATTTATATTATAAGGATACGCCATAAAATTTCACCCATTTTTTTATCCCGTATCGTGCGGGGCTGTTTTATGTTTATATTTGGTTTAAATTCATATGGCTTCTCCCGTCTTGTCCCGTCTCTTCTCGTTCTGTTCCGTCCCGTCCCAACCTGTTGTGTCCCGTCCTGCCCCGTCCAGTCCTATCCTGTCCCATCCCATCCTATTTAGTGCCATCCTGCTTTCCGCAACTGATACGTATTTTTTACTAACCAATATTTAAGACTTCTCGCACTTCGACACCTATCACTATCAAAAATATCAAATCTAATCAACAAATCAAAAATTAACTGAAATAGAGAGTAAAATAAGTTAAATAAGTCAAGTTAAAAGTTAATGAATCAAACGAATAATAATTTCAAATCAAAATATTTGTAGTGTGTAACATATTACAGCCCCTAGCGGACATACGCGAAACTACATATAGTTTCGCGTATGTCCGCTAGGGGCGCTGCTAAAATTACACGATAAATTAAAATATTTTACGCTACCTAGCTAAATGACGGTAACGAAACCATAGCGCGATCTATCTTGATGCCAACGCCATCTATCGAGCATCGAGACAACTCGTGATAGTTAATAGAAAATAAAATTCGGGTGTTTTATTTATGCATACCTATTACGCCGAGATTTATGGACCGATTTACGTGATTCTTTTTTTGTTCGGTAGAGTATACTTTCAAGTTGGTCCCGTTGTTACCTAGTCAGGATCTGATGATGGTATTCCAGGGAAATCAAGGGCAAACCTCAAATTTACAGGCAATTACGTTTTTGACAATTTCATAGATCTGTTTAAGTATTTGCGTCTGATAGTCATCATCCCATGTGAATGAGCTGATGATGGAAGGTACAACTCCTCAACGGTTAGGAGTTTAAAGAAAATTCTTACGAAGTTATACGTACATGTGAGGCTATTAGGTTGACCTGATAATAAAAAGTAAATCTCATTAACGTTAAGAATTTAGGTGAAAATGGATGCGGACAAATTTCGTAGCTGTTTGTATGGGTAGTGTTAACACAAAATAGGGATTTAAAGGCGTGATGTTATTAATGTTATGCATGTATGTACATAATTATGTATGTTATTATGTATGTTAAAGAGACGACTGAAAGTTGTCATACAAAGTCTTTTTTTTTAAGGATGGGAAATCATCAAATGACCTCTCCCGCTCTGGGTGGAACGGAAGGGAGTGTCAGACTTTTACTGACTAAAACCCACCTCGTTCCTTCAGTTGCGCTTTGCGTTCCGGGGCCACGGTATCTCGTTAGAACTTTCCCGCAGCCCCGGCTCAGTTTATCCCGTTTCCCCCCCTTGGGGGTTGACATTTCAAAAATCCCTTCTTAGTGCTCACTTATGTTACTAAAGGAACCTCTGTTCAAAATCTCAGACTCCTATACCGAGCGGTTTCGGCTGTGCGTTAATAAATCAGTCACCCAATCGCACCCCCTAAATCACGATTGGAGGGTAGTTTGAAAAAACTTATAATGTCAAACATATTTACTTGCCTATGTACGTGTTCATGCCAAGTTTCAAGTTTATAAACCCAAGGAATAAGATTTTTCATAGAAACGTTTTTACCCCTTTTCCCCCCCTTGGGGGTTGAATTTCCAAAAATCCTTTCTTAGTGCTCCCCTACATATCCCAAGGAACCTACATTCCAAATTTCAGCTGTCTACGACCAGTAGTTTCGACTGTGCGTTGTCTGTCAGTCAGTCACTCAGTAACGGAAGAGTTTTATATATATAGATAGATAATGAAGGAAGACGTGTGCAAAACTATTTGTTAAAAATTTATCATAATGCGGTTATGCGGTTTTGAATGGTTCTGTTTGGGAACGGAACAAAATGCTGTGAGAAATAGGTGATAAAAGTACCGCAAAATATAAAAACATAATCTAATATTTGGGTCACATTCGTTTTTGACTGTCCAGACTGAGAATCATAACGAAGGAAAACTCTAAGTAAACGTACTCTAAAAAAATCTTGCCTGATCTTACATATCTTATGAGATTTGACTGTGTTACGCATTAAAACTGCAAAAAACACTTTTTGCCGTGAAATTATATTAAATTTACTAATATATAATACAAAAAATAGAACTTCGGCAACTGTCAAATTTCCAAGTAAAGTTTGAAGAAAGTAGCACAAATAATGTATACTATATGTTTTTTTTTCTTTAATAATAATTCACTAATTGGCTCATTCTTTTTTGTGATAAAGTAGACATCTTAAGCTTTCTGGAATGGTATCACACTTATATGATTTCTAAAATTATAGTACTATAAAATCATACCAAACAAATTCAATTCAAAATTTTTATTCATTATTATAGGATACTTCATATCACTTAATAATTGTCAAAACGTATGGTTTAACAACTTTGGTTGACGTCAAATAAATAACTTAGTACTAAGTTTACTGCCGCTTCCAAGGCGTCAGTGCAGATGAAGCGGTAACAAACTGCACTGCGGCATTTTCTTCGATCAAAGTTACACAGCCGTTTTTGTAGTCTTCTCATTCTTTAACTTTAGATGCTCTTTTCTATGAAAAATGAATAGGCAGATATTAGAATCCTATATATAATTAAAGAGTAAGTATTTAGCTATAACCTTAGGTATAATACATGCATCCCCGCATACTTATGAAAAAACCATTTATGAGATTTGTCTCTTAGGGCGGTTCCCATAGTGCGACGATCAGGTTATAGGTACTGGCGTCATCAGCGGAAGAGTTACAGGAGAATATAAACTGAATGTATGAAGCTTTGAATTAGAAAGGAATGAAAGTACCTAAACGTAAGTAAAACTAAAACATTGATTTTGAAAAGGAGAAGGAAATGACAGCATGTAATATTTTGATTGCAGGAGAAAAAGTTGAGCAAGTGAAAGAGTTTGTATAGGGGAGACCTGGGTGAGTTGTGACAGAGGAGAGTTGTGACAGCGATGATTTCTGAAAATTCGTGACCGTTAGCCGAAAAGCAACAGCGCACAATAGTCTCTCTTGTGACGCGCTATTAGTCGCAGTAAGCACGGGGGCCCATGGCAAGTGGTTGCAAGAGCACGACGATGGCACGAAAAAATATCCAAAAAGTAAGTTTTTTTATAAATATTTTGATTGTGTTCATATCACAACCTATAACACTAACATGGGTTTTCATTATTTTATTATGGAGCATGTCTATTTAAGTTTCTAAGCATGGTAATGTTTTATTGTGTATGCATCTTGTTTCGAATTTACAAAATAATATTCCGACGGTGTCCTGATTTTTGCCACCTAAGGTAAAACACCCAAAGCCCGACAGAGCACCATTCCTCGACAATAAAAAAGTAATTTTTAAAAAATAAGAGTTTCTTTAGCATTTCCGAACGCATTTCAAGGATAACTCATAGACAAGGATTATAAGATGTCATCGCCCATGACATATACGTCATGCGGCCATTTTTAATAAAATGGTGTAGAGCGATACATCGACTGGCGGAGTGGCCTAATAAAATCCGGTTTTATTAGCAAAATCGCTAAGGAGGTGAGTGAGAAATATAGCTCATACATGTTATTTATAATAATCTACCGAAAAAGCAAATTATTTATTGAGTTAAAACACAAGTTGACAACATTTTAGTAATATTTTTTCAATGGTAAGGTTATCCTTTGCTGTGAAAATAGGACTATCGATTATTGGATTATTTTTTATGCCAAATTCCAATTTTCGACGAATGTCGAAACTTATTTTTTTTTTTACTTGAGCATTTTAATTAATCCTTTTGCTAAGTTATTTTTGCGCTTTTTAAAAATAGTTATAACATTAAAATCGAAATATTGCTTCCAATATTCGACAGCTGTGTCGATGATTGGAAATTCCATATATACCAGTAATCGACATCAGTATTTTGTTTGCAGGAATGGCACCCAAAAAATCTTATACGCCGTTACAATATTACAGCCGTCCGTGAAGGTGAAAAAATTTCAACGGCAGCGAAAAAGTTTGGTGTTCCCAGGATCACCTTACATGATAAAATTTCCGGTAAAACTCCAATTGAATGTTCTATGGGCCCTAGTACATATTTGTCAACAGAAGAGGAAGCTATTTTAGAAAAATGGATACTGGACATGGCTGAACGACACATTCCTATTACTAGAGATGAGTTGCTTGATAGCGTGCAACGTATCATCGTTGACCAAAAAAAGACTACTCCCTTTACCGACAATAGACCCGGTAAGAAATGGTACAATCTATTTCTTAAGAGACATCCTTAATTGTCTGAGAGAACGGCCCAAAATTTGACCACAGCACGAGATGCCGTTACAGAAGAAGGTATAAAACGTTGGTTTGGGGAAGTGAGCTCTTATCTTCAGGAAAACAACCTTAGAGAGATATTAGAAGATCCGTCGCGAATTTTTAACGGAGACGAAAGTGCTTTTTATTTATCACCCAAAGCCGGAAAAGTTTTAGCAAAAAAAGGTGATAAGCACGTCTACCAATCTTCTGGAGATGAAAAAGATAACTTGACGGTACTAATTACCGGAAATGCCGCTGGACAATTAGCACCTCCAATGGTAGTTTTTTCTTATGAAAGAATTCCATCCACAATTTCATCCAAATTTCCAGAAGATTGGGCTATGGGACGATCTCCGAGTGGCTGGATGTGTAGTAGTACATTTTTTGAATACATTGCCAACATTTTTAATCCATGGTTATTACAGCAAAATATACCAAAACCCGTCTTGTTTTTTTTGGATGGCCATAGATCTCACTTGACATTACACCTATCGAACTTTTGTGCTCAAAATGGCATAGAAATCGTGGCATTATATCCAAATAGCACACATATCCTTCAGCCAATGGACCTAGCTATTTTCAGGCCATTGAAAATATATTGGAATAAAGCTGTCAAGGATTGGAAATTAAAACATTTAGGAATGAATTTAAAAAGAGAAGATTTTGCCCCTGTTCTTAAGACAGCGTTGGAATCAATAACAGAGAGTTCTGTTAAAAATGGATTCCGCGCTGGTGGATTGTATCCCTTTGGCCCTGACTACGTCGATCTCTCCAAAATAAAGTCTCGCAACAAGAAGGAGGCTTCGTCAGAACAAATATTGTTTTTTGATTATCTAGAAAAAGAAATAGTGGCGAAGCTACAGAAGGAAAAGTTGCAGATATTTAATGACCTTTACTATAAAGACAGACAAAATTTAAACATTCACTTAAATGAAGAAGACCTATCGCTCTACATAATATGGGCTAGTAATAAGCAAGCTATTGAACTTTCAGGTCACGTTAATGAGCAATCTACTTCACCCCAGACCCTCGTTGAAATACCAAATCCTAATGAAATCAATCCTGCAGAATCTCTTTCTGCTACAAATGCAGATACAGATGTACAATATCAATTTGACATACAACTAGATCATGACTATTTACCACATATTACTCTATCTAATGCAGGATATGACGCAACCACATCCACTTGCACCCCAAATGACGCTCCAAAATCTAGAGAAATACTGGATAATTCATTGACTGTCGCTAGCCCAAGTTCTAACTTAAATGATCCTATTCCAACAACTTCAACTTCCTGTTCTTATACGTTTATGTTTGATATTGCCACAAAAATAACACCTTCAAAAGAATTGACAAGACCTGGGAATTCTCAAATCGGCCAAAGTTCTGCAGAAAAGACACCCGTGAAAGAGCTGACAAGACCTGAGACATCAAAAATTAACCAAAGTTCCATAAAAAAGACACCTTTGAAAGAGCTGGCAATACCTGGGACAACAAAATTTATTCAAAAGAAAGGAGAAAGTACATATATTATTCCATCACCATTTAAGCGAAATTTATTTTGGCCAGGAGAAGATGAAAACAAAGGAAAAAAAAGAAAACTGAAGGAAAAAATTCCTTTTGTTATAACAAGTAAACCATGGAGGGAATATAATGAAAGGAAAGACATTGAAAAAAAAGAAAAAGAGAAACAAAAAGAAATTAAAGCCAAAGAAAGAGAAGAAAGAAGACTATTAAAACTGAGAGAGACGGAAGAAAAAAAGAAACGACAGATGGAGAAAGAAATTAAAACCAAGGAAGGGAAAAAGATAAAAAAATCTAAACCAGATGACACATCTTCAGATAATACGGACATTGAAGTGCATTATGCAGAAAGTGAAGACAGCTTAGATATGCAAATAGATGCAGAAAAAACAGAACATGAAAAATCTGAGAGCTCGACTCAATCCGAAGATGTGCCACTGATCAGATTTTCTAAGAAATCTAGAAAATATTCCATTGGAAACTATGTCATAATAAGGTATGAAGGGGAATACTTCCCAGGCGTAATAGAAGGTATTCGTGGAAATAGATTTGAAATTAGTACAATGACCTTTTCAGTGGGAAACACATACAAGTGGCCGGAAAAAAAAGATAAAATCTTTTATGAAAAGTCTGACATCATTGAGGCAATATCCCCACCAGTGCTGTGCAATAAAAGGGGTTTCTATACGATACCCGAAATGAAAAAATATCTACCTTTTGCTATTTAACTTTTATTATATTTAAAGAGGAATAAGACTTTTTGAATATTTTGTTTTTAAGATTTTTAAAGAATTTCAAGCCATCAAGAACTTAGTTTTATAAGGCTACTTAAATAAGTACTAATATAACAATTTGTGATTTAATTTAGATATAAGTTTTGCTTTAATTGCTATTGGCAAGATCTCTTAATATAGACTGATTATTATTAAGAAGGTACTTACTTAGTAAGTTATAGCAAGTCTGTGATTAAAAGTTGCCATTGTTTTTAAGGAAAAGTTAAACTGTTGTTACTAATTGTCAAATAATATTAAGAAGAACTTTATGTTTTATTTACGAATGTTTAACATTTGAGGCGATGATACCTAATACTTCTAATAGTAAAAATTGTCAGCTAAGCTGAAATTATGTTAAATAATTATAAATTGTACTAAACATATCATTATGTTTTCACAATTATTAAATGACTGATTTTTTAAAACTTAATTTTAATTTCTACATCATATAATTTCCTAATATTATTCTTACATTTTTAAAGCTAGAAAAAAGGCTTTACAGATATTTTTGGCTATGCGTATTAGAAATAGGTTGATTATTGGGTGACGATAACTGGAATATGTCGAACAGTGGGTGTAGATAAATGGAACTCTACAGTCGATTATTGGAAAAACGACAGCTTTTTTTTTTATTTGATATATTTCTTTATTATGTAACTTGACGCTTATTTTTACTTTATAATATTATAAAATACACCCTGACGTTTTACTCAATACCTCAAAGTACCACAGAATGTCACAAAAACCAAAGTAATGGTAGATATTGTTAGTGAGCGTCGCTAAAGTGTCGATAATTGGGTGTTTTACCTTAGGTGAGTTGTGACACGCTGTCACAACTCTCCTAGGTGGCAAAAATACGTCTAGAATAAAAATACGCTTGTACTCCTCTTGCTACTGTCTCTAATGTGTTCTCTCCAGAATCAGTTAGGCCGTTAAGTACCAAAAGCTGCAACAAGAAAAAAGAACCAGCCTAATAGACGCAAGATCAAGTCAGCGGTGCTAACCAACACACCTATCAAGAATGAAATTGCTGCTATAGAAGAAAAAAGGAAGTTAAAAAGTATGAAAAAGCGTGTTTTGACCGAAAAAGAGAAGAAACCTAAGAAAGCCAACAAAATCAACAAGAAGGGTGAAGGCGATTTAGATGAAGATGCGGAAAATGATTGCTTTTGCTTATGCTGCCTTGAACCTTATGAAAATAGCAGATCAAATGAGAAGTGGGTTCAGTGCCTTGAATGCAAAGGCTGGTTTCACGAAGACTGCACTGGAGGCGAGCTGCAATATGTCTGTCATAATTGTTTGTCCGATTAGATTAATAATTTTACCTCCTTATAAAACTATTTATCTCTTATCAATAACATAAAATAATTAATGTTTTTTTATGTTTAATGTCATTCTAGTTCCTATATTCAAGACAAAAATGATAATTATATTACTTTTATGCAAAATTATGTGTTTTTTTGTTTATATACCCATAATATTATTTGTATTTATCTAGAAATAAAATTGTCACAACTTACCTCGGTGTTAGGAGAGTTGTGACAAAAGGAGTACCTCCAGTTTTTTCGAAAATGTTCAGAAACCTTCCACTTTTTATTGACTTTTGTGATAGTTTTTGAAAGAGTAAGGGTTACGCTATAATATGATATAGAGTTTATAATTGTGCTGTGATTCTCCGACGAGATATACTCCTTAAAGCAAAAATTGTCACAACCTTCCTAGGTCTCCCCTATCTAAGATCAAAGTTTACATCAGATAGCAAGTGTGATAGTGATATTGAAAGGAGTGTGAACACGGGGAACATGGTAAATGCATGCCTTTATGAGCAGTCAGAAACTGTCCAAAAAGGCTCGCCTGGCTGTGCATAAAGGCGTGTTGGTCCCGACATTAATGTATGGGAGTGAATGTGGAAATAGAAGCATGAATAAATGCGGTGGAAATGAGAGCGTTAAGGAGTATGATCGGTGTGAAATTGAGTGACCGGATAAGGAACAGCGTGATTGGGGACTGTTGTGATATGAAAGATGTAGTTATAGGAATAGAAAAGGGTACGTTAACATGGTTTGGTCATGTGGAGAGGATGAATGAAAGCAGGTTGACTAAGCAGATATACAAGGAGAGTGTGGAGGGAAAGGTCGGAGTGGGAAAGCCTAGACGAACGTATCTTGATCAAATTAAGGACGTCCAAAGCAAAGGGTCAGGTCAAGAGTACCCGAAACCGCCGAGAATGATGAGAGTTATGAATGTGGATGAAGCGAAGGAAGTATGCAGAGATCGTGGCAAGTGGAAAGATGTAGTCTCAAAGTCAAATCATTTATTTGTTAGAATACAATTTTTCTGCCTACACCTCCGGAAAAAAGGCATGATTTTATCAATGAATGTATAAAAACAAATAGAAGTTCTGAGAGTTGGTAGCACTGACGACATTTGACACTGTCAGTCTGTCACGCCATAGGTATATACATCATCGAACCGATCATTGTACCTACTTCAGATACAGCTACCTACTTTAGATAAATAAGAAGTAGGGATGTGACATTGCTGATAAAAAATCGATTTTTATCTAATCGATTTATTTTTTAAGTATGAAAAATCGATTAATGAATAATCGATTTTTCTTAAGAAAATAATCGATTTTATTATATTGATAGATTTTTTCCTAATTTTTCAATTAATGTCAAAATAAACGCCATATACATTATATCAATAGATTTATTCATTAAAAATAAACAACAGAAACAGTAAGTTCTTATACAGGGTGACTTTTAATTCAACTACATAAATTTAACTGTTAAGTGTACTCATCTAAAGGATATTTAAAAACGTTAAAAGAAAAATATCGGTTCATATTTCAGAAAGTACGAAAAAAAATAAAAGTATCGAAATCCACGACCCTAAATACGTCATATCACCCCGGCCAGCGGAAAAGCGACGCGTAAGATTCAGAGGTCAACGACACAATTCATTCAGCTGAGCGATCTCGACAACTCTGTACTTTACTTGATCTTGATACTAGAAAAAAAATTTCAGACATTTATTTACATGTTTAGTTTTAATTTCTATTTGTAGTATTGGTCTTGAATAAAGCGTGTGACGTAGTTTTTGAGGGTTTTATAAATGTGAAAATGATGACGATTAATTTAAATAAAAATAGGCTCAAACGGCTCAGAAGCATGGGTATAGTCTATGTTTATCTAATCAATACAAATTAAAGTTTTTAACAATCAAGTTTAATAAAAGGAACTTTCAGCAACGAATAATGAATAACATATAAACCGAATGTCGGTAAAATACTGTTCATCGACTAACTCCATCTAGAATGATTGATTAAATGAATCATCTTAACTGTTTTAAAAGCACAGAAAGAATACACAGATGGCGTTAATGTAATATTATGGAGTTATGAAAGTATTCTTTGGCAGTTCGTGTTCCGGGCTCGAAGCCAGATGACAAAAACGTAATATCGGAGTGCATTTATTGCATGATTATAAAAATCGATTTTTAATCGATTATTAATTAAAAAAAAATCGCGTATAAAAATCGATTTTATTTAAAAAATAATCGATTTTTAATCGATTTTTTCCATAATCGATTTTTTTTTCACATTCCTAATAAGAAGGCAATCTCTGAAGAACTATCCTATGAAAGTGCCCTATGCCTATCGATTGATGAGTGAGTTAAGATTGTTTATTTCCGATCACAGTTGTCACTATAAAGTTTAATACGTCTGTGATTTGGTTCTACATCGGGAATCCTAACTATCTTGGCTATAATCTAAGGTCCAACAATATTTTATCTATCACCTTTGTCATTCTGACAAAAAGTATTTGGAAATCAAATATAATTAATACCCTATGATTCAGATTAGGTATAGCTAAACCGCTGGACCGTTTGTGATAAAATTTGGTGTGGATGTAATTATACATGAGTTCAAATTAAGGTTACTTTTTATGTTAATAAATCAATCCCCAAAGGGCTGCAATTAGTGATGTACCGTGCCTGGTAGTGATGAACATTGCCAGGGACTGGAAATTTTGCTGGAATCGCTGCCGGCAACGTTCCCAAAACAAGATTTTACTGGGAACATTGATTAATTATTCTACTAATTTAAGTCAAATATATTGTTTATTTTGAAATATTTGTATTCATATATGTTTATGTGCGCTTTGATACTGAAATTATAAATAATTCATTATGTATAATAAGTCTGAAAATAATTATAATGTGCACAAAATTTATATCTGATGACTCCGACATTCACGCTTAAGGGTTAAGATATAAATTATATCAATAACTAAAAGATAAATAATAGCAATTGTTCATGTCTTTTGAATCTTCGAGATTTCATTTTAACTAAATTGTATAAAATTTATGATAAGGGATTGCTAAAAGATTATTGTAAAGTCGATTGCTCTTTCGTGGTCCTTGAAGAGGCCAGTAGCGGGAGCGATGATTCGGGCTCCTCCGCCACCAAAGGGAAGATCTTTCGTAAGATGTTATGGCTGGAGAACTGCGGCACACATGGATATGTTTTGTTCCTGGCCGGATATTTTCCATGTCAATTATTTCCTTCTATTCCCTTCGCCAAGATTCGTTCCTTGGTAAACTATAACGAGAAAAAATACTTTAACATAATTTAGACCCTAATTTATCGATTAAATGCTTTGTTCGATGATTTTCGACACTAGCACCCGTGTTAATGTTTTCGGTGTGAATGAAAATGAAATATTGAGAATATTACAAGTTTCTAAAGCTCACAACTAAGAAGATTAAAAGTAATAAGTTTTAAAATACATTTTGATAAATACACTTTGTGATAGACAATAATTTAACGAAATATTAACTACATACCGGTGATAGGTTGGAATCGGCCTATTTTTGCTTTGGCATAGGCCACAATAGGCTACAGAACACTTCATCTTATAGTTTATTTGCGATTAATATTAGCACAGCTTCGTATAAAGTCGAAAAACACGGGAAAACGTAAAAACATCACGATGACAACTTCCCACATGTAAACAAAGCGATTAAGTTCGATGGCGTCAGAGACAGCAAAAGTATATCTAGGAATGTGAAAAAATAATCGATTATGGAAATAATCGATTTTTATACGTGATTTTTTTAAAAATTAATAATCGTTTTTTTATAATCATGCAATAAATGCACTCCGACATTACGTTTGGTCTTCTGGCTTGGAGCTCGGAACGCCAACTGCCAAAGAAAACTATCAAAGCTCCGTAATATTACATTAAAACCATCTGTGTATTCTTTCTGTGCTTTTAAAACAGTTTAGATGATTCATTTAATCAAACATTCACTAGATGGAGTTAGTCGATGAACTGTATTTTACCGACATTTGGTTGATATGTAATTTTTTATTTATATTCATTATTTGTTGCTGAAACTTCATTTCTCACACTTGATTGTTTTAAAACTTTAATATGTGTTGATTATATAAAAACTTACTGTTTCTGTTGTTTATTTTAAATTATATAAATCTATTGATATAATGTATATGGCGTTTATTATGACATTAATTAAAAAATTGGAAAAAAAAATATCAATATAATAAATCGATAATTTTCTTCAGAAAAATCGATTATTCATACTTAAGAAATAAATCGATTTTTTATCAGCAATGTCACATCCCTAAGTACATCGAAGCCAATGAAGAAGGTGCTGATAAAAGATTATAAATGATTTTTCTCTCGTAAAACCACTGTTGTGAGAAAGAGGCAGATATATTATTGATATTTCTGAGTCAAGTTGAACAATTACGGCATTTTCATATGATGGTTCTTAATTGAAGGCTATATATAAATAAATATTAATATCTGTGTTCATAACCTCAAAATATTGTTTGGGGATGGGATGTTCGTGTTTGTTATATATTAAATTCAATTCTTAGGCTGTTAAAATGGGGTCTCGACAAATAATAGAAAAATCTTTGACTATGTTGCGGTCACTTCCAAGGATATCTTTAAATAATATACGTGATAATCCTGGTGCAAAAAGGACCGTAAGTAAAAAATAATATGTAACCCACAAAACTTAACCCCATATGAGTACCTATGTAGGTAAGATTAATTTTTTGCTCTGTTGTGTCATGTAGAGGACCTAGGGTAAGCCCGATGTATGATTATTATCCCAGTGTTGATAAATAATAAGAGTGAGCAAATATAGTCTAACGTCCGTGACTTGGGGTATATGTTTTATTTTAAAAAATCAACCATCTAAAAAATTGTTTCAAATTTTATAGCAAAAACGTGGGCGTGCTCAACATGGTGGTGATAAACATGGAGCAGGTAACAAGGGTTCTGGACAGAGGCAAAATTTCATGAGACTTGGCTATGAGACTGGCAACAACCCATTTTATTTGCGCGTACCCCATGAACCTTATTACAGGGGACATCAGTAAGTGTTTAATGTCCAAATAATTAACTGTGAGCTGTGTTCCCACTCAATGGATCTTATTCCTTACATGGTACTAATTCCTCTTAATGATTCAACTCACTTATTGGCTTAGCTTAAAGATGTCTGAAACATTCATTCAGTACCAGTTTCATTCAATATAGAACATATTGAAAATTTTAGCCAGTAACAGTGAAACAAATATCTGTTGTGCTCATTTTTCTCTATAAAAATCAGTTTATATCATTATTACTACAGAGCAAATCACTAATCACATGGTGACACAATCACGTGATCAAACAACTATGAAGTGGCACAATTAGTTAGGAGCACTGGTAACTCACTACTTGGTATTGACGGGATCTAATAACTCAAGTAAAACTTTAAGAATTGCTTTGACTTCAATTAAATATTAATAAATTGGGATTCTACTTTTAAGGCAAAGGCCTAGCAACTTGTGACTATTTGAATCTGAATTCTATCATTTAGCCTAACATCTGAATGTGGCCTATTAGTCTTTCAAGACTGCTGGCTCTGTCTGGATGAATATAGAAATTTACCTCTCTTATTATGCCTACACATAAATGACATTTAATTTTTAGTCACTTAATTTTTTAAAGTTTATTATATACAGTAAATATAAGTGGCCGACTTAATGCTTGAAGCATTATCTACAAGTCAACTATTGAATCTGACAGAGAACTTTATGTGGGGTCAAACTAAATAAATTTATACCTATACAAAATAAAAATAAACATACATAAAAACTACAATAAATAAACAATATCACTACATAGAATAAAAGCAGTCGCTTCCCGCGTCTATATGTATGCTTATATCTTTTAAACTACGCAACGGATTTTTATGCGGTTTTTATAATAGATAAAGTGATTCAGGAGGAAAGTTTCTAATATGAAATCGTAAATATGTGTTTATTAACGACTTCATATTAGATTATTTTTTTGTGCTAACATTGCAAACACTGGCTGAACTCTACGAGATAGATTGAAATAATGTACTAAATATTGTATACCTACAAAAGGTCTACAAAAAAGTCCAAGATGGAATATGTATATCTCCTAGGGATAACCCACCATAATCAATTTCTATCCTTTCCTTTTAACGAGAAATAAAGGCTTATTTACGAAGTAATTGTAAACAATACAGTATCAATCCTTATTTAATTAAGTACCTTTAATATATTTTGCATTTAGTATGGAATTATATTGCTCTTACAGCATGTAGTTTACGGCGAATAGTGGTTAATTAAGGCTGTAGCAAGAGTTATCTTATTTGAAGAATGTAGGATTTTTTATTATTGTGAGTGGAACTTAATAGTCTTTTTAAGCTAGTCTGGGGCAAGTTGATTATTTTGAATAGAGCTGACGTAAAATATCACTTGTTTAATTATAATTAAAATTTCCATTTCAGCCTCAGAAGACAATACCCTCCATTGTCATTATGGCAACTGCAAAGTTTAATTGATAAAGATCGATTGGATATTACTAAACCAATAGATTTAGCGAGTTTAGTAAAGTCTGGATTTTATAAGTTTTTCCCAGACCAAAAACAATTTGGCGTTCATTTAACAGATGAAGGTGCTGACATATTTGCTGCTAAAATTAATATAGAAGTGCAGTGGGCTAGTGAACATGTGATTGCTGCAATAGAAAAAAATGGTGGGACAATTACTACAGCTTACTACGACCCTCATAGTTTGTTTCTGCTAAAATCTCCAAAGAAGTTTTTTGAAACAGGCCAGGCTATTCCTAGAAGAATGATACCTCCTCCAGATGTCATTGAATACTACACGAGTGCAGAAACTCGAGGTTACTTAGCAGACCCTGAGAGGGTTTCTTTAGAGAGATTGAGATTAGCACAAAAATATGGGTACCAGTTACCCGAACTCGAAAAAGACCCAGAGTACGAAATGTTGTGTGAAAGAAAAGATCCTAGACAAATTTTTTATGGTCTTGAACCAGGATGGGTTATCAACCTAAAAGATGACAATATCTTAAAACCGAAAGATGAAGAACTGTTACAATATTATGCTACATAAATATTTACATTAACATTGTACTGTAGAATGTCTCAATTTGTGTAACTTTAATTTATAAATTTGTTTTTAAAATAAAAACTATTATACTTACGAAGGTTACTGTCTATTTTTGATTTATGTTGACTTGGCACTGATGAAACAAACCTATTTCTTAGTATTATGTTCCGACTCGAATCCATGAAAAATTGGGTATAATAAATAAATTTTATCTCAAATGATAATTTGAAACCACCTAAGTATAAGTATATGATTTAACAATTTTCGAGACCATAAACCCAAAAAGCAATTTTCCCCACGAGATTGCGTTGTGACTATCTAAATCTCAATTCTATCATTAAGCCAAAAATCTGAACGTGGCCTATCAATATTTTCAAGGCTCTTGGCACTGTCTACCCTGCAAGGGATATCCCTTGAGACAGTGCCAAGAGCCAACGCAACACATAATACATTTTCCCGCGGTAGCCATATCCTTTCCCAGATCTCACTCCAAATTTCCCTACCAAATTTCATCCAAGTCGGTATAGTAGTCTAGGCGTGGTTCATAAGAGAGCTAGTTACTTTAGTATCATTATGTTTGTTTTAGGCCGGGTTAAGGCTTATAGGGCCACGAAGATCGGACAGGAAAGAAAGAAATAGTTCATTTGGTACACGAATTAAAAATAACAAAACTGTACCTGTACTGTAAATTTGTCCCCGTTCAGTATAGATTTATTCATAGAACTACTATTATTACCATGCCGTTGATATTCATGACGGGAGTCACATTTTGTAATTACCTGTCCTATCCACTACCTCAACTAAAATGGAGAACTATAGATCATGGTCGTAACCAGACCCTAGTCCATTTTACAAGGAGCTACAAACGCTACATGTAATCAAGTTCTTTTTTTTGTACCTTAACCTCTAAATTTGAGGCTTACCTATACGAGAACACGAGAAAAAGTAACGTGAACAAAACCTGCAGATTTAGGTAACTGCAGGTTTTGTTTACGTCACGGAAGCGGCCGCCGCGTCACGAATATGAGCGAGGGCAGCTCATGCTCCTGGCAACGAAGCGGTAGGCCATGGTACCGTGTGGTTTTAGTGGATTCAAGTCCCACATGACCCATCCGGCTTCCCGTACCCGGGCGGGTAGATGAAGGTTTCCTTTCCACACGTAAAAAGTTAGGTTAATAATTATGTAAGTACTTTTAAAACGACTTAGCACGAACCTTTTTCATTCTTTATTTCACTAGATTTAGATGAGTGAAATGATATATCACTAGATTGAAATAGTATTTTGTCATATCACTAATATTTTTTTAGTAAGAAGATGAAATCACGAAAGATGGTGAATATTCCTATGAAATAGGAATTTCGTGGAATTGAAGGATTTCGTGAAATCTCTGATATCCTCATTTCTCTGCGACATATATAAGGTTAACCACCCACTCAATGTTGATGAAATGGCGACGCAGGAAATGTTTAATAAAAAGGCGTTAATGGGTATTAATGTTTTATTTATTGTTATGATAAAATTTATTTCCTAAAGCTTTTATGAAATCTTATGCCTCCAGATTATAAGTCATTGGTTTGGTGGTATGGAACACTGATATTAACTTAATTTTATTTCAATGTGAATAAAAGGAAAATAATCAAGAACAAACCAAATGTAAAATTGACAGTGCTGCACATATTGGGAAGATAGGCATAAAATTTCCAACTGAATCGATTAACTTAGTAAGACAGATTTTATAACACATAAAAATGATCTGAGACCTAAAACGTAACACACACTTTGAAAAAAATGTTAATCAAATAACAAAACTGTTGTGATAAAACAACATGTTCTAGTTTATAACAAACAAATGGGCATGTGTAACACTATCATTTAGCTTTATACATACAGGTTATGCAATTATTGATTTAACTGTTCCTTTAACCCAATCAGTATCTGTAATGATCTGGCTTAAAAGGTCCATCTAAAGAAACACCAATATACTTAGCCTGTTTAGGCGTAAGTTTTGTCAGCTTAACACCAAGGTGATCAAGGTGAAGGGCGGCTACTTCCTCGTCTAACTTCTTAGGAAGAGTGTGCACACCCACAGGGTACTGGTTGTGTCTGGTCCAAAGTTCAATTTGTGCCAATACTTGATTTGTGAAAGAATTTGACATAACAAAAGAAGAGTGGCCTGTAGCACAACCTAAATTAACTAGCCTTCCAGCAGCCAACACAATGATATGGTTTCCATTTTCGAGTTCATAACGATCTACTTGTGGCTTAAGGTTTACTTTTTTAGCATTTTTTTCCAGCCACGCTACATCAACTTCACAGTCAAAATGGCCAATGTTGCATACTATAACATCGTCTTTCATCCTCAGAAAATGTTCCTTGCATATTATGTCAATGTTACCAGTTGTTGTAACAAATATTTGACCAATTTCAGCAGCTTCATCCATAGTGGTTACTTGAAAACCTTCCATAGCTGCTTGTAGTGCATTAATGGGATCTATTTCAGTTACAATTACTCTCCCTCCAAATCCTTTGAAAGCTTGGGCACATCCTTTGCCTACGTCACCATATCCAGCAACAACACACACTTTGCCAGCAATCATAATATCTGTGGCTCTTTTAATTCCATCCAGTAATGATTCCCTGCATCCATACAAATTATCAAATTTGCTTTTAGTGACAGAGTCATTCACATTAATCGCTGGAATTTTGAGAAGACCTTCTCTGAACATTTTATATAGATTGTGAACACCAGTTGTGGTCTCTTCGGAAAGTCCTTTGATTCCTTCCAAATATTGTGGATATTTTTTATGTACCAAATTTGTTAAATCTCCACCATCATCCAAAATCATGTTCAATGGCTGTAAAAATAATGTAATTATTTAGTTGCAAATATAAACAACAAACAAAAAATTCAAACACACTTCAGTCATATTACAGAATCCATCCATCAAAAAGCCATACAGCTGAACATGGCGTTCCAGTCTTTTCAAGACTACGCGCCCTGCCTTCCCCGCAAGCGATATAGACGTAATTATACTTAAATATGTACTTTTCATTCATACTTCTGTTAGGTAAGGTAGTATTTTAAGATTAATTTCTATTGACAAAAGATTGAGCTTACTGCTAATGCAATGTCTAATAGTTTTATTCCTGTTAATATTTAGCAAAAGTTTAGTGGAAGACGTGCTTCGTTTAAGTAAATAGAATACCTTTCCATCCGAAAAGACAAGTGTCTGTTCTATGCACCAGACATACTCCTCTTCAGTTTCTCCCTTCCAAGCGTAAATGGGTATTCCAACAGCGACAAGAGCTGCTGCAGCTTCATCCTGGGTACTGAAAATGTTGCTGCTTGACCATTGGACCTGGATAAAAGTAAATAGTTTGATAAAAAAAGACCGACCTTTACATTTATTACATACACATAATCACGTCTATATCAGGTATAAATATAGATTTTGCAGGGTAGGCAGAACCAACAGTCTTGAAAAAACTGAAAAGCCAAGTTCAGCTGTGTGGCTTAATGATGGGATTGAAATTAAGCTTGTATAATCTTGTAACCAACCTGTTTTTAGGCTTCTTAGCAAACGCCGTAGTTGGGAGAATATGGATAAGAAAAATGTTGAACTTGAGCCGCAAAATAGCTTTAGTTTTTGCTGGCAAGATCAATAAATTCAAATCGCTTAATAATTGTCAAAACTTTTAGTTTCGATGGTGTTGCCATAATAATAACTAGTCGATTTTATACTTAACATATTGTTCTATTGTAATAAATAAGAATCTATGTAACTGACAACTAGATCTCTAGCTATTACAGTTTAAAATTTTATTGTATTCAACTGGGCCCTTTTACTAAACTTATTATAAAGTTAGTTTTAAGCTTCTATTTTTTTATTCGATGGTGTTGCCATAATAATAACTAGTCGATTTTATACTAAACATATTGCTCTATAATAATAAATAATAATCTATGTAACTGACAACTAGATCTTTAGATAATACAGCTTAAACTTTCAATGCCTGTTTCCCAACAATTTGATTTTTGTAAGTGTGAACTTTGAAAATTTTTTATTCCAATAAATGTTATTATGATTAATTTTTTTTTATTCCATATGATCAACTAACTATTTAACTATCCAAATATGGCCTTAACTCAATACCACCCAAGTGGTACCTTTATGCTTGGACTGCCACATATATATTCCAATAGAATAGAATAGATTTATTTTTTAAATTGGATACAAGGTCTCATTTCTTGATGTCAACATAACTTAGTCTAATTATATCGAACTTTTAAAGTGCATGTTTAGAAGACGCAGCAGAACAAACTACACTGCAGCATTTTCCACGGACGTTAATTTACAAATATAAATCTCTTAAATCTTAATAGTAGACGAATGCACATTTTCTACAAAAAAAAAAGTGTAATGTGATTATCATTTCTTTTTGTATGGTAACTGTAATTAGGTACATAAGTTGGTTTATTACTGGGATTAAGTGGAGTGTCCTTCATTAATTTCTGTTAGAAAATTCGACACATCGAGAAATATTTCTGTTAAACCTTGTCATCAAAGTAACTAGGTAAGTGAAAAAATATGTAACTTAAAAACAATTTGTTTATATGCAGTCAAAAAAATTTTGAGGGCCTTATCTGTAGTAAGTTAAAAAACAACTCCGTTTAAATGTTAATAACATTATACTTTTTATCAAAGTAAGATTAAACTGTTGTTGCTAACATCTGAAGTAAATAGAGTAGATATGCAATGCGATGTTTAAATAACATTGTGAAAGCGTATCATATTTTATGAACTGTACATAATGGGACATACATCTTACATCACATCTTTCGATCTTCGAGTTTATCAGAATGGTTTGATAATGAAGTTCAAAGATGAATTAGTTATGCCAAAGTGGGATTTAAGACAACTATAAAGTCACAAGTTGGTTTATACTATGAATTTTACTTATATACATTTCAAGCAACATTCTAGCACCTGATTCGGATATCTCGGGTTTGAACCTAGTAAGGGCTAAACGGAAAATTATCTAATATCAATTATTAGCCTGAATTGTGAATTTATCATCTTTGTCTGGTTCCAACTGCGCCTTCCACTGCTATGCTTCAGAGCCAGAGAACTGCTTTCCGACATTTCTTACTCCACTTCAGTAGTTGCATACAAAACATTACATACAAACTACAATGTGAAAATACTTACATTATGTCTAAGAATATTAGTTGGGCACATACCCAAGACGATTATGTAAATCTTTAATTTGTAATGTAAATATAAGTAACAGATAACCATCACATGATCCTGCAATGTATCTTATCTATGTTAAGCTACATGTCAATCAATACCTGTTTATCTGTACTGGAGATACATCCAACAATATAAATAGGCAGGCGTAATGTAATGGGCACTATTAATTGTATATACAGTAAACTTTACTAAATTTTAAGAATTGTTCACAGCAAGTTTAAATAGTATTTGTTGAATAGATACCATTTATACTTGCTGTTGCTTGCTGCACAGACACAGAACAGAACAGAAGAAAGCTTATTTAATGTGGTTTTGGTATTTGTGTTGTCTATTAAGAATGACAGTATGAATATTTAATCAGTTTTATGCTGGATGTCAGAAAATAAATTCTCTTCTCTTTTTTCTTTACATTTGTTCTTTTAAGAATGGTTCATAGATCAGACATAAAACTGCCACAGATCATGTTATCAAATATTGTTAAAGCCTCAGCCACATACTTATGCTTTACATGAGGACCATGTAACATTTTTGGATATGGCAATTTAAGACTGGGACCACATCCACAACAGAACATAAACCTTTTTTTCCTCCTTGTTGTTACATACTTGTTACATCCTCACCTCTCTGGAGAGATGCCCAGGGTGCATCCTTTGAGCATGACCCTGGGAGACAAGTTTTTACATGATACATACCTAAAACCTCAGCAACATTCACAGGGAACCAACCCATATATCATCATATAAGCTGCACTAGATATGAATGTGCAGAGGTTGGTAGACTTCTCATGAATGTACTTACAGTTTAATTTGGCTAAAACTTAATACTTACTTCTGCTCCTAGTTCAATAAGAGTCTCAATGAGGACAGCGGTTTGGACAGTCATGTGGAGACTGCCAGCAATTCGGGCACCCTTCAAGATCTTGCTCGGAGCATACTTTCGACGACAAGCCATGAGTCCAGGCATTTCCTTCTCTGCCAGCATAATTTCATTGCGACCAAGTTCAGCCAGTTTCTCATCAGCTAGAAATAACAATGATATCTTTATATATAACTAGCTGTGCCCACGATTTCGTCCATGTGGAATAGTTATTTTGGGCATCATTGAAACCCTCAAGGTTGAATAATTTTCCCAGTTTTTTTCACATATTCCATTGTTTCTTTGCTCCTTATAGTTGCAGCGTGATGTTATATAGCCTAAAGTCTTCCTAAGAAGGCTTATGGAGGAGGAGGAGGATACAAACCTAAGTTTGTATCCTCCTCCTCCTCCTCCTCCTCAAGAATTTTTTTTGCCGGAAGCCCCCCTTTTTTAAATGAATTTTTGAAAATCATCAATCAGATCAGTTAACCATTGTAGCTTAAGGACTTAGTTTAGATAGGTGTTAAAGAAATCTATTAATCCTTATACAGGTTTTTATTAGGCAGTATTATTTGGATTTATCAAAACATCAGTATCACATCAAGAACACACAAGTAAATCATCCCTTGGCACATTTACATATAATTTGAAAACCTATTCTACATAATATAATTTAATGCGCGCCGCGTTCACTAGCTAGCCACCAGAGATGAACAAAATGGTTTTAAAAAAGCATTTAAATACAAAATGCAAACTACTTTTCAGATTAACTATTTCAAATGCTAAATGCAAATTAGGTATTTTAAAATAGTTTTTAAAAATTAATATAATTAAAATTTTCTATCATTAATAAAAGTTGGACTGATATTGTTAAAACATCAATATTTTTTATTCCACTTTGCGCTATCTAGCCACTATGCATTATAACAGAATTTACAGATTACAGACCGCGTGGTTACACTAACCTAACCTTTTCAATTAACTTCAAACAACTACTTATATATTGAAGTAAAATCTTGAGAAATCTATAAATATAATATCAGATAAATATTATACGAAAACTTACCGATTTTGTATGGTGGCTTCATGTTTAAAAATAAATGTTATTAATGTACACTGAGTAAGGGGTAACTAAAGGTTACTACAGCAGATGAACTTGCATGTATTTTTATGAAATATTAACAACGCGGTACAAAAATCGTAGACACTACCAATATATATCGCTCTGCCTGCTGAATTAATTTAAATTGAAACTATTTGTGATAACCTGTCGCCGACCAAACCAACAACACCGCACCACACGCTGCGTCTGTCTTTCTTTTTCGACATTGACTGACGTTACAGGCGCGTGTCATTTGATTATTTTTTATTTTCGTCCTACATGCTAAGGAAAAAGCTCACGCTGCATAGTCAGGTATGTATATCTAATACTAGCTGTGCCCGCGACAATTTTCCCCGTTTTTTCCCATCTTCCATTATTTCTTCACTTCTTATTTGAATTAAAATAGCTAATCTATACTAATATTATAAAGCTGAGAGCTTGTCTGTTTGAACGCGCTAATCTCAGGAACTACTGGTTCAAATTGAAAAAATATTTTTGAGTTGAATAGACCATTAATTTATCGAGGTAGGCTTTAGGATATATATATAACATCACGCTGCAACTATATGAAGCGAAGTAGGTAATAATAGAAAATGTTCATCCTTGAGGGCTTCAATGATGCCCAAAATAACTATTCCACGCGGACGAAGTCGCGGGCACAGCTAGTATTATATAAAATAAATATCTCCGGGATCTCATCTTTATGCTGCTTTCTACGTTGTATTGCTCTGCTGGACATTTGCTTCTTTTATATGCTGAGGTTGGTAAGTTATTTTTAATAATTCATATCATGGAATGGAACTTCACTTTTTTATGATTAATATATTTCCATATGAACCTGGACCTCGTGATTATCTTCATTACCAGCATTTTAAGATTTTTAATATGTTCGTTTACCTACTCACTACAAGTATAAGTTGAAAAACACTGCAAATAAAGCCTCTGACTAAATGTTTGTGCATAATGGAACCCTTAGATGACACCCGATAAAGGGTTTTCTTCCAATCTAACAAACTTTACTAAAAAGGTTTCCTAGTTAGGTACCCAAATGGAGATAAGAAGCATGATCAGATTGAAAAACAAATCATCGTCTGGATTCACGATTTTACTTATCAAATCCAGGGTCATGGTCAAAGGTTCAGAGAAGTTGGCTTTGAAATCTTAGGATTTTAAATAAAATACAAAAAAAACTTCTAATGTGTTATTATTATAAGAACAGTTTACACAGAAAGTAGTTGTAAATCGAAAGGAATAAAGGCGTAACAAAATAGTTGTAATTGATTTTTGATTCACGCAGGATAAGTGGGTGGTATTTTCATCGATTTGATGCCTATGATTCTAATTCAGAACCTTTCATGGCATGGCACTAGTCCTCATACAGTCTCCTATCACACATAATAGAAGTAGGTATATATAATGTATGCATAGATATTTATTACTTTGGAACTAACCATTATCATTCTACGAATATGGTCGACATACATATCGGATTATACTGTAAAAGTAAAAATGTACACTTCTCATAAATATTCTTGCATAAATCGCGCAAACATCATCCCTGTCAGTGATGCTCACAGACTAGACACAGAAAGTTTATTACTAATTCATGACGTTATTGCAATTTAAAGCACGCAGTATTTTAGCATTTAGTACATACTAAATATATACATAGTACAAATGAAAATTTTAGTGATTAGCATGGGTTTGGTTCATGTCAAAGTAACAATTTTATTCCATATTCTATTTAAAATGGAATCCTACTAATATTATAAATACGAAAGTTTGTGAGCAAAAACTACCGAACCGATTGAACTGAAGACCCAGAATAATATATAGGCTACTTTTTATCCCGGAGTTCCCGCCGGATTTTAGCGGTCGCGGGCGGCCTCTAGTATGGAATAAAATTGTTACATTTATGTCGTTAGACAATGGAGGTGTGATCGTTAAGTTTGATATTGACCTCACAACTGTTTACTGCATAGCTTTGTGCAAGTTTTAATAAAATAAAATGGAATGCATGAAATAAAATTTAAAATAAAAGAAATCATTTTAGGGATTCACGTGGCACCAGGCTATTTGTAACCGGTGACTCGTTTGTTGTACTCGATATGATAACCCCTTTCTGTTACACACAGTACTTACAAGTCACACACAGGTTCAGTTTAAATCCACCCTCAACGATTGCTTGGAAGTATTTTTTCACAATACAGGATTAATTTCTTGGATTAAAGAATTTAATTTTCTTGTACGTGGATTTCATAAACCTAATTAAGGCCTTTAGCATTTCATGATTCCATTCAATTGCGGAATTCCAGAAAAATTGTGTACGAAAAATATTTAACAATGCCACATTCGTACACGAGTAGCGGGAGTTAAGTATATTAACGCTAAAAGTAGGTATATTCGAATCTGGAGAGGACATTGTCTATTGCTTCAGAAGAATAGAATTATCAATGTCCTATTTTCACAAAATGTCTCAAGAAGACTATTCTGACTTGAAAGTCTATATCTGCAGTAAGATGACTTCCGTTGTTATTTACTCCTACAAAATAAATCAGTTCCAACAACCTGAAGTGTGGCGGGGTTTTAATTTATTCGAAAGTTTATATAATTATTAAGAGCAAAATTAGCACTTTTGGGTTATTTGAAAAACATGGGTAGATGTACAATTTTATGGTTTTCGCTTATTCGTAGACCACGGTCGCAAGCGAAAAAGGTATTTTTAATATTAAATTGATGTTCTGTTATGATTGTTATGAACGACTAAATATTTGCATCGTAATAGGATATTCGTTTCTGATTTAATTAAGTGGTTTCGTATTTTATATTACCCCTATTATGATTTAACAGACCTAATGTTTTATTAGTATCATAATAAAAGCGTAGTAAAAATATACTAAATAAGCGAAGAATAAACATGATGAAACACATGTCTACATTTAAAGAAAAAAAAAAAGGTAAATTTTCAGTAATATAAGAAACAATACCACTAAGATTCGACGAGTTCAAGAATTTATATGGTTTGAATGTTTAAAGCTATACGTATTTTACTCCCTTCTACCATATTTTCCCGTAGCCAGTACGAGTTTACCTACAACATTGTAACATAAGAGACCTTTAATTACATATGTACAATTAAGGTAACAACGAGATCAGAGGCACACTTTTTTTTATTCATCACAAGAATTTTTTATTTGTTATTTTAAAGCATATTGTTTATATGGAATTGGATCTATTGGGAAGTATAGAATTAGTAGAAATATAAATTTATTATCTGATGTACTTATTTCATAAAATAAAAATGTCGATATCAAATTAAATATCTACAATATAAGTATAATAAAATTAACTTACGGACGGCGGATCAACCAGATAACTTGAACAACATTACATACATTAACATAAAGAAATACTTTGTGATGAATAAAAATTTAAGTCACCAATATGGCGTCCTCAGTCTCGAAACGTTACGGAATCTTACAATATACCAACTTTTCGTTAAGATTGACACATGCCTAAGTTACAAAACATCTGTGTTCACACATTCATCATATCATTCATACTCGGCCGATCATAATATCTTTCATATTACTTACAAAACAATAATAATTTATAAAATTCACAAACCCTTGCACATGTGCATGCCTATAATAACATACATCATCTTTCACACGACTCTCTTTCAAATTATCACTTTTATCTCATATAGTAAAGATACCACAGCCACTGTCTGTATTAATAATACCAAATAGGAAAAATGCTTCAACTTTTCAAGATCAATACGGATAGAACATGGTCAGGCATACTAAACAATTTAAAGAACGCTGCGATAGGTGCATGCATGTTGCCATATTTTATCATAAAAATATAAAATTATACATCAATGTTCTTCCTTTAAAAAAAAAACATTTAAAAATAACTTAATGGATAATTATTTTATTTGTAGCTTTAATGTAGTTTAATTAAAATATAATAATTGTATGGCAGCATATGCACCTGGCGACTTATGATAACATGATATGACCTGCCAATATTATCGAGTTTACCAGCAATAAGTTGTTTGAAACTGAGTTACATCAGTGTTGTGCTGCGGAGTCTCAAATCTGAAATAAAAATATACTTTTGTACAATGATAAAAAAAAAAGATGAGAACATCTTTTTTTTGTATAGAAATACATATATGGGGTAAAGTAAAAACTATGTATCTAAGTAACTGCCACTGCATTGTTTATTTATTTATGTACATCAAGGAAAAAAAAATAAGAATAGAACCTAAATTAAAGAAAAATCGTATCGTGGCGTATTGTACCATAGGACCAGGACGACGATTGAAATCCCGCAATGCTTGTGTAGGTAGGTAACATTCTTTATTGACAAACTCAGCATGGATACAATACAGAAAATAATACGTCATTTATTTTCTGTATTTAAAAGCGTCCAACACTGAGATAGCCTAAAAACACCTATTTGAATCGTCCTTTTGAAAAATATCCTTTGTGAAAAGGGTAAGTCGTGTAAGAGTTTTGTTCTGGTATCTCTTTAGAGTGTTAGGTGACATGCCGTGACAACCGGGAGCACACCAAGGAGAAGAGACAGATATCTAATACTGACCAGCTGGGGATCTGCTGCTTGAGCCGGCGGATCTCCTTGGTGGCCCAGTTGGCGAGCATCTTGGTGCGCGGCGTGCGCGACTTGCGGGCCGCCTGCAGCAGGTCCAGCAGCGGCTTCGTCTCCAGCAGCGGCAGCACGCGGTGCCCGAACACCTGTGTGTCAAGTCCCTATTTGATGCATACATATGTACATATATAAAATCACGCCTTTTTCCCGAAGCGGTAGGCAGAGACTATTTAATTACGCTTTTAATACCTTTTGGAGGGCGCTAAGAGAAGATTTAGCGATGTTGGGGGGGGGCGGGATAGCGGGATTTTTCGTTTAACCGGCGAAACATACAAATCAGAATGTCTCAGGCGACGGGCAAGAAAACTTTCACTATTTGAATTCCATCATTAATCCATATATCTGAATGTAGCACTTTAGTCTTCCAGACCATACATGTAACGTTGAAGATGTTACCGTGCACAAGTCGCCCGTGAGGCCGGCGATGACGGACATGTGGCCGTCGCTGCGCTCGGGCTCGCTGCCCACCAGCGTCATGAAGCTCACGATGGCCGGCACGTGCGGCTCCACCAGCGCCACGTCCGTGCGGATCTGGAAGACGAACATTTTAACCAAACTTATATTATTTGAAATAAAATTTAACCTGACCAATGACTGCTCTTAAAAATATTTCCAGCGCGATAGAGACAGCAGAATACAGCATAGTAGATATAATTTATAAGCAAACAACAGACACCGAACCCATTTTTTTGGTCCTACCAACAGATATAAAAATGTAGTTTTTAGAATTTCTCGTCTGTTTGTATTCGTATCACGCAAAAACTGGTATAAACGCTAGTACTATCTTGGAGCTATAAATCTGTTGTGCATTTTATTTTTGGAGATTTCATCCAGATTATTTTTGAAACAATTAACAAAAGAAGAAAGTGACCACTTTTAAATAAGCTTGTTCCATTCCTTACTACTTATAGGCTTTAGTGCGACGTAACTTAAGTACACATACCTACAGAAAACTAACACTAAATTTTTAAGTCAGTCACCTCATAAATTCTTTGAAATATTTATAATTTTGTACTTACTTCACCACCAGAACCTTTTAATCCTTGAATAATACCAGTGTATGCTTCAAGAACACTCTCTCGGAGTTCTCCTAAATATTCTACCATGTCGTAATCATTACGATCAACTTGGGCATTGCTAGCCTGAAAAAAATCCGATATTTTTAGTTCAATTCGAACTAGAATAATAAATAAATATAAATATAAATCTATAAATATAAATCTATACGGGACAAATTACACTGATTGAGTTGGCCTCGAAGTAAGTTCGAAACTTGTGTTACGAGATACTAACTCAACGATACTATATTTTATAATAAATACTTATATAGATAAACATCCAAGACCCAGGACAATCAGAAAAAGTTATTTTCTCATCATGCCTTGACCGGGATTCGAACCCGGGACCTCCGGTGTCACAGACAAGCGTACTACCGCTGAGCCACAGAGGCCGTCAATAATATAATAGCATTCAAACCCAAATGGTAATTACATACCTGCAGCAACATAGTCATTACTACATCAAAATATTTAGCAAAATCAGGGCCGATTCCTAGCGCAATATCGCCAAACACAGATAAAATTTGAGGTTTTACTGATCTGTGAATGGATGGGTCTCCAAGGTTCTCCAACAAAAGGCATATTATCTCGTCACAATATGGTAGCACCTGCAAAGGACCTGTAAGTTAATATCTCATCTTTCAGTTATTAAAATAACTTTTACTCTCTGATATACATGTAGTCACTAATCTAAAAGGGAATAAAAATTTCACTTACTTTGCTTTTTAGAGCTCTACAAATGTCACCTGTGAGACCAACGGCAGCTATACACACTTGATGTTCCTGGTGATTCTTTAAACCAACATACAAATATCTCTTGAAAGCATCCATGTACTTCAGGAAACCTTCTCCAAGAACCTCCACTAATGTTGAAACTGCCATCAAAGCATCTTCTTGCACACCACCTGCCTTTCCAGCATTGCCAGCAAACATAGTTAGTAAAGCTGACATAATGGCATCAGATATCTGAGGGGCGTCTTCTGGCGTCACCTTACGTAACACAGACTGAAGAGTGGCACACAACAGGCTTTGAAGATCATTAAACTGAGAGCGGTCAGCTTGACTCGAAATGTGATTTTCCATTTGTAATACTTGTTGAAGCCTTTCCAAAATAACCATAGTAGTCTTCTGAACGGTGACATAGCAATCGCTTGGTGAGTTTTTCACCATTTCCATGAGTGCTTCATAAGCTGCTGATCTTAAATTATGTTGAGCCGCATCTTGGCGATCTGTAGTTTCAAGTAGTCTCTGGACTATGAAGTCAAAATAGTTTGACATGCAATATGTTTTTGGCTGGTTGGAGTCATCACATTCAGCAGCCTCATATGCAGCTTCAGCCAAGCCAGTGAATGCCCAGCAAACATTTGCTGCAACTCTTGGCTCAGCCTTCAATCCATTAACCAGACTTTCTAGGAGTGGGTTCAAGTATGTCTCATTGATTGCTGCTTCAGGAACTATTTCACAAATTCTGCCAAAGGTCCATGCGGCTGTATCTCTTACAGCGACACTGGAGTCATACATGGCTTCAATTAGTGTTGGCATAGCATTTTCTACCAAAGGCTTCAGAATACTGGCTTCTAGACCACCTAAGATTGAGCCAAAAGCCATAAGAGCAGCTTCTCTGTACCGCCAGTTTTCGTTTTTGATGTTTGACTGAATAAAAGGCAGAACATGGGGTACAATCTCATCTTCACAACAGTTTGAGAGGAGCATCAGGCACACTGATGCAGCTTTGGATGGGTTCCACTCCAGTTCATCATCAGAATCATCTTGTTTGGTCAATTTTTGCATAAGAACTGGAGCAAGATACTGCAAAGCCCCTCTGGCATAAAATCTAGAGGTTCTTACTGGTGGACGTCCTGTTGAGTAAAAATAAACAATTGATTACTTTTTTTCAGCTATTTTTAATACAACAAATTAATAAAGAAACAAGAAAAGTTAATGTGAGTTATGTAAAACCAAAAATATGTAATTAAAAAATACAATAATATATACCTGCTTCAGCAGCTTCAGCCTCTTCTATTGCAAGGTCAATTTCTTCATCACTGACATTAGACCAAAACTCAATACCTTGTAATGAGATCTCATCAATGTCAGACTTCATAGCCTCTAGAGTGATGGGGAAAAGTGCTTGTGCCATATATGGTTCCATATATTGATAATAAAGGGATAAAATCTTGACCTGATAAAATAAAATGACAATGACTTTTTAAATTATTTAACAACTAGCTGTTGCCTATGGCTTTGCTCACAGACATTGTTGTACACAAATCCTATGTGAAAAGTATTTTTGCTGGATGAAAAATATAAGGTATTTTTGTTCTACTCAGTAGTCCTAAAGGCTTTAGGCTTACTATATTATACTTGCCCGCAAATTGGGTCCTGATCAACTATTCCTGAAAATTTATTTTTTCTTCATTAAAGATAGGCTTAAAATATACTTGTATGCTTAATGAGCTGCTAGTGTGTATAAAGTATATAATAATAATAATAATGTTCCTTAGTTTGCTTTTTATCTTTTTATGCTTTATCCACACAACTGATAAGTATTGAATCTTGTCATATACCTATTACATCCTTGTGTGGTAGTAATGCTCAAAATGCACCTTATTTACATAATTTATATAGATCTATTAATATCTTTGAAGTATCTATATTTTTGTAGTTCATTGTATGCGCCATAAAAGGATTTTGGGAAGTGCTCTTTTCCCCGGATTACTTTATAAATGTTGATTAATGTCTGAAATCTAATTTATTTGAAAACAAATATATGTCTATAGCACTATCGGATAAAGTCCCTTAAGGTTCAGGAGTTGTCGAGTTTATTCTTAGTTTATTTCTTTTATTAATAGTATGGATTTCAAATATTCAATCTTTCAGAAATTATTCACAATAGCTATTATTAGTATAAGGGCATAAAATGTAAACTTTGTTGTTATTACTAGTAAAAATGTTTAAAAAGTTACTGGTATATAGTAACTTGATTTCAAAGATTATTTTTTTAATTTGATGCAATTACATAATACTTACTAAACATTGTAGAGCGGCCACACTGATCCTCATATCACTGGACTGGGTTGCTTCACAAACTACCTCCATAATAAAGTTGCGTTCATTCTCCTTGTCAAAATTTGCTTTGGTGAACTCTAAAGAATTAAGAAGAGCTTGTGTTGCTGCTAAACGGACATGGTTACTTGGTTCTGTGGACCGCATGCCATGGATTATAGCTGTGAGGATTGGGTTACTTTGCTCTGTTAGTACTTCCGCATCAATATCTTGGCAAATGTATCCTGTAATCAATGAAATAATAAAGCATTACAATATTTAATATAACTCCTCTTTTAACATCATAGTATGTAAAACTTTTATGATAATGAATAGTTAACGGCAGATTAATCTAACTATTTTTCCAATCGAAATGAGCCAAGGCCACAGTGACCCACAGTAAACTTTTGTCACTAAACTTGTGAGTTAAATCCCTACACAAACCTACCTATGCTGGAATGAAATAGAAATAGTTTGGAATTATAGTGAACTAATTATGTGCCATGTGGTTCCCGGCACCAGTACAAAAAAGAATAGGACCACTCCACTTTCCTATGGATGTCGTAAAAGGCGACTAAGGGATAGGCTTACAAATTTGGGATTCTTTTTTTTAGGCGATGGGCTAGCAACCTGTCACTATTTGAATCTCAATTCTATCATTAAGCCAAAGAGTTGAGCGTGGCCTAAGTCTTTTAAAAACTGTTGGCTCTGTCTACCCCACAAGTGATATAGACGTGACCATATGTATGTATTAATTATAATAAAAAGACATACCTATAGCTTCTAAGGTAGCTTCTTTTTTAAGTTCTGTGGACTGGGCATTAACAACATTTTCTACGAGAATAGGTATCAAGTCATTCCACTGGCCTACTGGTAACTCGGCCACTGCAACATATGCCACACATTGAGCTGCAGAACTTGGCCTACTGTTTTCCGTACCTATTGCTGTGAGTATCTGAAAAAATAATGTTTTTTTTAAGTTAAATATAGTTTTCACTTTTTTAATGTGCCTCCATATTTTATGAATGTCATTAGAGGTGAACAAAGGACAAATAAAAGACATCTGGTCATCCTGCAATTTCTTCTCTTTTGTATATTTTTTAATGATTACAGAGAGAGAGAGAAACTAGATTTTTATTGAATATTTTTATGCAAATGAGTTTGGAAAAATTTTGTTTATGACAAGATGACAAAAAATAAAAATTATTTTTTTTCAAAATTTTGTGTCAGTGCTAATGAAAGAATTTTGTAGGGCTCAAAATTTGAAATACAAACATTTTTCTTGATGTATAATCTAATGTCTTCAGGAAGTGCTAGCCATCTTTGTTGGTAGTGTTGTTTCATAGTTGGGTCTTTAGAGGTGAGGTGATTCTTCAGCTGCAGCCCGGCTGCCATCCGGGCTACTTGACTGTTGCCACCCTGCACCAATACATCAGACAGCATTTTGATGAAGGTGGTGAAGTTTGAGGCTGCTGCCTGATCCAAGTACTTTTCCGCCGCTTCCAACTCATTTCGATCTACGAGTAATATGCAATTTTTAAATGTTAGCAACAAATAGATGAATAGAAAGAACATAACCTTAAAAACAATTTGTTTCTAATAAAAGCGCCTTTTCATAAACTATTCAACTAAAATGTAAATGAACGGCTTTTCATACTATTTAATGAAAATAGAAAAGCTGCAGATGAAAATATTCATAAGATAACAACTAGAAACTTCCCTTACATGACACTTTGGCATGTCAACTGATGATAGTACCTAAGATATTCTTGAATTTTAGAAACCAATAAGAATTTAACTTTCTTCAATTTGATTCGACAGGACTGATATTTAATAGAATTAAGTAAAAATAACAAAGCAATTTACTTTCGTGTCATTGTGCGATAAGTCGTTGACAATCAGACGAAACGCCATGCTCATTAATTGAAAATATAAACTCTTTACTTACCCGGTGATATAGTCTTTTCCAATATTTGTATAAGCGTTATTGTAGTTTCCGTGTGCATTTTGTTTCACTTTCAGTAATTAAATACAATAATTCTAATAACTGTAAACCAAAAACTTGTATGGAGCCGGCACACGAAGAAAGAACATGAACATTCACTTCACTCACTTCACAAAATTGTAACAATGTTGCCAGTTTAGGAATTCAAATTATTTAACTGTCAATAAAAAATATGTAATGTTCGGATACATTGGTAACTTTGGCAAAATGTAAAACAGCTCAACCTGTACGATCAACACCTAAGCATTAAGTATACCAAGCCAGTTAATTTAAAAACTTTTACCTCCTGGCTGTAGTCCCAGTTACATCCTCACCACTCTGGAGAGGAGCCTGGGGTAAGACTTAAACGATGGATCCTGGATTGAGTGAGTTAGTTTTTTGCAAGAAGGGATGTAATAAAAAAAAAGAATACCATTAAAGAAGACTACTCCTTCTCTTTTCCAAGGATGTCGTAAATGGCGATTAAGGGATAGGCTTAAAAACTTTTTAAATCAAAACAAGGTCACTATTTGAATCTCAATTCTATCATTAAGCCAAACAGTTGAACGTGGCCTTTCAGTCTTTTCAAGACGGTTGGCTCTATCTACCCCGCATGGGATATAAACGTGTGGTGACATGTCTACGCCACAAGTCACAAAAATAAATAAAATCACGCGACGCTAATAGTAGTCAAAAAACCCAGCCAAAACCAGTGAAAAACCTAAATCGCGAAAGCAAAGATAATACGGATTGGAGCATAATACACAACATGGTCGGAGCCGCTGTTCCCCAGGCATAACACCTAGCCTTGCGGAAGATGTTCCCTTTGGTGGTGGTCGAGCCGAATCATTGCTGCCGCATTACACGTGACTCCGACGTGATTGGATGCAATCTTCTTTATCATCAACTATAATCCTTACCATCATCACTCCTCACTCTATAAGCAGTCTCACAGCAAGCCAGCTACTGGGTATCGCGGCAGGTCCATCGCAGCCGACTCACCGAGCTTCCTGCTAGCTGCTACCGCAGCTCACGCCTGGATCTTTTTGACGGTCGCCCATTTCTCCAGCATGGCAGCTCTGCACGATATCTACCAGCGCAAGCTACAAGTCAACTTCGCTCTCTACTGTCTCGACTCACCGTAGACTTTGAGCAAAGCAACGGCTCACTCCTGCCTTACTAGGACTCCGAGCAATTTCCGACTCACTGGAAGGCAACTGGCACTTGCAAGCTATTGAAGCACACTCCGACACAACATCGTCGGAGCCGCGGTTCCATTACATTACATGAGATCCAATTAATATTTTTCCAACATTTTCACCAAAACTCAATAAACTTTAAATTCTCAACTTTAATACATTAAATGGATAAACTTAAGATACATTTAAGTCGTATTTGATATCTTTACCCATTCGTAATTTTATTTCAATTTACATATGAAGCACTTAACTACTTACTTGTCTCTTTGCCCGGAATTCTTTGCTGTAATCTGTAAAAAAATTATGTGATTTGACATTAATGTAACAGATTTGACAGTTAGCTTAAGTCTTTCTCTTGTCCGCCAGTGTTGTTTGAGGACGTTTTGTGGCCAAAAATCTCAAAATGGTATTAAATCCTTTAATTTTTAAATCATCTTGAATTGTATATTAAAATAGAATTATATTTTGTTGATGTAAGCGATGGTTATACCTTGGTGTATAGGTATTTTTAAATTATTCTTCCATTTTTCAGTCACTGGTTATTCCGGATAAGTTTCAACACATTCTTCGTATCATGAATACGAATATTGATGGCAAGCGAAAAGTTATGTTTGCTATGACTGCTATCAAGGGTGTCGGCCGCAGATATTCCAACATAGTCTTGAAGAAAGCCGACATCGATCTAGATAAACGGGCTGGTGAATGCACTGAGGAAGAGGTTTGTTTTCATATGAATTTTTTTTAATCTTCTAATTTACTTACTTTTGTTTTTAGTGATCATGAGAGATGCCAAAACAGTTTTTGGCAAGAAAAACAAATAGTAAATACCCATGTGTACCCATTGTTGTGTAGTTATCATGCTTGGATAATATCTTGTGCCCAATTATATTCATCTAGAACACTTGATTATGAACCCTTAGAGAATAGCTAAACTATAATTACAAATGAGATATTCTGCCATTATTTTGCCTGATGATCATTTACTGTTAGTCTGTATATGGTATAATAAAGTATTCGTAAAACAATGCTGTTAGGTACACTTTTAAAATCCAAGCTTACAAAGTATGCTTAAACTTAGTTATATATTTAAATTAAATATATAACTAAGTTTAAGCATACTTTGTAAGCTTTATATTAATAATATCACATTTCTTGATGTCAGAAGGATTTGTAAATCATACATCAATTTAATTTAAATATTTTGTGGTACATTTCACATTTCATAATAAGGATTAAATGACATTCTGTATTATTTTGTTCAGGTGGAAAAAATCATTACCATAATGTCAAACCCAAGGCAATACAAGATCCCAGATTGGTTCCTCAACAGACAAAAAGATATTGTTGACGGAAAATACAGCCAGCTAACCTCCTCCAACTTGGACTCAAAGCTTCGTGAAGACTTAGAAAGGTTGAAGAAGATACATGCACACAGAGGCATGCGTCATTACTGGGGCCTCCGTGTGCGTGGTCAGCACACTAAGACAACTGGAAGGAGAGGAAGAACTGTGGGTGTATCAAAGAAGAAGTAATCTTATTAATAAAACAATATTTTCTCCATATGTTTATTTTATTTAATTAAGAAAACCCTGCTTATACCATTACCATGCGCCTTTGATCAATATCCAAGATTGGATGTCAGGTTTTTAAACGAAACAACTTGTGACTATTTGTTGCTTGAATTTGCAGGTTTCCTCATGATATTTCCCTTTAACGTAAGAGAATCAGCAGTCACTGGAACATGGCCAAAGTGGGATTCAAAGTTTGGCCTCTGTATGGATTTTTAATTTTTGTTTGTCTCTTTTCATTTGCCATGATCCATTAAGTTTTCTTTGCTTACAAGAGATGTAGAGGATGAGAGATGGAAAAATAGGTGTAATATATAACAAAAATATTTATTATCCATGTTCTTAGTTTACATTCATATCATAGTAAAATAATATTTTAAACTTAGATAAGCACTGTCTAAACAAAACATGTGTATGTAAATAAATATATTGTCATCAATAAGAAATTTTAGCAACTGCAGTATAAAATGTTTTCCGGTTATAGTATGACTTCAGTAACATTAAAGAAAGGTTTATCTTATATATAATATTTTTACATAGTAATAGAGAATAATTTTTAATCTCTATTTAAAAATAAGAATCTTAAAGAAAGTCTTCATACGCTACATGTGATGTTCCTATGTATTTTTATTACACTATTAGACTCATTCATATTGTGCAATTATAACCATCATATACACTCCAGCTAAAAGAGCTAGTATTTCTTTAATTGATTGATATAGTTTGTGTGAATTTTCTAGGAGTTCTGGAATGACTGACACTGTAGCAATGTAAATAAAGCCACCAGCCGTAAATGGTAAAATTAAGGAAGATACAAGACTTTCATTTGACCCTTGAAGATATATAGATAGTAAGGTTCCTGATACTGCACCAAACGCTGTTAATAACTGTAAAAACATCGCCTTTCGTCTTGAACATCCAGACTGAACAAGAATTGCAAAGTCTCCAATTTCATGAGGAATTTCATGCAGTAAAATTGTTACAGTAGTTATGAATCCAATATTATTTCCAGCGATGTATGAAGCTCCTATTGCTAGACCATCTGTAAAGTTATGTGTAAAATCAGCTGCTAAATTAAGGTAGCCAGCTATTTTGATATCTTCCTTTTTCTCCTTCCCTTTTCCCTTCTTATTTTTTTCATCACTCTTTTTCTTATCATTGCCATGTGAATGTCCATGCTCACCACTAAACAAACGAACAGTTTTTTCAACCACTAAAAATGTTATGATTCCTCCAAGGACTCCTAAGCCAACAGAGATGTCGTGAGGTCCATGTGCTTCATCAGGGTTAGCATGCGAGTGACTGTGGCTATGTCCTCCTTCACCATTATTAGGGACTAGAGCATGTGGAATTAAATGTAAGAAAGCATCTCCAAGGAGCCCTCCAGAAGCAAATGATAACAATACTTTCAATAGTGGTTGCTTTTCAATCGTACCATCAATAGGTATAAAAAATAGTATAAAGAAGGGAACCAAACTTATAAACACAGTAGAACCCAATGCTCTCATATACAAGTCATAGTTTGGTTCTGTAATCTTCTCTTCCTTTGTTTTGTATTGTTCATTGGCATTTTTTGAGTATTTATAAGCTGGCGAATCGTCATGTGAGTGAGAATGAGAATGTGCAACTGCTATTGCTGTAAAGATTATTACAAGAATGCAGGCTAACATAAGTTTCTTCTGAGAATACATTTCAAATGCTTTTGATTACAAGTCTTTAAATTATCACTTTGAACTCGCATTAGGTACTCGTCAGTCGTCTTTCTGTTCTTTTGTATTCACATTACAAATCATCGGCGTTTTGTTCTCTACAATACAAAAAAACTTTGATAAGCTACTCGCACGGCGTGCCTGCATAGAGCCTGCCTGCTTTTCTTTTGTTAGCGTGTTATTTCTTTGTCATAAGATGACTGTGACAATGACGTTTAGTTTGTGAAAAAACAGTTTAATTTGTAATAATTTGCGCGACTCTGGATACAAGCCAGTTTTTTCAAATGACTTCAAAAGAGATGAAGGCTAAGTAGTATAGTAAGTTAACAGTTAAGCATGACGAGAATTCACAAAAACTCTTAAAATTCTCGAGCTCCCAAAATCGATTGGTGAACGACTACTAATAAATTCTTAGTATATTCAAAGAAAGAAGTCACGTAATCTCTCTCATCTTTGTGTGTGCCGGTCGCACTCCATCCCTATGAATCGGAGATATATGGTCCTTTTTCTGGCATAAGTCTTATTTAAGGTATTCAAAACCTGAGCCTGAGAAAATTAATCCGTAGGTCGTGACTTGACCAGCTCCATTCTAAATAAGGGAAGATTTAAAATAAAATTCGTTTATTGATATACTCTTATGTATACATACTTCCGTAATTGCTTAAGTCTACAGCAAAGAGGATAAAATTGTCTACAGCATCGCTTGCTTGTGAATATTACTGTGATAAACCTCTTTACTGTAGACATATTATACGGCCTCTGTGGCGCAGCGGTAATGCGCTTGTCGTAACCCAAGTAATAATATACCTAAGTATGAAAATAAGTTTATTTGTTACCTCTTCACAGGTTATCTACTGATTTATTCTACTTGAAATATCAGGTTTGAATAATCGACAGTCTTGAGAAGGACAAAGTATTTCATCCCGGTAAAAACTATAGTTTTTTATAGTAGATTCGCGAAAAACCTGTATTCTTTTGTAGGTGGCGTTTAATTAGTTGCTTTTTGTAGGTTGTTCTAATTTCGTCATTGTTTTGTTAGATGGCGTTAAAATTAAATTCGTCGGGTTTTGTAAATGGTGCTTAATTCACGCGACCGAAGCTAGGTTGGCAGGTGGGTAAAAGCTAGGTTAATATTAAATACCTAAGTAACCTGTAAATTGTGTATAAAAATAATAAACCAATAAAAATAAAGTAAGTAAGGCAAGTTTCGAACTTACTTCGAGTTTTTAATCTGTGTAATTTGTTTCTTAAATGTATATATTTAATGAATAAATCACGCCTGTTTCCCCGAGGGGTAGGCAGAGACTACTCTTTCCACTTTACCACACGCAATCCTTATTTCGCTTCATCCATAATCATTACTCGTCGATTAAGGTACTCTTGACTCAGGTCAAGAGTCGACGAAAGGTCAGCCTTTCGGCAGGATGTCACTGATTTAATAACTGTGAAAAATTTCGTCAAAAATTACTAAGTTGATCAGCTAAATTCGCACATGTGTTGGTTGTACATAATAAGAACTGCGGTGAATCCTTTTGTTGACATAGTTATATATGTTCTATACGCGCGAAGTAGGATACAGAAGCAGGAAAACAAACTCTTTATATCATGTACAAGTAGTTATGTATTAAAACCAATACGTCATATTTATATTGCCATCAATATCTCTTTGGGTCTCAACAGTGCTTGATTGTCTTACAAGTTTGCGCATTGATGGTCTTCGTATATTCGGAACCTCTTGTGTTTCGTCATTTACGAGGGGAGCCTGAGTTAATTCCAGTTGATCTAAATTTTCATAGGAATCTGCATCTGAAATTTGTCTGCAAAAAGGAAAATGTCCCTAAAAAGGTAAATGCTATTTTATTATTACCATGTTATGTGTACGGATCAACACAATTTTTCTTGTGTGGATTCTAATCAGAACTTACAACTTACGAAGTTGTAAATTCTTAATTGAGTTTTTGTGGTTAGTGTGCTAGGTACTTAAGAAGTAAGTCTAAGTAAATTTAGTCTGAACTAGATTAAGGAACCGTTTTACTTATTTCTACTTTTTGCCGTGACCGTAACGAAGTACGCACCTCTGACCGTCGCAAACAAAACAGTCTGCGTAATTCCAATCCTTTCCAAACTCCTCTCCTTCTTCTGCTGTTTGTGGAAGCGGAGTGTGAAGAGTTTCTGGCAGACGAAGAGCAGTTAATCCTCCAACAACAGATACGGCGCCCATAACCACTAAGGGCAATACCAAATTGCTAGAACCCTAAAACACTCTATAAATGTAGTCTAGATATTTCATTAGGTACACGTCTAAAAAAATTGTTTTGTCTTAGGCATAGTTTGAAGTCCTTCGCTGTACGACCCTTTCCCACATATGAATTATATTTAGAATGTTGGTCGGACTACATCCTACAAATATGTAGTTATCGAATGGCTTTACCTTTTTTCTGACTTCCTTTTTAGCAAGCGAATCTGTTAATTTACGACGGTAAGTATGCATGCAGGTACCAGAGTTTTTTAAAATTACCATTTTACATTGCTTTTGTACTTTTAAAGGGTCAAGATACCATCTTAATACATTGTAATATACCTACTAGTATAAGTAAATAAAGATTGATCGAAGTTCTTATCTTACCAAATAATTAATAAAGGGTATTATAATCAAGCCCAAGCCGCCTATATATGCTGATGTACCAATTCCAACACCTCGTAATTCCGTCGGGTATAGTTCCCCAGCATAAGGATATATTATCAAAAAGGACGCCGATATAAAACATTTGGATATTAAATACAGGATAAGGGTTTCCGTTTGAGCATCTGGAAAAATGAAGCTTTTACTATAGTGAAAGAATATACAGTATCTATTACATTTAGAAAGCTAGAACACTATATATTTTGAATTTAAATACGTTTGGAAATTAGGTCACCGTACCTTCTGGTAATAAAACTGTTACTATACAGAATATTCCACTAATAACCATTGACAAACATAGGGGCCATCTTCTTCCCACTCGGTCCATAAGTATCCAACATACAATATAACTTGGTATTTCTACAGCTGACGATAGAAAAAAACTCATGTATTGGTTACTTCCAATAGCAGGACCGTAATAACTTAGCCCAACGTATACCATTTCTGATGCGCACCAATTTAGAGTTATTAAACAAGTCTTTAGCCTCATATTGGGTGTTCTACACAAAGCAAACACACTTGCAGTTTCGGCTTCTTTGAAACCTCTTCTTTTCTGTTCCAATACTTGTTTTTGAAGCTTCGTAGTAAATTCTTCAGGTAATTCTTTTCCATTTACTCTCGCAATGTTTTTCAGGATTTTGTTAGCTTCTTCTAAGCGTTCTCTCATCAACAACCATCTCGGCGATTCGGGTAAAACAAACCAATATGCATAATAAAATAAAAACGGTACTGAAGTGGCCAGTGCGAGTGACCTCCACTCTCTTAGTAAATACGTGATACCAGATAACATAATTAAACCTAGAGTGTAAAATACACATGTCATTACTGTTACAAATGATCTGTAGTTAGGACCTGCAAGCTCCAGCGCTGAAAGAACAAAACAATATTTAATATGTGCGAGAAGTTGAAGTTATTTAAAAAAAAATCGTAACAAAAATTGAAACTCACATATAATAAAAGGTATCTGGTACACGGCGGGAATGGTAAGTCCTACTATCATTCTGGCTAAAACCCAAACCCAATATTCGTGTGCAAATGCAGTCATTATACTTCCTACAAGTAATGTAGTAAGACAGGCGAAAAATGATTTTTTACGACCAATGCGGTCATTTAGAAGTCCAAACGCATAAACTCCAATCGGTCCGCCGACATTAAGAGCTACTAATCCGAGGGTGGGGTATACATCATATTCGCAGACTAAATCGAACTGTGGAATTAAAAATAAATTTTTAAATAGGTAAACAACCGACAATAGGATAAGACTGCTACACAATGCTACAAAAAACAACAATGCCTACGACATTTCATAGCATCTGCGTAGCAGATAAATGTTGTAGGCATCGCAGGCTGAAATATGAAATTAAAACAATCGATAATATAAAATTTAGTCGCGTGGTTCCCAACACTAATACAAAAATGGATAGGACCAATCCATTACTTTCCTGTATACGTCGTAAAAGGCGACTAAAAGATAGGCTTATAGACTTGGTATTCTTTTCAGGCGATGGGCTAGCAACCTGTATTTGAATTTCAATTATATCATTAACCCATACAGCTGAGCGTGGCCTATCAGTCTTTTCAAGATTTTTGGTTCTGTCTATTTATTATGTATATATAGTCACTTCTATATACCTTGCGGGGTACATAAGTATGCAAGTAGACAATAGATTTTATTATATAAAACTAAATTTTGTTATATAAAATTTAGATAAATACTTTTTATTTCGGTGTGGTTACCGTTTGCGAAGGTCACGTATTTCCTTTTTTTCGAAAAGTCATGTATATTACAATTACGACCTTAAAAGCAGAATATTATTAGATATATCATAATGATAATGACAATATAATGAAAAATAATAAGGAAGAAATTTTTCAGTTTTCTCTAGGTACTTTTCCCTAAATACTGAGGTTTAGGTTTTATATTTGCAAATGAAAATTTGAATTTGAATTTAGTATGAAAATAACTTACATCGATGACCACAGATGAGGTCACTTCAGATGTATCGTATTCATACCCATCCCAACAGGGTTCTTGTGGCCAGGTAGAGTTAGGTTCCAGTGACCCAATGTTTTGTATAAAAGTCCATTTCATTGCATATCGAACACATTTCTCATACGTGGAATTGTCATCCACCTTAAAGAAAAAGAAGAAATTGTCACATCTTCTACTTAAAAAATTATAATATTTTTATCTCACATTCGAAGTACCTAAAAAGAATGTAATAGATACTTATTTCTGTGCACCAAACTTGTATATAAAAATAATAATTATACCTTCAGTGGTATAGCGAGCGCCTTGCGTTCAGCTTGCGTCATGTTCTGTAATTCTGGGACCTTGCACCAGTGATCGGGTACGTCTGTCATGAACAGCTGGTTGAAGGCGCAGAATCCACAGGGCAGGCATGCTGGCAAACACACAAGCCAAAGTAAAAGCTTTTGGTATAGCCCAAATTCCCCAATTTTAGGTAAGACGTCGTCCAGGTCGATGGCCTCTCCATTTGGGGTTTCCTCCTAAAATGTAGATTTAATTAACTATTGCCTGATTTCATCGAGATTATAGTATTACGTTTAGATTTACTTATTATGAATCTTATTCATGAGGAAGAAGTGTGTAATAGTAGTGTATTAGTTGAAAATGACAGTAAACATCCGCGCATGTAGATACTAGAACTTATAATTTAATCGAAAACTTTTCTTTAGCAATGCGAATTCTGCTAGAAAATCTAGTTGCAATAACATGTTCTTACCTAATTAAATAATTTAAACTAATATTAATTATTTTATAATAAAAAAAAAAAACTATTCTAAATTACAAGCCAAAAACATTATTGTTTAAATTTTGACCCCTAGGAAGGGTTCCCATCACGCAGGCAGCATTCCCGCGCTGTATTGCAATAGCAATACGCTGCGCAAGAAAGCTGCCCGCGCGAGGGTCTCCTGTTGCCTCCCTCAGGCGTTTGCTGAGCGGACTTATAATTTATTTTATCCTTAAGATTTGTTTTAAACTCGGATAGGTGTCCTATCCGAGTTTAAAACAAATCTTAAGGAAATTAAAATGAGCGATATTGAAGATGGATGGAAGGAATTTAAAGAAAGAATTGTGAAAGTAGCTGTTGAAGTGTGTGGTGTAAGTAGAAGAAGGAAAGGAAAAAATCACAAAAATGCGTGGATGAGTAAAGATGTGCAAGAACTTGTGCGATTAAAGAAGAAAGCATGGCTGGATTTGTTAGCAGCAAAAGCTAACTTAAGAATGCAAGAGGTTATAGATGAAGATGTGAATGAAGCACGTAAGGAATATAAGAAAATGAAAGATTTGGTTAAGAAAGCTGTGATTAGAAAGAAAGAAGAGTATAAAGAGGATTTTGATAAAAGGCTATCAGAAGACTTTCAGTCAAATCTGAAAGTATTCTGGAAATCCGTAAGGTCAGCCCGAGGAAATACTATAACCAGAGAGCTGACTAGGATCAGATGCCAGGATGGTAGCGTTGTGAAAGGAGAAGAATGTGTACTAAAGATATGGAAGGACTATTTTGAAAGTTTATTTGAAAAAAAGGAAGGAAATAAGAAAGATTTCTGCTATAGCGAAGAAAAAGAGAATGAGATGGAAGGCGAAATTGAAATGTTCGAAATTGTGGAAGCACTTAAGAGTATGAAAGCGGGAAAGGCTGCTGGGTGTGATAGAGTGTCGGTCGAGATGCTTAAAGCAGGAAAAGGCGTAGTAGCTAGTCAGTTGTACTGCCTTTTCAATTTGTGTTGGAGAAGCGGCCGAGTACCAAAAGATTGGTGTAAGGCTGTTATCGTGCCACTTTACAAAGGAAAAGGGTCACAGCTGGACTGCAAAAATTATCGTGGTATAAGCCTGCTTAGCGTCGTCGGCAAATTGTATGCTAAGGTATTGATTAATAGAGTCAGGAATGAAACTGATGACAAAATATGGGATGCTCAAGCGGGATTTCGAAAGGGAATGGGATGTACTGATCAGGTCTTTTCCTTGCGGTGCATAGCCGAAAAGTTTTTGGCCAAGAGTCAAAAAGTCTATTGCACATTCGTAGATCTGGAAAAGGCCTATGACAGAGTTGAGAGGAATGAATTGTGGTCAGCACTTTCTATGCATGGGGTGAGCAGTCTCTTAATACGAGCACTGAAATCCTTATATGAGGATTCGAGTGCTTGTGTCAGGATAAACGGAGCGCACACTGAGTGGTTTAAGATTGAGAAAGGCGTTAGGCAAGGATGTGTTGCGTCACCGTGGCTGTTCAACCTATTTATGGATAGCTGTTTGACAGATTTGAAAGAGTCTAAAAGTGGATTAAGGATGAATGAGTTACTCGTCAAATGTCTGCTCTATGCCGACGATCAGGTTATACTGGCGTCATCAGCGGAGGAGTTACAGGAGATGGTAAACTGTATGCATGAAGCTTTAAAAGAGAAAGGAATGAAAGTGAACGTAAGTAAAACTAAAACACTGGTTTTTGAAATGGAGAAAGAAATGACAGCATGTAATATTTTGATTGGAGGAGAAAAAGTGGAGCAAGTGAAAGAGTTTGTATATCTAGGATCAAAGTTTACATCAGATGGCAAGTATGATAGTGATATTGAAAGGAGAGTGAACGCGGGGAACATGGTGAATGGAGCTTTGCATGCCTTTATGAGCAGTCAGAAACTATCCAAAAAGGCTCGACTGGCTGTGCACAGGGGCGTGTTGGTCCCGACATTAATGTATGGGAGTGAAAGTTGGGTATGGCAAAAGAAGCATGAAAGCAGAATAAATGCAGTGGAAATGAGAACGTTAAGGAGTATGATGGGTGTGAAATTGAGTGACAGGATAAGGAACAGCGTGATAAGGGAATGTTGTGATATGAAAGAAGATGTAGTTACAGGAATAGAAAAGGGTATGTTAAGATGGTTCGGTCATGTGGAGAGGATGAATGAAAGCAGGTTGACTAAGCAGATATACAAGGAGAGTGTGGAGGGAAAGGTCGGAGTGGGAAGACCTAGACGAACGTATCTTGATCAAATTAAGGACGTCCTGGTAAAGGGTCAGGTCAAAAGTACCCGAAACCGCCGAGCTTGTATGAAGAGAGTTATGAATGTGGACGAAGCGAAAGAAGTATGCAGAGATCGTGGCAAGTGGAAAGAGGTAGTCTCTGCCTACCCCTCCGGGAAAGAGGCGTGATTTTATGTATGTATGTATGTATTAAAATATCCAATAAAAGAAAATATTTTCTTTTAATTTTAATGTTTGATAAACACTGTATTAACTTTGTTGGTAACGCTTACCGATATTTTTTGTTGAGAACCGTAGCTGGAGAGGTTTTTCGAATCTTTCGTCATCAAACTGAATTTCTCTTTGTTTTTCTTTCATAACACTAACATCACAGTAAAATGTGGGTGTCACAAGCCTTGTCTCTTCACGTCTAAAGGTTATTAAGCGGTTTAGAGTTTCAAGAAGCCCTATGATATTAATCTAATTAATTGATACCTTTACTACAAATACCTGTATTGGGGAAACGTATAACGTTGAATTAGGTAAGTGACAGTGTATATGTATGTCGCAGAGAAATGAGGATATCAGAGATTTCACGAAATCCCTAGGTATACCACGAAATCACGGAAGATGGTGAATATCCCTATTTAATACATCTTCTTACTAAAAACTATAAGTGATATGACAAAATACTATTTCAATCTAGTGATATATCATTTCACTCATCTTAATCTAGTGAAATAAAGAATGAAAAAGGTTCGTGCTAAGTCCTTTTAAAAGTACTTACATAATTATTAACCTAACCTAACCTTTTTTTTTACGTGTGGAAAGACCTTCGTCTACCCGGCCGGGTAAGGGAAGCCGGACGGGTTATGTGGGGCTTGAACCCACTAATACCACACGGTGCCATCGCCTACCGCTTCGTTGCCAGGAGCCTGTCATCGCTCATATTCTTGACGCGGCGGCCGCTTCCACGGCGGCTTCCTTCCGCTCCCACTTGTGTCCGTTTGGGTAGAGAGAGGTAGAGAGATACATTGGACGATTTTTACAGGGAGGTATCCGTTTCTCTGACATTTCACTAGATTAAATTTAGTGAAACGACATTTCACTGACTATTTTAGAAAGAAGGCGTCGTAATTAAGAATATTTCACATATGCCGTGATTTCGTGATATCCCTAGGGATTTCGAGAAATCTCTGGTTACTTCATTTTCCTGCGACATGTAACGAGTATAAGGAGTAAATCAAATTCAATTTAGTTTTGTTAAAATATTTTATTTTGTGAAACGTAGATAAAATTGATACAAGTAGGGGAGCGGGGGGCTAGTTGTAACAATTTTTTGTTTTTTGGCTATAAACGCTTACTTGTTTGGTATTTAGGAAATCTAACAGTACTATTCTAATGAAAAACTATTCAACTAATGATTCCAAGTAAAATTTTAATCAATCCTGTAAAGACTTCTTGTAGAAACGGCTTTAAAAAAAAACTGACGAGTGTTACAACTTACCCCGCGATAGGGGCTAGTTGTAACAGGCTTGGGGTAAATTGTAACGTTAGGAATTAAAAACTAGTTTCATATTTTATAACGATTTATATTGGCATAAAAACATAACCCACACTTCTCTAAACCTATTTGGTTCAGACTTTTAAGTTAAATTATTATTTCAACAGAAAAATATTCCAAAAATGATTTCTTACTACAACCATAATAATCTTAACTACTTCAGTAATCTGAATTTTGATTCATTTAGCGTATTTAGCATTATAAATCTTCGGCATGTTATAACAAACTTAAACTGCTTAGCTTTATTCTTAATCTAATAGAAAATATTAAAAAAATTACAAAAACATGTTCTTTCTTAAGTAAGTAATCAGCCTTTTGATTGACGTAGGTAAAATATGAAATCTATGGTCTTATTTTAGATGGGGAGAACATGTAAGCAAGTACTCAGCTATTTTAGCTTCTTCTTCCTCTTTAAAACCAATCTGGGTTTGATATAGCCGACCGATAAAGATTGGTTACTCTTCTTCTTTTTCACAAATCTATATAGCGATACATGACATAAATTTAAACGTTTTCCAGCTTTTCGTACACTGGTTTTATTTTTCAATACTCCAGCAGAAGCCAATTCGTAAACATCTTGGTTTTGGGAAGCACCTTCAGTTTTTCTTTTGTTGTTTCTCATCCTGAAATAGATAGAACCAATGAAGTTCAACAAAAAAGTATTCAAAACATGAAAATAATAACTTGTTACAACTTGCCCCGTAAAAGGGTTACAACATACCCCACGGCAAGGTTTTTTGAAATAAAATCTATTTAAAAAAATGTCGCTTACTTGAAATGTAATTACAATTACTATGATCACACTAAACAAATGATAAATGTATCTGTATAAATCAACAACTGCTAAACAATTGTATGTCTACGATAATCAATATTGTACAAACAAAAAAAAATACATTACCAGGCTTCATCGGAGCGCCTGCACAGCACCGCTTCCTGCGCCGTCTGGTGGGATACTGATTGCACTTTTATGATAGAATGGGTATTAAATAGGAGGTAAAGTTAGAAATCAAGCGTATATTCTTTCATTATGTAGGTAAAAAATCCATGTTACTACTTACCCCTGTTACATCTAGCCCCTCGCTCCCCTAATTAAAATTCTTAGAGATAAAAACTTATAATTTTTACATAATAATAATGAAACTGTGAAAATTGTCTTACAAACGTTTATATATAAATTTTTTAGCCATTCAAAGAATGCTCATCTTCCCACAACTTTCGTTGTAACTTATCAACAGTCTCATCCGCACGCTTTCCATGCCAATATTGATATAGTAAATAACTTCCATAGATTTGTTATTTATACAAACTTATTTTTCTTCGATTACTAGAGAATTGACGTCATAGGTATAAAAAGAAGCATACATTTGTATAAAAACTGGGGTAATTTTCATTAAAAAGATTGAATACGTACTTGACTTAAATTTTTTACAGTATAAGAAAATAAAGCATATGCTTTTCTATGTCAGGCCTACAACAAGCGAATCAAGTAGGCTATTCTACAGTTTATGTGTATATAAGTATTTTTGTAAAGATGTTTAAATTCATCTATGTACATTTTTAAAATATCTATTCATATCCTATCATACTTTGTGCTATAATATCACTCCAGAATACGCAGCTTTGAACTAATGGAAAGAATTTGCTGCTACTAAAGAATTTTTTATTTATTTTCTCTGTACTTTTTTCACTGTATTCAATGGGATCTCTTTTAAACTTTTTTAGTTTTTTAAACGTTTTTTCAAACTTTTTCTAGTATCATAAAGAGGTAAAATTGAAAAGAAATATAGACAAAGATAGAATGGGATTGATAACATACTTTTCGTTAAAGCAAGATGATGGTCGAGACTGGTTGACAGTCTGTGGTCAGCCGGTGTCGAACATCAGCGTTTATTCTGTCTCGTAAATGATATTAGGCTCGAGTCTTTGAACTGGCGAATAATTAAAGATATAAAGAATCATTTCAAAGGCATAATAAACCTTTAATTTTTAGGTTCCTAAACAACTCGTGCTTCTCACACTCGGAGGCTCAGTGTTCACAAAATATCACTCTCGCATCACGAAATTAAAAAAGTTCGGCAGGTGAAGTAAAATGAATTTTCACTTGAAATCTTGTCATACTTTGCACACTTACACAACGTCAAAGTAAAGTACACTAGCAAACCGAAGTCTTCACCGTCCTTAGCGTCAAATAAATACGATTTTGTTTAAATTAAAATGGTAACTCGTTATGAAAAAGGGTCATATATTAAAACGTAACGTTAACATTTTTCACATCAAACTTGGCTATGTCTCATACAAATATTTACAATATTTGAATGCATTGTGTCGAGGGGTGGAGGCGCGCGCGCCGGTCGCCGGCGCTACGTCAGCAGCTTGAAGAACATGATGCCCAGCGAGATGTTGATGAAAAGCACCAGGATCACTAGCTGTTGCCGGGAGAACCAGTCCTGCAACCGGAGATAACAAATATCTTTACATTTGTCCTTTTTTATTTGTGTCTGAAACTGTTATAAGACAGTCTGGATTTGGCTAACCGGGGTTTTCATCTTTTAACGAATCATCGACAGAAAATATAAGGATGTAAAATTATGTTTACAACTTTTTAGGCTCTTGTTGTTTATTATACATGGAACAATGCAGTACCTAATTTGTGTTGCTCATTATCATTTCAGAAAATGCCGGATACTGAATAAGTATATTTATATACAGATTTGTCTTCATGTTTGTATTCTAGAAATGCATTGCAATAATTCCTTATTGGACAGGTAGGTAGCATTAAGATTACATTTCGGTCATCTAAATAATCCATCTTTATATGTACATCCCAAGATATATATAACACTTGAAGCGAAAGGTGTACAAAACCGTTATTTGTACAGTGCAAAAAAAATATAAAGACGATGCAAAATTGAGGATTTCAGTATATTTTGCTTGGTTTCGAGTTTATACAAAATTCTGTTCCGTAATTGAATCGTGAATCGTTTTACTTTTACCAGGTTGACTTTGTAGATACATTAATATATAATTCTTAGCTACAGGCACTTGAAATGTTCACAGAGATAAATTATAAACTGTAGTTTATATTTAACTAGCGACCCGCCCCGGCTTCGCACGGGTGCAAAATTATAAATGTTATTATACATAAAAACCTTCCTCTTGAATCACTCTACCTGTTACAAAAAACCGCATCAAAATCCGTTGCGTAATTTTAAAGATTTAAGCATACAGACAAACAGACTAAAATAGCGACTTTGTTTTATACTATGTAGTAAGTGATAAAAAACAAATAATTGTGAAATAAGATTTGGACAATTTAGTTTCGTACCATAGAAATGAATTATTCGTAGCACGTCAGTACACCTGTGCTACGAACTGGCTACGATCTTTGTATAAAAGATTTTCAACTTTATGGTAGCGGAGAATATGGTTTGTGCTAAATAAGATTTTTTTTTGTAATGGATCCTTCAATATCTTAAGTGAGTTATATTGTGGTGCAGTTTTAAGAAAAAGTTTTTTATTACTTCTTCTTTGTAAATATAAACCATGTAAATTTGTGCATTCGGTCAACCCGTCTAGATAAATAATGTAGGACGAGTGAACTTAATAGCTAAAATTTATGTAAGGAGCTGCCCAATATATTACACACAGTACTTAGATACCTTCATGTAGATACCTCGCGTATCAACGCAGCATCAATTTCTTCACTTGGGCCCCGCAGTTGACATTGTTATATGAAGAGTGTCTTACCTTTACTTGCGGACTGACTAAATAGAGCAATGGGTTTGCTCTTAATTTCTCCGTTTCCTCATGCATTCTGCGTACTTCTTCGCGGCGAGCCGAGCCCAGCGCCGACACCTCCTCACGAGACATCGCGTCGTTCGCACGTGGCATCCCCGCCACGTCCGGTAACGATTTCTTCCGCTGAAGCGTTTGTGGAGTGCTCAGCATCTGTGGACGTGGACACGAACAAAATTTTTTCTAACTCCAATGTTGTAAACAAACCTGACGAATGACGATGATGTGGAAAATGGTTTGAATTTTTGATGATGAATGTTAAATATTGTATCTGCGATACAATATTAAATAAAATTTTATGTACAATACATCGCATTCATGTTTGTATTGTGGGATCTCTTTTGTTAACGCACAATTAGCCACATGGTAATTTAATAAACTGTAACAGTACAGTTGTTATCTGCTGAGTTAACTAATTACCTCAACTGGAGGCACATTTATCCAGCTTTCAGACGCTCTCCGAGCGAGAATCGCCGGCGAACACATGAGATCTTCCTCATCTTCGTCCTCACCTTGATACCACATTTTGATTAATTTTATCTCATTTAGTAAAAAATCTTTGTCAATATTTTGAAAACTTTTTAGTTTTATAATGGATACGAATGTTTATTACATCATTAAACTGTTCAATGTTATCTTTGAGTAGATTATAATTGAATACATGGATATTTTTTACATAAATAGACACAATTTTGTAATTTCATAACAATTATGGGGAAGTCGATCGAATAATTAGCGATTTTAAGTTAAATATAGAGAAGAGGTGATACGCGGAAAGCGGCACCGAGTGACTGTCTCGATTTAGAAATAGAACGGGCTGCTCCCGCCGCGCCCGCGCCGCCGCCTACGTAACGCGCCGCGGCATGCCACTACTCCATCTGTCGCGCCCGCGCCGCCCAATGAGCTATACTACTATGAAATTTATTACACGAAAGCCGGTTGATATAACGATATCTATGATAATATAATACTTAAATTAATTTTTAAAAATTACGGCTTGACAACAAATGGGCATAGCGGAAATAGTGTATGTATGCAGAAAACTAAAAATGGTATCAGAGGCGTAACAAATTATTAAGAAAAGGAATCTCTATCTGTATGGTATTGACTATTATGACAGTAATTATTTTACATTACATTGAAAATTTTAGGCAGATAGGAATCTGCCTAAAATTTTCAATGTAATATCAAGGATGATATAATAGCAAATTATTATGGTGCTATTGCATTGTCTACCAATTTTTTTTATTAATCTTCTTTCGATAGATAATTTTATCGCTCCATTGGCTGGAACATTATATTGAGTATAATATCTTTATCAATTGAAATGAGAAATGAAATCAATTGAAGTAAAAAACTTACCTTGATTAATAATTCTGGATAACTAGTTGCAAGCCTGTAAGATGGCAGTAGCGCCAGTTGATGATTGATTGATTAAATATTAAAATACATCGAAAAAAATACCTACCTTATTTAATTAGGCATCTAAATTAACTATATAAAAACTTTGTGAAAATTTCAAGTGCGTAGCTATTGGCATTTTGTATAAAAATTGGAACCCATTTTGAGAGATCCGCAGTCAACAAGAAGATAAATAAAAAAAAAACATTAAAGTAGCACGAACGACACGAATTGCTAGATTACCAAAAACATGTACTAACAAGATACAAAGCAAGAAAGTTAGGACAAAGATGAGAATGTCATAGAAAAGATTTTAACTTTTCTATAATAGAGAGTTAGAGTATTAACCTCTTATCTCGTCATGTGTTTTCTTCTGTGGCAGCTTTCGCTATGCAGTCACAAAATGCTGGAATAATATACCGCTTCCAATCAGAAATTTAAAATCCGCTAAGACATTTTTACTAAATTCCCAACTTGAAAACAAACAACATACTGTACTGTATTATTAACCTCTTGGATGTCACGGGTCTATACACTCCGGATTTTTTAAAGGCTTTTGTGGGGATATAATTCAAACACGTAGAGGCCCTTTGGAGAAGTTGATGTTACTCGTATGTTCTCCTGCCAAAGCCTGTTCCCGCGTATATTCAATAGACGATATGTCCATGAACAGGTCTAGGCAGGAGGTGAAGCTATTAAAAAAAGGAAAAAATTGACGGGTTATGGAGTTGACCTTATTAACCTTATTGTTATCTATTGTTCCAAGCGATCAGTTGTTTTTATTTTTATATAAAGTCATTTAAATATTTTATAACACGAAGAGAGCGTTGAATTTTTCTTGTTTTGTCATTTTAAGTAGAGCCATCTGCTAGTATTGATACTTATCGGTTTCCCGCCAGACAGTTTATCCCTCCAGACCTTTTATCTGTCCTCTCATTGGTCAACTGGAAGTGATCTTTTGAAACACGTTGCACCCTTGTAGGTACTTAAGCAGGTTAGTAACTGTATACTGCCATCTGTTACCCTTAAAAATATAGTTGTGTAAAATAACCTACGGGTAATAGCAAAAGAAATTCATTATTACATCTAATATTCATTTTGCTTTTTCCTCTGATGGCTATAGATTTCTTTGAAAATAGAAATAGATATATTCTTCAATTAAATATCACCATTGTTTTATTTTACTGTATAAAAGTTAATAAAGCAATAGGCCATAGTCGGTCGACGTCCAGCACTTCTTTTGAATTTGAATTGGGGAAATCAATGTTATTTTGAAATTAATTTTAGTTATGATTAGTTTAATCAAAATCCGTTGAGTAGGCATTGCGTTAGATTGTGCCAATTAAAGTACCTAACAAATTAAAATAGTGGCCTTGTAACAAATTTTCCTTTTCTTTAAATTATTGCGTATAATATATGTATATGTGTTACATGTTTTTTACTTATTTTTTTAACTTGTCTCTAAGTTACTTATTTATTTTTTTAAAACTTTATTGAGCCTTAAAAGTAATTACAATAGGTGAACTTAATGCTAATAGTATTCCCTGCCAGTCAACTTTTAGAAAATAGTAAACTGATAAATAACCAGGTACTTTTATGGTACCTACATTTGTAGATGTATATTGTCATATTTTTAATATGTTCTTTGTATTTTGTACCAAATAAACAATTTTTCTTTCTTTCTTTCTGTCAGGTGTCAATTAAACAAATGTTATATATAGGTAGATGCATATAATTGAGATATAACTACAACCCCAAGACAAATTTCTTGTAACCGAAATGACATTCGGCATGTAAAAATAATCTAAAGCAATCTAAGTAGAAAGAAAAAGTTAATAAGATCTGAATTCTTGTAAATTCCGTAGAACGAGGAAACGAAATTTCGCATAAATTAATTGGCAGGTTAAAAGATGTTATTATTAAAAAAGTTCTTACCTTTCGTCCCCCACCTCCTCCTATAGGTGCGGGAGGCGGCGCTGCTATATTTGGTGCCACGAATAAACTCTCCGTTCTCTTTGGTTGGTAAGGCGAAGGAGAAATTTCTTGTCCAAGATTTCTTTTACGCAACAGTGATTCTTCGAACGGCTGGTTTTCTCGGGAACTGGCTCTGGATATAGAGCCTCGGCCTGACGTTAAATGCCCGTTTCCTGCTGGTGTGGCTGCTCGCGAAGCTGGCCGGGACACCGAAGCGGGTGGTGGCGCCACTGAACCAGCGCGTGAGCCTCCACTGGGCGCAGTAGCCTCCACTGAGGGTTGTCTAGAACGCCGACCATAACGATCTACACTTCCGTCTCGACTAGGTGGCCTTTTGTAATGATCAAAATAATCAATAGACGGTCTTTGACCTGGAGCCCGCATTACTCCATTTATTTCTTGTTCTGTTTGGCCTGTCTGTCTATACTGTTGTTGGTCCACAGGTGCTTGACGATACATCTGTTGATCTGGACCTTGTCTATATCCTTGTTGGTCGAGAGTTTGTCGATATCCATGGTTATCAATAGTTTGCCTATAAGCTTGTGAATCAGGAGCCACAGCTTGTCTATCAAGAGGTCCTTCGGAATGCACAGTTCCACTTCTAAATTCATTTCGCCCATATGTAACGGCAGCCGGGTCTACGTATGTAGTCTCTTGAGATCCGCTTGTGGGTTGAGCTAGTATGCTTTGTCTTCTTGGGCCAATTTGAGAGTTCCATTCTTGAGTTGGTCTTTGGTTAGGTATTTGTCTGTTCACTGCAGATAGTCTGCGGCCTTGATTAACGTATTGTTGACTACTTTGATCCATAGGTGGTTGTTGTAAACCCTCTTGTCTATTAAGACGATATGAAGAAGGTTGAGGTTGAAGACCACCTTGTGCTGTTGTGCCATAAGTATTTATTTGCTCATTCGGCATGTATGGCTTTTGATTATCAGGTATTTGCTGTGTATTCGGCGTTGACCAGCTATCCTGAGTTTGACTTTGATTGGGTCCATAATTATATGAATCATATGAAGGTCCAAGTGTTCTATTATCCGTAGTATAATTAGTATTATTACCAAGCCTTGGGTCTATAGATTGCACGGGTTTGGGATATGGTGCATTAGGATATTGTGCCGAAGGTCGCCGAGAAGGTACAGCGTTTGGAACTCTATTCTGAGGAAGTTGGGGATGTGTCGGAGGGATATGATTTGGAATGCTCTTCCCATCCAAGATCTTGTCAGATTCTTGTGATACGGGTGTATTTACTTGTACGTCGAAATTCTTTTGTCTATATCGTTCCCTTAATCCTATTCTGTCAAAACCGGGATGCTTAAAGTCAGGTGCGAATTGCTTCGCAGTCATTTGTGCATTATCACAGTCGTCTTTTGCTTGGTCCGCTGCTTCGTCAGCTTGTTCAGCTTTGCCTCGAGCAGTAGCAGTTCTGAAAAATAAGTTAAAAATTATTTTAGTTGCATAGCAATGACAGAAGGTCATATACATACATACATACGAGTATGAAATCATGGCCTTTACCTGAAGGGACATAGGGTACGTAAGAATTTTCAAGGTTTCTTTGCTTTGATGATTTTATTTCTATATGCATTTTATTAATGTTTTGTTTATATTCCATCATAAATATTCATTATTACCGCTAAATCAACTTTTCGAAAATACTTGATTTATAGTTTTATTTATTGGTTTGGTAATTCTGTCAGTTAGTCTCATAGTCAGTGTGACTATAAATTATATGCAGATAGGCTCTATATCCCTTACGGGCTAGACTGAGCATATAGTTGGAAGACTCAAAGTATTGCTAGCTTAGCTGCTTATAAGAAAAATCCTATTTTAAACACTTTCTTCTGGTTGAATTTTTATATTTTTAATGAAATTATTTATTTGACCCAGGCAGCAGAGTTATGGAAGAGCGTGTTATACACGTAATCTAGTTTATAGGTACATAAATTTTGTGAGGGATGTGATGAGAAAACCAAAAATAATAAAATAAGGCTACGGATTATGCGACACACAAGAACAAATAGCTACGAGTTCCAAATCAGTTCACAAATGGATGAAATAAACAGATATATATGTAGGGCAAGGAAAAGAAGGCAATTTGAACGTAAAATAGAAATGTGGACGTAAAATAATACAATTCATTTCTCATTAAGAATACTACGATAGTTTATAAACTTTCTAGGAAATTAATTAAGTTGCTGCTCTTTTTATTTCTGGTGACATATAAACTTACATACTTATATATAAATATATATTGAGTTTGCTTAATGTTATTTAAAATGTTGCTTAAAATTATTTGTTTAATGCTTTCTTTTATGCTGATATTTTTTAAGCTAAACCGTGGTTTCTGGCACTTTGGAATAGGATTACTCATATCTTTCCCATTGATAACGTAAAAGGCGACTAAGGGATAGGCTTATGAACTTGGCATTCTTTTTTAGGCGATGGGCTAACAACCTGTCATTTGAATCTCGGTTTTATCATTAAGCCATACAGCTGAGCGTGGCCTTCTAGTCTTTTCAAAACTGTTGGCTCTGTTAACCCCGTAAAAAAATTATCATATGTATGTATGGTTTAAAAAGCTAGTCATATGAAGCTCTCTTAAAGCATGATCAATGAAGTAATAGTATCCAACATATCACTTACCTAGATATAGCAATATCGGCCTTTTGCATTGCTATTTTCGAAGCGCGCTGTGCTGCGTTCACTGCCGAGTCAACCCGTTCTCGGAATTTCGCTGAGCGCATAAGGAACATATGTTTGCGCTTCTGGCTTGTGATTAGCACATTATTCTTGTATTTGCCCTCCTCTCGTGTGCCGTCTCGAAATGTAGTTACGCCGTAACCATACTTTCTGTTTGCGAACCATTCGCCTTCGTACCGAAGACCATCGCTACGCTCGCTGACACCGAATCCTGTGCGCTTGTCGTTCTTCCACTCACCCATGTAGGTTTCAGTTACACTGGCGTCTAAATGTTCATCCTGGAATAAGTAATAAGTAAACAAAGATTTTCTTACCATATTGTTCATGACTTTACATTAAAAATCAATGTAGATTTTGCAGTGTAAAGCATTATTTTTAATTTTTTTAACTTTATAATACTGGCAGGTCTTAACTGACAATTAAGATTATGTTTAAATAATATAATGTATACTTCTTTATGAAGTCTTTCGTTTATAATTTTCATAAAAATCTTTTTTATCTGTTATTTTATGGTAACGATATGGTGATAATATGGTGACGGCAAACATTGTGAGAAGTCTGCACATTTAGGTAAGGTGAATGTCTAATTTTACTTTTATAAAAAAAACCTGGGATATGTGTTTATACGAAGATGATCACGGAAGCGGGACGGTACCCCTTGTAAATTGATATTCCTACTCCTGTCCTGAATTGTACATATAGATGATCTCTTTGAATCTAAATTCATATTTTTAGCTGGGTAATATAATGACACTAGTCGGTAGTCCAAACCTAACGTTAATTATAGTATGGCCACGGTTAATTTCACAAATAAATAAATAAAAATTATGTTGTTTGGTTTTGGATGACGAACGACGCTCTCTAGCGACGACATGTTAATGTCAATGTAAAAACTATACTTTCTAAAACAAAGCTAGTATTTGATTTGTATGACGGCGGAGGGTGCTCTCTTCCGAGGGCATCCAGGAGAGCCATAGTCGCTGGAGCCACTCAATCTGACTAAGCCGGTGGCTAAATCAGCTAGCCAGTAGCATGTTTATAGCAAGGCGGAAACTGACCTCTACGACAAAGCTAGCGTTGGAGTTCGTCTGCAGCGAGGCGTGCGTCACGGCTGAGTGTGCACTCTCTACCGAGGACACCCAGGAGGAGCCCGAGCCGCCGGAGCCGCCCGAACGGACGGAGCCGGTGCCACGCTTGTCCAACTCGCCTGCACTGCGCTGCTTGCGCAATTTCTGTCGAAACAAAAAAATATACTCGATTATTATCTGTATTATTTCGATTGTATTATTGATTGGCTTCTTATTTCATTGATCCGCTTACGTTAAACTTGAATATTAATTTTTCCCATGAGAATTTGTAGAAAAATGAGCCTGTTTCAAACTTATGTAGTTTTTGTCTGTCTCTTTGCCAAATATTTAACATCAAAAACAAACACAAAACAAAAATATATTTTTTTATATCATATTGTGTGGAAGTATGGATATACTCGTATATCCCTATGTTATTACAATTTATGGATATAAAATTCAGATTAAATCCCGCGATAGAAGGTGATAGTAGAAAACATCGTAGAGAATCAGTCTGGCCAGAATAAGCACCCATACGATTGAATGTTATAATTTAATGTGGTCTGATTCACAGATTGCAGTCGCTCTTCTATTAAAACAATGTATTCTCTCGTCCACATTCTATTCTAAGTTTAATTAATATTGTGAAGTTGACGTTGTTGAAGAAAATGCTGTAGTGTAGTTTGTTACCGCTTCTTCTGCACTGACGCCTTGGAAGCGAACTTAGTTTTTAAGTAATTTATTTGACGTCAACCAATGTTGTTAAACCATACGTTTTGACAATTATTAAGCGATATATAGTATCCTATAGTAATGAATAAAAATTTTGAATGTTGAATTTTTTTGAATTTTAAACGGGAGGCATAAGGTCAGTGATGATGGTAATATATACTTAAATAATACTTGACAATATGATATATTTGACAATAAGATTTTACAAGGGAAACAATCCTTGCTAGCTTGCTGGATTTGCAACTTCAGTCGCGGGACTATGAGAAATTTAATTCGCCTTATTTGGTACCATGTAAAATACATTTGCTTTGATGTCCAAAGAATTATTTAAAGAAATTGAGTAAGCTTTTCAGTGAATGTGTGAATTAATCATCATACACGCTGTTTACGTTGTGAGCGGCAGTTCAATACATTTTTTTGTAGTGACGCATTCTAGTAAGTACTGCGTAGCGTACGCCAGATACACCGTCTTTCAGAAAAGATGGTATATAATATACCCTTATAGATACACCCAAAACGTTGATAACAGATCTGAATATATAACGCGTCTTAAATCGATCTAAATGTATATATAACAAGTTAAGTAAATTAAATTGTCGTTTAGATAATGATTTAGAAAGAGTAGGAACATCACCACAATCTTTAGAAGTCACTCAAAATTGAACTATTTTTAGAATAAAAATAGTGTAGGTATTTCAAATATCGTGTAACGTACCGATAACAATCCCTTTTTAGTTTTCTCGACGAGAGACCCCCGCCGTGTTGGCTCGTCAGAACTAGCCTTGAGGACGAAGCCGCCCCTCGCGTCGTCCATCCGCGTGGCCCTTCGGTCCGAAGGGTCCGGGGTCCCAGCCGCCTCTGTGAGGGACGACATGGACCCTCGGTGGCCGTGCCTCGCGCCCGAGGTGCCTCGGTAGTGTGAGGCGAGGCCGAAGGGCGCCGAGGTGCGAACACCGTACCCATGCCGCAGGCCTCGCATCCATTGTCCTTGGTATGTTCCTGTAACGATCAAACAGAAAGTTTTGTGCATATTTTTTGTATGTAGCTTTTATAAAAGTCATTACAACTGAATGGGTTTGGCAATATACTTTGCAGTTAATTATAGGTGTCTTCGTATTCTGTGTTACACGTACATGAAATTGATATTAGTCGTATGGTTAATAACACATTTTAAGGATACCACAACCTTGTCGACTATATTGATATAGTACCTACACTACAGGCTATAAAATGCTTAATTTAGTTTATAAAGTTGGGTTTTAACATTTATAAAGAAGAGACGTAGATATCGATGTATACGAGAACTATGGAAAATGTCAAAGATGTAAATAAAAATTCTTCGGATAGCTTTCAAGTAAACTGTCCGCGAAAGTGTTACGAGTAGCAAATACTTATAATTGGATATTTCCGACAGCAAGCTTTTGACTAATTTTCATGTTCTTAATCTCAATCAAAAACTGTGTTTGCTTGTTTGGCCTTCTAGTCTAATGGCTCCAACAGGGCAATGGATAACTTATTTTTAATGTGAAGTATAATTTTTTTCTAAACACATATATATATAATATATATATATATATATTATATTTGAATTCATGTATTTTTGTAATGTAGGTGCAACTGCAGCTAAAAGCAAGTACATGTAGAAATTGTTAAAAGTTGTATACATTTGCTTGTGTGTTAATTATTAGAATAAAAGACGTGATTTTTTCTCAACAATCTATTGGATACTAGATGTACAGACATGACATTGTCATAATATGAAAAAGAAATAAAACTAGACTAACATATACCGCCCACCAAAAGGGCTATGAGACCTTTTCTTAACATATAAATAACTTCTCTTAAAATAACAATGCAAAACATCCAATAGCTCAGTTAAAAATGTTCAAAGGTAAATGTAAACCACCTATAAAAGCAAAAGTTACAACGATAAAAAAAGGCAACATGGTAGGTAAACCATTAAGGGAGGTTGTTTTTTTAATCCAAAATGAGCTTTTTAATAGTGTAAAATAAGATACTTCAAAATATACACAATGAAATTTTTTGGTAGGTACGTAACAGTTACAGTTCGATCAAATGAATGAAATGAAATGACAGAAAATTAAAGATTTGGAAAGTCATTCAGGAAAATCCATTTACGCCTTCGCTTATATGAGTTAACATTCATAGTTCTTCATATAATAAAATCTAAGGCTTTGCTCATATTATTTGTCAAGAGACAAACTTAAAGCGTTTCGATCATTGGGTCATAAATTAAAGTGAAAGAAAATGAAATTCATAAATAAAAGCAAGCCATAAGTTACTTTTTTCACTTTAATTGATACAAAACGTGTATAATTTGAAAATATGATTACTCAGGTATTTTGGACAATCTTCGAAACTATCATGCCAAGTATTGTTTTAAAGGCCTTTACACGAAAGCAGTAATTCAGCAGCAACAATATACTCGTATGAGCGGTCGACACGATTGTTCTTGCGGCGTGCGTGAAGCGGCGGCGGCGCGCTTGCGGGCGTGCCTGCTCTATATATAACTCGCGAGGGCCGCGTGGCTGACTACCAAGTGATGCAGGGATACCTACTCTCAGCTTATTCAACATTAATAACAAAAATTCAAACTGCATCTGTAACACGAATTGATTTTACATTCGTTCTTACCAGATATGAATCATAAATAATCTTCTAATTTATTTACACGCACACAAAACGTGCAACCGTCCGCGACCTCGCTCTCTGCGCATTTGCGTGAAAGCAAATTATATATACCACGTATGTATACACGTTTAAGCCGTTTTTAGCTTACAGCAAGACGCTATACGTATCTGATGACGTAAATACCACGGCAGCTATGAATGAATGAGTTGATCGACTAAAGGCATTATTTTCAGCGTTCCGCACGGCCGAATCAGTACATGCCATGTGATTAATTTTTAGAACTGCTCGTGTAACTAATTTGCTGCATTCGATGGCTATAATTTTGTGAATGAGCAATCTTAATGCGGTTATGAGTCAACGGATTGGTGTCGAGGATTGCGTGACGGTGCTTCATGGTCTGCACGGACTCAGTTATTATTATACTTATACTGAGGTGATTTTCGATTAATATTCGGTTGTCAGTTACTTTGATATCACTTAACAATAAATATAAAGGCCACTTCGATTCATAAAATAATTAATAAAATGAAATGTAAAAGGTAAATGGGTACTATTATTGTTACGTTACCCTGTGTCTTGTTTACGCACATAATTTTACTGACAGCAAATATTGCACAAGCAAATGGTTCCTTCCTAGTTCACGCAACCGTAATCTGGGTCAATAGGTGAGCTCACTAGTCATGAACTTATGAAAATATTTTAAAATGGTTTACACATCATGTTATTGTATATAAAACTGAATAAAGTACTTATAATTGTTGTTTGATTTTAATAATAGCGAATTCTCTTAAAGTGATTCAATGTAAGAATGCCACGGTCATGTTCATGTCACGTTGTATTTAATCTGTATAGCAGCCGTTGGCAACGAAAAGAGTTAGATAATGGGTGCTATCCGCCATCGGTGTAGGTTTCCTGAGCCGTATCCGTCTTAGAGGTTGCTGGTCCAGGGGCCTTCATGCTTGGCGTTGTACGCATAATACAAGTTCCAATTTCTTGAGTAAGTTTATGGGTCAAACCACGGTTTTTGAGCGGTATTAGTCTTAAAGGCTCAGGAGCCCGTACTTTTCGTAGCAAGTGGAGCTCTGGCGAACCCCGTAGCGGCCCTTGAAGCTATGAGTCCTCTTAATATCAGTCTTAACTCAGATCTATAGGTTAGATACTAGTTAAAGGTACTAACCGCCATCGGCGTAGGTTTCTGAGCCGTATCCATCTTGGAGACCGCTAGCCCAGGTGCCTTCGTACTTGGCATTGCTAGTTGTGCTCTGGCGGACCCCGTAGCGGCCCTTGAAGCCCTGTGTCCACTCGCCGCGGTACAGCCAGCGGTCGCGGGTCTCCACGCCCAGCCCGTGCCGCTTGCCGTTCTGCCATTGACCCTCGTATGAACTCCCACTGTAATAATAAAAAAAAACAGGTTAGTTCTCGAACTTTACGTGGAATGGTGCATATAAATAAAATAGATTAATATATACGGAACTTAATCTACGTACGTTACATACATGATACACCACCAAAGTATAACACTATTCAGATAACACACGTCACATAAGATAAAAATATATGTTTTGTATAAAAAAGTAACTGAATTACAAACGAACTGAATGGGTCATGGGAAGTTATATTTTAAGATCAAATACCGAAAACTTGATTGATATGAAATTGTAAATTAATAAATATAATAAATTGTTAATTTATAGTAAATAAATAAAAAAAAATTAATTAGAATATACGAGTATATATGAAAGGATGTCTTAAAATTGTTAAAAGAACGGTATAAACATAATTTATGTCTTGTACGAATGAAGCAAAGCTAGTTTTGCTTTATAAAGTAGCTATTCTTACTCAATTAATTTCAATTGATATTGATTTGCGTTGGCTGCGCAACGCCATGCTGGAGCAATTATTTTAAATGCAAAGTGCGTCGTAGCCAATTTCAAAATATCATTTGTTGTAGGAAATAGCGGGCAAAAATACGCCGAACAAATTACCTATTTTAATTTCGATTTTATAAAAGCGACAGTGAGTTGACTGGTATGTTCCCCCTAAATGTATTACTTACTCGATCTTGTTGAATTTTCGCATACATAAATTAATAACTGGAAAATGTTGTCCCTTGCTGCCCGGAAAAAAGGCGGGATTAAATGTATATTATGCATGTATAAAAAAGGACTTCTAAAGATAGCATAATCAATCGATTTTCATGAGGACAATTGGCGTAGATATTTTTGTGTAGAGTACTGTAGAATACATTACGCTCTGTAGCAGTGCTACGCACTACTACGAGTGCTACAAAGAGCCCACGCTACGACGCTACGGAGACTCGGCTACGAAAGTCTACGAAAGCCGCAAGTGAATCATCTTATACCCATTTAATGGGAATAATATAATATAATTGAAATTTCTATGCCTTAACCAAAAAGATTTCTTAAAAAGTACACGCACACAAACATAGATTCTTTTGACCTTCCATAACTAGGTATTTTTCTAACTACGCTTCAAGGACACTAAATACACTCTTATCGATTTTTGTCATCCTCATAAACTACAATGTGTAATTATATATACAGTTACTTAATACACACCTAATGAAGATACGATCACCTTATTTACATAGATGCAAATATGTTACTAGCAAACTTGCTTCATGATGACACAATATTTGAAAAGGAAATAAAAAGTTGTACGAATGTAACAGTGGGAGTGAAAGTTGGGTATGGCAAAAGAAGCACGAAAGCAGAATAAATGCAGAGGAAATGAGAGCGTTAAGGAGTATGATGGGTGTGAAATTGAGTGACCGGATAAGGAACAGCGTGATAAGGGAATGTTGTGATGTGAAAGAAGATGTAGTTACAGGAATAGAAAAGGGTATGTTGAGATGGTTCGGTCATGTGGAGAGGATGAATGAAAGCAGATTAACTAAGCAGATATACAAGGAGAGTGTGGAGGGAAAGGTCGGAGTGGGAAGACCTAGACGAACATATCTTGATCAAATTAAGGACGTCCTGGTAAAGGGTCAGGTCAAAAGTACCCGAAACCGCCGAGCTTGCATGAAGAGAGTTATGAATGTGGATGAAGCGAAGGAAGTATGCAGAGATCGTGGCAAGTGGAAAGAGGTAGTCTCTGCATACCCCTCCGGGAAAGAGGCGTGATTTTATGTATGTATGTATGTACGAATGTAACAGATACAATGTTGGTTGAAAAAGCATAATCACGTAAATTTAATGGTGTCTTCACTTTTGATATGATTGATATGAATTTACTAATTAAAGTAATGTTGTCGTTTCCTCTCGCACTTGTAATCTTATAATAAGCTTATTAGTATTACAAATATAGACTTCTTGGCAAGATGCAGGCAAGCACACTCCATTTATATTTATACAAGAAAACAATTCATTGTATGGAAAGAGCCGTGGCATTTGTACTCGTATGAACTCATTCACAAAATATGTACGAGTATGTGTACATAATTAATAGATTTTGAACCTTTGTGAAGAATCAAAGAGGATATAATCACTACTTTTCATGAAGAATGATAGTTTTGAACCTTGACATTTATCATTTCTATCAATATTTTCATGTAATCGTACTGCAAAATCTATTGAATTAAACTCCTTTTTTTATAAAACTGATTTAAAATTACAACGTTGGGTAAACCGTATCTCATACGAGTATGTCGTATCTAATGTGTCTTATTTAATGTATTACATACATACATATAACGTTTTTATCTTTTAAGTGGTAGGTAGTGGTAATAGTTTCAAAAACTTTAGAACACAAACATGAAATATTTACCAAGTAGTATGAACTGAAATGTCGTTGGGAATTTAAATGTTATTATTTTGCTGTTAGTCGTTATGTGCCGTTCTCTCTGTCACCTCACCTACTACATAATTCAAAATATTCAGTCAGCATAAATAGTTAATTAATTTCACTATTCAAGAAAGGTGAAATATCGGAGCCTGGTAATTATAGACCCATCTAACATTTACCAATTTTGAGCAAGGTTTTCGAGAGAATCACGCTTAATCAAATGCAGCTCCACTTTGTATAGTATAGTCAGCAATACAGCTTAACTGAGGGGAAATGTACAAAAGATAAAGGTGTGGCTCTTGTCTCATTCTCAATGACTCACAGGATACCATCGGAGTGTTTTTTTGTGATCTGACAAAAATTTTTTGCATTTGATTGCGTAGATCATGGAACTCATCTGCTCAAGCTCGCTCATTATCGGTTCGACACTACTGGTATTTAATTATTTTAATCATACCTTAGTGACAGATTACAGACGGTAGATTTAAATAATACAAAATTGAAAGGAGGTAAAAATAGGCGTATCGAAAGGTTCGATTTTGGGACCTTTTCTCTTTCTGGTATGTATTAAAGACCAGCCTTGTATGATTGAGAAACAGACTAGCATCGTGTTGTTTACAGATGATTCGTCACTAATCTTTAGGATAAAGTCGCCGCCGTAGCGAAACTTGTGCTGGGAATAGCACTTTCGCCGCCTTTTCTAACTGGTTTTCAGTCAACAACTTACTGTTAAACTCATATGAGACCCAATGCATTGAGGTTACATTTCTCAATGTGCTGCAGGCAAATGATAAATGTGTATATGCGGTAAATCATTAGATTCAAATTTAAAATGCTTACATTTCAAAACTTTCTAAAAAGCTTAGTTCTGTAGCATACGCAATTCGCCGTATGAGGAATTTGACGTTGTGGCAACTCTATGTTGTATGTGGATGTGGTATTTATTTTACATTTAGAGTAAGCTCTATGTCAACTCTAAGTTAAATGTCGTATGACTGCTTTGGAGAGCAGCAGCAGACATACAAACTATTTTCATTCTACAAAAAAGGGCTAGCAATACGGTCTTAAACAAAGAGATTCGCTTAGAGAATTTTTCAAAAACCTAAATATTTTAACATTGACTTCCAATACATATTCGATAATATTGTGCATGTTTGGAATAACTTAGATATTTAAAAAAATAGGTGGATGAATAAGTAAATCACTGCTGAACAATTGCAAGTTTTTGATCCCAGCGTATCAGCTGGCTAAGTAGGTAAGTTTAATTAATATTGTGAAGTTGACGTTGTTGAAGAAAATGTTGCAGTGCAGTTTGTTACCGCTTCTTCTGCACTGACGCCTTGGAAGCGGCAGTAAACTTAGTTTTTAAGTAATTTATTTGACGTCAACCAATGTTGTTAAACCATACGTTTTGACAATTATTAAGCGATATATAGTATCCTATAATAATGAATAAAAATTTTGAATTTTTGAATTTTGAATTTTTTTTTTGTAGGAAAATCATTTCTGATTAATTGGAGTATAAGATTTTTAATAATCTACCAAAAAGTGTTTTTGAAATGAATGATAGAAAATTCAAAAAGTACATTAAAGATCAGCTTTGTAGGAAAGCCTTTTACAGCACGGAGGATTATATTAATGATAAACATATGTGGCCCGAGCTTGACATTACATTTGACCTCTTAAAAAGCATGTGCATTTTTGACATCGTATTGACATAATTTGTACAGTATTATTTTATCTATATCTTTATTTGACGTAATATTTGTATTGAAATAATTAGTTTTATACTCATTCACCATTTTTTAATGTAGACAATGTGCATTCGTCTACGATTTAGACTTAAGAGATCTACATTTAGAAATTGACGAATGCTGCAGTGTAGCATGTTCCGCCGCTTCTTTAACACATACGCCTTGGAAGCGGTAGTAGATATAATTAGATTAAAGTGATGTGACGTCAATAAGTGATGTACATTGATCCAATTTCGAAAATAAATCTATTGTTAATTGTTTTTATTCTAAAACAAAAGTGAATGATGAAACCTTTAACTTGCATTATTTCTGGAAATTCCTATGCGAACGGGAGGAACGGAAATTTATAAGGATTGTTTTATTTTGTTGTTTCTCTGGCTCTGCTGTAGTAGCTGCATTTCGCGCGTCGAACTAACATAAAATTTTAAAAAGGAAAATTTTCAATGAACTTTGGTTATCATACAGTATAAAAATTAAACAATCTTAAATTTGTAATAAGGATGAGGATCTACTTGTTATTACAAGACAAACTATCGTGGCACTTTGAGTTACAAAGGCAACCAATTTTCTTGCAGAGACACCTTTTTTACCTCGGTCGGAACAGTTTTAACTGGCTCTCTTTGGAAAAACGCGTGTTGTCTAGTAAGAACTAGTTTAAACTGATATTTAATTTTGAGCATTAGTTAATTCTAGTTTTAACAAAGGCATTTAGTAAAAACTAGTTCTAACTAGGGAAAACGCGTTCTATCTAAAAACTAGTTTTAACTGTAACATATATACTCTTTTTCTCTATGTAAGTATATTTTATATTACCATTACGCATTTGTATGTGGCTATAGTACTCTAGTTCATAATAAATCTATAGTAGTCATAAAGACATTTGCTCAGAATTCCTTTCAGTTTTTATTAGTTGCGGTAAGATAATGGAATGGTCTGTTCTGCACGTATGGCCGGCCGGTTCGGTCCAACTCGAGCCTTGTTTCTATTTTTATCATACCTAGCAGTTACACATTCTACCGTAACGCAACTGAATATTACAAGACAAACCGACTGGATTTTTTTTAAACATGGCACAGTCACAGACTATGCTTGTTTAATAATACTCTGTCATTTCTTAATTAAAATCAATAAGTTTTCTCTTTTATAAAAAGGTTAGTGGATTATCGAATTAAAAAATAATTTTGTTTACAGCAGACTTCCACCCCAAAACAAAGACATATTCAATAATAACGTTTGTTAAATATCCATGCAGAGTATATGGTGGAAAATGTAATATTATAGGTAGTGAACGAATTACTGAGTTAAGATCGAGACATGTTGCTTTCAGAAAGCACTTAAATTACTTATTTATTGTACAAGTATGACTAGATTGATATGTTAACACCACGACGGGCTAAATTAAGACAAAGAAAATAGTTAATGTACATCTAATAAAACAATAGAGATTATGTCTTAAGAATGGTCTGAAAAACACCACCAGTATTTTTTTATGAAATTAAACGCATTGAACACACTATCGATATCAATACGAATTTTTAAAATTACTATATATATGAACAGGCTGGTAAAACTGTCTTATTGTTGTGATGTAATAAAACAACTCAATGATCAATATTGATCACGTCTTTGATTTCTGATCGACGACAATCAAGCATGCCTACAGATCCGCCTTACCCAGTGCCAAATATATCGCGTGTTCATTTCAAGCTATGTACTCGTAATATACAATACGTTATATACGAGTATTACTTTTCTTTATACCTTATACTCGTAGTAGATCCATTTATCTATTACAGATTATTTAGATTTATAATTGCATTACTATTATTCAGGCTGAAGCTCCATTTATAAGTGGAATGAAATGGAAGTCTGCTATAAGAAGTGCAGAAAAGTCTCATTCCCCTATTGATCCTCGGTTTATAAGACTTTCAGTTCATGAATCAATCAGTAAAAATTATACACGAAAATTCACGTGATTTACTTATTTTTCATTATTTCAAGTCAATATAAGCGAATCGGAAATCTAGTTATACTTATAATGAACTATAAGTTTTCTGTGCATCGTCGATTATCATCTTCATCATATCAGCCACTACTTAACATATGTATGCTTTCCGTAATGATTTTCACCTCGCTCTATTGGAAGCAACCTGCATCCAATGTTTCCCCGATTACCAAGTCGTCGGTCTATTTCGCGGTAGGCCTTGGTTTCCACCCTCGAACATTTGGGCCATTAGTACTTCGAGAAATGTGGCCTGCCCATTGCCACACCAGTTTGATGACCCGAGCTGCTATGTCTGTTACTACTTTCGTTCGTCTACGGATCCTTGATCACAATATTATAGCAAGAAGATAGTGAAAATACACAGAAACGCACCATCGATGCTGTATAAATAAGATGGGTGATAACTTTATAGGTAAAGTTATCACCCATCTTATTTATACAGTAGGTAGGCCTACTTAGGTATTACATGAATTTGCCACTAAGTTAAGTCAAGATTTGTACAAAGGTTAGGTAGCTTTATAAAAATTCATATTTACAACTATGTCGGCAGATTTTGTGATATTAAAAGAAAAACTATCCCAAGCGCATAAGCAGATTTGTAATTGGTTATCTACATTAAATTATGATGAAACAGGTGAAATTTTATACCTAGAAAGTTAACAAATTCTTAAATTGTAAGACTGCTGTATTTAGGCAAAACTTTTAAAGTGTTAGGTAAACATCAATAATTACTTAATTTATCTGGCTGGGTAAACTTTACTGTTTGTCTCTCTTAATTATTGTTAATTTTGATTTCCTCGACACAGGCTTGCCTAGTTTTACAGTTACAGAGTTTAACATCAAGTTAAACAATGTTTTTTACATAAATATTTTACCATAAATGTAAATGCATTAGAAATATATTTTTATATTTATGGTTTGGTAGAGTCTGGCTACCGAAAGTATAGTGGCAGTTGTATAACAGAATATAATAAATTTGGATGATTAATGTTGTTAAGGTTTGTATGAGTTATTGAGGATCAAAATACAATGTTGACCATTCTGTAGGCAATTATTTAAATCACTCCAAAATGATACTGGCTACAGAATAATTTATCATTGTAAATACATCCCAATCCCAACTACTTATTATTGTTCAGGCGCTATCTACTGAACCAATCATCTTTACCAAAGGTTTGCATAGGTATATGATTAAGTCTGTAGAAAGACATAGGGAACCTTTAATCCAGGTGAATACTTAAGTATCCGTAAGATTTGCGAAAAACCTGTATTTCTCTGTATGTGCTGCTAAATAGCTGGTTCTTAAAATATATTTTTGTGTTTCCTTTGTTATTTACATCAAGTAACGCTTGCCGTTTGGTAGGCCTTTCTCAAAGTATTTCGTTTCTTATAATATAATTAAGAATATACTCTAAGGTATTTACTTAATTCCTTACTACTCTAGTAGCGAAGAAGAAAAAAGGGTGTGTGTGCCAGCTGCTTCACTTCGCATGCAAAAAGCAATCAAGGGAAATGATAATAAATTTGAGTTTCTTCGAAGTTCTCTTAGGAGATGAACTAGCAATTTTATAATTAAAGCCGTGGGTGTACTGTATCTAACATTCTTTTGTATCAAAAAGAAAAACTTTAAGTTTCTTTCAAATTCGAAGTTGATAATGAAAAGAACAAAATAATAATAAAAAATGTTTCAAAGGGAAAGTTATTGTGTATTTTACCCTATAAAGAATCCACACAAACAAAAACAACTTTGTGTTCTAAAGAAACATTGGGAAACATGAATTCTTGTTAAATTGGTAAACGACAAGAAACAGACATAAAACTATTTTTGTTTAGTTTTGGCATAGGGTAATATGTAATACATTTTTTACAAACGTAATTTGTAGCTTTGTAGTAAAAACCTGATATTTTGTCCACCACTAGCATTTTATTTGTTAAATGTTAGGCTAGGTATGATTGTGGGATGACGTGTCACATAAGTTTATCCATTATCTAATATTATACGAAGGGACTGCAATTTATTGCTGGTGTAAGGGTATTTTGGAGTAGTATTGAGCCAAAAGTAAAAGACCGACATATGCATCTCTGACAATAAATTATTTTGAAATAGAAAACATTTTCCTATTTCGAAATTATTTGTTAAATCATGCAAACTTTTTACTATTTTGCGTATAGTTACAAGTCAAGTCTATATTCCTTGCGGGGTAGACAGAGCCAAAAGTCTTGAAAAGTCTAATAGGCATGTTTAGCCTTTTCAGCGGCTTAACGATAGAATTGAAATTCAAATGATGACAGATTGCTAGCCCATCGCTTAGACTAGAAGAAGAATTTCAAGTTTATAAGCCTATCCCGTAGTCGCCTTATACGACATCCTTGGGAAAGAGATTAAAAAAAGAATAGGACCATTAAGGAACTATTTTTTTATTGGTGCCGGGTGCTGGATACTACTTATTACTTAGGTAAATAATTCGTCTGAGAAATTTATACTGACCACCGCATAATAGCTGTGATATTCGAGTAGACATAGACCTTGGCGATAAAGTAACAAGATCGTTAGTGTGATGTCTCCGATTACGTCCCACTAGTTATAATTTACGCCAGGCCGACCTCTCAACACCGATCAGGGTAACGAAGTCAATATTGATTAAATGTTATTAGCATGGAGGTCAGTCAGAAATCTTAATGTCGGTCAGGATGCCCAGTGCGATGGAGCAATGACCTGATGAAAGTGGGTTGCATTGAAGCAGCCGCAAGCTGTGAGAGATAACCGGAAGGCCTGGCACACCATCGCATTTAGACACTTGTTAACCTTTTATATGTAAGTATTTGATTTTAAAGAGATTAAAATTTTTAAACTGTCGTTTACGAGAAGATATCAGTCAAGTTTTGCTCTAAATACGTTTCAAAAGTGAAATTCGAGTTGCTAGTATTTTAGATTTTTTTAATTTCGATAATAAAATATGTCAGTAGATATTTTCGGTGCATCGACCAATATGACAAAAGCACATTTTTACACATGACGTAGTTACGTAATTTTGTGTTAGTATTTTAGTAATTTCTTTATTTTATTGTTTATCTGGTATCGTGATTAACTTGAAGGCTTCATCACATGTGTGTGCAGGCTGTGTTCGCTCCGAGAAGGTTGACAACTTCATGCCTTATTATGTACTAGCTGTGCCCGCGACTTCGTTCGCGTGGAATAGTAATTTTGGGCATCATTGAAGCCCTCAAGGATGAATAGTTTTTCCGTTTTTTTCACATATTCCATTATTTCTTTGCCTTCCTCGATAAATGGTCTATTCAACGCAAAAATATTTTTTAATACGAACCAGTAGTTCCTGAGATTAGCGCGTTCAAACAAACAAACTCTTCAGCTTTATAATATTAGTATACATGTTATTAGGTATAATGCTGTCGTACAATGATAAATGACTTTGAATTTTAATTTCGTAACTTATTTGCAGGCAAACTCATGCCTTGAGTTTATTCAAATGACGATAACTTTTTTTAGTGAACCGACGTTGATGAAACAAACTTTAAATGTTTTTCTAAGATAAAACAAAGCCATTGGTGAAAGTTTTGAGTAAATCGGTTCAGTACTTTCGGTGATAAGCGTGATCATACATACAGACAGACAGACAGACAAAAAATTTAAAAAAAAAACATTTTTGCTTTCTATTATTTATTCTAAGTGTCCCTCTATCCATTTCAGTCAAAAATACTAAATGTACAGACAAAATATTTTTACTGTTTTATTATATGTATAAGTGTTACTCATCTATCTTGTTGTTCAGCCAATTATCGGACCATAAAATATAAAATAATTTTTTTTTTCCTATTTCTGGTGGCAAACGAATCTACACATTTTATTTACAATTAATATAGGATGCTTTCTATAAAAATATAGTAAAATTAAACGCTATGTCAGTCGTTTGAAAAATGTACCCAGTAATACATACATATAATAACATCTAGGTATATCCCTTGGTAGACAGAACCAACAGTCTTGTAAAGACTGATAGGCCACGTTCAGCTATTTGGCTTTAAGATAGAATTGAGATTCAAATAGTGACAGATTGCTAGCCCATCGCCTAAAAAAGAATCCCAAGTATGTAAGCCTATCCCTTAGTCGCCTTTTACGACATCCATGGGAAAGAGATGGAGTGGTCCTATTCTTTTTTGTATTGGTGCCGGGAACCACACGATACATACGGTACCTAGTAATATTTGGAAATTTATCATCTACATATCTAACTTAAGACAAAGTATATGGAAAACAATTTAGGTATATAGCTTTTGCTAAAACATAAACATTAAGATTTATAGAGAGTAAAATAATTTTATAGTTTAATTTTTCATACAAACAATATATAATGATAATATTAGGATTCATAAATTAATTATTTTGCGTAGTTTTAAATTGAACCTAACTACTATAGTAGATATATTTAAAATTCCTTTTGGGTGGTTATTTTACAGCAGCCCCAATTTTATTTACCTAAAAAAGAAATAATAGTCCCTGCGCATGTCCTTGTGGGAGTCCACCCAGAAGGCTGGTAGAAATGCTACATAAATGACAATGCTATTATCTGAGCCACGTGATTTTCAGCCTTCAGATCACTCGAGATACCAACTTTTCAATAATTTCATTTACCTTAATTCGAATCTAGTTGTTACTTAAGAATTTACAACATTAAGATGTATATGTAGGTACTTATGTCAAAAAAAATTCAAATTCAAAAAATTCAAAATTTTTTATTCATTATTATAGGATATTATTATATCGCTTAATAATTGTCGTATGGTTTAACAACTTGGTTGACGTCAAATAAATTACTTAAAAACTAAGTTTACTGCCGCTTCCAAGGCGTCAGTGCAGAAGAAACGGTAACAAAATGTATGTATATTAACATTCACGTAAATTTCATCTAAATCTAATAAGGCAAGTTCGTTATTATTTTAATTCAAAGCAAGTCATCAAAGGGTGGAAAATATTATACCTTCCTATATTTTATCCAATTGTTTTTATCAGTAATTGTAACGAGAACTTTAAGGTAAGTATTAAAATTTTAATGCCGCTTCCAAGGCGTCAGTGCAGAAGAAGCGGTAACAAAATGTATGTATATTAACATTCACGTAAATTTCATCTAAATCTAATAAGGCAAGTTCGTTATTATTTTAATTCAAAGCAAGTCATCAAAGGGTGGAAAATATTATACCTTCCTATATTTTATCCAATTGTTTTTATCAGTAATTGTAACGAGAACTTTAAGGTTAGTATTAAAATTTTATAGAACACTATGTATTGATGTCGTCTAAGCTTAGAATTTTAAATAAAAAAATGTCTTTACATCTGATTTTAGGCGATGCGATGGGCTAGCAAAGCAACCAGACACTACTTGAATCTTGATACCATCATTTAGCCATACAGCTGAAAGTATTCTTTCAGTCTTTTTAAACTGTTTGCTCTGTCTATCCCATAAGGGATAAAGACGTAATTATTAGTATGTAATTATGTCTCTGCCTACCCCTCCGGGAAAGAGGCATGATTTATGTATGTAATAACGTTTGTATGTAGGTATATATAATATACTTACATACAAACGTATTTATAATATAAATAATCTGTGAAACTGTATTTGTTTGTCCATCTTTCACATTAAAACCACTGAAACGATCTCCATTAAAATTTCAAATTTTACATATAGTGTTGATTACGATGAAGGATATAGGGTACTACACGCACGGACCCAGACGCGGGCGAAAGTTAGTAATGAAATATCTTAAAATTTGTCGAAGTTTAAATTCAAATATTTTCAGCAAAAGTTTGCTGGGGCGAACTATAATAATGAGCGAGTTTTTTTTGTGCGAATTCCTACTCTGAATAGATATGAATATCGGTAATAGTTACAAGTACATATGTACTTAGTTATAAAGTGCACTTCAATGAGAATGTAATGACTTCATGGAATCCATATATGTACAAATTTTTGGGTAGTGGTAATTTCTAAAGCGCAGGTAAAAACCCGTAGCAGTAATGTAGTCAAATTTTGTACCCATAGTAAGTAGTTTAATTCATTTGTCTATAATCTTAGGCGTGTTACTGTTACCTACGAATCGCTTCGTGCCGTTACCTAATATTTTTTGATCTCCAAGCTTCCTTGTTACTAGGCAACTTTCTAAACAGAAAAAAATTTAGTACTATGTCTGCTCATGCATGTTGAGAACAGCTGCGTTTTATTGTTCTCAATTGCGATTTATAAAATCGTGATTCATTAAACATTGATCCTATATCATTATGTTTGTACAAGTAATGACAAGACATTTGACACATAGAATGATAGTGTTATCACGTGTTGTTATCAGTAGACACAGATCGATATAATATTTTAGTCGGGATTAGACCATGAGGCACTTTCACCGCCTTTACACTCGTTTTCTAGCGAAACACCGAACTCAATTATTAATAGCAGCCTATTTTTGGAGCGGCTTCGGACGCGGATTTTGCGCTCGGGCATGTGCGAGGCCCGGGCGAAGTCTCTTTCTCACCTGGGCCAGGTGTAGACGCCGGAAACTTCGAAGCCGAAGTGCCAGGAGCCCGCGTAGGCGCCTTGGCCCTTGGGTCCAGTACACACACCGTGCCCGTGGGCCTTGCCGTCCTCCCATCCACCACAATAAGTTCCACCATCGTCAAAGTCGAAGCGGCCACCGTTGAGGCCACGCTGCGGGGGGTTTCCGCTAGCGGCGTGCGCGGTGTCGAGCTCGCTCGGCTGCATCACGCGGCGCCGTGCTGCCGCGGGGAGGGCCCTCCGCACGCACCCTCCTCCGAGCTCGCGGTATAAATAAACATCAGCTGGGCATGTCGCGCCGTGGCGCGCCGCCGAGTGAACACCACTCCGGTCCTGCGCGAGGAGCACTGCGCGCCCGACACCCGCCGCCCGCCCTGCGCCCCCCGCCTCCCGCCCGCCCTGCGCACTACGGAGACCACCGCTGCCGCCGCGTTGCCGCCGTCGTTGCCCTCTATCAGCAGGCTCCTTATTGACACCAATACAAAACCAACACTTGCAATATGATAACTGTTTTGATACACAGAGACTGTGAAAACTATGGTTTACGGTACTTTCAAATGCAAAGAACATACCTAACTTAAAATAATGAATCGCATAAAATGTCACCATTATCTTTGCTGGCAACGTGATAGTACTTAGATGCCATAGGTCCCTCAAAAAATATGATTATGAACCCCATATAATAAAAAAATAGTAAGTCATAATGTAGCATGATGTGATTAGGTCTTTTTGAGACTGCTGGTTCTGTCTACCTCGTAAAAGATAAATAGGTGATAATGTATATATTTACCTATCTAGGTATTTTTATAAACGTGACGAAAATATTTTTATTATATTGTAATTGTCATACTTAGTATGTACATATAAACATTGCATTTGCTCTGAAGTGATTGTTAGGATGTGCTTTTATTACAAAATTAAATAGATAGGCACTTGAACGCCGAAGCCTAGGCAATTATAGGCCGTCTATCAAGTTATTTTATTCTGTGGATAAACCAAAGGGATAACCAAAACGGAGGACAAGAAGGGCGGGAGAGCAAACGCCTCGATTCGGCCACTGGAGAACAAACGTATACGTATAGTTAGATAGATACTTAGGTACGTTTATAAACTAAGAAGTCATGCAAAATCCTTTCTGCAAGAAACCTGCCTGTGGGGTTGATACCATTATTTCAAATTTGCCCTCGTCAAATGTTCAAAGTTAGAGCAATGCGGGCTTTTCGTGACAAAAGCACGTGTTGCTCTTTCTCCAACTAAGTTAAGCTAAGGATTCGAAATGTACTTACGATACTCAATGTATCGATACTTTTAATCATGATACGCGATACCACAATCTAGTATTTACTTGCGATTACTCATGCAAATTGCTGGTAGCGAGTAGTACCTACAGTACAGTACTTACTTATGTCGCACCGCAGAACAGTGCAACCTACTGCTGAATGAAAACTCAATAAAATAACGATCTTATTACAAGTAAAAAACAAATTCTTCCTCTTGGGTTTAGTCCCGGTTGCAGCTCCTCATCACTCTAGAAAGGGGCCCGGGGCGACTCGATGCGAAGCGACTCCCATCAGATCTTCGCAACCTTTACAGGTAAACCAAACCCGTATTGGATCCATGGTTACACATCCAGTTGCCTGAATGTGCAGGTTTCCTCACGATGATTTCCTTCACCGTAAGAGCATCGGTTAGTATTCAAACGATGATTCATAAATTTGAAAATAGTCATTAGTATCTATGTACCAAACGGCCATATTGTCGAGGTGGGCTTTGAACCCGTGCCTTTCTGCGCATCACGCATTTTTACCGTGCACCTTACTGATTCGACAAATGACGCTTTTTTCTGATGAATGATGAATGAAAAAATGAATGACAAATCGCATCGGTGTCCTAGTACAACCAATAATTGAGCTGTCGGAATTAAAAAAATGCCGTTGTGTAAATTTTTGATTTTTTTTGTGTCAGTTATATTTATATTAATCAATTTTAAAAAAAATTATCCAATACATATACACAAACGCGTATATTCTAAAATTTACTTGTTGCAATATCTGCCTATCGTATGCAAATATGTATCAAATACAGATTATCGATAAGATACATTACTACTATTACTATAAGTTGAGCTGAAAAAGTACGGATTAAATTCAAACCCGCGTATTCGGTACTAAACAAAAGTGTACTCGTTGCAACCGTATCGGTACTCGTTACTTTGTCACTTTGAGTATTACGTACTCTCGTGTAAAGTTTTGCGCTAGTGTGTTTCCAGAACAAATCGTATCTACTTCGTATCGTATATATTGTATCTACTTATAATATCCAAAACTAATTATTATTTTATGGATAGAATACTCACCTACATTATTATTATAGGTGTTGATTAAGTAAAAAAAAACAAAAGATACAAAAGAAGTTATAATTAAAAAATACAAAAAAAGAGAAATCTACGCATCATCCCGTGACGTTCCGTTTCCCACATCGTTCGTACAATCAAATCGAAATATGCGAGTAACGAAATTGATTCGAAAGTAATGAAACGTTACTTCGAGTCTGACTGAATACTCGTACGTCAGTAACGAATACATAGGGTTTGCTACAGTACTACAAATTAGCAAGAGCGTATCGCATTATCATCTGTCTGACTGACATGACAGATGGATTTGGATTGGTTGCTTTTGTTTGGTACACTTTACAGTAGAATATTTATGAAACAATAAATAAACAAAAAAATTATTGATAGTGCTCTTTATCTCCAATTAATATACTGTGTTTACAATGCATGTGTGAGATGAGTTTATAATATAAATACTGAGTGTGTGTAATTTTCTGTTTACTACATACATGAGCAATAGAATCCTTTTTTAGATACAAGTGAGTAGCGCTTTTGTTGAACAAATTAGTCTTATATTTAGTACTGCCCGTATAAATTGATAAAAAGTAAATTATTGCTGCAGATAATGGATGAATTAAGCATGTGAGAAAATGTTGTATGTTCTTTAGAAGTTCAGAACAAAGAAAGATATTACATAAAAAGTAATTCTATTTTTAAGGACAATGGAGAATCCAGAAAGTGGGAGTGCTCCCTCCCGAGTGCCCATAACATCTTGGTGGCATCCAGCTCACAAGGTTCATCGCTTCATAGCTCTTCTTTTGATGTGTTTTCTTTGTTTTGGTAAGTATCACGACATTTAAGGGAGGCTGTGTATATTTTATAACTTCTTCAAGCTTTTAATAAGATTTAATAAGTATTTACTAAATAAAATTTGATTTAACTGCATACTGTGCTTTCGAATGATTTAGGCATAAAGCAGAATACTAGAAAATTACAATAACAATAGCAATGTCCATTCAGTAAAAAGCTAAGCAATGCTGGTGGATGAGTTACAAACTTCAAATTGGAGTTAATTTTTTATAAAATTTCTCACAGAGATATACTTTTAGGTCAACCTTTTAATTTAGTTCACATATTTCGTTTTCAGGTTCATACTTCTGCTATGACACACCAGGAGCTCTGGCAGATAACTTTAAAGTTGACTCACATTTGAACACATCCCAGTTTGCACTGTTGTATTCAATATACTCATGGCCAAATGTTATATTGTGCTTTATTGGAGGATACCTTATTGATAGGTATGGAAACACTGTTTTCTTTTGAGAGCTGCTTTGAAATAGTAATTATTTAAGATTGCTAGTAACTTTTATGTTAGCTTTTCTGTGGCAAACACCTTTCTAAAAAAATCAATTTAATATTGTAATTCTCTGTTTATATTGTAATATCTGTTGTGATAAGCATGAGCAGAACATGATTATGAACTTTGATATTTACACATGATATACAGAGTATTATTTGCTTATTTAGTCAACTCATTAAAGACTTATCAACAACTGAGTAAAATAATGTCCTGAATAAATAATTATAATTGTGTTGATAAATAACATATTACATACATACATATAATCACGTCTATATCCCTTGCGGGGTAGACAGAGCCTACAGTCTTGTAAAGACTGATAGGCCACATTCAGCTATTTGGCTTTAAGATAGGATTGAGATTCAAATAGTGACAGTGCCAGCTCATCGCCTAAAAGAAGAATCCCAAGTTTATAAGCCTACCCTTTAGTCGGCTTTTACGACATCCATGGAAAGAGATGGAGTGGTCCTATTCTTTTTTGTATTGGTGCCGGGAACCACAATAACATGATCCTATTGTATTTTCAGATATTTTGGTGTAAGATTAGGAACAATCATTTATATGACAATAGTGTTAATTGGAGCTATTATATTTGCATTTGGGGTTTACATCAATGCATTTTGGGTGATGATTCTTGGCAGATTTGTTTTTGGGTAAGATATAAAAAATCCTTGCACTGGAAATTTAAGTCTTTTTAGGGTTCTGAACCACCTATTAGACTGACTAAGGTCAATCATACTTATAATATATATTATATATTAATATTATAAAGCTGAAGAGTTTGTTTGTTTAAACGTGCTAATTTCAGAAATTACTAGGTCGAATTGAAAAATTATTTTTGCATTGAATAGACCATTTATTTAAGAAGGCTTTAGGCTATAATAACATTATGCTGCAACTATTAGGAGCGAAGAAATAATGGAAAATGTCAAATAAAACGGAGAAAATTATTCATCCTTGAGGGCTTCAATGATGCCCAAAATAACTATTCCACGCGAACTAAGTCGTGGCCACAGCTAATAAAGAGATAAAATTTGTATGTTTGTAACATATTAACTCAAAAACTACTGAACTGTTTTAGAAGAAATTTGGCACCCAGATTAAATGGACATTTAGAAATAACATAACTACTTTTTTTTCTAGAAATGCCTTTGGTAGCGAAGCTCCGCGCATTATGTAGTATACAATTAAAGGGTTTTAGAACTTTACGCGCGATAAAAAGCTGCGTCGCACGTGCCGTGATCTGAGGGGTTAGTGCGAGTTTTACTCGATCAAACACGTCAAGCAAGTAAATTCGTGATTACTTGCTCGACGTGTTTGATCGAGTAAAACTCGCACTAACCCCTCTGATGTATAATAATACAGACAAATTATTATAATATTAGTTGTTTTATAGCATTGGAGGGGAATCTCTACAAGTGGCTGTAAACAATTATGTGGTACTTTGGTTCAAAGGCAAGGAACTCAACATGGTGTTTGGGCTCCAACTTTCATTTTCAAGATTTGGGAGCACAGTGAATTTTTGGGTCATGGAACCTATCTACAGATGGGTGGCAAACTATTATGCAGGATATGAGAGGCTGGGTGTCGCTTTATTTGTAGGTTGGTATTAAAGAAAGTGTTTTCATTGTAGCTTGATTAACATATTTAATTTTTCTAAATGTTCTTTTGTACTCTTCATGTTCCAATAGAAAAGCGGTGTCCTTCTTTCAAATTCATTGTGTTTTAAACAATGAAAATAAAAGAAGACTTAGTTTGAAACTTTTTAAAAGAAAATTTTGCATCTTATTAAATATGCTATATTATTTCAGCTGCTCTTACGTGCCTTGTATCGCTTATTTGTGGCTTGATCTTGGGTTGGATGGATCATAGAGCTGAAAGATTGTTGGGAAGGCAAGAAGCATCGGCCAATGAGGAACCCTTCCATATGAAAGATATCCTTCATTTCAAATCTGTATTCTGGCTAGTCTCTGTGATATGTGTTGTATACTATCTTGCTATATTCCCATTTATAGCATTGGGAAAGTAAGTATACATTTATATTAATTAGGAATTCAGTTTTCCCTGTATAAGTGCAGCGAAGGGCAGCATGTCGCAAACTTTATCCGGCCAAGTTCTTTTACCCCGAGTGGTCAGTCGGTGGCACGCTGCACTGCGCCGTTTGCTTATACACGTTCAATCCAGACTGTCCGAGTCGGTCGCATTTAGGACGAACCCGGAGGGGACGGGCCCGGAGGCAGAGGACCTGTGATTGAAACAATTTTGTCACACCTTTTTGATATTTGTTAACAACAAAAAGTTATCTATCTATCTGTATGTATCTATCTGGTTAAAAATTTATACATGTCATTTCAGATTATTTTTTGAGAGAAAATTTGACTTCTTGCCGCAAGACGCAAATACCGTGAACTCAATGGTGTATTTGCTGTCGGCAGCACTCAGCCCGTTTTTCGGTATTTTAATTGACAAGACCGGAAGGAACGTGATGTGGGTTATTATAAGCATTGTGGCAACAATAGGGGCGCATTTTCTATTGGCATTCACGTTTTATAATCCATACATTGGTGTGGTAAGTCATTAATAAAGACCATAATAGTAGGAAGAGGTGTGATTTTATGTGTGTATATTTGTACAGACATTGTTTGTTGTAACTGTAAAGTTTAACTTTAATACAAATAATACATTAATTGAGACATTTTTTAAAATAATAATGTTTGAACGTTTTTCAGATCACATTAGGAATATCATATTCTTTATTAGCTAGCGGATTATGGCCGTTAGTGGCTTTGATTGTACCTGAAAATCAGCTTGGAACTGCATATGGAATGTACGTATTGAATCGGTTTCTTGCATAGGTATTTTTGTTACTAACAACACCAAACTAACCATTTTAAAAAAATGTTTGTTTCTAGCTGCCAAGCAGTACAAAATCTGGGCCTGGCGACAGTTTTGATATTAGCGGGAATCATTGTTGACAAATATGGTTACTTAATGTTGGAAATGTTCTTCTTAGGATGTCTCTTTAGTAAGTGTTTTATAGTGAAATAATGGCTGTACATAATTTTTTGTCCAGATCGAAAGAGAAATAATATTTATTTTTGTTATAGTTTCCCTGATAGCTGCTGTGCTTGTATACATTATGGACTCTGCTAATAATGGTGTTCTTAACATGTCTCCTAGCATGAGAGACGCAATCAAATTGTAAGTACCTAAATATAAAAATATCAATGATTTGATGAATTTTATTTTAAATTATAAGCCTAGTAATTTATTTATCATGAACAAGATTAGTACAAATATAAACAAAATTGCAATTGATTTCAGACCGACTATTCCTGACGAATCTGCGAATCTATTGGATAATGAGGAGAGTACCGACCGTGAGGAGCCCGACGCCGTTCGGCCGGTCGAGTCGTCCGTAGACTCCACCCGGAGGGAAGCCGCCGCACTCACGCAGTCCAACAGAATACGAAGCAGATACTTAGCACAAATATTGCCAAACACTAACATTCCAGACAGACAATAGCCATAGGTAGGCATATTTTACTACAGAGCAAAGATCGCGCCGCGGGCGGGGTGGTCGTTTAGTGCTCCCTGGTGGTTATTTATGGATATAAAGAAACAATGATATCATGTAAAATAAAATGTAATAATGATTTAAACTAATTATGGAAAATAAACAAAATATACTTAGAAACTACTTTTATTTTGATAACATTACATTGTAATTTTCTTATACTACATTACCATTACAAGGCACATTTTTCATAGACAGTATAAAAATAAGGCCCCACTTTAACACATGTATTGTTTCAAATACTAATTTTACATTTAAGATTTGCTTGAAACATTGATATAAAAAGTAGTTGCTATATATGTTAAAATATATCTATGTATAAATATTGCTATCACATTTGTAACTTGTTGAATGCATTTGTAATTAATTAAAGCTTTTCATAATTTCATGAATTATTAACTAAATAGATTGATAAAATAAGCAACAATTTTATATGTACGTCTGACTGAACTGTGTTATCTTGCTTTTGTTTATTTGTATTTGTCTTCAACAACCCATTCCAAACCATTACCTGGTAAAGGACTATTTATAAAAGCTGCAACCCAGGTCAAATAATATCTAGAACCAAATACTTCTATCAAGTTAGATTTCCAGCCCTTATCATACAGTAACCCTTTTTTACCAAGCTTTATTTCTGGACCTACTCTTCCTTTGAGTAAATTATTTAAATGATAAAAAAATAAAAATCCTGAAAATGCTATTATGACAAACTGGACCACAACTAAAGTAACATATAAACTTTCATAACCAAAATCAAATACAAAACTAAATAAAGGAAATAAAAATTTTAAAATAACTATGCCATGGTTCCATGTCAAAAATAGTGCTAAGAATTTTATATTATAGTATAAGGAATAGCTATTGGCAATAAAAATATAAAAAGTAAAAAACATGAAATATCTAAGATTAAAGTAACCTATACAACAAGCAAAAAATGTACAGTGGTGATCTCTTTTTAAAATGCAAATATTACAAATATTGCAGTGCCAGGCACGGGGTGGTCGCAGGCATTCACAAACGGAACACACGGTCCAGTCTTTCTTATCAGTGCTACCCAAAAATCTTCCTTTAATGCTTGTATCAGTAAACATACCAAAAACCATGTTGCTTACTACATTGAGTAAGAAGAAGTGTGATAGAAGTAAGTGAAAATGATATTCTAAACTCCATATCCCTACAAAATTTGGTAACACAATGCCAAGGTGGAAATAGTAAATCCCTGGTATGAAAATCAAAACAAATATGAGATAAAAGATGTGGTCCAATATCCGCTTAAGGAATTTGTTTTTTATAGAATTAGCGTTGATTATACACATGAGAACAAATCACCAAACCAACTAAAGGAAACCACTGTTGATGAAGGTAGTAATGGACCATTTGATACTTCATTTAATACCTGAAATTTAAATAAATAAATACAATTTTTTTTCTTTTAGCTACCAGTTGATTAACTATTCACGTCACTATTGTTTAAAATTTTCTCAGCCTTTTGGTTTGTTTGCTATTTGATGCAACTCAAACCAGTTGGCTAGTGTTTTTGTATTGAAGACACAAATGGTTAATAATTTAATTCATTTTTGGTGCCATGTGGTTGCCGGCCAGGATCACTCCATCCATATCTTTCCCTTTGATGTCAAAAAAAGCTACTAAGGGAATAGCTATATAATAAACTTGGGATTTTTCTTGTAGCAATAAACTAACCTAACTATTTGAACCTCAATTTAGGCAGAACGGGCCTAAATCAATCTTATTATTTAATGTAATTATAAATAATAAAAAATAAATACTTAAGTATATGAAATGAACTAAGATTATAAACACCAAATGAAACAGTTCAAATCAGTATGAGAAAGCGGTACATACATATAGGTAACTTAATAACATCTTTTTTGTATTTGTATGATACATACGTTTAACTTCCATCTATCCAGTGCATGAATCTGTGGTATGAATTTTTGATTTGATATTGCTGTAGTTTTTTCCTTGCCTTTCTTTATGACGGACCTGTTGCCAAGGATTTGCTTAGGGATAAAATACGACAGTATTGTCTACAAGCCTTTCTATCTTATCACTGAGGTACTTGCTCAGGTTATGTTAAAGATATTTTGATTGATTTTATTTTGTTTAGGTTATGTTATACTTTCTACAAAATAATTTAAACATCAAATGATCAAAAGTACAAGAGACCGAATTTTGTAAGCGAGTGTACTGTGGTCATTGTCAGTGTCAACTGCAGTCAGTGCAAAGGCAAAGATAATACATACATATAACATACATACATAATATCACGCCTCTTTCCCGGAGGGGTAGGCAGAGACTACCTCTTTCCACTTGCCGCGATCTCTGCATACTTCGCTTCATCCACATTCATAACTCTCTTCATACAAGCTCGGCGGTTTCGGGTACTTTTGACCTGACCCTTTACAAGGACGTCCTTAATTTGATCAAGATACGTTCGTCTAGGTCTTCCCACTCCGACCTTTCCCTCCACACTCTCCTTGTATATCTGCTTAGTCAACCTGCTTTCATTCATCCTCTCCACATGACCAAACCATCTTAACATACTCTTTTCTATTCCTGTAACTACCTACATCTTCTTTCACATCACAACATTCCCTTATCACGCTGTTAATTATCCTGTCACTCAATTTCACACCCATCATACTCCTTAACGCTCTCATTTCCACTGCATTTATTCTGCTTTCATGCTTCTTTTGCCATACCCAACTTTCACTCCCATACATAATGTCGGGACCAACACGCCCCTGTGCACAGCCAGTCGAGCCTTTTTGGACAGTTTCTGACTGCTCATAAAGGCATGCAAAGCTCCATTCACCATGTTCCCCGCGTTCACTCTCCTTTCAATATCACTATCATACATATAATCACGTCTGTATCCCTTGCGGGGTCGACAGAGGCAACAGTCTTGGATAGGCCACGTTCAGTTATATAGCAAATAGTGACAGGTTGCCATCCCATCACAAAAAAAATGCAAGTTTATAAGCATATGCCTTTTAAGATATTCTTGGAAAATAGATCGATTGGTCTTATCCTTTATTTGCATTGGTACCAGGTACCACACGGTACGCCAGATACTGTGTATGACAAAGTCAATCACAAATGATAAATATCAGTCAACTTCATCGTAACTTAGGACGGTATAGCGTTGCTGAAAGCGGTGGATCTTCGAGGTGGAGACACAAATCCATACGAGAAATAAATAAGTCAACAGCTAGTACAGACTGTGTTTATATCGTGATATTGAATGGATGCCTATTCCCTTATATAAGCCACCTTTAACGACTATAAGAGAGATTCCTAATCCAAAGTGCAATAGTAAATTATAAAGACTAGAAATCAGGTTTACACTAGTAACAGGCCAAATCTCTCAGGCCCGCGTTTATGCTAATCCCTAATAATATTATAAATGCGAAAGTAACTCTTGTCTGTTACACTTTCACGACTAAACCACTGTAGCGATTTTGATAAAATTTGGTACAGAGACACGAGTTGGCCCTGAATAAGAACTTGGGCATAACTTTTTATTGCGAAAAAAGGCAGTACGCGGATGAAGTTGCGACTAAAAGCTAGTATAGAATATTAAAATATAAGTCAGAATAATGATTGGTATACATATAGAGCGTAAGGGGCTTTTGGGAAATTAAACAGGTTTTTTTTATAAAATAAATATTTTTATTAAATTTGAATGAATCTTAAAAACGCGTACAGCACAAATCTCAAATAAAATATTCCAAAGGAAATTATTAATAAATTACGATACGATGAGGATGACAGCCACGATAACTCTTCGCTTAACATAGAACTGATTGTCATGCCATTATAGCTGTATTAACACATTTCTTAAGGATTAATATTCTTGATATATCTTCCTACGAATCCGAATAAATACTTCTTTACATTCTAATCAGTAAGAACAGCTTGCTCAACAAGCTATGCTACCTTTCAGTCACTTACACACTGAAGAGTTGACTCATAAAATGATAAGATGGAATACATAAGGGCCTTTTCACATAATATCACTACACTAGTTATAGAATTTCTTGCTGGGATCTTTCGCCATATCTACAAGAGTCTGGGCGGGCTTGAAGGGCGCGCCGTACAGACCTTGGTACTCCTCCATTTTCCTTACTAATTTTTCAGCACCAAATTGATCAACCCATCTGTAACAAATGCCATAAAAATATTATGTTAAAATTTTACTAGTAAAAACGTTGTTACACAATATACCAATTTCTTGTATATAAATGATTCCTAGATAAATCTTTTCCCATATATATATATGTTATGAATTAAGCATAAGAAAGTGTCAACAACCTGGTAAAAACAACAAAGCTGAAGAGTTCCTACAATTCTAATTGGTTTTTATTCAGAAAATATTTGAGTGTATTTGACTACAAACTGCATGATGGTAAGCAAGATGGGGCCTAAGCAGGCGAATTCAAATGATGCTTATTGAGTATTATCTTAAAACTCCCTAACTTGCATAAGAGAGACTCGAGAAACTGATGTAATGTGCATAGTGAAATAAATTAAATGGTGCACGTGTTATGTATTAAGCAGACAAAACAGATTTTTACCTGAAAGGTCCACCAGTGAAAGGCGGGAAACCAAGCCCAAAGACGGCTCCGACGTCACCCTCCAAAGGACTGTGCAAGATCTTTTCTTCTAAAGATAATACAGCTTCGTTCACAAACCTTAAAAACAAGAGTTTTCTATATTTCTCTTAGAAAAAAAGTTTTCAATTATTTTTAAAGTAAATCCACCAAAGAGTTTACCAAATCAGAGATTAGAACAGACACATTGTTGATTTTATTTTGTTGTTATTAAAGTTTACATTACCTGGACACCATCCTCAACTGTTGGTCTTCTACTGTGTTTGCGCCGCGGGGTTCAAGAGCGTACTTTTCCTTTAGTAACTGTATTGCTTCCTGATTTACGTCCCTATTCTTCGTGCCCTTCTCATAAACGTAGATTCCTTTTCCAGACTTTCGACCCATGAAGCCTGCTTTCACAAAGTCCTGCATTATGTTTAAGTTGCCACCGCTAATACGGTCGCCAAACGCCTGAAACATTATTTTTATTTCATAAATAAGACATAATTATAACAAAGTTTTATAAAAACCATTACATAGTTAAAGAAATAATGAAGTTGTCTTATATATAGGAAATTAAGCCAATGATTATAAAAAAGTAGTATAATAAAAATAGAGTGAACAGAAGCCTAAATACATTGGAGAGACGTATGGACATATTTTTTATATTTTTTAGTCAATAGAAAGTTTCATCAAATTTTATGTCAATAAAATTAAATAAAACGGTTCTTACCTTTGATAAATCCACAGCAATGTGAGAGCCGACATCAATGCCAACTTCGTCGGCGAGCGTCGCAGCGCCCACTGGGAAGCCAAACTGCTTCGTCATGTTGTCCAACTCCTTGGGATCTACTCCTTCTTGTAGTAGCCTAAAAGTTCATTTATATGTTAAATGACAGTAGATATAAGATGCGAGACTGTACCTGCGGTTCCGCCTGTGTAAAGCAGAACATCCTGGTTATATATTTTTTGAGGGAAATTCGGTAAATTTTTGCTTTGTCCCTAGACCACTCAAGGACTACATGCCAAATTTCAAATCTTTGTTCCATCCAAATATCAATGCTGATCAGTCAACCAAGAGTCACTGTATCAGTTAGTCTGCATGATTTTCTTCTCATTTATTGCAATAAAAAGTAAGTTAGCCTATGTTCTTCCTAAGGGTCAATTCTATCTATACCCCAAATTTCATCAAAATTGGTTCAGTGATTTATAATTTTATTGAATATTAAATCGGAAGGCGGGTCTGTGGAGGGTACAACCGGGAACACGCAGAGGTAAGAGAGACAAACCTATAACTTAACAAAGTTAGATAGACATTACCTAATAGCCTCGCTGAGCATAGTGGAGAGGATGCGCGTGGTGTAGAAGCCGGGGCCGTCTCCGACCGTGATGACGACCTTCCCCTGCCGCAGGCCCACGGCCACCGCGGCCGCGGCCGTGTCGTCGCTGGTGCCCGGGTGGCGGATGATCTCCAGCAGCTGCATCTTGTCCACGGGGGAGAAGTAGTGCATGCCTATTTATAAGTAAAAAAAAAAAATTATCTCCATGCTAGAACTGGTTCCTAACAAATTCCTAAATGCTTTTTTACTCGTCTGAATTTGTTACTGAAACTTCTGGATGTCTGAATTTAGTCAAGTGTGAAATACCAACATGTTTATTATAAAATTTCATTGGAGGGAAATTAAATTAATTTTTGATTTATCTCACACATTTAATAGCACTGTTTTTACTGTGCAGATAGCGATGATAGGAAAAAGAGGTGATGAGTTCCAACCTATCCACAACAACCACGTTTCTTGAGAACATACTGAAGTATGTTCTCAGTTCTCAGCTCTTATTAACAATCCATGACTAGGCTTTTCTGATAAATATATTCTGTTTCCCAAAATTAATATTATGATAAATATAAAATAATAGTTCCATAGAATGGCCATGGAGCTAAGTACTGCTTAAAATAAAGCACGAATCCTGCGATTAAATAATGTAAAATAAAATGTTTTTGCTCACCAATAACTTTGTCAGGTCTGGAACTGCCAGCAGCGATCTTCGTGATTGGGATAGCGCTGGTATTGGTCGCAATGACGCAGTGTTTCGGCACTACAGCCTCCAACTCCTTGATCACCTTGTGTTTGATGTTGATGTCTTCGAATACAGCCTCGATCACACAATCCACAGTCTTGAACTTGGAGTACTCCAGTGTTGGAAGCAGGTTTGACAGGAATTTGTCTTTTTGTAATCTGTTAATTGGAACATACTTTCATCATGATGAATAGCTACTACATGGCTCACATTGAACAAGAGTATAGTTTTCAGCTACTCACATTACAAGTTGCAGTTTTTGGGTTCAAATAATTGCCTGCCTCCTTTAATACATAAGTCAAAAAAATCTTTACTGTCAATTAAAAACATTTTTCGAAATCCTTAATAACAGGAAAAAATTTAAGCGCTCAACGTAATATATATTATATAGATTAATAAAAAAAAATTGTTATGTTTATTCCTCTGTATTAAAGTGCTGGACATTTCTTTATTTAAAAAATATACTCACGCGGATATTCTTTTTCTTTTGACGGCATTAGCCAAGCCGTTTTGTATTTGTCCAACTCCTCGGTAAAGGCCAGGATTAGTGGCATCTTTCATGACTACTTTGTATCCTTTGTCAATAGACACTTGGACAATGCCAGCACCCATCAAACCAGCTCCTAATACACCAATCTGACAAAATTGAATAAAACAAATAAATTAAAAAATCAATAATAATTTGTTAATCAATAATCATTTTCATAGTATTTGATTTCTAAACATCTGAAACTAATATGAACAATTACATAATTATTTTTATTACTTTATTTACAGATATTAAAGTATTATTACAATATATATATATGCCGTGTGGTTCCCGGCATCAATACAAAAAAGAATAGACCACTCCATCTCTTTCCCATGGATGTCGTAAAAGGCGACTAAGGGATAGGCTTACAAACTTGGGATTCATTATTAGGCGATGGGCTAGCAACCTGTCACTATTTGAATCTCAAATCTATCATTAAGCCGAATGGCTGAACGTGGGCATTCAGTCTTGTCGGGACTGTTGGCTCTGTCTGTCTGTCCCCTTTGGGGATATAGACGTGGCCATATGTATGTATTACAAGTATTAGTAAACTAACTTCCTTGTAAGTAAGTAAATGAAAAGAAAACAGGCACCCTTGCCAACACACATGCAGGTAATAAAATCATTTAAAAAGCAATTAGTACTATCGTCATACTCGCATGGGAGCAATATTGTAATGACAATGGCAAAGCCTCCATGTTAATAAATAAATAATGTAAAAAATATCCCTATAAAGTTAATATTTTAGAGTAGACATACCGTTTTAACGTCCACCTGTGCCTTTCCAAATCTGTTCTTCTTGCATTCTGTTTGTCCTCTAAATAGTCCAAATAGACCCTTACTCTGAGGTGTCATTGCTAATTCACCAAATGCCTGGGCCTCAGCCTCGTATCCAGCTGCCGGGCCCTTGTCCACGCCAACTCTGACCACTTCCAGAATCTGAAACAATATTTACAAAGTGGTATTTTAGTTTAAAATACAAACTGTTTTAAAGCACCTATTTTTTTTTAAGTAAGGTAAAAAAGCTTCATTTTCAAATATAGTATTGATAAAAGTCTGTAAGAAAATTGAGACTGCTTAGATAAACTGATCTTGATTTCATGGAAAGTGGTTTTTACTTCATTAAATATGAATATGCTTTATATTTTATAAGGAATAAGGAATAGTAATTCAGTATTTATTAAAAAATATTTTTTATTAATCCACACAGACCTTTCATAAAGTACCTCATTCATTAGTGATAGATGTTATGAAATTTGGTGCATTTGCATCTATAAATAAGTAGATAATCTTAGTGCATTTGTCATAGTTTTAATGGCAAAGTTTTTACAGACAGCTGCCAGCCTGCCCCCTCACGGAACTACTTGGCTCTCAAATTAGTTCAAATACATATGTACTTACAGTTAGTATTAAAAAAACAAATTTAAGATGTTAGTAGTTGTATTTTATGTAATAAATAAAACCAGCTAAGGACGATTTGGACTTGCGCACGAAGGGTTTGTACCATTATCACGTTAATTACTTAAATATTAACTTTTTATACCCACCTCTATTAATGTTTATTAAAATCGACCAAAAATTGCATAAAAATTATGTTGTATGAGCCACCCTTTAATACTTACTTTATTGTTATTTAATTATTTATTTTGAAAGGTTATACAAGTAAACATTCTAGGAAAATTTTAAGTGTTAGTGCTAGTTTAGTTTTAGTAGCTTGTCATTATGAATATTGAGTCATAAATACGAAAAAAACACGTTAATGTATGGGGATCCTTAATTTTAGTTTTATAGCGGTTATTGTTCTACATCATTTGTGTAAATTTTAGTTTTATAGGTATTATGGAATCTGAGATATAGCCGGGTGTTAGAAAGATGGACAGGTGGACAGCCAGACAGAGGAGAATTAGTAATAACGCCCTGTTTTGATCTTTAAGTACCGAACTCTAAAAAGGTCAATTTTTTTTTTTATAAATTATAAAATCTCTATTCATACAAGTAATATTAATTTCAATAAATAGCTGAGCATCATTATGTAATATTGTGTCCACCTAAATAATTAAGTATTACATAACTGAAACTTGACAAAGTTCACTTACAAGATACATTTCATGATGGAAAAAAATTACGACTTCAAAATAAATCATTTACCTTGAGAGGAGCTGGATAAAGGCCACGAGAAGCCTTCATAACTTGTTCCTTTGCCTTATTGAATATAATATTTTTAATAAAGTCCCACTGCATTACTGTTGCCGTGATTTTCTCTACTAAACCTTTCTTTGATCTATCTACTTTAATTTTTCCAGATGCAATATCTTTAGCAATTAGAATTGCAACATCTTCAAGGTATTTGGCAGTGTTTTGTTCAGGAAGACCATTACCTGGAATAAAATCATAGATATATATAAAATTTGTGCTGCCAAAAAATTGTGCAATAATTCGGCAAAGAAGAAAATATAAGTTTGAATTACCTGGTCCAAGTGGAGAAACAAGCAGATCAACAATTCCTAATTTTTTTGCTTTGTCTGCTTTCACTGTCTTCCCTGTTAGAGCTAGGTCCAAAGTCGTAGGTACCGATGTGAGTGCTGGCAGTCTACAAGATAGAAAAAGTAAAGTAATTAATTTTTTTTATTATAACTATCTATACATTATTACCATAAACTGCAAAACAAAATTAAGAGCATAGGTGGGCCATGATATCGATCTTATAAAGGACACCTAATAGATTTGGTTTTAGAATAGAAAAGAAGAATAGGCATCTAGTGCAAGTGTCCATGCTCTTGGGATGCTCATAACTTTAGACATCGGAAATATAAACTTGGTCACAAAATGTGACTAGTGTTTAGAAAGCATCATTTGTTAATAAACACTGATGATATCTTAGGTTGCAACCTTTCGTAATATTATTATTATATTAGGTAGGTACATAATCTTGGAACAATGTTATCTTATTTACCTTTGTGTTCCACCTCCTCCAGGTAGAAGTCCCAACATTACTTCAGGCAGACCGAAACCGGTTTTTGTGTCCTTAACAGCTATGCGGTAGTGGCAGGCCAGTGCTGTTTCAAGACCCCCACCAAGACAGCTTCCTTGTATAGCTGCTATGTATGGTTTACGGGAGGTTTCCATTCTTTTGAATATTTGATGTCCTGGGAATTAAATATCATTTTAAAGTTATTTAGGCTATTGTTTCATTAAGTTTATTGAACATGCTAAAATTAACATGGGCAACAGTTCAACAATTGAAATTTGTGAGTTTAAATAAAAGTTTACCATTTTTTGATAGGGCAACTATTTCTTCCTTTGTTTTACAGCTTTCGAGCATGGTAATATCAGCGCCTGCTATAAAGCAGCCGGGCTTTCCAGATATCAGAACAGCTGCTTCGATGGAGGGGTTTGACTCAACTTCGCTAATTATGTTTCTCACTTCTTCCATAACAGCAGTGTTTAGAGAATTTACCTGAAATTTTAAAGAACTGTTCTAAGTGATATTTTGTTTTTAATTGTATGACAAAATATCATTTAGTTTTTGACAAGTCAAAGGTCAATCTGTAGGAAAACTTTTGCAACCTATTGGTATTAAAAGTTATGTAGATAATTAAAATGAAATTACCTTAGTATTAGGGCTATCTAAAGTAACAACGTAAACTCCATTGACTATCTTGCATTTCGTGTGAACATTGGTCGCCGCTGCCGCCGCAAAAGTTCTGCTGTGTAAACCTAGAAAATGATAAAAAAGTACCTATTTATTTGTTTGGTTATAATAAATACAAAACCACGAAAGTTAAAATCTTTTTTGAACACATGAATACATAATTTCAAAAATTAGTAGGTAGGCTACTTTGAAAGTCAAAATATCAACTTACCAGTAAGGAAATGCACATCTTTGCTGCTCCTGAGGAGCTTTAGAGCACCTAAAATCTTAGAATTCGACATATTTTAAAATTATTTAAGATATATTAAACTAAAAAGAAATATAATTTAATAATTTGAAACCCAGACTTTGAACCTAAACTTTCGTCGTGGAAAATGGAATCGGAGGGGGTGAAGAAAGAGGAGAAGGAGGACTGATTACGAAATTGACTTTGACATAAAAAAGAGTGAATGAAATGTATGAAATTAAAAGACAAAAAAAATCCTAGACTTGGAACGGCACAACATGGCACCTAGAAACACAACTTCGTCTGACCTAGATCTCTACTGCTAGTCGCTAGTTGTCAGGTCGGTTGCATGCTGTACGGCCATTTCATTTCACACGTTCAATCTAGGGATGGCGATTCTTGCCGAAAAAGATCGATTTTTAAATCGATTCGAATCGTGACCTAATGAATTGATCCTCAAAAAATCGAGGTCTACACTTTTTAAAAACAACAATCTGTCAAGTCTACTGGAATCAAAACGGTTTCGCTCATCATTTGCGATGTTTCCAGCAACTGAAAACAGGCGCTCACAAGGAACAGATGATCCCACAAGCTGAGTATGTTTGGAATGTAAATTAAACAATATTAAACCGTCACAGTATGTATTTTAAGCTTAAAACCGAGTTTTAAGTTGTCGCGGACAGTTGGCGCACATGTGCGCCACAGCAGATTACGGTGGTGGCGCATATATGCGCCACAGCAGCTGAGAGGTTAAAGAATGTGATTATAAACGTAACTTTTTTAATTGATGAGAAGTGAGGCGAAGGAGACTACACATACAACCATCTCGTGAGGTTTTGAGTAATTAACCGGCAGCACTTTTGTAATACGGGCCTTCAACTAATTGTATGGTTTATACAAAAACAGAAAAAATCGTACCTATCTCGATTTTAGGATGTGTGAGATCGATTAAAAAGAACGATTTTAATCGCACCAAAAGATCGATTTTTCGATTAATCGATTTCAGGTCAGACCTAGGTCGGATAAAATTGGCGGCATGCTGCACGGGCTCTTAGGACCGTAGACAAATTCTTAACAAAACAATTCGTGGGAGATATCAAATCAAAACAGACGCATTTTCTGAAAACGATGTCTTGTTCGTAAAACAGTCAAGTTCTAACTAGTCAGTCGAACTCTCGCAGTTAGGTGCCTCTGGGCTGCTATACGAGCGTTTTTGGACAACTTCTATTGACTTCTCATAAAGAACTAACTTACGTATTTTTGATTTCTATACATGCAACACTAGATTTAATCTTCTTTCAATATCACACTTTCATCTGCTATCAATATTGGTCCTAAGTACCTAAAACAAATTTCCATACGTCCCCCTGGTGGAACAACGTGAATAACCACGGGTACCTAATCGTCTCTCTATTTCTCTTAATTAAAATACTAATATAATATAAAATACTTACCGACTTTTTGTTCTTTCCCTTTTTCATAAAAAAATCTGGATATAAGTCCAGCACGTGTAAAGTTCTCCTGCTTCGTTCTGGGCCATATCAATGGATGACATATACAGGGTGACTTTTAATTCAACTGCATAAATTTAACTATTAAGTGTACTCATCTAAAGGATATTTAAAAACGTTAAAAGAAAAATATCGGTTCATATTTCAGAAAGTACGAAAAAAATAAAAGTATCAAAATCCACGATCCTAAATACGTCATATCACCCCGGCCGGCGGAAAAGCGACGCGTAAGATTCAGAGGTCAACGACACAATTCATTCAGCTGAGCGATTTCGACAACTCTGTACTTTACTTGATCTAGATACTAGAAAAATAATTTATTTTTCAGACATTTATTTACATGTTTAGTTTTAATTTCCTTTTGTAGTATTGGTCTTTAATAAAGCGTGTGACGTAGTTTTTGACGGTTTTTAAATGTGAAAATGATGACGTTTAATTTAAATAAAAATAGGCTCAAACAGAAGCACGGGTATAGTCTATGTTTAAAAGGATGCAGCTGTTTTAAATGTCACCCTGTATGAAGTCTCATTAGGAGATGGAGCCATTACATACATAACAAACATACATAAAACCACGCCTCTTTCCCGGAGGGGTAGGCAGAGACTACCTCTTTCCACTTGCCACGATCTCTGCATACTTCCTTCGCTTCATCCACATTCATAACTCTCTTCATGTAAGCTCGGCGGTTTCGGGTACATTTGACCTGACCCTTTATAAGGACGTCCTTAATTTGATCAAGATACGTTCGTCTAGGTCTTCCCACTCCGACCTTTCCCTCCACACTCTCCTTGTAAATCTGCTTAGTCAACCTGCTTTCATTCATTCTCTCCACATGACCGAACCATCTTAACATTCCCTTTTCTATTTCTGTAACTACATCTTCTTTCACATCACAACATTCCCTTATCACGCTGTTCCTTATCCGGTTACTCAATTTCACACCCATCATACTCCTTAACGCCCTCATTTCCACTGCATTTATTCTGCTTTCGTGCTTCTTTTGCCATACCCAACTTTCATTCTCATACATTAATGTCGGGACCAACAAGCTCCTATGCACAGCCATTCGAGCCTTTTTGGATAGTTTCTGACTGCTCATAAAGGCATGCAAAGCTCTATTTACCATGTTCCCCGCGTTCACTCTCCTTTCAACATCACTATCACACTTGCTATCTGATGTAAACTTTGATCCTAGATATACAAACTCTTTCACTTGCTCAACTTTTTCTCCTCCAATCAAAATATTACATGCGGTCATTTCTTTCTCCATTTCAAAAACCTTGCTTTAGTTTTACTTACGTTCACTTTCATTCCTTTCTCTTTTAAAGCTTCATGCATACAGTTTACCACCTCCTGTAACTCTTCCGCTTATGACGCCAGTATAACCTAATCGTCGGCATAGAGCAGACATTTGACGAGTAACTCATTCATCCTTAATCCACTTTCCGACTCTTTCAAATCTGTCAAACAACTATCCATAAACTAAGACTGCACACGCGACGGAAGCTTAAAAAATCAAGTAACTTCTCCCGTTTTCCCAACATTTCCTTTCACTGCTCTGCGCCTTCTGATTGTAGCGTAATGAAAAGTATACTATAACCTGCACAGGAGTATGAAGAATATCTGTACCAAGTTTCGTTAAAATCCGTCAAGTAGTTTTTGTTTCTATAAAGAAGATACAGACAGACAGACAGACAAAATTTTTACTGATTGCATTTTTGGCATCTGTATCGATCACTAATCACTCCCTGATAGTTATTTTGAAAATATATTCCATGTACAGAATTGACCTCTCTACAGATTTATTATAAGTATAGAATTATACTTATGCTAACACTACAATCAATACCTATGTATATTGTATTGATTGTAGTGTCAAGAAACTGCTGACATCATGCAAACATGCTCATCAAACTTTTGTCATTATTTAAATTCCTATAGTCTTATTGGACCATCATGGTTCATCACCAGGTGTTACAGTTTTTACTCAAAAAATCCTAGGTTTATGTCCTTCACGCTTAATAGCTATATAACAACCTGTTTCTTTATCGCCTAATATTTGTTATATGTATTGACTAGCTGTGCCTGCGACTTTGTCCGCATGGAATAGTTATTTTGGGCATCATGGACGCCGATCATCCATTTTCCCCGTTTTTATCACATTTCCCATTATTTCTTTGCTCCTTATAGTTGCAGCGTGATGTTATATAGCTTAAAGCCTTCCTCGATAAATGGTCTATTCAACGTAAAAAGAATTTTTCAATTTGAACCAGTAATTCCTGAGATGAGCGCGTTCAAACAAACAAACTCTTCAGCTTTATAATATTAGTATAGATTAGTATAGATAGGTATATAGATATGATACATTTATTTCAGAGCTCATATCAAGGCACTGCTACCTTCATTTGCTAGTGCCGACCATAATTCATGCCTTTCTAATAAGTCGTAGCCTTTTTATGATCCACGATGAGTAATAGACTTTTACCTATGTATCGTATTGAAAAAGCGTAGGTGACATTACATACTTACAGATAGGCAGGGGCATTTATTGGTGCCTATTCCCACCATTCCGTTTCGAATTCTTACTTGAGTATCTCATAATTGATCAGTTACTTTCATTTTTCATCCATAAGCCATGCCATACCTCTATAAGTAGCCATTATACATTAGAATATACTCGAGGACGCGCAGCAGCCGCGTGATCTTTAAAATTTTCCTTCCCGCGGGAATTCTGGTTATACCTCGAGAATTTCATAAAACAAAGTTTTGACAATGCTCCTATTATGTAATCCACCTGTGAAACCCGCGTTCAAATCCGTTAAGTAGTTTCCAAGTAAAAACGTCTGGTAAGTATACGTTACACACGTTACAGACAAAAATTACAAAAAAATTGTACTAACACTCTTAAAGCAGTTTAAAATCATAATAAAGTAAAACGTCAACTTACAATTATCTTTAGCCTCCATTGTAAAAGTATGATAGCACTACTTCTTAATTCAAAATCTAGTGTTTTGTTAACTCTTTCTGGTACCGTGAGTGATCGCGACAATAATTTGGTGACCTTGGCTGGATTCGTACGACGCGTGTCAAAGGTAAGCGCCTATATACAACAATGTGTGGTGTAGCGTACCTAATACAATGCGAAAATGAGTAAATACCTTTTTTGTGCCTACAATATCTATCCGTTATTTTCATTCTTCAAGTGGCTGGTGCATGTATGTATGTAAGTACTATATATCATAAAAAGTACATACCTACATGTTATTACATACATTTTCAGCATTTACTTACTTACCTATAATAAGTACATTTAATATTAGGTAGGTATTTATGACGGAATAAAACCTACCTGAGGATTTTACCATATTTGCTTACGTACTACATGGCATGTTTAAACAAATGTCAGATAAATACGTGTAGGGTCCATCCAAATGGAAAGCGGTAGATTGGTACCTATCACCCGCATATCCACGCTTTCTTACTTAAGCCATACATAAATTCATGAGAGGTTCACGATCATATACTCTGCTATACTCACTTGTTGCAATTCCTCTTAGCGTAACCATGACGACGGGTGGTCTCAAGCCCTCATCCCTTCACCCTACCACCCTCCCCCGCCGCTCTTGTGAAGTGAAGAGTCGAGAGTGAGCCTGCGTCACTCGGGTAATTACACATCTGAAGCTTGTGGTAGCTTTAGAGCTTTGTACTGTCAGAACAAAAGAGAAGGACATTAGTATTTATTATAGGTTGGTGCTGCTGACGGCGACATAAATCAGTGCAGTGCAGAATCGCTTCTTCATGAAATAGTATTAAGAGTTCTAGTCTACTTTTTGGATTATATAAAAGAAGTTGCAGCATAAAGTCCAAAACATCTGGTTATCCTTTTCCGATAACAACGGGATGTAAATAACAAAAAAACCACAGAAATCTGTATTAAAAACCCAGAATCAGAAATTGTTACTTGATGGACACTTTATGGACAGTTTCGATTAGAGCGTTGGTGGTCAAATTGGTACGGTGCCCGGTTAAAATGATCTTACGGTGTGTAACCATGGTCGATCCAAAACGGCTATTGGTTACGGAGGTCAGATGGGAGTGGCTTCGTGTAAAAACCTGACTCACCCAATCCAGGATCCATAGTTCAACGCATATCCCTGACTCCCTTTTGACGGCCTCTGTGGCGCAGCGGTAGTACGCTTGTCTGTGACACCGGAGGTCCCGGGTTCGAATCCCGGCCAGGGCATGATGAGAAAAGAACTTTTTCTGATTGTCCTGGGTCTTGGATGTTTATCTATATAAGTATTTATTATAAAATATAGTATCGTTGAGTTAGTATCTCGTAACACAAGTCTCGAACTTACTTCGAGGCTAACTCAAGCTGTGTAATTTGTCCCAAAAAAAAAAAAAAAACTTCCCTCTAAAGTGATTTGGATGCAACCGGCAGCCAAGAGGAAAAAAATGAGTCTAACCGCTATCGACTATCGATGAAAGAATTGGTTACAATATAGGTGCGTGATTTTTAATATACGTGAACTTCAACTGCTATAATAGGTACTCATGCGCTAAACAATATTTAACTGTAGATAGAACACACAAATTTTTTACTACTCTTATTATAGGTACTTATTATTAAAAAAAGATTATCCTCGCAGGCTTATTACAAAATAATCTTAACCTCCGTAAAAATAATCTTATTAATTAACATTGACACACTTTTCTATTGAAATCTCAGAAAAAGTAAGATTGGCCAAATTTTCCTTAGCTCATGTTTCATTGCGTAACTATTGTCAGCAGGAGTGGGTCCCCTTCGCTCTTTACTTTTATATCAATAAACGAAGCACTTTTCCAGACAGTCGGATTCTCGAGTTACAGCGTTAAACGCAGATTGATTCAATACTCTGGTCCCTGAAGGGGCGGACGGGAGGACACCCTTCTCCCGGTGGGTCATTCATCATATTGGGAGTGGGAAAATTCATGGGATATTCCTGATAAATGAAAATTTATGAAAATTTATTCGATAATCACTTTAATTGATTGACTTTGTATGAGTTTCTGATTTCAAATAACAAAGTATCATGAAAAATACCTTTGTTACTTTTGATTGGATTGATCTTTTACATAATAAATATTGCAATTTTCGCAGCACCCGGATTGTCTTGCCTGACTTGTGTAGGCGCTTCAAGCGCATCCATAAATTTATCAACGACAATGTTTTGAACTAAAGCTGTTTAAATTTTTAATACTCAATCAAAACTTCCAATAAAATCAGTCAGACCAGGAATATTTCTTACGTCATGCTTTTCCGTCGTTCTAGGAAGGTAAATAAGTTTAGATTACCATAAAAGATACATACTTAACTTTATTTATATTTCTCGATGCAAGAGCTTGTATTGGGATATGCAATATAGGTCAACCAAATCTATTACTGGTTCTTAGTTTGAATGCGATTTATTTCAGGGTGCTCTCAGCAGGTTTAGGACTTTCCCTGCTTAGTATTCGGTTGGACGGCTCATGCGCCTTGGTTAATCTTGTTGTGGAGGTGCTATGCTGCTATGTAGTGTACTGTTGGTTAGTATATAAAGCTGGAAAACGGCGCGGCGCGGGCGTAGTCTATGTGCAGCAACCTTTTGGACGCATCGTGATTTTTGTTGCGGCTGTCCTTGCAAATATAGGCTCGGCACGGCTTTGCATAAAAAAATTAAAGTGATTTTAGATAATTGTTCTATTTTCGTGTCGTTACTTTAAGTGCTGTTTTGAAAAACGTTAATTCGGTAAGTTTTTCAAGCTATATTTAGTATCTATTTAGTCAGTTTTTAAAACATTTCATATCAATATTTTCGAAATATTTATTTAATTTAATTAAATATGAAGATAAACTTTTCATTTCGTTGTAAAGGTAAAGTTATACTCGTATTTCTTACTTAAATAACATGTGCAAATAAACTTTAACTTTGCTATAGAAAAGTTTTGTTAGATAATTAATCAAAACCTTCAACTTCATTTATAAAAGTATTGTTTCTTTACTAGAACTACTAGCTGTCGCCCGCGACTTCATCCGCCTGAAATTTCTATAAATTATAACATTCTATTATTCCAATGTCTAAGTTATATTACTGCAAAGTTTCATGGAAATTCGTTGCTTGTAAGTCTACCTTAAAAAAACACACATAGGTATATCCACACACCTTTTAAACTTTCGTATTTTTATTAGTAAGAAGGAAAACAGCTAGATACAATCAATAAATAAATTATTAAAGAAAAATATCGTAGACAAGTGATAAAATAATTACGAAACAAGATATCATAACAAAGTTCTGTAATACTTGTACATATAAAAATACACCAGTTTATCGATAGAGAGATAAGTGTAATTTATCCAAATTTTCACTGTTAACTACTATCATCAGGTATCACTGACTGATTATTTAACATTGTTTTTAATCAAAAACTGAAACCTATATGGAAACAAATAACTCTGCCATCGCAGTCCCTTTTCAGTTTAACAGTTTATTAGTTAGTTATTATGCATAAATAGACATTGATTTTTTTAGTTATGAGTTATAATTATAATCTACCCAAATCAATGTTTACCTACATACTTTCATTTAAACAAACAGTAAGGACATTCTTAGGTAAAAATGTACTGTGCCCTTCTGGTGTGTTAGAGACAAAATCTGTTTAAAAATATTCTTGTAATCTAGCATATAAGAAGAGGAAGATCATCCTCCTCCTGGCGTTAGACCTCTTTGCCTATTAAACTTTGTACTATTTTCTTGTTACTATGTAAATTTCTATCCAATAAAGATATTACAAACAAACAAACAAACATCTTTCAGGAGGCGAGCCCGCCTGTGACCACGATTCTGAAGCTATCTCTACTTATTTTATATACTGAAACCTGATAGCAGTTAAGGTGTGGAACTATATGTACGCACAAATAAATTGAGTAATTTACTTTGGTATTAGAAGTATTATACATACAACAATAACTTTATGCATGTGTGATAAAATTTTCTGTAGGTACTTTTTTCTTTATTTTTAGCCATAGGTACAAACAAAATTAAATATTGCCGGATAAAAGATAAAAAGTTACTTTTTCATTATACAATACTTATAAACGTTTTTTGGTTTTGATTTTAGGTATTATTATAAGAAGTAAAGTTTCTTCTCTATCTTGGTAACTATAAGTATAGACAAGGTAAAGGTATCGTCTACTTTGGCGGTTTAAAACTCGTCCATGTTGATCTACTTAATAAATTTTGTATCCAAAACAAGTACTCAATATAGGTTCAGATTATGACGTAAGTAACTACAAGGTTGGCTGACCATTTTTTTTATCTTGTTTTAAGACCTTGACCGACACCTCGACGAACTATTACAAACGTGTTGTTTGGAGATAGGTATACGTATAACATGCTTAAGTTAATATTTAATGTTAATATCCTTAAATTTAAATGGGTAATACTTACTTATTGTAAGGTTGATGTCTTTTGTATTGTAACAGGAAAATTTAAACAACGAAGCCTGGTGTTAAAATATTCTGTGGACGTAGCAACTCGCCCGTAATATACTTAGGTTATGATTTTAAACATCTTTTAATATTAGAGTTAAGGGAAAACTGAAAATATGAAACACTTGATATGCGAAGTAAATAAAAGTTGATTTATTGTACCAAAAAATAAGTACATACAATAGGTATACAATTTTTTTTACTGTTTTTATAGGAGGCTTCAATATCATCGCGTTGTCCACGTATAATTAATTACTTTTATCTTGTTGGGTAGGTAACTACATAGGTACTCCAGCAAAACCGACACTATTAGACCCGCTCAACTGCAGTTCATAGCATCTGGCCAACGTTTTAGTCGCAACCTATCAAAAAGGTCAATATATTTGACCTGTACAGATTCTGATAAGTAGTCTGGAAGTTTGTTCGTTTCGGTTAATATTTTCAACTGACGTGTTTTACGTCCAAGTCCAATATACCTACCTTCTATAAGGAAAGTCGAACCGGACCGTTCGGTCATATTATGGAAGTAGTGTTTACCTCAAACTGACGGTAAATGGGAATACCCAGGTTGTCGTCACTGCTGCTTAAAGTTAATTCTTTATTTAACCCAGTTCATATTAAAATATTTCCATGATCTCATGGCAGGTTAGTATTAGATATCAGTAACCAAAATTTCGGGTTCGTATCCCGGTCAGGGCATGATGCAAAAAGAACTTTTTCTGATTGGCCTGGGTCTTGGATGTTTATCTATGTAAGTATTTATTATAAAATATAGTAGGTATCGTTGAGTTAGTATCTCGTAACACAAGTCTCGAACTTACTTCGAGGCTAACTCAATCAGTGCAATTTGTCCCGTATATACCTATTTATTTATTTAAATTAGTTACGTAAAAAGTTGAAGTATATGGCGTAGGGTTTAAGTTATTGGTGAATTATTTTATTTTGCCAAGTAAATTCAAAACGATCATTTAAGAGATCTGGTTAAGTTATTGTGGAGAATTTGCATTAAAGTTGGAAAATTTCTGAAGTGATTTTACTTAATATTGCGTATCTATGAACTTTTTCTAAAGTAGCATTCGACGTATGTAGATAGAGCCAACAATCTTGAAAATATTGAAAGACCACGTTCTGTTGCATGACGTTTGATAGAATTAAGATTGAATGAGTATATAAGTAATTGCTGATATTTTATTCAAATTTTGATTTAAATTATGTAAAATGAAATCTTTGTCTTTAACTGATTGGTAGGTATGTTGTCTATGTAGAATGTCAAGCAAGTTCCGAAAAATACCGAAACACAAAGTCACAAAAAAGATCAGGGCAACATGACACCTTTCATGTTATTTAAAATGTACAGCCTCAATTATTAGAATAACTACGTCAGTAGTTACGGCAGTGTTAATTGCAAGTCGGCATAATAGATGCATCTTCGGATTTTGAGATGGAGCAAATTCTCAAAGATCGCGTGTTTGGAGAGCCTTGGCCCGTTCATTATATCCGAAGGGCCCGCAGATGATAATAGAATGATACAATTCTTTGAATTGAAAATTCAATAGAAACTTAGTTATAAATATCTGAGAAATCTAGATAGGTTCTAGGTACTTACAAGAAGTAGGTAGAGTTGTTGTTTGATGTAAAGTCTCATTTAGTAAATCCACATTCGTATTATAAATAGAAAATATATGTCTTTTTGTTTTTAACGAATAAACTCACTACAAGATCGGTTTTGATGAAATTTGACAAAGATAAGATAGACCTTCAGGAGTAGAGTATACTTACCTTGCACGAGAGCGAAGCCTTACGCAAAACCTATAAACGAAAAAAACAATTCTCTTCGCCAAAACAAAGCAATGGATATTCTATGTGATAAGGCCTAATTTTCAATATATGCGTTTATAGTTATCTACTAGGTAGGTATAATACTTATTGGAAACTAGCTGTTGCCCGTGGTTCCGCCGCTTTGCGGTGAAACCTTAGTTTTTTATTAATATCTGAATAATAGGTACATAGATCATCATCATGACATAACTTAGAACTCCAAGTTTCTCAGTTCATTTCCTAGTTCCGGCCCTTTTCCGGTCCTGCTCAAAAGGTCGCTTTGAAGTAATTTTGCTAAACGTTTTCCTACTTGTATAAGTTATATAACCTTCTGATATACTTAATTTAAAAATGGAAAATTGTGATTAAATTTTAATTTGTTGTTTTAATGTGCGCCGGGGGTTATTAAGCCATTGCATTAGGGTTGTCTTGTCAGATAAGTTTTGTGACCTAGATATAGTTAGACAATATGATAATACGAGTATTCATAATAGGCTTGTGTCCGGGAGTTGGAGTTGATTGTTTGCTAGCCATCATACTGCGAGGTCCGCGAATAACCTCGCACCACTTGCTCACGCTCACGCCGTGCTGTGCCGACCGGTGGTTGCGCAAGCGCAGAGCCGTTCTCTCGGCATTGAACGTGAACTATGGATCGCCAGACCCCCGTGCCTCGTTAATTTATCCTTGCATTTTGTCATTTTTTTTACTTTTATAATAGTTGACATTAATATAAGCAGTTAGGAGTTTACTAATTGAAAGGTGTAAAATGTACGTAATCAGATTTTTACACGAAGCTACTCCCATATGACCTCTGCAATCTTTGCAGGTAAAACTGACCCATATTAGATCGATCGTAACCATGATTCAGTTGTCTCAATGTGCAGGGTTCCTCACGATGTTTTCCCACACCGTTATAGAATCGGTTAGTATTTAAACTAATGTACATAACTTTGCAAATAGTTATTGGTACATGGCCGAGGTGGGATTCGAACCTGTGCCTCTATTCGTATCACGCATTTTAACCGGATACTTTACAAATTCGACCACCGATGCTAAAGTAACTATAGTTATAAAAATATAATTTATATTACATTTTTATTCTAAGTAGATATATAGACAATTATTGAAATTAAATTTTGTTAATTTATTTGTTTCTAGCGAACAGTATAATGGATCCGGATTTAAAACTTAACTTTGGTATGTCTGTTGAAAAAGAGTACACAGTCTGATTTTTCTTTAGAAGGTTCTTTATGCCTTTTGCTTAATGTTGTGAATTTTCAGTATTTTCATGCAGCTATTTTAATTTCTTTTTCTTAATATAATGAATTTAAATATCAAGCTCGTATTTATTTCTTATTCTTCCAAAGTAAAATAGATTTAACCTACTTAGTTAGGTACAACATGAAAAAATACAAAGCCTGACCTAAATTAATTAGACCTGATCTTAAATTAAAAAATTCACCTACATATGTAATTATGTACCTACGTAGTAACACTACATACCTATATAATTGTAAAAATTTATTTTAAAGGTCAGAAGTTACATGTATAAAAGTAGGTGCAGGGTAAATGAATATAAATTCTGTGTGTAAATGAGATACCTAACTCATTTTGTAATGTAATGGATAGTCATTGTGTCCTCAAAGGCTTAATATAGAGTAGATATTATGTTATGTTCTTTTATGCGGAGATTGACTTAGCTTGATAACTATATCTTTTATATTATTCTCAAACGAATGGAGGCGTGCTCCTATTTTTGTACCGATAAATGCTATTTTTGTCTTCATTTTTGCCTCTTTCAGTAGGTAGTCTTAGGAGCTTCTGTTGTCGATCACTCTCGCTTTCGCTTTCTTTTTCACTCTCACGGTCACTTTTTATGTTTTTTACTGTTAAGTAAGACTTTTCTCAATTCAAGATTCTTAGGTTCTCCTTCATAGGTATCATCTAATTATCTAAGTTAAAACTATCACTAAGTTCTATTTATTTCTTTTACAGAAACGATGGAAGCTGGAGATTTCAAGGACTTCGCCAAAGCGATGACTGATTATATCACGGAATACTTGGAAAATATAAGAGATAGGTACTACCTTCGAATAATTCATATCAAAAAGTAATTGCACAAAAATACGTGCAATACCCAAATTACTTGTACTTTTTTTACTATTTGGTTCAATGTTATTCAGCTACAAGCAATTCGTCGAATTTCCCTTTTCTGGCGAATTATAGTCAACTAACTAATAGTTAGCTTATAGTTAAATATATTGTAACTGTTGGGCAGTTGGGTTTAGAGATTTACAGAAGAAAAGCTCTCTACCCAACTACAAAGTTACACTTCTTATCTGCTAGTTGACCAGCGACTATTAACCCTAATAGACTTACTTCATATAATCATTCAGTTTTCATTAAGCAAAACTAAAAACTTGCAGGCAAGTGGTTCCATCAGTGAAACCTGGGTATTTGAGGCCTTTGGTGCCAGAGCAAGCCCCCGAGAAGGCGGAGCCCTGGACAGCAGTGATGGCCGACATAGAGCGTGTGGTGATGTCTGGTGTTACGCACTGGCATTCACCCCGGTTCCACGCCTACTTCCCCACGGCGAACTCTTACCCTTCCATCGTTGCTGATATGCTTAGTGGGGCCATAGCCTGCATAGGATTTACTTGGGTAATACTTACATTTTAGTCTATAGGTAAATATTAACATTATCAGTGCAAACTCGGGATTTTTGATGTCAGAAAAATCTTACCGTGGCCATTGTGATTTAGGTTGTGTATTAGTTTGATTATTGGTTAGAAAGAAATTCAGAAAAGAGACAATCGATTCCCAAACCGACCAAATTTTTTAAAGACAAATATTAAGTAGAGGCTTAAACCTTAAGGTACAAAATGTTTACCTACGCCTGCCTAGTCTAGGTACCTTTTAGTTAATGAACTTATCTTTGTATCGATCATTATCGCGGTCACACTTCTAAAATCTGTGACTGTGACAATTTTATTAATTAATCTCAATCAATCTTAATTAACTCATAAACGATCACATGTAGGTTAGTAGGTGTTCATTACGATATAAGTACTTAGGATTTTTTCACAGCAAAACTAAACTAGTAACCTAACCTTACTCGATACGTTATTGAAAAACAAACTTGCCCATTACAATATTACTAGTTACAATCCCTGTATCATTATTTTTATCTTCAATGAATTTCAATACATTTATGCACTGCGCTATGTTTTCATTAATTATATAGATATGCAATTATTTTAGATTTCTAGCCCAGCCTGTACAGAACTTGAGGTAGTGATGCTAGATTGGCTGGGTCAAATGCTGGGCCTTCCCGAGGAGTTCCTCGCTCGCTCCGGGGGAGAGGGCGGTGGCGTCATCCAGGGCACGGCCAGCGAAGCGACGCTGGTTGCGCTGCTCGGAGCCAAGGCCCGCACAATGCAGCGCGTCAAGGAGGACCACCCTGAATGGACCGAAACAGAGATCTTATCGAAGCTTGTCGGATATTGCAACAGTGAGTTAAACAGTTTAAAACCTTAAGCATATATTGATTTTTGAGTTGTGAATTTCTGTACAGAACATAACCCCTCTTAATAAAGTACGTATCAATACATTAATAAAACAGTAAAAAAAATTATCTGTATATTTTCAAAAAAATATTTATTACGATGAAGAAATAGTAACCGAGCATGAATATAAAGTTGTTCAACTTGATGAGCATTTGTTGTAGGCGTATAAAAATAGAAGGTCTGGATCACCTGATGCAGACTAACTTCGTATTTTCAATAACACGCAGAGTTGCGGGCAACAGCTTGTCTACTAATAAACGTTTTAAAAAAATGAAGACATGGTATTACATAGGTACATACAAATAATCAAGTCTTTATCTCTTGATTGGCTTTCACAATATGCACGAGGAATTTCACTCATGATCATACTTGTGAGGACGACACTGTGTGAATGCACAAGACATTCAGAAACGGTATTATGCCTATTAGCATATTAGTAAAGCAGAGAAAGAACAGTTGAATATGCGTGTTCTTACGAAACTAACACACAGCCTTCAATTCACTACAGATGAGTTATAATCCAGCTATTGAATAAAAAATCCTATGTGTTCTGTATTTCAGAACAAGCACATTCGTCAGTGGAGCGAGCTGGTCTTCTGGGCGGTGTGAAGTTGCGCGCACTGAAACCAGACAACAAGAGACGGCTTCGGGGTGACATCTTAAGGGAGGCGATTGAGAAGGATATCAGTGAGGGCCTGATTCCATTTTATGCAAGTATTTTTATTTAACACTTATGTTGTTTTATGTAACTTTACTAATTGAAATCTTTAGTCAACGTGATGAATAAAACAATAAACGCTTTTGTTGACATGAATTATTTCACCAGATAATGTGACCCTAGTTGAATTAATTATATCCGAGTTAACTTTGCACCCAGCTTATCATAAAAGAAAGCTTAAAAAAATATTAAAATTACCTGCAGGTTGTCGCAACGTTGGGAACCACTTCATCATGTACGTTTGATAATCTCGAGGAAATCGGTGATGTGTGCCAATCCTTCGACGTATGGCTACATGTGGACGCTGCATACGCTGGCTCTGCTTTCATCTGCCCAGAATTCCGCTACTTGATGAAAGGCATCGAAAAGGCTGACTCTTTTAACTTCAACCCACACAAGTGGTTGTTAGTGAACTTCGATTGCTCAGCCTTATGGCTGAAGAAGCCGCGTTGGATCGTCGACGCCTTTAATGTGGATCCATTATATCTAAAACATGACCAACAAGGATCAGCTCCTGATTACCGTCATTGGCAAATTCCACTCGGGCGCCGTTTTCGCGCGCTAAAATTATGGTTTGTTTTGAGATTGTACGGCGTTGAGAACCTTCAAAAATTCATCAGAAAACATGTTTCCTTGGCTCATCTCTTCGAGAAACTGTGTACTTCTGATGAAAGATTTGAACTCTTTGAAGATGTCACTTTGGGTTTGGTTTGTTTTAGACTAAAAGGCAGCAATGAACTAAATGAGGAATTGTTAAGGCGCATCAATGGGCGCGGTAAAATCCATCTAGTACCTTCTAAGATAGATGACGTTTATTTTCTAAGGTTGGCAATTTGCTCCCGATTTTCGGAAGAAAGCGATATTCACTTTTCTTGGGAGGAGGTTAAAGCATCCGCTGAGGAAGTGATTAAAAGTTTTAAGCAATAATACAATAATCGAAAGCAACATACTTACCTATCTAAACCTTTTGTAATATCTAGTATTTCAGGGTCTTTGACCATGTGCACATTTAGTATGAGTGAGTGACACAGTCGCGTGTAGGACGCGAATGTGTGAACTAGTTTTTAATCAGCCAAGTTCTGAAAATTCTATTTGCATCAAGTACATGTTCCATGAAATTTCAAAAGTTCCTTTCGATTGTCGAACTATTTTCAAGTGAATACCATTAGTATTCATTATATTAAATTGTGTAAATATATCTTGTTTATTTTGTTAGTAAAATTTATCAATATTCATGTGATAAAGGATATTTATATAATTTATCGGGTATTTATTATTGCGTTTAAGGAAATTATTTTTTAGTTACAGTTTTTAAAAACTGCATAAGTACGCTTAAAAATAAATATCTTTTTCTTTCTTATTGTTCAAAAACTGGTAATCCAATCCAAATACGACTGAGACCTAGATAATTTAATCGAAACGGTGTTTACTAGGTATATCAGTATGAATAAACTTAGTACCTCGGGACTTTGATTCGAAATACCTTTGATTTGTTTTAACTTTTGGATGGATGATTCAAATAAGTATAAGTCCCATATAAGTACTAAGTGAACAAGACTTTCTCTAAGTATTTAATGAGATATAAAAACCATCAATATAAAACATATTGCTTATAAAAAGTTTGTTGCTATAAATTAATAGGTACATGTCTGTGGTACAGAGTAAAGTTCTAAGTATTCCTTAGTACGAACATATAGGTACGTAACTACTTTAATATAATATATCAAAATTACCTATACATCTATTTATTGTCAAGAGTTAGTTAGATACAGTTAAAGTTGTAAATGTATAAAAATATTATCTGATCCCTGAAATCTAATATTCAAGTGGATCAGTTTTATTTTAATTCTTTTCTATTCCATTCTGATCCTCATCCCCACTGAACGGGGGATCAGATAACCGAATAGAAAATATATCAGAGTGGATAAGATCTGACAAAACTTATAATACTTAGTAATGAAGAGTGGATCCGTTTGGGAGATCAGACCGGAATAACTCAAATATTTTTATACATTTACTTACATCGAAGTTAAATTAAATTACAAATTTGTGTCTATATTGTTAGTGTAGGTATTCATGAAATCGTTTGAACCAAGTTACTAGGTCGATAATGTACTCTTTAGTGGTAGGTAAAACACATTTGTGTTCAAAAATCTATGACTAAGTAAGTAATACGAGTTATACCTACACTTAAAAAGTATGGTTTTTTACTCGTTTGTAGTAAGTATTCTTTGTTTGTTATTATTTTAAATTGCATTGTTTGTTATAAATTATTGATGACTTCTTATTGCATAATATCTGCATATTTATATCTAGCTGTGCCCGCGACTTAGTCCGTGTGAAATAGTTATTTTGGTCATCATTTAATTTTGCAAACAACCTCTTCAGCTTTATAAATTATAGTTGTTACCCATGACGTTGTCTGCGTTATTTTTTGTTATTATTTTAGACAATTTAGTTTTTAAGTTTTTAAAATAACATTATTATTTTAAAGTACTTCTGCGTAAACAAATGAAAAACTTAAAAAACGCTTTTCTTACATACACAAGCTTCTCCAAATTACCTTCGTATATCGAATAGTGTTTTTGTTACATACTCGTATTGAATATAGAGACCTACATATTTCGGTAGAAAAATATTTTTAAAACACTCAAGTGATGACATAGAAAGACAATTTTGGACTTATTGCAATATTAATAATCCTAATCTGTAATACATTTTGTCTATTTACTACATATGTATTTGGCTTATACTAACGTGTATAAAAATATTTAACATAAATTATCATGTATGTTACCCGATTCTGCGGGATAGATTGCTTTTGTAAAAATGTTGACTTAAATAAATTTATCGCTTTACTTGAGTTTTTTATTCTTCCTGTTTTCTTTAGATGACTTACTTTATACATTGAAAGGACTTTTCATTGATATTAAAATTTGTTGTCCCGTGTACATTGATGTTAAGAACCTAGTAAAAAGTACGCTAATTATTTAGTAATACGGGAGTGGAAGCTTACAGCATGGCGTAGCAACTTCGTAGCATAGCGAAGTAACATCGTAGCATGACGTAGCAAAGCAATGTCGTTTAGCACGGCGTAGCAACGTCGTGCTCGTAACATTTTTGTCTAAAGTAATATTTTCATAGATAGTTAAATGCTTATAAAACACGGAACTTATAGATATGAATGACCTAGGAATTGTAGTTAAATAAAGGAATACATACGGGATAGATTACACAGATTAAGTTAGCCTTTAAGTAAGTTCGAGATTTGTGTTACAAGATACTTACCCAACGATACAATATTTTATAATAAATATTTATACGTATAGATAAACATCCAAGACCCAGGCCAATCAGAGAAAGTTCGTTTCTCATCATGCCCTCGCTGATTCGAACCCGAAACCTCTGGTGTCACAGACAAGTGCCGTGTGGTTCCCGGCGCCAATAGAAAAAAGGGTATGACCACTCCCATCTCTTTCCCATGGATAACGTATACATATCTTCATTTGTTTGTAAGGAGTACTTTTAAAAAAATAATGTTTTCCATCACCTGAATCGAATTTTACGATCTGCTAACGCAACAGATAGAAATTGGTTCCTAATACAAACACGTTAAAATTAAATAAATACCAAAAAAAAAAGTTTTATTTAAACGCTCAAAAGATAAGAAGATAGTATTTTTGTTTTCAATTTTAAGTATCAACATATTATAACCTCATAATAACCGTTTTTATGATCCTAATTAAAGCTTGTCGCGAGGTTTAATCGCATATCAATATTTAATTAAATTGCGACAAACTTTTTATTATCATATGAATTGTGTATATATAAGTTGATAAGTACCTAGTTAAAAAAAGGGGACAAGTGCGAGTTGAACTCGCGTGAAGAGGGTTCCGTACGATGTTACCTATCATGTTTTTTTAAATCTGACCCAAATTTGTTTGTGGTAACTAAAAATATGTTCTTCCACACATTCCACCTGCAAATGTAAGTTGGTACGCACAATATTGAGTGATTTACCATGTTATTATTATATCATGGACTTCTTATAGTCTATAAGGTTCTTCTTATATAGTCGTTATTATATCGACTTCTTATATATATCTTTCCTATAATCTATAAGGAGAAAACTAATTTCTGTATTTTTTTCAAAACTTTAGGTTCAGTAGTTTCGGAGATAAGTCAAAAAAGGGGAAAATGGTCAATTTTCGTCTATTTTCTAAAATAACTTGGAAACTATTTATTTTAAAATTAAAAAAAAATACATTTAAGATCTTCTCAACAAGACCTTCCATTTGATATGCCACACGATGCAGTTTTCAGAATTTTTTTTTTAATTTTCCCCTCCCCCCCCCCCAAAAATGACCCCCCATATACAGATTTCATCTGCTCACGTCACACCTCTGTGTTTGGGTCACAGGAATTGATATGTGTACCAAATTTCAACTAAATCGGTCGAATAGATTCGGAGATAATTGACTGTAAGCGACGGACGGACAGACACACGAGTAATCCTATAAGGGTTCCGTTTTTTGTATTCAGACGTACGGAACCCTAAAAAGAAGAAAAGTTACCGGAGGTGGTAAATTGTATGTATGAATCTTTGAATAATAAAGGAGTGAACGTAAGTAAAACAAAAACAATAGTTTTTGAAAAAGAGGAGAATGACAGAATGTAATATTATGATTGGAGGATTGAAGGGATTGGATTCATATTAAGTGACAGGTTGCTAGCCCGTCGCCTAAATGAAGAATCCCAAGTTTATAAGCCTATCCCTTAGTCGCCTTTACACATGCAATTATATTTACACGAAGTCGCAAGCACATCTGGTAAATAATAAAATGAATTTTGATGAAACTAACGACCCGCTCCGGCATCCGGCATAGCATTGATAGATATAAATCTTCCTCAGACAACTCTCTTTCCAACATTTCGAACAGGAACGAAATCCATCCACAACTTTCAGAGATAGGCTCGCATGCATACAGACAGAGTAAATAGGGGGACTTTACATTATGTAGTGATAGTGATGAAGAGACTAGTTCCGAAGAAATAAGAAAAAAGGAAATCCTAGTTACTTCTGAAGGTGTATTTTATCTCTATGCCAAATTTAGCAAAAACGGTCCCGTATAATTTTTGAGTTTATTCGTTACGAATAAAAATATGAATATTTTCTCTTTATAATATTAGTACCTACTTTACGATTTTAAGCAACGAACTAAAGCAAGTTTTTTATTATGAATCATGAAGAGAGCACTGATCTCCCGTGCTTGTAAGGTACTAGTTATTATAGTGGATTACCTTGTTATTACTTGTTTTCTGTATTCTTCTCATAGCTTTCTTTTTTCGAATTGCAGTCTCAAAAATTCCTTGTACCTACGTAACTAAATAGAAGACTATCTTTTGCGAAGATTAAAAAGTTGTATTTCTGGCGTTTATTCAGGTACATCCTCACCTTTCGGGAGAGGAGCTACACAGGTTATATTCGTGATATAAAATAAATTTAAATAAGTACACACAAAAGCCTAGTTCTAGGTAGAGCTACTACATACTTAACAAGGAGGTGATAGCAACCAAAAACATTGAAAAAGAAGTTAAAAGTGACATATTTAGATGGTGACTTGAATTTTAGTTGACTCTTTAGTATTTTTACGTACCAAAATTAGAAAGTATCATGTAATATTTTCAGTTTTAAATGGCATATAAAGTTCAAAAGAATTCTAACATTTACAACTGAACATGAAAGCATCGCGTATGAAATTAGTGTGTCAGAAAAGCCCTCAGATAATTAGAAAATGTCTCGGAGTCAACGAAACAACAAGGGCTGTGATCATCAGAACAAATTTGCGACCGATGAGCAGCGCTGTAAGCGCACAAGGCCAGGAACAGTGCATCATGGATTCTTGTAGCATTGGCCCAAACTGTAAAGAACCACGTGTAATAATAGTAGGAGCTGGAATGGCGGGGCTGTCGGCTGCACATCGACTCACGCAATGCGGCATTCGGAATTTTGTGGTCCTCGAAGCGAAAGAAAGGTAAGTAAAAAACCTTTCTTATTTATGTTGATGAAATCCATAGTAGGTAAATTTATTTATAATTTTACTATGTATTTCTTCCTTTGGCTTTAGTTCCGGTTGCATCCTCACCTCTCAAGAGAGGATTCCGTGGTATGCCTTTGACCATGGCTCCTGGATTGGGTAAGTCAGGTTTTTCCACGATTCCCATCTGACCTCTGTAACCTTTGCAGGTTAACTTAATCCGTATTGGATGCATGGTTACCAGTTGTTTTTCCTCTGAAAATTCATTGGTACATAGCCGAGGTGGGATTTACCGCATTTTAACCGGGCACCTTACCGATTCGACCACCGGCGCTCCTAATTTTACTATGTATTTCATCAACATAATAATTTAAAACATTCTGAAATACAAATCTTGGTGCCATGAAATAATGTTGCTGCCATGAAATAATATTGTCAAACTGCACTGAAGCATGAAATAATAATGCTGCAGTGCAGTTTGTTACCGCTTCTTCTGCACTGACGCCTTGGAAGCGGCAGTAAACTTAGTTTTAAGTAATTTATTTGACGTCAACCAATGTTGTTAAACCATACGTTTTGACAATTATTAAGCGATATGAAGTATCCTATAATAATGAATAAAAATTTTGAATTTTGATTTTTTTTAATTTTGAATGATATCGTAAATTTAATTACAGACCTGGTGGAAGAATACACTCTTGTTGGCTAGGTGATGCTGTAATTGAAATGGGTGCCGAATGGATATATGGCGCTTGTTTACCGAATTCAGTTTACACACTCGCATCACAGGACAGATTGCTGCAAACCCCTTTGCCACGTCTAGATGCTTCTCGAGGATTATTTTGTACCAGCGAAGGTCGAGCTGTTGACCTTCCAGTAACGATAACAGCATACCACACTTTCAGACAAATTGAACAACAAGCAGCTAATTTATTTCGTCTTGGTGGGGAAAGACAACACGGAACTCTACTAAACTTTATAGGACTGCGTATTCAACAGGAGTTATATAATTTTCCTGAAGATCAAAGATATGATGCTGCTCGAGTTATGTTCGGTTTGACGAACATTTTGCGAAATAGATGTGGGGATGACCTGTCCCTTGTTAGTGCTGATCAGTATGGTAGTTACATAGAACTACCTGGAGGCAGTGTTAGAGTACCTCTAGGTTACGTGGGAGTAATGGCACCTTTGCTGCGAGGTTTACCAGATAATTGTATACGGTATAACAAGCCTGTCAATGTTGTACGTTGGGGGACTGGTCAAGCAGGATCTGGACGAGTGCTAGTAAAGTGTTGTGATGGTGAGGAACTTACGGCTGATTATGTAATCCTTACTATGTCCTTAGGGTGCTTAAAATGTCAGGCAGACAAACTTTTTGCACCACCTCTGCCCGTATGTAAATTAGATGCAATATGTAATATTGGGTTTGGTTTAAGTGACAAAGTATTTCTTGAATATGCTGAACCATTTTGGGTTTGCCACGAAGGCAATCTGAAGTTAGCTTGGTCTGCTGAAGAGTTACAATGTTGTAGTGATTGGACAAGAGGCGTGTGTTCAATTGATGAGATGCCCGGAAGTAAACACGTGTTATGTGCTTGGATATCGGGACAAGAAGCTGCTATGATGGAAACTATGGCCGATAACGACGTTGCTGAAGGGTTAACGCAGTTGTTACGAAGGTTTACAGGGAATCCGTGTTTACCATATCCTCAAATGATGTTGCGCTCTCGATGGGCTTCTGACCCGCATTTCTGCGGGGCTTACTCGTATATGAGTTGTTGTTCGACAGTCAGTCATCAATGTGAATTGGGAACACCTGTACCCGGCCCTTGTGATGCCCAGCCCCCTAAACTACTGTTTGCAGGGGAAGCCACGGTTCCTGGATACTTCGCTACCGTACACGGAGCTAGGCTTAGTGGGATTCGCGAAGCAGAACGTATCGTTCAATTAACTAAGAAATTTGATGGTCCACCATGTTAGTTTTTACAGTTTATAAATATTTGCTTTTTGTCTTGTGGTCAAAAATGTTTAGGCCTAGTCTGTTACGTGAGAAAATAAAGGAAAATGGTTCTTAGTGCGCTTTTCATTGATAACATACCACACATGTCGGTCGAACCTAGTCTTAAATAAAACAATACAGACAATATTAACGCGTAAGTATGTTTATTACCTCTACACAGTAAGCAATTTTTATTTCCATTGTACAGTTGACCGAACTACAGTTAGAATAAACCATTGAATCTGTAAATCAATAAATTTTTGATGATATGAGCATAAACTCAGGCAAAATCTTAAGAATTTAACTAGGCTACTTCTTTTTTGGAAATTCCCATGGGACCGGCTGGGAAATCAGAGAAGGCGCGAGTGTGGCGTTGCTTTCTTTTCATAGCAATCATTAGAACGATAGAATAATGGTCAGAAAAATCCAATCAAAATCAAAACAAAATGCTAGTAAGTATTTTGTACCACTCGTTGATATGAAACTGGAACCATCTAATTGGCGTCTCACGTCACGACCTTCTTCCATCCAGCACCGCTTGCCGTCGTTTTTCTTTTTGACTAGTACCTACATCAGTGTCAGGTATGCTCGCTCATCATGCTCGGAACCTTTTGTCTTTTCCAGCAATTTATTATATTATTCGATTACCTATTATTCTTCATTCAATATAAACATTTTCATTCGTAAATAAACCTATTAATTAAAAAGTATTTTTGTATGTAAGTACTTTATTTTTTGAATTTTTAGTTAGTTGTGTCGTAGGAAAACCCAGATAGAACTTCTGCTTGGAATATGACGTCACCATATTCCAAGCAGAAGTCCTCTTTTTATAAGTAATGGGCCGAATGAAAAAATTCCTGAATGAATAAATGCTATTAGCATTAAGTCCGCCTATTGTACTTTACAAATTGTAATTGTTACAATAAAGAATAAATAAATAAAGTGTGGGTCCAGTTTAATTAAAGGTGTATAAGTATAGGTACTTTTTCTTCAGAAAAAATTAGTGATTTAGCCAATTGCACATTTCTTTATATTCTGATATTAAGATATTATATCTAGTTACAAAAGATTTCATTGTACAGAGATTACCTTTTCCACTAGTAGCAATAGACAAAAATAAAATAATTAACAAAGTTAATAACAAATACCTTCGTGACAACAAAAAATCACGTTGATATCATCATTAATAAAAAGGTTATGCATTTATGAGATGAAAAATAGGTAGTCAAAGTTCCCACTGCGCACAAGCGCGTTTATTTTTTAACTCTCTCTCTGAAATCACTTTGCATGCAAAGTGTAGTATTTTACTCTCAAATACCTTAAACCTAAATTTACTAATTAATTTCGTCTCAACAGTATCTTTTGAAAATCTGTGAAACTGTCCGTTATTTATAAATTGCTAAAACATTGCGCATAAATTTTTTTCATAAGTTTTTTATGATGCGTTTAAGAAATCTGATTCTTCTGATTTTTGTTTGCACAGTGGGAACACAAAACGCGTTATCGATCCCTAGCTGCCATCTCATAGTATTTATTAAAATATGAATTTTCCTCGATAAAAATTAATCTAGCTGGGGTAGGAGCCCATATAGGTTATTATTCCATTCATTTTACACAGATAGTCCTTAAACACAGTCATCTTTCTATATTACATAAAATAATTAGAGTGACTGATTTATCGCGATTATAACGCCCAGCCTAAATCATAGATGTTAAAAACTTGAAATTTTGAAAATGTATTTACAAGCAATACTTTAAGCCTCCAAGAAAACTACCATGCCTCCCAACAGTGCCCACTGATAGGATATCATTAAATTTTAAAGAGATTTGATAACCTTTATATACTGAATCTCTAAATTCCACCATATATGCATGTGGAACATAACTATGCTGTGGCCATAAAAAACGAATTTTATACCATTCATCTTTTTTGATGAGACAGGGTTCATTTAATTCCACATCAACAAATGCATTATATTGCACAGTGTTCAAAAAGTTTGTTTGTTTTATTACATTATTATCAGACTCTGAAATAATTGATACGCACAATAGCTCAGAGTATTTCTCAGGACCATTATTCCTAAATGTGATTGGTGGGCTCATTCGTGTGGGTATATATAGGGAGTTAATGAAAATTGATTTGTTACATTTCAAGCGGGTGGTAACAATGTAATTACTAGAATCTATAACAAGTGGAGCTACTGGTCTTATTGGGCTGCGATGGCAAAATTGCCATTGCATTTTCAGTGGACTTCGTGGTATCAGAGATAGATTCAGTAAATTGTTTGTGTCATTACTGATCACATCTTCAGATTGCCTAAGTACTCTCATAATATAAATAGATTCATTTGGCAATAGAAGATTGTTATCATCTTTTATGACCTCTTCAAAATCATCTATTGATAATGTGAAAAATCGTAACAATTTTAAAATACCATTCTCTATTAATATTTTTCGTCTGTTTTCAAGTGTACATGCCATATTATTCAATTTGCAGATATACTGAGACCATTCAAATACATGTTTAATAAGATCTTTTTCCATGACATTAATTCTATCACGTTCCAGTATTAATTTTAAATATTCTGAAGATAATAGCATTTCATTTTCATGTATAAGATGGTATGCATGTTGGCAAAATAAGTTTAAAGACGATGAAATAAGTTGTTTGTCTTGCAAATATTCCGGATAATTGAGAATTTCAATCACATTATCAATACTAATATTTTCTTTAATGTAGGCAATGCACATCTCAGACAAATGTTCAAGAAGATATTTTCTAGAGGCATACAACAATTCAAATGCTTGTTCTATAGATATAATCTCAACATTATCAGTATAAATGTAGTTCAGAAGTAACTGAAATATACCAGGTTCAATATCTGTTATGACAACATCATGGTCAGTGGAGAGTGGTCCATAAAACATAGCTTCAAATACAGGACTGCTGATACCAAGAATGAGTTTATGGGCCTTAAAGTCTTTCCCAGACACAGAAAACCTGCAGTCGCTCCATTCATATGACACTAATAATTTCTTGACTCTGTCATATAAGTTTCTTTTTGAGATTTCATTACTTATAAGAACCATCTGAAAAAGAAATATATTTTAATACATTTTTGTTCCTTATGTATGTTAAATAAAATCTGTACACACAACCACTTATCTCACCTTCTCCGAAGTAAACAAAAACCTTGAACTTGGACCAAGAATCAATAGTTTATATTTTCAAAAACTTGTTTTCTAAAGCCTACCACTATATGTACCAATTCTCAGCCTCTTCGTCATGGACTCGCGGAATAATTTAGCCAAAATAGTCAATCAGTCAGATATTTGTTAAATAATCGAGAATTCCTAATAAATTACCCAGAAGACATCAAATCAAAGAATCTTCTTAGAATGTTCTAAGCTATATCAAGCGAAGCGGTTATAAACTCTTTGATAACAAAAACAAACAGATTCTGTCACCATTCGTGTGGTATCGATATAATCGATACAAAGAAATGTGAAATTATCGATCGGTACGATCGTATCGAAACGTATCGATACGGAGTAGACAGACCCAAGTCTCTAAAAATTGGGTAGCTAAGATCAGGCATAGGTATATGGCATAGGTATGGTTGATGGAGTGGTAATTTTTTGGAACACTTATTCACATAAATAATAATTTATAGTGAAATTAATTACTTATTAGTATTACTTCAAACAATATCAAATAGGATAACAATTGATTTGTTTGACAGTGAAGGCAAAAAAAAAAATTTTTGCTTTTCCTGTAATTTTTGCCTATAGTATGACAACCAACACCTTTGCTTTTTTCATGTTTAAATTCCTCTGAAGAACTATCTTACGGAAGTGCCCTGTGCATGAACTTTTCATGTATACCTAAATAAACAAACTGGGATACCAACATGGCCGACTAAAAATGTTCACTTGTTAGTATAGTCGATAACATTTTATCGATGGATGAGTGAGTTAAAATTGTTCATTTCCGATCACAGTTGTAACTATTAAGTTTAGGTTGGTTCTGCGTCGCGAATTCTAATTATCCTGGTTATAATATAAGATCTCCCAATGGGCTGCAATTAGTGATGTACCGTGCCCGGGAACATTGCCAGGGACTGAAAATCTTGCTGAATTGGTGCCGGCAACGTTCCAAAAATAGGATATTACTGCGAATATTGATTAATTATTTTATTACTATAAATTTAAGTTAAACTTATTATAATATGTTTATTTGTGCCTTGATACTGAAATTATAATTATTACATACATACATATGATCACGTCTATATCCCTTGCGGGGTAGACAGAGCCAACAGTCTTGAAAAGACTGAATGGCCACGTTCAGCTATTTGGCTTAATGATAGAACCGAGATTCAAATAGTGACAGGTTGCTAGCCCATCGCCTAAAAGAGGAATCCTAAGTTTATAAGCCTATCCCTTAGTCGCCTTTTGCGACATCCATGGGAAAGAGATGGAGTGGTCCTATTCTTTTTTGTAATAGTGCCGGGAACCACACGGCACAATTATAAATATAATTATAATATATAATAATATAATTATAATATATAATAATATAATTATAATATATAATTATAATATATAATTATAATATAATGAATAATTATAATTATATTATAATTATTCATTATATTTAAGTCCGAAAATAATAAAAATGTGCACAAAATATTTGTCGCATGACTGTCGTAGTCATGCGACAAATATTTTGTGCACATTTTTACGTTAAAAGGGTTAAGAGAGAAAATTAAATGATATCAATAACTAAAAGAGATATAATAGCAATTGCCCGTGTCTTCTATGAAGTATTTATGTTCTTTTGAATCCTCAAGATTTCGTTTTAACTAAATTGTATAATTTTTATGATAATTGATTGCCAAAAGATTGTTGTAAAGTCGATTACCCTTGAAGAGGGCTGTAGGGGAAGCGATGTTTCGGGCTCGACCGCTACCAAAGGGATGATCTTCCGCCAGGCAAGGAGTTATGCCGAGAGCACAGCGGCACACATGGATGTGTTGTTTCTGGCCGGATATTATCTTTGCTAAAATTCGCTCCTTGGTAAACTTAAACGAGAAAAAAATACTATTTTTACATTACTTAGACCCTAATTTATCGATAAGCAGATTAAAAGTAATAGGTTATAAATATTATAAATACACTTTATGATAGACAATAACTTAATGAAATATTAACCACTTACCGGTGAAAGGTTACATTCGGCCTATATTTGCCTTGGCATATAATAAAAAGAAATATGCTATAGAACACTTCACCTTATAGTTTATTTTCAATTAATATTAGCACAGCTACGTACAAAGTCGAAAAACACAGGAAAACGTAAAAACATCACGATGACAACTTCCCACATGTAAACAAAGCGGTAAAGTTCGATGGCGCCAGCGGCAGTAAAAGTACATCAATGTCAATGAAGAGGCTTCTGATAACAGAGTGTAAATGTTTTTTCTTCCGTAAAACCACTGTTGTGAGAAAGATACAGATATATCATTGTTATTTCTGAGTCAAGTTGAACAATTACGGTATTTTCATATGATAGTTCTTCATTGCTATATTCTAAAGTGTGGTGTGAAGTGCACACTGTGGACCAAATATTATATATTAATATCTGTGGACCAAATCGATCGATGAAAAGGAACGTATGAACGAATGAAAATAATGAAATTATAATGTTACTTTATGTCAAACAAAACCCATCAAAATGTACTTCGCGCGCCGGGAATACTTCACGTTTTTAGTGAAATTATTTTAAATAATATGTACTTTATCCAGTTTAAAAGTAGTGTTTTACTAAAATAATAATGACTTCATCATATGATGATAGTGTTATGAACTTTGACTTGGGGTTTCTACACCAAACAAATAAAAATAGCACGGTAAGTTGAGGTTATGCTTGTTGTATTTAATAGAGCTTATATTTACACAAACTAATGTATTTACAGATAATTTAATAGTTTATTCGTCTTAAGCCGTCGTTTTTTAATTAAAAACCAGGAGTTATCTGACAAATTGCTTTAAAAAAATTAACTATTTTGAAGTTTGAGTGGTCATTTCATTTATTTTCGTGCACATATCTATTGATTAAATTCTATTTTGCACTACTATATCGGGTGGTAGGTATATTTCGTGCTTTCTTTAGAAATTATTACCTACCGCATCGTAGGTGTAATAATAATGCAAAACCAAATGTATTGGTTTTATTCTAGTTAAAACACAACTATGACAGTAACAATAAAGACAAGATTATTTTTAAAATATCATAGAAAACATGTCATTCTCCCCCCCTTAAATAATCCCTTAAATAAGCTGGTGGTCGGCGATCTCTACTGGAATGGCGTAGAACAGGTTCTTCGGACTCGGCTGCCTGTCCTTCATTTGTCACGTCAGGTTCCACAGTATTATTTATAGTTTCCCGGACATCCGGGTCCATATCAGCACTTTCTTCACTCTCCTGATTAAGTTGCGGCAAAGGAGCTAAATGTTTATTAGAAATTACTGTTTCGCGACCATCAGGAAGCTTGACATATGAATACATGGGATTAGGTTGTAATAATTCCACTTCATCAACTAATGGGTCATATTTAGAATTTCTTACGTGTCGTTTAAGTAGTAGAGGTCCTGGAGTATGTAAACACGTTGGCATAGATTGTCCATTTAGTGATCGTCTAGGATGATGAAACATACGTTCATGAGGGGTTGCATTGGTACTTGTACATAACAACGAGCGTATTGAGTGAAGAGCAAAAGGCAAAACTTTTTCCCATTCTTCGATTCGCATACTTTTGGACCGAATGCTTAGTTGAATACTCTTCCATAATGTTCCATTTAGTCTTTCTATTTGTCCGTTACCTTCTGGATTGTAGGGAGAGCTTCTGCTAGTAGCTATTCCAAGGGAATGAAGAAATTGTTGGACTTCTTCTGATAAAAACGATGTTCCTCTGTCAGAATGAATATATTGGGGTATACCAAATAGATAAAAGATGTCTTTCAGACTATGAACAACAGTTGAAGCAGTCATATCTTTACATGGATAAGCGAAAGGAAATCTAGAGTATTCGTCGATTACTGTTAATATATAACGATTAGTAGTGTTACTTGGCACAGGCCCTTTGAAATCTATATTAAGTCTTTCAAAGCACGAAGTTGCTTTTATGAGATGGCCATGTGTCTGACCAAATCTTGGTTTTATTTCTGAACAAATACGGCAAGACGAAATCATAGATCTTATTTCATTAATCGAATATGGCAGATTCTTTTGACGAACCCAATGTGCCATTCTCACTATTCCAGGATGGCACAATGCATCGTGTATTTCATAAAGTTTATTTGTAGATATACTAGCGCTTATTCTAGACAAAGCATCAGCAGTGAAATTTTCTTTCCCTGGTCTATATATAATGTCGTATTTATAACAAGACAACTCAAGGCGCCATCATTCAACTTTCTCGTTTTTAACTTTGCTTGTATGATTTTGATTCACCATAAATGAAACTGACTGTTGATCGGTGATGAGAAGAAAATGTCGACCCAAGAGATAGTGTCGCCACTTGCGTAAAGATTCTACAATAGGCTATTTGACAAAGTTCTAAAAACTATCTTAGGGTATTTATTTGTTTATAAAGAGCCCTACAAAAATACTTTTCTGCCTTTATTACAGCTATTTTATTAAAAAATCGAAAAAGAAAATGAAATATTCAAATATGCCGCCAAAACGCGACTTTTAGCAATATGGCGGCCATGGCATGCAGTGACGTAAATTTCGTGTAAATATCATACAAAGCTTGTTGGTGTTTCGAAAAGTTTTGATTTTCTTTTGTTTAATTTAACTTGTGCCACGTCATATGTGTGAAAATTATTAAAATTAGTTCCTATAAATGTTGTGCAGTGCCTCAATGCACTAATACAACAATAAAATCTCCTATGAAACTGTTCTTTTCTATGCCGATGGATTTGAATATTCGCAAGAAGTGGTTTCAGATAATGATCTAAGATCAGTGGTTACCAAGATATACTTACATTGATGTTTTCACATTCCTCAGTTCGGCAGCATAGAAATCTGGATTGTCTTTGAAGAAGACAATCCAGATTTCTTCTTCCAACCATTATTGCGTCCACTTTTGGTAGGTTTCGACTGTCAGCTTTCGCGGAATTGGTTTCCATTATAAAATACCTATGTTATCTGAGTAATCCTGAGCGATCAAACACTTATAAAATCTTGAAAAATAATAGCGAACACTAAGGAACGGTACGATCGACAGTCTGTTTATGGATAATTGACGTCATAATAGAAATAGCCAATCACGTTCGTTTTTAGTCACGTGACAGCTGCATATAAAAACCTAATTTTCTGAGACGGATTTTGTTTAAATAATGCAATATTTTTATCTCGCGTTATTACAAATCGCTCCAAAAAAATAATATTAAGACTGATGACATAAAACAAATGTATATTTTTAATACTACTATATCGGGTGGTAGGTATATTTCGTGCTTTCTTTAGAAATTATTACCTACCGCATCGTAGGTGTAATAATAATGCAAAACCAAATGTATTGGTTTTATTCTAGTTAAAACACAACTATGACAGTAACAATAAAGACAAGATTATTTTTAAAATATCATAGAAAACATGTCATTCTCCCCCCCTTAAATAATCCCTTAAATAAGCTGGTGGTCGGCGATTTCTACTGGAATGGCGTAGAACAGGTTCTTCGGACTCGGCTGCCTGTCCTTCATTTGTCACGTCAGGTTCCACAGTATTATTTATAGTTTCCCGGACATCCGGGTCCATATCAGCACTTTCTTCACTCTCCTGATTAAGTTGCGGCAAAGGAGCTAAATGTTTATTAGAAATTACTGTTTCGCGACCATCAGGAAGCTTGACATATGAATACATGGGATTAGGTTGTAATAATTCCACTTCATCAACTAATGGGTCATATTTAGAATTTCTTACGTGTCGTTTAAGTAGTAGAGGTCCTGGAGTATGTAAACACGTTGGCATAGATTGTCCATTTAGTGATCGTCTAGGATGATGAAACATACGTTCATGAGGGGTTGCATTGGTACTTGTACATAACAACGAGCGTATTGAGTGAAGAGCAAAAGGCAAAACTTTTTCCCATTCTTCGATTCGCATACTTTTGGACCGAATGCTTAGTTGAATACTCTTCCATAATGTTCCATTTAGTCTTTCTATTTGTCCGTTACCTTCTGGATTGTAGGGAGAGCTTCTGCTAGTAGCTATTCCAAGGGAATGAAGAAATTGTTGGACTTCTTCTGATAAAAACGATGTTCCTCTGTCAGAATGAATATATTGGGGTATACCAAATAGATAAAAGATGTCTTTCAGACTATGAACAACAGTTGAAGCAGTCATATCTTTACATGGATAAGCGAAAGGAAATCTAGAGTATTCGTCGATTACTGTTAATATATAACGATTAGTAGTGTTACTTGGCACAGGCCCTTTGAAATCTATATTAAGTCTTTCAAAGCACGAAGTTGCTTTTATGAGATGGCCATGTGTCTGACCAAATCTTGGTTTTATTTCTGAACAAATACGGCAAGACGAAATCATAGATCTTATTTCATTAATCGAATATGGCAGATTCTTTTGACGAACCCAATGTGCCATTCTCACTATTCCAGGATGGCACAATGCATCGTGTATTTCATAAAGTTTATTTGTAGATATACTAGCGCTTATTCTAGACAAAGCATCAGCAGTGAAATTTTCTTTCCCTGGTCTATATATAATGTCGTATTTATAACAAGACAACTCAAGGCGCCATCATTCAACTTTCTCGTTTTTAACTTTGCTTGTATGATTTTGATTCACCATAAATGAAACTGACTGTTGATCGGTGATGAGAAGAAAATGTCGACCCAAGAGATAGTGTCGCCACTTGCGTAAAGATTCTACAATAGGCTATTTGACAAAGTTCTAAAAACTATCTTAGGGTATTTATTTGTTTATAAAGAGCCCTACAAAAATACTTTTCTGCCTTTATTACAGCTATTTTATTAAAAAATCGAAAAAGAAAATGAAATATTCAAATATGCCGCCAAAACGCGACTTTTAGCAATATGGCGGCCATGGCATGCAGTGACGTAAATTTCGTGTAAATATCATACAAAGCTTGTTGGTGTTTCGAAAAGTTTTGATTTTCTTTTGTTTAATTTAACTTGTGCCACGTCATATGTGTGAAAATTATTAAAATTAGTTCCTATAAATGTTGTGCAGTGCCTCAATGCACTAATACAACAATAAAATCTCCTATGAAACTGTTCTTTTCTATGCCGATGGATTTGAATATTCGCAAGAAGTGGTTTCAGATAATGATCTAAGATCAGTGGTTACCAAGATATACTTACATTGATGTTTTCACATTCCTCAGTTCGGCAGCATAGAAATCTGGATTGTCTTTGAAGAAGACAATCCAGATTTCTTCTTCCAACCATTATTGCGTCCACTTTTGGTAGGTTTCGACTGTCAGCTTTCGCGGAATTGGTTTCCATTATAAAATACCTATGTTATCTGAGTAATCCTGAGCGATCAAACACTTATAAAATCTTGAAAAATAATAGCGAACACTAAGGAACGGTACGATCGACAGTCTGTTTATGGATAATTGACGTCATAATAGAAATAGCCAATCACGTTCGTTTTTAGTCACGTGACAGCTGCATATAAAAACCTAATTTTCTGAGACGGATTTTGTTTAAATAATGCAATATTTTTATCTCGCGTTATTACAAATTGCTCCAAAAAAATAATATTAAGACTGATGACATAAAACAAATGTATATTTTTAATACAGTCAAATAGCCTATTGCGTAAGCTTCTTTTTCAATAGCAGAGTGACGGCTTTCTGAATCAGAAAGACTTCTAGAAAAAAATGCCACTGGTCTTCCATTTTGTGTAAGTGATGCTGCAATTGTATGCTCAGAAGCATCAGTTTCAACGACGAATCTTTCTTCATTGTCTATTGCAGTCAAACATGACTTAGCAATAGTAGATATAAGAGAATTAAAACAAGAAATAGCTGTTTCATCAAGTGGCAAGCTTTTGCTTGAGATTAAAGGCCTTACAGTTTCAGAAAAATTTTGTATCCATTTTGAATAATGCGCAAAAAGGCCGAGAATTCTTTTCAGTGCAGGTCCATCTGATCGGACTGGTAAGTCAAGAAGTGGCTTAAGACGAGTTGAATCTGGTTTAATAGTGTTATTATGAACATTATAACCAAGTCAATTTATAGAGCTAGAAGAAAAGGTACACTTGTCTTTGTTAAGTGTCAAACTGTACTTCTCGGCTGCCATCATAAATCTTTCCAAATTTTTGTCATGATCGTTTTACCGCATACGGTAATATCATCTAAATAAGCAAATGTGCCGTTAAGCTTCTCAGACTCTATTATAAATTGCAGTGTACGTTGAAAAGCAGCTACGCCATTAGTTACTCCAAATGGGATGCGAGTAAACTGATATAGATTACCACATGCTTCGAATGCTGTATACTTTTTTTCTTTTTCTAATATTGGAATTTGGTGGTAAGCACTTTTCAAATCAATTTGGCTAAAATAATTGTATTTAGCTACATTAGCAACTACCAGTTCTATGCTAGGCAGTGGATGAGCATCAAGTTCTGTATATTTGTTAATAGTTCGCGAATAATCAATAACCATGCGGCGCCGGTGATGATCTCCTCCAATAATTATCACTTGTGCCCTCCAAGGAGATACAGATGGTTCAATCACTCCATCTTGTAAAAGATTATGTATCTCTTGTCTTATAAAAATTTCTTCATCAGTGCTATAGCGTCTCGACCGGACTGCTATTGGTTTTATGTTAGGAGATAAATTTGTAAAAATAGACACAGCTGGAACAGTTGCTTGCATGACATTGCAGATTTGAAGGCTTTCTCTTTTTCCACCAAAATGTAATTCTACTGACGAATGATCCTTAAGAACATCATGTCCAATAATTACATCAGAACATAAGTTATTTATAATAAGTAATGGTATGTTTTTGTATGTACAGTTATTCAGTCGAATAGTAGGATAGCAGATACCATCTACATGTGATACATGATTCAATGATGCCAGTGTGATCGTTTGATGGCATGGTTTGATTTTGAGATTCATAGCTTGTACCAGATTGCGATCAATAAAGCTCACGGAACTGCCAGTGTCAATAAGTGCATCAGCTCGTGTATCATAAACAAAAATAGTAATTGTAGCTTTTCGTAAATTAGACGGAGAAGCAGCTATTATTCCAGACATATTGAGAACAATATGTCTTCATATATGATTTCAGTTTCAACTGAATTTATAGTTGGTCTACTTCTACACACATTAGCGAAATGACCTTTCTTAGTACATAATTGGTAACAGGAATTAAAAGCAGGACATTTGTTCCTTTGATGTACATTTCCTCCACAGAAAAAACATTTTCGCTGAGAATAATAATTTTTCTTAGTTTTATTTCTGTTTTGTACTAAATCTATAGTGTTTTTAGACATATTGAGAGTATTAAGAGTTGTTGGAGTTGAATAAGATTTCGTGTTATTCATTGCTGTTTCAAGCGAAATCGCTACATTAAGTGCTTCGTCTAAAGTAAGAGATAAATGGTCAAGGAGTCTTTCACGTATCTGTTGAGATTGAATACCTGAGATAAATGCGTCACGAATATATTCATTTCTATATATTTCAGCTGATACTTCTCTAAAATTACAATTATGAGATAACAGTTTGAGTGCTTGTACATATTCTGAAATACTTTCGCTTACTTGTTGTTTTCTTATAGTAAGAGAATGTCGAGCATGTATCTCATTTTGTGGTTTTATGTAAATGTTATTTAATGCTTCTATAGCTTTAGTATAGGTTTGGTATTCTTTTATATATGAATATACAGTTGGCGAAAGATGGTTGACTAAGAGTTTTAATTTGACGGATTCGTCTTTAAATTCTGATAATTCTTCAGATAAGAAATTTGTAAAAGTATACCGCCAGTGAGTCCAACGAAGATCAGCTCCACATATATTAGGTTCCACATCAAAACGTTCTGGACGCAAATACCGTGCGATATTTCCTGTGGAAGCAGTAGCCACTTTTGTTTTTCAAAAAAATTATTTTGTTTTGTGAAATTATGTTTTGCTGATATAGAATAAATTGACTAAGCGTCGATATACATTATTGATAAGGTTTAACTAGAATAAATTGTAATAATAATGCAAAACCAAATGTATTGGTTTTATTCTAGTTAAAACACAACTATGACAGTAACAATAAAGACAAGATTATTTTTAAAATATCATAGATAACATGTCAGTAGGAATATAATCTATTAACAAATATCAATAATTTAGGAAATCTGTTTTTATTCCTTTTATTCACATTCTGATAATGTATTTTATTGTTTACAGGGTATCGGCAGATTAGAAAAGCAGCGTAAAGCAATTATAATAGCTAAACAAAAAACAATAACTACAGAGTAAGTTATGATCTAACTGAATAGATTTTGATTCTTTAAACTGGGTCTTGCTTACTTCACATAAAAGACGGATGTTATTATTTTTACATAAATTTCCAAGAGATTTATTTGTATAGGTCAAATTCAAAGCTAGATTTATTAAGACCTCCATCATTTTCATTTTTACAAAGTAAAACAATTCACAAAAATAGTTATTGATGTGGAATGCACATATTAATAAAGTCAAATTCATCCATTTATAATACTCTAATTATCAATGTTCATTGTCCTTGGCCACCTAAAGTATTGAAATGCAAATTATGTTTCAGTGGTCTTATACGAAAATATTATGATAAAAAAGAAATTCTTGAGCAAACAGAGAGAACACTATTAGCTTCCAAAGAAGAATGTAAAAAAATTTGTATTGACTATAAAAATATTTTGGAAAAATGTGAAAGATTGGAAAATGTAAGTATGAAAAAGTACCTATATTATGTTATCATAGAAAAAGTTATGGCAATTGGAATTTGTTGAGTTTCATTAATTTAGCTTAAGCTTATTTATTATATTTATAAAAAAAATTGAAATAAAGATTATTATGGAGATACTGCACAAAATTCCTATAATACAGGAATATTTATATTTAGCATGGAGTTGCAGAAAAAAACTAGTTTTCATTATGCACATTGATAAATTTATTTCAGGAGGTACAAGTGATTCAGCATTATAATCAGCAATTACAACAAAAGTTATCCAATTCAGAGAATCAATTTTGTGGTATTCAGTCTCATGTAAGGCAGTTAGAGGTCTGTATTCACATTATTGATAACCATATGTGACATATTTTGAATTATTTTTTTTATCTGAATTTATTACTTTAATATTTCAGGAGCTAGTCAAAGAACAAGAGACTAAAATTGATTCACTTAAAATCGAAAATCATCTAGAAAAGTCAAACATTAAGAACTTTGCAGCAAGCAATTCAACACTGCAAAAGCAAAATGATGAACTTCTTCAAGACTTGTGCATTTTGGGAAAATTCCTTATCGGAAATAGTAAGACAATTAAATTTGATTAGTTCATATATCTTTTAGTTCTTGAAAATATAACTTAAGCTGCAGAGTCAAAGGAGGCCCTAGGACGCGAAGTATTGTACCTGAAGCATTGTGACTGTTGAAGGGTTCAACTGGTAACTCAAAAAAAGATAGGGAATATTATATGCTTAAGCTATGTGTGCTCATTTATTTTCTTTTATATTATTAAAGTTTTTTTTAGGAGTTGTGTTTTCACCCTTGAACCACAGGTCATATTCAATCCTGATTGGGGACATGATTGAAAAGTACTTTTTCTGATTGGTCTTAATAATATTGCTTACATACATACATATAGTCACGTCTACATCCCTTGCGGGGTAGACAGAGCCAACAATCTTGAAAAGACTGAATGGCCATCAGCTATAATAATATTGCTTTATTTATATTTTTAAATTTAAACTTAATTTTAGAAAAACTTAAACCTGTACATGAGGCAGTTCTTCAAAAGTATGAAAAATATCTTAGGCATGATGTTGATTCCTGTAATGACTCTGGAAGGGATGATACTGACAATGAATTGGATTTGTTTGATGATAACTCAACATCCCCACCAAGTCCACAAAGTCCAGGAAAATCTAAACACCAAGTAAGATTAAATGGAAGTTTATTTTTTTATATTTTCCCTTTTTTTAAAAGTGTATCATATAATTTTGCCAGTGTTTTTAACATATTTTTTCTATTGAGACAGTTTAATTGATTCACTGCTATGGTTTTCATCACTATTATGTGGAAAGTAATAATGCCTAACTTCGCTTAACATATCTTACAAAAGTTCCAAAGCATAAAATCTTAATTGCTTATTCTATAAGTTGGGTATCATTTTATTTGTAAGAAATAACCTGACTCAATAGAAATATTTGGCAACATTTGCAGAGTCAATCGTCATCGGTGGATGTGCAAGAAGTTATTGTTGTGAATCTTGATACTACAGGAAGAAATGGTTAGTATTGAAAAATATTACTGTAGTGTAGGTATCTTTAAATAATTATTATTATCTTAACTATATTTTTTTCTTTCAGAACCATCCATAAGTAAACCAAACGAATTTGATGGTAACTCAGTTTCAAGTAATGAATTAGCTAGTGCAGATACAGGTCGGGGATCTTCACTTGCATTTTCAGACAGTGAAAAATGTTTCCGTAGCCCTGATTATTTGACAAATGATAACCATAGCAGTCCCGAATCAACAAATACAATCAATGTTAACAGCGTAGGAACTAGTCCAATGCATGACTACGCCGAACATATTGACGATGCTACAAGACCAATTGATTCTGAAACATTAACAATCCCTATTTTAGCTGAAAAAGGAGACGTTTCTGTGAATGGAATAGGAAATATTCCAAATTCAAGTGAAACATGCACTAGAAAATCAATGGTTGATACATTTATTGACAGTGATCCAAACAACCAACTGTCTTGTCTTCATAGAGGATACCTACCGGTAAACAGTAGTAATCATGAGAATGATGATAATAGTCGAGATTGTGAAGTTGAGTTGATTTTAAGCGAAATGCATTTTAACCATGATTTGGTTACGCCAATACCAAGTAGCCCATGTAGCAGTCGAAGCACAGTAAGTTCCAAAGTTTCTGGCTGTCAAACTGATCACAGTGATTTTGTAATCTGCTCAGATGCCGCAAAATTAAGACAAGAAAACAAAATTTTACATGATAATATTGCAGATTTGGCAAAAGAAATTGTGAATATTAAAAATATACTAAAAATGAATCCCTCAACATTCATAGAAAATCATCAAGAAGTCGAAATTGAGCCAAATCATGAAAAAGAATACAGTGACGAGATTATTGATCCTGATTCCCGCACTGAAATAAATACTGTGGATAAAAGGCGCGAAAGATGTAATGAAATTGACACCGAAAATGATGATTTAATTGATATTGTTGATCTTATTCAAATAAGTGGTCCTGAATGTTTGGAAATACATGACTTCAGTGATAAAGAAGGCCAAAAAGCTGTAAAAAATTGTGATGATACCAATAATTCTTGTGAACAAACAGGGCTACAAGAAGGTCCAATAGTAATCATGGAAGAACAGGAAAATGCCCCGGAAGGAATAATGAGCAGATTAGAGTTTGAAGAAGATACAATATTATCTCCTGTACAGGCTCAAATAGGTAATTTAAATGATCTGAACTCTATATCTGAGGCAAATGCAGAAGGAGATTCAATTGAAAAACTTTTCAATTCAAAGGGTATGATTAAAAGATTGAGGAAACTAAATAGTTTAGAAAAACTCAGGAGAAAAATGGTGCCCAAATGTAAAATACGTCGAGAAAAATCCATTAAAAGATCACACAGAAAACAAATCGGGAGGTCAATCAGACAAATAAGATTACAAGTTTCAAAGAAGAAGATCACTTCTGCTGATTCTTCAGCATCACTAAATGACAAAACAATATATAATAATGCTGTTAGAGTTATGACTGAGTTGAAATCAAAACAGGTTGGAGAATCTGTTAATAGAACTGTATTTAAAACAAAAAGGTCACCAAAGCAACAAATTGAAAAATCTCTTAATTTGTCTAAAGTCGATGATTCACCTACGCCTGGCAAGAAACAATTATCTAATTTGTTTAAAATATCATATAAACCCACAGAAAAGCTTTTAGAGAAACCATTTGATGTCTCAGATTTAATTGCTAAACAGACCCCAAGACCAGTTGTTAAGTCTGTATTAGCATCACAGGAGATACAAAGATATATTCATAATGATGAAAAAAAAACTGAACAAAGTTTAAAGTTAATGCAGCCAATAATTTGTGTTGACAAATTATTAGACAATAAAAATGTTGAGCATGAATTTAAATGTGTTGATAAAACTAGTCATATAGGAAATATGAGGAGTCCTCAGACATCACCAAGTGTTACTACTCGGAGTCGTAGTAGAATCGAGGCAACACCTCAAAAGTTGTATCATGAATCAAATACAGAAGTTGAATCTACTTTAAATAATACTCTTGATATTTTGCCAAAAGAAGGTAGGAAACGGCTCAGATGTGTTGCGTCAGATGAAAACCAAGAGGTTGAACATAAAAGGATTTTACGCAGTTCTACACGACACCCGAATAGTGACAATTTTAACACTAAACTTATTAATAATGCAATGAATATCGATAACAAAAGACAGGCGAATTCCCAAAAAGGAAATATGACTTCTAAGAACGAGGACAATGTCCCGCTTATTGATCTTATACACAAAAAGTCAGATCATACTTCATCAATAAGTTATGATGACCTGGATATGTTTGATGAAGGGGTTCCTAAGAGAGCAAATAATTGTGCTGGTGCCACTGAAGCCGCACACAAACGTCCAAAAGATAGTATTTTGTGTAGCATGCTCAATAAGTACAGTTTATGCAAATTAAACTTTTACCCTAAGAAAATACCAGGTATGTAACATTTTTACAACATTGAAAATAAACAAGCTTAAATGTCAAACTCCTTCATAAAAATTTGAGAATGATATAATACTGTGAATGACTTTTTTTCTATATGGGTGACAATTAGAAACGAAATTTTTTATATACTGAATTTTGCACAAGGAAGTATGGCTTCCTTTTTTCACGTTTTTTATTATTTTTAATTGCATTTAAAACTGATATCATTTATGTTAATGTTTGCTCTGGTTTTTCAGATGGTATTACCAACACAATTTATAAGTTGCTTGATGATAGTATTAAACATATAAATGAATTACCGCCAGACGAGACTAAAACAGGAATGGACGACTTAGTAGAGAATTTGCAGTCCTGGAATGTTAAACAATTTTTGTCAGGTTTTATGAAATATTTACAAGAACCTCAAAGAAAAGTGGAGTTATATTCCAAAGTAAACTCGCCACCAGCACCTCCTATGACAAAAACAGAGCAAATTCTTATTTATATTATTCTGCAACTAAAAGAAATTTGGTCCACTGTTGATGTTGTGAATTATATTTTAAACAGTATTGAGTTTATAATGTTCAAGCTAAATCGTACACCTGAATTCGATACTATTGAGAGTATGTCTCATTTCTATGCAATACTGTGCAGATACTTCAAAATGAAGACACGACTGAGACTATTTATGTTGGATGCTATGTATTGTATGCAATATAAAGCTATTACGCTGATAAGGCAATGTATGGATGTTTGGATGCATATACTACCATTAGCTCATATGGGAATTGGTATGTTTATTTCTTCTAAGACAAGAAATAAGAAGATATATTATAATCACGCTTATTTCACGGAGAAGCCAGAAACTATCCCTCCACATGCTACAATCCTTTCATACTTCTTACTTTCATTAACATTCATTAATGTCTTCATGCTAGCTCGTCAGTATAGGACTCTTGACCTGAGTTTGGCAGAACATCTTGATTTCATCAAGGTTTGCTTGTCTACCTTTCCTTTCCCTTCCAAAATTTACACTCTCCTTATATATTTGCTTTATCAACCTACTTTTATTCATTCCCTCCACATGACCAAACCATTTTAGCGTACCCTTTCCTATTCCTGACACACAAATTACATCATCCTGTCACTGAATTTATTTATCATATACATATTGCATGGAAAGATCGAAGGCAAGTTCGTGAAGGTACATTGTCGTGGCAAGTGGAAAGATGTTGTCTCTGCCTGTATTTATGTACATCTTGCATAACGCTCTCATTTCCAACGGCTCTATGCTTCTTCTGCCCCAAACTCACTCAACTATATGATATGTACATATATGTATATCACGTCTGCCTTTTACCTGGTAGACGTAGCCAACAGTCTCAATAAAACCGAAAAATCATGTCAAGCTGGATGGCTTTATGATGAAATGAGATCAGATAGTGATAGGTTGTAGGCCTACATACATAGGTATAGTCACGTCTATATCCCTTGCGGGGTAGATAGGGCCAACACTCTTGGAAAGTGATAGGGCACGTTCAGCTGTCTGCCTTAATGATAGAATTGAGATTCAAATAGTGACAGGTTGCTAATAAATAGCCTAAAATAAGAATTTAATTTTATAAGCCTATCAATTAGTCGCCTTTTACGACATCCATAACAAAGAGATGGAGTGGTTCAATTCTTTTTTGTTTTAGTCCCGGGAGCTACACGGCACCGGAATATTTGATGTAGGCCTTCCTTTAACTCCCTCCACTATATTCTACTTAGCCTTTATGGCACAGAACTAATAATTTTCTGTAGTAAATAATTTTATATCTAATCTATTTTTTTACAAAATATAGAATATTTGCAGCATGTATGTAATCATAGTATTTTTTCTTTAAGCCAAGAACCCTTTGGTTACGTGCGTGGTATATCTATTGCATTTTTATAAATGTGAGGATCATTTTAACAGAGTCCAAGATATAAGAAACATTCTTTACCGTAAATACTCATATCAAATGTCAGAATGGAATGAAGCGAAAATTTTAGAGATGTTTAGAAGTGCTATCTATGAACTAAGAGGTAAGATCTATTTAATGTTTTTTAAAATATTTAATCTGTGCTAAAAAAATGCTTCGTCACGGTAAATAATCAATAGACAATGTCGACATTCAATAACATATCGATAAAACTAATTTAGGTTTTCAAACACATGTTTGTTGACTATTATAAAGTATTTAAAGGAATTTAATGATTTTTCATTGCCGACATGTAAAAAAAGTGCGGCCAAGTGCGAGTCGGACTCGCGTACCACGGGTCCGCACCATCATCGCGTTGGTTAATTATTATTTTTTTAATTACGTTTCTACCTATTTATTAAAAACGAATTTAGTAAATACCTTTAATAATTATTTTATTGTTATTTGCTTCGATCAACTATAAACAACTAGATAAACAGTGCCGAGCAAAATAAAACAAAATATCGTCCTCACCTCAATACGTAATTATTATTACGCATATTACTTCGACTATTTGACAAAGTCCTATGTCCAAAAACAAGTGTATTGAAAATTGAACCTTAAATGTTTTATAATAAGGCACGCAATCCTTAAAAAACGTAGTTTGGTGTGACATGGTATTAACTCAATGTTTCATTTAGAACAAAGAGGCTAGTGGAGTGGCTTTGTTATTTTACAAATTTTACCTTCACACACTTTAACATTTTGATACGAAATGCATTGCAATAAAAATTGTCTATTGGATATTAGAAGGAGTTTGTTTGCGTGTATGAGTGTTTGAATGTCTGTGATTATGTGTCGATTTGGATGTAAGTAGTTTATTTTTTACTTTAAAGGTAGTTCTTTTGTTTTTTGTCGATTTCTGTGGCCTAATGATCATCTTGCCTGACTGCCAAGTCGGAGGTCTCGGGTTCGATCCCCGGTTTGGTCAATCTGGAAAATGTATTTTTTAGATGTTTGTTTGTAAGTATGTGAGGATGTTTGTTACTAAATCACGCAAATTCTACTGAACAGATTTCGATGTGATTTGGTTTACAGGATAATGACTACACTGTCTGTCGTATGGATGTCTGATGGGAGAAAGTGTTCAGAACATACGACGGCTCCTTTTTGTGGCTTAAAAAACTCTTCACCTCGGTCTCTCGCTATAATAGAAATCCATTCATTCCTTATTATGGCGTTCTGCGGAAAACTGAAATACACGTAAATTGTATGTTATTCTGTAAGGTTTTACTTGCGACTTCGTTGGCATGTGATTAGAATTCACTAGATAGTCGTGTAATTGATGTAGTTTAACAGGTAACAGGTACCATTTTCAGATAACATTACATATTTCCATTCACCTCATTAAATAATTAATCAACCGAACTAGTATCAAAATAAAAAATCACAAACATAAAAAATAAAACAAAGCGACTCCACAACTTTATGTTCCTAGGCGAGCATCATGAAGCGCGGCGATTAAACTATATTTGTTTCGTTTACTCTTTAATATTTGTTGACCGCAAGAAAGAGATAGGCGCGGATAGTGCTCAATGCCGAGTACGGTTAAGTTTTAAATATTTAATAAAATGATTTGATAGAAAACCAACAGCTAACTTATACTATTAAGTGCGATTACTTTAAAACTGAATTGTACTTAAATGAAATAGGAAACGCCATCCTTTTTGAGCGCAATTCTTGGACAATTTTTACACTTTTTAACAGAGCACTTCGTCATTGTGCGACGTTGTCACTCGTGGATGGACGAAACGAGACTAGCCGAGAACTTTACTCACTTGAGCGTTGAGTAGAGTTTTGCCGCGGACACTTTTTTAGCGGGATTGTGAGTCTAGTTGTTTATAGTACGTCAATGGTTATTTGTTTAATTTCAAAAGTAATATTCAAGTAAATATCATGAGAAAATAAAAATACCCAAAAAATCATGAATGTGAAAGATATGTAGTGGACCTATTCTTAGGTGCCGGGAACAATACGGAACGTGTAATGCAACTGTCGATATTATAATGCGCACAGCACTACGAAAAGTAGACTTTGAATTTAGACCAAAAATGGACGCATTGATGCAATGATGAAAACAACATGCTATTGTTTTCGCAGTTATGCCATCTCTATTCTTAATTATTTATAATTAAGTCGATACTCTAGTCTAGGCCCAGGGCACGTCCGACATGATCAAGGTTTATGAGATTCTTTCTCATTTTTGTGTGCTCCCAGTTGCAGCACTGTAATACTTCTGCTTGGGGTCCATCTGGTCCATGTTCTGAAATTGTAATGTACTTAAAAATATTTTTGACCGTTACAGATATTCCTGTTGAAAAGAAAATGTTAAGACTATCACTGGTTATAATCGCAAAGCGTCAAGGCGCACGGTGGTGTCAGAAAAATATTATTACTAATTTGCTTCAACCAATCATAGAGAAAAAGAATTCTCCTTCTGTTGCTAAGCAATTTTGTATTTCGATGCTTGGACCTTTGTTGAAGCCATTCCCAGCCGATATGAAAGTTCATTGTGAAATAGTCATGAACTTATTGATAGATATGACAAAACAGAAATGTAAGTAAATTAAGATTGTTTAATATACCTAACTCATACATATTTTATAAACCAGTTACTTTTTGGGTTCATCTATTAGAAGCAGAAAATAAAATGTTAAGATGTGTTTGTCATAGTTGACTGTATCATGTGTCCCATCACACACGCATGATACAGCCAACTTTTCTGGGACGAATATATTTTTTTGATTTTATTCACACATAATATATTAAATTTTAAAAATCCAGACAAATTTTGTATCTATATATGTTTTTATCTTATCTATTGTATAATTAAAAATATAGGAGCTGTTTGTAGCATGTACTTGGAGTTCGGATAATTGGAGTTTTACTGTACATATGTAATCATAGTATTTTTTCTTTTAGCTACGTTACCTTACCCTTTGGTTACGTATAATTTTGTCGTTTTACTTTCAGCTTCGCAGTCAATGGAAGAAGCGATATTTACAAGTCTTATATACATGAGTAAACACAATCACTATCGTGTGATCAGTGCCCTGTTATCGTGGCATCCAAAAAAGATATCGCAGGAGTGCCACGAAATTTTGCGAGACTTCGTGAGAGATAAGCCAGCGAATGCTTGGAAAGCAATTTTATCCAAAGTAAATTTAAATCGCGATACGAAATATAGGACTGATGACAGTGACTTACCATTGAAGGTGTAAGTTATTTACACTAAATATATGAAATAAAAATGAACCATGAGCAAATATTTAATGATGGTCAGCCATATTGTCGGAAAAATCTATAGCAACGCCCGTAACACAGTATCATCGTCACATTTTGACCGACTTCACATAACTATTCAACTCATAAGTTTAATAATAAGATTAGATTCAATGCAAATTTTTTGCAATAAGTAAAATATGTTAAGTATTTAGTGTTTTACGTGTAAGACATATTTGTAAGTAATTAAGTGCGCCATAACTAAGCGCAATGGAAACTGTGATTAAAACTAATATAGCAATGCATATTTGTTTTATTAAAGATTTTGAAGTCTTATAAATAATAATATAATACAAAATAATTTAATTATTTTATTTATTAATTATTTTTTACAAACAGCATACAATGTCGGTAGATTATAATGACAATACTATATGTTTGTGGTGGTTGAGTGTTAATTATTACTTTGGGTGTACCTAACACATCAGTTTAGGAGTTGGATAAATTTCAGAGAAACTCACATTTCAATCGGTGCTTCGCTTCCGTGACAAATTTCATAAAATAAATTATTCCTAAAAGTCTTTTCTATCTGTGTACCAAATTACATCAAAATCGGTTCTGTAGTTTGAGTTTATTATGTTTATATAAAAAAACTTCCCTTTATTGTGAGTGTTGATATTTATTACATTTGCATCACTTAAAAATTAGTTTTATATTTTTTTATTTCAACCATAATTACATGAATATTTACAAGTTGTGTTCGTGCATTTGGCGTTAATAATTTTACAAACTTGTGATAATATTGAACAAAGTTAGTCAATGCCATTTGTAATAAACCTGAACCTGTTACCAAGTTTGGAAAGGAAACAAGGACTTCTCTATGTATTTCTTCAAGGCTTTGTTTCCAGCTTGAACTAAATGACGCTACCAAGGAGATTGACTTTTTCTCTAAACTAGCAAGTTGCGCTTTATTCTCCCCTTCTAAGATCTGTTCTCCTTCCTTTACAAATTGCATCATTCCCCCAAAGTGAGGACTTAATATTTCTTCAACATACTCTGTGCTCCTTGCTTGTAGTTGTTCCTTGAAACTTTCAGCTTCTTTTGTGTTATCTCTTGTTCTTTCCATTAATATACTAAGAACCATATCATAATTATTAATAAGAAATATTAATTGCTGTATTCTTTGGGGAAATTCTGCGGCCATTTTTAACAAAAAGCAATGAACATCATCTTGAAGAATAAGAAGTAGGTTACTCAATTCTTCAGAAGGAAATTGTTCACTTAAGCTCAGCATCGCAGCTGAGAATTCTGCATATCGTCGAGTTATCTGAAAGAAGTTCATGGATCATGGTTACACATCCAATTGCTTAAATGTGCAGGTGGGCTACCAATGTTTTTCATTACCGCAGAAGCATCGATAAACAATCAAATTCATAACGTTTCGAAACTTAGACTTCTATATTTATTAGCCACTAGAAAAACTTTGCACGGAGTTTTCTATTTTACTTTAACTAGTCTTATTAGGACTTACGTAATGAGGTCCAAGTTCTTTGTTGGATAATTTTGCTGGATCACATTCACGGACACTTTGAATATTTAATTTCAATACATGTTCAAGTCTCGGCCATAGTGCACTTTGTAACGAGTCCCAATAACTGAAACCGAAAATAAACATTAAGAAATTCAATAGGAACAAAAGAAGTGGTTATATTTTGCAACAGAAGGTATGTCCATACTGACAAACAAAAATACCGGTCAAGTGCTAGTCGGACTCGCACAAGAAGGGTTCCGTAGCATCATCAACGTTTGTCACTTGGATATTTATTTTTTATTTTTACGTTTCTACCTGTTTATTTAAATCGACCAAAAAATTGCTTACGAATTACGTTTGATAATTACTTTAAATAATGATTTTATCGTTTTATTTTGAAAGGTTATATACAAGAAAATATATACCTAAATAAAATTGAGCAAAATAATAGAAAAAAAAAACACGTTTATTGAATGTATTTCAGCTTTCTAGCTATCACGGTTTACGAGGGTAAGGCAGGTGATAGACAGACGGACAGACATCAGAGGGTTAGTACTAGGGTCCTATTTTTACTTTTTATGTACGGAACCCTTAAAACGTACGTATTTTTTTTTAATGAGATTAATCAAAGTTACCTGTCTAATGCTGCTACAGCCCTTTTGTGACACATCCATCTGTATCTGTTTATAAGTTGCAAACATAAAAATAATGCAAGGCAGTCATAGCACTCCAAGACATAGTTTTCAACATTTTTCTGAAAAGAATATATTTTTTGAAGCAGATGTTTTAAACAGATAAAAATAAAGGAATTGAGAAAGCTCCATTTAACCACATTGACAAGACCTTGCATAAATGTCAGAACAAAAAGCAGATTAGTAATGTTAAGGATTATTTTTATTTGCTTCAAAATACCTACTGTAGTACCTCCTGTTTAAGAGTCACCAATAAGGTTAAATTTTACATAGTTTCCTATGAAATTTTTCAAAGTAGAAGAATATTAAAATTTATACTTTCTTTAAACTTTATGGTGTTTTTTTTCCAAAATGTAGCAAAATTAAAATGGCATGCAACTGTTGGGCAGAAAATTAGCACTATACCTTACCACAAGTAAAGATAATGTTTTTCCAAGAATTCTATCAAATAGTTCCTGGGCATGGCTTCCTTTCACATGAAAAAATTCAGTTGTGAATAAGTATTCCCTGCACCCATTATCGACAAGAGCATATTGAAGGCTTCTGAATAGTGCCTCATAGGAATACTAGAAACATTAAAATGGATACAATGTTATGAGAATAGTACTAGCTCTTGACAAATATAACATACCTACTTCATTTACATTTTTTTTGTGAAAATAAATACCATCATTACTTAACTTGATATTAAATAAAAAAAATGTCATTGAAGAAAAATGAAAACTGATACTTGTGACAAAGAAAAGAACTATATTAATGCACTATCCTTTACTTAAGTTTCAATACTTAAGAAAAAGTATTGAAACTTAAACTCATAATTCTTAAAATATACTTACTCTTGGTTTTGAAATTACATAACACTTTCTTTATTACTTTCTCTTTTAAATACAATAAAATATTATATGTTTGTCAAGTTTTGAGCATATACATATGTTATAAATATAATAACATCTTTATACCTTACAATGGCAAAGACAACAATATCTACATACTGTGTACTAAAACAGTATTTTTGATTAAATTATCAATGCAGATTCTTGTTACCATGTATTGTGGAAATACCTACTTTGGTTTTTTGTTGAACATGTGGAACAATTATTGGCGCTTCCAGTTGTTGGGCTAGGACATCACCTCTATTTCCAATTGTAAAAATAGTACTTTTGTTTTTTAAATTTGACTTTTGAAAAAAGCCACCTTTTGAGCCATCTTCAATACCCATAAGGTCATCCTTGGTAGGAGCTTCTTCATATTTTAATTTGTCCAGTCTGGATGCATAAGATTTAAAATAGGAATAGTATACTTTGCTTAGAGTATCAATATATTCATTGCATATTTCCTGGGCAACATTTCTTTCATTAGCCAATACAAACTCAAAAAAGAACTTGTATTTGAGCATAGCATTCTGTGGAATCTGATAATTGGCCATTGGTTTACGGAATTTGTAAATCTGTTCCAAGATATAGGCTCTTATTTTAGACACTGCTTTGATTTTTAATTTTTCAAGAACATCTTTTACATCATTACATGCTTTTGTTTCCTTAAAATCTTGTTCTTTTACAAAATTAAGCTTTTGGTTTAAAATGGCAAGCTGTACCATGAACTCTTTGTCAGTAACAGGAACATTATTAATGCCACTGAAATAAACATAATTTTTATCAATAATAACAATTAAAGTCTATGCTTAATGAAATTAAAGTAAAAAAACTTCATACAATATTAGTGTTTCAGAGACTGCCATGTCTTCAATAAATGATGATAGAGGCGCTTTCAAAACTTGTCGGTTGGATAACTGCACAGACATACTGACAGAACGTTTCTGAAGGCTAATGATTTCATTACTTATACTCCCAAGATCATTCTGAAAACAAATATTTAGTTTGACTAAAATGCTTACATATATACATACACACATATAATCACATCTACGCTACTTTAAACCCTGGTCTTTTCAAGACTGAATGACACCATGCAGCTGTATGGCTTTACTTATTAGCAAGACTTATATCACATTCTTACCTGAAAAACCATGAGCATGCTTTCCATACGAGCCAAAATGCCATCACATTCTTCTATTTGATTGTGTAAGGAACTGATATTTTCACTTTCTTTTAAATAATCGGCCACAGAACTCTTTTCTGCTTCTTTAATCCCTTTGTCTATTTGTAAAGCGTATTCACGTAAGTCGGTACCTTTTCTGAGGACTTCTTGAATCTCATAGTCCTCTAGGTTTTTGTCCAATACATCTTTCATTTCCTCTGGAGAAGTCATTTTAAAATTATTTTAGTCACAAAGAATTTAACTTACAAGATTCAACAGCATTTAAGGACAAATAATACAATTTAGAATGAAATATGACAAAACTATTTATATATGTATTGTATAAATTGTATACAACCACGTCCAAATCCCTTGCGAGATAGACAGAGCCAACAGTCTTGAATAGACTGATTTTCAGGCCACGTTCAGATTATAGGTATCTTCTAATATTTGTTTATCAGTATATTTGTATACTATTTATTTTGTTTGCCACTTTTACAATTCCAATGTAGCAAAGCAAATGCCAGCTAGTTGGAAAGTGTTACTTGTTAGATTCTCGCCTTGACTTTGACAAATATCATTCACTGTCATTTAATCGGTTTCAATATTTTTGACTTTGACAACGGTTCTTTTGGTAAGCACAGATATTGAAATAAATAGCAACCTGAAAAAAATTTTTTCCGTCTAAAGTTTGTATGGGTTTTGTTTTTTAGGGTTCCGAACCTAAAAACGGGATCCTATTACTAAGTCTCCGCTGTCTGTCTGTCCAGTACCAGACTATATCGCATAAACCGTCATAGCTAGAAAATTGATAGATATTTTCACAAATTATGTATTTCTGTTGCCGCTAAAATAAATAAATACCTAACAAATACATATATATAACACAAACGTGAAACCTGCACATTCAGGCCATTGAATGTGCAACCATGACCGATCCTATACTTACGATTTCCCACCCCTGCTAATGTTGCGAAGGTCAGATGGTAGTCGCTTCATGTAAAAACCTGACTCACCCAATCCAGGGTCTATGGTAAAAACATATCCAGGCTCCTAGAATGGTGAGGATAAACCTAAAAGCCGCCAAGATGAAGAAGATAGTATGTGGGTGCTTGTTTTTGCTTTATGGTCGCGCTAAGTCTGGTAACATCTTTAACCTCCTTTATTTTACTTAGGTAGGTACCTACTTTTCAAATTTTAGCAAACACGTTGATAAGATTGTTTGACCGGGACAAGAAGTTCAAGTATAACACCAGGCAATTCATCATGTTGATCTTAAAATATGACATTTCCGAGCGGCGCTGAAGTAATTTTCTATACATAAAAAACTTACGTGTCGGTTAGTATACTAATAGTTTTTGAGCTAGACCACGGATGGACGGAAGGACAGACGGACATGGCTCAACCCGTCAGGGGAGGGATTCAGGAATACAAAGGTCGGACTAAATCTCACCTAGAGACTCGTACTCCAACAAGCCAAAGATCTCGATAATTTAATGGTGAAAATTGATGAAATTAGATCGGGTACATCACGACGCTCAGTAGTGAGCATTGATAGAGCGTGATTATTGCAGGAAGACGAGGACTCACCATCAATGTGTTGCACCCAACCGGAATGGCCGAGTGTTGCGTAGATTTTTTTATTCATTTAATCATTATCACGGCTATAAATTAATTAGTACTTCAAGGAAAAAGATTATAATCATCTATTATTTTTGAGCTTTACAGTAACATGAATAAGCTATATCCAGTTAAATGTAGCCTTTGAGAAATATGATTATTAGCTCTGTCTATCCGTAAGTAATAATAAATGATTAGTGTGTTATACGCAAGTTTCGAGATCGATACTCAAGTGAGCGAAGATATTCTTCTTTTAGGCGATGGGCTAGTAACCTGTCACTACTTGCATCTCAATTCTATCATTAAGCCAAACAGCTGAACTTGGCCTATCAGTCTTTACAAAACTGTTGGGTCCGTCTACCCCGCAAGGGATATAGACGTGTTATTATGTATGTAAGTTACAATTTTAAGTACATAGTTGTTACCTGTTCCTATGTGAAGTACTAACCAAAATGAAATGATTCATAAAAAAATTGTTTATAACACTAGTCACTGGCCTACATGATATTAATGTATCTATGTGTTATACGCATCCGAGTTAAATAACTACGTACTGTTTTAGGTGTTTTCTTTCTATGAATCTTCTGTGGTTTCTCGTTGATGTCTTTTGTACGTTGTTTTTTGACTTTATAATTTAGTTTTGTAAAAAGAGAATTATAAGTGCAAAAAAAGTGTCATGTTGAATTTTGATTCTTAAATTGCGCCAAGTTTAGCTGCTTGGCTTAATGATAGAATTGAGATTAAATTAGTGACAGGTTGCCAGCCCATCGCCTAAAAGAGCAATCCCAAGTTTAAAAGCCTGCCCTTAGTCGCCTTTTACGACATCCATGGAAATGAGCCGGAGTGGCCCTATTATTTTTATTGGTACCAATAAAAAGAACTAAATAAGTATATAACTTTATTTATAAACTAATATTTTTGCAGTTTAATCAGTTACCACACAATTGTATAAGGTTGCGGAGCTTAGATGGGAAACGCTTCCTGTAAAATCTTATTCACTTGATCCAGAATCCATAGTCAAAGGCATACCCGGGCTCCTCTCCAGAATGGAGAGGATGCAACCGGAACTAAAGCCAGGAGGGAGAGACCCGGCGTGTACTCGTATATGGTAAGTTTTGATTATTTTGTTTTATACTACTTATAGATATGAAAGAATCTATTAGTAGTAGTTAGTATATACATATATATATAGTAGTAGTAGAAGGAAAGAAAAGCTATTTATTGATGCATTTGCACCAGTATATTCTGACAAAATATTTACAAAGAAAATGTATAACATTATAACAAAAGCACATCAATCTATGTAGAGATAAAGAAATGCAGTTTATTACAATCTCTGACAGAGTACGTGTAAACTAATGTATAGGTAAGTTATCGGAAACATATTGTTTATGGAAAAATATAGATTTTAACGTTTTTTGAGTATTATCACAATAGAGCACATACACATTTTCATAAAAATTTTATTGCACGAAACAACTTGTAGGCCAGTGACTAGTGTTATAGACCATTTTTTTATGAATCATTTCGTTTTGGTTAGTTCTTCATATAGGAACAGGTTACTTAACTGCGGACTTAAAATTGTAACTTACATACATATAAACACGTCTATATCCCTTGCAGGGTGGACAGAGCCAACAGTCCTGAAAAGACTGTGAAAGGCCAGTTCAGCTGTTTGGCTTATGATAGAATTGAGATTTAAATAGTTCATTCAATTGTAACTTGCTCTATTATAGTGATAATACTTGGTTGTTGTTATGTAACATTTATTATAACAAAGATGAAATAAAACTGAGAGGAACTTTTTTGTACTCCACTATTAAAAACCAAATTAAAAAAGTATTTAATAGAGTACGCGATAAGTGCATACAAACCGTTTTTGCGTTTGTTTTTCTGAACAATCTCGTTACAAAACTGGTAACAATGAGAAGCACAACCAAGAAATTTTTAAGTACAGTACAACGATTAAGGATTGCGCCATAAATTTAAAATAACAAGAAATTATTCTTGTTGACTGCCTATAAATCTATAAAATTAATTAACTTAAAGGAGTTTTGGCTGTTGAGTAAAAAGTCCAGCATTTATAACATTATATCAAAATATGACATAATATCAAAATATTACCAATTTATATAAAATCGCCGACTTTCACGCGTCTTGCTAATAAATATCTTACTTAACTATTCAAGAGAAAAGTGTCACTTTTCACTGATAAGAAAAGGGACAGCTGAGTCTACAAATTTTCTTTGAGGATCTCTGTATATCAAATGTGTTTAACACGATACAATACATTCTCATTATCACGAATGAACAGTCTTTTTTTAAAAATGTGCACAAAAGAAATTAGGAGCCATGTTTCACAAGCTTTTTCTCTCTATTTTTTCTCGAATGTAAATACAATACCCATGATCAAAATAAATAATAGGAAAGGATTTTTTGTGTATGGCTCACGTAGAAAATTTCATATAAGTAATTTATCAGTATATGGAACATATATACTCGTAACTAATTATTTATTGAGTTTAACAATATGTGTTATAATGTAAGTACACATATGAAGGAACATATATATATTTGGTCCGGTAAAGAACTACATCCTAGGATTTAATATGACCTTTTATTAAATTGACACCAAATTTATAAAAAATTACATTTGCTCAAAGTATAGGTCATTTTAATACATACATACATACATGTAGGTCATTTTAATAGGTATGTTGAATTAATGCACATTCCCTTTAATCTCACAGGCACACAATTTTGATATTATAGACGTATAAAAAGTATCTATTGATTGGAATTCCTATCAATAGATCCTTAGTTAAGTATAAATAAAGGCAAATCACTTTGTTTAAAAAAATATGAACAGTGATATGTTTTGTTTAGTACTCTACCAATACATATATAATATGTATTAGTGTATATATAGATATACGTAAGAAAACATCTATTCTATCTACCTAGAAGGTACTCTTTTAAGACACAATGGATTTAGGAGTTTATATTAGTATATTAGATGCTGAACTTTTTCTCTGGCCTTTTAACTAAAGTAACAAATTATGTTAGATAGCCTAGCGTCTAAAATTATTTATAAAATCATTTAAACCTAAAGGTAACTCCCGACAATTCTTCGGTTGGACTTCTACACGCATAGTAAATTCGCATTATAAAACGCGATTCCTAATTCATGTCATCTGCCGGTCCCGAAGTTTCTAACCAGGACCACGCAGATGCAACAGGACATCAAATGTCTTATCCACTCTTTAAGTTATTTCTATATATAATAATAATATAAAAGCTCTATCTTAAGAGCTTACATTTAACATTTCTAAGTCTTCTGACTAGATTTTCCTTACCTAAATAATACACAAGTAAATAACATAGGAATATTTGTACGACAAGATGCCATTGATCACGAGCGGTAACTCAAATGCAGACTAAGTACACAACAATAAAAACAAAATCACACCCAAATACATAACTATTCTATTTTTGTAATAAATTAAGCTTAACATACACTTACGCAATACGATTGTCTTCTTTGCTTAATTATTCAATATTCATTAATTTAGCACGAACCGATTCCGTGGGAGATCGTGTCTATAAAACGTTCAACTATTCTATAGAAAAATATTTTTTAATCTAATGCTTAAAAATAACGGATTCGGCTCTAGATAAAAGGAGAATGCATTATGAAGGCGGGAGTTATACTCGGAAATGGGGTGCCTAGAAAGGTAGGCTGGCGCGGAACATGTTTTCAATGAGTGGCGGAGGTTGCACGAGGTCCTCCAGCTTGAGATAGAAGATGCGTTGAAGTCCTTGCACGGAAAGTGAGCGCAGTTCGGGCAGGGCTCCCAGCACCCGGCTGAAATGTGGGGCGCCGCCGGGGTTCGTGCCGCCGCCTGGCATGTGCGCCCTCAGACATCCGATGATCTTCATCTGCAGCTGTTCCACACGATGGGGTTCTTTTAACCCGTGTCTCTCTGTTGGCAAAATAAATTCATCATAATTATTTAAGCTTTTTAAAATGTTGTAAGTTCCTAATCTGCGATACGTTTGTTATTTAACATTTCCTATGAGCATGGGCAAGGTAGTAAGATTATGGGAGAGGTGAATTCATCAGTCATTTATCAATGTTTCTTCTGTAGTAAGTTTATAGGTATAGCTTGAATAGTAATAGATGCTTTTACATAAATGGAAAAACATTTACTACGAGTACCTATTTGACTATTGTCGTGCTTGGATGTTTTTAATAAACTGTGTATAATAGAAAAATCACACTGTATGCATGAATTGAATATTCTAATATCTGATACTATTTATATATGTGACTACGTTGCAATATTCTTTCGATCTACATATTACTAAGCCGTGTACATTGGCACTTTAAAATAGATATTTTCCTTGGATGTCGTGAAAGGTGACTAAGGGAGAGTCCATCATTGATCCATACAACTAAATTAATATATGTTTCTAATAAATTAGGTAACTAATTAACGTACCTGTTATTAAAGTCAATGCACAAAGGCAGGCAAACGTTGAAATGTCGATCTCCATTGAATGTAAGGTGTTACTAAAATCCAAAACCGCATGTAACCAGTCTCCAAATGACCGTTGACACTGTCTCTTGTCTAGTACAAGCCCATTGCAGAAAGTGAGTTTGGTATCTTCAGGGCGTGTGCGATAAGCCAATCGTAGCACAAATAACTCCAATCTTGCAGAAGCAAATAATTGCTCACGATCTTCTGGGCACAGATCAGCATAACCAGGAACTTTTTCAGCAAAAACTTTGATCATGTCAATCGACGTGGTAAGCAAAGAATAAAACTGTTGGATCACTTCCAAATCAGACATCGGAGGTTCCATTGGATTTGGCTCTCTGTATTGAGAGTAGTCTAAATTGGCAAAATCTGGAGAAGTGTCAACATGTGCTCTGACCAAAGCTGTGATAAGTGAAATTGGTGGGCTTGGTGGTGATTCTTGAGGACATTTGGGCTTCGAAGGTAATCTTCCTCGTCTTCCTTTCAATGAGTCTGTGCGAACAACCTCCTTAACCATACCAACGGCAAGGCATTTTTGAAACCGACAGAATTGGCATCGATTTCGCCTTCTTTTATCAACTGGGCAAGATTTCTCTGCTAGACAAACATATTTCGATCCCTTTTGTACTGTTCTTTTGAAGAATCCTTTACATCCTTCACAAGTTCTTACTCCATAATGCTGACAAGCAGCGGTGTCTCCACAAACAGCACATAGTTGACTTGGCGAAGACGGCGCAGCTCGCGGGCCCACCCCTTCAGGAGGCACCCCGCCAGGAGAACTTGAAGCTGAACTAGGTGTTGAAGCCTGCATACAGTGTATTCTGCCACCGTGCAGCTTAGGGCTATCATTTGAACTGTTCGATTCAGAACGTTGCACCGGTAATGATGCTCGCCTTTGTCTATTTGCTTGATCTGTAGCTATTTGGAGATCAACCGAGCTCGGGAAAGGAGGCAGTGAATAAGAGTCCTGATTATGAGTTACTCCTCCTGTATCAAATGTAGGACTGCATGGTTGCGCTGGAGCATAATAAGTTGACGAGACGTACGGTATTGATGGTTGGTGATATGGGTACAGTAATTGAGTAGAAGTGTGACCTTGATGAGAGTAGGAGCTGACATTGTAACAGTCTTCATCCATTTTTATACCAAACTCCGCCATTTCTTGTTTTGGATACCGAACAGAATATGTTTCTTCAAAACTAGGCAGTGTAGGGCCAAGAGTTGGTGAAGAAGGATCGCTGACAGGTGTCGTACGCTGTAATTTCACTTCGACAGGGACTGGAGCGTGAAATTCGACGTCTGGAAATGGATCCAAATTCTCTTCTAAGATTTCGGACGAGTCTTCTTGATATTGCGGTGACAATAAATCAGTAAAAGATGTACCGTAGTTGCTCTGCAATAGAAAAACAATCGATATTGTAGGCGTTACAGAAACAGTAGGCGGTATTTCAAACAGGGGCGGCTACAATGCACCAATAGCGTAATGAAACTGCTTTCGTGGTCATAATGCCCAAGTATGTTTGAGGCTGGTATAGTTGTTTGACTTATTAAATTATTTAAAAGAAGAGCGACCATTACTTTCTTAAATTTTGTACCTAAAATATTCAAGTATTCATTAATTTATAAAATAGTTAAATAAGCTAAAAATTGGACAAAAATAACATTGCAATTATTGGTATACACTTACGTGTGTCTGCAGCAGTAGCATACTGGATGTGTTGGACGTGAAGGCGCTTGGCGAGCGCGGTTCTAAGGCGCTCGGCCCTGTAACAAACAAACATTTTTTTTTAACAAAATTTATCACTAAATTGTGTTTTGTAGCCGTTGCTGTTTCAGAAAATACAATTTTCTACTTGTTTTTCCCGTTTAAAATATCGATGACGGTATAACATAGAAAGGGGTAGATTGTAAATGAATTGGATAACGGAATAACTTCAAATTGACGCCGCCATCCTTTGAACTATCACGCTATTCAAGTCAATCCATGCATCATTTATATTTACCCTCGGCGAACATACTTTAGCTCTTCCTTCACTGAGCACTCGTAACAGACTAATCGATAATTTTATAGTGGATTCGTCAATTGCCGCTACTGTTGCTACTACCCTTCTATCACAAATGAGGACCGAAAAGAAAGGTCTCCTAATTTATACTGCAGTTTTGCCCACCGAATATTGGCGTTTTGAATACTTTCCGTCACGGTGCTTGATTTGCCACGCCCCGAAATTTAGTACTATATAAACACCTAGTTTTTATTCCAATATAAATGTAACAAAAGTCTAATGCATGTCCACCAATTTAGACCTTGCGTCGTTTATTTTAAGTTTAATCCCGCATAGCAAGAATAAATCAAATTTTGAGGGCGAAGAGGCGATGTTTCCCTTGGGAGGTTATGAAATCAGTGGCATTTGCAGTTTCTATTATGTCAAGAACCATTAATTCCAGCCTTATTAAGCCTTATAGATAAAAACACTATAGCTTTTGTTATTGTTTTAAAATATTCTTAACATTCTTAGTTTGACTATATATACTGAAAACTTTGACTCGAAAAATTTTGAACACGCTTGCTCTAAGTGGAATCAAATTAGTTTTGTAGGGTAAATTAAGATTAATATAATTTTATAATTTGAGGAATTGAAATTACAAGTTAAAATTTCTCAGATTAAAGTTTCTACGATCTAATTTATGCTAATAGTTAATTATTAAATTATTTTTATTTCATTAAATTGGTAAAGAAGTTAAAAAAATCTGTATTTTTGGATCTATAGTTATTTAAATGTAAAATGTAATTTTTTGCCGTACCAATACTAAAAAGATAGGACCACTCTACCTCTTTCTTTGGATGTCGTAAAAGGCGACTAAGGGATAGGCTTACAAACTTGGGATTTTTTTTTAGGCGATGGGCTAGCAACCTGTCACTTCTTGAATCTCATTTCTATCATTAAGCAAAATAGCTGAACGTGGCCATTCAGTCTTTTCAGGGCTGTTGGCTCTGTCTACCCCGCAAGGGATATAGATGTGACCATATGTACCTATGTAATTTTTTGTATAGGTACTTATAATAGATCTGTCTGTGACTTTGCGTCGCTTTCATACAATTATTATTTTATTATATACTAATTTGTGATATATACTAATCTGTAAATCCATACAGTCTCAAACTTAAAGTTTTGGACAAAACTAACTTACTTACGATAAAAAATAAGAAACATATTTTTAACTTATATGTATAACTACTCATGTACCTAGCATGTATTATTTCGGAGTAGTTTATAGTCATAATGTAATTTATATCCTTTAGATATTTAATTTTAATCTATTTAAAATTAAAATTTTACACTTGTTAATTCCTCAACACCAACTGCTCAGTTGAATGACAAAAAAAAACACTAGGTTTTAAGTCCGACGTGTACATGTATTGTAATCCTACTGATATTTTAAATACAAAAGTGTGAAAGGATGTGTATGTGTTTGTTATTCTTACACACTACGAAAACACTACTGATTTCAAGCTGAAATGATCATTGAAATGATTTATATATGTTAAAATTTGTAGAGAATTAAAATGGACGGAGTCACGGGCAACAGCTACTGAATTAATGTAGGTGCAATATATTCCTATCTACATCAGAAGATTGCGAACTTTAAGTTTAGATACATCGATTTCAGTTTACTTTCACAAACAAAATAATTAGGTGATAACACGCTTCTTAGTTATGACGTTTATGTAATATATACCTTTGTACGTCAAAAAACTTTTGTATTAGAAGTACCTACTTAAAAGAAACTTCTGTACCTATATCAAAAGGAAATTTAGGGAGAGATTGAACGTTTAAACTACTTTTACTACAGGAATACCAGTGGGCCTCAGGGTTAAAGTTTCAGTTATTTATATGACATGAATAGTAGATATAATTCAATGTAACTAATTGATGAAAAGGAAATCAATCTGTACTGAAAGTTGTAAGCTAAATAGTAAACTATATTTTATTGATAGTCGTGATAATTATTGAGGGTCTCGCCTCTTTGTTTAAATATGGAAGTAATAACCTAAATACATAGTTAGGTACCTACCTACTTTTATTAATTTTTTTAAATCTACGGAGGTGCATTTCACTCCATCTCAAGTAAATTAAAGTAAATTGTCAAGTAAATTAAACTATTGACCGGAGATAAACCTCGCGGTTAAGTGACCATTAAAAGTATATTTTTAGCCCACTTATTGGCTAATGCTTATTAACTATCTAATATTTGCTTGTTCGCACCATTCATTGCGGCCTAGACGGAGGTCAATAGACTTTTCACTCTCACCTGCAACTTTTGGTGTCGGGAATGTTAGATAATTTATTATCTTATTTACTCATACAATTAGATAATTCTTTATGCTTTGCTTTGACGCAAGGATCTATGTAAAAGTGTGAATTGTTTTTATTTTCTTTACGTAACCAATAAAGCAAACTGACTGGCCTCTGAGTGAACAGGACACATTTCCAATTGAATTCACAGTTTATATAATGATACTGCAATTGAAATACTGAGAGCGAACTCCAGGCATTATGGTGACGGGTGCAACGGGAATGCGCAGAGAGAGAGAGATAACCTTTCTACAATCCATGAATAATGACGATTTTTAACCGATTTCACATAAGCCCGCAATTAGTAACAGTATTTTTTATAGAACATAAGAAATACTTTTGGGTCACGGAGAGAAATCTCTGATGAAAGGGCTAAAAAAATCTGATATGTAGTGGAGGCAATAGTGCACCGTACCAACCTTATCCTATGTTGTATGTGGCTATTGTGGGTGATACCAAGCCAACTTTTTAAGGTTCAATACCTCTAAGTAAACACCCATTTTTCGAGATTGTAATTATCCTCAATCGTCTCGAATTTATTTAGATCGGTATCTCATCCGATAGTTCTAAGTTTTTAAGTTCAAAGTTCGGTAAAAAGTTCTTTTTGTGCTCTACATCATATTAATTAAATTCGATTTTTAAATTTTATCTTGAATTCATACAGATTCATAAACTTATTTGACTTCCATTTAAGAACGAAGTAGTGCCATCTTAACAAAATCATAGATGTTACTTACGAAATGTTCGTCGAAGCTTCTCGGTAGCGCCCTTAGGGAAAAGCTCTAGACATAGAACATCAAACACCCTTCTAGTAATAACGAAGAAGTGGAACAGATGGCGTTACGTGCTACGAAAGTATTGATTGTACTATTTTTATTGCTACCACATGCTACGTATAAAAGCGATAGACAAGTCGTGACGACAACACAGCGATAAACTTTTCTGTATTATGACGTTTACATTGAAGGGGCTTGCGTAAACTTCCTGCGTACGTCGGTGACGAACGCTGGTCTATGACTGAAGTCAAATCCGTTATATACCTAATGGCATAGTAAAGCTATCTTTATAAGAGCCACATTAGCAACTAGCCCTGGGTTCACTACCGTAGCGTAATATGTGAATCAGAAGGGATCCTCGTTAATCACTTTTTTATTTATCACATTTTTTCTATTTATGCAATGATAGGGACGAATAAGTGAAAAGCAATATCTAAGCAAGGAAAATATAATTTAAGGACGATGAACTAAAAATATTTAGCAAATATGTTTTGTGTTGTTGGTAAAAGCATATTTATACCAGGTATATAGTGAAAAGTGATAAAATTTTGTAGTAAGATGAGTTCATGTATTATTACCAATCAGTTTTCTTAAGTCAGAGGGCTATATTTAGATTATTTACTTATAAACGTATTTCGGTTTATTATCAGCTGTAGTGCCGGTAAAAGCGTGGGTGGGGGGATGGATTTTCGTGTGACGTCGTCTTCTCTGACGTCACGGCCCTTTGCCGCCGCCGTCGCCTTACGGAACGTATTCATAATTGCTTTCGATACAGAAAAGCAAAAATAGCAACTTCTATACTCGTTCCTTTGATGATAATAACGAGAAATTGAGGCTTAAGTAAGTATTTATATAGATGGCAATTCAAAATAATTTAAACCTTGAATTAATATTCAATACTTGTGTACGCACTCCTACTTAAGAATTTTTGATGGATTATTTTTATTATTTTATTAGCCGAGATATAATTAATAGGTAACCATCATGAATCGGGGTTTCCGTTAGAATAAACTTAAAAGAAACTATTTAGATACGATACAGTATTGCAATTTCTGCAGTTTATTTCCTCGTGGTGCATGTAAACTTCACGTAGCCTTATTTTATATTTCCTAATTGTTATGGAACGTATTGGATGCCTACGTCGTAAAGGCAAAAGTTGTATGCTGCCAAAAATGTCGTTCGCCTTTGTCTTTAAAATAATTAAACCATCACTGAATTTGATCAGCAGTTTCGTCTTCCCGTTGATAGATCAGATCACCTTTTTCAGACAGGTGAAGAAGTTACCAGTATTGTCGTCTAGACGTCTAGAGGAATGAGATATCCAGTAGTTTCTTATAGGAGGTTTTGAATTAATTTTATCTTATTAAACATGACATAAGGCTGAACCTTATCCGTTGCGTTTTTGTAAATTACGAATATGTTCATTGACCGTCTACCTTACTACTCTACTACGTTCTCCTGGCACCGCGGTTACATCTCTATTACTCTGGAGGAAGCCCGGGACATTTTTTTTTGAGTTTGTTAATGTTGAATTGAAAATTGTTATTGAGTACACGACTGAGGTAGGATTTGAACCTGTGTCTTCCTTTGCATTACTTTTTTTTTCGTGCACCAATCCGTTCGCCCTCTGACGCGAATAGGCACTTATACAATGATTTTTCTACATAAAATCGTTGTTTCAACAATAGCTTCTCGAAAATAATAATATAACGACGCTTCTACTTTTATATGCAAAATCGTAGGCGAAATAAGAAAATAGGTAGCTTCGACGGCAAGGGCGTCCTTGAGGCATAGCGGCGGTCGATGGATGACGTCATGGCGTGTGACGTCACAGGCTCGTTCGATGCAGAGGCCGCGGCCGCGAGTCCGCCGCCACCGAGCCTCGCTCCCCGGCACCCCCTTATTGCCGTTTTACACCACCACCTCAATATTTTTAGACGGTGTGACGTAATCTCGCTTTCGAACAGAAAACCTTAGATACAGATAATGGCCTAAATTTTGTTTTTAATAATTTCGGTCATATCTTAAGATTTTACAGGTATTTAACTTGTTGTAGGTAATAGTTGCAATATACTATTTATAAATAATACAGGCATTAAACGCGCACACGATAACGTAGAATAGTAATAGACGAAGTTCGGGTTTTCACGAGGTTAAATTAAATATGCGAGTGGCTTGTTCTAAGAATAAATCAAAATTTGACAGCTTAGCTACTTGCTTAACGATCATATATTGAAAAGTTAAATTATAATCTCTCCGGCTTATTATCTATTAAAATTTTAGATTTTTATCTTCCTTGCCCTCCCTTCATATTTCACGTTATTATGTCAAAGGCGACTTGGCGTAGATTTGCAATATAACAGACTTTGAGCACAATGAGAACAAGACGGGCTCAAGCCCCTGCTGTTATCGTTGAATGTGTATCCAGTTCCGGTCGTACAATATTATGTGACTATAAGCAATGTAGACAGCCACCCTCGGCGCGTCCGCGAGTGACGCACGCTGGTTCTACTCAACCGTGACGTCACCACAGCTGGGAACACCACCTTATCATTGCCTATCAGACCTATCTATAGCAGGCAAATATAATAATATTAATAGAGGCTCTATTAGCTATTCACTCCATAAAACATCAACTCGCTTGTCTTTAGGCTAATAGAACTTGGACTTTTTGTTATTCAAATGCCAATTTACATTTAACGTCTATAAAATTTAAATGGTTATTATAACCAAAATCAGAGCTGTTTATCCTTTTAATAGGACCACTTTTAACTTCTTTATGGTAAATAGGTATTCGAGCTATTTTAAAGTTATTAAAAACTAATATCAATACAGAAAGTGAAAGTTTGTTCCATTATTTGTCATATTTGGTAACACGCGTCAATTTTTTTTTGTCATGATCTGATGATGGTCAAGCATTAGTTTTGCCACCGGCGTTTTAATATTGAGATGAAGTGATACAATGCGTTGGCAATTTGCGGACACTCGCATCTCGGCAGGTGCAACGTCTGCCCGTTGCCGGTTGCGACAGTAGATTGGGCAAGTGCAGCCAGCTCGACTGAGGCCATCGGCTCCGGACACCGGAGGCTATCGCGACATAAACATCTCACATTATAGACAAAATTCATAGATTCATATAGATGAGGCAAACAGGTGCGTGGAATTCAGTGAATGCAAAAGTTTATGTATTTACAAGAAATGTTAAGGATACTTTTTTTGTAGATTGATATCTATTTAGTGATATATTTCAATATTTGTTGTTGTTGGGGGAAAAAATAATAGATGAGTAAAAACTAAAATGTAATTTAGTACCATAAGAGCTAAATTTAAATTTTTTGTTAAACACAAAAAATATTTTAGTCGCGGGCTCATTGATAATGCTTTATAGATAGGTAAGGTAGACAAACAAATGCGAAATTATATAAAAAATGAGGAGAAAGATAACATTAAACACCCTAACTGAAACGCTACCGGTCGATTTTATAAGACCATTGAAATGCAATTTTAAAAGTTTATATTTTCAAATCTAACAGAAACAAAATATATGAATATTATTGCTAATAATAACACTTATGAATATGACAATATATTCGACTTGATCTGGGCGATGCCTCTCGGACCGGTCCGCCAATGTCGAAATATATTTCATCACTGCACGTTTGTCTTCTGCTTGATTAAAAAGGAACAATTTACGAAACTATTTTAATGATAAATCAATTAGCAATTTATTTATAGTGTCTTTATAACACGTGCTCAAGATGAAGCATTAATAAATAACGTAAACATAACTGGCAGTCAATTATAAGCAGTAGTTTCTAAAAAGCAATAACGCAATAAGTTCGTATGAAGAAAATTATCACTATAGTTAAAAAAAAAATATCTTTATTTAATGTTTTACTAAATTGTGTCTGTTTTTAAATGACACTTGCGCTCTATAATGTTGATAAACCTACTTGTGAAAGTAAACTTTTACATGAAACATATCGAACAATTTAATACTTATTTTTTAATTTAAAATAAGATCAAAAGATCTTTTATTAATTGTTTTTTATTTAATTTATCTGCAATTTGTTAATTTAAGATTTTTATAAGGTTTTGTACGCTACGTAGTGAAAGTATGTCTAAAAAATAATGGTTTCGAGTACATCGAGGTATACCTACAAAGTCGTCCTTATTTATTAATATTACGAACAATAACATAAATAATATTTTGTTAAGATTTTGACATTAATATGTCTAGACAGATGGGCATTTGCATAAACATATAGGAAATGATTTGCGATCAGGAGCAAATATTAAGGCACATGGGTTTGCGGTAGGTTGGCCCATTCTATAGATAAATCTCTTTTTAAAATGGAAGCAAAATTCAAATTAAGAACTGAACTTTCAACAAAACAAATTTTTCGATTAGTTTTATATAAAAAAGAAGTAAATGGATTTTGATGAAATTCTATATTATAATAATTAATTAGCCCCAACTTTTAAGGAGTACTTCCCTACTTTTCTTTTTAACTTTTTAATAGAAATGTATTAAGTTTATCCATTTTACCAGCATTTTTACCAAACGTAGATGTAAATAAACAAAACTTTGTGTACCTGCGAGGAGACAGCTAGTTTACAGAAATAAATTAAAGAGAAAAATATATCAAAAACAAAATAATTCTAAAGGAGTAAATAAACTTAAAAGTAAATAAAAAAAACCAAAAAGGGGGTACGTACTTATGTTTTGGAAAAGTCTAAGGCCGCAGTGTTGGTTCGAGGGCGTCAGCAACGCACCTCGCATTCTAGCCGAGGGCCATCGTCAGAACAGTTCCACACAAAGTTCTACAACACCCAGAGGTTCTACACAACGAAAGCGAAAATAAACACAGGAGTATCGGATCGCGTATCGTCGTGCGGGCGCTGACCTGGCGCAGGCTTGTCGGGGTCCAGCGAGGTTTCGCGCGACTCCAGGGTCAGGCCGAAGCACGCGCCGGACAGTCCCAGCTCGCTCAGCAGGATCCTCATGCGGCCAAGCACATTCCACTCACTGCACGCGCACTCACTCACTCAGTCAGTCGGTAGTGTCGATGCGGTTCGCGAGAAGGTGCACGGAGGTACGCGCTTGTGAACGGTCGGTGCGTTACTGAGGCCGCCGCCGCCGAGGCTGGTGGCTATATCGCGCTGTCTGACGTCACGGTTGCGACGTCACGGTGGTGACGTTGGCGCGGCTGAACGGTACCACCCACGGCCCGCCCGCCGCCTCGCCACAGCCGCCCGCCCGAGCCTGCGCTAACGGCACCGCTAGTACGGAGTGAGCTTTCGCACGCCCGCGCCGTCGCCGCCGCCCGCGCCCTACCCAATGCTCTACCTGACACTATCTGCAATGTTTTTATGGCTTATAATCTCGTCTTACGAATGTATAGTTTTTTAACCCTAAAGTCTGTTAATTATTATTGCTCTAAAAATTTCGTTTATGTAGTCTCGTATTATGCAAGGATGAGTAAGCATTAACCATACCATTTGATACTAATCTAAAACTATGATAGGATTTTTTATGCGTAAATTAAAAGAAAATCTGAGCTTCATAAGCACAAAAGTTGGCACACCTAACAGCAAGCTTTTTAAATTCCATATGACGCTAACAGCTTAGTCATCTACTCCTCAAACTATTTTTGCACCTTCGATTTGATTTGTCGAGCCCACTTCCTGGGGCTTTACCGGAAGTAGTGTTGACGATCTTCATAATATGCGTAGGTTAAACGTTGATGTTCGGGTAATATTTGGTACTTCTAACATTAATGTAAGTACATCCTTGTGTTTGTCCGAGGCTGTCGTTTGTGGGTAACTTATATTACGAATACAATTTTGTAACCAAATTGTGAAAAATAGTTGAATTTCATATGGATAGATCTTTTTTGGATGTTGGTTTATGAATCAATTTTTGAAGGTTATTTTTTTACTAGCCCTATTGCCCGCGGCTCTGCCCGCGTATTAGACATTTCAAGCGTAACCCCCACTTTAGTATTTCAAAGGTTGATGATTTAAATAAAATTTGATATACAGGTTCAGCGGTCTAGCTGTAAAAGCGGAACAGACAGATAAAGTTTAATTATAATATTACAAAGAGATTTGAAGGATATTCTCCTGAGGTGGTCCAATATTGATCAAGTAAAACTTAACGGGATGATCTTGATATGGGACCATCTCGGGAGTGAAGGGAAATTGAAGGAATCGAGGGACCTCTAAAAATTTTGTGGGCATTTCTGTAATTTATACAGTTATATTTTAACAAGTTATAAAATAAGACTAAAAAGTACCGTGTACGGAAACACGTATTTTTTTTAATAAGAATATCGTATTGCTACATAAATTAAGTGTAAAAAAACTTAGGTAGTTTATTTGGGATAATATAAACGCAGATTGAATTTAGTTCCTATTTAAATTGAATTGACTAAGCGCCTTCCTAGGTATCTAAATTATTAAAAATAAAAAATAAGCACTGAGTAGTACATTTTCTAATATAAAATTAAATTAATATATCCAAAATTTTCCTTGGATTCCTTCTTGCGCCTTTCCATTATTCGGAACCTTAGACAAGATTTTTTCCATCTTGGTCGTTTTTCATTTCTCTGTACTTCATCAGAACGCATATTGTATTTAAACTTTACTGTAAAACACAGTTTGTAAAGATTTACAAACTATGTTTTTACAATTGAGATGTGTAACAAATTAAAAAAAAAAATTGTCAATTGACAGAATTAATAGAAATTCGTAGTGCAATAATCAATAACGAAGTGTTTATCGAGGTGTTTTGCGACAAATGCGGCGGTGACGGCGGCGTCCACCGGCGCATCCCGCGCCCTCATTCGGGCAGACGGCCGCTCTTCCGCATTGATTGTGCTCGTCGTCACTCCTGGACACATATAGGGCTGCTAAATCTAATCCTGTGTAGCATAAGTGTGATAATATTTCGAGTCTACCCTAGAAGTTTTTACTCTATTTAGCTTCCTCCTTTTAGCTGATGGGATATCATTCACTGTCTTTGAATTATATAGGTCTATATTTACATCGTAATGGATCAGATTTATAAAAGAAAGGATATTATTGATGCAACGCATAAATACAATCCAACGAAGAAAATTGATTATGTTTATTGTTATTTATAAGTTAAATTAAAAAGCTACAACAAATAACAACAGAGATTGAATACTAATGCGGTGTATTTATTCATTCGTTTTTTTTATGCTTCCATTATCGTATTGACAGTGAAGAAAAGCAGCCTGTGCCAACTGCTTCCCGTCAATCAAAGGAAAGACTTATATTATTTAACGAACTTGTTCTTTAATGCGACGATGGGCTAGCAACCCATTACTAACTTTGAATCTTTATGTATTTCAGCCGTTCAGATTAACGTGGTCTCCTATTATTGTTGACTATATCTAATCGGTAAGTATAAAGAAATGAAATATGTAGGTAGGCGGTATATATTTAGTTTCTATTGGAGTGTCATGTGGTTTCCTTCACCAATAGAAAAAAGAATAGGACCAATCCATCTCTTTCCTACGGATGTCGTCAAAGGCGACTAAGGGATAGGCTTATAAACTTTATATTCTTCTTTTAGGCGACAGGTTAGCAACCTGTCACTGTTTGAATCTCAATTCTATTTATTAACCACTAGAGGCCGCCCGCGACTTCGTCCGCATGGAAACCCTATCAATCCCGCGGGAACTCTGGGATAAAAAGTAGCCTATGTGTTATTCTGGGTCTTCAGCTACCTACATACCAAATTTCATGGTAATCGGTTCAGTAGTTTTTGCGTGAAAGAGTAACAAACATCCATACATCCATACAAACTTTCGCCTTTATAATAGTAGTAGGATATACAGCTGAACGTGGCCTATAAGTCTTTTTAAGACTGTTGGCTCTGTCTACCTCGCAAGGGATATAGACCTGATTATATGTATGTATGTGTGCAGATGCAGTAAAATACTTGACTCTATTTTTCATTAAAATTATGAGGAAATGTTAAAATAATACCGTGTAAACCATAGGGTCGTCATGTATCGTGGACTCGTGGTGTGTCCGCATTCAGCACGATGCATGTATTTGTGGCTTGTACGATTGGTCGCATGCCCCAGTACTATTTGCTGCTCGTAGAGCGGGCAACCGTCCAGTTATTCTAATTTTACTTATAATCGATGCCGTCGCATCGTCCACTCGCCGACAAAAGACTTGTCTATACTTACACAAGTAAATATACCTCTAAAAGTAAATCTTAACTGGTATACCAACATCGATTTAATATAAACTAACATGACATATATAATACCTAATGAAGATATGGGAGTGTATAGCCGCAGCAGAAATTGAATACCAATCGTAAATTTAATGATTTATTCGCAATGACAAAACTTTTAAGTTAAAACATAAAATTAACAATGGTGATAACTGGAACAGGTTATTTTGGATTTGTGAGAATTTTTCTCAGAAGCTTTTATTATTTGTGTAGGTTTGGTCTATGTATTTTGGTTAATTTTCAAATGAATCCGTAGTCATAGAGATAGGTAAGGATAATACAGATAATTATATTATTATGGGTATTTAGTTAATATGGATGTTTCCGTTTAACCATACTGTGTAATATTTGTGGAGAGGTTTTTAGATAGCAAAATTAGATGGTTCCGTCTATTCTAATGGATATCGTAGAATCCGACTAAATGACGATAGGTAAAAACGAAAACTGCAGAATCCAAGTGGTTTGGCAGGCCACTAATCAAGGAACTACTGATCTTATCAAAACAAATATGAAATGTCATCTAACTTTCAGGCTATCTATAGCAGGTTTCGAGTTTTCAATTCCAGCTGAAGTGCCATCAGAAATCTGCGATAATTGGCGAAAGCGAATAAGATGGAAGGAAGTTATGTACTAACAAAAGTAGGTAGGACATAAGGTATATACTTACTCACGACGGGGAAGTCAGTCCTTTAACTTATTTGTTATTTTTTTTTATTTGGTTTGTAAAAATAACATAATTATTTTATACTGGCCAGCTGGAAGCCAGAAAAAGTTATGTTGTTTTTAATATGTATAACTCCAGCCTAGACCACCACTTCTATATTTAAGGTGGATATGGATTTATAAAGATTATGATTATTTTAGAAATTCTAACGTGCGAAATTTATATTTAAATTTGTTCTAGAATGAATTTTTTGTATAACATAAAACAACGAAAAAAAATCATAAATGAAGATTGTAATACAATAATGAAAGTGATTCTATGGAGATGGAATAAAAATAGATATTTTAAACACAGTAACCAGAGTTTCATTGGCCTTTACTTCAATGATTTAAAATCTTTTTTTCGGTTTTTTTCGTTCAAGAAAAATAAGGTAAACGTGATTTGGGCCTTGCAAATACATGATACAAATAGTATTTAGATACATATATATACCTTTCTTTACCGATTCTTCATACTCTCGCTAATTGTAAAAGTCAAACAAGGGTAAGATATTAATTTTACCCTTGTTTAACTTTAACTTAACCTGAGAAGCATCCCAAATTATGTATATTATTATCCCAAAATAATATTGGCTAGCAACCTGACACTACCTCTGAATCTCATTTTTATAAAATTTGTAAACATTCTGGTTTGTTTAAATCACATCTAATCTAAATAAGGTATATACTTTAACTACTTTATGGCTAGAAATGGTGTAATATTCAAAATTAACTGAATTTTACATTACTGAAACTTCACACATCTTAATATATACATATTTATTACGTATAAAATTTATATCTTTCTTTAGCATTCAAATCATCGGAGCTCGCTAAGATTCAATTTTGATAAGCTGCCACTATCATGGGTTTATTGTTCAGCGTTTGCTCGGGCGCTCCGCAGACGCATGTGTTGTATGCAGTGTGCATGTGTGGGTGCCGATGCCGATAGGGACTCATATCGTGCGCGAACGCAACGTAGCGGTTTGCGAGAATTCCATCAACGTGAACGCGCCTCACTTGTTTCAATTCGATGCCGTCAGCTTGTTAGAACATTGTGTGTTATTATGAATTGTTCTAATTAGGTATGGCGGTCCATACTGATAAAACAGTAGCTTCATCAATTCCCGTTCTAGTGAGCATTTTGTCTGTTCGCGCGTTCTCCCAGTGAAGCAGGTGTTCTCTGATTGGGCTCAACGCTCAACTATCATTTAGTACTGGTAGATTATGCACATTGCAAATGTGTGTGTAAAGTGTCCACAAATAGTGCAGGAGGAGTTCAATGCAGTGATCTTTGTTGTGAGTAGCAATATTTATATTATTTTTCAATGAAAACCAACAAAATTATCATTTAAGCAAAATTTAAGGGAATTTTTGAGGTTATGTTTGAGAATTTAGAGACAAAAATATACTTTATTGGCTGGGCAGACGGTTGTAAGAATCGCAACCTAGGTAAGTATCCTTGGGCTAATTAATGCTTATTATTACACGGCCCTTTCAGACAATACGACACCTAGTCAATATTTGGCGCTTAATCAAAGTGGTTTTGGCTTACCAAAACCATAGTCTACTGTTACTGTGGTGTTTTATTTGTAAAACCTAATTATCGTGCTGTTTTGATACTGGGCCTCTCGTGGGAGCGTCAGCTATGTGCGCAGGAATTGTTTATATGTATTCAAAATTTTTATTGTAATAAGTTTTATGCCTATTGCATAATGAGAGGTAGTTACTAGGTAGGTAGGTATTTTCGTGAAAACAGTTTATCTTCTAATTTTTAAATTAAATACATAAGCATGCAGGAATTGTATAAATTGCAATTAATATGGACAGTTGGACATTCCCTATCATATTAAAAGAAGTGAAAGCGAACCCCGAGCTTCTAAATATAGTGGCAGGGTGTAACGGCAGATGTAAAGATGAGAGACATAGAGAAAATTGATCTACATATGTCTATATAAATAAATAAGTAAAACTGAAAGTAAAATAAAGAAGTACCCAGGTTACAATGCGTGATCTAAGAATAACTTTTGCTAACTAGGCATAGGGATTATCTGTATGCTGCGGAAGTAACCTGTTGATGGTTTTTACCAATGAGCACATGCAGTGTTAATCTATATTACTAAAGCTCTTTCTATATAGGTATGTTACTACGACTTTCTGTACAATTCTCCTACAACCAAAAGAAAACAATCTAACTTAGTATGCGTAGGAACCCAAACTAAAAACTTTTCATATCATAACAAATTTTTTTAATCCAAAAAAAATTTGTTATGATATGAAAAGTTTTTAATGTAAGACAATTTTTAAACAAGACATTGCTTTTGTTGATTTGTAATATTCTATATGTTGAATACCTCTATTGGCTGACGTCCAACAGTTTATTCAGACAAAACAAAATAGTAAATACTTAGGTACTTATCGCTCTTAAATTGCCCTACCCATTATACTCGTAAAAAAGCTGAAAAGTATTAAGAGGTACATATCTAATGATGAAAAAATATATTTTTTTGGATAGATGCGCATACATATAAAGTTAATATAGAACTATTAACGAATTAATTCGGGAATATTTTTATCAGTTAATAAATTTACGAATTGACGAAGCGTCATTCCACTAAAAAGAGCCGTTGATTTGCGGTAGAGAGAATAGGACCATTGCATTCAAAGAAATTGGAATTATAGAAGGAAAAAGAAATGTTCCTTAGTCGAATATGTCTATAGTCTTATGTTTTCCGAATTTTTTGACACGGTTGTGGGTGTGATAGGAGGCGAAAAATAGCACTTAAATTCAGTGTATGGACAATTTCCAAAAGGAGTTTTGTGTGGAGCACTAGTACTTACTCTCAACTTGTGAAGTATCATACACATACATACTGCCTCTAGTAAACTCGGAGCTTAGAAGCATATAGGCATTCATGAAAATGATACAAGATACTTGATATTGTCACCATCCAATACCGAGGTAGTAATCTCCCACTTGTATTCCCTTCACACTTATTGCAAAGGGAAATCTCATATTACAGTAGTGAAGTGCGCCAATTAAGGTAATTATAGTTGAAGCTCTGCCATTGCACGTCATTGTATGCTGCAATGCACGCAGCGGAATGAGTTTGCATTATTTTACGATGGCTAATAGCCATAACCATCTTCTATACCCCGTGAAATGTTAGTTTACACCACTATAATTTAATTACAAATAGCAACATGATGAAACCATGCGGATATAAGTCATAGATTAATTGGTTGAAGTAGAAAGTATAAATATACAGCAAACACTGTAACACATAAAATTGGCATTAAAAAATGTTACAGGTGATTTGAAGTAAACAAAAGTATAAAAAAGTAGGATGGTCACAGAGATATTAAATTTACAAAAGTTTCCGTTATGATGTAGTAACTGATATGTAGGTACTTAAAAATGTAAAAAATGCCTAAGTAGTTAATTATCATTCACGTCACGATTCTGAAGATAGAAATGGATAGAAAACATGATTATTTAATGTTACTTTACTAGAGTACGCAGTTCTGCCCGCGCAAAAAGAGTAAAGTGTCCCGTTAATTTTCGGGAATTTTAGAAAAAACAGAAAGAAGAAAAGTCCTCTTTATAACATACATATATACATAGGCAGATACTCGTAGTTTGTTTGATGTCTCTATACTGGCTAGCTCCTCCATCGGAATAATTACTTTATTATATTCCCGAAGTAACCATGGATTTTTTTTTATAACAACACCAAATTTCCTGTTCATATACCATCCCATTATCAATGATTAGTCATTAAGCAGGTATTAACTGAGATTCAAGAGACTTACTAATATTGAAGTCCTTGAGAAACCTTATCTAAATCTCTACGTACGAAAAGCATATTACCGTATATCACTACTTTCAAGAGGGTAATATCAAATATATTACAAATCAATTTCAATTCACTTCAAATGATAAAATCATATTTGAACTCACAGACCTGAATTTTGAACTCAGACTCAGACAACTTAAATGACTTTTTAATAAACATTGATTGTATATTGCAAAAATTAACCTTTCGGATAATTAAGTTCCAATCAAAAAATTAATATGACACTTATCGTATACAACTTTGTATTACGTAAGAAGCGTTAAAGGGATGAATATTGTAATTAACATGAGGTAAAGTGGCTGTTGACATCATTCAACATACTGGAGATATCAGTCTTCAAGTATGTTGGAAACAAATAAATGAAGAATATGGTACACATTAGTATGGAAATAAGTTATAATAGTGGTACATTAATATTGTCATGTTAAATAGTTACACTCCACACATAAGTCATATTACCGATAACAACAATATTTCCGTCGTGTTATCAGATACGTTCGTCTACGTACGTCTCGATCTACCTACTGTAAAGTCAGTTTAATGAAAATTTTCATTGAAGTAACAGTTACTTACAAACTGAAGTAAAATCAAATAGGTAGATCACAGTATAATAATGAATAGGTATCTGCTCGTATTTTCTTTATGTAAGTTCTGACTTCGATATCATCTGAAGCTGTTTATAATCATAACTGTAACTATAAAATTTAATATCGTATAAAACATAGGTATTGATGACAAAGTTTTCTAAAACTTGACACAAAATGTTCCTTATTTTATATTTAGTGGTAATTGAGTTCTGCTGATGTTATTTTTTATACTAAGTGCCAATAATGCCCCTGAAACTTGTACGATGAAAAAATTTACAGTTCATTGATTAGTGTGCCGGTGGGAGTCTGATATTAGAATGTCACGTCTAACAGACTCATTAATAAAGCAGCTGACCTATGTATTGTGCATCTCTGGCACGTGAGCTGCCGACCCGTGACTTGCCGGGACGCTGCATTTCTTCTCTTGTGCCGCCATTATTTGATTATCACTGAACTGAATTAGTATCGGACTATCGACTGGGGAGTGAACGCAACGGCTGCGCACCCCCCCGTGGCCGTATCCATTACGTCACCGACCCTCGTATCTACGCGACGGTGACGTCACGGATTCATGACGGTGTTGTGACGACGTAATACGTCATTGTTTGATACGCATGCGCGGTTTGTAGATTTGGCTTATATTTAGACTGTTGTCGCCGGCTGTGACATGGTGAAAATGGAGAAATATGATATATAAATGTTGGTATGATCTATTAAAATAATGGAACTGTGTTTTTTTGAAAAGAGAAAAAAAAGAAAGAAGATTTTTACATAACATAATTTTTTTCCAAACAATAACCGGTATGATATGAATACTTAATACACATACTACTATTACCTACCACATGAATGAGTTTTTCATTGGCAAGAGTTATTTGCATTTTTTTTTATTTCTTAAGCATGAAATAGGTCCCCAGTTAGGAAGTCAAATACCTACTTGATATTTAGGCCTGATGAAATATAGTTTAACTAGCAATGCCCCGACTCTTCGATTCTATGTAATTTTCAAGATTAAAAGTACCCTATGTTTTATGCCAGGTTATTATACCCGTGTACTAAATTTCATCAAAATCTGTTAAGTTCAATGTAGGATACACGTAATTTTTTGTAAAAAATGCCTAAATTAAATTTTAGAGATGAATAAGTACCAAAAATTTAAATAAAAAATGGCCTTAACAGACGACTTGATCAGGAAAAATTAAATAAAAATCATACTTCAGCATCTTTAGGAGAATTTCTTAAAACGAAAGTGTAGTGTGATTCCCGCAATATTAAATAGGATTCTATCTCTTATTTCGAGGATGACGTAAAAGGTGATTAAGGTTTTTGTGTACCTAGTGTACGCTTCCATACTGAGGTATGAACTTGATATTTTTCTGAAAGACAAATTATGCTACCTGATTTGACTCTGAATCTCAACTTAATCATGAAACCATCCAACTAAACGAGACTTGTGATATGATTTTAAAATATTTGGCACCACTTTCTATATTCATTCATATCAGTAATACGGATTTCCACATAAGTTTGGAAATTATTTATAGGGTCGTGCTCGGGTGGACATCTCGTGAATAATATACAAACTCAATAATAAAAAGTAAAAGAAAACTTTGTCAACTTTGCACATTAGTACCTAGCCCCTCGGTTAAACTGTATTTCGCGCCCGCCGACAGATGGCGTCCGTAGTACTGGTTATTAATTTGACAGTCAACATGGCGTCTCATAGTGAAGTCGCGTTTGCCCCTAAATTTAGTTAAATTGTAAATCTCAAGCATTACAAAAAAATTGTGTAAAACCGTTTACTTTGTGGCGAGAAGATGATGATCTTATCGAGTTCAGGTACGCAATATCAAGTATTTCATCAAATAAAGTCTATGAAAGACACTAAAGACAGTTTATGACAAGCTGCCGAAAGTATTGATTAATTATAATTGATGTCAAATAAACACATAACTTGACCTCCATTTCTTAGGTTAGGTATTTTAATAATTGTTCTTTTAGTTGATTTTGTTAAACTGAGTAATAATATTTCAATGTATAAAGTTATATCGATGAATTTATATTCTATATATTAAATTACCAATTTGTCCCACCCGTACATTTTGTTACGCAATGACGTAATGTAGAAATGGTGCATACTAGTTTACTGCATTGGTTGCTTAGCAACTGTCCGTGAATGACATCATTTCCCTTAGTTAGATCTACTCTATAGTATCAAAGTTCGAAAATATTTCTTTAATATTTATTATTTATCCGAGAGTAGGTATTGTATTAATCAATTTAATGCAAAAGAAAATATAATTCGGTTTGGCGATATAAATTATTATCAAATAAAATTATAGATAGCTCTACTCCAGAAAGTATTTGAATATTAAAAAGTTTAATGTTAGGAGTTTTGAGGATTGTTAGGATCCTTTTGCTGGTTGTCTCACTTCTCTGCAGAGGAGTAGTTTAAGGATGAACAAGATCCTGGAATGGGAAAGTCAGACTTTTACACGAAGCGACTCCCGTTCAATTTTCGTAAACTTTGTAGTGGGAACCTAACCCATGTGGTATCATGGTCATATCATATCATGGTTGATTCCTAGCTCTTCTGATTTAAGCTGACTTATTTAATTTTAACAAACCCATTTTTTTAATCATAAATATGACATTATTTCATTTTGGATAAAGCATATTTTTTTGGGAAAGTACATAATTTTTTTAAACGAATGGACCGTTTTCCTAAGTTAGCATCTACAACATCCATGGGAAAGAAATGGGGTGATCCAATTATAAAGTTATAGCACAAATAATTATTTTGCTCTATCAAGGACATGTTAAATAATAAGTTGTATAGAGTTATAAGTTCATTTTTTAAATGTGATAAGACCAACGGTTTAATAGTTAGAAAAGAAGTATTTTAATATTAAAATTTTATCAAAAAAAATTTTTTTTTCAGGTAGAAACATCAACTCCAAATGGGCAGTAATAGCGGCATAAATGAAATAGGTACGTTTTTATTGGAATATGGATCCGATTTTAGAAAACGAGTCCGCTACAGTGGATACTCCTGGAAAGCATGGGAAGAAACACAAGCAGAAAAAGAAAAGAAATCAAAATGAAGTTCAAAAGGATAGTCAGACGGTTGTTGGGGAGAAAAAGAAATTTGTTGTCACAACATTGTCAACGTCTGATGATAAAGAAGTTCCTTCTAGTAGTGTAGCTGCAAGTAATATTCATACGGTACATTTCGGCACTCGAGGAGTGGAGTCACAAAGGCCACACATTAGATCTATTTTTAAAGATAAATCTGCAGAAACATCCCGACCTTCAAGCTCTGAAAGAGATACTGTGGAAAAAAAGAATTACGAAACATTTCATGGAACCTCTTCAAGTCCACGAAGTTCTATTTTTGATATATTTCGAATCAGAAGGAAGAGTGATGCAAAAAAATACCAACCAAAGCCAATCAATAAACCAGAAGAAACTCAAGAAATTACAAAAGAGGAACAAAATGCAGCGGAGTCAAAAGATTCTCATAAAAAGTATTATCACACGGTTACAGGAGCTTCATCACGGAAGTATAGCCCAATTACTAGGGTTATGGATATATTTAACTTTAGAAGCAAACCACATCCTGAAAATAATGCAGCAGATCAATCCAAAAAGAAAAGTTCTAAACAGCTTCGTCGATCTTCTATAGAAACTACTTCACCTACTTATCATAAAAACTCGTATGCGTCATTAGATCCTGTACAAGCTAAACAAATATTCAGAGAAGTTAGAGGACTTCCCAGATATGATCCATATTTATCAATTGTACAAATATCTTTAGGAGGAAGAGACAAAACAAGATTGTTGTTAAACTTCTTTAAATACCATAAATGCTATGAAATTTTACCTAAATCTGCAAAAGTAATTATATTCGACACTCAATTTTTGGTAAGGAAAACATTTCCTACACTTATATCACATGGAATAAGATCGGCTCCTCTATGGGACGCCAATAAAAAAATGCTAGTTGGTATGATTACAGTTACCGATTTCATTCGCATACTCCTTTATCTTGAATCTGAAAATTTGTCTGTAGAGGATTTGGAGCGGCACTCTCTTCATAACTGGAGAAGAATATTGAGGTCTACACGAAAACAACTATGTTCTGTAAGTCCTGATCAGTCTCTTCACGAAGCCATTAATTTATTAAATAAAAATCGCGTTCATCGTTTGTTAATGGTTGATCCTCAATCAGGTGATGTATTGTATATATTATCACACAAAAGAATTCTTAGATTCTTATTTGTTTACTTGAATGAATTTCCTGAACTTACTTTTTTCCATAAAACATTAACGGATTTGAAAATTGGTACTTTCGATGATATACAATCAGTAACAGATAGTACTAGTATTAAAACAGCATTTCAATTGTTGCTGCAGAAAGATATTTCTGCTTTGCCGATTTTAGATGAAAATGGTAAGCTTATTGATGTCTATGCAAAATATGAAGTGTTGAATCTGGTGAACGAAAAACTTTATAGTAATTTGTCGTTGACGATAGGTGAAGTAAGAAATAAAAAGAAAGACTGGGAAGAAAAATTACAAAAATGTCGTTCAAGTATTACTTTATATGAGGCCTTAGAAGTTATAGTTAGAACTGAGAGTCATCGATTACTATTAGTTAATAAGGAAGATAAACTTATAGCAATTGTTTCATTATCTGATATTTTAGTATATTTAAATAGAATAATTCCGACTGAGAAAAAGGTATCTTCGTTGCAAGAACTTTTCAGACCTCTTGAAGAAAATAAAGTCCCAGAGTCACCAAGAGAAACAGAAAATGAAATTTTAACGATTGAAGTACCTAATTTAAGCGCGGAGCAAAACAAAATTGTACCTGATACCGATAAAAATACTTCAGAGCTAAGAGAAATAAAAACTAAACTCCCTGAAGCTTCTGTAACTAGCAGCAAGGAAAATGTTAATGGCGAGGAAATAAAAGAATTCGAACCAACAAATGATGAAACTGATGTCGTTTCAAGTGCAGATAATATTTTACATATAAATTCAGCTGTAGATCCCTCTGAAATAGGCGAGCCAAGCGTTGATAATGTAGATATTGCCAATAAGTAGATTAATTTATTCCAAAGAAATTGTGATAGGTGAATTCACCGAATCAGTATAATAATCTCAAAATATGCTTTTGCTTGTATGGGTCGTACATCGTAATCTTTAATAGTAGCAAAAAATAGGGGAGCGGGGGGCTAGTTGTAACAATTTTTTGTTTTTTGGCTATAAACGCTTACTTGTTTGGTATTTAGGAAATCTAACAGTACTATTCTAATGAAAAACTATTCAACTAATGATTCCAAGTAAAATTTTAATCAATCCTGTAAAGACTTCTTGTAGAAACGGCTTTAAAAAAAAACTGACGAGTGTTACAACTTACCCCGCGATAGGGGCTAGTTGTAACAGGCTTGGGGTAAATTGTAACGTTAGGAATTAAAAACTAGTTTCATATTTTATAACGATTTATATTGGCATAAAAACATAACCCACACTTCTCTAAACCTATTTGGTTCAGACTTTTAAGTTAAATTATTATTTCAACAGAAAAATATTCCAAAAATGATTTCTTACTACAACCATAATAATCTTAACTACTTCAGTAATCTGAATTTTGATTCATTTAGCGTATTTAGCATTATAAATCTTCGGCATGTTATAACAAACTTAAACTGCTTAGCTTTATTCTTAATCTAATAGAAAATATTAAAAAAATTACAAAAACATGTTCTTTCTTAAGTAAGTAATCAGCCTTTTGATTGACGTAGGTAAAATATGAAATCTATGGTCTTATTTTAGATGGGGAGAACATGTAAGCAAGTACTCAGCTATTTTAGCTTCTTCTTCCTCTTTAAAACCAATCTGGGTTTGATATAGCCGACCGATAAAGATTGGTTACTCTTCTTCTTTTTCACAAATCTATATAGCGATACATGACATAAATTTAAACGTTTTCCAGCTTTTCGTACACTGGTTTTATTTTTCAATACTCCAGCAGAAGCCAATTCGTAAACATCTTGGTTTTGGGAAGCACCTTCAGTTTTTCTTTTGTTGTTTCTCATCCTGAAATAGATAGAACCAATGAAGTTCAACAAAAAAGTATTCAAAACATGAAAATAATAACTTGTTACAACTTGCCCCGTAAAAGGGTTACAACATACCCCACGGCAAGGTTTTTTGAAATAAAATCTATTTAAAAAAATGTCGCTTACTTGAAATGTAATTACAATTACTATGATCACACTAAACAAATGATAAATGTATCTGTATAAATCAACAACTGCTAAACAATTGTATGTCTACGATAATCAATATTGTACAAACAAAAAAAAATACATTACCAGGCTTCATCGGAGCGCCTGCACAGCACCGCTTCCTGCGCCGTCTGGTGGGATACTGATTGCACTTTTATGATAGAATGGGTATTAAATAGGAGGTAAAGTTAGAAATCAAGCGTATATTCTTTCATTATGTAGGTAAAAAATCCATGTTACTACTTACCCCTGTTACATCTAGCCCCTCGCTCCCCTACACGTGATTGCCTTATTCATTTTATTTAATTCATTATAAATATTGCTGAACTCAATAAATATTTTAGCAGTATTTTTGTGTTTTGGTCTTCAGTTAATGTAGAAATATTTTCTGAATTTCATCTGTATACTAACTTTATTAATATTCTTTCGAAACATAGCTTTGATACTCGTATGTATAATCTGGTTCAATATTATTAGCCTAAGTATAGATACTCGTATTAGCAGTTGCCTTAATAGGGCAAAAATCAAAAATAGATAATTATTTATTCCGTGCGGTCCCCGGCACCAACTGAAAAAAGAATAGGACCACTCCATCTCTCTCCCATGGATTTCGTAAAAGACGACTAAGGCTACCCCTTATTATTTAGGCTTATAAACTTGGGATTCTTCTTAAGGCGTTGGGATAGAAACCTGTCACTATTTGAATCTCAATTCTATCTTAAAGTTAAATAGCTGAACGTGGCCTATCAGTCTTTCAAGACTGTTGGCTCTGTCTACCCCGCAAGGGATATAGACGTGATTATATGTATGTATTTATTCCTTTCAAATAATGCGTAATAATATGCGTATATATAATTAACAATAATATGCGTAATAACTATACAAATTTGTAAGTACGTGCTTTTGCCCCGATTTATTACATATTTTTACAGAATTTTGGACAATCCACTTCTATTTATTCTCCCCCAATGTATCTACAGATTAGGTAAGGTAAAGCTAAGCTGGTATTTAATTATACTAAATATTTCTTTTTCAACGACCATATGTCTGTAAGTTGTTTGTCAGTAAATCTAAAAGTTTATTAAATGGATTTGTTGTATCTTACTCTTATTAATATGGTAAGCGCAAAAATGTAGTGTTAATTAATATTTAAATATATATAGTAATATGACTTAAGAATAAAAAAAAAATATACGCAGAATTCAGAGTGTAAATTGATAGGCTTCAACTTACATGCAGGCATGCAGGCGAAGCCGGGGCGGAAGCTAGTTGTCGATATTTTAAGTGCAAACCAACTGAAAATGTGGCAAGCGCATTCGGGTGCAGTGCAGAGACGCGGCGACCGGTCGCGCGCAGTGGAGGAACCCGGAACAGACCGCCTTGCCTCAAGGCCGCACGGTATCTCTTACTTTTGGCCATGAATAAATTTATGATATCAAGTCTCGTCTCCAATAGATATATTTTTGGATGGATTTGGTTAATTAAATATTATTTGATTTTTCAGAATAAATATTTTTAAGATAACTCGTTCGTGTACTAGGTACATACTAGTTGTTCGCCGCGAAATTAGAATTCGTGAACACTTTTAATTTTTATAAAAATCTCAACAACTACTTAACCGATTTTGATGATCTACGAAGTAAAATATTCTATTGACAGTACCTACCTACATAATTAAATTTCATCAAAATCAGACCAGAGCGGTTCGAGTGCTATCGCATTACAAACATGCAAACATACAAATTACATTTTGGCCCCATGTTGATCCGTAGTCTGTTTGTTAAGATTAGGTATTTATGTGAGTTAAGTGCACGTCCATCTTACAATTATTTCATTCTATTACAAAGTTGTCTCTATATAGTAAGCTCTTACTTTGAGTTATTTCCCAGTAAGCTGAAGTATCTACCTAGGCTTTAAGATGAAATTAAGCAAGACCATTGCATGAGCACTAATGATACCTAGGAAACTCCTCATTTAATAATCTAATCCTGTTAATATTCGTATTTCGTCAGTGTACGTGCAAGCTGTGAATTAGAAGACAAAAAATGAGGATAACTTGTTGAATTAACATACGAAACCAAACCAGCGGCGGCCCACTCGTAAGAAACCGGTAATTCACTTGACATCGGTAAGTAAATATGGAAGCTTGTCGCGATTGTGAGATGAATCTGCCTACACACATACGACTGGCTAGCGGGGTCTGCAGCAGTGCGTCACTTAGCCTTAGGACCATTTGTGCAGTGTCGGATTTATTTTGTCACTTTTATATTTTTGTATCACGTTATTAAAATTCTAAGAAAAAACATAACACGATTACAAATTTCACTTTATATTGTTTAGGTCAATAGGTAAGGTCCTTACCCTAAATCCTCTTCAGAAGTAAGTTTCGGCAAAACTTAAGAATTAAATATAAATCAGAAATTTAAAAATATACCTTTCTGGCCATACCAATGCTTCTAAAGATTTCCTCTTTCACCTTGCTTGCAATAATTACTGAGTTGCTATGATAAGAACAAAAATTGTATATAGCTCCTTTTTGACTGATATTTGGCAAATTAATTTTTAAATCTTTAACTTAGGCTCTCACAATATCAGACTGAAGCAAAGTAGTCATGTAAATATGAGCACATCTAGTATCACTACATAGTAATCACCACAAAGTCGCTTGCCGCGTCTGTCCCTCTGTATGTATGTATGCTTAAATCTTTAAAATTAAAAGATTTTGATTAAGTTTTTTAATAGATATGTAGTCATTCAAGAGAAAGGTTTTTCGCAGTCGCAGGTTGCTTATAAGGGGTACTTTTCATATTGTGTACTTCGCAAACTGGGCTGAATTCTAGAATATTTCGCGAACTAGGCCATTACAAGGTGGTGGTGCAAGTAAAAGAATCAAAAGACACGAATCATAATGTTACACGATTTTGTACAGTTCAGTTTACACGATTTTGTAACTAAAATTGCAATGAAAAGCGTTGAACTACTCGTTCAGCACGTATCACAATTACGTGCTACTAAACGAGCAAAAAATAGTTGCATACATATTTTAAAGATTTTGCATGTACGTGTCCGTAGGTCTCTCCTGTAGAAATCATGCTTCTAATATGCAAGTTTGTTTCCTACAGGTTTCCAAAATACCAAATCCACAAACTACTATTAATAGGTACACACTTAATAACATAATGCAGATTAAGTATAATATAATGATACTAGGTATAATGATATAATGTTCAAATTTAGTATGCAGATTTTTATATTTACGACCACAAATTAGACGTCTAGCGGAATGTACAAATATTGCATTGCCTAAACGTTGTATTATTAATTTTCATATCTGCATAATTATAAGCTGGCTATCAAGCGGGGTTATCACGTTCATTACAGGATTCCTGATACACATCGGTCAAATGGCAACTCCTTGCAATGCAACCTGCAACTCTTGCACTCGACTTGCTGGACTGGCTTCATACTAAACTCATGTGTAGTAAGTAGGTACTTTATGTAATTAATATCTTGTCTACATGTAGTTACTCGTAAGTTTTAATAACAAAACCACTTTTATTTCTGTCATTATTTTCCATTTTAATTTATTTATATACTTAGAACAAACTTATATTGATTGTCTGGTGCGAATTAAAAACATGGATTGTGCCAGCTGCTTTTATTTCCACGCAGATTGGCAAAGTACAGGAAGTTAAAGACTTATAAACTTGAAAAATGTAGGTATGGGCTAGCAAATCTTATTTCATTATCAAGCTATCCAACCGAACTTGGAATTTGAGTCTTTAGACACTATTAAATCTGTTTACCCTGCATATTTTTTGTATGTAAACTAAATATAATATCTGCAATGTATTTGTATAAATATAAAGTGAGAAATTAGTCTTTGTATCTATTAAAAGTAGATATTTGCTGGTAATAACTGAAGGGATTATGATTAAATTGAGTAACTCAAAAGAATGTATTCAAGCTTTTTATTGACGTCAAAGGAAAAGGTTATCTATTTCGTTTTTAGCGTACGAAGCCGCAAGGTAAAGCTAGTTAATGATAAATGAAGTCTCCTCCGATCACAATTAAGATAAGTTGGTTAATAAATTACAAAAATGTGCATATTTAATATCTAAATAAATCGATCATCCTGTACAATACAGAGGTCGTCTGTTCAACGCTTAAGTCGGCGATTCTAGTTCGATAAATTTCAAAATGTGATTTCAAGGCTACGCATCAGACTCCAATTAGCATGTGAAGTTTTTAAAAAGATAAACTTTTAGTGCAGTCATTTGTGTATAGTGAAAATTTACGATTGCTATTAAGACAGTTATCATGATCTGACCAGCTCTTGCTTTTATGATAATGTTTCCTAAGTTTCCTCTAACAACGTCAAAAGATAAATTCCTTTTTTGCTCTCCTTGAAGCCATACGGCCTGAAAATTCGAAATTGAAGACACTTGTTTAATTAAATACATATTAAAATAAAGAAGAACGGAGCCTCTTGCTACAGGCTTCTTTTGATTGCTTAAATTTAGTCTTTAACACTTAGATGCAAAATTATTATTCTGTCACAATTTTTTTTTACCAAGACAATATAATTTAAAACAACGCAAGTCTCGCAATGTAGTTCTGTGTATAGTTGTGATAGTTGACATGGTGTGGTAGTGAGCAACCTCCGACAAAACTAGTATGACAAATAAGTATAGTATATTGTTCATTATGAAAAATTTCCTGGTCTAACCATTTCATCATTATATTAAATGCAAGAAGTATAAAGAGTCTCCCTTGAAAAATTTTGTCTTGACTTGCAAGCGTCCAGTCACCGATGTCTTCCTGCAATCTCATTTAGGTCATCGTACCTCCATGTCAGTGGTTTTTCAACACTGTGTTTGAGGCGACGTACTAATTTATATTTCATTGATCTAAAATAAGACCATAAGGTGCTACTGCAACTTATACAGCACGTCTTAGAAAATTTTAATCTGTTACTATATATAGCAGTTTGAAAGTAAATGGGCATTATGTTTGTTCGGCGTCTTCAAAAATGTTTCACAATAAATCGCCTAGTGAGAGTCATGAGATTTTACGAGTCATTGAAGACACAATTTGTAAACGTTGCCAAAGAGAATGGATTGATTACTTTTTAAGTTGTGTGATTATGCTGGTTGTAACTAAAATGCCTCAGGCAAGGATATTCCATCTCAGCTTTTTATAAATGATCATCATCAGTTTTCATATGTCAAACTAGCGTTTTCTTCAGTAATAATTAGGTTCTTCAGCGTTAAAAGAATAATACCAGGAGTTTTAATGTTCTGCTAGGTTTCATCATTTTGAGGTCTTTTTTTTCAGCATCTCTTTCAAAAGCAGGGACTTCATCTGTGCCACGAGTAAGTAACATACTTGTATTTTGTGATATTAAAATTACGTAACATAGTAAAAAAAACAAAGAAAACAATTCTAAACGGGTGATCTGATTTTCTAATAAAAATATCCTTAATAATTTTATAGAATAATAAACTCAATTGAGAGGATGAAGATAAACTTTTCTTTATATCGTCATGTAACCAAATCAATCTAAATACTCGTAATATAGGTATATTATAGGTAAGAACATAAAATGATTTAATTTGTTCAGATGATGGAGATAACACTTGGTGACAAGAATAATGTCGGAAACCCTAATGTTACAAAATATATTTAAACTGCCTGTAAAGCCTAGCCTCAATTAGGATTACGTGAGAGAGTGTATATTTTGTAATCCTAAGTAGTGAAGCTGATGTCATGCGATTGGGAGTCGATGACCTCTGACACGGCTATTAAAAAGCCTACTATAGAATATGACCGATAGTCAAACACAAGGCACAGCGATTTAATCTGCATTTTGATGGTTTAATTTATCTTACTCATTAAATTCATACTTATTTTACAAGAGAAGCATTAGAAATAGTAACGAGATCATCCGGTGCTTATATGAATATGTGTTAAAGTTTATCTTCATAATGATCACTATCAATAAGCAACTTATGTAACCAACAACTTTGCGTTCGTCAAATTGAAATTTTGTAGCTTATGTCTTAATATAATCTTATTATCATAGGAGGTTATAAAGCCTATAGGCCTTCTCGTACGTATCGTGCGTATATTGCGTTATCTTTAAGAAATTTCTGTTTCTGTAAAATAAACTTACACATTATTTTTACATAATAATTTAGACCTATTTCCAGGATGAATAGAAGAGACGGCATCCTTGCACTTGCTACAATCTCTGTATACATTATTTGATTCATTAGTCATTTATACGAGTATTTTCAGGCAAATTCATGTAGGTACTCTAGACCATTCATCCAATTAATTATTTTGCTATGTAGGTTTATTTATACATATAGATATATAGTGTACATGAAACTTGGAGAGAGGATCCTTGGATGCGCCTCTGACCACTATCCTGGAATGGATAAGTCCGGTTTTTACAGGAAGCGACTTCCGAAACTAAGGTATACTTAACTGCTTAAATAATTTTCGTCTTGATAATTTTATTGCCGTGATCCCTCATTTTTTCTTTTTTTTTAAATAATAAGCAAAAACAAGAAAAATTACATAGATTGAGTAAGACACCTACATTATCATCCTGACTTCGACCTCGTTTATACCCTTCCTGGGGAGAACCCGGGGTCCACCAACATACACTAAGACGGAGTATTTAAATTATTTCTTCGAAGACCTAATACTTCATTGATTTGTGTATCCATTATATCATCAGCAGAGAGATTTCACTTTGTTGTTAAACAAAATTACGTTATGCAATTGGACATCGACAATATAGTCTTAACTTCCTCATGTGTAAAACTTGCATTGCATGTATGCAATATTTAGCTGTATGAACTTTAATTGATTCTGTGCACATACGAGTAAATTTTCTTAGCAATATTTTGAAAGAACATACAAGAAGAAACATACGGGATAAATAACACTGATTCTTAACTGAAACTCAACGATAATATATTTCATAATAAATACTTATATAGATAAACATCCAAGACCAATCAGAGAAAGTTCGTTTCTCATCATGCCCTAACCGGGATTCGAACTCGGGTCCTCCGGTGCCACAGACAGGCGTACTACCGCTGTGGGGAGAGTGTGCAGAGGCCGTTAAATAATATTTATACAATGTTCAATATTGGTAAGTATCGTTTGTCACACCATTACTATGTTCAGTGCTAATTAGGACTTAGTCAAACGAATCCAAAAATCAGTACAGGGACGGGATAAAATAAGTCAGGAGGAGACCATATGAATATAAAAAATAATACCTCAATCTCAATTATTGTGTTTGTTTTAAATGAAACTTAATGTACATTATTATTTATTTTATGATTTTTTTTATCTTGTTCTTTATTTTGAAACATAATGGTACACTGAAACGAATATATGTGAGAATGTGAGAAATTTTGCACGTTAAAATGAAGTCTTTTAAACTTCTGTACCTACTTAATACTAGCGAGCAATACCAGCCAATAATACTTAGATATGCAAAAATGTAAATATACATATAGGTTTGTATTTGTAATCCTTTGTTCGGCCGAACATTTGGCAGAGCCGATAAATTTTATTAGAGCTAGTGGTACGTTAAATTAAATTTTTAAATACTACGGTAGAAAATTTGCTTGCATGTTGTGGTAGATATCATGACGAATGCAGGTGCAATTCTTTAATACATTGCCTGGTGTTCGCTATTAAGACTGAGTACGTGATAGTGTCTAGCAGCTATAAACTTAGGATTATATACTGTGTAGGAAACAAACACATTTTACCAGGACAAACTTGACTATTATTTATAGGTTGTATAAACAAGAGTCATTATTTATAGGAAGCATTACATATTCGCCAGTTAAACGACTAGATATAGTGATAAAAATAAACGTTTTTTTTAAATAAAATATTATAGACGGTTAATGCACTAACACTGAATTTCGAACACTTATATTTAATTTATTCCGATATGCAAAATATTTACATTGTATATTTTAAATGAATTACTAGATTTATATCTGACACTCAGTGATAGTTGAGAGAATTTGTATTTTTTTTCTGCTTTGATGTTCAAAATTTCGTCATAGGAAACCTTCAAGCAATCTACAAATATGTATATCCACCATTTTTACAATCGTTGAATAGCTTGAACAACAAGAAAAATATTAGCCTTTTCTGAGAAAGAATTCTGAAATAGTGACAGAATAGGATAGGCAACAGACTATCAAGATCAAAAAAGATCTCTGTCCAAGTAAGTTAGTTATTTTAGATAAGTAAATACCGAACTGGCTAATCTTCTTCTCGGCATGACGATGACAATTTTACTATTAGCTAAAATAAACGACCCGATCATGATACTGACATTACACATAGTAGAACACAGTTAGTGGTGACTCGATTACATGTGTACCAATACATTTATGGCAGTAACTCGCTTTTGACGGCCTCTGTGGCGCAGCGGTAGTACGCTTGTCTGTGACACCGGAGGTCCCGGGTTCGAATCCTGGCCAGGGCATGATGAGAAAAGAACTTTTTCTGATTGGCCTGGGTCTTGGATGTTTATCTATATAAGTATTTATTATAAAATATAGTACCTATCGTTGAGTTAGTATCTCGTGACACAAGTCTCGAACTTACTTCGAGGCTAACTCAATCAGTGTAATCTGTCCCGTATATATTTATTTATTTATTTATTATTTATTTATTTATTAACTAATGCATAATACATCTCAACTAACAAGTTTCCGGTCTAAGACTAACATATTTCTCACATGATGGGGCGTGACGCTATTCTCTGTGTCTAATATCACAATTATGATGTTATTATGAAATGGTTCCGCTTAATTACGGTATGGTCTCACCAGATTGGAATTGAATGACATAGTGTTTTACAGATATGGACCATTAAAATAAAGCAGTTTTAGTAGGTACAACGAAGCTAATGCTTAGTATAATAGTGTAAACAATACTATATAATAATAGTCGGAACAATACTACCTGTGGCCAAAATAGCAAAAACTGTGTGTTTCTCGAGTAAGTATAAATAAAACAACAATTTGGCAAATAAATATTTACTTATTTGTAAAAAACGTCGTAATTGATCTAGCGATATATTACAGGTAAGTACCTGCTTTTAGCTTTTTAACCTTTGTGTTATGCTAAACTTCTTAGGAAAAGTTTATACATACTTTGATACTCTCTGCATATAAGCGTAAAACTGTAGTTAGTAGGTACCTACGAGTATAAGTAAATATGATAGATTTTATTTTTCATCATTTGAAAGCACATATAAATAATTAAAAGATCTTTTTAATAAACATGAAATGTGATGAAACGAAAAATAGGTATACGAGTATAAGGTATATTATCCCTTATTTCTTAAACTTCTTTCTCAAAATTGAATAAATTCAAGAACTTATTTCTCAAAATCCCCAGAGGGATAGATCCTTGGTAAGTGGAATAAAATATAAAATGCAGCAAATTGTTGAAACTTATTGACGTTATCACAGTCGATTACATTTAACAAAGTGTCTTGTGTAACGCCGTTCATGACAGTCCAATATTTAATTAATGATGGATTGATTTGATGTTCTATCTGGCCTTCGGTATCTTGTCAAGTCATAACTTTCGGTCAAATTATGTGACTTATTGACTTTTGTATAAAGTTAAATTTCCAGTGCAATATAAGCCTAAGCGGATATATGCTTTGTGTTTGTATGTAATCAACTAATGACATGAACATAGACTTCAGTAAAGACAGACCTTCATTGAATACGATAAAACGATAAAATTATAAGAAACATAAGTATCCTTAACGATATGATAAAAGTTGGTTACCTAGAATGTAGTTGGTTAAGCATTAAAATGGTCAGTCAGTTATTTAAATGAGTCAATTTTACTTTGATTTTTAATAAAATATTTGTTTTTGTAATTGTCCTATTAGAAGAATGAAAGAATTTCGCCATTTGTTGAATAAAAATTAAAATCTTTTCAGGTTTTCAGCCGGATGTTCGAATAAAAAGGTTTTCCTCTAATAAAGGTTCGCTTAAAAAAGTTTTCGCTTTTATCAAAGAGTTTGAAAGTTATACTTTATGCAATAACTAAAAATGTTTTTGAAGTCTATAAATTTGAAGTAGGCAGGTACTGTGAGCACCGCTTCAGCACTCACGCGGAAGTCGCTGATAGTGTTACGTTCGCACAATACTCTATAGAAATTGACTATTCTTATTCTGATTAGATGCTCGCTTACTCAACTATTATTCTATAAGAATGTCTTGAAAGACGGCCATATTATTTATGAACCTTTCACTTACTACCACTACATAATGTAGTTTATAAAGTAAGCCTACCTGAATTACAACACATTGTCAATATCCTAATATAATTAGTTTGGTTAATAATGTATAAAATATTTCGAATATTTCTTTTAAAAGCATTTAAAAAAATGATTTTAATAATAAAAACTATCAATACAAAAGGTTCTCAGTATCAATTGTTTGAGATGATACACAAAAGAATGAACAGGAGCATTTAACACGGAATTTGTAGTACAAGGGTCCTTTACCTACTAAGTAAAAGTTATAGATTCAATTCCGTTGTACATTTTTTCAGTCTGATACGCTAGTTATCAATTTGCATACTGGTTATTATCCCACTGCCCTTACATTTCTGTGGTACACTTAACGGAAAACCATAAGACCTTTGGGTTTGGGCTTTAGCATAGTAATTTAAGTAAATATCAAGATGTGTCATCTAATATTAAAAAGAAATAATAATAATAATAATATTACAGAGAAGAATTTAAAAAAATGTATTAACTTTAAAAATTGTACCTCTAACGCTTTTTATAATTTAAGATGTGCAACACATAACTTAGTTAAATAATGTACTGTTAAATAAAAATGTAGGTGTATGGATCTAAAAAAATAAATAAAGAAAATATTTATACCTGTTTAAAAAATGTTGTGGTCCCTTATATACATAAAGCTGCGCTTTTTCGTTAATATTATAAATTTGAAAGTGATTTTTTGTCCGTGACTCAAATCAAAACCAATGACAAACCGTACTTCATGAAATTTTAAATAAGAACAAATAAGTAGTGTGTGGAGTACGGAGAAGAAGATAGGGTTCTTACACGCAGGCAGAGCGGCGGGCGAAAGCTGTTAAATGTAAAAAAACTGCAAAGATTCGACACCACCTTCATGATTAAAGACATTAACATTTTTAATGATCATACGCATTTTCACATCACAGTTAAAAATAAAGATTGTAATTAAAATTTTACATTACAAAGAGTCGGTAAAAATAATTGAAAAAAGAAATGCCGCTGCACATCTTGACTGTGGTCGGTTTGCTATGTTAATCCGGTAGCTACTTGATTATATCTAAAATATCACCTGCTATGCTGTAACTAAGTAAAAAAATATCTCTAGTTTAAGTATTCCTAGCTTTCGCCCGCGGTTCTGCACGCGTTCGCTTCTTTGAAACAAGTAGTGCGAAAAAACCTTATTTTCTAAATTTTGTTGAAAAGTAGATATACATAGATACTTACTTCATCATTATTAATAAAAGTTGGTCTATATGTTTATATGTGTCGGTTACGCTTAAATTTGGTAAAAAAGGTATACATGAGACAATAAGGAGTGTTGGGGGACAAAAATATAAATCGAGAGGTAAAGGGCTAAAACATTTTATATTAGATGATATACATGGTAACTAAGATAAACACCATTTTTGCAATACAATCCAAATACAAATATGACAAAGAACATTGTCTATAAAAGCATTAAGGTGCAATACCTCTTCAACAAGGAGTAATTTAAATAGGATAAGGTTCTCCCGGAGGTGAGATGAAAGTCGCTTAGTATAAAACCTGACTGATACTGAATCAGGTTAAAGGCACATCCTGCTTTCCTGTCCAGAGGGGTGGGGATGTAACCGGGGTTAACGCCAGAAGGAAGAAGAAGAAAGTTGATAGGAGTGCCATCCAAGAAAAAGTATTGGTTTCGTGGGATTTGCAATAAACGAACGACAATATACGCCTAGGGGAAAAAGAAATTACTTACCATTTTTAAGTAGATGGCAGTTTTGTTCACCATCAATATAACTTATCGGATTAATTAAAAAAAAAGTCCATTACTCTTACACCACAGTCTCCATATACCTAAATGGCCAATGAAGCAAACATTTACCTGCTTATGAAACAATACCAAGTATATATATAAATTTAAATTTTATCGAAGCCGGTTAAGTAGATTTTAGCAAATCTATATATTTTCGTAATAAATATTTACATAAATTAGAATTTGTTTTTAATTTTGAAATTGCCTTTACTTTGTTTTAATTTGTATAATATTCAAATTGGGCAAGCAGCATCCTGCCCACACTGTCACGTGTAATGTAAATTGATCACTAGCTTGATTTATGAGCGCCATTTTTACATAATGGATCGCTCATATGCAACGGTTTCGCTCGTCCCATATAACGTAGAGTTATTTGACGTGCAATATATCTTGAAAACCAGAAGCGCTTATGCGATATTTTATCGAAACAAGCACATTGCACAATGAAATATATTAAATATCTATACACTATTGTTCGCAAATAAAGTGTCATAAATCAAATTCGTATCTCTATACGAGATTTTTTGGAGTCTAGCAGGTGGGTAGCATTGAACAGATATCTTATTATCGAAATGATCAATTTTGAATACTTATCAGGAGGAAGACAATTAATGATTGGTAATAGAAAGACTGATTCAATTACTAAAACGTAAATTATAATTACTTCATTGTCATTTTAATAATTGAATTTGACACCGTTATGTTTACATTACCTACACAATTCACAATCTCAAGATCTTTGGAAAGTAGGTATGATAAACATACGTAATGAGAGGGATTAATGAGTTCCAATTAGAATTAGTTCGCTATATGAATTAATCCCATAGACAGGAGATTATAGGTTTGATATTACTATTATTAGTGTGCTATTAATTTGCAAGATAATTAATTATTTAGTTTTTGAAATGTATTTATTAACAACTTCCATAATAAACATGAGTAAATTTCATCAAGGTTTTGACGATTTACGTCACGGAATTATGGCCGTTGTTACATTTTACTCTGTATGAAGAGTGGACGGTGCGATTTATAAATAAATTTGTAGCATGTATAGGTACGATGATCTAAAGATTGCGATCACCATTCGGTACGGCGGCGCGTCGCTCAAGGAGGACCGGGCCATTTCGCAGCCGGAACACAGCGCGCGAAAATGTGCTCGCTACAGACAATCAAGACTACATAAATTTACTGTAAAATGAGTATGTGTTTTAAAGGTGATATTTATAACTACTCATAGAATGATAAACACTAAAGTATCTCTTTGAAGGGGCTAGGGTAGCTGTCGTGGACTTAGGAAAATTTTTACATAAGCGCGAGTCAAGTCCTTCCTAAGCGGATACTTTAAATGTAGATATATTTTATTAATTTTTATTGCATAAATTTATAAACTTATGACTGATTTCATTGATATCCATTCTATTTTTGCAAAAGGTATTCAAAGACACGTCAACACCATTGTTATATACTTTGAACACACCGACAATGTATTTTAAAAGGAAAAATTGATTCTTAATAGTAACTTTTTATAGGCGTATTCCAGATGGGAAAATACATCATTTAACTTCGATTGTTATTTCCGTTGAATGCAGGATGGATTGACCTTGCTATCCATATGAAGGAAGTAGTCGTTCACTATCGAGTTCCACTACGAATTCGTCTGCATTAATGCTCCCAGTTTATAAAAGGCATTCCGTTATTTTGCGCAAAGCAATTGTAATTATTTTTGATAGATCAAACATGATTAATTACATTCCAGGTACCTAATATTAGTATAAACGTTTTGCTGGGATTTCCATCACTCGATTTTAAATTGATTATAGAAACTGGTTAAACTGGAACTGTCTATATCTTCAATATGATGATGAATTTACATTTAGATATGAAAAACTGTTTTTAAATTTATTTATGATAGAGGCGAAATTTATTTTGTGTGAGCCCAAATTTTCAGATCACTCGTATGAGTTAATCATAAAGAACAAAGCACTCACGTGAGTATTCTCTATTATTATGGCGTATCGTTTGCTTTCACTATTACTAGCAAGTGACGATGTGACAGCATAATTAAGCGCGTCGAACATAATCACGCGCGGGTCGTGTGCACGCCGCGCCGGACAAAAAGAACGCGTGACCCCTGCGAACTGCCGGATGTATCGAAAGTGGCCATCACTGTCAGCCTCAAAACCAGACGTGGACGTCGGTGACGTGGTAACAGCAAGTACTTGAAAACATCTAGACTAGGCAATGTACATTATGTTTTTTTTTTCACTTTTATGCACAAATATTTCCATTTTTCTGATTCTGAAAGTGATTTAGACAATTTATAAATTTAATTTTTAATTATAGTTTAAAAAGTTAGTCAGAGATATAAAACACTGAACAACAGAAAATTTAATAAAAAAAGGAAAGTGATCTGCAGCCAGTTTTCCTTGATATCAAATTAAACGGTTTGATGTTTGTAGCTCATCGGCGGCGAAGCGCGGGGCGCGGGCGCCGGCGCAGTGGGCGAGGTTAAGCGATTGCTTAGATCCGCGTTCACCTCTCATTGTGTAACCGCAGGGGCGAGGGACGGGGCGCCGTGGGAACCGCCGAAAGCTCGCTATGCGCAGCTTCCGCCGCTACGGTCGCATTAACTTAACGATGCACCTAACACGCCACGCCACCGCAACGTACGCAATTTGCTCGCTGCACATCGACGCAAATTGATTTGCTCGTTATGATGAGTATCTATCAGGAAATTATCACCTCGACGAGCAAAGGCGGTTTCATATAGGTACTTTTAATCTTATTACAGAAAACTTATATAAAATATTATCACTCCGATAAGTAATACAAAGCAGGTGTACCATCAACCTTAATCGTATACAATGTAAATGTGAATAGGCAAGTCAGCAGCACTAGAAACTAAAAGCTGAAACAAAGAGCATTTTGAAATTTATGATATGAATTCGTATTGTTTAGTAATTGTTTCCAAACAATTCAGTGCATTGGAATAATTCATAAGTGTTGTCGTTCCCAGCGGCGGCAGTGTTCGCGCGACGACAGCTGAATAGGGCAATGGTGGCGGGCTGGCGGGCCGTTAGCGCGGTGCAACAGGGCGCGGGGGTGCGGGAGGTGTGGGGGAGGGGAGGCGGCGAGGGCGGAGCACCTGAGCGCGCCCTGACCTACGACCCGCGGTGAAAGGCGCCCGCGCACGGCCCGCGCCGCACCGCAGACATAACATCGCACAAAACTAACCGTATTATGTAGACAAAAACAATAACCCGAAATGATGATGATCACTGTGCAATATTTGTAACAGATTATTTCTGTAACACCGCTTTAGAATGTTGTACGATTCGATATGTATCAAAAATACGACTGATTTCATAATTTGTTTAAATATAGTTATAAATTGAATATGTGCTGGAAATTTATCAACACATAGGTGCCTATCTGAAAAGGCTGAAGAATATTAGCTGAAATTGGCATATCTACATGTGATGACAATTTCATGAGCGTAGCTCCGAGCTAATGTTAGGTCTATGACAATACCTAACATGTTTAATTGTTTCATGTTGCAACATAATCAAGTCTAAAGCTTATCACCTTATACACTGCAGGTATGTAAACAATTTATTGATCAAGGGACTTTTTTGATTATACGAGTAGGTTACTTCAACCCACCATAAAAATATCCACTATTTACAATTTAAAGTTAGATGTTACAAGGCGATCGGCGGCCGATTCAATAAGTCACAGCGGTTGCTCTTGAGTCGGACGGTAATGATGCAACTTTCTCGCAGCCACATGTGAATTAATCGCGAGGCGCCGGTTACACGCCGTAATGAAGATTGATTGCTACTTCGAGTGCACGACGATTAGTGCACACAGGTCACATCATTTATTACTCCTATAGTATCACAATTGCTTTATGGATATACCTCAAAACGCTCATGCAAAATAACTACCTCCAATGAGAGTATAAACGTACTTAACACATGTTGGAAGGCAAAAAACAAGTATCTAATTTGCGTAATTATTCATAGCTTGAGTTGCCAGATCATCTAGGCCTGTGAATTCGGCTTAGCTTTTGGGTAAAAGGGCTGAAGACCCTGCATTACATATAATTCATTGAATGATTGTTGAGAATTATTATATGCCCTGTGAAAATAGTCCAACGTTTTTCGAGCTTTCTGTTTTGTTGGGCCCCTAGTAAACGAAATAATACTAAATAAAAACTGTATCTTTAGCGTAAACCTATAAACAATACAAAAAACCTAAAAGAGCCGGATACGCCGAACATCGTAAATTGTGCACAGAATAACTATCAAAAAGCCTATTTCTGGCTTTAATGGCTACCCTATAGCCATTAGCTAAACTATAATTTTTTTTTATAAAATTTTCCTTTTGTTTACAATTGTGCAATACGTAATTATTTTACACTAAATGAATATTAAGGATATGTATATACTGGGTACACTGGATAAATTATTTGAAATTAACTACAGTCTAACTGTTTTTTATTTTGTTTTCAGATACTTAGAAACTTTAGAGGTATTTTATCATACTCGTACTAATTGATTATCCACCTCATTAAAGCTTATGCCGTGTGGTTCCCGGCACCAATACAAAAAAGAATAGGACCACTCCATTTCTTTCCCCAAGTTGTTGTAAAAGGCGACTAAGGGATAAGCTTACAAACTTGGGATTCTTTTTTAGGCGATGGGCTAGCAACCTGTCACTATTTGAATCTCAATTCTTACATTAAGCCAAATAGCTGAACGTGGTCATTCAGTCTTTTCAAGACTGTTGGCTCTGTCTACCCCGCAATGGACATAGACGTGACCATATGTATGTATGTATGTTAAAGCTTATGACCTTTAATAATATGCCATTGTTGTATTTATGTTCCACGTAACGTCGTAGCAGTGCTACAATATGATTCACATCTTCATTTTGTTCGGGCATTTTTTCATTACCTATCCTTACATTTTTTTCATAATAAAATTATCTATCTAATATTCATATTTATGACTAATTTCACGCGTTAACATTTCCATCGACGTTGATAATAGTTGCTTAAAATGTTAATCAGCATTGTTGATCGCTTATAATTAATGAAAGCTATAATTGGCGTGTCCTTAAACGCGAATTAATTATCTTGTACAGCGTGTAGACTCGATTGCGAATCTCGCGTGTTACCACACGACCTTTGACCCAGATTTCCCGGGAAGTTTTAGCCGACAGAGCTCCTTCCAAACAAAACAGCTCATTATTTCGAAAGCTTATTTTATCTCTCTAGAAACGGCTTCAGGCGATACCAACATTTAGCATTCGTTAGCCATCTAAGAGAATGAAGAGTTTAGTTCTAAATCCTGTCTAAACCATAGTTCAAAATCGCTTAAAGGCAATCTTAGCCGAAAGTTTTCTAATATATATAAATTAAATACAGTCATATTACATTGCAATTTTTTACCTTAATATACTTATGTACAATTTTAAAAATTGTTTATAAAACTATCGCATATTAGAACTAATTTACAAGAAACTTCAATCAACTGTGTAGCTTTTTTTTCTCAGATGAGAACAAAATCAAACTGTTACTACAAGGTAAAAAATGTTTATTAATACAATCAATCAATTAAAGCTGCATGAAACCCTTGTATCGATTTACATAATTTTCGAAACTTAAACGATAAAACCGCGCGGAAAAATTTTAACTGAATTAAAATGTTAGGACTTTGAGTGCCTTAATAATTTATGATATGATTTACTCTAGATGTTGAAAACAATAACATACAATCGTATATATCACGTCTTCGTTCCTCACGGTATAGACAGTCGAACAGTCTCAAAAATACTTGAAAACAATTAAGAACTTTAAGGATAAGCGTTTTACGTATAATTTAACTACAAGTTCCGCATTGTTCATTATTAAAGAGCAAAAATTGCGTTTAAAGATAAAGATTTAATTCTTTAACATTCGGAAGGTTTGATATAACATTGGCATCCGGTTCATGCAAACTGATAATTATGAACATCAAGCCGTGTGTTCGTCCGCCTGAAATTTAACTTATTAGTTATTGCAATGTCTAAGCTGTATGAGGTATTAAAAGTTTCATAAAAAACCGTTCTGTGGTTTTTGCATGAAAGAATAACAAAATGCACACCATACATCCTTACAAAATTTCCGATTTATAATATCAGTAAGATTGTCTGACAAATCTGAGCATTTGCTTTATCTAGTTTTCCACTTTGTCAGACAATTTTATTTTTCGAGTCATCCACAAATTGTACTTTCCGTAATGAATCTAAATATAGTGCAGGTGACACCTGTAAGTCTTACAAATTATTGGCTGGAATAACCTGGACTGAACATTCAATTGTATACTCGTAATAACATAAATCGCCACCTGCATGTAACCTTTTGACCTGATTTTGAGTTTAATTCGAGTTTGACCTACACCAAAGTTTATACCATGTCACCTCGTAAAGTCTGTCGTCACCTGCGATCTCCTTGGAATTTCTCTTGATCTTATTACGACAGAAGTGGTTTTGTTCTACACCATCACGTAACGCCAACTGCAGTAATTTATTCAATTTTTGAATATATTTATTTTTGTAGCTTATATCTTTGTAACACTAGTGTAACAAAGCTATAGCTAGATAGCAGTATTTAAATACCTCAATGAAGACGAGAGAAGTAGTTTTAGTATTTACTCGACTAAGTACATCTTGGACTATACAATTTACAAATAAAAAACAGAACAAATTAATTTTTAGTATCTTACTTCTAAGGTAAAGATTGGGTATCGGAAGCTTGGTCTGGATGATCTCTCGCGGGAAGCTAAAAATTATCTCATTACTTTCAATGGTCGATTTACTAATAAAAATGTATCGTATGTGGTCGTCTCTCCAGTTTTCAGATTTCAGCAGATATTTGACGTGTAACCTTTTAAAAGCCGTTTTATGTGTCGACACTCATATCAAGCGAATGACAAAGCAATCGTTATTAATAAATTAGCAAATACATATGTATATCATCGTCCGAACTTAAATAAAATGGCTGTTTGAGTAGAAAAGATTTGGCTTGATGAAGCTGTATTTGCGCCGTAGCCAAATTTATTTAGTAAGTGGTCACCAGATGTGCATTATACCTATATTACCTATGTTTCGTAATTTAATTAAAAGTTCTTCAATACTCCATAGTTTTACATCAATAATGGTTTTACTAAAACTTGATATTTATTTATATATCTCTGGGACATAGTATAAAATCAGTTTTATCTATGGTCTCATATTGTACATAAGTGCGATGTTAGCCTGCAGGCGGTTCTCAGCCGAAATCCACACTCGCCGGCAGCCGCTGGCCGCAATCTGACGGTTTAAATTAACTTTGTCTTCGCCAGTATACATTATTAAGTATGCAGAAGAATACTTCATATGTGAATTAATAATTTAATTTTTAACAAACACCCAAATAGTTTTTCTTTATTGCACTAAGGATAAAAAGATATCAAAACTAAAAAAAGAGCGTGTTTAACTAAGAGTACTTTTCACGCGGACGAAACTTAGTTTGTTATAAACTATTTATTTACATTAACATTATACTCATGTTTTTAATTTGTATATAGCAGTTTACAATACATGCAAGTTTATTGTAGGTATAATGAATTAAGTAAAAAGTGAATTCTGTCTTCTATTTAATTTGTTACATCTGTTACATCGCACAAAACGTAATGACACAGTTCATGTCGCAACCGAAAATTGTAATTTTGCATCCATTTATATAAACTCTATTTTATTGTTGTGTTTATATATTTCTCGTGTTTATATTTGCATAGATACGGACATAATTGGGTTTACATGTGATCGGAAAATTTCCAAGACGGGTAGAGGCAAGTGCGCCAATAAACTTTATAAGTAGATACCTAAGTCTTTTAACAGCATATACCTATATTACCACTTACATCTAACTATGTAACACTTTGACACAATTCGATAACTTGTAGTAAGTGCCAAAAAATATTTTGTCCTATCTGACTAAATATATTTTCTAAATATCTTAGTCAGATAGGACTAAATATTAAACGTATTCAAAGATTTGTAGTGTTACATCTAAATCACTAAATGGTTATTGACATATGGAACTGTAAAACTTTGAACAGGATTCGAATTCGGATAAAGTCACGGATATAGCTCGTGTGAAAGAAATACAATTGTATTGACTTTAATAAATAAAACCAGTTCGATTATTAAAATCAATTTTCCCGAAAGAATAAAGTCAATTTAAAAACAAGGGCGCGACCGTATTTTTGGTTTTCTCTTTATGCTTACATGAAGTTGTATGAACTTTTATTTAATATAATTACCATGACAAGTAAAAATGATACATTGTCATTAGTGAATTTTGCGAATCAAGGGAGTGCCTCACCTTGCCTCATAATCATCGAGAATGATAGCAGAGATTTATGTTTAACTTAATTGGACTCATTATCATTATTTCTTGCTTAATCGAGATGATATTTGATTAAATCAGAATTGCAGTTCAATGCCATTAAGTTATCTACATACTGAGATATAAATTTCGGTACAGAAAATTAGGACCACCCTTTTTTTTAGTTTAACGCTGTGTTTTAAGAAAAAATGATACCTATACCCAAAACGCGCTGGAGACTGACATTCCTTAGAATGTCAGATATGTAACTAACTTATACAAATTTTGCACTAAAATCAGAATACGGAGGTTAATAACAGAAGTGTCAGTTTAACACTTTCATTAAAAGATCGCACACAAACATTCTGTTACAAATATGTGCCGGCCGACAAAGAGATGTCTCACGATTTCCAGGAAATAATCTTATAAACGTCGGTTTAACCGTCTTAAAAGCAAAAGCTTCGCATTTTAAATTGTGATGCAATTATTTTAAACGTTGACATTGAAAACGACAACTTAAAATAATCCGAGAATTGTAAGTGCCCTTCACTTGCGTGGCACTGCACTGATGCATAGTGATGGCCAGTTGAGGTCGTGTCCACTCCACTTACGTTCTTATGAAAACAAAGCCTTCATTCAATAAAATGAATTGAAAAATTATCTCAAATGTTTTTTGAAAATAGGTATATGGTATAAATGGAAGGTAGACAAGGGAAGATTTGTGGAAATTGCTAGGGAATAAAACCTCATGCCAAAGCCTCATTCACCTTATTTGAGCTATTTAAAGAAGTAAGTCACTAAAGCAACAATGATCTCTCTTTTTCTGAATGAATCTCTAAGATAATTTACCAATAGTAAACTTTCTAATTAATTAATTATTATGTGTTTACTATACCAGGAATTTCTATATCGTTTTTAAAACAAGAAAGAGTAAGTACATAAGTTTGACGTTTGTAGATAAATACCCACAAAAGTCAAACTTATTTTCTCGATCGAATCGATCCATATAATGAAAAAATTACTGATGGAATACAAGTAACTGATTGACTCAGGTTCGACGGTAAAATATTTCAGTTATAAAGATTTAGGTCCCTTTATTGAAGGTGTTTCTAATGTAATGGTAAAGTGTCTATTATTGGAGTATAGACTAGTTGAGAGAATGATTTTGATTCGAAACTTAAATCAGTGTCTTGTTTGTTTTTGTCTTTTGGTGTACGATTATAGGAAGAAAGAGTAGGATATTATTTTATATTATACCTACACCACAGGCTAAATGACTTATTAGTCATTTAGATTATGGAAATCGACCATAGATTATACACATACTTTATTAAGTATGTGTATAATCTATGGTCGATTTCCATTACTTTTTTATTTATCAAAAAGTAGGTAGACGGACGAAATGTTTGTGTCTAGATTGTAAATGTCGTACCTAATCTAGACTTATTTGCATAGATTAAAAATAATTTGCATTTTATAGTACCTACCTGATTCATTTTAGGAGTGACTAAGGTCAGGTTTTACACATCGTAAAATGTGAATTATTGAATAGGTGCTTTATACAGACCTTTTTCCGTCATAGAAAGTCTCTTAGATAGAAGGGCCCAGGTTTGAATCCTAGTCAGGTCATTTTAAAAGACGAATCTTTTATTTGGTTGGATAGGATGTATATTTTTTTTAGAAAGTAGTAACTTTTAAATTTTTTTAGTTTATCATTTTGGTATTTTGGGTTTCGTACCTAAAAGGTAAAAACGGGACCATATTACTAAATCGCTGCTGTCTATCCGTCCGTCTGTCACTGGGCTGTAGTTCCTAAACCGTGATCACTAGAAAGCTAAATTTTTTACAAATTATGTATATTATATTATTCATTGCTGCTTTAACAACAAATACTAAAAAAAGTAAAATATTAAGGGATACATACAATGAATGTGTATATTTCGTATTTTTACTCAATGTTAATTACGGTAACAAATAGACGCTTAAAATTTTAAAACCTAGCCTTTTTCAGCTGTTTGGCTCAATGATCGCATTGAAATTCAAATAGTGACAGGTTGCCAGCCCATCGCCTAAAAAAACAATCCCATGTTTACAAGTCCATTTATTGGGATTAATTTATATAAACAAAAACCAGATTTAGAAGTGAATGTAAATCTACCCAATAAATATATTTTTTCCTGAGCGTTAATGGACAGAGTTGTACAAGTTGACATTATAGAATAAACGAGTCTAAGTTGCATTATAGACAATTAAAATTGGTGAAAGTATTTGTCTGCAATAATTTAGGTTGTCAGATAGAAGGTAAACACAATCCCAGACGTATAAAAAGCGATATTGAAATAGGATTAGTTTAATAAAACCGTTCAGTCAATCTTGATGTTACTGCTTGACTGATCAGCCTAGATAGGTACCGTATATTAAATGCCAGATTCCCATTGACTAAGTCCAATACCTAAATTTTTTAATCTTGCGTTCAGTAACTAAAACAAATAAAAATTGAAACCAAAGAATGGATATTATTGCTAAATTGAAGGTGCAATTCGGTAGTTATTTAATAAAGTGATTTTCTTATGATTTTGGGTAGATATTTACACTAGATATTTTACCCGTATATATTTTTTGATCTGTCTGCCTGTCTGGCTAGTCGTTAGAAGAAAAGATGTCTACCTACAATTTTTGCTGCAAAATTCGTGCGTATACGTTGACGGTTCAGATCGAACGTTACAGTAAAAATAATGTGCAATACTATATCACTTCAATAAGGTCATCGGCATTCAGTTCAGTGGGTAAGTCTCGGGCTGTAGATGAGTGCGATTGACGATAAAGCATCGAGGCGGGCCGGAGGTGGCGCGTGGACTCCGAGGTGAGAAACGTGGTAACGGGGCGTGAGATAGAGCGGCGATAGCAGCGCCGCGCCAGTCCGGCCCGGACCATCCGCAACAACACCTTGATGAACCCTGATACGATTGTCCACCTTTTTTCTCAAGTGCTATACTGTCATTTTTATGAATAATCAACATGTGAGACTTTTAAAAATATATAAATGCAAACAATATGAATCTAAGAAGTACATTGTTTTTGTTTAAATAACATGACAATACTGACTTTTTCAAGCAAGAAAATAACGTTTAAAATACATAAGTATTCTTTCACGAAAAGTCAAAATGAGTTTACAAATTCGGTCTCTAATTGATTTAATAAGTATTATTTGTAGCATGTTCCGATATTTCTGGGTGCGATTTTCGAATCGACACCTCATAATTAAAGCGCGTCACGCGATCGTGAGACCAAAAAAAAAAAATAAAGCTTAATCGATTTACAATAAGTACAGGTTTGCACAACGAAGTGGGCAGTTATTTCTTGGTGCCCTCAGCGACAGAGCATCAGCCTTCGCGTTGACGTCGCATTTCGCTCGAGTTGTTCTCTCTGGCGGTATTTTTATCACATTACATTTTGAGTTTATCGTATCCTTGCCTTAATTTTTCGGCGACGTGGAATAATTACTGACGGCATCTCGTAACTGTTCACGCGGCAAGCCAGCTACGACAGCTGCCCGGGACATAAATTATAGAATAATAGATATGAATACTTCAAACTGGGTGCTAGTAGTTCTAGTACCGAGTAGAGAAACGTTATTACAACAATAAAAGGAAGGTGAGGATTACGGAAAAGGTAGACTTCCTGTGAAGCTTACATTTTTCCCAATGGACAATTTCATGATTGTTTCAGTAATCTAACTTTTTAATGATTGTTGACTTTATTTATTTACTTATATAAAACAATTGTTGTAATGCAATCAAATTTTTTTTTACCAAAAATAAAAATATTTTAGTTAACAAAAATAAAAGAACTTTTTATTTCCTATTAAGTAATGAAGTATTTTTCTATGCGTTGATTATTTTGTAAGGCTCAGCACGTCGTCGCGCGGCTTGTGCGGCTACCTATCTGATATTTCAGCATCTGGATACGAAGTCCATGTTTTCGCGCATACGTTTATACTTTTATCAAACTCATCTATCTTAAAACTTACATTTTAAAAGAATCAATTAATTAAAGAGAACACTGCATTTAAAACTTTTAATAAGGCGGTTTCTCTTTTGTTCATAAATACCTAGGTAGCACTGACGGAATTTGAAACCACGAATTTTTGCAAAATTCAATCTTATTCTTCGCAATTTAACAAAATTTTCGTCCTAAATGTTGGCAAGAATTCATTTAACAAGGCATATTTTACATTGACATTGTTCAAGTTATGAAATTATGACTACAGTTAAAATTCTCTCCAAATTGGCCAATTTTGTAGTACTGGTACTTAAAGTTTAAACAATCAATCAGTATTTCCATTTATTTGGTACAAAAACGTTATGTGTGATTTTTACACTTCACTGGTGAAGTAATTGCGGGCTGCAGTGCTGATAATGATATGCTCGCTTAGCGGCGGCGGTTTGGAGAAACGTGTGAGGACTTTGATACGCTCCAAAAATCAAATTTGTAAAATGATTTCGAAGTGTGATGTGGAGTAAAATCACGCTGCATGATTACAGGAGGCGTACCCCTGTCATTACGCTGTCGGGTCACTAACGAGCTCTGCCACCTCAGTTTATGATCCGATTCTGGGACGGATTTCGACAGATTTTCGGAAAACATCGTGGTTTTATTAATATTAAAGCATACATATGTATACGAGTATATAATCACAATATTCGCCAATAATCTTGAAAAATAAAATAGCTGCCAAATAGCTGAACGTGGCCGATCAGTCTTTTCTCAGAACTGTTGGTTCTGTCTACCCCACAAGGGATGTAGACGTGACCAAATGTGTGTATGTATATATTCTTGAAAAAACTGAAAGGCTATATATAACAGTATGGCTTTATGATGGAATTGAGATTCAAATAATGACAGATTGTTATTATTCAGAATGTCGTTGGTTAAATCAGATGTCCGGTTAAAATGCGTGATGCGCAGAAAGACCAATAACTATTTTCAACGTTATGTACATTAGTTTGAATACTAACCAATGTTCTTACGGCGAGGAAAAACATCGTGATGAAATCCGCACATCCAGGCAACTGGACTTGTAAACGTGGATCCAATACGGGTAAGATTTGCAAAGGTTGCGCAAGTCATATGGGAGTCGCTTCTTGTAAAAACCTAACTCACTCAATCCAGGATACATAGTCAAAGGCATACCACCTCAGAGAGGTGAGCACATAACCTACTAAACTAACTAGGGACTAAAATGCAAGGAGGCAGAAGGATATATATTTTTATTATTTTTTAATAGGTTATGCTAAAGCTCACATATGCACCTACGTGCACAATCATAAAAATAACTATGTAATAATGTAAAATATGTGTAAAAAAACGAATATAACTATATATATATATGTGTACACGACATATATATATATATACATATATGTATATATATATATATATATATATATATATATATATATATATATATATGTGTTTTTTTAAATGCGCGATTTTGTATATACAAATGAAATTAAATAGAGTCTGTATTTTATCTCAGTTAAATTTCATTTATGTTGTTTACGTTAAATCATATGTCAGCGTGTAAAGCAATTACGAATAACACCTTGGAGCAAGAGGTCAAAAAGAAATTCACTTAAAACTGTAACACGCCCTTCTCGACCGCAACGCAGGAAATTCATAAAGTGGGGTCATTTTCGAAAACCAGTGTCCGAAAGTGAAACTACCCGCACATTTATTACCAAGTAAAATATGTAGATTGCCGGCGAGATAATAATGATATGTGCTCGTGGTAATGAAATTTCCCGCCGTCAAACGGTGCCAAAGTAATTTGCGTTGCTTGTCTCTGGCAGCGAGTGCCCCAAGGGCCGCTTTCGAGGTTGCGCAAGGCGTTAATGAGACTCAGTTAACTTTTGATTGGAAGTAACAGAGTAACGCACATCCCGAGGTCATTGTTTTTCCTATTGTCGTATTATAATTCTTCGCCGCAGTGGCTTCACTCTTTAGAAGCACTTTCGCGAGGACAGTCACTGCAAACTTTTTGATTGTAAAAGAGTAACTCATATTCCGAGGTTATTGTTTTTCCTATAGTGGCATTATAATTCTCCACTGTAGTGAATCATTCTTCAGAAGCACCTTCGCAAGGACACAGGGCAGTCACTGCGAACTTTGTGATTTGAAAAGTGTAAATCATATTCCGAGGTTATTGTTTTTCTATTTTCACATTATAATACTACATCGCCATCAAAACATCATCACCGTCAGTAATTTAAAACCAGCTTCACCTGCGTTGCGTTGTACAATGAGAAATTTGCAAAAGCATGTTATTTTTACTAAACAGAAACTATGTTATTATTCTTCTATCGACATTATATAAGAGTAACAAGCTTTGCAACAACAACATTATCTGAGATAAAACTTGGAATAGCATCTCATCAAATCAGATACAATAGAAACGAAAGAATTGCGGTATTTTTCTGCCTTCGGAAATGCAGGGAAATGATCATATTTTTCAATGTACCGACCTAATATTAAATAGCTTGCCACAAATTATTTTGCCATTACTGCTATTTGTTTCTGGAATGCATTTCCCGAATCTATAAAGACGTTCCCAGGTCGTTCTAGGTTTTAGTCATGTGTACATGAGTTCCTTCTGATTTGCGAAGATCTTGGTTAAAAGCACTATCTCATCTCATCTCAAAACTGATGCGCTTATTTATTTGAGTGTATTTTATTTATTTGTCGTAGTTTTTAAATATGTTTAATTTATGTTAGTATAAAAATATTTATGTAGGTTAGCCCCACCATTGAGTTTTCTATTTGACCCAATGGTTGACTGGTAGATAATGCTTCTAGCATTTTAAGTTCGCCAATAATGTGCCATAGACTAAGTACTTGTACAAAAGCTTAAATAAATAAATATATTGTCTGCTAGAAACTATATCTGTGAGTATAATAAAGTAAGCCCGCGTAAGACGTGCGAATTGCGGTGAAATTAACGGTCAATTTCGGGAAATCCCCTCTTAAAACAACACCACTGAACGGGCCTAGGGTCTGTTGTCTGTTTAGTCTAAATAAAAACAGAATTTTTCCCGTTCAAGATATCGTCTTGTCGTCTTATGTTCTTGGTGTCGATCTCGATTGTCCTTTTTTTCACCAGTCTGTCAGTCGGTTTTAGTCATCTAATTGTCAAGTCAAAGAGTCTCGTTTGTCCATGGAGGCTGAACGGCCGCTACAACCACTTAAGACTACATATCACTCACGAATAAATTTTGATAATTGCAACTTCATATTGCTTTAAATACTTATATTATTAAAGCACATTTCAGCACTTCATATGTATACATATTTAAAAAATCTGTATTTGTTCAATAAAAGGTAAGTATTTCGTCAAAACAATAGGTATAACTACTTAGCCAGCAAAGATAATGATTTGAAGCTTGAGGGTGAGAGTACTACATTGTTTACGATTACTTGTAAAACAATTGGATGTGTATACGCTTATTGACAAATCTAGTAATAATCGCAAGCATTAACCTTGATCGTGTTTACTTCTTGATAATTACACCTTACCTGTGAATTAAATAACGTTGTAAAATCAGTCTGCAAATAAAAAGATTCTTGTCATTAATTAAGTAAGCCCAACAGCTCAATTCAGTTGGTAATTAAAGAAATTGGTGCAGCTTTCATAAGCCAGCTAAATTATTGTTAAGGGCCATAACATTACAATTTCACGGAAGAGCCACGCGGCCACCCTGCTTGCTCCGTGCAGGCGATCCGCTCATATTTGTTAAATCATCGGAACCCTGTAATTTTGATCGATATCTTTATTGACGGCACAAATTTATTGACCATTTCTTTGCAAACGTACGTTGCTTGTGAATACAATATGGCGGGCGTTGCGCTGTCGCAAGTCCCCGCCGAGGCCTTTTTGCGATGCTGTGATTATTGCTATGGTTTCGTTTTTCAATAGCCTTCTTATATCAGATTGACCTACTTCGCTTTGTTTGGGAAAATTAAATTTCTTACCATGTGAATTACATCGTCAGTTATCGTTAAAAATAATTAGGCACCTATTTGTGATGTCAAGGTAATGTCAATTTATTGATTTCTTCTTTATTTTCTGTATTATTTTATTTTTATATTAACCTTTGTTACGAATAAGTTTTAAATGTAAACACAACTGGTTTTTTTAAACAAAAAACTTGCTACTCAATACCTTCGACAATTACAACACGACACTGGTAACGCCTGAAAAATAAATATCATGTTTTCCAACTAATGAACAGATTTAGTCACCTCTACGTTATATTGATCATCTTAAATTTTATAACCACAAAAAAAAAATGACTTAATACTTTAATTTAACTTATCAGTCAGATTGTCGTTCTTCACCAGCTCTACTGAAACGGGTTCATCTATATTATTATTAGAAGCAACTATTAGGAGCGAAGAAATAATGGAAAATGTGAAAAAAAAAACGGGGAAAATTATTCATCCTTAAGGGCTTCAATTATGCCCAAAATAACTTTTCCACGCGGACGAAGTCGCGGGCACAGCTAGTTAATAATATACCTTCCTTTCGATTTAATTCACCACAATCGAAAAAACATATCTTTGGATGAAACGTTGAACATGAGTCTGGATAAAGTAATCTTACAAAACCTACAATGAAATATAGTGTTGTGAATTTGAATAGTATGAATGTTTCTTACTATAGCAAAGATAAAGTTACCCGCAAAGCTTAGCGATCACGACCTCCTCGTCTGGGTCACATGTTGTGTGGTGTTCAACCAGCAAACTCATGTTACTTCATCGACTCTTATCTCAACTGTCCCTTTAAAATCTCCGATGATTTATTTCCATTTTGTCAACTTTCTCCATTCGCGGAAACCTCGTCGTTAGTCTGCGAAGGCAATAATCGTTATCATAACGTTGCGTGTCTCATTTCATCGCTCGCAAGATATACATCTGGTGATTATAGATTTTTCTTAATTTCAACAGAATATTTTTATGCAAGGAATTGTTAAGTTAGTGTACTGTATTTGGTTGGATATTTTTTTTATATCCGACGGAAAAGAGGGGTTTTATAAGTGGTGATGTGGCTTTATGTCTAGCTATTTTAATTTAGTATTTTTTTTGGATTAAGTAATTTATTGACGTGTTCTTAGATATATTTGATCAAAATCGGCTGAGCCGTTTAAAAGTTGTTGGAGTTGAAAGTGGTGAAGGAGGTAAATATACTCGAGTGAAAGCGCATTGATAGAGAATATTGATGACTTTATGGAGATTCTTAGCAAAATCCCCTTAGGTGCAAAAAAAAAGATGTAAATAAGTAAAATTTGTGTAGGGGTTCTTTTGTTCAATTTTAAATTTAATAGTATTTTTATTCGTTAAATAAAATTCGTTAAAAGAGAATAATATTCAATAAAAAAGTGGAAGTGGAATTGATTATAATCAGTTCCACTCCCACTTTTCACGCTTACTCGTAATATAATATTTAGTTTTAAAACTACGAAATATTTTTTTTAATTCTAACATATTTTTTGCTACCAATCAACTTGGGGCGAAAATACATATTATATTTTGTACATATATTTATTTGTGTTTGTTTATAACGCGATAACTTTCTGACTGCTGCTTTGGTCTGATTTTTATGAATTAAAAATATGTATAGGATTAGTCAATACAAATATTAAGTTCGTAGGGCATCAAAATCGGTAAGATAGTTTTTAAGATAAGTCTCAATTATGTAAAAAGTCAAAGCTAACGCGAGGTCTTAAGTTTGCGGCGGACGGACGACTTGTTACATCATGGTACATTTTATTATTCATTTCAGTAGTAGTATTGCGGATGATGTCTCGGCCATCAGCTAGTAATATACAATATATAATCCGGCGTGGAACAGAATACCATATTTATCTATTTATGTAACTAATGATGATGTTGTGATGGCCTTATAAACCTGGGATTCTTCTTTTAGGCGATGGGCTAGAAACATGTCATTATTTGTATCTTAATACTATCATCAAGCCAAAAAGCTGAACGTGGCCTATCAGTCTCTTCAAGATTGTTCGCTCTATCTACACCGTAAGGGATATAGACGTGACTAGACTATGTGTATGTATGTATGTAACTAAATATTATATACCTACAAATAATTCCAAAAATTTTTGAATGTAAACCATAGAAATTGATTGTTTTTTTAAAAAACACCATCAGCATTTGCGATCATAGCGGAAGACAGCCATCAAGCCAAAAAGCGTGTATTACCCAGTCTGAATAAGTTCCTGCCGTAACTGTATCGCGGGCTTTTTTTCTTTTTTGACGCGACGTGTAGGTGCAGTCAGATAAAAACAAAGCGATTTCGTGCGAGGTCAGCTTTGTGCGGCCGTCAGCGCCTGCCCATGCCGAACAGGAAGGCTGGCGGTCCATTCCACTCCCACTTCATCTTCGAATAAGTCCAACGATCACGTATTGACTGTGTAACAAAATGCAATGCACGGTGACGCAACTGTTTATACCCTTTTCAGAATTAAGAGTACCTAACATTCATAATTTGTATAACTAATATTAGTTTGCAATGTGTGTCTTAGTAATACAATTTTAAATATTTTTCAATATTGAATCGATGAAGTATCATCATATAAGTCAAGAATTGTAAGTTAACAAATAAATTCCTTCTTTATATCTTAATATATTATTTTGAACAGAATATTAAATTGACGAAGCATTATATAACTTCTAAATCAATACATATTAACAAATTGTAAGTTACAAAATCCAACTTTAAATCGTTATTTTTACTTTATGTAAGGCTCATTAACAAGCTCATTATAATGAATTCTTCAAATAACGATTCTTAGAGGGAACTCAGAAAAGAATAAATGAAATAAAGCCACAGTGAGATTCGAACCTGGAAATGTTTACTTTCCAGTTGGATACTATCTATTGGTTTAAGTGATAATACCTAACTTATAGTAACGTTAAGTGATTCCACTTTTTTAAGTATGAAATAACTATTTATTACAAATAATACTTATACATATTTATAGATTAAGTCATCTTTTATTATAGTCGCAATAATACAGTGAGGCATCGGCAGCCAGGCCATGATTACTCTATTAAACTTGCTTTTATTAATCATATTCATGCACTTATCTGGGTGCCTGTATCGGTTGTTTAATAATGAGGTATTTATTTCTGAGTTCAATGCAGTATAAAGTTCGAAGGAGACAAAAAATGCGAGAGTTCATTATTAATGATTAAAAATCCCTCAATACGTCCATTACATTTTTTCTCGTAACGCAATTGAGTGAAACAAAAATGTCAGTTGAATTATGAAAGCGATCGATAATGAAAATGTTGGTAGGGTTGGAGCGGCCAGTAGAAAGTGTCTCGTCGACCTGCGCTTTCATTAAATTGGCAATCGGTCGGGTCAGCCGAATCTCGGGACACATAAATATGTCGGCACCCCGCCCTCGCTACCACTTTGTTTGTTAATATACTGCCAATTATAAAAAAGTACTTGCAAACTCGCAACTACCAGAGCTGCTGCATTTTTCGTTTTAATGTACACCGCAATGTTATTTCCCTATTTAAAGTAAGTTTACACTTTTTGGACCCAGCAACTCTTAAATTACTAATATGTGTAAGAGTTTTACCATAATCTTAAAACCTTGTACATTACTGCCATGGCTTAAATGTCAAACGCTCTAAATTCTGTCAACTAAATCATAATAACAAAGTAAAATTTTATTGTGACACTTTATTAGGTATGTGTGTCATTTACTCTTTTATGAACTTTATTACAAATCGTCCCGATAGCGTTTTCCGTTACTTTATTACAAAATCTAGTTTCGTGGTCATTATTATAATAGCGGTTAGATGCTGATATCTGAAATCGTAAGCGATTGCAAAACATTGATCGAGCCCAAATATTGTTCCCACGGTGCGGCGGCGCGGGCGGCGCGCCGTCGTCCATCAACATCATTATCTATTAAAAATATCACGTCATACTGTTCACTATTTTGTATAAAGTTACTTTCCGCGTCGAGCCTTCTTACTATCGCAGCATTATCTTGAAGCGTATATAAATCACCACAATAATAATTACGAAACACCTAACTCTCACTTGTTCCCCTAAACTTGCGAAATAGTCGACGCACACTTTGAACAAATAAGGCATTGTTCTCAATAAGGTGTCAGTGTAGATCATTGAAAATTAAAATGACGAATGAGTTTTCTAAATTATACGTAAGTATGATCAGAGAATCTCTAACAAAAGCATAGAATAACTAAACTTTGTATTTTAGAGAAAGTGATGTTAGTATGATTTTCAACTCATCAACTTTCATTTGTATTGTTATCTAACTTTATTCATAATAGGTTTGTTGCGTTCCCTGCCTGCAGCAAGGGGGAAACAAGAGAGGCATGGGCGAAGCTGTGAGGCACGTAATTGCAGGGCTCCTGCCTCGTCCTAGAAAGCTCACCACACTGCTTCGTTACGGCCCTTACCGTTGATTTATGCCGGCAATAAATATTTTTTGAAAGTTTCAGTGCGATAATAACTCCATTAATTTTGATTAATGACAATTTCTTAAAAGTGAATTCTTAACCTGCTATCAGTGGTCGGACGACCTGTCCTTCCTTGGTACGCAGCGATCCGTCTACATTTTAATTAAGTATTTACTCTTGAAGCAATTGTTCTGGTTTATTTATTTTTCGGTTATAGTCGCTGAGCGAAATGATTGGTTTCGGGAAATATGAGACAACGAAATGAATTTAAAACAAATTAATGGCTACGAAATGAATTTTAAACAAATTAATTCTACCAATCAACTTGGGGTGAAAATACATTTTTCGTATGTTTGTAACGAACTCTTGAACCGCTCGCGCTGTCTGATTTTAATGAAATTTAAAAGACATACAGGATTTGTCATTAGAATTTTTATAATAAGTTCGTGGAGTATCAAAATCTGTTAAGTCATTTTTGAGATATTCCTATTTTGTAAAAAAAAAGTGTTCGCGAGTCTCCATTTGCGGAAAGCAACTAGTTATATTTTAAACAAGCATCATAATTATTCGATTTAGTTACCCAGATTTCTAAGATTACAATTTCTCACGTGGCGTGGTTAGCCCTGTGGTCTAAGCTTTATCGTAAATTATTAGAGAGGCTATGAGGTTGACGCAAAAAGTTCCATTAATAATATAAAATAATACTTTTTATTTAATTGACTACTATTTGTCATCGATAAGGATAAATCAATTGATATTATTTAACCATGGCAGGACCGATACACCTGTAATATTTACGTCCTGTGTATTATTTCATAATGTTTTTGTTAGGATAATATACCGCTACTTATAAATCTATGATTTCTCTCAGAGTAAAATAGGACTAAACTCAAATTCATTTTATCAAAAATACTTTACCATGATGAGAACGGACTGTTATACTTACAGAAAGAAGTCATTCACCTTTAAATATTTTTATATTCTTTATTTGAAAATATGGAGTTGTCTAGGAAAGTAAATTCCGAGCCGTGCAACAGTGTATATCGCTGGGCTCCCTCGGGTGGCGGGACACAGCGCATTTGCAATGCGAGATATTCCGCATTACCATAAACAGTACAAGGCGGAGGGCACGCCGTCTATCGCAGTACGACATATAAATTATTCAAAATAAAGTATCGCTTAACCTGTGACCCCGCCAGCCGCGAGCCATTCAGCTCTGGAGCGGCGGGACTCACTCACGCCATCTGCAAATTTTAACACCAAATACTAGGTCCAAAGGATATGTGGTACACACAATCATATTTGTCAATAAAACAAAGCGAAATCTGGGATTTGTTATTTCATTAAAATTTTATCGGAAAATTGAAATTTAAAAAGATTATTGTGAAAATTGATTGTGTGCCGAAAAATTATACCACATAATCATGTCTTTCATAAAATTCAGGTGGATTACCTACCATAGATACATGATGTCGTTGACACAATTAACACTGAGACTGTTAATACTAATCGTAAAAGTAAGTTATAGTTAAATAATGCCTCAACAAGTTTTGCCATTATAACTTCTACAAGTAGGTATTTATTGACTGTATATTAACAAAATTTGTCAATACACAAATCCTTATAATAGACATTTTCTATTATAAGGATTTGAAATTAGCATTATAAGTCGCATAAAATAGATTTATTACATACCAATTGAGCCCATGGAAAACTCCATAAACTTGACTATAAAGTGAGTGAAGAGGACGAGATAGTTCACATAAAAAGTTGAAAGCTCCGGCTTTGCGATTGACTCCGGTCAATGATAAAAAATGTGATGAATTAAAAAAGCAGATCATGAATTGATCAATAATATTTTTAGGTAAAATTTTAAGTGCCGTGTGGTTCGCGGCTCCAATACAAAAAAGAATAGGACCACTCCATTTCTTTCCCATGGATGTCGTAAAAGGCGACTAAGGGATAGGCTTACATACTTGTGATTCTTTTTTTTAGGCGATGGGCTAGCAACCTGTCACTATTTGGATCTCAATTCCATCATTAAGCCGAGCAGCTGAATGTAACCATTCAGTCTTTTCAGGACTATTGGCTCTGTCTACCCCGTAAGGGATATAGACGTGACTATATGTATTTATGTATGTAAAATTTGAAATTATTTTTGTTACCCAAATAAATGGAAAGGGATATGCCCGGAAGTATAAAATATCTAAGTCGAAGTTCCTTTGAAACCCCCAAATATTAAAATTATCTCTTTACTTTAGACGAGTTAAATAGATGCAATTAAATATTAAACAGAGCTTGTTATTATATTTATGAACATTGTAGTAACGTATAATTAAAGCGAAAAAGAAGCTAGGGATCTTAGGTCATAAGCGGCTGTCCGAGGAATTCCTGTTATGAAGCGTCGGATAAGGCACAAATTAAAGTAAGTACAGAACAATATGCATATGTAAAATCTAAAATTACTATGATCGCGCATTATCTAAGGGGATTTCAGAGTAACTAGCAAATTTAAACCATATATGTATATACTAGCTTTTACCCGCAGTATCACCCGCGTTAATGTAGACGTCATATACAAAAAGGAACGAATTTACCGTTATATAAGAATACAGGTATTTCGCAAATCTCACGGGAATTATAGCTTTCACCAGGATAATATGTCCTTCTCCAGACTCTATATTACAACTTATATTATAAATGTGATAGTAAGTTTGTTCAATGATGATGATGATATTTCAAAAAGATTAATTCAGTATACATAAAACCCGTCAAGAGGAAACAAATAAACTAAATTTCTTATTTATTATAATAGTTGCACGTTGCAATGCGAGGTGCATTACTAACAGCAGAACCACGTACAGTAAAAGCGAGCCTTTGAAAGTAAATAAGTATTTCTGTATTCTCAATATTTGGTACCCATGTCGAGGGGCGGGCGCGCAGCCAGGCATGTCACACGCGCGCACCCGGCGCGCGCGCATCCAGGGCCATGCTTATTTACTTAACAGCTTTCGCAAAACGGCCCATTAGGGATAACTGTACTAAATAATTACTGCAATGTGCCTTTCTATTTCTATGCGCGCGTGCGCTTCCACCTGCCGCTGATCACTGTAATTATTTTACTATGCATGAATGCAGCGCGGCGGCTGTCTAGGACGACTTGGACAAAGAACGGTCACCACAACGGACAGGTTCCAATATCCACATGGGAGTGCTGCATAGCAATTTTTAAATGTCCTCATTAATTCACATTCGCACGAAATGACTCCCAGACAAAGGCAATATAAAAGTGAGTCTTAAGTTAATTTATTATAAATTCATGAGCTTGAGAATGTGTCTGTCTCGTTTATGAAACCTAATATACCTACGTAACACTTGAATCCTTCCTTGAAAATGAGAATATATCATATTAATAAAAAGTGATATTTAGTAGACGAGTAGAATTCTGAAATAGAACATAGTGTACTTTTTAGCCCGAAATTCTTATGGAAGAAAAGAAGTCCCGGGACACAGTTAGTTGGAAATAATTCAGCTTTTCTGTTTTGAATATATATTTTTAATAGAAATATCCTTATCTTCGTAAATATCATAAGGCCGTGTGGTTCCCGGCATTAATAGGAAAAAAGGAACACTCCATCTCTTTCCCATTTCGTAAATGGTGACTAAGGGATAGGCTTAAATACTTGAGGTTCCTCTCTTAGGCGATGGGCTAGCAACCTGTCACTATTTGAATCTCAATTCTATCATAAAGCTAAACAGTTAACGTGGCCTATCAGTCTTTTGATGACTGTTGGCTCTGTCTTCCCTGCAAGGAATATAAACGTGATTATATATATATGTGTGTGTGTGTATATATACATGTATTTGTAATTTAAGAGTTGCTTTATTTGAAACAATGGATGGATCACGGTCAGTAGGAACACTACACCTCACAAAGTCAAAACAAATCTTATTAACTTCGAATTCTTCTTAAAGGCGATACGCTAACAACCTATCACTATTCAACTCCATCGTCAGGCCAAAATATCTTTGGACCTTACATACCAACGTCTTTTCGAGTTTGTTGGCTCTGCCTACCCTGTAAAGGATAGAGGCGTGATTGTATTTTCCTGTTTTATATGTGGTTGTACTCAGATGGAACCCGGGTATTTTGAAAAATGTTTAATGATTTTTTTTAATAATTAATAATAATAAAAAAATCTTTAAACATTTTTTATTATTTATATTATATTTTTGTAGAAAAAAAATTTAATTACGTCTGGCATGTAAAAGACATCAACGCGTAACTTGAAGTTATTTAGTCTGAATTGAATGAAATAGGCAGCTGTAACATTCTTTTGTTTACTTGAATTAGGAAAACCTTGTACCATAGAACCTTATCTCAATTAATAACAATTGGTATGTAGACTTATGTTAGAAAACAGGGTACAAATATTGATTTATGCAATTGCTTTTAACCATAGGCTATTTTAAACATAATTATAAAGAGAATCTTGTACAAATTTGTGAAAATACTAGAAGACGCAAGCGGCTTCGCCCGCATAAAACAAAAGATCCCGTTAAATGTAGTTCTCGCGATTATTTCGGGAAAATCAGCTCTTGCCGCTCCTATTACACTTTATTTAAATAAGAACATGAGAAAAGAACAAACCAACAATCTTACTTTCATGTTTGTGTTATAAGTATGGATTACAAAATCATTGTATGAGGAATGTAATGTAAGTGTTGTTTGTGTGACGGCTAATCAGTTAGTATGCGGCTGCTATGCTTAAGTACCAATAAAGTTTGCTTAACAGCATTCTATGTCAAAATGTTTCTCTCATTAGACATTTTACTCCATCACAGTGTGGAATCATGTGAAACATCAATCTTGCACAGTTGACCTACTTGCCCCGAAGTTCTTTGATATGCTATTAAGTTTACTTACAATAATATTGTTGGTTTAATTAATGCATGGTTTAAAGACTAATCACGTGTTATTCTTCACAGGATTTCTTTTTTTTTAATTTTCTGTCATTCAGTTACTTTTTTAAGATGGACCTAGCCATATTTGGCATAATATCAGACTAAGGATGTGTTAAGTTCATGAAAATGTGTATTTCATCAGTCATCGCAAATTTTCATTTTGCTTTTTAATTTTTAGTGTCAGTATTTATTTGACAGTGTTCCAACGACGCAAGAAGAACAGTGCTATATTACTCGTTATTTTACCTAGTATATGACCTATTAACATACATATCAATCTGCTCGATAAAAGAAGCTTGACTTTGTTTTACTCACTCGTACTAGATGAATATTCCCTTTGTTATCTTTTACGATATCCAAGAGTATAAGGTTGAGTAGTCTTATTTTAAAGTGCGGTGTCCACTCAAATCTGTTTTTCCTACATTTTACGATCCATCTAAAATTGTTTGAAGGAAATTTTTTGAACTAAATAAATGGCAGACCGACCAGTATATTGAGATAATATATCAACGGATTAAACATACTAAAAATAGATATTGTGCTATTCATGTTGACCTTGCGTGTTATGCGCTTAATGTGCAATATTTATTAGATTATAGCAATAAATTTGATTCTTGAATTGTGAACAATGTTCCAAAAATAAACAGAGAATATTATTGCGGTTACAGGAATTTCTACGTGACGTACCAGTAAATAATATTGCTGCACGTAGAACACGTAGAACATACTCAGCGAGGTTACCCTACTTCTCACAATTTACCTTAGTATATAAGCTGTTGATTAAATAATGCATAATAATATGCATTAAATATCCAGCCTTTGTGGTTTAATTTAACATCGCCATAAATCTATTTTAAGAATATTCGTATTTATTTTTCAAGCAACATACCTAACATGCTGGTGATATATAAATAAAACTGTATGATAAGGGGGTTGATGATAAATCAATGTCACATTATAAGTAAGTTATATTATAAATTACAGAATATAGAACAATAGCGTTGGCACATCCTGATAGCATCGATGATCCAAGGCCGGCAGCCGTCACGTCTTATTTGACAAGGTTGGGAGATAGGCACGAGGCCACCGTAAATAATATGAAAACCAAATTATTATATCTACGAATACAGAGAAGTTTCGACACAATAAGCATTTCGATTTGTGCGGCTTCGATCGCATCGCAATCGCAACCTTTGAAAATATCTGCTGTCAGATCTATCCGGCAAATCCCTAAGATAAAGTTAATATGTTTTATTATTTATAAGACTGCGTAAGTATTTTTGTTAACGCGTAAGCATTTCATCCGGGGCTAAGTTTTCTTGGAAACTTCTAGATTTACCCTTACAAAGTAATTTTATTTAGTGGTTTATATAATATTAAAATAATTTTATAAAAATATTGTACGTATGTACAATTTGTGAGTTGATGACTTTTACAGCGCCCAATTACAGAACAGGATGTTTATGTATTTCGTATTAGTTGTCGTTAAGTAGTTAATACATATAAAAATACCTTTTCTGTGAAATAATTAATTGAAACAAAATACCAAAAACGAACAATCTCTATAAGCTATGCCATATTTTACATCCAAAATATAAAAAAAACAAACATGTTTCCAAAGTCATTTTTCCTATACATGTCCTATACCGACGTACGTACGTAAAATACCTACGACGTAGATTTGTAACTTTTAAATAATAGCTGTAAAATAACACAATTGTTAGCAATTAAAACGGGTTTTCATTTTCGGTAGGCACTTTTTATTTTTTTATACCCGTTGACATGCATTCCTGGTATAACAATTGAGAGGCAGGCGGCGATGGAGGCACGCGGGCGGGCGTGGCAGACAATTGAAATGATAACCGGCTTTCTAGCGGAACATTCGAATACATTGAAGCGTATCTTAACAGCTAATAGAATATGACTTGTCGTTATTCGACAATGCGCGGTGTTTAATTAATGTATTAGTATTCTTAGACCTATTTGCCTGTGTTACAAAATAAAAGTAAAAAAAGTCATGTCTAGTTAGGGCGGTGGGAAGTTAAGTTTAATAGTTACTATATTTTAATACGAACACAGCATTTTCATTATTTATAGTAAAAGTTTATAAACATTTTCAATACGAGTAAAAAATTTAATAAATTTATTTAACAATTACCAATTGACTACCGAAAAATAGGTTAAACGATATGTTACCAGAAAATCACGCTTTATTGTCTGCCATAAAAAAGAAAGTTGATTGTTTAATGACGGATGATTAACTTCGTACGCAATTAGTAAAATTAAAGGCGACCTCGGGCGTTAATTTTCTCAAGATTGTTTAAGATTATTGTTTTCGAACCTGTGAAGCACTTTGTACCAGTTATTGCCATTACAAATTTGTGTCACAATAATATGACACTCGCTCTCATAATTTCGTACTTATATTACTTACAGTACTTAGGTTATCGAGCGGTGCTCGGTGTACATGAGAATAACATAATAAACTTAAAAAGTAGTAAAATAGAAAAAATCACCAAAAAGATTAGAAAAATTATAAATGTAATATATAAAAATAATATAAAATGGTTAAAAAACATCAAAACCCACCAAAAAAAAAAGGGAAAAAAAAAATTTCCCGTTGCCCTAGGGATCGAAACCAGGCACATTAGTTATGGCTAGGTAAGATAAAAGCTTATTCATTACTTAGAAATACCATTAACTAAAAAATCATAACAAATAGGTGTTTATGATAAGGTGGAGCAGCGATGATTTTTCGTGCTACAGATCAACGTGGAAGTGGTATAACTATTGATCGATAAATTTGAATTGAATGAGTGAACTCGACGCTTAACAAGGCGAACACGTCCACCGAAACAGAAACAAGTAATCGCGATGTTCTCCACACGCCGAGACTGACAGCTGATGATTAAAATAATAATGTCGAAACATCCAATATCGGACGAATGATGTTATTAACCACGGCCCGCTCATAAATATTCAATAGCTAGTACAGATTGAATAAAAGTAAAAGTGAATCTCTGTAGTGTGCATTAGAGGATTTTGATTGATGACCCGGCTACCAGTTCTCCCGTCAAGGAAGTATCAAATTAAAAGAATTAATTACAATATGTTTCTCTCGGCGCGACTTCTTTATAAGATCGTTGTTTTTTAATGGCTCCGATTTATCACATTCTTCGTTTTTTAGTAACGGGTGTATCACAGTCAGTAAGCCACTCGGCTGCAAGGTCATCTGGTATAAAAACGCCGACGTGTTTTTTTGCTCTATTTTTATTCTCAAAGAAAAAGAATATCAGAACACCAATTGGGTAGTGCGGCGCTGAGCTCTCGGCGAGACTGGTCCATGCAGGAAGTCAAACCAATTGGACAACAATAAGATTTATGTGTTTTTCCAAAGCTTTTTAAATAGTTGAGCCTGAATGTAAATTATTTACGCAAACTATTTGTTAAAGTAAATGTATGAACACGGGATTAAAGAAATTTACTGTCGTAAGAAAGAAACATTGTAACATAAAGATATAAAATAATATTCTCTATTTATTTTTAAAACTTTATCCTTAAAGTTTACATTAAGTGTAATTTAAAAAATTATGAACTTTGTTCCAATACACATGTTTTCATTATTAATTGTAGGAAAGATGGTCACACATACAAACTGGCTTGGTGATCTGCCGCCGTCAAGTTAGTTCGTGCCGCGCTCAATTTATTGTGGGCCATGGGGCATTGTGCTACACAACTTACAAGCGTTATGCAAAATACGAAGCGCCTTTCGATTTTGCGATATATCTATAAATCTATAAGACCGATCGTGGGATAGCGCAGGTGAGCGGTGAATTTGATATGTTACTTTAATATAACGGTTCCGATTATAGCAAATATGTATAAAAACAATAAAACTATCATGTGCTAAAAATGATAATGTAATATATATAATAGCTAGAAATTTGATTCGCCGACGCCCAATTCGCGTGACATAATTAAGAGTCTACAGTCTTCCCTGTCATGTATCAGTCATATAAAAATATATCAGCACATAAATTCTAGGAATAGTGTTACTTTACCGTTTTGAATTAATTAAATAAGGGAAGTTACATTGACACGTGCTCGTCGTGCCATAGACCAAGTAGGAGCCCATAAGCATGTTGTCATCTCGGCAGCCCAAGGAATAGTTTGCTCGTCATTACCTCGATTATGTTATAATTATTAATGTTTATACTATAGAAAAGTCTGTACTATATCGACCCTATCACAAAAAATGAAAGTTTCATTGTGTTCAAAATGATTTATACCTACGGACCAAAATAAAGATATTACTTTCAAAAATCCATTTGCGAAGTCGTAAAAATAAACGATAAGGATCATAGCATGCATTAAACCGTTTATGAGTTGCGTTATATTGTGATGAGTTCATATCTTTCTATTGCATCTCCCACCTCCCGTTAATACTGGAACCCGCCCTGCCGAGTTTAGATATCATTGCATTATTTATAATAAGATCTTATTAAAGATAAGATACGTTCTAACTATAGCAAAACAGGCATCGTGTTTGATAACGCTTCTAGTTGTTTAGATTGATTTATCACATGCGTAAAATAAAGTAGTCATAGTGCAAATGTTACTGTACACTATTACATTCAAAACTTTTTAGGGATGTAATGGAGAAGGTGCTCTTTTTCTTTGAATAGTGATCTCTCGGGCTTTTTATTGGTTCAATTCAAATGTAAATAACCATATTTTCCCAAATATATGTCTTGTATAAGCAATGGATGAAACAGAATTTAATTGTTCAAATTATTTTCTAGTTCAGTCGCGATTCTTAAATACGATACGGCAATGCAATCTTTCAATTGCTATAAAATCATAAAATCTGTACGTCATAAAAATCTCAATTGAGAAATACTTCCTCCTATCAGAAAAGTGCCTACATGATTATTAATATATATTTAATGACAAAAAAACGTGGGAGATTTCATTGTAAATGTTGCTTTCTGTACTGTTCCGTAAAGTTGAAAAATCACTATTTTCGTATTTGGTGTTGATGGCTATTTGTGCCCAATATTCCGATCGTAAAAATGGTAAATTAATTAGAGAACCAGTTTTAGTTTACTTACAAGGAAGAACTAAAGTCATTTCATTGTAATAATTGTAATATTATTTATAATTAGGACATATTTTTTATAATTATCTTAAAATTTAATTGGTTAGTTGCATTTAATCATTTTTACAATCTTAAATGAAGAACTATTGGTTGATCTCGGTTGGCAAAGAAATAACAAGATAACGTAAATATTCGGGTTTCACATTGACTAATAACATTCATTATATAAACATATTTGTAACAAACTATATACAAACATTCAATTGTTTATGCGGTCAGTGTCGAATTCAATTCTCTTAATGGTAAGCATTAGGTACAGATATTAAATTTAGTACAATTAAGTGTATTTGAATTTTTATAAACCAACACTCCTAACTTAATTCTTATTTATGTATGATAGATTCGCCGGTTTTATTGATGTCTTGCTGAACTGTTCATGAAGTAACGGCTTAAAAATTATTTGTACCTACTTGCATTTATTTAATGGTCCATTTTGCCTACATAGGTACATGATTGCAAAAAAAAGTCTTGTTTAAACATGAATGTTTAATTAGATCAAGTATTTTAATGAAAACATGTTGTATGATTTTATAATTATAGATTTGGGCAAAGAACGCCAACTTATATTATTTTTTTATGGCAGCTAATCTCTAAATTATTCAAATTACATTCTGCCTTGTCGTCGAATGTAACAATTCGTCGAAGTGAATATGAATTGATTTTAACATTCACAATGCTTTTATAGGAGAGACAATATTGTTCGCGGGCCACAGCGGGGGCTCCAGATGACATCTCGCAGCGTGCAGTCTTACCTCTATACTTACCGCCTGAATCCATCAGTACAAATTCAACCTAGTCTTAGTAATATTAGGGTCCTAAATTGAGGTAATACAGAACTAAATCTTATGACTTATCGCCTTCGTCCTTTAACCACCTAGTTATAAAGTTTATTTCTAAACTGGCTGTAACTGTTATTGAAAATAAAAGCGTAGATAAAAAGAGAGATAAAAGCAGTTACGAAATTGAGAAACAAAATGGATTTCGATATCGTGTTTCATTGTTTCGGGATTTGGTTTTGATATTGTGGACAGAGCCAACAGGCTTCAAATGACTGAAAGGCCATGGTCAGCAGGTTGCTAGCTCATCGCTTACAAGAAGAAACCCAAGCTTATTTAGCCTCTCCCTTAATCGTCTTTTACGACATCAATGGGAAAGATATGGATTGATCCTATTCCAAACAACTTGTTTTCTGTTATTTTTATTATGCACCCACATAAATAGCCCAGATAATTTACCTTTTTGATAGTGAAATAATTTTTAAGAGAGGTTTAGAATTTCTAAAGATTAGGTCTTACAAACAAACAATCCAAGTAACGAACTTGATTTGCCTTTTTATATTATTAGTAAAGATTTTTCAAGATGTCAAGTATAAAGATATAAGTTGTCATTTATTCCATAAACTAATTACTAACATTCATATGGTATTCTGTACATTGTTTTCACACTGCCCTGCGCTAGATGCGATGAGGGCGGCGCGACCAGCGGCGGGCGGCACTTAAGCGGCAATGGGTAAAATAAAGACGTCACAGAACAAGAATTCGGGCTTACCTTGAAATTGTCATGTATTTCCGACATTCTAACCGATTTACTTAAATTGATCATGATATAATAAAAAAATATTGGATAATAGGAAAACGAGATAAGTTAAATTTGATTATATCTTCACACACTCGCTTTGTTCTCTATCATGTCTATACTGATATTTAAATTAAAACTTAACATGTTTTTGTTAACCTTTTACAAGAGTCTTGTACCTTAGCCACTTTATACTAAACACAAAGTTTCAAACCTGCGTTCACTTTATTTGACGACGACGGCGAGAGGTGCCCGCGCAGGGTTATTGCATTCGGGCGCCTGTCACGGTTCCCACGCGCAACGGTATTTTAAATACCTATTTATCTATGTACGGCGACAGGACCGAGGCATTCTGCTAGTAGCCTCTTCTGGATGGGTCAAGGATCCGGTGACTGTGGATCCGCGCGAGCGCCCTGGCCTTGTGTTGGATCTTGGCATGTTACATTATTCAATTGTATGTAGCCGACGCACAAATAAATTAAGACGACCTTTGCGGCTTGTATATGTATGTAATTGACGGGAATACCTACGTTGTGAAGCTTGAGTGTGATTTTATTCTGCGATGGAAATCTTAATCTTAAATCTGAAAAAGGCACCCTATACTTAACTTGGAACTTGCTAAGACGTTGAAGTAAGTCTAAGAAAAATTATTTACGCCTACCTAATTTTCACGTAACAAAAGTAATTAAAGTGCAGAAATAAGTTGTTAGTTTCTTAGATAATCTTTCTTTGTTCATTATTTCCCTGCCACGTCCTTAGTTATTAATGCGTACGCCAATGTGCAATATATTACTAAAATGGAATCTTAAATAGGTACATACATTTAATTTTTTTACATAATTATATTTTGACAATAACAAAAATTTTCAACCATAAACTATTTTGTTTGTTTGTACATTTTTAATATCTTTATTGCACAAGAAATTACAGTTACAAGAAACAGTACATAGATAGAAAATGAATAAATCATTGCAATGGCGGACCTATCCCCTAAAGGGATCTCTTTCGGTCATCCGGTAAACAATAAAGGAACAATATATGGAACCGGAAATACGCCAGTTTCAAGCTTGCTGAGGTAGTTAGCATTAGGGAATTCTTTTTCTATTTCTGATTCTAAGTCTGGATTATTGTGAAGTTGACGTTTTTGAAGAAAATGCTGCAGTGCACTTTGTTACCTTCTACTGCACTGACGCCTAAGTATATTACTTAGGGCCGCTTCCATCAATGTTGAGAAACCAAAAGATATGACAATTAAAAAGTGATGTTGGAAATATTCCTTGTTAATCAATAAATTTGTGTGATTTTTATTTGTACGAATATATTCTATAGGTAATTCACAAAAAATGTCACACGATTTTATGTTGACGATTAGCAGATGTATGAACTTATCTACTTACATCCTACTACTATTATAAAGGCGAAAGTTTGTATGGATGTTTGTTACTCTTTCACGCAAAAACTACTGAACCGATTACCATGAAATTTGGTATGTAGGTAGCTGAAGACCCAGAATAACACATAGGCTACTTTTTATCCCAGAGTTCCCGCGGGATTGATAGGGTTTCCATGCGGACGAAGTCGCGGGCGGCCTCTAGTCCTATCCTACTACTATTATAAAGGCGAAAGTTTGTATGGATGTTTGTTACTCTTTCACGCAAAAACTACTAAACCGATTACCATGAAATTTGGTATGTAGGTAGCTGAAGACCCAGAATAACACATAGGCTACTTTTTATCCCAGAGTTCCCGCGGGATTGATAGGGTTTCCATGCGGACGAAGTCGCGGGCGGCTTCTAGTATGATTATAAAATAATCGGGTATTTGTTTCAGCCTATGTTTACGAAGCAAACCTTGAAACTTTTAATAAGAACTATTGATTCCATTTAATGTAGCAATAAAATAAATTTTATTGGAGACTACTAATCTAAGCTTGGTGATATCATAAGTATAATTAATAGTTTGTGCAACAGTAATATAATTCAAATCCTTTTTTTGGCACAGTCTTTAATTAAATTTGACCTTATGAACAAATTTTTGATTTTGTCCGCGACTTCACATGTGTATTATTTTCGTAGTACTTTTTCGGCAATTACTGGTCCTATTATAAGTGACAAATGCAAAGTATTACGAGTAGCTGTATAAATTTCAGTTTCAAATATTCCATAAAAAGATAATCAACGAAATACCAACTTACTTTGTTGAAAACTTGTGATTCTATGCCATAATATTTATTACATTACAGTAATTTTGTATATGGAATTATAACAGTAGGTAGCCTTACTGACTAGCCCACTGATAGCGGCGTACAGTTAATTTCCTATTGAAATCTTATCTTAAAGTGGATGGTACAGTACAGTCACAGAGCACAGCATCGTGGGAATACTGTGAGTGAACACGGATTACGCTGATGGTTATCACAATGAAAAATGAATTAATAATAACATCGATAGTGCCTGATCTAATCACTGTAAGCTTCGGAGAAAAGACATTGTAATGTTTATAATGTATAGTGGGATTACAAATGCTATAATAGTCTTGTAAATAACTCTCTATAGATATTAGATTATTTTTTTAATTATTAGAATTTTCTATCGAAATAGGGCATGACAAGAGACCTATCTGTATTAAATTTTCAGTTCTCCATAACTTTTGAATTCACAGCTTTAAATCGTTGTAAGACTCATTTAAGGGTATTTTTAAAACTCAACAAAATAATGGTACAGTTCAATTCTTTCTAATAAATTTTGATTGTAAGTACTCTAAATTTAACGACGATATTTATTATGTTATTTTCAGTCTGAAATTATTCTGCTGAATCTATAGTATCAATTGTGCTTCATGTACATATATTTTTTTGAAATAAAAAGTATTCGATTTTTATTTTAAACAAATAATTTGTTTCCATTAATACCTGTTCCAGTTTAATTATTCCTCTGATTGCTAATGAATGGACCTTTCAGCAGAAATCACAGTCCGCCACGTCAATTGTGCTGACGAATCAATCAATCAACAGTCAGACAGTTCAATACACGACGAGGTACATGATTCGCACCGCTTTAAATTCACATTATATTAGTATAGCGTAATAATTATTATTTATTTAATTAGCAGAATTCTATGATTAAAGTTTTGATTTTTAGACCTTACTTAAAGAAATTTTGATTTAATTATGACCTTTTCCGAAATTCATTTCACTCAAATTAATAACTATCATACTTTGATTAAACTTATATTACCTTTACTTACTTATATTACGTTCCTCTGTCTTCTGAAGTAGGGATGTGACATTGCTGATAAAAAATCGATTTTTATATAATCGATTTATTTTTTAAGTATGAAAAATCGATTAACAAATAATCGATTTTTCTTAAGAAAATAATCGATTTTATTATATTGATAGATTTTTCCTAATTTTTCAATTTATGTCAAAATAAACGCCATATAAATTATATCAATAGATTTATTCATTAAAAATAAACAATAGAAAAAGTAAGTTCTTATATAATCAACACAAATTAAAGTTTTTAACAATCAAGTTTGAAAAATGAAGTTTCAGCAACGAATAATGAATAAAATATCAACCGAATGTCGGTAAAATACTGTTCATCGACTAATTCCATCTAGTGAATGTTTGATTAAATAAATAAATAAATATAAATGTATACGAGACAAATTACACAGATTGAGTTTGCCTCAAAGTAAGTTCGAGACTTGTGTTACGAGATGCTAACTCAACGATACTATAATTTTTTAATAAATACTTATATATATAAACATCCAAGACCCAAGCCAATCAGAAAAAGTTCTTTTCTCATCATGCCCTGACCGGGATTCGAACCCGGGACCTCAGGTGTCACAGACAAGCGTACTACCGCTGCGCCGCAGAGGCCGTCTATAAAATAAATTAATCATCTAAACTGTTTTAAGAGCACAGAAAGAATGCACAGATGGCGTTAATGTAATATTATGGAGCTATGATAGTATTCTTTGGCAGTTCGCGTTCCGGGCTCCAAGCCAGAAGACAAAAACGTAATGTCGGAGTGCATTTATTGTATGATTATAAAAATCGATTTTTAATCGATTATTAATTTTAAAAAAATTACGTAAAAAAATCGATTTTTGCTTAAAAAAAATCGATTTTTAATCGATTTTTTCCATAATCGATTTTTTTTCACATTCCTATTCTGAAGCATACCTATTGTAGACATAATTATCCTACTAATATTATAAATGCAAAAGTTCGTGAGTATGTCAGTATGGATGTTTGTTACTCTTTCACACAAAAACTTCTGAACCGATTACAGTGAAATTTGTATGTAGGTAACTGAAGACCCAGAATAACATATAGGCTACTTTTTATCCCGGAGTTCCCGCGGGATTGATTCCACGCGGATGAAGTTGCGGGCGACCTCTAGCAAGGAAATAATATCAGAAAGGATAATATTTTAAAAAATTAAATTCGTTTATGATTTGTAATGTAATGAAATACGACTACCATAGTATTTTCCGGTTTACTCGTAATTTGCAAGTAAGTAAGTATCAATAAAATTTCGGTTTTATGAAACAATATCAATGTGGACACAAAAATCAATTCGCGAGAAAATTATGTGCATTCAACCGACCGCCCAAGATATTGTTAAACCTCGATTTTACGACAGGTTGTCTAATAAAAAAATCGATTATTAGTCAATATATATATTTGCGTGTACAATTTGCCCTTTTTCAAATTAAAGAATATTGTTAAAATTGTAATAAATGTTGTGTTCAATTTAATATACAACATACCCGTAATCAAAGAAAATGAAGTTCCAAATTACGATAGTACTTGTATTTAATGGATTTTTATTAAATATACTTTAAGACTCTGAAGTGTCACAGTATATTTATAGTAAATAGTGTAGTTTAGGTCACGGACAAAGATAAATGCGGAAGAAATTTCACTTAAGTTCATTGTCGCGGATATGAGCTGTGCAACGAGTTAATATGCACGCAGGCGCGAAATATAGTGCATCCGCACGGCCTCGCGCGAAATAAATGCCGTAATTAAGTAAAATTATTATAATTCTCTTTTGGAATTAAATGGACATCACGGTATCGCGTCTTTAAATAATAGTAAATTTATTTTATACTTACTAGGTATATCAATTGACGGCAATAAAAGTTTGCTTTTCGTTTTAACCTGCCCACCTTGATGTTGGAGTTATTTCTTTTTTTATATTTTAAGTACTGACGAAGTTATGCATCCAAAAGAAGAGGAACACAATTCTTGGATCGAATTATCTTTACAATTATAAAATAGTGAATAAAGGATTGCTTATATATTTTTTAAATTGAAATCAGGCTTTATTTAAGCCAGCAAGTTATATTTTATCCGACATTTTTGGTTCATGGAAAATAAATGATCGCATTCTTTATCAAAATTTTAAGTACGGTCACTATCATTTATTGATAAAAATATTTTACGCATTTTATTATTAAGTAAAGAATAAAATTGCTATAAATACAAAATTAAGTGTCGTAAAAACGATGCAGATTGCTTAAATTTCAACTCATAAAATTAATAAAATATAAATGGTCCTATTTTCTCATTACACACACGTGTGTTCTTTTTAAGATAAAGCTTTTTTTAATAAAACATTGTGAATGGTTTAAGGAACCAAGGAAGAGAGATATGTAAGACATTAAAAATATACCGTATTAGTTATTCGAATGGGGGAAAAATTGTGGATTTAACTGTATGTAAATAAAGTTATAATTTTTCAAAAGTTCTCTTCATCTGTGTTCAGGCTTTGAGAAAAAACCTACTACTATAATAATGTATGTTATATCTATAAAATTGTTATTTATAGTACAGCAAGTATGTTTATTATACGTTATTTATTATCAATTTATCACCCACAGAAAGGTTCTCTGCTTAACCCAATGGTATATAATGCTATTAGCATTAAGTCCACCTATTTTAATTACAAATTGTAAATGTTACAATAAAGAATAAATAAATACGCTCTGGTTGATCAGACACATAGCTGGAAGACATTTATTTCAACTTTGATAAAAGCAATAGAAACAAAATAAGAAGTAAATAATTATAACGATTATTATATATTAATAACTAATTCTAAATTAAAAAATATACGAATACACATCACATTCATGCACAATCACTCCAAATATATCCTGAATCGTCCATTTGCGTCTCTTGAATAGGACATGCGAAATTAAGAGCAAAAGCGCCAATTGTATTTGTTATCAGTCCATTATGGCAAACAAATGACACGGCTTAAAGCCTTTTAAGCGGGCGAGAGTCGTGAGTCGTCGTCGAGTAATTAACCGGGCCGTTGATTGTGTGCAATGACCGAGGTTGCCACGCAGACGTGCACTTAGATTATCCGTGGCACTAGCACTGCTGCTCCAGACTGCTCAACTATTTACTTATCTATGGTTTTATTCAATAATACACACTTAAAGATATGATGACTTTTTCTCTAACGGGGCTATAAAATCGTCCTCAAATATGAAAACTTCTTTGCCACTCCACTTCTTCTTTATGCTTTATTCTTGCAGATGTTCATACAACATAATACCTATCATCTAATTTCTTTTTTAAGCCTGGAATCGAAAGATCTCCTTTTATGTGTTCCGTATCTAAAAGGTAAAAACAGGACCCTATTACTAAGCCTCAGCTGTCTGTCTGTCCGTCTGTCTATCACCATATATATATAAACCGTGATAGAAAGAAAGCTGAATTTTTTTCAAATAATATACCTACCTATATTCGTTGCCGCTATAACAACAAATACTACCTACTAACAGTAACAAAAAATTAAATATTAAGGGTCCTCATACAAAAAACGTACATACATACATATGGTCACGTCTATATCCCCTGCGGGGTAGACAGAGCCAATAGTCTTGAAAAGACTGAATGGCCACGTTCAGCAATTTGACTTAATGATAGAATTGAGATTCAAATAGTGACTGCTTGCTAGCCCATCGCCTAAAAAAGAATCCCAAGTTTGTAAGCCTATCCCTTAGTCACCTTTTTACGACATCCATAGGAAAGAGATGGAGTGATCCTATTCTTTTTTGTATTGGTGCCGGGAACCACACGGCAAAAAACGTGTTTATTCGTATTTTTAGCTTAATATTAACCGTAACAGGTACACACTTAAAAATTTTAGAGAATATTTACTTGTATATTATCTTTGAAATTAAATAATTAGATAACAATTAAATAATTATTAAAATGGGCTCCATACAAGAATGATTCTAAATAACAAAAACATGAATATAAAATATTAATACATGTATTTTAGCAACAAACGTGATGATGGTACGTAAAGAACCCTTCGTGCGTGAGCCATTTTAAATTCAATATGCAACATTTATTCTCTTTCAATACTTAGCCAAAAATGCCATCGGTGGCATGACAAATTGCGCGATAAGTGCATGAAGACATATCGGAGCACGAATTTGTCGCCGCCGCGAACACAAGGCTCGCCGGATGCACTTTCTTTTCAGCTTACTCACATATTATGCAATGGCTTTTAAATATTTTTAGTGAATCATTATGTCAACATGTTTCATGTTTTTCTAATTAAGTATAATCATGTATTTTTAATGTTATACCTATGTAAGCTTCATTTAACTACATAATATTTTCTGGACATAAACGTACCTATAGTTAATAAAAGATTTTATGATTTATTAAATTAAGCTTTGCTAATAAGAGAGACTACATCAGAGTAGCAAATTAGATAAATTGTAAATATTTACTTATAGAAACTAGGTACTGTTGTGAATGTATGCATCGATGATATAATTATTATCATCATTATATGACTTATGCAAATATAAAGCCTCTTTCTCATATACATACTTATATAAATTTAAACTTTGTTAGTCAATCAAGTATTATTTATTTATAACTGAATTGTTCTCCAAACCAAATAATAATACGATTTTTTAGTAGCTAATGACGGCGTCATTGCCCATAGCCGTACTTGAATAAACGATTAAAAGGTCGTAAATTTAATTCGTTAGGTCTTGCCTAGATAAATAGATACCTTATAATGATTAAAAGCTTCAAGTTGATGTTTATGTTAAGCATAAAAGTTATATTTGCTAAGTCATAATTATATTTAAGTATGATTTGTGTTGAAATATTAAAAGATGGTTAAAAGACTTTACCTAGCAGTTTTCAACTTTGTAAAATATTTTTCATATCCATAAATATGCGAAATGTATAAAAAAATTATAATTATGTGTGAAGGTGTTAACAATGATATAATTGATTAATATCAAAACTTTATGATATTGAATTTTACAAAATTGTCCAGCATGGGGTAAATTTATCTAATTCATTGAAATTACAAGTCATGGAAGTGCACGCTAAATTAGTTTACGACGGCTTGTTCGCGTGCTCTTCCATTGAATATCACCATTAATCGGAAGTTAATTTTATCTCGGGGCACGTCTGCAGATTTGCCTAATGCCCAGCACGAGGGCTGGAGCCGCGGACGTGATGCGATGAACGTGTGCGATACCATTCATTAGGGCGCTGCGGTGCGCTCACGCGTCAAATTAACAGGGGCTTAATTAGCGGGTTAGTCAGTCTGGCTCTACTCTTAATGTCGTTCCAATAAATAAGGCTAAGGAAATAAGGACATACAAGAACTTCAACAACCAATGATTGTCTTTTGACTTTTGTATGCAGTTTCCCTAACCACAATTCTTATTTTGAGGAAAAAATTGGTGACGAAGGTAAGACGGGAATCGCTTCGTGTACAACAAATATATTTTAGGCAAATATACCTATATTTGTATTCATTAAATATCATATATATAATCTGACTCATCTACAAATATTTACCACTAAAACTTCTAGATAACAGAAAACATCACTCGGTAGGACATGCATTTTTATCAATGCCAACAAACTCAGCTCACAGATTGTATTGTTCTACATATATAGGTATATCCCTTGCGGGGTAGACGGAGCCAATAATCCCAGAAAAGCCATATGTATTCTGTTCATCATATTGTACAATCAAACAATTTTCATTTATTTTCTAGATATTATGTTACTTGTGTTTGTGTAATGGACACTACTTATTAACACATAAACTTATTGCCCACCTGCAGAACAAAAAATAACCAAGTCAACATTCAGAAATGGTAGCTGAAAACTATCTTGCAGCTTGCACGCACGCCTCCTCTTCATCTATATTACTTCCGTTTGCAAGCAGTATTATAATTATTACTTGTCAAAATTCTTGGAAATTTTAGTTAATTTTCATCATCAATGAATTTCTTAAGTTAAGATTAGAGTAATAAAACCTATTTACAAAATAGTCTCTTAACTCTTAGCTTTTTTTACTATTTTAAGACTGACAAGCAGAATGAAAAATATTTTATAAAGCAAATTTGGCAAATGGCTCATTGAATAAAATTATATTAAAACTCAGATTATTACATAAGTCTTCCTAACTGTATTTTTATATTAGCGCTTTTTTGTCAACCATTTCATGTAAAATACCTAGTTGAAAAATAATGACGATAATATGGAAAATTATATGATTTTTTTATATGTGTAGTCGGTTGCTTTACGGATTTTTATACATCCTTACTTAAATCAACATATTATGCAATATTAAACCGTTAGTAGCTATATAAAAGTGCCATGCACAGTTATATGTGTCGGAGAAGACTAAAGACATTCCTTTATTTTTTACAAATTTATTCATATACTTCATAAATAACTATGGGTTTAAAAAAATGCATTACTTACTGCGTTTAATTAAGGACAATGCAGGATCAGCTGCCTGGACCGTTAGCTGCAGCACGCGATCAAGTGGCACGTGGCTGAACTGGTGTAGTGAGCAAAGGAGAAGGGCTCAAGACAATTGTTGTTTGGTCTAGGACATGCTTCATACAATTCCAATTATTTTCCTGACACATTTGCAACGCCTCATCGAATGCAAGCTGACAGCATCTTGTCGATACGAAAAACTAGTTCGGCTACCACGCATGTTTTACAGACTACATACTATTTACAGATGTTAATTGATGTTATTAGCGTAATAATAGTGTGTTCGTGTATTAATAATGCCCCTCTCTGATGTAACTGATGTATCAATGTTTTCCAAATTATAAACAGATCCTAATAAAGATGTCCTTAATAAGGATATCAGGTACCTAGGCATGTAATGTTTAATTATACTATTGTAAATAGCATTGAATTTATATTTTAAATTTCGACATACAAGACAATCTATAATATTTTATAAATTTAAAAGTGATCTAAAAATGTATAAGTTGCAGAAATTTAGTCAAAAATCACTCTCTATTAAAATTTTTTTTAGCGGACTCTTCTTCATTCACTACTTAAATATTTAACACATTATTCATAATATTGTGTTAAATATTTAAGTAGTGAATGAAGAAGTATTTCTTATATCCCTTCATGCGTATAAAGTTAACTTTTTCTTCAATTCATCACAAATTTAACATTACCTGGCTGGTAAACGGGCGCTTCACTTCAAAATCCACATTTTATTATATCCGGAGCACCTAATGTAGCAAAAAATAAACATATTTTTATGAAGAAAAAAAAAACACATTCTAGCTAATGCAATGTAAATGAAAAGTTGAAAATAAAACCATTATAATTGCAAAGTTGGAACTTAAAAAATACCGTAAGCTGGAAGCCGTTTCAGATATAAGGCTTATAACATTATACATTAGTTCGTAGTTTCACGTGTCTAATTAATTGGAGTCACAGCAAAAACTGTTGATAATAATACATCTAGAAATATGTACATGATGGAACAATTAGCGTAATTACAAGAACGGTTTTCAAGAGCAGGTGCAGTAACAAGGACCACTCATAATTCCTAGTAACGGAATTGGCTTAGGGCGATACTAGGGAAACGTGCTAGTAGGCTGCAAAATTACTGGTTCACTATAATCGATTCTTGTATTCTAAGCACCTTTACTAGACCATTTTATCAGAAAAATTATACCTTCTACCTATTACAGATAGCACGTGAGAAGATATAATTGTAAGTTTTGTAATTGAAAATTAACTGTAAACTAAATACTATGTAGGTATCTTATCTGCCAAGAATAAAATAAATAATAATGAATAGTTGTAAATAAAAAGTGTATTTTCATTATTTTACTTTTCATTATTTGCACTTTATTGTAGTTTAATTATTTTAATAAGAAAGTAGCGCCAATGCTTTAAAAGTAAGAAGTAAAAGTTTTGTAAATGAAAAGAGCCCATGTGAGAGCAAAGACTGTGAATATTCTATATGTTGAAAATTTGATTTAATCGGTCATGATGAGGTCAATAGTAGGTATATATTACCTACCCTAAACCAACGAGCTTACATAAAGTCTGGATGCAGAAATAGTGGTAAGTAACAACATTTTTTCTATTTAACTAAGTTCGAGAACCCCAATTCGTTGCACTGAGAAAACGATGATCAGTTTATGGTGTTCTGGAAGATTTCGGTCCGAAGTCCGAACTCGTGATTCTAAGTTAGTGCACTGTTGGCAAAATCTCGCGGCACATAAATTTACCAGGTTCCGTTGTGAAAGCCAATATTCTTTGTGGCGCTGAGCGAGGTCTATTTCTAACATTAAATAAATTACACCGATATTACAAGAACGAATCGGCAGAACTTGTTTTAGCCGGACGTGTCTGGGCTAGACGTTGCATCGCAAACATCATTTTTTAGCTGCCTATTTTATGACTATGAAGTCTATTTAGATTTTATTAAATTTTTATTACGATCTCTGCAGAAGTCTCTGACATTGGTTGTTTATTAACCGACGTCAATGTCAACGAAGTCAGGATATATTTGGAATTTACAATAACATTACTATATGTAGAAAAAATATTCAAATGTTGCCATGTTCAATCGGTATATTTTTTAGGTCTGTGAATACGTCTTAATACATTTATACCTACGCTAAAATGTATTAGTGTCAGCAATCATATCCCTCAGTCGATATAAGTTACCTTAACTACTGCAATAGATTTTAAAAATATTTTGATTGCTTATTCGTTCTAAGATTATGGCACGCTTCTGTGCATTACTTACATTGCGAGTCTATCTGGTATCTGTACACAGCTTTATTACAAACCGAATCGAATTACTGTGTTCCGCAACATCTAGCTTCACAAACTTCGCATCGTTGATTTCTCTCGGCTATTAGTTAACTCAGGTATTCCTCTTTCAACCCACGTAGTGGCTTGCTCTAGGAATGTTCCCAAAGGCTGCGTTCCCAACGAATTTATAACTCAATTGATGAATAATATGCGTTTATTTCGCGCATTAGCGCAAACTGTGCGCTTCCAATTATTTACGACAAGCCGCGAGCTAGCCCTTTCACAACACTTTATGAACGATCGTCATTATAAAGGCATTGCTCAGTTTTACGCCTTTGCAAATTTACCTATTTGGAATTAATTGGAAATAACACTGTTGGTATACTATCGATGCGTTATTTTCTGCTGATATTTGACTATGAGTGTAACTAGTTTGCAAAGGCGTAAAACTGAGCTATGAATAAAAGCGTTGCTAAGATTTTTAACTATGAGAAGAGTGGCGATATAAATTTCGTTTGTTATAACTAGAGGTATAGGTAATCAAAGAGGCAGTTTTAAATCTCTTTTTCTCCTCACTTAGCATTTCATACGACAAAGGAACAGCAGCAGCAACAACATTTACGTTTATTTTAATAACTTATTAAAAAAAATTATATCTAATTTAAATTGTTTATCCATGTCTGGTTCTGACACAATTGATTAAAATAATACTTTTATGAAAATTTGTTCACCGGTGTACCAACTAACCACTATCGGAAGTAAACACAAATTTGAAATTAAAGAGAAAACTCAATTTACCTACGTCCACGTTTACATAAATAAACTTAATAAAAATATATATTAATTTATTAGCCTAATAATACGTAACATCGCATATTGTGGTTTGTCTGGACGCTGCACATTTGCACTTAAAGCTAAACATTATCAATGTTATAACAAATAATAAAGAAACCAATAAAAAATATTTTATTTAATTTCTTATCCTCGCATATCTTTAGTGGAAACCCCACATATTTCTACGGCAAAACAACATATGCTTGTACGACATATATTCATAGCCCAGCTCTGATGAAATTTAAGAGCTTTCTGAAAGCTAATTCCTTGATTTACCTATTAGATAGAAGATTTGCATTACAGATTTTGAATGGATGTTATCTAATTTTTAAAATTACCTAAATAAGCAATCAATATGAACAAAAGCTAATTAGTATATTAATGTAATAGAGTTAGCATTAATCATACTCGCATACATTTTGTGACAATTTGACTGATGTCTAATCACAAACAAACAACAAAGCTCATCATTGAAGCTCTCAGCCGACGATAGCGCAATTCGTGCCAATGCTAATGAGAACGCCAATCCCGCCTCTCGTAAACCCATCAATTTCAAACTACGCGGCGTAAATCTCAAAGCGACATTATTACCTTATTATCGTATCTGTAGGTAATACCTTTCTGGATATTAAAGTTTTGTATTGGAAAGCAGTGGTGGAAGGTGAGTGATATTTTGAAATGCATACATACATGTAGTCACGTCTACATCTCCTGCGAGCTAGATAGTCAACAGTCTTGAAAATACTGCAAGGCCACGTGTAGCTGTATGTATTTTATTTTAAAACTAGCTGTGCCCGTAACTTCGTCCGCGTGGAATAGTTATTTTGGGCATCATTGAAGCCCTCAAGGATGAATAATTTTCCCCGTTTTTTCACATATTCCATTATTTCTTTGCTCCTTATAGTTGTAGCATGATGTTATATAGCTTAAAGCCTTCCTCGATAAATGGTCCATTCAACGTAAATATAATTTTTCAATTCGAACCAGTAATTTTTGAGATTAGCGCGTTCAAACAAACAAACAATGTTGGTGCTATGTGGGGAATCGATCCCGCGAGATCGCTATCAGAGACTAGTAAAGAGAACGTTTTAGGTACTGGCACATATTTGCCATCATACCTTACTTATTTTGCTATGGTAAGTATAAGATAGTATAAAGATCTTTTATATCCTCGCAGTTGATTACAAAGAAAGAACGATTCTTATACAATTTCCCAAAAGACTGATGGTGATTCAAAGATATGTGACGGGTCATCTTTAGAAATCTTAGGTCGTAACCGTCATAAATACTTGCAACTGGCATTCATCAATTACTGTTGAATTAATTTAATAATCCTTCGCCACAAATTTATTCGCAATTTTGCTGTAATAAATCGCTCGTAGTGATCAACATAAATCTTTTTGTGAACGGTACACAGGTACACCGCATCGTTTCTACCCTTTACGTATGAAACCTGACGCATTAGCAAAACGTAGTTAGATAGGTTTTATTAGATTTGTATTGATTTGTTGAATATTTATTATGCCTTCGTAGTTGATCCCCGATTCTTTTTGTAACAATTTTATTTTTTAAATTGTTTACATCGTTTCCCAAAAAAATCCTATTATACGACTTCCGGGACTTAGCTTAAAGTAGGTACCTACCTAAACAATTTGTTTTTTGGAATACACATTTTTAGAAAAAAAAGTAAGACAGAATGTTGAAGTTTACCATTCTAACAAACATATTATCGATTATTACTTTATGATCATGGGAAAGTATTGTCTAACAGTGTACACCTGCTGAGTTTTCATGTAATAAACCACAGAATCAATGGCGATAATTGTTAGCGGAACGGACGCTGGTAAACCGAGCTCACGCTCCACTCAGCACATACATGAAGTACTCTGTGTATAGAAATAAATCTTCTATGACTATAATTTTAATGTTATTATTTGTTGGACTGTAATTATGCATATCCCTTCGAAATTTTTTTGTTCTGCTTTTAAATATTTGTACATAATATGGTCATTACAATACTGAACATTTATTACTCGTACGTCCAATATTTTTTTTTTCTATACAATAACTGACAAGGAATCAAAGATTAGCGAAAAGATAGGTAGATAGATATAGGTAATAACACTCTTTACTTTCGCACATAAGTGCAGGCTTAATAAACATGACTATTTTAAAAGTTATATTGGTTTGCTTACAGTAAAATTATATATACTTAAAAGTTTTAACAGATTTTAATCTTCGTTACTGTATTTCTGCGTATGCTGTAGTTTGTAATACACGTGTTTATAAGCATTAAAATAATTGGCCAGTGGTTTTATTTGGAGTTAATTATGATAATTTGAGAGAATGAGGGCTCTCTGTGGCCACGTGACGCTACAATGCTTCCGGCTAATTTGTGATGTCCTGTATAGGGTACGATTATGATTGAGGTGTTTTTATATATAATTTCCTAAATTTTTGCATTGTATTAAAATACAAAAATTCAAGCAAAAGTAATTATAATTAATCAAGCAATAGTAATTAGAATTTTAAAAAAGGCATAAATCTGGTATACTTACATAGTGATTTTATTTCTAATCAAGTTTATGGCATGACATCATAGTCAGAAGTAATTTAGAGAAAATAATCTGCATAGCATGTTTGCCAATAGCAATGGGGCCCGGTATAAGTAACCAAGTAGTGCATTTTATCAGCGTATAAACACTTTATTGAGCACTACTTGTCTTTCGAAGTAACCTATTTACAACTTAAAATTTCATATTTTCTCGTGTTACAATGTTCATTCCTGTACTCCTCCTTAACGGCTTGACCGATTCTCATGAAATTTTGTGAGCATATTGAGTAGGTCTGTGAATCGGCCAACATCTGTTTTTCATGCCCCTTAGTGATAAGGGTTGTCCACCCTTTACATTTTTTTAACTAGAAATTACTTAAAAAATATTTATCTGGCAAAACGACGTTAGCCAGGACAGCTAGTTATTAGTAGTTTACTAGCGGTCAACCACGGGTGATACATACATAGCCTATAACATCTGCAACCGAAAGTAACCAACTTGCAAATATTGCAAGATAATTTTATATCAATTAAATAAGCAATATGCATAATGTCAGATTATGATACAACAAGGTCTCTGATACAGTGTCTCGTTTACGCAACAGTCGTTTAATCATCATTTCGGTAATTTATCATCGGGCAAGCGACGTGTTTTATCCGATGCCGCAGATGAATTTAATTTAGTTTTAACGGCGTCAGTATTCAAATTTATGTAATCAATCAGCAGATTGTTATGAAAGTGTGCAATACTAGACGATTACTCGGCCAAATTTGCATCATCATCGCAGACAAGCTAAGCGCGTGCTAATCCCATGCAAACTAGTATAGTTAAAATAAAATTAACAACATAAAATGTTAACAAACTAGACGGTAAAATTGCAAAATATCGTAAGTGGAAGATCTACAGCAATATTTTAAACTTGCTGTATCTATTTTATAATATACTACTAGATTTTGCTTCCCCGAAAGATTCCAACCCTAATAATGTGTATTCCAAATTTCCTGAAAATTGATCAAAGATAAAATGTGGAGCTGAACGTGTTCGTCTTGCTGTAGTTTAGTAAATTTTGATGTGTAGAATATAAAAATAGCACAAGTATAGTTAAAACGTGAATTTTGGTAAAGAAGCATGCATTCAAAATTATTTATTTTTATGAAGTTCATGTAGGAAGATGCTTAAAGTTTCTAAGGGAACTTAGTTCATATCAGTCCATTATTAGGATAGGAAACAATCTCTGTCACTTTTGAAACAATGAATTTAAAACAGTGTATATAACTTTACATAAGCTAAAGCTATTGCCTACTGAAGTGCGAATTCAATACAGTGACGAATCTGACATTTGATTGTTCGAGAAAAGCAGAACGATATCTATGGTTTACTCGCCTGAAGGGCCAATGTTGGTATGGTTCGGTACACGGACCCACGTGATTAACCGCTCGTACGATATGATACATGAATTATTGTTAGTTATTACTCGTAGGCACTTCAGGCGTATGGCGAAATAGACTGCAGAACTGTTAAGTTTGTTTGAATAAATTATAATGTAACCAAAGGTGTCGCTGACAATGCGTTTCAGTGAGATTGAAGGAAAATCCTGAGTAAATTCTTGATTTATGATATACATTCATATTATTTATTTTTAATTAAATATTGTTAGTTTGAACACGAAACTCGAACTTTGAAATAGCCTTGATCATAAATTTTTAATATACATTCAGTCAGAAAAGTATCGGGAATAGATTATTTATTTATGGTTCCAAATTCAAATTTTTGTTTTTTTTGTTGTTGTTAGATTGGCACAACTGTTTTCCATTTTGGCGCGGAGTTTGAGTTGCATCTGTTGTTTACATTAAATACAGTGCTATTTTTAGTTATATCATATCTAGTGTGTATTGCTAATTTCATAATGGATAAAAACATCGAACAAAGAGTTTGTCTTAAATTTTGCATTGCCAATGGAATATCGTGTTCGGAGTCACTGAAAATGTTACAGAAGGCTTACGGTGAATCGACTTTATCAAAAACTCGTGCTTATGAGTGGTACAAAGCGTTCAAAAGCGGTCGAGATGTGATGGAAGATTTGCCTCGCTCTGGTAGGCCATCAACGTCTGCAACTGAAGTTAACATCGCAAAAGTGAAGGAAATAGTGACTGAAAATCCTCATTCAACTTTGAGAGAGATAGCCACTGAACTTTCTGTATCTCACGAGTCGATCCGTACCATTTTAACTAATAATTTGGGTATGAAACATGTTGCCGCTCGGCTAGTCCCAAAAGACCTGAATTTTTTTCAAAAACTCAATCGCATGAGAGTCGCTGAGGACATGCTAGAACGAGTCAATTCCGACGCAACATTCATGAAACGCATTGTTACTGGTGACGAGACGTGGGTTTACGAGTTTGACATGCAAACTAGTCAACAAGCTTCGGAGTGGCGCCTTCCAACTGAACCGAAACCGAAAAAACCACGCCAAAGTCGTTCAAAAGTCAAACTCATGTTGACTGTTTTCTTTGACTATCGCGGTGTTGTGCACTCGGAATTCTTGCCGGAAGGTCAAACGGTAAATAAGGAATATTATTTGAGTGTTATGCGGCGTTTAAGAGAGCAAATCCGACGAAAAAGGCCAGATTTGTGGAAAGAAAATTCTTGGATTTTGCACCATGATAATGCCTTCAAACAAAACCTTCCTTCGCACAAGGCCATCATTGTGAACGAATTTTTAACCAAACACTCAACAAATACCATCGAGCAACCACCATATTCACCAGATATGGCTCCAGCCGACTTTTTTCTTTTTCCTTAACTCAAATTACCACTTCGTGGCACCCGTTTTCAATCGGTAGAAGACATAAAAGAGAATTCGCGGCGAGAACTGACCTCAATTCCGGAAACAGCGTTTAAAAAATGTTTTGATGATTGGATTATTCGTTGGCGTAAGTGTATCGTTTCTAAAGGAGCATATTTTGAAGGTGATAAAATAAATTTGGATGAATAACAAACAGTTTGTGTATTATTGATCTTTTCCTGCTACTTTCTTGACAGAGTAGTACATATATAGGGTATCACTATTAAACTACAGACTTTGATTTTTTTGAAAGACAAGGAATGTATTGAAACTTTAATGTTGTTAACAATAATTTTCAGAGAAACCTAACTCCGTCTCATTTTTCGTTGATCTTCAACTATTTAACTGTTGCGGTATGAATAATATTACAATCAATATTTTTGAAGTTGTTATTATAAGCATATACAGTATTGTATTCGTATAGTGCAAGCTCATTATGCGTTTTACGACTCGCATTAACTTAGCAATTTAACAATAGTTATAAATTTTAATATTGTTATAGAGATATAAACAATATCGTTTTCGAATTCGAATATATAATAAAGATAAGTTGCTCTGTTGTGTAAGAAATGATATTTATATCAAAAATATCATAGAACAGAGTAGAATATCCATCCCAGAAACTCATAAAAGTGTCAATTTACTTTCCTTATTATCATGTTGTACAGGTATAAATTTACCGAATTGCTTTTACACCATTAAAATAAAAATAGTAGAGTTACTTTGCATGACTTGACTTGAACGTTTAAAAATGGTTTTTTATTGATTACCTATCAATGCATGACATACTAATTTCAAGGTATGCTAAAACGAAAGAAATAAATAATGATAAATATGTACACGACAAATAACACAAATTTAGTTAGACCCAAAGGTCAACTTGTGTGAGATACTAATTAAATGATATTTATAAACATTCAAGACCCAGGCTAATCAGAAAAACTTCGATTTCCATCATGACTTCACTGAGGAACCTATGTTTAACTAAGTACATCATATATTTCTGCTTTTTTGTTTCACTATAAAACCCACTAAAGAGATTGATATAGACATTTTATTTATATTGTGTATAGCACATTATCATCGCGTTCGACCAACTAATAAGGAAAACTTCAAAAATTTCGTAATTATTTTCCCATGGCCAAGTCCCATTTCTCCGAACAAGAAGTTAATATAGACAGTTATCTCAATAAATGAGGCATTATTCGGCGTGTCTAGTTCGTTTAGTCGCAGCTGATCTATTACATATTGTCCTACGCATCAACCATTCATTCGCAATCTTATCTGGCCATCGTGAGAGCAGCCCTCGATATTTATACTAGGTATAGAACAAATTATAAGCACGCTAAACCAGTGTGCGACGAAAAGTAAACCTATTTTTTATATTATTACATGTAATTTACATTCTCGTAACATTAATTAAATTTCGTCATCTAAGGAAATTATCGACCTTCGATTGATCTGCTTGAGCGCAAAAACGAATATCTGCATAATATAATATAATCGACTTAAAATACTTTTATTTCCAAGGACAGTAACAAAAAGTTTCGCCATTACCGTTTTTTTACACGCACGCTATTAAATCAATATAAGATTACCAACGGCGGTATACGGTATGCGAGCACACATTTCGTGCGTATAAATCATACGGAATGATCTGTGAAGTTAGTTGTTGTGGCAGAGACAGCAGCGCGGGCGCAGCCGCCGGTAGCCGTGAGAACTGAGTAATTGATCTCACTAATCTCATCTGCGTCACTTCTCGATAATACTCGTCTAGACCAACCACTTAAAAATGATCTAGATATCTATAAATAAGTAGGTATTATCTAATAACTGTATTTTAATAAATCATTTTTAAATGCCTAAAAGTTTTGTATAAAGGTATTCAGATTATGTTTAGTGATATTGTTGTAAAAAGTTTGCAAAGGGAAAGATTTCAAAAAAGAAATATTAATTTTCTGAGAACAAAACGTGCTGGCTAATGTGAATTAATAAAAAGAAATTTGCCCGGAAAAGCAAGAACATATATTTCATAAGTATTGTCATTATTCATATATGTTAGAACTCTCTATTACAATTTGAAAGCAAAAATACTTTTTTATAATATTTGATTAAATATAAGAAAGCGAAAAATTGACGTAGATGCGATCTACATGATACATTAGATAAAATATCAATAACTCACAGATGTTTAGAGGACACAAATTGCTTACTACGCAACATTTTAGTTTTATAACCATAGTTTTGCATAAATTTCAATACATTGTGAAATAAGAACATCAATTTGATACCGGTCATTTATAAACAAGATCTGGTACTTGAGATATGGAACAGTTTCGTAATTCTGCATTTTGAATGCACTTGACAGCGGTAGGTAGGTACCTTATTGGTATATATTAGTTAATGTAAATAGCAAACAATTGCAAGTTCCAAGATATAAGCCTTCAATTACAGCCAATAAAATAAAAAAAATCCTGATTAGGCTTCTTTGTTGTCGTGTTTACTAACCACGACTGAAAGACAAAGTTTTTTTATTTTTTCGCCAAACCAAAAAGAATATACTTACTTAAAAAGTAGATTAAAAATACCAAAAGCTAAATTATTTATGTAATTGATCATATAAATAGTTAATGATTGCATTACTAATTGCATAAAGTCAAAACATCGAAAAAATTTACCTACTTAACGCACTACACCAGGACCCAGGGATGCTCATTTCGACCATAATCTGGGGGGATTGGGTAAGTTAGTTTTTTCTACCCAAAGCGACCTCCGTCTGACCCTTTGCAGAGGAACCTATCCCTTATCATGGTAACACATTCAGTTGCCTGGATGTGAACGATGTTTTTTCACACCGTAATCTCATTTACTTATAAGTAATCAAGCCAATGTGTTCGAGCACTTGTTGAAAAATAGTTATATGAACTCTGATGAATTGAAACTGCACTTTGATTTGAACTTAAAAACATGCAATTTAATAAAAAATAATACTTATGCTAAAACATCAAATCGGACTCAACTATTTTCTTAATGGAATTCCAAGTAAACTCAAAAATTTTCTTTTTATTTTTTTGTATGTGGCCAGTTGCAACCTGGTAAACGAAGTAAAGAGTTTTAACCAATACTCATTTTGAATTATACTAAACACAATGTCAACTCTGAAAAGAGTCGTTGGTCGTTGCCGAGGTAGAATTAAAACATGTACTTCTTTGTACATGACGCTTATTTTTCGGACACTGCCGTTTTCAACAAAAACCGCTCGAATATTTGTGCGAATGATAATAAATTAATAGAGGGCGTATTGATGTTAAATTACACACGGAAGTGCCCGACCGCAAGCCCGGCGATTCTAAAAAGCCAAAATGACCACACAGACAGGATACGGCGACTGCGCTGACCTTGTTGCGTTAATGCAGGCTAATTTCACCGCCATGAATGCGCACCAAAAAACTGGCACGTCAGTGCAGATTAAACAAAGAACAGATAAGAATAAGTACGCCTTAATTATGCAAGTACATAAGTGAAATAAACATAATAAACCTAATATATACGTGTAAATACCTATAATGAATCTCAATAGAATAACAGCGTACTTAATTGCCATGATCTCTTAAATAAGTTGAAATGAAAAAATATAGGCATCATTTAGGCAAACCATGAAAGCCAAAATTACATCAAATTATGTGTGAACACTATAAAGAGAACATTGTAGATTACATAAATCGCCAATTTTATACCTAGGTAACAAATTATTAAAAAGAATTTTACAAAGTCATCTCATTCTTTCATGCATTACAGGCTTCGCAAAAACAAATTAAGTTTGATTTGTTTTTTTCTGCGCTTTGGTTTATTTGCGATTTCTGTTTGCACGACTTGCCGATAAATTAATACGGAGCGAGTGCTCCCGTGGCCGCGAGTGAGACACGCACGATCCCGGCGCAGGCGCAGGCTTGTCGGCGATGCGAGTCATCCTGTCCTACTTGTTGACGGCCGATGTCTGTTTTCAGCCAAAAATCACAAAGTCACTCGCCAATTCCCGCTATGGTGTGCCGGCGCCGCGCGCCGATTTATCCTTGTTTGCTGAATATGAAGTTGCACATTTTTAATTTAATTCTTTAGCTATACTATACCTACCTACTATTAGTATTTTAATTTGTAAAGAATAAATTTAATAACTCCTTTACTGGCTTTGATGATATTTAGCTAAAAAATAGACAAAACCTTCAGGACAAGTTAATATAAGGCTTCTCATTTTCTGAGGACCTTTTGAGGCTTGGTTTTACATAAATTAAATTCGTTATAATCGGATCTTAATATATATAATAGTGGATGCAAATTGACATTTGTCTATTTCGGCTGGTAGTCTACGTATAGCGGTTCGAGGACTGATTAGTAATAGAGATTGAATCTTGGGCCGAAGGGCAGATTCACGATTAGCAGGCGACGTTGGCAGCGCATGCGTAATTAGAGATAAACAGAAAATAATTGGCCGCAATCATGCACTCTAAACTCAAAATAATGTAAAGGCAGATTGAAAAGTAAGTAAAATTTAGTTAATACGAATGAAAATGTTAAATATTTTACAACTAGGTAATGTGAATACCGACTACTTTAGAGAATTTGAAACTTTAGGTACCCTTTGAGAACCGTTGATAGTATTTGTAATACGATGTGCACATATTGCAAAGATAGGCGATACTGTATATTAAACTTAGTAAAATAACATTCTATTCCAATAGCGCAAATATTTGCAGTGAGCGCAAATGATAGCCGCTACAAATTTACAGAAACATCTGATACAGGCGTATCGGATTATATTAAGAAATAAGTAAACGCAATTTCTACATTAAATTAAAGTCGAGATAGCGGGCCGGTTAATCGAATTCCCAGCCCTAGTTACAACCTTTGCACTTGTCGGGCAATAAACATCCCGCGCCGACGTACTAATTGGACTGAGATACGGAAAAACAAATTCACTTGCAACTGTATGTATCTAATAAAATTGGAAACTGCTTATATCTATCCTAACAATGTAAAAGTTTATTGCGACTACATAATGAATATATTACTCGTAATACTCTCACATTAGCACATAGGTAGTGTAAAGTGTAGCTACTCCACAAAATAAATGCCTGTGATATACGGATGTGGACGGAGCAGACAGTATAACGAAATTATATGGGTCTCATTACACATTTAAAGATTCACAAAAAGTTAAATAAACCTAATAGGATTACTCGTAGCGTGAGATTTTTGGAGATTTACATTGCAATTTTGTGTTGATTCTATTAAATAACAATGTCTTGTAATAATTGATCGTTTTAATAACTTTATCTGACACTTACATTTAATTAAGCTCTTTTTACAAATTAAGCCCTGAAACTATCGTTTAACGCCATGTTATCTATTAAACTACATTTTAATAAATAATTTATTCATATTTGGTATCAAGTTTAACATACATATATTTTGTGTATCATAATTGTCAGTCAACATAATTTATGGATAAACACGTACTTATGTTACATTAGATTTTTTTATATATTGGTTATCAAATTAATAGATACCTCTATTGATTGGATAACCAATATATTAAACTCTAAATTAAGAGGTTTTAGTTGAATTTATCAGATTTGTAGAATATCTTATACCAATATAGATGACAAATTTTAACGAGTATAGATAGCTTCATATTATTTTCGAATAAAACAAAACTTCATAAAATTTACTGATAAACCACCTATTATAAACTAAATGCATGTACATATTTGAAGGTAAGCAGTTATTTTATTCGCAATTAGGCTTAGGATAAATATAGGTAAATTGTAGAATGTTGGGTGATTTTACAATGTATCATTATGATTAGACGTCGTTATCTTTATGGCAATACGTGAGGTGAGGCCTGGTGTCGATTCTCACCTCGGCTTCGGAGACGTACGGATTAACGACGCAAAATCGATGTTTGTACACGTCCGACCTCCGCTGTAATAGGAGCCGATCGCTCCGGGAGGCGGTAAATTGCCAACTACGGGCATAAGAATAACGAAGCAGCTAGATTTCCATGGCTATCATTGTGTACCACTTCTTCACTATAATCATCATTTTAATATTTTTTTTTATAACAAAGGAAGAAAACTTACTGCGTGTATATATTGTATAACCAATCAATATGGTTAAGACTATCCCCTAAAAAAATAAAATCAGACGGCAGTAGTTTCTAATAAAAAAAACTTGACTAGTTCAATTTAGGTTTCTGGTTTGGATTATTAAAAACGATTTTACTTCTATGAGCCTGAAAAAAAAATTTCCAAACGTTGCTATAACATAGCGATGTATAAATTGTCTTCTGCATTTCCAGCAAATGAAGTAATGAATCAATCTCCCCGCGATGGTTTTCCACAAACATGTCCAAGCACTCAATCCGCGCCCGGCGGCAGCGAGCCCCTTAATTGACATGTGTCAGAATGTGTACGCCTGACCTGCAGGTCATGCGTGAACACAGTTTGTACCATTCCGCCATAACTTTCGCCAATATTCCACACCGAGACACTACACCGCTTAGAAGACGAACTTGTTTAAACGTATTGTAGTGCTGGCCTAGTGACCTCTGCACCGGGTGTTAGCCTATTTTATTGTCAATCACGTCAAGACAGAATCGATACGTTCTCTCCTAATAAAGACCCGTTGTTTCTTGGTTCCAAGTATCCTTATTGTGTGTATATTGCTTTATAGCGTCGATGGATAAAAGGGAGTGCTAGACATGTCGATATAAATAGTGGCTAATCGTGATTTTGCGCAAAGTTTGTACTGTAGTGTAGCACCTTCACAGGCTGTAACCCACGCCGCGTCCCCGCATTCCTCTCGAGTCCTGAACCGCGCTGAACTTTGTTCTTATTGTCAATTCGTGCTTACCGGTGCGTTGGTCGCGGCTTTATATATTCTACGTCCTTTTAAGACATCTTCAGACCGGATGACGATTCACCATTATGCCAAGATAAGATTAGAAACGCATATGAGGAACCTGTAATGTTATCGTCTTTATTGATGCAATCTTAATGTCTGCTATTATCTGAATACATTTCTCAGCTTTTAGTAAATTTTATGGCGGAGTATAAGGTTGAGTAACAAAGTAGATATTAGAATTTTAGGATGTAATAATAGCGATAGGTAACATTATAATGGATACAACAGAATTATATGTTTACATAATCATTTCAGTATGCACCTCACGTCTGCTATCTATTACTGCATAACTATGGTAGAGCATCACTTGTTTCTATATTTTGCGCAAGATAAATTAGCTATAGGTACGTAGGAACACTAATTGCTTATATCAGTAACGCAATAAATTGTTATAACAATAGTACAAATTCAATTCAATGAATCTCGAGGCAGACGATTCGTTGACGCAACAGAAAACAATGGGGTTTCGGTTCAGCGACCTTTCGGGATCTGTGACATCGCCGCGAAAATATGGGCACAACGGACCACAAAATAAGGAGAGCACAGAAGCAACGTAAACAAAAACTCACTTTGGCTATGTAATTGTAAGTGAGCTTCTACACACTTCTTATCACACACAGTACCTTAAATTGTGATATAAGATGATAGATTCTTCATAGTCAATCGTCCCCAAAATTACGAATAGTCGTGGCAGGTTTATAAATTCTACAAAAGCGAATAGTTTCTATTTTTTCTTTAATTTTTCTAACATTACATAGCTTGAGCATTGCGTAGTTTACACCGAGGGCCCGCTTGGTTGTACGGGCTCATGACGCGATGCATAGCGCATAGCTCGTGCCGCGGTACGCCCCCTTAGATTACTGAGTAAAGCTATTGAATATTAAATGAGACTAGATCTACTTGTGTAATTGAAATAACGTTTTGTATTAGTCATAATCACAAAACTAAATCAAAATAAACATTGAATACATTCATATTGAAATACTAGACGTTTCCAGGGGAAGATTAAGTACTCATATATAAGCGCTTCCAGCCCCAGGGGTGGTTTCGAAAACCACTCTGCTACATATTAATATAGCGAGGGCACAAATGCAGCATGTTACAGCTAGTGCAAGTGAAATGTAGAATATATAACGTATGCATGGTCAAATCGAGGATACCATAGATCATAGTTTACCAAGGTACGGTACATGACGCGCGGGCGCATGCAAGCGCCGCGGGCGAGCAGATAATGTGAGCTCGAGGCATCAATAAGAATAATGCGGCCTCTTTACCGCTCGGTGCAACGACGTCTTATTTAACCCCAAACGCGACTCAAATTGAGGCCTTTCAACGCAATTACCTCCGCAAGCCACAACAGCGCGTTTAGCAGCCAGCTATCAAATCAAGTATGGACTGCTACGCGCACAAACCTGCAAGTTACTCGCATTAGCATGCAGCAACGATATTTGAAGGCGCAAATAAGCCGCTTACCTATTTCGCAGGTGTATTATTATGCTCTCGATTTACATTCTCTGATTCTTCCTGTTTTATAATGAGATTCGAAGTGGTCAATAGAATAAGGTTTCTTAAGTGAGGAATATCAGACGAATGTTCAGAATTATTATTATACCTATAAAAGACCTATGTAAGACTAGAAAATCGTCTGCAGCTTCGCCTGCATAAAACCGTTCGAATTTCGGGAGACCTTCTCTTTGTTACCATCACCATAATAAATAAATAATACACAAATTGAACCTCGAAGGAAGATCAAAACTTGTGTAACGAGATACTAATCCACTTATTATATCACCACATATGGAACCTACATGCCAAATTTCAAATTTCTAGATATTTGAAATTTAAGAGTATGAATTTTAAGAGCTTGTAAGAGTTTTCCATTAACTTAAAACTTTTTAAAGGAAACATAAATTTCAAGACTAAAGCTTTCAATTCATAATACCTCTAAAAGGTTCTAGTAAAAGATTTAAACGAGCTCGCTTACTAAAGCTATTAAAATCAGATATAAATCAAGACAAAAACTGTGTCTAAATAATAAAACGTGGGGATGTTATCAGTCGTTTCACAATGGTATTGCTCGAGAGGTCGGCAGACAATGGAACACCAAGCGAGCCAGTCGAGAGAAGTAGGGCGCGCGACGCGCTGCGGTGGTGAAATGTTCTGTGGGCGGCGCCGCGCACGACGCGCCCCGCCCAGCCCTTTCACCGCCCCGCCCCTCCGCCCTCCCACCCTCTCCAACCACCCAACATTGCGTAACCCCGAGCTCCCCAGAACAGCAAAGCCTCGGGGCTTGCCCCATTCAGCTCATAATGAAATCGTCTTGCAAAATAGACACCGCGGACTGCACATGCACAGGAACTCGGCAAAGGGCACTGCGGTTCCAACTAAATCATTTCAGCAAATTAATAGGTAATAAACGCCAGTGGATATTGAATAGCGAGATATCATGTTCTTAGAACCTGGAAAGTTCGCAATAAGAGTAGTACCTATTATTATAAGTTTTACTCACCCATCAATTGCTATTGTGTATTACTACAAACTACTTTAATATTATTTGTATACAAATATATATCACTTCTCTAGGATAGACAGAGCCGCCAGTCTAAAGAGACTGAATGGCGACGTTCAGCTAAATAGCTTTTTTAATGGCATTAAGATTCAGATACTGACTGAACTGATCGCCTAAAAGAAGAATCCCAATTTTATTAGACTTTCACGAGAAGTAATTTTTTTGTATTTATTATTTTATTAGTACCATATTATAAGTAAATGTATTCTTAGTCTGTGTTATCTTTCGAGTCGACGTCATTTTTACTTATATAAATACTAGATAACGTCCACGGCTTCAACCTCTAAAAAAAAATTTTTGAGAAACATAGCCTATTAGTAAACCCCTACATCACAAATCTCTAGACCTAGCGTTTGGGTCATTCAATCAGTGTCCGTTTAATGTATTTAGGTATATTCTAAGGTATATGTAATTCGTGATATCTTAAAAACATGTAAAGATGTCTTCTTATACTTAAATTCAAATAATTCAAGATGTTAAGTAGGTATTCATAAAATAAAAATTTCATATTATACACAAGTCCAAAATATGGAAGCGGCAATTACCTACTAACTACATAGTTGCCAGATTGCTTAATCAAGTACTTCATTACGGATCCGACACGGATATGTTAATCACAACTCATGATGCCCGTTTAGGAGAGTACCTTTACGTGCTCAACCAGAGAACAATAACAGTATTAAGTATCCGCATTATGTTTATTGTTCCTCAATGCTCGAGCCCTAGCGGAGGAAAGGTTAAAAAGCTCAAATAAGCGTGCATTAGGAAAGAGGTGGCCCGCAGGTCGCGGTTAGAATGCAAACTGCCGCCCATACATTAAATCTGCTACATTGGAATTGCAAAGTCGTGATTTGTCAAAGCATAATCTAAGGAACCTCAATATTCGCACATCGTAATTATTATCTGTGGCAAAATGGCACCCAAATCTTTGTCGGCATCTCACGGCGCGGGCCGGTACTGATCTCCTCAACATTGGTTTTCATAATTGAATTTAATGCTGTTACAAAATTAAAATAATAAATAAATTTAAAGCATTACTTAATGTGTTCAATTCTTTACACCTGCTTAAAGTAAATCTTCTTCTAACACAATCAATTGTATAAGTACGAGTAGGCTTTGTCGACAATCTACCCCAATACCAGTTATTGCCTTGAGTGGAGGTATGAACGAGCAGTAATTTTAATAAACATGTAAGAATACGAATGACAGATAGTATTGTTTATCCCCGCGTCCTTTGCAGGTAAACCTGACCCGTATTGGATCGATCACGGTTACACATCCAATTGTCTGAATGTGCAGGTTTCCTCACGATCTTTTCCCTCACCGTAAGATTATGTATTCAACCTAATGTATATAACTTAGAAAATAATCATTGGTACATGGCTGAAATGGGATTAAAACCTGTACTTTTCTGCGCATCACGCCATCGATGCTCTGAAATTTTCCACTATAAACTATAGTGTTATGTTATTTACATGCACATACACATAATTACATTGTTTTGGATTAAATATCGACAGAAAGCTGTTCGACTGGGGAAAACAGATATTGAAATACGATACCCAAACAATGTTGTAGTCATCAGCAAATTTTATACTCTTCTAGCCAATGATAAGTTGTGAGGAAGCTTAGGTATTCTTTCATATCTGTAATTTCGACGCAGTTCAAAACATTCTAGTCTGAACATAAAAAAAATTATTAATTAAATGGATAATCTGGTGCTTACAACCGAAGTAAGAAATATTTACGTTTGCAATGAATTGGGCGTAAGGTGGTTATTATTTTGCCTTACCTTGCCTTACCTTAACAGCCCATAAAAGACCACTGCTGGACTAAGATCTCCCCAAAATCCACGGGAAGATATGGGGTGGTGCATAGATATTTTGACTACAATGTTACCAATGGCTTCGGTCTTTTTTGTTATATTTGAAATGCTTTTTAAATGGTTTCATTTACTTATTTTTCACGATCCAAAAACGACCCCCGAAAATCGAAATTGAAATCACATCAGAAAAACATAAAAAAAATATGGAATGGTTATTTCTCCATTTACCTTAAGGTCAATTCAAATATCCTGTCCAAAAACTATTTCTTCAACTCCGAGTCAGCAGAAACAGAAGTTCTCTGCGATTTGTGGTTCTGCCGTTGATCTGGGACTGCCTTATTCCATATATTCGCAACCGAATTTGGTACTATCCATCACCTCTGGCTGAAGGTGGCTTATGTCAGAGTCACATCAAATTATATCCACAAATCAGAAAAACCTTACATTTTTTATAATGACTAATAATAGCTCCGCATGAGCTTTTATCTTATTACTTCAGCGCATTTGTGGTCAAAATTATTTTCTATTCTCACAAAAATATTAAATTTCTAATACATTTTGTACGTGAAAATATACAACAAAGTACAAATAGATCAATATAATAGCTAAAGAAACACTAGTGCCAGTGTGACAAACACTAACTTATTCTATGGCGATGTTCCTTAGTGGCTCAGCCGTGTTTCCGACTCTATCGATATCACTAAATTATTTCTCAGCGTTTTCGATGTAACCGTTACGACGACCAACTCTGATAACGGTTTGATTTATCACATGGAATATTTAATGACAACAGACAATTGGAATATATTTATTTATACGGCATACTGCTTTACGCACTATGCGACACATAAATTGTAATCCCGTTTCTATATCCTTATGGCATCTGTGCGATCTTATGAAATCTCTTTGTTTGTAAACAATATTGACATCAAATACCAACGTTTAACTTTCCCAAAATTTATTTATTATCAAATGTTGTGTCGTTGTACCACATATTTATTATACTTGTAGTAGGAGTAGCCTTAGTATTTACGAGACTGTTGGCTTTATCCACCCTGTGAGAGATAAAAACGTGATATTTTATCATGACTTATGTGATATTTTCATGAATTATTTTTATTACTTATGTGAATTAAAAGGGTGATTTATTTTGCACTTAATGGGTTATTGTTTACAACATGAAGACATGAATTTATGTGAACAACATCAACAAATGCGCAATGTATTTGAAGTGATATTTAGAAATATGCCATTATTATATTATCTGACTTGTACAGTTAACGAGTACAAATAGCCATCACAAATAGCTAATTCAACAGCAGGTCGCATAAAACGATTACAATAGTCATTGGAAGCGTGAGAGCGAACTACCCTCGTCGAGCCATTCGATCGAAATTACAACAGGCACGAAGCACGACCAAAGCATATCGCGCGCCGGGACTTTGCGGTCGCTTTTAACAATTTATTGGTCAGACAGACCAACGCTCCTTCAATTATTAAGCATTTAATTATAGTCAGTGGAGAGATAAATCGCGGACAATTATTTCTAACTCGTAACGACGGCGCGGCGGGTTGCCCAATGTCGGATACTTCGCGCTCGCGGCCACAAAGAGCTAATAATTGAATTTCCACCAGAGAACAATTGCCTCGATTACACCGCGCCCGACACCGATCGACGCCTAATGAATCTCCCCGCTGTCTAGTTATTTACAAAGATAAACCCCGTGTTTGCTCACTACATGCACATGATTGCACGAGCTGACTTTATTTGAGATACCATACATGCGCCCGCACAAGTAAAATGAATACCTAAGTACATTAAATTAATGAATTCATCTCATTTATTTTTTACTTATGTACCTAACATAGTTGTTTAGAATGTATAAATAAGTATTTTTCCACAAAAACTACTTTTTTGAATAAATCACGTATATAGAGCTTACCTCTATAGAAGTATGAATGCTTTGAGAAAACATTTATATTTTTGATAACTACGTTATTTGGGTTGCGCTCTTAGCAGGTTTAGAATCTCTTGTAAACAGAGTCACGTAAGGCAATCAGGCAGAAAATATTTTGTTACTCCTTACTTGTTTTACCGACGTCTTGGACCCTGGACTCGTACGCTAGAGAACACATAATGAGAACAAACCGCAAGGAATTGATTATTGACGAGTAAGGCTCGTTTAAGTCTTTTTCACTACGATCTCGTAAAAATGTTTCAAAAGTCATTATTAAGACAAAATCAAGCCTGGATATGCCATTTTCAAGATGCTTTAAATTAGATGACTAGCGTGGATATATTTAGGTTTTTTTTATTTATAATGTTTTATAATGGCGTGGTGAATTTATTAGACTAAGAAAAGCAAATATTAAAATGTTTACATATACATAGATTAGACGGGAGTCCCGTCGTGTACAAAAATAATTTAATGAAGCGTATAGGTTTGGCAGTAAATAAATAGCAGTTTAAGCATTTACAATCAATCAAACTTGCGGTGTCTTCAATTGCGTTACTATACTACTCGTACTACCGTATACCATAACCATTAAACATAATAATCCATTTCGTAACACGAAACAAATCAATATCAGGTATTGACCGGCGCACGCGCATGCGGCCGCTGCAATCAATGGGATGCAAGCCCCATTTCACGATTTCAATATATTTTAATGAAATGTCAGCACTTAGTGGAACTTACATTGTGTAAGGGAACTGCGTGAGCGATCTACCACAATGACTTGTATCGATTATAAAATATTTAGTAGGTAATCAAATCATTTCGGCAGGCAAGTACATTGCGTAGTATAAATTTATTTTTATATGTCGCAATTATTTTGAAGATTATAATTAAGTTTGATTAAATATTTTTTTAATGATTTTAACTTTTTACATTTGAAAATACCTGTCTCTTAACATATTGAGTAATATCGATAACTTGCTAAGCCTAATATTCTACGTTAATTAGAGGTTATATATGACCAGTGATGTTTCTGGCCCAGTTCCGAAGCTGGCTTGACCAGTTCTCGTCACCGTTGCGCAACACTGCGCTTGCAAAAATGCATTAAACGGCTACCAAAATAATGCACGCCCCTTAAAAGCTTTTCAAGATTCGCGAATAACAGATTACCGTGACGGTACCTACAGAGACTGAGATTAAATTCGTGCTCATTGCACAATTTGCACCGATTTTCGACACAGGGAACCCACTATGAAATGTTATTATAAATCATCGAATATAATTACGTATGTCTCCACCACGCCCTAAACGACATGTAATTTCGTTTCGTAAATTACACGGCAATGTCTTATTTATGTAGCTTCTTTAATATTTCGAGCAACTTCGTGATTCTACCACCTCGCCTAGTGACCTACAAACAATAATACCACATTTCAACTTATACTAATTTGCACAATAACCTTAGATATATATTTTCCTATGGATATGAAACTGAGTAACTTAAAACCATTTGAGCTTATATTATGTCTTTCATATTGTTCATATTTATTTTAAAGAAAAATTCATTGCTCATGTTTATGAAATTATTTTTTTACTTGGCTAATTATCATATATATCCACTGTCATCCACACCATCACCACTCTATCCATTATTAAAAAATCGTATTTGTTATTCTATAGAAGAACTACAAACATATAGTTAGTTAAAGGTATTCAGAATTAACAAATATAACATTTTCTATATGTTTTAAATATAACCAAGGTTTTTGGAAGATATTGACGCCAATAATTACTAAGATTAGCTATTAAACTCAAAATTATAAAATGTATTATTTTCAAATTTCAAAGAAACATTTAGTATATATATAATTAGCTTAGCTTTATAGATATTATTTCTGTAATTAAAACATGCCATTTCGTGAGTTGTTGGCTATCTATAAATTAATAGAAGATCTGAACGAGGCGAAGATAATTTAACTTTATGGCGATTTCTAAAGCAAAAGCTCTACGTTTTATAACTTTAACCCGCCTTTACGTAACTGTATAGAAATAGGTAGATTAAAGTTAGTGCTTAGTTTCCCATGCTACTTAGATACAAGTCTACGCCATCGGTACATGATCTTCGTGATAATTTATTGGTAAAAGCGAGTACGGCGTGCGCGCAGCCTGTCCTTATTAAATGATGCATGCCCACAGCAACGCCACCGCATGAGTTGCTCTCATTCAGATTAACGGTCGGTAATTGATGAATGCAGTGATTTCATCATAAAGGATATACACCATCATTGCCCCTTTAACGCTAGTTAATCAAAATATTTTCGTACTTGTATTATTCGTGAGATCAATAAAAAAAAGACCAATCAGTTATTTTGTGTAAGAACTGCTCAGTAACTTCTAAATTCTAGAAATACAACAGTTGTATTATTCGATAACACTTAATACTATGGTCTAGGTAAGCTTTGAATCACTTTTATCGTTTATGTCTATTCCTTTATAAAACATGAGTACTTGTTCTACAGAAATAAAACCAATGAATTATTTCCGCACAGGCATGTCCTGGAGCATGGGTCAGATAACTTAATATGTAAAATACGACGAGACATTATTTTACATATTACAGCTTACAGATTGCTGATTGTGTCTTGAAGCGTGCAGCTAGAACTGCTCTAACATGCATGTTAATAAAATTGTATTTCTATGCGCCGGGTTTGATTAAACAACAATTTCATCTAATACATAATTCCTTTAATTACGAATAGCAAATTATTAAGTAAGATATCAATGACTTCATTAGAATTTGCAACACCTGTTTTATAAATATTCTAAAACAGCAGGGCTGACAAACTTTTCATCATGATATTGAGGTAAGTACCTATTGTTATACTTTTGTTTCGTAAAGGAAATCCTCAGCCTAATACAGTCAACAGAGTTACCCAGAATATTTTCGCAAAGTGATGATTTTGTGTAGAGAAGGAAAGCCTCTCGTGGTAGGGTCAGCAGAGCGGCTCGTGACCGCGGCGGGCGCGCGACTCCGTTGTGTCACGACCGCCCTCGCCCTCGTCGCCTGAAATAACATGATATTACTCACTAACTGGCCATTTCACGCCGGGCTCAGCGCGGCAAACTTGAACGAAAAAATAATTTTTTTATTAAAATTTATTATTACAGGTTCGGAAACGTAGATTTCTTACTGAAATTCTGAAGTATCGAAATCTCACTAATAAAGCAAATAGGTAGATCTCAAAAATAAAATACTAATTGTTCCGATTTCTATGAAAGTAATTAATTTATTGATGTCTATATTTTTAGAAAGCATTCGCAACCCTAATAATATGAAAATGTGTATTTAACACATTCATATTGGTTACTTGTCTCATCGATCATTCATCTTATTTGTTTGCACTCTATGCAATTGGTACGGTATGCATAATACTTTCCATCAATAATGCTTCTTCGAAATTGCAGTAAGTACCTAAAAATAAATTTATTATAGGTATTATACCTTCGTAAGAAAAAAAAAAGAAAATTATTTGCTGTAAAACCTATAGCATATTTTCATGATAAACTAGTAAAGTCTTAGAATTAGAATAATTATTTTATTGGTTCAAACTTTAATTTTTACCGGTACACGTTTATATATTGTATTTTACGGGAGCATTTTAACAACAATCTTTATTTATTACATTGGAAAGGTGCCAATAAACTATTCATCTTCTTCATCCCATTATGCAGTCAGGGAGGGAAAGTCTCAGTATGTTATCGTGCTGCACGACATTTTGAATTGCTGCCACCTTGAGAATTGTTTATCATTAAGCACATTCGGTATTACAGGTGCAGTCGATTTTAATCAATGCGAAATTATTACTTTACATTTTTCTTCTGCTCCGATAGGTACATTTATCGGTGGATTGACCCAAATGCACATAAATAAGGTTAATGTGGTAAAACTCATGCACTGCACAAATAACTGAATATCAACCTAAATATTCTCCATAATATATTGACATTTACATTCTACATAATATAGATAAAACTCTTTATTGCACCATAAGAGTAAAACATACAAAACAGCGCAAAACAGATAGAGATATGATACAAAGGCGGACTTATCGCTAATGCAATCTCTTCCAGTCAACCTCTGGGTGGAAGGAAACCAAACAGAAGATTGGCGTTAGCGCAGAGCAAGATAAATAAATAAAGACAAATAATATATTGATTTTAATTAAGGTAAACTTTTAAGATATTCACCGCAAATTCTGCCTTACCGTTAAGAATCACACCTCGTATGCTAATTATTCAGATATCTAGAATTAACGCAATAAATCACATAACTCGAGGTCTTTCCTTGAAATATTTTACTGGTGTCTCAATGAATACCTGTAGATCGAACTCTGTTTTCAACCAATCAATAAAATTAATTAATATGAAAAATCCTTGACTCAAGTGATGAAAAAAAAAATACTTTGCAGACCCAATTAGACTCCATTTTGTATCGATTGAAGATAGCATAGCGAGCCATTGTTTTATGAGAGTGGTAGCAGCGTAGGAGCCATGGTCGCCGATCGCTCACAAATTGTCAAGTGGTAATGGACAGACAGTACATTTGGTTGAGCCACTCCATCATCGAACCACGATTTTATTAAATGTTTTTTTGATAACAAGCCTCGCGAGCTATCTGTGCGCGGCCCACCGTTACGACACTTTGTTAGATGTCGTAAACACGAGGTTCTATCTTGCTTTTTGTCATTATTGTTGATTACCGTTTTATAAAATCACTTTGTCACATCCATCGTTACATCACTGTTTCTGTCGCACTTAGTGGGCATTGGCAAACAGGTGACAGGTGTCCGCATGGTACTTAATTGGCAATTGATATTAGTAATATAACAACTAGATTCACTTACAATCATACCTATAGAAATAACATAGCTACTGAAGAAAGTCTTCCTATTCTCAATTCCAACTGAACTTAGCCTTCGAGTTTTATTAAGATATTTGGTTCTGTCTACTACGTAACAATAAAAACTTATAGTCTGCGTAAACGAGTTAATGTTAGATAAGTACAATTTTTTTCTCTAATATGGTCAGTGATTTACCAAAAATAGGCAATCTAAGTATTCCGAACGAAGAATACAAAACATGAGAAAAAGTATTTAAAATATTTAAAATCTTTTTTTCTTTCTTTTTATAAGTAGTTTTAGCTTTAGTTTTAATTTGATTTAATTATAATTTTTTTATTGTAACAAATTGACATAATAATATCATCATTTTATTGAGAAAAAGTGCAATAAAGTTTGTTCAATATACGTACATACAATGTAGCACAATTATAACAAACATTAAAATCGTTTTATTGTGTGGCAGATAGAAATATTCTCACATGAGAAACATATTCAATGAATCTTTTTTACCAAGAAAAAGTTGCTACTGAGTAATAAAAACCTCCCAATAAAAATTAAGTGAAATATAATTACGGTGAAAAAAGATATGCCATTTGCATGATTAAGTGGAAATGTTCTGATTAATGGTTTCTTCGTGTCCGTTGCTGAAAAACACGGAGCGTCGTGATTAAGTTTTTATAAATATTCATTATCAATTTTATGTACTGTCCGTAATACCCGAACTGGTCCGTTTTCTCTTTCGACGAAATCGTGCAGTGCAGGACAATAAATCAGAAGTGTAAAGTTGCCTCAATTTACGCTCATTATTTCAGTCTTTACGTGCAATTTGCCCTCGGCTAATTGTATTAATTAATGGCCATTATGTTTCAGAAAGATACGATAAAACAAAATTTTGTTACTCTTCCATCTTCAATTTTTAATAGCTACATGATTTACAATTCTACCTTATCATAGACGAAAAAAGGTAAAAGGCATGGCTTGGTATGTGATCTTCACCTTCAGTATTAAAATCTGCATGCATGTCCTGTGACTCTGAGACTTAATTTCTTATTTGTGCACATTCAAGAAGAAATGCAACTCAAATCATTAACAGCTACTAAAATATCAATATCACCACGCCAAAAAAAGAAGCTCTGAATAACTATATGACAGCTCTGAATATCTCTACATATCTCTATCTGAACTGTAAAATTTCACTTTAGTTTGATCATCTTGCATGATCAGCATGAAGCGAGGTCCCGATTGAATGCAATTAGCAATTTTGCACAGCGCTGTCGGCGTCGTCGACGGAGAGTGGTGGCGTTGGCGATAGAACCCCGCGACTATAGATTAAAGAAATTACAGGAGCTATCATCACAAATTATATCTTCCTAACTTTTTCCCGTGACTTCTTGATCATGGTTCCGTTTTCGCATTTATATTATTAGTATTGAAGTGGGGGTTTTTGTTTTCTGTCAATACAGAGAAGCTTTTACATCTATCTGTGTTTATTTCAGATAAATTTAATGGGGACTATCTATCTAAATTTTTAGGAATGTTCGCTATAACAAGGTTTTTTCGAATTGAATTAAGTTCAAAACTAATAATGTCTTAGATTTTTAGTAAAATTATAATCTCTTAAATATGAACAAAGAGCCAAATTTAACCGCGCCAATAAGGTCGCTTGCTTCGAAAGATTTATCAATCTCTGGTTTACTTTCAATTTTACGTACCTAGATCAATAATTTAATTCTACGAACTCTGCGACATAATAAAAAAGGATTACATAAATCTAAAAATCTATTCTTAATTATATATTTTTTTTATTTAAACCCCAGGTTATCTACTGCAGAAGGCAATTTTAATGAACACTTGTAATCCTGTACCCTTCATAATTTGTGTTGTGACCCCACGCCGCGGGTCACTCGGCCCGGCTGAACCGGCTGACCGCATTACACCATATGCAATCTCACTAGAGTAAATCGCACCAATAGCACGCTGTATATAGACAGGAGAATATGAATTAACTATCTCGTAGTCTATGATGTTTACGTTAGCTGTCATGCACCTAAACTAGACATCCCACGCTTGTGCCACATGCACAAGCACTAATATAAATTGAAATCAAATTTAACATCTGTTGAGACCAATGATTAACAAGCTAAATTTTCAACCACAGGAAGATAGAATATTGCGCTTGATAATGAAACTAAGCAAACGGACTTTTTGCTTATTTCAGATGAACTTTTGAACTTGAAATGAAATTAAGTACCTAGTCGTTTAAAATGATTTCAGCTGTAGTGCACCAGCTAGTAGTGTATTGTGGGCAGATTTCCTTCAAAAGTTACTCATAATAATAATCATTTATTACTTATATATTACAATATACATTTTGGTACTCTGGTGGTTTGCCACTCTGTGCCTTCACAGTTTGAGTAAATTTACTTACATATGTATGTATAAACATACAAAATGAAGATTTTACAACAAAAGCTAGTTTTGATTGACTCGTTATGAATGTCACGGGACATTTCATCTTCCTTTTGTACTTAATTTGTGTTATACAGTTTGAAATAAGTAGATATTTCGCAAAAGATGCATTATTCATAAACTGTTTACTTTCTACGTTATTCAATCTCATACAGAAATAAAAGCTTTTAAAAAATAGCAAGTTACCTAAAGTATTCGTAACTGGCGAGCTGATTATCATATGACCCTAGCTTGCTATTGTGATCCAGCATTGGTATTGTCACACTAAGGTATTGTTTAGAAACCAAACAAACTCACGCCTAACCTCGAGGCGTGTCTGTAAGTACTCATTGGTTATCGGCAGACCGTGACAGCACCACCATTGGACAATGCAACTAGTGAAGGTGACGAAATGCTTAACAATTATAAAATTAGACAAGATTAAATCAGCTTTGTATTTATTATATGCAAGCGTATAAGTATACCATGTAGGAATGTACCTATTGTATTACTGTAATAAAGAACATAGGTAAATTCGTAATTTATAAATGTTTGTTTACTATAATGAAACTGTCAACTTACTCTCATCTCTGCGTGTTCTCGGTTGCGCCCTCCATAGAAGTGTTTCTGGGGCCCGGGGTCCGCCTTCCAACTTTTCTCTCTGCACTTGGTCATCTTTTGCGACGTCAAGCCATGATCTGTTCCCCAAGTAGGCTACCGTTTTCCACCAGACATGGCCGTACAAGCTTAGGAGGCTTTCCTGCATTTTGTCTAACCGGCATTTTGGAGCCACAGACAATACCCGCCACCTCACGCCACTTTTCCCAGGCCGCTATTATGCGAGCCTTGACGTCGCGATCGATGTCCTCGCCCGCATGAAGTACAGATCCCAAGTATTTAAATTATGTAAAATATATTACATAATGAAACTATTAACGAATACCTATAAGTTTTCTACTAATGGGTAGTATGTTTTATACCTATTTTATATTGTTTGGTGGATTAACTTGCATAAATAAATCTTCTAACAATTTTTACAGGATCGCGCGTCAGCCTGATCTTTCAGCCAGTACTTACCATCCATCCATGGTACTGCAGCCTATCAACATTAAACATCCTTGGAGTCATCATCATCCTCTGTAGAAGTTACTTGAAAATTATCGTGAATAATACTAATAAAAAAATCTTGGGCAACCTGAAAGAGGTTGTTAAAGGTTGAACCAGCGACCATGGGACGAAGGCGAAAATGACAGTAGAAGTGTTTACCCTTTTTATAATCATGAGTGTAAGGAATTTCTGTATTGATAAATTATCGACTCCTATGTCTAAAAACAAATATGACAAAGATTTTTCTAACAAAAAGCATTAAGATGCAAATTGGTACAAGCATAACGAGAAAATTAGCATTACGAACGACAATATTGAAGGGTGACTCAGCGTGTCAGCCCATCAGCTCCGGTTATATTGTAGTTGAACATAAAATAAAAGCAATGCAGAAGTACAGCAGTAATCATAACGGTTTTCTGCACAATCATATAAGTAAAAAGTAGGTAGTTAACGCGATAAAACTTTTCGGAAATATTGAACCTACTTCGAACACAAATATGATTTTAAAAAATATCGTTAATTTCGTGATTTAGTTATAACTTCAACCTAAAAGGCAAATCCATTTATTAGTCACCCCATTTTGTTAATGTAGAATGGTTTTCTAATGAAAACATTTTTTATTTATTTTTTGGATAATATTTGTACTTAAAGATATCTCTCGATTTGTGAGTTGTTGATCCGTAGATTATTATCAGCTCCTTTACCTACCTATAAACATACATACATACATAAAATCACGCCTCTTTCCCGGAGGGGTAGGCAGAGACTACCTCTTTCCACTTGCCACGATCTCTGCATACTTCTTTCGCTTCGTCCACATTCATAACTCTCTTCATACAAGCTCGGCGGTTTCGGGTACTTTTGACCTGACCCTTTACCAGGACGTCCTTAATTTGATCAAGATACGTTCGTCTAGGTCTTCCCACTCCGACCTTTCCCTCCACACTCTCCTTGTATATCTGCTTAGTCAACCTGCTTTCATTCATCCTCTCCACATGACCGAACCATCTTAACATACCCTTTTCTATTCCTGTAACTACATCTTCTTTCACATCACAACATTCCCTTATCACGCTGTTCCTTATCCTGTCACTCAATTTCACACCCATCATACTCCTTAACGCTCTCATTTCCACTGCATTTATTCTGCTTTCATGCTTCTTTTGCCATACCCAACTTTCACTCCCATACATTAATGTCGGGACCAACACGCCCCTGTGCACAGCCAGTCGAGCCTTTTTGGATAGTTTCTGACTGCTCATAAAGGCATGCAAAGCTCCATTCACCATGTTCCCCGCGTTCACTCTCCTTTCAATATCACTATCATACTTGCCATCTGATGTAAACTTTGATCCTAGATATACAAACTCTTTCACTTGCTCCACTTTTTCTCCTCCAATCAAAATATTACATGCTGTCATTTCTTTCTCCATTTCAAAAACCAGTGTTTTAGTTTTACTTACGTTCACTTTCATTCCTTTCTCTTTTAAAGCTTCATGCATACAGTTTACCATCTCCTGTAACTCCTCCGCTGATGACGCCAGTATAACCTGATCGTCGGCATAGAGCAGACATTTGACGAGTAACTCATTCATCCTTAATCCACTTTTAGACTCTTTCAAATCTGTCAAACAGCTATCCATAAATAGGTTGAACAGCCACGGTGACGCAACACATCCTTGCCTAACGCCTTTCTCAATCTTAAACCACTCAGTGTGCGCTCCGTTTATCCTGACACAAGCACTCGAATCCTCATATAAGGATTTCAGTGCTCGTATTAAGAGACTGCTCACCCCATGCATAGAAAGTGCTGACCACAATTCATTCCTCTCAACTCTGTCATAGGCCTTTTCCAGATCTACGAATGTGCAATAGACTTTTTGACTCTTGGCCAAAAACTTTTCGGCTATGCACCGCAAGGAAAAGACCTGATCAGTACATCCCATTCCCTTTCGAAATCCCGCTTGAGCATCCCATATTTTGTCATCAGTTTCATTCCTGACTCTATTAATCAATACCTTAGCATACAATTTGCCGACGACGCTAAGCAGGCTTATACCACGATAATTTTTGCAGTCCAGCTGTGACCCTTTTCCTTTGTAAAGTGGCACGATAACAGCCTTACACCAATCTTTTGGTACTCGGCCGCTTCTCCAACACAAATTGAAAAGGCAGTACAACTGACTAGCTACTACGCCTTTTCCTGCTTTAAGCATCTCGACCGACACTCTATCACACCCAGCAGCCTTTCCCGCTTTCATACTCTTAAGTGCTTCCACAATTTCGAACATTTCAATTTCGCCTTCCATCTCATTCTCTTTTTCTTCGCTATAGCAGAAATCTTTCTTATTTCCTTCCTTTTTTCAAATAAACTTTCAAAATAGTCCTTCCATATCTTTAGTACACATTCTTCTCCTTTCACAACGCTACCATCCTGGCATCTGATCCTAGTCAGCTCTCTGGTTATAGTATTTCCTCGGGCTGACCTTACGGATTTCCAGAATACTTTCAGATTTGACTGAAAGTCTTCTGATAGCCTTTTATCAAAATCCTCTTTATACTCTTCTTTCTTTCTAATCACAGCTTTCTTAACCAAATCTTTCATTTTCTTATATTCCTTACGTGCTTCATTCACATCTTCATCTATAACCTCTTGCATTCTTAAGTTAGCTTTTGCTGCTAACAAATCCAGCCATGCTTTCTTCTTTAATCGCACAAGTTCTTGCACATCTTTACTCATCCACGCATTTTTGTGATTTTTTCCTTTCCTTCTTCTACTTACACCACACACTTCAACAGCTACTTTCACAATTCTTTCTTTAAATTCCTTCCATCCATCTTCAATATCGCTCATTTCCTCTAAATCTTCAAATTCATCCTTCAGTCTATTAATATACTTCTTACCTACATCCATATCTTGCAAATTTTCTACTTTTACTCTTTCCAAAGCGCTGGTTTGCTCCCTTACCCTGTGCCGCCAGCGATTGAAGATACCCCTTATCCGGGATATCACCAGTAAATGGTCCGAGTCAATGCCAGCACCGCGATATGCACGGGTATCCAGCACTTTGTTCTTCAATCTTTCATCTACAATCACAAAGTCTATCATACTTTTTAAAATACCTTCCACTCTTGTGTAGGTGTGGATCTCTTTATGTTGAAACATTGAGTTCGACACAAAAAGATCCCACTCTAGACAAATTTCTAATACACTTCTTCCATTATCATTCACCCTTTCGTCACCAAACGCACCAAGCACCTTTTCATATCCATCACGCTTTACACCCACCCATCCATTAAAATCACCTAACATAATAATCTTCTCATTTGGCTTGGTAACTTTCAATACTTCTCTTACACTATTCCAGAACTCCTCGTTTTCGCTTTTTGCTGATGTTGTACCCCTCGAACCCACATCCCAAGGTACATAAACACCTAGAACGAAGATCCGAGTGATTCCAACTTTCAGCCTAATCCATAGAAGACGAGGGCTGACACACTCATACTCATTCACGCACTCAGCCATTCGTGCAGAAAGAATTAGACCGACCCCTTGACAGCCTCGGCTGGTACTGGAAATTCCAGACCAATACGCCGTGTAAGGGCCGTGCTGCGTCGCGTCGCATCCTTTCCGCTTCGTTTCATTCACGCACAACACATCCAAACGTCTTTCATCCATCATCTGGCATACTTCCTCAATCTTATCCTTCATTCCTCCTCTTACATTCATCGTCGCAAAGCGGCTTTCAGCAGACCGCATACCGCTCCCGCCGGGAACGAGACGTGATGGGGTGCGGACACCATCGCCGCCATCTAGGTGCTCTTTCAAAAAATTTGCATCCATGCGATTCCCACGAGACGCTAGGGAAAAATTTTGTCCGCCCCAGCAGAGCCCCGCATGCCAGGGTAAGGCTAGCCATTACCTGGGGGTCGCCCAACCCCATGGCGGAAGTGGCACGCTCGAGACTAGGCTCGCCCCTAGCCATGCATCCATCGGCGCGGCAGACCTTAGATTGGCAGGGATTTACATTAAAGAGGAATCCCAAGTCTATCCCTTAGTCGGCTCTTACGACATCCGTGGGAAAGAGATGGAGTGGTCCTATTCTTTTGTAATGGTGCCGGGAACCACACGGCACCTATAAACATTGTTAATAACACCTATATCACTGGTCAGTAGTTTTAAGTAAATCACAAATATACTGATAATAAACATGCTTATGAGCGGAGTGCAGAACCTCCTTTTTTGAAGTCGGTGTCGATTAAAAATAAGCGAAAAGAGACATGACAATATTATTTTTAACTAGGTTATGGCAACACTACCTACCTACCAAATTTCTCTCTTTATACCTACTTCAAAAGAAGAGGTTCTGCATTCGAACAACATATAAAATGTTCGCGAATCAAATATATTTATTTATTAAGACACACATATCAGAGACAATTGTAATAATCCAATTCTAGTCCAAGAGCATGAGCTTTCCAAAAAGTGTCATTTCTGTTTCTTCTCTCTTTAATAAGTGTGACGCAATCTAATCAAAGCCAGTCGACAAGTAGACCGGCCAGCCCGCCCAAACCCTCGATCAATAGCCGTGAAATCCAATTTTAGAATTGGGGTCATCCAGCCGAATATTGTGATGCAATTTTTTTAGTTTGCAGGGGAACTTAATCTTTCGACCAACCACGCTCTACTTCTTCCTTAGGTACAATTCTACCTTATTTCATTCAACATAATGTATGATGGATGATCAGAATAGTTTATAAGATCATAGATCCACTCTGCTTTGTTATACTTCATCTAAATTCATACTGCCTTTACTGATACTTTCATGTTTTATGAAATACGTTTTCAAAATAATTCTTACTGGTAAGTACGAACTGCAATAGTCCACGCAAAAGCCAGATACTTGCAAAACTGTCACTAGAGCACTGCACATGCTAAATTACATGAAGAAATTTTGGACGTATTTAAATTCACAAACTTCACTTGACGAAATTCATTAACGAGGTACATTTAGATACTTAAGCTTAAGCGATGTTTCTTTGGGATAACCCTGTAATAACACTTTGTAATGGATAAATGGAAAATAGATAATAAAATAAAATATTTTTTTTATTTCCTAAGCGAACTTTGAGACAAAAGTAATTGATAACGTGTTTTCAATATTACTATTCTACTTACAACCATAACCCTAATTGTATACCCCCATTGTGCTGAAATATTTTTATAAAATGTGTGTTTAATTCGACCAACTATTACAATTTGTAATTGAGGATTAAAAAAAAATGTTCATGGACATGAATGTTAGAGGGTGTTACATACATTAACAGATTAGGTATGTGACTTTTGATGTTGTCCCAGAACGACCCAAGAAAGGGTGAAGTATAGCACCCACAGCTATTATTGACCATGACAAGGACTAACGTTGTGATTACGTGAACTGATCACTTTTTATTACATTACATTTTCATATTACATTATATTTTATAAGTAGTTTTAGCTTTAGTTTTAATTTGATTTTAATTAAATAAATTTGCTGACGATGGCTGTATGGGTCCTAGCTCCCTTTGGCTTTCCGAAAGGCAAACAAAAAAAATATCGTTCCAAATAACAAATAAATCACGCGAATTGTCATTGTCATTTATGTCATCTGTCAGTCAGTCAACAAATTGAAATAGGTTGGTTCTTGTTTTTTTGGTTGAGTTGTTTAACGTTTTTATTCTTTGACCAGTAATTATACAAACTTAACAAATACATTTCAGTGAAAATAGAAGTTGTTTGTTCACTATGGTAACTAATTTTGATACACTTTGCGGAGAATTAGAAAAGAATGAATTGGAGGTGAGCATTTATTAACAAACAAACATCATGAGGTTATCTCTATTTTAGCTATTCTCTTCAATCTTTTTGATGTCTGATTCCTAAATAATTTTACTATTACAGGCACCAAATGGCATTGCGTCTCCCACAACATATGGCCAGCTTTTAGCTATTTATTTGTATCAAAATGATCTGTAAGTACTTCAGAAACACTCATTCACTCTTTCTTCAGGGTATGATCAGAATAGAACTTTTTCTGATTGGCCTGGGTCTTGGATGTTTATCTTTATAAGTATTTATTATATTAGTCTTACTTGGAAGCTAACTCAATTGGTGTAGTTTGTCCTGTATATATTTATTTATTTAGTTTTATTCAATCTTCCTGATCCTTATGTCCCTGGATAGAAGCCATAGTACCCCTTTGACCGTTATTCTGGATTGATGTATCAGGTTTTTACATAATCCCTTTATCCTTTCTCCTGGTTGACCTCCACCACCTTTTTAAGGGAAACTACCTAACCCTTATTGAATCTTGGTTACGTATTTATTTGTCCCAATGTGCAGGTTACCTCACAATACTTCAATAATAAAAAAAAAGTATATGGACAAGGTTGTATTTGGAAAAGGGGCTCCATGTGCTCACATTTTGTTAAAAACTTGTAAATATATTAATCCATGATTTTAGATGTAATGCAAAATTTTTATGGAAAAGGATCCCACCAAATATACTAAGTAGTAATCCTGAAATACCTGCTATTTGGGCAGTGGGGCAGAAGTTATGGAAAAAAGATTTAGCAGGAACATACCAAGCTCTGGCTGCTTTTACTTGGACAGAACCAGTGTCCAACATCATAAGGGCACTTGAAGGTAATTTTACATTAAATTTGAATACCTATCAAATTTTTTACATTGATTGATCACACAGTGGTAATAGGTACAATGGCTGCGCATCCTCTCATTATTGAATATGGTGTGTTGACAATATTTTATTTTTCCTAGGGCTGTTCTCCTTTTTACAGTCCTTCCTCTATCTGTCTGGAGAGGAATACAGGTTGTGCTTTAGATTTACCATGATTCTGGATTATGTAAATCAGGTTTTTTTATATACAACATATTTTTTTCAATTTCAAATTGCTATTTATCCATTGTCATCATTATGAAAATTGTAGTGCACTGGAATCATCCTTATAGGTTCCTTAGCTTAACAGATCATTGAGGGGGAGGACTAGTGTTTTATATTTAGGTTTATTTTCAAGAAGCCTAGGTTAAATGTCCAATTTCTCAACATTTCAGAGAAAGTCAGAGAGCGTGCCTTCAATCTGATCGGACAATCATACAGCTCCATATCAATTGATACTGTGATAGCAATGACTGGGCTGTCTAAGGAAGCCGTGTTGCAGGCGTGCCGGGACCGCAAGTGGGAACTTGCAGAAGATGGAGTCACTGTCAACCCAACACCACCAACTCAGCCTGCGCCACTCCACACATCCAGCGAAGACCAGCTCTTTAAACTGACCGAATTTGTTTCCTTCTTAGAAAACTAAGTAAGTGTCTCTTTTAATAATTTAAGCTTCCACTCTGGTCTAAAAGCGAAGAATAATACATATAGTGTGTGCCAGCTGCTTCTTTTTCTGTGCAGATTTGTAAAAGTTTTTGCAAAATGCACCTTGCAATAATTACTTTTATAGAAACTAAGAGTTCTTTCTTATTGCTGCTACTGAAAAACTATTACCAAGGTCAAATATGTTTTGATATTAAAATAGCAATCCCACTGCTGGACAAGGGATTTCCTCATGCTCTCCTTAGTCTCCATTTTGTGCTTTTTAAGTATTACAAATACTAGTAAATGTGTGCAAAAAAAAATATGTATTCATGCAAAAAAAGTGGGGCATGTTTGCTGGTGCTGCTTGCGACAAAATTCTAATGCACTATGGGACAAATTACACAGATTGCGTTAGCCTCGAAGTAAGTTTGAGACTTGTGTTACGAGATACTTACTTAAAGATACTATATTATAATCAATTTTTTTATATTATAATTTAATTACATGTATAAAATGAAACCATCTGTCTTATAATCTTATTTATTAATTGGCAGTGTACAAAATATACTTAATCAATAATAAAGCCGTTTATTTTACTAAAAGTTGGGAGTCACGTCTGTACTAAAATGTGTATACAAACGTGTAACAAAATATTGAAATATCACAAACAATATGATGTTGAAAGTAATTTTAATATTTATCTAAAAAATACAAAATGAGTATCTAAATTCGTTTATGGTAAGCTCTCTATGTTTATTCATTTTGGCAGCCCTATGAGTGGCACAAGTTATTTTATTGATATCTTCCTTGGAAGGACACCTGGTTCGTTCTTGGCTGCAGTCTCATTGAATTCGCTTCTTCTTCATCACCTAGCGCGGTTTCATAGCCACGGTTTATTTGCCCTCCATTGGGCTCAGCAAATACGTCTTTGACCGAGATATTCGCGTTAGATGCACGATGACGTGGTACAGCTATGTTATTATTCAACTGAAAAATCAGAATATGTATTAAATAAGCTGGGTTAGTATGAAACATTTCTGAAAAAAACCATTGAAGCATTTGTATTTATTAGTTGCCTGCCTGACACTAAAACACCATGGTATGTGTTATGCGTTAGCTGTTAGTTTTTATGTACATGATTTGCCTCCTTCAATATCTTTAGGAAGAGTTGATTGCTTTAATTCTGCTGTGTGGTCTTCACATGACCATAAATTATTACTTGAAATCCGCCTGTGACCAAGTTCTTTTCTTATAAAATGATTTCAGTTAAATAAGTTTTATTAAACGAGTTTTACCTTTCCTGTAACACCATATTCATTATTAGCCCCAAGTGTCTGCATCTGCGACTTTCTTCGTTCGGCCATAACAGAGTTTCTTCTAGTCTCCAAAGCTTTCAGTGTTTCCCTTCGGAGGGTCATTTTACGATTAAGTACTGGAGTACCTGTAAATAAATTTTATGGATTAGTTAAGGAAATTAGTTAATTAACTCAAGTTGGAATCAGTAAGCTTTTTAACATGAATTTGTTTTATATTCGTTCCTAATTAACACTTTCATTCTGATTCACTTCTTAAATACTTGTTAACATTTTATGAAATTAGTCCTCACGAATGTCGAAAAAATAAACTAACTGTGATGGAGTGCATTTATGCTAGTTCTCTTACCAGGTCCATCGTTGGCATTCATATTGAAGAATCGTTTCTTGAACGCTACGTCCAGCGTGCCGATGTTTCTTTTCTTCTGCCTTGCTTTCTCCAGGTTATGAATAGTCTTTCGTCTTCCAACATTATGAGGACCAGAACTTGAATCATTATCATAATCGTCATCTAGTCCATTTAGTTTTTGCAAGTCTTTGACTATAGCTATTGCGTTCTTATCCAGTAGTGCATCTTGCGACAAATCTTCAGACTGCAAATATGGCAATAATATAAGTGACCTATAATTTTAAAATACCTAACGATTTAATTTTCAAGTGACTTTGGAACTAACCTTCTTCGTACAGAACCAGTTCAATTCTGTCGATGCTAATATGTGCGAAAGAGTTCCAAATCGATGGAACAACATAGCCGAAAATTGTATGACCAAGATCAAAGCAAAGAAGAATACAAATACAAGACCAATTGGCTCCAATTGTAGATATTCTTTTGAAATTATTACCTGAAAACACATAAATATGTCAGTTTTATTGGCAATCTTAAAGTTAGATGGAATTAAATAGGTACAAACAATATCTTGTTATTGAAAGACAGTGATATTAACGTGAAAACAAAAAGTGCCATTGGATAGACAGTTATTATAAACTATGAAAACTAGAATTGAAACACATGAAAAGAAACGTGATCATGAAATGTGTTGAACATTGGATTTGTGATGAAAATGTGAACGGAGAATCGAGAAAAATGTTATAATGTATTTGCCTTGCACATTTTTAAACTTAAATATATGAGCCCAAAATAAAAATTCATCACAAGTCGGTGAACTTGAACTTTGTATGAGATTAGTTCACATTTTCAATAAACGAATATATTCTGATATATGATCTTGCGTAAAAACTATGGTAAACATTTTGTTATGTTATCAATTCACCACTCATTTGGAGGAATACTCTTATGCAATATATGTACAAGGGACACCAGTAACCCTTTAACCGTGATAAAATTAATAGAAAAGATTCCGCCACCTTAATAGACAGAACAGAATATTAATTCTTTGTGTTTTGGTTGTTTGGGAAATGTGCAATGGATTTATAAGGACTAGTTTCCCTTAGATCACAGATGTTCTCGGTGACTAGGAACAAATTGCATGGTTTTCTAGGTAAAGGATTCTATTTTGGAATATTTGAATTTTATTATTGAAGGTTGAAGGTAGGGACATCCGAAGGTTCAGGTTTTATTAGAATTATAGTGATGCCCAAACTGAATTCTCATGTCTTTAAGACTCCATGCTGGTGTGCCATCCCAGACAGACCGGTTAGAAGAAGGTCGTTAGACTTGTGAAGTGACACACATTCAGTGGTAACATTTGGCTATACCTCGCCTGTTCCCTCGATGTACGTAATGTTTGTCTTAATTCCCAAAGGCCAATCTACGTGGAGTTGATCTTTGTTCAGTTGTAATAAAAACACTATCAGAATGAATAAAGCATTGAACATAAAGAATGCAAAAACTGATTTATTACGAAGTTCTATCAAATCCCCTGCGATTCGAGCCTGGAAAATTTCATAAAACAAAAAATAATTAAGCTGAATCAACTTTCAAAGGTGACTGGGGTTGTGACTGTGTTGAGGATTTTTTTGAGAATTTGTACAGCTAAATGTCGTGGTCCCGAGTCATCATTGAAGGCCGATTTCTTTGTATTGGTTTTCACGTTACCTCTTGGGAAATTTCATCATAAGTTATGTTAGTTTTAACTCCGAAGGGCCACTTAAAGTGAAGGTTGTCCTTGTTCAGTTGTAGCAAGAATACAATGAGCACAAATAGGGCATTGCACATAAAGAATGAAAAAACAGATGAATCTCGCAATTCTTTTAGATCCCTTGATATACGTGCCTAAAATTTGGGGAAATTAAAAAAGGGTATTTTTAGCAAAACAGTATTGTAAAAAAAATACCTGTAATAAAAACTGATTAGTATAGATAATTCGATGTTAACGTTTTACAGATAAATTTAAAAAAATATATATAATACTCGAGTACTCGAATTTATCTTATAAATTATTTAAACTGCGCGACAAATTACATTCCAATTCAAATTTGTTATTCATTATTATAGGATACTTCATATCGCTTACATATTGTCAAATTTTTTGGATTCACAACATTGGTTGACGTCAAATAAATTACTTATAACTAAGTTTACTGCCGCTTCCAAGGCGTCAGTGCAGAAGATGCGGTAACAAACTGCACTGCAGCATTTTCTTCAACAACGTCAACTTCACAAATATCCAAACTTAGAATAGAATGTAGACGAGAGAATACATTGTTCAGATTAATTTATTTATGTGAGATTTTAATTATATATATACATATATATTTTTATGGATTAACATTAATTGACATTACCGTACATTTTATGATAACTGCGCTACACTAACTATGTAAGTGAATTAATTAAATTTTGTTAAGGTAGTTTTGATCATACCTGTTCCTCCTTGTTGGCATCAATCGGGTACAAATACTTATCGATCAAGTCTTTCCAAAACTGTATCTCAGCTGGACTCAAAAAATCAACTTCTCCCTTTTTCAGTTCCGGGTCTTCGATCCAGTATGGATTAATAAGATCATCTCTTCTCTCCTTAAACAGACATATGTTGTATTAAAATTAATCACAATTAATATGTGCAATAAATTACCTAACCATTCCCAATGTAACCTTTCACTCTGACCCCTATTTAAAATTAAAACATTACATACATACATATAATCAAGTCTATATCCCTTGCCAACAGTCTCGAAAATACCATGATCAGCTGTTTTGCTTAACGATATAATTTAGATTCAAATAGTGACAGGCTGCTAGCCCATCGCCTAAAAAAAGAATCCCAAGTTTATGAACATATCCCTTAGTCGCCTTTTACGACATTTATGGGACAGAGATTAAGTAGTCCTGTTCTTTTTTTTTATTAATGCCGGGAAACACTCGCCACTTATACACCCGACAAAATTTCATTAAGGATTCATATTTAAGCATTTTCCAGCTGACTATACACATGAGACTAATATACAACAGGGGAATATAACAAAGGGCATGCCCTAATAGAAAATTATAGATAATGCCATCTATTAGATTTCTTATAATAGTAAATACCCTTGGTGATGTAGAAAGAGTATCTGTCTCGGAATCTGAATCGCGGTCTTCCTCCGGACCCTCTGCCAGGGCATCTAATCCATGATCTCCGTTGGTGCTGCCTCGATGACCTATTGATAACTTTCTACCTCTAGCTAGTCCGTGAGGATCGATCGATCTGGAATTTATTTTAAGATAAACTTATAACTTCTCATCAAGGCTACATCTGTCTCCAAGATAAGGGTCGATAAGGAAAATTAAAGTATTTAAAATGCATAAAATTAACATTACTTACAGGTCGCGCGGTGGTTTAAGAACGCTCGGCAAAAGTAGAAGGGGCATGCGCAGTGATCAATTTTTAGGTCTATTAGGTGCGACGAGGAGAGAGGGGGGGCGGGTGTGCGCCGACGGCGACACGTATTGGTGGATTAGTCACTCTTTACTTCCCGCGTTGAGTTCGCGCGTCCCGTGTCTCTTGGGTACTGTTGCGCACAAATTGTTTTATCGTGTTTGTACGCGACAACTTAAAATAATATATCAATTCTCAAACAGTACAAGTCGCCCCTACCCTATGTCCGTCCACGGTTGAATATAACTATGTCAAATTTCATCAAAATTGGTTCAGCCAGGTCAGGTTAAGTGTGAAAACTAAACATGCATACACACATACACATTTTCGCATTTATAATATAAGTAGGGATTATAAGTATTTATAAGGCACAAAATACATACTTACATTATAAGTATATTATAAGATATGGATATACATAGTTAAATAACCGAGTTAAAACATAGGCTACTTTTTTTTGGAAAATCACGCGGGAGAAGTTGCGGGACAACAGCTAGTATTAAATAAATAAATAAAAACATTTCCCTTAGCATTTTTGAGCGCGAATGTACACATGCGCCGTTTGCCCCCACTATTTTTTCCGAGCGTTCTTTAACCACCGCGCGACCTATACCTCTCAACAATATCCAACTTTTTCTCCAGTTTGTCTAGAGTGGAAGCTATATGCAACAGTTGTACTTTTTCTTCGTTTCCTTTGGGATGAGTACACAACAAACATTTGAATAAACCCGCAAACGAAAACTCTATAGATCCTTCCTCTTCATTGCTGTTTACCCCTTGAAGGAAACCAAGCAATGACTTCTGTTTGGCTTTTTTCTTGGCTTCTTCCGCGTCCTTCTTTTCTTGCTCAATTTCCTAAATGTTAAAAATCAGTCAGGTTGTCATGTTTAAGAAATTGTGAAAAATACTAAAAAGTGTTATTTTAACAACAAAGCTCTCAATACGAATAAATAATTACCATAATTGCAACATAATGAGCAAATACTGATATTGCAATTGCAATATTAGGAAGCTCAACATTACTTCTGAATAAATGTAGCTTTTTAATTAATATTTGCTATATGAAGATATTACATGTACGTTTAAAATTACTAATACCCTCACCTTCTTAGTTTTCTTCGTTTGTACTTCTCTCGTACCCCACGTAACAACATTCAAGTTGATGATAGAATACAAGATCAGCAGCAAGTACATAGACGGTATAGATAACAGGTAAATTATTCCAGGTACAATGCACCAAAACTCCTGCGGATGTAAGCACGCTGCTATGAAGAACGAACTGGAAAGAGCGATCAAGAAAATAGCGGAAGGAGATCCGATACCGTCCTCGCCCAACTGAAGCGCCGTACCGACGATCACAGCCATCATAATCATGGCGTACGCTGTCGATAGTATTTGTGCCACCAATAACTGGAATATAATATAACTTATTTATCAATCATGCCGTTTTATTAACTAATATCCGATCTATCCAATTTTTGATGACTGAATTTGACAAAGAAAGAAATTAATTTTGTCGGCACAAGAACTAGCTCTTAAAATGTAAAATATGGGAAGTCACTCTTTAGTTATTACAGAAAATATTTAAAAAAGGTTTCTGAGATTTGATTAGTTAATAATGTTGTAGCCCTAACCGCAAAAATGAATTCGTTTATATACCTGTATTTCTGATTTCATTGTGAAGCAAACGAACATGAAAAGCATGATCGGATATAGGTTGTACTCAAACGAAGTCCAATTGTCGATTCTGAAAGCGGCCACGAAAGCTCCCACCAACATAAGGAATATCGTACCAGGGCCCAAGATCGTACCACCCATCAACATCATCTGAAATCAAGTAAAATTAAAGTTACATTTATCGGTTTCAATGATTTGAGCAGATGATGATGAGCAATTTCATTTTTATTAATTTGCAGGAATCACCCGTTTTTGTATTCGCAATGTTTACGAATTTAATGTTTTAGTTTTTTACCTGATAAGCGATGTACGGAGTAGATATATTGTCGTTAATTTTGATCGTGTGCTTGTAGTCCATGAGCAAGTCCATAATGTTGGCGATGGTGGAGGGCACCCACCGACGGCGCTGGTTGTAAAACTCACTGAACCCTTCAGGGCAGTGCGTGTAGGCGTCCGACGCGGCTGAGTATTCCACACGGTAACCACGTTGCAGTAGCAAAGTGCACAACCAACGATCTTCCCCTAGAGAAACATCAAATTAATGTTATAGAACTGGAATCGATTGAGGGGCAGGGGTGCAACGCAATCGTTAGCATGCATTTTATAGTGGCTGTAGAGAGACATCAATTTATTATAATACATTACTTACTTTTTATTATACTTATAGAATTACTAGCTACTTGTTCGCTGTAAAAGTTGACTCCTCGTGTTGCCAATAATATTGGCGGGGAGAGGTATTTTTGGGTACCAATATTTAAGTTGGACTATTATGCCTATGTCTGAAAAAAAACCGTATTCAAATGGGAGCTCTACTTTCCGCGTTTTGCGAGTACAAACTCACAGACAGGAATTCCATTAAATCATATTTTTGGCTTCTGTTAGTCTTTATAGATTCTAACAATTCTAATTATCTTCTGACTGACTGACTCAGTCGCTTTCTCAACCATTACCTTTGGTTATCGAGGTTTGCTAATCCGAATTGTCAGGCAAGTGTACTCCAACGAAGGAAGCAGATATATTACCTTGATCGTATTGCACGTAATGCCGGGCTTCATCTGAGCGCAGTGTGTATTTCTTCATCACGTTGTCATCCATCAAAGCCTTTCCTCTGAAGAGGGAGAAGCATCCAGGACTACAGAGTACGCAGCCGATCATGTGTTCAGTCGCCTTTTGCAGCCAATGACCAATAGCGTATTCGAACATTTGATACCACACCATAGGACCTAAAACATAATATTTCAGTATTATATCAACTTAATATAACACTATATGTACAGCTAAAATGTTAAACTTCTAAAACAACGCCATTTTGTTCTTCTGCAATAGTTTTTAACTGAAACCCATTTTCATAGTTACCTGAACCAACGGGATGAATACGACCACAAGCGGCACCCAAGTTCTTATTCTTTTTCATCAAGTCAATCAACAGTCTAACAGCGTGCGGTTGGAAATCGATATCTCCGTCCAGGGTCAGCAAGAATGTGTTCTCCGCCATCACTTCTTTACGATCCACAGAGATCGGCAGTTCCATTAGCCGGTGCCCAAGCAGATAGTACATGTACATCACCTGCAAAAAAAACAACTATTTTAGTTCTTCTGATAATCACAAATGAATGAACCTTTTCCGTAATAAATGGCAATTCTATATGCAGTTTCACAAAAACCGCAATCAACCTGAATACCACACTACAAAACGGCGTCAATCTTTGATGTGATCATTTTCATAAAATTTGTAGTCATAAGTGTAATTTGTAATTATGTGTATTTGCAATGTATAATTATTCTTTAGTCAAATTTAAAATTATTTGTTTTGAAGACTTCTCTCTTTCTCCGAGAAAAATAAAATATATCACCTGAGACCACCGTTTCCTGTGTCGAATTTTGGCCTTATCCTTCAAGTGGCAGATCATTTTAGTCTTTCCTGGCAGAACCCAAGTCAGTCTTCCTCCGTAAGGGGCTGGTAGTTTCTTCGGAGGACGAATGCGTATGATCGTCTGATGTACTTCGGAAGCAGCTTCGTCTATCGTATCGACTAACAATTTCACGAACCGATTGACTTGAGAATCATCGTCACTGTGATCTGATATTTCGAAAGCGTCGTCTAAGAAGATATGAGCTGAAATTATAGAAGTAATTTTTTTAGTAACCAAATTCGTAAATAATCTGTTTTTATTTGTTAATTATAAAAATTATAAAATTCAGTTTATATTTTGTTTTTCTAGCTTCCAAGAATATTTGTTTAAATGCAATTTAAACGAACATAAGTGAGATTTAAATACTTTTGTATTTGACATTAAATTTTCAGTAAATAAAAGGTATACTGAAGCTTCCAACAAATACAAAAACTACTTACTTTCAAATTCATAATAATCAGGATCTACCACACGGAGATATTTCTGAGCCACTCTACGAGCGCACTGATCTTCATCCAGCCTGAGGATAGACTTCAAGAACTCCATCATCTCGTCTTTAGTCTCGTGCCACATAGTGGCGCAAGCGTAGATCCTCGTTATTGAATCTGATGACTTCACCGTTTTAGGAGAAGAACCAGTGTTATCTGTGTGAACCGAAATCGTTTCGTAATATTCGTCACCTTTTTCTTTCTCAATTTCTGCCAAATCCTGCAATTACAATAATTAGTGTATTTTTTGGTAAACGAGTTTGATCATCAAATAATATTTTTGGAAGAACAGTGAGTATCAGTGCGCAATTTTATTGAGAACTGCGGTCTTGCCACACTAATTTTTAACTTCAAAAGTCAACATTTATAAGTTAATAAAAAACGTTCTTCAGCCTTACCTCTGTCTTAACATCTTTGTGGTCGTCTCTTTTCCTGTTCATCGCCATGCTTTGGTCTATCAAAAGCCCATTGTACATTGGAATCACGAATAACTTTTCAGTTGAAGCCAAACGTTCAGCCTTAGGTGTCCAAATGTGTATCGTGATCCATGTCTGGGACAGCAGCCATAGTAACCACACCCAAGCCATTTGACGGGAAATAAAATCGCTGAGAGTAAAAACTGTAAAATATATTTAAAAATGACTTATAGCTCTAAAATGTTTTTTTTTTGTGCTCGCCGTTCCGTGCGGTCCGCAGGCCCGATGATAAGGACATAAAGGGCATACATAATACTCTTAAAATAGCTATAAAATTTTAGAACGCTACAAAATATTCATACCTGGAGGACTTTCAAAGAAAAGATAATCAGGAATAGTTCCGTGGAAGAAACACGTATCTCCATTCCTCAATCCGCAGGCTGCGATCAACATGTTAACCACCAAAGGAATCACCAAATTTATCGGGAACGCGTAACTGAATCCCTGAATTAGGATTTTGCACGCGAATTTTCCGAATATGTAGCAGAAATATGCTGCGAAAACTTGGATAAGAAGAACGTAAAAAGCAGATTTGTGCACAGCTGGAACTTCCACCGAATCTCCAGTCAGAGTAGCATTGACCAAGTCCGGTATGACCGTGCCTCCTAACTGAATTTGAACCTGAAAATAGGAATTAAAACAACAATAGTACTTTATTTAATTACACAAATTTAATAACAAACGTAAGTCCCTCTTTAGTTTAAATTATGTATGTATTTTCTCACTTGTTACTCTACAAAAGTTCGAGCTCGGCTCGAGTTTTTTACATTAAGTAGTTAATTATACTGATACCTTGTACCCTATTAGTAAGTGCATATAAAAAATGAATTCTTGCTATATTATGCTGACCATTTGCCAATTTTACTTTTACCTTGCGGTGCTTTCGTGGTATAAGAATTGTGATAAGAATATTAATTACCTATCGTTACGAATTATAAGACTGCTATTTCTATTAATATCCATTCATTTTAAAGAGAATGATAGTAATGTGTGTGAAATTTAAACTCAACATAATATATTTACCTCTTCGACCACAATATTGTGGGGACTAAACCCTGCGTTGAACAGTTGGAAAAACATGGCGGGCTCGTCGCCCTCCATCCAGAGAGCGAACAGAATGCAAATAAGAAAGAATACGATCTTCCACACGGAGATGAATCTGTACGTGTAGTACCGGGTCAACGCTAGCTCCTCCTTCAGTCTTCCTAAACTTTTTATTATACCTGAATTTAAATAAATATAACATTATAGCCTCAACTAACAAATAAGTATAAGGTAGTAAGAGTTAAAAATCCATTGATAACTTATTTACTATCTTCATTTTTATGTTTTCAACTTTTAAGTGATCCTTACCAATGGGACTTTGCCTGGTCACGTAATTTTCCCACCAGCCCAGTGATATGCACAGAGCAGCGATCGGCATCAACCACAGCACAGGTTTGTTTTCCAACAGCGGCCATACAATGAACCCGGTGACTTGAGCGACTATGGCGGCCATATCCACGATGACTTTCACAAATCGTTTGGAATCCCTCGAGCTTCGTGACAACAGTCCCAGGATTGCAGGAACGATGCAGAGACAGTTCGTTATCATGGCCCCTTTTACAACGTCCAATTCGGGAAGAATTTTAAAGAAAAGTAAGGCCATTCCGACCGTGTGAAGTGACTCCGCTATGAGCACCTGTAATAGAATATTAAAGCATTAAACTTCATTGAAATACATTATATAGTTGGCCAAATAAAAAAGCCCTATGTAAACTCTCTTTAAAATAAGCAGACATGTCAAGAATATTAGCGGAATATTATTTATAATGTGAGAATTCTTTATGGTAGCATTCATTGTTCATTCTTGAAATATACAAGCCCTGTTGGTTCTTTAAGTTATAACCTTGACGAAACAAAACAAAACGTAATTCGGGCTTTTACTTATATCCACATCATTTCGCGGTTGGATAATCTGCTGGTATTGAAAACTATTGTTTTCTACTCACCACAATAAACTGGGCGCTCGTAGGCCGTTTCGAAGACTTGAAGAAACATATCCTGACTGATCGTATGAGCGTTCCTATCTCAGGTATCGCAAAGGCCGCAAGAAGAGCCCACATCCAGGCTACCCGCTCTTCGTCTGGCAAAGTGACTAAAAATTGTTTATCCCTACCTGAAAAATAAATTGTTTAGTTATTTTTTTTTTCAAGAGGATTATTTTGAAATATGTCATATCATATTTCTAGTCAGTTTAAAATAATAACTTGTGCTTGCGACATATTATACAGCAAGCTATAGAAAGAAAAGGATGCCACGTTTGGATTAAGGGGGTATTTTAAGAGATGGTATATATACGTTTCAATATAACCTGCTGAGAATATATTGCAGAATCTTATTACAAACTTACCTAAATTCCTATTACAAAACGATAACCGCTTATCTTTCTTCAGCTGCGAGGTCATAAATAGTACTGTGCCCTTGGCAATAACTCCAGAGCCGAGCACCACTACGAACACTACGATATAGGCCAACACCTTCAGCAGGCGCACTGTGAACTCCAAGCACTTCTGGCTCTCCATCGACCCACTGTCCTGCTTCGGCGGAAACTCCCGGAACACGTCCCATCCTTTTGTTTCTTGGACGGTTCTTTGGCTGGAAAGAGAAATAAACCAGAGTTAAGTAAAAGTTTATGACGTGAAACTAAATGCCGTAGTTATTTACCGTGAAGAAGATAAAGACTAACGTGTTATATGATTGTAGTAAAACGGCCTCTGTGGCGCAGCGGCAGTACGCTTGTCTGTGACACCGGAGGTCCCGGGTTCGAATACCGGCCAGGGCATGATGAGAAATGAACTTTTTCTGATTGGCCTGGGTCTTGGATGTTAATCTATATAAGTATTTATTATAAAATATAGTATCGTTGAGTTAGTATGTCATAACACAAGTTTCGAACTTACTTCGAGGCTAACTCAATCAGTGTAATTTGTCCCGTATATATTTATTTCTTTAGTAAAGGTGTTAATTAATATGACGATTTGACGAAAAGCAAAAACCTATGAGTTTTGCTCTTCAAATTTTGATAAGTATTCCTATGTCTTTTCTAGAACTAAAGATGAGGTATTTTGTGTAGACATCGATGCAACAAAAGCTGAACTCTCCCAAAATAATTTAAAAATATGGAATCAGTACATTTCACAGCCATGAGCTCTAATAAATACTAAAAAAAAAACAACTTTCACACGGTGCCGATCAGCGAGAGAAATCTCGTACATTGTCACGTCATGTCATGTACGGTAGTCTTCCTTCCGAGCGACGACGTAGCTCAGTATAGGTACCTCCGATGTCTCGCATAGTCCCAACTTTTGTTAATATCTTATCAGATTTAAAGGTAAAGGTACAGTGCATATTACATAGGAAATGAATGCTGGTTTAAAATGCAATTACTGTTTATAATTAATATATTATACTTATATTTGAGACTTTGAGACCTTAACACCAACCTATGAAATGTACGCATCCGACAGAGTGGGTTATGGATAAAAAACCTTTCAAGTATTATGATTTTGGTACTTTATAAAAAAAACCTATTAAATGATCGTCTTGAACATGAAAATGTTAAAATAAAATTTTCTCCTCTAGGTATATAATAGCAAGAAGTAAATGTGATACAATGAACAAGTAAATTAACGGAATTAAGAACACAGTTTTACGCGCTCATTCTCTTAATAAGGAGGCGCTAAATTAAGCTCATAAATCATTCACACCAAAAAGGAATTGAATTGTTTCGCCACAATCGCACTGGGTTCGCGTACCACAGTTGTGACAGGGGTTTACGTAAGTTACGGTGGTACAGCGGTAACCCAATTAGACAGTACGACGGTCAAACTGCATAGTTTCCACACAATTAACATCAGCCACTCCCGTTTTCTTACTTTGACCACATTTACATATAGTCGACGTGACTATATGTAAATGTGGTCAAAGTAAGAAAACGGGAGTGGCTGATGTTAATTGTGTGTAAGTACGAGTATATCCCTTACGGGGCAGACTGAGCCAACATTCTTAAAAAGACTTAAAGCCCACGTTCAGACATTGAGATTCAAATAGTTACAGGTTTATAATACTAGTTTTAATATAATAAAAAGGCAAGTATGCTATGTTACATAGGTACTATAGGGGGAAGCAATTAAGTTTCATTTAAGTTAATTGGTTCCTGAAAAAAATTACGATAAGTAAAATTATAGGAAACGGTTTTTTGATATTTCTCGTATTCATTTTCACATGATTGCATGTGCATTAGGTCCCTTGAATTAATAAAATTTTATTCTTTAAGAATTTTGAAATACATTTAATGAATATTAAAATTTATTTTGTAATACATAATTATTTTGATTAATGAAAGAGTAAGTGCGCCCAGAAATCAGTTTACAGTTGTTCTTTTCAGCAAAATTTATTGGCATTTATCATGCATCTAGATTCAGTAGTGCGTAAGAAGAACGATTTGCAATATTTGAACATTTGCGATTGTGATTTATAGGGAAGTGCAACAATATTAATTGGCCTAATGACAGGAACCGCCTTCCTTTTACCTGTAAATGCTGCAATAATGTAATGTTCCATTACTATATAAGGAATTATTGTTCGCCCCGTACAAATTTTCATCGCCTGGATCTTTTTCATAATAGCTTCTTCTGTCGTGTTCACTCATATCCTTGTTTTTGTACTACACTTATGATATTGCACTCATCACTGTAATTTTACTGGAAAAGTAAGGGAAAGTTTGTCAGGACGATGGTGTCTGTACTCGCATGTCCTGCTTGGGCAAGTATTGTTCAATAACTCGTGTTGTTATGAGGACAGCAAACGGTGCGATCGCAATAACGACTGCCGGGGCGGCACGCGTGTCCAATGGACGCCGATTCGTCATTGTTTTCAAAAGACTGAACGTGAATATTAATTATGTGGGAAAATGTTTTCTTTCTGTTTGTCGCATTATAATATTGTATTGATTTGATAGACTATTTTAAAACAATAAGTACTTATTCTTTTTAATCTACTTAAATTCTTATCGCAGTTTCAACATCATAGTGAACCAAGTTCAAATATAAACGTTAAAGGATCAATCAACTAAAAGGTGACTAACTTTTACACCTGAATTCAAATCAGTCGCTGCGGTCAGAAAATAAGTGGAAAATCTACAATGGCTTTTATCAAGGATCAATAAAAATACAGTCATACAGATAAAGTGCTTTTTAAACTTTGTTGCAAAATTATCATATTGAGATTAAGCATTATTTAAAGAATTAAAAGATTGGCCAGTCTCAACAAAAGATCCTATGAGCACATGCACCGGGCGGCGACTCCGAGTTCTTCGTTCTGCAGCAGTAAGCATGTGAAATTATATCGCCCGGCGTTCTAATTGCTATGTGATGGCGATACCACACGACTTCTCTAATGAAAGTTACTTTCCTGATTATATTCGTATCTCATTAACTATTTCTTATGTCATAAATTATAATGTTAAACTTCAGAATAGATGACAGCAATCTGAAAAGACTCCATACGGGATGTGCGTAACATATTTCTTTTATACGAGTAGCAGGGAAAGAATGTTAAAATTAAGAGGAGAGTGACAACTAAAACCGATTCATCTTAAAGTCGCTAAACGTTTCACAGACTACAGAGCGGATTACTAGATTTTTTAAGTTTTATCTATATAAAATATATTTCACATCTTGTTATCATTATTAAGCAAAACTCCAGCCGACTCCAGTGCGAAGGCTATGCTGTTAAAATTTGGAATTAACTTTTATTATATTCAAATCGTTCGATACAAATTCTACAATGCCGCCTTCCTCTAGACTAGACTTGTACATTCTCTATAGGCACGAGCATGTATTTAAAGGTGCACGCACCTCCCACAGCATAATGTTATCTTGATCGGATATCGCTAGTAAGAAGAATTTCTTGTCTTGAAATATTTCAACAGACATAAGTGCATTGTAGATTGTGGTCACAATAATTGAACAATGCTAGTAAATGTAATAAACAAGTGAACATATACATAGGTACTACTCTGTTTTTTTGTTTGTGAACTCTTTATTGCAATACATAAAAAGAAATATAACAAATTACAATACAGCATTGGATTTAGAAAAATATGTATATGGCTTACTTTTAACAATGCCTCTACATTAATTGCTTCAGAAATTTGATAAACATTCTTTAATTTTAATATTTATTATATACTATTGACAATACACGCAAGCATACATAAAAAGCTGAATGTATTCGCTACTGATATATTGACAGGTGAATAAATATTTGTGAAATAACCCTAGATATATGGAGCTATTATTTATTTTTTTAAACAATTTTAATAGTTTTCAAACTTATTATATACCTATATACGTTTGTATAATTACTATATTTTATGATTGCTTATATGTTTTACCCTTGATATCAAGATAAGTCAGTAATATCACGATAGTCTATCGCTCGGCGCCCCACGTTTCTAACAATAGATCAGTCAATGTCGTTCGAGCGCACGAAAACTTACGAAAGTCTTCATCTGATGGCTCACGTCGAAGCTAACTCGTGTCGTGTGTCAAATCATGTTCATTTACACTTCATGCGAAATGCATTCCAAATACATGAAGCACTTTTTCGCCTTGACTTTTTGAAGCTATGAATATTATTGAAATTCTTAAAAGTTGAATATAGCTGTACCTCATAGGTCAGATTCCTTAATATATATTTTTTTTATAATAAAAAGTCTCCTGATGCATAATATACAGCGCACCAATAAACAATAAAAAACAATCTAAAGATTCCACTATTTAATCTCAATTCTATCATAAAGCCAAATAGCTGAGCGTAGCCTATCAGTCTTTTCAAGACTGTTAGCTCTGTCTACCCAACAAGGGATAAAGACGTGACCATATGTATGTATCTAAAGAAGGCTGACTTAACTCTATCTACCTCGTAAGGGATAGAGACGTTATATACATGGATAAATCAAAATGAAATTTTCCTTCATGACAGTGTCACGTAATATTTTGCGTTGAGGTCAATAATAAAATTGTTCGATTCGGAAGGTGATGTTTGTTATGCTAAATGATGCCTTCAGATACATGCCCATATATCGAATGTCCAACGCAGCCCGGGTCAACGACCTGGCGACGAACGTAAAACCTTAAAACTGTCTGCATGGTTTTAATTCTTACCTATAGCTCATTGTTTTATTCCCATGTTTTACATTATTACATCACTTACAAGTTTAACGTACCTTTATTTAATTTTAATTCTCTAGTGTCATATTATTTTTAGTTGTTTTAACAGTTAACCATTCAAAAACGAATGGCCAAAGCGAAAAGAGTGGCATACTGTTATGAAAAAGAATGTAAACTTTGTTCTTGTAAAAGACATCAACGCGTCGGTAAATATTCTGATACGATATACATATGTGTTTTATATTCATACAAACACTCGTACGTGCAAATATGCATAGTTAATGTGATTTTATTTAATTTTTTTTATTCACGGTAACAAAGCACCGGATTAAATCTATTTCTCTTCTGGTTTCTGGCGTTGGTCCCGGTTACATCCTCACCTCTCCGGAGAGAGCCCAGGGTGCGTATTTTTGACCACTTTTGCCATAGGATTTATATAGGAATAGAGAATTCATTCACTTTTGCCATAGGATTTATATAGGAATAGAGAATTCATTGCTGACATGCACAGCTCTACGTAGATTGGTGCCGTGAATTTGTGCATACAGGCACAAAGCATTAATTTACGTTTTCTCATTTCAAATCACCACACGTGAACAAAGTTGCGGTCACGCTGGTACAAGATGTTGGTAGCGATTGCGGTTGAGCGTGGCGGCTCGTCCTCATCCCGTATTCCGAGCACGCCTGACCCCACTCGTCCCATGCTGCACCACAGTTATAAGTATATAGGATTTTAACTACTAAAATTGTAATGTCTTTCTTAAAAGTGTAATGTTTTTCTATGTGTTTTGAACTAGCTTTTGCCGGGACCTGGCTCTGAGTATTTCTAAAATTCTCCTTACCTACATACCTATATATATTTGACGGCCTTTGTGGCGCAGCGGTAATACGCTTGTCTGTGACACCGGAGGTCCCGGGTTCGAATCCTGGTCAGGGCATGACGAGAAACGAACTTTCTGTGATTGATCTGGGTCTTGGATGTTTTTCTATCTAAGTATTTATTATAAAATATAGTATCGTTGAGTGAGTATCTCGTAACACAAGTTTCAAACTTACTTCGAGGCTAACTCAATTTATGTAATTTGTCCCGTATTTATTTATTATTTACCGGTTTATACGAACTTAAATGCGAAAGATGTTAATAAACTCAAAGTAAAAAAAAATTGTGAGTAGGTATGATAGTATGATACAGTTTATTCATCGGCTTCAATTTACACACGATCGAAGTCGCGTGTGTAAATTGGTGGTGGTATATAGAAAATGCGTTTTCAATTCTTACAAATGGATAAAGTCTAGGCGCTTGATCTAAGGCCGTAGCGCAAGTGGGGCGCAAAAATGTGGCGCAGTCGATTGATCGAAAGTTGTGTCGTCAGAGTTGTCAACCTTGGCATTTGAGTGGGTTCCGGACACACTATACAGAATAACAAAAGTATAGAACACTCAACGCAATAATTTCTTTATTTCCAATCCTAACAATACCTATGACACTACGAACGTGAGTTGGTACTTTTATTTATTTACATCATCACCTTTTAACTACGTTTTATTACAGTATGTGAAAATGGAGATTTTTAAGAAGAATATGCTATAGTTATGCGATTTTTTAACAATGTTACGTATGCCTCTTACTATTGTATTATTATAATGTAAATACTTCTACTCTGACTTTATTTTGTAGACAGTGTGACCGATCGGCAAATGTGAACCGACCTCTAACAAAGCGAAGTACGACGCCGCTCCTTTTCATTTATTTTGTGAAGTCTAGGTCTTGGCTAGAACTGGTTTACAGATGCCTTTTGTGATCTGCATGCAAAAGCCAAGTGCATTTTACAGCACAGAGTACTTTATTTAATATGTTTTTGACTACAATTGTTCAAGTTGGTTTTTGGGATTATTGAAACAGAGAAGAGTTTCCTTTCAGTACAACAACTCTTCTTCCCGGAGGGATAGGCAGATATTAAAGTATAAGCATAATTTAAGGAATATGTTCGAGAAGACTAAGGAAGAGGAAAGCAGAAATTTCCTTAATATAATTATCAATTCACATAATGATTTCATACATAAAAGTACATGGTGTTTAACCGCAGAACCAATTAGATACGAACTACGATAAAAGAAATGGTTTTGTTCAACTCTGTTAGAGCAAATCTGAGATTCATCGCAGTGATTTTCACATCTTGGTCGTGAGTGAGAGTCTCCGTAGAAGCGGAACTGATGCAGTGTTGTTATGTGGTATTGTTGGATTGCTCAAGAACAGAACAACGCACTATTGCGTGGTCTGATGGGAAAATAATGCGTCATGTTCCTTACTAGAGCAGATTAACAACATTGCTATGCGTACACGCATATAATGACACAATTAACTATTTCATAATAGTATATTGAAATCTTATGTTTGCCATAGTTCAGCTAGAACCATTAAATTCTAGTCATCGTTCATTTTATGGAAAAATAGTGAATAAATTAATAAATAATTTACAAGATTCCGTATGAGTAGGTCCAATTTCTTGTATCTTATTACCTGAGAAAACCGGTCAGAAGTCGCAAATTGTCATTTGGCAATCATGTCACGGCAAAATTGTGATTTATTATTTCATCTTAACAAAAATAATGATTGTATGTAAAATTATGTAATTTCAGTTTCATTGCAAAATCGTTAAAAAGACAAAACAAAAATTGAGTAATCTCTTTTCTAAAAGAGTTTTCGTAAAAATGACCTGACCAACTATCATATGACGTGTATTAAAAATAGCGTGTAGCCAAAATGTGATGACGCGTTATGATGTCATATGCCACATCCAGTTTCTGAGGTCGACTCGTGGCATCTCCACGTAATCAAAACTGTATTCTCCAACGCTAAAACTGGTGACTAAGAACATCGGTTTAGAATAGCAATTAGGAAACATCACGCGACTTTAAGTAAAATCTGACTAGCTTGTATAAATATTGATTTAGATGTTAATGAGATATCACTGATTAAACAGTATTAGAAAGTTTTCGTTGGCATGAAGTTAGAAAACTACCGTTTTGGTAGTTACTAATCTACCTTATTCATGATTAGTTTAAACTACACAAAAGGACAAATTAAGTGACTGACTTATAATAATGCACAGTTTAACTGCTTTATTGTATTAACCTTATATTTCGCGATTGGCGGACTGAATGAATTTCGCTGATATTTGTCATAGGTACAGATGATGAATCCATAATGACAAAGATTTCATAGAAATACTAATTGATTTTCTTGCTATTCTTGGGAAAAGCTAGAACTGCCGTAATATGCGAAATGTATCCTACTAATATTTTAAATGTGTTAGAATGTAAGGATGTCTGTTTGTGTGTGTTACTCTTTTACTCAAAAAGTACTATTTAAAGGATTTTCATAAAATGTTGCAGTTATATTAGTATTGTATAGTTGCAGTAATAATAAAGATTAGAAATTGGAATAACATAAGAAGTTAAGATATAAATCTTAATATATATATAAAAAGTGGCCGAAATCGCTGGCAGGACTAATGTGATTGAAGATAGCGTTTTGCGTTTTGCCAGTTGCACCTTCTAACCTATCAAGAAGATGCATGAACTCACCTGCCGCCGTAAATCTCGTTGGCCAGTGGTGTGAGCTCGTCGTCTGAATTATCGCTGCCGTCGTCACGGCGCTTCCCTCCCGACGCCGCCATCTTGGATCAACCTCAAAAGAAACAATACATAATATGAAATACCTATTTGATCAATAGAGGAAGGTGTGAAGAGAACGAAATAGGAATATAATGAACTCTTAAAATATCTATCGGTTTCAACAAGCACATTTACAGATCCCGTTTTAATGGTTTACTAAAAATATATTTTGCTAGCTGGCTCTCAACGTAGATTGAAATTCTCTTTTACATTTTCTTGAAAACGTTTTAACTAAATAGTTGTTTATATAATGTATATCGCAAAATTGTGGACCAAGCATTTACTTTCTTTGCAACCAAGTTCCGTTCACATGAATCACAATCACAAAGTAAATTCCTCAAGCAAGCTTCGACCTTGCAGGTCATTCATCCCGCTGGATTCATGGAAGCATTTGCATGATTTATTTTAAACAAAGATTTGAAAAAATTAATGGGTACGAGTAGATCCATAAATCTATGGATATGGAATATTATTACATGATTAAGACAAAACAAATCAATCATAATTAACTTCCAAAGCTGTGATGTTTGAAAACATTAAGGTATCTCTGCCTACAATGCTGGTTTAATCATTAAAAATTAAGTACCATACCATTATAGAACAAAATACTTACTTAAAAGTCACTGACTGCTTGACAAAGTATATTTTATGTCAGACTTCATACTATTTTCCTCGCTACAAGGTTTGCGGATATCAATAAATGCCAAACGAAGTTGATATTTTAATATTGTATCGAATATTTTGTTCTTGTTAAAAGTTGCGGTGCGTGCAGAGCGGCGGCCGAAGGTCAGCGACTTGCGCCTGCGCCAGCTCGGGTTATACGCCTCGCCTTAAAACATTTTTTTCATAGGCTACTTCTATACTTAAGTCACAATTTTTTTAATCAAACGAATATGTGAAAAGATTCATAAATTTACAATGTATTTGTGATGAACAATTCTTTTTCTAACTTAACTCTTTTTTGTCTAATATTTGGAGACTTATGTAGTGTATATGTTTTTAAATTAAATTAAAATACTCGTTAAGCGACCAGTTTTACGTTGTGCGTAATAAAAGTGATGATTGTAATGTGGACAATAATTGTCCAACAAGTTTTTATTGATCTCTTACACAATATTTAAAAATGTAATACAGATTGAAATTTCAGGATAAACCGCTTTCTTATGTAAGAACTGTAAGTCGTGATTAGTTACGCATAATATTATCATATTTTCTTAGACCAGCGGTCTCCAGACTCAAGTTTGGGCTGTGCTTTGATATATAAATCAATCAATCCTTGTATAAGATACTTACGGTTACTTCTATATCTATTCAAAATCATTTTGTTCTATCATCGCGAAACCAGATTGATTTTAATTGCAGGCTATCTTTCGTATATATCATACATATCTTATTGAGCTATACCTAATATTGACTCAAAAGCTCCTGTTATTGATTGTAACTAAGTATAGGTAATTCGTCAGGAATTCTCTCTTATTCATCAAGTCTTTATAACCACTAAACTAGTTGCTGCCGATGGCCAGTGCAGGCTTACTTTCACTGTTGACGGCCGTCAGCTCCCCTCTCCCCCCACCAGTTCCGTACCCCTTCCCCCAAACACTACGCAACACTGACTTACATCGCACTATTCATACAGCTGGTCGATATTAAGAAACTGAACTTAAGTAACAATTCGCGAACTGCCTCACGACTCTTAGATATTGTCTTTATCATACTTTTGTTCCATATAATGCTGTACATTTTAACTAGCTATCATTCGCGATTCCGCCGCTTTCCGCTTGTAAAGTAACCTGTGTCCTTGTACGAATTTCATGGACCGTTTTGATCAAACACAAATAAACTTAATTTTTTTTTTTGCTGATCTTAAAACAAAACGTTCGGTGAATTTTTTAGATAAACCTATTCGGTACTTTCGGAGAATACTTACCGTGATCATACAGACAAAAAATATTTTGCTTTCTATTTTTGTGTGCCGCTCTATCTATCCATTTTAGTCAAGTCATTGCAAGCAGTTGCTAAATATGAAAAAAGCAATAAAATTAACAATTAGTCTTAGCTCATTAACAAAAATAAATCCATATAGAACTAATGCAATTTAATTGATAAACTAGACATGAACTGGTAAAACGCGTTTCAATTAATTAATAACTAGATTTATTTAGCGTTAGTTTATTATATAGGTCCCTATTTTGTACTCTTGCTATAAAAATATCTTTGTTATTCACTGAAAAAGGTTTGATTTTTTTTTTCATATGATTGTTATTACTGTATTAAATAAATACTTGTTTTATTAGGAAGGGATGACCTTAGCAATAATACAAACGTGTAATTTCTAAGCAAATGAAGTTGTAAAATATACAAATTGTAACAAAGCGGCGTGCCAGAAACCTCCTGAAGCGTGGTGGTCAATAAGTCGCGGGCGGCCTCGAAACAAAGAAACCACTGTCAAGATAAAATCTATCTTACACACAAGTAATACAGGTCATTTCAAATCACACCCATTGTGGCAAAATTCTTTGGAATCTTAACTTATGTAATGCGTATTATGCATTTGGCATTTGATGCAAAGTTATATTTGAAAAAATATTTTATTATTATCTCTTTAATGTCAAGATGAGAAGTCTCAACATCTTGGTAATGATCAACTTCAAAATACAAAATCATATTTATTTGGCACCTATTATTGATGCATAGTAAAATCATTATTTGGTACGGAGGGTCAAATTGTTCTTTAACTAATAACAAAAATAGATAAGATATCTTAAAAATATAGTATCTCTACGAAAAATCTAAGCTTAAAAATCTGACCCTGAATGCATATAAAAATCCATTTACTAAATATTGTTTTGTGTAAATCCCTTGAGAAAACCTTGATAATGGCGTGGTAATGAATGCTGGCTGTTGTTTCGCTGCGACGAGGCCCACTTTCTCTTTTTTTGTATACATTTTCTCGCAGTTTCTCAGCTCAGACTCTATCAATAACTATTAAAACAACAATACTTGCACTGCGAATCAAGCTCAAGAGGAAATCTTAAAGAATATACAGTAAGAAGGTAACATTTCCACACTTTAATTATTAAATAGACTGTCGTCGAAGATAAATAGGTACTTTTCCGGTTTTATAGTGTTAAACGAACGGAAACATCAAAAACTTTCCCGTTTCCGCTATTATGTTTTTCAAAAAGAAAAGATAAAACTGTCATAGTAACATAAAAGACAAGCGTTTTGGTTTACTAATTAAGTTGTTCAATATTGTGTAAATAAATTTGATACTGATACACAGAAAATAAAAGGAGAACTGCTTGTATGAATGTTGAATTTAAAAATATACCTAAGTGAAATATTAATTGCTACAAGTCATATGCCATGGTATTAATTGAAGAACAAAAGTATACTATTGTTATTTGAAATATCTATTTAAGAAGTGTTTAACCTAAAGAGTATTCATAATTCAACATAGTCAAGACACAATTAGTGACGAATCAGCGAGTGAGCGGTGGGCGAGAGTGGCGACGTGCGTTGAAGTCTTTTATACAGAGCAATACCTAGTTGTTGAAACCATAACAGCTTGAGTGTTTATAATAAGTATAAGTTAGTTTGACAACAGGGAGACAATATACGAAATTCTTCTGTCTCATTTGCTTTGGTCAAAGACACATTTTACGAGAACAAAATTAAGCAGGTCCTTATATAAATAATAAAATGGGTAAATATAATATTATATCTTATTTAAAAAAAACTATTATCTTTACACGAGTTTCAAAACAATTTGCAATGTTAAGTAATCGCCATCCTTGATTATCGCCGGTATTGTCTTCTCAACTTTGAGTATTCCCAGGATCGTTCCTTTACAATTATTCAAGGCGCTCTTTCCACTTGCCGACATATCTCCACTTTGGCAGTTCTTCAAATCAATATCTAAAAGACTACTGACATAAAAATCAAGCTAGACCCATAATGTATGTAACCTACCTCGCGTGCCTAATCGTATGATACCTTATTCTCTTTTTTTTTAACTGCCTTACTCGATATTCTGTATCTTATTAACTCGTATCAAAAAAGTACCAAATATCTAGTTACATGTTTGGGCGAATGACTAAATTATCTTAATTGATTTGTAAAAAAAAGCAATTGCTACACGGAGTGAGAGTTACCAGTTGCATTATTAATTCAATCAGAATTATAAGGTTACCTATTCGATTATGAAATTATATAACCGTTTAATATTGACGTGATCACATAATGCAACATTGCGTTTTGTTAAGCGGTTAGCATGTTTACTATGTGCGAAGCGAGATATTATCGTAGTACTTATAATAACCTGGTTTACTTCGAAGAAATTTGAAAACAGAAGTTTAAATTGTATGTAGATTATGCTACTTACAGAAAACTCACACTATTCTTTATCGTTGTCGGCAATTTGTTACTACCGTCGACTGTGTATCTTATACATCGAATTCTAAATAATAACTGTTTCCCTTTTAGAAGTGGTTAGTACTGGGAAAATTACAAGAATCAATTATTACGGATTTGCGCGTGAAACGGGTCGGTGAGTGCACATTCGCAATATTTTTTTCACAAATTTGCTATCAAAATAAATTTTTGTCCCGTGTGGTTCACGGCACATTCGTGTTATGAAAATTATGATGTCGTAAAAGACGAGCGAAGAGAGAATAAGCACATTCATCTTGTGCAAGTTATCACGTTAGTTTGGTAGTAAAAGTGACTTCATTCTTCTTTTTCCTGTTTCAATTCCATCATTAGACCTTCCAGCTGAACGTGGCATTTCGTTCTCCTTGAGATTGATGGCTCTGTTGTTTTATGTTTGTTGTCTATTGCACGAATTTGCGCGTGAAACTTTTTGGTGTGCGCAATACAATTTGCTATCAAAATATAATAATTGAGGCTGTCGCGGAAATGCTAGTGAGAACGACCCCCGTCGGAACCGGATGTGTGCGAGGCCTTAGGGCGGCCACGCTGCGTTAACTTCGAGCTCCACGTTGTTTAATTAGGTAGCAGAATACCAAGTTACGTATAAACGACCTTCCTGATAATTTCTAATCAGATGTAGCGTCTAACTGAATGACATACAGTTTTTTTTATTTTTGCTAAATAATTTTTCATTACGTAGTTTAAGCTTCATCAAGCTAAACGTGGCTATTACTGACTATTGATTCTGCCCACCCAATCAGAAATAAAGACGTTGATATATGTATGTGTGTAGCGCGAATAAGTTTTGAGACAAATATACCCCGTCTTATCAAATTCATGTCCTTCGAATTTAAAAAACGACAAATAGAGAAAGATATTAGTTTAAGTGTTTTCCCAACAACGATTGCAGTTAATGATTGAATTTTCGTTTCAAATTTCGGTCATTGAATGTTAAATTATCTCAGACTGGCTTTGCCCGCGATTTCGTCCGCGTGGAATAGTTATTTTGGGCATCATTGAAGATCTCAAGGATGAATAATTTTTTCACCCCCCGTTTTTTTCTCATATTCCATTAATTCTTTGCGCCTTATAGTTGCAGCGTGATGTTATATAGCCTAAAGCCTTCCTTGATAAATGGTTTATTCAACGCAAAAATATTTTTTCAATTCGAACCAGTAGTTCCTGAGATTAGCGCGTTAACAAACAAACTCTTCAGCTTTATTATATTAGTATAGATGTACATTCAATGAAGTATATGCAATCTGAAGTCTATCTATTGCTATTACCGATTCTGATTTATAATTAAATTGTTAGAGGTCAAGATATAGGTAGGAATTGTCAGCTCTTTGTTTCCCATTCTCACTTCTCCCATACCAATGCCGCCCACATTCACTTTTGTTTATGATTGCTAAAAAGACTAGATATGACACAGAGTTAAAATTATATACATTTTGTCAAATGATGGATTTAATATCTAACTAAATGTCTTTGTTGTTGTCGTATTATTACGGATTTCACGTTAACATAACGATTTCGAAACTTTCGAAAGAGAAATCATGTCACTTTTCTTTAGTAGGTAAGTTGACTAAACACACCTAAATAAAATATATCTAACCATTATTCAGTAACAAGAATACATACTTAACAGATTTACAAAAATTATATTAAATTTTTGTAAGGAGACATACCTCTTACACCCAATGTAACTTTCGCAGCTGATCGCGTACGATTTGTCATTAAAGGTCATAATAAAGAAGAAAAGAGCGAGAGTTTTATTTTAAGATTACTTACTTAAATCGAGCTCCAGCGGGGTTTAAATGTGGAAATCCTTAGTGTCACTTCACTATATTGTATGTTAGGGTGGTATTCACTCGCGGTGTGCGCGCGCATGGTGCGCTCGTGCGGTCGGTAAGGTCGCCGCGCGCTCACTGCCTGCGCCTGCGCCTGTCGACATCAGCCGACCCCTCACTCGCTCTCGTTTTCCTACGGACTTGGGTGACTATGACTAGTGCTGTGCCCTGGGTTTTTCCGTAAAGATATCAATTTGATTAAAGTCTATTTAGGAAAGAATTTATAAGCCATTTAAATTAGATCAACTGAGTCTGTAGAGAATGTCATGTCCTTCCGGTTTTTTTTTTGTAAATATTTGTTTTCTATGTGTTTCATAGTAAACAAAACTAATTTTTCAATAGGGTTAATAATGTTGAAGTGAAATGAAACAAATTTTTTTTTAAAAAGTGTGAAAGCAAGTCAAGATAACAATAACCACCATTCACGAAATTAATAAATTAAAAAATCATATGGTTTAAAGAGTACTACAAAATTAAAAACACTTGTAAATTAATTAAATATTTATTCCAATAACTACGTTTTTCATTCATCAAATAAACAAACTCACATATTTGAATAGTCGATTCTCTAGGAACCCCGAATCCAGCGAGAAACGCTGGATTCGTGCTGTTTCCGACTGGTCGAGGTGTAAATGTTTAGAAATATCCTTTACCTATCCGACAGTGGACTTCTCGGCTGAGATGATTGCCATTAATTCATAGGCAATCTTTAATACGAATATTAGGCGTAATTTTCTCTAAAGCGCACAATGCTTTGCCTCGGTGCTTCGTCTTCGTCGCTGTCGAGGGCGGGTTCATACGCGTTGTTCACGTACACGCTCGCCGCTGTATCCCGTCTAGGCCGGATTCCCTGAAAGGAAATTAATAAATGAATAATACAATAAGTGAAAGCATATATTTAACCTCTTTCCATAGTGGAAAGAGGTAGTCTCTGCCTACCCCTCCGGGAAAGAGGCGTGAGTTTATGTATGTATGTATGTATATATTTAACAAATAATACCTCGGCATTGGTGGTCGAATCGATAAAGTGCCCGATCAAAATACGCGACGTGCATGGAGGCAAATCTCATCTCAGCCAAGGATCAATGACTTTTAACAGACTTATGTAGATTATTTTGTGCCGATGCTCTAACGATAAAGAGAAACATCGCGGGGAAATCTGCACATTCAGGCAATTAGATGTATAATCATGGTCCAATCGTAGTACCGTAATCGTACCGTAGTCGCTCTACTGTAATAACCTCTCTTCACTTATTCAAAAAATATCAAAGACAGATCCCAGACTTCGAAAAGCAACAGCTGGAAGAGAGCTTTCTCAAAGATAAAGATACTCCACCAAATAATGTAAACTTATCTAGATACATAATTTCTCTTCGGAAGGTCATGGCATCTAAAGCATTGTCGCCCAACCACGGCAAACTAGGGCCAACGGCTCAACTATTACACCTGGGTTCTGTTGGAGGTAACAGCAGGTTGGCGATACTTACGGAAGTGCCGGGCACTCCGTACAGGAAGTCGTCGCCGGAGGGCCGGGCGGGCAGCGCGGAGCGGCGCTTGTCGGCCAGCGAGTCGCGCCGCGTCTGCAGCGCGCGCAGCGTGGCGCGGCGCGCCGCCACGTCGCCGCCCAGCCACGGGAGACCCGATAACACTTCTGTTAATATAACAATTAAAATTCATTTCAACGTATCTGTACGTTCGTGAAAATTCGTATAAATCTGCGGCGCCGAGAAAGTGAACCTTGTTACTGAGCGAGATCTGTACGAATTAAAGTAGGGAGTCAAGGGAGGGTGCGCTGTTAGAGGAAGCTAACGCGAGACCAGCGCATCCTATGATTCGTCTCGTATAACCGGAAGATTGTTAGAGTCATTGATGGTGGTAGGATAGATCAACGGCGCTAGTAAAGGAACACTAAATAAATTTTGTAGGTAGTTAAGAAAGGCAGCGCCCAATGCGTTATGCGTCACAAAATCATATAGAATAACTGGTTTCTTTTACATCAATATCCCTATGATATCAATTATAATATTCTTTCTATTATAGAAATTATATTAATCACTATATATTAATCATTCTCTTATTCTCATTACATATATACATATGGTCACGTCTATATCCCTTGCGGGGTAGACAGAGGCACCAGTCTTGAAAAGACAGAATGGCCACGTTCAGCTTTTTAATTTAATGATAGAATTGAGATTCAAATAGTGACAGGTTGCTAGCCCATCGCCTAGAAAAGAATCCCAAGTTTTTATGCCTATCCCTTAGTCGCCTTTTACGACATCCATGGGAAAGAGATGGAGTGGTCCTATTCTTTTTGTATTGGTGCCGGGAACCACACGGCACTTCTCATTATTGAACGAATTATCTAAAAAACAATAAAAAATCTTACTCGGATCAGCGTTTTCCAATATGGTCATGCGCCTCTTAAAGTTTTCGTCTAAATTGAACACGTTGCTCTTCGTGACTCTGGCCTTGTCTAGAGCATGTAAAGTTTTCCTCCGGGTCACATCCTTGTCGTCGTCAATTCTTCCGTCCAAATCACTCATGTCCACCTTTTGCATGTTCTTCGCCAAGATAATGGCTTCGCGCTCGATCTTCGCGTGATCTGTTGTATCTTCGGGCTAGAATAATAAGGTTTTTTAGTACGTTTTCAGGCACACGAATACATGGAAATCTTTGGTTTGACTTTCAATGGTAAATGGACCTTACCTATGATTTGATGACTACCTATATTGTGCATTAGCGTGTACAGTTTTAGCTATATTATTATAAGACATCCTAAGTTTAGTTCGTCGAAAGTCAAATTCGTGTCAGCCATATATTTAATTCTTTGCAAAGTAAAAGACATCGGTTAAACTGAAATAATCTGTCACACCTGCCTCTCAGCCCCCCGTGCCCGACGCAGATTTTGTCGCACGAAAAATGTATCTTCCCCCAAACAAAACATTTATAACGATGTAGGTACTATTTCGTGTAACTGTGTAAATTTCTGTGCAATAAAGATATTACAAACAAACAAATTACCCTCTTAGTGAAGAACCAATTGAGCTGAACGGTCGCCAGCAGATGCGTGAGGGTTCCGAGCCGGTGGAACAACATGGCGGTGAATTGGATCACCATCACCGACCCGAAGAATATGAGGAATAAAGACCCGATCGGCTCCAACATTAGGTACTCTCGGTTCAGATTAACCTGACGATCGAAACATATAAATGAATTAATAATAATAAATACATAATTGGCTTTCTTCCGCCCGCGGCGTCGCTCGCATGTAAACTGTGATTAGATATTCTGCTGAAAAGCTATATTACGGTCAAGTCTCATCAAAGTTGTAAAAGCATTCGTTCCCGTTTATTATAAATTAGGATCTATAATGCATAATCGTCGTCTTCTGTCGACCAATCTACCTGAAGGAAGATAAAACATATGCTTTGTAAATTTCCGTCAAATGACCGTGTGGCGTGTGTGTAAAATAGATCATGAAATGCATGACTATTAAAATATGATAGACAATAAAACGAAATAAAAAGTAAACTTACAATATTCATATCATCATCATAAGTAATAACCACCGACTCTCCCAGCGGCCAGCGGATGTGGAGTTGGTCTTGATTGAGTTGCAGCAGGAATATTGTGAGCACAAACAGGGAGTTTAGCATTATGAACGCGAACACCATGGTGTTGCGCAAGTTTTTCAAGTCGGTTTTGATGCGTTCCTGTTGAGGAGAATGTAGTATACAGACTCATAATGTCTCCCAAAAAGTTTTCGAGCCAAACAAGTTCGTCGATCTATAAAATGACGTATTAAAGTTTTGCGTTGTTTTGTTTGTTCACCTTTTAATATCTCTAAAGAAGGTATTATAACATTTAACGATTTCGTTAACATGTTTTATAAGCTTTTTCTTCCTCCTGGTTTAATAACGATAACATTTTATGTTCCCTGTAAAGGTTGCGAATGTCGTTTCGTGAAAACCCTGACTTACCTAATTCATAATCGTGGTTAAAGATGCCCCGGTTTGTCACCTTTATCTTTTGTCTCTAGATAGTCATAATCTACGGAACCCTTGAGAACAAATCTCACACTGACGGTAACCTATATATTTATCCATACTCAGACAAAACTCTTGCCGTAATTTTACTTTAAGCACAGAGATAATTCAAACCACGTGAGGATTTATAAAATGTCCTATCAACACAAAACAATTGTCAAACTTAAGATACAGTTTATTCATTTCTTAATATTACCTGTTCTTCTTTATTTTCTTCAATAGGTCTCAAGTACGTGTCGATCAAATCCTTCCAGAACTCAATTTCGGCTGTCAACAGGAAATCAACTTCTCCTTTCTGTAGTCCAGGGTCTTCAATCCAATATGGATTGACTAAATCATCTCTTTCTTCCTATAAAATAAAAAAATGTATAGAAAAAAGTTAAAGTTAAAATTCTATTACTTTATGCATACAATTATCATGAGAAAATTAAATTTAATATAAGATGAAAATTTCTTCAATGTCGGTAATTTTACTCCAGTTTACCTGGTTCGACGAAATATCGGACAACATTTGGATCCCTGTCCAAATTTGATCAAGTTCCCGTATATTGAAGGCATTACAGCGGTTTCGTTATTGTATAAAAAGAATTAAAGTTTTCCAAACCTTGGGTATATCGGTAGAGTCATCGCTATCAGCGTACTCCTGTAGAATATTAAGCGACTCGCGGCGCATCCCCATCGACTCCCTCCTGGCGGACTCTCGCCGAAGCCCTATCGACGACCGCCGTCGAGGTGCTTCTACAGGCTCGCTAGTTGCTCCACTGGAATTTTCACATATAATATTTTAAATATACACGATTATATGATAGGTATTAAGCGATTCATTAGATATTTGTCCTATTTTATTCTAAAACCGACTTATACTTACAGAGAATCCAATTTCCTCTCCATCTTCTCAATGGCGGTGCTAATTTGAAGTAAATGCAAGTCTTCTTTGTGGTCTTTGGGGTTAGTGCAGCACATACAACGGAACAGCCCCGAAACACCACACTCTATGGACCCGCTCTCCTCTTCAGACTTCCCGAGCCATTTCATAACAGCGTTACTATCCATCTTCTTCTTAGCTTCTTCGACTTCCTTCTTTTCCATTTCCAATTCCTATCAAAACATGTTGAGACATTTAAAATTACTTGCATTAAATAAGGGTAATAATATAATATAGCAATATTATGAGAAGCATAGGAAATAGGTGAGCTCTAAAATAACAAATTTCAACTTTGTGTATGTTTTTTATGTGCACACAGTAACACATAGAACATTTTTTGTTCAAATAATAAAGTGAATTGGCTATAGAAGGCGTAGAAATTAACGTTTATTCATCAAATTGATAGAACCAAAAGAAAGTCGACTTTGCTCACCTTAGCAGATTTCTTTTGGGCAATTTCCCTGGTACCCCAAGTAACATTGTTCAAGTTGCACAGAGAATAAATGATCAGCAACATGTACATGCTTGGAATGGTTATGTAGTACACTCCCAAGTACAATAGGCATATTATTTCTTGAGGGTGCATGACTGCCGTCAAGAAGAAAGAGGCAAAAGTTACCACGGTGAAGATACTAGATGGCGCTAGCCAGCCGTCTTCTGTTATCTGTAGAGCTATGCCTACGATTACAAGCATCATTACCATTGCGTATGCGCACGTTATTGCGTTAGCCAGGAAAATCTGTTGAGGAAGAATGATGGCATATTTATATATAATCTATGATAAAGATCAGTGTTTCTATTAATTAAGTAGTTTAGAATCAGTCGAGTTCTCAAATTCGCAGCCGAAAGTTCTGGACGTATTTTGCAAAAGTTGTCATACGGATTTTAATGACTTATGATTATAATGACTTATACCTTTCCTTATTTTTTAAATGTTCTAATACATATAAAGTTTAATATGTTATATATGTTATAGAATATGTAGTAATAACTTTAGGAAGGATATTAAAACATTTAAACAGTAACGAAAGGTAGCGGATAACTAATCCACAATTAATATCTATGAGTTCTTTTACTTTAGAATCTTAATTTACATAAGCAATTAATGTCTACATTTAAAAACAAACAAAAATAAGTCAATTTAAAAATCTATTTACCTGTACATTTGACTTGCATGTCATGCAGACTGTGATGTAGATGGCGATGGGTATGAGGTTTAAAATGAGGGCGTCAATATTGCTTATGCCGGTGATCGCATTCATAGCGCCCACCATCATCAGGAAAATGGTGCCGGGGCCCAGCACCGTGCCTACCATGAGGAATATCTGGAAACGAGAAAATTTTGCGATCACAAAAATCTCTGATCTTAGCTTTAGCCTGCTTAGCTCTGATATAGAAAGAGACTACATCTTTCTTTTAATTTATTCAATTTTTTAAAATTTCATTCGTTATAATATTAAGTTGAACCAAGATTCACAAGTGCATTAAACTAAAATGTGAATGTATCCAAGTTTGCAATATTAGTTTGTAGTAACAAAATTATTGAGTACAAGAAGTTCGGTTGACTGCAAGAAATACCGATTGTGATAAGTCCGCCATTGTACACATTCTTCTTAATCTAATGACTGTTTTGTAATTTGTTATATTATTTATGTGAACTAAAGAGTTTACAAACAAACAAGAAGTAGATAACTTTCAACTAAATGTACCTATATTTAATTGAAGATAGCGGGTTTCAGGTGCACGAATTTAATCAACTACTTCATAAAACTTGGCAGCTTCGCGGAATCCTTACCTGATACATAATATACAAAGTAGAAATACTATCGTTGACTTTCACAGTGTGTTTGTAGTCAACAAGAAGATCCAGGATATTGGCCATGGTGGATGGCACCCAGCGACGGCGCTGATTGTAGAACTCGTCGAACCTCTCAGGACAATGTGTGTAGGCGTCAGATGCGGCGGAATACTCCACCCTGTAACCACGTTGAAGAAGTAGGGTGCAAAGCCAACGATCTTCTCCTGAAAGTTTAATTTAACTTGAGCAAATAATTGCTAGAATAAAACAATATTTTCTTATAAGAATTGAACTAATAAGCAAATCTGTGCAATAAAGATATTATAAACAAACAAGGAAGTCTTAATGGACAACTCGAGCAACTATTGGCTACAAGCATAAATTCGGTTCATATATTATTCCGATTTCTATTGCTACAAGGTTCACCGAGTTATTAGGTAAAGAAAGAACAAGTAAATAAAATTATTTTGATGCAAATTGAAACAAATACTAGTCACTAAGCAGTGGCAAAACCGAGTATCACCGGACAGTGGATCACAATCGCTTAGGTTAGGTACTTGATAGATATTCTGTCAATAAAGTCTTTACCTTGATCGTATTGCACGTAATGCCGAGCTTCATGTGAGGTTAACGTATATTTTCTCATCACGTTGTCATCCATCAAAGCCTTTCCTCTGAAGAGGGAGAAGCATCCGGGACTACAGAGTACGCAGCCGATCATGTGTTCAGTCGCCTTCTGCAGCCAATGGCCGATGGCGTACTCGAACATCTGGTACCACGCCATGAAGCCTGCACATTGAATGTATTAAAATTTCTTTATATAATCTTTTTTATGATCTTTTCCTGTCATTTTCTATATTAAGAGGTATTAATCAACTCTACAAATAATATTTAATTTATGAGATAAAGAGATGTAAGTACATATTTATGCGTGTTTAGCTGTATATCTGTGGTACCTATAGTATCTTTTAAAAGAAACTAATTTCCAAAAGCGATTCAAAATATCATCTTATAACAGGAATCCGTCCAGTTTGTAGCATAGATAAATAAACTCTAACGAAAATGTCCGAAAAAAAGTAATACGTGTATTATTATGGTTATCTAGAGTTAATGGCAAAGAATAGTGATACAAACCAAAACCCCCCTTTGATACAAACCAAAACCTTTGGGGTCAGGTTTCTCTGCATGACTGTACATCGCAATATAACTAACCCGAGCCAACAGGATGGATACGACCGCAGGCCGCACCCAAGTTCTTATCTTTCTTCATCAAATCGACTAGCAGCGTGACAGCGGACGGTTGGAAGTCGATATCTCCATCCAGCGCAAGGAGGTAGGTATTCTCTGCGATCACCTCTTTGCGGTCGATAGAGATCGGCAGATCCATAAGGCGGTGGCCGAGCAGGTAGTACATGTACATCACCTACAATAGCGACAATAATTACTTACATCACTTACAATTATTTACTAAAATAAATGCGAATAAATAAATATTTAAAAACCTTTGTAAGTCCGAAGTACCTAATCTCTGCCTGAATAATTATTTCCGTTTATGTGATCTTTCTATAAACTTTATTTGTAAGAAAGCCTTTAAAGTTATAGCCTTTAAAGGCCTCACCTCGCATTTCGCCTCATACATACTCTGAGCGGATTTCATGTCGTTAGTAATTATCTAAAAACGTAAATTAGGCAACTAAGGGATAGGCTTATAAACTTGAGATTCTTCTCTTTAGGCGGTGGGCTAGCAACCTCTCACTTTTTGAATCTCAATTCTATCATTAGACCTAACAGCTAACCGTGGCGTATCAGTCTTTCAAAGCTGCTGGCTCTATCTACCCCGTGTATATCACACGTCATTATATGAATGAATAAATGACTCACGGATTTTTACTTTCATTTATTTAGTTGCACTATTTTCATTCTTTAACGTTTTTTCTCTTACCTGCGACCAACGCTTCCTATGTCTTATTTTAGCCTTATCCTTCATATGGCATATTAACTTGTTCTTCCCAGGCAGTGTCCAAACAAGTTGGCCACCGTATGGCGTGGGGAATTTCTTGGGAGCCCTTAACCTGACATTGGTTACGTGTACTTCTGAAGCCGCTTCATCCATAGTATTCACCAGACATTTAACAAACGAATTCACTTGCGATTCCTCAGAACTGTGGTCTGATATTTCAAAAGCGTCATCCATGAAAATATGAGCTAAAATATCATATTAAAGTTAATGAAAGGAATGCATAGTTTTATTATCATTTACGTCATAATCTTATCTTAAAATCTAATCTCAAAAATAAGTAACAATAAACGGAAGTATATTTCGTGGTCATGGGTAATCGGTTTCTAATTAACTGATAATAAGTATAATTAACACAATCGTATTAAATTTTCTTTGTTGGTAGCGAATTCATTATAATAACGGAACTGCTACTGTTTGAGGAAGAGAGTGTAGTGGTTGTATTCTCCTGTTCTGGAAACCACACAACTGACGCATTGACACAATGTCTGTTCCGCCACTACTCTACACTCGCGTATTGACGGCATAAGTGAAACCTTGTATCCCATTAAGAAATAAATCCAAATATTTTAATGTATGATTAAAACTTTACGTCTTACTTCTATCTTACCTTCCAACTCATAATAGTCGCTGTTGACGATGCCCCAGTACTTGCGAGCGACTCGATGCGAACATTGGTCTTCGTCCAGTCGGCAGATGGATTTCAAAAACTCTATCATCTCATCTTTTGTTTCATGCCACATCGTCGCGCATATGTATATCCTGCGTACATTCAACACGTTTTAGAGGTACAAACAATAAAACTCGGAAAACAAGATACTATAGTATGCTTGCTGTCAATGAACAGTTTAAATAGAAGTTCTCATTTAGATTCATTTGTTTTTTAGTCGCAAAAATATTTTAATCGTCAGTTATTTTACCTTGTTATGCTGTCAGTAGGTCTGACGTCTTTATCGCCATCTTCACTGGATTCCGATGGTTCTTTCTTCTTTTCTTTCAGCTCCTGAAAACACTGTCTTTTAACACTGGCCAGTCTAGAAAATCGCAATAAACCTTCATCATACACGTAGTACACCATACAAATCGTATAACAAAAACTTCACTTTAAAAATATTAAGTATTGCGTGCTTCGCTGCAATACGTTAAAATACATTTTTTAATAGTATTTAACTATAAATTATGTAAAAAAAATAAGCGTAAGCAAAATGAAAACGAACGAAAGGCGTGACGTTTTTTGATTGATTTTGCTCTCATCTTACCTCGTACGATTCCTCATCATGAGATCTGTTCATGAACAGTGACTGGGCAATTAGCAGGCCGTTGTACCAAGGCTTACAGCACCCACACCATACCGGGACCTACGTAATCTTGAAGTGTATGCCTATACTAAAATTATAATACACTTTTTACCTCGTATGATATATCGGTTTCCTCGTCATGGGTTCTGTTCATCAATAATGACTGGTCAATGAGCGGGCCGTTGTACCAGGGCTTACAGAACAGTTTGTCTGTAGCCGCCAGTCGCTCGCAGCGAGGCTGCCACGCGTGGAAGCAGATCCAGGCTTGCGACATCAGCCACAGTACCCATACCCAGGCCATTCCGGGACCCAAGTAATCTCGGAGTGTGTATACTGTAAATAAAAAAAATGTTTGGGGAACTTACTTAAATCATTTCAACTGCACGTACCTGTGTATTTTCATAGGCACTTTCGCAAATAATAAAATTCACGTAAAATTAATAGGTATATGCATAGGTATATCAAAAATACAACAAACCTGGTGGAATTTCGAAGAACAAATAATCCGGTATAGTTCCATAGAACGCACATGGGTTCATGTTTCTTATGCCACAAAACACAATAAGAAGGTTTATAGTGAATGGCCCCACGAGACTCAAAGAAAATGCAAAGCTGAAACTCTGTATGAGTATCTTGCACGCGAACTTGGCGCTAATGTAGCATACGTAAGCGGCTATAACTTGGATCAGGGAAACCCAGAGAGATGAACTCCATGATGCCGGAAGAGTAAAGACCTTATTTGTGAATTGGAAATTTAGGTCGTCCACGGTGTGTAAATCTTGAAACACGTGAAACTGAAAAAAATATATTATTTTACTAATGGGCAACTTTGCTGATAAATGAATTTATAGATAGTTCAAACTTTACGGGGTTTGTACTTTTTTCAGGATGAAAAGGAACTATTTCTTACTTAGTTTGCTTTATAATAAAAATTTTAGAAGATTTACGGTGCAAATATTTTTTGGGAGTAGATAGGTGACAGTTTAATCCGAGCATCGGTGATTTGAAGAGCATCGTTGGTCGAACGGTTACATTGCCCGGCTAAAGTGCGCATGTAGGTAATGCGTGTCGGGAAAATTTAAATCCTACCTCGGCCACATACCAATTATTTTTTCTGAGTATCATACGTTGGTATAAGTGCTAACTGAAGCTCTTACTATGAGGGAAAGTATCGTGAAGAATCCTGCACATTTAGACGAATGAGTGTATAACCATTATTTAATATGAGTTAGGTTCCTATGCAAAGGAGGTCATATAGTACTCGTAGTCGTTTTGTGTAAAAATCCTAAAGACGCACCCCGGGATGTAACCCTAGGAGGAAAGAAAAAGGTAACTTTAGTTTTTAATCCATTTATATGGTCATTTAATACTTATTTCATTTTGGAAGGTTAAAGACGTCTCTAGGTTACCTAAGGATGTCTATATTATCTAAGGATTATGATTACGGTGAATCCCACTCAATACTTTTAAGTAGCAAGAAATAAAAATTCTTCATCCGTTATCGTGCTACTTAGGTACTTATCATATGATATCATAATATCCTTCGTACAAAAAGTACCTTTAAGAGCACACGCAACGCAATCGTATGAAATCAGTGAAAAATATCACCGATTCTCATGGTCTATTTCTTATAACAATATTAATCATAAAAGGAAATCTATCAAATAAAGAGTTATTTATTGAGACAAACGAGGGTGCATTGGATTAAAAAATAAATAAGTTAAGATATTTTCGTATATTACCTCATGTGCGGTATAGTTCCGTTCACCAAACGCCGTGGCGATAGACGTGAAAAACGAAAAAGGGTCATCGTCTTGCAAGTGTAGCGATATCATCGCGCACCCCGCGAACACAACTAGCTTCCATAGAGTTAGGAACCTCTCGCTGTAGTAGCGACACTTCTTCAGTCCGTCGCGGAGGTCGCACATATAAATGTAGAAAACTGTTGGGAATAAAATTATAGGTACAAAATTATTATTATTTATAGTATAAAATTATTAAATATCTGATAAGCGCTGCATTTTTTATGGTGGCGTTTAAAACATTGTGTGTCAGCTTCTCCTCTTCAAAGCAAAAGGGAAAGACTTATAAACTTGAGATCTATTCTTTAGGCGATGAACTAGTAACCTGACTCTTTCTCTGAACTGGGAATCTCGATTAAATCCAGCAGTAAGACGTCAACCTTAACGTAGCAATCACACCTCTTTAGTTTCTGTAAGCATGAACAATAAAAATGCGATATCTTTACAATGATAAAATTAAAACAATTAATGGTGTGTTTAAAAAAATATTAAAAATCTAAACCTTATCATACTCAAAAGGCAGCCTTATCGAATAATGTAATCTCTTCGAGGCAATGATGACGACCGAAACGAAAGGGGCTTGTACTATTGGTAAGGCTAGTTGAACTCTTACCTGGTGAATGTTTATCCGGCACGCGCACAAAGTTCTCCCACCATCCCAGAGATATGAAAACACATGCTAAAGGCAAGCACCACAGGATTGGTTTATCGCTTTGCATGGGCCATAAAACAAATGCTGTCGCTTGGGCAGATAATGAAAGCACGTCCAGAATCAGCTTCATGGAGTAGCGAGGGTCTGACCTATCTCTTGTAACCGCGTTGAGAAACCCTGGTACTATGCATAGGGCATTCATTATCATAGCGCCCTTTACCACGTCCAATTCGGGAAGAACAATGAGAATCAACATTGCTACTCCTATCGTGTGTAACGTGTCGACGATGAACGCCTGAAAAAAAAATTAAAGGAACTCTGTCGCAGTGAAACAAAAAAAGAGAAATTGCAAAAAAAGCTAGAGAAAGTTCAATTTGTATATCCTGACAGCCTAGTGGGAATACGAACGTCCCTTGATGAAATCGAGGACATCATGGCAAAAGTCATTATTAAGACCTTGACAATTAAAAAGATAGATGAAAATGGACGAAGCATAAGAATTATTCAGGGACCGTGGCATTAGAAATATGTAGGTAGTCTCTGTCTACCCTCTGGTTAAGAAGTATGATTTTATACATGTATGTATGTTACCTGACAGCACAGGCGCTTGGAATGCGCTTCGCTCTTGAACTTACTAAATAGGTATAAATTCAATGTTCGTACTTACGATAAAAAATTGTGTGGCAGTTGGTTTTTTTACAGTCTTGAAAAAACATATTCTAACAGATCTAAGAAGTACTCCAAGTTCCGGCGCACCGAAAACTATAAGCGCGGCCCAGAGCCATGTGACACGCTCTTCTAAAGTAAGCGTTGTTAAAAATTGTTGATCTAAAGCTGTAATAAATAAAAACAAAAGTGTCTAAGAAAAAATACATTATTCATATATTTTTTATTTTATCAATAAAAGGAAGGATGAATCACACAAGATTAAACTGGCCTTGTTATATTCATTGTTGATGAAGAACTTACTCATAGGTACCTATATGTTTTATTGCAATAAACAATCGTAGATGAACTCGAGACAGTTGGATTTATTCTATCGAACCTGGTAGAGCTAGCAAGGAAGATTATGGGTAACTATGATCGAAACTCTGTCAAGTACCTACCTGCAATACCTAGGTAATGTCTTATCTCCAGGATCGGGGCCACCGGGGTTGAACGCAACAGGAACTAATTCCAGGAAAAAGAACAAATTTTTTTTTCTTTGTAATTCGGATTTGGTATCTTTGTAATTCAATACTTACCTAAAGCTCTGTTACAGTGTACAATCTCGCGGCCCTTCTTCAACTGTGACGTTATAAATAGTAAAGTGCCTTTGGCTATAACCGCGCAGCCCAGCACTACTATAAATGTTAGTATGTAAGCAAGCAGTTTGAGAGCCTTGACGCTGATGTCTATCCATTCGGATGAAGCCATGGAGCCGCTCTCCTTCTTGACAGGAAGTTCTCGGAACAAATTCCATCCTTTCGTCTCCTGTGCCGTTCGCTGACTGTACAAAGAAAAATAAAAGAATTAAAGGTAATATCGTCGTGTTTGTAAGTCTGAACTTTTTAATACTAAAACTCAAATACATAATTCCATTTGGCTCAAGGCTTAAATTCTTTTTCTCTGATTAAAATCTCAAAACTCAATGATTTGGCTACTGATGCACAAATGATCTTCTCTAGTTTGGAAGTTTGACTAACATGCAGAATATTATACGTCCGGATAACAATTTAAGCTGATTTCTGTGTCTGTACGTACAAAAACTAAATGTGATATTTTTCATACAAGCCCAGCGACATTTGCTAGTTGATAAAACAAACAAAATATGACAAACACGACGCAATAAGCAGAAATTAAATATACTTATTATCTGATGGATGACTGAAACTGATATGAGATTTAAGGTAAATGAGCTAATAAAGTAATTTTTCTTCGTAAACACTTTAATCTGTTTCAAATTATGTTTAACATATGAATAGGAGCATGAGCAATATTCTTTAATTCACCAGTATGAATGTAAGGATACAACGCAATTAAGCTCATGAACAAAGGATATACTGAATTTCGATAAAATGATATAAGTAGTGACTGCCAGATACCACTGTTGCCACAATGGTTGGTAGCGAAGAAAAAAGTATTTGTTCCACCTGTTTTAATGCATTATTCTGGGCCTTCAGCTACCTACATACCAAATTTCATCGTAATCGGTTCAATTGTATTTGCGTAAAAGAGTAACAAACATCCATACATACTCACACACTTTCGCATTTATAATATTAGGATTTATCTTGTACCTAATTGGTTCATTACTTTTAAATACCATTGTGAAGATATTCACTATAATTTCTGACTTGGAAATTCTATTTGTATTTTTGTTTTCAGAGATATTTTTCCGACATTTCCTAAAAACATTCCTCAAAGAGAATTCGAGTCAAAGCCAAAAATGGAAAGTACTTACTTATGTTACAAACGTTAAAATTTTTATTAGAAAACGAAAAGCAGAAATATCTGCACCGAGGAAAATTTTCGTCCACCTTATCATTAATATTCTTCTATTGTTAATAGGGTAAGAATTTCCAATAATACGCAAAAAAAAATCATCATGATAATTAATTTTATAAGGCTGATATAATATGACAATCAAAACGCTTACTCTGGTTCATCGTCATCGTAGAGGGGCACATAGTCCTCGTCGGACTGGTTGCCATCGTCTGCAAACCCTGGTGCTTTTGTAAAGCCTGACGTTACTGTCGTCATCTCCTATGCTTCTGAAAAAACGTTAAATGTTACCAAATTGGTTCGTATTTATTTGTACCACAGGTGTAACTTCTAATGCCGTGTGGTTCCCGGCATCAATAAAAAAAAAGAATAGGACCACTCCATCTCGTTCCCATAGATGTCTTAAAAGGCGACTAAGGGATAGGCTTATAAACTTGGGATTCTTCTTTTAGGCGATGGGCTAGCAACCCGTCACTATTTGAATCTCAATTCTATCATTAAGCCAAACAGCTGAACGTGACCTATCAGTCTTTTCAAGACTGTTAGCTCTGTCTACTCCGTAAGGGATAAAGACGTGATCATATGTATGTGTAACTTCTGTGTCTAGTTTTATTTTGTGAAACATGCGTGATAGAAACCATTAAAACGAGAATTCCCGCAAATTTCCGTTCCCGCGGGAATATTGGAGAATTCTTACTGTAGGGGAGCGAGGGGCTAGATGTAACAGGGGTAAGTAGTAACATGGATTTTTTACCTACATAATGAAAGAATATACGCTTGATTTCTAACTTTACCTCCTATTTAATACCCATTCTATCATAAAAGTGCAATCAGTATCCCACCAGACGGCGCAGGAAGCGGTGCTGTGCAGGCGCTCCGATGAAGCCTGGTAATGTATTTTTTTTTGTTTGTACAATATTGATTATCGTAGACATACAATTGTTTAGCAGTTGTTGATTTATACAGATACATTTATCATTTGTTTAGTGTGATCATAGTAATTGTAATTACATTTCAAGTAAGCGACATTTTTTTAAATAGATTTTATTTCAAAAAACCTTGCCGTGGGGTATGTTGTAACCCTTTTACGGGGCAAGTTGTAACAAGTTATTATTTTCATGTTTTGAATACTTTTTTGTTGAACTTCATTGGTTCTATCTATTTCAGGATGAGAAACAACAAAAGAAAAACTGAAGGTGCTTCCCAAAACCAAGATGTTTACGAATTGGCTTCTGCTGGAGTATTGAAAAATAAAACCAGTGTACGAAAAGCTGGAAAACGTTTAAATTTATGTCATGTATCGCTATATAGATTTGTGAAAAAGAAGAAGAGTAACCAATCTTTATCGGTCGGCTATATCAAACCCAGATTGGTTTTAAAGAGGAAGAAGAAGCTAAAATAGCTGAGTACTTGCTTACATGTTCTCCCCATCTAAAATAAGACCATAGATTTCATATTTTACCTACGTCAATCAAAAGGCTGATTACTTACTTAAGAAAGAACATGTTTTTGTAATTTTTTTAATATTTTCTATTAGATTAAGAATAAAGCTAAGCAGTTTAAGTTTGTTATAACATGCCGAAGATTTATAATGCTAAATACGCTAAATGAATCAAAATTCAGATTACTGAAGTAGTTAAGATTATTATGGTTGTAGTAAGAAATCATTTTTGGAATATTTTTCTGTTGAAATAATAATTTAACTTAAAAGTCTGAACCAAATAGGTTTAGAGAAGTGTGGGTTATGTTTTTATGCCAATATAAATCGTTATAAAATATGAAACTAGTTTTTAATTCCTAACGTTACAATTTACCCCAAGCCTGTTACAACTAGCCCCTATCGCGGGGTAAGTTGTAACACTCGTCAGTTTTTTTTTAAAGCCGTTTCTACAAGAAGTCTTTACAGGATTGATTAAAATTTTACTTGGAATCATTAGTTGAATAGTTTTTCATTAGAATAGTACTGTTAGATTTCCTAAATACCAAACAAGTAAGCGTTTATAGCCAAAAAACAAAAAATTGTTACAACTAGCCCCCCGCTCCCCTACTCCTACCACATTAATAGGTAACCTAGATGCAAAATTTAAAATACCTATACCCAGTGGTTTTGGCTGTGCGCTGATATGTCCGTCAGTCAATCTCCTCTTTTATTAATTTATATTCAGGAAACCCAAACTCTATGCAAAATTTACCGTTTTAATAAATAATAGGTAGGTACTATTTTTATTGTTAACCTTTTCCGATTTACCAATAAAAATAGTAGGAACTTCATTACTCACTGATCCGAGCATAAGCTCAAATTTGACATGATTCCAGATATTCCTGATAATTCTTATGAGAAAACATTCATATAGGAATACATTTATATAGGTACCTCATATACTTATTGTGGTAGCCGCTGAAGTTTTCTTTATCCAGGCATTATTTGTTTGAATTTCACTTTTGACAGGACACGAGGTCCGCTCATAAACATATTTTATTTTCACTAAACCAATAATAAGTTGATGCTTGAATCATGCTTCTTTCCTGGAGGTGTATCTAACTAGAGACTACAACTTTCCACTTGCCCTGATTTCTGAATTATATCCAGTATAGAACTCACCTTAAATATTTTGACATAAAAATATGTCATAAAAACAACATCCTTGCACCACTCAAAGGGACAAACACAAAACAAACGGGCTGAATCCGATTAGTGTGTTATCCTCAAACTGTCGATACGAAATAAAACAAATTATATTAATTATATTCAAGTGCCTGCACTAATCTCCATATCAATTGGCGGTGTCGCTTTATCACCCTGATTACCTACTTATCGAGGATCAGTACATCGTTTGCGACCGTGATTTAAGCCCTATAGAAAACAGCGACTTATGATAATACTCTAATACAAACCATATCGAAGTTTATAAGCATTCGTAATACATTTCAACATGTTTCTTATCTCTCATCTATGACAAAGACAATAAGAAAATACTGTAACTATTTCAAGAACGAAATAAAGGTTTCAATTTAGTATTCAACTGATAAATTTAAAATATTGATAACAGCAGGGGAAGAACGCAGTGATAATACTGCAGGTGACCGATAATTGAATAAAAAAGTAGTATATACCTAAGACTGTATTACCTACATTAAAACGAGTGACATAAACTAAGGTTACGAAACGTAAAAGGCAAGTAAGAGACACTCATACACCTTGATTCTATGATATGAAGAGAATGCAAATATCACCAATAAAATTATCCTACTACTATTATAATCCTACTACTATTATAAAGGCGAAAGTTTGTATGGATGTATGGATGTTTGTTACTATTTCACGCAAAAACTACTGAACCGATTACCATGAAATTTGGTATGTAGGTAGCTGAAGACCCAGAATAACACATAGGCTACTTTTTATCCCAGAGTTCCCGCGGGATTGATAGGGTTTCCATGCGGACGAAGTCGCGGGCGGCCTCTAGTTAAGTACATATTGAGTAGTCATTATATGTGTTGTGAGTAGTTAAAATATTTACGAAAATATTACTCGTTTAGGTAACATAACAAGGATATTTACGTTACTAACAATCTATGTTAAGCAGAGTCATTGAATTAGACAAACTTAAAAAAAGCAATAGATTAAAAGATCAAATTAAAAAGTTGAAGTTTTTAAGAAGAAGAAAAGTAAATTGAAATCATGAATCATTAAGGTGATTCGATTAAATAATATAACAATTCGCATAAATATGTATTTATTATGTTAACTTGTAAAACATATTCTAAATGATTATGCATGTTTTAATTAGTTACTTAACACTGGACGTATATCTAAATGATTTATTACGTTTATTATTTTACTTAAAAACCATTATTACACAATAAATGCCATCATGATATTACCAATAAGAATCCATATTGCATAACTTAACACTTGTTACAATACAAGAATCTGAAATTAATCTATATATTCATAGAAAAAATAGAAAAAAAAATATTTCAGGGCTCCATACCTTAAAGGTAAAACACCCTTGACAATTATTAAATGATAATGAGATCCGTTAAAATTTAGTACAATCTCCTCACGAAGAAATTATATTAGTAGTAGACAAAGTTATTATTATTTTTTGTGTATTATTCAATGTGTTCATAAATGAAATAATACAATTTAATAAAGTAATTTTTTCACCAAGATGAAACATTTAATTCCACAAGACACCAGCGATTAATGGAATACTATATTTATAAGAAAGTAGGTACTTAATATTTGTAACCTCAATATTTCCGTGCAGTTCACACTAGTTATCTTGTGGCTGATTTCAGAGATACTGAGTTCTCACAAATAAGCTTAAAATACAATTGTATCCTACTACTAATTAGGTAGTTATAAATTAAAATAAATAATATTCAGTCTGTGATCCGTACCAGTACAGCTATAAAGAATTTTGTTCCTCACTTACCACGATCGCTAGCTACAATACAAAACTTACAGTCGTTGTCTTAATAGATTAACATTTATACTGACCCGAAAAAAGTTTACAATAATTTTTACTTGATTCATTGTAATGTTATAAATTATTAGTTGAGATAAAGAAAAGGACAGATTATATTTATTTGATAATTATTATTAGTTCAACTAATTATCATTTTCGCTCATGCTGCTCTTATTTGTGCTATAATCTTGTTCCTTACTATAGTCCAAAGATTCATCATGCTTCGAGAAATTTCCCATTGCCACTTGAGCAATTGTATCCACAATACTGGAAGAACTTAAATAAGAATGACTAGAAGGTGGTACGGATGTCGCCAAGTCTTCGGACTTTGACATTTTCAAAGGTTGTCCATAGTCAGACATATAATCTGGCATTGTAGTCTTTTTTGTTAATTCTAGCATTTGATTCAAAAAAGATTCGCCGCCTACCCGTGAAGGCATGCTGAAATCTGATGCCATATCCATAGGGTCTGATTTGATACTTTCAGATTTAGAACTCATGCCGACTTCGGTATGTTTCATTGAGTCCAAAGAAGAACTCTCTGATTTACCTTTTCCAACACTTCCGAAATCAGGCGGCAAATAATCTTTACTACCTTTTAGCAAATCATGAGGAGACTTCATCAAATTATTTTGATCTAAACCAACCTTTGAAGAAATAGGACTGCTACTAGATAATGGCTTCATCAGAGATTCTTGCATTTTCAATAGAGATGGAGACAAGAACATATTGTTTGCTGCCAAAGTCGACTTTGACATGGGATCTGGAATGCCTAATATACCCGCACTGGAGTACTTGCTTGCCGAAAAGAGAGCGTTTGCGATATCAGCTGAACTCATCATTAGATTTGAAGCTATGCTTGCCGGAATTGGAGTCGCTGAAGAAGTACTCGTGGATGTACTAGTGGATGTCTTGTCATAGCTTCCAATACTACTTGTCAAATTTTGCAATGACGCAGCATAAGACGGTGGATCAGGTAATTTTGAGCTAGACAAACTAGCGGATAAGTTAGACGGCATACCCGGAGTGAGACCTGACATCATACTGTTAGCAGCAGCTAGACTATCTAAACCACTACCGCCTAAAGGCAAAGGAAGATTTGAAGAACCCAATCCTAAAGCCATACTTGTGAGCATATCCAATCCACTGGGATAAGCAGACGAAAGAGTTGATGTAGCTGACTTAGAAGATTTTGAAGAAGTAGGCAGTACTGGGATGTTAAGTTGGGGCGACGTTTCGAACTTATGAGGCGATCCGATGCCCGATGACACATTAATAGGTGGCACGCCCGCTGGCCGGCTGACCATCTGCTGCAAAGTACTAACCGACGGGAAATTAGGCACTGATGTTGTTTGGCTCGGTTTGGACACAGGTATTGGCTGTGGTACTGCTAAAAGGGCGTCCAAGTCCATTTTGTCGTCATTTTCTGAAGAGCATCCTAGCTCATCACGGATGAAATGCCACAGTAAACCATCACTTTGTTCCCTAGGGAATTTTGCGCTTAATGTACACTTTAGCTTATCTAGATAGGTTATATCAGGTTTAAAACTATCCTTAAAATTGATAAATGTTTCATCGGCATATGTAATGTAATATTTAATACATTTCCTTATTTGTTCCATGGCGTGTTTTGACAAGTGACTGTCATGTATCATGTTATATTGTAGTAACAGAGGTCTCGGGTATTCTGTAGGGCGTTGTTCCGGCGGAGGCATGACCCAGAAATAGGTAAGCGATGATTCCAGCACTGGGCTCTCCGGATTATATGGCGCTGTAAATGAAAGAAGAGTTATTAACATAAGCATCCTAACATATCCAATATTTGTTAATAATAATTTAAATCAGGATTGGCTTGATTATACAAGACATGACGCACATAAAATAACATTCCAAAGTCAATTAATATATATCAAAAATACTTACAGCATATGACTCCAATACAAGGAACATATGATATTTCCGATGGACCTCTCATTTTGATTTGGTATTCGAGTTGATTGTCGCAATCCCTCAAACTTGGCATAGCTGGATTGGTTGGATGTGAGTGATACCAACCAAGTAGGGTCAAACCAAGCTTTTCAATTTCCATTTGTATTTCAAGCTCAACCAATACTCTTGGACGGGTATCATTTTTACTCACAAGGCAAGGGAATGTATGTGTAATTATTAAATCTAAAAAAAAACTTGATATGAGTAAAAAAAAAAACAAAAAATACTAAAATATGCATAAGCTAGGAATTTTAACAGTAACATCTATCTATAATTAAATGTTGAATTTTATTTGGACATATAATAGTCTAAAATCATTATGCTGGTTTCAAAGTAGTAGAATTATTGCTGTGCGCGTTATGTGTTGCTATATTTCATGATAGTAGTCGCCTTTAGTAAGTGATGTTTATTTATTTGAACTTAACACATGCAAACTGTGGAACTTACCTTATATTTAAAAAATAAGACAACTTACTATGACTGTTAAGATCCCAGGTTCCCGCTAAGTATCCATACACTTCTTCTTTCTTCAAATGACAATGAATGTCAAGAACTAAACAAGCATTGGAACTTACAGATACTAAGAATGGCTGCACTTTACCAGCTGAAGAAAATGACACTGCCTCTATCAGCATGTTGGTGTCACTGCAAATAAACAAGCAATTACTTCTTCATAGGATACTAAGATTACTAAAAACAACTCAAAATAAAAATAGTCTAACATAGATTTAAGCATTTGCATGCATTTTTATGTGAAATTTTTAACTTCCTGTTTTTTAACCTCTTTTAGAAAGTTGGTTAGGTACCTTTTTGAAATAAGTAAATCTATCATTGTATTATAATTATCATTCTGCAAGTGAAAAAGATATCACACTTACTGTTGCATCATTCTGTTAGGCACAGTGTTATGTTTCATAACAATCCGTTGTGGTGGTGGTTCAGGAGGATTCTCTACTTCCATCTCTGTTTCCTCTGAAAAGATATTAGTTAACATTGAGCGAAAAAGCCATAGTCAAGTGAAATGGGTAGAGACATAACATCTCCCCATTAAATAAACACAAAATTTATACTTATGTTTTGTTGATAATTTATTTAAAAACTGCTCAGTACATTATCATTAAGAAATCTATCATTAAAACATTAATAATCATGTCTGTATCCTTTAAGGTGTAGATAGAGCCAACAGTCTTGAAAGACTGAAGTCCAGTTTATTCCACTTTGAACACCTAGGTTATTTTATTATTCATAACTTAATAATAGAACTGAATTATAAAATGGGAAAATATACTAAACTGGTATGTGGTTTCTAGAAAAGTGGAAATGAAATACTATGTCACTTATTACATACACTATACACACTACACACAGGTGTGTTGAGGTAATCTTACCATCACTGTGCATATTTTCTCGCTGAATTTGCTTCTTACGAAGATAAGTTGCTTTGATGGTATCCAACTTCTTGCCCCTGTACTTCACAGAAGCCCAACCACATCCAGAACGTTTATCAGGGTTTATTATTCGCTTACAATGTATAGCCCATGCAGAAGGGGAGCAAAATATAGTCTCTGTCTCATGTGACTTTATTTTGCCATCTGATTGTAAATCACCAACAAACTTTTGACCCTAAAATTTAAACAATGATACTTGTAATTTTAAAATTATTATATATTTTAAAACAACATAAATTAATTTCATGGTGAAATATTGCATAGAAATATGTCATATAAACTTGTTCAATCTTGCAAAGAATATTTCAAATTCAAAATATATTTAATTACCCAGCCAATAATGTGAGAATATTGTGCTTGGATTGATCATTATGATTTATTTCTTTTGAATATATATTTTTTTAACCTACTTGACAAACAATCAATATACCAAGTTTAAGAGAATTTCTTTCAATCATCCTTTTAAATCACTAATCTAGAAATGACTAGAGCATCATTTATATAGTGGCGCAATTGCAGTGGAAGATACATGATGCTATGGACAGAAAAGTAGAATATGTTATGCATGCCACTATTCTTTTGAATTTATTTGAAACAAAATTAAAGCAGGTTATAACTAACCAGGTATTCTATGGTCATTGCAGCAGTCCCTGGCTCTAACATTTTTTCTTCCAAAAGCATTTGCAATGTCACTCCTCGGCCTGGCATAGATTTACTCCCAGCCTGTGCTTCAGTTTCCTAAAACAAAAGTGAAACTAAAAAATTATGTACCATATTTAATATATGAAATTTAATACCATCATGAACATTAATCATATAATTTTAAGCATAACTAGTGCCGTGTAGTGCCGTGTGGTTCCCGGCACTATTACAAAAAAGAATAGGACCACTCCATCTCTTTCCCATGGATGTCGTAAAAGGCGACTAAGGGATAGGCTTATAAACTTAGGATTCCTCTTTTAGGCGATGGGCTGGCAACCTGTCACTATTTGAATCTCGGTTCTATCATTAAGCCAAATAGCTGAATGTGGCCATTCAGTCTTTTCAAGACTGTTGGCTCTGTCTACCCCGCAAGGGATATAGACGTGATCATATGTATGTATGTATGTATGCATAACTAGCATATTCTTAATTTATAAATTTTTCATTAAGATATTATCGAAATATAAGAACAGCATCATCTTCTACTACAGTCGGGAAGCTGACTACTCCGATACGCTGCTACGAAGTGTTGGAACAATCTTCCGCCACCTGTGCGTAACTGCACTACGGTATCACACTTCAAAGATAAACTGAAAAGTCACTTACTACAATCTCAATCCAACACATAACAGCAAACCTTTACATAACCTTTGCATTTTTCTGTAGTTTCCTTCTACCTACCTTTTGTCCTTCCTGCCTACCTTTTGTCTACTTTGCTTCAACAATAAGAACATAGTTACACTCACGCTCATACTCAACATATATTAACTCCCTAGCACTGCTGTCTTCTTGTTATTTTGTGTTCATATTTTTAATATGTATCCTTCATATTGAATGGCAAAGCCTCCGTACTAGGTTCCACTGAAAATCAGCGCATTGTGTAACCTCATCATACACATGCATATGCTGAGTGGAAACCCTTTTGGTCGCATCATGTATTTTTTTTTTTATTTTTATCTCTGTTTATGAATGAAAATGTTATGTTACATCTTGCGCCAAATAAAGATTTTTCTTTCTTTCTTTCTTTCTTTACAGAATAGTAAAGAAAAAGCCAAACAATAGTGTAAATTCATTGTAACTAACCAACCACATACATTCTGTCTTAAGCTATTTACTAAACATTTATAATGGAATTGAATTTTTTTTAGACTACTTCAGTACAGTTAAAAATCTTTTAATAGTGAGGACACTAATTACCTCATCACTGTATTCCTCCCCGCTTGCCATCTCTTCTTTATCTTCGTCAGAAGGCTCTTTGCGAGTTTCATTAGATTTATCTGTTTTATTATCTTCAGTTTCCACAGGCGCAGGTGCAGTTTCTGATATTGAATTATACGTGGAACCCGACATCAAAGCTGCGGCTAAGTGAGATGTTTGAAGATCCATAGTAGATCTGTTAACACTTGTTTCCTGATATAAATATTGTTACACAAAAAAGGCTTTGAATTATATATTATATATATGGTATTCGTAATTCGGTAAGAACCGTAAAAAATCACAACCAGGCAAACAAAACAAGAACAAGCTACGATGAGATGAACTGAAAGCTATCTGATTATTTGAGTCTTGACAATGACATACATGACATTGATTTCTCAAAGAGAAGAATAAACTTTCGGCTATTGTAGCTTTCTAATGGTGAAATATTTGAAATCGGTTCAGTAGTGTTTGAGTTTATTTGTTATAAAATCCGAAAATCCAAACTTTTTTTGTGACATTTAGGCATATAGATACAGATCCTAATTAACCGTGTGGCCAGCAGAGCAAGAACAGTTTTCGGAAGCGTTTTTTCCCCGGATTTCTTCATATAAATTAGCCTGTCTAAAATCTAATTTATTTCAAAACATACATAATGCCTATAGCACTTTTTGACACTGTAGATTTCAGATGATAAAATAGTTTTTGAAATTGGTTCAGTAGTTTTTGAATTTATTTGGTACAAAAATGCAAATCTTTTCTTTTTGTTAATTATGTATATGTGGATATAGTCACCCTAAGATATGTTTTGTAAACCAAAAAATACTATTTTGTTAACACTAATGCTTTTGGGCTCGTCCAGCGTGCCGCCGAATTCGTTCGCACCACACCATACCGTACCTTTGAATTGAAGTCATTGGTCGCTAGTCGACCGCACGCTGCACGAGCCCTTACTCAACTATATATCGATCAATAGTAGAATATCGAGCGGAATCGAGCGGCAACACCAGTTTGAGGTGTCAAGCAAGTCAATGTGAAGTGTCAAATAAAATTAAAATAATTTTTTTGTTATGTTGTGATGATTTTGTGATGATGGATGATCCCTGTAATCTACTTGTAATCTCAACTTCATATTGTTTTTGTTCGAGCGCGACAATTTATGTACCCTACTCTCTTATAGCGACTATCTATTGATATTCATTAATAAGCTATTCCCACGCAAAAACCAACATCACGAGAATATATGGATCGGTTGCAGTTAACGATTTATTAAGCAATGGCTGTTGTGAAAACCCCTGTGTTAAAAGTTATATTATGTGGCGAATACGGAGTAGGGAAAAGTTCTTTATTTAGGCGCTTCATCAATAATACTTTTCTCCCAAACTCAGATCGAAGATCGACATTGGGTTTAGACCATTTTGAGAAACTATATAAAGTTGGGGAAAAGGATGTCAAGGTTATTAATTAGCTTTCACATCATCACATAACTATTAATGAGTTATACCTACTTTATTATTACTAGTTCCTTACCCGAAATTCTGTTGCTTCAGTTGCAGTTGTGGGACACTGGGGGCATGGAAAGAATAGCCTCAGTTACATCAAGTTACTACAAATTCGCTGAGGCAGCAATATTGGTGTTCTCACTAGACAATGCCTCTTCATTCCACATTTTAAGTCAACACCTGTTGGATATTGTTACCTATGCAGAGAATGCTAAAATATTCTTATGTGGAAACAAGTCTGATTTGGAAGGATCATCTCCACAAGTCACTGATGCTGATATTGAAACCTTCTGGTATTTTTATTGCTTTCAAATTACATAGTTTTTTATAATAATCTAATGTACCAACTGAATATTTTGGCAAACTATTGTGTTGATTTCATAATGTAATTCTCTTCATGAAGCTATTGCATGTAGGCTTGTATTTTGTTTGTTATTCTTGTAAGGCATGCTTATGTACATACATTCATAAGGCAATAATACAAATTACTTGACAAGTGTTGTGTGGTTCCTGGCACCAATACAAAAATAAATAGGACCACTCCATCTCTTTCCCATGGTTGTCGTAAACGGCGACTAAAGGATACATTCACAAACTTAGGATTCTTTTTTAGGCAATGGGCTAGCAACCTGTAAACTATTTGAATCTCAATTCATCATTAAGCCAAATAGCTGAACGTGGCCATTCAGTCTTTTCAAGACTGGTGGCTGTGTCTACTCCGCAAGGGATATAGACGTGACCATATGTATGTATGTACTTGACAATTATTGTTTTAGTGAGCAGTGCCATAACCTGATCAGTACTACATACAAGACATCATGTAAGACTGGCAAAGGAGTGGAAGAAATGTTCTTTGACATTGCACAGCAGCTGGTAGAGACAAACAGGTCAAGGATAGAACTTCAAACTCTGGATCATAACAGTTTTAAGATAACCAATCCTGAACCTCCTGAAGAGCCTTCATGTGGCTGTTGAGTCAACAAATTTCAATTTGGATTTCTTCTAGCTTTACTATATTTGTGTTTGTAGAAGTGTGTGTTCTTGTGCTATGAACAGTACAATATACCAACAGCATACAATTAATTGCTTACATTAGAATTCTTGAATAATCAAGAATTCTAACTTATGGGGACTGATGTACTGTTTGCTGTATATCATGTTAATCATAATACTGGGCAAGTCAGTAAGGGCTTAGTTAGTGAATATGGTACTGACATTCTCTTTGTGAACCCAGATGAAAAATTTACTGTTAGCTTGAATGTAGATAAATATATGCTCAGATATAATCTCCTGTTTAAAATTTGTTTCAGTAAGGCCTTTTGAAATTTATAAAATATCAATTTATATCTATAGAAATTAGCAAAGGTAATCTTAAAATATACCTACCAATGTTTTGGAGACTGTACATAGCCTAAAGTTTTACAATGTATAACTGTTAAGTTTCATACTAATGTGTTAGGCACAAGCTAACAAGTACAATAATGAGTGTATTATTTTTAATTTTGGCTAAACCAAATATATTATTTATTGGTGATTGATAGCACTCCCAACAAATATTATTATGTAAACTGGATAATAAAGTAATAATAAGGTTCCTCTGCATAATAAAATTCAGGTTTACATTGATGCAGCCTTTATTATTAACAAAAAATAATATCTATTCACAACAAAATATTATGGTAATTAGTTACAATTAACTTTATTGTTCCATATTTTAAAATGATTATGACATATAAACAGACTGCTAGACATTTTTATCACATAATTTGTTCAACATCAATGTTTCCTTAGAGTCAACATGACAAATTTTATCACAATGAAGTCAAAGGTGTCTTTCAAATGTCCAAAGATTTAAAGGACAACAAAATAATAAAAACCCTATTTGTATAAGTTAATAATACATTAATATTCTCACCAGATCTCTTTAAGCATAAGCTGGAATTTTTGAAGCTTCTTTGATGTTTTGAATTAAATATATTTAATAATAAAATATTAATGCTGAGACCATTGTATTGTTTTGATATCTACACCTTCTTGTACCATCTCCCACAGGGGACTCATTTCACGAAGCCTCTCCACATGTCTGATTGTTTTTTCAGCTGTGTAGTCTACTTCTTCCACTGTTGTGAATCGGCCCAAACCAAATCTATAACCAAAAACATTCCAAACACATTACCCTCTGTGGTAGTCAGGTAAAAATACATTATTCAATCACTTATTGCTTCCAATTTGTGTTTTACTCTAACATAACAATTTTAAGTATATAATAGGCTCAATAACAACAGTAATACTGGATGGTGTACACCTTCACAAATGATGACGTTCCAGAATTATTTCCCTGTTAAATTTCTAAACTCCTGAAATGGGAGTTGACACTGAAAAACTAAAACTACCTGATAGAGCTGTGCGCCAAGTCCTCGTCAGTTCCAATCGCTCGCAATACATAAGAAGGTTCCAGTGATGCTGAAGTACAGGCAGACCCACTAGATAATGCCACGTCTTTCAATGCCATTAACAAAGATTCACCTATAAATTAAAATGTTTCAATAAATCATTAAAATCTTCATTTGTTTCTATAATATTTATCTCTGTATACTTCTTTCGCTTCATCCACATTCATTACTCTCTTCATGCAAGCTCGGTGGTTTTGGGTAGCCTTGATCTGATCCTTTGCCAGGACATCCTTAATTTGATCAAGATTTGTCTCCACAATCTCCTTGTATCTTAGTCAACCTGCTTTCATTCATCTTCTCCACATGACCAAACCATCTTAACATACCCTTTTCTATACCTGTTGCTACATCTTCTTTCACATCACATTCCCTTATCACGCTATTCATTATCCGGTCACTCATTTTCACACCGATCATACTCCCTTAATAGTCTCATTTCCAACGCATTTATTCTGCTTTCGTGCTTTTTTTGCTACACCCAACTTTCCCTTCCATACATTAATGTTGGGACCAACATACCCTTATCTTAGTTGAAATAAAAATAATTAGATAAAACAAATGAAGTGTGCAGTGCAAGGAGTGGCGTGATATTACGAATGTATAATCTAAAACATCTTTAATTAGTTACAGATTGTTCACCCACCTTCAACAAATGCAAATGACAGATTTATACAGCCTGGATATGATTCTTTTGGGTCTCCATTTCGAATAACATGTGTTAGTTTTGAGTTTATTTTATCTAAAAATCTTTGCGCTAATTTCTTCATCCAAGCATGATCGTATGCCATTTCACGCTCTGCCAGTTCGCATGCAGCACCTGTTATGTTTTAGAAAAAGTTAAATTCATACATTGGTGTAACAGCAAAAATTCACTTGTTTTAATTTTAAACAATCGAATGTCGAAGTCGATATGATGAAATGAAATGCTCAATTCTTTTTTGTTTTCAAATAGAAGCATACCTAATCCAACAACCAGAGGTGTGGGAACAGTGCCACTTCTCATGCCTCTCTCCTGCCCTCCACCACTTTGTATGGGTTCCACTCGTACCCTGGGTCGACGCCTAATAAATAAGGCGCCGACACCTTTTGGGCCATACAATTTGTGTCCAGAAATTGACATTAAATCAATGTTCATTTTATTAACATCTAAAGGCATTTTCCCAACTGCTTGTGCTGCATCTGTGTGAAAGAATATCTTTTTGCTTTTACATATTGCTCCAATCTCAGCTATTGGTTGTTGCACACCTAGAAAAGGTTTGAAAATTTAAATTAAATCTGAAAATACTAAAATAAACAAAAATATTTTAGTGGATGAGCTATGGGGATTACGAATAATATTTTTTTTTCAGTTTTGGGTATTTGCCAAATAGTTTAATTAAAATAATGTCCTTTAACTGAAATACTGTTTTATTACATACCTATTTCATTATTTACAGTCATTATTGACACCAGACTTGTTTCAGGTGTAAGTGCATTTTCTAATTCCTTGAGGTCAATTATTCCATTGCTGCGAACAGGCAAGTATGTAATTTTGAAACCTTCCCCTTCTAAGGCACGACATGAGTCTAAAACACATTTATGTTCCTGAAAAAAAGTAAGCATATATTAAGTCCTAAGATAATTTTGTCAAATATCAGTCCCCAGTAATAGAATGCATAGGATGCAACTGGAAACAAGCAACAACAAGAGTTCATGTCTGGTAAATTAAAGATCCAGATTTACATTAACTTAAAAACTGCACTTTGTACTTTTTACTTACAATTTGAGTAGTAACAACATGTTTCTTCCTTGGTGCATAGAATCGTGCAACACCTTTCACAGATATGTTGTTGGATTCAGTGGCCCCTGAAGTAAATATGATCTCTTTAGGGTCTGCCCCAATCAGGTGAGCAACTTGTTCTCGTGCCTTTTCTACTGCTGCTTCACTTTCCCAACCGTAGGCGTGGGTTCGAGAATGGGGATTACCATGATAACTGACCAGGTAGGGGAGCATAGCATCAAGGACTCTTGGATCCTAAAATAGAATAATGAGTAATCAAATTTTTTTAACACTAATTCAATGTGTTTTATTATATTTTTTTTACATATTATTAAAAAACTAATATAACACCTCTTTTTTTGAAGTTGGTTAAGTTTCTAAATAAGTGTAACAAACACTTTCCTGAAAACCGTATCAAAATCGGTTCAGCGAAACAATCACAGACAAAATTCTATATTTACATACTAGAATTTGATACAAGAACCCTTTTTTATCAAAGCCATTAAAAATGGAGTGTGTTTAATTTGTATGGAAGTTCAAAAATGTCATTCTTACTAAAAAAAACTAGAGCCATTTTTGTTTGAAATTCTACACCAGTGATTCCCAAAGTGCTCTATACCGACCCCTATGGGTCTATGACAACCTGCAAGGGGTATACATCAGGGAAAAAAATTTGGAGATCCATGAAATGAGAATGAGTGTCCATGATAGTAGATCTCAACACATGTACTGATAGCACCTATTTACTTACATCATACTATCTTATAACATCAAAATATAATTATTTATATTTATAAAAGTACCCATTAAGTAAAAAAAATATTATACATGTTTATAAGATTGTAAGTTGTAGGATACAGGAAATCAATATCAGGTAAGTGGGGGGTCTACCCAACACAGAACAACATGGCAAGGGGTCTAAGACACAAAAAATTTTGGGGAACTCTGTTCTACACTTTGCTTCATAGTTGCTCAAAACGCATCAATAGGTGGATGTTACAATATTTACTTTTCTATTAGACCATGAATGTTACATTTTCTTATAATATGTATTACATCATGCCAGTCCATCATACCTATAGGTATGTGCCTATTAAATTTCCTTTGCATATGTATGTATAATATAATCACGTCTATTTCGTCTATTTCCCTTGAAGTTTCTTGAAATACTAAAAACTGTATAGTTTAATGATGGTATTGAAACACAAATAGTGACAGGTTGCAAGCCCCAAGAAAAATCCCTTTTCATTGCAATTGATATAAAATATATATTTTTATAGCTTACCATTGGTGTTGTTGCTTGTGCATCAAAATAAAGAGGCCGTCCAAATTCTTCATGTTTCAAAGAAAATTTTTCATCAGCTGAAATAAGAAATTATAGACTATAATGCACACAAACAATAACCTCTTATCTACTATTCTATTCTATAGTGTATATCAATTATATGTCAGTGCCAGTACTGTTTGGACATTATTAATGAGACGGGCTCATTAATTAACTAGATGTTGCAATATTGTACAATTACAGAACCATAGAAGTAATTCTACTAATATAATTAATGCAAAAGTTTGTAAGGATGTGTGGAAATGTTTATTAATCTTTCACCCAAAAAACTAATGAATCAATTTTTATCCTAGAAATTTGAATAAAAATCGGAGTGTCTATAGTTAATTAAAATATATATAGAGATATAAGCCTGATGCATTTGCAGGCATAAGCTAGGAGTGTAATTATTATAAGTGTAGCTATAACCTGGTCATGGCAGATCTGGGATCTGTTAGATGTTTAATACAAGCATTATAGGGTTAATTATAAAGCAAAGGAAGTATGCAGAGATCGGAGACCTCCCCTCCGGGAAAAAGGCGTGATTTTATGTATGTATGTAGGTGTTTCCTACAGTGTGGGGTTCAGTGATGTGTAAGAACGAAATAAGAAATCAATTTATTAAACAAATGAAATGAACGCTGAATACAATACCTGAATTGGATAACGATCTCTGTTTCTGTATCACTATGAGTAAATTACTCTGATTTGAATTAATTTTCTGTACATTCGAAAGTGTACGTATTATATTTCTAGTTACACGAAACATATTTCTTTATGCTATTTTACCTAGAATTCGTTAGTACAACAAAATTTACAAAATTGATTCTGCAATTTCCAAAACTGTTGAAATGAAGACTTCTTTTGACAAAAGCAAAAGCAAGACAAAGAATATACAAGTCAATGTCAATTAGTTTACAGTGACAGATGACAGCGAGTGATAATTACAGTAGGTAGGTAGCTTCTTATCTCTGGTTTCCCTTCAAAACGCAGGTAGCTTTGGACCAAGGAATTTAGAGGGAAACCATTATTTTTTTTTTGCAATTTGCCATTAAAATCTGTCAAAGTCAATGTCTTATTATTAGTATAACGATTAAAATTACCTACTGTGATTATTTATTTATTTCTCGTTGCATTGCCTTCTTTTTGGAGTGTTTGTTTTTGTGCTTGTGAGTTTGTGTACCTACATATTTTTTAAAATTCACAATAGATTTTTTTATAAATTTATAGGCTGTAAATATAAAATGGTTTATTTACATTTTCCTTCGAATCTTACCGAAGAAGAATTGATGTTACAAGCCAAATATCAGAAGCTAAAGAAAAAGAAGAAAGCTTTACAGGCTTTGAAAGCTCCAAAACAAGAGCCTGAGAAGCCGATATTACCTAAGAGACCTACGGAAGCTAGGGACGCACGTGAGATAGCTCGCAAGTTAATAAAGAGCGGTGCTATACAAGCTATAAAAACTCCTCCACCTCCACCACAAAATGCGACTTTCAAGAGGCCTCGAGCAGGTAAATTTATATTTTATTTTTCTCTTGTGAATTACGAAAATCAATTTTCAATATTTAATGTGTCATTTTAATCTGGTTATAGGCAGGGAGAGGAAACTCAGTGGATCAGCTGGTACTGCAGGAGGGGTGGCATCATATCAACCTTTCAGTGCTTCCCAAGAACCTCCACCACCTGAAGAAAAAACTGCTCCACGTGTGAAGTATCTTTATGATTCCTTTGTCACTGCTAGGGAGAAGTAAGTTAATTTATTTTTCAATTAAGCACATACCATACTTATTAACATTAGTTTTTATTTTAAACAGACATTCTGATTAATTTTACTTTTTAGAACTCATTCCTGACCAGACATGACCATTTTAAAAGTTAATATTGAAGTGCTGCATAACACATATATTGATTTATGTAGAAATATATAAATATTTCCTTCCATTGACATTATAAAATAATTTTAATTTTAGAGAAGACAAAAGTCTCAGGCCTAATGCTGGTGGGGACGCAGCTGCTACAAGTGGGGCTCGTTCTTCTACGTTGTGTGTTACTGGTAGCCAAATAACTGAGGAAGTTATTAGACGTCGACTCAAGACCTTTGAACCTTTCACTTATACACAGGAGTCAGATGATGATAAGTAAGTTTTTTACTCTTATAAGGTCAATTATAACGCTCCTTCTCAGGAATTATGTAACTCAGACAAACACTAGGAGGATGATGAAGATATATAATTATTATTATCTACAGAATCTCAATTCCATCATAAAGCTGTACAGCTGAACATGGCCCTTCAGTCTTCAAGACTGTTGGCTCTCTCGACTCCTCAAGGGAAATAGATGTTATTTTTTGTATTTATTTATTTATTTACTAATTTATGTACACAGAAAACATCGAGACTGATAAACACAAGAAACAAAATTACAAAGGTTCTGCTTATTTCAAAAGAAATCTCTTCCAGCAGACCCGAGATAGGAGACATGATGGAAAGGGTGACAGGCGTGTACTCCACTCACACAACTAATAATAGACAAACATAAACAAATACATAAATAAAATATAATAAAATACATATATAAATGTATAATAATAAACTTACATAAAGTAAATACAATTTATGTATCTACAGAATGAAAAAAATATGTGCTAGATTAAAAATTTACAGCATGACAATTATTCTGAACATTACATGTATTATTGACCAGTAAAGAATACCTTTGGCAATAAGTCCACCTATTATACATTATTTTGAAAATAAACTATAAATAAATAAAGTTACACTAGACAACAGTTAACTAGGGCTTGTTAACTTATTGTAACTAATCTTTTATATTGTTGTTTCAGGGTATTTTTAACATTTGATTCTGCTGATATAGCTGGGCATGCTCAGACGGCATTGGATGGCAACGAGGAAGGTTGGCGTGTAAGCACTGCTCGCAGACCACCCCAGACCGGGGCATGGGCTCCTGCGGCATCCCCTCGAAATGCCCCTCCACCTAAAGATCCTAAGCGCACCTTATTGACCTATGACGACATTTTTGAATAAATTATGGGTAGTATTTAACTTTTGTTTCATTGAAAATTTAATATAGGTATAATAATCACTAATATAATCACTAAAAACAGGTGAAAAGTTTTTAAAAATCCAATCATATAATCTTTACAACACACTGTTAGAATAGGATTAGGATCTTTCTTTTTCTTTATCAATTTCTAGTGATTCTTGAATATAAGGTTTTTTTTAAATATCTACTTATTATATTACGAAAAAGTTCAGGCAATAAGTATTTCTCAAATAATAAGCATACTCGTAGTTCAACAACTAGGTATGAATACCTTTACTAATTAATGGTAGGTAGTTAGATTAATTAATTTATGGTATGGTTAAATTATGTAGGTAATTTGGATTAACTGGAAAAACATTAGTCACTGCTATAGCATGACGTTTCGCAGTTAACAATGGCACTTACGTGTAGGTGTAATCTGTGTATAAGGATGTTAACACATTTGACCTTTTGATTTTTAATTCGTATTGTGTTCACTCAGTGAATCGTCGCGGGCTAACTTAGGCCTTTGGACTTCGCTTGTGTCTATTACCTTGATTGTGGTTATTTTCCAACATAACAAAGAAACGCTGATTTCAATATGGCTATGAAATTACTGTTATTATCATTAGCAATCGTGTTTTTATCACAAAATTCTAGTGGTTTTCCTAGAGACGTTGGCTTGGCAGTAATCGAAGATGTGAATGGAAATGAAAATTCTTTACCAAATACAAAATCGGAAGAACCTGTCTATGAATCATCTAGTGTTGGTACGTACCACTTAAATATGTGTATACTAAAAATTTAATGGAGAACTGGTGTGTTCAAAGTTACTCTGAGCTTGGTAGAAATTTTTTGCCTTAGCAGTTCATAGACCTATTAGGCTAGGCCTTTTTAGGCACTAAACAGTCTCATAAGTGGCCTTCAGATATTGTTCGATTATTATGCTGGTGGTTTTCATATTAATTTACGACTGTCAAGTGTTTTATTGTTGTTGTTGCGCATTCACTTTAATAATTCCCCACATACAATATGGGGAATTATTAAAGTGAATGCGTTTCGCGTTCCCATGTCACCGCCGATTAAGTAGGTACGTACATACATACATACATACATACATAAAATCACGCCTCTTTCCCGGAGGGGTAGGCAGAGACTACCTCTTTCCACTTGCCACGATCTCTGCATACTTCTTTCGCTTCGTCCACATTCATAACTCTCTTCATACAAGCTCGGCGGTTTCGGGTACTTTTGACCTGACCCTTTACCAGGACGTCCTTAATTTGATCAAGATACGTTCGTCTAGGTCTTCCCACTCCGACCTTTCCCTCCACACTCTCCGTGTACGTACTTTGGTTATAAGTAGAATCTAATGTATTAACCTATCCCTTAGTCGCTTTTTACGAAATCCATGGGAAAGAGAGCGTGGTCCTATTCTAAAGTGCCTAGAACCAAACGGTAATTCTGAACACTTATTTTGAAAAGATTTAAAATTACCTATGTGCAACCAAAATTGCTTGGCATCGTTGACAGAGCTAGACTTTCCTATGTGAAAAACAACTATCTTAGTAGTTATAGACGTAAGAAAGAATACCTACACTTATTACCTGCGTTATTTTTTAGTTTCCACACAACTCCCGGAGGCGCCAAACGTCGTTCATCGAGTGGCATGCGATAACCAGGATGAAGAACCAACGGAAGACATCGTCTGCCAGGAACACTGCCTTCCCAAAGGATATTCTTATGGACTTTGTGTCAGCAAAACATGCACTTGTATTTGAAATATTACTTGTGAATAAGTCATGTACTTAATTGGTTTAGAAAGTAAGATAAGTATTTGGAGACTGGTTTAACATTATATTATTTTAAATCCATCAATGTGTAGTGTTTTTAATGGCATCCTCTCATAACCTATCTATTTACCTACTACATGTCAAAGTCAAAGGTCCAGGGGGCTCATTCATACACGTTGACGATAAATACCTTTTTGTTAGGTACGTCTCTGTATGTTTTGGCTCCATCATCATACATCAATGCAAATTGATACCCAAGCCGTACCAAGATTCGTAAATAACCCGCAGGATAAATATAGATATCTCACCTATAAGAGTGATCTCTCCCGGTTATCGGTGTGTCTGAAGTCTAGACGTTCGTTTGTTTACTTAATTATGGGACAATGGATATATGAAACCAGCAAAATCATGCATGCCTGTCATCTATAGGTATATGTAATGATTCAACTGGCACAGAATGCTTTGTGGCATAAAGTCGTTGTTGTACATACTGTTGTACATTTTACGTGCATAAAGTTCAAATAAATAAAGCTATGCATGTATGGATAATTTTCTTTGCGATCTAGTTATCCCTACTATTATAATCAATGCGAAAGTAACTGTTTGTTTGTCTGTTTCGCTTTCACACCTAACCACTGAACTTATTTCGATGAAATTCGGTACCCGGTACCCGAGATAAGAGTTGACCCCGAGGAAGATACACATAGGTTACGTATCTACTTATTATTGCGAAAAAGTTACAAACTGTGCTGTTGCAAACGTTGGTTCCTTTTTTCGTGTTGTTGCGTCCTCCTATAACTACGATCCAGGAGAGGGTAAAGTCACGGATTTTATTACACGGAGCGACTACCGCCTCACCTCCATGACTTTGTTAAATTGAAAATTATCCCAGCTTAGATTATATTTAAAGATTCAGTTGCATGAATATGCAGGTTTTCTCACAATATTTTCCCTCTCTGAAATAGCATAGTATTCCATTATACATATAATAAAAATCGATCACTAATCAAGTAACTTGTATTTAAATAAAAAAATAAGCCGGTTGGTAAGTATATCACTTAAGTTCTTAGTGTTTATTTTGGTAAGTACAATATTTCTTTTGTTTGTAAAATTAAACCTTGACATTCGTTTTGTCTTTTCCGCCTTTCTAAACCGTTTGTAGACAAGTTGAAATCGTAAATAACTAAATAAGTATTTTAGTCTACTCAGCTAAGTTATATGCGATGTTCATTATTTTCCATAGGGGAAAAAATGCCTTATTTAGATTTCTCACACGAGCTAATTGTCTCTTGGAGATTAATAGCTGGAATTTTGGATTTAGTGATCACGTTATTTGAACAAGTCAAATCAGCTTCTGCTTTAATTATTTTCCAACTAAAGTCAACATCTTCTGTAGTCGTAAGACGTGAACATATAACAAAACGAATGATATATCTGCCTCTATATGTGGCAGCTACCATATAGATCTGTTTTTTCTCTGTAATATTTTCTAATAATCTTTTAGTCATGATGTCACCATCTTTTAATCTAAAACAAACGAGCCCCATTGATGGTTCAGGCTCTACAATAAATCGATTGTCATTTTGGACCAATTTTGCAAAGTACTGGGCGAGGCTGATTTGGTTACGAATGTGACTCCGTATCCCTTCGGCGCCGTTTATCCTTAAAACTGTCCATAGCTTCAGAGCCCTAAATCTACGACCGAGTGGCATTTGCCAATGTCGGTAGTCTGGTATTTTGATATCTGTTTTAACATCATCCAGGTAAATTCTCTGGACGTCGAATGTATTTATTAGATCATATCCATTTTTTACCCACATGGCAGAGCAATCGAAATGTACTTGCATCCATTTGTGAGCGTTGACATCAAAAGAATCTGCGTACTCCACCCCTTTCATTAAATGTCTGTACTCCGGGCAGATGAAGGCAGTGCCTGCATATGCAGCGTCGACATGAAGCCATACATCTTCTTCGTTACATATTGGTCCCAATTCATACAAAGGATCGAATGCGCATGTTCCTGTAGTACCGAGGTTCGCAACGACATAGCAAGGTATCAAACCTTGGGCTCTGTCTTCTTCAAACGCTGTTTTCAAAGTTTCGCCACGTAGTCTTCCGTCTGCGTCAGCCTTTAATAGTCTCATTTTCATTGAACCAAGTAATCCTGCCTTTTCAACCGATGAATTGCATTGATCGGAAGTGTAAGCAATCAGCTTAGATTTAATGATACCTTCGTCAAGGCTTGGATTGTTTTTTAGTAATTTTCGTACCATTTTTTCTTTTGCGACGAGCAATCCGACTAGAGTTGCTTCACTTGCGGAACCCTATAAAAATGAATAAATTTAAAATTGTATTTTAAAAACCTAAATAGTGATGATTTTCATTTTTGACCCGTTGAAATTTCTGATTTGCTCTTTGCCCTTGTGAATTCTCAAACGTTAGTTTCAAAATTATGATAGCGTATAAGCAGCAAGGTATCTTCTAGATACCTTGCTGAAAGATTAAACTCGACCTGGGAAAGTGTACCTACTAATCACTTGGTAAATAGGAACATTTTTTCTTACGACATCATTTTGTCGTATCGTCAAAATAATGTTAAAGTTACCTAAATAGTACAAAAGGTCTTAGACTCATTACCAAAATACTAATTTACCTGAATAACTCCACCACCAGGGCCTTTCGAGCAGTTGAGAAACTCTTCGGGAAGGCCCAGAAGCTTCCCCAGCCAGTTCAGTGTCACTACTTCTAATTCGGTGCACGCTGGACTCGACATCTATAATGATAATGAAACCTAAAGTTACAATCTCAAAACAGGAACATATTTAGAAACGAATATTCCTAATATTCGTTTCTAAATATGGAAAAAACTTTAAATGTACTTTGTATAACTAACCTTAAGTAGGTTAGTTATACAAAGTACATTCATAAATAAAATAATTCCGTTATTAATTTGTAAATTTATGAAGCCTGTAAAAATTTCAACCAGTTGAAAATTAACAATAAGATTACTTAGTCTTATGCAAGCTTTCAATTGTTCACGTTTCAAATACTTATAAATAAAAAAATAATACTTACCCAACTGAATCCAATGACTCCTAAGCCGTCACTTAGGATATTGCCCACCAGACTTGGGTATGAAGATCCAGTGGGATAGAATGCGTGAAATCGTGGAGAATGCCAATGTGTCACCTAATAATAAAGATAACAACATTATAAGACTGAATAAAATAGATTAAAAAATAATATTCTGATGCAATAAGATAAATCGTAATAAAACTAAGTCGCCTTCCGCCTTTTGTCCGGTTGCCTTCTTTTTTTTGATGCTAGTTAAACAATTTATTTTTTCACCATGTTAAGCCTGACCGGACCCCGAGTATAATTATTAGAGCAACTATAGTAACTAAATTGCCCATACGAGTAAAAAGTTAAAAGAATGTGAAAAAAGCACAAATTAAAAAGCTTAAAACAAAATTAGTAAAACTTATTTCTCGCGGGCATAATAAATTCTATGCCATGGAGGTGGTGTTCTATTGGCTCTCTCTCCCGTAGGGCATGTCTACAGCTTATAGAGCGATCTTATTACAGATCTTTATTATAGCCTCTTTCAGCAATTTGCTAAAAATAAAGTACGAGTTTCCTTACTCCAGGAATAATGTTTTCACTGAAATCCTTCAAAACATCTTGCCATTGCTCAGGCTGTTCTGGCGCATCTTCTGGTAGAGCTTTTAGCAAATATCCAGGTTCAACTGAAGGCAGGACGTCTCTGAAACAAATAAGAACATAAATGTATCCTTCATCATTTTTTTTTTGTTTTTATAAGTAGATATCTACTTTATGTTAAAAGCAAGATCGTAGTATGAATCAGGAAATTTTACAATAATTATTTTATATTTTTATTAAGCAATGTTGGGCGTGGTTAGTATCCGAAAAACGAATGAAATAATTTTATCTTTGTCGTATTACGTATCTTCAATTGTTATCACTTTGCTATCGTTAACGCCTATTTATGACTTATCCTTTTACAAAATACCTACCAAGGATTAATTATTCGACCTAATTGGGACATAGTACCGTGAAACTGCCGATATGAATCGATTCTAAGGTAAAATATGAAAAAATTCCGTCAAAACAAAGTGTTTTATAAAGGAAGGCAAAAATAACTATCATTTTTCGCATCAGATTTTTTTTTAAATTTGATCTGATTCAATTAAATATTAATTTTCAAAAAAAAAAAGGAAAATATTATCTTATACTTAATAGATAATATAAGTATTAAAACCTTTAAAATCATGCAATGGATTGTCTAGGCGCTACACTTTCGTTTAACACAAGACAACTGTCGCGTTATAGGAAACTTCTCATATTTGTTTGGTCTTTAAAAATCAATAAGGTTAGGTACCTAGGTATTTTTATTCAAGTAAAAGTTCAGGTGGGAAAGTCGACACTGGTCAGGCGACTCCGCACACAGACGTCTGTATTGATCTCGTTTATGAATTATTGTTGTCGGCGTTGTCGCCATTCATTCAGTGCTCAGTGCACAGAACTCAGAAAAACGCACCAATTGACCGGGTGAATACTCCAATGTTCTGTGATTCCGTGCAATGTTTTGAACAAGCCCCGAGAATACCAAGGTAGCGTGCTTTGTCAGTTGTCGACCTATGTTGACCCATAATTTTACGGAATATTTTTTTTTTTTTTTTTTTTTTTTTTTTTGACAAATTACACTGATTGAGTTAGCCTCGAAGTAAGTTCGAAACTTGTGTTACGAGATACTTACTCAACGATACTATATTTTATAATAAATACTTATATAGATAAACATCCAAGACCCAGGACAATCAGAAAAAGATCTTTTCTCATCATGCCTTGACCGGGATTCGAACCCGGGACCTCCGGTGTCACAGACAAGCGTACTGCCGCTGAGCCACAGAAGCCGTCAATATCAATTTTATTATATGCTAATTTGTCAAACATCCAATAAATAAATCTGCAATAGAATAGCATAGTTAGGTACCTCTAGTATCTATCTATCTAGTGATTTAACGTGATAATCTTCAAAGAAAGATCTTAAAATGAAAAGTATTTATAAGCGTAGGTAGAGCTAGTAAGAAGTATATATATCTCCATATTGAGGATTTTTTTTCATTGCAACTTTGACGAATAATGTTTTAGATAAGTTTTTTGATGAAGTGAAGACTAAAATTTAAGTCAAGATTTAGGGCTGGTTCTGGAGTGAAGAGAAAATTCGAGATTAAAAAACAAATTATTTATGAATATGGATGAAGCGAGGATAGTACCTTTACAGATATTATTCCAAGTTGAAAAATTTAGTATCTGCCTACCCCACCGGGAAAGAGATAAAAATCCTTAAAAAAATATTTTTTTATTTATTATTAAAATCTCATAAAAATAACCACGTCCACTTTCTATTCCAAGTTTGGATATTTGTGAAGTTGACGTTGTTGAAGAAAATGCTGCAGTGCAGTTTGTAACCGCTTCTTCTGCACTGACGCCTTGGATTTGTCGTCAACCAATGTTGTGAAACCAAAAGATTTGACAATTATTAAGCGATATTATAGTATCCTATAATAATGAATAAAAAAATTTTAGTGATAAGTATTTATTTCTGAATACTTACCAAGTGTAATAATTTTTCAGGTTAATCCAAAAAATCGTGTTAATCAAAGGGCAGAAAATATGCAGCTATAAATACTTATTGAAATATTATTATTTTCAGTTTAAATAAATATTAAAGGATTTTCCGTGATACTGAAATATGGGTGCATTTTTTAAATAATTGCAGCTATTATACATACGCGTTTTGTACATTTATTATGTAGGTAGGTAACTAGTAAACTAACGTAGCTAATATTATTAGTTGGTCTTCTTTAAGGTAGACCCTAGGAACAAAAACACTATGACGACGATAAGTAATTAATTAGGTTATTAATAATACTAGAGAGCGCCTGCGGCTCCGTCTGCGTAAAACGAAATATCCCGTTATCACCTGTTGCAGCGGAAATTTCTAAAAATCCTTTCTTAGACGATGACTACATCATAGCAGCTATCGGCATGCCGAATTTCTCGCTCGATCGGTCTAGCAATTTGGTGTGCATTGATAGATCAGTCAGTCAATCAAGTCACCTTCGCGTTTTATATAAATAGATTTATAAGTACTTGTGTGGGTATGTTATGTAGGTATTTAAATACTCACAATTTTCTTATATTATCCAAATAGTCAGCGACCATATCAATAGCTGCCTTGCCGAATTCGCGAAACTGCTGCGAATCCATTGCGTTATCACAACACCACTTAACAACTGGTCAAGTTTTATAAGATTTAACGGAACAGACAATCACAAAGGCACTACTGCAGTGATGCCGCCAAGTGGAGTAATGAAGGCATGATTATACAACAGGTAGTTTTATAGGTGTTGATGTTGGCAGAGATCGGCTTTCTACCGGCCTGACTCGCGCCGTTGTCTTCTAAACAATTGTCTCACGATAGAAATATTAATTTAGCTCTAGCTTTGAATTGCAGCCTCGATTGCGCGTGCAAAATGTACAGCTACTAGGTTTGAGATGAAAAGATGTTTGTCCGTCTATGTAAGAAAGTAACCACATAGGTATGTGTCGTCGTAATTTCAAGAAAACTCTTTATGAAAGAGATTGAACTTAGATTTAGATAGATTAAGTAAATAAAACTTAATAATGAACAAATAATCAAACTACCGCTTATTATTAGTTGAGAAACATGGTGAATGGAGCTTTGCATGCCTTTATGAGCAGTCAGAAACTGTCCAATATGGCTCGCCTGGCTGTGCTAGACGAACGTATCTTGATCAAATTAAGGATGTCCTGGCAAAGGGTCAGGTCAAGAATACCTGAAACCGCCGAGCTTGGATGAAGAGAGGTCTAGATATTTGTTGGGGTCTAGATCTGTAGCATTGTACCTACTACATGCTATAAAAATATATCTCATTTTTGATATTAACTTAGGCCGCGATATAACATCGTATGGGGAGTAAGTAGGAACTTACCAATGACTAAAAAGTGAGTTGATTATTGAAGAAATTCTGTGTAAGCCCAAATCAAAGAAATAATGGAATTTTTAAAGATAATTGGATAAATCCTAATTATAATTAACAGGAAATTTAATTGGAAAATCCTCTACTCGGAAGACTTACCTACAAGTAGTAATTTGACGTCTTGAGTATAGACAAAGTAATTATTAATGGATCTTTAATTACGTAACTCATCAGTTTATGAGCTGGAATAGGCGAGGAGTAGATATAGATATATTCGTTAAGGACGAAGTAGGTACTAAGTTTTATTTTGTTTATTTCGTAACCTGGGAATTCTAGGTACTTTCGTAACTAATGAATTGAAGGACTATGTGAATTAGCCTACCCCTCCGGGAAAGAGGCGTGATTTTATGTATGTATGTATGTATGTATGTGAATTAGCAAAAGTAGGATTGTTTAATATGTACCTTATAGCCGTTTTAAGCATGTAAAATATATGTTATCGCTTTCGCTATTTTTAGGTTTTAAGTATGTTCTATATAAGTGAATAAATAGTCTGATTAAGTATTTGGTTGCAAAATAAATATAATCTATTATAGTGACACTGTACAAGTGTGCACTTACTTTTCGGATCAAATGTACAAAATAACAATATTTTTTTGGTAAATTTTTAGTGAGGTTAAAGGTTTCGCTCGGTCAGGCGCGCCATGGCCGGTCAAATTGGAGAGTGGTACGGTCTTCTTCCTGATTAAAAATTCGTATCATACTTCCATCGTCTGACAATTATAGGCGGTGCTTATGACAAAATCATTGCATAGTTACCATGTACTTACTTACACGTTTAATGTTTCGGTAGGTATCTGCTGAAAAATAGCGTTAATCTTTTGACAATATAAGTACCCATACAAGTAAGTATGTTGTTAATATCTTAGTAATTTTTGCCGCAGATATTGGACTTACATACATACATACATATGATCACGTCTATATCCCCAGCGGGGTAGACAGAGCCACCAGTCTTGAAAAGACTGATAGGCCACGCTCAGCTGTTTGGCTTTGGACTTTCAGCATAATACTTAATTTTTTGATGTTTTACAATTAATAAAACAATGGAGTTATTTAAGTTAACACCTTTAATTATTTCAATACAGAAAATTAATAGTCAAAAAGCAAGAAACAGATAATTAATTTAAATTTATCACCACAGAATAAAATAACCGCTAAAAATAATTAAAGATAAGTATAATAGAATCCAATAGATAAAAAATACATTATAGTAACCTAAAATCATACATAAAAGTCTATATGATAAAAATATGTTTAATTAGACTTCTTGACGAGAAGTCAAGAATTACAAGACAAAACATCAACTAAACAGCATTCGAATCAAATAGGCATTTATGAAATATAAGGCCATTACAGACAAAAAAAAATCTAACCAGATTCTTGAGTTTGATCTGCATTTTCTGAGTTCTCTATAAAGATAATTTTATAGGTTCTTATGTCCATCCCACAGTCTGACGTGAATGTTACAGAGTACTTCTCTGCCTTGTCGTGAACTGGTATTGTGACTAGCAGAGGCAGCGTAGATAAAGTATGTTGAGCCAATTTGACGTGGTCGATTCGAGGTTCGAGAGTCCGCGAAGTGATCCGATAAGAGGCTTCGCTTCGCAGGATGTGTTGAATATCTGACATGTTTGTACCGCCTTCGGCAAACAACATCCCTAAAATAATCTTTCCCGTAGCGGTCTCTAAAAATAAAAAGTAATTTTATAATGTACTGTAGCATTGTATTTTATGTAGTCTCTTAAAAATATAAGTATAAAACTCACGGACGTAATTAAAGCTAATTAAAGGAATCATTTTAAGTTGAGGTAGGTAATCAATAGAGAAAGTGAGTTTTTGACGTCACTATTTTGACTAAAATTATGTACGTTTTTTGTCGCATCCATACAAATACTATAAATGTAAAATTGTGCTTGTTTTTTCGTCTATCACATGAAAACCAGAGAAAGATATAGGGTAAATAAAAATACTTAGTCATATAACGTGGCAATATTCCTAATTTGAACACAAAAAGACTTATTTATGTAGATAAGTTTTTTAATAAAATGTTAATTAAAATTTCCTACGAAGTAACAATATATTTTACAGCTCACCTATTAATTGGTCGAAAACTTGCATCATAACTGCTGATGCGTGTTCAAGTAGCGCATGTCGCAAAGATCTAATCATAAGCTCATTCCGATGAGGTATCATAAGAACTGTTGTCCGATAACATTCGCATGATTCCCCGCAACTGCAAGGATCGATTGGCCAAGAGCTCACTTTCGCTTGCAGTGTATCAATAGCCAGATCCCAGCGAGGCTGAGATGTTACACGAATAAAAAATTCACCAATTTCACCCCGAAACCAAATCCATGAATTTGAAACCTGTGTACTAAGGCATATCATTTGTATGTATAGTTTGTGTTCGATAACGTCTTGTCCACTTTCTTTTGGTAAACCAGTCAAAGAAATTTCTTTATCAATTAGATTAAGTCGCATAATGTAAAATCTTTTTCTTTTTAATACAGCTGGATTTTCTTCAAATTTTACAGGGATAACAGGCTCTTCATCTGTCAGGGTTACATCGAACGTTGATGATAACATAAACGGCGAGGAGACCAACACATCAACTTTAACAGGCCGATAAAGAGGTCCAGTTACTCTAGATTTTCTGACTGGGTTTAACGATCCTACGCTTCCATTGAGTAAAAATATTATATATGTGTCAAATATTCTAGTTTTGTTATAGCCGTGAACTAGAAGAACACATGTCTCATCATTTACAAAATTGGCAGTATATTTAACATTCAGATACATTTTTTTCCCATTTTCTGCAGTTGGAACTTTTTCAACTATAAAGTTATGAGGGTTGCTGTTCAATATCATAAAATTATATATTAATGTTTCTTGGCTAGATGTCGATATGGCTACCTGGCGAGTAGAGCTTCTTAATAAAGGAGGATTAAAAACAATGTTATCTTTGGGTGTAAACATTGGTAAAGTGACATATAAATGAATAGACAAGAAAAGCATTTGTAAAAATATAGGTTGTAGAAAATCTTTACTGCCCAATGGAAAATAGAGTTTAAGTATATTCAAAGCTTCTATTATTAAACACGCGTTATTTATTATGTCACCTTCAGTAACAATTTCTTTAATTTCAGAAAAATGCTGAAAATGATCAGACATAAATGGACAATAGTTTAATATTGCTGATGCTAAAGCAGTTCCGTCAGACAAATCTGAGCATATATTCGTAATGACTTTAGATGGTTTGTCTTTGACTTTCAATTTATTGTGATGTAAAGCAATCTGTTCATTAAACCAATCTACCAAAACTTGAACTATATCCCTAGGCATAGAAGTTACACATACACATTCAAAAAAACAGCTATCCATGACGAACACTTTATAACTTTGCAAAATGAAGTCAATCCAACTTTGTTTGTTAAGTCTGTTGAATAAATTTATATCATCAATTAATTCTTTTATTAACACTATATCAGTAGTACGTTTTGGAGTAATATTTTCGGAATATATAACAAACTGTTCGTAACTCAGAAGAAATTTTGCCTGCAAGGTCCATAAATTGGCACCACGATTTCGAATTAAATTTATAACTTCTCTATATGTATCATGAATTTCTTGGATAGTTTTGAACGGATCTTCAACACCATGCAGCCTGAAGATATAAAGGTTTAATTAAGATTCTATCTATCTTTGTTTAATAAAGATATTGCAATGCAGTAGAACCGAAACACTGAAGAATATATTAAATTTATATAAATAGGACGCACGGAATACAGTTTAAAGAACTTCTACTTATTTCGTTTAGGTACTTTAGTAAAATAAATAACATTTTTGAACGTACGTTATCTTTCTTACATGTTTCATCAATGGTCCGGCAATGCGTCTAACAAAATTCAAATATGATACATTCATTCCTTTACTTTTTCCACCACTTGGTTGGGAGCACAGAGATGATGAAATAGCATGAAATGTATCTGGAATAACTGGGTATAAGTCTCTACGGAATCCTTGTTGAAACATCCATTTCTCTAAAAAATTAGAACATTTTTCCAAATACTCAAAGAGATCCTGTTGTTGCTTCAAAGGAAAATATGGGTATGGATTATTAACTGGTTCAACTAGTGATTCAGTATGCAATGTTATCGGACAATATGTGAAAACGAAGCTGACTTCCACCTCACAGCAAGAACCACATTCATGGTGAAATGTTATCGTTAAATGTCTTGCGTATGTAGACTGACAAGATACACTGATTTCCACTTTGACTTGCGTATGATACACATCATGTGAAAGTACTACTTCAGCTTCTATAAATGCGACTCTTAAATTTGGTTCTTCTCTGGAGCTGCAAGAAAATGAACGTCTATCTGATTCTATTTCAATTGTTAAATAGAAACTTTGCGTCAATGTACTCCCAACCCGACAAGGTGCAAATATGATACGATGCGTGCTTGGGTTCATAGTTGGTGTTTGCCGAATTCCAACAAATGTTAAATTACTATATGGGATAGTCATATACTTGTCTAAAAATAATATTGCAGTTGAAATAAATTTTCCATGTCCTTTTGGATGAAATTTTAAACGAAAACCAGCTTCTTTATTTCTGTCAAACTCAAATTTTATGCTTGTGTCATTGACTGTACATTGATTTTCCTCTGTAGTTAATTTGAGAGTAAAATTAGGTGTCAGCTTTGCTGTTATAACTGTAACATACAAATAATATTTTGATACATTCTTTATTGTGAAATCAATTATGTTTTTACTGTCGACAGCGTAATCAATTTCAAAGTTTTCTTCGGAAAATTCTATCCATGGTACGGTTATGACGCCAGCGATGCGACAGTAACTTATATCCTTGTTAATGGTTTTTAATTTAACTTTTGGATTGTTTTCATATTGCCTGAAATTAAAACATATGCAAATGTATTACGGAAGTACGGTCGCGTTCATAATTGCAGTCATAGTTCGCAAAACTTTTTAGCTTGCAGTCACCGCTGTCACTCACACATTCACACAAGTAACACAATAAACAACAAGCGGTTAAGCGTTGGGTAACGCGCCATCAAGAAGAGGGTAGTGTAAAAAGTCGACCGCTCAGCGACCGTCGTCCGCTAATCAACACAGCGACACGCCACACAGCGGAGATCCATGGTGGAACAGTACGAAAATAATGGCTTCATACCGACCAGAACATTTGCGGAACAGTTCGACACATCAGTGGTTACTGTTCGTCGAGTTTGCACCGTGAGGGAGTATTCCACAGACAGCCAGCAAGAAAGCCGTATTTATCCGAAATAAATAAGCAAAAACATTTAGAATTTGCTCGGCAGTATTTGGATTTTGACTGGAACACGGCGATATTTACGGACAAAAAGTTCGTTTACGTCATCGCAACACGGTAGGCTTCATTTATGGCGAAGAAATGCAACTCGGTATGAAGAAAAAAATATTGTGCCAAATATGGAGTCTGCACGCATATCTGTAAATATGTGGGGCTGGATGAGTGCTGCTGGACCTGGAGAACAGATGTGGATAGCAGGACGCGCTACAGCTGCTCATTATGTGCAAGTGCTGGAAGAAACCATGTTACCAACTGTGCGGTGTATTTATCCGATTGATTATATGCAATATCATTTGTGCAAGACAACTACCCTGTGTATCGAGTCCATATAGTGCGTGAAAGGTTCTGCCAGTTTATATTAAAACTACTACTTAGATAGTATTTTAAGGACAGCTTCAATATCTTTTCTTTATGAAAACGAATAATTAAGCTGTAACCTTAATAACAGGAGATAGGTAAATTAGTGTAATATGCTGTATGTATACCTTTATATTATAATCATCAATATGTAAACAAAACTATAGGTAAACTGTTTCAATAAAATTTCCTAATTTTAATTATTGAGTGTTTTATTTTGCTCCCTCTTGATTAATATTTCTTGCTGATTTCCGTGTTTGAAGACACGGGTATCGTAATTCTTAGATATCAGTTAATTAGTTAGTCAGTCAGTTACTTAGTTCAAATGGCACCTTGAAACATTAAAAATTGTCAGTAACAATATATTTTTTTTTAATAGACAGAAATTCCTTGAATAACTTCGGAATCCGCTAGTAACTAGAACAAGCGAGTGTGAGCAAGCGAGATTATCTAATATATCTTAGATCTCACTTGCACAAACGAAGTAATAAAATTGCTACCCAATAACTTTCAAAGGAACCACTACCTATGTTAGGGTCGTGTGCAGACAAACTTTCAACTTTATTGAAATGACATAAGTCTGGCAGTCGCAGGCTTCCCTCTATAGGCAAATCTTATGCAAATAATGAGAGACGACGATATCTCGATCGACAATTATCGGGCCCAGTTCGGACATCGTTGATTACCCTCTCTTTCTGTTTTGTTATGTTATATGTCATAGAATAATAAACTGTTTTACTTAGTAATCATTGGTATTAAAGACCGTATTCATTTGAAGGAATATTTATTCTTTTAAAATATGCATGTGTGTGTGTATCTAGTGGAACCACAGTGCACGCTATTTTAACCCGTAAGAATTTTAAAACTATGACTGCAGATATGAACGCGATCGTACGTCATATTTTTCAACGCAACGATAAATATTAAAAAATATAATACTTACTGTTCACTTTCTCCAATATAATATTGTAATTCTGTTGATCCAGGAATATTATAATCTGGTGGACCTAGTAACCCATTGATTTTAAAGGGCATGTACATCTCATATTCTCTACGAAATACATCATAAACTTTTATAAACATAGTTTTGGATTGTCCTCCTTCAACATGAAATTCTAGTACTTTTTGTTTGTCGTTTCCATTGGCTGCATATAATCCGAATATGTTTTCATCTCCAGTGTCTAACACCTCGACAATTGTATTAAGTGAGCTAAGATTTTGAAAAGTTACTGGAACATAAGTGATCATACCACATGGAACACGCGCCATATAAATAAGCTTTGGATGAATAATCAACTTTGGTTCTATTACATTACCACTAACAGGTAATACTACATTCTCTTTGTTGTTAATTTTCAAATAAACATCAAAAGAAAATTCTAATACACATGCTATTTTGATGATAATATCAAAGACCATTATAGTTTTTGGTCTTATAGTTCCAGCCATAGGTATGATAGTCAGACCTGGTATGAGAGGTTCTACTATATGAAATACTGCTATTTCACGAGATGAATTTTCTAACTTCACCCGTTCAACTGTTTCCAAGTTTAAAGCAATATCTTTAAAAATAACTGCTTGTTGCAAAAATTTTATTGAAATTTTTCTCGTGATAACACTGAGTTCTATAGGGATTACTTTCCTTACTTTACTTATTGAGACGAAATCCACTTCATGTGTTTTAGTTTTCGAAGGTTTGAGGTTATAAACAACATCACATACTTTACAACTATGGCTAGGTATACTTCCAGTACGGGGGATAATTTCAAAAGGAATATCGGCAGTTAATTCGTCCCATTCATAATCTACAGGAACATTAAACCAGTTATGAATTTTAATTGGAACGGATGTTACGAAGCTTTCAGTTGTTACCATTCCAAATTTCAAACTTTTTTCCAGTACCAATAATGTCGGGTTTCCTACTTGTAGAAAATAAGGATGCTTCCTAGAATATTTATTGTCTATAGTGTAATGAAATGTTTTTTTATGATTTCCTTCTACAAAACCTAAACAAAATATTTTGATAGTTATTTCTGTGAATGATTTAAGCTGTAGTATTAAATCAGTATTTTTTTCGATCGTATAAAGAATATATTCATCTTTCAGCAAATTGACACTTATATCAAATCTACTGTTATTTTTTATTGTCATCTCATTTTCGCCGTACGTATACAAAGCAACTCTACCAAAGTCAATAACAAATGGAATAAAAGAAACATCAGTTAATCCATATGTTGTCAATCTCGGACGTTTGATTCTGCAAAAAAATTTTGGTTTCTTTCTATTTGGTTGTAATGTCTCACTGTTACATTTATCTTTTCCGCTGCAAAATTTTTCAACGATAGGTTTTTGATAATGTAATAATTTTGAAATTTCTAAATATTTGAATGCCAAAGCTTGTCTTTTATTATGAATATCTGCTTCTTCACCTAGATATGTGTATACTGGATTCTTCTCATTAATCTTATGCAGTGATTCTATATCTGGTATTTTAAGGTTGACATGAAATTTAGCGCTTAGTGAACATTTTATAGTATATATCATGAAATTGTTATTCAAATGATAGGGCATTTCAATTGAGTTGTGTGGATTCATTATGCTGAAAGATAGTTCATTACATACTTTTAAGCATGTAGGTTTTATAGTTACGTGTAATTTCTTTGAAGAATTGGGAGGTATTGTAAATTTCTCTGGAGTTACAACAATACTAGTAACTTTATTGTATTCTATTTTAGCAGCTACAAGTGTTGATCTATTTTGAAGACGAATTTTTCTTGTTGCTTTAGTATTCACTTCTACTTCACCGAAATTTATAATATTTGGTTCATGACTGATGTTACAATATTCAAACTCGCCACAAATATAATATCGACCAATTTCTGAATGTATTTCATTTTCACAACAGATAGTGCCATCTATTTTAATCAGTCTCAAATCGAATACAAATCTGTTGTCCATTTGTTTTGCTCTCTTTAATCTAGAGATGCTTTCATTGTTTGGTTTGAATGTTATAGCTATAGTATGTTCATCTACATGGTTTATTTCAAAAGCTCGATGTGATGCAGATAATTCTCGTGCATCTTCAAATTTCTGTGAAGAAGTTATTTTTATTTTAATCTAAAATTCAACTGCCTGGTCGATCCAGTGGTCAGTTTGGCTGAATCATTATTAGATTTTCCGTTTACTTTCCAGACAATCTGGTAATTATGTGCTTTAAAAGTTCGTAAGACGTTTATGCCTTTTCAAATGAATATTGAATGAGAAGCAGACCAAGGAAAGTCAAAAGTCATGGTAAAGATCAAAAGGCTATGCTTAAAGGGTAACTAGTGGAACATAAGTAAAAATCTGTGGGAGATGGATTTCTTACCATTAATTTCCCATTGCACATTGTTTTTAAAAAAGCAGAAGTTTGTAAGTTCACTTCCACATCTAAAAGCTGTGTGGTGAATAATCCAACAAATGATATTGGAAACTCTACAACTTTGAACCTTTTAAAAACATTGTCTGGTTGATAAAGTTCACATTCTGCGGAATTTACATTTTGAAAAGGAAATCTTGCTAAACTCATTACAGATAACTAATATACATGAATAATAAAGGAATCATAAAATTTGTGTAAGTATGACAAAGAATGACATTTCAGTCTCAAAATCACTGTCATAATCAATTCTTACCTCAGATAATTAAGCCTTTTCTTTACAATATGTCTCAGACTAGGACTAAAATAAGTTTTAGTGCGAGAATTTTGTATCTATGGGCTCTTTTCACAAAAAAAAAATAGATTTTCATTAACAAAGCCCTTCAAGGCTATAATTTCAGTTCTCCCTTTCTTCACAACGATACCAGATGAGTAGAAACGAAGTGCCCTCGCGAACGGGATAACGTGCTGGAGTAATATTGTAGATGGATGTAAGCACCGGGGGTGTGTCGTACGACTCTGGCAAATTAGTTCGGGGCGGGGGAGCCCCGCGCGGTGCCCGGGGGTTTATCAGATTCAGGGGGTGAAAAATGACTTCTCAATGGGAGGTGGGAGGGCGGTTGCGGCGGCGAGGGGCGGGCGTGGGCGGCACCGCCACGTGGGACCGGCGCCGGGCGCGTCGCGACGCCGGAGCCCGAGCCTAGCAACATTCTCGAACTATGACCAGGTGCTCAGGAGACTGTTCTGTTTACGCCGATGCGGGATGTTAGTATTTGGAGTTGGATACTTGCAGTGTTGTTTGTTAGTGGTCGATGGATACAGCATACGAAGCGATGATGGATTGCGAGACCCGGCGAGAGGCCCCGTTAGATGCCAGCCTTGACGGTATGCATGCATTGGATCCTCCACCGCCCGACGTGCTGTTAGCCTTATTGGCTAGAAACAAAGCATTGGAAGGTAAGTAAATCAATATGTAACAAAATTTTCATATTAATAAAAGCACTTGAAAATGTTTTCAATAGTAATGAAATTACACAATACTTTGTATCTTTGGAATATAATATTTAATTTACTGACTTTCTTTTTTTTTTCTTTTGATTTACTTAGTTTATCTGATCTCGGAGTTTATTTTGAAAATTTTATGATAACTTTATCAAATAAGAGATCGCCTCGACCCGACGGCGGCTCGGCGGCATTTGCAGCTTTCGCCTTTAATTTTGATATAACATTACACATACTCGAGTTTTACCTCCCATTATTGTAATTTTGTGGTTTGATTTTTGTCTTTGATTTAATAATGAACAATCAATAATTACACACGTAGGTTCACATGTAAACATAGTGAAAGCTGCAACTATTTCCGTAAAAGAAATAATTTCTGTTGAGGTTCTGCTCTCCCTCAAATGTCATTTAGATGTAATGTATTTACAACATCAAGTTTAATAAGTACAATATCAAAATTTAATTCAGATTTTGTGTTAAGTAAGTCTCAAGTAAATGTAACATTATGTTTTCTATGTACAGTTTGTATATTAAAATAACTGGTTTTGAATCAAATATTTTTTAGAAATCGTCTAAAATAAGGGTGTTACATACTAACGCCATTGTAAAATAACTTCTTATTCATGTAGGTAGCACTCTACAATTATCGGGTGTTATGCACGTGTCAGGGTTTTGGTGGAGCACACCGCCACGCGGCGAGTACGTCCTAGCCTTTATTTTTATAGGGACACCTAGCAGGGTTACAAGTAATCAAGTTAAGTGCTCTTTCTAAGTGCTCAGTAGCGATCGCCTCTTTTTATTTTAACACGAGACAAGAGCCAACATACGCCTATTACATCGATAACGCTGCACTTAGTAAATTGTTACATATGTACGTTTGTATCGGTACTCATCACAAAAAATGATCGTCGTTGACGTCAATAATTAAAGCCTGCCGATCTAATGTCTTATGCTCCTTATGAAATAAATATTTTGTAGTATTTTAATCTCACATAGGTATTTTATTTATATTACATATTTTGTTTGCAGCAATTTTTAATTTAATTTTTTTTAAGACTACGTTGAGATTACTTAAAAAGAAGAGTACCTATTTGCTTTTAATGAAAATCTATCTCAATTGAAGCAAAATAACATCATCAATGAATGTGTTATGATAACTTGTAAAACAACTTCTTTAAAACGTGTAACATCTATCGATAAGTCATGTTTTTATTTACGAACGTCGTATATCACAAATCATTAAACAATCACGGCCATATGATCAAGTTATACCATTTTCATAAAAGTGGAACCCCTATTATTTTTAAGGTATGATTATGCTTTTAGGGATCGTTTTGCCGACGGCGGCCGCATGACTGGTTATTATTTAACTAAACTGTATTAAGTTGAACAATATTGTTTTGTTGTTTTATAACAATCAGAACTATGCATATCGCGAAGGGAATTTTCCACCTACTTGGTGCGTGAGAACGTGACCTAGGATGGGATATTATTTTTGTATAAAAAAATTCAGAAAGGTAGGTTCATTCTTTGTTGGGATACGTCTCATATTTATTGCTTTGTTGACAAATATACAAAAACGAAAAAAAAATAACATTAACTAAGTACCTATTACTTATTCCATTAGTACTTTTATTTGAATAAGCTGACCAAAAGCTAAAAAGCTAAAATTTATAGTAATTAGATAAATCAGTTCTGATAAATCGGATTTTTCGAACTAAATCCTAAAAAGATCTGTAAAAAGTACTCGTACCAAGTACTTAGGTATTTAGGGCTTTCGATAGATACTCCTAGTTCACTCATTTTATTTGTCAAGTAAAAATATGCAGAATTAAAAATATTCAGAATTATTGTGAAAATTACCTTTTTCTGAAATGCTGCAATAACCTTGATCAATTCAGGTTATTGTGTTAAAATTGCTAATTCATAATTGTTAGCAAATGTGTAATACCTACAGAATATCCTTTTGTTCAGTATTATATAATATAATTCGACTTATTTTATCATTAAAGCGTGTGAAAAAAATTGAAAATATTTTAATTAGTTGGAGTGTAAAAGGAAGAAGTACGGAGACGTCTCCTATTATGTTACGGTTTGTAGCGGAAGAGATCGCGTGGCGGCGCGTGCGTGGCGAATCATCTCCTTCCGGTCGCTATTACGTGGCGTGTGACTTTACCTGGCGTTTAAATTGTACATTTTATGAAGTGTTAGCCTTAAGTGATCAAAGTTTTGTGTTGAAGAATATGAAAATTATGTTATAAGTTTATTTTTATTTGTTAATGCGCTAGAGGCCGCAAAGTAAACATTTACTTAGTACTTTTTTTTAAGAGACAGTACTTTATTTTAAAATTGTTTTCTTGGAAACACATATATGGAATAATTATAAAGCCCATAAAATTAAAATCGCTCGATAGATTTTTATATCTCAAAAAGGCTAGACGCTAAATCGTTACTGTATGGGGGCTTATGGGTCATCATCCGCTCACCAGGGGGCGACATCTGTCGAGTCTAACCCCTCGTGTAGACCTAGCCCACCTGATATTGAGCTACCGGATTATTGTTACGTTTGACTTACTTTACCATATCAATTATAGAAAAGACTCTTTTAACTCTAAAAATCAGCGCTGATTTTCAGTAGTGTCACCTGTGCTGTAATAATGATAGTCTTTTGGATTATTGATATAAAGTCAATAAAAGGTACAAAGGGGTATGCATACCTAGTTATTACGTATGTGTGTGTATGTTTATGCGTGATGTTCATAAATAAAATAATTGTCTATCTACATGTATTTCTCATAAATATTGCGCGCGACCTTTCGTATTTCCATTGCTGGTCTCTGTGGCGCAGCGGTAGTGCGCTTGTCTTGTGACACCTGAGGTCCCGGGTTCGAATCCCGGCCAGGGCATGATGAGAAACGAACTTTCTCTGATTGGCCTCGATGTTGGTTGTTTATCTATATAAGAATTTATTACAAATTTAGTATCGTTGAGTTACTATCTCATAACACAAGTCTCGAACTTACATACTTCGAGGTTAATTCAATCTATGTAATCTGTCTCGTCTTAGTATGTCCAGCGCCATGTTTGAAGATAGTATATGGGAGGGGGAAAGCAACTAACGTATAAAAACTTATTCTATGGTGTAAAAAATTGAATTATTAATGTTTTTATGTGTTAAATTTTAACATACCTAATATCTAATACTTATATAACACTTTAATATGATAAATATAATTTATTGATTGGGATTAAGAGAATCGATAAAAGATGAACATGAATGGTATAGTTATCTACAATAATCTGATAACTGAACGAATATACAAATGGTAGGGCACATCAGCTATAAATACATTTCTTATTAAGACTTTCGAAGCTGTTCATGTGCTGAACAATGAAAGTCATAATTTTGTGGGCAATTTTTATAGAGGGTTTCTTTGATTACATGAGCATAAAGGGCTTCTCCGTACAAAGCTCGGTGATCAGCTTTATCCTTTGTTAGCGCTTTAATCAATCAGAGATGCCTGCCGACTGTTCACATCGACTTGGGGTTGTTTTACGCATCGCCAATGTTTTGAGAATATTTTGGGGGTGGTACCTACTTGAGTGTGGGTGTACCGGTGACTTATCCGACTAAACTAACCACTATTTAAAAATAAAGATACAATTTTACGTGCTGAACATATGTGGATGTGGTATTACACTTTTTTAACTTTTCATATACTTACAACGGGGCATAAAAGCCCAAAACATTAGGCTATCTCCAAATTAGGCTTTTCAATTTGTGAGGCATAACCGGAGGCTTAACCGAACAATCGCAATACCCGCAAATTTAAATTGAAAGAAAAGTTAAAAACTAAAATATTTAACCAATATCTAAGAAACACCTAAAAGTCTTTCTTAATAGAGACATACTGATAAAACATTTTCATTGTTAATTTCATCATCATCAGTTACTTTTGAATGATTCATAGCACGGAGTGACTATGCCACTCAGTCTATCCCACTAGTCCCATTGAGTTGTCTCGTGGTGAGACAAGTTTTTGCTAGTTTTTAAAGGTTGACTGGTACAGATTAGCATTAAGTCCACCTATTGTATCTTTGTGGCTCAATACAGTTTAAATAAATACAACAAGTGAGATGATTTTGTCCCAAATAAAAGAAAAAAAAAGAGTGGGTGTGTTGCGTGGTGGGTTTTTATGGCGACGGGTGTAGTAGCATGGATGTTATTATATATTTGTTTCTACACAACTTGTAGTTAGTAATAACTTTTCTTTCAGAGTGCATGTATTTATGTGGGTTTGTTAATGGAAATTTTATAAACTACATACTTTGAACATCGGCATTTGTGGTGCTCGCTTTATAAGCCGTGGTGAAGCTTGGATTCCTAACACTTTTTCTAAGGATTAATAGTTGCCCAAATTTCTCGTTGGATTTTCATGACAATTAGTAATAAATTTAGGCAAAAATGGAACGAAATAGTACAATAAAAGCAAACGACTATGCTGGGTTTTAAATCTTAAGTCTTTTAATGCTGCCGTAGCAAGTTCATGTGCACTAATACATATATTAAAAAGAGCGATATTTGTTTTATTTACTTTCGACTATCAAATCAAATTATATATATCACATCTACTTATTTCTCGGAGTTTGAGAAACCTCTAAAACACTTTGTAACACCGGCCTATAAAGTTTTGGAGGGCTTCATTATTCCACGACCAATTAATAAAGACATTACCTGAATGGACCGTTAAAGAGCAAATTAAGAAGGCTCCCGCCCTGTCATTACTGCTGGTATTAAAAGCAGGCGCCCTTCTGCTAGAATATGTATTTTTACGAGCTCCAGGGTTCAGAATCCTGCATCTTTGATGCGTGCAATCTCGGCTGGGTCGCCGGTGCCTGCTGCCACCTGAGACTCGGTTTCTGTTTAAGACAACTTTATGTAACGATTTGTTCGTTTATTGTTCTGTTATATTGCTGTATGTGAAAACGGCTATCTTTAATAGATAACACGTATTGTTATACTACAAATGTCCAAATCAATATTTTATTAATTTTGTATTTAATTATATTTAAAACACACCCAAGTAGAACTTAAACTTTTTCATTCTGTATAATATTTTAAGTTATGAAATCCGACAAGTTTTTAAAGATAAATTTTATTAAACAGTTTCACTTTTTAGATTAAATTACATAAATTTCCGTCACCTAAAAATTTATTATGTGTCTTTTAGAAAAATGGTAAGTATAGGAAACGTGGTAAAATATACATACATATCAACTATTGTTGCATTTCATAACCTAAAATGTTAATTCTACTTTCACTGGAGTTATATATGCACGTAGGTAGGTACAACCGGGGGTGTTGGGGTGGTACTGTAATCAAGAAGAGTACCCCCGTCCCCTGGCGCATCCCCTGCGCTGAAACCAGCGCGAGCCACCTCGAGGGCAATGTCTCAAGCCTCAACTCTCAACTCTATTGACTTACCACTCGCTAAAGAAATATTTTACATTTCTTTGTTGATATAAAAAGTCAATACTGCCAGCCAGACGAATTCGCATACCTAAGATATGAAAATGGAAATACGAAATACATATACACATTTTTCATTTGTCGTTTGCCGTGTTGTGAATGATTGTAAAAATATGGGTCGATTTACTCCAGTAAGTTTTTCTGGAAGTTTATGTTTTGAAGCTCTTGATGTTTTAGTATTACACGTATGATTTTTTTTTAATATATGTAGAGTAAGTAGGTATATTACTCATGAAGCGAGACCGCATCGCTCTCTCTCTACGTGATGCCTAGCTATTTGGCGACCGCGAATAATTATTTCCTTTTATTATTATACCAATTCAATTAAATTTTATTTAGAAAATTATTTGAAAATCGGAAAATACAATAATAAGTTTAAATAAATCGTCAGTAAACACAAAATGCTTTGTAATACCGAACATTTGTGCCAACAATCGGTGTGTAATGCTGCTTTTGTAGAACAACAAAAGTTAACCTGTCCGTTCGTCCGGCGCAGAATGGAATGATTTTAGGGTTGCCGGGAAGCAATGACAAGCCAGTCCCCACAATACATTCTTTTCGTAATCAATGCGATTATTCTCCGTTCTATTACATCAATATACACTTTATTCCACAGGTTTTAAGTCCATATTATTTTTTACTAAATGCATACGTTAATATTGTTTTAGTAGAACTTTATAAGCACCATGTGCGTAGTGATTCACATGCTGTCAGCGCAGTCATTACAAAGACATCGACGTGCATTGACTTTTCGATTTCACAGATTTTGCTCAACTTCTATATAGAACTTAATGTCAAAGAATATCCCACCAAAATCATTTTCATGAAAAATGGTTCTGGTCTTGGTGGAGGTCTGGTCTTATACACTAGTGATGTTTAGTTTCTTTGGCTTTTCTAGATGTGCAAGCAAAAGCTAATACAAATACGCATTTTAAAATAAAATAAAAAACTGTTTATGGTCAGCGTTTAGTAAATTGGAAGAAAGTATAAGAATTCACTAACGGCGAGAGAAAAAGTGAGGAAACCAGAACATTCAAGCAACTGGATGTGTAACCATGGATCCAATACGGGTTAGGTTTACCTGCAAAGGTTGCTGAGGACAGACGGGGGCCGCTTCGTGTAAAAACATGACTCACCTGGTCAATACCCCGGGCTCCTCTCCAGAGAGGTGAGGTTGCAACCGGGACTAAAGTCAGGAAGTAGAAGGAGGAAGAAAGCATATGAATTGAAAAAAAAATCATTTATTAGGTACTTAATAAATAGTTCTGTATTGAGTAAACGAACATCATTTAATCAGTATATTATTAGTATTACTGAAAATTTCTCACAAGTAAGATCTCAAAATTTTTTGAAATGGCTATGCAAAGACACTTAGGTTCACACAACAATAGATGCAAGTTATTATTTGCCATTAGCATTATATTGTGAAGAAATAAATCCAGCCTATAAAGTCGCAAATCGAGCGATTAAACGGTCTAATAGCTAATACCATTAAGTGATAAATGCACCGAGCTGTGTATGAATAATTCCACACGACGGATACAATGTACGGCTTTCGCTAAACGACTCCATATTTTGAAAATCCCTATAGAGCAATAATATTCAATGAGTCGCATGAGACGGATGTATAGTTAAGTGTCGAGGGAAAAAGGGACGGGTAGAAGAGGGACATTGGATGGCAAATCCTGGAGATTAGCGCGACGAGAGCGACATGTGGCCTGCTGGCACTTAGCACGCCACCCCCGGATCACGGACTTGCATGTTTATACATTCTGTATATTTACCCATTGATAAATATACGGCCATAAAATAAATAAGCACCGTCAATCCACCAGTGCGTACATTGGGTTATTTTACATTAAGAACATTTTTTTGATAAATATATTAGATAAGGAAATCCCTATCAAATCCCATAACCGAAAAATTTGTAAGTACAATAAAAAATGATGAACTTTAGCGTCAGCTATTTTGACATGATGCTGCTGCTTTTTATTAATACGAAAAAGGAGAGAAATGATTTACATAAAAGTATTTCAGGTGGACAAAATGTCTGCTAAATGAAATTTCTATAACAGGCAGATTGTAACAGCCAGTGATATTATCATATTGCTTCCGTCGTCGTATAGTCATAACGGCACAGATTGATATTATGCCCACTAACCGAACTAAAATTGTATTACCACAAGATGCGGGTACCTAATTTGCAAATAAAATATATTGAATCGGGTATAACAAGTGCCTTTCCGCCATGATCGGCCCTCAACTAGTCCCGATAATAAATTGTTACAAATAAATACAATGACATTCAGGACAAAAGAGGTTTTCAAAGCTAGTGTCCACTTGTAGTATAGATCCGATCTCTATTTAAAGCAGTGCGACCGTGTGTAAGGTCGTGCGGGTCACTTGGACCCATTCAGTGTCATCCAGGCGGAACGTAGGTAGGGTACCAGTGCCATAGTGGAGTTGTCGACGACGACGCCATATGTTGAACGCATTATCGTTCGCTCACTGTACTACACCCCTTCAAGATTGATGACGATTCCCTGAATGGTGCATTCAAATGTATTAGGGCATGTAAATGTTATGCGATCACTTAGTCAAATAGCTTGCGAAATTCTATTTTATTTTATATTATATAACTATCCTTACACTATGTAAGTGCAAGCCCGAGGTTACGAAAATGTTTGTTTGCGTTTAAAAATGTTGAGAAAAAAATTAATATTAAAAGAATAATGTGTCATTCAGCTGGTCCTCACAATGGCTCATTAAAATATTCTCATTCAGTTAATCGAGAAGGTAGTTCGTTGTCGGGTCGTTGAACCTCGATTTGGTTTTCACTTTACTTCATTAGCTCACTCTCACTGAGTAAATTTACTTGCGGCTGCTTATCTCTAAATCTTTTCGGTTATCTTCAGCTTAACTTGGAGATAAGACTGTTAAGTAAATAAGATACTTTGATTATTTAGTATCATTAATATAACTTCAGAATCGTTCTTATAATTATTTATTTACATATAGACTTTACGTATAAAGGTCACTATTATTAACAATACTTAGGTACCTAATGCAAATATTATCTACGAGTAGGTTGTCTTTAAAATAAGAAGGAACTAATAACAATAAAATTGTAGTCCACAATCAGACGTTTTTATTGTCAATATTTGTAAAGAATTAATACCTATCTACGTTTTGTTTGTGTTTTTGAACATAGAAGTTATTAAATCAGTTCAAGGGTAATATTTAATTTAAACAAAAAAGACATTTGATATAATTAATAAGAAAATAGTAATTACTAATCAAATATAACAAACGGTTGAAGTGTAAATGTTGATAAATATGGTTCTCTGTAAGTATAAAAATATTCACAGCACGATACCGAGCCATCTCGTTGGCGATAAAAAACGGAGGCTGTTGAGAGTGTCATTCGTTTCGCAGGGTCGTTTTCACCCTTGTTATACCACCAAAACACTTGGCACAAAAAGTGTAATGGAGTTTAGTAATGACCCCCTCCGGCCGAACGCAAATACCAACTGCGATGTTCAACTTTCACAGAGAAGAGAGACTTTTTGTTGTAATTTAGGATACTTTAAATAAATTGGTGGTGAGTGATTATTTATCTTTAGATATAATACAAATTAAATTTGAGATATTTTCTTACTTCGTTACTGAGAAGGGCCTCACTTTTAATGTAAGTACCTACAAAATTATAAACTCTTACTGGTGCCAAGACTGTTGAAAAGGCTCAAAGAGAACAGTACATCTAATATTATTTTAAATTACATGTAACAATGATTCATGTTTAAATTATATACAGTATCAAATAATGTAGAACTCCAAAACAAGACAATTATAATGGTAACATTGATAGTATTCGAATCAAATGTTTCGCTAATACGATTCGGAGGGAAACGGACCCCGATTCAATTATACAGGGCCCGGGGTCCAGATCGGCCGAGTTTGGGTGAAACCGATACTGGTGAGAGATTGCTCTATTGTTTTTTCTCGCGGCTAAAAAGTTACGCGCACGCGCCTCCGTTTTGATAGGGATGATTGCGATAAAAGTATCAGATTAAATCGTTTACACAGTGTTTTTGTTCTTTATTATTTTTATTAATTATAACGGGTTTACCGTTAGATGTACGATTAAGAAACATCCTTCATTATTAAGGAAATGTTTTTTTTTTAATATTTATGCAACGAACTTATTACAAAGATTTTTAAAAATTGAGTCGCCATTTCGATTCGGGCAAAACCGACCCTGTTTTATTGGTATGTAAAATACATAAACAATTTAATCGCAAACTACAATATTAATGAACTTAAATCACAGTCAAATAAAACATATCTAACTAAAACGTTCTTTAGTAAATCAATTGAGCACCTGTGTTGCCGTGTGTTGGGAATGTTCCCGCATGTTGCGGAAAACGAATTGTTTACCAAATTCAATTACAGTCCACCACTAGCAGTGAACTCTTCTGAGATTTCATGATAGACTACTGAATCAACCTACCGGGTAGTGTGCAGGTTCATTGTTTTTACGTGGCCCCCACAACACATTTTTCTTTTGCGGTATAAGGAAAACAACTTTTTGTGGCATATTTGTTGAACACTGTTTTATTAGCCCTTGGTTAAGTTAGTATATGTTATTTATTACATGAAGCGAGAAGTCAAAAGGAAATAGAAATTTAGAGCCTAAACGTACGATCTTGCTGATTAAATGTGACATTTTTTAAAATATGATATTTTATGTTTTAAATTAATACATACATACATACATACATATGATCACGTCTATATCCCTTGCGGGGTAGACAGAGCCAACAGTCTTGAAAAGACTGAATGGCCACGTTCAGCTATTTGGCTTAATGATAGAACCGAGATTCAAATAGTGACAGGTTGCTAGCCCATCGCCTAAAAGAGGAATCCTAAGTTTATAAGCCTATCCCTTAGTCGCCTTTTACGACATCCATAGGAAAGAGATGGAGTGGTCCTATTCTTTTTTGTAATAGTGCCGGGAACCACACGGCAATTTAAATTAATAAGCTAGATAAATATTTTTTTCTTTCGTAATTTTGTAATAATATTGATTTTAGTCAGCCCTATCTACAATATGCCAACTATGTTTTTTGTTGTTTTATTTACTACTATTTACTCAGCTATTTGTTTTTCCAAAGGTCTTGTTGATGAAAAAGGTATGTCAAAAGTGAATAGTAACAACAACGCAATAATTGACTAAATATTTAAATTCTTTATAATGATAAAGTATTTTTCTTAGGACAATATTTATCTTTTCAGAGTTTGGAACTACAGAAGTGCTAAAAATAAAGTTCATTTGTAGTTTCAAAAAATTTTATGCTTTTTGTCCGGTTAAAAAGCGCGTGGCGAAAAAAGGCACAGGTTCAAACTGCACCTCGGCCAGGTACCAATGATTTTCACAGTTATGTACATTAGTTTGAATACGAATTGATACTCTTACGGTGAGGGAAAACATCGCGAGGAAACCTGCACGTTTAGACAACTGAATGTGTAACCATGATCGATCCAATACGGGTTAGGTTTCCCTGAAAAGGTTGCAGATGGGAGTCGCTTTATGTAAAAACCTGATTCATCCAATCCAGGATTCATGGTCAAAGGCTCCTCTCAGAGTGGTGAGGATGCAACCGGGACTAAAGCCAGAAGAAAGAAGAATCTTAGTAATATTTTCTTTTCTTCTTTTTAGAGTTGATATATGTACTCGTATATTTGTTCTGATTGGCTTTCAGTTTAAAAACTGAAATTAAGAAATCAGTCAACACGAAAAAGGAATTATACTTAAAATAATTGCGTTATTCTACATAAATTCACGGCTTAGCGCAGATTAATTAATTAATTTATAAAGAATACAGATTCAAACTATGATGTTTTTTTTTAAAAGGCTACACATTCTTACTTAGATTGCCTTTTTTTAAAAATCTGGGCAATAACTGAATAATTTAGTATACTTACCAAGCTGGCATAAATAAATTGAGAAATATGGCTTCAAGAGTCTATTTGTTCATATTATACAAACTGTCAATCATATACTTTATTTGTGCAAATCCCGTGACGTCAGTGCTGAAGTCTGACAAGATTTTGTTGTTGCGTCATTATTTGCTAACAAGCTCTTAACGGCGGCATTTTATGGAATAAGTCTTTTTCATAGTATCTATTAGAAACTCATAGTTATGTTAATCGCTTTGTAATGGGTACGCAGTAATACTCATGCATTTGTCTGCCTTAGCTCCCTCTCTATGATTTTAGCGTGTCCCTAGTTGTACCCTCTGCCATTTAGCTTCGGGGCCTGGGGTCCGTTTTCCTACTTTTCTTCCTGCCTACGGCGTCTTCAGTTCACAGACCATTTGCACACATATCATCCTTTGCGAAGTCAAGCTATTTGTAAAAATTAAATAAACAAGCTTAAATAAGCAAGTCTCCAAAATAGAGCGCGTATTTGCTTCCGTGAAATAATATTTTTAGGATAAATACGTACATAAGTCTAATAAAGTTCAGGATTTGTAACACTTTATATGTAATAAGTAATATAGCAAATAGATTTTTACCAAATTAAAAGCGGTTATTGTAGCATGGAATCTGTAAAAACCGTATTACTTGCGTCTGTGATTCTAAAAGAACCTAACGCTGTTCTTTTAAAAAACAATACAATACATTAATTCTTTGTTGCACCACAAAATATTTCAGTAAACATATATTTATTTATTATCAGAAAACAAGGGTAACCTATAAAAGAAATATGATGAATTAATGGACAATATCTCATTTGTTCTATATTACGTAAATTACATTTAATTGACGGCATATGGCAAGCTTAGTTAGCTAACATCAAATCACTTACTGCGTGATGATGCTCCGGTAATTACTATGGTTGGTCGTAAAACAATAGGGTAGTTTGAACGTGCTATAGTATGGCGGGTGTGCGCATTCAAAAATGTATATGTGCATTTGGGCTTTAAATTATACTCATATTTTTGAAACTTTTTATCATTACAGTAAAATTGGTCAAAAGTCGCATAATAAATAGATCGTCGAAAAAAATTTTTCAGAAGTAACATGTTTTACGATTGAAAACGGCATAAGACCATTTTAAAAGCGTGATTGGAGTAAAATTATCACACAATGCTTTGTTTTTAATATTTATGAACGACAAACTGAATGCACCAACAAATTAGTCAATTTACGTTACCAGGTACTTACAAGTAATTTACATTTCTGAATGTTCTCCGAAATCAATATTGATTTCTCATAGGACATCACAAAGTTAATTATCACTAGGACATTAAACTTACACGATTTTGAATTCCCCGAAAGTGTTGGCGTGTGTGCGATATTATCTTGATGGTTGGGGGCTCCGCCATCTGTCGGACAGATGCGGCTGACGTCACGCGAAGCCCTGGGCCGTGGAGGGGCTTCAGACACGCGCCCATCCCAATGACCAGCTGACCCATCCTGATTTACAACGGGTTGTGGTGGGAACCCCCAAGGAACCGGCAATTTCATTGCGGAAGCGAGGATGAGAGCCATACTTTCTATCGATGACTTTATCTAAATTTTATCAGTCCTGTAAGAAACTATCATCATTGTCTTGTTTGATGCTGTATCGCCCTATGTAAGTTACCAATCCATAGCATCGCATATTATTGCCTTATTGAGAGGGATTGTTTATATCTATTGAGGTGGTCTCTGGGAACGTGTCTGAGGAACAGGGTCTAACAAGTAAAAGCAAGATGATGTTTTTATATTACAAAACATGGTATGTCATAACACCTACTGCCACAATATAGGCAGACAAAGACTTTCTGTATTTCTATATATTCCCAATAAATATTATTCCCGAAAGAAAATACAAATATTTTCTTAAGTTATTTTGCCTATCTCTTATTATACAAAAAGAGCTAAAGAAATTGATTGATCAAGTAAACATTGAACACTTTCCTGACCTTCGATGACTAAGTAGTTAATTGTTAGCTTGTAAAGTAATTGGGTTTTAATTCCTAATCGGAGATTTAATGATAGAAGATACCGGGCATTTACTGAAATTACAAGTATCTAATTGTCCAGGAAATATTGCATGCTTATGTAAAAAATGTCTATTGTCAAGTTATGAAAACTGCATAAATTCTTTTTTTCTGAGTATGAATTATTGAAACAAATTGGGAAAGTTATAATTTATTATAGCTAGTATAGACATATTTACTTTATTAGACTAATAGATTTGTCTTCTGAAGAAAAAACAAATTTATTATTCAACTATTCTCGGAAATAATTAAATAAGTAGGATTTCATCGTTGCTGTGTTATTGTCTTGTACATGTTCTCACTTAATATAATTATTAAGTATGAATACCTAAATTTTTGGTTGACTGGAAGAAATCCCATTGGGGATAAGTCCGCCATTGTACATATTCTTCTTAATCCAATAACTGTTTTGAAATTTGTTTTATTTATTTTTATGTGCAATAAAGAGTTTACAAACAAACAAACAAACAAATACCTATTACAACAAGGGTATTTACAGTAAGGTAAAGCCTATTCCTATAAATCTGCATCTACAAAGATGAATTTTCTTTGTAGCTCAAAAAACACAAAAAAAAATTTAATAAAAAAAAAATTGTTTTTGTTGGGGCTCGAACTTGGACCGCCAACAATAATAGTATATCTATGTTGATGCTAAATTGACAGATCCTCTATTTTGAAGCTACTAACCTTTTAATCTATCTGATACCTATATGATATGAATGTATTTGATAAATATGGACAGGAATGACATGAAGAAGGGAGAGGCATTGCTGAGCAAAAGGACATGATGTAAACAAAAGATTCGCCGAAAATATGTCTAGGTTTCATCTGCATTTTTATAATATTTTTGTTTACCAAACAATAACCAAACTACGCGTTAAAACAAATGTGAATCAACAAGATGGTGGAATGAGCAGAAGATTGCAATAATGTGATTAATGATACCTTTGATTAGTTAACTACTGTTATGCATGAATGACCGTGACCGTAACTTAACACGTGTACTTACGAGTAAGAAGTTACTTTTAGAAACCTAAATCTTAGGATTTAGAAACCTTAGAGATTTTGGAGAGATTTATTACATATTTTTTGATCGAGTACCTAGCATTTGTTAAAATCAAGGTAAGTAGTTATATTATGTTAAAGTTGAGAATAGTACTTAGTTAAGTAGTATTAGTAGCATATCTACACTAGCTTTCAATACATGCGACGTGTAATTTTTATGAATTCAAAATTAAGAAATTGTATTTGTCAGATGCAAGGTCAGTGTATAGGTAGGTACTATACATTCAATCTGTTTCTTAAGTCGTATATATAATATCCTATCTACGAGAATATGAACATTTCAATTTTTTGAATACTTAAGAGAAATATTTTTTAAACATACCTATTGTTGTCACATAGCTCAAGAGACATCTCTGGCAACATTACCACAACCTGATGTTTCAAAGATATACCGGCCAGTTTGTTAATTCTAATATAATTTAATACTTAAGTACATACATATAATCACGTCTATAATCCTTGCGGAAGGCAGAGCCAACAGTCTCGAAAAGATTGAAAGGCCACGTTTAGCTAACCTTAATAACGGCTTATGATGGAATTGATATTCAAATTGCTAGCTCATCGCCTACAAGAAGAATGTCAAGTTTTTTAGTCTTAGTCGCCTATAACGATATACATGAAAAATATATGGAATAGTCCTATTTTAAAGTGTAACAAAATTTTTAAATTTTAATACTTATTAGCAAATTTGATTATCATGGGACATGAATGGTGACCTTAACTGCATAATGAACCACGGACAGGGATGCACGGCGCACGCGACGCGGAGCTGTCATTAAGCAGCACAAGGGCATTTTGATTGTTTGTCTATGATTATGTAATTATTACAGACTGACCAATGCTACTGACCTGAATTTTCAGTCTAGTAGATAATATAAGAATATACCTGTAGTCTCTGTAAATATGTCTTCGTGTTTGCTGTTTGTTGGTTACTAATACAAACACGGTTTCTGAGGCGTGAAAATTTTTCTTCAGAATCGGTAAAGGGTACTTACTATAAGTATCTACTTTTTAGTTTTGAAGTCTGTGTAAATGGTAAAACTGTTTGGATTTAAAATTAAACGATTGTTTAATTTAAAGGTTCTTGGGGAATTTAATTTCCTACGTAAGTATTTTAAACAACTAGTTTTGATCCGCAGCATCGTCCGCGCAAATTAAGCGCTATTTACATGCACGAATTAAGCGCCACCAACACGCACGAATTTATAGCTACCTAAAAAAAGAATGCAGGATTATAGTTTTTGCCGAAATAAAAAGTACCCTGTGTCCTTCTGCAGACTCTTAATTATACGTTTACTTTCAAAAAGATTGGTTTAGTAGATAGCAACGCGTGAAGAGAGAACAAACAAACTTCTGCATTTACTTATAATAAACTAGAGGCCGCCCGCGACTTCGTCCGCATGGAAACCCTATCAATCCCGCGGGAACTCTGGGATAAAAAGTAGCCTATGTGTTATTCTGGGTCTTCAGCTACCTACATACCAAATTTCATGGTAATCGGTTCAGTAGTTTTTGCGTGAAAGAGTAACAAACATCCATACAAACTTTCGCCTTTATAATAGTATAGGATAGGTAGTAGTTTGGATACATGCTTACTGCCACTGTGAGATTCATAACTGTTTCACGGTTTATCTATTATGGTCGGTTAGTTTTGATATAAAATAAAACTTATTGTCAAGTTTGTTATTACTAAATAGGTTTCTCTAATAAATCGTTCGTCCCGCTAAACATAGTCATCGACAAAAATGTCTTTTAATTAGATCGTATTTTAATAGTAATAATATAATTCAATACGAATAATAAGTAGATATTCCCTATTTTTGAACACCGACTACACAAATTGTTTTTTTTTAATGATACCAACTAAAGTGACGCCTGCATGCGTTTACGACTTATTTTATCAACTTTAATTATACTTAGTTGCTGAACAAGTTTTTTGCTAGACCCATTCGACATGCTAAATTGAGCAAAAAAGTGTACTAGGTAAAACACTTCCTTTAAAATTCGCCTTGACTTTGGACTTGAACCACTTTGCTTTCTGTTTCTGTAATCTTATTTAGTATGACTGTGAAGAATGGTCAATATTTTTTTTACTATTTACAATGTACTATGCATACAACTGCCTTGATAGTACTTATTTTCTGATTATGAAAATGGAAAAGGTGCTTGATAAAGGTTTATATACCTAAGTAAGCATAATATATTAAATCTCACGCATATCACAGCAACGGATTAGACTGCTATAGCGTAAAAACATATGTAAAAACTATATTTTAAACCTCTAAGGGTAGAAAGAGCCAAGAGTAACAAGTTTCAAGGGCTGCGGCATAGCTATTACCAGTTTTTTAGAAACTGCAATAAAGGTTAACAATTTCGCTCGATACGATTTTTTTAAATTGAAAACTACATTAATATATTATAGTATCTATTTAATTTAATTTTAATTTAATTTATTTTTTTTTAATTTTTACTTTGGGACAAATTACACAGATTGAGTTAGCCTCGAAGTAAGTTCGAGACTTGTGTTACGAGATACTAACTCAACGATACTATATTTTATAATTTTATAATAATTATATATAATAATATAAATACTTATATAGATAAACATCCAAGACCCAGGCCAATCAGAAAAAGTTCTTTTCTCATCATGCCCTGGCCGGGATTCGAACCCGGGACCCCCGGTGTCACAGACAAGCGTATTACCGCTGCGCCACAGAGGCCGTCAGTCGTCATCTATGGTTAAAATGAAAAGCAAAAGTAATTCACTATGAAATATCTATTATCTTTTTCGCTTTTTCTTCTCACAGCTTTAAATAATAATTAAGTAGATATTCAAAGATATGGACTGTGGATGAATTTAGAATTGAAATTCAGATAGATTTCAGATAAATATAATGACCGCAAAGAAAGGCTTTTTCTAAATTTCCGTGGTGGCAATATTCCGAGAATTTGCGAGACATTGTACTTTAATTTTATTTTATTTTGAGTGACATATAAAAATATTCCTTAGTTAATAAAATACTTTTATCGATATTAGTATTGTGGAAAGATTAGGGCAAATTTTTTATAATAATTAAACATGATCGCGTTAGTTTATTGGTAATATAGATAAAAGATTGTGAGGCAAATAAATTGTTTTAGGTATATAATAGCATTGTTTTACATATTAGCAAGGAATCGGATTGTATAGTTATATTTTTTATTGGCAATTTTATGTTCATATATTCACGTTTTATATTTATTAATTAAAGTAATGGTGCTTATAATTCCTGACGATATTTTATTGTAGGTAAAGCTCTGTTAATTTAAAATGATTTGATATGGATTGTATTATTATATTATGTAGGTATGATTATATTATTATTGGTTATCTACTAAAGGTAGTAAATTAAATGAGTCCATAATTTCACATTATAGTTGATTAAACTTGCATAATTATATAGTGTATGTAACTTTATAATGTTTTCCTCATTGTAAGAGCTATTGCTCTTTAGATAGCAGGCTAGTTCAACTGAACTTGATAAAATAAAACGTGGTTGTAGTTCATCAACCACGTTTCACAATGCAGCAGAGGTGTTCCAACTCGGTTTCTTGCGTTTACCAAACGTAAAAATTTAATACAAGTACTACCTAGTTTAGCCTTAATCAAAGTTGGCGCGATAAATGAAAAAATGCGGGCAATTATTTTGCCAGGAAGCATAACTAAACGGGGAGCAAAGCAGACGGCATGCACCCGATATCAATTACAGTCACACATCGAACACAGCATTCAGAGACATTTTGTCCACGACATGTGCAAAGCAAATTGAACTTTAACAAAATGAAAGAGAGTTGAATTAACTACCCAACATATCTTACTACTCCTCACTGATTTTGATACTTAACTTTGCGTATTTTGAATTAAAGTCGATTTTAGTTTATTCATTATCATGAAGTCAGAGGTAACATTCTCTGATTGTAGTATGTGAAACCAGCTACTACCAAAAGAACTTGCATCGAGAGCGAGCGCTGTGCCACGCTCCCAGCACTTTCTTTTTAAATCACCTCATTAACTCGCAAAAACGTGTTCACAGAAAAATAATAACACCAACTTAAATTCCAACTTGAAACCTGATTCTTTAACCTCACTAAGAACCAAACTAAGTATACCTTTTTGGACTATATTTGCTCGCTTTGTACTCGTAAGAGTAGGTATTGTTGGCAATCTGAATTTGATCGCCATTCACTTGTTAATTTTGGTTGAAACTACACTTAGACAAAGAAACTATAAAAATAATAAAAACCAGTGTTTGACTACAAACTCTTTTTAACATCTATGTTGGCAAGGAGTTGTCAACATAGAGAGATGTGAGGTGTCCTATGTTCAAGTATACCTAACGAAGTCTTTCAATGAAATAATTTTCTGATAGGCTCTTGTTTGAAACACACTTGAATTTGACCATATCAAATCCATCGAGGCCCCATCGAGTGCCCATCCATATTTATGCCTAAGACAAATAATCAGTTTCACTTCATTCACAACACACGAAACTGGTCGTAATAAATTAAAAGACAAATACATTTGAGTGCGCTTATTGAAAATATTTATTTGGCAAACACTAAGCCCTCGTACTCGTAAAGCCACCCTCGGTTAGGGATAGGGTAGTGGTAGGTAAATACTAGATCAAAGAGTCGGTGCACCTAATCTGCACAAAGATTTTCTTCGAGTGTTCATTCGTTAATTGTTGCCTGTCAAACAACAAAGTATCAAGTTTTTTCAAGCTAATTATCTGTAAGAACCGTGAGATAAAAACGAACATTCTTTTGTTTATTCATTACTGTTATTCTTATGATCGGGATTTGTGATAGACTTCTAAACGTTCATGTCGTAAAAAGTTTATTTACTTTTATATCTTCTAAAATAGTACTTCCAGTAATCATCATCCCCTGGCGTTCCGGATACGTATCCATCTCTCTGGAAGAGCTTATAGTTATAATATTATTGGTTATAGGCAAAGAATATTGCTCTTGTCATAGGTGCATCACTCGTGCCGCGGGAAACTAACCCATATTGGATTAGAGTTTTACATCCAGTTGCTTGGATTATGTTTCCTCACAATGATTCCCTCAGCGCAAGAGCATCGGTGAGCAAACAAACTGACAAAAATGCTTTTGATTTTGTAACAATAAAGTTACTATTTCTACTTTTATATAGTATTATTTATCTTAAGAAGTTGACTTTTATTAAGTAGACTAAACATTGTTTATAAATAATTAAATAATATTATTTTTTTCCTAGTAACCGCAGGCGAAACCCGCAAACTTGCCTCGGCAGTTACTGGTTAACTTTGTTTGCCAAATATATCATATTGACACAGCGCGATCATTACGGCCGAAGGGCCCACTTATTAATTTTAATAAGTGGGGTGACTTCGGGGTTTGAGGGGACGATGACGGCCATGCGATGGTTCTGATTTTATGGTTAAATAAATATAATTTAAATAATAAAATTCAATAATATTTTACCTTTGGACATATATGTTATGTAAGAAGACAATATAGCACTATACCTATTCCTTACAATATTTCGGTTTTGTACCGTTTCTAATGAATTTGATTCTTGGTTTTCTTTTGTTTTGATAAAACATGTACTTAATTACATGCAAATATTTTCGGAAAGTTGGTTAAGATTAGTAAAGTAGGTAACTGTATCTACCTAATCTAAAGATCTACTAAAAAGTAGATAATAATGTCTTTGATGAAGCGGACTACAACATTTATGACTATGGAGCGCCTGTTTTATCCGGTTAGCTAAGTTGTTAGCCAACATTTTGCAAAACAGCAACAGGCAATAAATATCGCACGCAAAATTACTCGAAGTAAAATTGGTGTTTATATATTTTTGTGAATTGAAAGAGTTGGAGAACGGACATTTGTCGACTGACTTAGCTCCGTCTGCGACCCCCGTTGGCGACACCCCATCGTCACAGGTCCATAAAAGTGTTTCGGTCGAGGCGCGTGCCGCCCGCGGCGCATCTCTAAATTGCGTTTTAACCTAATTACAGAATGATATAATTTTTCGGTTCCGTTATAATCAGATAAGGCTGACATTATCGAATTAAAGCGCCGCTTTCCAGCAGGCGGGATCGCAAACGAGCCAGTATACTGGCGCATCAATGATTCATGGTAATTCTGTTATGTTTGTATTAAACCAGAATGTCTGACGAAAATTTATGTAACAGTGTCTATCAAACTGCAAGGGAATGGGCTGTTCTGCATTGCATAGAATCAAGAATTGAATGTATTATACTTTTATCTGGTGAAAATAGTACATAGGTACAATACAACACTCACTATATCTATATAAGGATTGATATAACAAACAAAAAAAAATATTTTTTTGTTTGTAATATATTTATTGCATAGGAATTTATAGAGTTATAACAAAATTATACCTAGTTAGAAAATGTATTTCATACAAAACTCAGAAAAGAGTCATTTGAACATGGTCGAGATAAGATTTGAACCTATGCTCCCATGCGTATCACGTATTCCGGTATTTTTATCGATTCGACCACCGACGCCTAAAACTTAACTTTATATGGTTATAAGGTTAGTTCCAATATTTGATGCACAAATACCGAAATACGACTACTAAAGGGCATGGTTCTTCATAGTTCGATACGATAGTAGTTTCCCATAGTAATTGGATACCACGGCCCAGCGACACGCGCAGAAAACCGTCAGGAGACCAAATTATTGTGGGTCAATTTGTATCAGATCCCATACAACGTGAGAACATTGATTTGTCATGGAATAATAGATATGGTAAATATTATCATTTCTGTTTATCAATGAGTATTTATAATTTTATTTTATCGCTGTCTAAATAATTTTTAATTGTACTCAGATTTTACTTTAACTTTTTGGAGAACTAAAACTTTGTTTTAATTTAATTTTTTATTTTACATATAGAATTAATTATTTTGATAATTATAGTACGCGTAATATGCACGTGTAGTAATTTATTAAAACCGTAAACAGTTATTCTTTTAAACCAACGCAGTAAACGTAATCATTACTACTACTCACTACTAGTAAGACATCCTTATCCGTTTCTTATCGACGGCGACCAACTCCGTATCACAGATTCTTATTTATCTTTACTTCTTCAGAAGTATCAAAACATAAACAATTACTTCCATAATTTACATAATTTTCAAGAAAAGATTATAAAATGTCGATAATAACGATAATCTAAATCAGGGGACTTTTTTACACAGGTCGAAACAAGTATTAGTATTATTTGTTAGTAAATTCGTATATATCGGTACTTATTAATTTGGAGAAAAATTCTGTGAATCTCTCTATCTAGTTGATATTGTGAATTCGGGTAATTGACGTGGTAATCAAATTGTATAAATATACCCAATTTTAATTCGTATCATTGAGTATCAAATCGTTTATCATGATTATTTCACACATAATAGATTTACTGAAAAGTATTGAACCTATATCATGGGAACTGCTAGGTCATTACGGTAAGGTGAAGTACTTACTTGTCTATTTCAGTGGGTAGTTTTATGGTGAAAGTTTTGATATGTCCTGTTGGTATTTTGTGATAGGTTAAGTTATAAGTGAAGGTAGGGTAGGTATATTATTCACGTCATTCTCGATTTTTTTAGATTTTTAGGGAATATATTTGTTTTTATTAAAAAAATAATCTATTGACTAGATTTTGTATCTCAACATAACTAGTAGCAAATCGCGTTGCTTTTATACGAGTAGGTGATTAGGCCTACACTGATTAAGCCTAGGAAGGTATAATCAAGTTTAAACCAACTAAAACTTGTTTTGAAAGAAGACCATGCTAAATGTTAGCTTATGATAAGATTCCAGTTATTTTAAAGACGTCATTCCAGCTCTTTCGTCCATTGTACTATTGGTAGGTTTGATGTGAGTTATCAGGACTTAGAAACCCAATTGACGTCAGATCCCGGGAATCAACTGTCATTTATCTTGTGTTGTTATGGAGATAAGGGTTTCGATTGCAGGTCTGGTAGTGATACAGAAAATAGTGTCTGTATAAAACATTAAGGTGATGTAACAAGTTCTCATAGATAATCAAAGTCGCATCAAAGTTTAATTTTTTTTTAAATATATTTTTTACGTGACATGATTTTTTACATGATGAGGAATTGAATATACGTGAGAGTTATAAAACAATTTATATAAACGACCGTTGTTCAAATGTCAGTACCTACGTACCTAAAATTTTATATTCGGCTTTAAATAACTACTGTTTTTTTTTTTTATAAAATTCTAATCAAAACCGAATTAATAAGCGAATATGTAAAACAAAGTGTCATTTTATTTAAAATTACAAGCAACTAAATCCTTAAATCGCAAATCATCGGCTACGAAAAGAAATCTAAAATATTCTCAAAAGGGATTTCCAAGGAAGCAAAGCAAATACAAATATTTACAAAATATTAAAATCTGAGTATAGTCCTATCTTTGCTTAATTCCGGTTATAAAAATAGATGATTTTATGAGTTATTGTTACGCAACCGGTCAATGACAGGAAATACATTTTTATTCAATTCTTTTAGACATTGTATCTTTACCAAATGTTGCTAAATTTAGAACAATTTATACCTACCTACGGTTTATTTTTCGTGTCAAATACAATTTTATTTTTCTTAATTCATTTATAATTTCCAACGCAGTTTAGTAGTAATACTTTAACATATAATATTTAGAAACGAAAGTATAAATGATAACACAATGAAACAGCACCTCAGTTATATATGGTAGAAATGAAAAAGATAGATCTTTGCGGATCATAAGTAGGGGAACTTTTTGTTATTCAAAAGGAATACCGGCTTCCTTCAATAAATATCCAAATGGGTGCTCGCTAGTTGCATCCGATCAGGATTTTCGTAGAGAAGCCCTAAAATATATGCTGTTCGCGGTACAACCCTCAATTATGAAGGAACGACGCACGCGCCGGTGCCCTCGGGAACATGCACGCGACCACCCTTCAATTACGAAAAATAACTTGGTACAAGTCGGCCTCGCTACGTTTGAATTATTTTTCAAAATTGATATACTCGTATTTGTCATAATGACATAGTAATAACGATTTATTTTTAAATTCCTACCTAATCGGTAGGGATTTTGTTTTGAATAAAAATAAGCTTATAATATGTAGTGTCCGACCGAAGCTTCGGCTTCGGCTTCGGCCACCTTCGACCTAAAAATCCACCTTCGGCGAAACATTCGGCTTCGGCCCAAAACCCGATCGAAGCCGAAGGTTTCGCCGAAGGTCCGAGCATGAGGCGGCGGGGAGTCACTGTCAAAATATCACATTGCTGATTGCATGCATTAAAACAAATCCGTACGTGTATTTAAACGAGTGTTTTTGTAAGAAATCAAATCATTATTTTTTACCAGTAGGTAAATCACAAACTTTTATTTATCTCTAAACCAACCATCTCTATGATATATCATCAACTTCTATATGAGACAGTTAATATACAGGGTGACTTTTAATTCAACTGCATAAATTTAACTTTTAAGTGTATTCATCTAAAGGGTATTTAAAAACGTTAAAAGAAAAATATCAGTTCATATTTCAGAAAGTACAAAAAAAATAAAAGTATTAAAATCCACGATCCTAAATACGTAATATCACCCCGGTCGGCGGAAAAGCGACGCGTAAGATTCAGAGGTCAAGGACACAATTCATTCAGCTGAGCGATCTCGATAACTCTGTACTTTACTTGATCTAAACACTAGAAAAAAAAGTTTTTTTCAGACATTTATTTACATGTTTAGTTCTAATTTCTTTTTGTAGTATTGGTCTTTAATAAAGCGTGTGACGTAGTTTTTGAGGGTTTTTTAAATGTCACCCTGTATAAACCTTCAATATTGAGGTTTTGAATAATTTTAATATTAATTGTAGCTTGTAGACAATATTGAACAAAATTAATTACTGAGTGCTGAGAGAATATAAACCTTCGGCTTCGGCTTCGGCCGAAGGTTGTGGCGATAGCCGATTAATCGGCTTCGGCTTCGGCCAAAAATAGACCTTCGGTCGGACACTAATAATATGTTCTTCATGTACCTAAGTCAGTAGTTCAGTACCTACCTATATACATGTGTATTTAGTTAAGTAATTCTAAAAAAAAAATCATTAAAATGAGTTGATAAGCGACGAACCTTTTTTAATTTTGAAAAGATTTATCAAATGCAATTCATTTCTCATGTAGTGTGATGAAATACCCATTTCCCCATTATTTAACTATTAAATTATTTAACGTTATTGATACGAAAGCTTGTAAGGATATGTCTGTTTGTTGCTCTTTTACAAAAACTATTGAACAGATTTGTATGAAACTGCAGTAATAAAGCTTAGACATTGGAATAACATAATAAGTTAAAATTTATAGATATTTAATGGGAAAGAAGTCGCGGGTATCATTTAGGTGGCTAGTGATTACCTACTTTGCTGTTGACTACCTCCTTAATGTTGAACAAACAAATGTCACGACACGACATAATTTTTCGGCCTAGGTACTGTAGGTAACTATTTCTGATAAAATTTAGACTTCTAAGTATAGAGATAGGTAGATAGATTTGTCCGCAATGCAGTGTCTATGAAAGAGGGCTTAATAATTAACATACAGGTATTTGTCATGTATTTATGCTTTACAATAAGGAGAGAGCCATTTAGCAGAAAGTATCTATATAAGATATCAAAATCCCATCTTCTTAATCGCCTTATATCTACGATATCCCTTGGAGTGGTCCTATTCTAAAGGGCCGAAAACCACACGGCTTTTTAATGTATGTATAAATCTTAATTTTACTAAAGTGGATGGTTATGTTCAACCATGGTGACGCTTATGAGCTGTATTCACTTCACCAAATCATTGTTGATAAAATTTCTGAAAAATTCCACTTAACACTGTTCTCCTGGCGGTTTCCAACGAACTTTGTAACTAGCTAAATTATTTGCATATGCTTTTGAAACAACATTTGAATTCATTAGAACATTTTATGAATCCAATAACAATTATTGAATCAACGTCTAAAATAAAAGCACTTCTGGGTAATGTTTTGTTGAAATCAGTTTTTTTTTTCAACAGCTTCTCACAAAAAGCGACAACTTCACCATCTTCTTTCAATTATGAACCATCTCATAAATACGGCTGACCTAGTGGCCTCCGCCGGGATTGAATCAAACCTAGCCGTGGCTCCATAATACGTGGAAACCCGGGGCCGGCCGTTTAGTTAGGGTGCTGCGAGTGTATCGTGATTTATAGCTCGTAAAGTTGCACACACCGGTGCTCTCGCGTTCGTTTGTATAATTTATAGCCGACGGTTTTGCTTGGCCACGGCCTAGACTGGCCCTTTGTGTGATATTTATAGAGCTTGGCTCCATGTATTAGAAGGTAAGTAGATGACCTGGATCACAATATCTAAAAGCACAGGACGCCTGGATGCTGGGTGGTTCAAGAGTAATTTCACGGCAAGGGAGTCTCTTGAAGCTAGAGTTAAATAAATGAGGTAAATAAGAGACAAAAGACACCTATTCCTATGTTAGCAAACACCATCAACTACATCTTTACTGATTGACTGACTGATTACATGACGTAATCATAATAGCTCACTAGCTCTTGTATTAAATAATTAAATAATAATCTAAATCCCAAAGTCATAAATCTTGTCAGTTGAGTAAAATATTTAAATAGGTATGAAGAAATTTTAGTGACTCTATCTACATTTCAAAAACAAACAGAACTTAACAAGATTAAGTAAATTGACCACTTAAACGTCTGGTTAGATTTTCTGTAGTTCACTTCTCTTCTAAAAGCGAATATGAAAGAAATGCTGAAAGGTACAAAAGTTCATGTGCGAACGGCGCGTTCGATATCTGTAGCATTGAAATGTTGCGAAAATTCAGTCGATAGATGGGTGGACCGTGTCTTTGTGGATTGGTCGATAGGCGTGGTGGCTGTTATCATCGAATTGGCGTCGACCAATGGCTGTGAAGGAGCGATAAGAGGGTTGGGGTTGTGCGGCGGGGTGACGGCAGTGCGCCGATAGATGCGGTCCTGGCCGGCCGCACAGGGATCATGTTGGGTACCATGATGTATCCAAGTGTGGAGGACGCTACCCTGGAGGACATGCGCGTCCCGCCGATCCAACTCGAGCACTTGCCCGAGGTGTTTCTATGTACGTACGTTTGGTGTCGTGTGCCATGTTGATGTTTGCCAGTGTGTTTGTGAATAGTGCTATAGTTGTGAGTTGGGCTATTATTAGTTTTATGATACGCATAAAATTGTTTCGGTTTCAATATGTAGAAAGTCTACGATATGACGGTATCTAATAATAATGGAATTCTTATAAGAATCAGATAAGTCTTCCGATAGGAATTGGCAATGGTATCTAGCATGATGTTTTAGGCAGATAGCTAGGAATGTTTATTTTTTCTTCTTTCATCAAACGGAGATCATAAAAGGCACAGTGATATATATAAGAAAAAATAAAAAAGCCAAAGTAGGTAGGTATAAAGGGGAAGAAGCAATAGGCAATGTAGAAGAAAAGGTACCTAATTAAAATCGTTTTAGTGGCGCTTGATATTTTTTTAAAGTAATAACCAGATGATAATTTTATAACGTTTGAAGATGAAGAAAGTTAAGCAAAAGTGAGCGTAAATGTAGAAGAAATGGTAAACTCGGGAGAACCAAAGTTCGGATAATTACTATTCTATCAGGAGAATTTGTGAACTACCTATCGCAACGCGCTCCTATCGTTATAAAATTAATGTACCTACTTATCTAGAACTAAATCGGTTTATTCAGTCAGCATACTTAATTCTACGAGCGAAGTCAGATTTTTATATCGAAATACAGGTTTACATGGTAGATATCTTCCTCTTCGTGGTTATTGCAGAATCTGTCAATTGTTTAAGAAGTTACGACTGCCGTTACCTCGGTACCAATTAATAGTTATTGTTCCGAAGCTGTTACTCCGAATTTACCTAGGCTGTGGTCAGTGCTTTTAACTTTTTTATCTGGCTGCAAAGGGTAACTTTGAAGAAGAAGATTGTATTCTACGGTAATGTCTTGTTTCTTCTAAACTATTGATTGCCTTATATAAAGTATGATAATCAAAAATATATTTTATGCTTTTCAGTAGTAATCTTTAGAAATGAAGTTCTAGATTAGATTTTTATTCCGGAAATATAATATTTTGCGATTTACTTAGCGTTGTATAAAATAGCGGTATCGTTATCTTGGGTGGATAATGGTTATACATTAATACAAATTATTGTGTAAAGTAACTAAATAAGATTTTGTACAAGATATATGACTGTATGTTTTCCAAATAAAATAATCAAAATAAAACAAGCATTTAAGTGATTTTAATATATTTTTATAAGGAACAAAGAGAATACGACCGCTCCGCCGGCAATATCATCTCTTAGTATTATATGTAGATATGTGAGTCCGCCTCCTTCCATTTTAATATATTTGTCCGAACTCAATACTCCAGACAATCTACAACGACGCGCTTCTCACTGGTACTTTACCAACTAGTTGGCAGAATAGTCTTGTTGTTTTGTTCCATAAAAACGAAGCAAAGACAAATCGCATAAACTACAAAAAGGCGTTTGAATCAGTGGAAAATTAGGCTGTCTTTTGATTCTTTGTGCAAAGATTACAGATATGTCCAACTATTTGAATTCCTATACCAATCAGCAACAATAACAATGCATACACAAGGCACTTCAAAAAATAGTTAAAAAGAGGGGGAAAGTCAAAGAGACATTATAACCTCCGAAGCTTTTTACAAATGCTCTAGAAGATTTCTTCAATACACTGGAGTGGGATGGTAAAGGTTTGAATGTGGATGGATAATTTCTAAATCATCTTTGCTCTGGTGACGATGTCGTTCTAATCGCAGAGATGCTTGAGGCTTTTCAGCAGATGCTTAATGATCTAAGCTATGTATCACTTATAGTTGAATGCATGAGCTGAGGATGAATTTAGAGAAAACGAGAAATGGATGGAACCCATAGACACAACTCTCATTTCGGTCGACGGTACAACGATAGCGAAAGTAAACTTGGGTCAGAAAATTAGCATCTGTAAGACCGAATTAGAAATGGGATCATAGGTAAACGTATTAAATGGCGAATTTACCACCTCAAATGGCATTGGGCTTGACATTTCTGCCACAGAGATGAGATGGAGCCCAAACAATTTGTTTACCAGCATCCAGCAGCCAGATAGCCGGATGACATGGCCGACCTGGACTAGGACCGTCGTATCTAGGTCAAATTGGATACGTATGAAAGATGCATATATCCAACACGAAATATAATTTTTGCATGCCCTCGGTAAACTGCTCAAAATGTACAGGGGAAGTCCTTAAAAAATATTTATTTGAAATACTAATATCTCACGATAACATGGTGATAATAAATCCGTTACTGATATTTGAAATCATTTTTTGTTTATTTATAGCTAGCCTTTAAGCGTGATGAATATGCAACAATAGCAAAAAATTCAATCGGAAATAATAACAATAATCTATTTTATTGCGGAATGCGGACCATCATAAAAGTCATGAGATGTTACTTTAGTAAATTACTTAATTTTAAAAAAATTAAACACCATACAATTGTCCAAATTTTCCAAATAACTTATTAGAAAGAATTATATATCTCACCTATTGTTTTGGTAACCCAATCATTTCATTTAGGTATTTATGCAGCAACAAAGATTTTTAGCAATCTAGATATACCTAGATAAAAATTAATGATACAAATACTTTCAATGAATTTTAGTTTCATATGAATCACTTGTGTGGTATCCCATTGATTATGTGGTATGTTGCAGCTAGTATCCCGAAATGCGGCGGCTGTCATGAGATGATAGTGGACCGCTATGTGCTGAAGGTGTCTGATCGCACGTGGCACGCGGGCTGCCTCCGATGCGTCGAGTGCAGGGCCATGCTGTCTGGGAAATGCTTTGCGAGGAACAACCAGCTGTATTGCACTGATGATTTTTTCAAGTAAGCCTTTTTTACTTCGTAACATTATATCAGTATTTTGTGAAAAGTTTAGGTAAATAAAATCCATACTGGAAGAAGGCCGAAGTAAATCATCAACAGAAATTAAATTGGACATTATTGACTGAATCGTGAAGAATGAAATTGATGATAAGATAATGTTAGGGTTGTAGAAATTTTATCAAAATTAAAAAGGGCCTGAAAGTCAAGTCATCGTTTATTTGGTACATTAACAAAATATAAATTGGAATTAGTGAATTTGAAATTACATGCATGCACCAAAAATGGCCTGTTAGTCATGGTCGTTATAAAAAGAGTTTTTGGTCACAATTTAGCGGAAATGCTCGGTTTTGCGTGTCTTGACAAATCGGCAAGGATTGATTAAAGTTCTAAAACGCGTTTATGACTGCGGACGTATTCTCGTATTTTTTTTTTTGCATTTATCACTAAACCTTAGATTGTGGAAATTCATCTTATGTAGGTCAAGTAGGTAAAGCGTAAAGTGGAGATAAACAAAATTAATAATCTCTTCCTTTTATATATCCATGGATCATCCCGTTTCTTAAAACTGGTCATAGATTCATAATTTGTACATCCTCCTATGGATTTTATTACGTGCTGAATTTCAGCTTATAAACATTAGCATTGTTGTTCAAGATTCATCTTAGCTGTAATAAACTTAGAATTTTTATTTACATGGTTTTCTACTTACTATCAACGTATCAATCTTGCTAGATATTTTCTTCATATTTTATTTTTGCATCTTGATTAAACAAAGCTTAACAAAATATTATTTCAGTTCAATTTCAATATTAAATATTTTTACACATTTTCTTGTACAACACTCACTCTGCAAATTTCGCAAGCGTTATAAATTAAACAATAGAAATACCAAAGCTTAAATGATTTTGAACTGATAACAAATATTTGATTAGATAGAAAATACAGCGAATTGCCAATAATATAACACATTTAATAATTAGGTGCCATTGTTATCATGAAAAATATCCTTACTGATAATGAAATTATAAATTCTGAAAATATTGTGCAACAGCTTATTGCGTCGCTGCCTTGGATCTAAAACATCAGATAATTTGTAATACTTTTAAAATTGTCATACCATCTTTGAATATGTAAGTAGCTAGGTAATAGTAGTTTTGGAATTATATTCATAAGTGACACAGTAAATATAAATCGATTCATCAAGTTGTGTTTTTACTACACTGCATACTTACTTGTACGGTACGGGTGGGATAGTAAAATCTTTTCATACCTATCAATATTTTTAACATATTAACAAACCAAATTAATAACTTTGATAAACATTTTAGTCAGTTACTGCTCATCTAAATATTATTAAACGTGTACAGTAGGTGATACTTATAGTTGCATATTTATATAGGTATTCTCGGTGATACATGTATACCTAATCCCACTTCCAGAACTTATATGAACTTTGTAGTTTATTATGTTCTTTACTTGACTCTTGCCAGATAGTTACACTTGACGAAGATCACAGTTGGGAAAGATTTTAGTGATCTCTTTCCCTTAACTTTTTATTTGATTTCGGGTTTAATTTCAATGAAAGTGCTAACAAATGAAGCATACAAACTGCTCGTTCATATCCAATAAACACTTAAACGTTGATATTATTGTTATTGCGGCTGTTGTCCAGGCACTTTGGCACGAAGTGCGATGGCTGCGGGTAGAGTAAGTATCCGTACTTTCCATCCGACGCAAGTTGTCCGACGGCGCATTCCAAACGTAACTACTTATTCCGTTCAATAACCGTTAACACGTTGATAATGTTGTTGTTCTTGCGGCTGTTGTCCCAGGCGCTTCGGCACGAAATGCGCGGGTTGCGGGCAGGGCATCCCTCCAACACAGGTGGTACGGCGGGCGCAGTCACACGTCTACCATCTCCGCTGCTTCGCCTGTGCGGCCTGTGCGAGGACCTTGAACACGGGCGATGAGTTCTACCTCATGGAAGACGGGAAACTCGTCTGTAAACCAGACTACGAAGCGGCTAGAGTTAAAGGTGAGATATAATGAACATTCTAATTTCAAAAATTCACATCTATTTAGAGACGTTGGACTGACTTGATATTGGTGTGTTAAGTAGAAGTCTTAAATTACATTTTCTGACAAAGTTTTGTTTACATTTTGTTCGTTTAGTTGTAATGTTTTTAACTGGTCAAAGTAGAAACGTTATAGCTAGGCCTATCTGTCAGTAGACTGTATGCGGCTTAGGTCATCACAGTGTTAAAATACCTACCATAATTTAAGCTTAATAAACACAAGAGATGTAAATCACAAAATTTTAGTTTAACATCAGCAATTCTGTGAATGTTCCGGTTGTAAATTTAAGTGCAAACGACACAGGCGGCGAAGGTTCTTTGGACGGCGACGCGGCGAGCAAGAGGCCGCGGACGACCATCACGGCGAAGCAGCTGGAGACACTCAAGAGCGCGTACAGCAGCAGTCCGAAGCCAGCCAGACACGTGAGGGAGCAGCTGGCCCATGACACTGGCCTGGATATGCGTGTGGTGCAAGTCTGGTTCCAGAACCGGTAAGTCTCATGGAATTCCTAACTTACATAATGTAAGCGGGGAATTTTTATAAACGTGTGAATAGTAGATCTCTAAAATTTTGACTTTCTCCTAGTGTAAAAGAAAATGATGTAACAAATAATATTCTAATTTTCAAAAAAAAAAAAAAGAATGCCCTGTCATAATACTTATTATATTTGCTAATAGCTGTGCCCGCGACTTCGTCCGCGTGGAATAGTTACATAGCCCTCAAGGGTGAATAATTTTCCTCGTTTTTTTCACATAGGTATTCCATTATTTCTCTACTCCTTATAGTTGCAACGTGTTATATAGTCTAAAGCCTTCCTCGATAAATCGTCTAATCAACGCAAAAAGAATATTTCAATTCGAACCAGTAGTTCCTGAGATTAGCGCGTTCAAACAAACAAACAAACTGTTCAGCTTTATAATATTAGTATAGATGTTATAGGTATAATGCTGTCGTACAATGATAAATGATATTGAATTCTAAATTTCGTAACTTATTTGCAGGCAAACTCATGCCATGAGTTCATTTAAATGACGATAACTTTTTTTTTAGTGAACCGATTTTGATGAAACAAACTTTAAATGTTTTTCTGAGTTAAAACAAAGCAATTGATGCAAGTTTTAAGTAAATCTGTTCAATACTTTCAGAGATAATCGTGATCATACATATCGACAGACAGACAAAAAAATTCCAAAAATATTTATTTTTCTTACTTTTATTCATTTTAAGTGTCCTTCTATCCATTTCAGTTAAAAATACTAAATATACAGACAAAATATTTTTACTGTTTTATTATATGTATAGATATTACACCACATATCTGGTTATGCAGCATGTTTTTTCGATGTCGGTATACCTACCAACTCGGTCTATATTAGAAAATGAATTCTTCACAACAACCTATCAATATTTGTGGAGCAAACGTTTTACAAATTTTCGAAAGTGTAAGTATTTTGGTACAGTCAACCCGTTACAGTCACGGATTTTTCTTTAGTCAAAAGTTTTTACGGAAATTGGTCATGCAGCATATAAAAATCAATGGTTCTAGCATAAAAAAATGGATAAAGCAAGACATTCGTACATTTGTAATCGATTTCGAAGGCGGAAAGAGAGTTAACATAAATGATTTTGAAACGGTGTGTGCTTTAACAAGACGTTAACTGTGATTAGAATTTTTATGACTATGTAGCGTTACGCGTGAAAATCCTAAGAAAAATATACTGCCCAAAGCCGTTTCACATAAAATGTAGTACAAAGCTTAAAATTTATAAATTTTTATATTCCTGCGAAGTACATGTTGTTGTGCAGGAATATAGGTAAGTTATAGTTACAAGTGTTCATATTTCTCTTGTTATATTGACATGATTTTTTTAAAGTAAATACTTAGCTTAATAATATTCAAAAACACATTGCATATTTATTCCATATTATCTACTGTAGTGCTCAATAAAATTTTATATTCAGTAATTTCAATTTTCAGTAAATCTATGTAAGCCATAGTACTTTTCACACAATATGTTAAGCATTCTAAGGCTGACCTCAGACATTATGTTTTCATGTTATCCGGTGTTTGTTGTACAATTGTTGCGTTGCGTTGCGCGCGGGCACCCGCAGTCACGGCGGCCGACACGCCCTGCGCATTGGCCGCGCCTCGTAAACCCGCCGATATCAACGGTCGACTTCTAGTAGTTTATGTGAAACATAATCAAACGTAACGATAAGTAGGTACATCGGGATTTTTACATTTGCTAGTGTATGCGTGATGTTTCAGAAATGTAGAAGTACCTTAAGCTGCTAAATTTCTCACCCTGCACTGGTTTAGTACCTAGATACTTACAGTCAAGAACTAATAACAGTGTTACGACTAATAGTCTCACAAAAACACAATAATAATATTGCCAAAAAAAGCTACTGCCGAAAGATGATTTTTGATTAAATCTTTATTAAATCATTCGGCAATTTTAACATTTTCAAGGAGATACCTACATAGTAATTAATAGGTGCTGTAATAGTAAAACTCAATAGTGATAGGTAACACTAGGAGATGGACTAGTAGGTAAAAGTCACAGCGTAGTAAGGTCAGACAAGTTTTTAAAAATAATAATCGATTTTTATGAGAATAAGTGTGTATCTACTTAATTTCCATGTTAGTTATTACCTTTTTTCTTTTAAGTTTTTATTGAATATTTGTCATGCTGACTGGATTTCTGATAATCGATACTCATATAAGTATTTTCTTCGTAAATCTCACAAAACCGCTATGACAAACTTAAACCATGAATTGCACTCATTCCAAACAAACAGTTAACGAGTCCCAGCGCTGTTCCCGCTCCAATTGTTTCCGATTAAAGCAAATAATCATATAATATGAAGTACAAACAGTCATACAGAACACCCTAGCATGTTTTGCGTGTGCTATTAGCGGAGCCACGGGGCGCCTGCTTTCATCGGAGCTTGATTAATTAAAGTGCCTCCGCCCAGTCCACTGGGAGCTGCGTGCTGCGTTATAGCTCCGTCGGATTATTAAAACAACGCCCTAAATTGCCATCTTTGAGTGAACAAAGAGAACTTATCGATTACTCGGCTATTATACTATCACAAATTGATACTACTTATATAGGCGAGTCGTATGGGTAATACTTACTTACTTACTCAGTAATAGTTTGGCAAAAGACAAAAACTAAATTGAGGAGCCTATTATTGATTGTTCCACTTTGAGTGACAATGGTGAAAAAGGGTCTTCTTTCCCATTTTGGTATTTAGGTAGACATGGAAGTTATCTAGGGTTTTATCCACGGAAATAATATAATAAGCCGATTTCTATTCATCTTATAGACGAATCCATAGATATTGAAATAGTGTTTTTGCAATATTGGTCATCTGCGCACCATGTCATAAGCGATAACATTTGTTACAAAAGTCAATAACCTTTTTAAATTGAAATCTTCTAATGTGAAAAAATGTTTGTGTAAGTAAGAGCACATCATCGTCTTCTTGGCATTTGTCCCGGTTGCGCCATAACTGTAGCGACCTTGGGATCCATATTGACTGCGATCCAGAAGTAGGAAAGAATGGTAATTACAGGAAGGAACCCCCGCCCGAATTCTATGACCATGATATTAGAGGAACCTAACCCACTGCCTTATAATATAATTTTAAAATTCATAACTTATCATTAACATTTAGGCGAGCAAAGGAGAAGCGACTGAAGAAGGACGCCGGCCGGACAAGATGGTCACAATACTTCAGATCCATGAAAAGCGGCGGAGGGTCTCCTCGACACGACCGGCTGCTGGACAAGGATGAGCTGAAGATCGACCTTGACTCCTTTAGTCATCACGGTATGTTCTTCATTAAAGTATGGTGAAGAAGTGACTTGACTGCATGATATTTTTTTCCTGCAGTTTTAGAGGAATTGAAAATATAGGTAAATGAACAATTACTGGTGTAAAAAACTATCCCAAATATTGTAAAAATACATCAACTAACGCATGGTTAATCGTGGGTAAAAATTTACAATTTTATGCATCATACAATTTTAAAAACCAACTTTCATTTCCCAACTAAAAATGTTATTAAGATCAATGTAGAAAACATTTATTTCCTAGAACTACATAATGACCGCTACATCACAGTAAAATTGATAACACTATAACTGACGGTCAATGCAGAAATAGCTAAATTTTAAAACAGTGCATTCTTAATTCCATCATTGGGCCATACAGCTGAATGTGACTCTGTCTACCATGTAAGACACGATTGTACATACATCTTTGTATGCAATTTAAAATCGAATTCGATTTTCCAACAAAACTTTAGATCTCAACTATATAGAAAACATTTCTTTCCCAGAACTCAGCAACGACAGCTACAGTACAGTAGCTCTGGGGGGTGAAGAAGGTTCCCCTGCAGGAGGGGGTGCGGGGGGCGCGGGCAGATACGCTGCCACCCCCCCGTACCTACGAGCTCATTCCCCACCCGCGCCCCATCACTACCACTACCCACCAGACCATCTAGTTTATACTAATATTGGTAAGTCATCTTAGAGGTTTCGTAATGATCAAATTTTGTCAATATACATAAATTAAGTGATCCCCAATCATTCGAGTAGGTACTTGCTTTTTCATATCTATATAAATGTCATATTATTAATTTAGGTATATATAAATTTAAATGTCGTGTGGGAATGAACTGAAACTGACTGGTAAAAATAACCCAGGAGTTTCATTGGTATACCACTTCACTAATGTTATACTGGTGACGTTGTTATAAATACACTTTTATCAAAATTAATAAAAAATGTACTTTAACAAGTTCAAGAAAACAGTGGTCTCTCCCTTTATGCAAATAATTACATTGCGTCTAGAAGTTTTGGTAAGATGAATTTATTTTTTGTCTCCAGATCCGATTCTTTCGATCTTGCAGGTCAGTGAAGGTGAAACTATTTCTGTATTTACATATGTGTGGGTGTCGGGCACTGTGTTGTTTTTGTGGATCTTTGTAGGAGCTGTGACCTTTCCATTTAAAATATTTTCCCATTTAAATTATAACTAAATATATAAATTCAGTTACATTTTTCCAGGACAAGCTATGAGCGGCGCTGGTATAGGAGGCACCGGCGCTGGTGGAGCATCAGATCTGAGCAGTTCATCATCACCGGCCGCGGGAGGGTATCCTGACTTCCCGCCGTCCCCCGACTCGTGGCTGGGAGAGCCGCACCACTACTCGCCGCGGGGCTTCCCCTAGCGGCGGCCACCGCCGGCGCATGCGCAACCCGCGCCCCCGCCGCCTCCCGTACCCTACGCCCTCCCCGCACAGCCACTAGAGCTCGTTGTTAAACGTGAGCTGTGATTTTTCAATAGACATTCAATCGGTATTAAATATTCTAACCTCTACCCTAGGACAAAATCTTAAGTAATTTAACCAGTTGAACACTGCGTGACATTGTGTGCTGCACTACAATCCAAATAAAAAGTGAAAATGGTATCTAGTAAACTCCTGACGTTTAATAAGTAATTATGACCAATTGGAAAATACTGTTATCAATTATCAATACCTTCTGAAGACTTTACTTAACTGTGGAGCAACTGAAAAAATTTTCAAAGTCGATTATATGTAGAATTTTATTCAAGTTGTAAATAAGTCTAAGTCCTTAATATTAAGTTAATGTAAGTATAGGCTTATGACAATTTGTAAATATTTTACTAGATCTAAATAAGTGTGGTTTTTAAAGCACAAATGAAATTTTAAAGCCTTATAATAATTCCAGGTACTCTGTGTAGGTATAATTATAGAAAAACTACTTATCGTAAAAATTGTTTTTAATTCAGTTATAAAATATGTTGATTTAAATAAGTCAAAATACATGTTAATTTATAAAATCACAATATTGTATATAGAATTTATTAATGTGATAAATATAAATAATTTAGTTCACTGTAAGTCCATAGTGATCCCACTACTTTGTGCAAAAAAATCTAGTCGACAGATGAATGGTATTATAAATAATACATACGCTAATCTATTTATAGTTTTATTTACAAAATTTATTACACTTACATTTAATTTACAGTTCAGTTGTTGCCACTCCCCAGTACTGTTGCATGCGGCCTTCGAGGTCTAATGAATCTTGTGACTGTGCAGACTTTTCCTGTATTACAGCGAAATCATATTCTAAATGGTATGGCATTAAGCGTTGAAGTGAACCAAAATATGCAGCATTAGGACCTCCGTTCGGTAATCTTCCAGAGCCGAAACGCAGCTCTGGCTTTAAATTAGTTCCAAAAGACCGCGCACTCCCAAAATGTTTTGACAGAAATGGAACTTTGTTCGTTTTTCCTGACAGATGCAATTGTGGACTACTACCTGATATACCTTTAAAATTACGTAAACTACTTACATTTGATTTGATCCCTTTGGAGAGATTGTCTAATTCTTTATCAAATAGCATCTGTGTATTTTGTTCTAGCATATACTCCCAGCATTTAAATTGTTCTTCAGAGGTAGAAATATCATCGATTTTTTGTTCGTCTTCTTTATCTTCTTCAACGCGTACACGAATTGCTCTCGCTACGCCTCCACGACAGCTTCTTCTTTCTGAGGCTTTGGCTTGTGATCGTACGCTGGCGTAATGTTGGCTGATAGAATGTTGCTGACTTACTGTTTCACTTGGAGGACGGTCACTTTGGCCACTAGGAGATGAACGGTCACTACATGGTTTAGGTGGGGAAGCGGAATGGCAACAAGCATCAAGTCGAGAGCAACAACAATCAGATCTACACACAGATTTATGACTATTTATCGTCTGGCGTAGTTCTCTCATGAGAAGATCTACATCACCTCGTACTATATCAAATCGTATTATTATAACAGACATGCAATCATCAACTCCGTAACTTTGAGCCAAATCTTGTAACCGTTTTGCAGCAAGCACAGGATTGCGTTCAGCTCTAACTTCTGTCACAGCAGTTTCAATGCCAACTGCATTCCAAAATTTACCATTGCCCATTATCAAAAACTCATCATCTTCTTTAATTATTGTTTGTATAACATCAGGATCTGGGATGGTATTGGGATATCTCGATGAGTACCCTAAACGCTTATTGTTTTCTATTCCTAAGCTTAATGGTCCATTTCTTCTACTGAGAACAGCTTTCGTGTCACCGACGTTGGCAAGCCTTAAATTGTATCGTTTAGAAGCTTGACCGAATCCATTATCTAATGGGGTTACTGGCGACAAGTGGCACATTATCAAACACGCCCCATTTTTCTGACCCCTTTCTTTTAATTCTCTATGGGCCGATAATACAACGTATTTCATATATTCATTGACGGTTTCTTTAATAGATTTTTCTTCTAGTAATAAACCGGGAAGACATGACTGTAGTATTTTTGGCACTTCAATATCATTTTCTCCATCAATAATTGCAAAAAGTCCTTCTTTATTGCAAAATGATGGTAATCGTATTTGGGCACAACATAATTGCAATGATTTGTTAGGACACTCTGTAAATCCTGTGGTCCATGGAGTCGAACCGCCAAGTTCTTCGTGGAAGCCACTTTTCTGTTTCCATGGTAATGAATTTCTTCCAGTTACATCTACTAAACTTAATGGCCTTTGACATCTATACGCGGTAAATTGTGAGGGATCAACTTGTAGTTTTTGATTGCAAGATATATCAAGAAACTTCAGTTGTTTAGGGGCAAGAAGCCTTAAATCTATGCTATCGAGTTCATTGTGTGCAAAATCTAGAATTTTTATTGAAGCGCTACATGCAAACATTGGAACTGATCTTAATTTATTTGAATGAGCACGTACAACCCTGATCTTGTTCAGTTGTGGTAAATTATCAGGCAGTTTAACTAAAGTATTTCCTGATAGTACCAATTCTTCTATTTCTGGCCAAAAATTGACGCAACTTTCTGGTAAACTTGACAGGCAGTTATAAGCTATGTGTAATATTTTCAATCCACGGAATGCTGTGATGACATCTGCTGCATTATCAGTTAAACAATTGGCTGTTAAATACAGGCGTTCTAGGCAATGTGATGACGGGCCTCGTGCATGTGGTAGGCGATTTAATCTGTTATTAGAAAGATTTAATATACTTAGCCTATCACAAACGGAAAAGAAGTTCTCGGGTAGGGATTGTATGCAGTTGTCATGAAGTAGTAATTCTTTCAGAGGTGCTCTTAATCTTGGCATTGATGGGATACTTGCAATTTTGTTGTGAGCTAATCTTAATTTACTTAAACTAGATAGTTCACTACAAAACAGATGATCTGGTAATGATGTCAACTGGTTATTGCTGGCATAAAGGGTTGTAAGGTCCGAACATCCACTGAGCCACTGTGGCAGTGATGTAAGTTTGTTGTTCGAAACATCCATCTCCACAAGATTTATCGGTGGTACCGTTGTAGTCAGTGTCTCCAGTTCTGAAAAAAGATTATACGAACTATAAAACAAACAATCATAATTATGTCGGTACCAGGAATTAATTTTAATGATGATTTAAAACAATCTAAAGTCACTTTGAGTCAAAGTATGTTAAACTAAGCAAATACACTATTGCTATCCACTTATTTAGGAGGTATTGAAATCACTTCGAAAAACATGTTGCCTACGTTCCCTTTTCCCTAAAATATGACGAGTAACACCAATTCCCTCGCTGTTCGCGACCTCACATGGAGAACGCAAACTGCCACCAGGGTGCATAAAAAAGGGACAAACTTACTGTTATGTGGAGCACGTAGTATTTTAAGTGAAGCGCCATGAAATGCTAGATGTTGGAGCGAATTGTGAGCAGCGTATAATTCCCGAAGACCGCGTAGCGCCGATACCACTAAAACTTCCACTGCGTTATGAGATATGTCTAGAGACACCAAGTGCTGGAATTAAATAAGTACAACGAATATTTGTAAAGAAGTCTTACATTCAAATTCAAGAGGTAAGTACTAATAGAATATTTTTACCTACAACCTTTACCTTTTTACTTTAGTAATACAAGACTTTTCCATGGGCTTCTCTCCTATTGGAATTTAAATATTTGAGTTTATTAATTAACTTTAGCTTTAGTGCGGGGCCTCGCTCCCTTGGGAATTTTCAGAAAAAGAAGCTTATCTCGTTCCTGAACGCCTATTCTTTTTGTGTACCAAATTTATTAAAAAAGTTTCAGTAGTTTTTAAGTTTTATTCGTTACAAACATACAAAAATACAAAGCATTCTTCCATATTATTTGTGTGGCGTATTAGTGTGGATAACGGAAATCATAAGGTTTTGATTTTTAAGAATGAGTATGGATTATTGCTATATCGGATAGCGAGGTAGCTTGGTATTCTTATTGCATTTAATCACTTTCACGTTGTAAGCAAATAAAAAACACTTTATTGCATTAAAAAGAAAAACGGCTTACCTAACCGTGATCGTGGAAAAATAAAGACAACAATTACATTACGTATTTCATTTAAGATCCTGAAGTTAACATAATTTAATTATTTGCCTTGTTGGCTTTAATTATATAAAGTAAAATAAACATATATTAAATCCTTTAAGTACTGTATGCAAGTACTTACTTCATAGTTACCAAGTATGATGCTTCCTTTCAGTCGATTGTGGCGAAGGTCCACGCTGGTGAGCGGCGCGCGGTGCTCGTTTTTGTTTTGGTCTTCTGGGCCCATTACCGTGCTTTTGTCAGACTGAAACGTTATAATAGAAAGCCTAGATGTTTTACCGTGCTACCTTTTTAATAAAGACGGTTAGAAGAAGGGACGAAATCTTATATCGTAAACGTAAAATTTTCAGTAATTGGATAGTTAAGTATCTAACAATGCACTTATAGGAAACCATGTACCTACATAGTACATGTACAAACATCTCTTAAAATTTCATCGTGGACGAATGCACATTGTCTACATTAAAAAACATGAATGAATGTAGAACTAATATGACTGCAAAATGACTATAAAATTACTGCATGTTGTCCAAATAAAATAAAATAAAATGTGTTGATCCAAATATGGTATAAAAAAGATGTAAAGAAAGAAAATATCTCACATCATGAACAGTTAAAAAATTTATGGATTGAAGGTAATTGTCGCAAACATATTTGTGTCGCAATAAAAGTAATGGCATTAATTATATTAGTAAGCATAGGTAGGCGATGTATTTGTACTTACTGTATTTACAGCGAAGTTTGTAATCAAATTGTGATCAGCATTAAGAGTCCGTAAGCGCGGTAGTTTTAACGCGCAGTTCAGCGATTTCAGTTCGTTCTCGCTGATATTTAGTTCTTCTAGTCTGCAACAGAGAAGAATAACAATTTAAAGCATTCAGCATAGGTTTTATATGATTTGCAATGACAGAAGTGTTAATTTTATTCTGACGTGGTGTTTAATCCACATTTGTAAAGGTTAAATATTAAATTCTTGTTATTAAAACCATGTTTGTCTTATTTCTGGCGCGCATGGCTTGTCTATATTTTTAAACTTTTTTATGTTATTAGATATTTTAAAGAACCGATTGTGTCTTTGCTTAAATAAGAAAATAGTTGAAACAAAACATAGACATCGCGTGCATCTTGGCTTTGCATGCAGTGTAATTTATGAGTGAATTCAACCGAGGTACAATCCAATAATATTTTGGAGTTAGTAATTTGGGAATAATATCGTAATAAAAGTGCCGTGTGGTTCCCAGCACCAATATGAAAAAGAATAGGACCACTTCATCTCGTTTCCATGGATGTCGTAAAAGGCGACTAAGGGATAGGTAAGTAGGTTTATAAACTTGGGATTCTTCTTTTAGGCGATGGGCTAGCAACCTGTCACTATGAATCTCAATTCTATTATTAAGCCAAACAGCTGAACGTAGCATATCAGTATCTTCAAGACTGTCTACCCCGCAAGGGATACAGACGTGACTATATGAATGAAGCGTAATTTAAAAATTCAATTCCCCGTATGTTGTTGACTGATTACCTTTGAAGAGAGGAGCTCTAAACATAATATTTTTATTGCGTAATATTTTCACACAATAGGGTTTCGTAGAGTTCCTCGCGGTGACTGGCTGTATGTTAATACAGCGTTCTAGTAAAGCACAAACCGTGACAGACGAAATTAAAAGTTTTTTTATTTAGAATATATTTTACATTCCAAACTGAGATTCCAAAACCGTACCTTCAACCACAACAAATATGTTAAAATCTTTTACTTGCACTAAAATGTTGATAGTTACTGTGAGTGAAGTTCAGCCATTATTAGAAAGGCATGCAAAATTTTACATTGTTAAAAAATGTGCAAATACATTAAATAATAAGTTCATTATTATTAATTAATGTACTTATTATATTTAAATTTTATATCTTAATCAATTTTTTTCAATATATAGTATATACCTAAACATATTTTTTTTAATTAGTGTTTGTTTCTTTTCTTGGCAGTTTTTTGTTCTGCTTTATAAAGAAAAGTACTACGATGATCTAATTGTAAAATTTTAGTACTTTCGATCAATTTGGTTTCGGAAGTTTATGTCAATGTTGTTGTTTATTTAGTCTCATTGTAGACTTACACTCCGAAATTCAGAACTAAGTTGTTCAAACAAACAAGACAGGGATATTATTTCCACTACATTTAAGTTGAATAATCGCTCTATACTCGTGTATTTTAAAGAAATAAGAGGTAATAAGTTCGCATAAATTAGAAAAAAAGTCAGATGCCAATTAAATAAACCAAAATTTTTAAACTGCGTCAGTTTATTCAAAACAACTGAAATCTGAACTAACCAGCCATTTTGAATCATAAGTTGTTTAAAATTCCGCCGGTATGAGATTTTTGGCCACACTTAACATAGTTTGATCAAATCCTTGCGTTGGTAAAAAAACAACAACACTAAGTATAAGTACACATATATGATTACACCGGCACTGGTTAAGGCGCATGCGCATAGACTGGCCACGGGTGCCGCGTGTGCGCACGGCCGACCGCCCACGGACCACGCAATCCTGATAGAGTATCGATGTTACATACGCATTGTTGTTCGTTTATCTAAGAAGGATCTATGCAATACCATTTATAACACCAATTGTTTTGTTCGTTACCTTTAATTTCCCTTTCGAACGTCTTTCAACATAACACTAGTACAATAAGTAAGTACGTGCGTTTATTGGTACATATTGATTTTACATACTCAAAATATCGCTAAATAGGGCGCTATCGTGAATAGGGCGGATACCATATAATTGAAGGACCACATAATTTAATCCCTTTTCTGTGTGATACTTTTCTTTATGTCCGTTAATGTGTTTTTTAAAATAATTATTGTACTCGTGCAACATGAACGTGCATTAATTTTACCACTAAAAATATAGATAGTGCATAGTCGGGGTTAATGATGATTAACCACTGATTTAATTAATATTTTTTAAGTTACTTAATAATGATAAACAACCTTGCTACATGCAGTAAGCATATTTGCTAGGTATATACAAAAGTATATAGCAAATATGCTTACTACTACTGGTGTAAAGCATTTGTTTAACCTTTCTTGAGTTTATCTAACTCGTTAAAACCAAAGTGCAGGAAAATAAGCAAATTGCGTAATTACATATATTTGATAACATCATACATGTAATTTAGCATTTTATTCGGTTGTAAACCAACTGCGTAGGATAGAGGCACTTGAGCTAATGATTTCCTTACATTCATTAAATTATGGGCAATAATGTAAAATATAAGGAGGTCAAAGGGAAGAAGCAACATATTTATTATATCCCTCAATATTCATACTTATTCTCATAACTAATATTGTCAATATTGAAGATTTGTAATTATTTTTTTGGTATCGAATAAACGATCGTTAATCTTTTATACCAATTTTAAGAAAATATGGCACACCGATACTTTTGGGAGTGATCCAGTCGACGATTCTTTTTAAAAATCTCCACAGGAGTGAAGTCGGTGTAATAATGGACTAAATATTGAAATTTAATAAATGAAGAAACCACTGCGCCATGTGTACTTTGAATTGCACATGTTACAGATTAAGTACTATCGATAAATCAATTATACCGAGAGGTTAGCTAATAGGGGTTGCGGAGTGAACGTAACGCCATGCTCTGCCGCCCAGATATAGATAGGAGCCAAGTACGCAAGCACTCACTTATAGAATTAGCACACAACGGAAAACACTCGCGAGTGATGACGGTACCTCTAGTTTTAGTCATGGTGTGCTGCGAACGCTATTTTTATGTTTAATATTTAATAGATGACCTAGAAAGGAAGAAAATGATTTTTTTCCTTGAAACGTTGAAGTATTTTTATCAATTTATTAATTAATTAAATAGCGAAGCGGTCCGTCTCGAGTCAATACAGGTTATATACATTCCTAGCCCCATCTTAAAGACTGAACTAAACTTTTTAAGAATGCAAGTTTAATGTGACCGAATTTATAGAGAAAATTACAAAAACTTCTTACCCATGAATCTCGCATAAGACGAGATTGGTGGCACAAATTTTGGCTGAAGTTAATGGCGGTAGTCACCTCTAAACATGAGGAAAAGACAATTCAATATATTACGTACATATTTTGACGTTTTTACCCGCATAATATACGGTAGGCCGCTGCATAGAAGTGTGCATTAAAATATAAATTCAACGATCTTTGTTGTGTTTCTTTTATAAGACTTCAATCGCATGAAAAGTAAAAAGTAAGAAACGAGGTATATTGTTTTAGAGTTACATATGAGCAGTAACGGGCGAAGGCTGCGGTGGAGATGAGAGCGCCACGCTCCGCCGACCGTGCGTTACGCGACTCCGGGGTATCGCTATAAAATATGGAAAGTACAGCGAGATGCTTTAACACATCTACGCTTTAAATGTGTGTTTTATAATAAAAAGGTAAGGGGAAAAAATTGCACTGTACCTTACCAACGTCGGCTCGTTTGGTATGTTATGTAAATTTTGTTGTCAAGCTAAATATGGCCAGCTTAACTATACACATGTAGCAACTTTATATATAGTAGCTCGACCCTCTCTCACAATTTTGTGTTCGAAAGTCTTATTCAATTGACACATGCTGTGTAAAAGAAACATTACATAAAAGAAAAACTTGCTAATGTTCATGTATTCAGCTATATACCTTTTGTCTTTCATTTGCATCCCACTTCTCACAACATCCAAAGGAAAAGATGGAGTGGGAAATAGTGTGTAACAAGCAAAAGTGGAAATCTGTATTCTCTTTATTTTGAGGCGCCATGTATATTTCCATCATTGTTTCTTTGTTATAATTAATTTCGTCATAAAATGTTTATTGATACCACGTGAAACTCTCGTGATTCAAATCCAATACACTACTTATTTTCAAGCCATTAGCTTAACTTAGGCTTAGTTTATTTCGGTCATCGTAGAGTAGAAATTAAATGATTATTCAAATTTTCAGTCAGTTTTCAAATACTCCGCGTGTGCTACGAGGCTTGGCATCTTGTCCATACGAAAGATTTCAACGCTTCCTAGAAAAAGCTTTTGTCACTGCACTCATTCACAGCAGCGCAAATTGTAAAAATAAATAGAAAGCAGAACCAGATATCATTACGTCTATGTCTCTGAATGGATTGACAGAGATGTATACAGAACAGAGAATAATCATAATTCAGTTTATTAATATATTTTATTACAAACAGTGCTGAAAGGCACACAAGCTTTGTTTTTCCTTCACTGTCAGACCAGCATGAAAGCTGGTATGAGAGTAATGTTCTTATTACTGCAGACGCCTTATAACGACATTCACTTCCGTCCCTCTGTTTTTCCAAACTAGAAACATTTTCCAAAAGCAAGATATATGTGAAGAACGAAACAACGATTTTCAGACCACAAGTATGCCGCCAGTAAGTATTCCGTTGGTATGCTTTATCCAAATCTATAGACTTTTCCGTTTATATTTTCAAGCTAGAGGTTTTGCTCTTCGAATGTATTCATTCCAAAGTCCGTACTATTCAAAATTAAAAGAATAAAAATTTCAAATATTTCAAGCCGTCTACCTATCTGTTGCTCTTCGAATGTATTCATTCCAAAGTCCGTACTATTCAAAATTAAAAGAATGAAAATTTCAAATATTTCAAGCCGTCTATCTGTCTGCTTTTATTTTGTGATTTTTTTGTGCTTTGAGACCATTTTGTCAAAAAGAAACAAATTAATGATTATGATGTACTCACTGGCTTAACTGGCATATTTCTTCTGGCAATTCTCCAATCCTATTATCGCTCAGATCCAGATGCGTCAACGCATGTAGGGACCACAACTGTGGAGGGAGGGTAAGCAAGGAGTTCCCGCGCAGGCGCAGTACTCTGATGGTGAACGCACTAGTAGCATGTTGGGATAGGGCAGTGCCGAGGGAGGCTTGCCCCCCACCGCTTAGGTCGAGGACGTTGGGAGGCTGTGTACTTTTGGTGCCCTGAAACAGATTATGAAAAAAATGTGTCTCTTCCTATTTTGTATTTACATATAGTTTCAACCGGTTATAACTAGATGCAGTCAGATAATAAAACTTTTATGAATGTAACCTATTTCTATTGGGTAAAAACTAATACCTTACTTCTTCTTCCACGTTAAAATATATGAAAGACTATAGATATTATATAACAGATTTTGCTAACATATTAGTCATTTCACAGAGCTATTCACTTAGAAATAAAATACATAAAATCACGCCTCTTTATATCTTTCCACTTGCTGTGATTTCTGTTACACTTGAAAATTAACAAATACTTAGGTAAGTGTCATTCATGATGCTGTTATGATGTGATATCGTTCGGGGTGTTCTACTCCAAAAGAAATGTGAAAACGGCCTTCTTTCAAGAAATACATAAAAGAAGGCGTGTGATTGACCTTTGATTTCTGAAAATTACTCGTAGAACATTGACTCGAACATGTTAGCGTAAATACGTGATCTGACTACTAAATAAAACTGGGATTTATTTGTTTCCACTAAGAAAATCTAAAAAAAAAAACGTTTTATATTTGTCAGGTCATGTGGATTTTATTGACTCTATATTAAGCCTGCTTTAAGTATCAATAGTATGTATCTTTAATATCCTGACTCTAAGCTTAGATTTAGGTGTTTTGGGCTTGTGTTTTTTGCCAAAGCATTTACTGTACCTAAATGTACCTACTCGTATGGTGATATATGTCCTGATGTAATCAGAACTTCGGTTGTGTCTTTAGGAAAGATAACAGTCTACGATTGTAATAAATAGGTATAGTTTTTGTATCTTATTTGTATATAAATTAATAATTCCGAAGCGATACTGATCTTATTTTGCCAAGGCAATAGCTTTCTGTTTTTTTAATTGAAGAATGCTAAATACTATCTATGTCTGCTCAATTTTGTACCATTATCCTACCGCTGAACCTGGACTTTCAGTCTTATCAAGACTGTTGGCTCTGTCTACCCCGCAAGGAATTCGGACGTGACTATAATGTATGTATTATTCTAAAATTTTTGACGGTCTGCGAAAGGTAGCTTTGTATGTTGTTTATTATTTTTATTTTATTGTTTGTATGTCAGATACACACCAGTATATTATCACACTTCTCTTTCAATATAGTTGGCTCCAAACTATCCAGGAAATCCTCGTCTTGCTGAGTGAACACGTCCAAACTGTCAAGCTCCTCATCATCCACACCCATTGTCTCCCTTTCCACCATCACTACACTTCACTACCACAAAACACTTTACATCAAGTGACAATTCAAAGGCAACTGTCGTGTAACTTCATGGGGCCGACGAACTTTTTAGCATTGTTTATTTAAACTACGAAACCGCCTGCGATTTCAATATTCCAATCATGGATATTGTCGCTTGCATAAGGCATTTACGCGTCCTTGATCGGGTATTGTTTTGATCACGGGGATTCGAGAATATACCGGAGTTGTAACCGAACGAATTTATTGCGAAGAAAATTCTGAATGCGATTGTCTTTTCTTTACCGGCGATGTCGACTGAGTGTCGCGCGCGCCGACGCCGCCTTACTCACTTTGGGACATCTCAACCGTAACATTTCTTTCAGGGTGGTGTGCACAATTTCTAATTAAGCTACTTTTTACATTAAAATTCATATTTGAAGAAATAATTATCAGTGTGCCCAATTAAATAGACAGCGTCACTTTCATCTCATTATTCTTACGTGAATGTACAAATGGTTTGTTTAAATTGACGTGTGTAATATAGTAGCTACTAATTACGTAGTATGCGTTGGTTTTAAATCTTAATATTCAAAAGTAACGCCTGCAAATAAAGTTTATTGAACGTAATATTTCAAAAATACAATACAGCTTATCTGAGTGTCAGTTTCTCATTTGATTGCAAATTTCTTCATGGGTAATTTAATTTCAAAGTACCTTAATATATATTTTGTACCAAAACCTTTAAACTTTTAAACATCTTAAAATACCTAATTCTTTAAAATCAAAATATATCTAGTTTGACAACCATAATTCTATAGAATAGAAGGAATCTAGATGAACATGAAATTACACATTAAACTGTCAAAAGCTTATAAGCTACGGAAGATTTCTATCAATTTTCCGCCGACATGAAATGGTTCGTTAGTTTGGGAAGTGTACCGGAATAAAGCCTCGATCATCTGCTAAGAGTTTGCACATTCCAAGGCAATTCGCGTGATCTAGACTAAGACAAATAAGTCTAAATGCAACTATTGAGTAGTTTACTAGTGCAGTATTCCGTCACCACAGTAATACGTACATGTATAAAACGATACTTTGTGGTTAAATTGTCTGAGAGGATCCTAACAGACTTTTACCTAACCATTCTGGGCCGGTCTCGGCCGGACTACGAAAAAAATAATTCGTCAATAGTCCTGTCAACTATACAATAGAAAATATTGTTTTTCCATCGTTCGATAAGCAGGACTGAACTGTATCATGGGAAAAAATGATAATAGTTATTTAATGAATTTATAATAACACATGTATATATAAGCACGTACCTCGTTTAACCAGCAAAACCACATATTTCTCTCCCAAACTGTATTGAACCCAAGGAATAGGTGATTCATACCAGCGTCTCCGGGCACCAGGTTTCCTTGACAACGTGGTTTTAAGCAAATCACTAGTCTTTGGGCTTTTGGTTGGCACATTTCAATTGTGCCACCGCTCAACTCTATTGCCTCTCGCGAAGTTCCTGAAATTAATATAAACAAAAAAACACTTTTAGTATCATGGCAATATGATTAAATCACAAAACACGATAAAAATTATTGAAGGTTGTCTAGATGCTTACCAAAAATATGTAGACATGATCCGATGATGTGGGCAGGTCGTGGTTTCCATTGCGGGAAAACATGCCCTTTCAGTATGTAAAGGGTGCCTGATCGTAAAACACCACCGGTTCGAGCAGCCGGACCCGCGCACCATCGGAACGAATGCCGCAGCTCGGGATCAACTGCGACTCGCAATCGCCTCTCCTCAGACTTCCATCCATGCACTGCCAAAAACTGCTCCTGAATTCGTAATGGGTATTCATTCTGCTCCAAACGTCTGTTCTTTTCTCCTCCAATTTGTAACCACAAGGTCAGTTCCTCTCCAAATCCGAGCTGCTTATTAAGGTCTTCGACTGTACTGTGGATGGAGACCTTGAGCAGTTTGCTGGGTGCATCAACAGCGAAAGGTTCGAGGCCTTCGAAGACTCGTATCCAGCCAGACTGATTGGCGGGGCGTGGTTTGAAACCGCGCGTAGAAGCAAGGCGGCGTAGTGATTTCCGTTGCTGGTGAGGCGATGATGCATGCAGCCCGTCATCGCAGACCATGGCGGAGCGCAACAGATGGACGCGAGGCGGTGGCCGGCGCCGCAATGCCCGTGCGCCGGCTCAGTGCCCGTCCCATGCATTACAATTAGGTCGGACACGTGGTGGGGGTGGGAAGCATGTTGCTCGGTCACTCGGGAACACAGTGGAATACTGATCATCCCATCGAATGAACATAAAGTTCTCGTGTGTTGAAGGTCACTGCTGAATACTAATAAAACAGATAGAACTTTGGCAAGTTGTTGTCACCATCTCTTTGAAATTTATGTTTTTCAAGGAACCGATGAATACTATCAATTAAAGTCTTTTTTCAAAACAACTATTCTTGAAATTTTGTAAGAAGTGGCAGCACTGCCTTAGTGAGAATTTTTGTCAAGTGTGTATATACTACTGTAACAGAATTTACTCATAAAGCAAAGATATGTTAGTTAGTAAAATGGGGCAAAGGAGTATAAAACCGTTCCGCGCCGACAAACACCCCACCTGCTGAGTCACCTGCGACTCCGAGGGCGAGCGCCGTGACCCTTCACTAAACGTATACAAGGCTCTAGCTACCAACTGTACTGTACGTAGCTTCTACAAACAAATCTAATAAGAAATAAGAAAAATTATAAGAACGCAGTCGGCTTACACTAATTCTATATTAATTCTATAGATAATTATGGTTTTAAGGGAACAATTAATATTAAAACATTACATTTTAATTTGAACTTTCTATATACTTATAATATTTGGTACTAGAATAATATACAAACAAACCTTTGTAAGTAATTCTTACACCAAAGCTTATAAACACAATAAAAAAACGTAATAAGCACGCGAATCAAGATGAAGTCAGGTTTATCTTGAGAACTATTCTTTATAAGTTAGCACACCATTACTTCCTATAGCAAAAACTTGACACATTGCTGCTACATAGCCATTAAAATAGTTCTGAGCAATAAAATGTTTTATTTCCATTGACAGATCAGGAGCTAGGATTCCTTAGGGACCAGCATAACGAGAAACAGGATGTATGGTGTTTTCTTGCATGTGTTCACATCTCTACACTAGTGTTCGCACAATGAATAGAAGTAAAACTACCTATATACCTATTATCATGGACGGACGATAAAAGTTTGTCTATAATGCCCATGTTTATATTATAATGATTTACTTTCTATTTCATCACATCAATTATTGAGTCAAAAGTTAATAGTTTTGTATTGATACATTTAACATAATTTTTAACAGTATCCTAATTAAATAAGTCTTAAAACTGGCAGTAACAATAACCGCATAATTTTATTTTCACTTTTTCCATGGATAGTTTTTATGTATTTTTCCAGTACACGAACAGGTCGCATTGCACACTCCTTGTTTGCAGGTGTCCGGATACGTCACGAGTTCATCGCAGTTGGAAAATAGGTCTTTTTGGAGACACCAATTAGTGCAAAGCTTGCCTCCGATGCAGTTATTTGGGCAATCGCCACAGGGTAAGCCAATTTTGTAAGGATATTGTGTTATGGTCTCAAAGTTTCCACTGAAAAAGAAAAAAAACTGTCATCATTTCTGAAGAATCATTTTTGAAATGCCTTCTTCAAAAATGTTGATAGTATACTAATTTGCCAAGTTCATAATAGTATCTTTAGACATTGCTAGTCAAAGCATAGTAATACGCAGCCGAAATACAAGTCGTAAAAATATTTTCTGAAGATCCTGTGGGAACGGAAAATAACAGACGTTTTTGCACGGGCCAGTGTAAACTTTAATTAACATTGAGATCATTTTAATCCCTTTTGATGTCAAAGAACTGGTAGGTATCTATTGGTATATGGACAATTCAGCAAGAACGGATTATGAAACACTTACGCAGGACAATAATGGCAGACATAATTATAGAAGGACCCCCAGGGCCCGCCCGAGCAATGGGCTACTCCACAGCCCACTTTGTGGCTAGTAGCCCAAGCCATCTGCGTGTAGTGCCCCACAGCATGTAGATCTCTGATAGGATATCCATACTTGAACTTCTTATATTCAAGGAACCAATTTTTCAGTGCGAAGAACCTGAAATGAAATATAAGTTACTAGCTGTGCCTGCGACTTCGTCCGCGTGGAATAGTTAAATTGGGCAAGGATGAATAATTTTATCCGTTTTTTTCCATCATTTCTATAATAAGGAGCGACCTTATAGTTGTAGCGTGATATTATATAACCTAAAGCCTTCCTCGATAAATGGTCTATTCAACACAAAAATAATTTTCCAATTCGAACCAGTAGTTCCTGAGATAGCGCGTTCAAACAAACAAACTCTACAGCTTTATAATATTAGTATAGATAACTATAAATAATAAGGACACGTTTGATCTTAGTATCCTAAATAGACTTTAAAAAAATAATGTTGTCTTGTCCCTAATGCAACAACAAACCTAAGTTTCTATCTCGATATACAGATAGAATGTTAAATTTAATGAGAAAAATAAATTGCAGACTTAACCTTGAAAAAAAAATATTTAGCGAGCTTTGTCAGATAACGTTAGTCGTGAGTAAAAACGTCGTTATTAAATTACCATTGTTGTTTATCCTGAACACGCACAAGTCGATTAATTTTCACTTCAAATCCGACACTTTAATACCTCCAATTAACCCGCGGAAGAATACATGCCGTTGATTTTTAAAGGGCAAGCTCTACTCGGCTATATTTGCCGTGTAATCTGTGATTATGTGTTCACGAATTTACTATTATCCACACGAGTTAATCGTGACGTGATAGTATTTGTACCATCTGTATAAAGAAGGAAATAAAAAAGAACGGCTAATGTAGCAAAAAGTGGACTAAACAAGCAACAGTGTTTATACATTTGCGAGCAATATCTATAAATAGGTATAATTATATTGACACTGGAGTTTAAATATATTACATATAATCTCGGCTATATCCGTTGCGGGGTAGACAGAGCCAACTGTCTTGATAAGACTGAAATACCACGTTCAGCCATATGGCTTAATGATATTATAGATATCCAAATAGTGAGAGGTACTTAATAGGAATATAAGACAAGAGAAGATAAAGTCAATCATGAGAGTCATAAGCAGGCAAAACTATTCAGAATATTTGTTTGTCTCTCTTTGTCTCTCTGTATGCATTCTGCCTTCGAATAGAATCGGATTTTTACAGTTTTATAGATGAATCTAACTGGAAAATCCTTACCATGGAGTCTTCTGCAAAGAGACAAAGAGGTTCTGTCCACAGTTTCCGAGATTAGGCACTGCGTTTTCGCTCGGATCATTGTGTTTGAGAAATATGCACTTATCCGCGTATTTCTGGGCGAGACGTGCTGCTACTGGGTGCCATGACTGAAAAATATTGTAGGAAATATTTTTAAAGTTTATTATAGTTTTATTCACTTACACACATACATATAATCACGTCTATATTCCTTTCGGAGCAGACAAAGCCAATAGTCTTGGAAATACCGATAGGCCACATTCAACTGTTTGGCTCAATGATATACTTAATTGAGTTTCAAATACTTACCGACAGGTTGCTAGACTATTCAACACAAAAAGAATTTTTCAATTCGAACTAGTAGTTCCTGAGATTAGCGCGTTCAAACAAACAAACAAGTGGTAGTACCTATAGATTTGTTAAAGGTTAGTTTTATTATATACTGAATTCATATGACGTTAATAACTTATTTAGTACAATAAACATAATTGTGGATTGATATCGCTTGAGAACGACTTTGCTGCGAAAATTTTAAAGGAACACGTACGTGTGTTTGGAGTTTATGAGATATATAACCTATAGCTAAGTATAAAAACAATGATAAAGAAAGTGTTGTGTTGAATATTTATTTTCGTAAATTTGACCTGTAAAGCAAATTTATCTTCGGCGGTTGAAGATACAGCTCATTCAAAAGAAATTGTATAGTATTCTTATTAAAATCTTTGACATCGACATAAAATTTTAAACATTTATTTAAACATTGAAATTCTTGTAGGTAATAGGTATATATGATATAGTACTTAAATGAGTCTGAATATTTAATTTAAAAAAAAAAGATGATGTTTTTAGAAACATCATAGGTACCTTCATGGTAAACATATTTTGAAATTAACATCTAAATCTTAAATTCTCACCATTAATAACATATTAGACGCACTAGGACGTACTTTAGTGCGGAAAAAATTATGATAAAGAACTATCTTCCTTCTCACGATTGCTCTTCGTGGATTCAAGGCATCGTTGGGTATTTTAGTATGTGGAAAGAGTTCTGGAAAAAAGATTTAAATATTATATCAAAATCCGTGCACAACAAACGAATGTTGCGTGATGCTTAAAAAAAATTGGCTCTGTCTCTACGCTGTAAAGAATAAAAAGTTGACAATATAAAAGCCCACAAAATAATGTAGGTACTTAAGTGTACACATCAGCAGCAATTTTTTTAAATACATACATACATATCATCACGTCAATATCCCTTGCGGGGTAGACAGAGCCAACAGTCTTGAAAAGACTGAAAGGCGACGTAAAGCTGTTTGGCTTAATGTTAGAATTGAGATTCAAATAGGACAGGTTGCTAGCCCATCGCCTAAAAGAAGAATCCCAAGTTTGTAAGCCGATCCCTTAGTCGCCTTTTACGACATCCATGGGTAGGAGATGGAGTAGTTCTATTCTCTTTTCAGTTGGTGCCGGGAAACACATGGCACAAAAATCAATGAAAAATAGTTTGTTTAGGTACTAGAAAAAATTATTTCTCGAAAATAATATTTTTACATAAAAATTAAATAATATAAAATAACATTAATTATTAAAAAACAAAATTGCGATTACTCACGCCTGTCTCGAATAGTTATACTTCTTAGCACTACTACAGCGTTTAATATTATTATGCTATGAAACCATAGTCCTCGAAGTCGCATTTCTGCAACAAAAATTGTTAACTCATATGTAACTATTTACCGAAACATTATCATCGTCTTAATTTGTCCCTTTTCCAATTTCTTGGGCGGTATTTTTATAATTTATCAAATAACTTCCAGCAGTTAACTCGTTAGTATGTATTAAGATAGATATTTTTAGGCTTGTATATTTTTTGCTAATGTTAAATAAATAATCGCTTGTCCGATTAAAAGTTGTGACCAATATTTTTGAGAAGGTCATTCACAAATGGTCAAATGAAAATAATGGATAATTAATGGACAATCATTGCCTTGCAAGTGAGTGACCGGGCGATTTGATTTCATATATGGACACTCGGAATCAATGTCGTGCGATATCGGATTGCATAAAGTACCTACTGAGTAAAATATTATACGTAAGTACTTAGTCGGTTTTTGAAGGCAGCGGTGCCCTAATAAAGCGTGAAACAACAGACGCATATATATATATGCGCCTGTATACATATATATTATATATATATTATACATATATATATATATATATTATATATATATATATATATATATATGTATAATATATATATACATATATGTATAATATATATATATACATATACATCCTGTCACTATTTTAAGCTCTATCATAAGAAATACATATCTATATATTTGTTTTTTCATCTACATAGGTACATATATATAATCACGTCAGTCAGGTACATATATATACACGTTGTGAGGTAGACAGAGCCAACGACTGTTTGGCTTAATGATAGAGCTTAATGATCAGATTTAATTAGTGACAGGTTGTCAGCTCATCAGTCGTCTTGGATGGAAATCGAGTCACGAAGCTTAGTGAAAAAGAAGAAGAGAGTGTTTTCCTGCTAGTCTCTTTTCATTGAACTTATGCAAGTCACGTTATTTGAATATTATTAAGCATGACTATGACTAAATTAAAACATTCACGTTGTAATGGCTGAGTAGTGATTGCTTTGGTAAATAATATTGTCCAGAACCGTAACTAATAATCATGTGAGCTATTTAAAATGCAGTGCTGAAACGAAAATACCTAACCTTAGATATTTATTGTAACATTTAGTTAGATATTGAACAAATCAATAGGTTTTAACCAGCACTAGTAATTTCGAATCTATTCAATTATTAACGTGGCTTTGTCTTCCCCGTAAGAGGTACAAAGATGTGTTATAGAATGTAAGTATGCAGATGTAGCACAAATATTACACTGTTTGCGAAGTTTATGCTATTTGTAATTTAAAGATAATGGGGACCCGAAACAGCACTTAGGTTTTGCAATAAATGTTAAGTACAAGATTGAAAACCTAGAAATAAAGGCGTCTGTTGTAAATCTACTTGTACGCTTATCTACCAACTTACTTTATAAAAAAATAAAACTTAATTAAGAAAAACTGATCGTAAGTTTGTGTGTTCATATTGGAAGATACCCCCTCAGCAAACAAAAAACTTTGTTCAGTTGGACTATTGGCCACAGTAAGGGTTTTTCATAATTCATTTCACTTTTTCAGTATTAGGTACCTAGATACTTTTGTTACAATAAAGCGTAAGATTTGATTTTTTGTAAGTCTATCTACATTTGTATCGAATTTCATATACCTACCTAATTAAAAATTGTTTCAGTAGGTATAGTTAGTGTTATAGTTACACTTATACATTTAATATTAGGTAAGTATAATTGATTTTAAGGAGGCAAACATGGTACCTACGTTCAACATCGTACCTTAAAAGGGCATTTTATTTAGGTAATAATAATAAATGCACTTTTTATTGAGGTAATAATAAAATAAAAAGTTTAGGTACCCTTTTTTAGATAAGAATGAAAATACTTACCCGAAAGTTGCAATAATTTTCTCAAACTACAAAAACACTCGTTGTTTACGTTAAATTTAACGTTTTATGTTGAAGGCATCGTCATTCGTTCTCGAAAATAAAAAATAATAGGATTATAAATTTGATCACGACTTCATCTCCCGAGTGTCGAGTTCGCAATAATTACGGCAACTGGCCGCGCAGTGCCATTCGGAGTAAATTGATCCTTGGTAAATACCATTTATATACATAAAAAATTGATTCTAAGGTTAGTTGTGATCTCAAAACATTTGGCGTTCCGTATGATTCCCGCTATAATTCAGGTAGGTACAAGGTTTAAGAACTCCGTGTTAATACAGAGCTACGCTTGTGGTCAATCTTTACAGGGCAACCCAACCCAAATTGGATTATGGTTAGGTATACATCCACAAGCCTTAGGTTTCCTCGCAATGATTTCACTTTTCAGAGCATCAATTAGCAATCAAACTAAGAAAGAGTAATTGATACGAGTTTGCGATAGATTTTGAAACCGCGCATTTTACCATTGAACCACCGAGCAAGATCTCTTTCTCAGGCACATTAGATTTTAGATCTTCTGTTATATAAATTTAAGACTTGTAGGTACTTATTTTATATCGAGATGAGGCGTACGGTGGTGGGTCTGATGATCATACGTTGGCTCTTGGTAGGTGCGCTGGGTCCACCAACTTATAATTGTTTCACAGACATTTATACTATTACATTCACCTACTTTTTTTTTAGAGAATCTTACGTTTTTTTTTGCAGTTTATAAATATTTAGTATGTCTGCTGCTGCTCTTTAAAAAAGTATACTAAACGACATTAAAATTATGTAAAATAACAACAATATATATGCTTGGCAGTTGCCACATTTGTCTAATGCATAATACTTACAACGAATAACGTATGCTCACAACTAAGCTTTTTAGAAAAAAAAGGAAAAATTTTTTTACTCATTCGCGGTTATGTATTAGTTGCAAATTAAATTATTGTTGATTTTCTGACTCTGTGTGACTGTAGGTATCAAGTACTTACTGTAAGTAAAAATTATAATGACTGATGCAAACGTTCGTAGAATATAACAACGGATCTCTAACAAAACTCGAGCCACAATCATAATTTGATACCATAATGACTCTTGTAGGTATTCTTCTGACCTTTTACGAGATGTGCCATATACCGAAAGAAAAGCATGGTAGGTAATAAACTGCAATCATTAATTTATATCAACAACCTAATCATCTACCTAATATATGAGAAATAAAAGCTAAAATCTGAATAATAATATAGGTTATTTTTTATTATTTTATTTTATAGCTTTATGTTTTTTATCGCTAGTGTTTTATGTTTATCTTTTTAGCTTTCTGTTTTGCAAACCAGTTGATTAGTGTTTTTACTTTGATGACACAAATTGTTTATTAAATAATATAGGTTAAGTACTACCGGTTTCTATGCCTTATTTTTCTATGTTAAATGTGCTTTTTGTGAAGGGTTAAAAATTATATAAAGAGATAAACCGATCATGAAAATTCTTACATGGCCGCTTGTAATCAATATTTCATGGTTATTAATATAGATACATTAACGGACGTATAGTACAGCTTACTAACGAATTAATATTAGATAATTATTATAAGTTACACAATTTCATAATTCACGGTCTGTATCAATCTTCATAGATTGTTTCTCTCACGCTTAAATACTCCAATTAAAATTGACATTGATAGGTACGGCAGGTCACGGAGAAAAATATACGCACACTACGCACCATATTTAGAGTAGGTACGTACAATATCTTTTTATTGGGAGGGAAATGTTTATGTCGTACATAAACGTTTCCTCAGTCGCTTTCTGGCTGTCCTTTCCATCCTGGTATTGCGGACTTGTCATACCACCTGGTTGCATGAGTCCGGTTTTCTTTCTCCCACGCCCTCACGTCAGTTTTCTTCTGAGAGATGACGTTTCGCAGAAGGAAACCACTATCTCCCGGTTGGTCTTGCTACAGAAGAATTTTTCAAAACAGCAAGAAATCGCCTCCACCGGCGCTGCTCGTTCACCTGAACTAAGTATTCTGGACGTACTATACCTAGGTATAAAAGCACGTTACAGTACCTACGTACTAGTAGGTACCGATTTTAATAGCAGATTAGGAGATTCCTATGAAATTTATAGTTAAGAGTCATCTACAACAACAAACAACATAAGTTAAGATACAACTCACAGAAATAAAATTACCTCATAATTCACCATTGGCTTGCAAAAGGCCATGTGGTTTGCAACAGAGTAGGTTACCCTTCCTCTCTGCAGCAAGACATTTGTTTAAGTCGGTTCTCTTATATTTGCAGATTCGTATATAGATAGGGCTATTTAGCCAGCAGTCCTGGCTGCTTGCTCTTCTGAACATAAAAAAACCTTTTCAATGTATTAAACCAATATTTATCGACGTACATACATACAAAAGACACGAACTTCCGATAACTTTCATAGCTACCTATTGTTCTTTAGCAAAGCCAGATCTACGATGTTACCTATGAATGAATAAAGTCCTTTGTAAAACAAAACAATTGAAAGAAATAAAATTGTACCTACTCGTATATTCGTATTTAAAAATTAACAAAATCAAACTCTCTATCTAGCTTCAAAGTTAGCACTAATGTTTCTTCCGTTGCGTCCCAATTGGCTTTAGAATGATCAGGATTTATAGCATGTGGAAGCGGCAGCTTCAGACAATACTGTGAAGAGTCCACAGAGACACTTGCAGTGTCCACAGACAGGTCCACATTTTCTTTTTTATCACCCGGCATTTTGATGCGCACTATGAGATTCTCACAACTTGCAGACCCAGGGGTCTTTGGACCAATCTGAAATAAGTATAATATAAGTAAGTACAATATTTTTGGAACAGATGAACATGGCCTTGTTTTTTCAAGGCTGTCGGCTCTGTCTAACACGTAAGAGGTGTAATTATTTTATGTATTTCTTTAAAGAAGTTGTTTGTCAACAAACAAAATCTAGGTGTTCTTTCTAAGCCATACAGTTACTAGGTAAGAAATAAGTACTTAAGTAAGGCTGATATCAAGCACCCTTACCTGGAGGAAAACGTCTTCCGCTGTAACCGCCTGTTGATAATTCATAGTATACTCCGGAACCTTCCGCCCACTAAGACCAGCACCTACTTGACCCAAAGCTTCGGCTTCGGCAGCCTCCTGCTCCTCAAACTCCTCTATGTTTTTAGGGGTTTTATTTACATCAGACAACGGAATTTTGTCCCTTGTCGACGATATATCGTAAGCTAATTTTGCAAAAGAAATTAAGGTTATTAGATATATGAATTACTAGCGACCTGCCCTGCCCTTCGCAATGGTAGCATTATTGATTTTCATACCAACTTTCACCCCCCATTTAGTTACTTCCTTACACTTAGTGCAACAGCTAATGCAGATTTCAAACGGGAGTCTTTTAAACACTAAACTCATATAATTATACTAAATTGATACCATAAAGTTACCATAAAGATGAAAGAGATATTAGTTTCAATAAATTCAGGTTAAACATACCTACTGAACATGATTGCTAAAGATGTGACCAGAGTACTTTGGAGAATATGTACTATACCTGATGGAGTTAAGTCGTCCCCTTGAAGCACTTCCGGTTCAGGGGGTCGCAGTAATTCTGCTAATTTCTCAATAGCACAAGGCGTAAATTCTACCATATTGAAGTCAATATTTTTATTTATGTTAATATTACCGGAGCCAATCGAACAAATAGCGGACGCGTTTATTTTGTTGCCATAGAAACTTCAAAGAGAATGTATTACCAATTATTTTGTAATCGAGTAGATACACAAAATCGTACAGCAGAATCGAAAAAGGTAAGTGTGGTGTTGATAGATTATATCCCGATTATGTGCCCGCGACTTCGTCGGCGTGGAATAGTTATTATGAGCATCATTAAAGCCCTCAAGGATGCTGGAATAATTCTGCCCGTTTTTTTCACATTTTCCATTATTTCTTTGCTCAATATTATTGCAGCGTAATGTTATAATAGCCTAAAGGCTTCCTCGATAAATGGTCTATTCGACGCAAAAAGAATTTTTCAATTCGGACCAGTAGTTCCTGAGATTAGCGCGTTCAAACACACACACAAACAAACTCTTCAGATTCAGCAACTACTGAACGGATTTGAAATAAACTTTTTATTGTTGTATAGCTCTTATGCCTGGCCAACATATAGGATATAATTTATTTTGAATCTAAAACAGCTGATGGCGAACCATAACAACTCAGCTAAACTATAGGAAATATCGAAAAGACATCTTACCAAAAGTTGTTCAACCTGATGAGCATTTTCTGTTTGCGTTTAAAGATCGAAGATCTGGAACACCTGATGCAGAATCATTAAGTATATACCAGCAAAATCATCTGAATTCTGGAAAAGACTCTTAACAAAAGTTGTTCAACCTATTTATATAATGATACATTTACATTTCATAATTTGTTTTCAGGCACGAGGATTTGGTAGGATAATATGCCCCTGAGTGACCGAGCGGTGCTTGGTCGACGTCAGAATCCCCATATAACTTTTGTAAAAAAAGAGAACTGCCTCAATCGATATCGTCCTTTTTGAAGTGGGTTATTGGACCTCCGGTGTCACAGAAAAGCGTACTACCGCAGCGCCACAGAGGCCATATGCAAATGTTTCATTTTCGAGAAAGCTAGTATAAGTATATAATATTAATTTATTGAATACTAGAGGCTGCCCGCGACTTCGTACGTAATCAATCCCGCGGGAACTCCGGGATAAAAAGCCTATATGTTATTCTGGGTCTTCAGCTACCTACATACCAACTATCATCGTAATCGGTTCAGTAGTTTTTGCGTCACATCACATCCTCACAAACTTTCGCATTTATAATATTAGTAGGATTGCTCCTATCCTTTATTATTTAATATAGGTTCGACTAGTTACAACTAACCACCGAACTAACCAGTCCTGTGTTATGTTCGTTTGAATTATTAATTACTTATTAATAAATGAAGAGAAAAAATAAATATTGCAATTAGTACATTTATTTTAGTATTATAATGTATTTTCAAATAGTAATACACGAAAATCTAGTTAAAACAAGCATTTAAATGTTTATGGGAACCCATCATCATCTTCTTCAGCCATTTCCTTCGCCAGTTCCAAATCTTGCTGTTCCCTCTCACGGCGCTCTTCTGCACTTTCCAGTTCCTTGCCATATGACTTAGGTGGATATCTCATGGCTTTCACACTCTGATTATGAAGGTCCAAACAGAAAGATATACGCTGATGGAATGCCAGCTGAGGTTCACGAGTGCAGTAAATGTCAGAGCTCTCCTTGTTACTCATGTAACCCTTTTCAGGGTCAAGAGTTGCTTCAATAACACCATCTCTAATTGCTTTAGCCACAATGAATTCTGCATCTTCAGCAGAATCTAAACCAAGCTTTCTAGCAATATCCTTTGGTGAAATTCGTGAGTAAGAAAGGCCAATAGAACGAATAGCTGTTTTGATGACATTTTGTCTGAGTCGAAGAATCAGAGTAAAAGTATGATCATTGCGAAACTGAGGGCCATAATACTCCAGTACTTCACCAAACCTTTGCAAATTGCCCAATCTCACAGCTTGAGTAAGTTGGAAATATGGAGCCAATGCTTTCCTTAAAGGTGCTTGACGGAATATAACTCGCTCAGGAATATCTCCCAGCAGTAACTCCACAACAATGGCCAATTTTTGCACAGTCTGACGGAAACCAACAGCAGCAGTTTGAGGTGCCTTCCTTAGTGCCTGCACTAAATGCTTGTGGGCATCACTGTATTCCAAACGAGCTGCCTTTATCCTGCCTAAGTAATATAAAAATCTTGCCCACTCATTGTTACTTGCATTTTCAGGAAAAACAGACTTGCTTACTAATTTATCTGCTTGATCATAGAGAGAGTAATGTAAATAGTTACGTAATAGACAGTTGATTAGGACTGCTTGTCCTTCATAATCATTCCGAAGTGTAGAAGTACGCAAACGAGCATGCAGCAAACCCCTGATAAGATCTAACTTGTTGGTGAGTTCAAATACTCGTGAGTGATAAAAGTAACACTTGGCTGCTATCAAATCTAATGTCCTCCTGTTTTGGGCGGTGACTTTGTTCATCAATTGCTGGGAGCATTCAGATGCTTGTTCTAGCTTGTTAGTGTCTAGGAGACGTAGCAACACTAATAGATGAATATAAACATCAACTTCAGGAGCAGGCGTCTTAGGAGCACTTCTAGAACGTGGAGGTTCGATCTCTACAGCTCCAGGCAAGGGGCTTTCAACAAAGGCGAGCAAACCTTCTTTGTCAGAGTTTGATGGATACAATTGATTTATAATGGCTCGCAACACGTTACCGTTTAGTTTCCTTCGTGTACTGGGAATAGATCTTAACACTCTCATTGCAAATCGGGGTTCTTTGGAAGACACTGCTTTGTCAATTTGTCTAACATGCTCCCTCAAATCCTGCACACTAAGTACATCGGCGTCCTTCTTCACCTCGCCTGTTTCCATGTCACTGGCGGCAGCTGGACTTTCAACACTTTTCATTTCAACGTCTTGATCTACTGGTGCCATATTAGCCAAAACTAAGATCCGTTTTTAGTTAATAGATTACACACAATCAAACAAACTTGGGAATAACCAAATTAGATTGGAATTAATGAAAAGATGAAATGTCACTTTTCACTTGTCAAAAAATTGCAGAGTAACTGAATGCGTTCCGAACATTAACTTAGTAGGCATTCATTAAAAAATATTTAGATAAATTACTTATTTTTATCATATTCTTTGCTATATGGACTAATTCATAAATATAAAATATATATGTTATATAGGTACTTTATGTTTGTTAATAATAGCAAAATAAAATAAGTAAATAATCACCAAATTTACATTTAAATAAAAAATCATAATGTATTCAGAACGTACTTATAATCAAAAAATTAGACAAAACCGTCTACTCACAGTATAACCATCGAACAGATTTGGACTCATTTTAAAACTAATAAAATTACGCATGTTAAATTATATGTAGTTATGTGCTTTTTCCGTTCTATGTATATAGGTTTTTCAACAGAGAAAATATAATAAACATTTAAAGCTGTATAAAGGTTATTCCTTCGCTATACTAATACCATAGACTAAAAACAAGACAAAAATACTAGCATTGCCTGTGCCTTTAGTTGCTTAACCAAATACTTGTACTTGGGAAATTGATAAAAGCCTAAAATCACTAATGTTACAGTCCAATATTTTTGGATTACGACTAATAAAATTTCACAAAAAACGTTTGTGCCAAACATCATAAGTTTCGGGAGCGCTACGGCTGCAGGGGACCGGTTGATTCTTTACATAAAATTTCAATGTGTTCTGGAAATGGTTTGCAAAGAGGACGTGGTATCATGGTTTAAAGAATTGGAAAGCTATAAACGCATAGACGCAATGTGTACATTGTTAAATATGTGCTTACCATTCGAATTGCGCTTTATTGGCACATACCTAGAGGAGCTCGGTAAGCGGGACTTTCAGGAGTTGCGTGGTGCCGAACTCAGAGCCAACAACCCCACAGATCTGGCAGCTGACATAGGAGGTGCAAACACAGATCCTAGAACGCGACGAAAAATGGCTTTATATGTGTCTTTGTTGCGCTCGTGTAATTTTGCGTGCGCCACAACGTTGTACAACGCCATGGTTAGTTTGGAGCACAGTGGTCTCTTGAAAGGTCTTTACGGCGATCTTTTGGAGGAAATTCTTCTTCTATACACAATGGCATTGCATCATCCAGCCTTCACCTTTGATCAAAAGTCACATTTTGGTGAAATATTAGAGAAATTGAAATTAGAAGACCAGAGAATACAATTTCAAGAGCAACCTGAACATATGAATGTTGTACCAGTGAGTGTATGTCATACCCAGCCTAGTGTCACCCCCAATATGTCTGTCCCACCACCTAGCTTGTCGGGCTTGGGGCCTCCGCCAGGTATCATGTTTGTCAAACCCCCTGGGGTGCAGGTCAGTTTCATTCTCATTATTTTCATTGTTGTTCACTATTAGTTTAAAACTTCTGCACTGTCTTGAAATCATATTTTTTTTTAAGTCTTTGTGACAAAGTCTTATAAGATTATTTATATTTGGAACATACAAATCACAATCTTATTAGTTAAGCAAAAAAAAAAAAACAATGTAGGTGTATTACTTTTTATTATACTTACAGTAGACACCTATGCAAAAACCAGGATAAAATAATTAAACTAGCAGACCCCAGAATTTGGTGCTGGGATACATTTTTTATTTTTTATCCACACTCATAATACTAGGTAACCTATTGTGGGTGACTGCACAACATAATATTATTTGACAATACATATTAACAAATTAATTTCATTTCATTTGAGAGATTAAGTGTTACAAAAAGAAATGGAGTACTGAGAAAATATATGAAAATTATTGATGCTCTTAACAATATTTATCAATTTTAACACTGATGGTCACTGCCATCATCAAAATTTTGATTAACTTTATACATAAATTTACTTCAGGTCATAATATAAAAGCCGCAATTAAAATTTAGGTTTCATAGAATCAAGAACCACCTTTTACAAATGAAGTTGGGTAAGGAGGAAACATTTTGGACATCATTTTCATTTGACTGCGCTTCTAATATGAAAGCCTCACACATGGACTGTGGCATTCTGTTTCATCATGTTGTTGTTCAAATTGTCATCTATATCATATTGCTTTATAGTTTTTAAAAATAGGATATTGATGGTTTTATGTAACATTTCAGCCTCCAAGTACAGATTCAGTCCCTGAATTGCATTCCCCTCCAGTGTTAACTGGTGCGGGAGGTGTTGTGCCCATGCTTGGGGAAGTCCAACATCCCCCACCTGGTCTGCCTATGCCTCAGTACAATATGGGAGAATACATGGGACAACATGCGTGGGCAGGGAATATTATTGTCCCACAACCTTTAGAGGCAAGTATAATATTGAGGCACTAGCTGTGCCCGCGACTTCGTCCACGTGGAATAGTTATTATGGGCATCATTGAAGCCCTCAAGGATGAATAATTTTCCCCGTTTTTTTCACATTTTCCATTATTTCTTCGCTCCTAATAGTTGCAGAGTGATGTTATATAGCCTAAAGCCTTCCCCATAAATAGTCTATACAACACAAAAATAATTTTTCAATCTAAAACCAGTAGTTTCTGAGATTAGCGCGTTCAAACAAACTCTTCAGCTTTATAATATTAGTAAAGATTAGCGACCGAATGAAAAAAAATTGTCTAGCTGTTCATGGTAAACACTTTTTTAATGAAGAGTCTCTCTGCGTGTTGCACTCTCTACAGAAATTTCACATTTTTTTTGAAAAATGAAAATGAAAATGAAAATTTATATTCATAAATAGATAGATAAAATTCGCATTAACAAATATTATTGTCGTTTTTCCAGGTATTAAGTTACCCGGTGGCCGGCGGGAACCCTACAGTGCCTGGAGGCCCGTCTTCGCCATTGGTGTCGCCCGGCGACAGTCGCGCCGGGTCGCCTCGCAGTCGCCGGCGACAGTCGCGCGACCGTTCTTCGCCTTCTGTCCCACCACATGACCAGGGATTAGCAATGCACCTTGCTGGAAACTTTGAAGCCCTAGCTCTTGCCGAGGTTAGATTTTTTATTTACTATTTTGTTGAAAGATAGAAATATTTGAAAAAAGTGTATTGTTGTTCGCTTGGGAATGGATATGTTTGTATTATCTATTTTAACCACTTGGTTGCAACATATAGGTACTTTCATTTTCAAAATTGGCTTTGCATTATGTGTAGATCCTAAGGCAGCATTTTTTTATGTTATTGAAATTGACATCAATGCAGTACCTATTTTATTTTGTTAATTGTTAATGCAAGCAATCATTAAGGGACTTACATCAGTTAAGTTAAATTAGAGACGGAAGCACACATTGACAGTATCGACTTTAACGCCATCTATCAACAACACTTGTGACCACAACACCAGTTGTGAAAGACAATTCAGATTTCTTCGAAATCTTTTTATTTATAAATTGAAAATAAAAATCGGTAAAAGTATCTTAGGTATCTGTATCTATACTGATATTATAGAGTTTGTTTGCCTGAACGCGCTAATCTCAGGAACTCCTGGTTCAAATTGAAAAATTATTTTTGTGTTGATAAACCATTTACCGAGGAAGGCTTTATATCATCCATCATGCTTCAACTATTAGGAGCGAAGAAATAATGGATAATATGAAAAAAACGGGGAAAATTATTCACCCTTGAGGACTTCAATGATACCCAAAATAGTTATTCCACGCGGACGGAGTCGCGGGCACAGCTAGTCATATAAATGTTTATTTCAAAGAAATTAACCAAATCGTTTTTTTAAATAAGAAATTGCCTAAGTGGTTTATATCGCATGATTTCAAATTAAAGGATAGAGAAATGGCGGCAATTGTTAACGCATCACATCACGTGTCGTTCTCCTTTTCTCTTCCGACGGGAGCGGTATGAGACCTGCTGAAAGCTGCTTTAATTTGCGACGATGAATGTAAGAGGAGGAATGAAGGATAAGATTAAAGAAATATGTCAGATGATGGATGAAAGACGTTTGAATGTGTTGTGCGTAAAAGTAAAGCGGAAAGGATGCGACACAACTCTGCACGGCCATTACACGGCATATTGGAATTTCCAGTACCAGCATTATGCATTACTAACTGTCCCGGCAAACGTTGTTTTGCCATACTTATAGGTAAATAATCATGTGATTGTGATTTCTTGTTTAAAAAAAATGTTAAGGGTGGACAACCCTTATCACTAAGGGGTATGAAAAATAGATGTTGGCCGATTCTTAGACCTACTCAATATGCTCACAAATTTCATGAGAATCGGTCAAGCCGTTTCGGAGGAGTACGGCAACGAACATTGTGACACGAGAATTTTATATATAAGATAAGCTAAATTAATCTTTTAAGTTCCATCCTAATCCGTTAATGTAGATTTCAGGAAAAACAAACATTGCTATTAGAAGAAAAGATGACAGCTCAAAAAATATTGAACTCTGTGCTCGATGTAGCTATTTATTAAATTTTAGATGAATTTGTATTTCATCAACATTAGTGAAATCGCCGTTGATCTGTGGCCAAAGATGTTTTAAAATTTGGAACAACTATTTCCAATCTATAACAAAACCATACGCATTAAACATTTTTAAAACTTGGAAAACAATAACTTTATATCTTAATGCCTTATTTCGAGTTTAAAAAATATTGTAAAAGAAGAGAGCTGAAATTTTAACATATGATGCACCTATCCTTTGCCACTATAACAACAAATACTTACTTCAAATAAAAAAATATAATTTAATAACTCTTTGTTGTTATAAATATGAATGTAATTCGTACTGTTGATAAGTATACAAAATGTAAAGTAGGTACGGCCGGATCTGAATCAAGTACATTGATATTTTCATTTTTTCTTTTCCTGTAACATAGTAGGTACGTAGGCAATACGTGTATAGGTAGGTACGTCACGTTAATTTAAATAGACTTTTTTATCAAAAAAACAAACGCTAGTTAATTGTTTGATACATAAGGTTTTACAATGTTCTACTCATTGGAAGTTATTTTTAGATCTTCATTTGTGATATTTTGCTATCGAGTCAAAATATTGATATTATATTTTGAGATTAGTAGTTTTCTAACACACGTCCCCTAGAATAACATATATTTTTTTTGAAAAGAATCAATGCAGTGAATCGTCTACACGACGCATTATGAAAGTCTCAATAGCTAATGTAGTCGTCTTAATTTGTGTGTTTTCGTCTTCCTGAATATTTTCCTAGGGGTGAAGCACATGCTTATCTATCTGGTTTTGGTTATCCAACTAACATGATAACTAATTTATTGAACTTTTATTTCCTTTTTTATTTTTTGTTTCGAATATTGTTCCAAGATTCGTCTGTTTACAAACCATATGTCATAATATGGACACAAGTGTTTACACTTATACACTTGCACATATATTTCAAGAACATAGCATTGTATAAATTATTGCCTTGTCTCAGTCAATTTATAAGTCTATGACTACAAATAAGTGTATCTGTCTTGATATATATATTTTTTTACAAAAGTAGCTTAATAACAAAAAGGATATATAATAATAAAATATTCAAAATAAAAAAAGAATATCAAAACGAGAAAATTCTAAATTGATGCATGCTAATATGTGATGCATTTTATAAAATAATTTTTAAATTATTAAAGAAAAATCAAAAGTATATAAATAAAAGCATAAAATATGTAGTACTTTAACATTGTGAGCAAGGAAATGAACATTATTAGTTCAGGTCATTTAAGGCAGTAGTACACTACGTGTTAAACGATGTCTTCATCCTTATTGTATTTATACTGCTTGTATTCTCTCCGGAACCTGGGACCAGTGCAACACCCTTCTAACCTAACTTGAATGGAGTCATGGGTCAGAGCAACTACAATTTTAAGTAAAACAGCTTGAGTGATGGTTACCAAATGAGTAGGAGTAGTCATAAGAATTCAAAGAGTTTTCAAATTTGTTTTACAATCTACAGATGGAAAACGTCGACAGGCTTCAAAGGAGGCACAACATCGGCGACGAGAGGTTACGCGAGTTAAGTGCTGTGCACCAGTATCGCTCGCTGGAGAAGCTCAACGGCGTGCGGAAGCGCTCCGGCGCCTTCTGTCCGCCCGCGCGCTCCTCGTCCGAGAGCGGGTCCAGCGCCGCGTCGTCGCCGCCCGGCACGCCCGCGCCGCAACCGCGCCGCGCCACGCCCAGCGCGCCGCCGCCGCCGCTGCCCTTCGTGCCCTACCCGCGCCCCTACTACCCCGGCCCGCCGCCCGCCTACCGCCCGCCTCCGCCGCCCTTCGCCAACGGCGAGCCGCCGCCGTACGGCACGCCGCAGTTCCCCGGCTTCGTGCCCGTGCTGTACGCGCCGCCCAAGCTGTCGTGCTGGAACTGCGGCGCGGCGGGGCACGCGGGCCACGAGTGCAAGGAGCCCAGCATGGAGGAGATGACGCGCGCGGGCGGCTACCAGCTGGACTTCGGCGCGCCGCCCGAGCCGGCCGACAAGTAGCGCTCGCGGGCCGCGTCGCCCGCCGCGCCGCGCAGCTAGCGACCGTCGCCACCTCTGTCCATTAGTAGGGGAGCGAGGGGCTAGATGTAACAGGGGTAAGTAGTAACATGGATTTTTTACCTACATAATGGAAGAATATACTCTTGATTTCCAACTTTACCTCCTATTTAATACCCATTCTATCATAAAAGTGCAATCAGTATCCCACCAGACGGCGCAGGAAGCGGTGCTGTGCAGGCGCTCCGATGAAGCCAGGTAATGGATTTTTTTTTGTTTGCACAATATTGATTATCTTAGACATACAATTGTTTAGCAGTTGTTGATTTATACAGATACATTTATCATTTGTTTAGTGTGATCATAGTAATTGTATTTATATTTCAAGTAAGCGCCAATTTTTTAAATAGATTTTATTTCAAAAAACCTTGCCGTGGGGTATGTTGTAACACTTTTACGGGGCAAGTTGTAACAAGTTATTATTTTCATGTTTTGAATACTTTTTGTTGAACTTCATTGGTTCTATCTATTTCAGAATGAGAAACAACAAAAGAAAAACTGAAGGTGCTTCCCAAAGCCACGAATTGGCTTCTGCTGTAGTATTGAAAAATAAAACCAGTGTACGAAAAGCTGCAAAACGTTTAAATTTATGTCATGTATCGCTATATAGATATGTGAAAAAGAAGAAGAGTAACCAATCTTTATCAGTCGGCTAGTCAAACCCAGATTGGTTTTAAAGAGGAAGAAGAAGCTAAAATAGCTGAGTACTTGCTTACATGTTCTCCCCATCTAAAATAAGACCATAGATTCCATATTTTACCTACGTCAATCAAAAGGTTGATTACTTACTTAAGAAAGAACATGTTTTTGTAATTTTTTTAATATTTTCTATTAGATTAAGAATAAAGCTAAGCAGTTTAAGTTTGTTATAACATGCCGAAGATTTATAATGCTAAATACGATAAATGAATCAAAATTCAGATTACTGAAGTAGTTAAGATTATTATGGCTGTAGTAAGAAATCATGTTTGAAATATTTTTCTGTTGAAATAATAATTTAACTTAAAAGTCTGAACCAAATAGGTTTAGAGAAGTGTGGGTTATGTTTTTATGCCAAATAAATCGTTATAAAATATGAAACTAGTTTTTAATTCCTAACGTTACAATTTACCCCAAGCCTGTTACAACTAGCCCCTATCGCGGGGTAAGTTGTAACACTCGTCAGTTTTTTTTTAAAGCCGTTTCTACAAGAAGTCTTTACAGGATTGATCAAAATTTTATTTGGAATCATTAGTTGAATAGTTTTTCATTAGAATAGTACTGTTAGATTTCCTAAATACCAAACAAGTAAGCGTTTATAGCCAAGAAACAAAAAAATGTTACAACTAGCCCCCCGCTCCCCTACCAAAGTGTCGGGTCTCAAATTGTACATAATGACCCGAGTACGCGGGAGATCGGTGTCGCGTTGTACAGTAGACGGAAGAATTGACATTTCTGATCATAGATCGGATGCGACAGACCTATGACGTTAATATTATGTGCGCTTCTGGGACTAACTTATTACAGCAGTGATTTTTAATTTGTTATGTTTAAGAGTAATTGCACTTTCATTTTTCTCTTATATTATAACATTCCGATTTGTCTTTCTTGGTTTCAAATCAATAAGGCTAATTTCAAATTTATTCGCACAGCACAGCTAACCCTTATGCTGGAGCATTCGTACGGGTTAGCACTCAAAGTAATTTTAAAATTAAGTTTCAGTAGAATGTGGTCACAAAAAGGTCTAAAACTAATATGATAATCAAAACTATGTATACTAGTATTTCCCATTATCGAAGTGTCGAAAGATGGTATCGGTGTGTTGAGTGAGTATTAGATATTTTTAGAGAGAATAGCAGAGATAAATAGCATTTAGAGAGTTGAGTGATAGTTTCAGTGTTGAGAGAAAGTTTGCAACTATTATCAGAGTGTCTGGAAATATCGAAATATTCGTGAGAGAATATTGAGCGTGTCTGTGATTTTCGAAACGTTAGAAAAAGGGGGAGCATGCCAAAGAATTTGGAAATGTTCAAGGGTGAATTCTGGTACCTTGATCAAACTTATAGTAGGAATGAAAAATAGCTTATTTAACTACGTCGATTGTTCTACGTTCACTACACAGGCGTCTGCTTCGCTGTTAAACGATAAATGAGCTGAAGTATGTAAAACTGCTGTATTTTGGTTGAACGAGCAGGGTTTCGAGCTCTACTTGGGGGGTTTTATTCAATAGACGTTGATAAGGTATGTGTCTCATCTTCCCTCTCATTTAATCCTGGAAAGAGAGATAAATAATAATATTGGTCTCATCAATGTTCTTAAATAGATCCCCTGGAGCGGGTTGCAGACTAAGCCTCAGGTTCGCTTGGTCCAAATTGCACCAAGAGCCGTTTTGCTTCTCTTTTCGATAATCAAAAGGAGTGTTTAGAACAACATTTTAAATTTAGTGCCTGAAACGAATATATTTTATTCTGTATTTATGTTTATTTGGAGAAAGTATGGCCCTAGGTACATTATATATATACATATAAAATTAACTAACTGTTATCTCAATTAATATATTATGAGTTGTATGAAAAATCTTGTGGATTATCCTTTTTAGGCAATATAACTACAAAATAAAATTGAAAGTGCAGTTATCATTAAACATTTAATAACTGCTAGCTGTTATGTATTGAGAATTTGGAGGGAATTCCATTTTTATTTGACATTTACAGCAGCAGATTTTAGGTATAGGCAAACAGTAAAATATCGGAATATGCAATTGGTAGATATTGGAAATGTTTCTCAGCGTCTGCATGAAAACACATTATTAATATTTAAGACATGTTTTCGAACATATACATTAGATAGCTTAACCTTCTTAAATATTATGATAAGCAATGAATTATAAAATACTACAAAAAATAAAAATAATAGAGATCGCATGTACATTAGTTTCACAAGTTTTTAAATTCAATCAATATAAATTTCTGATTGGAGAAAAAATAGAATGTTACAGGAGATTCTTAAAACATACCATTTTTTCATTTCTATTTTTATAAAATAACATTGTTGCCCATTTGACATACGTTTACATTTTAGTATTATGTGCCATATTGGAATTAATTGGTAGAAAAAATTACAATCGATAAAATAAAATTTACATCCAATGACTATGTGATAGGAAAGAATTAGTAATTAGACATAAAATATATGATTTGTTAAACTGTAAAGCCAGTGCCGAGGCTTCACATTTCGGCAGCTTCATTTAGTACACTCCGTTAGTACAAGTTAATCTCTTTTTATTCAAGAGAATATTACGTTAAGCGACATATGACTTAAATATAATAGGGCAATCATGATTAAATTTGATATAAAGATGTGTGCGGTATACAAATGTTTGTTTTCTCATGTTGTATTAGTTGTAGAATCAAATGTCGTGAATGTGTCACTCTGCTGCTGTTTTATAATCGATTTGATTAGTTATTTGTGGTTTATGACGAGTAAACTATAAACCCTAGGCACTAATTGTCATGGAAAAGCTCATGGAATTCCCTAAAATTCTAACTTATCTGTTTCACAACTGAGCCTTTACCACATGCCGTTTAAAATCGGAATATGACGAATTTTATACAAAAAGAGTACTGAATTGTTTCCTTTGATCCAAGACTGATTTCTAATACTAGCTTATTGGGCTTCTGATACTTGTATCTATATATTTTATTGACCGAATGTTGATGAAGCCTTAACGATTTTAAAACAGGAATGTTACTCCAGTGGAAAATTAGAAGTTATTTATTTGACATACTGTGAAAATATTGAAGCAATTGACAACACATACTGTTTGTATGTTCACCTTTGAACTATTCTGTTAATTGAACAAGGGATTAAATTGATCAAGCTCACGAAAACGCAATGCTCTTAAATTAATGTTTATATAGTCATTGTAAATAACAGATATGTAAGAGAGTGTTTGGTCACGTCACATCTGACGTGCCTTATTTGTAAATATTCAATTTATATTAGATAATATTTAGAGATTGAGTATATTTGTAAATTTATTTGTAATAATTTGAGTGTCCCTATAGAGTAATGATGATATTCGATTGTTTCTCACGGTCACAAATCACAATCTTGCATTTTAAAGTCCCAGTTTTGAGAAAAGTTCAAATTAGAAAGGTTGTAATAATTGTTTTGCATAATTATTCAAATGTTTGTTTTTTTTAAATCGAGTCAGATGCGTCACGCGCGTGGGTGGGTGCTGGGCTGTCGCCGAGGCCGATTGTTCCTAGCTTGCCATTTGTAGCCGATATTAAACCTCTTGCGTATGATACCTACTGGAATGTATGCCCTTTGTACGCATTTAAATTAAGAGACATACTTGTTGATTGTACTTATATGTTTGATATAGCATTTTTTTATTTAGCATTGTTAATTTAAACCTATGATAATATTATTACTATCAACATATCATGCGATCACACTTTTGCTAAATATGTTTCAACTGATATGAAAACGAGAATCCATTACACAGGTAATATTCCGCATCCCTTTAATGATATTTAAATCTTTCGTAGACTTAAATATTTTAATCCAATCTTGAATATTGTACAGATGGGACTGTTGTAAATTACATGAATTCATCACTTCTTGTGAAGGTTGTAAGTCCTTTAACGTAATTATTGTGTTATTTATATCTTAACAAGTTTATTATGATATTTAAAACAAGTTGAAGTTTAGATTAAACATAGAAAGAGTAACTTAATATTGTATGTTTAAGTACGCCTATCCATAGACCGCTGTAGGTACCACTCGTCAAAGTAAGAAAATAGCATGGTAACTGCATATCATTTTAGTATTTGTGATTGTGATATGAAGTGGACTGGACTCACTAACTCGTGTGTGCGATAATCGCTTTTAAATAATTAGTCAAGTACAGTTCCAGTGAACGAGTAAAATGTACCTAACTATACTAGTACCAAGTGAAAACAATACAACAGTTAGTAAATGAAAGTTATCGTTGCAATCTTCATACGTTTTATTTTTAATAGTGGAAGTATGAAGATATTTTTTTACTTTGTACAGAATGTTATAAATGTGATAAATAATTTTGACATAATTAGAAATGTGATTTAGTAAGGTGTGTAGTTTATGATAAAGTAAAAAGTCGCTTTACTAAATATGTCTTACGACTATCTATAAAGTTGTTTTCCCACATTTTTATATTTGGGTACTTATGTATTCTAAGCTGTTGTACTACTAATAAAAAAGAAAAAAAAAAGAATGAAAATCGTCAAATGCTTCAGGTAAGAGAATGTTTCGGCCCAGTATTGTAAGACCTCTGTATCCCACCAATGCTGTGAATCATTTGCTTCCTGAGAAATAAACAACCAAAAACTGCATTGACTTGTTTGATTTACACAAGATTCACATTTACAGATATTTTTTGCTAGAAAGATGTTATAAAAAGCAACATTTTTTATCCACAATCGTCGCATTTATGACGCATTATTAGTACGTAACCCATTTTTTCAATGGGAATTTTGTTAAATTTACATACATACATATCATCACGTCTATATCCCTTACGGGGTAGACAGAGCCAACAGTCTTGAAAAGACTGAAAGGCCACGTTCAGCTATATGGCTTAATGATAGAATTGAGATTCAAATAGTGACAGGTTGCTAGCCTGTCGCCTAAAAAAGAATCCCAAGTTTGTAAGCCTATCCCTTAGTCGCCTTTTATGACATCCATGGGAAAGAGATGGAGTGGTCCTATTCTTTTTTGTATTGGTGCCGGGAACCACACGGCACATTACAAATTTACAAATTTAGTTTTCAAAATTTGTTTCCAATTTATAACAGAGTGATAAGTCAATTTTTACTTGGTAATTTTAGACTTGCTGTCTTCTGTTGCTTCTGGAATCAAGCATTCCGCTGTATAAGTATTACAAAGTTATTTTTCTCTCTGTCTGAATTTGGTGTTATTTTGATTTACAAAAATCCATATAATACCTACTGTGGTGTAGTAACTAGTGGAACCTCTAAAAATATAATGCTCTACAAATATGTATATATATAGGAGATTCGATTCTGAGTGGGGCGGCATCATAGAGATCTACTTACCTGTTCAATTCATTAGTGTTTTCTTTTTCAATTTCTTTCACCATTTATGTAGAATTCACAGATACACTGATCATTTGCATTTGATTATAATTAAAATATCAACTCAAGTCATCGATGTTAAAGATACAGAATCTGTGTTTAATGAATACCGTAAATATACTTTTAAGGGTACTTATATATGTATATAGGTATATGCTCGATAGAGATAACAGGACAAAGGGTCTATTTCTATCCATACATATAATATTTACCAACTCCGACAGGAATTTGTTTGCAGCACTCATTCTAATGCTATGCAATGGCGTGCATTGTTTCAAATGTTATATCTCAATGACAACTAAACTCTGACAATAAGCTGAGCTATATCCATATAAATATTATAGAGGGAAATGTTTAGTGGCTTGAGAAATTCCCACAGGAACGGGAATTTAAGCCGGAACCGCTGGACCCGCCGGACTAGTTTTTACTGTTTATAATAAGTGTTTTAGTTAGTACCCATTAATCAAACAATCGGCCCAATACGTAGTAAAAAATATAAACGAAATAAAAAGAACACTCTCATCCTAATTAAGTAGGTAAATCTTTAACAGATATGGACAAACCCTTTGACGTGTAGGTGCTGCAATCATGCAATGCAGAATTCCCCGAAATGGCGGCAATTACTTACCTTCCTACATTGATTAGGTATTCCAATTTAGATGGTCAGGTGTACTTACAACAATCTGAAATCTAAGTATGAGATCTTGTGTTAGACACATAATAGATGCGAGGGAAAGTACCCACTTAGGTAACTACCTAGAAACTATCTAACTAGTTAAGTATTTTTTGTTAGTTCCATCTGCTGAGTTCACTTGCAAAGTTTTCTCCAGTTTGGTCCGACAGATACAAACTTTATGTTTAAATCAAACTATCCGCCAAGTACGAGGGCACGTACCGAAAGATCTGAGAAAGAATAACAGCGATATTTTTGTTGAAAATATCCCAGACGCCTTTTAGATTTCCAACTTTAAATACTTAGGTACTTTATTATAACTTGAGTTGCATTTTGAAATGTAAGATTACCTACATATTATGTAAAGGTTTGTATAAAATTCGAATTGGAAGTTAATAGGTAAGATAGGTACTCTCTTCTTTCTTCTGACGTAAGTCCCGGTTACATTCCTACCCCTTAGGGGAGAAGCCCTTGGTGCGCCTTTTGACCATGATTGGAATGGATTGTGATGAAAAACCTGTCTACCGTGGTCATATTTTTGCACGGAGCTATAAGTTGAGAAAATATTTCCCGTAAGAGTATCGGTTCACTCAAACTAACTTACATAAAGAACGTAATCACTAGATACGTTTAACTTATAGTAGGTACCTACCTACTTAACTCAGAAAAGACTCTGTGGCCTACGTATTCATAAAGTACAAATTTTCAAAGCAAAATCGTTAATTATCATCAAATATAAGGATATCATAACTGTAGTTAATTTAATAAATGATTTTGCTTAGAAAGTCACTTTTTATTTTTAGTCACTGACGTTTTGCGAAAGAGACCTTTTTCGCATGAGCTTTCATAAATTACTTAAATACGATTATTTTAATAGATAGTTAAAAAAATTCTGATTTTTTTTATTACAAAACAAATGCTTGCAAACGAGTAAAATAAAAATATAAGTAACTGTACTTCCTGTTCATTTCAAGGTCTAGGTACTCGTTATAAGTTGTTTTGTGATCTAATTTTGCGAAATGCATATAATTTATATCACTTCATTTAAATAATGTTTACAATATTGTCATTTCATTGAAGTAAGTCACTCACGTTAAAGTCCCTATTCCAAAGAACTTATCTCGAGGTTAAGTATTATCTTTGCATTTTGTAAACAAAGAGCGCGGTGAATATGAAGCACGCAGGTTATTCCCGCGTTCCGGCCCGATTTCACCGCATTACGGTAAAGTACCTTGTTTTCCTCCTATCAGGGTATATAATACTAACATATTATCAACTCCAGCACAGTTAATTTGGAGTGGTCTAAGGAGAAATATCAAGATGTTGAAGCTTGTATTATTTGTATTGGGCGTGTTCCTCGTTGCAGAATCCTCTTGCCAGCGATTTGTTCAACCTACGTTCAGACCTCCCCCGAGGAAGCCTATATTGATTCGCAAAGTACGAGCCGCAAGTGACGATGAGCCACTATGGTTATACAAAGGAGACAATATAGACCGGGCACCGAGCTCGGCTGACCATCCATTCCTGCCCCAGTTTACAGATGACGTGAAGTTGGATCCGAATAGGAGATATGCTCGCAGCTTGGATTCTCCTAGTGCCAAACGTGGTGGAGGAAGTCATTCAACGTCAAGTGGAAGCCGGGACACGGGGGCTACTCATCCCGGACACAACCGGAGAAACGCAAGGTCAATAAGGCTGCCTGAACAATTTACTTTACCGCCTTTCTTTCCAAAACCACCACGCCCGATAACAGATACCAAGCCGTTCCCTATTTACGCTCGAGTGACTCGAGATATACAGCTACCAGGTGTAAGGAAACCTTCGCATCGTGACGTCATCATACCTAATTGGAATCCTAACGTACGTACCAACCCTTGGCAGCGCTTTGGAGTTTCGAAGAATCGTCGTCATTAGATGTGACGTCAGTAAAAGTAGAGATTTGTAATTTTAAAATATAAATAGTAATTTAAGGCTAGTAATAAAATTAAGAAAAATATTTAACATATGCATTTTGATTGAGTTTTCTAGTACTTTCCCTAAGAAATATTAATAATCTCAATAATAGTAGGCTTAATTGTATAATACATGTTTAGGTAGGTATCTATTTACCTAAACTTAAAAGCTATTTAGATATTTTACATATAATATGTATTTTACTGGCTTAGTAGATATCTGTGCCTATTCTCGTTTTATTAAGTACAAAATATCTTTCAGGTACCTATAGAATTGAGGTGTGAATAATGTAGCAATAAAACTTAAAAAAAAATTACACCGAAACTACATAATTATGTGTAATGTACTTCATGCATCGATTTACTGAGAAATCAAATGTATCAATTACAATGTTGACAAGCAAATTCCCCAAGGTGGTAACATACCTACCTTCTAAGGAAGTGATCGATGGTCCCACGTCTCTTATAAAGTACCACATATATTTAGGCAGGCGTCGGTTAGAAAGTATACAGAGACTGTCGATATTTTTTTATTAATAAATAAGTTAAATCAATTTCTCCCGTGAAAAGTATCCTCTTCTCCGTACACGACATTTATAGAGAGTGCTCTTTCTCTTATCTTTGCGCATTCCCGGTTGCACCCTCCATTATAGAGCTTCGGGGCCTTGACTTTCCTTACACCACACTACATATATGAGCAAAAATTGCAAAGAAAACAATTCGGTCGGGGAAAAGATTGGTTAAGTGGATTTAAAACATTGCGATTTTAATATTAGCATGTATACACACCTATAAATCATCAAGAAAGAAAACATACTAAGTAGATTATGTTGTACCAATCAATAAGTATAGATTGTACGTGTTACATCACTTAGAAATTAATTATGCAGTCTGATATAGGTTACCCATACAGTTTCGCAACTTGATTACGATTATATATGTCTACAGTTCTAAAAAATCTTGAAAGTTACTTAAGTTGGCACAAACTCATGGCCGTTTTTTATATGTACCTATTCTTTTATTAAAAATGCAACTATTAATAGTCTAACAAATCGGTTAGAGCTAATGTACAGTTATATCTAAATAAGTATAGTTAATATGAAGTAAATAAACAACAGATAGCAGCAAATTGCAAAGCTATGTGCTCGGCACCACATGCGGCCGTCTTCACAATAAATTAAAAATTTAATTAAACTACGTACCGAGTGGTCGCAACGGCTTGATAAACGCTTTTTACTTGCGTTAGCTTTATTCATTAACGGAGAGAATCGTTCTCGTTTTTTTATTTGTTTATTTACATTGTAAATAAGTTTCATTCAGTGGGTTTGACGTTATGATTTAAAAAAAATAAAAAAACATTGTATTGTAGTCATTCATAAAAGAGTTTCTCTCGTAGATAAGTATAAAGGTAATTGACGATTTTATATTTGGTGGTGATTGGTATTTACGAAGCTGGGGCGGGTCGCTAGTAGATATTAAATAAGTACGGTTCACCTGATGGTAAATGATTTCATAAGGCTATCGACACTTCCCTAAACGGCATAATCCTCATGAGACTTTTTGGTTCTGTCTACCCGTAAGGGATAAAGACGTGATTATATTAATTAAATAATATATGAATCTCAATTCTATAACTAAGCCAAGCAGCTTAACGTGGCCTATCAGCCTTTAAAGACTGGTGGCTCTGTCTACCCCGCGAAGTATATGGATGTGATTATATGTATGTATGTATTGGGAGGTCACTTTGAAAATTCACCTATTTCACTTCGTTACATTTATTAATTACTATAGGTAAATATCTATAGGTAGATGTCTATAACACTTTCTATAGGTTCTAATTTTAGTCACTTAAATTTTTTCGATAAATTATTAGTACTTCAAAATACAGTCCAATACAACCAATTAAGTTGATCTGACGATTTAGATCCAAATAGGTTGGTTGACGCCATTTGCAAACGTCGCATGTTCAGATGCTTGTCTCAAAACTTGAGTATGATTTAGATGTAAACTTCGGGGCTCCTTCCTGAAATAACATAAAGTTGGGTGTGGAACTCATGCTGTGTGCGGGCTGTCGTGAATTAGGTAGATACTCGTTCACGTGTTTATATTATGTCTGTTTGTTTGATAAGTATACTTTTATTTTTAACATATTTTTTCATTGTTACGCAAAAATACGAATATTGAATAATAGTTGTATTAATCGCTTCCCACTTGCGTTAAATCCTGGCTCTCGGGTAACGTAACACCAGGATAAGAAAGAAACATCCATCCAGATGCCATTAAACCTTTCAAATTTAATTGAATAAGTTTATTATTTCTACCTATCATAATTTTAGCATACAATTCCTCAAAGGAGCGAATCACCAGGCAAATAAGTTGGAAAAAAGAATTATAGAAAAATGAGAAATGAAACTCACGAGGTAAATGCACCGAACTGATAAAGGCGACATAACTAGGTATCTCAAGTTCGTGTGCATCTTTTGAGTCGTAAAGTCGTCTCGTTAAAGTTTTGACTTGTCACCGTTGTAGTTGAGCAAAGATTACTCGGGAAACTGGAAAGACGAGTTAAGAAATATCTTTCATTAGATATATCATAAAGCGTAAGTTAATCTGCCTATCTAAAATAAGTTTAAGTTAAATCTTACGAGTTACATCAACTTGTTTTTTTAATTGTTCATACTACGGCCAATAGTTCCATAATCCGTTCATTTGTAAATATAAATTTCCTATTTATTGATGTGGCATGTAGCTGAAAACTCTTTGTTGATACTTCACATAAATTAAATCGAATAGACTCAATACTAATATAGAAACTAATCACTTATGAAATAATGGCCTTGTTACTAAGCCCGTATGTATGAGGACATTGGTTTGGTAGGTAGCTATTCATATGTATTCAGCCGTAAGGGCTGATTGGAAGCAGGCATTCAATCACTACTTTGGCGGTTCCAATTCTGTACAATCTAAAAGCCGTTGATGTTTGATAAGCCTAAAAGGGTCATCAAACATCACTAATCCTGTAAATAAATTGTATTTTGAAACTATACTTGTACCCTTTAGTCGTAGTCGATATTTTTATTAGACAGTTCGAGTCTGTATTTGAAACTTTTAAAGAAAGGCAAAGACAAAATTTTGGACAAATTGTCATTATTAACTAACATTATTGTAGTAGGTATTCGAATTAAGATTATTGGCAATGGTCAACACAAGACTCAGAAATCATTCACGTAGTGACAGAGGGAGTCACGTGATGACAGGGAGAGTCACGTGCAGACAAAGGTTCACTCACGTGTTGAAATCAGTCATGTGCAGTCAGAAAGAGTCAGTCACATGGTCGTAGAGAGTCTGTAACGTTTTCAAAGTGAGTCAGTCACGTGCTGATATAGTGTCGGTCACGTGCAGATAGGGAGTGTCACATGCTGATGAGAGTCAGTCACTTGTTGAGAGAGAGTCACGGGCTGATAGAAAGTCAGTAACGTGGCTACAAATATGGCTTTTCTTTGATAGTGTAGTTATTTAGAGGATTTCCTGAACTTCTCACGATAACAAGAAAATGGATGGTCGTGTTTACGAATTGGCGTACTAAAGCTTTCTTATTTAATATTTTTGTCATCTCAAACAGCCTTATTCTTAGACATTATCGAATAGAATTAATTTCTGCAGAAATAAAGCAATATTTCTCATTATTATAAGAGGAATCACATTTTAATATTTATGATAATTTAAGGCTCAAAACGTATCTCATTGGAATAATTATAAAGCAGTCAAACCACTCTTGTCGCTAAATTGTACTTGCCAATATCAGTACCTAGATATTATGAACTACATAAGATTATGATTTTTCGTTAAACGATTATTTGCTTAGAAGTGAAAATAAATAAAAGTAATTTTACTGTTTATACAAATAGAAGTAAGCTATATTTAAAAACCTATTTAAAAAAAACACAAAAAATAATTTTTCTGATATTTTGAGATAGAATACTTATTTAATCATTACGACGTATGTGTATTTTTTATCTATCTACTAGCTGTTACCTGCGGCTTCCTTCGCCGTAAAAGGTTACTGATAATCTTTCAACTCCTTCCACTCTTTTAACTCTTTCTCCCCCTTTATTAGTAATAAACAGTGGATACAAACATATTATATTATACAGTTACAGTGGCTTACCAGCCAATTATAAAATTTTATAATTGGCTGGTAAGCCACTGGGCTTAGGTTTGAAAGCGTAATACAGACACAACAGGCAGAGTTACATTTGCATTTATAAGTAGAGTGTAGAGAAATAGGAATAACGTTTGTTAAGGTGTTAAATGTTTATGAGGTTGATTAGGTACTCAAATGACAATTAACAGATGAACGTAAGCGATTTTTGACCAAGCTGTAGGTAAATTAGTCAAATATTTCTCATACTAACAAACACAGTACAGAGAATAAAACGAACATGCTGATATTCCACTCGATGGTGGAGACAAAAATTATATTTTTAACCCTTTTCATCGATTCATAATGGAATTATACGTAGGTATTATACATACTATTTGGTACACTGTAATCAAAATGCCTCGCCGTATACACAGCTCAAAGGTGTATCTATAAGGCAGTGGTCGTAATGTCTCTTCTGATAGCAATGGATTTCCATTGACCAAGATGCCGTGTATTCAAAGCTTTATATACAAGCTTTATGTATTTCTGATTTTAGAATAAAGTTCATGACTTCCGCAAATTTACGCCAGAGTCAAGTAAGTAATAGTTTCAGCCTCGAGTTACCTTTTTCGAGACCAGTTACCATGTTGTTCACTCTGTGGACTTAGGAAGGTGAGATGACATCACCCAAGAAGCAGCCAATGATTTTCTCTTTTTTGACTTAATAGTCAGACATTTTAACTTTTACTCTTAACGTATAAATATGACAAGATAGCTATGCAAAATGTGTGTACATGTAGAGCAATACAATGCAACACCTGTAAATGAGTGCAGTTTTATGGCGCCGTGTTTCATTATAACCCATCTAATGATTGCGAGGATGAATTTTTGGACAAACATACAAATTAATTCAAATTACGGGTTGTTCCTTTCTCTCATTAAATTCTCCTCAATTAACATTTAACAATCACTTTACATGCTTTGGGAAGATATGCTAAGGTTTATCTTCGTTGTCACAATGTTTCTTTCAAGTAAGTAATTTAATTATTGAGTATTTCGTTGAGTAATAATAACATATTGTTAAAGATTATACCTACGTTTAAAAGAATGTTATCCTGTATATCTCTGTTTTTATGACTGTAAAATCACCGGACCGATTTTGTTGAAATCGGTAACATTTTTCGCGGATGAATCATGTAACAATCAGTGGACAGTAAATAAAATTTATATTGAAGACGTTCTCACGGGTTACCCTAGTTATTTCTATTACAAACAATCTTACTTAGAAAGAGGCTTTGCTTTTTGGGTTCATTGGATTGGTCGGATTTTTGACGAGTCATTGAATGATTTGTTACATTTTATATTTCGGGTAAGCACTGAGTTCAACTACCTCTTGCTGAAAATTATAACAACAGCTATTATTTTCCTCTGAATTTAAGGTTGACCCAAGAGACCCCATTTAGAATTAAGCCCACCTTTATATTGCTCTTAAATAGATAGTATGTATGCATGTTTTAAACCCTCGACTGTACTTATTATTTGCGTGGTAACTTACTTTTTTGGATAGAAAATGATATTATACTTACAGTAAAACATACATTTTTCTTTTGATACAGATTCATATCTCATTTTGAATAACAATGTAATAACAACAAATAATGCAGGTAGCATTATTTTTACATATTTTTAAAATAATTTATAATGCATTGAAGATTCCATATGTTATTATTTTACAAGTGAAATGGGGCATCATTAAGTGATGTAAGTTAACATTTATATTTACTGCTGTTACTGAATAAATAGCACTCACTAATCATGATAATGTATTGGTTCGTCGTTAGCTTTATTTTTCAATAAATCAATAGTGATGGGATATACATATACAACAGCATCAGTGCAATTAGAATGAATAATTATCTGTTGGTTTGCAATTGAACAAGTGTAGTACTCGTATAAGTGGTAATAGTAAGTATTTGTCTGGGCTTAAATATTGAATCACTTGTAATCTTTTTGAATTACCTACTAAAAATAAAAATACTGATAAACGCATAATACGTTTTTTTTGTATGTACCTACTCTGTTTTAATGAGATATTTTTATCCTTTTAAGAGCTTTGCCTCCGATACGTAATTGCAAAATAAATTAAGCTACTGACACATTACAGGAGCAGTGATTTATCCAAATTAATTTTACATCAGCTCAGCAAAATTACATTTAACGCCAAATGGGCGAAATAAAGTTAACAAAATCTTTCTCTTGATGTGTTAAAAATGAGATATAATGGACCATTAAGTGTACGGACGCCTTTGTCTGTACATTTAGATTACTGGACAACTTCTCAGGAATTTATTATCAACTTTTTCTTGCTCAGTGAATTTAGGCGACCTTATAACAAGAACTTAGAAGTAACTCGTCTTTATATTATTTTTATATTAGTGAGAACTTGTTATTTACTTAAATATATAGGAATTGTAAATACGAACCAACGAGAACTCTCTCGAAACTGACGAATCGTGTTACTAAGCTGCAAAAGTTTCATAATTCAATTTGATTCTTGTCGACATTGAGATCCACCAAGTTAGTGTTGAAAATGATATTAGTCTAGAACGTAAAAGTGTTGATGTAATCTCTTCGTATAGGTGTGAAATAGCTATTAGAATATTATATATATGTATATTGTTAGTATACAAGATATTGTTAGTCCCTCACGATATGATACATTGTTTTTTGTTGTTATAATTCAATAAATATTTAACCTTGCGCCTAACAACGAGATATTTTAATTCTAAACACTAAAGAAATTAAAAAAAATTTAACTTGAAAGAACCCTCTTACCGTTTGCCCGACCGTTCGCGATACAAACTAAATATTTAGCCAAGAGTCTGAGAAGTGGGTAGCGAAGGACCGTACTAAATTTTTCCTTAGTGATTTAATACGATTAAATCGATTTCGTTACAATTTTAAAGGTTCCGTAAGCGAACGGTAAAAACGAAACGAAATTTTACGTCACATCTGATGGCCAGTCCCATGCCAGTCCTTATGTCATAGAAAATTTATGGGCAGGAATAATATTTGTGAATCTCTTCAAACCATGACATTGGCAGAATCACCGAAAGTCCGGTGGAAGCGATAATATAGAAAAGAAAGAATATTTGTGAAAAATTCAACATACGTACATACATATGATCACGTCTATATCCCTAGCGGAGTAGACAGAGCCAACAGTCTTGAAAAGACTGAAAGGCCACGCTCAGCTGTTAGGCTTAGTGATAGAATTAAGATTCAAATAGTGACAGGTTGCTAGCCTATCGCCTAAAAGAGGAATCCCAAGTTTATAAGCCTATCCCTTAGTCGCCTTTTACGACATCCGTGGGAAAGAGATGGAATGGTCCTATTCTTTTTTGCAATGGTGCCGGGAACCACACGACACCATTACAAAAAATGGTACACCGTGAAAAATTCAAGTTTGTAAAATTTATCAAATACTTCAAACGAAATTTGGATTATACAATGATAAAGAATCCTAAGTTCGACTCTAACTTGGCTGCTTTTCGATCTATGAAAATGCTTATAATTATCTAAGCAATTACGTCGCCTTCAAAGAATAATGTCTCAACTTGCCAATTTCAGTGCAGCACAATGTCAAAGTTTTAATTAAAACGGGTCAGCCTTAGACATCGTGTGGTGTATTTAGCGATCACCAGATAGCTTACAAATCTGATGCGGAATATTATAAATGCGAAAATAAGTTTGTTTATCACCTCTTAACAATTAAACCACAGAAACGATCACCATGATCACCTGATTTTAATGAAATTTGGTACCGAGACGATCACGATTATGATATTATTTTGGTACAATTGATACCAGAAAGGTACAATCAGATTAAAAATGTACCTATATTCCGACTTTTTTCCACGTGTCTTAATTTGAATGCGCAGTATTCAAATAAACAAAGAAATACAAAATATTCAAGTACCAAGGTACTTTACCTTGGCCTGCACTTATTTCGTCGCATACAATAGGAATTGCATTCGCAACAGTACTTTTCACAATACATTTGCTTTTCAATAGGTAGGTACTCTTATTGATAGAATGATACGTGTAGGTTTTGAGTTTATTGAAACCTATTTTATAAAGAAAAAATAAAACTTATATACCTATTTAAAATAGAAATTATATTAAGAAAAATGTTTTTGATTTACTATTGCCCAAATATACCCAAAGTAACTGAATTCAAATTTGTAAAGAAGCAGTTAACTTTTGTTACATTTAAGTAAATATGTTTACATAAATACTCTTACGAAAGGTTCTCCTAAAGTCCACATAAATTTACTCGGGCTTATATAAATAAAGTGCAATTAAACGCCGCCCGGGGTTTGTGAAAGTAAAGTCTTTTAAAAATAAAAATTCTGTTATAAAAAATATTCAATCTCTCGTAGGCTCACCGAAAATTCATAGGCGTCTCGTAGATCTTGTAGACTACGAGGTCTAATATCGTAGACCTGTGGCGTAGAACTCGTAGACCCATGGCTTAGAACTCGGAGACCTATGGCGTAGAACTCGGAGACTTAAAGTGAAGATGTCGTAGACCATCGTAGATCTACGATACAAAACTCACAGACCTATGACGAATAACTTGTGTAGCTAGTAAGGCTGTACCGTAAGTCGCGTTATCCTACATGACAAATGTAAAAGCTCTGTATCAAGAATGCTGTCTACCATAAACCTAAGACAAACTTTACACAGAAGGTCATAGAAAGAGCTAGTGCTGACAAGTACAAAAAATTAACTTTTTACTTCAAGTTCTATGGGGCTGTACTGTCTTGCCTCCTCTGTTTTGCATCATATTAAAATCAGATCATAACACTATGGAGTTGACATTGTTCTGGGGCCCAAAAAGCTTGGCCTACAAACTATTTATCACCAAGATCCGGGAATAGGTTGGCCCGTTAATTAAAAAAAAGCCATCAAAACGCATAATGTGTCCAATAAGATACCATTTTAAAGTGCTGTGAACCACATGGTACAAAATATTTCACAACAAAGGATGTATTCTTGATTAGTCATGTAATTTTTTTTTATTAAAATAGTGTACTGTGTATATTTCCGAGGTTAAGTAATGGATTTCAACTGCTGAAAACTTTCACACATAATTTGAGCAAGGTACGGAATAAATGGCCTTGAAAATGTTTGTGAATAGTTTTGGACGCGTGGAATCGCCTACCTTTTATATCCCCTGTGATTAAAGTGAGCTCAGTGAGAAATACGAGTGTAACTTATCTGTTACGGCAGCGGATCTGCTAAGTCGAACGCCAAAAATAACTTTGTTTACAAAAATATTGGGGGTCGGCTTAAAGAGATTTTTCTACCCAAGAACTGTTTATACTTAACACCATAACCTTATAACCATAGATCATTTATTTATAAGGGTACCTACCTATAAAGACAATTTAAAAATATAAAAACTAACTAAGCTATTATTATGTCCGATTTGTTTTTGGTAAGCAATTCATAAATTTTTACACGGCTAGAATTTTCAACAATTCTTACCAATCATGAATTTGTTCATAATTTTCAATAAATAATTGTATATTACATTAAATATTAACTTAGGTACTTTTGACTTATATGAAACTGAGCAAGTACTTCTCTATCGGTCCCCATCCACACTCCATTTAGCATGAAACAGCTGTGGGTTGTATTAGGGTATGAAATAAAAAGAAAAGTATTTTTTAATATTTTATTCGTTCTTTTATGTAATCGTCAGAGTTGTACAACTAAATAATCACAGTTGAAACAAAACATAACTATAATGTAATGTCTTAAAATAAAATACACAAGTGCACCGGTAGTTGAGTGCGGTGTCGAACATTTCTTACATTTGTACTGGGGTTCTGTGCTCTGTGATCAAGTTTCGTGCATTACTTTGTCGGAACCACCAAATAATACAAATGATAATATTTATGTTTTAGGTGTGTCTATATCCGTGTTATGTTATGAGATATTAAACCAAGATTTTTAAAATAAAAATTATCAATTTAAAATTTACACATATACATAATCACGTCTATATCCCTTGCGTCCTGTCTACCTGACAGAGCCAACAGTCTTGAAAATACTGATAGGTCACGTTCAGCTGTTTGATTACCCAAAAAAATCGAAATTGTAGGTATTCCTGATAAAAAGGATTGATTCCGATCGATGGAATACGATGCAAAGAAAAATTCAATCAATTTAAAGCGTGAATCGGCTGTCATATGTCGAAGTGGAAATCAGATTTTCTGCCTATATATGAAATATGAAAACTGAATTAAACTACATACAAATTTTAATTATTTCTTCCCAGTATGTAGAATGCACGAAATCTAATGAGATTTCGTTGATGATATAATTAGGCTTCGCCTACTCTTTAATGTCTTTGTTTAATGAATTAATGAAAATCCAGGCAAAGGCAGACATTTATATATTTATATTCATAGAAACTAGAAAGTACATCACCACATGTGATCGATTCCGAAGTAGAAGTTACTTTTTAATTTAAAATTACATTTGTTTAACTTGGTGGTTCCGAAAGAAACTTCTTTGTAAACGTGGTAAAAATTAGCGCATTGTTTACTCCGAGTGTAATTTAAGCGGTAACACTGTGTTCGGATTTAGTTTCTAGTTCACAATGTAGACATAACACGTTTCGTTGTTCGAAACAAGTGACAATAGTTAATAGTGTTGGTGGATTTACTAAAAACTCGAAACTACTTCGTTCGCCTCTATCGTAAACAAACGATTGCACAGAAAGATATTCCAAACAAGGAACATGTGTTCAAACATACAGTATAGTTATTGGCCAGAAGGGAAACTTAAGCAGATTTTGTAGCTAAGTAGCAGTTTACGACATTATTATAATAAGGGAACGATGTTTTCATGTGCGTTGCAAGAGCGTATCTTGTAGTGTTTTCTCTGTGCTCTTAATTTGTATCCTAGTTCTAATATCCGAATGTAAAAAAGTGCCACGGGCGCTTGCAGCTGTTACCCACGTAGAGAGGCCGTTTTAGTGAGAAATATATACTTACAGGCATAAACAAGCCATCGGTCACAACTTGCAAGAGTAGGTCGAACAAAAGACAGTTTGGAAGAACATAATACTGATATGGATATTCGGCCTCGGGTTCTTTAGAATTATCGAAAACTTTTATTTTAAACCAATTAGGCTCGAATAAAACTTGATGTATCATAATAGAAATTTTAAAGCAAATAAAAACTGCTAAATGCTGTTCTGCATTAAATATAAAGTCAATAAAACGAGTAGCGACTTCGCGTCGCTGTCTTTTTTTTACTCGTTAACATAAAAATCGTTCAAGATGACTATAACTGTCCAAAAAAATATATAGCTGAAGAGAGTTCGAGACACATTGGTAACAAAAATGACATTGTAACATAGCAGAAACAAGATACAGTTACGATAAAAGTAAATAAGAACGCAGGTGACACATAAATTCATACGATAATTACAGAACGGCCGTAACCTACGGGTTAGAGTAGAGTTTACAACACGCAAGACGCGACAGAGCTGACAGTGGAAGATTGGAGTCTATTGAGCGGAAAGTTATGGTTAAAGTATCTCGTTATAAACAGTTCAAAAAACTCACAATACAAAAAGTTGTAAAGACTGAAATATAAAATCGGACCGAATCAACTATCGTAATTCGTCTATATGTATGATACTGGCAGTGTAATGATATTAAAACTTAAATGATAATGAAAACCGTGACTAACTAGGTTTATGTCTACTTACACGAATAGTAATTAACGAGAATTGCTTTAATATTGATGTATTGAATAATAGTTTTCTTTAGTGCAAACTAATGGGTGACCTTATAATAAGGTAGTTCAAGTTTATAATTAAATAACCGAATCTACAAAATCTTAGGCATTTAAACGCATAATAAAATCAGTCATTTTAACGCAATTCAGTATATTCTAAAATGTACACTGATCGTAATACGATATCGATGTGAGACAGTTTCCAGAAACTGTATAATTATTTAATTATTTTACTATAAATTCTTAATCGTAACTTTATAAATTAGTGACTTCTAAAGGTTTCATTAACTATCTCACGTCAATTTCGGTAGGATAATATCTAGCACAACACTCTTAATAAGTTATTGATATTTTCCTAGGTGCGACTAATATTATATTTAAACATACGAATAAATAAAGTGCAAACACTTAAATCTACCGTCATTAGCTGCGTCATATAATGCTAATAAATTGGCACAGTCCCTCCATTTATTTTAACGCAATGTCATGAGAGACTCGCGACGCACTCACCCAACCACACCATATTCGTAAATTAATTTACGCCCATACACCCAAACATATACGTACATAAAAATTAGTTCAACAAACATAATTTTACCCACACATTCAGTCTCGCTCTCATTCAGATGCAGTCATTCTAATCCACACACAAATCAAATGAAAACAGAGTTCTGATTACAATACCTACAGTAAGATGAGTAGACCATAGCTATTTTCAGATTATTCTTATTTGCTAGAACTACTCTGAGACATTAGGAGAGGAACACCAGTTACTGTACAGTTCGCTTACAATTTAGACACGTAAGTATGTTTTTTTTTTCATATTTTACTAAGGATTACGGGGTTGCCTTTTGTTATTATCGTATTTACATACCCCTTTTACATTTCACATTTCAAATGAGCATTGTAAACTCCTTGTCCGAATAGACAGTTTTATCTAACTTTATTATTATTTATAAAATATAACATATTCTTTTATACTAAGTAAGTATTAGTGATTTTATGCAGAAGGGCCAATATTTATGTGATATCACGTAAAGCTGTGGACTTACAAAATACTCGTATAAATTATTCACATTTATAGCACACTATCTACAAACACCCACCAATCAAATTCACCTCTGGCCCTCCGGCAGAAATCCGCTTATTTCAGTAACTTCCAATAAAATACTGACTCATAATACCTATGGCTAATTTAATAAAAACTTATATCAAATATTTAGTGAAGATATACGTTCAAACATTATACAAACGACGCAATTAAATAGGTATCTTAAACAAGTTCTTAAGCTAATCATTTCTACTACAAATAAAGTCATATAAAATTGATAAGAATAATAAGTCACGCGAGGCGTCATCGTTGTGACGCCTGGCTGTCTATGTACAAAATAAGATTTTGAGGGTACGTGGAGGAATGACGCTCCTGAGAAAGTAGTTTTACAGTGGCTTATGGGTAGGAGAGTGGGAGACAATTGACTAAATTAGCACAAAACGCGCTGGGTTACGGGGTAACGGCATCTACAGCTGTTCGTCCATGTCAGGCCCGTACAGATCAGCCAACTTGTCGAAGCGAGGACCCCAGGCACCCAGGTAGTCGTACTCGTGTGTCTCGTCGTCGGTACCTGCCACATGATTTCATATCAGTAATTCATTTTCAACGAAAATTTTCAAACTGGAGGGGACTTCAATTTTTCGCTTCATACATTGTGAATGAATCGTTCCAGGGCGTAGTCGTCATAAATTTTAAAGCGAAGTCACGTCTGAAGAATATCTCTCCGAAGTCGCATGTCGCGAGTTGTCATAAAACACCTGAACATTTTCAAATGCTGTAATATTGTAGCAATTAGTTCAGTACATATGAATAGATACGAGTTATTACGACATATCTTGCCAAGTGCTTTTCAATGTATTAAAACCCATGTCAATGTGAAAAATTACCAACCTATGATAGAAGTGTCTCACTACTGGACAATGCTTAGCTTTGCCGTACACTAAAAAGCCACCAGAGCAGTCCATATGCTCACCATATAGATGAAAAAAACTGCCAACTCAGCAGGTCTCGAAATTGTGCCGTCATAATGGAAGACTTTGATCTTTCTAGTGTCAGTTCCGGTTGCGTGCAGCACACGCACAAAGCACACCCTGCGCTCTTCCAAAAACCCTCAGCTAGGTTAATGTTTATAGACTTTTATTCCAATAATTTACATTTACATGAGAATATAAAATGAACAAAAAAAAAATAAGTTCGTAAACACTAATAAATGAAATATAACAGCAAAAGTTCAGTAAATTAAGATTATGTGCTCGGCTAATTGTCTCTTGAATACATCGAAAGAGGTAATATTTTTGATATCAGAGGGTATCTTGTTAAAAAGGTTCGCTCTGGATGAGCGCAATGTGTGAGAAGACCTTATTATGATGTGAATTTTTAAATATTTATGTGATCTAAACTCACCAGAAGCAAGCGACGATAAAGATCCAGCAGTGCTGCCGCCGCCCTCGTACGCGTAGTTGCGCAAGTCATCAAAAGGCGGCGCGTTGGGATCGCTGTCCGCGCGTCTCTTGTGCTCCTCTATGAACATCCCCACGTTGGTCTCTCCTGGCAGAGGAACCCCGACGCCGGGGGCAACGACTCCCATTGGACCCACGCCGAGACCCACACCCATTAGCGGATCTGTTGACAAATATTAATTTTGTAACCGATTGTAGCGCAAGTCACCTCTTTACAAGATACAGAAAGATTTTTAAATCTATGAGTGACTTTTGATTCATCAGCTAATCTCAAAGTATGACCTTGTGACTGGTAACAACGTACAGACGAATCTAGTGGACGTAGGACGAGAAAATTTAGGCGAGTTTGTTCCTTGGAAAATCTCAAGTCGTAGGCGTAAGAAAGGACATCTCGAAACTCCCACGGGAACAGGAAATTTTACTAGAGGTACGGCCGCATTTTTGTACTTGTATAAAAGCTACACCTGCCCGAACGTTAACGTATGCGTACAAGGTTTCAAAACATAACGTCACCGTAAACATAAATTCAATAGACAAACAAACATTTTCTCAGAAACGTCAATAAAAAAAAAACGATTTCTTTAATGTTGTGGAAATAAATATAGCTATTGGTTGATTTATATTTATACTAGAGGCCGCCCGCGACTTCGTCCGCATGGAAACCCTAACAATCCCGCGGGAACTCTGGGATAAAAAGTAGCCTATGTGTTATTCTGGGTCTTCAGCTACCTACATACCAAATTTCATGGTAATCGGTTCAGTAGTTTTTGCGTGAAAGAGTAACAAACATCCATACATCCATACAAACTTTCGCCTTTATAATAGTAGTAGGATAGGATGTTGTATATATTTATATGTTGTATATAAGTACATAAGTACCATAAGTACCTAATACCTGTACATAGGTATACGTACCTATGTATATATTATCTACTAGCTTTTACCCGCAACTTTTACAAGCGCGAATTTAGATGATTAACTACCGCCACCTTCACCATATATTTATAATTAAATAGATACTCAAAGACTATGCTATACCCGCGAATTTAGCACCTACTACAAAAGAATAAAGATTTTTCTGAAATCGTATGGTAACTTTAGATTTTACCAGGATGAAGAGTACCTTGTGTCCTTCTCCAGATTCTTAATTAAATTTATAGGCAAAATTTCAAGTAGATTAGTTGAGTAGATAACGCGTGAAGAGATAACAAACAAATACACTTACTCTCGCATTTATATTATCAGTTGGCTTATTTGTGTCACAAAGATCACACTATGACACACACATGACAAAAAAGACAACTTAGTTCACTTACATGGCATTTTAGCAGGTGCATGATCAGGCAATGGTCCACCTATCGGTATCTGCAGTGGAGTGATGTCGAAGGCTGTCATGTCATCTTCTCCGCCTCCTTCGTCATCGTAATTGATAATGTTCTCCCGCACGTCATCGTCTGGTCCAGGGTACTTAATGTGCGCCTCACGACGTCGGTTGTATACCACGAACACGAGCACCAAGACTATATATACATAGATATAACATTTTAGAATCAAAGAATTGGTAAAATGAATTCAATAAAAAGAAATATTACTTGTAGGGATTCGCTTGTAGACGTTTCTTTCTATAGACGACTGCGAACTAAGATATTATCAAAATATCTCATTTGTAAGTTCAAACTTTTTCAAATCAAGTTAGCTAGATAGTAATTAGACTTGTAATAATTCATTACAAACAAAATAGACTATGAAATGTTTTCTGTAACGAAGTTTCTTATCGATAACACGTAAAATTTTATTTATAGTACTCACAACAACTTTGTTATGAAAGTTATTAACGACAAAATATTTATAAACTAAAAATTCAAAATTAATATTTTATTCAATTTCATATTTATTGAGTCCAAGAGCATTCTCTTAAGCAATCCAAAAAATATTCAGAATCGAATTTTCCATCTAAAACTGTTTAATGAGATGAATGTCGAAGTTTACTAATCCGACGTTCATTTTCAACTTGTTCTTATAAGTTTTGAAGTTTTAATCCTTTTCTGTGACAGCCGCAGGCGACAGGATCACATTTTCAATTATCGATAATTTGAGATAATTTCATAAGCAGACTGATTTATTTTTAGATTTTGCGCTGATTTGTCATCTTTTGCCATTTAAGTAAATCGGCTGATTAAATTTTTAAAATGATCATACAAATTATTTTGCAAAAAAAAGGAAACACAGTGAAATATTTGTTATTTGGTAAAAATGGAATATGTCATAATCCTAAAAACTAAGCATTAGTTCACAGAAAATATATAAATCTTTTACAGTTATTTATATATGTTTAGGTAGTTTGTAGTTTTTTGATAAATACTAATAACTTTGGATATAAATCAATTTTAATTTATTGAAATTTTAAAAAATGACGTGAAAAAGTATCTGCGGAGCCTCCGCAGAATAATAACTGTTAAAGCCGATCTAAGTATTTTGTCCATTTAAATTTCTTTGTGTTCATGAGTATGTTTTAATACTACATTATCGATCTTTTGAACTATGCTCCATATTTATCATAGCTAAATATTGGAAATGATAGAACTAAGACAGCCTTCCGTCATTTCAATTTCCGATAGATATTTAATAAAGGAAGGGACCGAAGGGCCGTTGATTTTGGAATATAGAACGCGGAATACTGCTGAATCAATTATTTTCATTCCGTTGACTCGTATTATTGGAATCTTGACGTAAATACGCAGCTTTGTTTGTGTATATTATGTGTGTATGAGTTATTTCGGGACACAGTAAGCCGTAATCACTGAGATAGCTTTTTGGTTATCATCTTGCTAATACCCATTAATGTACGAATAATAATTAAATTAAATACTCACTTTCAGCAGTAATATTATGTTAATAAGTTATAGAAATTGTAAGCTTACTTATTAGATAATGATTTATTATAAAACTCTTAAAATGAACTTTACTAATCTAAGTAATATGAAATTATGATAAAGAAATGAGAAACTTTGAATTCGTGGTTGGATGTTGATTGGCGACAATAGCATGCAAATAAATGGATGGTAGTGCTCACCTAAAAGCAAAAATAAACAGACAATGATAGCTATAATGAAATCTCTTGACGGCGTGATGATTCCGGATGCCAATAGTTCGAGCTCGCAGTCATGGCCGGTGTAGCCGAATGCGCATATGCAGTCGTATCGCCTGGCCGGCTCCCGGTCGATGCACGTGCCTCCATTCAAACACGGGTTCTCCAAGCACTCGTTCACATTGACGCAAGTGCCAGCAGCCCGCGTGGAACCTCCGGGACACCTACACATTGTGCGTTTTACCTCACCGTGGAGGACACATCCGTACGCACTGAGCCCCGTAAGCATGCACTACATATACAACTATCTAATACGACAGCTAAATACACATAATAATATGGATGGTGAAATGTGCGAACGTGAAAGTGCGATGGAATAGTAACGCTCTAGCGTTCAAAGACACGCGGAAAGCGTGGCTAGGCAAGTGCTCACTCATGATTATAAGAAGGCAGACGAGGATGGCGGCGAGCGCGCCCATGCTGAGCTTGAGCGTGCGGCCTTCTTGCACGAGTTCGCAGTTCTCGCCCCAGAACCCTTCGGGGCAGTGACAGCGATAGCCGGGCTCGCGGTTCACGCACGAGCCCCCGTTGCGGCACGGGAAGTAGAGACACTCGTTCTTGTCTACGCAACCTTTCTGGTCCGGCGTTAAAACCAAACCATCACCGCAACTAGACACCATTCCAATGCTTTAGTATATTAAGCGTTACATAATATTACTTATTCATTAGTACGTAAATATGTTAAACATATAGAGCAAATATAATATTAATGTAAGTTAATAAAGCATTTTAATAATAAGATAAATTTATTGTAATAAATAAATGATAACAAAATCTGCGAAACTCAGTGCGTTCCAAAAAAAAATACAAAATATACATAATGTTGAAATATTAACTTTCCAAGTCTCTCTCTCATCCTGGCGTATTTCCAGTTGCACTCCCAGCCATCTCACTCTACCGCATCTTTAATACATCATCTTTAACAGGCGTAACAAATTACCGAGTGATATCTGATTATATAAACCAAAATTGTATGACTGACAAAATGTAGATCAAATGTTGATCATAATATAAAAGTTGTGTCCAAATTAAAATCATTAAAAAAACAATTCTCGAACTATATCATTGTGACTATACAAAAATGAAATTGCCGAATTAAGGGTAGGAGATTTTGAGATTAAATATTACTTTTTCTTATAATAATGAAAAAAATATCATCAATCAATGATTTGAAGACCTTCAAAACGTACTTTACTATTAACAAGAAAAATACAAATTTTAAAACTTACGTGCAGGCAAATTCATTCCAGAGGTCAACGCAAACGAATGGATCAACGCAGTTTACATTGATGCAGGGGCTATTGGAGGGGCAGTTGCGATCTAGGTTCCTTGCCATGGTAGCCTGACCCCATTGGGTACCATTCATCGCTGGCGGTAACGGCAAATGTTTGCCCTCTAATCTAATATCATCGAGGCAACCTTTTTGGAAGTCTGCATAAACTTCAAAAGTTCTAACACCAGTATATTCAGCTTTTCCTCCTGCGTAAACGCCTTCCTGTTTGTCTACTAATAGCCACTGGTGTCCTTCGAAGGTGAAAGTCTCGTTATATCTTCTTCCCTCGCCACCATCGATTTCTAATGTGGCGGCACTACCATATCGACTGACACGTGCTATATGCCACTGACCATCGTCTACAGGAACTGAATGAAGCCATACATCCCTCTCTTCAGTTCGAAGGGAATTGAGATTATATCTGAAGTGTAATCGTGAGTCTTTTACTTCCAGAATACCATATTCACGATTATGTTGGTCGCTCACCCTAAATAATTCTCCGTGAGGTTCACGAGTACGGAATCGCAGTTGAATTTGAGTGCTAAATCTATCAGGCTCGAAACTTAGTGCAAATTTGACATAACTCTGAGGTCTGAAACTTGTTGGCGTAGTTGGCAAGTTACAAGAGGGTCCTGTCCAACCAGGCTGGCATTGGCACCTAGCTTCAGAAAAGCTTCCTACGCAAGTACCATGTTCCCAGCATCTTGATGTAGTATCTGCTTGATTGCAAATCTCTTCAGTTTGCGGGCATCCTGCAACGGAATTTCTCGACAGACCAGGGTGCGCCAAATCATATAATTTACTGTTGTGTATCAAATTACGTATACAACCATCAAAACCTTTTCCGATAGGCATATATTGCCAATGATAATGGGTTGGATCAAAATGTTCTATGTATAATCCACCAATTTGTAATGGGGCATTTACATTCAAGTATTCATTGAAAGGAGGTATTGTACCCGTAGCCTGACAAGTAGAATCATCAAATTCTGGAGGTGTTCCATCTTCCATTTCTTGGATATCGGCAGATTTGCAGTAATCGACGATCATTCTGACATTCTCAGTATCCCAAAAGATATCTATTCTATGCCATTCACCGTCATCCAGAGACTTCTTTGTTTTGACTCTTAGTTCTAAAGTTCCAGATCCAAAATCAATCAAAAGTCTTGGATTTCCTCTTTCTAATTCCACAGATATAAAATCTGATACCATTATTTCTTCAGGTTCTGGTGGTACTATAGGCCCATTATAGAGTAATACGCCTTCAGATTTACGTGTTATAAATTCAAAGCTTAAATGAGAATTGTCGCACATTTCTAAGGCAGGATACCAAGCCCAACCGGTGCCTCTAAAACTTCTAGATGTCTGTTGACATCTTGGTCCGGTATAACCTGGGGGGCACGAACATGTTAAATCGTATTTTCCTTCAATACATCGACCACCATTGTAACATGGAGAATTTCGGCAGGTCTCTGCTTGGGTGAAATTTCTTGCTCCACAAGTACATTCTGCGATTACATCGACTCTTACTCCAACAAGGGCAGTTTTATTTGCATTAACCATATACGGTAAATTGCTGATATCAAGAACATTAGTACAAGAACCTTCACACATTTGATTTTCATAAATACACTCATCAATGCCAACCATCGTTATATTTATACCAACGGACCTTTCAATTTCTTCTCGATGCATCAAAACTATACCGTTTAATCGAATAGGTTTATAATAATGTGCACCATGTGCTGAAAATCTTATATCTGTTACCGGTGGATGTTTCTTTCTAAGTTGAACACTGAATATGTCAATATTTTCTCGTTCGGTATTCAGCAAATCTGCTAATTTATCTTTAAATATATCCAACTTGCTTCTAGAAACACTTAGGGTCTTATAATTCCAGACCCTTACAAAATCTTCATCTGATATACCCGATATTCGTATTGATCCTGAGTTTATTATAGCCTCGTGAGATATTTCTTTGACATATACTGTAACATTGGCAGGAACATCTGTTTGAGTATGTTTTCGATCATATACTTTAAACTTTAGGTGGTATCTTCCTTCTCTTGTTTTATGTTTCATTTGAATCATACCTGTTTCTTCATTTAATGTGAAATTAGGGTGTTCTGTACTTTCCCAGAAGAATTTCTTATCGGGTAAATCCCAATCATCTAGATCATAAACATAAACTCGACCAATTTCTGTATCTGGAGCTTGACCTTGATAGTTATAAACAAGGATTTCTTTTGAACCTGGTTGCATTTTATTATCATTGACATCACCAATTACAACAGTTAAAGTACTTGTTCCGGTCATAGCTGGATTTCCGTGATCTTTTATAATAATTGGGATAAGATATTCTTTTTGCTGTTCTCTATCAAAAGATCGTAATGACGAAACAATTGCCATTCCGTCTCCATTAGCACCTTTTTGATCTTGTTCAACTTTAAATGATGCTCGAATAATATCATCTGCACCAGGATCTAATCGGAATTGGAATGGTGGGCCATTACTTTTCGATCTATCATCATCATCGGTGGCTAATATTTCTGCAACTTTCTTGGGAGTTATGTGCTCGGTAAGAACAGGTCTATAATCTTTTAGGAACGTTGGTGCGTTATCATTTATATCTTGCACAATTACGGTCAAGGTTGCGGTAGCTGTTCTTGGAGGAACACCATCATCAATTGCTAAGATTTTCACTTGATGTCTCGGAGTATCTTCTCTGTCTAATGACCTTTGTATACTAACTGTACCTTCTTGATTTATAGAAAATTGTCGTTTTCTATCCGATGATCTGTCAATAGCGTAGGATACTTTGCTTTTGCCGCCTTGATCCGGATCTGTTGCTTTAAATGTTTCCAAACTCTTACCAACTTCCGCATTTTCATAAACTGAGACTTCTATATTTGCTCTCTCAAATTGTGGTTTATTGTCATTTATATCTCTTAGTTTTACTACCACCCACGAATAAGCTACATGATATTTATCATTGTCATTATCTTCTCCTTTGTCATTAACCTGTATTCTAAACCTGAAGCCATTACTTTGTAACTGGTCTTCATAATCTAAGGGCTGCACTATTTTCAATGAACCCGTCCCGTCATTATTCCGTACCATAGTAAATTTATCAGCACCATAACCACTATTCTCAATAACTTTATATTGAAATTTATTTGTTTCATCTTCGTCGTGAACCGTCACAGTGAGTATTGGCATTTCAGGTAAATTAGTGCCATCTGTTTCATCGACTTCGGTGAACCATTCATCTTTCGTGAATTGCGGGGGCATATCATTTATATCTTTTACTCGTATCGATGCCGTCCCTGTTCCTTTTAACCCTCCACCATCTGAAGCTACTATTTGTATAGAATAATCTGGCGTTCTTTCGCGGTCCAAACAACATACAGCGGTTTTTATCACTCCCGTTTCGGGTTCTATTTCAAAAATGGGTGATCCAGTTTCTTCTTCGATAACATTTTTCTCAATAGAATACCAAAGCTTCGCGTTATTACTTTCCGCAGGGTCATCATAGTCAATGGCGGTCATTGTCATAACAACCATGCCAGCTGTGCCATTTTCTGTGACATTACCAAAGTAAACTCCTTGAGGGAAAATGGGCGCATTATCGTTAATGTCTTTAAGATTGACTTGAACATCTGCGTAGCCTACGAGACCTTCACCTCCTTCGTCCTGCGCAAATACAGTGAATCTCCACTGAGGTCGCCCATTCGGTTGATCCCGATCTAAGGGCTAAAAAAATTATACTTGTTAAAATTAAACAAAATAAAATATAATTCGTGTGTTTTGATAACTGACATGTAATTATTATTCAACGGACATACGAATTTTCTCGTTACAGAGATATCTGTGTTCAGGTTATGACACAAATGGAACGCAATAATGTGTGATTGCATCGTGAATGCAAAGCACGTGCCATCTTGTTGGTCGGTTATCTCTGCTGTCTAGTCCATGCCACCATTATATTTTAAACTTGAAATTGGTAGATTCCTAATGCTTGACCACTAGCGGTCGGACAGAAATTTTAATAGTTGTTTGTAGACTCAAAAAAATTAAAATATATTTGAAAACACAAAATTGCTGGAAAGTAGCTGGCCTACTTGTCTATTACATTCAGCAGAATTTCTTCAGTTGAAACATAATTAAAAAATTTTAATGACAAAGTGCAAAGTTTTGGCTGAAATATTACGGAAGTTTATCACTTACTTTGAGGACAAATATTTCTCCTGTAGTACGATTAATGTCGAACTTGCTGTTTGCTGGATTATCGGGATCAATACCCTGACCGGTGAGGAAATATACGATGTTTTGTTGTCTATCTTTGTCACCATCTGTGGCCGTCACCTGTTTTAAGTACAACATTATTTTAATTTTGAATCAAGTCATCATATACACAGACACAGCGATGAAGTGGTAATTGTTTTCGCGAGACTTTGGCTTAGAACCTACGTAATGTTCCTTGAATTATAAAAACATATATTAGGGAAATAATCTGTATTGTTAGTGGACTACATTCCTCTCAAATATATGATCGAACTGCATTACTGCATTTTGAACAGGCCTTACCTTGCACCGATTTAACTTGCATAAAAAATAAAAAGTATTATTAAAACTTATATATATATCGCTGAAATGGTTAAGTTAATAAATATTCATTTGACAATTTTAGCTATTAAACTTGACCTAACTTAAACAAATAGTAAAGTAGCGACCACCAAACTGACTTAGATAAACAATCACTATTTTATAGTAGCTTAGGGTGCTGAAGTTTCCAGAAGTTATGAACCCAGCAACACCCCGGATTGTTTGCACCGACCGACGACGGGCTCGGCCGGAAACTCGAAACTTTCCTCTTTTTAGGGATTCCCACAAAGAAAGCTCCAAAAGTTTTCAAGACACTATTTGGCGAGTTAAGGATATAAAAAACGACCTAAAAAGGGATGGAGTGTTAATTTATTTCAGAAGTAAAAAGTTTTATGGGAGAGAGTTGTGAAGGCAAAAATTGTTGTTTAAATTATTTCTTTCCTCATACTGTAATTATTATTTTTAGACTTTGAATTTTCACATTTTTAAAGAAAAATATAGTCATTTTTATGCAAGTGTGGTGCACAATTTGATAACTTTATTTCCTATAAGAGAATATAAGTTTTATAATATTATAACAATAGGATACGAGGTCGGTAGGAGAAATGAAGAGGGTCGACGTTTGCGTAATTACTCGGATCATTTGCGAATCTCACTCCAATTATAAAAAGCTTGTCACTACAAGCGACTAGGGACAAGGGCTATTCTCTGAAGGTGAATAGACATTTTTCATCATCGAAAATAAGCCGAGTTACTTTAATTTTGAACGGCTTTTGTTTGAAATTGCTTGAGAGGGAATTTTAAAAAAGCAACCAGTTTGACTCGGCAAAACTGTGATGAGGTTCGCGAGAAAGCAGTCTTTTTTAACCAGGATCTAAATAATTTTACTTTTAACACACATTTTGAAATGAACGGAAGCCATAAAGTTAAATTAGAGCTTCAAAGTTGGCCAGAACACTTTTATCTTTTGAGTGAATTTATGTGTATAGATGAATATTTTTTGAGCTTATTTGAATATTGAATATTTTCAAAGGAATATTATAAAATAAGTAACTCAAAAGAACAACTCACCTCGGATAAGGACTAAGCCAAATTTCGCAAAACAGTATTAGTATATAAATATTTTGATTTCTTACATAATCATATATTATAATAACAGTGTGAAAGCATTAATATTTTCAAAGATTATAAAAAAAATTACATGGTAAAACATTAAAAAAATACATTCTAAATCACTGTCAATGAAGTACATACGGAACAAGGAGAAAGAGTTGAAAATTTGTTGAAATTCTACTCAAAGCTCACTGCAAAAACGCACACAACTACATACTTACCGTAAACTTGTTGAATTTAAGCATTCACTACTTCTATCAAGCAGAGATCAGTCGGATATAAAGTGATAAAGCATAAATACAACTAGAAGTATACACTGCACATCCAGTTTTAGTTCGCAGAGTTAGTGTACTCTGAGATTGGGCAGGCATTTTTATAATCATATTATTCGATTTTGAGGACGGTTTTAAATCAAAGTATACATAGAAAAAATAAAATAAGTTGGAAGATAACACAACAAAATTGGGTTTTAAGTTTTAAAAATCAATTCAAAAATTTAAAATATTCTGAATCGCGACTCGCATAATCTCATAAATCTTAATATTCAGAATTTAAAAATAAATCTAAATTAACTTAAATCAAAACAAAATTAAAAAAAATAAAAAAAAAACCTGTATAAGGGAATGGGGGTAGGGGCCAGTTTCTTCCAGGGCTTGCGTGACGTAAGCGCTGCGGGTGAAGCGTGGCGGCAGGTCGTTGACATCCAGCACCCGGATCACCACTCTGGTGGCGTTCTCGTTACGGCCATCGGATGCCACCAGCGTTAACTCGTACTGCGACATCCACACTTTAGCACACTACATGCTCATGCGAACACTCTACACTACTTACACATCAGCTGCCTGCCATTAGTCCCTGTTGCGTCTTCGAAAGAGGACCTTGGGTACGCCTGTGACCAAGATCCTGAATTGGGCAAGTTGGGTTTTTACACGAAGCGAATACTGTCTTATCTCCGCAATCTTTACAGGGAAACCTGACGTATATTGGACCATTGTCATTATTTACTATCTAGTGGCTACAACATTATTTTTATAAAGAAAAGAATATTAGTGACATTTTCATTTTTATATAGATAATTTGATTCGTCATTTCCGATATTAATGTAATAATAAAATGATTTGCCAGTTTGTTTACAGCCAGTTATGTTCAGGAAAGTAAACTTCGTATGGGATAAATAAAGCCTAACAAAATATCGGTAAAATTTAATTATTCAAGTTAATTAAATATGGAATATTTGAAAAAAAATTAATAAAACTGCCAACCGAAAGGCCCCTGAAGTGGTTTGAGTAGAACCGGCCGAAGTTCAGTGGGTCGCGTAATATCGCGCCCGCTATGATAATGCTCTTTAAACAACGTCCTGGTGATTTTAATATTTATTTACTCCCCACCATCTAGATCGAAGTGTTTTTTTAACACAGGCTAAAGCTCGACTGAATTGATTCGATTTTTACAGCGATAACGACGAGAACTTTGGCAGATGAGTCAGATTTGTACTTTTCAATTATCGCTTGAAACCCGAAAAGTTTTCGCTACAGGAATTAAGGTCTTTATTGCGATTAATTCCGCGATTTTCGGGACCGTGTTTGCTGACGATTTTATTAACGTAGCAGAGAATGGTGTTTTAACAAAATGTAATAAAAAGAGTTGCAACCAATAAAATATATCATTCCGTATCAAGTGATTTATACGGCGCACCAGTAACATCCGTTAAAACGCGTTGCTATGAAATCGGCGAAAATTATCTGAGTGGAATCACGCTTTTGGTTCAACGTAACAATGTCGGCATTCGGATGCTTCGTGTTCATACATTTAATATTAAACATTTAAATATATTTTGTGCGCTTAATAAGATATTGTGTCATCGTTGTAAAGATGTCGTGCTTTAAATTGTAAATTACTACTTATTGTATAATACATTTCTATGCTGACGTTGACATTCAAGCAAGTGTATATTCTTATTTAGTAACACTTATATAATTTCCAATCGAAAACATTAAGCTTAAATATTGGAGTTGTTTTTAATATTATTTCATTTCAAACGTATTAGCTTCACGACACCGTGACTGTAGTTAGCTTGACCTACAAAAAAGCAATAAATAAAAAAAAAAAATAACAAAGTATTGTCGCCGACCTCATTCTGGAACCGTAGGGCGCAATAAATAAGTTGAAAGCCAACGACACAACAAAACAACAAGACGAACACTAGCAACCAAACAATACTACAACGAAACAAAACTGTGTTACAAACGAATACTCATGCCATGCAAATGAGACGAGACCTAAAAGAAATATCGAAATCGAATCGTGACTGGGCGGAGTCGGACCTGTAAGACGCGTTTGGGCAGATTCCTGTCGTCTTCTTCTGTGATCTGCGTGCGGTACGTGGGTCTCTCGAACACTGGCGGGTTGTCGTTCACATCCTTCACGTGAATTACGACGGTGGTGTAGTTCTCCTTCAGGTTATCGGACGCGGCTAACTTCAACTCGTACTGTTCAACGTACAAAATTTTAAATTGTGAATTTTCTAACTTAGAAGAAAATAATTATATTTTGTCTTTCGGTAATTTAGTTTAATGAAATAACATCTTATTATTTTTCATATCATCAAAATGGCGTTAGTATGAAAAAATCAGTAATGAAAATTATATTCTTACAAGGTAAAAAAACTAATTTTACTTTCCTAACTATATCAGAGAGTAATTTAAAAGAAAAAGTTTAGTGAAAAGAGTCGGTCGTAATTAACTTTATATTAATATAAAGGATAACAGGACGAAATGAGTGCTTCGAAGTGTGGCAAATCTACGGTTTGTAGACCTAATGCTTGAAAGCAAAAATAACGGAGATTTTTTTCTTGATGGTTGAAATTGGACAACTAAAGTTACAAACAAAAACTTTACCAAAAGAGAAAGTATTCAAGAATTTGATTGGAGGTAGGAAAGTATAATTCTTTAATATTTCTTTTTGTTTTTAATTCCTTTTTTGGAAATCCAATTTACCTGTCGGAAAACTTTTTTATGGGTCTCAAGGTAGATACATATAAGTGTATAAATGATTGCTAACTTCCTGAGTTGCTTTACAAAATAGAGCCGGAGATGCGAGCGAGATATTGGCGTCATCTGTCAGTGTCGCTCAGTAATTTCCTCAGTGGGGCGAGAAATGTCAGTTTCAAAGTCGTCACACGCACATGTATGTAGCCACTTCTATAGTTAAGAAACTAATGTAGCTTAATTAATGATTTACGCGTCTTTGTTAATTCAGTAAATTGCGAACATTTCTAATTACAAAATGTTCTAAACGTTTTAAGTTTAGTTGGACAGCTATTATTAAAAAGGTTTTTTTGTTAATAAATAATTTGAGTGCTATTATTTAGGCCAGTAAGAAATTAGTAGCCTATTCAGATTGTGAAATCTGGCTTCTGGTAAAAGCTGCATTCATAAGCTTGGTATAATAGTTGCTGTATAAAATCCCCTCCTTTATGAACGCCAAAAAGTATCATGACAATACACAGCTTACGGCCGGTAGTGGCCAACTAGTGGATTTGCTTTTCCTATTCTAAAGGTACTCGTATTAGATTTTCAGTTTCGGAAATATGCGACAAGGAAAGTACAGTTTACAGTAGTGTAATATTTTTCTAACATGTGGCAAGATCTGTGTCTGTCTGCCCAGATACGGGGAGAGAAACAGTTATGTGGAACTCGAACCCATCAAAACCACACGGTGATAAGTTCAACCAATATAGAATATACAGCAGTATTATCTGTGATATCAGCCACGACTGTTCGCTTAAACGGGTATTAAAGATTAAATTATTTATCTCGCAGAAAGTTTGAAGTTTTCCAAGGCGGTAACAAAGAGCTATCGCCTGAACAGTGGCTCCGCACCGACACAATGTTTTTAATTGAAACTCGGAAAGAGGCGAAGAAATAATACTGTTTTAACGCCGTACATTTTAAAGGGAAATTATTTTGCAAAGGTGATTAATCCTCCTTTAACCCGGCTCACCCCTAATTAGCACAACTAACGTGCAGAGAATAGCTACATCGAGTTGTAATTTTATCGTCCTAAAACATTATTAGAAAAGACCTTATATAAAGTAAAGTGGGGTGGTCTATGTTTTGAAAACAAATACTGTCAATTCAATCAAATTTATAGTTACAGTTGCTGTTACGCAAGCGGTCTTTGAAAATGTTATATAAAATCGTAAATAAAGAATGTAAATAAACACTTAACACAAACGTGCGGAAAAATTAAATGTTAGTTTTTGTATTCCCTACAGGTTGTTGTGGTAAAATATAAACGTACAAATATGATGTAATAAAAAAGACAGGCTACTTATGTAATATATGCTAACTAGAATTAATATTTCTCGCTTTTTTCGCGACGTTTCAACCATACATATATAATCATGCAACGCGAAAGTTTCAAAGTACCTATTAGGACAGGTAATATTTATCTTTCTATGATTTTAATAGTTTATAGTAAGTAGACGTTAAATTGCGTTCATCGGGTCGTCAGGCTGTCGGGGCGAGTTGTTTAGTTTGAATTTAGCCGACGCGACGTAATTATCGATGACTGCCACTCACGCTCAAGTTGGCTTTTTGTTTCATAACTCACAGTCAGTGCTTGTTACCGCAGATAACGATGAAAACGGGAGCAATTTCTAGAGTGCCTGCTTAATATCGAAATTTCACAAAAAAAGGCTCAGTTTCATTTTGTTAAGTAAAAAATTTGCGAATATTTATTGCGCTTTTTAAAATATGGACCTGAAATAAGATTATTATAAAGGCACACAATTATTATTTTGTGAATATAAAAAAATATGGAAAAGTGAAAATTTTTGTTTCTTTACCGATTTGTTCTGAATACTATTCTGGTGGTATTCTTAAATACATTGCAATTCGATCGATCAGAAAACGTTTGTATTTTTCTCATCAATATATTTAAAAATAAAAATTACAAAGAATATAATGCTAGGTAGTCAAATAAAACCTTAATTGTAATAAAATATTATTACTAGGTGAGTTTGTGCATGATGTTAATTGGCATGTATAACAAGCTCGCTCGCTTTGTTTAACAAAATGTTTTATTGGATTGGATTTAAATGTTGTTGGTGACATTTAAATATACAAATTATTATTTCTATCCTTGAACATATTTCCAAAAAAAATACATCAATCTTCGAAATGAGTGTTAGTAGCACAGGTTCGCACTATAATGTAGTAAATATCAGAAACTTATCCCTTCCAAGTTCCATTAGCGCTTTCAAACTCACATTACAGTAATGCCATATGAAAAAATACAACAAAACTTCGCTACCTACTTCAGATTTCAGTCGAATACTCTCGGATTTCGATTTATTTTACATCCATTCCAATCCGTCCAACTTGGATTGCTCTTATTTATATTATTGAATGTCATTTAATACATTTATAAATTAAGTAATCTCCACTAAAGACACGATGTTTATGAAAAGTCAGAGGTTAGTAAAAAGGTAAAAAAAACCCTGACCTTATTGGTTTTTTACCCACTATTTCTGTGCAAAATTACGAATATTTCACAATTCAAATAAATAATGAATATCTGAAATATTCAAATTTCATAAGTAACTAAAAGTCAACTTTTGTTTATAGAAAGTTACATAACAGAATGTAAAGATAATATTAGTCAGCAAATAGAGAAGAAAACATACCCGTTTCCTAGTTTCGTAGTCGAGTGCACCCGCCACGTAGATCGCGCCCGTCATGTTCTTGACGGCGAAGGCGCCACCTATGTTCCCGCTCGTGATCTCGTATCGAATACGCGATGCTGTGAACAAAATAGTATGATTATATTTGATTATTATCGTAACGCATTTGAAAATAGAATGAAATTTGCACACTCCCTGAAAATTACTCGTATCTCTAATTACCTATATTCGATCTCGGTTTTGGTCGTTTTATGCATGTTCTATTTCCAATAAATTATCGTTTATATTTTATTATAATAATGCAGGTTTTTCGCCAATCCCACGGATACTATAGTTTCCATCTGGAGATGGACATAGGGTACCCCCTATGTCCATTTCCAGACTCTTAATTATATTAAGTTACAAGAAAATTTAAGATTGGTTCGGTATAGGTATAACGTTTGAAGAGGTAAAAAATTAACAAACAAACTTATTTTCGCATTTTTTTATATTTGTCGGGATTTGTGGTTTCAGTGTAGTTGGGAATATGTTGGTAAAGAATAACAAACTGATACAAAAAAGCGAAAAAAAATTCAATCTCAGTTTTACTATTTGCCTTATTTTTAAAATACATATATAAAGGTGGTTATATTTATAGCAACCGTCGAATAGCCAGTAAAAAAGACATGTGTGACGTTGCGTGAACAACTCAATAAAAGAGAATATAGGTGCGTAAAAGTTTTCAATAAAGTGAAAAACTTCGCGCCTCGTTTCACAGCGACAGCATGAAATATCACACCCTCACTTTTCAGCCACAACCGCTTTGGTAAAGTACGTGGGTGTCACAGTGATATAATATTTCTGCGGTTTTACGGAAACTAAAAGATAAGTACATTAGTGCGGCTTTTGTAAAAAAAAATGGGTCACACTTCTCAACACTGTTGTTGTACTTGTGCGAGTTGCATGTATCCTGAAACCTCCTTTGATTTCCATAAGGCCGAAAAGATGCCAAACATACTCTCTATTCAAAAGTAATAAAAGAAAAGTGTATTATAAATTTAAACAGCTTTAAACATGGCTTCATTATAATTTACATTTATATTATTTTATGGAAAATTATATATATATAATTCTAATTAAAGTAATCGGCGTGCGCCAGAACGGAAACTTTTGCATTTACTTCACATCTTTTATAAAATAATAATTAAATAATTATATGGTTTCCGGGTACAAGTATATTCTTAGTTTATGTCCCTTAAATAGTAATTGGATTTCTATTAGTAATAGCGGGCGGGGTTTGTAGATAAGAGCCGCAAGTTACGGACCGGCCGGCGATGATTGTCAGAAGATTGCTTTCATTTTGAGCCTGAGCCGAGCATGGGAGCGTGTTTTTGTACTTAAGTTTGTTCGGGGACCCATGCGTATTACGTCATTACTAAGTAAAGGCAACGTTTTATATAGAAGTAATGTCAGTCATTGGGCGGACCTCTGCGGTTATATGGGTTGCTCCTGGGAGTAATCCTTCACGGAAAATTACTTTTTTTCCTGGATCTGTGTCACAGCTAGTCACTGTTTATTTCTAAGGTTACAAATTACAGAAAGATTCATTTGGGATGCGATTTAGGTTAAATACATGTAGTTGAACACAGTCATGTTGTCAATTTATGAAATGAATCTTCCACTTATTGATTCTGGATGCGAAGATGAATTAAATTATGAAAAATACGTCACAACGTTACGAAATAAAGTGAAAATAAATGTTTTGTTGACTTAAGTTAATTTGATTATAAAGAGTTTGTTTGTAAAGAAGGAATACATACAAATACCAACAAAATTAAACAGCGGCGTGATGATAATGTATCGCTTTGGGTAAATTAACAATATTCGAAGTTGTGTAAATACATTGTTTTACTTAAATAAATTTACGTGAGTTATATTTGGGTCAGGCCGCGAAAATTGTCAATTGTATCACAAAAGTAACACAAGACATTTTGAGTTACCATAACACAAATGTAACCCAAAAGCAACGAACATTTTGGGTAAAGTTCGTTTCAGATTGGTGACTAAAATAACCTTAACGATTATAAGTAAGTAACTGTAGTAAAAATGAAGTAGGTAATGAAAAAGTAAATAAATAAATATATACGCGACAAATTACACAGATTGAGTTAGCCTCGAAGTAAGTTCGAGACTTTTGTTACGAGATACTAACTCTCTCAATGATAGTAAGGCTCTCAAATAACGCAATACCTACAACCAAAACAATGACTTATATTTTTTCTGTTTGCCTATTTATCTGGCTGGAAGAAGCACGACGAAGAGGAATCAAACATCAATAATTATTATTTCGACGGGAGATGGTAGGTAGCACCATTTAAACTAAACGACTTTCAATTCACAGAATGTGAATGCGGCTTTACAAATCTATTGTGTTACGCAACACGTAAATTTGTGTTACAATAACACAGAAGTAATACAAGCGTAACACATATGTCATACAAAAGCAACACAAAAGTAAAATATTTAAAATATTTTTTGGTTATAACTTGGTTATTTATTACAATTAGACGCTTATGAGCGATTCCACGCACACTTTAAAACACTTTGCATAGAAATTCGGTACAAAAATAAACAAATCTCTGTTACTTACCTTCAAAATCACAATTTTAAATTTTTTATTCAATCAGAGCAAATTATGTAACGGACTTTCAAAATGCCTCCTGTGACAAAACAACATTGTCTGCCTTTTTTACATTTATATGTCGGTAACAGTGATGCCATATTAATACTTTGTTTTGCTATTTGGTAGTTTTAATCAAAACAATGGGTATAAATTCGACACACAAAAAAAAATGTAACACAAAAGTAAAACGCTTTTTTAATTTTAAACTGTCGTCAAACAAGTTATATCTGGAATTTTTGCACCGGTATTACAGTAACAGTAGGGGCTATCATATTATTCTTCGATGGTAAACATATATTTAAGGTATACTTTACAATTTATGGAGTATATCTTCATAATGGTAGTTCGACAAAAAGCGACCAAAAGTCACACAAAAAAATTGACAATTTCGGCGGCCTTACCCATTTACAATAGCATTAACCGATTGCATACCAACAAAATAAATAATAAATAAATAAATAAATATATACGGGACAAATTACACTGATTGAGTTAGCCTCGAAGTAAGTTCGAGACTTGTGTTACGAGATACTAACTCAACGATACTATATTTTATAATAAATACTTATATAGATAAACATCCAAGACCCAGGCCAATCGGAGAAAGTTCGTTTCTCATCATGCCCTGGCCGGGATTCGAACCCGGGACCCCTGGTGCACTACCGCTGCGCCACAGAGGCCGTCAATTAAAACTTTTCACCCTGTTCATACATACATACCCTGCTCAAGCGCATTATAATCCCTTCCCTACTATTATTGGGAAAGTGAGTTTGTATGTTCGTTGTTTTTTTACCGCTTCACGTCGTTAATCTGTACTGAGAAGGATAAAAAGTGTCTTTGAGCATGGAAAAAGGATTGTTTTCGTGGAATTTCCTATAAAAGTTTAAAAGTTTCTTCTTAATAAAACTCATGAGCCTACGTATTGGTCACCTAACGGACCCTCATGTGCACAGACGATATTTTGGCAACCGCACAATAAAAGAGAAATTTATTTAATATCAACTAACCAAAGCAAACAGCGTGAAATAGAGTGTAGAGATAAAACAGCGTAGGGTTGCTACTAATCCCGTCTTTCTTACGCTTAATTCGTACCAACATAATGAGAAAGTCATATCAGAACGCAACACAAGCCATAATGAGCGAAATAATGTTAATATAAATAAGTGTGTGTACGTTTCTTTGTGCTTTATGAGTGTGCGATGAATGCGCGCCGCGATTTCTACCATTCTGTTTATTCTGTTACTTAGTACAGTATGTGCCGTTAAAAATAATTAAATTTAATTTAAGGCACCGAAAAAACCATGAATAAATTATTAAAATTAATATAATATAAACTTTTTATTTTTTATTTACCAATTCATATTCAGATAAACAGATAGTTATTTTTGTTTAATTTTATAAAAAAATATAATATTAAATCAAAAGATCATGTAAATAGTTCACCCAATGACTCTATTGTTGGTTAAAACCAATAACTAAATAAGAAATTCTCGTGGCTACTGCACACTTAACTATGCAAAACCATTATGAAATCAACGGTTTGGTACGGCATATTGTATTTGAGTTGTCGAAATCAAACAGTTTGCGTAGGGATCAATCCTCCCCTAAGGCTTTATCATAGCGGTATATAGAACATTTTATGATCAATTACAATGACTTACCTTATTGGTTTGAAATTAAAAATTTACAAATATTGTTTCACAGTATATAGTACATTATATTACTCGTAGCAACATTCATTATTAAATATTGACGGTGACTATTTCTATTTCTAAAATTGTATTCAATACGTAGGTGCAAAACAAGATTTCTCGTTACCATGGAAATTTCTATAAATTATATATTCAGCGGTTTTGGCTCTGCGTAAACATCTGATTAATCATTCAATAAGTCAGTATTAAATAATTTTCTATCTCGTCCCACATTTAAAATGACCGCACTATCAGAGTTTGAAATAAAGATAATAATTTTATCACATTACGTTTATTATAATATTAGCTTGGGATCAACTACATGAATTTCCTACCATAGAAACTTGAGTAATACGATAACACTATCCCGTCTACATGGTCGATACATAATAAATACAATGGTAAAATAAAATAAAACAAAAACGGTAATTTAAGTACATAAGTACAGTATTTTTAAATGACCTTATTTTTCCGAACTAGAAACAAATAATACACATTACCCACACCGAGCGCAGCATCGGAACAAATGAGCGTTGTTTGTCTTTACCGTGAAAAATGTCTTCCGTAAATATTCAATTGTCGATGTCTGGTTATGAGAAGTGGCGAAAAGGCAAATAAAAATTATCTAAATAAAAGTTGTTACAATTTTCAAAACTGATGAATTCTCAAACGTTATCGTAAAGTTCTTTGGACTTTTTTTGTAATATTATTCGAAAATGAAAACATAATTTGTGTATAACTGATGGAAGTTCTGCCCTTATTATCTTGCTCATTGGAATGTTTAAACCACTTGATTACGTCCTAATTTTGATTGCGATAAAAATAAACTTCTGTTCATTTTTAAATTCACAACTTTCAAGAATTATATCTCGATAAAATTATTATAAACGAAGTTTTGAGAAGCTTGCTGCGTTCGCCCTTAGACAAAATGTGGGCGGCCATTCCCTAGCCCAATGAATTGAAAACAGTAATTTGTGCAATACATAGGTAATCCCTCTATAATCCTTTTTGAGAAGATAATCATGGGTTTAACTGTACGTTTTATGGTGTAGGTACCTAATCGACGTTACACGCCGGTAATGAACGCGTACCGTATTCTCAGATTAATTGGCCTATAAAGAAGAGCATCCCTTTTGTTAGCGACACATTAAATTTAACATAGCGCACACTCAATAAACATTGTCATATTGTAGCACACTCATTAAGTATTGTATTGTATAGAACAAAAGAAGCGAGATCAAACAATACCCCCACCACGACGGTCAATTGCATTAGATAGTACACTAGAAAGCGAATGAGCACTTTAGAGGCATATTTTAGATATTGTTATTATTATTTATGAAACCTTATTGATAAACGATAACGCAGACCGTCATAGATAAGTGATAACGCTATTTTTATAAAAGTCAAGGCCACAAGGTCAATAATTGGATTATGTTTTTTGATGTCAACAAATGTAAGTAAATTTCTCGAAAAGTATATTGTTTATAGAAACGAGAGTATTGTAATAAGAAAGTATGATATGTGTATTTTTGTATAACTTAGAATTTATTAGAATCTTATATTGTATATTCGAGAAATATTTAAAAGTTGACAAGAAATTTTGATGAAAGCATAGGTTGAAGACAAACCTTTGTTAAAATCTCTTTGGAAAAGAAATTGTCATATTTGTAAATTATTTTATATGATGAGAATTTTTGTTACTTTATTTGGAAAATGGAAATTGTTATGTTTTTATCATGTGAAATTGAGAAAAGTAAATAAATATCACCTAAGCGAAGCTATGCACAACACCAGAAATCGTCACGAAATTTGAGGTTCGCGTTAAGGTATTACTCCGACTTACAATAGTAAAATCGGCGGCAGAGGGCATCGTAGTGCAATTGTTCCAGTTTAAAGTGAAAAATCAAGAAAAAGAAGACCTCAAGAAAGAAAAAGTCCTCAAGGAAGAAAAAGTCTTCAAGAAAGAAAAAGTCTTCAAGAAATTAAGTCGGAATAATACCTCTTAGTGTAATAGTTTAATAGTGTTAGGAAATTAGTATAAGGTGTTGTGCGTGGTTAGTGGACGGACAAATTGTGTGTATTGTTTTCGTTTTTTAATTCTTCAATTAGTTTAGTGGTTTCCAATAAGACTTGAACATAGTGAGTAGGTATTCCAATTAGTGATAGTGCTATTGGATTTCAGTGACTGAACCCTTAAACCGTGAGTAATTCAGACTTTATTAAGTGACATAGACTTTGGTTAGAGAGAGAGACTCAATATTTAGTGATCATATAGTGAATAGACACTCAGTGAGTAAGGTCAATGACCCCACGTATAGTAGTTTTATTAACAATCAAGTGAAATCAGACATAGGCTTTTGGAAGAGGTTGATGACCCCATTTCTACACAACCTACCATCCGAGGATTCTTTGTTGGCCTCACTGCCGCGTCCGCAGCCGTTGACGTCATATACCAGCGGGGGGGGGCGGACTTCTACTGGAGCGGAATTCGGGACTCCCTATAAGTGAAGGGGAGGCTAGGGGAGGCAGGTACCTAGTCAAGGTTATACTGTCACCTCGACCCGCAACAAAGGCGTGGTCCTTCGAGCCGGATCTTCAATATCTTTCAAAATGCCAGTAACGAGAAGCCAGAAAGGCAAAATGGAACCATTACGTCCACCTACTACAACAAGTGAGGAAACAGGCACAACACATAGAACTCCTACAAGTCGAGGTACTACAAGTGGAACTGAGGACTCCACAAACACAAGCATGCAAACTGGAACGCGAGAACAAGCACTACCGGGAAGCACGATGACATTAGTTCCAATGGAACCGAGAGATAGCGAGCCTACGCAGACAACGCGCTCCCCATCTAGGAGCAAGAGAGCAGGAACAAGCAAGTCAGTGAAAACAAGAAGGAAACTTCAATTGGAAAAAGAAATTGCGGAACTCAAATTGGAACAAATAAAAGCAGAAACCGCGAAAAGGGAAGCAGAGGCGAAACTTCTTGAGGAAGAATCTGATTCCGACCTAGAGGAACCAGAGGACAGGGCGGATCGTGTACGAAGTTGGATGGCTGGCACACAAGACAACGCGTCATGTATGGAAGTTCCATTCAACAGAAATGAGGATCTACCAATGAACAACCTCGCTTCAGCTATAGCAGCGGCATTCGAAAAAGCTACTTCGAAACACAAACCGTTGCCACCGAAGTACATGTTTGAGTTACCAACATTTAATGGAGATAGTGCAGAATGGCTAGCTTTCCTAACAGTATACACCGAAACATCTACCATGTTTTCGGCAGTTCAGAATATGGCTCGACTAAGAAAAAGCATCGTGGGACAAGCAAGAGAAGCAGTGAAAAATATATTATATTCGGATTCTCAACCCAATGACGTCATGGAAGCATTAAGGAGAAGATTCGGTAGAGCGGACTTATTAGTCACAGCCGAATTAGACAAATTAAGGGCGCTTCCTCGTGTTAGTGAAAATGTACAAGAACTTAGTGCATTCTCATGTAAAGTCAACAACAGTGTGACAAGTATCAAAGGGTTAAAGAAAAGCAAGTACCTACACTCACCGGAAATAGTGAAACAAATCACGGAAAAATTACCAGCGTTTATTCAATTTAGATGGTGTGATTATATCGCACAATACGACGAAGATGAACCTGATCTCGAAATATTAGCCAACTTCCTGAACAAAGAAGCCGATAGAAGTGTTGTGCTGCTATCAAACGAAAAGAAGAAAGTGATACAACTAAAGAGGCAGTCAGCACACGTAGCAGTTGAACAACCCATGAGAAGGGGAATTCAATGTATTCAATGTAAAGGAGATCACTATTTTTCGGAATGCAAAGAATTGAAAAACGCAAGTATCGACGAAAGGTGGGAAATGGTAAAAAAGTTAAAAGTTTGCTTCAATTGCCTAAGAGGACGACATCGAAAAGATGATTGCAGGTCTAGACCCTGCCGACAATGTAAGAGATTACACCATGCGCTTCTTCATAAGGAATATAAGAAAGAAAACAGTACATATGAAAAGAAGAAAGAAGAAGCTGGTGTTACTGGAACTGTCAACACTTTGAAAACACCACAAGCGCTATTGAAAATAATGCCCGTACTGCTATACGGGCCAACGAAATCTGTGAAAGTATTAGCACTTCTGGATGAAGGTTCGACAGTCACATTGCTGGACGAAGCTACAGCAAAAGAAATAGGAGCAACAGGACCGAAAGAAATCCTTGCTCTAGAAACAGTTGGTGGAAATACGATAAGAAACACGGATTCTGAAAGAATCAATTTGAAGATTAAAGGCGTCCACCAACGGAAGAAAATGAACATAAATAACGTGAGAACAATTAAAGAAATCCAGTTGTCACCGCAAACAGTGGATAGGGCGAGATTGGAAGCCTGTCCACACCTGAAGCCTCTTATCGACAAAATATGTTACGAAGACATGCCTCCGAAAATGTTAATAGGTCAGGACAATTGGGAACTGATCGTATCGAGACACACTAGGAAACGCAAGAAGGACGAACCCGTTGCTTCATTCACGAAGCTGGGATGGGTATTACATGGTTGCGATGGTGGGATAGCGAAACAAGTACAGTTTATGAGATGTGCGCATCTGAAAAGTCAAGACGACAATTTGGATGCCATAATTAAAGAACACTTCGCAATAGAAGCACTAGGTGTCACTGAAAGGAAGCCATCGTCTGACATTGAAGAGAGAGCAACAAAGAAATTGGAAGAAGTCGTGCGAAAAGTTGCTGTCGATAAATACGAAGCGGGATTAATCTGGGAAGCGGAAGACGAAACTCTTCCAGACAATCGATCAACTGCGGAAAGCAGAATGAGAAACTTGGAGAAAAAGTTGGATAAAGATCCTGAACTGAAAGCCGACTATGAGAAACAGATGCAACATTTGTTGGATTCAGACTACGCAGAAGAAGCTCCGAAACATAGTACATCCACGAGATTGTGGTACTTACCGCACTTCGCCGTCACTCACCCAACGAAAAAGAAAAGAAGAATAGTGTTCGATGCAGCAGCAAGATCCAATGGGAAGTGTCTGAACGACGCGCTCTTATCTGGACCGGATCTGCTACAATCGTTATGGGGTGTGTTAATACGCTTTCGTCAAGGTCCTATAGCAGTCGTAGCTGACATTAAAGAGATGTTCCTGCAAATCCTCATGAGAGAAGACGACAGAGATAGTTTGCGATTCTTATGGAGAGGAGGCGACAGGACAGGACCAATGAAGGAGTATCGTCTTAAAACTGTGATATTCGGAGCGGCCTCATCACCCAGTACAGCAATATTTGTGAAAAACAAAAACGCGAAAGACAACGGACAAGGGCACCAGGAGGCCATCAAAGCGATAGAAAAGAATCATTACATGGACGATTATCTACAAAGTTTTTGGGAAGAAGAACATGCGGTAGAAGTCGCCACGACAGTCGACGAAATACATAAGAAAGCAAGTTTCCATTTAAGAGGATGGGCATCCAACCGTCCTAATGTATTGAAAAGGATCAACGGAGACAATAGCTTGGAAAAGGAATTAGAACTTGGTCAGCAAGAAGAGAAAACGCTCGGAATGAAATGGAAAGTGCAAGAAGACTGCTTTTCATTTCGAGTAGCAATGAGAGACGTACCAAGGGAAATTTTACGAGGAGAAAAGACCCCTACGAAAAGACAAGTGGTCAGCGCAATCATGTCAACATTTGATCCCTTGGGATTAATAGCTCCAGTTCTTATTCAAGGTAAGAAACTAATGCAGAATATCTGGAGAAGCGGAGTTGGATGGGACACCGAAATTTTGGCATCAGAGGAAGACGAATGGCGTAAATACTTACAACATATGAAGACAATAGAAGAGCTCACAATACCACGATGCATCTCTCCTCACCACACCGAGGGAGAGCTACACGTCTTCACGGATGCAAGCGAAACGTCCTATGCAGCCTCAGCATATTGGAAAACGATAGAAGAAGATGCGAAAACCTCGTTGATCGCAGCAAAGAACAGGGTAACTCCTCTAAAACCAATGTCCGTTCCAAGACTGGAACTTCAAGCAGCATTGTTAGGTTGCAGACTAGCGCGCGCAATAGAAAAAGAAATGGATCTGACAGTAGTAAAAAAGACTTTTTGGACAGACTCAACGACGGTTCTTTCATGGATCAAATCAGACCCGAGGACATTTAAGACGTTCGTGGCACATCGCTTGGCCGAAATCGAAGAACTTTCAAAACCACAAGATTGGAGATGGGTACCGACAAACCAAAACCCGGCTGACGATGCAACCAGGGATGTGCCCGAAAACTTCAACGAAAGACACAGATGGTTTGAAGGGCCTGAATTCTTAAAACAATCTGAGGAACATTGGCCGAAGCCGAAAGAAATCAAGAGAGAACCGCACGAAGAGGACAAGAAGATTGAAAAAGTAGCAACAACGAGACAGAAAGAGTTTTCTACGCCAGATCCGAAAAGATTTTCAAGTTGGAATAGACTCCTAAGGTCCACGGCAAGAGTGGTTCAATTCGTCGAAATATTAAGAAATAATAAGCAAGAAAAAGAGAAAGTCAATGCGACTAAGAAAGATGAACCATGGAGGAAGAACAGGAAAAGGAAGAAGACTCCAATTGTTCTAAAAAAGATTTCAAAAGAGCAACAAAAACTCTTTATTCCGTTGGAAACGCATCAATTAGCGAAAGCAGAGGAACTATTGATGCGACGAAGTCAAGAAGAAAGTTTCAAAGCCGAAATAGCTACGTTGAGAAAAGGTCAACATTTAACGAAAAGTCAAAAGCTGCATAATTTAGATATAGTCGAAATCGACGGAATACTTCGATTGAAAGGAAGAATTAACGCCGTCGAAGGAACACAACAAGAGAAGAACCCGATAGTATTAGACAAACGTGATTGGATAACACGACTGCTTATCCAACATTACCACAATGTGTTCCATCACGGAAACCACGCTACTGTCATCAACGAACTGAGACAAAGATACTGGATCGTGGGAATAAGAGCAGCAGTACGATCAATCGCGCACCTCTGTCAATGGTGCAAAGTAAGAAAGTCCATGCCGACGACGATACCGATGGGAGATCTGCCTCCAGAAAGACTGTCTCACAACAGTCACCCGTTCACTTGCACAGCTGTAGATTACTTCGGACCGATGACCATTACCATTGGGAGAAGACATGAAAAACGATGGGGCGCACTGTTCACCTGTCTCACAACCAGAGCAGTGCACGTAGAGTTGGCTACATCGCTGTCAACCGACTCCATGATCATGGCCCTGAGAAGATTCGCCGCGAGAAGAGGTATGCCAAAAGTAATCTATAGTGACAATGGTACTAATTTTGTGGGTGCCAACAGAGAGCTGAAGGAAGCTGTAGAAGCATTGAAGAAAGAAGAGGTGGAGGCAGCCGCGGACAACATTGGCGTCAGGTGGAAATTCATACCGCCTGGTGCTCCGAACATGGGAGGAGCGTGGGAGAGACTGGTACGGTCCGTTAAGACTTCACTGACGGCCGTGCTCAAAGAGAAAAATCCTTCAGAAGAGACGCTACACACTCTTCTGCTTGAGGTCGAGCACATTATCAACTCTCGACCTCTCACCGAACTGGAAGACTGCACCAATCCAGAGTCACTCACGCCCAACCACTTCCTCATTGGGCGATCCTGCGGCGCGCCTAGGCTGGGCGCGTTCTCCGATTCCGATCTTGTCGGAAAACCTTCGTGGAAGACTTCGCAGCGGCTAGCGGACCACTTCTGGTCTCGCTGGCTGAAAGAATATCTTCCTGGCTTGCTGCCACGGAGGAACGTCGGCCAGCCAACCCGAGACATCCGATGTGGGGACATCGTAGCAGTCCTGGATCCTGCCTTACCGCGAGGCACGTGGCCTCGCGGGAGGGTAGTGCGCACGCTGCCGGGCCCCGACGACCGGACCAGAGTCGTTGATGTGGCTACCGGTGGTGGCATTCTGCGACGGCCAGCTTCGAAGCTAGTAGTGATAGTGCCAGTGAATAGTGAAAACAAAGCAGAGCAAAAGTGAAATTTAGTGAAAGTAAAAGTGAAATAAAAGTGCATGGACATTATAGCAAAGATGTAATAGCATAAGTAGAATAAGAAACGTTTGATGTCGCTTCAAGAGTTTGTGCGCAGCACGAGGGAGAGTTTGTTAGCGACACATTAAATTTAACATAGCGCACACTCAATAAACATTGTCATATTGTAGCACACTCATTAAGTATTGTATTGTATAGAACAAAAGAAGCGAGATCAAACAATACCCCCACCACGACGGTCAATTGCATTAGATAGTACACTAGAAAGCGAATGAGCACTTTAGAGGCATATTTTAGATATTGTTATTATTATTTATGAAACCTTATTGATAAACGATAACGCAGACCGTCATAGATAAGTGATAACGCTATTTTTATAAAAGTCAAGGCCACAAGGTCAATAATTGGATTATGTTTTTTGATGTCAACAAATGTAAGTAAATTTCTCGAAAAGTATATTGTTTATAGAAACGAGAGTATTGTAATAAGAAAGTATGATATGTGTATTTTTGTATAACTTAGAATTTATTAGAATCTTATATTGTATATTCGAGAAATATTTAAAAGTTGACAAGAAATTTTGATGAAAGCATAGGTTGAAGACAAACCTTTGTTAAAATCTCTTTGGAAAAGAAATTGTCATATTTGTAAATTATTTTATATGATGAGAATTTTTGTTACTTTATTTGGAAAATGGAAATTGTTATGTTTTTATCATGTGAAATTGAGAAAAGTAAATAAATATCACCTAAGCGAAGCTATGCACAACACCAGAAATCGTCACGAAATTTGAGGTTCGCGTTAAGGTATTACTCCGACTTACAATAGTAAAATCGGCGGCAGAGGGCATCGTAGTGCAATTGTTCCAGTTTAAAGTGAAAAATCAAGAAAAAGAAGACCTCAAGAAAGAAAAAGTCCTCAAGGAAGAAAAAGTCTTCAAGAAAGAAAAAGTCTTCAAGAAATTAAGTCGGAATAATACCTCTTAGTGTAATAGTTTAATAGTGTTAGGAAATTAGTATAAGGTGTTGTGCGTGGTTAGTGGACGGACAAATTGTGTGTATTGTTTTCGTTTTTTAATTCTTCAATTAGTTTAGTGGTTTCCAATAAGACTTGAACATAGTGAGTAGGTATTCCAATTAGTGATAGTGCTATTGGATTTCAGTGACTGAACCCTTAAACCGTGAGTAATTCAGACTTTATTAAGTGACATAGACTTTGGTTAGAGAGAGAGACTCAATATTTAGTGATCATATAGTGAATAGACACTCAGTGAGTAAGGTCAATGACCCCACGTATAGTAGTTTTATTAACAATCAAGTGAAATCAGACATAGGCTTTTGGAAGAGGTTGATGACCCCATTTCTACACAACCTACCATCCGAGGATTCTTTGTTGGCCTCACTGCCGCGTCCGCAGCCGTTGACGTCATATACCAGCGGGGGGGGGCGGACTTCTACTGGAGCGGAATTCGGGACTCCCTATAAGTGAAGGGGAGGCTAGGGGAGGCAGGTACCTAGTCAAGGTTATACTGTCACCTCGACCCGCAACACCTTTCCCTCCCTTTGCGTCAGAATTTCATTTTGTAGAACACGACTGCGGTGCCTATAAATGAAAGGCTTCTGTTTTGAATAATTTTTGTTTATTATACATTAAAAGCGCTGCAGTCCAAACCTTATCAGAAATGATTAATTTCCTGGGATTCCCCAAAGCACTACTCTAAGGGTCAACAGGGTATAATAAAACAAGGATTAGTTTCTGTACTGTAATTTTGAAATGTTTTATGCCAAGCTCCCGGGAATTATAGCGGCCTATAGTACAGATATATAGAATAGCACTCCATGCCTTTAGTATGAATGTCATTGAATCAGTCGGAACATTTTTCTGTCCTAATTTTTAAATAAATCGTATTATCCTACCCCAGACTCTTATTATATACTAAAGGATTTTCAGAATTACTTTTAACTCATTAAAATTTTACACTACAATTGCGATATTAGCTTACTTTTGTGAGGAACATACAGAGAGACCTGCCTTATTAACTATGGGTAACTACATAGGCACTTGCTTTGCGTTCCTTGTCTACAATTTCAACATTCCTAATTCGGACTAGTAAAAACTACTTTCTACGCATTAAATAAAAAATATTGACTTAGTTAAATTAATACTCAATTTTCCATTGAACAAGTGTAGGTCTTTTATCGAGAAAAGTAATGACCAGGCTAATGGGCGAGGAATGGGCCACTTTTATCATACACTTCTGATCGCTCGCAGACGCGAATAAATATATAGCTTTATATGAGGGCTATTCATATGAAACATACTTTAGCAGTGACAATAGGTAGGATATCATGTAGGTACGTCAATGTTATATGAATCTGAAAGTAAGTGGCAGTGCGTTAATGCAAGTATTACTAACTGTTACTAACCCAAGAATCAACTTTTAATTGGTATCTTTCTAATAAAGTTAAATATCGAACATTTGATAGATATGTATGAGTCTACTATCTGATCTGTGTAGATACTGATTTTGTGATTAAAACAGATATAATAAATGCGGCCTATTTAGGAAGACGACTATTTTACTTACAAAGGAAAACCGGTATTAATGTTAAATTTCTGAAAATGTTAAAGGTAAAATTATTTCGATCCCCAAAGCATTAAATTATCAAAATACCTATTCATCTTTTATGAAATCGTCGATAAAATTCGTCCGCTGCAAATATTGCGTATTTCCACGAAATGAAGATTTAAGGATAAAATTAAGTAGAAAGCCCTTCGCGAGACATTGATTCCTGAAAAGTTTTGCCATTTACTGGTCGGGAACAAAATGTTGAAGTTCGAAATAAAAACGTCACGAGGGCCCGTTCTCGAGAGAACCACCGGTGACTTTTAATTGCCATTTGTCAAAGGAATAAATGGAAGTCATAAATTGGACCGCAGGCATGTCAAAATATACGATTTTTCTTTCAACCGCCGAGTATTCAATAAAGGAGCGCTCGGTAAATCACAGGCCAGCATCGTCTACGTATTTAGGAGACCACTTTTCGTTCATGTCCGTGGGCAAGCCAGAAATTTATAAGTGCAGTGGATCACCACCCGTCGTTTGCAAATAACCTTATTGGATTCTTAATATCGTTAAAAGTACTAATAAAATGTAACATTGATCAAAAGCTACTGACCGTATAAATAAAGCACATTGACAGTGAAATCGTTGTATGCCACCAAATGCATTTGGCTATATTTTGATTGCCATTATTAATATTACTTGGAAATTGTTTACGTTTATTTTCATGTCAAATAAGGTCTCTGAAAGCACAACGATATTCGATAAATAAATTGGCGTTCCTGGTTTTAACTATTATTTCAGATATGGTCGAACGAGTATAAATGCTGAATAAATCCCCTCGAACATGAACAAGTTATTGCAATATAATGCTAAAATGTAGATTAGCTAAATCTCTATTCAAAAGTGTTCAGAACGCGATGATATATTTGATGTACAGCTTTAGCTGAAGTATAATCTCATGAAATATTAATTGCTTCATGAACGAATTTTAGCGTTAGTACCTAATGTACTGCTTATCGGTTGACTTTTTTATGTAGCAGATAAGCCGGGTTATAAAAAGTAAAACGTTGGGATTTCCTGGCATGTTTTCACGGGCAGGCTCAGGGACAAGGGAGTCGTTTGGAGGACGGAAATTGCAGGGAGTCGCCGCGACGGGAGATTAGATACTGGAAGTAAGCTTTCTGTCAAATGTCCTCGCCACTTTGTCGTGACTATGTACCTTCTCCCTGGGTGCTCATTTGTCTGTAGAAAGTGTAACGTATCCGCTTGATGTTCCACTATACGCATACGTCACACTCGTTTTAAGTATCCACGTCCGTCGAACATTGCTCATTTGGACAAAGATAAAGTATTTAAAGACAGCGACTCTTAATACGCATATATTTTTAGTATTTGCTATCGATTATGCGTAAATTTAAAGTACAGGACATTACCAGTTAAGGTGGACAAAAATTTGTAAGAACCACGTTTTATAAGTGACATGTAAGAAAAAGGAAATTGTCTTCTCTTGCCGAAGTCTCTTTGTTAAATGGCCTGTCTTACATTGTCAACGGTGGCGTGGCGCGCAATGCGCATCACTAGCGGCTTTATAAAACGGTCTCCGTAATGCTTCGCTATTTTTCATAAGCGCTACGTGTCCTCAAAAAAGAATCTCTCGACTGGGATCTAAAATAAAAAGTTTCAGCACACGATGCTCGCATTTCATTAGACGAGGAATGAATGCGGAAAACGCGAATAAAACAGTTTATATATATACATATGCAAGGGATGAGATGTGAGCGAACTCTCTCGATATAAATTGGAAGACGGATAGAGTTGGCTCCAAATCTGCAAGACGTAGAGTATCATCTATCACAATTTATCCTAGTCGAAATAGACAATAAAAGATTGTCTCGGCCTCATTACGGGAGTATCGGAGCGGTGAGGGCGGGAGGCTTCTACCACGGTTAGTTAACTCGTGATTACCCAACTCCGCCCCGCTCGGCTTCACTTTCAAGTTTAACAAAAGTTTGTTGGCGTCATGTAAATAAATGTCATAATTGACAGTTTCAATTTCCACATAGCCCTCTTTTTGATTCTGCGATTTATTTTTAGGATTGCGAAATAAATACGATTTTGAACTAGGTAGCGAGGAAGCATTGTTTCAGCTGGGCGATGATGAATCAGCCGTCAACTACGTATGATTAATACGAAATATAATTCTTAATTATGTTAATTTCATAATTATAAAATTATTAGTTTTTACCCGCAGCGGATAAACGTGTACAGGATTTTTGCAAATCCCGTGGGAACTATATTTTTTTCGGTTTAGTGGTTTAACTGTAAAGGGGTTAACAAGCAAACGTCAAATAAACTCAATTCCGCATTTAAAATATAAGTATGGATAAGTACAATTTATAAAGTACATTGTTAAATACATTGTGATTGCTATTCATTTCAATTTATAATCAATACAAAGTTATGCAGAGAGAACCGTCAATAAGTTTAGGGTCCATAGGAAACAACGGCGACAATAATCCAAGTATTGCTCAAATCTTGTTAAAATTTGGAGACAAGATTAGCAACAGCCTGTAAACAAGGGCTATGCTATCGGCCGATCGAATGGCTTGCTGATGGAACTGGTTCATACATTATGCATGAGTATCTTGTTGTCGTCACGTTACAGACACTTAGATACGCCCTCGGTGGTAGTATAATCGGTAAAAAATACAAACTGATATCTAAGTTTAACTATAGATAGACTGGTTTTAATGCGAAATTGTCAGCCGATTTTGTTTAGAAACATTGTAACCAATATTGTAAATATCCATCAACTGATTATGTATAATGTCTTTATCCCTTATCAGGTAGACAGAGACAATAATCTAAGGTTTAAGGTCTGAGGTGGTTAAAGTACTAGAAAGGCTCTAAGGTCTGCTTCCACCGAATAACTGATTAATTTAGAAAAAAAAAACAGAACAGTAATATTGAAATGAAAGAAGTAAAAGAACAAAAATAAAACATTATCAGACAAAAGAAAGTGTTTGCTATGTAAATATGTACTAGCCGAGCAATGGAAAATAATATTCTAAGCTTTGTGTTTGTATTTTATGGAATTTTAACATATACATTTATTTTCTGTGCCGTGTAGTTTTCGGCACTTTAGTATAGAACCACTCCATATCTTTTCCCCATGGAAAAGATTACCTTTTACGACATCCATATGTCGTAAAAGGCGATTAAGGGATGGGCTTGTAAACTTGATATTCCTCTTGTAAGCTATATTGTATAATAATGTAATACTATTTGAATCTCAATTCCATCATGAAGCCATACCGCTGAACGTGGCCTTTTTTTCGGGACTGTTGGCTCTGTTACTCTTTGAAAAAATATATATTTGAAATCATGTTTATCGCAAGTTCACAACTTTATTTATTCATTTATTTGTTGCTTGTTCTTCACGCATTATCTTGATCAAATTTTCCTTCAATTTTAAAGATACTTACCGTATAAATCGAAAAACAAAAATACCGTAGAATTTGTGGTAAAAGACTGTGTATGCCAATGGACCGTGGGCAAAGCTAAATAAATGTCTAAGTAGTTTAATACAATCATTTTTTTCATAACATAATGCGGCGGATTCGAAATGTACTACTCTATTTCTTTTACAGTTTTTATGAGTCGAAGTTAACACCCGACGGTGCCAGAAAAAAAGAATGTTGAGGTAACCGATAGCCAGCGCTGAAAAGGGTCGGTTTTTATTAGAGCTACAGCGATTTTACAAGGCTGCTTTCTAAATTGAAGCAAGAAAAATACATTTTAAATCTATGAAAATAGAGGTCGATATATAAAATAACATTTATAGTTATTTTAGTATTTTGAAGCTATTATGCGAGGAATTTTTATTTTGAATATAAATTTGCACTGATTGAAATTCGTAGATATAATGTTTCACGAGTTATCACGGCGTTATAATGGTTATTTTGCCTCGGATCCACAGAAATCTGAGTAATTTACATGATCGAAACAAAAAGTACTACCCATGTTGTTCTTAATAGCCAGTTTCAAAGTTACTTATTTGTATTGTAAAGACCGCACAATTTTATGGCTGAGGTTTTACTGTCGACGGCATGTATATTTTAAAAATATAGTTAACAGTGCAATGGTTTTTGTGGATCTATAAATCAATTAGTACACCTATAACGATATGGTATCTGTTTTATGATTTTAGTATGATCCAATCAAAAGCCATAAATGCTAGTATTAATTACCAGCGAGACGCTACCAGCAATAAATTCTTCCTTCTTTTCTTCTCGGCTTTAGTCCCGCTTGCTTCCTTACCACTCTGGAAAGGAGCTCAGGGTATGTCTTTTATGATACGTGGCCGAGCTGGGATTTGAACCTGTCTCTTTTATGCGCATTACGAATTTTAACCAAGGAAGCTCTACAATAAATCCTTCTTAAAACTACCTAAATCACAACAAGGAAACGTCTATATTGCGAGATAAATAACCTAATTGGAACTCTTAAAGAAAAGTTCTTGAAACAATTAATTATAGAACAAAAATGTCGTTGGAAGAGTTTATTGCGCGTGTAAGCTGAGGGTTCCGATGTAAATCTCGGCAGGGTCCCGGCTGAGTTTTAATAGTCCTCTAAATACCTTCGAGTCGTAGGTAGTCTTATATAATGTAATTCCATTGCGACGACACAAGCGCCCACTTTGCTAAATATGGGTACCTTTGCACAGTTCATGAATTGAAATGGCAACTCTTTTCTGAGTTATTACTTAGAATTTTTTGCCTTCAAGATATAATCATGTTTGATTAATCCCTTTCTATGTTATGTACATAATAAAATCAAATAACATAGGTAATCGAAAAATTCAAATTTCTCAAAGCGTTAATTACAGATTAAGTTATCCCTATTAACATAAAACACAATATACCAAAATAATTTCTATGTCGATCTGAATTGAAGAATGTGAATTCTCATTAATTTCCTTCGAAACAGACCTGACTCTATGGAGTATGGACTTTTACTCTTCATTTATGGTTGCCAAGATGCTCACATGGTTTATGTGATAGAAATGACTGTCATATCTTAATATAAATCAAATACAAAATGTAAAAACCACTGGCGCCAGTTAAGTAGATACTAAATCACGAGAGATCGTGCATAGGGGCCTATTTAAATTCAGGCGAGATGTGTGAAGGAAGGCCCGGGTGATTTATGTAGGCGTCGGGGGTGTGCCATTGTAAAAGTTTAAATATGAGCCAACCGTCTGCTGGCCGTGATTCCCTGATGTACGGAGTATCTCCATCCTAATGCTGGCGCTGTCCAAACGTGACCTGGATACGCTTTGAAAACGACAAACTCGAACACGGTCGTACATGTATTGATAACGATGAGTTCGCAACTTAAAGTATGTGTAGTTTTGCCCGATCAAAGTTTATTGCTCCAGTTGCAACTTATAATCAGATAAAATATTCTTATTTGATATATAATGTAGATAGATAGATAAATAAAACTTTATTGCACCGTAACAGTAAAACATACAAAACAGCACAAAACAGATATTGGTACAAAGATGTAGTTCAAGTATCCACATACATACATAGATACATATAACCACGAGTATGTCTCTTGCAGGGTAGACAGACCCAACAGTCTTGAAAAGACGGATAGGCCACGTTCAGCTGTTTGTAGTTTAAGTATCTGTGTGATATTATGGAAATATTGAAGGTTCAACAGCACATAATCTAAAATATTCAGTTATAATTGAACATAAAGGAACATAAAAACCATTTAATAAGAATAAGGTAAACATCATATTTCTCAATTTCTACCAACACCGAAATCGTAATATTATATCGAGGGCCCAAATTCAATTATTTCCGTCAGAAAGCTAGCTGAAACAATATACTTGTAAAGGTTGTTACACAGTAAAACAATTTGGCATTCAATCGGGGTATGGTACATCTCTATGGTGAGGTAAGGTAAACAATTGGTTTAGTATAAATTTCAGAGATGGGCGCAGGGCGCAAGTGGTACGATGGCTCTGAATTATTCAGGAGTGTAGAACTGTAAATGCGTGTGTGAAAACACCGTAATATTCGTTTAATATTTATATTATTACCGCCCGCTCAAGCAATCTCCGTAAATACAAACATCCCTTGCAAATGCCGGTAAACACGCCTGTCTTGGTAAGTAACGCACTCTTTTGATTAAGTATAATACCTATAATACCCTGGAATTATAAACAACGTGAGTTAGGTAAACAGTTTGTGCTTTACATATTATAATGCTATGAGACACAATTCTGCTTTCGACAATACAAACGGCGTATAATTTTGCAAACGAAAATGTTTTTTCCTTTATCTGTCCTGTTGTTATTGTGTTCATTGGATACACGATATTCATTTAAACGTTACTACCGTGATTTCTTTTACTAAAAATATTCGCAAATCTGTATAAAACCTTTTGCTGGCTTACAGATGGAAGATATTAATCAGGCGGGATGTTTGATATTAAAGAAACATATAGGAGTTTGTATTTGTGTTTCAAATAACAGGAAATTACATTAATGGAATGACTTACGACTTCTCCAACTTAAAAATCTTTTTCATGATTCTTCATGTCTTATTTTGGTAGAAAACATCTGATAAACAAACTCTGGTATCAAATGTTTTCATATGTAAAGTACAATACAATACAAATTACCTTTATTGCCCAAAAAAATACATTTGTAGTAGAAACATACATTATGAGTATGTTGAGCAAAGTATGCCGTGTGGTTCCCGGCACCAATACAAAAAAGAATAGGACCACTCCATCTCTTTCCCATGGATGTCGTAAAAGGCGACTAAGGGATAGGCTTAAAACCTTGGGTTTCTTCTTTTAGGCGATGGGCTAGCAACCTGTCACTATTTGAATCTCAATTCTATCATTAAGCCAAATAGCTGAACGTGGCCATTCAGTCTTTTCAAGACTGTTGGCTCTGTCTACCCCGCAAGGGATATAGACGTGACCATATGTATGTATGTATGTTGAGCAAAGACGGACTTATCGCTAAGCAATCTCTTCCAGCCCACCTTTAGATACGGTATACAAAATGATATAAATTTCATTTACCACTAACTTTTCAAACTCCTCTCAAGTCTTATTAAGAGACAAGTAAAATTCACGTACTGCAAGAAACTTCTTGCATTATCCTTTTGTCAAAAATAGACGACGTGTTTCCTGGAAGGCACGTCATTCTTAGTAGAAGGCTTACGCGGGTTAAACTTGCTAAATATCCCGCTTAAACGGGCCTCTGGGGAGAGCGCGGTTATAAATTGTTGTATGAAACAATGCAGTATGCGGCGAGTCGTGACGGCAGCACATACATAGCTCGGCTCCCGATTATCGGCCTGGAATTTGCGTTCGGAACAATCGTTCGATTTCATCCCCACATTATATTCTCACCATACCGAAATTGGTCACCGTGAAATCGTGAATCAAATTATGGTTGAACTGCCGTCCAAAATTGACATGACTAAAAATTCGTTATTGCACTGTTTTCGTGATAGGAATTCAGGAATGAGTTGATGCTGATTGTCGTGCAGTACTTTGCATATGTCCTAACTTACAGTACGTCAAATGGGTGGTTGCAAATTGCAGGTCTCTTTTGGAGATGAAGAATGACCAAAAACAATGTGGAGATCGTAATTTTTTATCTACCTGCACAGTAGTAATACCAGTACAGTTTTCGGATGAAAATTTATTGATATAACGTACCCATTTTTGTTTATCCAATACCTTTATAGTTTCTTTATAATACTGGCATAAAAATTCTGACGAGAAAAGTATATTTTATTATTACTGTAATGGTAACCATTACAATGAATATCGTCACGGAGCGTACTGAATATCAAAGATAAAAAAGCTGACGAGAAAACAAGCAAAGAAAGTTCTAAAACAAAGCTAATAAAACGATAAAACACAGCGGTGAATTTGTAAGAGGCCAAACGTCTTCAGAAACAATGTGACTTGCTAAGCAAGCCTCTTGCGGCGGCCTGATTGTTCTGTATTGTACCCAGAAACAAATTCTATAACAACTTTTTGACCCTTGTTATACTGGATAAATAATCTCAGCAAAGGATTGTTGACTTTTTACAAGACATCACAAGGCTTTTCAGTGCTCAAAAATTATCTGTGAAATTAAAATTCTGCACTTGTAAAGGATACCATACCCTAAGTTAAATTGAATGTTGCTTATTTACTAAATTCGTGTAAGAAAATAATTCAGCCGTCGCGGCACTTCCAATAAGTCGGTAGTTTTAAGGGGAAAATAGGAAAATTTAAGGAAAGCATTCCTATTTTCTTTATCTTTTGAAAAAAAATATTTTTGAATGGAGAACAAAAGTGAACCAAATGCCACAAAATTGTGAATATACCATGCCGTGTCTCTCCATATCTTTCTCATGGATAGCGATTAAGGCGACTAAAGGAAAGGCTAAAAAATGTGGGATTCTTCTTGTAGGCGATGGCCTAGCAACCTGTCACGATTTTAATTCCAACTGTATCTTCCCTGCAAGAGATACTGACGTGACTATATGTATGTATGTAAATCGTAAATTTAAAACACTTGAAACTGAACCGATTGTAGAGAAATGATACGGTATAGGTATTTTCTTCAATTCCTTTTCTTTTTCTTCAATTTCTCGAAAATCTTTATTTTTATAACATCTTTCTTAAACTTTGTGACATTTGCCTATGTGTTGCAAGACTGTGCAACGGTAGATTCAAAATTTAACACCAACAACGTAAGTTTGGATAGTTTCAGCTAAACGCGAGTTAGCCCTTGCGAATTAACTTCGACGCAACCTGTGGTCACTTCGCTAAGTGCCCCCACCTCGGTGGGTGTTTGGTGGTACTATCGATCCGTATAGATTTCTATATTTAAACATAAAACATTGTCTTTAAACAAAATACAATATATTACTAATTTAGATAATGCAAAACTTAAGGTTTCATTTCATATAGATTTTAAGGCGCGTGTTCGTTTCGTTTTGACAAGATGATCTTAAAATAATATTAATAAAAGAGACATTATTATTAAAAAAAATATGTTATCATGTTAAAACTAACAATCCTATAGTTCAACTGACTAATAACGAAAGTTACATTCTTCTTAAATTTACTTAAACTGCTAAAAGAATGCCCTACATTTAGTCGATGTCTCATAAACTGCGGTAAAACTTTTTCACTGTTAGTTTTCAAAGACGAAAATTGAAATAATAAATACCGACGCGTTTTACCAGCACCGCACTGCAGATTTCTAAACTAGGAAATTGTGAAGTTGGTTCGTTTGAAAGTTTTATTGAGAATATTTTAATTAAGCACAAACCATCAAATTTTACTGCCAAAAACATCCAGAATTCTCTGTATAGTGCCTAAATAGGTAAATATCAATGGTAATTGTGGGATAACTGCCTAATTTGTAAAGGGCATGTACTGAAACCAGTGTAAGTCGCACTTCAATTGCGGTGAAATAAACTTACCTAATTTAAGTTAAAAAATGATGAGAAAACCACATAGGTTACTTTTACTAGCTCTCTCCTCCATAGAGAATGGGTTACCAATTTATAAACGAATATGCAAAGTGTACTATGCAAAAATATTTTTTCGATCAAATGACTCAAAATAAAATGAGAGATAAAGGCAGGAAAAAAATTGGTGAAACGTGTGTTAAATGTTCAGATTCGATCGGCTATGTGTTAGCTCGACACGCCGTGCAAACAACATGTCCGCCGTATTTGTTCACTGCCAATTTATTTTTTTGTAGATAGAAGACGGAATTGATTTTAATAGACCAGAATCATCGTAACAATTTTAGTTTTTCTTCGTTTTTAATTTTCTTTTATTTATACGGTACAGTATTTTTTCCAGGTGAACCCTTCCTGGGGACGAGTTCGTCTATTACGACGATCTAAGAGTTGAATAATCATCTCACGGAGCGACTTCGTATACTTTTATCATTCAGGGGAGTTATCTAGTAGGGTTAATTGTTGTCGCTTATGCTAAAATGACAAAACGGAAACGAACCTAAACCACAGGAAAAAACAATCTTCAATCAGCCTCACCAGTAAAGCAGCTAGAATTTTTTAAGCTAAATGTTTACATACAAACTAGTATCGTCAATGTATTTTGGTTCTAGCTGAGTTCGCCCGATTGGACGATGTTCCTTTTAATTAGTTTCTGTCGAAGTCTGTTCGATGCGAACGCAGCATCTCTCAAAGAATTATCGAACGCCAGCCCGCCTATCGGACTTCTCCAACTGAATAAATTGAAAAAAGAACCCCGCATATTTTTCTGTAATAACTAACTTGTTTTCACGTTAATTTAGTTATATTGGCTGAGTTTATTAATTGTACCTTTAAATAACACTTTATAATTAGATACCGAATGGATTTTAATTACCTGAATATTAATGTTAAATATAATTTTATCATGCGTAAGTAATTAATCATCAGTGGACTTAATCTTGCGGGCGCGTCAATTTAATCATACAATATTACCGCCATATATGCTAAATGTATATGTAGACTAAGCCGAATGTCATTTTGTAAACCCAATTCTGTACTGATTATTCTGCGGTTCTCGAGTTGATTGAATCCCTGTAACCTCCCATCCAATAGTCGTCTCTCTCATAAAAGCAAACGCTACATTGTAAAGTACGATTTCTCTGAAATCAGTTGTAATATATTGATGAGCTCATTATAAATTATCCCATATTATAAATAAAGGTTTTATCCGTAACCGCTGAGCATTTAGGGTGGTTTACGCAAGTAAAAGGAGGCCGGGTTCGACTCCAAATGTACTTAAGTGAAAAGTTAACTAATGCCTCTATGGTAAGAGAAAACGTGTTAAGGAAAATAAACATTTGGGCATTATCCAAGCTCAGAATCTTAACTGACAGGATCCACTCCTGTCCGGTATTTGACCTTCCCCAGGGTGGGGATAACAATCAAAATAAACGCGATGTCGATAATATTTACAAAGTCGTCGTTCTGTTAACTAAATATGGGTATAGGTGCCTTGAAAAGGATGAGGAAATCAGATGGATTCGCTTTGTCTAAAAACCTGACTTGTTCAATCCAGGATCACAAAGCCGCCACTCTTCAGGGGTGAGGATGTAATAGGGACCAGGGACTTATGCCTGGTGGACTTGACTCCTTACCTTGACTTAGTGTATATCACGATAGATTAATGTGATTACTATTATAACAATTATCAAGCAGTATATAGTGAATCTCAATTTCACGGTTCATAAAATTTGACCGCAACATAATATACATTTAGTTTAATCGGAATATAGTCCGATGAACCACGTAATTTGATAATATGCTTGTTCAATTCCAATGATTTGAAAGAATGCCGGCAACGATGTGAATTGATGTTGTTCGGGACTGAATTAGAGCGATAAGTTTTTCATGGTAAGCGAACCTAAAGTCGGCGAAATAGTTATTGCTACGTCGAGCAAAAAATTGTTTGATGGGTAGGTCGCATAGGCATGAAATAACTTATAATTGCCCATTTACTAAAACACTATCAGCTATATCCTCGTAATGTTGAGAATCTCAGCCATTCTTGTAAATAAGAATCTATTATTCCTCATAAACAATAATTAATTTATTTATTTTACATTTTTGGAAAACTCACAGCTATATACATAATTAGCATAATTAACGAAAAAAAGAAAAAAGACCATTTACAAGTTTCCACCGATAAAAAAAAAATCAGTTGCATGAATAAGTATTTGATAATCATGCACTTTATACGTTTAGTTGATTAAATGAATAAAACTTTTATTTGCCTGTTTAATTTATTATCAGTAATTTCATATTATCAGATCGGTTCTTGCTGTTAAATTTCTTTATCTTTAAGATGATTTATTTCAAGATCTTTGCTGCGGACTATATCTCTTAAGCACACTTTGGAATGAAAAATAGCTACCAAGGCCAACAAGTAACAAAAACACATTCATCAATCAAGACCAGTGTGTTCAGAGCATTATTTTTAGGATGCTTATAAAAAAATGTTACAATATGATTCTTAAAATACATAATATGTGTGGGATATGACCTTCGTGAGGAATGTTGCTATTAAATTACACAGTACCTACAGAGATCTTTATGATTTTTTTCTCAACAAAAGAACAAAGGTAATATTTCCTTAAAATTGCAATTGATAAAAATTTCTTTGTTGATTTGTAGGCATATTATTTTTTAAGGATTGGCTGGATTAACAGTAAACATACGTAATTGAAGCTAAAACTGAATTCGGTTTACTACTACGTGGTTAGTTTAAATTATTTCAACTAATTAATATATTGGTAAGATATTTTTAAGTGACTAATCGAAATAGTGGCTGATGAAATTAGTCGACCAATTAGAAAACTAATTTTTCTATCGAATCACAATAATACGAACTTGAAAAACTAAATTTTTTCTTTAAAAACTGATGCCGTGTGGTTCCCAGCACCAATACAAAAAAGAATAGGACCACTCCATCTCTTTCCCAATGATGTCGTAAAAGGCGACTAAGGGATAGGCTTACAAACTTGGAATTCATTTTTAAGCAATGGGTTAGCAACCTGTCACTATTTGAATCTCAATTCTATCATTAAGCCAAATAGCTGGACGTGGCCATTCAGTCTTTTCAAGACTGTTGGCTCTGTCTACCCCGCAAGGAATATAGACGTGACCATACGTATGTGTGTATGTATGAACTAATAATATTTTATGATGTTACACAAAAACAAAGTCCTTTTTCTGCAAATTAGAACAGGCTTACAGTTATTTGCTGAATAAATTACCAACATTATTGTGATAAAATTGTGAAGAACAGTTGATCATACTCACATCACTATCACATGAGGCTCATACCATATCATTAATATAGTGTCATAGTTTAAATTATGTATACTTTGAGTAACTTTCATTTGAAAGAAATGAATACAATATAAGTATTTTGTTTACACAGTGCTGCAGGTTACAAATGGAGTTTAAAGCGTGTTAGTATAATAAACTCCAAAGTCAATTAAGTAAAGTTGAACTAGTTTGTGTGATTTATTTTGTTTTAGTGCAGCGGCGAATGTAAAATCGTTTTCAGTGTTATGTGGCGAGTGCGCGAGTGCTGCGCGACCACCAGTAACTTCACATAAAGCGCCACATCTACAGATTTATCGCCCACTTAGACTCATGTCCCTCGTAGGTGGTTAACTATTTTTAAACGATTTGAACGAACTATTCACATGATACATTGAACGGGTGAGATTTATCCTAACTCCGAATTACCGGTAGTACCATCCATCTGTAAGATAAACTGTCGATGGATCAGAAAGTTTTAACGTTACTCTCTGTTAACAAACAGGAATGACGTAGTTGACAAGCACAAAGTTTTTATCACTGTTCGTGCGAGATGACAAATCGTTTTAGAGGAAATTGTGAAGTTTTATAAATCACTTCAGTGGGACGGGAAAATAAGTAGTCCAGTTTTGAACGCAACATTGAAACGTTTAGAGAGTGGATGGTTTTTAAAGATAAAGAAACGAAAATGGACAATGTAGCGGTCTCGTTTCGGATCGGGATGCAAATTAATACGCGCCTCTGGATCAGGCACATGAATATGCATGGCACCACTCGGCCCGGAATAATATCCAAGCGGCGAGTGACGACACCCACGACACGACGCGTCGCCGCCGGTGCTGCGCTCCGCCCTAGTCGCCCATCTCAGATCTCAGGCCAAGTGTCGATCACGCGCGTCGTAGTCAGATACACGATAATATTATTTGAACATATCTCAGCCCTTTTTTGAGATAGGTTGTTTGAAATTAAGCGGTAATTTCTGTCGGAATCACCAGATTTCTATTACATTAAATCTTAAATTATCACGATCTATAATCGACGGTAATACCAAGATGCAAAAAGGTTCAAAATGATACGATTTTCTATTACAGTTTCTAAATGCTCCATTGCCTATATTACTTTTTCTGTAACTCTTTGCTGTTAAAGCAGGCTCTTACGTTTAAGGTGGAGAATCGACTAATGTTGGTCCCTACTCGAAAAGGTTTCTCGGGTCGCGTTCGGGAATTGGGAGCACATCAAGAAAAGTTAACTGAACAACATCCGTTTGATAAGTAAAAAAACTTGAGAAAATGTAAGGTGCCTTCAAAATGTTTTAAATAGGTATTTTGCAAGATAATTTAAGAAAACTTCAAACTTTGCAAAAAGCGGCAAAGGTGGATAAGAACTCGTATATAAATTCTTGAACAGGGAAAAGAACTTTAATTTTCGATACAACAGGTGGGTGTATTATGAGACTGACGTAAAATAAAGGTATCATTTTGAGAAAGGACAAGAAGGAAGATATTTTTATAAATACATACCTACAAAGAGCAAGGCATTTTCAGACATGATTCATGACCTTCGATCATATTTTGACAATCTGTTTAGCTAATCATCTTTCCTCCAGGGAAAAACCAGGATATTTTCACTCAAAGAACATCGACTAGCGTTCAAAGTAATGTAATGTAGCGTTCAAAATAAAGGCTAATTTTTTCTAATCTTTCTAATCTCTGTTCTAAGCAGTGTTTTTGATGAAAAAAAAAAATATTTGTATTTTCTTACAACACAACTATTGACTAGTTATAAGTAACTTTAGAACTCATAAATTAGAGGTAAACCATAATTGATAGTTTGTATGTTCGAGTACAAACTGTTGTGTTGCCAAGAATAAAGCCATTTTTTCTCAAGAATGAAAATCTTTATAAACACTGAAAAAATACACAGGTAAGGAAAACTTGACTGAGTCATTCAGGAAACTGTCGAAGTTATAGCAAGTGCGTCTGTTGTCTTATTAATGTGTTAAAAGGTAGCAACGAAAAAAATGAGTATAAAATGTTATGTTGGTTATGAGCCAAATTTTGATACGAGCAGGGAAAACAAAATGTGTTGCATTGTTAAAAAATATAGGTTTTGCAAAATTTCAAGCGTATTTTATTCATTTCTGTGTACGCTTTGAAAAAGGCAAATAAAATTGGAATCACAATATCTTTACATTTTTTATGAATTTCTATATTGAACAAAACTTATCACCATGACATATTTATGAAGTTATGCCAGAATTCACGTGACTTGAGCATAAATATTACATCCGCCACTTATTCTGTATTTATTAGAACGTGGTTCGCTACCATTTACAGCTATGTACTTACTGATCTAGAAATCGTAAAATGCTGCTATTAGAATTGGCAATATTCCATGCTACCTAAATATTACTATTTTCAATTGTATGTAATAAAATTTTAAAAAGTGTGCCAGGAAAGTTGGATTTTACTCGGTATAAATTCAAAAGTTCGAATTATAAATGTGAAAAAGGGGATGTAGAAATAGGTACTTTCGTCGATTGAGGTCATAAAGAGACTTTAAGACATTCGTCTAGTGCTGATTCAGTTTGAGTCATAAGTGGTTAGTCGTGGAAGTGATATAGCAATGTCGTCAGCGAATATGCCATCTTGCCTGCTCTCACGGCCGGCTTATAACGTTACTAGCATTCCAACGCCTCAACCCGCGCCGGTCAGCTATCCAGCGAATACTACGGGTGTCGTAGTGAGGTTTATCGGTGGCTATAAGCTACAACGTTCAGTGCTAAACGTTTCCGACAACGTACGTATACATCTAGCCGACAAATTGCTGGCTAGGAAAATGTTAGCTCGTAGCAATCTGAACTCTTTGCTATTATGAGCTTCACTCCAGCTTGTTAAAATAACCTAGTTTGTTTTTACTGCGCCGGTCAGGCGGACCGTGTAGCTAACACAAAATGTCTTCATTTACGTAGTGACCAAACGGACTAGTAACTTATAAAGGCCAACTAAATGTCTGGCAAATAAATTGCCCACTTTATTTCATTTTACTTGACGGAATACGTTACTAAGTGGTCCATAAAACGGCTAAATTTAATCAAAGAGCCATTGATAAGATGGTACGTATTTTGGCATCAAGCTTTGTAAACAATGTCTCTTTCATATAATGCATAAAAATAAACTTTTTATGTGTTTTTCTTAGTATTAGGATATAATTAATAACGGATAAATCAATTACTGTTTTACGACATTTCGGAATATGGAGAAACCTGCATGTATTCTATATATTGATTATTCCCTCGGGGTCCGGAGGCCGTCGTCGGAAGCGGATAATTTGACAGCGGCCAGTCAATGACCAGCCACCGGGAAATTCATTACTTCGATCGCATTTCGGATTGTTTAATCACCATCCCTAGCAGACTCAGAATAGAACTTTATCTTTTAATTCAAAATAACTTGTAATGAATAAATCAGAAGAAATATACCTACCCGTAGGTACTCATTAATTTGGCCTTATTTTCTGCAACAATTTTTAATATAATTAGGTAATGTTTAGGCCATTATTAATTAAAAATCCATCGTATAAATGTGAAAGTACATTTGTTGTTTACCTTTTCACAGTAAAACCACTGAAAAGAACATCTTTTACGTGGGCGTAGATGCGCGTGAAAGCTAGTTATATAGTGTAAATTATAACTATCTACGAAAATCTCCTAAGACGAGGAATCTGCGGCTTATTAAGTTTTTAGGGCCGGTTTATCTTAATTTTATCAAAATACTACTTCCTTGCAACTCCCAAACTGACAACTCTGGGTTCCTCTGATGTACAAGATAATTTAAGTAAGCAAATTAGTTATATTTGCGAAGGCGGTATAATAATTATCAGCAGCAAGGGTAAACATTTAATTTGTAGCGTCAAAGTTGGCTAAGTGTGAGTAAAGACCCAAGTTAGGTCAACCACATGTGGACCGCTTCTCCAAAACCTTCGCTTGTTGTTTTGGATTACTGGTTAATTTAAACTGAACATACTCGTATCCAGAAATCAATAGTTGCTCTTATTTGTATAAAGCGTCAACAAAACCATATATCACCATCGATGGTAAAAAAGGTTAAGTATGTGCATTTATTTATCCAACTGCATTTTTCCTTTATCGATTTTTGGTGACTAGTGCTTTGCGTTCAACGTTTTTCAGCTCATTTTTTGAAAGAATATCAAATTTTTTTATTGGCATCGTTATAGATTGAATACCTTGTTGCGCAAAAAATATAACTAAATGGAATATAAACGAATTGGAGTTCACGATACATGGATCAAACATGAGATTTGAATTAGAAAATTCCTAGAAGTATTGAAGTTGTGTTGTTGATAAATCATTTTAATAATGCATGCGACGGGGATTGTGCCGTTCTATTCAGTAGCCGTTTAAAAATATATGTATAAGTAAAAATAAAAGAAATATAATGAAGGAGATGGCTATAATTAAGATTCAAAACATAAATAAAATCATCGTTAAAAATGTATAAATAAATTAATCTAGACCGTACCGTTTTAAGAGAAAGAAACCAAAAGTATGCATTTATGCGTAGGTAAGTGAATTATGAGAGCTTAGATTGCAGGTTAGGTTTTATAATAAATGCATTGATCTATATCAAAAGTCATTTTAGGTATTTAACTATAGGTAACACCATTGCAGGCTCTAGTTAGCCTGTAATGGTGTAACATATTTTATAATTTTTTTCCGTTGATGTATTTAACACTGAAAAATTAATACGAAATAAGGTAGGTATATGAAGAGAAGTGTGAACTTATCAGGGGTATACTCTTATTTTGAAAATATACTAATTCACCAAAAGTAGCGTGTCTGTGAAGGACTTTTAAAAATCATTATTTGAGTTTATACTTGATCACGGCTTTTGGCGGCAAACTCGGCCATTTGTCACGGCCCAGCGCGGCGATGTTTATTCAAACGAGGAGGATTTTATTGCAACGACATAAATCTTAGCAAAGACGAGATGGAACTGACGCGGACTCGTAATCGCGAGACAATGTCGCGCTCTTGACGCCTCTCCTCTTTCTTTTGCGTATATTACATAATAATAATTTAGTGGAGATTAATCACAAATTGGTGATAAGCTGTACCTTAACGAATATATCTTCGAAGGAACACCGCAAATTACACAATTATGAAGACTATAAATATTCCTTAGCTTAGGGTCAGCCAATTTGAAAACAAACACAGAACTTACGGAATTTTCACATTCATATTAGGAATACGTCTGTCATTAACATATATTTACAAATATATCACCCGGTTTTACTCAGTCATAAAACACAAGTTGTAATTTACAACCCGGATCACGCATACCAAAACAGAATTAAAACACGAATCATATCGTATTTCGTCTGTTTGCGGCAGAAAGCGAGTTATTAATTCAGCTGACCGCCATTAATCGTGTAGTATGTGAAGCCACATGACGCGACAACCCGACTCAGGAACATGTCGTTTTCATTTAACTCTAGCCCGCGTCTAACGAGTAACCTACGAACTTGGTCTGTGGGGAAATATTCTAATAGCGCATAGTGTGTACGACGCATATTAAACACTAATTAAAGTGATTGTGTACGACACATGCTTGTTAAGAAGCATTTGTTCCAAATCATGATTTGCAGATAAATAATCTTTACGTTTATAATATTTTTTCACATGAGCATCTCACAAAGTCACGTTCTAAGTGTAAAAATGCGGTCGCTGAATAATATTTAGTGAGTAAGAATGTAATTTGTTATTATTATTTAATACAACTTGCATGTTAAAGTTTTGTCCAAGTATGAGTATGACACATTATTAATTTTCAATAAAGTTTTGGTTTTGCAAACATGTTGGTATCAAACTGTTCATTTTAGGAGTATATGTTTCTATTATAAATTCCATGTGTACGCCTCGAGCATTAATACCGTGAAGAAAAATAAATTGTTTTTGCTTTCTTTGACGGTATAACCTTTCTTTTAAACATTAAATTACAGAGAATTCACAAATAAATTGGCTACACATTACACAGGAACAAATGACAACCTCGTATGCTCTGAGCTTTGTGAATTGTGTTATTTGGTAAATTACTCTTATTTCATTCAAGTCGATTTCCAGATTTTGTATCCAATAATTACCTCTTTATTGGACGGGAACAACTAGATTTCACATAAATTATATAGGTTCTTAGAAAATAAGAACTATATTTTTCCTTAATCCTGTCTGGTGTGTACACAAAATGAGGGAAAAGGCGCTAGGATTACCTAGAAGTATTACAGTAAGGAAAGTTGCGAAGCTTTTGCTTAATAATAAAGCTCAAATATAATTATTTATACCAAGAAATTAATTAGAATAAAAAGTAAGAGGTATTTTTCTGGTTCTCTATCTATTAGCATAAAATTTTGTGTCATAATTTTACATGGCATACTTTTGTTTAGCCTAATAATTGTTACGAATAATATTATTTGGCATAACTTTTTACGCATATTTTTTAAGCATACCTAACTTAACCTAACCTAGGAAGGAAATACTGGCCTTGTAGCGCATTACACTACATCTACTCCGCAAAAAAAAAATTGTCTAAACTATATTTATGCCTATTGAAATAGAATGCCAAAAACCAATTATGCCAAAAACTATTATGACCAAAAATAGTATGCGTAACTCGTTATGCCAAACTAAAATAGGAAATAAAAATTAGTCGAATGAAAGGGAAAAAAAAAATTTCTCTCACCTTGTCTTGATACAAAATCCTTGTAATATTATAAATGCGAAAGTTTGTAAGGACGTGTGAATGTGTAAGTTACACTTTCACATTAAGGAGATGGTTAAAATAACTTAAATAATGATGAAATATAATGACCTGGCTCATTCGTGACCCAAGTTTGTTGCTAGTTCAAGCCAATATGGCTTTAATTTATATTATTAACATTTTACATTACAAATACTGAAGTCCGTAACTTTCCTATAAAAAACGGATTTTCTTTAAAAATTATTAAAATTTGATAAATTCGGGCTCACATAGTCGTAGTTAGTCCAGAGACCATTGTTGGATTAAAATTAATCTTCACTTTATACTTTTGAAAGGCGAAAATAGTATTTTTAGGAACTAGAATACTTATTTATTGATCTCTTGTACATATTACTCTGTAATTATGGAAGTTTCTTTTAAAATCAGAAATGCCTTTAATGAAAGTATGTTTTAAATCTTGTTTTGCTATAATTTGTTTAACATAAATATAATAATTTTTCACAGCAAAACAAAAGCTGTTCTCTTTTGTTTTGCTGTGAAAAAGTATCAGGTGGACCTTTGAATATTACATAAACATTAATTAATACAATGTTCATACTCGTACACTCTACGGACGTAAAACACCCGTTATGCAAACATTGTACAAGAAAATTAAATTCCATCATCAAGCCATACAAGCTTTCCGTAACCTCCTAGTTTTGCGACTTAAAGCTCTGTCTACGCCGTAAAGTATAAAGAAGTGATATACGTACATATATAGGTAAAGACTACGATATGGCTCGTAATTTGAAAATGTTTGGCTCACTGCCAAAAATGAAGTTACGTGCGTAGCAATCATGTAACCATGATTGCCATTGGAAAGTTTCGTAGCAAGCGGCTACCGCTACGTATGCTATTATAGTTTCGTAGCGTTTCGTAGCATTTCGTAGCTAATAAGCACGTAGCACAGTCGTCGTAGAGTCACTTCTTTTGCGACTTTCGCAATGAACATCTTTGAAACAGCTAAAAGATTTTCAATTATAAACTTTAAATTGCAATTTCGTGAGAGTCTTAATTATTTGTTAAATTAGTTTCGAATTTATAACTTCAAGTCTTGTTTTGACAAATATATGTAACATGAGATTAGACTGGAATATTTCATGTCTTTTGTTTGATTTTTCTATGAGTTCGAATGACATGTGTAATGTTTTGCTTAAAAAAAAATTAAATATTTAACAAAAGCACGTTACCTTCCTTAACACGCGTAAAATTAGGTTATAACATTGTTTGGCGAGAGTACAGAAACAAAATCATAACATAATTTATCACGTGACGCCTTTCACCTCCGCTACACTACAGAGCATACCCTCTACAATATAAAAACCAAGGGCGAGTCGGAATACCGCAAGAAGGTTTCCTAAGACGAAGAAGAAAGGCTATATTTTGTTGTAATATTACAGGATCTTAATATTTTATTTATTTACAATTTTCGACTGCATATTTTATTTTCGAATCGGTAATTATTATTACTGAACGAATTGACTAACCATGTGGTAGCAATTTCAATCTTCAGCGGTCGGTACGGTCTGAAATTTCTATTTGTCACAATCTTATTTAATACGAAGGAAGTCAACGCATTAAATAAAAAAATATACAAATATGTATTTGTCTCTAATCTCGTAAAATATATTTTCGACCAACAAAAAGTAAACGAAACACAAATTGCGAGCAAGGCGGATCGTCGAAATAGCCTATTATAAATGAAGGCCAAATGCTAATTCACCGTTAGTTTAACGCGTGAAATCATGATGAATGCCCCACGATTATGAAAAATCCGTGATCGGATAAATTATGTTCAAAACCTACAAAAAAGCCTCAATATGGTAGCGAAAAAAAAAAGTATGTGCCAACTGCTTTCCTCGCGCGAATATTATGTTTAAAAAGGACATGAATACATTTTAATTAAATCCTTAGACAGTAGTAATAAGGTTGTGAGTCAAGATAAAAGTAATCTTTGCTATGCGAGAAATCAGTCTGCTGAACTTTGAAATCAGCGAATCGAATCGTGTTCAAGAGCCCAATTCAATCTTAAACTGATATAGTTTAGTTGTTATCTCTCCATCAGACTAGCTTTAGAAATCGGTTAAAGTTGCGGTTTCGCCATTCCGTAATTCAAAGGCTTACAAATGACGTTGTTGAATTCAGCAGTATTGCTCTCGAGCGGATATTTCGAAACGTTATTACCTATTAGAGCCTCTGGGCGACGTCAAACATGTAAAACAGATTCCCGAATGTGGCTAGGCTATAGTGAGAATGCCAACTACGATAATAACGTTACATGACATCGATGCTGTTGCTTTGCATTTGTATTTATTGTTTGAAAAATCTGTTTATAATATTAATGATTCCAATAAAAAATATACATAACTTACCTGTGAGTAACTAAATATACGTACATTCTTATAAAATAATGCTGTTTAATGCGGCATGCTTCTGCGAAAGTAGCGACGCGTAAAAGTGAGTAATTGCGTGCAAATCCGAATTCTATGACATTCATTTCTTGATACACGATGGATCATGCTTAGCGCCAGGTCCGTGGGATACCATATGGAAATTCGCATAGAGCTTTTAAAATGCTCAGTTTTATTTGACGTCGGAATGGTATTATTTCCAGTTATCACCCATTTGCAGCTAGCGTGGAATATTCCAAGAGTACATGCTACATTGTTAGATTTTGTATTTCTTGGTGCACAGCTGGATGGAATTTAATGTTAATTTGACAAGGGATATTGCGCATGGAGAGCGTACGTAAACATTTGAGTGGTCATCATGCTGTTAGTCGGCCGAGCGCAATGTTCTATTATTTGCTTGAACTGGTTTACCGTGCTGTAAGTCGAGAGTCGAGCGTTAGAAACCCAACGGCTGTGTACATAAACTCCCTTTAAAAATAAATATGGCTTGAATTTTTATCAGCGTGGCATTTAATATTCCTCAAAATATATACAGAATGGTGTACTTAACAGATGCTCTCTCACATCTATCAACCGTAAAACAAATCTATGTTGCTCATCAAATCATAATGTCAAAGTGTAAAACTCATAAATATCTAGAAAATGCAAGTTTAAAACTGTAAATAATGTTCTCACAACATGTCACACCACTATTAAAAATAAAAATTATTTGTTCTACCAACATTGAAGTACCTATAATCGATAGATCCTACAGTTATCACACAAGGCTCTGTGCATTTCTGGTTTTACTCGTAGTTGAACGGAAAGTGGGATAGTGAGGACGGCAATGATCGCCTGCGTCACGGCGAATTAGCGAGACAATCACTCAGCGTGACGCAGAGGCCGGCTCGTCGACAGTGGACGCAATTAATGGAGAACTACACTTCACACGAGAGAACTCCAGCCATATATTGCTCTAGCTATATTCGTGGTAAAGCAATTCAGGGAAATTTGATGTTCTCTGATTGACGTATATTAAATTCGTCATTAACGTATTATATCGTCTTTGTTGATAATAAACTTCTAATTTCAGAATATTCAATACCGAGGTGACTTTAAAGGCAATTAAATTTGTAGGAAATTGAGGACAAAACTTTTATAACGACTAAAAAAATTAGACATTAGTAAAGTTGTTTAAAGATATTTTATCATCGTACATCAATTAAGAATTTCTGTAGTCTGTCCCATCGGCATCATTTAGTAGGAAGTTGTAATACCTATATCACATGAATAAGTTATTCAACCTACATTTACTTAATTGGTCACGCGAATAGTGCTAAAATACACATAAAACACACTTTCAAGTTGCAGTAGTTGCAATTTTGTTTAAACATCATTAACGAGATCGCCTTCATAATAAAACTACGTGAGCTTTCATTACGCGTAGCCCGACACGCACTTGGACAATTTTACTATTATTTATCAGAAATATTGAAATCCATAGCAATTCGTGCAATTTCGGGGAGGATCACTAGTAAAATATATGAATTAATTTTCTTTCCGCCAAGCACATTCATTTGATGAATTCTAAAAGCATTCTGGATAAAATTTAATCCCGGATTATTCGCAGTAGTACACAGGATTTCAATCATTTAGTAATAAAATGCAGTGTTGAATTTGCTTTTGGTTTACCAAGCATCTATGTTGACTAAATAGCCAGTTCAATGGTAGTGCAATTGATTTTTGGTAAAATAAGTGCATGTTGGGTTAAATTTATAGCTTCGAAATATTTTTTAAGTTCCTTTTCGGAGCTAAAACTACCATATTGAGGCTTAAATTTGGAATTGCTAAGTTTTCTTGTGTTGTAGTCAAAAGAAAATTTTCGATAATCTTTAAAAAATCTTACTTATAAAAACATATTTTATAAAGAAAATTAAAAAAAAAATTGCTGTTTACAAATGGCTTTTGTTTTGTATGTAAGCTTACACATGGTGAATAAAACAAAACTCCCACTCCCAGTCAAACTATAAATAACATTCTGAAGAGCACTTATACACCCTCATTATGATTGTCATTTAATGTAGCCAGTCGACTTAGTAACTCGGAATAATTATCATAATTATAATTTCATAAATCGCGACCGCATTATCAATTTGATGTACTTCATAACTTGGAAGAGCGTTGGCGTATCCCAGCTCGTAATCACTCACAGATGAAGCGACTTCACAGACTATTTATTTAATGAGCTTAACTAGTGGAATTCATGCTCGTTTCTGGGTATAATCTCTTTTAATATGCATTTTGTCATAATCAATGGTGTTACATATACAAGTGACATCACAACATACAAGGATTAGCTGATATCATAGTCAATATGATGTCATCGGTATAGTGATTTGACACACCATTTTTTTTCTTAATATATCAATTAAAATTGACATATTAATATTTAGTTTTAAAACTGAAGACGTTGCAGACAAAGTAGAAAGAGAAAAGTTGGATAGCAGACTCCAGGCCCCAAAACATAGTAGATATTAAATTCATTTTTAGCTTTCAAATCAGTTAAAATAGTACCTAATTACTAAGATATCTCGTACATTAAACAATTTGATCTTTCCATATTGACCATCACAAATATCTGTCATGTTGACTTTGGAGGTTCATAAGTTAAAAACAAACATCTGAAAATGTCACCAGAATAATTCTTTACACTAGCGTGAAGGTATGGAGAAAACTACAATAGTGGTCGGCAGACCTGCTGAATTTGTTTTATATTTTTATATACATTAATTACATGAGATACCCAGAAAAGAGCCGACATTGAGAGTAATTAATGCCTGCAATAATGGCTGCTATGAGAGCTACGATGTGGTCATCAATTATCTTATATCTTGTACTTATTATATGACGCCATATCATTCCCAGAGGGATGGCGATATAATAAGGGATGCCACATATTTTCGAAACCGTGTATTACCTACGAATTATTGCATTGCAATTAGTATTTTCTTTTTGTTCCGTGTTGTTCTAGAACCATTAGAATAGAATAGAACTTTTTATAACTTGGATATCACAAGAACTTATTAAAGGAAAAATCCTGGCTCCTCCATAGGTAGCCACAACTCGGACTGAACTAAGAGTCGAAATTCCCTTGCTTCTTTGGCTGAAAATCCTATCATGTAAATAGTTACAATGTATTTGCAAAGTATTGTCTACCTTTGTTTATTTATTTATTTATGTACACAAAATTATATATTTAGTTATTAAAGTAATTCTAGTACAAAGGAGCTACTTATTTCATTATTCCCTTCCAGTAAACCCATGAGGTGAGAGATGGATTTTGAAGAGGATTTTGTGAATGTATTCCAATGAAAAAATGTTATATAGCATTAATTTTGTAAAAAGCAACTGACATATTTTACAATGCACAGCCGATACTGTTGAATAGATGTCGCAGAAACATACCTTATGTGGAATTAGGATGATAACTTCAGCGTAAAAATGATTTCTGGAAATTCCCAATGGAGAGAAGTTCCGAGAAGGGGCTAATCGTATTATCCAGTTCTATTATTGTATTTAAAGTATTTTATTTAAAGATGCAGTGCTAAATTCGTAACGAATATAAGTCTGAATTAAAAATACAAAGAATAAAAACGAGAAATATGAAACGAAAATTGTTCAAAATAAAAACTGTATTAATTAGTGAAATCGCTTTTTCGTCGTCGTCATCCAGTAAAGTCTATTCCATTAACTGATAATCTTTTTAATTGGACGAAAGTATTCTTAGCAGGATCACCGGTTTCTTGATCACTGGCAATCAATTGAGCAGTGAAGGTAATCTCCATTCGTTAGTTACACAGAGCAAGGCAGGCCGCGCTGGGAGGGGCGGTCTTCAGCGCTCGGTGGTTAGGTTAATGGTCGTGGTGTTACGATCAAATCATCTGATCTAGACGCGGACACTTAAAACCAGCCCTCCTGCTAAATGGTCCAACGCCGTGAAATAACCAATTATCTAAAGGATTCTGAAAAGTAAAATAGAATTATGCAGGTAGGTATATCAAAGAAATTTGAATTGAATATTTCATTTATTGCTAATTAGATTATGAGTTTATTTAAATGGAAATACATATGTCGCTAATCTGACAATATCAAGATAAAATTATACTTTTGTTCTTGTCACTCTTTGTTTGCAAAACACAAGTCTTCAAACGTTTTCCAAAACCAAAACGCAAAGTACACAGAGAAGGGTAATCAAGTATGTAAACAATGAATGTAAGTTGAAATTGCGTTAAGTTAAAACAATGCGGTGAATGGCAGCCATATTCGCGAACTAACTAAGAACAAGTTACCAGTTTAACAAGTTCACGGAGATAAAGCTTGAATTGTTTCAGTGATTAATTACTCCAACGATTAAAAGCGTGACAAATACCGAGCGTACGACGATTTTACGATCGCTCGCGTTTTAATGATAATAAATGGAATGTAATAAAGTAATTGAAATAATAAAACTTGTTTAGTACATTCGTTCATCATCCTTGTGCTGTTAATCATGTTAATATCCTTACCTCTTTGACGCATAACTAACCTAGGGACCAAACCCACATTGAATAATTTTCCTTCATCATGAGTGCATCGGCTAGCAATCCAACGACTATATGTACGTACCTCAAAAAGTACGATGTGAGTACACGACCGCGGTAGATAGAATTCGAACTTGTACATCTTGGAATGTGCACGCTTTTTTAGTAGTTTAGTCAAAGGTACTTCTTTAAGTATATTCGTTACAGCTGCTAATCGAAATAATGTCAGCCTGTTTGCGTAGAGTAATCGTAGAGTTGTTGGGGTTTATGCAAAAATGACATCACCGATTCACAAAATTGTTGAGCATATAATCCGAAATACTTTTATAATAATATTGACTGATTTAATAATTAATTTCTGTAAAGATCGTATAAATTGAATTTTATATTTTCAGTATTTACAACACATACTGAAAACTACGGTTGCATGATCGTCGTTATTCACTCGTGATATGTTGACAATATCAGAAAGAGACTTTGATTTAGGGAACTATTTGTATTGATATATGTCTGATATAAAATAGACGAACGAAAAGAAAACCAAAGCCAGTTTCAAAAACATTGTTTACCTCAGTTATTTTCTTATGACAGAAGCAAAACGAAACATTGTTGCGACTAGTGTACAGTACTCGTTAAAAAATATTTATAGTCCCTTGCGCGAGCTGCGGAAATGAAATGGAGGAAATATTTCAAGTCCAAACGTAAACAGTACGACTGATTAAAATAGTATAGTTCCGAGATAAAATTCTAATTTGTCAGTGCGGTCGGGTTTATTTCAATTCTTTCGCTTAATTTTCCCGGGAACAGAAAAGGGGGCTGTTTAAGAGCGGGATTGGATCGAGACGGCCCGGCGACATCTGTCTCAGACGGCGGGAGATTTTAATACCTACGAATAAGAAAATAGCATCCCAAGTTCCCGAGGCTCTGACAGTGCCCGAGGCGATGCTCTGCGCCAAACGGGCGCTCGCCTGCAGTGTAATAAAGTACAGATAATTCGCTGAATGCACAAGTGACAAGGGACGCCTTTCAGGACCCAGCGGCAGCTTTTCAACGCACATGCATTGAATCCGTTGCCACATGTTAACTACTAACAGGTGCATATTTGGTAGAATTCTATTAGATATACTAGTATTATTGCAAGTTGTTATAATCATTATTTCGTTAGTCGTAATATCAATTCAGCAATAATTTAGAATTATTTTAGTGTACTCGTATAATTTCAAAGCAGATAAGCATAATAGATGATACTCATAGATTAAACAGTCACTACGAATAAAACTTTATATTAATGCAAAATTAATACCAGAATAATAATGACACACATATGTTAGGCGTTAGGATACCTACCAAAGATTCGTGTATAAACCATAATGTAACAACTAAGTAGATCTTTTTATACATTGTAAAACAATTTTAATTCTAACAATGTTAAAGTCACGTACCGTCATGCGACTACGTGAACGCTTTTCATTCCACTAATGTTTTTTATGTTTCCATTTCATCGTTATTTATCGTGTTAGCATGATTGTCTACAAAAACCTCAGCTTTGATATTACTTTCCTTGTTATTTTACCAGTCATAAACAATAGTATTTTTAAAATTTTATCGATAATATATACATTAAGGTACGTGAATATAATGGAAAACAAATCAACAAAATAACGTTCTTACTCGTACAAAAAAACCGATTTCACTTTTCAGTTGGGAAACGTAGGTATAAATTAACAAATGTTTATCTTTTTAAAAGGTTTCATACACAAAGACGGCTTCCGGATGAGGCTTAAAAGGAATCCCTGAAATCTAAATGGGTTCCCACCGGTCGGTATGCTGGCTAAAACTTCGCCAAATAACGTTTGAAGCGTTTCCCTCTGATGAACTAAATGGGCTAAATTCAAAAGAATCATGCAGCATGAAGCCTTCTCTGTTCTGGATTCACAAAATTAATGTCAGTAATTATTCTGTATTTTGACGGGCTTCTAGAACTATTCGATAAATTTTAATATTCCGAATAAAAAGATGGGTACTTAAAGAAAAGGTGATACAAAAAATTTTTCATAACATAACGTTACTCAACATGAAGTTGAACACTAAGTTAAAACATTACTACACACAAAAAATTGTTAACATTTTTGTCAAACATTTGTTCACTAAACAAAATCTTTTGAAATATAATAATATTATATATTGAAAAATCGTTCGAGCCAAGAACGTCCAAGTGCTCTTGAGACTTGCTTCCCATAAGTTCTCCACCGTCGAATAGAATTTATAACTTCTGCAAAATGAGATCCCGCTTGCTCTCTCATCAATTAAAGTAATGGTTACTTGAAAACTTCTTTCAGGTCCGCTACTTACTCAGTCACAACCTCTTTAAATAATTTAAAATATATATATATATTTTAATTAAATATAATTATTTAATTATATTTAATTCTTATAATATGGATAAAAGAGCGAGTTGGTGTTTCGGAAAGCACGGTAATCCATTGAACGCGTTTATTAAGGCGAAATCAAAGATTTACCATGCAAGAAGTATGTATAAACTTTAATAAGTGTTAAAATAATTAACCTCGTTTTTTTCTGTCCATTTCATTATTGAGTGCCAACCGGGGAAACAAACGGCTGGACATCCACGACCCTAAAAGATTTACGATGTTGTAAGAGAAAATTTTATTATACTTTCAATTTGGTGACTGTCGCGGAAAACAGCGATCGCCGCGGTGAAATAAAATAGTTCAGTGTCGTTACGAAGTCAACCCGAGCTACCTGAGAATTTCTCTGTCTAACATTTCCAAAGGAGTAGGGTAATTTAAAGTAGGTACCTATTACCCACCTTAAGTTAATTATATTACCAACTCTTGCAGAATTTGCGACTTTAATATCATTATGAAAAGGTACAGGAAACGTTGGCTTAATAAGGTCTTCGTTTGAAGAGAGAATTACGCGGCGAGGTAAAATTCGCGAATATTATGTATCGTGTTAACTGCAAAGTCATCGATCAAATGGTAACGCGCAATAAGGTAAATATCTATCTACCAACTTGTGTTTACTAAACAAACGTACAGGGAAGGTGGATTTAAGTATCTGTGTGTAATGCAAACCGCTTTGAGAGTGGCTTGAAAACAATCTATCGAGTTTCGTGCATTCACTTTGAACTATCTGAAGTCATGACGATACTTCGGTAAAGATATTGCGTGGCGTGGAACGGTATAATGAGGTCGGTTTTATTTACTCGTCTGCACTTATGAGCACATGTGCAAAAAATTTTACTAGTTCAAAAAAAATTGCACACCTTAAGGTAGTTCGGGCGTAGAGTAAAAGAAAAATACACCTTTGTCTAAAATGTAAACCTATTCTCCTTTTTTGTATTTTACCTACATTAAACGTTTGACAGTCAAAATAAATTTCCGGTACATGGATACTTCCCACATGTATATATATATTTATATGCAAGTGGAAAATTGTAGTCTGTCTACCTTCAGATAAGAGGCGATTTAAATAATGTTTGTAGTTCTATATTACTTTATTTGCTGCAAACTTGCAAACACCGTCATGCCAAACTGGCTTTAACGCCAATGACAGCCAGCAACGTTCATAACGGAATCCACTTGGCACCCTCAAATACGATTTGCAATTTCTACCATAAAGTTTTGCATGTCCGGTACAGTGGAGTCAATAAAATTTGTGACGAATAAAATCGAATTTTGTCAGCGTAGTACCAATTTGAGTTTGATATCTAGACATTTGACGATAGTGTCGATGGTTGAGCGGTTGAAGTCGGATACGACTTCTACACAGATCAGAATCCTACCGTAGCCAATGATTTTTTTATGTGTCTCGTACTAAAGCTTAATAATAGATGCTCTTAAAGTAAGGGAAAACATCGCAAAAAAGTTGCACTCGCCTTTGTGTTAGCATGATCAGTATAGGTAAAATTTCATTGTTAAGTTGAGCAAATTATGCTTCTCGAATAAAAATCTGACCAACTCACTTCATGACGGCGGTCACAGGCTGAACTCCGGACTTCTTCCCAGAGAGGTGAGAATGCAATCGGGACTAAACGTTAGGAGAATTACGATGATAAATTTTTCATCTGACCTCGATTAACGTTGAACGAATTTACTAATGATAATCAGGAGTAGCAGAATGGTGTTAAAATTTATGACATAAATGACTATGATGTAGAAGAAATTTATAATAAATTATGCATTTATCTAAATGTACTCCAAGGAAAAAATTACAGTTCTATTAATGTAAGTCGTGCATATCTTTCAAAAATAGAAGTTATTCGTTCTAAGTACATGCGCCTAAAACTAAATTTAGCTGATTTAATTTTTTTTATAAAATTTCATTTACAAAAACATACTTACAATGTAAAATTTTAGCCGTGAAAAGAAGAAATAAAATAAATGAAATATTTCTTCTAAGATTTCATATTTCCAAGAAATCCTTTCACTAAGTATTTAGTGAAAAGCCGCTTACGACCCTAATATACTGCTGAAAATGAATGGTCGCCATTGTTATTTGGCTTTTATTTTATCAAGTTGTTTGCAGAAGAGTTTGCTCATATTCAAAAGCATAACGTATAAAACAAGAACAATAAGCTTTATATGCTAAAATAAAATAAATTCGTGGGAAGACTTTCTTTAAGAAACTATGTACATGATCTATCATACAAAATTAATTTAAATTATATTTAATTATTATTCTGAAGTATTAGAAAATAGGTATCGAAATAGATGAACAAAATACAAACAAAGAGGTTCTTTAAAAAAATAATCAATCAACATAAAAATGAAAATGGACAAAGCGACTCATACAAAGAATTCGATGAAAAGAAAATAGAACCTTTTGTCACGGACTTTTTGTGTTTGTACAAAAAACAGTATATCTACTTCTAATTGTACGAATATGTAAAGGTTATATTTCAATTCGGTAAACATACCTACGTAGCTCTGAATTAATTGATGATGTTTCAATTATGTGTTTTTCTATGTAAACTTTTTGTAGATTTTATCAAAATGGAAAAAAACGCGAACTGAGTTTTGCTACATTTATTTATTGTGTTTTTATTTTGTCTTCTTCATTCGTATTTTCGATCATAATAAATTAAAGTATTACAAAACTATTTTAAGTTACATCACTGCTACCATGAAACCATGAAATAAAACAAATCTGCTTTTTTAAACTCTGTTAATTCGACAAAACACTGAATGGGAATATTGGACAAGGCATTGGTGCTGCGCAAAAACAAGTATAGGTACAGAATATATGGAGAGTGGTGTTTTGCGTCATGTTTTTATAGTACCTATCATCAACAGCTTGGTAAGCCTATGAATATTAAGTGACAAGATTTTTGTCTGACAAAACTGAATATCGCGAGAGGTATAAATTGTCGAGACGTGCTAAGTTATAAGAGGAAAAGAAACAGTAAATTCAAATATTTTGTTATAATTTGTGTATAAAAGGACTCGCTTTGAACAATTGGACCTGTTTTCTTAATATAATTTAATATTGTGGATCTCAGAGATCAACTCTTTATCAACTTAGATGGGCACACTCTGACTGAGTGAATTCTTAGTAAAATCTTTCTTAAAATTAAACTGTGAAATGTGAGATTAATCATCTTTTATATTAATTATTAATATATCGAACGGTAACCTTAAACTTAGAAACTATGTTGAGCATGCAACTCCGCCTACTACGTTATAACTGGAGTTTAGTTTGCCCGGAGCAGCATCAAATATTATGGGAATATCTCGAATCTTGTTTAAGTAATCAAATAACTAGATACATAATAGTATTAACATATGAAATTTGCATATAGTACAGCATGCTTAATGTATATATATATGTATGTATTATTTATTGTAAGAACAGTAGATCTACTAAACAACCTAGCGCATACACATCAATTAGTAAGATTTATGCGGTAAAAGGTCAAACGATAGTTTAATTTATTTGTTAGACAAATTATAAATCCCCCGGCTTGTACTCAAACATTCGAACGATTGGACTGATTTCTGAAAATTGTATGGCCTTTATCAAAGCGGGATATGAATTTGATTTATTAAAAGCTTTTAAAAATGCACAGTCCGCTCAGTCAATCTCATGGTTACGTAGATAACATTTGTATTTTTTTTTAATTGATAAAATATAAGTCTCATGCACAGTTATTCTTTTTTATACATCATATATCTGTCTTATTTTTGCGCATCCTCAGTTGCGCCCTCCTACAACAGTTGTTCGAGAAAAGAGGTGGTACAAATCGTCCAGACCTATAGTAAGTTTCCTTATAATATAGATATAGATATTAAATACAAGCAATATAGGACGTACGTCGTGTACTTAATTGATCCAACACATAAATAGTTAGGTACTTTATGGTGTGATGTTGCAGTCTGCGGTCGGGTTTCCTAATACAGTTTACATAGAGATGGTTTCAAGCAAATACGAGGTACTGAAATTGGCTACGTACACAGTGGTGTACGTAGCCAATTTCAGTACCTAAACCAGTACCAGTAGAAAAAAAAAACTAAAATGTATGTAAGAAAGTGTTCTTACATACATTTTAGTTTTTTTTTTCTTAATCGTAACATCATATTAAACTGGTTCTATACGGCTCAAATTCTGTATCAAGCCTGAAGACTTTATTTTATTTGTCAACTGTGAATTTCGCCTTTAATTAGCAACTTATCGGCACTGGCATACACTGGATAACATTGGCACGTCCTCAAAAGACTGTCTTAACTTAGTTTCAGAAAACGGCGATATAATAAAACTAGAAAGTCTCAAAGTTTGGATATGCTGTAAATTTATAGAAGCATTACTTTTTGCCCGACTGATGCAAAACTAGCGGAAGAGATTTAAGTGATCTAGATAAGGTACTAAAATATATAATAATGAAATATTTGAACATAGTTCATTAGTACTCAAATCACTCCTCATATTTTAGTACTAATATAATAAAGCTCTACTTGAAACAAAGAAAAATAAAGAATTAATTTTAACAAAATATAAACATAGGTTGATTTATTTCGTAAACAGATAATTAGAAGGTAACTTTATCAGCGGAAAACTATAACCTTTAAACGGCACGCTGAAAACTTTGGTATTTGTCTCGAAAAATTAAATTATGATGTGTAGTTACACTGCCCAGTACACAATAGTAGTCACGTAAATCCACCGCATCGCTAGTTGACAAAGTAATTATAACAACTAATTTTACATACGAATATCTTGTACATTAATCCGCTTAGTTTATCAGTAGTTCGCAGGCGTACTGAATGGCAATTTTATCCAGGCGTCTAGGGGTTCGTTACGTGATAACTTTACACTAACTTGTATTAGATTTGGGTATATATATTATATATCTATGGTAACGTCACGTTTATTTTAGACCAGATTTCGCCTCTGGCTGAAATCGTGTAAAACTGAATGATGACCTTTTTACCGTTCCCGTAGGAATGATAATATTGTTGATGCCCTTTTCCAAGACCTTAACTATATGTGTACTATATATACCATTGCTATTTTAGAAATATGGTAGAAATATTAAAAAAAAACTTTATGTTAGTCAAATGGATAGGTAAGATATATTTTGGACAGGTGAATATGCCTATATACGAGTACCATTAAACGAAGTATTTTATATTGTTTCTAAATCCAGGCAATGGATACGTTTATTGCATCTATAATCAATTTCGGTTCCTATAGCATTGTTATCCTGGCTAATAGTTCCAATTTAAACAAGCTACGTGGTACTATCGGATCCATAACCGCAGCTAGATCAGCTTATAGTGGAATTATTACGGTCATATCGTGGTTAGGCTTAGACCACACATTTGGCACGGCACAGCCTGCGTTTTATGCATTACCTGGTCAAAGTCTAGTCATTTCTCACTACTTTAGCACGAGCTATTACTAGTAGTAACCCATATGTTTCTCTTTAACATAACATAACATAACATATAATCACGTCTACATCCCCTACGGAGTAGACAGAGCCAACAGTCACCAAAAAACTTTGTCAATTGTAGATGTTTCTTTTTCTCGTGCATTTTAAATGAAAACTAGAAATATGAGCTGTTAGCGGGAAAGCCACACGACTGATAGATAAACCATGAAGGAACTAACATCTGAGTCACCAGTACGGATATCTCTCTCGTGTCTCCAGGGAAAGGAAAGAAATATGTATGTATAGTCATATCAACGGCGTTGGTAGATCGAAATAAAAAAATTGACATGGTCGACCAGGACTACAGACCGACTCATCTAGATCTAATTAGAAAACCATAGAAGAGACATATTCTAACAATGTACTCTGAAAAAAAAATCAGTGAACGCTTGGACGCTATTGAGAATTAATTATATATGTACTCACATTCATCGTGATCTTTGGCGGTGACGGTGAGAACTGTGTGCTGGATGTCCTCATTCTCGTCGACCTCAGCCTCGTACAGCTCCTTGTCGAAGTACGGCGGGTTGTCATTCTTGTCCGCGATGCCTATACGGATGAACTTGGTCACTGGAACAAGACAAACAGAATTGGTGAAAGCGTTCTGTAGTGCTTTGTAATTAGTACATACATTGTATGTATGTATCACGCATCTATATAGACCCAAGACAGTACTATGACTTAATACGATAATAGAAACACCCTAGTGTTTGAATTACTATTATCGTCACCGCACTCATCATGGAATCTATTCCATGGCAGTATTGGCAGTCGTAGAACCACAACATCTCAAAAATTTGGTAGTATAAGAGATTAATTAAGTTCAACACAACTTAGTTTGGCGCTGTTGTAGGGTTCTCGCCTCTCAACCAAAGGGTTTAAGGTTCGATCCTCAGTCAGGTCATGTTGGAAAATTAACTTTTTCGGATTGGCTTGGGTCTTGGGTGTTATCTATTTAAGAACATGATATAAAATGTAATGTCGTTGAGTTAATATGCCATTTTTCTCGAACTTCTCTGGTGCTTCCTCACTCTGAGTGATTTGTCTCATATATATTTATTTATAAGTTTTGACTGGGTATGGTCGGGTATCATAACAATTTATCAATCCAGTAGTTGCCTTAATCATTGGGTAATTACTGACGTAGATACTCGTGTGTAACGGAAGCGCTTTGATCCATGTTAATTGGGGTCCATAACAGTGTAAATAACATTACTAGCGTGACGAATATTCCGGATCTATTTAGTATTGAACTGTTTGCAAGAAAACAATATGTACTTGGAACATAAATTATTATAATTATTTTATAGACACATTATTAAAAAATTGAGCAGGAAATGTTATGAAGGCTAGAAAATTCGCTTGTTGCTGCTGCTGTTTAGTTGTCAACACTCCAACACTCAAACAGATTATTGTAACAAATACAAATTGTTTTGGTAGGTCACATGGTCTTGTTATGGTATGGAAATTATTCTTTATTAGTTATCTGAAAACTCTTTTTCTGAATTAATAGGTCTACGTCTAGGAAAAATAAGTATACTTTAATTATTGTGCATTATTAGATGACCGCTAAAAATATTTACACTATGTCGCTCACTTTCATCTATATCGTCTTTAAAAGAAGACAAGGATACCTTTAATTTATTCAAAGTGCATTCTAGGAAAGCGGAGCACAGCAAATAACTAGATGCATGATAATGTCACTGAATGACAAATGTTGTACGAACTTCACATGCCAGCGTATCTCGTAATTCCGTCGCTAAACTCGACCACGATCCATTTTCTAATAGCTACATTGTTATGCTAACCATACATTATCATATTCATCATCGCAAAGCTGAATTCAATTATTTATACTACACAAACTCACCTTATTTGTTTTTGCTTGATAAATAAACTGTATTTTGTCTTATTACAAAGAAAATAGGGAACACACCTACAATGTATCATGATTTTATAAGCTGATGTCAACATTATTTATGTACGATACGAACATAAATATTTGTAAGAGAAAATGTTAAAAACAGAAAGAAAAGGGATCATCTGGCGGATTCCTAATTGGACGATATCAAATAAGGTCTAAGCTTCGAGCAAAAGAATCGTATCAAAAAACGGAAATCTAGACGGAAATTGGTTTCGATTGAGGCGCACTCTAACAATGATAAATTAGGGGCGGGTGAAATGTCCGGCGGCTTTATTAGCAAACATACGGACATTTATCATTGCTCTTGCAAAATAAACTCTATTACATTGATGTAAAGTACAATGCCAGAAAACTGGAAATACAATGGTACCAATCCTCTCATGTCTTTCACGGAGGCCAAATACAGAGTTGTGTAATGAGTTGTTGATGCAGGTCTGAACGGGAAACTAATGCAAAATTACAAAGTGAGATAATTTAATTTTATGTCAAACATTAGTGAATCTGTAACTTGTGTAACAGTTTAATGAACAAACTTTGGTAGAACTTGCTACTTATCTTGATTTGTTGTTTAGTCGATTTAAATTGCAATTATATCTTACCACTTATTTATTCATCGTTGTAATAATTTATATAAGTAGTTACACCGCGGTTACACAAACGGCTTTGCTACGTACAAATAATGCAATCACGTCGTCAAAGTTACTGAACTCAATAATATAATAAAATCTAAAGAGATTGCTATTTCCGTTACAAATTAACCCTTAGTGGGAGTTGCTTCGTCACACTCCCCGAGGGGGAAGTAATTTTTAATCGCACTTTTGACTTTATTTTGGTCTTAAAGTTAGAAAGTTGGGTGGAATGCGTACATAAAAACTAATCAGTGTCGTTAGGAGTGATCTAACCGAAAGTGATCTGAAAAGTTTTTGACAAACACGCAAGCGGCGACGGCGGTCAAACTTTCCACAGACAATTACGGAACTATGACGATACGCATTCATTGGAAAAATGTCGGACTTTAGTTCATATAAGTAACTTTAGTGAACTTAGCTTCGTAACCATAGTAATTTACTAAATTCCTAAGCCGATCCATATGTCGTTAAAATTACGAAATTTTTGTTAATTTCAAGCTACAAGGTCGTAGGACGACGCCCTTTTCCTTGTTTACAAGTAAAGACACCCTGAACACATCAACAAGCACCTTTTAAGCCCGAGTCGTCGAACCTTTAACGTTAAGTCACTTAATAAGTCTCTAACGTGTATATAGGAAGACATAATGTATATATATGTATACATATATAAATGAGGCCGTCGTCTAAATTAGGGAGAGACACGAGTATACGTGATTGATTCAATCGCTCAACCATCTGTTAGTATTCCCTAAACACACTTATCACATTTGTCGCAATGTCGGTGTATTGGCATAAGTAAATACCGTACTCGTTTACTTATCGACAAGTTTAAAGAAATATTTCTAATTTAACAACAAAGATCGTCAAATTAAACGTTTTAGACCTAAAAATAAATTTGAATGTCCTTTAGAAATTATCTGCTCGACTGAAAAGAAAATGGAACATAAAAAGACAGATGAAATAAAAGACAAATGAAAAAGTGAACGGTGCATGTAAAGTTCCCGTTGAAATGCTGGAATGTCTTTTTGTGAAATCCATGGTGCTTTAATTATTTATTTGAGTTAACAATGAAAATTTTAGTTACATGTTTAATAAATTTATAAGAACGTATTTTCATTTAAACGAATTTTTATCAGAAAGTTATCTAACTTGGTATAGGTACCTACGAGTAGTAATTCTGTATCTCATAAGTCTCTGATTTTTATTCTTAGAATATCAAAATCGCGAATGCATACTCGTAATATCAAATTAAACAAAGGTCCGGCAGCGACAGGTACGTGGTAGTCTATGATCGAATCTGTAGGACATTCATATAGCGGGTAGCGTGCTGATAATGAAATTCTTTTCAAGAGGAGCCGAGTGGCGAGACGTGCCTTCCCGCCAAAGCTCCCCACGTCTCTTGTGGTCACAGAAAACAAAGGCAATTGTAATTAAATTATTTTTAAAGCATCTGGCAAACATCGGGTAAGTTATTTTTAAAACGACTTAAGCAAAGTACCTACCTTCTAATGAATCACGGATAAATGTGACAATAAAATGGTAATTGATTTCTAATTAAAAAGCCCTTTGATTTTTATATACCAGTGAGGCATTTTGTATCGGGCAAACATTGTATTTACTTAATGCTGCCTGTTTATTACATTTGAATGTCGAATAAGTTATATCGGGGAAAATAGATATCGATAGAATGTATTTCCGTTCCGGACGTATTTTACAAGTTTATATTATCAGAGAGATTCAGCGCGCACGAATACCTTCCGTCCATCTAACGCGTCTGCGATAAATCGACTCGTGCCGAAGCTCCTTGAATTCGCGCCTTGCGACCGAATTCGGAAAAATCCGACGCCCCTGCTGATCGCCTTATCAGATCTACTCGAACTACTTCACAAGATAAATGGGGATTGTTCTCTTTCAGCAAAAGCGATTGAAAACCAAATGTTACATTTTGAAAATCCATTCTGCTCTAATGTTGAAATATATGTATCGTTCACGCTATCTCAACACCTGTGAAATGACAAAAGGCCTTACATTAAATAAATTCTGGCAGAAATGAAGCGACGGAGACGTGAAAACATGTATCCAGTGACTTGTGCAAAGTAAATGAAGGATGAAAGATTGACGCAATGTAAAAACAAATAAAAGGCGATAAAGTTGTGAGAAACAGGATGAAGCGTTATATTAAATGTCAGGTTTTTATGTTTTTTTTTTTGATAATAATCAAATTAACAGCTGTAAATTTGAAAGAAAAATGCTCATTGATTTTATCAAAAGCAAAATAATTCAATTCCAGATGTATGACAAATTCACAAAGTCTTTTTCTATAAAGCCACCGAGTAATATGAATATGATGTACACATAATTCTACGAATGCAAGAGGAAAACAGGCATCGGCATCGGGAAAGGGAAAATGTGAAAAACAAAAGTAAAAAGAAACCAATCCGTCAGTTTGTGCCATATCGTTCGATGAAACTATTCATTAAATCTCGATTCCAGATTCAATTTATTTGTTCCTATGAAGTGCAGGTTTTTATGTTGCTTTTGAACGTTTTGCTTTTTGCGTTAAACGATGTGTATCGTAATGGTCTCCCGGACAATAAAATGCGAGTGCCAGCAATTTTCGCCTTTCGCAAAGTGTAACTACTAATAAACACATAAAACAGCTTATTGTACTACACACTTTCGTTGGTAAGAATATTTTCGAGTTCACAAATAGCTTTAGTCTAAATCTTATGTTGGTATTACTGCAGTAAATAAGCTTAAAATACATTGAAGAGTGTTTTTATTTTTGTACTTTCAGTATTAATGGGACAGTTCTACGAACACGAGTGGGCCCTGACTTAGCACGAACTCGAAACTACAGTAAATATTGTAAAGGTTTCTACTTTATTCCATTTTATTTACCTTTCAATATTCGTTTGAACGCTGTGGGTACTATTTATTAACCTATGTTTCGAATCACAAATTCTATTTAAGCCGTCATTATATTGTAATGTGTATACATGACTTAGCGTTTTAGTGCATGCCATACGTATAAATGTTTGGTTGTTCAATCATTTGTTTTGAGTCTATTCGTAGCACATTAGTATGTGTCTTAGCATGTTCACATCGTAATAACATAAACAAAAAAGCTTTTTATTGTAGTACTTACAAATTTGTTGATATAAAATAAAATCTGTGGTATTTATTTACAACCATTATTAAATTTCAGTAAACATTCCTTTTTAATATGCAAAGCTCTTTTTAACTTAAATATATTTTATATTCTATTCCATGTTTGTGTTGCACACATGAATTACAATATAAAATATATTTTTGCATTGAATATGATGCTTTCTAAAATTACATTCTAAAAAAAATTGTAGTTAAGTAGATTTGTTTTACTTAATTAGTTGTAAAATTGGATTAACTTATTATATAAGTGCCAACCCAGAATGAAGACAAAAGTCAAAATAAGTCATGACGAAGTATAACAAAAGCCGAATATCGCAAATCGTATGTTGATTTCCCCAAGGATTGTGGCATATGTGTATGAAACCGGTCATTTCCGATATACCGCAGGACTACTTGAGCCCCAACAGAAAGCGTGACGAGGGACTCCATCTAGATTGTCCGACACAAAGGTAAACGGAACAAGACAAATTTACGAGGGTCGTATTCGCACATTTAGCAACGATGTACGATCAAAGTTTACCAATAACAAAACTGAACGTTCGACATTTCAGCTACAAATAAAAATATCATATAGGAAAACACTTTTGTATGATAAAATAGGGATTCAATATTACTTCTCAGAGAACAAAGACTATTTCTTTCAGGTGACGGAACGCAATCGAATGATATTAAAATGAGTGTGAAAGTAAAAAAATAGTAAACATTCTCACTGTGAACGCTCCGACATATCTATCTGAAAGGAGATTTGATATGACAAGAGTACTGATTACAGCTCAATAGATATAATGACAATATTGATACCCTTTATAATGAATTTTCAGAAATTGTCTGCATTTCTTCCTCCAAGCCAAGCGCCTACTTTACTTCCTCAATGCAAATGTTTAAATTATAATCAGATGACTTTAAATAAACATTCAGCCGATGGATTTCCTTTCTTAGTACGAATTATCTTGCAAAAATCAATTTACACTATATTTTTTTTGTTTAGTTAAAAAATATATTACATATATATTTTTAACTCAAAATAGGTCACAAGTTTGGCGTCTTTATTAATTTCTCAGTATATGTATAAGTAATTGGGGCCATGTAACTATAAATTCTCAGGCTCAATGTTAAAGAAAGCTATCTTCTGCGATATAACGTATAACTTCTTTTCCCAAGTTTGTTTTCACTTCGTACTTACTGCTAACCATCGTCCTTTGTTTTCACATGTACAATATGCATAAACTTCGTTTCCCCCTTTAGCTGTCTACGTAGCCAAAGACTTGTACATAACCATAAAGTTTGTGATGAGTTTTTTGTGATTTATGGCGAAAAATGTACCGATGTGGCGCGATATGCGTATTTAGGTTTAAATACCTACACATTTTTTTTTATTATGGTTCGCTAAAAGCAAAAGTTCTTATTATACTACCGTTTCTACACAGTGCGTAAAGTCAGACAATAGTAAACAAGTCATGTGGACCCATTAGTCGTTAGTAAGTAAAGTTTGAGTCAAAAGGTAGGCAAAGCATTCAATTACTGTCGGCGGCTTTTTGCGGAGTGTGACGGTAAACAGTTTTGTGAGCATGTGGTAAATTAAATAAACAAGGCCGGAGAGAGACGCGTGGTACTCTTGTATCTGTATAATAAATAAAGGTAAAGCTGACTGTCATATCCATGAACGCACAGCAGAAACCACTGAACAGACTTCGCTGGAATCTGGCAACATTTACAAAAACTTAGTTGTGATGATGTACGTGAAGGAAGTATTTTAGTGAATTCTTTCGTGAATGAAAGATTAAAGAAATAGAACTCTAAAATTAAAGAAATAGACACCGATAAATATTTTTTGGTGTTAAAACTACATATGTTGTTGGCGCAAGGTTGTGTATGGCAGTTCTCTTTTGTATTACCTACTTGTGACAAGTTTATACGCAAAGAAATTTATTGATTCGTTGATTTATTTATTTTCTTTATCTTCTGACTAGTGTGTGGTGCGCCTTATACTTAGGCGATGACTAGTAAAATAAGACTAAGTATTAAAAACCAGACTTAGAAATTTAAATATAATTTAGTACAAGTTTAGTGAAATTCTAAAAACCGCTATATGAGACCGTGGTACTGGCGTCGACCCTTGACACGCTTCCATAATGATGATTCACTATGCAGTTATTAGTGCATTTATATGAATTAATTGCTCGCTCTGTCGTATTTAATGTAGCTATTACCGATGCTTTATTCTAGGTAGGATTTTGGAAATCCTTTTAGCTAATGAAGTATGATTATAAAAATACTTATAGCATAGGTATGTATTAATTTCTGTTTTCTATGGATTATCGAGACAATATTTTGCTTTTATGCTCAGAAGTCACAAATTCTTAGGCAGAGCTAAATAAGGTTGTCTTGTGTTGTGATATGCTTTAGCTGTCTGATATTAAGATATGATATAATACTACTTATATTGCTAGTCATATCATAATTTTATAAAAACAATTGTAAATATTTTAAGAAAATTAAGTACATAAAGTGAAATTTCAATGACTTCATGAAATAGATATACTATTGTAATTTTTGACCATTCAGGAATAAACGATGCTTCAAAATCTTCTACAAAATGGTACCCTTGAAAAATATTACACGTATTACATAAGAAGTTTAGGTCGTAAAAAAGAGCCATAAAATTGGATATGGCAACAAAAATTCATAAAAAATGAAAAACTTCTCGCATAAACAAAAACGCGTAAGTATTTGTAGTGCTTCACGAAAACGGAAAAAGAGGTTGTATTCAATGATATCTAAGTCATATGAGTACCCGATGCGATATTAAATGCAAGTTCAGGTGATAAACCTCCCCCTAGTGGCGTATCCTCGTATCGGTAAAGGAAAACTAATTTCACGTGTTTGTCTGGCAGGTAGCGGTGGTAACACTGTTCTCACAAATGTGGGTATTGCGTGGATACCACGCTTTCATATTTGTGAATAATACATGCTTAGATACACATTTGCAGTCAAGCTCAAACTTTATTCAGAGTTATATTTTATTATTCATTCAATACTATAACCAGAGAGCTGACTAGGATCAGATGCCAGGATGGTAGCGTTGTGAAAGGAGAAGAATGTGTACTAAAGATATGGAAGGACTATTTTGAAAGTTTATTTGAAAAAAAGGAAGGAAATAAGAAAGATTTCTGCTATAGCGAAGAAAAAGAGAATGAGATGGAAGGCGAAATTGAAATGTTCGAAATTGTGGAAGCACTTAAGAGTATGAAAGCGGGAAAGGCTGCTGGGTGTGATAGAGTGTCGGTCGAGATGCTTAAAGCAGGAAAAGGCGTAGTAGCTAGTCAGTTGTACTGCCTTTTCAATTTGTGTTGGAGAAGCGGCCGAGTACCAAAAGATTGGTGTAAGGCTGTTATCGTGCCACTTTACAAAGGAAAAGGGTCACAGCTGGACTGCAAAAATTATCGTGGTATAAGCCTGCTTAGCGTCGTCGGCAAATTGTATGCTAAGGTATTGATTAATAGAGTCAGGAATGAAACTGATGACAAAATATGGGATGCTCAAGCGGGATTTCGAAAGGGAATGGGATGTACTGATCAGGTCTTTTCCTTGCGGTGCATAGCCGAAAAGTTTTTGGCCAAGAGTCAAAAAGTCTATTGCACATTCGTAGATCTGGAAAAGGCCTATGACAGAGTTGAGAGGAATGAATTGTGGTCAGCACTTTCTATGCATGGGGTGAGCAGTCTCTTAATACGAGCACTGAAATCCTTATATGAGGATTCGAGTGCTTGTGTCAGGATAAACGGAGCGCACACTGAGTGGTTTAAGATTGAGAAAGGCGTTAGGCAAGGATGTGTTGCGTCACCGTGGCTGTTCAACCTATTTATGGATAGCTGTTTGACAGATTTGAAAGAGTCTAAAAGTGGATTAAGGATGAATGAGTTACTCGTCAAATGTCTGCTCTATGCCGACGATCAGGTTATACTGGCGTCATCAGCGGAGGAGTTACAGGAGATGGTAAACTGTATGCATGAAGCTTTAAAAGAGAAAGGAATGAAAGTGAACGTAAGTAAAACTAAAACACTGGTTTTTGAAATGGAGAAAGAAATGACAGCATGTAATATTTTGATTGGAGGAGAAAAAGTGGAGCAAGTGAAAGAGTTTGTATATCTAGGATCAAAGTTTACATCAGATGGCAAGTATGATAGTGATATTGAAAGGAGAGTGAACGCGGGGAACATGGTGAATGGAGCTTTGCATGCCTTTATGAGCAGTCAGAAACTATCCAAAAAGGCTCGACTGGCTGTGCACAGGGGCGTGTTGGTCCCGACATTAATGTATGGGAGTGAAAGTTGGGTATGGCAAAAGAAGCATGAAAGCAGAATAAATGCAGTGGAAATGAGAGCGTTAAGGAGTATGATGGGTGTGAAATTGAGTGACAGGATAAGGAACAGCGTGATAAGGGAATGTTGTGATGTGAAAGAAGATGTAGTTACAGGAATAGAAAAGGGTATGTTAAGATGGTTCGGTCATGTGGAGAGGATGAATGAAAGCAGGTTGACTAAGCAGATATACAAGGAGAGTGTGGAGGGAAAGGTCGGAGTGGGAAGACCTAGACGAACGTATCTTGATCAAATTAAGGACGTCCTGGTAAAGGGTCAGGTCAAAAGTACCCGAAACCGCCGAGCTTGTATGAAGAGAGTTATGAATGTGGACGAAGCGAAAGAAGTATGCAGAGATCGTGGCAAGTGGAAAGAGGTAGTCTCTGCCTACCCCTCCGGGAAAGAGGCGTGATTTTATGTATGTATGTATGTTCAAGAGGTCATACATTGCTGCCCGAATAACAAATTCACGACAGCTAACGACTTCGTGGCAAGTGAAGCTTACGTTAAATTTTAATAATTTTCTTTGGATTAGACACAGATATTAAGTGTTATCAGTTCATGTTGAAAACTCAGATAAATAAAAAAAAGTTTAAAAACTAATACCCGACTTTATATGACAACATAGACGCGTTATTAAAATAACAAGAAAATAGTCTCCTTTGAACTTATTGTGTACAAACTATTAGAAAATTACCGACTAAGTATTAAATAAACAACTTACTTACACTTTTATATTTTAACGTATTTTTATTCGTCCTATTGATATAGATATAAGGAAGGTTATATGCCACTTAATTTTTTTTATTTATTAATTAGAGTCTCATGTTGTTGACATACATACAGAGCAAAATCAACAGCAAAGTTTTCAATGAACAGGGTACCTCCTACCACTATTGAAGACGGTTAAATAATAAAATGAAATTTCAATTGGAAATATTTATAGCCTATACAAAATTTATTCCTAGCTTTCTAATTATCCACTAATAACGAAATGCGCATACTCGTACCCGCTACAGACCACACACGCATATTTCAAATAAAACCTCCTCGTTAGTGCCAGCCCAAGCGCGTTCGCGTTCAATAGGATGTATTAGTATAAGTGGGTTCGCTCGCCACTGGATTGCTCGATTGTGATAGAAGCGTGTCGATTACATTTGCGAATACACGCCTCCCCCGGATTGAGTTATAGCCACATCTGAGGCTTCGCATCACCAATCGCCAATTCGCACTATAGGTATATCAACTGCTTCGAGCTCAGGTATATACGATTTACACTTTTTATTCAGACAAATAAGCTTACTGGATTTGCATAGTGCTACGTTATTGTATGTTTGCGACTTTTCCACTCCGCGTGGCGGCGCTCCATTCGTGTCGGCTCACAAAGGTTTCCACACACGGTCCGCCACCTACTCTGTGTTACACACGAGCATTCATTTCCAACCTAAAATTCTTTAGTGTTTTCAACACAAACTCCTTATTTATAAGTTCACGGCAACAAGTTCCATTGCTAACATGTCAAAAGTTTGTTTGAAGTTGTATCAAGCAGAACTCTGTTAAATGAAATTTCTAACAAATTGTTGCTAACACTACCTCTACTAAACTATTATAATTTGTGTTAAAAGTTACACAAAGACTTAACATATTAGAATTAACGATGGCAAGGTACCTATTAAATTACGGACTATATATTTTTAAAAAAGCCGGAATTTAAAATTTATGAATCGACGTCGTCAGTGAACTTTCAAATTAAACACTTAATTAAGCTGTTAGTCCCTGAATCTCTTGCCACGGCACACTTCAATTACTTGCAAATTTGATTCTCATTTTGTATCAAAGCCGAAGCTTATTTTGTTTATTTTGGGATATTTTTTTTATTTAATGCCCGCCGTAAGACATCGCGGCATCTCGGAAAAAATACACCTATAATTTCCCTAATAAATCTCAAACGTTTTTTCCCTATTAGGTAGCGAGTGAGACCGTAAGGTCGGGGGTCGCCGTTAATAAATTTGCCAGTAATGAGGGCAGAGCGAGGATTGATGCAAAATGTAGGCAACAATAGGCTTAATGATGGAATACCTTTAAAAGAAGCCGAAGACATTAAACAAGGTAATTAGCGCTCTCTCTGGAACGGTGCAGCATTTACATGTACTATGTAAGTATTGCGTTGGTATTGCATTGCATAGAACTTGGTATTGCATAGAACTCTTTACGACCCTTATAACGCAGATAAAAAAATATTTATAATAGGCATACGACAGACGGTATTAAAAATACACATAATTTGAATGAAACTTTTTAAAAATAGACAAACGTTTATATATTTTTCCCATAAAATGGCTTTTTGATATTTATGTGCATTTTTGATATATATAGACAAGATCTTACCAATGATTAGATTCGTGTGTGATCGCTACTATGATATTTACAAATTGATATTCAATAAAATGGGAGTTATAGAGTACGTATTTGCCATTAAGGGGTTTCGCAAAGCCGCCTGTAAATCGAACGCGGAATGAACCATAAAAGCAGTCGTAAATGGTCTTCCAGGCTGGGAGCTGTGCTATGTGCAAAACAAACAAGGCTACTTCAGCCCGCTGACTCTACCACCCATTATTTTTGACAGATATGCATGATGAATACTTTTTTCTTTTGTATATGTACAGATTTATGAATCTTTTTCTCTAGAAAAATAATTTAATGTGATTTTTTTACGAAGTAGTAAGATATGACGAAATAATAGATAATCTTTTTTTCAATTAAATTTAAGAAAATGGCCACTGCTTCGTGTGGGCGCACATTTTGCATTTATAATAGACATATAATTTTAAAGAACTATATTCTCAATATGTACCCGTAAAAATAACAATATCTTGTTATCTTATATTCGTTAGTCGCAAATAATTACACCCTTGTTCTTAACTCTGGAAAACAACTTTGCTTTTGATTTCCCCTTGTTTAATTGCGATGTAAATTATAGCTTATTATAAAATCTTACAGGCTAACAAATTTTACCAAAAACTCTCATATTTAAAAAAACCGATACCTAAGTAAGTGCTATTTGTAAGAACCCAGAAGATTTTCAGCGGGTCCACCATATCCGCACTTGCAGGCACCGGCGGCGGCGCTCACCGCATGGCGCACTCAAATTGTCAACGGTAATTACCACTACACACACAACACAAAGCACCCATATATTAACACTTATGTCACCAAATCACATGACATTTTTGAATCCGAGTGTACACGAGCTATCATAGGTATGGGCAGGAGCGCGGAAGGCGGGCGGTCGGAGGGCGGCCCGCTCGGAACTGCCGCGGCGGCGAGTCCGCCCCGTGGCCCCGCTCTGTTGCAAACCGACCGTTATTACCAAACGTACAAAATGTGATAATTATTTTCAATATTTAATAAGTTAAAGTTGAAAAGCCTTATAAGCTGTAAGATTTCGGTTGGTGTTTCGTGTTTTGGAATAATGTCTACCGAAAACCGAACTAAATTCATATTTTAACGGTATTAAGCCGATTTTTCATAAATTTCGTTTTCATACATGTTCATAATAAAAATCCAAAAAAGTCTTCGGTCTGTCATCTACCTACCAGGAAATTACTATCACAATGTCATTACATTCGCCTGAAATGTAATTAAAGAGTCAAGTAAATCAGCATTTAGTACGTTTTATTATAAGGAATTTAATCAAAGAAATGCCTATCTACAAATAATCAATTAGGCTCAAATTAATGTACGGGAGAGTTCAACCTATCAGTGTAATTAATTTGCACCTTTCCGGAGGTCCGACGATTAAAGTCCGTTGCGATCGGCTCGTTTAATGTATAGTGTTAGAATCTGATAAGATTGCTATTAATCACAAACGAATTCCGCCGACTACGACGTTCCATTAACCAGGCGCGTGGTGCGGTGCTGGGAGTTCGCGCTTTGCGTACTAATAAAGGACTATTCATATCTGATCCGCTCCCACTAAGGTGGCGAGGCCTTCAGATGACGTATCTATGTGAGACTGCAGCGCACGTAACTATCTACATACTGACATATTCGTCTGTATCTCGAATCTGTGTCACTCGCACATCTCGCGAACTAAACTTGGGAAAAACAAAAGAAACACTGTACGCACGTCCGCACTTTCACTTTATTTTTTATGACTCCACCCTGGTTGTTATTAAAGTGTGACGAAACAGTGCGCGTGTAAGGGAATGCGATGAACCTCGTTACAAAAAATGATCCTCTAGCGATGGATAAATGACGGTAGAACCATGAAACTTTTGGCTAAAGCCTTATTAATTTAGGACGCGCGCCCTGGGTAGAGCTATTCATACAACGAGCTTATTACCGCGGACATTCCAGGCTCGCAACGGTTATGGTTAAATCTATTAAAATCATGAGTTTATACATTTATTATGAAACTCGTATCATTATATCAATTACAATCAAATTACATTATAATATAGTGAGTATAATTGACGTCATCTTTTTCTGTGTTCGAACTTGCAATAAAAGTGCAAACTACAACATCTTTTTTAAATTTTTTACTATATACTATACCTAATTGAAACGTCAGCTTCACTTTCGCCCGTCATATTTTCCCTCTTTCTATAAAGAAAAAGCGTGATATTACTTTTTGAAGAATTTGGATATCAGAAACGATAATTTAAGCAATACTCCCAGCGAACGTGATAAACGATTTTCTGTTCAGACACCCGTCGTACTTCGGATTTCATTCGTTAAAAAATAAAAGCTTAGCTAAGAATATCCCGGTGGCTGTCTGCATACAAAACGATTAATTAACAAGATCAACAAAATTTTGTAAACGCAGAGACTACAAACAAGCTACGGAGTAAACACAAAGAAAACACGGCCATCGCCAGGTCAGAAACGAAATATTTGTGTTAATTAATTGTGGTTCTAATAGTTAATGTAATATTCCGGCAGTTGCCGTGTAAATAAGTATAATTAGAGGCAAGTTTAAACAGTTGCTCGAGAAGTCGTGATATGAAATAATACATTCATTAATAGCAATCGGGCCATATTTTAAACAAACCTTTCTTCATATGGTAAATTTAAAAAATTGAGCCGTTTCATAAGATGTACGTGCCATGGAGGTTACGTTAAGCTGGATAGCGTAATGATGGAATTAAGATTAAGATATACAGTGAGTGACAAGCCCATCACTATAAAGAAGTATCCCAAATTCATTTATTATCATGATTTTTTTTGTGACTAATATAATTTTAAAAGTCAAATATTAATACTTTGTGGCTTCGTTTTAAGGTGAAAGGTAGACAAAAAACAAATATTTATTTATTATTTAAGATATTTGCCTTATTTTTTTTTTGATATCAGCATTCATGTGTATAATATTGATAGAGGACCTGGATAAAAAGAAGTAAAGCGCTGAAGAAAACGCCAACAAAATTATAAAATAATGAGAACCTCGAATATGTAAAAATACATAAATTTTTGAGTTGCATGTGGCTATTTCGAGACTATTGGCTGTGTCTACCCTGTAAGGTATAAGATGTAATGTTTGTAAATTACTGATTTGACATACTATTTTAATATCCTCAGCACATTATATATGGGAAAGTAATGCTATAAATCTGTCTATCTGTTACGCTTTCACGAAATTTGGTACGAAAAACAAAGGCTTCTTTCTATTATGAGAAAAGAAACCAAGCAGACAAAGTCTCGGGAAAAGTTAATTTATAATAAAGCAAAGAAATGAATGCAAGTAATTAATCATTAATATTCATTTAACAATCAGGAACTGACACAGATACGCAAACGGAGAGAATATTATCGAATCAACATCGTAATTAAGTATCTTTGGGAAGATTGAAAAGTTACTAACTTCGGTGTTAAGTTAATATGGAAAGTTAGCCCCGAGCGGAACACGTATTGGGCAACAAATAAATCTAAGTAAAGTTTATATTTTCACTGCGACGAGCGACAACTTATCTTTAACATCGTACTGTCTCGTAAAAAATACTGTAATTAGGTATAAAGCCTAAATGTGGAATTTTAATTGATTAAATTGGAAAAGTGGAATAAACCATTAAAATTAAAACAACTAATTTAACTTCTATATATGTTTAAGGCATATGTACACACAATCACGTCATTATCCCTAAAGGGATAGAAAGAGCCAAGTCTTGAAAATACTGAAAGGTCACGCTCAAATGAAAATGCAATAAAATATTTAAAACATGAGTTCATAAAACAAATATCAATACTCCATTCATCGTTAAAAATCCTATTTAACTTTCATAACCACAGTGCTGGTAAGTAAAGGAAACATAAACAGAAGAAATTAATTGATACATCTGAACTGTAATTCTTTAAGGCCTGCCAGTGCAATGTATAAAAATGAAAACCAATAAAATTTCTCCCTACAACAAATATTGCATGAAAGAAACAGTCAACATCATTATTATTAGCGTTTGATTTGGGTCGGTTGGATTTGTTTTGAAACTAAAAAGACTTTAGTTGTTACAGTAAACATATTTACTTGAAATTTTCTCATATTTGCACGAACCTTTTTCTTTGTGTGTAGTGTAAATAAAGCCTCTGTATTGACGCAGGCCGGCCCATTGTGTGGCGACGCTGTGTTAGGTTCATGCATTCTCATAAAATTGTAGTAGACGATGTCTCTTTCGCTTATTATGTGTTCTAAGGACTGACATTTAAGTTCACATTTATATTGTACATTTAGTACAAAAATATAAATAAATCAATCATTTTAAGTTACATATAGTAAGGCCGCTCGCGACACCCTCTATGTAAAATATGCCCGATAATTTAAGTAATTTCACACAGCGGCCAGATCCTTTTATATTTCGTTTCACAAGATTAACTTATTATTTACAGTTAAAGGTATAATATGGTATTGGTTTGAATTAGAAAAGATAATAATTTACGATTAAAACGGCGAATCCATTCAAAATCTGTAAAAGGAAAGGAGCCAAACACCGTAGCCCATGAATCTCCGCCCACTAGTATCCCCCGGCCAATGGATATACCACTAATTCTTGTTGAGAAAACAAAGTGTTCCAACACAAGACACGTAGGGTAAAAAGGTTGTCCGAGGCCAAGACTTATTGGTCGAGCAATTGACCTTTTTCGCATTTCGTATTCTGAATGTTACTAACGTTGACGAGTTACAAAAAATGTTTATTAAGATACCCAATCAATAGTACACAATCAATAATACCTATATTTGTAAGCAGGAAAAGAATGACCGGAATATGGCGTCTTTATTTACTATATCTTATATTTTTACGTTGACGTTACCTTTTGAAAGTCATCGAGTGCCGTACTTACCGTTATGACTTGACTTCACAATTTTACATGAATTTTGTCTAAAGTTTTCATACATGAACATAAAGTCACGTCTTAAGCCCTGGAGATAGAGCCAATTCAAATTTAGCACGTATAGCTATTGCTCTGTTGTTTTGCGTTAAATTTGTGAAGTGGTTTTACAGGTGGAAAAGGGGGTAGAAAAGAGATTTCGTTCCGGCCATGTCGAACTAAATTATCTAATGATAATTGCAAACTCTTAGAGTTAACATAAAGTTGGGATACCTCATATTATTTTAATTGTTGCAATTCATTATGGTTTTATGCTTGGGGCACTTATAAAAACAAACCTCTTATACGAGTAGTTAGGCTCAGGCCCGTGCTGTTGCACGGGTCTGAGTTGTACTGTTATACATAACGTTGATCGACATTGTGCTGTATTTATTCTTTTGTACAAAAACAAGCACATAAAGTCCCGTACTTCATTACCTCGTTCTGTCAGTATGTTGCCGCGAGCCATATAAAACGTCGAAGACCGAATTTCATGCACTTTCAGATCAAGTTACAATTTTATCGCTGTTATATTTTATACAGTATTTATGGAATGAAGTTGGCAGTACATGAAAATTTAAATCTGGAATCAAGCAAGATCGAAAAAACAACTTCATTTCATCTTTTGAATTGCGTAGCCCCATCAGACCCATTTACTCAAATTGGTTATATTTTTAATTGACACACTTTTAGCTAAGTAGCTTTCATTTTGAGCGCTCCAACGAATAACATAGTGCAAACAGATGTGGAACAATATTTGTATATTAGGAAACAGTATTAAACGACGTTATTACAAGTTATGTAATAGCAACATACAAGTCTTGACAGCGCCATTACATAATAAAATCATTGGATAATCCTGTCATTTGTGAATTATTGATACATGTGGGTGACAGCACAAGATAATTGCCTAGACGTGCTATGAATAATAATTTCATTATACGATAATAAGCTAGTGGTTAGTTGAAGAGAGGTATCAGAGTGTGCGCGCTTCGTATAAAAATTAAGGTGAGTATAGAAACTATAAACGGTATGTACTTTCTCAAGACAGAGACAATATGAAATGCAACTATAGGTTTGAAGAAAATTTTATTCGAATATAGTGAAGTAGGTCTATTGATTTAATACGAGAGCAAAATTTTGTGTAGGTATGGTTTTTTTCTAGCGGCAGTCTGCATATCTGTCATAGTATTTACAAATGCTATTATTTGGTAAAAGACTATAAGTGTCGCAATTTTTTTCTTATTAGGTAGAGAGTACTTTCTGTTTTCTTTTATTCTATAACGGAGAATAGCGCGATGTGCGAGTTTTGGCCACAGTCTCAGTAGGTAAATATGTTGTTAATGGTATTACTATGTATTTCTAAAAATTCTGCCATGTGGTTCCCGGCACCAATAGACAAAAGAATAGGAACAGTCCATCTCTCTGCCATGGATGTCGTAAAAGATGACTAAGGGAAAGGCTTATAAAGTTAGGATACCTTTTTTAGGCGATGGGCTAGCAACCTGTCACTATTTGAATCTCAATTCTATCTTAAAGCCAAATAGCTGAATGTGGCCTATCAGTTTTTACAAGTCTGTTGGCTCTGTCTACCCCGCAAGGGATATAGACGTGATTATATGTATGTATGTATGTATGTAATACTATTAGCGCTGTCTACCTCGCAAGACATATAGACGTGACTATATGTATGTAAGTTAAATATTCTCTAATTAAATTATACAATTAATTAATATAAATATTATTATTAGAAAGTGAATTATAACTAAGTAATCGAAACTCTACTTAGTATACAATATTTATGAACTCTTGTTCCAAAGAATATGTAATTTCTTAGCCCAAACCAAAAACTTTATGGGCACGGCTATAAAAGTTTGCAAGATGAAAGACTCTGATGCATAATTAATTATTAAATTAAATTTTAACGCAAACGGTTGAAGTTTTATTCGTTCAACCAGAATGGTTTCTTCAACTATGTATTAATTTACTTCATTGCAATTAAAAACGTATGGTTGCTATCGAGCTGTCGATATAAAACATACGTAGAATTCTTTATATATATCTAGATCACATTATAAGTATAGAATATTATATTGTTAAGAAAAAGCATAAGATATTAAAAGTTTCATATTTTCCTTAATATATCTAACTTTAGCAGGTCTTCCAATACAAAACAATCTGAGCAATCAAGTTTACCTACTACCGAATATTATACCAGACATACTAATTGTTCAATCCTATGAACGTTTGGATGTACTAACATATGAATATATCTCATTGCGAAACCACATCACACCGCTCTCTATATCGGTTGCAAGATAATTCCAATATATGATTAATGGTAAACGGTCCGGAGGAGCTGAAACGAATCCGGAAAGAAGGGTACTTTTCCGAAAGAAATGTAGGCCCACTACATACAAATTACCCTTAGTAGATGCGGGTGGAACCTTTTCCCTACATTCTAAGATACCGTCGCGTACCGACAATCTAAGATCAAAACGCAATGCGGGCTTAAATTTAAGTCACGTGTTTACCCAAAATACGAAGAAATAATTCTGTTTTCGAGGTCGTAGTCGTAATTCCGACAAACGACATTGAAATGAGCGTTCACTTACTTAATTCTGAAGTAGCGGAAAATCTAAAGCCTAAAAGGAGTTTGCACGGAGTTGAAGAAGTAAGCACACGGCTCATTAAACTTCAGCCGTCCACATTTGCTTACGTCTCGAATCAGGAGGTACTCGCGAACGCAATGACACTTGTTCGTTTTATGGCCGACCTTTCGGCTCGTACTCGGCTCACTTCCTTGAAACAAAGTACACCAAACTTTTATTTTTATTTCCTATAGCACAGTTTAAGAGAAAATTGCACTCGAACGACAACCTGAAATTACAGAGATTCTTTCTTACATAATCAAACCAGGCTTTTAACCAAGCCGGGACAGAAATGACAAAAGAATACTTGATGCAGTCAACTCGGCATTTTTTATACCCCTTCGTTCATTATCATGTTTATGTAGTGAATGAAATATACGATTAAATATATTTAGGATACAGTTAAAAAATAAAAAAAAAATTAAGAAAGAAAACAAATTACTAACTCTTTATTATAAAAACTGCCATTTAATAACAAGTTCCATTGTGTAAAATGCGCGGTTGATGCGCCTCTTAATAACTCTAGGGAGCGAGTTTATTTTTTTATATTTTCCCTCGATTTAAATGTAAATTACCCGGGAAGGTTGCATCGCCCGCCATCTGCGTCTATGAGGCCGTCACCAGATGCCAGCTTTCATGTTTATGAAACACTACTTTGAGAGTGTTAATATTATTAAAATCCTTCCATCAAAAATGTTGCAACAGAAAAGAAGGAAATGTTTAGCAATTTTTGTTTACAGTTTGTACGAAATCGAATGCAATATACAAAAGCAACAAACCGAAACGGATAATTTATCTAAAAAGAGAAATAAAATTTTATTACATGTTCCAAAACCTTTTTCTAGATTTGGACCCGCATACGAATGAGGCAATAAATGTTGATCAGGACAACAAAAACAATTGACCGAAATCTATTATCAGTTAAATTGAAGCAAGCGAAAAGAAACAGGATTTATTTCAACACGTTAACAAGATGCTATTTCTAAACAGTTTGCTCTAAAAATTAATCCATACTTATTTCATCAAGATAAAAGGTTTTAACCGTATTACGTTTGTATTCTGTTTATTATGAATAACCACTAGACCGATTTTGATTTCAAATGTATTCCTAGACTTTTACTCACCTGAGCTGGAGTACTTGGCTGCTTTTATTTCTAAAAATTTCCCCTGGAAATGTCTACTTAATAAAAATAATTTCTTATTACCAGAATTATTAAAGTTAAATATAAAAGATTACGCTTATATATATTTCGTGATAATTTGACTGTTGAAATATCAATAAGAACCAAAATTGTGTCAGTTCATTATGAATTTTCCAAGAATTTGGCAATAAAATGTTTTCCATTACAACAGGTGTCCGTAACAAATGTATATCTTTTATCTATCATACTTATCATACGAATAAATTGATATATATATATATTAATTATCATAATTATCAATATCATCATTTTTATTTTCGTTAAATACTAACGCACAGTGTCGAATGCCGATCAGTGAAATCTTATTGAGGGTAATACAATGAGCGTTGACTTCATTTAAGTGTTATTTCTTGCGGCGTTCGGGGGCCAAGGCACTTGAATAAAAGATTCGTATATTATCCCGAGCTCGCTGGGAGCACAATAGGGAGCGACAACGCACCACTGTAATTCAGTGAGCGGCCTAGCAGTCGCATTGTATTATTCTATAGCAGGTCGCTGTTGGCGATGTTATTTAAAGGTCTATGGTATTCAACCATTATGTCGGTGATTAAATTTTTAAACTGAGAGGATGGCTCATCACGTTACCATATATGGGCGTTGTAGCCACGGCTTCAAGGTCATATGCTAATACAAACAGGTTCCCAATTTGTTACAAAATTTAAGCACCTGCCACTTTACCCGGCGATAAGGTGAATTAATTCAATTTAACTTCGCGATTTTATTTCAGTTCAGTGACTAAGGACTCTTTAGTAATAATTCAATTAGGCTCACAAAATTGATTTATCTATGTGATCTATTTCTTTGAGGCTTATTCCAGCGGATATTTGATTAACAACATAATATTTCAAATCGCCGCTAGTGTTCCATTTTTACTCGCAGTCTTTCATTTAAATTAAAAAGCTAATCTCTTGTAGCGCCTTATAGAGTACTCTTTTGTCTTTGTTTTAACTTAGTTGAGAATTTTTATAAATCATTCTATCCTGAGATTTCTTTTTGAAGGAAAGGGGTTAAATCCTTGTAATAAGCATAATAACACTGAATTCTGAAAACAGTGTTCCAAAAATAAGCTTTACATATTCTACGATTCTATGAAGACTATTGTTCGAAAAATACCCACGATCAACAATCCTTAGGATCCGCTCGCGTACCGATTTATCTTCGTCCGTATTTATCTAAGGTACTTACCGGATAGCAGTGCACCTTCGTCTCAGTAAAATGCGTGCGATATTTTGATGTTTTGTTTTGAATAAAGTGACATTATTGTGCAAGTCTTTTCTTCCATCAAATTTATTCGGCATTAAACAAAAAAATAGAATTATTAAAATTTATATCTGTTAATCTAAAAATATCTACTTATACCGACTTAAAATATAATAATATAGTCATCTATCTAATACTAATCTTATAACCGCACCTGGTGTATGAAACCTGGTGCGGTAGCTTCAAAAACATCCGGACTATTTGAAAACAATTCTCTTTTTGAAACTCGGTTAAAAAGAATCCTTTTCCCAGGAAATTAAGTTGAAAAGTTCGCAGAAAAACACACGACACGGGCGTCAAAAAACTTATATAAATATTTGAAGGGCAGTACAAATAAAGGAGCATCGCAGACGCCGCACGCATACCCAAGATAAGATTGAATCCCAAATCCGTGATGGCGGCTACTATACGCAAATTGTGATCGTCACGAAAACTACTGAGGTCACGCGTCACTGGGCTAACATTATTTGTCAGAGTGGATCGGAAAGCAATTTCGCCTAACTCGGGACTATTTGTCACACATAAAACGTGATCTATGGGAGGTCTCGCCGATACATCCCTAGGATCACAACTGAATCCGGTGAACGCAAACCTCCACGTTTCCAAATAGATACTTTAGAGTGTTGACGGCGAAAAATTGTTTGTACAAATGTTAGCTTTCAAATAAGAGCTTTAAAATATTTTTTTTAATAAACAATGTCGGATTGTTGTTTGTTTTACCTACCCTTATGGAAATAAATAAATTGATTCGATGATGCTGTTGAACGACACATGTTGGATTATACAATGTACAAGTATGTAGACTACTGAGAGAAGTTCCGTCAATACTCGTGACAATTAAACACGGCTATTTCATTTAAGTTTGGCGTTGTTCGCGAGCCAACACAATTACAGACTTAGCCGAAAGTGACGAAGCCGCAAAGTGATGCCACCCGCGAACTAACTGCTTCCATTCCTCTCACTTATCTAAAGTCTATTTATATGCGACAGTTTAAAATACTTACACAATATTTAAATACTTAAAAAAAAATATTATGAATTTGGTCCATCAGCCTTGAAAACGTAATAGATAGAGGAACGTAATTGACCGGTTTCAATAATTATAATATAAATAAAGTTTGTCTCTACGTACATAGCCTTTTCCTTACGTACTAACGATAACTAGGCGCCTAATTTTGCTTATTTACAACTTCATAAAGTAATTAAAAAGTTATGCGGGACATACACATGTCTGCGATACTGAGACTGCTATAAATAGGATTACTTACATTTTATAAGTACATTTTCCTAGAAGATTGGATGAAGACAGAACCTACTCGCAAGTAGGTCATGCAACGTCTCACTGTCACGAGTTCAGCCTCAGTTGTTTTACCTCTACGAGGCAATCCAATTTTCTATCGAAAACCCCGGGCTTCGTTGAACAAGGACCATTTACCCGCACCTCTGAATGACAGACGACATGGGCGACGTCCATTGTATCCCGGGCCATTGCTAGTCTGACGTGGTCTGCCAACACTGCTACTGCATATAGACTTGTTGCTCTATTTAACTTGTCACTGCGCCCAAATACAAGCCTTAACTATGATGGATAGTCGCCACGATGTAAATGTACGCTCCCTAAAAACTTTCGTAAATCAAATCTACATTTTAACATTTAGAATGTTCCAATTTGCAGAATTTGTTATAAATTTTAAGTGAAAATTAATTCATTTTGGTATAATTAACGTAGCCAAATATTGTTTTAGCGGTCGCGCTTTAAGTCAACAAACCTAAAAACATACTTTATCACAAATATGAAAAACTATTAAAAACCACCTAATATCATAAGGTTTGTTACGCATGAAATATTTTGATTTCATTAATAGTTAGGCAGCAAGAACATAACTAGGTATTTTCTTCTCAAAATCCCAAATATCAATAACTTAACGCGAATAAGTTAGTTTCTACGAAAACAAGATGTCGAGAGTCCCCTGTGAAGCTAGCACTAATTTCACGAAAGTACAAATATGAGTGGAAGTTATGTTTTATCAGATCGGAATTACGACAAACCGGTTTGACTCACAATAAGGCTGTATGTCGCATGAGTATAAGTAATGATGTAAGTGTGCCTTCAAAGAAAACGAAGTTCTGTGGCTTTCTGGAGTGTCGCTTCTTAAGTGATATACATACTTAGATACTCATTACATAGCATCAAACGATGAACGTGAAATTCATTAATTTTGTGTGTGTAAAAGCCTTACAACAAATGGTGTGAGAGCGTACCACAGCCGGGAGTAGATAAATGTGAAGAGATAATCAGTCGTGGAAAACTTCCGGTAAAGGCAAACACCGTGAGTAAACCTGCACATTCAGACAACTGGAAGGGTAATCATGATCCAATATACGTTAGGTTCCCCTGCAAAGGTTGTGGAGGTCAGATGGGAGTCGCTTTGTGTAAAAATCTGATTCACCTAATACAGGATCCATGGTTTAAAGCTAACCCCGGGCTGCTTACCAAAGTGGTAAGGATGTAACAGATACTTAAGCCAGGAAGAAGAAGAAGAATCATTGGTAGGAACTCTTATGCAACTACTTGGAAGAAGACGTAGTATTTAGAAATAGATTCAGGATCAACCCAGTTCTTTTTTTTTAATTGCAGGAAATTCTAAATATTTATTTGGTACACCCAGAAATTTCAGCTTTAACTACAACCTTGATCAATAAGTTGTTAGCCAATTATTATAGTGTTATTAAAAGGTAAAAGAAATAGTTAGTATTAGTATATTATATTAGTATGGCGGTATTAATGGCACAGTCCCCATGGGATAACTTCTGAACAGAATGGTGAGTTTTTTTACCGAGCAATAACTGAGAAACCCATAATGCTATGTGTAACATTGTTGGCCCCTAAGAATCTAGTTATAAACTGTGCAAATTATACATTATACTCCATTATATTTAAGCATAATAACAACATTTCGTAACTCCAAATTTATTGTTCATACCTGGGTTCCAGGTTCGGTTACCTAAATAACCCTAGGGAAACTTCGACTCGTTTACTTAGTTGAAAAGCTTTTAGTTTCTTACTAGATATGTATATACGTATAAAAGGTACTAACAAAACATAGGTACACATCGTTTTAAGGGAAATAAATGCCTTTCAAATAATTCAAAGTATGCCTTCAAGGATCAACAAGACATTCCTATTTACTTTCACAATACAACCTTCATAAAACAAACAATTCGGAATATTTGAGAATTTTCAAAAGATGATCTGAGTGTTTTTAAAAGATGCTCGAGATTTCTGGGCGATTCTCTGCCTCAGTACGAGCTATTTAACTCTTACGTAAACAAAAATGATATTGAAATTGTGGAGCCGTGTGGGAATAAATCAAGAACGCAACATTTGGCGATAATTTAATATGTCGGAAGAAAGGGCGTGACAGCCGACGAGCGAGTACGGATATTGAGCCACGCATCGACGATTTGACTAACGAGACGCTTTGGAAACTCAAATCATTTCTCATTTTCAACTCTCGCCCTTTAAACGTTTACGTTTTGAACATATTTTGTTAATTTACAATAACAACGAACGATTGCCCATCAGCGATAATGACTACGATTTCTGTTGATAAACAATTTAATTCGACAGTGATTTACCACGTACCTGCCGCAGAACAAACTAGAGGTGACCCTGTAAACCGGTGAACATTTATTTACAAATAATATGTGTTTTGCCAATTTAAAAACTATTGTGAAAAGTAAATTTAAGTATTAAAAAGATTGCTTTTAAAATAGTAAACATTCTAATTTTATATTTGCTGGAATTTTCGAACAAATAAGTAGATATTAACAAAACAAGATTTCGAAGAATTTTGTTGTTGCAGTAGTCTGTGTACGATATATTTCGCTTTATACAATGAAATTTTATTCAAGTAAGTAGTAATTGGAAAGGAAATTTCGCAACATAGGAAAGGTAAAATTTTCATGTGTTCAGACACATGTGATACCGAAAATGAATCTTATAATGTTTTTCTTAACGACGAAAGCTTTCACTTTTTAAAAGGTTTCGAATTATTTTAGCTTGACATGTACATTATATTCAATCTCTTTTATTTCTATCTCTTTCGTTCATTAGCGTTTGGGAACAACCCCATAGGTCAATCTCGGTTGTGGAGTACCAAAAATTCTGTAGAACTATAATTCTATTAGATGGATATTGCTCAAAACCCAGTTTTAGTTTATATAACCAAGGTATTTCTCCATAATCTCGAAGTCTGAGTTAAAGTAAGTAGGCTAAATAAGATTCTCGCTTTGGACCTATTGCTTTTTGCGTGGGTGGCACTCCACACCCCCTCGTCACCGCGACTACCCGCCCTTCAGTAGTAGATAATATTAATAAAGTTTTGCTGCTACTTACACCGCTACCGACTTCGTTATAGACAAACGGATATACACAAACTTTTATGTAACAAGTTCAAAAACGATGAAGTTGAAGAGCAAAAAATATAGACGAAGTTTTATCAAAATGCTTATTGTATGACTTGTATTAGGAACACAGAAAATAAAGCACTTAAATAAACTAACGCTAACCTTGTCGAGTAGAGGGCTCTTCCAAAAAGAAGTATCACAACTATTAGACATATTCATCTCTAAAGCCTATAGTTTAGGAACAAATAAACAGTATCATTAGAGCGTAATTGTGAGTAAACTTGTAATCTACACACCTATACAAAGTATCCCGATTGAAACTGAGGCAGCCGCAAGGCAAATGTGCACAGGCTGTGCCTCATTAACGCTAATAGAGACACATTAATCTATGTTGATGAAAGTAATGAGCTTCATCCTCCTAATTTCAATATTGCCGTTTATTACCAGGTATCCAGAAACTTAAAGAAATTTGGGAGAAAAAACTTTCGAGTGTATTTGTAATATATAACTAAGGAATATTTGTAATAATGAAATTTATTTGAAACTAGTTGATGCCCGCAACTCCGTTTGCATGTTATTGGAAATACGAAGTTTAAGGTTAGAAAATTTATAATTTAATCACATGATCCAGATCTTCCTTTTTTTCGCCAAAAGAAAATGTTCATCAGGTTGAACAACTTTTCTTAAGACGTTTTTTCCATGATTCAGATGATTTAGCTGGTCTATAATAGTTCTGCATTAGGTGTTCCAGATCTTCGTTTTTAATACGCTAACAGAAAATGCTTATCAGGCTGAGCAAATTTTGTAAAGTCGTCTTTTCCATAATTCCGTTCCATTTTCCGTAGTTCCGGAGATTAGCGTGTAAAAACAAACATGCAAACAGACAGTATTTTTTCAAATTCATGCTCGGTTACTATTTCTTCATCGTTATAGATTATTTTTTTGGAAATATAATCAATATACAGACGTTTTTTTTTATTGTTTTATTATATTTATGTATTGATCAAGTTTACACAACAAACATTTAAAAATTACGAATTGAAACAAAAAATATGGCTATTAAACGAACATAAAGAAATAATGCATAGCATTTAAAATACATAACCGATTTGCGTGAAAGTCTAAAACAATTTAATCTCGGAATGAAATAATATGAATAAAAGCGCGGCAAAATATTCATCAATTTGCAATTCCTAACCACAGACGTTGTCGAACCACAGAGCAAGGGACGCCGGCACAAAATCCTAAGTGAGAGTAAAAAATATTATTTCCGGCACATTAGTTGTGTAAACTTATTCTCAGGTAGGTAAGTACTATACTTATGGATACACTTTTTTATATTATTTTAATGTTGGGTTTGAAAGTTGTTGACTTGTTTTTTTGGTTTAAAAGGATTTTAAACGGGTTTTTTCTGGAATCAAAAGATAAGTTTAAGAGTTAATAATATTTTTTATAAGGATGGCGAAAAATAATAAACCAGAAAATCGTCTGTTGTTTAATAGCGGTTATCTCGAATTCTCGATTTTATGGGACGCAATGGGAGCATTATTTATTATAAATTAGGTTTGAAGGCACTTAAAGCCAATCCTTTGTACGATGGCAGAGAAAGATATAGGAGCTAAAGGAACAGATGGTTACTTGCAAACTGTATTAGTCGTTGTTCCGTCGCTACATATAGTTTACCTTTTGTTTTGTTTCTAAGCACTTGTTAGAGAAAGAAGAAGTTTCATCTAGAAGTTAACTTTAATGAAAGTCGGAATATGAGTACGAAGCAACGTCCCACAAAATACCAGCTCATTATGATATTTTTTAAAGTCTTCTTATAGGTATACTTGGTTGATAAGGAAATGTTGTTCTTGCATAATAAACAGCTTACCTATAGCATCTTTTATACATTTATTCAAGTAAATGTCCTAAGAACCGGTAAATTTAAATTTATAAAAAGATGACTATGAAAAGTGTGAAAAATGCTCTTTAAATATGTAAGTATATCTAATGGACAATTAGCATTCAAAGACTAGCATTCTCGATCTCTGGGGACAGTTGTTTCCCTGTTCGAGACTAGTTGGTAACTTAAAGCAAAGTACTGAATAATGCATGTTCCACACCGTTTAATTTTCCTCCGAGTACTACCGTCGTTTGCAAAGTTTTTCTCTTTCGGTAACAGAATACTTTTTTTATACCAAAGAAATAAAACCTCAATTTTATTTTATCGAAATCTTCTCTAACCTCATACCGTAATCTTTAAAATGATGACAATTGCTCTGAGCTCTTCTAATAGCCCACACACATTCTAAAACTCATAAGATATTACAATACCACACTTAAGAAAGGATATAGAAACTGGGATTCAATTTCCAGACTTCAATATTGAAGCACAAGCAATGCCTAACATAATTTTATTATAACTTAGGAGATAAAACTTGGTATATGGCAGTAATTTAAAAATAGTGAAGTTGAGCGCAACGCTTCAATAATGAGAGTACAGCAATATACTTCAAAAGCACTCAGTCCCCCATCAAATATCGAAGTCAGTTATATTTACTCTGTTCCATGCTCTGCTTAGTAGATAATTGAAATTATTGACAAAAATATTTGACCAAAAGTCCAAGACAGGTAAGGTTTCCCTGCAAAAGTTGCGGAGGTCAGCAGAGAGTCGCTTTGTACAACAAATCTGACTCTGGATGAGTCAAGCGTCTTATCTCTCTAGAGTAGTGAGTGAGTGTACGAGACTAAATAAAGCCAGGAGGAATAAGATTAATGAACTGTTCAAGTTATTCTTGTGGGTTTTCATCATTTTGTTTATTCGATCGAAAGACGTATTACGGCGGTCGCCTCGCGCTCGCTGCGACGATCCGCCGCCGCCGTCGCCGGCGCGGTCGCCGACAAACGCTAGGAAATTGCTCTCGCCATCGGGAAATGGAGATGCTCTCGTAAATTCGAAGTCCCGCTGCGAAAGAAAACTGACGTTATCAGGCACGGATCCCACGTAATTTATGGAAAAATTCTTTTGAATCATTCCGTTCTTTAATATTAATATGTCATCGACTGATCGGATTGCAATTTATTAAGGACAGCTCTCATGCTCTCTCTGATAAAAATAAATATCGTTGTTAAAGATAGAATTTAACTTTAAAATTACTACAAAATTTTGACAATAAATATTTTGTAAATAAACTAATAATTTACTTTCAATTTTAAAATTTAGACCCGTAAACATCAAATAAATGAATTATCTATCTATCTATCTAAACCTTAGCCAAATTAAAAATTTACATTAATAAAATTAACCTTATATTAATTCAAATTACTAACATACTTATATTCTGTTCTATTTCTATATTATACGTACACACACCTACATACTTTGTACTTTGATGCTACGGTTGTTCAGATAATTGCCAGTAAACCCAAAGTTAATTTTGGATGTGTATCGAACCATGCGTATTTACAAGTTTGTTTAAACTTTGTTTCCATTAGTTTCTAACATCGGTTACGAACCGAAAAATTCACTCCATATTTTGAATAAAGGACCTTAACACATGGCTCTACTAATATTATTTAACAAAATTTATTTCATCTTTAAAAATTTTTGTTTGTAAATGTCATCTATACTAAAATTGAATAATTTTTATATCAAGCCTTTTGTGTTTTGTAATTTATATATTGTGCAATAATTATTGAATTAAATAATAACAAGACATATAAATAATGAAATATTATTATAAATATATATTTCGAACAAAAAATCTTCTCTTTGTATTTACTTTTGTATTTTTAATGTGGTATACACCTACCTTATTATAAAATACTATTTAACTAAGCTCTTAAAAGCCCTCTACCCCAAATAACCTAGCTTTTACAGTAATAAAAAAAGTTTTAAATTTTCAGTTGAGTAATTAGAAGACTTTATTGAATCAACAAAAAAAACTTGACGAGAGACAAAGGACAATCTTTGAAATTGGAATAGTAGTTATAAGATACAAATGTTTATTTAAATTGTAGCTGAACTGGTGTTGCCATTGTAACGCGATTAATTTAAGAAGACAACGATGCTAGATGTTAGACGAGGAAATTGCCGCGTCTCGAGACGGTAGAATTACAGTGGTGAGTGGCAACCCAGCGGCGGCGGCGAACAATATTGCAGTAAGTAAATCGCCAACACCTATTACATTTTCAATTTAATTAAATATAAACTCTCCTTAAAACCGGACAAAATTTACAAGGCTGTACTTAAGAATAAACAATTATAAAATATTCATTTACTTTTGATGCCAAAATACATGTTTTATGAAATATTTCAATATATAAGTTTTATCACCACTCAGAGCTCCATTAATTATATTTAAATCAATAATATGCACTTAAATGGAGGCTCCAGCCATTAATTTGTTACCCGCTTGGAAGTTGAACTTAATAAATATTTTTTCATTTTCATTTAATATTTGTATTACATTAAATGCGTGTGAATGTAATATGAACCAAATTTTAAAATAATCTCGCCTAATGTACTTCTAATTATAATCACAGTCATTCAATTTGTACAAAATTAAGCCAATAGCAAAATTCTCATTTATATATAATATTATAATAGAAGCGGACAATGACTGACTGATTGACTAACATACATTAACGCACGGCCCAAAGCGCTGTGTGTGGCGATTTGAGTTACATAAGGTGGTTTAGAGGTGCACTTGAGAGAGGAGAGCGATAAAAATAATTAAAACGGAAACCTAACTAAACAGCTTTTTCATTATTTTTAAAGATAAAGTTTGAGCAGCCTAATGCTATTTGTTAGTGGAACTGATATTATTTACACCCATAGAAAAGGAAATATCCAATTTCCGTGAGATTCAATTTACGTTCATGACCTGTGATTATCCAAATCGATATAAGAAGGCGTAATTAAAAAGCTATGCTACTTATTGATAAAATTCCTCAGTTAAGTCCTCCTTCCTCAGTTAAGCCAGCATTGGGATTATAATCACCAAGGGAATACTCGGTAAAAAAGATTCCATCTTATTTGGGACCCAGCATAATATATGTATAATAACATATTTTTTGTTTCTTCTACTGCTGGGTAAAGATCTTCATTATTTTCTTTCATGATCAAAGGTCATTTGCAAGTATTACCTTGTAAAATTTCTTGCAATTCTGCAAGTTGCATGTCGCTACACACTTTTGTCTGCTCTACAATGAAGAATATCCAAATTTCTACATATCGAATTCGGCCCGTATAATATATGAAATGTTATAGAAAAAACTCCAACGATATCGTATAATATTTTAATAGCGTGATACTTCTCGCAATACTATAACTATCATAAAATTGTCTTTATTGTATGGAAATGGCGAGCAACAACTTATTTCATCATGTAATACATACATACATACGTACATAAAATCACGCCACTTTCCCGGAGGGGTAGGCAGAGACTACCTCTTTCCACTTGCCATGATCTCTGCATACTTCATTAATTCATTCTGCATACTGCATTCATCATCATTCATACTACGACATTATAATACCTTTCCAGGAATACATCAATATACATTTGCGCATGGCCAGATTCAAAATGCCAATCAAATATTTTTGCCAAAATAAATGAATTTACCCCAGTGAAATAATAATCCTCGCTTAAATACTACTGGAAAACTGTGATTTACATCTACACTTATAATAAGGAAAAAAAGTGTTTTTGTATGTTTGTATTGAACAAACTCATAAACAACTGGACTGATTTTCATTTTCGAAATTTGGCATATAATCTATAGCCCTTCGGGAGTGACGTAGGCTACTTTTTCTGGAATTTCCCAAGGAAGCGAAGCCCCGCGCAAGTTAGTGATTTTATATCTTGATTTTGAAGTAAGAAAAATTGTCCTTCGACATGAAACTATCGAGGAATGTGGAATTTAGAATGTAGTCTTCACTTAAAAATGTACGACATGAATGATGATTGAAATGGTCAACATCATACTTAACGTTATCTGCGGGAGTTTTGGGAAATCTTCTCTAGTGCACCCCTAGGCTATATATAAAACATACATACCTAATTTCTAATCTGTACCCAGCGGTTTGGGTTGTGCGTCAGTCAATCAGTGTATTTTTTTATATTAAAATATTTGAAAGGCAAAGTTAACAAAACTAAATTAATTAAACCACATGTTTAAATATGCTTAATGTACAGAGATAAAAATATCCACTTTTCAAATGACTTGGGAAATAAACTAATAAAAAATTAAAATAGCATACAATGGACTCGTTTTCATGTATATACTGATGGTAATTAAATTACATAAATCTGCACTTCACATATGACTTTGAAATGAAGTTTCAATCCATATCAAATGATAGATATCGATTACATTATATTTGTACTCTGAAAGCTAAATTACATTTCATAATGGATTTTTTGACCGCAACACATCGTGCTATTAATTTTCAGTAATTTTACCCAAGGGAGAATGTTGTGGACAACATACAAAATATGGACAATTCAATTCAAATCATAAATACGGCTTTCAACTCAATAAAGTCATTGTTATTTATCTACAATTAATTAATATTGAAAAAATTGAATTAAGAACAATAATAAAAGAAAATTCGTTTATTCTGACTTCTGAGGTGCGTACGTTTTATATTTTATTTTTAGATATTATAGATATACATATACTTTAATTTTGAAAAATTATTAAATACATATTATTTATTAGTTTTTAATATGACAGAATACAATAAATTACGACGTTGTGATTATTTCACCTTTGCTTGACTTTTTACAAAAACAAATTATAAAAATATAACACTAAAAAAAACCTCAGCCATGCCAATTCGATTCCATCCAAAGCGGTAGCTCCGAAAAATTCACTCAATATCGTAAAAACTAACAGCGCAGCGTCATCAGATACGAAGCTAACCGAATGTGACAGGATTAAAAACTGTCACTGATAAGAACACTAACTCATAATAATGGTCTGAAGCCTAACGATACGGTACGCCCGGCACTCCAACGCAACTTCCCACAAAATTTTCCATTAGCCTTAGTGGAATTCACGGGGGCTTAAAAACCATAAATACGAGTAGTATCGTTACGAAACTTTATGCAACTTTGAATGTAAAAATATTTCGTTTAAATTTTGCTGATACACTGATATGACAAAACGAAGTCAATAATTAAGCATATGACATTAAAATTGTTTTAATTTCATCATTAAATCGTCCAGCTGAACCTTACAGTCTTTTGCATTTGTATATACATACATACATACATAAAATCACGCCTCTTTCCCGGATGGGTATATTTGTATATGTATGTAAGATTTTCGCAATTGAAAATTAAGGGAAAGTTTGTCTACTATCAGTCGCGCCATGATCAAAACAAGATACTCTAGTGTATTACGTAGGTACCTTTACCTAGCTACTATAAGTATTTATTTTTAGTGTCTTATTTGCAAAGCCATAAACTTGTAACAAAGTAAAAGTGTATAATAGCTATTATGTGGAAAATTATTCAATGACGAGGAACCACCGGGTCTCATAAATCCCGGTAGATATAAAATATTTTAATGACATTTAAATTTTATTTAAGATATAATAAAAGTATAAATAAAATATTTAAGTAACGTAAAGTATATTTCTGTATCCAGTACATAAAAATTATTTCATGAATTATGTACGTTACATAAATTCGATTGAGATCCTTCCCACTCCGACCTTTCCTCCTCCCGTTATAATGATTTACCTTTATTTCCTATCCGTCGCCCATCTTTCATTGAATACACATGGATGTCCCGTAATAACCACAAATGTTGATTTTCGCGGTTTTAAACATGTGTTAGAGGCCACAATTTCATATACGGTATCAGAATTAATTTATATAAATAATAAATGTAGTTCAACGTGATCGACTTCTATCTATATATTTGCGCGGGAACAAATGCAACTGGCATATTCCATATTTCTTCAGAAACCGATCAGCATCAGAGCAGAAACCAATACATTTAAAGTTGGTTGCCTCTTTAATTGTATTATCTCTGGGGATATGTCCATTAGTGCATTTCACTATGTAAATGTTGATATTTGTGAAACTGAGAAGTGTACGGACGTGTTGCAAGACAGACTGTCATGTATGACGACAGCAAATGAAAGTTTGTTTTATGTGAGTTGTTCAAATGAAACTAGGTTACTACGACGAATTCAACTAGCTGAGTGACAAATAAAAATAAATGTACTAAACAAATAGACATAAAGTTTTAATAACGCTGACAGTTGTTGTTACTTTGCATTACATTAGTGCGACACTAAATGTCGCACTCAACTATTTTATATTTTCGGATAGGTATACAAAATGATCCTAAGATGAAACGCGTCGTTTAGTTCCTAATAATTTATAATTAGCAACTATATGCATGCTTGCCTGGAATTGTATTCACCGAAATACAAGTCATATATGAGTAAAAGTGCATTACTGATATATGACTTGTATTTCGGTGAATACAATTCCAGGTTCCAGATTAATACCAAATTAATAAATTTAAAATATACTTATATTTCGTCCATTGTCAAGTAAATATAAAAACCAATATTATTCGAACGATTTTAACGCTAGAGTGCATTTATTTACATTTTAAAACTTTATTGAGCCATAAAGTTGAACTTAATGCTGAAAGCATCTTATGTCTTACTAATAACACAACTCATAGATTGAACTGCATTATATTGAAATTATTATTACCTAAACTATGAACACATTCGAATTAATAGACACTATATTTTTAAGACCTGAGGGTTATTTACCTACCTCAAAACAATATCGTTTTGAATTTTATAATTAATAAAATCAACTTCCAAAATTTAACATCGAGTTGAGAGACGTAACATCAAACAAATCGTATTGAAATGATACACTTTGTTTCTAACTTCAAACATCGATAACAATCATTCCCATTTCTAAGTGGTAACATTACTCTCCTGGTTCTCGATTTATTATATGCGGATATTGTGTTTTGATCCAGAAATAGCTGGCAGTTCGTGTTATCTGAGACAGGACAGCCGCGCTCATAATTCCGCCGGCGACGATCGATACTCTTGCCGCGACCTCATCCAAACTCTATGAAGTCTACTGTAATTCTGACAAACTTCAATTAGATATACTGGTTTGACAAAATTTTACATTAAACTTATAAATAAATTTATAGATTTATAGATTTGCTTGTTTCGGAAAATAATAATTAAAAAGGTGTAATTCTTTGTATTGCTATCATAGGTATACATATTAACTACTTGATAAAGGTGGTTGGTTTTCTTAGTACTCGCTTAATTAATATTAAATTATGCAAATACCAACCTGATAAAACTTTAATGAATATTTACTTGTGGTGTAGATCAATCGTATCCTTCTGCAACGGCTTTTCACACTGATATTCTAATAAGTATTGAATTCCGTCTTAAAATTCAACTCTTTATATTGTTTTTGGCAAATTATCACAAAATTATTACTTTACAGAATATTTCGATAATTTGAAAGTCACGAGAAACGAGTCTTAAGTTGACGCTATTGTATTCATAACATCAACGCTTTTGAATAAACGTTGACAAAATTTAAACGTCTTACACAAATAATAGTTCATTGACTCGAAATGTTTTCATTGCCAAATATGTAAGCCTACGTATTCTTCATTCTACTCTCAACACAAAAAGTCGTCTCCTATCTATCAAAATATACATTTTCTTTTGTTACATCGTAGCGTCTGTTTGGTTTTGCTTTATTTACCGACAGTGAGCTGTGTGAAGTGCGATCGTGTTACTCTATTTAGATAAATGTATCTAACCGTTCTCCGTTGACTGCTTACGGGAAATACGTTCTGCATTCTGAGATTTGGCTTAGGCAAAAGCTATTGATATTTATTTATGGTATTCATCAGTACCTGTGGTATCTTTTTCGCCATCAAAGAACTTTACGAGTTTCACTTCTAGTAATTGTTGGCGAAGCCCTAAGTTATAAGTCTGTTTAAGGTTAAATAAATATGAAACCTGACATTAACAAAGTTTCTCCTGCCAACAATATTTTTGTCTTTGTGTACTTGTGCGGAAATTAAATGATATAACATCACAATGTGTTCCTACAGTGTAGCGCCCACACAATGCATTCCTGTAATTATACGAGAAAAGCCCGCTGTGCCGAAACACACGAGAGTGTTACACTCGGATATTTTTGCCAAGCATGGTGCTACACTTGTTGTCATAAGTGCGATTTTCCCCCCCTGATATTTATTATGGGGGAAATAATTCAATCCCTTAAACCGCGTAGATATTTTTTAATAATTAAACGTTATTTTTTTCGTTCGTAACAAAATAAAGTTATAACTGAAAACATTAACAAGTTTTTATATATTTTTTTTCTATGATTGTAATAGTAAAATAATCACCTACCGGTTCTTATTTAATTTCGCGTCTCTTTAGCTAGGATTAGCGGAGAATTCTCTGGAACAACACAGTTTATTTCAAGCTCCATTCTCCGTACTCTCTGCGATGGCCCACAACCAAATACAGACCAAAACGGACGCTTGAATGGAAGCATTTAGCTCTAGATAAATGGGAACACGGTCGCCGCCGAGGCATTCTCGCAAAAAATAATTATTCTACCCACAATTCTCACACAAAGCCAAAATGATTTTTAACTAGCACTGTCGCTTCAGCAGAGGGTTTATTAAAAAAATAAAAAGACGTTCAAACAAAACTTTTTATACTTACATTGTTCGTATTTGTAGGACTTCACGTTTGAATAAACGCTTTGAGAGGTATTCGATACACATACATGTTTGACTATGAAACAAAAAATTAAAAACATACCACTTTTAGTTATCCTTCATTTAAAAATTTACAGAACTCAGTAAATATTTTGATAAGTAATTACCAGACAAATACAAAGCAAATATAAGCGCTGAATATTCATTTTAATATACCGCCAGAATATTAAATTGTCTGTCCGAATTCCGACATAGTCTTACAGTACTATTAAACTACTTATTACATTAAAAACAGTTGACAAAGGTTATAGTTAAAATTTACAAAGGAACAAAAGATACTTAACATAAAGCCGGTTTAAAAATAATTATGTACAAAGATTTGACTGAACTTTCTCTTCAAAGTGATTGTTTATTAGTTCTTTGTTCGTTACCGTCAATTATTAACAATATTTGAGAGTTTGTTTTTAAGTACTTTTTGTAAGTAGAATTTCGTTTATATTTCGGTTATTTCAGCGGGCCATCGCCATCAAGGTAACAGACATAATGCGAGCGTGCGAGAGGTTTGGCGTTGGTTTCACTCGAGTTTTTCCTCTCCGTGGTCTTTGTGTCACTGGCAAAAACCAGCGCTCAGCTGGTTTCGTGTGCTGGGTAAACAGCCGAAAAAACAGATTTTTGTAACGTCTGAATTACAAACGTTGCCACATTAGCATGTTTAACATGTTCCCAGAAGCGTTAAAGCCTATTTTGGTACTCGGTTGTGTTTTATAACAAAACCTAGCTTTTCAAAAATGTTATCGAATTCTACAAACAATTGAATAGAAATAGGTGATATTTCTATTCAATTGTTTGTAGAATTCGTTTAATGATTTCTTTGTCGTTACCTTTTCCCAATTTTTACGTGGGGTAAAGTATGTGAGTTTTTTCCAATTGCTTTTGTCACTTGTCATCTCGTTTAATGATTTCATCTGTGCATTAATAAGTACGTAGGTCAAGTTTACATTTTGTATAGGTCAGTAATGGATAAATATTATATTTAACGAACTAACAAATAAAATTAAAAAGTGCTAGTGCGTTGCCGGAGATCTAGTTAATATTTGGGAAATAGCTTTTCAAATAACTTTCTATTCAGTTTCTTTACTTTAGTGTTTAAATGAAACTCCATATGAACTTAAAGAATAAAGAAAAATATAAGTTTAATTTACTTATTGTAACAAATGACATCGGAGAACTTGCGTTGTTTACGTAAATCAAATCTTTTTGTATTCGATTTCTACATCTGCACGCGACAGATCTTATCTAACAAGTTTATGGAAACTTTTATCAATACTATGGCAATCATATACATATCATTCCCGCATGTAATGAATATTTTTTAGTGGCCCTTGAAACTAATGTTGAAATTTGTTAATCACAAATAAATGCTAGTACTCATTAGTTTGGTTATTTCAATTGCTTTACAAAACCACACTTTGTAAAGTCATTACATTTACCGCAATCAATATCTACTTTGCCGTACAAATTTGATATAGAAACCATAATTACAGGCTTTTATAGACTTAATGCTAATACATGTGTGATTCAATTACCCAATTCAACAAAGGGTATTCTGAGAATCTAAATATTGTGAAGTCATTAATTTCACGCAGTCTCGTGAGGAATTTACATAAATGAGTCCTTTTGTAGTTTGTTCAATAATTACAACTGTAGTTGTCGATAACGAGTTGCGTTGATTGTCGATCGGGAGAATGGGACGTAAATTAAATATTTTACAGACAGGCCACTTCAGAAAATGGGAGCATCTTACAGGTAAATAAATTGGCGCCTGGGCGTTAATTGCTAACCTAAATAACCCAGATACCGCGTAGATTGGTATCTATTATATTTTTATATTATGTTCAATGTAGGATAAAATTTAATCAACGTTAAATGCTGTATTTTTCATGAAATATAGTTAAAAATATATAATTATAATAAAAAGAAAATTTAAAATAATTGTATTTAATATAATTTTTTTCTTAATGTTGTCCTGTGATTTGAGATGTCCGAAATAAATCTGTGTGGACGTACTTTATAACACGGACTTAATGGTAAAAGTATTGTCTAATTATTTGACACTGACAGTACGTCAGATCCATAGAATACAATAGCTTCTATCTAACGACCTCAAAGACCGAGTTATCTGTCTGTTAACTTATTATTTTTTGAATGGGCGCTGAATGCGGAAATGGTGGGTGCTTCCGGCCGCAACAATCGCAGCGGCACTCGCGTCCGCTTGTCGTCCATTTGGCACGTGCGACCACAGGTACACCTTCACAAAGCTATGTTTCACGCCTTTTTACTCAATTTTCAACTTTATTACAACTCAATACGGTGTGACGCCAGCTCCTGTGTAGACTATTACCGTGGAGCAAGTATTCTCTTTGACTCGCATTGACGTTTAACTATTGGCGATTTTTATTGCGTTATTACTGCTTTTTGGATTTTGCGTTGCAACGTAGAACGGGTTTGTTAATTACTTAAATGAATTTTGAATCAAGTCTAATAAGTTTGATTTGTACCTTTATAAAAAAGGTTCATGGTTTCCACACTTACGCGTTTTTATCTCTTTGAGGAAGGTAAATCAGATGCCTATTGCTTATTAAAAATTAACAAGGAATTTCTGACCTTGAATTAATTACTATTCCTAAAAATTTAACAAACATCTTTAAACTTTATTATATACTAGCGGCCCGCCCCGGCTTCGCACGGGTGGACATATTTTTGTGTTTTATATTTTGAAATAAACAAAGAGTAAAAACAAATTTATGCCTATGTAACTTTTGAAGGTCTATTCTATATCTGTGCCAAATTTTATCAAAATCGGACCAGTAGTTTTTGAGTTTATTCCACACAAACATACAAAAATACCTCTTTATTATTAGTGTGGATATATTATATAATTATTACCTAGAAATTGCTAAATCTTAGATACTGGAATTCATAAATTTTAAATTCTGATAATTTAAAACTTGATGAATATTATTGGCTAACCAAAATTTGATACTAACATTATTTTGAATCCAATCCAAAACTAGGGTTACTAATACTGTTAATGCGATGACATGGTAAAATTGACGTAAAATCAATATATGCATGATATTCTTGAACTAGCAAAGTTGGTAGTTTTACGTCTGTGTAGTAAACGCTTACGCAAAATACACGTTTGTTTACGTGACCTACTTACTAAACAGCCACGACAGGTAAGCAAGAATAAAATTTATATATCGCTCATGCACGAATGTGTTTTGTCACATTCGACAAGCCTTGTAGCATACTAGTTTTATGGTAAAATACCTCACAATTCTTCGCAATACAATTTTGAATTGATTTTAAATAAATACTTCAAAACTTTGCATATTCAAATCTAAAATTTGCGACACCGAAATAAAATTTGACAATCGCTATTCAAAACAAAAGGCAGGATAAATTAAGAAGACTGTCCCTTATTAACCCTGACATGGAACAAGGAGATTTAATAAGATTTTATCTAAATGGTTGGGAATATATTTACAGAGAACTAAAATTCGTTATTGAAAACCGAGTGTTTGAAAATGGTATGTATTTTTGTTGTTTTTTTTAATCAAAATTATAAGTAAGATTCATGTTTCGAGCTGTTTCAGCTTTCTGAAAAGTTCAAGAAATGATAAAAAATTGATAACGTAGTTTAAAACAACGTTATCATCCACCTCTATGCTTTCTTTTTGCGCCATCGACTATGAATCAGTTTCCACTGTTCCTAAGAAAATTAATTACAGAAGGTTACACACATAATACTTCAAGTGCGGACAGATACTGTGCGAAATCAATAATCAATCTAGAAGATAAGATGGCAACATTAGTAATTTTCGCTAACAAAGAGTAATTTGCGGTAACGATGATAATAACTAGTAGATATGTCTGTATTGTTCGTAAAAATATTTTCGTAACATTTTGAGTCTGGCACGAACTCATACAATAAGTAGATACACGCAAGTTAAATTACATGTCATCGAATACGACATTATATCATATCATCGGATATATATGTATATCGGATATATCTTTGCGGGATAATACATACATACATACATAAAATCACGCCTCTTTCCCGGAGGGGTAGGCAGAGACTACCTCTTTCCACTTGCCACGATCTCTGCATACTTCCTTCGCTTCATCCACATTCATACCTCTCACGGTAAAGCTCGGCGGTTTCGGGTACTTTCGACCTTACTTAAGATACGTTCGTCTAGGTCTTCCCACTCCGACCTTTCCCTCCACACTCTCCTTGTATATTTGCTTAGTCAACCTGTTTTCATGTATCCTCTCCACATGACCGAACCATCTCAACATACCCGGGATACATACTATAACATATAACCAAATCTATGTTAAAACAAATTCTACCATGTGATCGCATTAACATACATACTATAACATCTTTGCGGGATAATATACCACTAAAATAACAGAATCGTCTTAATTGGCGCAAAGTTGAAAGTTAACAATTTGTTCCATTAAATTAATAGCAAACTTTATCGGGTATTTACTGCAAATTAACTCTCAGCTGCACAATAGGGATTTGCATAACAGTAACCTGTGACAGTTTACCGATTGTACAGTGTAATTAACAATACAAATTAATACTGGTTGTATTTGGGACATCACCGACGGATTGCCGTGATACGAACGCGGATACACGATCATACGATCCAGTTTAAATTATAATTGGTATTCATTTGACAGTTTTCAATTACCGTAATAAATTTGTAGAAAATAAATGTATTTGTCATTTTTGACGATTTCATCATTAAAGTACAAATAGACTAAACTTAATGATAATCTGCAAATTTCACAATTTATATGACATTAATGTACCTAAAGTTACTATTTCAATATTGCATTGATCATGAACGAAAAATCAGTGTAATTTGCAGTCATGATAGGTATTTGACTCTATTGGTTTAAGGTATCGAAAGTCCGCAGGCATTTTTTGCTTTTTTATTTCATTAGATTAGTCTTAAAAAGTACAAAATAGGGATAAAAAAATATTTTTACAACTGATTGAAAATATCTTTGCTGAATTAAATATTTGTGAATTTGTTCTGTGTACATTTTTAAATATGAGGATTGAAAAATTTACTGCGAAGGGAAAACAAGAAATAAAATATTCAGGCATAAATGAATTTAAAAAAATGCACCCGTATTACGTGTTCGTTTCAAGTGAAAATAAAATCGAATATTATCGAACAAACAGGCGCAACTACTGGAGATTAATAAATTATTTTGTTTTGGGATATTTTTCTGTGAATGGTAACTTTATCAAAGAGCAGTGCAAAGGAAATATAATTAGATACAACCCGTATCTATATCACTAAATTATACGTTGAGATCGTTATGCATACATTCATGCATATAGTCATGTGTGCCTACCTATGTAAAAATTACAGAAATTAGAAAGTTTACATTTCTTTACATGCAGATTGTAAAAATCTCATAAACTTGGGATTTTTCTTTTAGACGATGGGCTACTTACCTGTCTCTATTTATTTCTCAACTCCAATCACAATTGAACACACTATAACCAAGGTATGACAGCTTTATCATGACTGTTGGCTCTGCCAACCGAGTAAGGGATAAAGACGTGATTATACGTTTACCTATTTCCTTAAATGGAATCGGTGCTCTCTGACATTGCACTTCAATATTTGTCAATCCTGATCACCGCGAAATCACCAACTGTTGATGTCCTTCACCAAATGGACTTACCTTTGCGTTTATTCATTCAGTACTACTCCGATATAACCTCCGATTGTAGTAGTTTCCCGTTCGGTTATCTGATGGGGTCAAAAGGTTCGCTTACCTGAAACAATGAAAGGCAATTGATCAGTTATCTGTAAGATAAGACTAACGGAGACTATTTGCAACCGGTCCTATCTTATTTATCTATTACTAGCTGTCCCGGCAAACGTTGTTTTGCCATATAAATAATTATTAACCTTTGACTGGTGACATGGTTTTTGTGTAACATAACTGGTGACGCGCGGTCTGAGAAGCCGCTGCTGTTAAATAGTCTATAGCATCGAAAGTTTCTATGATAGCTTACCTCTGTTTTTAAAAACAGTTGATTATTGTATAAAAGGATAAAATAAAACCATCCAATGGACTCTGAATGTAAGTTTAAGTAATTAACATGCTATTAAAATGTAATTAGGAACAAAAATCTTAAATCTAAAGATGAGATCAATAATCACACAAAAAAAAACTAAATCAAGATAATTATAGCAAAAATACTCTTTTTCCTTATAGTTACGATACTATAATCAATAAAAAAAATTATTATTTAATCACACGTATCATTTAAAAAAAACTGGCATTGGTCAAACTTTGGTTATTTTTATTGACAGTCGGGGCATAATTGTTTGGCACATTGCAAGCACACATGTTTGTTACATGTATTACATAGGTAATTTGATTTGCGATTTAATTTAGGAGGACAACTGGCACAGGTTTTCCGTGTTTTCGGCCTATCCTCTAAGTTTTGTGGTTCAGGTGGCAAATCAAAACCCAACACTCCGGGATGAAATTTTCAGGAACATTTTCTGCTTGCGACCCAGTTGAGTCTTCCCGTGCCAGACACGCTTCAATTTGAGTATTTGACAGTTCATTGCCAACTCCTGACTCCTTACGCTTCTTTTTTGGAGGTCCAGAATTAGTAATTTTTAGTTATTACCGTAAAAACAAGAAAAAGTAATATAGCAAAATTACGTTAACAAGTTACGTAAGTGGTGACGTGCGGTCTGAGAGACCGCTGCCGAATTTTATGTTGTTGTAATTTACGAATAAAGGACAATACGACACAACTGTCACTATCTACCACGTGGACGCATCTAAATTTACAGCTACTTAGACGTTGAAACAAAGGAAGCGCAGGGAAGGGGGTGAAATGACGTTTCACTGACACCGCTCGGCCTGTGAGACCGCTTGTCACCAGTTAAAGGTTAAGTAATTTTAGTTAAAAAAAAATGTTAAGGGTGAACAACCAACAATATCACTAAGGGGTATGAAAAGTAGATGTTGGCCGATTCTCAGACCATGTCAATACGCTCACAAATTTCATGAGAATCGGTCAACCCGTTGCGGAGGAGTACGGAAACGAACATTGTGACATGAGAATTTTATATATAAGATTATCTTTCTGTGTGGTTCCCGGCACTAATAAAAAAAAGAATAGGACTACTCCACCTCGTTCCCATGGATGTCGTAGAAGGCGACTAAGGCAAAGCCATATAAACATGGGATTCTTTTTTTTATTCAAAATTCTATTTACACTATTTAGTAAAGGAATAAAAGTCGTAAAAATTATATCTTGAAAAAATGCGCAGTACTTAAACTGGACATTTGAAATGTTAGCCGGCGTTGGACATATTTATCCGACGCTGGCTGGAATCCAAAAATGTTAATTAACAGAAACTGCAGAAGGGAAATTGCAATAAAACTTAAGATTTATTGATTCAGTGTGGTTAACTTTTAAGAAATTTTATTTGTTATACAGTAGGTACCTACTAACATCGAAATAACTTACTTTAAAAGTAGCTTTATAACTCAATCAGCATGTAATATATTTAATTTTCTTTTCGCATTTCTTATTGACTATTACATTACATTAATTTTAAACTTTCCAAGGAACCAAATAGGTACCAAACCAACCATTAAATTATAAAGCAAAATTACACTGTCAATTAGTATTTATAAATACCAAATTATCAAAAGAAATGGCAAATCATCCAACGTTATTACAAAGCTGGTAAAACAATACCTTAAATGAGAACACAGGGAAGGCTTCTATGGAAACGTTATAAGTAAGACGCTTTATTTTGTTTCCTTTTGCTTCAATAGAAACGTGTAATACTTCTATTATATATTTTAACAAAGAACACGTTGCTTTATAAACACGCTAAAATCTTTTAAGAAAAAGGTCTTAATTGTTATGGTGGTAACTTTGAGGGGTAGTGATTTAGTAAATTTCCGCAAAACGTCAGCTTCTTTTATATGTATGTTCCTGTGACTATTTTTATTATTTAATATATAAAAAATTAAAATAGATTATTGTCTAATAATAATAGATTATTGTCGGTTGGGTATATAAAAATTTAAGTATTTTCTCATAGCTACATTCACTGCCGTAAAGAAAGTAATAGGTAAGTTAACATCAAAGACTTTATCATAAAAAAAAATTAAATGTAGTTTCTGTAATTTAATACACATGTTTAAACTATGAGTTAACATAAAATAAAAGCATGCATCCATATTTCACGCTTAGAAAAAATACAGGAAACTCTACATATTAATCGCAAAATAAGGATACAAAGTAGGATACCTTTTCTAAATACCACGGAAAATAAGAAAGTTGGTAACGCCATCTGTGAAAACTTTCCTTAATGACTCGCTTAAGCGTAGGGTTGAAAAGCATAACCTTTGCTTAACATTTCAGTGAACAGGCGCCATCTAGTAGAGGGTGGATAGCACTATTTACTACGGGTTGAAAACTAAAACGTACGTAGGTGGAATGAGTTAGTAAGTTTAATTTTTACAGTAAAGATGGCGCTGGTGAGCACTGAAACTGTAATAATTTAATACCATACAAAAGTGTAGAGGGCGCTGATTATTTCGGAAAGATTTTTATAGTAATTTAAGAAAATAGTAATTTCATAATTTTACTGCACGCAAATCCTAGTAGCTTTCGTAGCAGGTATCGTAGACGATAATTATGAATACACAGGTATTGCAATTGTAACAACACAATTATTTCAACTTCGTGATATTTTTTTTAATGTAAAATAAACCATAAAGTAAAATGGTTTAGCAAAATATTATAAATTTATTAAACCGTCTACAAAACCATACAAATAAAAGGTTTTTGATCCGTCTAGATATTAAAAATTGCTATGGAAGATATCAACGGGATTCTCTACTAATATTTTTCACAAAAAAAGTTATAAAGCATTTTATAACAATTATAAATTAAAATTACTTCCTTAGGCAGTAATTTAGGTAGTACTTATCAATTCCTGTCCTATTCTGGAATAGGGATAACGATTTCATAACTTTCCTATCATTTATAAACTTAGTAATTGAAACCATTTTCCAACATTTGGTTGAAAACATAATAACAACTAAAAAAACTATGACTGCACAATTAGATCAGGTGTTAAGTAAACCAAAACGCCTAATAGAAAGGGTTGTTGTAAGCGAGTACAAGCTACAAATTGACTTAGAGTTCGATCCGTGTCTGTGTACCAAACAAAACTCCCTTTATTTCAGTATTCAGAAACAGACAAATGGTAACCGGATTACGGCAAGCATGGGCGGGACAGGTGGATGGGTCGGCGCTGCACACACTGCCGACCGCAAACAAATTACAGTACAGAAATAAAGCTACATATGTACGTGCTGCTATCAAATGGTTCGATTACAGAGATTTCTTAAAACTTTTGAATAAAGATTTGCTGCCATTTTTTAAGTGAGCGTTTTCTTTTAGGTGTATAAGTAATTATATTGTATTCTTTAATGTTATAGTGGATATTTTAATTTAAAATGGCAAAATTAGTGTTAAAGAAAACAAAGTCACATAAATATAAAGGTTTCTTGGCTATCTAATATTAATAAAAATCTTTATATACAGACTAATTAAAACTTTCAGTTCTTTTGCTCCGAAAATTTTATAAAATTAGAAGGTATATTTTTTACCAGACGTATCTCTATTTTTGTAGTATCGATGTTTCGCGTCGGCGGTAACCGCAAAACGCCGACGCCCGCTGCGGTCGGAGAGCCCGCACAAATTTGCTAATTAATTCTGAACACATATCTCTAATTATACGTACGCAAGAAACTCGCTTCGGAAGAATATTCGCTTAACTAGTTCCGTTTTAATATGATCCTTTTGGATTAACCTCAATTTAGTTTGCCAAGAGTATGGTATGATATTACGTATTCCCCTTAGTGTAGTTATACTAAGAAAATACTGCGTCGATGCAGTTGTCTATGCTGTTTATGTGAGGGTTAAGGCTTCATTAGGTCGTTAATGTGCCAGTTATTATTTATTTTCGTTTTATTTCTTATTTTATTTGAACATAAAAAATTAATTGCTGTTGTTAATGGCAAATGACATACGGTCTAATTTTCTTTTTTATTTATACTTATATAGTAGATTTTTGTGCGCTTAACCTCAATCTGCTTGGTGGTAAGCAATATAAGGCCTAATTATTATTTCGTCACTATATATATAAGGGATAAGTTTGAAAACACATATATATATACGATCAGTTTTATGTGTATATATATATATATTTATATATATAAAACTCTTCCGTTACTGAGTGACTGACTGACAGACAACGCACAGTCGAAACTACTGGTCGTAGACAGCTGAAATTTGGAATGTAGGTTCCTTGGGATATGTAGGGGAGCACTAAGAAAGGATTTTTGGAAATTCAACCCCCAAGGGGGGGAAAAGGGGTAAAAACGTTTCTATGAAAAATCTTATTCCTTGGGTTTATAAACTTGAAACTTGGCATGAACACGTACATAGGCAAGTAAATATGTTTGACATTATAAGTTTTTTCAAACTACCCTCCAATCGTGATTTAGGGGGTGCGATTGGGTGACTGATTTATTAACGCACAGCCGAAACTGCTCGGTATAGGAGTCTGAGATTTTGAACAGAGGTTCCTTTAGTAACATAAGTGAGCACTAAGAAGGGATTTTTGAAATGTCAACCCCCAAGGGGGGGAAACGGGATAAACTGAGCCGGGGCTGCGGGAAAGTTCTAACGAGATACCGTGGCCCCGGAACGCAAAGGGCAACTGAAGGAACGAGGTGGGTTTTAGTCAGTAAAAGTCTGACACTCCCTTCCGTTCCACCCAGAGCGGGAGAGGTCATTTGATGATTTCCCATCTTTAAAAAAAAAGACTTTGTATGACAACTTTCAGTCGTCTCTTTAACATACATAATAACATACATAATTATGTACATACATGCATAACATTAATAACATCACGCCTTTAAATCCTTATTTTGTGTTAACACTACCCATACAAACAGCTAAAAGGAAACAAGTGAAGAGACGAAATTTGTCCGCATCCATTTTCACCTAAATTCTTAACGTTAATGAGATTTACTTTTTATTATCAGGTCAACCTAATAGCCTCACATGTACGTATAACTTCGTAAGAATTTTCTTTCAACTCCTAACCGTTGAGGAGTTGTACCTTCCATCATCAGCTCATTCACATGGGATGATGACTATCAGACGCAAATACTTAAACAGATCTATGAAATTGTCAAAAACGTAATTGCCTGTAAATTTGAGGTTTACCCTTGATTTCCCTGGAATACCATCATCAGATCCTGACTAGGTAACAACGGGACCAACTTGAAAGTATACTCTACCGAACAAAAAAAGAATCACGTAAATCGATCCACAAATCTCGGCGTAATCGGTATGCATAAATAAAACACCCGAATTTTATTTTCTATTAACTATCACGAGTTGTCTCGATGCTCTATAGATGGCGTTGGCATCGAGATAGATCGCGCTATGGTTTCGTTACCGTCATTTAGCTAGGTAGCGTAAAATATTTAATTTATCGTGTAATTTTAGTAGCGCCCCTAGCGGACATACGCGAAACTACATATTACACACTACAAATATTGATTTGAAATTATTATTCGTTTGATTCATTAACTTTTAACTTGACTTATTTAACTTATTTTACTCTCTATTTCAGTTAATTTTTGATTTGTTGATTAGATTTGATATTTTTGATAGTGATAGGTGTCGAAGTGCGAGAAGTCTTAAATATTGGTTAGTAAAAAATACGTATCAGTTGCGGAAAGCAGGATGGCACTAAATAGGATGGGATGGGACAGGATAGGCCTGGACGGGGCAGGACGGGACACAACAGGTTGGGACGGGACGGAACAGAACGAGAAGAGACGGGACAAGACGGGAGAAGCCATATGAATTTAAACCAAATATAAACATAAAACAGCCCCGCACGATACGGGATAAAAAAATGGGTGAAATTTTATGGCGTATCCTTATAATATAAATACATTTGCGCGGGCGAAGCCGCGGGCAAAAGCTAGTATATATATATATATATATATATATACACATAAAACTGATCGAACTTCACTTGTACGTTCATTTGAACATGTATCTTCTCTTTTTTCAAATCTTTTTTATGTTCTTAGTGCATGCCTGCATCATTTTTGTGAGGTTTAAACTAGCAAATTGAAAAGTTGAAATAATTGAAGAGCTTTAGCTTTTCTTTGTATTTGACCATTTTCCGCGTCCGTCCGGATAAGGATAGAAAAGCACCAAAAAATTTTTCAGCGGTCTAAAATTCCATTAAACTGTAAATTAATATGCTCATTAAATTCGCAATCTATGAATTATAACCGCGTTAATAACGAGGTCGTGTAGTACACGTTTATGCCTATGTACGTATATCAGAAACAACATGCGTGTGATACCTCTATTTGTTTGTGCTGTACGTGACATGAGATTTATTAATAAACTAGATATGCCTGAAACTACACCCGCGTAAAATTAAGAATCGTATTCTGTCTGATATCAATATTTTGAAACTAATGAGGTACCGACTGACTGACTGACAGACAGCTCATACTACCAGGTGTAGTAAGTATGTTTGGCCCTATAAACTCCCGAAGACATACAATACATGTCTCCGGGAGTCTATATGCTCCCTGCATTATGAGACAGTAGATTTCTTGAATTTTTTACAAGAACGGAAGATATATTTATTTTTTCGTTTTGCGCAGAGGAGGATCTGCAAGCAAAAACAGCTACATACAATTTTACATAGTATTTATTTCTTATTATTATATACTCTCTGTTATTCTTCTTTTTCTTAAATTTAAGAGATTTAAGTCTTGTCCGTCGCGTCCTCCATTTCATTGTGTCCGTGTTCTATGTTTTTCTATCGTTCAGTTCTATTAATAGGAATTAATGGCAAAAAATACGTTTATTGTTCGCTTAGTAGGACAGATCGGATAAAATCAACCGTTTTGCCTTACCAGTAGAAATTGACGGAGAAACGATTATGAACTTCGTACCTTATGTTCTACGACAAGTTCTACTGAAGGGATTAAACAGACATAAGAAATGTATTTTTTGTTCAGTGACACAACAACATTCTACTACTTTTTTATTTATTGGTATATACGTTATTTTTTCCTTTATTTAATCAAAATATTTTATACTTGGTCTTCCTCTTACTCTATTTTCATTAATTCTTCCTTCTTCTATTGTTTAAAAAAAAATCATCTTTAAGGATTAAATGGCCTATAATTTCCCCCCTCCTTTTTTTCTCTCGTTTTTAAAATGGTTCTTTCTTCTGGTACAGGTAATAATTTATTTTAAACTGAAAATTAAGTCGTGGTATGTTAAGCGGAAAATTAGCCGTATTTATTGCAATAGGGAAGGCAAATGACGGCAAGAGCAGAGATTGACTTCGTTATTGTGTACACAAGCAGAATTATTATGTTATGAAAAGGGAATGGCTGCCTAACAAATTTTTTATTAACTTAACGGAATGAATAACTTCATAAACCTTGTACATATTTTTTTTATATTTCTTTAATTTCGATAAATAGAAGAATCTAAAAAAATATCAAATACACTTAACTCATAGAGGACCCGCAAAAATACGTCCTTCCAAATAGGTTATGACAAAAACAGTGATTTACCAAAAACATGTGGTGGAGAATACGACATTCGATTTCAGTCGTAAAAATCTAAAGACGGTTCTGAATAAACAAATCTGTAGGGATAAGTTATGCGGACGATGCTTTATGGGGAAGCCATTACAGCGAATGAAGTTTGTGAGTAATACAAAAGTGCGCATCAACATTCCAGGCGCGGTATGAAACGGCGGGCGCGGGTGGCTCTTATTAAATATTATATAATGTAGGATATGCGAATACGGAATCGCCAGGACTGCCGATTGCCACATATACAGAGCTCTCGGGCCACGGGCACACAAAGGGACGAATTAAGCCCACTTCACTACACCGTAGTACCTCTTTGTGGCAACCACCCCACTGATCTAGCTTTGTGACTAAAACTACCGTTAAATCCAGCCGCATTTATGACATTAATGAAATATCTTAATTACTTTAAGAGCTACTTGTTTTCGCTACGATTTCGAGTAACAAAGTATTAAATTGCATGGAAGTGGGCGTTAATATTTAACGGCTTGAATATTTTATTTAACTTAGAAGTCTTTTAGATTAGCGAAAGGACGAAAGTACTCTAAAAGTACAACAGGTGTACAGAGAACGGATTAAAAGGTTGAAACAATGGGCTGGAAAGAATGGTAGGCTACATTTTTATACCATCGCCGTCAGAATTTCCTACAATTTTAATTTCATATTTATTCCACCGCTTTTATTGCCAAGTGTGGCCAGCTTCTGGGTTAAGCTATCTTAATCTATATCTCTTATCTTTTGAAATGGAAATGATTATTTTAAACTTTATAAAATATTTATTCGTTTATTTTTCAGAAATAACGGTTTAAGGTTAAGCATGGTACTTTGATTCCTATAGATTTTTTAGGAGACGACATACTTACATTATTTGTTAACTACTTGTATGAGTCTATATACCTATGTATTTCAACTATTATCAAATTTAAAACAGTAAGAATTTCATGAATTTTATTTATTTAATAAACTGATTTTCATACATTCAAAACGATTAAATAAAAGGAATTTTGCTCCCGAAAGGTAAACCACGTTCCCCCCTATTCACAGCGCAACGTAAATACACGAATTAATTCTAAGAATATTCATGAAAATAGCGTCTGAAGAGTTTCGTAGTGTTCACAGCTTAATGAAAGCCACTGGGAATTTCGAAAAAGTTTAAAAGCGGCGTCAGGTGCGGGTCGAGTACGCATCTTGACCTGACGAGGCTGCGTCGTCTTCACGACACGATTTTCTCGGTAAAACCTATGTGACTTATTGGAATTGTGAATAAGTTACCTAATACAAAGTCTTGTCCAAATATCTGTAAATAATTTATTACAACAATAACAAAGCATAACGAGAATGTAAAAATGAGAAATCATATTTTTGTGTGGTCACATTTTATTTACTTTTGCTGTTCTTGTAAGTTAAAATATTTAAAAATAACGTAGGGTATCTTTCATCCTGACAAAGAAATTGTTTTCCTTTAATTCGAAATTAAGAATACTATATACAAGCAAAGCCTCGTCCGACAGTGTATAATTTGTTATAAAACAATATGTTAGTCGCTCACCATCAGTTAAGCCGTGTGCTTGGGTTAATAAAAAACTAGCGACCCGCCCCACTTTCGCATGTCTAGCATTTATACCTGAACCTTCCTCTTCACTCAATCACTATATCGATTTAAAAAATTGCATCACAATCCGTTGTGTGGTTATAAAGATCTAATTATACATACAGACATAGGGACAGACGCGGGAAGCGACTGCTTTATACTACATACATACATACATACATATAATCACGTCTATATCCCTTACGGGGTAGACAGAGTCAACAGTCCTGAGCGGACTGATAGGCCACGTTCAGCTATTTGGCTTTAAGATAGAATTGAGATTCGAATAGTGACAAGTTGCTAGCCTATCGCCTAAAAAAAGAATCTCAAGTTTGTAAGCCTATCCCTTAGTCGCCTTTTACGACATCCATGGGAAAGAGATGGAGTGGTCCTATTCTTTTTTGTATTGGTGCCGGGAACCACACGGCTTTATACTATGTATTGATAATAAGGTTACGCGATAAACTTCATAGCTTAGTAGGTATATCACGCACTGCTTTATTGTATTCAGAGTCAATTTCGTTCACGTTATAAAACTGATCAACAAATGCATAGATATATTTTTGTGAAACCTTACGATCCCTTTCACTGGGTACCAGAGAGACTACAAAAGACGCACATTAACCCAATGGCTCTTTTATTGGTATGTTGCCAAATTCGCCGTTAGTTTCTTTTACAATTATTTTTCCCGTAACATCAGAGATCAGTGGTTTGGTTTATGGCCAAACTAAAACAACTTTATTCCTTTTATCTGAATATCTAGACAATGAGCTACGAAAGAATTTATGTACCTTGTGATTTCTTATACTATCATAAGAGTGGATAAAATACGGCTGTTACTAAACAAACAGCTTATAGACAAATCTATATGACGTCAGCATCGCCCTTTAAGTAATGTCCAAACGGAGGGTCCCTTCTGAAGTAGTTGGGACTGGGACACATTTCAAGTAGCTACTTATGTTTATACAGTCCGTCAAACGGGTCACCGGACTTAAGACCTTTTCCTTTAAGTAAAATTGATTGAGTCGCTTTTCAATATAATTCCACTATTTTATATTACTTATATCTTTTGAATAGTCCGGTGCCTCGAACCAATATATTTAAGTCGAGTGTAGCTAGCTCGGCTGTCAGGGCCAACAGCACAGATATTAATTATCTTCAGAAGTTAATAATTAACTTTAAAGTTGCCGTGTGCCGAGTTTGGCAGTTCACTCCTATATGGAACAAATGAAGTAAATTCCTGTTGCAATTAGGTTTCTAAAACGTAGAGGAGTTTAAGTAACGTGTGATACCTTAGATACTTTACTAATTCAATTACTGTTCCCCACACACAACACGAGGAAGCTTGTTAAGAAGATAATGAAATTGCGATCTTTTAGCACGAACAATTCAAGGTATTTTTTAAAATATTTTCAAAAAGAAAGTTAACAGCGCATTAGCTATTTTATAGAGAAACCGCTTACGTTGCTTACAATAGCATTCTGAGACAAAGGTACGAAGCGCACTCGACATGAAATTGTAACCGCAATATGAAGCGGAACAGTTGTTGTTGTCGCCCGGGTGTGGGATAACTTGCTGTAGTGTTGGTAATAGCAATAACTTTAATGCGTTTATATTATTACAGTCCTAAAGAGGTAAACAAAATTAAACACAAAAAAATAGACTGTGACATTTTTGTCTGTTAATAGGGAACATGCAATAATTTTAGTTTTGATTTCATTTTAAAGAATTCCATGTAAAATAGGTCTTAACATATTAAAAAAATTAAAACAATCTAATTTATCGTAAAAAAATGCGGCTTTAAACTGATCGTTTAAATTTTCGCGCCAAAACGGACCTACACTTCCAATGACGTCACACGTGTCTGACACTGGTCGTGCTTGCCTTCGTTGATTACAGTGTTTCCACAATGAGGGGAAATTCCCCTTTTAAGGGGTAATCAGGGTCCAGAGGGGAAGAAAAAGGGGAAATACTATAAAAGGGGAATTTTAGGTTATCATATATTAAACTTTTAGTTACAACAAAAGTGCCAAAACTACAGCAAAATAATTTTTGAGGGGAAAAAAGTTCTGAAATGGGGAAATCGGAATTGAGGCATGGGGAAAGAAAATTTTTATAGTGGAAACACTAGTTGATTGTCATAAATTGCAAATTTTCTCGACTTTCACTAAGTTTTTTGTAATAATTTAAAATGGAATATCCATCCACATCAAGTGATCACAATAATACCGAAAAAATTCGGATATAAAGTCGTGTTGACTCATGTTTTGTGCCTATGTGTCCATCTACTTCAACAAAGTTTCCAAATGCCTGTGTAGATCATTTTCTAATACCCCAATTAGACTATAGTATAATCATTTGTTGTGCACTTGTGAATCACCTTTAATTAAAATTGAATAAAAACAATATTTTCGAAGCATAGTTTTATTTAATAAATTGATGAAATTCTTGAAAAACAAAAAAATGTGCTTAAATATTATATATATCTTTTAATTTCGGAAATACAGCATCTATCCAGAATTTCTTTGCAATATTCATTACAGATACAATGATGTTATCATATTGCACACAACATTTGCAGTTGCACTTGTGTCCAACATTTTGGTGTTATTTTATTGTCTTTCACATAGGAAAGTATGGCAGCTTCGGTTGAAGGACATTTGACTTCTATTGTATAATTTTCAGTAAGCCCGTCAGGTTGCTGTTGCTCCAAAAATAGGATACTCGGCATTAAGAAGTAGTCCAGCTTCTTCAATTTCAATCTGAATTGCAGAAACAAAAATATTAATTATGTACTACAAAAGCCTTGAACCAAACATTACAAATTTCTTTTATTCAAAATATTCAAACAAACAAAAACCACCGAACTTACCTTTTCTTTCTTGCTACTTTGAGAACTTTTTTTTCTAGTATTTTTCCTCTACTCATTGCAATGGAAGTAAATTTTGAATCATCTCCCATAATTGCGTTCAGAAGGGAACCATTTATAGTTTTACAGTGAGCGGCTTCATAAAAAGTTGAGCCAGTAATTCTGCCGTACCTGTAAAATAGAAAAATAAACTTATATACAGCTAATATGCCAATCAAGTTTATGTTATGTGAGTATGATAATGAGTTTATTTTGTCAAAATATTTTTTTTATTCATGATATGTTAGTGATAAATACAATAAACAAAACTAAGCTAGAAGTCTTACTACTTACCTCAACTCAAACCACATTTGTGAATCACTTTGATGTTTGGTGGTGGAAAATACCATATTTATATTATCAGTGTTGGTCATTTGCTTTGATAATGCTTCAAGAAATGATTGTGGAGAGTCCAACTTTCCAATCAAGCTTGAACACACCTTATGAATGCTTGTCTTCTTGAAAGTAGCAAAGAATACTTCCCCGACAATCATTTTTATTGACAGCATCTATTCTTTTAAAATATCCACCTAAAAATATGCAGTTATTATTGTAACACACATTTAACTTCTTTTCAATCTCTTTAAATAAAAAAGCTAGTTAGCTAGTTGAGCTAAAATATAACTGCTATGTTTAGAAATTGCTGAATAAAATGCAAACAACGTTTAAAAACATTCATGCATACCGTACTAATTTAGTGCCTTTCATTTCTACACTTGAAAACTCTGGACTCACGACAAAAAAAGTTACTACTATGTCGACACCAACTTTTGGTAAATTTTTGGAGTCTGTTTTTTTAAATCCAACTTCCATTTTTATTAAAAACGTAAATAATAAGCACTGCTGCCTATTAATCGCAAAGTTAACTTCTTAAAGTTGACACAACACGAGTGACGTCACTGAACGCTGATTGGTGTTTTGAATTGCGTTTCGTTTAACGTAATTTTAATTCGTAATAATTGCTAAAAATCAACATAATTTAAAATAAAAACGTTGAAGAAGTCCTTCTTTTATATTTTTTTAACATTTTATACGTAAAATTTTCATAAATATCATATTTGCATCTTCCCTATTGAGTCGCACTGCCAGAAATATTAATTTATATAGGTAGCAATAAAGCCCCAATGTAACATGATGCATGTTTATTATTTTACTCTTTGAGTAACAATTGCAGCGAGCTCGAGAAAAACTATATACAACGGGAGTTTACCAGTTCCTTTATTCTAAAATGTTTACTGAACGTTGTATATTGACAGAAAACTTATTTAACTTGCGACAATTCGACACTTTATTATATTGTTAACTAGCGCCCCGGCGCTAAATGTTAAGACATAAATGACAAACCCGTACGAAATTCTTTAAATCATATAACTATAAATCGGTGCAACTATAAATCGGTGTCGCCCATTCGTATTTAAATTTCTGGTATTTGTCGGACTTGCAAATGGAACAAAATGGGAAAATCTTGAGACAATGTTCGTCTTAATTACATTGTTCAAATAATAATGGAGACTTGAGGACTGCAGACAAATTAAACACAAACATAGTTCCGGTTAGCATGAGCGGGCGCAAACATTTGTAAAGCGAACCAGGCGTCACATTAGGAAGATTAAAACGTAAGGCAAAGAAGCGGAGGAACTACTTCAGTTCAAAACGAGTACGCAAGATGCCTATACACAAAATATATAAACCTTTGAAGAAATGGGACGCAATGAAGCTACGACAAGTGACAAAGTTCCTGTTTGTCTCTTTTGCCATTTCAATTTTAAACATTAACTTAAATAAACGTAAATGATATTCGGGTTACTATCCCTAATAGGGAATATCTTTGTATATCTGAGGTTATACAGAGGCGATATTTAAACGTTCACTAGTCTAGTAGAAGTCCTATCTAATAGAAGATATAATTCTTCATGCTTAATAAGAAAGAAATTTAAAAGAACAACCAATTCCAGTTAAATTCTGACAAGAAAAATAAGATAGCCAATTCCGAGAATACAGAAACACGCAAGGGATAAATAAGGGGAATTTTCATGATAAATTCCAAAAAGCAATTTAGCTAACAAAGTAAGCGTTTGCTACATAAACAGTAATCTAATACCGTGTATGCTCTATAAGGAACCTCATAAAAAAGAATTCTTCTTATCTCCTAATTCGAAGTAATGTAGTACCAAGGAATGAGTCAATGAGTTTGTGGTCGATCCGAAGAGCATTTTAGTATTGTATGTGTTTTATTTCATCATTTGCAACAGTAGGCTTTCCTATTTATATATTATATAGAAAAAAGGCGCACGTAACGTATCTTTATTTTATCCGCAGTATTATTTTATTATATTTTATGAGCAGTAGCGCGCTGGTTTTCAGTCGTTCGGTGCTCACGGATCATTTTACATTATTCGAAACGTCCTAGCTAAAATAAAGGTACGTTACATGCACGTTTAATATACTTATTAAAATCGCAATCGCAAAATTTTGTGTCGCATTATACTACTGTATAATGCGACACAAAATATTACGATCATTAGTAGTACGTTTTTCTTTGCTTCTTTTGGTATCCATTGTCATGTTCAGTATCTACACTTATGACTAGTCTAATAAGAAAACATAGATATACAATTTTACTTATCCTAGGTTGAAAGTCATGCCATGTTTACTAGTGAATACAATTCGAGGTTTTACCGTAGATTTATACCTAGATTGTACCTTGCCATAGAACTATAGAAAAGAAGTGTCTTCGTAGCGTGAGAGTAAAAACGCGCAAATAGAATGCAGAACAATTGAGTCTATTTGTGATGGATTACATCGGAACGCTCTAGCGACAAGCGCTATATAGTATGTTCAATGTAATGCTTCGGCCGAGAATATAGATATGATAGTAATACATTTCTACGATATTAGGATAATGTAGCAGGTGTTCTAGTACCAATCATTACATTGTGGCGACATCTCTACGCCACTCGTCACAACATCCAATCTCACAACAACTGTCAATCATCTCGAAGAAATCGACGCGCTCAGCCAATAGCAGCGAAGAATCTAAGACGCGATTTCAAAGATTTCACAGATTGGAGCTATATATACAACCTCCGACACAACATCGTCGGAGCCGCGGTTCCCCAGGCATAACACCTAGCCTGGCGGAAGATCTTCCCTTTGGTGGCGGTCGAGCCGAATCATCGCTCCCGCTACATTGGTGACCCCGACGTGATTGGAAGCAACCTTCTCCATCATCATCAACTCCAATCCTCAGCATCACTCCTCACTCTGCAAGCAGTCTCACAGCAAGCCAGCAACTGGGTATCGCAGCAGGTCCATCGCAGCCGACTCACCGAGCTTCCTGGTCCTGTCTCCACCCGCACTCACTCTCATCGCCTTCAGCGACCGACGCATCTACCGCAGCCCACGCCTGGATCTCTTCGACGGCCGCTCTTCTCTCCAGCGTGGCAGCTCTGCACGATTTCCCTCGGCGCCAACAAGTCGACTTCGCTCTCTACTGTCTCGACTCACCGCAGACTACGAGCAACGCAACGGCTCACTCCTGACTCACTAGGACTTCGAGCAACTTCCGACTCACTGGAAGATAACTGGCACTTGCAAGCTACAACTGAAGCACAGATTGCACAGCAAGATCAAGACTTCAGACCTCCGGTCTTGGGGGGGAGTACTGTGGCGACATCTCTACGCCACTCGTCACAACATCCAATCTCACAACAACTGTCAATCATCTCGAAGAAATCGACGCGCTCAGCCAATAGCAGCGAAGAATCTAAGACGCGATTTCAAAGATTTCACAGATTGGAGCTATATATACAACCTCCGACACAACATCGTCGGAGCCGCGGTTCCCCAGGCATAACACCTAGCCTGGCGGAAGATCTTCCCTTTGGTGGCGGTCGAGCCGAATCATCGCTCCCGCTACAACATCATAGTTGACGTCAAAATGCAATACATTATTTAATCATCCAAGAAAAATTGTTTGGTTTTGTTGTAGCTTAATAAAATAGTAATTCATAGCAACTATAATGCATAAACACTTTGCTAGCGACAAAATATTTTTTTTTTCTTGTAGTAATAACCAGCAGAGTTGACATTAAATGTACGTATTTTCTAGAAAACGTAATTTGCATTTATATCGAATTTAAACGGACACACGATGACAACCTGATTCGTAGACCATCCCGCATATACTCGTAAATGTAGGAAACATGTGGGACAGCCATTTCTGACTCGGTCACTCAGATGGCCACTTCCCTTGTGTCATTACACACTCCGTTTCTTCAGTTTGTAGGGTCAATGGTAATTGCTGAATACGAAAATATACGTCTTTATCTTGCATTGTGAACATAAATGTGTTGTAGGAATTTTTTCAATACGGATAACCGGGACCTTTCACGTGACCACGTGACACGTGACCTGTATGACGATTTATATGTATGTCTGTAAATTTTTCCATTAAATTAGAATGTTCCCATAGATATGCCATAGGCGAAGTCTAGGATTAACCTAAAGGTTAAGAGTAAGTGAAAATCTTTGTAGAAATACTCGTTACATTCAGAAATTTTGTAAAGCCATATTAATAAATTATAATTTAATTGTTGTTGAAATTGCATTGTACACTTAAAATCGATACACTTCGAATTTGTATGCTGACCACAGAACAAGTTGCAACATAATAAAGTAAACTCTTGCATAAATTTGCTACCTCATTTTTACGACAGCATAAATTTTCAATATGCTCTAGTATCGAGGTTTTAGAATAGCACGGGATGAATGTATATTACGGTTATCGCATATATTACCTGCTTTCTTATATCTGGTTAACTTACTTCAATATTTATTACATGAATACTATACAACTATACTAAGTACATACATACATTCAGTCAGAAAAGTATCGGGAATGGATTATTTATTTATGGTTCCAAATTCAAATTTTTGTTTTTTTTGTTGTTGTTAGATTGGCACAACTGTTTTCCATTTTGGCGCGGAGTTTGAGTTGCATCTGCTGTTTACATTAAATACAGTGCTATTTTTAGTTATATCATATCTAGTGTGTATTGCTAATTTCACAATGGATAAAAACATCGAACAAAGAGTTTGTCTTAAATTTTGCATTGCCAATGGAATATCGTGTTCGGAGTCACTGAAAATGTTACAGAAGGCTTACGGTGAATCGACTTTATCAAAAACTCGTGCTTATGAGTGGTACAAAGCGTTCAAAAGCGGTCGAGATGTGATGGAAGATTTGCCTCGCTCTTGTAGGCCATCAACGTCTGCAACTGAAGTTAACATCGCAAAAGTGAAGGAAATAGTGACTGAAAATCCTCATTCAACTTTGAGAGAGATAGCCACCGAACTTTCTGTATCTCACGAGTCGATCCGTACCATTTTAACTAATAATTTGGGTATGAAACATGTTGCCGCTCGGCTAGTCCCAAAAGACCTGAATTTTTTTCAAAAACTCAATCGCATGAGAGTCGATGAGGACATGCTAGAACGAGTCAATTCCGACCCAACATTCATGAAACGCATTGTTACTGGTGACGAGACGTGGGTTTACGAGTTTGACATGCAAACTAGTCAACAAGCTTCGGAGTGGCGCCTTCCAACTGAACCGAAACCGAAAAAACCACGCCAAAGTCGTTCAAAAGTCAAAGTCATGTTGACTGTTTTCTTTGACTATCGCGGTGTTGTGCACTCGGAATTCTTGCCGGAAGGTCAAACGGTAAATAAGGAATATTATTTGAGTGTTATGCGGCGTTTAAGAGAGCAAATCCGACGAAAAAGGCCAGATTTGTGGAAAGAAAATTCTTGGATTTTGCACCATGATAATGCACCTTCGCACAAGGCCATCATTGTGAACGAATTTTTAACCAAACACTCAACAAATACCATCGAGCAACCACCATATTCACCAGATATGGCTCCAGCCGACTTTTTTCTTTTTCCTAAACTCAAATTACCTTCGTGGCACCCGTTTTCAATCGGTAGAAGACATAAAAGAGAATTCGCGGCGAGAACTGACCTCAATTCCGGAAACAGCGTTTAAAAAATGTTTTGATGATTGGATTATTCGTTGGCGTAAGTGTATCGTTTCTAAAGGAGCATATTTTGAAGGTGATAAAATAAATTTGGATGAATAACAAACAGTTTGTGTATTATTGATCTTTTCCTGCTACTTTCTTGACAGAGTAGTATATGCCATGTAATAGGTACCTGAAATGGGTTGCGCCTAAATGGGTTTTATCAAGCAGGCTAAAGTCGATTATTTATAATTTATTACAAGTATTATATTATTACCTGGAGCAAAGCTCCAGGTTGTCATTTCATGGATTTTACGGTCAAAATAGTCTATACTTAAATATTAATAATCAAATGTAATTTAAATCCTACAAAACATTTAAGCATGAATTCACAAAGGAATAAAAGTCAGTTAACTTAAAATTTCATAAAGATTTTAATATAAGGATACAATATCCGATGAAGAAATTGCTTCCAAATGCCAACTGTTACATCTTTTCCCTCAGCAATTATAACTTGTAAAAATAACTTTATGAATGTGTACTTTCTACAATCTATTCGTCACGTCGCATATCATATGAATTTTAATTAATTTCCTTGAATTTGTTACAACATACAAACTCAACACGAACATGTACATAATTTTTGATAAACATATGAAATGTAATAATATATGGTACTCGTACATTCCAATTAGTTCATTATATCTTCATCACGGTATGTAAATGGCGATGGATCCCGATTAATTTTTAAATTAGATCACGCCTCGTGAACTCCCATGGCGCGGGGCGTGCTCGAATCTGAAAATATCCGTTCCGATTGCGACGCAATATTTTATTCGCATCAATCTACATTAAAAGTAACGTATTGATAACAATGCCATATGTAACTTTCATTGACAGTGAAGCTTTTTCGATAAATAATGAAAAACTCCGTACTTTAATGTTAATCTCGGGAACGAAAAATTTTGCCTGGGCATATCTTCTAATAGTAATAAGTATACACCAAAAGGGCTAGCAGAACCTTGACAGGAAAATGACTTTTAAAATTACTTCGCTTAAATCCTTGTTTAATATAACGTATCAACTAAAAAGTTAAGTAAATGAGCGTTAATCATGTAACTTACCAATAATAAGCCGAAGCAGGCTGGCGGCAAGCAGGCCGAAGTCCGCAGAATTAGCCATCGATTACACTCTCGTGCGCATTGTCAACTCGAGCCATCACTGCTTGCCACCGCACGAAACCACTCACCACATACCAACGCTAAACTTTTTAAATATTAAACCTCATTTATGCTCACACAGAACTAGCTCCATCGCAATATTACAGTTCACACAAAAACTTCCGTAGTCATCATTTGTATCAAACTGAATATTCGTAGATTTTTGGCATACAATATCTAGAAGCAAACCGACACATTGCAGAATAACTCATTCAAAATTGGTAGAACTTTTTTAATTTACGCTGCGGAATAAATGCAAGCTTTCTCATGATTTATTTCGGCCATTGTGGAGTAATTCCGACGCAGTATCCACAGATATGTTAAAAAAATGACATTCACGTTATTAAATAATTAAAATCAATTAATTAAAGCCACGTTATTTTAAAGAATAAAATTACCCAATCAAAAAATATTTTGCACAATGTATAGAAGTTATTGTGCTTGTGTAATATAACTTGTACTTTACAAAAGTTTGTGTCAAGATGTTGACTGTGTACATGCAATTAGTGTATGGGTTTACTAAATTCTCAAAAAGAAACACACTGTTTCTTTCAGACATTATTATAAGGTTTTTCTAAATTGCGTGATGTTTTTACTAGCAGCGGAGAAGAGAGTTAATTTGTAACTTAAAGCGGAATCCTAGTAAGTTTAGCCAAAAAGAAAGTTTTATCTCCATGCTATAAAAAAGATGATAGTATGTCTTTATTTGAAATCCTGAACTAAAAAAAGAAAATTACGTCGTCCCCGTCCAAAAGAAAATTAAAGGGCGCGACGTCGAGCTTGTCCAGTTATCAGTTAGTTAAAATGCAAATTGTTGTCTTTTGTTTGGGCACGCTGATCGACAGAGGGTGTCGGCGCTGAATACATAGTAAAAAATGCTAAACAATCATTTATAGTCGACGATGCCGCTGGTATAATCATATTCCTTTCAGTGACAGCAGGCATGCGACACGGCATTCTTGTTTTGTTTTACAATTAAATAAATATAAACAATAAAACACGAATGTTAACCCTTTAGGTGCCCAGTGCTTTTAGTCTGATATGAAAAATCAGGTAGGTGAAAAGGCTAGTAGAACTTTACTGGAAAGTCATTATCTAATTGATTTAATTTGTAATATATAATTAAAAATCAATAATCACAGTTCTCGACAAAGTCCTCGTGTCTGTGAAAATTCTGATTTGACGCACGGATTGACTTATTATCCTCGATAACAATAGACATATCCTAAATGTATGAAAAGCGTTCCAACCTTTTCGGGGTTTCGAACCTCATCGACTACGAACAAACATAGGTTAGGCACCCGTTTCCCGATAATCTTTCATATTTTATAAAAATCTATGTTAAGTTAGTAAAGTTATATTAAAGCTAAGTCAAATTAATTATACTCCAGATATTTAGGATCTTTAATAAGGATAAGCAATGTTGATACCTCATATTGTTTAAAATACATTAATAGAATAATGTACATAAGAAGAGAAAACAATATAAAATAACAAGTGAGAATAAATAACTTTAGATATTAACCCTATAGGTACAATTTTGCATTATGCGTTTTAGTTATATCAAAGATGCGATTTTTTGTTATAAAATATTTAAAGATTAGCTTTATCGTTTGTTTGTTTGTTTATACAGTGTAACTATAAGATTGTAGAGAAAAATAAATAAATTTTTGATTTTTTTATTTTTTTTTTGATCGTACTTTAACAAATGCAGTTTATTTCATATTTGACACACTTTAAATATATATAGATAGTGCGATCTTTTACTTTTTACAGATGGGATATGTGTCTTATTTCTTCATATTGCGTCTAGAATAATTACGTGCCAAGATAAAATTTTATTCATCCGGATCCGCTACGAACCTTCACTTAAATGGAAAAGTAATGGTCCTTCCACACAGGCGACTTAGCAAAGTGATTTATTCTCGAGTCAACCGTTACTCGAGCACATGTTGTATACGCTTTTGCTTCTTGGTACTTTGTGATCCTCGAAAGCTATATTATTTAAACCGTAACCCGATATTCGAGCTCGGTGAACTCGGGTTAATAAATGGTAGTACTATATAACTTAATTAATTCACTTTGATTTTTTGTTTGTTTGAATCATTAAATTTATAATTATAACACAACATGAGTTTGCTCGTGATTCCAACTGCGTGATACGGGAGTTTCCGTCAATTCAAATTTCAATTCAAGTTAAAATACGGAAAAAAATCTAGTTGCCAAATTTCAAATTTCTAGACCCAACGGTTTAAACTGTGTTATATATATGTAAGTCAGTCAATGTCGTCTTTTATTCATTTAGGTACATGACAAATTACTTTTACAGTTACTTACAGCAAAATTTCTTTTCTTAGTTAACATTTTGTATATTTGTAATGTTTAAAAAAATACAAAAATAATTTTTTAAAACTCAGTCAACAATTTGTCAAATTACTACACAAAATGCTTGTAGGTCAGTGAAACGGGTGAAATAAACGAGAAGTGCTCATAATATAAGTCGGCGTCAACCGTGCCCGCTTTGTTCGAGGGCCTTTCATTCTGCGCCACGAGCCACCACTAGTCCGGACCAGAGTTGTTTGTATTTTGTTCACGAACTTTCCGAATATATTAGTATGTACGGGTTCAGACGTGGAAGAAACTGATTTAAGAGTCCCCATTCAATAGGCTCAAAATGGATAAAATTCCCTACCGCTAGAGCCGTATCCTTTCGCGGGAGCACGGTATTCTATTGTTGGATTACGTTAAGGTCGAATTAAGATTTTAGGGATTTATTTATTGTTGAGTAGAATGACCACATTTCCAATGCGGAGTAAATGTTGCACAAGATATCTCAACAGTTCTTCAAGTTAGAGGTTGATTTCCTGTTCGTCAAAGTAATTTTAACTGGATATTTTTGTAAAAATTATATTGTAACTTTGAAGTAGGTAAATTTTTGTGTAAATTCGACGATATTTATTTAATATATCTAAGTATTAGTTTCTCTAAAATAATAAACTTTAAATCATCTAGATTTAACATTGGCCAGCATCATAATACCATCAAGGAGATTGAGATCAAAAGCACTCAAATTACGAATTTAAAAAAGAGATATTTTAGAGCACAATTAGGTAATAATAACATTTTAAAACTAAAAGCTCTCACACGATAACGATCAGTCTCGTGATGGCACGTTAGTCTACAATTTACTTTAGTAAGCTTAATTCCCAAGTGTTAAAAATGTTCTCGACAAACTTCTCTAATAAAAACTATATACCTACGAGTATACAGCAAATATTTATTATTAAAGGTTTTTAGTCCACAGCGTATTATAATTATTGAAATATCCGCTCGAAACAAGGTGTGTGACAATCAGGCACATACATATGTTGTAATTCTTAATGGAGTAGACGGAACCAATAGCCAAAAAACTTGAAGGCTACGTGTAGATGAATGGCTGTATGAAAAAAAATGTGATTTAGAGATAACAATTTGGCATCCCATCACTGAAAAGAAGCTATTGGTTGACTGTTTTCTTTGCTATTATCAAACCGGCATGATTGAGCTTACCTTTAATAGGTATTTTAATGCAATATACTACTGCTTTAATTTGCGTAGGCAACATATATAAGTACACCAGAAGATAATTTGTCCTAATCTACTCTGCCGTGAACTACATTGCTTTATGTTTTATGTAAAAAAAAACACTGTCCCCTGAAAACAATAATTTAACTTTGCCTCATTGTCTCCATAAAAAAGTATTTTGAACTACTGTAACATTAATTACAAATTTTAATCTCTCATCGCACAGCGGGATATCTGAAATTGTTAGGATGCGGGTCGAAGCTGTACCAAACTTAAGGAAGAATAATTCACGGTTGGATTAGAAGAGCGGATAATGTCGCGATGGTATAAATCACTGCTTAAAAAGTATTTAAAGGGTGCGTCGGCCCTACAATGATTTGTGTGGACCAGCGCGAAGCCCGCACAAAAGGTATAACAGCTGTCAAGGATAGTAACGTTCAGTTACAAAAGTCGAAACCCTGTTATAGTAAAACTGTACCGAAATATATAAGGAACTAAATTATTCGTCACATTTTGTCCTTAACTCTACTTCCTTGCACAAGTGGGATGGAAGCCTGCTGCGAAAAGATAAAAATACGTGTAATAGGGCTGTCAACTATGATCGCTGGTTTTACAAAGTTTATGAACTGAACTAAACGGTAGTGAGTTATTCTAACAATTTTACTCCATCTTTAGAAACAAGCTGATATGAACTATAACGTTTTTGTCAAAATTAATGAATTATTGCATAAATTCAAATGATTGAATTGGTACATTAAAGTGATCACACATCTTGCACTGAAGGATAGCCAGATATTAAAAAATTATAAAAATGAACAACATTTATCATGATACTTTTGTGTTGGTCCCGACATTAATGTATGGGAGTGAAAATTGGGTATGGCAAAAGAAGCACGAAAGCAGAATAAATGCAGTGGAAATGAGAGCGTTAAGGAGTATGTTGGGTGTAAAATTGAGTGACCGGATAAGGAACAGCGTGATAAGGGAATGTTATGATGTGAAAGAAGATGTAGTTACAGGAATAGAAAAGGGTATGTTGAGATGGTTCGGTCATGTGGAGAGAGATATACAAGGAGGGTGTGGAGGGAAAGGTCGGAGTGGGATGACCTAGACGAACGTATCTTGATCAAATTAAGGACGTCCTGGTAAAGGGTCAGGTCAAAAGTACCCGAAACCGCCGAGCTTGCATGAAGAGAGTTATTAATGTGGATGAAGCGAAGGAAATATGCAGAGATCGTGGCAAGTGGAAAGAGGTAGTCTCTGCCTACCCCTCCGGGAAAGAGGCGTGATTTTATGTATGTATGTATGTATACTTTTATGATATAAGTAAGCTTTTAATTATTATACAGTTGATAGATGCTGATCAGATCAGACAAGTAAGGTCATTGGTTGTGCTGTCGACAACTGATTTAGTTTTTACTCCTAAACTCACGGTTGTGTATAGACAACGTTTTTTATTCGTAAATTTTATTCAGCTATAAATAACTCTTTCCATGACTTGCGACAAATTCCAGGATTTTCTGAACAACGCCGTAATAAAATTTATTACGTCACGTCTTATGTCGGATTAGTGGAGTTTCGCCTAATGAATCTTTATTAGACTTAAAAATGAAGGAACCACAGTCTTCAAACGTTACGTGACTTGTATTTTAGCTTTCCATGATCTTACTTACGCCTATGGAAACCATCTGAAAAAAACAACTGCTTAAAATATACTGAATGCAACAATAATAAAACCATTTTCTTATAATTTTTTCCTAGATTTTGAATAGGTTTGACCTATTTGAGGTTTGATAAAAAGTAAGATTCAGTTTGAGGTGTAAACTACATATGTTATTTTATATACGCCCCCGCATTTCTTTGCTTCAAATAAATTTGCATATAAAATAAATTCTAACTTAACTAAAACTATATTCATAGCACACTTCTGTTGACAGCAGGATCATTATTTCTTGTTTACGTAAGTAGTAATAACCATAAATAACAAAGTTTGTGAACATACTAAATAATATAAATGTAGTTAAGGCTATTAATGTATGTAATTTGTATGAATCATTTATAAGTCTTCTATACATAATATATATTACTCATTAGTGACTAGAAATTCTTATTCACATTAAAACCAAAAGATAACTTACTATTGAATGTATTGTCACAGGCGAAAGGAAATTTCGATTTCGAGAGATATGAAAAAAAGTAGCGAATACACATAAGTCACGTCATATTGATGTTATAGAATACTAATTTTATTAAAAATGTGTGAAATGTTCGTGGTATTAGCTACTGTTTCAGTAAATGTGTTAAATATTTAGTTTTGCTCAAAGGTTTATTCTCTCTTGCCTAACTAATTTTATTGTCGTTTGTCCAACAAAAGGTCTATTCGAACGGGCTACAGAAGCGAGTCGAGTTGAGGTTTGCGAATTCGCTCGCCATAATTCAAGGGTCATTGCGAGTCCCACAGGAGTTGTCGCGGAGGTCATTTTCCTGTTAATGTTATTCTGAGTGCCTCGAACCAGGACCAAGTTTGCTCAGTTAGTAGAGTCGCTGAATGAGCTAATTTACGTGCTGCGTCTGGTCACCGTTAGCCATAAAATAAATGGCTTGTACACAAACATTTAAATTTTAAATTGTACGTTGCATAAGAGTTGCTACATGCAGTTGATATTTTTGTAATGTCGAAGTTTTTCTTCAGATAAGGAAGAAGAATGCTTGCAAATATCAGAACATACATTTGTTATTATAGTACAACGTTATTTATACGTTTGATAATTAGCATCCCATTTCTTTTCTCTCTTAATATACGTATATCCCGCTATCTATCCGATAAGCCCAGCGATTTTAGATCGATTTTCACAATCAAATACTTCTTGCAAAAAGATTCTAAAGGCATAACTAGTGACTTGTGTATTTATGTTAACAATTGATCACCTTTGGTATTGTATAGGTATTGTAGTAACAACAAGGCCTGCAGTGCTCGGAACACCGCAAAACATCCAACAATGCATCAAACAACTTTTTTTCTGTGAAAACCAAACAGAAACTGTTGCCTTTCCAGATGAAGGGTCAGCGCACAATTTCATTTACTCGTCAAACACAACGCTAAACCGTTTATTGCTTACTCTTTTACTGAAATCAGTGATTACAGATTATTTAATGCAGATCTTTAGTCAAGTCTCAATTTCAAAAACATTAATAATATATCGATAATACTTATGAGCTTTCATTTGATACTATTTATGTATTAAAATGAGAGAAATAATAAATGTTTATACATATATTCCTCACATGCATAACAACAAGAATTTTTGTATTTCTTTCTGTAGTTTGTAAAGATAAAATACATTAAAAATTACAATTTGAAAACAAATTCGAACTGAAAGGAAAACGATCAAATATACATACATATGTATGTGTTTAAGTGAGCAATGGACCTAAAATTTTAATCCGTCGGCTGATATTGCAAAATAACCTAAATAAGATAGAATTAAACTGATAAATGCAATTATTCACGTCTATGTAATTCATATATTTGGTTTGGTCCAAAGGTTCGACTGGCAGAGAATGCCTTGTGGCATTATGCCCACCGGTTGTACATTTTACGTGTGTAAAACTTAAACAAATAAATGAATATATTTTTTCCCGTGTGCGTGTGTTAAAGGTATCTACCTACCAATTTTAGATGTTGAATCAGCGAATGAGAATGCCCTAAATGTATGACTACTCGTACTGCCCATATCTGTAACGTTAAAAATTAGTAGCCTGTCAACGTAGCACAGTGTACATTGTTTAAATCAAAAGCCTAATGGTTGTTACAACGCTTAGTTACGTAATTCGAGGGTCCCGTTACGCTTTTGCATATTAAAGACAATCAGAGCAACCAAAGTCTCTGGAACTCATTACAGTAACTTAAAGCCAAGAATCAACTTAATGAGACTTTCTCAGTTTTTAATAAAAACATACTTTTCCCCTTTCACAGAAATATTCTAACGTAACATGTAATAAGTAATCAATACTTTTATTTAATTTAATTTGATTAAATTATAATATTTATATAATTGTTAATATTAAATACCTTCTTAAATTATACAAACAATAATAAATATACTTTTATTGAAATATTTCAAAACCGATGCAAAATATTCGTAGAAATCTCAAAGTCTGGGTATTGTGAATTGAATTAATATCGATCGTATATATGTATGTAGGTATATTCAACGTAGTTCGGATCTGAAATAAAATAATATAATCCACTAGGAAGCCTTTGAAACTCACATTCGTTTTGTGGTTGGATGGATAATTTAATATTACAAATTAGACCAACTATTCTGACAGCATTGTGTGGCTTATACCTCTATTCAGTTGTATGATATTTGCTATGCGATACCACTCAGCGAATCATGCAACTTTTTGAACAATGAGCGTGTGGTCAAAATAAACATTTTTGTAAGAAAAAGTCCTCGAATGGAGACCACGTACCGAATATTGCAGCGTAATACGGCCCCCCGCAAGATGGGCCGAAGAACTGGTAAATTTCGATGGGTTGGTATAGATCGCCTACAACAGAGTGAGGTGAAAGTCATTGAAGGAGGCCTAACGGTCTGCACATGTGCCATAAGTGATTGTCCTCCCATTTTTTCAAATTTCTCTATATACATGCACATAACGCCAAATTTACAGCCCTCTCACATTTCGAAAGAGCATATCTGTGTTATGTTTACTGACAATTAATACAAAAAAGTATGTTACTAACGGCACAACATCATTATCTCCTCGACTAATTTCCTCCCAGGCCAGGAAGAATTGAATGTTTTACCCGGTCAATGTAAGGAGCGTAATTATGTTTGTATAGGATCGCCAATCGCCCGCTAGCGGTTGTTGCGGGCGTCAACAACACCCAAAGCGTTGCTAAAATTACCCGACTTATGACCTATACCTATATTTAAATTAAAAGTACTATTCTACCTGAATATGGTTTATTTAATTCCGTGCGTAACTACTGAGGGAAGTTACTAAAGTCATAGCGCGTATTATTAAAATTTTAAATTAAAATAATATTTTTGAAGATTTCTTCAACATTATGAAGTATTTCGGATATCAATACATTAAAAAAGCCAAAAAGCTAAAAGTGGCCTTTCAGTCTTTTGAAGACTGTTGGCTCTGTCTACCCCTCAAGGATATATACATAACTATATGTATGTGTATATATATATATCTCCCGTTCTGTGTGGCTGACGGACAGCGCAAAGTCCGAACCACTGTGTCTAGAGACTTGGGGTCTGAAGATTCCTTATGAAAGAGTCAAGGCGTACACTAAAAGAGGACTTTCTGTAATTCCCACTGAAAGCTGCGGTTTTGAACATTTTGCAGTTATACAGTTATATTAAAAAAAACACCATTCAAGTTTGCAATCATTTGATTTATCTGAACTTTACTTAAAAATAATGAAAGACAGCAAGTACAAAAAGTTTTGCCCGTAAGACCGAGTTTCAAGAAACAAAGGAAGTGGCTAGAAATTTGAGCGAACAAAAAAAAAGTTGGCAAGGATTAAACTGTAGAGTTCAAGTTTTCGAATCTTTAAGGACAAAAATAGTTACATTATTTGATCTAAAAAAATATGCCTTAACATGGAAAAAAAGTAAATAATGTAAATGTAGGTGCACATGTTCAGGACCTTTTTTATTTATTAATTGGCACAAAATAGAGTTTAGTATACAACATGACTGGTTAAAAACAAACAAATCAGTGCGCACAGCATGCTTAACTTTGGTGCCTATTATAGTCAACTTTCTAACATAATTTTAATTGCATAAATATATGGGTAGTACTGGCATTTTCATCCGGTTTCGCCCCGAGTTTATGGTAGTTAGTAGTGCAAATTTTAGGGGAATAAAAAGTACTCCTAACTATGTGATGTGAAATGTCACAAATTTGGTCAAGTATATAAAACGTGAAGACGCGTCAAATAAACACACTATATAAAATACAAAAAATAAACATAAAATATCACTCATTAAGCTTCAAGAGTGTAAACGACACTATAATGTTGATTAAGTAGATTAGTAAAATTTACTAATTAAACTTATTTCGCTTCATATTTGCTTTGGCAAATACACGTTGGTTACACCATATTTGTAGTTGTTAACTAAATGACGTTAATTAAATCTCACAAACTTGAAATGGTAAAGTTTGTGATGCCCTGCAAATGTATCCTAACCAGACTGGATTTGATTCTAAGCGTTATTATGAGTATACGTTTTTCGATATATTAAAAAGACATCCATTTTTACTCCATACTAATAATTATAAAGTCCTATTACTTTTACTTCTATTCCTATTATTAAGCATTGAAGAATGAAATCACTCTATAAAATATCATTCTCATCAATGTCGTAAAAGCCGACTAAGGGAAAGGCTTATAAACTTGGGTTTCTTTTTGTAGGCGACGGGCTAGAACCCTGTCTCTGTTTTAATCTCAATTCCAGCATTAAGCTATACAGATGACCTTTAAGTTATTTTTAAAACTATTGGCTCTGTCTACTCTGCAAGAGACAAAGAGTATGAGTATGTATGTATTATATGTAATAATTATAAAGTGAAAAGCTTTGTGTTCTTTTTGTTTGTAACAAAAAAACTCATAATTTTTTGAACTAATTTTGATGATAGGGCACAGAGTCAGTGAGCAAGCTAATATTTATTTATTTAAACTTTATGCAGGTAAAATGTACAACAGGTGTTAATGCCATAAGGCATTCTCTACCAGTCGAACCTTTGGACCAAACTGAAATATTGTATAAAGCGAAATTGATGCATTAACATAATATAATGCTTAAAATCTCATACCACAATATTGTACAAACTAATGTATGTAACATTGGTTTTTATAATTCCAGAAAACCGTTTTAAATATCATAAAAATTGGACAGTTTATTTTAAAACAAATGAACGAAACATTATCGGGTATTCATATTGAATGCACATAAATCCATGATTAACGAGCAGCATCAGAAACGCCAGCCACAGAGAAGGCTGATAATCAAGTGGCCATGGAAATGACAAATTAGACCCTCGTGGACACAGCCTATTGATACGTCACGCCCATGTCGTAGGATAATGACCTATCTATACAGGAGATTTGTGTTATGTCATAAAAATATAAGTAGGTAAATTTACAGGTGTCAAATGATTTTGGAATTGAAATCTACCTTTGAAACTTTGATATTATTGATACAAAATTGGGACACGTTTCCCTAGAAATGCCGTGATCTGTGCGGTATGATTGCGTCTTAAGAAAATTATCTATAAATAACATTATGTTTCTTAGTAATTTTGTAAACACGGAAAATCGAGCACAATTTTGAGTAACTCAATCAGTCATTTGGAGCTATTGAAGCAATATACGGTTCAGCAATTTTGATCATTCGCAAACAATATACAAAACACATATATCAAAATGGATATCCTAAACGGAAATCTTCTTTCTGACATGGAAGGTCATCGATTCGGAGAAAGATGATAGATGAATTCCGAACAAAAGTAGCCAGCGAGCACGAATCAGAGGAATGTGTGAGGTCAACCGACTGACACCGGTCGCATGTTGTGGGGATCGAACCCGACTGAACAGATTACGGTACCCGCTTACAACTTTATTCAACTTGGCATGGGTCCATTCACATGATCAATAAAAAACCTCTTTGATATCAAATGTTTGTAACATTTGCCCTATCCCTTCGGAACAAGCGCTTCTACAAAGAATTTCGTTCAACCTGCTGCTGCTCTTCAGTTGATGTTTCAATTAAAACTTCCTACAAATTTTTGGTGTCAAACTGCTAAGTATGGAAATGTGGAGACCGACAAGTTGTTGCCGCAACTTGGAAACTTGGTAGATAATAGATAACGTGTCATGTTACATAACCTTAAAGGGAAGGTTGCGACCCAGACACGAAGGGAGGCGACTTAAAAGTTATACATTAAACTGTGCGTATGAAATTAATCTTACAATGGGGGAAATCGTTGTTTGAAGCTCAAAATCAATAAAGGTAAGGCGGATTATTGTATTGCGATAATTGATTACATATTTCAACACCTTTAAAGTCAAATACTCTGTTAGCGAGATCAAAAGTAAGAAATGGAACGAGAAAATTACCATCTTCACTTGAGTGCGCACAGCATTTAAGTTCGCTGATATAATCGGCCATATTTAAATTCGGGGGAGCCGGCAATAAATTTTCCATTGACGACGAGACGAAGAATTGAACAAAAACGGTCCTTGTTGGATTCGCCATTCAACAATGGATAATTTATCGTGGTCGGTTCAGGCATGCCGCTTTGCGTTAAATGAGGTATCTATTCCGACCTATTCCAACCAATAAGCGATATTGTTCCAAGCAATGCCCTGAAGGGTTATGGATTTGTAATAGTATTCTTATATGTCTTAGATAAACCGTTAAATTCGATCTATTGTTTACTTTTAATTATTGTTTAATTTTTTATGTCATAGAAAATACATAAAAAAATTATAGAGTTGAAACAAGTTTAAAACAAATCACTAATGGTAATTGTACAATACTGTACTTGTTTCCACATATTCTACAATGAGTTATATTACACTTTTTTCAATATTTATGTTACTTTATCAATTAATTATATAGTTAAACGTATTTATTTTATTATTTTATCAGGTTGCTTGATGTAACATTCAAGTGCGCGTGATGAAATGTATGTTTGTATAAATAAATTAGTTACATTGTACTAAAAAGGAAACGGGTTAAATTGAACCAAACAATATTTCTGAATAGCGTTCGTACACGCAGATAAGTTAATGCTGTTAACAATTCTGCGGAAAAAGCTTTAAATTCGTTGCGGATTTCATCTTTCTGTTACACAATTCGTTCAGCTAAATTAGCATTTTGCTTCAGAGAGAGCCTTGCCTTTACCAACTCAACGACGTACTTTTTAACTTGAGTATATAAAAGCCAAATTTCTGCTAAGCAACAAAGACCACAATATCAGAGAATCTGTTTCAAGATAATTCTTATAACTTAGTTTCAATTTTTTCAGCCTAGTTATAATTTTCCATACATAACGTTTTAAAATTATGCAATAGGTCCCAATATGAAAAAGACAATGTATTTTGTATTATAATTGTTCAATGCTCGTAAAAGAGTGTAATAATAAATCAATAGAACTTCTTAAACATTGAACTGACAAAATAGCTGAATGAATATAAACTCAATGTTTGACTTTCCGTAGGCTGCTTCTATTAGTGTTCCGTTTGCGTAAGCTCCGGCAATAGCAAATAATTAAGTTGGTTACAGAGCATTTTACGCCTAGCGAAGTTCCGAAGTAACATTTTCTTTAATTGGTTCATAGAAAACGGCAAACAAGTTAGTTTTAAAAATTGAAATGAACAGTGTTACATACTTTGACCGCCGCAACTCTGCAGGGAAAACTAACCCATATTGAAATATGGGTTTGCACACCGTAAGATCTTCAGTTTGCAATCAAACTATGTACATATTCCAGAAAAGCATAGCTAAGTTATACTCATGATGTATATTACATATAATCCCATATTTATTAACATAAAATTTTAACAAATAATTTGACAACTGTAATGCCATAAAACGCTAAGTATGAAAATGTGGAGACCGACAAGTAGTTGCAACGCGCAAACGCATGTCGGTTTGTGACACGTATGTTCTCTTGAACAAGAACTACCTATATGAACTAGCTTCGCGCGTACAAGCGGCAATAATTACTGCCTTGGCAGTTAAATGGCATACTGATTCGCCTTTATCACCCCCAATTGTTGTGCGAGCTGCCCCATTCAGGCTCGTCCGCCGCTCGAATCCCAGATAACCTTTAACCCCGACCGAATTTAGTTTTTCTATGGTCAAGAGTCAACTGAATTTCAGTCACGTACAGACGACATCCTGTAGATTATAAAAAGTATAAGAAAAAAATTCAATAAGAAAATTTAATCGCTACGGCATTGTGATCGTACCGAGGGAAGACTGAATTTATACGAACTCCTGAAATGATGGCGTCAAATATTGGGCGTGGATGCATTAGAAAGGGAGCTGAAATACGAATGTATGATAATAGAATCAATAAGGGAATGTCAAACGCAAAATTTCTTATTAACATTGATTTTCTAAATCGCGGGCGTAATAATAAGAGCTACGTTTAATGGTAAATATTTTTAAATTTAACACGTTAAAGAGTTATCTTACCAGTTCTGATAACTGTTAATTATGCCTATAGCTATCATACCTATAGAACTATCATACTTATAACCCTTCATTACTCTAAAATATACTGGTCATACATACATTTATTCTTACCAATTCAATATGTAAAGGCCATGTCAGATACCTGAAAAATCTAAACTAAAAAAGTGCTAGCCCTTAATGTATGATAAACGAAAACATTGAAATACGTATCGAATCTTCCGTTTAAAATATTGGGAAGTCTTAGGCTGGTTCGTTTCATTCTTGGCAAAAGCAGCTCGAGATGCCTACACTTTGTTGGAGCTGGTACGGAATGGAACGCAGTCGACTTAGAAAGCGTCGGATCGATGCTGTAACTACTGATATGAGACCAAATGGAACACTGAGGATTTTCGGATCGGAAAAGCGGAAACATTCGGTTAAAGTGAACTGAGCGGATAAGGATAAATTTCCTACTGTAACTATCCAATAAAAATAGGAATTGTCTTCTATATCATTAAGTATAGTAGAGGTTCCGCTGGTGTGAAAATGCTTTATTGCAGGAGTATTTGCCGTGAAAGCTGATGAAATATTTTAATCATTTATGTAAACTTTACATTGTGGTGAATACTGCATTATTTTAATTAACTTTATTTATGCAATTTCCAATAAAAGGCTAATGTAATTGTCGAAAAAGAAAATTTATTATTCGCAGAAACAATGGGATTTCGACAAAACAAATACATTATCTGGGTTGTTGTCAGTCGCGGGTCGCGGCCCAAGCACCGTGGAGAGATATTTTCCGGCTCGCATTTTCACCGGTAGTCGGTTTTTCAATTTATTCCCCGTTTTAGCCGAGTGACGCCGTAATTACGGTGCAGAGCGGCTCGCCGCATAATCGCCCGACTATTTGATTTTTTTTTTTTCAGAGCAGACATATTATCCAAATGTGGACGAAACATACATATATAAAGTGGCAAGTGGAAAGATACAGTCTCTGCCTTAGAGCAAACTACTTTGGAAAAGCGGGCTCTCTAAAAACAAGTATTTTAAACCTTAATGGAGGAACCAATCATTTGTGGGCAATTTTTAAATAAGTGTGTAATAAACCACCAATGTGTACCAATAACGCTGTGTGGTTCCCGGCACCAATACAAAAAAGAAATAAGACCACTCCATCTCTTTCCCGTGGATGTCGTAAAAAGAGACTGAGGGATAGGTTTACAAATTTGGGATTATTTTTTAGGCGATGGGCTAGCAACCTGTCACTATTTGAATCTCAATTCTATCATTAAGCCAAATAGCTGAACGTAACGTGACTGTTGGCTCTGTCTACCCCGCAAGGGATATGAAGTGACCATATGTATGTATGTATGTAATAAAAACATTATTATTTAAAAGTGTGACCATGTATAAAAGTAGGACTTGTTTGAAATGTTCCATATTTTCTAGATTAAAATAAAATACAGTTTACACCACCCGTTACTCCTTGTATAAACAAAATGCATGTATAATAGACTTTTTGTACTTGTTTATTTATGTGAAACAGGTGATTTATCAAAAAGAATATCCTTTCTGAAGACGAGTTTTCGAGTCAATCTGTGAGCATTAGCTTTGAACGATAATGAACATACTTATATAGGAAGAATGATAACGACATAAAAACGCAGGGAAAGTTTAACATAATTTTACGGCAGAGTGCGCGCACCAGCACTGGGATGCGAGGCGCCGTTCAATTCTGCCCGCTATAATGCTGCGATAAAAGAGATTGAACTTACTTCGTCCGTAATAAGCACGCCTTGCTAGCGAAATTCAGGCAAACGCTGTTTCATTCGGCAACAAGAACCCATTCAACTTTTTTCACAATACAATGTTTACTTTAGCATAATAGTCAACCTTTTTTAGAATTAAACCAAATCGCAATGGCAGCTTACTCTGAAAGCAAATATTATTTATATTATAACAAAGGGTCGATTGGCAAAGACTGCCATGTGGCATTAAGGCCATCTGTTCTACACGTGCATAAAGTTTAAATACAAAAATAAATTCAGTATTTAATTTAGACAATTCGGGTAAGAAATTTGTTTGATTGCACTTAAGACGAGGAAGAAGGAAACATCTCAAAGAAATGTGAATGATTTGTCTCAGGGGAAGGTGGTTGAAGTGGCAAAATAAAAACTAAATTCAGCCTCATAGGCAGCCGACCCCAGGAAGACGTGCCCTCTCGAGAATGCGGACGTCAGCACTTTGATATCTAACGATAAAAGTAGGGTTGCCTCATTGTAAAGATAGTTTTGATAACTAAAGTTTCTCGGGAAAGTTCAGCGGTACATGCCTTAGAGACGTATATCAATGGGAGCCAATCTTGTAGCATGATGTTATTTCTGCCTACCCCTCTGGAAAAGAGGTATTATTTTATATACCTATGTATGTGTTATAATTATTAGGTTATGCATTTAAACAAATTGTGTGATATAGTGAGCAATATAATAAAAATATAAAAAAAATGGAAGAATCTGAGATATGGTTGAGTCTGTGTGGTATTTAAAAAAAAAGATAGATACACTAGAATATCCTAAGTTACTTGTCTAAAGGAAGTAAACTTTTTAAACAACATACAAAGCAAAAGGTACTCTTGAAAACAAAACAGGTTAGTTAAACTAAGCTTACCTACTTTTAGCTAAAATAGAATTGAATTAAAAGCAAAGTCAATCTTAGTTTATTTCTACGCAATTTTCTGTTTAAGATTTTCTGAATTCCTCTTTTGTTTATTGGTTTATTTGTTGAAGATTTTTATTAACATCTAGCTGTTGCCCGCGACTTCGTTCGCCGTGAGACGAAATCTGTGTGGTTAACTAAAAAGCTGAGTCTTTGTATTGCCCCTTGGAGCGATGGGGAGATAAATTTATGCGAGTACAAACATCTAGACAGAACAACAGGCAGACAGAAAGAACTTCTAAAAATCTTTCAAGCACAGACATCACTCAGTTATTTTTTATTATATGAATAAGACGTTATTTACAAAAACAACTTTCTGAATAATAACATACTTTTATATAACAGAGGGATAAACACATTTACACGTAAGCACTGATCCACATCCTATTGGCGTAGACTACCCCGAAAGAAAAGTAAAAACGTTGTATTTTTTATATATTATGTGATTTCTAAATAGTTGATACTTAATTGCCTCCAGTATATGACATATCTTAGTCGTCGTATTACATTCTTCAAAGCCAGCCTAACAGTAATTTCATAGTAACATCAGCTCTCGGATAATTAATCTTCACTGACCTATACAAAATGGGGTAAGTGAATGACCTTACAGTTGATTGTTAGACAAAAACAATAGTCCAAAGAGGTTTTGAGGTAGTCCATTAGAGAAAATGTGTTTATGACAAGAGTGAATAGGGAGTGCGTGGACTTGAAGAGGTTGGTTGAATTGGTAGAACGATACAAACATATAGCCTATTATTAATAGTCAGTGGTCACGGACTAAATGCGCGGCAATTATTGTAACCGTTCGCTGACGAAGCAAAATATCGGTTATAAGAAATGCGTATAAAAAGTGAACAAAATCATATTTAACTAATAAAGAATTAAAACTATTATATTCAGGACTATTCCATTGCTTAGTCATTTCAAAGAATTGCTGAAGTCTTTTATAAAGATTATACATTTATTCATGAACTCAAACTCTTTAGGTAGTTCAAACAAATTCACTCGTAAATTTCATATTAAATTGCTACGACAACGATGTTATAATGGCATTAGAATTCCTTAAAGACTCGCATAAAGCGATTGCAGAGTCTAGTCCCTGCAAATATTTGAATAAGGACCGTGCATTATTACGAATATGAGCGAATTCGCGGTTTCCTCGTGGATTGACTCTCTGCAAACACAGCCGAGGGCAAACGGGACAAGTGTCTCAAACCCATCAAAGAAAAACCAATTTCGTAAAAGTGTCTGCCTCCATTAGTCGTCAAGTCAAAATTTTGGTATATTCAGTTCTACAAAATTGTTCAGGACATTCACATAAAACAAGCCTGAAGCCTTAACTATTTCAACAGTATCTCAAATTTTAGGTACATCGAACACTATGTTTCTGGAACAAAATTTAACATTTTTTATTTGAGCTCGAATTTCTATCGGTGTTCGATAAAGGTCCAATAAAAGAACATTAGATTCAATCGAATTCTTCCCTACTTTGACTGCTATTCCCTATCTGAAACATTGCATTCACGGGAAGTGTGCAGCTGTCCTAAATCTAATTTCAAACGACGCGGAAGGCTGCCGCCACATTGAATTTAAAAACCCGTTTGTTAGAATCGACTGGAAAATAAGCGGTTGTAAAAGAATTTAATTCCTGAAGTGTGATGCGAGTTCACCTGTAGTAGTCTTTGTAGGTGCTCTCGTTTAAAACTTTCGTAAACATGTATGCAATACCATCAAATGCCGACGTGGAACTCGGCTCTAACTAAACCAACTATCCGAACCACGTCGCTTCCTAGTAGCAATGGCTCAGTCAGATAGAAACTTGACTGTATTTAAATAAGAAAATCATTCCTTTATACTGTACCCATTATTTTTTAAACACAAAACAACATTTATTACAGAGTTGGTTAATTAAACTCTTCCAAAAGTATCCCTAGAGTGTTTTTTTATATAAAAACTTACAAATTTTCCGAGACCTAGGGAAATGAGAAAGAAAACCAACCGAAAATCGATTCAGACATCGGCAAATCAATGCACTCCATGTCAAGTATTCAAATTTGATAAATAGTCTATGCACGTTCTCAAAAGAATAAAAGTGGTATGTAAGACCACCAAGGTATAATAAAAAAAGATAAAAATAAATAAATGTTGTTACATAAGTTGGGTAAAAGTAAATTATGCAACACATACAATTTCAGAGACAAAAATAAAAGAGTATTCAAATTGAGCATTTCACAGACACAAATGGCTAAAAATACATAGAAAATGTATTTACGGTAAATTCAAGGAGCTAACTACAAGTACTTTCTTGTACAACATGATGACATACATACATACATATGGTCACGTCTATATCCCTTGCGGGGTAGACAGAGCCAATAGTCTTAAAAAGACTGAATGGCCACGTTCAGCTATTTGGCTTAATGATAGAATTGAGATTCAAATTGTGACAGGTTGCTAGCCCATCGCCTGAAAAAGAAAGAAAGAAGAAAATGATGACAAGTTACTTTATAAAATTATAATTTAATACGCCTACGGCTCCGCCTGTGTAAAATAAAATACATATATACATACAATATTTCAGTAAGACAATCGTTCTTCTTTTTATATATGTTGGTAGTTAATTTTTTAAATACTTCACTAGTTCCACGTAACCATAATAAATCTCATACAAACTCATGACAAATCAATCATCTATTTATGTATATTAAATTCTGACTGACTGAATAACAACGTTCAGCAGGGACTACTGTGCGTAAGCAAAAGGAATTGTTTTTAAATAACGTGGACCAAAAATACTGCTTTAAGATACGGATAATATAAACTTCTTACGCGCAACAAGCTACTAAATAAAGTTTTTAATAAATCCAAATTCATCGTACTATTCACATTGCAATTTTTAAGAAAAGAAATTAGTAAAATATACAAAGCAAATGTTTTCGAACATTTTCTCGTCAAGCTAATTAAATAACTAGTCATAAACGACGAAAATGAAGAAATGCAGGTTGTAGAGGCACCAATTAAAAGTGCAAAAAAGCACTGCAAAAATCTTTTTAACAGGAACTGAATTTCCAAGCTGCGAATTTTAATTATTTTTCGTTTTAAGACTAATATAAAATTAAATAACTATAACATATATCGAGTTCTTTGTTACGTCACATCAGCCTAAACTTTTTTTATAAAAATAATACTAACAAAACCACACACGTGATACATATACAGGAAATAATAATTTTAAACAACCATTAAGTTAAATATTGATTCCTTTTTTTATTTTCACTGCCCTTTATACACCGCAATCACATTTAAGGTCCCATGCAGGTGGCGCTGGGCAGCATTTTACGGCATCTTGGGAGAAAATGAACAGTTTTAAGATATTAAATTGAAGGAAATTTCATGGGCCAAACATTATATTCACTGGAAGACTGCAGTAGACAGTCTACAGACACATATGCCACCACTACATTGTATAAATTTTTTAAATGTACAAAAACTTCTATTTTCCATGTAGGTTTCAACGCGCACTTTTGTATGTCAGAGTTTACAATTACATTGATACAACGCGAACAAGTGATTTTAAAAGCGATATAAATTACTGAAATGGCCTCTTTTAGTCCAAATAATATATATATGGCCACTTTGAGAAGAAAGTCTTTCCTATCTGTCACTCGGAAACCAGATTTAATTAAAAACATTGCCCTGGAATATTTACTGTGAAATATAGTTTTTGTGTTTATTTTTAAATACGAATAAAAAATAAGAATAAATAAACCTCAAAACTGTAAATAACTATTACTAGAACATGAATGCGGAGTAAAGCCAAAAATCCATCCCAGGTATTGTGACACGAACTACTCACAAATATAAAGTTTTCGCTTCACGCTCCAACAAATCGGATCGCTGATGCAATCACCGTGTTGGATAAACCAATTTCGCATAGTATAAATCAATGAAAATGAGATTTACTATAGCAAAGGGATATCAATTTAATATTCTGTAAATGTGTTTATAAATACGAATAATATACACTTGACGTGTATATATTAAATTTTAAGAAAATAAGTCTTCCAAGGTATTATCTGGTTATAAAAGTCAGTCAATAAGAGCGTTTGTTCCTTATAAATAGATGGCTTCTTACATATCATATAAAATCAAGATTGCACTTGAATCTAACCGTTGAATAGAATATATTTGCAAAAGTTTTCATAAGTTGGTATTATACACGTATTATGAACTGAGCGAGAGAATCTGGGATTTACAGGTTCATACAAATACTCCTCAAAAGGTATTCGTTCCTGTGACCTACTTCTGACATGAATTATGCATTATTACTACCTTATAAGTTAGGTGCTCCAGGTATTAATACGTATGTATATCGTACTTAAAATGCAAGCCGCTACTTAAAAATACAAAGATATGATCACACCTCCTTTCCAGCAGGATAGACAGAGACTACATCTTATTTCAAATGGGTAGATATTTAGGTCTAGGAATGATTGTATCATCCATTACTTTATTTCTTTTTATTATTACAACGTAGCTAAAAATTGTATGCGTCATGTAACAAAAAACATTGAAAGGTTTTATGTTATAGAAAAAAATACGTTTTCAATTTCAACACCAATATACTTGTTTGGCAAAAAAACCTTCTTCCACTATTCTCCGCTCACTGCGTTCGAAAATCGTTCGCGGACCGTTTAAAGTTAAACACTGGCATTCGGTCGCGAGAGTGTGTGAAGAGATACAAATCGAATCCGACTAGTGGAAACACGGAAACGAAGTTACCTCCTACAAATAAATCTACACAAATGCGCTGTAAGGTTTAGATTTAGTTTTAACACGGTCGATGCGAGTTTATGTACAGCTAAATGAGGTATACAAAAAGGATTCAAGATAAACAATTTCGCATTAGTTACGAAAAGGGCCAAGGAAAAATGGTGGGAGAGTCAAGAGCAGGCCGTTGATAAAGTGACGGAAGTACGGACCGGGGAAACATCCGCCGACGCCTCGCGCCCGCGCGTGCCGCTCGCGACGCAGCGCGCCCTACCCTCCATCGCAAATAAGCTTAAACAAAATCAAAAATAAATACAAAATGTATTCTTCTTATCTCTTATTAAACGAATTGTAATGTACACATTTTAAATAATAAGATCGTCTTGCCTATTTCTTCTTATATTGCTTTTTGTGCCCTCTTAAAATGTTTTGGTTCTCGAATTAGTCGAAGTTCTTGAATTATTAATTTCATATAGGACTTTTTGGTTTATTTTTAACTTTTATTAGATTTACAAATATTCTGTAATATTTTGTTTTTCTTAAACATATAAATAAATACAAACACTGCTTTAAAAACTACTGGTCTTCAATCTTGTACAAGATTTTCAAGATTCCTCTCTTAATCGAAAAAGTCATCCCATACTCCTCAAAGCAAATTAAATGACGTCATAGCAAGAGTCAGACATCCATTTTTACCCTAATTTTGTGAAAATTATATCATGATATTATATCAAAGGCCCTTTTAAATAATAGCCCATTTTTCTGCGAACACTGCCCCTCGTCTAAAATTTACCGATCAAATATATCTGAGATTATAAGACAGCCAAAGCTCAATTTAAAGGTGATAAAGGAATATTAAAAGAAAGCCCAGAGCGTAATTTTCAATTTACACTTGCTTTTTTTGCGCTCTGTTAAATAATAAAAACACTTTTTATAAAATATACTTACTTATTTAATAAGAATTGCTTTTTTGATACCAACTTTAATTATTTGTTTTAAAGTACATATGTTAGGCATTTCGAAATTAACATGAAAAATAAAACGAATTCACACAGTTTTATTTATCGATGAACTAGCTGTGCCCGCGACTTCGTCCGCGTGGAATAGTTATTTTGGGCATCATATTTATTTTTGCAAACATCCTCCTCGGCTTTATCTATTATAGCTGCTAATTGTTATGCGACTTGGCGACGACTTGGCCTACATCATTACCCGCGACGGAACGGAGACCGTATATAGTGAGATGAGAGGCCTTTGCCCAGTAGTGGGATCTTACAGGCTGATACTTTACTTTACTTTAAAATAGTAATATCTTCTAAGATGTTCATTGAAATTAAGTGATATCAAAGACAGTTGTGTTTACAATTAAATACTCATAATCAACAACAATCTTAAAAGTTAGACATTATCAGCGGTCAGGCGGTCACGCGTATTAGAAAGAACGCTGGTTCGCCGTATTAAATGTTTCGCTGCAAATTGCTTATAACGACTATATCTCAAAACCTATTCGTCTGATTTATATACTGTAAATGGCAATTTTAGTCTACATGAAAAGCTGAAAGTAATAAACATATTTATTTGGATAAGGATTAATACTGAATTAAAGAAAATTGGTTTCAAAATAACTTATGTTTATAATGAAAAATAATCTTAAAAAATGAACATAAAAGTGGTTATTGTAAATAAACCTTAAAAGATAGATATATGCTCTCGCGGACTTTTTTGTGGCAAAAAATGAGTACTTCACATCTTTAGTACATTGTGATAGTATATCTTTGTTGGTTTGAGCAGCGTTCGCGTGGAAAGCTCGCTGATGGCCGACTCATTCAACTTTCACCTGCATTGTTGACGTTTCCCGTAGGAAATCCGAGATAAAATGTAGCCTTCCTCGATAAATAGACTATCTAACAGTGAAAGAATTATTCAAATCGGTTCAGTAGTATCTGAGATTAGCTCGTTTAAACAAACAAACAAAACAAACTCTTCAGCTTTATAATATTAGTATAGAGTATAGATAACATTTAGTAAACAGGTGTACCGCAAAAAATATTATACATCCCATTTCTGGGCAAACCCCTCCAAACATCTCCATTCAGAGCAATGGGCTAAACTTTGTTTAAACAAAGTAAATTGTGTACGTTCATGAACTATGTCAATATAGCCTCGTTATTTCCTTCTTGGAAACTTACACTGTGTATAAATTTATACACGTATTAACTTAAACCAAATTGGCACGAGTGACTCTAACAGCTGTCCTTGTTGTTATAGTTGAGAGCGGGTTTGGGACACGAACTCGGGAATGTAATCCCGAAGGGATAGCAGGAAGGCAAAGCGAACTCGCCACCGTACCTGATAAAGGCACTAGTACGAGTAAATGGGACTTTACATTGGATTACAGCTATAGTCGGTATATAGAAGCGATGATAACAAAGTTTTTTTTCTCTTTACTGTCTCATCCTGAAGCAATATTATGCAAATGTATTCGCAGAAGACTTGAGTACAAAATGTACCTATAACTCTGCTAGGTATATTTATTGAAACAAACTTTACGACTTAACGAATAATACTCGTATGTTATTTAGAAGATTGGTCTATGAAAATAATAAACTATACAACATATCTATATCTATGTATATGATTGTAGAGTGCAAAGTGAGAATATGGCCTTTGCTATAACAAAAACGTTTAAAAATCACGCGATCAGATTACCATCTATCAGATTTAGATCCTCACTACCTGTCATAGAATTTTTCAAAAGTCATCTAACAACAATCTAAATATGAACAATTTCAATATATGCTTCATGTCATATCTCTGCATATATATTCTATTATTAGAATGCATAATACGTGCCTAATAAACTGAATTAAATGTTTAATTATGAAAATCTAATTAGCTTTAAGTAATCTTCAACTTTGTGTGAAGTCTGTATATTAAATGCTATATAGCTAAATGAATTGAATATGTTTTTCGCAAAACCAGAGACGTGCGTGGCATACTTAATGAATCTTCCCTTGCATGATCTGCGTACTTATAAATATAAACGTTATTAATAAACTTGTGACTACATAAGCAACAAACATACATACATAAAATAACGCCTCTTTCCCGGAGGGGTAGGTAGAGACTACATCTTTCCACTTGCCACGATCTCTGCATACTTCCTTCGCTTCGCATCCTCTCCACATGACCAAACCATATTAACATACCCTTTTCTATTACTGTTACTACATCTTCTTTCACGTCACAACATTCCCTTATCACGCTGTTCCTTATCCGGTCACTCAATTTCACACCCATCATACTCCTTAACGCTCTCATTTCCACTGCATTTATTTTGCTTTCGTGCTTCTTTTGCTATACCTTACTTTCACTCCCATACATTAATGTTGGGACCAACACGCCCACACAGGCACAGCCAGTCGAGCCTTTTTGGATAGTTTCTGACTGCTCATAAAGGCATGCAAAGGTCCATTCTCCATGTTCCCCGCGTTCACTCTCCTTTCAATATAACTATCACACAATATTGCCATCTGATGTAAACTTTGATCCTAGATATACAAACTCTTTCACTTGTTCAAATTTTCTCCTCCAATCAAAATATTACATGCTGACATTTCTTTCTCAAATACATAACTCATAATTTTCTAAGTAAAATTAAAAATATTTTGGAATATATATTGTTCTTCGTAAAGAAGGTCCTAAGCAAGGGGGCATTTTAGTATATCGTTAACAACATATTAGTATATCATTGTTGCTATTCATACAATATCGGGCCTTAAACTGGCGCAGAAAAATACAATGACTTTGTTTTAATGAAGCGGACTGGAAATACACACTTATCAACTTGATTTGGCTGTTTTGTTTCTTTTTCACTGTTACACTCCTTTATTTTGAGTTCTTCAACTGAATGCAAAATTTTTGATGAGTATGTAAATAATTGCCAATAAGGATAGCGGGTAGGTACCTATTAAGAAATTCCCACAAATGTGGAGCCTAGATAAGACAATGTTAGGCAGCTTTGGAAAATATAGATTTTGGTTCATCAAGTGACAATATATTACGAGACGGGGTTATTTAGTATTAAGGTATGACACTTTTAAGAAGTCTGTAGCGCCCTATGTTTTCGTGCAAGTAATAATTCATGGAAACTTACTGGGTGCCGACATTCCTCGTTCTGGAATTCATTCATCTCCAAATTTGTACATACCTATACCCAGATACTTGTTTACTTACTTCGAATATAATTTACCAACAGTAAATCAGCTAGCTCGCATCTGGGTCCGCACCAGTGGTTTTGTTTTAAGTATAAACTATAACACATGTTGGGTTACACTCCTGTTGACTTTATATTTAATTCTATATTCCTTTTATACCTTTTATTATTAAAAGATATATTGCTACGCCATTCAAAGAATTTGTCTTGTTTCTAACGCAATTATTAAGATACTTAGGTACTATTATTTCAAATGAAACATCTGTTATTCTTCAATTAAGTACTTAGTTATTTCACTAAATCGGATTACATAAGATCGAAGATGTTCTATTTATTTTTCTTATCGATGACGATTTTTGCTATTCTTTTGTTCCAGGATAAAAAGAATATATAAAAATCATTATATTTGACCCGGGACAAATTATTTTGTTTGTCTTGTAGAAACCCACGTTCTAGTTTCTCTAAATAATAACATCAGGAAGTTCAATTCATAAATTAGGTATACGTGGGCCGTATTTATGTATATGTTATTAAGTTCAAAGGATGTGATCCCATTTTGTCAGCTTTGATTTAATAATTTAGTCGAGGATTCAGATCATGCCTCTATCCGACTAACAAATACATTAATAATGTAGTTGGGATATTCTTGTTGTTTCCAATTTGTAACATCGGTCATTAATTTGGAAAGATGCTAGACTAAATTCATCAATACATATTGAAATTTCAGATGGAATTTTAAATATCATAGGTAACGATTTGTTTTTGCATCAACTTTATTAAAAAATCGAATTGAATTTTTACTAATAATTCAAAAATTATCACTATCCTGGCATATTGTGCCAATTAGTAATCAAAATAAAATAGATGTGCTGGGGATGAGATTCCTCCGTTTTTATAATAAACAACACTGATAAAAAGTACAGCAATGTAGTTAAAGAGTAACAAACAAGTTCGATGCTAAATGGATTAGTATCAAGTTTTTATATAAGTTCAAGTTCTTATAGTCGACACTGAAGGATTAGTGAAAAATTACCGAAGATAGATTTCAAATCGTACTCTGGCAATGACATTTCATGTGCGCCGTAAATGGTTGGTTCAATGAAAGAAAGAAAGAAAGAAAGAAAAATATTTTATTTGATATCACAAACTTAACTTGTATTTAATCCAGCGTTCTCATTTAATTAATATCTTTGTTATCAACAGTAAGGATTATAAAAATCTTAGTCTACGAATTCAATTCATATCTGTGCACACCTAAAGGAATTTTCAAGTACTTACACAAGTCTGAACAAGTAAATAAATATGAAAAGATGGCTTCTTAAATAAGACACATTCAACAATGATTTTCTAATAAAAGACCGCAGTAGTCCTAAACAGAGAAAACAGTACCTAATTTATTGTGTCGATGTATGATGTTTAACTACATAAGTACTTTTAGTAAATTTGGCCTCATGCCAACTTAAATTGAACTAAAGCACTTACATATCTTATCACGAGAAAAGCCGATCAGGCTATCAAAAAATGGAAACAGTTAAAAGTTTGAAAGCAACATATGAGTAATTATAGTTCTTAAATTAAATAATCTTCTCTACCACAGTTATATAATAGACAAATATAATGTTTCCTTTAAAGTACAGTAGACGATTTAAAAGCAAACTTAAAAAGGAAACACCAGCAATTTCAACGTGCAGGTGAGGTTTTTTGAACGTTTCAGATAAGATACCTATTCACCACAATTGTGAAGCAATTCCAGTCTTTTGTATAAGCGACAAAAAGATTTCATCTTTACGATGCGCCGTGATTATTCCATAAGTCGCCCGTCGTATTAAATAAGCAATTTACGAAAATGGCTGGCAAAAACTTGGCATTTAGAATAAAATCATGAATACAAAAGGGGGATTTTGGGTTGAAGTTGTTCGACCTGTAGAAGATTTGTGTCGGGCGGTAATGTTGCTAATCTTGTCAGAATGTTAGTCGTAGTCATAAGCTGCAAGTTTCGATCTCCGTAGCGTAGTCGTCGGCTAATTAGATTTGAAAACAAGCTCCGACGTTGCCGCATATGCACAATGCTCTACTACACTGTAGTTGTAGTAGTATGTTTCTGAGAACAAGTTTCTCTGTGGTGGTTTACATGTTATAAAATAAATAGAATATTATGTTTAAAGGTCTTCTTAATTATATTCATCTTAACCATAGTTTTGATGTTGGTATCGTAATGAATACTAAAGGCTGTTTCTTTAAAGCGGAATTTCTTGTATTTCAAACATTGAAAATAAAAGTTAATACGTATGTTACTGACGCAAATAATAACATAAATAAAATTAATTAAGATATTAACACCAATTAGATCAAAACGACCACCCTGAACTGTAGGAAACATTCGACTAAAGATCAACAAAGTGACGAAATCCCGCTTATCAGTCTCAAATTTCGTCCAATTTCAAATCGTTAGAAACGACGATGGAAGGAACGACATCAAATTATCTCCTTTTCATCATCATCCTCTTGGCGTTAGACGTGTATTATCCTCACCTGTAGAAAAGTGAGTAATACGACTATGAACATATTCCCGACCTCCACAACCTAAAGAAATAATATATAAATATGACAAACATTATTAAACCCACTAAGTACTTATGACATATATTTATTTGATACATTCAGCCTATTGGATGGTTATTTTTACAACTCAGAGTAGTAACTTTGCGAGTTCCGTATCTGTAACCGTAAAATATAAAAAATGATTCGCATTATTCATTAACGCTTTACGTATGCACGAACACAGTTCCCGGCCCGTAAAAATGTCAGAGTTCGGGGCAGGTCCATGATAAAAGTATACAAATAAATGTATGACGTGTTCAAATGCGATTTTCACAAATTTGCTCAGTGAATCGTTCCGTGTTGGAAGTCTGCAAACAGAGCAATCGGCGGACTAGAGCCAACAATATCTCAAGTTAAATCTCTCATCATATTATCAAACTCATTTTCAAATACAGTGTGAAATTTAGCAGAGTACACTCTAGAAGCTGTTTTCGTTCCAACCGACGTGTACAAAGTCAATAGCTTATAAGCACTTTTAGAAAATGGTTTTGAATTCATTTAACGGCTTAATTTTTCATACATTCAAAAATACACGTTATTAAGTCTGCCATTGAAAGTAATTTATTTATTTAATAAGTATGTACTATATCTTATAACTGTGTAAATATCCGTGCAATTAAGATATTACAAATAAACACACTAATAAGACATTTAAAAGAAACTATTAAATATTGTACATCGCTGTACATACATTTAGACAAATGTTCATGTTCATAAGACACAAAGATTATCTTATGAACATGAAGATAAAGCCCAAGTAAGTTACCTACCTAGTAAAAATATTTACTAAGCAGATCTTGCACGTCTAATATATAATAAAAAAAATACAGCGACATAAGTGAACGCAATAAAACCCATGTGTGTTATAAAAGTATTTTCTGTTTCTATCGAGTGGACGTAGGAGAGAAAACTTTCGCAAAGTCTACCCCGAAGACCAATAAAACACTCCACAGTCTGTGCAGAGATAAAATTATGAGTTTTGTATTACAAGTGAGATTATGTTTTGCATGCCTGTGCGGATATTTTGAATGCGAAAGTCTGTATGTATGTTTGTTGTACTTACACGCGAAGACTAGACTAGAACGAATATCGATGAAACTTTAGATTTTTATATTGTACATAAGAATAACAATTCATCGCAACCGAAGCTTGTATAACTCTTGTGATATAAATAAATAGGCTTATTTGATTTCTAAACCCCATACATACACAAAGGTTTCTGTTGGATAAGACAAATTACAGCAAAAGGCAAAAATTCGGAAATGATAAATACAACGCAATATACTTATGTTAGAATAAGAAGGTTAAAGCAATAAAATAAGGAAGGAAGGAATCTTTAATCTTGATGAAATTAAATAAACAATGATAAAAATGAACAGGATGTCATAAATATTTACATGTCGACTCATATTAAATCACGGATGTAGAAGCTTTTGTCTTGTTAATTTCGAATAGGAATTAAATTAAACAGAATTTCTTTTCTTTAAGATTGAAATTTAAGTAATACATTGGACGTGCACTTTTTTTAAACTACTTAAATATCAGAATAGATTAAATATGAAACACAATATTTATTCACACAAGTAAACCTTCTTATTAACGTTAGAATTAAAATATGTCGAAAAAGATTTAGTCAACTTACTTAATTTTTTTTACCATTGAGTGTGAACATTAAGAATGGCCTAGAAGGATTTCCATTACTTTCAGTTTTTGTGGAGGACAGGCGGTAGGCACATCTTTACACGCTGCTGCGCCCGAGCTCTCCAGACGATCCATTTTCGTCACTTCCATGACACTGCTGTCATTGCATTAAAATCGTCTTATCATGACCCTGGTTATTCACCTAGTAAATCTTATTACTTTGTGATGACTGACATTTTCGTTCTTCGCAAAAATGGATTTTACAATTCGTATTTTTTTTTTCATCTCAAGATAATATTTGTTTTAGAACTTTGGTTGTTCATTGAATTTCGAAATTGAAGACAAACATCACAGAAAATCTCCATGCAAATACTTCGAATAAAATAATATTATTTAAGAAGTTGCACAGAAGTTTCAGATCAAGAAAATAAGTTGATTAATTAATTAGACTTATGTACCAACAGTAAATTTAAAGTCAAAAGGGCAAAAGAAAAATTGTACTTATTTTTTCCGAGGAATATATTAATCTGCTAAATTAAGTAAATCACACTGGTACTTTAATTTGAAATGTTTTGATTTTTTAACTTTTATTTAAGTATTACCTACGCAATATAATATTTAGTATTGTACTCCTTGAGATTCGTCTTCTACTCATAGTAACGCGAAAGTAGGTAACGCGTAGCAGAGGTAACAAACAAACTTACTTTCGCATTAAAAATATAAGTTGGAATTCCATTCATAAACCATAAATGCACTATGCTTAATGATAACTATGACAGAAACATCATCGACATTATTATTTTGTTTTTGAAAAAAAAACGTAGTATTTTGCTTTCCGTCCAATTTAAAGTTTTATCATGTAAATTTATACCAAGAAAATTTTTCTCCTCTAGTATGTAGATAGAAATATCTCTATCTCTAGATGTAAATATTTTTTTTTGTTTTTTCCCTTTTAAAAAGTGCATTTAATTTTCATGGTTAAAAGTTATATTTAAGTATATTAATTTGTAAAGCGGTGTCAAATGGCCTAAAGCCTGACCTTTCGTGAGTAGACTAATTTATGTGGATAAGGCGAAAGCAGTATGCAGGTACCCTGGCGAGTGAAAAGATGATATTGCATTTTCCGAAGTGGGCAAAAAGGCGTATATTTCCGTAATAAAAATAGATTCCAATGGATGCCCGCTTAGTTTGTCGTTACCTTATTATTATAAAACTGAAGAGGCTCTTTCATGTCAAAAACCATTATTCAGCGACAGGATTCATATTTGTGTGGGTAACAATGCCCTTTGTTTCTTTGCCCTGGAAATTCGGCTCCACTATTGCGTACCCTCTTTTCATACAACCCACAAAGATTGAGGATGGACACAAAGGAACACTTAGCTATACATGTGCCGGGTTCTAGAAAACTCGGTCAAGAATAATTCAACTGAATTTAGCAAAGAAATGATGGAAAATAAAAACCGTAAAAAACCAAAAAAATCTATTACGAAATGGAATAGTTACCGTTAATTTCAATAATAAAATACAAAATTTTATAATTTTAATTTATACCGCAACTGTGTGAAAACGCGTATGTCGTATTCATGTTAGTATTACGTATCACTATTCATAAGATGTAAATGAAACAAAAAGAGCTAAACTACATCCATAATTATTATAAAGGCAAGGCAACAAACAGAAAAGGCCCAAGCCTAAATAGAATATACCCAACTATGAAAGAATTTATCATTTCATTATAGGAAAAAGAAACGTTTAACAAACATTCAGAGTATATTTACCTTTTGTTATTCGGAAGATTCATAGAAAATTTATTCCTAGCAGAAGACTTGAATGGTTCAATAGGAGAATATCGAGATAGCTTTCCTGGATCACGATCGAAAATCCCGCAGCTCTCCAAATATTTGCATCCGCGAATCAAGTTTTGGTCTGTATATTGGTAGCAGCTCTATAGACTCCGATGCTACTCGTAGCTAGAATTTCATATTTTAATCAAAACTGTTCAATTTATCGTCCTTTATCTGAGAATCTAATATTTAAATCATCATTGCATTTCCAATTACATGCTGTCTATTTTGAAGCTAAATATAAGAATAATTTAGTAGAAGCCAATGTGGTTATATGTAGGTATAATTTACTTAAAAGAAATTTTCATAGTGTTTTCTCTTTTAACCGCATCCTTGATATAGGAGATATTTTTATATTTCAATTTACCGGGAAATACATTCAATTAATACTAGCATATGAACACATAATTGTATAGCATTGCTTTTAAAAATGTTGCAGGAAGTTTGTTTACGCGTTAGTGGTACCTACATGAACACAGCATGTAAACAAGAAAAGTATTCGTGGTCTGAAATTCTTTTCAAGAAATTTACCGAGTAAACAAGTGGATCTTTTATTATATCTCGGATAAACTCGACAAGTTGTTAACATACTCAAAGTCAAATCTTTGTATTATCGTAATAAATGTTAGGTTCGTATGTATGTAGCAAATGAGGTACGTAATTTAATTATATTTAATCCTACCTTTGTTTCTGTGGATCTCCTTTTATTGTTATATCGAATGCACTTAATTCTTTTCCGAATATAATTTAAAATTTTCACGTTGGGTTACAACACGAAACTTTAATGTATTTATGTGCATATCAAAACCTGAGTTAATCATAAAACTTCTTCAAAAGACAATATACCTTCACAAACAAATGTTTCTTTTTGAAATACCTTCCTCTTTTTTATTTTTTACTTAAATATTTTATTGAAACTTTTGTGATTAATAATATTGTTTATTTATCCTATATAGTTACAGAAGATGTTAAACTGTATACATGCAGTGAACGTAAGTAAAACTACAACACTGGTTTTTGTAATGGAGAAAAAAATTACAGCATGTAATATTTTGATTGGAGGAGAAAAAGTTGAGCAAGTGAAAGAGTTTGTAAATCTAGGATCAAAGTGTGCAGATGGCAAGTGTGATAGTGATATTGAAAGGAGACTGAACGTGGGGAATATGGTGAATGGAGCTTTGCATGCCTTTATGAGCAGTCAGAAACTATCCAAAAAGGCTCGACTGGCTGTGCATACAGGTTCGGTCATGTGGAGAGGATGAATGAAAGCAGGTTGACAAAGCAGATATACAAAGAGAGTGTGGAGGGAAAGGTCGGGGTCGGACGACCTAGACGAACGTATCTTGATCAAATCAAGGCCGTCCTGGTAAAGAGTCAGGTCAAAAGTACCCGAAAACGCCGAGCTTGCATGAAGAGAGTTATGAATGTGGATGAAGCGAAGGAAGTATGCAGAGATCGTGGCAAGTGGAAAGAGGTAGTCTCTGCCTAACCCTACGGGAAAGAGGCGTGATTTTATGTATGTATGTACTATATAGTTTTCAAAGATAATTGAACATTTCAATAATGATTCGCCATCCTTGTAACAAATATGTAAATATCAACAAATACATTTTACATCATATTTTTTTTAAGTTTATTGCGGTCTACAAACAATTTTAAAATACAATAAACATACAGAATACAATATAAAATTAGTTAAATGTAAAATCAACACCGTTAACCACAGGTTCAGACATGAATACATTTTCACTATTTCGTTTCCAATATTTCGAATTTCAAAACAGATATACGAAATCGAATCAAACTGACATCAATCAGGCGTCGAAAATAATGGGTGCCCTACATCGTTGTAAAGGCATATACTCATGTAAATTAAGTAATCACGTTGCAATGATATGACATCTGACAAATAGCTATTAATGTCCCACGAAACCGATTACCCGGCATTCGCCACCAGTCACAAAATAATGAGGGAATGATCCCATTACCTATTATAAAATGGAATTTTAAGGCATTTTGATTGGAAAATTATAAATCGTAATATGGATATGAGGAAAATGTGCGTTAATTTTGCATGAAAATGCTTGTTCTTCATAAGCAATATAAAATTTGCAGAAATATGCCCAATATCAGTAGTAAATATCATTAACATAATTTTCTTGGCGGTAGTTACAAACCTCCGAAACATAAAATAGTTAACACGAAGAGAGTTCAATTTTAGCAGTATCTTCGACATAGTGACGCATCTGTGTTTTCATTACTCTGAGCACGAGTATCACAAAACACGAATACACCCTCAATAGTTTATTAGCGAAGCAATCAATCAGTTCCCATGTCAAACAAATACCAATCAACTGAACAGCGATCCTTATCAATACGTTTAATTAACCGTCTCAAAAGGGTCTTATTATAACTATGGTATATTTGTTATCTTTGGATGGGCAAATCTATAGAACATTGTAAAGAGATAACAAAATATTTGGTTTTATTAGTATTGGTAGATAAAATTATAAAAAGAAAATTGTGCTGTTGATAACAGACAGATATTTCACTAAATCGATAAGTTTTGTATTTGAATTAGGAAAAATAATTAAAAGAAAATAAATCTTCTTTCAGGTGTCATAGCTAAGCAAATTCATTCTAAACAAATAACACAACGCAGTTCATACTTGATAAATTTTCAATGGTATTCTAAAAAGTTTACTTTATAAATGTCAAATAAAATTCAAAAGACCTCGCAAGATAAATGGACAATCAGGGACGGAAAACATTTTCTAAGGCTACATTGAAAGTGAAAATTAATTGCCTCTGTACTTCGATAGGAGTTTATAAACTAAAATTGACTACCGCGCCGCCGCCGCCCTGGAGATTGGCGATTTATGTAAGACTTCAAGAAACTTTCTTGGGGTCCCAGTCCGACAAACAATCACTTGCGGTGAAAAGGCCACCGCAGTTTTATAAATTTAAAACTTGCCATTACATAACAATAAAGACTTTTAAAACTGAAGTGCAGGGCTTAAGAATTAGAATTAAAGATTAAATAAGATTCAGGATTAAGTGAATAACAGAAGAGTATTGTCTTCTAAGTATGAAGCTAATTGTTTCTTGAGCAAGTGAAAGGTTAAAAAAGTGGACTTCTAGTAGCACGTGACTTTAAGTATTTTATAATGGTTTATAAAGCACCAACATAGCAAATGAGAAAACTTACAATTTTGATTGAATAAGGAAATGAGATTCAATGGTGTGTTCGAATGATTTGTTTTTATTAAAATTTGCGAATATTTTTTTCGTGGCGATATGACAAATACCGCCATAAATGTGCTTAGATATAATGGCGACTAGTATCGTACGTGACGTTCTTTCTCCTTTGAAAATTATTTTCATAAAAGTATTTTCAGTTTAGCAATATTCACCTCCCGGATTTTCTCGAGCCTTCAGCAAACAATTTTGTTAAACCGTTGGCGTTTAATATCTCTCGTTTGACAGTTTCCCACTCAGCTTCTAATAAATGGGCATGAAGAAAAATAACATATTTATTCACATAACGTTTTTACACCACAAAAACAACAGAGATGTGTTTGCCACCTGTGACATTATAGCAATAAATTATACGACCAAAACATGGGTGCTGCGGTTTTCAATCGTTTGAACTGGAACATGAAATATTTTTAACAATATTTTAAACCATCTCAGTGTTCTCGTAATTTATAGGTTTGCTGTACAACCTGGAATTTTACTATTCTTTATAGAAAACCTATATGGCTGCCTCAAAGATTTTATATAAGTGTTCAGGAGTAGTGGTTAAAATTGAATTAAAAATCATGCACATATGTATAAAGTAATTATTATTGTGAGATAGAGGTGCATGACTCAGTAAAAAATTTCAAAAATTACTTAATTAAATTTCAGAACTGATAATGTTGTACATTTATCGGGGACGGCTTCTAGCAGTGAACGACACGCGATGCAATAATAGCCCATTACAATGGAACTTTAACGTTAAGGTGACCATCTAGTTTTCATTGGATTGAAAGAGCTAAACTTTCTTAATGATATTTCCTCGGCGAAGGTCCCGTAAATTTCACCAGCAACGATATTACAATGATTTCACCGAGTGTTCGCAAGTTAGAATCCAAAATGCAGACTTAATGGCATTATATAACAAAAGAGCACAAACTTGTGTAACTCCGCACAGTCATTTGCAGTCATTTTGCGGCGTTTCCTTTAAGATTTTATCGCGAGAATGGTAATCTCTTTCTTTAGGACTCAACGCAGATTATTTACTTCTTAAGCCGAAGTCTTTTTGTAAATCGCTTAGCTCTGACAGACTGAATCTGCACTAGAACTTGAACAGTACACTAAATTTTGTGGTATGTATTTAAATTATATGTTTTTACATTTGATCTCTCCTAATTTATTCAGTACATAATGTTTTTAGCAGATTAAATGCAGTGGAAATGAGAGCGTCAAGGAGTATGATCGGTGTGAAATCGAGTGACCGGATAAGGAACAGCGTGATAAGGGAATGTTGTGATGTGAAAGAAGATGTAGTTACAGGAATAAAAAAGGGTATGTTAAAATGGTTTGGTCATGTGGAAAGGATGAATGAACGCTGGTTGACTAAGCAGATATACATAGAGAGTGTGGAGGGAATGGTTTGAGTGGGAAGGCCTAGACGAACGTATCTTGATCAAATTAAGGACGTCCTGGCAAAGGGTCAGGGCAAGAGTACCCGAAACCGCCGAGCTTGCATGAAGAGTTATGAATGTGGATGAAGCGAAGGAGACTACATCCTTCGATGTAGTCTCTGCCTACCCCTCCGGGAAAGAGGCGTGATTTTATGTATGTATGTAATAATGTTTATTCATACAAATCAACGAAATATTGAAATGAGTAACTTGTAAGAGTGACAGATCTTTGACAGATTAAACAAGGTTGTGAGGCTGTTAATCCACAAAAATAGTTTTTTTTTTTTTTTATAATACGGAATCGTTGACTTAGTACCATTATACGTACATTAGAAGGGCAATGAAAACTTATAGAACCATTATTTTAACGTTATACTTTCAGACGCAATCGTCAGTCGTCGTGTTCAATTGTATCCTATGCTTTGGATTTTGCCGTTTAGGTAATCGTACGTATGCGTGTCATACGCAGATAAATATTTCACGTGCAAAATAATGCTTCACGAATTTAATTGAAAAATGTACGTTATTCTCCGTTAAGCATACAAATCAGTAAACAAAAGACCATAATAACCATAAACGCTTATTTGCGATATTGCATTTATATAATTTGATTGATGATAATTACCTTGTTAGGTACTGGTGACTGATGATATGAAAATTATGTACTAAGTGTAACTCAAACGTAGTAAATAACCCATATGGCAATCAAATATTTAGTGTCAATTGAAAGTTAATTCAAATGTTAATACGAATATTAAGCTTATTAAGGGACAAAGTATTAACTGTGTTCTGAATTGGATTTAAAACTGTTTTATATATATTTTTTTATATTTTGTACAATTGTATTTTAGTCCGAATTTAAGTACCTATATCTGACATGATTATTCCAGCAAACAAAGTCTTACACCTTTTTTCAGTATATAGAAATGGAAGTTCTTTTAATAATAATACGTTTATGTTTTTGTCATCGTGATTCCTGAAATTTAAGATCAAATTTTGCTACAATTATACCATTAATATAAATTAATGTTTTGTGAAGATACGAATAATCCATTGTAAAATAGGCAACGCATTTAGGTACGTCAATAATAATAATCTAATATTTGGTATACGTAATGGGAGAATCTAAAGATTATTGTATTACACATCTCCCTCGCCATCTCATAAATCAACGACTGACTGTCTTTTAGCTGCGAAACATACGACCTTAACTAAATTTTCAAAATCAAAGATGATCTTTAACAGAACTTTCTATTTCTTTGCAAAAACAAAAAGTAATTTGTTATGATGTACTTTTAACCTTAGACCAACAAACCTCAGTGAAAAAAAAAAGAAACTTCACTTTTAAAAGTTTTCGAAATTCAAACTTCACTTTTTATCCGATCACATCACGACACATCACTTCGCCTATTGGTTTAAAAAAGAGATCATTGGCACGTGGTAAGTGGTAAGCGGGTGCGTATAAAACCGTGGCCGGCAGGATTGCCGTGAGAGGACGCGCCGGGGTGCGGGCCAGCGAGCCACTGCCGGCGCTCCGCCCGCGCGCCTTACGCGCACCCGACGCGGCCACGCATCGACATACTGAACTAAACATTTCTTTAATATGTATAAAAACTTATTTCATTGAATTACATTATGTGCCGTCTGGTTCACGGCACCAATAGAAAAAAGAATAAGACCACTCCATCTCTCTCCCATGGATGTCGTAAAAGGCGACTAAGGGGTAGGCTTATAAACTTAGGATTCTTCTTTTAGGCGATGGGCTAGCAACCTGTCACTATTTGAATCTCAATTCTATCTTAAAGCCAAATAGCTGAACGTGGCCTATCAGTCTTTACAAGACCGTTGGCTCTGTCTACCCCGCAAGGGATATAGACGTGATTGTATGTATGTATGTATTTACGGTCAAAGCTCCTATTCTTTTTTTTTGATGTGCCGACGTTCACGTTCGGATATTTGCCTTCCTGTGAATTTGCTGGGAAATCCTCGCTTAGTACATATCTATCCCTAGACCGACGAGGAACTTGCATGCTAAATTTCTCCAACCTTGTTTGGGCTGTGCGTTGATATCAATCAGTCAGGATCTTCATTTATGTAATTCAATACATACATGCATACATATAATCACGTCTATAGGTATGCCTTGCGGGATAGGCAGAGCCAACTGTCTTTTCAAGACTACCATCCCCTACCCTATTTTGCTTTAAGATAAAATTAAGATTCAAATTGTGACAGGTTGCAAGCCCATCGCCTAAAAGAAGAATCCCAAGTATATAAGCCTAACCCTTAGTCGCCTTTAACGACATCCATGGGAGAAAGATGGGAGTGGTCCTATTCTTTTTTCTATTAGTGCCGGGAACCACACGGCACTGAATATATTGACCGTAAATATAAATACTAATTGGTACGATTATTATTGCATTGTTTTATTTAAAACATCTATTTATAAAAAAAAACAGAAAGTGCTAGTGATCAATACAATTCAAATTCCAAATAACATATAAATGTTTCCAACTGGTTAATAATGACAAAGTAAACAAATATATTAAATGAATACATGTATAATACGTATGTTTGGCATTGAACACTTGAAAAATATTAATGATGCAAATTATTTATTAATCCTATAACAATATAAAAATAAATCAACGAGAAAGTTCTCAAGCCCTATTAATATTCTGTTAGACACTAACTGCTAAGGGTATTATAACGTAACTCATAATTTATTAAATTCATAAGGCCAAAGTACTTGCTTAAAGGCCACATCAAAACATTCTTAAGAAGATACCTATTTATAAAGCGGCTATATCCTTTAGAATTAATTTTTCTATTAAAAAGACACAAATAAGAAAATTGGTATTCTTTCATATAAATCTGAAAATAATTTTGCTTAAGTATCATATTTTTTTATTTTATTTTACGTTACCGAAACCTGCGCTTAAGAAAAAATATGTACATATAGTGCATACCTATATATATATATATATATAATTTTCTGCTTTTTAATATTATTTGCCAGAAATTCCCAACGTAGCATAGCCCAGGCTAAACAGCTATTTTTATAATGAAAAACACATATTAACAGCAAAGCACTACTATATTTTACCAACTTTAAAAATAAAACTGTTTACCCAGCTGCGAGATTTTACATCAAAAACAAGTAAGTATAATTTTTCGCTTCGATGGAAGCTAGTCAGTTGTTTAATAGGAAAATATACTTCACCTAGTAAACTACGCTTCGTGGTTGCGACTTTTCTTGTTAGCTGACAAAACAAAGAAAGATTCAAATGTTCGTCAATTAATTGCCAAATAATTTGATAATGACGCCAGGAAACATTTTTGACCTGAAATTTTATTCCTTTGCACAAGGCGCAAAATTAAAATCTGTATCATAAAGCGGAAATGAAAATAACATCAAAAAATTATGCAGATGGAACGAACAAAGGCCCAATAAATGTAATTTTTTAATTAGCAAATTCGCCTTTTAATTTGAAATGACACTGATAAATAACCGAATAATGACACAGTGACCTTTACTTGCTACTTTTATCATGCGAATTTTTTTTTATAGCTCGATTTTAGCGATTTTCATTTTATAAAGTAACTTACTAGTAAATTCAATAAACTATTCTACTCTTTCAGACGTGCAGTGCTTCTATATTGGCCACCGCGGACCTTGCTTTCGCCGTAAAAGCCCTTAGTTCAAAGTAAATAGCGGTCCATTAGACCCAAGCATCGCTGCCAGCGTTGGACGTTTCCTGTACTAGTGTGAAAACAATGCGCTTTACGCTTTTTGCAGCGGACACTTGCTATGCATTCAAAGGTAGAAATGATACGCCGATATGCTGTGTCTAAAGACTGAGGCATCGTTTGTACACTGCATACAATACCGTCCAATCCCACGTTGCATTTGCCTGGCTCGAAATGTGTATCTAGCCGACTTTATGATTCTTTTATTCGATAAAAATTGAAACATTGTTCCGAGATAAAATATTCACTCTCTGTATACAAAATGTGCCGTAAAAATGAGTTCAAATCAACTTTGTAGTTAAATCAGTTTATTCTATTTCAATTCACAAGTTTGTACTTTAACGATAATTCTTCTACGGTAATTAAACTACAAAAATTTATTAACTTTTGAATGTTTATTAAAATAAATGCACGTAATATGATAAAAAAGAATTAAACGTGATAAATATAATTTCCTTTTGTTTCATATGAACTAAAAAGTGTTTTAACTCTAGAACGAGCACGTATTGGATGCATGCGAGTAAGTTCCATTAAGTCGGATATAATGTTACATCTGAAACTGTATTTATTGTTTAATAAATAAAGTTTGCGATGAATGACATTGCTGCTGGCTGGTGCTAAATTACTTTTATCTTGTTTTATCGTCGCCAGCACAACTAATGGTGGTATTTATTACATTTACAACTTAAGCCACTTTTGTGAAATTTTCAGCAGTTAACATTACAGCGTTTGAGAGTAGTTGAGTATTTTCAAATCTTCTTATTATAATAACATGGTCTTAGTTAATCTATGAGGTGCTCAAGTCATAGCAAAACTAGTAGATGTATTTTCACTTCACCAGATTGTGTTCATAATTTAAGCCTGCAGGTTATACTCGTAAACCAGCAATTAACAGTAACATGAAAGATATGAAATTATTGATTCATTTTCTGAATTCTGTTAAACTAGTCGTTTGATTGAGGCTTGGAAATCATTTCATAATTCAAATATTGAGTTAAATTTGACAAAAATATAAGAATATTTAATCTTTATAATAAGGTAAAATTGTGTGGTTTACACCACATTACTATAACAAAATCCTAACAAGCTGTCATTCTCCGGCTATACAAAATTCTTATATTATGGTCAACATTAACGATAATGTTAAATTTGACATAAACTGTAACTTAGTCTTTGGTACAAAATTAAACTGTCAATTAGACATCAGTGCATTATTGTTAAAATAATACGAGACAGGTTTTACAAGACGTGTTAATTCATATATTGTAGAATTTAAACATTAAAAACAAAATAGTAACCGTATATCGACAACATCCCTTACATTTTCTACAAGGCTTATTGAATTTTTATGGTTATTTTGATACATAAATCAATTTTACGACTAGTCGTTACTAAAACGTTAGAAAAAATGTGGCGTAGCGAAGACGATGTACTTGGTGGATATATTTTACATTTGATTGTTATTTGATCCCCTCAAAGCAATAAATAATTGGTTTGTATGTAGTTTTGAAAAATCAACGTTTTGTTTTATTACAATATTGTAAATTATTGTAAATTCAAAATAGTACATTGTGCGTACCTCAGATTTTAATATTAAATGTTACCACTAAGCAAAAAATAGTAACAAATATAAAGATACCATTCCAATTTTCATGTTAAATATTCATAAATTTCATTTCCCGTTCCATTTCGGGCCTACTTACCCATTAAGCAGAAAAACGTGATGAACGTGCCACCGACTTACCTGAAACAAAATATTAAAAGGTTATTTTTGATGGACAAAACTTAGTTGGCAAGTAATCCCTTGTGACAGCCGTCCAACGGATTTCACGCTTAAACATATAAATATATCTCTCACATCTATACATATAATAAAACAGTAAAAATATTTTGTCTGTACATTTAGTATTTTTGACTGAAATGGATAGAGGAACATTTAGAATGAATAAGAGAAAGCAAAAATTTTGTTTTTGAATTTTTGTCTGTCTGTATGTATGATTACGTTTTTATCTGAAAGTACTGAACCGATTTACTCAAAACTTTCACCAATTGCTTTGTTTTAACTATGAAAAACATTTAAGGATTGTTTCATCAAAATCGGTCTACAAAAAAAAAGTTATCGTCATTTGAATGAACTCAAGGCATGAGTTTGCCTGCAAATAAGTTACGAAATTTAAAATTCAAAGTCATTTATCTTATTTTGAGTTTACTTTAATCAAAGAACTGCTTTATTGGTCAAAAATAATTTACTCGGTAAGGTCACATATTTAAATTAATATTTCATATGATCAGTATATTGATTTATTTCACATTATTGTAGATTCAACTCGAAATTTACGCGGACGAAGTCGCGGGCAACAGCTAGTACTTAATAAATTTGTGAATAAATACCTATACAAATCGTTTATGAACCTAGTCAAACAGGCATTCGGTTCACTCAACGGTAATCAGTTTCTGCACATTTGATTAATACACCAAGGATGTCATAAATGCTCTGAAGAATCATGGAATTAAGGTCAGATTAGAAGGATTTTTAGCATCTAGTCTAAAATTAAAATTAGTCAAGTTGAAAATCCGCGCATGGAGAGAAACAACTATGTTTTCACTACCAGGCCTCAACGGTGACAATCCATGTCTTAACTTTTTTCAATCTCTCTATCTATCTGGTTAACCGCTGAGAAAGAGAAAGAGGCAAGATAAGACATATGACTTATCGACGTTCATAAATCGATTCCAGATCAGCATATAAGGCTTTTAGCGTACGAAGGACAAAATCTATATGCAACAATTTCAGCATGGCTTAGTATGTTAGTACATAAAGTATACAATGTATGCAACTTAACACGGTTAAGATGACGGAAAATTATCTCTAGCTCCTTCCAGCTTCAAGAAGCACGTTAAGCCTGAGTGCGACTGTTGTCCTTAGATAACAGTTGTTAAGCCAAGTCAGACCTATAACTCAGTTGTCCCCATGACTCCGCAAGCCGAATAGCTTGGTTCAGATCCAAAACAGTTACTTTAAATTATACGAGCCCGCAACTTCAATGGGAAACTCAATTGAAGTTCAAGAATTTGTTTCTACACGCAAAGTGTTCTGAAGATGTTTTTGGCGAAGATTTATAGTGATATATTGCCGAAATTATACGTTAATAAGAATTGAAAACGAGAACATATCTAGCCAAACTTGTATTTTGCTCCAAGCTTGCATTGTCACCAACATACACGTCTTTACAGAATTACAATTCAATTCTCGAACAACAGAAAGTAGGTCAAATTTAACTTGCAAGATTTGATTACAGCAGACACCGAGACCGTTGGAGCTAAATATGCAAAGCTTGTAAAATTTTCATATTCAGATATAGAGAACACGCTCTAGCTAAAAACCAAACAATTCAAATCCGACAGGCTAAATACTAATAATATGATACAAAATAATGTATCATTCTGTTCGATGTGCGCTTGTGACTTTCAACATTGTGTATATTCAAATATCTTAAAAAATAACACTAAGCTAATTTAAATGAGTTCATGCGCATGATCAAAGGACCGTAAAAGAAACATTAAATTACGACAACATAATTACACTTGCAAAGTTCCTTCGCTAACCACGTGTAAAATTATTTACAAGGGAAGATAATAAGATAGTCACGGAAAATGTACTTAAATTGTTCTCGACTGAAAAGCTATAAGTTTTACCAAAACAATTTGAGACGAGAAGCCAGTAAATAATTGCCTTAAAGTCGTGCTCTAATAGAGTTTAGTTATATTGTAATAGTAATCACACATCTGGGTGTAAAGCTTTATACATTTTAATATTAGCAGCGAGTGAATGGTTAAAAGCATTTCTCTTACAGAGTAGTGTTTAATGTTACAAAAAAAACAAGAACTGATGATAAGTTAAAAGCTTTATTATTTCTCAAAACTATTTCTACCAGATATACTATGTTAACCTGTTTTATACTAATTTGTAGTGAATGTAATATATGTTTAGAGTTCACTATGGGCCTGAGCTTATGGGCTAGAGAGTTACTGGAAATAGGCAAGAATATGAAACAGGTTAATTTAAGTTATAGAGTTTTTTAAATAAAATTCCAGTTAAATCAATACACAAAGAAGCTAACCTTTGAAGTTATCATTCATTAATATAGCAATAATATCATAAGCTGAACCTCAAATTGTTTTCGGTTAAGTAATGACTAGCTTTACTACAGAATTAAAAATATAATATTTTGACTAAGATTCGTATACTAAGATAGTGTTGTCGGAAAACAGGCCAAACATCATGTTCAGTATAACAATTCTACGAAATAATTGGGTCGTTGCTGAAACGGGACTTAGTAGTTAGTTCCCGATAAACTTTGAGTCATAGTAAATAATCAAACAAACCGGGATTGATATTGTTTCCCAATAAATTGGGACCATGTTCATTTATTAGTATACCGACTAATAAATGCGAAAGTACCTGAACTATTGAAAATTTCAAGGAGATTGTTTGATTGGTTGGAAGAATATATATATAATATATATATATATATATACATATACCTATATATTCAAAATTTTAATTTCTATCTTGGCATTGTTATTTCTGTCTTGACATGACAATATTCTTGGAAAACGAGCTTCACGGCAAAGCCGCTTGTAAAAGCTAGTAGACGATATTTCAGCCAACACGACCACATGTCTAATTACATAATTACAGAAGATCGTTTTCCATGAATATTGTCATGTGAAAACAGAAATAAAAAATGCCTCATTTTACTTTTTCACAAATTTATTCATTTAGGGTTGGTTTTCCTTATCATTTCTTGTGTTCTGTTGAATGGCGTTTCATAAAGTAATGTGGTGATGTATGTATAAATAACTTCATCAACGCAAACCACCGATGACCAACAGCAGTGTTTTCAATGACATTATACGTAGAAGAAAAAAGCTTTTACATAACAGGTATCTAGTCTGATATCCGCTTCAATATTTCGTTAAAACAACATCGCATTTTAGAACTAAGAAATCCGGATACGGCACCGGCAGCATATCGGCAACTTGGTAGCTCGGCGTCACCATCGCACCCCGACGGGCCGACGGAAAATATGATGGCCGAACAAAAGCGCGCAATGGTGGAGACGTCCAAATCATTATTTATTGTTTCGTTAACGAGCTCGAAAGAAATGCGGCCGGATCCGTGGCTCACTGCCCGCGGCCCGGAACTAAAGGCTGACTCATGCAACTCCCATTTTCGGCTCACATGGACGTCTTATGCTAACCCTTTTACATGGGACTAATGAAATTACGTTTCTATTTTTATTTTCTTACTGCTCGGCGAAAACAGGACACATGAAAAGAAGAATTTCGAAACACTAAATTCGCAACCTAATCAATTACATTTTAAGCTCAATTCATTCAGAACGTGATTCCAATCAATCCGAGATTGCTGTCTACCCCGTAAGGGATAAATACGTAATATGTGTGAACATTGACAACGCCCATTTTTGTTCTTTTTTTTTCACATAAGTCTATTCACTAAAACTTCTTTACATCTTACTTTTTAAACCAAGATAAAAACATCAAAAAAAATATTTTCAATAATCACAAAGGAATTTCTAAAATACGACACATGTTATGATATTAATGACACCTTTATAAAAGCAAACGTAAATGGATGCATACTACCTAATTAATTATATATGTCTCCTGGGGATGAAACGATGTCCCCTTTTCGTGTTATGTTACAGGTCACTGTGTTCTGAGTTATGTAATAAACTCGGTGTATCTGTAGCGAGTTTCGTTAGGCGATTAATTCTTCTCGTTTTTCCCAAATAATGTAGCTCACGTGCTGAACCGATCAGATAAGCAAAATTTGAATTCGCCTGATTTATAGTAAGTACTCGCAGTTTATAGCAATTTCTATAAGAGACTGGATTATCAGATTATTTCGAGCATAACATATTTTCTAAGCGCTTTAATGCATCATACATCTTTTTCCTTATTTTTATGTTTTAGAAATCGCATAAAGTTAAAACGTAGATTTTATTCTTGTCATAAAATACCCATTTGCATTCTCAGTTATCTACATGGAAAATTGTTACTAAAAGCTGCATGTGATAATTTATATAAACTTAAAGGATTTGGCAAGCGCCGTCTACCTGATACCAATCCTCTTTGGAAATAAAACTTTGAAAACAATGCCCGGTAAAATTATAGCCGTATTTTCGAATTATCCTTAATTGTTACACTAATATACCACGGCTTATCCCTTACAGCGTACTCAGAGCAAACAGGCTCGAGGAAACTAGAAAGTGGCGTTTAGCTTAATAATGGAATTGAGATTCAAATAAAAGCAGGCTGCTAGCCCATCTCGTAAATTACTAATATAAAAAATCGGTCTATACCTACGATTACATTAACATAAAACATTAAAATGTAGAAAATGTGGTTGCACTTATTGCAAGTAGGGCAGGCTGAAGGAAGCAGATAGATAACGTTATTAGTCTTTGATAGAATTGCAAGATATTAACCTTGTTATGCAGACGACGGCCGTTTCCTGTAGGCGACGACGCCCTGACGTCTAATAGCTCAAGCACTCTACACAAGCTGCTACGATGTCAACCAAATACCACCCAGACGGGGGCAGTTATCTAAAATACTGCCCCACCATTTTCATTGGACATTAGCGACGTACGAAAGCTATATAAGTTCTCTCACGTTCTGCACATTTTCAACGGTAAGCGAAATGCGATCCATTTAATTGTCTTTCCTAGCGTGATATAATTAATTTTGGATCTGCGCTATGAAAACAAATTAAATCTTGAATAATACATATAAGTCGGGTCTTGGTAGCATACTGTAGTAATAATTAATTAAGAGACCAATAGGCTTTAGGATAATTAAATAAGATAGATTCCACAAAATCCTCACGTGATTAATAGCCAGATAAATGGACAGCTCAGGTCATGACGAGCGGCGTATGGCGTTTCTTAAGACCATTTCTTAGAACGGCCAGTGTACAAGGAAACAAAAAAAATCTCTTCAGATATTCCACATATGAAAAAAAAACCACAAGATGACAATTGCACCCAACATGAATAGAAATTAAAAAATCTATTTTATCGTATCAACATAACAATTTAATTTAACGAAATCAAAAAGTAGGTCAACAATAAGGCATCAAAAAGAGTTGAATTCTTTTCTCGGAGATTCAATTTTATTTTGCACTCGGTAGTTGAAGATAATGGACGATTGTTTTTGACTGCAAAGTAGGTCGAAACGTTTTTCCGTACCTGTGACGACGAAACTTGGTCTCTGCAACGCTTAAAGTTTTTCAATTAGCAATTAGTTAATTAAAAAAAAGTGGAGTAAGTCAATCCTCGAGGGTGAAGCGCACATGGCACAATTTACGGGATCGCGAAGACATTTTACACGCATCGACGACCGAGTGTAGAGTTCGTAATTCGCGGAAGCACCCACCGAGACAGGAATGAGCTAAGTTTTGGGGAACAGTGCCGGCGAATGAGAAAATATTAGGAAAGTTGCTGCCATGTGATAGACAAAAACGGCGAAATATATGTGCGGGCTTAGCGAGACACACATCACTGCACGGTTTCAAGATACGCCATGAATAACAATATAAACTCCTGCAAATGTGTTCAAAGTTGACGCGTGATTTGTGTATGAGGTGGAACTTCCTAATTAGACGGAATGTCTTAGTTATCCGAGTAATTAATTACTCGGCTTTATAAAGAGCAATGTTTTAGAAGAACTGCGTAGCATAATGTGGGCAAGAACTCGACGAAGCCTTAATAATACTGATGTATCACATTAATAATATTGTTGCTTGCGAATAGGACGAGTCATTTCTGGGGAATAGCTCAATAAGCGTCAAGAAAAGGCGCTACTCTGAGCAAGGCTGGCATATGAAACGTGTCCCGCGCCCGCAGTCGTAATAAGCACCGCTCAACTCGATCATAAATAAAAGGAGAGCTGGCATAACAGGCGCTTAAGGCACGTCATCGGCAGCTGTCGCACGCCCAAATTCAGACGAGATTCGATAAAAATATCTCCACCTATTGGCTCGGTATGCACTGAGAAAATGTCTCGCAAATATAGTAAAACTTTGCACACGTGCATAACAACATTACTTTCAAGAAGAAACTACTCGAACTGTTTCAGGTATTTTATAACCCGCAAACTTTATTCTTCTTTGCAACGTTGACGTGAAACGAATTTAGGAATATTTATGAATTTTTATAAGAAATAGTATCCTCAAAGAAGGACTTTCACCTCTTCTAAGATACTTTGTAATTTATCAAAAAGATATGTTAGGGCAAGGAAACGACGACGATGACGCCGCGCCGCACGCGCTCCGCTTTCTACCGGAGCTTCGATAAATCATCACTCTCAAAATGGATTTATCACTTATCGAACAGTTGTATTCCATTATTATAATCTAGAAGGGTATTTTACGTTTTTCTACAAAAAAAAATCCATTAACTTATTTACTTTAATTGAAATCGCTTTGATTAATTTTATACGCTACTTGCGACCTGGCCCGGTTTCGCACTATCACTACATAGTACTCGTATAAAGCAAAGTCGCTTTCCGCTTCCCACGTCTGTATGTTTGCTTATATCTTTAAAACTACTCAACGGATTTTGATGCGGATTTTTAATGGATAAAGTGATTCAGGAGGAAGGTTAATATGTATTCCATAAAGAATACTTAATAATATTTTCACGTATTTGGATATTAAATGGCTAAATTATGGTGAAAACAAAACCAAAATGCTGCATACCAGCTTTGATGGAATATATAGACAATATACTGATCAAGAAAAATCTTCCATCAAAATCGTTAATTTGATCTGAAGAAAGCTTATTTAGCTCGAGAACTGAGTAACGTGCAGTGTGGTTCCCGGCACTTTAGAATAGGACAACTCCATATCTTTCCAAAGGATATCGTAATAGGCGACTAAAGGATAGGCTAATATCCCAGGGATACATTTAGGCGATGGGCTATCAACCTGTCACTATTTAAATCTCAAATGTATTTATGAGACTGTTGGCTCTGTCTACCCGGATAAAGACGTAATTACATGTATGCATTGAGTAACAAAATAAACTTGACCTATACCACTGCACTGTCAATTTTGTTCAAAAGAAAATGTTTATCGGAAAGAGCTTATGACAAGGATATGATAATCTTTCTAGAGTATTAAAAGTCGCTGGACCCAGAAGCCTCATAAATATTTAAAGAAAACCATAGGGATTTAACTTTCAGCACCGGCACAAAATATGCCTCCCGAATTAAATATGTATGCAATGTAAATTTTGATGTTACAAAATTCATTTGCCTGGAACATCTTAATTTATTAATGATATCAAAAGGTAAGCCATCTGATATCTATTTCATTTCTCTTAAGGAGGTTTTGAACTTTTGTATTGCATTATATGAGTACTATCACCGAGCGACCACGGTTCATAGTAACATGATTCGAGACGTCCGAGATAAAATAAAGGTACGTTATGCGCGCATTACAAATATAGTATTTCATTTCCTGCTGACTTTATAGTGGGAAACAATTTTTGTTAATAATACGTTCATAAAAAAAAAAACAACCCAATTAAGATACCCCGACGTTGAGGTGTGTTTAAAAAAATCTTTTATCTATGGGTGGTATGTAGGTATTGATTGTAAACTAATTATAAAGCAACTTATCCGGTGGAATCTGGCAAAGACAAGAAGTGGTTACTTTTTGTGTGTCTTTCACGAAGATTAGTTAGTTTTCAAAGTTTTCGAGATAGAAACTAAGTTAAACGTGACCGATTTCAAGGAGTGCCTTTATTTTACCAAAATTATTTATTTTCTGCCTTATGAGAATTTAATACTGAATTATTTGATATATTTGATAGTAATAAAATGTAGGTTATTTTACTTTAGTATTAGTTATTATAACTTAACATCTGCACTTTAAAAAAAAAGAAAAATTATTATCATCTTTACATATAAATAATATACTTAAGCATATCAGTTAATTAGTTTAGCGCCAGGTAAGAAAGAAATAAGGTTTTAAGTTCCATCATGACTGGATCTCAAGATAGAAACTTGTAGTTCACTCGCAACAATCTTATATAGATAAGTACCACTACACAATAGCCATAGCGAAAGATAGTTCACTTCAAATGCCAAATGAGATTTAAGAATATAGTTAGAATTTGAATAAAATTAACTTATTGTTATATGTTAAAAACAAGTAATTTACGAAATAAGAAGAACTTTGAAAAGTTTCCCAGCGGAATAGTTATAAACACCACCGTGCGGAAATACTTATAAGCGAGGCAGATGAATTCAAATTGTTCTGCGACCAGACAAGTTACATGTAGATTAAGTTAGTGAGATCAGAGAGCTTGTAATTTTCACAAGAATTCCATATTTATATATGTTAAAAGTTTCTCTCTGGTGGCAATTATTGTAAATCTCTTCTTCCTATTCTGCACACAAATTTCCGCAAAACCTGTTCAGCCATTCAGACGGTAAAAAAAGCTTTGCCAAATAATTTCATGGCGTGTCAAGTATTGTCTTTAAAAGACAGCGGTCGTTTTGGTCCGGAAGTTTTGAGGTCGAAGTCAAATGTAATCAGGCATATGGTATGATGAAAGAGACAGAATGAATGCATGGACCAACATAGAACTCGAAAACGAGCTTTTTTTTATATTCATAGTATCTTGCAAAAGCATCGCTTTACAAAGCACTAGTTTATAAATTCTGCAACGCAAGGAAATATTCAGAAAGTCTGCAGAAAAACAGGTTAGGCTGTTCTTTGATAAAAAACTTTTTGCCGACCTTGAATATAACGTTTTCATTACGTCTTAAAGCTTACACAATATATTCTATTCAGTATACTAGAGACCCTTGAATCGGATGGGCTACCCAGTAGAAATACCAATTAAAGGAGTTAATTAAGCCGAGCGAAGACCCTTGTTAGTTACGGAGCTTTAAATGATAACAGCGGGTGTCCTTCCACCAAACATTTTAAACTTTATTAATAGGTAGCTGTACGAATACAATATGACTACAAATAGGTATATATAATTAAATTTCGCTCATAAACTAATATAATATGAATGTTCTTTTTTGAGTTAATTCTTGGTTACTGGAAAGTATTTGAATGCCAAATTGTTTTTCATCAATATCCGACTCGCAAGTGTAATGTTTCTAGTTTAAATCCATGTTACGAAGGGTCATTTCTGAGTTTGAGAAAACGCATTATTTTGAAAGGTAAACATACCATTACGGTAAGATTGAAAGCGTGTTGAGGAAATTGCACAATAAGGTGACTAAATGTGTTAATGATGGAAGCTGGTTAGGATTTCCCGTTAACAGACAGGAGAGCCATTCCTTACTGATTCCAAATCATTCCCTGATCTTGATACTTTTAAACTGTGTCTGTCTTCCACTGTGATTATGGAACATGGGTCATGGTTTTTCTGGCCTTATTTTTAAGGACTTATCTATACAGCCTTTATCTCGAACAGAGTGTAAAGTGTAATTTTTATTATATTTTTACGTCATTTTTTATATTAGAACCTTACTTGTGTGTTATAAATAAAAAAGTTAAAAAAAAAACCAAACTGTTAGAGCGATTCTTGATTTTTACGCCTAGCAACACATTTAGCGATTCAGTTTACATTAAAAAGTATATCTTTTTACCTTTCATCTCTATGAAAAAATCGTCTGGCAAATAATGATTAAGTTTAAATATCTAATTGAACTTAATCATTATTTGCCAGACGATACTCGTATGGAAAATAAGCTATCGATCTATATGTTAAGCCAGTACAGTGATATAATTTAATTATTACAGGTTTCAAAACTGTAACTTACGTATTATAAGTAAAGATAGATACTTAATTTTAATTAATAAACAAGTAAACAATAGGCCCGGAGGTTTAGTTTAGGTGAAGTGGCTATTTAAGCAATAGCACGTTTTGTATTTTGGAGTTCGTGGTAAGCAGTTTGGGATAGGCGGGTCGGCATCCGCCGTAACCATAGAGTTATTTTGAACTATACCAAACTCAATCACCTTAACAATAAGAATAATAATGCTTTAACAACGATCCCGACTTACTGATATATTTTGATGAATAAACTAAGCCTTTTAAATTTTTAGCAACGTTTTATTTATATTACGATTATCGTACAATGTCTTTTTATTTTCTCTACTAAGGTTAGCTACTCTTAGGTTTATACGCATTCTTTCTATTTAGCGCTTAGGTACGGTTAAGTACCTAAATTAAAACCCTGTTACTAAGGACATCTTTAAAACTATATATTAAAATTTAAATCAATAAATAATAAATCTATTTCTATTTGTGAAAAAGATGGCCCTCCTTGTAAAGAGATGTTACAATCCTTTACACGAAATACTTTTCGCTTCATAATCATTCTTCAAGAATCAGAATTAGTACACAAAATTATTTCAGGACAATTTTGTTAAGTAGTCAAGGTAAAAAAGATTACAGAGCAACTGTTTTGTATTGGTTTTAATCATTTTACCAAAGCGACATTCCAGTCCTGTGATCAAAGCAGATTTAATTAAAATCTCGCAATAGAGGGTTGTCTAAATTCCTATCAAGGAAGGACGAGATTTTTCTTTATTTTGTAAAAGAAGATTTAATGAATGCTTATTCGTTTTAAGGCTACACAATTTTCCAACATTTCGCTTATGTATACCTACAATTTTAAACAAATTACTTACTTAAATGTTTATAATATAAAATACTTTTTTATCTGTATGTTGATTCAATTTATTGAAGATACCGAACGAATAACCGATACGTAAGCGATTTAGTTATCATGTTTCATGGAAATTGGACAACCCTCAACTCGAGGCCAGAATTGGCGCCATCTGTGAAATATTACTAGCATACACAACATCTGTAAACTGATAGATTCCATATTTGAAATATTTTGGGTAAGTTGAAGAACTGGTGTTGCGGTCAGGAGGATATATATTTTCTTAATTTATATCTCGTTGTAAAGCATCTATATACTTACAAGGCAAGTTATTAATTATTATGTGCGGTACAACAAGCACGTACGTCCATTTCAATAGGAATATGAATGTTTCATTTTTGTATAAAACTATTTTGCAAAATTCTTAGTAGCTCTAAGTATTTACATTTACCAAGTACGAACCGAGACGTTCTTAGGAGCTTCTTTTAAAAATGTCTAAGAAAGTATTTTCCTTATGTTTCTTTGAATTCTTGTTTTTATTTTAATGTGATTTTATCTAGCTTTAATACTTTACTATAATACTAGCATTAGCTCAGAAGTCTACATGTCATAATAATGTCACTTTTATTTAACCCAGGCTTATAAATAGTGTACACAGTAAGAAAGGTGTACACAGAAAATTTCATAAAATCTGTTCAGCTTGAAACCTGAAAACAACAGTTATCTATATCGGATAAATTTTCATTGGCAATACATATATAACATACTTATTGCATATATATCAACTATAGGAAATCATATAAAAGACGGCCTCTGTGGCGCAGCGGTAGTACGCTTGCCTGTGACACCGGGGGTCCCGGGTTCGAATCCCGGCCAGGGCATGATGAGAAAAGAACTTTTTCTGATTGGCCTGGGTCTTGGATGTTTATCTATATAAGTATTTATTATAAAATATAGTATCGTTGAGTTAGTATCTCGTAACACAAGTGTCGAACTTACTTCGAAGCTAACTCAATCTGTGTAATTTGTCCCGTATATATTTATATTTATATAAAAGAACATTTGTTTAAATATGTGTAAGACTGAGTAGGATATAAAAAAATATAATATGCCATCCAATTAATGCTAGATTCTTAGAATAAATGTACGTGAGTTTGTGGTTACAAAATATGTGACTTAAGTTTGAACTATAAATTCAAAAATATATTCTCGCGTTTTTTCCCCAAGGACGCATATTAAATTAGATTGAAAGGAGTAAAATAAAATGTAAAGTAGATCCCGGCTCACAGAGAGCGGCTGACGTAAAGAAATCTGTCAAGTGCGAGTAGTCCTTTTATAAAGATAAACGTTGTGGGGCAGAATTCAAGGTTTTCTACATATATATAGTAAAGTGAATAACTTAAAATATTGTAACCATCCGACTTTCAAGCGGTTTTTAAATTATAAACAAAATAGACACGGCGGACTTTAGTGTTCTGTACAAAGTACTGAGCAAGAAAGATAAATGCCATATTCTAAACTTATGAGGTAGTTCTGAAAAGTTCCGAACCAACGGTGAAGTCGATTTGCGAGTGTATATGCAAAATAGTTAAGTTTTACACGAGTTTTATATGAACTTCTACGTTTTTGTCTCTGACGGGGAAAGCACACCAGCGCGATGTTGAGTTCAGGGAACAATTTGCACCTTGTATTAAAAGAGCTACTTGTATTGTTTTACTAACAATTTTTTGAAAATATTTTGCAGACCCACTAATAACTACCTGATAATTAATTCAATCCTTACAACATTTAACCAAACAGTAAAAATTAAATATTTATTTAACAATATTTTGCGAACATACGTAACCGAATGCATTAAATTAATCAAGTAGTTGAAATTAAAACAGGTAAGATAAAACTGACAATCACAATTACCATTAACATAAAAAGCTCGACGCAACTTTATATTAAAGGTTGTATTGTTAATTATCGACTGGTATTATGTTAAAGATACATAGTTTTCAGACACAGAGGCAATTAGTGAATGCAGAATCGAGCAATGTTTTGTGAAAGGGTTGTTCCAACATTTAAATAACTTTTGGCGCGTGCACAGAGTTTGAAGCGACTTTCCTCAGAAAATTACGTAATTTCATCTCAGACCCATCTCAACTCTAATACAGAATTCACAGCTAACAAAATACAGATGTAAATAAAATCTTCATTTTTATACTTAAAAGGAAACAAATAGTCCGGGAAATGTATCATTATGGTTTATTTTCCTGGTTTCCAATTTTATAGCGTAGGTTGTAAAACACGTCTTGTGAATATACAAAGTATAAGTTACAATTTACGGTCCTGAAGTTGTCGACAACAAAGATATACACTCACGTTCGGTGTTATATTATAATATTAGTGATAATCGTCCACGGTAAGACCAGAAAAAATAAAATTCTTATCTTAAATAATATGTCAAGCGGGATTTCGAAAGGGAATGGGATGTACTGATCAGGTCTTTTCCTTGCGGTGCATAGCCGAAAAGTTTTTGGCCAAGAGTCAAAAAGTCTATTGCACATTCGTAGATCTGGAAAAGGCCTATGACAGAGTTGAGAGGAATGAATTGTGGTCAGCACTTTCTATGCATGGGGTGAGCAGTCTCTTAATACGAGCACTGAAATCCTTATATGAGGATTCGAGTGCTTGTGTCAGGATAAACGGAGCGCACACTGAGTGGTTTAAGATTGAGAAAGGCGTTAGGCAAGGATGTGTTGCGTCACCGTGGCTGTTCAACCTATTTATGGATAGCTGTTTGACAGATTTGAAAGAGTCTAAAAGTGGATTAAGGATGAATGAGTTACTCGTCAAATGTCTGCTCTATGCCGACGATCAGGTTATACTGGCGTCATCAGCGGAGGAGTTACAGGAGATGGTAAACTGTATGCATGAAGCTTTAAAAGAGAAAGGAATGAAAGTGAACGTAAGTAAAACTAAAACACTGGTTTTTGAAATGGAGAAAGAAATGACAGCATGTAATATTTTGATTGGAGGAGAAAAAGTGGAGCAAGTGAAAGAGTTTGTATATCTAGGATCAAAGTTTACATCAGATGGCAAGTATGATAGTGATATTGAAAGGAGAGTGAACGCGGGGAACATGGTGAATGGAGCTTTGCATGCCTTTATGAGCAGTCAGAAACTATCCAAAAAGGCTCGACTGGCTGTGCACAGGGGCGTGTTGGTCCCGACATTAATGTATGGGAGTGAAAGTTGGGTATGGCAAAAGAAACATGAAAGCAGAATAAATGCAGTGGAAATGAGAGCGTTAAGGAGTATGATGGGTGTGAAATTGAGTGACAGGATAAGGAACAGCGTGATAAGGGAATGTTGTGATGTGAAAGAAGATGTAGTTACAGGAATAGAAAAGGGTATGTTAAGATGGTTCGGTCATGTGGAGAGGATGAATGAAAGCAGGTTGACTAAGCAGATATACAAGGAGAGTGTGGAGGGAAAGGTCGGAGTGGGAAGACCTAGACGAACGTATCTTGATCAAATTAAGGACGTCCTGGTAAAGGGTCAGGTCAAAAGTACCCGAAACCGCCGAGCTTGTATGAAGAGAGTTATGAATGTGGACGAAGCGAAAGAAGTATGCAGAGATCGTGGCAAGTGGAAAGAGGTAGTCTCTGCCTACCCCTCCGGGAAAGAGGCGTGATTTTATGTATGTATGTATGTAAATAATATGTTTATAACTGGAAAGAATAATACACATTGTTAATTATGCTTGTTTCTTTATGTATAAACAGAAACGACCTAATAATCTTGTGTTGTTGTTCGCCTCAACATTAAATAAGTATTCTATGTCTTACTATATACTAGTAGACCACATACATAGAAACATAATTCACATATAGCCCACACACCTTCCTTATTTACGATTTTGGTACTTGCCAGCCACTGTCTTTACGAAATGGCATTGTTAGGGGCGTGTTACCGTCTAAATTTATGGCTTGCAGCCATAGAGGAGACCAAGGACAATATGAAAGCGTCCGAGCAATAAAACGCCACTTCAATGCATAAAACAGTACGGAGTGCCAACCAATCTCTAAGGATGCGATGTGAGAACTCGTAAACTCTACTTTTAATCGAATGAGCTCTCATATAGGTGTTATGTTGGTTGTAATGTTACAATCACACACCACAAGTACAAGAATTTATTGATATCTAGGTTTTCTTGCGACTTCATCGGCGTGGAATAGTTGGGTACTTACATACACACGCATATCGCACGAAAGACACCATATTTTAAATTCCGTAGGTTTGGACTTCAACGGACCAAATGCATACCAAGTTTCATTTAAATGTCCGGCGCGATGCAGCAGTATAGCCATGAAAACGATTTGCATAAAAAATTGAAAATATTGTTGAACTTCGGCCCTTAGCTACGATATACGACCAAATTTCCTCAACTCAACAACAGTTAAAGTTAATAATATTAGTATGGATTCGTTAAATTAGTTACTTGCTCAGCGGGGCGCTATGCAGGGCAGCATTTTTTAAATATGTTATTTTATTAATAAGTTTCCATATTAACATGAAAAAGAGACAAACGAATGACATATTTACAAAAAAATACTGAAAAGAGTAGTCCGTTACCAAAAAAATTATCTACTCGTATTAAATTTGTCTTAAATTAACATTATGATACGATATTATTCAAAGCGTCGTATTATAACATAACATCATGTAATAATTACAAAGGTGTCCTTGTTCTCGACATGTGTCACTCAGACAAACAAACACTACATTTGCGAGCCGGCAAGCGAACACAAATCTGCGTAACAGTCATGTCAGTCGAGTGTTGTTTCCTCAAGATCTGAGAGAAAAGTTACATTAAAGTAACGTTTTATATAATAATTTTCATTTTATATGTAGGTACTCTTGGTGATATTTTTGGGTTTTTTCCAATAATCACTCATAAATAAAAAAAGAATTTCCTTCTTTTCTTCTCTTGACTCACGGCATATTTCTAGCTTAGCTGCATAGCTAGGTTCCCTGCATACAAGCTTTAGGTAATTTTCTAAATTATCTTCTGTATCGAAAACCACACAGCAAGAAATACATATAATAATATTCAAAAATAAATTAATCTTATGACCCCCAAATAAGACAACAAATCCTAAGATTTCCAAATCTAACTTTCAAAATATAATAGAACTATGTTCTTGAGAATTAATTAATGTTTTTCTAAGTTTGAGATAATAACGTTCAGTGGCGCCAGCTGTTGACCGCTATAATAACCGAGTTATGAATTTTAATGTCCGCTCGACGAAAATCGGAATGAATATTGAACACAGTAAAAAAAGGAAATAATTAAGCTGGGAAAGGATGTTTCCGCCACGAAATGGCTCAGCAGCTCCGTGGAGAAAATTTACGACGAGCTCTGAAAAATAATTAAGATAGAATCTCATTAGGGTAGTACTGTGGTACATGAATATTGTTACTCTGGGACACTTTGAATAGTTTCGAATAAATTCTTTCTCGGTTTCCCTAAAGGTAAATATCTAACTAGACTTTTATTAATTGATTAATAAAATGGAAGAAGATTGAAAGTTATAAGTAAAATTTTTCAATAAATCTATCCAAGCCGCGCTTCCCCTTTTTTTACTGTGGCGGTATGCATAGGGCCCACACAATGTTCGTACAAATATAATTATCCTAATATATTAAGCCAATAATTTTAAAGAGACTTATCAGCCACGTCCAACATCATGATAGAATTGAGATTCAAGTAGTAACAGGTTGCTAGCAAATCGCCTAAAATAGGAATCCTAAGTTTTTAAGCCTATCCCTTAGTCGCTCTTTACGACACTACTTTTACAACTTTTTTTTTAATGAAAACAAGTTATACTCTAACAAAACAACAATACACACTTAAAAACAAGATCTCTGTTCCAATATAAAGCAATCCTAAAAGGGGGTCGCACATCTCCAGACACACATCTACTACTCACTTGTCCCCGCGATACCGGGCGAGTACTTAGTTTACGACACCCAAAAGATGGAACGGTTAATTTAATATAAGTTTATCCACAAACATAGTCAACTGGCTAACGAATTTGTATGTCAGGGTGAGATCTTCCAAGAGAACATGAGTATAATCGAATTGAAACCAGTAAGATCGTTATTTGGAAGGAGTCCAAAAAAGTTGGAACACAGGAAATGTTTTCATTCGCAGGAACAATTTAAGTAAATTACTGACAGGAATAATTGTTACCATTTATCAAAGAAGTCAGATAAAGCTATTATGTGAAGATAATTTAAGACGGAAGATTTAAGCGTGTAACAACTTTATCCACATTACCCAAATTAAAATGTTTCCAAATCAAAAAACCTACTGTAAATAACCGAAATTTACAGAGAAGGTGTTTAAGAATGTCATAGATAATAATTTTTGAATAACTCATCCACGATAGAAAATCCATAATGCTTGTGTAAAAGAAAACTTTCAAGTCGTTCGTCACCAACTAAGACCTCACGAACACTTTTATTTTTACGAAATTGTGATAATCTCAAAATCTAGGTTACTACTGCTACTACGGTTCGAAAGTTATCGCTTTACAAATATACATACAAAAAATATATTATCGCTCCAAGTGGATTAGTAAAAAAAATATTATTTAGTTAGAAAAATGTCATCTAAAAATAAAGCGAACGAATATTGACGCTTTAAAAGAAAACACCTCAGTAGAATATTCGGCCGCTTTTTTCTATACCAGTGATAGAAATGGAATTGGTAGAAGCACAATTATAATTAATTTCAAGTCCCACTCATTTGACATCAGTAATTGATACACTGTGTCCCGAATTGAGAAAATAAAGAATTTTAAAGAACAGTATTATTTCAATGTAAATTGGAAATTCAACAGCTTGATTATATTTTTTATCAAATTGTCCTAACATTGATATAAAACCTAGTTCTAATATTTCTAGAGGCAGGCAGGTAGTATTTTGCTGCACCGGCCAATATTATCTGCTCCAAGCATTTAGGGATATAGAACACGCACAAATGTATATTGCATCAAATATCTTCAACTGGACTGCTTTTACTGCACTGTTCTCGAATGTAATAGATTCTAGCATTCCGGGAATTTGGATTAGCAAATAGAGGTCTTGTGCTGCTTGAGACAACATTGTTTATTCGATAGTTTGCAAATACAACCAGTGAGAAATGGACTATATCTTGTCTTCAATTACAATGGTTTTTAATAATAACAGTGAGAAGCCTAGTTATCACTGAGTAATGGTAATCAGAATCAAGAAAGCAGATAAAATTTTTTTTAAAACCCTTTTAGTAGTTTAGGATAGGTGGTGGTCATAGACGCTCCTCCGGCTCCTCTGCAGTGAGATGAGGATGCAACCGGGACTAACACAGGAGGATGATTATCTTAATGGTTTCAGTTGAATATTTGAGAATAAGAAAAAGTGACAGCGCATTTTTTCTTATTCTCAAATATAATTTCAGTTGAATATTTGAGAATAATTATGAAACCTGATTATATTAGATTATATGATTATATCAGTTGAATATTTGAGAATAAGAAAAAGTGACAGCGCATTTTTTCTTATTCTCAAATATTCAACTGATATAATCATATAATCTAATATAATCAGGTTTCATAATTATAATACAGTTACGCAACTATATAAGTTATAACCACACATCATAACTATTGTATGACCATTTCAGTTCGTTGACAAATGAAATGTATGGCAGTACAAAGCGAGTCCCGGGGGTCCCCGTGTAGCACCAATCATTTGCCTGGCTGCATTACCAATGTATATGCGCCTTTGTGTACTCATTCGGATGCTGCTCATATCGACGCCACACGCCACTATAGCCCAATAGCAGCAATGGTGTGTGCAGGCATAGGATAAAGCGGATAGCGGAACAAATACAATATGTGTGGAAGAATTCAAAACGTTCATGTGGATAAACACGCGTGGATACATCACCATAAGGAGATACCCACCTAAAACATGTACCTTTAATACTAACCTGCTAGGTCTTACAATAAATTATTAATAAACTCATTAATCAACTCAGACACAGGTATTAGTGTATTAGGGTAGTATTGTCACTTATTTAAACGTATCTTCGATGTTATAACCTTCGCCTTATTTACTATCAAGGTAATAGACGTTGGTCAAAAAGATTACACTTAAAAAAGGCAAAGATTCTGCAGTTATACTAACTTACAACTATCATAAATTTTTGCTCATAACTAAAATAACATAGTTTTTATCTTCATCGAACTGACGCATCATATAAAAGCGTAAACGTAACAATATGAATGTCCTACAATCTGATAGTAAACCATTTAATCTTCATTAAGTGACACCGAGTACTCACCGCTTCAGCCACCGCTCATTACCACAATGTGGGTCAGTCAAACACAGCAGCCCAACACTCCATATTAAAGGCCCAAATTGCAGTTTAATTTATTCCGAACGTGTCTCGGCACGGAATCGCAATAACTGGGAAAACAATACCCCGCATTTATTGAGGCCAGTTTGATTGCACTTATTGCTAACTCAAATATCTGGCCTTTATCTTCGGCTAATATTGCCTAGTTTTATTTATATTTGATCCTTAATGAAATGTTCCGGGCGCAAGCATTTTTTTTTGTATAGGTCAAGACTACTTTTGCCTGGAGAACTAATTTGACGACAAATACTAATATTTTATATATTTTATGGAATCATGCTTTTTTCGTAAAATATGTCAACATTGTTTTACAAATTCTTATCCACGTGGATTTCATACATTATAGTAAGTTTTCTCATTGCAATCACCTTCATTTGCATCCCTGAATTTAAAAACAAACTTAAAAACTGAAACATTATTATTTATTTATATTTAATATCAACTTCGAACAAGTTTTCATCGCTATAATAGTAGTCGAGTTTAGAATCCATTACACGAAGGTTTGCTGCCGAGTCTTGAGTTATTAAGCTGCTGTCGACTCTCACTAATTACAAAGCTTTTTGCCGTTTCCCCTTTTACAGATTGGGGACTTAAATACAAAACTAAAACAGAGCAAAAAGCCGAATAGCTTACGACGGATAACATTTTTCAGTATTAAGCCTCAACGGTACCGCAATGCTGCACGAAGGTGAATGAACTTTATATTAATCCACTTAATGACGCGCAAACAGAAAAATATATCAGACCAAAAAGACGTAGTACCATGTTACCACTAATGAGACTTGCTATCAATTATACACTGAACCCTTCTGACTTTGACTATTTTCTGAATTTGACCACAGTTTAGTCTTGCAGTGAGAATGCAATTTTCGTTCGATTCGTTCATGTTTGTGCTATCAGAGTTAGCTCGTACCTAGTGAAAAGAATTTTCTCGTTTCAACGCAAAACCGGCTCGTATCTGTTATTCCACGGCAGCGAACTGTACCTACGAGTAGCTATCTATCTCCCCCATATACGTTTTCATCACGTCGATAGATAACTTTAAGGGTCGTATGTTTCCATACGTGTAATGTAACAGGAAATATGGTGTCTTGAACCGCTGAAACTGTTTCTTGTACGTGTATTTTGTGAAAGAATAACATTAATCTACTGTCTAGTCGTGACACGAAATGTGCCACTATGTAACGCAACATTATCCCGACCAAACCAATATATGCCACATACCGTTATATCAGTTGACAAAACAAGAGACGAAAGGCGATATTCTTTCAAGGGAATTTACTACAACCAATATTGTAAAAATTATACTAGTTTGCATAGAAATGTGCCAGGATCGCATTAATGAAGAGAGCGGGTGCAGTAACCGGCCTCGTGCTCCGGCTCGCTATCACCAAAGTAAAACTTCTCGGTATTGTTCCCAAGTACCTATAAGTTCGGTCTTGGGTGCACTTGGCAAATGTCTCACACTTAATAAATTCTGCCCAGGGAGAACTTGTGATGAAACTTCGGGTTTTGCAAAATGATCTACAGTTATGCGCGAAACGCACGCGACCTCACGAGTATATCAGTTTTCAATTCTCACCCGTAGGCTTATAACGATGAGATTTTTCAAAACAGATTGAGGAAATAAGAATCTAATCGTCAAATGGAAGTTGAGCAAAAGGGGGATTCATGCAGATATTTTAAAAGGATTAGCGAGTTTTCTTGTGTGCTCTGCGATTTATCTTGTTAACGACTTCCGGCCGCGTATGTCTCTGCGGCGCGGCCTGATGACGCGGCCACCGCCGCCCTACACTGATCTCCGTCCGACTCAGACCCGCACAGGTTAACCACTCGCATGTAAGTCGTAATTTTTCATCTTGACATGCATATTCAACGCACAACAATAAATCACTTAGAGCTATCCTCGCACAGTCAAGCGGAATGACCTATGGTTGATACTGTCGCCAACCGGGAAAAATATCGCGAACAAAGTGTAAGCGAACAAACAAAACCACCGAATATAACGTTAATAATTACCCACCCTTTCGAGTCGTTGATAAATAGCGTCATTATTATCACCAGCTTGTTGAAAAATGGTTCCCTCTCTTGATATTTATTCAAATAGCTAGCCCACGAATATTCTTTTTACGGAGCTCGTGATGTTTTTTCGCTTCTCTGTTCGTTTTGTGCATTGCATATCGGATTTTTTATTAAACTGAATTGGGTATGATACGAGTATAGGTATACCCCTACAAAAATTGACTGCTGGTCATGATTCTGCAACTAAAACACTGAAAGTCATTAAAATGTTTAGTCTATCTAGGCTTATATTATATAGGTAATTAAAATTATGTACCTCAGTTTTAATGACTTTAAAACAAAATCGAAACCTGTGAAACGATATCCAGATTCGCGTTAAATTTAAAATGCAATGTAATCAATAGCTTTCTGGAATAAATAAGCTGTGCTAACATTTAGCGCTAAGTTCTTAATATCCATATAAATAAGAAAATAACACCGCCCCTTGCTGGATACTTATTGCGCTCACATAAAAACCGTTAACTAAACCACATTATACTTGCCGTAAACGTTAGAACCCAATTTTAGCCTTGTCTCGTTCATTCACATGAAATAGGGTCATCTGGTTTGCTGAAACCTGTAATTGCCGTGTAAAAAACTTAGGGTGTTCATCAACTAGATGCCTTTGATGCCGAGGGGAATAGGGATGCTTTTCTCTAAATCACAAGGTCTCGAATTTAGATCATAATGAAATATTTTTTGATGTTTATCTTTATTATAAAATATACAATCAATGGGGTCATAAAATAAGTTCCGAACTTAATTTGGAACTTAAACATTTTCAAAAAATCTAATTTATATTGAAAGAACAAACACCATTCAGGAGACCCTAAAACTTATTATGCGCTTTGGAGAGAACCATATATTCGCACTTATAATATTGACACTTAGTTACTAAAGTGAACTTCTTAAATTATTCACGTTACAACAACTATAAAAAGTTGTTTTTTTTTTTTCGAGAAAAAGTTACCTCAAAATTATGTCTAGTACGTACAGCAATAAATTCCAATACCATAATTCAAATGCTCGGCGTCGACCTCAAAAAGTGACATATTGCGTATATTTTCAGACGACAGCATGCATTGATAATAACTCTAAATTGGTCCATGTGTCAAGCGTACTGCACAGAACGTGATGCCGTATCCGAACATTACTGTGGCGTTTTCCATCGACGCCGAGCTCGCTGCTCCCAAATTTCCTATTTACATAATTGTGTCATACGCGTCCGTTGCTACAGAAATAATTCCACTAATCATCGTTTTAGTAGCTAGTGTAAAACTGTTTGCTATTACAATTTTAATTGCGATATTAGGTTTAATATTCACCGGTTCGCCGTAGGGATAATGAACTGAACTTAATATAACAGATATTTCCCCACATTTACTGCTAATTCAATGCGAATTTAAATGTTACATCTGTTAGATTACATTTATAGAGTAACTTAAACCATGAGTACATCAACTAATTTTAGGTTTAAAATGCCGTCATTTAAATATTTGTGAGTTAAATTTATACCCACTCCGTCTAGTTAATTGAAGAATTAAAAAACAAGTGAATAACCTGAAGCGACTACTAAAATAAAAAAGTCAGTAATACTTAGTTAATTTATTACTTTTTCATTCCCCAAATGAGAAATAAAGATTTGAACAACTCAAAACTTTTTTAACCCTGCCCGGGCCAAATAAACACTGTTTTTCAATATGTCTGTTCCTTTTACGAGTATGTTGACAAACAAGCCAATTCCAATCCCATTTCCAGATTTATCTTGCATGATAAATGTTAGAGTGTGTGCGGTACCTTACGGCATAAGTCTACATCTTGTTTATTCACAGCGTTAGAGTGATTTGGGTAACGTAAACTTAATGAGCCGTGACAGTACCTGTGCGTAACGCGGGCAAGCGATTTGTTTGCAACAGCTAGCAACCTTTAGGACGAACCTCCCCTGACGCCCTTCACCGCCAACACTCCCGTCTTTTAGAAGCTCAAACATTAAGTACGCGATGGACGATTAAACAGCTTACTTGAGAATTACATAAATACGAAAGTCTTCGCTGCGACTGCCTAACCACGCCTCTTTGGATTATCACGAACACTCAAATAAGATTTTCCTCGGTCGGTTGAATTTAGGGATTAAGATATTTTTGCTGAGAGTTCGTTTACGTTAAAATGACAAAAATGAGAATGGAATGAGAAGAAGGCTTACAACGGTAAATAACTCCCAAGCAAACATGGCGAAGGACCAAATCCAGCTATTCCCGCTAAACACACGAAGACATAACTCAATCTTTGTGTTGTATTATTCTAATACATTACATAAATAAGTGTGTAACGTTTTTTATTACGAAGTATGCTGCAATTAAACAATTGTTAGAAACGCAGAAAAATAGTTATTAATTTATTTAACCTTATGCACGTAAAATATACAACAGGTGGACTTAATGTCATAAGGCATTATCTGCCAGTCAAACCGTTGGACTAAACTTATGTGTACCCCAAATATGAAACGATATTTTGATCAGAGTAGTTAAACCTATTTTAACCTAACGAAATCATTTGAAATCAACTCGAAAAAATCAAATACGAAGGAAATATTCAGTAACAATAAGAAAGTGAGTTTCGGACCTAATTGGGTGGCAAGAGAGTTGGGAAGTTAGCTTTAAACATCAAGGGTTAATCCAAGTTGTGCACGATGAGACGACGGATTGGTGGCTCGATAACTTTGCTACCTGAGGTGGTCTAAATCTCTTGAGCGTCGACAATGTCGGCTCTAATTACGTTAAAGAATCGACAAGAGCATTGCATTATTTTATCTATAAATTCGTTTCTTTTTCATTGGTCAATGATTATTTAATAAGTCGCTTACAATTAAAGCCGGCCGGAGATTTAGTTTACTCAATGTTTAATTTCATTGTCTTGTATTATTAATTTAATATAAACGAGGTAAACCTGTTGTGACAGAAAATTTATAAAGTAGATAATAAAAATATGAATGGATAAGATGAATAAAAAATGGTAAATTGTAATAGCATTGATGAAAAAAATCAAAGCATAGATAGGACAACATCAATGAGTGATTTATAATCTGTCCTGGGAGTCACGTCAGAAAAACATCACTTTTTTCGTGTTCAGGGAGTTTTTGCGTGTCCGGTCAAGCTTGTTTCCGCCCCGTAACGATGCTTTTGACTGAAATGTTTGCGAAATACACGCTCATTTCACTCGGTGTTCTTTAAAAGGAATGTCTTAGGTTATTGTGCAATTCTAAAACTTCACTTTGCCGGATCTTGCTATAGATGAGTAAAAAAATAACACAATTATATAAAAATAACATGTTAATATAATTTTATGAAAACTAATAGATTTACTACCCTTTTGGGTACTCGTGGAGATGTAACGTGGTACTATTAGTATTAAAATGAGTTGTGATTTGTGTTTTGGTTAAGGCAGCTTTAACCAATTAAAAACACAGACTGTCGCATAGTAGCAGAATCTAGAAAGAAAGTGTCACATTGTAATAACACGTACAAGGACTTGATGTTCTTACAATTTTATTATCTTGCACTGTCTATTCTTGCCAAGTCTGTGGCCGTTACTCTCGTCGCTCGGCGATGGCCTGACACAAACATTTAAACAAACTTGAACTGTTTTAATTGAAGCGCCCTCGTCACGGGTTGCTCGGGGACGCGCGTTAGTGGTTATATAGCACAACTACATACACAACACTATTCTCTAAGTAAACCCCTTCCTCCACGACTACCACCTTATTTTCCATTAACGAAATTAAATCCAAGTGTGTTCACAAATTCATAAACGGAGTTTATCCTCGAACTTCTTCCACGTGATGCTTTCCGCTCGGGCGTTATAAAACGAATCAAAATATTTAAAATTTAATTCGGAAACTGCAGCTCGTGAAACCCATTTCTTAATTTCCCTTATGTATTTTATGCTCGGTAAAACATTCGCACAGATATGTCGGAACAAAAACAATTAACACTGAGCTCCCAAATCATTTAATTGAATTCTTTTAGAGATTTCGCAAATTTCATGTCACTAATTGGCATTAATTTAATGAAAAAAGGAAAAATCCTACCATCCCATTGCTAGGGGTCGGCTTTAGCATTCAACTTTTCAAGTTGTGACTAATTAATGGAAAAGCGTCAAAGCACGACAAGCGTCATTGTGGACGCAAATTAATTAGATTAAGTTGATCTGCAGTGATTTTCTATAGAAACTTAATATTACTAGGACTTTAAATGGGTCAGTCTATGACTATTAATTTGGTATGCTTGTAAACTCTTTATTTCATAAAAAGACATGATACAATACAGTTCCTGCAATAAAAAAATATGTACAATTGGTATTAGCTATATAGTCAATGTTTGTGTAAATACTACAATTTCCAAATGTTTCCTGCTCTTACATTTCTAAGCAAAATAGCTACAGTTAATTACGTTACATTTGTTTATAACGAAACGTAATGCATGTAGGCGGATTTGCTTCTTTATTTATGATACAAGAAAGAATTTATTCATTTTTAATAATAATCCAGTTACCACGCTTTTTCGGCATCCCTCATATGAATACTACCGCTAACGCTAATACTAATTTCGTTTGCAGACAAAATTATTATAGCACTGTTAACTGCCTTTGTTCCAAGTATACAATAGGCAAGCGCACCCTTACCACAACATAGGCCAGCAATTCAAGTGCTGTAAGCGACTGATAACGAGGCAGCTTAGTGCAAACCATTGGCTGATTATACGCGGTTTTCTACTAAGCGCGGGATATCCCCCAGAGCGGCTGAACTCGATCAATAAGTAACGACGCATTTGGTTTCTATTGTCTTCTTAAGTCTAGATTTAATATCACACTTTTGACGTTTTGCTAAATTTGTTATTACGATGTCAATTTCTTTCTTCTATATTTTAATCCAAACAGGTAATTTTTTAACGATCAAATTATTATAAAATCCGTTTAGACAGGATTATGCTGTGTTGTTTCTGACACTTTTCACTTTCGCATAGTGAAAACACTGGTCAAGCTGATTTGTATACGCGGGCACAATGGTTATTACATACATAAATCACATATTTTTCCCGGAACCAGACAGACTACATTTTTCCACTTACCAGGATCCCTGTATACTTCTTTCCCTTCATCCACATTCATAACTCTCTGTATGCAAGCTCATCGGAGGCTAGTGCTGGATTTATACCCACAGTAAGTCATTATATCTGAACCCTGAGCTCCTCTCTAGGGAATACGGAACTAGGACAAACGCAAAGAGAATGATGAATGAGAGAACCCTTAACTTTGAACTGCCTCCAACTGAAGTTAAAGCCAATAACGTTACAACGATTTACAAACACATCATCATAAAATCGTATGTACTATTACTTACTCAAACTATGGGCTACTGATTTATCTTAATAACAATAAATATATACCATGAAATCGTATAGTACAACTTAAGCAAGTACAAGTATACTATCAGTTACACAATGGATATTGCAGTAGTTATGACTTTAGGAATGGCAACAATTCGGAGGTGAATTCCGTAATGTGGAGGTGGTCAAACAAGTATACGCATAATGTATCTTACAGTATAACTTTAATAGGGTATATTCCATTGGGCTATAACATGGTTCTCAGGTACTGCTAACAATGTTGTACCTATTTAAAAATGGTCCATAAATAGAAAAGCTTCTTTTATGGAAGGAATAATTTCAGAGCCAAAAAAGAAATTTTAAATTATTTAATAAACCTGATATTATCTTAAATATTAATTAAGGTAATCAAAATCTTACATATTCGTAATTTATCTTAACCAAAAAGAAGTGTGAAAAACAGATATACATTTCAATGAAGCTACCGACATAAATTAGTATGATCTGCTTGTATAGTTTCGGTACGGTCTTAGATTGGTGGTAACGGAAATACTCGTAAAGTAATTGGAGAACGGCTCCCAAACACTTCATACGTAAAAACATCAAACAAACCCAAAAATTGTTGGTAGATAGATAGATATATATAGCATTGGTGCTCCTATTAATATTTCAAAGTTTCTTTATCCTTGTTATATTAGTAAGTGATTCAAATACATCATAGGATATGAAAGGAAGGCTAAACCTTATAATAAATATATTTAATTTTATTCCTAACTGTAACCATTCGACGACCATGCATGAAAATATTGATAATTATGCACAAAGCAAAAGATGTACACATAAAAAGAAATATTACAGAAACCACGGAATTGCAAAATAATAAAAAAATATTTTTGGATAATTTAAAGAAAAACAAACGAAGCTAAAGAAAATTTTAAAAAATATAAATTTTTCAAAAGCATAATCGTGCTTTTTAAAACCCCATTTCTTACTGATAAATAATTTTGCATTTTCTCGTGTAACTTTACAACAAAATACAAACATTTTTCATTCTGGAAATATAACGCTATCATTAGAGTACATAGTAACATACTATGTTTCCGTCCTCTGAAATAAATAAATAATGCCTATTAGGCGTTTGATGCAAGGATCACATTGAAAAAATATTCTTACTAATATTATGTCCGATAGTATGTTTACTTTCTACGCCTTCACACTCAATCTGCTACTCCGATTTTCATGAAAATGGCATATTGTAATTTAATATAATGTATGTAATATTGACATGGATTTAATTCTTTCCCTGGGGCGACATTTTGCGAAAGAGACATTTCATTAGGTAAATCTGTTTTTTCGCCATATAATATACACCTATGCATTCAATGTAATATTTTTTCGGGACGTGAAATATATTTGATGCAAATTTTAAACTGAAATTAATCATCTTTGATTTTACATCAATTTCCAATGTTTAAAATTGGAAATTTCAGAATTTAAAACTTTAACAAAATATAAAATTCATTTTCGATACGTTTATTAATTCGCAGAATTCCTTTATAATTTTAATTCTTCTAATTGACCGACTACTATTTTTCCACTCAAATAATTGAATGTTTTGTATCAACCTGTTTAAAATTTAGTTAAATTAAAAATACGTACATAACGCTTTCAAAGTGGAAAAGACAGAGACTAAAATTGTAAAATTATATAGTAGTCAAAAACTTGCCTCAGGTTTTTTTTTCTTTTTTCAGCAAAATCATTCAAATATACTGACTGCTTGAAAATCTGTCACAAATATTAAGTATTGTTAATATTGAAAATTAAGATTTTTGACTTGAAGAGATTTGTACATGCATACCATCACGCCAGTTTCCCACAAGGGACGTACTATGGATTTCCACTTCTTACGATCTTTATAAACCTCTCTTGCTTCTTCCACACTGATCAATCTTTCATACAGTCTCAACCATTACGTATACAAGCAGTGTAATGGAAGTCTCACGAACTTCAAACCACTTCGTACTCATAATGAATAAAAAAAATTGAACGGAGCACGTCTTTCAATTATTATAGACTGACGAAATAAGGTCTATAAGTGGTAGGTATATTAAGGTCTTATGTTATATATGATTTAATATACAGCTCTATCAATCATAAAGGAGTTCCGCGTTATGCCGCTGCGACCAACCCGCTCGTTCATCACACTTCGAGCTCTTTAAGTGCTTATGCTATTACAGAAAGAACTCTTGCTATATAAAATAATATTGATTTAGATATAACAAAAATATAAATCTTGAATATAATGCAAATCAGAACAGACACATTGCGTTAATTGGTTTCGTTGAAACAGAATGATTAATCCCGAATTCAACGGGTTATTGCGAGTGGAATATTCCGGCCTAGCATCACATTGGTTCAACATAACAGATTAAGTTTTTAGTTTTTATAATAAACGAAGTACTCAACAGATGTCTGATCTTTAACCAGGCTTTGATCTTCTTTTGCTTTAGCTTTGATATAGATATATTATAAACAGGGGCGAACTTTACAAGATGTGCAGGAAGAAATATCGGGAAAGTTCTCTGTGTTTCGGAATATTTAAAGTATGTTACGCTGTCCCTAACTGACCTATCATTAATAAATTGAGTACTAGAAAATCTGACTTGGCAGGACAAATAGTAACTTCCTTCCCTTTGTTTGGCCACTTTGAACTAAACGCAAGAGCCGTAATAAACGAGCGCTGATCGAGTTTCCAAGTTTGAGCGGACAAGAAGTCGATGAGGTCGTCATAAAAGTTAGCAAAGAAGAAAAGTTGGCAATCGCATAGCGATATCAGGAGCCGCACTCTTTCACGTACACTTTGTTCGCCTACCTTTGTCTTTCACGCTAGAAAACTAAATTCCTGTCAAGAAAATATATGTTTCTAGGCATCAGCCGAAGCATATGAAAGAGTTATCTACAAATTTTCATGTTTGGCTTCATGTAAACTCAATTTCATGTAACAAACGCAACCGGCACGTTAACACTAAATATACCCTAATTAAGAGTAAATGAAAAAACTATTAACCTTAAACACAAACTCTAACGTACGAGCGAGGATTATTAAAATTAATGGCTTTATTAAAGCAGCTGGCGCATCAAAATATGTAAACTACGCCGCACTATCCATATGAATGGGCGTGAGCTGCGGTAAGGTATATGACGTGAGTGAACCCTTATTCTCAGTCGACAGCGGTCGACGGCGGCGCGATGAGGGAGAGCATATTAGGACCTCACGTTCATCCAACCCGGGCCGGATACACGTCTTTATCAAAGACGTTATTAAACTCACCAGCTGTAGAATACGCAGGACGCTGAATCGATTTGACGAAAATTACTCAACGAATCGCTTGTCAGCGTCAATAAAAATTCAGCATATTCTGTCGACAATTTCAGTTTCAAATATCTAATCGACCTATTTGTGAGATAGAATGGGAATGCATCGCTACAATACATCATCTGCAGCTGACTCAACTAGAGACATGCGTTCATAACATTCCATCTCAAACTGGAATGAATTCGTGATTCGCTTTGGTGATTTGTTGTAAAACCACTGGCCTTATTATCTTCTAAAATACACGTGAATTTTTGGTTGTGATTAAAAGCGAAGTTCGTTAAATTGCAATTTAGACTAAGCCCAGTGATCGCCACATAAGCCGGCAGACAGAGGTCGAGGGTCTGTGGGTGGAATCGTTGCGCTGTTGGCGGCGGCCGAGTGCACTCCGAATATCCAGTTTCCTAAAACTTAACAATTTAGACTACGATACTCAACTCCACAAAGCCCGAGAGAATTAAATTCTTAGAGGTGAGCATACAAACAGTAGATTATAATAGTCAGATATACATATATAAACATGTTTAGTAATGAATTCGAATCGAACTACTTGAATAATTGAACTCTTTAGATCATCGTATCGGAGATATATCATAAAGAAGCTGAGCTTTATAACACAAGCATGCTTTTGTGTCAACTTGCCTACTTGTATGAAAAATGCTAACAAAACAGTGCCGCTAAAGATTGAAAGACAATGATAAAAGAATAGTTAATATCGAAGAGGTGACATGTAATGGAGAAACGCATTAAGCTTTTCTGGATGTTGGCAGCGTCGAGGCTCGCGGAATAAAATGCATTAATAATTGCTGAAGCAAGAGCGACCCTCACGATAACGACCTAAAGCGGTTAATGCTAGTTTTATCCATACACCTTTTATGTATACCAGATTCCCATGAGCATTTTTCATAAAATGTTGTTAGTATTAAACCTTGAAAACGTGACTTTTTTCATTCATATTCTGCTATTTGAGCGCAAGTATAAATACTGTATTCAAACGAAAGAAGCCATGGTAGCGTATATAAAGGTTGATGTTTTTTTTATAAATCGACTTCAATAGTAATAATAGGGGCCGTGTGGTTTCCGGCACCAATAAAAAAAAGAATAGGACCACTCCATCTCTTTCCCATGGATGTCGTAAAAGGCAACTAAGGGTTAGGCTTATACATTTGGGATTCTTCTTTAAGGCGATGGGCTTGCAACCTGTCACTATTTGAATCCCAATTTCATCATAAAGGCAAACAGCTGAACGTGGCTTATCATTCTTTTCAAGACTGTTGGCTCTGTCTACCCCGCAAGGGATATAGACGTGATTATATGTATGTATGTATGTAGAAATAAGAGAGCACGTTTTAAATAGATTTAAAACATTAACCATCTGTTGTTCGGAAAAACTATGCAATGTTTTTTCTCCAACTAACAAAAAATATTTCATAAACATCACAATTCGGTTGATGCTTACTGCCGACTTATTGTACATGCTTCTGTTTGCTGTTTATATTTATCCACCCCATATTCGTCAACTCTTCTTGCCCACTATTCGACTTACTCTCATCATACCATGGTACCAAGTAACATTTTATATAATACACATAACTTTATCATATCATTTCGATTTCAATCAATAAAATTAGAATAGTAATTGCTTATTTACATGCATAAATTGAAAACGTAAATGATAATATAATTGCAATCAAGGCCGATATCAGAGAGTAATATTATACATAGTAATAGCCGGAAATTTGTTTGTTCAATAACCGTGTAGCTGACACTTTGAGCTGACACGAACTACGAGTAGTTATCAATCCACAGTTCTATAAACTAATAACTATACATCTTTGGCCAATCCCGTTTAAAATTAGGTTATTTTTTTAAATTAGGGAATTTGATAACCCCGTATTAATCTAGACAATTGTCCCAAAAAGGGAATTCATCAGGTGTATCAAATGGTGTGGTTTATTCCCGTGGCGATATTTCTTTCTTTGATCACTTTAGGATCTGGTCAAATTACAGAAAATAATTATGTGAGTAAATTACTTAATCTTGTAAAAATAATTTTTCTTTCTGCTACAGAATGAGGGTTATTTAATTTTTCTTATGTAGACATATAAATGGTAAGGTAAGGTAGTCACAATGCCACAAGCTTTAACCATATATTTCTAATTGTGATCATCCAGAAGGCCGAAGGTAATGCTTATGTAAAATTAAGCAAATAAATTGATTGAACACGTACAAATATTGATTTTTAGGGTCCATATACTATGGATTGGATGACATATGAGATCTGCAAAGGCCCTAAACAAAACAATTGTGGCGTGTTTGAAATATATGACAAACAAAATATTTCTAACATAATTTTCAAGATTGATTTTTTGAAGGATTGCCCGGTAAATATGGTAAAAATATTTTTTTTAATAAGTAATGTTTTAAGTTAAAAAAAATAATGAAAATTTTTACATCATATTTGCAGATACTTAAGTTTTATTTCTCAATGATACAGAAAAATTTTATCAAAATTTCGTTGTAATTTTTGCACGAACACCGGAACAAAATAACGCAAATAAAATATTTTTAGCCATTTTATTTTAACATGTTGTACTTTTGCTTAGGTAAGAATAACAATCGGCTCGAAACAAAATGGGAATGTCACAAAGAAATTATGGAACTACTCTCTTGACCACCCTTGTCAACACTTTGTGATGGGACCCATTCTAATTGAATCGTTTAACCTCACCAGCCACTGCAAGATTAATAAGGTAAGACATGAAAAAGATTTATTACTTCTTATTATGATAAAAGCTGATCAGGTAAATGTGGACGTGGATGTCAAGTCGCTGGTCGCTCTATGTGATTGCTGACTGTAAACTTAGATGTTGGTCATCTCTAAGAAAGGTGGCCAAGAGTCATCGCTAAAGAAAACGTAGCCAGTATACTGACGGAATGACTTACACATCAACGCACAAGCCTAACCAATCGGTCTTGATTGAAAAATTTGGTAGTGGTTTTTGTGGTGGCTGAGTACATCATCTAGGTACTTTGTTTTAATTTATTTATTTTAGTAAATTATATCATCACAATTTTGCAATTTTTTTAAAGATTATCTACTTGCCGCTTTATAATTTTGTTAACAGGGTAATTATGAAGTACACCTCAATATGGCGGAGAAAACGGCCAAGTTCCTGGGAAATAAGTTCTTCTACGGCACTTACGACTTCAAAGCATCTGCTTACAACAAACTCACAAATTTCTTTTGTGTTCATTCTGTTTTAGAAGTTATGAAATCACCCCAATAAAATTTTAATTCTTAAAGTCTAACATAATGTCAGTAATATTACCTACTTAAATAAGTCGCTAACTTCAAGGCCGAGCCCACGTGTTTATATTGTCACTTTATACCTTTACCCATACATACATAATAAATAAAGGAAAAGGTGCTTGATGTATCTGTTCAACTTCTGGTAAATTATATGATCACAATTTTGGAAAACAAACAAAATTCAATGGAAAATAAGTAATTTGCCAACATTTTACTAAGTACGAGTAATGGATGCAATAACTCTTGCTGTTCAAATGTTGAAACGCTTGTTACCTAACCATGAAACAATTAAAATGTCCCAAAAAGCCGTAAACGTTATTTAGTGCTGTTTTAAAATTTTGTTAACAGGGTAATTATGAAGTACACCTCAATATGGCGGAGAAAGCAGCGAAGTTCCTGGGAAATAAGTTCTTCTACGGCACTTACGACTTCAAAGTATCTGCTTACAACAAATTCACAAACTTCTTTTGTGTTCATTCTGTCATAGAAGTAACGAAATCACCCCAATAAAATTAATATTCTAGAAATTCGACTTCAATAATGTTTGAAATATAATATCTTATATCACTTCTAATTTTAAGCGCAAGTTAACACGAATTTGGCATGTCTGTGAAATTTTATTTACCAAGGCTAGTAAGATAGTAGTATTTTTCCTCGGACAGTGTGCAGATCCCACCAAGACGGTTCAAAAGTGTACGCAGTCATGAGCAGAAGCTAGTGATAAATAAAAACAGTTGTATAACAATTTATTTGTCCAAGAAAGCGTAGCGGCGAGTTGTGGTGTCATTGTTTAGTCGTGATTTATTTCGTGCTTTCCGAAATTAGCGACCGGCCGTAAGCTCAGGTGCCACCGCGCGCCATTACGTGCCAGATTTACTCAGCGAGGCCGCTGCTAGGGCCTCCACGCCTAAATGTAAATTAATAAATCCTGGAGAAACCCCAATGCATATCAAACAATCCCGATATTTCAATATGGTGCGCACGAAAGGATTTATTACTATAACTTATACGTAAATACCTACACATAATCACGCCTTTTTCTTGAAGGGGTAGGCAGAAAATACATCTTTCCATTTCCAACGATTTCTGCATAGTTTTCATATAAAGTATGTAATACATCTGTTTTTTTATTTGCACTTAGACAGCTGTTAGTATTAAAACATTCAACTGTAATAGTTCGGTAATCCACACAAGTCATATCCACGCCGAATAGATTCACATTTAACTCTATGGTACAGCAGATGATATGATAATGAAACCTAACATTGTTAGCAATTCAGTTTAAACTCTATGTCGACAACCCTGTATGGAACAGACCTATGGCGACGGCCAACCCTTTCCGAGACGAGTAATCTGTTTTGTAATTACAAGAGCTCATTAAAAATGTATTAAGTAAGCTCTCTGACATAAGGTTTGCTACACTTTATCCCGTTTTTCATCTAAGGATTAGTAGTTGACAGCTTACGCTACGATTTTCAGAAGGTCAAAGTAAAATCTTGGTAATTTCGAATTAAATATTAATACATAAATATCAAGTCCGTAGATCTAAATAAAATCAGGAAAGCAGAGCAATTTTGAAGAAAATTGACATCCTAATAACTACTTAAAACGAAACAAACTGTATAAAATCGAATCAGATAAATTTAAGCTTATAAAATTTCATTGTCAAGTAGATCCGATATCTTTTAGTACGGATTTGTCAAACTATAGTTTTCAAGTTTTTTCCAATAGTACTTCAGTATTCAACATAAAAACTTTGTTATGTCTGTCCGTCGTATATTTTACAACTCTTGCTCTGTTTTTCGGTGCAAATTAAAAAGTTGATAGTTGGTTATATGCGAGAGTTTATAAAACAATACAGGATGGTGGTCGTATTTGCGCTGGAGCGTCGTTCCGTTAAAATTTGAGCTCGTTTTAATGTAAATCCCTTTTTCTTTTTTGCGGTAATGGTGACAGGCTCGCAGCACTCCCGGGCGACCATTTATAACGAGTTTTAATCGCGACACGGAAATTAGTTATATTACGCGTCTATCCGCCCTGACGACTGCATTATATGGTTATTAACTCTGACGACACTCGTGAATACCGCCCCGAGAGTTGGATGGGAAAATGAAGCATACCTACGGTAATCATTTTCAGTTTTTGTTCTGACATTTGACTCAATTCGCACATTATAAAGAATTTTTAAGGGGAATAATTTTGTTTGCGTTCTGTTTTTATTCGCTTTTATTTTATAAAATTGATAATTTTAAAGTGCCGTGTGGTTCCCGGCACTATTACAAAAAAGAATAGGACCACTCCATCTCTTTCCCATGGATGTCGTAAAAGGCGACTAAGGGATAGGCTTATAAACTTAGGATTCCTCTTTTAGGCGATGGGCTAGCAACCTGTCACTATTTGAATCTCGGTTCTATCATTAAGCCAAATAGCTGAACGTGGCCATTCAGTCTTTTCAAGACTGTTGGCTCTGTCTACCCCGCAAGGGATATAGACGTGATCATATGTATGTATGTATGTATGATAATTTTAAGTACTTCCACTGAAGCTACAAAGCAAATCGAATGCATAGAACATATTTTATATAAATTCTCTTGGTGTTTATCGTAAGTAATCTATATATATAAAACTCTTCCGTTACTGAGTGACTGACTGACAGACAACGCACAGTCGAAACTACTGGTCGTAGACAGCTGAAATTTGGAATGTAGGTTCCTTGGGATATGTAGGGGAGCACTAAGAAAGGATTTTTGGAAATTCAACCCCCAAGGGGGGGAAAAGGGGTAAAAACGTTTCTATGAAAAATCTTATTCCTTGGGTTTATAAACTTGAAACTTGGCATGAACACGTACATAGGCAAGTAAATATGTTTGACATTATAAGTTTTTTCAAACTACCCTCCAATCGTGATTTAGGGGGTGCGATTGGGTGACTGATTTATTAACGTACAGCCGAAACCGCTCGGTATATGAGTCTGAGATTTTGAACAGAGGTTCCTTTAGTAACATAAGTGAGCACTAAGAAGGGATTTTTGAAATGTCAACCCCCAAGGGGGGGAAACGGGATAAACTGAGCCGGGGCTGCGGGAAAGTTCTAACGAGATACCGTGGCCCCGGAACGCAAAGGGCAACTGAAGGAACGAGGTGGGTTTTAGTCAGTAAAAGTCTGATACTCCCTTCCGTTCCACCCAGAGCGGAAGAGGTCATTTGATGATTTCCCATCCTTAAAAAAAAGACTTTGTATGACAACTTTCAGTCGTCTCTTTAACATACATAATAACATACATAATTATGTACATACATGCATAACATTAATAACATCACGCCTTTAAATCCCTATTTTGTGTTAACACTACCCATACAAACAGCTAAAAGGAAACAAGTGAAGAGACGAAATTTGTCCGCATCCATTTTCATCTAAATTCTTAACGTTAATGAGATTTACTTTTTATTATCAGGTCAACCTAATAGCCTCACATGTACGTATAACTTCGTAAGAATTTTCTTTCAACTCCTAACCGTTGAGGAGTTGTACCTTCCATCATTAGCTCATTCACATGGGATGATGACTATCAGACGCAAATACTTAAACAGAAGGAAATCCTGTAAGGCCTCTTCGTCCTATAACTCCTGTTTTTTTTTTCTTTTGAGACGATGATTTTGTCTCGCTTTACTTTTTCTATATAGATTTGTATGTATACTAATATTATAAAGAGGAACAATCTATTTTTTTATATGTTTGTTTACACATGTAATCGATAAACTCCGAAACTACTGAATCGGTTTCAAACATTCACCATTAGAAAGCTACATCATCCCTGAGTAACACAGGCTATATTTAATTCCAGTTGTAACAAGATTTCAGCCTGTGGAAGAAAAAGCCCTGTCGAGATCATTAAAAAACGCTATATATAACCGAATTACACGTGGGCGAAGCCTCGGGCGGAAAGCTAGTCGTTAAATAAAATATAATTAAACATTTTAAAAACCCTTGACACTCATTTTAGTTCCCATAAAAAAAGTAAAAAATAATAAAAGAAATTCTATGATATTCACAGAAAGAGAATACTTAGAATACATAGAAAGTTAATTATAAACTTAGTTGTCAATACAATTATTCTGTTAAACAGTTTACGTGGAAATTATAACCAAATGTACACGTAGTCGTACATAGACAACCCCTCAATATTCAATGTAAAATACTTACCAACTTGTTTTTTCACGCGTCTTATAACGCTTCCTATTTTCACAAATTAAACTCAGATATGAGCACGTTCTTGATCTCCTCACCGAAGTTTAAGACTTTGATACCTCGATTTGTGTTGAGTCAGAAAGTTAATTATTTTCTCCGGACAATGAGTTGCCGAAGTCGCCTCATTATGTTCAAGTGAATCGACATTTTTTTCCACAATGCAGGTTTTAAAACAGCTCTCGAAGGAACCGTTTATTTAGCAGAACAAATTATAAAATAGGTAAATTTTATTTTGCATTTTCCAAAGTGACTGTAAGATCAACTAAGTTTTATTTTTCCAAAATCTACTTTTTGGTCGTCATAATATTTCTGGCGGTAATCTTCTCAGACACAAGTTTATATTTTCATTGTAACTTAAAAGTTACATATTGTCCTCTAGATAGAAAAGAACTATATGTATTATAATATTTGTGCGTAACACGTTAATAAAAAAAAAATACAGGACTGATTTGATGATATAGACATATAAATAAATAAGTTTTTATCAATTCTGTTAGTGAAGTGAAAAATGTCTTATTACATAAAGGTTAAAACTTGTAACAAACATATCATACTATCAATTACTTTGAATCCCGCATCAAGAATTTTCCACGTAAAAAACTTGACAATACGGCGGTATAAGAAAGAGTATACTTGTTTATTCACATCACCAGTAGTGGGAAAAAAGCGAAATAAGAACCAACGTGAAATACTAAGTAAACGCGTGTATAGCTGCATTACGCCAAGTAAGAGTGTTATGCATGTTTGGAATAAATCAGAATCGTACATGTTGTGAATAAAAATACGGGAGCGACCGCTGAAAATCTCAAAATAATAAGATTACAAAATGGGCACAATTTATATTAAGGTAAGGCAATAAAAAACATGACGAATATCGAGACTACTTGTTATTCATTGCTAACCAAGGATTTTTTTATGAAGAAACAACACAGCACTTTACTCTCGAAGGAACCGTTTATTTAGCAGAACAAATTATAAAATAGGTAAATTTTATTTTGCATTTTCCAAAGTGACTGTAAGATCAACTAAGTTTTATTTTTCCAAAATCTACTTTTTGGTCGTCATAATATTTCTGGCGGTAATCTTCTCAGACACAAGTTTATATTTTCGTTGTAACTTAAAAGTTACATATTGTCCTCTAGATAGAAAAGAGCTATATGTATTATAATATTTGTGCGTAACACGTTATTAAAAAAAAATACAGGACTGATTTGATGATATAGACATATAAATAAATAAGTTTTTATAAATTCTGTTAGTGAAGTGAAAAATGTCTTATTACATAAAGGTTAAAACTTGTAACAAACATATCATACTATCAATTACTTTGAATCCCGCATCAAGAATTTTCCACGTAAAAAACTTGACAATACGGCGGTATAAGAGTATACTTGTTTATTCACATCACCAGTAGTGGGAAAAAAGCGAAATAAGAACCAACGTGAAATACTAAGTAAACGCGTGTATAGCTGCATTACGCCAAGTAATAGTGTTATGCATGTTTGGAATAAATCAGAATCGTACATGTTGTGAATAAAAATACGGGAGCGACCGCTGAAAAGCTCAAAATAATAAGATTACAAAATGGGCACAATTTATATTAAGGTAAGGCAATAAAAAACATGACGAATATCGAGACAATTTGTTATTCATTGCTAACCAAGGATTTTTTTATGAAGAACCAACACAGCACTTTTAATTTTCGCCATCACACCGTATTATGTTGATACTAAAAACCAAGTCGTGGCTTCTACGTCAAATACATATAATAGCGGGAGAGAGGCGTGATTTTATGTATGTACTAGCTGTGCCTGCGACTTCGCCCGCGTGGAATAGTTATTTTGGGCATCATAGAAGCCCTCAAGGATGCTCCTTCCCCGATTTTTTTCACATTTTCCATTATTTCTTCGCTCCTAATAGTTGCAGCTAGACGTTACCTATATAGCCTAAAGCATTAAAATAATTTTTCAAATCGAACCAGTAGTTCTTGAGATTAGCACATTCAAACAAACTCTTCAGTTTTATACCTAATATTGAAAAGGTAAATCTAAGTGCCTATTTAAACTAAAAAAAATATTCTAATAGAATTATAACCAGAAATATGTAGCAACAACTTACAAAAGAAAAATAAATGAAAATAAAGTTGAAACGCCTGTGCAATACTATCTTGCCGTCGTCCGGTCTTCGTCGTCGGGTAGATTGGTCAGGGCTTTTGGCCCTCTTCAATGGCATCATCGCTGCCTACGACTGTAGGCAGGTCGATGGGGCGGCCGTGAGGGCCTGGGTCTTCACGTCTTCATACACTGGGAGTTCCCATCGGCGGCGGCGTCGCTAGCCGCGTCAAACGCGGCAACCGTTACGCAAAAATAATCCTTATAGCATGATTCAGTATTTACGCGCGATGGCTTGTTAGGGGTATTTTAGTTCATGTATAAGTTTGGTGTTTCTATACCGATTTCGATGATTCTTTTTTTATTGAATAGGTACTTATATACATTTTTAAGAATGACGAATGAGTGTGAGTGTTATTGGTATTATAAACATCAGAGTAAAGAAATATAATCAGAAATCTCCGAACTGCTAAGCTGTTAGGAATTACACGTGTTATTGTGAGACAACCATAAAAGATAGACTTATGCTGTCTTGGGATATTTTTTTAATAATTTTATGTAGAATATTTCCGTTATATATGATTTCGCTGTATCTTTAACCATTAAGGCTGCACACGCGACGGAAGCTTAAAAAATCAAGTAACTTCTCCCGTTTTCCCAACATTTCCTTTCAATGCTCTGCTCCTAGTGATTTTAGCGTAATGAAAAGTATACTATAACCTGCTCAGGAGTATGAAGAATAACTGTACCAAGTTTCGTTAAAATCCGTCAAGTAGTTTTTGTTTCTATAAAGAACATACAGCCAGACAGACAGACAGACAAAAATTTTACTGATTGCATTTTTGGCATCAGTATCGATCACTAATCAACCCCTGATAGTTATTTTGAAAATATATTCCATGTACAGAATTGACCTCTCTACAGATTTATTATAAGTATAGATATAGATAGATAGATAGATAGATAGATGTATGTATGTACATATAATAGTGCTTCAAGTTCGAAGTTCATAAAATGAAGTAAGTAATGTAAAACTACTTATTTTTACTACTTCTTAATATTATTTCTTCAACTTATCAACTTGGGGGAAAATATTTTTTTTCAAACTGTTATATGATTTATACTCGTATGTTTGTTATGCGATAATTTTCGAGCCGTTAGACTGATTTGATGAAATTTAAAATGTATGTAGGCCCTGTAGTTTTTTAGCTATTCACAATTTTGTGAAAATTTCAAATGTTCGCGAACTCTTAGTGGCGTACGACTGGTAGGTAAGTAACTTCTATTGATAACTTACTTCAGTGTTATCCTCCTTCCGTTAGCGCCACTACTACCTATCCCTCTTAGAGAAAATGCAATATTAAGTGAGTGATAATAAAATCGTACACACCATACCACTAGTTAAAATGCTATTGTTTTGTTCTTGCAATTACCAACCGTGTTCGAAAAACATATATTATGAAGCTCGCATAGTGGACGCTACCGGTACTAACCGACGTATCAAAGTCCATGCTCAACGTATTTTACTTCGATAGTTCACAAAGAGATTGAACGATAGAATGAATTTCATGTGAATATGTAACCGATAACCGATTGGTCGGCAATCAGGTCATTTAAATGCGTGACCCGTCATTAGGCTCGCAGGCCGGGTAGGGTTTCAGCGCTCGAGTGCGCCCGATGGGTTCACATAATCGACTTGTTAACGTTTCGTCGGTGCGTAGGTACCTCCTTGTTGCCGCCATTTATTTTTATACCACTTGGCTCCAATTCGGGTCTCCGGTCCCCGTGTAACGCGATGCAGGCTTTCTAGGCATAGGTTTTGAGCCGGTATACCAATATACAATATTAAAAAATAATCTTATCTCCTTAATGCTACAGGCATATTTTAGAATTCATAAGCCATTTAGAGATTCAATAATACTTATTTGATAATTACGTTAATTGTTCTAAATCTTGGAAATATTTGATGAATCAATTTTTAAAAGACACGCTTTTGGCGAACTCATTTAGAAAATTAGTTTTATTACTTGTTATGTTTGTAAGTAAATGTATCCCTTACTAATATTTAAAATGCGAAATTCTGTTTATCTATATGTCTGTTCCACTTTCAAGGGTAAACCGCTGAATCGATTTAAATGAAATTTGAATGCATATGTAATGTATATAGCTAAAAACTAGCGTTCTAACATACATGACACATTTTTTTTAAATCAACCCTGAAAATACTAAAGTCTATTGTAGTAGGCCTGGATAATTGTAATTTCCACAGGGTATGCGAAAAACCTACCCGCGGGCGAAACCGCTGGTAACAGCTAGTTTACTATATTGGTGTACTAAGAAATGAGATTTATAGCAACTTACCTTCAGCTACAGATGCGACATGTTGTTATACTGAACTTACCTGAAACAATTACAATCTCACATGAAACGCAAAACTTATTTAGTACATTTTCTACTAAAGCAACCAACATTGAAATCACAAATCATAATAGTCACGAAACAACAAAATCAATTCAAAGCAAAGCCTCCGAAATTGAAGCAAATCTTAATTTTAATCCGTATTTCAACAATTACACAATAAGGTTGTCTGGAACACCTAACAAGATTATGATTATGGTAATAAATTTCACTCGTATAATAACCTCTGCAAGTGAAGCTTACCGGCAGAGAGTAGGTTAATTACTGCTTTCTTGAACGATGAATAAACATCAGAAGAGTGCCGCATTTTCAGAAAACATCTTTCATTAATTAGTCCATTGGAATTCTCATTTTTAAAGGAGAGAAAAACAAAACGGACTGCGCTGCACTCAGTGTCACTGATAAATAGCTGGCGGCAGAGGACTCTTACAACGAGGTCATACCATTTCATTAAAATCTGAATGTCCAATGGTAATAAAGACGGGACACTTGCGTAAGTTAGCCATTGAATTTCTCTTGTCTCGTGAATATCCTTGGATTCTATTGACGTGAACCCGCTTTTATGTGTAATCTTTGGAGCGTAATAATTGAATTCAGTCGATCAAAATTGGCCATTTGCTAAAAGCCGAAATTAAAAAATATCCGCGGAATAGAATTATGATAATGATTTATCACGAAATGCCGCGAAGCGAAGTTGAGGACAGATTATTATTACGTAACCATAGCTACAGTATGAATAATTAGGTTAACTTACTCCAAATTTTTGCTACTCCAGGCCCTACTTAATATATAGACATAGGCTTTTCTACGTCTTTTAGTACTATATTCCGGCTTCACTCTAAGTGCCCACGAGGCAGAAAAAACATTGTCTATTTAGGTAAGTGCAAAATCTTGTTTGTGTCAAATTTCAGAAAATAATTATTAGATATATTCTACTCGTGTTTGCCGTTGGACGATGAGATTTGATTGATAGGTACTAGCGAGGTCGAGGTTGTATCCATTCTTCATCACTACATAGTATAAAACAAAGTCGCTATTTTAGTCTGTTTGTCTGTATGCTTATATCTATAAAATTACGCAACGGATTTTGATGCGGTTTTTTGTAACAGGTAGAATGATTCAAGAGGAAGGTTTTTATGTATAATAAAATTTATAATTTTGCACCCGTGCGAAGCCGGGGCGGGGCGCTAGTTTATTATAACTTCTTCCAGTACTTCTTTATGAGGTCCCTATACACATGTAACATTTGTTTATAGAGGATATATTTGAAGAAATGAAGGCATCACGTCTTGTTCCTTTACGGGGTAGATAAAGACCATAGATCCACGAATCGAAGGGCACGTGAAGATCGATGACTAAGTGCTGGAATAGTGATAGGTTGCTAACCCATCGCTAGTTGTCTGACTTTCACAAGCTGCATCGAAAGAGCTGGCACACTTTTTAGTTCGATATAATACCAACATACAAGCATGAGTAAAAAAAGCAAAATTATTAATAAAAACAAGCCCCGGCCTCTCCGGTTTTTCAAGAACAAACCTGGTATCAAATAGTGAAATTATTTTCGAAAATAAATACACCTAGCATGATCTTTTCAACAGAAAATTATTTTTATGATAATTAAAAAATTAAAAACTGAAATACCAAAAAGGTAAGACCAACATAAGAATGAATAAATGAAGTATTTACAAAGTAGAGATAGAACACTGAATAATATTAAAATCAGACGAATATTAAAGCGATTACTACTCAGTAAACATTCGGTCCTGAATTATCAATGAGTTTTTTGCCCGCCGCGTGTTATATAAAATTTTCAAGATAATAATTATGATGGCCGGCTCTGAAGCTTACTGTCGACTATATTTATGGCATTAATAAATTCTTTAAACTTATTAGCAAACAAGTAATTTTTAGTCATTTTTTTACTATAGTACTTTTCTCTAAACCTTTTCTGTAAACCTCTTGATACGTCTTTTTGTTGAAAATTCATTAATAACATAACTAGGGAGCGCCCGTGGCTCCGCCCGCGTTAAACAAAAAATCACTTATGTACGCATGAAACTCCAGTAATAAATTTTCGAATAATATAATGCACCGACAACTTTATTCAATCACTACACTATCCAGTAGAAATAATCCTGCAACGGCATGGAAATTAATTCCCTGGCAGCGCTGGGCTCGTCTCAGGAGAGCCTAATAATTGCCTGCATAGTCAGAATTGCAATAAAGTTACATTTTTATGATTGAGAGAAATGTACTACCTACAATATTCTGGAAAATAAACCTCAAAATTAAATCAGCTATTCTTTAGTCTTAAGTTTTCTAGTCATTCAGGCTAAACAAAAGAAATTTTCAGTCAAAGAAAAAAATGTGATAGCAGTACTACATACATAGAGGTTACACAAAAAGGGAATAAATAAGTAGCATGAATAAATAACCTGTAACGATATACAACAATAAACGTAATTATTGTTATTATCATTCATGAATAAAATTATAGTAAAGAGCCCGCGACAAAACCCCGGTAATAGCTAGGGCTACAGCACCTGCGCAACACGGTAAAAACAAAATATGTGGGTACGAACAATATATGTATTAAAACCCTACACAAAACAACGCTCAACGCAGCAACATTGCCAATTTGTACCCGAGTACAGTACTACAGACGTACTAAATTTTCTGTTACAGCTTCGAGGAGAACGCCGTAAAATACACAAACCGCTTGTTGCATCAATATTGTGTGTCTAACAGAAATTCTATGGGGCAAATGTCACGAGCAAACGACAGATAACTCCATAGAACTTTCGAATACACCCGGCGTACTTGTATTACATCGTTATACAAAGTGTAGTGTAGTAGAACGCAATGACTTCACACTGAGCCAGACTTTACCAATGTATCCTTGTTTGAAGTTTCATAAAGTTATTGTAGTGTGTGTTAATTCACAGTGGCATTTCTGGGTGAAACACTGCATTCCTCATTCTGAACCTTATGTACAAACTGGGTTAAGTCCTTTAAAAGTTGTCAACGAAGTGTTTGCAAGCAAATTAGCAATTTCGCTTTGTCTGGAGATATATCTCAGTTGACTTTGGCACCAGATAATATTCCGCCGAGGCGCACGCTTTAGCTACACAAAATAAAAACGCTTTTTTATTCTGAAGAAAAGTCTTCATCTTTTTCATTTTATGATGTGCGGTTAAGCGTACACAACGAAATAGGTTAAATTCGTGTTGTACAAAATAGAAGACAATAGGAAATAAATAAAGTTTTATTGTTTTCTCGGCGTCATTGGCGCGTTGTGACGCGCACGTCAGCGGGCGCACCACACCTGGCGGGGCATTGGTCGCGAGGGACCCACCCCAAACTATTCCATTGTGTTTTCACCGAGCAAAACAATTTTATTTCATTTTTCTGCTCTTCCGCCGCAGAAACAAAGAAATGACCTCTATTTGCGACTACTTGAGAAAATTGCCCCAAAACAAAAGTAACGGTGTGAAACTCTTTTTCGTGATTTCATTCCATTTTAAATATTAAATTCTGAGAGAGCATAAGGTATTACAAAGGATTGTTTGGGTCTGACAAATATTACCATTACAAAATGTTAAAATGCTTCAAGATAAAATTTATTAGCAAAGTAAGAAGAATAAGATAAATCATGTTCCTTTATAACAAATTTTACGGCAAAAACGTAAGTTACACGTTATTAAAAAGTAATATTTTAGCAGACCTCTGAGTTTCTCCCCAGGGTGTATGCAACCGGGACAGCATGGCCGGTGATGGCTACTTCTTTTAAATATTTTTTATTATCTTTATTGGCTATCATAAATATACAAAAGGTGCCTCCTCTTAAGTTATTAGTATTTTAACTCGTAATAAAGTATGAGTCACAAGACTAGTTAGTTAGAAGTTGTAGACGCATCAGCTTAACGTGGCAGCTACCGGCTTATACGATTGATGCGTACTGCCAGTCAGGCTAGCGTCTTCCGTGGCTTGTTCAACAAATTGTGGATGGTACAAATGTACATCTCACTCATAGAACTCGTAAGTTTTGGTAGAAGGTTAATAAGGTTTTCATCTTTATTGACAAGTCTAAAACTGCGTGCATAACTAGGCGGGACACGTCAGTCCTATAGTTGCAAGTAACATATGCTTTTTTAATTGTCTTATTAGTTATTACTGATAGTGTATTACTATGGTTGGTTCTACTTCTTAAAGAGCTGCACCGCATGTATACATTACAATAAAATAATTTCGCTTCACACAAAACATTCACAACGCGTGAAAAAATTTTATGCGGACCAAATTTCATGTGATATTTTTGAAAAGTTTTTATAAAACACTTTATTTGGGCAGCGATTTTTCAGCCATAATGTTAAGTTGGTCGAAAAATTTTAAAATGAAAAGTTTAAACGAATCTATGAACGCTGTCTTCAATATTTATAGCCGAGGTGACCCGTTTTCAAGTCCCGCTGGCCGTACCTGCACTCCAAGTTTAAACTCGATATAGGTGGGACTTTGCCAACACTTAGTTTTACTTTATTTATTAAAATCATTAAGGAACATTTTGACAATGATTCATCAATATAAAGATTTTGAGTAATCGTTTACATTTTTCCTTTTAATAAGGAATGACATTATTTACATACACACAAACATATAATCACGTCTATATCGCTTGCGGGGTAGACAAAGCCAACAGGCTTGAACAGACTGATAGACCACGTTCAGCTACAAGTTTTCTTAAAAACGAGAATACTGGTTAATAAATAATACAAAAATAAACAGGCTTACATGAAGATAGTTTTGAATGCGGGTGTGTAGCACAGGCATGTAGGGGTGCGGCAAGTGGAAAGATTTAGTCTCTGTCTACCTCACCGGGAAGGAGACGTGTTTGGCGATACAATTCATCAGCTCGCTAAGCTGCTTCTTATCTCTTTCAATTAATATATTTGGCGCATTGCCTATCTCAATGAATATATTATAGTTTCTGATAGTAATCAATACATAAGACTTATGTACGCTTCACTGATTGCATACATGCGCCATATCATACATTGCACGTGCAGTTGCAGAATCTCTCTCTATTTTCCTAACAGTTAATTTCAACGTTTCAATTTGATAGAGACAATAATAAATAATTAATATCTGACACAAACACATCGTGTATATCTCTTTTATAATAGACAAAACCAACAGTGACAAGAGTCGAAGCCTCGTAGGAAACTGAATGTCTTTTTGATGGATATGAGATTCAATGAGAGAAAGCACAACGCCTATTACAAGAATCCCAAATTTATAATACTCCGCCTTGATTGATCTGCACGGGGCGAGAAGCAGTGTGTACTGCGCTACGTTTTTTCTTCGCTACCACACCAACATAGACGCAGAGATGTAAAAACGAGACTTTGTCCTAATTTACCGAGCGAGCGAAGCAAGTGAGGTCCACCAATCAACTCGGGGCGAATACTTTTTTGCATGTAACACGAAACTTTCGATTTTGATTAAATTTAAGATGTTTGTCGGATCTGTCAATAGAATTTTTATGTTGCAGCTTGTTTTAAATATGAAACAGTCCATTAACGAGTCGGTTACCATATTGAAAATTAATCCTAATGCGCCTTAACGCTAGAAAACCAAAGAGTGAAAAGCGACATATTGAAGTAGTAAGAACACCCAAGAATTTAACAACTACGTTTGTGCTTATGTTATCCGCATTATCTAGGGGGTTGAAGTGGTTCACTTACAAACTACGCCTTTGCCTAGCTTCTCAGAAATAAATTTAATACTCACAGGAATCTGAATAAACGGATTCCGACGAATACGCTTGTAAAAATATTTCTCAAGTTGGTCCTCATGGTGGAATAATTTACAGGCGTCCGAGCTTCAACAAGAAAATGCGATTTAAAAGCCTACCTAAAGAGCCAATACTTAAGTTATTGTACAGGGGTATTCAACTGCGAAGATTTAATTCCCGATAAAATGGGCGACATAAACATAACCTTGAAACACGGAAAAGATATTTTCATCTCTTGAAAGTATTTCCAGTATTTATGAATATGGTTTGTCGTTTGTACTATATCATGTGCATTATACAAAAATATTAAGAAATACCATCATTAAGCCATCTAGCTAAATGTGGCCTTAGTGTTTACCGAGACTGTTGTCTCTGTTTACCCAGTAAGGGATAAAAACGTGATATATATCCTAAGTGCGGCTTTGTAACTATACACTAATACAAGTCAAATAACTAATCTTTATCACTTTATTCCCATATTAAGGTTTAAAACGTTAATTTATAGGCAACTTTATCTATAGATTATCGCGTTAAAAGAAATACGCACTAAAGTATCACATTAGTCGATCCAGACACGAACGACGATGGGAACTATTTCAACTTGCGCTATATCAGTTACGTAGTACATTACAACAGCACGTGAGCAGAAAATAGTAGCGGGAAAAGTGGGCAAATTGAAGACGTTATACTTCTGTCCTATTTATTTCAACACCTGCTCAGCGAAACTGCAAATATCAGCGAAATTAAAGGAACCTTTTAAACCGTGCTAAGTGTACAATTTTACGATCAGGATAAATTAATGAACAATTTCGCCGGCATCAACATTCCTTTCAAATTTAATTTCAAATGCTTCCGAAGATTACATTCTCTGAATTTATGGGGCACAGTGATTCATATTTGTTTTATGAGCATATTATCATGTTCTTAAACCTCGAAGAATTAATTATAAGGTAAAACTGAATAGATAATAAATTATGAGTTATGCATGAATTTTTGCTATTTATAAGTAGTTGCAACAATCGTTTGTAGCTTAATACAAGTCACCAAGACGTGATGAAAACGACACCATATTTCTCTATATTACCAAGAAAATGAATGCTAGTATTGAATTTTGTCTATACACCAGTTAAGATACTTACGGAAATTCAAGACAGACAACAACAAGCCACTTGTCTTTCCACAATGCTTTAACAATAATAACATTCTGATTACATCAAATGTCAAAAACGTTGTATATAGTAATCTAAAAATACAAATGACGTAAAAAATTTAAAGGTACTCAACAAAATGAAATTGTGAAGACGGACAAGGGCCCAGTAAGAGTGACGGAACAATCCAACTAATTAGTATTCCCAGCGGGGCGACACCACGGTGCGACTTCATAATTTCAGTCAAACTTAAAGCACTTCCTACACTTTCGCGCAAGAATTTATACAATCCCCTAATTTTACTTTCAACAACGTTATAACTTCAGTAGCCCTTTCCACTCCAAAAATAATGCCGGCTATTTTTGTAAAAACGTGGAACATGCATCATAAAAGGAAATTATTGGCGCAAATTCAATATTTTTTCCGGTTGAAAGATGAAGTGCGCGGAAGCATTCTGGTAATGTTTTGATTTATAAGATGCCATAAAAATGCGAAAGAAATGCGTTATGAAAATGAATAAATGACTTGAAAGGGTGGTTTTACAAATATCTATAACAGTCTCATGCGATACTTTGTGTTGTAAACAAGCTTCGTTGACTTTGTTGTCATCGTAAAAAATGAGTAGATACATTCTATCCCCCATCGCCTACAATAACAGAAAAGTAAAGGAGCAAACAGTGCACCCACTATAAACCAGGTGACGCCAGCTTTAAATCTTGAAAAATATTTCGTGTTCAGAATATATATTTTACTGGCATTTCGAGCCCGACTTTGCTGCTGCAATCTTACAAGATATAACTCGACACTGTAGTGTAGAATTACACATTATCTTTGCGACATTACTTTTAAAATTCCTCTTTTGTGCGATCTACCTTCATAAAAGACGACCAGTAAATTATTGCTACTTCCAATCTTCTGCGACAACTCACGATTTTACCACTTTAAAGAAGTTAGTATAAATAGGAAAAGTTTTAGTTTTATAAATTCAGTTGTAATTCTAAAAATATAAAACTAAACTGATCTTCACATAAAATCATTAAATTTGGCAGAAATGTCTTGCTTTTTTGTTTTTTCCTTTTCAATATCAAAGCTATATCTATGTAGCGATATGCAACTTTATTTCGTACAAAAGATATATATGTATATACATTAATGAAAATAGTGAAGTGCATAAAACAGTAAATAAAAAGGCAAAGGAAACAACGCAGGCGTATTTATGTAGGTTTGCATGGGATTTCGTACTAAAGTTGCGGAAATGGGCTTTACTGTCGATAAATAGGGTAAAGTACTCCGACAGCCTAACATTTCGGGTTCAAATAAAATTTCTTTTTGAACCGACAGTAAACAAGGAAAGTTCTCAATTTATCACAATGTTTATTAACAGAACGCTTACATTTTTCATATTAATAGAAATAACTTACTGTACAAAAGCCGCAGAAAGAAATTAAACATTTGAATAATTTGAAAAAGTAACGATTAATGAGTTTTATTCTTGGAAGTAACCACTGAATCATCCATGACAACAAAAAGCTGACCAAATAGATATCTTAAATTTGACTCCAGACAAACAACACTCAATGAATATGGAGACGTGGTCTGCTGGGCAAACTCAATCTAAAACAATATCTCAGAGTTTATTTTCTCGAGAGCATTGCAAAGTTAGTCACTAATGGCACAACAATAAGTTCTCGGCAAAGAGTTGACAATACCATGCATTACATCCTCACAAGTCTTATTTACAAAGCAACTTGCACGGAAGGTTTACAAAATAAAAATAAATAACAAAATAAAGTGACTAAAAGATGAAATACTTGTAAAAGTAAAACATTAAGGAAGAAAAAATATTCAATATTAAACAATAGATGAATTTTAAAATAAAGAGTGTTAGAATAATTGAAAGCTTCACATGTAAATCTCTGATTGGTGGAATTTCTACAATTCAGTCGACTTCAAGATGTTGCAAATCAATAAATAATGTTATTTTTTTACTACTTTATAGAACGCAAGATAAATCAAATCTACATAGTTGGTAATTCTATTTATATGGTCCTTCGCCCATCCTTCTTCACAAGCTATTACCATCGTACTAACTCACCGACCCGACCCTTTAACAACCTCAGTAATTAACTAAACCTTGAAAACTTTAAACATTAGCTAATTTACCCGCTGAGACCGTGATCAAGCACGATCTTAAACTTACATACAAATAACCATAGATATGCAAATTAACTCCATAACACAGGTGTTATAGATTCGTAGATATTAATAGATTATAGTAAATTAATATTTCTCTAAAATATCATACATACGTCTGTTTGAATCTCTTACGGGGAAATCCAAGCTAATAGTATCAAAAAGATTCAAAAGTAATATTAACGTAAAAATTTATAAAATTGAGATTTACGTATAGAAAGAGTACTAGCCAATAGCCTAAAATAGTAATTCAAGTTTCCATACTAATATTATTAATATAATCAAGTTTCCATCTATTCCATCTTTCCTGTCTCAACCACTGAACCGATCTTCATGAAATTATGTATACATATAGTGTTGATTATGGTGTAGGACATAGGATACTATAACACAGGCGGAGCCGCGCGGAAAGCTAGTATAATATATATGCCATTGCCTTGTTTGACAATATACTCGTACGTACGGTAGTTCCTATTATAATTAGTAATGTTAATCAGTAGGCCATAAACTGATTATGTTTACCGTATGTATTTGCCTGTGGCTTAAATTGCATATGATCTCACTTTGATGTTTGAATCTAATGTCTTATATGACAATGATTGTAGTAGGTATACGAGTATATACCAAACATACAACACAACACAAGATACACACATACATACATATAATCACGTCTATATCCCTTGCGGGGTAGAAGAACCAAAAGTCTTGAAAAGATTGAAAAGCCGCGTTCAGCTGTTTGGTTAAGTGATAGATAGAATTGAGATTCAAATTGTGACAGGTTGCTAGCCCATCGCCTAAAAGATGAATCCCAAGTTTATAAGCCTACGACGAAGTATATAATTTGACATTAATTTTTTTTTTTTTTTTGCTATTCAAAATTTGTTCAATATGTAGATAACATATTGAACAAATTTAGAATTTATTATAACTATACATCCGTGGATATTTCAAAGAATTTGCGGATGTTTACCTTGTCTGTATCAAACGTGACGTGACTGACAAGTTTCACACTCTCTGTGACAATAAAAAGAGGTAAAAATCAAATAACCAGCGATTGTTTAACGTTGTCTGTGGTTATTTTTTCAAGAAACACACGTTTATTAGTTACATAGCTTGACTTACGCTTTTAAGCACACTTATAGTTGATACAATGTTTTAAAATATTCTATTGCTACTTCACCGCTAATCGTTAAAGTGGCCTGTGGGGGCTTTACCGTGCCCTTTGGCTTTCTTTGAAGACATTCAAAAACATTGCCACTTGAGTAAACATAAATAAACGTATGTGTGCACATCAAAAAGGCGGAATCATTTAGCGAAGAACATTTTGAATTTCCTTGTATCCCTTTAAATATCAACAGAATATATTTTGGCATCTTTTTCATACTTTGTAACGAAGCTGAGACTTTGAAAACGTAACATAATATTGCGTAATAACTTTATTTTGTGAGTGACACAATCTTCTTTCTACACTTGGTTGGTTTATATTTAATACCTGACTAAATCAAGGAAAATTAAAGGTTTGATATCTTTCCGTTTAATCGTAGCTCCTTCTGAGCAAGTGTATTGATCCTAATGATATCTTATATGCTTGCTTTAATAAAACAGTAAAGTTTTAGATAAAACTCGGGAGGTGGACTCAACGCATAGTGGCGGAGTGTGCAAACACGCAAAGATGCGAGAGAGAAACAACTGCTTCATTCTGGATCGAGTCAAAAATATTGGACTTAAATATTGATTGTCCTGAAATACAATCGATAATTAAATACGGCCAACAAGCTTATATTTATTAATCCCCGGGCCAACTAGACAGCAAACGTGATAAAAATATTAGTTACCTTATAAATGGTCGAATATCAGTCAAACCAGGTTAGGATCAAGAAAGAGCTACAGCCGTGTTTTTACTCAAGGAGGCACTATCAATCATACCATTCCGCATGACATAAGTGGACCCTCCTCATGCGAGCTCAAACTTCCATTACTCACGAGACCACGCCCCGTGCTGATACGCGCCTTCGCCACCTCCACAATACTAACCGATATCCATTATTCTGAACACTGTATTATCCAATGAGAATAACAGACCCAATTATTACAAATTGAATGCGGCCAGTAATTATTCAACGCTGCATTTTACAAGTATTATTTGTGTAAAATTGAATTTTTTATTAGCTGTTTCCCCCGAATTCGTACGAATCTCTTAAAATTTTCCAATGTCGAAGTTATATTATTAAGATTGTGTTTTTAATATCAGCTAAACATGGCCTGCGATTTTTTCAAATCTGTTGACTGCCTATCAAATATTTGTATATATGTATCAAATAACATGCCAAGTAACAGCAGAAATAGGGTTCTTAAATGTAAAAGATTGTGCTCCGGTCTTCAAAATAAATAAAAATCGTTGTAAATAGTGGTGTACACAACATAAAACAAATTTACATAGAGTACATTATCTCTCTGTTACATCAATCATCTTTAGAAAAATTTAAAAATATTTTCATTGGCGTACAATCGCGCCATGCGAGCCGTACTCAAAAAATACGACTTATATCTCTTTTTACTTACGTAGCAGTATAAAAACCCAGTAAAACAAAGTGACGTCCGCCCCCTCCTATAATCCCTGCAGTGTTTACAGATCTATCGCATAAACTGGGTCGGTAAAGGCACCCTGGCTCTTAAAGGACCGCCATTAAAGTTTAAAGATACTTTTTTGAATAGATTTGATTTTAAATTTGAGAATCTAATCTAATGCAAATAACGAGAGAATATAACTTACAGTAAACAGAAAGCGGAAAACAAAAACAGGCAATTTACTTCAGAAAATACAAAATACAATAAAAAATACATATAAATTCAACGTTTTAATAATGTCATGAAAATATTTTGTCTAAAAATCTCTATTCTCAATATAATGCTTTGTGTATTTAAAAATATTTTGCTCGAAAAATATTCGTAAAGTTATCCGTGTCATGCACGTCACAGCTGAAAAAAGATGGACAATTTGGGCTAAAACCACAGAAAAATCGCTCTGCAAAACATTTTTACACCATTCCGCAGGTAGAATATTTGCCCAACTTAGAGCTAGGTTTGAAAATAAAAAAGTAATTAGTTTTCTAGAACTGCGGTTGGTGCTCTCAATTATTATTACTTAAATTAAGCTGTGCTTACAATACAATTCAAAAAATTAAACTGAAATAATTTTTATACACAAAAATTTACGATCATTGTTATTTCACAAAATTATTAGGTAAAAGCAGTAAACGGTAGCGCGTTTCCTATGAATTTTCTAAAATTTTCCGTAGATAATTTTTTTGAGGATTCTTGATATTTCATTCAAGGATAATTAAATACCAATCTTATAATCATAGATTTGCGAACGTACGTAGCAAATGTGGAATATTAATTCTATGCGTACTTTAGCATTACAGCATAAATTGGTCATTTTAATGTCGGCTGACGGTCGGCTCCTGGACCTTATAGCATCTATAAACTCGCGCGTCGAGTTGACGATTTAGCGAAATTCCGAGTCCCGCTTGGAGGCTGAAACGCTCTAAAAAGCTTTCAAATTACCAAGATTCGTCTCGTGAATAGCAGCCGTAATGACGAGGAAAATTCTCTTACAAACGATGTAGTATTATAAATAACATTATTAAATGTTTGCCGGAGTGGTTACATCTTTTCAGAATCTTTAAATTTATCCCATCCTTTACAAAAGTTAGATATAGAAATATTTAATTCTCAGAGCTCACGTGTGCGTACCTCATGGCATTAGAAACAGCAGCATAGACAAGTTTTAAGTTCTAGGGACCAGAAAGTAATAGTCTGTTTTCCATAAACATTGGAACGTTTTAAAATAACTGCAACATTATTATTGTAACATACATCATAACAGATTAAAGATGAAATATTTTTGAACGTTGGAACGCTAAACGTAGGTCTACATTGTTTAAAAACAGTACTTGAATAATTCAGCTAAAGTAGAGAATTCCTAATTAAATAAAGCTTTAGGTACGCATGCCGTACACAGAATTTTGAGGCAAATAAACTATTTCAAAATATTCAGACATAAAAGTAATTAAGATGTAGGTAGATTTCCAAAATAAACCGTTAAAGCAGTAGTTTTAAAACACTTTGTTTATCTTTAAAAATATTTCTAAATATTATTACATTCGTGTTTTATCAATAATTAAGTAGTTATTTAAACTCAATTGCACTTGGAAAAATGCGTATGTTATATGTAAATCGATGGAAAAAATATTACAAAAAACCAGACAATGTTGATAGATAAATTAACTGTCCAACTACTGTCCGACTAACTATTAATTTGTCCCTACGAAATGACGAAAGAGATATTATGTTTATTAAGATAATATTGAAACAGAATATTTAAACGAAACGGTAAGGTTCCACTATTTAAATGTTCACAGGATTCAAATGAGGTTTATCGCCAATTAGGAGAGCATAAACCGAGATAAGTAAACAGCAATATTTAGTACCCGTCACAGTAATCCCGGCGAACAATGCACTTGGACGCGTCCTCATCACAAATTCTCGAGGGCTCAACAACAAATTAATAAGTACATGGAACAGAAACTAAAATCTGTGCAGTGTCACAAGTAGGTAATCATTTGATCTGACTCCATATTGCGTGTCGGAAAGTAAGTAAGTATAATAGTTTAATAGGAATCACGTACGTAGCCAGTTGTACCTATGCCTATCTGATAACCCGCTGATTCGGTCCACGAAATCTAGTGTGTAAATGAGTTCAGAGAGTTGAAGAACGAGCAATCGATCTAGCTCTAAAAATTCATTCAGTTATTCAAAAATAGTTCATCTCAGCAAGTTACGTATCTGAAATTTCGTTGTCTTGTACCACAACATTAAATGTAGGCCACTAAGTTCCCGTCGCCGGAGAGGAATATTGCTTTGTCACTTGGCGACATTGCACAGCTTCCCTAAGCCCAAGTAATTGGAAATAGTTGAAATAGACGATTGCAGCCTCTCGTGAGACAACCGTCCAACATCAATATAAAATCAACAAATTTATCTGAACAATTAAAATAACTTTTACAATAACATAAAGAAAACTTTAATTTATTTAAAAGCAACGTTGCTGTAAAATGTAACAAAAAATCTATCAGAAGTCAGGACGGACAAATTAAAAAAGGTCGTAATAAACGGTAAGTGCTGCCAGGGGACGCGAGGTCGAATGAAAGAACCGCAAAATGTAAAGACAGAAAAATGGTAATAAAAAGAAAAGCGGGGAATTTCGTATATAATTGAAGCGCGACTACGAGGTGCTACAATCTAGGACCGGCGCTACGCGGCTACGAAGAGTCGGCCGCAGTGTTGCCATATTAGGATTTTTCCCCTTTTATGTGGAAAAAAGGTGTAATTGTATTTTCAGGAGCAATCTATTTCTAGGCATAATATTTTCTTTTTTTTTTTACTATGATGATGAAACGTGACTAAAATACTTTTTTATAAAATAAATGAATCTATCGTAAAATATAACCCAGTGGAATATTTTTTTATTATATTTTTCAATAAAGGAATAACCCTACATGGAATGAAGGGCGTTGACGTAGCGATGCGGCGCTTCTTCATTATGATTGGATTCATTGTTTTTCGCTTGACGCCGCCTCCATGTTATATAATTTCGTGAATAATTCACGAGCCCGCTCGTCGATAATAAAATACGTCAGTGCGTAATTCCGACAGTGTCTGGATATATTATTTTAACGATTTTTATTTTTTGTGGATATAACAGAGAAGCTTTTACCTCAAGTGGCTGGATAAATGGTTTATATAGAACATTTTCTTCAATGTATTATCCATACTAATATAATAAATGCCAAAGTTTGCTTATTTCATTGTGTCTTACAGTTTTACGTCAAATCTGCTAGACTGATTTCGATGTATTTTGTCTAAAAATATTACGGAGGAAAAATACAGTACTTAATAAATATGGGCGGAATGATTGACAGAAGAAAAGTATACTTCTATTTTGATAATTAGACCTACTCTGAAAGATAAACATAAAGTGCATTTTCTACTTCTCCAGAATTTAATTCGATCAAGTACATTTTTCTTTTACAGTTAATTCCGTCATTTTCGCTTCATTCATTAAAGTTACATTATATGCGTACCCAGTCATGTTTGTCTGCATTAATTATAATTAATTGGATCAATTGTCAAAGGATGAATGTAAATGACCATTTCTCCGTATCAGTCCGCACAGGCGCCGTGCTATCTCATTGTCACAACGTTATTAGATTTAATCATCTTACGATATTATTACGAGTAGCTCCTCTGCCTAATTTCTGATTTCGTTATATATCTTTTAGCATTTATTTCAGACAAGTGCGTCTGTAGAAGACACTGGGTTCGCCTATTTCCATAATCCAGGAATGTGTTCAGGAATTATTAAACCAAGTTGGATTACGGTTAACTTTATCTTTCCATTAAAATTTAAGATGATACTGATTTAATGCATATCAACACACAGCCTAATAGATTAGAATGGGTCTAGAAATATACAATTTTGCATATTATTACCTTTTGTGGTATATTTGAGCCGCGGGCATACAACATTATCGCCATTAAGAGTTGTCTCTAGTACCCCCGCTCAGAATCCGCCTTTACCCGTGATCATGAAGTGGAACAGGAATTATCAACAGAGAAACCTTACCCAACTTAAATCATGCTTAACTTTTTTAATCTATTAATACTTTATTAAAAAGTATTCCATAGTTATCGAGATTAACAAAAAGAAAGCAATAAAATGCTTCAGAATAATCTAATTACTTTAGAAAACAGAAGTGTTGAAACCGCACGCTAACCGTATTGCAGAAACGATAAAAATGTAATTAGTATATGTTACTGGCACAGCACAGGCAACAGCACTTACAACTCCAATCTAAAATTATATTAGTATTATATCGAGCACGTATAGAGCAAATAACGGATGCAAATCTTAGCAAATAACCTAGCCTTGACATTAAGAACATTTTCAAAACAACAAAGGTATAGAAAAAAAAATATTATTTATTTTTAATCATTGTAAAATTTGCAGATAACTAGACACTGTATACCGGACTAAGAAAAAAAGGAGAGAAGCGGTCTCCTGGCTTCGAAGCATGGCGACGGCGGATGCAATTGAATACGCCAATATGAGAGAAGGAGATTATATAGATGGTTTAGAGACTATATAATTGTTATGTCGAAACCGATTCAATAAACATATATAATAAATCATGTTAAACTAATAAACAACCTCAGTATTTTAAGGCATTTCCAAATGACTAGTTTTATATTTTATTTTGACTTAGATCCCGATTGAATTCTGTTTAAAATTGTAAAGCGCCCTGGCCGCTAAGAAAGAAGTAAATGTTTCAAATTCAACTGTTGATTTTCGCAATAGTGTTAGGGTTATTTTTATTATTTTTATGTTTCAAGTTTTTATAATATAGTTTTCTTTACCCACACGTGGACTATACAAACTATACAAAATCCATTATAATGATGGCTTGCCCAAACGATTTAAGTCTGAAGTTTTTGGAGCCGCTGTAGATATTTTACCTCTACAGTAATTAAATCTTGCCTATCAGACGTATAATATGTGCATACTCATGTTTGAAGAAAGACGCATGTTTACTTGAACTTTAACTTAGATTTAGCATGTTTAATGTATATTTGCTGTATATTTCTTTATGCTGTATATTTCTTTCTATGCTTCACTGGATACACTATAGCGACCAAGCAGTCTCCGAGTCTATGTGTTCACAGTCACCGTGTACGTGTTGCATCTTCAAGCATATTGTTGTTTTTTTTATTCTGTACTCTCTTTACTTTATAGCAAGTCTTGAATGCGGCTTATTCTAACTGATCAGTATGCGATTCGCGTGCGCACAGGCCGCGCCCGTCTCGTCTCCCACCACAAGCAACTGCAATATGCTGAAATTGGACCGCACTCCGTGCCCACAATATTCGCACAGAATCACACATCCAATAACTCAAAATAATTTGTTATACATCATCTACGAACATATTCAACGAAAAGTATTATTTACTCCATAATTTCGCCGAATTCAATACTCCCAAGTAAACATTGGGAACCGTTTGCATTATTAGCACGTACCAAGATAATGATAAATTTTCGCCCGGGCACAGTTGTCTGTTTTATTGAGTCATGTGTGGTTTGATAACACTCGTGATATAGGATTGTATTGAGGTAAACAGAGGCTTTAATGCGCGCTATTGTGCACGTGAGACTGATATAGGGATGAGTGGCTTAACTGGATTACGCCCGAGGCAAGCGTCTGATTATTCCGCAGCTTGATTTACGATGACGCGATACGGCAAGGCGCCGCCGACCTGCTTACCTAATAGAGGGTCGAGCAGAAAACGGACAATTTATAGTGTCACATATAGCGATACAATCAATTGCTCGACAACCGAGAAAACAGTGTGAAATATGAGACCGCCGCCGTGTGTCAATATGTATCTACAGCGAAGAGGGTAAGATAGACAGACAGCTGGTTAGCCGGAGTCGACAGTTTTAGGGGCTTCGCAAAGGCTGGCTGGACACCGCTAGAAAAGTTCGTTCGTCGTTAAAATGCAGGTCATGTCAGTGATTAGCTCGTGAACTGTAAGGCCGACCCGTCGTCGCTGACCTTTCACCTCGCGCCCGATTCAGACACTGCTTACTGTACTTAGGTTTTATTGAAGAAAAATGGATATTTTTTTCAAAAGACTTGGGCACGTACGAGTCTCCATATAACTTCATTTCCTTTGCTTTTCAACGATCTCCAAGCAATTATTTTCCTGCTACCTGAAACCCTAGATTATTACGCCAAAAATAATTAAAAGTATGTATATTTACGTAGTAAGTAATATCAATTACCAAAAATAAATATTGATTTCATTTCACTAACAGAAGTTGAAAATTACTTTATTTTAAATTGAAAATTTTAACGAGCAAATAAATTGTACATTAAAGAACAGCGCACTCAAATAATTCATTTGTATTTTACGTCGGAAGAAAAATTTTTACTTGTTAAAAATGTAGATAAGAGCTTATATATATACATTAATATGTATTAGATCTTATATTACAATATTTACTACGCAGTGGTCATATCCAGTATATAATACAGTTATTTTTTATGACAAGAACAATATCCCAATTTAGTAGTTCAACATTAAACACTATCAGATATGTAGATACCAAGTAGGAACTTACCTGAATTCGGTTGGTTGTCGGAGTTGGGGCGCGCTGATGGAGCTCCGTCCCTGGCTTCCACCTCCAGGGCGTAGGCCCCCTGCTTCTCTCTGTCGAACACCACCTTGGTGAAGATCTCGCCTGTCTGCATGCTGATCTCGAAGAAGTCCTTCCCCTCGTTCCGTGGCGAATCGACGATGTAGTAATACACCTACGATATAAGATTCGTAGGTTATATATGTATGTTTGGAGTATCAGTAGGACATAACTCATTAAATAGGCTTTTAGGTTCTTTTAGTATAGACAAATTTTTTATCACCAAAATTGTACGCAAGTAAAAAAGATCAGATTATGTTAAGAAACACTTTACGACAGTACCACAAAAACCGTAAAATGTGAAAGTTATATCCTGGCCGATCCTCTATTCAGCCTACTATGAATTTGTTTACGTATGAACCATAAAAAGCCGCGATAACTTCAACATTTTCAAAGAATTTTCCTACAAATGACCTTTTTTATAGTGGCGACAAAAGCGCGCTGGTGAGCCCGACATTAATATATTTTTTAATATCTGTCATGCATACATTCGATTACGTTCGTAATAAAAACATAGTCCGCGTTGCATACTTGGAATACATCCTCAGAGAGATCCCAGAGAAACCCGCGATCCACCTGTGACCACGTCCTGGAGTGGGTAAGTCGCGATGCGATTCATTCATTTCTTGGATCATCATTGCACGTCTAGTTACTTGAATATGCAGATTTCTTAACAATATTTTTCCTCACCGTTAGAGAATTGTTATTTTATTCAAAAAAAAGAAAACCTTTTTCAGTATAATTAATGCACAGAACATGAGGAGAACCAACATCATGTTAGGAAGGATTATCTAACATTGTTTACAGTTCGAACTTAGGTACTTCGAGATGCATTTATTAGCATAGGAATATATACCAAAGTAAGACTTCTTCATTGGCCGTTTGTACTAGGTAGTTGTTGGCTTAAGTCTCTGTTGAACCAAGTCAGAACAGGTGTTCAACATTGTACTTCGCGGATGAAACGTCTTGCAAACTACTCTAGAACTTCGGAACGCCTCCGAGCCAATTACCAAGTCCAATTTTGAAACGTGCACATAGCGATTATTTAATTATAGTTTCGAATAACGAACATTGCACTTTCAAGAACAAAGAGATTGTAGCGCCTCTTTTTTGTACTCAATTTGAACAACGAAAACTTTTGAATATTCGGAACTGTCTTGCATATTTAAAATATTCGTGTAAAATGTTTGTTCCAATATTTAATTTACAGTACAAAAAACAACACCGCGCGTGTGCCAGTGGTGGGCATTCAAATTAAACGACCTACGCATGTTAAACGAAGGCAATCTATTTAATAATTCACGATTTCGCACCAATCCAAAGCGCAATCACGACGACGGCTGAAAATTGCATTTTTGTCCCATGCGTGCGCGAAAATTATAGGCGGAGTAAATTGCAACGCTGCATATTTACACAAAAAATCTACGAATCATTTTTTCCGTGTCCGTGCATTTTGTCATGTTAGCCGTGTACGCATTAAAATGCTGAAATATTGGTGGCACATGCGTTATACTCGTACATTGTTTTCCTAACGTACAATTTTTATTCAAGCAGGTATAACAGAATTATGTTATCAGATCAAAATTCTCGAATAAAACCGTAATATTATTTTAACTTTTGGTACTTTCATACAAAAACGAAGCTTCAGTTAACAATAGGTTCGTTACGCTTTTGTTTGCAAAATAAATAAAATATAGCAAACATTTGATTCATCGTGCTAAGTCAAATATTTGTTTAGGTAAAATACGTTAAGAGTATAATGTGTATTTGGAGCCGAACATAAACGAACAGATTTTGACTTAGGTATTTGTAATTCTGGCATATCTACACTTAAAAAATACATTTTATAATTCCAGTGGAAATAAAATACTGACACAAGTATAAACTAAAAACTAAGAAAAAAACAAACACTAGTTCGAAGATCAATCATTGTGTCAAGAGGAAAAATGTTACGGCTAACAAACACCCTTGCTACACCGATAGGTTTAGATGAAGAGGATGCAAATATGGTGTGGGTATTAAATTACTTGTAAAAATAATTTAATTCCATTTTATTCTTTACTTTTCTATTCAAAATCTACTTAAACATCAACTAAAACAATAGTCATTGGAACTTCAAGATGAATTCAAAAAATTAACACAAAATCTGATTTTGTAAAATGAATGAATGAAACAATAAGAAAAATGATGTCCTGGCGCAAATTACGCTGGACATAAACAGTGTGCAAAATGCACCACAGTTCATCAGATTGAACCTGATGTGTCTTCACAAACACTAACCAAAGGAATTATATGTACGATCGCGTTCATATCTGCAGTCATAGTTTTAAAATTCTTACGGGTTAAAATAGCGTGCACTGTGGTTCCACTAAATACACACACACATGCATATTTAAAAGAATAAATATTCCTTCAAATGAATACGGTCTTTAATACCAATGATTACTAAGTAAAAGAGTTTATTATTCTATGACATATAACATAACAAAACAGAAAGAGACGGTAATCAACGATGGCCGAACTGGGCCCGATAATTGTCGATCGAAATATCGTCGTCTTTCATTATTTGCATAAGATTTGCCTATAGAGGAAAGCCTGCCAGACTTATGTCATTTTAATAAGGTTGAAAGTTTGTCTGCACTGCACACGACCCTAACATAGGTAGTGGTTCCTTTGAAAGTTATTGGGTAGCAATTTTATTACTTCGTGTGTGCAAGTGAGATCTAAGATATATTAGATAAACTCGCTTGCTCACACTCGCTTGTTCTAGTTACTAGCGTTACTTGGATTCCGAAGTTATTCAAGGATTTTTTTGTCTATTTTAGTGTTATTGACAATTTTTAATGTTTCAAGGTGCCATTTGAACTAAGTAACTGACTGACTAACCAACTAACTGATATCTAAGAATTACAATACCCGTGTTTTCAAACACGGAAATCAGCAAGAAATATTAAACAAGAGGAGCAAAATAAAACATTCAATAATTAAAATTAGTAAATTTTATTGAAACAGTTTACCTATAGTTTTATTTACATATTGATGATTATATAAAGCTATACATATATAGTATATAACACTAATTGTATCATCCACTTATCTCCTGTTATTAAGGTTACAGCTTAATTATTCGTTTTCATAAAGAAAAGATATTGATGCTGTCCTTAAAATACTATCTAAGTAATTAGTACTTTTAATATAAATTGGCAGAACCTTTCACGCACTATATGGACTCGATGCACAGGGCATTTGTCTTGCACAAATGATATTGTTGGTATATCATCAATCGGATAAATACACCGCACAGTTGGTAACATGGTTTCTTCCAGCACTTGCACATAATGAGTAGCTGTAGCGCGTCCTGCTATCCACACCTGTTCCCCAGGTCCAGCAGCACTCATCCAGCCCCACATATTTACAGAGATGTGTCCAGACTCCATATTTGGCACAATATTTTTTTCTTCATACCGAGTTGCATTTCTTCGCCATAAATAAATGAAGTCTACCGTGTTGTGATGACATAAAATAAACGAACTTTTCGTCCGTAAATATCGCTTTTTTCCAGTCAAAATCCAAATACTGCCGAGCAAATTCTAAACGTTTTTGCTTATTTATTTCTGATAAATACGGCTTTCTTGCTGGCTGTCTGTGGTGTAGTCTCTCACGGTGCAAACACAAAACAGTAACCACTGATGTGTCGAACTGTTCCGCAAATATTCTGGTCGGTATGAAGCCATTATTTTCATACTATTCCACCATGGATCTCCGCTGTGTGGCGTGTCGCTGTGTTGATTAGCGGACGACTTTTTTTTTCACTACCCTCTTCTTGATGGCGGGTTACCCAACTTGTTGTTTATTGTGTTATTTGTGTGAATGTGTGAGTGATAGCAGCGGTGCAAGCTATAAAGTTTTGCGAACTATGACTGCAATTATGAACGCGACCGTACATGAAAAACCAAAGAAATCTAAATCGATATTCGGCAGCATTCATTTAATCATCTGCTGAAGTATACTTGTATCCCCAAATGTGCAGTACAGGGATAACATAACCCATTTAGGTTTAGATGAAATGGAAACCAAAAACTTTTTCATTTTCAAACAAAAATTAAAATACCTAACTCGTTCTCGTCTCGTCGTTGTGGCTGTGTTTGACATAATGGCCTCTTAAATGCTTGTGCATTCTTGACATAATTTGTACAGTATGTACATATTTATCTTCAATTTTATTTTATTTGACTAAATATTCGTATTGACATAATTAGTTCTACATTCATTCATATTTTTTAATGTAGACAATGTGCATTCGTCCACGATTTAGATGTAAGAGATCTATATTTGTAAATTGACGTCCGATGAAAATGCTGCAGTGTCGTTTGTTCCTCCGCTTCTTCTATACATGCGCTTTGGAAGCGGTAGTAGTCATAATTAGATTTAAGTTATGTGACATCAATAAGTGATACCTTGTATCCAATTTTGAAACTAAATCTATTCTATTCTATTCGTTAATACTAAAACTAATCTTATAACTAACGTGACATAAATTCATTGGCTAAAAATGTAGCGGAAAAATATAGATAAACTATCTTAAATTCCTTAATCTAAACCAATTTTCACTACCTTCTCTGTATATTATTAATTTTCTATATATCTATCTACCTGGAATTCAGCTCACAAAGGTATCCATTACAAACTATGGCGATTTCGAAAAAAAATATGTTTTCATCTCTATCATCTTTATTCTGTAGAAAAAATTTATACTTGAAAGGGAATATTTTAATCAAGGCCCTGATTACTCTCGCAAATTGTTATAATTTTGTGTAATTTATGAAAGGCACTGAAATGAATGGCGATTGTACTGAGATTACTTCTTTTAACGTTTTTGCTCTGACCGATATCCTTATTAAGCTTGGCTTCCATTTTGAGTAATCCGTAGAAATAGGAAAAGAAAGTATAACAACAAATTGCGAAGTTTGTAAAAGCGTTTTAATCTTCGGTCTGTTTTTCTTGTCCTCTATATTTTTAGGGTACCAACCCGAGTTTGTGAATGCTTTTTAGATTATCAGTAAATAAGCCCTAGTAAAATGATAAAATAATCACCTAAATTGTATTTACCCAAAAAAATCGATTTGTTGTAATGACAAAAGAATTGCCTTGAAAACTCTTTTTTGATGACACAAACCCAAACTAATTTATTTCTCACATTTTCCCTAAGAACTATAAGTTAAAATTAAAAAAAAAGAAAATTCAATAGGTTTCTATAATTTTTAAAGAAGTATCAAAATAACAAAAATACATTTACTTTTCTTAAAAGAAAAATATATTCTGACTCATTTTACTTGCTTTTGATAAAGTATACTTTACTAGCATCATGCAAAACACCTCAATAATAGTTATCGGCATGCATTCAACAGGACTGAAACCAATTACTTTTATCGGGGAGAACAGTAACGATGTGAAAAGCAAACAATATATTTTTACCAATCATAATTTGTTGGGATCATGGCACATGATAGATTACCCTTTGTATTTAATAGCTTATCCATAAATAACCATTCATAAAAAACTTAATTCGACATAATGTGTGAAACAGATTATTTTCCAAATTGACTGTTGATAATAGACGTTTTTTAAAGTAGATTATAAATTTCTTGCTAGATAATGGAATTGGTGATGTGTCTGAACCATCAATCTTACAAAGCTTTTGTGTTATCAATTTTATAAATGAGTCTTTAATTTTGATAACGAGTTGAAATATCGGGCTATTTCCAGCGTTTAGTTATCGGTTGCAAATTTTGCGACATAAAAGACAGTGACATTAAAGAAATGTTGTTCTTTAACTAGAAATTTGTAGGCTCGATTCCATTCATGTTGTGCTTTTTGACACATTGTACTATTGTTGTGGCGGGCTTTCGATTGTGTGTGTGTGTGTTGTAAAATACGTGATATTTATACTACGTACAGTCACCGGCTCACTACCACACCAAGTACCAGTACACGTCTGTCTGCGATTGCCGTTCGCACGCAACTGTCAACTTGACATTTATAATACCGACTTGTGTGTGTGAGACAGCGTCTTGTATCCATTACTAGATACAAACACTACATCCCTCCCTTATTAATATTTTCAATAAATATAAGACAAATATATTGTTCTACATTTTTACTCATAAAATCAACATACAAGAATAAGTTTCAATTCATAGACATAAATCAGCAATCAATTATTATAACCACTCGTATCACTTTCACAATCATCTTTATTCATATTCAATTCATCTGTAACTGCAGGTTTTTGGACTGGTTTCCAAACCCCCTCTATTTTCTTTAAATGAACTACGTTCCTACGTAATTTCTGACCAGTTACTTCGTTTCTAACAATAATATCTCCACCACAGGTCTCTTCTACTACATGTGGTGTAGGATTAAAGTTAGTCGATAATTTGTTTGCCTTTTCCATTTCTTTAATGAAAACTTTATCACCTTCTTCTATCACATTATCTGTAGCTCTTCGTTTCCGATCAGCATACTCTTTCCCTCTCTCTTTTTGTAGTTTGTCTCTATCCCTAACTTCAGAGTCATCCCCTCTTCCATTAATATCTTTCAACATTGGAATTTTGTCTCTATTTTGGCGTTTGAAAAACAACTCTGATGGAGATTTTCCAGTTACAGCATGAGGAGTTGAGTTATACATCATCAAATATTCATACAGAGTCTCTTTTATATCTTTCTTTTCCGTATAGTCAATTCTCAACCGCTTTAAGATGTCTCTGTTTTGTCGTTCTACTTCTCCGTTCATTTGAGGCCAGTAGGGGATAGTATTAAAGAGTTTAATGCCCGATTCTTCGCAATATTCCTTAAATTCTTGACTAGTAAACTGCCGCCCATTATCTGCGGTTATGGAGAGCGGAAATCCTAAACGGCTAAAAATTTCCTTTAACTGGTTAATAATTTGTGTGCTCGTAATTGTACGAATAATTTTAATTTCTTTGTAACGGCTATAGTAATCAATAATTACCAATAAATAATCGTTACTAGGTAATGGTCCTAATAAATCCATTGCAACATCCACCCATGGCTCTTCAGGTAGGTCACGGCGTTTCATACCGACTGGATTATTTGGCAAACTCACTAGGGTACATCCTTTGCAACTTTTTACCAACTTTTCCACGTCTTTATCAATTCGCGGCCACCAGACCTTGCTCCTGAGCCTTCCTTTCATAGCTACGACTCCAGGGTGGCCCTCGTGAGCTGCATCTAATACACGTTTCCTGAGGCTACTAGGGATAACTATTCTATTTCCTCTTAGGAGTATGTCTTCATAAAAACATAATTCATCTTCAAAAAGTTTATAGTTCTTAACCGTTTCATCCCACTTACTATTGTAAATTCCTTCTTTGACTTTAATAATTTCTAAGTCCTTTTCCACTTCATTTATTATTTCCTTCAGAGAGATAGCACGAGGTCTTGCCATTTCCACAATATGGTGGACATAGTCATACTCATCCTGATGACTAGGTGTGATGTCACATAACCGCGAAAGCGGATCTGCAATATTAGTGTGACCCGGCCTGTATTTTATTACGTAATGGTACGCTTGCAATCTGAGAACCCATCTTTCTACGCGAGCGCAAGGTTTTGATTCAGGTCCAAATAAAAACTCCAGGGGTTTGTGGTCGGTTATTAATTCAAATGTTTTGCCAAATAAATACGTACTGAAATGTTCTACCGCCCAAACCAAACCTAAGGCTTCTTTTTCCGTTTGGCTATATTTCCGCTCACATTCATTGAGAGTCCTGTTCCCATACGCAATAATTCTCGGACCATTTTTGTCTGTTTGCACCAAAACAGCTCCTAGCCCAAAAGGACTAGCATCAGCTATTACCTGTGTTTTGTCATTGACGTCGTAGTATCCTAGAGTTCGTATTTTAGTTAAATTATCCTTAAGTAATTGAAATGCATGTTCTTGTTCCTTTCCCCAGTAGTTTTCTATGTTAGCCTTTTTACCCAGCTTCTGTCTTAGTAGTTCTTTTAACGGTTCTGTTGTTGTAGCTAGATTCGGTATCCATTTGTTAATGTAATTAACTAGCCCCAGGAAACTTTGTAATTCCTCTATAGTTTTTGGTGCTCTAAACTTAGATATGCCTTCCATGTATTTAAGTAATGGTCTTATCCCTTTGGAACTTAATTCATGACCTAAAAATTGTACTTTCTCAACTTTATGTATGCACTTCTTTTCATTCAAGAGGACATTATTTTCTTGCAATATTTTTGCGAACTGTGATACCCTTTTATCATGTTCTACTTCGTCTTTTCCGAATATAAGGATATCGTCTATGAAGTTTATTACACCCTCACATTTTATAAGCATTCTTTCGAGAACTTTTTGAAAAATTTCTGGTGCACATGTTACTCCAAACATAAGTCGTTTATATCTATATAATCCGTGTGATGTTATAAAGGTGGTGATATGTCTTGAATTAGGGTGTAATTCTAATTGATAAAACGCATTTTTTATGTCTAATTTCGTGAAAAATTTCGCTTTCCTAATTTGCGGCAACAGGTGTTCCATACAGGGCAATGGATGATTTTCCCTAAGGATTGCAGAATTTGCACGACGCATGTCTACACACAATCGTATTTCGCCATCGTCCTTCAATATGGGTACAATGGGTGAAACCCAGGGGGAAGGCCCATAGACTTCTTCAATAATATCTAAATCCAACAGTTCTTGAAGTTTTTCTTCAATTTTCTTCTCAATAGGAATGGGTATCCTTCGGTACGGTTGTATGACTGGTTTGACTGATGAGTCTATTGGAATCTCTACTAAAATATCTTTAAATTTTGGAAAAGGTTGTTTTACTGCCGATATTTGGTTTACTCCAAGGCCAACTCTGAGAACACCTAAATTGATAGCTGTGTCTTTTCCTAAAAGGTTGCGCGATCCATTTCTAACAACATAGATTTTAGCTGTAAGCCCTTTGCCGTTAGCTTTTATTTTCGACTCAAAGCATCCTTTTATATTTAATGGAACCGAACTGCCATAAGCCAACATAACTTTATTTGGTTCTTTAATTTGCCTCTCACAAATGATCTTTTGACTTTTTAAATACTCCCAAGATTTTTCCGTTATAATATTGTTTTTACAGCCCGAATCAATCAACATTTCCAATTGTACCCCACCTATCTCACATTTAATCATAACATCATTATCGACGTTAAAGATGTAGTCTATCTCTTCATCATTTACAGCATTTATTTCCCTTTTGTCCTGTCGAAACTTTTTATTATTGTTGTCACTTTCTTGCTGTTGCAGTTTCCTTTTTTGTCCATTGAGTTTAGAAATACCACCACTTTTACAACATCTCTGGTAATGACCCATTTTTCCACATCCATTACATTTCTTTCCTTTCGCGGGACACTTCAAATCAAGATATTGGTGCCATGTAGCCCCGCATCTGCTGCATCTCTCGTTAGCCTTTCCCTGTCTTCTTTCTACACTTTTCCATCCTGATTGATGTGTACTTTTATTTGTGATTGCGTTTATCTCATTCGTTTTATTTTCTTAAGATTGACTGTCGTACCCTTGCAGTTGATGATTCACAATTTCCAGTGTATTTGCTTCTACTATAATTTTGTCCAAAGTTCCTTCATCACCCATTGTCAGTATCTTTTTTCTAAGTTCTGCAGATATACATCCTTCGATGACTTGGTCGATAATGTGTTCGTCAGTATTTTCGAATTTGCATTTAACAGCTTGATCCCTTAGTTTTACTAAATACTTTTCGAAACTTTCTCCTTCTTCTTGCTTGATGAGGCGAAAAATATGTCTTTCGTATATTTTATTTTGTTTGGGACGGAAATATCGATCAAGCTTTTCGATTGCCATCTTGAAAACATTCACTCCTTCTTTATCTTCGACACTTGAGCCAGGCAAGTTGAAAAAAATCTCCTGCAGCCCTGCACCACCTAACACAAGTAATGTTGCTCTCATCTTTTTAGGTGAAGAGATATCAGCTGCTTCAAAATAAATTTCTAACGACCTTTTCCATTTCTCCCACTTTATACCAACAGAAGCGCTGTCTCCTTCTAATTCCAGTTTATAAGGCGGCGGTAGTTTGTCCGACATGTTGTCTTATGGGGCGACCTGTAAAAGTGGAGGGGTAATAGTTTTACCGTTATGTAACTACGCTTCTATGGGCGCTACGTCCAACTTAATGGACACCTCGTCCAATTTAATGGACGCCTCGTCCAATTTAATGGACGCCTCGTCCAATTTAATGGACGCCTCGTCCAATTTAATGGACGCCTCGTCCAATTTAATGGACGCCTCGTCCAATTCAATGGACGCTTCGTCCAATTCAATTGACGCCTCGTCCAATTCAATTGACGCCTCGTCCAATTCAATGGACGCCTCGTCCAATTCAATGGACGCCTCGTCCAATTCAATGGACGCCTCGTCCAATTCAATGGACGCCTCGTCCAATTTAATGGACGCCGAAGAATTGCTCTGATCAGTGAAAAACCTAAAACTAGAAATATAGAATTTAATTATTTATTTCTTTGTTCCTAGATAAATTATTTTATTAATTTTATTCATTTTATGAGTGTATTAGTTACAATAATGAATTGGTGTTTATGTACTTGACTTGACATAAGCAATAAAAGTTATATATTTTATACAATAAAGTATTTAAGGTCGTGATAATTATGTGAATTTGTTATTAAAACCGTATTATTTTAATCTCATAATAATTTGCTCTGTCTAACCCGCAGAAATAATGACTTGGTAGATTAAACATTTTTTTTTTAATTTTAAGTAATAGGAAATTTCGTGAATAGCACTCTTTTATGATAGGCTGTATCGTGAACGCAACCTTCCCATTGTCTGTGCTCGTTCACTTTTTTTTTTTTTGCGTATTTACACTTTAGCGTTCGCGCCAATTTGAAAATTTATTTTATTGTTTTGTAAAATATAAACATAATTTCGTCATAATACCTTACGGGCAGACAGAGTCAACAATCTTGAAAAAAAATGAAATGCCGCGACCAGCTGGCGGCTTAATGTTAATACAATCCAAAGTTTAATCTAGTACAAATATATATGTATCCACTGTTGTATATTATTCTTATAAAAGATGCATAGAAAATATATTAATTAGCACATATTTACTTCTTAACAAAATTATAAATATAATTTAACTGTCGTAGAAATTTTATTTTTCGTAAACTTATAACGCCTTATTTCGGAAAAATTGTTTGGCTACATGCCGCTGGTACATTTTATAAAACATCATCTAATTATTATGCGTATATATATAACAAGTAATAATGTTCACGCATCAAAATAATATGACTTACCTTTTATCTCGTCGCCACTTGTAAAATACGTGATATTTATACTACGTACAGTCACCGGCTCACTACCACACCAAGTACCAGTACACGTCTGTCTGCGATTGCCGTTCGCACGCAACTGTCAACTTGACATTTATAATACCGACTTGTGTGTGTGAGACAGCGTCTTGTATCCATTACTAGATACAAACACTACATGTGTGATTCGAAGTGCTTCAAAAACTTTCGAACTAGAACCGAATACTATTGCTATTAATAATGTGCACCTCGCAACCAACATCTGCTAATGATGGAAACCACATAAAATGATTACTAGAAGACGAGTGGACCAATTTAGAAAATTCTGAATTTTCATTTATTACACCATCGAGCTAGACGTGGCCTTTAATTTAACAAGATTATAGGCTCTGTCTACCCCGGAAGTGATAAAAACAAGTCATATTTATGTAAAGTTTTCTCAAGAACGGTCGCTTGATCACCAGGTTTGGAACATTGATGAAACCTTATTGAAAATATTAAAAATCTTATCGGCACGAATATATAGATTTTTTTTTATAAGTTTAAGTATATTATTTTATGGAGCTTGTGTCTCGAAATCTACTAATTTACTTTTTACCTGAAATATTTCGGGACCTGCTCTAAAAATGATTTTACGCAAGCTGTCACATAAAAATAAACATAATTAATTTTATAAATATAAATTTCTAACCTGGTTATTAGGAAACGTGCCGTCTTTATCTATCGCGTTGACCTGCGTCACCTTGGTCCCGATGGGCTCTCCCTCTAACACTGTTTCTTGTTCCCTCTCCGTAAACAGAGGAATCTCATCATTGACATCTTCAAGCATGATGAAAACCGTGGTCTCGGAAGCAAGTTGCTGGGCACCATTGTTCTAAAAAGATGATAATTATGTCAATATCAAACAAATTTAATGCGTGGCTTCGTTCGACTTATCGTCTTCCTGCCGGCTGCGTTCTTGCCTCTTCTCGCGTTGAGAAGTTTGGGGTTCGCTATAACTACGATCCTGTGATCCCCCATAGCATGGCACGCGTGGCGCCATTATCGTGCGAAAAATATCACTGTCTCGCTTTTCATTATGAGGAGAAAAGGGACTGCGATAGTTTTTCGTGCGATTAAAACTGCGTCGCGCGCCATACTACGAGTATGTATCTAAGCTGCGGATTGTGTTATAAAGTTTTAACAAGTCTGCGCAGATTTTGTCACGGGGTTTGCCCTTACTGTAAGAGCTTCAGTAAGCAATAAAACTTATTGTCACAAATCATAGTAGAGTCATTCAACCGTTCACCTTCCGATGTATTTCTTCGTTAACTTTTATCCTTCTTAGTGGAAGTAATCCTTCTCTAATGTCATTGATTTACAATTTAATTATAAACTAATACAGGAACCCGATATATCTTACGAGCCAAGTTTCTAAAGTAACAAACTTTTCTTGTGTTGAGAACAATGTGATATTGATTTTCTATTGTTCTCGAAATGAGACTCTTGACTTCAGCTATTATCTTGCAAAGTACTTAATTAAACTGTTTATATTGTTATTTTCATTTAGAGCCCCAATAACTAAAGCGGTAAGGTTTCAGGGCTATTCAAACATTTTAGCACTCATTGGCAATAAGTAAAACAATGAAAGTCCTGTAAATAATATATACTATGTTCATTTTCCTTGTTATTTCTATAAACCCGTTTAGGATTTATGAAGAAAGAGTTTCAAAAATCTCGTTTGCAATGCATATGTTGTTATGACTTGTTATGACCTGAGGTACATACATAAATTTGATTGCATAATTTCGTTAAGCCTAACCTAACCTTACCTAGATTTGATATTTAACGATATGCTCAAAAACCTTGCAAAAATACTTACCCAATTATTAAAAAACATCAATTGATTTTATTTTACAAATTATGTACATTTTTCATAAACAACGATAAAATTCAGCTTACCTCAACTCGAATTGTAAGATTGTATTCCTTGATACTTTCATAATCCAATGGGTGATTAACTTTTATATCGGCCCAAGTGAAGCCGTTGTCGGCCCTCTGTTGTAAATAGAAAGTGTGGAATTTGTTGGTCTGGGCGGTCGATCCAGGCATTAGGCGGTAGAACACGGTCGGGTTATTCTCAATGCCCGAGCTGAAATACAATAACACGTTACAGATCTGTACCAGCAGACAAAAGATAAGTTACAGGCTGACTTTACTGCGATGCGGATTTCGCCCCGTCTATAGCCGCTTCAGCGTAAATTCATAAATGGAATAACGTTGCTACGTTCGTAAGAAATTCGCCGGATTATGATTCTATTGTTGTGTGAACTGTAGTAATAGAATAAAAGAATAAAAGTTCAGTAGTGAAAAGAAAAATATTATTGCAAAATTTTATAAAAGGATTAGCACAATTATATGTTAAACGAGGTCCATGCGAAAAAAAGGTAGTAGGTAATTTTAATAAATGAAAATTTCGCAATATCAGACAGTGAACTATTTCCAGGCAGACAGTTCTGGGCAAATCCGCATAACAATATAGTCTTATATAGCTATCTTCACGAGACGACATCAATTACTGCAATAGATTTTTTCATTAACAGAGAAATATAATATCATAAATTCTACAATAGTACCTAAGATAATTTTCGCTTTTCCTATTAAATAAATGAATGTTCAAATCATAAAAGCCTGAAACGAGTAATTCATTCACCTACGCATTATTTATAAAACGAGTGGAAAAAACATATCATTTGAGGTAAAATATTGAATATATCGAAGGCACCTAATGCATTTCAATTTTAAGTATCGAATAAATGAATACAAAAAGCTCTTTAAAAAATGCTCGTAATATGTACTCGTATATTTTGTACTAATGTCATACAGAATGCATCACTTTGATCAAAGACTAAAGTCATGGATGTCACTCTTACTAAGTATAATTTTTTTTAAGATAAATTATTAATTTGATAGCAACAATTAATTATAATTTAAGCAAATGGAACATTTGCATCTCTCGATCACTCAAAACCCATTTACATCATAAAAACAGCCAAGTTTAGTATAGAAAGTCAGTAGTATATATATTATGAATTTGAATGAATGAATTACTCGTCAGTAAGAACTAATGATAATGTTAGGTTAGTAAAGTGAATTAGTAATGGTTTCGTCTTATAACCATGTAAGTTTGAAGTGTGTGTTTAGGATGAACAGATAGACAATAGGGTGAACCAGACATTGTCATTTGCCAGCACTCGTGATAATGCACAATATAATGCAATGACCAATGATAAAATTTTAATGATGCACATTCAATATAAATCAGTAAAGTTGATCCTAGTGATAAATCCTATAGTATACACGCCGCATTACCGATTTTTATACAAAGGGAACTTTTTTTTGTCTTCACAAGTCCACAATGCCTTTTCACATTGCTAAAAACCAACAACGATAAAGAGTATCGTCAAAAATAACATTATTTTAAAAGAAAATCACGACCCTCAGCCAAGTGATATACGACGCCAGGAGGAGAAGGAAACTGGGCATGCCATTTCAAAAACTATATAACGTAGCAAAAGAGATTATTTACGATTTTATTAAAAATACATATTACAAATTTTCATCATTAAAACCTAGCTTGGATTTATCGCCATGCTTCCTTCTCCGGACCCAGGTAGAAAGGTCAGGCTGACGACGAAACCCCCATAGATGACAGGGACATCAAACTTCTACTTAGAAGTAGTTTCGTTTATCATTGTTAAATAAGACTTCTTTTATCCACCTTTTGTATAAAATACGGGTACGTAACAGTGTTCACAAGTATTATATAATACTTACTATGAATATATACCTACCTCCAAATTAATGAAATAGAACATAACACGCATTACACTACACTGGGCAAAAACAACAGCATAATTTTAACTATGCGGGCGACCGTGTACTGTTTATCTATGCATAGAAATTCCATTAATAGAAATTATATGACAAAATAAAATTTGTAACGAGGATATCTAAGTGGACAGGCAGTAGAACTTGTCAAAGTTTCTACTTAGTTTATAAACATGCTTAATTGTCAAAATGGAATAAGTAACTCTAACACAACGTTTAACGCAAGTATTTTAAAATCTGAGTACCTACCTAAACATATTTTGTTTCTAAATATAGAGTCTTCACAATATAAAATATATGGTTTATAACCTCAACTGAATGCATTTCAATTTTACGTATAATTTCGATTTGAATAGTAGAAACTACACCAATGACACATTTTCATTCCTGTTTAAAAATATTCAGATGATTTGACCAGTACCTGAAGGCGGATTACTGGCCAACTTATCACACAATTAAACTTTGGAATCAAGATTTTACATCAATAATTGTTTAGCTATTGAAGAAAATATAAAAAAATACCAGAATACAAAAAAGACAGTACCTAACTAGGTAGTATATAGGAGTATACTACAAAAATAAACATGTACATTCTTAAGAAATCATTTTTTCAGTTAATAATTGAATTGCTTACTATAAAACATGCAACTAAAATACTAAATTGCTTATTAAATTTATTTATGCCTACCTTATTGAAAACTTTTTGAGTCAATTTTAATGTATTCACCTACCAAAATACTTTTCTTAAAGCATCGTCAACACGCAATACTACATAAGAAGAAACCGTGTATCTAATTGTGGACCCAATATTACATTTAGAAAATTCTCAACCCAATTCTTATAAAATCTAAAAAAAATACCATTTATTTACGTTTTATTACTTGAAATAATATCTTAAACTAATCATACTATTATTGGCAAAAAATGCCAGGCATTATACAGTACAAAAAGACCTGAATGACATTTTAGCATAAATCTAAGTACCTACATATTAACGAAATTTAATATTGTTGTTAACCGTGACCCCATTCCTTACAAGCAGTGAGTCTTTAAAATGCTTCGCTGGTGAGGCTCGAGACTGTGAGTTTGTGACGATGCATAGACCCAACAGACAGAACATGGTACTCATGTCACCAGGTGAGAGGCACAATACGGTAATTGGACGCTCACGACGCTTAAGCCATCTAGTCACTATGAAATCATGAAGAGTGAATACCTAAGCTTCAGCCAAATGTTACGGCTATAAATTGTGACGAATTAAACAAACCAAAAATTATATAGAAATATAAACATACATATATGATATCACTCTTCATTACTTAACATAGTAATCAAATGCCGTAACATTCAAGCAAGTCAATTAACCAAAAGTCATTTGTGTAATAAAATAAAATTTAAGCGACAAAGCCTTTCTTCATTTACTGCATTACAAAATTAACATGTGAAGTAAAGGAAGAAAGCTGATGACGGGTCCCAATACGGAAAAACTGAGCGCCGCGAGGTCCACACTGCGTGCGGGTGACGAGTGTCGGGGCTGCGTGCGGTGCCCGTGCCAACAGTTACACGCACCTTGCTTTCACGGACACCACTTTGGCGCCCACGGGCAAGTTCTCTCGAATGTAGATCGGGCCGTACACTGTGTGATCCCAAACGGGGGGATTGTTCGCGCGATCCACTACGTCTATCTGCACCTCCACGCTGCGCGACAAGGACGGGTAGCCCTTGTCCTCAGCCTTAGCTTCCAATCTGTACGTTTCTCGCTATAGGGGAGGGGTAGATGGAAAAAGACAAAACCACGTCGTTAGTAGTGTTAAGAGTGGAGGAGCGGCGGGCCCGAAGGCCCGCTGCGCCTTATACCAACCTGGCTTTCACACTGGTCACTACGGTACCCACTGTGACATTCTCTTTGATGTGAACGGGGCCATACGTGGACATGTCCCAGATGGGGGGCTTATTGTTCCTGTCTACCACGTCTAATTCAACGTCCACGTCTGCGGAGGAGGGCGGGGCGCCTCTGTCGGAGGCCCGCACGCGCAGTCGATACCTGTCCCGCTACAGATATACGGGTCAGAGGTCAGCGGGGGAAAATAAAACATAACACAACTAAAATAACACATAACGTACTCATAGCTAAGAAATAATCAAAATAATTAAAAAAAAACTGAAGTACCTTCCTTTTTCACATTATTATATCATTTGGCTGTTCAAGGATGGTATTTTTATACAGAACATTATTAAAATATACTTACATACATCTCGCATTCTTTCAGTAAGCCAAATTAAAACAAGAGAACATATAGTAGAGTCTAGAAGTAACATTACACCAGCCACGCCGTCCGCTCGCACGCACAGGCACTATTCCTGCTTACTTACAGTAACATTCCATATTGTAGCCAATATTAGATGGTGCAAGAAAATAAATCGGAAATAAAATGCTTCTGTATTTTACAAGGTTCATCTGTACAATAAGGAAAAGACAAACTGTACATTATGAATAATTATCTGTACAATAATAAACTAAACTAATTTTCAAATTAAAATAATGAAACCAAAAGCAGGCAAAATGCATGCGGCTCTGCATACAAGACATGGCGGAAAGGTCAAGTTGTCATAAGAAGGTTTGGTGACCTCGTATTGACTACAACGAAACGACACTCATTGAAATGAATATATTACAAACGATGGACGTTACGGACAAACTGTACAAATTTTGAGAACGATGCCCCTTTCACAGAAGGAATAATGTCACAACTGGCAGAATGGCCAAACTGCCGCGTAGGCAATCTGACCATCTTTTAGTTAATATAATAAAAATTATTTATTTATATATACTGGAGCCCTGTAAAAAACTTCATTATTATCATGATGGTACTATAGTAAATGATGGTGTATGAGTGGTCGTCTACCAGAGCGAACATAAGTACATGGGTTAGGCAGACGTCGAACTGCCTCTGGGGAACTCCACGCTCCGTAAAACAAAATGAGAGATTAGTAACAAAACATGTACATACATATAGTATTGATAGGTATGTTTAAAGCGTAAGCTTCTTAAATCAATTAATTGATTAATTACAATAAAATAAACTTCAAACTAGTTAGTGCGAAATATACAGAAGTGCAGTTACGGAAACTGTACATGTTTTAGAACTAAACATAAGTCGGTACGGTGAAATATTTACAGCAGTATTATCTCTGTTAAGAGTATTATACATAAGTCGTATTTATCGGTAGGATAATAGTTAATGCAAGTAGGTGCTGCGGAAACAAATTTTAACGAAGATCGAGTGCGGAGCCGGCGCTGGCGGCAAATTAAACTAATTGTGCTGTAAGAAGAACAAGCCCCGCCTCGGCGCACGCCGCCGCCGCGCCCCCGCGCCTCGTTCAATGGACAATTACTCCTCACAGCCAGGATTTACCCCTCTTCGTAGCAATTTACAGCAGCGGATAAATTTAGAACTATTTACAAGTAATTAAACTTAAAGTAGGTACGTGCCAATTGAATCCTAGGGCTTGTAGGTAGCACTCATCCACCAAACTTTTTTATAAAGTTGTCCCATTCACGCATCACGCATGTCACAAGCACACACATATTTCTAGTTCCCTACTAGTGTGGAATATTAAGCATACTTACGTCGAGAGGTTTCTTCAAAATTATCCAACCTGATTCAGGTTGAATTTCAAAATATTCAATATCGGCAGGATTAAAAGGCGCACTTAAAGTATATACAATGGCGCCATTATTATCAGCATCTTCATCAGATGCTGATACTCTGAGAATGTTTGTGCCAATACTGGCGTCTTGTTTTACGTTCTCCACATATTTCTGTAAGATACACAATTTAAATGAACATTAAGTTTAGGCAATTGCTTTCATGCAAAATACATTATGTGAGTTCATGCAAAACGGTGGCTTATCACTACTATATACAAGATTATAGTTAGCTTACTTGTCTGTCGAATAGCGGTGGGTTATCATTGACGTCTGTTATTTCTACCGTAAAAGAACAAACACCTTCTAGGGAAGGCTCTCCTTGATCGGTAGCTTTCACTGTCACTGACACAAACTTTCCATCATCTCCCTCTCGATCAAACACTTTATTTGTAGATACCTCTCCAGTTTCTTCATCAACAGTGAATTTAGTCCCTTTTTGGTTGGGTTGTTGTACTATTGAATACTTCACTTGACCGTTTACACCTTTATCTTCATCTGTAGCATGTACTTTAATAACTGGACTACCGTTTGGGGCGCCTTCCTCTACTTTAGGGAAATATGTTGGACAATCTTTAAATATGGGTTTATTATCGTTAACGTCTGTTATGAAAACAACAACAACAGCAGTCGAAGTGTGTATCGTAGCGTCTCCATTTACACAACAAGCTCCATCGTCCATCGCAGTCACATTAAGTTCGTATTTGTCTCTATCTAATGATATAGCTTTATTGTGCAGTCGTATCACACCGGTGATTTCTTCTATAACAAATTGTCCAGAACTGGTGCCTCCACCGACAAAACCAAAACGGACGTTGTCACCATCTTTATCTGATGCCACAACCGTTGTAACTAACGTGTTAGGTCCAGCATTTTCGTCTACATTTGGCGTGTATACTTGTTGCGAGAACTTGGGCTCTTCGTCATTTTTGTTTTTAGTGTAAACTCGGACCGTCGCCGTACCAGTCTTCGCTGGTTCTCCTTTATCTTTAGCAGTGACGACGAATTCGTAGTAAGCGTTGTTGTTATCTGCGTCTAATTGTTTGTTGTTCGTTATGATGCCATTGGAGTCCACACTGAAGTGATCGTCTGTAAATAATTTGTAGTTATGTAAGTGCAAGAGTATCAGTGACATACTTTTTGTGGGGTACGAAGATAAGCTTACCAGCCTACTTTCCAGGTGTAAGTAAAACACGTATCAAAAACAATACTTCTACCAATCAGAAAACTTTGATAATTCAAATTTCTCTAGCCTATAATCATTTTGTGCTTAAGTAAGTCCTCTTACACATCTTTGCGTTTACCAGTTGTTCCTTTGGCTGGTTATTGTCACTCATCAACACACAACACTCACACAAGTGCTCCTAGATATGCAAAAAAAATAACTAAATCATAATGTATTTAAAAATAAATAAATAATTTCTAACATTCCGTTCTTATTAGTTGAAACATAATTCAAAAGAATATCACAACGCCAGCTCTTGACTATGTATGCTATTAAATGTTCCTACTATACGAGATAGATGGCGCTAGTAGGCTTACTAGTTAGCTTTACGGAAAAAGAATTTCGTAAAATTTTTATAATTTTACCTGAAACTAGATATTCGATTTCGGCATTTTTCCCAGAATCAGCATCCATAGCCTTGACCCTTAGTATACTCGTACCAAGCGGGATATCTTCGTCTACGTTATGGGCTTGGTAGTCGGGTAACTCGAATTTTGGAGCGTTATCGTTCACGTCAGTAACTCGAATCGTTAGCTGAAATTTTGAGAAAAGAAACCGTTATTAAAAAACATATTATCCTCTATACTTTTTTTGTGGCTGCGTAGGTTGCACTGGCCAGACGGGATTTTTTCGTGTAAAACTTGACTTGGCCAATCCAGGGTCATGGTCAAAGACGCACCACGAAGTCCTCTCTAGAAAGGTAACCGGGACTGCCGCCAGGAGAAATGGTTATTTTAATGTATTCCAATTCGTTGTTGTGTCTGGATCTTTAAAATCAATGTTGCTTAACTAAAATAGGGACTGATAGATTTTTCTCTGGTTCTGCTACCTGACGATTTAAATTTTTATTGTTTAATCAAAACATATCTGATCGCATGGACGAACACGATATCCGATCCAAGAAGCATAATAAGCAGCAGGCATATAGGTATTTACAGATTTCTGTAGTCGACCTAGCCAATCATATAGTCAATGTCAGAAATACATTACCTCGACAGATGTAGAGAATCCTCCAGAATCTTCTGTTGCCGTGACTACCAGGGAGTACACGTGCGGTTGCCTCAAGTCTTCGAAGTCCAATTCCTTGGCCAGCTTAACAATGCCAGAAGTAGGTCCGATGTTGAATGTGCCAGCCCCCTGGCCCTGGGCCTTCAGCGTGTAGCGTATTTCGCGATCGGCGAATGACTTCGCTTTGACTGATATTATGCTAGAAACAATAAATAAAAATATTTATATTGCTATCATCAAAGCTGAGAGTGCAGAAAGCTTGCATCAAGTTCAGATGGTATATTCAAATATCACGGTTAACATATTATTTCTTTATTTGTTTATTATTTTATGAATACTGTATACTAGTTGCTTCTCTTCTCGTGCAGATTGTAAAAGTCAGTGAAGGGAATGGCATATAAACTTGGGATTCTTTTTTTAGACGATGGGTAGGTATATCAAACTATATTTCTTTGGATCTCAGTTCCATTATTAAGCACTACATATTATGGTGAAATACCTTTATACTACCTTTTATAAAGACTTTTGGTTCTGTTTATCCCTTAAGGGATACATACATGATTATACGTATGTATGTATGTTTATCAAAGAATTATGATTAGTAGCATGTTAATTGATCTAAGTGCAGTGCACGTTTAGAAAGGGTAATTTGAGGTGACGTCAGTAAGTAGTAAGTATAGTAAGTCTTTTGTTAAAATTATAATTTAGATCATCGTCGTCATCTGAATGCATTATCAGTAGTTGTAAAAAAAACTTAAGTCAACCCACCATATTTTCGTAATTTTTAATTAAAAAGAAAAACAAGGTTTGGTGTGGTGTCCATAATTACTCAGAGTGGGTGTTGATCAATCAGACATTTGAATGGAAAATAGGATGTACTAGGCTAATTTTAAAGCCGACAAATGCATCCAACCGTGTTCGTTCAAAACTACATCTCATTGTCTTGAAAACCATTATGCGAATACACTTTACTAGCTTAAATTTAGATCTTAGTAAATTTTGCTTAATATATTTGAGAAACAGTTCACTTTAAGTGTTGTTCTATTATCACTAAATAGAGATTACAATTTTGCTATTATGTTTGTTTTATCAATTGCTACAATTATGCAAATATGCAGATAAACATTCTGAAGTAGTAAGTATTTAGAGATACATCTGGTAGTTATCAAATCAAACCAAGGTAAGAATTAAACCATCATACAACTCCAAGTTGCTAATGAAATACCCGGCAGTATCTAACTGGACTATTCGCTAACTTCTATCTATTGGTTCTATCAGTCTCAGAGTAAGAGAGAATAAGGGGATATACGAAGCCGGGTAAGTTAGATATAAAATCATCACATAACTCACTCGGAGTCTTTCTTCTGGTTCTCAGCAATCTCGGCCTCGTAGCTCTGCAAGTAGAACTGTGGCGCTCTCTTGCCTCCGACGATGCTCAGGCGCTCTTCAGCTGTCGACTGGAACCTCCGCTCATCCACACGGCCACTCTGTAAATTTAAGGAAAAGCTTCCTTATTTTACTGCCGTCTTGGTAGAGCAATACACACCTCCCATGATTCAGCTCGTAATAACCGGAAGGTTAGTGGCAAGGGTGGTGAAAGTAAAATGTAGATACTAACCAACTAAACGTGGCTTCGAGTCTTGACCCCGGTTTAAGTATATAATATACATATGTGTGTAAGGTTTAAGAATGCAATATGTTTGTAAGTCTATATCTAATTTATGGAGACCATGAATGGCCTTAATAATGAACAAGATTTTGTCTATGACTTGCCAGTTAAGTTGTCTTTTATTTCTTGAGTTAAAAACAATACGACTACCATAATGTTACAGTAACTACTGTAACTTATTTTATGATAGCCCAAACTATATAATAGTGTTAGATGAAATTTAATTGAAATGTTACATTGAGTTACGTACACGATATAATTTATCTCAACGTCTGAACATTAGATATAACGACCACCTAGCCCATACCCATTCAGCTATAAACTTCTCGCCATTCTATCTCCAAAGACATTTATGTAGGTTAGTATTCCCTATTCAAGATTATTAATAGCTTCACGGAAATAGAACGTCGCAAAGCACTGAGTCATAAGTTTGATGACATATGCGAAACATATTGGATTACATTTCGGGTCAAATGAGGTTTCTTTCGCAGAATGGTCCAATAAAAAAGGGTTTGGACTTGAAATGTTCCGTTCTGTTGGTGAATTCCTGAAAGAACAGGGGGTTATTCGAAACAGTATTCAGATGGTACACATTTCTATTCACTTTCGACACGTAGTAACTAGGTTAGATAAAGTTACAGATAAAAAATACTGTGCTGGTAGGGTAGGTAGGTGGTACGCTTATTTGTTCTAGAAATTAATATTGTGTTCTCGTAGAGAAAATACAGGTATCTGAATAATTGGGGAACTGCCCTTAAAAACTTGACATCAAAAGTCAAATTGTTTTCTCGAAAGTATTTACTACTAACCTGGTCTTCAGCCTTCACATACAAAACGTATTCCATATCCAACTGGAACGGATCAGTTCCTTTAGTGCGGACGACACCTGATCGCTCATCGACCTCAAATCTTCCACCGGTCCTGTCTCTGACGATGAAGTAATGGATATTGTGGTCTGTATCAGGATCTCTGGCTTGCAGAGTAAAGACAGGAGTATTAGGAGCCGCGTTGAGCTGAACAACTGTCTGCATCGGCAAGGGTCGGTTGATGAAGTAAGGGGGTTCATCGTTAACATCCTTCACGTGGATTATAACTCGCTGGTTGTCCGTATCTGAAATTTAATAAGAAATATTATAAGATTTACATACGAAAACATACGTAGCTTAATTAAATCGGACACGGGCTTTTCAAAGGTCAAAAGCACCTAAAAATACGAGCTGGGAAGAAAAGATTGTGAAAACGCATGAATCATACACGCATACGAAACGATGTAGGCTATATGCCCGTTAAAGGAAGAAACGTAATTGTTTGTATGAAAACCGGAGAACGAAGTCATAGTAGGGAAGACAACGTCTACAATAAGATGAACATTAACAAAGTTTGTAGCGTGCGAATGTAAATGAGTTTTTTTACTACATTTCAACTTGGATGACTGGGATAAGCAGGAAAAGTTTGAGTTTAAACGAGTTATTTTACGGTACGAAAATCCATTACGTGATCGCAACACGCTTTATTCAACTTCCTACTCCTAAGCTTTCAAATTAAATCTGTGATTCACTAACGACAATTTCGTCTCGCAAAACTTTTGTCTGAAAATGATTTTTGGGATGGTTGGATTGTACGTATTTTCTGATACTCATATCTGTCTCAGGAAATTTTGCGATTAAGTGTAAACATTAGTTTCGACTAAATAATCAACTAAATACTCAGCTTGTATAAACTTGAGTATTCAAATTAAGCCGGTATACCAAAAAGGAGGCACGTTATTCATGAAACAACATGTATTTCACACAAACTGCAACATGCAGATGCAATGTACTCCCGGAGCCACGGAACATTAGCGGGAAGTTATAACTAGCCGTACTATTCATACATTTAATATGAATTCAGCTATTTTATGTTAGATTTGGAGTACACAAAATAAAGCTTTATCAGAAAACACATACGAATCTTTGCTTTATTCAGCACCCATTTACAGAACTCAATTAAATATATATTAATTTCTAGTTCTCTGAATTTTCGCCCATATATTAAAGAAAATTGTTTTCGTAAATTATCTCCTCTTTCATTGCTTTATTTCTGGGACGTAATTTAGAAATAGTCCTATGTCATATAATCAAAAATAATATATTAAGACGTATTCCCCCTTATATCGTAAATCATAAAAGAGGCAATCGGACAAAATATAAAACCGTTCGTCTAAATCTATTTTATATCAGACAATGAGCCTGAAAGGCGGATTTTCAGGACCAAATTTATACGAATTATTTTCAGACAACCCGTTCTAAGCTCACCCAACCTTATTTTAAGTCAGGAAAGAAAATCCTACAATGGATGCTTCAATAAATTAACCTCGATAATGGAAAGATAAGAGAGATTCGGCCATTCAGGCATGCGGAGCGTAAGGACGCAAGCATACTATATTAATATGCAAAGAAGGACCAGTTTTAAATAACTTTCATAAATAGGCTTTATCTCCCAGCTTTTTATCGGTTTTGGTATGAATGTATTTTGACAAATAGTGTTTTACCTATATGTGAATCGGTAACGACACACCTACATAAGATAAAATAATAAGCACAATATTCTTCTCATAACGACTTATAGGCAAAATAATGATTTCTGGTACCTCATGATTTACGATCCTTATTGAATTCATTTAACTAAGAATTTTGGGCTAAATAAGGATTTCACACCAGTATAAGGTTAACACCAGTCAACACTATCTGCATGAAGGTCCTCCAAAATGATAAACTGGGAGATCGGAATACTGGAAATGCTAGGACTAATCTACGAACATAATAAATTACCTAATTATCTTCTAAATCTTAATTCTAAATAACCTTTTTATTGGCACATAGAAAAATAACGTCAACTGCTGACCAAATATTACAAAAATATTGATGACGTCATCAAATACTTACATTTCAAAGCCACTGTAAGGTTAGCATGAAAAGAACAAAAACATTACAATTACACATTGATACAGCAAACAAGTATCGCATGGAAAAAAAATTACACAATTCACACACAAATTAAAAAAGGATTTCTATTTAACTCCAGTGAAATCGCCACGCTAGTATAACAAGTTCCGTTCCAGATCAGTTATAATATTACTAAATAAACACAAACGGGCTATCAAACATTGCCCTAACACCCTGACTATCCTTTTTGTCCGGGATTCCCGTAAATCCGCAGTATAAATCCGCAGTTTGCTGTAATCCAATCCGCGGCCCTCGTTTCAGTAGTTTCACACACAAATGAACGCAAGGAGGAAGGAACATTGACCCTTTTGAATCCTTAGGCTTGCTAGTGGTAAGCAAGCCTAAGGATTCGACAGTGAATGTGTAGTCCGTTTGTAAAATTCAATGTTTTAATATAATGAGGGATTTTGGGATGGATTTTATTACACATGTATAGATATGATCGATTACTTTCGAAGCGAGTTTCAACACTACTTCATTTTAGTGAGTTTACTGTATTCAATTCATAAAGTGTCGCTCCTCAGAGGGCTAACCTCTAAGAATTGATTACATTAAAATTATCAATATTTATCGAATCTAGTGTTAGACTAAGTAGTGTCGAGTTAACCTTATAACCTTCAATGCTTTTAGATGCTTTTTAAATGGAAATTAAAGGAACGAGTAATAGAACTAGTAAAAAGTAAAAAGATGAGCATTGTCCAGCTAGTGATAGAGAACATATATACATAAAATCACGTCTATATCCTTTGCGGGGTATACAGAGCCAACAGTCTTGAAAATTGCGGCTGTTTGGCATACTGATAGAATTTAAAATCATATAAAGTGATAGGTTGCTAGCCCATTGCCTAAAAGAATAATCCCAAGTTTATGAGCCTATCCCTTAGTCGCCTTTTACGACGTCCATAGGAAAGAGATGAAGTGGTCCTATTCTTTCTTTATATTATCTATTTTTTCTATATAATAAATATACGAAATAAGAGTAGGTATTCGTTAGTTCGTGTGCCGAGTCATAGAAGTACATGAACGGAATAATGTAGCTCTAATTTTCAATCTTGGATTTACATATACATATTCTTTGAATGTAGAATGTGTTATACAGGACTAAACGTAGTATTTGTATTAATATTCACTGGGGACAAGAATAAACAAGCGCGAACTGAAATTTCAATTAAAATATTTCACAGAGACGAAGCGTTGCAGTGTAAAAACTCCTTGCAATTATGAAATTTGAAATTCTTAGCACGCAGACAAACAATTCCTCATAATTCAAGATATTTCCTACAAAACATCGGGGCGAATGGCCTACTGGAGCGCTTTGTGTGTTGTAGGTAGCAACTTTGGAGGGCTGCCAGAAATCAAAACATATGTACTTAACCATATTATTGCATACTATGGCAATGCTATTTATTTTGCAGCTCAACTTTCTTACAAATATTTCGCCTTTATTTGGTCTATAAATGTGCGGTGCATATCAATTGCGCTGAAAGAATACATTGGCAAACAAAATCGGCATTTCCAGAACATAATGCAATGTAGAATGGTGGACTGTATTTCAATAATATAAAAGTATTTACTTCTCAGTGCATTGTGTGTGTAAATATTTTGTCAAAGAATTTCGAATACAACATTATTTGCCATTTTTACCACGCTCTCATCAGTTAATAAAATTATGATCAAGATTAAATCGTTCCTATTTGTTCTCGAGATTGCATTTTGTGTACAAAAAATCGTCATATATAAAACAAAGAATTATCTAACAAATAGCCAAACTATATATAACTTATTTCAGTCATTGAAAGAGAATTGATGAGTTTCTCATTATCAGCTTTTCTTGGAGCTGACACTAGCTGTTTTGAATTCCCATCAAAGAAAGCTATTACAGTAAGATTTCGTTAAGTTGACAACAAATTTCTGAAGCTCCCGAAGCCGACCCCTAATACCCGCATTTGGCATCCAGCCAACCTTTGATAACATCAGCATTTGCCAAGATAAAAACCAGTTTCCGCGGAAGCAGTCATGTAAATTGTCTTAAGTCCTTAAATCTGAAAATACAATAGGCTGCACAGAAAAGATACCATTACAATATGCCTTCGATATAAAGTAGAATATTTTCATCTGTAGCCCACCGTACTTCTAAAACTGCAGTTATTAATATTGAATAGCCCAACGGTCGTAGTTTTAATTACTTTTCTCTCCCATATTCGATGGATGTTCTTGTTCAGTATAGTTCGAATGGATATTGGAAAATCAATTTTGATTCCTTGATTGTAGAGAACACAGACGTAAATGACATTGGTCGGTACCCGTGAAATACAGCAGGTTTAATATCCTACGGTGAGGTGTGAGTGGAGCGGGTAGAGGTGTGGGGTGGGGGTTGCAGCGGTTGTGACCCCTCGTGGCTGGTTCACTGCGCATGTGTACACTACAGCCGCGTGCTCTCCTCGTGACTTTCCTCGGCTACATGCCACCCAAAAACTACCCATATACTACAGCCTGATAAGAGATAACGACTAGAGTAGCTCTCTCCTGAAAATTATAGTGAGTACCGGGGTTTCACACTGTTACTAAAATCACACAAATGTTTATTTAATTTAATTTTTAATAAAATTAAAAATAATAGTTCTTTTATTCTACAGAAGTTGCATATATATTATAAAAATCATTGTGATTGGTTTACCCATCCCCATCTTTTGGAAAATTTTAGGATTTCGTAACTTGAAAATCAAAACGCAACTCTCATGCAATTTATTATTCCATCAGCATCTGTTCTTTCTCTTGTTTTTTCTTAGGGTAGGTAAAATAAGTAATACTTTTTTATAATCATTCTTTTTGATGGAAAGATTATTATCTCGTAACAACCCCAAATATTTCAGATATCTGTGACTCTTCTACTTTATTTATGAAAACAGTTTTTGGTAGTGTAGCGTCATAGTGAAATGAATCTTATAAAAAATCATATATTTTGAAAATGAGAATTAACTTTAAAAAATATAAGCATAATACATGTTAGGTATATAAAGTTAACGTAACGAATTTTAGCGCCAGACAATGTCATGAAACTTTTATGAATCTAGATCGACACAGACAGACTGATTTACTGGCGAAGCCATATCTCTGCGAGGGCATTGACCCAATAAAACATTTACTTTTTTCAGCTGTATGTTTTAGCTGAACTGAACAAGGCATTTGTTTACGCAAAGATTTGAATTTAAATGTGTATAAGTATCATCTTTATCGTTTCTTGTTATTCTCTGATTAAATGGAATACCATTTTCCTCACTACTCATTTCAATAGATACTTTGTCTGTTTAAAGTTACAATAGTGGTTGTCAGTTAAATTAATATGGTATAATAGAGCAGTAGGGGCAATTTGTATTACCTTCTTCAGTTACTATATTATTACATACATATTACCAAGTCTATATTCAGGGTAAACAGAGCCAACAGTCTTGAAAACACCGAAAGGCGATATTGAGATATTGCCACGAGAAATCCCAAGTTTTTTAGCCAATCCCTTAGTCGCCTTTTACGACAACAGTGGAAAAAAGATAAAGTAGTTCTATTCTTTAACGCCGGGAATCACACGACACATACGATTACGTTTATCTTTATATAATTTTTCAGTAAGTAGTCTGATGAAAAATGTATAGGTATTTCGGTACTCATTCTCATAGTAGTAGGCACGTATGTTACGTTCGTTCATGTTTGTACTAGGAACCGAGTTCTTATTTAAAAGTATACTACGTCTTCAAGTTACATACATACATATAATCACGTCTGTTTCCCGTGCGAGGTAGACAAAGCCAACGGTCTTGAAAAGACTAACAAGCCACGCTCAGCTGCTTGGCCCAATGATAGAATTGAGATTCAAACAGTGACAGGTTGCCAACCGATCGCTTAAAAGAAGAATCCCAAGTATTTAACCCTATCCCTTAGCCTTTTACGCTTTTTACGACATCTATGAGAAAGATATGGACTGGTCCTATTCTTTTTTCTATTGGTACCGGGAATCACACGGCACGGTCTCCAAATTGTCAGTATTATTTGTAAATATATTCTCGTTAACATGGCAACCATTTCAAAATGTAACAGTCATTAGGCATAAATGGGCTTGGATGTCTGTTGATGTTCATACATTCGGTATAAACTACAGCTGGAATCAACACTTATCACTGCGATAAATCAACATGATAACATAACCATTACATTACAATCAAGCTAATCATTCAATAGCCTCTAATTATATTAGAATCTAATATTGTATTAATAGTTTAGTTCCAACAATAATTTGTTTGGTTGAAGAAAGAGCAATTACTACTATAAATATATACATGTCGTAATGGTAAAAGGAAGTAATATCCATACTAATATTATAAACAGCTTTTTAATGTAGACAATGTGCATTCGTTCACGATTTAGATTTAAGAGATCTATATTTGTAAATTGACGTCCGGGTAAAAATGCTGCAGTGTGGTTTGTTCCGCCGCTTCTTCTACACATGCGCTTTGGAAGCGGTAGTAGTTATAATTAGATTTAAGTAATGTGACGTCAATAAGTGATACCTTGTATCCGATTTTGAAAATAAATCTATTCTATTCTAAAAGCGTAGTTGTATGTGTGTAAAAAATAATTAGCACACACATTAGGGAACGGAAAAACGGTAATTCAAGATTAACAGAGCTGCGGTTAACAGTTAGTAATTAATACACACTTTGCAAACTAATCACGCCCTAAGGGTATCGAACAAAATGAACTTTTATAAAATATGATTGTTAATATTATGATAATTCTTTCGATCAACTTTAAAATCTAGTCATTGTCGCCAAAATAATGATGTAAATGTAGCGAAACGTAACTGTTCATGTAGAACTCTTAGTGTCCAAAATGTAGACATTCCCCGCGTTCGGCTTTTGCTCTAAATATCATTAATATACTACCACAGATACCTCCCTACTTATTTCCTAGCCTACATAAACAATTTTTGATAGATTTGGTAGGATAGGATTTCCAGAAATCTAAATTACGAGTATTAGATAATACTCCAGTTTCTATAGTCAAAATAGATTTTATCCTGATATGTATCAAATTAGATATAAGTAACGGAAGTGGCGATTTCACTGGAGGTTTTACCGTCATATCGTTTGGATTACAAAAAGATGCGTTTACCTGAAACAAAAAAACAATTGTCGTTAATATTGGACTTTCAAATTAAAAATGTTAGATTCTAGATTTTTTAGGCTATGACAAAGTCGATTTAAAAAAAAATACATTATGTATATATCCTTATAAAATACTGATTAAAAACTTTTTTTAATCATACCGACTTTAAACTACTTCATAAATAATGATAAATTACAAGTCGGTAATCTGAAGAGCAACTCCAATATATGTACCTATGATGGCGAAAAAAAAGACCTGCTAGTCACAAAAATTGACAAGCCATATCTTTTCATCTCTCTCTATCTCCTCATTACTTAGGTTCTGGTAAGTTTTCGATAAGACTTATATTTTTTTAAGATATGCCTTATTCCTTCATGACTAGCCTCACAGATTAATATTAAATATAAAATTATCCCATTATATTATATAAAATTAACCCATACACCCATTTGCATTCCCATTGTGCACTTCAAACTAGCGCGACATAACTGGTATGTAACAATTATGTCAGATATTAACTGTCGTTATCAAATTGCACATTGCACGGTCACTGAACGAAAACATTACACGCGTTTCTATATAATACATAACTACAGTCAACCTTAAAATATACATATATTTAATAAATTATCCAGTACGAGCCTTCCACAGAAAACTGAGCAACAAGACAATTTTATTATATATGATGTGGAAAATAGAACGTATTCTTGTATATGTAGTAGAAACGTGGCAAAAGACCAAAGCACTAAAAACTGGTCCATCAAAATTATCCAAGAAGCTTTGTTGTCAAGCAGACTATCGTTAAAACTTCATAACTTTTTTTCATGATATATCTTGCATTGCACTTGCATCAACGAACCCCTAACGTTTAAAACCAATGGCCAGATGATGGAAGAGAGACGAATATCTATTCGGATCAAAATTACAAAAATATTCCGTTGACTGTACCGCATGCAGCATTGCTTGTTCCTGCCGCTATCCTAAACAAAATTGTAACAATGACTAAATGTGCTCTAAATTAATGCCAACCTATTTGACTTAATTCCTACAATAACACTTTGTTAGCCTGAAATTCGTTATGCATTTATAAACGACGATTAAATTATATTATTTGAAACTTTTATGGTTATTCTTATTAATTATAAATATTTTTAACAAGAGTACGGCCGCGGTCCAACTGCATGATAGAAAATACCGTTAATACTGATTTTCGCGGGAACTTCGGAAATCTTTAATCCAGCCCTGTGTGCGTTGGTATGTCAGTCAATCAGTTTCCTATTGTAATTTTTTCATAATAAAGGGTAACAAAAAAAAAATTATAAGTATAGATTGTTAAAAAAGAGCAATTATCAAAAATAGGTACCTACAATAATGTAAGTTGGCGTTTGCGTGCTGCGGTCAATTTGTCGGGTCATTTGGGGGCGCCAGTGTGAATACGGGCTTAGGCAATTAAAATCGCGGTGCACGGCTTCATTAACACAATAGGGGCTCTGGCCATGGCGGACCCAGGTTCACTGCTAGGGAAGTGCCAACCGGTACAAAAGCCAGAAAAATGATGTTGGAGTCCACTTACAGCCTTTACACAGAATATAACTATTGCAGTCAGTGACTTGTCCCAAGTAATATATAATAAATGCGGACGTAGGTAAGCTTGTTTTTTCGTTAACGCTTCACGCGTTATCAATTAAACTAATCTTCATTAAATTTCGCGTATGCATAATTAAAAGTCTGGAGAAGAACATATCTTTTATTTCAGTAAAACTACAGTTCCCGTGAGATTTGCAAAAAAAATTCTTTTGAAGGTGACGTCTAATTTGCGCGGACGAAGCTGAGGGTAGAAGCTAGTTTATTTTAAAACAATCAAAACTTATCTACGAAGCAAATATTTTAAATCCTAAATACAAATAAAGACTCTAATAATAACCATTCGAAAGGCTTTCAATTCCTAAGCTTCACTATTTTTGAAGCACCTATAACGACCTACATCTTTCTTGACCACAATTCCGAATACAGCGCCTGTTTAGATATATATTGGTAAAGTATATAACGCTAGCTTTATGTTCGCGTTTATTTGCTTGGTTTTAGAGCTTTTGTGGTCAAAGTTACGAGATCGTTACGCTGTGTGCTACAGGGGGAAGGGGCAGTCAGTTTACGTTGCTATAAAAAAATTATTGCTTTGATTGAATAAAAGTATAATAAACAATGTTAGATGGAACATTAGCGCATTCAAAACAAAGTCAAAAATTTCCTTCGTATAGATAGAAAGTACTGGGCCATTTCAGTCTTTTCATAGTCATACTAAAAGCCGTAATAATGGATCGATGCCTAATAAGAGGAAACGACCAATTCGAATTAAAGGCATGCATTAATTTTACAGTTTAAAATGGTCTTTAGTTATAAATATTGAACTTATCAGATAAGCTTTATTCAAATCTATTTTAAGCTTAAGGGTGTGATTGAAAATAAAACCAGAAAAAATTAGCAAAGGTTAATTTCGACGACGACCGAACAATTTAGGGGTGCGACTTGTTCAATGAAATTTCCATTTACCCATTTGCCCCACAAAATGTTGGTGACATACAGTTGACAGTTTTTGAATGTGTGAGCTAGATAGAGAAAGTAATTGGCGACAACCCGTCATCAAAACCAAATTTTTTACCAATACATACACAAAATTAAGTTTATTAAAAGGAAAAGTCAAACCTAAACCGTTGTAAAAATATGTCAGACTAAAATTTCATCTTCACAAAAAAGAAGTTGAAAAAAAGAATAAAAAAAATTAATGTAAAAAACAGAGAATGTTAAAAAAGGTATCTTGTGTGAATTCTTTACGTAACACGAATAATTTTGATTAAGAAACAAAAATTATTATAAGCATAATCTATTTCAGTATTAAGTATTCAATGTGATTGTCAATTCTTATAAGAGCCACAACCCAGGCAGCCTGGCAAGCAATAAACTATATCAATGCCTTGTGTCACCACTCCATCATACCCATAGATGTCGTAAAAGACGACTAAGGGATAGGCTTATAAACTAAGGATTTTTCTTATAGGCGATAGGCTAGCAACCTGTCACTATTTTAATCTCAGTCTTTCAAGACTGCTGGCTCTGTCTACTCCGCAAGGAGTATAGACGTGATTATATAAAAAAACTAATGTTTTATTTTTGATTAATTAGGGCCGGGTGGGTCGCTAATTGTGAGATAATTTGTTTATATTTTGACGATCCGCTTTCGCTAAAGAGCACTTGAAAACAGTAACAGCGTGGGCACAATCTAAACATTTCAGTCGTTACGCCTCCATCGTACGCCATTATATCAAAGGGCACAACAGAACAATTCGGGACAATGGTCAGGCCCACGCACGTAGCGTCAAACAAAGAGAATCCTGTACGAAATATTTACAGACTGACCCAAATTTTGTGGATTATATGTGTGGAGTTTGCTTGCTAACGGTTAGTTTTAGAAAAAATATCAGCATCACGGCTTTAAACGGATTAAAAATAATTAACTATCACAATTTTTGCTGAATGCTGGCTCAGTCGGCTGGTCTATTTATGTCACTGATTCCTGGACATTTTTCTTCATACATACATACATAAAATCACGCCTCTTTCCCGGAGGGGTAGGCAGAGACTACCTCTTTCCACTTGCCACGATCTCTGCATATTACCTTTGCTTCATCCACATTCATAACTCTCTTCATGCAAGCTCGGCGGTTTCGGGTACTTTTGACCTGACCCTTTACCAGGACGTCCTTAATTTGATCAAGATATGTTCGTCTAGGTCTTCCCACTCTGACCTTTCCCTCCACACTCTCCATGTATATCTGCTTAGTCAACCTGTTTTCATTCATCCTCTCCACATGACCGAACCATCAACATACCCTTTTCTATTCCTGTAACTACATCTTCTTTCACATCACAACATTCCCTTATCACGCTGTTCCTTATCCGGTCACTCAATTTCACACCCAACATACTCCTTAACGCTCTCATACATAGGTGTTAGAAATAGACAAAGTGGAATAAATCAAAAGATTAAGCAGATATACATGGAGGGTGTGGAGGGAAAGGTCGGAGTGGGAAGACCTAGACGAACGTATCTTGATCAAATTAAGGACGTCCTGGTAAAGGGTCAGGTCAAAAGTACCCGAAACCTCCGAGCTTGCATGAAGAGAGTTATGAATGTGGATGAAGCGAAGAAAATATGCAGAGATCGTGGCAAGTGGAAAGAGGTAGTCTCTGCCTACCCCTCCGGGAAAGAGGCGTGATTTTATGTATGTATGTATGTATTAACGGGATAATAATCAAACAAAAGCAAATTATTACCGTAATAATTTGTTTAGTGGATTTGCTCCTATTTGGTTTTACATGAAGGTATATTCGTGGTATCGGCAAAATGTACCTAGAATTTCATCCTATAATGTATGCAATATGTTTACGAAGCACCTGCTCAAGAATAAAGAATTTACAGAATTTACACTTTTAGTTATTGTGTAATATGATGGGCGCCGTGTGGTTCCCGGCATCTTCCCATCTTTCCCCCATGGATGTCGTAAAAGGCGACTAAGGGGTAGGGCTTATAAACTTGGGATTCTTCTTTTAGGCGATGAGCGAGCTGTCACTATTTGAATCTCAATTCTATCATTAAGACAGACAACCTGGCCTTTTAGTCTTTTGAAAATTATTGGCTCTGTCTACCCCGCAAGGGATATAGACGTGACTATATGTATGTATGTAAATATAAAAATAATTAAACCTATGTGTTACTCATATTTACAACATACGGTGACACTTTCACTGTAATAAGGTTGACATAGATTCAGGAGCCTCCTCATAAGTTGTAATGTTTTCTACAAACAGAGTTAATAATCCATTTTGTCTTGACACAACGCAAGTAGTCCTTCTATCATCTCTACTATGCACCTGCTGCACTGAGTATAAGCACGTGCCGACTGCAACTAATCATACAGGAGCACCCTGTGTCGTCTATTTAACTGCACTGGCCATTAATTTGAGAATACGACGAGCCATACACACAGTAATAACATATTTCTGCAACGCTGCCCTGCAAACGGGTTCAGTAATGCGTTCAAATTATTATTTCATACAAAGCACAAGCGGCTAATGCTAACATTCTGCAGTTAGTGACTGAGTAATATGGCAATTTATACCTAACAAGATGCTAAATTATTTCTTGTAAATTAACTAACTTGTCATCGGCGTTTAAGTGATTACTCTTTATTTTCAAAGGTTTCAAGCCAAAGAAAGCTTTTTTCAATATGTATTTACTGTAATCTCTCTGTCATAACTTTATTTCTAGTTTAGCTTACTGCTATTGACTTCAAAGATGGACAGCTTTTTTTTTAAATGTATTTGCTTTTCTACAAGAAAGTTATAACGTGAACGTTTCGGGCACCGGAAAATTGTTTTAGTGGCGAAATCGCAAACTGGACGAGATGGGACACTTTCATTACAGCGATGTCCGGCGCGTCCAGTTCAATGTCCGGGCTATTTTTAACCCCCACTAGCCGCCAACGTAACATCGTACACTGCACATGTTGCCGATCGAACAATCGGTCCATTTCCAATACCCTCTGACCTTTCAACTTGGAATCTCGTTTCGAACTATATGCTAATGTAAGCTCGTCGAAAAGTATTAGATTCGCACGAGAAGCACCTCTGCCACGGCCGTTTTAAACCGGTTAGAATTTCCAGTCACGTATCGGAGTAACTCTCTTAATGAAGCCATTCAAGTCATTAGTCGAAGCTCGTGATGCACCGACGGCGCTCCGACATCGACATTTCCCCATTTACCACTAAAAATGCTTATTGCTCGTCCTGAAGAAAATACAAAGTGCAGGATTTATTTTACCTGCTAACTCGATATCTGAGAAACGGATTGGTAAAGTTTTAGAATTAATACGATCGGATGTAAAAAACGGAGGGGAGGAAATAGTCAAAGATAAGCAATTTGTCGAGCAAAGGAGGTAAATGCAAAAGTTTGCGCCCTCGCTGCGCTGAAATCAATAATTCCGTCTCAGACGCGCGACCGCTACGAGCTCGCCAGTTTTCCTCAAACAATCGAAGTACTTATAAAGAAATTTTAATTTGATACTGCCACTGATCCTCGCTTTGACGAATAAAATATTATGTAAACACCACATTATCGTAGTAGAATTGATATTATTTAGTGGAATCTTCAATGATTAATAATGTTAGTGGAACAATTTGAAACAATACGAGTATTATGTAATTCTGCCTAGGTAGTTAAAACACATTTTATTTAAGTAAAATTTATAGTTTTTGTTCGCTAGTTTGATATAGAGAGCATTATACTTAGGTATAAGAACTTTTCACGACTGAGTAAACCGCTGCACCTGATGTGTATGGCAGTCGTACTAGGAACTAACTAATTATAATGGAACAATTTACTACCACTGCGTATTTTAACTATTTTTTTAACACAAGAGGTTTATTAAGATAATAAGGACAAACCATTTAGCTAAGTGACAATTTCAATAATTTCCAGATAAATAAATACCTCAAACGAGCATAAAATAATAAAAGCATTGATTTATTGGTATAAGCTAATAACACGAAATATGATCTTAGGTAGAATAGTTCTATTTTCGAAACATGCCAAAATTATGACTTTGGTTTCCCGTCTCAGATTTATTTGTGTAGTTATAATATGTGGTGTACTCTAAAGTGGTCTAAGTTTTGTCACAAGTAAGCTGGTAGGGACTGATGAGTTTCGGAAGTTTCTCGTGCTAGGAACGCTAAACGGGATGCCAACTTTATCACAAGGCGGGTTTTTGTTGCTTCACCCGTGGTAATCGTGGATATGTTCCAAACATTAACAAACTAAATTTCGAAGTTAAGGATGTTGTGTGGCTCTACTTTGCACTAATATTATTAACATCTGAGAAGATTTAATGATTGAATCAGCACTAAAAAAGCGTTTCACAGTTACGCATAGCGTAACTGTGAAACGCTTTTTTAAGGATTCAAGGCGATGGCTTATTCGTTTTTACCTCTCGTTAAAATCGTACAGTCGGAAGAGATATTGCGGTGAATACTGTATTTAAATATAATACATACATACATACATTTGAAATAGGCCTATCTGTATAAATCTGATAAAAGTTTACAAAAACAGGTACTCATCATAATAAATATGGTTAAAACCGTATATTCCTAGTCTAAGCTAAGTCTGACGAAATACAAAAGCAAATTCAAATAAGCTTGTATTTTGCAAGTATCATCTATCGCAGTGCTTACGCAGAGCGCCCCTCGCAGACGTCTCAAAAGGGTATTTTGGAAGAGAATGCGTGCGCCGACGCCGAGGGAAACGATCCCGCCGATTCTACAACCAGTGAATACCACTTTCATACGGAAACACTTTTATATTTTTCGTTGTGTTCAAAATATAATAAACCAAATTAAAGTGATACATGAGTAAGAAATGTTAGACATTTTACAGGAACATTGAAATGTTTTTCGTTACTTCTTTATGCTTACTAATAATGAGCAACAATTTATATTTGACACATCGTTCGACAAACAGTTATATTATAAAGACTGAAATCATCCGATCAAGATGAAATTTATTAGGTAATTAGATGACATTGTAGCATACATTGTCACGGATCTTTATCTCAACATAGTTACAAGGCATCTAGCACAAAATGAAGCCAGTGAAATTGCCTTCCACGGGCTTTATCCCGATAGACAATTTACTGGGAAAAGATTTTACAGGGTGAAAAGCACGACAAAGCGGAGGTAATAAACGCTGTTTTAGCGGAGCGAGCGTAAACATAGGTGTGCTTGTGTCTCTAACGGACTTGGTGAAACCCTTTTATGAAACAACGCATTTTATAAATAGACTGTCAAAAACTTAATCGAAGATTCATTGGAATAAAATAACGACAACTTGACGTGGTATCAATGCTTTTACTCTAAACCTGTTGAAGTCTCAGCTTGGCTTCGATCCTGGTCATGAAAAAATGGACGATGGAATAAATTACTTATCAAAAATTGTATCGTCAAGTGAGAACTCCACACAATTCTTAAACTTTAGGGCTATCACAATTTGTGTGATTTTTATGTGGGGTGATGCAAAGTATTTATATTTAGTATATTATTTCAAGATTTTAGCAAAGAAAATCTCCAAAAAGTACTCGTATTACATTATTGTTACCACAACACAATAGACATCATAAACCCACTCTCGGGAAGAACATGACAGATAAAAGCATCCTTACAACCGTAAAGGCACTACCTACCACAGTATATACAATCTAAATTTCCAGCAATCTTTCACCGTCTGAGAAACATTAAAGCTTTAGTTTTAAACCGTAAACTTAATAACGTCGTAAAGAGCAAGACTTTTAAGATTGCGAAACCACACGACGTGGAAAAAACGTGCAACATAATACATTAGAAACATTTTCAAAACATATTTTTTTTACTTACAAAATGTAACATACAAAGTACCATAACAAAAAGTGAATTAAATTATCATTATCCGAACTTAACATTATGTTTGTTGAACAACTCTGTGGTAGTCTTGTAACCAAAAATAATCATCAATTGGTAAGAAAAATTGCGTATCACAGAGTCGAAATGATAACCTCCGCCTTTTTTAAGTCGATAAAAAATTCTTCTGACGCACAATCAATGTTATTACTGCAATACACAATTTACTAACTGTTTTAATACTAACCGATACTGTTACGGTGAGAGAAAACATCACGAGAGAAAACCTGCACATACAGGCATTAACCATGATCGATCCACCACGGGTTAGGTTCAACTGAAGGTTGCGGTCGACGTATAGAGTACAGAGATACGGTTCACTGCGAGACAAATCTAGACTTTAATAAGACAGATATAAATACAATTTAATAATTAATACTCAATGTCTGGGAATTTTGGGCAGTATTCCCATTGTGCCCGGATATTTTCCGGAAATATTGGGAGTGGAAAATTACCAGCAGTGGGAATATTCCCAGACGTACATCACTAGTTGTGAAGGTCAGATGCTTTGTGTTAAAATCTGACTCACCCAGGATCAATGGTCAACGGCATACCCCGGGCTCCTCTTCAGTGGTGAGGTTGCAATCGGTACAAAAGCCAGGAGGAAGACATTTTTTGGTAACTCCATTAAAATATACGCTCACTACAGAAAGCAAACGTTAGCCAGCTGATATAAATGCAGCTCAAAGCATAAATTTTGCAGTTTGTAGCGCACTACGGCCAATATCGGTTCAGCATTACGTCCATGTTTTATTGTAAGGTCAGGTTGCTAAAGTTACTTGGTTAAATTACCGACAAAATTTTCAAGACTTCACAGTAACAAATCATCGTTATTATTTATTTATAAATTGATTCGACGTAAAAAATACTTAGACAGTAAGTATATGCAGTACAATAATAATTTAATTAAGGTTTACTTAAAATATACCTTCACTAAACTCTTTACGTTTAAAATTTAAACGTATTTTAAAAGTTTTATTCAAATGAATTTTCAATACGATAGGTTCACAGTTCACGCAGATGTCAATGTAACTCTTAAAAAGTACCTAGATCTTCAAGATTTCGCTATAGATCCGAAAAATACTATAGTAGAATACTACTACACTAAAATATTATAGTAGGATTTTACAAATTGTAAAGTATCGTGTCTTTCTTTTATTGAAGCTGTCCAGTAAAGTAACTACAAAAAAGTTCTAAGACGACGGAAAACGTAATGTTTTAGTTTTTATTACTTAAAATTTATCTTATCTATTTCTGCTGATAATTCTATGTATAGGTTTTTTAATAATAAATTAAACCTTCCCTAAATAATACATCTTCGTAAAGTTACCTTATTTATAGGGACATCATAAAATGCAACGAAAGAATAATCTCACGCTACTATGCAAAAGTGGGTTATTCTGCGTTGGATCCATCAATTTCCTGCAATCTTCGTAAAATCCACTTCAGACTGCACTTTCCAGCACTAACGCTCTTACTTAACTACAATTTCTATGTCAGCGGATATCGCTATTTCCATATGTAATCAGACTATCGCCACTTTAGCCTCTTGGTAATAGTATTCAATAGATAATAGTTAGGTTCAGTCGTAGAATTGTAGAATATTGTGTTGTTTCTTAGATTGCCAGAATTTAATTTTAAAAATGTACAAATTGATAACTTTCTTTAATACATTTTTAATGTTTTTTCCTTGAATTTATTTCCTGTATTACTTGATGTAATTTCAATACAATTTTTAAATTTGCTATTTTATAGCTCAACCCTTCATAATAACAAAATAGGCTTTCAGATAAATGTAACGGTGTTATTCTGACAATTCAGCACAAAGCTAATTTCAGCAAACGTTCTCGTAACTGAATAAAGGATGTAGGTCGACACTAGAAATGTGAAGTTTGCCTCGCCTCCCTTGTGGCCGATATCTGAATACATTACCGGCTCTCCACATTCAGTAGTGTCGGAGAGTTACTAAGTTTCACATAACTACACTCCATCAAGATACACCGCCCGCAAGAGGCATATTATTCCTAATATTTGTCTCATAAAAATCTTGGGATTTTAAAAGTTCAATAAAATCGTTGAAAAATTTATGAAATGATAAGAAAAAAATATTTGTGTATGACATTAAATTGCTTACAAGTAGGTAGCACTACTTAGACATAAATTAAAAAAATGCTGCCTTTCGACAATTGCTATTAATTTGACTAGAAGCCAACTCAAATAAAAAAGATAAAAAACAAATTAATATTTTGAAGAAGATTTACCAACAAGCCTTTAGTTTAAAAAGGTCAAAATATAAATACAGCTGCTTTTTTGCAAACGCCATTATTATTTTGGTGCACCCTAGAATCACTTTATTTGGGCCGAGCCATACAATACAACCTGCCCTAATATGACAGAAAGAGGGTCCGCTTCCAATAATAAAATCGTTACTATTGATTTTAGTGAACAATCAATGAAGGGACGTCGCGCCGCCGTCACACAAATCGCCAGCATCCGCTTCTCTCCCCTGATATGATCTATACTCAGATTGGTCAATTTTCTAAGAACATTATAAACAACATCAATAACATAAAAGGTCAATGTGTCTCGATTTTTCTTGAAGAATAAAATTATAGACACGTGTGTCCATGTCAAATACACGTTTCATTAAAACAAATGACCCTACCAACGAAAACGATAACCGTGTCTAAATTTTCCCAATACTTTATTTAAAAATGTTTCATTTCATACTAAGAAAATTTTATTACATACTTTCTCTTTATAATGTTAATGCAAAAAGTGTACAAATATACTGCATGTAACAATTTTCAATTTGTACCTCAAACACATAGACACTGTCGTATAATTTATAAAATATTGAGTATCCTTACTCCAATATTCGAACGTTCCCCTCACTGCATCTGCACCCAAACGGGAGCCTTGTTACCCCATGCACACACTGCATTGCGGAACCTGAACTATATTTCAATTTCGGAACGCGAAATGGCCGCATTAAATCTGCCTTTTATTGTCAAAAATTATAGTTTATGACAAGCTTAGAAGTCACGGTCCTATATTAAATCCTACTTAAAAATAATACAATAGCAGTTAAATAATCCCATTCACTGATAAAGTACAAATACATTTAGGTTGTTGTCGATTCGTCCCGTTGTAGTTTAAATTCAAAGATTTGTGATTGCCATGAATTATTTTGTACAAGATAGATTGTAGCGTTAGGAAAAAGTATGGCTAAGCAAGAATAAATAAAATAGTTATACTTAGATAAAGTTCTTGGCATTTTTCCAAAAACGAGTAACACAGAACAACTAGGTACAAAATAAGTTAGTGTTTAAGTTTCCTACTTTAAAATCACCAACAAAAATAACTTAAACTTGTGACATCGCGGGAGAAATATGTCCTTTAAAACTTGTCATTTTTCTGTTTTGTTTAGTAAAAGACAACTAGAAAGTCGTGCGAAAATAACAGAGCAGCAACCGTAACAATAAAAAAAAATTTTGGGGTGGCTGATGAGGATTATACACGTTTTCAAAAAGAAAACTTAATAGTTTATGTTCGGAGCTTTGCTCCCAAGTGAATTTTCCAATATCCGTTTTTAACAAAACCTGGGTAAGTATTAATTTCTGCATTCCAATTTTTTGGGAATCAGACTTTTTTCCTTTAATTCGTTCATATATTATTTGTTCTAACTCCAGACATGCATGCTTGTTGAGACCGTCAGTAACTATAATTTTGTGCCATCAGACTGAGATCCAGCATAAATAAACCTTTGAAAGAACACCCTCGATCGCATTACATAGTTGCTTAGCTTAGATCGTCAAGATTACTTAAATAAATATACAAGTCACGTTGCAGTGATAAATTGTTGTAAAATTATTATAAGGCAATCTTCGTTTCAGACATCCTCTGTGACGCTGGGGTTAACGTAGCCTTGCCTCACTTTAAGAACATTTGCTATATTTATTTTCAAGTATATTAATTCCAAAATACAAAATAGTTACTTAAGAAGCTAATTTATAATTGTTTTAATTGTCCGAATATATTATATTATTGTGCATTGATTCGTCATGTTCGTCGTCTTCGAATATGTATGTATGCTCAGATCTTTAAAATTTCACAACGGATTTTGACGTAAATTTTTAAATAGATAGATTGATTGAAGTAGAAGGTTAATATGTATAAATGCTACCCATTTAAATCTGGGGTGGGTCGCTAGTAACGAATATAATCAGTCTATCAGTCAATCTTTCATTTATATTGCTAGCCAGCAATTTTTCATTGAAGCCTTTTACAAATCCTTCAGGTCCCTCACTCGCCCCTATTTTCACATTAGATTATCCGTTTCTTATATCGCGTGCGCTCGACAATATTTCTCTAGAAGAATGCCTCGATATATCACTCGTCCCCATCGATAACGTGTTTCCGGATTCCCGCTGACTGGACATCACTAGCTAGAGGACTTCAAATATCCGGACTAAATAAATCTTATTTGCTCTAAGATTTCTGATCAAACTTATCGGAATGTATTTTACTACTTTTGCACTGCCCCGCCTAATTTTCCGGTCTAGTTTATCGGGTAATGTTACCTACGCTCTTCAAAGCCTACAATCGAGCTTCAGCACGAATATCATGGATACGAAAAAGGGTACGTTATTGGATAAGTTCCACGTAGTTTTATATCTTAAGTAACGTACGTGAATGGTAAACTCGTGATAAAACTAACTCCTCATCTCTGTCTACGGTCGATCGAGAATTGTCAAGATTTGTAAGGATTTTAACAATTAAATTTATAATATGAATTGATAAATTTGGCAGAGGTATTAATGAAAACAATGAGTATATTACACAAAATTGGTTAGGGAATTTAAAGAAAAAATATAACTAGGTAATCTTGTCAACTTTAATATTAGATTTTTTCTGAAAAGAATCCCTAATTTGCAAAACTTGTCGCACGTTCGTCGCACGTCTTAAAACTCTGCAACCAACATGATCCCAACCAATAATGATATCGCAAAGTTGCGATGAAAGACGAGACTGGGAGATCGATAGCTCCATCGGGAACCAACTGCGTGCCTTCATTCGTATCACGATCGCGATCAGAATTTTTTCCGAGATAAAATTGGCTGTACCAATTCACTTCTAATGTTATATCGTTTTACTTAGATTAAAATTATAAAAATACCAAAGCGAAATATGTTTAAACGGATCGTGGCAAGTGTATATATCTAGCTACTCCTCCGGGTAAGGGGCGTGATTTTATCTAGGTACACCTAAGTACAGACAATAACGTAGCGCACGTCGTGGTTATGATTTCGCCCTAAAACACGATAAAAATTTTCAGCGATTCGGTACGCAGATAAATAAAATCGATACTTGGCAGTTTCATAACAAGAAGGTAATATAGTATTTTTTACAGATTACTTTGAGTATATAATTAATGTGAATCGACAATGTCTACACATAATTTGTCGCCAGATCTGACTTACCGTCATCATCGAAATTAACGCGTTGGACAAGGGTTACAAATTTTAAGGTTACTACTTTTCGGCTAAGGGTAACCTCAACGATTTGTCAGCAGTTCATACTCAAAAGAGAACTCACTCTTTACTATAGTACAAAACTAAAACAATATAAATTGTCTACAGACATCAGCAGACTTCATAAACGCCGTACGTGATGAAACGATGATGTCTCGAGCTCTTAATGCCTTTTCGACAAGCGGGAAAATATTGTATGTGCGATCCACCCTTGAAATCACTTACTCGGTGCGTAGCAAGGGGTGTGGGAAGAGGGGGGGAGCACAAAGCCCAGGCCGTTGACACGAATCTCCCGCGCTCTGTTTATGTATCCCATCGGAATAAAATATCTATACCATAGAAGAAACTTTGGTTCACACAGTAAAAATAATATAATATTGCATAACTCTATTTTCTGAAAAACATGTTAAGGTTAAATATTTCAACATTCAGAACTACTCACGTAAAGTTTAAAATGAATGAAAAACAGCTATGACTTTTTTCTGTAATAAATATTACTTAGTTCTGCACTGCACTTGAATTCACAGGGAGTGAAAAATATATATGAAAAGCCTATTGTAATTGCCAATGAAAGTGCCATTTAAAAAATTATGTTTATGGATTTCATACCCTTCTGTAATGTGTTTATTTTACACCATGGATTTCTTCTTTCCCTATTTGCTCCGGCTGCTCACGTATGGTGCGATTTGTTTTTAGATTTGGACATAAACAAACCGATTGGGAGTATCATTGTTTACATATTTTCCATAGCTAGGCTTACCAATGTAAACAATTGACCAAGATTATAGCTAATGTAAGTATTCAAATATAGCCTAGACTTAAAAAATCTAGCTTGCAACTCCACATTTTTTAATGACTATCGTCTTATAGTAATGTTTATTATTATTTATCACATGACATATGATCACGTCTATATCCCTTGCGGGGTAGACAGAGCCACCAGTCTTGAAAAGACTGATAGGCCACGCTCAGCTGTTTGGAATAGCGACAGAATTGAGATTCAAATAGTGACAGGTATCTAGCCCATCGCCTAAAAGAGGAATCCCAAGTTTATAAGCCTTTCCCCTAGTCGCCTTTTACGACATCCGTGGGAAAGAGATGGAGCGGTCCTATTCTTTTTTGTAATGGTGCCGGGAACCACACGACACATCATTTATCATTATAATTATTTTTAAAATCTAGTATTATAATAACTCAATCTAACTTATATCATTTATAACATAATGGTCACACGGAACGCTATAAGTGCCTACCTACTTATATAGAATACATACTCCTTCCAAATGTAAGACATTTACATTTCGTTTGCGAAACCAATGTCACCTGTCAACCCTATTTGTTTTTGATTTTCAACAAATGAAACAATCCCTCTTATTAACGAGGATAGAAGCTATTCATAAATATTGTGATAGCAAAGAACAATACCTACTTTTATTTCTATCACTTATTTATGTATTAAGGATAAATTATACTGATAACTATGACCTACCAGTCATTATAAATTGCAATATGATAAATTAATTTCGTCTAATGTGATTGTTTATATAAAATCTTATCGTGTTCTTAAAGAATTGACAGAAACAATAAACACAGACTTAATACGCGGAAAGGATGTGATGATTGTACAGATAGCACCTCGTCGACTTTTTGTATAAATAAATAATATTATGTGCTCAAAAAACGTTTGTCAGCTTTGAGTTTAGTACTAATATAAAACTATGTACAATTATTATTTTTCTCTCTTACTTTTTTGCGCTTCAATAATATATTTTTCAAAGACCCATCCAAGGCCTCAATGAAAACAATGGAAACAGCGGAAAACAAGAATTTCATTAAGTCAGTTATCTAAAATCTAATAATACTGGTGAAGTACAACACGTTCTATTTTTCTCGCGATTAAAAATCTCATTTAGATTTGATTCACGCAGCCAGACTACTAATTTTTATAAGCGGCTCTCGGATGCTGCATTGTTACGACATAAGCTTAAAAGCTTTTCATACATGTTTGCAAAGACCAAAAATTTCGAACGAAAACACCTTTCTAACTAAAAATGTTAAATTAAAACAAATATGCACCAGTGTCCATTTCCTAAGTATAAAAAGCTTTTAAACTATTCGTTAGCACATTCACAATTCAGATCATATTTCTTTTTGTCTAGTTTTCCAAAAAAAATGCTATAAATAATTAAAAAAAAATCAGTTCGAGTTCTATGTTCCTCTCCAAACGTCTCCGGAGGTCAGATGGAAGTCGTTTCATGTAAAAACCTGACTCACACTCACCTACTGGATTTTGTATATAGGCGCAACTCGGACTCCTCTCCAAAAAGATAAGGATGTAAGTGAAAGTAATATCAGGATAAAATAATATAGATAAACAAACAAAAAAATGTTGTTACCTGCTAAAACTCAAAAAAATTATAATATGTTCCTCGCGTTTGTTAGAAACTTGAACGAATATAGTTTTCTTATAATTACCATAATTTTTATTTACAGATATGAAGAAAAAGTTAAATAATAATCTCGTACGTGATTTTTCAAAAAACACCATATTGAGCAGGTTGACTAAGCAGATATACAAGGAGAGTGTGGAGGGAAAGGTCGGAGTGGGAAGACCTAGACGAACGTATCTTGATCAAATTAAGGACGTCCTGGTAAAGGGTCAGGTCAAAAGTACCCGAAACCGCCGAGCTTGTATGAAGAGAGTTATGAATGTGGACGAAGCGAAAGAAGTATGCAGAGATCGTGGCAAGTGGAAAGAGGTAGTCTCTGCCTACCCCTCCGGGAAAGAGGCGTGATTTTATGTATGTATGTATGTACCATATTGAGGATTTAAGTTGAGTGTAGAATATTTTTAGAACAAGCAATTGTTATCACCATCTGTCGAGCAGAGTTCATTATCCCTAAGAGCAAGCAGCTAAGAGCAATTAGTAAGAATTTAACCACTAACTTTGATCATTATCGATGTATGCCGACAGTATGTCGGTCGGAGATGGGAACGTGATATCAAATTATTGCTGTGTCATCTTTTATGTCATTTCATTCCAATTCGGTAGGTAATTAGACATTGATCTAAGTCAGTATAAATAAAATATTACTGTGGCACATACATCTTCAATATATAAAAGATAAAATGAGTTTCGTTATTATTTTACATATTGCGATCGCGAAGTACGAAATGTTCAGCGATTTATGTTAGTACTAAATATTTACTTTTGCAAGATTTTAACTATCCAATCGTGATATAGGTAGTTTTTCAATCGGGTTTAAACCATCGGACTCAGGACATATGCTTTGAGACTTCGTTAAATGGTACCCAATAGAAATAAATAGAAATCACGGGTATCTAGCAAATGACAAGTGCATACTATATGTCGTATAATCACACATTTGTATACGTACATTATTGTATGAGAAAAAACTTCAACGTATTTATTTTCTTGCCAAAATGGCAATACGAAAAGTTATGCAGGCAGCCGAAACTGTGACATATAAAATTCGTATTTCATGTTATATGAGTAAAAGAGTGACGTTGAAAAGCTAACAAAAGGAAACTTTAATACACAGCTCCAACAAATTTATAATTAAAGTTGGGGTTTTATTTTATACCGCATTTCAACGTTGACGTGATACGATTTGTAAAACTACTTAAATAAACAGTTTGATAAACAGCCAATAATTTAATTCCGTCACACACATGGTTTTGTATTCGAGAACAAAAATTTTTTTCCTCAAAACCTAATTTGGACGGACACTTTGCTCTATATGTACTGAGAAGTTTTGTAATTAACGGAATTGAAAAATGCAGGAATAACAGTTATAATGTTATTTGTAAATACTATATCAATCAAATCTTTATCCCTTACGGGGTAGACTTAAATAGTGACTTTATCTGTAACTCGCTTTATTTTGTGCTCTCGGTGAATACGTGTATTTTCTTCTTGTTTACATGATGATGTAGGCACAGCACCCTTCCTCGAAACTTCCTGAGTGTTATCTTCGTCATATGTATTCAACAATTCCTACAGTTGTCTAGTTTCAAACACCAGCTATTTTGAGGCTGCGATAATGAAATTATGGCTGTTTGGAAGTTTCAAGCCGACGAATGACTTACGTAGCATTCAGTGAAATGGAGTTCAAGTGTCGTATAACTGGTGTCGTGATTTGTAGGTGATGATAAGTAGGTTAATTAATCTGGCTGGTATTAAGCAGATAGTCAAAGTATTTGTTTATGGAAAACGGATTTTATTCTATGATTTTAATAAAGAAATGGTAAGTCAATCAAATTTCATTTTATAACACGTTGTATGCAAGTTACTTTCTTCGATTATTGCAGATGTAAATAAGAAACGAATGTAAGTAAAACTTCACAATTGCAGTACCTTAAACAGTTAAGTAATTTACATAGATATAATGGTAGCGCGCGAGCTGAATTCATTTTCATTGTGATCCCTCTTTTTCGCGTGAAAACGCGAGTGGCATGAACGCGATGACGAAATTTGATATTTTACGCTCTATGTGTTCGAAGTACTTACTGGCTGTGGGATAAAATAATTTCAGGTGGTATCCGACACCCTCTTGTAAACGTACGGATAATGTATGCTGTCCTCGCTCCGGTGAAATCTCATTATGAATACTGAGTGCCGATGGAATCAAAATAAATACCAATTACGCTTTCATTTATTATATTTTAATTAGCGAGTGTAATACTCAATCAGTATTGCTTAATAAGAACAATTTTGCTTAATTAATTTGCAGTTTACAGCGCGTCAAATGTTAAACAAAACGGGATTTCTGAGAGTATTTGTTTGGTTTGTAATAAAATAAAACATTCGAAGTGAATGCTAAATTTCTGTTACAATTTACAGAATCACAGCATTCGCAGCATATCATGTACCTACCTAAATGCATAAACTATAGCATACTAACACCTCAACGGAGATATCATCGCTCCAATGTGGAGAGCAAACACACGAGATCGACCGATATTGTTACTCGTACCCTCCGCAAATGAGTACACAAAGCAAAGCAGATAGATTTCTGTCATAATGATCGTTTACAGTGTATTTTTCCACTTGAATATAAATGTTTCTAATGCGATCTATGGTTGTAATGCCAAAAGTATAATGTCATCTCAAAGTGTATAAAATTTCCTGTTGCGCTACCACGCTAAACGCCATTACTTAGATGAATATCACAAGAAAGATGCAATCTATTCTATATACTTAATACAAAATCAACAAACAACAGTTAGGTGGCAGATTGAAGTAGACTAGATATAATAATAACCACAAACCTATTGGACTTCGGGTAGGTCGAACTGTGGCAACATGTAAATATGCAACAAAATTGAAAATAGTTCAATCGCAAAAGCAAAGTTTCTATACTGTTTTGAGAGTAGATAAAACCATTTAATTTAGAGCCGCAGTAGCCCAGGTCTAAAACCCTGGCAGATATTCCCTTTGGTAGATGTCGAGCCCAAAACTTCTACTTTAACTATTTCTACTTTCTTAATATAACACAATCCAACAAACAAACAGAAAAGTACAAAGATAATCTAAATAACAATTCACAATTAAACCCCTCACGACACGACTCAAAGTCTCGACTGAATGAGCTATCGTCGCTCCTGATCATAAGTGTGGTCACGATCTATCCATTGTGGGAACCATCTAAGTCTTAGGTAATGCAACACGAGAAAACCACTTCTTTAAAGAAAGAGCTAAAAGATCCGCCTCAGATCTAACACACCCGTGACAATGCGATGTGTAGTAATTTTGTATTTCCATCGTCACAGGGCAACAGTCGAGAAACGATGTACTTACCTATAAAAATGTTCATTACGATTGCTTTCTAATATGTTCATAGAATAGCGAGACATTTCTCTTGGCTTATCCCATAAAATATGACCACTATATTACCAAGTTTTCATACATTCGTTACGATGTGGCGCGACTTCTTCCTAATACTGTATTTTATTGCAGTCTTGGGTTTAATTTTTACATAGTAGGTGTAATTGTAAACAATACAGATTTTTAAGTTTCTCAATGCATTTTACAATTATCACATATGTAGCTTCAGTCATTAAAACCGTCAGACCAATAAATGTCAAAATAGGTACTTACTATAATAATCCTGTTTTAAAATAGGTATGATTTTCTACAATTTAGATTTATGGTTATGTTCAGTCAAGTTTCATAAAAGAGATCAAATTATAAATTGAATTTAATATAATTGAATGTTTTCGAAAACATTGTTGAATACCTTGATTTTACCAAATGGTCTAGCATATCGTGAAAATTTAAGTAGGTATGTATTCTGGCCGCCTTAAGTAAAGGGTTTATACATCTCAAAATAGGAAAATAGCATAATTTAAAGTTTATGCCATATGAATGTGTAATTTGTTAGTCAAACAAACAGCGTAAGCTACGTTGCGTTCAGCTTAAGCCTATTTCTACTAACGTGTATAAAGCAAGTACGCTAAACAAAATATTCTTTACAATAAAAAATATTTTTTGACTCACTATGAAAGCGCACTTACCGAATCTAGTGTTATTAAAATACAAATAGCCACCATCTCAAGTTGTAAAATTTTGTGTAAATTGTGACAACAAAACATATTTAATCGTGAATTTTTATGTTTTTTTTTCATATTTTTACTAACGGACACTCACGCGTACACACGCGCAGAGCAATCAGCGCCAAAATCGCGATAATCAATAGGAGGTACCTAATGTTTACATCGTTATTGTGAAACTGCCTAAACTGACGAGACTGGCCTACCTAAACAATGATGGTAGTAAGTGGAAAGATGTCTCTGCGTACCCCTCCGGGAAAGAGGCGTATTTTTATGTACATATGTTTTATTCCAAAATTCCACACGCGTAAATCTTGTCTCTTCCATTCTCCCACCTTGTGGTCTTTTCCATTCTCCGCACGATGTGTTTCATATGCAAAATTTAATGCAGAGAGGATAAACAAACGTACTTTGGCATTTATTATATTAGTCGTGATTAACATGTGATATGAAGTCCAGAGAGCATTATAGAGGTGAGTGCCGTGACCACACCGTTGCGCACCCGGCGTCCGCGGTAATTGAGCTTCTCGTTTCCTTCCGGCGACGCGCCCGCTGTCCACCGGAGCGGATACAACAGGATTTTCTGCAAATACTCCACGTTTTTACAGAACCGTACTGGTTTTCATTGCAATCAAGCAATTTTCAAAGTAAATCTTTTATTTCAGAGCTGTTGTTTCGTAACGAATTACGTATACTGAAGGATAAAGGTTGGATAAAGGTGTTCTAATTTTTCGATAATACTGCTAGAGATAAGTATAAATTTTTGGCAAGCAGAAAAATGTACTCTCTGCCTACCCTTGCGGGAAAATGCGTGATTTTGTTGTATGTAAGATATAATTTTTTTATGTTCAACTAATCTGGAAGCTATTGCAAATATACTAAACTAGCTGTGCCCGCGACTTCGTCCGCGTGGAAAAGTTATTTTGGGCATCATATTTATTTTTGCAAACATCCTCCTCGGCTTTATCAACGGTCACGCGTATTAGAAAGAACGCTGGTTCGCCGTATTAAATATTTCGCTGCAAATTGCTTATAACGACTATATCTCAAAACCTATTCGTCTGATTTATATACTGTAAATGGCAATTTTAGTCTACATGAAAAGCCGAAAGTAATAAACATATTTATTTGGATAAGGATTAATACTGAATTAAAGAAAATTGGTTTCAAAATAACTTATGTTTATAATGAAAAAATAATCTTAAAAAATGAACATAAAAGTGGTTATTGTAAGTAAACCTTAAGAGATAGATATATGCTCTCGCGGAGTTTTTTGTGGCAAAAAATGAGTACTTCACATCTTTAGTACATTGTTTTACTATATCTTTGTTGGTTTGCGCAGCGTTCGCGCGGAAAGCTAGCAGATGGCCGACTCATTCAACTTTCACCTGCATTGTTGACGTTTCCCGTAGGAAATCCGGGATAAAATGTAGCCTATAGCCTTCCTCGATAAATAGACTATCTAACAGTGAAAGAATTATTCAAATCGGTTCAGTAGTTTCTGAGATTAGCGCGTTTAAACAAACAAACAAACAAACAAAACAAACTCTTCAGCTTTATAATATTAGTATAGATAATATTTAGAAGTTGAACATAATCATCTCACAGCGTTATATACGCTTCGCTTGGAACACCATTCACATTCGGTTACCAAAGATACTTTTGGAATATTACATTTCAGAAAATTCTCTTTCGCAGAATACAGAGTACGAAGAAGGAAACTTATGAAAATCGATACATTGGACGGTGGGGTCGGTCTGTCTGGGGGCCGGAGTGCATCACACTCACATAGTACGCGAGTCAGTGTCACATAAATACAGTATGCGAAGCGGTGTAGAATTCGAACAATTGTTCTCTAGTGTATGTGGAGGAGACGGCGCGCCCCGATCGATGTCTGACCCGTGCAATGTCGCCCTTGCCACCCTTTCTCAAACTTTGCTAGCAGATGAGCCCACAAGACAAAAATTTACTGAAAGGTTTACGTTATTGATGGATTATTTATATACATAAATGGCAATTATTATATGTAATTTGATGACACATAATAGAAATAAAGAATTCTTGTTATGTAGATTAACATTATTTTAAATAGGACCACTCCTATCTTTCCCATGGATGTTGGGAAAGGCGATGTAGGGACTGACTAATAAACTTGGAATTATTTGAATGACATCATTATGTCATACAGCTGAAAGTAGTCTTTGAGTCTTTCCAAATCTGTTGACTCTGTCTACCCCGCAAGGTATATAGACTTGACTATGTGTATGTAGATGAACAGGAGACCATGGAGGAAAACATATTTTACTAAATTTTTTTTAAATATTTACCAAGGGCTAAAACAAATTGTAGGGGTTAAGAATTTTTTTTTCTTTAGGAATAGGAAAAATGAATACATCCTTTAAAAAAAACAATCTAAGACCGTATGCTAGATTTTAGGTTGAGAGGCATTGACTAAGACAACATCGCCTCCTTTGACGCCAGACGCTGGCCTCCCAGCCTTCCCTTTAAATAATATTTCCCTATCTCCATAATGCAATAAATAATTCATAGCCTACGGAGCTAAATCTACGTATTCAAACGTAAGCTTGTTTAAGATGACACACAATCACATAAACCAACATTGGATCTCAATTGAAATACGCTCGTTCCCATAGTCCAGTCAGACAATTCAATTTATTCAAGTTCCAATTCCGACTTATACACCCACAAGCATACTCGTTTGTCCGTCTACACTGAAAAAATAAATGAAAGCTCGTAACTCGATGAATATTTAATACTAGTTCTCATAGTCATTTGAGTCGACTCGAACGAAATACACAGGACAAAGATGAAATCGACGCAAAATCTAAACAATGAATGAAAATTAATCGAAACTTTAAACATTTTATTACACTGCTAACAAATATTATTTTAGAAGAGTAGAGCACGCCTCGATCTTTAGTTAACAAATTAGGAAACCACGATGCTAAAGAGAAAAAAATGGGCCGTACCGTGCCCATTCTGTTTATTCATTGTCCAGTCTTTAAAGGGCGCACGTGTGGCGCGCTAACATATGCACCGCCCGGGCTACATTGTTTGGAATTTCACGTTCAATATGGGACGTAAATATTTCGACAAAGCTTTGAAAGGGAGAGCCTTTACCCGGCAAGAGATATCCGTTATGGTAATTTTTCGTTGAGTTTTAAAGCAGCTTAGTATTACTGTTATCGCTAAGGTTCTAATGACGTTACATATCGCACCCCCGGTGCGACACTGTCACTTATGCAAAAACACAATTTAAAAGAGAAGCATTTAAAACTTTAACATCCCATAACATTGTCATATTTGAAGATTTTTACAAGATGAATAGCTTATACTGCGGTAACTATGTGTACTACAAAAGTAACGTTATCGCACCAAGTTAAGGGAAGCATTAGGAGAGTTATTACATAAGTAACTCATTTTTGCAATTTTTGCATAAGTGACAGTGTCGCACCGGAGGTGCGTATAATACTGTCCTATATGAAACATAACGTATATTTACTTTATTTTTGTAGTAACCTCTTTCTATACTGATCTTTGTTATCAATCAATATCTGAAATGAACCATAACAAAAGCTTCAATATCCATATTCACATTTCGTTTAATAAAACAAAAAAAGATACAATCTTTTCATGCAGGCATTTCAAAATGATCTTTTTTCTTTTCTTACATAATTTGCTTTTCATATTATTGTTTTCGTTTATTAAATAAAATACATATGATTGTATGGCAAAATACATTCAAGTTCTTGAATAAAGGTATTTATTTAAAGCATACTATTTGATCCTGAATACACCCGTAGATATAATACATTGAGATAGCGATCATTTTCTTAAAACAAGAGCTAATCTTTTTTTTCGTTTAGAATGAATGACGCATACCTAAGCGCGGGAACGCAGGCTCAAATTAAGCACAATACAAATTTGTTATAACCTAAATGTGTAACCTCAGTTTTAAAAATAACTTTCACTCTTCTAATCATAGTGCATATTTCACCAGTCTTGGTTATAATTTTACTTGCCTAATAGTGACCATAGTATCTATACTAATATTATAAAGCTGAAAAGTTTATTTGTTTGAAGGCGCTAATCTCAGGACTATCTATTGGTTCAAATTGAAAAATTATTTTTGCGTTGAATAGACCATTTATCGAGGAAGTTTTTAAGCTATATAACATCATGCTTCAACTATTAGGAGCGAAGAAATAATGGAAATTGGAAAAAAACAGGGAAAATTATTCATCCTTGAGGGCTTCAATGATGCCCAAATTACTATTCCACGCGGACGGAGTCGCGGGCACAGCTAGTGTAAAATATAAATGATGCAAGTATTTACAACACAATTTTGCTTAATGCTTAATTTGAATATGATGTTAGTGTAACACGACTGAATATAATAACATTGAAAGAAAAAAAAAAAATCTTTTTCTATGGGTCAAAATTGCGTGAGATTCTCAACGCATTCTAGTATATAAAGTAAATAACGAAAAGACAAGAACGACCCGCCTGTAAGCCCTTAATCCACTTCACAAATCTTATACAATATTACCAAAAAACACGAGAAGTCCTTCTACGTTTTCATTATTTTATCTTAGTTGATCGCAAGCAGTTGGTGGCGCAAGCGCAACAAAAAGAGGGTGCAGTGTCGCACACGTGCATCCGCTGCTTCTGTGCAAAGTTATTTACGGTATTATGCATACATACTGCGACGTGACCTTTTAGCTTTCGTTGAAGATGAAAAGAATAGGAGATATTTTATAGAAATACAACACTTTAAATCGGTAAAAATGAAAAGTTAGTTCCTCTCGGTCTACTAGTTGTTCTTCTTCTTATAAAAGACCTAACCTTTGCTGTTATGTTTGAACGTTTACTTTTTATTTTATTTTATCAAAATATTTTTAACATGGTCTTTCTTTTCCTCTCTATTCATTAATTGTTTATTCTATTGTTTTGATTTATTACTAGGTTCTCTTTTTTTTTATAAAGTGAAACTGATTTCTCATATGTACTCCAATCCTTATTTTATTTAATAATTTTCAACCAAGATTTAATCAAACTAACAGAAACTTTGGGACCCATTTATAAGTTTATAAATTGATGTATGTTTAAATTAAAACAAAGCAAAGTTCTTACGATGTAAGTACACACAAACAAATTTAGTACCGGCGAGCCTCGTCGCCACACAATAATATAAATAGCCCACAGCTTCGTACCCTTCCTCGCAAGAATTTTGAGAATTGCTTCGGTTCTTTCATCTTATTGAATCAACATAATGTTTTTTTTACTATTTAAAATATCGAATCTCATCTGTACCTACTAAGCAATAACTTTTAATCCTCCAAATCAAATTTCCATGTATGCTTTCCCACGTAATTGATAGCATGATATGTGTGTTTGTGATGCAAGTAACATTCTAATAGTATTCGAAAGGCAAACGTATTCAAACTGTTAGAACCTGATTTAATACTCAAATGTGTTGAGTTATTAAAAAAATAATCTTCATTTATGGTTATAAGATAAACATTTTTTATTCTGCCGCCGGTCGTTCCGGGCTTAATTATGATATCAAAAGCTGCTCCGTCAGCTCGCTCCATCACGCGGGCGTGAGATATCGCCGTCTCGCTTCAATCCAGGATGAGCCAGCCCGGGTTGCATCGCAGGCTTCGGCTATTAAACACGTTTCTATGCGCAGTCTCGTATTTTTGTAGAACAAACTATTCCCCTGAGCCTTTTGACCCTTAAAAGAAAACACCTAACCGGAGCCACTTGTAGTTACGTACTCACAATCGTGAGAGCCAGCTGACAGGGATGACGCGGCATAACTAAGACACTGATTGTAATTCTAATAAGTATCTTCAATTATACACCGCAATGTTTTTAAAATGATACATCACGATATACAAATGTGTCGATGCTTTATTAGAGGTTCGATAGCGATCGATCGATCAAAGGTATGATGTAAGGTAGGTAGGTACGTGATATTGCGTGCTGCCGACGCCGGTATTGACCTGTGGAAGGGCGTGAGAATGTTGCAGTGGGCTCGGAAGCGGCGCGGCGTGCACGCAAATGAAGAGCAATTTCGCCAGAGGCTGGTATTGTGGTGAAGATACCGCGGATCGCAAGTGGGCCGGGGTTGCACGGAGCGGAGCGGGAGCGTCAGTCACGATCGCATTGTTGCGGGTAATTTCATTATAGGAGTGCGCTCCCAGCGAAACAGTATTCTATTGCCGACTTGCCGAGTGCAGTCGGAGTCTAAGGACTTTGCACTAATTTGCAGACATTGAGTGCTTAAGTACATAAAAATGTGGAAACTTGTTTTGTCTTTAAAAAAGCCTTACACTCTTACTAGGCAATAGGTATTTTATTTTCAAGTTCAGCTGAAGACTACACTAATTTTTAGACACTAACTGTTTAAGTAGCTACATAAATGTAAAAACTCGACCAGGGTCTATAGAAAAAAAACTGATAAGAGCTACGTAACATAAAAATCAAGCAGAGTTGAAATAGATAGCGTTAAAAATAAAAACACTAACTTAAAGATATGAAGAAGTAATAAAGCGAGACTATTACGTGCGAGGTTAAAGGGCACCAAGTGATGTTTATACCGAGCCACGCCGCGCTATAACAGAGCTTATAAACTGTCACACTACTACACTTTTGCCCGATTCAATTTATTACGGGTATTACTGAATATCAGTCCTTTTCTAGCAAAAGTTTACTAAAGTATTAAACTTGCCTTTTAATATTTTAGGGACTGTTGGTTCCTATCTACCTCGAAAGGGAAGAAAACGTGATTATTTATGTGTATACATATATGTAATAAAATAAAGTACCATTTATTACCATTTACAATAGGAAACATTTGTATGAAACTCATTATTCAAATCAAATACACTTATAGTAAATAAACTGAGATTACTAAAATATTTTAGAACATAAATAGAATTGATGTATACTGCTTCGGCGATTGACGGAAATGTCTTCACGGATAAAGAAGATAAATGTCAGGGTTTATGGAACTTCGGACACACATTTGCGGTGAGAAAGCTTAGCCCGCGTTACTTTTCCGAAATCGTTAGTGTTTGTGACCCCGAAACAGATGCCACCGATTTGTCATTTGCAAGATTGATGTTAATGACCTTTCAATTCGCTTAAAGTTTGGATATAACGACTGTTTATAACTAATTTAATTTTATCTGTACAATAATTAAAAAAATGAAACTAACATACTGTGCCGACCCCACGTAGAAAGTGGGAAAAGGTAACGACGAAGAAGAATAATTTAAAAAATTAAATAAATATAAAATAGTGCCGTGTGGTTTTCGACACCAATAAAAAAAGAAAAGGATCACTTCATCTCTTTCCCATATATATAAAAAAAAACAACAAAGGGATAGGCTTATAAACTTGGGATTCATCTTTTTGGCAATGGCTAGCAACCTGTCACTATTTGAATCTCAATTTTAACATAAACACAGCTGAACGTAGCCCTTTCAGTCTTTTCTAGACTGTTAGCTCCATCTCACCCGCAAGGTACATAGACGTGATTATATGTAAAATGTAAAAAAAATCAAGTAGGTACATAATCGTAAATACATATATCAACAAATCTTTTTTAATTTAAATTCAAAGCAAAAAAAAAATGCCTTCAGAAGAAAATCTTACTTTTAAACAACTAACAATTTATACATTTAATTTGTGTTACCTGCGAGTTTTATCGATGAAGAAAACAGAATAATAGAGAGTCAATATATTTGTATTACCGCCGATGTTTCTCCAAACAGTGGGTGTCGTGACCCCTGCCGTTCCCCTGACTAACACTATACACTACAGCAATAAATATTAAGTGAGTTTACATTCCTAATCATTTAATTTCCAACCACAACACTAACCGCAGCTATGATAAATCAAAACGATTTGATGTTCAAGTCGTTAAGATGTTTGCATCTGTCGAAATGTTTTGGCTTGATGATCAACTATTCAACCGCAAGCCGTGGCGAAGAGTAACATCTTTTGCAAAGGCGCAGTCAAATTATACTCTCTCCAAATAGTCAATGCACGACACAGGCATAATACGCCGTTACTCAATCGTCAAACATACCACGCAGAACAGTATTTAGCTTAACGAAATTATAATCGCATCAATTTAGTAGGTACGAATCCCAAATACCTAAATAACAGGGTTAAGCAGCATGTTTCAAGCGATTAATCATATAGTCATGGCGGGCAAAATTAAACAACTGCCAGTTATTAGGGAAGCGTGCTCTATAAAAATTCAAAGTGATGAATTGGCCATCCGTACAAGCAATTATAGTGTGATTCACGAACGGAAATGCTAAGCATTTTAGGTAACATTTTCTATAAACTTTTTAAAGGTACTTACGACTAGGTAATCAAAACTCATAAACACGACAGTTTTGCTTAGAAAGGAGTACGCAAAATCATGTCATGAAATACAATTATGGCATTTTAGGACTTAGCAAACTTACACAGATTATAACATTTACCAATATTTTGACCCATATCATGATGTATAAAGCAATATTGTGGATTGAGACATAGAAAAAACTTACAAATTTAAGTTTTAATTTTAGTAGGTACCCGTTGTTGGCCATAATCTAGGTAGCTGCCGAAATATTGAACACGGTGAAATCAGAATACGTCATTTAAATAACTGCGCAAAAAATACAAAGACGAGAAATAGACAGTTAAAAAAACAAATATAATTTTCTTTCTAAAGAGTTCAATTATACACTTTGTTAAGCCGGACCCCGGCCCCTTGGGAAGCGAGTCATTTAGCTATGTAAAAGTTAAAATACTTAATGCCCAGGGGTAATTAACCTGGGGACTTTGTACGGATTCTAGGGGCAGGATGGAGATTATTATTTTAACACTAGTTATGCTAGAAATGTTATGACCACCGAGGGTACTCGTGTAAGCAGCTTTCTCACGATACGGCCGTGAATAAAAAATATTCGCAATTATGTCTAGAAATAAAATGTTTAATTATAAGAATCCTTTGAAATTGTGTGCTCGTTTTAACTTTGATACTTGTCATACGAGTACCTGCAAACTATTTCTTATTTGAACCTGTCAGATTTTGCACCATTGATAATACACTCCTTTCACGATAATAAAATAGTAAAATTATGATTCCATACACAAATGTCATCCGAACGGGCACTCCAGTCGGGGTCGTTACACTAAACAAACATTCAATGGTCAAACTTTATGTTTTATTCCATCTAACCATGAAACTGATTACACAGTGCACAGTCCAGGGGCTACAACCACATTATAGCCCTCACCGAATTTCCCAGGGGTACCGAGAAGACTGATAATTGCACCTTCATCCCTTAGGTGTAATAAATCTTGATAAAAACTTTTCCCCTAATACGTATTCCTTGCTAATAAATTAAACACGAAAGAATTATCGTCTAACTGATAATGCACTAGCAGTTATACTATGAATACAAAACTCAAAAGAAGAACCACTCCAAGCAAGGACTTTCATTTGGTTTTTATTTCATATATCAAACGATTTCTATTAAATTTTGTTATGGACACAGAATAAAATCATATTTAACTATTTAGGAAGCCTGGTGTAGCCAAGTACCTTTGCAATAACCAAGTATAATTACTGTGCAAAAATATTTTGTCACAACTACAAAAAAGATATACTCCTACAAAACACAAACGTATAATAGTACTATACCAGCTAAGGCAACTAACCTAGTGAATTATACCGACTGTCTTTGCGCAATGTATCGATAAACCAAGCAACACGTACGACTAACACCGACTATAATTAGAAAGGTCTATTCAAGCAACATTATGCTCTGGCGATGAACTCGCCCTCCGCGACCTATCACCTCGCGATGGATCGTCCTACTTGGAGAAGACACATGATGGTTAAACCACTTAAACCACATGAATCCTTAGATAGTCAAATACTCAAAAAGTAGGCTCATGAAAGTAAATATTCAAAGTTGATGACACATTCGCTTACTACTATACGGCATAATTTACGGCAGTTTTTAGTTACTGGAAAAGAGACTGGTAGCATCATATAAACGAGCACAGTGACTAAAAAGATAATATTCTAAATGAGAAATGCTAAAAAATTAGGCATAATTTCTACCTATTATAATATTGGAGCGCGACATTCGGTAGTCGTTACACCGCAACTGGAGCAGTTTTCTCATAAAACATTGACACAGAGAGACGCAAACAGCTAAAAATAAACTGTGGCAACTGCTTAAATAATCTGTGCCGTGTCCATATTTCAGTAGCTCAGCAACCTGGGAAGGAAGATAAGTGGCTTCTTGTCAATACAATTCTAAGTTGGTATTCGGAACATCTAAAGTTTTGCAGCAGCCGATTTTCTTAGGGTTACCATCACACACCATATGAATTGAAGCATTTTTAACACTTACACTCACAGTTGATAGGTTCTCATATTCAAAGGCGTTGGCGATACACGCAACTTGAAGCATTTGCAAAGAATGCTACAAAACACAAAATGTACTAAACAATAACAAGTTTTAAATTAATTTAGTTGAGAAAAAAATTGGTTGTTGTGTTGAAATCGACAAATCTCGTCCATTTACAATTCCCGACATTTTGGTTTAAAGTACTATAAATATATTGAAATCCGGCAGCCCTAGCTCTTGCCATGGAGGGGTGAAGTTTAAGTCGTCTGGTACAAACTGAATGTCAATCGTGGATGTAAGGAGTCTCAAGCACGGCTATTGCGAACCCGAACAATGCGGAATGAAGTGCATGCTACCACAGCACACTACTGCAGGCGGCGAAGGCACGTCCCGGGTAGAAGATGCGGTTTTCAACATAATAATGCACAAGTACACCGTTATAATTAAAGCCAGTTTTTATATAACAGTTAAATATACGATATTGTTTTTCTCTTTTGTAAAACAAAACCTTGTTGTAACAGGCCAATAATAAAAAAAAAACGCGTATTGAACTGGGCATTGATGCTATCTGTATAATAATTATAATTATTAGTGTTTTAATTTTAACAATTATTTGTGTATTTGAACGAACAAATTCGATCGATAGAGAGGGAATAAAAAACTGATTTTATTCTGTATATCTCGTATAAAAGTTACTCATCTATACACAAATATCCTTATCGGACAAGACTTCTCGAATTTTGGATCGTGTAAACATATTGTAAATGTTAATTTAATATTAAAAAAAAAAATAGAGACTTTGTGTTTGTGGCCGCCAATGCTATCAAGAGAACGGCATAATATAGATAAACTTAAATAAGTATATCAGTTATGATATTTTCTTTTAAAAGAGTAGATAATAGTGCGCAAATCAATTATCCGTAAAACGGATACACCTGTTTATAACCCTATTTACAGCCAACCCTATTTAACCCCAGCCTAACCAAAATTATTTTTATTCAAAGTCTGTTTAATCAATATGGAAGTTACTATGTCGGTACATTATGACAATTTAAGGCACTGAAAAACATAGTTCCAATTTGAAACAGCCATTTACTTAACATTTTATTTTGAAAGGAAAATATTATACCCTTTCTTCCGGCACGGCTGTATTGGATTTGAAACATCATATCCCTTGGGAATCTGCTGGATTAACACTGAAAGGACCTCATTTGCCTGGTCGCTTTTCAAATATGTATATATAACAAGTGAAGAAAAATTTCATGAGAATTCAGTTCACACTTTTTATGTATGTCAAATTATACTATAGCTGATAAAATAGCTGTACTCTATGAATTTTTTGTTCAATACTCGTAATCAATTCATTTGAATCTTTGCAGGAGAGCAATGAATAGTAAAGAAAGGGCAGAGTTCACGAAGTACTAATATGGTCGAACAAACGTACTCACATCGTGTTTCGTGATGTGCCAAGCACTGTATTGATGGTCTTACCGGACGCAATAACTGCATTGACGGTGATCTATCGACTCAATAATGAACGGCAAACTCCAACAGTTGAGGAAAGCTTAGAACGTGATACAAATGCGTGTGTGTGACTAACGGATAATTTCTACGGAATCGTCAGCTCATCGCATAGTGATTTTGAAATCCCACACCATATTAGACACGTTATTGCTAGGGTTCTATTTGGAGATTAACATGCAGTAAGTAAAATTTTTCGATCATACAATACGACCGAAGGAATTGGAACTTAATTTATTAAACTGCTAGACTCTGTTTTCATCGATGCTAATTTAATGATAAATGGAGACAATTTATACACCAAGTGATAATTTTTATAGGAATCGAAACTAATCAATCAATATTAATCGTCAAACAATAAATCATATCAAATACAAATACGTATAACGATGTAACACAAGCACTGAACACAACTTACATCAAATGTCTGTCAGTCCATTTGTTAGATAGGAAATGAATCGTGATCTCACGTTAGTTGAGTGTATAAACGCCACTTGTTTAAGAGAACGAGCGAATGACCGCAATCAAATCACAATCATAGTGAAAGCCAACAAATGGTCAGTTGAAGATTGTAGAATCGTAGGGCTCCTGCGCCGCCGGCCGGTGTTTACAATGCGTTAGGTCTAATTATACACTAAATGTATCCACATCACCTTCACTCACGACTTCGAGATCACAATCTTTGTTTCCGATATTACGACCATCAACAGACACCGATGCGTCAATACTCCTTATATTGAACATTTCAACCTTTAAGTAGCATCAGATAAGGGCAACCTTGAAAGCAAATATAAATACCACAAAAGATATTTGCCAATTAAATAGGTTCCAATGTCAAAGTTCATCACATTTAAAAAGTGGTAAAAGTTGTTATTCATTTATGCTACGCTACATAAAGAAAGAAAATATTACATAGCAATTGGAAAAATTACAAATATTTAAACATTAATTTTAATGCTTAAGTGTTTTTTTATATTGCTGATCATTCTAAATTCCTAAAAATTATGATAAAGAAGTATTGGCACTAACAGAGAAGTTAAACCAATAGTTAGTACAAGACGTGTGAACTACGAGGAAGAACACCGCAGGCTATTACTTCGGCGTAATATATTACTGTTTGTTTCTAGTTCACAAACAATTTTCCACAATCTCTCTTCTCTCTGAACAACAAAATGCCAAAGTTCAAAACTAGTTTCAATCATGATTGTACTCGTATTGGCTGCAACAACTGCTTTTTGTGCATAAAGAGAAAGTCGTGATTAACAAAAGTTAATTAAAGTTAAATTAAAAGTACCACCTCAATAATAATTTCATATGAAGCTCTAATGAAACTTTTCGTAAATGAAATCATTAATTAGCTATATACGAACCCCACAAAATTCTTTTCTGAGTGACTCAGACATAATCCCACAATAGCAAGCAATTGCAAACCCAAAGTTATCAAGGTTAACCGACATTTATTCTAACAAAAGTACTTTTATTAGAATAAATGGGGTGGGGGAGAGAGAGCAAATTTTATTAACGGCTTACTGACTTACTCTAGAAAAATAGAACCCTCAACTTAATCATATGAGCAGAGATAATATGTCCACAAAGATTCATAGAGTTTCTGAACCTTTTCATACAATAAATAATAGTAAAGTATAAAACAATAAGAAGTTCACTAGGCAGTTGTATAGTAATAAAGTACTCGTTTGCATTAGCATTGTAATTAATAAGACGCATCCTTATAAAAAGCCAGAAAAAAAAATAACAGTTCCAGATGTGGCACCGAGCTGGTGGGTCATGTATAGGAAGTGCGCATACGTAATTGCTACGAGTGGACACAATGAGGGGAATTGGCCAGCGCGATTGTTGTGCGAGCGACGCCCGCACCCATTCCCATTGATTGAATGAATGTCAGAATTTAACAAACAACGACTGTAACAGACCGTAACCAAACACTCGACAATTTTAGTTTACCAATTTACCGAAATAGTAAATTACTACGAGCTACATATGGAAAATCATTTCTTTATTAGATCTTTAGAAATGAACATGTTATTACATCACGGCCAAGTCAGTCCCTGTCCCGGATGTGCCAATTTCAAGCCAACGGGTCACTCGACGACCGTCACACCAAGTATAAATCGATTTAGGTGAACTACTGCAGTGAGCTAACATAACTGACGTTACGGCCACATCATCTCATTTCCCGCCCTCGCCTTCTACTTCGCAATCCATTTCATTTAATAGTTCTAGCAAACTTTAGTCCAGCACTGCCATTTAATTACCATAGTTAATATTACTTTTTCCTTCATTTATTTCCTCTTATACCGTAACTGTATTTTAAGTAATATTAAAATCTCATTAAATAGATTTTATGGTGCGTTTCATTTAATGTAATGCATATGTAAGAATGTTTTTTTTAAATAAATTTGTACTTCCACTAGTTGTTTTTTGTGACGTAAATACCATTTTACGAGTACAAGTAAATTTTAATTGAAGTACCAGCCGCACTCGAATCATTAAAGATTAAGACGTCGTTTTAGAAAATACTCCATAGATTTTAGATGCTTGTCCGCGCTTCAAAACTTAAACTTAACTATCAAGACGAAATTAAAGTAATATTGCAGTGCTCATGATGTGACTGACCGAAGTAAAACGGTAGATCGTTTGCCGATAAACCACGCTGCGTAAGAAAGTGTCAAAGTAAGGCAAAAAAGAGTTTAAGATAACAACGGAAAAAGGTTTGAGTACCAATGGATTTCATCACTTTTTCGATGAACCGTTTTTCAACGTGAAATAAATAAGAAAGTGGTCTGCAAACATAAGTAAATAAACAGATCAATCAACATTTTGAATTATTTATTGAAGATTAAAATGAAGTGATTAGTTGCAATAGAAAACTTGGAAGACGCAAGATATCTTTCCTGTAACATTGCAAACGCCATCTCTCTTGCAGGATTTATATACCAAGTCTACCAAGCGCCGCACCTGTTCTCGTTTATCACTAAAAGGAATAGTATGTATTACTGTTCGTATACAGCATACAACTTTTATAATTTGATGTTACTGAACCGAGTGTAGAATAGTAGATACAGTATCTATTTTTTTTTTAAGAGCGGTCCCAGTCACTGGAAGGAAGTATCTAAAATAAAAGAACCCGGCGACTGGAACCGCGGGTCTAGTTGACGTACGATCGCGTTCATATCTGCAGTCATAGTTTTAAAATTCTTACGGGTTAAAATAGCGTGCACTGTGGTTCCACTAGATACACACACACATGCATATTTAAAAGAATAAATATTCCTTCAAATGAATACGGTCTTTAATACCAATGATTACTAAGTAAAAGAGTTTATTATTCTATGACATATAACATAACAAAACAGAAAGAGACGGTAATCAACGATGGCCGAACTGGGCCCGATAATTGTCGATCGAAATATCGTCGTCTCTCATTATTTGCATAAGATTTGCCTATAGAGGAAAGCCTGCCAGACTTATGTCATTTTAATAAGGTTGAAAGTTTGTCTGCACACGACCCTAACATAGGTTGTGGTTCCTTTGAAAGTTATTGGGTAGCAATTTTATTACTTCGTGTGAGCAAGTGAGATCTAAGATATATTAGATAAACTCGCTTGCTCACACTCGCTTGTTCTAGTTACTAGCGTTACTTGGATTCCGAAGTTATTCAAGGATTTTTTTGTCTATTTTAGTGTTATTGACAATTTTTAAAGTTTCAAGGTGACATTTGAACTAAGTAACTGACTGACTAACCAACTAACTGATATCTAAGAATTACAATACCCGTGTTTTCAAACACGGAAATCAGCAAGAAATATTAAACAAGAGGGAGCAAAATAAAACATTCAATAATTAAAATTAGTAAATTTTATTGAAACTGTTTACCTATAGTTTTATTTACATATTGATATTGATGATTATATAAAGCTATACATATATAGTATATTACACTAATTGTATCATCCACTTATCTCCTGTTTTTAAGGTTACAGCTTAATTATTCGTTTTCATAAAGAAAAGATATTGAAGCTGTCCTTAAAATACTATCTAAGTAATTAGTACTTTTAATATAAATTGGCAGAACCTTTCACGCACTATATGGACTCGATGCACAGGGCAGTTGTCTTCCACAAATGATATTGTTGGTATATAATCAATCGGATAAATACACCGCACAGTTTGTAACATGGTTTCTTGCAGCACTTGCACATAATGAGCAGCTGTAGCGCGTCCTGCTATCCACATCTGTTCCCCAGATCCAGCAGCACTCTTCCAGCCCCACATATTTACAGAGATGTGTCCGGACTCCATATTTGGCACAATATTTTTTTCTTCATACCGAGTTGCATTTCTTCGCCATAAATAAATGATGTCTACCGTGTTGTGATGACATAAAATAAACGAACTTTTCGTCTGTAAATATCGCTTTTTTCCAGTCAAAATCCAAATACTGCCGAGCTAATTCTAAACGTTTTTGCTTATTTATTTCTGATAAATACGGCTTTCTTGCTGGCTGTCTGTGGTGTAGTCCCTCACGGTGCAAACACAAAACAGTAACCACTGATGTGTCGAACTGTTCCGCAAATATTCTGGTCGGTATGAAGCCATTATTTTCGTACTGTTCCACCATGGATCTCCGCTGTGTGGCGTGTCGCTGTGTTGATTAGCGGACGACTTTTTTTTTTCACTACCCTCTTCTTGATGGCGGGTTACCCAACTTGTTGTTTATTGTGTTATTTGTGTGAATGTGTGAGTGATAGCAGCGGTGCAAGCTATAAAGTTTTGCGAACTATGACTGCAATTATGAACGCGACCGTACTTCTCAATTGTGTGTAGTGACAGCTGCAACAGCAACAGTATAAGTGTATAAGTATAGTATAAGGCAGTCTCAGTTTTCTATAATATCTTTATAGGTAGCTACAACCTGGTATAAACGAAGAATAGTTTCCGCAAAACACTTCAAAGTTTAGTGTTGGTTGGAGAGATCCAACTGAAGAACAATTAATTTGCCAATAGAGCACGCTTTTCAATAGACAATGGTGCTTTGACGAGGTTCCCTCAAGGATCTGGCGGCGACGACGTCTTGTGAATAATTGTTTCATCAACGTGTTTGCTTGAATATATGTAGGTTACCTGTTCACGGGACAAATCTCACAGATTGGGTTAGCGCCAAAATACTTTCGAGACGTTTTATGTAAAACTACAAAACTAACTCAACGACACAATTTTTGACCATCCATGACCTTTTAGTTCAGAGGTTAGGCGAGAATATGACAGCTCAGTATTAACTCAGTTTATAATGTAAAGGGATCCTGAGAAAAGAACTTGACGGGATTAATGTCCATTCACAATTATCCCTTATTTATAGGAACAATTTGAACAGCTAACCTCAGAATAATGATAATGGTTAGACTCCTGGCGGCGCGCGGGGTGAGATGAGATGTTCGATGAGCCCCGGGCTCGGCCACCCACAACGGACGCTGACCACTCAGAATGTTGTAATTAAACACACCGATGTAGATTTATTTTGATAACGGGTGATAATGTCGAACTGGACCACGATTTATAAGATTCCGATGTTCTATTTAGATTTCACGTGCTAACGATTTGACCATTTCGTTTCACAATACTCGGTGTTTGTAACGTTTTGGGCAGTATTTTGTAATTGCTTTCGATAAAATAAATATTTTTTAAAATTAAATACAAAAAGAAAAACATTCCTTTAATAAATTTCATTTTAATTATTATTTCTACATCTATCTATTATTTCTATATTTGACATCTATTAGGATTTTTTTACTTTGCTATTTTAAGATTTATTGGTAGATTATAAGAAGAGCGTTCAATTAACCACTTGAGCTAGTTCATTTAGTTTCGAAGTTCATTTTATCTGCTCTTTTCAAGACCTAGTGGACCTACTAGGGCACGTGTGTAAGTCAAGAGACAAATATTAGGAGAAGCATTCCAATGATCCGCATGGCCGTCACGCCGACGAGACGAGATGGCCGGGCCGTGCGACAGGTCTCCGATTATCCACGCATTCTGCACGGTGGTCACAATCACAACCTGTCCGTTTGTCGCTTCCGAACATAATTTTAATGACGTAAGACGATTGAGCCCATTATAGGATACAATTAATAATTTTAAAAGTTTGCTATCTCTGCATCTAAGCTACGCTTCAAAATAATCAAGAATACATAATCGCGCTTAAATTAAGATTTTATGAAAAAAAAATTATAATGACTTAGTCATTACACATTTTATTCTTTGTTTCTTATGTTGACAGTGCCGATCTACCAGATTTTAATTGCATTTGTTTACATACTTAGTTTAGTTTTGTCTACGCATTATATTGAAAAAAGGATTCAAAAATTAACACGTTCATCCTGTGCATGAGCCTTTCAAGCCTTAGAATACGACACTAGAACTACAATGATCTAATGGGAATTCCATGCCTCGCCTGTCGTGTGCTGATTTCGATGTCACAGCAGGCGCGTGGCCTGATGCTGTGTAGATTGCACTGATTCCCGATTATATATGGACATTTTATTATTGCATTCCACAACAAATGTGAAAGCTTTTTGTTTTTATACTACAAGTGAGCTCGTTGTTGTTAAGTTTATCAAGATAGATAGTAGAAAGGATTCCTGCGTTGAGTGATGCTATTTTTATTATACGGATTTTATCTTAGGTAACATTTAGTTTATTAAATTAACTTTTTTTTATCGTAATTTAAAAAGAAAATATCTAATACAAAATATAACTTGCATCAATACACGAATAAGATTATCAATTGCCGATAGATCTCTAGCAGGGGTTTACAATTAGTCGGTCGTGATGGGAGTTCAGTACTCGTGACTGGTCGGAGAGACCTGTCTACGTCATGTCATGCTCCACTGGCCGATTCGATCCGACAGGTGCATGGATCGCGTCGTATCACACTTGTAGTGTTGAGGTGCATATGGCCGAAATAACATGACCGAGATAACTAATGATTATGGTAAAACAAAAATTCGTTTGTTAGACAGCGATATTGAAGAACTGACTGAAAAAGATAAAGCATATCGTATGAATAGATTAAAAATATTACAACACCAAACAATTTACAATCACCGAAAAAAAGTCTGATTTAAACTAATGATATTGATGGGAACCCGTGGCAGCTTACTTCTCAGTTATATCATTTTTAAGTAAATCGCTACTTTTATAATAATAACAATAAGGTTTATTCTTTATTTATTAAAATAACCCTTTTCATAAAGCATGCTACTCTGAAATATACGATAAAATGTTTTCATTTCTCGTGTCGTTCGGTTACATACCTACATATCTATTACCACGTATATATTCCTTTCAGCAGTATGGCTTCATAATGTAATTGGGATTCAAATAACTTCAAATTTTTGACGTTCGGTTAGATATAAAATAAAAACAAAATACATCGTCCATAAGAGCTCCATTTCTCTTAGAGGTTCATCATCTCGATTCGAACGTGACCTGCGGCGGGGGTGATGTAAGGGTTGCACGCCCCTTACACGAACTACTCTCATAATTCTGATGAAGCAATCATTTCTTAGCACAGAGCAATCCGTGGAGTAGTTTATGTTTGTAGTCAGTCTATGTATCGGTACTAAATTTATTTTTGTCTGGGGCTACCCAGTCATTTAGTTTATTATTTATTATTATATTATTTAGCTATTGTAATATATTTTTGTACAGAGAAAAGAGAAAGAACAGCATAAGTTGGTCTTATTTTATTTTGGAATAAACATTAGAAATTAACCAATTGTTATCTTGTAAGAAATACTTTCATATGACATATTTTTTATTCATTAATAATGTGTTATATATAATAGATTTATTTTCTATTTTTAAAGTTAAATTGTTATGAAAAATTTAAATACTTTTATACAAACTGCCAATGACAATGGTCTTACGTCATAACAACATGATTCAAAAGAATCTATGCATGGTTTGCGTCTCTTCGCTCTTTCCTTGTTCCCTGTCATTATCCCAATTCACCCTCGATAGAGACGTTATGAGATTATAAGTTGATACACCTCGACAAAAACTAAAAGCATCTTCGTGTGGGACAAAAAAGGATAATAATAAATGTTATAGGTATGGAACGATTGACTTCACTAGTCGCGGCACCTTTTCAAAGTTTTTGTTGTTTATATTGTTAGTGCATTGTTATGGCACGCGTTCTTGCTGTCACACTAAATTACATTTTTAAATAGATTTTTAGCAAAGTCTACTACAGCTTTACTTTTTCAAGTATTTCATCAATAGGTAGGTATACTAAGGGGCAAATGCAAATTAAGTTGATAAAAAAATAAATGTCACTTACCTCCATTTCCAGCGTTGGTGATCGTCACCCAAAAGTCGATAGTCTTCTCTGGTCCCAGCTCTTCGTAATCCCACTTCTTTTTAACTTTCACAGCTCCACTAGGTTCAACAGTAACCCACGGATTTTCGTCCCTTATTTTGAATGTTTCACGGTCCGTCTCTTTCTCAAGAGTGAAAACTGATCGTCCTTCTACTTCGCCGTCGGCTTCGGTGAATTCTATTCGTTTCGTAGGTCGGACTGCTCGAGTAACCCGTCGTTTCTCACGATGAAGTGTAGGTAAATTTTTGTGTTGATGACGAATAACAAACTCGATGAAAACCCGGGCGGGCTGACTCTTGCGTGGCGGAGAACCAGTATCGTGTGCGACAACATGCAGTTCGACTTCATGACTATCAGGTTCACCAGCGAGAATGAGTTCTCCAGTTTGGGGCACTATCACTACAAGATTGCTGTGACTTGCAAGGGAATAATAAACTCGATCATTGTCTTCATCATATGCGTGCACTTTTCCTATACTTGAGAACCGTTGCCAATGTCCAGTCCCGTTCGGCCCATTTTCTGTTGGAGTTCCGTTTACAGCGAAGTAATAAATGGTTTGATCAAATATTGGAGTATGGTCGTTTTCGTTCGTGATATCGACTCGAATCGGCAAGCTAGCCTTATTGGCCCCACGAAAATCGGTAGCTTGAATAACTAAATTGTAAAAACTTTTGTCTTCAGTGTCTAAAGACTGGGTAGATATAATTTCTATATCACCATCAGTGACAACTGATCTTACTGATGTTACGCTATCTCCTTTACCCTTTTCCCGGAGTGAAAATATGGAATTTTCGTTTCCTTTGATAATTTTGTAAGCAATAGGTCCGACATCAGCAAAGGCTGTCGCTCTTATAGGGGGCAAGTCGACGATGGTACCGGGAGGAGCATTTTCAGGTATTTCTCCTCGTATGTCATCTGTTGTCGGGAAATGAATCATTTTTCTGCGATCCATCACCAGTAGATTTATGGAATGGGCCGAACTACTGTAAGGAGTTTGTTCTAGAATGGCGAGGCTGACCGGTTGGTTGAGAAGCGGTGCAAGATCGGCGGTGGTCATGAGAAGTCCGTTGTCCAGTAGCGTGAAGTACGAGGAGTACTGTGGGTCGAGAAGTGTGTATCGCGAGTGGTTGCCGACGAAGCGGCGTACGGCATGTCCAGGCCGCACGTCGTGTGGCAGCAGGGTGAGCGCGTGCGTCTGCAGCGCCAGGCTCAGCGCGCAGAGCAACGCTCCGCCCGCCAGCACAGTGCGAGCCATGTTGCTTATCGACAACTAATTATTATCCCGACATTTCACACCTATAAGCAAACAATCCATTGGAACAATGCAAACATTACGATATCAATTTTAAAGACGCATATACTCTAACTAATCTACTATCTATACTTGTTGCACTCGATGTTCGAAAATTGAGATCCCGTATATTTATATTTATTAACAGTCAAAACAACTCAATTTTTTATCTCCTCACAGCTACCCGGTATTATTGAGGGGTTTGCTTCTTACTGTACTTCTTCACTTGGAATAAGTGAAACAAGTTGTAAATATAAACAAAATTGTCAGCGGTAATTCGATAATTTCGTTTTATTTAAATATAATTCTTTTTTATAACAACGCTGTTCTTTCGCCATCCCTTTATTGGCCAATATCTTGTCTCCGTGAACTTGGAAGGGTCAACAATTTCTTTCAATCATCCCTATCGTGTTATTTGCTTCGTTTACGGTTTACTTAAATGTATACAATGTACTACAATATTATAACGAAACGTCGAAATGAAACGTTATATACATAACTACATACCTATTTGTATAAATATCTCCTAGGTAATAGGTATAATTATTTAGCAGTAAGTCATCAAAAATACCACCATTACCTATTTAAATACCTATGTAAAAAATATGGTTAGGTAGGTAATGTAGTCTCGTATGAAAGTAAAGCTATTGATATTTAAATTGGTTACTTGCTATTGATATTTATACCTACCTTGGTTGGTAACATATTTTATTTTTATTTTTGGAATGGATGTATTGTTTAAAGTCCGGGTCGAAGGACCATCATTTGAACTAGGTTTATCTCTCAGCTCAATAATTCAAAAAAATAACAAAACGAAGGGAGGTAGACATTCAGATGTTAAAAAAATTTCATTAGGCACTACAGCTACCTATGTATATTCAGTACAGTTTTAGAGCAAATCACTAGTGATTTCATTTAAATCAAGTCTCACGTCACGCCAAAAACTGTGTAGGTACTTAGAACCTACCAATATTTTTTATTTACAGACAGGAATTGTATTTGTATAATCCAGGAATCTTCAAAACTCTTCATTGACCTACTGTTTTAGGTACAAGACCAATTGCCTACTACATGCTATGATTTACATGAAGCGTTATTTTCCTAACCCATCTGTTTTCGCTAGTTTGTGACATGGTAGATACCTAGCCTACAAAGGGTTGGGTACTTTCATTTCATACATAATTTTCCCTTTCAAATCTTATTCATACAACCAAATTTTTTTTTTGTAGTAAGATCGCCACATTACCACGAGCAGCGAGGTGCGCATAGTGGCTACGGCTACGACGGCGGCGGGTGGCATCGACGTAGGGCGGCAAGACAGGCGCGAGGCACACATGCGGCGCTTTATTTAGGCGGCACTAGCGACGCCGGCGTCTCGCGACCCGCCGCCGCCGATCAATACCCTTCGCGCCGCCGCGCGCCCTCGGCCATGCTAATCTCAACTCTCCACGCGCTCCCGTTCACGACACACCATCAAATATTCACACACCAATTTTACTGAATAAAAGCTCACGCTATTTCTGCACTACTAGCCACAATCACGGATACAAATCCCAATTACGAACGCACTATCCAGCTTCAAACACACACGCCGGCGGGCTGATTGAGTGATAAACTTTTACAAATAACACTGAAAACACTTTAATTCACGCCATATTAGCAATAAAATTGTTGAATAAAAGTAAATAAAGATTCCAATTGGAAAAATAGGTATCAGATGAAAAGCGAAATCGTAAACATATGATTTCAATGTAAACAAATTAATGAATTAAAGTAGGACCGAAAATACGGGATTCCCATAATTTTCACTGTAACACCAAGTGCGAACAAGTATAAAATGTGTGCGTTAGGTTATTTACCAAATGACGTACTGATAAAAATTAATTGTTTTTAACGATATCGTAACGTTTGACAGATGCGCGTTGACGGGAATCAGACACGCTACTCGGAGCGGCGTCGAAATGCGACTAGCCGGCCAGAATCGCGGCGCGCGCGCGTATCGAGCGCAACGCCCGACCGCCCCCGCGTGCCACCCCTGGCCCGGCACTCCCGGCGAGCTTCGCGCTTTTCTACCCCTAGCAAAGCTGCACAGGGTTCCCCTCGCGTTTCAGCACTAGCACTAGCGTAATACAACTGCCGATTAAGTGCATACTGCTTTGGCTTTTCGGTTAGGGTAAACTTATTTCCACGGGGTTCTAATAAATCTTTTATTTTATTTTTTGTCCACTTCATATAAGAACGAGGTTCTTGACTGTTTTTTTTTTAATGTTTTATAGTATAATCATGAACCAATACTAGTGATTCCTATTATGAAAATACTTATACCTTTACGTTCCTAAGAAATCCTAAGCGAGGCTTTGTCCCCACCAACGGCGGTGCTTCGTTTCCTGAGGGAGCTGGTTCGAGTGAAGAGAATCAACGCAAAAGGGACCGCGACAGTAGACCAATTGCGGAAACCAAGTCCTTAGGAAAAGATGTAAAAAAATTACCAAACCCTGTAGTTTTCTCTTAAAGTAGGTACCTAAACTAAGTCTGAATATATTAATAAAAGTAAATAAGTAAGTGACTGACATGTCAATGCACAGCCTAAACCGCTGGGTCTAGTCTTGAAATTTGTCGTCTAGGATCTTTATGTGGTCTAGGGGTGCACATAGAGTGGATTTCCCGAAATTACCGCGGGAACAGGAATAATAGTAAATTTAGTTTTATGCAGGCGGGGCCGGAGAAAAATAAAATTTTATAAGTACCTAATAGGCGAAAGTGCTGAGTTGTTACCGACGCTTTTGACCACTCCATCTCTTTACCATTGATATCGTAAGAGGCGACAAAGGGCAGATACACATTCATCTAGTGCAAGCTTCCATTCTGGCCTAGTAGAGAAGAAAATACATAGTGTGTGCCAACTGCTTCTCTTCCCAAGTAGATTGTAAAGTCAATCAAGGGAAAGACGAATAATCTTGGGACTCTTCTTTTAGGCGATGGTTTAGCAACCTGTTTTTAGCGGTGCGAATAGCGATAATACGGGCTCGACCGCCACCAAAGGGAAGATCTTCAGCCATTCTAGGTGTTTGTCGGAGGTAGTATACATATATGCTCCAATTCGTGAAATCTTTGCTTGCGCGATTTAGACTTTTGCTGTTTTTGTCTGATAGCGTCACACACCGTCACTATTTTTATATCATATCATTAAGCCATACAGCTGAGCGTAACTTTCCAGTTTTTTTCAAGACTGATGCCTCTATCTACCCCATAAGGATAAAGACGTGATTATATGAAAATGTCTTCAATGAAACGTTAGGATGTTGATGGCAATACTAAATTAAAATCTTTATAATAGAAACAATTTATATTAAAACAATAATAATCATATTGTTACAGACTAGTATAAAAATAGCCAAAGCTACAGCACTGAGCAAGATTTGTGACTTAAACATAGTAAATAAAATATATTCCATTATGAACGACTTATACAACAATAGAGTTAAGAAGGCACCACATGCCTTACCTAATTATATGTATACAACATTTTATCTATAGACATTGTAAATTACAACATTTGCTTAAATCTTTAGAGGCATTTTGCACTATGTGCTAATGTTATTGTAAATATAATAATTAAATATGATGAGTAAATTGCTTAGTTCCAACATTGTCATTGTTGCTCTTATATCTTATCTCTTTAATAGTCAGTTGTTTTCCCTGATGTATTCTTTGCAGGTGACTCCTCATGTCATAGGATCTGGAGAATGACCTGTGACAAACAGGACACTGAGTTTTACCCGCATGTGAGTCTTTGTGCAATGTCAATGATGTTGGATGCTTGAAACCTTTTGGACATAACTGGCAACGAAATTTCGCCAAATCTGATTCTGAAATAAAAACAAGACTTTAAATTTTTTATAATTTTTAAATTTATAAGATATATAAATACTATGTATTTAAAGATAAATGTGGGGCATCCCATTTTTATATTTTACAATTGTTCACAGTATATTAGTTGTACTACTAACACACTACAATCAGTACTATACTGTGTGAGCACATTAAAAGCAGATTTTCAAATCTCATTGACTGATCTAAGTTTTTTAGTACAAATATTTGATAGCCTGTGTGGTGTTGTGCATATTTTACTGAACTCAAGTGGAAAATGTTTATTCCTGATAAGCAGGAGTCTTTTATCTATATGATATAAATTTTATAGCAAATAATAAATACTGTTGATTTTATAACCCATAACATACTTTGAAGCTGCTTATTGCTGATTTTATGTATTTATTAATTAAATGGAAAAATAACATTGCAATTTTTAGTTTAAGAATAAAGTACAATCAGAAATATACTACAATCAAGAAAGAAAGTATAACAGTATTATAAAAATACCAGAATTATTTTTCTCTGATAAATCCTCGGCAGATGTTGACTGATTATCAACTTGCATCTCCTCTGTGGTTGTTCGTTCCATTGCTTTTGGTCGGGTGGTCACACTTTCCTCAACTTTAGAAATTGGCGGATGAATTACTTCTACAGACTCACTGTCTTGGTCTGGCATATTCGGTGCTACATTTGTTTGTGGAATGTACTCATCACGAGCATTTTGGATTGTTGCTAAATTTATCGGTTCATCCATTACAACAGGTACAGGGACAATTTCTTCAGTAATTCTACTTGATTTAGAACTTAAATCTAAAGAAGCATCACTCATTCTTAAGTGAGCTTTGGACGGTTCTTCTTCCGCATTATCAGTCAAACCCTTAACTTCTAAAAGTTCAGCTGTAATAAGAAATGATTCCAATTGTTCTTGGAAGATATTTACTTCACCATGATACATAAAATTAATGATAGCATTCAAGTCTTCATACTTGAAGTTCCTGAAAATTACCACAGGATGCTGACAAGGATTCTCTTTGAAAATCTGTTTAAAGTAGCTACTGCAAGCGGATAGCAGCATTTTGTGGGCCTTAATTTTACCACCATCGCAGTACAAAGTGACATCAACCAAATCATTTTCAAATCGTAGTGTATTGAATGCTTCTGTTACGTGGGTAACGTAGTTATTCCAACGCAGAGAAAATTGCGGTGCATTATTCATTATACAGTTGATTATAGAAACAAAATGTAAATTCGCACAAATAAAATAGAATAGAAAACCAGGAAATTATCACTCACACTGACTCACACAACACAATCAATCAAATCAATCAGTAGATATAGAGAAAAAGGCACTGTCAATGTCAGCTTGATTGTGAGAGGTGTTCTATTTTGATAGGTAGAGAATGGCCAACGCAGGCCAAAGACACAGCCTGTATTTCTCGACGATTCGTGACGAATACTAGGTATTACTATGTAATGGAGTGATCAAATGACGACAAAGTCGAAATCGACTTATGACTTCCTTGTCAGTAGTTATTCTTCCTATGTAAATAATTATTTTAAAACAACCGAGTCTTTATCTTTGATTTCTAGAGTACTCACAGAAATATGTAGCTAATTCATAAATGATATCTAATAGTCATTATCACTCATCGTTATTATTGAACATAAGTATATGTCGATGTCGTGTTTTAAAGTGGATTGATAAAGTGTTACCGAGAAAAAAATGTTAAACGCGTTGTTTATTGTTCTTTTTTTAAATATAAATACTCGTAACAAATGTTTCGTTCTTTCATTGTTTTTTTGTATATTGAAATGGGGTGAAACTCGACACCCGGGTATTGAACTCCAAATAAGTATTTACTACCACATTCGGTTGTTGCGGATTTTTTTCTATTCTAGTCTAGTCCTAGTCTATTAAATAACAAAGTCATAGATATAATTTTTAATGCCAGCAACTCTTTTAAACATAAGTTAATTTAAAAGTATCCGGATAAACGCGGTGTAATTTGACACTCTAACCGACACATTTTTGTATACAACCGACCTGTCAACCGGCTGCTCAGGGGATATTTCGCCGTTATCCTTTATGGGGTAGACAGAGCTAACTATGAAACTCCATTGTGTTTTATAGTTGGCTTTGTCTGTCTAGAACTGAAATGTTCAGCTGGATGGATACAGATAATGACAAATAGAGTGTTTGATAGGTTGACCTGTGACCACGCGCCTCTTTACTTAACTATTTACACAAAATTTTATCCATGCATGATTTTACGTTAAATAAATAAAGTCAACCTAAAATAGAAATGTCATTGTCAAAGTAGACTGTGCAACTGGCAAGTCAAACCTATGTCATTGTTAGTGTTGAGAAAACTAACGATAGTTTAGCTATCGATAGTTCATCTCGAAAATACTCTAATGTTTGATCAGAAATAGAAAAGGAGGCTAGTTCTTCGTTTTACATAACAACACCTATTAGTTACATCGTATTGAGTAATAGTGAAATTATTTGACAATCAGAAATATTTAAAGTTTTATTGATGTTAGAATTAAAATATTTCATGGTGACAAATCATTTAATTATGTACATGGTACAAGTTGTTACCAAATATAAATTACAAGAAATAGCGTCCTCTTTGACAATAATGTAGTACTGTTAAGTCAAATAAAGTAGTAGTAAAGTAGTACACCTCTTAAAGTATTTGGCAAAGAATTCTTATATAACATAAAACAGTTTTTATTTAAAATACAAAAGACAAAGAAAAAGTGTACCATGGGCAAGAAACTAAGAAGTTACTTACAGAAACAAACATGTTGAAGATTGAGTTGTAATCGTATTCCGTCCGTCCGCATAATGATGGTAAGGATTGGGGTTGATGATGAAGAGGTGACTTCTAATCATGTCGGGGTCATTATTTTAGCAGGAGCGATGATTCGAGCTTGACGGCTACAAATGGATATTTTTCCGCCAGACTAAGTGTTATGCCTGAGGAACCGCGGCTCCGACGATGTTGTGTCGGAGGTTGCTTGCGCGATTCGCTTTTATTGGTTAATTGCGTCTGGTGATAAGCTGTTGAAGTGTGGTGTAGAAATATCACCACAAACCGACCGAAACGAGAGGAAGGTGTATAATTATCTTATAGTACAGTAACATAATTATAATATCAGAATTGCGCCCGTGCGAAGGCGGGGTGGGTCACTAGTTTAAAAATAAAAATTATTATCATTATATGTAGTTCCCATCACAAGATTCCAACTTTGGGGCTAGCTCAATTTAGTGATTTGATTGTGAATAATAATTGTTGTTCCTCAAACTATCGATAGTAGGTTAGGTAGACTAAAGAGCGAAGCGACAACACTAGTTATAATGTCTATAAAATGTGAAAACATTATCATTTGTTTATTCATTTTGAATAAACACCTTGTTCGTGGAATCTTGTGATATTGTAGCTGTTCATTTCTTAAATCTTAGTGATAAACAACAAAAAGATTTGAAGGGAAATTTATATCTTACTATTTGTATACATTAAGTGGTATACTTAAGGTATATAAGATGGTATGCACATATCTCCTTTAATTATGTTATTCTCTTTCATGTACACAACCTTATGGGAAATTGAGATAATTGCATTATTAATTAATAAATGTTATTTAATTATTACAGCACGGTCGGGTTAAGGTTAGAACAACTGAAGAGGAGAAAGCAAGGAAAGAAAAAGAAAGGCAAGAAAAGCTAAAACTTTTCAAACATGCAATGCATAAAATACAGATTAAGGTATGTAAAGTCATCTATTTTTATACAACTTATTGCATCCCAGAAAAGAGAAATTGTATGGTTCAAATATCTTAGGTGCTAAACCTTTAAAGATGTTAAACATTGTACCAATGGTATTGAAAATGGACTCGCGTAAGTTTATCAATACGGAGATAACTAATTAATTTTTTAGAGGGTTGGTCATTGTCATGGTGTTCAAATAATTATTTCACAATTATATATTTTATTTCTTGTTCTACTTCTCTTCCCAGAGAAAGAGTGGCGAACTAGATAAGGAGTTATTGGAAATTACGGGAAAAGTCTTGACATCAAACCCTGACATTTATACCTTATGGAACATAAGGAGGGAAATTCTGATTGGTTTCAGGTTTGGTATATTAATATAATGTAATTTTATCATGATTTACACCATAGTTTATGGATACATGTGAGATCCAGAAGCATCTAAAAATAGGCCCAGTGAAAGAAGATATTCTGCTTCACGCTTCTAACTACAAAACAAGACTAAGATTTTATCCTTATTGCCTTGCATTTCAACTAATAATCGCTGATACTCTAAGACATCGGAAAAGCAATTTGCTTATATTCAGACTGATTGCAAGATGAGGGAGGGGAAAAAATAAAATTATATTTTACCACATATTAAACTCTGTCTGTATTAGGTCTGTCCTACTTTTAAGTTACAACTATTATATGATTTAGTTATTTAAAATCTCAATTGCCAAATTAAAGCGAAATGCAAACCAAAACAATGCCCTAATGCTTTGTATGGGACTTTTACAACAAACATAATTTACTATAAATGGTAGTTTTATTTTTTATGTTGGTATGACTATGAGAATGTATATTGATAATGTTTGTTATTGCTTTATAGCAAAACTGTAGAACCTGAAGAAGATATGTCAAAGCTTTATGATGACGAGTTGTACCTAACAGAGCATTGTCTCAAGATAAACCCCAAATCCTACTGTGCCTGGCACCAACGGGAGTGGGTCCTATTGACCCGTCCTGATCCTGATTGGAAGAAGGAGCTGGCATTATGCAACACATATTTGAAGTTGGATGAGCGAAATTGTGAGTGAATTGCTATACTAGCTTACATATTGTCAGTTACTTCGTTTCAGTTAATTCCTTTATACTACAGGGAAACTTTTCACACAGTAATAACAAGCCATCTGATGTCTATGACCTTGTCTACTATCGACACATTTCATATACCAATTCAATTTTATCATGTTTCAGTTCACACATGGGATTATAGAAGATTTGTAGTTGGACAATGTAAACCACCATTGAATGAAGAATTCGATTTTACAACTGAAAAATTGTTTGATAACTTTTCGAATTATTCTGCATGGCATTACAGGAGCAAAATGTTAGTTGCACTTTATCCTGATTTAGAAGGTAAAATTCAATTTATACTCCTTTGATAATAAATCACAGAGGGTTTATCTTATACTTGTTATGTTGAACGTGGGACTGAGTCAGGTTAGGCAAATATTGTATCAGGATTAATACAATATTAGGGCTAAGGCAGTTGGAAATTTGTTAATATTGAGTGGAGTGATGGAATGAATTTTATTTTGATTAAATGAGTCGAAAGAGATCTATTAAGAGGCAATTATTTATTTCACCTTGTAATTGTTACTAAGAAAGTAAGTAATATTACAACCACAAGTGGTTTCAAAGGAATAATTATTTTCAGGAGGTAGACCAATAGAAGATGAGCATCATAAGCATGAACTAAAGATGGTCGAAAGTGCAGCGTTTACTGATCCCGACGACACCAGTGCATGGTTTTACCAGAGATGGCTTTTAGGTAAGTTAACTAGTAATACAGAAATAAGTGTAAGTTCAATGAGCTGGCACAAAAAGATTGATGAATGTAGAAGCAAAAAGAAGTTTGCAGAGATCCTGGTAAGTAAAAAGATGCAAGTCTGTCTATACCTCCAGGAAAGATGTTTTATCATATGTATATATTGATTGAAGTTATTGTGAGGTCTATGAGCATGTGGAATAACTATTAACGTTGATACTCATAATCACTGTAAGTGACAAAATATGGTTTGGGTTTCTTTGATAAAGTTACGGAGGTCACACAGGACTAAAAACCTGACTAAATTAATCCAGAATTATGATCATAAGCACACCCTAGACTGATAGACGTATTTTTTCATTGTATTTTCTTTGCATTTCAGGAGCAGTAAAAACAATCGTCGCACCAGTCGTATGTGTAATATCACCTACGAAAACCACTGTTGCCTTCAACAAACATGTATCAGTGGAGTTTGTTGATCAGAAGACATTTATCATAATAAATAATCTTCCTGCACTTGGCAAATGGATATCATGTTCAGGGAAAAAATATGATTTGTTGTGGATGTATAAACATGATGTTGTTGTAGCGGATAATTTGGAAGTTAAGGTCAGTTAGTGATAAAAACAACGAATCGGTAAACATTTTTACTAAAGTACTTACTTAAAACTCCCTTCTTCTTTACAAATAGGTTTAATGAAGGCGGTTTTCACAGGTTATATAGTCGACTGCCGTACGCCTTACAAACCTCACCACTATTTTCACCTCGTAACTGTAAACGTGCACTGAGCGATGCTCATAGCTCAAGTTACCTGACCAGCATTGTAATATGTTAGTGGCAGTGTATCCTCGAGAATACACCGGTTGCACCCTTAGTGGTTACTTTAGTCTAGGTGGATATACCCACACAATGAAAGGGTAGACCAGCGGAACTATCAAGGCAGGCGTGCCGCTATTTTTAATGCGGTTATCCCGTTTACTACTTGCCGCTTATGTCGTACATACATACATACATATGGTCACGTCTAATCCCTTGTGGGGTCTATATGGCTTATGTCGTCTATACATTTATTTTAAATGGCTTTCTACTCTGCTGAATAAGGCTTTTTCTCTTTGTTTTGTTTTTTGGCGGTTTACTCGAAAAGCATATTTGAAGTGTAATTCTGTTTCAGGTTGAATTCATAAAGGATAATGATGAAAAGTTGATTGTACATTGTCACAAACACAAAAATTCTTACATTGGAAAAAATGAGATTGATTTTCAGCTAAAATATTCCAAACCTGTTATTGAAGAACTGCAAAAGCAATTGGATTCTTGTCGTCAATTATTAGAATTGGAACCAGATAGTAAATGTAGGTACCTACCTATCATCTATGACAAAATAAAATCTCCAGAATGAAAAAATACTAATGAAGCCAGTTATTATCTCGTTTTATGTGCTTACTATATATATGTGGGGGCACGGCCGCTCTAAATCCCGTATCGACTTCTCGGTTTATTGAGAAGTTTAAATGAGTCGCTTGGAAAAGATAATACATTTATAGCTTGTTTTGGAGACGAGTTTCAATCGCGTGAGGCGCGTTAGAATGAAGAATCTAATATAATTGTAGATAATATTCATTGTGTTTTTATTCGATGTCCAAGTCGATCTATTTATTTAAACGTATTTTTTAAATTGGCATGTTAATAACTTATGTAATAACTTAAGACAGAAGGTTCTTTAAGTAGATACTAAATAGATTAACAGACTTGGTATTACATGGATCTCACAACTTTTTACGGTAGAAAGACAGCTGCGAGACTTGGGTTTTTACAGGATGTTTTTGATGGCATTTTCCACTTAGTTTCAATAAGCTAGTAGGTTTCTAAGTTTTTGACAATAGTATGCATTCTAGTTATTGGCTTATTTTCATTATTGTTTACTCTCTATCTTCAATTACAGGGACAATGCTGACGACAACATTTCTCCTCCACTGTTTAGACGCAAAGCGGCATCATAAAGAGGTGATCGAAAAATTACAAGCACTAAAAACTATAGACTCAATGCGTGCAGGGTATTATAGCGATTTAATTACTAAATGGAGTATAGAGGAACAGTTGGCTGATGATTATCAAAATGAAAAAGACAGTCTTGTCATAAGGTTTAATGAGAAAATAGCATACTTGCCACATTTGCAGTATTACAGCTTTTGCGAAAAAGTCGACTTGTCTAACCAGAGTTTGACGAGTAACAAAATGCAATCCTTAATTATGCTACAACATTGTAAGGTAAGTTACAACTACACTAATGTGTAAACATAGCTAATTTTATTTGAAATTCGATAGAATAAATCTTATATAGGTCCAATACAAGTTTATATAGGAAGGAAGAAACAAATGCTAAATTTATAAAAATCTTTTAAAATTGGGTGGCAATAAAATATATGTACTTATTATATTAGTGATTGTTTCCATACATAGTTACGCATTTTTTTGAAGTTAAATGCATCTACTTTGTATCATCGGCATATCAGTATCTAGTTGGTAAACTTTTCTCTGTAGCCCATTGTACAAAGCAATACAAAATCATATTGGACCAATAATCCTCTTGAATCCCAAAGCATATAGGTCAAGGCATATTGATTTGGAATGCACAAAGATTAAGAATGGATATTAAATATTTGTGTAAACATGTTATAAACAAGTTATTTTTCTTTGTTACAGAAACTCAATTTAGAGAACAATCAATTAACTACACTGAAAGACTTTCCAAAATTGGATTTAGTTGAATTAAATTTACGGGGCAATAACCTCTTAGATGAAGAGGAAGTTAAAAAGTTCATGGATATGCATAATTATACAATTTTATACTAACATGCTTAAGCTAATTTCAATTATTTTTGTAATCTATTAAGATGGAAATACTAGGTGCCTAGGTCTAAACAAAGTTTGAATAGTTTACTTGCTAGGAAGACCATCATTCATCATAGGAGTAAAAACGTTTTTACTTTAAAATCAATAAACTAAGATTATCTTCAATGAAAAAGAACATGCATTATGAACCAACCCCCAGTATTTCCTCTTGATACAGATGATACATTGAATTTTTATATGTCACTAAAAGATAGATGTTTTAAATACATACAGGTGTATGTTTTTGTCATTATATTACATAAATAACGATTGTAAAGCTAATATTGCTTTTGTATTTGTAACTGGCTATACCTACTATAAAAATATAGAAGTCTACTTTTAAACCTATTTGAACAAGGGAGGCAGGTTTTTGTCATTTTCTATGGAATAACATAGGTAACATTACAAAAATATATGTATTGAACACATTTCAACAATATTATATACAATTTAGAACTTATATTTATAATAATCTATTTCAATTATGTTATATTAAGAAAGGAAAATATTTATCTGTAGCAATTTTACTACTTCGTGAATACATAATTTTTTACAAATACTCGTAATATGCATTTTATGTTTTGTCCTAAAACTTCTCTTACCAGATGCTAAGATTAGTTAATTTTAAAACTAATTCTCTAACAGGTTGTATGAATTCATCCCCATCCCAATATAATTTACCACAATATTCGCAAAGATATACAGCATTCTGTGTTAGTGACAACCTGTAAAGATCATTGATTTCTATTGGCACCCCTTTACTTGTTTTGAAGGTTCGGCCTTGAGTTAAATTATTAGGTAAAGGTTGCATGTTGACCAAATCATCGTCTTCATCTTCACTTAAAAAATTGACATAATTGTCATCACATTCATCATCATCAGGAACATATTTTGAACTAAACTGAATATTTGCTGCACTTTGGTCATCACAAAAGTCATATATACCTCTGGCATCCATTTTTTTCAAGTCACTGTTGTTACATTTTAAACAAAAATTCAATAGATTATCTTGTTTTATATTTATATTCAAATGTTTTAAAAAACTTTGCAATTGTTCTTTAATACTACCTATACCTACATCTAATATTGAACTTTGTGGGAAGTTTACAGTTGGGGTACATTTCAACTTTGAAAGTAATATGAAACGTTCTTCAGATATTGCTAAGTTGATGGTGTCACACCATAACATACTTGGCAGTATCATTGTCGTATCTATACCGCAATATCTCAAATATGGAATTAAGCTTGATAATTTACTTTCCACCATTATTTTTAACTCATTGGGGGATTTAGATTGAGGATTTGCTACAGTGGATTGAAGTTTTTCAGCTGTTTTAATTTTCTTACTTGCCTTTTTCTTACTTTCCAACATCACATCATTACAAATTTCGTCAAAATTAATTTTTTGTTGGAAACATAATTTCTGAAGAAATTGATAAATCTTCATCAAAACAAAAGCATCCACAGCAGCATATTGGATCTGCGTAGCTCTTAGAGGCCTTATTTCCCAATTAGAGCACTGTTCAGCTTTTTCAAGAGGTAAACCAAAGCATGCATGCACTAAGCAACTAAGACTGTTCCCACCTTTATCACTGTATGGTAAAATTAGCCCGTGACTTATGAGGCATTTCCACAACACACATAAATCTAGCAATCCTTCACCTTTTAGTTTAATATTTCCTAATCCAATAATAGAAGTCTTCATTTCTTTTAAATCCTGTTCCAAACCAAATCCAAGTTTTATTATTTCCCCATTATCTAAAAGGGATTTATTAAATGTATGCCAAAAACTAGAATACTGCTGTTTATTTAGTAATAATGTGTCAATTAAGTAAACACTGTCTACAGTAGCAACTTGGATCAACGCAACTTGGAATTGGGTTGCACCAAAAGATGGTTTCCATTCACAGTCAATACTCACTATATTGCAGCCTTTTAATCTTGAAATCATAAGGTCATAAAACTTTTCTCCTGTGTCTATCATTATAATCTGATCAGAAGTTAATGACATTTTATAATACTCTTTACTGTCACGAGACTCTACATCCCAATTTTCTGTATCATTAGCTTCAGCCAATGACATATCCCGTAGGGCCAAAGGCAAATCATTTTCTGAGAGATTTAAATAAGTTGCCCACTTCAATGCTTCATTCCTGTCATAGTCCACTAACATATCAATGAATTCTTGTCCTGATCCTGCATTTTGTCTCAGTGAATCCTTCACTAAATCGTCCCATACCAATGTATTCACATTATGGCCATCATAACGTTGGTGGATCAGATATCTCAAGCCACCAGTAATACGATTCCTACTAAGATTTTTACATCTTTCAATTGGATAATTGAATTTATTGCATAAACGCGCAACTAGCTTACCAAGGGGTTTATAGTGTATTTTTTCATACTTCACATGGCTTATTTTGTGGTCTTCAATATATTTTTGCACATGTTCACGAATACTTATTTGTCTATTTAACAAGTTATCTAAATATAACAATAAAGGTTCAACCTGACTTGGACACTCACATAAATATTCATCAATCATATTAGCCTTATCCTGTAGAATCAATGGGAATAACAATTCTTCTACTGGAATATCTTCATAGAGCTCCATTGCGATTACTATTTGTGATGCCTGTTTGCAGTTATCATTGCTAATCATTTCTTTTACAATTGGCAAGATTAAATCCTTGATAGTAACAATATAATATGCTTTAACCATTAGGTTCAAGAACTGCTGGTTTCTTTGTTGTATAGCAATGCGGAAAGCTGGCAATTTTAATACATCTTCTGGTAATGCTCCAGTGCTCATAGCCCATTTCTGAAGTGTTTCTATAATAAAATAAGGCAATGATTTTGGCTTACAATCCTTCAAATCTTCACATTTGATAACAAACAAAAGAGCAACTCTATATGGGTCAGGAACAGATTGGAAAAAATTTTCAACCCGGCTCTCTATAGCTGTGCTTTTTTTCCATGTTTTCCAAGTTATTTTTAACTGTTCAAGCCAATGTATTAAACTAACATCCAAGTCAACGTTTAAACCGATGCTACGCAGTGATTCTTCCAGAGATGGCACTATTTTAATGGACTGGTTTTTGCTGACGAGCTGATTTATATCCATTTTGTGGGCTTTAGAACACTAAACACTAGAACTATGAAACTGTGTCTTCTAAGTGTATTTGTTTGTATACACAGTTTATTATTTTCAATTGTTTTTGCGAAATATCATTATAACTGTCATAATAAATTTAGGTTCTCTTTTCTCAGTACCTAATTCTAAATTTTTCTCACTGGAGTTGCACTGGAGATTAAAATAAATGACACTGACGTTTTTATGATCGACTTATATTTTTTTAGTTTAGGCGACTAAGGGATAGGCTTACAAACTTGGGATTCCTTTTTAGGCGATGGGCTAGCAACCTGTCACTAGTTGAATCTCAATTCTATCGTTGAGCCAAATAGCTGAACGTGGCCATTCAGTCTTTTCAGGACTGTTGGCTCTGTCTACCCCGCAAGGGATATAGACGTGACGGTATGTATGTATGTATGTATGTTATATTTTTTTATAATTATATTATAATGGGTACGAAACCAAAGAAATAGAGGCAATAGGCTTTCAAAACCATTTCACCCTGTATTGGTTTACTCAGGTTTTTACACGAAGACTTCCATTCCATTTGAACTTCGCAACCTTTGCATAAACCTAACCCGTATTGAATCGATCATGGTTATACATCCAGTTTGTTAACAGCCAGCATGTGCCGCAGGCTTGCTTATAATTGATGTCATGGTACGAAAAAGCAACGCAGTTCAATTAAGGTCCTGCTATAAGACGTCGTGGTAAGCGTCCTGTGCATTTCTAGGCATCACGCATTTTAAGCCTCATGTGAAATAAATAATTTTATCTACGAGTTTTTTTTTTATCTATCTGAGTAAAACATTTACACCGTTATTATGATATGTGAAATATATTCAGATAGACTAAGAGCCCACGACGCCCAGACCTTCGTTATATTATAAATGCTGGAAATTCTTCTATACATGTCTCCTATACAAATATGTATAAGCAAACCCAGCCTATACAACCTGGGTGGGCTTTAGCAGGTAAGAGGTAGTAAAGGTGAGTAAATTATGTTTCAAATTTGTGACAGTATAAAACTTAGTTTTCATATATTTTAACTTATAATCATATAAAAAACCACCTCGTCTATTGGCGGACACTTCGGGCGGTAACCCCTTTCCAGACAGTACGATTATTTATTGAAAATTTTTTATCTGGCAACTCTGTCGGGATGACAACGGCATTTCGTCCGACTGTCAAATTTGTCAATCACTTGCAGGGAGAAAATAGTGCTTTTGTTGAAAATCTCAAACATTGAAAAGTTGGATTAATATTTGTAAATACGTATGTAATTATTTTTTAAAGTCGTTTGAAGAAGATCTTGCTGAATTCTTTCTTTGAAAAAATAAATAAAATGGAGCTATCTGCTGAGGGTAAAACTCCTGAATATATGGCCCTTGCTGGGATTAAGTTCAAACTCTCACTGCCTGAATTTAAAGACAATCTTCAGTTAAAAGAACAGCTTCTACAAGGAATTAAAGTAGGAAATATGGCTCCATACTACAAAGAAGTTTGCACAGATCTTGGTTGGCAATTTGACCAAAAGTTGCATGATGAGATGGCAAAACAGAACGAGGACAGGTTATCTAAGTTTCAAGAAGATGACTCAGAGACTCCTGTTTGGCAGGACAGGTATTTTTTTATCAATCTTTTTAGTAGAATTATTAACATAAGCTAACTACAATATTCATTACAAATCAAATATTTCCCAATTTTAAACTGCCTGATTTTTACCACTTAGCCATGTTATTAAAAATATTTTCTCATAATTCACAGATTGGACTACTTGTGCTCTATTGGAGACAAGGAGGGTGCCACAACACTGGCAACCATAAAGTATGAGGATTCAACTCTTACCACAAACAGAAGACTGGATGCTATCTTTGCTTTGTTCAGAATCGCTTACTTCCATGGTTGTAATGTAAAGGAAATGGGCAAGACCATTAATAAGGTAAGACTTGTTAATAAATAATTAGGATCTTTTATTTCAAATACACATGCTTACTTTTGTGAATGAATAATTTGATAAAATTTACTATCCATTCTAATATTATGAAGTGAAAGTGTTTGTTTATTTTTTGTTATATTTCATGTCAAAACCACTCAACTGATTTTCATGGAATTATGCATACATAGTGTGAAATATGAAGAAGAGCATAGGGTACTTTTCATGCGGGCAGAGATACTGGTAAAAGCTTATAATGTTATTAGCCTTTATGCTTCTCAATTCCTCATTTCTTTTTTTAACTTTCAGGCTCATGAGTTGGTTGATAAGGGTGGAGACTGGCGCTCCAGGAACAAATTGAAGGCATATGAAGCTATTTACTGTCTCGCAATTCGTGATTATAGCAAGGCTGCTGATCTTTTCATTGATTGTGTTTCTACTTTTGAATCTTATGAGCTGGTAGATTTTGGTAAGTTCATTAGGCTAGTCATATGGATTATAAAACAAATGAAGAAGGAAGTGAGATGAAGATTGATACCATTTTATTTTATTTTCATCACAGTTATCCCATATCTCAACCTACTTGGTTGGTTTTTGTTTAGTAAATTTCTAAATACCCCATTTATATACTAGGGCTGTGTTAAACAGTAATTTTTTTTACATGTTAATTATTGTTATCCCTGTATGGTTGATTAGTATTTAATGGAATACAGTCATTTAAGGTAGAATGTTTGATGTTTGGTAGTTATTATTACCTGGCTGGTATTAACAGTGTAACTAAAAACTACTTAATGCCAGGGCCACAAATTATTTTCTCTACATAATAAAATTTCAGGCACCATTATTCAATACTGCGTGTTGGCCTGTGCATTGGCACTGGAACGTCACGCTTTGCAGGCAGCACTGCGTCGCCAGGGGGCTGCAGTCCAGGCCTTACGCTCCCGCTTCCCCGAGCTCAGAGAGTTGGTGGAGTCACTTCATGAGTGCCGATATGCTGACTTCATGAAGAGTCTGGCTTGGGTATGTTACTCTTTATAGCTTTCCTTTTAATCCCTCTTTTATGTAAACTAGTCAGTTAGCGCAAGTGCAGGTTAATTAAAAAATCCAATGTTATAGCAGCTTTTGTCTTGCATGGATTCTAAATTAAAAATGGTCAAATTTTAATTTGAAATTATCTTGTAGCTTGCTCTGTTTGAGTGATAAAAATACACAAAATTGTCCAATTATTTATAGTTGTGTTTTGTCCACATTTTTCTCGTGACAAAGATGTGATTGATATCAATACAAATATTATAAAGCTGAAGAGTTTGTTTGTTTGTACGCGCTAATCTCAGGAACTACTGGTCGAACCAGTAGTTCCTGAGATTAGCGCGTTTTTGAAAATTAAAAATTCGTTGCTTCGAATAGACTATTTATCGAGGAAGGCTTTATGCTATATAACATTTCGCTGCAACTATAAGGAGCAAAGAAATAATGGAAAATGTGAAAAAAACGGGGAAATTTTTCATCCTTGAGGGCTTCAATGATGCCCATAATAACTATTCCACGCGGACGAAGTCGCGGGCACAGCTAGCATGTATATATATATCTGATTGCAGGTGGAGACGCAGATCTGCGTGGACCCCGTTTTCCGCCCCCACTACCAGCACTATGTACGCGAGGCGCGTATCAAAGCGTACGTGCAACTGTTACGCGCATACCGCTCCCTTAGTTTGGACAACATCGCGGACACGTTTGGAGTTACCCGCGAATTCATTGAAGAAGAAATTTCTAAGTGAGTATGGAATATGAATCCCTCTGTCTATCTCTTTCACTTATTTGTTGTTTTCAAAGCTTGGAGTTAACTAAAAGTAGCATGAGATTGTGCCGTGTGATTCCCGGCACCACTACAAAAAAAGAATAGAACCACTCCATCTCTTTCCTACGGATGTCGTAAAAGGCGACTAAGGGATAGGCTTATAAACTTGGGATTTCTATTTTAGGCGATGGGCTAGCAACCTGTCACTATTTGAATCTCAATTCTATCTTAAAGCCAAATAGCTGAACGTTGGCTATCAGTCTTTACAAGACTGTTGGCTCTGTCGATCCCGCAAGGGATATAGACGTGATTGTGTGTGTGTAGCATGAGATTATTTCCACAGGTTCTCGTGACTGTTTTTTAGAGGTATCCTTGTAATCTCAGCAGGTTTGGTTATCAGATCAAGTGAATCCACTACTCTAGAGATAAAATTTGTATTGCAGATATTAAAAAGAGAGGTTGAGAATCGTGTTTATTATTCACACACATTTGTGTGCTACTGTATATGTTGTAATTATTTAACCTACATCCGTCTGTTTTTTTTAATTTAGCCGAGTGAACGAACTAAGGTCTCTGATTTTAATTGAGGTGCTTTTGATGTGATTTTATGAGTATGATTGAGACACGATAAATTTCGAACCGGTGATTTGGTTTTAACATTTGTTAGATACGTAGCTGAAACGAAAATACAAAATTTTAAAAATGTAGTTCCCAAATTTATTACTAGATGGCGCTGGAAATGATTGCGAGGTTACATACGAACGACTAAATAGTAAATACAATTTAATTCTCCAATTCCAGCTTCACCGCTGCCGGCCGCCTGCAGTGCCGCATCGACGCGGTGGCCGGCTGCGTGGTGACGGGCGCGGGGCGCGGCGCCGACGCCGACCGCTCTCAGCTGTACCAGGCGACCATTCGCGAAGGAGATCTCCTGCTCAATCGCGTCAAGAAACTGGCCAGCGTTATTAACTTCTAGAACATATGATAAACTGGTAACATTCATGTGGTTCGTAAATTAGATCAGCTTTCTTGAAATTGTAATTTGGCTTTGATTATTATTTAAATCAGGGGGGCTTTTTCACGAACAGTGACAAGTTTGGCAACGTTAGTGAATACTTACCCACCCACATTACGGTTTTCTTCAAATAAACTATCGATTAATATTTCATAAGAAATTAAATGTAAGATTTTAAAACCCAATAAAGCAATCAAATAAGACAAGTGTGATTATTTCTAGAATAAGAATTAATATTTAAACTGGCTTTTAATAGACAAGTAGTTGCAGTAGTGGTGAAAAGTACCTATTTTGGATTCCAATGTAGAAATCATCTTATGACAAATGATTTCCGAGTTGGCCGTGCTAATTAGGCAAACTGTGGGTTCATTCAAGAACATTGAACAGGCATATGTTTTAATATTCCCTCACTTGCAACTTCCGAGCTTTTTTCAACTTCCAGAGATATGAGACAGAACATAAGATATGCCTTATCAACGTTTGAGGAAAGCAGGACTGTTGGGAATGTTATAAAAACAGTCATGTCATTTTGAGTTCAGTGGTTATAAAAGCGGCGGGGATTTCACTCTTTGGTTGTAATGAATTAGAATTTTCGGCAACTGCATTCTGAGGAATATCTCCATTTTATTTTCCTTAAAAATTTGCTAACAGATGTATGTGACCTGCCAGATAAATTGAAGCTAAAACCGTTGTGGTTTTGGGGTAAAAGAAATCTTTTTTGTTGAGTAGCTAGTAGTATAGTAGTTTCTTTAATTTTCTTTTGTTTTTCGGTTCTAAACTTAAGATTACATTAGTCTTTTTTAAAAACATCAGAACTTGGGCATTATTTTACCGAAAGCCAAAATAAAAGGGAAAATCAGGGTAAGGACAACAAAAAAGAAAATAATAATTAGTATAATTGATTTTTAAATAATTTGAATACTTTTTGGACATTTACATAAACATTTAATAATTTACAATGATTATTTATACTGACATGACATGACATCATATTCTTGACTAATTCTACAATCTAGTATCTATTTGCAACTTGAAAATAACTTGTAAGTGCTATGAAATTTATTCTAGACAACTAAATTGTTGCGTGAGGCCTAACGCCCCACAAGCGTTCTTTAATACTAAGAGTGTATGCATGATTTAGTAATAAATAATTTATAGGACATGTATACACTGAACTAGATCGAATGTATAAAAAAGTACAGACAATAAACATAATGGTCTTAAAAACTTAGTACCAAATCCACTATTTGACTAATTCAGACATTAAAAAATGCATATTTTGGAAATAAATATTTCTCGTGAACTCTGTAAATATATCAGTCTGAAGGTGCCAGTGATTTTCTACGTAAAAGTCATGTTATATCTATTTTAAAGAAGTTAATCGTTACACCAGTCGCTCACTTTTTTATTAGATATGTTGAAGTATTCTAAAGCAATATAATAGCTATGACTCTAAATTCTTATAACTATAGACCTCAAATGCAAATACTTTTTAATTTACATGATATGAATATGTCATTAACCTCTGTTACAATAATTAAATGTATTAAGAATACTGGATACCTAGTCACGATAGACATTCTATTACAGGTACCATCTTTAATAAGGTATATTGTTTACTAAAGAATCTCCTACAATCGAGTGTGAATACATTTGGTTGGAATGTGGAGATAAAATCATGCATATCGCCCCCTTTTGTATATAGTCTTAATTTATCATTGTAATAGTCAAGATTTTAATTTGAAATATACATATATCTATGTGTTCATTACTATTATACAAATTATATACATATTTAAGATAAAGATTTAAGATTTTAATTAATTTTTGGGATAATTTATATCTATTTTTGATGTCATAGCACATTTGACTATGTCTACGTTTAATATATTTTCCAAAGAAAGTACTTGACATATTCGAGAGTGGTAGTGAATGAAACATCTGTTCGGTCGTACGACACAGTCTTTGAATGTGCTCTATCACAGAGTCATGACATGAACGTGGGGCTCACACGAGCCCCCGATTGCCCCAGGCCCGTACTCGTGCGTATATAACTTAAAGTAATACTAGGCGTAATAACACGTGGAATAACAATTTGTTATATAGCACTACTCTACATTTCGCACATATTATGCTATAATAGACGCTGAGTGCATCATTTATCAGTCCCTTATTTTCATATAATTATATGCCTATAAATAAGTCTCTGTACAATATAAACATGACACTAATCCTTTGAGAATTGAGATTCATTCGTCTGCTTCGTCATCACTTATTGCGCCACCTCTTTCAGTTCGAGATTTTTGGAATGTCGGGTTTCGAGTTTTGAATCAATTTTTACACGGTGAGACCCTCAGTGCGCGCTGGCGGCGGCAGGGAAGCCAGGGGGTGCGAGTGCGGGTGGTGCGGCGCGGGAGGGGAGGGCTGCGCGGGCGGCGGCGGGTGCGGCGCGTGCGCCGGAGGAGACCTGTATTCTCCTTCCTCCCGCATTTGCCGGCTCCTTTCTGCCAGCTCCCGGCCTCTTTCCGCTAATTCCCTCATAGCTGCTTGTCTTTCATCGCCACCATCTAGTGATGGCGGCCTCTCCAGCGGGGAGGCTGCGCCGGGCCGAGCGCCACCAAAGGCTCCAAATCCTAATAGACCCGGGAACTTTCCTACTCCGTTTTGTCCCGCACTCTGCTGTATCACTGATATTTCGTTCAGCTGTGGGAACAATAATTCGATTTTATAGTTAATCACATCATATATTTTATTTGGAGCAATGCATGTGGGGCAATAAACGTCTAATGATTTCTTTAATCGCTAATAGTTTATCTTATACAGGAGCATCAAATAGCAATTAGCTACTACCACCTAATAAGAGTTTCAAATTACTGATAAAAGCTACCTTTTGCTGCATGCCGTTGAGGAACGGTGCGGGAAGGTAGGGGTAGAAGAGGTCGGGGCGGCGCAGCAAGTCGTGCGGTTCGTGCAGAGGCCGCGGCGGCAGCTCCAGCGACATGCGACGGCCGCGCCGGGACGCTCCACCGCTCCACATGTGCGTTCCCATGTGCACCTGCAGAAATTACTCTTATTTATTCACTAATTCTTCTGATGAATGAAGAATTCATTATATCTTTTCGAGACTGTTGACTACTCCTTAAGGAATAGAGATGTGATATACCTAAACCTGTTGTAAACAAACAACAATATTGTGCATTAATGCTGATCTGGTAGCAAAGAAAATATGTTTGTGTCAGCTGCTTCGCTTTATGCCCATTGTTAAAGTATAAGGCTGAGGTGTAAACTAAGGATTCTCTCGCGGAATAGGCTATTCACTATTTTAATTAAGTTATCGAGGTGAACACTCCTTGGAGTCACATTTCAAACCACAGCCAAGTTATCACCCACTCTTGTCATTTGTCTCGGTTGCGTCTTCTTTATAATTCGCCATAATACCGAAGTGTGAAGGTAAGGCAGTAAAACAAACACATCATTTGATCACACTGAGAATTTTTTTCACTCATTATTTTTTTGGGTATTCTCTGAGATAATATACTTAATACATACTAAGCTAACATTATAATTTTGCAGATGGTAATTACCTTGAGATTTCCTTTGGTAGTGAAAGCTTTCTGGCAGACCGCACAACGGAAGGGTTTATCGCCAGTGTGCGTGCGCATGTGAATCTGCAGCGCCGAGGACGACGAAAAGTTCTTGCGGCACACCCCGCAAAGGTGCTTGGACGAAGTTGGAGGGGGAGGGTGGCTCGGAATACTTGGCACTGCAAGATATTATATTTTCATTTATATTTACATTTTGATAAATGTAGATATATAATATTACATACTTAATTTTTAATAGGTACCTAGTCGTGTTTAGGTATCTTGCTTTTATGACTATAATTGCTGATTATGCAGAAAAAGCCAACTTAGCGCAGAATGCAAAACAATGAATGTTTTTGATTTATATATATCTCATTAAACAAATTCTCAATATCGTCAATCGTCGTTTAAACTTTAATGTTAGGCCATAAGTAAACGTGTTATCTAATGCTGTTTGCCTGCCTTAGAAATTCTTGACGAATTGATTGTTGCTTTTGTCCTTTTAATAATTTTGTTGACGTTTTATTTTATTGCTGAAAAATACAAATCGCTTACCGCTTGGCCGCTTTGGTAGTGGTGGCATATCAATAGGTTGCGGGTGAGACATGGGCGGCGGCGGATGCGCGGGCGGCGATCTCTTCAACTCCATCTTGTCCGGGGATGACCGTCGGTCCGGACTGCTTTCCCGGGTCTCGTCGCCAGTGGTGCCACTAGGACTCTTGTCGAAGACTGGGGGCATGTCTCGGATCTTATGGGTCAGCATATGTTGTTTCATGTTGCCCTGTGGATGAACGGGGAGGTAAGAAATGGGACATTCAATATTGAGAGTCTTAAAGCTGTATGCAGTTGATCTTTTACGAGGCAGGCGTAGGTAAATCTTTAGAAGCACAGTGTGAATTAATTAAACGTTGAGTAAATCTTGAAAACATATCGTAATGATGAATACCTATATTGATACAGTGATGACAAGTTATTATATCTGATGATCTTGTTAGTTCGTGGTCAATAATATACCTAAAATATTGTATTGCTATTTTGATAAATTTATGCAAAATTTATTGCCGAATGATTTTAAATAAGTCATAAGCATAATATAAGCCTATGAGTATATATTGCTAATAATGATTATACATAAACAATATTCAAAATAATGACGGGCCTGCTAGTGACGGAAGTTTATTAATTACCTGATTAGTATTTATGACATTTTGTTATTTATCTCCATATAATATAAGAAAATAATAATATTTATGACAGTTTACCAATGAAAATTATAAAAATAAAATCTGGACCCATCATTGCAGATCCATTATGATGTATTTGGATGTGTTAATTTGGCAAACGACGACTCAAAATAACAAGGTATAAATACTTAATACCAAAACCAAAAAAATAATGGAAGGACCTTTGGCGTTTGTGCAATAAAATTATGGCATCTGTACACTAGATGATGCAATTCATGTTCATTGGCTAATCTTAATATAACAAATGTGAATTCGCGCTCAAGCTAGAAATTTACCACAAGGATTTGCAAATCAGTGTACAGCCGTCATAATACAGCATCTTAATTATAAAAGAGTTTCGCACAGGCGTCGCTCTATCATACCGGGTAGACGAAGGCGTTCCAGAGATCCAAAGCAGTGGCGTGCGGGGGGCGGGGTGCGCGCGCGCGCCTACCGCACCGGCATCCGCCGCCACTGCTCTGGAACCACAAACACACAAAGTTACAGGGATGGATCCAGGAAAATCGACAAAAGTACACTTGAATAAGTCCTGGATTCGACCCTGTAAGAGCATTTTTAAGGTTGTCATAATTTAGTGCAAAAATTTTCAGTTACAGTATTTTATTGCAACTATGTAATTTATTCCACAATAAATAATTTAGACAGTCGCTGAAGAGGGCCACAAGCCCTGAGCAGCAGCCCCACATTTTGGAAGACAATGCGAATTATTCCACAATATTTGACAACCCCAAAAATGCGTTTAATGCACAAAACACTAAAGGTAAAGGGATGTAAAATGATCAAGAAAGAATGCATTGAAAAGTGTAAGAAAATCGCTTACGTTTCGTTATGTAACAAATTTGCACAAAATAATTACCTTATATAAGAAAATCTTTATGGTATAGCATATATGTTATATGCATATAATATATAATATGAATTGGTAGTACCTATTTATACCTTTGGCCTACCCTCTACTTATTACAATAATACTGTTTGGTTTCTCTTTTTCTCTGTTTGGGTCTATGTACCTACTTCCCAAAGAGAGAGAAATCGTCACTCAGTATTCGCCTGTGATTACTACCAAGTAGATAAGTTTGGCGATTGCTATCTGGTCAACGTGATATTAAATTAAATAATTAGAAAATAATACTAATAAAAGCACCTCATTTAATTCTATGCTTAATCGAATGCTTTAGAAACTGCCCAGCCAAAGTTGAACATGGCTAAATTGAAAACTCTAAACATATTTTGGGTCATTCAAGACGGAAAAGACGATTTGTATTAAAATTTGATCAAATGATGCGGAGAAGTGTCCATTAATCCGATTCAAAACCAACGATAATACTTTTATTTGCAGCAGAATGTATCTGTTAAAATTGCCTTAATAATATTTGTTTAACATTTATAATCAAGACCCACATAAATTAATACGATTTACGGTTGAGACAGGTATATATTTTTCCCTGTAGGTTAATGTTCTCTTATAAACATAATGGTAACAAAATAAGAAATGTTATTAAAATTGGTTAAATTGAAGAAAGCCACCTATTGTTCGAGTTATTTTTAATAAAACGCTTTTTAAAATATTGAAGGTTGGTTATAATTGAGCTTTAAAAGATTAATTAATATAAGTTTTCCAAGAGCCATTAAATTTTTTTATGTGTTTTTGACCTACTTGAATATAGCTTGAACCACTTATTGACGTCGGTGATTATAAACAACTTCTCTAAGTTGTTATATAAGAAGCAATTTTCATCCATGGAAATCTGAATAAATTTTTATTACGTATGCAAGTACCTATTTCTGTTGTATATCACATGGTTCCAAGTCAACAAACTCTTATACACCTATAACAAGATAGGAATACACGATAAAATTGTTTGGCGCGTGAACTTTCGTACCGCGGAGTGCGGGTGTCGCCGACACTTATTGTAATTTCAAATGCGGTTGTAAGGCCTGGGTTGCTGGTTCTGCGAGACGATGTTTTCTAACGCCACATTACTAATATAAGGAGAAAACACCAGTATTTATCGCGAACAACGCCGCAATACATTATAAACAAGCTTCTGTTTTAAATTATCCCATTGTCTTTAAGTTAAAGTTTTAATAGTGGAATTTAAAGTATTTTGCTAAGAATACGAAATGCTTATATATATTACTACGTATACGCTCGCGTAAAACGATCATTCACATGTCACCTTTAAATATAAAATAAATAAACGGATGACCTCTGCCTTATTTCTGAAGATTTTCTATAGAAATTGAGGTTGAATTCCATAAGGGCTTCATTTATACGCGCATGGCACCTGTGACTGTGCTTGTAATGCGATTTTCTTATTGACAATTATGTACCTAGTGTTTCTTTTATGAGTTTGCTGTTAAATACATATATGTAAGGTATGCTATTAGAGCTTAATTCACTTATTTTCTGTAAAAACAAAATATTTAATGCAATTTATAATTCTAAATAATTATATTTCTATATATGCGTGAAAGACAAACTTCACAGCTTCACTTCTATTATAACAATTTTTTATATCTATTTGACATATTTACTGCCTCAAAAGAGATGTAAGATTGAACCGTGCTTTTCTTGCAATGTACCTTTAATCTATCCACAGATTTAAATATAAAGTTTTTAAATCTGGTTCTACTAAGCATTGAATTTAACATTTGAAATTGAGGCGCCGTCGTAAATAATCTATATTTTATTGTTAAACTGGGTTCACTTTCGGAAACATACGAAAAATTTTACTTTGTCAAGCATAAATAATCTTTTTATGACGAGAAGCGTAGGTAAAGGCTCAAGGATTTATAAGCAATAAATATTTTACGACATGAATTAATATTCCGATCGTTTTCTGTGACGTTGTTTTTATGACTTGTCATTTTTGTGGCGCGATGGACTGCGACCAAGCTCGCAGCGCAGGCGCAGCTTACATGCTTGAAATATTGGCCGAATTGAGTATAAAACTTCAAACGCTATAAAATGCTTTTAACAATAACTTTTTTTATATTATTATTTTGATGTTTTGAATTAAATTGGCACTTGTACCACTGTTTATAAGAAACTAATACTATTGTATAGATAGGTTAAAAATATTTTTGAAATTAGTTCATTAAAGCTATTTGAATTCTGTTTTAAAAACGGGTCGCCCATGTATTTTAATAACATTGACATAACTTATACATGTTCACGTCAAGGCAGTATGCGCAAGCTATGGCTTATATAATTATATTTTGCTAATTGATTAATATTCTTTATTGAACTCATTAATAAAAGAGCGAGAAATGAATAAAGTATACCTATAGTTTCGTTCCCAATAGAAACGATAGCATCAAACATCTATAATATCTTGATAGTTGTTAAACTTATAATTAGAAAACATTAAAAAACATGAATTTTATTTCACGATTGAGGGAAACCAATTGTATATCTACGTTTTTATCAATGACATTAATGTAAAGCCGATAATGCTTATGTTTACCGTCCGCTCTTGGCAAGGATATATATATATAATGATATGTCTCCGGAGATTTTGGTTTAGGTGGAAAAAGAAATTAAAATTAATATAAATTTCCTTTCCTAACAAGGGCAGCAGTTCAGTTTGCTTTCTTTACTCAGCTTTAAAGGTTGCATCTACTATAACATGTTTTTCTTTTATGTATTTTTTATACTTACCCATAGCAAAATAATTAAAATATTGAAATGTTCAGATTTAGGAGGCATTTTGTTTAATATCTTAGGTATTGAATTAAATTCGAATTATTCATATATGTAAAAAGTAGGTAGTTATTTTATACACTTATCATTTTCTAACAACACAGAACATATCTTGATCAAATTAAGGACGTCCTGGTGAAGGGTCAGGTCAAAAGTGCCCGAAACCGCCGAGCTTGCATGAAGAGAGTTATGAATGTGGATGAAGCAAAGGAAGTATGCAGGGATCGTGGCAAGTGGAAAGAGGTAGTCTCTGCCTACCCCTCCGGGAAAGAGGCGTGAGTTTATGTATGTATGTATCATTTTCTATCCTATAAGTGGAAGTTTTTGAAGAAGACGTAGGTACTGTACCTAACTTACGAATCTTAATCTCAAAGTTTCATTCACTTACTTTTCTCTGATCATATTTATATCACATACATCACATATCTGATATTTATATCACATATATTTTCGTTTACCTACTTGCTTTCCGTTCATCCACATGAAATCGTAACGAGTCTACAAATTTGCTAAGTTCGTAGTCAATTACTGAACACTGCAAGGAGGTCGGGTGCCGAGGAAGACAACAGCTAAAACTAATGCCGACTAGCGACTTGTAATTACTGCTTGCAAAATTAATGCACCGAGACTTGGATGAAATGAAACCGGCGCGTGAACTTCCTCGCAGCGACGCTGGCGTCTCTGAACTTAGTTATTTGACACCTATTATTTATTTATCGGACGCTTGTTGCTACTTATTGGCGAGAAAATCGAATTATTTTCACTAAAATGTAGTTTTATACAGAAAGCTATTGCCGTAAACATTACAAATGTGAAAATTTGATTAGAATTTGAATGAATAAAGCTTTGCTATTTATGTAACAATAAAAAATATGACTGGATCAGAGCCAAGTCGACCTAGGTATGTGACTATTACATGATAATCATTTTAGTGGTAATGTCTTGTCTTTTAAGTTGTATTAGAAATAAATATCTGGCGAAATTATTTTTAAACAAATAATGAAAACTGAAACAGTGTTGGGCAGAGGAGAGTGTTAGTAGAAAACTGAAAAAAAAGTTGGATAATAAATAGACACTAACCTTTGTAGAAAAGCCGCGGTCACAAACTGTACACTTGAACGGCCGTTCCTTGGTGTGACTGCGGTAATGAATCTCCAACGCAGAGTTGCAGGCAAACGTCTTGTAGCAGATGTTACACGTGGTGTTCCCGCGCACTGCACACAAATAAATCCACTGTTCAATGCCAACTCAGTGTCACTTATAGGATGATAGGATCGAAACGCACCATTACGAGGACTAGCATTATTTCTTCAACCAAATGTTACTTTATAAGACTTTCAGCGTACATCAAGCGCCCAGTTAATTGACAGTTGTTTATTAGTTGGCAATCAAGGATAAATTATAGGGATGGAAGTTTGGGCGACCGGGGCGGACGAAATTATAATATCCCGCTATCGCATACCTGCGGGAGGGAACGCGAGTCCGAGTGGGCTGAAGGGTGATCCTCCGAGAGCACCGAGCGCTGCGAGGGGCGCGGGTGGCGATGGCAGCGGCGAGTGGTGTGGCAGCCGCGGTGGCGTCGACAGCGTCGACAGCGTGGGCGACGGCGGTGAGGCCCGCGCACTCCGCCCGCTCTCCGAACCTGTCGCCGATGGGAGGGAAGCCGTTGTGGTGATGGTTTTTACTTCGCATTCGGACGCCGAGGCGTAGACGGAGAGCGGCGAAGTTCGACGATCTTTCATATCAGACTCATCGTCGAACTCCCGATTAGCGGGATCACGATCGTCCCGGCCGCTCTCATCGTCGGTCCCGCGGGAGTCCGCCCGTCGGTCGCCAGGAGTGGAAGGAGTGGGAAACATCGGTGGAGGGATAGGTCGATATGTATTGTATTCGTTGACGTCGGATTCATTACTGAGCGATGGAAAATCATTGAGTTCTATATTACGTGTTTGATCAAACGGAATACGATCCCCGGTATGAAGACGGATATGTTGGTGCAATATAGTAGGATCAGCAAATTTTTTGTGACACACTGGACATTGATGTAACAATTGAGATGGAGGTTTTATACGATGAACACCCATATGAGTCTTTAAATTACCTTTAGTCGTAAAGGCACGTCCACACAATTTACATCGGAAAGGTCTTTCGCCAGTGTGTGTTCTGTAATGCATTTGTAAAGCACTTTTACATGATAGGACACGATGGCAAACAATACATTCATTAGGATCTGATAATTTGTTATCAATATTGTCTACCAACTGTTGTAACTTAGACGTCTCTGATGTTTTAGTAATTTCTATTAAACTTTCCCAAGAGTTATCATTACTACCGGGTCGTGGCAAAAGTGAATTATAAAAAACAGGGTCACGCGCAAGATCGACGTCAACTACATGATGTATATTTTGGAAAGGAGTAATACTACCAGAGGAAATACTACTAGGTGGTGAATGTGGAAATAATGGATATGAAGGAAAGGTTCGTAGCCCCGTTGCTATTGAAATTGGTCCAGATATCGGTGAATTCTTACTTGAGAGATTTTCCGGTTGGTCGGGATCGGGCTTGACTTGTGGACTTTCTCTGCCGATTTGATCTTCATTGCTGTACTTCGAGTCCATACTGCAGTCGTCATAGGGTGATGAGGATGGATATCTTTCTGGTTCTCCATCAGCCGTCGTGTCATTTTCTTCTGGTTCACGTTTAGGTGTAACGCGGTCGGCATCTTCAAAACTAGAATCTCTCTGACTTTCCTCGTCTTGTGGTTCAGACTTAAAAACATCGGATGCGGATCGGGGAGGGCTCGGCGCAGAAGGTTTACTGAGATCAGCCGGAGCGTCTTGTTCTTCTCGCATTCCAAACAAAGGATGGGGTGGCAAAGGTTTGTCTCCAAGTGGACGAGGCGGTAATAGGTCGTGATGTGGCGGCCTGTAAAGTGGCAAGCTTGGTGGAAAAGGAGCCGGTGCGCCCGGAGGGAATTGTAATGGATGTGGTGGCATCCCAGGGATTGGGCCGGGCGACAACTGCGCTAATAATGGCGGATGATATTTATCCAAATGTTCTGGTATTGGATTTGGGTTCATTTTGACATGAGGGAATTTTGCAGTATGTCTTTGAAAATGAACTTTGAGATTCCCTTTGGTTGTAAATCGGGATCCACAAACATTACATTTGAAAGGCCTTTCACCTGTATGGGAACGAATGTGTATTTGGAGCGCAGAATCACTTCCGAATACTTTTCCACAGTATCGACATCGATGTTTGAAGAAAGGTTCGTTTCTTCCGCCGCTCTTTCCATCGTAAGGTGACATTTTCCCTGATTTTCGGAAGGCAAGTTCATCAGCTAGATTGTTTGCTAATAATCCTTGCGATGCATTGTCCAACACTTCTTGGGCTCGTTTTTGCAGCATTTCTAACGTATTTGGTTCGTTGAGGGACGGTGGTGGATCATTGTTCGTGATAATTGAAGACGCTAACGATGACGAAATGGAACTGTAAGGAGGGTGGGTCATCATAGGTGGAGAAGAAGTTGGGAGTTTAGGAACGGAAATTGTATCAGATCTAGGAGTCAGATGCGATTGGGTTGAGGGCAAGCTTTGGCTAGTGGGAGGAGCAGGAGCGGCGGGGGTAGGCTCCCGTGGCGGACGTGGCGGTGACGGCGATCGAGCGGTGGGCACAGGTAAATTTGATTCTGGTTCGCTTGGTGGAGGGCTCTGAAGTGGCTCGTCTTTCCGTCGCGTAAGCGAAAGTTGATTTTGTAATTGTCGTATCAGCTGTAGCTGAAATACTTGTTGATGTTGCAGAGTGAATAGAGTGCTTTGTAGTACGGCAAGTTCATGTAATGCAGCCTCATTGTCGGCATTATTGGCCATGGCGGTCGCAGCGAATTGTGCTACTGCGACTTTTGTATTTTGTAAAGCTTCAAGTGTGACATGGCCAGTAACCGGGAATGGTAACCCAACTGGCGGTACATCAGCTTCGGGTACTTCTGCCTCGCCATCTTCAAGGCTATTATTATTTTCAGCATCTTGACGGTGTCGTCGTACTTGTTCTAATCTTTTGTTAGGTCCATCCATTTCTTCGTCCCCGGAAACAACCATTTCCTCGGGATCCGAGTGCATTCTTTCCTCGCCCATCTGAAGTGCCTTTTCATCACAAACTCTTTTGTGGTAAAGGAACTCATGAAGGTTCTCGAACTGTTCCTGGCAGCGCGGGCACATATGTGCCTCTGTGCGGTCTCTGACATCATCGGGCACATTATTTATATCTTCGTCCGAACACGATCCGGAACTGTCACCTAGAACAATAATATCGAATATTAGTTATCTCAAAAAATATAAAAAAAATTAAAGTAGAGGTTTAAGTGTGCCTATAGGAGGGTTTATTCCTTTTGAAAAAGCTTTGTTTTTATAGATTTCTTTATTCTCTGACGGTTAACACAATAAACACAGACCAAAAATAATAACGTAATGATGTTAGTGATATCAAGGAAAATACGACCATTATTTACGCAGAATTACATGTTTGTTTTATTTTAAAACGTTGAACGCAACGTCCACAGAATGCAAATTTAAAAAAAAATTCTTGCCCCTGGTTTCGAACATTACGACAAAACATAGTTTTTATTTTATTTATAACAATAATGTGGTCGTATGTTATGTTATTATGCATTGTCAATGTAAAAGCACAGAAATATTAATAGCACTAATCTTGTTATACCATTAAAATCGCACGACATTATAACAGCAGTCTGCTCTACTTAAGCTACTTGACAATAGATGTCGCTAATAGTAACGTCCAATGAACAAGTGAAGAAATTGCAATTTTTTTATTTTAGAATTTGTTTCTTTTTCTTTCGTGCTCTAATAGAAAGTAAGACAAACATAAAAGGTATATAAAAAACACAACAAAAACTAATTGGTTCTTAAAAGTACGTTACAATATATTTTTTCTGACGTAAAAAGTGTCTTTAAGTAAGTAAAGTTAAATTCATTAATTTAATAATTATGATTTAATAACACATGGTGCACACACACGTTTTAGTAATAAGGTTGAGTATTATGTTTAAAATATTGAATATACAAACACTGCTTTCTTTATTTAACGCTCAAAAGTAATGTAATGAGAATATACCTAGATATAAAGTATTTTTTTAAATCAAAAAATTTCGGTTTCGTTCTTCATATTCTGAATTATTTATTCTTACTAACTATATGCCATTTAGCACTAACTACTTATATATAATTTATATAACCATTTTTTCGGTGATATTAGGTTACTAGATAAATAAATAAATAAAATAAATATGTATGGGACAAATTAACAGATTGAGTTAGCCTCGAAGTAAGTTCGAAACTTGTGTTACGAGATACTAACTCAACGATACTATATTTTATAATAAATACGTATACCTATAGATAAACATCCAAGACCCAGGCCAATCAGAGAAAGTTCGTTTCTCATCATGCCCTGGCCGAGATTCGAACCCGGGACCTCCGGTGACACAGATAAGCGCACTATCGCTGCGCCACAGAGGCCGTCAAATAATTAGATAGGTAGGTACCTAATATCTTTAAGGCATTTAACCTATAATTATACTTGATACTCTAATGAAAGAAACGTTCAAAGCTTAGTGTTGATCAGAGGGCAATGGAAAGTGCCAACAGGAGAATTTTATTGCGCGACCTTATATAGAATAGAATAGATTTATTTTCAAAATTGGATACAAGGTATCACTTATTGACGTCACATAACTTAAATCTAATTATAACTACTACCGCTTCCAAAGCGTATCTAGTATATATGCATGTAGTAGGTAAGTACCTAACAGAATTTGTAAGAAAATAAATATAAGAGATGTTGTATGTACTCGCGATCCCAAGGTAGAAGTGTTAACCTGGATAAATTTTGGTCGTTTGATTACAAGAGTCATGGTTTTAAAAGTAGTAAGTTAACAGTAACAGTCTTTACATGGAGCGACAATCTGAAGTCCTGATCACAACTAATTTTAAGACAACATCTGTGCTAAAAGTTAATTTTTGGTTATTATAAACCAAAGCTTAGCGTGCCTTCCAACGCAATGATTTGTTTTCTGATTTTAATACAGTAAGGTATATTTTGTGTCTTCCTAACTATAGGTATACTATACCTACTATCATTTACGTGGCTTCATATTATATAAGTATACTTACTTATTATGTGTAATATGAATATGTATTTTAATTAACGCTACAATGTCGCTGAATACAATAGAACAATTCGAACTCTTTATTTTGAATTTAAAGTATGTAATCTTATCTATTAATATAATCATTAAGGCCCAAAACGCAAATCATTCTAATACTAATTCTCTTAGATAAAAACAAACAATTTTATTTTTGCACTTATAGGTATCATTAGGCTTACAATTACGATTATTTACATAATTGCAAATTACTGCACTTATTTATTTGTTTAAGTTATATTTGTATGTGTTTTAATTAACTTGTACGATACGTATATGATTAAGGTAGTATGTTAGTACGCGCCTTAGGTATTTAACTAATAGCAAAAGATTTGGCTCAGAAAAATTAAAATTATTTTTAGGAAATAACAGCTTTTTAAATTAACTTTGTTTTATTAGTTTTATTGTATAAGTGAAATTAGTTTTTGACTCAACCGTTAGTTCTTCTGTTAGATAATGGCCTTATTAAGTATTAATAAATTCGCAAATTTTGCTTCTTTACTTATTATTGCTTTATATTTTTACAATTTAGTTTTAATAATGTAAGTATCTAATGATTGAAATGGTATAAAAAGCTTTTACCAATAAGTCCACTAATTGGTTCACAAAAAGATCATATAAATACCTATATAAACTGAACCTGCATTATTATTGACAATTACGGTTAAAGTAGGTACCTAAGTATTAATTTTATTTCGGCTCGTCATTTTAACATTTGATTGATAATAATAGACTACTAAAGAATACCACTAGGAATGTAAGTATAGAAAGTTATTTTGCAATTAAATTACCGTCTAGTTAGAAAAGATTAAAATATGCGCTTACGTCCTTGTTGGTGAACAATAGCATAAATTCTTTAAAGCAAACAAATGATGAAAAAAGTGACACACTTAGTTATTTACAAAAATAAATCATTCCCTTTGTCCAACCTTTCCTGTCAAATACATTTAGAAAGTGATTGTGATTTTTTCCCTAGGTATACAGAGTGCACAAACTTACTTATTTTTGTGTACTTTTTTCTTTAACGAATATCTGATTTTTTTTGTTGTAATGATATTAAAAGCTGACGGATAAAATTTATTTGTAAAAATTGAAATTAAATAAATTTTTAATACGAAATGATTAAAATACCATCATAAGGTTTGCCAAAGAGTTAAGTGAAGAAAAAGAATAAAAATACCTAATTTGGAAATACATGACATGTGCACCAGCTATTAGAGCCCTATTATGGAAGGTTTAAGAATAAATATTCAATTTTCTTATCGGTTTCATAAAAAACTTTCACCTTTTCATATTCAAATACGTCTAAATATACAATATATATTTTTTTATAGATAGGTCTTCTTATAACTTCTTAGTAACTTCTTTTAAATTTGGATTTAAAATATTGGTGTTCTATTGTCGGCACACGCCTTTAACTTGGAAAAGTGAGTATGATACAAAACATGGATATAATCCGGGGTAATGTTGCGAACCAGATTAAATATGTCATTTGTAGCGAAATGCCGGTTTTTGGTGTTAGTTGTAGGAGTGAGGATTAGTGGTTGTGAGTTTGTGTTTGCCTGTGTCGCTTTCGGCGGGCCCGCTCAGCGGTCGCCTCAAAGCGAGGCTGCGGTCGCACATAGCCGCTGCCTTACGCAGAATTGAAAAAAAACTTTTAAAGTGTCATTATAGCCAAAGCGTGTCAGTATTTGAATAGTGGGCAGCGTCCGCCACACAAATAAACATTGAAAGTGGTCAACACAATGCGCTCGAAGACATTTTTATACAATGAGGGAGTTTTATGGAATATTTGTTGTTAATTTGTTCGAGAAATTATTTCTTATGTAGGTTTGTATAGATAGGTAGTGTTTAGGAACACAAACGTCAGGGTAAATGTATTTTTTTTTTTTAGTAAATTTGTATTATTTTATTTAGCCTTGCAGCTATGATTGCCTTGGAAGGGCAGTTTATCTAGACACCTACCTACAAGTCTAAATTACTGATCTAGAATGGCCAGTATACCTATTCTTTAAGTTTAATTTTCAATGTATCTATACCTACATATATGTCCCTTTAATACATACAATGTCATCAATATAATCAGATATATTGAACAGATACATATACGCTTAAGTATAATCGCATCCTCCGCACAATCAGAAATCTAATCTGACTAGTTCTGACTTCCAATCCAACCCATACGTAGATATGAGTAAATAATATTCAAAAAGGTACAATGATGCCTTATACTGATATCTAAAGAAAGTCATTGATTGGTGTATTTTAATTACAGTTAAGAAGTACTTACATAAATAATTGTGCTGATTGCCATTACATGATGATGTTAATATAACATTGATTTTATAAATTTGAAATAATTAATCTACTTACATAAAGTAAGAAAATAATCATCGTAGCAATAAATATTCATCATTCAAGGTAAACGGTCGCTGCATATCTCTCATTTCAGTCCAAATGGAACCGGTCGATAACGAGTTTCTACAATTTATTGGTGGAACAAACAAACAGTGAATATATTTCATAAGAATATGAACGGGCAGGTTATTTCAATCGTTAGGAGATAAAACCGTCTCTAAATATTTTATAGAGCGGCCATAAAACCGGCAATGAGATAAGCTGATGTAGCATTCGTAATAATAAAATTTGACAGCGTGTCAGCCGGGCCGCGGTCGCGGGACGGTAATGAAATCAATAATTTAACTTTAGTCTATAAATACCAACGTAAGTGACGTGTGACAAAGGGCCATTAACGCCTCAAGGACGCGTAGGAAGTTTTGGGGATATTTATACTTATAATGATAATTTAGTACCTATTTACTTATCCATATAAAATAATCTAGCCTATTCAACAATAATCAATTTAAAGAGTTCTTAGTAAGGTTAATTATTTCACTGTCCCACTGTCCAAACATTATTTTTAATGAAAAAAATAACTTGAATTTGAAGATTTTATATGATACTTAGGTATTAGGTACAATTTAAAAAAAAAGAAAACACCTTTCAACTCCAACTGTTTTATAAACAAAAAATTTAATGCTTCCATTATGAACCAACATTTATTAAATAAGGGTATAGTTTATTAATTTCATATAATTATTTCATCATATAAAATACCTAGCAGGATTATCGTTAAATAGGTACTTAAGTAATTAAAAAAACACAAATTTTGCAAAGAAGCACAAAAACATCTTAATATTTAAAAAAAGCTATGCCTATGTTAAACTATCCTATAAATCCTTTTAATAAGAAAGCATTATTTTTAAAGTTGATAGGTAATTTGTATCGATCTTAACAACTACCTACCTACAGTTTTTAAAGGAGAAGTATGGCCCGTATAAGGTAAGTAGGTGGTATACCGATTTTTTATTTCTATTATTAATTTAATCCCTTTCTATTGTAGAATGAATCAAATAAGTAGGTATTTCAATTATGTGTGCAAGACATTGTAATTACATTTACACATTAAATAACAATAAATGAATTATCGAGATTTGAAAAAACGGAATTACGACGGCATTTAAAAATATTCATTTTCGAGGAGTTATCCAAATGATGAGAAAAATGTGTCAACAATTTTAGTTACAAAGAATTACTTAAATAATCGAAAAGTACAATTATATTTTTTTAAATTAAGCGCCTATTCAGTATTTTATTTAATTTCTATGCAAATTGAAGTATCTAAGTAAAAGAACCTACATTTTCATAGCCCGAAATACAAGTCAACCACAACCTCTCAAACGTTTTTGTAATCACGCAAACTTTGTCGACAGGTAGGTACCTAAGCCACAAAAAGCTTTTCCCAGGATACGTTTTCCGTCTATGTGCGGCCGAAAATATTTGTCAAGTGGAAATTCACTGCACTGTTTACTCACCGCGCTGGTAGCGAGTTTTAGTGCTCACTCTCTGATGGATGCCAAATTTTATCGTCGCTAACTGAATCATTTTCAGCGCTCGAAACCGGGGGCGAACAAAACTTAGCGGAAAGATCACCGTGTATCCTTAATATCACTGTTCCATGTATTGGCGCGTGTGTGTGTTGGTTATGGAGTTAAGTACCGATGGATACGCGGCGGACGCAGGCTGGCTTGACGCGCGGCATGATGTATGCTCACAGCCGGCGCATGGCAGGCGTCGCGGCGCTCGTGCGTTCACTCGCGGCGAAGCCCGACACTCGGCTCGCTAGAACTAGTGCGGACGCGGAGTGCGGACGAGCGCACCACTCGCCATCTGAAGCGGGACTGAGCCTGCCGCGGGCGGCGGGCGGGAGCGCGCGCACCAGGTATACACAGTTATGACAGGGAGGCGGGGCCGCGCCTTCTCATAAATCAAACTTCGCCCATTCGCACGCGTTGCAGGCCCCCCTCCTCCATATTCCATATTCGGGGCGGGGCATATTTCATAATCATAACGCCTCATATTCATAAGCGATATGCGGCCGGCGGGCGGCGGTGGGCGGCGCGACGCCCGCTAGATGGCGGCCGCGAAGCCTCCCACATTCACTAATTGAAGCTACACGTCATAAAATTTTCTTTCTACTCAATATTTTTATTGGCTCTACGACTGAACTTGTGTTGGGGAGTTCGTTACTCGTGTTTTTTCTTATAGCATTTTGCATATGTGTGGTTACGGTTTTTCATTGGATGAAATTGGTAATTTAAAAAAAAAACGATGATTTGTGTAAATTAAAAATTATAATATTGGGAGACTTTGTATAAAATACCTTGTTACTGAATTAAAATAAGTTAACCTACTTAGGAGAACTTATAACATATTTCAACGTAATGTATTGTAATTGTCTTCACCATTTTTTAAATAAAGATAAATTTAAATGGATCCTAACGTGCCGAGAATGGATTTTCTTTGTTAAAACATTAAGTCGGGATGTTTACTGTCTGGAATTATTTCTTAAACTGCGATAATTAAAAATCTTTGATAATGTCTTCTAGGCTTATAATCGAAAAAAAATTTTTTTAAATATTAATTATTTTGGGCTCATGAATAAGTATACCTATATTTTTTAATTTAAATAGTTTTAATTATATTTTTATGAGGATTAGTAAGCACTTTCTAACTTATTCTTCATACACAAACCTATCTAATACCTACCACATTCAGCGTAGGTGAAGTGTACAGTTTCCAATTTAATGTACCTAGGTATCTACTTAACTACTTACTTTGGTAGATAAGTACTTACTTACATACCTAGGAAATTGCTTTTGTAGTCCAACCTACTTAGTATGTAGCTTTAAGCAAATAATTTTGAAAGTATGTAGTTACAGTACTTTCTGTAAGTATCTACCTACTTACTTAGGTTCATTTTTAATATACTTACAAAGAAGTAAGTATTATAGGTGTAATGTACCTAATGTTTTAATTTAGGTATTGTAGGTAGGTTCTAACCTAAAATCACAAAATAATTGATTTGGTAGTTTGGCTTTCCTTGTACTGAAATTTGCAATGTAGCCAGCCTAATCAAAAATATTTATTGCACAAAATGTTGCTTTCTAATAAAGGAACAATTTTAGAAATCAGGCACATTAGGAACTTAGACAGATAGAGTCTTTAGAAGAAGTACTTTCTCAGAAGTAGGTACCTAGTACCTAATTGGTCTTAAGTAGGTATATACTATAGCTTAATCTATCTTAATGTATGCAGGTAAGTGTAACTGAGTTAGTACTTAGTTATTATTTTTGGAAGAAATACTTTTAATTATTGACTGAGTAAGCTAAACGAGTGGGGTCTAGGTACCAATCAACATTGGATGAAAATACATTTTTTGTATGTACCTAAGTATGTTTGTTACGCGATAACTTCCTAACCGCAGGTCCGATTTTGGTTAATTGAAAAGGTGTGTAAGATCTATGAATATTTTTTCTAGTTTGTGGGTCATCGTAATCGGGTAGGTAAGTAGTACATACATACATACCTACATATGGTCACGTCTATATCCCTTGCGTGGTAGATAGAGACAACAGTCTTGAAAAGACTGAATGGCCACGTTCAGCTATTTGGCTTAATGATAGAATTAAGATTCAATTAGAGACAGGTGCTATGCTAGCCCATCGCCTAAAAAAAGAATCCCAAGTTTGTAAGCCTATCCCTTAGTCGCCTTTTACGACATCCATGGGAAAGAGATGAAGTGGTCCTATTCTTTTTTGTATTGGTGCCAGGAACCACACGGTAAGTAGTTTTTGAGATAATCACAATTCTGTAAAAATTTAAAGTGTTCGCGAGGTCTACGTTTGTATAACAGTATAAGTCTTTTTTAGTTTTATACCTACAAGTTATCTACTTAAACAGTTCCTTTTAGGTATATTAGTACAATTTTTTTTAATTCTATTCCCAACTGGGGTCAAATCTGAAAAATATACCTAAATGCACCCGTAAGTAAGTAGTAGGGTGTGGTAGAGTCTCAAATGAAACATTAAGTTGTAATTTTATGTTTATGGTTAGACTACTGACTGACGAAAACTATTCTAATAAAATGCTTTATGAAATATATATATTTTTTTAATACTTAATTTATTGTCTGGAAATTACCTAAATATGCTTGGTCAAAAGCTTCCTAGCTTCGAAATGCGGCTCGCTCAAGGTCATTAGCACCTCATTACATAATATACTTATCTTATTAACATATTTTAATTAAATCGACCACACCGACACAACTCACACTGTGTCGAATCCCACCGACACCCGTAACTATCATTCACGCTCAACAATTTTAATTTTTCTAACAAGTTTACCTATAAAAAAATATAGTTCGGGAGCCATGTCAATCGCATTGTGTATTTAAATTAAATATAGTATACGTGTGACTGCATACCCGGGATCCAATATTAATGTGATAGAAGCAATTTACTATTCCTCCACGGCTTTGAGGGACTTTATATTCGTCTAGTTGGTTTGGTCGAGGAAGTTATTCTGAGTAGAGATCAGTACAACTCGACCAAGCAAAGTTGAGCTATGCGATAGGTCTATAATTTGTGGTAGTGTAGTACCCAATTCTGCCAGTCATCGAATCGGTATCGACTAAGCACAATCGGCGGATACCATTTTCTTTACGTCACTACGTCTCTAAAGAGGATGATTAATTCGCTTTTTTTAATTAGAAAAGGCAATGGTATAATTGATTTAGCTGCCTGCATTTCTGTGATTAGCTATCGATGTTCAGTTGGTTGTTAACAACAAATGATTAATTTGTTGAGGCATAGATCTGATGATATCATTTAAGCACTTTATTTTTCCATAGGCCTCTTGTCTCATTTGGTATAGCGCCGGCTGTTGCATTTTTTTTAAAATAAATACCTACTTATACCAAAGTTTAGATAATATAAGTATCTAAACAGTTACTTTTTAACTAAGAAGGCATCATTTAGCATAATAATAATTAATATCTTAAGCTTTTAATTTATATCTGTTATTATATTTCAATCTTCTTTGCAAACATCAGAACTCTACATATGAAAAATAAGTATCTAGGTATACCTATACTTCCTCTTAAATAACACTCAATACTAGTTCCTATAAATACACATAAACATCACAAGAAACTAACTCGCATCTAAGTCATCCAATCGTAATTAGAGTTGCGTACCTACTATCAAGAGAAAACATAATTAAATTAAAGTTTTAATTAACTGTCACGACGGCAGGGTTTTTATGTCGCCGTGTTCTTGAATATTCATACGACCGGCTCCGCTCATGTGCCCCGCTTAGCATCGGGGACTATTTTTTTGATATCTTTCAACTTGGTTTGATGAATCTGGTCATTCTTAGTTTGGTATTAAGTGAAAGGATTTATGGGCTTGAGTTAATTTGCTTGAAGGCTTCAAAAAGCAGATTCGTTAAGTAGGTATTCATCATGTTTAAGGTTTGTTGAAATTGGGAATATTTTAAAGGGTTGATTTTCTTATTTCTGCTTAAAGAAAATATTTTTCAAATCAAAACAAACAAATTAAAGTAACTGCTTATATAATTAAGTATTAAATCACTGATATCAATCACCGCAATACTGTTTAAATTGCCTACATTGTATTTGAAAAGAGAACATCAAAATGTTGTAAGTTGAAGAATTTTGGAGAAACATTAACGATATTCCATTTTTAAATGATAACGGTCGGCATGTTGTTGTTTCTAACCTCAGTTGACTAAATACCGCTTGTTTATGATGACACCTAATCCCATATGAATTAATGGCAGCTCCTCAGGTGTTATTTCAGTGGCAGTTAACCGAAAATAGCTGCGTAACACAACTCACATTCGATTTAAATACACAGAAATACAGAATTTTTGAAAACTGTCCGCTCTCTGTTTGTTTAAGCAAAAGCGTCTCGAAACCGTGATGCCCGTTTAAATTTTGTTTGACTTTGAAAGTGTTACGTAGAGCTGTCATTAAAATTATTTCTCTTTTATTTGTTTTTTTGTCATCAGAGAAACAAAAAGAACTAATGAACATAAAAAAAAATGTATTTTATCGTAGGTAATTTAATAGACATCTTATTATGTAGTAATATTGATTTTGAAACGCCTTCCTAAAACAAATATCTGTACGAGAAGAAAAGTTACCAGTTTAATTTTTTTATTTCTTGACATAAATACGTTTATTTAAGAATTTCTTGATATAAATTTGAAAATGAAACTGGTGATAAAACGACAATAAAAAGGCTATTTAAGAACCTCTCTAAAATAAAATTAAAATGTTAACAAGGCGTCATTGGCACTTGACCCACGAATAAAATGATCAGAAGTCGACGAAACTCAATGACAGTGACTGATGTGCAGCGTATCTCCGAGGTCCTCGGTTCAAATCTCGTTTGTCGTCATTATAACAGATGCTAGTCGTCCGTCATGATAACAGATTATAGATATTTGCATAATTTTCTAACTTTGTAGTTTGAAAAAAATATATATCTTGAATCATACCTAATTGATGAAAGATTTTGTACTTAGTCCAAACCAAAGTTTGTTTACTAATCTACCAACGTCTGTACCTATCGTTCTCTTATTTTTAATGAACAATAACTTTCATTATATTTGGTTAAACCTAAATCATCGTTAATCATATAAGTAATCGAAAAAAAATATCTTCATAAATCAACATCTCCTTTTATAAAACCTCGTACAAAATACACTCAATAAAACTCGGCGAAAAACGTAGATCGTCTCGTATGTTAAGCGGTTTTCATACCTTTTCACGCTGACGTGGGGTGAAATTTTTAAATCGGATGTCAAAATTATCGCTCCCAGACCGTGGGTAGAGGCCGGTCAGGGCCGGATCCGGGCCGGACAGGGCGGCGGGCGCGGGGCTCGACGCGGACGCGTTCATAAATTTGAATATGGAAGTGAGTTCTAATGGCGTTGCTGTTTATTTTTACTGCACCCCCAGCCGTACGCCCGAATGCGACGCCGAATTTATTTCCATGCATTTTAATATCTCCCTCTGAATAGCTATTGCCATTTTCGCGCGGTTTTATTGCCCAGACTATAGGTATGTTCTGTTTTTTAGGCTTTATGAGCGTGGACAATATTGGTCGATGATCGAGGCTTCGGAGCGGCCGCTGTAATTAGTGAAGGGTTGGAGATAGACAACGATGGGGATGTCCGTGATTAAGTTATTAGAATGGGTATTCATTTGCAACCATACAATTTTCAATTTAGGTACGCATTGAAGTTTGTTACGGGAAGTCTAAAAGTTAAATTTAATTGTTTTATGTAGAGGATTTTTAAGTATTATTTATGAAATAATTTTATTAAAATGATAGTAAAACCTCTCTAGGTTATCTTTGTACTTACTTATATCCTTAATTAATTTGTAAATATATCATAATAATAATATAGATAAATGATAAATTGCATCAACATTTTCAAGTATTCACACTAATTTACTTACTTCGTACTATGTAATTATTATGAAGTTGCAATGTCATTCATCCCTCTCTGCTGCTATTGACTTACCCCTTTCACAGACTCCCAAGACCGAGGGGTTGGTTACGAGTAAGCTTGATGAGTAAATAACTAATAGGACTTTAGATTATAAAAAAGTCTTTGGTTGAAAAAACATAATTCAATGTAAATATACTTACTTATAAGTTGATTCAGAACTCTTTTGTTCAAAACCTGGATATAAAATGAAGCATATTTTCAAATCCAACACCATGCAAACATTCCTCTAAAATAGCGGTCCATTAAACAAAACGTAACAAGAGCACAGTGGTTCTCAACGTTAAGAGTTACAAAATATATCGCGGCCTGAAAGTGCGGTGTCCGGGGGCGCTCGGCGGCCGGACGCTCATATTTTGTTATTTTATTTATATTAAAAGTAATGGTAGCCCACGCGGCATAATGCTCTAGACGGTTTTTGCGCATTTTTCTCTTTTCTCAGTGTCGTATATTTTCACTTAAATGACATAGGTCCGCGACCCCTCTCATCTTTGTTAGTTTATATTGATGTCCAGGTCGCGTTAACGACTTGTTTTATTATGCTTAATGTTCTTAGTGCAGATGTTAGATGGACGCTTATTTGTTCATTTATGCATTAGTATACTTTTATTAACAAACGACTTCTCCTATCTAAGAATTTAGCTGTTTAACCCGATCTAGTATAGGTATGTAGAGATGACTAATGTTATTAAACCGCTCGTGAGATTGTTAAGTACACAACAAACAAATAATTTGCAGTTAAAAAAGACTTGGAAAATATTACTGGACCGATTATTATGTTGGTTGGTGTTCGCAAGTTCACTAACGTGTATTTGGGCCATAACCGTGTTCTATCGCCTTCGTAGCGCTGTGGTAGACGTGCTACGCCGATATAGCGGCATAAATTTACCTACCATAGCTTTATGCTATCATAAACAAGAAATACAGACATCTTCAATATAATGTAACGTCGGAAAACTACTCGAGTCAGAACTGAAAGCGGGCAAGCGGCTGCGGGACGATTTCGTCCTATTGCGCCGGTAATAAAGGTCAAATCTGTGTACCGTTTAAGTGCGGGTCGACGGCAATCTGCACAAGCAGACGCGAGGTGTAAGCGAGGTGCTGTGGTGGCATGAGACATGTCGGTGCTGCGGGAAAGTGAATTTTATGTGAGGAGCATAAGGTCGATGTTGTTATATGTTGTGTTGGTTTGAGGATCCTGTCGCGCGGCAGTTGCGGCGGCGGCGTCGCTTTTCCGGGGAAGGCACTATCTCGGGTGCAGCGGGCGGCGGCGGTGGGCGCGCGCCCCCTCGTAAATAACGCGCGCTGGCGAGCCGGCGAAGCACCCGTGCCAGATTCTACAGCTAGAAACAGTTAAACGCTCATAATTTCGTGCTGGTTAAGCTTATCTTTGTCTCTTGCACGAAATTTCTCTGCGCCGTCCTCGTGTTTTCGTGGACATATTTTATTTGTTGCAGCGGAACGCTTTGTCGCGTCCGGGCCAAAGTTATAATTGTCGTTCGACATACCATTGCAGCTTCTGCATAAAGTTGCTTCAATGTTTACATTGTTGGAATAACTTTATCTGGTTAATGTTCTAAGTTCGGAACTGCTTTATGTGATAAGCTTTGTGACAAATAATTCCTATATCGAATTTGGATTTCTGCCCACAAACTAGTTTGATGATTTATATTCTAATTAATCAACTGATGTTAGAAAACGGCACCTACGTCGTGCTTGATATTTATTTGAAAAATTTATTAAAATTTTAATATTTAGAAGAAATTGCGTAAACTTGTAAAATGACTAGGAATTAAAATATTTGCTATTTTATATTCTTAGGGATTTTAATAGATTTAAGATAAAGACCTGATTTAGCAGTTGATTCAAGTTTTCCTTTATTTGTAAGAAACGAACGTGCACTGAAAATTGTATACCTTATTTGCAAGTTTATGCATAAGCCGCAACTTTTCATGTAGATGTACGCTGAAAAGGCATTCGAGTGGCGCGATAGTGTGGGGCGGGGTGGCGCGGCGCTAAGCCGGCATCATCCCGCCTTATCGCGGCGCGGTTTCATAATAATTTTAATACGCGGGGTGCTGAGGCCTCCCGGATTCTCCACGCATACTTTTATAAGCAGTTCCTCCCCAAGGAGCCACAGACGACACCCTCGCGTGCGTCCTCAATCTCTGTTACGATTTGGTGTCGGCGAAGACACCCCCGGGCTTGTAGTTTTGTAGACGTTTGTTTTCACGCGTAGTAACACGGTGTACACAAATATAGCGTATATTTGGGTTTGATTTATGTCACAAGAGTGGTTTTGAGGCGGGTTGAAACACGATCTTTTTATAATACTTACTCGTACTTATCTACGCGTGGATTATAATAAAGGCTTACTCTGATTTTATTTTTCTATAGGTTGTTGTTATAATATTTTTAAAATTTTATGATTATGAAGGGTATGCAATATGCATTCGAAGTGCATATAAAAGAAATACAAGACTGTAGTAAAGAACGACACTTTCGAAGGTAGTCTAAAAACAGAAGAGCGTTGTAAACTTGTTCCAGATCTTTGATCGGTTTGGACGAAATAAAAAGCAGCTGCCAAATTCTATCTTCCCTCAACTCAATACAAACAAATGATGCGCAAAAGCAAAAATTTTTTACATTATTCTTGCTTGATTGCATTACTCAAGTATGTTAGTAGGTCATCCCTGGAGCGTCTATCGATCCCACATATTACAAGTATTATCCAACTATCTCTTTAATTTCATTCATTGCCTCCACGAATTCTATTCACTTTATACAGAACATCAATTCCGCCGCCACAGCAAGCTGGGAAACGACGATAGCGTTAATTGTACCCGCAGAGAGATGAGACAATTTGCCAAAATGGATATAATAAATGACAAGGGTAATAGTAGCACTTGAGTGGTAACATTATTAGCAGGTAGGCTAGGGTGGGGAGGCTAACGAGCGTTTTTATACGAGCCGATGATAGATCGCTGTTCCACGTCCTGTATCAACATTAATTTCAATGCGGGATTTTCGTGCGGAATGTTTTTCGCACGGTTTTTACTCCGACTTCTATTTGAATAACTGGGCCGAGGTTTCGAGTATGCATTGCGTCGAGTAGAACTTTTTGTCCCTCAGGATTTATGGCATCTACTGGACAGCTGTTTTGCTTGATAATTTCACATGCATGTCTTTATGCATATGTCTTTGGATATTTTTTTCTACTTATGATAAAATTTGTCCTCGCAAACTGAAATCACAACTGTTATACCTAAGTTTGGATAATTGTGAAGTTGACGTTGTTGAAGAAAATGCTGCGGTGCAGATTGTTACTGCTTCTTCTGCACTGACGCTCTGGAAGTGGCAGTAAACTTAGTTTTAAGATTTGACGTCAACCTATTATTTGAAACCAAAAGATATGACAATTTTAAGTGATACTGTAATGTCCTATATTAATGAACAGTTTTGAATTGAATTTGAATTTTAAAACCTGTTTTACAGATTTGCAGATTATTGCAAGTAATTTTTTTTTATAAAATAATACTTACCTATATTGTAAGTATTATTTTATAAAAAGCTTCCGTAACTGACTTCCAGGACCAGACAAGTTACAACTGAATTTTGTATTAATATCAATGTATAAATGAAATAACATGTTAGAAAAATATTCTAGTTTTTGTCTTACACGAAGAAATTCACAACTTTTCTTATTCTTACATAGCCGAAACAATAGATTTATTCAATAGAAACCCGTGAAGCCGAAACCATACATCAAGCCTGCGGAAGCAACTAATTTTCCGAAATATAGAGCTAATGATGATGGACTTTTATATCGTCGATGTATTGTGGGGTAACCTAATCTCATTCATGTGATATTGATGGTTGGAATTGGAAGAAGTGAATGTTTGTATAGATAACCATTTCCCAGTCTCTGCTATGAATGGCACAATTTAGGATGATATTCAACAGCTCAATGAATTATAGACGCAATGTAAGCTGTTCGAGAAACAAAGAATGTTCGCATGAAACATGTTAGAAAAATGAAAATTTTGCCAAAGAAAATAAAGACAAAGAAAAAAAGAAATTATACAGTTCTTGGAGTAAAAGAATATGTGCAATGGCGGACTGATCTCAATTGGAATGTCTTATTGTCTTTAAAAATTACATTAAAACTAGTTGTTCGCCATCAATTTAAACCTCACGAACACTTTTATTTTTTTACAAAATTATGAATTTCTCTAAAACGACAAACCAATTTTGTGGCCCTATGAAGTAAAAATTTTATTTGATAGATCCTACTTACTTTTAAAGTTTTATCAAAATCGGTCCGGCTTTGTCGTGTTTTGTTGTTAAAAATTTGTCGCGTTACAAATATACCAAATAATAAGTCTCCCTAAGTTGATTGGTAGATCTCACTCGCTTTGTTCACAAGGTCAGTACTTTCAAAATGAGGTACCTAATTATGCTTTCAAATTGCCGGTGTAGTGTTAAAAGTTTAAATGGATTATATTTTTCCGCTTTTAAAGACATTTGCGATTCATCTTTAGTTAATCCTTTCAATTCAACCATCAACATACTACATTTATAAGGCTCTCGACAATATACGAGTACCTATATGGGTAATCACATATGTCTGTCTGCAACTGTCGCAGTGTGCCACCACTGTAACTCATGTTGCAAACAAACCATAAAACAATTTAAATGGCCATTTATGCAAATAAGAAATTGAATTTGCATTCGAGCTCATACACGCTTACAATATTACATCTACTAGGCACTACCTATATACAAACGGCTTAATTGAATTTATAACCACGTCCTCAAATGAATATGAGTGCTGTGTCTGTTTAAAGTTAATGATGGTCCATTATGATTCTTTGCGCTCGCGTCGAACGGTGAGAACCTCGTAACATAAATTTTGCGTATTATTTATGTTGACAAGCGCGCATTATGAAATTATAATCATGTGTTTGACATGCAAGCGGGCGTTCGATCGCCATGAGGACGTGTCCATCGCTGCGGGCACGTAGGATTTCATGTGCATGGTTACACGGTGTATCGAGGTTTCTCGATGTAATGTCTACTTATGGCATTTTCATGAACGTTTCTCTTTAGTTTTTTCCTTGTGTCCATTTATTAGATTACCATTCTTGTATTTGTTAAATGAACGTTATTGCAATAGAAAAAACTTATTTAGCTGTTTTTCTTTTGTTTTCTCATGCATGTATTCAGACCGGCAGTAAGTACAAAAATTTACCAGATCTTTTAACAGCTTTTAAAGCTTACCTACGTGATCTCTATAGTGGATTTACAGCATTAACGAGAGAGAGAAAGATAAGACTGTTGGTTCTGGCTACCACGCAAGGGATATGAACGTGATTATTTGTATGTATTTACGAGGAAGATATGTATAGCTTTAACATAGACACCTATAATATACATGGAAATATTGGCATAAATTCATTCAAATGCTAGGGATGCTATCGATATCAAGTTAAATATTCATCGCACGTACCTGTCATATAAATTGTCCGAACAGATAATTCTCAGTAAACAGTGATCGGAGATACTATGTAGATATTCTACTAGTTACAACACACTAATGGTACAGAAGTATATAATGGGTGCTGATAGGATTACCCTCCGTCAGGAGGGTGCATGTCCATTGCCAGTCAAAGTGACGAAAAAAATTTGGATGCAACTTTTAAAGAGGCAATTGAAATAGGTTTTTGAAAGTTTGACCTTACCACCATCGATATAATCATATATATAGTTTGATTCATCCAAGATATTACGTGAGCATGAAAAAATTTACACGTAGATTGAACAGTAGGTCTCAGTAATGCTCGTTATTCCAGCAACAAATTAGTATCATAATGTCTCTTATGCAGGTGCACATTGTTGTCCTCAACTAAGACTTAAACTGATTCGTAAAGACTAGGTTTTACTTTTGTGTTCTCCATGCTTTGTGACATAAAGATTTTCAAAGCGCATACATTACGGTTCTGCGGTTTAAATTCAGACGGTCAGTGGCTAAACACATAAGAGGTATGCTTTCATGTGGAAGCAGAGTGCGGAACCGGCTAGTTGGTGGATAGATCCGCGCGAGTCGAAATAAGCGAGCCAATCAATATTAACACGCCACAAACAGCGTAAATTGTTGCCTAATGCCGAACACACACTAGCGTAGTTTGTGTGTGTTACTTCTCTTATGCTAGACAGGGTGCTCGAAATTGTTCTTAGTAATGCCTAAACGTCGTGTAATTTTGTATGTATATTTATAATGATACGTACCAAACTATGATCGATTATCAGACAAAAAGATCTTGAAACAGGCTTTTGATTACTATGCTATTGCTATAAAAAAATAGATTTTTAGAGCGACAGATTAATAAAATATATTTGTTTTAAATTATAAACATTTGTTTTTCCTATGTAATTTTAAATAATAAATATGCCAATCACCTTATGAATCATTTGTACAGAGATAAGTGGCAAATATATGTATTCCACGAAAATATAAGTAAATGAAAGAATGAATAAGTAAATGTTTATTAGCATCACGCAAATATATCTTACGGTTATTTAAGGTACTTAACAGTAGGTTCTGTAATTATGTTTGTAACACTTACGGTTCCTTGAATTAATACGATATTTGAGTACATATTTTCCTCAGGTGTTCTAGCACACTCTGTATGCACTGTGTATTACATTTACACAAGAAGTATACACCTACAGATGTAGCGCTCCGATATAGGAACACACGCACACACGGCCGGCGCCCGGCCTGTAATAACTCGGAACCACAATAAATCAATGTGATTAATGTCATTAAGCACTGTGTGCCGGCCTCTCTATATTCCGTCAATATGCAGTGTTTTACGACATGCCCCGCCACGATAATTAGTCAGCTTTGTTAGCCATCGTCAAATGACACCCCCTACCCGACTAGAGAAATTAGAGCAATAAAAATATGTAAACGACCAGTGTCTGCATTTTCAACGCACGTAACTGACAACTTCGCGTTCTCAATGTGACATGTTGGATGAGATCAAAGAGAATTTATAACGGAGCGCTCATAAACACGTCGTCCGCGCAAAAATGATCTCTGCTATTTCTCAAATCGTGCATTACGTTCGTCCAGATGGAAACCGATGACTGTTTCAAATTGATTTCTGGTCTTATGTTTATCATACGTCTGTTTGATGGATAGGCCGTAATTATAATGATTAGAACGGCATCGCAAATCATGGGAACGGCGAGGACAGGCTGCGCTAGTTGACATCGATATCGTCGCTTCAGATCTCGATTGTTGGCTCAGGCACCATACAGTTGTACTCACAGATCCGAGTGGGCGACCAGTTCATACTTTATTTCATTTCTCGTTCACGAATGATCTGCACGATGCGTAGTTACACTGCTACGAATGTATCGAGAAATATCGAGTATCGATTTTGTGCCCCATTTAGATCGCTGATACGACAATAGCCTGACGGGCAAGCTTAGACACTGGAGAGCTGCCTGCGTAAGATTTGAGTTAAGGATAATTTTGAAATATTCTTACCATGTCTGTTATTGTTAGTTGTTCTAACTGGAAATTTTATTGGCAAAGACTTGACTCCAATAGTTATATCTTCATGATCGCTATTATTATTCTTATATTTAAATACACACCTGCAGACACGTTTATTTTAGGGACATTTCTATGTTGTCATTTATCGTTAGGTACTGTTAATGTAGAACATTTGTAAGCTACTTATAGAATTGAATAGGTGTAATAATGTGACCATTGTGAAGCCAAGCCCGTGCTAACATAATAACCGCGATGTGATCGGCAGTAAACACGCTTGCTGTGGGTATTGCGATCAAGGATATCCATATTACTTAATAACCTACTTACTTATTTCTAAATAAATTAGGTTATACTCGTACATCTATCGTCTCTACTGCTAAAGTAATTTTTAGTTTTTTCTTTTATTAACAAACCACTCGGTATAGTCATTGTATTCAGGATTAAGACTTTTATTACTAAGTACTTGCCTAATTTATCAAAAAACCTTTCTGATACCTTGAATGCTTTGCTTTCTTATCAAAAAAGTAAATTTTGCACACCAACTACTAATATTGGGTACTTCATAAGTGCACATGGCGCAAGTACCTAATACTCGTATTAGTAGATATGCCATAAAGGATTATTACTGTGGCGTTAGGCGGTATACCCATTGTGATACCCGCCTGGATGCCGATGACCATTTCGGTTGCAGGCTGTGCTACAAAGTCCGCAATCAAATAAATATTTCGGCACAATTAAGAAAACGCCGACGAGGGTAGCACTCGTGACAATCGGCTAAGTCTGCGGTGGAGCTGACTTCTAATCATAATTATTTTCTTTTGCTTTTGTTTAGATTATTGAGTTTAAAAAGTAATATAATACTTATTGGTTGTATCTTAGATCGGGTACATCTGACTTTTAAATATCAACAAGTTGATTGTGTAATATATGAGCGATAAGAATGCAATGCAGAACTTTATGTTCCAAATAGGTGTACACATTTAATGGATAATTGTATAATAACACTTGATTTTGTTATCTCCACATATATTTTACGAGTTTTTACACGACTAGCAACCGACTGATAGATTTCTTCAAAGCGATTCCTCTCCACGCATTTTAGTGTGCTTGCTCGGTCTGCCCACATCCGCTGAAGTATTTTGTTTATTGCTAATGCGATTTTATTTTTTATTGCTTTTTATTTATCTTTATTCAACGATTGCGGTTTATTGTATTAAAATAAATAAGAATTCTGGACTTTTTAATTTTATTCGAGCCGGAGTACACGACAGCGCGCGAGGAGAGAAAGAAATAAATTTTAATAAGCGTTTCTTTTTTAAGGCGTGATTCTTCAGTTAAAAGCGATTTATTTTTTATATAAACCTGAAGATAACCCGTATTCATTAGAGATCGACTGGAAAGGGACAAAATAAAAATGAATGTGGGCAAGTTGGTGTTGTCTCTGAGTTATTGTCGTTAATCAGCCCTCTCCCGAGGCACGTTGATTGGACCCGCGTTTGGTATTGATGAAGGCTTTGTTTCCTTTATTAACATTTGGCTTAATTATATTAATCATATACATGCCATAGGCGCTGATTTCGTTTGGACGGTTTTATTGGTTCAGTTTTAGCCGGAAAGGCATCTGCCGGCGCAAGTCGTGAGTAATCGATCTGAAACTTATTGGGATAATGGTGGTTCTTACGGGGATTCTTGTGCACGCACCGGGAGATGACTTTAAATCGAGTCCCTTTGCAAATTCTTACACTGAATATGGAAAGCGAAACTTTAAGATGTTATTGACACGACTCCAAAGTTACATGATACTTATCGTGTATTTCTTACTGGATGTTTAAATGCCTTAATTTTTTGGTCTTATATAAGTCGTTCTAGTTTTAGAAACCTGTTAGAAAAGTATTTGTTAAACTCTGTCCTGTCAAGTGTATGATGTCTCAGTCACATGTTTCATCATCATGACTTTTGTCTTAGTTGCTCCTTCCATGGGATAAACCTACCGTCTGTCTATGACTAAGATCCAACAGGGGAGTGGTTGTGTTAGTAAATTAGCAAAGTTTAAAAAATATTATTCATATATTTTTGACGGCCTCTGTGGTTCAGCGGTAGTACGCTTGTCTGTGACACCGGAGGTCCCGGGTTCGAATCCCGGCCAGGGCATGATGAGAAAAGAACTTTTTCTGATTGGCCTTGGAATATAGTATCGTTGAGTTAGTATTTCGTAACACAAGTCTCGAACTTACTTCGAGGCTAACTCAATCCGTGTAATTTGTCCCGTATATATTTATTTATTATTTATTTATATATTAAGGGACCTTTTTAGTGTTAGTAGTGTTGGTTTCCCACGTTATCACTGTTTCGTTATTCGACACTTATTACGAATGTATTCACGACGAAGGCATCCAATCGTGTCTGTTCAACGGAAGTACATAAATAATGTTTATCGATCGATCATCGCGGGCCCGCAGTGACACACTAGTTAGATTTATGCCTTCATTGTCAGCGCCGTAAACTAGATCTCCATAAAAAGGGACATTTCCTATTTGAAATTTATATCAAAGACAATAGTTGACAAAAACTCGGCGCCTCCTCGCGATGCAACCCGCAATCCGCCAGCGCAAAATATTTAGGGAACAGAGAAAGCAGGACTTGACTCGAAGGATTTCGCAAAACACGCTTCGTTATTTTAATGAAACATTGACAATATGGACAATATACAAATTTGTGCCAATTATTTATTTACGTCTGAATAAACTGTATTAACTTTTAAATTATTGATAATCTAAATATCGTTTTCCAGTAAATCAAACTACTTTATTTAAACGTACTTTACAAGAATAGTCACAATAATATTTAAGAATCGTAATTTCCAAATACTTTGGTTTGGTATTAAGCCAAAGTACCCAGCTTTATCTCTATAGTATCGTTATTTTCTACCTCCTGGCTCGCTCACGGCGCCAACTGCCAAATCTCTATCGGACGCGCGTAAATTACGCCTTTTTACCTGGATTCCTGTTTTGACATATTTAAGGCATTAGTAATAATTATGAGTGCTCCGTCCGGTCCGTAAGTGATGCCAGTGTGCGTGCCACTAACTTTTGACACTATCTTAATGACGGACGTCGTGTGACAATAAATATTGAATCGTTATCTGTACCTATCCGAGCTTGCGTCAGCCGTAAGTCCTAAAATAGACCCCCCAAATTGTTTCTCCGTTAAATCGTCTTCAGGTTCCGATTTCAGCTACTATAAAATATTTTCGAAAACATTGTTAAAAGAAATGTGTGACGGGAAGCTAATTGTGATTTTTAGGGCGAGCGAAGGTCACGAGGGTCGGCACATCTGCTCTTGTTGTCCTCCCGCACCGCTCTAGTTAACGAATACGTTGGATAGTTTTAATTGCAATTCGATATCTGCACTTTTGTGTCACCGATTACAAACGCTACTACTATTCACTGCAAATAAATTTTTTTTAGTTTGTAATAAAATTATGTTAACAACAGAATTAAAAAATCTATTATGAAACTAATTCGAATTATAAAATCAGATAATCTTGATTTTAAAACGAAACAATTTCTGAAACCAAAAACGCGTTAACTTTAACAAAAAGCTTCATACTAAAATCAGGGGATGAAAGATAACTGAGTGTATCCGAAAAACCGATCATGTGTTTTGGGTGGTATGAATAAATCAGATATAGCGACGCGACTGGTGTAGGCGCCAGGGGAACGGGGAGATCTCCCAACCGAGTTATAAAACCTTTTCAAAAGGTGAACTGAAAGATTCGTGCGTAAATATTGAGGGTTTACGATGGCTCATTCAGTCATTAGGAGATTCTATTGTTTATAACCTCCTAGCGTAGAGATAACATCTCGTCTCGAGTACCTGTCATTATTTATGTGAATTTTGACAGAATGTTAGTTGGCATAAGGTTGCTCGTTGTAAACGGGCATTATTTATGGCAAGAGTGGCCGCAGAACCAAATTATATAACGAACAGAAGGGTTATATTTGAACAATTCATATCAATGTGTCAGTAATACCAATTGGCACTTTTTTGCTAGCACTTAGGTACTATTAGTTTTACTCTGAAACATCCCTCCAGTGAAAAGACTGGCGGGATGTTTCAGTCACTAGTTAGATACCTTCACCGATAAAGACTTAATTTGTATGTACGTGGTGTTTCCAATCTCATGTTTTTTATGTTAAAGATTATGGTGTAAGTTATCACTTTACATATTCTATATTTTATTGCAGACAGGTCGCACACTGTCGTAAATCGCAGTCATCGAATTAAGACAAAAGCTAGTCGATAAGGCGCACGATTAGGGCACACCTCATTGTTCTGACGAGTGCAATACTGATATAGCCAATATTTTTCCACTTTTACGACTTCACTTTGATATTGGCTTGCTGTTTCTTTGTACGGGTTGGAGTTATATTGAGAAAATATTGTTGACTCTAGCTGTAGTTTGCTGTTTTTTCATATTTGCGCTCTTTATTTGCGCAATATGTTACAGGCTGGGCCCATGATCCGCTCCAGCCAGTTCTCTTTACAACTTGACCGAGTTGTGATATTCAGTTTTGTGAAGATGGGCTCGCATACCATCTAGGTATAATGTTAAGGTTCATGCTTGAGTGTTTTAAGAATATTAGCTTTTAAACTGGGGTTTCGCTTTGGAAATTTCTAAGAATAAAAGTCCCCGTTGTTAGTCTAGACGGTGCGCCAATGGTCAGATGAGTTACAGGCGTATCACGGGCACCTCCAGGGATATGAGGACGCAACTATATGATTCTAACGCCAGCACGAAGAGAACATCTGTTAGGGCAGAACACCTATTATACACTCCCGAAAAATTACATTATTTCGTTGGTCACTTAACGAGTTTATGAAGAATAAACATCCGCTGGCCATTGACAATAGGAAACAAAATTTATACCCCATAATAGGCTTCGTAGAGACAAGGGTGGATGAAATACGGTTAATGATAAATCCACAAATGAGATTTGCCGGACCTCGCCACTCAAACCGATGGCCTATTGTCAGTTGACACTCACCTTATATAACACAGATCAACTAAATATGGCGTGTCCATTGCTTTATACAGGCTGATTGTTTTTAAGGTTATTTACTTTTGTTATTTTAATTCACGAAAAGGCATTTAGTATTTTTTCTTGACTTTATTGATTTCTTAGAAACTGTTTACAATATAACCTTTAGGGTTTTAACGGCGTAGGTAAATATGAATTTGTAAAGATTGTAGTTTTCAAAAAGTAAGTAACAAGTTAACAAGTCGTCTTCTTAGATACCGATTAAGACATCAGACTTAGTGTTACGACGGCGTGGGTGGTGATTTTTGTGTTTAATCAAAAATTATACCTAAATTATAAGCTTATTACAGTTTTCTTAGACACCGATTATGACATCACCCTGTGCTAATATGACGGCGTAGGTGGTGATGTTCCAGATGGACGCGGGTCAGCAGCTGCGTGGTAATTAAGAGGTGGCCGAAGTGCGCGCGCGCACAATGCCGCTCAATTGAATGAGAGTAATCTTTGCACCCACGCGCGCGGCGTGGGTGGACCGATGACCAGTGGGCTCAAAATATGCTCGACTTTAGGTATATATTTTTCTACTAACTAATATTTTTTGATGAAGATACAGATGATATATATTATTTATTTGCGTTGTTATTGTGGTCTACGAAGATTATACAAAGAATATATATAACATTTTTATCCCTTGCGAGAAAGACAGAGCTAACGGTCTCTGAAAAACTCGAAAAATTATATTTGATAATTACGAGGTTCAAATAGCGACAGGTGGTTAGCCCATCGATTGAAGCTAGAATCCAGAGTTTTATATTGAAGGACAAACATAATAACAGAATATTAACATTGGCTGACTGTAAAAACTGTAATTAAACTTGTTCATACATTAAATATCACATGCTGTGTTTAGTTTGAACTCATCAGCTGAAAAAGCTATTGAAAATTAAATGAAAGACAGATATTTTTTACCTACTTTATTATTACCTAGTAGTGGTAGTACTTATTTAGTATCCACTTAGTTTTTTAAGATTTCATAACTGAATAATAACATATATACCTATCAGTTTAATGTACCTACTCCTACTTGAATTGCTGTCGATAAAGCAGAAATATAATAACGTGTTAAACTCAAATAAAATACTATCTACTTTTATCGATTCACTTAATTATATAGAGTCATTGATGCAGGCTACTTGTAAACGCATTTATCTACAAGTTATTCCAGCTGTAGATAATTTGTAAATTGCACGCTTGCTCTTATCAGGATCTGATATTCACGGTACTCATATACAAGGCAATAACTTTTCATTAAGGGTTGCAAAATTAATGGGCTAGCAACCAGTCACTATGTGAATTTCAATCATTAAGTCATCCACCTGAACGTGGCCTTTTAATATTTTTGAGACTATTGAGATAAAGTCGATACATGTATTTATGTAAAAGTTACAAAATGAACAAAAAAGTAGAGCATACTTCGTGACGTGTTAGAAGAGTAAAGTAAACTATTATTGCAAAAATTGCCTTAATGATAAATTGGTGATCGGCTGACCGTTTCTAATGCCGCGGTTCGACCCTGGATCGAAAGTCATAACGTGCTCGAAACACAAAGCTGCTCTTTTGATGATTTATGTCTTAATTCTACATTGTCGGACCTACCGTTGAAGGCTGTATTGTCGTCATATTTCTATACAATTTGTGACGTGTACCTTGTGTCACCTGGCTACCGAATGTAACCACAATGTTAGTTCCGTTATATTTGGCCTATTTTATTGTAAACCAGAGTTCGCCGCAGCTCCATACATATATACATAAATATAATCACGTCTCTATCCCTTCCGGGGTAGACAGAGCCAACAGTCTTGAAGATTGAAAGGTCACGTTTAGCTTTATGGCTTAGTGATGGAATTGAAATTAAAAATTTGGGACAGGTTGCTATCCCATTGCCTATAAAAAGAATCCCAAGTTTACTAGCCATTCCCTTAGTCGCCTTTTGCGACATTCACGGGTAAGAGATGCAGTGGTCCAATTCTATCAATGTAAAAACAACACGACACTGCCGCCCGCCTATATAGAATAAATCCTTAATTTTCGTTCCCTTGGGAATTTCGGGAAATCCTCTCTTATTTCTTCCCTAGTCTTCCTAGTTTAGCATTCTTTTGTAATCAACTTCTTAGTACTTACTTAACTTCTAATACCTAAATAAAATCAGAAAAAAATATAATTAAATACACTTCCTAGCTTTTACTGTGAAAAAAATCATAAAGCTTCATACGTACTTATATAGATGAATTTAAGAGTTTACTTCTTACCTGCATAAGTATAATTTATAGAAGACCAATTTGTGCATCAGAAAGTATAACAAAACAAGCTTTGGTGAGATTATGTCTGGGATGACAAACGGACGGAACCATTGTCAATATGAGTTGCAAAGGAAACTAATAGTGGCTCCTTCGCTAACATGTTACGTTACGACTGTTTTACTGTTTTTGCTAGGAACCAGGATTCACCAACCTTTTTTTTTTATTAAATAATAAAATATTTTTCAAATAATTAAATCTCGGTTAGTAAGGTTCATCATAGAACGATGCCTCACTTTTTACTGCACTCGTATGTATATTCGGTGAAGGTGATAAATTTCTAACTTATTGCTTCAACCTTAGTTTAACAAGATCGAAAAATGGTTACAAAGCAGAAATAAACATAATTCAAACTAAACGTGCAGAATAAGAATACCGGAAATCTTATATGTAATGATGGTCTCTAATATTTCTACTTACATTCTTTTAACTTGCATGTCACAGTTACTTATACGATGTAAAAAAGTTGCTGTTATTATTAAGACAAGTGATTTTAGCTAAAAGTTGGCAATATTTGGCAAGGTACGCTGAAGCTTCTTAAAAAAAGGCATCACTGAAGCAATACACTAAAGATAGGCCAACAAAATGTTCGCGACTTCTGCAACCGCCGAAGGCGCGTAGGGTTCCCGTCCCACTATCGATATCAATATGGGGGAGTAACTGTAATATTAAAGTTATTTATTGTAAATCGCTTCCTTGCCCTCCTTGTGATAAAATAATATCTGTCTTCGATTGCCTTTTTTACTGTCAATATTTTCAATGTTCGTGTTTTCGACTCTTTGCTGGTTAGGAGGTAAGCCCGGGGAGGGAAATGAAAATCGATAAGTATTTGAATGTAGTTTTGAATAGATAATCAAGATTGTGGCTTCCCTTTCATAAAACATTAGATTTTTTTTAATATCTGCTTCCTTTTAAAACTATTTAACTATTTGAAATAGATATACACACAAAGATAGATAATATAATCCCTGCTTTATGAACACATCACAATAGTTTAAAAGATTTCTCCCATTTCTTGTCCGTTAGTTGCAATTGCATTATGACTTACAATAAAATTAATCATTCTAGTCTAATCTTTATCAATACAATTTCAGTTAAATAAAATTACAAATAAATATAACATTTAATTCAGAACTTATGGAAATAAGTACAACTCGTCCGCGACAGTGAGCAGACGTTCCGAGCGGCGACAATAAAGCGAGGGGTGTCCTTATTTGCTCGCCGCGGTATGAATAAAGATATTCCCGTTATTTGTACTACAGATGTCATGTAATTTCATTGTGTCGCTCAATATTTAGTGTAAACACGGGGAGACTCCGCCGGGAACAGATAACATCTAATAGTTCCCGATTTCCGATGCACGTCGCGTACCACTAATAAAAGCGAATTTTTATGGCAACCCAAAAATATCTGTAATCTTTGTAGCTAATAGGGATTTATGAACATTTATTTGCGATAATAGAAAAGAGATTAGTCGCTCTTGCCCTAAATATGGTGAAATTGGGTGACATAACAATAATTTTGAATAAACGACGTTTTTTTGTTGAGCGAAAAAACTATTGTTGTGGCACCAACAGTCACCATACAACTGTATCGAGACTTTTTATATGATTTCGCAACAATTTCATTTCATTCGTTATAATGTTTATTTATGCTTAACTTTATGCAACCATTGTGGAATAATAATGAGGTTTCAAACCAAGTTTTCCGAACTAGAGCTTCTATTTGGAAACAAAAGGTTTAATGTTAATGTTTGATTGTCAATTAAATTTACCCAATGTGTCATGCGATAGAAAGCCCGCATATGCAGTAAATATTTTATCAGTCTGTCTGTCTAAAACTCCTAAATTGAACTAATAACTGAACTCGCTTCTAAAGTTAAATGGCACGATACCTTTTGAAATGAAACCGCGTGAATTATATACGCTTCATTCCTGTCGAAATTATTCGATCCACATCGGAACTCTGATATGGTGTTAATAAAATCATGTCAGTCATAGGGAATCGGGACAAGCCCAACAAACATGAGCCCTCCATTAAATGATAATCCCGCCAATTTATTGACGGAGCAAAAAATATACGCCATTGTTGGTGAGTTGTCGAACATGAAAATTATTTTATATAAACACATTGAATATTCTCGAGGCTGTGCTCTTCCCCATGCAAAACTTTCGTCATCTGTTGACATATTTTTTTAAATGGGGTGACGGGTAATGGAATAATAATAAACAGGAATTTACTTTTTGGTCATCACTGAATCAAAAACAGAAAGGGGTGTGAACGTTAGGTCGACGCAGACTGTTTTTATTGTCGTCCAACGGACCAATACTGTGTAATCAACGGTTGGATAAAATGAAATGGAGTTTGGAGCCTGAGCTATTTGTCGCATGTTTGACAGCAATAACAGGGTTCGTCGCGCATTAAACCAGCCATATGTCGGTCATATCAAATTTATTTCTATTATTTTATTGGTTTGCCTTCATTACCTTTATTGAAAGTCATTGGATGAGCTCAAATTTATGACCGGCGATAGCTTGATGACTGTGAAAGAGTCGGAGTGCATAAGTGATAAAGGTAATCAATTGATTCTTGACAATACCTGATATTATTTACAGATTAATACAAATGATACTGTGATCGACCATTGACTCCAATTAGGTATTAATATATATTATCTAGGGAAAATATAAAACCATTTCTTTTGAAAATATTCTATTAAAAATAAAGTACGCCAGTATAGTTATTGCATCAAAAGACATGAACATCCGCCACTCCATGCGTCTCTATAAAGACGAGGACAATAGCCACATCAGCCGAGCAGGCTTAAAATCATCCATTTAAATAACGTTTTTAAATAAATACTACTCAGATAATAGGAACAATGCAATATTTTGTCAACTGCCGACTCGGCGGAGTGCACCGTGCGTGAAGCGGAAAATCCTCTGAGATTGGAGGACATTTTTTGTGGGTTAATATCTGCACGACATTGTCAACCGGCCATTTAATACATCATGTAATACAATACTCTAAATGCGACTAGATTTGTGCAAAATTTGAAATTTTTACGCGCTCTGATTTTGTATGGTAAGATTGGATTAATATGGTGTCGTGCTGTCGCAGTGATGTGCGCTTAGTGTATAATGCTGTTACATCCATACCTCCCGATCAATTATTTATTTTTAAATGTACGCCTGTTTGCATGTAATTTATACCGAGACCCTAAATAGATTTTTATTTCTGAATTAATTACATCAAAGCATCCCGCATAATCTCTAATTTACTTTAACTTATCAATAATTACTACTAATTTACTTCTTTTTTTCTAAAGAATAGAAACAAAAAACCATAGCTCGTCCTCAGTGATAGCTCGATGTTCTGTGCTACCCATATACACCCTCACGCAAAGTAAAGTCTCAGCAAAGCCCACTGTCCCAATGGAGCTCCATTGAGCCTCAATAAAACAGATATGACAAAAATATCGTATTTCATAAAGCTTTGGTTTCGTGACATATAATATTATATTTAAGGGACATTATGCTGATCTTTTGTTTGCCATTCCTTTTTACGTCTTTATGTCACCAAATGAGTTAGATAGGTACACACGACGTGAAAATTGAATCTTATGCCAGATAAATCTATGTTTGTGCATTTTTAGCTGCTAGTTATGTGATTTGGAATAAATTGATTTTTTTGGATAATATCTAACTTTGGCTTAGCCTATTTACCCTTCCTGAAGATATATAGAAATGAAAATAAAAATTAGGGCCTTTTACAAAAAGTGACTAATTTACCGTCACCAACAAAAAGCGATGAATTTAGCGCCACCTACCAATGCAGGTTTTTAAGTAAATTCCAAGGGAAGTATATATACGAATAGATTTTACCAGCATGAACCTATAGGTAAGTACCTATTTCTCTCTCCAGACTTTTTATTATGTATACGCAAAGTTAAAGAAGATTGGTTCAGTAGATAACGCGTGAAGAGGTAACAAACAAACGAATAAACTTACTTTCGCATTTATAATATAAGGGACGATTAAATTTCCTATCGTGTGTTCACAGCCTACACTTAAGGTCTAATATGACAAGAGAAATTATTGGTAAGGGCTTGCGTCAATGGAAAGGAAATAACACGACAATTATGAGGCATTAGGCCGCTTTACAATGGTGACATTTTTTTAGACAACCTTTCAGAGAATGCCTAAACAAAACGTTCACAAAGCCCACATTCTACATCCGATGTTAGACGATTTAATTAATTATAAATGTATTGTTAACAACTTTGGATGTTGGAATTATTAATTTTTGAGACCGCTGGTTTTTCTTTAAATTGAGTAATGATTGCATAAAATTTGTTAAGTATATAGTAATGATGATACGTCGTGTTTATAATTTATTTATGTCATTTGTATCTGCAAATATATAATTTGTAGAAATTACTTTTAAATAAGTAGTTTAAATTATTAAAATAACATTATTTTAAAGAAATACAAAATATATGTCTTTATTTATTATTAGTTTAAGTGTTTTCAACCAAGAACAATTTTCTTTTAAATAATAATAATGTTTGATCTTAAGCAATATGATAAAATACGCACAATATTTACAGTCAGCTGGAATTTAACAAATATGTTTTAATTAAAACTCGGTTTAAGATTAATTACACGCACTTTCTACAAAATGACTTTAGTAATATAGACCTCTGAGATTGCATCAGACAAGAGTGCTTGCATGGCAATGAGACAAACTCATAAAACATGGACAGTAGAAAAAGTAAGCTTCATTTTACCTTTCTGTTAGCGTCTAGCCTTCTATTTGTATAAGTAAAGACTGCGGTTTGCTGATATGTTTTATTCTATTTGAACTTAGCTATGGTTATTACAAGCAGATTATAGATTTATTGATTTCCTTAAAACATCAGTTTCAGGTAAGGAAGTGAAAGGTAGAATCCGGATTACCTAGAGAGCGTCCGCGGCTCCGCCCGCGTATAACCTAAAATCCCGTTTACTTTCATCCCTGCCAAAATTGCATAAAAAAAACGGATGTCTCTTACTTACAATCAACCTTCCTGCCAATTTCCCGGCAAGGTAGTCCCGACACTACGGTCACTTCATAACTTAACACAAATGTTTTTAGAAGTTTATTATTACTTAAAGTGAGCAAGAATTTAAAAGCAGGCAGCTTTTAAGTGTTTATTATTATTTATCAAAAAATCATCAGGTGTGTCTATATACTTAACTGTCTGTTTGTTCTGTGTCTTCAATATTCCATAGCCGATCCAAGACATTGTGCTTGTTAGTTGGCAACAACTTGTTATTGGCGGTAACACGCGTGACGGCGTATCACGTCATCGGCACGCGAACCGATGAGTTTGCTCTTCATCCCTTCCATGCGTTTATAATTATGCTGCTTCATTTATTGCAACACGCAATTTTGAATCATTTATAGCTTTTAATAATTGCTTTTAATAAGTGATGATAATTCTTGCATCAAGTTCTCACGCACATTATATAGAAGGATTGACGCTTCAAGTTTATCAACCTAAAATAAAACTCTTTTTTTATATCAATATATATTTAAATCGTATAAGTTATATTCTATTACGTTAGCAGACATTTAAATACATAGGTTAATACAAAGGAAATTTCTACAAGAATGAAACTTTGTAAAGTTTTTAAAGATTTGTGAAAATTTGTAAAATATATTTTCATGATTAAACGCTATGCCGATGGTAAAAAGTAAGTAGCGTGTTTATTCTAGTCCCATACATTGCGTGTAGAGGCTGCGTGCGTCGGCCACATTCGCGTCCCTACACATCGCCGGTCTAATTAATTTAAAATCTCAATTAAATCGCGACATATAACGAGGAGAACGAAATTTGCACACCCAATTTATTTATTTTTTTATATACAATATACGGCCTGTTTTGTCTCAAGTTTGAGAACTTGTTTGTCGACATCGCGTGTCATTGATACAGTCTATATGTGTAAAAGGTGACTGACTTATCTATAAACGCGCAGCTCAAACCATTTAACTGATAACGCCGAAATTTTGCAAAGCAGATATTAAATATAATGATGACGGACGTATCTGGTAAAAACGATTTTTGGATATAAATAGACGATATGATTTTCACTTTTTATTAAATAATGTCTTGTCTAGGTATACGTAGAATTATGGGTTATAACTAGGGAAATCATTTTAGATGTTGTCTTTCTAAATAATAACGCACGATAATAAAAACCAAAAACTTTGTTAAACTGTACCTAGCTGAGATTGGCACAGGCATGGCTAGGTTTTTTCTCAGAACGGGTACAAAATTTATACTGTAGGTATTGCGAGTGAGCGATATGAGCGATCGCGATGCGAGCGATGATGCATACAGTGGAATACCAAAAAAAAATATGTCTGAACAAATGAACACTCTCTGTGATGATGACTGATTGAACTTGTCAGTCATCATCACTGTGATTGTTCATAATAATATAAAAGTGCAATGGTGACTATGTATTGCAGTTTATATAACAATTTACCTTTCTCTCGCATGATTGGCTTTTTCATAAAAATAAGTTTTGCTTCTCTAATTGGAATCTTTTATCGCGACATGGCAATGAAAGGGTCTCTGTTATTATTTTCTCTTTAATTAAACATTTATTCATGATGCACACTTTCCACTCCGAGCAAGGTCCTGACCAAGTTTTGAGTCGTAATATTTTGGTCTCAGATTACCGAATCCGATAAAGCGTCATCTCACCATAAGACAGACCCGAATTTGGGGTTAATGCTTAAATTTTCGGATTTTGATTACTTACATATTTTTACATTTGACAAATATGGGGAAATTATAATTTATAATAAATCTCACAATTATACTCATACTGGTTGTATGCATTGAAACCTACTTTAAGTGTTAACAAAACAAAAACTTGAACTAAGTGGTTATTTTTTCTTGAAGTTGGCGATAAGACGAATTTATGCGTTCCTAGCTTATGTCCGCAAATCTGACTGCGTTAAACTAATCTTCCCTTTCCCATAGATATTTACAAAAAGGTAGCCTATTATAGCCTTGGATAATTAGCTGTAGTGTTAACTAATTTTTTATTTAATGGATCCAGCGATTAAGCCATTAAAGCTTAATAGACAGATTTTCTTGTTATTAAGGAAGTACATAAAATTAATAATATGGACTTTTTAGTTTTTAGCCTAACTCCATGCCTGTAGTGGCAATGGCAGAGGCCACACGCGGTCGGGCGAGCGGCGGAGGGCCGCGGGGCGCGGGGACGGTTTCATTCATGTTGTTAGGTGGACCCGCTCATAACTTAACTTCTAATTTATTCCTCTCCTCCTCCCAATCCAGTTTGGTGCAGCCTTCGTAACACCTTGGTATCCGTAATTATGTGTAATTTAAAAAGAGTCGTCATAAATTTATCTCCATAAAACTATGGAGCCAAATGGATGTGGCGTGATTTAGGTAATAGGCACCTATGTAAAGTCATACATTAAATTTCTAATTAATAGGTGCTCACTGCTGCACATAGTAAATGTCTACTATATTTACAATGTGCATTGTCAACAAGTTTCTTTGAAATTCTCTGAAACATGTGTTGAGTCATCACAGGTATTATCGTTGTTTACCTACATCATTGTAGTACCTACTTGCGGGACACATACATAATAGTAGACGCTTCTATCGCGTAAATATTTATTGTCTATGTGGTTGACAAGGTGCTATAGTAATATACTAATTTAATACATTACATACGTACATATAATCACGTTTATATGTTTTGCAGGGCAGACAAAGATACTGTCAAATTAAAAAAAAAAGGACACGTTCAGCTGTTTGGCTCAATGATAGAATTAAGATTAAAATAATCAAAGATTAAATAACATTATCCAAAGAGTAATAAACAAATATGTAGAATAGCACTTCACAAAAATTCTAAATACGACTACCAGCGTTTTCTGTATACAAATCAAGCTCCATTCATAAAACTGACGATAAAACATAGTGTGGGTTTGACTAAGTATAACGTGACAATGGTGTTATTCGAAAATATCAAATTACAGGCAATCGTCGAAGCCCGGTCAAATCAAAGATTTTTTCCCTTGATATTTATGAATCTCTTTAATTTTTACTTCTCGCCGTCCGTTTAATATGGACGCTGGCCGTTAACGATCTCTAAATAAAATTTTATTTCATGGCTTCGTTTCGCTTTTGTGCTTCTCAACAGTTGTTGATTTTATTTGTTTTGTTATTATTTCTGGATTTACTTCATTATAACATTTTGTCTATTATGACGTCTGTTTTTCATTTGATACGTCTGACTGGTACCAAACTGGTACTGATTCATTTTTCACCTTTCTAGTAAATACTTACGTTATAAAAAATATTTTAAAATTTGGGTAGCTTATTAGTAAATTGTTATGTTCACTGTTCCTTCCTATTTCAAATGCCTCAGAAAAAAAATTGTTTCAAAATATGTGTATGCTAGATATATAATAACACACCAGCTTTCTAATGTCGACATAAATAGTTAATTATTAATATTTACCGCTACTATAATCGACTCACATTAGAGTGATCCATTTAAACAGGCTTCGACGCCCACATCATCTAACATCATCAAATCGAATTGATTTAATTAAGGCTTGTGTAATTTATTACTACATATTTCTACACAACCGAAAATAATCAGGTAAATGATTGCTTACATTTCAGGATTAATGAGGAAGTCTTACGCGAATTCATATGTTTAATTATGACATAGGTAGTATATCTTGGGATAGTTGTGATTTATTTTAAAGCCATAGATCCAAACTTGTCTAAAGGAAACAAGACGTAAAATATATCAACAAACAAATCACCGGTAAAGGTCACAACATTTGCTCGCGGTATCTGTGAAGAGCGAGCATACGTGTAGGAGATAGGCCGCAGACCGCACCGCATCGCAGCGCGCCGGCCCGCCATCGCGCCGGCCCAGACATCTACACACATTAAATATATCCATTTAATGATTACAATTTCTCGTTATAATTTATTTAGGACGAAGCATAACAAGTTTTCGAATCAAATATGTCGCCCATAAAGATGCTGCCTTGAGGGTTGGACCTTGGTGCTGTTAATTCGATAACGAGCTTTTGTTCAGTGCCGGCCGGCGGCGAAATGATCCCTCGTCTCATATGTGTAAGAATTAAAACCGGTCGCGACATCTTGGTACAGAATGATCGTTTTGAAGCCGCTTAAATGAGACTCGCGAGAAATGAAAGGGTTTCATGAACGAGAGCCTACGAAAAATGAAATATTTCTTCCAGTGAATAAATTAAAGTCTATAATCCAATTCCTCTCGGGCCGCTTTAAGAGCTGTTCTTACTGTATCTTTAGAGGGGAACGGATAGATCGAGATCTTCCGGAGAGTGTGAATGAGAGCATTACGATCAACGGGGAGGCAGGAGTGCGGAGAGTAGAGGTCGTTGGATAATTCTTTATTCTTTATGAATATGTGAGCTCGTTATCTCGGGGTTGACGTAGCTCGAGACATTCGCGCTGGTGCCTGTGTGCGTGCGTGTTCACACACAGCCTACAGCGACGACGACGACGTCGAGGCGCTCTAGGGCTGCTAGTGCTGGCACTAAATAATACATAGGTATCGACAGCGCCGTCTGCCAGCGGCGGGTACACGACCGGATCAACATACGGCATCGACGGCAGATTGAACGATAGTTCCCGAGGAACTGGTTATCGTTATGGGGCGACTGGCGGATGAAATTTATTGGCAGCGCGTTGGAGAAATGTAGCGAGCGGAAGGGGCTTGCGATTTTAATTAGGTAATGAATGTCGATGCAGATCTGCATATCGCTTTAACGGCTAGATTTATCCATTCGTTACCTGTCCGCGTTTCAAACGCCAACTAAATTCGTAATTTAGTGATATTGTGCACGCATAGACAAACGGTGATAGTGATCTTAGTAGTAACTCAATATTCATTACGCTAACGCAACTATTAATTCTGCAAGAAAGTAATAGGGACTGGTAATTGAGATCAGTCTTTTTATTCGCTTGTTTGCCACTCGTTGTATTTATATTTACTTAAAATAAATTAAAGAACTACACCAACTTATTAAAAAGATACCCATTTGTAAGGACGTTTCTAAAAGAATAATGTCGCATGCATTTATTCATTTCCTTGGCCATTCATTTGTTCTTTTTAAGCGTTTAAATAAATAAAAAGTATGAAAGGGGATCTTTCGGACGGCACATTTCTCTTCAAAATTGACGTTTTTCAGAAGCGGTTGGTTTTTAACGTTTTAATTAGGGGCGCACATTACGGCACGCCATCACGTTCGCCCCTCGCTCTGCGGCTCACATTTTTGTATATTTCGGTCTATTTGGGGAAATTTTATTTTTCGACAAATGCGTGCTATTTTTACGTCGCGTGCAGCCGGCGCGGCGCGGGCTCGCCGGCGCTAAATCTCTGTGGGAAACTTGTCTCCGCGCCGATCTTGACTATGTCGCACTCTATTTATGATATTCACATTGCTTATAAAATGAGTCTTTAATGGAAACTGACAGCAAGATTTGGGAGACGCATCCAACGTATTAGTAAGCCCGATGTGCGTACTTTTTGACGTCTAATGTACACATTGTTTTTTGTGGACAATTATGTTATTAGTAACAAAATATGTTAAGATTTAATAAAGTCATTGACAAAGGCTTAAATTGTGTTTTGAGCAGTTGAAATAGAAACAACAAAAGTGATATAAAACGAAGAGATTAAATGAACCAAAAATTTATTTAAAATTGGAAACATGTTTGCCTGTCCTAAAAACACCTAAGTTAATCCCGTCTAAATGCTTTCATACTATGATGAAGTAAACTTTGGTTAAAAACAAGAGCTGACTGTTTTAAAAAGTAATCCACGTGTCGCCACCGCTGGCGGAAACGAATACCGTGATGGATAGTGGCGGCGACTGACACCTTCCTCCTGGTGGGCCATTGCAGGAACCACTTGAACTCTGTCATCGGATACAATGGTTAGAGATGGCAATCACTTTCGGTTATATAGTAAAATTTTATGATGTTGTAATATTTTCTTTGCATTTGAAACCATACCTGCGTACTTCTTCTTTAGGAATTTAAATTAAAAAAAAATTGGCAATTTTTTATTTTAATTTTTACATGCGCGTTCATAAGCCGGAATCGCAAACTTAGCAATGACCAGGTAAAATATCATCAAAACACAATGACTTAAAAAAATATCGTTTGTGAAATTGATCGATCAACTTATCAATTAAGTACTTAGTTCTTACTATTATACATGGTACCTAAAGGTATTATTTATTACAAAAGACCCTCTCAATTACGAAAACTCTTATGAAGCAATATTTTACAAAAGAATGCGTAACTGCAAAAATTTGATCTTAGATAGATTTTTTTCATTTGAAATGCATATAACAAAACGTAGATTGTGCAAAGCTGCGGGCTCGGATTTCGTCAAAATATTTATAAGTACAATAAACAACTTACAGACTTTGTTATAAATCTTAATCATGCTATACTTATTAGTAGACAATAATTTTAAAATATAAAACTGGAATATCTTTTGAAATATACAACAAACTTGATTTTCCACTTCTGATGGCGTTATAGCGATAACATATAATTTTATTCATCTTTAAACAAGTAGTCAATTCTAATTTACAAACCCAATACTTTTCTCCGATTGTGATTATTACATATCTAAATTAGTGATCTCGTATATTAAGATTTATATCGAAGAACTTATTAGTACCTATTTACCATTCGGACCAATCTCCGGATTCGATAAAACATAAAAAAATTGTTAAAATTTTCGTCAAAATACTACTATTGCCATAAGTAATTTATTATGAAGAATGCGGGTGCATTTAGATATTTACTTTTGTTATTTTGTCTTCGAGTAGATCTTGTGACCATTGAGTAGGTATGGCAGCCGAAACATCGAGTTTCGTTAGTTCAACAATTTTTCAGCGATATCTCGACGACTTGTTGTCATACGGAGGACAAATAACATACGTATGTAAAAGGTCAAATACCTATCTAATTTTTTTTAATTCTTATTAAGCTTATGTTTTACCTGCTCAATAGCGCTCCAACATATTATCATGGATGATCTTAAGAATCTCAAGTTGTACGAGTAAGACATATTGTAGGGATCCTATTATGGACCACCTATCCTTTTTTATGGTTGTTCTTTCGTTATGCTATTATGTAAATTAGTGATTCCATCTTTCAACACTAATTTCGTTCGACAACAGTACGTCACGGCGCATCATTTGTCGTCGTTAGCGATGACGCATGGCGCGGGTGACCCTGCCCATGACCTGTTCCATCGCTCTTCATCCGTACATGACATGCTTCCCTGAGAGTATTATGGCGCCAAATTTACCTTTAAGTATGTTTGTACAGTTTTGCAATTAACGTATGACTTTCATCTTTTATTGTGGCATTGTGTAATTATTTCTTACTGGCTTATGGGTAGGGCAGATGGACTGTAAAAAGTTTGCTTAGTATTCAAATGAAAATCTGAGTTCCAAGCTCAGTATTTACTAATATCAGTTACGTAAGTTACTTATATAAAAAAAACTCGAAATAACAAAGAAACAATAACGTAATTAGAAAAATGACTTGTTATTTGGAGTAAACTGCAAAAAAACGACTAAGGCATTATACCAATGAGATACCCCGCCTAATTATAATGATAATAAGGACACGCTGGGCTCAAAGTAAGAAGCAGGGCAATAAATACCATGAATGGAGCCGATGTTTCAAAAACTAGTCGCTGCAATAATAAAATTTACATAGATAATTACGTTTAATTGCAGCAAAAATAAAGTTGGGATAAAATCAAAATCGCGTTTATTCTAGAATGAATACTTTGGTTATGTAAAATAATTGCCATTTTTTTTATTAAAACTGTAATATTTCTAGAGCAGGTGGCAAATATAATAGTCCGATGTCACCATCTCTTTCCATCCAACTTTCTTTTCGCAGAAATTTTTTGTAAAAAATTTTGCAAATATATCATTAAGCCACCCACAATGAGCCTGGAACGTGCACAAATGCCAAAAATCTATATTTGTGTAATGATCTTGTATTGAGTAACGATTCCCAACCATTGAAAAATATTCTATAGTTGATTTATGATGATGTGCAACCGAACAATCGTTCCGTTTTGACGTACTATTGCAAGAATCCCATTTTTACTGACTACCCTTTCAGGCATCCCGAGACAAACCCTTTCAGAAACGGGGTAATAAACTTTTATTATTATATTTGCGAACTCGACAAAACAATTTGAACGTGCACCCCGTCGCTCAATACTGTAGCAACGCCAATTAGTCATGACTCAGAAAAAAACATAAATTTATTCGAAATTTTGAAACAGAAAATGCGACGTTTACGAAATTTATGGCTCGTCCGTTGGTCAATAAGAACTTTTTGTTATTGTCTAACGTTAATAAAAATTTAACACTTTGAAAAATCGTCTCTGTTATAGTTCTGCGTAAGATGTAGATAGAGGTATCTTTTATCAAGTGCTCAGAAGGCTCATTTGGTTTTGGATTTTTATGTGACGAAGGCAGGTAGCCAGATGTCTTTGTTATTGCACAATTCGTGTCGTGGGGATTATTTTGGTACTGTTTTGAACATGACATTTTTGTAGCATTTTAAGAGAAGAGACATACCTAATATATGATGGCATGCGTCTTAGGATATTTGATATGACAAAATACTATTTCTGTAGCTGTTTGGTGTGCATGCGCCGCGGCCGGGTGCATTCAAATGGTGCGTGGAGATGTGTGACGCAGCCTCGCTACTCCACGTCTGCCACCCTTGTTACGTTCTCATACAAGAACCCGTAGAAACGAATTGGATAGAAAATATAATTCGTCAAAACTAACAGTTAATCTAATATTTGTAGTAGCTGTTGGATAAGGGAACTTTCCTATTTGTTTTTACATGTAAAAATAAACTACATATTAAAAGATGAAATTTTTGTTCGTGTATAAAAATAACTATACTAGTTTTGTGCCATAATAAATAATTCTGGCACAAAATTGGTACATAAATACATACATATAATCACGTCTATATCCCTTGCGGGGTAGACAGAGTCAAGTTGCTAGCCCATCGCTATAAAAGAAGAATCCCAAGTTTATAAGCCTATCCCTTAGACGCCTTTACGACATCCACGGGAAAGAAACGGAGTGGTTCTATTCTTTTTTCTATTGGTACCGGAAATCACACGGAAAAATAAGTACCTATAGTTAATAATAAATGTTGTATGACTGTTTATTGGTTAAGCCCACATTACACTCATCATGTTTCATGTAGCTTTTACAGTCACCGTAGATTTTATACTTACATAGGTACCTACTTAATACATCTAAGTGATACCGGAAAATGTGCCGACCCATTTCAACAAATATAAAAAATATAAAAATAAACTCATTGCAGCTCCAAAGATTTCCTCGGCCGTCGTTAGCCGAACCAAAAATTTCTTTTAATTTGCCGCATTATGCAAACTGCAGCATTCTTTCCATTATTCTTCGCTTTTCAATTCCATATTCGAGTGAAATAAGTTTTTGTCTCGTCACGACACGCTCTAGTGGCTTGTTGCATCATTACTTTGTTTTAATGCAGCCTGTGGTTTTGAAAAATGTCCATATCGGCCCAAACACCAGTTAAATGCTCTTAAATAATAAATGCGACAATTTTTTGCTTTTCCACTCGCAATAAGTGAAAGTGACATCTTGTGCGGACTCGGGTGCTTTGTCATTCCAAATCGGTTTCTTTGTTATGCTAATGTGCACAGATTTTACAACATTTCGGCAGAAGGGCTACGTGTAAAACTCATTGTTGAACATAAAACTATTGGACATGTGGATATTTCCGAGAATCGAGATCACTTTTATTTTCGTCGAGGTTGGGGACAAATGAGTATTTAGTAAGACTGTATGTGCTATTAGTATTTATTGTGATCGTTAGGCGGCGCTTGGTGGTATGTACCGAGTGGTCGCCGCGAGTCGCGCCGGTAGCCACCGCTGCCTTCTAATGAGCGGGCGTGTTCGCCTCAATTGCACAGAACTCTTATTCACCGGCAATTTATTTCATTTTTGCCTCTGATCGCACCTTATTGAGAGTGTTTTTATCTTATTGCCTTCGTGGGTCTATAATACACGTCCTGTTGCTTGCAAATGAGACGCACAGGAACGTGTAACGTTGGCTCGCTCATGATGTAGCTACGAATAATTAAAATCTTTTTACTCAACAATTTAAATGAATACCGAAGGAGTAATTCTCGAATGTTCATTTGCTTTTAAGGATTGCTTCTATTTTTAACCAGAATATACATATATTGTCAAGCATTTAAAATCAAAGAATTGTTGAACACTATTCAATTGGACTTGACATTAATGTTCTGAAAGTTATAGCTTATAGAGGAGATGAAGACATTTGCCAAGCGATAGTATTATGAGTAGAGGCGTCGTTATGATAATAACAATCGAGTCCGTTGCCAAATGTCTGTCGGATATGATCAAGAGTGGGTTGACCTTATCCAAATACCTACGAAAAATTGTACCAAAAATATAAAGAATAAATTTCGATGAGATTGCTCATCACACAAATTATAGAGAGTAATGTCACTATATATAAATCTGAAAATTTTTAGAAGATTTATTTGAAGTTCGTTAACCTAACTGTGCACTGAATTCATAATAAGCATGGAAGTGCTAGTTGGTTCATCCTTTTTAGATGTGTAAAATGTACTTTTTTATTTACTACACGCCAGTACCATCTAATATAAAGCAAAATATTTACCTACTGTAGCAAGAACGAGATTACATCAACTTACGTAAATTACAGCCCGAGTAAAGATTTTTTAATTATTTATTCTCTACTGATCTATTATAAAACAATTAATTACACTATTGCGCGGACTAAATATAAACTAGGTGATAATTGTAATGTGTTTCAATAACGTCATATTAAGTGCGTAAAGAACAAAAGCTATTGCCTTGGGAATTTTAAAAAACTGGGAATTCTTTTAAGAGTCGAATAAGGGTAATTTATATACCTAACATAGATTCAAACACAACACGAAACACCCTGTGATGACAGAGAGAGAGAGGAAGATTTTTTCTTTAATGTATCAGATAGATTGCGTGACATCGAGTGGGTTTCTTTTCATTGACTGCTAACTCGAATTGCTATTAAAATTTAGACTTGAGTCTTATTTATAAACAAGTCTATTTCCACCTGCCACTTATTCAAACAAAGCATATTCGCGCAACATATGCCTTGCATATTTAGGTACGAGTATTGTTTAAATAACGTAACATGAGAAATATCAATAAAAAGTCCCTCGCGACGACGTAATATTTGCTTGTTTTTGTAAGATTTTATTACGTTTGAAACAGTGGGGTAGAACCGTAAATTAAATGAAAGATCCGTCAGTTCGGGAAGAAGTAAATCAAGCCGGACGGATTGCCCCAATAAAAATTATAAGAGGCACAATGGCTCGAATGTGCGCCGAGGCCGTCAGGAGCAGTAAACTCTTGCTATGTTTGTTTATGGTGCACTAAAATATGTTATAAACTAGATAAGTATAATCTAAATAAACTAAAGTATAATTAGTATCGTGATATTTGTGTTCGAGTTCCCCAGAGTTGAGATGTTCTCCCTCATTTTTTATAGACACAACTTTATGTCATTTATTTTATTTATTTTGGAGTAAAATTCAAACTGAGATTCCAAATTAATAAAAGTACCAAATGGTCTATAGATATATGTAGTTACAGAAAAAGGTTATTTTGGCTTATCCATAGTATGATTTCCGGTAGGCTGGAATAATATAACTTTTTATCGTAGTGCGTTTGTTCGTTAGGCGTAGGAGACAACAAACGCTTTAACTAGTACCTATTGAATCCAAATTTCTCTAAATAATTTGTTGTCAGTCAGTCTACTAAAGTTTTTATAAATCTTCTGCAATTAGAGTAGGTATTGCTTGATTTATTGAGTCTGTTAATGTCAATAGCTTATAATCCAACCTGGATAAAGGTATGACGAGAAAGAGATTAAATATATAGCATAAAGGGAAACAAATGAATGTGCGGCTATATTTCTTTGTTCGCGCAGCCAATGGAGCCGGGCGACGTTGACGTGTCTTGCTGCGCTTTTTGTGCCCTTATTATATTTTTTGGAAACATTTTTTGGAAGATCTTATTTGTTGGCTCTGTAGATGCTCGTAAATCTGCTCAGCATGAGAATGGATGTGCAGGTGTGCTAACCCTTTACTTGTATATAAACGGCCCGCCATCTTGTTATGCCATATTCGTAGCGATGATATTTTATTGTCGACCTCGCAGTACTTATCAAGTCAAAAGGAGGTTTATGTCGTTTGAAAGTGAATGTGTATTATAATAGAATTTGACCTTACTTAAGTTTTGTGACATATTAAATAGCTAAGTACTACAATTTTATACAGATGACGACTGATATGATTTTATCATGAGATATGATCTTAGGTTCAAAAATTGTAATTATATTTCTCGTAAGTGACAACGGGGCAAATAGAGTAACCATGCCTTAATCATACTTATATTGCCATTAAAAAAGATAAATTAGTGAAAAAACAAACATGACAAAATAAATACTAAGGCATTGTTTTAATGATTTTACTAAACTATTAATTATTTTAAGAATGAGTACTGATGTTGATTTATAAATATATGTAGGTTTATGAGTGCAATATGTCATCAAACCGTGCCAAGCCGGGGCAGATCGCCAGTGTTCAAATGAATTAATTTAACGCGCAGCGTACAGATCCGTTGCTTCCTAATCGCAGAAGCTTACTCAAAAAATAGTCTATTTTCATAGATCTGCATGTGTATGGAGGAAGATGCCCCATTTATTACATTCACGAATGTAAATGAACGTTTTCGAGTTACTCGTTTACGTGAGAATATTTCTATTTATTTTATTTATGGCGCGAGTGGAGCGAGGGCGATGTGTTTAAATATCTTAAGATTTAAATACGGGTTCGGCAGGAGTAACTCGGCATCCATTAGGTTAATATTGGTTATCTTTTGTATAGATTGCTCTTTTGAATTTATACAGCGCAACGTAATTAATTTGTTAGAATTCCAGTTTAAGTGCAGTTTCAACTGTATCTAAATGTAGAAAATATATGTTGAAGAAATCCAAGTAAGTATATTAAGCTTTGAAATATCGATGACAATCTGAAATAAGATTCAAATAAGAGATAAAATTAAGATAAATTTTAAGTCAATAGGTACAATGTTAATACATATCTGCAATAAATGTGATAAGTAAATTTTGCATTTTTAGCATTTAAACGTTGCAGTTTTAATGTCGACAGTCATCTTAGACGTAATGGTGTAATTGTAAGACACTGTAAACAAGGTTCAGCTTTCTTTCTCATACCAAATCAAGCTCTGTAAAAATGTTATGTAAGAAGAGATTTTCTTTTGTACATATTTGGTGAGTAAGGATTAAGGGACTATGCGTGCAGGTTAATTTACGGTTTATAGTTAATATCTTCTAACTATAAACCGTAAATATCTTCTCTACAGAGATCTATGAGTTTACAGATCACTTTGGCCCATGACGTTCAACAAAAAATAAAGACATTGTCTAATAGTTTGTATGAATTTGGGTAGGGCCCCGATATTTTTACTACAACCATATACTTCACACTTTGGATAAGTATAATCACATATATTTCAAATACTAGTGTGGCTAAGCTTTTTTTTTTGAGAAAGAGTAAAATTTTTGAGAAACGACTCATCACACCAGAAATACTGACTTAGGCTATATACGCCGTTCTTTCTGATGTCAACTTTAAAATTTACGGCGGTGAATTATCGGTTCGAGTATTCCTGACGATTACAAGCGCGCCGACGAATTTATTTACTTCTTGCACAAAATAATAAAATTATAGAACGATATATCAGTACTATAAAAATGTCCCCTTGTCTTCTATCTTTATAACCTCTTGTACTAATACTTACTTCCTTGCAAATGGTTTCAGAATGATAGGTACCAAAACTACTTTCAAATTATTTTATGAACTAATAAACACGTGCGATGTTTGAAGACTAAAATAATCTGTACATGTTTATAGGTTCAAGAATCACTTGCCACTTCTCACTATCACCTAGAAAGCTTGATTGTTTTATTTCTGTATTTTCCTTAATTTACGCCACGTGTCTTTCGCGCACATTGCGAAGTAACGGCTGGAAACTGTATATTCATATGTTTATCACTTTCGGAAAGAACTGTGAAGGAGGATGGTGACGCTTATAAAGTGCAACGAGGAGAGAAATATCGTTATACAGGGGTAGACCTCTTAAGTATTATGATCCAATTTGATCTCTCTTTCGAAACCATTCACAAATACGTTAGAGCATGCTAAATTTTAAACTACTAAGAAATGTGCTGATAAATGAGTCAATAAACATTTAGAGAAAATTGAAAACTTGAGAAACTGAAGTTATTTATTAGTGTTCGTACTGTTCTTAGATAGGCATCGCTTGTTCCAGTTTCTGACATATGTACATCAGCAAGAATCTGGCTCGTCTGCCACTTCGTAAAACATAAATATTAGTGTAGAAGGCCGTTCTCGTTCGTACTTATTTTTCCGACTGCCGACAGTTATTTCATATAAATTAATGGCGCGAGTCGTCACGGCGCAGACGCCGAGCTCTATTTATAAACTGACGAATGAGACGCGCCGAGCGCACGCGCACACCGCCCGTCATATTCCAATTACAAATAGCTGTCATCATCTTTACGTACACACACATTCCGATTCTTATATTCCCTATAATTGATGTATAAAAGTAGTAACTTTTGAAACTAATATTAAAAATCAAAATTTAAACCATTTCTTGAGCAGTGGATGCAGTTTTCTTTTGTTGTTTCAAGAAATAAAAAGATTTTCAGTAGTCTAAGCGTGAGTGTGTGCGTGATCGTGAAGTAATAAAATTATGAATTATGATATTTTGGGCGGGCTCGAGCATCTCTTTTGCTCTAAAGTCTCCAGGCTTGGAGAGAACGAGACGCGGGGCGGCGCGCTGCGTCGCGTCGGAAGGGTTATTATATATGAATTATGACGACGCCGCAACTCCGTCGGCGGTAATATTGTTATGAATATGCTGAGCTCCAGTCGCCCATTGGCTTAAAATACATCCGCCTTTTGCCCGGGAACGCCTCCGGTGGCCTTTTTTATTCCTTTATTGACATTCAGTTATGCACATTGCAAGTGGCGATGCACAAACTGTAATATTTCGCCATGAAACAGAGATAAGTCGAGCAAACGCGCGGTCGCTCCGAACATTTGGGATGCAAATACGAGTGACTGTCGTATGTAAACGAACTTATGCTACTCATGCGGTATAGGCAGCCGCTATGAGGCCCACTCAGACGTTTCCTGCATTATATCAATTTGCATTTCAGCAGGGTTATCTACGTGCAGCCGATTGTATAGCGTATCGTTTAGGCTACGTCGAGGGTCGTTTTTGTGGACAGGAGGGGTTGACAGTTGCATCATGTATGATACATGTCGACTGATTCATTGTTAAAAAAGATAACCCTAACAACGGACAAATAGAAAGAATCAATTTGGTCCAAGTTATCGTGATTATTCAATTCTTATTAGAAAATGTCAAAAAGTGTCACGATTTGTTCATTTAATTTTGCATTTATAATGTTATCAAATTTTATATACATATATTCAGTAAAACGAATCTTAAAACAATTCCTACTTGGTCTGTTGTTCTAAATCTGAATTCCATTATTAAGTGAAATGTGGCCTTCGATTATGATTATCAAGCTCTTTCTACACCGTAAAGGATAAAGACGTGATATGTGTGTGTGATCTAGTTACATCAGAAAGTCGTTCTACATCCAGTGACAGCTGTTCAGAATACAAAGTTGTATGAATGTAAGAAATATTTCCGCGTATTGGGTAAAATGGGTTGCGTGGTCGGTGCGAGGATACCGTGGCATTCACCTTGTTGGCGGCGCGCCAGCGCTGGCCTACGCCACAAACTAAAGATGCAGATACAGTTTCAGTTCATTGTTCTAAACCCGTAAAATCAGAATAAGACTGCGTAATTCATTATTGAATTATTCAGTATTTAATTATTTTATTCTGATAAAACACATTTAGATACTCGTAGAGTTGTCATATAAGTATGTATAATTTCTCGATTTCTTTGGTTGTGATTTGCTTACTATTTAAAATAAATTGCTGAACATTTTTCTTAATACAGGCCTAAATATTGTTTTGCCATGTACATTCATATGAATATTCTAGTAGAGTAGAAGAAATATTGCTAAATAGGTATATCTGAAACAATGTTCTCTCTGTCGTCTTTAAATGTTATGAAGCTTATTAATGTTATAAACTTATTCAATATTTCTGAAGCTTATACTAACTTTTGTATAGTGAACATGTAAGTTAAGTTCGGTTATTATTATTTTTATGGAAGATAAGTCAGTTAGTAAAATAAACTGAATCTCGAAATATTTTCCTTCAGATTGGCATAAATCCCGGTTACATCCTCACCTCTCTTGAGTGAAGTCCGGAGTGCGCCTTTTGACCTTCCTTCCTAGATTGGAAAACTGAGGTTTTTCCAAGACGCGACTCCCGCCTGACTTCCGCAACCTTTGCAGGGGAATATAACCCATAGTGGTACTTACATTGTAAAGGCTACCCTAGATGTGTCTATTCCCTTAGTTGCATAGGAAGGAGACGGAGTGTTCCTGCTGTTTGAGTGCCGGGAACCATTCTACTTAATACATATAAGTATACATATAGTAACGTATATATCCCCCGCGGGGTAGACAGAGCCAACAGTCTCGAAAAGACTGAAAACCACGTTAAGCTGTATAGCTTCATAAAGCAATTAACATTACCACAACACTACAAAATAAACAAAGTGCTTGAAAGTAAAAAAATACTGTCATGTTTATTCTTAAAATTGTGTTTTATTTTTAATATCTTTTTTGAATAGCATTGAACTACAGTGATTATTATATCTTAGAATCATATCTTTCTGTACTATAATTAGTTTGCAACTATTATCTAACTAACCTATAGATATTGTCAGCCAATTTCACTCGTTATTTAGAAACATTAGTAGAAAACAAAAATGATTGATTAATGAAATGACAAATAAGTAAAATTTAAATAAAACCTATTTGGAAAGATATTGTTAGGTAAGTTAAGTTTATAGATTGCTTCTGAGATAATTGCAGGATAAAACATTGCATTAAAAAGTTTCTAAATTCCAACAAGATATGGATGAATGCTATTATCGGTTTTGGTAGTTGTGAAATTTCTAATAAGAACGAATTATTTCTAATCACATAAGTATCTCAAAAAGTTTTAAACTAAAAAAATTGTTAGGAATTATCCTGTATCCTGTATAGGTATTTCCTAGGTAGAGCTACGGTGTTTTTATTTAGAAAAAAATATCATTAATACTACAAGATTTAGCAAATAACATAATGCTAGGATCAAAAAAAATAATTTCTGATTGAAGCAGGTTTATTTTTTTTATACACCAATTCATAATCACATAAAATTTGCCCCTGTGATTTGTACATAAGTGGTCAGATTGCGATTTTTAATTAGCTTTTTATTATATTTTTTTCAATTTAAAATTATCCAGAATACTTAAATGAATATGGGTACTATTAATTATTTCGTGATGCCATAACGGCAAAGAAAGATACCCACGTGATAAGTTTTCCGTACAAATGTTCTGAGCGCGCGTCATTATCGCTTAGGTAGGTTATGATTCGATTCTATTTTTCAAATATTCGTTTTGTATTTTAACGTAACAAACACCTTACCTATAATAAATTACGGATGTAGTCAACATTCTTCGACAGTAACTTTCTTTATAATGTAATTTGAACATTTAAATAAGTGGATCCCAATTTAATATTCCATTTGCCTCAGGTAATTTTATGTGGCAAGTGTTCGGAACGATTCAACTAGGGCGCAGCTCTGTCGGAAGTTAGCAAATTATCACTCGCTCGTAAAATTAACGCTTCTTATCGACCTGCAGATGATTTCAGAATTGAACACCTCGTACGAAATTGTACAATTTCGTTTCAAGAACAAAGATCAAAGTCGGTCGGCGTCGTGCGGCCGACACGATGAAACTTATTTAAAAGGTAACAAAATGTTTTCAATTTTATTGCTGATTTTATGTTGAATTCTTTAAACATGTACGGTAGGGTGCGTATGTGCTCATACCCACATTGACTGCCGTAGTTTTGATCGCTGGAGAAACTTCCCTATCCTTTGCTTGTTACGGTTCAAAACGATTTTCCGTACTCAGAGAATCTGAAATTTGCCTGCTGGAAGTGGCAGTTCCAAGATAAGATCTCGCGATGCCGCAATAAAAAGCGCTCGTACCTCGTCCGTTGTGTAATGTGCATTCAAATTGCATTGTGCGAGAACTAATTCGCCTTAGGCCGATTCGCATGTTACGATAAACACATGTTCCGATTACGCTAATGTCGACCCCGTGCTGATTGCCCACGCTGCCATACCGTCATGCACAACAGCCTATTCTAAATGGCTTTGGCTATAATTTAACTACGAAATAGCTAAACTTAACGTTCTAATAGAGTTTATAGTTCGCTAATGAGGTAGATATTATACACGAAAGGCCATGATACTACAGTAATTGCCGTGTTTTACAAATCACTTAAGGTTTGGTTTATGTATTTAAGTTAATGAGCTATGTATAACTGTATATGAAATATCGAAGTAGTAAATAGTTATTATAAAAATAATTTTATTATTAAAAGTATATTAATTGAATTGAGTATTTTAACTATAGTACGCCCCAAGCTTCGCCTTTGTCGAGCAAAAATTCTCGTTCATTTTTGCGGGAATTTATAGGAAATCCTCTCTTAGTGCAACCCTGGATCAAATAACGAACCTAGATGCCATGATGCCCTAGATGACCAGGGGCTTGGGCTGTGCATTCGTAAAATACCGTAGTGTTAGAATACAAATTGATAGGTATAAATAAAAAAGCAAGGAAAAGCCTTGCGTAATAAAACCCACAATAAAGAAAAGGTAAAAGATATGTGTTAAAATAATAGTACTTAAGATAACCTATGCGAATGTTATTGTGGTTTAGAAGGCGCCCAGAGGGAGAAATACGTGGCGGACGAGATAAGAGTATGACAAAAGCTATTGTTCTGTAGACCAATTACTCGTGGCCCGCGAATTACCTAAGCCTCATATATAAATTAACTGGCGGCATACAGCGGAAAGATTTCTCTAGTTATACGCCAACACAACAATTATTCGTAAATCACTTTACTATATGTTGAAATTTACGAGAGTTCGTCGGCAGATGAGCTGAAGAAGACTCTAACGCTTCCGTACTTTCGTTTGAAATTTAACCGATCGACGCTGTATTAAGGTTTACTTTGTCATGAACTCTTAATGAATGGTACGGAACACGAAATTCCGTAGCAAACGCGAATATGCATGGCGATTTCGTGATGAATATTCATTTCCTACGGGGCATGAAATTTATTGTGTTTTACATTTATATTCAACTCAGCCGTCTTATGTAACGGTAGCGGCGCGGGATTAGCAAATTGTGAACGTTCACATTACAGTGTGTCGCACAGCGCACTCGCATCGCACGACTAGTGGTCGTGAGCGAGCAATTTTAACCATCCTTAATAAATTAATGAAAACTCCGCGTGACTTTCTAATGACGTGCGCATATCAGTTGCCGTTATTAAATGAGAGTAATGAAATTATTTGCTCGTGAATTCATTACAGTTTATGCGCTTCATAAATCACAGGCATAGAGCAATGACGCTACATTGTAGGCCGTAGGTGTGTAGGTAGGCTACGCGCGTAGCGTTATGATTTCGTCGCTAAGTTGTGTAACAATAGGCGCAGGGCGGGTGCCCGAATTATTTGACATTTGAAATAAAATTTGGGCCGGGCGTAGTTAGTCATCGGCAATCGAACTGTGCGATCGACACACTTGGCACCTGTCGAATATTTAGCGCAGAAATCCATAGCAACGGTTCGATCAAGCCGTCGGCTGATGGATTCTGCGCTATATTTAATCAACGCGGGCGACACGCCGCCGCATTGTTCTCCCGATTGGATTGCTGAAGCGTCTATCGAAACTTATTTTATGAGGCGTCGATGGAGATTCTATATTGAAAACACGAATAATTACGCAGGGAGTAACCGTCTACTGTTTGAAGTAATGTTACTTTGTTTGGGAGGCATAAGTCTAATGTCCATGCTGCATATTGTTGATGCTTTGCTTGTCTTAACTGGCTAGACATACGCTTCCTTATCGGAGTGAAACTGAGTGAATAGTTAGATTTTTGTCTTATTTGAAACTAGTTTGTTGCCGTACTTTTTGCCTAGTCAATCTGCTATACTCGTATTTAGGTAGTTAAAGTAACATCAATCAATCATAGTTTCTAGATTTATATTGGGGGTGATTTATCGCTTATACAATTTAGTCAACTAAGTTATTTAATTTTTTCACTCCATTCATCTTATAAAGCAGAGAGTCATATAATACCCTATCCCCTAGTCTACACAACTCGCATATTTGTAATATTTTTTTATATCACGCCTTTTTGATGAAGATTTGGCAGAAACTTCATCTTTCCACTTGCCACAATACCTTCTTTTCACTTCATCCACATTCATAACTTTCCTTATGTAAGGTCAGTTATGGGTATCTCGACGATCTTCGTTCGCCTAACTTCCCGTCCCTCCAACTTATATCATCAATATCCTCCTGGCATTTTAAAACTAGGTTCCGTCTACACCTCTCTGAAGAGGAGTTTGAGGTGCGCCCATTATCACGATCCTTGATTGGGAAAGATATTGGTTCCCATGCACATGTAATTTCCTAGTTTTGTTTTAATTTTTAATATCACCGTGAAATAATATTGATTGTGTCTCATTTAAATTGTATCACAAGTAACAAGTTTGCGCTGGGCGCTAGTGGCTCGGCTCGTGATTGCAGTGGCCGCGTCAAACAATTGATTAGTCGCATAAACTCGGTTTGGCGCGCGCTAACGATGCATCATCCAGGCTGATAATTAAATTGTAAATTAGCTAAGCCGATGCTAGCTCGCTGCCACCCGCTGCGGTGGCGACCACAGCGCCGCGCGGTTTGCTGTTTGTTATATACTTTACAATAAAATTAATTCCGTGTCAGGTGATCCCGATTTGCTAATAAGTTTTTAGTATTTAGGGTGGTCGGTAAATATGTCAGATGTCAAAATCTTTCTGGCGTCTCGTCTTGCTTGCCTCGTCGCCTCTCTGGAAAGGAGCCGAGGGTCGCATGTGACCGGGATCCTGGGTAGGGTAAATCATGTTGGAGTGGCATAGAGCGATCCCCCTTTGACCTGCGCAATCGCTGCAGGTAGACAAATTATAAGTATATTGGCTTATAGTTACATATTGAGTTTCCTGAGATCTATGAATCCATAAATATATCTATTAATTTTTGCATCTATGCGCTTAGATGATAGTAAAGTTTCTTATAGCTATCTTTTAGCTATTATACATATTCCATTAAGATTACGAGAACATAATATCATAATTCTAATAAGTATTGAAAATATTTTTTCTACCTAGAATAGCTCAAATAACAAGGCGAGTATACTAATCTAATTATTCAACCTGTACTAGTCTCTTCTGCGAATCATACAATTTTTCTACAAATGTCCACTAAATCTCAAAATAGAAAAAAACAGCGTACGCTCAACCATCCCATCGCGCATTGATTGCGAAAAATTCAATTTTGTTTCATTGAAATTTAATTTAACATACGAAATGAAAAGCCCTCGTTGGATATGAATCGACGTGACTGCTCGCTCGTGTTTGCGGACGCGATAGTGCTGTGTGTGCATATTGTAATCAATTGTCGAATTGCATCAATTTGAACTTGCAATTTGCAATTTTGATGCGAAAATTCATCAATACGTTAGTATTGGAACGCGTTGACAGTTTATTTTGCCTAACCAGTACAAAATATTTATGCAATAGACGTTTGCATCAATAAATTGATGTTGTGTTTTGTATTTATGTTATTCCAGTTGAATAAATTAAAGCCGTTTAAACGTAAATACATGGGGCATCTGTATTTACGTGACAAACCAAGCATGTACTTGAGGGTAATTCACATTAAAAAATATCGACTCTTCTCCACAATATAAAGTATATTAGACTTATTATTTCTTTGGCGTTTCTTTTTTCCACCTTACCTAACCTCAACAGTGAGGAATTCAAAATTAGAGATTCATAAACTGGAATTTTTCACTTTGTACTTATGTGTTCTAATTTAGTCGTATCGCAATCGCACGTTTGCCTGGTAGGACGGCGCGAGAGCATCGCACATGAAACATATTAATAGGAGTTCGTCGCACCGGCACCTATCGCGGGTAGAATTCGCGTGCCGATGCCTTGTCAATAATCGCTAATAGATATTTCAGAAGACAATGCAATCGGCTAAGTATAGCTTCGTGACTAACGTCCTGTCAAACGGGCGGTGCAGCTACACGCGTGCTTTACTCTGTTAATCTTATTATGGCGGGATAATTTATTTAAGATGGTACCTCTTTGACAGATTACGTTTGATTTCGCCGTCCACGACGTCTTTAGACGTCCAGTCTTTAACGAAGCTATAAATTTGATTAGTGAAGGCACCGCGTTTATTGAAACGATGTTGCAATTAAGATGGGGACTGCATTCTGATTTTAATTGTTTTATTTTTTGTAGTTTTAGTCATTCAAATGAAATGTGTCTGGATAAAACTGACTCGTATTAGTTTGTTTTGTTTTTCTTAGGACATTTATAAAGAATGACAAACGCGTTTGTCACAGTTATCTATTATTATCTAAACATAAGTTAATAAATAGTAAGAGATGGTCACAAAAATTCGGCATTGGGCCCATATGTCGGCAGGCGTCGGAAGTCGTAACTCACAGTTATGATGCGAACGACACCAGTTTCATAAACATTGTTTTTCTTCGTTTCGCCCCCAATATTTATATTTATCAATCCATCTACACATTTATTTATAGTCCAAAATAGCGAGCATCCGAGGGTGCCCAGGGGCGCACCGTCATTACGATTTATTGTTTTCTCTGGCCATACTTTTGAGCCCATTACAGTACGGGATTTTAAGATTATTTCTATACTAATATTGATTTTTATGCCCTTTATATTTTCCAAGTTATTAAACCTATTCATTGTAGGCAGGTAGGTAGTATTTCTTATAAAATATATCATTGTTAAGTAAGTCATTCATTACACAAGTCTCAAACCGCTAGCTTAATCAATTGTATTGTAATGTAATTTGCTAATTATAAATCTATTCATTATCGCGTATAGCAATCATGATCATCATAATATTTACTGCTTTGTTTCATCAGTGGTAAGAATTAAGAGCCCGCGGTCAAGTGACTTATTTTGGTGATTTGATGAGGTCACTGATTGACCTTTTTCTTTAGCATTAATAAAATAAATTTTTTACATTTCACATTTCGTGAAAATTAAACTTTTGAGGTATATTTTTAACCATCTATATGAAATACCGGACTGCACTTTCAACAGAGATACTATGCCAGTATGTTAATTGCCATCATAGCATACCAATTGTATTTTTGGATGGCGTCGTGGTCGCGTGGGAGTGTTACTAGGCAGACCATCATACCATCATAAAAACTTTTTATCCCACTGAGTAATAATAGACATTAAAATTCTCCAAAAGGTAACAAAAGTGTGGATTGAAAAAAGTCTGTTATAATAATAATATGTATTGTAAAATAATGACTAAATTCTTCGATTCATTTTTTAGATGCACGTGGTATACTAGATACATTATAATGAGAAGTGTGTTAACATTTTTCTGATATGATATCCGAAATCATACTAATAATAAAAGTTAATTATATTCATTAAGTTTGGCTTACATCGTAGACATAGCTGTCTGCTACACCACGTAGCTACTGTTAATATGTTCACATATCGTAGCAAGTTGCTACGACTACGGTAATTGCTACGTAATTTAGTCTTTGATTTGTGAAGATTAAGATTTATAGCTATATATTTTTCCGGTTTGGTCATTAATATCGGAGGAAGGGACCAAAGGACAAAAGAAGTGCGATAAATACTAAAATTGAAAACTCGAAATGGGATGCTTTGGGCGCTTTAAGGAATCCTGAGATTTTAAACTAACTGCTGTGTGTTATATTCAGTAACAAAAAGAAGTGGAAGAGGAAGCTACATCGAATCTATATCCTCCCATACGTAAAACTGCACCTAAACATTTATGTAAGCAAGGTTACGTGTATCTTCAATAATCTTTGAAAGACGGTCACAGGAGGACCCAGGGCTATTTACAAGAGAGGCAACTGAGAATAAATCCAAGAGTATGACTGTAACTAAATATATTACTTTTTAGTTTTTTACTATAGAACCTAAGCGGAATACAAACAATTCTATTTAAGGACATAGTAATATTTTTCATTATTACTTTTACTCATGCCCAAAAGTAGCTCTGCTAAGGGTGCAAATGGCTAATAATTCATGACTAAAATCCAAAATAAATCATTAAAGTTATAGGTGCCCTTCGCATCTGGTGCTGCGCGCGCGCCGATTCGTCGCACACGACCTCGGGTCGATGAACTTTAGATGCTAAAAGTTTGTGTTAGGTATGCAAATTAAGTTAAGTAAATAAATACCTTTACTTGGAATTTATCTTGGTTTAAGTAATTAACCACAAATCACTGTATAATTTTGTGTATTTTTGTATTTAAATATGACTGTTTTATTATGTGTATTGATAGTGTTTACTATTGTCGTAACTTAATATTGGATGAAAAAAATGTTGAATTGGTATAAGTGATTTGTTGGTAAATTTATTTGATATGGTATTTCCCCTATAATGTGAGTACTAGGTTAGAATTATGGGCAGGCAATACTTTTAATTATGTTCCCAATTATTTGTTTACGGTTCTCGGATAAGACGTCAATTAGACCTACGAAACAACGTAAGCTTATTATATTAAGTTGATTTTCGCTTATCTTTTAACAACCGTACAATGTTCTTCAATTTCGGTGTGTCCATCATGTTATCAAAGATTTGTTTTTAGGATAATCAAATTTAATGGAGTTACACACACAGATATTATCTGATATCGTTGTTTATGGAAAGCAAATTGTTTAAATGGATCTATTTTTGTAAAATATAAACAATTCTCCGGAAACGCAAATTCATAGGTGTCAAAAATCCTATTTGACTCGTGCTGCACCTCACTGCATAAGTAGCGAATACTACGATCACGATGTTATGGTACTTTACAAAAAATACGTAGGAACTTACAAAACTTGACTTTTATTCTCATTTTTTTTGAGTTCGTAATAAAGTCGATAATGAATTCAGTTAATAAAATATTTTCCATTAATTAAATTAAAAAAGTTTGTGTATAAATCAGGTATTCATGCTGTTTTTCCACCATCAACTCTCAAAAGCATTCATGTATTGCTGTCTCACTCAAGGCGTAATTAATTTACGAGGTGTTAATAAATGCGGTATTAATTTACCGAGTATCAAGATGCTCCGTCGGGAAAATAATACAGCAGCAGTCGTCTCAATACTTGACATATTTATGTACACAGTAGGTGCGTTGCACGGGGACATATGGCGCGGCAATTTATGATCCCGAGGGCCCATTACCATTTTAAATATTATTTTTAGGGAATTCCGTGTCAGATCTCACTCGTCGGCGGTATATTAAGAGATGTGATCCTCTGATTAAGTCTCTGATATTTGGGAAGTAAAGCGGACAAGATTTTCTGTTAATTAAGGAACATAATGTGGGGCAGGGCTCGTTAAGTTATACAATTCTCTATGATCATAACTTCTCAGAATAGATTAAGATCAGTTTGATGGTAAATTTTTTGTTTTTCTTGTTTCAGTAAGTAAGAGTTATACAACTGACCTAAAAGTTATGTAAATCAATTTCCTTTTCATTTCGTAGCACGAAGTATCTCACAAAAAGTATTCGAAAATAAATAAAACTCGACATGGTACCCGATTGCATGACTATTGAATTGAAATTCAGTTGGATTCGGAGTGGTCTTTGTTTCTTTTATTTTGTATTCTTCTATCCAAGTATAATTACTTAGGATATAAACATAATGCACATGACACGAAAAAATATTTTACTTTTACACTACTCAGGTAAGGTAAAACCTATAATATTTCTTTAATTGATAACTTAAACGTGCCATGTGGTTCCCGGCAGTGCCGTGTGGACCCCGTACCAATAGAAAAAAGAATAAGACCACCCCATCTCTTTTCCATGGATGTCTTAAAAGACGACAAACAGATAGGCTTATAAACTAGTGATTCATCTTTTAGGCGATGGGCTAGCATATCAATCTGTCACTATTTGAATCTCAATTCTATCATTAAGCCAAACAGCTGAACGTTGCCTATTGGTCTTTGCGATTGGCTTTGTCCACCTCGCAAGGGATGAAGACGTGATTATATGTATGTATGATAAGTTAAAATCAAAATATATTTTACCTTGATCAAAGAGTTGTAAGCGCAAGTATTTAGACATTTAGATTATTTAAACCTTATTTGGCTTTGACCATTATTCTTGGCTGAAATATCATACTCGTACCTACATATCAAAATAAAGTACGCCTGTACGTTTATTGTGCGTATATATTTCATCCATCTTTACAATACATAAATAAACCTACTATAATTTAATTTCTTAACATAAGGTAAATATCCAAACCAGTTTCATTATAAGTTCCAAGCATTAACAGCTTAGCAGAACTATGAATGGTTTAGTTGTAAAGTGTAACCTAAACAGAGTCGGGTCAACCACGTCATAAAAGTTTATGAAACGGAAGCCGTCAACTCTCCATGTGCCGCTCTTCGATCTGTCAGCATCAACATTGACGCGTGCGCAGACCTTATGGCTCCATTCACCCCTCAAACACAATTTCAACCTTAATTTTATCACCTTTAAGATGGATTTAAAATTTGAATGAAGTTTTAATGGTCGGAGGTTAAATATGAGGGGATTCGAAGCCAATTGCGATTGAAATTAAACAAGTATTTTGTTTAAAAGGTTGACGGTTCGTACTTTTTAATTAACATACATATATCTTAACATTAAAGGAAGAATTCTAAATTTCTGTAAAAGTGGAAATGGTATGTTATAAATAAGTTATTGTGGAAGTTGATCTTATGTACTGCGTGAAATTTCTTTAAATTTGTTGTTTTGAGAAAAGTACTTTTTTCATTTCGAAATTTCACTTAAAATTATTTCTTAACACCATAGCAAATTCGTGAAAACTCGTTTCCGCCAACTGTAAGTAAGCCCATGCTGTGATAAAAACAAAGGTCATTGATTTATAAGAAATCTCTTTTAAATAAGAAATTGGATAGCCTCGTTATTTCTTTATTGTCGATGGGTAAACGGTATTGTTTCGATCAGACGCCACCAGCCAGTGCGCGTGCGCAGTGAGACGTGACGCACTCTCCGGACACTGCGGTGGATGATGATACTTTACTCATCATAGTACACTCGCCAACTAAAATCTAAATACTATTAATTGCATAATACTTAACGAAGTTCCAGTGAAATAAGTACACATTATGGATTACAACATGTCCTAAATCTCAGACAGCGCAAGCATAATCTTACCTACCTAAGTCAAACGAAATTTCAGAAATATTTCCCAAATGGCTCTAGAAGACCACTTGTGTCTGAATTCATTGACAAAAAACAGATGGATCAATAAGATCAAAAGGTATTATTTCAAATACGTATTTATGTTGATGATATTGATGTTGATCTTCCATTTTAAGTTTTGACAAAATATATTGTCAGTGATTGTACCCAAGTACTGAACGAATAAATTTTGTTACAATATCAACGGAAATATCATGTTCGATGGCATTATATCCACACAAAGGTTAACCTCCATTCAACTATAATGTGAACGCTATGTCATTCACTCATATCGATTCATTTTGATTTTGTTTTGATATATTTAAGAGGTGACATAATTCGTATGTTCAAAGTATTTAAAGTGTATCATGCGTATAGTATCTAAGTTTTCTTTGATGCCGTCGGGTTCCCGGCACCAATAGGAAAGAATACCTCTCCATTTCTTTCACATGGATGTCGTAAAAGGCGACTAAGGGATAGGCTTAAAAATTTGGGATTCTTGTAGGCGTCAGGCTAGCAACCTGTCACTATTTGAATATCAGTCTTTTTAAGACTATTGACCCTGTCTACCCCGCAAGGGATATAAACGTGATTATAAGTATGTATGTATATATGTATGTTTTCTTTACAAAGTAAGTCACACGTTTGCAATTTCATTTCCTATAAGCTATTGATAGCAGTTGTGATAGAGCGCCGAGCATCACCCGATCCAAAGGAAATATAAATGCTGTCCAAAGGCGAATATGCGGCAATCCCTCACACAAGTGGGTAAGACGCCTTGAATTTTTAATGTTACACTCAGACCGCTGCAAACCGTAACAGTTTTCTTGTCATTGGTAGAGTGGAGATGTGAAATAAATTTTGCAGAGTGGCCCCATCTTTTCGTCTCACATTAATGTTTAATGTCACGGGGTACACTTCATACGTGGCGTGTCTAATGCAATTTGTGTACAAAGTATGACGCTTTTACTTTGAAGCCGGTCCGCTCATCTACAATTTAATAATAATGGCGGACCACTATGAACACAAACGTCCATAGAACTACCTACCTTGAATAATTTAAAATCAATAAAAACAACAGAAATTAACTTGTGTTCACCTTGAATCAAAGAATTAACTTCCTCGTAGCGGCCGATAATAATGACAAGACTAAAACAATAACGTTTGTATCAGTTTTTATTTTTCGCGTTAGTCGAAGGTCACTTCAACAATACGCAAAACAAAGTGTGATTCGGCGCGCCATATAATTTCAGTAATGCGCCCTACGTCACTGCGAGGCGCTCTACAATCAATTATAGCGTTAATTTCCGTTGTTTTTATGGGAATAATTATTGGAAAAATCAAATAGTCAAGGACTGGCCGCTTCCGCCAGCCGGGTAAGATTTTAATGAAAGAAATCAACTCATAGATAATCTGTAGACACAGTCAACTGTGACCGCTTCCTCGATAGATCTTTATTTCTTCGATAATTTGTTTTTACATTCGACGTGACGCGTTTTTTCCCGTCTCCGGTGACTTGTGGTCTTGTTGGCATAAATTAAAAACATTGACAGATGGAACAGCTTACCCACCATGAAAATATGATATACTTCGGTGATTATGAGTTTTCATCCTGAGAACTTTAGATAGATTTTCCGCTTTTCTTACTTAGAGTCGTATGGCTACAAAAGTATTTAACTACAGGGTGCGTTGTTTCATAAACAATAGGTACAACTGTTTGTGTTTCTCATCTTTCCATAGAATAGAAATTCAATGATTTTTTTGACATAGTAAAATAGTACTTTAGAAATGTAGCTTGACCATTTCTCATAGAAAGCGGACTACAGTAATCGAGGTATTTTTCTGTTTTTTCATTATTAGATGTGGTTGGGTAGCATGGTGGCTGATGCCGATGTCGCACCTGTCTGCTCCGATGAAAGCACCGGTGTTTTAATTATTAACGATCTGCTTTTTATACTATTTAATATTGCGACTTTGGGAAGTAGATCACCTCGTTGATTACGAGATTCTTTTTGTTATAGTTTTTAAACAATGATGCAGTGGAGCGTTAAGTTATCTTTTTCGAATCCGTTATTTCATTTTGACTATCTACATAAATTTTTAAGGATACAAATGGTAATCTTTATAATAAAAGCTCTTTTGAGGTTAGGTGCGAAATAAACTGTTAGGTCGGTGTGTACGCAGCTTAACATACATTTTCATATGACTTGCCATACTACCACTACTAAAATTATTTTAACTTCTAGGCAAGATAGGTAACTGTTAAATAAGGCAGGTTTTTGTAATTCATATAAAATAAAAATTAAAAAAAAGAATGCTTTCTTATTTATCGTCGCCCAGAAAATAGAATTATAAAAGGAATTAATGAGTTGAACTCAGTTTTAAAAAAGCAAATAAGTCGATATTAAATTTGTTTAAAAATTATGACGAGTGAGCAAGCATTAACGTGTCAACCGTCGGCCGGCATCCTGAATGTGGTGTAAGCGGACACGTTCCTAATGGACTGTTAACCTCCTGCTGCTAATTATTAATATTTTATTTTTATGACCCGCCGCTATCCAAATTTAACGACCACTTTCCGGCCCTCGTCTAATAGAGTTGATATTTTAAATGCTAATATTTGTTCAGCGTTGATTGAAAGGTCAACGGTTTTGTCAACGTGCATCCACGCGAGGTATAAAGTTACGAAATCGTCTCCGCTTTCGATTAAGATATGACTTCAATGTTAGCATAACAGAGCTTTATGTTATAAATATTAATATGTATGAACATTGTAAATAGATACTTTTAACACATTTAAAAATTTAATAGCGCTATTATAAAATTTAAAAATCTTGTGATAGTAGAATGCATTAAATTTGTCAGAATATGTTAATCTGGCTTGTCATGGTCTGACATCGTTTAGCACGTGCTCTAAATCATTTTCATGCATGATCCGTCAAACTTATCCCGCATGTCAAGGGTTGACGGCGGCTCGTGACATCCGCTTCAACCTCCGGATAAGCCATTAGGAGACACAATATCACCTAAAACGGGCTGAAATTCAATAGCAAAAGGTTCCTTTTGCGACTGATACGTTAGAAATATATTCCTTTCTTAAATTTCGAATCCATATAACCTTATTTTCGAAGAAGCATAAAAGATGAATAACTGCATTCCAAATTGAACTTTAGTTGGCGAACGTAAAAGCATTTTTAACATGAGCGTGGAATCATAACTTCAAAACGGAAGGACTAGCTCAGTGTGTGGCTGTACATTTGTGTTATTAAATGATTTATGGAAGAGGATTACGGTGAGAGGAGTGCGCTGTACAATTTTGGTAGTTATTTGTATTGTGCTTGGAGTTAATTCCCTTTGTGAGTGTTTGCCATTAATCATGCACGGTAGCCGTGTGTTGATCTCGATGTAATTGAGTTAACTGACGCACTGATGACTTATTTGACAGAGTGAGTCGTACATTTTACCGTTTGTGTATATTATAAACGTCTATGAAGGATTAGTTTAAATGCTTCGTATTTGTAAAGGATATGATTTTATTGAGCGTGTTAGCCACAGTATGGTGAAGGGCAATATGATGTTCATTATAAAATTAAAATCAATTTGATATCTCGGTTAGAAGTCAAATAACCTTATGGTAACAGTGATAATTGTAATTAATAGTAACCATTTGCTAAGATGCAATTGTTGATAGTTAAATATTTTTTTATGATTTGACCACTGTTAATCACAACCCCAAAAAAACCGAAGTTACCGTACAAAGGTTGTTCGTAATAATGTCAACCTAGATATAAATAAAACTAATAATGTTCATAACATAATCCGAATTCACAAATAATTTAAACATATTTGTATTCAATTTATTGAACGCTTCACAAGTTTGGCAAACCGCAAACAGTCCGCGCTCAGCGATTCATCGCCGCATTATTTTTCGTTCGAGATATCAAATTGATAAGTGTGGCCCATCCGCCGGCGGGCGAGGCATTATGAAATTGGCCGTACGTTAGACGCCATTACTTCTGATAAAATATCACCACCCACCCCGCTCATATCTGGCCGATCGACTTTCATACGAACCTCACGTCTTACACCCATCATTTCAACTATCAATTATTTATCAATAAATACCTGCAATCATTAATTTGGAATTGATTTAATGATATAACGCACTTCCTATGATATAGATCTGTGATGGATATTTATGCTAATTTCAATTTATAAATTCGAAAAACTATACATAATTATCACTTTGATGGGAAAATAATGATACGAGTTTATGGAAACGTACTAATCATCTTCAGTGAATTGAAAACGGGTTAGGTAGTTTGTCTTATAATATGTATATCTTCTTTATGAATAATTAATTTGTTTGTATATTTTTAAATTTTGTGTCTTTAAGCTTTTCTAACTGGCATTGCACTATTTGTTGTAATAACTTGATTCAATATGAAGTTATATAGATAATCTTGTACAATGTTTTAAGAAAAGGCACTGACATAATTTTTCAGCGAACATATGAAGCCGCTGAACGCATTACCTTTACAACTTTGAGATTGCTGCCGCGAATAAAGAGTTTTGGGAATAATTTTGGAAATTCCTCAAGAATTCTCTTAAAATTTCAATATATATTTACAGAATGATCGTACATTACATTAATAGATTTTTCAAAAATCAGCTTCTCGAGAGTCTTTCCAATCTTTTGGAAATGATATTGAGAAGTAAAACCGTAAAACACACTGTATACAGCGTAATGAATAAACCTGAATCAGTAGCTCACGTCAGATGTTGCCAGTGTTGCCAACTCTAGTGTTGAGTAAAACTCTAGATTTTAAAAGCTAAAAAAAAAATTGAAGGAAATGTCTCCTTTAAAAAAATACCGACGTTTTTCAGTTCGAGACGTTGACCATTTTTAGTAACTTTTCATATATGGAATGAGTTTTTTAGGAATATAGTAAAATTTTGGAATTTTTAAAAACGAAACTGGAGAAATTGAAAAAAGTAGAGATCTACCTATAGCAAAGATATAACGGGGTTGGCTATACTGGATGTTGCACTGCGGAGGAGGGTGTCGGCCAGTAAGGTCAGAGATTTATGGTCTCATAACTTGCACTTCCTCGCCAAATACTCAATCGTGCTTATTGATTTTCCAGCACTCATTTGTAAATATTTAAGGGTAAGTTTAATTTTTCAGTTAGCGGTTTGTAGAATGGTAAGATCCGGAAAATGTATGCTTTCATTTAATAATTATCACTCTTTTTATTTGTGTAATATTGTTATATTAGATTGGTTCGTGTCCAAGTCTATGATCGTCATCGGTCTAAGTTTATAAGAGGTCAAGAACCAAATTATCATTAATATTAAACCAATTAGCGACCTCATAAATTGAATTTATTACATATTTAAAACGTCATAAAACTATCTACTTACAAAATGTTTTATTTATCGCGGCTAGGGCGAGAGATAAAATCGAGAGAGGCGAGAGATAATATGAATTTATTTAAACTTTTTAATATTTATAACATCATAACGCTCCTAGCTTTCTTATCAGTGGATATAACCTGGATAAAAACGAAACTTCCTGGAATCGTAGTTTCCATGCTGGTTTAGTAGCGAAGAAAAAATAAAGTTCGTTCCATTTGCTTCTCTTCCCAGATCTCTTCGCAGATTGTAAAAGTCAGTTAAAGGATAGGTTTTGAAACTTAAGATTCTTTTTGATGATGGGCTAGCAACTTATTACTATCTGGATCTCAATTCCATCATTATTAAGTCATCTAATTGAACGTGGCCTTTGTGTTATGGGAGGAGAGTGTTATATGTTCATAATTGTTAACCCCATATTAACAATTATGCCAAAGTAAGATCAAACAATTAATTAAACTAACCACAAACCTGAGGACGTCTTTAAAAATTAAGTCCTACATAAATTTACATGCTTACTTTCCTACCTCCATTATCAATTACACCGATACTGGGACTCGTAAAGATAGATAACCAATACATGTCTTGTACTTGCCTGCTTAAAACAATACAGCAGGTGCCATTGACACCGATCGTTTTGTCGAACCCTGGTGGGTCCCTATCGCGAGTAACTAAAAAGGTGTCGTTACTAATGCGTTCTGAAACATCATAAAGATGTCACCGAGGCTGTTCACCAGATTGCGGCTATCGCAGGCGTAATAAGGCGCACGTACCGCCAGATACCACCGACGTATTATATGTCTGTAATGTGAAAGGGTACAGAATAGTCCTAAATAGTACACCTTTCACACTGCTAGATTGTGTTAACGTATCGTCGCGATTGTTTGGTTGAATATATGCTAAACAGTGTACTGCGTTTTTATTTACTCCAATAATTACATTAAACAGCTGAACTAACATATAGTCACAATACTTTTACACGATTGACTACGCACCATTCGATATTATAATGCTTAAATTAGTAATTCTTTATTTTAATAATCATTTTATGAACTTATTTTTCTGTCCGTACCATGGCTTTTTTTAATCACTTCATAAGTCACAGGCAAGCATTGTCGCCCTTATCTTGTAATTTTTGATAGTCAGTCAGTCACTTAACACTTCAAATTGTTTGGTTCCCTTCCTTATTTATTCTAATGGTCTGTTGGGCTTAAAGAGCATTCCACTAATCAAGGTGAGAGCACTTTCAAATGAATATGACGTGTACTAAAGTAATTGATGGCTGCTTTGGGTTATATTCAACGGCTTATCTATATTTTATTGCTTATTTATTTATTAGTCATGTAGTTATAAATTTGGTGTTCGTTAGTGACTTATTGGTATTAATTATTTTACAAATAAATTATGGAAAAATATTTAAATTAATTTAAAAGTGAAAAATGTAAGCGAAAGAAGCTTTTAGTTTTCGTTGGAATGAAGAGATAAAGAGCAAGATTATGCATAAAAGAAACAATGTCTTCATGAGATGTCAAAATATGCAATATAAGGTCATAAAGAATATTAATTCAATCGGTTACCCCGCTCGCAGCAGCTAATATTTTTTTATTGATCGTGCATTTCTATCAATTCAGTCCCCCATTTCTGCTTGATTTGTCACTATCAGCAAGCGGAAATTTTAATTTATGCGCTTAGATTGTTTGTTTTTATTTCACTAGTTTTTGTCGCCCAAAAAACATCAATTGTACCGATCGCGGAAGTTACAAAAATGTTTTGCTCAAAATGATAGTCGGGTGACGGATGAGCGCGGCTCCATCATTTGGGCCATTGTTTCGCGAGTTTCGTCGTGTTCCACGCAAAAAATGTAACAGTACGGTTTAGACAGTGTTTGACATATTTCTAAGCCCTAGTGTTGCCGGTCTACAAGTCCACTATCGATAGTTGAGTAAAAGCATAGGATAGATAGGACTATTGATAGTATCGATAGGTACTATCGATGGCTCGGTTACCATCAATACTATTGACACCCAACAATACTATTGATATTATTGAAGCTCAATACCGAAAGGTCCCTTAGTCGCCTTTTGAACAAGATGGAGTGGTCCTTTTCTTTTTGGTACCGTATGGTTCCCGGCACCAATAAAAATAAATAAATTGTAAAAATAAAATAAGTTTATTATGACCATGATTTGTCAAGTTAATGGTAATATTTGACTTTGAGGAAGTCAAAAGAACAGAGCATTATCAATATTGCAATTAAATTAGATATCACACCGAAAGTATAAACTGACAAATTATTTTATAACATTATTCATAATTTATTTAGCTGGCCTCGGGTTCTGTTGTTTTTAAAGATAGTACGAATCAAATGAAATACTTATCGGCATACCCCAGTTAGAATAACTTAATTATTAATTACTTGAATTTGTCATTCATAAAAAAGTCCATCACTTGAATGTCTACTTGTATCAAAAATAAAATATTTTAAACTGCCACTTGTTACGCTTGAAATCCTTATTTACTTAGAGTGACTAAGCTAACTCGAAGGAACAATTTCATAGCTAATTTTTTAACTAATTAAAACTTATTTTCGAGATGATTGCCAAGTTCTTCAGTAAATATATTATGATGCGTCGGTTCATTGACAATGTGATCAGTCTCATTATAAAATCGTGAATAGACTTTACCTGGTTTATTTTTTTACAAGCGTTTCATTCTTAATTTGTTTTTGTTTGCTTTATAATGAAGAGTCAGCGATAACAATATCGATTGTTCGTGGTTCGGCGGAAGTGGAAATTTGAACCCTGGCATGGCGAGCGACCGTGACTGAACCCACAAATGTTTCATAGACAACACCTCACGTTTGCTTTTTACATTGTTCTCACTATTTCAATAGTTTGAGTGGAAATGATACTTGACCTTTCATAGTTAACTTAAGTTGCTGGCATTTATTTTATACCTTTATAATTACAAAAGGCTAAATGTAAAACAACGTTTACTTTTTCACAGCGAATTTCCAATTTAAATCTCGGCCTTTGGTGGCCAAGAAATCTATGGGTTATTTGTATATATGCAGATATCGAAAATATTATTAGGATAATTAAATCAAATAATTACGTTCAACAACAACTAAACTATGCTGTTATCTGTTGATGATAATACTTATTACTCGCGTTTAGTAAATTAAGAAGAGTCAGGCGTGTCGTACAAGTACTTATCTAGATTTGAGAATTCCAAGAAAAGAGGGCCTGCCTCCAAATATCACGGCTGTCTCCTTACAAATGAGAAAATTTCGCTCTAATTATTTATGAATGTGTTATCATCATATCTCCGGAGCTCACGATCCAGCCTGAGAGCGCACGACACGAGCAAAATCGCAATTAGTAAATGTGGCTTTCTTTGTTCTCTCTCGCACGTTGTGTTGGTCGCGGTGCACATCTATTAAATACCTGCATTTATAAGCGAGAAGAGCTGTCGATATATCCTTAATAAACCTCCATTACTTTCATTAAGCGCTATCTGCGAACAGTGGTATCGAGACGTCGGCCGTCATGCCACCGACACATAACAAAATTAAACGCGATGACGCTATCGAAGTGCGCGCATCGCCGGCGAGCCGCTCCGCTCGTCACTAGCCGCTCGCTCGCTAATTGCTAAACGTAAATCAATGTCGATTATTATGCTCTTTACATGCCGAAACCACCACGAAATCATCACATGTATTCTAAATCTTCTTATGGAAACGGCTCGAATACCTTCCTAGGTATCTTTAATAAATTATGTTACCGATTATCGTATGATCCAATCGTAAATTAAGACAAGATACATAATTAAGGCGAATAAATAAAATGGTTGGCATTTCGACGGGAGCACGTTCAATTCTGCATGCGGATCTTGTGTATTTTGAACTATCAGTCCTTTCAATAAAGTGTAGTTTGTTTCGTTAGTTTTAATTGCGATTCAATCGCCAATAATATAGTAGGAGCTGGTGGTGTGCGGAGGCAGGACGGGGCTCTGAATGTCACGACAAGATTTTTAATTACGTCCAAGATATCATCTAAGAACGCGCTGCATACTGTCTTCGACACATCGTGAAATTACAATTCAATAATTATTTCTTCGGTCGGCCATTATCATAATATTCTTAATTAATGACGGCTTTATTATATGTTAACATGAAAACGGTTGCTAAAATAAATTACATGTGAAGTGATGGTATGTATGTGTGACTTCAGGCGACGAGTATCAACAAATTTGGAGGACGAGCTTGATGCAAATGGGATTATCAAATTTTACCACGTCGGTTTTGTAACTGACCTATAACGCTTATTTTTTAAGGAATAAAAGTATTCAGCCTCGGGATTAACTCTTACGTAAGCAGAAAAGTCATTTTGAAATTAAAAGTGGCAACACTGAAACGTGTCGAATATGATCCGGCGTTTATTTTCGTTCGTCTAATGTGCGTTCTCTGTCGACCGGAGGACAATTAAAAATACAAAAAGTGAAGCATTTGTTTCAGACGTTCATTGTCTCCGTTATTAATAAATTCATTTTACAGAGTTGAAGTCGACGTGTATTTTATTCGCTTTAAGTGGTTTCACATTGTTTTGTATTTATGTGCGGTTATTTTGGGCGAGACATTATAATGCAGTTTGTGGGGGAAGATGTAAAACGGCTCACTCTTGCTCCATTAAGGATATTTGAAACTTTGTGAGTGCACTCATAAATTGACTTTGTTGGTAATAACTGCTGAGAATAGTTTTCTATTGTTGATGTTTAAGGAAATTTTCCCAATTTTACGAAAAATCTTCTTTTTAACAGCATTGAAATTTACTCACATTTCTTTGATTGTATTGAATTAATTACCTATGTCTTTTCAGAAAATTCTATGAAAATGTGGTTTAGTCTTCGGGAGAACGTTACATAATTTCGATTGGACCAAATCCGTTACCTGACTTCACATTAGTCTTAAAGACTGTAGTAGAACCTTAAGACTTTGCCATAACATTAAGATTTTCGTTAAGAGCTCTACCCGCAGTAACACCAGAGGGCACGTCTTCGCGGCCCGCTGCTGCATTTACTTTATTACTCTGATATTTTAGTGGTAGTGCTCTTAACTTCCATATGTCCCGCTTTTATAGTCCGCTCTACGCGTTATGGGCTAATGTCACGTGATGTCTGATTTTCAACGTAGAATGGCTTTGCGACTAGCAACTACAGTACTGATGATTATATTTAAAAAGATGATCATACCTTCTTCATCTACCTAGTCTTACTGCTCATTAAAAAGTTGTAGGTGTACGTTTGTTTTTTTAAAGGACTATATCAGTTTCCTCATCAGAAATATTCAAAGAACCAAGAGTATCTAACTCAAGAAATTCCTCTAGAGAGCATATCGCTCATGAATTTCCTGTCTACAAAAAGATAGAGGCTACGAAACAAAGTGAAACAAGATCCACTCTACTAATCCGACAAAAGCGAGCCTTGTTACCCTTCAAATTTATTTATAAGAAAACTCTCGGACAAGTCGTTAATACCTATAAAGTAGGGGCGAGAGAGGCGCGAGCGAGTTTATAACTCACGTACCGAACTTTACTCGCCGACACATAAAATAATAGGTGTAAAAACTTACACGAGAATGTACTCAGTGAGCGAGCGAGCCGCGAGATGGACGATGGCGGCCAAGCGGCCGGTCCGCGGACGCTAGCTACACATTGATGTACTGTCAATGCCGAACCCGCGAATTATCAACTGCGCGATTTTACGCGGCCTTTACACTGCCCGCTTATTGTCTTGGTCCCCTTAATTCAAAGCGTTAATCAGTAGGTACAATAGGGTCGGCATAAGAAATATATATCTTGAATAAATCATGGTAATGAGCACCTTTCGAGCATTTCGTATCGCCATTAATTCAGATATCACTGCGGAAACAAACGTCGGTTTATCCTGCCATCTGTGGCGCATGCGCGCACCGGTAATCGTTAACCCCGAGGTGATATTATTTTAAATATCCATTTCGTTTATACAAATCATCCTTAACGGGGGGTTGTAGGGTTCAGTTTTAATATTTTTCTTGTAACCTAAGCAAAGCGTAAAGATGTATGACACGAATTTGAATTGGGAACAGATATTGTAGCGTCGCCGCGGGCCGGGCACGTGCGCTCGCGCACCTTGCGCTGCACTGCTCGAAATGTTCGAGTAAAATGAAATAGTGGGTGCTTTATTTACGTCGAATATGAGAGAATTATTTTGCTTCGCTATTGAACGATTTTCTCTACTCGATAAGCCAGTGCTTGTCGTCATTATTAATTTACCAATAGGTACCTTAAAGGCATGGGACGTCTATAAGAACAGTTCAAATGGCTTATTATTATTTATGTGTCAATTTTTCTCGTACTTTGTTGTTATTTCTATATATGAAACAGTTGTACGTAACATTTTTGGGGTGAGCCAACATTTTAAAATATGTAGTGAGAGAACATTGATAATCGTACCCATAGGCAAAAATATATATATTTATTCTCCTAATCTTATGTGAACTTCCAGAAAACCAGGAATTGTAATAAACATGAATTTTGAAGATGCATGTTAGTGATATAGAAGTAAAAGTCACTTCTGCTGAACATAAAGAGTAAGAATATTTTTTTACAATATTAGGACGTTAAATGTAAATTGAGAGCAATGTATCGGTCTGAAACAATAACAGGACTCATTTTTGCATAAAAACCTTATTCCTGTGACCGAGGTCAATCAAGAACTATATTCGAACTATAAATTTCTTTTAATAAGACACAAATGCGGTGTCGTGGTTGTTTTTGAGTCGCCAGCCAAAGAAATTTAAATAAAACACTTTTATCAGATTCGACAGGTGGAGGGTCGGACTGTTCGTTTTAGCTCCGCTGTAGGTTAGCGATTAGTTGGTAACTAATCGATTTCCGATACAGGAAATAAAGTTTTGTATTCATTTTGTAGCCTTTACGTTTTCTAATAAATGTTCATAAAATCAAATTATTGAACATTATTCAAACAACTTACATAAAAAGTGAATGAATTTATCACATTTTGTGGTCGAAGCCATCGAAATCTCTGCTCATTAAAAATCTAGTTTTTGTTCTGTCGAAAAATCAGTTCATGAGTTGACTCTAAACCGACGAGCTTGCATGAAAAGTTGTATGAAAGTAGATGTAGCAAGAAATGTATGTAAAGATCATGGCAAGTGGTAAGATGTTATTTCTACCTACTCCTCCGTCAAAGAAAATATAATCTGCAAACAATTCACAGCGCAAATAATACAAACAAATGAATTAATCACGTATAATATCATTACCGCTAGAGTCCGTGGACTCGGTGTTAATATTCATCAAGTCTTAATCAGGTCCTGGCAGCCCACCCACGTGTGTGACGATGCAAATACCAGCATTTTACCCACCATCAGTGTAGCCATCGTCATACTAATTTAGTTCGACTCCGGCTATGCGCAATAAATATTTAAGATTAATCTGATTGGGCCCTGCGCTCGTTAGAATGCTAACGATTGGTAAGAACGTTACTGTTCTGTTGTAAAACAGTGGACAGTCAGTGAAATTCTAGGTTTATCTGGCTGTTGTAATTGTTTGTTGTTAAATATAATTGAATGGCTGTGAGCTTGGTCATGGTACCGCTAGCATTAAAAGTGGTTAAATTTGACTAACCAAATTTATTAAAGTCGTGTACGAGTATGTAAGTACCTAATATTAAAGCAAATTATGACATCATTCAGTATTATACTACTCAAAGAAAGTATACAAATGCAACAAATAGGTTTAACTGTATTTGTCAATGTTTCGATATTAAAACTGAATCTTTTGATCAACCCTTTTAATGTAAAGCAAATATTCAATATTCAGACAGAGAATCTTCTAAAATAGGTATCAGAAAGTGATTCGTTAGGCTGAGCCGCCTATCGAGTTACAAATTGTAGGTATATCTAAGATCGATCCCGGGTAATGAAGAGGGCTTACCATTTAAATACATTTGCATATTAGAATGCGCTCACTCCATCGCCCGATGCTACTGCTGGTCTATCCAAGTGTAAATCTTGAAGATAGATTCAATAATTAGTAAAGGGTAGTAGTAGTACCTATCTTTTAATTAATTTAATTAATTATTTTTCATCTTGCTTTGTTTTTGACATGGTTATTAAACAACACAATCAAATTTTCTCCAATTCATTCATAATATAAAATATGTTAGACTTAGAAATATTAATATGCTATACTAGAAGTTCAAAAGTGTAGTAAAATAATCTTTTATTTTCTTTGATAATGTTAGTACGAAAAGGTCTGAGTAAAATAATGCAAATTTAACAAGTGAGGAATCCACTCTAAATATTGTCGAGTGAAACAAAGTAAAATAACGACATTGCACGATATGCAAAGATTAGGTATAATGTGGCTCTTGCTCTACTTGATGTCAGTAGATTCCTTGTTTGGCGTTTGATGTGATGTGAGCATACAATTATACAAAACTGTCAATATGTGATCTATATTTATGTCGTGACGTTTCCATAATATATAAGTTGCACAATGGTATAGACGACTCAAGACATGTCTGTAAAATATGGAAAGTATTAAAGTAAAGAATCTAGATATTGGTGAGTGTTAGTTATATGTGAAAAAAATTTTTTTTAACATCTAAAAGCTTGTACTTTTTTTGAAAACAGCATTCATTTGTTGGATGAATTTCAAACTTTGCAGATTAGTTCATAATAGGTTTTAAGAAATGAAACCACACGCAAAGACCCACAAAGCAAAGTAAACTTCAAGTTATAATATAGAGATAGTGGAAAGTGTTAACGTGCACTTAATAGCAAATTATCAAGTTTCTGAAATTCTCTCCTTCATTTAGTGTAGCAGAAGTAATCTATGGTCAAGTCCAGACAATCATCAAAGTACCTACAGTCTCTTTACGTTACAGCTAGGTCGCAACCGATGCGCGCTCGATAGCGGCACCAATTAATATGCAATGTCGAAGCACTCGTAAACTAGTCACGAACACATGCCGATATGTTGGTTCAGTTAGCCAAACGCCATTTGTATAATTCGGATAAATTACCCTTTGGAAAGCTACGCCATCTTGTTTCTCTGTGTCGGTGAGATTTTCAGTTGCAGTCGTTTTTATTGGGCATTAAATTCAATTTGAGATTAATTGAATATGACGGATTTATTAAAGAATATAGATTATAAAAAAACAATATGTAAGATAAGTATCTACGTATTGATATAACTTAATTATTGAAGAGTTTCTGCTCCATTGTTTTATATACCATTCAAGAAGGCATTGTTTACAACTGTAGATAATATAATAATATTTTCTATAAGATACATCTTAACTACTATCATGACTTCCTATTTTAAAGTGAATACTGTGCAAACGTAATTTCAATTAAAGTTTCAACAATTGATTCAAATGACATCAATTTTAAATTCATACGTAACCGTATTTTTAATCGTTTAATGAGTCACGATTAAACACGAGTGTTTTCAATCGAACAGCCAATGAAACATGCATGGATGCCTGCATTACAGTATCTGATTCATTACCGTTTGTGGTAAGGAACCCTAATAATTACATTAGTAGTGTTGGTCACAGATAGCCGCGGTGTGCGCTATATGGTAATGCTGACAGGGTTGACCTCTAAGGTAATTTGCGATAAGATGATGCGACGTTTACATGATTTTAGTCTTGGTCGAAAAAATTTAAAATAAAACTGCAAAATTTTACCAGGGTATAATAAATTAAAAATATTGGACACGCAATGGACGAATAAAGTCAAATCTGAAGACCGAAACACACAACGAATTAGAACTACTTATTTATAATTCCTTGCAATGCCCGACCCAGATTCTGTACAACTAAACAGAGCATTTCTCTCTCTACTCTCTTTTTCATCACTGGGAATAGTGATGACTGGAACTCACTTAGCGCATAATGTTTTTCTATCTTGTTGGAAGTAGCCTTTATTACGTCTTGGATGGAAATTTAACCCTTTATTACTTGGTCAGACTAACGTGTTGGTTGGCCTCTTGATCTTTTTTCTTTGGTAGTGCCAAAAATGACCAGTTTATATACAAAATAGTGCTAAAGAGAACAATAAGCGGCTAAACGTTTAACAATAGAATGTTGTAGATGACAACCCTGAATATCAAGCATCGCCACGTCGCCGCCGGCGCCCTCTATCGGCATCATCGCGATGGCGCCGCGGCGAAGAATATCCATACGGTGCCATGCGTCCAGTCTTAATGTTATGCTACAGCTATGAGCTTGAACCAATCAGATCTTGTAGTATGAAGTTGCAACAATGTTATTTCATTGTAACTTGGAGTGCTTCGGTTTTGCCTTCTTTGGATGTATATATGTGCAAGGCGTGGGTATTGATTATTATTTCCAATTACAAGTTCATTGCACAATCTGACGAAAAGTATCTGTTGGTGAAAAATGAATACGTAAAATCGGATCAATATAGTTTCTGATGACTTAATGCTGGGCGATTTCATTCGGTGAGCAGGAGTTGGATCATTTTCAGTAGAGGGCTTCTTTAAACTTATAATTACGTCTATATTACTTGCGGGGTAGACAGAGCCAACATGCATCAAAAGACGAAATTGAAAACACTGATAGTTCTTAACATTTTGAATGTTCCCATTATTATAACAACTTACCCCAAACATGTTGATGATACTATTATGCGGAACATAAAGGTAGCACAATCAATCAAGATAATTCCGTTTAGATAGATGACCTGCTACAAAGTCAGACAGTTTGAGCAGGTAGGCTGACGTTAAAGCTCGTAGACGCACAGCATAATAATTAGTCATTAGAAAGTAGGCAACGAGGTGGGAGGGAGCTGGTGGGGGCGGGGCCCGTCTGTTTCAGCTTATCTGAAATTACATCTTTTATGGGCATCCGCGATTATTCCGCGCTGCAGCGACTTGTGGCGCGTTAGTGCCGCCTGGAAAACAACTCCACATTACCATTGGTGTTCTACATAATCCCTACTATTGCTTTTTATGAGATTGCTTCTACTTTCGCTCCTCACATGTCTCTTCGCCCGCCTATTAACCCTAACATTTGAATGATAAGGATACGACCCGTACTAACTTCTTCATACCATCACTTTTTATTTGCAAATTTAACGATTATTCCAACAAAACTTATTTATTCTATTACGATGTAACGGAAGTTCTTATATCCTTGTTTGTAACAAAGCGCTGCTCACAACAACAGACAAACATTTCAGTGGAACTAACTTGAATTCATAATCAAGTAATTTATGTGCACGGCGAATAAATTAGGCGCTCCAGCCCGCGCGCCGCCCATAACTTACCCCAATAAATTGCCCAAAGCGGGCCAACTTCATTTTATCTCTAAATACTAATAAGTACTTGTACTACCTACGTGCACATCGACAGGATTTTTATTTCGTTTTTGTTTGCGTCCACTTTTCAAATTGATTTGGCGATATATGGATTTTTTGACGGCGTTATGGATTATTGCGTAATAAGTACTGAGAGGCCTAGAACTGCCGCCCTAATGTTACATGACAAAAATAACTTAGTTGTCAATGTTACTTTACATACTTTTGCTATAACGACTCTATAGGCATTGGCATCAGTTTACACCTTGTGCGCTGCGTCTTAAAACACACGTTAGGTTATATTTCCGTGATACTATCCTCGGCTTTACTACATGGTGCTGTGTAGGTAGCCTCACGTATCAGGTAGCACCTGCTTTGCATAAGGCGTCATGTTGAGAACCCCACATTTAAAGTGTAAATTTTGCGATTAAAGCACAAAATTGTGCATAAATACTGGAAAAAAACGCGTTTTGATAAGAATAATAAGTGTATGCTACATAATTCTTGTCATTTGTAAGGTCGATTCAAGGTGTCCTTATTTTAAAATGACATTAGATTTTGTAACTTCGTTTACACGAGGCGTCGCCGAGATACCGGGCACAACCAGCTGTCTACATAAATAATGCAAGTACGTTTTCAGAACGGAACTGAACTTTGAGTGAACTTTGCACAGATTCTGTTTGTGTAATTTGAGAATTCAAAACTTATTCTTTAGTTCTATTTGAAAATACAAGGTCTTCTTTATTCTTCCAACTTCTATCTTTGTCTATTAAAGCTATAAATGGTGTATTCTAGTTTAAGGCTTCCTCTGTAGCCTGCAATTAATAGGATCGTGATCGCAGTGGTAGGATGATCATCATGTATTCATATTTTCATTTAATTGTTTAAGAGACCTATCAATCTGTTATTTATTTCTTTTTATGAAAATAAGAGTACTCTTCAACGACTATTTCGTAACATATTTTAAGATCCACAAAATCTATTCAATTATAAATTCAGAACGGAGTAAAAGACCTGTAAACCATTTTTTTTTATTTCGAACAATTTAAACGTACCTACCTTATAAAAAATAGTGATTTAAACATTTATAAGTAAAGCAAAGTCAACCCCCTCAAAGTTGTAGCGGCGGCCAAATCGTCCCATAGCGGCGACAATAAAATTAACATACGCCATATCGAGGTGTCACGAGGCAGGAAGTACACAGTAATTTGTAAGCTTTGTGATTAATAAAGTGTACTAAGTGTGGCCAGAATAGGACAGATTAGCGAGCACTTTATCACTTCTATTCCAAGTTAACGTCGCGTGACGGATCTCGTTTGAAACTCATAAAGAGTCCAAAGCAAAATATACTCGTAGATAAACCTTACTTTACGTCTCGGGCCCTTTTCCACTTGCCAAGTTTTGGAGGGTCCCGACAAGTTTATTTAAGTTAAGTATTATTTTATAATTAAATTTCCACTTTATAATCGGGTTTAGTCAACTTTAGGCGTTTGTTGAAATAATTACATCACTATGTTTATTATTTAGGGTAAAATATTTTTTTTGCTGACAAACAAATAATTTAACTACTTCTACATTTAAATATTCTGCAGATGCGCTCCGTTGACTGTGAACAATGAACTTTTCATCGATTCCAAGTAAGATAAAAAAAATTCAACCAAATTTCGTGAGTTTTAGTTCAGTAGTTATGACCAATAGAATAAACGAATATTTTGGGAAAGTACATAATGAAATTGGAAAGTAGAAAGTTATATTTATCGAATCGTAGCACAATGGAAACAGGGTCTGCGTAGCTCACATTCGGACAGATTGATGGAATTGGCTGGTCGTATACGTAGAACAAATGCTTATAAAATACTCTTTATCAGATAGAACTGTGACCTTTTCTACTTTATTAATGAAAATAAATATAAGTTAGTATATATATTCTGTGTTCTCGTTTTCTTATAAAAAATATATTACAATTATAATTCTTCTAAATTAAGAAGATCGAATATGAGTCAGTTCCCATGCAAAGGTTGCGGAGGTCAATTTTGAGTCGCTTTTGGTGACCTGACTGACTTAAACCCTAATCCAATATCATGATCGAAAGGGTACCCCGGGTAAAGGTAAGGATGTAACCCAACCTTTAGATAGAAACCCGGGATAAACGCCAAGAGGAAGAAGAATTAACCAGATCGTCTTCGTCGGATAAGAGCTCGATATGTTCGAACGGTTAAGAGGAACCTGAATATAGACATTAAATTTGTGATATTTTCTATCGATTAAGAGGAAGTAGGCCAATCTCTGAAATGGGTAACAAGGTAAAGTATAAATGCATAGTCCAAATCATTAAATAGAGTAGATGAAAATAAAGTTCTGCCGTGTGCTTACACGGTGGCTATGGATAGTTTGTACAAAATGTATTTTTACATACTACTAAAACTTTGTTATTAATACATACAAAAAATCAAATCGGTTCTACAGTTTATAGTCGGGGCACGTTCTTATTTCATTTTCCTCAAAACGGTTGAGCGTTTTGCCGTCTCATTTTCCCCAGTTTTTGTGTCATATCTTTAGTTTAAAAATAATAATAAAAGATATATATTTGACAGTATGTTTAAGCTTTAAGAATATTACAATGGAACAAAGACAGATTTTCATTACTATAAATGACGTTATGTTACAAATGTTTACTGTGTAAAATAGACTGCAAATAGGGTTTTATTAAGTTCTTCTTCGAGAAAATACCTACCCTTCCTTAATTAGAAAAAGGGACAAAATGAGCAAGTATATTGCTTAACCACTCTTTAAATCACAACACTAACAATCAAATGTATATTCTTCATTCAGTTTGCTTTTCTTTTGAAATTCTCTTTAGAAGCTCAGACAAAATAATTAGATACTTACGTTATTTTGCATGGCAAAAGTGAATAGTTTATGAATAATCAAAATAGATTTATCTATATATATCTAATCGCTATAGGAATATGGATTTTATGATAGTTAGAGGTTAACATTTGGCGCCAATGCATTATTTTATTATCATAAAAACGTAATTTGTTACTTAGACAAAGGAATTTTCTTATCTGCGAGAATAACTCACGATCCCACCATTATCCTCACAGGTTCGCATTATAAAGGTGTTTGTTGGTATTATAGCGGGTTCGAATTTACATAACATTTTCTGTCATTTGCTTATCGCTCACATGACAAGTCTTGCGCATTATAGTTGAATACATTTGACAAATTTTCGTAGAAATGGCGGTGCGAAGTATCGGTGAAGCCGAGGCGGAGTATAGCAGTATAAATAATGTTGTAACAGAATTAGCACTTTGTAAAACTGAGATGGTCTAAAGTCACCATGTACCTAATTATTTAGACATCACTCGTCAATACTAATGAGCTTCAAATTATTGCAGGTATGTAGATATTTAAAACATTGTATGTTATGCTTTTCTAGAGTGTGCAGGGGCAATACAAAGACGACACAAGTTGTATGGTTTGTGACCGGATATCTAAGAAGGAAAATTGATGGCCTAGGTATGTGGGGCGAAAAGTGACTATGGTAAAGCAAGATATTTTTCTGATTGATTTTTATTTTAGATGTTTATCTTTATATGTAAATAAATATTATTTATTAAGAAAAGTACAAAATAATTACAAATTATTTCATTCTTCATCCAAATACATTTCTTGTGTTCTTTGTATATTTTAATTATTTTATGAGAGGCGTAAGCGTAAGCCGGGTGCGCAGGGGGCATTTGAATAATCGGGCTGTTGGAGGCGCGCGGGTATTATATGATAATAATTTCACGCTCCAGCGCCTCGAGGCAGCCCTGACGACCCCTCCCCTCTCTGCCTGCCACGCTGCTGCTGCCTTGGAATTCGTGAAAAAATGCAGCCATAGATAATAACCATTCCTTGACCGGACAGCCACTTTAAAGTATTTCGAGCAAGGATAATTCATTGATTTCGAGTCGTGCGTCATTAATTAATGATAATAATAATTAAAAACAAGCACTCGTCGGAACGTATTCGAGACCAAGTAATTTACATTTATTTTTATGCTTTAAATACACTACAATATGAAAAGCAAGAAGAATGAGTTCTTTATTTTCGCTTTTACTCGAGACCATATTTATATTGCCTCAAATTTAAGTATGCGGCCATCGAAAATTCGATATATTGACGTGGCTTAAACATTGATATCAAGTTCATTTATTACGTGCAGTTACCTCGATAGCCCTCCCCTATCATGCTTTAATTAATTGATACTACAAACGTTAAAAATCGGTGAAGTGTTACACGCCATGCTGTCGAGTTGAGGGGAATTGTGTGTATTATTGAAGAATCATCGTAGTTTTCACGCATCATTGCATAACGTTTATAACGTTACGTTTTTAGGTAGGTAGTATAGCTTCAACAAGGAGCTTAGTACTAATAATTGAGGTAAAAATATTTAAATTATCATCCTCTGTATTTGCAACTTACATACTGTAGACCTTAAAATGCATAAATAAAGAACTATTGACTACCTCTTCAAGCCCCAAATACACTTAAATCTTTATTTTTAAATCCTTTTAGTAATTGACACTATGAGATACACGCGTGTACTGAATATTTAACGCCAGTAAAAGTGTTGAGCGGTTGCGTTAAAATGTCATAAAATTATAACGCATAATTACGTCGTTAAGCGAGTGTCGTAAAATTTGTAATTCATAACATTGTTGTTTCTAGATCGCGTATCTTGGAATGTTGTTCTTTCACACCTCTAATTATTAATTTGTTCATAAACCGACGCCATCGTGCGTGAACATAACGCCATAAAATAATAAGATCATAGATATACTACTCTGTCAAGAAAGTAGCAGGAAAAGATCAATAATACACAAACTGTTTGTTATTCATCCAAATTTATTTTATCACCTTCAAAATATGCTCCTTTAGAAACGATACACTTACGCCAACGAATAATCCAATCATCAAAACATTTTTTAAACGCTGTTTCCGGAATTGAGGTCAGTTCTCGCCGCGAATTCTCTTTTATGTCTTCTACCGATTGAAAACGGGTGCCACGAAGTGGTAATTTGAGTTTAGGAAAAAGAAAAAAGTCGGCTGGAGCCATATCTGGTGAATATGGTGGTTGCTCGATGGTATTTGTTGAGTGTTTGGTTAAAAATTCGTTCACAATGATGGCCTTGTGCGAAGGTGCATTATCATGGTGCAAAATCCAAGAATTTTCATTCCACAAATCTGGCCTTTTTCGTCGGATTTGCTCTCTTAAACGCCGCATAACACTCAAATAATATTCCTTATTTACCGTTTGACCTTCCGGCAAGAATTCCGAGTGCACAACACCGCGATAGTCAAAGAAAACAGTCAACATGACTTTGACTTTTGAACGACTTTGGCGTGGTTTTTTCGGTTTCGGTTCAGTTGGAAGGCGCCACTCCGAAGCTTGTTGACTAGTTTGCATGTCAAACTCGTAAACCCACGTCTCGTCACCAGTAACAAGCGTTTCATGAATGTTGGGTCGGAATTGACTCGTTCTAGCATGTCCTCAGCGACTCTCATGCGATTGAGTTTTTGAAAAAAATTCAGGTCTTTTGGGACTAGCCGAGCGGCAACATGTTTCATACCCAAATTATTAGTTAAAATGGTACGGATCGACTCGTGAGATACAGAAAGTTCGGTGGCTATCTCTCTCAAAGTTGAATGAGGATTTTCAGTCACTATTTCCTTCACTTTTGCGATGTTAACTTCAGTTGCAGACGTTGATGGCCTACCAGAGCGAGGCAAATCTTCCATCACATCTCGACCGCTTTTGAACGCTTTGTACCACTCATAAGCCCGAGTTTTTGATAAAGTCGATTCACCGGAAGCCTTCTGTAACATTTTCAGTGACTCCGAACACGATATTCCATTGGCAATGCAAAATTTAAGACAAACTCTTTGTTCGATGTTTTTATCCATTATGAAATTAGCAATACACACTAGATATGATATAACTAAAAATAGCACTGTATTTAATGTAAACAACAGATGCAACTCAAACTCCGCGCCAAAATGGAAAACAGTTGTGCCAATCTAACAACAACAAAGAAAACAAAAATTTGAATTTGGAACCATAAATAAATAATCCATTCCCGATACTTTTCTGACTGAATGTATAGTTAATTTTTTTCTTAAATTGAAGGTGAATTTTTAATTTCTGAGTTTGAAATGGAATAAAAATAAAATACTTACTTGATTTCCTGGATTTTTTAAAATGTATATGGTAATGTTTGTTCTGTTATCTTGTGACAAGAGTAAGGCTATCCCAATCATATTTCTGTTAACTCCTTATTTTTTAATGACGCCCTTCAGTAATTACTTAAAAGCTACATGTCACAATATGCTTACAGTGTCATAATCTTCATGGTGGAAACATGATCGATGGCTTGCGATGATTTGCATAAAATATCCGGTTAACACCGAGGGGATCTCCTGGGCTGCGATAATTGGATTGATATTTTTATTTGTATATATAAAATCCATCGTTAAGCGATACAGCTGCACGTGGCCTTTCAGTCATTTCGAGACTTGTTGGCTCTGTCTGCCTCGCAAGGATAAGGACATAACTTTGTGTATGTATGTAATACATAAATGTTTTTTAATGAATTTTTATTATAAATTTTAATTTATAGCATATTTTTGGCAAAAAGGTAAACAATAATTTTTTTTGGAAATTTGCGTGCTTTTGACCTTAATCTACCTGAAAGAATGCAAGTTGGGGACTAACGTTGTCTAATTTTGAAGTAACGTAAGGATAATAACAGTAACTAAACGTTTACTGTTTCTTCTTTGATGAATATAATTTTTAATCTTAATTGCAAACAATAAAATAAACATACGTTGTCAGAATATGTAAATGTGAAAGCTCAATTAGTCATCCAGGTAACCACATACAATTTCATGCTTCAAGGAAATGCCTATTTAATTTGATAAATGTTTATAATGTCTCATGATAAGCCGAACTAAGTAATAATTTATACACTTCCTTTTTAAACGATAATGGTTACTCTTTGTGGTACTAATACACATTTAAAAAGTGAATAGCTATAAACCTATAATTAACTACAAACTTCATGCACCAGTAAATGTAGACATTAATTTCCACACTAGTTTATCTATTTGGGCGCGCAACCCGCCTTTATCTGTCATCGTTTTCAACATGCCGCAAGTAAAATAAGTGTATAATTAAATCGGTAGCGAGGCTATATTAAAATTAAGTACAAAATATTATAGAGTTGATTTTGCTATGGCGCCTTTAATTCTTGTAAGTCGTTACAGAAACGCCCATAAGCGAGTGGGAGACTACGTATTGCGTTTACTCGAAATTATTTTAATATGCAAATAAGAAAATGTGAAGGAGAATTGTTTCGACGATGTTGGTATAAAGTCGGTTACGCAGACGTATTCTTTAAATTAATGGCGGAGTGAGATTAGAGTAGGTACTGCTAACTGCGTACATGGAGCGGGTAAGCAGCTCGCTCGTTTGTTCCCGGTACTATAGACAAATGAAAGCACATAATTACTAGGCCGCCCCGTTGTACATGCAACAAGGATTAGAATTTACATGCGCATGTTAACAAGCACGCGTATGGCATTTATGACTTTGATATTTGATTACTCACTTGGACTCCGCGGTTCGCTCCTATGGGAAAAAAAGTATGACACTTTTTGGAACGTTAGAATTATTAAAGTGATGGATAGTGAAATATGCATGATATTGGTATTTATGTTGGTCGTATTTAAAGACTTATGCACACCTTAGTTTCGTAACATAACACGCACATACCTTGTCGCATTATGTCTACCTGTTGTACATTTTACATGCAAAAAGTCTTAATAGATAAATATAAATAATTAAACAAATGGAAAAACTGATAGTTTATTACTATGTTTTTCGATGGCACGAAATACAAAATATCTAAGATTGAAACTGAATGTTTAAATCGGTTGTTCTACTATGACAAAACATAATGTCATACAATTTTGCAACTCGATTTGCTTTGCATCTTGAATGCCAATGCATGTCTCAATAAACGACTTGAAACTATCTAATGTATGGAATATTTATTCCAAATAACTTATTCCCCCTTCATATCTTTGCAACAGTTACGGAAGCAGTTACGTCTGCTGTGATGATAATCTTTACATACAATAGGTATTGAAAGATATGATTTTGTTTTTAAGCGTTCGGTGACAGAATGTTTTATTTAAGTACTAAGAGAGAGATGGCGGTTTGATTTTCAAAAATGCCATGTAAAGTTCCATACCATTTTTTCTGATTAATGTATTTTACATTCGTTGAATTTCTAACTTATGCTCCTATGGTGAGGAAATGTTGTGTGGATACCTGTGCATTCAACAACAGAACATAACCATAACCATGATCTATGTTGGTCAGGTGACTCTATGGGACTAGGTAAAAGTCTTTAGAGACCCCAAGTTTTGTAGCAACAAAAAACAACCTCGGATGATGACAGTTCTGAACAATGAGGTATATTTCACATTTCTTCCAATTAGCGTATAGTCAGTAGAGCGACGCGGACCCGGGCCCCCAACACCAGCCGCGAATATGAGCTGATGGATGAACGCCATCGCTGCTTTGCATACAATGGAAAAAATAAACGAAATTCCGGCAAGGTAAAGAAGTGTAACCGTGTGTTGGTTCCGTACGCGATAGAAAGTTGCGTCTTCATGACTAAAATTTTTACGTTATTCACCAATATAAGTTCAGACTAAGAGCAGTATTGCAAATTAGATTTTTTTTAGAATTGTTAAGGTTTTTGAGGAGCATTTCGTCGTAATTAATGACATTGTTAACAGTAAAATATCCTTGAAGTGAAATTTATTTAAGTTAGTCTTGTAGAAATTGTTTTGTACGTTATTCATTGCTTATGAGAGTTCCTCCATGTCACAACAACAAAACTTGGGTTACACAGTTGTTGTCATATAATATTTTATGATGGCCTCTGCGGCGCAGCCGAAGTATGCAAGTCTGTGACAATTAAGGTCCCGGGTTTGAAACCCGGCCAGGGCATGATGAGGAAATAACTTTTTCTGATTGGCGTGGGTCTTGGATATTTATCTATATATGTAGGTATTAATTATAAAATATAGGATAGTTGAGTTAGTATCTCGTAACACGAGTCTTGTCAATCAATCTTGTTAAAAAATGTAAGGAAACTAAAAATATTGACGTTGACTCTGTCTACCCCACAAGGGATATAGACGTGGCCATATTTATGTATGTAGTTTCCTTACATTTTATAACAAGAGAACCCTAAAATGCGACTAGCGGACACGTAACTACGCTAATTAAAACTGCGGCGTCAGTTTATATCGTTTTGTAATCCCATTTCACGTTATGTGGTTTCTTGTTTATATTTATAGTCTGAGAAAGAACTTCTTAATAGAATGGTCAATAAATGTCTGTCACGCATTCAGATTACCTTATAATTACACTGTTCTACTTAATAAAGTATATTGTTACCAAATTAACAACTATTTATTTATAAGTAGAATCAAAAGCAAACCAGTTGACTGACTCACTCACAATTCACGACTGAAAATGAAAGTTATTTCCAGAATACTGACAAAGGCTAACCTAGATAAGTGGTAGGTAATTATATATGGTAGAGTTCAGCCTTTAGACTTACAAATTCACATCGTTATCCCATTAGGGGTAGACAGGACCAGTGTCTCGAAAAGACTTGAAGGCTACGTTTACCTTTGCAAGCCCATCGCCTAAAAGAAGAATCCTAAGTTCAAAAGAATTTCTCTTGGTTTATCTACTTTTTGGCTCAGAACGAGAAGTAATTGGAGCACGCTTCTTTCTTTGTTATCTATAGATATGTTAACAATATCACATATCTGACGTGTTTAAATAGAAAAAGAAGGTAGAAAACTCATCAAAAAAGCCCGAGTGTATATTGTTGCAGCAAATCGCTGCTATCCGCGATTCTCGATACAGGCGGTAATGTTTTTCTCGTCAGAATTGAATCGTAATTATAGTCGATGCACCGATTAACATCTGTCGACTACATAAACTGAGATTATAAGGGTTCAATCATTGCAAGTAATTATTCTTATCCGTCGGATGTTCAAAGCGCCGTGATCGGAGCATAATTTTCCCAAGATTCGCGCGCATCAAACTGAAGCTTATTATTAGGCAGTCACACTGATCTGATTGCCTAATGTAGCCTACCACTATGCAATTTTATAAACTCTTACGTAAATGTTAGCCATTATTTAGAAATCTTTGCTTTGTTTCTCTTCGACTTCGAATGATGCGGGTGCAATCGCATATTTTTCTATGTTGATTCAAAAAAGCCTTGCACTTTCAATTACAATCCGTATAAGTAAAAAGTACTTACCTATATGGAGAGCAATATTATAGACAAATAAAAATCATTGTGGGTAAATAGATAATGGATATTTTTGTCATCAATATTTCGAGTTTGCATGAGTTTATAGGTACGGTACCTTCTGTACAATCGTACATAATATTTTCACATTTTAGGATAATTGGAAAATCTATCATTTTTCGATTTTAGCTGAGATTTTAATGCTTTAATGGCGGAAAATTACGAAAACGAAACGAATATCTAAAAGTGCTTTACGGTACGCATACAAACAGTATTTTCGAACAAATTGCAACAAAAATCAGTTTACCCCTGGAGGTTTACCGATACCGACATTTCCAAGTAAATTACCAGCAGATTATAGCTGCTAGGACATTCCCGATCATTCGATCGGCCGCGTCCATTACGGGGCGCAGGGCCTGGGAGACCGCGGCAGCGGCACATCGTGCTTTAACAAAAACCCTGTTGCTAACAGAACGATTATAATATATTAGTTGGCTTAATTGCAGCGATATAATTAAGCTGGTGAGCGAGCATACGTGACGATATCCCGACCGCTCGGCCCACGCAGCGGAGATATTAAGAGGAATAACTCGGACCGATCGGATATTTTGCGATAATGAACGTTGCGGCGATCGAAGTGTCATTAGGAAGTCGTAACTGGCGATGTGCGCCCTTAAGTAATGTTGCCAGAGAGATTAATCTTCATAATTACGCACGACCAACTGTATATTAGCAATAATACAGTTTTTGTCAGCATTCGCAGCAAGGATTAAAAGGCCGTTTATGATTCGTATTGCGATTTCTTCAGCATGCCGATATAATGACTGTAATAATAACGGTCTAATAACGCGGTGCTTTTGATGTGCAACAATTTGTTCTGATGCCCATATATGCTGACATGCTGTGAAAATGCTACATATAAGAAAAGTTGCGATCAAGCACACAGCTACTCGTCACTTGATAAAGGTTTATTTCTGAATCGCTATCATAAGGCAACCACAGGCACTCCCCAAGAAGGACGTAGCAGCCACTAACGCCAGAATCATGAATGGGACCTACTTAGTACAGATAGGTTATATCCATTTCTGTAATAGATAATTTAACTGGCAAGAAGACTGTTCATGAAATTACCGTTCTTTTATACCTACCTAATTAGCTGAGGAAGCAGATATCATTTTTATTGTACTAAAACATGCAGAATAAAAAAGCTTTCAAGTTACGACATACCATATATATATGTATATACCAATAAAAACTTAAATATCTACAAACAATTTGAACGTCATGAATATTTCCCGCACTTAGCCAATTCTGTTGGAACTCGGAGGTATAAGGATCGACATTAGAGGCGATCAGTCGTTCGAGGCGGAGGAAACGGGGTAATTTCCTAATAGCTGTTAGAGGTGACAGTTGCCTGCCGTGGGAATCGAACCCAACATGTTCGGTGTTAGCAGGGATCAATCAAATGAAGTGTTTGTTCTATTGTAAAGAACGTCATTGACATGGTATTTTTAAGGATTCTACTTTCAACTGAACTTTGCATTATACTCTGAAATTAGGGAGATACTTTTTAATAGTTATAAACCATTATAATATATTTATGCACGTAAAATGTACAATAAAAAGGCCTTAATACCATACGGTATTCTCTGACAATCGAGAGATGTATGTGTAGGTGGCGTGTGTATTAAATTAATATCCGCTCATATTATCAAAGATGACAGTACATATAGTCTTTAGTTTTTTTTTTTTTTTTTATAAAATATGATGATAATCTGAAGACAGCAACATTAAAAACATTTTGTTTTGCCGTGTGGTTCCCGGTACCAATACAAAAAAGGAATAGGACCACTCCATCTCCTTCCCATTGATGTAGTAAAAGGCGACTAAGGGATAGGCTTAAAAACTTGGGATTCTTTTTTAGGCGATGGGCTAGCAACCCTGTCACTATTTGAATCTCAATTCTATCATTAATCCAAATAGCGGAACGTGGTCATTCAGTCTTTTCAAGACTGTTGGCTCTGTCTACCCCGCAAGGTATATAGACGTGACCATATGTATGTATGTATGTATTGCTTTTTAAATAACCTAAGAGACAAATAAATATCAAAATATTAACGAGTTCGACAAACCATGCTAATGCATTTTACTAGTCGTCAATACATTTTATTGCTCTTAATATGTCTGATAGTTTTAAATCATGCCACTAATTAAAGTTACCGGCACAGTTTTCATTTAATTACAAAATTCTTCTATAAATCATACTAAATTACGAGATAAATTATTGACATTACGTTTAAGTGGGCTCCACATAAATTAAGCATGAATTTATGTAAGTGTTTATGAAATTAGCAATATATTTTACTTGCCTTTTTATTAGGTACATATTTCGTAAATCATATTTGCTATTTTACTTATGCAAATTATAAATGTACCTGAAAGTTGACACAATCTTAAAATACCTTGCAGCAAAATGACAAAATTCGATTCGAATTTTGGGATCAAGTTGTAATACCGCATGGATGTAAATACATTAGTGTCTTATTACTTTAAGTAAGTAGTAAAAGACTTTACAATCATAAATCGTCACTAAAAAGTATTTAAAAAAAACACATTTAAAAATAAGCTAAATAAGTAGAATGTAGATATTGCACGAAGTAGTTTATATGAAAACATTAGCCATGTAAGTACACGGCTCAAAATATGAATTAATACCGATAGGGCGGCACTACTCAGTCGCGAGACTACTTCGTCCAGATAAGGGAAAAGCGTCGCTGGCTTATAAATGACTCTTTATTAAACCTGAAAGGAACGACGGCGGCTAATGGGCCGATCATGCGCTCCCATTAAAGATTATTTAATATTCAAAAGCGACCGGCGATAAATCAGAGGCCCGCCATGTCTCTTCGGCTACACGACACTTCTGTAAGGACATTCGTGGCTCTCATTTTTAGCGTTTCTTGTTGGAATAATTTCACACGACGTCACAAAACTCTTAAGGCAATTATATCGCAAAACACATTCGATACTGAATTCGATATAGCTTTCTAACAAGACTATCTACTTACAATCACAGTATGAATTAGAACAGCCTTGCGGTATAAGTTGGTAAACGCGACAAAAAAGTAACGTAACGTAAAAGGTCAGAACCGGCAATATAGTAACTTCAACGGTATCAGATGCTGTTATAAGCGCAGAAGTGTCGCAAATTGGCATCAGGCGTCAACTATTACGCCTGCAGCGGCCGCTTTGCCGTGTGTGGTCGTCGATAACTATCGGAATATCTCCGCGGGAATGCCTTCAATCGTATATGGTAGTACAATGCCATAACACTTGTTCCATCAGATGTTAACAGGGATAGTGCTGTGGCTATGCGGCTTTGGCGAGTGATGTCATTAAACACCGCCAATCAGAGGATTCACACCTCGGCTGACTGTAGTGAACAGTTTTCATGACATTTATCAGACTTTGTATTCTCATGGTTGACACTCTCAGTAAGTTCAATTGTTCTTCATTTTTTATTATATTACACTAGGAACTGATTTTGAACTCTTATTGAGTACATCTTACGTATATATTTGTAAAAAAATACAAGTGTCGTTTTAAAATAATGGAGACCGCCGAAGTGTTCGCTCAAACGAAGCCGGTGTCTCATAAACTTATACCCGAAGATAGCCTTGTCTATTTTTTCGCGAACAAATGGCAAAACAATAATTCTTACCCTTGCGCTGAGCTAATAACAATAAAATAGAAAGGCGATCACGGACGCAGGGCGGCGACTGGTTCAATCAACGAGTCAGATTTATTTTTATGAAAATTGGCATAAAATGGTCGGGTCAGCGGGGGCGCGGTGGCCCCGCGAGACCGCACGCCCGTTCGTTTACTGCATATCGTTTCCTCCGAGCCGGCCGCCTCTCGAAATATTGCCAGTGGTCATAACTTTTTATATGCACCGATGACATTGCAGAAACTGGCGAGTTGGTCTGGGATATTATTTGAGTTATTAGCAGTCCTGTCGAAAATATTGTTTTCATGATGACATATTTAGAATGGGCAGAAAAGTTCCTTTTGATGTAAGAAATTGTAGCATGGACAACTAAGCGTTAAATAAATATTGAATTCCCTGCATTTTTAATATATCGATACTTTTTATACAACCATATCTTTTATATAAATATCACCAAAATCCAAACAGCAAGTTTTCTTAACCCTCATAGTTTCAATTAAGCATTGGATAACTCTTGTAGGTACAAATTGGAAAAGCTCTTCTTTTTCGCTTCATAAATAAAACGGCATACTGACTCGACCGTTTTTTGTAGGTAATTATTTCATTTTTCTCCATTTCGTTTTACTATCACAGTCATATGGCCCCAGTCACACCGGACTCGTCTCATCGATTTCATCGTCCATTCGTCGGTGTAGTGTTGATGTGTCAAGCGGGTGTATCGGTCGTAAAGACGTTTCTCTATTACTGGCCACTCGACACGAAACCCTTACCTCACGGCTACAGGATCCATCGTCACTAAATTGCACATTTTTGAACAAAACACAATATTGCCTTATCACGTTTATCCTTATTCAATTCATAATGTAAGTAGCGAAGCAAATCATTAATATTTGTCTATTGTTCGTCGCCTACCTTTTATCATAATACAATCCAACAAGTAGGTATATAACGGCTTTTGTCCTTACGGACGGACATATGCCAATCAGTATTTGTCTCATCTTTGTAATATAATCCCAGAAGGCGCGCGTGGCAAGGTAGGTGCAGTTGAAACATACTTGTACCTAGTGCTATCTATATTACCACTATCAGTTTAAAAAAATAAACCAAAAAAATTAAATTGCTAGTTGGCTTGCAGTTTAGTTCCACAAATATTTGGTATAATCACAATGTTTGTATTAAGGAAAGATGAAGACCAACTTAAACCATATAGTCAAAAACAACTACCTTACAAGAAGAGATACTAAACAAAGCATAAAGTTTTCCGTGTACCATAAATCTAGAGTTATTCTTTGAGGCTATTCTCATGGGACGGTAAGGGTGATCGGCGGAATCTCTATATATGTTTGTGATGTAACATTTGAATGTGAGTCAAGTTTTTCTCACATAGTGTTCCACGATAAAGCTATTTAGTTGAAATTAAAGACTTACTTAGATACTATACTCACTACATGTTAAATCACTATATTTGTAAATAAAAAATAAACAAACTTCCCAAACGATAAGAGGTTTCCGTCCTCATATTCAATAATCCTCACTACTCCCCCGGCCCGGGGCTAAATCCAAATTTTCAATCTTGACGGTTATCATTTTACCAAAGCAAACCCCGATAATATTTGTTCGCGTAAGGCGTCTTCGAATTTCATATTTATTCGCAGGAGCAAACATCCCACGCCATGGAACTGATATTATTGTGCATTCCGTATAATATTGTTTGCTATTTGGCACATTCTCTGTTTGTTTTCGTCTTTCATATGAAAGGGGAGCTATAGACAAACAGATGGGTGGGAAACTTCACCGCACTTCAAGCTTTTGTACCGGGAAATGCTGTTACTATCAAATGTAAATTTTATTTTAGCCGTCAACGTGACGTGTCGTATTCCCTGTTGTTCAGATATCCGATATGGTGGATGTGGCGGAACTACAAAACATTAAATCAGTTGGTGATCATAGGAGCGCACACATTGCGCACATTCGGAATATGAAAGCGGGCAATCCATTAAACGGATGGGCCTTGAATGGAGGCCGCGTCTCGGAGACGACTTTGCCTCTGATAACCCATAATACGCTGATATTTTTGCGTTGCTCATATGTCGGAAGTAATGGCTTGTGTACGTTGAATTGTTATAGATATGCCATAAACAGTTCTGGACTAGGTTTGTGAGTTTGTAACAACCTTTTCAAATAACAGTTTCGATTATGTACCTACTATAGATAGTACTATACTAGACATAAATATCAGATTTTATCTTAACGACCTGATCATTTATGTCCACTTCTTTTGTTTGGAAGAGTTACTTACTTTAAAATCTATATTAACTAAAATTTTATTATTTTTGTTCAATCTGTTTGATCATGAAGTGAAATTAATTTAAATTAAAAGTAAAATTAAAAAGTATTTTCTTTTCCACAGCATATCCATATTAGTCTAAACCTGGAATTGTAAACCATAATATATTATATTTGGCATATAAAAGGCTCGCTTATCTAAGGGGTTTGACTGGAAACGAACATAAAGGGTGATCCTCTGTGACAAATACCGTGATATACCGCGCGACAGTCGTAAGGGAAATATTTTTATAAGATGAAACATTATTATTTCTGGGGGCGCTGCGGGATCAAAAGTTTCAATAATAGATATCCTGATATCATTTCATTCTGTCTGGCAAATAAACGCTCTACTTGCGGGTTAACTGAGGGCTACAATGTTAAAATAACGGCTGAATAATTTTAAATTTTTATTACTATTTTAAAAATAGCAGACAATTGGAATGACATGGAACAGAACAGAGACAGGAAACGGTTGAACGTTTAACGTTGTTAATAAAACAAATTAATGCGCGTTAACCCTAAAATTGGACAAGTTCAATGCAGAGGTCGTTACCACTATAGGAAATTTATCCCGAATAAGTATTAACACTGAAATCCGTTCGTTGTATTCGGTGTCATTAAAGTTGCGCGGCGCGTGCGGAGGAGACTGTATTTTATGCTTTTGTAATTTGGAACGTTATTTGAACGGGTTTATCGCGGGGAGCCAATCAAAACATACAAGGAGCATATTGATTCCGAGAAGTGTCGCTGTTAACGTGGAGGCTGAAGCTGAATACATTAGCCGGCGGCGTAATGAAGTCTTGTTGCTTGTAAACAAACATCTCGGAGTCAGCAGGCGGCAGGCGGAGGCCCGGGGCGCGCGCGCACCGCTTACAGGAATTCTATTTCGACGACAACCGTCATTGTGTTAATTAAGCCGCTCGCACCTACATATTGAGATATTGCAGGAGATGCCGCTGTTGTTATTAGCCGACGAGGGGCCTTATTGCTGACTGTTTCCACCCGAGTATTAGGCACCTTTGCCGTTTGTTAATACATGTCAATCGAATTGAGCGCAGAATGGCTCTTACTGGTATATTACGTTAGGGGATGTAGACGTTTGCTTCTGGTAATAAAGTTGCATAGAATTATCCTTCTGAACTTCCAAGAATGAAAATCTTTACAACCATTAAGCTTGTTTAAGTAACTGGAGACACATATTAATGGCGCTACCATATTACTCGTAGAGCATACTTGAAAGAGAACAATATGATAGATATTTTTGACAGTGACACATCATCATAGGCATGTACGTGTGTTCCAATTTAAAAATAAACAGGATTAGTAAAGAGAAGCTTCGGAAACCACATAAAGCGGCTCCAGCTGCCGCTTACCGCTTTATGATGAAAGAGATGGTCCTTAACATGCGTAGGCTACTATATCATGTTTCCTGTTATGACTTCAGATTTTAATGGGCCTTTGTTGACGGCTGTTTTTTATTATTAAGAAGCTGAAGGCTCTTAATATGACTGTAAAAGGCGTTAAAGGACGACGGGTGTGTTATTGTATATTTATAATGAGGGAAAGAATGAATAATGTTAATGGTTTCTATCAAAATTCTTTTATTTTAACCCAGCATCTGTAGCTTGTGTGTAGTGGAACATGATTGTTATTGCGTAAACTTGGATTATTAAACCATTTTTATTTCCAAATAAAAACAAGTAATTGTTCCAATAGACGGCCTACTGTAAAAGTAATGCCAAATCATTATTTATAATTAAAAGTGATATGCTCCGATGTGAGAAGACGTTAGCAAAGAAGACTTTATCTACGAACTAGTACTACACTAGTGTCTTGGCATTTCAATTTGTAGATTATCGGTATCGTGATTTGACGCCATTCATGTGCGCTATAAGCCATAACCCAGTATTTATTATGACACAGTATCATGCAGATGGAAACCGCGACGAATGGGCTGTAAACTTTGCTATTTGTTCTGTTTACGATAACCGCGGTTTTATAAAATTTTATTACGTGCCAGGGAATTTCTCGAATGTTTTGTGACGCTGTCGGTTTTTACGGATGCCATTCGAACTGACGGATTTTCTGGTGATCATTATTTAAATTTATAATTGGTTTGTATCTAGTGCGCAAAATAATATTTCTACATTGTTATTCTACCACATAGCTATTTCTCGCTATTACGATGTATATCACACATATAGCTTCCGATGTTTTTGTCTCAGTAAATTTTATGACTAATTTTTATTTACATGTAATGCAGAAATCCAATTTAGTGTGGTTTCCGGCACTTTAGAATAGAACCACTCCTTATCTTTCTCATGGATGTCGTGAAGGCGATTAAGGGAGAGGCTTATAAAACTTGGGATTCCTCTTGAAGGAGATGGGCTAGAAACCTGTCACTGAAATTGAAATAATTTCAATTCCAGCATGAAACCATATAACCGAACGTTGCCTTATAGTTCTTTCAAGACTATTGGTCTCCTCCGCAAAGGATAAAGTCGTGACTATATGTATGTATATATCAATGCAGAAATGACAAAAAATAATTTACTTGGTTGAACCGGTGTTCTGATTTCATTGATTCAGACAAACATTTTGACATCAAATATTAATTTCATAATCTTAGTAGGTAGATAATTCATCGATTCGTTACTTATACTATTCCTTCTTGCATCGGGGAATAAAAATGGCAGGCAATCATAAAAAAGGGGACAGTGGGTCAGTCGTGGCGCGCACGGACTACATTCCACATTACGACATGCGCACTCTATAGACGTGTTATGCTCATAATTTGTAGTACTTCTATTGGTATTCGTCTCGTTGCACGATGTTGTGCAATGTAACACCTAGATAAAGTATAGTACATCTAAGAATCAGTTAAGTTGATTATCTATCCATTGAATCTCAATTCTATCATTAAGCCAAGCAGCTGAGCGTGACCTTTCAGTCTTTTGATGACTGTTGGCTCTGTCTACCCCGCAAGGGTATATAACCGCATAGATATGATTAAATGTTTTATTATGCATTAAATATTTAGCAAATTAAGATTTAAGTTTGCAGCATAGGTGGGATGACGGTAACCATTTATAGGGTTTTACGTTTTTGTTTTTTTATGGTTATATTTTTTGTAAAGTTTTATTTTTAAACGGAAAATATGACTCTTAAAGCACGTTTTCACAAGCTTAGAGCGAATTTTGATACCAAGATGATAAATTATAGCTAAGCCGCGGTAAAATTGCATTAGAGCAATATTTTAGTTATAGTGAAATACAGAAGCCATTACTTAGGTAGTTGGTAACTAAGTGGTTTTGAAAAATACATATTTTAATTAAATAAGAATAGCTACGTGTAGCTCGAATTAGTCATCCTGGCAGCGACTCAAAACCGGTCAAATTAAATTATTATCATGTCTCCGCTATTGTTTCAGAATGATCGTCAAAACCGCCAATGCGTCCTCGTCGCGAACGCTGTAAATTGTTACTTTATTGTTTTTGAGTGTGCGGGATTAAATATTTTCATTTTAAGCAATCGGGGATTAAGAACACGTTGAAAAATATTGTGTTGTTAGCATTCCGGCAGAGATGATGTTGATTTTTGGCACACACAAAAACATTATGTGTGGCAATTTTATAGTCGTCAAGAGAGAACTCATATTATGAGGACGGTTTATAATTGATTAGTAGGACAGCTGTCGTGGCTACATTCAGCTCGATCGGTTGAGGGTTTACACGTGCTATTGTTACCCTGTATAATTTGAATAATCTGTATAATATGAAAAATCTGTATGTATAAAAGGAAATGTGTGACAAATTTTCCTATCATACGCGCACAACCTTTTACCAATGAACGGATCTAGGATTCAGGATATCTAGTTAAAATATTAGATGATAAACAAAGTTTTGGTGTCTTGATGCCTTACGTATCAGTTTAAGGTGTGCAAAACCCTTATTTACAATTTTATTAGAAAGAAAATTTTATTGGATCTACACCATGTAGGTTACAGCCAAAATTTATATCTTCTATCTATGGCACTTCAATTTTACATAATTTAAAATTTCAGTTTTATCAGTAGTTAGCTCCAAAAAAGTGAAGTAATCTGTGATGGAATTTTATAGTTCAACGTTGTAACTTAACATGATTACTGATTTATGGCAGCGCCAAGCAAAGCATCTTATGAAGGAAGGACTTGTATGCATAACGATGGCTGGGCTAATAAACACGTCTTAATTTCTCGTTGAATAGCGGGCCATTAAAATAAAGTTTTAAAATATGGAACGCCACATTTTATTTACGATCTACAATTTATGGTGTATGTGTGTGACGTGGCCAGCGCGGGCGCAGGACGACAAAAAATCCCAAATAACAGATAAATATCACATATTGACATGTGTTACGCTAATCATTTGCCGCAATTATGAGATTTTGAACGTTCCGTTATCCTCTATAAGTTCCGTTAATTACCTACTTACGATCGCAGTAAAACAGACTACATAATATATAAGTTTAGGTACCTAGGTAGTTTACTTGATTTTAATCAATTAATAATTATTTAGTTACATTTTAGTGTGTTATTATTAATCTGTTGATAGAAAATGTAATCATTATTGTAATTTTATAGTTTCTGTATCTGTCTTTACTATATTTTGTACTGTAACAGAGTTGTGGCTCGAACAGACCGGCGCATCGACACGTGTATGACATCGCGATGACTGTTATATTTTCCAGACGATTTATTGCATTATAAGAGCGCAGAGCGTGCCGTTAATACTCTCACAGATGCATAAATAGTAGTGATTTTATTTTGATGTCCTACAAGACAACCGACGACACGTTTAATTGTCGAGACGGGTTCTTAATGTTTGCGGCTATTCTTAGTCAAAATATTTTAATATAATTTTAATCGTCAATCTGATATAGTAGCTTCTTTTTGGCCAAATAAAATTGAATGCCGACTTCAGCGACGCAAGCATCGCAGGAAAACCTGCTCATCCAGGTGGATGTGTAACCATGATTCAGTATGGGTGAAGTTCCCTAAAGTACCAAAGCAAAGATTTCTGAGGTCAGTCGCTTTTGTAAAATCCTGACTTACTCATCCAGCATCATCATACAAAGTATAACTTAAGACGGTATAAGAAAATTGACAAAAATAAAAAGACAATGTATTTAGAGCATTAGAGCATCGACATCAAAGTGGTTTTATACTTTTAATCTCTTGTTTTTAATATTCTCTTTAATATAAACTACAAATCAGACGGCTGATTACAGGTTATTTTCGCAACAATATCTGCATTTCATTGTTTGAGGGTTTTCCCGCGATGCTAAATCAAGCTCTTAATTGAAATAATATCACTTTAGCGGCCGCAAAAAGACATTACACTGCACGAGAACAAAAGCTGAATTTCGTGTTGAAAACTCAAAATATTGTAATGAGAGGTATGTATAAAGGTGGTGTATTTAGTTGACACATGCAGTTGAAAGCTGTGTTTATTGCGGGCTACACACATTTTAACACACTTGACTTCAAGACTTTAGGATATTATTAAATTATTCGTCGATTTGTTTTTATTATAATATCTATCAAAATATTTTACCTTATTTTTTTGTTATGTATATTAACTAGAGTACGCCTACGATAACTTTAAAATTGCCAAAAGTTTTTATTTATATATCCAAAACTTAGTCTAACTTTACGGTTAAAAACTAATGCGATACACCAGTTAGTAAGTATCTTAACTGTTACTTAAAATAAACAATGCCGTCCTTGTGAAATCGCGTAATTGAAGTTGTATTCTACAAGAAAAATTTTGTATTTCTTATAGCGCATAGTTTAAACCACTCAGCGGCTTAGTTCAAATCCTCATCAAATAATTAAGCCAAGCACGAAATTGTAGTTTTGATATAAATCCCTTAAATCAGGAACAGATCAGCCGATGGGTCAGAAATCATAGGCGATCGTAAACGACGCAGTGGTGGCATATTTCATATCGCGTAATGGAGAATTTACAGGCTGTCGGAGCGAAATGACTCCCAGAGGCGGCCGCGACTCCTCGCCACCGACGCTGTTTGGACAGAAGGCGGTATCTGATACTTTTTGTAGGCTATTTTGTTTCCAAAATAGTCAGAAGTCGCTTGTTAACACCATTACAATTTTTTTTCTTTATATATATTTTCTCGCTTTCATGTCTTGGGCCTAAGGCATATGAGTAATTTCGTTTCCATTTAGATCTTACAATGAATTTCATTCCTGCGGCAAGGTCGTACAAGAGCCATTAGTGCATATTTATAAAACTCTTTTTCAAAAAAGTTCATCAGAAAAATCTGTTTTTTGTCTCATGTTATTTTATCTTTTAACGCTTTAAAATAAAAAAACAATACCTAATTGTAAAACATTTCCGTTTGGTTCCTTTTGCAGAGGGACCGTGGGAGACATGCTGGTCGCTCGTCCGGCCCGCTAGCCCAACATTATTATTTATGCCTTCAGAAAAGTACATTTATAACAATATTACGCCGGACCGCGCCCGCCCTCGGAAAATGATTTTCCCATTTTCCCAAGATTGCAGGTGTATTATATTTCATGATCGTTATTTATGGCGCGACTTTTATTACAAATGCGTGCAATGTCTCTATCCGTTTTTTATTGCCACCAAATCATTTGATGGAATTCCTGATTATTTTGTGACAAACAGACAGCAGTATTTATTGGCTATTATTTGTGATATCGAATGCTTTGTCGGTGCTATTATTGTTTATGGGATTAACATTGTTACGACGCGTCATAATGTTTGTAAGACAGTCAGACGAGATTAAACAAGTGTGATAATTATATCACAGACCTATGATATGTACTCACACTGTATTTGTATAGCACTGGTATCTTTTTAAAGATGTTACATTGTCCTCAATGTAGTATTTGCATGTTTTATATTTTGTACGATTGATACGTATTTAAGAAACAGTTTTAATCTTCTGGAAAAAAGCTAAATATAAAATAACTAGGAATAATAAATTCGATATAATGGAAGGGTTCTGTAAGGTAATGAGTTAGTCATCATTTAAAATATTTAGTTTCGGTTATCATTTAAAATATTTAACTCAGAAAAGAGAGCCGTGTGGTTCCCGGCACCAATAAAAAAAAAGAATAGGATCACTCCATCTCTTCCCCATGGATGTCGTGAAAGGCTACTAAGAGATAGGCGTATAAACTTAGGATTCTTCTTTCAGGCGATGGACTAGCAATCTGTCACTATTTAAATCTCAATACTATCAATAAGCCAAACAGCTGAGCGTGGCTCATCAATCTTTTCAAGACTGTTGGCTTTGTCTACCCCGCAAGGGATATAGACGTGATTATATGTATGTATGCAGAAAAGACCCTTGGTGTACATATTACCTATATTACTTATTTATTAAAAAAATATGTTTATTTCGATAGGCAACATTATCGACATCTAAATCAGAGCTAGTAGGACTTTTCAAATTTTCTTTCAATACAATGAGCTAGCCGTAAGCAATTCATAATTTGGCAAACGGTCGACGGTATTCCCATAAGACGGATATATCCGTCAAGCACCCTCGGATAGCGAGGCAAGTCCGAGGCGTTACGAGGCTCGCGGGAGCCGCCTGCCTCGACTTGTCCATAACCAATAATCGTAAATAAATGCAGCTCTGCCCGGTCACTTCGACAGCGAAATTATAAACAGAAATTTCGGCTACACGACTCGCTTATTCCTTAGAGATCCCAAGAATGTTCTTTTGTTGAGAATCACATGTCACATTTGGAACGGAATTATGTAAGTTTTAATAACGATCAATGATTTATATTAGTTATTGAACATTATCTATATTTTATCGATACAAAATTGATACAAACGGTAAATTATCACCATGTTTATGCACCATGCTACAGAATGCTTTCGAACGAAATGTCTCCAGTCATGGCGATCGGTCGAATATCGTTTATTTTTACCTGAAGCCCGCCATCCCGCGCATCTCTCCCTATTAAATTTTGTTTGCATTTATTTTAAAGGTGCGACGCTCGGAGAGACGTGGTATGTGAAAAATTACACCTCAGTCCAATATTTATGGCTGATATTCGGCAGCGGTTCCTTTGTAGCTTGAGGGTGTATAAATAACGCCTCTTATCGCGTGGGAGCTTACCCCTAAATTGGGATTTATTTTAATTATTTATTGGTAGAACTCTTAGATACAAACATACTTACCTGAGTTTGATAACCAGATGTAATAATTTTATTTATATGAGTCGGAACGTATTATTATGTGGGAGGCGTTTAATTTATTATTTTGCTTCTGTTCGGATCCTCGTTCACGTGGTACCTCGTAACCTCGTGCAGTTAGTTCAGCTGTGCGTTACGAGATGAATCTGGCGGTAACCAAGTAATTATACAGCGTATATTTAAAAACTTACGTTGTAGATACTTGAAATTTCGCATATTTTCCTTTAAGAGAGAATCCTGAAAAAGGAAACGATTTATTTTAATAAAAACGTACTCTTATCCATTTCCAAAACCAATAATGGCATGATCATAGATACATAATCACGTACCTACTTACGGGGCAGACAGAACCAACAGTCTCGCAAAGACTGAAAAGGCTACGTTCAGCTGTTTGGCTTAATGAGGGAATTGAGATTTCAATAGTGACAAGTAAGTCATTCTAAGTAAAGAACAACTTGAACGGAATTTGTATATATCTGAAAAGTTAATCGTGTAAGCAAAATCTGGTCTCGGAATAGTGAATCCTTTATCTTGCACTGAAACGTATAAATTATGAGAAGCGAGAGTTACGTCGGTTATTTTTATCTATAATCGCGAAGTATGAACATAAATTAGTTCTATATTTGGCCGCGCGTTGTTTTGCATACAGACAGGCCGTCTGCACATGCGTGCGACATCAATCTCAATTCTGGAATATTTTTCAGTCTGCGGCAAACCGGCGCGATCTCAGCCGCAGAGATACCCTTAGCCTAAGATCTTAGTGCCAGATTTCAACATTCATATTACAAAGTTTGATAGTTTTGCTCCTGACTAGTTACATATTTTCAGATGCATTCATAAAAAATTAAACTTTGTATATCGTGTCTAAAGAAAAGAGGAAATTTTTATGAACTCAATGATCCACTCTTACTCACAGTTTGAAACATTTAACTTAAAGTGATTTTTTAGTTTTAATCAATAAATTGAATAAATATCTATTTTTAACTCTGTAAGTAGAAATAAAATAAATGATATTTAAAAAAATTGTGCTCATTGTCAAAATGAAAACAGAAATAAAGAGATGGGATCTTAGACTAACCTTTAAGTACCGACGTGCGGTCTCAGAGGCCCCGGCAGGTACAACACTTGTTATTTTACCCCTTTCCCCGCACAACACCGATCCCAGCTCTTAAGTAGCTGCATGGTCAGTGCCCACGTTGACGTCATAACGGGAAGTATTGTCGTCGCGCGCGTATTTGGTGAGTAATTACGATTTGAAATTCCGACGCGGCCTCTCAGGCCTCACGTCGGTACTTACGTAAGTTTTTTGTTTAATTTTTTGTTAAAGTTAACTGTTATTTTCACAGATATTATGAACTATGGCTACACCAGGGACTTCCGGCAGTAAACGAAATAGTTGTACGACAGATTTACAGAATGCAAAGAGATATCGGATATGTATAAATACATTAAATCCAAATAGTGATCGAGTGATTGAGAGCTGGCTTGCTGATGAAGATTCCAGTGGATCGGAGTTTGACGATGTTGGTGAAGATTTTTGTCCAGAGCACAGTGAGCATGATACAGATACTAGCACTGATATTTCTGATACTGACGAACCTCAACCTGAACACCTGGAAGCGCCGAAATCGTCATCAGATGAAGATGTTCCTCTATCAAGGCTTGGTTATTTTAGAGGCAAAAATAAATGTAAGTGGTCTAAACTACCTCCAAACAGATCATCAGTTAGAACACCACAACACAATATTATTTCCTGTGCACCCACATCCAATTTGACTGAAAATGATAAGAAAGATCCTTATTCTTTATGGAAACAATATATAAATGACGAGATGTTATCGGAGATTTTACTCAGGACCAACGAAAAGCTAGCCGAATATAGATCTAAATATATAAAGCAAAATCGTCCAGAGCTGAAAGATATCGATATAATTGAGTTATTAGCTTTTATTGGTCTTCTTATGTACACAGCCGTATTCAAGTCTAATCACGAAGATGCAGATTTGATATTTGCTACTGATGGTACCGGAAGAGACATTTTTAGATGCGTTATGTCCAAAAACAGATTTCTGTGCTTACTTCACTGTCTTCGGTTTGATAATGCACTTGATAGACCACAGAGAAAGGAAACTAATAAATTAGCTGCGATATCAGATATTTTCAACAAATTTGTATCAAATTGTCAGAAGGTATATAATATACGTCAATTTGCTACAGTTGATGAAATGCTAGTTCCATTTAGAGGGCGGTCATTTTTGATGATATACATGCCAAAGAAGCCCGCTAAATATGGACTAAAACTGATGTGCTTATGTGATGCCGAAAATGGTTATTTTTATAATTGTTATGTGTATTGTGGGAAAAATTCAGATGGAGAAACACTAACTGATGAAGAAAGAAAGCTTTTAGTTCCTACGCAGGCGGTAATCCGTTTGAGTAAACCATTACATGGCAGTAACAAAAATATAACGTGTGACAATTGGTTCACGTCAATCCAATTAATTGATGCATTGAAGCAGAGAGGATTGACCTGTGTTGGAACATTAAAAAAAAATAAAAGAGAAATACCCTCAGAGTTCTTGCCTGCTAAAACGAGACGAGAAAAATCAACCTTATATGGTTTTACCAAAGATATAACGTTATTGTCTCATGTTCCAAAAAAAGGAAAAGCAGTCATTTTAGCTTCATCAATGCATCATAATGAAGGGACAAACACCGACTCAGGAAAACCTGAAATAATACATTTTTATAATTCTACAAAAGGTGGTGTAGATGAAATAGATAAAAAATGCTCTGTGTATACTTGCAGCCGCCGATCAAGACGCTGGCCTATGACAATTTTTTACCGGATGTTGGATATTAGTTCCGTCAATTCTCATCTTTTACATGATGTACATGTAGGAAGACAAACTGATAGAGGATCATTTATAAAAATATTAGCTCGCCAGTTGGTATTAGAGCATATAAAGCGAAGGTTTTGTAACCTGAGGTTGCCCCGTGAACTAAGAATGAGTTTGGAAAAAGTACTCGGTTTTGATAAGCCAGAAATATGTGAAGATGAAGCTGGGGAAGTCAAGACACGAAAGACTTGTCTTTCATGCCAACCTAAACTCAAAAGAAAGTCGACCTATAGATGCTATTCGTGCAGGAAACACGTTTGTTTGCAGTGCGCGAAACAAGTGTGCCCTGACTGTGCTTAAAATTAATGTGTAGTTGGACTGTGGACAGTTTTTTTTTCAGAAGGTTTATGTTCCTACAATATTTTTTTTCTTAGAGTTATATAAGTCGTTAATAATAAATAGTATTTTTTTTTATTTTCATAGGAGTATTTTTAGTTTTTTGAATTTTTATGTCGAACAACCTATTTATTTGCCAAAATTCATGCCAAATATTATTTTAGTGTTTTTTTTCCAAATTTAATAAAGTTGATTATCTTTCTATACTTGTATTTTCTTTAAACCCATTATTTTTCATCATAATGCAAAGACAAATATTTATATCATATATTTCTTTAAAAAAATCAACATTATATGCGCGGCCTCTCAGGCCTCACATCGGTACTAACGTTACAAAAAATGCACGTCGGTACTTAAAGGCTAATACGAGAATGCGCATTCGAAAGTTCTTTTTATTCGATTGAATACACCTTCATTTGGGTAAAATGACATTTGGAAATTCGTTAATTGGCATGAATCAGTGTGTGATGCACCTGTAAATGTGGGTACCTACTTTTGAAAGACAAATTGGAATTTGATGGCAATCTTTGGTGTTTCCAAAATAAAATAATATTTGCTACAAAAATGCAATATTTCATTTCATTGAATAAAAGGTATTAATACGATCAAGACTTTTGCTGAAGCCCCAAACTACACATTAAACATAAACTAGAATTATCTATTGGTGATATTTGGTATAGTAAATAAACATCAATTTTAATTAACATTGATTTTAATATACACGCATGTGTATGTTTTTCTCTTACGGGGTAGGCAGTACCAACTATCTAGAAGAGACTAAGGGCTGCTCAGTTTTATAAATTTCTAATTTTAAAAGGGGATATAGTTACAAGGAAATACTGAAGGGATTTCACTGAATCTCGGTATGACACAGTCATCCGTTATTATAAGATTTTTGGAATCCCCATGACCTTGTTGGATAAAAATAATAAGCTCACCTTCAGTCGAATATGTTATAATTGTAATTAACAATACAATGAAAATTAATACCACAGTTAATGTGTTTTGTCTACCGTCGGGGCTCAGTTGAAATAATCTTTTCCTAATCAGATAAATTGATTGTTCTTTTGTCATGATGTGAGTGAAAAGATAATATCTCCTTATGAGTAGTTTTCCACTTGATATCTACTTACCGGAATAATGTGCCGATCTGTTCCCTTCGACTAAGGTTCAAGGAACAAGTTATGAGCGGAAACATGCTTGAGAATATTATAAGAACTATTATTTAAGTGTAATTATACTGCAAGAGCATGTCAATAAAAAAAAATATCGATTATAAAATCACTTAAATTTAAATATTTTGACCAAATGATTATTTTAATGTAAATAAAACCTGAATTATTTTAAATAAACGCACGATGCTCTACCAGTTTAAAAAATCTCATGAAACCACATTGACATTAGAATTAAAATTAATTTTGTATGGAAAGTACTTGTACACATTTCAAATACTAATTACTAAGCTGTTTTTCACATAAAATAATAAGTTATAATTTTTGCCTATACATTATGTGAATGTGACTACAGTTTTTTCGACAATTTTGGGTTTATCTACCCCGTAAAGGATGAAAACGTAATAAATGCATGTGAACTAAACCCTCCTCTTTTGCACTTATCCTAACAGCTGTCATCTGAAGTAGCGGGGAGATTCGCCAAGGGGAAAATGATTGACGGCCTCGAGAAATTTCATTTTGTGGCTTGTTGAGGACATGTTGATAACGCATTGGTACTAAGAATAAGTATAACTACAAAAAAGAGCACGTTAAGAATATTATGTTATTCTTGTTAGCTAGAGTTCATGAAATCTTTAAGAATTCTCAGAGAAACGCTACAACTTTTAACAGGAAGTTGATGCAAATTTTTATGTAGGTTTATACATACAAACCTCCTTAGTTTATTAGGGTATGAATAAACCTATATACATATATATATATATATATATATAAATTTTCGTAAAACACAACTCAAATCTGTGTTTAACGAACATTTTAAAACGATTAAAATATTGATAACAAATACAATATTTTCTTATTTTGGACTAGAGATGCCAAGGAAATAATTATTAAGATTTTCAGTTTCTTGCGTGCGCTCTGCCGTAGGCATTGAAAGTAATAGTAACTCTATGCCTCAAAGCCACGTTGATTGCCTCTCGACATCTCTTTGTTATTGCTCTCGTGACACGGCTCATTTCATTCATTTTGTACCATTATATTACAATCGACTGGTCGCTAATTCGAGTGTCTTATAGGAACAATTGCTCGCCACTCTGGTCCCTGAGCGTGTCAGTTGTGAAATTTGTGGATTCATTAATATATGTTGGTGTTGCAATTATTAAGTAATGAATACCTGCACTCATATATGCTACATATGTTATCTCTCATTGATTCCATATATTTTATGTATAGCTACCCAAACTCTTCCATTTCTGAAAGTCTCTATACTACTCGTATCTGACTCCGCATAAGAATTTACAAGATTGTAAGTTAGCTACTTGAGAAGCTTTTGCATTAAATACGTATATGTCCTAGTTTCTATGCTACAAGTCCGAACAATGTTAGTTTCTTCAAAGCTGTCTTGTAAACAAATCTCAGCGACCTCGTATGCTCATTCAAATGTCATATAATTTTGCATACAATATTTTCTTAGGGAGAAATGAGAACATGCCTGTGACACGGGAATTTAATAATGACAAAATAATACAAGGTAACTTTAAGGGCAGCCCTTTCTGCTGTCCGTCATACGGAACGCTATTCATGCACATAATATTTCTGAGATTTGCCGACAACTAATTTATTCACATTCACTTTTAATTCTAGTAAATATTTTAAATGAAACAAATGGCGTTGAAATAGGTCGCGCCGTGTCTAATGTGTGTTAAATTATTATCATCATCAATAAAGTGATGTCTTATATCACCGTTTAGATAATAATTGAATTGATTCAATACAATGGAAAGAGTTTCTCTAAGTTAATCGCGACACGATGACAAATGTGTATCGCTTCATCTCCAGTGGAGATTAATGTGCGAGTGAGCCGAGCGCTAGACAAAACCTGTCGCTGCGCATACGCAACTACAATTCACAAATTCGAACCGCGGATAGGGTAACCAGATGTAATTGGATACTGAACATAGTTAATATAGTTAATTAAAATTAACTGGACTATATTTAATTTCATTTGATAATAAGAAGTTGATTATTTGAACACAGCAACGTAATATAAAGGTACATACATATAATCACGTCTATATCCCTTGCGAGGTAAACAGTCTTGAAAATACTGATAGGCCACGATCAGCTCTGGCTTTGGCTTACTGATAGAATTGAGATTCATACGAAGAAAGAGTAAAGTAAGGTTGCAAGCCGGCCCCCGAAAAGAAGAATCCCAAGTTTATAAGCTTATCCCTTAGTCGACTTTTATGACATCCATGGAATGGAGTGGTCGTATTCTTTTTTTTATTGGTCCCGGGAACCACACGGAACCATATAAGATACACGGGTAATAATATATGATTATCGTGAAAGAAAAGCTTTGGAATAAGAATAATCCAAGAAATCGATTAAAGTTTTATATAAGCTGTTGATTTCCTAATAGTCAAAATAAAGTAGCAACTCACAATTAAATGAATTATTTTTAAAATAACTATATATAGGAGCAAATTAAATAAAAAAACTTAGCTAATATCACCTACTTAAACAGAGATAACTAGATTATGGAACATCAATACAGTAATAACACCTATAGTAATCGAAGTAACAGGAATAATATTCGTAGCAAAGAACCTGCGTCGATACTGTCACAGCTTAGACTCTAACAAAGACATCACTATAATTTAGAAACTAGCAGCACTATATTAGTTTTTTTATTGAGTAGAGTTTTAGGGAATACTGTGGAAAGGAAGCGGGAGATTCGTCGTCCTTTTCGACAAGGAACCGACTTGGAGGTGAAGAATAAAAAATAATAAAAATAATATTTATGTACAAATTTATTGTACTCGGCGACTTCATAGTACTTATTTGTCCCTTTAAAAATTGTTTTTAAACTCTATTGACTGATTCCAATAAAACTGAAATCATGGTAACCTTAACGTATGACCGCCCAGCAGTGTCTCGTCGCTTAAACTTCACGCGACAACCATATTGCTTGTAAGCAACGCCGCTTATTATTTATCTTTATGAAACGACTCATTTAGTGTGGCCCAAGTATGCTTCTGCGTCAAAGAAATTTCTATCAAATTCAGCCCGCGAGAAGGTTCATAATTCGAAATTAGTTCTTTAAATAAAGTCATTGTTACGCTTGCTTTTATAGTCTCTACAGAGACAATAATGACATGATCTAAATGTAAGAACTATAAGCTTGATCTAAAATTAAGATGAAAGAGAATTTGTGTGATACAAAAAATATTACTGAAGCGCATGTGCATTGTCTGCATTGTGTGGGTTTGAGTTAACACTGGAGCATTCCGCTCAATTAACATCATAAATGAGAGAAATGCGGGATCAAAAGAATAGCAGGTGTTCTCTATTATTATAATTTGTCATTGGTGTTCAATCTGCTTTCATGTCCTTTTGTCCATTATGAGAGCTTATTAACTTTGAAATGATCTTTATTCTTGGATTATTATGACTATGGCCAATGTAAGTGATTGGTCAATTTGTCATCTGTGTGAGATGAAATCAAGAGACGGAGTTTTTGCGTTGGTGGCTGTGCTTGACGACTTGAACTTTTATAGAATGTCTTTGAGAATCAATTCAAACTGTTAATAAGTTCATGATGAAACATTATCAAACCCCATCGTGTGACCTATTCTCCAATTTAAAATTTGTATGTAGTAAAGAAGCTCTTTAATCGATTCTCATTAGGAACAATTGTCTTAATATTGTCTTCCAAATGAGACAAAAGTTTGGAACCGTTATCTGAATGACAATGACTGAATATAATCCAAATCTAAACGGCACCAAATAGCTGTCAGAATATAAATGTGGCCCCTTGTGAACCGCGGACGTGATGTGTCGTTATTACAAGCTGCATTAATGAACACATAAATACTTACGCCACGGTACACTTTCACGTACACATAGTCAACGTACCTAAACTTATTATGATTACACCTAGAGTATACACTAAGCTGTCTGCGGATATGTTTTAGTTTCATTTTTATTTACACTCTACTTGATATCATTAGTGACAATACTATTATTACATGGTCATGACGTTGATTAATTACTGCGGTCTTGTACCAATGATCCCTTTGAGCTTAGAACATAGAATGCTAAAAAATCGTTTTGGCAAGGGAAAACATTAGCTCATTCAGACAACTCGTGTCACTATAATCTAAGCCGGGTAAAGATACAATCGGTCTCATGAGTGAATTCGATTCAGATAATCGCAGGATTGCCCATCGTCTGAAAGAAAAAATATGATTCTTTCCCTTGATTAACTGTTACAAATAATAGATTGAAATCTGTAAATATTGTAAAATATACTTACTAGATACATGTGCTTTCGCATAAATTTAAAATAATAAACAAAGTTGTAATTTATAATCCGAATGAGACGCATCGTCTGTTAGTAACATTAATTTGTACTTACTCACCGTTACCTATTCGTGGAGATATACCATCATTTCCCTTATTTTATCTATTCGAGGAGAATAAGTAAATTGCCAGTTAATGCCATATTAGTGATTTTAATAGTCTTAAATAGGTCACAAATTTTTTTTGCGTTTAAGATTATTAATGGTTTATTTCTTATGCTTGTGGTAATACCACGGTATACCGCTGTGCGGCTTAGAAGCTAAATGCCGCATATAAATCGAGCATAGCACACCCAGAACCGCTGTGTTTGGATAAATATCGACATTTATGCACATATTGCTCCATATTTGATTTTACGACAGTAAAATATGAAGTCTGAGCCCGCAAGTTCGGATTTAAAGTCGATATGCTATGGAGAATAACAATAACATTAGCATAATTGTATGTATATATTACATTCCGTTTATTTATGAGGATTCGGAAAGACATAAAAATGTAATTGTTACTCTTCACTGGATAGGCATAGGAAAACAAAATAATATGGTTTTCTACCATAAAAAAAAAAAAAAAAACCAACTTCAAAACAAGTTAAAAAATAAATTAACAATATGTCGTTACTATGCGATTAGTGGGTTGTAACTAACCTACCTACATCAATTTCTGAAGCTCGATGCCCGCAGCGCCGGACTTATTTCCCCATACAAGAGGTGTGGCAGATTTTTTTTTTGTAAGTAGTATCCAAAACAAAACCATTTTCTCTAACTCCGCCAAGTTCGATTTCCCACGTGTGGGTCCTTAACTCCGGGCACTCCGTCGCAGATCTGATAACCGCGAGACAGCATCCAGCTGTTTATCTACAAACGCGAAATCAATTGCGCTCGTTGAATTATCGCATTACGATACGTCTAACTTTGCCTAATTGGACGTATCTTATCGATTTCATCTACAGTTATTGTTTTCATTATGTTATATTAATTATATTTTAGCTATAAGTTTTCTGCGTGGGATTTTTGCGAAATCTGTTCGTGCGTTTCGAGTAACAGATAAATGAGTTATGTTCTCTTTTAAACAATTTAAAAAAATATCGATAAGTACTCACCAAAGGTTGCAGAATCATTCATCGCACATGACAGCTGCACACACTAGCAGCTAGATAGTCTAGATAGTCACTGACACAATAAACTCAAGAAATTATTTGTATTTAAAATAAGTAAAAACACGCACTGGAAGACGAATATAAGATCTCTTAGGTATTAAGAGCAGCAGATATATACTCAATAGGCCAGAAGTCTAAAATACCTCGAAATCCTTTTTAAAATGTACCGATGTATGGTTGGAGCCATCAGGGCGATTAAAAATGAAGCGACTAGAAATAACAACAGAAATTAAAAATTTCTTGATATCCCAATTAATCACCACTTTAGTAAATTTGAATTTTTTTACCACGAAGTACTTAATTTGAAACCGAATTGTGTTGGTCATAAAATATGTTCTTGCGTGACAAATTTTCGGCACATGCGGTAGCAGGAAATACCAAAGCGGCGTCGTGTCAACAAAAAATCTAAAAGCAGGCATTATGTTGTTAACTGCGATTTAACTCATTTCATATTTGAGACGACTTTTGTTGTAAGACGCCACTTAATTTTATCACATAATTTATAAGACCAGCTCAACAGTTATAAAGTATTTTTATAGGTTATTAATATTCACAAGGTTTACATCTTCGAATAATGATTTATTTTAAATATAAATAAGTAAGTAGTACACATGTATACGTGTTTCTTTATACGTAGTAAGCCTATGTATTTTTTACAATATTAAGAAAATCAATGAAACCAAGCATTAATTAATTCTCAATTTATATGTTTAATTACATAGTTAGTAAGTGACTACTGGGTGTGACTACCCCGCAAGGGATAAAGATAAGATGTGATGTGTGAGTAGTTAAATTATTAGACAATCGCAAACGATATTTTACTACGGACTCGTCGCCTATTGATTTGTCGACAAATAAAAAACAACTGACATATTTAGCCGAGATCTTGTACACGAAAACCAATAACAAATTCTAATATCAATTCAAATACATTCATGATATGATGGAAATTTTTACAAAAATAGGCATAGTGACTGAATTATTAATAATATACGTTTTTGAGTTTCAACGGACGAACAGACAACATTTGTATTTCCAACCTAGAATTGGTCGCGAACATTTTTACATATCCGGTGTGGCTAAAAATAACGTTGGACTTTTTTGGTTTTCTTATAGCAATAATGGACTGCTTCAAGTTGTTTGTATGTTTATTATTTAAAGAATTAATCTTTTCAATAAAAGAAGATTCTGACTAATTGACTGAAATATCAACGTGCAGCCCAAACCCTCAGTGGTTGACATCCCAGCCTACCTACTTAGCTAACAAAACCTAGAAACTCATCCCACTTATAAGTCGCTGCAAGTAAAAGTTGTAAAGGTATTCTATTGCCCCATATGTACATACGTCAAATGCATAACTCGATGTCCCTAATGATGATAAATTATTATTGTTTAAACATACCGTTGGAGGTGTCTTCATAAATTAATCTCTGGCCGGGCCACAGCGAGAGGCAATTAAACGGAAAGCGGAATTACCACACAATGTGTAGAGTATATCATAAGATGACGCCTGCCAGTCATGCGCCAGCGCCGCCGGGTAGCCACTCGTCATACAGGAGTTATTTTATCGATTGTACAGGATGTCCGCAAGTTCTGCTGGTATTTAAGTATAACTTACTTCCATTTCCAATTTTCTAGTAGACATGCCGTGGCATGTCTTGTTTTGTTGGCCGGCCCTCTAAAGTCTACCCGATAACATTTGAGTAAAAACAAACTAGTGGTTTATTTTGAGATATTTGCATGTAATTTTCACAAAGTTTTTCTAGTTTCAGAGTGTCACTCGCAAATTTCGTTCCTATATTTATTTTTAATTGTTCGATAGAAAGATTCCATTTTTTCTCTGGAGAAATTCGTGTCTTACCTATTAAAAATTGTACATACTCATGACAAGAATAAAATGATTTGCATGGAGAACTGCATTATAATTACTATTTTTTTATATTTACAAACCTTATTTTAATCAACATATTTTAGTCCAGTATCCCCCTGTATGTGGGACAAGCCGCTAGGGCGTTTATAAAACCGCGTCGGGAATGTGTTTAATGAGGACCGCGATAACTTATACACTAACGTTCATTTACGCTTTTTGGAATTTCATTCACTCCCCTTATTTGCTATGGAAAGAAATTAATTAGACGTAGAATGTATGATAATAATTTATCGCCTCGTGTGAGCATAGAATCATATTTGTAATTCAATTAATTTTGTTGCACAGGTTGTCGTAAGTAATTAAAAACACGGCCATTTGGCTAGAGACTTAAAGGTGTAAAAGTTAACACATCGTAAAACATGTTTAAATATACTTTTATTCAAAATAACTGTCCATTTTTAAACACGGTTAATTTGTAACGCGAAAATCAAAGCATTTACGGCCTCTGTGACGCAGCGGTAGTGCGCTTGACTGTGTCACGGGAGGTCCCGGGTTCGAATCCCGGCTACGGCATGATGAGAAACGAACTTTTTCTGACTGGCCTGGGTCACAAAAAAAACAATCCTATTTTATTAATCATTAAAAAACAATCAATACTAATCTAACTATAATTGTTAAAAAACAAACCAATTTGAAGAAATGTTAAAACTAAGGTTGCGTTACATAATAATATTACCTACGCTAGAAAATACTAGATCAATCGAGCAGGTTAGTGACCCAGATTCTCCGCGATCATAATTCAGGATACCCTTTGATTTAGCTTCGCGAGTAAGTGTCAACCGTAGCGTACAAAACAGTGTCAGGGATTCAAATCAATTTAATACATTCAATATGAACCGTTTTATAAGTTGTAAATACGCAAATGTTTATGGAAATACTTTTTATCTGGCTCTTACAGATTCATAATAAAATGATGCCCCTCCATAATGGTGCGATATTATTTCAGGTTGTCACGCGGCAGCCAACGTGGTGCCGCTTCTGATATTCATATTGTGTCTATTTCACTTTCAAAGGACGGTTTATAAGTGTATTTATGAATGTAACTATTATGAGACATTGTTTTTTAATGTTTTACTTGTGCCAACGTAATAGCTGTAAAGGCGCGTTTATTTGAGGCTTCATTTTAATGTGTTTTTGTTTCATAAAGATTTCGTGGAAAATTATTATACTTAATATAAGGTAGATTCTTACAAAGTACGTCTATATCCCTTGCGGGGTAGACAGAGCCAACAGACTTGAAAAGACTGAAAGGACACATTCAGCTGTGATTTAATCACACTATTGTCACCGGTATGGAATCCAGTGGTTGCGGATGCCGGTGGATGAAGATTCCACCGCGCCAACGAAGCCATAACACCGGGTGTAATCATCCTGTAACCACGGTCGCAAGTAAGTGCAACCCGGTCGAAACGTCGAGAGAATACGGTATGTTCGCGTTAATTCCCGTTTGCTTGTATTAATAATCATGCAACGCAAAAGTGACACAAAACATTTAATAATTATTTTACCGCAGAAATTCAGAAAATGACTTTGTTATTCATAACATAGAACCCAAAGTCACCCAAAGAAAAACTCTCGTTTCAACAATCATCTCGTTTCAAGCACATCGTCTTAATATCACGATGTGCATACTTACACGCATATCACGTATTTTAATAGTAGATAGAGCCAACAACGCAAGAGACTCTTAAGCAACGTTTAGCTAAATATAGTATACGGCATCAGTCCCATTTTACAGGTTATTTGTTTTACTTTGTTAATCAAACGCATGAAATACATACATATATATTTTAATAATTTATTTGTTAATGTGACATTGCTATCTGAAACTTAAATAGATAAAATTAATTTACTGAAACTGACATTACATTCGCCATCCCATATCAAGGCATCACAATGAACTAATAAATATTAAAACTATCGGACGACGAGTACGCAACTGTACTGACGTCAAACAGTTGTTATGCAAAACTTAATCAAGTCAACGCCGCTCATCATTTGAAATATTTTAAATTTTAAAAAATAAACAAAAATTTTTTTTTGTAATTTAGTCTGAATGAGATTAAAATGTTTGTATATACAATACAAGGATATTATTTCACTACAGTCCAAATGCCCGCACTGCACGTACATCTCTTCCTACATATAGAATGCTAATATGTTGTTAGGTATGTCCCGTCCAACAATATCGACGGACGAATTAGTGTACTACCATAATATAACTTGACCTCCTCCGTCCCCCTGCAGCAATCTGACAAGGCCCCTATGAGGATCGATGGAGGAAGTATTAGAGCTCCTTTTACGCTGGTTTTGCCATTCGCAGGCCTGCGACCGAGTTTACATGACACGCACTAGTTTTATTACCCTCATGTTTCTAAATGGCCCTCATTTCGTCCAAACAAATTATTTATATTTTACTACATGGACAGATCATTTCCCAATCAACTGCTGACCTAAAAAGCATTTGTGAGGCTCAGTGATGCGTTGACAATGCCATTTAGATATCGATCGCCGAGTATCGATGAGCCGCAATTATCATACATTTACAACATATTCGATCAGTTATGGATTATTACATTTTATTTGTTATCTAGTATTTACGACGAAGAAAATAAAAAAGATATCATTGCCCACAATTGCTTCCTGAAATCTCAAAGTCAACATTACTAATTATCTTTAAAAAGTAAATGGCAAAGTTCAATTTATCGATACACAAAACAATGATTGACAATCACTAAAGGGATTTAGTGAGTGATATAATATATTTTGTAAGTAAACAAAGTCTCTTGAGTTGATTTTCTTGCAACAAGAATTATGACGTCGCTATGGGTCTAATCATCCCACACTGGTCGCTATAAATGGATAACATTATTTTATGTTTGCAAACACAAAGACAATACAAAGAAAATTACTGCCCACCAGACAATGTCGCTCATCAATATCAATTAAATTAATAAAACGTTTATAAAATGCCCCAGTGACATAAAATATCCACTATTATTGGTCGTACTGTAATTTAAGACTAATTGATTGTTTACTTCAAATCGCTCCAAACTTTACAACAATAAAGTGAATCATCATTATAATACAGTACGTTCAAGAAGTAAAACATCGTAATAAGATTTTAATATAAATAATGGTGAGTAATTTTAGAAACCAAAGTAAGTTCGTACAAAACGTAACGAAATTAATTTAAGGGCGTCGTTTATTTTTAATGATAGATTCCATGTTAGTCTGATAGCGAGTACCTAATAGTTAAACAAATATACATATATTGTGTGTCAGTAAAGGCATAATATGAACTTGGTCTTTAACTATATAATGGTAATCTCGTCATTAATTCATCCAACTGAACATGGCCTAAATAGAAAAAACTTAGTCCTTATTAATATATATATATATATATATATATATATATATATATATATATATATATATATATATATATATATATATATATATAATAAAACAGTAAAAATATTTTGTCTGTACATTTAGTTTTTTTGACTGAAATTGATAGAGGGACACTTAGAATGAATTTTTTGTGTGTCTGTCTGTCTGTCTGTATGTATGATCACGCTTATCTCCGAAAGTACTGAACCGATTTACTTTAACCTTTCACCAATTGCTTTGTTTTAACTCAGAAAAACATTTAAAGTTTGTTTCATTAAAATCGGTTTACTAAAAAAAAAGTTATCGTCATTTAAATGAACTCAATGCATGAGGTTGCCTGCAAATAAGTTACGAAATTAAAATTCAAAGTCATTTATCATTGTACGTTTCAACTCGAAATTTACGCGGACAAAGTCGCGGGAAACAGCTAGTAGGTAATAATTCAACTTTGTCAAACTAAATGGAACAAATAATATAAGTAGATAACCTACATTCATTTATTACGTGAGTTAAAATAACAGGTACGTTATTTTTTATGGTTAACTTTTAAATACACATATGAAGCACATAGTTACTACTCTACAATGATATTCTGTTTTATAATCCAAATACAATGCAATTTAAATTTATTCGAATATTGAATGCATTATCGACCTTCGTATAGTGACCTGATTATGCTAATCAGAAGACATACACGCAAATTTTACTCAAGTAGGACTAAGTAGATTTTTATAAATTTGATACATATGCTTCTATTAAAAAAAACTATTAACATATTTTGATACAAACATTTGGGGCTTTTCTACATTTATCTAAATAAATATAAAAGGGACCGATTACATAGATGGACTATGCCTCGAAGTAAGTTAGAGTTGTTATAAGATACTAACTCAACGATTCTATATTTTAAAATAAATAGAATACTTATAGTACCTATTGTTGAGAACTAGTATAGTTGAACATCCTAAACCCAGGCCAATAAGAGAAAGTTCGTTTCTTATCTTACTTGCTTACATACCATGATAAATTTTTATTTTATAATCCATATAGTGTGGGTGGTCATTGTTACAATTCGTACTAACTAAGATGATGCTAGAGACTCATAAAAACCGAAATAAGAGTGACAACCCAAATATTTTGCTAAAATATTATTGCAAACTATGAAACTCCATTTACAAATTCATAATGAACTAGCTCAAGCAGCTTAAAAACTTTTAAACAATAATTTAGCAGTAAGATTTATACGATCTATCAAAAACATTTTAACATTCTGCCGGAAATGCTCTTTTATTTCAACAAAAGCGAGCACATGATAGATGGCATTTTTAAAATAATATAATTCACTTTTTTCAGGGAATCAGTTTGGGACACTCTGTGGATATACAGCTGTTGAGAAGTTGATTTACGGACGTATAGAGCGCGGCCAATTATCTTATTAGTGGGCAATTTATCGTTCGTCACATTATCATAAGAATGGTTAATATTAGAGGGAACCAAATAGTGAAGAAAGTTTTCACTGGACAAGCGATTATGGAAAAATTTAAAATAATATTGAATTTTATTGAAGTTTTGATAAAAAAAAATTGATAAGAAATTCTCCCCTATACAATTTAAAGGAAAGCTAAAATAAAAAAATAATAATATGCACCTAACTATCTCTGTTAGTTCCTAACACGTGAGCATAATACGAGTATATTAATTTTCCCAACATTTAGTACTTGAAAACAGAATAAAAATTAAATTATATAAGAAAGTAATAAAATAAAACGTTGGTTCCGTTTGGTAGTGGACATCCCCAATAATTCGCTTATTCCACTATCTGCGGGTCAATAATTTCTCATGAAACCGACGTTTTGTCACACAAAATAACGTGTTTTATCGGTGGCTGGCTAAATGTTTTACTGCAATAACAATAAAGAAAAACAAAAGAACATTGTCTTCTCTCTTCCCGTTTTTTCTCACGAAAAGAATAAGAAACGCACTGTTTTATTAATATTTATTTCCACCATCCAAAATACTTCGCCGCTTCGGTATTTGGCCAATTATTAACGAATCATGAATGTGGTTTTCATGGTAATAAATAGCGCCAATAATTTGGGACTCTTGCATTCTCATCTTATCTTGTGAGGATTTATACAAGTTTTTGTGCAGACCGAATCCTAATTCCGAACGTATGCTTAATTACCATTACTGACTTTTATTACTTTCTTTATACATACCTACATACATACAATCACGTCTTTGTCTCTTACGGGGAAGACCGAGACAACAGCTTTGAAAAGACTCTATTGGATTGCAAAAGCTTCAATTTTTTAATTGTCTATACATATTTTTTTTTATCTATCTACGAGTATCAATCTTCAATCTGTATGGAAAGAGAAATTTTTTCTTCGTAACCAAACCAGCATGGCAAATAATTTAATTTCTTATTTCCTAGTATTGCGATTACTTACTGCCATAATTCTTCTCAGGGTCTTCGTTTCGTAGTAACCGCGGGTCCATCTGTTTCTCATAATATTTCATATGAGTGCCGGGCTTGCTGACCGCGACGAAGAACAAGTGCGTCTCTGTGCGTTTCTGTGAACGTCCCGATCGCTATCAGCACTCCTCCCATCTGATTTACTCATAAACATAAACCGATAAATAATTCCATATTAAAACTACCGATCCATTAAAGCCAAATTAAGCAACATACCTACACAAACTTTTGATGAGATATTAACATACAATAGTTTTGACTATATAGAATTAAATTTATAAGTCTATTAGAAAACAAAAAACAATACCTATAATTATAATATTGTTAAAGTTCATAAGTTCAATATAAACATGTATAAAAATTCATTGTTTTTTTTCTATTCAAATAGAACGTAAGCGCCTATTTTATAATTTTTGAGAACTTTGACCTGCTGCATTAACATATTATACGTGTATCTGTTGGAATCGAATACACGTTCAATAAAATGTAGAGGAAGAATATCATAACTATTTCAATGAAATATAGCCGAAATATGTTTGATATTCAAATAGCAGAGGGGGCTTCCGCTGGGCGCTGGGAATGAATCGGGTCCGAATATAAACTATAGCCAGGAACAGATTCATACCACACATATCCGGAAATAACTAAATTAATTTCTGTCATGATGAGTACTTAATTTATATAAATAATCATGTCAGATGAATCTAAGAAGAGATTAAAGAGTTCAGCTTCTGACGTTCAAGAAGCTGTAGAAGCGGCATGAAAACAATTAATTCTATTAACTTCACTATTTCAGACCTACAGCAATTCCAAACTATAAATAAAAGTACCTACTAAATAAAAAAGCGTAGTAAAAAAAAAAACAAAAAATATTTTTAACATGTGCTAGAGAATTTAGTTTTATTTTATTTATATTTATTATTTACGGCGAGGTCTAGTATAACACATATTGTGTAAAACTCGCGAACACACTAAAGTTTTATATAGATGTAATGATGTAGATGTTTTGTACAGAGTTATACGAAGTAAACTTCTGTACCGTAAACAGTTTTCAATACGAAGTGCGCGGGACGGCGGCAGAGGATCTCAGGCACAACACTCGTATTTTATTTACTGCTACAACCGATCTGAATAATAACACGCTACATTAGTTTCCCATTATGCCTTCGAGACAATAAAATTTGCCCAATTTTACGATCACATTAATAATTTTATGAATGGAAGCAACGTTTCAAATCTTTAAATGCGTCGAAATGAATAAAATGTTGAGGATCGATTGAGGTTTTAAATTGGAAATATTAACATCAGAAAGTGAGTATTTTCGTAGGTTTTGTTATTTTCATAATGACGTAACCTTTCAGTTTTTTTTAAGGCTGTCAGCTCTATCTACCCTGCAAGGTAAATGGACGTGTTTATATGTATGTACATATGTTTATGCCAGGGCCTGACTTGTTAGTCAGGCACCGTCATGGACATGGTAAACAATGTTCTAAAATATGGTCATATTTTACAGCAATAATGGGATTGAAGAAGATTCAATTAGGGAAATATAGGACTCGTATCCATTGCTGTATCCAAGTCATCTAGAAAAAAAAACAGCTAAGAAGGGGGAGAGGGGCGGAAGACGCTCGGTTCCCAGGGTATCGCTTGCACAAACACCGGACGCTTGCTCGCATACTGTGTCCGTCGGCTAAGCGGCGTAACTCTCGACAATTTTATCGACTACCTTGTCCGGCACTTAGGGCATACCTTGATTGATTCGATTAAATAAAAAACAGTTTAAATGTAATAGTTGCTACTAATTTCATCATGCCGTACGTATATTTATGATCAGAACATTTCTTAGAAAAAATGCATGTTAATGATAGATAAAGATTTCCGTAAATAATCCGTAGAAAATGCAGACCGCGGTTACTTAAATGCTTCGCAGGACATTATAACTGGTAACCTATATTTTGATTCACTAATTACAGCAGCGGTTATTCATTCTTTGGTCTTCCAAAGGAAGTAGGAATTCAACCAAAATTAGGTAACATGCACTAGAAACTGCCAAAGTAAAATTGACTGACGATTGAACTATGTATTAATTATTTCGCGATTCATTATTGTTTTTTACTAGTAAGTTTAAAGTATCGATATAGCCCAGCCCTGATTAAAATATAAATACAAGGATGTGCAAGAACTCTGTACCTATCGAGTTACGCGAAATGAAACCACAAAATCAGTGTCGGCCGCAAAACAACGGAAGCCACTACCGAGGGCCCCACGCTCTCACGTACTGTGACTTATTAACATACAACTTTTCCATCAAACACTATTTTAACCACATCAACGTTATTCACCCTTATATCTTTATATATAGTTAAGACATGCAAACAAGTTCGATAAGTAAGAGTCGGTGGTCGAATCGGTAAGGTGCCCGGGCAAAATGTGTGATACGCAGAAAGGCACAGGTTCAAATCCCACCTCGGCCATGTACCAATAACTATTTTTAAAGTTATGTATTATACATTACTTTGAATACTAACCTGTACCTCTGACGGTGAGGGAAAGTCGTGAAGAACCCTGCACATTCAGGCAACTGGATGTGTAACCATGGATCCAATACGGGTTAGGTTTACCTTCAAAAGGTTGCGGAAGTCAAATGGGAGTCACTTCGTGTAAAAACCTTACTCACCCAATCTAGGATCCATGATTAAAGGCATACCCCGGGCTCCTCTCCAGAGAGGTGAATGTTTGCAACCGGGTTTAATGCCAGAAGGAAGAATATTCGAACAGAGCGAGTAATAGGACAGCAGAGCATTCGACACCGTTTTTGTTGCAAAAAACCATTAAAATTTAATTCAAATTATAATACTACTCTTAACGAAGAAACTTTCAATTAAGATAGATATGACGAGCTAACTCACCACAACACTGAAATTCCGACCACTTCTAAGTTTAGATTATCTCTACCTAATTCTCTTTACCCATACAAATAAAAATTTATTTCATTTTGCGTCATGCAATTACCAATTTAAATCTATTAAATGCAGTCTTGCATTAAACAAACACTAAATCGATGTCTGAGCCAAATTACAGTCATAAAAGTGAAGACCATTTATGGCATTATTCGGCGGCATATCGAAACCGGCGACACTGTATTGGTTTACACTGTAGAGCAATGTGACGGCTACTTTTTAAATGAACATTTGTAAAAATTTAAATAAAATTTTGGTAACTTTATTTTTTTGCTAGAGTATATATAAAAGTTTATCCCTGACGATATTGCGTATTCTATATACTAAAATTTGCTTTATAAAAATTATGGTAATTTATGCTGTATAATAAAAATGAAACTTCTTTAAAACAATTTATCAAATTTCATTGGTTATCAACGTGCGCATTAAACTTATTTGATATTGTTTTACAGTGTTAACTCTCCGAAGGGTTCATATAAATTTGTCCACCAGTGTATGTGAGGAGTTATAGGTTTCATTTGCGGGCAATAGACGACAATTTTCAATTTTCTTGCGCGTGCGACCCATTTGAATATTTTAATTTGGGGGGCGGCGCGACTATTTCAATTTATTTTATGAGTCTTCGCACAGAAGGGTTCCCGCGGCGCTCTCACCGTTCCAGATTAGTAAATATTTGATAGCTTTATTGCTCGGCGTGATATATTTATACACGCATTTAAAATGATTGCGTTATCTCGTTAAAACAAGTCCTAACCCTCTGTGTTGAAATTTATGTAAAGAATCGCTTCATTTCCTACTATTTGTCATCCCTTTAAGTCCATACATTAAATAGTATCAACCTCTTTTTTACATGTTACTGGCCAGTTATAAAAAGTTACATGTTTTGTTTTTTATTAAGGAACTTTAGTGAAAAAATTTGAATATCAAAACTAACAACGCAATAGTTCATCAAAGAGATACATAATTTTAGGGTCGCTTTTATTTTACAATATATATTATTTAAAGTGTGTGTGCGTTTTTATTTGTTGTGAAGCTCTAATATCGTAGTTCGCGAATTGAACAAAATTGGTGCCGAAACCCGGGAATAACATTCAAAAAGACTTATGAAACATTCTATGAAGTGGTAGTGGTGAGTGCTATAAATCAAGCTAATTTGGACCATAAAACTGTGAGTAAATGAACTTATAAAATTAACTAATTATTGGACTATATGAACTTATAAAAAATTTAAGTGATTTCATTAACTTTGAATAATTCGAGTTATACCCAGTGACTAGACGGGAAATATATACTCAAACGTTTTACGAGAGACATTTACAAATAATTTAATTCAATATTCCATAAATATAAATTATTTTCATTAGGAATTCCATTGACTTTTCACTAAACAAATTTGCCTATCATCATGAGTGTGAATAAATCAATCGTTATCCAAAAAGAAAGACTTGCCAAGTTATTCAAAGCTGAGAGTAATTACAAAAAGAGTCCAAAGGACAGAATAACACGAGGATATATAGAAACTAGACTAGAAAATGTTGATGCTTTATGGAAAGAATTTAATCAGGAGCATTTCAATATTTACGGTTTAGCAACTACAGAAGAAATCAAAACTCAGGAGTATTTTGTTAAAGGGATATACGATATTTTTGAAGAAACTTACACTCACTTCAAGGGCTGTTTGAAAGAGGCTCTTCGTGGAACGGGAGATGTCTTCGAGGAAGCCCAAGGGTCCATGGAATCTCAGTCTGTCGTAGAAAAACACAGGTCCAGCGAAGTCAAATTACCAAAAATCGAGTTACCAAAATTCTGTGGTAAATATGAAGACTGGCAGCAATATTTTGATCTTTTTACCTCACTTATACACAAGAACCGTAGCTTGTCCGCTGTAGAAAAACTGCACTATCTTAAAAGTACTTTATCAGGCGAAGCGGAAGTTCTTATAAGAAATTTGCCCACCACGGATTTAAATTACGACGCTGCCTGGAAAAAATTGATAGCTCGATACAACAACAAAAGGTACAACTTAAACATAATACTCAAGAATTTATTCAGTCAAAAACAAATAACTAGCGAATCAGCCCATGCAATAAGAAGTTTATTGGATACGACAACGTCGTGCATCACCTCAATTAATAATTTAGGAATCGAGACAAAGCAGTGGGATGTCATCCTCATTTTCTTAGTGGTGTCCAAGCTAGACAATGAATCACTCCGTCAATGGGAAGTCAATACCAGTGGAATTGCATCCGATGCCTTACCTTCGTGGTCTGATCTGGTACTATTTTTAGAATCTCGTTTTCGGACACTGGAAATGATTGACAGTAGTAAACAAATTTCCAAGGCTCATTATACAAACAAACGTACAGAGAAGGTTAAATCATTTGCATCTGTTCAAGACAACGTTACAAAACATCAATGTACTATGTGTTCGGGAGATCATTTTCTCTACCAATGCAAGAGCTTTGGACAGCTAATACCACGTGAGAGACAAGAGTTCGTACAGACCAAATCGCTATGTTATAACTGCTTATCACCCACTCACTCAGTATACAAATGTCGTTACACAACAAGTTGCCGTAGATGTGGTAGACGACATCACTCCTTGCTTCATCAAGAGAAGGAGAAACAGCAAGAGCTTACAAATAATTCGGAAAACAATCACGCGCACACACAATCACAGCGACAAAATCAAGCAGATATTCAACATTCATCACCCAATCATGGCGTGAACGTCGTTGCCAATTTTGCGAAGGAAGAAGCGGTCATCGGTTCAGCTGACGTTCTTTTGGCAACGGCTATTGTAAAAGCATATTCATTCAACGGAAAGTATTGTCTACTGCGTGCCTTGATCGACCAAGGCTCTCAAGCTTCCTTTGTAACAGAAGAGACTGTTCAAACGTTAGGCCTTAAACGTATACCTGTTAGCGGCTGTGTGTCAGGGGTAGGAGATGGTCGACTGCATATAAGACATATGGTTTCTTTCCGCATTGAGTCTCGTAGGGATACATTTGTATTCAAATTTCTGCTTACGTATTAAAATCTCTTATTTCGCGTTTGCCTTCTAGCAAACCCTCATCACCTGATTGGTCAGAAATCGAGAACCTATCACTGGCCGATCCAGGATTTATTTCACCTGGTAGAATCGACGTTTTACTAGGAGCCGAAGTATACGGCGACATCATTTTGAATGACATCATCAAACACCCAGAGGGACACTTATTAGCACAAAACACTATCTTTGGGTGGATCATTTCAGGTAAGGTGCCGCAAGGAGCACCAACTGATGTCACAAAAATGGTAAGTTTAAATATTCAGGTCAAAGAAGACTTTTTACTCAAACAGTTTTGGGAGTTAGAAAATGAGCTAAACTCAATTCAAAAGAAACTCAGCAAGATGAAAGAAAAATGTGAAGAGTTTTTTGATTTAACTACTTCTAGAAACAAGGAAGGTAGGTTTGTGGTTAGATTGCCTTTTAACAGCGATGATCCAGAGTGTCAATACGGAGGGTTGAAGGAGATAGCACAGAAAAGATTTTATCTTTTGGAGAAGAAGCTACAGAAAAACCCGAAATTAAAAGAAGAATATGGTAAGGTAATGCAAGAATATCTGGACCTGGGTCATATGAGGGAAATAAAGGACGAAACAATTCATCCAAAGGCAGTGTATTTTCCACATCACGCCGTAGTAAGGGAAGATAGGGAAACGACAAAATTACGTGTTGTTTTCGACGCATCATGTAAAGGCGCGAACGGCGTTTCGTTGAATGACAACCTCCTTATCGGGCCCAAACTACAGCAAGATTTAAGGCACATTTTGATGAGATGGCGAAGATTCCCAATATGTATAGTTGCAGACATAGTCAAAATGTACCGGCAGGTACGTATACACGATGACGACACACGCTTTCAAAGGATATTATGGAGATTCAACCCAGATGAACCACTGGGCCAATTCGAGTTGCTCACACTCACCTTTGGAACAGCATGTGCACCTCATCTAGCAGTAAAATCACTGCAACGTTTAGCAGACGATGAACAACTCAACTACCCTACAGCATCAGAAATCACGAAACGAGATTTCTATGTCGACGATTTAATGACATGCTGTGAAACAGAAGAAGAAGCTATTCAAATTTATACTGAAATGAACAAGCTAATGGAAGCGGGCGGTTTTCAATTACAGAAGTGGAGTAGCAACAACAAGGTATTGCTCCAGTTCATTGATCAATACAATCAAAAACCGGCTCCATCAATTCACATTAAGGCTGACAACATGGTTAAAGTTCTGGGCATTTGTTGGAACAGAGATTCAGACGAATTTCAATATACAGTAGAGTTACATGAAGTTAATAAATCACCAACAAAGCGCCAGGTGTTGTCTGATATTGCTCGTATATACGACCCAATGGGTTGGATTGCTCCAGTTGTTTTAACTGCAAAGATTTTCATTCAAAAATTGTGGAAGTCTGGGTTGTCTTGGGATGATGAACTTCCTGAAAATTTGTTACACGAATGGCTCAAATACAAAGCTGAACTCTCAGAACTGAAAACCATATTTATTCCAAGATGGCTAAATTTTAATCAGGGTTGTGAAGTTGAACTGCATGCCTTCGCAGACGCATCTCAAATGGCTTACGCTGGAGTGGTGTACTTTCGAACAATAAACTCTAATGGCGAAATTCACGTACACTTACTTACTTCAAAAACAAAAGTAGCTCCGATTGAGAAACAATTATCAATTCCAAGATTGGAATTATGCGGAGCGGTTTTAGCTGCAAAATTGCTTAACGAAGTGGCACAAGTTATGAATGTACCTAAGCATAGGCTCTACGCATGGACAGACTCCACCGTTGTTTTGGCGTGGCTTCGTGGATTGCCATCAAGATGGACAACCTTCGTTAGCAATAGAGTATCGGAAATTCTTAATATTATAGATAGTAGTCAGTTTAATCATGTTGGTACGAAGTTCAACCCCGCGGATTGCGCATCCAGAGGGCTACAACCATCTGATCTCAAAAGAGAGAAGCTCTGGTGGAGTGGACCAATATTCCTTTATGAAAGAAATATAACATTTTCAAAATTAGACTACACAACACAAGAAGAAACAAGAGCTAGTAATTCACAGAAAATCAAGACTTTAGTTGCACTGAAAAAAAGAAGACGAAAATCAACACTTGATAGAAGAAGAAAAGAATTTCTTTTGGAGTAAATACTCATCGCTGAAGAAAATGTTTCGGATTGTCTCATATGTAAGGAAAATTTAAAATTTTAGAATAATTACAAATTAACGAAACACATTTAAAGAAGGTGATAGGGAATCGTACTCTGACCTATGAGGAAATGTGTACGGTTTTAGTGCAGATCGAATCTTGCCTCAATTCTCGACCACTTACTCAGTTAAGTGAACATTCAGTCGACCCTCTCCCCTTGACGCCTGGTCATTTTCTAGTAGGTGAACCTCTCATTAATGTATGTGACAATAATTTTGCGAATCAAACTGAAAATGTTAATTTAACTAGTAGATGGAAATTAGTCCAAAAAATTGCGAATGATTTCTGGCATAGATGGTCAAAAGACTATTTATTAAATTTAAATAAGAGGTATAAATGGACTACTAAAAAATCAGAACCTGATGTTGGTGATATTGTAATTGTTAGAGAGGATAATCTTCCTCCAACTAAATGGATTCTTGGTAGAATCATTAAAATACATCCAGGCAAAGATAACATCACTCGTGTTGTTACGATAAAATGCAAGGACAAATTGTTGAAACGTCCTATAAATAAACTTTGTTTTCTGCCTAAATGATTCATGTTTGTTAAAAAATTAATCGTAGTTTCTATAAATTGAATACATAAATATTCTTTAGGTTCTTTCTTTAGTTCCACCATATGTTATGGTGGGCGGTTTTATATAATAAAAATATAGGATTTGTATTATAGGTATGTAATAGCCTTGTCACGGTGGGCGGTTTTATAGTATACTTTTATAATAATTTCACAAATCTTACGTTTACATGTAATTAATCAATAAGGTTTGACATAGAATACGTACTAGAAATTTTGTTAATTGAAGTGAATCTTAGTTCTTATAGACTGTTTTTTAAAGGACAAGTCCTTGGTGGGCGGGATGTTGAAATTTATGTAAAGAATCGCTTCATTTCCTACTATTTGTCATCCCTTTAAGTCCATACATTAAATAGTATCAACCTCTTTTTTACATGTTACTGGCCAGTTATAAAAAGTTACATGTTTTGTTTTTTATTAAGGAACTTTAGTGAAAAAATTTGAATATCAAAACTAACAACGCAATAGTTCATCAAAGAGATACATAATTTTAGGGTCGCTTTTATTTTACAATATATATTATTTAAAGTGTGTGTGCGTTTTTATTTGTTGTGAAGCTCTAATATCGTAGTTCGCGAATTGAACACTCTGAAAGGTTCAGATGACATGTTTAGCCGCCGGTTACACATTGTTGACACTAAAGTATCCATGCTTACAATTTTCTTTCAGGTTTTAATAAAAACCAAACTATAGGCACAAACTAATATTAATACAAAACTAAGGACCTGATTTCTCTAAAATACGTTATAATTGATTGACAAATTACCGAAATGTTATTGAAACCAAATTACGAAAAATATAGAAGTAGAAAATACCAAATACCGAAAATACAATATACATACATATGTAGGAATACCTACTTACTCATTAATGAATGCCTACAGTTCATTGAAATACGTTTATGTCTATTATCTATATTCATTCACCTATTCACATTTCCATAAAATTAATATACTTAGTTCGGAACGTCACTGATTGCCGCCCCTGCAGGCCCCGCCTGTTTAACCTCATACAGCTATGTTTCATCTAATAGAATTGCAAGCTCGTTATCTGCTCAGATTAAAATATTCAGTATTTGAGTGATTTCACGAGCGAGTGAGCGCCAAAGGGTTGACTAGTCGTTTCGCCCGCTTTGAACACTTGTGGGGAGAGTGTGCACAGGCAGGGTTAGATGCTACCTACCCTGTTTTACATATGAGGAAGTCACGAATTAACAAAGTTATAAGCATTAGGTTTAAATGACTTTAAATATATTTATTGATTATTGGTTTCGTTTCACGTTATTATTTTACTATTAACTTAGAATGCACGGTTCCTCATGTATGCCGGTGCCACTCAACTTTAATATGAAATGCATATCCATGGACTTGCATGGAAGTCATCAAATGTCAATGAAGCCGCAACAGTCGCAAACAAAATGAATTGTCGAATTTCACTGGCTTTTTCCGCCGTCTGGCGCCATGAATAATTCCATTTCATATAATGGCCTCGACCGCATCAAATATTTCATTCCGAGTTTTGCATATTTAATTGTGACAAAAACAATGTTCTGGAATATTTTACAGACTATTTGGTTCACTCGTTTCCTTCACAATTAACATTTGTTTTAATAACAGATTCAGACGTGATCAATGTATTGTCTAAATTGGATCAGGACGTTTTCTAAAAGTATGCTCTCTTATCGGAATAATGTGCGCTCTAAGTTTAATATGAGAATATGTTACAGAACGGAACAAAATTCGGAAAATCTGTATGTTGTTTAATAAATTTATTAATAAGGTCATTAAAAATAAACGCAAATAAAATTGACAATGGCCCAATGCTACAATAGCAAGCGAATCGATCAGTCATGTCATGGTAATATAATAAGCGGCGGCGGATGTGCTAACGGATAAATATTGCACTGCACCCATGAAGAGCTAATTTCACTCATGAAATTAGTAATTCACCTGTTGTTGCCATTTATATTAGGAATACAATGCGGGCGGCAGTGAGGCGCACCCGCCGCGCCCACTATTCTTTGAAATATCTGTGTCGCATCATCAGTTACTTCTATTATATTTATAGTCATATCGTCGTCTGTTTCTGGTGATTATATCGCTTAGCAAACAGAGCATGCATACATATTTCTTTAGCAAGATTTGCAATACCAATAACAAAATCATAATGTTTTGAATCAGAAAGTATATTAACAATTGATAAAATTGCGATCATAATTTAGCTTCACTAGGGCCGTACATCGTGCGAATTTGCGCGATATCATATCACAATACACCGTACGTCCGCGTCCTAGGAGCATCCTTAAACCACCGATTGAGGGACTAAGTAGCACCGTGTCATCAGTGAAATTAATATTGTCTACTAATAAAGTGCCAATATGATAACCGACTTTGCTACTCCTCAACTCCTCGATCAAGCCGTTAACATACAGATTTATGTAGACGCAGATACCCACTTTATGTTTTTTTTTTTTGTAGTTTTAAATACTAGAAAATAGGTATACAAAAAAACATATATACATCGTGTTTAATTCGACATTCCGTGATTGGATAATGGGTGATGGTACGAAAAAGGCATTGTACGTTCGAACGCTTAAATATTTCTTATTTCAGATAAGCTTTTTACAATTTCTGTAGGTAGTGGCCGTTCGGCTCATCCGGGGTGTACGTGACCATCATTTTTTCTACTATGAAAAACACGGCATGATATTCTACCAAACAGGTACTATTCATAACGATTCTTGTCACCGTCACGTGCGATGACTGTGTCAAAAAATGTTACTCAATGGATACTGTTTATATCTAATCGTGCTTAACCAATGAATGTTATTTTAACAGTCAAAAGATAGCAAACCAAAATGGGTGCTACCTAGTCTAGCTTGAGAAAGAACCACTGTCGCGACTCAAAAGCATTAATAAAAAAACAAAATGTAGTCACATCAACCGATCGATCTTTCAATCTACTTATACATAACTTTTAATTCTAAAGTAAGATTCTGAAACAAAAAGCTATTAAAATAAAACCCTGGTTGGAGAGTTATAAGATGGCTAAAGTACTCAAAGCTAGCCGACTGCATATGCCTAACAATAAGTAGTAGTAGTAACATTTACCATTCTTTTACCTTAAATTCTTATTAAAACTGTAAAGAATTTTTCTCAATACATAAAGTATCGACTGCAAAAGTCAAGTCAACATCTTTCATTCAAAAGTTGAAAACAAAAACACGTTTGCGAGGATCTGAACCACGTAGACCCTTGGTTGATGGACAGGCCCGGACCAGTCAATAAGGTGGCACAATGAGACTAAATGCCGAGCTGTCTCGCGTCGCTACGCACCGTGCGTGACCGGTCAAAATATTGTGTGATCTTGATACTTGAGTACAAAATAGTCAAAATCAAAAATTTATTGAATGAAATAAATTTATATGAATACGATGAAATATGCCACTTTGCTCTAATTTATCCGAAACGCGATTCGTTATTTTTAACACTAGAATTTCTCCATGTAATTCGACATTTTTTTATCAATAGGCACAAAGATATCGATTTTGATGATGATAATGAAGAAGGTAAAAGGGCTAAAACATTTATTAGATAATATACATGGTAGCTAAGATAAACAACATTTTTGCAATACAATCTAAATCCAAATATGACAAAGAACATTGTCCATTAACAGCATGCAGCTGCAATATCTATTCAACAAGCTTGGTAATATGTGTACAAAAAATAGTATCTTTGTTGATAAAATACTAATAAGATAAGTCGATACTATCTATCTAGTACTCATGGGGTACTAGATTACTACTAATATACTACATCAGTACTTTCGAAGGTTTTTGCCATCTATTGTATGCATGACATAACAAATTTTATTTTACTTTAACTTTTATTGCTAACAAGAAAAATATTAATTTGTTTTGTATCAAGATCGTAAGTCGGTGTTTATGTATTGGTAGCTGACGAAAAGTTATTATTTTCTGAACTATGGTCATTAAAATTTTTGATTAACAACGTTTGATCCGTGTCGATAAGATGACTATGCAAGTCCTTCTCATATTGTCCTTTTGCTCCGAGCCGTAACTAAATGTTTTGTAAAGTTTTTATTACTTTGTACAGATATTAAAACATTATCTACGAGATATCTGGAATGCGTCCGCAGTTCCTTTTTATTCGTAGATGATTACTTTCCGAATATGAACTGGTCACTTTTTGTACTGTTCCAATCATATTTCTTTATAAATATTTCTTGCGGCTCAGGCCGACCTTTGCACGTGTGTATATACGCATACTCAGACATACATGTATTTATTCCTCAGGCGGTAAACAGAGCCAATAGTCACAAAACTCGAAGGCCATGGATAAGTTTGCCAAAAAAAGAGGCAATGGCTCAGCAGTAACTTCTTACTAGGCACATAGAAGAGTAAAATAGAATGATTTCCATTTATTAAAAAAAAATACATATCAATCATTAGGGAAGAGCTAGTACATTGTCCACAGTGGCCACTACGCTGTTCGAGTATAAATAGAGTGACATCAGTATACATTACGTGTTCGCTTACAACGGGCCCCACCTCGGCACGGGCCTGTATAGAAACTAGCCATTCGTCATCCATTATTCACGGCCTAAATTGCACAACTTTAGAGCGCCATTTCTAAATGACATCTAAATCTGTTACTGTATTAACATTGTGAATAAAATTTATACAATCAATCTACATAAATGTCCGTGAGCGTCCGTCCATTAGTCAGTTGGAGTACAAAGGGCACACGCTCTTCCCGTAAATCAGGCGCATGTACTCTTATTGAGATGGCTTGCGCTTGCCCAAATCGCAGTCAATAGCTATGACACAAATTACAAAGACTTCGGATTCATAACAATTTGGGATAAATAAAGTTGGTATGCGTGGCGCTACGAAATTACTAACTAATATTAACAGTTATTTTGATGTTTGGATCCTTAAAATTACGAGTTATGTTCTTGAAAGAAAAACTAACTGAAGTAACTGATAAAATTAGATAGCCGATTGGCATTTAACTTTTTGAAGTGTAAGGGAAGCACTTAGATGGTATTACACGGATTACAAGTGCTATAACGTCAGCTTACATTTAGATAAAATGTAACAAAATCCTAGTACACACACATACACGCACTGATAAGGTTAACTAGTTACAAGTGCTATCTGTCTATATCTTCATTATTTTGTATAGCTGTTCTTGTCGTTCCGCGCGCGTCTAGCCTAGCCGATACAGAACTTCGCAGCCATTAACGACCCCTTACGACTACCATTTGTCATTAGACGGGGTCATGTCAGCTTATAAGTGAAATCTTGAGTACTGTTGCTGAATTTTATTAATTTATTTTACACTTTATTCATATCTTAATACAATTACTGCGGCAATACTCTTTTATTCCGATTCCTTTATTACCATGTAAGTTCAGCCTGAAATTAAAAAGGACGAAAAAAGGCATTTTTTAAAGTCAATTCACAGTTCTATAATATTAAGACCTATAGTAAGCTTCCACGTTAAGTATAAACACAACTCCTACAGGACAAATCCTCATATAAGAATTCTTAATTCTTTTGCATTAGGTATTCACATTCATCAATAACTTGTCGGTTTAAGGTATTATTTGTTATTTACTTAAAACAAAAAAACATAAACAAATAGTTAATATAAGTATATTTTAACACCTAAAAATAAAGTATTTACGTCCTTTCCCTCCCGAAATTCAAAATTCAAAATTCAAAATTTTTATTCATTATTATAGGATATTATTATATCGCTTAATAATTGTCGTATGGTTTAACAACTTGGTTGACGTCAAATAAATTACTTAAAAACTAAGTTTACTGCCGCTTCCAAGGCGTCAGTGCAGAAGAAGCGGTAACAAACTGCACTGCAGCATTTTCTTTGGATACTCAATTCCTTTGGATACTTATTTAATATAATTTACTTCCTAGTAAAAATCAAATAATTTATAAGATTCGCTGCATTTTAGTACATGACAAAGTCATAATAATATCATACTGACCAGGGTATAAGACCTTAACCGTTGACGAATTTTAACCAGATTCAGAATCAAAGCTTCGAATTTGTTAAGTAAATTGGATAATTATTCAAAGTGCAAGCTAAACGCTCCCTAAGCGTATATTAAGATATTACAATAATGTTCATATGAGCGGCGCGGCGTTCGGTGCTGGGGCGCAGGACGTATGCGCAGCGGGGCGCCCAGCGGGGGCCGGCTACCGGCGGCCCGCCCGGCCCCGGCTAGCTTGGTAGCACCATGCCCAACACCTAGCAAATATGCCAGGGGTAACACCCGTGTAGACTAAAATTTTGGTGTATTTTACCTGGTCAGGTTAAGAGTACCCTAATCGACGAGCTTGCATGAAGAGAGTTAGGACGTGGATAAAACGAAATAAGTATGTAGGGATCTTGGCAAGTGGAGAGATAAAGTCTCATGTAATAACTTTATGTTTAAAATAAAAAATTTATTAGACCCATAATACTAAAATAATATATCAATAATTTCGATCAACAATGTTTTGTGTATACTCATAAATTACAAACAAAAAATGTAAAGTTTTCAAGGTTTAATAATAAAAAAGGCAGTATAGTGTGTATGCTCAAGTAGACTTGTAAATAATAAATATAATAGTTTCAAAGCATCGAGTAACATCAAACCGCTCTAAACGGAGCCTTATCTCGTTATCTGTTGAAAATGGTGACCTGATCTCAAGCGGCAACGCGCACCCACAAGGTGACGATCTTCCAAACGCATATTAAAATAACGATGGGAATAAAATAAAAGAGTACTTATTTATGCATAATAATGTATTTGGTTGAATAAAAATGAGGGAACGAAAATGTAAATAAATAAAAGAGTGGTTATAAAGCGACGTGACGGTCAGAACTCAAAGTAAGGAGAGTGCAAAGTAGTTCTATTTCATAACGATATTTTTTCTGTACAAACAGAATCCTTCATTACTTATATAATTTAAAAATCAAACCAATATGTAGTCTCAATAAAGCCGCTATTTCGTTAATTTAAAACTGAGCTTCAAAATCCACATAACATGGTTTATTGTCCTTTGCAAAAATAAATTTTGCAAGGCTTTCTATAGAGAAAACGATCTGTAGTCGTCAGAACTGTTTAGGCATCTATCCAAAGATAAAGTATGTTTTTAAATTATTTAAATTGCTTCCAAAGTTACTTATTATTAGCTCTCGCATCGGTCTCAAGTCTCCTGTTAATCTTCTGTTCTGTCGTCTTTTGGTAAGGGCACGGCCACAAGATGCCGCGCTCAGATTGCTGGCTCTCGAACCTCCTATCATTTATATCATTTCATTGTGGCCGTTTACATTTCATTCATAAGTCTGTTCGTCCTGTTATGATCTTAGTTTACTTTGAACGAAGGCAAAGTTATGTCATTGTATCTTAGTTTGTTTTAACTTTTACAAACATAGGTGCATATCTTTAAAGTATCTTCATTATTGTTTTTGTTGCTGTGTGCTAGATTTTTATAATCGACAAATATTCATAATGAAATATACTTTTAAAATAAGTAATTAGGTTGGTTTGGTTCTTAAAAGTAAACATTTACTTGTTTAAGATACACATCAGTGCAATTAAGACTACATGGTTAATAAATTTATTACTTTAATACCTCCAGTTATTACTTAAATAAATATGCTCGTTAACATTGTAAATGTCGCTTGATTTACACCACCACACTGTAGTAAACAGTGGTTATTATTTTAAAAAATCTGTCGTGTCAGCCGAAAAACAAGCACCGCTCGTTTCAACGGTCACAATTTAATGAGTCGGCATTAAAATATGAATAAAACACTCTTCAATATGTGAAACGATCGGTTCGTATGTTTTTTGTTTTAATAAACCCTTGGCGTGTATGTGTCGCCGAAGCTCGCACGTTGCCCTTTATTTATTGAGCTATTAGAGATAACATTAAGATCAAGATGCACGGCCAAGGACCTTTGTTATAAAAATGTCTGCTTCATTATTCTTGAAAAAATTAGAACTGGTCACAGTTTGATCTTGGAGACATTACTTGATTTATCAACTATTCAATTTTTTGGAAAATATTTTAGTTCATTTAAGTAATTTACATTTAATCGTCTATTATTACCACAGTGTAGAAACCTTTGAATTTATAAAAAATAGTATCAGCCTTAATGCGAAGAAAATATCATAATAACGTCAGTGTTACCAGTCTTACATAAACAGTTTATTCTACAAAGTTTAAACCAAATATCATTGTGCCGAATTTATTAATTTCCTTCCTTATATATTAATATATTTCGTTAAAATGGAGGCATGTCCACTTTATGCTTTCGATACCAAACAGATGGCGGTATCTTCTCCTTATAATTTTTCTCAGATTTTTAATCCGAACAATTTAAATCAATACTCATTATAGCTTTTCAAAGGACCGTCATTTCGATTTTTTTACACACAGAAACAAAGAACTTGTTTTATAATCTGATATTTAAAGGCATTTCATGTTTATGACTTTCTGGGTTTGATAAATAATAAGAAATGTTGACACTGCTTCGAGGGCAGCCGGTTCTTAACGTGCTTGTTATTCATTTTGACTTGATGTGTCATATTTCAAAATTATGTTTATGTTCGTCCCGGCACCAGTAAAAAGGCGACTAAGATAAACTTAGGATTCTTTTTTCAGGCGATGGGCTAGCAACATGTCACTATTTGAATCTCAATTCTATTATTTAGCCCAATAGCTGAACGTGTCGTATCAGTATTGTAAAGACTGTTGGCTCTGTCTACCCCGCAAGGGATATAGTAAATTTAACTGATATAGTGATAAATACAGTGTTATACATTACCACAAATCAAGTTTATCAAGCGACATAGTCGTTCGTGACTATTGAATAATCACAGTTAAAGAGGGGCAGCTGGGGTTACCGGAAGCAGAATGGGGGCGAAGTGTGTAGTAGCGCGACTGCCTAAGAAATAATTAACTCGTGAACTCGTGATTTTGATTTATCAATGTTTTAAGGGATAAAAAGGAATAAAAGATTTTTATCACAATATTAAAATATTGTGATAAAAATGTCATTTTGCAGTCATCTGCTTATCTCGCCACATGCTATCTCGGAAATTGTGTATGACGTCAATTAAATAGTGTTCAAAACAGGTTGTTCCTCATCAAATTTACTTTCGTCCAATCTAGTGTATTTTCATCGTGGGCGGTCTTAAAATGTCTATTTTACTAGCGTCTTTTCTTTTCATCAGATTATCTATGAGCCTTAGTTTATTAAAGTAATATTAAATGACCATATTCATTTTACTTTAAACACACATACCTACTAGTTTTAGCGTGGAACTTTACGCCCGTGGAAATTTTTAGAAAAATAAATAGTATTTGTAACATAATGTAGTTTTTGTCTGTCTCTGTGCCAAATATCATCAAAATCAGTCTAATAGTTTTTGAGCTTCCTTGTTACACATAAAAAATCTTCTATTTAAAGTATTAATATGTATTTAAAGTTATTTTTGTTTGAATTAAAGTTTGTTTCTATTGAGAATGTTCGTAAATCACGGCCCACTTACCTGTGGTCGGTTAGTAATGGAGGCAAACAGAGAGATATTTCATAACTCTGTATAGTGGCAACGCATTTAGTTGCCTAAATGGGTAGATTTCTTCAAGTTATTACATGCTTTTTTCAAAAACGTGTTGAACAATGCCCACGGCGCCCACGGTAGCACCGGCCCGTAGCGCGGGGTTGTGAAAGCTAGCCAGCTCTCATGGTTCAAAAAAATCATAATTTTATATATATATCGTATCTCAATACGACAAAGAAAATTATGCTTTCTTTTTAAGCGAAGAATTTATTTAATGTTATCATTTCACCTCTTCTGAATCGGAAAAAAAACATTATTCGACACTCTGTTTTTCAATAGTAGCTAATCATAAAAATTGTTAAACTGATGTTCTCATTTGCAATTCTCAAGCATAATGAGAAATGGTTGTAGGTATTTACCGTCCGTTAACTTACAATTCGCATTTTAATTTTTACAGCTGAAGATCAGTTTAAATACATACATATAGTCACGTCTAAATCCCTTGCGGGTTAGACAGAGCTAACAGTCGGTAAATATACCTACTTCTTATATGATTATGTCATCTTCGCTACTGTTTAGCTACGGTACTGTAATTGATAAATAAATCACTTTTTTATGTTCGATCTAATCCTATCAACCTAGTAAACAAAATGTGATCAAATTATATTTCAATCTAATTCGGATTGCCATAACCCGTTTCGCTAGAAAGTGAATTTTTAACTCTAAAACACATATGTATATAAATTAAAGATTAACACAATATTGAATACTACACAAATCTATAAGCCTTCTTATTCTAATCTTATTGCCTGATAGGCACTTCATTTTTATTAAAAATACACTTCTATTCCTGAGAGCCGGCAAAACAAACAAAAGCTGAGTTGTTTATTTCCTATTACTAAGAACCCGATCTAATTTATCGACATTATAGGAATCTGCTATCGGAATGACTATTTCAAATCGTTTAATTAGGAAGAACCCTTTCCTTCTATTTAAATCCAGTCTTGCAAAGTGAAAATAAGAGGTAATAAAAGTAGCGTAATAAATATCCAAGAAAGTTGTTTTAATTTCTTCTGTGCACGGGCAGATTAACAGGCGCGATCGGGAAAACTTCCCCGTTTTTAATTTTCTTTAAAAACAACCGTTTGTTTTATACGTTTATTTTTACAGTACAGGTTGAAGACTCTCTTTACTTCAAAATCAACCTTCGTTATAAACACGATTTTGAACTCTAGTATTTTGTTTCAAGTTACATTATTCCCCTAAGAAAATAACATAGACGTTTTTAATTAGGTGACTAACTTTACGAGTTCACTATTTTCAATTGTATTCACTATCGAACTGTGTGCTAAATACTGAAGTAGAGTTGAAGGTAATTTACACATTGTTTGATATGATGTAACTTTATTATAACGCCTATATTGTTAAGCCATCCATTATATGTTATTGTCCAGCAAAAATGCTGAACCTAGTATATTACCTACCTACTTACGGCGAGGAAAAACATCTTGACAAAACCTGCATATAAAGCAATAGAATGAATGCGATGTTTACTTATTGAAATAATCTCGGTAATATAAAGGGACCTTCTGCAAACTACAAATATTAAAATTGATAAAATTGAATGATTCAGTACTTCCTTACCTTTCTACTAAAACAATGTATTGCCATATCTTGCTTAGGGACCGATCATGGGAACTCTACCGATGCGCCAACGATCGCTGCGCGGCTCGCGGCCACCTTATCATCTCCGTCGACCCATTGTGCGGCATATTCTCAACATTCGCAATATTCCATGCCGTTCGACAAAATACTCTGTAGATTACAGAAGCACGATTACAATATTTAGTACCATCCCGATTCTATGTTCATTCGTCTCATAGTCGAAGATGTTCCCAACGGTAAGTATAGGTATCGCCACGATCGCTTGCTTTCCTAGTAGGGCTGCTTTCACAACTGCGCAGTCATGTCGGTCTCTTAAAGCGATATATTAATAATACTATTGAGACGGTCAAATCAAATTTCTCAGGAATTATGACGCAAAAAATAAAGAATATGAATGATTGTTGCAGATTCTTCGGCGCCCTTCGTCTGTGGCGATGCCATAAAAACCGATTCTGTTATAGTTTGCGAAAGCAATTAAGTTGTAAAACTTAGTGGTCTCTACTGTCTTAATGAAATATTCCACTTTGATTATTAATGTTGGCCATTTATTGCAGCGCAATATAAAGCAGATAAAATAAATTTTATACTAAGTCTTTATTTATTTTACTTGGAGTTTATCTCAAATGTTATATTTCGACGGATATAAATAATTTGATGAAGGATCAATGAATCCTTTGCGTTTAATTATTGCAAGTTACCAATCAATTTTCTTACTGAACATCTACAGTTAGTATATATTTGTATTCCACAGTTTACTACCTATATTAATACAATTTATTGATCTACTAACCAATGGTTTATATTGCTCTCTTATTCTAATTTAAAATATTAGTCTCAAATTAAGAACCATAAAGCGATGCCCAAAACAATAACGAATCCTGAACTTGGGCAATTCAATCGTTATTATCTACTACTGTTGTAAAATAATCATAATCATTAAATAAGTAAAAGGCTGTAAAATGAACGTAGCATAGTTATACAGCGCCAGGGTGGTCTCAAATAGTTAATATGATCCATCACTTCTTTCTCCCTTACAGGGTAGAGAGAGCCAATAGTATCAATTAGTAAGTAAGTAGTTAATAAGAATCAATTACTTCCGTCAGTGGAGACAGTCATGTTGTTTCAGTGCAGATTTAGAAATTCTAACTTGATATCAAGTTTAGTGTGGTAGACCCAACATAGGAGTAAACTAAGACAGTTTTAGGGAGGATAATCTGACTACTTATATAAGATCTACTCTACTCATTGTTCTTTATTACTAATCCCTGAAACAACACAAGTCCAATCTACTACAAGGTTTTATACCTATTACGTCAAAACTGACTAAAATGTCATATTCATAAATTAAACGAGCGTAGGGACACTGGAATAGTTATGTTTAATGTATGATGAGGCATTACATGTCTCCAGCTAATTAATGTAAGCGCTGCGCACGAGTTAATTAATTGTCGACTGCGAGGAAGCCGTAGCACATGAAATATTTATAGGTGTATAATTCATAACACGGCTAATTATGGGCAGGCTAGCCTCAGCCACCCGCCGCGGTCATCCCGCTCTCGGCTTTGGCAAAAAACTAATAGTTTCCCGCTTGTCACTCGCTTTGGAACTCGCATTTATTCCTTATGTTTTTAACGTATAAATATAAATATTATTACTGAACCCTTAAAAAGGAATTTCACAATTTAATTCATTATTTACTCGTTTGTCCATTGATGCGTTTGACGAATTACAAGCATTTAAAAATAGAACAAACGATAATAAAATGAAATGCGTTTATTACTTAAGTTGGTATAACCACAAGAGATCTTCAGTCTTTTCAGTTTAATTGTCTCACCTTCAATGAAATTTTATCCATCAGATGTGGTTTTATGAAGTGCTCTAGGACTTAAGTGTATTCTTTTTACATTTTATTTAAAATATATCATTACCCACTGCTTTTAAAATGTTGTATGTTTCGTTACACACTCTATAGTCAGTTGAATGTCAACTATCATTTTGATTTGAAGTATTTTGTTCTATTGTTTCTTTTTTCTTGTGTCTCTGTCTCCTTATGACATATTTTCTATTGCATTCTGAGCAAAAGGATTTGACAAACTCGTAACATTTTGCCTGATCGTAATATTTCCTGTGGCCATATTACGTTTTTAACATAGCTATCATGTCTTTATACTTTGATGGGTAAGCTAAGTTTACGACTCAAACGTTACGATTAGGTGGATAACTGTTTTGCTAATGTTCCGTTTGTATTTATTTATTTATCTTCTTTTCATATTTAAAAGCTAGCTCTTGTCAACGGAGCGTCCCTTATTCATTTCTTTTTCCGCTATTTTTTTATACCTACCTATTATAACAATTTTTTTTTTAAATTATTTTATTGTTGTTATTTCTCATCTTGTATTTCTATTAAAAATTTTTTTCGTATTCCAATTTCTCCCATGATTTTTGACAACCTATGCTGGGATAAAAGCTTTCACTTACTACGTTTGCTTCGCTACCTGTCCAACTTAAATGCACCTTATGTAAAATATTTTTCAGTATATCTGGACGTAATCGCTAAGCGATAACATGCACTCGTCATGCAAGCTTTTTAATTATGCGAGATGTCCATGTATCTGCACCATGAATCTACATAAAGATGTATGTCTTACAAAAAATTTAATTGCTAAATAGTACAAATTAAAAATTAAACAGAGAATTATGGCGCTTTTTTGTGGTACTGCTGTTGGCACCTATTGAAAAAGATTAAGTTCTTAAATAACATTTGTAAACACATTTTTATAAACACCATGGACTTTTGAAAACCCTTAATTTTTATATCTTCATCTTTCATTTATATTTTCTACATCATGATTAATCATACTGGCACTGGTCTCGGTTAGCTTTTATTTCTGAATAGGTAAATGATTTACTTAATAATAACATTATCACTTATGTAAAATTTATTAATAACAAAAAAAATATGTTTGTAGTATTTGGGAACTTAAAATATGCCACTTTCAACATCCAAATGATCTTCTCCGATGTCTTTATTTTAAAACAAAGTTAAGGATAGGTGGGTAGCATTTTCAAGAACTTCAATTATGCATGTTAAGTCGCAGTACAAGAAATTAAGGCGAGGCACACTGGATAAAAACCACGTGTTATTCTGCTGTAGTTACGCAATTACAGCTTTAATTAAATATATTGTCCAGCAGTGAGACTCAGGGTATAAAAAGTTTGTTTGATACCAAATTTGTAGTTAATCGATTCAAAGTTGTTTTATCTCTTGAAAAGGATTTAGCGGAACTTTCGCATCGTGCATACAATGTATGTGCATGTAGAATGTAACTATCTATTCTGTATGGTAAAGAAAGTCTTACCAAATTATTTTTTCAGGAACAGGACATTACTTCACACGATGCTTAAATAAAGAAGATATCTCTATCAAGTACTTGTGAGAATCACATGTTTCGTTTTATCGTTTAATTATATTTTGTGTCAATTTTATCGTCCCAGTTTATCTCCATATTTTGGATTTCTTAATAAGTATTATTTTAAAATAAATACCTGTGTTGTCTATATATTATAAGTTTTAAACATTTTTTGACTTTTACACTACCGAATCACGATTACAAAAACCAATTGAAATCTTCGCGGAATGTGTGCGAAATTCAATTTTTTAAGGCTGTGTCGCACACAAAAACGAGCCGGACGCGTGCCGGGTCAGTCAAAACAAACATCACGCGCCTTCATGCTCATCACCGGATGCGCTCTTTCTGAAATTGAAAAGTTTTTCTCGCTTTGCCGTTAGTTTGAATCTCTGCGGCTAGGATCTACTAACGGCATAGACGTGATTTTAGGCTTGTGGTTTAGGGCTGCACCAATTAAAGAGAGGAGAGACAACTCTATACTTTTTTTGTTCTTATGTCTGTGTCGGTTACATCTTTCAATATTTCATAAGAATAGGTCATGTTTCAATAATTGTCTTAGGTATGCCAGAGGTACATTTTCTTTGTTTGAATAGAGGATTTTTTAATGGCCGATTTTTCTATAATGTCCAACAAGGTCTTCTTCCTTGTTGGAAGCAATTCAAAATGGAGCAAATCTGATGTATTTATATCAAATAAAGGTTTTTTGATACTACTAATAAAAATAATGAAATTCAATTTGAAATATCTTTTAATGGATATTTGAAGGCCGAATTATTAAAAAAATGTTATCTAGGTACACAATACCATAATAATCTTTTGGAATGACAAACAAGTTCTATGACTATCAAGTTTACTAACTCAGAAAACAACCGCATAAACTTTGAACAAGTGTCAACTATTCACTCACCAGCACCAGCATAACTCAAGCCCCGTAAAAGGGTGCGATGGTAACAAATGCAAATTCAAAACTTTCGTGTCGCTAGCAAAACGACAAGGATAGAAAACTTCCCACCTCTGCGTGAGTTTTGCATAGTGACCAGTGCCAGTAGTGGACACCTTACATCAAAACAAGTGAGGTTACGAGGAGTGCAGCGGGGGTGCAGCGCGGGGGCGGGGTGGCGGGCGTTGGGCTGGGCCGGGCCGCTGGGGGCGTGCAGCGATGCAACTTGCAGTGACCTCCCGCGCCCGCTTGCAATATGCTCGAGGTCTGCATCTAGCGGAGACCAACTATGAAATGAACTGTCGAAGTTGGTTAAGCTGACAAAGGGTTAAAATTACTTTGCAATATTTTTTTTTAAATTATTTTGTAATAAATAAATCTGAAACAAAACAGTACGAAAAAGCATCTATAATCAAAATCAAATAACAGGAAATTAAAGTATGAAAATTACTTCCGTTTTATGTTTTTGTACAAATTTTTCCTCGTGTCTTCAAACCGTGTAGAAAAATTAAGGAAGTTGATTGTGGTCGTACTACTAGCGCCCTCTCTTGACAGGTAGCAGAACTTGACGTCAAAAGATTGCTTGTTATTGCATACTTCCGATAACTTATTCGGATGTTGATTCGATTTAAGTAATACTTTTCATTGTTTTAAACCTATTGTATAATAAGCAATTGGCAAGTTTATCGTTCAAAATACGCATGACAGAATAAAAGAGATTTTAAGCTTAGCAGGGTGGGATTATTATGACAAAGTTTACAATAAATGATTTATTATTTTTTTAATTTAATTATGTATGTGTTTATTTTTTATAAAAAATAACACAATTAAAAAAAAAGTTCCTAATCATTACACTTATTACCTTACCTGTCGTTGCAAAACCTAATGAATCCACCCAACCTAATGCTGAATATATTCCATAGCTAATGGCGGAAACGGTATAATAATTTTCATTTAATCGTCCCGCCAGGGCGTGCACTTTATAACTATGACGATGCATTACAATTTGTGATTGTAACATCCGCGGATACAAACACAATTTACATGCAAATACGACATTATTACTAAAATGAACATCCTGTCGCGATCGATTTGCATATTTTTTAATAATATCGGCTCAAACTAACAAAAGCGGTATTATAAAGCGGGCATTATGTCGGTGTTTCCGGAAATGTGAATTATTCATATAATTTAATCAACACGTCCTCCAATCTCTATATGATAATGACGCAACACTACGGCATCGGTGAATGCGTTTGTGCATCAATATTAATTGTTTGGACATGTTATGCTCGTGTATTTTGCTTTGCTGGTTAACAGCAATCGAATAGAATCCATGTTACTCTACTCTAATATGTAGGGAAAATATATGTAACAAATGTCCATATAGCCATCGAAAGAAACATAGATAAATATAGTCACGTCTATATATCCCTTGCGGGGTAGACAGAGCCACCGACCTTGAAAAGATTGATAGGCCAGGTTTGGCTCTTTGGCTTAAAGATAGAATTAAGATTCAAATAGTGACAGTTTACTAGCCCATCGCCTAAACAAGAACAACAAAATACCCAGTTCATAAGCGTATCCCATAGTCGCCTTTTACGACATCCATGGGAAAGAGATTGGTAGTGGTCCTATTCTTTTTTATGGGTATTAGTGCCGGGAACTACACAGCAACAAAAGAAATATTGTTAAAATATCACGACACCAAAAATTTACTTTGACACACACACACATAAAAATTCAATCAGTTTTGTAAAAATCATTGTGTCAGCAGTTCTACTTATGAATACCGAAAGCTTCCCTGTCTTCGAATGAAAAAGATCATGCAAATAAAATAAAATGAAAAAATAGAGCAGCACAACAGGTGCTGATGTTTTTTTTTTATAAAGGAGTTGTCTGTTCCCCGTAATAAATCTGATCAGTAACATGATCAGATTTATTTAGGGAACAGGAATCTCTATTTACCTACACAATTTTCGTCAAAACAAAGTAAACTTATTCTATTTGTAATTTTTTTTATTTTTATTATTTATGTACTTGTAATCAATTATTCTTTTTAATTCTTCAAATTCATCGGTCGTGGATAAGAAAAACAATAACAAATTCACGCTCGTTTTACATATATTATGTAAATGTTAACAAAATAAATGCAGTTCCCCAATGTAAAGCACGAATGGCAGCCATTATATATTTGGCTATTAATTTCAAACTCACGAAAACATGACACAATGTTCGTTGAGATACATTTAACGAATTAAAACATCGTGTGAGTGACAAACAGTGTACAACTACAGCGCGATAGCTATCGGCCATCGTCACCTGAACGGAAGCGATACCGGGCTAGTTAACACAAAAACCACATTAGTTCACCTCAATTATAATAATTCTAAAACTAACAATAGACACTTTTATGCATAATAATTTAGTTTATCAACTAACAGAACAGGTGTTTGAGGTCTATCCGGAATGAACAAAAAATAACCACCAATCAGAAGTCCAAAGTTACATGTTGCTCGATACGTAATGGAATAATTGCAACAGATCTCCAGATGTTCTTACGCCAAATTATTTCATGAACAACACCTTAATCTTTTTAGAAATAAAGTATGCGTGTATTATAAACATGCAAGTCTGAATAAACATACATTCAGGTAAATCAGAATGGTAAATGACTAACTGTAATACAAATATCAGAAATAGTAAAACTAGCAACACGTGCTGGACTGGAATCAAACAATCTTTCAGCCGCTTCCACAAAGCTAAGCATTTTAAAATGAATCCGGTGAAGATCGTAAAATATTCGATAAACAGGGCGGGTATGTTTGTTTTCGTCGAGTTTAACATTGCTATTAAACAGTCGTGAAATGGACAGAACAGAAATAATCAGGTCGATCCGTTATATCGCATCATTCGTATGACGCCTGCGTGCTCGCTGCCACGACTCGCCAATTGCCATGCCGATCCACTCTCTACATCTTCTTACTGTCACATTTACCTTAATCGTTAATTCATTTAAACGTTACTCACTTGATTAGATTTGTTGAAATAGTTACGAATACGTAATTGAATTATCATGCGAATGTATTGAGCAAATGCGTTGTTCCGAATGCAAAGTGCATCGACAGATTGCGCGTGCGCTGACGCTCTACGGCTGCGTAACTTCACGGTTTTGGGGTACTTAGTTCGGCGGCCGCACGTCTTCGTCGCGGCGACAACACGCGCCCGGCTATCAGACGGTCGTTTTTGTGAGTCGCGGCGCGCGCCTCTGCTACCCGCCGCTGGAAATGGTTCCTAAAATTCACTGAGCCGATACTGAGAAGTAGAACATTTATTTTTTGCGTTCTTCACTATATCAATGCATCAAAAACTTATGAAGTACTTTATAATTAAACATCCAGATTAGAAAAAGAGAAAAATTAAAAACCCAAGACAAAGATAATGATTAGAATGTTTATATGCTTTTCAGATCCTAGATATATGTATATGTAGATATCATATACTCAATCAAAAATGCCAATAAAAATAGCACCCTGTAACATCGTTCTTGAATATGGTCTATACAACCGATAAAATAAGCAGCAAATAAATAAGTGCGTACTTCAATTCTAATGAGGTCCATGGTAAGTGTTGAGGAGTGCAGCCGCGCCGGAGAGCGGGACGCAGGCGCAGGGCGCGGGCGCGGGCGCAACTTCGAGCCTCCCGCAGCGCTGCCCCGGATCCGCCACTTTTTACCGCCGCATGCTCGGCTCGTGTCTTTTTCGCTCTTTCCAATCGGAATTCGTTGAGGGATCGCCGCTGCCGGTGGCAGACGTCTTGTGACATGTCAGCAGTGTACGTGCGCGGCGTACGCGGCAATTAACCAGTCATCTCACTCCCAGCCAGGAATCTCCACAGCAAAGTAGCTTCTGAGGACGGCCGTCTTTATTCAAGGAACAACGTGAAAAAGCGCTAACATAAAATAAACGCGCGTTAATTGCCAATTTCTTTACATACTCGCACTATGTACTCATTTGATCTGAAAAGGAATTACTTTAATGAAGTCTTCGCGACTTTTTGTTTATTCTTCTACTTTATCTCACTCACATCTACTTCGTTCATATATAGACTGCGCTTTTAACGTGATGTCTCAATTATTAATATAATTATACTTTTAATATTTATTCGAAATAAGTTGCTGTTCCAACGCATACCTAGTTCTTGCAAAACACTGATTAAAATTCCTTTAAGAATTTTTAAAAAGGATATCGTCTCAGTACGGATACGTGTTGGTGTAATGTATGTCAGGAGTACCTTTTAATTTTAGTCCCCTAAGTTAAGTCATGGAAAAAAAGACTTAAGTTTTCATTTTTTTCATATAATAATTAAATCAGATTTTCATAGAAAAGTTTGGCAATAAAAGGTACAATGATAGTAAAGCCAACATCAAACAAATTCCAGTTTATTTTGAACACACTAAAGGCTACGTGAAAATATTTCAAATACAAAAACAGAATTCAAAAGGGTACAATTAACGCGATCAAAATTAGGATGAAATAGTCTCGAACGAATATCAGCACGTGATTATCTGATGTGCCTTTTGATGAAAAAAATAGAATGTATCGATACTTGTAACCTGTTCGCACAAAAACATTGAACAAATATTCAGGACGAAATTAACGAAAGTTTTGCGTTACAATGAATAGCAATTATCATGAATATCAAAGTGTTCTAAGACATAGGTATTTTTTTATAAAGAAATGTAAAGTAATTTAAGTTGTATAAAAGTATGCCTCACAGAGAGACTGTGGCCAATACTGACCTTTTTCTTTACAAGGATTAAATTGTATTAACAATTTCCAAAATATCTTGTCTATAAATAAAGTCTGGAAAAGCGTTAAAAGTGAGTGTTGTAAACAATGAGTATAATATCGGGACAATTATGGAAAGGCAGGCGGAGGTGTCGGCCGGCTACACGTGTTAGTGCCCACTTGCATAATGGATGATCCAGGGCTTGCAGACTTTAATAATAAATAAATAAATAATTGTTGTTATCTATAAGGATTCCTACATAAGACGCGAGGACAACTCCGCCCTTCTTGTGGATGAGGTAGACAAACTATAGGATCAATAATTGTATCACGCAGGTATTATTGTAACAATTCTGCCAAGTCATTGCACTTCACGTGTATCTATACTTTCTTATCTAAGTATTATAACAAAAAAATATTTATAAACTTCTTATTTATTGGTCAAGGTTAAGGTTAATCCGGTTCAGGTTAAACGGATATTTTTATATCTTAACTTTGCGGTACATAGGTACATCACCGGTACTTTACATAAATATATCTTAAATTCCAGTTAATGTTTATTTGGTAAATTTGGCCTTACCCAAATTCTTGGTTATAAGTGATTACAGTTAAATACACCTCTCCGGTCAATCTTAAGGGTAGGTAATTACGTTTTATTTTCAGACTTCGAACACCAAATGCATTGCTTTGTCAATTTAAAAACTGGTTATATCCCAAAACCAGGCCTAAAACAAAAATCAGTGTCAATATAAAAGAGCATTTTTTATGATCAAAAATATTATTAATTTATTTATAGTCTTTGAACATGAACACACTATGTCTTCCTATTGGAACAGGATCAGAAAGCGCAAATAAAAAAAAAATAACGTTTCCTCTAATCAAAGTGAATCTTAAATGATAAATCATACAAGAATTAATGTCTTCTAAGTTCATCGAAAGCTTGCCATCTGGAAGAATTGCCTTTTCTGCTTGTGGTTTCGAAATATTGTAAATTCTCTACAAGCCGATTGATATTTTTTTACTACATAGTATTAGTTTGAGATACAAATGTACGATATAATCAACACCAAAAACGTTATCCTTATGACCAAGATGACTTAAACATTATGACCAAGATACAACAGTTATGGGAACAAGAGGATAAGAAACCAAAATACAATTGCTGAATTCATGTTGGTAATAAAAAATGCCATCAATAAATTAAAGTTTTCTGTGAATTTGGTGGTTTTATATAAAATGTGGCTTCAAACAATAAAATCTAACCCATTCTATTAATATTTATTTAGGTAGAAGATAAATATGACGGAATATTTTTGTGATCTCTGTATAATGTGGCCATTTATAATATTAAAAATAAAATAAAATGCAGTGACCGAATGCCCCGGTGGCAGCCCTCGGCATAACAGAAAGAGAAGCCGCTTGCCTTTCCATTGAATCAAATTCATATATTTTGAGATTCAGTCGCCAATTTCATCTGTACCGCTTACAGAATAAATATTCAAATAAAAATAATTACTTAGCTCCATTTAAGTTTTTAAAATGAGAAAAGATTTTCTTTTTACTAGTACTAAGGGATTTCTACATTGCAACTCTTTATTATCTGTAGGTAATATTATATAAAATTTAATGAAATTAAAACTTCACTATGTATTTTATTTTGGTTAGATACAAATACCTTTAAATCAATAAAGATAAACCGTTTCGTTATCTGCGATTAAATCGATTTCAGCTCATTCTCTTTTTTGCTAAGATATGATAATATAATATAATACGAGTAGGTACGTAGGCCAATGCTTGCATATATTTTTGAAGCAAATGGCTTTGAAGCATATGGTTAAAAATCTTTAATAAAAAATTACATAATCTTGACAATAGTCGCATCGATACTCTGACCGTACATTCCGCGGATTGTTTTATTGGATTATGCGGCGAGGCCGCGAAGTAGCTATAACTATTCAGTGTCGTCTTTTGTGTTATGGAAAAACTTGTTCTTGAACCCATGTAGTGTGAAAGTATCTTTTATTTGTGCAGTTTAATGTTACATATGTACACATATTATCGGCTGCGCGGCCGACTGTCATCGCTCGGCTCTTCGCACCTCGCTTCTACTTGTTAGCGCACAATGCAAACTTTGAAACCATTATAATGTTTTGACTTTCACCACCACAGACCACAGTCTTGCCACACTTAGGTATTATTAGATAAAGCCCAGTTGGATATTGATATAGTTATAGGAATTTTGAAATAATTTGTGTATGATTTGATTTAAAGGTTGCATTTAATGAGGTAGCGGTTTAAATGAATAAACAAAGAAATAAAATCTCAATGCTTCAGACGGAGCTCGGCATAAAAGTGGCAAAATAAATAATGATTGCTCGCAGAACACTGCAAAGCCCTATTCGGCCAGTCGTCGACTAATGTTTATTTGGACATATTTATGGCTATAGTTCCGCTTTTTGTTCGGATGGAAATATGTGTGGCGGATCGCACGTCTGCGTGAGATTTCGGACACCTCTCCGCTTACTAAATTTAATATCGCCGGCTTTTACGCCGACGACGAACCAAAAAAACTATGAAATCGCCATTGTGTCGGCGACACGAACGGCAGTTCGCGCCTACCGGCCACTCATGAAAATTATTTTGTTTTTATCTCAAAATGTATGTTTATGATAACACCTGTTTCACTGATGCCTCCGCGATCGGTGTCAGCCCAAGCTTGTTTCGATTTTTTGCCAATTTAAAAGACTATAAAGAAGCCCGCATCGACGGCTAATTTAACCACTGTTCACCGAATTACGCATTCGTTTACTCTTGTTTAGGCAATTGGTATCTCTGTCGTTTGCCCGCTACGTGGAGGTAAACGTGTTGCTTTAACATTGTAAGTAATGCAATTATTTATTATATCTCAGTATATCTAGTCGGATATTACTCGACTCAATAAGGCTATACTAATATGAAGATAATTCATATTTGTTGAATGAATCACGGCATAAATCTTAGTTTATGTCAACGATAATGATGCGACTGTCAAAGGGTAGCCGCAGCGACCATGGTCCAGCTTTTTGCATAATTATGCCAATGGAATGTCGTCCTTTTAATATGATAACAAAGAAAGATGACCGACTGTATGATTGCCGAGATTTATAGTCGTTTAGCGGACTGCGTCGACGGGGCCGACTGTGAGAATTTTGTTAATATTAAATTTTATTGGGGTCTAAATGTTTAGAATTGAATACTATTTTAAATTGGCAGATTTAACAGAGAGATAGGCTTATTTTAACATTAAATTCAAAAGTAACCTAGAAACTGGCAAACATTACCCAGCATAGATTACTCGAAAACAAATATGTCTATGGCCGGTGCGATTGATAAACAGCATGAAATCGCAGATAGTGGAGCCCTTAACGTGCCCACGAGTTATTTTCGTAGTACAATCTATAAGAAACGCCACAATAATCGTACATTCTCTTGACAATGTTCCTTTGAATAAAGAGAGTTAAGGCGTACAGATACAATGTCGAAGATTTGTTTATTCAGCTTTAAGAGGCTAGCAATGCATGATTACTAGTATGTTAGAAAATTTTGAAAAATGAACTTTCTTGCCATGATATTTCAGTAGATATTCCCATTCCATTTCATCTTTGGGTATTTAAGCTTAGTTGTAGACAGCTCTCACTTGGTTAAATTAGTACGTACTCAGATGTCATCGTTTACTATGATATTGCAATCAAAATTGACGTGGGAAATAGGCTCGTTTGTAACCAGAGTTACGCAGTTGATGCCTATAAATTTTTCCATGATATATAGAGGTAGTCAACATGGAACAGAAATTGCATAATTCAATCATAAAAGCTATCTCAATATGCATGCCTTTATCTAGATATATGACAGATACGAGTACCTTCGCATGCATAGTGTCCTTGTTATGTTTTACATGTTTGAGTCCATTACCGGTATTTTCATAACATTTTTTCTTACAAAGTAACAGTGAATAAATTATACACACTTACAATAATTGGTTAATTTAAGATAAACAAATTTGATTTCACTTTGATTATTATTAAGCCTATGTTGTAAATACTTGTAATTATATAAATATAGGTATGTTATTACATAAAACAACTTTAAACATTGTTATTTTATACCTAGCAAGATTTGGGTTAAATTCAAACACAAGTTTACGCAAACACACACAAGGAACAATGTTGCTTTGCATTCTCTACCAAGATCAAGGGAAATGTCAAGCCATCATTTTTAATAAGACAAAATGATGAAGGAATAAATCTTCTTTGTTTCGTTAACGATTGTATCACGAAAGAAAAAGTAAAAATAAGAGTTTCTCATCGCACACATATGCAAAGATATTCCCTCAATACTACAGTATATTTTGTTATCATGCGTCGAGAACAGAATATATAAAGTCTCATGATTGTATTCTCTTATAAAGAGCCTGTACTTTGCCTGCAAAATTGACATCCAAATCAGATTAATCCAATCAATGGAAATTTATGACGCACCCGAGAGCGAGCCAGCCTCGCCATTGAGAGATCTGCAGACTTCGCTAATCAGCTGCCCGCCAACAAACTATAACCTATCTGCATGCCATGACATTGCTCTTTTTACCACACATCGAGAATTCTGCGAACACAATGCAGTCAGCTAACTGACGTTTTATTTTATATTTTGCCTATAATAACTAACAGTAGCTGATGATTATTGACTTTTCATTTTGTTTACCATAATACCTATTCTTTTACAACATTTGATGCTGTGCTTCGTAAATATGAAAAGTAATGGATAGATTGTATGCAAAGAAGAGTTTGTCACACCCTCGATTCGCATCACAGAATTATTCGGAAATTTGCCATCGTCCTCAAAGAGCGCACAATGCGTGTTTTTGCCGCAATTACCAGAACGTGCGGAGCGGCCGCCTTCTCAGCAAACATGCCATTGATTTATATGTGGTTTCAGAACTCCGGATGAAAGTAAAATATGAGTCTACTCATCAAATATTCAGACTTTTTGCATTGCAAGGGCAACTCTTAGCATTTATTTTAATAAAAAATCAATAGTTCAAATTGATTTTTTGTGCCTTTGCCTGTCATTCGCATTTTGCTTCTGACTGCATTTATTAAAGTTAATGAAAGTAAACTTAGTATTAATTTTATTAAAAATAATTTTCATTATTTTTAAGTGAATTGTTAATTATTTGCCTAAGATCTTAATGTAGGTCAAATAAAGTATATAGGTATAGGCAACAATCATTTTATTGAAATACCCACCTATCGACATAATTTTTTTTCTTCATTTAAAGCGATTATCGTTTTTGATTCTCAACCTGCATGTTATTTGAGCCGCATTATTTATATATTTATAATATTTTTTTTATACACATACATTTTTAAACTGATTTCTATCTAACTACTAAAAGTAAAAATTTGAGTTTTTTAATGAATTGTTAATTTTGATTGTGAGTTACCGTCAAAAATTAATTAAAACGATTGATGTAAAGTATCAAGCAGTTTTAGTCCGCGTAACATGATTCGGCCATATTTCATCAGCCCCTGTTGTCATGTCACATGATCCACGCCGAGGTTTTTAATTGGGTGAACTGGTACAAATATTCGCAGTTCCGATTATATTTAGTAGGTTCTGGGGATCTATTCTTATAATTTTTTATAATAAGTATTGTCTTAGTGTACAGTTAATTTATGTTTAAAGAATAGGGTTGCCATAAGTTTCCTCTTTTTTCTATCAGACATTATTTTAAAATTAATCTTTATTTTAGGCTGAATCTTTTCTTTTTTACTATTTTCTCATCATTGTTAGTATACATATTTTCTTTATTGAATTTTGCTTAAAAGATTTTGATTCTTTGGGCCTGCCGTCTTGAGTCAACATTAAATGTAAAAATCTAAATCCTATGAAACATAAGATACAACATATCAAGTTCGAACGGTTCATGTATATTTGATCACATCAACAGAAAATGCACGTATTCTGCTGACTGTCATGTGTCATTACAAATCATGTGGATAATTAAAATCAGTATTTATAGGTCTTAACTGACTTAAAGAAGAATAAAATATAGAGTTACTAGAAAGAATCCGTTTTCGTATATTCATAAACATACACATAATCACGTTTTTATCCCTTATGTGGCACACAGCGCAAACAATTTCGAAAAGACTGGAAGGCCACGTTCAGTTATAGGTATGGCTTAATGATTCAATACCGTGACGACAACACGAAAGGAGACGCAGCTGACACATACTAGGTAAGTATTTTCTTCGCTTCCAGGCTAGCATGGAAGCTTGCAAAAGAAAGGGCATGATATGTCTTTTTCTGGGACTGAGCTGCTTCACTTACACGTATATTGCGGTAGGGTGTCCAGGGGAGATGACGTCTTTGAAAAACAATTATTGTGATTTCACTATATTAAAAAAAAATCTTAAAGCTTTGAATCTTGATTAAAAAAAAACATTTATTTAATCATGTAATGAGTTTTGATATACCAGTTACATAACTTGGTATATACCGTACGCCAAGTCATAACATAAAGGACGATAAAAGTTTTTTAAAAAATGTTTTTATACGTTTCTATATGTATTTGAATTTACAATTCCGATCTTTTTCTTATTATTGTTATTGATTCCTGACATGACATCGCCGTGCAAGCTCGTGACCCGAGCTGTGACTGACAATCAATAAAGATGCCATTACATCACCTATCAATATATTACGTTTATATGCACATCAGAAATTAGTTTTGTATTGAGTGAGTTACCCACTACTTAAGTACAAACTTCTCAAGTAGCACCTATGTACAAACTGCGATATATCCCGAAATTAACTTTAGTGCATAACGACTTAGCGATGACTCGATGAACATGAAGCTTAATTTCGAACGAATATTAGTATTTACTAGTTGTTAATTTAAGCCGTACCTATTCCATAATCTGTTAAAGTTGTAGATTGACAGAAAACTGTCTTATCTATTAGGTACATACATTCTTTGAAAGAATTTCGCTGAAATTTCAGATATAATTTTGGATAGTTGTGGCCTTTCAGTCTTTTCGAACCTGTTGGCTCTGTCTATCCCGCAAGGGATGTAATTTTGAAAATACCTAATCCTTCTACGGGAGCAAAGCCTCTATTCAAACTAAGATGCATACTAAGAGCTGTGCCAGCATAAATACTTCGCAATTTATGTCTATGCGGACTCCGCGCATAAACAAATAAATAGACTACTTTCCAATAGTCGCCGTCTTTTGACTTTTGATTTAAGTATCCATTAATACACCACACACTGCAGACTTCGGATATTCAACTAGAACGAGTTAAACGTATGATGGTTGTAAATTTCATGTCGCTTATTCAATTAAGAGTCGTGGATTGAATGACATAAAACTTCTGAGAGAGTGCAATAAAATACTCGGCAATAACGGGTCAAATAAGCAGAGGCTCCGTGCCGCCGAATGCCACTTTGGGAGTTGTTCGAACTACCTTCGTCATACTAAAACTACTACACTACATAAAAATCTTATTCTTTAATAACGATTGTTATTAGTTGCTAATATTGTTGAGCACGGAGAATTCACATTACATATTCTTTGTTCCAGATTTTATTGTGGTATTTGTAAGTAAAATTTTTATAATTCTCATGTTTTTCTCTTTTAATATCTAATTAGACAACAAAATAAAGTTCGTTAACATTTTTTCGCTCAGCAAAAGTGTTTACGATTAAAGTAATGGTTCTTTTGTCACTAAGATACCCTATATTTAAAGTTTTTGCTTTTGTATGGAACTAATAAATTCATTTCTTACCATTTTAAGAGTCCATGCTACTCCCTAGGTTGACAAAGTTATGATCGTTCTTGGTATCGACAAAAAATGTATCGAGCACCACTCATTATTATCTTTAATTATGACAGTTTGCCTTATATGAATGCACTCCTTGATGCGTTTGGTCAGCGGGTTAAAAACAGGCATCCGTTCCGGAGCTCTCCTATAGCGACTCGATGACAGTAAAAACAGTTCTGGTATATTTTCTTGGATTAGCTTATAATACGTAATGCAAACATACTTTGGTTGTAAGAATATAAAATGCTAACGAATTATTATATAATAAATTCAGTTTTTGAAAACACGAGTATATTTTATGACCATGCCTCTTTACTAGAAATAGTTTCATCAGTCTATTTAAACACGTCCATCGGCTTAGGAACGGTAAATGTATTTTAATTAGACTTACTTACATTAAAAAGCAATAAATTCTACTTTCTGAAAACTATCACCGTACTTTGACTTAATTCTGATAACAATCGATTCTTTTATTTTAGAATCGAATCGATTCTTGAAGCCGAGTGCAAGTGAGTGCACCATCGGACGACCATGTTTAATTGTAGCTATTAGAACAGATGGCTTATTCATTTGTAGAGCAGTCGGTCGTTGCGCTGTGTCGTAAACTGGCGATTCGTTCCCGTTCTGATGTTATTGTAGCGTTTTGTCTATGCTACACCATTTTATTGGGCCATTTTGTTGTCTCTGTTGCAGTATTCCAACTTGCAGTTACATCTCTATTTACAACCCTGTCAAATTGCTCTGATTGATATGCAACTGCATAGCAATCGTTAAATAATATGAATGATTATAAACATGCTCTTAAATTTATACTCATAGATTCGCTTCAAAGAAATCTTAACAATCCTTCCGTTATATACATACTATTTCTGCAACAGACATCAAAACTAACGAATTTCCACACACTTCAAAAATTTCACGCTTAATTTACAAATCAACACGGTTTCTCAAATAAATTTAATGTAGAGGCAAGAAATTAGTAAATAGGTCTATAATTTAATTTGAAGTACATTGTAGCAAGCCAATAAAACATGATACAAAGCCATTCAAGCTTAATTAGCAGTACGCTGTGTCTTGAATAGTTATTAATGCTTGCCGTTTAACAACAATGCAAGTTAGCGTTAATAACGTTTAATTACTTGTCTGATTTCAACATAAAAACCATGTCCCTCGTGTGCTGTCTGTTTGTTGATACCCCAGTAAATTTCCTTGTATAACACAACTCAATTAGATTATCAACGCGTTTGATGGTGGTGATAAGCACACGTTAACATTGTCACGCCTTGTCAATGCTATATAACTAACATCAACTTGTTTAAACAAGAAGTGTTAATACTCAGTGTTAATATGACACACATTAAATAAATGAAATGTTTACACTGCTCAGTACTTTTGTCGAGCCTGCTCCATTTTGTTTTTGTTTACAGAAACAAAATTCCCCTAACGGTCTTTGCTGAAATTTTCGGTTCAATTCTGCTTACACGTTGATTATTCATAGACTGTAATGATTACCCATTTTGTGTAACGATTATAAATAGCTAAGTTAGGTTCATTTTTTCCCTTCATGCACCAATGTGGCCTTCAAGACTTTGACTATGAGATCTGTCTATTGCGTAAGAGATAAAAATGAATTAATATGTGTAAACAAATATCGCTCACTAATGAGAAAAGTATCATATAAATTTACTTACTACTTTTGCATGAACTCGTCCCTGATCCACCTACCTATTAGAATTCAATTTTGCTTACGTGCGTGGTGAAAATAAATAAAAGTGGACAAAGCTATGATACGAGGCGGGTTGCGAGTTATTGGCCCCCGAGTGCCGCCGCGGCCGCTCAATTTCTCTAATTAATTAACGATCCCCTAGATAAGACATGCTGACAACCTTATTTGTGGCGAACAAATCTCTCAAACATAAATTTCATCGTACACGCTCTAAACTTGTAAACTGCACAACGCCGTCCGCGGTACATTTCCAAAGAAATACTGTTCTTTTATTTGTTAGTATTTAAATTTTTATCTTCCTCCTGGGTTTAGTCCGGGTTGTACCCTGGCCTCTCTAGAGAGGAGCCCGGGATATGCCTTTGACCATGGATGCTGGATAGGGTAAGTCAAGTTTTTACATGAAGCGACATCCATCTGACCTCCGCAACTTTTGCAGGTAAACCGAACCCGTATCGGAGATATTTTCACGCAAATTTTTGTGTAACCATGATCTCATGGTTACACAAAAATTTGCGTGAATATGCAGGTTACCTCAAGATGTTTCCCCTCACCTGTAGAGCATCGGTTAGTATTTAAAGTAATGTACAAAATTTCAAATCTGATCAGATTTGAACCTGTGCCTTTCGGCGCATCACGCATTACCGGGCATCTTACCGATTTGACTACCGACGCTCCGAATACTACTATTAAAATTTTTATCTGACGTTTATATGACCTGTTGACGTAGATATTACCTATCAGATTTACTGACACAAGTGACAATGAAATTAAAAATGCTCTAAAAATTCAAACAGCTTAATGTAAAAGTAGCTATTTGAGATAGATTATATACAAAACCTCACAAACAAAGTCCCGTGAGAATATTAGGAAATCCTCACTTACTAACTCTTTAACCATTCGAATAAACAAACATGCAAAATTTCAGTCAGTCTCCATAACGCAAATGTTTTGCACTAACCTATATTGATTTATTCAAGGGTCATATTTATCGGTGTAGAGAAATGAGTGGCGGAGTGGCGGTAAGCGTGGATCACACGAGACGAGATTACTGCAAGCATTGGGTAATTTGTCCCTACCTGCCCCATTACTATCCTTTATAACCATTTTTTGTTCATTTTCACTGGAGAAAAAGTTATGAGGTTTTAGAGAGATATACTTTTATTGCGGTAATTAAGATATGAACTTATATTAAAGGCTTTTAGTGGGGTGGATTTTATCCGAATGGGCATTCTTTGACTAATACAATGTTCATATTTTCTGTGTAGTGAAATAGATAAGCATATAAGTAACATTACCAACCGATACTGTCGTTATTTGATAACGCTTCGTAGTTATTAATTTGGTTTGTCAATTTAGGGATAAGTATTGAAATGAATACAAAAATGTGACACATTCTTGTTTCGATCGAGCACGTTCAACATAAGTTAACATGATCAAAAACACATGAAACAGAAGTTAGAAGTTGCTCGATTCTCATGATCGCAAATATGTCAGCGAAATTCGGTAGCGTAACAATATTCAGAATGGAATCAGAATGCAAACGATGAAATTATCAGCAGCCACGCTTACAAATCTGGCACACACTTACCATATTAGCAGAATTTATTTTATGGCCTGGGAACTACTGATCGAAGCACCTCTACAATGTGTACAGAAATATAGCTTTATGCGTCATTGGACATAGGGCTACATTACACCTTATTTAAAAATAGATTTAAAAGTTACCTACTGTTTTTTATCTCCTATTTATAATGATTGAAAGATATTCCTCTTAGCACGTTCCGCCATGGAACTGTACCATGGTATTAGTGTCAACGACCATTATTATTATTTATTTATTATTTTTCAACTTTACTTTTATTATTTAGTATTATTTAACTTTTATTATCAGCAAGATAATAATAAATTATAAATTTTAAGTACAACCTTTTTATATATTATAAATTAGTTTTTTTCTCTTTTGTCAGACGAAAATTATGCACGACCGTTGTGTTGATGGGTGATCGGGACACAAGTAAAACAAGTACGAGCTGTGTTGTAACTAACTTTTATTTGATTATAAGGGAACTTATATACTAGTAATACACGTCACCCTCCTAAGTGGGTGGTTGGATGTTTACATTTAATAATAAAAATAAAATATTAATTCAAATAGCGGTGCCTCAAAAGAGTACCTAACATTCCGATGTACGGATCTTAAATATAAACAATAATGTTTTATCAACTATGCCTTATAAGGACTTGCATGCATTCCAAACTATGACATCATAATATAACCAATGTCTTTAATATTTAATTTATTATATCTTAAGTGATACCTATACTACATCTCCACCGATTACAAAAAAAAAATATATGTATGTATATATATATATTTTTTTTTATCATTATTTTTTTTTTTTTTTTTAACTAGTACAATTAGTATCGGGTATATATCTCTTAGTACGATTCTTATGAACTACATCTATCTTGCCATTTTTTATTATCTCTACATTTGGACTTAACTCTCTCACAACTTTATATGGACCTGAAAATATGCTAGTAAACTTATTTCTATTTTCATTTCTTATAAGTATGTCATCATTTGGTTTATATACTGTTGGCTTAATATACTTATCATACTTTTCTTTTCTTACAATTTTAGACTTAATTAAATTTTCCCTAGCATCTCTTTGAGATATTTGAAGCCTATAACGAAGTTCCATTGGATAATTTTCATGATTATACAGAGGTTCAATCTGAGATGTTAAATTACTAGGTAGGTTACACTTTTTACCAAATACTAATTCAAATGGTGTAAATTTTGTCTCAGTATGAACTGAAGTATTGTAAGCGAAGCACCAAAATGGTAGCCACTTACTCCAATGTTCTGGATTATTATCAGTTTGTATTCGAAGATAAGCGCCAAGACTTTTATGGGTGTTTTCTAATGCCCCAATACTTTGATGATGATATGCTGTAGATGTATTCTTTTTTATTTGTAACAAATTGCGTACTTCTTGAAAAATAGTTGAAGTGAATTCGGAACCCCTGTCGGTTGTTATCATTTCTGGAACACCATAACGTAGTATAAAATTACTTACTAGAGTTTCAGCGATTTCTTTTGAACCTTTCGTCACTAATGGGTAGGCTTCAATATATTTCGTTAAGTCGCATTGAAGGGTTAAAATGTAAGAAAAGTTCTTTGTATCTGTGTCTAAGGGTCCAACAACATCTAAGAAAATTTTCTGGAATGCAGTGCTGGCTGTGGTTGTGATAGTCATAGGTTCCTTAGTATACAAAGAAAACTTTTCTTTTTGACATTTAGAACATTTTTTCACAAAATTTTTAATATCGTCTTCTAGTCCTATCCAAAAATAACGTCTTTTTATATTGTTATACATTCTTTTAATCCCTGCGTGACCGCTAGTGGGTAGTAATGGAAATCATTTAATATTACCTTCTTATCGTCTTTATTTTCTACTCTTGATACATTTTTTAGTATACATAACTGTGGACTAGTCCAATTAACATCGTTTTTTATTTCATTAGCTAGCTTTTCTACTATCATTTTATTGTTATTATCTTTAATAACAGTTATTTGATTTATTTTCCATTTTTCACATGCTATACCAAGTTCCTTCACAAGGGTATCTCGTACCTTTTGTTCTGAGGAAAGTGGTTTAATATAAAGAGTATTTTGATTTTTAACGTATGTAAAATTTCCTAGTTCTTGAATATCATAGTTTTTACTGCGCATTAATGCTTTTATTTTCTGAGCTCAGTAACGTTTAGAAAACGTAATTCGACACATCCATTTATTTTGGAGTTAATATCTACAACTTTCGGGTGATCAGTCCTACAGTTGTTCTCCTGATTCATATTTTGGCTCGATTGTTTTGCCATTCTATTTCTCATTGCTCTCGTCATGACATTTATACATTCATTCATTTCTTTTAAATCTTTAACAGTGATTTTCGTACGTGATAAAGCATCTGCCACTATGTTTTCTTTTCCTTTTATGTACTCTACAGTGAAATCATATTCTTCTAAAAGAAGTCTAAACTTTGTTAAACGACTAGAGGGATCTTTCATGTTAAAAAGATAAATTAAAGGTTTATGATCTGTTTTTATTTTAAAATGTGTACCATATAAATATGGTCTGAAATATTTGATTGCCCATACTATAGCAAGAAGTTCTTTTTCTATGGTAGCATAATTTAGTTCAGATTTATTTAAACTTCGGCTTGCAAAAGCTATTGGGCGATCGTCATTATTTGAAAGAACCGCACCTATAGCATATCTTGATGCATCTGTTTGTAAAATAAATTCGTTGTTTTCACTGAAATTTGGATATTGCAATACCGGCGGGGAACTTATTGCTTTCTTTAAACTACAAAAAGCATTTTGGCAATTCTTGTCCCAATGAAATTTAATATTTTTTTTACTTAACTGGGTTAATGGGTAAGCCTTTTCTGCGAACTTGGGTATAAATTTCCTGTAATAATTTGCCAAAGCAACAAAACTTTTTACCTCTTTTTCGTTGTTTGGTGTTGGGTAATTACGAATCGCTTCTATTTTGCCTGGATCTGGTAAAATTCCTTCAGCTGTTACTACATGACCTAAGTATAGTAGTTCCTTCTTTAGGAACTCGCATTTTACTGGATTTAATTTCAAGTTAACTTTTCTTAATCTTTCAAGAACACTTATTAAATTACTATTATGATTTTCTAAATTTCGGCCGAAAACCACTATATCATCTAAATACACGAAGCATTTTTCGTACGTTAAACCTGACATAGCTAATGTTATCATTCTGCTAAATGCACCTGGGCTAATTTTTAGACCCATAGGTAATCGAGTCATTTGATACTGGCCTGAGCAAAACGCTGTAAATTTTCTTGATTCTTTTTCGAGTTCCTGTTGGTAATAACCAGAAAAAAGATCTAAATGACTGAAATAAATAGAACCAGATAAGGAATCTAATATTTCGGTTATGTTAGGCAGAGGGAATTTATCATCCTGGATCCTGTCATTAAGTTTTCTGTAATCAATAACAAGGCGCCATTTCTTTTCGCCCGATGGATCAACTTTCTTTGGTACTAATAATACGGGACTAGACCATTCACTTCTTGTTGGTTCTATTATTCCATCCTTTAACATTTTATCTATTTGTTTATCTAATTCTTTTTTTTGTGTTTGTGGCAACCTATAATTTTTTGTATATACTGGATCAATATTTGGTTTTAATTGTATCGACTGTTTACATAATGTTGTGACGGTTAATTTATCATTTGGTAATTGAAAAACATCGGCGTATTTGGCACATATTTTATTTAATTCCTTTTTTTCTTCCGTATTTAAATGATTGAAATTCAACTGAGTAAACAACGTTTTAACTCTATCAGCATTAATTTCATTAGGTTTTTCGAATTTGCAATAATTGTAATCATCAAGGTCGTGTACTGTGGTATTTATTTTGTCTAATTTTATTTCTTTATTCGTAGTATTTAAAATTAAGATAGGTATTTTTCCATCAATAGGTTTGGCAATAGTGCTAGCGATAAATACTCCTTCATTTAATTCTTTAGCACAAACTACACAATCTTTATTTATGTTACATCTCACATATACAATAGATTCTGAACGTGGTGTTAATGTGTAACATGACTTATTCTTTAATTTTAACGTTATTAATTTGCGATTATTCAATGCAATCGAAATTGTATCTGTTTCATAATTAAGTATGGCTTTATTTTTGTATAAGAAATCATGTCCAAGAATGCCTGTTGTAATACATGGTAAGGAATTGAAAACATAAACCTTTTGAGTAATAACGTCATTCCCTAATTGTAATCGTAAATAAGTATATCCTATTGCTTTTATATTACCTCCAATTCCACAGATTTGTAAATCACTAAAATGCATTTTTATGTTATGTTTCTTAATATATTCATATTTAATTGCTGATATCGTGGCTCCTGAGTCAATCAACCAAGTGTTTAAGTTACCATTACAATATAACTCTATAGTCATTGAATTGCCGACTGTAAATATGTGATTATTATTCACGAAAAAACTCATCAAGTTGTAAATTCTCTTCACTATTTATATTACCTGATGTACTACTAAGCATGTTAATATTTCCCGTATTTTTATATGTATTTTGATGATTGCTCCTATTGTTTTGATATCTATTGATACCTCTATTAATACCTCTATTGTATCCACTTGAAGTATTTCTTCCCCGGAAACTTTTTGATGCGTTATAACCTCGTTGAAATTTCTGGTTATAGCGCATATTATTACTGTTATTTCGATTTGTAGTAGTATTGAATGTCTTATAATAATTTCCCCTGAAATTACCTCTCTGTTGATTATTGCCTACTGCATGACGATAGGTTCCTCTATGTGTGTTATTACGATAGAATAAACTTACACCTTCAGGTGCTCCTGGTGCAGTTGTTTCTTCATCTACTGCTGCCTGAATGGCATCTTTAAGGGAGTCAAAATTTCTAGCTGCGATTATGGTGCTAATCCTACGATTTCGCAACCCATCAGCAAATTTTTTAATTGCCATTTTCTCATTAATTGCTCTTAATGTTTTATAGTCATCGGAATTACCATTGGCTTGTGCAATTGTTAATTTAACGAAAAGTTCTGATAATTCTTGTCCAAATTCGGAAATAGATACACTATTTTGTCTTGCGTTATGTAATTTTGTTTGTACTGCGTTAGCACTTTTTTTTGCAAGTAAATTACTCTTCATATCATTCAACAATGCGACAATAGTAGGATAGTCATTATTTAGTTTTAGTTTCGCGGATTGTGTTAACCTGCTTTTTAAAATAAATTGTATCAATTTTGATATACACTCCGGTTTAGTTAACATTGAGCTATAGTACTCAATATTATCAATTAATTGTTGAATAGCTTTTTCATCCTCTGTCATTACAGGTATTAATCCTAAAGCTGTTTTAATATTAAAAGTTTCCATGTCTTCTTGATTCTTTTCAGTAAATAAATTTTTAATGTTATCATATAAATCTATGTATATTGCACTTACTTTATTAATGTTTTTTACTACTTTTTCGTCAATAGTACCAGATTTTATAAGATCACTATAATTTTTAATTAATTCATTAAATTTTAAATAATTTTGTTCCACGTCTTTAATTTTTATCTCTAAATTCTGAGTTTTACGTCGTGCTGGTCCCAATTTAATTAAATACGTTCTAATATCTTTTAACCCTTCAATTAACTGTTCTATATCTGCCATAGATCTTACTCACTTTTATAAAGTAAATTGATGATACATAATATAAGAACATAATTAATGAATATAAAGGCTAGTTAATATACTTACAATTTATATCACCTAGAGTCCATAGGTGCACTTTTCACACGCACTTTAACACTTTTCACCACTCAGCATATGTGCTGTCTCTTTCCCACACGATTTTCCATATAAATAATAACTTTCCCTCGTAGATTACGGACATCTGGGCTATACCTTTAGTCCCATCTTCAAACTCTACGTCCAATAGTCTAGAAATATCCGCAAATATTTTTGCTGTCATATTCTCGGGACTCCACCGATAGTGACCTTTTTGTCCTTCCACATATGTTACTATCGCTGTGCGCCCTTCTTCCTTGGTAACGTTTGTGCCTTGACAAAAGAGATTATACGACTCACACAATATCTTTATTTCTTCTTCTACGGCCTTAATGTATCTTTCCATTTTAGTTTCTTACTTGTTGTTTAAATATTTCTCCCTGTGCACGTTTCTCAATTCTTTTGTTTAAACAGGTATTGATATAACGAATCAATACAAAAATGATAATTAGAAATCCAGCAACTACCACAATACAGAGGTATAAATTTATATTATTAAGTCCTTGGCTTAAATAATGTTGCTCAATTAAATTGTTTTTTCCCAATTGAGTATAAATCTCGGGAGGTGTGCTAGAGGCAGGCGGGACTGGAGCAGTTTGATGATTCCCCATCGTAAATTACATATCGAGATAGATTGGAATTTAGTCGTATACTATATTTGGAAGGTCCTCTCAGATTCGAGCTAAGTAACTGGACGCGCGCGCACTGGCAGGGTCGCCATGTGTTGATGGGTGATCGGGACACAAGTAAAACAAGTACGAGCTGTGTTGTAACTAACTTTTATTTGATTATAAGGGAACTTATATACTAGTAATACACGTCACCCTCCTAAGTGGGTGGTTGGATGTTTACATTTAATAATAAAAATAAAATATTAATTCAAATAGCGGTGCCTCAAAAGAGTACCTAACATTCCGATGTACGGATCTTAAATATAAACAATAATGTTTTATCAACTATGCCTTATAAGGACTTGCATGCATTCCAAACTATGACATCATAATATAACCAATGTCTTTAATATTTAATTTATTATATCTTAAGTGATACCTGGGTGGATTTCAACAAGTGATTTTTTTTTGTCATTTCGGTGAGATTTTTTATTTCAATGCTATTCTACAATTTTTTGATAATAAATAAAACTTTAAGCTATTTTATAACATATGCGTGAATGGTCATCAAATATCATCGAAACTTGCAGATATATTTAAGGTTGAATTTTTAAGTGTCCACTGAAATGATAAGTATCCATCGAAATGATAATAAAAGCCCACCGAAATGAAAATTACCCACCGAAATGATTTAAATGTGCACCGAAATGAAATAAACCCACTGAAATGATACGGCTAAGAACAACCGTGCTGCGGAACAAGGGTTCCGTAATATTTTAAGTTCGGTTTTCATATTCTTAGTTAAAGAAGATACAGTTAGTTGTTGTTATAATATCTTTCTTTGAGACTATTCTCATTGTTTCTTTACTCAAATAACTGTGACTAATTTTAGGCACGTTTAATTTTTTTTAAAGTCATTTTAGTAACTGTGATATTTTTAGTAAATAATGAAGTTTGCTATAATTAAGCTTCTTAGATTTTATTACACACTTAGTTACCTACAGCTCGACCATAATAAAAGCGTGCTAATATTTATTTTACTACCTGCATTAAGGCGTTGTGGCAAGCAAAACTAGTGCTGCCAATGAAAAAAAATAATATGTCAGTAACTAGTACGAATATCAAAAATGTACAACACCCGAACACTAAAGTATTATAATCATATTATGCATTGTTTTTTAGAAATAATAAGAAAACTTTGTTTCATTGTGTTGAGAAACAAAAAGCATTATTGCTAAAAGCGGCCGTTTTTTCCTTTGATGAAAACTGTTGCTCAAAACAATGACATACAGTTTTCCTAGTATGTTTAAAAAATAAAGCGCGTATTAATTTAGTATTCGGGTGTTGTACATTTTTGATATTCATTACTTACTGAGATATGATTTTTTTTTTCATTGGTGGCGCTAGTTTTGCTTGCCACAGCGCCTTAACACCAAAATATGGAGCAGGTAAAGAACTTCGTTTAGGTATAAAAATGTTATAAGAAGTTAAAATTAAAAAAAAAACAGAAAGGTTACACACTGGAGAGTTCATCGAATTAACAGTTTCTTTACGGAATAAGGCAGATACGTACCCTCGTGACTCTTAACCCGGTCAAATGTAGCAAGTAGTTAAAGGTGATAAGTGGGATTTAGTATTTTATAAGTAAAACTTCTATATTAAACAAATCAACTCTTATATTTTTTGATAAGAAACATTATAAAACATCTAATTATATCAGACGAGCTAAGTACTTTAAAACCCTTTTAATTGAGATCACGTTATCTTAAATCACTAATAACAATACAGTATAGTATCTAATAAAAAAAAAGGAATGCAGTTTTTTTCTGCCTAAATACTTATTATTGCAAACTATAAGCCTTAATAAAACAGTATTTTTAAGTAGGTACGTAGATGTAACTTATGTCTCTAATTCGCTAATCAGCCTCTTTTTATGACTTTAAATATGTATATATTGGTTCTTAACTAGATATATAGTAAACAAATGTTTTTTTTTTTATTATCACATGATAACACTTCTTCATTATAATTAAGTATACTATAATTCTCCATTAGTTTAACTTACTACTTAATAGGAACATAGCAAATATCACAAGTATAAATATTCACGCACGAATGATCCAATGGGTTGCTACAAGTTTTACCACACTTTAAGAAAGATAGCCCACACATTAGCAAGCTTGTATTTAAGTGGGAATATGCATTTGAAATCAGGCTCATTCGTGCATTAAACAAGTCGAGTACTTAAAAAAACAAAAAACGAAACCAACGAATAACTACTTACTTTAAAAAATCAAATCAACAGTTCAATCAAAAATATTCAAATCTGAAGTCGATGAAGACGATGATAATCTTTTTACTGGTCTCCTCTTGACTTTAGTTTTGATTTCCTGTTCACTGTCACTGTTACTTTGTTCATACTTTTCAAGTAATGCAGTATCAGGGTTATCAAAAAATGAACACGAGGGAGTGTTGAATTCAATGAAGTTTTCATACTTTTCCAGTAGTGATTTGGGGATCATTGATGATTCCTGTCCAGTTTCTTCTTTTTGATTATTCATTCCAACGGGAGATTTGGATGTTGAGGGCTTAAGAACTGATATGTCAATGTTTTGGATCGAGTGTATTGATAGTTCAGTTATAATACTACTTCTTTTCTTTGGATGTTTCTTTTCTTTGGATGGTTTGGGACGTAGTACCAACTTCTCTGTTAGTTGTATTGGACGCAGCTGTGCCATATTTGTAGTATTTACAAAAGTAGGTAATTGAGTCTCAGTTAAATCATGAAAACCTAAATGTTTGCCGTGAGGGCACATTACGATTTTATTTAGGCATTCTCTTTCAACACAGGATAGATGACGAAGTGCCAAACGGTTCCCCGACTCTTTAGACCAAACCACTTGGTGAACTTTCATAGTTCCCGCAAACGTTTTCAAGTCTTTGGGCAAAAGCCAGTCTTTTTCTGTTATTTGATAATCTTCAACTACTTCGATTTTCACGCCTTGAACAAAAGACTTTAAGTTTTGTACTAGTACTTCAATATTGGTAATATCATGTTGATATGCGACCTGTTTATCCAGCGTTCTCTTTAACACCCCACCCACTCCGACTGCTGCGCTTTTTCCATGGCCGCACTCGCAATAGTTCCATACTATGTGGGTCAGCATTGGACAATAGGAAGACAGTTGTGATATTATGTATAATATCTTTTTATTCCGGTATTGGGCAGACGGAGAGTCAGAAATAATGTAAAGATTGCGGACTAGAGGCGCAGTTATTTCAATTTCACGCAAAATAGGAACAAGATGCGCCCAGACTGCTGCAGCATCATGCCTTAATGATGTACTTACAGTACAAAAAGATTGAGTTTTGCAAGTTTCATTGTTCAGTTTAAAATAAATTACAGCAGTGTGTAACGTAAATTGTTTTCTGCTGCCACCAAAATGAAGAGACTGAATTTCGGATCCATATTTAGTGGTATAATTTTCACTAAAATCTATTTGTATAATGCAGTCTTCTGTAGTCATATTTTCTTTTAAAGTCTTAAAAGCTTGGTTTTGGTTTTTATTATTAAGGCAATGTTGAAGGAATGCTTTCAGGCTGTTTTCAAATTTTTTAATCAGATCTAGAGGTTTTACCCAGTGTCTTACCTTTTCAACTTTAATAGCAGATTTCTCTACACTATTTTTGGTGTATGTACTTTTGTTCTTCTCCCAATTCCAATACGTTACGTGTACTCCATTATCAAACTCTTGGTAATCAATGAGTCTACTTTTACAGTTCGAGCATGTTCTTTGCAGACAATCGATGTTATCTTTACTACAACATAGGCTGTTTAAAACGTCGGATATTGTGTTTTCTTTGATCAGGCGATTTCTTTTCATCGATTCAATCAAAAGTTTCATATTTTCATGCTTTTCACATAAACATGTGTTTCGTGCATTCACATTTGGTTGAATAATCCAGAAAGGTTTCAGTCTTGAAAATGTTGAATAGCTTATCGGTGGTTCGCCTGATTTTAGATATTTCAAGTGTAAATTTTTAAGTGTGTCTGTCATTAGTCTCTTTTGTTTTTTTAAGCCATGTCTTGATATAGTGTCATTTTTGCCAGGACAAATTGTTGAATTTTCATCGTCTTCTAAAAATGTTACAACCCTCGTGAGATATTGTTTTTTTTTCTTATCAGATTTAATAACTACTTCTGTTTTTTTTTCTACTTTTTGCGTATTTTTTTTCAAATTTATATAACTGCTTTGTAGTCTATTACACCTTTTTTTGAGCATTTCTTTTTCCCGAGAGACCTGTAATAATTTATTTTGTAATTCTGTTATTAGCTTATTTTTAGTTCTTTGATATATGCGGAATTTATCTTTAAGCGCTCGCCTTAATTCTACAGATGTAATTGACGATTCTGACACAGGGCTGTTGGGGCAAAGTGTTGACTCAATACTACTCAGATTTGATGGAGATGGTATTCGTTGTGCGCTACTTGGTAGTACACAAGGAGTGGTAGTTACTACGTTGTCGTAAATATGATGTTGAACATCGGAACTGACGGAACTATCACTGTTCATCCGCAAGCAGCGCCGTATCATGCTGCAACGAGTAGGTCTTAGAGATGAAGATGGGTAGTCTTGTCGTGAAGTACTTGGACCAGGATTATTATTGTCTACAAAATTTCGATGCCTTGAGAGCGGGGTTTGTCGTGGACTGCTTGTGTATATAGGACGAGAGGTTGTAGTCGCTGTATGTTGAGGTTGGATATTCGTACTGATGCTACTTCTACTGTTCAATCGTAAGCTGTGCCTCAAAGTATTGCAACGGGCAGGTCTTGCAGTCGAAGAAGGTGAATCTTGACAGGAAGTGCTGAGTCCAGGATTATTAATATCCTCACCAATTTGATTTGTTGAAGATTGTTCTGGATGATCTTGAACTGTTCCAACTAGAGAGTTTGCACGAGTAGCCGTAGGAGCCGTAGTGGCTCTTTTTTTTTTTCTTTGGTAATAAGCGGCAGCACTTATGTTGTTTCTTCTTCTTAAGTTTCTTAATTTGGTCTTGTTCATTTGATGCCTTGAAACAATTAATCCTGCTGCTTTCTTTCTTGCATATCTTTCTCTATCTTTTTTCAGAAACTCTTCGCGTGTCTCTGCATTGCTCTTTATTCTTTCTTTTCTCCTTCTTTCGTACAACCTTCTTTTTTCTAACCTTTCTTCTCTAGTCTGTGTTCTTGGCCGAGGCATCCTAAAATAAAAAGAAACACAGTTCCTTTTTACTTACTTTCACACACAAAAACATATACACGCTGTACATACCTAGTTTCCCTAATATACCTTCAAATATACCATGCATTTACATTAGCTCTCTCGCAATGGAGAAGTTCAATGATGTTAAAAATACAACATCATAAAATTAAAATATATGTAGATCTGAACTAATCAATAAACTGATCTAATGAGTGTTTTTTTTTTTAAAATTCATCAATATAGGTATGATTGATATATGGATTATAAAAGATTGTGTTTTTTCGCGAAACGACTACCTACCTACACATAAAAGTATCTAGCAAGGTAAGTTTAAAAAAATATCTCGAGGATCTCTAAAACTTTTAACGGATTTATCATTTCGGAGATACATTTCATTCCGGTGGACTGTTATCAGTATTACAGTCCACCGAATCCGCTGAAATGATAACACTGAGATGATAAAACAGATGTCAATTTGACAATAACTCTGAAATAATGTCTGTATCAAAATTTCAAAACTATTTAAACAAAACCATACTTACAGCGTATTTAATGCACAATTTTGAAATAAATCAAATTAATGTAACACAAGTTATAACAGCTACCGAAATGAAATTTTTTTTGACCCCATATCACAGAAATGATACACTTACTTTTTTGGCGGGAAATCACAACACGTTGTAACGCGTGCATAGGCGCCGAGAGCTCAAGCCGGACTAATCTGAGGCGAGGAAAGGTAAGGGGGGCGCAACAACGCAATATTGACGGAGTTTTACTGCTAAAACTTAATGTCCTTTGAAATGATAATTTTTTTCGGGACAAAAGTTGAATGCCTGTCAAATCTATGAGAAGGAAGATAAACAAACAAAAATAGTTTTTGTTGATAGGAAATACATTATTAAATGAAACTAAAATCGATTTCAATCCAAAAAAAATATCGTATTTGCAGGATAAGATATTTTATGAGCAAAATTGGGTGCGGGACAGGTCACCGTCATGATAAAGTGACACTTTGTCATTTTTTTTGGCATGTAATAGATGCCGTAACTCGATGATTTTTTTTGCCATGGTAGAGGAGTACAAACTTCATTAAGGAAAAATATGAAAAATCATAAAGCACCATTCCTCACTACCGTTTTCACGTTTGCCGTGTAATTCTTGTGCTTGCGCAATTCACCCACCTATACTACACCGTAATGCAGTTCAATCAAATTAATTGAGCATCCTGTTACTGTTTGAATCTCAATTCCATCATTAAGCCTTCTAGCTGAACGATTCTTCAGTTTCTTTGGATTGTTAACTCTATCTACCCCGTAATAAATTTGTGATATGTGTTGATTTTATGTATTTTATTCCTTTTTGGTGAATCATTACTTCTTCAAAAATAATATCATATGTACCTAAGTAGTTATTTCTATGTTCTCGTTGTTTTATTCATCCTCACAAAGGGAGCTAAAATGTCGAGCTAAGTCCAAACACTACAATGATATCTGAATAGTAATGAGCTTGCTTACATCCATTTTATATAACGGTACCACCTTTTTCTTTTCTCTTTTGATAATAATAAGTTTATTTATAAATCCGCCTAACCATTTCATAAATATAATAATAATACCATTTTCAGATAATATGCTTCATAGGTATATAAGTATTCCTGAATGAATCACCAGTATTTTATGAAGCCCCCACTTAAAAACGATTGGTTTTATAACTTCAACTACAAGTAGTTCATACAAGTCTGTTACACTGTGACGACAATACTTAAACCTTGCCATAGCTTTATTGTTGTCATAGTGTAACAGTCGCAATTGGAGTAAAATACTTACAAGAAAAATTATATTAATATTGAGTTAGCCTCGAAGTAAGTTCGAAACTTGTGTTACGTTTATATTAAATGAAAATATAATTGTGACATACTAGGTACAATTTATTGGTTTCACAAAATTCCTAATTATAATTCAAACATAGTTGCCGGGTTATTCCATAAATAAATGTAGGAGTAACAAGCTAATAAGATATTCTATAAACACAGAGACGGTCGCGCAATACAGACGCCGCGAACGAATGGCGATTCTGTGAAGTCGTTTGGAAAGCAGGCTGTGATTTGCAAGGTCACGCGTATAACACGGATGTTCCCGATATTGAAATGTACAGACGTGCTTTATTCACCCACATATCAACACATGCAATTGAAAAGATCCCAGCCTAGCGGTTACTAGTGCCACAAAACAAACCTTACACTGGACGCGGAAGCTATCATTTCGATTGGAGAAAACTCCGTATTCGATTGTTGCCGAATGCGACAGCAGTATGAGAATCAAATACTCATATTGAATACAAAACAGACGAACGGTAACACACTTCGTATGGCAAATTCCGTATTGCGAATTATTAAATTATTTATGCCGCATATCGCTGTGACTGCCGATCGCCGAACCACAATATCGGGAATCCCTGTTTGCTACTAATAATTTGGCGTATTTTGCAATCGCGAATTGAATATTGATGTCTGTTAATAGTTTATGTTTTCGGATTGGATTTCAGCGTGCGTGATGAGGTGCAGACGACTCGTTGCGATAATGTTCGACAAACGGTTACACAAATTAACTCGTGTTTTTAATTTTACTTTCTTATTAAACTTAGGTCCTTAAGATTCTTATTTAACAATTTCATAAATAATTTTCATTATTGTCTGTAAATACAGTGTGCACAATTTGAAATTGCTTACAAAAAATGTTTAAGGTCTAATAATGTTTAGGAGAGTATAGACTTGAATGTTACCTTAAAAATAGGCAATTATTTTTTATAGCCTAAATAAATAGTAGTGATTGAGCTATAACATGAAGCGCTTCATAGGGCTGTTTATGCTGCTACCAAAAATATCTAGTCAAAAAAATCGTAGTCCACCCCGACCCAGAAGTTTTCCATAATTTCCGCTGCATTCCCTCCTTGTGTCTTCCCTTTTCAAAGCACCTGTGTTCTGGATCAGATACCAAGGACCAAGACATTTATTTAAATAATAATCTAAATACGAATATACACATAGATAAACAGAAAAACTCATTAAGAATTACATAGTAATATTTATATATAACATAGTTCAATTATATAATCTGGGTAGTCCATCTTGTAGGTACGAGTATCTCTGTGTCAAATTTTATAAAAGCGTTATCAGAGCCGTGTTAGTAAAAGATTCCTTTAAAATTTAATTTGATTAACAGTTTATAGTACCAAGGTTGCTAGCCCATCGCCTAAAAAAAGGATCGCAATTTTATAAACCTATCCCGAAGTCGCCTTTTACGACATCCATGGGAAAGAGATGGAGTGGTCCTATTATTTTTTGTATTGGTGCCGGGAACCACACTGCACAGAAAAAGAAATCCGATAAAAACAACAATATATGTTAGTACATACATGTATAGCAAATCTCAAAAAAACTGAAAGTCCAAATTCGGCTATAATTATGGCATTGAGATTCAAATAGTGTCACTAGCAGATCGAATTAAAGAAGAATCCCAAATTTATTAGCTTTCCTTGATTGACTTTTACCATATGCATGGGAAGAACATTACAAAGATAACATTAAATTATACAAAACCTTGTCAGGTCGCAAATAAAAAAGAGAAAAGAAGTTGATTGTTTAGTTTAAGTTTACTCTTTAAAAAAATCGATAAGAACTTTCACTGACAGCCCTGTTATGAGGAGCCGCTTCTAATCGTTTCATGTGTCATCGAAATCGCGTGTTGTCCCACCGTTGAGTTAATGGAGTGGCGCCAAGTAATTTAAACACTACGTCATAATTAAACTGAATTGTAGGGTAATCAGTTTGTAAGTACAAAAAATGGGGCTTGATTTAGATTTGCTCCCAACTACCTAATCTCTCGTAATACATTTGAGTGATTATTTGTGAAGATAGCACCTAATTTGTTTTTTATTGCTCAAATGGTATGTCTTAAAATTGGATTAACTTGCATCAACGAGACTTTAGTCTTCCATACCTATAATATGCCTCTTAATTCTTACCACAGCAACTCCATGCAAGACTGATATATGTTTATGTCTTTGTCATAACATCGTTTTTGTTTTCGTGGGTCATATATGTTGATTCTGTAAAAAATAATTCTTCCTGATGGTAGAATGGACATCAATTCATCCTTTGATATATTTCCTATTTATTGTTATCAATGTTTTTTGCCAACTAAATAAACTCACTTAAATAAACTCGCTTAAATAAACTCACCGGCCATTACCTATGATGCTCTTGTGTCATTCTTGTCAATTGCGTACAGAGCACTGCAGTTCAGTGGTACAACTAATGGTCCTGAGTAGAGTTGTTATAAAAAAATTAAAGAATTTAATAATTAAATCCCAAATAACAAAATAAATGTTGTATTAATATCAAAATATTGGGGACAAATACCTAATATTAAGAATACAGAAAGGGCGTGCGTCAAGTTAACCCCGAGGCGCTGCGCTGGAGCCCTCGCGACCCGTAATTGAAAAATAAAAGGCCGTAATAATAGAATTTACATTACGTGCTTTCGAATGACAAAATTTGCCGTCTGTCTGTTTTTGGCAGGAGAGCGACGTTGACTTCACATGTACAAATTTGTACACCCTCTTTTTTATTAGTAGGTGAGTACCCATTTGTTTTATTAAGAGCTAGCTATTACCCACAGCATTGATGGCGTCAATTAAGCGCCACCTTCAAAAGAAGAGCGGTTTTTCACAAATCCTACGGAAACTATAGTTTTTACCGAGATAAAAGTAAACTTACTTTCGAATTTATAATATTAGTATAAGGTATCATAGGCATTTAACGCCCGCTTAATTTCAATTCAATATATTATTGAATAAAATGATTGGATTAAAAAACTGTTTAGAAAAATAGTTTTATTGTCAAAAAAAGAATACAAAAAACTAACACATATATGTTATCAGTCATATAAGATTATGAAAACAAAGACTTTCTGAATAGCCTGTCATTGGCGTTACTGAACATACAGTTTTTAGTAACGCCCATATATTTATTTACGTAATATCTTAATAAACACATATATTTCGACTTAGAGCCGTACAAAACTTAAAAGTATATAATATTATCTTTTTTTAGATAGCATCATAATTATCATTATATGAACTACAAATACTAAAATATTATAATTTTATAACACTTTCAAACATCTCGTAATTTCTACTTAATCATCTATAACAAAAATATTTCACTTTTAACATGTTCTATAACAATAGAAGATCAATTTTTAAAGGATTTTAATAAAAAATCAGATTATTATTAAAATGCCTATTGGGCGCTATTCACCGTAGGTGGCTAATGACGCCCCAAAACAGTACGTCAATTAACGCCCTGAAATGAAGTAAATTAATATTATAGCTTAAACATAAATGAGATCAGTAATCAACTTATATATCCTACGGACTATTCAGAGTATCAGTAATCAGTCCCGGATCTGTTAAAAGCAAATCATTATGAAATAAAACACATCGATTTTCGCCTTGTATAAATACGCCCACTTAGGATAATAGCGCCCATACAGGCTATTGACGCCCAAACCTCACGTCACGGGGCGTTATTACCCGAATAGCACCTTGTACCTAGTTCTCATATTTTCACACATAATTACAAACAAATCAATCAAATTGTCAATGAAATATGAATAAAGATATCTAAATAGAACGCTTATCACAAAATTAGACATGTAAATTACAGAAAATGAATTAAAACTTACGGATTTGTCGGAGTATTTTTTATAAGAACAGCGTGCACTGCCGGCGTCCTTCAAGTTCGGTTCACAACTGAGCGACCGATGGCCTGAGCGGCGCCGCGTCGCGTCCGCGCGTTCCTATTGGTTTATTCTATGTGTGCATGAAGTATAACGTAACTCGTGCGGCATTATCTCCGATTTTTAGCATTCGGGCGTTTTTACACATTGGGCGTTAAATGCCATACCTACCTTAGATTAAAAAAAGCACACCGAATCTCTGTTGTGTAAAAGTTGATAACTTTTTTGATTCTTTCATCGTTAACAAAAATATAATCGTTTTAGAATTTTGCAATACTGCAAAATTCTAAAATCCACATAAGCGTGAAAATGAGGGTTAGTTAAATAAACATTAGAAATCGTTGTTACACATACCAGAAAGACAAAGGATATTTTCGACGTTCCAAATTATAGTTCCCAAACATTTATATGCGCGATGCAAATATTACGGTAAAATAGAATTGTTTCGTGCGCGGTCGACATTTCCGTACAATAGACCGGCCGGTTCACGGCGCATGAACGAAGCATAAGTTGACAAGTACGTTAACTGAGAGGCTAATTTGATAGGTAGTTCTTGTACTTACATAATTATGAGCTTGGAGAGGGACAAAATGTTATATTTTGTCCCTCTCCAGGCTCAAAATTATTCCTAGAAGATTCGTAATATTTCAAAAAGATTAATTCAGTATGATGTGTGAAGAAATAACATACAAACAAATAAAAAAACAAACTTATTTTCGCATTTATAATATTAGTTGGGATGGGATTGGGATAATAATATTGATTAGCTCCTGGCGTTGCGTGCTTACCTCATTTCTGGTGATGCATCCAGGATTTCTAAAAAGGTGAGGATGTAACTCAGACTTACGCCAGCAAGAAGAATACTATATGGACTTACCATTATATTAATTTACTATGGCATACCTGAGCTTGGTGCAAGTAAGATGTAAATATGCGCAGGCACAGGGGTCGCTACGTTGCATTGGGCTAACATATTCGCCATTACTATAATGGCCATAGTGTTTCTGGGAAATTACCTCTCACAATTTGTTCGTCTATATTTAAAGTGTCGTTTTTAAATGTCTATTTTTAACACTTTGAATCACTGTGGCACAGCAGAAAGTTATTCTTTGGAAGTATCTTTAAATTTGTTTAGTAACAAATTTTTTTTTTACATACGCTCGCAGTGAATATAACGACTGCATTTTCAGTGCGAAAATGATTTTATACTTTGCCTCATCGTACTCGTATCAATCAGGGTTGTTGGCGTTCCTGGGATACCCGTATTTACATATTATCTCGATGATAAAATGCCAACTCCTCGACACTTATCAACATATTCCAATTAATGTTGAAAATATGCGCTCGTTCGTTGCAATGCTGTGTTTTATTAACCTTTCATAACGTTCAGTCTGCGATTACATTTAGAAAAAGGTCTTATTTCCATTTTCATAGGAACTACAATCGGTTAATTTAACAAGACATAATCCAAAGAAGTTATCACAAGTATTAAATCAGTCTTAATGTATAACACTTATTAGGTGGTATAATGTTGAAAGTAATCATTATAAAATGCATAGCGTTTTGTAAACAAAATTTATTTCACATTAATAACAAGCAATTTCGATTTTATTCGAAATGAAAATGTTCGCCTTGCGAATCTAAAACTGAAATAAGACTTTTTGAATTCATATGAATCGAAACCTACCTACGTCCTTATAAAAGCGGCAGCTTTTTCTCTATATATTATTATAGAGAAAAAGCTAATTGATTAAATCCTACACTTCTCCTTCACTTCGTTTTTATCGGTAAAATATATTTAAAAGCAGTGAGCAATGTCCTACTCAATATTCCTATGTGGGCTCTAAATTTACAAAAATGGTTTTTATTGACCTACTTTTCTACTCATTAAGTGATAAAAACAAATAGACGATCACACTCTTGTGTTTATATGCTTAGCTAGAAAATAAACTCTTAAATTGACACCAGATTATTTATCTGTTTGCTATTTTCCAAAGGTTGTCTGGTAGAGAATAATATTAGCATTAATAATATTACCTTTAAGCCTCAATAAAGTTTAAAATAAAATAAATAGACATACAGTTATATATTACTAAAGTAGTTATATATTTTAACAGATCCTAAAATTATGGACTAACACTTATTTTATGAATCAAGATTATATTGTCTTTCCGATGTCATGGCCGACCTTCCTTTTAAAGTTGGACAAGCATAGCAATTCTTTTGAATCACGTCTTTGGAGCGACTATAAGCGAGGATGCGCCATTTTATGGCAGACCATAGATTTTGCATGTAAAATATAATATTTATGTATGTATGTATACAGGCTGTTTATGTTTGTTATTGTACAGTGGCCAATGAATTACGTTCCAGCCTATGAAAAATGTCTCGTTTAAAAATAATTAATAACTTGTGGTATGAGGTTATCTATGATTATCACTAAATCTTAGTAACTATTTCTTTTAAAAACACAAAATCTCTTAGAAATGTCTTTATAATTCTGAAAATTTCTTATTTATTTTCAGCAATTTACTGATACTTTACTAAAATTGATTCGTTTCAGTTCATCAGTTAAGTCGGTCAGAGTGAAAATACAGAGAAATATATTTTTTCCTTGGTCGGCTGCCTTATACAATATGCTTTATAGGAATTTTCTCGGATACTACTATTTAATTTAATATAAATCAATTTAACAACATATTTCTGTGGTCATCCCCAATTTTATTGTTTAGCAAAGCACGCTCCGACCTGTATACCCTCCAGTCGAGCTCAATCTGGCAGTTGTATAGTAGCAGCTACCGATCATCGGGTGAAATATATAAATCGCGTTATCATCTCCAACGATCACCTCTGCGATCCACCGGCAGCGCGCCCGAGACGAGAAATAAATATCCATTTCCATACTCAAACCACCGCTTAAAGAGATTACAGAATAAACACTCCCCTATACGCTCTACTAATGTTGCATGCAAAAAACGTGACTACGTGGCGAAATTTTTATACGAGTATTATACGAGTAAGCAATACTCACCTATGGGTCACATACGGTTTATGAAATAGGCATCATATCGAAATATCAGTAGCTATTGCAGCAGCTGGAGCACAAATGAATTCTGATGCTTGGCAGAAAATTTAATTATTTTTAATAATTAGTAATGTGATCCATGTGATGTTCTTCTATAACCTCGATATGTATGTTAAAATGCAGACAGGGGATGGAAGCACGAGCTACCGGGCATTGCCCAACGTCAGTCTAACCGTTGATCTATAACTCCTTATTATTATTTGAATGAGATCTATTGATCCGCGAGGTGTGGACTGCGATCCGATCCGACGAAGATCATTTTGTTCGACTGGAACGACCACTTTTGAACTAACTTGACGTTACAATGGCGACTAGTGACGGCAATGATTTAAAATCTGTTAACAGCACGCTCCTCTTTTTAAGCATTCGTATACAATTTCCATAAATGGTTTTCCAGATTATCTCTGCATTCCGTATATATTTCACATAATAAGGAATAACACGTCAACTGAATAGGTGTTTCGACCGGTCTTGTCTTGTCCTAATGTAGTATGAATGTAACAATGTAGTGAGGGATAATGGCAGTAAGAATGAAACTGAAATCCCTCTCTAATGAGTGCCCGGTACGTTCACCCCATATCTCAGCATAGAGTTATTTCTCCCTTGTCTCATTCAGTTGTACGTAGCTTTGAGGATACGTATAGCGTATTCTATTCTCCCTAATAAATACTGAATAATATTATATCTACATATACTTTATATTATGGCTGCATCCGTAGCTCACCGATAAATGTATTTAACTTATACTCAGAGGAGTTCGAGGTTCGAGGTTTCACTCCCTTATAGCACATACTTTTCGAAAATCGGCTCTACAGGATAAATCACCTGAGTATACAAAATTGCCAACCAGAGTTAAGACTGACGTACATATAAAAAAACCTAAGTCAAATACTCACAAGCATAATATTTCTTAAAGTTTATAGAGAGAACAATTCTCGACCTATACCTATACGATGCCAGCACTCACTAGACACTCGACACTCGGTGGTGCCAATCATTGGTGATAAAATAATGACAACATGCAGGAAGCGCAGTTATTCGCAGCATCAGGGCATACACCCACACCACTTGGGGAATTCATTCAGGATTCTCCTGGTTTTTTTCCCCAGTTGAATATGACTAAAGGTCCGTCTGTGACTGCGATTCTAGGTCGAAAATATCAGGTGTACGGTTACTTACGTATTCGTGACATAAATTAATGCTTAGCTATTTATAGCTTTAATCTTTTTTACGACTTTTTCAGATCATTCAATGAATTCTATGAATTGTAGAAAAATCAGATAAAATAAAATTGCTAAGTTGTACTAACGCTACATTACGCTATCCCTTACTAAAATAAAGCTCTTACTAAAACGATAATCAAAACATAAAATATTGGATACCTAAAAGTGATAGTATTAATGGCTTAATTTTCCATTAAATCCAAGAAGGTTGAGTTCTGCAAGCAGTTTGGGTGCGACATAAGTTATTCGCACTGGCCGCGCCCGCCGCCGCCCGCGCATGGGGGCTTTTAATCAACACTTTATTGTTTAATGACCCCTCGGTCAGCTCTAAATTAAAAGGGTGACGGCTCAAACCCTATTGACGGATGCGTAATATGTGAGGATTTAAACTGAATATTTGATGATAGATAATAGCGAAACATTTCAATGTAAATACGTATTCGTTAAACAAATATCTATACATTTAGCTGTTTTGCATATTCATTGATTTAAGTTTTGATAGGCAAAGGTAAAAAGGAAACAAATTAACTGACGTTCTATTACAATTGTTTGTTGAATTTTAAAACTATCAATAGCTTAGAGCTAATTACTTATGATTTAGACTTGCAAAATACAATATCTTAGTTATTTTGAATACATGTTTATACGAGTACCTGCAATACTATTACTACTGCGGTTTTTCATTCACAACAATACTATCTTTTCTAAATGAAATAATTAAAGCAAGTTGCACTCAATACACTTACTTGACAACGTTTTTATATCAAATTAAAAACAATCGATGAACGTAACATAATAGAAGTGAGTAAACAAAGCAACTCCACGGTTTCATGCAGCATTAAAGGCATTTGATCCCTGACTTTTAATGCTTCACCCCCGGCATTAAAATTATGTGTATATTTGTATCACGCTCGCGATTGTAGGGCCTCGACGGCTCAGTGGCTGCCGGCGAAACGAATACCCGTCGCCAAGGCCTCTACATCCACTTAATGTAATATCATGTTTACAGAAAGACCCAGTCAAACATGAGAGGCAGGCGTTTACATTTTTTGTATTAGAACGTTTCAAAAGCTGCTTATTATAATTTGTGTGTGAGACACACGACAAATCTTAAGTTACTGAAGAAAATCAGGAGGTTACAAATGGGCAAAGTGTTAAAAACCTGAAATATATCAAAAGGACAATTATTCAAACAATCGTAGCAGATATTGTGGTAAAACGAGAGGTAATGAGGTAGGGGTAAGTTAGGTAATTTCACCAAGTGATTCCTGTCTGACTTTGGCGATCCTGCAACTGTTTTCTCTTACCGCAATCGATTAGCAATCAAACTAATAAAATTACATACTTAAATAAATACATCTTCTTTGTAACTTCAATCGCTGCTGTAACTCAACATACTCGTAATATATAGTTCTGTATGATATGTACAGTAGGGTGCCAGTAATTATCCCACAATAAATGCTATTCGTTTATAATCTATGTCGTAATATGCTCTTGTAAAATCTAACGATAGATATACAAATATCAAAATTCTATAATTGTTTACCAAAATAAAGATCTGCCGCTGGCGTTAATTACACGGAACCTGATATCATTCATTAACAAATCCCCAAATTATTGCGCTCTGCAAAATTCTTAATTATATCTCTTAAATTTCTAAGTAAAATTTAGCCTGGAGCCCTGGCAGCGAAATGATATGTTTGTAAACAGACGATATTACCGTTTAGCCTTAATTATTATATGTCTGATAGCGATGTGCACCAGAAGACTGTTTTAAATTAATAAACCTTCCCTATTTCTTACATTGCTTACAATAAATAAATACATATCTTTAAAATTAGTAAATAAAACTATATTATTATAATATTTATATTCGCTATCATAATCATTAATTAAAACTTGATACCACGTTTGACGTACATATGTAGATAATTATGCAGGTAATAAAACTCGCGTTAAACGCTTAGGTAATGTGTTAAAAGAGCTCATCACCCCTCTTATTAGACGGATAATGAGTGGCAGGAGTTATTAATTTAATAAGTGGGGGAGATCAGGTGACGCGGTGTCAGGTGGCAAGTATTCGGATGGCGCGTGCTTCGTACCGTACGCATGCATAAGGTTTTGACGGAATTAGGTATGTATTTTTTATTTGTTTACTGATATAAGTAGTCTTGTTATAATTTCATAATTGTAATGTATTTTTATGGGGAAATCGTGACGAGGTGTCTGGTGGCAAAGTCTTTGATGACGCGTACTTCGTATGGGTTATTTTGCATTTGAGTTTAGGCAACATCATGCTTTTTTTTCGCTTCAATACTAATAATATTGTTTTATTTTTATATCTCTATTTTTTGGAACGATTATACATGAAAGGCTTGGTACAGTACCATAATGCATAAATAACCTGGCAAAAAGATTTAAATATATTTTTTCTTTTTGGGAAGTCGATGGGAAACAAAAGACCTCAAAACATAAAATTCAAGTACTTACTTTCTTACTGATCCATGAGCACGGCATAGAAATTATAATAAAAATCTATGTTCCTGACTTAAATTAATATCTACTGACGTTATATCGTAAAGCTCCTTGAAAATAAAATACTAGGTAACTTTTTCGAGACTTCTGGAAATAAAATAAACCTTTCAACGTGTAAGCAAACCGAAATGCCAAAAATAAGAAGCAAGACTTCTTTCATAAAATTTTAATACTCTAATTCACCCCCGCATCCGGCAGCTAGTAATTACTGTAAAAGGTCTTAAGCATGAATGTTATGACGGTGTTTATGAAAAGTATTCACTTTAAGCAAATCATTCGTGTTTCCTATTTGGGAATTTTGAATACTCGACTTACCACACGAATTTCAGACGAGAGTTACATTGCATTTTCCTCGGTATAATTTATTTGTAGATACGGCGGAAATGATAGACAGTATTTACTTACACGTTGCCGAGTTCTTTTGGATAATAATTCGGAGGGAAGAAGTCGAATTTAATAGCGAGTTTAATGATACGTGCCCTGATTGGAAAATGTATGCTTATTCAGGTCGGCGAGGCGTCCTCCCGACCCTCCGCACGGCTGATTTCAAATGAATGGTAATAATGCCGAGGCATCCCGCTCGCATCGTTTTGTATGATTATTCCAGATTAATTATTTGTTGGATTTTGTTGGCTAATTTTTCGGAACGCGATTTTTCCGCTTTGACTGACGTTTTAATTCTAACTCTGCAGAGGGTGAGCTTTGACTTCAGCAGTATTGATGTAGGTATATATTATTACTCGTTGTTGACTTTAATAATATTTGTAAATTGGTGGTACAGTAGGTAAGTTGTTCAATCATTCTGAATCATTCTGAAAAACAATATCTACTAATATGTCAAGATATTGAATCATTACCATAACTTCACTACGAATAAGTATTATGATTACTAAATGAATCTTTATCAACGTACAAAAGTACAACAAGCGTATTTTTTATCCATACCATTTTTCATATAAAATAAAATATCGAACATTCTTCATTTATCTGGGGGCATTTTCCATATCTGAACGTGCTTATAAAACGATATTGCCATTGAATCTTGTGACAGAGTCCCCAGGGCCAGCGGCTGATGCGAATATCAAATCGCTGCCACCCCTTGACTCTATAATTTCTATCCATTAGACAGTCGACGGGTTGGGTTATTGAAAATGCAATGCCTGTGTCTGTCACTCAAAATGATATGAAATGACTATCGTAAAAATAATAAATAATTGAGCAAATTGTGCCGGAAATATAAAAATACCTAATTAAGCACACTACTTTCTGCATTTAGCTCTGATTTTGCTTTTTCTCGATAAAACAGAAGAAATAATGTTTTATAGCTATAACAACTGAGGTGTCAATTTCGCTTGGCAAGTGAGATGTGTTTGCGCTTCTGACTGGACGCTCCCAGGGGGCCTGAGCTGGCACATTCTGACGACTGAACTAAGTAGAAAGATAGAACAGAATTAAGCCGGCCAATTATCCCGTATTGGATTTATTGGTAATCTCTGCACGAACGGCGCGAGGGTGCGATGCGAGCTAAGTTTTGATGATGCCTCCATCGGCATTATGAACAAAGTTGTTGCAATTTTTATGTAGGAGGATTTATTGTTTGGCTTCCTCTTGTTTTCGCCTCGATTGTGTTGGCCAGATAAGAGGGCACAATGTAACCATTTTATTAGAAGTTAATAATGTCTATATACCTTCGCATTTAAGATCGATTGATTTCTGATCATTTGTCATTTCATTATCATGTAAAGTATATTTAGGTTTTTATCCAAACAAAGCACGCTTCCGGATCAGATAGATCGATTATTTGAGATTATGTTTGGCAGCCTGTACGGTGCCTTCTTTTGATTCACTTAGTTCATGGATGACAAATCATTCAAAAAAGGCCCACCAAATTTAAGCAATATCTTTAAAGGTTACAAAAATTAATTTGATTAAGTATAGCAAAGCCATATTCCCAATCAAATTATATTTATATTAGTCATTCAAAGCTGCAAATTTTAGCTTCGATGTAGATGAGTCAATTTTTCAAACAAATAAATATAGATCAACAATAAGTATCGATAATCGAAATTTTATTATGTCCGTCCCCAGCTGACCCACTATCGCGTTTATATCTCAGCTGCCATAAGGGTGGGTCAGTCGTAAGATTTATAAGTTGAATCCCTCGTGACAAACAATGGAATCTATGAAAGGAGACAGTCGCTTCAATCTATGATAAAATATATTTTGTATGACTTCGCATCCTTAATATATAAAACAAGGTACTGTTGAAATTACTGCGCGTGAAAAGCAGAAATTTTGTATATATAATGCTCTTTGGAAATAGCATAGAAGGGATATTTCGTAATTCTTGCGGGAGCGAGAGGGAAACGAGATTATTTCTATTTATGCGGGCGAAGCTGCGGAATTAATCTAGTCTTTCATAGTGTAATAGTAGTAAATAGAATGAGTTGTTTTGGGTTATGAGACATCTGTAGTAGTACCTCTATATTCAACGTTAAAATAAAATAAAAAATATATTCTTCTTATGGGTAGAAATGGCTGAATTTCATTTCAGTCACATCATATATACCTTCTGTTTATACCTATTATTGAAAACTAGGTTACGCTACACTTGTATTATAACCACGTCTTCGTTATTATACATGTGTTCCATAGTGTTTTTGGTCAACCAATTAGCACATTGACCTATAATTTGACCAAAAGCTTATTTCTAAATCCAGAGGAAAGGAATGTTCTGGGTTTTAGTACTATTAACAAATTGTCTGTATTTTAAATAATTCTAAAGTAATTTATTAAACTGAAAGAACTTTAGTGTTAAGTAATAACAAAATTTCATTTTATCTACAAAATAACTCCTGTTTATGTCTTCGAGCGTGTTCACGCCAGGAAATATAAAAGATATTGATGTATTGATATAAAAGCAAAAATATGTCCTGATAATAGTATATTGGTAAAAATGTTAGCGATACGTCATAGCCGTCACTCTCACACTGCCTCTCGGGTAATGCATAAAAAAGTTCTGCGAGTTCACCCTTGAGCGACTCTTGCATACTAGTAGTACCTATAGCCACTGAATAAAGTTTTAAAAACGACCGAATTAAGAAATGTCCTTTTTTGCAGTTCGTCGAATAGTGTGGAGGGATTTAATTTAAAAGCTGAATTATAAAATCGGCTTGCTAGAAATGCATAAAATAATAAAAACTTTCATTGTCATCGTTGCGTCTTCCAAGTAACAGCCTGAGTCGCTGCGCTTCGGGGACTAAATAAACTTAATAACTTGCTTACTAAATTTAATAACTAGCAAATAATATTAAAAACACACTTTATACGTCAGATTCAAGGCAGACCTCTTATCTAACCACATAAGAACCCTGCTCAAATCAATGAAAATACCCGCCAAGCATCTGTAAGTGGAGAGAAACAGTGCTGTGCGCTTTCAAGAAACATAATGTTTCTTTGTAACAATAGTAATAATGTAGTTCTGATACAAAATAACATTAAATGTGTAGAGAACGTGTTTAGAAAATGAGGAAAGTGTTTTTTTCTTTTTCTTAAAATATTCCACTTTATATGTACGAGCACCATTCGCTCCATCACGTCCTGTCACGCCGAATATGAATATCGACAGCAAGTCCCGACCGTCCCCGGGGATCACGGGAGCTGGACACAACTTTATCTCGACAATTTTTTAAGATACACCTTTAGCGTACACCTACTTATATTCAATACATACATACATACATAAAATCACGCCTCTTTCCCGGAGGGGTAGGCAGAGACTACCTCTTTCCACTTGCCACGATCTCTGCATACTTCTTTCGCTTCGTCCACATTCATAACTCTCTTCATACAAGCTCGGCGGTTTCGGGTACTTTTGACCTGACCCTTTACCAGGACGTCCTTAATTTGATCAAGATACGTTCGTCTAGGTCTTCCCACTCCGACCTTTCCCTCCACACTCTCCTTGTATATCTGCTTAGTCAACCTGCTTTCATTCATCCTCTCCACATGACCGAACCATCTTAACATACCCTTTTCTATTCCTGTAACTACATCTTCTTTCACATCACAACATTCCCTTATCACGCTGTTCCTTATCCTGTCACTCAATTTCACACCCATCATACTCCTTAACGCTCTCATTTCCACTGCATTTATTCTGCTTTCATGCTTCTTTTGCCATACCCAACTTTCACTCCCATACATTAATGTCGGGACCAACACGCCCCTGTGCACAGCCAGTCGAGCCTTTTTGGATAGTTTCTGACTGCTCATAAAGGCATGCAAAGCTCCATTCACCATGTTCCCCGCGTTCACTCTCCTTTCAATATCACTATCATACTTGCCATCTGATGTAAACTTTGATCCTAGATATACAAACTCTTTCACTTGCTCCACTTTTTCTCCTCCAATCAAAATATTACATGCTGTCATTTCTTTCTCCATTTCAAAAACCAGTGTTTTAGTTTTACTTACGTTCACTTTCATTCCTTTCTCTTTTAAAGCTTCATGCATACAGTTTACCATCTCCTGTAACTCCTCCGCTGATGACGCCAGTATAACCTGATCGTCGGCATAGAGCAGACATTTGACGAGTAATTCATTCATCCTTAATCCACTTTCAGACTCTTTCAAATCTGTCAAACAACTATCCATAAATAGGTTGAACAGCCACGGTGACGCAACACATCCCTGCCTAACACCTTTCTCAATCTTAAACCACTCAGTGTGCGCTCCGTTTATCCTGACACAAGCACTCGAATCCTCATATAAGGATTTCAGTGCTCGTATCAAGAGACTGCTCACCCCATGCATAGAAAGTGCTGACCACAATTCATTCCTCTCAACTCTGTCATAGGCCTTTTCCAAATCCACGAAAGTGCAATAGACTTTTTGACTCTTGGCCAAAAACTTTTCGGCTATGCACCGCAAAGAAAAGACCTGATCAGTACATCCCATTCCCTTTCGAAATCCCGCTTGAGCATCCCATATTTTGTCATCAGTTTCATTCCTGACTCTATTAATCAATACCTTAGCATACAATTTGCCGACGACGCTAAGCAGGCTTATACCACGATAATTTTTGCAGTCCAGTTGTGACCCTTTTCCTTTGTAAAGTGGCACGATAACAGCCTTACACCAATCTTTTGGTACTCGGCCGCTTCTCCAACACAAATTGAAAAGGCAGTACAACTGTCTAGCTACGACGCCTTTTCCTGCTTTAAGCATCTCGACCGACACTCTATCATACCCGGCAGCCTTACCCGCTTTCATACTCTTAAGTGCTTCCACAATTTCAAACATTTCAATTTCGCCTTCCATCTCATTCTCTTTTTCTTCGCTATAGCAGAACTCTTTCTTATTTTCTTCCTTTTTTCAAATAAACTCTCAAAATAGTCCTTCCATATCTTTAGCACACATTCTTCTCCTTTCACAACGCTACCATCCTGGCATCTGATCCTAGTCAGCTCTCTGGTTATAGTTTTTCCTCGGGCTGACCTTACGGATTTCCAGAATACTTTCAGATTTGACTGAAAGTCTTCTGATAGCCTTTTATCAAAATCCTCTTTATACTCTTCTTTCTTTCTAATCACAGCTTTCTTAACCAAATCTTTCATTTTCTTATATTCCTTACGTGCTTCATTCACATCTTCATCTATAACCTCTTGCATTCTTAAGTTAGCTTTTGCTGCTAACAAATCCAGCCATGCTTTCTTCTTTAATAGCACAAGTTCTTGCACATCTTTACTCATCCACGCATTTTTGTGATTTTTTCCTTTCCTTCTTCTACTTACACCACACACTTCAACAGCTACTTTCACAATTCTTTCTTTAAATTCCTTCCATCCATCTTCAATATCGCTCATTTCCTCTAAATCTTCAAATTCATCCTTCAGTCTATTAATATACTTCTTACCTACATCCATATCTTGCAAATTTTCTACTTTTACTCTTTCCAAAGCGCTGGTTTGCTCCCTTACCCTGTGCCGCCAGCGATTGAAGGTACCCCTTATCCGGGATATCACCAGTAAATGGTCCGAGTCAATGCCAGCACCGCGATATGCACGGGTATCCAGCACTTTGTTCTTCAATCTTTCATCTACAATCACAAAGTCTATCATACTTTTTAAAATACCTTCCACTCTTGTGTAGGTGTGGATCTCTTTATGTTGAAACATTGAGTTCGACACAAAAAGATCCCACTCTAGACAAATTTCTAATACACTTCTTCCATTATCATTCACCTTTTCGTCACCAAACGCACCAAGCACCTTTTCATATCCATCACGCTTTACACCCACCCATCCATTAAAATCACCTAACATAATAATCTTCTCATTTGGCTTGGTAACTTTCAATACTTCTCTTACACTATTCCAGAACTCCTCGTTTTCGCTTTTTGCTGATGTTGTACCCCTCGAACCCACATCCCAAGGTGCATAAACACCTAGAACGAAGATCCGAGTGATTCCAACTTTCAGCCTAATCCATAGAAGACGAGGGCTGACACACTCATACTCATTCACGCACTCAGCCATTCGTGCAGAAAGAATTAGACCGACCCCTTGACAGCCTCGGCTGGTACTGGAAATTCCAGACCAATACGCCGTGTAAGGGCCGTGCTGCGTCGCGTCGCATCCTTTCCGCTTCGTTTCATTCACGCACAACACATCCAAACGTCTTTCATCCATCATCTGGCATACTTCCTCAATCTTATCCTTCATTCCTCCTCTTACATTCATCGTCGCAAAGCGGCTTTCAGCAGACCGCATACCGCTCCCGCCGGGAACGAGACGTGATGGGGTGCGGACACCATCGCCGCCATCTAGGTGCTCTTTCAAAAAATTTGCATCCATGCGATTCCCACGAGACGCTAGGGAAAAATTTTGTCCGCCCCAGCAGAGCCCCGCATGCCAGGGTAAGGCTAGCCATTACCTGGGGGTCGCCCAACCCCATGGCGGAAGTGGCACGCTCGAGACTAGGCTCGCCCCTAGCCATGCATTCAATACAGTTTCAAAATATTAGTTATGAGGTTCAATCAAAAATGTATGTTTCGCCAGTTCAATCTCAACATAACGAAACTTTACTTCTTTGCTGGTCGACTCAATTGATAAGTGTATTATTAAGAAGGAAAATAACAAGGTGGTAAATTCCAAATTATTCATATATAATTCCGACTTATTCAGAATTATAACTGCTTTTAATTTCGACCTAATTTATCTTAATCTATAAACCCGTCAAAACTCTTGAGATACCTCTGTGTATCAGGATTAATATTTTATAAGATGGAGGCATTTATTACCCTAATGCGGCCGTTAGGTAAAATATATTGATAATTATTTCCGTTAATCTTCGTAAATATTCAGTACACAAACACCTCCACTGATTTACGTCAAATCGATGCACTAGGTACGAAAAGTAATTATTTTATTGTATGGTTTCCAGGCTGTTATGATGAAAGTAAAAATGCACCGATGACGCATATAAAAGGACGGAAGTACTGATGAATGGACAGATAGACTGACAAAATAAAAAGTGAGTAAATTAGGTCAAGAATTCTCAGATACTCAAGTCATAATACAACAAATATGCACAAAGAAGCAACAATAAACTTTCTATATTTTATTTTTGCAAGGACAAATCATTACATAAATTAAATATTATGTACGACTAACATCCAACTCTTGGACAAAACTATAGAAACTAGTAACCTTTATTTACGACTATGTTACATTTGTTTAATGACCTATAAAGTTTTTAATATGCAGTTCCCTTAATTATTCACCTGGCGCTTCTTCCCCATTAGCTTCCGGATTTTCAGCCGGAGCTTCACCTTCGGCATGAGCTTCACCATCTGCAGGTGCTTCACCTTCAGCATGAGCTCCACCATCAGCCGGAGCTTCACCTTCAGCATGAGCTCCACCATCAGCCGGTGCTTCACCTTCAGCATGAGCTTCACCATCAGCCGGTGCGTCACCATTGGCATGCTCTTCACCATTAGTCGGCGCTTCACTTTTTGCCGAAGCCTCACCATCTGCCGGAGCCACACCGCCACTATCGGCAGGAGCCGCGCCATCATCACCACCAACATGTGTAGTATTTGTATTTACAACAGCTCCGCTAGCAATATTTGTTGCATTTTCCGATTTTTCTGTATCAGTATTTGTTTCACCACTATGTTTATGATCATCAGCACCTAATTCATCACTTTTTATAACAATAGCAGGTTGGGCCCATGCTGGAATTTTTGTAGTGGGAGGAGTTTCTCCTTTACCTTTCATTGCGAGATGCCTATATTTTTCCTTGTCCTTTTTAGGATAACAAGTACAAGCACAGTTTTTGTCAGCGACAGCTACATCAAATTTTTCATCTAAACACTTCCTAATACATTTGAAGGCTTTTTCGAAGTCTCGACACGCATGTGTCTGATGAAATCCATACCGTAGTACCCTTTTTTTCGCTATCTGCAAAAATATAATTGGGCGCAAAAATAAAAAATGGCACACTTTTTGAGTATACATTTAGGCAAGGCAAAGCTACGCTAGTGTATAATTCAATCTATGAATGATACGCCATTTTCAAAACATCCCCAGATATTTTTATGCATGATGGTTAAAATTAAATAATAGAAGATATGTTTTTTTAGCATATCTTCTTTTGTTTAATTTTAAAAATATTTGTTGCTAACTGATATGGTATCAGTTTCTGCCTTGCTACCAAGGCAACAAATATTTTTATTGAAAGGTTATTTTAAAGCATTCTTTTACTTACTTATGAATGTCTCGTTTATGCCGTAAAGTTCTATAAAAAAATATTGAAGAATAAATATTGACCCAAGTAAAAACATGGCGAACCTGAGACGATGTTTGATATTATACTTGTATTTAAACTAATTGTATACCACGCTCATTACGACGAATTATGACTGTTAATCGAACGTGAAATTAAACAACATTAAAAATATTATAAAAGGATGTAAAAACGATATAGTAAATTATAGCTGTGTTTACTATTGAAAGCAGAAATGAGATTTATAAGCACACCGCGGTTCTAATCCCATTGCGAGCATGGGGCGACTCATATACGTTACTTACATTTATTTGGATGCTCAATGTTGCTACTACATACATACACTACATAACTGCTTTCCTCGAGGGATAGACAGACTACATCTTTCCACTTCTTTATACGCCGGCCTTCTTTCCTTCCTTAACCAACAAAAACAAGATATATTTTTATTATTAAAAAATGTTTTATTTTTAGATTCAACTCGAAATTGTAAGCAACAGCTAGTAGATTCTAAAGAAATATGGCAACCAAATATTATAAATATTTTTTATAAGAGAATTTATCAACTTATTTTAACTTTTATTTGCATCTTGTGCGGCTAAATAGTTATTACTAGAAAAGGTGAAAGTAAGACATATAAAAAAAAAATTTTACTCTATTAGCTTTATGCCAGGAAGCCAAATAAATATAATTATAAATTAGATCACTATTCCTGGACGTCCTGGTAAAGGGTCAGGTCAAAAGTACCCGAAACCGCCGAGCTTGCATGAAGAGAGTTATGAATGTGGATGAAGCAAAGGAAATATGCAGAGATCGTGGCAAGTGGAAAGAGGTAGTCTCTGCCTACCCCTCCGGGAAAGAGGCGTGATTTTATGTATGTATGTAGATCACTATTTTACAACTTAGGGTTTTTACGTAGGTAAAAGTTATATGTCGTAAAAGTTATTACACGTAGGTTCAAATAAAACTTTAAAAATACAGATAATCATATTAAAAATATTTATGACGAAACATAGCCCTTGCTTCTGGACGCCCATTTATCTTTGTGCATGCCAAATTGCAGCATACTGCAAATGTAACTGCATTTCTGAAATTTTTTTGACGTTTCTATAATATGCATTACTTACTGAATAAGCAATTTTACCTTACCTAGCTCGAATAAGATCATTGTTAGTGCTTATACGTTAAATATAGTTCAAATATAAAAAAAGTAAAAATTATGAGCATAAAGCAAGAAGCTTTATTCCCACGAACCAGCCATCCATTAGTCAGACTAATATCCAAAGGGTAAATATAATATACAAATTGTTAAAAATCGAAATCTTTTGATCCTTTGATTAACAACCACATATAGGCAAATCTCAAATTTTAAAAATAAATTTACTGTACTTATGTTGTTGAGATTAAGAACTTTTACAGGACAGCCTTTGTGGCGCAACGATAGTACGCTTGGCAGTGACAGTCTAGGTCCCGGGTTCGAATCCAGGTCAGGGAGTCCCTGGCAAGCAACTGATGACTTTTTCTAATCGACCGTTTTGGATGTTTATCTATACAGGGTGACGTTTAAAACAACTGCATCCTTTTAAACATAGACTATACCCATGCTTCTGAGCCGTTTGAGCCTATTTTTATTTAAATTAAACGTCATCATTTTCACATTTAAAAAACCCTCGAAAACTACGTCACACGCTTTAATATAGACCAATACTACAAAAAGAAATTAAAACTAAACATGTAAATAAATGTCTGAAAAATAAATTATTTTTTTAATATCAAGATCAAGTAAAGTACAGAGTTGTCGAGATCGCTCAGCTGAATGAATTGTGTCGTTGACCTCTGAATCTTACGCGTCGCTTTTACGCCGGCCGGGGTGATATTACGTATTTAGGATCGTGGATTTTGATACTTTTATTTTTTTTCGTACTTTCTGAAATATGAACCGATATTTTTCTTTTAACGTTTTTAAATATTCTTTAGATGAGTATACTTTACGGTTAAATTTATGCAGTTGAATTAAAAGTCACCATGTATAGTGAGTATTTCGTTCCATAAGTCTCGAACTTATTTCGAGGCTAATTCAATCTGTGTAATTTGTCCCGTATAGATATATTTATTTATTTATAAGATTATTTATATTAAGAATTAGAAATTTGTTTTAGATTTACCATCTAAAACAAATTTCTAATTCATAAATATTTTTAAGATACATACATAAAATCACGCCTCTTTCCCGGAGGGAAATTAAGCTTTATTTTTAAGATCTTTTGCTTTATTATAGGATAAATCATTTCTATCATTATTACAGTTTATTTTAAAGGTGAGTGAGTGGTAAATTAACATTTTTATCTCTTTTCTTCGACAGGAGCTTCAGCTTCGGCTGCTTCTTCCCCGTCTGGTGCTGCTGTTGCTTCTCCGCCCTCAGGCTTTTCATCCGTAGTTGCACCTTCACCACCACCTCCACCACCACCGCCTCCGTTGGTAGCTCCATCTGCTTGTGTATTTGTTGAATTATCAGTACCATTTCCCGCTACTGTCGGAGCATAAAGAGTAGGACAATTATTTGTAGATGCTGTTGTTGTTGTCTCCAGTCTCTCGGACGTTGAAAGAGTACCTATAATGCCATACAGAGCGACACTGAAAGTTTTTGGAAATTCTCTTGTTACACCCGATGTGGTTCTCCACTGAAAATATGGTAGTATTGTAGGTCTTCTCAAGTCATAGCATGAGCATTGACATTTCACATCAGCTCTGAATTGTTGATATCCATGACTCTTGCAGGCCGTCAAACATTTGAACGTCTTTATTTTGTCAAAACATTTATAAAAACTCAAGCCATAATGTTTCCTGAATTTTTGCAATGTATCTGGAAATTAATTGCATTTAATGAGATTGGTTTTATTTGAAATATATATACCTATTTAATATGTGAATAAAATATAAATTAAAAACAAACACACCATTATTTGAATATACAAATGCCAACAATGCAAAAAAGATGAGTAACTTCATTTAGATACAAATAAACACCACGCTAGCATAAATCTCTATAGTTGTTTTTACATTGAAACTGCAAATTATTTATCAACAGCTACACGAATGGGTTATCATCAGGGTTTTATCAAAATTAATTTAAATTTGCACTAACATTAATAGCAAGTTGCAACTATAAAATAGGTGTAGGTACCTACCTATACGGAGAAAAGTACTAAAACAGCTGCTGAATTTGTTTACAACAAAATGCTAATCTATTACAATAACTGTTATATAACAATGTCACCCAATCTTGTTTCTGAATCAGGATTTTTATTTAAGTACTTTAAAAATCCCTGTGCATCTAACGGCTAATTAATAAATCAGGAATTCAAAAATGACTTTCATTCTGATCAAGGATGCTCTCGCAACCAAGTTTCTCGGAATTAATGCCCTATGGCCACCCAAATGATGATTTCATTATCTGTATGATTTTGATTGATACACCAAAAGAACTTTGCGCTCGGCCGAATTCCTATCATAACTGGCATAGCAGGTCTGTTTATTACTTGGAACTAATTGATCTGTGGCGCCATAGTTTTTCAGTCTTCTCTTCATTAACACAAACATAATCTACTTAATGTATAGATGTAGATCAGACAAATAAAATAGGTCTATATGAAGTATCCTTCAGACCTTACCATGCTAAAAATGTAATCACACGAATAATAAAGACAACGAATATAAGATTATACATAGATACATAAAGAATTGTATTTATGTATGTATGTAACGAATAAACTCAAAGACGACTGACTGAATTCTATAAATTTGGTTTAATTACGGATATTGGAGGTAAATAATCGTATATGTATTTCCCAAAAAGAATCGTTACTAGGTCCCAAGTTATTGTATTTCTTTTTTTCCTTCTACCTATATGAGTAGCTAAAGATCATGTCAATATAATTTTTTAAGAGCTCTTTAGTTTTTTCCATTTTAACACTAATTTTATTTCCCAAATATTGAATATAAGTTCATATTCAAAGTGACCGTTGTCTGAACTCCCAGCGCAGTAGTTACGGCAACACACAAAACAAGCGGCGCGCGACCGGCGACATTATCAATAAAAAACGCCTCATTATCATGGATGGCATTCCGTACGAGAAACATTATGACGGCCACATAATTTTGTCATCGAACGTCAAAAGCCTATAAATCAGACAAAGCAGACCTCATCTGGCGATTCATAATCATACATATTAAAGAAAGAAAGCCCAACTTCAATCTTCCATCAGTAATTAGTTTATTATTCCCGGTGACTGATTTGTGTATATAAAAACGGTCGTAAACTCGAGTTGTTTATGTGTAATCGGACAATAAAAGGCATTCTGGAGAGAAACACAACGCGGCCGAAGGTGACAGGTCCCCAGCTTACGCCAACTACGGTACAAATTGCGATATTAAGCACAGGGCGTGATGAAAAAACACAAGCTGAATATAAATAAGGCAGGAGGAGCGCTCTAATCAATATAAACGATGCTAAAGAAGATTAGAAAAATCCTGTAAGAAAACAAATTTCACAATATCGAAAGGTGTGGAATTATGTGCGTAACATTAGCAATTTCATGGTATCACTAATATACTTAAAATTACAAAAGATTAATGATTTAATAGTTTATATAAACATGGTTTTTATGTACTAATAAAACTGTTTTTTAACACTATCTTTACTAGTAAAACGCAGCTAGACATATGTATTACAAAGTTATGTTCAGTTTAAAATAAATAAAATTAGCTGAAATTTATATTTCCATCTATCATATGCCTTTTGTTACATATTTAGAAATAACTTTACACATAAATAAAAAGACGTAACACTAATGCACAAGCCAATGCCTTTCTTTACACTTTCCTGTCGTGGGCCTGCTTAAAGAAATTTCTCTAGAAATAAGTAGTGCCCTTGTACTGAATTTCTCTTTATTTTAAGATTTATTCTTATTTTCCTTGATGTACATAAATATATAAATAAAAAATAATAGTATGGCTGATGAATTGTGTATTTGAAAAATTGTGTGGCCAGGTGCCCAAAGCATATCCATGAGTTTCTATCTCCCTGCCTCAAATCGGAACGGTCCTAAAAATCGAGTAAAAAATGCAAAGACGAAATTGAATTTGATTCCGATACATAAATTTTACTTAGACTATTTGTCTCCCTTGGATCAAGCGAGGAAATAAGCCAATGTTAATTAAATTTCTTTGTCCAAACAAAGTCACCAACTGTCTTTTGTTTGTTTTTTTTTGTGCAAATTGATGATGTTTCAGTTGGATGAACTTTATTATTTAGTTTGGAAACGATGTGTGTGATGTTGTTGTGTAGAGTATTACACTTGAATAGTAAATTTTAAAAAAAGGTAGTTTTGATTACTTTTACCTCGTAAATACTAGTTATTCTACGGAGTGTAAGCGTTAGGAAACATAATCCGGACTATTTGAATTAAATCTTTATTTCTTGTTTAATTAGTAGTTATTTCCAAAAATATTTTAGAATCGTAACACCATTTTTCCCTTTGAAGTCGTAAAAGGCGACTTAGGGATAAGCTTATAAACTTGGGATTCCTCTTGTAAGTGATAGGCTAGCAACATGTCACTTTTGGAATTTAAAATTCCATCATAGATCCCTTCAGCTGAACATCGCATTGCAGTCTTTTTAAGACTGTTGGTTCTGTCTACCCAGCAAGGGATATAGACGTGACTTTATGTAGATGTATATATGCACATTTAAGCAATTTTGTATTACATAGTTTCACCTGTACTTTGATAGTTGGGTCATTCACCTTTTTCTTTCGTATTTTCAAATTATACTCGTACATTAGTGTGAAGTGTAGTAATCGTGCGGGTACACTATGTAATAATATCTTATAATAGTCGATACAGATGGCCTCAAAGGAATACAAGCAAAACAAGACAATGCTTCGTAATAAATGACTTTCGAAATGAGTTAAAACAACAGATATAACGTATTTTATCTCTGTTATGTTTACATAAAGATTCTTTGTGTGGGGTGTTTTATGGTTTTCTGTTCAACCGATTTGTATACGAATGAAAATAGATTATAGCCAGTTTTTCTCGTTATTAGTAGCTATAAATCAATGTGCATCCGCAGAGGCGATCCTTAAAACTAAGATCAGCTAAAAACTAGGAAATAAATAAAACCACTTATTCTTTTTGTTTCCTTCTATTCTTAAACTTGTCAAATCATATATAGTACTGCTCTAAACTCTTGTTCAACCTCTTCCTCGGTTTTCGTTCAGAACCTAGAATGTGCCAATTTTAACCCATCATTTCCGGGGATTCTACAAATACGTCTAGACCAACCCCACTTTATCTGATGATTTTTACTTCAACGTGTGCATTGAACGCAGTTAGGTGTTTTTAATTTTGATTTATGAGACGCAGACCCACTGCATTCAACTGGTCAAAAGATTTGCCAACAATCTTAAATCTGGAGTTTTTGAGTCTTGCTTGTAATCAAATAAGTAATGCCACATGGTTCAGATGTATAATTTTTTTTTTTTTTTGTAAATTGTATAATACTTATCGGGATACTTCAGACATATTGATTTTGATCCTCAGTTTTGTCCTTTTCATCATGACCTTCATTTTTGAATTATTCTTATATAGACCACTCTCAAGGCTACTCTGATCGAGGACAATTGGATATTCTTAAGAGTTATTATCTATTGTATTGATTTTTTTTAAATAAAACTTTTATTACAGGTGACGACAAAAATAATAATATTTAATAACTTGATTGTGCCATTAATCAGCAGACAAGACATGTTTACTTCTACACATACAGCTCCCTCGCATGTACCAATCCAAGTTAATGCTCCGAATTCAAATCTTCCGTATCGCATTAATCCGGGGGGGCCGAGCCGTAATAAATTCCGTATTATACGCACGACACGCGTATTAAAATAAACATATAAACATGTTACACCCTCGCGATGTACACCCGCAGGACAATGTAGGTAGATATGAATTGGTGAATTTTGTATACAGTAAAAACATAAAACAATGTAATAATTAAGTTCTAAAACTTTTCTTGAAACATTTGAATAATTTCAAGCCAAAACTTAATGACTAGCAAAATGTTCTTCCATTTATTGGTTGGAGAGTTCAAGTTTTATATCCAAAGATCTGTATCCTACATCTGGATTTTTGACACTCCTTAACATATTTGCAATTCGATATAGTGCATCAAAATAGGACCAGTTAGCCACAAAAATTCAAAATAAATAAATAAAAGAATTTATTAAAACATCCGTGACTACTTTCGGGTGTACTGTTCATAGTCGGAGATGGCATTTTATTATAACAAAAGGCGGGTCCCAGCGGAGCGCAAGTGTATAATTCGCATGACACATTGTCGCTTGCACCCACCGTACTACATCCATTATAAAGGGCGTCTTAATCGTGTCTTGATTATCTCTAGGTACAACAATAGGTATATGAGATAAAAATATACATATATAGTTATGTAATAGGGCGTTAAAGTTGATTTCTTTAAAACCTTTATTAAAATTCCATAGATTATTATTTTTTTATTTTACGGGACAAATTACACTGATTGAGTTAACCTTGAAGTAAGTTCGAGACTTGTGTTACGAGATACTATATTTTTATAATAAATACTTATATAGAGAAACATTTAAGACCCAGGCCAATCAGAAAAAGTTCTTTTCTCATCATGCCCTGGCCGGGATTCGAACCCGGAACCTTCGATGTCATAGACAAGCGTACTACCGCTGCGCCACAGAGGCCATCAATTCAAAAATAAAAAATATTAAAAAAATATAAATATTTCTTCATTACCAGTACAAATTACCTATTTATATCTAATTATCTTAATTCTCTAAACATGAACTAATCAAGCCTCATTTTTTCTTAATTGATGATTGCGTGACATTATAATTTGAATCAGAGCAGTGTAATTATGACCGCTCGCCCATTCGTCAAAGAACCGTTTAATTCCCGTGAATTCCCAAATCGCGCTTATAATTTATAATAACAGGGAGGTCCCTTAACGAAGAGACCGTTTTGTAGATAGGTATCTATCAAATTACGGCTCCCTTCCTCCACAGGGCCTATTGTTGTCTAACACGGAAAATATTCATTTGAATATTTACTTAACACGGATAATATTTTAATCTTCCCCTTTGAATTATACATTCTCCAACGGAGACAATTTCACGCCGATTTCCTAAAAACAGCATAACTCGTGGAATTTGCGCAATCGATTATTTATCTCACAGTAAGCCAAACTGAGCTATTTGAGTCGAAAATTGTTTGGCATAAGCGGCAATATCAATTTAACAAGATATTCCTTTTGTTAATATTCGCACACGCTTTATCAAATTCTCTGGCGGGGGTGACAATAAGCCGCTGTAAGTACTCACGCCGACATATGGATAAAAGCTTTCATTTTACACTTAGCTCTTTTAAGTTGAGTGATATACAAATATATAAATCTACTCTCGGCTTAAGAGCTCTTAGCTATTTAAATGAACACCTTTTAACTAATACATATCACGGATGATATCTAACTAGATAGACACACAGAGGATATAAATAATATTTACGTGCACATGCTCATATAAAACACCTGAAGACTTTCATTCGGAAATTTGAGTGCGTGCCTCCTCAATCCTGCCTAATGGTAAGCAAAATTGTATCTAAGGTGGTGCAAGCCAACTCAAATACTACCTATTTGCTCTTGCTTTAAAAATCCCTTACCTCATGACTAGGGTCGGACTCGGCTAGAAATTTCTAAAGTTCTAAATTCTCGGTAGTACCAAAGCAGAATATTAATAAATAATAAAATCTATTTTTTTTAGTTTTCTGCTTCGGAACAGAGAAGTACCACTATAGTTTTGGTTCGTATGAACAGGCGGTGAATTTTCTCCGCCTTTGCCTGTACATATGCTAAAATGCTAAAAATCAATAATTAGTAAAGTTCAAGACGTAGCCCTAAGTTGGTTAACTAATCACTAACCCTTCGTGTCATCATGCCTGTGTCATTTTGTGCTGTTATCTGATAAATTTAGACCTGGCAATAATGACATCAAGATTCTTCTTTGGAAAAGTTTTTACCAATCTGAAGCACTACTTTTAACCTTCAACATCCAGTCCACCCCGAAAAAATATGACACCAAGTGAATAATAATCGTATTCTAGTTTGCCTGATCATAACGATTTTACAATCAGAATTCGCCTACTGCACCGTCTCCACACGCCAGCCATTGTCGTGTCAAATTATATCATAATTCTATTGTGAAAACTGTTAACTGTCTCCGCGACGCCCTCCTGACAAAAAAATATCCATCCGGGGTCCTGCCCTCGTCTGTTTAATAACATAATAGCACAATTCCCTCGCCGCATGATTCAATTTGGATTTCCTCAGCCTCCCCTGTGTAGGCTAAAAAATGACAACTTCATTATATTGTCGCGAGGGCGACTTGTTTGCCAGAAGGATTATAATGATTAATTCCGTAAAATATTAATACCCAGTGCACCCGCGTTGCACACTTGCAACCTTTTATAATGCCTATTGAAATTTTAAACACAAGTGCGCTTTTGTTTACGACGATTTGTCGCCTCGTCCAATCGATTTAAGTTTAGTAGATGTGACATTGCAGCTTCTTTTGTTTTTGGTACTTGCTGAGTTAATACAATTGATTTCCTTATTTTAATTATAAATAACTCTGGGAACTATTTTCACTTATTAGTGTCAAGCTCACATTAAAATAAGAATATTATTTTTCATGGAAATAAGTAAGTTTGATTTATGATGAAATTAAAAAATACGTTTTATAGATTAAATGGTAAAGTACGTTCTCATTTTATTGAGACTCCTCACTATAATATTTAATCGATAGAACATTACATTCGATAAAAAGTGCAATATGGTGTGGCAAAGTAGTCATTGTATGGACAGTTCTTCCGCCTTTGTCTGCCGAATAAAAACTTCATCTCGCTCCCCGAGGAATTTAATTTAGAGTAATGGAAGTGTTATATTGACTTAACAGGCCAGAGGCTCCCCTCTCGCAGTTACAGTTATTAAAATGGAGAAATTTATTATTAGCATTCAGCCGTTCCACTATTTACATTTTAATTTTATTTGTTCTGTGATTCCATTAGTCACAGTGTAATGCATTAATTCAATAAAGTAAGCCATAAAGTGAATGCGAATTTCAAAGCTACTTTCAAATGTAAGTCGGATAATTTATCAAGCGACTTGGATAAAGATTTGATAGATTTTATTTTGAATACCATTAGGGACTTGGTAAAAGTTTTTTGGATATCAACTGTACCTTTGTAAGTATAAACAGTTGTATAAAGTTGTCAAAATATCAATCAATACAGGATAACGTGACCATTCCGTATCTCTCTCCCATCACACGTACATTATGTATTTAAAAACCTGCTTAACATTCGTTCAAAGACCTTATTTTATCTTGAGACTTAACCTTAAACTACTGAAATTGGAAAAAATTAATTTAATAGATAGCAATAAATTCATCCAGATGTTACCACCAATCATGTCGTTAAGCCCAGTGCACACAAGGGGATGCGCCGTGTAACAAGAGCCGTGGCACTTGCACTGCGACCCGAAGCATATCATTTATAGTCCTTTTGTCGCCGAAATTATATTTACAGAAGTGAAGAGACAATTTCACGGTCTGTACTCCGCACCCCCGCACTCCCGAGCGGACTCTAATCAAGGGACCTTAGGAGGGTATGGACATGATTTACTAGATTTTAAAATATTGAGTTACAATTTTGTTAACGGCAAAAATTCTGAAATGAATCTGAAAAAATCTGATGAAAAAAATTAACTTTCAATATGGCAAAAATTCTGAAATGAATCTGAATAAATCTGATAAAAAAAAAAATTGTGGGTTGGTAAAAAATACATTTTATTTATAGCAGTTGATTAATTTGATTCAACCGTCATAATAAATAAGGTGAAACATTAAGAAATCCTTGAGGATCTGCTCTTATATCTTTTTTCTCTTTCTTCTTTGGTAGTTATCGATGTTGAAGTTAATTAATTTAATAATTTCCATCTTTACTGGGAACTAAAGATGTATCCACATTTTTCTTTCGCTACACTCAACCAATAAAAGGGTGAGTTCACACATGAGCGTGAAAGATTGTCCACATGTTCGGCTAGCCCCAGTCGCCGGCTGATCACCTTATCTCTCTGAACATCGAATAAATAATCTCAGTCTGTCATTTCCTCTTCGCTAGCCAATGCTTCACTCCTTTAGATTCCGATAGATATCACTTATTGCTATTTCCTCGTGTGGTGTTCCTAGATAACAAATAATTACGCATTTGTTTATAGAAACTACAATATTATATCCCTCCGTAAAGTACCGTCGACAAGTAAGCTCGACAGAGACTTCTGAATTTCAGTTGCAATATTAAATGCATACTTATTTTTCTTTTATTAAAAGTAATTTAACATAAGCATATACCTAGTACTAAAAACAGAGTTGCTACACATTTTCCAAATTGATTAAAATGTCTTATGGTATACTGCAAAACAAAATGCTAAAAGAATGTCGTCACATTGAAGAGCATGCAAACGCTAAATATTAGCATTTGCATACTCTTCAATGTGACGACATTCTTTTACTCTGACTCATAACTATGGTAAAATAGAAAAGTTAAGAAAATAATTGCAATTTTATCCGGGTATGTTTAAATTAATATATTCAAAGTTTAGCTGAGTCCCCAAAAACAACTCAGGATCTACATATAGATTAGACGTACGCACGCTAGTCCATTCTCTTTGTCTTCGCTTCAACGGCACGCTAGGTCTGATCTAGATGAGATCAATTTGGTTCCTATTGCAAAAGGTAAGTATTTTATTGGTATGCAATGGTAAGTATTTCATATTTCATCCTAACAGTGTATGAAATGAAATGAAGCTCCTTCATTTTCTTTTTTCAATGAAGTAAGAATGCGGTTAAGATGAATAAGGTTCTCGTTTGAGTCCTCTCAGCACAGAGGATTATATTAATAATAAACATGTGTGGCCCGAGCTTGACATTATAGCCTCTTAAATGCTTGTGCATTTTTGACATGGTGTTGACATAATTTGTACAGTGCGTACATGTTTTATTTTATCTTTATTTATTTGACGTAATATTCGTATTGATATAGTTAGTTCTACATTCATTCTTGTTTTTTAATGTAGACAATGTGCATTCGTCCACGAATTCGATTTAAGAGATCTATATTTGTAAATTTAGTGTACTTTGTTCCGCCGCTTCTTCTACACATGCGCTTAGGAAGCGGTAGTAGTTATAATTAGATTTAAGTGATTTGACGTCAATAAGTGATAACTTGTATCAAATTTTAAAAATAAATCTATTCTATTCTATTTTGACTGTATGTTTTTTGATCGAATATACGCCTCAGATAGTCACATATAATTGGTCAAGTTAAGAAGTTGGAAACTTCAGGAAATAGAGGGATCAAATTAATAGAGTCTTACTTGTCTGACATTTACATCTGGTAGTCATTATTTTAAGGATGGGTTAGGTCTGATTTCAAATATTTTATTTTATCATAGATATTGATATCCATTAAAATCAATACCCCAATAAATCGTACTAAAAGAGACATAATGTTAACACAAATATTGTATACAACATTTGTCATCGAGCGGACGCCAGCGCAGTCGCGTGGCTACTTCCTGACATTGACAAGCAAATAAATTGCGAGATCAAAGCTCGGAAAAATAACACACTGAGGGTGAACATCGCAAAATTTAGCCCGTGTATGTAGATGTAGGTATTACACGCACACAAACAAATAATTTATTATCTTTTCCAGGTATTACAGTAGTAGCTTCTTGCAAAAACCGGACTTACCCAATCAAAGTCATAGATACACTTCGAAGTCCTCATCAAAGAGAAAAGCGATACATACTTTAAAAATTTATTGAGACTTGATTTATTTTTAAAAAATTATTACAGGTGGTACCTAAAAATTTAATAGGTACTCCCACTCCCACAAACACTTTTGTGGGAGTGGGAGTACCTATTAAATTTTTTAGACCAGTTGAAATTAACTGAATCCATAATCCATATTTTATGTGATGACCATTAAACCTGCATTGACAAACTATGGACCCTTCCTAAAAACGTGGTAATTTTTCCACAAGTAAAACTAACAATCTCTTGAACATTTTTGAACATTAAACTCTGGAATAAGAACTTGAGAATTCTAGATGTTTTGACTATTATATAACTTTTTACCCTAAACCTAAGCGATAGCTCGGTCAATAATTAGATCAACGCACTCATGAATTGGCATACTTACTTTCATAACAATATTAATGTAGAAACTTAGACTTATTTTGTGACATCCGGAAACGGAAGCTGCGACGGAAAGCGACCCACGCGTGAGTCCGGAAACGCTTTCTTCCTGCGGACGCCCGCCTTCACTTATCTCAGCGTGACGCCTGAAAATTGTCCCTCATTGCCTCTCATATCTCTCTCAATATTTATGATCATCTCATATGATATGGATAACAGATCAAATGCTCATAAACATTCATATGGTCTATCATCCAGATCATATGAAAGATCTGGAGACATAAAGTATTTAGGACCTATTACTTTTGGTAAGTGGATTGAATTTCTTGTAACGTGTACGCGTCGGTGGAGGTCGAGGGATCTCTCGGTTTCCAATGCACCCTCAACAGAAGCATTTCGGGGCCCGGGGTCCGCCTCGTCCAAACGCTTAAGGTGACCGAATAAAAATCAAATCCTACCCCAGCTTTAAATGATTCTCTGAATTTGAGGAAAACTTCGTGAAGAAACCTACATAGTCAAGCAGAGATCACAATTTGTCACCATCCCTGGATACTTCTCTTCATATCGTTTAAGGTATTCAAGACCTTACCTTTCACCAGGACGTCTCCGAAGTTAAAAAGTGGAAATATACAACCAATCAACACAAATGTGTTTTTTTTATTTAATGTCAATATGCCCGATAATGAGCTAATTAAAATATCAAACCTATACTTTGACATAGGAAAAAAATATGTTGTTTTATTAAAAAACAATGGTATATAAAAAGCTCCGTTATTTCAGAGATACCAATCTAAAATTGAATGATATGCGATCAAATAAGCAAAACTGACTTAAACCACAAATAGGAAGTGCCAGTTATCAACAAGTAATTTCAAAACTATAGTGGCATCGCGTGATACCGAAATTAATTTATTTCGAGTTGGTTTATTTTTAGGGATCTTTTTAAACATTAAATTTACTCTTAACTCAGAATTGATTTATTTTCTCACGTAGGCTACGTTAAGTCGGATTACAATCTACATTACTTAATATGGATATCTACATCTAACTTAACAAACAAACAAGAATTAAAAATTTATTAAAACTCATTGATCTCATCCACTGGTGGACGAATATAGCAAATGTGTTCAATAACAACACAACCTTCGAATTTGAATTCGAATACAGTTTCAATACAGTTCGTCAGGATTTACAACGCTGTTATTATTACCGCTAAAGTTCAATTTAACGTAAACTAGATTCAATGCTTATGTGATTAAAATAATAATGTATCTATTACCTTATTGACGAGGCATGCTTTACAACAGAATATTATACTGAACCCTTTACAATTAACGCGAAATGCACTTGTAACGTATCGAAGGGGCGCGAGCGTCGTGCAAGGCCTAAGTGCGGACCTGTGTTATATAAACGACTTCTGTAATGAGTTCCGCTAACTGCCGGCGACGAAGCGAACCAATTTTCAAATCCGTTACTATGATAACATCAACAATATTGACAAGTGAATTGAATACACAAGCTTTTTTAATGATCATATCAGTTAAGGCGAATTGAATATATACCTTTACTATTGCTTGTTATTATTTACAATATCAAAGTAGGTAATCATTAATATTATATTTGCAATCTTATAGACTACTTCTTCTTGAGATAACAAATAAACAATTATAAGTAGTCTATAAGATTCAGTCAGAAAGATATTCTAAGTAATATTCGTAGGCCAAGTGACCATCAAAAAACAGTTTCAGACTCCGTCCGGGAATCCCGGTTACCTCCTCACCTATCTGGTGAGAAGCAAGGATTGCGCTTTTTGACCATGGGCCTGCAAAGCTGCACTACGAAAACTATATACCCAGGACTAAAACATTAATCGATGCGATGATTTGCGTAATCTTGTGAACGAAGGAGTGAACGCGCTTAGGTAACTTCTTTAGATAAGGTGGATAAATTTTGCTACCCGAGGGTCATGTATATGCTCCTCTATAACCCTTATCACTGCGTGCAGATTGCTTAGATCTAAAAGTCCTAAATGTGCTGCATATAGTATGTGTCCCACTGTATTTCAGAATTTATATCTTTACTACATATACCTTTCGTGTAATAAATTTATAAGTATTTGTGATAGAGCCTGGCTTTTTCGAACATCAAAAAGTAAACTTAAAGTACCTGGGTGCTTCAGCCAGATGATTTAAGTGGAACAATTCTTCTTCGGCACGGACTTGCCTAGTGAGTAAAACCATAGATTAAGATTTGGATGTAAGAAATATAATCTGTAATGTACATAGACTAGAGGCCCTAAAACCATTTATGAAGGTATTAGCTGCTTCGCTGGGCTGTATTGTTTTGTTGCATTTTGGATTCATTTTGGATAACCATCCATATAGGATATATACTAACCAGTAAATATCCAGTAACACTAATGTTTTTGTACGACGTGAATCCCGATAAACTAATATAGTTGAGGTATGTTGTGGATTACAATTGATAAAGACACCATAATGAGGCAGTATTCGCATAGCCATTGCAATGGACGCCGTGAGTTCAATAGGCAGAACTGAGTGACGCCGTCCGTCCAACGGACATGCCCGCTGGGCTCACTTACACTCTAATAGATACAATAAGTATAGATATTTTAAAGATAAACATAAGTAACTTTCTACTGATGTTATAAATGCGATACATATATTAAACACGTATTCATCCCACATGAGGTATGCCGTGTGGTTTCCGGCACTTTGAAATAGAACCACTCCATATATTTCCCATGTTTGTCGTAAAAGGCGACTAAGGGATAAGCTTATTAACTTGTCATTCCTATTGTAAGCGTTGGGCTAGCAACCTGTCGCTATCTAAAACTCAATTTCATCATAAACCCATACAGCTGAACCTGGCCTTTCAGTATTTTCAAGAATGTTGGCTCCGACTTCTTCGCAAGGGATGTGGACATGACTATATGTATGCATGTATGTATGAGGTGAGATTTTTACACTACTCCTTTTTCCCTGAGAGTATGACTATGAGTTTGACTTGCAATTAATTTTAATATGTCAACCCGCGTGTTAGGTATGCTGCGGGAAGTTAATTTTTAACTCAATTTCATTTTATTAACATAACCTCGAAGTGCAAGTCCTAATGCTCAACAAAAACAATTGAACATCGCAATCCAGGAAACCCTGAGACTTTGAGTTTCTTCGGATAATATCAAAGTCACGACACGGATTAAAGTTTGAGAAAACACTAGGAATCACGATATCCGTCCATACATATTATAAAATTGTAACCGGCCTATGGCCTTGAAAGATATATTGGCAAAAAAACGTTATGTGGGATCTGCAAAAGCCACAAATGCGAAGAATATCTATTTGTCTATCTGTCTGTATGTTTGCATTCGCATCACACGAAAACTATTTGTCCGATTTGAACGCGGTTTTCTCAAGAAATAATCTATGCTTGGCCCAACTTAAAAACTGGTAAACTTACATAATTTTTCCCCCCACTCCTCTAAACCAATACACAGGTTTCAGTTTTTTTAGTAAACATTTACGGCGAACAAAGCCGCGGGCAATATCTAAATACCAACTTGCCATTAATTTTTAATTCAATGACAATACTTTCCGTTTCTACTTTTATTTCTTACTTATATTATGGGTATGATGTTCTTCTAATCACGCTTCTCTAGACAATAGTAGTGGGTAGGTATATCAATATTCTAATTGCCGCAGTCAAATAAGCAACGTGAAACAAACTTTGCTAGCGCCCAATTTAGCGCCTGGAAATGTTCGATTTCGCCTCAAGAGGATTACGCTGTACAGAGTTCAAATTGGCTTTTTATATTCATTGTAATGGAATTTAAATTGCTGCAAAGGATAGCTTCCCTTAAACTATTCCTGGCTCGTTTTCCGTGAACTCTTTCTGTAGTCACGACGGTTAATTATATTTATTTATTATTCGTGCTACTGTTAGGCAATTCCACTCGCATTTATTAATAACACTATAAATAAAATGCATTGAGCTTTTTAGCTTTCATTACGAAATTATTGAATATCGGTACGATATAAAAGAAAATCAGTTGCTGCAATAATGTGCAGGTACCGTAAAAGGCAAAATGTCCACTCCGGGCTTCTCTACAGAGGTCAGGATGTTACTGGAATTAACGCCAGTAGAAATGAGTAACTACCGTTCAATAAGTTACTGCAGACTAAAGGTTTGTTGCTGATGATTGCTAAGCTATGAAATGAAGGTGTCTCCTGCCATCAGAATTGTCGTAGTAGGAGCGCACTCCGACACGGCACGCGCCTCGCAAGCCAATGAGTCTGAAACCCCACATTCAAATTGCAGCCCGCGCCCGTATCAAATGTTGTTTTATAGCTAATTCCCAAATTCAGTTATGGCCTATAAACGATCCGGTGGAATAATTTAAATGCGAACCCGCCTCTATAATGTGCGCACTTTACCTCCAAATTAGGTATTTGTATGTGAAATGCGTTTTGAAATAGAATTCGCCGTGTACGTTTATCTTTTGACTGTGGAGGTTCCTTGATATCCATATCTAATCTATTGGTACAAAATTTTATAAATGGATAAATTTAATTCGTTGGTTGTCACCTTTTTACGCTTTATACACTAGACCTATCTTCATTAATTTTAATACACTTGATAATTTATACAATGGGCGCCTCTTTTGGTAAGAATGTAACCGGGTCTAACGCCAGAAGGAAGAAGATAGAAATACTGAGTAGAACTTATGGTTATGGTATGTTCATCTGGATACTATTCCCGAGGAATTTGCGATAAATGTCATACATCACGCTCAATGATAAAATATAATCAAAACAAATTTATTTCCACTTCTATTAATCATACCAACTTTGAATATATAAGTAGTTAAGTATATACTCGTAAGCTTACATAGCGTATGATCAGAATTTCTCTTTTGCTCGCAACTAGCCTAGAAATGTGTGTGTGTATTTGTTCAGGAAATATAGGCAAATATGTCAAAACCATATTTTAAAAGTGTATGGTTTTAATCGTCTACATACATACTAGCACTTACGTGTACATTTTCACACGGTCTGATTTTTAATGTCCTACGTTCGTCGTCACTGTGAACACTTAACGTCATAATAATGAGAAAGTCGAAGTTGGATCGTGTTCAAACTACATGTTAAATACATTAGTTAAGGCATTTGCCGTGCTTTTTTTCCATTTACAGCGTTTAAAATATAATAAAAGGCTCGTTTAAAGGTTTTCCCTTGTTCCGAGCTAATTTCCAGACAGACATTTCCGTTCATTCAATATGACCGATTGTTTATTGGCCAGTCCGCCTTTGCAAGACAATTGAACAAAATTACTCAGTTAACGGGACTGTGCTTCGCTTCAATAAGGTGTTATTCTCAAGCTGCATCCTTTTAACATTTATGTGTTTTATTATACACTTTCTTTAAAAATACATTTGTTTTCTTAATATTTCTCTTCAGGCTGAGTTTGTTTTGGTGTTGTCATTTTTGACCTGATGTTCACCCGATAGTAGGTATTTTACTGTTAGCATCCAATTCCTGTCTGTTATGTAATAAATTATATCATTATCGGTCCAGTGCATGGTTGGTTTCCCTATGTATGCTAAGCCTATCTTAGTAAAAATAAGTAAATGCTTAAGGCAAATTTAACCATTAACTTTCGTTAATATTTAGAATTGTTTGGGTACATCGATGGTGGGTTGATTATCATTGGGTTGTTTAGAAATCAACGTACCTACTTATATAATGATTTGAAGTAACAAAAGCAGCGCGTATTTATTGCCGCCTTATTCCTGTCCTTCTTCCTCTTCCTCCTGACCTGATATTAGTCCCGGTTTCATCCTCACCTTTCTGGAGAGGAGCCCAGGGTGCGCCTCTTCAACCATGATCCCGGATTGGGTGAGTAAGGTTTTTACACGAAGCGAGTCCTTTCTGACATCCCCAACCTTTGCAGGGGACTCTAACTCACGTTGGATCATGGTTACACATTAAATTCATGAATGTACAGGTTTCCTCATGATGTTTTCCTTCACCGTAAGATCATCAGTTAGCACTCAAAATAATGTATGTATTTCAGACAGCTACTCATTGGCCGAGGTAGGATTTGAACCTAATGCGAACCTGTGCCCACGCCACACGCTTGCTAATTTTATCTCTATTCTTGTTCTTATATCAATTTATTATCTGATAAAACCAGTGATATCGCTACCAATTTTACTTTAGGATTATTACACGTATTATCCGGCGGAATAATTTACCCCGACCCGCCTAACGGTGTCCTAATGGACTAAATTTAATCACGACAAATCGAATGCCACCTATTTATGAAGTCGAATGACTAAACAGCTTTTTAATACGATTCACACGTTAGCAGTTATAGTTAGTTAAGTTTTTGTATCGGAACATTTCACGGTACGATGTATTGAACTCTTATTATATTAAATGTGATGCCACATACCGACAACTGATGGGATCTTTTATTGTTGATCCACGGATCAATATTCAATCATCGAGCTACCTCACTTGCTGTCGTATCATAACAAAAAACTTTGACACCGATACATTAAATTCAACTTGTATATCTATTCTTAACTAGATCTATTTCTGACCATTTTCCTCCAACGTAATCACGTTTCATGATTTGAATTAAAGACTCGGAGAGGAAAGGCTCCGAATACAGATTTATCTAAAAACAACAATGAGAAAATAAATGAAATAAACTAGAGCACCTTAATTATAAAGCGCCTTTGAGTAATCTGCGCTAAACATAGAATCAAAGTATCTGATGAAGTAGCCCGTACCGTCCGCATGGGATCGAATGAGTGCAAAGTGCATACAAAATCGTGATGTGGCCTTTTAATCGGTTTCACGTTCCTTCCCGCGCTAGTTTTTGTATTCGAATTTCACTGGCAATCTGCGAGTTCGTGGGGACCCGGGACGCCGTGATTTCAAAAAAGCTGAACTAAGCTTTGCGTCTTCGGTATAAGGTTCCACCGAGTGATTAGTGGATCCTTAGCAGCCGAGCGTTGAGGTTGCGCTGTAGTAATAAGATAAAGAGGCAGTCCCATTTTGTTTCGCAGCAACCTCGGTCCAATTTACGCTGTGCGGTGACCATTAGCATAAGTCCGGAGCGTGATGCGCGCGCGATTCGCCGGCGCTCGGCGTGACGCGCCGCGCCGCCGCCCGCGCACCTGCCATCAGTGTAATTGCTGCCAGCGACACATTTGTTTACTATTGTAAGCCGTGAAGATGCCATCGCAACTTCGCTCGACTCCTTCAAATTAGCGAAGTAAACGATTTCACGCGATTTTCTCATGTTGTGTGTTATCAAGTTTAGTTTGACGACATGCATTATCATTTATTTTTACATGAAGTCCTCTGTAAGGATAATTTTTAGAGTTATGGTTTATAAATTCAGAAATAGGTATACCGTTTACATAATTTTGCATTGGTTTTATGTATGTATTTTATGCATTATTTCTTATTTTTACCTTAAAATGAACGTAATATTCTAGTCCTAAAATTACCGACAGTCATATGCCAACCTAGTTGCAATATAAGTAAGTGACTGGAAGAATTCGCTAAGAGTAATTTGACCATAATAGGATGGCAGTTATTCGAGATGTAATCGTAACCATATCGACTTATAATCGCCTTTGATTGAAGTAGAAATTGAGAGAGTAGTTATTTGTTAGTATATGGTAGTGCCTTTCCAACGTACAGTTATTTATATGAGCAAAGTAATAAGAAGGTAACAGTTTTAGTAATGGTACTTATTAGAATTCGCTTGTAGAGTCTGATAAATATGTTTGTTTTTACTGGGTATCGTGCAGAAAAAAAAACTGTGTCTATCTGTGAACAACGTAGAAGGTGTCTAAGGGGATTGAAAACGTGTAATACTATTACCTGTTTGCAATAAACTATAAAGCAAAAATATTCTATGAACGATCTATTATATTACGAGTATTATATCGAGGTGATGTGGCACTGTAGAATAGACCCATTCTATATCTTTGTATGTATGTATGTCGTAAGAGGCGACTAAGGGATAGGCTTATAAACTTGGAATTCCCCTTGTGGGTGATGGGCTACTAACCTGTCACTATTTGAATATCAACTTGTTATAATAGGATGGATACGATAAGTTCACAGTTCACCTTCCAAAGAAGTTCCGTAATCAGCCAGAAACTAAAAATAGAATAATTTTAGAAATAAACTATGTATATTCAATACAATATGGTCTTGAACATTAAGTATTATACTGACTTATATTACACATTCCTAGTGTTCAATATGATACTAACACCAAATATGTGCGTGCCCGGTTGGACCACTCTTACCACACAGTACACGTTGAAGGTGCTAAGCGGAGGCTATATTGCATTAATATTGACTGATGCTGTTCCCGGTATCTATGTCATTTGGGTACAAAGTGTTATATCTGCGAGGTGCAGCTATGAAGCCAGGGTTGTCAATTAAGTGTTAAAAATATGTGTTTTGTTCATGATGTAAGCATGCCTTTATTTTCAAGTGTCATAAAAAAACATATTTAATACTTACTGTTGCGTAAACTAATGCTTGTTGATATAAATTAACACCCAAAATAGAAACAATGCCGACTAAAAGGAAGGGGTAGGTACTTACAGGTAATTTTTTGTGAATTTGGCTTGCTGTTAATCTTCTGTCCCCGGGGCACTGTTCCTTGTCTTAGAGGTGAATGAATTGAATAATTATCACACAGCAGTAATCACTTTTGGGTATTTTTGAGTATTTTTAATTTTGTTTTTGCGCGCGAGATTGCGTGACTTCGATCTTTCTTCGACTACTTTTTTTTGGCGCGACCGCCCGGGAGGGGGTTGCAATCTTGACGTGTAGATGTCACAGGACGATACTAGATGGCGTTGTAGGTAAGGAAAAGGATTTTAGTCGGTTACCTAACATTTCCCCCCACCGAAATCAACATTGATTTCAAAATGGATAAACACAGAATAAATAATGTTTTGAGTACAATACGAGAACTTACGAGATCAGTGTACCTGTTCGAGATAAAATAGGTATTATCTAGATATAGAATATTTTAAGTGGACTGTATAAATGTGGATATAAATATACTATATATAAATATATAAAATATACTATAATAAATAAATAACTATAAATATTATTTAACTTTATTACTTAACTATATATATATGTATGTTATATTGAATGAATTTGAAAATGATAATGTATCTATTCATCCTGCTCTTTTGGGAGAGGACTCAATTTAGTGACAGGGCGCTGCAGTCGCGAATTTTGCGTTCGAACGGTAACAACGCGAACCCTTCCATCAAGTCCGGGATGAATTTTTTCGACACGTCCTAGGCTCCATTGTTGGCATGGAATGTTGTCGTTATGGATCAAAACTAAGTCATCTACGGATAAGTTAGGTGTGTCAACTAGCCATTTTTGTCTTTGCTGCAATGTATGTAGGTATTCACCTTTCCACCGACGCCAAAAGTGCAGCGTGGCCTGCTGAATACATTGCCATCGCGTTAAGCGATTAAGAGACGTATTCGAGGAGTCGTAAGTAGGAGTCGACACTAATTGACGACCAACTAAAAAATGTCCTGGGGTCAAGACGTCGAATTCGTTGGGATCGTTTGACAAACTGCACAGAGGCCGCGAGTTTAAAATCGCTTCTATATTAGAAAATAAAGTGCACAGTTCTTCGAACGACAAAGCACGTGTACCAAGTACGCGTTTTAAATGATATTTAGCCGATTTAATTCCGGCTTCAAACATTCCGCCAAAATGACTTCCTGCCGGAGGATTATATTTCCACGTTACCTTCCTGACTGTAAACTTATCAGTTAGTTGATGTTGATTTTTATTGTAGAAGTCAAATAATTCATTGAAATGCTTGCCGGCAGCCACAAAATTTTTACCGTTATCGGAATAGACCGTATGCGGAAGGCCACGTCGACCCGTAAATCGGTCGAATGCAGCCAAGAAGCATTCAGTAGTTAACGCAGAGACTACTTCGAGATGTACTGCTCGCGTTGAGTAACAAACAAAAAGACATAAATACGCCTTTGATATTTTTGCGTTACGTCGAGTTGACTCTTTAATGTAAAATGGACCTCCCATATCGACACCGACTGTGTGAAATGGGTATACATCTTGTAAACGGCATTTAGGTAAAGAACCCATCTTAGGTTGATTAATAGAGGGCCTATTTTTAAAGCATCTAATACATCTTGACAGACGAGACCGTATTATACACCTGGCAGCTACAATCCAATATCTTTGAGCTAGTATATTTTGAAGTGACCTAGGCCCAGTATGTAAATAGACAGTGTGATAATAGTCTATCAAAATATTAGTAAAGTGCGAATTTTTAGGCAAAATCAATGGGTGACGTTGAGTAAATGGCAAGTCTGCTTGTGAAAGTCTACCCCCCACCATGAGGAGACCACGGCTATCTATGAACGGGTCGAGTTTACGTAGACTTTGAGAGCATTGATTGCCTTTCTTTAAAGATTCAATGTCATGTTGAAAATGATTAAGTTGAACTATTTGAATAACTTTATCATGAGATTGATTTAATTCAGCGGTAAGCAAGGCACCTTTTGATCTATTAAGGGAAGAAACTCTAGAATTATTTATGAATCTCAGACACCAAGCAAATACACGCAATAATCGATTAAAATTTGAAAATTTAAGAATTATTGAGTAAAAATCCGTTTTTACGTTGGAACCTTCACTCAGCAATGTATAATTATGTTTGACAGGTTTGAGTTCTAATGGTTCACCTCTAAACTCATCAATTGTCCGCACCGGCCATGTTTGTCGTGGTTCATACAACCAGTGTGGGCCACGGAGCCACTGATCCGCGATCTCAAGTAATTGCGCCGGGGTGGCACCGCGAGAGCACACATCGGCGGGATTATCAGTACCATTGACGTGATACCACTGCAGCTCATATGGATTTTCATTAATTTTAGTAACCCTGTTAGCAATAAAGGTTTTTAACTTGAATGCAGGCGTATTTATCCACGTCAGTGCCACCGAACTGTCGGTGAACGCTAACACCTCATCGATCTGCACGTCTTTAGACAACATAGCCACCACATAGCATAGAACCTTTGACAATAAATGAGCAGCTATCAATTCAAGACGAGGGATTGATACTGTTTTTAAGGGCGAGACCTTAGATTTAGATAACAGTAAACTCACGTTCACATTCCCATGTGCATCCTGACTGCGAATATACACGGTGGCTGCGAATCCAGCCACTGAAGCATCACAAAAACCTACTACTTGAGCTACCGTATGGTGTTTGATAAAAAGATGCCGATTATGTCTCAATTTCGATAACAACGGTATTTGAGATGAAAAGGTTAACCATTCATCAAGTAAAGTCTTAGGGAGAGAATCATCCCATCCTAGTTGCGCGCACCATAGTTTTTGCATAAAATGCTTAGCAAGGAATGTGCATGGCGCAGCGAATCCCAAGGGATCAAATAGCTTAGCTATTTCAGAAAGCACCGAACGTTTCGTGACATTCGTTGTCATCGGTGTAGTACGGAAAGAAAATGCGTCTTCTTCCGGTAACCAATGTAAACCAAGGATTTTAATCGACAAGGTTTTACCATCATCAAATTGAACCGGGGGCTCGAGTTGATCGTTAGGCAGTTTATTGAGTACCTGAACGCTATTACTCGACCATTTACGCAATTCAAATCCGCCCAATTTGAGTAATTCAACAAGCTCTTGCTGAAGTTTCAATGCTTCTTCTACATTATCTACTGACCAAAGGAAATCGTCGACATAAAACCCTTCGCGCAGAGCGCGGGCAGCGTCGGGAAAGCGACTGCCTTCGTCCGCAGCTAACTGTTGCAACGTACGGATCGCCAAAAACGGGCTACTCACTACCCCGTACGTCACTGTGCACAGTTCGTACACCTTTATAGGTTCGCTGGGCGAATCACGCCACAGTATATGCTGAAATTTACGTTGAGATGTATCAATTAATATACAACGGTACATCTTTGAAATGTCACCGCACAACGAAATTTCACGTAATCGAAAACGAATTAATAATTCCACAAGGTCAGCTTGCAGTTTTGGACCTGTGTATAAAACAGAATTTAAAGATTTATCGTTTGTAGTTGGACAGGAGGCGTCAAAAACTACACGAAGTTTTGTACTACTACTGTCAGGCTTGTGAACACAGTGGTGAGGGATTACGTACCCTGACTCCACTTGTGAGACGTCACCGACACAAACCATGTGACCGAGTGAAACGTACTCATCCATGAACTTTTTATACTCTCCTCGCAAAAGAGGTAAACGCGATAATTTTCGTTCTAAATTTTGATATCTTTTCAATGCAATTTGTTTCGAATCACCTAAATCAGCGTTTGGTTTAAACGGGTAACTCACCACGTATCGACCGGTACTATCCCGTTTATGTTCCTTAACAAACATATGTTCGGATATGACGTCTTCCGGGTTTTTAGGTAAGTCACAAGCTAAAGTTTCAGTCTCCCAAAAAGATTGAATTAAGTCATGAACCTCTGCTGAACTAGTAAACATGCAAGTCGACACATTTTGAGTATTATTATTTAATGTCATCTGACCGGTAATCACGTAACCAAACACACTACTTAACGCCAAAGGTAATCCCTGTCGTGACGGATGATATTTACCACCGTCATAAATTAATGGAAATACGTCACTGCCGAGCAGCATATCGATGCGGCTCGGGTAATAAAAGGTAGGGTCAGCTAACACCAAATGTTTATATTCGAATTTTAATTCTTCCGACAAATCGACCGATGGCATATCACCAGAAATTTTTGGAATTACTACCGTTTTAATATTGAAAATGGGGTTGTTGGATATGGTTGGTTTGATTTGACATAAAACCACACCTTGATCACGAACAGCTGTTCCTCCTAAACCCAACAACTGAGTGTTGCACTTTTGACGCGAAAGTCCTAAACGTTGTGCACAATCATTTGTCATAAAACTGGTTTGAGAACCACTGTCGATCACTACACGTACGGGCTGATATTTGCCTAAAACATCAGATACATGAACAACCGCAGTACCTAAAATTACTGTGGACCCAGTAGAACACGTCAATGAAACTTGAGTCCCATGATTATTGTTAACATTATCATAACAAGAACGATCACTATCCGTACTCACTAAATTCATTTTAGAATCAACATGTAACGTGTGATGATGTTTACTTTTGCATACCGTACACGTTATCTTTGACGGACACTCGCTAAGCGCGTGACCTTGACGGAGACAGTTCTCGCACAAGCGGAGTTCCTTTATTTTGTTTACTCGTTGCACCGGTGTCAACGCAATGTATTCGTAACATTTATAAATTGAATGAAAAGGTTTATTGCAATACAAACAGCCTTTGTTTGTAGGCTCAGCCTTAACAGTGGCCGCATTACTAGCCAAACACGTTTTTGTATTGATATTTTTCGTGTTAGGTTTACCACTAGATTTATTTGAAAACGAAGACATAGACAACTTACTAACACCGGGCTTAAAGGTACTTGTACTTGTTGACATTTCTAACATACGGGTTTGATTGTTGACAAAATCGATTAATGTTCTAATAATAGGTATTTCCTTAGAATCAATTTTTTGTTCGAATTCACGTCTAGAAACCGGGTCTAAATTACGAAGTCCGATATAACATAGAATAAATCCCGCTAAATCATTTATTTTCAACAACTCAAGGGCCTGAACACACTCCTGAAATGTTTCTAAAAATGAATTTAATCCGTTTACAGACTCATTAGGCAACGGCTTAAACGCAAACAACTTATCCAAATAACGCGTGGCTATAGCACGTTTGTTTTCGTACCTGTCACATAGACTTGTCCACACGATGGTATAATTATCATTCGATACAGGCAAACTTTTAACGATTTGAAGCGCAGGTCCGCTGACTACTGACAATAGATAATAGAATTTTTCGATATCGCCTATCGCAGTATTTGTATGGATCAAACTCGAAAATGTTTGTTTGTTTGTTTGTTTGTAAACTCTTTATTGCACATAAAAATAAATAAAACAAATTGCAAAACAGTTATTGGATTTAGAAGAATATGTACAATGGCGGACTTATCCCCAATGGGATTTCTTCCAGTCAACCAAAATATAAAGGAAAATCCATAATTAAAAGGCAGCGCACATAAAAAGCATTGAGATGCAGTAAAATAAACAATAAATTTCTACATATCTAATTAAAGATAAACATACATAAATAATATATATATATATATATATATAAACTTACATATTTATAAGTACACTCAATTGTTAGATGCATCAGAACACAGTCTTTTGATAAGTGATTTAAAAGAACTAAGGTTCAGAGCAGATCTCGTATCTTGTGGGAGGTTATTCCAAAGCAGAGCAGAACGAACACTAAAGGACAAGCCATAAGTCCGAGAAGAATAAGGAGGAATAAGTAGTTTAAGATTATTATGAGATCGCATGCGACTATCCGTCACACGGAACGAGAAATTTTTATGAAGATAGTGAGGAAATGAAGGATTAAAAAGGATATTAAACAAGAGAGATAGTGTGTGAACATTACGTCTAAGGCGAATGGGGAGCCAATTCAATTGGCGACGAAACTCAGAAACATGATCGAATTTGCGAAGACCGAAAACAAAGCGAATGCCCTGGTTCTGTAAACGCTCTAATTTGTCAAGCAACTCTTCAGTAACGTTAAGACAAGCCACATCGGAATAATCAAGAAGAGGAAAGAGAAGTGATTGTACAAGTAAAATTTTAGTGGCGGTGGGTAGAAATTTTTGCATTCGGCGAAGTGAATGTAACGATACATACATCTTACGGCTGATTTCATTGATATAGGGGCTCCACGAAAGAGTTTGGTCCATGATGATACCCAGATTAGTCACTTTGGAAGATAAAGGAATAATATTGTTATCCAGAACCAAACTAGGAACCAACACATTTGCAAATCTTGAAATATAATGTGGGCTACCTATAACAATAGCCTGAGACTTGGCAGCGTTAACTAAAAGACCAAAACGGCCTGACCAATCTGCAATTCTCTCCAAATCCAAATTTATGGTACTAAAAGCATCGTGAATATTATCCAAACTGGAAGACGCATAGATCTGCAAGTCATCGGCATAAAGATGAAAATTAGAGGAAAGAGACGCAGTAATACCATCAATGAAAATTGAGAACAGAACCGGAGATAGAATGCCACCCTGCGGAACACCAGCCACTAGATCACACCAATTTGAAAAGCAATCATGCAGTTTTACACGTTGTCGACGTCCAGTTAGATAAGATGAAAACCAACAGAGGGAATTTAAGGAAAAATTTAAAGAACGTAGTATTTCAATTAAGACATCAAAATCAACTGTATTAAAAGCACTAGTAAAATCCAAAAGAACGAGTACGGTAAGCTTTTTATTATCAATATTGAAACGTATGTCGTCTGTTATTTTCACTAGAGCTGTCGTAGTACTATGGCCACATTTAAAACCCGATTGAAAGGAACTTAACATATTGTAACGTGATAAGTGGGCACTTAACTGTTGATGGACGTGATATTCTAAGATTTTAGAAAGTATTGAGAGAACTGAAATAGGACGTAAGTGAGATGGACAAGAAGGAGGGTTTTTTTTAGGAAGAGGAATTATGTGAGCAAGTTTCCAAGCAGCCGGGTAGACACCCGTTGAGATAGAGCAGTTTATAATATCTGTAATAAAAGGGGCAATCATTTCCGCAATTGGTTTAACCATATCAAGAGATATACCGTCATCCCCAACCGCCCTAGACTTTATGGACTTGATTAATCTTATAACGTCATCAGCGGTAATTTCGTTTATACAAAAAGAGGGGAAATCAAAAGCAGGACGAACAGCTAGACTAGCAAGCGTAGCCTGCTTAGTGACTGATGGAAAATTCCGAGGGGAAGAACAAAAGTGCCTATTCAAATCATTGACGTCCATAACAAAATTCTCGTCAGGCCCACGCTTGCCGAAACCTAGACCCTTCAAAAACTTCCATAGCTTGCCAGGTGGACAGTTTTCCACATTTGAGTGAATGTAATTACGCTTAGCCTCCCTACACTTTTTATTGCAATGGTTGCGGAGACATAAATAAGCAGAATGGCTTTCTTCAGACGGGCATTGACGTAATCTTAACTTGGCTCTGTCTCTTCTGGCCATGCACTTTCTGATTTCAGGTGTGAGCCAAGGAGCTGGGTTATATTTAATACGAACAGGATGAACAGGAGCATGTTTATCAAACAGGGATAACAAAATTTCATAGAATTTAGAGACTTTTGAATTGACATCTGGGGCAATCAAAACAGCGTTCCAGTTCGCATTATTAAAATCAGTTAAAAATGAGTGTTCATCAATTGCCGTGAAATCACGACGGAATATAACTTTGTGTCTACGCTTAGGAGAACGCAATTTAAAAGACGCATAAAGAAGATCATGAGCCGAGAAACACACTGCATTAAATTGCCCATGCGCTGACACAAGATCCGGGGAGGTAGTGATTATTAGATCAAGAAGAGATGGAGGACCATTGTGTGGAAAATGAGTGGCACTAAGAGGAAGGCAATGTAAATCTAAGGAATGAAGAAGGGAAAGGAGAGATCTTGATCTTGAATCATTTTTAATTAGACAGGTATTGAAATCCCCCATTATAATAATATGTTCATAACGAGTACGGAAATCCGCCAAAAGAAGCTCAAAAGAATCAAAGTAATTTATATGAAGAGAGGGGCAATAGTATACACCTAGAAGAATTTTAATATGAGAGAGAGTAATTTCAAGAAAAAGATGTTCAGGATTTTCGTGAGCAGATGGAGATTGTGATAAAATTTGGCAAGGTATATCACCTCGTAAGTAAATAGCGACTCCACCACACCTCACCATTTTAGTAACACCATTATTGACAGTTTCGTAAGTCCTATCATTTCTGATAAGTTTGAAACCAGGAAGAGGATACAGTGTAGAAGGAAGAGACGGTTTTAGAAAGGTTTCCGAAATGAGAATAGCGTGAATGGAAGAATTAGAGAAGTTTGCCAATAAATCAGAGTAATGCTCAGGCAAGCTTTGGGCATTTATATGTATAACATTAAAGTCCTTAGGAACAGAAGAAAAAGTAATGTTCAAATTATCGCCTAAACATGGCTCAGAATCATTAGCACTGTGTAGGGTGTCCGACGAAGATGAGAGAGAAAAATATTCATCAACAGAACTGTCGCCAAAAACATCAGACATTGAGCGTAACAATAAAATATAAATAAAATTAACGATTTAACAAAAATTAATATAACAACAATATACCTACTAAACTAATTTAAAAACCAAAAATAATCTATCATCAACTTGCCAGACAATTACATTTAAAAAGAGACAAGAAAATAAAATATTTCCTATGTAATTGTATTTAACCATCTTTGAAAAATAAGTAATTCATTCGTGTCAAATAAAAAAAAAAAAACAAATGTCAACTGCCACAGTGACAGTAAATGACATTGACAGTAAGCAAATAAAACTCACTGTCATTCATGGCACATGTCATCTAACTATACTGAGAAACCAAAAGTCGGTACATTTAAATGTTGGTGTTTTAAGTTAGTAATAAGTGTTGGTGGCATACAAATAATAAAAAGAACAGTCTACCTCACAAAGTGAACAGAAAACAAGGAGGTATTAGAATATAAAAAAAGGAAGTTATATTACTACGGACACAAATTAGAAAGAAGGCAACAAAACATAATATAAACCAATAATAATACAGCGCAGCGCCCACAGTTACTTTCTTGTTGTTTTCGCTTGTAGGCGAGCACTATGTGGACGAGGCTTATAACTGGGCGGAACGACACTAGACGAAGGTTGCGTACCACGCACTGGCTCATTGCAGTTAGCTGCAGCAAGTTCTTCAGTAATAGCTTGCAGCTCCGCCATCGTAGTGATTTTCCTTCTAGCATTCTTGGCGGTCACAACAACGATCTTCCCGTCACTCGTCCAACAGCCGTGTACACCCAAAGCCTTACGTGCTTCCACAAATACTGCATGTCGTGTCGGCGTAAGAAATTCAGACACAGTCAAACCACTACCTTTTAAGAGTTTTTTCGCCGTCCATATTGCCAGCCGAGTAGATGAATTCGCACAGCGGATAAGAACTGGTCGAGGCTTATCTGTCCTGGGGAGCTTGCCCATACGCCAGCATGCATCAAAGGAATTGGGAGATATATTTACTTTTAACTTCTCACGACAAATCTTCTGTAGGTCCGCACTAACATCTTCATCTCTATTTTCATTGAGGCCATGCAACAGAAGAATATTTGCACGTGATCTCATCTCGAAGTTGTCAAGCACAGAAAATACCAACTCCAATTGCTGGCTGAGCCTGGATACAGCCTTCCAAATAAAGTTTTTGAACGAGTGGTACTCACTGACAAGGACTGCGGTTTGATCCTGGGAGTTCTGACTTCCAAGAGCCTCTTCAAAAGAAGACATCTTAGAAGCAAACATGTTCTTCAGTTCGCTCATGTCCTTGCACAGAATGGAAAGGGAGTCCATAGTGATGAAAGTGTCCAAAAGGTGATTAGTTACTTTGAAAATAGTCTGGCAAGATGCTAATCCGAGTAAATTATAACATTAAGTGAATAAATTGTATTAATCAATAAAAATCAAATATTTATGAATTAAATAATTGGAGCACTTTTGAAAATTTGTTTACTTAATGACAGCTACCGCCAAAAAAAAAAAAAAAAAAAAAAAAAAAAAAAAAAAGAAAAGAAGAAAATGTATCAAAAAAGAAAGAAAATGTATCACGAAATGTAACCCAATTCTCTAATTTTCCATCAAAATGCACTAACTCGATTTTAGGTAAACGAGGCTGGGCGCCGCGTTCCGATCCGTTTTTTATTTCACTATGTTTCGACGATTTTGAGCACGATTCATCAAACTTTTGAAGTATTCGTTTTATCTCGAAATAAAGATCATCGAAAGCATGTACTTCTTGATCAGAAATAATATAATTCGGGTCACGTTTCAATTGCAACGCGGTAATTTCATCGACAATTTTTTCAAATATCTCACGCGTGGACTCGAGGTCAGTGACCCGCACGGACAATTTGCTAAGTTCGAAACTATTGTTCTCTACACTTTTAGCTACATCATAATATTGTTGAACACGCCTAAAATATCGTTCTTTTCGACTAATAAGTGTATTAATTTTTATTTCAAGTTCCGACAACGGAGCCATTTTGAATTACGAACGAAAATGGTAGGTAGGTATAACGCGTGCCGCAACACAAAAATACACTAAATTGAGTCGTAAAGATATTAAATATGATAGAAATAGATAAGTATAGATGTATTACTACGTATATAACTATAATATTGCAACAAATAGAACTATTGAATGAATATTTGTGCAAAATATGAGTTGAATAAAACGTAAGTAGGTACCTACAAGGCGTAGGCTAACAAGTGAAATAATGTGTATTTATCTATTTTGATACCCTGTTGAAACGCCAATTACATACGGCTCGAAGAACCAAATTATGTTGCGTAAACTAATGCTTGTTGATATAAATTAACACCCAAAATAGAAACAATGCCGACTAAAAGGAAGGGGTAGGTACTTACAGGTAATTTTTTGTGAATTTGGCTTGCTGTTAATCTTCTGTCCCCGGGGCACTGTTCCTTGTCTTAGAGGTGAATGAATTGAATAATTATCACACAGCAGTAATCACTTTTGGGTATTTTTGAGTATTTTTAATTTTGTTTTTGCGCGCGAGATTGCGTGACTTCGATCTTTCTTCGACTACTTTTTTTTGGCGCGACCGCCCGGGAGGGGGTTGCAATCTTGACGTGTAGATGTCACAGGACGATACTAGATGGCGTTGTAGGTAAGGAAAAGGATTTTAGTCGGTTACCTAACACTTACCCTTAACAATAAAAGTGTCGACAACTTTTTTTTGCCTGACACGAAGGGCCCTGGCATTTTAACTTACATTATAGATAGCTTCCACTGTATACTTATTTAGAAGAATTTGTTTAGTTGTGAAAAGACACACCCGCCTATCTCATGAAATAATTATTGAACTAAACAAGACTTTTTTCGCGTTCAATGGGACATAAATATTTAATTCAGATACACAACTTTGCAGAAGTAATCGTTAACTACAATGTTTTTGGATAACAGCTACAAAGGGCAGCTACGCATTATTTTCCAATAACGGCAGCCCTAAGCAGGCTTGCAGAGTACCGGCGCACGCGCGCGCCTTCCAGCCATCATTAGAATGTAACATCTCGAACGATTTTCCTACTTTAGATGCAGTAATGGCTATAAAAACGCAGCCAGAGGAAAAAGGCTAGCATAAAAATATTGTATCCTTACTGCATATAAGCCATAGCCATTTCTGAAAATCAAACGGAGCGAATAGCAAAAGCAAGTTAGTGCACATATTTTGCCGTACACAGTGCTGTTAACGAATGCAAGGATTTTAATGCTGTTAATGTGAATCTTGCGACGTACCTACTCGAATGTATAGTTTATATGAAATAATATTATTGACTTTTGGTTCATCTTTAGGCAGTAAGTTAGAACACTATTAACTGTTAACAATATCGTTCCGGAAACAAAATAGTTAATTCTATACATCTCGCTATTTACTTCTTACGTATTTGCTTCCAATGGTGCCTCAGGCAGTAAGTTCTTTGCTTGCTGTAGTAAGTTAATGGAGAACCTTACTCATACCTATTCGATCATGGTTATCAACATATCCTTCACGGTTTCCTCATCTTCTTAAACTTTTCTCTCATCGTAAGAGCATAAATTAGCAATCAAGCTAATGTACTTAACTTACGAAATATACTTACTTATAAATGGTACATTGCCACGCTACGACTCGAATCTTTACGTTTTTATTCGGGCATTTTAACCATTCGACCACCGACGTTCTTACGTTTAGCTGACATGAATCTCAATATTAAATAGCTGTCGTCGCCGTTATATGACGTCCCGTTGCGGATGTCCACCGGGACTGCTGCAAGAAGACCGACAAAAACCGGCGGCCGGCCACGCCAAGTAGGGACGCGATCATTAGAATCATACCATAATCGATACATCCTCGACGAGTGGCCAAGCTCGACCGGACAACCTAGCCAGATGAATGCGTTTCGTTTTATTCATTCATCATTATGAATACCTACATATCCAACACATACGTATGATTTTATATAGCTTTAACCCGGGACCTCGATCTCCTCGACCTGTTGGCTCTGACTCTTGTCTTACGGGGGTAAGGGATAAAGACATGCATACTACTCTGTCAAGAAAGTAGCAGGAAAAGATCAATAATACACAAACTGTTTGTTATTCATCCAAATTTATTTTATCACCTTCAAAATATGCTCCTTTAGAAACTTACGCACTTACGCCAACGAATAATCCAATCATCAAAACATTTTTTAAACGCTGTTTCCGGAATTGAGGTCAGTTCTCGCCGCGAATTCTCTTTTATGTCTTCTACCGATTGAAAACGGGTGCCACGAAGTGGTAATTTGAGTTTAGGAAAAAGAAAAAAGTCGGCTGGAGCCATATCTGGTGAATATGGTGGTTGCTCGATGGTATTTGTTGAGTGTTTGGTTAAAAATTCGTTCACAATGATGGCCTTGTGCGAAGGTGCATTATCATGGTGCAAAATCCAAGAATTTTCTTTCCACAAATCTGGCCTTTTTCGTCGGATTTGCTCTCTTAAACGCCGCATAACACTCAAATAATATTCCTTATTTACCGTTTGACCTTCCGGCAAGAATTCCGAGTGCACAACACCGCGATAGTCAAAGAAAACAGTCAACATGACTTTGACTTTTGAACGACTTTGGCGTGGTTTTTTCGGTTTCGGTTCAGTTGGAAGGCGCCACTCCGAAGCTTGTTGACTAGTTTGCATGTCAAACTCGTAAACCCACGTCTCGTCACCAGTAACAATGCGTTTCATGAATGTTGGGTCGGAATTGACTCGTTCTAGCATGTCCTCAGCGACTCTCATGCGATTGAGTTTTTGAAAAAAATTCAGGTCTTTTGGGACTAGCCGAGCGGCAACATGTTTCATACCCAAATTATTAGTTAAAATAGTACGGATCGACTCGTGAGATACAGAAAGTTCGGTGGCTATCTCTCTCAAAGTTGAATGAGGATTTTCAGTCACTATTTCCTTCACTTTTGCGATGTTAACTTCAGTTGCAGACGTTGATGGCCTACCAGAGCGGGGCAAATCTTCCATCACATCTCGACCGCTTTTGAACGCTTTGTACCACTCATAAGCACGAGTTTTTGATAAAGTCGATTCACCGTAAGCCTTCTGTAACATTTTCAGTGACTCCGAACACGATATTCCATTGGCAATGCAAAATTTAAGACAAACTCTTTGTTCGATGTTTTTATCCATTATGAAATTAGCAATACACACTAGATATGATATAACTAAAAATAGCACTGTATTTAATGTAAACAACAGATGCAACTAAAACTCCGCGCCAAAATGGAAAACAGTTGTGCCAATCTAACAACAACAAAAAAAACAAAAATTTGAATTTGGAACCATAAATAAATAATCCATTCCCGATACTTTTCTGACTGAATGTACTATGTATAATACTAACGTTTTCTAAATTATTCCTTACATAAGACTTATGAGTACAAAAGATCATCTAAATTGATAAATAACATGTTTAGCATTACATTTATGGAACCCCTGACACAAATATTTGTTTATAATTTACATACATATTTGTTAACATAACCCTGTTTGAATAAGGCAAAACAACCTAATATTTCCATCAACAAAACATATGAGCATGTTATGGACTACATAAACGATTGGATAAAATGTAACCTAGTCATGTTTTACCATTTGCGTGTATGCAATTCTAATATCCAACGATTTCACTAAGAAGACTCCTTGCTTAAAAAATATAGTGTGTGCCAGTTGCTTCTCTTTACGCGCAGATTATAAGTCAATAACTTAATATTTATAACCTGGACGTGCGACGGACGCATTCGAGTATTTTCGACAAGACTTTGTCTTTTAGATTTTTTTCACGATATCTACAGGAAGGATATGGGATCTTATTATCATCATACATCGAAAAACATTTTAAAGAATGCTATTTGAGATTTAACTTATTCTATTGTTGAATTAAAGTTTAAATATAGCTTAACTGAATAATATATGGTAAATGACACGCTTTCATACTTAAATTGTATGCATTCTTGATGAGTGCCTCACGATTAAAATAATATGAAACATTGCGGTCACGAACTTCGATGTTTAACGACGGAACATTTTCATGTCTTTAAAAATAAAATAATAATTAGGTGAAATGAGGAGTTGGCGTGAGAACATGCGGGGTGGGCCTCAATGTTAGGCATACAAATTGGGAACGTCAGATCGCGATCGGCCGCCAACGCAGCCGGTACTCTCACGGAAGCGATTACCCTGAAGACAATAGCCTACAAGACATGCATCTATTACCCTTTTTAAGACCCTTTGAATAGCCTTCAATAAATGAAAGATTGTGTGATCGCCTGTCCGTTGAATTCCGTATGGCCCGCACGTTTTCTTTATGATTGGCGCTGACATTTTTTACTTTCACGCTTAATACCTGCCCATTGATTGTGAATCAATTATGTAGGTACATACCCTACATTAAATAAAAATATCTTTTCACATCAATAATTCCCAATAATAACATATCTAGAGAAAAAAAATTACTTGGTTTCTTTAAATCATGTCCTCTCTTTATTGAGTACCTACGTAGTCACTTCATAATTTATCATTTTGACAGGTTGTCAAAAAATTTCGATTAATTACATAACCGATAGATAATTTGCTTTTGAAACTAAAATTTATTTTGTAAATATACTAACAAATGTTGAAAACGTACAAGAAGGTAGTCCTATTTCGTAAAAAGAAGGAAAACGAGATAGAAGACTTTACCGTAGGACATTAACTTAGCACTACTACAGTTTAAATTCTAACCTCCCTATTTGTAATAGATTAACATATTAGGAACTTAGCTTCCATACAAATCCTGTATCCAATATGGTAAAGAAAGCGTCATGTATGTTTTTGTGAATTACTTTTCAAAGCTAGCGCAGTACTTATAAAGCGACGCCGTAAGTGTTATTGATTGACGGCGGCCGAGGACCGGCCATTTCATTCCCTATCACATCACGCACCATACAATAATAGCAAATCTAAACCTGTTAATATTATACGTTATAGGAAGTAGAATAGTTTTTCTTGGAACAGATACATCAAAAATATTTTGTGTTTCATTGCGTTTAAAAAAGCACTTACGTAGCTACTGTTAAATAAAGTAAAATGTGAATTACATGCTTTATCTACCACACTGTGAAGGTAACAGATGAGAAAGAGAAAATCCATTTCAAATATTAACATACATTTATTTTATTTTATTAAGTGCTGTCATCCATTGACTGTATTTATTGTCTTAAATCCTGGTGAACCCTTGCCGTGTTTACTTTCCGCCCGGAGTGCAAAAAGTGACACTTATAAAGCAATATGCACACAATTAGAATATCATTTGATATTCTGTCAACAATAAGTGCAATAACTGTGTGCAGGGTTGCGGAGGCGAGGGCGCCTAAACAAATGACGTACACAGAAATGTACTCGCGGCCCCCGCCAGCCTCAACCCTATGCAAAATAAAACACTCCAATGACGTCTCTTTGAAATTTATTAAATATTCAGACGGCTTTAACTTTAAATGGGGGGTTAAACGCTCCAGAGAAAGGATTACCTCATATCCACAATGTCGTTAGCTTATCTTGATTTTATAAGGCAAATACGGAGGGATATCTTTTTTAGTATTGTTTATAAAATTGTAAGTTTTTAAGATTATTTTTTGTTTTACATTAAATGTGCAGTGCAGCTTTACATAAATAATCTTCTCTATCTCTTCTGGGCATGTTCTTATAACGTCTTGCCCAATTGTAGATTATCAAATACGTGTTGTTACACCTACTTTTTCTTAACTTATGTAAAATCAATGTTATTTATACATTATGCAGCATAATCAAAGATGGCGGGTTATCTGTTTATGATGATTAGGTGGCGGGCAGTTGCCTAGCAACGGGGTTCAGTGGTCAGCAGGGGGGCAGGGTGGGGTCAGCCGTTCCTCATACTCGAGGCATTCGTACGAGCAGTCCACCCTCGGCGCCCTGATAATTATTCTCGTTGTACTAGACCGTGTTAACTTTAATGTTACACTATATCTTAATAAGACTGACGCAGCGTTTCCCATTTATATAAACCTATGGCCCTTTTGATATACTTACTGTAATGATAATTGTGGTAAAAATAAGATTTTTAACATCTTTTTATTTCTATTGGTCCTAGTCATTCGGTTACTTATAACCGAAGATGAACATTAGATGTTTATTTCGCATATAATAGCAATTATATTGATATATATAATTTTGCAAAAAACGGAGGCCAGAACTTAGTAATAGAATTTAAGTGGTCTCTTTCCCCTTATCTATCAAAATTTCAATGCTAAATTATCAAGACATTTTTTAGTACTAAGTAGTTACATGAATACATAAAAAAAACTTCGACCATTGTTCATTTAGTTTCATTTGCACAAGATTTGTCATTAGGGGCATGATTAGGACTAATAGCATCACGGCAGACGCTTTTCTCGATAAAAATTTTTCGCCAATTCCCACCCGTTTCATGGTTCAAATGAGCGGATTCACTGAGTAGATCTTAATCGGAGGCTACGGTCAAGGGATCTCGTCCGATCCTATTCCGGAGCTAAACAGCCAATTTTTTTGTGGTCGGCTTTTTAAAAATGGGATGCAATTCCCGCCGGCTTTTGGTAACGAGCCACCGTTATGTCGCCTTCTTAGTTGTTTTGTGTACTTGACATTTCGTTCGCCATTCTTCATTCTTGACAGGTTAACTGCGTGCTAGAAAAATTTTGCTGCATTTTCGCGAATAAACTTACCTACTTTACTGACTTCCGTCGGCTAGTTTGGTAGATGTTTCCTTTTTCATAAGTAAAGCACTTTAAAAATGAATTCCGATTTTACGTTTTAATATGATAGTATACATTCATGCAGCGTGAAAACCGACAACGAATAGGTACTTTTGCTTCAAAATTCTGAAGTCACGCGGATGCACTCTCGATTACCGATGCATTAATTAAGAAAAAATACACGTTACGAAATGTTACCTGCACAAATAATTAAAGAAATTATAACATAAGTACTATAGGCTTCTTTTACCATGTATCGTTATGAAAGTTTCTGTCATCATTATTCTGGCTACACCCTCTTTGAAATATATAACCCATCATATAATCAAAATCTAATATTTGATTATTAATACAACACAAGTATACTATATGAATATCAAAAAACCAATAGTCCAAATATTGTAATGGCAGCATTTACAATACAATAAACTATCACTATCAAGAGTGCATTCAACTCTAACGCGGTACTATTATTAAACGGAATTCGATTTAAAGCCGAACCCTCCTCGTCGTTTGTGAAATTGACATTTATTCTTCGTTTTTCATTGTTGCTGCAGCCGGATTCGATCTATTGTTAATTAGCTTAAACGGCCCATGCGCTATTCTACACAACTCCTACTTACACGAGTTAGAAAGACGTTTTTATTACGAAAAATATAATTAATAATTCCATTTTTATGTTTATTTTTGTTTGTATGTAGGAACATAAAGTATGTTCCTTTTTCAAAAACTATAGAAATTGATGCGCTGTTGCGCTGTGGTGAACAGCGGAACTAACGAGCAATGAGAAATATTGAAACCGCTAACGCCATCTGCTAGCGGGTAGTGTAACTACACGTACGAATTGTTGAGCTTTTTACAGATATTGTTCAACATTATCTAGCAACTCATATATTATCACGTCTTTATCCCTTGCGGAGAAAACAGAGCCAAGAGTTTGAGTTCTGTTTTCTCTGTAAGGGATAAAGACGTGAATTTATAGAAGTATGATGTATTCTTATCCCGTAGGGGATAGAGATATGAGTACGTGTATGTGTGAACATGGTTAAATGGTTTATTTTATACTTATTAAGTAGTCCACTGTTGTTCTGTCTACAAAACGTAGCTGTTTCCTTTCTGCTATGTATAGTTAAAGTCAGTCAAGGGATTAGTCTAGAATTATTATAAAATAGCCTATCTTTCTGTATAATTCGTTATTTAAGAAATTCTGCTCATTAACTTTATAATACGTTCTAAACTCAGGGCATAATTATATCACCAGCAATAGGTTCATATTTAGTGATTGAACTCCATATAGTATAGTATTTATATATCACTTAGATCTATAAATTCTGAAGCTTGTTTTATTCTTGCTAGTAGAAAGTTGACAACGTGTCTCGTAACTCTTATCATTATTATTTCTGTGCTTTTACTCTATCGGGCCGATCGTTCTTCCACCGACTTGATTCATTGTTTCTCCTGAGCGGAATCTTACTGGCAACTAAAATAATTTCTGCGGTATGTCACATACATCGCGAGTCGTATCGACGCAGAAGGCAACATTATTACATACGAGAGTTATTCGCTCCCCATCAGGCAGGAGTGCCTCGATTAAAGCCGTAAATACTTTGAGATTAATTATCTCGTAAACAGTCGCACGGCGCCTCGCGACGACTCAAATCGCTCACCTACGCCGCGCCGTGAGCGCGATACAAATTCAACTTTTCCAATTAAATTTCGTGAGGCATTAATAATTATTTGGGTACATCAATTTGTTTCGTCGCGCGGAGCGAGCTACCGCCTCTACGATACTTGGCTACGCGGCGATCACGATCATGAGACTCGTCTTGAGATGTCTTTTCAGGAAATGGATACCGAGAATAAAATAACTTATTTCGATATTCCAAAACCGGCCGATAAAAATAAATATTGAACCGTTTACTGTCAATTTGAACAAAAAACTTTATACATATATTAATAAGCAAATATGTAATCTTCTCTTTTTTCTAATAAATTGTTGCACACGTAGTGAAGGTATATGCATAGTTTGCATAGATCAAGATTAATAATTCCAGAATATGCGAAGCAGTTTCATAAATTTCATTCAACCCTTATTTGACATCCTAATAAGAGTTTCAGCTATGAACATCAACATTTTCCCCGGATTAAATATCTTATACAATTAGAAATCACAAGACTCGTCCTGGAATTCTACATTGTCTTCACTCTGCCGAGTCCTAACTTTGGAATTAATTAAATTAAACTTGAAAATGAAATATTAACACTTTAACGTATAAAATTTAATACTGTTAAGTTATAACGTGATTATTCAACTCCTCGGCAATTTCCAAAAACATTTGGAAAATTAAATTCGCAGAGTGTGGCGCCTTTGAGGTAGCTTCCGCTTTTGTGCGCGAGCGAGGCGCTCGCCACTTCGCACTGTGAAATTAATTTTCTTCGTCTTTATGTAATTTAATTATAAACATTTCAATATGGCGCTCGGGGAATTTCCGCTTCGGAGAGAAGTTAAATAGAAACGTTTGATACTTATCTCCTAATACACTTCTGAAATGATTGCACGATTTCAAAGAAATTAATTTCGGAGTTTACAACCATCTGATTTTAATTGATTTATTGTATTTAGATGAGGAGATGCGTAAATGTTGAATGTGATCGATTTTATCTACAATTTTTTTTATCGTAATACTGGTATTTCTTTTGTTTAGGGTAACCAATTATATTACTTAAAGGAAAATATTGTGAAGAAACCTGCGTAACTGGATCTGTAACTATGGTCCGACATAATTTAAAAGGTAGAAAAAAGTTTTTTGGCAGGTATAAGATTTATGAAATACATACATATAATCACGTCTATATCCCTAAATTCAAATTAATTAATTATAATAGCTTTGTTCATAAAATAAGCACCTAAATCTAATTTAGATGTTTATAAATTCTAGATTTGTTGTCGTAAAAGGCGACTAAGGCATAGGTTTATAAACTTTAGACTCCTCTTGTAGGCGTTAGTTCCATCATAAAGCCATATAGCTGAAAGTGGCCTTTCATTATTTTCAAGATTATTGGTTTTGTCTACTCCGCAAGGGAAGTAGACGTGCCTATATGTATGTATTTCATGCCTATTATAGAAAGATTCATATATGGATTCATAATTATTATTGTAAGTAGTTAAAAAATAAATTTCTAACTATATTTTGACTTTTATTCAAAAACGCCTTTGTCTTAATTTAAATATAAGTAGAACTTATGTCTGTTAGTAAAACATTGGGTATTGATTCTCCAATAAGTAATAACGTTTACAGATTGATATCATAGTATCTTATCTCTATCTAAATACAAATGCTTTTATAAACTGTTCTCAATGACGCTCCATATCCAAAATTAAAAATATCTATTTGTGCAGTGCGAGCGAACTGACAGATGCCAGTACTTCGCTGCTCGTGCAATTTTGCTCTCCGCGTTCACGCTTCGGCGACAAGAGGCGACATCAAACATACGCTTTGCCTACAAACCTTTTGCCAGCTTATCTCCAATGCACTATCTGAATCTCCGCAAAATATCTACAACCCGCCCCATTGTTGCATGTTTATTAAATTTCATTTTACTTTTATACAACAACACTTTTGTCGGCTACTTTTTGTCATGATTTGGGACATTTTACGGGCGGATTAGCCGGTGACATCTATGTCGAAACGTCTTTTTGTGCCTGCATTATGGTTGGCATTGCGCGTATTATGTCATAACAGTGGAGTACCGACGCACTCGATCGTGAGTTTATTGTTGAAACATTTTATAAATTGAATTCCATGTTGTCGTTGTCGTCGATGTAAACATCCTGCGTTTTTGTTAGCGCAATGCTTTTTAATAAATTGCCAACGGCTGATGGTGTAGGGTTTATGCCGGAATTCTATTGCAACCACTTAAATAAATAAGTAAGGTAAGGTTATGAAAGCATTGTATAAATATTAATTGGTAAATATGAACTATACGTATGTAACATAATGTATTTCGACCTTGGAACGATTTCATACTGTGCAGTTGTGCATCAAGAAGTTTTAAAGTAAAACAGGTAGCAAACCATAATTTAAAAAAGCATAATTTTATAGCACTTACATACAACATACATACATATGGTCACGTCTATATCCCTTGCGGGGTAGACAGAGCCAATAGTCTTGAAAAGACTGAATGGCCACGTTTAGCTATTTGGCTTAATGATAGAATTGAGATTCAAAAAGTGACAGGTTGCTAGCCCATCGCCTAAAAAGAATCCCAAGTTTGTAAGCCTATCCCTTAGTCGCCTTTTACGACATCCATGGGAAAGAGATGGAGTAGTCCTATTCTTTTTTGTATTGGTGCTGGGAACCACACGGCACATATATATATATATATATATTATAGCACTTACATGCTGTATTTTACTGAAATAAGGAAACAAACCTTATAAAAAGAGATATAACATTTAACTGTTGGCATGTTATTTCCAAGAGCTATGTCTCACGAAATCTAGAACAGGCCTATGTGTTTTATCTACAAGATTAATAGAAGCCATTAGAGGCAGATGGTGGCAGATCGTCTCAATAGGCTCAACTGTGTAATCGTGTCCCAACTGTTGGTGAACTAGTAATTGTCCACTGAAGAGACAGCTGAGTGCGCATGGTCGCAATCGACTTAAGACGCCATGCAAATTCAATTTCGTGCCCAGGCAATCCTCCACGTAAGGCCACCGAACATATTATTGCTGGATTTATCTTTATTGCTGCCGTAGAACACTCCAACTAACTTCGACTGTCGAACTTGGCCCATTAGCGAAGACACGGAGATACAGGATTGTTTTGGTAGGGGCGGAGTTGTAAGTCTTATTGCTTTTAGTACTGGAGGGCTGGATTGTTTAATCTAAGGTGTAAGTTTCAGATTGTAACTCTGATTGTTGTTTTAGGACATCAACTATTTTTTTAAAACCAACTTTAAGTCGGAATGTAAATTAATCAACAAAACTTATTAGTAGTTAAGTATATGTACTAATGCGGACTAAAAATAATTATATTATGCAAACGTAATAGTGGGGTGCTCGAACAACACTTCACCACAATAAAAGATACCGTACGATGTCTTCTTACAAGTGGCATACAAATTTTCACATTGGGTAAGAGTCGTACAGGCACAGAATTTACGGCTTTCTTAACTTATTTTACTGCATATTTTATTTATTTATTTTATTTTAATTGGAAAACCAACAGTTCATTATATCTAACTAGAAAGGGTGCAAACAAATATCTAGGAACACATTTTCAATAAAAATATATCTAGCTATAACATACTACAACAGCATATCACTTAAAATCACATCAGGGAGACAACACACAATAATAGAGATGCTTCGAGTATAAGAAGCATGAATTACCCGCTGAGCTTAATTTTATTTAAGATCAAAATCTAATCCAGTACCAATCCATTGATGTACTAATACGTGAGCAGCAATCTTCCTCGGAGGAAGGCGCCTAATCCGCCGCCGGAGGGCCAGCTTCGTATGAAAGGACGTTCCTTATCCCTTGATCCCGTTGTTTACCAGACATTAAACAGATAACAAGTCCACGCCGATACCGCCCCAGATTAAGCCACACCAGTAATCCGAACTTCGATTAATTTCATCCAATACTCACTACGAAAATACTTAATCGCTCGCCCTGTCAATTGCTTTACGGGCAGCGCAGCAAGCACTGATTTGCAGGATAAGTGCATTATTACAACTTAAAGTATAATAATAATAAATATGTACGGGACAGCTTACACAGATTGAGTTAGCCTCGAAGTAAGTTTGAAACTTGTGTTACGAGATACTTACTCAACGATACTATGTTTTATAATAAATACTTATATAGATAAACGTCCAAGAGCCAGGCCAATCAGAGAAAGTTCATTTCTCATCATGCCCTGACCGGGATTCGAACACGGGACCTTCGGTGACACAGACAAGTGCATTGCCGCTGCGCCACAGTGGCCGACAATATGCACATACTGTCTTCTTCCTCACTAGCTTTAGTCTCGGTTACAACCTGGTGGAGTAGGAATTTGAAGCTGTGCCTTTCTGCGCATCACGCATTTAATCTTTCAGATTCGATCACCGAAGCTCCAAAATGCACATACTGTATGCATAAGAAATTCAAGTCTGGTCGAGTCAAGGTCTGCATACATTTTTACCTATTTACGAGTACCAACAATCTCTAGTTTACTTTGAGAGCGTTGGATAACCGTCAATTAAACAAAAGAGTTAGGATTTGAATCCCACTGCAATCAATTACTATTTTCTGAGTAACGTTCATTAGTTAAAACTTTGTGAGAAAAAAATTTTGAGAAAAGGTTACGAAGAAGAAGAATAACTAACAATAAATATAAAAATATAAGAACCGACACGCAAATATAAAATAAAAATCTTTATAGACTAAAAAAAGGTTACTCATGTCATATATCTTTTAAATTATTTTATATGCTATTCCATTCAGAAAAAAATAATTAAAACTATGGTCAGATAACAATTGAAGGAAACACTTCTATAAAATTATATTGACAGTCATTGGTACACCTAACAAACAAAAGATACGTGACGAGTACTTTTCATTCCAACTCTCTGCTTTCGGTGTATTAGATGGTCCGTGCCATGTAGTTCCCGACACTTTATACGAGTAATACCACTCCATCTCTTTCCCATGGAGTCATAAATAGCGACTATGGAAAAGGCTAATAAACTTAGGATTCTTCTTATAGGTAATGGGCTAGCAACCTGTCACTATTTGAATCTCAAATCCATCATTAAACCATACAACTGAACATTTCAAGACTGTTGGTCTTGTCTACTCCATAAGGGATATAGACGTGATTGTATGTATGTATAGATTAATGTGATTTTTTTCTTATCAAAGCGCAAATTTGGTTTATTGGAATTCATCATTCACAATGGAATCCGTCTCTCTCTCTTTCCCGATATATATTACTTAGAGATTACAAAGCAAGAGTAAATAGGCACTATTTGAGTTTGTGTTCACCACCTAAGGCCTCATCTTGCTTACCACCAGGCAGATTCAGGTAGGGTTGCCACCTTTTTTTTTAAGAAAAATAGTATTTTTTTTAATTAAAAAAATATATAGTACTTTTGGGATATTCGAGAAAAAAAAATAGTACACATCTATTTTCCATCATTATTTATTTTTCCATGAGTATTTATTATTACTTTTCGCTTTTGCCATCAATGTTCTATTAATTTTAAAATAGTAATAGGCATAATACATGAATGAGTTTCGTTCTAAAATTCCCTATACAGCGCTGCGGGTGCGTTCCATTCACTGTCAATTCAAAAAAATAGCGACAATTGAATTAGCGAAAAAAATATAGTATTTTTCGTCCTATATTGTTTTTATATAATATATAGTACAATTAACTTAATATAGTACGATACTATATAATATAGTACGGGTGGCAACCCTAGATTCAGGTGAAGCATACTTAAATATTCTATAAAAATAAAATGGCCGCATGATAGTGACTCCACTCCTCATGTGCACTTTTAGTTTTGAGATGTTCAGTCACCATTGTTCCATAAACAATTTAGGTATTGTTATATTTATGTTTCAGAATTTGCGCTCATTACCACACAAAGCTACCTTGAAACATATGTACCTGCAAACTTCTGCATAACTTGATGCTCCAAGCAAACACTTGTCTAATTGGCACTCATTACTATTCAGTTAGAACGTGGACCAGGCCTATCTAATTAGATGCTGCAGACCAACAAGACGGATTCCAATATTTGTGTTGAGCGTCTTAAATCACATTTAGATATTGAGTTTTCATTAGACATAGAGTGCGCGTACGGTTCATACTCGTAGCTATTTCAAACTAGCAGCTACATAGACTATAATTAAATAATTTTAGATTAATGTTGAATTCTCGATTGCTAATTAAATTAAACAAAACTTCACGACACGGGCTCCGCTTATAAGATGCATGATTAGGGGTGGCATGTAAATATAATGAGTGGCTGCCGTCTGATCTCCATGACGCTGATGGGTTCATGGTTAAACATTGAGCTTCCCGAATGAGTCTTTCTTAATAATTAGTTTCCACAACATTAAAGATGTTTTCCGTTACTTAAAGAGCATCCATTTTTTAAGCATACAAACTTGTATATAAAAAAATTAAATGAAATGAATGAAATTATTATACCTATATAATACACAAACTTTTTTCGGGGATTCGCTCATGAGGGAAGTTTAAAAAAATTAGGTTATGTTCTTTCTTTCCTATATTCCTAAAGGATAAGTCCAATAGTTTTTGAGTTTCTCTTTATAATATTATCAAATGACAACTGATTTATATTTTAATTTGCACAGTGCGCACTCTTATCAAACATGCTGCACCACCTCTACACATTTAGGTAACCCCTGTAACAAGCAGGCAGGTATATTTGGCGACCGATAAAATGTAGTTTGGTAGTTTGGTCTGATCGCATTCAAGTCAGGCGCCCGCGGCCGTACAACGGTAACCACGTGTGGTGCTGCCTCCAAAATCAATTGTAACAGATTTTTGCATGCGTCTCCGATCTCACTTTCTGAAGTCTGCAATTCGAATACTTATTCAAATAAAAACATATTTATTTGGAGTGTTGCAGAATTTATTGTGCGACTTATCCCTTTATTATTTATTTTTTAGAAAGCTCGGAATTTAGTATGAATTTGTTTTGTATTTTTGTATCACTTAGTTTTTTTTAATAATCTTTATATTTTACTGAATTCTTAATAATTAAAAACAAAATACTTAGCTGTTTTATAGATATTCATTGTATACATACTACAATCGCGCCACATACCCGGAGGCGTAGGCAGATACTAAATTGTTCCCTGCGCACTTCTTTCGCTTTATTCATAATTCTCTTCATAAAAGTTTGTCAACTTTCTTTCATTTTTCCTCTTTAAATGGCCAATCCTTCTAAGCATTCCCTTTATAGTACCTTATTTGTACTTATTTATATTAATTATGCTGTTTGACATTTAAACCAACCAAAACCAACAGTATTATTGATAATATAACTTCTGAGCCGCAGCCACCATGATGACAAACTGAGAAGCGAAGTCTCAATCTGCAAACACAAATATAAAGCTAATTAAAAAGTTTCAAACTAAATTATGAGAGGGGTTGCGCCCATGGCCTCTGTACCAAGATTGTCGCAAGATTTAATCAAAGCGGGTGTTATCGCCAGGAATGTACGCTACTTCACGGGAGGCAAGCAACTCCCGTGCGACCAAGTTTCGTGGTACCGAGGAGAATGTTTGTTTGAAACAGTTGTGGCAACAAACATCGGTCTCACACTCAGAGAATTCCAAATTTAGATTAGATATTCATAACAGGCACCGAGGATCTGCTCATTTCGTAAATCCCAACGGAATAACTGTCGCGGCTGGCACGCGTTACAGTTATGAGAAATTTCGACTTGCGCCATTTTGCATGAGAATTGCCATGATTTCTTCACATCCATCGATGTTTTCTCCTATTCGACAAATAATATTGTTGTGCCCTAAAGTTGCAAGGGCTATAAAAACAAAAGCGTAGGGTCCCTCAGGACTATTAATTCAAGTCAAAGCTAAAATGCGACAAAGGCGAGTCAGCTCATAAAATTTATAGGCGATCGAATGAGATAATATGGTCGACGTTAAGAGCAGCTTAGACAGTTTGGAAATTTAAATGTGAAGTAAGTTTGCAAGATTGCGCGGTATAAATCAGCGCGGGCGGCGGCGGCCGGCGGGTTGCGGCGCGGCGCGGCGCGGTGTGCGCGGCGCGGCGCTGCTCGTCAGCCCGTCGAGGCGATAAATCCCAAGCTCCCTCGGGCTTCTTAACCGTGCTCCATCTTCATGTACACACCATATTCAGAAGCTGTCTGCTCCAAAAGGATGCGAACCTGTGATTGGGGCAATACCTCCAAAATTGTACTTTTCTGCCAAAGTTTAAAGCAATTTAAATAATTCAACTAAAATAAGCTCTTCGCTGAATATCTGTACGTTTAACATAATTTTAAATTAAACCCTATAAAATAACAGAAGTCGGCGAATCCTATTTATCCATCTGTCAGGCAGTAGCGTCCAAAGTATTTTCCGCGAACACCGCCCCAATTCTTTTTCACGCTACATTTCAAGAATCTTATTTTTGTAATTACAAAAATGTCTAGTGCGCCGACGTTATCCTTAATTGCTGGACATAAAAATTCCATTTAAATTTCCCTTTTAACGATCAGGGAGAAGTGTCTAATTGTATAATACACTCGTTTGCGTATTTTTATTGTTGCTACAATAATTAGAACATAACGCGACTTCGCCTTTTTAAGCAGGTCCGTAATTAAACTTTTCTTGGAGTTGTAAAAGAATATTGCGAGATGGGAGCGTACCTTTTAGCGGGGAGGGGGTGGGTTGCTTATTTAAGAAATGGAAAGAAAAGCAATTTACTGCTTATCAGCGGGAGTAGCTGGCCGTGGGTCACTCCAAATAAAAAGTATTTTCGGCCCAGACACTCAGCCAAGTTTAACAATCAATTCTTTAGTTTCCTTTTTTGTATCGAATCATTTTACACATTTTAAACACAATCAATATCTTGTGTAAGTAATGTTCTTAATGCACTCAAAATTTTACACAGGGTTAAAATTTTTGGTTATGTTTTAAAGTCTACATAAGACCAGAATAGCATTGATAAAAATAAGAGGACGCATAGATAAAACGCATACATTTTTACATAAAAATAAGCCAACCATTAGTGGTGTGGCCGCGCCAGGTTGCTCTCATTCCGCATTCAATCTAGAGGTAACTTTTAATACTTTTTAAATAATTTTCTTTTCCAAATAGTTGACTATGTTTTGTTGGTGACCGTATTTTAAAGGACACTAAAAGGAACGCTTGACAGAATAAGAAAGTGGAGGAGTATAATACGGATTAAAAGTTTAGACTAGTTCCTCACAGAATGCTTTTGTGGTAGCTACAGCCATTGTTTATTTTTATAGCCAAGCGTAACAGGTTCACAATAACTATTTTGGGGTGACTGCATTTTAGCATCCCCTGCACCCCGGCTGTCAAATGGGGTCACGACTCATGACCCCTGCAATATTGGGTGTCAATATTGTTAACAAAATGACCATAACGGAACATCTGACACTACACCTTTTTTCTTTCTTCCTATATAAATCTATACATATAATAAACAGTAAAAATATTTTGTCTGTACATTAAGTATTTTTGACTGAAATGAATAGAGGGACACTTAAAATGAATAATAGAAAGCAAAAATATTTATTTTTAATTTCTTGCCCGTCTGTCTGTATGTATGTATGATTACGATTATCTCCGAAAGCACTGAACCTATTTACCCAAAACTTCACCAATTGCTTTGTTTAAACTCAGAAAAACATAAGATAGTTTGTTTCATCAAAATCGGTTCACTAAAAAAAAGTTAATGACATTTGAATGAACTCATGGCATGAGTTTGCCTGCAAATAAGTAACGTTATTTAAAATTCAAAGTCATTTATCATTGTACGAAAGCATAATTCCTATAACATATAAATATAAGTGAAAATCAGTTTGATAATATTCTGGTTTTGCCACACATAACATGCGTGCGTAATTCTCACGTAAAAAGATTTTTGGTTTGTTGAAGTGTGAAGTTGGTGGTCCAAGTTCGAGCCCCAACAAAAACAAGATATTTTTTTTATTAAAAATATTTTTTTTTGTGTTGTTTTAGTATTTTATTTTAAAAAACTGAAAATCATTATAATACATATAACAAAACGGTAAAAATATTTTGCCTGTACATTTAATATTTTAACTGAAACGGATAGAGATTTTTTTTTACATTTTTTGTCTGTCTGTCTGTATCTGACTGTATGATCAAGATTCAACTCGAAATTTACGCGGACGAAGTTGCGGGCAACAACTAGTATTTAATAAAATGTTAATAAAACAATTCATACTTTTCTATGTCACAACTTCAAAGAAAGTGATTTCCTGTAAGTTTGTCATTTTATATAGTATCTTCTCTTTTAAGTTACATCACCATAAGTTTATTTGTATTGACATACAAAACCCGATCCCACATCTGATTGATTTAAGGGATCGCTAATGTTTATTAACTGTGTAAATGATACTAGTGCTAAATTTACGCTCAATCACTTATGCCCAATATAAATTCCGCCGATGTTCCTTGAAACGCTGTGTCAACCTATCAATCAGTGTAAAAATTCCCGTTTGATCCCCTTAATTTAATCAAAAGATCGCTTAAGCTGGTCATGCTAAGAAAAAACAGGATGACGTGGGCCCGGTAATATAAAATTTTCATTGGGAATTGGGGTGGCGGGGAGAGGGGGGCGGGGCTCTCCCGCTGTAATATCCAAGAGGAGCCGAGTAACCAATAAATTACAATTTGACATAAACAAAACCCCACTCTACTACACGTAGCTTGGAATTATTTATTACAAACACGGATCGGTATCTGCAACGACCAATATCTACAATTGGTAAATACAAGATTGCACACATAATATATCATACAGTTACATGTATGTACGATCGCGTTCATATCTGCAGTCATAGTTTTAAAATTCTTACGGGTTAAAATAGCGTGCACTGTGGATCCAATAGATACACACACACATGCATATTTAAAAAGAATAAATATTCCATCAAATGAATACGGTCTTTAATACCAATGATTACCAAGTAAAACAGTTTATTATTCTATGACATATAACATAACAAAACAGAAAGAGACGGTAATCAACGATGGCCGAACTGGGCCCGATAATTGTCGATCGAGATATCGTCGTCTCTCATTATTTGCATAAGATTTGCCTATAGAGGGAAGCCTGCGACTGCCAGACTTATGACATTTCAATAAGGTTGAAAGTTTATCTGCACACGACCCTAACATAGGTAGTGGTTCCTTTGAAAGTTATTGGGTAGCAATTTTATTACTTGTGTGAGCAAGTGAGAGAGATCTAAGATATATTAGATAATCTCGCTTGCTCACACTCGCTTGTTCTAGTTACTAGCGTTACTAGGATTTCGAAGTTATTCAAGGATTTTTTCTGCTTATAAAAAAAAAATTGTGTTACTGACAATTTTTAATGTTTCAAGGTGCCATTTGAACTAAGTAACTGACTGACTAACTAACTGATATCTAAGAATTACAAACACGGAAAGTTGTCTTCAAACACGGAAATCAGCAAGAAATATTAAACAAGAGGGAGAAAATAAAACATTCAATAATTAAAATTAGTAAATTTTATTGAAACAGTTTACCTGTAGTTTTGTTTACATATTGATGATTATATAAAGCTATACATACAGCATATTACACTAATTGTATCATCTACTTATCTCCTGTTATTAAGGTTACAGCTTAATTATTCGTTTTCATAAAGAAAAGATATTGAAGCTGTCCTTAAATACTATCTAAGTAATTAGTAGTTTTAATATAAACTGGCAGAATCTTTCACGCACTATATGGACTCGATGCACAGGACACAAATGATATTGTTGGCATATCATCAATCGGATAAATATACCGCACAGTTGGTAACATGGTTTCTTCCAGCACTTGCACATAATGAGCAGCTGTAGCGCGTCCTGCTATCCACACCTGTTCCCCAGGTCAAGCAGCACTCATCCAGCCCCACATATTTACAGATATGTGTCCAGACTCCATATTTGGCACAATATTTTTTTCTTCAACCGAGTTGCATTTCTTCGCCATAAATGAAGCCTACCGTGTAGTGATGACATAAACGAACTTTTCGTCCGTAAATATCGCTTCTTTCCAGGTAAAATCCAAATACTGCCCAGCAAATTCTAAACGTCTTTGCTTATTTATTTCGGATAAATACGGCTTTCTTGCTGGCTGTCTGTGGTGTAGTCCCTCACGATGCAAACTCAACGAACAGTAACCACTAATGTGTCGAACTGTTCCGCAAATATTCTGGTCGGTATGAAGCCATTATTTTCGTACTGTTCCACCATGGATCTCCACTGTGTGGCTGTCGCTGTGTTGATTAGCGGACGACGGTCGCTGCGCGGTCGACTTTTTACACTACCCTCTTCTTGATGGCGCGTTACCCAACGTTTCACCGCTTGTTGTTTATTGTGTTATTTGTGTGAATGTGTGAGTGATAGCAGCGGTGCAAGCTATAAAGTTTTGCGAACTATGACTGCAATTATGAACGCGACCGTACCTACCTAAGATTTTAAATCTTCCACGTTGTTCTGGTTGGAATATAAGAAGAATATATTTTTAATGATCGACAAGCTAAGTGAGCTTTCACTATCTCTGAATTTCACTTTCATCAATATACCATCCAAGAATAGTCTTCTTCGAGTCTTGTTTCTATTAGCTCTGTCTGTCTCATATTTATGTGGACTGGATTTTTATTTATAAATTCTTTTATGTCTTAACATGATGATGATGATCTGTTGTATTTGTTTTCCTACATTTGTATACAGGCTATGAAACTGATATGATGAAACAATATAAAATCTAAAGCGGTATTCAATATTATACCTATAAAACGGACTCACAACAACAGATTCTATATTTATATACCGATTATCTACACGATAAAGATTAAACTGACCCCAATGAGTGAGGGGGCAGCGTCGCACCCTGTAGGATGTAATAAAATTTGCATACTTTTAATCAAGGAGCTTGTCGCGGAGAAGTTTGCCAATAACGGCCGCCGTGATCGATTCAGACCCAGACTTGTCCTCGCATTATAAATGTGTTTGTTGTAAGCCATTTGTTTTTAAGTCTCATTTTGACTATTTTTTTAATAGTAGATTTTTACCCATGCTTTTGGGTGAACTTAAGATCTAATCCTAAAAGATATAATCTTGTTATTATGTTTATAAGTAAGTAAACGTAAGCCTAGCAGATCAGAAATATCTATTCATCAACGTTAAATTTCTTTAATCAAAAACTAGTTTTCCATTCTAATATTAAACCGTCTGTTTAGTTTCAGTCTGAGTATATACTCGTAATCTCATAAAGATCTTAATCAGGTATTAATCTGGATTTAGATTATATAGAACAATATTGTTGACCATTATCGAGTTTGTTTTCTTCGGAAGAGGTGCACCGCGGCGCAGTTTGCAATAAATTAGCTGGTTTCTAATATAAAACGACAAACCCCGTCACAGCGTCGCGCGCCGCTCCGCCTGCCTGTCCATCTCCGCTCCGCATTAATCGTGTTTAGTTAGCGGATATTGGCGGCGGAAATTCAAATGCAATCAAATGAAAATAGAATTTGTAAAAAAGCAAAGAAAACAAACCGACAGGCGTCAGTCTAGCGAGAGCGAAGCGTTTCCCGCGCCGCCCGAACCTCAGCGCGCGCTGCTGACCGTACTTACACGATTTTAAATTGTACATATCTGAAATTCCGATCCGTCGCGCACCCACCCTGCGCTATGAAATGAAACAAAATAAAACTAGAGCGGAACGGTGCGTTCGGAAAAAATCAAAATCGAAATTAAAAATAAAAGGATTTGCCGTGGAGCGAGGGGGCGGATGCAATGTTTGCGGCTGTCATTCGATGCAGTCCGCAATAAAAACATGCACTCGTCGTCTACACATAAATATGTGTGGCAGATTGATTGGAATTGAATATGTGTGGGTGGGGGGTGGATTCAGGAATCGAAGGTGAGCGCCACTAAGACTGTAATCGGTTTTGCCCACGGCGGCGCTAGAGACCCGTGCCGACCCGCACTCTCCAGCTCACAATTAAACTTTGTTTGTACATGTGTCGCAGGAGATTAGCCACAGTGCTCTTTTTAAGTGGCCCACCTGCATTGCCACTGCAATTTAAGAACCCAGAACACAAGTTTGGCCATTATCTTTGTCGTAGTGATTAAACGACTACATTCAGTTAAGTTACTGAGTTAGTGTTCCTAACGGAATACCTGTTTCGTTCCCTACATTTTAACATTACTATGTGATTTAATATATACTTAGTTTTGTACATATATTTATTTATAAAAACTATACAGATATACATAAAAACACGTCTTTATCCCATATGGGTTAGACAGAGCAAAAACACTGAAAGGTCACGTTGGTAAGAAAGTTAATTGTCATGAATTCTGCATCAACAGCCGTTTCCCGGAGCTTCAATTTCGTGTGATTCTCCTATATTATTCCTTAAGATATGCAAGGCTGTAAAGTAATTTTTAATGAAGGAGCATGTTGGTATTTTAGTATGTAAGTTTGTATGTTTAAGATATTGATTAAAATATTCTGTATAAACCAAATACGAGTACTTAATAAAATAACTTCATGAACTACTAAAGTCAAAACATCAAATGATATACTGTCAACTCTCCCTTATCGCTTTAACCATGTTCAAAAGATGTAAATGCGGGTGCGGTACATAAATCATAGGGAGGCGTCCGATTGCCGCCAATTATGGCATTATCTCTCCGACTAATTTTATATCGCCAGTAGTTTAGTTAGTTAGTTAGTCGCGCGGTCAACTGATGTCACTCGGTAATAGTCGTTTATTATGGTTACCAATTTGCATTTTCTGTTAACATCAACATGGACATTGTGTGTAGGTTATAATTTAATTTCTTACAGTACTTTTTGATCGTACACAATGAAAGCGTTACTAATTATTTTTACATAACGACTTCTATTTGTCTTTTACGAAAACTATAAACTTAGCTATAGTTTGTATGTTCCATTTTCCTTTACATGTTATTGGTTTGTCAAAAAATTTTCTTTATGAGGACAAAAAACCACCACCTCACTCACTCTCAAAGTATTTACAGCGGTGGGTACTTGAATCGATCAATCACCCTGACATAACAGCTACAACCGTGAAATCTTCAGGGGCAAGACAAAGATAATTCCCGTTTAACTTCCGTTTCCAACTTATCGAATAATTTAACTGAACATTTATTTTTGCGCGCTCATCAATCAAGCGAGCTTCGCTCCGACGATAAGCCTCGCCCCGACGCCGAGAAATGACTAGGCATTACATAAATCCCCTCGGATGATGAAAAGTGAAGTCTAACAGATAAGAACCGACAAAAAGTTACGATGAGAAATGAATCGCGATTTATATCCGCCGCAGGCAACGCGCGGCCGGGCTCGTAGCGGCAGCGTAGCGCCTCGTAGCGCACTCGTAGCGTCGTAGCGCTGCTGTAGAGCCGCGCCGCCCAAACCGCCTACTGTGGATTAAGATTTATGAAATTTTTGTAAACGACGTAGCTACAATGACAATGCCCAGAATAAAAGTAAGCCTTGTAAACTTTATATTTAAGCAAAGATGATTTTTTTGGATAATATTAAGTCAAATAGGTAATAATGAAAATATTAACTTTTAACTGAATTATTTAGATTTGTATTAGTTACTATTTCGATACCCCAAATGACCTCGTTTCGAATATTTAAAAAAAAAACAAACCCTTTACAAAAAGAGAGTTTAATCGAAAGTTTTCTCAGGGCGGCCATTATTAAGATAAACACAACAATACATAAGCCTATCTCGACATTTATTTTATCACGGGTTCACATCACGCGCCGCTATTCTCTGTTATGATACGGCCGTACCTGAGAGCTGAAAGAAAAGCTATAAACCTGTTGGGAGCGGAGCGTTCCTTCCGGCGCGGCGGAGCGTCGCGTACGCGCCTCGACTGCCAAGCAGCCCCCCCTCCCCCGCGCCTCATTCGCGCCCCCCACATCTGCCGACCATATTTTCCACTTTATGTGTGACAGTTGAGGTAATATCGAGACTCTCGCCGTTCTCTGATTGGACGAAAAATACACATTAAAGGAACCTGCCGGTTGCGAGCGAGCGATTCAAAGCTGTATTCCCGTGGAAAATGTCGGAAAATATTGTATTATGGGGGTGGAAAATTGCCACCCCCGCCCGTTCGCTCGACTCCGACAAAAACTGTCGAGTATTTGTTTTTGATGAAAACGATTTATTATTCTACGTGGGTTGGAGGCAATAAAGATAAGCCGGCGAGGTGGCGGAGCCTTATTACGGCTAACCCTCGCCTTTGTTTCCTTATAAAGAATAATAAATGAGGCCGCCATGCTTATTTACCAACTTCCTTAATTATTTATTTATGCGAAAACATTGTTGATATTTGCTATATAAATTGAGTTGTGGAAAAGCGTTGATTGAACGCAGAACGAGAGCGGTGTGGCGCGCCGTGCGGTTACGGAGTCTGTAGCAAGTTTGGGATAAAATAGCTGGGATTGCGAATTAAATTATGCGGCAATAAATCATGGCGGGTAATCCTCGTCGCGATGTGCCACAGATAGTGGCCGCCATAACGGTAATGCCACAATTTGCATTAACACCCGTCGTGCGCCGACTGCGGTTCCGAGCTTCCACACATTGCCAGCGCACACTTACGTTGTGACATATTGCTCGTTTAATTTCTATTCGGTTTTTTGTTTTTCTTTTTTTTTTTGAGAATTATTTGAGCATCTGCTTTATGACAACATGTGGCTCTATAAAGTCAAATCATTGGTCAAGTTTGAAGGCCTAATCTGTTACATATTTTGCGTGCACTAAAACAAGTATTTATTTTTTCACCCATGCTTAACTTCACTTTATTTCATGAAAATGACCAAATTAGTACTTTGAGATAACTATTAAATTACTACTTAAGTCCTTATATATTTCAAATACAAATGGATCTTTCATGTTTATTCACTTTTACATGAAGACGTACCTTATTATACATTAAAACAAATAAAATAGGTACGGTCTAAGAAATCTATATAATACATTCAGACTAGTTAACACAGTTGTTTTGTGTAATATGTTTCTTTTGAAATTTGGTATATTGTAATTTAAAATTATAACAAGTTGACAAATAATTCAAAAAAATTATTTTGTTACCCCAAAACATAGTCATCCAAGCGTTCAAAATGATGGACCCCCGCGGAGCGCACGCGCCGCTAATAGTCATTTTGTCAAATTTATTAATTTTCTCCAACGACACCACACTAGCAGACAATCCGCTTGTTTATATCATCTGTCATGTTTATGAACCGAGGTTTTTGTTCACTAGGGTGCGCGAAATGGATGGAACAAATATTGTGGTTAATTTGAGATAGCTGGCCAGATTTACATGTGTTCAATTTGTTACTTGTTTCTCAAACACTTTTTTTTCTTAGTATGTTATTATACGTATGTGACGTACATATGTTATTCATTACTGACCGGCTGAAATTCTTGCGGAAAAAGGAATTTTAGTTATGTATTCGTTAAGTAAACGTCAGTGCCGCGGGCCTCGTCTGGTACATGGTAATGAAATAAGAAAGAATTTTTTTAATCCTATGAAAAATTATTTAACAATACTCAAAAGAGTTTTACACTTTACTTACGACGTAATTCAATATAATAAACGCATTAATTTTTATGCGAAAAATTGTACCAACAAATTGGTTGTGTGCATTTGCCTGGCTCTGGTTTAAAATTTAAATATCGACAGGTCCGACCCTCCCAAATTAAAATCTGAAAAATATGTTGGCATTCGAGCCAAAACGTTCCATTTGCCTATGCGCCCGCCCCAGTTAAGACTTTTCGTTTCTAAACGGTATCTTTTAGAATCGGTTTAAGCAACAAGAATTCATTACACCTTAACAAAAAAAGTTTTAAATAAATAAATAATATTTTGATTCGAAGTTTTGCGGATCATTTACTTAAAATGTACAACTGCATAGAAAAAGAACAAGATTTAGTTCAAAGAAAAAAATATGATGAGAGTATACATATCTAAGTAATTAGAATATAAATGAAGTGGTTGTTTGTATTAAATAGTGTTGGTATATTATAAACACAACAAACGAAATACAAATATAATATTTAATTTTTATATTTTTACATTGATTTTGATGCATTAAGCAATAGATTTTGTAAACATTTTCTACTTACAGTCTACTACACCTGACTATGAACCTATTGTTGCATAGTGTCATCAGCGTCACCCCTAAGTGACGCGTAGCGGATGCGGTGTAAGTTAACTCGTACTATTTAACCATCCGTTCATACAGCCGCGATGAAACAACACCCTCGCGATTCTCCACAAAAAGAGACAACGCTATATTTTCCCATACGAGGAAAAGAGATGAATAACGCTCGACAGAGCATAACTCATAAATAAAATACAATATGGTGAGCAAAACATTGAATTATGCTGGTATTATGTCACATTTGGCCTTTGTGAATTAGTAACCGGTACAGGGGGAGCAGATTGGCTGTTATGCGTCGCTGTCTGCTGACCGTACCGATGGATTTATTGCTTCTGTCTGCTTCAAAGTATTTGAATTTGAAAATTAATGTTAACTGTGTCAATATTGATATACGAGTTTTGCTCTGAATATATTGGTATTTACTTATTTCCTTCAAATTAATTGAATTTGGTTTTGACTTAATAGGTAAAAAAACATTTGGAAATAAATTGAAATCAACATTAAATTTCACTAGAAACAATTTTACTATATTAAAACGGGCATACTCCAAACTCATTATATTAAACGATATTACTCGTATATTGGAAACACTTCATTTCAAAACAACGACGCTCGCTCGGCTATAAAGGGGAAAACGACGTACCCGATTCAGCAAAATCATAGAAAAGCACATAAATTGGCGGGCATTAACATTTCCTTTATCCTACGTGTCGGTGTCGTAGTATGACGGGGCCCGCTCCGCCGGGGGCCGCCCAAGACAATAAATTTACATATTTCACCCCTCAAATAGACCTTTTTTGCCATTCCGCAGAATTACGCACATATGGGAATATTCTGTTGAATACATCAGCAGTAAGGAGAGATACTCTCAGAATAAAATTATCTTCTATGATGCCACATTTACGGATAAAACGCCGCTCCGTTTTGTCGCCTTTCATATGCGGAATTGAATATGAAATCCCTTTAATGGTAAGACGTTTATATTGAAACCATTTTCATCATTACGCTTTAAATGTTAATCACAAAGTTACTACTTTAAGTCTTCATATTCAAATCTCCAGTCACATATTTTAAGATTTTTCTTTTTAACTATAATTTAGGCGTAACTATCTCTTTAATATTTAAATAGGCTAACGCGAACTAAGACTCAGTTATAAATCAATAAGGATTTGTCGTATTATAGAACGGCAACTAATGTAATCAGTCCTTCCAATTACAAGCTATATATAATAGAGTGTCAGATACATAAGCAAATTCACAGATGGAAATGTAATTTTGCGGTAGAGGCACCCTTCAAAGGGTCAAATCAAAATCATTTTCACAGTCCAGTGAAGCGCCGTACGGTCGGCAACACTGATCCTCGCTCCGTATAGTTGTTCTATCTATTCCGATATTTAGTGTATTCCTTTGTTTATGTTAATCTTTATTCACTCAAAACCTTGAAAGGTTAAAAAAATTAAAAACTGGGAGAAATTATTACAAAAAATAATATTGTATTTTTGTCAGTAGGTACAATAAGTTTTTTTATATTTAATCGATCATTTTTAAACTAAGCATGTAGGTATACTTACCAATATTATACACCTAATCATGTCTGTATTCCTTGCAGGGTAGACAGAAGTCTTGAAAAGACTGATAGGCCACGTTCAGCTGATTAGCTTAATGATGGAATTGATATTCAAATAATGACAAGTTGCTAGCCCATCGCCTTAAAGAGAGAGAGAAAGAGAATCCCAAGTTTATAAGCCATCCATGGGAAAGAGATGGAGTGGTCCTATTCTCTTTTTTTCTATTGGTGCCGAGAACCACACGGCACAATATTATTTGTACTAAAATTATTCAATCAACAATAAGACATTTAAATTTTTTTTGTTCTAAATTCTTCAAATCATCAAATCACCAATATTAATTGTTGTAAAATTCTTCGCAAAGTCAAAAATTGAGTTCTATTTCAAATAAGAACTAATACTTATACAAGTAGCATTGAAATGTGATTTCTATTGCAACACAATACCCAGGAACTATTAACACAAACTTAAAATATTCATTCGATTGAGTGTTCATGTTTTGTACAGAATCGGTTCTGTAGTACAATTTTGGAGCGGGCACCGGAAATAGTGGAACTTAATAGAGTGCAGTGGCAGGACGAGACGTACGACACTAATACTCATTAGAATTACATGTCGGACGGACGCCCGAACGGTCGCATGGTCGGACGCAGATCGCCCTGCACTAGGATTTGTCTCACCGCGGCCCGATCTTTGCATTCAATCGATATTTGCAAATAGATTACTGACGGTCCACAATGGGTAAATGCTATTCGAATGAAATAACTAATGTAAAGTTTACCATTTCACAATTCAATATCCAGAAATTAGCTTTTGCGTATTATGGTATACAAAAACATACCTCATTACATTCACCTATGTGAGTTACTAATGAGCCGAATTTTGAATAATGATTGTGTTGTGATATTTCTTTTCATCGTTTTTCTACTTTGTCACGTAAAACAAAACATCACAAAATCTTATTAAGTAATAATGAAATAGAAGTAGTAATAAAAAAGTAGTAAAACCAAAATATGCGCGACAAATTAGGTCACGTTAATATTCATGAAGCAGTGATGTATGTCGCGTAGTTTTATACGACAGTTTATTGTCTGAAATAAGTAGTACAATAAGTTATGAGGAACATAAATGTAAGGATCTTAAGTGGATTCTAATATAATCAAACAGTAATTATATCTGTATCGCAACTTTATTCATTATGCCATCGTTTAGCTGAACGTAGCCTTTGAGTTCTTTCACCTTTGCTTTTGGTTCTGTCAACCCAAAGGGGTTAAAAAAGCGATATATCTATGTATTACGAAAAAGAGACTGCTGATTAAATCAAAAATCTTAACCAATCGTTCCTTTTTCCGTTTCTTAGTTCATTTAGAAAAGTTGGAAATCTAAATTTTTTAATGTATAGTAAAAGAATACCTTTAGCTGGAACCACCAACTTTCAGTTGGTTTAATTATTGAAGTCCCTCAGGTTCTGCGATGAATGCCCGTTACGCTTCCGACCATATGTTTTATACATAATATTTGTAAATTTACTTATAATGTAGCTGTTTAATTTTCAATTTAATAAAAAGAAAAAATCTTATATGAATATGAACGCCTGACGCATTGCGGTTTCTTGCCTTAGGAACAATACAATCAATTTTCAGCAGGCGTGTTATAAATAATTATTTCAAAGCTGCCCTATACAACCCAAACAACATATTGTTTGAGCCTTATATTTGTTTGTACTGATTCCAAAAATGTTATATTGATACGTCACCAAAAAATAAAACACATTCCTTACAAAGAAATCCCTCAAAAAGAAAGCCGAGATAATATTTCGTACTCCGATTGTATCTAAGATTGTGTAGCGCTTGCTGGGAAATATCGCATTCTGTGCACGAATTCCACCACAATCGATAAGAGAGATGACCGCTGGCCGCGAGGGGGCGCGGGGGGTCCGATGGGGAGACTGTTATTTGATTAGTCTTACCGAGAATGAGCTCGCCTCTACTTAATGGGGTGAGGGCTTGTAATACGACCACGTATAATTTTCACCACTGCATATACACAGGAAGACAAAAGAGAAATTACTTTACTTTAGGTATCTAGAAACAATTAAATCATTCACGGCATGTAAGAGAAGACCCGAAAGGCGTTCATCCCATCATCGCTTAATAGACACGCATTTCGACATAAATGAGTTTCGCTTTAAATTAATTAGTAGCACATTTTCCATTATAAGGACAAATGTAAAAGCGACCGCTTAATAGCGTGGTGGAAAACTCGCTAGTTTTCGCTCGCGAGAATAGGGCCGGAGAGAAATTGCGGATAGACATAATCAGTCTTCTGGCTTTGAGGCCGCCTGAGCCTCTAATGTGCCGCACACCTATTCTCCTGATGAATAGGCACGTAGACGCGAGCATTACCGCTGATAGAATTCGATATCAATGTTACGTTTCACTTTTAATTGAATTTCCTAACGGAAACTTTCTTCCGCAGTACAATGTATTTAGCGGATTTATCTTGGCGCGTTAACCAAACGTCTGAAGAGGAAAGTTTAGCAAAACGGGAGGTCCTTGAGAGGACGGTCCGTAATGACCCTGTCCCGATCTTATACAAAAGGCAATTACAATAAAGTTCCATTCGCACATGCTCGTTAACTGGGCGATATATCTTTGGATTCCCTCAGTCCAGTCGTCGTTCGCACCCGTTTCGTCTCACCGCACCGTAAGGTCACCATAATACATATTTATGTAGGTATAGTTATGTGGTTATATAATTAGCTATTATGGTTGTTAGCTTGTATGGAAAATATCTTTCTAATATTTTATGATTGTTTGGTATTTATGTCTCGAGTGCAAAGCTGAAAATTTTGACTGAATGTACCAAACGTAAATAAGACTTTAGCTTTTATATTCAATTTATTATAATTTACTAAAATACAATACAATATGGTGACACGTAAGTCTGTGGTCTATGTATGCGGACGGCCCCGACGACGCCGCCCCGCGCACCTTCCTGCCGCCGAGCGCACTTTACGAGCGGGGGATTAACCCGTGTAACGAGATTCATTAATTCTTGTCGTTAAAATTTGTCGTTCTCGATTAATAAGGAAGTCCCACGCGCCGTAGCGGCGGGACGTTATTATCACTCGACCGCAGCCCGAGGCATCCTCGCCAACTTCCCACTCCGCTCGCTTTATTTACACTATCGAGTAAATTAAACTCACACTCGAGTGTCGAGAAAACTTTACCAGAACTTTGTGTGTAATAAGTGGTGCAACAACACGAGTGGAAGAGCAAACGTCGGACGCGGTCGCCGCTCCGCACTTCTCTTCCACTTAACTCTTTGGGACATATTTATTCGACCCTCCGGCGACCACTGCGACACCCGCCCACCGAAACCCCTTCGAAATTAACCTAACGAATCTAAGGAGGCATTTAACTCGAAACCGTTCTTACGTACAATCTGTGCCCGTAGCGTTATGAATGGTCGCCGCAACTCAATCGATCGAGTTGCTACTCTATAAATTTTTGATTGGTCTCGGAAACGAATCGGAACAAAGAAACTACGGCTCGTTATTACAGTCCGCTTCCTCTATCTGTTTGTATGTAATTTTTAATGCGGGGTCAATCAGGGAGCTATATCGTAGATCTCCGTCCGGCCGAGACCGTAACGATAATGAATCGAGGCTGTAAGTGCTCCGGACCACAACCACGAATTATTAATAGCAGTACTCGCACCGCACCGCTAGCACCAAGCCACTGACCACATCCTATCTGTTCAAATTTTGCATTAATCTTTAAGTTACACTCGCTTCACTGTGAAACTGTAGGTCCTCTAAAAGGTTTTCTATGGCCACCTCAAATCTGTCTATAAATAATACAAGATTAGGAACGATGGTCAGCGTCGTATAATTCTATTTCAATTAGATGTCATTACTAATGCATAAAGAACTCCTTGTGGTATCCGCAGCGGCCACATTTCCTTGCCCTTTAAGACCCTCCCTCAGAGGAGCCACAGTGGACTTGTCCACTATTTGTTTTACCTGTCTGAAACCCTCATACAATTGTCTACTAAGTGTTGATTGCTTGTAAACAGCGTCTCCTGTTTAACTATTTACATTTAACAAATTCTTTACTTGACAAAGTTTGGAAAGCTATCGAGTAAACGGAATATTTTCAGGTCACCTCAACGGAAACTTACGTCATAAGTTTATTGTGCGATTTGGGTCCCATGCGTGGAGGGAATTGATAAGGCGCGCTCGAACCTTTGCCTCTATTGCTTGAAATTTATTGCTGTTTTGGGTTTTTATTGTTCCGTTTTACGGCCTCCTCGTATATAAATCGTAGAGATAGAAGATGAATTCGGTACTATAGCAACCGCTATCTAAGTAGGTATATCTGATTCGGTACCACTGATTGCAATATACGTGTATTTTAAATAACGATTCCTCTTATGAGATTAACATTAAATGTATCTCAGTGAGCGATAATGACTTTAGGCAACGAGAGTTAAGTCGTTACTTTTAACTGAAATGGTACCCTGCAAATTAGTGAAACGCAGGACAATTTTCATAGAGGCCCATCACGGTGACCCAGACTACGATATATCACATGAAATTATTCTTGGGCGGCATACTGGCGGCGAGCGCGACAGAGATGGCGCGCGGCGCTGACCCTCGGTCGTAATGTACGGTCCGCTCCGGTTAGGTACACGACTTACGGGAAATAGGTACGTACGTAACTCCGGACCCCGCGCCCGCGCCCGCACCCCGTGCATGAAATGCTTATTATACGCGGCACGTAGAGCCACCCCGCGCCTTCGCCAGCGGCCGGCCTGCTCGCTCGCGTGCCGCCGCCACTCGCCCGACAGGGACGCCCGCCCGATATTATAGCAAATCGAGGATTGTTATGTCCGGTCCGGCAGAGGTCGGCGTAATATATGGCCACGGTATTCCGGGCACATATATTAACAGAGAACTCGCCTCATACGAAAAGATCTTGCGCGATGGAAACAAATGGCGAGGAAAATTTTGGCGGTGAAATTCATTGAGATGGAAGAAGCAAAAACGAGAAGAAAAATTACGTTCATTTTTCACACTGATTTGACTATTGTTCGAGAGAAAAAATCTTTGCGATCAGTCTACGACCTACACACGTATATAAGAACCCCGTTACACACTTTGTTAACTTTAAGGCAAACCTATTTATCCCATATACGGGCAGGGATAGAGTAGAAGTCATATAGGTATTGTATAAATATATTAAGAGGATTTACCTCTGTCCATCTGTCAATTTAAATGGGCCAAAAAATGGTTCTAAAATAGTAGCTAACGTGAAGCATGAAATATAATAAGGTCGGTAATGGAGCTTCCACATCCGGTCAAGTGGATGATCGAGACAGGAGGCTGCAAATGAAGAATGATCACCTCTATGCAGCGAGGGTGGGCCGATGCAGGAGCTATGATACGTCGCTCTAAGTGAATGATGATGCTGTAATGATAGTAGTGGAATTCATCACTACAAATTGAGTTTACACAATTTACAATATAAGACATAATAATGACAGAACTTTTATTACAATGAGATCTGTTATGTCTCAATTTACAAATATAAACACTAACGAGATTAATATCCTAAACACTATTTCCCATCTCGAACTGACTTGAGATAAAACTTACTCTGAAAATCGGATTCAAAGACAAACGCTACCGCTATCTCACAGAAGCCGCCATGAAACAAAAAGATTATTAGGTCTAACTGTATAGAAATATATTATATATCGATCACTGTCTTTAAAATGGATGAACAGAAAACATAATCTAAACCTACAGAGAGTTCAATTTAATAGAATGATATCGATTGCTCCAGTTCTAATCACAACATTATCAATAAAAATTATAAACGTGTTTTATTCGACAGTTACAAACAGACGGCTGTGTGAATTCCTTCTTTTTATAAATACAATCACGCCCCCGCGATAAATGTCTAGGGGTGCAGTCACCCACACCGCCTAAACGAATTTAAATAAAATCGGGTATTAAAATCTCCAGGCGATCTCGCAAAATATACCTATGTCAGGAGAGATTTGAGCGGAATAAAAATTCCTTGGGCTCGTCGCATTATCGAGGGGCGGGCTCCTGTTTTCTTTTATGGCTGTCGTAAGGTATAATCTTCAAGAAAAATGCGATATTTAAATGAAGTGAATTCCTCGAAGGGGATTTCCTTGATAACCAAATTTTTCAGTTGCAATTTTATTTATTAATTCAGCGAGGTCGTCCGTGGTCGTGTCGGGGTGTCGGTGAAACATCTGTCATTTAAATGTCCCCTAATACGAACGTACTGTTCGAGTTTTTATTTATTGAAGAAACGATTTATTATCTTTTATCTTTATATGTATCTTGTTGCGTATTATGCGGATTTTTACTTAAACATATCGGTATCGAGGCGTCACCTCGCGTCGCGTACAGTATAAACATTGTTCGGTAATGAGGGTGAGTTTGGTACGCGCGGGCAGCTCCCGAATCTCCGCCACGTGGCCGCCACGCGTGACACGTCTCTAATTGCCCTTCCATAGAGTTGTGACAATATTAGACTATCTAGTGAAAATAACACCGACCCGCCGGGTGTTATACTGAGCCGACAATAATCTCTCATTTTAATAGATAAGTGGAGGCGGAGTCGCGTGATTTGTTAGCGTACGGCACACGCTCGTAGTATCACTGCCCCAACATAAATATAAAACTGAAGTAACAAAAAGAACTGATCACAGTTTAATAACAGTACTATTTTACTTAATGATCATTGTAATACAAATGTAATACAGGAAAACAAAATCCGAGCGAACGACACTTTGTGGTCGTTCCAATAAAATTAAAAGAACTTAAGTCGTGACACAAGACAAACTGCCGCCTGGAGAAATAAAAAGAGCAAAGCAAATGAGAAGAGCTCATTTGGGCGGCCGCTGAATTGTGTTCGAGAGGATAATAAAGGGAAACCATCAGTGACACGCACAATAAGCATCAACCTCAAGAATATCATAGATAACGGCGCACGCCGCCGCGGGGACCTCATTAGGAGACCGCAGGGAAATTAAAAAGAAAGCAAGATCGGACTCGATTGTGCCCGGGAAAAACGGACGACCTTCCGCTCATAACATTACATACAGCCTACGCCGATTTTCCGGACAATTATTATTTTGTGGCGCGTAAGACAGGCCGGAAAAGTAGTTAATGGCACAATGGAGGAGGACTTTCAGAATAAATCAGTCCTGAGCAGAGATGAATGTAATTACCACAACGGACGGGACTACCGCATCTTGCATATACTACTGAGACTTTGAATTGAAACACATCTGTTGTTAATAATGCTGTTTCTAGTGCATTCGTTTGTGTTTATTGCTAATAAAACCTAAGCTAAGTATAAATAGGAATAATTTTACAATTATTGTAAATTTGACGTCTCGCATTTATTGTTTTTTGGATTTAGGTAAATTGTTACTACGTATACAAAAGTTATATTAGTTAAATATATCAGTAAACACAGTATTATTCAGATTTTTGAAAATTCTGCAATCTAAAATCGAAGCCAAACAAATTGCCTTTTCCGAGAACAAATTTCAAGTCTTCGAAGTTACTCAATTTGCTAGAAAGAAACCTATAGAAATCTTGCATTTATGCAAAACAAAGGCAATCAAGGCCCGGGCGAACAGAAGAAATGAGCTTCATTAAGCGACGGAATGAAAACTTTAATAATGTAAAATGCAAAAACTCGACAAAAAATACTTAAGAAAATCTGACGACATAAAGGCTGTTGTAACCGGGGACTCGCCGTAAAATCATTAAGATGCTAATAAAAACTTCCTTTTGTCGCGCAGAGACGGACTCAGGGAGCGCCGGCAAAAAATATTCAAATAAAAACTCAATCGGGTGAGTGGAATGGGAAATGGTGGTCATGATTATTCTTCAAAACATAATGACGAGAATTAATGTAAATATTCCTTTTCAGGAACTTTTCGCCCTCCGGAAAGTTTTATTTTACGTTGCCTTGTTTAACAATCGTCCCTACTTATTGACATTCAATTCGGGGGAAATTGATTTATAAAGATTGTCGCTGTAGGTAATTGGCAAAAGATTTCGTCTGAAAATTTCTAGGCAGCTTCATTACAGTATTATGAGTCAGTCTACACAAACTAACAGAAGCATAATTTATCATCTATCAAAGTGCCCTTATTAGCTAATTTTAGTAAACCTTTTAAAGAGATGAAAGTAATTTTTATTACATTATTTTTATAAAATGTAGTAACAATTGTCACATTTCCAGAATCCGTGAAGATTATAGAGAACTTTCTTGCAATCTATCTAGTGTATAAAATAAAGAAGCCAAACTATTTGTTGGAGTAAGTTATAGGTGTTGTTTATGAATGTGTTATTAATTTATTATCAACCGAAGTGGACGTCAATTTTGCTACTTTTCCAGTGAGCAAATATGATGTTAGGAAAGTTGTTTCGTTGGAACATTTGCAATTGTGATGTTTAATAATGAATTAATCAAAAATCATTGTATTATAACTTGAGCGTGCTACAAAGAGTTTTAGAATACGATTAATATTTGTTCTGCGCCATAGCGTATGAAAACGTCTATCGTATAAAAATTTGAGCGAACAGGTAAGGTCAAAAATGTAATTGTAAACTTGTAAAAAAAAAATTAATATATTTTCTGAGTTTACTCTATGCCCTATGGTATAGAGGTTGAAGTGGACAATAGGTTGCATTGTTGCATTATTGAGCAGCGGATGACGCGAGGGTTGCAGCTGCAGCATGATTACCCTGTCACGGCTGCCGACAAGCGGAACAAATGGCTCCAACTCCATTATTTAAACAATGACACGCTTTTTATTCGGACTTGTCACTTAATGACAGCTACAGTGAAAAACATTTTTTTAATATTATGAACTTAAAACATGCGGACATGACTTGAAAATAAAGTCCTTGTAACTAAAACGGTTTTTTTTTCTGAAATCAAAGGTACGAGGAAGGTCTAAAATAAAATGATATTGAATTTAAATTTTTTGTGCATTGTACATAAAATCAAGCCTTTTCCCGGAAGGAGAGCAGACTACATCGTTCCACACGCCACGATACCTATATACTTCTTTCCCTGCATCTATATTCATAATTCTCATCATGCAAGCTCAGTTGTTTACCCAATCCACAATACTTCAAAGGATTTCAGGCCCAATTAGTTCCAAAGTATATGTAGGTACTACGTAAGACAAATACTAATCAAGCATAAGTACCATACCCTTTTACCGGTCAGTATTTTTCGGGATTTGGAACAAAATATCCGTAAATAATTGGAATCTCCCCAGAAGAATCGTCGCGGAAGGGTCCACACAAGGTCCGGCACCTTTTTACGGTCGATAAAAATAATAAGTCGCAACGCCCGACCCCCTTTCAGCCCCTTTCAGACACACACCCCCAAACCGCCCATGTTTGGACACCGCTCATTTTTTGTTCGTGACACTTTTCATTTATCTCAACACAGCGTAATTAAATTCTATAATAAAGAAACCGCCCGGTCACACGAACGGCCACAACTTACAGTGAACAGGTACAACAAACAGACATTAGGCCAAGTTACACACATTAAAAGTTTCCGAATCGACACCTAATATGCAATCACATACGTTATAGACAATTTATGGTACCTATTACAAGATTCGTATTAAACTACCCAGAAAATCTTTAACCTAAGCTTTAAGCTTATAAAAGCTCGGCGCTAATGGCCGGATACCGGAAATTGCGCTCTCATATATCTCCCAACAGATTTATGAAAGTACCCACACATGAGGCGGTGTCTCCGCACACATAGGGAACTCGTGACTTCATAGGAAAATGTCTCACACACGCCCCGATATCGTCGCTAAACTTTGTCACTTATTAATGTAAAGGATCATTAATTTCAAAGGACTGAACAAGCAAAGGATAAGTTTCGATAACCAATTTCACTAAAACTTACTACGACATACACTATCACAATCTATTATCCGAAGTTCTTAGTCTCGCATACTCCCATTGCAAATCCTTATCATTAAGAATTAGGTAGAAATAAATTTTCTAATTTATTAATTCTACCGCATTGAGATTCTCTATAAAATGTAATGATTAATAGTAATCTTCGACTCGTAGAGGTGCTAATGCTACGCTCGTAGCACAGTGCTACGGCGTAGCCACGTAGAGGATAATCCGCGTCCAGTGGCAAGCTCTCACGGCGCTCGTAGCCGCTGTTATGACTCTGATGGTCTTTCTCTGTCATGTTTAATGCATTTGTCATCCCCGCATACATATTTAAATAATAAGCTTAGCACCCTTCCTAGTTCGAATAATCTTTATACCTTTTTTAATTTAAAACCGTATTGTCCATTTTGTTGTTCCAAATAATAAAAGCCACGTATTTCCAATTCCCGCTAACAGAATGAAATACTAAACCACCTTTTCAGCAAAGTCAATTGTGGAAAGAATATTAGGTATATACGAGTGGACGGTGTTTTTTTAGGATCGTAATCTTTTTCGGGGCATCCTGGCTCGGAGGCGGCGGACACGTAGCGGCCATTGTGACGTAGAATACGTCTTCCGCGGCGCTTCTTATATGAGCGTTACAAGTGCTTTCTAAATAATCTAAGTCCAGCCGAAGAGAGTGTATTGTATTGACACAGTGGAGTGGTGGCCGGCCGTATAATGCTGTGTGCATGTGTGTGTGCGTGTGGATGCAGGGCTGTGGGTGTGTGCCACGCTTGATAGAATAAGCAAGTCGTCCGGCGCCGAGGGGGGTGGGGGACACCCCCTTAAGTATCTTGAAGACTGGACCTCCACCGCCCCCTGCCCACTACACGTCTTCTGTAGCACTTCCCGCGGCCGCATCGGACTCTAATGGGCCTTTATGTTATGTCGTAAGGAAACATTATCATAATACAAAGTGTACGAAAGTTTACCTGTGGTCTCACCTTAAGCAAACTTAGCTTCGTTGCTTTTAATATGGAATCATGTTAAACCGTATTTGAACAAATGTTGTTATGTAAACCACATAGCCAATTGATATAACGAAGCGATATCATATTCAAAATCATAGCGATAATAGCTATAGTAAGTGCAAATATAATAGTAATAAAATATCAAGCTATGCAATGTATACATTTGAGACGTAATAAACTGTTCTGTTTCATTACAATGTGCATATTTAATAATTGTAATAACAAATAAATTAATCATTGAAAAAAAAAAATTACAACTAAGCAAAATCAATTTTATCATAATAGCCACTTTGAAGTACCTCACCGTAAATTTGTCTTGACCTTGTTTCTTTTACGCCCACTTCTTCTCTCTTCGGAAAAATACCACTGACTGACTGGAATGGAATATTTAAATTCAAATATTATCTATATATAGAAAACTCTTCCGTTACTGAGTGACTGACAAACGCACAGCATAAACCACTGGGTTCAGAAACTTGAAATTTCAAGTAATTCATGCCAAATTTGGCATGTACAACGTACGTTCTTTTTATATATTCCGAGAGAGGTAAGAATGTAAGTGGGACTAACGCCAGGAGGGAGGAAGGATAATAATTTGATGTTGTTAAATTAAAATAAGTTTTATTCTTTGTATATCTATACAACTGACTTTCTCAAAATATGACGCAACTTTAAAACTTGTATAAGCACTAAGTTAACAGAAAATTAGGGAAACGAGAGCGCTGTGAGTTTATTAAGTTGGTTAAAATGTCGCGAGTGTCGACGCAGCCCGGCGCTGCTCGCTGCAAATCATATTAACTAGGGCTCCTGCAGTGCGCTGCATTTTGAGTGCATCCACGCTGGTCCAATTATGCCCGTCAAAAATAGTTAGAAATAGCTTTAATGGCAATGTTTCTAAACTACCAGTCTTAGAATTTCTTGAAAGGTGGACTGAGTAGGCATTGATTTGTAAACCATTTATACTCGTACTAGCGAGACTACTGCAGTGCACTGCATTTTGGTTGCATCTACTTTGGTCCGATTATGCAGTCGCAAATAGAAATAGCTTTGCTTATAATATTTCCAAATTATCAGCTAAAGAATTTCCATAAGGATGGACTGCGCAGGCATTTATTTGGCATCTTATGCAAAGCAGTCTATTTTTTAATATTGCGGGATTAAAATGTTTCGCTCATTTTAGTTCATCAAAAATTATGTCGCTAGCGATCAGATGTTAGTTACGAAATCTTCTGATTAATACTCTGTGCATAACACTGTATAAATTATTTACTTATCATTCATATTCCATATGTTCCTTTATTAAATTTCATTTGTACACTGTTATGTTTTGTCCAAAATATCTTTAACTAACCTAACAAACTCCTAAATATGTTCAACCATAAGTCCGCAAACTGCTTTCATTTACATACAACATATCAAATACATATATAACACATCGGGTTTACGGAGAATGTTGCCAACGGTACAAAGTACTGAAGCCAAAAGTTATGTTGGAATACTTGTAACGGGCGCGGCGGGAGCGGGCTGGTATGAGTAGATTTACAATAAATACACCAAACAAAGAAAAAGGAATCTCGCTGCGGGAAAACTTCGCCTTTTGTGCTCACTACACTGCGAAGTGAAGTGTTCGCTCGCCTACCTATAAACGAATATTGTGTTTGTTTGAACCAAGCCGATGTAATTGATAAATTACTTGTTTATTTTTTGGTTCCCTTTTGTGTTCGTTTGAGTACTTCCCGCAAAGTTATTGTTTGTATTTTGGAAAATTTAAATTATATTAAACAGTGTTTATATTCACGTGGTCAATAAGATGTTTTATTATTTATGGTACGAAATTTATGCAGAATCTGAAAGACAGTGATTGCTACACTCTTAACTAACGTATAAAATAATTTCAAAACTATAACACACTTATCAGTTTTTTTACTTCTTATAGAATTTGTATGTTTAGATTTGTTAAAAGATTTATTGGCTTGAAAATTAAAAGTTTATTGAATCGTTTTGAACGTCGACGGCAGAGGCGCCCCGGGCGCTCCACCTGTATATAATTGGACTTCAAAACTCGCGCTCTCGGCAGATCCCCAATACTTCCGAGCCGCTGGTTCCGCCGCCGCACACTACCGACACAGAACACACGGAGTACAGAAATACAGGTAACGTATTTCTTCATATCAAACATGCTTTGCGCTGAGGGGTAGGCAGAACTTCATCTTATTGTTCTTAGAAACATTCTTACTGTAGGTGCTAACAAAACATGAAAATAACCTTATATTATGTTTTTCCTTAGGTATAAGACAGGCATTATGAAATATTCAGCAATTATTATTTGCCTTGATTACTTATTTTCTTGATATCGGTGATCATTTCGGCCTTGATAGTAGAATCTTTTTTACACTTATCTATTAGGGGCCTTTATGATTCAAACTTTGTTGTGTTGTAACTACTGCTAACTGTTCTAAGTACTACATAAATCAACACATTTCTACGAGGCTTTTTCTCCGTCCGACTTCATCTCGCCGCCCTCTTATTTATTTTGTCTGCGTTGTCTTTGCCGCTGTCAGGCTTTTGAACGCTTTTCTATCCGACGCATTATATTGACGGTATCAATTCCCTTCAGATATAGGAATTGCTGTGTAAGCGCCTTACGTGCCTCCTCTTGTCGGGTCGTTAGGTGAGATCTTTGCTTTTAGTATTTTTGTGTAAGAAATATACCTATACAAATACATAACCAAGGCTCTATATAAAAAAATCTTTATAAATCTTTATTTTTACTTCACTTGGGACCTTGTCGTTTTTAATTTTTTTTAAATTGAGGGAGAGTCTTAACTTTCCTGATCATTTCTTTTTGGATCATATTTTAGCAGTGGTGTAGGTTTCCGATGTTTCTCATAAATTTTGATATCAACCAATTTATCTATTGCTATATATTTCGTAAGTATACCTAACAAAATACGAGAAAGCCTTATTTCCTAGATTAATTTAAAAGTAAAGCTTTCTGCGTTGCGGTATCTTTTCATACGACCTTTACATTTAGTAATCTGTATTTACAAAGTTTTTAATGTTAATTCGGAAAATTATATGATTTTTTTATTGTTCCATTTATCTAAATCAGTATTTTCCATTTCAACTTTGTATTTTTTGCTTTACAAACAACTCTAATTTAACAAATACAAACATCTCTAACTCAGCTGAATTGTACTAGAAGGTTTCATGATAAAAGCTTAATATACCTAATAAAATCAAAATCCCATAACCTTTAAAGCTTTAAGACAAGTTTATTCACCTACTTAGTTGTCCTGAGGCCACTAACATGCGGTGCTCCACTTGTTTTACCTTCCTCGCCCGTCTTACATACCCGAAATCAGCTCATGCAAATAGAAGCGCCGTTTCGACCACTCGAGTAGCAAATCAAGAAAGAAACCCCGAGCGGCGGTCGAGCGTCGTTCACGCCTCAATCAACTGCCAGTTACGAGCCTTTGTACGACAAGTGCCCCTCCAGCTACGCCGCAGAAACTTCACAATCTCGAATGTTACTAGGTACTATGAGAATCTTTATAGAAACATATTTGTATATACCTTTCCCTATATGTTATCTGGTCTGGTCTCGATATAAATAATCTACAAGGGGAGAGCTATCTTGTAACCCCAGAATAGAAATGTCCGACGTCCACAACAGACGCAGAACGACTTAAGATCGACATTCCAAATATGAAAATAAAGAAAATAAGCTCGCTTTAACCGCTCCTCCAATCGCGCACCTCGCTTTTATTACATCCATAAATTCATCATATCGCAGCGGCGGCGGCGCTCGCCATTGGCCGCGCGAGCGGGATGAAGCGCGGCTCTCGCTCGCACCTCCTTCATATTAATATTGAATTTTTCTCGACCCCCGCCCGCCACCCTCGCGGGAGGCTCTACACTCGCTCGCCCCCGTATTGTTGTTATCTTTAATGTTGTGGAAAACGCGTTTTCTTGTGTCGTTAACTTTTATATTGCACGAGTGATACTTTTACGGGTTTGATACATAACTTATGCGTTTACTTCACTATTGGCTCATCTCGTATTAGTTAAGATAGAAAAGCTTATTTGCTTTTAACTTTTGCACATGGCTTATAAACTTGGGATACTTCTTTTAGGCGATGGGCTAGCAACCTGTCACTAGTTGAATCTCAATTCTATCTTCAAGCCATAAAGATGAACGTGGGTAGTTAGCTATGTCTACCCGGCGAGAGATATAGACGTGACTATATGTATGTTTTTCGCATGCTTCTAGCAAATCGGAAATAATTCAATACATACCTAGAAGTGAAAACTTATATCAAACGTAAATAGCAGATTGCTTAAAACAGCTATATCTGACATTTTCAGAATATATGGTAAAATCATTTGTTATAAATTATAAACATAATCATCATCATCATCATCTTGGCGTTAGTCATGTTCACGTCCCGAGCCTGAAATTCGGCTATGACCATGATCATGGATTGTGTTATATTCCAAACGACACCCGCCTTCCTTCTGGAACCTAACCCATATTGAATCATTGTTAAAACGAGTTGCCTGATTGTGCCGGTTTCCTTGCAATGTTTTCCCTCACCTTAAGAGCATTGGTTGGATATCAAACTAATGTACTTACATACTAACTCAAGATAAAATCATTGGTACGTGGCCACGATAGGGACTTGTTGATCACCGATGTCCTGGATTTGTCATTTATATTTTAAAAATGACTTTCATAGTTATATTATTTACTTTTGATTTATAATAAATAGTAGGGTTGGAATACAGTAAAACGATGCAATTTTATTTTTGCTTTATTAGATCAATTTTACACTACGTGAAAATATCCTACCTATTGTTTTAAAAAAAAATAAGTACTCTTAGTTTAGGCCTGTTTAGGGTTAAGTGAAGTTCAACACGGTTGTAACAGCGCCGTAAAGACGCTTAGATTTACTAACTCGCAAAATTACGTTTAAAAAAAACTTCCTAAGCAAATTGTTATAAGATGTTCCAGATAAAAAATTAACTTACTGTATTTTGCACTTTCCCCTTAATTTGAGTTTCCTCACAAAGGAACAGAATTTTAAGGTGTTAGTATATATTAAGTAATATATTTATTTAAATACTTCGCTTTTATCTTCCGCTTCACCCCTAAAAACTTACTTAACCTAACTAAGCAATTTACTTTAACTGTAACTAAAAAATATATTAATACCTAATTCTTGGGTCAAACACTAAAGAGGTAGACATTTCAGCGTTAATGTCAATTGGTTCAGAATTTTGCTTTTTATATCAAATCAAATCAAATATTTTTTTTCATCAAAAATATATATAAGCACTTCTGTAACTCTACTGATGCTCACTTATGATAAAATAAAAATCAAGTAGGTTCAAGCCAAACTAATTATTAAGTAAACATAATCAGTTTTCTCGATCGGTACCGAAAAAGAAACATTAATTATTCACGTAATTGTTTTTGCGTAACAAATATCAAAATGGAAACAAAGAACATAATAAATTAATCACTTCGGAAAGGGGTCGCGCCTCCCCTTAATGTTTCCTTCAGTGCATTGTCTGGCAGCCGAAATTAAAAAAAGGAAGCAACCCGTCTACCGTTTGAAGCGCCAATGACCTTTTGAAGGATCTCATTTACGTTCTGGGTCCGAAAGTCGATTAATATATCTGAAAATATTATCGAAAAGTCTTGAAATATTTTTACTAGCTGTTGCTAGCAACACCGTTTGCTCGTTATTGGAAATACGAAGGTTAACGTCATAAAATTTACTCAAATTCACCAAAATAAATTTAATCTAAATTCGGCATTACATAGGATATAATTAGGATTAACAAAAAATACTTTATTTCCCGAAAAGCTTGCGGCAGCGGAGCCCCAGGGCACATATAATTGACAGCAAATATTTAATAATCCGTACTATTACTATATAGAGAAAAAAATATTTATACTTTTGTTTGTAACGAATAAACTCATAAACTAATGGACCAATATATCAAGTAGAAAAACTTTTGCTAAGACGTCATATTCGTACATATTACAGAGAAGTTGGTCCCTTTGGCTTCCATATCACATGATCACAAAGAAAATGCTCATCAGGTTGAACAACTTTTGTTAAGACGTCTTTTTCATAATTCGGATGATTTAGCTGGTCTATAATGGTGCAGAACCATCAGGTGTTCCAGACCTTCGATTTATACATTTACGCTAATACAAAATGCTCATCAGGCTGAACAACTTATGTTAAGACGTCTTTAGCTGGTCTGTAATGGTTCTGCATGTGTTGCTGTTATGGTTTGACATCAGCTGTTCCAGATTCCAAATAAATCATACCCTATATGTTGGCCAGGCATAAGAGCTATACAACAAAAAAAAGTTTCGTTAAAATCCGTTCAGGTGGTCCAGAGATTAGCGTGTACAACAAACATACAAACAGACAGTTTTTTTTTTAATTTCATGCCCGGTTACTATTTCTTTATTTTAATATATTTTTTTAAATATATTCTATGTACAGACAAAATTTGTTTACTGTTATTATATGTATTGATGTTTTTCTGAGCGATTTTCAATTTTAATTTCATAAAAGTAAAAAAGTTACAAAAAATGTTTATTTTTTACTGTAAACTGTATGTACAAACAGTGAACAGTATTTTATATAAGTTATTTTAAAAAAAATTAAGATGGTAATTCACCGCTTTACTATTGTGAAGAAATACATACATACATACATAAAATCACGCCTCTTTCCCGGAGGGGTAGGCAGAGACTACCTCTTTCCACTTGCCACGATCTCTGCATACTTCTTTCGCTTCGTCCACATTCATAACTCTCTTCATACAAGCTCGGCGGTTTCGGGTACTTTTGACCTGACCCTTTACCAGGACGTCCTTAATTTGATCAAGATACGTTCGTCTAGGTCTTCCCACTCCGACCTTTCCCTCCACACTCTCCTTGTATATCTGCTTAGTCAACCTGCTTTCATTCATCCTCTCCACATGACCGAACCATCTTAACATACCCTTTTCTATTCCTGTAACTACATCTTCTTTCACATCACAACATTCCCTTATCACGCTGTTCCTTATCCAAAAAGAAAACCTGCATCAAATAAAAAAATCTACCTTGGTATCACTTAGAGTTTTTTTTTAATTCTATTAAAACTTTTCTAGAAATAAAAAATAAAACTTCAGTTAATTATTTTTTCAATGCTCCCAAACATTTTCTTTGGATAAATCCCACAAAACTGTTGCAAACCCAGCAAACCATACTTTTCTCAGCTCTAAGCAGACTAACTTTCAAAAGTATAGATACACTACATGCAACTCGAACCATAAAAGGAAAATATACGAAATCTTTTTAAATTCCCTCCCTATATTTCAAAGCTCAAAGAAATCGCTAGCAATATCTGTCTGAAAAATATATCGGATTGCTTTGTCGCAGCTTTGGAAATCGAAATCTATTTTCCTTCAAATCTAAGTGAATCCCGTGCGGATTGGAAATGTACCCTTTACCTACCGTCGGGTGAGGCAATTGATATTCCAACAATACAATGTATGAATAAAATATAAACTGAGTTCCTATCTGACTTGTTTCGTAGCAATCGTCCCGTGAATTTTGGGTAAATCTTTGCATCTACATTTGTAATATTATTGCCAATGATTTATCTCAAATTTGAAAACATTGAAATATACTTTGTGAACAAAACATTAAAAAATACTTTGTGATTATAGTTCCGTATGTAAAGCAATTATATCATTATTATAATCTTAAGTCATCTTAAATTAAATTTGCTTTGAAAAAGAGAGTACGGGCGTAGGTGTTTAAGCTACAACTCTTTTTCAAATAAAATTTCACCTTCAATTAATTTTCGCATTTTACTACGCTAGTAATATAACGTATGGCTTTATCCTTTTGGCATTAGTCCCGGGTGCGTCTTCTTCCTGGCAAGGAACCGCGAATTAGCCTGTGATCACAATCGAGTGGTTATGTCAGGTAACACAAAGTGACTCCCGTCTGACCTCTGCAACCCTGCAGGAAAACAAGACAGCTTGAATCATGATTGCAAATCCAGTTGCTATATGCCTTTTTCTTACAATGTATAATGTTAATACACGGTAGGATTCAGATCTTCATCACTCTAACAATGCCATAAGAATATTAAAATCACCAAACATAAACACTTATTTACAAACAGGAAAACTAGCAGCTACACATTCAATTTAGTGAATAAAAGTGCGAGAAATTTAGAATAACTCTGACTGAACGTTACACCCGTCCCCTACTCATTTAGCTGTCCGAGAGTTATTTAATACTGCGAGTGACCCTGGCTCCTCGCCGAGGAGCTGTGAATGTATTGAACACATCTGCCAGACATTTGACGCAGCCAACCTATTATATTGAACAAGTTAGTGCAATTTATTTAGATGTGAAATATATTTATAGTTTCAATTAGAATGTATAAAAAATATGTATATCTCGCCTATTTCCTGGAGAGGTAGATAGAGACTTTATCTTTCCACTTGCCACGATCTTTCTTTCGCTTCAGCCACATTCATTACTCTCGTTTGTATCGGATAAGGTTCTCTTGACTTGACCTGACCATTCGCCAAGAAAATATTTAAAAAAAATTTTATATACAGAATGAATTCTTTAAGGTTTATACGTGGGCTCGTCGCACGTATAAATTATTTTAAAATATTTATAAACTGAAGAAATTCAATTTATGATTATGGATGTTTGAAGTTCTAGACAAAAAAATTACCTTATTTATTAAAAATACTACTTATAATCGAACATTGATATGCATTTGCAATTTGTTATTAATTCTGCAATGATAGTTAAAACCAGCGCCTCTAACTAAGCTCCTGCCAGACGATCAGGCAATCCAACTTAAACAACTACTAAGATTGTATTAATTTATAACTGTCATTCATGATGTTCTTTATCATTTGATATTTTCATTGAACTGGATTTCCTAGGAAATATAACATTATCATCTGCTACAAATCAAACCAAATTCTATACGTTTTATTGATGAAAGTTCGCATCAATCAGTCTAGTGTCCGTAATCTCTCAACATCTTAAATAAAATAGTCCAGCGTAGTACTATATGGCCGGTATCTTATGAATTAAATATGAGCGCTTTATTCGATTCCCGAGTCCCTCGATATCTGATAATAAAAAAGAAATTTATCGCACACATACGGAGCCGAGCCGGGCGAGTCTCATCGGCCGCTATTTTTTACGGTGTCCTTCCGTCGACAATCACTTCATAGCGACCCCTGTCCGAGCGTTCGATGACAGAATTATTTATCAGTTTGAAAAATGACGGGAAATTGAATGTAGTCGCAATGTTTACAACGCATTTTCTGTCCGACGTCCTCGGGGGCTCCTTCCCTCGCGTTCCGATGTCCACTTTTCAAAGAGGCCGCTCGGACGAGGGTCGAAAAAGTGTCCCTAGAGTAAAAAATAAAAAAAATGTATATTGTATCCACGTTCAGCAAATGTAACATTACATGTGTACGGTGAATGACAAAGAAAAAGTCGACGGAGATGAAACGAGAGTAGAATGCGGAGGAGGTCGGCCGATGCTTTATTCATTTTGTGTCTATAATTGTTTTGCGCTTTGGGACGACATTACGCTATGACGCAATCTATTTGAGTGAGGAGCCATGTGTCCACGCCACCCCGCCAGCGCCCATGCTCCAGGGAGAGACTTCCGACTCCGATATATTGAATTATCTAACTCTGATACTTACTTTGAGAATCAACATGCGTCCTTCGGTGATACTTTCAAAGTGCTCTCACATATTAGATTACGGATGATGCAAAATTGTGAACGCTGAAGGATTTCATATGTTGTACAGCAACGGATTGAATTATAATATGATTCGTGTAAGGATCATATAAGGATCTCCACGCGCCAATCCTGTTTAGATCAAGTAAAGAGTTGGTTTTTATTCTAAATTATTCTTTAGTCGTTTGTGCCAATACATATTTTTATTTTTGGATGTGTTGGCGCAGAACGTTTGGTTTTATTTCATTGATCTTGCGCAATCGTAATCTGAAAGATTAACTGCATTCATAAAATAAGTAAATAATTAAATTTCTTGTGTAAAGTACCAAATTCTTTATGTGCAAAAATCGTTAAGCAATTGATTTTAGTGATATACGTGAAAAATAAAAATACATACATACATACATAAAATCACGCCTCTTTCCCGGAGGGGTAGGCAGAGACTACCTCTTTCCACTTGCCACGATCTCTGCATACTTCCTTCGCTTCATCCACATTCATAACTCTCTTCATACAAGCTCGGCGGTTTCAGGTACTTTTGACCTGACCCTTTACCAGGACGTCCTTAATTTGATCAAGATAAGTTAAGAAAAAATAAAAATAAAATGAAATAAAATTATATAAAATTATAGTTATATTGGACTATCTTGACGTGCAAAAACAATAATTAATTTATCATATAGGTAATTAAATTCTGCCAGTTTTATAACTGGAACAAACCACGAGACGCCGACATAAATGCATTTTATTGTTATGATGTCTACAGAGTTTTAATAGTAATAACTTATTTCATTATGAAATTCAAATTGCCTTCGCCTTAGTGCAAATTAATGTCATTAAAGAGTATTGACTTAAACGGTATCCTTGTTCGGCGAATGAGTTGATAATAAAAGGTTAATAAACAGGCGCCTTTGTAACAAACTATAACAGATCGGTAATTGCTTCCTCGCGTTATTACGCCTTTTACGACGCCGTATGGGGTGAATAAAACATTTTTACGAGCGGCCATGGTACTATGATAACGTAGCGATGTATCGCAGGTAATAAACTATACTCGCGTTATACATGATTACAACATTTAATGTTATAAGATCTGAGAAACAGTGATTACAATACACGTTATTCTCGCTTTTTACGATCGCATTTTTTATTTACATATTCGGAGTATTGTTATTCAAGAGAACTGCCACTAAAAATAAGACTAATATACAGAAGCAGTCCAATTTATTTTTTTATATAATGTTCTGAACAGTCAGTATAAAAAAATATGAGTACCTTGATGATTTCTTTTTATTACATAATAATTTGTATCAAATATTATGTAAAGTTTCAAAAAAAGCTTTATTAGATACACATTATGTCAGTTAATATCTTCATATATACCTCTCAATAGAAACCATAAATAAACATAACGCAACCCGATGGCAATTATGATTGGAGCAAGAAATAACCCCAGTTAAGCGCCCTACTAAAATCATAACACAATATCATAAGCCCGCCCGCCCATCGCGGAAAAACTGCCGCCCGCCTACAATATCATAACGCGCCGGGATTGGCTGATATTGCCTGATATAATATCATAACGAACGCCTATTGGCTGAGAACGAGGGGCACGAATAAGGACCTTTCGTTAAAGGTGAATGCACCTGACTATTATGTACTTTACTTTGTATAGGTACTTGCATGAAAAGATTGATGAATGTAGATGAATAAAAGTAAGTACATATATGCAGGGATCGTAGCAAGTGGAAAGTTCTAGGCTCTGCCTACCTCGTACGGTGCGCTAAATGTGCGCTTTGTATATAATATGTGTATGCTACTTAGGATCTCTGAAAAACATGTTTTAACGAAATTCGAACAAACATGTTAGTATTTTACTATTGGGATATTTAGAAAATGTATCGAATATTAGATAATAAAAAAGCAAGACGGGAAAAAAATTGGTGATACGTATGCAGCAGTATAAATCAAATGTTTCATTACATGCAACACGTCGATGGAGCTGATAGCGACGCGGAGCTGGCGAACTTTATACAATTTATCAAATTGAGTTACCGAGGGGCAATATCGCAGAGCGAACGCAATATTGCAGCGCGTGACCGCGTCTGCAATACGCGCTCAATACATCGGCCGGCGCCGGGCACGTCCGCCGCCCCGCGCCCGTCTTCTTGCCGCCCACTCTCCCGCCCGCCCAACTGACCACCTAGATATTTAGCTAACAATGCCTCGCCGCGAGCGACGGCTACGTACCACAGTCTTCCATCCCTTTTCAACCACCACGAACCATGCGAGAACGACGAGCATCGCCGCCGCGCGCCTCCGGTCATCGCTATATTTATTGGCGACGCTCATAAGTACGCGGGTCAGGTTATAAGTTTCCACGAAATGAATGGCCGAGGCACGTAGGAGGCGAGCGCCCGCCGGGCTTAACAAGAAAGCACCTCCACCAGAACTTGGCGGAGGAGCCCCCACCGTCGCTGGCGTTATAATTAAAAAACAAAAGAATACAGAGCCACTCAGCCTCTTAGCCGCCACCCGCTCGGCTTTCATGCGAAAAATGCAACTACCGACAATTAAATCCGTGTTTCAAAAAGAAAATCAATACCTAAGTAGGTATTGAGCATCGCGACACTCGGTTGAGATTTTTTTTTTCAATTGTATGTCTGTATTTGTATATTGTATAAAATATCAGTGAATATTAAATATAATATAATTCACTAATATTTTAAATTTAAATTATGAATCTCTTCCTATTGACCAAATAGCATCACTTTTTCAGAAATTTTATAATACTAATTCTAACAAGAGCTGTTTTGTATTAAGAAGTATATTTTCAGCCGATACAACATCATAGCCAATAAGAATGATTATCAAAATTAATAACTAAACTCGTAATTACGGTTTTGTTAAATCCAATACTAGATATCATAATGTTTAGTTTTCCGGCAAGAGCTACGATAACTGCAGTGGCCATTACCGGAACTTTGTCTCACGTGGCCAACTTTTAATTACGGAAAGTTACAGACACTAATTGTAATTTTCCGCCATCGAGAGAAAAGATACTATATTCTAACTGGATTTGTAAACAGTAGTAGGAGTTTATAAATCACAGACTGTCCATAAGTCGATATGATGATGATGAGATATGATAACTAAAATAGAACTTTCTATAAGCGGGTTTATATATCTAAATATTAATTAATAAGTAACCTATATTAATGAACTTTCATTATAACATCATTCACGTCACAACTAAGAGAATAATCCCAAAATTTGCAGTTCTTAATATTTTAGAGCAAAAAAAAACCAATGAAACTGAATGTCGCGATTCAAAGTCATTGTTTTATATTTTTTGAAACAAATGCTTCATATAACTCACAAGAGGCTTCATAAAAATTCAACATTAGTTATTATTTCGAGTCCCACATAACATGAAAGGGTTGAAATGAAACCTAATCTATCTATTCACGTCAAGGAAGCGGTCCACGGTCTACTGAAAGCATTTCGACGTCGGATGCGGTCAAATTAATCTTATAAATAAACCATCAGACCCATGTGTTCCGAGCCGACCGGTCATCACAATTCATGCGGCCCTATTACAAATACCATTACGGAGTTCGCAGATGACCGCACGGTTTTATAATGCGAAGGCAGCGTCGTCCGGCGTCCCCCTACCCCCTCGCTGCCCTCTCCCTTGACCATCGACCGACAATTGTAAATGGCACATAAAATAAATGAATGTGCAGCGGGACTCGCCTCTGCAGCAGACAATATAAATTACGACTGGACGATTATATTCCGGCGGGAATGAAGCGTTTTCCTTCAGATGTGCGCGCCGCTCACCGCCCCGCTTGGCGCCCGCGGATGCCGCTGCCCCAGTATAAGCAGTTCAGAAAATAAACTAAAAACTTTTTGGAAACAGCAGATAAAATAAAGATTCAGTAGTTCGATGTAAAATTTAAAAGTACAGGCTTACGCTAATTTAAACGGCTATAACGTGACCATAAAAACATAGACAGATTCCTCATTTTGTTCAAACACAAATAAGCTAAACGTGGCATATCAGTCTTTTCAAGTAGTAGTAGTATCAGTCTCTGTCTACCCCATAAGGGATATAGACGCGATAATATGTACGTATGTGCAAAAGAACATTTGAAATTATTGCCATATATATAGATAGGATAGTACGTGTTTAATTTTACAGTTATTCTTAAGTTAGGTATATGAAAAACGACCTGAATGCCTGAAGTCCCCCTCGTAACAATGACTATAAAAGAAACAATACCTACATATTTCGTTTCATCTGCTTTAATTTCCCAAAAAGCAATTTAAGGAGGGTTCTCCCCGTAATAATGTATCTTAGTATAGAGGATAACTAATGGCAAATTTCCAATAACATCTCATTGATCTTGCTAAGTGAAATTTATCGTATAATTAGAGCGGCCGAGCGTTTGCTGAGCACATAAGGCGGCCACGTAACTTTGTTTGAGCCCATTGAGCTAAATTTGAACATGGCTCGTAATTGGTATACTTGGAATGAGGTAGAACAAATCACTTGGAATTTATAAAGTCCCTCAAGTATGGAAACAGAAATTAGGAATATCGAGTTTGAATGACGGGCAAAAAAATGAAATATTGAATGACGGGCAATCTTTGTATATTCTAAAAATCTGGAAAGCCCGCTTCTACTGTTTAGTTATTGTTAAAAAATCGCTTAACTATCCAAAATCGCAGGTGATGTGTGTAGAAGAAGAAACATTAAAGTTAAAGGTTAATAGAGTGAGTGTCTCCGAATACTGCAAATTGGTTCAAATTATCAGTTTCAACTTCAATTAAGTTTAAAACCAACAAACGTAGCTATTAATATGTAAAGCCAATTAAAATAAAATTGTTACTTTAAAACTCCAAACGTAAATTTTTGTTTTTTTGTTTGTTTGTTTGCTAAGTTTTAAAAAACTGGCTAAGTGCGATTCAGACTCGCGCACGAACGGTTCCGTGCCGTCATCACGTTTATTTTTACAATATAATTTTTTATATTAACTTCAGGTACTTTAAATTAGTTTTTAGTTACCTATTCTTAAAAATGGTCAAAAATTGCTTAAGATATGAAAAAAACCCCATGCAATTTCTTGGGTTTTTATAGCAACGCCATCTAACGCAAATCATTAGAACTAAAGCAGAGGCATAATAATTGGTTCCCGGTTTATAGAACTCTAAAAATTAATAAATAAGAATTTCGTAGACAAATTATGAATGATATTGTTTATTTATAAATCAAGTTTGGCATTGGGCATGTTGAGAAATACAGAAAAGATAATCACAAACGAGATGAGTCATTCGATATCGCAGACCAGTCATTTGGTCAGTGTCGCAAAACTAATGATACATAATGACGACCGACTAGCGGCCAGGGGGCGTCCAGAGTCCAGACGACAAACATGTTATTGTAGACGGGGTATGGGAATAGAGACTCTATTTCTAAAGAAAAAAGGATGATGTAACAGGATCAGACATCAGTCAAGGTCTGTTGCCCAGCCTCCCGGGGAGATCTTGCTCGTTTGGGTGCAGTCGCGACTACCTGACCACCCCGAAACCACAGATAATTGGAGCACCCTGTACCATCGCGACTACTACCTATATTCCGATATTAGAATTAGCTAAGTTACGTGCCACTTTGTATGCTGGTAATAATTGTATGCTGTAAATACAAGTATGAATGACACTAATTATACCTGGCAAAAACATAACAAGGTGTGGCCGCATTTCGTGATTAATCAAATAGCGTTCATGCTTGAAATGCAACTGCGATTTTTAAACCTTATTCCTAACTTACTTTTATGTAGGTAAAATATAAAAATTAATCGCGTGAAAGAATCCAATGAATTAAATGAGTAGTCACGAATTAATTAATCAAGTAAATGCATGTCATATAAGTACATTCTAATCACGACAAACAACTACAAGACATTAGTCTGTATTATATTTTCCTCGTTTCACTGAAATCGAAAGCAAAACATTAGATATCCGGGACAGCAAAATTACATACATAGGATCACATCTCTTTCCTGAAGAGGAAGGCAGAGACTACTTCCTTACTACTTATTCAGATCCCTGCATATCTTTTGTTTCAACCTCATTCAATCTGTTAATTCAAGCTCGTAGTTAAGGATACTTTTGACCTGCCCTTTCACCAGAATCCCTTCGTTGCGTTTCCAAATTCAAAGTCTAGACCTTACTCTTATAACGTTCCAAATATGACAGGGGAATGCTTAACTGTTTCGTAATAGCAATATGTAATTTATGTTTGATTTAAGTGTGTTCCCTGAGGATGGCACGTGCCTAAGCGGGTCACCGCTTCGAAGCGGGCCACTGATTGCATCTGCGCTGCGCACGCGCACCTGCACCTGGAAATAACACATAATAACTCGTTACATGATACGAGTATGACGCACCCACATGCTAAGGAACCGTTAGAGCTACGGCTCTACGAACTAGGCCTTGCGCACTCATTGTCACGGTTACTAGAATAAAACAAGTTCATTTGAAATTTAAAATATATATATACTATCTGGGAAAATTCATAGAGAAGAAGAGTATTTTGCTTAATGTTTCCTAGTGTAAATACATAAATTCGCTTTTCCCACCCTAATGGTGGCATTTCCATACAAATTTCTGTAACTGCGAATTTATTTTCATCAACTGAACGCAGAGTGAAAATTGGAAAGTGAAATGCCGCGTGTAAATTCTATTTGAAATGCTCTTTGATTTCAATAATTCCATTGCAAACAAGCGCGTGTGCATGCACTTACTTTCTCCTGTACTCTTTCTCAATTTAATCCGATTTCAATTCGATTCAGAAACCGTGTGGTTCCCGGCACTTTACAAAAGAACCACTCCATATATTTCCCATGTATGTCGTAAAAGGTGACTAAGGGAGCTAATAAATTTGGGATTCTTCTTGAAGCCGATGGGGTAGCAAACTGTCTCTATCTGAATTTCAATGACATCATAAAGCCATGCAGCTCAACGAGGCCTTCCAGAGTCTTGTCAAGACTTTTGGCTCTGCCTACCCCACAAGGAATAGAGACGTGATTATATTTATGTATGTCAATTCAGTTCCAGTATAATATATTATCTATTATATCCACCCTAATCTAGAACTAAACTAGCATACCTAAGTAGTCTTGATAACCAACTGAAATATGATAAGCCTAGAGTACGATGTTTGCCAGTCACTTTTAAACATATTTTCCATTATATTAACAGCATGTTACTTAAGCGCTAAGACAATAAGGAATTAAGGACCAATATTAAATAAATATTATTAAAGCATAACGGCCTCTGCAGCTTACAAGTAACTAGGTATCACTTCGGTTTATCTTTATAAAATTGCTTTTACCCACGTTTACCTGTGTTACCTATTATCCTCTTCTTTCTCCCGGCTTTAGTTCAGATTGCAACCTCACCACTACGAAAAGGAGCCCCGGGGTATGCCTTTGGCCATGGATCTCGGATTGGATGAGTCAGGGTTTTACACGAAGCGACTCCCATCTAACCTCCGTAACCTTTGTAGGTAACCTAACCCGTATTGGATCCATCATGGTTCCACAGCCAGTTGCCTTAATGTGCAGGTTTCCTTGATGTTTTCCCTTACCGTAAGAGCATCGATTAGTATTCAAACTATGTACATAACTTCAAAACTAGTCATTGGTACATGTCGAGGATTCAAAATTAAATCAAAAAACATTCCTCCGAAATTTCCTGTTTCAGAAGATGTTATACTGATGAATATATGAAAACATAAAGACTATTTAGCAAGCATTTCATTTCAAGAAAATTACAATGAAACTGATGCCAACAGTGCAATCAACAATTTTTACGATTGGTTTTGCTTGCTATACAAAAATTATTTTCCTGTAATTAAAATAAAAATAAGTTCTAAACCGAATAATAGATGTTAAGCCTCATGGAAAATTATTAAAAAATGAGATATAAACTTCCATAAATTGCACTCACTTGACAAATAAAATGGAATGTAATAAGCAAACTATAGATAACCCTGAATTGTTAGCCAATACATTTAATGAACATTTTGTCAATTTACTTAATGCAGAACAACATAACATCAACTTCTCGAAAGGGCCTCTACGTTGGATTTATATCCCATGCAAGCCTCTCATAATTTCAGGGTGTATAGATCCGAGGTATCCAAATGGAGAACAAAATAATAAGCACCTACCCAATTCTATATACAATTCAATTTTTTTATTTGCAAATGGATAAAATCACACCTCAAGAATAGGAAACAAAGTATAGAAATTATTACATTAGAAAATAATAAATTCTGCAAAAAATACAGATCTTCCTATAAGGAAAACACATCCAGTGTTCCACAACGAAGTATTTTTGGGCCATTGCTGTTTTTGGTTTATATAAATGCCTTGCCAAATATCACCGCACATAAAAATATATAATTTGTTGATGATATTTCAGTGATTATCACCATCCTTAATAATCCAAATAATAACTCGATTACTTATACCTAACTCGATTACTTATACCAGATAATTTAAATATTCATCGAACAGTAATCGATATGACTCAAAATTTGATATTTGACAGGCTTATATATAATAAATATTAGTAAGACATAGTTATTATATAATTTTTTATAATTCGACTGATCTAAATATAACACACGAAGGAAAAAAAATAATAGGGTAAAATGGACAATATCTAGGTAATAAGTTGACGATTTAGATTGGAAAAACATGTTGAAAATGTTTGCAATAATATCAACAAATTCACTTTTGCATTGTAGGTACAAACATGCCTGAACTACGACCACAAATGCAACTGTCATAGCTTTTTTCTTCTATTCGGTTTTTTCGCTAAACAAAATTAAAATACTTAGTCACTAATAACGTTAATGGATTTTTGATACAAATGTCCTGATTTTATTGATAAACATTATGTGCAAAGGACTTTCAGCGCGAGCGTAGGACAGTTGGCGCGGGCACGAACATGTTTCAGGATAGAAATGAAATTGATGAACTTTTCTCACAGCAATAATGGCTTTGGCACGTACCAACATAATTCCCAGCAAAACTTCCTTGCGGAGCCACGCCTGCCTCTAGGGCTGAACGGTGTTTATGTGTAGCTCGTTTTGTAGTTGCCTAAAAGGACCTCTTGGTTTTAGGATTATTGAGAAAATCATCACCTAGGTTATAAACTAGGCAAATAGTTTGCTTTTAATCTTAGAAAAATTTAACTGAGTTACATTCAAACCCGGTACCTCTCACTTAAGAACCGGAAGTCACCAAAGCTAACGGATACTTATACCCAATTTTAGTTTTGAGATTTTTCAGGATTAATGATATAGGTAAGTGTGTGTTATATCCATAACTAAAATATTTATACATATAGTCAATCGCGGCATCACTATCACTACTTAGTAAACCTTTACTAAGTAGTGATAGTGATGCCGTATGCCTAATAGTGTAGTAGTATTAGTACCTACTAATACTACTGTATACAGTAAAGCGCATCATTCCCGCGTAAGGGACAGATGCTGTATAAATAAATAAATAAATACGGGACAAATTACAGATGCTGTATGTATGATGTTTAATGTATGCTTAGATCTTTAAAAGTACACGACGGATTTTTATGCAGCAGTTTTTAATAGAGTCATTGAAGGTTTACTCTAGTGAAAAATAATAGTATAACAGGCAACCCTAGAAGAGACACATCAGCCTTCAGTGGCGTGGCGAGTGAAGAAGCGGCGTCCAATATAAGAAGAGAACAAAATAGGTTTATGTCGGATACTTTGACCATTCAACCGTAAAGTTAGTTCGCTGGCGAGTGACGACCTCATATCCTATATCCTCGACCTCAAAGGATGACTATAATAAATACTTTCTTGCAATAATCTAGATGAAGTACCTAAGTACAGGTCTTTGTTCAGCAGTGGACATTATTTTATATACTATATACCTATCGCCACTATAAGCATGATCTGCATATTATCTATGATTTAGAGGATACCTAAAGTAATTTCATATCTTAGCTTCTAGTGGCCAATAAAATTTCATTGTAAAAATGATACACTTGATACTTCTTTCAGGCGAGGTGTTAACAACCTGTCACTATTTGATTCAATTATCTATGCTATCATATTATACACACTAACATTTGACGTAATAAATAAATATAGAATTTAAATGAATAGAAAATACAAAGAAAGTCCAATTATCTGTGCTAGCGGCAGTCCAGTGTGGTACAGCGTTTGTTCAGAAGGTCAGCGCGTTGATTAGCCGAGCGCCGCCAGTAAAGGCCGACCACAGTGCGCGTTTGTGAGCCCGGATGCTGTTTATAATGCAGATATGTGTTTGCCCAATCGGTGCACGCTACGTTGGCTATATGGCATCGTTAATGCGGCTGGCGTCTCTTTGCATACGCAAATATAGGGCGGCGGTCCGGCGCTGATTAAGCGGTGCAGCGGTGGTCGCACGGGCTTCATTCCCGCTGCCTGCTTTGGATACACTGACACTTGATTAGTTTTCTGACTTGCATTTGTTTTTAACTATCCGTGGCTGGTGGCATTGCCATGCCTATATTTTATCCGTTTCCATAGCTATTTGATTGTCTTAAAATCAGTTATGTCCAAACTTAAACAAGCTACTTACACCCTATAAAGATCTCTTCGTGTAGTACGGACGAAGGTCAAGTCAGATTTTTTGCAATTGTATGTGTATTACATAATAAGTTATACATATATGTATCTAAATATAAATTAATGCTAACTATATTATTCTCCACTCGCATTTGCATACCCAATGGTATCGATAGTGTAGTAATTGACAGCAGGTCTCCCGAGCCAGGGCTCCGGTCTCGCTGGCTAATATTACTTGCTGCTGACCACTACACGCCTCTGTCTACCGTCAATACTTGATGACCGTCTACGTCTCAAATTAGGCAGATCATCACTCCGACGACTCCGCAAACCGAATTTACAATTGATGGCTCCTAACAGAATTGGTAATAGGTCATTATATCACAAAATTATGTTCTCAGATCGACATTAAATCCTAATGTAACATTAAAATAAATTATGAATATTTTATTGAAGACTTCTTTACGTTCTTTGACACTAGTACCATGGTACAGTTCCATGATGGAACTACATACTTACTTCACAGGCGAGCACATTTGGATAGTGCGAAAAATATGTTAAAGACGCGGATATTGCCGAACCTGAAACCAAACAAAAAAGTCGTAGAAGCTAGGTTTTCGCGAAGATCAATTAAAAAAATTTATCATAACTCAATCAGTACATAGATACGAGCGACGACATGCGTGTATGTGCAGTGAATCGATTAAAACTTTCTACTTTCCATGTTCTGCGCCCACATTAATGGAAAATCTCAACATTTCACGGTCTCCTCTCCACTAGAGCGCGTAAAGAAAGCGGGTTAGTATTGCAATTAATTGAAAAACTGTCTATATTTACAGTACGTGATGCACACGCGGTGTAGTTATGGATGCGTTTGTGCATGACCACATCGGATCTCTTGTTTAAACTTAAACCGTTGCAAAAAGTAAGTAGTTAACAATTTGGAAGATTAACAAATTAGTAATAAAAATTACGTTATTGAAACGTTTGTCAAAGATAAACTAAATTGCTTTGGAAATAGGTATAACATATTAACATATTTCATTTATGTCACTAATCTTGATCAAATGTTTACAAAATTGATTTAAGTAAAATTAGACTTAAATTTGTATCTCAGAGCTGATTAATACAATAAATACTGATGTTAAAACAAGTTCATCATAATTAATTCGGAACTAAATTATTATCACATTGTGCCATTAGATACTTAATCTAGGAATAAAAAAGATTTAAGTTACAAATAGAGGAAACTTATTTATAATATAAATACGAGTATTTATTAAAATATTAGCTATTTATATGTAAAATTAGCTAATAGACATAATTAGGTTAGGTGTGAAAATAACGTCTATTAGCTGCCGAATAGTTACATATTATTTTTCGTTCTGTTTTTTGTATTGGATACTTGTTACCAACCTATTGCCTAATATTTTTGCCACGAATACCTCGCCTCCCTATGGATATTATTGCGGGAAACTAGCAATTAATTATTGAGTTTATATTGGACATAAATAGCATTTAAAATGAAACTAATGACTGTGTAACGTCTTTTATTATATCTTACAATACTTATTAAATTAAGTATATTACATACAACCGTAGTCACAAATAAATAAATTACTTTAAATAATTTACTGACATAGATTTGAGAATGAGAATGGACGACCCATCGGTCTGAGAGTGGTGTCCAGTTTGTGGACGGTACTTTGGTTTGAGGTTATTTTGTTTAGATGATGCAGTGGTGTCCGGTGGCGAACAGGCGGCAGAGGCGCGGCGGGCAATGCCGCGCGGTGTCGCACGATGCCGCGCGGCAGGGCGGCGACGGCGACGCCGGGGTTATGCGCTCGCGGTCGTCTGCTCCGCATACAACCGGTAAGGATCCACTCCGCTTGGTTTCGCTTGCCTCACCACATACAGATTGCGCCTTCGAATTAAAGACTAGAATTAAAATACATAACAAATTAAAATAGAGCCTATATTCAATAAATTTGAATCAACTTCATAATTTAGTTTTATGGAATAGTATGGTAGTTACCTATGGTGTCCATCTGCGTGCACTTGGAAAGTAGTTTCACCATTGCTACCGTCGTGACTGAATAGCTTCTTTAGGGCAATGATTCCTGCAATCGTCAGCGCTACCTTACTGGCGATGAGGGCCTTGCCGGCAATGGCAGCTAGTGTCTTCAGAGCCATACCACCAACTATGCTCATGGTTGTAAAGATACCAAGTAACAGATAAGGCAGCACTTTCTTTCCTAAAACAAATTTGATCAAACGATTTACATTTTATTTAATAATTTTAATTTAGCTAATGACACATGTAATATGTTTATTGACATACCTCTGCCTCTGCCTTCTGACGCGAGGTCCATGGATATGGTGTGCGAGTTCATCAACTGCTCGAATTTGGTACGTAACATCGTGTCAAGTTTGTCTTCCAGTGACATTCCGGAGTAGAAGCGAGGCTCTGCAATCGCAGAGGGCGCGTCTGCCTGCTTCACCAACGTTAGCCCGTCCGCGAGTTGAACGCTGTCCTGTATAACACAAGAAACTATTACAACCCACTATCCAGAACACTAATCCAAACTTTACACAAGCACACACAATATTCACCATTTCTACTGCTCTGGTCAGCGCCGTCAATGCTTTGCCCTTTAGACACGTCGAAAACTGTTTGTGTGCACTGCAATCGTCATAAACTTTTTGTAAAATTGTGAACTCGGCTGATGGCCACCAACTGTCTTCGGATCTTCCGCTATCGATTTCGTTTTGTGTCTCATCTTCCATGTTCATGACCCGGGATCTCCTCCCGTGGACGTGGCTGGAAGCAACTGCCACGCAGAGAACTGACACGATGGTTATCCGGAAAGGGTTACACATTTTGTTTGAAGTTCCACACACTGCACTAAAAACTAAAAATCGACGTGTACGAGGGTGGTCTAGCGGCAACTGACGGGCAGTGGAGCGGGTGAGAGCTTATAACTGTGCGCCACTTGGTCGTCGAGCACCACCAAACATCCGCTATTCCGCACCAATTCTCCACACGCGTACTTATGTAACTGAACTTGAAAATGATCGAGAACCATTTTCCAAGCAAATTTCTCCAATAAAATGCACGGCAAAAAGCGAGACACATATCTGTTGCCGATTGCACTCGATGTTGCTCTTCATGTTTACGTGTGTGTGAAAAGTGCAGGTAATTACATATGAGTTTGCGTGTGCTGCAGGAACCATTCAGTCCCACATTTCACTCACGGACGACCGGTTTCAGTCTATTCGACATTTGTTTAGAATATAGTGCGAGCATAATTTCAGCCTTTATCGGCGTGTGCGCAAAGTGCAAGGTTGTTTTGCAAGTCGGCTTGGGTCGCATGTCTGCAGTATTTCTAAGAATATAACTTATATTTTGCCAATACATGCACAGCACAGTATAACAGGAACTAAGTACGTTTATTGCCACAAAAGGAAAGTAAAAGCATTGAACTGAACAGCTGTGTCCAAATATTATAGATCAAAATATAAATTAACTTTACTGACTCAAAATTATATAACACATATTTGATTTTTATTATCCTCTCCTGATAATTGTCCAGGTGACACCCTTCCTGAAAAGGTGCTGGAGCTTCGCTAATATCCAGAGGCAGATTAATAAAATCTAGAAACCGAGAGCCTAGGTATCCAGACGAGAATCGTCTCGTCTCGTCTTAGGTACCTCCGTGCCCCTGTAAGCAGGAAAACGTAAACGTAATTAATTAGTAGATTATTCGGCAAGTATTGAGAGAAACAAGAGATAAAGCAGTCATTGGCGGGCCCCCGGATCTCCCCAGTAGTTCCTAAGCTACAGCTATTAAAGCGGCCAAGATGTTTATGAAACAAAGGGATAAAAGAGGACGCTTTAAAAACATTCTCACCATGTCCTTATATACTAGAATTTTTGACACCCGAACAAACAAAAGGGTGCAATATACTTACATCTACTCGTATTTATGCATGTGTCGAAAGAAGAAAGTATTGATGAAAAATATTTTTTGTTTTATAAACGGCTAGGTTTCATTAAAGTTAAGCTTCTGATTCAAGTTGTTCATAATTATTAATGGCCCTTATTTTTAATATACCTATTTTTACAAACTTTTATTTTTAAATTATTGTTTCATTTATTTTATTTAGTTTTGCCTGTACCGATGTTTGTATTTTGCAAGCTAAATTTGACCAACTGATTTTCATGATACTTAGATACTTTTTGGCACAGAGACTGACAAAACTTTCAGGAGCTACATTATAGACTACTAGGTATCAAAAATTGGTTAAGTGATAGGTTGACAGAAAACGTAGCATCTTCAACCGTATTCTGAGCTGGGTTTCTAGGTTACACCATTAATTATGTTGAAAGATTAAAAGACTAACATGACGGACTTTTGACCCAAACGTCATGTTGTATTTATTGTGAATTTTTTTTCCGAACATGTGTGTTTCATCGACTAGGTACTAATAATTTTAATGATTGGTGATGAGTTTTGGAGTGTTACAATAACATACATAGTCCACGGATTATTGTAACATGATTCGAAATATCCGAGATAAAAACAAGGTAGGTACTTGCTTAACGTGCGCGTTTAATAACTGTATTATTTATAAATGTATGCGACGCGAAAGTTTAACAACAACTGTTGTATATAAAAGTAGTTCCTTCCTTGTTATGTATGTTATGATACTTTAAGGTATAGGTATATCATTCCAATCTTTACGCCTTACGGGGACAGACTTAGACAGAGCCCGCAGCCTCGCAAAGACTACAAGGCCAAATATAGCTGTATGGCTTATTGATATTACAAATTTGTTTGTTACCTACCCAGTTTGTCTAGCGGTCAAAGGTTGGCGCGTGCAAGCGCTAACCAATCATGCGAGATTTTTTTATTTACATGAGCTAGTGGTGAATCCATTATGGACAGCCTGGATTATTACCCTCTGATTACTCCCCCTCCACGTAGCGCCGGTTCCATTCGTCAATGGTATCCATTCGGATCTGCCGCTTGACGAATGAGACCGGACATCTATCGTCAGCCCTCTTTCCGCCTGCCGCCCGCCCGCCTTCCCATACCGTCAGCGCTGCGCCGGCTTTCCCATCGTGCTTGCTCCCATCCGTATAAATGTGGAGCTGCGCGTGCTGCTGCTCGTCAACCTGCGCACGGTCTTCCAGGCACGAAAGTCCGGTCCGAACCTTCCAGCCGGGTGAGGCGCTTCCAGAAAGTCGACGGGTCTCTCTATCTCCCGGTCTCCTACCACTCGCCGAGATATACCCTTCTTCACTTCGTGAAGAAGCTGCCTCCTTGATCCTCATGTCCAGAGGAAGCAGTCTGGTGAGTAGCAGCGCCGCGTTCAGAGAGACGGTGCGATACGCTCTGACGATCTTCTGTGCGAAGCCTCGCTGCACCACGTTTAGTTGCTTCTACACCCCCAGCTTGTGCGTGGCCGATGCCCACACGCTAGATGCGTACATGATGACCAGCTCGACCACCGCCACGTATATGGTCCTTATCACCTCCGAGTTCAAACCCCAGCCAATCCTGGCCGCCCTGAACAGCTGCTTATATATATTTAACGCCTTCCGGCATATGTTCGCCACATGGGCGTTAAAGGTGAGCTTGTTGTCCAAGGTGAGACCGAGGATTTTGATTTCCTGGGTCATATCAATGGATACCCCGCCCATGCTCAGAATTGGAGTGTCGTATTTAAGTTTGTTGGTGAGCACCATTGCCTTTGTTTTTAATGGAGCAAGCCTCAATTTATTTTCGACTCCCCATCTTCGAACATATTCGAGGGCTCCATTGGCACGTCCCTGGACTTCCTGTGCCGTGTCCCCGGAGAATACGAGGACCACGTCGTCAGCGAACGCTTGACATGACAGAACATCTAGCCCCACAAGCAGCGGGTCCAGAAGCAAATTCCAGAAGGTCGGGCCTCCTATTGACCCCTGGACACATCCCTTCGAGGTTGCGCTGACACTCTCCGCTCCTATCCCCCAAATAGCTATCAACTATTCGGCGTAGATTCGGAGGGCACTGCGTCTCCGCCAGTCTGCACTTAATGGCCGGCCACCACGTGTTGTCGAAGGCTCCCTCTATATCCAAGGATACCATCAGAACGAGTTTTTTATCTTTAATCCTCTGCCTGATGTGACCAGGACATAGAGGGAGTCCTCGGTGCAGCGCTGCGGCATGAAGCCGTAGTGACGGCAGCTCATGTCGGGGAGGACGTGCCAGCGAATCCTCGCCATTAGCATTTTCTCCAAAATCTTACCGAGCACCGGTAAAAATCCGATAGGTCGGTAAAACTTTGGATTTGCGTAGTCATCCTCTCCCGGCTTTCGCAGGACGGCGACCACCGGCGATCATGCGAGATTGGTCTCGCTTGATTTGTGGATTGGTCTAATTTTCGCAGTCCATCGAATCAAATTGCCCGAGTGTTAAAATTATGCGTAAGTAGTAAATTTAAGCTTTAATAAATTATAATTTAATTTTGTGCTTAAATTAAAGGGCGGTATACTCTCGCCGTTGCTATTTTCGGTATTTATAACATCAGTCTCTAAACTACTGTCATGCAATTACCATCTTTTCGCTGATGATTTACAGATATATTGTCATTTTAAAGAGAAACACTACTTGACAGCCATTGCGGAGATGAATGCGGAACTTGATCGGATTTCTGAATGGGCGAAGTGTTATGGTCTTTTGGTTAATCCTGTCAAATCTAAGGCTATGATAATTGGTACTTATTATATGTGTAATCAAATCAACATTGATATACTGCCAAGCCTGTACTATAATAGTTCTTCAATTGAATTCACCAAATCTGCAAGGAACCTTGGTCATACTATAGATTCAAACTTGCAGATCTCATTTGCGCACCATTCTTACTATTCCTACCCACAAGACTTCCTTCTACTCTTTTTCCTTCTCTGCTCATGCTGTACGACTGTGGAATTCCTTACCGCATGATATTCGCGATTCCAAAACTCTCTCTCCATTCAAACGACAAGTTAAAGACTATTATCTCTCCAAATAGACTTATATATATATTGGTATGTTTGTTTATGTAGTTTATAACTGTCATTTGTTTAATTATTCCATGTTTAATTATGTAAGTATATAAATATAGCATGTATGTTTAGTTAAATATGTTAAACGTTATTTATGCACACGCCATACCGCTCTGAAATTCATCTTTCCTCTCATGGGTCTGTAGCGGGAGCGATGATTCGGCTCGACCGCCACCAAAGGGAAGATCTTTCGCCAGGCTAGGTGTTATGATGCCTGGGGAACCGCGGCTCCGACGATGTTGTGTCGGAGGTTGTATATAGCTCCAATCCGTGAAATCTCTGAAATCGCGTCTTAGATTCTTCGCTGCTATTGGTTCAGCGCGTCAATTTCTTCGCGATGATTGACAGTTGTTGTGTGATTTGATGTTGTTGACGAGTGGCGTAGACATGTCGCCACGGTACTCCCCCCCAAGACCGGAGGTCTGAAGTCTTGATCTTGCTGTGCAATCTGTGCTTCAGTTGTAGCTTGCAAGTGCCAGTTGTCTTCCAGTGAGTCGGAAGTTGCTCGAAGTCCTAGTGAGTCAGGAGTGAGCCGTTGCGTTGCTCGTAGTCTGCGGTGAGTCGAGACAGTAGAGAGCGAAGCCGACTTGTTGGCGCCGGGAGATATCGTGCAGAGCTGCCACGCTGGAGAGAAGAGCGGCCGGCGTGGGCTGCGATAGATGCGTCGGTCGCCGAAGTCGATGAGAGTGAGTGCGGGTGGAGACAGGACCAGGAAGCTCGGTAAGTCGGCTGCGATTGACCTGCTGCGATACCCAGTTGCTGGCTTGCTGTGAGACACTGCTTTGATTGGAGATGATGATGAAGAAGGTTGCTTCCAATCACGTCGGGGTCACCAATGTAGCGGGAGCGATGTTTCGGCTCGACCGCCACCAAAGGGAAGATCTTCCGCCAGGCTAGGTGTTATGCCTGGGGAACCGCGGCTCCGACGATGTTGTGTCGGAGGTTGTATATATAGCTCCAATCCGTGAAATCTCTGAAATCGCGTCTTAGATTCTTCGCTGCTATTGGTTCAGCGCGTCAATTTCTTCGCGATGATTGACAGTTGTTGTGTGATTTGATGTTGTTGACGAGTGGCGTAGACATGTCACCACAGGTCTACTGGAAGACATTTCTTTTGAAATAAGTAGCACCTTTGTACTAGAATTATAGTAATAAATGCTCCTGTATATAATTTTGTGTACATAAATAAATAAAAGTATTATTAAGTTTTATCGTTTAAACGCTCACCTTTATCGACATGACATTTGACAGAACTTCTTGGCAGGCACCCGAACGTCATGTTGGTTGTGCAAATTTTTCCAAAATGTGTGTTTGATCAACTATTAATGATTTTTAGATGTTCGTGGACAATTATGAGTGTAGGAAAGTTTTAAAATAACGGATTTAGCGACTTTTCATGTTGACCCAAAAAGTCCCGAGAAAAGTACCTACAGCTATAGTAGGTATATTTAGTATTTATTTGTAGTTTAGTATATATACTATATTTAGTAAGTCTGTAGGTTTTCAAGTAAGTATTTGTTACACCAATTTAATAATTTTAACCCACTTCAAAATAGAATAGATTGGAGGTGGTTTTAATTTATTAAGAAAAGATTTTTTTAATGTTTTTTTAATAGAATTTTGTCGAGTGTTAGCTGTGACTTTTACACAATTTCATTTTAGGATGAGACAGAGACATCTTTGTCATGAATTTATCATCCAAAAATTATTTCACAGACGCCTCCAGTTTAAAAGACGCCATTAAAATCAAAGTGACTAGTTTACGCAAGCTTATGATAGATGGCGTTGTTCTCATATATAATAAAAAAATACTTTTGTACTAATATATTAGTCTTAGCTATTATTAAAATATGTTACTGAATAAAAAATAATATAAGTTATATTTATTCTGTTACCTTCTCTAATGATAACAAAAAAGTGAGACAATGACAAATTGACAACATAAGTACTTATTTGACAAGTAGTCCATAGATTAGATGTAGGTACTGTACTGTGTAGATCTGTGGTGTTGACTAGAAAGTATATTGAAATAAATAATTTCTCAATGAACTTTTCATTTCATGTGACACAAATTATTGACTTTTTGTTTAACTCATTCCCAGAAAAAAAGCTAGATGAATACGTGTATATATATGCGGTACATGGTGTTTCGCTTTTGATATAGTTGTGGAGACGACAACAAACTATTATAATTAGGTAAGGAACTAACATGTGAAAGTTTTACGAGACCTTTAGCTACGATTCAGTCCATCGTTAATCTCAGTACCTACCTAATACTCAGACATCATGTCTTACAAAGATTTCTTTGAAAACAATAAATCTCCAACCAAAAGAGAAATAAATACTGATGATCTTAATTTTATTGGAAATGACCCAGGAGCAACTAAATTCGGAAACTTTATTAACTATTACTCCTTTCATAGTGTTGGGCAAAGAATAAGTAATCTCAACCCAGAAATGTTTCCAGTTTTTGAACCAAACCAAACCATTGTCTGTCTGGATATTGGATGCAACACAGGAGAACTCACAATTGCTTTACATTCATATTTAAAAAAGGTTTTTCCTAACTGTAATGTAAAAATATTGGCAATTGATATTGACTCAAAATTAATTAAGAAAGCACAGAAATATTGCTCCAATTGTGATATTATTTATCAAACTGAAGATATAATGGATGCTGATAGTGGTAAATCCATAACAAATTATCTACATTCACATGGTCGAAATGATTTTGATATTGTATTTTGTTTCTCTGTGACACTGTGGATTCACATCAATAATGGAGATGAAGGTTTATTTAAATTAATAAACTTATTAAAATCTATTTCCCGGTCAATAGTAGTTGAACCTCAGCCATGGAAATGCTACAGAAATGCACAGAGAAGAATGAAAAGATCTGGAAGTGGCTTTCCTTTTTATGACGCATTAAAAATAAGAAGCAATGTAGACAGTGTTATTGAACAAAAAATATCAGAGAACACTCACAAGAAAGTATTTGAATCTCCAAATTCTAAGTGGAATAGAAAAGTCCAGAGCTTTCACAGAATATCAGATACCTAGTAATATAAAGTATTGTAATAAAACAGCTAAATTTTTTATTTCAAATGTGCTAACAACATCCCTAAGAATCAGCTGAATGCATTGGCCTTATGACATGTTATTACACAATATTTATTAAAATTGGAATTTATTTTTTATAAAAAAAAAACCCTTATTTGCTGTTTGTTTGTTGCTAACCTATTTTGTGTAACTACCCATATATAATCAGACAGATATCAACGATATGTATGTGTACTGCAAAATTAAAAAGTTTTAATATCGTGAAAGGATACTACTAGAATATGGCGATATCTATCTATACACCACAAGTCACAACAATAAAAAATAAAATTACGCAATGCTATCTGTCAAAAACAGCAAAAAACCTAAATCGCGCAAGCAAAGATTTCATTGATTGGAGCAATATATACAACCTAGTTCCCTAGGCATAACACCTATCCTGGTGGTCGAGCCGAATCATCCCTCCTGCTACAAGCTCATACATTTGATGCGAGCATCCCTGCTGGAAATAGAAAAAAACAAAAAATAAAGAAGTGTAGTCAACTTCTTTCCTTTGTGCAAAAATATGTGGGTCAGGCTTATTACGATTCTTCTTGTACAGCTATCTGAATTTAATAACTATCAGCTAAATATGGCCTTCAAGACTTCTGAGGTATTAAGATGTGATGATGTATGTCAGTGAAATATTTTTCCTTATTTCAATTTTTTTATTTATAGGCAACAATATATTTACATAAATAACATGAAAAACATCTCATTATTTGATGCTGTTACAGTTCCTCAACTAAGTAGTCACCTCTTCTGTGCCGGATTCAAATTCTAACTTTACATTATTTCCAAGTCCTTCCACATCCATTTCAGACTCCTGGGCATTCAACATATTGAGAGTAACCTGTAAGAAAAAGGTATAATGTAATAATGTAGAATACAAAACAACAATTTGGCAAATTGAAATTATCTTTCTAATGTTTATAACCCTCACTACAGAAGACTCAAACAAACAAGCTTATTCACCCATGGGGCAGAGTAGGACATCCATAAAAAACAGGATAAAATGAGTGCATATACTAAATCAATCTGCTGTGGAATAATTTCCATTTGTACCAGTACACATTCCAGCCATAAACTGCTAATTGCAGGTAATATTAACCTTATATAATAAACAAAATTATATGTAATATAATAATTTTGTTCATAAATAAATAAAATGAACGCATATTTCATTAAAACGCGATCTATTGGCCCATTTGTGAAAAAGCATTTCATCACTACATATTATAAAGTCTGCCTATTTTCTGTTGATGTTTGCACTCTTAGGTTGTGGATGGATCTTGTTCCAGTTTGAAACGTTGGAAAGAGGGGTTTTTGAAAAATTTATATCTTTAAATGCTAACCATGCATAGCTGAGGCATGTCGCTAGTTTACAAATAAAGGTAATTAAAACCTTTAATAAAATCCGAAATATTACCCTGATGATGATCTGGGTATTTTACATAATGTTAAAATTCTCTCTTCAGATCTGCTTGTTCCTGGCATTAAAACAACTGCAACCTTTTTACAGGCTCCTTACCCATATGATTGGTTGTGGTAAAAGCACTAAAAAGACATCTACATGAAGAGATTCAGGTTTTATGGTTTTATATTATAAAAATATACTTCTAGCCCCATACTTACAGTTGTTTTGTGCATTGCAATGAAACCCACCCACTAATTATTTGTGGCTACCTTCATAATTTGCTTATGGTTTCCTAATTTAAAAAATTACTAAGATTATGAGACCTGTTGTGATAAAGATGATGTGTGTAATGTATGCTGTGATTGAGCAGCAGGGGGGTTGCTAGCAGGTACTGCACGTTCTTCTGCAGGCTTCCTCTTGACTGGTGTTTTTACTTGCAAGCTGAAATCAGTAAGATATATATATATGAGATGTGTAAAGAGACAGATGCTGTATTTTTTCACCCAATTCTTCTACTTGAGCCTGGACATAGCAACGGGACTGTTTCCAGGATAGGCTTGTTGCTTCTTTCAAAAGATTTAGTAGTAGCAGTGTTAGTAATATACTCACTATTGATGTGATGGTTATGATTCCTATTAGCACTTATCTTCACAGATATTTTATTACTTCTAGACGTAAATTTTCTAAGGTTTGTTTATTTTGTGTTTATAAAAAAACAAAAGCTAAGTGCTTACTGTGGCCCATTAGCGTTTTTCTATTTTTGAGTACCTAGAATAAATAACTAATAATTCAATTACTTTAATATTTACCTAGGCACTGACTCTGCAGTTGGATGTAACATCATAGTCATTTCTGCCAATTTATTGAAAGCAGCTCCAGCCTCAGTAAATATTTCACCGACCTGTCATTATAACTTTATTAAATTCTCAACCAATAATTAGTAAGTTATTTGATAAAACATATTGATTAAAAATATTAGAAGTTTTCTTGCTATGAACTGTTGTGGAATGATTGTATTTACAAACTATTCAATATACACATACCTTTGCAGCAGAATTATTCATAGCGTTCAATTGTACCGTATTGTATTCAAGAAATATTTTGTTTGACAATACTCAAGGACAGCCGGTTTTATAAATAAATTTGACTACAGAGGTCGGTATCTTGGTCTCGAGTGTTTTTGTTTTCGATTCAGTCAGGGCACTTTAAGCCAAAATTAAATATTGATTTTGTTTGAACTCTTTCTTTTGACAGTCACTATAGGCTCGTCGAAAAAATATCGATATATCGATGTTATTTTTTCAATGTATCGATATTTTTGAGCGATATTTAATGTTTCGATTTATCGAGGTATCGATATAAAATTACAAGTATTGAAAAGGTATAAAAATCGATATTTTTTATAATTAAAAAATCCTAAATAAGAATACTTTTTTTATACTAACATTTTTTAACAAATTACATTTTTTTTGTCTTTGGTCGACTCGATTTACTGCGTTTTAATTTGGTACTTAAGTTGGCTTTTAAGTTGGCAACTCTGTCTGTCAATGTCATTTCAGTGTCAGTGTCTGTGCTTCAACTATCCGTCTGTTATCCGTCCGTATTATAACCTCAACGCGAGCGTATTTCTGCCTGCATTTGAGTTGATTATAGTTCTCAAACAATCTAACTAATTAAATCAATAATTAATTCACGTATATGAACAAAATAATTCGAGCATTCCAGTCATGTCTAGTGTTGTATGGAACTTTTTCAAAAAAATAGACAGACAAAACGTTTCATGTAATGTGTGTACACCGATATATCGATATTTTTAAATAAAAATATCAATATCGATATTGATATATTCAAAAATTATCGATACAATATATATCGATACTTTATTGCATTTCCGACATCCCTAAGTCACTATGTTTGTATTTGCATCAAAGATTTGTTCACTGCTGCACTCTGAATAAATGCCGCAAATATAACCAGGGTTGCCCACTTAGCGCATAATTGTCATTTTGTATTAAATACAAATTTTGTATATTGTCAAAAATTATTTAAAAAAGTTGGCAGGCAAGCCAAGTCTTTTCACATTAGTCCTTTAACCGCCAAGAACGGATTAATCCGCCAAAAATTTTCGTGCTCGAATCGCCAAGGACGGATATTTACGGTCATATACTAATGGTATATGACCGTAAATATCTGTCCTTTTAATCTGCCTTTTTGTTTGATAGATTCTGTATTACGAATATAAAAATAGGTGTCATTATGTGATAAATAGATGATGAAGTAGGTACACTTAAGTTTCATAATTAGAAGACTTAAAATTAATGTCTAAAGTTAAAGAAATTACTGATAGTATTTATGGAAAAGTGTATTGATATCCAACGCCAAGGCTAATTGACTGACACAAAAATCCACATAAATTAAACTACTACCGTTTATATTTACTTATTTATTATAAAACAAATAGAGCAATTGTTACTGTAGAAATAAATGAGTTTATTACGTAATTCTTTTCAAAACAATTTTTTTTTTATATGCTTTTGTTTCATTGTGTTACCGAGGAACCTATTGGAAATAAAATTACAATAAATAACAAAGTAACTCTTTCTATCTATCTGTTACGTGATATTTACCTAAAATAGTATGAAAAGAAAATTTCGAAAGAAATATCAATACCTATAGGTAGGTAATACTGAACATCTCCATTTGTTGTATGTATTTATTTGTCGTTTAATTAGCCTAGCGCTGGGGGCACGACAACTAAATTAAGCGTAGCGGTTAAAGGTTAGTAAAATAAACAACGCACCAAATAAAATTAAAGAAACATGGAACGTTATTAATAAAGAATCTGGCAAAATCAAAGATAGCGACAGAATTAACAAAATAGCTTCCGGTAACAAAAATATTTCTGAAACTCAGGACATAGTAAATGCTTTTGATAATTTCTTTTTTTTATTAATTTAATTATTATTGCATCTGATCCAGCTTTTATATTTAGTGGATGTATTGATGAAGGTATTTTTCCAAATTTAATTAAATGTAGCAAATTAATACCTTTATTCAAAAAAGGGAGAAAACAGTCCTTGGGAATTATAGACCTATTTCTATATTGACAGTTTTGAGCAAGGTGTTTGAGAAGATGATGATCAATCAAATGCAACAGATGCACTGACGCGGGAGTAGCACTTGTTACTCAAATCTACGACGCAGGGGAGGGGGGGGGGTATGTTCACAAGAATATGGGTTTGACCACAAATCAACTGAACTAATGGCATGGAGTAAAGTCAAACGGATCAATCGTCACAATGGGGGTGTTCCTCGGGGCTCAATTTTGGGACCATTCCTCTTCTTAGCATATGTCAATGACCTGCCTTTTATGGTGGTGCTGTTTGCCGATGACACTTCTTTATTATTTAAATTTGATCGTTATAGCGAAAATGTTACTCGTAGTTCGGTTAATAATATACTGTCGGCCATAACTATCTAGTTTTCAACCAACAATCTTCTTTTAAAGGCTAATAAGACCCAATGCATTAAATTTACCCTTCCAAACGTAAGGCAGGCCAATATTGACATAATACTGGAAGGCCAGAAATTAGAATTTGTTGAAAATACAAAGTTTTTAGGAATTATAATAGATGCAAAGCTACAGTGGGGTGCTCATATTTCTAAACTTTCCAATAGACTGAGCTCTGCCGCTTATGCTGTTAGGAGGATCCGACAATTGACAGATGTAGCTACAGCTAGGCTTGTTTATTTCAGCTATTTTCATAGCTTGTTATTTATCTTATGGTTTACCTATATGGGGTAGTGAGGCTGATATACAAACTATTTTTATAATTCAAAAAAGGGCCGTTCGCGCAATTTACTGTTTAGGACCAAGAGACTCGTTAAGACAACTCTTTAAGGAAATAAACAACCCTACAGTAGCGTCCCAGTATATTTTTGATCTTATAATGTATGTTAGGAAAAATACCTCTTTTTTTCCAAAAATTTGTGCCACAACTGATAGAAATTTACAACAAGTAAATATGACCCTCTTGTAGAAGAAGTACAATTATAAGAAGCTAACAGCCTTCATTCACACATAAGATTACAGAATGGACGAGATTTAATAGTTTTAAACAGGCATTTAACCCGAATGGGAACTTCGTCTAATACAGAAGATTGACTCTGATTCATCTTACTAATTGGGATACGGCAGAGTCAAATGAAGGGACAATAACTGAAGGACAGGAACCAGTTAATTTGAACTGCAACGTTTGACTAAAGTCCGATGTCCACCATCTAATCTTTAAGATTACGATCTTTCTCGAAAACCTTGGGAGAATGTGATGATATGCAACTTTCACACTAGCTTTAACACCTTATCTTAAAAGGAATATTTCATTTTTGTCACATAGGTACTCAAGTCACTGTATAATTTTATTGAATAAAGAATAAATAATAATTTACGGAGAATTGGTCAATTATTCTACAGCTTCCAATGTGTCATGTGTACCTGTTTATTTATTATTACATTTTTGCGGTCCGGTCGTACAAAAAAAGAACGGTAAGTATTAAGTACTTAATTCAGGTTTTATGCGCATAATTTCTTGTCCGTAGCTATATCAGATAGAAAATGTTCGCCGACCTTTTTTTTGCCGTCAACTACAAATCCCAAGTTTAAATAAAAATAATTTATGTACCTTTTTACTCACAATTACCTACATTTTGGCGCTAATTGTGTACCTTTTGGAAACTTGGGTATGGCAGCACAGCACTGCTTATCTCATAACCTAGGTAACCTCACAGAGTGATTGAAATACTTTTTATTAGTATCTCTAACTGTAATTCTCTGCGATCTTATTGCAAATATTATTTTATATAAAGTATTCAGACGCCTTATCTTGTGTTGTAGCGTCTCGTAAAGCTTCGTATTTCTTCTTTTATATAAATATTAACTATGACTCATTTTGCTGGCGCAATTAATAACAAACCCTTCGTTAAGTACAATAGACAACAAGAATATAAACATCCCAGTTTTCAGTGGAATCCACCACCTCAAAATAAACAAATGCATCAAAACAGAAATACGCAGTATAATGGATATCAGCATGGTTTCAATAACTCTGAACAACATTGGTGTGAAACTTGTGACAGAGGATTCAAAACATTGCAGCAACTTGAAGGACATAAACAACAACATCAGGTTTGAAATTATTTTACTTTTACATCTGCCATTGATTTTGTAGTGACCAACCAAAAACCAAGATGTGAAAGATTGTCTTGGTAGGTCTGGAATTAACCATTTATACTTAATTTAAAACCATTTTTCCCGCATGGGTGGTGTTGTCAAACACACATCCCTGCATAAAATCACATTTAATTTATATCCCCTGCAGGGTAGACAAAGTCCAGTCTTGAAAAAACTGGTAGACCACGTTCAGCTGTTATGTATGCCTGAATAATAGAATAGAGATTCAAATAGTGACATGTTGTTAGCCCATCATCTAATAGAAGATCCCTAGTTCATAAGCCTTTTACAACATCTGTCAGTGAAGATAGAGTGGTCTTTTTTCTAATGGGGCGGTTTCTGGCAGGAAGCCACACATCACACACATATGTATTTTTATTTATAATAGCAATAAAGTATCATTGAGTTAGTATTGTATAATGTAAATATCTTTGCATTGTGTCAATTTGTTCTATACAAAATTGTACTGTGTTATTTTATTTCCATGTTTATTAACAAATCTTAGAATGTCCACAATTTAATTTTTGACTGCCAAATTTATTTCGCAATGCCAATTTCTGTAAAATATAAAGAATGTCTACCTCATATTATATATTACCTACTCCCCTTTACATTATTATATTCAATCTCGCTAATGCTCAGGGTTGTACTGCTGTAAAAATGGTTCATCTGTTTAAAAGTTTCTGCATTTCAGAAACATACAAGCTTTTACATTTTAAATATTAAGAATTGAGTAAGTAGAAATTGATTTTTATCATTGTTAATTTTCAGAAATGTAATATTGATGGTTGTCAATTTGTTGCTCATCCAAAAGTTATTACAAAACACATTCAAATGCAACATTCTTCAGGTTTATATAAAAGAATAGCTAAATTGGATAACCCTGAAGAAATAAAAAAATGGATACAAGAAAGAAAGAAAAAGTATCCAACTAAAGAGAATATAGAGAGAAAATCAGCAGAAACAAAGGAGAAAATTGAGAGGGGTGAAAAAATGGGGCTCTGTCAAGGCAGGTTTCAGAAAAATGATTCGAAAGGTATGTACTTTGTAATTATATTGTCAGATCACTATTAATACAAAATCAGATTAAAAGTTAACAATTTGTAGTAAACTTAGGTACTATGCTAGTTTTATGAATTTTCATTTTGTTATGTTTTCTATTCTATTATAAATTTGTAAGGATTTATGTGGCTTTATTTCTTGTTCATGTTTCATAGTGTATTTCTTTTATGCAAGAACTACTAAACAGATTTTGATGAGATTTAGTACATACATACATAAAATCACGCCTCTTTCCTGGAGGGTTAGGCAAGGACTACCTCTTTCCACTTGCCACAATCTCTACATACTTCCTTTGCTTCATCCACATTCATAACTCTCTTCAAGCTTGGCGGTTTCGGGTACTCTTGACCTGACCCTTTACCAAGACACTCTTAATTTGATCAAGATATATCTGCGTAGTCAACCTGCTTTCATTCATGCACTGCATTTATTCTGCTTTCGTGCTTTTCTTTTCTTTTGCCATACCCAACTTTCACTCCCATACATTAATGTCGGGACCAACACGCCCCTATGCACAGCCAGTCGAGCCTTTTTGGATAGTTTCTGACTGCTCATAAAGGCATGCAAAGCTCCATTCACCATGTTCCCTGTTCACACTAGCCATCTGATGTAAACTTTGATCCTAGATATACAAACTTTCTTCACTTGCTCAACTTTTTCTCCTCCAATCAAAATATTACATGTTGTCATTTCTTTCTCCATTTCAAAAACCAGTATTTTAGTTTTACTTACGTTCACTTTTATTCCTTTCTCTTTCAAAGCTTCATGCATACAGTTTACCATCTCCTGTAACTCCTCCGCTGGTGACGCCAGTCTAACCTGATCGTCGGCATAGAGCAGACATTTGACGAGTAACTCATTCCTCCTTAATCAATCCACTTTCAGACTCTTTCAAAGCTGTCAAACAACTATCCATAAATTAGAGATAGAGATTTAGTACATAGGTAGAATATAACCTAGAATTACAGATAGAGTACTTTTTATTTCAAAATTCCCATGGGAGCATAGCCTCAGATCGCAGATTAAATGATTTCTAATTTTTTAACAAAAAATTTTACAGGTTTTTCAATGAAACGAAAGAACAATTACAATGATGGATGTAATAATCACAAATTAAAAAGACATGTCAAACAAAATAATTTCGATAAATCTAATCATTTAAAAGATAAATCTAAAATTGAGGCACTACCAAAAAACATTAATACTATTGCATTTTCAAATCAAACTAGGAAACTAAGACCATTTGCTGGAATTCAAAATATGTATATAGACAGTGACTCTAATGAAGAAATAGAACAACTTGATTCCACTTTTGATATAGAATATGATGATTGTGAAACATTACATTCAATTGAAGAAGTAAAGACTGAAAAGATGACATCATTTTGTGGTGCTTTAACTTCGTTAATGTGTAATTATGGATCATCAGATGAAGAAAATACAGAAGCTAAATCAAAAAGTATTCAGGAAGAAGACAATTTGACTATAAAAGATAATAAAGATACAAAGTATATACAAAAAATTAACACACCCAAAGTAGATGTGAATGACAAAAGTGATGATGATAGTGGTCCTGAAGAAGCCACTGTGGTCAAGGTTAATGAAGATTTAATTAGTAATAAATCTGCAGCCAACATAAATGTAACTTCTAAACCAGCCCCAAGAAGAAATATTCCTGTTAAAGAAAACAAGCGCTCACATATAAGACCTAAACCCAAAGTACCATCAACACTTCTTCAAAAGTTACTGCAAAAAGAAGTCCGACATGAGAGGAATGTTATTTTACAATGCGTAAGGCATATTGTCAAGAATAATTATTTTGAAAATTAGCTACCTACTAGTGTTACTTAATATATTTTAATAATAAATAAAGTTTTTTTTATTATTTAACACTTTCCATGCGGGACCATTTATCCCGCCGTCTCTGTACTGTACGGGCGATTCTGTACGAGGTCCAAATTCTGCACAACGATGGGCGAGATATTACGTCCTAACAAAGATGTTTTTCTGTAGAGGGCGGCATCAATGCCTCCTGGCGATTCAGAAGCGGCGTAATATTAAGTTTTCAACAAAGAACCTGGTTTTCAAAATTATAGGTACAGACAACTCGGGTGCTGGCATACGAGAAACATTTATCCGAATGTGGTGCATCGGTGGCCGAATCGCTAAAACAAGCACAGGTTCGAATCCCACCTCGGGCATGTACCAATGACTATTTTCGAAGTTATATCATGAGGAAACCTATACATTCAGGCACGCACCTGGATGTGTAACCATATGATCCAACACGGGTTAGGTTCCTACTACAAAGGTTACGCCGTTACAGAATGAACGTCAAGATGACGGAGCCACCCCGCAACACAAATATTGTCGAACCAGCCCTTAGTACCTGGTTTGTACCTAAATCAAAAAATTTTGTACCTCAAAGAATTCAAAAATATCGATTGTGATATGTGGTTCCTCCATCTTGACGTCAAAATGGAGGAACCACCTTCGTTTCTTATAAAAATATAATGTATACCGTCGAGATGACCACACGGACACTTAGTACCTCCCAAGATCTTATCGCTATAATCGTTTTTTAAAGTAGTTTTTTCAGAAAATAAAATTTGAACTAAATCCTAAACGCCTAGAACTATTTTGAAGTAAAGTTTTCGTTTAATACATTTTGCTATAATTAATCACAGGCACTTCTGTCATTTTCTTTTTGTTAATTATTACTGCTTTAAAAAACGATTATAGCGATAAGATCTTGGGAGGTACTAACCAGGTACTAAGTGTCCGTGTGGTCATCTCGACGGTATACGTTTTTTTTATAAGAAACGAAGGTGGTTCCTCCATTTTGACGTCAAGATAGAGGAACCACATATCACAATCGATATTTTTGAATTCTTTGAGGTACAAAATTTTTTGATATAGGTACCAAAAGGTACAAACCAGGTACTAAGGGCTGGTTCGACAATATTTGTGTTTTGCGAGGTGGCTCAGTCATCTTGACGTTCATGTTACAGACGGGAGTTGCTCTACTCGTTAAGCGGGAAACCAATTTAAGGCAAAAGATGACGCCCGCCGCAAGGAAAGGGTAGGTCTTTTCGTAAACTGCATCTCTCGACTGAAGATCTAGTGGTCTGAGGTCCAAGCCTCTATATTGTGTACTCCCGAGTTGTGGTAGGAAGTCCCAACCTGATCTAAGGTCCTAAAGGTCTTTTTAATAAATTGTAATTGTATGTAGCTAACGTAATAAACATTTTCGAATATCAGCAAGTATCTACGTCTTAAACAATACATAAATAACCATGAGCTGTGGCCTTAATTTTTTCAAAAGTGCTGCAAAAGTCTACCCACAAGGGATATACTAAACGTATTACAATGTATGATTTTAAAAATTAACAGGTAGGTAGGGTATACCAGAAATACACGTGCTTTGTAATGTCAATTACATTTATTTGTTATTTTAATCCTATTTATTTAGGATTGAGGAGCTGCAGCAGGGGCGGTGGTGGCTGCAGCTTCTTCCCGGATGCGATCCTTCTTGAGAGTACCCATGAAGGCGGCCTTGTCAGCCGGCGTCTGGAAGCGACCGTGACCAAACTTGGACGATGTATCAATGAACTTGAGGTTGATTTTCTCGAGAGCGGCCCTCTTGGTGTGAACTCGGAGCGACTGTAATATGTAAGTAATTAATAATTTAATGCCGAAATTTTCACTTGCTTTAATTTACCACTAACACCAAATTTTAATATTGAACGTTTGTAATAAAAATAATTTGACGGCCTCGGTTGCGCAGCAGTAGTGCGCTTGTCTGTGACACCGGAGGTACCAGGTTCGAATGCCCCCGGCCAGGGTATGATGGGAAACTAACTTTCTCCGATTGACCTGGGTCTTGGATGTATATCTATGTAAGTATTTATTACAAAACTAGCTGTTGCCCGCGACTTAGCGTAAATTTCGAGTTGAATCATCAATTTCAAATTTATCATCATCAAAATGAATCATGAAAGTCAGAAGACGGACAAAACTGTAAAAAAAAATTATCTGTTTCAGTCAAAATATTAAATGTACAGACAAAATACTTTTACCATTAAATTATATGTATAGATATAATTATTGTTGAGTTAGTATCTCGTAACACAAGTTTCGAACTTACTTTGAGGCTAACTCAATCTGTGTAATTTGTCCGTATATATTTATTTTGTTTTTTTTTTATTATTAGTAACCCAAATCAAGCAACCACATTGCCACAAGTGATTCCAAGCTGATTTGGCAAATGTTTTTTTAAAAACTATGAATATGAATGAAAATCTAATTCACCTTTCTAAGAGTGATGACTCGTTTCTTAGGTCCCATACAGCAACCCTTGATCATCACAAAATCATTGTTTACTTCTCCATAGTGAGGGAAACCACCCATAGGTGTGATAGACTTCTCAGACAGGTCATATTCAGTAGAAGCATTGTTCTTGATAACCTTCCCATCCTTAGTGTGGATACCTGGAAGAAGGTAATTTTTCTATTAGTAGACAGTCTTTATTATATTAACAGGGATACTTAAGGTTCAGAAACTTTTTCTTCTAGATTTTTGAAAAGGTTACTGAAGGAAGAAATTACTCAATAAACTTTGACATCATACATTTCTTAAGTTACTAAGCACAAGTGTAGAAAAAACAAACTTACTGCAATCATAATAAAAAAAAAAATAGGGGATAATTACCTTGTCCAATACGGTATATTTTTTTGTTCATCTCGGTACGGTGGTGATAGCCCTTCTGACCAGCACGAGCTACAGTGAAGGACACTCTTGATGGATGCCATGCTCCAATACAAGCAACCTTTCGCAGACCTTTATGGGTCTTACGTGGAAGCTTCTTGGTGTGCCAACGTGAAGTCACACCTGAAATTTTATTCAAATTAAAATAAGATGACAAAAAGTAATAGGTAATAATTTTTTAATTTACATAAACTTAAATACTTATATTACAAATTGACAAAATAATTAAACTAAGACATTTTATTGTTTAGTTTTACTGACTTTGTTTTGAAATAAAATGGTATACAAAAAGACAAATTACCTTTGTATCCTTTGCCCTTTGTGACTCCAATGCAGTCAATCATCTCATCTTGAGCAAATACAGAATCAACTGGGATGGGTTTCTCCAAGTGCTCTCTAGCCCATTTCACTTTATCTTCAATAGTCCCACCATTGACCTGGATCTCCATAATATGAGCCTTCTTTTGGCGTTGTTTCAGCAACTTCATCTGAGTATGCGCAATAATCCTGACTACACTACAGTAACGGATCATTTTCTTGAAATCTTTTTCAATTGATTTCCGGCCCAGCTCATCTTGCCATTTCTTGCTAGACTTGGTAAAGGCCTTCTTCTTGCACTTGTACCTATTAAGGGCACATATCAAAGTTGTCTCTGTAAGAAAAACCAAGTAGCCTCATCGTTGAGCGGAGACCACTTGGTAATAATGTGCTTGTGGCACATTGGACAAAATGCTCTCATCAGAGATTGGAGAGCTATTTGAGAGAATTAGTTATATATGTATATATATAGTTAAATATTTATAAACAAGCCCGTTGAAAATAATAAGACAGTTTTACACACTAAACGGATCATAAAAAATTGGTAATACAGGAATAAACATAAAATCTCACCAATTCTTATAGAAGCGACGACGGCAGTCTTCCGACATGTGCTCAGCCCACACAGTGAGCAAAGCACGGAGACCATGCGGAGTTTCAATGTAACCAACTACTCCGACGCACACCATTGGTGGTGTCTCGATGATAGTTACGGCTTCCACAATCTCCTTCTTGTTGATCTCTGATGAAATAAATTAACGTTCAATGTGCATAATGAAATGAAATAGTTATAAAATACGATAGAGGATTTAATATGCACTCACTTGAACCAGGACGGTCAGGTTCACGAACCACGTGGGTCATACCAGCCTTGTAACCAATAAATGCGGTTAGATGCACAGGTTTGCTAGGATCATCTTTGGGGAATGCCTTCACTTTACCACGATGACGACGGGACCGCTTCTTGGGGTAGAATCCCATAGACCCATGGCGGGGTGCAGAGAATTTCCTGTGCGACTGAAATTTTTGATGACTAGATTAATGTATGAACCAAAACAATTTACAAAACGACTTACTAAAATAATACATCAGTCCGCCCTAGATAAATCTTCACATTGAATCAGGTTCTAACCGTGATTTATTTGATAGGTTATTCATCACTTGAAACACCATTTACATTAATAATCAGAATTAGTTTGCAAACAGACATCGTTTTGCTTAAAAAATGTATTTTTATTATAAGATTCAAAACGATGACTATGATTACAATTAATTAAATTTCGGAGACCGAACACTTACCATGTCTGAAGACAACCGCAACGAAAATGGCCGATATCGAAGTCGTAATTTGCTTTCGTTCTTGTTTTTTTTTTATTACAGTTGGCAATACAGAAAATTGCTAGCGGGTGACAGACGTATTAATGTGCATGGACTAGTTTTAATGGAGAGTCCGAGACCGAGACCTATTTTCGCGTAAGCGCAAGTTACCTATGTTTTTAAATCTGTGGTAAGTGCTTATAAACGCTAAAATAAAAACACACTTTTTTCCCAGAGGGGTAGACAGCACTATGTCTTTGTACTTGCCACGATTGTTTCATACATTTTTCGTTTTATGCTCGTATTTTTTTTTAAATCTCTTTAAGGAAGATCGACGGCTGGGTAGTCTTGATCTTATCTTTCACCAGGAGGGACCAGATATGATCAAGTTACTTTCATCTAGATCATCCCTTTACAACGTTCCCATTTACATGCTCCTTGTATATTCGCTTTCATCCTCTTCACACGACCAAGCCAAGCGTTGCCATTTCTAGTCCTGTCACATATCTTCCTTCTTTCTATATTCTTCCAGCTGCTCCATAACCTGTCACTCACTTTTACATCGACCTTTCTCTTGATTGCTTGAGCCTTTTGAACATTTGCCTACTTATAGAGGAACACAATAATCTTTTTCCTTCAATTAAAATCTTAGTCTGTCATTTATTCGGCTTTTTCGTGAAACAATGCTTTTATCCGGGGGCAAGGCAGTGCCTCGCTAAGTCGAGCAAAAAAAAAGCGGCACTGCCGTACCAACCTTTTCTTGAAGCAATTCAGGCTATTTTCGACCCCCCTATAATTTTGTTGTGGATAAAACAAGAAGCCTGAATTTATTAAAATCAGGTATATTTAAAATTTCAGTCAATTTGAAGCAGTAGTTTAAGAATGACAACTTATTAAAAATTTCTGAAAATTGTCACTCACTGACTGACTGACTCGCCGATCATCAAAAGTCCAAGGCACTTATAGCAGGCTTATTATATAATGAGAAGAAGAGTGTTTGTTTGGTCTTTCAGGCTGGAAGGAAATGTCCGAATTCTGTTCCAGACATTAAACTAAATAAGACTCCCTTTCAGTTTATGAATTCAAATATCTGGGACACTGGCTGACTTCCGATCTAAAGGATAATGCAGACATTGAGCGGGAACGTAGGGCGCTTTCGATGCGTGCTAACATGATAGCCCGTAGATTTGCACGTTGTTCTAGACCAATTAAAATAACTCTCTTTAGAGCATATTGTATGTCCTTCTACACGAGCAGTCTATGGGTGCAATATACGAAAAAGCAATTTAGCGCCCTGCGGGTCCAGTACAATGATGCCTTCAGGGTGCTGTTGGGGTTGTCTCGACGTTGCAGCGCGTCGGGGATGTTCGCCGAGCCGAGGCACGTGTGGATTGTTTCTACTCTACCATGCGCAATCGGTGCACATCCCTGGCGAGCAGGCTCCGGGACAGCTCCAACAGTATTCTGAGGTTTGCCACCCATGTAAATTTTCAGTATGTGAATCATTGCTCAATGATACACATTCTGAGGAACGAACAGGTGTATCTAATGTTTTTTGTATGTCTTTGTATGTACTTACTAACATTATTTTTAAGATTTTATTTTACTAACAAAAATTGATCCAAAGTTGATCATGAATAAACAATTAAAAAAAAAATAGAAGCTTCAAATTAAGAATACGAATAGATTTTAGTGTCTTAATCATGGAAAAACCTAAATATTTTTTAATTTCGGTCCATTTTTCTAAATACACCAACTGCATGAATAACTTTGTAATCCCATATAAATGTATAGGATTACAACGTTGCAGGTACATTTGCAGTTAATGAATCATTATTACTGTATAATAGTATTATTACTATATGAGGCATAACGGGAGAGGAAAGAAAGAAGAAAGAAAGAAAAATCTTTATTTGGCGCAAGATGTAACATAACATTTTCATTAGAGGGTATAGGGTGGGTAAGGGTGTGTTTAGTCCATGAAACTGAATAACATTATTACTTGTAAAATGGTCGACGGAATGAAAAACACATGATTGCACATGTCTTGAAGTACGAAAATCTAAGAAATAAATATAATGGTACCAAAAAGTAGGACTCAAGAAGTGAGATGCCATCAAAAACATCCTGTAAAAAACCCAAGTCTCGCAGCTCAGTCTTTCTACCGTAAAAAGTTGTGAGATCCATGTAATACCAAGTCGGTTAATCTATTTAGTCTCTACTAAAAAGGACCTTCTGTTTCAAGTTATTACATAAGTTATTATCATGCCAATATTAAAAATATTTTATTACGTTTGAACAAATACATCGACTTGGACATCACATGATTTGATTATAAGTATATATCACACTACACAGCACGACGGGCCAGCAACCGGAATTTCTCACCAAAGTCCTTCAGAATATGATGATTGAGGTGAGTATCTTAAAGAAGTTAATGCTTCATCATACACATGCATATGCTGAGTGGAAACCCTTTTGGTCGCATCATGTATTTTTTTTTTATTTTTATTTCTATGTTTAAGAATGAAAATGTTATGTTACATCTTGCGCCAAATAAAGATTTTTCTTTCTTTCTTTCTTCTTGCTCCTGAAATTTTATGACTAACACAATTTTGTCAAACTGGAAATCTTCAATGAAATGTCAATACTTTGATAATCAGCATGGCATGGCATATTAAAGATGGCGGCTAATATAATCCGACAAATTTCGAAAGCCAGTTTTCCGTAAAATTTTAATAAATCAAGAGTCTTTCAAACATAAACGCCTTAAAAATTCCGTATCGTTTCATACAATCGCTTGTTTTCTTTAGAGTTGTTGTCAAATACAAAAGAGAATACCTATAACCACTATTGTATAATATTATCATCTGTAATCACCCACGAGTCGAGCGTGCGTGGCAATTTTTGTTGCGTCTTTTCTGCTGTAAAGATTTTTTTTAAATACTCGTCTCCTTCGAGAATTCTACAACTTAAACCTGCATTACATCAACCATCTCCGTTCTATAAAATGGGAGGTCCCATGGAAAGGATTCAAGTTCTTGATGATATCGAAAAGGATATTCTAACTTGTCTTCAGTGTGCTGGTAAAATCATGAACATTATGTTTTATTGATGCATTGTTTAATTATTCCTGTAATTTTGATTTTATTTTTGATACTTTCAGCTCAAACTTTATTAGAACTCAGCAAAGAAAAATCTGGACAGAAACAAGCAGAGACTAACACTTCACAATTCCTGCGAACTCTAAATCAAGTTGAATCAAAGCTCAGTGATCAAATAAATTATTTAACTCAAGTGTCGACTGGCCAGCCTCATGAGGGCTCTGGATATGCATCACAAAAAGTTTTGCAGATGGCCTGGCACAGACTGGAGCATGTGCGGTCCTGGGTAAATGAACTAGATCGGCTTAAATCTTCACACTTGGCTGCTGCTAACAGAACTACATCAGGTGCAATTCCTAATGGAAATATGACATCATCTGGAACCAGTACATGATACAACTAATTAACTTAATAGTTTTTTTGAACTGGTGTGTGATATCAAATGTCTGTGGAAACTTCTGTTTGGATTTTTCTGGTATTGTATATTTATGTATGCTGAATAACTACAATTGTTCAGTGTTCATAATTTCCTTTATAAATTACGAGCTGCTTCAGAGGGACAATAATTCCTGAACTTTGAAAATACATAATGTCATACCTTTTCTCACCCTTGTTCTGGGGATCCTTGAGATAGTCTTATCAAATTGACTGCCCTTTGGGCCAACATACCCCGGATTGAATTGAAATATTTCATCTATCAGTGTGCTATGTACAAATAAACATTACATCTCACTTGTATGTACCATCTTTTTTAATATAATATACTAATATAAATGCAAAAGTGAGTTTTTTACTTTTTGAAGTTACACCACTAAGCCAATCTGCATGAAATTTTGCATACCTACTTAAAGTATGAAGCAAAGAGAAGGAAATAGTACCATTTTAACATGGGCAGGCAGAGCTGCAAGCAAAGCTTGTTGTTGAATAAATTTCAAACGTGATCTTTCACTTGTGACTGCGACAGCTGCTGAAGACATAAAGATGTACGGGTGGTTATTTGTAACTGCTGGTATAACAAAATACATCCAAAATTTATGTAAAATAAAACTAGAATTTATTGTTAAATAAAATGAAAAACTTGTCTATAAATTACCTTAGACATTTTATTTACATAGGGAAAGATACAAAAACCATTTAGTGTAGTTTTGACATAGAATATTTTCACAAGTATTTTTTGTAATTAATAAATAAATAAATATTCTACATTGCACTCACAAGCAACTATTCATTTACAAACTACACACCCCCTGTTATCCTTTAATAACCACATTATCAAACTGTACAATAAATTTAGGCATTGATCATGCAAGCATGAATATAAATCTTATTGTATTCTGATGTTATATTCTTTTACTAAACTGTTGTATTGTCAGTCATACCTCATTTCAATTATCAAAGAGTCAATCTCATTACTCAAATTGATACCCGTAACCATTAGCTATGAATGTTCTGTGCATAATTACCTACATTATTTTCACACAACTGCCTTGTGGTGATGCATTGTCTGTGACATTAAAGACCCGGGTTCGAATTACGGCCTCAGCATGATGACAAACAAACTTATGATTTGCCTGGGGCTTGGATATTTATCTATGTAAACATTTCATATAAAATAATAGTATTGTTGAGTTGTATCTTGTAACACAGTTTCGAACTTACTTTGAGGCTAAATCAATTTGTGTAATTTATTTTGTATACATTATCTATCATTGAAACTTCAATTGAAAAAAGAGTATGTATACCACCAGTCAATGAGATGATATCAAATCTAGGGTTGATATTTCACTTGTCCCTACCAGAAGCAATAACTATTAGAGAATAGCCCAATGCTAATGTGTAGGTACTTTCTGTTCAATAGTATTGATGTTTGGAAGGAATACAGCACAAACATAAATCAATGGCCACTTCAATGTGGGCACGGTGAAGCTCGAGATCCAAACTAGTAGGTATATTAAAAAAAAAACAAATGAATACCAAAATATCAATAGGTATCAGAGGTAATTTATAAAACATGTAAATATCAACGAAATGAGCATTGGCAGTAAAAGAAAATATATATGGTTTTACACAACAGTAGAGTTACTACCCTGGCTTTCGTCCATTGTGGGGACGAGAAGATGAAAAGAATGTAATATTTTTTAATATATAAAATTTTGAAAGTTTAAAAAATATTTATCGCTCGAACTATTTCCTATTTGCTACTTCAACTTTGACAAATCATAACAAATAAAACACAGTAAATTCATATTCTTGGAAAGGATATAAAATAATTACAAATTTTACATTAGTTTTAGCAACATTTATAAAATGAAACCTAACTAAACCTGAAATAAAGTCAGTAATTGTGCTATTACAAAAATTAATAAATACATTAGACTATGTTACATCGCTCATTATCAGTAATATTACACAGATCAGGTTTGAACGCATGTCTAAATTGTGTGCCATGGCACTTAGCAAAACAAGCTCAATTGAAACTAGACAAAGCCGGAATCACTCCTCTTTTCAGCTTCGTTGGTTCGCGTTTGCTTTTGTGAATTTTTCAATGTCATCAAGAGATCTCTTGGCTTTGGTCGAAATGTCGTCCATTGATCGTCTTGCCGTAGATGTTATATCGTCGAGGGATTTCTTTGTGTGTGACAATAATTCGTCAGTACTTTTAGCAGCTGTGCTCGCAAGTTCTTTGATTTCGGAATCAATTTTGCCTATTACCCATTCAATTGCTTGGCGGCCCTTTCCTGCATTCAATGATATTTTATTTGTTAGCAAATCCTCCATATAGCTGCTTAGAGGAACACCCTGTAAGTTAAAAATAAATTATTGAACACTTCCTAATCAAACACTAGTAAACTATACTTATAATAAATCTGTAGAGAGGTCAATTCTGTACATGGAATATATTTTCAAAATAACTATCAGGGGGTGATTAGTGATCGATACTGATGCCAAAAATGCAATCAGTAAAACTTTTGTCTGTCTGTCTGTATGTTCTTAATAGAAACAAAAGTCAAAAACTACTTGACGGATTTTAACGAAACTTGGTACAGTTATTCTTCTTTTATTACGCTACAATCAGTAGGAGCAGAGCAGTGAAAGGAAATGTTGGGAAAACGGGAGAAGTTACTTGATTTTTTAAGCTTCCGTCGCGTGTGCAGCTTTAATGGTTAAAGATACAGCAAACCATGAATAACGGAAATATTCTATATAAAATTATTAAAAAAATATCCCAAGACAGCATAAGTCTATCTTTTATGGTTGACTCACAATAACACGTGTATTTTAATTTCTTTTGTTGTTATTTTATAAAATAGGTTTAGTTGTTTTGTTTAAATTCTAAATTATTAATAGTTTCTATTTTATTTATTTTTAGGTTAAGTAGTAATAGTACGCATAGATTTTAGATACTAGATAGGTTAGTTTCGGGTAATTTATATTATTTTTTTTTGTATTAGCATAGGTACTCTTATTAATTATAGTAGTTATAGGTATTTATTATTTATTTTTAAGTGAAATAGGTTTAATTAGATAGTATTGCACAGGCGTTTCAACTTTATTTTCATTTCTTTGTAGGTACATATTTCTGGTTATAATTCTATTAGAATATTTGTGAGAACTCAAATTACATGGAGTAGTTATTTTATGATAATAAATTGATAATATAAGTAGTACTTTATGTGGTACCTAACTACAGTCTACCAATGCATAGCCACCGGGGTCTATTATCTATGCAAATATTATAAAGCTGAATAGTTTGTTTGTTTGAACGCGTTAATCTCAGGAACTACTAGTTCGAATTGAAAAATTCTTTTTGTCTTGAATAGACCATTTATCGAGGAAGGCTTTGGGATATATAACATCACTCTGCAACTATAAGAAATAATGTAATATGTGAAAAAAAAACGGGGATAATTATTCATCATGAGAGCTTTAATGTTGCCCAAAATAACTATTCAACGCGGACGGAGTCGCGGGCACAGCTAGTCTATACTAATATTATAAAGCTGAAGAGTTTGTTTGCTTGTTTGAACGCGCTTAATTCAGGAACTACTGGTTCATATTGAAAAATTGAAAAATTATTTTTGTGTTTAATAGACCATATAACATCACGCTGCAACTACATATTAGGAGTAAAGAAATAATGGAAAATGTGAAAAAAAACGGGAAAAATAATTCATCTTTAAGGGGTTTAATGATACCCAAAATAACTATTTCAGGCGAACGAAGTCGCGGGCACAGCTAGTCATAGAAATCTTTATAGCCGATGCCATTCCCCTTTATAAAAATGATGCAATAACGTAGTTTTTACAATATTCACAACATTTTGTGTCATGGATTGCCACACGCCACAGTACCTATATTGTTATAACGTCTAGTACTACTAATACTTTAGTACCTAAGTCGTTAGTACTTATTCTACTCTTAACCGAAGATATTCCAATGCATGTATGAAATCAATCATTCTCCTCTCAGATACGATGCATCGGTTAGCATATTGGTACCTATTAAGTCGTCTAGCTTTTGTCATCACCGACGCGGTTTGATTGCAACAGTGGAGTTGTGAAACCAAATACATACATACATAAACTCACGCCTCTTTCCCGGAGGGGTAGGCAGGGGTAGGGAATGTTGTGATGTGAAAGAAGATGTAGTTACAGGAATAGAAAAGGGTATGTTGAGATGGTTCGGTTATGTGGAGAGGATGAATGAAAACAGGTTGACTAAGCAGATATACAAGGAGAGTGTGGAGGGAAAGGTCGGGGTGGGAAGACCTAGACGAACATATCTTGATCAAATTAAGGACGTCCTGGTGAAGGGTCAGGTCAAAAGTGCCCGAAACCGCCGAGCTTGCATGAAGAGAGTTATGAATGTGGATGAAGCAAAGGAAGTATGCAGGGATCGTGGCAAGTGGAAAGAGGTAGTCTCTGCCTACCCCTCCGGAAACCAAATGATATAAAAATTATTAAGTGATGTTTGAAATGTCCCAAATGAATAAAAATTTTGATTTTGAATTTAAGTAGATGAAGTATAGGTAATATATACCATAGTTTATCTTAAGGAATATGATCGGTGTAAAATTAAGTGACAGGATAAGGAACAGCGTGATAAGGGAATGTCAATCAACATCCCAATGTGAAAGAAGATATAGTGACAGGAATAGAAAAGGGAAAGCTTAGATAGTTTGGTTATGTGGAGAGGATGAATGAACAGTTTTGACTAAGCAAATATACAAGGGGAGTGCATAGGAACGTTACAGTGGGAAGGCCTAAAATGTACTAACCTGTATCAAATCGGAGACGTTCTGGCAGAGGGATACCTAAGTTAAGAGTACTCGACCGAAACTGACGAGCTTGTATGAAGAGTTTAATAAAAGTGGACGAAAAGAATCGGGATCGTGGCAAGTGGAAAGATGTAGTCTTTGCTTGCCCCTCCGGGAAAGAGGCGTGATTTTATGTATGTATACCGTAAACTTAAAGTACGTACCTATATGTCAATTCAATGAGCCATGCTACTGTTTTCCTTAATGGGTATTTATTCTACTTAAGAGTCTGAATCCACACCCGCCTCTAACAGTGTGTAATTGTGATCATTTGTTTTTCTAAGATACCTACCTAACTCGACAATTATTCTGCAGTCAGCAATATTTTCGGTATATCGCATGGCTGGATATGGAAGATTTTCTTTTTTTTCTATCATAAAACCAAATAGCTGAACGTTGTCTATCAGTTTTTTGGACTGACTGATGGCTCTGTCTACTCCGCAAGGGATACAGAGTGACTATATATACATATGTATGAATTTTAAGAAGAAATATGATATCATTTATTCCTTTAGGTACCTAATACATTAATAACAACTAAAGAGGAAGTGAGCAAAAGATTCTCGATATTTATATACGCAGGTATAGTCATTAATTAAAAGTAGAGCGGTCATAGTTTTACAAAAACTACGAGTGTTTTACATCCGGTTGCAGGTTCAAAGTGTACAATGTATTTTATCAATGTATCTACTTTTCCATTTGCGTTTTTGCACGTCTGGACGCTTATCTTGTTTTTATATCACCAGTTTCATTGCTAACCGATGCTATTACGGTGAGGAAACATGCATATTCTGGCAACTGGATGTGCAACTATGATGATATGGGTTTGGTTTCTCTTTTAATGTTGCGGAGGACTTACGGGGTCGCTTTGTGTAAAGACCTTTCACAATCCAAGATCATAGTAATAGGCCCACTGTGGTTGTGTAGTACCGTGTAATTCCCGGCACCAATACAAAAAAGAATAGGACCACTTCATCTCTTTCCCATGAAGTCGTAAAAGGCAACTAAGGGATAGGCTTAGAAACTTGGGTTTCTTTTTTAGGCGATGGGTTAGCAACCTGTCACTAGTTGAATCTCAATTCTATCGTTAAGCCAAATAGCTAAACGTGGCCATTCAGTCTTTTCAAGACTGTTGACTCTGTCTACCCCGCAAGGGAGATAGACGTGACCATATGTATGTATGTAGGAGAATGGTGATAAATGATACATAATTAAATAAGTAGTCAATGTTCTGGTCTATCTTCAAGCTTCTTTTTCAAGAGCTAGAACTACGTATTTAGCTCCATATATTTTAAGTATTGAAAGGAATGTAGGTAGTTATAGTCAGCCTTGTTTAGAAGACGAGGTAGTCTATATTTGTGAGAAATTGTGTAGCGTTGTAGCTGATTTGTCATATATATAAAAGAAAAAGGATGACTGTCTTATCTACGTCCAGCCATAGAAGTTACAAAATTGAAATTTGGACATTACTTTTATGTTACCACGTATTCCTGTGATGAAAGGAGTTTACAAAATTCAACCCCTAAAGGTCAAAGTTTGTATTGTATAGATTTACGTTTATACGCCAATTAAACTAAAATATAATGCCAAGAAAAAAGTTTTGTTGGCAAGATGACGAATTTCAAACAATAAAATGTAGTTTGGCACTTTACCACGCACGTGCTATACTGTCTACAAGAATAGTACGTGGCAGTTATTAGTAAGTATATGTACACAATATTAGATAACAGGTCATATACTAATGTTAAGGCCAGCACGGGCAATGTGCCGTAGAAACGCACGTGCGGACAACACGAGACGAGACATGTTTAATTTCATGATAAATTTCTATCAGATATCTAAAGTGACGTCGGCAGATAAAAATAAATAGGTAACTGTTATCTTCCTTTAAAACAAAATCATTAATGCTGTTTTACAGGGATGATCAACCTTTTAAAATTAAAACTCTTTAACGACTGCCGATAACATTTTTCCATTAATATGGAATGGATTTGGGTAATTTCTGAGTGTTAAGTCGAAATGAAAACAAAACGAAGGCATGCTCTGTAGTTCTGTTTATTCTACGAATCTAGTAGGTAATTTAATAAAATTCGTAAATTATCAAATAATAGTGTCTAATTGATTACTAAAAATTAATAAAAGTAATCCTTTCGGGTGTTCTTCCCAGTAGCGCCATGTAGCCTTCTACCTGGTAGTTATTCACACGGAAATTTGAATCAATTTGGATCATAGTTACATTTTTGGATTATAGTTGGATGTTAGATTTAGTTGCAGGTTTCTTAACGTAACTTAGTTTTTTCGTAATTAGTGTATTATTAATGTTAATGTTGTGGGCGTTTAATAACTGTATTTTTTTATGTTTCAAACTAATGCAAGTCATTTAAAAGAGTCATTTGCAGCTATGAAATTCAAACTTGGTTCCTTTTGTTTAAGAGATAATTTTGTACTCTATCTAATTGTTGCCTGATGCTGAAAATATTTTATCAGTCTAAGTATGAATTGAGAAGAATACTAACTTGATATTTGTATGAACAAGTTTATAACTAAAACAGAAGTAAATACTACAATATTAAAGTTGTAAGTACCTACATGCCTAATTTAATCATGTATCAATTCAATAGCTAGTAAAGATAAATTCATAAATATTTAATAGACTTTTAAAGCAAGATAAATACATCCTCTTCCTCGGAGACATAGGCAGAGACTACATTTTTCCCTTTGCCAAAATCCATGAATACCTTTTTTTGTTCCAGCCACATTCATCAATCTTTTCATGTCAGAACTTCATAATGTAAGGGAAATATAAAAAAAAACTTACCTGCACAGTAACAACTGCTTCTTGAGTCAGGAGTGTCTTTGAAGAGTCTGATGGATGAGGAGTGTATCTTACTGTTTCATCAACAGCAATATAGTGGCAGAAGGTCAAGTTCGTAGTTTTTAAAGTCATAAGCCTCTGTTGGGGGTTCACCTCTGATTTTTCACTTGCATAGCATATTTTCGCCGTTCCTATAATCTGAAAATAAAATTCGAACATGTAGAAGGGAAATCAAATTTGAATATTTTTTTTATAAAATCCTCCTCTTATAATATTAGAAAAGAGACAAATTTCGAGTTTTATACAAGTTAAAATTTAAAGTTTTAAGGCAGACAATGTTGTAAGCAACGGCTTTAATAATAACATTGCACAGTACAGCTATACTATAATGTATAATGGCTTTTGGCTGGCTATAATGCTTTGTTTCATTGAGATAATCTAATAAAAAACTAGAGGCTGGCCAAACCCGCCTTCAACGAAAAATTTGGTTCCTGCGGGAATTTCAGGTAATCCTCTCTCAGTGCTCCCGAATACTCTGTATCAAATCTTCGAACTAAATTTCAACTTTCTACACTCAGAAGTTTCAGCTGTGTGATGTTTGTCAGTCACTCAGTAATGGAAGAGTTTTAACATACTGATTAAAGGGATAGGCTTTTTGGAGCTTTGACTTTAAATAAGAATTTTGGGCATGTAATTTGGAATGCTGACCCTAAAAAAAAAGCTATACTCTTTCATAACCAAATTAATTAACAACAACTTTATAATATGTTCTTTGTAAACATATTATAAAGTATTGTAATATTGTAAATTAATCTGGTATTTTAGTCATTGTATTTTTTCAATGCACTTTTCGTGATTTATTTTTATAAAGAAAATATACACGAATAATAAACAAAATAAAAAATAGTAGATAGAGTCTGCCTTTTTTTAAAAGAAATCTTTTCATACAGACCCAAAACAAGGAGACATAATGGAAAGGGTGACAATTTTATAGTGTAATGAACAAAATTGTGTTTTACAATGTTTGTTTGTTTGTAATATACTTATTGCACAGAAATTTACACAGTTACAAGAAATAGTACATACATAATTATAAAAGAAATAAATCACTTGCAATGGCGGACATGAAGGGATTTCCTTCAGTCAAACAATAAAGGAACAAGAATAATTAAGTAAAATAAAAAAGGTATATAATATGTAACTAAAAATATCTTGATTACAGTAGCAGGTTGTTAAATCTTCACATTGTAGGCAACTGGTGTCTGTACCTATGTCATATTGATATCTAATTGCAGTATGAGATTCATTTATATGCATGTATATTATATCAAAATATATATTGAATAGTACATTTCACTTCTCTTTTTATGAAATTCATATAATCAATAATACAACTTTGTATTACACATCTACCTACTTACAATTGAATATAACATACACATATAATTCAAATTTGCCTTAAAAATCAGTAATAACGTAAATAACAATGGAATTTGGACTTACTGCTTGCGCCCATCGCGGAAAAAACCATTTGGAACTGACAAGCCTGTGAGAATGAAGAACCCCATCAACGACCTTCCTCTCTACAACATCTGTTCCAATCACTGCTGGATTCATTGGATTTGGATATTTTCTCCATGCTGCTTGGGCAACAGTTTCCCAAGGATGGCTGCATGAACAATGATAATGGATTATGTGAATCAGACAAGTAAAGGTTTTAATCGAAGTATGTAAGAGATTGCGTCACATTGTACTTACTTAAACGTGTGTTCTGAAGTCCAGATTTTCATGTTTAAAATGTAGAATTGATGTACTTTGTGGTTCTTAATAAAGATAAAATTTATCTCAACGAATGGAAAGATATATTTAATCTATTTTCACATCACGTTGATAGAATAAGAACACTCCTCCACAATACTACTCGAAATGAATGACATGATAATGAATAAAAAAATTTACGAAACGAAAATGACTGACACTGACAAACACTGTTGCCAACAATCTACCACCTGAAGGCGCTAAATCCACTCTCGCGTTCTTCGCTCCTTTGTCTCGCGCCAAAAAGACACAGAAATAGGGTCGTTTTATTTTCGTTTTCACAATTTTTTGTGGTTTTCTAATATTTTTATTGTTTTCATTTTTATTCATTAAAAACCATACAATACATTACAATAAAACACACAATAGGGATGAAGACGAGGTGACGGTGGAGGAGGCGGTGAACGTGGGTGCAGCGGTAGTTCGCTTGTCTGTGACACCGGTGGTCCCGGGTTCGTATCCCGGCAAGGGCATGATGAGAAAAGAACTTTTTATGATTGGCCTGGGTCTTGGATGTTTATCTATGCAAGTATTTAGTATAAAATATAGTATCGTTGAGTTAGTATCTCGTAACACAAGTCCCGTATATATTTATTTATTTTTATTAAAAATAATAGAAATAAGTTATAGTAGTAGTAAGTATACCTTATTGAATACAAAACTTATTTTTAATTAAAAAAAGATGGGATTTAAAAAAAAAAAATATATGCCATCTGTGAATAAAAATGGAACAACTTTTACTAACATCATATTTAAGAATGCATAAATATGTAGAATGGTAGCTGCAAAACAGATAAGGTTGATACGTTTCAGGTTTTAGACTCAGTTTATATATCTTACCAATATACTATATACAAGTCAATACTGTATACAAGTCTTTCTTTATATTTTCCTGTCGTGAGATACAGGAAGAAAATTCTTAATAATGTATTTTTCCTAAATGTCCATAAACTAATATATAAAAAAATAAGTAAAGTAGGTAGGTAGGTACATCATGCGAGCAAAATGCTCGGGTGTGATGACACGCAGCAGTATTTTAGACATGTTTATCTCAGGCGGCTTTTTTTTTATTGAAGCGATTATTTCACTAATGTTCTCGTTGTTGTGTAAGAAAATTAATAAACACCAGAACAACAATTAGTAGTCATCATGCCTTTCTTCAAATATTATATCACATTGCGCAGTGTTTAATGTATAAAAATTGGGTCCAATATCGAATGGTATAGTATGTCTATATAAACTATAAAAGTGAGGACTTTTTTGTGTAATTTTATAATGTTGATTGTAGGCATCGCGCTTTGGGCGAGGCTGTGGCCTAAAAAGTGCCTTATTTTGTGTCGAAAGCTGAAACGGGAAAACTGCTTCGGTCTGCTAAATAAATTCTGATTTTATCTGTCACTGTCAATAAATAACAGTCGTTTTCACTGTTATTGTCAAAATCCTCAGGGTCAAGATGACAGGCAGGATCGTCGGTGGTAGTGTTGCTAACTAAATGCTTTCGGTGTTGAATTTGTCGCCTTTTACACCATTTAAGCGCTCAACATTCGTACGCGCTCAATATTCCTACTTTCAGTAATCTGCCGCTTTTTAAGCCCCGATGGGTGTTATGAGGGGTGTTTACGACATCCATGGAATAGTGATGGAGTGGTCCGAACCACACGGTTTTTTAATATGTATATTTTGTTTGTATGTAGTAGGTTGCCTACACTTTGTTGTTATGGATATGAAGGCTGATTGATACGAGGTACGAAAGAGTTTAAAGACTAATTATCGTTTAGTATAGTAATAAAAAAAGCAGAAGGAAATGAGAGTGAAATTGTCTCTCATCGCCCAGCCAGTACCTTTTTTACGCTTGATTGACAAAAGGCTATTAAAGAGTAAATGACTTTACCTGTACAAAGACTCAAAAATCATGATTGATAGTTACATGGTAAAAAATCAAAATATCCAGATAACGATCAATAGGTATATATCATACAAATATCACTCACACATTATACGCTAGGTTATCTGTCTGTTACAGCCTTGAAGATTGACAAGCTTGCCTTAACAGCCGTGAATATCATCTAAAGGACGACATTGGTATTCAAAGATTTTATGCAGTTTTGCAGGAAAATTTGGGGTACAAAATAGGGGAGCAGAAAACAATTAATGGCCTATGAAGGAACAGGTTTTCCACAACTACTACTGATTAATTTTTACGTAATTTAAATGTAGGGCCGAGCAGTGTATAGATCTAGACGGGTCGATAATTATATCGCTCCAGTCTGTGCGACTGGGTGCACCTTTAGTTTAGTACATACCAATTTGGCGCGTTTTCATTGGAAACAGTTGGCAATAGCGGCTAGAGAGAGGGGGACGGAACGAACGAGTCAGGTCGGCAGGATGGAAAGGAACGAAGAGTGATAAAATATCAATGCGATAAGCCTATGCAAAGCAAGCTAGCTTAGCTAGGTCGGTTCGGTTCTGTCGGGCTTTCATTAATTAATTTAAAGATAATTTTATTGGTTATTAACTGATCCGCTGCAACTATTTATTTTAAATCTTAAAATCAATCAAAGGTATTTATACAAAATAATAATGACCGCGGAGGCTGAAGAAAACTTGCGTTATCGAAGAGCTCAAAGTGTAACAAGAGCGGAAGAAATTACAGAGCAGGAGAAAAGAGTTAGAAAACTACAATTAGATAAACCGTGAGTACCCGTAATCGTCGAATATGCATGAAAAGAGTAATGAATGTGGAGGAAGTGGAGGACGTCTATATGGATTGTAGTAAGTGGAAATCCATAGTATCTGCCTACCCCAATTATTATTGGAAACAGGCGTGTTGGTCTATATATATGTACCTACCAACAGCAAAATATCTATAAGCAAATACAACTATATAACTATATTTTTTTCGAACTTGAAGTTGTGTCATCAAAGTTTGTATGATATTATGTGGAAAGGATTAATTTATCTAACGCTTTTACCAATTTCATCTCAGTTCTGGTTGGTGTTGGCTAGTTTTTATACACAGCCAGCTTTGTATACACAATATAAAAAACTGTCAACAAGTTTGAAAAGTCAGTAGGTATTCTGTATGACTTTTTATTTCCTTTACACTATATAAGAAGAACCCCTTTTTGTTCCATTGATTAAGAATATTCTTTAATTTACAGAGTACACAAACCTCGTGATTCCCTTTTCTCATGGAGTTCAGAATTTGCAGATTTTACTGGTTTGGTCAACTGGGGTTTTCTTATGCTAACTATAGGAGGTCTTCGTCTGTTTCTTGAAAACTTGCTTAAGTAAGTGTGGATTAGTTTTTCTGAAGATTATAAAGCTATTTATTTATTTATATAATGTAGGCTTGAGAACCAAGGAGAACAGTCTCCTTGTTTCTCTGAATTTTTCAGAGTTTCAGTGTTAGTTAATGAAATAGATCATGACTTGAAATTTAATAATGACTTGTGGCTTGTGGAAGAATGAAAATTTTAATGAAAGTACTAAAACATACACATAGTGTGTGTATAGAGGTTGTTACCAGTAGGGTAGCGAGGTGGTTCTTATGTAAAAATTTTACTGAATTAATGCTAATCTCAATGGATAATATTAACAGTTTGTAATGGTAATATTGATATTTAAAATATGTGCATTAACCTCTCGTGCCAGTCATCTCTTTTTTAAACTTTGATAAGTACTTTCTGATATTATTTTGTTTAACAACATTTGCTTCAAATGGATTAAAGTTTGTCTTTTCATAATGATTTACAGATATGGTTTCCGTGTCAATCCTATTGAATGGATCATAGTGTTAACGGGATACAATGAGGGTGATAATCGTCAATATCCCTCAGTTGTGCTGTTGATTTGTAAGTTAAAAGTATGATATGAGTATGTAGTAGAAAATAGAATTAGAATAGATTAAATGCTTTGCTTTTGAATTTTTTTATATTACTTTACTATAGCTTTTTAATGTATCACTTTACACACTTAAATATAATTTTACTTAGATATGCACCTTCATTTACAACTTACCATTTTTGGTATTTAATAATAATGTAAACTATCTAGAATAAGTATCATAGTTCATTAATAAGAAAAATAGTTTTGTGATAGAAAAGTATCACTAGACTCTTAGGTCTAGTATAACCTGAATTCTACTTTGTAAAAATGGAATCTCAAAACAAGAGTGTAAACTTTTGCCAGGAAATTCTTGATAAAAAGAGCAAGGATATTAGTGTCGCCGTTACACAGGCTGTTCCTGTTGATATTCCCATTGATGGTGGGTCTTGCATATGAGCACACAAGTCTACCCTCTAGAGCAGAGTTTTGATAGGCCTTGGTGGATGGGAAATTGAGTCTATCTATTTTGTAACACTAGAGTTTAATAATTATATATTAACTATCTTAAAGCCAAATAGCTGAATGTGGCCTATCAGTCTTTTTAAGACTGTTGGCTCTGTGTACACTGCAAGAATGATAAGCCACATTCAGTGTTGTAGCTTGATGATAGAATTGAGATTCAAATAGCGACAGGTTGCGTGCCCTTCGCCTAAATAAAAAAAATTGGTATCGGGAACCACAAGGCACGGCATTTTAATAAATAATTAGATTATATTCCTACATTCACTTTAAAACATGCTTAATCACAATTTTTTGCCATTGAATACAATTGTATTGTTTATTTTGCTAGTTTCGGTAGTTCCTGCTGTGGCCAGTCTTCTAATTGAAAAGGGTATTGCAGTGGTGAGTAAAATATTTATTCTATTTTTCTTTCCTGCTTTATTTTAATAATAGACTTGACATGAAGTTGTGATGTTGTTAACTAGGAAGTAATCATGATCTCGTGTGTAAATCACTATATATTTAAGATCTTAAGTAAAAAAATATATTCATTAAAAGTTTGAGTTAAATGTGGTTGAGGTTGAGTTGGTGGTGTGCTTTATCAGTAGGGATAAGTTTGCAATTCTTTCCAATTTTTATTGTTTTGAAGATTAAAATATCTAAATAACAAACTTAATTCTTGCTCTGACCTCCCGTCAAACAATTTTTGAATTTCATGATATTCATTATTCAAATGTGTATTATTCATGAAATCCTTCTAGACCTGTTTCTTTTACCTTTTCTTAAACCAATATGTTTACAAAGAGCCACCATGGAAATAATTGCCGTTCATTAACTAGCTATCAATTTTTTTTACCTCATTGTCATGATATTTTAATGTAATCAAGTGCATTTTAGAATAGGGCCATACCCATGGATCTCGTAAAAGCCGTCTAAGGGAATAGCTTATAAACTTGGGATTCTTCTTATAGGCGGAATGGGCTAGCAACTTTCTATTTGAATCTCAATTCCTATAAATATTAATTCACTAAGCCAAGCAGCTGAACATGATCCTTCAATATTTTAAAGACTGTTGGCTCTGTCTACCCAGCAAGGGATAAAGACGTGATTTTAAAGTATATCTCAATTCTATTGTTAAGCGAAATAGCTGAATGTGGCCTATAAGTCTTTTCAAGACTGTTGGCTCTGTCTACCCCGCAAGGGATATAGACGTGGCCATATGTATGTTCGTATGTTTAATGTTGTATTAAATTTTAAAAAATTTCTTCTCTCTATTTCAGGGCATACTTTCAGAAAATATTGGAATAACTTTGCAGGTTTCAAACATATTATTCATTGTGTCACTACCAGTGGTTGTCTTGTATTTCAAAGGAACAGATTTCAGTTTTGGTAAATAATTTACATATAATTTACATACAATATCATTATAATTTTCTTGGAGATAAAACTCCTCAACATTATTGACCTGGAACTATATTCCTTTGAATTATTTACTAGATGAACAGCAACTGTTTATATGATGTTTTACCATTAAAATAATTTATATATTGAGACCTAGAATAAAAAATCAAAAGCATTTACAAGGTAGTTAATAAAAACATTGTACATATATCTGTTTCTGTTCTATCAATGCAGTTAACTTTAATTGTATGTTGTAACTAATGCATGACCAAGTTGATCTACCATTTTTTAATTCTAGACCAAGTGAAATGTTTAAGAAATTATTTGTTCTGATCAACTCTGCATCAGTTCATAATGCCGTATTCTCTTACAGTGGGAATATCAACGGTTTGTTTTATATATCTGATACTATTTCTGAAGATATGGAGTTACGCCCAAACAAATCATTGGTGTCGAAATGGCGCCAAAGGCAAAAAATCCAATAACAAGTTACGAAGACAGAGTCTTTCAGCGCCAAATTGGAGTAAGTTTTTCATAATATTTATAGTAATTTTATAAATACGTAAGAGAGGACTGTCACCTAATCGAATTCGATTAAATCCTCGTCCTGATTTCTTTTTAAAACATTTTAATTAAGTTTCACTTCCATATCAAAATGACGCGTATTTCAATCAGCTTAAAGTATCATTTTCAAGCTTTATATATTTCCCTGATTTATTCTGAACGTTGTATTTACAGATTCCCTTAATAACGCTGAAATTGAGCGTAAGTTTTTCAAAATTTTTCTGTTTGCCACTTGGTGTTTACGTCTCCAAAATACTATGTTCTTTTAAATTCGTTTAATTGTATCATGTCAATTCAATACCTACTCAGACATTTTTGTTGGACGAAACGTGCAATACTTAATTGCAGTCTGATGATTGGTTGCATTCCATAAATGTTTAAAAAAAAAATATTTTTTTTTTAAAGTCTATATTCACGTGGTATATAAATTCATAAAAATATGGTTATCAAAATTGATGATGTAAAACAAAGAAACCACCTAGGTATATACATAAATAATTTTGACCAAAGACATGATGAAATTGACGAATATTTTTTTCTTCTAGCACCTTTCTGCACAGTTCACCTTGGACACTAAGACCATGATCTCAACTGCTTAGCTTAATTGCTTTTGGTGTCGAGTTCAGGTATAATGTAATCTAATGGACGCCTGTTTTAATTGCGTTAAAGAATGTGATTTTACTATTTTTTGCTTATGGTATTTACTTTGCACATGTATTTTAGTATTTATAATTTTTGCCATAAAATACTAGGCTCAAAGGTGAAATCCTTTTCAGACAAGGTTCCTTTGTTTTTATAATATTAATCTTTACAGTAAGTGTTGTAATAAGTAGATTAAAGTAATCTCCGATAATGTGGGCGATAATTTATTATCCTATTTCTCATATAGTGCTCGCTGCGGTATGGTATCCGGATATCATTATTTTGACATATAATTGACTGCCTATATTTAAATACGCTATCCCGAAATTGTAACTGCTTTAACGGCTTTTGTTTTCGCCAGTTAAAACAGGTACAGGTAGTTTCGTAATGTCTTCACATTATGACTTATTTGTTAGATTATTTCCCCTGATTTCTAATAAAACTTGCGCATGTGGGATGAGCCTAATAAATAAAAATACATTCTTAACATATGCGATATTTCACTAAGACTTTTTGTTAACAAAATAATCGATTGTAACATAAATAAAAATAATAGTTAATACATTCCTACAGAGCTACAGTATTTGAATTGCTTTTTAGTGTGCATATTTTATTTAAACTTAATGTTTCTGATTTTTATCTCTCTTATTTCTGCGTGTTCCCGATTAAGCCTTCCACAGAAGTGTCTCGGGGCCCGGGGTCCGCCTTCCGACTTTTGTTCCGATTTTATCTAACTAGTGATAAACCTTCCTAAGGAATCCCTTTACTAAAGTTTCAAATAGGTTCAAAATCCGCCCACAACTTGATTAGCGTATGCAGACATACAGGCAGAGAAAAAAGGGGAACTTTACTTTATATGTATTGATATAATAGTAATATAAATCGTATAGTTATTTAGTTGCTTCTTGATTTATTAAACGTAATAAGTTTATTCCGCGCAACCCTTCACTTTACATCATTGTTTCAGAGTTGTAGGTCGCCTTGATGAAATTGCTTCATGCGTAAAGGCCGCTTTTCTCGGTCACATCATTTTTGGCTTTGCTTTTTATTTTGTTTGTGTTTATTGTGTGTTTAATAGTGCTAGTGGCTTTGTGAATTTTAGACTTTGAAATATTTGCGATAAAACAGTACCTACTCATACTGAGCGACCAATGTTCTTAATAGTTTTAGAACATCAAATGCTTTTAATGTGAATTTATAACCAGAGTTTATTGTGATTAAATTTAATGTTTAAGGTCAATTATGAATTTAATTATACTTTTCATACAACGCATCAGTTGCTTTTTCAATTTGAATTTGTTTCTAGAACAGTTTTATTTAACATTTTGCTTCTTACATTTTTTTTAAAAATTCGATCGCTGTATTTAATGTTAATAGTCTTGACGTGTTACCGACAGAATCTGAAGAGGAGAAAAGCGACCAGGCGGCGGCAGCCGGCCTCGTGAAGTATCCGGACAATCTCAAACTGAAGGATCTGTTCTACTTCCTGCTGGCCCCGACACTGTGTTACGAATTGAATTTCCCCCGCACTACACGGTCAGCATAACTTTTTGAATTTTTTTTCATCAGAAGAAATTTCATTACTGTCGCTTTGTATCAAATCTACCAATTGAAAATATGTGACGGGAGTTTATAGGTTGTTGCAAGCACAAGTGGCCGTTAAGGTTACTAGACTACATAATAACCCTAATTATTTTGCTATACCCACGTTCACCGATTTTTGACCAGACACCCACGGTTTGACTAAGGTTCCGTCGTCTAGCTACATGTTATGTTTTCATTTACACTCGCCCTGTACATTTGAATAAGAGGTTTTGTGAAATAATTGCTTGTATTTCAGTATAAGGAAGAGGTTCCTGCTGAAGAGACTATTGGAGGTAGTGTTCGGAGTGAATCTGATCCTAGCGCTGTTTCAGCAATGGATGATACCGTCGGTCACCAACTCCGTGGATCCGTTCTCACACATGGAGCCTATGAAGATCACCGAGAGACTACTTAAACTGGCTGTAAGTGTGTTTAGTTTAAAATTCTTGTTCATTTGCAGAGGAGCTAGAATTATAACTAAGGCCCTATATCTAATAGTGGTCCAGATTCCTTGGTTATTTATCATTTTAAGCTTTTGATGTTGGCGTCAAAACAACTTCAGCAAAACTTTACAATATTGGCACGCCGGAGATAAACTTGTGCGTAGAATTGTGAAACTATCCCTCTTAAATTAATAATGTCATAGATTTCTAAAACAGATTGGTTTCCAGGTGCCGAACCATTTGATATGGCTGTGCTTCTTCTACCTGACGTTCCACTCGTTCCTAAACCTGATGGGGGAGTTGCTTCAGTTCGCGGATCGCAATTTCTACGGAGATTGGTGGAACGCGAACAACATCTCAGTGTTTTGGAGGAGTTGGAACATGCCTGTGCACATGTGGGCAGTTCGCCACGTGTATCTGCCAATAACCGCCAGGGGGCATAGTAAGCTCGTGGCGAGCATAGTGGTTTTCGTCATATCGGCGCTGTTTCATGAGTATTTGGTGAGTAACTGTTACGAGATTTAATTTGTCGTGATATGTTTAGGCGCTATTCTACGAGTATTTGATGTGAAACTGTTATGTGTTATGAGGTAGCTGGATCATGCCTATGAACATAGGACAGTTCGCCACGTGTGTTTGCCCATAACCGCTAGGCGACACGGCAAACTCGTCATGAACGTCGTAGTTTTCTTTATAGTTGCTTTTAGACGGTTATTTTCTTAGCTGTTATGGGTTTCAACTTGAATGACACGGTCTTTAAAGTTCTTTTTTTGTATGTAACCCAAATAAGATTATGAGATTATTTTATATATAATAATTTGAGTGCGTTTGACATCAATCTGCCTTGTGGTTAGCAAGATGAGACCTAAGTTGGTGTATGCAAGCTCATTCTTGGCTTGAATATCCCCAAGTTAAATTTATCAGGGAAGAGAAATGCGGACAGGGGATTCCTAAATAACAGCCGTTCGCATGATGAAAGATTTGACGAATCGCAAGGTGAATTAATTATTTGACTTTCAAAAATAGGAGACAGTCATATTTTTGAAAGTCAAATAATTGCCTTATTCAAAATAATAAGAATCCCCTATTGATATTGAGTTATTTTTGATAAATTGAATCTTAATTGTTATTTTGGTGATAAAGTTCTATACTAAGAAGAGAGAGTAAAATAATTATTGTAGGTTTTTTAAATCTTAATAAAATACTGTCCCATGTTTTCAGGTAAGCGTCCCCTTACAGATGTTCCGTATCTGGGCCTTCCTCGGCATGATGGCGCAGCCGCCGCTCGCCGTCATCTCTCGCTTCGCACAACTGCGCCTCGGCGCTCGCTGGGGCAACATCATCGTATGGAGCTCACTGATTCTCGGACAACCACTCGCGATCATGATGTACTACCACGATTACGCACTCGCGCATTTTACACCACCTCAGTGATGTTTCCGCTTTCTCTTTATGTATGTTTAAAAATGTTAACTTCAAAGCCCAAAATAAATAGAGCATAAAATTGGTTGGTGATTAAAAAAAAACGTATCGCTACCTCAAAAAACTGCCTGATTTACAATAAAATAAAGTAAAGTTTACAAACAAAGTAATTAAATATAATAATATTTGAACGCCCGCTTTTTGAGGGAACACTGTGAAGTCACAATCTGAACTCAACCTTAGGAGTGATTCGGCAAATATTTTAGTCTGTAAAAATATTTTTAACACTACACTTGTTCATAGTTTCACTTTTTAGTTTTTATAGGCTAATACAAATTCAATTTATTCATTGAGGTTAGAAAGTGAGCTGTCAACTAGTCTGTACAATTAAAAAGTACAAGTTGTGAAAATTATTTAACAATTGTGCCAAAAATAGCTGTTAAGTGATTATGTTTTAAATTTTTTATAACATTAGTCTCGAGATAGTATTGTAGATTAAAAAGTAGGTGATGGGTTTCGAGCAATATCAATATTTATATATATTCATTTTGGAATATAACAGGGATAATATTTTTCTAATCTACTAATATAATTTTATATGTGGTTCCCGGCAGTGCCGTGTGGTTCCCGGCACCAATACAAAAAAGAATAGGACCACTCCATCTCTTTCCCATGGATGTCGTAAAAGGCGACTAAGGGATAGGCTTACAAACTTGGGATTCTTTTTTTAGGCGATGGGCTAGCAACCTGTCACTATTTGAATCTCAATTCTATCATTAAGCCAAATAGCAAAACGTGGCCATTCAGTCCTTTCAAGACTGTTGGCTCTGTCTACCCCGCAAGGGATATAGACGTGAACATATGTATGTATGTATGTATGTCAATGAAAAAGCAGTGCTGTATTTTAAGACTGAAGTGCCTTTATAAATTTTATTGTGATATTTTCCGCCATATCATTTTAATCAATGATATTCCAAAGCAAATAAATATTTTATTCCACATCTTCTTAGTGTGAATGCTTTTATGATGCTTTTCATACAATTTACTAATATCTTATAATTAAATCATAATTATTTGTTTGATAAGAAAATATTTCGTACTTTTTTTATATATGAGAGCGTGTGTCGTATCTGTTATAAGTCAATGATAGCATAAAAACGAATCGGCAAAATTTTACCAAATATTGTATAAGGCGACATTTTTATATGTAAGAATTTTATAATTATCACAATTTTTGTATTTTTATAAATATGTTTTACAATTTACAAAGAAAATTTTGTTTTACTGTAGTAATGATATAATGTACGTTAGTATTTTTCATATTTTATGTCAGAAAAACAGAATGAGTAATATATTTATAATAAAATTAATTTTGTTAATAATATTTTTTTTAGCCGACTTCAAAAAAGGAGGTTCTCAAATCGACCGTTTTTTTGAAAAATATGACTAATTTTACAAACCCGACATCCTACGGCAGAACAAAAACTAACTGTGCCTAGCCTATTGACTAAAAGACGTGTCATATGTATATATATGTATTGGCTTTTCAAAGTCCTTTATTGGTATCATTCTCACTTTTTTGGACCTGTGACCACGATCTTGGAGGAAAGTCACGTTTTACACGTAGCGACTCGTGTTTGTCTTTCGGAAACTTGCAACAATCATAAATGTTGATCCTACACGTTACACCTACACTACTACGTACCCTGAAAAGAATTTTTGGCATAGCCGTAACCACACTACAAATGTAAATGAATTACGGTACTTATGCAAAATTTAAGATGGTTAAGTGGTCTAAGAGGTAAAAAACAAACTTACATAGAGAAAGATACGCTTCTTTTGTATAACCGAAGGACGAGATTGCAGTCTAGGTCTATCCATGGGCATTGGGTAAGTTATTTTAAATGGAGATTTTCATAAGACCTCTGCCCAGCTTAGGTTAAAATATATTTTATTCCCTTGATTCACGGGAAGACATAGAGTTTCCTACTCTCAAGTGACGGGAACCTCACGCCACATTTAAATATTACATACATACATATGATCACGTCTGTAATCCTAGCGGGGCAGACAGAGCCACCAGTCTTGAAAAGACTGATAGGCTACCACGCTCAGATGTTTGGCTTAGTGATGGAACTGAGATTCAAATAGTGACAGATTGCTAGCCCGTCGCCTAAAAGAAGAATCCCAAGTTAATACGCCTATCCCTTAGTCGCCTTTTACGACATCCGTTGTAAAGAGACTGAGAGGTCCTATTCTTTTTTCTAATGGTGCCAGGTACCACACGGCACTATTTAAAAAATTTTGTATTTTTTTAATGTATTTAGGTAATTAGCTGCGTTACGGTAAAGTTGTATTTATTAATTATATTTTACACCCAATGTCGCATTCATAATATTAGTAAGAAAATAAATAACACAGTAAGAGAGAAGTAAGATAATGTGATTTTTTTTTATTTCATGTTCTAAACAAGTTCCAGAATTAGAAATTAACCATATAAGTACGTACAAAGTGGCTTATCTATCTCTATGCACTGTGATAGTGAAGTGACTCGTGCATTGATTAGGCGGCCTTCAAGATGATCAGATAAGCGGTTGGCAACCCCGCACATGCCGAGTCAGAGGTCGCGAAGGGTCGTAAATACTTTGTCTAACGGTGTATCTACTACCTGTAAGATAACTTTCTAATGTACTCGGTACATTTGGTTGTTAACATTATATCCTTCAAAGATAAACTTATATTTTAAGCAGCTCGGGTAAATTGTAACAGTTTTATAAAGGTTCCCGTACTTTTTTAAAAAGGACCATTCCATCTCTTTCTCATCGATGTCTCAAAAGGCGACTAAGGAAATAAATAGGTTGATTCATCTAATGCAGCTTTTACCATGATCCAAAACGATTACGGTTCCATTGAAAGGTTACATACATAGGTCAGACCGGGAATCGCTTCGTGAAAAAAACCTGACTTACCCAATCTTTTATCAATAAGCGTACCCGTGGCTTCTTTCCTTTGTATTTATACATACCTACATACATATGTATAATTACATACCTATATATCGCTTGCGGGGTAGGCAAAGCCAACAGCCTTGAAAAGGCTGAGAGGCCACGTTCAGCTGTTTGAGTTTCAAATATTGACAGGTTGGTAGCCCGTCGTGAAAAAGAAGAATCCCAAGTTTATAAGCCTATCCCTTAGTCGCCTTTTACAACATCTATGGAAAGAGATAGAGTAGTTCTATTCGTTTTGCTATTGGTGCCGGGAACGACACGATTTATCACTTTACATAAGATTAAAATTTATTTTGCATTTAATAAAATATTCAAATACAAGTAGATTCCCGTCGCAGTGAAGAGGTTGGCAACCCGTGAGGATCGTCGTCCGCACGAGAAGCGGGGGCGCAATCAATTGATGAAGAGGCTCCGATAGCGGGCCGAACGTGTCGCGCCTCTGGCGACGCCATGCTATTGTATCATAAAACCACCACTAAAATACATTTTTAATTACTGTGTACGCTTAGCTGCTTCTTTTCCTGCGCAAATTGTAAAAGTTAATGTTTGAATCTCAAATCAATGACTGATGCCTTTGAGTATTTCGAGACTTTTGGCTTTGCCTACCTCGTTAGAGTGAAGACGTTTAGCGAAATCACATTTTCATGTATTTAGGACAGACCATTTTTGGGTTATCCTTTTCCTCCTTATGAACACATTGGCCATGTAGGTATGCATAAATACTCGTAGTTACACTGTTCTGTGATTTCATTAGAGGCAAAGTGTAGGTAGTTGAAGGGTGGATTAGAGAAAGTGTACTAAAGATCATAAATCAAAGTATAAAATGTAATAATTTCACCATCCACCCCGATTGCGTTCTCTTCCTGGGAAGATGCTATGTACGAGTAGTAAATCAGATAATTACACAAACGCATTTACTTTAAACCGGTTCAGTTTACACTTACTGGGGTTAAACTTTTCTTGAATGATCTATGTTCGCAGTTTCAAAGGGCAATTAACAAAGCTAGGTCAAACAGAAGTGGTAACGTGTTGGGGGGTTAATCACGTAATAACATTTGCGAGACGTGGCGGGGTGGGGCGAGGGTCGGTGCTAACAATGTTGACCGTTGAAGGCAAACAGCGGCGGCTGCGTCAGCCCACGGCTCACCGCATCGCCGCCGCACTGCTGCCGCAAACCACAACCCTACCAAAAATACATTAGATCCATAGATTTTGCAGTAAATAAGATTATTACGAATATTACGTTCAGAATACGTAACTTAAAAATGGAACATTTCAAACATTTTTATGATATTCAGTGTGCAGGATAGAAACAGTCTTTCTCTAACCGTAAAAGCATAAATTATCATTAAATTGAATGTATCTGAGTAACTCAGATAAAAGTTATCGTTACATGGTCTCAGTAATATTCAAACCTTTTCAAGTCATGATATATATATATATATACGTCTATCGAATCTGATTGATATCGTTATTAGGTCGTTAAAAAAAACATACTCGTAACTAAGTATAGGTAAATGAAATGTTCTCATTACTGACTTGTAATATAAAAACCGCCTAATAAGTAATATTTTTGTCTACTCAGGAGAATATTAGAACCAGATATTATTACAAATAATAATTTATTGTTCTTGCGTAACGAGAGCATCAATTCAATTATCCGGGGTTAATAAGCAAGGGGTTAGATGTTTAAAGTGGCAGAGGTCGGTGATTAAATGTATTTCGGTATTCCGCTGATTTGCTAACCCTTCCGTCGTCGGCCATGCGTGAAATCATACTCTAATGTTGGCCTTCTCGCTGCAGTAATATTATAATAGATAAACTCGTAAGGGCAATGTCTGTCTTGGATTCAAGATGTCCCGGGTTCGGTTCTTTTTGGTTACGGTATTATTTAACAATATTAACACCTACCTCTAAAATAACGCTGTGAAGATTTTAGTTACAAGGATAAATATTTTTCTTTAAATCACTATGATTTTAAAGTACTTATAATTAAAAAGTATAAAGTATTTTTTCAGATTTACATGGGTCTTGGTTAGGTTTATCCCTTGATCGGAACTTAACTTATTTTTTTTACTTACCAAACCCCTAATTTATTTATAATGTAAAACAAGTTTTAATCTTCTGATTTTCATACTCCGATTATCATAATAAGCATTTATTTTACAGCGATACAAGAATACAATTTTAAAGAACCATAATTCTTCGGTAAAAAAGTATTTTTCCGGAAAATAAATACCTACAAATAAATGTATTTAAAAATATTGAACTGTTGAATGAATACAATGGTCTACAAATATCGTAGATAGTCTACAAGATTTGGACTGTCGTAGCAAAGTTGTAGCGCATCTACGGGCACAAAATTATCATTTTGTATTTTAGTTGTGCTCGCAACTCCGTTAGCGTGCGGTTTGAAATAAGTTTTTTTTTACATAGTAGGGATTTGCATATAAAAACTTTTGTTCTGAAAAATTAATTTCCAATTCAAACAGTAATATCTTAATACGCACTCAAAAAATCCTTTAGATGAATATTTATTAATTCCATCATAACAATTGACACCTTGCATACGTAGTACGTAGTAATATCCGTTTATTAATGTTTGTGTCTTATTCATGTACGAGTAGTATATTGTTTACATTATGTCAGTGTTAGTGAACTTATGGCTGTGAATATAAAGGCTTGTGTTAGTATGCGCGCGTCTCCAGCCGTCATTGGGCTAGAGGGCGGAGTTTCTCGCCGCCCTGTGTCGCGGCCGCAGTCCGCTCCCGACCGGCGCGCGCCCCGCACACCACATGGTGGAACACGCGCTCGTGGACTGCTCTCAGGCGAGCGCCATGCAGACCCTGCCGCCGCAACCGCACCGCGAAGCCGACGAAGATCAGCTCGCAGACGAATATGTTCAAAATTTCGAGCTCGACCATTTAGAAGATCACCATCTTGTGAAACGTGAACCTTTACGAACTGGATGGCATGAGCTCGCCGATGGACCACCGGCCTGCGCCCGCGCCTGCCGACCGTGGCCCGATGCGGGACCCTATCCTCAACCGCACGTCGCCATCGCCGTGGATCCGAGCACACCCCCAGAAACGCCTCCAGCGCCTATAAGTCGCAGCCCTTGTAGAGCGGCACTCGTCGATGATGTACTATGGTTACCTCATATGCGAGAGCCTTTGGATATGCGCACTGTACCCTGCGGGAGTTTTGAAGACTGGGATCGTCGCGAGTGGAGAGAACAGGATCACCATATTCAACAAGTCGCGTTACGTCCTGCGAGTTCCTGCTCGGCGCTTTCGCCGCGCACCGGCCAGCACCAGTCATATCAAGCGTCTTCCTGTGGCGACGATTTAATAAGTGACGACCTGCTCATGACATTAAGTGTACGTGAATTAAACAAACGACTTCACGGTTTCCCCCGCGAGGATGTGACTCGACTGAAACAGAAAAGGCGCACACTGAAAAATCGTGGATACGCGCAGAACTGTCGCAGCAAGCGATTGCAACAGCGACAGGAGCTGGAGATGACTAACCGGTCATTGCAGGACGAGCTGCACGTGCTGCAGCTGCAAGTGGCGCGCGTGACGCACGAGCGGGACATGCTGAAGCAGCGGCTGTCGCTGGTGAGCCGTGAGCACGCCGTGCCGCAGCACGCGCCGCCCACACCGCACTCGTCACCGGAGTTCTTCTCGGAGCTGTGACGGCAGGGCTCGGCGCCCCGCAGCGGCGCCGGCCCGGCCTCGTCGTGCGCCTGGCAGCGCTACTGAGCAGTCGGCGTCCCGCGAGCACGACCGCGCGCCCGACGCCGCCAGTCGACAGACAAGTCGTGCTTTTGTTAAGTTTGAGATATCATCGGTTCCAGTTTTATAGTTCTTTTTTATTATTGGTGGAACAATGTAGCGCATCCCTTTGGGCTGGCTACGCACACCGTGTTAAATGTATGGTTGTGTCGTAAGATATGCATAGCTTCGTTAAAATATGTATTATGTATTATTAAATTTATATAGATTTAATGACTCAAACAACTGATTAATCAATAATTGTAAATATACTCTAAATAACTTAGAGAAATAAATGGTGTTCTCCTAATAAATGTTCAGATAAGTTATCTTTTATATGTTTTGTTAATCTCTCGTCTGACAGTGATCTACGATCATCTTTAAATATCTGAAAACACATTGAAACTGTTCCTTCTATTCTACTTTTATTGATTTTGGTAAATATAAAGCTGCAAAAACTGCATCAGTTTATACCTTGTAAATAACTTTAAAATAAAAATAATTTTAATGAAACATCCAATAAAATTCTAAAATCAAGTTGATTTTTATTAGCGTTACCACTCTTTATGTAGTCCTTTCTCCGTGTTACCTACTTATTACATTACATACTTCAAATTCAGTCCCCAAAATTAAAGAAACCGTCGTTAGTTTTATCTTATATCCTATTTGTACCAATTTAGGGCAAAATACATTTTTGCATTTTTGGTCCGATTTTAATATAGATAGGTAATATGAAATATTATATAGAATTACCTAATGAGTTCCTGGGGAATTAAAATCGGTTAAGTAGTTTTTGAGATATTTTCAATTTTGTAAAATTTCAAGTGTTCGCGTAGTCTACGTTCGACTAGTTTCTGTTTATAACAGATTAATGTTTCTTAAGTTTAATTAGCTGACTTGTCATCATTGTCATACTACATAAAAATGCATATATCACATAGTTATACAAATGCCGTGTGATTCCCGGCATTTTAAAATAGGACCGCTCCATATCTTTCCCATGGATTTTGTTAAAGGCGACTAGGAATATGGGTATAACCTTGGGAATCTTCTTGTAGGCGAACGGCTAGCAACCGGTCACTATTTAAATCTCAATTCCATCATAAAGCCATACAGCTGAACTTGGTCTTTCAGTCTTTTTAAGACTGTTGGCTCTGTCTGCCATGCAAGAGATATGGACGTGTATCCATGTATGTATGTATATTTCTATCTGTCTGGGCTTAGTGAAGCAAGCATGGCCGGGTAAAAGTAAAACTAATTCACAAGTTGGCATACGTAGGTCAAATAGGTGCTCGTGGCCATAGGCGGAACCTGAGTCCTCTCCAGGAAGAGCGCCAACCGAAGACGATGATGATGAGTTTGGAGCTTTTCAGATTAGTAGGTATGTAGTATTGTTGCATATTAATTATATTAGCCAATATTAAACATTAGCATTATAATTATAATAAATCCATACTAATATTATAAATGTAAAAGTGTGTTTGTTTATCCGAGCTCCATGAAATTTTGCATACATTATAGTGTGAAGCACGCAGGCAGAGCCGCGGTCAAAGCTAGTAGTTTTATACATTACCTACTGCAGATAGGCCTATATTTCTAAAAATTAAATGTATTAGGTATATTATTAATATTTGTTCGTGACAAATTGTCTTGTGAAGTTTAATGACTTCAATTTCATTGTGCAACATTTGCTGAGTCTGCAGTGTTGATTGCCCAACAGTTGCAAGAAACGGGGTCGAAAGAACTGGCTCATTTGTAGGTATTCAACTTACTCGTGTATTATTCAGTAATAATTATAATTTATTTATAAACAAGATTTACTTACAAAGTAACTAGATGGACATTAAACTAGACATGATGTAAGATACGCGTAATAGATATTATCTTTATATTTAATTATAAACATAACAAAACTGTAAGTATAAAAGTTCTAATAGAAATGATTTGCAAGAAGATACTTTATTAAAAACTAACTGTGCCGGCGACGTCGTCCGCGTGGAATAGTTATTTTGGGCATCATTGAAGCCCAATCATTAAAGCCTTCCTCGATAAATAGTCTATTCAACGCAAAAAAAAAATTCAATTCGAATCAGTAGTTCCTGAGATTGGCGCGTTCAAACAAATAAACAAACTCTTTAGCTTTATAATATTAGTATAGATAAAAATCTGTAAATGTTTATGGATATGGATTAAATACTAACAGAAGTTTTCAGGTCAACTTAAACTTCACGTTTCAACTACAAGGAGCATTTAACGTAGTAGTTACCAAGAATTTAGTTTATCAATTCATATCATCTGTTGATTTTGTCTGGTTTGCATCCTCTCTGACGATCGAGACCGGAAGACCTGAAGGTTAAAAGACTTTCAAATAAATTTCTCTAAAATACTTAAATAAAAATATTTTCTCTCTCTCTCTTCGTTGCCTATTCGCCTATCCTGTTGCATCCTCCGCCATTATGCCCCTTGCCCTGGAGTCTGCGTAATTAAATTTACTAAACGATTATCAGTAAATAATCATGTTACCATGACCCAATACGGGATAGGTTCTCTTGTAAAGGTTGCGAAGTTAGGTGGGAGTCGCTTTGTGTAAAAATCTGACTTACCAAATTCAAGATCCACGGTCAAAGGCGTACCCCGCTTCGCAGACTTCTCTTCAGAAAGATGAGGATATAAGGAGGAAGGGAATTATAGTTTAAAAATTTCTTTGCAAGTATAAATTGTATAACACAAACAGGAAACCTACATAGTTGCAGTACCTACAAGAATGATACCAGATACTTTATTGTTAGAACAACACGCATCGTATTCCTTGATAACGCAACTACTTGCGATATTGTTTATACAAGTAAAAAAATACATACCTACTTTTGTACAAATATATGTTACATATCGATAATGATAATAAATATAAACCTCAAATTTATCGTAAACTACCGTTTATCCGTCGCTTGGCCAAGGTTTCACGTCATTTCTCATAGATGTTACAAGTACCTATATCATTTTTTCAAGTTGAAACGAAAGTGTTACTACTTATTTTCTTATAAGCGACTTCGAACCTGTTAGTTGTATATTTTCTTGAAAATTTCAAGAATTATATTATGAACGAATCAAATAAAATAACGTTGTTAGTTAGTTGGTCAAGTACTTAGTACCCGACTAGAAACAGCTTCATCAGCTTTCAATTCTATCGCAGCTACGTACCAAGACTAACTTCTGATTTATGTACTTAGATTAGTTTGATTGTAAACCGAATTTCCTACGGTGAGGGAAAACACTGTGTGAAAACTTGCAAATTTAGACAACTGGACGTGTAACCATGATCCCATACGGGTTTGGTTCCCCTGAAAGGTTGCGGAGTCCAGAGAGTCGTTTCGTGTAAAACCTTGACTTATTACCCAGTCCAGGATCGTAGTCACAGTCATGCTCTTTGCCAGAGACGAGAGTTTAGAGCTCAACCGGAACTCCAAAAATATAGCAACTCAATTTGGAATTTACATATTACAGACGATATGAGATTTGATAAATAAAAAACATTTTTTTTTCTGTTCCTTTAATACGACTTCCGGTTAGTACGGCCGTCGTCGGTCCCTTGGCCGTCGTAGTAATCTGGATTCTACTGTATATTATTTTATGGGCTCATTTATTTGAATTCTAAACTTTACTTGCACATAAAAAGGTTGAAAATATATACATATAGTCACGTCTAAAACCCCTGCGGGGAAGACAGAGCCAACATTGTTTAAATACAGATAGTCGTTCAGCTGTTTGGTTTATTCGTAGAATTCAGATTCAAATAGTGTCAGGTTTCTAGCCCATCGCCTAAAAGAAGAATCCCAAGTTTATAAGCCCATCCATTAATCGCCTTTTACGACGTCCATGGGCATTCTATTGGTGCCGGGAACCACACGGCACTAAAAAGGTTGAAAGTTGTTGGAATTCTACAGCAGCTAGTATATTTAGCACAATTTTTTGGAACGTACCTACATATATACTTAGAGAACATCTTCGCACAAAAAAAAGAAACAATGTTTTGCCATTTATGTATTATATTAAAAATAACTTTACAATCCCTATATAATAAATAACTTAATTGTAGCAAATGAATTAGAAAGAGTGCAAATTCGTTACTATTAGATAATACCAAAAAAATCTAGTTAGTGTTTCATTTTATTTATCATCTTTTTATAGTGGTTAATTTCTGAAACAAATATAAAATAAATGGTTTAATAGATTTTTACTACCTTAAGACTACGAGTAGCAAAATAAATAGAACACTCACGCCTTCTCAGGGGATTTCATACATACATACATACTTACGGTCACGCCCTTGTGGGGTAGTCAGAGCCAACAGTCTTGAAAAGACTGATAGGCCACGCTCAGCTATTTGGTTTAATGATACTCGTAGAATTGAGATTCAAATAGTGACAGGTTGCTAGACCATCGCCTAAAAAAAAATCCCATGTTTGTAAGCCTATCCCTTAGTCGCCTTTTACGACATTCACAGGAAAGATATGGAGTGGTCCTATTCTTTTTTGCACTGGTGCCGGGAACCACACGGCAGGGGATTTCAAACACAGCTAAACCAGATTTTATTTTATATTTATGAAAAATCATGATGCTGTACATCAACACATTTTCTACTTCTACCAGTCGCCAATATTCATAGATATCTACGTAGCCGCGTACTACGTAGCGTAGTTCGGATGGGGAAACGGCGCGGGGCGCGCTAGGGGCGTGTTCACTGCAACCACGCCCCCCGCGGAGCGACCGCAGCGCCGCCTACCGACTGCCACCTCAAACCTTTACCATTACCCTAATATCATCGAAATAAGACCCAAAATACCATGAAAATTTATGGAACAATAAGAACGACTTCACCCAACACAGCTATACTTTTCTTCTATCCATGTGATGCTTATATCCTATATCTGTACATAAATGGAGGCTGTCATGCAAATGGAGGCCTGTTAATGAAGCCGGGGAGAATTATGGCCATTGTTACTGCGGGTCCAGCAGTGTAATGGCCCATTTTGTAGGCGTACATCATAATAATGTATGGGACAATTATTCTTATTCGCGGACTGAATTTCTGAATCATCTGAATTTGTATGATAAATTACTATCTATTTTGTACATTACATAAATTTATCGTAAATAGATTCGGGTAATAAATTGAAGTTTTCTTAGGTTTGTTTTCTAGAAGTTTATGATTGATGAATTATAAAGACAACAAAACAAAAAGAAAGGACTGATAAATAACTAATTTAAAGAATATGTAAAGCCATTTTAGTCCAACAAACTTTCTTGATGTTCTTATTTTCTTACTAGGGGTTATTGTAAATAAATAACAGAACTCAACTGTTATTCAACCCGTTAATACAACTGGCAACCTCAAATAAGCGTAGCATGTAAGTGAATGAAGACTGTGGAGTCAGCAGAGGGTCGCCGGGCTGTGATGAGCCAGCGCCGACGCCGCGCCACGCCGCACATTTTTCTAGTGGCAAGGTCGGGTGTGCCAGATGACGTCACAGTCCACGCTACTTTCCATTTCCAGAACTAACGAAGTTATGAGGGGTAATTTTGTTGTAATTATTACTATGCGGAATTATTAGTAGGTAAGTACCTACTTACCTACTAACTAACCGGCAATCTACTTACTCCCTTATGGTGAGAGAAACCTGCGCAATCAGGCAACTGAATGTGTTACCATGACACTGTTACCCCTTCCCCATTCCAGGGTAAGTAGTAAGAATGTAACCGAGCCTAGGCTCGGGCGGCGCTGGCCCTGGCGCTAGCGCCAGGAGGATGATGATAAATAGTACGTCACTCCGAGTTCATCCAGGGCATCGAGGTCAAATAACCATTTCGCATGATTGAATTGTTTAAACTCCGCTGGTAGGGAGGCACCGGCAAAAACTTGTTTTCTCTCCGTTACCTGAAAAAGTAAGAGGTTTGCCATATGACAGTGTAAATCAGGATCACTCCATTTTTTCCTGTGTTACAACTAGTGTCTATAGTGTAGTTAAGTATTTGCCTAAGTAAGTGCGTCTGTTTACTTAAAATTGCGTCTTACAACGAAGATACGAGTGCAGGCAAATTCCTCAGGTTATTATACTATTTTTACCTACATTTAGTAGTTATAACCGTAATCATCAATTCGATTTGTCAAAACACTTAGTGATCATCCTCCTGGTGTAACTTTTTGTTGCCTTTTTACCCCTTTACCACGAGCAAGGGGTCCGCCTGTAACCATGATAATATCGTGAATTAGTTTGTATGTATCTTACACCTATGTTCTTTGAATAAAAATATTTGAATTAAAAACATCATCGCAAAATCTAATATAAGTACTTAGTCTATATATTTTTATTTTCCAACATCATCAATGTTCTTCATTTACCTTCCCCATACAAGCAAGACTCTTTACCTAAACTACACAAACAATAGAATGTACGAACACCTGTACGCTGATTTGAGAGTTCCCGCCTGGAGCAGAGGCGCTGAGCCAGCAGTTTGGCAGGCAGGGTCGCGCGGTCGATACCCGGACTGGGTCGCGCGAACTACATATATGTATCTGTTACACTTAATATTCTTTTTATACTAGAGGTTTGTGATAGTGATTTTAAAAACTACTTACCATTGAACTTTGGTAAAGTGTGTCTTAAAACTAGGTAAACAGAAATCATTGGCGGTCGTTGGCACCGGTTGTCACAAGTATCACTTTATTTTCGAAAATTAGACTCTGTCTAGCCCTAACGCGCTAATGCGAAATCAGCATGACGATTTTAATATGAGTCGGAAATTTGTTAATAGCATGTATTTACTACAATGATATCTAGAATCGGGTTTCTTCAAGAGAAGCAAACTGAGAAATCTCATTTGATACCTGTTTAACATATGTTGACATTTGTTTTCGCATTTCAGAACATAACCTTGGTATTCAATTCTTTTCAATACAAAGTAAGTACTTGCTAAAAGATGTTCGCACTTCTTTTCTTGATTACAAGTCTGCTTTTGTATAGAAACTGTAAATTGTGATAGTACTTTGTTAGATAGAAAAGGTATGTTAAGGTGGTTCGGTCATGTGGAGAGGATGAATGAAAACAGGTTGACTAAGCAGATATACAAGGAGAGTGTGGAGGGAAAGGTCGGAGTAAGAAGACCTAGACGAACGTATCTTGATCAAATTAAGGACGTCCTGGTAAAGGGTCAGGTCAAGAGAACCTGAAACCGCCGTGCTTGTATGAAGAGAGTTATGAATGTGGATGAAGCGAAGGAAGTATGCAGAGATCGTGGCAAGTGGAAAGAGGTAGTCTCTGCCTACCCCTCCGGGAAAGAGGCGTGATTTTATGTATGTATGTACTTTGTTACTAGATAGTTAATATTTTAGAAAATGCAAATTGTTTATTATATTTACTAATAACTTTGTGCTATCAGTCAATTATAAGAAAGACTTGAAAAACTCCCTAAATGCAGAAATCGAAGTAAATAAACAAGTGACGTAGCCAGACGTCTGTCAACTGGGCGAATAGCAAACGCGGCGCTGACGAGAGCTGACGGAGGATTACCCATTGCCACCGTGCCTGCCGCGGAAACTGCTAACTTGGTGGGAATCTTGACTGCAATACTTGCTTATACGTAATGTAATAGTAACTGTCTTTTTGTTGCGTGGCACAACGTTACGATGTAATCATCGTAACGTTATCAAGAATTTGCTTATCCCGTCCGGTTTGTCTAGACGCTGTGTAATGTAATCATACCTATATTTATTTAGCAACAGGGTACGAAAAGGTCGTGCTACGAGCTTGCAAACTTTTTTAATTGTAGATAAATAAATTGGTACCTTTAACTCCCCACAAATATACTTATATTATATAAAAATAATAATTAACATATTTGCGCTGGAATAAAAAAAGATGATTACCTTGAAAAAACCTTTACTTTTCATATGGAACTTTGTGTTCCTTAAAAAAGGAGTTCGTAACACTCCCAACGTACTCCTGCTGGGTAGTATTACCAAATAGTCTTACCAGTAGAACTACTGGGATTTTCTTTCCAATAAACGACCTGGTAAGAACATTGGGAATTTTGATCCCATATTATCAAATATCTTTTACCCGCGACTCATCAATTAAAATGTAGTCTTATTTTCACTTTTAGTCTTTCGCATGTATTGTCAATATCATATGAAGTGACTCAAAGATCCATAACTTGACTTTCAGTTGATTGTACAGACAGTGTGGAATTATAAATCTATTTGGGTAGTTATTTTTTTCTGTCTTGTTGACTAGTGTCTTTATTTGTTATCCTGTAAGTAAATAGTTTTAAATAGTTTTAAAAGCGAAAGCGGTAAAGCTTTGCAAATCTTATCTAATAAAATGTAATCACACAAATTTAAATAGTTCTATATTTTTCCCACGCAGAAAGAAATCTAGCGATGGAGTGCGGAGGGCGCAGTCGGGGGCGGGCGGGCGAGCAAGGATCGCTAACTAGGCACTATTGCCAATCGATAGGTCGTTACTTGAGCTGAGCCCGTCGCCCGCCGCTCGGCGCTCGGTGCCCGTCGCCCGTACAGCTAGCAATGAGCGTTTTTATTCATCAAGAGTGTGCATTTCAAAGTTAGAACTTAGCAACGTGCCTGTAGCGAAAAATAGGGTTTAGCCCTCGAAGAGCTCTATATATCAAGGTTTTCGATTGATCAATTTAGTTTTGTGTTTTATGTTAATTTTCAAAGACTGTATGTTAACCTAAATCACACAGTCTAGGAATTTCGCTTGAAATTGTTTCACCTAATATCATATTTTAATGCTTGATATAGATAGACTTCAAATGCGGTGCGCACTCTATAAGAAGTAGCCGCCGCCCGACCAGACTCCGACCACGCGCGACTCATCACTTTGGATGCTGCTACGTCAGGTCACTCTCCTTTTCTCGATGTCCTTCAAATTAGCTTTGTAGGTCAGGTTTTGGTTCCACATGTTGTTGACAAAATTGTTTGGACGTGAGATGGTCGCTTTCATTTATTTGAAACCATACAAACATATACGTCTTGTCGCCGACATATGAAGTGGTCCACAGAAAAAAGTAAATCAAATTTCGGCACATCTATAGAACTTAGACTCCAATGAGATCGCATAAGGCGAGAATTCGCACAATGTCTACAAATACGAAATTGAATTTCAAGTGTTCTACAACAATGCCACAAGTATTTGTACTCAAGTCGGCAACTTCAATAAAACTCGACAATATTTGAACGTGGCAGTGCATCCCATTAGAAATATTAATACACTTGTTTGCAATGGTGTGGAAACCATCGTGAGAAAACCAAAAGCATCAGCCAACCTGGGCAGCAATCCACAAAACTTGATAAGACATAGGTATGTCTTTTCTGACTTACTCTTTATAAATATAGGTAAAGTTATGGAAAATGATAGAAAGAGAGAGAACATAAAGACAAATTTTTGCCTTGTCAACTTTTGTGAATGAGGGTGCTGGTCGGGATTCCTTAATAATAAGTTATGTAAATGATACGTCAGTTTTTTGTCTGTAATACTCGATTGACCATCCGTAATAACCTACTTTAAGATCGTGCTCAAAGGCGGAATCCAGATCCTTCACAAGGTAGGCTATCAATATGCAAACGCAATGAAGAGGAGGAATTAAAAAAAAATGATTCGCAATGCTTCTCAAGAGAATGAATGGTAGTTTACATGGCACAGAAAGCTATCGCTATGTCGCCGTAAGTGAAAGTCTGCTGAAGTAGCATTTCAAGATATTTATTCTCGTTTCTATGACCTCTTTGATAACGCTGCTAGAGCAACGCTCACATTGTTTTTGTTTTTTTAAAGCAAGGGCAAGTGTAAAGACGTCTACGGTTATTTATAAAGGTTGATTCATAACGGGGACGTATTACCTTCCCCTTCGGTAAAGAGGAAGATTATATGCATATTATACCTATGTGTTTTGATTATTACAACAAAAGCTACATACGGTGATGAATAAAAGTATATAAACAAATATTGTTTCCCGAACAAAATATACGGGCTGCGATACTTAGCAAAAAAACCGCTTGTCCTCAATTTAATTTAAGAAATCGGATTTTTGCAGCGAATTATAGTTACTAACAAACAGTACAGTTGAAAAAGAAGAGAATGATAGGCTACATAAGAAGGCTTATAAAAGTTTACGACTAATTGAACATGAGAATTTGTACAATATAATAGCAAACGTTAGTTTAATGGTGATGGGCAATTACTATGGTTTTATTACACAGTTTGCCTTTAACCAAAAAGTGCCAAACGAAATTGAAAACTGAGTTCTATGCGGCGCATTCGGCAATGATGTTGGCTGCGGCATTGTACTTAAACCTCCGCCGCCGACGGCGTGCGACAGGGGGTAACTTGTACGACTGTTTACCTATGCAAAATCTTGACGAGTACATTTTGCATTCGTCTTCCCGCATGTGTTTTATATTCGTTTACTTCGGTCGGTCGAGCTCGTAATCGCCGCGGTGTTTGCGAGGGGAACTCTGCTGACTGAGCCCCACAAATATATGTCGTAAGATTTAATAGACATGTAATGGATATCGGATGACGTTTTAAGGATTTGTGCAAACCGAATATGTCATTTCGTTCTGCGTAATTGGAATTTTATTTGCTGGATTTTTGGATCGAGCGTGTCCTTTTCGATTTCACAATAAGGCTTACTGGGGTAATATTTTATTGTTACGGGATTCCACCGGTCGACCTTGATTCGACCATATTGGATTTATCATTTTTTGTGTAGGAACTTACTCCGGGTTTGCATGTATTTTCTGCTTTCAGGAATAAATGTATTGTAATTGTGTGGTTTATTAACTATGCAAAAAAATAGGCCCTTATAATGCTTCTTAGCATAATTGTAAAATACCCATAAAAGTTCAGTTTTGGTGTTGCTTAAAGGAATTTTTGTATATGCGCAACGATATACTAAGTACTGGAATTTTGTGCTCTTACGTCGAAAGGTAGTTAATGTAATAAAGGATTTTTTCTGTAAGGCGTTGTCATCGCTGAATCTGTAAAGCGCTTTATAATGCGTGATTTAAGTGAATTACTTCGCCCTTGAGCTTGCGATCCTTGGTGTCTGGGGCGGCGCGGCACCGACTCTTGTTTAACGCGCCGCTGGAGACGCATCAAAGGCATTCAGCGATGATGATGGTACATTATATGGAAACTTTTACAACAAAAATAGAAAAAACATTTACTCTGTTACTATAAACTGACAAGTTTCGGTAAAATGGGTTATTTCTTAAGTAGCTGTTCTGCACTGCTGAACCGATAAGAGAGTTGGACAGGTCTATTTTTTTCACCAATTATTTACCTTTTTGTTTTACACCATCAGAGTTTCATGTTCTTTGATTTGGTAAGTAATTATCATTGAATGACTGGAAGATTTGACGTACTTCTAAAGATCGGATCTGTTGGATATTAAGATAATTGTCCCTGATGTGACACCCGTATCGGAGCCGTATAAGATCAGTCCGTAACCATACTTAGCGAATCTCTTTCCATACCTAGAAGAAGGTGCTTCAACGCGCCGCCGCAGGGCGCCGCAAACACGATTGTGCGCAAACGAACCGGCACACGCTGTTAGCGCGCCACCTGCCCACGCGTGAACACGAACAAATCTCGCTTTTTCCCTGCAAACGGAAAAACTATTTTACTGTAGAATAAAATACTCTTTAGAAACGTGCCGCATGGATTCCGATACTTCGAATCCAGTCGTACAATTATTATTACAAAGTTTGCATTCTCATTTAAATGAAATGGAAGCTACCTTGGGGTGCGACTGACTAATATAACAGTCAAAACTAGGTAGGCAGAAATGTTTCGGGTTAGTAAAAGCCAGATAACCAACTGTTTACATGTTGTAGAGTCAAACGTAGAGTCATATGACAATGCAAAATGAATTTTCTGATGAAAATAAACGCTATGACTGCGAAGCGTTCATCGCAAGATTTAGCTTCCATGCTGGTCTGCGAATTTCATAGTGAAAATAAACATTGTGTGCCGAGCTGCTTCTCTTTTCGTGCAGATAGTAAACTCAATCAAGCGAAGGGATGAAAATTTGGGATTCATCTAAGGTGATGGGCTAGCAACCTGTCATTTGTATTTCAATTCCATTACATTATTAAGCCATAGGTACGTTATGTTAGAAGTATGACTATAAGCGCGGAATCTTTTAAAGGAATATAAGTTTTAGGTCTATAAGTTACTCGTTTTATATTTTCCTTGAATAAACATGAATAAGTCAGTCCGCTTTGAACGCTTGTATCGCTAACACGCATTTAGTTAAATCGTATAACAGTATTTCGCAATAATAATCAGTGGTACTCAACATTCAGTAACTATGAATACTTGTGCTCGTTGTAAGACATCGTTTAACGATGGCGTGCAGTGTACATCATGCAACAAGATGTATGACTTTGGATGCGCCGGTATAACCGAGGCTGGTTTTCGAAAACTTGGCGCTGAAAGAAGATCTGCTTGGAGGTGCAATACATGCAAAGGCACTAGTCCCGGAAGGGAGGATTCTAATTTGAATGCATCGTTGGATAGAATTTTCAACGAAATTAAGGAAATGAAAGGTCAACTCAGAATACTCCCTGGATTAGTAGAAGATGTAAAGGCAATAAAGAAGGAGATTTCGGAAGTGCGTACCGCGTGCGAGTTTAATAGTGGCAAACTTGATGAATGCATGCTAAGAATTGACGCCGTGGAACAAAAGGTCTCTGAAATTGAAATCTTAAGAGAGGAACTAAGGTCTACTCAGAAGTCCCTTACTCAATGTAAGGAGAATTTGGCCATAAAAGATCAATGGTCCAGACTTAATAATGCGGAAATTAAGGGAATACCAATGAAAAAGGGGGAGAATCTCTTTGCAATAATCGAGGGCATCAGTAAGCACATCAATTATACATTTCCTAAAACATTTATTAACTATGTGTCCAGGGTTCCTACACATAAGCAAAATCAAAAATCTATTATAGTTGGTTTCACTAATCGCTATATTAAGGAGGAATTTTTAGCTGCTGCACGTCAAATGAAGAACATACAGGCCAGCATGCTCGGTTTTTCGGATTGCGGACATCGCGTCTTTGTTAATGACCACCTTACGGCGGAATCTAAAGCTTTGCTTACTAAAACCAAGTCGCTGTTAAAAGAAAAGCGTGGCTATCAGCATGTCTGGGTAAAATTTGGCAAAATTCATGTCAGAAAGACTGACACTTCTGATGTGCATGTTGTGAATACTGACAACGATTTAAACAAATTGCATTAAACTGTTTCCGATTTCTTCACATTTTCATTGAATTTCTTCTTTTGCTACTAGCAACACTGTACCCATTTACTACGTTATATTTTTTTAAATGTACTGTTGCTGATTTATGGTTGTTTTTTAATAATTATCATATTCAATTCAAAGTTCATCATTACTTTATTTTAATTTTAGTTGGTTTTCATCTGACGAATCAATGTAAACAAAAAATGTTTAGTACCTCTGGAATAACTCGACCGCTCGGACTCGTCTATTGTTCTCAGTTGTGCGTCTACCGCACAAATTTTTATTTAACAGTTCCAATGTTTACACTTGTAGCAGTGTTGAATATAATTATGCCGCCTTTTATAATTACTCTTTATACGTTTTTCTACAAATGGTTTGTTTATCAATATGATTGGATGAATCTTGCCTCGTTGTCGATACGTACAGGTGTTGGTTCCCACTCGTTGTCTATTGTAGTATTTAATTATTACAATCACATTCTATTTTATTACCATATTATGATACTTAACAACTATAAATTTTACAGTGGACGATGCAATTAAGTTAAGTATGTACTATCAGAATGTTAGGGGTTTACGGACTAAAACCGATATTTTTCAACGTAACCTGGGTTTGTCTGATTACGATGTTATCATTTTAAGCGAAACATGGCTACTTGATGGCATATCTGACGGCGAGTTGTTTGATAGCCGATTTGTTGTTTGGCGTCGGGATCGGGACTACGCCCGCACGGGCCAGACCCGCGGCGGCGGTGTACTGATTGCTGCTCGCAAAAATCTACAAATTATACCTTACTCACAGCCTTGTTCTAGTGCGGAGGATTTTTGGCTTACCATTTGTACGCGTAATTTTAGGGTCCATCTTTGTGTCTTATACCTATGTACTGAGGTGAGAGGTAATTCATTCTCAATGCAGTTAAATAATTTTCTAAATAATTTATCTAATATTTTTGAAATAAATACATCTAATAAGTTCCTTATCATCGGTGATTTTAACCTTAGTAAGATTAAGTGGCAATTGCAAGACGATTCGAGTCTGAAGCCTTCAAACTTGACTTCCGCAAATGAATATCTTTTGATAGATGAATTAAACACCCTTAACCTAATGCAATATAATGGAGTGGTTAATAGCATGGGAAGGATCTTGGACTTGGTACTTTCAAATTTAGTTGTCGCGGTTTCATCGTGTCCAGACCCTCTCGTCCCCATTGATCCCTTGCATCCACCGCTGTTAATATCTTTAGACTACGTTCCCTTTGAGCCTTTGATGACCGTTCCTTTTAAAAAAATCCTTTATTACAAGGGTGATTATGAATCTATCAATGTAGATATTGGTGGAATTGATTGGCAAGTTGAATTTTCTTCGCGCTCCTTGGAGGAATCTGTTAACTATTTCTACGAGGTTTATAAAAATTTAAGACGTAAATATATACCATCCGTTACATCCAAAACTAGCTCTTTTCCGGATTGGTACTCAAAGGGGTTAATCAAACTTATTAGAGAAAAAGATAAATTTCGCAGGAAATATCACAATTATGGGAACAGCGCTGATCTGCATACTTTTGAGCTGTTACGGGACAGGGTTAAACGTTTGGAAAAAGATTGCCATGATGTATATATAAATAATGTGGAAAAATCCATCTTGTGTAATCCCAAATATTTTTGGTCATTTATAAAGACTAAATATAAATCTAATACTATTCCTTGTAGTCTTAATTTTAACGGTATTAAGGTTAACACGGGAGAAGATATTTGTAATGCCTTTTCCTCGTATTTTCTCTCAAATTTTTCTAATCATGTGCAAAATTCTCGCCCAGGTAACTCAGAGATAGACTCTTGTAGTGCGAGTGTTGATATTTCATCTGTAGAAATATCAGTTGAACAAGTAACTAAGTTAATTAAAGAACTTGACCCCTTCAAATCGGCTGGACCGGATGATCTGCCCGCATCTTTTCTTATCGCTACTGCTGAAACTATATCCATACCTGTGACTTTGCTATTTCAGCGCTCCATGCGTGAACATTCTGTTCCATCAATTTGGAAAAAAGCTTTTATAACGCCCGTCCATAAATCAGGGTCAAAGAATAATGTAACTAATTTTAGGCCCATTTCCAAACTATGTATTATATTCAAAATTTTCGAAGGTATAATTCACAGACAACTTTACCCGGTACTTAAAGGTGTACTATGTTCAAGCCAACATGGATTTGTGAGTGGAAAGTCTACGGTATCCAACCTTCTTATCTTGAACGATTACGTGACAGACGTGATGGACAATGGCAGGCAGGTCGACGTCATCTACACGGATTACAGCAAGTGTTTTGACCGCATTAACCATGATAGACTCATTTTGAAATTGAGCACCATAGGTGTACGGGGTGACCTTTTGAGATGGTTTACTTCGTATATAGATAATAGATCCCAGGCAGTTGTAATCAATAACTATATATCTAGTTGGGTCGATATACCTAGTGGAATTCCACAAGGTTCCCTCCTAGGCCCTTTATTGTTCATAGTGTTTATTAATGATATAAGCAGTTGCTTAAGATCTTCTCGTGTCCTATGTTTTGCTGATGACATGAAGATATTTTCAGTGATATCATCTCATGACGATGTGCTGGCTCTGCAGTCTGATCTTTTACGGTTGGAAAGCTACTGCATGGACAACTGCTTGGATCTAAATCCGTATAAATGTTGTGTCGTTACTTTCACAAGAAAGAAGAATTACATCTCTGCAACGTACACTTTAAAGAACCAAATGCTGAGGAGAGTTACTTGTGTTAGGGATTTAGGTGTTTATCACGACATTAAATTGACATTTGAGGAACACGTAGATAAAGTGGTCACGAAAGCGTCTAAGGCTCTTGGTTTTGTACTACGCTGTTCCTCTTCCTTCCGCTCAGTTAAAACTTTAAAAATTCTGTACTGTGTTTTTGTGCGTAGCATTCTTGAATACGCGTCACAAGTTTGGAATCCCAGATATCAAATATACATAGATAGAATTGAGAGAATCCAAATGAAATTTATTAGGCATTTATGTTACCGTCTTAAAATCACTTATAGCTCATCGGAATATATTCCATTGTGCAGGCAGCATCACCTCGTGCCTTTGAATTTACGTCGCGAAGTTGCTGATATAAGCTACCTGCTGAAGTTGACAAATGGAATTGTGGATTCTCCTGAGCTCCTGTCGAAAGTATGTTTCTCAGTCCCTGCTAAATATCGCCGACATTATTCCCCTATCAGTCTTCCAGTAGTATCGACAAATTATAGGCAGAATTCATTTTTATGGCGAGTAGGCAAGGCTTTCAACACTGTTGCAAAAACCATAGACATTGATATTTTTAACACCTCTCCAGCAAGGGCTAAGCATTTGTTGTATGAAAACTTTTTTTGTGATTAAGTATTTACATTTATCTTCTTTAAGACTAATTATTCACAGTATGTATGCACTTAAGCATCTGCTTCAATGTTATAATTAACTGGTGTGTGTTTAATTGGCGTTCTCGAAAATCTTATTTTTTAAACTGTTTTTATTAGTGAAGACCTGTAATTGGCTCTTAAATGTATAATTGAAAATCTAATGATTGTATAACTTGCTGTTGGTCATCCAAATATATAAAATAAAATAAAATAAAAATAAAGAATTTGTATCTTCTTTATATGGACGCCGAAGTTTGAAGCTGACAGATCAAACGGGAACGAGAGACTACCAGACAAACCAAGATCGTTCTATTCGTCTTTCACGAGTACGATGCGATAATAAAATTAATTTGATACTCATGTGAAAACAATGCTGGACGTGGTGTGATGCAATATATAATGTGCGCCTGATTGCATTCGAGTCAAGAATTAGCACATACTCGTACATACATTGTAACGGTGTGACGGTGTCGAATTACAGACATCCTGTCCGATACTTAGAAAAGGTTTAGCGACAATGGGACTGTGAAGCCATAACATTACAACATAAACTAGGAACTAGGCCAGTAACGAGTACTATTGTTTACAGTTTAATTGATACGTAATTTTTATTTATCTGATGGTTACATTAATTAATCCTGCATGCATTGGTGTTAGCGTTTCTTACAAAGTTTGTTGTTCATAACTGTAAATCATTGAAAAAGTTATCGTATGCAGACATAGCATTGTTGGGGAAAATTCGGAAGTTCCTCTCTTAGTGCCTATTTTTGTATTCTTATATGTACTTTACTAATATCTGAACATCTAGTTCCAGTTCCCAACAACATCTTTGCGAAGTGAAAACAATCATCGTGCTTTTATTTTATTTTAATTTATTTACAAGTCGCCGTCATGACGGTGTCGTTACCATCGATATGAGTCGCCCGCCATAAATTGTTTAGGTAGGTATTTGAATAGGTAACTTTTCTGTGGTAACATTTTTTTTAAACCAATTTGTTATAAATAATGTTATAAGTAATGTTCATATCATTTATTAAACCCCGGGCATCCACTCAGATGATGATGACTTGAGTTAAGTTATCTACATACATACATAAATATGGTCACGTCTATATCCCTTGCGGGGTAGACAGAGCCAACAGTCTTGAAAAGACGTTCAGCTATTTGGCTTTATGATAGAATTGAGATTCAAATAGCGACAGGTTGCTAACCCAACGCCTAAAAAAGAATCCCAAGTTTGTAAGCATATCTCTTAGTCGCCTTTTACGACATCCATGGGAAAGAGATGGAGTGGTCCTATTCTTTTTTGTATTGGTGCCGGGAATCACACGGCATTGCCGGGAATCTATTAAGTTATCTCTTTTTCTAAAATAGATGTATGATGATGTACTTATGATAGGCCTCACATGCACCTTCACGTTCTCATCTTGTTTTGCATGGGGGAAATATTGATCACGTTATGACGACCATGAAGTTTCGGTATCGAGTTCATAACAAAAAAAATATAATAAAACAATCTGTCGGCGGTGTCGCATTGCTCAAACTCAAGGTGATCGTGTCAAAACATGGATGCCACTTGAATCTTGTTTCGAGGTATGAACGCTGTGTAGGGTTACCTGATGCGGCACCTAACACCAAATCAAACAAAACATTCTACGCGATAAATTATGAAATTGTTTATCAATGAATCAACCTTTATTTGAAAGCTTTTAGTTATTGGTGGGAACGTTCTGAAGGGTAGAATATTTTAAACAAAACAGTAGGTGACTAAATTTATTTACCAAAAGAGATCATCGCATTTTGCGCTTTTCTTGATGCAAATTGGGCAAATCAAATAATTGTGTTCCATCTTTACTTACAAAAAATGTTTGATAGTTGTGCTGTTTTATTGACTATCTTTATAACTTAAATATATATCTATTATCATCAGAAAAACCATCTTCAATCTTGCAAACAGGCAACACTAATCTGCTAATTCGATTCCTTAACTTACCAGTTTAACAGTAATCACCTTTGTAATGTCACCAGGGTTAGCATTGTTCGGTAAGCGGTACAAAATAGAGGCTAAGTGATTAATGATCGTGAAACAAGTGTTCATCAGTGTGTGGTCAGGGCTCGGCGGGGCTTCGTCAGCGCCCTGCGAACAGCTCTGACAAAACAATCGCTCCCTAATGACCCCCTGTATAGGACCTAACTCACATTTTCAGATTGTGATGTACTAATTACATGAGACTAGTATTTTATCTATGTCATATGTATCTTGGAATTAGTAGTACATAATAAGCCACATCACTCGTTGTGTACTTAATTTCAATTCAGTAAGGTGTACTTTACTGTAAATTCACATTTCTTTTTATGCTTAGACAAATGCAAGTCTAAAATTATAGATAAGTATACTAATTTAGAGCCAATATATGTATATAGTGGCATTCTTACGATAATTTATTTATTTATTTAAACTTTATGCACGTAAAATGTACAACAGGTGGACGTATAATGTCTTTCTTGGATTTCGTAAGAGGTGACTTACATAGAAACATCTTTAATTTACAGTTTTCACAAATACTTTTCCAACTCACAAAGTGTATCTACTGGCTTAGTACATGCTAGCTTAAGACCATTAATTTCAGATAAACTCGATAGAAACGTTGACGATAGAGAGATTGGCAGATATAGGTAAGCCAGTTTTCTAGCACGTGATTATGTTAAATTTTAATGACGTACTTACGTATGACAACAAGCGATGTGCTTGCATTTTTATTAAACTTGCTTGTACGACAAAATTGCAAAATATGATTTTTATGTAGGTAACTGTGTCTTAGAGTTCATTCACCTACCATATATATCTCTTTTATGATAGGATACATATCTATATAACATATATATACCTAATACACATATAAAATCACGCTTCTTTCCCAGAGTGGTACAAAGACTACATATTTCCACTTGCCACCATCCCTGCATACTTATGATAACGAATTAGCTTTTGATATTGTATATCCTTAGATGATGATATCCACTGGATGTAGTCCGCGACTTTGTCCGCCTTAAACCTCTTAATTTTAACTTATAATGTTATTCCAAATCTTAGCTATATTACTGCTGAGTTTCATGTAAATCCGTTCAGAACTTTACGTACAGTACGTGAAAGAGTAAAAAAACCCACACACCCATACATCTATACATCCTTTTACAAACTTTCGTATTTATAATAAGAAGTAGGATTACTCAGAGGCTGTGAAAACTTTTGTCCAAGTTTTTACAGTTGGCTAACTGCTTGTATCCGTTTTGAAACCACAGATTTTGTACCTACCTGCCTTTTATTATATATTGCTGGTTTCTGATTAAACTACAAGTAAGTATAGAAAGTTCCTATTCCGTACGTTTATTTGAAAGGTAATCGTCCCATTCGATAGATCAGCGTGCTTCGCCTGTGCTGTAATACCAACGGGCAGTGTTAATGCGTACGAGCTGAGCTAATCCGACAGACATAGATCTAGCTAGATAATCTAAAGTTCATGTTTCTGTGAAAACCCAAGCGTGTCAAATTTTTTATACTTACTATAAAATTAACATTTTATTAAAACCTACAGGCTTATAAACTAAGGATTTTTTCAGAATTTCTTATAGGCGATGAGCGAGTAACCTGTTTAAATAATATTAGTTATAGTACATTTCATACCAACACTTAGTATTCGTCTTTAGATGTTTGAGATAATTGACTTTGTCTACTCCGTAAGGGATTAATAAAGACATGATATTTTTTATTATGCACTTATTTTTTATGAGCACAATTTTTTTTATTATGATTTCATTAATCATAATAAAAAAAAGGCAAGAAAGGATGACGACTAAAATAGTTTGGAAATGAGATTCATTTGTTAACAAATTTGCCTCACGAAGAACAAAAGGTTTGGACGACTTACGGGGTCTAGTTAGATCTATGTCTGTGGCTAATCCAATCACGTAATTGGACTTACTGTATATTATTCATTGACCGGGTAATGACACTGAGCTAATGCTGCCACGGCTTCAGCACTTCCCTACATGCCATCTTTAGATATTTCTTATTATAAAAAAATACCTAGGTATTTATTGGAATTTTCACAAAGTATATTTAAGCAGCTTTATTTATCCTACGTAAGTTCACATTAAGTAAATATATTTTACAAATTGGAAATCACTTATTCTATAGTTAATATTTATCAAAATGTATTCCTCTTGAACTGAACATTTTGTCAATCCTTCCTAACCTGTACATATTACTTTATAGTACTCAATGTACAGGTTAGTTACTGTATTGAGGAAGGCTAAATGCTAAAATAATAAAATTATTATTTTAGCATAAATATAGAATAAAATTATTATTTTAGCATTTTCTCAATTAGATTAATTAGTGCCCAGTGCTGGCCTGTCAATCAGATAAAGTACAGTATCAGGGGTTGCTCATCCACGGGTTAGGGGCGTATCTGACGCTGACGACTCATTAATGTCACTGTTGATTCTCAAGCGATTATCGTATAGCTTTTTTAGCATACGACATGTTCATTACGGGATGTGGACGATCGAAGTGGTCATTTGGAATATGGTGCTTCTGAAAGGCTTAGACACAGAAAGTGGATAAAGGTGAGTGTTATTTATAAACATACGTACACACATTCCAGTCTATATCCATTGCGGGGAAGACAGAGCCAATAGGTTTGAAAAGGCTAAAAGGCCATGTTCAACACTATGCCTAAATGATGGAACTGAGATTGAAATATTGACTGGTTGCTTGCCAATCGCCTAGTGGGATGCCAAGCTTACTAGCCCCTCCCTTAGTCGCCTTCTAGGACATTCACTGGTGAGAAGAGTGAAGTTATTCTATCATGAAGTGTCGGGAACCACACAGCTCACTGTGTTATTTAAAAAAAAATTATACAATAAGTTTTATTTCCTGTAAAACACAACTAAATAGGGGTCCGTTAAGTTTAACACCCTAGAACCACCTCGTGCTGGGCTACGGCACTGGATGATGCCAGTGACTGACAAATTGCCTTCGTTTGCTCCTTGTCTCGAATCACTAAACGAATAGGAACGTTTCTAACAATCCATTGTAGGTTGTACTTGTTTATTTAGATTTTAAATGTTTATTTTTATTATAGTTTTAAATAAATATTACGTTGTCAGCAACCAGTGATAATTAATGACTGAAAAAGGAAAGTTTCTACTTGCATCGGATCATGGTTTCTGTTAGAGTGACAAATTTACTAATTTTACTTTAAAATGATCTCTAGAATGTTTTCATATCCTACGAATTAAACGCACTTTATCTTTCTTAATAGATCACGATTTATAACCTTTGTAAAAAATAAACTCGTCAGACTTAAAATAACACCGGTCTTTAGGTCTTGGATAAGAAAGAAAATAAACGACCTGTCAATAAGAACAAATATAAATGTTCCTACCCCTAATTAGAAATTTGCAAAACTGGAATATAATGACCCCAATCCATTACCAAATTATCTTACAAAGGAGCGTAATAAATATAGATATCTGTCTGTATTGATGCAGTGAGCGGAGACAATATTTACTGGGCTCTCCCCTGGTCCTGCCGAACGGAAACTTATAGTTTTCTTGAGGCTCCCGCCGTATAAAATACTGCTGCCCCGGACATAAATCAGATGATGTCGCGCGGCAGCCGGCGCGGAGTCGCCGCGCCTTCGCTACCCGCTCGTAGCTTGTATTATAACTCCTGTTCACGTTAAAAGCCGTAGCGGGTTAACGTTCCTGAGAGGGTTTATTACTGACCTTTTTATTCTTTATGGCATTAATTCCTGTAACCTTCTTACCTCATTGTAGAGGAGCCAAGCGCGCTTTTTGACTATGACCCTGGATTGGGTTGGATTTTTACATGAAGCGTCCATCTGACCTCCGCAACCTTTGCAGGATCTAACCTTCTTTACTATTAATTTATTAGGCAAAATAATGCTGTTTACTGACAGTGTTGCCTGCATTGATTGTACGCGAAATTTTTAAGATCGTCTTCTTAGAAATGAGGATTTAATATAAGAGTACCTTTAACTAAATAATTTTTTACCAATCTAGCGAATGAAGAACTGCCGATATCATTTTCCGCACGCCGCTCACTGCCGCCGCCCGCCCGCCCTTCGACCGGCGGTCTTATGGCGATGCTCCGCTACATTTTAATATCGTGGACTCCTCGGACATAAATGGTCACTGACAGATTTTATTTCAGCTCATACATTATATCCAGTCGTGCTCGTGGGTTTTTTATTAATACTGTTTGAGATATGTCGTTTTTTGCGAAACATTTTAGGATAAATTAAAATAATTATACTGGCAATATACCAACAAGCCATACAGCTGAACTTGGCGTTTTTTAACTGTTTGCTCTGTCTATCCCGCAAGAGGTATAGACGTGATTATATCCTACTACTATTATAAAGGCGAAAGTTTGTATGGATGTATGGATGTTTGTTACTCTTTCACGCAAAAACTACTGAACCGATTACCATGAAATTTGGTATGTAGGTAGCTGAAGACCCAGAATAACACATAGGCTACTTTTTATCCGAGAGTTCCCGCGGGATTGATAGGGTTTCCATGCGGACGAAGTCGCGGGCGGCCTCTAGTGTTTGTATAAACACGTATTATCAGAATTCAAATAAAACGGAATAATAACAAAATATGATAAAAATCGGAACAGCAGAGCGAAATATTTTATGGTCTATTTAAGAAATTAAGAAACTGAAACAAAATAACTGGCCAAGTGCGAGTTGGACTTGCGCACGAAGGGTTCCGTACCATCATCACGTTTGTTTAAACTTACAAATTTACAATTCAGTATTTTATTTTGTACTAGCTATTGCCCGCGACTTCGTCCGCGTAAATTTCGAATGTTTGTTTGTTCAAAGTAATTAGTGAAAGTTTTAAGTAAATCAGTTCAGTACTTTCGGAGATAAGCGTGATCATACATAGAGACAGACAGAATAAGAAAAAAAATTTTGCTTCTTTATTATTCATTCTAAGTGTCCCTCTATCCATTTCAGTCAAAAAACTAAATGTACAGACAAAATATTTTTACTATTTTATTATATGTATAGATTTTGTATTGGTATAAATATATTTATTTAGTTTGACCGCACATATAGTTCTGACCTAATGGTTGACTGGTAGATAATGCTTCTAACTTAAGTCTGCCAATTGTGCTATAAATTAGTATTTTGTCAAAATAAAGTTTAAATATTTTTTTTTATACTCACGTTTTTACTTGTATATGTATAAAAATCGACTAAAATTGCTTAAAAATTACGTTTTGTTATAAAGGATAATTTATTAACATTAAACAATACGAATAGAAAACAGGTTTATTATGTGATTATCCCCCCCCCCCCCCCCCACTCCCTTCATATTTTCATTTTTAGTATTTGTTGTTAAAGGTCATTATTTGTAAAATAATCAGCTTTGTGTCTATCACGGTTTAGGTACGAGATGCAACCTGGTGACAAAAAGACAACGGAAGCTTAGTTATAGGGTTTCATTTTTACCTTTTAGGTACGGAATCCTAAAAAGAATCGACATAATTGATCGCTTTTTTAATAATCTTTTATTTAATATATATTTTGTATATTGGTTGTAAAAAGGGTGACACATATAACTGCAAACACCGGTTCTAATGTTTTGGACCGCGTTACAGTTTATGTTGTAGTAGGTTATTTAAAACTCATATAAGTATATACTGTTTAAGCGATAGTTGTGAAATACAAATTAATTAATTAAGGGCGATAACAACATATATCTATCTAAAAGTTTTTGTAAAGGACATAAAATCTTATCAAAAATCTAAAAGTTTCAATAAAGTTTTGAGTTGGCGATAAGAGATTAATATCAGGGAAGGCAAGTTTCCATAAATGTGAAGATGAGTATCGGCGACCGTCTGGGGTTACCTATGGTTTATGGGCAGTTAGGACTCCGCCAACAATACCGTGGCCACGAGGGTGCCGCCTGGCGCCGCAGCTGTTTTTTACACACCCTAAAACCTTAACCTTGCTGAAGGAAAAGTGGATGCAATAGAGATGCTGAAAATATTTCGGGTATGATCATTTCTATCGGACGATAGTAAAGGTCCAGGGAGCTTCAATTACATTGCAATGATTGGCAAAAACAGTTTGCGAACTACAGTAAATAATTAAAAAAAAAATCTAAATCAATAATTTTTCTTGGTTTACAAAATTAAACTATAACTAAGTTTTTAAGACTGTTGGTTGTTCCCCATGTGTAGGTACCTGTTAAGGTGATTAATGTAATTAGGTATGTATGTATTAAAAGCCGTACAATATATTAAGCCATACAGATGCACGTGGCTCAAAAATCTATTAAAATAATTAAGACCATCTGCCGGAGGATGTCTTTAACACTAAGTATTTGATAGTTTAAAATTTCTCTATATGAATAAAAAAAGACATATTAAAAAAAAGGCAGTCAATTCCATTGTTGTTCTCTAGTGTCTACAAGCATTACAATAAAAATATTAAAAACCGCATAAGTAAGAGCCGGAGGTCGTGGGCACTGGGCAGTTCAGCGCAAATGTCGCCCCGGACACTTACATTATTCGTTATGCCTCGGTCGGGGAGGCTCGCCCCCGCGCCTATTATCTCAATACTTTAGATAGTCACCGAAACATTCTCGGACGGCGATCGCTCCTCAAAATGACCGGCCATTTGCCAAGATCCGATTAGTCCTGATTGTGTTTGTATTTTATTAAAAAAATATAATCCCTCTCCAAGTTTAATGCGTATGATTGAAGTGAACGACGACGTTCCTTCAAAGGATTGAATCTCATGAAAGGTATTCATTACAGACTTTGAATGGACGTTGACTTTGAAGGATTTTCTTGGAATTTAGAAGATGTTATAGAAATTAATCCGTGGGATTATTTTGCTTCAAATGTTAGGGATAGAGTAGGTTTATGTCGTGTAGGTACTTAGGCCAGGATATCAGGCGACAGTCTGCAACAGGAAACTTAGCAGAATGCTGACTTGCGCAATGCTATACGATACTCGGATACCTTGGCGACGACAATGCAATTCGCAGTATTAATTTCATGATATTTGTTTTGTAACAATGTTGCTATATTTTTTGATAACCGACTTCCAATCAAACTCTTCATCAGTTTGTCCTTGTCCTAAGCTTAATGCAGTTGAAATTATAAAAATAATATTTTTTTAATTTGGAAATACTCAAATATTAACAAAGTCAAGATAAATCTAGAAGGTGGCGTGTGGTTCCCGGTACTAGAATAGGATCACTCTATCTCTTTCCCATGGATGTCGTAAAAGGCGATTAAGGCATTGGGTAATAAACTTGAGATTCTTGTAGGCGATGGGCCAGCAACCTCTCACTAGGTTTTTGAATCCCATACATTTGAACGTGGCCTCTGTCTACCCCGAAAGGAGTAAAAACGTGATTATAATCGTCTATAAGATAGGTACCTTTATTTTTAGAAGTCACCTCTTTTAAGGTATCCTTAACAATATCGGAAAGGAATATAATTTTTTGTAAAATTGAAATGTTCGTCCGATCAATAGTGCGATTGATGTGAGCAGGGGAAGACGTTCCGGTTGGTTGTGCTTATCTCATGAACCGATTGGGGAGATACCGTTCTGCTCCATTATACCAAGCTGTAATCCTCGCGAAGTCGACAGCCAAGGTTTCCTCTCGTTTGTTAGAGTGAAACTTTACGATACGAAAAGAGTAAGAAAAAACTGTGATTATTAATTCGGATTTTATTTCGGTTTTATCAGTATCTGATTTTTTTTAATGGAAATTGGACAGAAGTAGCTTCATTAAAATTGGAATTCACACTAATAAATGCGAAAGCGAGTTTGTTTGTTTATTTGTTACTCCTAAACGGATTTGCATACATATACTTAGTGATACTTAGTGTACGAAGAAAGCTAAAAAAAACTAATTAAGTAAAAAAATTAAGTAGACGCACCCGTTAGTATGACACGAATAAAACAATCAATTAAAACGGCCGATCGATTTAATAAATTTTAGTATGAAGTACACAGAGTAGGAACCGCGTAGATGTGGAGACCCATTGATTCATATTAGTAAACCTAGAGACAGCGCCGAAGTCTACATGTTTGGTGTCCTTTGTTCTACATGTCGATTAGCGTCTAGATTTATTTAAGTAGTCATATTTATACATTGCTGACTTCATAAATGTAGGTACTATTCAATTTTCTTTGAAATGTCTATCAATGTTAACTTATATTATTATAAAGTGGGAAGTGTTTGCCGCGTTTAAAATGACATTAGCGTCATAGAAAGACGTGCCCGTGCCCGGGAGTATGGCTTGGAGCGCCTCTCACTACGGTACGCTCTGGTGAACCCTGATCCTATCATAACGCAATCGCATTCCCAGCACACCCTAAATACGACAAGGTCTTATCTCAGCCCACCCCAACAATCCCCAACTCTGTTCCTCACAACTTAAGATAGAAAATTTAAGAATAATTTAGTTACAACTTTACACCTTTGGCAACGGAAATCTGCAGATATTTACGTTGATAGCCTTCCAGCAAAGAAGTGGAGTAGATACGTGAACTCGATCAGGGACCATAATAATGTAAAGATTCCGTTATTTTCATCTCCAATATGTCAGGATAGAATATGTTCTTTACTGGGCGAAATGAATACGAAGAGATTATATAGCTATTCCTTAACATATAAAACTTAATAAAAATAATTATAGTAGTAAGTAATGACGTATTGTGACGTAATTTTTACAAGTCCACACAGAGTAGGTACGAGTGGTAGAAATAAAAAGCTTATTTTAATTTAATGTAAATACAAAACTTTGGAATATAGAAAATAGGCTTTCATTCTGGAGTGGTAGGCAGAGACGTCGTCTTTCCACTTGTCACGATCCCTGCATACTTGTTTCGCTTTATCCTCACTTATTAATGTACAAGCTCGTCGGCTTAGCAATAAGAGGTTGAATATTTTAAATTTTATAAAAATGTAGTGACATTTAAGTATAGTTTCAGTGAGGTGGGAGTAGGACGACGTAACAAATGGCTGCCCTAATACAATAACGGCGGAACAAACTGCGCTATAAAATATCACCAGAGAATAAATCAGTTTTGCAGTGATGCGCCCGAACTGAGACCCTCCGCCACTGTCGCGATTTATGGTCAGGACTATAACGATGGAGATAAAATATTAATTAAGTACATCAATATATTTATGGAGTGACCGACTATAAAACATATCTGTTTCTACGTTTTAAAATAATAACAAAAAATGATAAAACTGGTGTGTATTATTTAGAATACAATCACGCATCTTTCAGCGAAGCACCAGCATCAGTATTGGAGGCAGGCACCGTGAAAGCGGCGCCATGCGGCACGCCCCACACTGATTGAGCCGCGACAAGTTAAACGATTTGAAACAATTTAATAGAGATCAAAAATTCCCGACCCCACGACGCCCGCACTAACTTTTGAAGTTTTTCCCTCGCTAAAGGGATTATGGTGAACGGTGGCTTGGGGGATATTTCATAAATTTTATTGATATTTTTTTCTTTTAAACCTATTTTCTCTATTTAGTGGTTCTGATTTTATAAATCATATATATATAATCCAAACATTAAGATTCCATTGTAATTCAAAACAGCGTACCAGTAACGGGAGTAATGTGTTGTTACACCATTATCTCATTTCATTATTGTCTACTTCGTGATTATTGGGGAAGTGACCAGGGTCCATTGGAGACCACTATCCAGAAGTGAGTAAGTTACTTTTTTCTTGCCTCAGTAACAAGATCGTAATCTAGTTTAGTCCATAGTTCTTTACGCAATGTTAAAGTGCCTCTTTGCAATTCTCGGAAAATGATGGAGTGTGGTTTCCAGCACTTTAGAATAGGACCACTCGAGATCTTACCCATGGATATCGTTAAAGGCGACTAAGAGAAAGGCTTTATTAGTCTTAAGATTCTTCTTGTAGGTGATGGGCTAGCAACCTGCCACTATTTAAATCTCAAATCTATATTTAAGCCAAACAGCTGAACGTGGCCTATCAGTCTTTTCAAGACTATTAATTGTCTTTGTCTTACCCCCCCAAGGGATATAGACGTGATATTGAGTGACGTGATTTATATGTATGTATGTTTGTAATAATCTAAGTAGTAATAAGGGCACATTAAAAAAATCGGTTACCTATTTCGCATTTTCTCGTCGGCTAATTTAAATTGGTTCGCAAATTGGACCTCAGTTATAATCAACCACTTTGTGAAGCCCTGATAACCATTGTTCCAATTTAAACGACCTAACATCCTATTAATAAACTTCATAACCGGCGCTCAATAAAATAATATTTCCGACTGTCCCCCAATTTTGAAAATTGCGTGAAATTAAATTTAGAATATACTTTTTATCCCTTCGGAGTCTGACAAATAGCCGAGAGCGGCGTCGCGATTTAGTCACGCTGTAATTGGTTTTTTAATACGCCTCTCGCGAAGTACCTTCCGCTTTATCAAGTGAATACATTATCAAATCGTTAGGTCGCGGCCGCGCACCCTCGTCTATGAATAAGAATCAAATGTTCGTGGCTCATAGCCACAGAGTACTGAACGAGTGTTATGGTGGAATTTACTTTACTCCGTGCTTAGCTTTCGCACGCTGCGTGGTTGCGGTTATGCCGAGCCAGACCGTATCAGAGGGGTTCAAAATTAGTGATTTCGTGCATCGTTTCTGCATTTTCACGGATATTATACCAATTATACCACGATGATTATTACAATGCTTGTGTTAATTAGATTTACTAGTAAAAAAGTAGGTATTTTTTTAAGGTACTGTTTTACTTTTATTAACCCCCGACGGAAAAAAGAGGGGTGTTATAAAGTTTAACGTTTGTCTGTTTGTCTGTCTATATATGGCATCATTTAGCCGGGGGTTTATTAATTCAATTTTGATTGATATGAAGATATATTTATTATGTCTTTAGTTATCTACTTACATTTATCAAACAATTTAAGTATTTAAAATTGATTTATGTAGTCCTACTCCTTTTAAAATATGGAATGCATCTTACACTGTACTACCATCAGGATACATGGTACAATATATACAATAACTATGAAATATTGATATTTCGTTGAATGATAGAGACAAGGGTTTGACGCTAACTCGAACGTAACGCAGGAATATCTTTGTAATAAATTTGACAAGCGGGAAGATAGTCAAGGTAAAAATTGTTACAAAACCCTTCGCGTAGATTTAGGTACATCAAACACGAATTAGTGACTCTAAAAGTACCTAATAAATCTTATTCATACCTATTCATTAATGTGGTAGATTATACAATATTAAGTAAGCTTAATACATAAAGATAGGTATTTCATGTTACTCTTAAGTTGTTGAGATAAAGTTGTGATCAAAAACATGTAAGAAGGGCGTAGTTCTTACTAATGTTAGAATTCAGACGACACCGTCAATGTAAGCATGTCTCTAGAATTAAAGTACATAATAATAATTAATAATCTTTACTTCTTCATCCCTTATGAGGTAGATAGAGTCAACAGACTCGCAAAGACTCAAAGGCCACGCTCAGCTGCATGCACAATGATGGAATTGAGTGAATATTTCGTATGTTTCTTTCTATCAGAATAGGCGACGATCTTGTCTATAAATGGAGTTTGTATGCGTTTATACCTTTCAGGAAGACCCTTGGTATCTCGGTCACGTCCCGAGTTATATTCGATCCTCTGCCTTCTGCACCTACTATTGATAACGAGCCGATTGCTTGACGCACTCGTAAACCCGACGGCATTTTATGAAAGCATTAACGACACACAAGACGATTTTGTTGTATCAAAAGCGATCATTGGTTTATTGAGAATTCTATGGATGGGTCGCTAAATTTTACTACCCGAACGGAAACAAGTGAAATGCGTGGCGTAACTATTATTGGCTGCATGAAGATAGGTACCTAATGCACTTAGTTGAAGAGGGAAATGTTCCACATAGTACATCGATGCTTGTCTCCGTGGTTAAGTGGCCCATTCGCAGGCAAACGAGCGCGCACTTTAGAAAAAATGAAACCCCTTCAGAGAGTATCCATAACGAGTGGAAAAGGTACCACTCGAAAGCTCAGTTCACAGAGTTTATATAGCAGCGTCAGTAGCAGGTACATTATAGCTAATTTAACTTTTGTTAGAACTAAAAATATCTAAATAAATAAGCAATAAAAGTGTAATTGTTCTTATTCTATATTCGTTGTGAAAATCTTTGTTTCACTTTTCTTCACCCTACATCAATCCTGAGGGGAAGTCAAAATCAATACTGTTTTAAGAGACTAATATTATATACCCTAATACTTATTATCTGTCCTTAAGTACTCTGCAGGTCAGAACTTTTTGAAGGATTTTTTTTATATAATGTGCCGCCTAATTGAAACCATCTACAAATTGACATAACCTGTTGTGCAATCTGATAGGTATTTTATTATATCAAAGATCATATCATCTGGTTTTAAACTCTAAGAAACTACGTACTACGTGTGATATCTTAGTAAATGTTCAAGATAATGCTCTTTTTAATTTTACGTTGCAACGCAACAACTCATGGGAATTTCCCCTAAAATGTTATTAACAAAACATATATTTATTTATTGGAGTAGTCACTTATATTAGTTTTATATAAAATGCAGGTTGCGTACCAGTCCTTGGCACCAGTGATTGCATTACACTGAGTAGTGTCAACACGGGGTGTGGGCTGTGTGCACAACTCATCAGCTGACCGCGGATACTCTAGTGTAAACTTCCTCTAACTAACCGCGTGTACAGCTTCTTTATCTATGTAGTAATTACTCATATTTCACTCTGTTCTCTCTGTTCAAAATAGTAATTTTTCAATCAATACAAATACATTTGAACCTGAAGTTATTATGTTGGTAACAAATAAACTTACTATGTTTAAAACAAATAAACTGAAAATTCCCTGTGCCTATGGTATTATATCTGTAACTTTGCCGATTTCTACATGATACATGAACTTCAGCAGAAACTTTTGATCCTGGGAATTTTTGTGTTTCACAATAAATGTATTTGCACACCTCCAGAAATAAACAATAATTTACACCTTTCAAACATTCCAAAACACACATGAAATGTCGAAAGAATCCAGCCCGTATTCCCTTTATTCTGTCTCCGTGATCGGCGCCTGTATCTAGTTAACGTCGGATACGGGAAAAACGAGAAAAATGAAATATAGAGGCAATCCAAATAGATTGTTATCTCCCACGTGTTTACCGGCGCGCCGCGGCACGTTCGCGCTAACAAGGGCTGGGCTCTTTAAAACAGACCCGCAGTGACACACCCTTAACTAGGACCCCTAAACGTGTTACCCGATTTGACAACAATGCTGTTGACAGGTGTTCTTTTTTATATTTTTTAAAAATTATGGTCATAATAAACTAGATGACCATATCATTATCACAGTGTAATTACCCATACCGTGTTAGCCGCTATGACTGCCTGGGGTTCGCTGGGTACATACAATTTGGTATTGTTCGTTAATGACCAATATTGAGTTCTGAACTGGACATGACTGTAATAAAAATATGTCATCTTCATCTGTAAAAATCCAATTTCAAACTTTTAGAGAAAGTCTTGTAAACTTAGGATATAGAGCGTTCAGTTAAAAGCTAAATGTAGTCTCTTGAGTTTTGTCACACTCTGTCTAGCTCATATGTGATAAAGACGTGATATGTTACGAATATACCTAAAGATATTATATGAATGTAATATGTGCACCATCCATAAAATTAATAGCGAAGATATTTCCACAGTATTAATTCGTGGGTCCCACCAAAGCTAAAACTATAAACGGCTAATCCCATGTATCATAGCGGTCATTGATTCACCGATATCGCCGCTGACTTACCGTCCCCTCCGCGGGCCATTAGAGCCGAGGGACTCCTTCGGCTTATGCACCTCTAATACACCTCATCTTTTGTAATAGCACAGCGATTCGTTTTGTATCTAATTGAGCGTAGGTGTCACGGCAATAATAGTGTACTTATTCAAAACTTAGCGCTCATCAGTTTGTTTTAACTAAGTGTAATGATAAAGAAATTGTATGTATAAGTTTTATCAATAGTCTCACATAATCTCTTACGTCAACCTTATTGGCTGAATTAATGAATCAATTAATTTAATGCACAAGACGCAAAGTACTCATGACATAAAGCAGCGAATATTTAACCAATAAGAACTTTTTTAGCTATTTGAATTAGTTTTCTCAAATGGACACGCAAAATTGTATTTACTTATACAAATAACGTAGATCTTTGAGAGCAATAAATAATTATGTCACTATTAGTTCTCACTGCTATATTGTTTCCTGGCTGTATAGACAAAGAATGATAAGAGACTTACAATTCGTCATTAGCATAATTCCCGACGCGGGCGCAAAACAGATAGCGCTAAGATGCTTAGGTAAATTAAATGTGCTACGACGCTACGCCGCGCCTACAGTTCGTAGCCTCGTAGCAGTCGTACCATGACTGCGTAACGTAGGCTTCTCGCCTTATCAGTACCTACTTTATTTTATTGACGACTCAATCGCTTACGATTTACATTTATTTTTTTATATTGCACTTTGGTATGGCTTTTTGAATTATTGTTCATCCTTTTTACATTTGAATTTTCCTCAATGTTTGTGTGCCAGTTTTATTCTTCCCGCCCAATTTGCAAATGATAATCAAGGGTTATAATTTTGGAGTTCCTATTATTGGCGTTGTTCCTAGGGTCTTGTATGTATTTGAAACATAGAAAGTAGGGTATTTTAATAGCTAAATCAATAAAATAAAAAAGTTTACATGAGCTATGTTACCTAAAAAGCTATTATCCAGAAGTATTTGGAACAAGTGGCGGCGTAGGCGTGTGCATCGGCTATAGCCGTGATTGGATTAGGTTTGTCCAGCGCTGACGAGCCCCGCGGGACCGGCGGCCCTCGGCGACGGCTTGACACGCCGGCGCTAATTCCATACATCACTGAGAGTGGAGAAGTGTAGCTGTGGAAAAAAAGGTCAACAGCAGCTTTTAAGTAAACCATCCGTAACCGTAGAAATCTTCACATTTTATGTCAGCTCTATATCATTGTCAATAATCAGCTTGCCCCAGACTTTCTTAAAAAAGACTTCCAACTATAAAGTTCTACTCCTACAAAGAATCTATATACAGAATACTAAAGAAGAATATATAGGATACTAAAGAATGCTACGTTCTTCAAAGAGGTTCTTTTGCTATCCCTTTTCACCGTACAGGTATTGCCTCCAATTCTTTCGCCACTTCCCGAGTCCATCAGGACATCCCCAAGTTATTCTAGATTCAAATCACGGGTACACGGGTTTCTCTTGAGTCACAAGGGTATTTAATACCCATAAGCATTCTCACTCATTTCGGTAAACGCTGCACCTATATGTGATTCGTTGATCAGGGAATTTTTTATATGTTAATAAGTAAATCTATTACATACCACATATCCTTAATTAGGGGTTATTTTTAAAAATTTATATATATATATTAAAAATTTTGGTAGTAAATCGACGACTTGAAACAGTTTTGCCTTGCATATGAAAATAAAATTCATCTATACTTGTACTGTAGGTACCACATTATTATTAATTAATAGTACTTAACCTACTACATTTGAATGAATATTTCGACTACACTTCTGTTTAGGTGAACAGCTTTGATGACTATGCTGTGTAAAGAGATATACATATGTATGTGAGATTCAGCCCAAAATGTCATCTTTTTATAAAGCTTTACTTATGTACTTTAACTAATTTGTGCTAATACTGCCAATACAAATAAAACGTATCAGAGGTCGTTCACTTGGACCTCGTAAAAACCAAATGACAGTGTTTTTTATCTCTTGCCTTTTATTATTATTATTATCCTCGAAACACTGTAATTTTGTCATAAAATTATTTGCTTAGAAAGATATTTCTTTGGACTACAAGAAAGCATACGGCCCGAAAATAAGTATAATTGAGTATAAACAAATTTAGTAGAGTATTAACTAAATGGAACTCTTGAGTAGTATCTATACCTAGAGTGGTTATTACATAAGATAAACTGGAGTGCTTACTTCATGGATCGAGGTAAACACATATAGACTTTACTGCTCCTCTAAGCCATTGATCTAAAAGTAGTAGTTTTTTCACTTCACGCAGTAACATGCCACGAAAGTATCATAACATTCTATAGAAAAAGAATATAGATGAAACCTTCTACATCATTATCGGATTTAGTGGTCAGTATCTAACTCCCTCTCATCACTGGACCGCCGCAAACTAGTGAAGCTATTTAAAGAAATTATTACGTGCAATTACTGAGCTTGTTGTGCGTGATTGGAATCCCGCGCAGTGGGGTCCGCGCGAGGGTCCGACGACAAATTCTTACAAATTAATACATCTATCTTGGAGCGGAGACGCGACACGAGGCGATACACATTGAATACGTTATTGTGGTAGCCTCTATATTTACATTAACAAACAGATATATAGTTCTTTGTATTGAACCAACTGTACTCGAAGATAATTTATGTTCTTTTTCTACAAACCAATCGGTATCAAAATTTATTTATTCCGTTTTTACTATTCAATTATAACATTATAAAACTAACTTCCGGCAACCTGTGTCATGGATACCTACTTTGTTTCATTGTCCAAACGTGAAAATAGAACCCTTAAAAGTATCATTCTGTATATATTGAGTGGGTAAAAGTAACACATCATTTTAAGTACAATTTTATAGTGTCACGACCTCACCACATCCTCATGCTTTCAGGACAATTTAATAAAATTTAAAAAACAATAATGGCGAAGTATTATAGGTATTACTTAGATACTCATGCTTAATTTTGTGAATAAAATAAGTATTAAGCATATGTATTTGCAAAAAACAGTGCCTCGGACCACGGAGAATTCTATTTCTAATCTTCGCGTATAATCTGTGGAGTCAGCAAAGATGCAATATGCGCCCGCCGCTGCGCGTCACACTCGTTGTTTCGAGAGCTATCGAGGCGCCAATAAAAAAGGCGATCGTCGCCCTGAGCGACATAAAATAAGAAAATACAGAATTGTTACAATACAAAATTGTATACTTACTAGTTGTTCGCTGCGAACTAAGATCTCACGAACACTTTAAATTCTTACAAAATTATGAATATCTCAAAATCTACTTAACCGATTATGATGCCACACGAACTTATAATTCTATTGACATATGCCACATATATTTAAAATTTCAGCAAATTTAAAAAAAGTTTTTTTTTATTACACCACCTCGTATCACACAGTTCGTTATTAGAAGTAAACTAATTCACTTATTTTATCTGTATAAGCAAAATAAACTGTTAACATTAGATTGGCTGGTTCATAAGTTCTGTACTCTCTATATTTTCTCTGAGCATCAACTTATTTACAGAACACCAAGCTTTTGCTATTTATTTTATTGACTGCCATTTGCCCTGACTTTTATCGCTACCCACTTCCCGGATAAAACAGCAGCAGGTACAAGTTACTCCAACAGTCGGCCGTCTTAAAATTTGACCCCAACTAACTACCCCTCCGCTAACTTACTCAAACTGCCAGTAAGAATTTATTTAATTTAGTGATTTAAATTCCCATTTTTATAATGGTTTTATTATTTTTTATCGTTTCTATTCAAAAAAAGGGTGGCAAGTTTATATAAAAAACAGAAGTGACTCAGGGGAATAAGGTCGCAATAAAATAATGAACTAATTTTTTTAACAGTGAGTACCGAGTATGAGCGTGTTATTGAGCGGGATTACTTGTAGATATAGATTAACTTTATGCTCAGATCAATATAAATTAAATTATAAAAATGTACCTACTAACAATGCCAGAGTTCAGGCTATTTTACATTATGTTTTATTAAAACGAAGAAGGGCAATTGCCTATTTTATTTTATGGCTGCAAATGTCATAGCGGCCGCGGTGGGCAAAGGGTGAGTCCCATTTTCCACACATCATTGCATCGGTTCGCAGATTTATTTGCATGCGGGCCGCTGACCAGGATCCATTACTGCCATTACGATGCTATCTGATCAACCGGCACGAGAGTTATGGCTCTCTTGTTTTTCTTAACTGTGCAGTGCATGCATTTGAGAAAAAAAATGAGGAAATGTTATAGGTTCTGTTATTATTTTTATGTCTGTTTCTCTGGTTAGATATATAACGAATAGGTTATATTCGTTATATATCTACTATATTTTGATGTCATTTGATTGATCATTTGCTTAGTGTATGCAACAACAGTCACTATAGTAATAAACATCATTTTAACTACAGTTTTTGCTACAATAGTTCTTGATTTCACTAAATTTCCCTATAAGATTTTTCCAACTCCTAAAGGAAAACTTTCTTCAGGGTCGGGAAAGTTATCGCGTTCGAACTATTTACTATGTTTCATTCAGATTTATGCCACGCGCTCGGACGTCACCGCCTGCTTCCGATTCAATGCGAGTAATGAACGGGGCGGAAACTATAAATCTATTTATTTGCTAACTTGCGTAATGGAGAAGAATCAAGAAAGTTAAACAAACTACTATTAGCTCGTTTGTTGCACACGATAATGTGATTGTGATGGCTTGACGCCGGGTAAGCGCCCTCCGCCTGCCATTTGAACCCGCTTAGTGAGGTTTCGTAAGCGTATTAATTTGAAATTAGGTCACCCAGAGCATAGTAGTAGTATTAAGGGTCAGCGTTTCTTGTCCATAAACAGGTTTTTATTCTTAGTAATGTTGAAATATTGCTGATGAAATTTTATGTAGGTAGTGTGTGCTGATGACCTGCAAAGCGTAATTGTAATGTGAACTACAACTTCACCTTTTCTGTATCATATTCGTCGGCCTCTGTGGGGCAGCGGTAGTACGCTTGTCTGTGAGGAGGAAGAGGTCCCGGGTTCGAATACCGGCCAGGGCATGATGAGAAAAGAACTTTTTCTGATTGCCCTGGGTATCTAGTATCTCGTAACACAAGTTTCGAACTTACTTCGAGTCTAACTCAATCAGTGTAATTTGTCCCATAACAAAAAAATAAAATAAATATACGAGATTTTATAGGTTTTCTTGAGGTTATTTTAACAAAAGCTCAAGAATGTGTACTTATATTTTACTCTAGCTGGTAAGGTTCCCCTGATGAGAGCCGAGGTGGTCAGAAGGCAGTTTACTGTAATTGCCTGCCTTTCCTACATCTTAGGTTTAGCCGGTATAAAGTTTTCATTAACGTATAATTTTTAAATGTAATGAGACTCTAAAGTAAAAAAAAGTTCCTTTACTGGATGTTTGTATGAGTGAAAACAAAAACATCAGAGAGATTGTCTGGTATTTATGTCCAGAAACGACAAGTGATTATGCAAGCAGACTAACAATAATAGTTAAGATATTCTTGACCGCGTAGGGAGGATGTTGCTGAACGTTTTTATTGGCAGAGTTCGTCAATGACACAGGGCAGGGAACAATGAATATCGATACTTTTTCGACTTTTATACGGGTTTTTTAAATGATGTACAAAGGCTGTGCACAGCATAATTCATTTCACGGAAATTTGACATATAATTATGATGATGTAGGCATCAATGGCAAAAAAGCACTGTCTCCAGGAATAAATTTAGATATCAATGTTAGGTACAATCTAGTTATCATCATCTTCCCATTTGTACTGGTTGCATCCTCTGATTAGTTTAACACACTCTACTCTAACAAACTATACCACAATCTACAGATTTGTCTAAACATATACTCGTAATACTGGTATTTCATAGATACGTTTTTACGTGCTGACTTGGTAAGCATCTAGTGGTGCACTGTTCTTTATGCGTATATAAACATCATTATTATTATCACCCACACAAAGGTTCTCTGCTTAACCTAATGAAAGATAATGCTATTAGCATTAAGTCCGCCTTTTGTACTTTACAAATTGTAATTGTTACAATAAAGAATAAACAAACAATGCAGTCAAGTTGAGTGTAAGACGGCACTAGGGCACGACACTACAACATTGGTATACGATGGACGCGACAAATCAACCCGCGAGCTGCAATGGGGCGGCCCCGCATCGACAGTGGCTGATTTATCGAGCAGCGTTATCGCGCCTGAGCCCGACTCTGTTTATTTCAGACCTACTGCCCATCCCACGCTAAACTACCATGCCATTCTTTAGGGTCATAGGTAATGTGATTCGATGCCATAAATTTAATATCAAGAAAAATCTTCGTTGATATTGGGATTAACTGAATGATTGAAAAACTCGATAATTACTTGGAGTTTTTTATTTTTATTTGATTCTAAGATCGCGGAAACGTGCATGAAGTAGCCCACTGCTCGCCTCATTGGTGTAATTAAAAATAAATCCAAAACCAACAAGTGATGTTAGTGTCAAGGACTTCACGCGTTTGTATTAAATTAAACTTCTCTTTACAGAGGACGGTTAATCGGTCGTTAACTGTCCGGTGACCGTGTTAAATCTCTGGCGAACCGCTGTCGTACAAATATACTAGTCGGGAGGTAGATAAGGAGCGTCCGACGCACGGACACCGCGCTAATGTGCCATTTGTATGATGATGTCGGGGCAGTGGCTGCGAAGTCCCGAGGGAGCCTCTAAACGTCCTCACATGTGGCTAACAGCAAACGCTGTTTGTGGCACAACACAGATTAATCATAAAAAATTAAGGTCTTCATGCAAGTATGGGTATTAGTTTACAAAACCTTCATAGGTATTAGTTAATATGTAAATAAGAAGTACTTACTGGGTATAATTATGAAGTATTTTGTTGACATAAGTTGTCGAAATCTGAGAAGTTAAGCTTTTCCTGGTCAAATTACAATTACATTTGGTTACAAAAGCGCCGACAAGAGTTAGATTTACAGGCGGGGGATTTGTACAAGGGAGGTATTAAAATAAAAGGTTCAATTAATATATAGAGAACTTGGCTGAATAAGAAAGTAGTCAATTGCTATTTAGCTTTATTCTGTTGTTGTAGTAAAAAGAATACTTCGTACCTGCAAAGGAAATAGCTGTGATATTTCTAAAATGAATATGAATGAGGAATAAAAAGAAAACCGAATATCATACCGAATACCATGACTGAAAACAGAGCAGGAGTGTAAACATTGAAGACAATATTTGTTGTTAGAATAAAAAAAATTGGACGGTGGTGGTCAGTTCATTTACATAGTAAACGTGCGCTTAGAATGGATCGTCACGTGCGGTGGAAGTTACCGATGGCTGGATTTTACACTGCAGTGGGAAAATAACGATTCTTTTCTGATATTCACTAATTTGCACTGATATTTTTATGGCACAGGATGAACCTAGTTGTGGGTAGGTGTTTTGAAAGCAGGTGGAAATTTCTGACTGTTCAATCTGATACCCCTGACAATATTTGTGGCGTTCCGTGCATAAAAGGTATTGAGTTAAAACCGGATGTATAAAAACTAGAACAGTTCCTTTTGATATTGATTACATTAAAACGAATATTCCTTAATACTTTTTTTGTAATGTAACTACATGCAAAATTGAAATTATGGAAAAAATCTAGTTTCGAGAAAATTTAGTTTAAAAGTTACTTAAAAGGCTCTAAACATCCTGACTAAATATGTTCTTTTAAAAAAATTTGCTTAGAAATGATGTCTTAATTGTTTCAAATTGTAGTAAATTTGTTAGGTATAGAATATTAATCAGCAAAATTGCCCTTTTTTCACCCGATTTTACTAAAACGCAAATAACTCGGAAATTAAATGCCGTCATTGCAAGTACCTTCAAAATCTAGTTTCAATTGTTAGATATTATTTTATTGTAAAAAGACAGCGATTTTGTTTAGTTATGCAGCTTCGAATTTCTATTCTTTAATTAATTTAATATCACTTCCGCGATTTAGCGGATGAGTCGGCGGTTATGCATGTCATTAGCTGTTATCACTTCATTCCGGATGAAAAATCTTCAACAGCTCTTCTGGGTTCTCACGTGCGCGTTAATGATTTATTAATTTCTATCTTCATAAATAAAATATGCTACCCTCCCGGGTATGATGAAGTGGCTACAGTTAAAATGGAGTGCTCAGTTGAGTACCTACCTACCATTGAATTTTTTTTGGTGAAGATTTACAAAATTAGATTCTTATTTCACATAGTGACACAAATGCCGTGTGGTTCCCTGCACTAAAGACCTTTTTTTGTAGGGGATGGGCTAGCAACCTCTAACTATTTGAATCTCAATTAAAAAAGCTGAACGTGGCCTTTTGGTCTTTTCGAGATTGTTGGCTCTGCCAACCCCGCAAGTAAACATAATAACGTGCATCTATGTGATACCAAAATAATGTGATAATAAAAATTCTTTCTTTTTCTTCAAAGATGGCTTGATGATGGGATTGAGACGAGCTGTGACAACATGTTACTCGTCGCCTCAAAGAAATCGAAGCTTATATTTTAAAATGCTGCAATCGTGATAAAAATCTCAAGTAATAAATATTTTTCAATCTTATATATAAACATGACTGCCTGCCTGCCATGATGCCTGAAGTCTGCCTGAATCTATCCTTGTTTTGCAATTACTAAAAGACTTGTACTTATATCTATACATAATTAGTTTTAGATATTTTGTATTCTTGCAAATAAACGATCGACTAATAAAACATGATAAAAAATTATACCTAATGAAACATTTACTCGTAAAATAAATTAAGTAATAAATTAATATTATAATTTTGAATGTTCTTACGATTAAGGACTTCTAAGAAATACGAGTATTGAAGTATTTTCTTGGTCACATTAAAAGTCATGGGACGAGAGACGGGAAAGTGATTTTTGAGACAATTATAAAGAACTAAGAGTACCCCAAAATTCTGGGTACGTTAGGTTTTAACACGGAAAGGAGCTAGTTTCTTCCGCCTTCTCCGCAACCAGGTGAAGGTAACCCAACCCATATTGAACCATGGTAGAAGCTGCACTGGATGAATGTGCATATTCTCTTAGTCGCCTCTACAACTTCCATGGGAAAGAAATAGAATGGTCCTATTCTCAAGTGCCGGGAACCACATACGGCACATATCTCTTGTCTATATACCCTGTAAGGGATAAAGACGTGATGGGTATCAAGGTATAATATATGTTTATTTTAAATATTAATATAATTTGACACGTTTTACGCTACGAAGCTAGGATGAGTGTACGATATGCTATCGCGGCGCGCTGGAGTGTACCGCTCGCCCGCGATCTGCCGAGTCAGCGGAGTGCGCGATCGATACGCATCTCCCACTCCTGCCTACCAAGGTGCCTTTTGTTCTAAATAGGAACTTTCATTTTCAATAATTTTATTTGATTGTATAATAAACATTTATTTATTTAACAATTTATGTAGAGTGGGCTATTGAAAAATAAAATATCACTTTCGTAGGTGGTACCTTAGTATTATTTTGTCTGTGGTCCATAGTAGGGACAAGTAATAGAAAATGATAAAGAAAAAGTAAGTTGCCCTTACAGCTTAATTCATATAAAATCTCCAGCAGACTTTAAGTGGAACATTGATTTACTTTCACAAGTGAATAGTTCATTTACATAACCATTACTTCCCCTTACACTGTCTGATTGACTTTCATATCAATGCATAACCAACATTGTTAGATTTCGCTTAGTCTAAAGATTTGAAAGATTGCGTGTAGATTATTTTTAGGGGCTTAATAACAGACGCTTCTTTGAAATTCCCAGGAGCCGAGATTTTTCGTTTTATGCGAGCCGTGCAGCGGGCGAACTCTAGTTGTAGGTAGTACATGCAGAGAAACATGTTCGAGCATCGACAAGTGGTATCTTTCTCTCATCATCGTCATATGCTTCGGGGCTTGGGGAGTCTAATAAAATCTATAGGTACATATAATAAATTTGTAGAAGGGTCAATTCTGTACATTGAAAATATTGAAAAAATAAATAGCAGGGGGTATTACTGGATCGACACCAAACCCAAATATGTGATTAATTTTTTTTTGTCTATCTGTCTGTCTGTATGTTCAGGCATCACGTGAAAACTAACGGTTCGATTTCGATGAAACTTGGTATAATTATACCTTATTATTCTGGGCTTAAAATGGGATACTTTTTAGCCTGGAAAAAAAACTAATTCTTATTTTTTCAGTTTAAGCGATCTTCTCTTACTAAAACATTGAAACATGTCACACTAAAACGTAGATATTTGGGTCCAATAGATATTTATAAGATGTTATTGTCACAGTTACTCAAAATGGAGAAATAAACCATCCACGCGAAGACCGACATGACATCCGCGCGGACGGGGTCGTGGGCGGAAGCTAGTCTATAATAAAGCCAAACAACTAATCGTGGCTTATCTGTCATGATAATTGCCACAGCTAAAGAATAATTATACCGACTAGTAACTGCAGCAAATGCAGTTAGAACTTTTTTAAATTTCCGCCATTTTTCAATATTTCATTAATTGCATTCTTTGCTATGTATAGACCACTAAACTTAACTTTGACCTTGATACAGTTTTTAGGGTTCCGCACCTAAAAGGTAAAAACAATTTTATATGAATGTGGATGAAGCGAAGGAAGTGTGCAAAGATTGTGGCAAGTGGAAAGAGGTAGTCTCTGCCTACCCCTCCGGGAAAGAGGCGTGATTTTATGTATGTATGTATGTAAGGCAAAAACGAGACCCTATTACTAAGCTTCTGTTGACTGTCTGTCCGACTGTCTTTCACCAGTCTGCATAAACAGTGAAAGCTAGAAAGCTGGTTAAATTATGTGCATACTAAAATAAAACAAAAATTTCACATAATATTCCCTTTCAATATACTTAAATTTTTAAATATAATAAAATATTTATTAAAGGAGGACCCACACAATAAACGTACGGTATTTTGACTATCAACAATTAATTTCTTTGAATTTATGAGGAGTGGAGGTGGACATACAACGTGGAATGTATTGACCGCGTTATAGCTCTACCAATTTGCGCTGGATGGCTTTGTTATAAAATCCTAAGAAGTTGCATGGCATTTCTTCAAATTCTTTAGCAATTTTTGGTCAATTTTAATAAACAGTTAGAAACGAGAATATAAAAAATAATATATACCTAAGCAAAAACGTGACAGGTGAAGGTACGGAACCAACGGAACCCTTCAAACGCGAGTCGCACTTGGCTGGTTTTTTATCATTATTATTAGATACTTATTATCTTTTCAGTTTTAGAACCTTTAACATTTTCTGTGGTATTTTATAGTGATTGGTATTGGTATTGTTGAAATATGAGAAACTAGCTTTATTTACTCGCAGGTTCGCCTGCGCGTTTTAAATAAATAAATAATAAATATATACGGGACAAATAACACAGATTGAGTTAGCCTCGAAGTAAGTTCGAGACTTGTGTTACGAGATACTAACTCAACGATACTATATATAATAATAATAAATACTTACCTACATAGATAAACATCCAAGACCCAGGTCAATCAGAAAAAGTTCTTTTCTCATCATGCCCTGGCCGGGATTCGAAACCGGGACCTCCGGTGTCGCAGACAAGCGTACTACCGCTGCGCCACAGAGGCCAGTTTTAGCGCCAGCTACACGCGAATTTAAATGATTTATTAGCGTCAGTACCTATACCATTTGATTACACGCGCGAATTAAGCGCTACCTACAAAATACAGGTGATTTGCAAATCCAAGGGGAACTTGTTTGTTTGTAATATCTTTATTGCATAGAAATTTACACAGTAACAAGAAAAAAGTACAAAGTTATAGAATAAACAAATCACTAGCAATGGCGGACTTATCCCATAAAGGGATCTCTTCCAGTCAACCGGCAAAACAATAAAGGAACTAGATAATTCAGTAAAAAGCGGCAAGTCACTGTGTTTTCAGCAACAATATAATAATATACTAACAGAAATACATATAATAGACATATACCTCTCCAACAAATATATATGTATAAACTTTTTAATAAATAAACATACATAAACTAAGATAAATTGCCTGATGTTCGATCTAGGTGCTCAACTGGACAGGAACTTAGATACATTATTTTTAAATATGTTGAGGGTCTGTGCTTTTTTAGTTTCCAAGGGGAGAGAATTCCAAAGCTTTGCAGCCAAACTTTATACCGGAATACCCTATGTCCTTCTCCAGGCTCTTAATTATATACGCAAAATTTCAAGAAGATTGGTTCAGTAGATAACGCGTAACGAGGAAACAAATAAACATACTTTCGCATTTATAATATCTAGAATATACTATTCGTTGGGATTAGGATTAGACTCAGATATACTCAGAATAATTATTTTCTTTTAATTGGAATAATATGCACAGAGCGCCATCTATATTTTTCTGTATTAACTCAGTAGTAACATCACTTCACATCAAACGCACAGGCATACCCTGGCCAGCACAGGCACAGATAATAAAAAAATCTAAATCAATCGTCAAATGTCAAAATACTGTGTGGACTTGTGAATTGTTTGTTTGTAAGAAAAACTCGTTAGAAAGTATTTACAATACAAAATAAAACTAAAAAGTTTTGTTAAATAAAAGCAATATCTTAAAAACTGATGGTTAAGATTTACCCTTCATTAGCGCATTATTCATCTAAGTGGTTAGCCTTGAAGTAGATGTCATCTAATAACTTAAATGAGTGTTGTTTATTTTACATTTTAGTGTTATTAGTCGCGAATTCACGATTATATGGCTTTGATGTTTGACTTATGTCTTACAATATTTCCGAAGAGGCATGTTTTATCCACGCAATCGGGAGAAAGGCGCAGGTTTAGTCGTCAGCTGGATTGGTCTGGCCGTGGTCAGTGCCGCGTTCGCCGCGGTCCCGTTGCCGTGTGATAAGACTCGAAGAGTGTTTACCGAGCCCAGCGGCATCATCACCGATGGCCCCAACACCTCTAATTACACTCAAGTCAGTCACATATTATTTGTCATATTTTAAATTAGTCTTGTCCTGTTGTCATATGATAATATTGATTCTATCATTCTAGGATTCTCATTGTGAATGGCTCATCAAAGCAGCCAATAAGAGTCAATTTATAACATTGAGTTTTATTCGTATGGGCACTGAATGTTCATATGATTATGTATTTGTTTATGATGGTGATTCCTTTGACGCCCCACTACTTGGAAGTTTCAGTGGAAAAACTGAGCCCCAAAATGTTACTGCTTCTAGTGGTTATGTAAGTACATTATATTCTATTTATTATTATACTGTATTATGTTGGCATTACATTGGCCTGTAATTGATAAAATATGGTTTCAGATGTTAATTCTCCTCTATAGTGATACAAATTATGTATTAGATGGATTCCATGCAACATATGCCATCCATAATTGCCCTAACAATTGTTCTGGGCAAGGAGAGTGTGTTTCTAACAAATGTTTCTGTGAAGGAAAGTGGGGAGGACCTGACTGTAGTGTGAAGTTGTGTCCTAATGAATGCTCAAATAATGGCCACTGTAAAGGCGACAGATGTATTTGCAAAAAAGGGTAAGTACCTACCTACTTGCAATATAGTCACTGGGTATCTAGAAGTTTACAGAGGTATTAATTTGTGCAGTGTGGTTTCCGGCACTTTAGAATAGAACCACCAAAGGCAACTAAAAGATAGGCTTATAAACTTGGGATTCCACTTGTAGGCGATCAACATGATCACCATTATTTTAATGTCAGTGAAATCAATTCTCAATAAATATTTCTGTCTGTATTTCGAATTTATAGTTATTCTGGGGACTCATGCTCCCTCAAAAGCAAGGATAAAGAAGGCAATAGCTGGCACTGGCTCTCTCGGACTGAAAGTGGGATGACCCGTAGAGCGGCTCACTCTGCCGTGTATGTGAACCATACAGACTCTCTGTATGTGTTTGGAGGATATGATCTGAATAAAGTTATAGGTTTATTGGAAGTATATAGGTAAGTATCAAATTTTTTGAAGTGACGTGCTATTAGTTTTAAAGCATTTTCTTACATATGTTTAATTTTGTAAACCATTGGCTATGTTAAAGATGGTTGTAGGGTCACTTTGATTAGGATTTCTAGTTCATAAAAAATATAATTACAACTTCAAGTTCAATAACAATTCCAGAATTAAATTAAAAAACTTACTTCCCAAGCTAATCTAAAGTTTATCCCTATGTTTTTATAACTGGCTCAAAAAATTTTTCGTAGGTATTCTATATATGGAACAAACACTTTTTGTTTGCACTAAACCTATTTTATTAGAAAAATTTTAGACAAAATCATTTCCAAAAATGAGCTCTTATAAAAAAAAAGTACCTACATATAAGTTTTGCCTCTTAATAATATTACTGTAGCAGGTCCTTAATACTAACCACTTAATATAGAAATATAATATCTATATGATGCCCTCATAGACAATCTGTGCTTATTACTGTTATTGATATAGATAATATTATGAATTTTTAAATGGCATTTTAATGACCTTATGTTTGATTGAAGTGTTACATGTGTGGTCAAATTGATGGTTTTGATTTGTCATAACAGAATATATTCTCTTTACATAAATTTTTAAAAGGAGGACCCCCTCCTATAGATATCCTCCTTTTTTAAGTAGGTTAAATTTCTAAAACTTTCACCTAAGTGTAACAAACACTAATCAAAATTTAGCGAAACTGGAAATAATCGTAGTTAAACATACATACAGGTCAAACTGAGAACCGCTTTTGAAGGCAGTTAATAAGTTATGAGAACCAAAGTGAGAAAAATTATGTTTCCTTTCAGTTTTTCTACTAGTCAATGGTATGATGAAAATGGAAAGGTTGTAAGAAGGTACCCTACAAATGAAGAGATTGATAAATTATTACTCAGTCATTTCAAAAAGGTGATTTTTTGTTAATTTAAAAATAACTGAATTATATCTTTTTTCACTTCTTTCAACTACCAATATCTTTTTTCATGAGCTATTTGTACTTCTTTCTGTTTAAATTGATATTCTTATGTTACAGGGGTTTGTAGATGATAGCTGGCATATAGGAAATAGGAGTTCACTGTTTACATTAATATTGTCATCATTCTCAAACAATGACAAAACTACGTTACCTCTCATGTACACTCATTCTCCGACACCATATTCAGATAGCTATCTCCATTTTACTGACAGACCAGAAATGTTAAGTTCAATGAAATCGAATTATACTAAGCCAGAACCAAGGTATGGACATTCAGCTTGTGCGTTTGGTGCTGGATTTGTACTGTATGGCGGGAAACTCTCCGATGGTAGCCTGTCTTCGGAGTTGTGGTTCTATGATGTTATTACCAATCAGTGGACTTTACGAGCAGTAAATTCTACTTTTACGCCGCCTGGCCTTACACGGCACACCTTGACCGCCGTCAAAGATGAGTTATACTTATTTGGTGGAAGCACTGTGGAGGGCGAATTCTCTTCAAGGTAAACTATCTTAAAATCAACCTTATTTCTATGTAAAAAGTCAAAGTAAAGGTTACTTTAATATGACTATTTTTATTTTCAGCATGTATAAAATTAAATTGGATGATGTCAACACTGAGTATTGGGAAAAAGTGCAAGTAAGAGGGGGTAAGGAATTAGACGTACGGGTGGTGGCCCATACAGCTGTTTTTCACTCGCATTCTAATTCTATATTAGTATACGGTGGAGTGGTGGCCAGTGTCGCTAGGTAAATATCAGTAATTGTCATAACCTGCTTGATTTTATTCTAGTCATCTCTTTTGTATAATCTGTTATATTGTATATTTCAGGTTTTCAAAGCTCTCAGACAGAATGTTTGCATTTGATATATATTATAGACACTGGAGTGAAATACATTATCCTAGAGCTCATTTGCGAGACACATACGTGCCGCGTGAAAGGGCGTTTCATACGGCGACCGTGATAGGTAAGTGTTGTAGAGTTTTGAAGAAAATCCCAGCACTTTACAATAGGACCACTCCATCTCTTTCTCACGGATGCCTTTAAAGGCGACTAACAGATAAGCTAATAAACTTTAGTTTAATTGATTTTAGTAACGCGTTTAATACTGTCGATATCGATATTTTACTAACTATTCTAACCCGTTGCAACGTCTCCCCTTCGGTGATTGATTGGTTCTCGAGTTATCTTCGCGGTCGTCGGCAGCAGGTTCGCAACGGAGCGGAGACATCCGACTGGTGTGATCTGAAAGCCGGCGTACCGCAAGGCGGCATTTTATCTCCTATCCTTTTTTCTATTTTTATTAATCTTCTCTCGTCTCATATTACATGTTCTTATCACTTTTATGCAGACGACTTGCAGCTTTATACACATACTAGTTTAGACGACATAGATAAGTCAATATCCATAATAAATAACAATTTAAACATTATACTGGGGTGGTCTAAAAACTTTGGGATCCAGGTTAATGTAAAAAAGTGTCAGGCGGTTGTAGTTGGAAGTACCTATCAAATAAATAACATAGACATCAATAGTACGCTGCCTCTGATGTTTGACGGGACTCCAATACCTTTTAGTCCTACTGTCAAAGACCTCGGTCTTCTCATCGATTCAAACCTTTGCTGGAACCCATATGTCGTTGAGCTCAGTCGAAAGGTCTACGGGTCTCTACATTACCTGCAACGTCTGAAACATTTTCTTCCCATTAAAACCAAAGTAATGTTGGCTCAAGCACTTGTTATACCCATTATTGATTATGCTGATGTGTGTTGTCTGGATCTAACTGAAGAACAACTTAATAAGCTTGAACGTCTTCTCAATAATTGTATCAGATTTATTTTCTGTCTTCGTAAGTATGACCATGTCTCTGAATTCCGTTCTCAGCTTAAGTGGCTGCCCATCCGACAACGTAGGAATCTTCATATTCTTTGCCAACTTTATAATATACTTAATAATCCCCTAGCTCCAGATTATCTTAGATCCGAATTTCAACTTTTAAGTTCCACTCATGAAAGAATCCTACGTTCCTCTAACAGGTTGACCCTTGCAACACCTTTTCACCGTACAGGTTTTTATTCAAATTCTTTCGCTGCTACAGCTGTTAGACTTTGGAATGCACTTCCCGATTCCGTTCAAGCTTCTCTGAGCCGCGCCAGTTTTAAGTCGCATGTGGTCCAGTTGTTTCTGACTCAGTCATGAGAGAGTAATCTCTGTATGTAATCTGCTGCAAATATATATATATATTTATGTATATATATGTATTTATGTATATGTATGTTTACTGTAGTATATAGGTATATATTATGTATAGGTTTTTAGTATATATCATATAGTAAGTAAGTATGTTTATTGTACATTATTATTATCACCCACACAAAGGTTCTCCGCTTAACCCAATGGTAGACTGTTAGATAATGCTATTAGCATTAAGTCCGCCTATTGTACTTTACAAATTGTTATTGTTACAATAAAGAATAAATAAATAAATAAATAAACTTGTGAGTTTTCTTTTAGGCGATTGGTTAGCAACCTTGTACTATTTGAATCTCAATTTCATCATTAAACCAAAAAGCTGAACATGGCCCTTGTTTTTTTGTGGGACTGTTGGCTATGATCCCGTCAGAGATATAAACGCGATTATATGTCTGTGAAACCTTCCAAATATTGTAATATTAAATTTTTTAACATTAAAGTTTTAATTTCAGCAACACTATATTGTGTTTATAGTGGTGGTGATATATTTATATTTTTTTTTATAAAAACTATAAATCAATTCTATTCCATTAAAACACATAACAGCACTTATATGATGTTGTTTCAGGAAATTATCTAGTTATTTTTGGAGGTTACTCTCATCGGCATAATAGGGAAGAAATATGTTACGACGGCCAAATGTATCTATATCACCTCGGTTGTCATTCCTGGATACCATTAGACGTTTTAGGAAAGACACCAAAGTTCTATCCCAAAAAACAAGGCGTATTTGCGCACGCGGCGGCTTTGAAGCCTCCTTCAACTTTATTGTTAGCTGGCGGATATCACGGCAATGTTAATGGTAAGCCCTATTGGAATAAAAACTGAAATATTAACAAAACAATGTTATAAAGGCGAAAGTAAGTTTGTTTGTTACCTCTTCATGGGATATCTACCAAATTAATCTTCTTGAAATATCACAGATATAATAATTTAGAGTCTGGAGAAGGACATAAGGTATATTTTATCCCGGTAAAAACTATAGTTACCGTCAGATTTCCTTGAAATTCTTTGCTTGTTGTAGTTTGCGTTTAATTTGTTGCTTTTTATAGGTGGCGAAGTCGTCGAAGCGCGGTCGAAGCTGCTGCGAGTAAAAGCTAGTTAATTATAATTAAATGAATTTTAATTCTTTATTTGCATCTTTATGATTGTGAAACAGAAATCTTTAGTTTATTGAGAGCAGTAACCTTCGCGTTTTATGACGCGGAAAAGTCGTTATGGATCAATGCAACAGTCTTAATTAAAGTTACTTTCCTACTCGCTATTATATTGCATTTCAATGCGCTTGACCTTGTGTAGCTGGTATGAAAAAGTAACTTTTATAGTTAACTTTTTTCAGGTGACTTGCTGGCATACGTCGTCCCAAGTTGGCAAGCTGGTATTACCAACAATAATCCGGAGTCGGTGTGCCCTCGGCATCAAACACAACCTGAATGCTTGGCGGATCCTGAATGCGGGTGGTGTTCTGCAGATGATGTATGTGAGAATGTAATGTAATATGATATAAGAGAATGTATGTACAATAGCGGTCATTTTAGTTCGCATGTTTAAATGGCGTGCTCCGATAGACTAATAGGCTCAAATATATTAGCGCTATAAAAAAGATTTACTTCTGCACAGGCACATCGGTGTATAGTGGTAATACTGAAACTATCTTGAACAATTAATCCCTTTAGAAGTGATTTTTACAGAAAACTGTATTTACTTATCAAAGTCATTTAAATTTAATTTGAAAATTTCAGATTTGTTACGGAAGAACCATAGGTTCAAATTGCACGACGAATTTGCAATCAATAAGGTGCGGGGGCATATGCCCCGCGCTCGGCGACTGCCACTCTTGCCTGATCCACGGCCCGTCCATACCCGAGAACAGCACGCGCACGCCGCTCCCCTCAGTTAGCTCTAAGCTGGGTCTATTTAAATGTAGCTGGTGCGTTCAGAATGCGCGATGCCATCATAAAAATGGTAAGATTCCAAACTATCTCCTATCTCTTTGCGTGTTCCTTGTTGCACTCGGCGCCACTGTGCCCCGTTGCCTGGGTCCTACTGCCATGGTCCTGGGTATATCTATAGTATATCTAATCTAAGATTCTTACCATATAAATTAAACCAAATAGTTTTCTGCAATATTTGTATTTTGAGATAAAATAGACAGTTAAAGATCACATTTATTTAGCTTGTGATGTGAGTGTAATGAAAACAAACAAATAATGAAGTTGAAAAGAACATTTCTTATTGCGATAAAAGTTTTGTCACTGCTTCAATTACCTCCAATTGAAGTGATAAATGGTGATATTGTTTTATTAGGTATTATAAAAATATTATAAGTCTCAAAGAAAAAAATATCGATGATATGAGATGTTTATTTTTAGATAATTACGGCGTGTGCGGTGAGGATACGCCTTCTGAAACTCCAGGATGGTGGGGTAGCACCGGAACCGAAGTCACTGCTCCAGAGCAATGTAAATTGTTAGATAAGCGGCCCGGGCTCACCTTCATACGCTACCAGCAGCCGGCCGATTGGAACCATCCAGATGGAGTTTCTGTTGTCAACGCTACCACTGTGGACTGGGGTACAGGGGGTGGCACTAATCACATAAATAACGGTCCAAGTGAGGCTAGGTTAAGAGGTTGGCTACATATACCGCAGTACTGGAATGGAACAGGAGAAACGTTACACATCTGCGCAGGATACTCAAATATATCCTTGACGTTAGGGGAGACCGGCGGCTCTGTTGCGAACTTAACTGCTCAGCCGAACGCATGTTCGCTCGTCAACTGGCCGGCATTGTTTCCCGGCAGACTTTCCGTAGATATGCATGCTAATGACTCGTTGCATACTGGGCTTTATCCATCTCATCATCATGCGAAAATGGAATTGCTACACAATAAATCTCAAGAAAGTGCTAAGGTATGTTCCTTTATTTTCTCATAGTCAAAGATTTATAAAACAATATAACGCATGGCTTCCTGCTAATATTAATCTGTAAAAACAATTTCAGGTATTTACGTTTGAATTTTTGGAACCATATTCAAACGGTCAATGTTCTAACTACGGTAACTGTCTACTCTGCCTGGCCGACGCGGCGTGCGGTTGGTGCGAGCTGACTAATCGTTGCGAACTAAGGAATACCGATGAGAAAGTCGCTTGTGCAGCGGACGGCGAGTGGCGATATCTCACTTTACAGCCGGCCGCTTGTCCTAACTGCTCGAACCATATTAACTGTGAGCGGTGCGTGTCGGGGAACTACTGCGAGTGGTGGGCGGACGAGGCGCGGTGCGCCCGTCGCGGACGCGCCAGCGACGCCATCGTGGACGCCGCCGAGTGCCCCGCGCCGTGCCGCATGCGCCTCGACTGTGAGCACTGCCTGGACGAGCGCGGCCGCTGCGTCTGGTGTGAGGCCACGAGACAGTGTTTCAGCTTCAGCGTGTATACGAGCGAATACCAGTTCGGCCTCTGCCGGGAGTGGCTTGACCGAGCGCCCACCCCGGCCGATGATGGTGCTCGGAAATCTGGACAGTGTAAATCATGCCAGGCTCATACTCAATGTTCTACCTGCTTGCGGAGCATGGGGTGCGGCTGGTGCCACTCCCACGAGAATCCTATCAACGGCATATGCACTGAGGGTGATTTCACTAGAGCTCATGTAGACTGTGCTTCTCTATTAAATGTGACGTCTTCGGACGCGGGCTGGGCGTATGCGCAATGTCCCGATGTCGACGAATGTGGTCTTAAACTTCACGACTGTCACGAGCATGCGGTTTGCAATAATACGCACGGTTCGTTCACATGTAAATGTAAACAGGGATATATAGGAGACGGAAAAAAAACTTGTACAAGAACTTGTTATAACAACTGTATCCACGGCTATTGTCGCGGCAACCCTACTTTTCAGTGCCATTGTGATTTAGGTTGGACGGGAGCCGATTGCTCGATCAATTGCGGGTGCCATAATCATTCGACGTGTAAAACTGGCGTAGGACGATGCGATGAATGTCAAGACTGGACGGAGGGGGAGTTTTGCGAGACGTGCAAACCGGGCAGCCACGGCAACGCGACCACGGGGCAGGGCTGCCGGCGCTGCGACTGCAACGACCACGGCGACGAGGCGCGGGGCATCTGCGATGTCGCCACCGGAGAATGTATATGTAAAGACAACACAGAAGGACAAAATTGTGAGCGATGTAAATCTAAATTTTACGGCGACCCTCGACACGGAGGGAGGTGCTATTACCAGTGTGAACCTCGAGGCATGCTGAATGCATCACAAATCGAAGGTATCGGTTCACATAAAATAGATACCCAGATTAAAAATATCGGACCGTCTAGGGAATGTTTGTGGATTATTTCAACAGAAAATATTAGTAATGCAATTATTCAATTTACTATAAACTCTTCAACCTTTGATGTGCCATGTGATGAAAACGCAGTTTACGTGTACGACGGTCTTGGAGGAGTTCCTGACATGAGCAACAATCAACAAAGCCAACTTTTAGGTGTATTTTGTGATTCTGCATCTTCTGGTGTGGTCGAAGCAAGGAGTGGAAATTTAACCGTCCACTATAAACAAGGTCGGATCGATCAGGGTTTTGAAGGAGTATACAAAGTATGGGCTTGTGATGATTTCTGCCCTCCACCAAGAGTTTGCAATAAAAAGCATTGTGTTTGTAAAGAAGGTTTCGGCGGGACAGATTGTGACGTAGAAATTTGTAAAAATAATTGTAGTATGGCTGTTGGGGCAGGGATTTGCGATTTGAGCTACGGACGTTGTCTCTGTAACGAGGGTTACGGAGGTGAAGATTGCTCTATTAAACTTGATAAGACTCAATTAGTATTTACGGAACTCTTTAACTCTGAATATTTATCAGATGGCCTAGACCATTTAAGAAAGACATTGCCCAGATTCGGCCACAGTTTGGTGGCAGACAGAAGAGGCCTCTGGATGTTTGGTGGATATTCTCTTTCTCATGGACCACTCAATGATATTAGATTTTTTGATACAAAAAATAATACCTGGATGCAGGTTACAGTGGAAGCTACGCCCGACGCTAAAATGCCAGAAGGTCGTTATTTTCATGCAGCTGAAATATATCATTCTAAACAAAATATATATATTTATGGAGGCCTTGGTTTACAAGAAAAAAATATGCAAAATAAAACCCTTGGTGACTTTTGGCAGTTCAGTTTAAAGGACCAGAGATGGGGTAACATCAAAAGTAAAGATGAGCATCCTCCACCTCTCGCCGGTCACACGTTAACTTTGCAGAAGTATCAAGATTACGAAAGCTTGGTTCTTATTGGAGGCTTTTCGTTGGAACAGGGATTCATGGTTGATATGTGGGAGTTTGATTTGGATAACGAAAGGTGGATTAAATTAAATTGTGACGGCGCCAAGCCAGCTGGAATAATCGGACATAGCACGGTGTATCACGGGCCTTCACAGAGTTTGTATATATATGGTGGCATAATTTATGAATACGATGGAACTAGGATGTCGAACAAATTGTTTTCTTTCCACTATCCGACAAAAAAGTGGAGCGAGTTGCCCACATTTACAAACTTCGCACATTTTGCACATAACAACGATAAGTTGCCCCAAGCCGCATATTTGCATTCTGCAGTGACGACAAATGACTATATGATTGTGTTCGGAGGTAGAACTGACGCGGAGCACAGACCGGATACCCTCATTGCATATATTTACAGCTGCAATCAATGGGTCCGCCTTGTTAAAGGTAAATCCTATTCTATAATCTGTTTTCGCCCCTTATTCCTTGTTTATTTATCTTATTGTTTGATGCCTAAGATTCAAAATCTTAATATGCTGGGAAATCTCTCTCTGACATACTTCCACTATATTCTACAAAAAAATATATGCGTATAGTTATTCTTTCTAAATTTCTTTTAAAAAATATTTTAGGTGTCAGTATCGTTGGTCATCCGCCACCTCCCACAATAGCTCACGCAATGGCGATCGACGTGGAGTCCGAAAACGATGGATACATTTATATAATCGGTGGATGGACTGGCAGTGCCCACTGTCAAGTTACAAGAATATCATTACCAGAAGATCTGTGCTCTCTCTGGAGCACTAGCAAAATGGACTGCCGCAGCCACATGGGCTGCAGTTTCTGTAGTACTGGAAACTATACCAAATGTTTCGCTGTCGATAAACCTGGGTGCGAGGGCAGTGAAAGGGTATCGACTAACGCAGGATCAGCTTGCGACGCAGACATGGTCGCGAGGCGGCAATGTGAAAATTTTACATCGTGTTCTTCTTGTCTTGCTGCGTGGCCTTTGTACCCGGAGGAAAAGCCAGCGTGTCGTTGGTGTGAATCCTGTGCAGCGGCTGTAGGTTAGTCGACTACTTTTTAACATTTATGACAGTGTAAACTTATAACTCAGTTCTAATTTGTAATAAATAGGTGGATAAATCCTAGTATAACTTAAAATTTATTTCTAGGCGAATGTGTTCCCACCGACGAATCTTGTACAAGTATTAAATGCAACGCGGGCACAAGTTATATTAGTGACGTTAGCCAATGTCCCGAGCTGAAATGTGTCGCATCGGATTGTGAAAAATGTGTATCTAATCAATGCACTTGGACGAGGTTAGCGTTTAGAGAAGGTATCTTTTACTTATCTAAATCCTGATTGATTGTAATTTTTGAATTAATTTATATTTAATAAAGATTTTTAATGTATTTTATTGAATTTTAGGTCAGGCTGTAAGATTGTGGGAAGAGCCTTGGGAACCATTCGACTGGACATGCACATTGATTGATGAGCCTACTCTGCGTCCTATAATCAAGGAAGAATGTCCTAGCAAGTGCCATACATTTGACGATTGTCAGTCTTGTCTGAGTACTGATGGGGCGGAGGGAGGATTCTCCGAATGTCATTGGGCGACATATCTAGGAAAATGTATATCTCCGGCATATCAACCCGTGTACTGTGCGGGGGGCGTCTGCGGGCTAGTGTTGACCAAGGCTGATAAGAATAAATGTCCAGCCCCTTGTGCTACTTTCGAGCAATGCAGCGAGTGCCTGCATCATTCACATTGCGGTTGGTGTGCCGTAGAGGGCGCTAACGGCGTAGGAGTTTGTACGGAGGGCTCAATCGAGACTCCTTTGGACTATTCGACGCGGACCACCTGCGCAGCCGTTTACGAGAACGTTCACCAGACTAACGGCACCAACGATACTTTTTCGTGGCACTACACACGATGTCCGCCCGAAAACGAGTGCGAAAACAATCATCACCAGTGCAAGGCAGAGTCTGAGGTAAGATATAACGAAAATAAAGTAAATTTGGCCCAAGGTGGCCCAAGGTCCCGTAGGAATATCTATTTAAAAGAAGGTTATATTTGATGTAAATTAATACGAAATATACAAATTGATCTAGTGATTTATCCGCGAAGTAACAGTATTGTAACAGACAAACAAATTGCAAAAATTAGGTAGTAAGAAATAAATTGTTAATCTTTTGTCCCGTATGATTCCCAGCATTTTAGAATAGGATCACCCCCTCTGTTTCCCATGGATGTCGTTAAAGACGACTAAGGAATAGGCTAATAAACTTAAGATTCTTTTAGGCAATGGGCTAACAGCCTGTCACTATTTGAATCATCATCTATAAGCCTTACAGCTGAACCTGACCATTCAGTACTTGCGAGAATAATGGATCTGTCTTGTCCGTAAGGGTGATTATATGTGTGTTTGTATGTATATTATGTAACTTTGTAAGGAATTGTAAATATTATATAATTTCGTATTCAGGTGTGTCGCGACCTGCCCGAAGGTTACGAATGCGCGTGCGGCGCGGGCCACAAGCGCGCAGCGAGCGGCGCGTGCGCGGCGGTGTGCTCGCAGGGCTGCGTGCGCGGCGCCTGCGTGCAGCCCGACGTCTGCCGCTGCGACTTTGGATACGTCGGCGCCAACTGCACCATACAGTGTCAGTGCAATGGACATTCCCACTGCGAGGGACCCGATAAGCTGGACAAGTGTATTGAGTGTCACAATAACACTATGGTAAATTTGTTTCTGTTTTTGTATGTTTAAGATTGGTGATTGTAGCAATATAGTGTAGATCTGTTACAAAATTTACTAGTCGTCGGAAAATGATAGGTTGCGGAGATCAGATGGGAGTCGCTTCGTATTAAAAACCAGACTCACCCAATCTAGGATTCATGGTCAAAGGCATACCACGGGCTCCTCTCTAGAGTGGTGAGGATGCAACTGAGACTAAAGCCAGGAGAAAGATGAAGGTCCTATAAAGACATCAGTTAAATTAAAAATAACATAAAATAAAACCACACAATATAGCTCACATCTGATTAAGTACAAACTTTTGTTTCATAAGTAGCATGATGTGTTGTAAATTAAACATTAATTTTTGTTTGTAGGGCAACCAATGTGAGAAATGTAAGCCTAACTTCGTCGGTGACCCAACTAACAACGGTCAATGCGTTCCTTGCTTGTCATTCTGCCACGGCCACACTTCTATTTGCACAAGCGACTTGACCGACTCATCGTCAAAATCTAGCGATACATCGACCGACATCGACGATATCTATAGGGATCCGGCAGCGGCTAAGGCGCGATGTGTGCGTTGTGCCAATAATACGGATGGGTCTCGGTGTGAGAAATGCATTGAAGGATACTTTAGAGGCACGGAAGACTTTAGGGATCCATGCAGGCCGTAAGTACACCATAACATTTAATATTGAAACCTTAGCATACTGTTAAGTGAAATGAAGTACTTTCTTCAACTTTTGCAAAGTAGTAAAGACTAGTTTTCCTTCAACGCAGCCAAATATAAATATTCAAGAGATAAGCAGATTTCTTAATTAAAAACATTTGAAAAAAAAATTACCAGAGTGTTTCCTCTTTTTACTGTTACATTACAACCAGTCAATACTGTCCTATGATTTAGGTGCGAGTGTCACGGCCATGGAGACACTTGCGACCCGGTGACTGGCGAGAAGTGCAATTGCGGTAACAACACAGAGAGCGATGTGTCGTGTCAAACAACCAGTTCCAGCAAGAATTCTGCACAGGAGTGTTGGCGCTACCAGTGTGTCAAGTGCAGGGACCTGTATATGGGTGACCCAAGAAACGGCCACCAGTGCTATAAGACCATCAATATAGAGAACAAACTTTGCTTCGATGGTAAATCTATAGGTATGTACAGTATTACTGATATAACTTAACATATTTATTTCCGCTAAAAAGCAATATGTAGACTGTTTTGTTCAATTCAAACTTTGCTAAAGCTTATCCTATGTCACATCTATTAGGTAGGTAGTCCCTCTGATTTATTATCTATATTTATTTATGTTTTTGTTATTTTCAGATGAATGCAAAATAAAGCCTCGCCCATTATATCCCGGTCAAACTGTGTTTGTGGCTGTAAACCCCCGATACATGAATGTAGATATAAGAGTTATCGTAGACGTTACACAAGGTGCTGTCGATCTCTATCTCAGTCCAAATGACAGTTCCTTTGTAGTGCAAGTGAATGCGAGCAACGGGGCTCACGCAGTGGAACTAGACCCAGTGTTTAGCAAACATGAACCGTTCAAGAAAATGCCCTCATTCGACGAACACATACCTGATCAGCCGCGTATCACTTGGTGGTACGATAAGGTCGAGTATACGCTGGCGGATTACTCGGCAAAGGATCTCGCGACCTACGTGACAGTTGACAGAAGGAATATTCTGTTGCGAGTTCGAAACCTGCGAAACCGCTTAGTCCTCACGTTGCCCGAGAGCATTCATGATCTGACTCACACGAAGTTTTACATTATCATAAAAGCGCGACACATAGAGGACGGTGCGGCGAGTTTCGGCGTGACGTTCTTTAGACAGGACCAGCTGCACATTGATCTGTTTGTGTTCTTCTCGGTGTTTTTCTCCTGCTTCTTCCTGTTTTTGGCTGCGTGCGTGGTCGCTTGGAAAGCAAAACAAGCTGCCGATGTAAGACGAGCGCGAAGAAGACACGTTGTCGAGGTGAGTAGTTTATTTTTTTAAAGAAAACAAAGTAATTAATCGACTTTTTTATGCTGCCATTTTCAATTGGTGTCATGATATCTTTGGTTTAAACTTATGTGCGCAATCAGATGCATTATACTTCAACGAGCTAACAGAAAGCACACTATCACTAAATGATGTCACTTGCTATACAACCCAGATGCTGCACATGGCGAAGCGTCCGTTCGCGGCGGTGACGGTGGTGATGAGCGGCGCCGGGCCCGCCATCGCGGGGGGCGGCCGCCGGCGCCGCGCCGCGGAACTGCGGCCCGTGGCTATCGAGCCCACTAGCGACGGCCGCGCGGCAGTCACCACCGTGCTCGTGAGGTAAAGTTTATTTTATAAAAATAGTAATGAAAACAAAATTTAAAATTATTTTATTTATTCTCTAAATGGGATTCTCCGTCAGAAGCGTTTATTATTATTACCATGTGTATTATGTATTTGCTGGTGCCTCCGTTAAAATAAACCCTGATCTTACCCAATCCCGAGACTAACGCCAGGAAGATTATGATAACTTAAGTATAACACAAATATTATGAATACAGGTTGCCTGGCGGTGCGCGCGCGCCGGTGCGGCTCTCGCTGGCGTCGTCGCTGGTGCTGGTGGCGCGCGGGGCGCCGGCGCGCGCGCGCAGGCACGCCAGGCACCCGCCCTCCGCACGCATCGCGCTCAATACGTAATCTGCAAAACCGCTACCACATGGTAACTTTCACTTTTCCTGGTCGAGCTACTGCGAGCTCGATAATAATAATTATAACGTTTAAAGAAAAAATATTGACTTCAAATATCTTAGTGATCCCTTGGTTGCAGTAAGTTTTTATCATCAGATGATGACGACATCTCAGAAGTGTATAATTTAAAAAAACAGTTGAACTATGAGTTTAACCACAGTGTCACTATAACATTGGCAACATCATTATATAATACTTTATAATTTAAGATTTAAACTAGCTTATTAACATTTATTTTGGCGAGTATGCCTTCTGATCTGAGCCATCATTATCTTTAAACCAGTTTTATCTGTGATTGCATTTTGCGAGACTTGACGGATTAATAACTGATTGAATATGGATTTACTATTTATTTTCCAATATATCTGTTTTATTTCCTAATAGCCGTCCTTTTTGGCAGGCTTTACAAGGTGGCACTTGGCAAACGTGTTTTGCGAAATACGTGTATACACCTTCTAACGATGCCCGATTGCTTATTTAGTTAATACAATTTATATTTAAGATTTTTTTGAGTTAGCAATACGTTGAGCCTACGTATTAAATGTAATGTTAATGCATCTTCACCAAGAGCCTTGCTAAAATAAATAGAGCTAACGCGATCGTCGCCATAAATCGTACCTAATATAATGTGCTATACTTGCAAATTACATTTCGAATAGTTCAAGTCTCGTTATTTTGATGTTTAGAATTTATATAAAAAGGTATCAACAAATTCATTCGCAATTAATTTAACCTGAAAAAAAAAAGTCCGCAAGGTATATAATATAATACAAAGCATATAATACACACATACAATTACGTCATTACGGGGTAAGAATGACGTGATTATATGTATGTATGAATAAAAAAATTGTTTTGAAATTGCGTATACTACAGAGCATTTCCCTGAACAAAATCAACACAATATTATTATTAGTCCCACACATCCAGTATCAAATTTTTGTTCTGGACTTTATCCTGTCAGTAGTAAACGAAACATAGAATGGACTTTAGATCATATCTTCAAATTCAAAGGTACACGAGACTGTAATATTAATTTTAATTAGAGCATGAATGAAGTGCATATCACTCATGTTCCTGCTATAGTTTTAAATAATTTTGGTAAGTAACATATGTTATTATTAAGAAAGGTGTAAAGTGTTAATTTAGTACTATTTTATTTTGTATATTTTGTTACATTATATTTTTAAGGATAAACTGGTGAATCAATCTCCAATTATTCAATTATTAAAAAGATCTGCTAATAAGGACTGTTTATGAATTTAATTTAATGTATACAATACATTTCAAGTGCAATGAGCCAAAAGAATAAAAAAATATGCGCATGTTTCGCGCGGGTTGTGAATAGCGGATGATCCTGTTATGTTTCAAAATTTTATTGAGGGATCTTACTATCGTTATGTTACATGCTTGTTAATGTGATGGGTGCGTTTATGATGTTTGTTGAACTTGGTCAATAAATTAGAAATGGTCCGTGGAGTCGCCAAAACTTGCGACATAATAACTTATGTTATACGATTTTGTCAGTACTATAACAATGACAGCGAGTTGACTAGCGACGCGTAAATCGTATACTGTATAATTTGTAATGTTCCTGTTTGTCAATCAAAGAATCTCTTATTATGTGTGATTAATTTAATACGCTGAGAAATAATATGATTAGAAATTTATACTTTATTGAATTAGGAAATTGGTTTGGCGTGTAGGATTTAGGATTTTGTAGCAATTAAGAGCAGTAGCCAATTGTCCCGTCCATGACTACACTTTACTAAAAATGTTCAATTAATTAAAAAAGGAAAATAAATAACTTTGCTTCGCCACTTTACTTTTAAAATTATATAATGTTTTTGAAACCATTAATATATTATATATAAATACCTACAGATATACAGTTTAATAATTCGAATCTCATATACTGCGTCAGCCTAGTAAACTTCCGCTAGACGCGTTTACAAAGTAAGTAATTTATTTTTCTTTCTAATTACATCAGAGATTGAGCCCAGTTGGATTGAATTGTAAATTACTTTTTAAAACAAAGTTTAATACAAATATTCTCCTAAAGATTTAGCCCAAATATTTCATTTTAAACTGATTTTTAAATGTAGGTTAAATTTGTTTTTAAATGTATGAATTTTATTAATTTTTATAATGATTTTTGTAAAGGAAACGCTGTATGCAAAGCAATTTAGTAAATGCGACTGGCCACATGGAATTACAACCATAAAAATATTTCGTTTAATTATCTTTGTTTGTTTAAAAAATCTGGACAACAGGGATTAAAAAACTTCAATTATAAATTACCATCTTGACGTGGTCATTGTTGAGCAAAGGCCATATTCTCTTAGCTAAGGCATAAGGGTTTGGGTAGTAATGAAATTGAAATAAGAAATAATAAAAAAGGCAAAGCTATATTACCTTTCATGGCTTTGTTAAGAATATTATATGTTAAGTTGGAAATTTATTATTAGTTAAATTGGCATTAAGAGAGTACTGATATTGTTATACATAATATACAAAATTAAGATATCATAATCAAATATACCTAGAGAAATGTGTATTTGATGATAGTGAAAGAAGTCCAAATTACATTCCATTTGTAATATTTGTAAATAATATTAAACTGTATTTATCAGACTTGTATCTGTCATTAAAGAGCTTTAAGAATGTTATTGTAAGAAGTTTTATTGCTCATATGCTTCAATAATTCACCATTCTTGACAACTTTGTATACTTTAATGTATTTAAGTACACTGTTTTTAATGGTTACCTGCTAATTTTGTCATGGAATGTTGAGGGAAATGTAAATAAGTGTAGGTTTGTGCTATTCTGTTTTATTGCAGAATACTGCTTGCTTACCAAACAAATTACTTTGTTAATGAATTTCTTTACCACCGCATTTGCTATATCTACTATTGAAACTGATGTTAGTATACTTGTATGTCTAATAAATCATTTTCTGTTTCAGTTGTTCATAAATAGCGAAAAAAACTTAAAATTTATAAGTTAATTGCATTTATCCATTAAGTTGTTTAAGTTCTATTCATTCATAATATAATTGCTCAAAAATATTTAAATTCACTTGGGATACCTAGCTCAATGAAAACTGGTTTTAAAAATGATGTTATTTCTTAGAAACCTAAAATATACAATCATTCTTCTTAAAATAAAATTAATATCTCACAGTTTACATCTCAAATCATGCAGTTCGCATATAAATAATCAATAAACATTTATGCAATGATATTACCTAGTGCAATAAAGATAAGTTTTAGTAATAATTGACCCATAAATAGCCCTAAATAAAGAATATTATTTTAATTGCACACATTACCTAATTTCAAAATAATAAAAATAACGAGCTTCCTCAGCGTGCCATAGATGCATTCTATTTATGATAATTAGACAATTTATTATTTTCATAAACCTATTCATAAGTAATGAACCAAAAGAAGATAACAATAATGAATATACATTTGTATCTTTTAAAAATATCTTGGGATTAAATAACCTTATCATCAGAGCCATTTAGTAATTATTTATTAATTCCAATGAAAGAATATTGTATGAGCATTTTTTACAAATTTGCTGCTGGTCTACATTAATTGGTATTATAAAATTATGAGCGCGATTCTATTATTAGCAGTAACGGGGAAAAGCAGCTAACTTTATAAATAAACTTCAAAGATTGTGTGACTTATGAATACCTCACCACATCGCCACACTGTTGATCATACAAATATAACAGTACAGTAATCAAGTAGGCATCGTGCTCAGTAAATCTTGTGTTGTCCATTTAAATGAGTATTTATTATGATTACATTTATGAGGAAGACAAAATTCAGTTATCTGTAATTATTATAAATGCTAATAATTCATACAATGTGTGTTCTATGTTATATGCATAACTTTTGCAGGATGTGGTATATTTTTGGTCAGTTAACTAACCTGTTTAATTTTCTGCAGCAGACTTAAGCTATGTTTTGCTATTCTCTGCAAGTCTGCCCATGACAAAAAGGTATCTCGAAACATTATTTTCATGACATTCTTAAATGAAACAATGGCAGTATTATATATAAGCAATATATATATATATATATTTTGTTTAACCTAAATGTATAAAATGTTTATAAATAAAATATACTGTTGGTTGTATAATGTCTTTCATTTATTAAAATAAGCTTAAATGCAAATTAAGAGATAATTAAACAGTAAACTAATGTGTGATGATTCTATTATTAAAATCTATTGATCTTTTTGAGTTAAAAGATGTGTTTTTATTTTTTGAAGCAGTTCCTTTTTGACTGTATCTGGAACTAATGCTCGAGCTCGAGGAGTGACTCTGTTAACTAACATATCAAATGTTACATTGTTATTTTCATTATCTTTGACAACTTCCCGGCACAGCATCCGTACTTGATCTCGCCATCCACATTCTATTAAGCGCCTTCTCAAAAGTTCTTTAAATCTGAAAACAATGGGGTTATATTTTGCAAAATGAAACTGCTGCAGGAAATGTAAAAGTCTAATCAAGGCAGATAGGTGTCTGCAATGTCCATAAAATAAACTTCATACTAGATATTTTTCTTAATTGCTCCCCAAGGTTCCAACTTAAAACAGTCAAGGAAACTGCTAGCCAGGGACAGGATGATAACAGACTGGTTATATATGTATATGTTAATACTGCAACTGATAGAAAACAGGAATATGTGTAGTCTTCAGTTAGGCGAGGACTGTTATTAACCTAAAAATGTTATTAGATCAACATATGTACATACATATAATTACGTCTTCATCCCTTACGGGGTAGAGCCAACATAGAAAAGACTAAAAGGCATTATTTAACTTTATGGCATAATGATGGCATTGTGATTCAAATAATGACCTCTCACCTAAAAGAACAAAATCCCAAGTTTATAATTCTTTCCCTTTATTGACTTTTACAATCTCAATCAAAAATATCAATCAAATTCTATAAAAGATAGATTTATTTTCAATACTGGACAAGCTGGCAGTGAAGCAAAATACCTAAGTTGCTGTTAATCTATCGTAGATTTCAAATGGCCTTCTGTAAGGCAATGGGATAAAAACTAAATTTATATTGGTACCTACACACCTTTCTCTATCGCCACTGAGAACTAGGCGTTGATGAGCTATAGTATTGTTTACCGTCATGATTTTAGCTATTGATTCGCACTGCACCAAAAAGATTAACAAATGGCAAGTCACAAATTGTATTGATAATCGGCAAGTTTAAAGTGAAAGTCGTATTTAGATAATTAAAATTGCCTATATATACAAATTGCATGGAAGAAACAAAAACAAGTTTGTCTTTTATTACAATAACTACCTATAAACTTATTAATGTGTTACTGTCAAACAGACTTCGTCAAAATGTCATATGACGGCACCGCGGCTGCCAAATGTCCCTGTTGAAAAAGCTCTAAATTGTTTATAAAAAGCGCCATATTCACAAACCGAAAACAGAGTACGCGGGCATTACCTTATCTAGTCTTATTATTTAAAAGTGTACATAAATCTCTGCATAAATATGGCTGCGACAGAGGTTCTAAACTGCTACACACCCTCGACTGAGTAGTAGAGTAAAGCTATTTATTTATTGTGCCTGGCAATTCTAGGCGCGGGGAAAAACCACTTATGGTTATTCTTTCATCTACACATCTACACTAATATTATAAAGAGGAAAACTTTGTTTGTTTGTTTGTTTGGTTGTAATGAATAGGCTCAAAAACTACTGGACCGATTTTAAAAATTCTTTCACCATTCGAAAGCTACATTATTCACGAGTAACATAGACTATATTTTATTTTGGAAAAAAATAGGGTTCCGTAATATATTTGGATTTTTCGGACACAAACTGAAAAAAATCAACCAAAAAATTACTTATTTTGCGTACGCTGCCTAAACTACAAAAGATAGAACCATAAAATGTTTTAAGTAATTGTAGATCTTATAAATATCTACAAAAAAGTCCGCAACACACTATACTTATCTATGTCGAGTAAGGTACAACAACCACATTTTTATTTAAAAATCTTGAATTTTTTTTGGTCTACATTTAAACGCGTTTTTTTACTAATCCTTATCAAAATAAATAATTTCATCAATAAGTACAGTTTATGTAGATAATATTTGGTCTTTGAATGATTAAAATTGGACGTTTGGTATTGAAGTTGTGGTGAAATTAAAATATTACGATTTCTGCTGCAAGGCCCGGGACTGCAGGCAGAAGTGACACTTTTGCCGGAAGCAAGACTTAGTTAGCCGCTTTGCGGGCGGTCCTTTAGTTAGTTCTAATAGAGATATATTTAGTATCGGCTGTGCATCCGTGCGAAGCCGGGGCGGTCCGCTAGTAAATAATATAGTTACTATTCGGTAACGTCATGTCACATTCAAATTCAAAATATATGTAATGCGAAGTTTCACAAAGAGTAAAATATTGTTGGTGGAGATTTATGTGGAACGCATGGAACGTCTGCACTTTATTTTTTTCTCGGTTACATTGACTGGTTACAACTTTGATTGATTTGACACAAACATATTGTGCAACAGTCTCTTTGAGTTTTTGAATTTGGTGCAAAATTTACTGTACTTTGAGTTAAACTTATTTCATAGAAAGTTTTTGGTTTCAATTTCCGTATTCTTTGAATATTAATGAAATAAAATGGGTGCTAAAACGGGCGCCAACCACAAATGCCAGACTTGGCCAAAAAAGCGTAGTAACTGCAAAGTTGGCAACATTGGATGGTTTGGCTGCATGGGCTAGTTTGCCTTCCCTTTGCCTGCTCTATATAACGAGAGTTATTGGATATATTATCTTTGGCATTACCTTAAACATTATTTATTATTTTCTGTGACAAGGCTCCCTTTTAAGATTGCAGGTGCAGTCTTTATTAATATCTGTGGTGCAGTTGCAGTATTTCAGTGCACATTTTATTATTATGGCTCATATTTTGGTACTTGATGCGATACAACAAGATATTTTTGTTTGTGGTTTATGTAAAGTTGTATACAATTCCTTACATCTTTTCTTGGATCATAAAAAAAAGTCCTGTGGAAATGAGAAAGAACTTCATGTTAATAAATCGTCAACAGTTATTTCAAATCTCGTAAAACCAGCCGGTGTAGAACCATTAGTAACCGAGAAAACAATTTGCGAAGCACCCGTTACAAATACTTGGAATAAGGAAGACCAAACTTCATACAAGGATATAAATTGTAAATATTGTAAGAAGAAGTTTAGGAAAGTTAAAACATTATTAACTCATTTAAAATCACACTCTGATAATCCTTATCAATGTCCTGTATGTGGCCGGTGTTTTGTACAAAATTCACATTTACAAAGGCATATTTTGTGTCATAAAGTTTGGCCTGATGGTCTTAGTGAGACAACAGCAAAAAACTCTGAGGCTGATTTACTATGTTACTCATGTTCCTATTGCAGCACAATATTGTCCAATTATACGCAATTCAGGTCTCATTTGAAAATTCACACATCACTAAAAAAATTTAAATGCATTCAAAGTGAATGTGAATGTTTTTATGATACTGTTGAAAGCTTGTTGAATCATATTTCTTTAAGTCATAAAAATCCTACTTATTCATGTTACATATGTGTAAAATCTTTTGATTCATTGGAAAATATTGCCGTTCATTATCAAAATCACAATACTTTAAAAGTTGATGCTGTGGAATCAAAACTTTACAAATGCTCCCAGTGCGATGCTACATTCAAAAGGCCTGAAAAATTGTCTTTGCATAGACTTACAGAATCTCATAAAAAGATTTGCTTACATTGTAACAAAACATTTGCAAGTGACAAAAGATTACGCTTGCATCTTCAAATTCACAGGAAATTGAAGTCTTTCAAATGTGATTTGTGTAATAGCAGCTTCCTCATGAAAAAGTACTTGACATCACATATGCTAAAACATGGGGACAGACAATTCACTTGTTCCATATGTAACTACACATTCAAGAGGCAAGATCTATTGCAAAGGCACATGAGATTGCATCAGACAAAAAACCAACTGAAATGCCCTTTCAGAGATACCTTAGATTGCAAGAAGGAGTTCACTCGAACTGATAAATTAAAATTGCATATTAAATTTCACACTAAACATGAGTCTGGAAATGCTGTCAACTTAAAGTCAGCAAGTGGCAATGATGGTGGAACAGTTGAAATATGCATTCTCCCTTTAGACAGTAAAAACAGTGATAATGAGGAAGTTTGAACATATTAGCATGTTTTATTTGTTTTTGTTCCAGAGGCTAAGTATGATGTAAGTATATTCCTTTTATAGTACTAAGGACTGACATTTCTCAATAATGAACATTCTTTTTCATTTATTTTATTTAATGACAATCTTCCGACTCTTGATTCAGCTTCCCCCTAAACTCAATCTCTGTGACAAACTTATGAAGACATAAGATTTGTTGCTTTATTTAACTCAAAAATGACCTATTTTTATGATATTTGGCACTGATACAGACAAAACCTTCAGCAGTAAAATAAGCTTCTTTAAAAAAAATCAGAAACCTGTTGTTCCGAGGTGAGAACCGAGACAAACAGTCAGCCCATATTTAACATTATGGTGGGGAGTTGCAACTGGGACTGAAATTCAATACAAGTAAGACATCACTTAAGTGAAAACATCTCTATTTGTGAAGGAATTTCAAAGTTAAAAAGGTTGGCTGAAAGAGATTGCTTAGCAATAAGTCCGCCTTGGCTCAACATATTTATAATGTGTGTTTCTACTACACATGTTTTTTTTTATGGGCAATAAAAATAATTTGTATTGTATTGTAAACCTTAAATACTAATCCATCAGCCTTAATGATGGGCAAGTACTTGTGGCGACACTTGTATTGATTCCTTGCCCAGTAGTGTGTATTATTAAATTAAGGAATATTCTACTCACAGTACCACATTATACAAGACAGTGTGCTCACTTAATATCGTGCATTTTTATTGTACAAAATGTTAATTTACAAATATTTTTTACTATTTGTTTTACTTGGAAGTTTTTCTTACACAAATGTAATTTGAAATACTCACAAATTTTTGTATTTTTAATTCAGTCATTTGAGGATGATGAAATTTCTCATGTATTGACAGGTAAACAAAATATATACTTATTGTTCCAGGCTAGAAAATTTCGAGTAACTGATCAGGTTTATCTTGATATACACAGTGAGGAGAAGCATTTGGGAAGAGTGGTGATTGGATTGTTTGGGGATTTGGCCCCAAGAGCTGTGAAGAATTTTAAAGTTCTTGCTACTAAGGGCATAAAAGGAAAGTCTTATAAAGGCACAAGTTTCAACAGAATAATAAAAAGATTTATGGTTCAAGGTACGTATTTAAATATTAAATTTAATCTAAATTTAGTTTATACAATTTTATTGCTTCTAATTTGCACTGTACATTATACTATTTTATTGCACTATACGAAATTAATTAAACTAAATTTTAATAGTATCTTTCCAATTTAATATGATGGACTGAGTTCTCCATTTCTTTATTTTCCTTTTTATTAAATGCAGGTGGGGATGTGGTATATGACAATGGAACTGGTTCAATAAGCATTTATGGCAATACATTTGAGGATGAAAACCTTGATACTCAGCATAGCATGGCAGGATTTGTGTCTATGGCTAATAAAGGTAATTCATGAGGGATAATACTTTTTTGATGGTTGTTGAAACTTAATTACATCAATACGTCATACAACTGAATGTGGTCTTACAATTTTTCACTACTACTAGCCAGTAAGGGATAAAGACGTGATTAGATGTGTGATGTTAGTTGCATTGAAGTAATTAAATTTTAGAATTTGATCAAAGCCTCCATGATTCCATGTTGATTTTTGTTTTTAAGTTTTGGTAGTTATATGGAATGTATGTGGAAGAAAAACAACTGCAATTTTTGTTTTTTTTTTGTTTCTTAAGGAAAAAATACTAATGGCTGCCAATTTATAATAACTACTACTGGAACTCCATGGCTTGATAACTTACACACAGTTATTGGAAAGGTAAGCTATGTTATTACTTTTTACTGTATGTAAATATTTACCTTCTTACCGAACTGTTCGAAATTACGAAAAATTTTAGCTGTTGCCTGCGATGTCGTTCGCGCCGGTTTTCATAAGAACCGGTGCGAATATCTATATAACTTTATGTATAACTTTCATTCAAGTATTCAAAGCGTGACCAACATAATGGTTTATTTGTAGGTGGTGGAAGGCCAGAACATAGTACACATGGTGGAGCATACTCCGACGGACGTGGAGGACCGGCCGACCAAACGCGTGTTCATCGTGGACTGCGGCTTGGTGCCCACTCCGCAACCCTACTACATATCGGACGATCCATACGAGTGAGTGATAATTAAGATAAAAAGCACAAGATAAACCTTTGACGATGGATGAACTTTGAACAAAAATAATTACTATAATTTTGTTTAAATTTCCGGAACAAATTATTGATGTTCTTAAATTACAATAAGTTGAAAATACCAAACAGTAATATGAAAGAAATGTTGCTGAAGATATTTTTTTTTATTGCAGTCTTTGGTCCTGGATTAAAGCCTCGGCGGTGCCACTTACCATGTCGTTCTCTATCTTGGGATTTTTTCACTGGATGATGAGAAAAATGGAAATATAAATAAAAAGTATGTTTTTCAAATATTACGTAAACTTATGTTTATTATTAATACTGTAAAATGTTACTGGGCAATATTTACAAAATACAAATGGGCTTAATGGCCTAATATTAAAAGATGTATTTTAATTCGGCATCGACATACAATTTATTAGATCCTCCTGTTCTAAATAATTTACAATATCACATTAGTTTATATTAATATTACAATAATGCTCTTAAGTATGGCAAGGTCCTTAAATTTTGACTATACATACTTTACTTTTACATTTTGGTCCTTGCATAACTTTTACACGATTAAAGTATCGTGAAATGGTCGACACGTCTACAGATGCTCAGTTTAGTATAGATAACTATAGCGTAGTGTCTCTCAGAGTAAGTCTATGAGGCCCCTCATGTAGCGTCATGTAAACTGCGGCTATCGCATCGTGAGTAGAGTGAGGCCGATAGTTAACACTAATAATATCGGTTGGTATTCGACTTGAGTGGCGGCGTCGGGTGCGGCCCGCGCGCGGCCGGGCGCGGCGGCGCGCTGCGACGCGGCGGCGCCACACGCGCGCGCGCACGACGCCCACTCGCGGCACACGTCGCACGCGCTGCTCGCTAGCGGCTGGTAGAAAACGCGTGCGCGGTGACCTAAGGAACAGAAGACATTTGATTTCTAGATAGCTTGGTAGTAGACATTTTTCTGACAGATAAGGACTGATAACTCAATTTAGATTTACAAATAATTTTTCTAATGGATTGTAAATTGTTTGAAGATGAATAAGGAAGAATAAGGTATTAGGTGTATTGAAGAAAAAAGTTTTAATTAAATACATAAGAAAGCTACATCAGAAACAGTGGAACGGGGTTGTTTTTAAAAAGAAAAGGCATTCAATCAAAGGGGACAATTTTATTTTATTTTCGGCTACCACAACGTTTAGATTCGGCCTCAATCAAATAAAAATAAAAAGTTACTATTTTCAAGAACCGGGCTGTATTTAGGTTTGGATATTATTAAAAAACATCGCAAATGGTAAGATACGAGAAGAAAAGCTTACTCGAGTCATACAAGTCCTCCAGCGTGGCCCAGCCCGGTCGTTGCCTGGCAGCGGGCACGACGCGCGGCGCGGCGAGCGTGGCGCAGCGCTCGCCGCGGGCCGCGCGCAGCCACGCCGACACGCGCGCCCCGCCGCGTGACAGTCGCGCCGTGGACACGTGACGCGCCGCCTGGTATTATGTTACACGATAGAATTTGTGACGTCATAATAGTATTATATGAATGTACAGTACAGTCGCTTGTAAGGGAACTTGATGCTCTCTCTCTCTGATTTTAGTTTGTATGAAAAGGGGTAAATTTTTTAAGCAGGAGTACGACTTGCTAATCTCTGAAACTTTTGATTGGATTTCAATCCATAGTTACATGAATAGTTGTTATAATCTATTAGTAGGGTTAAATAGAAGTTTTAATTTGTATCTATGATACATTTAATTTTATTAAAGAAAAATATTAAATACCGTTAATTCCGTCAGTGTGTTTATATCCGCCAAATACCCTGTAGGCAACTGGACTGTGAGGAGAGCTAACCCACTCTCTGTTTCATTGCCTTGTGGCACAAACCTGTAAAAAAATTAATGATGGAGAAAAGTTATAAATAATACCGCACTAAAATTTCGACTAGTTAAGTAATTATAACTTTGTCTATAACTAAATATCTAGATAAAAATAAGCTTTGTCTAGTATTATCAAACATTGGTTGTTATTATCAATTGGATATTATGCCCTTAATGCTGTAGATGCAACCTTTGCACCACGGCTTAATGTTTACATTTATATAGTTAAGAGAAGAAGAATCTACAAATATACAGTCACGACTTTATCTCTTGCGGGATAGACAGAGCCAACGGTCTCGAAAAGACTGAAAGGCTACGCGCTGTACGGCTTCATGATGGAATAGAGATTCAAATAGTGATAGGTTGCTAGGCCATGGCCTACAAGAATCTCAAGTTTATAAGTCACGATAGTCTCGTCTCCTTTTACAACATCCATGGGTAAGACGTGGAGTGGTCTAATTCTAAAGTGCCGGCAACCACACGGCACGTCACCTTACGAGAAATAAATCTCACCCGATGCAAATAGATAGTTGCAAGCGATAAGTGGTGGAGACTTGGTCGACGCGCGGGTCGAGCGTGAAGCGCGGCCACGCGGCCGTCACGTTGGTGTCGCCGCGCGCCCACAGCCCCAGCACGCCCGCGCCGCGCCCTTCTGTCACGCCGCTCGCCGACCGACCCGTGCGGATCTGACACAATACAGGGATCACCATACAGCTCTAAATATAATTTTCAACATATAGTTTAACCATTGTTGGGTATAGCTATAAAATTCTAAGAAACTACTTCGGCCGTGCCTTTTAAAGCCGTAGTTTTAAATCGAAGGTTTGAAAAGGAATGTAATTTATTCCGCTGGTTAAACTTGCGGTTTTGGTTGACAGAATTACGACGTCACGTCCATTTGATCTTGAAAATTTATCTATTTTTATTGCAATGAAAGTTTAAATTGATGCTTACCTGTTGATTCTGTATTATAAAGGCGTTGCTGTCCATGATTTGGAATTGCCTAGTTTCTTCGGTTCCCGTCACATTTACAGATATGCGTAGCTTCGTCGATGTCCTTGTCATCTCGGCGTATTTGGCTAAAGCGTCAATCTGAAAAATTATATTAGTATTAATGAACTGCCATTTCATTAGAATATTTTTTATTTAATTTTTATAAATGCGAGTTGCGCATAAATGCACAGATTCGAATCCCACCTCGGCCATGTACCCATGACTATTTTCGGAGATATCTACAACAGTTTGAATACTAACGATGCTCTTACGGCGAGGAAAATCTGCATTCAGGCAACTGGATGTGTGATCATCCAATTCAGGTTAGGTTTTCCTGCAAAGGTTGCGGAGGCTAGATGGGAGTCGCTTTGTGTAAAAACTTACTCAATCTAGGATCCATGGTCAAAAGCATACCCCGGGCTCCTCTCCAGAGAGGTGAGAATAGAACCAAGACTAAAGCCAGGAGGAATAGATTATGTACTTAATTTTTCATTCGAATATTCTTGAATTCTTCTTGCAAGAAGGCAAACTTCCTGGCTAAAGAATATTGATACAATAATGGAACAATGAGCCCGCATTTATAAGCATTTTGCGCAGCTATTCTACGTCAAAGTACAAATAGCTTTTATGCATAACAATAATTATTAACAATTGTATTGTAATGTCCTTATATCGCTGCTATACATTACAATTGTTACGATAAAAGTAAAAGGAAGTGAAATCTCTTAAAACTGAATGTGGCGTATAGTTAATAAAGCATGATGTAATTACACCCTGCCAGGGAGAACGTTTGTACTCACGACATCAGGGTCGGGATCGGCCGGTCTGGCAGCCTGCAGAAGCGCCCTCGCTACAGAGGTTGCCTAAAAATAATAAAATATAACTTTATTGCCTTTAAGGACCACAGAACAGAACAAAGATTTATACAGTACAGATAAACTGTACCTACTATACAACACAAATACATATTATACATACATATGGTTACGTCTATACCTTGCGGGGTAGACAGAGCCAACAGCCTTGAAAAGACTGAATCTGACGTTCAGCTATTTGGCTTAATGATAGAATTGAGATTCAAATAGTGACAGGTTGCTAGCCCATCGCCTAAAAAAGAATCCCAAGTTTGTAAAACCTATCCCTTAGTCGTCTTTTACGATATCCATGGGATAGAGATGGAGTGGTCCTATTCTTTTTTGTATTGGTGCTGGGAACCACACGGCACATATAACACAAATAGAAGACAAAATACAGATACCTGGTCCTCGAGCCGCGCCAGCATCAGCGCTTGCAGTCCGTGTGCGGCTGTGTTGGCTTCCAGGGTGTTATCCCGCAGCCAAGGGTTACGCCACTCTGACCCAGAGAGCTTCCGAGACCAAAATAACGTTGAACCTGAGAATTGTTTATTATCATTTTAATGGTCTGTTTGTATGAACAGGATGGTTATGATTATCCAAATTAAAATAAACGCGAATGTGACTTTTTTGTTCTTATTTTAATGAAAGTTACCTATTTGAAAAACACTTTTAACTTAACTGAAGTACTTAAAAACAATTTCATATTGGAACATTCTTGCAATCTGTAAAATTTGAGATGGGGTAATGTGCCTGACCATTCAAAGCGAGTTCAACTTGCAAAAGCCTTAAAATGTTTTTCATTTTCATATCCAAGGAGTGTTTAGAAAAGTTGTGCTCTTGTATAGTGTGCCACCTGTTTCTTGAAAAAAATAATTCTTTTATCGTTCTGACTAGATAGGCACATAAGAACGGTCTATTCCACAGTACCACTGAGTTTTACCATGGTGGAACAAGTGAGAGAATTTTATCGCAGTAGTTCAATTGGACTAGCGACACTAAGGAAATCGTCTCAATTGGGCTATTTAAAAAGGAAGTTGTCCCAACTGGGTAACGCACCTGAGCTGTTAACATACTGGTCCATCATCTGCAGCGCCAGCTTGGCTTGCGGATGCTGTGCCACGGCCAGAGCATGCGCAGTCACCGCCAGCGTGTAGGCGTCTAGCGACGGGGATAGCCCTTGTGAAAGAAAGTCGGCTGCATTGTCGATGTTGCTCTTGTATAATATATCGCCACCCTAATGAAAATATCGATATATTTAAACGAACTATCCATACTAGATTAAACTCTTAAAATACCTATATTTATTGTGATCACTTCTTGAAATTTGGAACTGTTACGTGAGAGATTGACTCTTCTCCGTCTCACCATTACAGTGTATATAAATTTTGTATTAGATTCTAAGCTGTTAGCAACAAAACATAGCTATAATTTAAATTGATCCCTGTAATCTAATGGACATAAGCAAGTCTTGACAGTCTTTTCAGCATTAGCAGGTAGGTAGCGCTTTTGTTCTTAAACTAGCCGACATTCATATGAAGAAGAGGTAGATAACTGTCTACTGCCGGGAACCACAATGCTTGAAGATAGTACGAGTAAGTTATTTTTGATGGCTTTAAGCTTGCGCTCTCGGGTCTGTGCCGGGGTGAGGCACTAGCCGCCGTGTGACATTTGCCTCGCCGTCAGCCAGCGCGACACCCAGCGGCACGGTACTGTTGCAAGCGGGTACGATAAAGCAAACATACCCTAGCTTGTTGTAACGCCAACAGCGCGTGTGCTGTATTCGGTATCTCAGCTTGCGCTCTGGGGTCGGTGCGGAGGCTCGCGGGTGTGGGGCTCCAGCCGCCGCGCGGGAGCTGCCGGGCCGCCAGCCAGCGCGCCGCCGCCGCGCCCGCGCGCGGGGACACCGACACGTGGCGGGCACAGCGGGACAACCAGCGGCACGATATTGACGTCATGCTGCAAACGGGTACAACGTTCATAATACATATTACCTATCTATGTATTTATGTATCCAATACTAATATATCAAGAGTGTTAAAAATATAGGGATACGAAAACGTTAACGGGCCAAGTTTTGGTTTAATACTCATTAAATTTAATAAGTACCCTATAAAAACCGCGGAATAGTAAGTCCGACAAAAATCGGACTTATCCTAATTCCGATTTTATGGGGTATATTTTAGGAGTTAAATGAAATACCATTAATGTTAATCGGCAATATCTCAAGCTGTTTTTGGAAACTTACTAAACATCTCCGCCATCTTCACTATCGCTGAACGTAGCAAAGGAGCCATCCTTTTGCCTATATGCCATGAGTCTCTGAAAGCCTGTTTGGACTTGCGCGCGCGCATCATTCACAATTGGCAAGTCGTCCCTCTCTGTCGCCTGTACATTAAAAGGAAGAAAACACTAGAAAATTCAAATCAAGAAATTGCTTTCATAGAATTTTAACTAATTTAAGACTGTAAATTAAACAAGGTAGTGACGTGATGAGCAACTGATGGTGGTGACACCCTTACGCCCATTTTGCATCTAAATCCTGATTTTTTGTAATCTTATTGAATTTCGTTTTCTCTGCCTTGCTATCACATTTTCTGAAATTTGATTTGTTAAAAGCACATCTCTATAGTCAACATACCTGTAAATAATCTAAGAGTATACAAGCTTTCGCCAAAGGTCTTAGTGCGTGCGGTGGCGACGCAGCGGGCATGGGGTCGAATCCCAGTTCGCGTTCGTTCGGGTCGTTCAAAACAGCGGCTACAATATCACCGCCGGCTTGTAATAAGGCTGGCCCTAGTTTCGTGCCGGCTTTAGGTTGTAAAGTAGCATTGGCGCGGGCAATGCCTCGTCGAGCGTCTAGGAGTTCCCAAGACCATACAGTTTCTTCATAGCCATCCTGTATAAGATAAATTATTCAGGTTACGTTAGACTGTTGAACTTGATGATTAAAGGTAATGCAAGCAAGAATATAGTAGTACATACATACATACATACATAAAATCACGCCTCTTTCCCGGAGGGGTAGGCAGAGACTACCTCTTTCCACTTGCCACGATCTCTGCATACTTCTTTCGCTTCGTCCACATTCATAACTCTCTTCATACAAGCTCGGCGGTTTCGGGTACTTTTGATCTGACCCTTTACCAGGACGTCCTTAATTTGATCAAGATACGTTCGTCTAGGTCTTCCCACTCCGACCTTTCCCTCCACACTCTCCTTGTATATCTGCTTAGTCAACTTGCTTTCATTCATCCTCTCCACATGACCGAACCATCTTAACATACCCTTTTCTATTCCTGTAACTACATCTTCTTTCACATCACAACATTCCCTTATCACGCTGTTCCTTATCCTGTCACTCAATTTCACACCCATCATACTCCTTAACGCTCTCATTTCCACTGCATTTATTCTGCTTTCATGCTTCTTTTGCCATACCCAACTTTCACTCCCATACATTAATGTCGGGACCAACACGCCCCTGTGCACAGCCAGTCGAGCCTTTTTGGATAGTTTCTGACTGCTCATAAAGGCATGCAAAGCTCCATTCACCATGTTCCCCGCGTTCACTCTCCTTTCAATATCACTATCATACTTGCCATCTGATGTAAACTTTGATCCTAGATATACAAACTCTTTCACTTGCTCCACTTTTTCTCCTCCAATCAAAATATTACATGCTGTCATTTCTTTCTCCATTTCAAAAACCAGTGTTTTAGTTTTACTTACGTTCACTTTCATTCCTTTCTCTTTTAAAGCTTCATGCATACAGTTTACCATCTCCTGTAACTCCTCCGCTGATGACGCCAGTATAACCTGATCGTCGGCATAGAGCAGACATTTGACGAGTAACTCATTCATCCTTAATCCACTTTTAGACTCTTTCAAATCTGTCAAACAGCTATCCATAAATAGGTTGAACAGCCACGGTGACGCAACACATCCTTGCCTAACGCCTTTCTCAATCTTAAACCACTCAGTGTGCGCTCCGTTTATCCTGACACAAGCACTCGAATCCTCATATAAGGATTTCAGTGCTCGTATTAAGAGACTGCTCACCCCATGCATAGAAAGTGCTGACCACAATTCATTCCTCTCAACTCTGTCATAGGCCTTTTCCAGATCTACGAATGTGCAATAGACTTTTTGACTCTTGGCCAAAAACTTTTCGGCTATGCACCGCAAGGAAAAGACCTGATCAGTACATCCCATTCCCTTTCGAAATCCCGCTTGAGCATCCCATATTTTGTCATCAGTTTCATTCCTGACTCTATTAATCAATACCTTAGCATACAATTTGCCGACGACGCTAAGCAGGCTTATACCACGATAATTTTTGCAGTCCAGCTGTGACCCTTTTCCTTTGTAAAGTGGCACGATAACAGCCTTACACCAATCTTTTGGTACTCGGCCGCTTCTCCAACACAAATTGAAAAGGCAGTACAACTGACTAGCTACTACGCCTTTTCCTGCTTTAAGCATCTCGACCGACACTCTATCACACCCAGCAGCCTTTCCCGCTTTCATACTCTTAAGTGCTTCCACAATTTCGAACATTTCAATTTCGCCTTCCATCTCATTCTCTTTTTCTTCGCTATAGCAGAAATCTTTCTTATTTCCTTCCTTTTTTTCAAATAAACTTTCAAAATAGTCCTTCCATATCTTTAGTACACATTCTTCTCCTTTCACAACGCTACCATCCTGGCATCTGATCCTAGTCAGCTCTCTGGTTATAGTATTTCCTCGGGCTGACCTTACGGATTTCCAGAATACTTTCAGATTTGACTGAAAGTCTTCTGATAGCCTTTTATCAAAATCCTCTTTATACTCTTCTTTCTTTTTAATCACAGCTTTCTTAACCAAATCTTTCATTTTCTTATATTCCTTACGTGCTTCATTCACATCTTCATCTATAACCTCTTGCATTCTTAAGTTAGCTTTTGCTGCTAACAAATCCAGCCATGCTTTCTTCTTTAATCGCACAAGTTCTTGCACATCTTTACTCATCCACGCATTTTTGTGATTTTTTCCTTTCCTTCTTCTACTTACACCACACACTTCAACAGCTACTTTCACAATTCTTTCTTTAAATTCCTTCCATCCATCTTCAATATCGCTCATTTCCTCTAAATCTTCAAATTCATCCTTCAGTCTATTAATATACTTCTTACCTACATCCATATCTTGCAAATTTTCTACTTTTACTCTTTCCAAAGCGCTGGTTTGCTCCCTTACCCTGTGCCGCCAGCGATTGAAGATACCCCTTATCCGGGATATCACCAGTAAATGGTCCGAGTCAATGCCAGCACCGCGATATGCACGGGTATCCAGCACTTTGTTCTTCAATCTTTCATCTACAATCACAAAGTCTATCATACTTTTTAAAATACCTTCCACTCTTGTGTAGGTGTGGATCTCTTTATGTTGAAACATTGAGTTCGACACAAAAAGATCCCACTCTAGACAAATTTCTAATACACTTCTTCCATTTATCATTCACCTTTTCGTCACCAAACGTAGTACCTGTAATAATACTACGACTGTAAGAGGATAAAAGGAAAAATCTGTACAATCAGACAATACTTAGGTAGGTGTAATTGTTGAGTAGGTGAGACGGGACTCGCTTTGTTTCAAATCTTGACTAACCCAATCCAGGATCGTGGTCACAGATGCACTCTGGAGTCTCCAGAGACATGAAGACGAACCAAGACTTACGCCAGCAAGATGATGAATATCTTACAGGTACAGGTATACGAATTGCTTACAAAGAGATTTATTCTGTTGTTTAACGCGTGTTCATTCGTGCATGATCCATTTATAAATCAATTATACCTTGACATCGATAATGCGGGACAAAGAGTCGGAGACGCCATTGCCACTGGCTTCAATGAGGACAGAAGCTTGTCCCGTGCGCACCACCGTCACCAGGAAAGCGGTGCTGGCAGAGCCTCGCGCTGGAACCATCACGCGGAGACGACGGAACAATTCGATTTCTGTGGACAAACCATCTTATTATAGCAATAGATTCGGAAATTTTTATAGTTAATTTCTATAGTGGGAAAAAACCTAATATACATCATTATTTGATGAATTCGTACAGTAAAGCGGGCCTAGGCGATATCAGGGCCAATTGTTCTGTAAAAAAATCTGTAAACCACTAAAGGTGAGGCGACACAAGTATACATAGATTACAGTCTCAAAGTGTTCATGAACTCAGTCAGAGAGGATCTTACTTTTAGCAGAATCAATATCATTATCAAGTGGTTCGAACTCGAAGTACTGGTCGGAGTTGTAGAAGGTGACTTCTACCGAGGTGTCCACGGTGAGGGTACTCTTCAGAACCACCACCGCAGCCAGCGTCTCTCCGCGTTGCATGCTCTCGGGCAGTTCTGCCGAGATGGACAGTGGAACTTGCACCTGGAGTCAAGTTTTTATCAGGATTAGGTGGAAAAATGCGTTACACGTTTTTTAAGGAAGTTATATTTAGAAACAGAACTGTAGGTGGATTCAAGCATAAGGAATAATATGAAAATAAGTAAATTCTTAATTTGAGATTCTTCTTTTAGGCAAAGTACTAGCAACATGTCGCTATCTGAACCTAAGTTCCATCACCTAGTCATCCAGTTGAACTTGGCCTTAGTATTTTCGAGACTACTATAAATATGTAGTATAGGTTTATATATGGAGATGATTATTTTTCCTCTTATTTATTTTAAGAGGCGTTTTATTTTCATTTTCAATTCACCTGGAAGTTCTGTGGTGAAGCCAGTCCCAGCCCGAGATTGGGGTCGACTGCGATTGCTCCAACGGTGAGGTCGACGGAGGACGGTGGCGCGCGACGCTCTATGGAGCCAGCTCCGTCAAAACTGTAAAACAAAAAGAAATGAGATAAAATGTAATTTGGATCATAAAAATATGATTAAGGTTGACTTAGTCTTATTCCAATTTCTATAGTTCACAGTAAATCTACTACGATGGATTGATAGTAATACAGACTTAAATGAGTATTCCGAAAGAGGTGATATGCCAAAAATATAACACCATACCCTAGAGTGAGGTTGGAGAAGGCCCATGTTGGTAGCGGGCTGACGACGGGGAGGTAGTAGCGCGGCGCGGGCGGCGGCGGCAGGCGGCTGAAGGCGTAAGGTCCGGCCAGCGGGGGGCGAGTAGCTGTCTCTGGCTCCGGTTCCAGTGCTCCAACTACAAATATCGGTCGGTGTATAACTACATACCGTACGTATCATATAAATCGTTCAAAAAACTGTCTAGGATGAATTAATCTAGGTCTTGTCTTTTTTACGGACTTTCACCTGGCTGGAAAATTACAAGTTGTGGCTGACAAGCGGTATAAATATCGACATTCTTCAATAGGGTTTGTAAGTAGTTAATAGTAAATAGAGCAGATACTCGCCACTTACTTTTGTCATTTTGGATGATCAGCCCATCCGTCAATATCACCACTCCTGCATTCTGAAATGAATGAAAATTTTACATATGGAATTAAGATTTTTTAGAAGAGAAAAGAAGGCAGGTACTTTATTATTCGGTTACATAAATAAATTGCAAAAATGGCCTTGGTGTTACATAATATATTGCAAAACATACTGTAAAGACATCTCCAGACGTGTATCCTCCCAAGTCCGCTCCTACCCCGGGCAAATGATCTTCATTTTTAAACAAAGCATGTTTGAGTCCGCTGAAGCTTTCCACTTCTCGTTCGATCTGAAATAGATGCGTCTATATTAGATACGAAAACAATATTGGCATACCGAAGATTAATATTGTTGCTGAAAATGAAGTAAAATTAGAACGAATTAAACGTAAATTATGTAAAAGGCGGTTGATACATTTTGTGGGAATACGAAAACAATATTGGCATACCGAAGATTAATATAGTTGCCGAAAATTAAGTAAAATTAGAACGAATTAAACGTAAATTATGTAAAAGGCGGTTGATAAATTTTGAGGAAATAAAGGGAATTTGTTTGTAAAAAGTAGGTCATGGTTACTTCGGACTATTTGACACAAAAATTCATCATGCGCGTTCGTGCGGTTTAATAGTGAAAGGCTTATAGACAGACTATCACAGCTCAGTGGATGTATTTATAATATTAGGACGGATTTCAGACTAAGTATGTGAATCTACTGTAGGTAGGAATTTACCGTGTGCATATCGATCCCACTGCCAAGCCCGTCTTTATTGGCGACGCCGGCCGCGATGGCGGTGTTGTCAGCCGCTAGCACTCCGACATTGGCACCACTAGAGCCCTGCACTGATAGAGACACCAGGCTCTTGGGCCGGTAGCTGGTGGCTGTTGGTGGCAGCACGGACACCTTAGAATAATAAGATAAATAGAATCATCATAACTTCATGCCAAATGAACGATAACTTGTCGTTTGGCCTGCAATATATTATTGCGACATTTAGAGATTGTGCAACAGGTCATATTTGAACCGTTCGTTGACGGAGAGGCAGAAAGTCCATTCTTCCGTTGAAAAGTCATGTCGGCTGATTGGCCGAGGTCATAAAACAAGAATGGTTCGTAGGTCAAAAGACCTAAGAAGACCAGTTCGGACTAAAACTCGGATACACTGTCATCTATATGGTGTGAAGTTCTTACAACAATGTACCTTATGCTGCAACAATTTGTGTTGCGGAGCGAGCACAGCGGCCGCCAGCAACGTGTTGTCCAAACGCGGTCGCCACGCTAGCAGCACGCAGCCCGGCGACATGTCGCGGGACACCGCCGCTGCGATGTCCACGCTGACACGGGCCGGGCTCAGCTGGAAATATTTTTATTAAATTGGTATATACTATAACTTATTATAGAAATAAAAAGGAGGTCTATATTGTAGATCCTAACTTTATCGACAAACCGCTAGTTGTTCGATAAGGAATCTGGTAAATTAGTTCCCGATAGTCAAGGGGTGAGTTTCAGATAGATATATTCAATATCTATCTGGAGTAAGATAGTCTAACTATGTCTATGTTAGACATGATAGTCTAAGGATGTCCAAAAATTTCCGTGAGAACAGAAGTACCTAAACGGGATTATTTTGTTTAACGAAATGCAAATAACACAATCGCCTCCGCTTATTTGTATACAGTATGAAAGGCGCCTAATTGAATTAAAAAAAACTAAAAAACTACGCTTTATTGCTAATCAAACTAAAAAATAGAAAATAAAATTTAAAGACAAAGGAATTATAAAACAGTAGTAGCAAGTCGAACAATCGGTTATAGTCAATTACCTCCGATTAAAATTATAACAAAATTAAATTTATAAACAAAACAATTGAAATCTGAGTAAAAAGCGTGGGGTGCCTGATGTAGTAAATATTAAAATCATTCTATTAGCATATATTTATGACAAGAGAGTTATGAAAATGAAGTAAAATGCACCCCACGCTTTTTACTCTGATTTAAATTGTTTTGTTTATAAATTTAATTTTGTTATAATTTTAATCGGAGGTAATTGACTATAACCGATTGTTCGACTTGCTACTACTGTTTTATAATTCCTTTGTCTTTAAATTTTATTTTCTATTTTTTAGTTTGATTAGCAATAAAGCGTAGTTTTTTAGTTTTTTTTAAACTATTATTTATTTTCTATTTTTTAGTTTGATTAGCAATAAAACGCCTAGTTTTTTTATACAATTATTTTTTGGTAGAAGTGTTAACTTCCTACTACTTCTACTACGCTGTATAACTATCTTACTAGAAATGACTTTCGCAACCATGCGCCCATCGCCGGAGGTTTTCACAACTAACTTTCTTAAAGTTATATGTGGCCTGATTGGATTAAATCTCATAATATTCTCATCATCATGATTCTTTTTTAGGCGATGGGCTAGCAACCTGTCACTATTTGAATCTCAATTCTATCTTAAAGCCCAATAGCTGAAGGTGGCCTATCAGTCTTTACAAGACTGTTGGCTCTGTCTACCCCGCAAGGGATATAGACGTGATTATATGTATGCATGTATGTATGATGATTGTTAAACCCAGTTGAAAAGAATTTTATAGTGATAAATCACTGTTAATAATATTTTTGACTATCCAGCAAACATAACAATTTTCGATTGTGGCCTTGCCAGGAATCAAACCACAAGATTAAGAGGCAGATTGATACAGGAACAAAAATATTTCAAACATACCTCCACTGCCTTTACAACCAGGAACGCAACAATGTTTATCTGAAGACATCGTGGCACTTTTGTAGTAAAATCTGTCTTTCACAAAAACAAACACAAACTTGGGACTCCTATCTCAAATAATCAGGTACTTTTTACAGGAGTCCTATCTCAAAATATCTGCACAACACAGTGAACACAGTCAGAGTCCAATCTCAGATGATAAAATCACACGAATATCCGGAAGAACAAAGCTCGACTCAACGGAAGATTCCAAACTCCAAATAACGACAAGTTATCAGCACAAAACAAAGTGCAAATAGGTAAATACACAGGCACCGGTAAAAAAACAGAAAGAAAGTTTACAGGTGTTAGAATCGAATTCAAAACTTATTGCAAAACTTATTTTACATAAATAAACAAACTGTCACTCATTTTCCAAGCGAGTATTACAGTGTTGCTATTATAAATATGCAAAAGTTACATAATGTTAATTCAAGAATCGCATTAATATGTTAAATACGTATTAAATATCGCAAAGTTCTGTAGGTAGTAACTTTATTCTTATATTGTTGTAAATTTAGTTGTTCAATTTTCATTTATTACTTTTGTTTTATTACTTATATATTTTTTATTGTTTTAAAATATTCTACTAATTCTACTATTGTTTCTAATGGTAATTCTAAATGGAGCGATGCGATGAAATAAAAAAGCCTCAGGTTAATAGTAACATTATATGGAAATATATTACATCTCTTTTTGGACTCCTTATACGTCAGAACTTCTTGGTTTCTTGTATGGAGATTACTGGCACTGGTGCTATCTCTGTCTCTCTTACTCTCATACGAAGGATCTAAAAATGAATTTATTAATCCTGGCAGTTTTAATAAGGATAATGAGAAACTCTTATCAAAATATTGCATTGTCATCGGTCCTTGATACGTGTGCAAAGTTTCAAGTTGATCAGACGTTTAGAAATCAGTGAAAATTAAGCTCAAAGATTCCGTTACATACATACATACATACATACATACATACATACATACAACCCAAGCTAATAAAAGCGTAGTAAAAATGCAATAGCAATCACCTCCAAAGTCTTCGCTACAAGAATGTCTCCTCGCCCGATGATCACATAGTGCACGAGATCCATAGGCTCAGTGGATGTAATTCTCGCTCGTAATTCGTCTCCCACCGCGGTATCGCGAGTCAGGACTTCCACATTGAGGTGCCGACCTCCGGAGGCCTTGCTACTCGTAATTTGGATAACTCGTTCCGTCACTTCCTTGTATTTTATCTGAAAAAGGAAAGGCCAAGTTCTACGTAATCTTTATTAATAACTCTGTGAACGCGTCGATGTCATTATAAATTCAACAGAACAAAAAGTTGCATGATAGTGAGGTTCGTTGTGGTTTGCTTATGATATTCTTAGCAGCAATCAAATATTCGGAAAAGTTTTTACAATATACAATATGCAATTCACTCATTTTTTATTTACGACAAATAAAATAAGTATTTAGGTAGGTTCATAGAAATGTTCATTTCAGGTCTTGTCTTGTTTTTATCCTCAAAAAACTAGTTATACCAGTCGTACCAGTAAGTTTAGCGTGGAGTTCGCGTGTAGTTCATCCGGGATCAGTGTATACGTTGCCAGGCCCTCACGTAGTGGCACTGAGGTGGTGTTGGGCGGCGCCCCGTCATCCCACAGGCGCTCCACCGTCACCTCCCCGTTTTCTTTCATCACTTGCCCAAGTGAATCCGCTACTTCGATCTGAAATTATGATTTTTCCAACATTGTTGCTGTCAAACAGTGTGCTTTCATATTTTGGTCATGAAATATATATAATCATTTCTCTCTCTTTCTATCATTTCGGAAAACCAAGGATATAGGAAGAGTGAAGATATAACTTTATCAAGTTTCGTGAATAGAACCCTCTGAACTATTAACATCAATAAAAAAAAAAAAACAAAAAACTACAATAATAATATACGCAATACACAACAACTAAGCGTGACAACGTGTGTACTTACCTGAACATTGTACGGCAAATTGGGTTTAAAGTATTCCGGTGCCGAGACTTTCAATCGATAGGGCGCTCGCAACAACAGTACTCTGGACGAAACATTTTGCCTTACGAGCGTATCTTTTTCCTCCAACACGGCTTCGATTACCAACGGCCTGGCCGCGTCTTCTGCGAGGTCAAGGTCAGTTTTAAGGTCGTACACCACCTCGGAGTTGCCGTTAAATTCTACAACTTTCCTTGCAGGTGATGAAAATACTGGTTGTAGTAATCCAGAGAAAAAAACAGCATACGCAGATATTGTTAGCTCCCCTCGCACGGGTAATCCGTTGAAATGTCTGAAAGATAATTCAGTAATTTTGTTATTAAAATATTAAGTTACGTTATTAACTTATGAGTCAAAAAGAACCAACTTGAATTCCAATTGATTTAACTTAAGGTAAACTATTTAATGATATAGAAATAACATAATATATATATATACCTATATATATAAGTCTATTTCCCTTGCGGGATAGACAGAGTCAACAGTCTTAAAAAATTGAAAGGCCATGTTCAAGTTTTGTGGTAATGATCTAAAATAAGAAATTTTGTGTTGAGAAAGTAAGAAAAAACTTTTTCTTACTTTCTCAACACAAAATTTATTATAGGTAGTCTAAATTAGCACAAAAGTCCCGAAATAAACTTTATCGTGACGGGCTTCAATTAGAACCGACGAATACCAATACCAATATTTAAATTTAAAATTGACGCAATATAAATGTAATATTTACCTATTCAAACAGTTTTTATGTACATTGTATATTGTAATAACATTGATGTTCCCGCCTCCAACGTCCATAAAAACCGAGTCTTTGCGATCAAACAATTCCGTTTTTAGCTTCGAGCGCAATTATCTTCACCTTTTGCAATTCCAATAATGAGATTTTGTTATATTGTAATAACTTACTGAAATATGCTATTTGCTTTTTCTGCTTTCAAACGAAAGTTATTAACTTACCTTGCTTAAATTTTTTTCTACGTGATTAGGAAAGCAATATTTTTAACGGACGGAGGAGGCAAGACTCACTCGTCAATTTCTTAGCTTAAACAAGTTCTTATTTTACCTAAACTAAATCAGTTAACAAACGATATATTGAAATAAAAAGAAGTGTGCCTATTTTTTAAAAAGAAAAACACTATTTATAGGTAATATTAGGTACTCACTTCGCCGTGACATTGATGAGGAAGCGACCCTCACTGAACAGTAGTTCCTTCGGCATCTGCATGTCCATATGGAACTTGGGTGTGACGTAGTCGGCCACCAGGATTCGCCGCGAGTACGTCTGCCCACGGACCTCCACCTGCCAGTTGATTTTTTTATGCAAACGGTCTTCATAAAGCATTACCAATCTTTTGAGGTCACGGTAAGAACGTTTTTTCGTTCAAACGTTCACACCTACGTTTACTATTCATTATCGAGTTATTTCCGGTGCAATATGCTTTAGATTTTAATAGTTAATAGCAAAATGATCAAAGTAAATAGCAGGAATCCTTCCTGATTTACAATGTTTCTGCAATGATAATGAAAATTGTACACATGTTCATCGAATAATTACAATTATCGTTTTGTATTTTATATAACAACAGCCATCTTTAAATAGTCTGCACAACCGCGGTTCTATGTGGGCGAGTGTATTCATACATATACCTAAACAATCACAGACGTAATATAATCACGTCTATATCCTTTGCGGAATAGACGGAGTCAAGAGTCTTAATAAGACTGAAAGACCACGTTCTACTATTTGGCTTAAGACGGAATTGACAGGTTGATAGCCCACCACAATCTTATTAAATTAAATCTTAGACTGGAGTTTATTAGCTTTTCCCTTATAAGCCTTTTACGACATCTATGGAAAGGATATGGTGTGGTCGTATTCATAAGTGCCGGTAACCACACGAAAGGGTGAAATAATTAGAAAAATCTTGATTCAACCAATAAAATTTAGTGACTCAAAACCGCCTTATATCTTAAATGCTAAAGAGTGAATTGATTTAAATTGATATCTGTACCTGTATAGTCCATTCCCCAAGAGCTGGCTCATCGCTGAGCTTCACCTGGTTGGTGAAAATGCCCCTGTCCAAGTCCATAGCCGCCCATTCCTGCACTGGCGAGCCGCCAGTGTCCAGGATGCTCACGTCTACCGTCCCGGTCAGGGGTAGTAGGTACCTATCACATAAGATGGTATGATAAATACATAACCCAATATTACCAACTGAGTGTAATACAATGCTATTAGCGTTGTTGTGGTCTTTTGCTGATAAGCACAAGCCTTCGTTTTCTTCTTACATAAATATTTGTATGATGATACAATTATTGCTATAAAATTATTATTTGTTCAAGCCAAATGCCTGGATGAGTTATTTGTAGATAATAAATATTGATGGTGGTTTCTAAAGAATATTAAAATGGCCGAAATAGTAACTTCAGCGAAATCGTACACGTGACCCTTCGAGCAATACTTCGTTCTAATTAAGTAAACCTAGATGAAAGTATAACACTTCAAACCATTGCCTTTATCCTACAGGAGGATTTTCCCTGTGTAGATCTCCTTTAGTTACCTCAAACCATCGAGGTCAACGGCCGCGTCGTAATCATACGTAATCTTACTCGCACCAACTGCTTTGTGTCGGCGCGGGCGCGGCGATGGTAACGAAATCGAAAGTGTCGCTGCCAACTCGGCAGCATCAGGTTGTATTTAATGAACCAGACGCCATAAAATCTCGTCACTAACTACAGAACAGGTTCAATTCTCAGATCCTGGGATTATAACTTTACATATTGCAGTTACAGCTAAATACTTAGACTTGGCATTCAGACTTTGTGAAATATAGTTTCATTACATAGGTAGGTACTTATAATCTTTATAATTTTTACATACGATAATTTTATGGTTGTAGGTATATTAGGAAATTTAATGTAGGTTCGATCAACTTCAATCTACTAAATAAATCAAAAATTAAATATAACATGGTATTATTATGTCTAGCTAAAGTAAGTACATAAAGTCTCTTACACCGTAGATCAATACCAAGATATATGTCTACGTCAATCAAGGTTCTTACGTACAATACTGATAAACATGCAACTTTGCGTGCTAACAAGGTGCAAATGCTAATTGGTGAAGTGCATAATGTATGCAGCTGTCAATCAATACTTATCAGCAGAGTCGGTATTCAAAACAAGTCCAAGTTACATAGACAAACTCACATAGTAAAGGTACATACTCTTTTTTTGGTTGTTCGTCGTTTTGCTTAATTCCAATAATGTTCTTCAGTATCTCGTAACTTTTATATTACTTTCAACAGAACCCGTTGAATAATATGTATATTTATCTTTTTTTTACTTATTTATTATGTTGAAACAAAGTTTCAGATATTTTAAATCTGATGAGAAATCATAACTCTGTATACCTTTTTTCACTCAGATTTAATAAATCACTCAACAGATTTAATATGTTCTTCATTATCAATTCGAGGTTTTATCCTGGATGATTTATTTATCTCTCAATGCAAAAATATAACCAATAAATTACTTAATTCTGCAAAACTAATTTGGCAAAGAAAAAGACATCAACGAACATACATATGTGTTCGTTGATTACTGATACCCTTGATTACATTATTCTTTCATCTTATTCGTTTTGTTCGTGACAATCATTAATTACGTGTTAATTGATGTTTAAAATGGCCTTTAATAGTGAATAGAATATTTCATTTGTTTATGAGCTTTTTAAGCCAGTATTGATAAAAACGTATTTACATGAATGTTTAATTATGTTTACATTGTAATAATTATTGGTATTTTATTGCTGATATGAGATATTACGTACTTGTTTAAAGCGATGACTCTCAGGTTGACGATATCCCCTGGTTTGTAGACCCGTTTGTCTGTTTGCATGAAGACGCAGAAGCTGCGGGGCTGGTAGCTGATGGGCGCGGAGGACGAGAACTGCGGCCCGGAGGTGGAACGGGCCACCAGCGAGTACTGGCCAGGACCAGGGTCGCTGATCTATAGGACCGGATTAGTTCCAAAAATTATTACAGTATTTGGTTAAGCATTATCATCGGAAGTCTAATATTACAACATATACCTGGAATTTAGCATAATTTTTTTTTATGTAAATACATCCTCTGTCCTTGGCCATAGATATTTGCCAATTGTAGATAGATATTTAAGCGCGGCTGAGTACATAGTTACGATATTTATAATAGACTAGTAGAGAGGAATAATGATCTCTTATCTTGTAGATCAATACCAAATGCTTGAAGCATATTAAGAATTTGTATATTTATTTGGTGTAGCCATGGGTTTCGGAGTATCTATCTACTTTTATTACTATTCGAGACATAAAAGAAAAAATCTTTGCAACTTACATCAAACTGTATGTGCCTGGAAGTGGCCGGTGGAACCTGCACTTCCTGGCCCTGTGTGAACTGCTGGCCATTGTCGCTGCGCCCCTCCACTGCTACGTATAGAGTGTATGCGCGGGAGCCTCCAGCCACCGCCACAGTGTACGTGCTGAACGGACGCAGGACTCGGGGTCCGACCACCGATATACTAAAAACCATATTGATATTAAGCATCATCGTTTTTATGGTCTCTATAGGTAATTTAAATAAGTATAGTCTAGTGTAACCACTATTTGATTTTTGCTGAAAATTATTATTCTCTTAGGGTGTACAAAATGCCTTGTTATTGTTAAAACTTGAACAAGTAAGAAATTATGTGACAGGTTGTTTTATACTTAGGTATTCTGTATCAGATTAACTTATTTATTTATTAAAGTTTGTAATAGGCCCATGCCTTTATTGCAAAAAGGCTGCACGGATAACTTTAGTTCTCACAGTCCTGATTTTATTATATGCAAAAGCATGAACATATTATCATTATTATAGAATGTGGTCACTATTAATGAACTTACCATTGTATAGTCGGAGCTATCAAAACTACAATGAGGCAGTACAACTTGCTACTGTGAGTCATCATTCTGAAATAAAAATAACTGAGCATAGCATCATTATATCCGAAGACATAGAACAGACACATTCAGATTGGGTTTGAGATAAACTGCAAAATTTAGCAAAAACAAAGGCGAAGTGAGTTGCAAATTTTTATGATACTTGACTGAATCCCCTTGCTTATAAGCTAGCTAATAAATATATATGTATATTCATCATTCAATTTCGTAATAATATTAAATTTTATAGATATTATTTTATCAATTTGATATCTTATCATTCGATTGAAAATGTACAAAATATTTTTACCAAGCTTTTCTTTACTTCGGTGTTCAACTCTAATAAAAATTATTATTAATGATGATAATAAGGATAATAGATATTAAGGAATTGATTCATCAATTGATTAATTTCAAGAATTTCTCATTTTCATTAGGTTATTATTATTTTAAACCAATTTAGGTGACCGAAAGATTCAGATTTTCCTATATAAGGCACGGCAACAAAATTGTTCTCCCCGCGGGATTTGTATTCGAAACTGTTATACAGGTCACCAGAGCTGTTTTTATTATACGAGTATTAGCTCCGAATATTTGCACGCGAATGTTGTATACGTAATAACAAAAATCGAGCTCGTTCTTTCCTTCGTTTCAGGATGCGAATACTAATATGCTTACTCGTATTTCGGACTCTGGTGTTGCATCTTACATTTCTAATGTTATTATTTTTTACGAATCTAGTTACCTACGAAGTTTATTTAGATTTATTGGTATGAAGGTACTTATTACATTTTTGAAATACATAATAGGTCCATGTGTCACCAAGTCTATTTATTACATATGTATAGAATTCACATAATGTTTACCGCGCCTATTGAGCTCATCGTCCTTGCGACCAGCTTGTCTGACTCACTATGTCAACATTTGCGTTGGCGGAGAAGCCTTTTTGTTAAATATGGTTTCCACCTACATCGCTACATATGGGCATATAGGAATTAAAGTCATCATGAAATCATTGTAAATATGCAAAAACTTTAAAAAATATTCTAAATAGAGAAAGATGGTAAAATAAAACATTAAATAAAATTTAAATGTACGCACACACGATTGCGCTACAATCCCTAGAAGTAAGTATTGCCGGTAGAAACTTTCTCTAGACGGTACCTACCGCGTAAAGCAATGTTTATCTCTCCTCTTACAAAACAATTGCATTACGATCGATTGCGCTTCAAACAAAAAAACTTTCTGTATAATTTATATGGCTTGTGCGTAATGCAAGACTTCGCACGATTTCTACTATGACAATGCGGTTGCACTATTTTATGTTAACTTTAACGAGAGTAAGCACTACCTATGTCTAGATTCTCACCCACAAAATAAAGATTGCTGATAAGCAATCAAAATCCGATTTTTAAATAAACCAGTGGCCTCGGTTGTCCTTCAGTATGTCCATTAACACTTAATCTCATATAACTTAAAACTACTTATATCACAGTTCGTTTCATTCCGATGCACATATCGGCGCGTACAGAGGCAGCACATGGGCCTGCGTGAGATGCAGTCGGGCAACTGAATGGTTGCGGCGGCGCCTACGCAGTCGCGGGTGGGGCGCCGCAAAGCCTTGCGAAAATCCGTCGCCGCTGACCGCGCCGCTGCACCCACTCCACATCCCGTATGCGTAACACTATAACACCTTCAGTTGGTTTGCACAAATGTCCCTATGAGTATCAACTATTTCTATCAGTATCTAGAATCAAGAACTAGCCTTACCCTGCTATGGTCCGGCTGTCGAATTGCAGGTCTATTCTTGTAGCAGGTAACCTATTTGCTATGTATTTTATTTCATAGTTCTAAAGGAGTAACAACAAGATATTATCTGACCGGCTCGATCGGAGCTGTAGAAATATGAATAACTCATAATTCAAGGCCTGTTTATCTAAAAGTAAGACTTAATGGTTAAAAATAAAAGATGTAAATTTAAGATTGTGATAAAGCATAAATAACCAATATCTTAAACCGCAATGTTTCATTCGAACCATTTGCTATGCTAAGCTTTAATGTGAGCCGTATTTATAATCTGGACTGGTCATGCAATTATCTGTGACGTTTACGAGATGCCCGATGCATGGCAGCGGCGGTGCATTCCTGGGAACAAGTTTTGCACAATGAGGCAAGCGGCCGCGTCGTTAGACAGATCGATAGACTGGGCTGATATACTACAAAGATTATACCTGCCTGTTGTGGTAAGCGCAGCGCACCAGAACAAGCGTGCCACTAATTATATATGTACTTACTTCATGCAATTAGATTGGGAATGTTTGTTTATGTATGGATTTTGAATAGAAGAAGCAGAATAAGGTTACTCCTAAACCCTTGTAAAGTATAACTCGTAACGTAACCTTCCATTACGAGTTAGGTACATAAGTCATAATAAATTACATGCATTAAGAAACATTAATCTTGTTTCAGTCTGCTAGGTAGATTGTCAACAATAAAACCAATACTGGTTGATACATATTTTTAATTAAATAAAAATCTAATTCTAAACCTCAGCATGTTTTACTGTGTAGGATTTTGGCATTCAGTTGCGTTGCTATTATGAAACCTGTTTGGAATATAAAACATCGACTGGTTCTCCCACATCATTGTTTTCCAATAGAGCCTTGGCAGCGACCAACACAAACTGCACCATAAAACTACTAAGATTCGTACCCAACATCATATGCTTATATTTGAAAACAAATTCTTTTTATACACTTTTAAGAAGTTTGGTTCGATTATAACAGATAGTCATCAACAAATCTTATACTTTTGTGAGATCATCGCACTTAAAAAACCAATTAAAAGATTGAGATAGATAATATTGTAGTTAGATAGAATTTTTGTTAATCAAAAAAGTTAATCAGCAAGAAAAGAATCGATTGGACAGACATTGGTTGTTAACGATGGTTCCACGTGTTTAGCATGTTGTGACGACGTAGGAGTGTTGTCAGCAGCATGTAGGCGGGCTGCTAATGCAGTGCTGTCGGCTACAGCCGCTGCCAAGGCCTGTTCCAGCTGAGCAGCTCCCGCTCTCTCCGCTTCCAAAGCAGCCCGTACTTCGGCCAAAGCCTCCGCGTCGTGGTTATTCGTTTTAAAGAAAAGTGCTTCACTCCCACGGTCAGCTAATTTTATATGCAGTTCGGCCACTAAAGCATTGAGGCGAGTTATTTCAGCTGAAATTAAGATTATTTGTTGTAGAGCGCTAGAAAATATTTCAAATGTAGTTCTACAAATGATAAATTTTTTATTAGCCTATATAACGCATACAATAATAAGATCACGCATTTGTATTTTACTCGTTAAAAATTTATAGCGCTTACGTAAAAGAGCTATCCAAAGTTTATTAGATATAATTCTATAATTAGAAAGACTAAGACCACAATGGGCAATTGAAACTTGGATACACCAACCGACATCCTTTTGACATATCGACCCAGATGCACCTGACGAGGATTGGGGAATTTACGCATGTAAGTACAATTCAAGAGTTTTGCCCATCCCTTGTATCGTACAAGAGTATTTGGGCGACTGCCGCCAATTCCCATGACCCTGTTTAATGTAATAACGTTTAACTTTATTTTATTAGTTTACCGTTAGCGTTTAGTAGTTCACGTGAGGTATGCTGCAGGTCAGCGGTGGCCAGCCTGCGTTCCCGCGCGTGCGCAGCGGCCGCTAGTCTAGCGCGATCGCGCAGCTCCGACCCGGCCGCGGCGCACCGTTCTACTCGCCGGAGCTCGTTTTCTAGTCTATTCACTTCACTAAATAACATAAACACTTTATGGTACCCAAGTTATGTTTAGATAGTTTTACTTAATGCAGTCAATAGCATAACCTTCCCAAATTCGAAAAATCGCCTTATGTTCGACACGTACGGTTCAAGCAGGGTAACTTTAAATGTATGGCTGACTGTATGTTCATGTAGAAGTGTTTGATACTCTTGAACACAATTCTTTTGTGCCTTATTAGGACGAATAAATATTATGAATTCGTGGTAAAAACGAATGATAAAAGATAATTAATTTGTATGTTAAGTATATGATTAGGGGTTAGCTTCTGAGGAACGGCGCCTATTTTTAAGAAAAAGAGTGTCCATCCACCAGTTTCCTTCTCCGTGTACTTATCTGACATAATAATATAACAATGAACGAAAATATGAATACTTTAATAGCTGGATATATTGTCATACCTTCGGGTCTCTTCGGTGGCTACTCGAACTCGTTCTTGCAATTCGGCGTACTGACGCTGCAAGGTCTTCTGGGTTAGTTGAAGTGGCCTCAACTGTTGCAGTTCCTTTTCCGATGACGTAACTTGGCTGGAAAGATCTAGGCAACGTTCTTCTAAAAGTCCTCGTTGGCGTTCCTAGAGATTTATTTATTGCTTGAATATAAGATTGATCTATTGTTTGATCTAAGTTGATGCCGTGTGGCTCCCGGCACCAATACAAAAAAGAATAGGACCACTCCATCTCTTTCCCATGGATGTCGAAAAAGGCGACTAAGGGATAGGCGATGGGCTAGCAACCAGTCACTAGTTGAATCTCAATTCTATCGTTAAGCCAAATAGCTGAACGTGGCCATTCAGTCTTTTCAAGACTGTTGGCTCTGTCTACCCTGCAAGGGATATAGACGTGACCATATCTAAGTTGGTACAGAAATAAAGAAATTATTTATTTATTTATTTAAGATTAGGTTAAAATTTAGTGCAACAATAAAACATAACATCGTAATATTTTTCTATACTTACTTACCATCTTATATCAAGATTCCAAAGCAAAATTAATCATTATAGTTCAAAACAGAAAAAAAATAATGTAGCAGTAATTTTTCTCAAGTATGTAAGTTATCCTATATGTGATATGAAGTTATGATGCTGATAAAGAATAGTGAGTTTGAGAACAAAGTTGGTTAATATTTGATAATGATTATGTTTATCCTATTTCTGCATTTCTAATTTAAGTGACTATACCTTCCAACACAAGTATCATTTGATTACTTACTGGGAAGACCTTGCATAATTATTGTAACCAAGATTACTGCAATAAAGAATATTTTATTTATTATTATTACTTACAGTTATTTCTAGCTGCATCTTTAGACTCGTGATTTCTTCCCGTGCTTTAGCCAGGCTTGCTGCTGCTTGCGTCGCGCCCGCCGCAGCAGCCGCCGCTGCGCTTCTCGCTTCGGCGGCGGCTCGCTCTGCTGAGCTACGAGCCACTTCTGCGGATTCCGCCCGCGTGGCTTCTGAACGCAATTCATCACGAAGGCGTTTCTCGGACTCCTAACATAAACTTTGTTTGAAACTTATAGTTACGTTACGCATACATACTACGACCGAGTCCCGAGTTCGATCCCCGACCGAATCTATTAATAAAACTTTATTTTTCAGAATGACACGAATCTTCTAAGTTTTAATCCCGGTTACCCTCTTACCTTTCTGGTAAGGAGCCCAGGTTTCACCAGCCCAGCCTAGGTAATCACGATTTAGATCCTGGAATATTGAGCTCAGTCGGGTTTTTCATAAAGCGACTTCTCTTCGACTTGGCAACCATACCTATTGGATCTTATGATTCCATATTCTTCTTCTTTCTCTTGGCTATAGTCCCGGTTACATCCTCACCCAACAGGAGAGGAGCCAAGAACTTCATAAACTTTGAAAATATAGTCATTGGTGTATGTTTAATGGCCGCGGTAGGATTTAAACCTGTAGGTTACCTATACTTAGTTATCACGCTTTTTTAGCCCCACTAACATTACCTCACCGCGGCTCGTCGCTCCTGCAAAGCAGTCTGTGACATTATTTATTAGAATTGTAGGTTTTATACCTACGACTCTAATAAATAATGTAACAGATACCTATTGTAATTTTTCTTTGTGCTTACCGAACTAGATCTGAATTCTCCGATGATTTGTAAAAACTGTTGCTCAAAATTATCAAATTCAGAGCTAATTCCCATACTTCTTTTTATCGTTTCGTATAACTCCTCAAGTGCAACAATTTAATTTAACAACAATTTAATGAAATGGAAATATTACAAGAAAAGAGCGGGGAAAAAACAAAAAAAACCAAACTTTTTTTTTATCAGAAGCAGCCAGTAGGCAGATGACATCTATTCGAATTTCAAATTGTTTTTTTTTTCTTGAATCATAAGTAGGTAGGTGTATAACAGTAAAACAAAGGTACAATATAAACTAAGGGTGGCTATTAAGGTTAACTATTTTTATAATATAACTAACCCAGCTTATACATACATTTAAGCTTTAATAATTTCTGAAGAAATGTTATTTTCTCAATTCTAAGAATAAGACCTCCTCACACAAAGGCAATTTAAGCTGCAAAATAAACTAATCGGCGCAAAAATAATTTTCATTCGCGTCGATTTTTATAACTTGAATTATGTCAATTTTTATTGTGAGCAACAGGACAGGCAGCTTACGAGGGGAATATTAAAGAAGGGGGCGATGTTTTCCACCGGGTTGAAGGCAATATATAAGGCCGAGCTATTATTTCAACTTTTCATTCTGCTCCCCATTGTTCGTTGGTAAGTTTGTTATTTGTTAATTCTAGCGGAATTAATATTTTTATAAATATTTTTATTCTCTTACTTGTGCATTTTGCCTTAAATTTACTTTACAATAAATTTACTTTAAGTTCCTGAATATTTTAGCTTCCCAGTAACGAAATGTGCCAGAAAATCATAATGATTTGCGTGTTGAAAAGTTGCTTTTGGATATCCGGTCTATTTAAAATGACCCGAGTTACGATATTTTGCACACATGTATAGTTCAGCAATCGGTTCTTATCGTCAAACTGAAAACTTACTTAAATCATCATACTTGTAACATGTATTTATTTCATACATAAGAACTCTATGATTTAAATAAATTAAACGTAGTAATAACTATATGTTTTGCTTTAACGTTTTCTCATGGGTTCGCTGTTAATTTTATCCATTTTTTTCAGCAGGTAGCTGCCACCACAGCTCCACAAGATGCGGATCATTACGATAGTTTCGGTGGCATTAACCCTTGCTACAGTGCTATTGCTGCACTGCTGTGCTGGGGTTGGTCTACGGGACCTCGCCTTGCCTGACGATGAAGAAGACTATCGTCCCCGGCCTCTCTATAGAGACTATGGGCTTATCCGTAGTCGCGTCGCTCGGGCAGACGATTCTTTCGACGACTATGGCCACTTGAGATTTGGCCGTTCCGATGAATGACCTCACCACAAACGACGTGTAAATCTCAAGCCCCGTAAACCACGTCACAATTAAAATCCGCTCTGATATTTACTGAGAGTGAAGTATTCAATGGCTGGTGGGATACTTCACTTAAGAAGTGATTAATGTTAATTTTAGTATTAAATGTAAATATTGTTCGCTATCATGCATGGCAGTTTTATTTTTATCTGTACTGATCTTTAGAAACTTAACAACTAAGACATATTTCCTTATACTAAATCAATATAAAGGTACTTAGAAGTACAGAATTTTTCTATATAATTTGGTGGAAGTTGCGAGTCCGTTCTTAGGCAAATTTCTAGGAGGACTGATGAAAGTTTGTAGGAAGCGGTGTGGATTTGGAAATGGTGCCTACTAAGAATAAAAAGCGTTGAATATTTTATGAATGTAATTTATTCAATAAATACATTTTAAAACAGTTATTACAATAAACATGTTACTTTTTAAAATAATTAGGTATAATAATGAACTGGATTTTGTAAACAATAAAATATATTCGTATTTAGATCACGTTTAAGGCATATTTATGGCTTCCATTTGACCCGCAAACCTCGCTACACCAACACTTAGACACCCATTTAACATTTATTTCATACATTTCTATAGTTATACCCAGGCAATGTATTTGAATTATTACAACAGAAATAAAGTACATTATACTACTTTTTAAATATAAGCAACTTTGCATCATGTTAATTTATAGAAATGCGAGTTAGAATCACCTTTAAGATAAATTGCATATTTTGAACATTTTTTATTCTATACTTGTGATTTGCAGTGTATGCTAAAAATACTTGTACCTAAAGATGTTTAATTAATATAAAACTAATTTTGGTATTTTATGTCAGTTGGAATTAGTGCCTATCTATTTCATTCGTTGTACGGTAGATAAAGCAATGGCTCTAATTACTACTTATCTTTAAAGCCTAGACTTCACTGAAATGCTGAAACTGGAGATTGGTATTTATATCTTATTGGTGTCACTTACTATAAAATTAGGCACGCTTGATTTCACTACGCTATATTAAATTAATATGAGACTAGTTAGTTCTTTCCTTACTCTACATATTAATGTATAATTATATTATTTTATATAACGTAACGTAACACAGTATAACACCTAATTGTACTTGGTGAAGATGAAGACTTAGAACTCTTTGAAAAATAAAATATTATTGTTCGAGTTGACCAAGTTCAATTCGAAATAAATATACAGAATAATTTTCAGCTTATTTGTAATTTATGTAACCTCCAAATGAACCAATTAAATTATAAAGTTACGTGTTAAACACATTTTTCATGTAAGTATCCTTACTACTCTTCTAGTATTTTTAAATCAAACATATTTTCCCACTTTTTCACCTTGTATTAATGTACTGTTTTACATATTTTGTAGCCATTTGATTATATTATGTCCTTTTTCTGTGTGCTACCAAGAAGAGCCTGTAAAGAGATAACAAACAATTAATAAAGGTATTTACGCACACGGCATGTGAGGAGATTATGAATTATTAAGACCAGTATTTTCGTAATTATTAAACAAACGTCATCAAATCTGTAGTTTGGTAAAGATATCACCAAAGATAAGATTTGACATGAAATAAATTAAACCTTGGGCCTAGGAAAATCGATGCTTTGCAATATTATATAAACTATCGATAGTCTTAATCTTTATCACAGTTTGATACTATTGTTCTTTATCAAAAACCCGCCCTGGCTTCGCCCATGTTACATAATAGCCTTTAATACCCACAGATAAAGTAAGTACCTTTTAAAAGTAAATGATCGTTTAGTTTTTCGGAAGATACAAATTTTACCTCTTTATAATATAAGTAGGTATAGATAACCAAAACAAGTTATCGTTAGTATCGATACTATAATTTTTTCTCAAACTATCGACTCAAACAAATCGCTATCGACAGTTGCCTATCGAGCGTCACCACTAGTTCAAGCAAGGAGCGGCTTAAGGTGAACAAAAAGTGACCTTGTTGACGAAGTTGACGATGGCGGTGGCGGGCTGCTCGGGCTCCAGCTCCGCGAACACGTGGCACTGGTTGTCCGCGCCCGCCGACACGCGCGCCACGAACGCGAAGATGTTCCTGGGAATACAACCATGTTAGTCTAATTAGTTTATTTGGCAGCCGTGCCGTGTGGTTTCCCCGTTAATTTAGAATGGAACCATTCCATTTTTCCCATGGATGTCGTAAGAGACGACCAATGGGCTAATGAACTTGGCATTCCTCTTGTAGGCGACGGGCTAGCAACTTGTCATTATTTGAATCTTATTCCATCATATAGCCATATAAAGCTGAACGTGAAGACTCTTGTTCTGTCTACCCTGCAATACAAATAGACGTGACTATATGTATGTATAAGAGATATATCTTATTATCAAATATATCTTAGGAAAATTTATAGTCAAACTGTCTGCCATTTTTTGATCCTGCAACCCATACGAAAAGATCGGCATTTACGAGAAAAATTGCATTAATATCCTCAATTAATGTCACGACATAAGTAGTATTCATTGTTATTTTAAAACAAAACACCAGGTATTCTGACGACCAAGGTTGGTCATTTGAGGCATAAATCTAGAGTGAGCCACATGCCCAACAATTAATTTTTTGCTTAGGTATACATATACATTAAAGATGATGATCACTCACTTCTCCGTGAGCTTCCCGTTGTCGTTGTAAGTGTACCGGCGGCCATCAGGATCTAGCCCCGCGTAGGAGACGCCGGCGGCGGGGTAGTGTCTCCTGAAGAAGAGCTTTCGCGCCGCGTCCGTTAGCGTGATACCTCCGCCGAACACTTTGAAGTTCACCACGTATGCTGGGCCCTGGGAAGGGAGTTATTATTTATAGGTAAGTTATACGTGCAGGGTTATTAGTTTTTCATTAGGCAAATAAACGTAGCCAGTGTATGGAGGGTATGGAGCGACACAAGCAGGAACTTCGTGTCACGAAGATTTGTACGCTACATGTGTGGGGCATTCATATCAGATAAAATGCAAGAGACCCTACGATGGTATGAAAACGTCGTTATATAGGGAGAAAATGTCCGGTCAGGTTATGTCGCCTTCGTCGGGCGCAGGCAGAAAATTGCAGGCCATTTAAATCCTAGCATGATGTCCCTAAAGAAGATATGCGAGCGTCAACGATAACAAAGACCGATTCTAGTGAGAGAGAAATAGCTCTTCGCTAGCGTATTTTGCACCCAAAGGTCGGCTTTGTGACATTCTCTCTTTCACTTGTCCAGTCTTCGGCACCCTCAGTTTATTTGCTTCCAGGGTGTGTCTTCTCCAATTCGATACCTTGTTGAGCAACAAGTTGTTGACGGCCCGCTTGACGGCCGCGGGGCCGGTGAGCGCCTCCGTGTTGTCGGAGCCCAGCAGCAGCACCTGGCACGCCGCGCCCGTCGCCAGCAGCGCTCGCGCCGCCGCGTTCGCCACGCCTCCCGTCCATGGGTCTCTGCATAAAAGAAAACAGGGGTTTAATTCATAAGTACGTAGATACTTCTACTTGGGGGCATATTGTCCATCTAAGTCCATCGTAAGCGGTAACAGTTTCCTATAATGACAACAATGACTTTGGAAGAGGCAATGGTATTTACAGCGAACAGGACAAACCATTTATAGCTCTTGCTTTTCTGATCAGATCCAGTACATGAGTACGATATGAGGCATGTATATGCACATATCGCGTCTTTTTGTCTGTCGGGTCGACGGAGCTAACGGTGGCAAGACTCGAAAGCTACCTGATTTCGTAAATGAACAGTCTCACCTCTCAGGTAATCTCAATGGCACGGGCAGAGCTAAAGGCGTGACTGTATGTTGGTAGACCAAAGCCGAGAGTGACGTGAAGACGGGCTCGTCGGGACAGCCACGTAGACGCACTCCTCGTGCCGTGGGCTCCACCAGGAAGTGTCGCACCCCGCCGCCCGCACGCACTGCGAGGCCGAAAGCGCCAGGGAACGAGTTCGAGTCCCGCACGATGAATGAACCTTCTTCTAGAGGCTGCAATGCTGCTACGGCTGTGGGGGAAAAGTCATTCTTTTATAAGTCTCTCATTCGAATTCAAATTTGTAGTTCAATAGTAGCACGTGCGCATCGCCAATCGAAACCAGCAGGAAACGAGTTCGCGATAGAGAGCTCGAGAGAGCCAGATGTGCTGTGCCTATAAGCATGATGCTATAAATTATATCTTAAAGTAACAGTTGCAAAAAGACCACTTATAAAAAAAAGAACCTTGCGACTTTCACTCACCATCGTCCCTTGTGATGTTAGGCTTGTACCAGAAATGGCTGGTATCTTTAGCGAACCTCACGCGCTCTGGCGCGACGTGGTGAGGTTCGGCGTTAGTGCTGAAGCTGGAGCGACGCGACCCGTTATACGTGCGGTATTCCGATTCCGGACTGCTTTCGCGCTCTTTTCTATTGACAAGTAGATAGTAGCAAAAATATAATTTAGCTGAAGATAATATTGTGAGATTTTTCGCATTTACAGTGCAAGACAAAGAACCGCTTGAGCGAGTGCGTTCTAGGGTCTTGAAGTGGGTAAATCTTACCTAGAACAGTATCTGCCAAAGCTGTTTTAACATAAACTGCGATCGTATGATAGAACTACGAGTACTTAGTAACTATAAGTAGCAATAATACCTAGTGACAGGCGGCGAGCGAGGCGGGCGCGCGCTGAGGCTGGGCGTGGGCGTGGGCGGGTAGGGCGTGCGCGGGTGCGTGGGGAACAGCGGCGTGCCCGCGCGCGACGACTGCCGCGACCAGCTCTCTGCTCGCTCGCGGGTCTGCAACCACAATACTCGAATAGGGTGTACCGTATACGTGTAGTAGGTTGTTACCTACTACTGTACTAAGTCCCAACAGATTTCCGCAGGCGAACTTGAATAATAAATCACACAACCGATTTATGCGCTTAAAGATAATGCTTAAAAAAGTGCTACCAAAAGCTTTAGTTTTATATTACATATTATAGTATAAGTATAAAAGAAAAAAATTACAACTAGGAACACGCAAAAACAAAAGAGAGAAAGAAGAGGAAAAGAAATCTTGGGCGCAAATAAAAGAGATAAACACATAGGTAACTAAATCGATGAATATCTTTGCAATGACATATCTATGTACGATTGGAATAAACTTACAATAGATTCGTTGTTGAGTGGTTCGGCTAGAGACAGCAATCCCGGAACAGGTGTGCTGTTAGGCGTACTACTTGTACTCCATTCTCTCAAAGTCATCTTCTCGTACATGAACTTTTTTGATGAACTCCTGCGGAGGAACAGGAACTTATTTATAACTTCGACAACATGCAACTGTGATTCGCAAATCGTCGACCAATATAAAAAAAATATGCGTCACTGACTGATAAAAACTATTGGGCGCAGGAAGTTGCAATTTCACATTTTTATTTCTTGGTAAGTTTTGAAGAGTAATATTAAAAGGCGATATTCGGAAATTCCCATGGCACCGGGCATAAAGGACAGTCGTTCTGCGTGGTCAATCCTGTGGCCATAAGGTATATGGTACCGATATTAAAGTTTACCTGTCTGGTGCTTGCGGACTAAGACTATCATTCCGTAGCGCAGTGCGCGTCGTGTTGACGTGGAGAGGTACGCTGAAGTCTTCATCATCGTCGGCGAAAGCTGTCGTATCGCTAGTATAACCGTCAACCCTGAAATTACAATGATATGTTGATGAATATAAAACTTATATTTTTTAGAGATTCTGACGATGGACCCAACCAATTTATTAAAAACTAAGATTATTACTTTAAAATATTAAATTAGAATATTAATGATAAGTACCTAGTAAGTAAAATCAGCAATAATTTGTTATCCTATGTCCTGATGATGTTGGGTAAAACTAGTTTCCCGAGATACAGGTAATCCTAGTTCGGGAACTAGGGCTAAACAAAACATGTGTGTAACAATGAACTTGCGAATAAAGATTTAAGATAAGATATTATTATAAAAAAATCGTGTCAAATTTGCTAACCGATGGCTCGCCGATCTTCTCACATGACGGGAAGGCGCATCCCACTCGAGCGGCAGTCGAGCGACTCTTTCCCGCGCTTCTTTCCTCTCCCGCAACTTCTGTTGCTGCCTCTGCAGCCACGTCAATCCTGAGTTTCCATCTACCCCACTCTCAGATCTGCGAGGTTCCTTCAGCCGGGTTGATTCCTGCCAACCTAATGTGCTGGCTGATCGCCAATTCGTGTTTTCAGGCGTTTTCCGTATACTACTTGGCGGCCGATCTATCCATTCCGCATCACCGTTTAACCATCTGAAGATAATAATATTTTATTATTATTACTTATGTATAACAACCAAATAAATACAGTACTACTTATTACCAAAAAAAACATACTTCAAAGAATAGAGCATTATCAGAGGTGTGTGCGTAGGTCTTGAAGGTTTATATTTGTACAAAAATGGCAAAACAAACTGAGGCACAACAAATAGTAGGTAGGTAATAATTTGCATATTAATCGTGTTCCGTAAAGGTGGTTTAATAGAGTGGAATATATGGTTTTCGTTATCTAGAGACATAATTTATACCTATGCACAATTGATACTACACAAACATTAGGTAAAGTTAGTTAGGGAAACAAACTGATGTTAACTAGATACTTAGGTAGTAGCATAATTACCTATGTTATAAAAAAGAATACGAGTAATATAGATAGTAATTCTGTAGCATTGAACAGATGCACATACGCCAACAGCAAGTTTTTTGTTCTTATCACCAAATACTGCGACTGTTTAGGCCAGGGTCTAAATTAAATATTGGTACCTAAAATGATGTCATATGCGATCGGCATAGAAAGCATAGTAAAGGCAAGTAATACATGTTTGGCGACTGGCGTCGTAGTGGCCGGTCGCCGTTTAAGGTATTGGTTATCTCGAAATAGCGGCATGTTTGGGCCACGGCGCGACGCAATCACTCGCCATCGCTCCAAATCAATTCCAGAATTGCGAGTTGACGGAACCAATCTCATGAGCGACCCGCACGTACATGGCAGTGCGACTACTTGTAAGATTAGAGGTACCTAAGTTTGTTGAGGAACTTATTGAATGACTGTTATTCAACTTCCTACTTGTATAATTTGACAATAAAAGATTTCGATTGAATCTCTACACTTTTAGTCCATTTAATAAGGAATTGTCAAAAGATAGATGCAATAAATAAATCTGACAAAACTAGATTATAAACATTTATGTATTCAGAAGATGTTCGAATAAAATTGGTATTAGTAAAAATGCGCCATATGCGCGCGCGATGCGCATTGTCGCGGAACGTGCTTGGTATTTGATTTAATTTCAACTCAACCCACGCCTACAGTTTGGCTTAATTATAATCGTTTACATTTCCGTTCTTTAGATTGGAATAGTGTATTGTGTCGACTATGATATTGATGCGATAAAAGAATCCACTGTATCTAGATAGCACAATTAATTTTGTACCTTTTCTTCGTAATACTCACTTGAATATTCAATTAATAATTTTCAGTATTAGGAAACTTCTTACACTAGAATTTGTAACGGTTCAATAACAATCAAATATTCTTTTAATAGGTATTTTATTTATTGAATGATTCATTCAGATAATATTATAACAGATGCAAGTAGCTGTGTACCTACTTACAGAAAGGAATAAATTATGATCACCTAGACCTAGTTCTTCACGAGTATTTAAGTCCGCATGTTATTGTTCAATATTGTAAAAAACAGAGTTACAAAGCGTATTTCATAAAGAACTGGTACGTGTATAATCATCACAGGTACTTCATAGTCATACGTACCTACAAACGTAATGCCACTTGGACATGATTGACAAGAGATTAGCAGAATTATCAGCCCATTTATCTTCATGTCGATCAAAATCGACGTATAACATTTAAGGAGCAGTATTACAACTGTAAATGTAAGTTATGTAACTGATTTACAAGTTGCAGAACATTAAAAAAGTAAGGATACTATAAGCTATTTTGACAAACATATTATAATATATGAGTGTATAAGAACTCAAATGAAATTATTTGATCTCTTTTTCTTATACTTCCCAGTATAAGAGAGTTAAAAGTACCTATAAGAGACGTCATGGTTGAGTATTAATTCTCCTTAAGTTCAATTGGCACTGCACGTGACCTGACAACATGTGGCTTTGTTTACCTTGTGCAAGTGTGTTAATACATACACATACTCTTGAACATAGAAGATAACGTGTTCAGAATGTTTTAATGATAATACGGACATATTGATAAAACGAGAACATTATACCAGTGTAAAGGATTTAACATTTTACTGTGACACCCAACATAAATACTATCTAGCGAAAAGCAATTTTATAAACATATATTATTATTATTATCTCTTTGTAAATGAAACCTTAAATTTAAAAAAGTACTTTTTGTTTAGAATGTTGCCCGAAATCACTTCTTTAGCTTTAATAAATTTATTGATAACATTTTGCTTTTCTTCTAAGATGTTATTATAACAAAACAAGCCTGGCCTTATTCGCAGATCTTAGATCATCGCCCCACACGCTGCTCGATGGGATGATAACAGTCATTTGGTCCTTGTTACTGTTGACATGCTTGATTGGCTCCTATTAAATAACTTATATGTACATATTATTTCTTATAATTTATAAACTCAATTCAAGGTCTTTACCATTGCACTGAAATGCAGTCGTTTTTAAAGTTTATCGAAAATGTAGTCTTTTAACAGATTTCTTAGATTCAATGAGTGGTAGAGTCCTTAACTCACAAACACCAATTAAGACATAAATTATGTCTCTAAGTACAATTTTCTATAATATTCTGCCATTTGGGCATTGATTTTTTTACCAATATTTTTATTTTTCTGATAAGTTAAATGGTATCGTCGTCGTATTGCTATCAAGTACTTCACTCATTTTAAAGCAGCCCATAGAATAAAATTAATATTTCTGCTTACTGATATAATTTGAAAATATACTAAATTTAAATATATTTTATATAATAAGGAGTGATTTTAATGTGCATTAAAAAAGAACATAGTATAATAAAGGATGTTTCCTCGAAATACATACATACATATGGTCACGTCTATATCCCTTGCGGGGTAGACAGAGCCGACAGACTACTTTTTATATATTAGGACAATTTTACAATAATAATTATTGTGCGTAAGTGAACTTTTTCAGAGCTTGCTGTAAATAAGGTTAATACTATGGTTGATTTTATAAGAAAAGCAATTAAGTTGTTATCGTTTCTACTTAAATACAGGAAAGGCAATGAAGATTAATTGATAGATTTGTGTTTTATTACCTCATTCAGAATTTTATGTTTCTAAGCCATTGAATATGCACGCTCCATTACATTGAGACACTTGAAATCGTGAAGTGGCTAAAGCGATAACTTTAAAAAGTAGGCTAGGCAGTTGATTACACTCACATAGGTACCTAAATATTTTTTTAAAATCTTATTAGAATTACTTATTTTGCATACATTCCTAGACTATGAAAAGGTAAAACTACTTATGAGTACCTAATAGAGTTTATTTTTGTTTTGAGTTATATTATATTACTAGAGGCCGCCCGCGACTTCGTCCGCATGGAAACCCTATCAATCCCGCGGGAACTCTGGGATAAAAAGTAGCCTATGTGTTATTCTGGGTCTTCAGCTACCTACATACCAAATTTCATGGTAATCGGTTCAGTAGTTTTTGCGTGAAAGAGTAACAAACATCCATACAAACTTTCGCCTTTATAATAGTAGTAGGATAATAACGCTACCTATGTAGCGTCGGTGATCGAATCGGTAAGATGCCCGGTTAAAATGCGTGATGTGCAGAAGGGCTCAGGTTCAAAACCTGCACATTCAGACAACTGGATATGTAAACATGACCGATCTAATACGGGTTAGGTTTATCTGTAAAGGTTGTGGAAGTCAGATGGGAGTCGCTTTACGTTAAACCTGACTCACCCAATCCTAGATCCATGATCAAAGACATATCTCGGGCTCCTCTCCAGAAAGATGAGGATGCAACCGCGTCTTAAGCCAACAGGAAAAAGACATGTTTTGAGTTATACATAATTAGTTGATTTAGTTACAACTGGAATTACTAAATGAATTTCGCAAATTTTGTCAAAAATATATCTGCTACTGTTTGCTTAATGTATTTAAGTAGCTTGTACACAAATTATATTATCGAAAAATTTGTGATTTCTGTATTGTCTTATTTTTAAATTGATTACTTAAAACAACGAAAACTTTATTGTTGGTATTCTTTTTGTAGAGTGGTCACTGTTATTTATTCAATTAACGCCCACAGGACCGTCGGGCTGGTCCCACGCTCCATACCACATTTTAACTAACTGGATCGAATAACTTATTGTTTATTTGTAGTGTTACAATACATTGTACTAATGCAAACTTTGAACTACTTATACATCATTGTTTTCAACCTATACGATATTGCTGTTATTTAGCTAATTGGTATTATTCGATTTTCGTAATCTTGAAATAGACATAATTCTATCGAACACTTGAGTTTAAATGGAGGTTAGTCATATTTATTAAGGGAAATGTAAAATGTGGCTTTGCTAAAAATGCTGTGTAATGTAAATACTGAGGTTCCGAAGGTAAACATATGCCAGCAGAATTTTGTTGATGTAGGCGGCGCGTGGCCTCCACACCCACGGCACAGGAACACATGTTTACATTGCCACCAGATCCCATGCTCACAAATGATATTAGAAGGAAAGAAGTGTTATTTAAATAATAAAATTAGTGAATACTTCACTAATTTCTTTCTAGATTCAAAATCATACACTGCCCTACTTCCAAAAAAGGTATATCAGACTAAATAATTTTACTGAATTGAATATTTACGAAATATATTTACATTTCGTAAAAAGAAAACGAAAGTAATCTCACCTGCCATTACGTCCTGGCGACGCCGGCGGCGGCGTCGTAGTGGTCGTCACGGTGACATCTTCATGTGTCAACTTTCGGATAGCTCGAGGTGATAACGGAGTTCGAGGGGACACCGGTTCAGGAGTGACGGTGCGTTCGTCATCATCATCTTCGATGGGTCTGTAGTTTTTGTCCCCGCCCAGAGCACGTCGGACCAGCTCCGGGCTGGCGAGTCGGTTGGGCGCGCGGAGCATGCCGGGGCGGAGGCCGGGCGCTCCGTAGGTGAAAGGCGCGGAGTCGGCGCGCGCGTGGTACGGTATATCGGAGGCTCGGTCGGCGGGCGACTGCGCCGGCGGCGGGTCGGGCAGTGCGCTTACTGTACGCAGCATGTCGCCCAGCAGTGCGTCCAACTCGTCTGGCGGGCTGGGGGCGGCGCGCCGTCCCGCCGACGAGATGCCAGAGTCCATGGAGGCACTGAGTGGAGACCCGGGCCCTCCGCCAGCTCTTACTACGGTCGCATAGATAGACCCGTCCAGGGGGCCAAACGTGTGTGCGGCCTCACCACCCTCACTAGCTTCGGCGGGCTCCCCGCTCGAGCCCGATCCCTCCGCGCTGCCGTTATTATCACCTAATGACAAGCAAGATGCTTATTTTAATACAAGACCAGTTGCAACATTTAGTCATAATTTTCTTTTACATAACTCATCTATAGTATATAGGATGTTAGTTTAATTACAAACAGCTTCTAAATTGCATTCGATTCGCTCCAATAAACAACTCGAGCGACGACGACGTAACAAGATGGTATCGGGCGTGTGTACCTAATTTTCTACTTCACGATATGAGCTCGGGAACCAATTAGCATGTCAAACTCGACTAATTTCAATCCATTAGATGTGACATTTGCACGTTGCCGTGGAAGCGAGTTATTAATTAACTGTTTATTGATGTTCGGTACAGTTACCTACTTGCAATCCCGTACTTGAAGCCAAACAACATCCATAAAAGGCTGAAGTTGGTATCCCGTTATCCCAGGTGCAGTCTAGCACCGTTGTCACACGACACCATTATAGTAAGGAAAACCATCAATCACAGAGAGAAATTTTGATCTATCTTAAATAAATATATTTTTTGCATTTATTAAATTAAATACCTATCTAATAAATATCACATTGGAATCTTGCAGAATTTTAAGGTATATAGAATCTCTCAAAGGCCATAAAACAGTATAGGGAAGGTCTATATACTCTATTATTTATTGTAAGTAGTGTTAAATAAGCGTTATGTAAAATGGATGAGATAGAGGAATTGATCTTTGTGCAGGTTGGCGGTTCAAGGCTATAACTCATAAGGAAGTAACCTCTACACGTTCCTAAGCATACAATAAACACAGAGTATCTGTCGTTCATGGCTAAATATCGTCGTTGTACGAGTAACACTTTGCGCTCATTTATCCAAAACTTGTTTCAATGTCAAAAATGACAATCGTAATATAAGTCACTCAAATATTAGATACATGAGATTTATATTCTTAGAAGCAACATCAGTAATGAGAGGTAAGAACCTTTCACGCCATCCATGGTGTTTCAAATCACATATAATTCAGAATTATTAAGGTTTCGTTCCAGCCACATTACCTTAATCTAGCTGAGATAGTTACCGTGATTTCGAAACTAAACTAAAACTAAAACTGAGGTTGTCAATAATGTAATTAGTGTAAAGATATCAACGTCAGCGTCTGGTGACCGTCGGCCACAGTTAAGGAAGATGTAGTTATTTCTGTGATGTCAACGAAAATAACGTAGCTCGAGTCGTCGGGTTTGTTACGAAATGTGCGCCGGCGCAGGAAGAGGATGTGCGCCCTATGCCCAACGCATACGCCCTACGCTCACACTTCAATTCACACTTACTTTAATCTTATAAAAAGTGACAATTATTGAACTAAATATTTGTTGATCACACTGTTTCTTAGCCACATTGTGTATTATTGACAATTTATGATTTAATAATTACCGAAAAGTAACAACAACCGTGTTTTCTTTGCGTATGATCACGCAACGAAAACACGGGTAAAGGAGAAAAGTCGCCGACAGGCTCTTTAGACCGTTAACTAATGAAAATGAGCGTGACCATGATACACTAGCGGCTAGAATCAGACACGCACCTGTCACGCCCACTAGACAGCTGATGGAAGACTGAAGGTTTGCGAACTTCATGAGTTAGGTACATATTTAGTAGGACACAGTTTACATGCATTATAGTTCCCATTTTAGTAGAGGGCGATATATGAAGTGTTTTTTATATAAAAACATTCATATGATGGTTATCTTACTTGAAATTTATTGGAACCACAAAAAATGAGTTGAAATCATATGCAACAAAATAATAATAATAATAAATACGAAATTTGTAAGATGGGTGGATGTAAGTGTGTTTGTTACTCTTCACGTAAAAACTACTATATTAATTTTCATCAAACTTAGCAGTTGTGTTTTTTTGCAGCTACATTGTTATTACATAAGTTAGAATTTATAGAGATTTAGGGCTAACGAAGTCTCTGGCAACAGCTTGTTTGGTATAAGTACAGATATTAAAAACGTGGTTATCTGTTACAGAAAATTTTTAGATTAACATAATACTTATTCAATTGATAATTTGCATTCAATATCATATCCGATAAGTGGACAATTTTTTGGATGGCCACAAGAAGTCATCGAAGGTGAACGCGTGCCGGCGACGGCGAGCCGCCCGCGAGTGATGTCATACTACTCCACCTTGTGGTTCCACGAAACTAAGCTCCGCATTATTATTCAACCCGCTCCACTATCTCTGTTCGTTATTCGACGTTAGCTTTGAATCCCAACCAGTTTCGCCTCATTTGCCTCTTTTTGGGCAAATTTGATATGAGTTTTTGCGATATCGGATATTTTGGTAGGTCGTTTCGTTTTATTTTGCCTTATAAGTGCTTAATTATTTATAACCAGACTGAAACTAAATAAGTACTAAAATTCAACGTGACTGTATTACATGGATGTTCTAATAAACAAGCATAATTCATATAAGGACGCAAACTTTAATTATGAGTTCAAATCTAACTTACCTTTATTTAAATGGCATCTATGCAGCGATTGTCTCACTTATATTTATCTAAGCACTAAATTTGCGATCAGAAGACATAAAATACAACGCGTCCATTACGCCACACTTTCTGGGTCGACTGGCAGAAAGTAATAAGCACTTAAAGCTCTGGCGATAAATTAACGCTGATTCTGCGAGCAAGCTGTTCGTGTGCTGACTGCAGCAGCGATACCATTAGAAAATTCTTTCAGTCACACATCCCACGGTCATAATTTGATGAAATACTTATTTGTCGGAATAAATGTATTAATTTGCTTGGATACCTAAAAAACATATGGCCTTTAGGACTAATAAGCATAGATGTTTAGGATGTTTAGGACTAATAAGAATTATCTTTAATAAGTTCAAACGTTTCATAAGTTGCGCAAGGCAAATTAAAAGAAAAATTTCTTTCAATAGTGTCATTAAAATGTTTTGGGTTGTTTATGTCTGTCTTTCTATTTTTAACGTCATACTATATGATCTTTAAGCTCATAAAATTGATGAGTTCGGTAAAGTAAGTTGTGTCAGCCATGACGTAAACGTAAACATAAAACATGACCTTGTGCAAGAACTTACTTAATTCAATTTAGATCGAGCGTGTCGAGGTCGAAGTTGCGATTTAAAAAGTCATCTTTATAATCAAATGTCCACTAGTAGGCTAATAATATGATGATGATAATTTAAAGAAAGCCATGTTGGTTTTTTATTGATAAAAAAATATGGCTTTTCGTCATTCATCGTGAGAACTACTATAATTGACTATATTTTAAAGCTATTTAATTTTATTGATGAAGAAAGAATTGATTTACTTCTTATGGGTATTGTGTCCATATGGCTCGAATGCATATGAGTCAGATCGAATCAATGAATACAGTGCTCTGTGGTCTCGGTATCGGCCGTTCAATTGAATCAAGACGAGGTGTGACGAACAGAGCCCGAGGGCTCGCCGGCGGCAGCGGGTCGCGATGCCGACAGCGGACATTTATCAGTGATTCTCCACACCGGTCAATTAGCGAAGGCGCCGCACCACACCGGAACCAATACTTGTAAACTTACACTTGTACTTATTTGTCCGCACAACAATAATACAACCGTGCGACAATAAATTATGCTATTGTGTTAAAAGAAAAATAGTATTCAATTAACTTTGACGCGGCTTTCACAACGTCAAGTCGTTTCAAAACTCACATTGTAATATCTCTAAGCTAATTAAAATGTCTCAAAGCTAATGAAACTGATGAAAATAAGAGCACATTTACAACAATCGGAAACTTGTCCCACTCACCTCAATTGTAATTAGATGCACTGATTTCAAACTACGAGTAAAACTTTTTTAATTTGTTTTCGGTCCGTCAGTTCATATCCGTTGGATTATTTACACAAAGTTTTTTGTTTGTAATAAGTTTTATTCAATATTTATGTTAGGCGAGGGGTTCGGGAGGAGCACGTGTGTAGCGGCGGGTGTGCGCGGCGCGCGTGTCCGACTGGGCGGGCGGCGCGGGCGGGCGGACGCACAACTCTGTGGCTACCAAAATAGCCCCGCACCTGCAACCCGCAGATAACCGCGACCTGCCCGTTAACGTACGCACCGTCAAATACAACTACAATGTGACTGTGACACATTTTAACGTGTCATTAACATTGAGATATTATTTTTAAATTCATTAACTATTCTATCATTTCATTTGTACAGATTTTAGAATTTGTATACTCTCATAACGTAAACAAAGACAAGTAGAATGGAGTGTAAATTCTGTGTCCCATTTAAAAAAAATAGTAATTGGTTTTACTTTATTATTTGTTCTTATAAATTTTCTGGTAGCGAAGAAACTTCTTTAAGGCTAGCTACTTATCACTATCCGAATAGCACTTCCACCATCAAGCCAAAATTTAAAGATAATAAATATAAATATTTGTCTTTACAATTAGGTATTAAAATAGAAACATCTGCGTGTTGGATAATAGGCTCGACATTTTGTTAGTTTCGACTAACAAAATGTCAAGTCTATTTTCCAATACGCAGATGTCGACATCAAAATTATTTTGTAAACCGTCGTGAAATTTACAAATTAAATAACAATTGGCTATGCTTTAGATGATACTTATTTACTTATTATACTAAATGTATCGCATTAGTTGTAAGGACTACCTTTCATCGTGAAAAGATACTTATCTATATACATATATAGATAAGACATAGACTATATGTATATGCTATCCTAGCAAAAACAAAGCAAAAAATCCTATACAAAGCAAATACTGTGCTGTTAAAATTATTGTTGCACAAAATACCTACAACTTATATTTCAATAGTACCTAATAAAATTATTCGAATGATATTCGAAAAAGTATACTCGGCCTAACAGCTAACAGTAACCAGCTGCTAGAATCACCCTTCGAACTTCATAATAAGACAGAAATAGACAGAAAATGGCGGATGTTAAGGTAATAACGTTTCTATGCTGTTAAACTCTATTCTATTGAAATTGATAACAAATGGTTCTTGCTACTCAACTCATGTCTTTAGTGTACAAAGTTTTTACTAGTGAGTTAACTTTTTTCTGTTTCGTTACATAGACATAAGTAACAATATTTCTTAAATTTAATGAAAAGCTTTTTCAAATAAACGTTGAGTGATATTAGACTCTGACTGTTATATAATAGATAGAAAAACCGAAACAACTTCTAAAGCGGGATTACGAAGAAGAACGGAAGAGTTCACAGGAAAAAATACTAACGAGAAATTGTTTAGCAAGCCGAATGAACAGGGTTACGGTTATACTATAAGAATTCAGATATGTTTTGAGTGTAAAACGATCTATTTACAACTTTTAAAATTTTATATTTCTCACTATTATTTTAATGCGCACTAAAGAGTTATTAATTCCTTTTATAATGTATTAAAATAAGATAAAGGGGCATTTTTTACCACGGGAAAGCGTGGTGAAAAAACTTCAAAAAAGTAAATTTTGAATTTTCATTAGCGTTGAACATTAAATGAGAATTTTTTACATGAAAACTCGTTGTTAAAAGTGGAACATACATACAAATAATCACGTATTACCCTTGCCGGGCAGACAGAGCCAATATTCTTGAAAAGACAGAAAGACCATGTTCAGCTGTACGGCTTTATAATGGAATTGAAATTCTAATAGTGACAGGTTGGTACCCATCGCCCACAAGACTAATCCCAAATTGATTAGCCTATCCCTCAGTCGACATTAACAAAATCCATGGGAAAAATATGGAGTGGTCCTATTCTTTAGAGCCGGGAACCACATGACACTATAAAAGTAGTACTTTAAGTAATGTCGTAACATTTTTGGTTTACTTGGTGGTATTTCTTCAGGAAAGTTGTTCCTTTGATTTTTTTATTACACATGCAATGGTTCATGCCTGTAAAAGCGGACAGCGGTCGCAGTCGCTTGAGCATGTTAATTCAAGCGAGTGCGTTCGGAACCGCTTCATCATCCTCCTTGTCAAAGGGATTAATCAATAGTGAGAAAATTTTCTGTTCACATCCAGATGAATAGAGCCCAGGCACCCTAAAAGTAGTGTAGAATTTACCAGATAAATTTATCACTATCCCTCAGGTTAACTAGACACTTCCTGGCGCCGTGGTAAGATTAAATGTTACATACCTTTACAGAGATATATCGTCAATGAAAGTGGAGTAGTCAAAGCTCAAATGAGTCAGCCCTAGCTGGAGAAAGAGAAGGTACTTATTAATCGTCGATTTGTCTTCCTTCTAAATGTCGTTGTCGATAAAGGCGAAATAATAGTCGCAGAGGCAGCGTCAGGGGTCACAGGTTCTAACTAAATTAATCGTGAATTTGCCTAACTTTTACAAATGCCTATATGCGTCACAAATTATCCAACGGAGGTTCTTCCAGAGGTTCCTTCTTCTTCACAGACTTACCGGCGTCATATAGGTTAAGGTAGAAAGTGGTCATAGGAGTTCGAGCGAGTCGGCTCTTATAGAGCATATGGAGCGGCTCACAACACAAATAACCTGTGATAAGGCACATTCCATAGCGGACTCACCGGCGTCATCGTCAGTGAAGGCGGAGAGTGGCCGCAGGTGGGCGAGCGAGTCGGCGCGGGCCAGCGCGTCGGGCGCGGCGCGCAGCGGCGCGGCGGGCGTGGGCGCGGGCGCCGCCCCGCCCGCGCCCTCCCCGCGGGCGAACACCAGCTCCACGGCGCCGTCGCTCGGGAACGACGGATCTGGTTCAATACACATCAATTTAGTAACTAGTTTTCGAAATTAGTAATGTCTTCTGCCGACTGAATACGAACAACGTTCTGTTAACCCTGTGAGTGACTGAACGACTCTAAAAGCAAAATAGTAATAAAGGCATTCGACTCTTAAACGAGAGCTACCGGACACATCTCACACCATATACTTAATTACTATTTGAATTTCAATCTTAGTTTGAGTGCCACTCTCAGTTTCTGACCTGCCTTCCCACTTCTGGATCATGGTCATAGACTCGGCTCCGATTCCCTGTAGGGTACCGACATTTTAACCGTATCACCCCATCTACATAACAATAACGTTTTTCTAAGTTACTTAATATACATTAATTTCAGTTGTTACCGATGCTCTTATGAGAAAACATCGTATGGAAACTTATAAATTTAAGTAACTGAATGATTAAACATGATCCGATATGGGTAATGTTGCGGAGGTCAGGCGGGAGTCGCTTTGTGTAAAAACCTGACTTACACAATCCAAAATCATGGTAAGAGGCTTACCCGAGTTCCGCTCTAGAGAAGTGACCATGTTACCGGGACAAACGTCAGGAGGAAGAAGGAGATAAGCAAATTCTAGTTACCATGAGTGGCGTGGTCGAGCTGCTGCTTGGTGAAGGACAACGTGTGGTCGGCGACGGCGCAGGTGTGAAACTGGCACGCGAAGGCCAGGTGTCGCTGGGCAGCGCGCGCGTGCGCCGGTCTTCGGTACGCGCGGACCAGCACGTCGCCACGTAACGACAGCCTTCCTACTCCCACAGTCCAACCTCCGCCGCTCACCATGTATAGACCTGTCCGAAAATTTTGAAAAATAAAGTTGTGAGACAACTATTTCAAGCAGTCACAAATTGAATATCAAATTTTACTTTTTACAAACTTATCTTATTTATCATCATAATTTTCGTGGCGTTTGTTCTTAATTTAGTGCGATGGATTGTACTTTAAAGCAGTCTCAGGCTACAGGAAACTCATAGGGCCTTTAACTACGGTTCAAAAAGTTGAAATACTGGAGGGACATCAGTCTGTTCTCTGTGACCCAGTTAACGGAGGTCATTAAACCAACTTGGATTAAGATGTTAGGCACAGAAGTGCCTATAGTGAATTCACAGAGGTGAATCATGGTAATTAATGAACCACATTACTTAAATTGAAATTGCAGTAAGTTCTCACCAGACGTATAGACGCACACAAAGTTCTCGTAGATCTTAAGGAATGCTATGGTGGGAGTAGCGGGTGATGCCAGTGATCCAGCGACGCTGACATGTGTGAGATGAAGTGGCGCAGCATTCACTCTGATTTGACCAGCCAAGAGACCCGCAAAAGTGTCAATGTATCTGTGGGGAAAGAAAAGTTTTAATATTTAAAAAAGCCATGCCAACCATTCTCTGTAACAGCGATTGACCAGTCTATCAACGTTCTGCTAAAACAGCTGAGCAGATTTCTGGATTTCTTTATTCTTATTTTTTTGGGTGCTATCTGCCCTTCAGTCAGAATGCTCGTACTGCGCTTATCAGGCAAGGTGCAACTGTACTCGTAGAAGAATAGAACAGTTAGAACAGTTTAGAAAACTCTTCTTAAAGGTTTAAATGATCTAATCTATCTGTAACATTATGGTGAATTATTATCACGACTGGCATTTGTCCCGATTGAATCCTCTTAGAAAAAACGGCCCATGACCACATTGACCACGAGTGGATACTTAGGGCACGATTATCATCAACTTATCATTAGATGTTAGGGCAGATACTAACCGTTTGTTAGAAGGCAGATGGAAAACCGGCACCCTGTCGTCGAGGTACCGGCGCATGGCGAAGCGGTCGAGCGCGTGCTCCGGCGCACCGCAGATCGCGGAATAGTGCATATACGCGGCCACCAGCACGCCTAGACCTTCACGGTTGCCCCTGGAAAAATTAAATGAAATGCTACATATCATTTTGTGTTTAATGTTTCTGTAATGCATGTTCAAAGTGCTTTACGAAATAAAGAATCTTTAAAGAGAGACTTTCAACTATTCCTGTAAACTTTTATATTCTTAGGAAAGAATTCTGTACCTTTAAATGATTTAGTGGATGTATGCATCCTAAAACATAGGTAAATACTGCACAAATTCATAAATCCAATCGGAATAAAATTACATATTGCTGTACTGTGTAATATGATGGCAACCAAAAACCTTTGGTCACTAATTAATACAAATTACATAGGTAGTTTTAGTACAGTTTCCTTACCAAGCTAATAAAACAGCAACATTCTTGGGATGTTTAGCGAGCCAGCTCTCAATGTGCTTGCAGGCCGCACAGAGCCTCTCCAGCGGCGGTGCTAACTCGCCGGCCCAGCCGAGCGGCCGCGCGTGCCCGAACACCGTCCGCGCCCGCCCTTCGACCCCATCGCCACTGCTCACTTCAAACACCTGAAATACATTTAAAAATTTATAAACAAAAATAAAATATATTAAGCAAAGCTTTGTACGCAATTTTTTTTAATACCGGTACTGGCGATTCCCGCCATAAAATCCATCTTTAACAGAACCACTTTTTTCAAGGTTTTACGGCCATAGATACAAGTTCATTTGGGTCGATAATTTTTTCAGTTCTACCGAGGGGCGCTAAATTATGTTGTTTTTTTTAAAATTACATTAACTTTATTGCCAGAAGTACTGGCCTACATACTTTTACAAGGTTGTGCATGTTTAATCACTTTTAATTTAACTATCAACTGACTGTCCAGAGAGTTGCGCAGTTTGAGAGTATTATTTTCCATCCGCGTATCTAATTCGGGAATCCCCTTGTATTTCACATTTAAAATTTAATGAAAAATATTTTATACATTTAGAAAGTTCATCGCAGAATTCGGCACTATGGTTATATACAGCTCATAGAATTTTGCGACCAACTACTAAAATCAAATAAAGACAAGGCAATCTTACCATGAAATGATCTCCATGTTTATTAGTGAGCATGTGCGCCGCCTGCGCCTCCGCCTGCGAATCTCTGTCTGGTAGATGCAGGGCTAGCATACGTTCAGCCACGTAACAAAGGTCCAGCCGAGCGACGGCTGCTCCCGCCGTGTAGCTAGTAGATCGGGGGCCATTCTGGAGAAAAAAATATGGAATTTAACGGTATACTAAGACAATTACACATCAAAGTCTTGATGCTGCGAAATACCTACATGGGTATTTGGTACCTTGCCATTATTGGATTTTTTAAACATTTGTTATTATTAAAAGCTTTAAAGTTCTTATTTAGCTTTTAATCTGTTTAGTTTCTTTATAATTATATCTTTAAGTTACGATTTTATATCTATGTAACTCTTTCGTTTTTGAGTGACTGACTGATTGCCTGACTGATAAAGCCTTGTTTTAAATTGTTCAGGTAGGTTCCTTATGTGGGCTAGGGGTGCACTAAGAAAGGATTTCCCGCACTTAAAAATTAAATCAAATAGAACGAGATATCTTGCGATCGTATAACTCTGTGGAACCAAACAAGGTTTAAAATAAAACTTTGCATAGACGTAGTACTGTGGTGAATATGGCAAAAGTAACTCTTACATGATTGTTAATTTGGCTCACATTCATATCTCTTGCAGCTCACTGAGGACTTGTTCAAGAGCCAGTTATGAAAAAACTATTTTACGATTTCTAGAAGTTGGTAAATTACTGTATTAACATCATCACATCTTACAAGGAGTTACCATTATAGATTTAGGTAGTGATCGTATTTTATTTTTGTTTAACGCAAATTCTACCTAAATGCTCTTACTTATGTTCTTCTCAGACCTTCTGCTATTGCTTGAAAATACTCAGACTCGTAAGATCAGATTTGTGTCACCATTTACCAGTTCACCTTCATTTTATTAATCCCAAAACTTGATTTCTCTGTTGATAGAAAAACAAATTGACCCGGATGAGATCTGAGAGCACTCTTAAATCACTCGACAAAGCGAGTAAATAACTTTTACGAGAGAACGGACAATGTAAGTGGTGAAAAGCCCCTGATTTGCATGGCCCGGTATGTTCATGTCAGATCAAACATTAGGATATGGGCGTAACTCCGAGAAAGTGACACAAGTCGTGCGTGGGCGCAAAACGCAACTTGATCCGACGCGGCTCCAGCTTACCTACCAATGGATGCATTTAATCCGATTTGTCTACTCAATGTTCTACTATACTTCACTGTAAATTATCTCTCAATACAACACACACACTAAAGACGTTTCTTCCATCCAGGGGCGATAGGCATTATCATCCCGTAGAATATAATAAAAAGTTGCTTTATACTATTTGGAGCTTCGTAAAATGGTTCTAAAGTTTAATATAAATACAAATATATATTATAACTTATAATTAAAACGATAATGCCTTAGATTCGCTTTGGGATTATAATTAAATTTGTTCAAACCGTGACATCTCAACCTGCATTAAAGTTCAATTATGATGAAAGGTGATGAACTTTAAAATGTTATGATTTGACTTTTAAGTGATGCTGTCATCACAATATCTGACATTATAATAAGTTGTTTATGCATTATGTTATATTTAAATTACCTGTTCTCTTGAGAAGGTCAAAGCTGCAGGAGTGGCCGGCGCGCTGACAGCCCGAGTCTGAAACAATAATGACTTTTTTTTAACGCAGTCATCAAAAAGTAAGACTCCCTTCTATGAGGATCCTAAAAGACACATTCATACATAAAATACATATATTTATGTAATCACATCTTTTTCCCGAAAGAATAGGCAGAGACTACACTCTCCACTTGGCACAATACTGATATTGTGTGAGAGTAGTAGTACGAGTGCAATTTTATTGCACTTAAAGAGAAGAAAAGTAGAGAGAGTCGAAGAACCATGCCATCTCATAATTATCTTGTTGAATTGTACTAAGATATCTTTGTCGAAGGCCAATTATTTCTTATAAATGAATTAAGCGTAACTCGAAGACAGAAATCGTAATGTCGGAAATGAATAAGTAAGGTCTTATTTCACCGCTGTAGTAACAGAAGAAATTTATATTCTTGAACCTTAGAGATTTATCCCTAGTGGACATATAGGTACATACATATACATAAACTTACTCCATACTTGTACAAAACAAATTACTTTAGATTTTAAGGCGTGCGTCCTAATATACGTTATAATAAAACATAACGTTGGTGATTTTAGTATACTTTTAAGTTATCGTTCTCTATTTCTTTTCAGCCAGTTTGAGTGGCGTGAGGGCTGGCCTATCGGATCGGATGGACGATCGCGTTCAATAAAGCTGATAAACGGGCGAGGTGTGGCTTAAGTGATTACTGCAGCTTTGTGCTGCGCTGCCCTTCTCATTAGTTGCATTATAGTGTGAGTCATTTTACTTGGGGTCAAGTTCATAAGAATTTTTGTTGTGTTATAGTTTTAAACCCACCGTTGTTCGTTTTTGTTGAGAAACAGTGAGGCTTCGAGACCGAGATCGTAGTTCTCTTTGCCCTCGTTGCAGGTAGAACACGACCCGCCACAATGCAAACGCAAGTCTATGCAAGGTCCGCGCTGCGTCCGCGCCTCCAGCGGGCCGGACCTTCCCGCGCATTTCACTTTACTTCCATATCATTGCACTTGACATTACCAACCACAACGCACTTTCACTATTAAAACCATGTTGTTTTTCAAAATTTTTATACTTAATTTAAAAGTAGACAAACAAGTTCTGGAATTCGTCTTCTTGTAGGCCTACTCTACGTCTATATCCTTTGCGGGGTAGATAGAGCCCTTGAAGTTTTGAAAAGACTGTAGTAAGTTAAATTGATATTGTGAAGTTGACGTTGTTGTAGAAAATGCTGCAGTGCAGTTTGTTACCGCTTCTTCTGCACTGACGCCTTGGAAGCGGCAGTAAACTTAGTTTTAAGTAATTTGTTTGACGTCAACCAATGTTGTTAAACCATATGTTTTGACAATTTTTAAGCGATATGAGGTATCCTATAATAATGAATAAAAATTTTGATTTTGAATTTGAATATTAAATATTTTTTTAAATTTGAATTTGACTGAAAGACCACGTTCAGCTGTTGGCTTAATGATAGAATTGAGTCGTCAATGTTTTTATTCTAGTTGTAATGATAATTAAATCCAGAAGTTGTCCGTAGTTTTTTAAAAATATAATATTGTTTTATTTTTAAAACTATTAAAAAGTTTGATTTATTATATATCTGCTTTATGACGCCCGTTATTGGAATGGATGGATATTATTAGTTCCATAAAGCCATCTTTATTATTGTTGTTAAACTGTTACGTAATCGTGATCTTAAGCTCCGATGGATAAATTAACTTTGTATAATCTAAGTACATGTAAGTACCTATCTACACATAGAATAAAACAGTAAAAATATATTGTCTGTACATTTAGTATTTTTGACTGAAATGGATAGATAGAAAGCAAAATATTTTTTTTTACTTTCTGTCTGTCTATCTGTGTGTATGTATGATCACGCTTATTTCCGAAAGTACTGAACCGATTTACTTAACACTTAAGTAAAATACTAATTGCTTTGTTTTAACTCAGAAAAACATTTAAAGTTTGTTTCATCCTTCATCAACCTTCACCAATTGTAGATTCAACTCGAAATTTACGCGGAGGAAGTCGCGGCCCTCAGCTAGTTGTAAATAAAAATATTAATTTATGATAAATTATTTGGTAAATTTAAGAATAATTTATGAATAAAATTACATTCAATCTAGGACAAACAGGATAGGAATAATAAGAGAAGTAATAAAAACTGTGATTGCCCGCGTCTGTGTCAACAAAAGCTCCTCAAAAGCTCACAGGACATAACACTGTGGTGTTTGTGAGAGTGTAACGAGAAGTGGATAGTTGTGAGACTGCCCGGGGCGTGCGCCTCTGCACTGCGGCATACATGAACACTAATTTATAAAGTTACATTATGCTACTACCATACTTATTATTACGTAAACTGATGATTATATTTATTAATTTAATTTTGTGAGAAAAGAGATTACTGAATTGTTATAATTCTTCATAAACAACCAGCAAATTGCATTAAATAAACCAATGTTATTTTTAACATCTTAACTTGATGCAGCGAAGGGTATAACCCTGACCTTCCTCGTAAAAAGGCGTGACTCCACGCACGAGGGTGAACGACCGCGGGGGTGAGTCCCATCTAAATAAAAGATCGTCACATGAAGAGACGCACGGTCACGGCTACAGACGACGGGACGTCTTCAATACCGATTCAGCTGTTTTTCATGGTTTTTTTTTTGTTCAAGTATGAGAACATTTTTGTTTGTAGTATTGGTGCGGTTTCTCACGCATATAGGATATGCGGTATGTGTTATTGCAATAGATTTTATAAAAAAATATTTAGCATTATAGCATTAACATATATTGTGGTATTAACATAAATTTATTTGAATCACATAAACTTCCAAGTGAATTTTGACTTTTCTCAGTAAACTTTAAAACTGAAATTTTACTAAGAAAAGTTTTGATCACTAAACGCTTCACAAGCACCACTTTTTATGCAGATCACACTAACACCAATTTCTTTTTATTTTTTAATAACAGTAGAGCTACACTGCCGGCGACGTGTTTCAGTTTCAGCTGGCACGCTGTGCGTGTTAGCGTCGGGATGGGACTGAGCCTGGCGCCGGCCTGCAGCGTCCCGGCGCCCGATCTGGCGACGCCGCGTTGCTACGCAACCGGCGGGCATCACGCGCCTTACACTGCTAATGTCAACAATATTATGCCGAAAAAATAAAGTTACTTCGAAATTCAAAAAGTCCGTAATATAAGCAACGCTTAAAATACGCTGTAAACAAGAAACCTTTTTTGTGTTTAAATTATAAGAAGTAATTATGACGTTGAGTAAAAATTAAGTTTATAATGTTAAGTGTTTTACAATTTAATTTTTAAAAGTTATAGTACGGTTAATAACTTAAGAGATTTTATGTTTAAAGTAATTGAAAATGTTTACCTCGTCTGCAGTGTACATCAATTCAGCTGCAATGCACTTCTTACTTTTATTTCTGACCGCTGATCAATGCATTTGATTTACGCACCCAATTAAAACAACCGGCTTCAGACCACTTCATTCACACCTCGTAAAAAACAGACTTCACTGATACCTTTATTCACATATTAAGTTTTATTTAGATTTGAGAAAAATATGAATAAATCTACCCAACCAAAGTAAAATTTTGACGCAGTTACCTTTTATTCAAAATTATGATTTATAATTACAATTTAAACCTTTCCCTTTGATACCGAATTATCACATGCATAAAATTAAATATAATAAACAACATCTATCAATTAACCACAGATAGGTGATTGATACTCGTACCTATGTCAAACTTACGTGCCGTGTGGTTCCCGACACCAATAAATAAAAGAATAAGACCACTCCGTCTTCTTCCCATGGATGTCGTTAAAGGCCACTAAGGGATAAGTTAACTTATAAGCTTGGGATTCTTCTTTTAGGCGATGGGCTAGCAAACTGTCACTATTTGAATCTCAATTCTATCATTAAACCAAACTGCTGAACGGGACCCATCAGTTTTTTCAAGGCTGTTGGCTCTGTCTACCCCGCAAGGGATATAGACGTGACAATATGTATGTTCTATCATTAAGCCAAACAGCTGAATGTGGCCTATTAGTCTTTTCAAGACTGTTGGCTCTGTCTACCCTGCCAAGGATATAGACGTGATGTATATGTGTATGTTGCACTTCAATGTTGAGCATCAGCAATATTAAATAAAATGTTACTAATTCTTAGTACTGAATAATGCTAATACAGTTTCCGGTTCGTAAGGCGGGCGGATAACGCGAGGGCAACGCAACGTTACGTGCATTTCCGTAAACAAGGCGCGTGCGCGGGCGCCGACGTTGCGGCCTGACCAGTCCCAGGCCAGTGACCAACATAATTGTAGTTTTATGACGCGTGCCATTCTACCTATAAACCGTCCTCTTCCTGTTTTTTGATTTTACTTTTTGCACTCAACGTTTTGTCTGGATGACTAAAACAGTAATTTGGAGATTAACATTTTTACAAACAAGCTCACCTTATTATTTGACAAAAGCGACTAGTTATAACTTTCATAAAACTAGCGCGACGTTCTTTTTTAGAAGTGACTTAAAAAGTTAATATCTCACACACGCGTATACGTAGACGATCGATTCTTGAAATGGAGACGTTCAGATAAACTGGAAACTTTGCTTTTAACTTTTCCGAACAACTGAAAACGATTTATAGTTCTCAATGGACATAAATCAGACCGGTATTCAAAGTTCGTGCATCGAAGATAGGTAAGCATGCAGATTTCTCTACATATCTATCGCATAAACCCATCTTTGGAAGCATGTGTTTTTACAAGTGCAGTATTACAAAAGTAATGTACGAAGAGTACTGCACTTCCTATTTACTTTTTATGATTTTATGAATTTAATATAATTACAATAATTTGAACCAAAGCAGAACTTTTTGCAATTTCATAAAACTAGTAGTTTATAAGCGCTGATTTCATGATAGAATCTCACAACAGAACAATAAATAATTCGGGAGTTGTAAGTGCTTCGATAAAATGTCAATTTACGCCAACATGAAAACAGCCAGCAGAAATATTAGTATCCGCGGGAAATTAGCTGCGGCGGCAATTCAAGCGTTGTTGACAATGATGTCGAGAGTTGCTCCTAGGGTTTGATAACGAGATCTCCGACCCTAGAGTTCTCACGACACCTGTCGTCGGTGCACAAGTTAAGGGCCAACTCGTGCATGCCAATCACGGCAATCACTCGCCGGCGGCGGCGACGGGGTTACACGTCAATTTATATTTACTACGATGTGTAACGAGCCGACGGAAATACTTTCACAAACTTCCAGCTTTGGTGTAAATTCTTCACATGAATGGGCACTCTTGTGACATTCACTTCTTGTTGGTAAGCTTTAACTATATGATTAAATTGTAGTCGGGTGCCGGTTCGCTTTGACCTCAGATTGGAATTGATTAGCCAAATTAGAAAACTCCCGTAAAAAAAATAGTTGAAATTTATGTAAGAGCGAATTGAAATTGGCCATGTTCAGCTGAATGGCTTGATGATGTAAATGAGACTCAAATAGGTTGTGACAGGTTGGTAGCCCATTGCCTAAAAGAAGAATCCCAAGTTTATTAGCCTATTCCTTAGCCACCTTTTACGACGACATGGGAAAGAGATGGATTGGACCTAAAAAAAAACCAGAACATTTCTAAAGTTTCTTGACGCGCGTCGTCATAATGTTATTTTCATATCAATGCATTACTTATCTTTTTGTTACACTCCATTTTAAACTTAAGTGCCTTTTAGTAGAATTCCAGATTCCCTATAAATGTTGCATTCGACAATCTTTATCTTCGGTTAAAGCCAGTATCATAATTTTCTGTGTTTTGAATAGTACGGGAAGAGCTGCCGCCGCCGCCGCCGCAGGGCTCGCCGCCGCCCGCAGCCTGAGCCGTATCACAAGGGCTATCGTGAGAAAGTTTCGCGATCGTTGCCGCCTAATCAGTTATCTAAAAGTAATTCCGACGCAGCGGTCTCTTTGACAGTGCGCCGTGAGCCAAAACCATTTGTATTAATTACACACTCTCGATATCCATCACCAAATTGAATTTCGTTAAACTGGTTATGATACGGGTGATCAGAGGTAAATACACAATGTCCCAGTTGTCCCGGAATATTTCAAAATAACCGTGACGTTTGTTTTAGGTTGGTATCATGTTACCGGTGGCTGAATGGTTTGTCTTAGCCCAAAATATTTTGATCAGACAGGAGCGTTTGACACAATCCGACGATCTGTGCGCCGCGTTCCATTGTTCAGGTGTCGAATTTTATTTATTACGTGATTGTGTGACGGGACGTGGCCGACACCTGACGCCGACGATGGCTATCTGCCTGTCGGCGGGTGGTCTGCCTGCATCTCCTCAGAACTGCGGCAAACAGGTCCCGTAAATAATGATGTATTAGGGTGTTACTGTTATCATTATTATAACCCCATGCCAAAAGTCTTAAGGGGAGTTGATGTAGGGATCACATTTTTTACTACTGTCACACATCAATTGTCAATCATAGCGAATAAAAAACGCGCTCAGCCTATAGCAGCGAAGAATCATTGGAGCATAAATACAATCTCTGGCTCAATATCGTCGGATCCGCGGTTCCCAAGGCATAGCACCTAGCCTGGCGGAAGAGCTTCCCTTTCGTGGCGGTACAGCCAAATCATTGCTCCCGCTACAAGTCCATTACTCCGTTACATTTATATTTATATGAATAGGTATGTATCTCTTTATGGACTTTGCGTATAAATATGAGCTAAGTATAAATAAGCGTCGGAACTTATAACTGATAAGTATAGGTTTCTTTTTTGGCAACAAAGTTGTATAGAAAACATTTCTGCAATTTGATAAAACTTGTTTTACTCTTTACTTAAAAAAATCTTTTAAAAATCGATTTATAAGTTATTTCCTTTCTCATAATGATGTCAGTCATAATGTTTTACGTGCCTAATTAAGATACTAGTCGTTTTTGAAAAATACCCATTTACATTTAGTAATATCATTACTTGGTTATATTTGTATATAATTTACAAAGAAATATTTGCAAAAAACATCTGGAACTGGTAATTTTTAAAGTCTTTTTATTATACAATGACATCACACCACTTCACGGTACATAAATCTTGATCAGCATTCCGAGCTAATGACGCGCCGTCTCGAGTTTTAGCCAGTTTGCGAATTTTATGCTCAGTTGTGGTAAATTACTGCCCGCGGCTTATCACTGACCATCGCGTTACTTCATGATTGTGAAATTAACGTATTTTGTTAACTTTAAATTACTTTTTTGTAAATTTTATTTATGTCGAGAGCTATTTTAAAAATAAATAAATATAAATATAAATAAATGTATACCGGACAAATTACACTGATTGAATTAGCCTCGAAGTAAGTTCGAGACTTGTGTTACGAGATACTAACTCAACGATACTATATTTTATAATAAATACTTATATAGATAAACATCCAAGACCCAGGCCAATCAGAAAAAGGTCTTTTCTCATCATGCCCTGGCCGGGATTTGAACCCGAGACCCCCGGTGTCACAGACAAGCGTAATACCGCTGCGCCACAGAGGCCGTCATTACATTTTATACATTTTAGAAGTAATAAAACTCGTTAAATCCTAAAGGAGTTCCTCAAAAACTAAAAAGTGGATTCCTTATCAGCACAGTTCCACAGCACGTATTCAATTTTATCAAAGTCTTGTCGAATTATTTTATATTTTTTTGCTTCACAACGGATTTCTCTCTGGCGTGAAAATATATTGTTAGTCATTTTATACAAAAACAACATTACAATTAATATTAAAAAATCGAAAGTAAGTTTATTTATTTGTTACCTTTTTACGGGTTATCTTAAATCTTCTTAAAATTGTATAAATTAATAGTCTGGAGAAGGACATAGGGTAACTTTCATCTCGATACTAAACTAAAGTTCCCGTGGGATTTGCGAAAAATCGGGTTTATTTTGTAGGTGGCGCTAAATTCGTCGCTTTATTACTGATGGCGCTAAATTCACGCCGGGGAAGCTGCGGGTAAAAGTTTGTTTACTATTTATAGTATGTTAACAAGAGAACTCCGTATATAGCATAAACAATAGCCTACACTATGCACGCAGTGACTTAATTGTATTAGGTCATTCTCCTATTTACAGTAGGACTTTGTGTGGCCTCCTAGAGACCTTAGTCGTAGGTTGTCTCTATAAACAACACATTGCATATGTTCTTTGATGAATACAAATTACATCAAGTGTAACTATCATTTAGTTACACTTGAGGGAATTTTAAACATTTTGCAACAGCAGATAATATTAGGTGCTTATATACGTAATTTTTAAAGAAAGTTCTTGAAACAAACTTTAACATAAAAATGAAGATTTTCCGTGGTATAATTTCCGTCTTTTCTATGAATTTAGCTAAAATATTTCTAAACATTGGGAAGGTTTAAAATCAAGGTAAATGTTCTTTTACACTGTCGTATAAAATCCAAGTGTTGAGTATGATATCGGACGCCCTATCGCCAGCTACATGCCTTTCTTTCCTAAATTATTCATTCCCGACTTGTAAAGCTGAAATACGGTCTCATCTGCGTATCCTTCCTTCGAACCCATGAATTATTTATGGAATCTTCGTGATTTTCTTTGTGATTTAATACAGGCTTTAAAAGGTTGACATAGGAAAACAAAATTTTATATTATTTCCAATCTTACGCTGCGGTATTTTCGTTTCACGTTTTAATTACCAACATGATGAGCAAAATGATTTAGTATGATGATTTAGATTTCACAATATTATAATATATTATAGTTTCCTTGTTTATGTGCACGCCATTTATAAAGCTATTTTAATAAATACGAAAGAGAAATCACGCGAAAACAAACAATAGGGTGCTATTAAAATTAAAACAGTGGAACGCACATAAAATATTAGCATTTGTAATCTATGTTAGGATTCAGTCTATTCTAGGAAACTAAACAACAAGAATTCATTTGGTTGTCCTATTATTAACCATTAGATATTGCGTTTCATTACTAAATACAATGAATCCGTGTTCGTTATTACTTTAATTTACGTAAATTTGCATTATCTGGAGGTACGAGTACCGTTCTGATAACAACCACCTATTACATATATTCCAATTATAATTCCAACTATGTATAAACTGCCAGAGGTAATATAGATAGTAGTCTTTAAGATAACTCTGTGAAAGTAATTAACAGATGGCTAGCAAAACAGGTATTAAACGACTATTGCAGAGATATTCTGCTAAGAACAGATATTGACCTAACTTAAAGTTGAATTGATCTCGAACGTGTGGTTTTAAATGTTATTAAACCAATGACAATTCCAGCCCTACTTCAATCGTTTAAAAGCAAAAGCTTGAATTGCGCTAATGCTCAATCTAAATAAGAAAATAGATGGTAGAGTTTGATAGGCAATAAAAGCACGGGCATTAGCCCGTCGGAAGGAGGTGCCGATCGCTCATCAATTACTGAAAGGCACAATTTGCCCCATTACAGTCGAACCCGCGTCTATTATGTCTGACACTCTCCATTACGGAAGTGTCATAATCCCCTACGCCTGTATAACGAAACTAACCATGCCATAAAAATCCTTATTAATATAGTTGACCCGAATTATAATAATTGAAATAACTAAATGGGTATTTATATAAACTGACTAAAGAATATTTCAAACCATTACTTCTTCTTTAGCCCTTTTCAAACATTCTGGTGTCTACAAGCTCTCAATCCAATTTGAGCCGGCTATCTCCTTCAAGTCATCTCGAATTCGAAGTTAAAGTTATTTATTAATACATAGATTGTTACTTATTTGTCTTTGATAATTCTCACCACAAAGTAACAAGTTTATTCGGTATAATAAATATCAGAACTATGTCAAGTCATTAAATAGCGGTGAAAATAGTTCGAAGCGCAGTACAAGCGACGCGTGGGCGCTAGCACTTTGTTAGGTAACAAATGCGCTCTCGTGGACTCCGGCTAGCTATGACTATATAAACCTGGCATCATGCAAACTAAAGACCCTTATTATTTGATACATAAAATAATCTTAAAATAAAGTATTAAAATGTACGTAAAAAGAAAACTACCCTTTTGAAGTGTGGATATATGTATGGCAAATAATTAGTACGACCTACAACGACTAATATCAAATGACAAAGACAATATTACAAATATTAATTTATTTCCAAAATTAGCTTTAAACTAGCATAATCATTGGTTTAGCATCTTTGTCAAAAGTAGAATGCTTTTATGAATATAAGTAAAGGGTTAAAAAATATTTTTTCATAACCCTAGACGTAGCTGTGGCGTTGAATGACAAAAGCATCGGGGCAGTCACCCCCCTTTTATGACCGCAGCACAATAGTTCATTAGCGGAAACTCATAGTGCTAGAGAAACAACTTTAACTTACTGCCTGGAATTGTAATATTTCTAACTCCAAAAGTAAATTATAAGCTTTCGCCTGGAAGTTATTTGCTTATTCACTAGCAAGTCAGATAATGTTTGTTTGGGAGAATGCTAATGACTGCTTATTACCTACATACTACGATATCACTAGCTGGATTTAATTTTTGCATTTGAATTTATACCTATATTTCGTTAAAGCTTATGTATAAGTATAGTTTTTTGTTACTTACTAGATAATTTTATTTATAAGCAAACTTTGATTTTCAGCTAAGTATGCTCATGCCCGACTGTAATGTATGCACATAGATAGTAAAACATACAAAACAGCAGACAAGAGATGGAGATGGTACAAAGACGGACGAACTTATCGCTAATACAATCTCTTCCAGACAACCTTTGGGTGGAAGGAAAACATAAGGTGTGTTTGACCTGTGTCTAAATTAAACATTTTCAAATATGAAAGACCAATATATATAATGAGATTAACTTATAGTCCAAGTGTTCATCAATACTTATTTACGTACACAAGAGTAGGTGGTATTCGAATTGCAATGAATAATTCACCTTCATATTTTTCACGTTACCGTTTCATCTGGATCACGTTTTATATTTTTGTTGGCAAAGAAAATATCCTAATAGAATATAAAATATAAATATGTTTAATAACTCCTTACTATCTATTTCTATCGACTGCTTGATACACTAATACATATTTATTTCAATAGCTTTACCGATTTGAAATTGCTTGTAATCAAATTAGTTTTATTACGGCCGTCAATACATTCCATCAACAAATGATGTGAGATAAAATAAATGTTGCATTTTATTAAGATAAATTCTTCAGGTGTTACCGTAATGGTGTCATAGATTCCATTCTGGTCGGAGTGTAGTGGTGTGGCCCCAGAGCCGGCGGTGGAGAGAGGCGCGTGGCCCGCTCTGGCTGGCGGTAGCGACAGCGGGAGCGGATCGCCATTGCGCGCCCAGCTGCGGTGGATCTGCCAACTCGTGTCGGAAAATCTCGCACGATCCTGTGAACAATATACATAAGCTTATATTTTCTCATCGCATAATTAATAATCATTCATCGTGTTTCTAACTGCAACTCAACTGTACAGGAAGGATTTTATGTCCTCTATTGAAAGCTTATCTTTGAATATAATTTGACAAGTTCAATCTAAAGGTGTACATACTTAAATAAAAAATCTTTTACGAGAAAATTCTTAATATTACATTTTTGATTACAGAACTGCAAAGTTCAGTCAGTAACGTAGCAGTATAGAACACTGCAAATTTAATTAGTGAGGAAAGTATGTCATGAAACGCTAACTGTAAAAGGTTGACGCTCGCATGTCAGTGGCGAAATTTCAGTATGCTTAAAATTCAAGTTGGGTAGAAAATTTTTGCAATTGTTGGGTTTTTTATTATAGTTTGAAGTATGTCGCAGTAGAAAGTTTATGTAAGTGAAGCGTTGTATTCACGAATCGATTGAGTTTCCAAGCTGCCCTCAACATTCTAGGCACGTGCGACGCGACTTCTTTGTAACACAGCTCCGCTCTCGTATAGAATATCAGTCATTGCTTATCCAAAAAGGCAGCTACTGTAGCTAGTGCTACAGGTTTGCAACATTTAACAAAGCTATAGCTTAGTTTAAAACATTACATGCTTTATGACGTAACTTTGTTTATACACCAGTACTTGTTAAAGTGTCAAGCCAGAAAATTCAAAATGTATTTGAATTTATTACATTTTACTATTTGGAAAATTAATTATCCTTATACGTTTGGCATATTCACAATGTACGAACAAGGTTTATAATACATTCACGCATAAGGCGTTGATTTAAATTCTACGGAGCAACGAATCCATGCGGCGGCAACAAGATCTCATCCAGATAAATTGGGTGAAATTGAATAATGATTGGTTCGATAACTTCGAAGGCGAGGCCTGAGAGATGTGAGCAAAATTAGTATTATTTGTTGATAAAATGAATCAACTTGATTAATGTCAGTTTTATTATTCCAAAGGCAACGATTATCTCTGCCGATCACAATATTCAATCTACATTTATTTCGCTTATTTAGTTCCTTCTAGGTAAGAATAGTACCTACCTACTTACTTATGGAAGATTGATTGTAAAAGTGACATTTTCACAATAACTGACCGAAATATATAATTACACTGTATGAAAATAGCGCAAGGGATTAAACATCGGGTAGATAAGATAATAAACATCCCACACTAGGCTTGCCTCGCACCGCGTCCGTGCGCAGAGGTGTCGAAGAGCAATGCGCGGGCGCGTGGGCGCGTGCACTCCACTTTTCATCACTACTTTCGACACGTAACTCCAGCTCCACGATAAGCCAAATGAAAGGGCCTTCTTAAGGACTTAATAAAAATGTTCACACTTTAATTTCGATCTTACTTTATACAAAAACGCTTCATATGTATATTACAAATTAAAACAAACAATTCAAACATGCACAGAAGAATTGGATCGAGTTGGGATTTACTTTTACTATTGCTTGGAATACTTTCATCTGATTTACTTTTATAGAAGGTAGGTAAGTATTTTCTAGGATTTCTAAGTTTTTCTATCAGTAAGTAAGATAGCATCAAGTGAGCATGAAAAATTATTTTATAATACGGTTCAGAGTTCGGATCGGGACCTGTTTTATGTTTTATAATTTTTCGGAACAAATTCGTTATACCTACTTAAGGGCTTTTTGTGAAATCTCCAGCACATAAATAAATAAGAATTTTATTGCATATATGAAAAGTATACATAGGTACATAGACTACCTAACGTTTTAAATTACCTTAGTATGCAATTGCATATTTGTCATCTTCGATCAACTCTCTTTATCTACTCGCAATCCCGCGCGAGGAAGTTTTATACATATTTGATTTTGCTCTTATGTGTGAATCTATAGTATATAGTTGATAGAAGTTTATTCTCGTTATTGCAAAGGGTAGATCAGATTTTTGTTTCACATCTAGAGTTAAATTTGAATTTAATAAGATTATAATTGATCAAAACCTTTATTTTTCTATCATCAATTTTGTTTTCCAATAACGTTGACTTTATACATTAATTTTCATCAAGTATCGCAAATTGAACTATACGTAATCACAGGGAAGTGATGCAGTAGGATGTACGTACAATAAATTACCTAGATACTAATTCAAGAAAAAAATTGTAAATTATTAGCACATTTTTATTGACAACTTGTAAAAACCTTTTCATTACAGAAGTCTTTAATTAACTTTCGTAAACATATATCACGTGTCTAGAGAAATTATAGGCATACAAGCTAACACATTGGCGGCCTGCCAGATCATTTCTCGAACGAGCAATAAACGAAGATTTCTTGTGTAAATACTATTATTTCGAAATTGCAAAAGGCGTAAGTCATCAAATAACCCACTAGTCAAACTAGGTAAACAGGTATTTTCATTTATGTAAAAATTCAAAAATTGTCAACATAAAAACAAACCATATTGTATGACATTTTTGTTGTCACATGTATCGTAGGTACATTTTATTTTATAGTTTGTGACCTTCAATATTTAAATTGCGTTAACTTTAAACACAAAGTCGAGATCTCTATGTGGATTCGAAAATGTATAATGAAATGCCAAAAATGTAATGACAGTTGCGATCGAATTTCAGAACAGTTAATCGGGTCTCTGCCAGAAGCAAACAAGGGCCAAGGACAATTGGTCGCCGGCATTAGTGATTACGTGGAGAGATAGGCAGCCCTGCCTCAAACAGCGTGGTATGTGGAAAGTACAGAGGTACAACAATAAGTACGGAATTATGACTTGACAATAATTATTCACTGAGGATATTGAGGATAAAAAAAGTTCACTAATAAAAATAATTTACTCAGTAAATATAAAGATTTTTTCATGACTTGACTTGACAGACATTTCAGACAGTATTTTAAATAGTATTCGCAGCTATTAATTATTGACGGCCTCTGTGGCGCAGCGGTAGTGCGCTTGTCTGTGTCACCGGAGGTCCCGGGTTCGAATCCCGGCCAGGGCATGATGAGGAACGAACTTTCTCTGATTGGCCTGGGTCTTGGATGTTTATCTATATACGTATTTATTGTAAAATATAGTATCGTTGAGTTAGTATCTCGTAACACAAGTTTCGAACTTACTTCGAGGCTAACTCAATCTGTGTAATTTGTCCCGTATATATTTATTTATTTATTTATTTATTAATAATCAAGTGGCGCAAATAAATATAGGTAGGTAAAATATTACTTAATTCATATACTAAAGCGTCATTAAAAATAAGTGGATACTTTTTATGTAGTGATTTTGTAAATGTATACCTACATATTTATAATGAATTAAATTTACTTTGTGACACACCCCAGTTCTTACATGAAGCAGAGCATCGCTAAATCATGGTTGGGATGTAAGTTCCATATGCTCTGTATTTTACATTGCGTCTCCCGCGGCCAGCCCCGGCGTTATCCTTCTATGTCATCTTAGCCGAGCTATTTACATTGCAAAAAGCCACGTTTCACTACAATGACTCTTACATATCTAACCTCAAATCTAGCCATAGCTTGCGCCTTAATGGATGGCATTGATGTAAATGGAGTTTAAACATTTGAGAAAATATCGGTACATCTGCGAGCCCATCTAAAGTGTCTATAGAATATGGATAGGTCTATTGGTACATAATTATATGTTTATTCTAGCTTGGTATAGAGGTTCATTACTATGTATGAATGACGCCATGCACGGTGTCATACAAATACACATTGATCAACGTCTACAAGACTGGAAGTCAACACTGCCGTGTTTTTCAAATATTACTAGCGATGCGTGGACGCTAAAGAGTTATAACCTAGCATTATATTATATGTTGCTATTTATAAATAATCGTCAGCTAGTGTAAATTAATTATGCATGTAGAGAATTGTTGCCAGAAGCCATACATATTCGATTCGCAGAACTAAAACGTTGTGTTTATGCCGCGGAGCGCTGCCGCAGTGCCGGGGCCTCAGCTGATAAGATAACCTTGCCTTTCAATTTACTTTGCTGAACGTAGTTGCGTCTAGTCTAGAAAAACATTCTCAAACACGCTTATCAATTCTAAAGAAATAAACGGCGGGAGTTAAATTACTTACATTCAGGTTTCCGGTTTGCTTTCTTTATCGATTTAAAACAAGGACTAAATAATAGTCATCCAAGGCAATCATATATTAACATATCAATATATTAATAGGACTAATAATCAACGTTGCATACATTTTGATAAGATGTAGTATTGATAAATTATTTTTTATCAATTGTATATTTACACACTCTGCAACTTTACTACCTACAAATACTTAGTTGTTCCTATTTATTCAATCGCATTCAGACAATTCTACGAACAAGGTCAGGTAACTATATAGTTAATAAAGGTATATAGGCTTTGTACAGTCATGCACCTACCTCGTGTTCAAAGGGATCCTCTGTTTGAGAAACCCGTTTCTCTTTATCGCGGCTGAGAGACAGCCTCCTCTTGAACAACTTCATCTCAGCGCGGTCGCCGGCGGCGGCGCGCGAATGTCTTCTCTCGCAGCTCAAACGGTAAAGCACCTCATCACTTATTTATCAGTTTGAACATTTTCACTACCTAACTCATTATCTTTAAAGCAAAGAGAATAATTATGAGCGGAACATATCTCTCGATGTTGATCTCGCGCTAGTTAGACGCGGTTTACTTAAAAACCGCGTAAACCGGCTGCATAGCAGCTATGTGTAAGTTGTGTGGGAGTTCCGATCAAACTTCACACGTGAAGGTGCCGGCGTGTGGGCGGAGGCGGCGTGCGGTGTGTGACCTGGGCGCAGGCACGGCGCGCACTGGGCACCGCGCCTAGGAGACCACGGCCCGCGGTCTCCACGCGCCTCACCTTCGCATCTCTCCACCAACATTGAAGACGAGCTTCCCCATCATGCACCTCATTTATCATAATCTATATCCATTAGGCCACTTCGCCGACGGATCATTATTGTGGAAAATTGAATGCCTATAAAAATTGAAAAAAAACTGTAAATACCTAAACTGAAAAAAGGTGTAGCGCTAGGGATGGTTAACAGTTTTTTAATCCACATTGTGTCTTTTCATTTATGGTATTTTTTTTATAAATACTGCCAACAATCGCATCGCAATTTTATGAAACGGCATCGATTATAGAGAAAATGTTATCAGCTTCGATGACAATAGCTATTGGTTATCAAAGATAATTTCTTAGTTATCTACAATTAACCATCAATGATGTACCGGCTTACTATTAGGTACTATAGTGTATTCAGACCTATTTATATGAGTAACTACTAATAAATAGGTCTAAATCTGAACTGAAGTAGATGGGCATCTGGCCTAATTAAAGATGCTCGATTTGATCCAAAGGAACAGTTTCCAGCTACTATTGACTACGAAAATAAAGCATCCGCGGTAACCATAAACAACGATCTAAAACCGGCCCAACTAGAGTTACTGCTGCTCTGACACGATGTCAATGAAAGCCGGAGCACGTGCGTGCTTGCTGGCCAGATTACACTTTAATAGGACAGACATACATATAGCTTATATATGTCCATGTAGATAAGGATTACTACGATCCAACATGGGTTAGATTCCCCTGCAAAGGTTGCGGAGATCAGACGGGAGTAGCGTGTAAAAACCTCTTACCCAATGCAGGTACATGGTTAAAAAGCGCACCCGGGCAGCAGCACGATTTGGATAGGATTCCAGAAAGGTGAGGCTCTCAACTCAACCAATAAAAAATAAAATACTTAATGGAATATATACATATATAATCAAACGTATAAGTTATCCTGACCAATTTTAATTGATTTGCGTACCTAAAGTTTCGCCTTCTGTTGTCGCCTTTTAACCCTTAACTTGATAACGTACATGACAGTGTACATAGTTTTCAAAAAAATATTCTGAAATAGTTATTTAATTTTACACATTTTTTTTTTCTACTAGACATACTTTAAATAATTTAAAATTAGAAGAAAATATATTTTATGTGGTAACACTTTGGAATAATGACAAAATAAAAATTGCGTCTAAACAACAAGGCGTACGCGCATCTCGGGTAAGCAATTTATTCATATTTAATTATTTAATGGAGAAAGGGTACATTTCTTGCGTGCGCTTTTATGTTTATGTTATAAAGTATATAAAATATGTATTTTAAACATGGTGACTAACGTATAATATATATATTTGGCTCAAAGAATATAATGTACATTGTGATGTCCATTGCCCAGAATGCCGTAAAATACAAACATGGCACTACGGTAACCACAGTGTACATTGCCAATTTTATAGAAAAAATAAAATTATTTTTTTGGGGTTTTTTTTCTAATTGTTTTTGGTGTTTGTGCATGGGAATGTCTTATCTGAGCTTCTTTTTTCTGTTTGCCTGCAGAGCTTGAAATTAACCCGTGCGCATAAGATTTTAGCTTTAATTCCTTCGAGCAATGCATTTCATCTCAACTTTTTAAAAGTAGAAGAAGAAGGTAAATATTCTATAGACGAAATGATGATACCTTACAAAGGTCGAAAAGCTGGTAAAAGAAAGCAGTACCTTAAAATGAAACCGAAAAAATGGGGCTTTAAAAATTTTGTTCGTGCGGGATTTATATAGATATGATTTTGTTATGTACGGCGGAGAAGACACATTTAGAGGTTTTAAATTTGCAGATTCAGAAACAACCATAGGCTTGGGAGGTATGGTTGTACTTGCTTTATGCCAGACTATTAAAAATAAACCTGCAATCGTTTATGCGGATAATTTTTTCACATCGCCAGAACTGGTAAATATTCTCAGAGAAGAGTACGATATTTTTAGCCTAGGCACCATTAGAAGTAATCGCCTTAGGGGTTGTCAGAAGCTACTACCTTCTGATCAACAAATAAAAAAGAAGAAACGTGGTACTAGTGCTCAAATTGTATGCAACAAAAATAAGTTGGCAGTAGTAAAATGGCACGATAATAAGGTCGTGACACTTACAAGTTCTTTCGTTGATTCGTATCCTATTGAAAAAATAAAGCGTTATAGTAAAGATGAAAAGAAAAAAGTCGAAGTAGAGTATCCACAGATAGTAGTATAATATAATAAACATATGGGCGGAGTTGATTTGGCCATTATCTTTATATCGGACGCCGTTTAAGAGCCATCGGTGGTATCTTGGTATATTCTCACAGTTGATAGACATGAGTATAAATAATCCCTGGATTCTTTATAGACGAGACGGTAAGAAGGGTTGTTTAAAAGATTTTAGATTTGAAGTGTACGAAGGATAAGCGAAAGGTGGGAAACAGATAGAAAGAAGTACAGCAGTTGACATAAACGAAGATTTAAAAATTCAAAAGCCTGTTTCTGTCCGTCCCACCGATAGCGTCCGATATGACCAAATTGAAATTGCAGTTGGAAGAAAGGAAGGAGGAAGGGGAAGTTGCAATAGTCTTGCAGTAATTACAACGTACTGTACGTTGTAAGTACTGCAAGACAGGGAGAACCACTGTGTACTGCATTAAATGCAATGTGCATTTGTGCTTTATTGTTGGTAAACAGAAAAGAAATTGTTGCCGTAATTTTTATATTCCTCAAATTTTATGTAACTCACATAAAATTACGGAAACAATTTCTTTTCTGTTTGCCAATATAATAGTTATAATTGTATTTCTCTAATAAAAATATATAAAACATATAAAATGTTCTTTATTGCCATATTGACAATGTACATTGCAATGTACGCTTTGAAAGACGTATACATTTCAGAGTTCTTAGCAATGTACATTGTGCTGCACATAGTTTTTTTCAAAAACTGAAAAACCTTAATTTTTATTTTTATTTTTCCTAAGGTTTTTTAACCTAATAGAACCCAAATTTATTGATAAATATAACTTTCTTTATATTTTTTTATGTTGCCAAGTTAAGGGTTAACGGTAAGATGTACATAAATGATAATGACAAACGAGTCATATTCATTCTCAGTTTGTCAAAGAAAAGAAAGAAGCAATATATCTTACTTATAATTCATCAGGTTTTAAACTGAAGCTAACTGAAATCAAAATGCAATATTTCAGTATCATGTTATTGATCATAATTTACTCAAAACTCTGATCTGACAGAAATCTCCGAGGTGATAACTAACAGAAAACAATATTTTTTCAAGCTTTATTAATATATTTTTTTAGCAAATATTGCACAAAATAACAATAATAACAAGTCACAAAAGGCCGACTCTACATAAATAAAAGTAGAATAAGGTGTCAACCATTGCCTCAAAAAGAAAACTTAAACTGTGAGTACTGCATAAAATTTTAACTTCATTTCTTAAATAACAGAAAAAAAATATCCAAAATTTACTCATATAGGCAAAATTTATGCAAGATTTACAATGAAAATGTCGAATGGGTTGGTGTTAATTGTCATTATGCGGAAGGTTCCGGAACCCTTACACCCTACTCCGGATATTAAACTACCGAGATTTCCTCCACCCCACAAAACTGAATCTGAATAATTTAGCCTCTGCTACTTTGTACGCAACGTGCTCGCAAGGGACACAATTTATTTACTGATTACATAATAAAATCTATGTAAATATCATAAATTTTTTTTTAGTTAGAAAAGAGTAATTCCATGTTTAAGTAACTACTTACCATAGAATATAATTTGAAATACCAGCAAACTAATGTGCCATTTCATTGTTAAAGCTGTATAAGCGTACAATATACATGTCCTAAAAACCGTCTAATAGTTAGCACATTTATAACCTGAGCCGGCTAAAACCGTGAAATAATATTAATTCGTAGTCCTCTACCAAGTTTCTGTTTCCAAACTTATTTGGCCACAAACTCGTCCCGAACTTGTCAAACAGTTGACATTTACATCTGTATGGAATGTTAACTTTGTTGTTAACATAGTTGTAATTAATTAAAAAACCGTTCATAATCACTTCCAGTCTGACATGATTGAGGTTGACAGTCAAGGTTTACTGATGTCATTGCAGTGCACGGGATCAAGTGAGATGTGATGTGATTATGATAAGTAAATCTAACCGGATACATCAGGCTTATAAATCAAGTCTATATCGGCCTTCTGCATAACCTAGCTTCAGAATTATTTGCGTGTAAATATGCATTATCATAAGTATTTCATAAATTATAATGTATTATATGGCTTAAAATTTGCTACATATTGTCATCTACACTGAAATATTTTGTGGCAATAATAAAGTATCTCACGTCCTTAAAGATATGACTGTTTGGTCAGAAATCAAACAGGAAGAGCGTGTTGTGTTAGGAATGTAGCGCTTGCTGGTGTGAACCCGCTGATGTTTGTACTGCGCTTAGCACTTTCTAAAATCCTTGCGAGCTTTATGTCTTTGTGTCTCATCTCGTCTTCACTGAAAGATAATTCCAACAATATTTAACCATTTCAAATTGTTCTCTTATTCTTTGAGGCAACAGTACTTAAAGACATTATTCATGTTTCACGTAACTAATGATAATACAAGTATGTCAATCGCGCTCATAGTAAATTACACAGTTTACATGGCACAACAGTTACTTAGTACATTGAAATCATTAGTTAGTTGCGAAATCTGTTCGTTTTGTTACCACAGAATGTGTTATTCCGTGTAGGTAATATAGAGAATTTGGCAAATGGTGTGAAAATGAAGATGATAACGTCGTGCGCCACGCTCTGACCCGGCGGTCGTGCCACTTTCTTGTATGCCCCCATAATCGTAATGGGAGGTAATATCAGCAATTTCCAGCTGCCAACAGCCCCTTACATCAGCAGTTTTGCGGCTCGTCCCAAGAGGGTCTTTAGTGAACCAAATATGCGAAAGTTAATAACCGAAACCCTTTGAAGGTGGCTCCGAAAATAATTACAGTGAATTCATTTACGCCGCATGTTTCCCGCAATTATCGTATAATATACGACATGAAACGAGTTAACGCATTACACAACGTGATTTATACGTTAATCTGCTGTAAAAGTGTGCCCCAAGTTTTTCAACATGTATTGACAAGGGTGACCTCAACAATCAATAAATAGGTACATACTCCCGCTTGGGGTGCTTTCAAAAGTTAAGTTGTACCTACATTTCCCACTACTTATCTGATTGCGTCGTTCCTAGAAGAAGACCGTGGAGTTCGCTTAATGTTAATCATGAAAGTTCCGAATCTGAGCAAAAAAGAAAGACCTTGATATACTTACAGCATTTTGCAAGTGCTCCAACAACTGCGCAGTATTGGCGGGATCGGAGAGCTGAACCGCGCCAGACACCTGAAACAAACAACCAAATAAGTAGGTCAATCGCTGCCGACTGCGGCTCCCGCGGGATGCGGACACTTCCGAATTTATATTGCGTTCATATGGCACATTTGGTTATTAAGGTTGGCAACAAATAACATTTTGTTTGTAAACTGTTCATATGAATTACAAAGCTATTCAAAATATAATATTTGAAAACGTATATTGTATTCATGTTATTTCTGAGTAAGTTAATGCTATAAGCTAACTGCAGTTGTAAAAATAAAATATGAGAGCGCGTCTTATTTTTGATAGTACATGACGTCATACTGCGCCTGCAGAACCACTGACGTACGTTACTAACTAAAGTCTAACCTTGTATCAATACAAATCGCTTCACCTTGCCAAAACTTTCAAAAGGCAAATAGCACAAATACAACCGACTCATATACAACCTGGATACAAAAATAACATAAGAGGAAAATCTTTTCCTCCGGAACAATAAACTATACGTAGGTAGATAAGATACGAGACGCCTTGGGTAATTCGAAAGCATTACCTTCTTTCACATTAACATGCGAGTGTAAAGATATGAGATCTTTGAATCTACAAATTAGATACTTCAATGTACACTTGAAATTAAGACATATTTATCCTCAAAATGTCGGCGGGATGTGATTTAGGTGCGTCGGTATATGGTAAAAATACAAGCGACTCGTAGATAAACATAAGGGTTTTGGGTTCAAATCACACAAATTTTATGACAATTGTTATTCGTCAATTGAAATGTCAGTAAAATAAATTACTTATTTTTCAGTGAATCATAAAAGCAGAATTATTTTACTACTGTACCCCAGTGGTAAATTAGTTCTGCAATAGTTACCACTACAACGACTGTGCTACTGTAGTACTCACTCACTCTACAGTTGCCGGACTTTCCCAATGAATAGTTCTAGTTCTAGTCCTAGATGATAATAAAATATAATATAGGTAGATGTGACCTTATACCTAATTTATACACTAATTCAATGCAAAATAATCTAATTGTTATGCCAATGCCCTATTATGCAAATTTGTACGCAGTATCGTGTTCTAAAATATTATTTTATTAACTGTCCGAGGCATCTAACTTTCAATTTGTTACACGAATGAAATTATAATATTGCTCTGAGAATGTTGCAATACCATCCCAATTAATAATGATAACAGAAAAAGCCCACCACCACGGTGGTGATACGATAAATAGTTTCCATTATTGTCATTTCTTGCCAATTTCCCGCCTGTATGGTCCCCGATAACTACGAAAGACTTTTTCAAGGCATTTATTTGAGCTTGCGGTATCACCTTAAGCCCTATCTTGCTTACTGACGCCAGATTGACATCCAAAGCCCTTAAATTTACATAAAAAAATCTCAGATTGGTGTATTAAGAATGGGATCACAAACATTGGGTACGTGGTAACTTAGTTAAACGAAACACGTGAAAGCGGAAGACGTTCAATAGTGAGTGTAAACCGGGCCCGTACCGTAGTCTCCAGTCTCCGGTAAGAGTATTGTTCGCGATCAACTACTTTCCGCCCGAGGGCTGCAATTTGTGGTTATTGTCTTCCCGCGATATCTCTCGCGTTTGTCACGGACAATGCCGGCCGCGCCGCACAATCGCTACACGACGGTCTACTTGCAACCGTGTCCTAATGTTTAAGAGCCATTCATATGATTTAATAAGTACGTTAAGTTTACAAAATCTTAATTCTTCATATTATATATATTCTTAAATTCTTCCTATAAATGTGTATTTCGGCCTCAGATAAATAAAAAATTATGAAATCTGTTGATAAAACGCCAAAGCTAGTTCTAGTTCCCCCAAATACGGCAAAATTTTATTTACATCCAATCGAAAATCCAAAGGTTCTGTTCCTGCATCGTATAGTGCTAAATCCTAATTTCTTAATCGTCATAAAGTCAAAATTGGGTTAGCAAAGAAATTCTTCAATAGCTGTTGAATTACGGCTAATTCTAAGGTCGTTTACAGAACAAATTACATACCTCGCTACGGCGGCCGCTGGTATGTGGAGCGTGCCGTATGGCCGCCATTATACAAATGATATTCCACAAAACTTGGGCAACTTGTGCATTAAAAACTGTTTATGATAATAGTATATAACTAACCGTTTGAAAGGTGAAACCGGGTAACAATGGTGAATATATAAATATTTATTTCTTGGCCTTTATAAAGTTGGGTAAAGTTGTTAGGTACTTACGAATATAGGTTTAATATATTTGTATAAATAAAGTATCAAGCATGATAAAACTTAGAAACAGTACACGATCGGTATTTGATAATTGATCAATATCATATATATCAAAATGTTATGAGATTCTCTATCACAAATTAAGAGGTAAGAGTGGCATTATCTAGACGAGTATCATTAAAAAGAACGAGTGTCGCGGCTGACGAAATTCGATGACTTGAGAGATATCATTCAGGGTCGTCGGGTCGCCACCTTTGGTAATCAACTAATTTTATATCATGTACGAATTTGTTGAAACGAATATTGCATTTGATTATATTTATTTAGGTAGGTACTATAAAGTTCTAATAAGTATAATATAATAAAATCCTGTCTTACGGACGCTTTATTCGTTCTTAGAATATAGCAATAGCATGCATAATACAATGAAAAAATTATCTTCTGATGATGTGTAAAGATAAAACCCGTATAACTGTATGAGAATTAGAACCATCACATACACACACATACCCACACATGTTGGACCCGCACGCGATCTCAATTGACTTCAGCCATGCGGAATACGAACTCTACTTACTTTCCGTAATTGTTCCGATATTATTCCAAATTCATTTTCGTCTCTAATTATTTAATGATACTTCGAGAGAAGAAAATCGCATGTAACACTTCATATTTTGCTTACAGGACCACACACCAGGTTGCAAATTACAGGCATCACAATCTTAATACTACTCGTATTTACCTGTAATTTCTCTTTTTTTTAGAGCGTTGCAGAGCACCAATCGAATGTGAAATGAATGTTAATTGAATAATGTTTTTGATAACATTAATTCGCAAGTGAAGCATTTTTTTAACCTTCCAGCTGATCGTGACTGCGAGCCTTGGCCCTTTCTACCCCGTGTGTAAGTGTATAGGAAACAAAACCTAAATTATCTTCCAAATATGTATAAATATGAATTTTATATTTTTTTTTGCATCGCCTACAAAAAGATAAAGTTTAGCGCTACCTACAAAAGGCAAGAAATAACGTCACCTAAAGAAGAATAGAGGTTTTTCGCAAATCTCACGGGAACTTTAGTTTTTACCGGGATGAAAATTACCTATGTCCAGACTCTTTATAATATATATGTATATGCAAATTTCAAGAAGATTTAAGTTAAGTACATAACGTGAGAACAGATAATATAAAAAGCAATAAACATTCTTTCACATTAATAATAAGTTGGGTTTACTGTAAAAAAAAAATTAATGAAAGTGTACAAAAGCCGGTAAATCCAATGCGACACTCTTCATGTAGAGCTTTTGCCGCCGCCCATGTCGCCTACATCTGCACTGTCACTGGCCTAATTACCCGACGTGCACCCCGGATAGCGGGCCAACAACACGACACAAGTGCACCTTAAAGGGATCTCTGACCTTTCCGTGCAGAGCATTGTAGAGACAATGGGATTTTAATCGACTGTATTACTATGTTGAACCTACATTAAGTATTTTCTTCATCCACACGTAGAAAACTGAATTTTCATTTGGCATAGTTATGATAATGCAAAACTCTGTGACAGACATAGAAATTTGAGTTTGTATATATTTTTTTTTATGACTGACATTGAGTATACCTTCGTACTACAAATATTATCGTCAAATAATTTCTCTACTAAACCTGAGGAACTGCTACATATACATTCAAGCACGCACTTACGTGTTCACAAACATGGTGGTCTAAAATCACTTACCATTTTCGTCGTTGTCGTCAAGCGCTTACAAAATTTGCATTCGATCATGACATGGTGGCATAAAAAAACACCGGAAGGATATTTTATTGCTGAAGGCAATGCATTTCACTTTCTCCCCATGTGTTACATGGAGGAGGGAGGGAGTTGCAAGTCTATAAACTTCCAGTAACGGTTATTGAGTACGTCTTCAATATTAATAAAAGCTTAGAAGAAGGAAGTAACTATCTAAAGGATAAATACTATTTATGTGTACCTTCCTAAATCACGCCGAGTTAGTGTAGAATAATATGTATGGTCACAGAACTTGCAGAATATTCTCAATCAACTTGGAGCGAAAATACATTTTTGTTACAAGATAATTTTTTAAACCGTTGGTGTGATTTCATCAGTCCATCAGTTCGCGCCGAACGACTTGTATAAAATCAAATTTAAAAGACTTTAGCCCAGGGCTTCTCATGGGAATTTCCTTTAAGTATTCATGATATACTTTGTCTTAGTGTATTTTATATACAGATTAATTGTTACAGCATCAGATTTGCTGTATCTTAGAAAAAGAAATGTTCGATAAAGCACGACAGGTTTAAGATAAGATATTTTATAAAACTGATAGGTAAAATTTTATTTTTTGACCTGTCAGCGGCGATGCCGGCAACAAGGATTACAAATTATCATCAATATTGTAACGACACCACATTTTCTGATAGAAATTTGTTGGCCATACATATAACCATGTCTGTATCCGGTGTAGACAGAACCGACAGTCAAAAAGACAGTCTCAAAATGATAAATCATCATTTATCATAATGTTGAGAATTTTTAATCAGGTAAGTTAGATAGGTTTTATGTATTTACACATCTGAAAATTTCTATTGCATTTTGAAAGAAAGATGGATTCGTAAGTAACTTTAAATTCAAATTTTTATTTGCATAACATGAGTACAACAAGTACTTACCCCGACTCATTCACTCATCAGTTTAAACGGCATAGTCGAGACTTACTTATGATAGATAGATAGATAAACTCTTAATTGCACCATAAGAAAAAGAAAAACAGAAAAAAACACAGGTTATGGGGTACAAAAGTGGACTTATCGCTAAAGCAATCTCTTCCAGTCAACCTTAGGGTGGGAGGAAACTAAAGAATAGAAAGGCGATTGGCGCAGAACGAACGAATTGAAACAGTGGCCAAATATTTTTGCACTATCAAAATAAAATAAGTTACCACTTTAAGAGTTACCCGGTTTTACGACTAAGTACTTGAGCTATATAGCCCATAATGGCCGTGTAGCTCGAGGCGGCGTGGCACATCACTATGCGGTATAATGGGCACAGGCCTAGTTCAGGGAATCTATCACCCAACCAGTGAATAATGTGGAAAAGGTTTTATGGCTGTTGTCAGTCGGCGGTCATTCCCCACGCATTTTTCATTTGTTACTAACGAGATTCTGTAAGAGACACCATCAGTATTCATTACGAGGATTGTAGTCGGGGATGCATGGCTGATGGGAACTATACAGCCAAGTTCATTGTTACCGCAACTATTGTACGCATTATATATTAGGTTAATTAGATACAATTATTTATTGGAAAAAACGTCTACAAAATCTGTTCAGTAATAATCCTACCAGGTTTACCTTAGGCTTATGATAAATCGGCTTAATCATACAAAAGTTTCCCTGTTATAGATTTTGTAGGTACTAAAGTGATTGGACTGATGACATGAGAACTTTAAACCGAAAGTTTACTATAAAATCAAAATGCGCAGGTTCGGTAGTGCGGGCGCAACTTCAATGATCGGCGTATTTCTGTTGGTTGATTGAGTGCAGACCCGCACTTACCCATGTTTATGAGGTCGATCAGGAAATCGCCATACCATTACGCTCGTGTTTATTTTCATTCGACTTTGTTAGGCATAAGTGAGTATAGTTCTGGCCTGGCTGCTCTTGTCGAATAAGTATACCAGATAAAATTATTTTTAAGGCACTGGTATCAAGCATTTTTAAAGATAACAAGACTAGTGGTCTTTATCGAGATACCTTAACAATTCACAACACTTACCTAAAAGAAATAAGGTTTGATAACGTCATAACATAACATAACGTCCTTTTCGTAATCTACTAGGGCTTGGAATTTATCATGTTGCCAAACTTTTGATCAACAGAGGTTTTGAATTGATATATAAGTAAACTAAAAGCTAGCTTTTTTATGAAAATCAAAGTTCATAGTTCTTTTTCGGCTTCAATCAATAATACCTATGATGAAAAGAATTTTAACATGAAATACGGGTAAAATGATTGCAGTCCAAACCCCATTATTGAAAATAAACTAAATGAAGATGAATTGAAATGGAAGAGTTAAGATAAAAACGCGGTCGAAAAGTCGGAAAATATTTTTTAATTCCATAAGCAACTTCTGACTGTGAATGAATATGGCAGGCGTATAATTTGGCAGGCGAGGGTTATCGGCGTCGTATTAAGTCAGAGTTATGCCACAATTGCAAGCGTGTCGCTATTAATTAAACGAGGTGGTTTTCATCTGAAGGTTTTGGCGCGGATTGTTATTTCGTCGAGAATCCAATTTTACAATATGTGTCATCCATATTCGCCAAAAGTAAGCGATAAAAATTATGGGTAAGTATAGAAATTGCGATGTTCTATGTCATATTACACAACATTTCCAGTAGGTACCTATGTTGTTTTTTTTTAATAAAAAAGCTAAGTTATATTTTTTATTTTCAGAATTAAAAATAATTTTAATATTAATTTATAAGATTTTTGCTTAATACAAAAGTCAAAAATTATTCGATCGCAAAATATTGAAGCATAAATTCTTCGAGTTAAATTACCGTTGTTCAGATATTGGAAATTCGAATCACAAATTATGTTAAGATTGTCCGTTTACAGCAATCTGGCAGCTTAATTTACGACTTCATTTCGTGTGAAATGCGAGATAAAATAAGTGTGTTTAAGTTGTTGGCGTGTATCGTGTGACGTACAACACACACGTCTCAATTCACATGAAGGAGGACGGCGGCTGTCTTTGCGATTAAAGTGTGTGAAATACAGACACGTCCGTGCGTACATTCACTTAAGATACCAAAGTAGTAATAAATTGTAAAGGGATCGGTCAAAATACTTCGGGAGAAAAGAATATGAGCAGTTAATTTTTATTTTTCGAGTAAAGTTATGAAAATTTGAAAACTTGTTACATTATCTCTTAGGAGAAACGGAACAAGGACGACTACATTATTTGAAATAATAATAGTGCATAAAACCTAAGAGTGCTTGAAGCAAGGCAGTAGATGGTTTTTGAAAAAGCGTTATACAATATAGCGATGCATAGCGTGAAGGAAAGCATGATTAGGAAAAGAATGACTAGTGAGATGATCAGTGACAGAACAAACTGGAAGAAGTTGATATATTGTGTACAACCCCACCAGTTACCAGATTTATATTTATTGTACCTACCTACATCCGTTGCTTGATAAGTGTAAAGCAAGATAATTTTATTTACTTTCTCATCTGTCATCAAATTATGCGTCGCCACGAAAATAAAGAAAGGAAAATTTCAAGTATGGGAAAAATATTTCGTAATTTTATTGTCGTCGCGGTGGCGTATTTATGGAAATTAGAAGCGCTCTGTTGCCGCGCTTAATGATAGCTTTATGGGCATCATTACATACACCACATTTCAACAAATACTCGTGTTTACATGAGTTATTTTATTGTACGATCTCTGCAACAATAACAATTATTTTCACATTATGTACTGTTTGAATTACCGCAAGCTGATGTTATTTTGTTTTTCTACACGATGCTTCATGAATTTGGAAACAATAGACATTTAGCTTAGTAATCAACTTGTTTGAATTTGTAGTGGCAGCACGTAAGTATTATTATAATCAGTAAGCTTAATATAATGGTAGCTATTTGTGATATCGTTATAATATTACTAATAATATGTATATAATAATTAATATTATGTAATATGAATGAATACGATTCAGGCAGTAGGTACCAAATAGAGGTTGTATTATAAAAGTTTTATTGCTGACAATATACCTTTAAATTTTTCCACCTTATTGTATCCCTGCATCCCTGATTGTGAAACTGTATGATTTCTGTAATTGATAAACTTATTTCCTTACTTGCTGCTACCTGTTCACTTTAGTCGCTCTTTACAATGGTAAAGAGCGAGATACCACACGTCTTCAATAAATCGACATATACCTACTACATTTCTTTAAAGAAACTCCTACTGTAGCGATACCCCGGGCAGTAGTAAAGTAAGTGATAAGACACGCAAATAATATAGAATTTATTGTGAACGGTAATTTTTAGAAGAATTATAACAATCACCGCTAACAAGAAAACGATTATCGGATTCTTCAATCGGCTATACTATCGCAACGAAATCTTGATTTAAACTCATAAAAAAATTGTTCGCCATAAGACGATTAGCACGACTACACAATAACAGCGTTACATTTGAAGGCAGCTTTAGAGGAAAGTATTATTTAATATTGGTCAATTAATCAATCAAAACATTCACAACAATCTAGTTATGCATTTTTTTAATTTTATTCGTACAACTTTTTCTTAATAAAAATAATAATGAAGGTTACCACCTTCACTTGTAATAGTTAAGTGCAGGATGAAGTGACTTCTAATTCTTTATTCTTTTCATATTGAAAGTATATCCAAAATCATGTTAAAACACTAAGAGATGGGTCGTTATTTAAACTTACAAGTTTTGATTATATATTAACTTCATGACGGGAAACTAAATAAAAGTTTGAGAAACGTAATTTTGCGAGTTTAATTGAAGGAAAAAGTTATTGTTCTTTATACAAGTTCTGAGTATACTTGATTTATTCTATTCTGGCAAATTGTACCTATCTGTACCTGCACACTCTATGCGATTGACCACTAGTTCCGGGTGTTCGGCCTCTACTGATGTTTTTGCATGCATTGTTATAATTAAGCACGAACGATGGAATAAAATAGGAGAACTTGTGTGTAGGTATCTTACCAAAATATTTATCAAATAATCATTACCTATACTAGTAAGTATTTTAATAAAACTCAAAAACTTAGCGACGGAATTCTACAAATAATTAAGCAAAGCGATAGATTAGATTTTAAAGAGTGGTTGTAGTTAATGTAATTGTTTACGTTTTGTTTTAGATTTTTTCTATTAACCATTGTCGAGGTTATTAAACTATGTGTATAGGTAACTAGATTAGATAATAATTTCCATAGAGATATTCGCAGCCCTCGAACTAATATTATCAACAACAGCTTGCAAACCAGCTTGCGTTTCGTTCCGCAGTCCACCGGCGACAGAGAAAGCACTGCCTTATTTGTACTTAATTACCCACACTGCCTGTCTGCTGTCCGCTGATCCAAGCCACAAGGACCAATACTGATTCGTAAAGTTTGTTTATTAATTAGACTTAAAATCTGTAACTGTCTGTAGATCTATTTGTAAAATGGTGTAAAGACTGGGAACATAAAAAATATACGTTTAATAGACTTCTTTACTGGTCAGGAAGCGAAAAAAAGGGTGCTTCTTCGCGTCCCGAGCAGATTGTAAAAGTCTATCAAGGGAAAGGCACTTAAAATACAATTTAAATTCTGTTTATATTTCTGTATATTTAATAAATCGCAGCAGCAGGGTGTAGTCATTATTTTATAATGTTCCATGTAGGTACCTATAAAAAACAAAACCTCTGACAGACAACCAAAGTATTTTTAAACTTCTTTGTTGTGGTTGCAATTAACATTCTAAAGCATAATTCAATAAACCAAATTACAAAATATTGGATATTTATATCGAAAAATTAATATTTCTTTGCAGATATTTATATTGTGTTGTGAATTCTAAAGATCAGGTCAATAATCGCTTTAACCTGAACCTAAGCAGATCACGTTTCTGTATTTTTTATTGTTTGAGGAAAACAGACAGATTCTACAAAAACTGGCGTGGTGGCGTGGCAAAGCCACATTCATGACTCTATGTCTCAATTGCTGAGCACTGTGTAAGTAAACAGTTACAAAATTTTCCTCCAATTAAAAAAACTTGGGGTGTTATTAAAAGTAAGGGGCGTTGGCCTTTCTGTAATGTTATAAAGATCGTTTCCGTAATTTCAAATATTTCAATCAAAACATAAAATTTTATTTGTTTTTTTTATATATTTTTTGATACATCGTAATAATATCCACACTTATGGACATTTTCACTTTGTAACTTTATACAGATTAGGGATACGCGTATTATATAAACAATACAAAAGTTATGTTACCGTATCGAAATCACAGTAAGTAGCAGCTTAATTTCGACGTTAGAAGCTGTTCGAATAGCTATAGGATTGAATAATTTAACTTACCCTAGTAAGATATTTGTGTGCTTCGAAAAGCACATTGCATTGAAATCGGTCTGAGAATACAGCCGTCAGTTTTGCATAGCGTTGTTAATAATACTTAATATTCCTCACCAAGATACGACGACTTCGACATCCAATCTGGTTTATATTTAGTGAAGCTAAGACGGTACTTCTAAAAGGGACGCATTAACTTGAAAACAAACGAACACATCAGCGAATTCCACAGTGCGAAATTCAGCGGCGCTGTGAATGAACCGTGCCACTCCCGTTGAAACCACATTTCTTTGAATTCCTATCAATATATACAATGTCAACGCTGTCAAAACAATTATTTCTTATTATTTAATTAATTTATTTTAATTAATTTATTCATATATACATAAATAACTTTATATTTATAAGGAATAGAAAAATGAAATTTATAAAAACATCATTTAGTATCGAACGATGGTCGACGAATTAAAGAAAACAGCAAGCACTGCAAGCAACAGAATTAAGAATGTAGTGATGGGTGTGTGGAGTGGATAAAGTATCGAATGAATATGCTAGAGGAACCATAAAAGAAATATTGAACCTGCGAATGAACTTTTGACAGCTTTCGATTGTGTTTTATCAATAACTAGCCACCCGCCGCCGTTATTATACATAAAAACCTTCCTCTTGAATCACTCTACCAGTTATAAAAAACCGCATCAAAATCCGTTGCGTAATTTTAAAGATTTAAGCATACAGACAAACAGACTAAAATAGCGACTTTTTTATACTATGTAGTGATAAGGATAAAGGTCAATCGTAATTGAGGATTTTTATGATATTATACGCACAGTACCGACAATATAATGACGTGAAGTGTCTGCTTTAAAGAGAACAAAGTCATTAAATGTACACAACTAGGTTATATTTACAAATGTTCAAGACTAGGCTGTTACTCAAAACTAAGTATATTTACGAAATACTAGTGTTACTAATTTAATTACGAAAGAAGGTGCGTGTATGTACCAATGTAACAATGTCAATGCCCCCTTAAGCTATTCTTGAGAGCAGTACAGGATTCGACATAATTTATGGAATAGGAGGCAAGTCTTGCACTTGTCTACCTAAGCTATATTTTATAAATTATGTATTTATAAGTATAAAGTAGTGTAACAAATACATTCAGAGGTGCTAGGTATAGCTTGTAAAATCAGCATACCTCCACGTCGCCTAGACCGGTCGACACCGTAGTTAATCTCGCGGCAGGCGACGAACCCGGAAACTACGCGACATTTTAAATATCGACCGATCTGCGGAAACTGTTGTAGGTAACTGATCCCTAAGGTTGATAAAACGTGTCATTTGAGTGTCTGTAAGCCGGCGATACCGCAGACTGAAAAAGTAAATGAAATGATATTGTTTCTGAAATATATGCGAAATGTCAGCTAAAAGCACTAAACCGTAATTAACGTGTTAGTGAACATTCATTCATAAAACGACTACCTGCAGCTTACTCAACTCCGCTTTAATAAAGCTCTTCAACGGTCGCTCTACTCGGGGTAAAATATCGCTTCTTAGTACATTATAGTGGCTCGGAAGAAAGATCGTGTTAATTAAAACTCACTGATCGTAATTTTACTTTTAAGACATGTTACGTAGTCACACTACCACTTTGATACTCTTATATAAACGCTGCTGAATATAATATGGAGCCTACACCTTTCCTAATCTAAAACCATCATAGTCCCTAGTGTCAAAGATATTTAAACTCAAAAAGAACAATTAATGAAAATTTACAATTTCTCTTTCCCTTTTGAAATTTGTCACCAGCTGCAATATTAGCTGATGCTTCAAAGCTCGAAGTCCGCTTACAAACTATTTTTAATTTAATTAAATATATTTACAAATTTCATTGCCTAAACTAACAGAAAGTTAGTCCTTTATTTGGCTTTACCAATCAAAGCTTTACGGTAGTCATTTCTTTTTGCTTTCCAATCACAATAGCATTTCTGCCACGAATATTGATGAATATTCATGTGTGTCGAGTTAGCGACGCATATGTCGGAAACAGTAATTTAGTCAAAACAAGTTGTGATTGGCTGCCAAATTGCTGACGCGATGGCACACCGGTTTGGTCGGCTGGCGGCCTTTAATTCGGCAAAGCACTCGTGTCCGGTGGGGAATGTTGTTTGATTTTCGCTTTCCTTCTTTAATATAATCACGTAATATTTTTTATTTTGTGAGATGTTTACAATTAAGTGAAACGTAAAACTATCATCACTTTGACGGACTTACTGACAAATGACTAATTATTTAATTTTACCCCTTGTCACCATAATAAACTTAGATAAATTAATTTTTTGTACCTAATAAATATATTGTTTATAACCATACAGATTAGTTATTAGGTGTGCAAAAGCTCTAACATAATGCAGGCAGGCGTAGGCGCATTCTGTTCTTATATATGTTACTGTAAAAGCCCGAACTGTGGTAAATCCTAAGATTTTCCGGTAAAACCTAAGATTTACCAACTTTCCATGGTAAAAGTCCGAACGTTCTTTTATTTCGAACTTTTACCACCATGTAATTGGTAAATCTTAGGATTTACCTCAAGAGCACGGTAAATATTGAAAATGATTGCTGAAAAAATGAAAGCTAAGTCGTCTGATAAAAATCCAAATGTGAAACTTGGCCAAAATGTAAGACTGAAAGTACCGGACATTGACAGAGCTAAAACTGACCCGAAAAGCATCATTGCAGTTGTAATAGATGTAAAGGACAACGAGTTTTACCAACTAGGTACCAATATTGGAGTACTAAAACAGCTTTACACACAGAATCAGTTTACCTCATGCTCTGAAGATTTTATTACGATAGAAGATGTTGTTAAAGAGAAAGAAGTGAGTCTTCGCGAAGTTGTTGGAAAATTGTCGTTGACTGGAGGACAAGGATTCAAAAAATGTAACTGTCTCAAAAAATGCTTGTCGAAGAAATGCGCTTGCAAGTCATCAGGATTACTTTGTAATTCTAAGTGCCACAATAGCACTCCGTGTTGTAAAAAATAATATTTTTCTTAGGTACTTAGTACCTACTAATTAATGACGATTGTCTTTTTTTTCAACTTTGTTCCTTAAAATACCAAATTATAAGAATCATACCGATTTAGTGAGATTTAATTAGCCAACTTAAGCGTTATGTTTGTGAGAAGATATTTTATGTTTGTAATTTAAATACATAATTATGTAAGATTCATAAATACATGCCTATTATAATGCTAAAGGTAGAAATAAATGATTAAGAATAATATTTTTTTTTATTCCCAAAACTAATATGTACCAGTCATCATTGGTAAAACCTAGCATTTACTTAATTCTTATAGTAAAAAAATCATTTTCAATATTTACCGTGCTCTTGAGGTAAATCCTAAGATTTACCTAGTGAATGGTGGTAAAAGTTCGAAATAAAAGAACTGTTCGGACTTTTGCCATTAAGAGTTAGTAAATCTTAGGTTTTACCGGAAAATCTTAGGATTTACCACAGTTCGGGCTTTTACAGTAACATATATATAGCTCAATGTTTTCATTGAATCAGTCTCCATTTTAGCCATTCAAAGGCCAACATATCACTAAAATGGGAACTGTTGTAGTAAAGTTGCTGATATTTGATAAACGCTGATATTTGGATAATAATATATTTTGAAACTTGGAAAAATATATAATACTTTGAAAAAAAATTTATTAACTTACTACTAACCTTTCAAACAAAATTAACAAATAAAAATTAAGTTATTATTAAAGGGGGACTCCTATACAAAACCGTGATGATGATGATAGTACCGAACCCTTTGTGCAGTCCAACTCGTACTTGGCCGGATTTTTATTGACTTTTAGAGTTTCTCATTTCACTAGTTTCACTAGTCATGTTCCCCTTGGACAGCTAAAAACTTAATTGAGCTATTCATAAACTTTAAGTTTTACTTATTTCGAAATATATTATTATATTTTTATACAAATAGTCATTAGATATTATTAATGTGACTCATTATTACTTCCTATGAATTTGTTACCACTATATGCTCTCGAACTCAAGTACACTGTGTTATTGGACTATCTTGTGAGAGGAGTATTAACATGAGGTACCCCCGACAAGAAGACGGCTAGTGACACAAGGAATGCCCGCAGAACGTCATCTGACCCTCGTATTTCAAACAGTTTTGCTCTTGCCATTTTATTTGCTCAGCGAGCAAGCGCCTCCACTCACGTTGCGCACGAGTATTGAACCGAACTGACTGAGCTCGGTTACATAGTGCACAAATTTTTATTTTATGCATTGTACAATTAAACTATAGATACAGTGGTGAACGAATAAAAAGAAAATAATCTGTTTATCTGGATACAAAAACATTTATAAGTACAAAATTATAATTATGTATGTTCTAAATAATTTTAACATATTTAAGTATTTTAACATCTACTTAAATTAATATAGCAATTTTATAACATTTTAGTGTAATCTAACCGAACCGTTATATAACCCATTTTAGAACCTAATTATAAAAGGAAAGATTTAATAAGAGAGAAGAGATTTAAGATTTTACGTATATTTCTTTATATTATAAGTGCATATTTGAGATTAATGATGTAGGTCTAATGAAAAAAGGTTAAATAAAGACACGTGGCGAACGAGGCTCAGGAAACAACTATGAATACTACACATTCAACAGTATATGAGTCGATTAAGTCATCAACGTCCAGTCTATTGATGAATGAAGTAGCATATAGTTCATTAATGTTTTTTTTACCGACTGCCACGGAGGGTAATATGTTGTTAACATCTACTTGTTCAGTATGAGAAATTGAATATGGGATAAACTTACCTAAACTGTAAAACATAAAAATAATAACAGAAGTCTCTACAAGGTTGTCAAAATTTACATATCTGCGTCTGCGTCGATAAAACTCGACGAGGTCGTTCGTGTGCATGTTGTTACGTTTATAACAATATTTTTCTTGGTCAAAGATATGCTAATATCAAAATTAAATGAATTCTTAAAACGACAATGAGGTAAATAATTACAGGATTGATGCGCAAAGACCACCCTCCGATTATTCCTTAAACCATAATAAAGTTTTAATATGTTTGGTCTGCTGCTGCTTTTAAAGTGTATCACAGATTTTATTCTCAAACGTAAGCTACAAAGCTCGTGATCTTATAAAATCAAAAACCTACATGAGTGTCATTGGATAATTGAATGGTGCTTCTTTGGAAAATAGAGACTCTAGTTCTCAGCTAAAATATAGTATACAAATAAACGGATAAAATTATTTTTCTCAGCTATAAATATCTAAATCCCTATGCATAAAACATACCAACGACTGGTTTGAAAATAAATTCATATACCTGCAGGTCAGAGCTTCCTGATGAAGTTGAAATGCTGCTGTTGGTCGGCAGGCGCCCGTTGCGGAACATTTTCACGGACAATCCAACAATCCAATTAGCACTTCACACGCAGCGAAAACTAAATGAAGTACAAGTGTTTTCGAGCCGAAGCCGGACACAGCTCACTCATTGTCCGAGCACCGGCGCATTATGCTGACCTTTCTTCATTTAGCACCAGCTTTATTACAGTTCACAACACATTGTTTCACTAGAAGTTCAGTCTAACAACTAGGCATTCATCTAAATTCTGGCACGTGACCTATTCGCCTAACTTTTCACAACACGAAACAATCGGTTCCTGCTCAGAATAGCCAAATAACTGGAGACAGCTATACTTGTAAACAGGTTTGTTATGTAAATCTTAGCACTTGTAATTTTTTGAACAAGCAATAACAATATATCGCGATAATAACCTGCACGGCAGGCAATGGCATACTCTTACATACGTGACTAACGTTTATCGTTACGCCTTCAACGTAAACATAAATACCGAATTTCATGATCGGTATCACTATCAGGATATTTGAGAGATAGTAACAATATATTCACCTTGAACATTCTCCTTTTAGACGTATTGGTTTTTAGTATTATTTTATCAAACATATGCCTTATCACTTTCTTGGCTGTTGTAGCTTTGATAATAGAATAGTGTACTAAATATATAATTATGTACTTATACTTAAAGGCTGTATGAACACGTGTTCGATCAGTCATAATCGAAACTGTTTATGGTTAAGATATCCTTGACGGTTCTGTTACTTTGTTATGCCTAAGTCTTAAAAAATTCTATAATACCATTATAATTGTTCTAATATCAAGATTAAAAAAACATATAAACATTTCATAGCGCGTGATACCCAGATAGAAATATTATCTGTGATCAGCGCCATATTTATTTTCGTTTACCATAGTTATGTTTAATAATTCATGCCATATTCCTACACGAGCAACCTCTCAAATTTATTACTATAAATAAAATTATCCATTAAGAATATTCACCAGACGCCCGGTTAGCACTCGACTCTCCTTATTTTACTTCTAAGTTCATAATAGTCCATTACAATAATATTTGTTTTAAAAGATATTGCACAGATTTCGCGGGAACGCTAGAGCACTGCGGCGGGCCTGTTTTCGTTATTTATAGACCGGATTGCTATGAGAGGATTTTGTCGGGAAATGGTTTGTTTGTGATTTTGCGAAAACGTCGCGAATATGTGTCGTTTTCGCATGCGCGTGGGCTTGGCGGCGCTCGCGGCGGCACTGGTGGGCGCGCGCGCACCTGATCCCGCGCCCGCGGCCGCCTCCAGCCTCCACTTCCAGGTACCCCGGCGATGGAATCCTGCGGTACGTGCCGGCACGTCCCTGCTCGCGTTACTTCTCGGTATACACGTCGACGACCGTACTTGACTTGACACATACTTATCTCTACGAGAATGAAACCATTAAGGGTGCCTAGAACTTGCGCACGGCTCGTGGATATTGCGGTTAGATATGAATAATAATTATTATTAGGTACGTGTATTTTTGGCCATACTTAGGGTTTTGTGTCTAGCAGAAACAATGTAAGATTATTATGTTTATTATGTCTTGAAAAGACAAAAAAATGTGTTAATAATTCCTTGTTATTTTTGTCACAAACAAGTGATAATTACTCTTTTTACCATAGTCTTTATTTAATGTAGCACTTATAAGAACAGGAATAAACATAACCCAGTTCAAACATAATATTTTACCTTTCTTAAAAAAAAAATATTTTAACATGATCTGTAAAACAAACTACTCTTATGTTGATGAGATATTAAATGTATAGCCATTAATAAGCCTGTCATGTTCCGTAATTGCTTATGTTAGCGGATCTCCCCAGTTTCCCGCAGACATCACGGAAGATCATCGACTTGAATATTTTTCATTATCAGAATTACAATATAACATACATACCTAATTCGCCGCGAAGCTCCTTGACATACCTTTACAATTTATTTACGAGTATTATGTTTTTACATACTTTAAATTAATATTTTTACCTAAAATCAGCTTCAGCTACTGCTCTTAATTTAATTATGTACCTCTACTTACCAGCAGAAAAAAAATATTAGCTTTAACAAAGGTACTAAATAATGGCTTTTATCATCGGGCCGGCAACAGCTTCTCATTTGCATTAAATTTCCAGCGCACGCGCTTAATATTTTACTCGGAAACACGCGAAACTCATGGGCTAAGACATTGCCATGTATCTGACAATCTGCTTACCTTGTTCGAAGGCAACCTACTTCTGTTAGTTATGGTTTACCACGACTTTGTATTATGGTCTAAATAGAAACTAATAAAATGACGAATTATAATAAAGAAAGTAAAAATTTAAGTCACTTTATTCTGTATATTCTATACACATAAACCACTTTATCAAAAAAAAATCCGTTCCTTTTTAATATGTTTTTATATAGTAGAGGAGAATACAAACGTGCGATAAAAGAGTGGAGATGGGAGTTCAAAGGAAGATTCTGGATATCTCTATACGAAAATTTAAAAAATATATTATTAACTTGAGCCTGCTTTCCAAAAGAGGATAAAGGGCACCTATCTGCAATGTTATCATCGTTGCTACTGCTTTACTAAAGCCATTTAAATATTAGCAATGTTTAATTGCAATACAACACTTATCTCACTGATTCCGTTTACGAATCAGATGTCGCCTTCATATTTACCTACATAAAAACTACGGAATAACTATGTCAACAGCGTCGTACATCATAATCAAAGAGTATTCTTATCAGTAAGTACCGTACTACATAAGAAATGTGATGTTGCTGGCTACCGGCGGTTGTCGACATCAAATACAGCATGGTTATGAATTTGTTTGTACAAGCCGTCAATGGCTGACGTCACTGTAAGACCGACTCAGAATAACGGGTTATATTCGTACAAAGTTACCCTTATTCGTTTTATTTCATGTCATTTGAGAATTATTTTTGGAGCACACATTGAGAAAAATAGGTAATTGGACAGGTATTACGTATTGGTTTTTTCCAAAGCGTTCTGTAAATAAATCAGCTTCACATAAATACGACTGATCGAAACTTGTATTTGCTTATCTTACTTTATCTTAATTATCGATTCGCTTATCGGATTCATTTAATCTTGTATCTTATTTGAGAACATTCAATATACTTAACAAATATTTATTATTTGTTGTATTACTTTAGACAACCAACTAAGTTCGAATCAAGCTCGTTGATACGGGTATTCCAGATATCGCTTTAGCCTCGTTCCTCGTAAAGGAACGTTCCTATGATAAATCAGAAGTAAATTGATCAAACATTACTCGTTTAAGGTGAACTCAATGCACGTCCAATCGGGAATTCAATTAATTACACTGATTGATATGACATCCAGAAAGCGATATAATATCAATTATAATGGCGAAATCATTTCCTTAGGAGATGTACTTACGTGAATCCTTTCTAAAATTAGTCGTAAATGTACTATCACACTTATCTGTTAATATTAAAAAAAATTCAAACTTCAGATATTTGTTGTGTAGGTACGTTATTTATTTATACAGTGTCAGTAAAATTTACTTACATATCCTTCAAAAGATAATACTTATTCTCGTTATTAAAAACTAGCTTTGACCTTTTATGTATGTATACACTACAAATATATAGGTATACAACATTGCTTAGTTCGGTTTATTGGTTTTAATATGGAGAAGAAACCAATACAAACAAACTTTTGAATTTATAATAATAAAATGGATGTGTTTTCTAGAAGTAATAAACAGTGACAAAGATGTAGAGTTACTAATCTGACCTAACGGACGACGTTCAATCGAGGTATTCATGCAAAAAAGATTTAAGTACGAGTACTTAATAATGATAGTGCTGATTGCACAATACCATCCTTATATTAATGAAGTCTCGCTCAGAAAACCCAGATTCAGGCCGACGCAATATTATTAATCTCCCAAATATTAAACGGGGCGTGAGAAACGTTTACATCTTTTTGGTGGTAAAATAACCGTCGATAAAAAAGGTTCAGAAGAAGCTGCGATCTTATCTCCGCAATCAATAAAACATCGTATGCAGCTTTGATTTTTTTTACTAGGTTCTTATCGATGGCGATTGTAAATTAGCAATACTATATAATACATTTAAGTGATTTATTATTAATTATTTTTTTCAAATAAACTGTTTTAAATAAACAGAATATTGTATAGGCTACAATTGAACTGAGAGAGTTGAGTTATCAGTTTTCGTGCCTCGCTCTGGAACTCCTACGCTGCGCATCTAAATTTACGACTATTTTATGATTCCATATTACATTTTAAAAGAAAATAACGGATTTTGAGTAATATCAGCCTATAACAGTACCTTCACTTAAAACAGTATTACATTAATGTGCTTTATTTTGTTTCAAACATTTATATACACTCACACGCAATGATATACACTCTATGACCATTAAGTATTTACTATTTAAATGTTATTGTTTGAGTCAGTTAATATATTTAAAAAACTATGTGTGGAGTAGAGAACAACGCGGCCGCCGCGGTTCGACTGATAGCGCCCAATGTAATCGAAAGATAGGGCGCTTGTCAATACGTCCATATTCGCTAAACATGAACAGAAAACTGAACGTGACTTCTTTTTGTGACTATTGGCTCTGTCTGCCCCGCAATATATATAGACGTGGTAGTATGTAGAAAAATTACCCTAACTTATAGGAGCTGTTTATAATAAAAAGTGAAACTAGATAAAATGTTCTGCTTGGTAAAGCTATCTCTACCATAAAACAGGGTTTGTGTCAAGTAGTAAAAATTATATTATCTAAGCTTCTTATATTTACTTAAAGCAGTAATAAACATAATTATCATTGATAAGTGTTCATTTTTTTTAAGTACCTAATTTATAAAAATTAGTTGTTATAATTATTTCTTACAGCTGAGAAATCTGTCGACCCCACAAATGGTAAAGGTTAGGAAAGTAAAATAATGTGTGACCACACAGCTAAAAGGACTATTTAGTTGTGTAGCCCACGTCGTTCAACGTCATGCTCTTCCCATTTCCTTTATGTCCGAAAAAAAAGATATAATCGTTATTCGAGACGTGATCAGACATTGCAAAGTGCTCGCCGGAAAGAACCCAATATTCCGAAGCTAATCAGTCATCTTAAACGGGCCCAACATCAATATTTGCTAAGGTTACAGGCCTAATCTGTAAACAGACTTGTTGTCAGGTGATAAATGGACGATTTAAAACTAATGTAAACATGACGTGAAAGAAAGGGTTAACAATAAATGAAGACCAATATCCTATGAAATAAAAGTAAACAATTCATTCAAAAATCTTTTATTTCTGTACAATCAAGACTTCTTACTAGAGTTGGAATCTATATGGTACCAAAACTTTGTAAAAGAAGCCTATTTCTCAGTACACCAGTATCTCTACCTACTCTTGTGACTATCGACTCTGTCTATCCAGTAAAGAAAGGGCGCGATACATGTGTGTATCTTTGTGTAAGACATTTTAAACAAAATGTTCCTTCATTACATAGCGTACGGCCCATTACTGCCTTTTACGAAAGTTGCTAAACAAATACCATAATATTGTCGTAATTGAATAATTTAACACCGACAAAGTGATCACGACGTCAATTTGTTACATTATTATCTCGAATGGTTGAATATTGTTTGCTCACTGGCCAATTTCGGAGAGGCGGAGAACAATAGAAGCGTGACCGACAGACAGACAGATTGCCATCACACCTGGGACTCGGCAAACGTTGACTATGGGCTTACATCCCGTCTGTTTTGGTGTTAGTTTATGAATTAATTTAATATGTAAATTAAAGTTTTAGGAGTAGCCTATATTTATGGAATGGTATATAAAAAGTAACCTTTATCATTTAATAACCTCTACCTTCCTACCTAAAAGAACTCGGATTTATGTCCTGCAAATAAATTCAGTACTTAGTCAAATCGATGCCTCAAACTAACTGGAAAAAAAACAATAATGATGTAGCGCCATCTGCTATCTGTAGCCTGCACTAATTGATAACGGCGTAGCATCGTAGCCGCCGGCGTAGACCTTAGTAAAACCGCTACGAAATATGCGCGTGCTCAATTTCACTTTATCATTTACACACCCATGTAATGATCACGAGATGGCGCTAGTATACACGACTAATATTTTACAGATATGTGGTGAAAATTTGAGGGCGATAATAAAGATCAATTTCTGACAAACTCATGTAACGTCAAAGGCAATTTCGTTATATTTTAAGTATTGTTTTTCTTTAAGACTAGAATCCTTTATTTATAAAAGAAAGAAAAAAATAAAAGGAATATTTAATAAGAGCATAAAATAATTTAATTTATTTTTATTGATACACTTACCTTACTTTCACAGGCCGCGTGACAAACATATTTGCAGACTGAAACAAACAAAAATACGTACTCAGTTTTAAATGTAAGCACGTACACATGATTTTCTATATATAATCTTGATATTTTTATTGAGGCTCAGGAGAACCCATGCCTTTTTTCTGATAATGAAATAAAAATAAGATTCCATACATATGTTCATTAAAATCAGTTTAGACGTAACCTATAATATTTTTGTAAATTCGCTACTAAATGACCTTGAGCATATATTAAAATTTTACATGTAGGTAATTTAATTCGGCTTTGTTCGGATATGACCATAATTTGTTTATTTGTTTGTCTAAATCGGCTAAAGACCGTCGAATTAATTTGGGAGCTTGACATTTACTGAATCGGTTGTCTTGTTATTTCGTCAGCCTTTGAATGCCAGTTCGTTAACAAATGCCTGTCTTTTATGTGTACAATATAAGCAAACTAATGATAATGCCTCGCAAATTCAAAACATTACCTACTTACTTCAATAGTGGAGGCTGATCGATAACATGTTGTTTCGACCTTTAGAGTATTGTATAAGTACTACCTAACATATTTACCTAGGTAATTACTTATTCACGGTGTATTTACATCCATATAAAACACATTATGTAAAACTGCTTTTTAGACATAGTATTGTTAATAAAGGTAGAAAAAAACTTATTTTCTAGCTTCATTTTCACGTTAAGTTAATTCACATATTCTACATGTAAATATATAAAAGTTACTGGAATTATCACCGAGTCTCCGTGGTTATAAATTCTATTTATGACCTCTTATATCCTCTGTTATCATATGCTAACAGCGTAATAAGAAAGTCACATTTACTTTATTAAAGTCTTTTCAAATCCGTTGCCTCTGTCTACCAGTAATGGTTAAAGACCTGAAAATATATTTATTTACCAATTCATGTACACAGAAAATATATAATCATGCTCGGACTATACACAAAATAAACTTTATTTTAAAATTTACAATTTTTTTTTAGATTCTTTGATCTTTTGTTTGTTCGTTTTTATAGGAGATAGGTAAATAGTGATTTTACTTTGCCTAAATTTCCTAATACCTAATTATTATTTATTATTCAGCGTGAAATCTGTGAATTTCTTAGCAGACGTAGGTGAAAGTAACAAACGCACAATTAGTTCATTATTTATTCCTAAGGTGGGCAAGAGTCAAACAAGCAGCCAAGCGTAAAGAATTAGCTAAGTCTTGAAAAAATATTATTCATGTATTGATCTTTTTGCCTCGAGCGGACCCTGATTTTTTCAGTCTACAATTATCGTCCTTGTAACCTAAGTTCCGGTTGCGCTTTTATTTCTCTAAAAAGGAGTCCTCGGTGCACATTAATGTATGACCTGGATTGAGTGAGTCAGATATTTACTTGTAGTGACTAAGTAAACTATAACCCATAATTGATCCTCCTGATATTTTCCCTCAGCGTAAGAGCATCAGTGAGCAATAAAACTAATCGACATAATATATAATTAGGTACTATACTTATAGAATCTTAGCTTCCCAACTAATATTGTAAATGCGAAAGTAAGTTTGTCTGTTTGTTACCTCTCGCGATCGTTATCTACACAACCAATCATCTTGAAATTTTGCGTAAATATATATAAAACTGTCTGGATCCCGGTTAAATCTATAGCACCCGTGGGCTTTGAGAAAAACCTGCATTCTTTTCTAGGTGGCAATAAAAAATATTATATAAAATACTCTTTAATGAGAAGAATGCTGTTGTTTTCACCTCTGCAACACGAGCCCTGGTTGTGGATGGGCTGGTGGCACCAGTGACACGGCCGCGGCTTCCGAAACGACTTGCTGCGGAATGTGTGCGCCTGCGCCACACCCTCCTTCTGTAACAACAATTTAATCTCTTAAAAACATGTTTCTGTTATAAATGTAATTAAATTGTTTCTAAATAGGTACCTTATTCTTGTAATACGTTACCGAAACTATACAATAAAATCGTGACTACATGCAGTTCATTGACTTCAAAGCGCAAAGCACAGTAATGAAAGTGTTTATAAATGAGCCTTAGACTAAGAATGGTCTATATTTGGGCACACTATAGATACCGCAGCAAAGGCTAGCCCGAGCAAATAGCTGGGGGCTAGCGGAGGACTAGAAAGCGTTTTAACACGAGCGCGTGATATGACGGCGGCTCAGCGCTATTGTGGCCCCGTGCAACAACATCCGACGGCCATTATGAAGGCACGACCACCGGCCAGCTAGCCCTTATACCTGCCCGTAGCCCTTCGTTAGACGCCACAATGGACGCGCCGGTGGGAGTCAAGCATTCCATTCACGGAATATGCACTCGGCAAAAAGATTTTTTTATACAGAATTTACCTAAATGATAAGATGCATTTTAAAAACGCCATGATGAGATAGTCTCTTAAATGGCCAAAGCCAATTTATTACTCCAACGCCATTTTTCCAAGGAAATGAAATGTTAGCTTTAATAATCTTTTTTTTAAACACATAAGTCTTAGACTAGTGGTTGAGAATTTGAAACTGTTAAGTAAAATAAAGAGTAAAAACTCCTAGAATGTCATAACAAACAACTCGTATAACAGTAGATATAATTTATCAGGTAATTAATTTATCTAACTATATATAACAAAACAAGTATTGTATGGACAATACAATGAAAGAGTAAATAATTAGTTTCTATTGAATGAAAGCGCACGACAGCAACTAGATGCAATTTGCATTCAATATAGAAACGGCTGGGTCCGATCGTTATCTCCTCGAAGCTTGATTCGTTTTACACTCGTTAGCAAATTGTAACTGACAGGATATACAAGTCTCGCATCAAGTTTGTCGGAAGGGAAGTAGCATCTTCTAGTCTTACTCTAATTGATGTTAACTGGCGGGTAAAACATAGGCCCGCATGTGTAATTTTTGTTAGAATAGTGGCTTTGTTAGATTCGATTTAGTTCAGGCTAGGTATTGCGTGGCCTGGGCGGTGGGCGCCGGGCGTTCTGGCGCCACATTTGCAGACCAGATGACGGGCAGCGTGTTCCGTGTAAATAAATCATTGCACGTTATCTGAATACGTTCCTCCGCATGTTCGAGTGCTTTTAACGCAAGTAGTTGTCTGTGGCGCGTCATCACCAGGCACGGTTATTATTAGAGCAATGACGATTAAATTAGATTTTCTATACACTATTTTATATAGACAGTTTGTATAGATAATGGTCAAAACAGACTTTGATTTAAGGTAAGACATACGCTTAGATCCAAATTTTATAAATAAATGTAAGTTTATTTTTTTGTCAAGAATGATAGGTACAAGTAAGTTCATCAAAAATATTTTATCACAAGACGGTGTATGTATTGATTCCAATACCAACAATAAGTGTTTGTACACCTCCAATATGATTATATTTCTAACACCCATTTGATATACTAAACGCAACGAAAACCACATAATTTTTTTTTAATTTAGTTGCATCTGATTAAGTACATATCTTTCAAACAAGTTTCGCTTAACCGGATTGGAATAAAATTTAGAATACGCTACCTATAACCAACATTATAACATATCACATCACGCACAACTCGCTGCGCACACATAAAGTAGATTTTGGCTTCTACTCTCCACAATTATATGGATGGATATGGTACCTACGCGTATACAATACATAGAAATGAATAATATTCCACACGTGGCCATGCTTTGAGCACCTGCCGCGGTCGCGCGTCTGCAGTGCCTGCGCACGCCCGTGCCGACCGAATTACAAAAAAAAAACATACAAATGAATGCAGTAGCTTCATAGGAAGATTGACACAAAACAGATAATAAAGCCATCTCACACGCTCCATTAACTGAATCAAATTTCATTGAACAGCTGGTTACATGCTTAGAATCCAAACAATAAGTGTACTACCGGGGGCAGCGCCAGGCCAAATAGATTGGTTTGGTCGATTTTAATGATTAGTGCTCGAATATAAGCAGTGGTTTCGGCTATCGTAAATGGAGTAATGAAATCATTGGCTAACAATAGGTCTGCTGTCCATTGAATAGATAACAAAATGAAAATGAAATTGTTTTCGTAAAATAAAACTCCACGGGACATTGTATTTGCTGTACAATAAAAGTTCTTATTTAAGTATATATTCAAAAGAGGATTTGTATGTACTCGTACCACAACCACAACCTCTAGTCATCTATAACTGTCGGTATAAATTACTTCAAGTCAAAAAATGTTCCATTGGAAAACCTGTCGACACACAAAATTCTTTTTCATGCATTTTGTCAAATATACCCTATCGACTTCCCAGCATGAGAAGTCGACTAGGGCCGCCAGTTAGGGGTGTGACGTGTCGAAACTTTCGTTGTTTTCTTTAATAACAAACAAAATCTAACCACGCACTAATACCATAACGAAACATATCAATCGCGTATTATGAGGGTCCTGTGTTATTTTAAATAAGATAAATACTTTTAGTTTCCGGTACATTTTTATAGCCTCGTTTTTTAAAGAAATAAAATCATTGTCGATGTTTAGGATTGAGTTATTCCTTCCGACCATACTCGGCGTAAAAAAAAACAAACGTTAAAGCGGGACGGCGTGTGGTCATCACCGCCCAGCCTCCCCATTCCGTACAAGAAATTCTTAATTCCGTCGACCTTCACCCACTCCAAAATATAGCGAGTCTTGTTTTGTACATGGGTAGCTGTTTCATCTGAATGTGCATATTGTAATAAAGTTAAATGGATTTGACCATAAAACATGATTTAAAATGATATATGTACTTACATAGCTATAAAAAATGAATACCTTCCACTAGTATATTGAGGATTGGCAAAATGTTATTTTCAATGTTATTTTAAAAAGACAATATTAATCAAAGTTATTCACAACCAACCACTATTAACAAAAATAATATCTACAAAAATAAAAAAGAAAAAGACTACATTTATATTTTCAAACTTCGAAAACATCGAATAACTGTAAATCTACAGTTTAAAATTAACGGCTACATTGATTCCACAGTAGGTATGCTTGCTTGATAGTTCTATTCTTTTTCAAATTCTTTAGCGTTTCTCATCCATAGAAACTATATGCCGAGTACAGTGAACGATAATTTTAATTTGACAAGCTTTTGATAGTCGATGGAAAGCACAAAGGCAGATTGTAGAGATGACATGGCACGCATCCCGGAAGCAGCGCGTTTGAACATTACCGACAATTGTTTTATAATTACGTTTCACTTGATGATCAATGAAGATACTTCCAATTTGGATATGTCAAGCATCAGAAATCATAAATAACTTTTTCTTATAAAGGAAACCCAACATAAAAAGCAACAATCACTAGAATTCAAATTAAACTATTCTTTTAGCATCAGAGGGAAATATACTGTTAGTACCTACTCGTATCAACCTAAATAAAACGTACTACAATGGTTAACAGAGTATAAAAATAAAATAAATACATGGATAATAGAACTCAAAATCGGTGTATTATGTTTCATAATTGTTTTTGCCAATAAGGGTAAATCATATAAAATTTCTTACATTTTCTTAAATTACGCTCCGTGTACCGTAAAAATTACGGCAACAGCTGATAAGCGGAACAATTGTGACATTGTCGTGAATGGCCCATTTTCTCTTTATCTGACCTGGCATAAGCCCTCGCAGCACGTGGCGGTCCTTGCTGGCTGCAGTAGCTTCCTAAATTACAAAACGCATTTCGTAACCGAACCTACTACCTGCACTGCGTATCGGGGTATTAATAGAAATAAAACGAGATTTGGTAATCAAATGGGGCTAAATAAAAGGTTCTTGTAGAACAATTGAAATGCTGATGCTGCTTGTTTTTATTAGAATTTAACCCAGTAGGTTATTTAAGCATATCTTGTTTATCTTAATTATGTCAGTCACTTAAAAGGATCCTAAAACATGTAAGCAATCGAGCAAAGATCATTGGTGAATCATACTCGATTGTGTGGATGAAATCGAGCGAGTCGGTCGTATCCCGGAAGGACAAAGGCATCTGCACACCACAGCAACGCTTTCTCGATCCGAACGTGTCAACCATACTGATACTTATTTAAACGAGAGAAGTAAAATATAGTCCCTAAAAATATGTTTGTATACCTAATTGTGTATTCTGTCTTGGCTTGAATATGACTTCATCGATTACATATTTTAGAAGGCGCTAGTACCTATAGTATAGACGTCAATACAAACTATTTCAATATTAGTTACAGTACTAATAAAAACCGGATTTAGAGCTATGTCCATGATTTGGGTGTTAAAAAGAACAGGAGATTGCAGATAAAGTTAGTACCCCTGTCTTTTCTTTGTGGATGACTATAGGTATGTATCTACTATTGCATCGTCAGTCAGCATCATACTTAGTTATACCTACTTCTTATGACTGAATGTTGAATGTATTTGTAAATTTAATATTTTTCCAAAATATATCAGTATTTTGGAAAAATATTTAATGTACAGACAGGGAAAATTAAAGAAAACTAATAGGTTTTCGTTTCGTTTTTGACAGAGAGACACAAAAAATTCAAATATTGATTTTCTTCATGATCATATAAGTAAAGAAAATCAATATTTGAATTTTTGTGTCTCTCTGTCTGTCTGGTACCTAACTCCGAAGATATACTCTACGGATTTGAAAGCGGTTTACACGTAGGTATATATCATATAAGTAATTAGGAGAGTTGTTAAAACTTTGTTTCATTAAACTCGATCAAGGGAAAAAGGAGTTCAAATCAATCAATACTTCAAGCACTGCTTTAAAACTTTTAAAAAGAGATTAATGCAAGTTTAATTAAAAACTAATAGCGACTGGATATAAATAAAATACGAATTATTGCTAGGTCAACAACCACATGACCTACATGACGTGAAACCCAGAGTCTTCAATTCAAAATTATAAAAAAAACGTTTTTGTCTTTTCCTGTTTTATGAAAAGCGTCGAGAGCGAGGACTGCCGCACGCACATATACTTCTGTGGTTATATAAAATTGGTATGGGAACAGGGTACTATAGAATTAAATATAAGTCTTTTATACATCCGTATAATTGTAGTTTCCACAAGTTACGCTAACAGCGAAGTCGCGGGCTAATTTACAATATATTAGTTCCAAAAATGTAGACAAAAATATGATAAAAGTAATGTTTAATTGTCAGTGTCGCTTATTGTTCGACAATGTGCAAATATATCTGTTTGTTATCTGTTCACTGTACTGCGCGCGTTTTATAGCTACTCGTGTCTATCCTTATCGAAAGTCATTCCACACACAGTTCTCGATATAGCAGTAATAAATAACTTGTTTTCTACGAACGTTTACTGCCGTGATAATAAAGGAATTAATTCAAGAATGTTTCAGATATACAATGAAACGTGTAACAATGGTTGCCGTTACTCGGTCACTCACTTTCATTAATTACGAGTCCCAATTAGTCCAGAGGCGCTCCGCGGGCCCTAAAGGGGGGCCGGCAGCCGACGTCACGCTCAGAAAGTCGCATGCTTCTACGAAAGCCGACGACCCTCACAAATTTATTGTGGTAATTAAATTTTACATCGGATTTACTAGGTTTTCCAAAAAACAAATGGGTAATTTTCTCTAAAACCGAAGTGAGGTTCTACAGAACTAAAGTGAAAAGGTACTCCAATACAACGGATCAAAGTTGAGAGTTATCGCAGAACGAATTCAGTAATTTTTGAGTTTATCTACTACTTATTATAAGTGAAGTACGAGTACGTATTATCCGATTTCCTAAGTCCTGAATTAATCACTTATAGACAAATCAATATATGTATAACTTAGTATTAAATTCTTATTACAGACAGTACCTACTATTATTATTTGTTACTTTAAAAAACTGTGTTCAATATTTATGCCATGTGAATAGCTAGCGGCCGTAGCTTTAGAGCAGTAATTTCGCTGCCGTTGCCAAGAGCAGAGTGGCGCAGTGGAAGCGTGCTGGGCCCATAACCCAGAGGTCCGTAGATCGAAACTACGCTCTGCTAAAAAAAAATTGTTTTTGTTTGTTTTATTTTTTCATTTTTGACACCTACTTAAGTAAACACACATAAAGAGCGAAGTACGTAATGAGTAAGTAGTAATGACTAGCTTGAATTTGAGTTCCGTGTATACTTACACGGGACCTATAGGTACTTATTCAGGATTGAAAAAAAGATTTATAACTTAGTCATCTACTTCTTACTTTAAGATTATGACTTAATTAAATATTTTATAATTATTTTCGCAGATTTAAAGGCATGCTACAAATAGATAAACTTAGCAAAAGTAACATTGCCTTCCACACAAAATGAGATGTTATTTTATTTTTGCTTATTAAAACAAAACAAAATCGCGTGACATTTATTTTCGAATGTATTCATTTTTATAAATGAGGTAATAGACTGCTATTGCCTTCTTCGCCCCTGCATTTGAGTTATGATGATGACCGAACACACCCTAACATTATAGAGACACTAAGAGGGTGAATCCCTCTTACCTTAGGGTGAGGAGTTGGGTAACGTGAGCAAAGGTGAAACTACACTATTAAATAATTAAAAAATGTTTTGACCCGCCTCCACCCCAGGGAGAAAGCAACCGGGACGAAAGGAGAATGATAGCAGTATTTTTAGTCAAAAATTTATCGAATTCGATATAGTCGTTATTCCAGACAAAAAATATTTGTATCTTTCCTCTACATTAATAATATGGATTATTTAAAGTTTAGCTCTATGTCCACGTGATAAATATCTACTATAGTCACGTAAAAACGAGACACATAGATAAAAATATCAAGCATGCAATTGCACGGCACGGCACTGTAAAATTATCCGTGTCGATAAACTTTTGAACCGATATATCGCCGAATGACTGCATCGCACCAAACTAAACAACAGTTAATTTTATAAATTATGCAAGCGCGCAATGCGTGGCGCGCGTTTGGATAGACCGTGCAGCAGCAGACCAGCAAATAAAACGAAATCCAATTGCCGGACGTTTATTTTAATTATACATTTATACACTCGAATGTCTAAACAAATTGAGTCACGTCTTACATTTCCCTTTCCTTGCATCTTATATTTTAATGTAATTATAACGTAGAAACAAGGAATGAAATTGACGAAATAATTACGATTATTATAGCAAACGAATCAGTTTAAGAAAAATGTAGGTACGAACGAACTTAAACACAGATGTGTGTGATTTCACAGATTCGGCTTGTGTATAAAAGAACAATAGATACTTTATACTTAACTAGTACGTTACGAAATTTCCAAAGTGAGTCTGGTAAATATGTATAAGCTATAGGCTGCGAACTGCGGACTAAAAAACTGCCAAACTCACTTATATTCTTTGTAAGCGAAGCCCGTCGAAAAACGCTATAATGAGAAAAACTCTAGCTTAGGTGATGATTCAGGTGAGCTGAGAAACCACTTTTATTTACGAGTACGAATGACTCACACTATAAGGTTTCAGAATAAGGAAGGGTACACACGTTATCACGTTACGTTTATACGTTATTATAAATAGACACTAAAAATAAAATATACGTGCCACTATATCTACGACAAATGAAATTTATATTTAGGAATACGTGTAAAGTACTTATTATATCTAACGTGAAATTATTTATCTGCGATATGATAAACCATCTGTCTTTCCTGTTTTCTTTTTAATTTGTGTATCCGCCATATAGGGCTTAAATAGAGAAAGTTAGAATTACGCACATGTTGCACTGCAAACGACGCTAGGAAAGAGTATCCTTTCCAGAGTTAAACCACTCTAAGAAAGTAATTAATTTGTAATCTGAATAGAAAAAGTCTTTTACGAATAATGTCAATTTTGTTTATTTAAAACCAATCATATATGTATGTTACTCTGACAGTACAGTTAAGCTGATAAACGGTTTTAATGACATCAAATCTTTTGTTTAATGTATAAAGTTACTTTCTTCAAAACTGTTCTTGGTAAAACGAATTCATTCATTTGATGCAATCGTAATCAGCGTAATCGAACTTTTTTTTTTAATTTCCGAGTATTGCCGATTCTGGAAGACCACCCGCGCCGTGAATAATGGATTTACCGTGGTGTATATCGTATTTGGACGGGCATACTCATATAGCTTGCTTCATATCACGTCCGGGTATTGCGAGCAGCGTGCACACGCGTCTGGCTATAAGGTGAACTATGTGGACTCGTGACCTGTCGGCAGGAATCCGCCTTTACATTTCATAGCATTTAACCAAACTAAAATTTAACAATAGTTCCATTATTCAGATTGCTGTGAAAAACCTTCGTGTTTGTGAAGTCCATAGTCCACTTCTGTTAAAAGACAACTTGATGACTTATTGGGTCAAGGGTTTCAATGAGTTTCAACTTTCGTATTTATATTTTAATTTACAATTTAAATTTGTTAAAAACTACTATTATTCTAGCTAATAATATGTTTTATTGACGGTATTTATACCTATGTGAAAACAAAATAAAGTTTAAACTTATTTCGACGTGAGAAACTCAATGAATATTTTTAATAAAAAATCTATTTATCTTCGTTAAACACTTAACAAGATCTTCATTGAATTAAATCTTGACTATACGGGCCAAATTGACTCGAGTTATACTAACCGCTAGCTGTAACCGGTTGTAAGGATCGAGATCGTGGGTCCCAATCTTCTGGGTTGTGGTCAAGAATCCTTTAAATCTTTTCATTGCACAAAGTGCCTAATGATGAAGGTAAATTATTAAAAAAAATATTCTTTGTTTGTCCTGGAAATGAGAACACGATGGCCGAGTAGCAAAGGCTGCTTGCGGCTTTGTTTATTCAGTGTTGCAACTACTCTGACGTCATGTAGAGGTGTTCATGTATCTAGTTTCTACTCAAGCACACCCAAATTCTTTACGCAACTATCCGCAGTTTTACATTTCAGTTTTACAGTCTCGTCAAATTCTGGTGTTTGTATGTTTCAAGACAATGTAAGTAAAGCTAAATATGCATGAACATGTTCAAAGTCCACTAATGACGTGACTGTTTAACTATGTCAAGACTTCACCAACAATACCGTCATGAGAATATAAATTTCTTTTTATAATTAAAAAAGATATATATATATATTTTTATATTTTAAACAATAGCTGACACAATACTCCACTGTTAAATCGATCAAAATGTCAATTAAATATTAACCGTCGACACCTCTCGCTTATGCATCTAAATGACAACTTTATTACTTAACGTGTCAGCAGCTGAAGAGAGTGAAAAAAACGAAGTGACGAGGGGATCATCAGCTGATGAAAGAGCAGCTTGGGGCAACATATCCGATATTTACAAATGACTCAATATTAAAATATCGGATAAATGAGAGAACAAAATACATAATATGAAACCCCTAATGTAAAACTCCAAATTTTCCTCGCGCAAAGATGTCAAATTGCTGACTAACATCTTCTCTGCCGTTAAAAATAATGTTCCTCTATTATTTATTAAAATGCTTATCTATGTAAGTAAATCTTTGCTGGATTTCCCCAAGTCTAAATATAAACTACTAAAAGTCATATCGCGATTAAGATCTAAACAAGCAACTTGATACGAGTATACTAATTTGGTAGTAGTATAAGTCATGAAAAAATTAAAGCACCATAAAACGCTGCTATGTAGCTGAACAACGGACAATAAAAACAATTTAGTACTTCATGAAGGTCGGTCGCAAGAGGTATGTGACTCCAGGACAATTTAGTTTCTGCTTATTATAGCAGGATACGTGCAGGTATTCCAGTCTGAGGGATTAAAATCTATGAAAAAAATGGTCGGAATAGAAAAACGAATCAAATAAAAGGTTGATCGAATCCTTCATTAGGATCTACACATATAACATAAAAGGAAAACAGAATTTACTTCTTTTGTCGTGATCAAAATTCATAACATTTTCTTAGTGGGGTAATAATTATCTAGGCTCCTAGTACGTCAATTTAATTCACTCTGCCCCCGATAAGCATCAATAAAGACCTCCCACGTGGCTGTCTCTGAACTGAGAATTACCATCCATAACATGCTGCCCGCCGAACTAACTTGGCTATTTGGATAATTGCCCTCCATTCAACCGTGAATTGGTAAGCAACTGAATGTTCTAACATGAAGGCAACTTACGCGTCTCTTCCCAATTTGATTGGGTACTTATTTGAAAAGCAATTTACTAAGTTATGTAAATATTTATGTTAACTTTAACTGTATTCATAGTTTATGTTTGATTTGTAGCTAAGGGTTCATAGGCTGCTCAGTAAATATATAGCTTTGGTAATTCCTGTTTGTAAACTCGTTCACAGTTAAGATTCGGTGGTGTCGGGCCGAGTCAATGATTGTCTGTTATGTCTCTTCCCATCCAGCTGATAATTTCTAAACGCACTCCCTCAAACAATAGTAATAGCCCAACCTTAGAGCCTACCGTAGCAAATACATATAGATTGATATATCGATATAATAATTAAAAATATCTTTACAATGAGAAATAATGCATGTACAAAATGCTTGGTATATTCGGTGAAATATTCGGTATTTTTAACAATGGTAAGTAAACTACATACTGTAATTCTCCTAGATATTATGATAGGGGCGATAGTAACGTGTTTGCTACTATGCACCCTTCGCTTCACTTTACAAAGCTGTTCACTTTACCCACTTGAGTTTATGAGGACAATTTGTCTGTTAGTAAATAGTCAAGGGTTATTTTTGCGGTCGCATTGTGTTGGGTTTGGAGGCCAATAAATCATATTGCCTTCACTCCAAGCTGACACTGAGTACACCAGGTGGTCGGGACTATTTTTACTAGACTGTATAAGCACCAATAAGGGCATAAAATTTATTTTATGACTTCCATTCAAACGCATTTGATTCATGGCCAGGAATTGTTCAATGAATTTTATTATTGGGTTTGCTACAATTGCCAGAAAGTGTTCAAGCTCAAGAAACGCGTGTACTGTATTGAATGTGAACCCAGCCTTGGGGAAGGAGAGACGAAGTTTGAACGACGTCGCTTCGGCCAGCAGCTGGCGGGCATGCTTTGCGAACCGTGATATTTTTTGCGGGTCTGATGTTTTGCAGAGCTCGACTTGTATTTCAGTAATGAAACTCAACCCACATCCCGAACAGCTGTTAAAGGTGACATAACAACTATCAAAAATTATTATAATATAGGTAGTTCAAATATAAAGAAACTGATTTGGGAACACTAAAAAAAATATTGTAAAAAAATGGTAATTACCTATTGCTATTTTGCAGTGATAAAAAAACCTAAATGACTTATTACACTATTATATAGGATCGTTTAGATATCTACTTTGACTGACAATCAGTAACTGCATTTTCTATCATCATTTTGAGCGGTCAAAATGTAGAATTGGCAAGAAAGATATTATCGTAATTGGTATAAAAATGATAACCTTTTGCTCTGACTACTAAATAAACAAGGCCACTCATTAGAGGGATCATTACTCCTACCTGTACCCAGTTTCCTGCGGTGAGAGCTACCGGTGCAAAACTACCGCATGCTTCACGTTCAAACTAAAAGAACTATCGAGAAAGAATGAATCATAGGCATATTATGAAAATCATTTTATTGCTCTTCAGATTTTTGTGGCACTTTAAAAAGATGCGTGTGGTGGTGATAAGAACTAGTAAAAATGGACTTATGCTACTCACAAGATGCAGAACACAGAATCGAAAGTAATGAAAAAATACAGTTTTCAATTCCTTCTGATACCTGTTTTGCATTAGCACTTTCAGTATCTCCAGAAGTACTTATTATAAATAAGTAGTTTTTATGCTGCTGTTTTACCAGCGAACCGGAACGCTTCCATTCGGCAAATATTTTGACTAAAACGATCATTACGCTACATCCGATCACGTCATGTGTGCGTGCGCATATTTTTAAATTAGTTTTTTAACTTACTCGACTTCTTCATTAAGTTAAACAGCTGAACAAAGCCTTTCAGTCTTTTGATGACTGTTAACTCTGTCTACCCCGCAGAGGATATAGACGTGATTATATGTTATGTTATGTGACTTACTCGATATGAAAAGGAATACATTAATAATAAATTTTCTAACTCTACAACTCTAATGCAGAGTTGTTTAGATCATTACCGATTATTACGTCATGTATCTGTATAGCAATGACTAATCCACATCCAAATCAGCTCCGCTCATACCATACACGTTCAGACAAAGCGTTTGTAGTGCTGTCTGTCATCGGCGACGTGTGTGAAGTAATTCATTCCCATGGGGGCTGGTGGAAGGTCCTGGCTAGACCTGCTTCGGAATGCGCCGTAAATCATTACTTGTATCAGACTACGTCGACGCCGCCCTTCCACAGAATATCGATGGGACAGACACTTCATTAAAATACGTGACTTTAATAAAGTTTAGACTCTTATAACGCATTCATATAATTTGTTTCTCAACCTTATAATACAAGAATTTTCGTTTAAAAAATATTGTATTAGATTACGTTATTTGCTATTATTTATAAAGCTTTTTTAGAATTTTAGTGAGTCCCTATTTTCCTAAATAAGGTCCGTCATATAAATTCAACTGTGATACGTTTACTTAAGTACTTACATAAACGCTACGATTTCTATGTAGTCATTATTGTATCCGAACATTGTTTCACTTTCTATTTTTATTATTTTTTGTGCCCTTCCATTTGCAAATCAATGAACACTTTTATACATTTTACGATATAAACTACTTTATTAGCTTACCAATAACTACTTCGGTCGATGCCGATGTATTGAATACAAAAATTATCCTACTTATATCTTAGTGACATTCCTTGAATGGAGTTGCGTTTAAGTTCTTACTCAGTTTCATTAACAATGATTGGATAATGATTTGCAGGCAAATCAGGCGCAGTGGCGCAAAACAACTTCTTGCGACGTCGAGTTCGGTGTCAGTCAACCAATTGATCCGAAACTTGAAATCGGATAACTTTAATACTCAACATCATATAAAAAACGATGAAATCGATATCTTACGTCAATGCTAGAAACGTTCCCTTTCCCATATAAGGAAATATAGGAGAATATAATTTCACTGCAGTATTTACCTGATTTTGATAAAAGGGGCAAACTAATTGATGACTGATTGACATACGCACAGCCCAAATCGATTTAGATATTTGAAATTTGGAAGCGGTCTAGAACTTACAGGCGTGCATCAAAAATATTTAACTAAAAGTTTCTATAAATTAAACGATAGTCCCACAAATACTAACTTACCAACCATAGACACTGATAAAGTGATTAAACAATGTCAATAGCGATTCGATTCTGCCCAGAGTTAATTATGAGCTCGCAATCAAAGACGCCGACCGCTGAAAGGGTTTATTGTTCGTAAGAGACGCACGCACATCACAATCGCATCGCATCTCTACATACGCTCTTAATTAACTTATAAACGTAGGATAGATGAATGAATGCTCTGGCACAAAGGCTCAATTTGTACGTAAACACAATCAGAAACGTTTATGTATCACATACATTCAATTAACTGTTTTACACGCCTTAATTTTCAGTAAGAAAAAAAAATTGATGTAACACTTGCAGTGCCGTAGAATATTGGCTGTTTTATTTAAAGCAATGATTGCTGCTCATGCATATCAATTACATATTTTTATCCGTATTACCTATATCTGAAAAAGCATTATCTTCATCTTTACGATGATAAAAAACTTGCATATTAAACCCGAACCAAAACTGACAAGTAACATTAAATAAATAATAATAAATATACTCGTATATGGGACAAATTACACAGATTGAGTTAGCTTCGAAGTTAGTTCTAAACTTGTGTTACGAGATACTAAACCAAACATACTATATTTTCTAATAAATACTTATATAGATAAACATCAAAGACCCAGACCAATCAGAGAAAGTGCTTTCCTCATCATGCCCTGACCGGGATTCGAACCCGGGACCTCCGGTGTCACAGACAAGCGCACTACCGCTGCGCCACAGAGGCCGTCAACATTTAACATACCTATATTGGAAAAATAAGTTCAGTACTTATATTTGGTTCTTGATTCAATGATTTCTCGTGTTGAAAGCCACTTTGTAGTTCTGTGTCAACGATTATTGAATTAGGTGACAATGAACCTGAAAGTTAAGTTGCAGAGGCGGCGACGTAGCATACGTGGGCGGCGCACTTGTTCTTGCGCAATTCTCTGAGAAGCGGCGGCCAGCGTTCATACTTACTATGCTCACATATGACAATCCCTAGTAAGACTTGCCACAAATGCATTAGCATTCTACCGTTACCTACAACTACTTGACTTGCCAAGGCGACCCGACTACCTATGTCCCACATACTAAATAATAACGAGGCTTAACTATTTATGCCTACTGTTTTCTAATCATACATACATACATACATAAAATCACGCCTCTTTCCCGGAGGGGTAGGCAGAGACTACCTCTTTCCACTTGCCACGATCTCTGCATACTTCTTTCGCTTCGTCCACATTCATAACTCTCTTCATACAAGCTCGGCGGTTTCGGGTACTTTTGACCTGACCCTTTACCAGGACGTCCTTAATTTGATCAAGATACGTTCGTCTAGGTCTTCCCACTCCGACCTTTCCCTCCACACTCTCCTTGTATATCTGCTTAGTCAACCTGCTTTCATTCATCCTCTCCACATGACCGAACCATCTTAACATACCCTTTTCTATTCCTGTAACTACATCTTCTTTCACATCACAACATTCCCTTATCACGCTGTTCCTTATCCTGTCACTCAATTTCACACCCATCATACTCCTTAACGCTCTCATTTCCACTGCATTTATTCTGCTTTCATGCTTCTTTTGCCATACCCAATTTTCACTCCCATACATTAATGTCGGGACCAACACGCCCCTGTGCACAGCCAGTCGAGCCTTTTTGGATAGTTTCTGACTGCTCATAAAGGCATGCAAAGCCCCATTCACCATGTTCCCCGCGTTCACTCTCCTTTCAATATCACTATCATACTTGCCATCTGATGTAAACTTTGATCCTAGATATACAAACTCTTTCACTTGCTCCACTTTTTCTCCTCCAATCAAAATATTACATGCTGTCATTTCTTTCTCCATTTCAAAAACCAGTGTTTTAGTTTTCTTACTTACGTTCACTTTCATTCCTTTCTCTTTTAAAGCTTCATGCATACAGTTTACCATCTCCTGTAACTCCTCCGCTGATGACGCCAGTATAACCTGATCGTCGGCATAGAGCAGACATTTGACGAGTAACTCATTCATCCTTAATCCACTTTTAGACTCTTTCAAATCTGTCAAACAGCTATCCATAAATAGGTTGAACAGCCACGGTGACGCAACACATCCTTGCCTAACGCCTTTCTCAATCTTAAACCACTCAGTGTGCGCTCCGTTTATCCTGACACAAGCACTCGAATCCTCATATAAGGATTTCAGTGCTCGTATTAAGAGACTGCTCACCCCATGCATAGAAAGTGCTGACCACAATTCATTCCTCTCAACTCTGTCATAGGCCTTTTCCAGATCTACGAATGTGCAATAGACTTTTTGACTCTTGGCCAAAAACTTTTCGGCTATGCACCGCAAGGAAAAGACCTGATCAGTACATCCCATTCCCTTTCGAAATCCCGCTTGAGCATCCCATATTTTGTCATCAGTTTCATTCCTGACTCTATTAATCAATACCTTAGCATACAATTTGCCGACGACGCTAAGCAGGCTTATACCACGATAATTTTTGCAGTCCAGCTGTGACCCTTTTCCTTTGTAAAGTGGCACGATAACAGCCTTACACCAATCTTTTGGTACTCGGCCGCTTCTCCAACACAAATTGAAAAGGCAGTACAACTGACTAGCTACTACGCCTTTTCCTGCTTTAAGCATCTCGACCGACACTCTATCACACCCAGCAGCCTTTCCCGCTTTCATACTCTTAAGTGCTTCCACAATTTCGAACATTTCAATTTCGCCTTCCATCTCATTCTCTTTTTCTTCGCTATAGCAGAAATCTTTCTTATTTCCTTCCTTTTTTTCAAATAAACTTTCAAAATAGTCCTTCCATATCTTTAGTACACATTCTTCTCCTTTCACAACGCTACCATCCTGGCATCTGATCCTAGTCAGCTCTCTGGTTATAGTATTTCCTCGGGCTGACCTTACGGATTTCCAGAATACTTTCAGATTTGACTGAAAGTCTTCTGATAGCCTTTTATCAAAATCCTCTTTATACTCTTCTTTCTTTCTAATCACAGCTTTCTTAACCAAATCTTTCATTTTCTTATATTCCTTACGTGCTTCATTCACATCTTCATCTATAACCTCTTGCATTCTTAAGTTAGCTTTTGCTGCTAACAAATCCAGCCATGCTTTCTTCTTTAATCGCACAAGTTCTTGCATCTTTACTCATCCACGCATTTTTGTGATTTTTTCCTTTCCTTCTTCTACTTACACCACACACTTCAACAGCTACTTTCACAATTCTTTCTTTAAATTTCTTCCATCCATCTTCAATATCGCTCATTTCCTCTAAATCTTCAAATTCATCCTTCAGTCTATTATTATACTTCTTACCTACATCCATATCTTGCAAATTTTCTACTTTTACTCTTTCCAAAGCGCTGGTTTGCTCCCTTACCCTGTGCCGCCAGCGATTGAAGATACCCCTTATCCGGGATATCACCAGTAAATGGTCCGAGTCAATGCCAGCACCACGATATGCACGGGTATCCAGCACTTTGTTCTTCAATCTTTCATCTACAATCACAAAGTCTATCATACTTTTTAAAATACCTTCCACTCTTGTGTAGGTGTGGATCTCTTTATGTTGAAACATTGAGTTCGACACAAAAAGATCCCACTCTAGACAAATTTCTAATACACTTCTTCCATTATCATTCACCTTTTCGTCACCAAACGCACCAAGCACCTTTTCATATCCATCACGCTTTACACCCACCCATCCATTAAAATCACCTAACATAATAATCTTCTCATTTGGCTTGGTAACTTTCAATACTTCTCTTACACTATTCCAGAACTCCTCGTTTTCGCTTTTTGCTGATGTTGTACCCCTCGAACCCACATCCCAAGGTGCATAAACACCTAGGACGAAGATCCGAGTGATTCCAACTTTCAGCCTAATCCATAGAAGACGAGGGCTGACACACTCATACTCATTCACGCACTCAGCCATTCGTGCAGAAAGAATTAGACCGACCCCTTGACAGCCTCGGCTGGTACTGGAAATTCCAGACCAATACGCCGTGTAAGGGCCGTGCTGCGTCGCGTCGCATCCTTTCCGCTTCGTTTCATTCACGCACAACACATCCAAACGTCTTTCATCCATCATCTGGCATACTTCCTCAATCTTATCCTTCATTCCTCCTCTTACATTCATCGTCGCAAAGCGGCTTTCAGCAGACCGCATACCGCTCCCGCCGGGAACGAGACGTGATGGGGTGCGGACACCATCGCCGCCATTTATATGCTTTTTAAGGTTCATAATGCGATTCCCACGAGACGCTAGGGAAAAATTTTGTCCGCCCCAGCAGAGCCCCGCATGCCAGGGTAAGGCTAGCCATTACCTGGGGGTCGCCCAACCCCATGGCGGAAGTGGCACGCTCGAGACTAGGCTCGCCCCTAGCCATGCATCCATCGGCGCGGCAGACCTTAGATTGACAGGGATTTACATTAAAGAGGAATCCCAAGTCTATCCCTTAGTCGGCTCTTACGACATCCGTGGGAAAGAGATGGAGTGGTCCTATTCTTTTGTAATGGTGCCGGGAACCACACGGCCTTTCTAATCATAACTTAACTAGATAGGGTACTGCTATTATTCATTTACAATCACGTCTAGCGTCTTCGTCTTTATAAGTAGCCTCCTTTATTTTATTATATGGATAATTGATTAATTATTATAATGAATACAATCCTTGGCTAGTGATTCATTATTGTAATAAAACAGATAATGTATTTTAAGTCCCAAGATACTTACAGAATGTATTTCTCTTTGCGTGAAGTCTCTGTCGGTTTTAAGGAAGTTACCATAGAAATATTAATAAAATCTATTCCTTATTTACATTTAATTTTCTGAATAATAACATCAGATAATGTTGTTTTGCCAATGAGCAGCGAGTCACCATCTGTCTAATCAAAATTATGTGAGAGCTTTTCGAGGCAGATGTCCGTATCTCACTCCATAACCTGGCAATCCGGTCCACTAACATCCCATCCGCATGACCCAGACCAAGTAAATCCCTCCCTGGCAATAGTTTGGCAGCTGTGGAGGGCTGTCCGTTGGTGTATCACAATGGTGCATCAAGGGCAGATCTCTATAGCAGCAGTATCATGTACAGTGAAATAGTATTCAAGAGAACAATCTTACATTTTATCACTTAAGGAATTATAAATATTGAGTATCTTTAGGTTATATAATTTGAAATTCTTAATTTCTTTTAATACGTTTGTAATGTTCTTATTATATTTATTAAGATAAACAGAGCCGTATATCCATACATATAATGTAATATAATAATAAATATAATAATTAATTATTTATAGCTTTTTATATCGATTCAAAAATGTCGAAGTTCCATACAAACTTGCACCCCCTATTTCATCCCCTTGGGATAGAATATCAGGATAAAAAGTAGCCTATATTCTAATCCAGTTACTAACTATATCTGTGCCGAATTTCGTTCAGATCCGTTCGGTAGATTTTGCGTAATGCGTGTACAAACATACAGGCAGACAGACGGACAGACAGACAAAAATTCTAAAAGAAATTGTTTTGGCTTCTATTGACCCCAAAAAGACCCCTTATATTTTTTTTTCTTAAATATCTTCAATGTACAGACAAAGTTCAGTTACAGTTTTATTATATGTATGGATAATATAATAAAAAGTATTTCATGCGTGTTGAGTCCCATCGCAGTATATGCCAGATGCCAGCATTGGCGGCGCAGCAGTGATAAGATCAGCGGCTCACGAGTGACCCTAGGCACTGGCTGTAATGTGAGTAGATGACTGACACTACTTCCAACACTTTTATCTAATATTTCTATGGTATAACAAGCAGCGCCGGTAGACGTTCTGCATCATAGCTGCCCTTCTAGGAACAGTTCACGTTTGGTACTCATGAGAAACCACAATTAAAACTAGATTCATTTTCTCATGATAGACAATTAATCTTCCTGTTTTTCTCGTTTGTTTGGGACGAGTTGGCGAAAGTGATGTCCTTAACTTAATTTTCGGAAGGTAACTCGGTTATCTCGTTACACACCGCAAAACTGATTTAAAACCGAACCAAGTTTATTTATAGGCTACCTTCTTACTAAGTTAGAAGAGGAAAGGATTACTTCACATCTAATATCTAATTATTTTGTTAAGCTTTATGGGGGCATTCCGAATGCTTCTGCGACATATGTACTTACATACCTACTACAGAATTACAAACTTTAAAGGACAATATGAGAATTTCTCACTGTCACTTCACACAACGTGGCCTTTCAGTTATTTTAAGACTGTTGGCTATATCTACCCCTTAAGGGATATAAAAGGGATATATAAATTTATGTATATGTATTGAAAGTTGAATGCAAATGCTATTGTATAAAATTCAGGCATTATCTCTAACTTCTGACAATTTAAACTGTTGGATGAAGTAAAAATTAAGCAGTGACACACCATGAATCTCACTACCTACAATAACTAAATATTTACCGATAGTCCTACTTAACATTATAAATAAGGATGTGTGGAATAATGGATGTATGTTTTACATTTTCCGGAAAATCTTCTGGACGGATTTTGTTGAAGTTTAATACACGGGTAGTAATGTAACCTGGAATAATATACCCAAAGGAGCGATACACCAAAATGAAGAACAATATACCGAAACTGAGCCTACGCTATCATCAGTTAAATACCCAGGCAGTTACAATGTATGAATATTTATTATTCAGATTTCAGTGTTTACGCGAAACAATATCATCCGGAGAGCACCTGTACCAATAAATTAAACAAGCATATATATTGGACTTGAAAATAGTACTTGTTTAATCTCATTATAATATTTTCAAGTCTGAAAAATACTGCAGCTACAGGCTCAAGTAAAGATAGTCACTGTATTTTTCTGATTTCCAGAAGCGTAATTTTATGAAGAACTTATGCATTGGGTGGTCGCGCGGCTTCACTGCACCAATTACACGCATCCATTGTACTCATTAGCCCTGGTTCTCAAGTGGCCTGGGAAACAGGAGTTATATCCACTTAAAAAGCCTCAAATATTTTAACCGTTTGTGTAGATTAAGATACTTTTTCCTAGTAACAATCAGATACCTTAAAATTAATCTAGGTATAGTTGGTTTTTATATACATTCTATAAAATTTTCATTAAAAGTTTAAGGTAGTGTAATATTTACATTTTGTTTATTATAAATGTTGGTATAAATAAATAATAACTTATCTACTATTAATAAGAACGCATATGTAAATTAAGTTGAAGTTAAGAATAAAACAAAAACGTATTGGTAAAGTTTTAGTACGTACTTGTAACAACAAATGTAGGGGTCCGCTCACTTTGCAGGGAGGGGGAGCCTCGTAACCCCAGAAACAATTCCAGGGCATCTTTGTTTTTCATATTCCAATTTTATTCTACTTTTTATATTTTCGCGCGGTTTTCCACGTAACAACGAAAACATAATAAAATGTCTTTATCACAAACTATGTGTGTTTATGACGTTGTAGAAACATTTTAAACTATGTACTTATTTCATTTTTAAATTTCAGAGTCTTACGCGGTACCGAAAACGCTGAAATAATCGTGTAAAAATTAAGTAATCGAGCTATTGGGTGGCGGGTGGCCACCGGCACAGGCGCCTTATGACTGAGCCCGCAAACGGAGCCACAGCCGAGCTCCCAGGCTCCACAGCTGATCTGATCCGCACTCTCCCAATATAAAATATTATTAACGTGTATAATACCGTGAATTAAATATACCGTTTTTGTATTAAATAATGATGTTCATGATATATAGTTAGATAGCACCAAATCATTAATAATTCAAAAAAGAAAAGATTATCGATTCTATATATAAATGGGTACGTGTATATTACTTGACTATACTTAGAGACTTCTTAAGTGATTTAAACGATTACGATTAAATTTACTAACAATAGGTAACCTACAAATAAAATAAGTACATATGCAATAGGAGTATTAGTAGAATTTGATAACTTAATTTACATCTTCTGAATGTAATAAAGCAATAAAAACATGCAAAGATTATGACAAATGGAAAGATGTAGTCTCCATCCACCCCTTTTGGGAAAAAGGCGTGATTTTCTGTACGTATGTATTTACATGTTAAAATTCGATACACATTCTTAAGACTCTTATCAGAAAACCTGCTCGGCATGGTACGTTCCTAAATATCACGGCATTTTTGACATGACATAAACATGTACACAACGCTTTAAATCCATTAAAACACATCTCGGGGATTAAGCCTGGCTACCGCATTATCTCCGCCGGACGATTGTCCCGCCATAACTTTCGAATCGGTAGAGTTCTTACTTCTCTACAGATTCGAATGTCGCATATGAATTTAGTAATGGGTTATGAGTTCGTTGACTATCGCTATCTTTGATTCTCCTCATAAAAACTAGACCAGCGTGTGACTTGTTAGTGGCGGTAAAGAATGCAATACCACTATACGTTTTTACATGGACACAAAAGAAATGTGATGCCTCTATAATTCTTCGTTTTCTTATAATAAAAATATTATGACTCGATAAACACATTTAGATTTTTACACAATAAAAAAGCAAACTTTAAAATTAAATCTTGCGATGCTTACTTATTAGTTAAATTAAAAATATGCATGTAAAAACAAACCTGTAGTAAATGTAGAGGCGGACTGACCGCAAGCGGTTGCTGGCGATCTCGCGACCACGGGCAACTCCAAGGCATACTTCAGATAAATATTTATTATGATCCTGTGACGAACTGTCTTTGCACAGTTGACCTCTGTCTACGTAACTATATTAACACCTACTCATTTTATTAAAAATGAGTTCTATAGCAAAAATTCAGAGGTACCGTATTAACAGAAATAAATCAAATAATTTGACCGCTTTTATTTATCGTTGCGATCGCGATGCTGTTGGTGCGTGCGATATGCGTGCAACAGGATGATCAAGCGTCACGCATGCGTGCGTGCGAACGGGCCGCCGTACGCCTCGGGACTAGGGCTCTGTACTCCCGTTCATACAATCCCGAACCATCCCGACTTTGGGTACCTACGCACACACCCCCCGCCGAGCCTACGCAGGTTACGTGATAAAGGGCAGATGAGGACTGGACAAGGGTGCCAAACATAAAGCCGTAACAAAATTAGTCCAAGCAAGTATATTATTCTGATAACTATGCAACGAAATACGAGTACTAGAAGAACAAATTAAGAAATAAAAGAAAGAAGAACGAAGTCAAGAAATAAAACATATTATTATTTTATAGACATAATAAGAACCAGTGTTCTTGATCACGGCGATGGAAATCTTGAGGAAACTTAATTAGTTGCGTCAGTAAATCTATCTATCGTGGTCAAGGCAGGCTTTTGGCTTTCCAGGAAGGGTACAACGTCAGGATTATGATGTGCAATTATTCGTGGTCGAAAAAATCACCATTGAAATTGTGTTATCGTCCCTCACATAGAAGAAGTACCTACTTAGGTAGGTTTTTTTTATTGTGATGGCCATTTGCGTTAGCTTTCTATATTACGCGTGGATCTCGCTCGTTCGACTTTATTAAATAAAGTCAATTTAGGTATGATTACCTATCGCTGGTATAGTAACTTTTTATTTAAGAATTACTGCATCAAGAGAATGCTGTTGATGTCAAATGCTTATCCTTCCCGTGCATATTGTAAATTTAATTCCATAACGAAGAATTTATGATTTTTTACTTTAAAAGTACCTATAATAATACGATGACCAGCATAACATGGCCTTCGAATACTTTTGATATTGTTGGCTCCGACTGATAAATAAAAAAGAAAAGATTAATATTAAAAAAAAATACATTTTAGTTGATTAGCTTACTTTAAAAAAAAATACCTATAGGTTTTTGAGATTTAGAAGAAAAAGTAAAATGAGTTAGTATGGTGGGATGGATAAAGAGGCATCACCCAAACTTTCATATAATACAATGCTTAAGTAATTGTAGCAGACTGAAATGGAATGTCTACATAAATTATTTTTTTCGAAGGGGTAGGCAGAGACTACATCTTTCCACTTGCCACGATCTCTGCATACTTTTCTTTCATAACTCTCTTCATGCAAGCTCGGCGGTTTCGGGTAGGTACTCTTGACATGACCCTTTGCCAGGACGTCCTTGATCGACGAATTTGATCAAGATACGTTCGTCTAGGCCTTCCCCACACTCGCCACACTCTCCTTGTATATCTGCTTAGTCAACCTGCTTTCCTATATATGATATGATATCTCTATATGATGGAAACCATACGAAACTGATAGACGTACAACATATTGTCTTCAACAATAGTTACATTGTACAAACATTAAAAAATCAAGGGGCAGGAGCGGTAAACGAAATTAACTTAGCAAAAGACAATCATTATAGTTATTAGATGAAATAGAAAAATGCAATTTTGCCCCTATAATGTTAGAAATCCTACACATACAAGTAAAAAACAATTGTATTTTTGCTTTAGTTTTCTTTTAAAGAATAAACTATAAATACCCTAAAAATATATGTAAGGTAATAAGCAGGTCTAGTCCATCTCTTTTACCTCCGCCACTATGGGCACATTTGCATGCAAGTTGATTTTAAAACCAACCATAATTTTATGAAAATCATGCAAACAAAGATTCAATTGCTGTGAAGATTGGAATTGGCTAAATCATTGGCATAACTTTTGGGATGCGATAAACGACAATATGGGCAAGCAAAACCGCAGAATACCTAATACCGAAGTTTAAAGAAATAGTTATTGTGAATCTACTTCTCAATATCAGTACTTCAATTGGTCACGTCCCCGGAGTAAATCCTAGCCATTATTTAGGATGAGGCATTTTCCTTCCACCTCTAAAATGTCATGCAATGTAACTACACATAATAACGCTTAGCTTGTAGGTATCTATCCCATCCTACAAATTTAGGCCAATTGATGCAACTTCCACTGACCTCTTCAATTAATTTACCTTATCGGCGGTGAATGCTAATCATAACGAATGAAACATTAATGTGGAGTTATTCGAGTATTACGGGCATGTTGTATAGAACTTCCAGTGTTATAACACTGGATATAATCTAGTATACTTAGTCTATTAGTGAAAACTAACTAAAAAACTACTAAGTCTCATTTTACAGAAAATCCAAAACCATAGTGTACTTTTAAGCCAGTTTCCTCGTGGCCGTAGTTGTGTTTTTGTCAAAACAGTATTATACTAAGAAATCCCCGATGTGACTTCATCGTAATTTAAAATATCTGTAACTTACACCACATTTCTACAAGATAAATGTAAGTAGGTACACTTGTGTGACATTAAAACTAATTCCAAGATATTAACCGAAAAAACTGCACAATGTTTCGTGTTGTGGAGCTTTACATTCCTAGGTAGAGCTATTTTTAGTATGTATAAATTAAAAAAATCAGGACTTTTTCCTGCAGCAAATACAAATCTATTATATTTCTCTAAAGGCAATCAATAAGTGTCTCGCTGTATTCTCGAGGTCCCAGGATTTTGTCCCATTGATGGGACCAAACGAAAAACTGTTTCTCGCAATCTCAAAAATGACGACTGTCGTTGCTAGAGTAGTAGTGGTCAAGAAACCTGATACGAGTTAGTAATTTTAAATAATTGTCTCGCTAAAACTGGAGAACGTCTGGGCCGATCTAGGTTTTTTTAAATGTTTATTTTCTCTATAATGTCTGTCTGTTCATAGAATTCAATGACACCCAAGAGTTTCGTGCTGTATTTAATTTTATTTATATAACTAGCTGTGCCTGCGACTTCTACCGCGTGAAATAGTTATTTTTGGTATCATTGAAGCCCTCAAGGATGAATAAATTGTCCCCGTTTTTTTTTTCACATTATCCATTTTTTCTTTGCTCCTTATAGTTGCAGCGTGATGTTATATAGCCTCAGCCTTCCTCGATAAATGGTCTATTCGACGCAAAAATAATTTTTCAATTCGAACCAGTAATTCCTAAGATTAGTGCGTTCAAACAAACAAACTCTTCAGCTTTATAATATTATTATAGACTAGGACTCAAGGACGAATAATATTCCTCGATTTTTTCACATTCTCCATTATTTCTTTGCTCCTAATAGTTACTGCGTGATGTGAGGTATATAACCTAATGCCTTCCTCGATAAATGGTCTATTCAACACAAAAAAAATCTATTCGAACCAGTAGTTCCTGAGATTAGCGCGTTCAAACAAACAAACAAACTTTTCAGCTTTATAATATTAGTATAGATTAGAAAAGCAAATATTATATGGAAACTTACCGCTTCCAATTGTAGGGTGATACTCTGCTTCTGTCTGGTCCACGGCAACCATTTCATTCTTACTATAAATCGGACCAGAAAACACGTAACGACAATGATCAGTATTGAACTATTAAAACAAGAAAAATCTTGTAATATTGTCTCAGCTATAAAATAATACAAATTCATAACTCGGATGGTCTCTGTCTGTGTTGCAGAGAATTCCGAAGTAATTTTCGTATTTCGTTGCACTCATGACTGAAATCTATGTTGAAATGAACGAGATAGATTCGTTCATGCCTATGTTCGCGGTGTAGGTACTGTGGTGGTATACGCTTGCTGTGTGCATAGTACTGACCACTACCTAACTTGTTAATTTCAATTAGCGACATGATAATGAAGTGAACCTCCAACTACCTACATTTTTAGGCAGTTCACTTACTACTCACTTTAACCTTTATGCATTGAGCCCTAGCCTCTGAGAATACAAGAATATCAATCAGCATCAGCTTTTCAAGGTTGTTGGTTGTCTACCGCTCAAGGGATATTGACGGATAGCCTGTGTTAAAATCACCATTCTGATAATAATTTCAAACATAAAAATCGGTTCAGCCGTTTTAGCCGTTAAAGCAATGTCAACTAAATAAATAAGCCCGACAAACTTTCGAAATAAACGGATATAAGTACTTTGGTAACCAAAAAGTTGACATTACTGTGAATAAAAAACATTCTGCCCCCGTAGCATGGCACGCGCGACGCTGTTATTATCTCGCGAAAAATTATCGCTGTCCCGTTTCATATAAAAAGCAAACAGTGTTCATTATATAAAGAAAAAACGGCGTCGCGCGTGTCATGCTACGGGGGCTGGTGTGTTGACTTATTAATTAATTTAACTCAGGATATATCACAGAAATAGGAATAATAAAGGGTTAATGTTATTCCGATTTTCGTGGAATATGTATAAATAATAACACTATCATTTAGATATTAATATATTTTCGAATCTAAAATGTACAAAAAAATACAACTTAATGTGATAGGTCATATACATCGTCAGATTTTAACTAAACATTAGATGTCAGACTCTCCAACATAACATTAGGCGTCGGTTTCAGTAATTGACAAATACCAATTTAAGGTAAATGATCCGGACAAGCTACTAGGAACGAAATGAGCGTAAGTCACACTCGCGTATGTTTACTCTTTGTAATTTAACTTTCTTTAGATCATCGACTTTCATAACAAAATAATAAATTCGATTTTAATATCAGGGCGGTTGTGTAAAAGACTTCGCAATATATTGGATTCCCCATATACAGGTGCATACGGGTTTTATCTTTTCTAAAATAAACGACCTATGATTTATATTTATAATTAAATCAACCATCACTTTATAACAACTTTGGTTGTGTATGCTAATCGTAAAAATATAAGTATTTTATCTATGTACAATTATATATATAAACATACATACATACAATGCTTTGAAATGCACAGCAACACAAGAGGCCTTAACTAATATATGAAGAACTAAATAACACAGATTTACCGGTCGCACGCAAGGAAAACCACGGCCCAGACAGACATCAGTTGCAGGACGGGCGGCCAACCTGATAAGTGTCGGATATCAGTTCAACCCGTAATCGGTAAATATGCAAACTTTTATGTCTAGTAGTTGTCTTTTAAATACGTGTGCTAAAAAGCACTAGTTTAGCCAAGCTTTTCCCGCGTATTACCAATACCTAAAAATCACTGCGCAATGTCTCGAAAAAACATAATTAGCTTTTTAAAATCTATAACGAAATGTTAAACCTAAAATGTACATAATATAAAAATACCCTTGTTCGTAGACGACAGGCCAAGACAAGAGACACGATTTTATACAAAAAATAAAATCAGTAATGTACGGGAAATGTCTCCTTGTGTTAGCGACTGCCATCTTACTACATATAATAAATATTTTTATCACACGTAATCTTACACATATAAAATTTTTAAATCCCTACGAAACGACAAGTTCCTAGTGAAGTAGAATCGAAGTAATCCGTAAACACAACGAAGTTCTTTAGAAACTAATTATGTTTTTACGCTGCGAAACAAAGATTCCCGTACACATCCATGTTTCCACGAATCCGATGCCAAGTGATCGTTAGCCCCTTGTCACAGAGCAAAGACACAATAAAAAAATATTTCTATTACTTATAGACGTATCACATTCGTTAATACAGTCCAATTATTTTTTGTTTAAGTCTCTGAAACATTGGATGGAAAATTTGGACCCTATTAAATTTATTTTAATTAGGTAAATTTAACTCTGTGACAATGGTCTATATTTACCTTAAATATAAAAGTTACAGTTATTTTTCTTACATAGAATTCCAAATTATACATAACATTTCAATAGACCAATTTCTTCTTCAGAGGTATGCTTTGAAAATTTATATCATGCTCTTGATATACTGGACATTACCATTATAGCTCCAAAATACCATAAATAAAAAAAAAAAAAAAACATTTTATCCGCATTATGGTTTTTTGTAATATTGTAAAAATAAAACCTACAAGAAAATCTATCATCGCGCGTGACGTCTAGCCGTTTGTACAATCAAATGATCTACAAGGTTGATTTTTAAAATAAGGTATACGACAATTCTTTACATCAAGATGAATACAATATATTCTAATTTTAATATTTATTTTCATAACCAACTTTAATTTTCTGAGCACATTTAGGATCTTTGTAATGCGTTTGCTTATACACACACGCAAAGTGTTGAAATCCTTTCGTGTCGACGCGGCGAACGCGCCCCGACGGCAAAACTCTGTCGACCACAGCTGTCGACGGCCGGCAAGTTCGACGACCAACAGCGAAGAATGGTAATCAACAGCGGCAAGTCATAACACAGATCACATAGTACAGTAAGTTGAATTATAACAAGCGAAATTAAAAAAAAATTCTATAGTAATATTCACTCCTATGATTTTAAATTTTTAGCACAGTTGTTACACTTAATTTTGAAAAGAAACTCCAATAATTTTCTCAAACACGCGACTATACCAGTGCGCTTAATTTTTAATCGGCAAAATGTGAAAGATCGTCGTTAAAATGTGGCTCGACCCTTAAGTGCATTTGGACATTAAGTAGGGAGAACCTGAGAACGGTTTCATTTGTAGGGATCAATAGATAGGTACTAATAGTAAATATAAATTGTAGCAAGCGCACGTTTGCCAAAACAGTGATGAAAGTTCAGGTTTTTAATCTCCATGATCAGTCTGTACTTTACCGAGTCAAGTTTTTGAAGGTTTTATATTGGAAGACGATGTTTTACCAATGTCTAAAGAGAACAGTTAATTATGATTAATATTTTAATCGAAAACTTACTTTAATAGCAGAAATATTTATTTACTATTTAATATTGAAATATCATATAAGTGTTAATAAAAGACGATCAATGATCGTGTGAAATTCTCAAAGTTAACAAAGTTACATTCATACTCCTTGGTAGCTATTGTCAATGTCCTTTCAATTTCGATACTATATATCTAAAAAGAACTATAATAAACTAAATCGAATATACGAGTAGTTTACAAGAGAAATCTACGGCTTTGAAGGCTTACTTTATCGTAACTATTTCGTATGCATTTTCTATTTCTATATGAAAAACTATCAATGTTTCGTTATGGTGGTTTAGAAAAAATATGTATCTCTTTTGTTTCAGGCACCTATGCATTCATTATAACAGCAGGATCTATTTACATTATAATAACGCTGAAAACCATTTTATTTCGTGTAATGGACGTTTTTTCCAATATCATTATAGTCCTCATAACACTAGGTAAGTTATAGTAAATCTGCAAAAAATATAACCTCCTTTGTGTACATTTTGATCTCATCGAAACATCGTAATCTAAGCGACGGCATTTTATGCTGTTTCATCTAGCGTTCCGATAAAATAGGATTGTATCTCAATATAATATGTATTATGTAGGTAGATTCGACTAGTTCTCATCTATTTTTTATGTTGTCACATAGCAAGGCCATCACTTGTACTTTATTGATTTGATAATCACTATCAAACTTTAAACCTCCCTATCCATTAATTATGTAAATGGAATGAAATTTAATATTGCTACGGTCGTGGGATACTGTAAAGCTTTATCTCACTAAATATCATTATCTTCTTTACCGATTTAGTGCGTTAATTTTTCGATTTATTAATAACAATGAGAATGAGTTTGGTCGGTAGCCTAAACATCAGAACTATTTATTTCATAATGGTACAAAAATATTTATGTCCTAGACAGATATTACTATAAATTGTTTTAATGGTATCTACACTCATTATTTGTACGTTTATCATTAGTTAGGTATAACACATCACAATTTCAATGGGGATCTAAACATTACTGTGGTGACTATATGAAAGATAATCAAATCAAAACAACTTTAAACATGTCATGAAAATTACTTTGAGCCAATACCAAATATTACTTAAGTACTTGACGTCCGCATTAAGTTATTGCCATTTCATGTACAGTATATGCTACATTCGTCTTGTAAACACGATTGTTATTATGCGTCAGCTGTTTTGTAGACAGAAACACAACGTACACAATTTGCAAGTTTCATAAACGATTAAACGAGAAACTTATTTGACTATATTATTTGAACTTTTTTATTTTGAATTCGAATGTAACAAGGATAGAGAAAGATGTCATCGGGCCAAAAATCCGGTCCAAATAATTTTACATTATGACGCGCATAACGACAGTCAATGAAAACACGCGATGACACCACATTTAAATGATTTGACAGCCATCATTATTTAAGTTACTACTTTAATGTACACATTTTGCTTTTAAGCAATATAATTGTAACATTGTGCACTCCTAAATCTTATAATTTTAACGTCAAATATTTAACTAGGCAGCGAAAACTGTGTTGCTGCGAAGTTTTTACATATAAATTAAATTTTAGTTACGGTAGTATAGAACGTTAGAAAAACAAAATAGGTATTAAATTTAAAGAATGTTATTTCATAAACCATTGTTCATTCAAACAAATATTTTTACCTTAATTTTCATTTTATACTTCCAAAAAAACTAGGAGCATATTTCGCTGCCTATAAGTAATAGCAACTTGAACTGCTAATTTGGTGCTTAATATTACATTACAAATCATTAATAATAAAATGTAACATTTATGTTGTTTATTCACATTGACAATAATATCTTGCTCATAGCATAATACTTTTGTCTCTAGATAAATGTTAATAATTATAATTAACTCCCAATTGTATGTATGTTTCACTTATAACTTTATTCAATCGTTGCTACTTGTTAATTCAAGTTAAAGTCAATGATAACGAGAAATTTATCAAATATATTTCCTGGAAGTGACACTGACTATGGTTGTTCAAGTATATGTACTTATTTACATTTGAATCGGTTATACGAGTACGAAACAGGTAACTACTATTGCAACTTTTTTTTAATTAAAAAGATTATTTATTTCTATCAAAACGTATAAACACAGGTTTCTAAAACTATGAGTTTCTGTTTAATTTCTAGTTGATCAACAACCATAATCAGCGTCATGTATACATTCGCATCCCCCATTATACGCCTAATTTTTCCGAAAACACTCGCATTCAGAAAAAAATCGCATAGGTAATGTCGCTAACATAATAATCTAAAAAGCACACTAGTTTCATGTGGAATTTCACATTATTCACACTTTTATTATAAACACAGACATAAGCTAATTAGATAAATCAAATCTCCACTTTGTTGAAATAGCGTGCTGTTTGTTTTTGCACACTGTTGTGTATTGTTGAAAGAAATAAATAGAAATCATATAAAAAACCAAAATAAATCTTAAAATATTTTATTTTCGAATATTGGTTACAAAAGATGTCACGGAGTGTAAGAATATTGTTTTATGTCTCCATACAAATATATGTAGTTTAGGTTAATTAATGTCATAAATAAATAGTAAAAATATAGCTAAGGCATTGTTTGCTGGACCACAAAATAAAACGCTAATTTTAAACATTGTGTACTTTCTATTTGCGAGGTTGAATGTGTAGATACACTCATCTGTTTTAAAAACGCAATATAAATAAATAAAACATTGCAAAAGCTTATTAAAATGTCAATCGAATAGATAACTGTGTACTTAAATTCTTATATCTGTGATTATAACTTACGCCGATTCATAATAACAAATAATATGATGACACGCTTATAGAAATTTACAAATAATTTTTAAAGTCATAAAATAATATTTGTTTTTTTTTATGAATATCAATTAATGGTTTAAACTTATAAGAAATTAAATCGTACACAAAACACATTGAAATGTCGTAACAAAATATTTACAATAAAGCAACAGCTATAATTTAACAACATATTTACACACGTAAAATAACATTATCCAAATGAGAAACCTTTTCATTCGACGTCTCATCTATAATACAAATTACTTTGTCATAACAGGTAACATCTGACTTTCATACTATAATACATAACGTTCACAACGCCAAAATATGTGTTTTATTTCTGTACAGTATTGCACGCCGTATATTTTATTCGTACATTGTGAATGCATACTAGTCGTACAAATGGATCAATATTTTAAATCACTTATTTTTACTCCTTCGCAGGAAGCTACCGTCGTTTTTCGCATCGTATCGTTAAAATTATAGTTACATAGAGATACAGAAACGTAAAGATCGAGGTCGAGCGGCGTCCCCGACGTGTTCGAGAACGGGCCGCCATTGAAAAATATCACTAGCACTACTAGACTACGCGCGAGACGCTCTATAAATACGTGTACTATATTAGTCTCACGTCGGTGAGATTTACAGCCGCAGAGGTACCAGGTAGTAGACCGCAGTGGGCGAGGCGAACTCAGTAAATGCAGGAGCGGGCGCTCACTGCGACAGAAGCTTCTGCAGCAGCGACGCGCTGGCCTTGGCCTCGGCCGCCGTCTCATCACCGCCCGCCGCCGCCGCCGAGCCCGCCTCCGCCGTGACCGCCTCCGTAGTATTCTGCACACAGATCACAACTTCAATATAATGCGTGCCACTGTCTCTCATTGCGATTTACCATAATATTGACCCTCCCATGTTGACGTCGTTAAATAGCATCACTGTAAACGTAGTAATCACAAAATATGAAAGCCTAATGACTTATTTATGAAATAAATTAAACCTTGATGAATACTCGCTTTCTATTACATTTAAGTGAATTACTTTCCAGCTTTTAATTTATGCTTACGTTTCTGTATATGAAATGAATATTGTGAGTCGCAATTACGTATTGTTTTTAGAATTCCTACATTACTCAAGTTCATATACCATTTTCATTCACCTAATATGCCAGTTATTGATATTATGAAATAATTATTGGAACTTATCTCTGAAATAATCGTATTTATTGTTATCTATTAAACATGGCATTTTAATAAGTTTTCTTAGATAAAAAAAATTGTTTATAAAATAATCTTTTCTAAAATAACATACCTATTTATCGTTGTTTTCTTTTACATTTTATGGGACCTAAAACTTTATTTATTAATATTAATGAATAATATTTAATTAAAAGTGTTTATTGCTGTAATAAAACTCTATTGACACTTTATTTTATAGTCTTATTCTTAATATTATTCTACGCTTATAAAGTCTGAAAACAAATTCTTGTTGTCACAATTTAAACATTTAATTAAAATGGTATTTTTAAGGAAATTTTGAGCAAATTGATTAAGAATTATCTATCTAAACACGAACAAGTAACGATCCGAAACAATTGACAAGATACTGAACTGCACCAATTAAATAATATTACTATTTACTATACGTGAATAGAATCGTTACTTGTTCGCGTATTTAAACTTTTCAAAAACTCTAAACTTCATGCAATTGTTTAACCTGTAGGTCTACTAAAACCAATATACGATAAAATGTCGCATACTATTGTTACAAGTCAGAAGCAGACAATAAGCGTAATAACTATTGCGAAAACATAATTCTGTTGATTGGTTTCGTATCCACACTACGTCATCACAAGACCTTCACCACAAATTTATCGTCAGTGCATGCGATGTCCGCGGGTATTTTAATAAAAGCTGAAAATGTTACAGCTATGTAACATAAAAGCGAGTAATTTCATATTTTGTGAAATTTTATTATGAAATCGTTTTAAGATGTACATACCATGTATATGCCAAATTAAAAAATAAATTTGACTATTTGAGAAATATAACCAAACATCACATCACAAAAGCTTATCAGAGCTTTAGAAATGTACCAATCATGACACTCTCACAGCAAACTTATCAGCATCTTTGTTTAATATTTTATCATTTTTAAATTATTCAAAAGTTAAGAGTTGGAATGTCATTTCAGCAGTTAAGCGTCGTAACTTGGCATATTTCTCTAAATCAGCGTCTAAACTTCAAGATATTCGATTCGATAACACACGCAGCAGAGCAGACTCAATACGTAATAATCATAGATATTCTACAAAAATAATCAAAATCGATAGGAAAGAAGTGAAAATTCTATAACGGTACCGCTGGTCGTTCCCTTACCGGGGTGGTCTGCGGCTCCCACGAGCCAGCGGGCGCCGGGCCGCCGCTGCCGCCACCTACGACCACACACGTCAGCGCGGGCCTACACTCACTCTACTCGCTCGTGTAACGCCCGCGACATATACACTACGGTATCACAACTGCCACTATATGCTCATAATGCCCAGCAGCAGTTGGTCAAAATAATGCCGCTTTTATTACAGATTTTTAACAACCTTAATAAGAATCTTATTAATAAAAACATATTCTGATTACCTTAACAAAATTTGACATCGTCAATAAGTAACATTTGAACCTGTGTACTCTATTAGAACGATTATCTTAGTATAGTAAAGCAGTAGAACTAAAGTTGAAACCTAGTATTCCATACAAACCACCTTTCCGACAGTTCATCAATTTCCTAGGACTTTTATAAACTCTCGTAGGATTCTTAACGAGAGATGAATTATATTATCTTACGTTCACATTTTCGAAAATGTTTCGCCCAATTAGAGCCAAGCTTTTAATTTTATGCTTTTTTAAAATATGGCAAATAACACACACCTCTCTAATTGGTCGATGTTGATGGTGGTTACCGGCTACAATAAGATAAAATTATAAATTTATCAGTTCCAATTACCTACTCATACTGCTCAGTATATTCAGACTGCAAAGTGATGACCTGTGGTAATAATATATAAAACGGCGGAGGAGAGTAAGGAGAAGAAACACGTGATTTATTTGACCAATAAGAGCGCACTATTTTACGCGTGAATTCGGTAAGTAAGTTATCAATTTTCGACAATGAGGACGTAAATTAATATACTCTACTACGAAAGTTTATAAATTTACTAGGAAAGTTATATATTTGTGTTTCTTGTTATTTTCGGGCGACATTTATTTATTTCAGCTAAGATTTATTATTTGCGCGGCGCGGGTTGCATCAGGAAGGATCTTACTATTTCTCTGTTTTAAAATATTTAAATTAGTAAAAAAGAAAATGTTACATTATTATACATAAGTACATTTGCTTTGAGATTGGGGGATTCTTGTTGATGCGAAAGAACATGCTGACGCTCTTGAGATAATGACTTGAGAGATAGGGAATACTCTGAAAACTTTCAGAGGTATGAGTATTTTATTTGCTTCTTCAACACCTAGAAATTTAATTCTTTCTCACCTGCCGCCCGCAAGCCGCGCCGCGTTTTTATTGCCAACGATATGAATGAAATGTGTATGCTATGCAGATCTCACCTGACGTGGATATGTCGAAGGTCATCAGCGGGTCGAGGTCGGACTGCAGCGGCGGATGCAGCCGCGCCCCCACCACGGCGCGCAGCTCGTTGCGCACGTACTCCGACGTGCCGCTCGCCACTGCGCCGCCGCCCGCCGCGCCCCCGTTGTTACTCGCGCCTGCGTCGTCAAACATCGGAATAATCACTTTACATTATAAGAGTACATTCAGCCTGTAAATGTGACATAATAATACCAATTTTGATTCTCCTATGACCTCCTCCGTTTGGTCACAATAGTTCGCCATTGTTAACCAAAACAATGGCTGAAGCCGAATCGAAGGTTTTTAAATCACAGAAGCATTTTGAATGGACGGATTGGGACGGACGGATTGTACTGCAAAAATCTAAAGTAATTAATTTTACTTCTGCTACTTTCTACGTTGGATCTTAAAATAAACATTAGTCATACAAATGATCCGTCTCAGAATACTTGTTTGGAGTCTGTTTTACAATCGGTACCGTGACAGACTGATCCAACCTCGTTAAAAGCGTCATCCACTACCGAACGCGAAGCACGCGAGCACGTGCACGCGGTAACTTCACTGAAGCGAACTTCGTTAAGCGAGACATCATGCAGAACGATCGTTAGAAGAAATATTATGTACAGTCGCTACCACCATTCTCGTTAAATTTAAATCTACTTTCTCACCATATCATTTATAAAAATAAGAGATAAATGAAACATAAAAAAATTTCATATCATAATATAAATAGGAAGAGAGTAGGAAAGTAGTAGTATTTAAAAACTGCGTATTTACAAGCCCCATCTACACCTCGTTTTTAAATGAAGCGGTTCCTTCTTTAGCACATCGCTGTGTCTAAAAGGAAAGGTTCAGAACGAGAAATTACAATAACTTTCAAAATAAAAATAGGTAAACAAATGACGAGTGTTAATAGTGAGTCGATAGGGGCCGGTGTGTTCAGAAATGGAACACATGTAGGTATAAAGCTATGTCAACTATCTTCACGGTTCAGTTCTGTTTATGGTGCTAGCTAAATTTATAATTGTTACATATAATAACAGAAAAATTAAGAATTTAATAAATTGGGAGTGACATTTTATTGCTTTATATATAATGGCAACCTTGTAAGGATCGGATCAGTTTGTTACCGCTTCTTCTGCACTGACGCTTTGGAAGAGGCAGTAAACTTAGTTTTAAGTAATTTATCCGTTGACGTCAACCAATGTTGTGAAACCAAAAGATATGACAATTATTAAGTGATATGAAGTGCCCCATAATAATGAATAAAATTTTAGAATTTTGAAATTTGTTGTGTTCCAGTGAACCAATGAAAGAATCGTTAATAATAACAGTATGAGATTTTTTAGATGCTGCTGTTAAATGAAACATTCGAATGCAAAAATCACCGAGCATTTTACTCCTGAGGAATCTATGAGTAGAAAAAAAGTTTATAATAAGATCTTAAAGGTTTAATAGAGATAAGAATAAAAACATAAATACTCAAGTTCATTTACACATTCCTATTTACGCTATCAAGGAATGAAATCAAAACATGCACTGCAGCAATCAAACAAAAAATGTGGAAGTTATTCAGGTTGGCGGGGACTTACTTACGTTTTGAAATTTTATTTTAGTGTTCAAATTCAAATCCTACTGAAAGAAGGTGAACCTGTTAATCTAGATTTCGAAATGCTTTATTAGACATCTATATTAACATAGTGCATCTTTAGGGTTAAAAAGATTGAAATTTAGATGCCTAAACTTTGTGCAGATTTGAATTTGTACGTTATCTAGTGGGATTCCTAAATAAAGTGCGTAAATGGGGGTGAAGTTTCTGATTGGTGAATGATAAGAGTCGGTGGTGATGCGATATGCGATGAGATCAGTACTCACAAGGCAGCGGCGGTTCGTGGTGCGCGTGCGGCATCGGCGCGTGGTGGTGCAGCGGCGGCCGCCGGGCGAAGTCGCCGCAGTAGCCCGCGCTGGCGCCGTCCTCGTAGTAGCCGCCCACTGCCAACCACGCCGGTATATACGCTACGTTCTCACCGGGCCACCGGACCCGACCTACCTAACGTTGCGCCGACAGAGTGCGATACCGAAATGGAAACGTGAAACTTTAAGAAGAAACACTCCCACCGTTACATCGAACAACTAACGGAGTTAACATGTCTCTAAGATATGAAACTGCGCTGGTGCTTTATGGTACTACTGTACTGTACTGTACTGTGGCACCCCAGGCTCCTCAGAAAGTTAAAGATATAACCGGGATTAGTCCCGGTCCTAATGTGTTAGCGCTAGGAGGAAGCATTCGTTTTAATGTTTAATGTGGACTGATCAAATAAATAGATTAGAATAAATTTTATAAAGAAAATTTTCAAACAAGTTTACTTCTAACTCTAAATCTTGTAGATGAATTTATGTATCAACAGTATCAACAGCAATAAAATTTCACGTTTTCACACTTGATGTCATCACTTTCGGCGTCGGCGCTCAATTCCGTATAACGTCTTCCTAAGTCATAGTATTCGAAGATAAATCGAATGAAAAAGCCATAGACATGCAATTAGTTAATTAAATCGGTTTCGGAGAATTCATTCCCGAATCCGGCAATATGCTATTACTAATTACTCTACGGGGCATGCTGAAGGAATACGTTATAATAATAGTTCATGCTTTAATATAAATAAAACCGACCGATTTCTAGGTCTAGGTCTACCGTAAAAGAAAATTTTAGTATTCTCTATTGAGAAGCGTTACCATACAAAGTCAACCATTGGATCAGACTGATAATACCTATATTTTATTAATCTGCAATTCTGCATAGTACTATAATTCCTGGAACTTTTACTATTTATAACAGGGATAAAAATTTGAAAATTCAGTTAAAAATTATTTAATAATTTATATGTGTGAGTGTATATTGTTGAAATTGCTCTTTTATTTATGTAACGGGTTTAGTGTTATGTAGAGTAGTCAAATATGTCAGATGGGTCTGATTGAGATCAAACTGTTTATGTATAGTTTATATGGTATGAAAAATATTGTCGGTGTATAGTAAAGATAATTGTCTGCTTAGTTTTAAAAACTGAAAGATTTAGGTAGGCTCGTGTTCCTAAACAGTTTTTTAGATGTAAGCGACCTTACCAATTTTCAATGTTCTGAAATACCTTACTTATGGTTTGTGTAATTTTTAAACTGCATGTGTATGTTTTATTAATTAATAAATTAAACAATAAAACTGGTCAAGAAATATAATATGATGTCAAGTTTGTAAGCAGAAAGTATAGTAGAAATATTGAAGAGAGCAAGCAACACCTAATATTACATGTGCTTTATATCATACTAGAGGCCGCCCGCGACTTCGTCCGCATGGAAACCCTATCAATCCCGCGGGAACTCTGGGATAAAAAGTAGCCTATGTGTTATTCTGGGTCTTCAGCTACCTACATACCAAATTTCATGGTAATCGGTTCAGTAGTTTTTGCGTGAAAGAGTAACAAACATCCATACAAACTTTCGCCTTTATAATAGTAGTAGGATGGCTAGCGGTTGTTATTCTCTGAGGGACGTGTGTGTGGAGCAGTAGAGTGTAGTGTCTGTGAGTGGCGACAGATGTAGTACCTAGATGCGGGCGAGGCGCGCGCAGGTAGGGCTGCGGCGGCGGCGGCGCCGACAGCGGCGTGTGCAGCGCCGCGGCCGAGTGCGGCGCGTAGCCCGCGCCGGAGCCCTGCCGACCACACGTTATCGTCATCGGATGCTAAGGTGGCGCACAACTAATAAGCTAGTCTTAAAATCACCAGGACCAGGTTCGTACCCAGTCAGGTATATGGGTATAAAGTATACATTTGTAAATACGATACTGTGGAGTAAATAACCCATAACAGTAGTCTCGAAGTTACTTTGAGACTAGCTTTATTTGTATTATTTGTCCCTACATATTTATTATCAACCTGGCTTAAGTTCCCAAATGACCGCCTCTGACCACGTTCTAGAGTTCATAAGCCAAGTAATAGAGTATATTCCCTCAACATATGAGCATTATGGACAAACGTCTGTTCCTCTAATTACCATAAACGCCGACTTATTTATTACTGATATACCACTTGCATATAAGGAAAAGCTCCAGAAGTACATAAGTTATTAAATTTAAAATGATATAATCCACTTACACTTAATTGACGACTCAGCATAGGATTCTGCTGCGACGACGTAATTTTATTTGTACCATAGTTTGAACCCATTTGATCTGAAACATAGAATGTATCCCTCTTTTTATGCATAATACTATGTATAGTGGCAATTTGCTGTTCAAAATTAGTTTAATTTTTGGGGCAAATATTGCTCAGCAATCTGGTCCGCTAGCATCCCAACCGTATACACCCTAAATCAAGTAAATCCTCCCTAGCAATTTTTGGCGAACATGAATCGTATCCCGATGGTTCATTAAGGGCAGGTTGCTATAGATGCAGCCATCACTTAGATCAATATGTTCTAAAAGGTCTCATTATGGAGCTGATGGGAATTCATGGGTCAATTAAAATAAAATACTCACTGGATTGGTGATATAAATGGTGGTAGTCTGTCCTGGTGAGCGCTACGTTGGGCGGCGTCTCCGACACCAACGCGTTAATGGTGGAGCCCAGGTCCGCCTGCGGCTGTTCCGCAGCCTGGCAAACAATAAAATTATTGTTAAATTAGGAGACAATAACAAATAGACAATCTTCTTTAATTAGGAGATCATTGAAATTTACTTTTTCATATAGTAATATTTTATAGTTTAACTATTTTACTATTTATTTTCTCGAATGTCTCATAACACAGTAATAACCTCTCCTTCAAGACATTCTTAGTGATATTATTTTTGATATTTGAATGTACAAGGAGCAAATGTTTTGTTTATAAGAGTTTATAATTTAACAACTCTGACTCTCCATTCTCAATCTCATTTTAACCAAATTACGATTGCTCCATCACTGATCACTTCTAATCAGTGATGGTATTCTTTGGTAAGATACATATACCGCTTCATAAAATGCATGATGCTGCAAAGTCAGGGGGGCCTTTAAATGAACCGCACATGACTGACCTCCGGCGACACCAGCATCTGCTGCCGCCGCTGCAGCTGCAGCAGGCGCGCGTGCTGCTCCTCCAGCTGGCGGGCGCGCGCGCCGTCCGCGCCGCGCGCGTACTGCAGCCCGCCCATGCTGCCCATGTTGCACGACGACTGTCGACAACAGACTGACAGTCAGAACCACAACAATCCATTTGACAACATATGGGACTTATCATTTTCAGAGATGAAAATTCCTGTCGCCCAATCTCCCGATAGTTCGACTCGTTCGTAGCCCAAACATCGCAGAACATTTTCTAAACTCGATAAAAATACCTCAATTTCCCTCTCTCACTGACTCTCATTTATTATATGACTAACCGAAGAGAAAGAAGAAACGAAACTGTCTTGTCAACGTTCATAAATAACCTCTCCAGATTAGGTATGGCTAGAGTGCGGGTATAATGGTCGCTAAAGCCTACGATCAATCAATTAAATTTTAAGCTAAAAAATTATTTATTAATATCTGTTAACAAAAGATTAAAAAAAAAAAAAAAAGACGTAATTATGTTATTGTATTTTTTTCCTTTTCTAAATTACTGTTCCCATTAGAACAGAGAGATTAAGAGCTATAATTTATTATTTAAATTTATGCCATGTTTTGAATAATCAAATGTGTGAATTAATCTTTCCTACACAAATATGTATAAAACTAGTTGTAAATAAAATCCAAAAAATTTTTGCTTGTACATCTTGTAGTATCTAAATACTCCATCATCCTCCTGTCGTTAGTCAAGGTGGCATCTTTACCTCTCTGGACAGAAGCCCATAGTACACCTGTGTTGGGTAAGTCAACTTTTTACACGAAGCTACTCTCGTCTGAACTCGAAGGGAATCTAACTTATATTGGATCAGGGTTCTCATCCAGTTGCCATAATGCACAGGTTTCCCTCCTCCTACATACATACATACATACATAAACTCACGCCTCTTTCCCGGAGGGGTAGGCAGAGACTACCTCTTTCCACTTGCCACGATCCCTGCATATTTCCTTTGCTTCATCCACATTCATAACTCTCTTCATGCAAGCTCGGCGGTTTCGGGCACTTTTGACCTGACCCTTCACCAGGACGTCCTTAATTTGATCAAGATATGTTCGTCTAGGTCTTCCCACCCCGACCTTTCCCTCCACACTCTCCTTGTATATCTGCTTAGTCAACCTGTTTTCATTCATCCTCTCCACATGACCGAACCATCTCAACATACCCTTTTCTATTCCTGTAACTACATCTTCTTTCACATCACAACATTCCCTTATCACGCTGTTCCTTATCCGGTCACTCAATTTCACACCCAACATACTCCTTAACGCTCTCATTTCCACCGCATTTATTCTGCTTTCGTGCTTCTTTTGCCATACCCAACTTTCACTCCCATACATTAATGTCGGGACCAACACGCCCCTGTGCACAGCCAGTCGAGCCTTTTTGGATAGTTTCTGACTGCTCATAAAGGCATGCAAAGCTCCATTCACCATGTTCCCCGCGTTCACTCTCCTTTCAATATCACTATCACACTTGCCATCTGATGTAAACTTTGATCCTAGATATACAAACTCTTTCACTTGCTCAACTTTTTCTCCTCCAATCAAAATATTACATGCTGTCATTTCTTTCTCCATTTCAAAAACCAGTGTTTTAGTTTTACTTACGTTCATTTTCATTCCTTTCTCTTTTAAAGCTTCATGCATACAGTTTACCATCTCCTGTAACTCCTCCTCCTCATTACAGAATATTTAGTTAGCAAATAGTCTTCAGGAAAAATATTATTGATACATGGCCACGGAAGGATTTGAACCACTACCATACTATGCAAAATAAATCTACGCCAAAAAATAAAGTTATTATTATAGTTATGCTTACCGGACTTTGCACGGCGTACACGGGCGGCGCCCCGGGACTCGACGACACGGGACTTTTGGTCACAGTCTCACACTGCATGAGGCTTTGTGTGATCGCGTTGATCATAGCGTTCTTTTCTTTCCCCTGAAAGTAAAAAGCAGTTCGAAATGGTAAACTGATTGCAGTAAAACCATACCAGACAAATGAAGACCGTGTTATGTGTACGAGTATATGTGTGTGTATGTTTGGTCTTCTTTTGCCTGTTTGGGGTGTTTTCTTAAATAAAATACCATAATTGAATCTCGTGGTATACATTAAGGTCAAGCGTAGCCGAACTGGCGGCTGGTCTCGGTGTATACATTTCACACTGTAAAATAACGAAAATATTGCATGGTAATCCATCGTTATCCGGATACGGTTTGCGTCATCTGCGTGCATCATGTTCATTATATATACTAGAGTTGTCCCGGTTGCGTATTCAACAATCTGGAGATGAGACCTAAGACACTACAATCCTAGATGGCACACAGTAATGCCTACTTATAACTATTTGTGAACACCTTTAATTGGTTTTTATTACTAGCTTCATAAAAAACATAAGAAAATATTGGCTGTTAGTCATCCGACTTTATAGAGGCTGTTTAGTTACATATTTAAGAACAGTAAATATAAACACGCTAACTTTATAAAATACTCACTAGTTTAAAAGAAAAAAAAATGGTCTCAGAATGTTTTTACACCGTGCGCTCGCTACGCCACGGGCCGCGGCTGTCACCACCGATTCCTTATTTTGTTGGATAATTAGGTGAAATTTTAGCCCCCTATTTTTCTTATTATTTGGAATGAGATTCAGATACGGAGTAAACACCCCCCTTTCAAATTGACCGAAATTGCGATTTACCAGACATTCTTTTATTTTACCAGGTATTCAAAAATATGTGGCCTTACCGCGTAGCTGAGCTGCCGGCTCGTCTCGAGGTCGATGAGCGTGCTGACGCTGGGCGCGGGGCGGTCGGCGTCGGGCATGTGGTCGATGACCTCGTCCAGGATGTCGGACAGCGTTTGGTCGCTCGGCACCTCGCTGTCGCCCGCGCCCGCCTGGCCCGAGCTCCGGGAACTGCTGCCACTGGAAGTGTTAATTCATACTTAATTGTAAGGACTTCGTACTAGCGTTCCTCAAGCGTAGGCGTGATTTCTTTAGTGGCACACGAATACGCAGCATTCCATCCACTGTAGATGAAACGTGACCTGTGCGTCATGCGTATATGCCGTATAGGTTCGAATCGAATTAATTGTTTTTACTTTTACTTTACACGTTGACTTCCACCTTTTGTTAAGGTTATTTGTCAGATCAAGGGCTCACGTCGGCTGCAGGTTTCAAGCAAGAAACAAGAAAATGCGCGCTGGTTATACAAATAACATACCTAACCTTAAGTTGGTCGATTTGTTTAAGTGTGTGTAATTTGTGTAGGGCTACAAAAGAGATACTGACGGCTGGCCGGCGTAGTGGTGCGCGGGCGCGGTGTTGGCGTAGTGCAGCGGCGCGGCGGGCGGCGCGGCGGGCGGCGGGTAGGCGCCCCGCGCGCCCTGCAGTACCATCTGCAGGTGGCTCTGCGGCAGCGGCCCGCACTCGGGGCTGCCCGCGGGGCCCGGCCCGCCGTTCACGCTGCTCGCGCGGCTGTACCGACATACATACTTGTAGTTAAAGCGTACTCTCAACAATTTGTACCAAGGTAGAGTAGCAAGGTCATGGAAGTAAGGCGGGAGGACGAGATTACCCTCTCGTTTTGAAGGAATCTTATCCCTTGCGGGGTAAACAGAGCCGATAGTATTGAAAAGAAGGAAAGGTCACGTTTAGCTATTCCTTTGAAGATTACGGAAAGTGTCATCATGGCCACAGTGAGATGTGATTTTTTTTCTTTCGTCGACGTACAATTTTTTCCGGTAACAGCATAGTTTTAACAGAAATAATCCAGCATCCTCCAGCATCCAATACAAACTTACTGAGCAGACCCGATCAGTATAGTTACGGCAGGCAGACGCGGTCATGTCGCGGGCCCGTACGTCCTTAGATTAGACAGAATTGGCTTATATGCAGGAGACAAAAGACGGATAGGAGAATAATTAACTCACTGAGCAGGCCCAGTGAGTATAGTTGAGAGCGTCGAATGGTGATGCCGCTGCTGCTGCTGCGACATCTGCTGCGGCGCGAGCGGCGGACGCGGTCTCGTCGCGGGCCCGTATGCTCTCAGGTTAGGATTTGGTAATGGCAGTGGAGTCGTAGGTGTAGTTTGCTGCCTCGCTAGCAGAGAGACCAGGATCTGGTTCTTCTGGCAGAGTTGACTCATGCCACCACTGCTAGTCGTCGCCGGGGAGGAAGCCGCCGAACACGGCACGGAGGACGCCGGGGGAACCGCCGATGATGAAACCTGCAGATTGTTATATTCATAGATTTACTGACGATTTTTGTGGTCCCATACGCAGAACAAACACTAAAACAGTATTTAAAGATAAGATTATTTTTGCATCAACAAGATGTGCTTTATATTTGTAACTGGCTCTTACCCGCAGCTTGATCCACGTATTGAAATATATCCCGTTTCTATTTTAAAAAAACAGTTGTACGTTCCAATGCCTGCGTTTCAATGCAATTTCAGGGGACTGAAATTGCCAAGGAACATAAATTAATAAATATCATTTTACGCCAATACTTCCGGTTACAGCCGGAAGACAGACAAGTGTACACTTTTGTCTATCAACCAGTCATCCACTCAGAAACGGAAATTATTTTATATATTAATTTATTGATTTTCGAATGCAATTTAGACGAATAATTAAATATAATTAAAAAATACCTGTTGATTTTCAGGCGTGGCGCGTTTGGCGTTCGCAGCGGCGCCCTTCTCTTCCAGCTTGCGCTTTACGCCGGCTATTCTCTCGAGGTAGTTGTCACTAGAGTCTTGACTTCGCCCGTTGCCCGAGGGCCCGTTACTACTAGACAATAGTTGGGAGAGCAACGCGCAGGGCTGCGAGGTATTACGGCCGTCCGAGTTCCGCCGATCTTCGCCATCTTCATCCGATTTGTCGTTCAATATCTAAAATTATTAAAAATAAATAATTAACAGGAAATATTTTGGAGCCAGGGAGCTTATTTAGAGCTGGAGATAAAAAAATATCAATTACCCTTTCCTACATGACATATACATATAGCTTAACGAATAATAGAACTTCTGGCAACCTCACGAAATTTCCTAATTCTTCAATAGGTGGTTCAGATGAATAACCCACATAAAGTTCTCGGTCAGACCCAATCTGATGTCTGTTGACTGGTAGATAGATAATGCTTCTAGCATTAAGTCCGCCATTTGTACTAGACATTTGTATTTTGTACAATAAAGTTTAAATAAATACCAAAACAGGAAGTTCAGTGGTCTCTCAGACTGACTTGACGACTGATATTTTATTTATACAACTCTTGTTCTAAAAAAAATCAAACCCTATAAAAATAACGCTACAACTCACCCTGAGCAAGACTTCAGAGTTGTGCGATGGCATGGAGTGGGGCGCGTGCGGCGGAGGCGGGGCGTGGGGCGTGTGCGCGGGGTGGGGGGAGGGCCGCGAGTGCAGCGGCGACATCGCCGCCGCCGGCGTGTGCGGCGTCAGCGGCGTGTGCGGCGCGGACGTCTCGCTGCCGGTCGCCTCTTCGTCCTCCTGCTGTAAGCGACAACACCAATAACAGAAGGCTGCCCTAGAAGCGATTACAATTACTACTTTCCAAACAGTGTTCAACTTTCATCGCAAATGAAACATTAAATTTAAATGAAATTTGTCTGAAGTATAGAGATCTCACATAAATCTAGTGTCAAATTAGGTTTCTCTATTTTAAAAATATTGCAATAACTTATATAAAGTATCATTCTGAACAAATTGACGTTATCTGAAACAAATAACTTCGAGTCTAGAAAAACGATTATTTAACTTTCAAGTCTGCCCTAAATAACGTCATTATTTAAAAAAAAAAACAAAGGTCATAGCGTAGGTACCCACCTTAAGCAGGTCTTTCAAAATGCGGTTGTTGGAGTTGAGCGTGACGTCCCCCGGCGCGGGCTTCTTGCTGAGCAGCGTGCGCAGGCGGTTGGGCTCCTCCGCGGGCGGCACGGACGGCGGGCCCGAGCCCGGCGTGGGCGGCGCGCGGGGCGTGGCGGGCGTCGCCGGCGGCTCCGACGATGCGTCCTTACGATCCTTCGCGTCCTCCCCGGACATGTCTCCAAGCTGGAAGCCCGAGCCCCACGGGTCGAGATCGAAGTCGTTGAGAAAGTGGTCGCCGCCAGGGCTTATCGGCGACCGGTAGCGGTCGCAGTCGGAAGACTCCCCGTTGGAGACGGAGGCGGAGAGCGGCGCGGGGCGGGGCTCGTCGAGCAGCTCGAGATCGTCGTCGGCGAGCAGCGTGTGCGTGGACATGATGAAGTCGGGCTCCCCGGAGGCGGGCTGCGCGCGGAAGAGGCGCGAGCGCGCGCTGACGCGCAGCGGCGGCAGGTCGGGCGCCAGGCGCAGGCGGAAGGCGGCGCTGACGGCGGGCGGCGCGGCAAAGCTGGCCGTTTGCTGCAGGTGCGCAACTACCAGAACGCGGTCACTACTGTCCACTAGTTCCAAATAACGAGTACCCACCAGAGACACAGGGCAGTTTATAATGTTTTCCACTCCACGTAAATCACAAGCTGCAAGAGAATGTTCGTTTTAAAACGTGTGGTGATGTTTTTCTCATGTTTTATGGTGATATCAAGTAGAAACAATTTCACGAAGTAGTGTTTTGCCTTTTATGGTAATCGAACTCATAAATGTCAATAACACCCAGACTGTTAGAAAAATTAATGAGTAAGATTTGTAAACTTCTTGAGGAGAATAAGTAAATTTGTAACTACAAAAGATGGTGTACCATGATTTGACTGAAGAGCGACATCACATTTTCAGTATACTCCTTTTATACTTTATCTTACTGATATAAAAAGTAAAATTTTCAAGTGAAAATAAGCACAGTTGTATTTACCCTATGTTCATATAGAGAAGAGCATTCATATTGAAAATTGCTACCACTTTGTCCAAACACAATGGATCGTAATCGGAGTATTGTATCAAAAAGAAAAGGTCCCCAAAATATTAAAATTCAAAGATAAAAGAGGGGAATTTTTGTTGGACCTCAAATTAAGGTTTCAATAATAAAATCCCAGATTTGAAGGAAAGCTTTGTGATTTAAAAAAAATTACAACTGAAAGTCTTTTAAAAATGTTGTTGTAATTGTTTGGATATCAGTATACTCACAGAGAATTATATAATTGCAGTCCAATCGGAAGACAATATGGTCAGACTGCTTGGCGGCGATGGCGGGCGGACCCCCGTCCAATGGCAGAAGTGCGGCCGACGCGTCCTCGCGGCGCCGGATGACGCACATGACGGAGCCGGCCTCCTCCGAAGACGAGCCGCGTACTGGCGCAGCGTGGATCACTGCTTCCACGTACCTGACGATGTGTAAACTTATATCATCATCCTGTCTTGTGGCATTGTTAAGTCTCTCTACACTGTACCGTGTGGCTCCCAGCACTTTAGCATAAGTCCATTGCATATTTTTCAGGGTAAAAGGGGACTAGGGGAATAGGCGCATTCATTGTAACTTTTGTCATGATCCAATATAGCTAAAATTCCCCTTGGTTACATAACATCATCTATACTAATATTATAAAGCTGAAGAGTTTGTTTGTTTGTTTGTTTGAACGCGCTAATCTCAGGAACTACTGGTTCGAATTGAAAAATTCTTTTTGCGTTGAATAGACCATTTATCGAGATGCCTAATAAATCCTTGAGAGCTTCAATGATGCCCAAAATAACTATTCCACGCGGACCAAGTCGCGGGCACAACTAATAATGTATAAACTATGTGATACAACACCCTACTGCCTATCGTCGCAAATATGGCCAAACCAGGGTTCTTTTTCAGAGAACGCCACTGGAAATCCAGGGTGGCGCCAAGGACTCACTATTGGGTAAATACACATGTTGATGTCATAAATACGTAAATCTATTAATATATAAATAATATAATCTTATTTAAAACACCACTAAATAAAAATTTACTAACTTACAGGGGTCGTGAGGAATCTGTATCTAGTTAGTGTTCCATATCCCAGCATATTAACCCACTAAACACTATTATTATACACTTCTATTAATATAGTTTTTGATAAAATTAAATAAAACAAAATAAGATAAACACAAATCAAAATTCAATGAACATTATTATACTAAATGTAAAATGTTACTAAACAACTAGTTATTTTTATAAGGCACGTATTATTCATTAATTTTCCATATTATACTTAACCAATTTTTACTGTTTATATTTATTTACTTTGAAAGAATTTTATTTATTTACTGCTATTGCGTATAATTGCAATATTTTATACCGTTTCTTCAATTTGTAATTTTGTGATATCTGCACATTCATATAAGTGACTACGTGTAATCGCCCTCTTATCGTTCGTTCGTCACAGTGACTATCACCATGAATAGCAAAAGAAATATATATTAATAAAAATATAAAAATATTGTGTCACATGTTTAATCATCTCTTTTTTCTTTAGCTGCTTTTTGTGGTGCAATTAAGAAGTTACTATAATGTATTTTATATTTAAATACAAGCGACCTAGCTTAAAATTTTATAAAAATTATCAACAAACACTGATCTCATAAAATCTATGATGAATCACTGGTTATACGTTAATTTCTGTAATAAAGCATTTTAAAAAGTGAATTTCTGTCTAGACCAAATAAAATAATAGAAATTAATACTTACCCAGTTCCTTCAGTTCCATCAGTATTCTTGACAAGTAATCGGGCTTGAATGGCTTGAAATTTTTCAATTTCACCCGAACCCCATGCAAATGATTCTATAACTCTCAATAACGGTTTCAATTTAGCTTGATCATTAACATGCAAAAGTGAGAAAATCGACTTCTTATACAGCTCTGTTCTATCTTGGAGAGTAAGGTCCTTGATATTTTCAGAGACACATTCAATTTCACCTTTTGAGTTTATTTCCAATAAAACCCAACCAAGACTTCCAGTATAGTGTTTGAGAGCCTAAAACAAACGAAAATGGATTTATACAATGATACAAAAACAAATCAGGTAGGATATGAAATTTAAATGAATAATGACAATCAAGATTTAGGGACTCCTCTTTATTTACAGACAGTGAAACATATATTTTTTTTAGATGGAAGGTTGCCATTACAATGAGTTGCCATCAGGGACAGAAGGGTTTGTACTAAATCATATATGTGTAAGATACTTTTCAGTCTTGTCAAAATGTTGGCTCTGCCTGCTTAAAGTTAAATACGTGATTATATTTGTGTACGTATAAGGATTCCCCCTATAGGACTACCAATAATAGTTATCAATTTTTCTTAAATGAATCCTGGTTTCTACGGATCTTTGGGCCATTCAGCTGCTATATGCCGCTTTAATTGTACCCAAACTTTTTTAAATGAATTTAATTGTAATGTTAGCTTACTTCAATAAGTGTTGTGATCTCTGTGTAATGCAAGCAAGCAGGAGGCTGCGTGGAGCTGACCTCGCCCGCCTGCACCGGCGACAGGCACTGGGCGTTGCGCACGGGGCACTCTCCGGGGCACTCGCCCCGTCTCTCGAGCACCTCCTTAATCTGCAAGGTGGCCGCCCGAACGATGCCGTTCTTGTCAGGCTGCTTTACTTCAGCTAAACACGTGCCAAGGAGTTCTTCGAGCTGATTTATCGTCTCGTTCTCGAGCTCGCGGCGTCTCTTTTCGTTGTGACACTTATTTCTGGAAAACCAATGGTAATCATTATAAGTATAAAGATCACATCTAAATATGCTTCAAAAATATTAAAATACACAAACATTTCTGTGGAATTTGTTTACTAGTTACATGAACAGACACACACATTGTCTTTTTATTTCTTCGTATTAATGATAGCCAGAACAATATTAAAATGTATTCATTATATTTGTTTACATTAATTAATAGTCATAAGTTTTGTGAAATAAAATTTTATTTCCTCTTCGTTATGTCATCACAAAACAAACATTAAAAAGAACTAAGATGCTAACAAAATTAAAGTAAATTTAAAGAAATAAAGTAGTAAATTAATGTCACATCATTTGGATGATCCAAAATGGCACTATAGGTATATTGTTCTTTGCAGAAATTCTTTTTTATTGGATGTCAAAATGCAATTTGGTTAATTAAAAATAGTTTTTATATTATGGAATTTAATTTTTAAAATAGATTTAATAAAATAAATTTTGCGATACAAATCAGAAACTCAAAATTTGGGTAATATATTTTATTTACGTGTAAGTATTTTATCACGATATTATCTAATGTTTACTACATTAAAACCTTGACATCCTTACTTCACAATATTGATATTGAACATAATTTATTTTTCATAACTTTATTTTGCTTTTTTAATCGAGGCAGGTATAATATAAAATCATATTAAACGTGCTTATATTAATTTCACAGATCAAACCTTCCATCATGCACTACCATGCACCAAACTACAACAAGTGTACATTTTATTTATAAATCTATTTAGAAAAGTAATTTATGTATTAACACATTCACATACAATATTATTTTAAACAAAACTTCTATTAAAAAAAAAAATATCCCGTGATGTATCTCACGAACATCCTATACTTACACAAATGGTTAGTTAATAATAAAATTACACCAAATTATGCAATCCTTGATTAAAATGACAAATCGCATTGTTTTCTAACGTACCTAATTCATACGCATATTCAAGTTAATCGCACGATTGAGACAATCTAAATACACTTTCTGTTTAAAGTTGCAGTAGTTTATAAAAACACCTAAGTACATCATACGTACATTTGCGATTGCGGTTTATTGTCTGACTTTTTTCTTATCTTCTTAACCGGCGTTGTCACGCTCATCTTGCCTTGCATCCCCCTCCATGTGTCTCCCAGTTGGAGGTCACAGGATTCAATTCTACAGAAGCAGCAAAAAATAACCTATTATTAAAGTATTAAACAATACAGATTTCTACTTGATACGATGGAATTAAGGTGGGTATCAAAATGATGGATGCTCTTATTTTCATGAAATTTCTGATGAAAGGTTTGCTTTCCTTGGAATATCGCTATATTAGAGAGTATGATGGGTCGTTATGGTAATCACATGCGAAACTAATAAAGCAAAAATACAAATGAATATGACTTATTTGAAGAAAAAGCCTTTGCAACTTATTTAATCTATGATTTGAAACTATTTATAAATGTATAAGGTACCTATGACAAGATGATTCGCCAATCATGATTAATTTATTGTTGTGTAAATGTTTGAGTCATATTAATTTAGGAGTAATTGTAAATAATTATTAGTGAATATTTAGACCTGATAACTAGAATTGTCGGGTGAGAGCGACGTAACATGGATAACAGTTCGACATTATGGAATACCTAGGTATGGTCACGTTGACACGACTCATACATATCAAATGCCAAGTACAGAGCAAGCTGACTGAAGCTTAATGCGAAAGAGGGACAGAGATACCAGTTGAACGCCTACCGAGGAGCCCCACTACGCAACCTCACTGCGACGGCCGTGCAACCTTGAAATAATAATGTTCGGAATAACAACAACGCGCCATAAGCGTGACCAGAAATAGTATAAAATATAATTCTCAAAATTTTTTGAAGCGTCTAGTTCCTCCTAGCTCACGCATCCTGCCTTCTTTTTTAATATTTCTTTGTTTAGATGTCAGTACAACAAAGAACAAGAACGAATAAGAATATCAAACACCGGAAACTATGTTGACATGCCTTACTTACCTACTAGGTTAGGTAGTAATGTAGTGTGTATCGATTATTTATTTTCTTTTAAATTATGATTGATTCGTAATTGTTGCCTGCGCAATATATTTTTGTCACTTGAATTCAAATAGGTAGGTAGGTGAAAGTTGCTAAGTATCGTAAACGTCGAAGGTTTCGCTTTTTCAATTGTTACTCAACAGGTATTCGTCATTCGAGGTAAGCTATAAAGACTTCATGCTTACCAGGTAGCGCGTTTGTCGGTCACGTAATTTTTTAAAGTAAAATGATTCTGCTCGATAAGTTACCCTGTTTAGGATAAGGCTGCTTAAAGTTTTTATCATAACTATTTCTGTGCTGGTATTCTTTTTAATCATATAAGTTATACTTCACAGTCTTATATTATCCCAAATGCTATGTTCGTAGGCATGTATATAAAATAGCTCTAAATTAAACTTTAGCTTTTTCCCGCGACTTCGCACACACAAAAAGCCGTTTTCCCGTTCCCAGGGGAATTAACAAAAATTCTTTAAATGCTACCTACACTTTCTGAGGAACTTACATTCCAAATTAAAGATAAATACTTTATCCCGCAGTTTCGCTCGCACAGATTGTCGTTTATCGCAAATCCAACTAGATCATTTCTGTTAAAAAGAACCCAGTGTGTTGCCCAAGATGGTATCAAGTTTCATCAACTGATAGCTTTTGCACGATGCCTTGATATACAAACAGATTTATTATTATAAAACACGTTTTTTGTATTGGAATATAATATTTGAGATAAAGGGCTTTTTCGGAGGGCAGTAATCACAGGCTTGGCCGACTAGAGGCTACATCAGAGAAGGGGCTACATCTTTCCACTTGCCAAGAGAGCAGTCTTTCGCTTTTTCCTGATGCATCTCTTCATACAAGCTAGTTCGATTTTAGTACACTTAACTTGGCCTTTCATACTAATGACGAATACTGAATGTCATTAAATTGTGTCTAGATTCTTCAGCTACGTGTTTTGATATTTTAAATGGTTTTAATCTGAATCAAATACCATTTAAAGATATTTATTTTCAAAGAGAGATTTAAGAAATAAAACTGGCAAAATTTGTGTTTGGCCGTGCGTAATGTAACTTTAGTAGGTAGTTGTCCATTACAGTAAATCATTCTACATACCGAATTCGGCAATATTAAAAGTGTGCTATTGCAGTAGCAACAACAACACGGGCCTACGCTGCTCTTGCCACGGTACCGCGCTAATGTATTTCAGAAACTGATGTGATGTCACAAGGATTATCTTATTCATAAAAAACTAGCTGTGCCCGCGACTTCGTCTGCGTGGAATAGTTACTTTGGGCATCATTGAAGCCCTCAAGGATGAATAATTTTCCCCGTTTTTTTCACATATTCCATTATTTCTTTGCTCTTTATAGTTGCAGCGTGATGGTATATAGCCTAAAGCCTTCCTCGATAAATGGTCTATTGCATATTCTATATGCAAAAAATTTTTTTTAATTCGAACCAGTAGTTATTAAGATAAGCGCGTTCAAACAAACAAACAAACTCTTCAGCTTTATAATATTAGTATAGATTCTCGTATCACAATGTTCGTTCCCGTACTCCTCCGAAACGGCTTGACCGATTCTCATGAAAGATTGTGAGCATATTGAGTAGGTCTGACAATCGGCCAACATCTATTGTTCATTCCCCTTAGTGATAAAGGTTGTCCAGCCTTAACATTTTTTCTTAATTTTTAGACTATTTATTAATTTCTCTCCAGGACAGCTACTTTTGATATAAAATTCTAGTTATATTTCTAAAATTAATCTAATTACAATTTCTTTCAGTAAAAATATTATAAAATTACCTCAAGATCAATTTAATATAGCGAATGGAAAATACGACGAAACAGTAGTTATGCACAATTTTTTTTTTGCATATAGACGACCCTAAACTTATAATGTTCTTTAGATGTTTATTTCCTAAGATTTATGTACCTTATATTTTTGTTATATTATTTATTTTTACGGAAGTGACGCCACTGTAAGACACGTTTATAGGTACCTACTTGAAATATTAACTGATTCCGTAAAATATATATATTAATGTCAAAGTCAACGAGTTTCTAGTGATTTTAAAGATTTCAGCTGTGAAATTTATACTCTTTCTATTCCATCTTTGTCGCTCCATTGTCAAATACCACATAACGCATAAGCATCTCTCCAAACCATGACATTGGCAGAATCACCGAAAATCCGGTGGAAGCCATTATATATAAGAAACGAAAGAAAGAAAGAAAAGCATAATGATTTGAACTTTTTTGCGGTTGACAATTCTGGAAAAATAATAATGCATAAGGAGGCCGAGCTAAGAGGTCACACATAGTTTTTTTAATTTTTCTCCGTAAATATTGAATTTTTTTTATGTTTTTCTTAGTTAATTGATGTGTTTTTTCCTAGTCTTTTTCTAGACGACAAGCTCTTGATTATTTTATTTTACGTGTCATTTATTTATCAACATAGTTTAAACCATTACATGTTTTACAAGTACAAGTTTAGCAAGTACGGATAATGTATTTAATAACCACGAATAAATTGTTCGAGGAGATGCATACATTTATATTATTTATTCTTATCATAACAATAATTAATTTTATCTGCCATTACTGACCCGCAACCGTTCTGAGGTCTCAGTGTTTTGTGTTATGTTCATACTAGTGGGATGTAAATGAAATGTAGCATTCACTCATACTCCTAGGTTGCGTCCTTCCTGGAGAGGTCAGGGTTCGCCTTGGACCAAAAAATGGTCCATAGTCGCAGGGTTAGAACCCATATTTTTAAAACGGTGCGCTTACCAAGTCGAATACTTCACCATCACCGCTCAAGTATCGCTGCTTTTTCCTTGTACCACAAATTAATATAATAAAAAAAAAAAATAAAAAAAACTATCTTACTTTTATTGGTAAGATGAAATTGTCAAAAACTATTCATAGCGATATGCGCTATATCGCTATGATTAGTTTAAGACTAAGCCCTAACCCATTCCGGTTACACTTTGATTGCAGATTTGAGTATTTCAAAGAAATACCTATAAGTACCGAAGAAAAGCAGTTTGAACATTTCTTCAATAAATTACCTTGGATAGGTGTTAACAGCGACATCAACATCAAAAAAGATGTCGACTAGTTCATCTACGTCAGATTCGGGTGTAAGTGACGGAGGCAGCGTGTTCGACGGTGCGGCGGCTCCATTGGCAGAGTGTCCTCCGCAGTTGAAGATCACGGGTTCTGGCTGCACCATGGGCAGCATGACTATAAGGCACTCCAAGAGCGCTCACCACCAGTATTTATGATGAGACCAACGTCTCCAATAACCGTAATAATAAACCACAGTTTATATCCGCATCCAAACATACACTGCATTGCGCCACGGTCTCTGTGACGCTATCCTTTTAAAATATTATTACTTCTTGTTTAATATCACGAACGAGCTTAAAAGTTGCAAAACTTGTATATGATTTAAATTACGTTTCACTTGTAAGATTCTTATACTCGAAAAACATACATCAAGTTTATTACGTAGTGATAGTGAATTCCTTTGGATATCCGTGCGAAACGTTCGCTACAAAACTGCGTTGAAAGTCAACTGAAAGACGAGACGTACATATACATATATCCTTTTCGTTCACTACTTCACAAGTTATCAACACGACGCGACGACGGCGGCGGCGCGGCGCGGCGCGACACGACGCAGATCATCGGCGGCAGCGGCAGCGATGATGGCGCTGTGAATATGAACGATAGAAGCGGAGCTAGGTGACTGACTGAACACGAGGAGTATCGCTGCCCCAGTCACACCCACGCTTGCCTCTCATAACAAACCAAACTCTCCGATCCCATTCGTTGAAACGTCACACTTATAAATGTTGGCGAAACGAAACGATAGACGCACAAGAATACAATTATAATTTGAAAATATGATAAACAACTTTAAATTGTTAAACTTATAATGTAGTTTATTTGATGGTGTGAATATAATTATTAGTTAAGTGACAGCTTGCAATGATTTTTTTTTTTAATTTATCGTCTTGAACATTATAAATCAAACAAATAATTAGCGCAAACTTGTTTTGAACCATGTTAAGATCACAGGAAGATCTGTGGATGTTCCTACACGAGATGGACGACTTGAATCTTCATGTTCGTCCTTTTTTTTCAATATACATACATACATACATATGGTCACGTCTATATCCCTTGTGGGGTAGACAGAGCCAACAGTCTTGAAAAGACTGATCGGCCACGTTCAGCTATTTGGCTTAAAGTGACAGGTTGTTTGCCCATCGCCTAAAAAAAGAATCTCAAGTTTGTAAGCCTATCCCTTAGTCGCATTTTACGACATCCATGAGAAAGAGATGGAGTGGTCCTATTCTTTTTTGTATTGGTGCCGGGAACCACACATATCTACGCAGTTTTGTGGCTAAACTAGCCAAATTGTAGGTTAAAAATTCAGAGCTGTCAATATTACACAAAAAAGTAAGCATAACGCAACGCTATTAAGTAGTAAGCCTTGCTAATAGTTCCTCTTTGGTCAATGCTCATCACATCTTTTAAAAAATGTTGGTTTTTATTTAACAGTAGGTAGTGCACTATTGTGAAATCATAACACTATTACACAGATAATAGGTGGTTAGCGGCTATTAGGTGTTGCTGTATGAAACACATAACTCGTTGACAGGCCAACTAAGTCTCTGTTCAAGCTTTAATTTAGATTTAAAAATATTCTATAAGACTTCACCATAATATTTTTTTAATAGGAAGTCAAACGAAAAATAATAGCTTTTTAAAACAATATAATTTCATAGTTATATCATTTGAAAGGTTTAAAAATGATACTGATAAAATATTTTATACGCCTCATTGCTTATGTAATAATATACATATATGTAGGTAATTATAATTATTAACTGGTGTGTCAGTTTGTAACATCCCGTTTTTATTATTTGCGTTACCCTCCTTTCATGTCTACGATATCCCCTGGACCCATACATTTAATTGCAAAATAACATAAACGTCTTACAAAATTTTATTAAACCATATTAGTGTCGAAAGTGACAAATCAAAAACCATAGTTTTGTTAAACTGTTTAAAAAAAAGCAATTACCAATTCCCAATATATTATGAAGATGCCAGACCAGAAGCGATGAAATTTTATATATGACAAAACAGCATTGACAGATAACGAAACAGTAAGCCGTGACGTAGCGCATATGCCAACATGAAAGTGAAATGGAATAGTATTCGTGTCAAGTGCACAATTTAGATAACGAGGTCATTTAATGCATAATAATAATTTAGTAGTAACTTCAAAGGATGATATAGATACCGCCAAATAATAAAAGTTGATAAAATAATTTAAAAAATCATTTGTCGTAATTTCAGTACATTTATCGGGTTTAAAATAAAAATTACCCTACTGCCTAATTGCCTAAGTAAAAATGTTTATTATTTGTCGCATTTACAAATAAAAAAATATAATTGTTTACCACATATAAATACTGGTAATGATAAACCATTGAAGGGGCAGTAGAGGAAGAGCGCGACGCGTGCAGATATCGGTGCAGGCGGCCCCGCGGATCTGTGTCAGTGGGTCACGGCAATGACGTGGCACACGGCCGCGGCGAGTCGCGGCGCGCACTTCATTCTAATTCCGCTTCACCGGTGTCTTCATTCGACTATTTATTGAGTTAAATATATCAATAATAGTCACAAAAACATTTCGAACTACGAAATTAATTAATTATCCGTATATGAATTGTTTAAAACAATCAGATTTTACATCAGAACGAGCACAAAGTAAGCTTATCGATGACATTGACCGACTGAAATTATTCACGTGAGAATGAGTAACACTCGTTATTCCAACAGCTAAAGATGATTAATTCTAAATTAGATGGTTGGGATTTCCAGAAAACAAATTATGTAGTTAATTCATTATAAAAGTAACATTAACGGGATGAACACTATTTGCTTATAATTTAAAAAATCCCAGGTGTGTGTATTGGCCCAACCACCCAATCCCATTATTTTATAGCTTTTTATTACAATTGAACATGACATAAAAGCTTGTCGCGAAATTACTAAGTGAATAATTTAAACATCTTTTACCGCGACAAGCTTTTATTTTCGGCATAGCCTCTCTATAAAATGTCTGTAAAATACGGATAAACAGACATGAAGAAATTATAAGGCTTCTGTTGTTGCCTTTTTCCTACGAAACCCGAAATGAAAACTCCTCCATTGAAAAAAAAGAATTTCTAGTTTACACAAAACGCCTTTTATAATAATCAAAGGCTAAAATTATGTACTTTTCTATACTTATAAATATAATAAATATGAAGTAGTATATTATTTATTTATTTTCTAGGAGAACCAACTACAACCTTGTTTAAAAAATATTTATATTTAGATCATGCCGAATGATCACATATTTTTTACACAATACTCCCATTTTTTATCAGAGTTATTAAACATGACCCCAAAAAAATCTATTTATATAAACTAACTATTTATAGCCTTCCTACCTGTAACTTTGTTAGCTGTAAAAGTTTATTTAAAAATCTAGCCCCCCATAAGAGGGGTGGGGGGTATTTTTATATACCAGTTTCTAAGTTGGACGAAGCATTAAATATCTGAGAAAACCGCATTCAAAGTTTTTTGGGTACCGTACCTAAGAAGTAAAATGGGACCCAATTACTAAGCCTCCGATGTCTATCCGTCGGTCCCTCCGTCTGTTTGTCTGTCACCAGGCTGTCTCATATTTTTTATTATCTCATAAAACATGATAGCTAAAGAAATAAAATTTATTGCAAATTATGTATTTCCGTTTCCGCTATAATAACAAATATATATATATATATATATATATATATCCTACTACTATTATAAAGGCGAAAGTTTGTATGGATGTATGGATGTTTGTTACTCTTTCACGCAAAAACTACTGAACCGATTACCATGAAATTTGGTATGTAGGTAGCTGAAGACCCAGAATAACACATAGGCTACTTTTTATCCCAGAGTTCCCGCGGGATTGATAGGGTTTCCATGCGGACGAAGTCGCGGGCGGCCTCTAGTATATATGTATATATATATATATATATATTAGCATAGTCCCCATACAATAAATGTGATTGTTTCGTATTTTTTTGCTCAACATTAATAACAGGTAGTAGCTTAAAATATGTAAGTAGCAAATGTGATAGTACGGAACCCTTCGTGCGCAAGTCCGACACGCATTTGGCCGTTTTTAAAAAAATCTGATTTTTGGCTTCTGCTGGTCTTGTATAGATAGATTCCCCATATCAATTTTTGTGCCAATTGATATACATATTTCAAAGACAGACGTCGGTCCGTTAATATTTACATACATAACATTAATTTATGAATATCTAAAAACATTATGTTGTAGTAAAAGCTATGAAGTAATAAAGTTACGAGTACTTTTGTAACGAACCCTTATGGTACAGGTAAAACGCACTTGGCGATATTTCAAGATGACGTTACTGTGACGGTGACAATCTGGTCCTTAATAATAGACGAACAAGCAGATTTACGTGACCGAATTACGCGGGTATTCTAATCTTAAAAATATGCGGAAAACAGACAGATATATTTTATTTACATCGGAAAATGTTCCTACGCTGTAGTAACTTCGAATAATATTGCTAAAATCGTGTTAACATGAAATGATGAGCTTTTATCTCAAGGGAGCGTAACTAATCTGATCAAATGAAACAACTAATGAGAATATAAATGGCGTAATATATTGGTTGGGGATAAGGTGGCCTATGTTCGCTATGAGTTCTTCATCATCTTGACAGAATAACTCTTTAAAGGACTTCGTTTAATTAGCTGATTAACAGTGTCACATAACATATACATAGAGTAGCTATTTATTAACCACAGAAATTACATTTATAAATATTAAACTTGTGATATCGTGACAATCCATCAAATATGTTTAGCGTTCTTTTGCCGAGAGCAAAATTGTTTAAAAAATAATAAACTTATAAATGTTGAAATCATGTGAGGACAAAACCGGGATTTACGCAAAGAGAAAGAAGAAGACCTTTAGAAGATTAAGATTTGATTATGATTCAATATTTTTTTTTATTTTAATGCCAAAACAGCTGGTGATATCGATATGGCTCGCCGCTGCGTACTATCAAAAGTTATCAGAACTATCGATAGACAATTAGTTGAAGTCGAAATTCAAAGGATATCAATAGGAGCAAAAATGTGACAATTACTACATGTTTATTTATTTATTTAAACTTCATTGCACAAAATACAAATGTATAGCACAATTGGCGGACTTAATGCTAGAAGCATTATCTACCAGTTGTATGTTGTTGATGATTTGTAATAGTTTGACGGCCTGCTTGATGACTGATATTGCTCCTGCCTCTGTAGTTAAAAGTCCCAGATTTTTAATAACAATATTGAACAGTGCACAAGTGATGCTGTTTTCGGATATCCCGCTAACACTTGTTTTAAAGTGGTTCAATTTATTATCTTGCAATTTTCGCAATTTACCTACAATTTAAAACCAATCTATAATGTCGTCCCTGCGTGAAAGTGTTTATTTGTTAAGATAGTTGTCCGCAAAGAATCCCCGCAAATGCGTTGCGTCACGTGGGCGGGCGGCGGATCGATCGGACGCGCAACAAAACGGGCGCTTGCGCGAACTCTATCCTCTTCATATCGACCGCTTACATTTGACTGAACGCTTTTGGGGCAGGTTAGGCTTATTCTCTGGGGTCAAGGTCACGTCTCTTCCCACTAAAATATTGCCTATAAAACCTCCACGTAGAGCACTAATGATGGTTCGTTAACAGTTGTATTATTTCATGTTAGAGAGAATTTTATTTTGGTAAATGTTATGTTTTCTCTCTTGCGGTGCAGGTAACGTCTTTTAAAATGACTTCAAACTTTGTTTTGTTAATTCAAACTAGAATTAAAAATAAGTTATGTCTTTGTACTGAACGCAGTTAATGTCTATAAGGCTAGCTTTTACCCGCAGCTTCGCCCGCGTGAATTATGCGCCGTCTACATACAGGAACGAATTAAAAGCCGCCTACAAAATGCAGTTTTTTTTCAAGTCCCACGGGAACTATAGTTTTTAATGGGATGAAACTCTACTTGATTTTGGTACTCTTTGTCCTTCTTTAAGAAGTTTCACTTTTAATTATACCTAATATAGGTGATATTTAATAAGAAGATTGATTCAGTAGATAACCAGTTAAGAGATAACAAATAAACTCACTTTCTCATTTATTATATTCGTCGAGATACTACAAATACAACAATGTTTTTTTTTAATAAAGCACTTAAACTTGTGGTCGGTAAACGTTGATTGAGATAATTAAAAAAATTGTATTCATGTATTTAATACCTAAAAATTATCTTCAGTTTTCTAAGAATTCATAAAAGCGTTTCAGTAGTCACCGAACAGGTTATACTGTATCACTTTACAATACATGCATATATATTACTATATAGATGTCAGTGCGCAACCTATAATCTTTGTTTCATCGAATTGTTACAAATTCAAAATATATACTTTGCATCATTTAAGGAATGAGAAATTATTCTAACGCAATTTGATAAGAGTTTATCCATTCTTTCCGTGAATAATAATTCGTTCCCGAGAAGCTGAGTTCTGTAAGTAGAAACAGGCTTTATTGGGAGTGCGGCGGCGTCGTCGACAGCGAGGGCGGCGGGCGAAGGTTTCCTCCGCCCGGGATTGATCGCGCCTGTACAGAGAAACGGAGGCTCCGACCGTACTGTCGTCATGGAGACCGCCTGCCGCTGCTGCCGACGCCATGTCGCCATGATAGCCTATTCAATATCTCCCATTGCTTTTAAATATGTATACGAGTCTTTTATTACATACACAACTGATTAATTTTCTTAAGTAAATAATAATATATTTAATTGCATTTTATTACAATGTGTTTCCATGACATTATAATTATTTTTATGGAAATTATCTTAACTTCTTTAACGATTTTGTTTCCTCGAAAATTTTATGGAATTACATCTACCCTACCTATAAGCGGATTCTTTGTTTTGTATTTCTATGAATTTTGCCAAAATAAAGTTACGGAATCCCGTGTTTGTTAGATATAATGGTTTTATTTTTATCAGGAGACATCAATTACAAGACTTGTGTTTACAATATAATATGTAGGTACTTTAATTGACTCGCAAATTATACTTAATTATTGATTGGCAATTACTAAATTCAAATGGTTAAAATCATTTAAAGATAGTATTAATTTTGATTTACCTTGCATCTTCCAGAGCCAAAACTGGCATAAATGATTCATTGATGCGTGCGGCGCCAGTAAGCGCCAGTTTCTGATGCTCCGTGGCTATATCAGATCAGTGACTGCGACCATATAAAGTTTCTGTAATAAAAATAAAAGTAATTTTATATAGGCCTGCAAGCACATGTTTTATATACTGTGCTTTTCCAAAATTAACATTGATTTCTATAAAAATTTGGTAAAAGATACTTAAATATATTTTGTACAAAATTTTTAAAGGATATTTCTTATTTTAATATTTCTTAATTAATTAAACTATCATTTAACATCTTAAACTATCGCCAATTTCATTGGCTTTGCTTTTCTAAAATATTCCAGATTTTCGGTAAAGTATTAGATTTTTCGCCAAACAATATAAAATCAATTCTATAAGAAATCATCTAAAATCGTTGGTCTATATGATCAAATACCAAATATGTATTTTAGTATTCCGAGCCCAAATGATAAAAACGGGACCCTATTACTAACTTTGTTAATGTACATCAAAACCGTAATAGATAGAAAGCTGAAATTTAAACAAATAATTAATTTCCGTTGCTGCTATCATTAAAACCGGCCAAGTGCGAGTCGGACTTGCTACGAAGGGTACCGTACCATAATCACGTTTATTACTTAAATATTCACCTCTACTTGTTTTTTAACACTACCAAAATCTTGCTTATAAATTAATTTTCTATTTATGATAACTAGTTTAGAATTTATGATACCCACATACATGTATAAATAATTAACTACATACATAAATACGGGTCAAATTCATAACTCTTCTTTTTGCTTCGCCTAGTCAGGTAAAAGCTTGCAAAGGTTGTTTCTCTTATTAGCATGCGAGTGAGAATAATATGTCAACCAGAATAAATTGCATTGTGTTTATAGTAGTGTACAATGCATTCTTATAACTTTAACACCAGATGAAGTGCAATGATAGTGATAGTTACACTCTTCTATATAAACAATGTCTGTAATGATCAAAATCTAATCTGATCAAAACCTATCAAGACATTATATGGCAATTATTGTAAAAAAAATCAGAGAAGGAAATTAGTGATGATACCTACTTGAACTTTCAAATTTTTCTTATCACTTGCAGTAGGACAGTTACAGTAACAGTTAGTAAAAGGACAAGTTAAATTGGGAATGAATGCTGCAGTTTTTGTTGCTAGTTTGGAAGTATTTACAGTTTCTAAATTAAATTTCAGGTAAATATTCCTTCAAATAGTGGATAGTTGAAATATGTAATGTATTTTTCACTTATACCTACAATATAAGTGATGTATGATATACATTATACATACATGGTTTTTAATAACGCCAATAGTCTTAGAAAGACTGTGAGGCCACCTTCGGCTGTGAAGTTTGATGATGGAATTAGCCTCTGCCTTGATCGACTTTTACAATATGCTTTGTAAGAGAAACAACTGGCACACTTTTATCTTTGCTATCAGCAATATACCTGTTACCATTATTAATATTGTGCAAAAAATAAGTAAAAAAAAAAATATTTTATTGAATCTCAGGATTAATAAAGCCATACAGCTAAACATGATTTTTCAGTCTTTTCATGTCTTTCAGCTCTATATATCTGGGATGTAGACGTGACTATATGTATGTACCTACTTACTACCTGACTCTTCAGGAGAGGAATGTTTTATGATTTTATGATTAATTATTAAAAGAAAGCTTTTTGTATTTAATTATAGTTAAATGTAATTTCTTTAATAGGTATTATTGTTTAAAAGCATCTTCACCAATAGAAAAAACAACTCCCATCTCTTTCCCATGGATGTCCTAAAACTACTACGACTAAGGCTTATAAACTTGGGATTCTTCTTTTAGGCGATGGGCTAGCAACCTGTCACTATTTGAATCTCATTTGTATCATTGAAGGTATCAACCCGGCTGGTCACCGTGAAACGTCAGACCAATACCCTTCAGATCAAAACATTTATTCCTTGAATATCGTTATAATATAGATCATAGAGAAAGAGAAACAAATTTATCAACAATATATACAAAGGAAACATTTACCGATAGAAAAATAAATATAGCAACATACAATACTCTGACGTTAAGAACAAAAGAAAAACTGTAACAACTGGAAAATGCCCTAGAGAAAATTAAATGGGACATAATAGGGCTTGGAGAAGTAAGAAGACTGGGTGAGCAAATAGAAGACACGAAAACTATATATTTTACTATAAAGGCGAAACAAAAGGTCTGTATGGTGTAAGATTTCTAGTAAAAAACACCTTAAGAAAAATATCATTGGTTTCAATGGTATATCAAAGAGAATTGCAACACTTACAATTAAATTGTCAGGATACAATAAAGACTGGATCATACTACAAGTATATGCACCTACGGAAGATACCAAGGTAAAGTAAAAAGAGGACTTCTATAATCTTCTTTCAAAAACGATCGAGAATATCAGAAATCATCTAATAGTCATGGTTGATTTCAATGGCAGAATTGGCAAACAAAAACAAGAAGAAACTATAATAGAAAAATATGGAACATCAGAAAGATCTCAAAACAGTAACAGAATGGTTAACATAGCGTTAGGAAGGTACCTTAAGTTCATGAACAGATGCTTTAAAATTAAAGTGTCAAAGTTGGACTTGGATTAGAGGTGATGGAAAATACCACACTGAGATAGACTACATAGCGAGTAACCATAACCATCCAAAAGCATTTCAGAACCTTGAAATCATCAACAGACTGAATTTTAACAGCAACCATCATATGGTAAGAGCAACATTGTCAACTGCTAGTCCAAAAATATCAAGAAACTGCTTTAATCGCCCACAAGAAATAAACAACTCTTTGTCTATAAATATTACCTTAATTAAAAGAACCATCAAATAATTTTCAAATCTGGTATGATAAAGAAATTAAATAAATGTATGGAAATTTTCAATTTAAAAAGAGAAAGATATCTTCAGCCCAAAAACCAGAGTTAATACAACAGAGAAATGAAGTACTAAAAAATAAAAAAACAAAAATCTTACCTAAAACAAATAGCTTATTTAAGCAAGGAAATTAACAAACTTATTATAAAAGATAAGGACAAAGGGAAAATAGACTGCATTACCTACCATGTAGCAAGAAGGGGAGGAGTAAAAAAAGCTCTCAAAGAACTGAGTATAAAACATGGATCCCAAAAATTTAAATGAACAATAAATTTAACCAAGAAGAAAATAGAAGGTCCATTTGAGAAACTGCAATAAATTTTTATAGAAATTTTACTCACATGAGGGAGCACACATCCCAATACCAAATCTCTTAACTGACAAGACAGACTCTATTCCACCCATACTAGAATGTGAAGTGGAAATTGCAGTACTTTCATTAAAAAAACAACAAATAACCTAGACCAGATGGCAATTTAAATTAATCAATCAAAGTATATACCAGAGACACTAACCCTCTTTAATAAAATTCTAGAATTGGAATATACAGTTAGGTGCAGAACTGAGTCAATGTATCGCTATTGTTTAATTATATTTAATATAATCCTCATTTAATAAAAAATAACCGAAAATTTTATGTTATTATTTGAAATAGCCCGAGGAAATACTATAACCAGAGAGCTGACTAGGATCAGATGCCAGGATGGTAGCGTTGTGAAAGGAGAAGAATGTGTACTAAAGATATGGAATGACTATTTTGAAAGTTTATTTGAAAAAAAGGAAGGAAATAAGAAAGATTTCTGCTATAGCGAAGAAAAAGAGAATGAGATGGAAGGCGAAATTGAAATGTTCGAAATTGTGGAAGCACTTAAGAGTATGAAAGCGGGAAAGGCTGCTGGGTGTGATAGAGTGTCGGTCGAGATGCTTAAAGCAGGAAAAGGCGTAGTAGCTAGTCAGTTGTACTGCCTTTTCAATTTGTGTTGGAGAAGCGGCCGAGTACCAAAAGATTGGTGTAAGGCTGTTATCGTGCCACTTTACAAAGGAAAAGGGTCACAGCTGGACTGCAAAAATTATCGTGGTATAAGCCTGCTTAGTGTCGTCGGCAAATTGTATGCTAAGGTATTGATTAATAGAGTCAGGAATGAAACTGATGACAAAATATGGGATGCTCAAGCGGGATTTCGAAAGGGAATGGGATGTACTGATCAGGTCTTTTCCTTGCGGTGCATAGCCGAAAAGTTTTTGGCCAAGAGTCAAAAAGTCTATTGCACATTCGTAGATCTGGAAAAGGCCTATGACAGAGTTGAGAGGAATGAATTGTGGTCAGCACTTTCTATGCATGGGGTGAGCAGTCTCTTAATACGAGCACTGAAATCCTTATATGAGGATTCGAGTGCTTGTGTCAGGATAAACGGAGCGCACACTGAGTGGTTTAAGATTGAGAAAGGCGTTAGGCAAGGATGTGTTGCGTCACCGTGGCTGTTCAACCTATTTATGGATAGCTGTTTGACAGATTTGCAAGAGTCTAAAAGTGGATTAAGGATGAATGAGTTACTCGTCAAATGTCTGCTCTATGCCGACGATCAGGTTATACTGGCGTCATCAGCGGAGGAGTTACAGGAGATGGTAAACTGTATGCATGAAGCTTTAAAAGAGAAAGGAATGAAAGTGAACGTAAGTAAAACTAAAACACTGGTTTTTGAAATGGAGAAAGAAATGACAGCATGTAATATTTTGATTGGAGGAGAAAAAGTGGAGCAAGTGAAAGAGTTTGTATATCTAGGATCAAAGTTTACATCAGATGGCAAGTATGATAGTGATATTGAAAGGAGAGTGAACGCGGGGAACATGGTGAATGGAGCTTTGCATGCCTTTATGAGCAGTCAGAAACTATCCAAAAAGGCTCGACTGGCTGTGCACAGGGGCGTGTTGGTCCCGACATTAATGTATGGGAGTGAAAGTTGGGTATGGCAAAAGAAGCATGAAAGCAGAATAAATGCAGTGGAAATGAGAGCGTTAAGGAGTATGATGGGTGTGAAATTGAGTGACAGGATAAGGAACAGCGTGATAAGGGAATGTTGTGATGTGAAAGAAGATGTAGTTACAGGAATAGAAAAGGGTATGTTAAGATGGTTCGGTCATGTGGAGAGGATGAATGAAAGCAGGTTGACTAAGCAGATATACAAGGAGAGTGTGGAGGGAAAGGTCGGAGTGGGAAGACCTAGACGAACGTATCTTGATCAAATTAAGGACGTCCTGGTAAAGGGTCAGGTCAAAAGTACCCGAAACCGCCGAGCTTGTATGAAGAGAGTTATGAATGTGGACGAAGCGAAAGAAGTATGCAGAGATCGTGGCAAGTGGAAAGAGGTAGTCTCTGCCTACCCCTCCGGGAAAGAGGCGTGATTTTATGTATGTATGTATGTATGTATTATTTGAATTTATATCGTTGTGTTAATTAACCATTAGATTTTGTCCTTTAACTATATGTCAAAACGTTGTAACATTTGATATTGATTGATTCACTTTTGCACCGTGTTTATAACCGACTTGCGCTCACACGTATAAACGCGTTTAAACTCGTTAGAATTGATGGAGAAAAAGCAAATTCGATTTGTTTATACTCAGTGTATTTCTACATCGCACGAGGAAAAGTTCAACGTTATACTTTTTTTTTTCATTATAATCATGAAACCAACTCCGAAGAATATTGTAGAGTCTGCTAAACAGTTACTCATAAGTGGAAAATCGACAAGGGATATCGCTCATATGTTAAACGTGAGTCAATCTACTGTACAGAGAATAAAACTAAAGTGTAAACTTCCCGTGCCAAGTAATGTTGGTGGTCGTACTAAAAAGTTATCTGATAGAGAGGTAAGGAAAGTTATTCACTATTTAAGATCAAGTGAAGCGTCTTCAGCATCAGAAGCAGCGGCGCTTTTAAGACAAGATACTGGCACGTCAGTAAGTAAGTGGACTGTTCGTCGGGCATTACACAATGCGAAAATGCAAGCTGTAGAGAAGAAAAAGAAACCTCTCCTTACAAAAAAAAATATTAAAGCTAGAATAGACTTCGTAAAACAATATATGGACTGGTCAGAAAGTGATTGGATGAGAGTTATTTGGTCAGATGAGACTAAAATTAATAGATACAGCACAGACGGGCGAAAATGGGCTTGGAAAAAAGAAAGCGAACCTTTACAAGCCAAGGATTTTATTCAGACAGTGAAACATGGTGGTGGTAATATCAAACTCTGGGGCTGCGTAACAGCTTACGGCGTGGGACCAATATACAAAATCGATGGAAACATGAATGGAACAATGTATCTTAACATTTTAAAGACACATCTTATGGAAGCTGTTGAAAATATGCCATTTCCTGTGAGTGAAGTATTATTTCAACAGGACAACGACCCCAAACATACATCAAACATAGTAAAAAAATGGCTTGTTAAGCAAGAGTTTCAAGTCCTTCCGTGGCCATCTCAGAGTCCTGACATCAATCCCATAGAAAATTTATGGGCATATTTGAAAAGCATGCTATTAAATGAATATCAAGCACCACCATCAAACCTAAATATTCTATGGGAACGTGTACAAGAACAGTGGTACAAAATTCCACCCCATTATTGTGAAAAACTTGTTAAAAGTTTGGTCAACAGGTTAAACGCTGTTAAGAAAGCAAAAGGTCTTTGGACAAAATATTAAAAAATGTTTTTATGATTATGTTTTTATGTTTTTCCAAATGGTGCAAAAGTGAACCAATTATAATTGAAATGATTATCTATGAAAGTTACTACAAAAACTTATTACAGTTTTTCAATTAAAGTTATAATAAATAAGGTTTTCAAATATAATTATTTTTTATTATTTTGTAGTTAATCCCAGTTTTACAAGCCTTGTTTTATTTAAACAAAAGATACTGACTCAGTTCTGCACCTAACTGTATATCCAATGGACAGCAAGCACAATAATCTTGGTCCACAAGAAAGGAGATAGAGATAACATCAAAAACTATCGTCCATTAGCATAATGATAAATAAATATATACGGGACAAACATCTTCAAGGTGTTTTCTAAGATTATCCTGAACCATATAGCCAAAAAGTTGGACAAACAACAGCCAAAGGAACAAGCGGGTTACAGGTCTGGTTATTGCACTGTTGCCATACATGCAATAAGACAACTGATTGAGAAATGCCAAGAATATAACCACAGTTTGTATATTGCATGATAACCATGCAAACATTTGGGAAGCACTAGCATGACAAGGTTTTAAGCACAAATACATTAGAATAATATAGAACATTTACACAGATAGCTTAGCTCAAGTGAGAACTGAAGCTCTAGGGGATATATTTCCAATAAAAAGAGGAGTAAGACAAGGAGACCCCTTTTGCCAAAACTATCCTCAGCTCTGCTCGAAGAAATTTTCAAAAAACCTTAATTGGGGAAAGTTTGGAATTAATGTTAATGCAATAAATTTAAATCATCTATGTTTTGATGACCTGGTACTTCTGGCCTATGATTATGAAACTCTACAAGTGATGCTACAAGATATAGCATTAAAGAGTGAAATAGCAGGCCTTACTACGAACATAACAAAAACTAAGGTGATGACTAACAACTCCGAAAATAATATTACTATAGATGGAGAGCCTATGATTATGTGGATTCATATAACAATCTATACTAATATTATAAAGCTGAAGAGTTTGTTTTGTTTGTTTGTTTGTTTGTTTGTTTAAACGTGCTAATCTCAGATACTACTGAACCGATTTGAATAATTCTTTCACTGTTAGATAGTCTATTTATCGAGGAAGGCTATAGGCTACATTTTATCCCGGATTTCCTACGGGAAACGTCAACAATGCAGGTGAAAGTTGAATGAGTCGGCCATCTGCGAGCTTTCCACGCGAACGCTGCGCAAACCAACAAAGATATAGTAAAACAATGTACTAAAGATGTGAAGTACTCATTTTTTGCCACAAAAAAGTCCGCGAGAGCATATATCTATCTCTTAAGGTTTACTTACAATAACCACTTTTATGTTCATTTTTTAAGATTATTTTTTCATTATAAACATAAGTTATTTTGAAACCAATTTTCTTTAATTCAGTATTAATCCTTATCCAAATAAATATGTTTATTACTTTCGGCTTTTCATGTAGACTAAAATTGCCATTTACAGTATATAAATCAGACGAATAGGTTTTGAGATATGGTCGTTATAAGCAATTTGCAGCGAAACATTAAATACGGCGAACCAGCGTTCTTTCTAATACGCGTGACCGCCCGCTATAAAGCCGAGGAGGATGTTTGGAAAAATAAATATGATGCCCAAATAACTATTCCACGCGGACGAAGTCGCGGGCACAGCTAGTTATATATATATACAACAGTGTTTTGAGTTTTCATCTTACAAAATATTTATATTTTTTTTCCATAAGAACTTCATAAAGTCCAAGTTAGCCCTTTTTATCTGGCAACAATGTTTATCATTTATCTGCAGTGGCCACCAATTGTTGGCTCTGTCTACTCCCAAGGGATAAAGATGTGACTACATGTTGCTGTTCTTGTTATAGAAAATAGATGGGATGGCCTTTCATTTTGTTTATTGTTCTTTTACCTTCTGGGTTTACTCCCAGTTGCATCCTCACCACTCTGGAGTGGTGCTTGGGGTATCCCTTTGACCATGGAATTCTGGAGTGGGTGAGTCAAATTTTTACGCAGTGATTCTTGTGTAACATCCGCAACCTTTGCATGGTAACCTAACCCGTATTGGATCGATGGTCTGAATGTGCAGGTTTCCTCACGATATTTTCCCTCATCGTAAGAGCATTGGTTAGTATTCAAACTAATATATCATAACTTCGAAAATAGTCATTCGTACATGGCTGGCTGGGATTCCAACCCGTGCCTTTTTACGCCACATGCATTTACACCTGACGGCCGCTCTCTTATTTATTATTTTTCATACTATTGTTATCAATTAAATAATAGTAATATTCAATAACTTTGACCATAACAATCTATCAACTGATTGGACAGAGTAAGAAAAACCTTTAAAAAAAGTAGGACTTAAGACAGGATATATGTAGCATATTTCACAAACCACGGAATATACCAAATAAAAACACATAAAGGTAGGTAATACTTAGTAATAAGCTAAACTCTTGTTAATCCACCCCAAAAAGATTTCTCATACACAATGACGTCATAACATTGACAGTCAATAATGCAGTAAACAATCAATCGCACCCAAATATTTTTCCGCCTACACCATGATATTTATCAGAAAGATTTTGTTACTATCACTAAGCATTAGCATAATATTTACTTACTGTGTAAAGTTCGAGTAAAACGACTTTAGAATTACGACAAACTGCGATCAGTAGTTGACAGCAAAACTAAATAACATGGCGGCATCATGTCGCAGCCGGTGTATTAGGGCTGCTTAAGCATTAATAACATTCCACACTTCAGGTTCCAATTCACTATACCACGTACGTGTCTAAATTATCTCACTTCTCAAATCGAAATCAAAATAAATAATTTCGTATCACACACTGAAACCGAAATGACGTAACATTCTCAACCTTCACGGTCGCACAGTAGATCATAGGTATAAAGAGGTAGGTACCACGAAAATATTGTTTTTAAAAATAATCTTTTATTATGTTGTGTATAAACTCTGCATTCACTAGAAGCACTAAAATCACACGCGATACTTTTTCAAACAAATTATTTTAACACAATTCCATAAAATAAGTTCTACCGCGGTTTATTTTCCATTAGAACAAACGTGACACGCAGTCAAGCAAGCTCGCAGTTCACTTTTTTTTTTATCATTCAGTGTTACCATTAAAAATATCTGGTAGTAAAGCTTCTGTTCAAAATTTCAATACAAATGAGGCCGGCCGGTGAAATATAATCGTAGATGGCGCTCTTATATCTTGTTCCGTTGTCATTTGTTTTGACGTTTGTGATCATGCAATTATGATATCATTTTAGTGTGTTGTTCGACCATTATTTTCTACTAGGCAAGAATTTATAGAGACAGATTTAATAGACATGTAAGTAAGACCATTACTCACCTATGAAATAGTTTAAAATGGAATTTTCCTCCTTAATCCTCAGACGAATTTCTTTCATAAAAATATGTATTTTTTTCGGGGCTTTCGGCTTGAATCAATCAATGGGTAGAGGTTTTTCCAAAAATAGACGCTGTGATTGATTGTTAATTATATATACTTATCATATAATAAATTTTTACGCCCACATTAAACATAACTGTAAAATAATTTTGATTACACATTTAAAATCTCTAAACTACAACGAAATTTAAACCCTGTGTAAACAATTAAACTTATAAATAGTAATGTAAAACAGACACACATTTATACCTACACTTACATAAAACAGTTACTTAGTAAAATTGTATTAAACAAAATTAACATTTAGATTCAGATTAACATTTTGATACAACAAGTATTTAAGTTTATGACAAATATTAATTTGTCATAAACTTAATATAAATTTATCAAATACTTGTTGTTATTGAAGAGCGGGATCTCCTAACACAGGTAATTCCTTAATCTATAATTCCCTGATCTAAGTTGGTATTTAAGAAATTATTTATTTATTTATTGATTTATTGTATATATTATTATTGTGATGAGCGTCGGTAGTCGAATCGGTAAGATACCCGGTTAAAATGTGTGATGCGCAGAAAGGCAAGTTCACATCCCACCTTGGCCATATACCAATGAGTTTTCAAAGTTATGTTCATTAGTTTGAATACTAACCGATACTCTTATGGTGAGGGAAAACATCGTGAGGAAACCTGCAAATTCAGACAACTGGCCGTGTAACCATGGATCCAGTACGGGCTAGGTTAACCTGCAAAGGTTGCGGAGGTCAAATGGAAGTCGCTTCGTGTAAAAGCCGAACTTACCTAATCCAAGGTCAAAGGCATGCCCCTGGCTCCTCTCCAAAAAGGTAAGGATACAATCGGGATTAAAAGCAAGGAGAAAGAGATAAGTACTTATTATTGTATACTTGATGTTCCACCCCAGAAAAATAATAGAATGTGGTTTTAAGAGTATTTGTATGTTTCTTTGCAAAATTTAGGTACACATTTTTTGCTTATAATCAACATGTAAGTACTTGTGAATCTGTTGCAACTTTCATAGATTTTTTTAAGTACGAGGGTGGTTTGAAGAGTTCTCGGCCTAACCTAGATTTGAGGGTAGAATAAAAATAAGAATATACTCATTCGATAGATTGATTCTTTAATTACAAGTGTGTTAAATTTCATTGTGATAGGTTGTGTGATTATTTTTTTACGATTTTTTGTTTGAGCTTATCTGACTCTCTACCGGAAAAATGGAAAAAACCGAAGTAAGAGCCGTTATTAAATATTTCGTCAAAAAAATATGACACCTAGTCAAATTAAGGAAGACGTGGATAACACTTTAGGTGAATCTGCGCCTTCGTATTCGACGATAAAAAAAGTGGGCAGCTTTACCTATTTAAACAAGGCAGAGAAAGCGTCGAAGATGACCCTAGGAGCGGAAGGCCTCCAACGTCCACCACGCCAGAAATGATCGATAAAATCCATAAAATGGTTTTAGACGACCGCAGATTAAAAGTGCGAGAGATAAGTGACACTATAGGGATCTCAACCGAACGGGTATTTAATATTTTAACCAATGAACTTGGAATGAAAAAGGTTTCGGCAAGATGGGTGCCGCGTTTGCTGACCGCCGAACAAAAACTCAACAGAGTTGAAATTTCAAGTGAGATTCTGGCCTTGTTTACGTCAAATACCGCCGATTTTTTGAGAAGATTTGTTACCACCGATGAAACTTGGATACATCATTATATTCCTGAAACAAAAAAACAATCAAAACAGTGGAAACATAGAGGTTCTCCGCCTCCAAAGAAGGCCAAGGCGATAAAGTCTGCAGGAAAAGTGATGGCATCCGTGTTTTGGGATTACAAGGGAATAATTTTTATTGACTACCTTCCGAAAGGAGAAACTATTATAGGCCCATACCATGCTAACCTGTTGGATAAATTAGCAGAAAAAATCCGTGAAAAACGCCCGGGATTGGCAAAAAAAATTATCCTTTTTATCAGGATAATGCACCAGTGCACAAGTCAGTTGTTGCAATGGCTAAACTCCATGAACTGCGTTTTGCGGTATTGATTGATTTAGCACCATCGGACTATTATCTGTTCCCTAATTTGAAAAAAACACCTGGCTGGAAAGAAATTTTCCTCAAATGAAGAGGTCATAGCTGAGGCGGAACGTTTTTTCGACGAGTTGGAAGAATTGGCCTATAAGAGTGGCATAGAAGCCCTAGAATATAGATTAAATAAGTGTATTGAGACAAGAGGGGATTATGTAGAAAAATAAAAATATTTTTTTGTTTATTTATATTTGTTTTCTTAGGCGGGCCGAGAATTTTTCAAACCACCCTCGTAAAATGTTCATGATATAACCTAGAATACTTTGTCGGCTAAAATTTTGGACGCCTTGGGCCATAGTCTTAATAAATTTTTATGTCTTTGAGTAAGTCGTAGTATCTCACTTTGTTACCATAGAGCATTGCACAAGGTGTTATTTTGTTAACAAATAAAAGAAAACTTTTCACTGTTAAAATCTGCTATGTTATAGGTACAAGGTACCACTAGTAGGGCCACTTTGACGGTTACTACATTGTTCGCGAGAACAAGAGTACCTATAGGTAACAGCTAGTGAGCGTGTTGCTGATATGGACAGGAAACAGTTTGCATATTTACTGCATTTTGTTCTAATGTTGAAATAAAAGCAATGCTAGTAGAGGACTTCAATTCCTCCAACTAAAAATTAAACAATGATAATATGTAATTACTATTGACATAACAGTTACATTATAATCAGAATATCACTTTTATGTCCTATATTGAATTCCTCCATACTGCTCAGGAACAAAAGAAAGCAGACACGCGGATAATAAAAACCCCTGCTTGTACTGTTTGTGTGGTAATATTGGGATTTTTTTTCATTTTAGTACTCTCTTGCGCTTCAAAAACAATTTTTTTAAAATTGTTTTTACATTCATCCGATCCACTTTGTTAAAGTAATAAAATACAATCAATGTTCATCTTATTTATAGAATTTGTTTTCAATACGCATAATACTATATACCTACGCATATAATAAAATGTGTGGTTCCCGACACCATTACAAAAAAGAATAGGACCACTCCATCTCTTTCCCATGGATGTCGTAAAAGGCGACTAAGGGATAGGTTTATAAACTTAGGATTCCTCTTTTAGGCGATGGGCTAGCAACCTGTCACTATTTGAATCTCAGTTCTATCATTAAGCCAAATAGCTGAACGTGGCCATTCAGTCTTTTCAAGACTGTTGGCTCTGTCTATCCCGCAAGGGATATAGACGTGACCATATGTATGTATATAATAAAAATGTATGAAAAAAGTTAACCGAGACGAATAATCAGTTTACAGTAAAATTGACATATTGTGTTATGGTTTCATTAAAATATATCAAACATAGTCCATACAAAATTTCAGATGGTGCCATGAAACAACTCGTCCATTTTATTATCTCAGTTTACCTTTAGCACACACAGTATTACCTTTTCGGGGCACAGCATTAGTTGAAAGGAATGTAAATCTGCATTTATTCCGCAATTTTATCAAAATGTTCACTTCGTATTATAGAAGAACATTTTGAAACCTGATTTATTATTTTCGTGGATGCAATCTACAAATTCCGTAGGTCACGGGTATCAGGGAATTTAAAAAAAAAATCTAAAATTCAGTGATACTTGACTCTCCTCTATTTGACCTTTATTTTGGGGTAAATTTCCCACCAAAAACTGGGAACACTTATAAACAATAGAAATCTTTCTTCTACTACTAAAATCACGCGGATGAAGTCGAGGGCAAAAGCTAGTACCAACTAATAAATAATACATACCTACATATAATCATGTCTATATGTATGTCTATTGCGGAGTAGACAGTGCCGACAGTCTTGAAAAGACTGAGAGGCCATGTTCAGCTATTTGCCATAATGATAGAATCGAGATTTAAATAAAGACAGGTTGCTAGCCCATACTAAAAGAAGAATCCCAAGTTTATAAGCCTATCCCTTAGTCACTTTTGACGATATCCATGGGTAAAAGATGGAGTGCTCCTATTCTTTTTTCTACTGGTGCCGGGAACCATGCTGCACTAATATTAATACAATGCGAAAATGAGTTTGTTTGGTTACCTTTTCGCGCGTTAACTACTGAACAATCTTCTTGAAATATTTTTTATTAGTTTTATACAAATAAGAGTCTGCAAACGACATAAAAAGCATAGTTTCCATGTGATTTGCAATTTTAAGGTAAATTCTTGGTACGTAATGATTATAATATTTTGGGTTGAAAACGAGAACCAGACATTTTTGCACGAATATCTTTTATTTATTATAATCATATATATTACCAAATTATGTAGCAAATCCTGGCCTTCGAGTCTTCAAGACTTCAAGACTGTTTGCTCTGTCTACCCCGTAAGGGACGGAGACATAATATACTTATGAATTGACAAAACTATTCAACAGTCACTGTATCTCTGGCACTAGCATACAAAAGGCGAACCGAATCACAATAGCCGACTCCTCGCCGTGAACCTGTCACAATTACATATGCATCACCTGCTCGTAATATGCGCTTAGCTTTACAATAATCTAGCGCAGTGTGAACTCTGGAATCAGTTTCTGAAGTCCAATTTCCTTTAGCTACTTCAAAATAATGTATTGCTCTCACTCCACGCCAGAAACGAAGTTGTCTTGCTGTGTGACATGCCCGTGTCACTGCTATTATTGGACAAGCTGGTTTTGCATGAGATAAAATTTTGGCAGTTCGACCAGAATTCGTTAAGCATATGATAACAACAGCATTTGATCGCATTGCTAGTTCTACCGCACCAACACATACAGCTTTAGTAGGCTCTTGAAGTGGCGTTTGCATTAGTTCTACATTTCCGTAGATTCGTGGTTGCCAAATAATTCTTTCTGCATGTCGACAAATAACTGCAGCAGCAGCTATGCAGTGTTCAGCCATGCGAATTGCGTCATAAGTAGGTGCCAATTTTTTTAAAGGGGAGTCATAGTGTAGTTCCAAACACAGAACATCAGCCCCGTCAAGCACTAAATTAGCAATATCTGTTACACATAACGTTGGTATCTGTTCATTTATCACAGCTTTGATTAAACAAGGTTTTCCCATTTCATTACATTTAGCCAGAACAATTTTCTGTGCAATAAATATTTTTTCTACCGGTAAATCCATACTCAAAACTGCTCGATCTATATATATTCCATCAGCTTCAGTTAAAATTTCTCCAATATTATCGAACCCTAATACTGAATCAATACAAGCAAACACTAATATGTGTTTACCTTTTTCTGATAAGATGCTTCTTATTTGTCTAATATCGTATGCGCTTTGAGTGTTGGGGACTAAAACTCCATCTACATCCGATGCAACTGCCCAAGCTATTTGTTGTTCCATATGTTCAAAGGATTGTTGAGAGCTGTCACTGCATGAAATCGATTGTATGCTGTCGTCTTGTTTACCTCGTGTTTCTGCCTCACGAGGCACTTGAGAAATACGAACAGTCATTTTAGGGCCTATAGTACCACCAATAGCAATAGAACACTCGATTGAATCATCTCCAATCTCTAAAACTGTGAGTTTTATTTTTCCAGGGGTAAGACTATCTACGTAAACTATGTCATTTGGTTGTAGTTCTGTAAGATGATCGTAACCTACATACAAACAATCAGCAGTACCACTTTCTCGCCAACTCGTATCAGTAGTAAGTCTTATTGTTCCGTATTGAATAAGTTCTACTGCAGCATGGGGTCCACCTTTTAAATCACCTGTAACTATGTCAGGACCTCTTACATCAACAATCAGCGCTAAGGGATAAATATATTCTAATTCAGCGCTATAATTGTACACCGCTTGTCGAATACTTTGAATAAGCTGAGCACAAGCATCAGGCTCTAAATCTCGCATATTTAATCGAGCGACTGTCATACCAGAAGCTATGAGTCTTTGTATGGTTGCTGGTTCGCGGTTGCTAATACCAATATCACACATTAACCCTGTCTGTAATTCTTCACATGGGTTTTCATGCAGTTTCATTTTACAGTAATGTTGTAATAACGATGTTTCGGGTAGCGTACCCTTAGGTTTGAAAATAGGTGCAGCTTCTAGAGGAATATGCCATGGTAATGCCATTTTAAGAAGGTACTATAATATATCCGGTCTTAATGAAGCAAAACCAGTTAAAAAATAAAACCGTAGGTATAAAACTCAGATGTTTAATATTTTGTAAAATATGACATACCTATTGTCAATAATTTAAATAATAACAAAAAAAGAAAGTATTGACTAGGTAATAATTGTAAGGAATCTTTTTGAATTGTCCCATACACATTTCGTGGTGAATTTTATCACGAAAATTGTATACTTATATGGGCGCTCAACACTCTCGCGAGTTTTCTCGTAAGAATTTCGCCGAGTTCTTCGAAAAAAAAATTTACAAAAATTTTTTACTAGCTGTGCCCGCGACTCCATCCGCGTGGAATTGTTATTCTGGGCAACATTAAAGCTCTCAAGGATGAATAATTATCCCCTTTTTTTTCACATATTCCATTATTTCTTATAGTTGCAGCGTGATAATATAGCCCAAAGCCTTCCTCGATAAATGGTCTATTCAAGACAAAAATATTTTTTTAATTCGAACCAGTAGGTCCTGAGATTAGCGTGTTCAAACAAACAAACTCTTCAGCTTTATAATATGAGTATAGATAATAGACCCCGTGGCTATGCACATAAAGTACTACTTATATTATCAATTTATTATCATAAAATAACTACTCCATGCAATTTGAGTTCTCACAAATATTCCAATAGAATTATAACCAGAAATATGTTCCTACAAAGAAATGAAAATAAAGTTGAAACGCCTGTGCAATACTATCTACTTAAACCTATTTCACTTAAAAATAAACAATAAATACCTACCTATAACTATTACTATTATAATTAATAAAAGTACCTATGCTAATACAAAAAAAATTACAAAAATTACCGAAAACTAACATATCGTTATCTAAAATATAGATTTACTACTTCTACTTCTACTTAACCTAAAAAGAAATAAAATAGAAACTATTAATAATTTAGAATTGAAACAAAACAACTAAACCTAACCTATTTTATCTGGCGCCGCGAGCCGTGTCGAGCGCGGCAACCGTTACGCAAAAATAATCCTTATAGCATGATTCAGTATTTACGCGCGATGGCTTGTTAGCGTATTTCATTTCATGTATAAGTTTGGTGTTTCTATACCGATTTCGATGATTCTTTTTTTAATATGATATATCTACTGATTGTAGGGTAATGAAAAGTATTCTATAACCTGCTCAGGAGTATGAAGAATAACTGTACCAAGTTTCGTTAAAATCCGTCAAGTAGTTTTTGTTTCTATAAAGAACATACATACAGACAGACAGACAGACAGCCAGACAGACAAAATTTTTACTGATTGCATTTTTTGTCAACAGGTGTTTCCATTAACGTACTTACTTATCCGTTTCCACGCATGGTGAATTCATGCATAAGTATAATTACGTATATATCCTTTGCGGGGTAGACAGAGCAAATAGTCTTGGAAGACTGAAAGGCCACGCTTGGATTTACGGCTATCCATGATCCAGATGGAGCTCATCTCCTTTTTTAAAGTCGGTTAAACATTACAAAGAAGTCATATCGCAAAATCTGTACAAGGTTATAAAAGAAAAAAACTTTTATAATTAAGGAATATATTCTAGAGCTTTTTAGAGTCAAATTGATGTCATTTTATCGAGCGTCCTTGGATCCAGACGTTGTGCCACTGTTACGCTTATCATAAGTCAAGCCTTGAGCTCGGCTTTTTGGCGAGAACCCAAACGTCATGTAGTTTGTGTTGTAATATTTTTCCAAAATGTATGTTGTGGACTACAAATCATAAGGCCACTTATATTATATGTGTGACAAACATAAGTGTTGGTGAGTGTTACAATATCGGATTTATGACTTTTTATGTTGTCCCAAAAAAGACCCGAAAAAACGACAAGAAAGAGACAGACAGCTATTAATCGCTGTCTTGCACTCAGATTTAAAATGATGTTCCAAAAAATTAGCTCATGAACAGAATAAAGAAGATTGATAGATTGCCAAAACCAAGAAAAGAAAAAAAAAGTCAAGCCTTATTATTGTTGTCAAGTCAAATATCATATGTCAAACAAAACAAGTTTTTCAAACTACAGAGGTTTCAAACCATGAGAGAATTGGCAGAATCACTGAAAGTCCGTTGGAAGCCATAACATAGAAAATAAAGAAAGTCTGTCCAGTCTCCAGTCCAGCACGGGTATATACATACAGCAATTAAGCTGTGGTAAATCTGAATCCATAGTGGCATTATGACTATAACCGCTTTATGTGAATTTCTTGAATTCATGAATGAATCTAATGATTTCTATTTATTATAATCTAATTTTATGAATGTGGATGAAGCGAAGTAAGTATGCAGAGATCGTGGCAAGTGGAAACAGGTAGTCTCTGCCTACCCCTCCGGGAAAGAGGCGTGATTTTATGTATGTATGTATGAATGAATTTCTTTCCGCTTCTGCTTGGTGGTGGTTCGATTGATCTTATCAGACATTTTAATGTACTGATATCTGTGTTTTCAGATGTTGATTTAATCTTTGCTTTTCAACTCTGTTTCATCGTAATAAATCTGAAACTATACATACCTACTATTCATATACATAATTTTTACACTGCTTTCTATTCTACGTTTAATAGATATGAGTTGAATTTTTCGCAAGTTACCGTTGGCAGTAAGGACAGCTTAGAGCGCTAATGGTAAAACGTGGGTGCAATATGTATTTAAGTTCTTTTCTTGTGATAACTCATCAACCATCTACTGTATATTTTCCTGCCCTGGGCATATTAGACTGTCTGTCTGGAACCAATTTTCTTGCATATTATGTGTCAGTTTCTGTTTAGACAGCTTGCTGACATCTCGCATTTTAAAAGCACCTGCTATCTGTAAACCTTTATAACTTTATGATCATTGATGATTTTTGATAATCAGGAGATGGAAACAAAATATTTTGCTTTCTTAATATTATAATTGGAACTAACCTAAGATGACCCACCGCTTCATCGCACAAAGTACGCTCAAAACATGATTACAACACATTTGCCTAGTACATATAATGAAAAATTCAGTAATATAGATCCTTTTGCCAATTGCAAAGCTATTTTCAAGGGCAAAATTGGGCATTGAATCTTTAAATCCTTCAAATTGTTAATAAAAGCAAAGTTATTCTCGCTCATACTGTGTGGCTTGATCACATTGTGTTATTATTTTGTCCATACATAGACATGTAATTATTTTTTTTGTCTATACTTTATTGCTGTTGTAATTCTGCAGAAGTAATGTGCTTATTTCGATCAACATGTTTCTTTACTTAGAATCTGAGCAATCAATCTCTCTTCAATAAAACTTTGTTATTTCTTTTTTATGCATAACAAACTATTAACTATAAGTTTGTCAATTATTAGTATGTTACACTTACAATTTTTATAGAAAGGGAAACCTATCATTGGCTTTAAGATATAACTAAGATCATTGTAAAAAAAATACTGTTGCGCTGTTGGTTAATGAAATAAATAAATAAATAGACTGACCTCCATGAATCCTCGCTTGCAGTTTTGAATTTTTAAATCCATGGACAATTTGGAGAGTACTATACGAGATATCTGTAGTGGGCTTACATCATCTAGAGCTCACGAGAGAAAGAAAAATGCCGAAAACTTGAAGGATTTATTGTCACGTAATGCTTTAGGAGCATTTTTATCAAAAAATAGTCTCAATGAAGAAGGTTTTACTTGGAACAATCTATTTGAGTATGTGAAAGACTACATATTAAAGGTAAGCATAAAATGATATGTTAAAATATAATTAATAAAAGTATTTTATAATTAAATTTTAGTACTTATCATATTGTCTGGTCACCAATTTGTCAGTACTTACACTCATCCCATAGATATACATGATGAAGCCTTCAAATGGATCCAACAGGCATAATTTAAATAATGGAAAGGTACATTCTTTCTTCCAAAAAAAGCAAAAAGCGAAATGATTCATCATCTCTTACCTATTCATTCATTCATATATATAATCACTTCTATATACCTTGCGGGAACACAGAGCCATCAAAGACTAAACAGCCATGTTCAGCTGTTTGGCTTAATGATAAAATTGAGATTCAAATAGTGACAGGTTGCTAGCCCATCTTCTAAACGAAGAATCCGAAGAAGAATCTCTTACTTATGTAAATAATATTTCTGTATGTTTATCTTTATTGTTATTTATTTGTGTCTATGAATAAAACTTGTGTATTTTTTTCTTACTCTTTAATTGACACCAGTTTAAATATCTGTTTGCTATTTTCTAAAGGTTGACTAGTAGAGTTAAAGTTTTAAATAAATAAATATGGAAAAAAATTGTATGTGCACTCTATGCAGGTGTCCTCGATACCGCTCAGTCCATAAAGGAAAAAGTACAAATAAAAAAATTGCAGAGAAAAAGAGATCAATGGAGGACACTCTACTTAAGTCCATCAACAAAAGTTAGCTCTTAAATTTTAGTATTTAAGATTTAGAGGATGAAGCCCTGCATACCATTTTTTTGCAAAGCATTTTTGTGCATGTATTCTCTGTTATCCTTGTATAAAATAAAAACAATAATAATTTTTAATTCTTTTGTATACTTGTGTAGTTCATGAGTTTTTTACAGGAAGCAGAAAACTATCAGACTTCCAAAACATATCAAAGCACCATAGGACCATTATGTGCAAGTTTACTACATTTGTGTGTTGCTGGAGCTAATAAAGGTTGGGCCATTTTTTAGTATCACATTATTATGAATACTATAGCGGGGCGAGATTGAAAAGTAAAAGCCAACTTCGGGATAACACACTTTGGTAACTTATAAATACAAAATCGCTCGCTAACAAGAAGTGCATATCGCACCGGTTCGCGCGTTGTTTAGAGAGTGACTTGTTCAATGAGGCGCGCGGGCGGTCCTCGACGCAGGCGCTGGGAACGGCGTGGTATGGACGAGGGGGGCGGAGAGTGACGCGATGTCTCCCCGGAATAGCCTACAATGTTGCCCGCTATAATACATATATTATTTAAACCAAATAATGTTCAAGATAGATAGATTAGAATCTATTCTACCGAACTTTTTCAAAGTGGCAAACAAATATTGGTGTACCACTCTGCATTAACTGTTTTTTGATCCTCTAAAACAATTGTTGCGTAATGGCCTTCCCTTCCGAAGAACGAAGCCACCATCTTTTTTCCCACACTTCGACCTCTCTTCACTTTTCGGCGGGCAACTCCTCGAACGGAAACACCCGCTGGGCCGACTGCCTTTTAGTTTCTGGATCATAACAATAAATCCAGCTTTCGTCGCCCGTAAGTATGTCGAATACGGCATTTGAGTCACCTCCGTTAAATTTTTCAATCATATCACGGCACCAATTAACACGACGGAGTTTCTGGGCCTCAGTCAAATTATGGGGTATCCACCGGGCACAAAGCTTCCTGACCTCTAGATGTTCATGAAGGATTTTATGGATTTGGCTCATACCAATGCCTAGACTTGTCCGAATCTGCTGATAGGTAACTCTTTTGTCATCATACGTCGCACAACACTGATGTTTTCTTCAGTCGTCGCCGTAGAAGGCCGTCCCTCACGCAGATCATCGGTGAGATTAGACCGACCACGCTTAAATTCATTGAACCAGTGGCACGAGATGGGGCTTCATTATGAAAGGCTAATCGAAGTCTATTGTAACTTTCTTGTTGAGTTTACTTACACCGAAAGTCATAAAAAATCATTGCGCGAAAATTTTCTCGCGTTAAATTCATATTTTTGGCACGAATTATGTATTTTTGAAATCCGAATTCAATTTTTTAATATATAAATACCAAATGGCCAGTTCTAAAAACTTTCAGTGTCGCCTTCGTAAATAGGCCTTTATTGAGATTATCATTACAATTATTTAAACTTCATTCTATATTTTGTTTTTTGTATGTATTGTTCTGATAATCTGTTGCCAGTTGGCACGGTTTATTTTATCATACTAATTTTATAAAGAGAGCAGATTTATTTGAAGTAGTATAGTATAGTATAGTATTTGACTGTATAAAAAAACAAAAATTTCAAGTAATTCGTTAAAAAAACATTTCATAATTTATTGTTTTAAGTTTATGTACAGGATAACTAGTATTACTACTAACCATAACAACTTTTAATCTGTTTGCATTACTTCTTATCATGGCCCATATTTTTTTATATGTATAAAATGAGTCTTTTGATTATATGTTGCTTACTGGTCTTAATTCTTCTACAGGCCAGACTAGTATTAAATGTGAGAAGATTATGACAGCATGTTTATACATACTAAAAGACATTCAGCTTACAAAAGCGATTGGCGACGCTTATTTAAATCTGTTGTATAAACATATTCTACCACATAATTACTACAGAACATTAATGACCCCTGTTTACTGGGAAGGTGAGTCAACCTTAAGATTAAGTTAAACCTATTTAAAAAAGAGCATGCATATCTCAGGAGTGTCACATAGGTAAATAATCGGCTACGGCATACAGCTTTAAGGAGAATATTAAATATTCACCATGTACAGTGAATATGGGTTTGAATGCCACTGCTATCATTTAACTATGACAGTTATAGTCATAATAGGCGATGTTCTTACGGTGAGGGAAAACAAAGTGAAGATTCTATGACGACGGGAGTCCCATCGTGTAAAAAACGCGATTTCATCAATAGGATAAACCAATTGGGGAAATCCGGGCTCTTCAGATGGTTGAGGATGCAACTGGGACTAACGCGACCATAGTATAATGGGGACTTGCCATATTTAATTCTTACTTTTCATATTTCAGAATTGCTTCATGTCTGCATATCAATGCTTCACTCAAATCATTCCAATCTTGATAATTTTACTAAACTAAGGCTGTTATGGATGGTTATCAAGAATGGCACGTCATCATGTCATCTTACTGTCCCATTAAGGGATTCATTGGCGAAATTAAAGATACTTAGAACATTCAGTGAAAAAAAAATTCTTGAAGTGGTTATTGACATTACCATTTTGCTGCTGGAAGTGGTATGTTATTCATACTTCCATACAAATATTATATAGAATAGTTATTTTTGTATAATCGCAAAAACTACAGGACCGATTTTGTTGATATTTGACAATATATTTGTCTGTCTCTGTGCCAAATATCATCAAGGATTAACAACAGCTTACCTTTTTCTTGTATATTGTTTCCTGTCATTATTTATTGTCAATTGTTTAAAGAAAGGCAGCAACTTTTATATCCATGCCAATGATTGTTATAGAAAAAGCATCTTAAGCGATCATTGAGTTTTTAATATTCAAAGTAAGTCATCTTTGAACCCTTAAGTCTTTAAACCCTTCTTAAATTCGATATTTTATGGTAAGTATCTTACCAAATGACGCGCTTTTGATTTGGTTTAAATTATATATTGTCACGTCTAAATCCCTTGCGGGGTAGACAGTCTTGAAAAGACTAAACCGTCATGTTCAGCTATTATGCTAACGTATTTATGAGATTCAAATAGTGACAAGTTACTAGCCCATCGCCTTTCCCTTAGTCGCCTTTAACGACATCTACGGGTAAGGCATGAAGGGGTGGTATTCTAAGATGCCGGGAACCACACGGCATCGTTAAATTATTTGTACTAATAATTAACCTTCAAGTGATACATTTGCAAAATTAACGGTATTATGAACGTTCGGCTGGCTGATCCTAATTCTTTCAATTCCTTATGTATTGAACTCATTTTTATTTAAGAGTAGGTAGTAACTAAAGTTCACGTATGAAAATAACATTATTTTTGTTTTGCAGCTTGCGCCTGAATATCGATTAAGTATGTGTGAATTTACGGAAAACATTTTATTGTCGTTATTACATTACTACGAACAGAATATCGACCAAAAGAAAAAGGTAACAATAAATTAATAAAAATATCCTAATAGTTCCAAACTGAAATTACTTTAAATACTTATAAATTTTATGACAGTTGATTTTTCTGCTACTGGTTATTTTGCCCATGGGTAGCTTCGAACGATTGATAATCGATTTATTTGGCGACATATCTACCGTTCTAAATGCAAAACTATTATTTAAGGATTTTTTATATTGTTAGTTGTATAATGACATTAAATTAAAAATTCATACCTTAGGACACGTTTTATTAATGTAAGGATGAAAATATATCGTGGTGACAGATCTTTTAAATAGATGACACAAGTTGATGGCAAATATACTCTTTCTTTTGAGATAAATTATAATTCCCTTTGATTTTATATAGAATCTCACACTTGTCAAAAGATTAACGTACCTATAATGCTTTTTTTTTGTAGAACTCATTGTTTAAGTTCCTGGAATTGACGGTAAAAATTCACCATCCAGAAGGTCGATACCAAAAGGAGGAAAGCAGTTTAGCCTATGATTGGACAATTTGGAATAAAAATTTGCATAGTATACTAGAAATTATGTGTATTGAAGTGACATTCTTGCAGAAACCACATAAACAACTTGATTTATCTGAAGTTGGATGTGGACAGTTTTATTCTTTATCTGCATCCGTATACTTTCAGGTAGCTATGCTGAAATTAAAAGTATATAGTTGCTTTAAAATAACATTTTTATGTATAAAAATACTAGATCTTTTTTATTGTAATCGTCACAGAGCTTATTCTTCTTACAGACCTTTAAATTATTAGAAATTGCCGAAACTTCGGAAACTGGCAGTACTCCGAAACGACCTAGGGTCATTATAAACAAAATAAGAAGATTTTCTGATCTTGCCCATGAGCTTACACAAAACCAGATACCATGGTAAAGAAAAACTATTAGTACAAATACTGTAATATGTGTGATAGTAGTATAATACATGCGCATTTATCATTTTATTTTGGTTTTGCAGGTTGGGTGTCATATTATCATATTCCAAGAAATACGGCAGCACAATTGAAACTAATACCTTTTTATCGTTATTGAACACTTTGAATTTTTATATAATAAAAAATATCAATATTATTGATTGGGACAGTTTTACAGAGACGATTGTCTTGATAGTAAAAGAGTTGTCGGGTCGATCGGTACATATAGGGAAAAGGGATGATGCTTTTCTGTTACTGTGGAATTCATGTGTGAGGTACCTGTCCTGCATCATTTTATTTGTGATTTTTATCATAATAGATTATGAATTACAGGGAATTATTTTTTATAAAATACAAAGTTTTCTTTATAATTGCAGATACTCTAAATTAACTGTTTTTTTTACAGACAATCAATTTCAGTCAATGCATTACAAAAACCAATACATAAAATTCTACAGTTTCTATTGACTAGTATCGATTTAAAATATCAAGATGTACAACCATTATTAAAAGTATACTTTGATAAGGCTATGCCAATACATAGCAATAGTGTGGAAACATTGAATGTGGTTTTGCAAAAGATTTTCAACAAATGTAGTAGTTTTGAGGATAGACTAAATTTCTTCACTTGGTTTAAACAGGGACAATTACATTGTGTGGACGCAGTTCAAGCAAGAGAATTAATACTTAGATTGATTCTTAAAGAGAATATCAGCAATGTGTCACAACTTCAGAATGGAAGTCAAAGTGTTTTCTGTGACAATCTACATGAAATATTGTTCAATTCAATCGAAAAAAGTATTCTGTTTAGTGAATTTTCAATTCAGGACGTGGAATATAATAGGCCTGCCACACATAAAGACATCTATTTAAAAGAAGCTTTTGAATATCATTCAGATATCAATAATTTAATGTATGAATATTTATGTGTCAAAACCAAAGAATATGTACATAATGGTACAGAAACAAATAGCAGTTTGCCCGAACTCATTCAGTTTTCGCGAGTTCTGCTGGCTTATTTAGACGTTGCGCTGCATTACAAAATCGTGAGCGAAAACAATATCCAAACAACTGAGATATATTGCATTTTGAAAACAACACTACGGTTTATTTATACTAATGTGACAGATGCCTTAAAAAGTGATGGTAATAATTTAGTGAAAATCAAATTACTGAAATATATTCAAGACATTTTAATTTGCGAATATTATCCTCTTCTCTGCGTCGAAGTACGTCGGTGCATTGATGAAACATTCTTCCATGCTATTAACAACATCGTTAATAAAGAGGATTCACCTGTCGAGGATTTAGAAAATTGCGATGATGAATCTAGTTTGTCTGCGTTGAGATATAATAGTGTAATCTTACTCGCAGCATATTGTCGAAAGTTTGTTAATTATAGAACTGAATTATTGGAGTTGGTATTAGATTACAAAATGTATGACTTCTCTTCATATTGGGATGTGCAGTGTGTTTTTAGATGTATTGAACTTTTAAGCGATAATGCTGTTGCAGATCCTCCGCTAGGTATGCTTCTTATTTATTGTTTAGGAGCGGCTCTAAAATATCAGAATTTATGCTTTCAAATGATGTAGGTTTATTATACCTACATATTTTTTATTTCAGATGGAATTTTTACTGTTATGATGTTCATATGTAAGGTTATGTTTAGAGGGTCTAATGAAACACAGAGACTGCTAATAATCTTGCTATCACTTCTGGACAGAATTTGGGTAAATGATAGTATAAAACAAAACTGCATCATCATGATCAGGGGCTACTTAGTCAGATGCGGTAAATTGCATTATCCACCACGAGTAGCGGCCCTTGTGTACAAATGCGCAGCGAAAATGATTGAGTTTAATAGGAAACATGGAACAGATATCAATTTAGATGAAGATTATTTTATCAAAGCAGTGATCGATGGAACAAAACGAGAGACGCATTGTTTACGGTTGTATTGCGTCTATACCCTGAAATTATTGTTAGCAGATTCCAGCGATGAAGAAATAAAACAAAAGTTATCTGGATTTGTGGATATTTTCGTTGTAGACGTATGTATTTATCACTATCTTTCAAAAAGTGCTGTGATAAACATATCGCTTTATGCTAAATTGTGAAATAATTTCAGGTGCCAGAAAATGATGAACTTATTGTAAAAGATGAATCAGCAAACAGAACAGCTACACTGCTGCATAGTCATGTGGCATTGGCTCAATCTAAGTCCACTTTGATGCATAAAATTGTAACTTCTATTCTAGAAATACAAAAGGAGAAATCATTAGATGAAAATCTTGTAAAGAAAGTTTTGAATATTATAACGATTACGATTTCCAAAAATGATATTAGTTTTCATTTAAATAATCATATATTATATGTCCTCAATTTTTGGTTTCTTAACAAATTCAATGTTGAAGATTTGCCTATTAGTTTGTTTGGAATGGAAAAAAGACAATTATTTCTAAAGAAGCATATGAGATGGCTGATACCAGCAGATATCTTGTGGGCCAAAAACGCAAATATTTACAGTAGTGATTTGTTGAAAGAAACTAAAACAGTATTAAATAAAACCGACAAAGCTATATTTGAGGTAATCTACAATTTTTTATACAAATTTATAAGTTTTTCGCTTTCCACTGTAAATTGTCGTTTTTAAAACTTTATCATGTAATTACCTAAGTTCTTAAACCGTGAGTTGCGGAAAAGGTAACTGGCTGTGGTTTGGGTTTGAGGCGGTAGCAGATTTATTGTATTTTATTTTTTTTTTTTTAGGATTGTTTCTGCAATTTTATGTCCTTATGTTTGCCATACGTTGTAGCCGAAAAGTATAATCTAGAGTATGTAGGGATGACTGAACGAAATAATCAAAAGTTAAGAAGTAGTGCAAATAAAATGTTTCAATTAATGAGAGAAGTGCTAGAGAATGAAAAATGGAGTAACTTGTTTGAGGAGAATATTGCAGAGTTGCTGTTTTTGTCAGCGAAACACCTGAGTGACGCTATAGATGCGGAGAACATGTTCCAAGTTGGATTGCCGCAGCGAACCGAAACCTACTATTATCCCAAGAATGTATTTTTAGCAATACTAGAGTATTTTGGAGTAAGTTCAGTTTTATTTTTGTGTAAAACAATAAAAAAGCAATATGATATCATTAATGATATAAGCTATATTTTCTGCTTTTTTTTGTTGCTTTGTTAATATCTTCATACTCTTGTTTTATATTTTTTTAGGAGTTGACAGATGAGAATATTATGCAGTATCTCTGTGAAAACCAATCAGTTGCAATATTTAAAGCACTCTTCAAGTTGTGGGATAATATTCTCAAAGAGCACGTTTACGAATTTAAAGTGTTGGCTTTGAATGCCTTTATTACATTTGTTCAAAACATTCCATTGGGATTCACGACTGATGCATTTATATGCAATTTTGTATGCAATAGCGTTACACAAGCAATTAAAGATTCTGTTGAAAAAAGAGAGGTGGAAACATTAGCTAAAGCACTGCATTTAATTTTGAAACTATATTTACCAGAAAAAATTAATCATCTTCGCATTGCTGCGTCGCATCTATTGTCGATTTTAGTCATAAAAAAGGAAGATGGTTTTGATGAAGAATGCGCTCCTTTATTAAGTTCTCTCGTGGAAGATCTAAAAGATTGTTTGAATGATAGTGAAGATGTTGTAGACTTCATAAATGCGCTGTCTCAAGGCAATGTTGATGATGTTTGCACAGCGTATCCACAATTTTGCATTAAACTGAAACAATACAAAACGAGTTTGAAATGTCCAAGGTAAAGTAACGTCTTTTGTTTATTATGTGTATGTATATAAATACATATGTATCACCTTTTAAAACTTTCTTAAAATAATTTCACATTTACAGCCATGAATCTCTTGTAAACATGCGCAAATTTTTGACTAACAATAAAAACTTTATTAACAATCTATGTGATGAAATAGACAGAAAAGGATTTTCCGAGAGCTGTGAATCAAGTTTAGTACATCAAATAATTTACTCTCTCAGTAACATTTTGAATAGAACTACAGATAAAAAGGTATGTTATGGATAACGAACGGAAGCTAGGTATGGTATTGAAATTTCCATTAGTAGATGCTTCTTAGAATTCACACCAGTGACGAGGTAAGCTATACTATTAATATAAGTAATATTTACTAGGCATTAAAGCCGAGATCTATATATTATTACCACGCCCCACTAAGAAGCGTGGTCTGACGCGTTGGATGCAACGACGATTAAGTCCTTCCTTCTAGCAATAGATTCATTATGGGTGAGGGTTCCCTGCAAGGTGGCTGAGCGCAGACTGGAGTTGCTCCCTAAAACTACCTGATTATCCTAATGCAGGACTGTGATCATAGGGCTCCTCCTCAGAGAGGTGAGGATGTCACCGGGATTGGACCATGTACGAGTATATTATATTGCTGTATTCCAGTAGAACGATTGATGTTACTGCTCACAATATTTGAGAATTACTCAAAATAACGCTAGGAAAAGTTAATTATTTAGTGTCTTTGTATTTTTTTGTTATACATATGAAGTAAGTATTTTTTATTACAGACTATAACAGAAGCTTGTAATTGTATATCTGCAATTGGTACATACAACTTGAAAACTTTGGTCACTGTATCGCCACCCGACCCATCTCAAATAAAAATAATGCCACCGAACTCTTATTTCACTACAATTTTGATGAAATCACTTTCTAGTGTATTATTCGAAGAAGGTCCGAATCTCACAAAAAAAGTAGCGAAGGCCCTTAATAAATTGTTGAAATTCCGTGACGGTATAGATGCATTGAATCGTGAAGGTGGGTACACAATACTAGATGGTAATGAGTTCCAATATACAATATTTGTGTTTCATATACATTTATTGCGTCTTTATCCCTAGCGGAGTAGACAGAACCAAAGGTCCTAGAAAGATTGAAACGGTATTTATAACATTAATTGCTTTATGTTAACAAGGTGGACTTACTTATGCTTAAATTATCAGTACTGTCTTACAGTACTGACAATTTAATGGAAGAATGAAACAATACGAGTATTTTTTAATTTGTTTATCTCAAAATTTTTATTTTACAGATGTTGATGAGGTCAAACAAATACTGAAACCGTTTGAAACGGCAGAAGCAAATACTGTATCTAATTTTGAAGTCAATGATTCTAAATTAAATTGCTTCTTTCATTCCTCAAATTTTTGGTTGCCTGTCTCTAATGAGAAACATTGCGTTTGGCTCACTCGAGTCACCTCTGCTTTCTTAAATATATTGACATCATCAGATAATTATTTGAATGAACTGCAAGAAGTATGCACATTGAAGGTAAAAAAAATAATAACTTTCCAATATTTTATGCTTGATGAAAACAAAGGTATTCAGCCTTGCTAGAAAAATACCTTCTTTAAATAAACATTCATATTCTAAACATATTGTGTAAACATGTTATTCGAACATATTTTAATGTCCCAAACCATAACATTGGCATAAAATTGCATTGAATTACAGCCCAGTCTTGCCCAAAAAATGTTGCCGTCATTGATCGGTCTGATGCTTAGTTGCGGTAGTGAAAAATGCGAACGAATGATGACTACTCATATCAATAATTTCTTCAAGTATATCTGGGATATTAGCTTCGAGTACAAAATTGAAAACAGCGGCAGTGACAGCAATCACAAGAGACTTGCAAATATTCTTACTCACGATCACAAAATGATTATTCAGTACGTGTTGAGTGTGGTCCACTTTGTGCGCCTACAAAGTAGCCATTATCATTCAAGGCAAGTGTACTTTATTGTATAATTCTTTAAATTTAGGTACTTTATTGTAGGTAACTGATAGAAATTAACATATTTATAATTTTAACAGTGATTTTTTCTGCCAAATATAAGTTTAATGTAAGATTTGGTTTCTTTGGCGGATTCTTCCACGAACGTGAACATGTAACGTTATGTGTCGTTAACTGTTTGCCCCTCTGTCTGACTCTTGAGTTTACCGATATCATAGAAAAGCGATATGCCATAATGCCTTATCAACAACCAACCTTATCAACGCTCGTGGAAAGCTACGCAGGTAATCTTGGATATGTATTTGCTTTTTTCACTATTAAAAGTCTCGAGGTTGTAGACGGGCGCGGGCGGCTGCTCAGACATTGAATTACTTGCGATTGGAGTATGACAAGGTCGCGTGGGCGGCGACTGTGGCCGACCAGAATTTGGCGGCGATCTATTACGGTGAACTGTGGGCCATGGCGCAGAACGACAGGGTACCTCCACCATCACCCGAAGCTACTACCGTTTTGGAAGGCGGCAAAAATATTCAAAGAATATTTAGAAAGGTATTAAGAATTTTTTTGTTCAAATTTTGGTAGGTAACTATTGAAGTTCCTGTATTTTGGACACAACAGAAAAGTTGTTTTTTTTAATCACCTAGTAGTCTCTGCCAGCCGAAATAATCCCGTAGTTGTAAAAAGCAACACTTTACACGTAAGAATAAAATTAACTTTAGCTTCGCCGAATGTCTCCAACAGATACATTCTGTTTTGATTTACCAGTGTTTCGTGTCAATCGGCGAAATGGACGCGGTAGATGGCTGCGGCACCGCTCACTTGACTATTGAAGATGAGAGGCGGCGGCATCTCCTCCACACGGGGAAGTACATAGACGCGTTATTACTACACGACATTGCGCTGTCGTGCGGCGACGCGACCGCGGTTGAGTTGCAGTGCGGCACGCTTCGGTCACTGCAGAAGTCGGGACTATTCCATTTGGCTGTGCAGCATACCAAGTCTTTGCCGGAGAACGACGAAATAAATGATATCAAATTTGAATGTATGGCGACCCTGGGTGAGTAAGAAGTTATTAAAATATGCTAATGAAAAAATTTGACAACGCTTTTTTGCTTTCAAACTTCCAGTTCGCAATATTTTTTAATTAATCATTGATGCTTTATTTATTTGAGTGCAACAAATTTTGTTGTGATATTGTAACTTATGGATGTACTGTAATATATAATTATAAATAACGTGTATTATCATAGGTGACTGGAGTGAAGTGATAGACACCCGCGACTTGGAGGAACAATTGAACATTTGCAACCCGCAGTCCATAATAAAAACGTTCCGTTACGCATGTCTCAAGGACTGCCTCACGGTAGAAGCCAAGCCTAGCATCAAAAAAGTTGAGCTGTCGTTGAATAGAGCTAAATTAGCAATATCGCGCCTTTGTCAGGATCTCAACATGGAAAACTGCCAAAACGTATACAAAGTCGTGGCAAAGCTACATTTATTTAGTGATATTGAAGATTATGTTGCCGTAAGAGCAAGTGAGCGGCCATTGCATGCGTTACTTACTAATTGGCAGCTTGAAAATTTGCCTGCGTTCCAGGATTTCAAACATTTGGAAGATTTGATATCGCAGCGCAATTTAATACTAGAGCATGCAGCAAAGGCCCAGGCAAATGAGATTGAATCTATAGTGAGACTTCAACTGCAATATGCTGGTAACTCGTAATTTCTTTTCCCCTACGAAAGCGAAACCCAGAGTACTAATATTTCCCCCATTTCACTGAAATGTCGTATGCCGTGTAATAATATAACCGAGTTGCTAGTATTTTCTTAAAGTTATGTATTTTTGTGTGTGTATTAAGTCGTCACCTGTAAATTGCCTAATAACAATACTAATACTTGCTCTTAGAATTCGGGCTGAAGAATGAGAGAGTGCAACTGGCGCAACGTTTCTTGGCGACAGTAAAAAAGTTGCGTCCGTCGGAGGAGGCGGCGCTGGTGGAAAGCCAGATATCTTGGGCGCGCGGGCACACGGACATTGCCCTGTCGTTACTACGCGATGTTGTGTCTAACCATACTTCCAATGACAGTTTTAAAGCCAAATCACTGAGGTACGATGATAGGCTGTAATATTAATATATATTTTCTTTGGCAAATTTTTTTCAAATTAACTATTAATTTGCCTTTGATGTAAAAAGGAAAGTCTTACTGAACAGGAATGACTTCATGTCATTTGGTATAACTTATTTTTTCCTTACGATAATTATGTACTAATATACATAGATCGAAGACCCAGTTCCCATTTAATCTTTTTTAAATATTGAGAGAGCCTTTGATTTGATCTTTGTGTGAGTGAAAAATCTGATGATATTATTACCTATGCAATAAAAAAATATATTTTTAAAAATAAAAGCAACACTTGTTTTTAGGCAATATGGATTGTGGATGGCGGAATCTAAATGTGATAGTCCTAAAGATATAGTGAATAAGTACTTGAAGAAGAGTCTTGACATTTTGAATAATACTCATGATGAAAAAACGAGGCTAAAATTATACAACGATATTGCGAAATTCTCTGACGCAGAATATAAAAAGGTTTGTGTTGTAATTCTTTGTCCCTTCAATATGAGTTTGCTATTTTACTCTTACATTTTATAGTGAGACACATATCATATATTGTGTTTATTTAAAACTTTAGACAAAAATTTTAGTCAAATATCTGGGAGTTTGGCTGAGGTCTATGCTCAATCAGCTGAGGATAAAAATATTTAAAAATTACTATATTTTTACCTTATCAACAGGTGGTTGCATATATCAACTCGCCAATATTCCAAAACAAAGTGGACTGTCTAAAGAAAATGCAGGATACATGTGCGTCGTCGCAGCAGACCCAACAACCAATGACAATGTGAGTTATTTAATAATCTTATAAGGCCTGACCTAAGGTGATGGCGGTAAAGGACCCGCCATTTCGCCCACGTGAAGTACAATTTCATTTACAAAAAGCGACGATAATTCGGCATCTACAAAAAAGCGACGAAATTAGCACCACCTACAAAACGCAACGAATTAAACGCCACCTACAAAAAGCGAAGAATTTAGCACCATCTACAAAACGGGTTTTTCGCAAATCCCACGGGAACTATAGTTTTTTTCCGGCATGTAAAAGTACCTTATGTCCTTTCCCATACTCTTAATTAAATATACGCAAAATTTGAAGAAGATTGGTTCAGTAGATACGAGTAACCCGTGAACAGGCAACAACTTTTACATTTATAATATCAGTTGGGATTAATAATATAAAACTACAATTACCCTTAACCTTAAACCCTACTCCTTTTGTATTATAGCGACGACAAGGTAGCATTGAACACCAACAATAAATTTATGCATTTGGAAGAGGCAGAGATAGCTTTTACCAAAGCTGAAAAAGAGAACTTCCTACATTCTGCTTTGAGGTAACGTTTCCATGTTGTTGCAAGTAATAGTACTTGTTGAACTGGTAAACCTTTGCTACATATATAATTTTTACAGATATTACTTACTTTCCTTGGCGCAATGTGATGAAAATAACCTGTCAATATTTCGTGTGATATCGCTATGGTTGGATAATCCGGGCCTGGAGGTGATAGACGGCTGGCGTCCTCTGCAACATCTTTTGGATTCCATCCCTTCCCACAAGTTCGTCACAGTGTTGCCACAGCTGGCGCCCAGGCTCACTACAGACAATAGTGTGTTCGCCAATAATCTCAAGAGAATCATAGGTAAGTATTTTTCTTTATTATGAACTAGCGACCCGCCATTACATTTATACATATAAACCTTCCTCATGAATCACTCTATTTATTCAAAAAGACTGCATCTAAATCCGTCGTGTAGTTTTACATATATCATCATATATACATACAGAAGGACAGACGCGGAAAGCGACTTTGTACAAAGTGATATTCTGTATGCGGATTAAGTGGATAACGTAACGGGCTTAGTTCTTTGAAGTCTAGCAAGATTTTTCGAAACTGAAAATGTTTGACATGCTTCAAAATCACTTATATGAAATATGGAAATTTCGGTGATTGTAATAATACCAATTTTTTTTATCACATTATAGAAAGGTGTGCTAGAGATCACCCCCACCATACCTTGCCTATCCTGTTCAGCCTGAAGAATTCCGACAAAGACATGTATATTCTGAACGCCAGTGCGAGTCCGACGGTCGCGCAAAGAAAACGTTCGCAGGAGCCGCGCGTGGTGACCGCAGAAGCGCTGGTCAGGGATTTGGCGAAGGACCAGGAACTCTCTCTTATTATAAGTCAAATGGAAAAGTTGTGTGATGGTAAGTAACGATTTCAAAATTTAAATCTGATTGCATTAAATTGAGTACAAGAATATTTATTTTTTGTTCCACCTATAAGCTAGTGTTCTGTTATTTAGTTTTGAATATTGATCTCAATATTATATCTGATGTTACTTTTATTTTAATTTAATGTGATAATTATTTATTTAAGCAACAATTAGTTTTGCCAACTTCACGGTGAAAGCAAAGGCTTTAACCAAACAGGAGATTCCTTCAGCGGAAAACATTCACAAACTGAACAGGCTGGACGCCGTGCCAGTGCCCACCGTCCCCATACCCGTCCGCCATGATTGTAATTACGACAATCTACCCAGTAAGTACTTATTTGTTGCTATCTTTCTGGAGCTAAAATCGGTTTCAATTCTTATAATTAAGGTATAAAGCGAAAATGTGCTGAAAGATTGACAAGTTGTCAACTTAATATACTGTTGTCTAACTTAATTCAGACTGGAAGAGACCCCACTAGGCCCCCGCCTTTGTACAGTCGCCCACGCAGAAATATGAACTAACCCACAAGGAATAATCAATGATGTGAATCCATCAAATGATGTAATATGCAGATCAAACAAAATCACCAGAGATTTAAAAAAAAACATTAAATTGTTTATTATTCGATACATTTTTTTGAATTAGTTCTCTTTGCAGCGTTGGTATCGTTTGACAATTACTTCGAAATTATGGGCGGGATCAACTGTCCTAAGAAAATAAATTGTAAAAGTTCCGATGGTGTTACAAGAATTTTGTTAGTAAAGGTAAGCTTGAAACTTGAAACATATCTTAGCACCATTTTTGTAGTATATAAGACTGCAATAAATAATGTTAAAATTTAATGGTGTCCAACGCCATTGGAAATTGTAAAAGTATTCACGATTTTTGCAACTTCAAGTTTGATAAAAATTTTAAATTTTAACAAATTATATTTTTATTGATAACATGTACCATACTTCGTTTTAGGGTAGAGATGATTTGCGACAGGACGCCGTAATGCAACAAGTGTTCAACATTGTCAACACATTATTGGGAAAGAATGACGTCACTAGTCGAAATAATCTACTCATTCGCACCTACAAGGTACAATATCTTTTGACTACTAGTTCAATATCATACTCTTTATATTTAAAAAAAAAAGTAATTTTATAGAACTTTAGATGTTGTTTCTATTCAGTACTTTGATGAATCACTTACCATAGATAACACTGAAACCAAAAACTTACAATTATTATTCAGTGGAAAATAAATCATAGTTTTTGTGAAGGATTTCGAATGTACCAAAAATACTTTATAAAATGTTTTTGGTATTTAGGTGGTACCCTTATCAAAACGGTCAGGTGTTCTGGAGTGGTGCGTGGGCACCATTCCGATTGGCGGGTACTTGACCGGCGCTATTGGAGCGCATGCGCGGTATCGGCCTCAGGTAAAATAAATAGTTTTTAATATTTTGATGATGATGAATATGTAAAAACGTACAAACAAACATCACGCCTTTTTTCCAGAGGGATAGGCAGAGACTACAGCTTTCCACCGATCATGCTCCTTAATGCTCTCATTTTCCACGCATTTATTTTTCTTTCGTGCTTCTTTTGCCACACCCAACTTTCACTCCCATACATTAATGTTGTTTTTATTTGTAATAATATTAGTTCAACCTTGCCTCAATTTTGTATGCTCCTCTTATTGTCAGGTTGGCTGGAAGAGAACCCACTTAGAGATAAGTCTGCCTTTGTACTGTACTACTATTTTATATTTGTAAGGTACTACTTTAGTGAACAATAAAGCATTTACTTATATTGGTTAACTGTATTGGTTATCTATCATAAGTTTATATAATAGCTAAGGGATGCAACCGATAACACACAGAGCAAATTAATGATATATTACGGGTATAGTCCACATAAGTATTTTCTATGTATAAATACAGCGTGAAACATTAACATAGAATGAAATATTTCTTTATTATTTTTTGTATACAGATAAAGTTTCAGCGTATGTTTTAATTTTGTCTTGATATTGACAGGACATAACATGTGAAGCTGCTCGTAAAACATTAGCAAATTGTCATGAAACTGGTAAGTGCAACGAGGAGAAATTGCGGGTTTTTAAGAAGATACTGGAGTCCTTTAAACCTGTATTCCACTACTTTTTCACGGAGCACTATCTCGATCCTGTGTCTTGGTATGAACGACGACAAACTTACACTAAAAGGTGGGTAAAATATAAGTGTTTGCTAGTTTGCTCCCTACTATATTGGTTTTTAATTGTATTAATAGCTTGTTAAATACGTAAAATTTCTTCAAAGTGGTTCACTTTTTGAATAGTATTCCAAATCCGAGAAAAATTCATAAAATTTTCATAAAGTTACAAAATAGGTATATTTACACCATCATATTAGATATCCAAGATAAGTAAGGCTGGAAATTCCTTTTTTGATGTTTATGTGCCTCTTGTGACAATTTCGATACTTTTATTAAACTTTAATCAAACCTACAGTGTTGCTGCTTCTTCAATGGTCGGATATGTGATGGGTTTGGGAGACAGACATGTGCAAAACATACTAATCGACAAGGAAACTGCTGAAGTGGTCCATATTGATTTTGGTAAGTACTTGTACACTTAGTTTACCGTTTTACCTATACACAATACTCGTAGAATGTTAGTTACCTTCTATGTTATTATATTCACTCGTTTAAGGTTCTCAAATTATTAATAATAATTCTTCCAAATGCGTGTATGTAGGTGTCGGTCACCTGTCCGTTACATCTAGAAAGTATTACTTGTACATACATACATATGGTCACGTCTATAACCCTTGCGTAGTAGACAGAGCCAATAGTCTTGAAAAGACTGAATGGCCACGTTCAGCTATTTGGCTTAATGATAGAATTGAGATTCAAATAGTGATAGGTTGCTAGCTCATCGCCTAAAAAAGAATCCCAAGTTTGTAAGCCTATCCCTTAGTCGCCTTTTACGACATCCATGGGAAAGAGATGGAGTGGTCCTATTCTTTTTTCATTGGTGCCGGGAACTATTCTCGTTATAACAACTAAGCTGTCCGCTTGAAACCTCTAAGAATGCAATGGACAGCAAGCTATGTAGTAGTATGTAGATATTTTTATTTCACAAATAAAAATATATATTTATTGATTGTTACGAGAATGAGAGAGAGAGAGAGAAGGTAATAGATATTTAAAAGGAAAGTCAAACTCAAGTCTTTCAAAGATGTTGATTTGCTTAAATGCTTATCTTTTTAGGATTTGCATTCGATCAAGGCAAGATTCTTCGCACACCGGAAACAGTGCCGTTCCGCTTGACGCAGGACATTGTAGCCGGTTTTGGATCTTGCGGAGTGGAAGGAGTATTTAGGAGGTATGTTTTAGTATTAAGTGTGGATCCAACAATGGAATGAAAGAAAGCAACCTAAAATATGAAAACTTGAGATGATGAGAGAAATCTTTGTTATATTACCTACTACATATTTTTATAAGCATGAAGTGAGTTATGAATATGGATCGAGCAAAAGAAGTATGCCTCTGCATACTTTTTTCGCTTCATTATCGTGGCAAGTGGAAAAAAATTGGTCTCTGCATCCCTCCGAGGAAAAGGCGTGATTTTATGTATGTTTGTATTTTTAGATGTTGTGAGAAAACAATGCAACTTCTCCGAGACAACCAAGAGACTTTGCTGACCATTTTAGAGGTGCTGTTGTACGACCCGCTCTATTCGCTAACATCGTCGCGGCAGACTGCTCAATCCGCTTTCAGGAGCACTGCAGTTGGTGAGTTATATTTTCTTTATTTTTGGTTTCCGCCAGCAGAAAGTTATAGTTATCTATTTTTTTACGAACAGTAAAAACAAAATCCAGTTCCGTGCTTAAACATCTCAAGCCAAGTAAGGGTACACGTCAGGCCAATGAAAACCAGCGTGAATGTTGGCATGTTTGTAGGTTTTTGAAGAAACAGGATGAGAGAAGGCCTCCCTCGCCTTCATTCAACTCATTCGTTGGCCTGGTGTGTACATTTACTTTAAAGGTCTATTTCCACACATGCCCGTCCTCGGGAAGTTCGGAGTCTAATAAATATTTTTTCATACATTTGATTCGGATTAACACTGCTTATGCTTAATATATAGCTTAATTGTCGACACACACATCCTGACGGACGTGTGTGATCGATCTATAGATTATGTATGCCCGGGCACGGCCCTGATGTTTGATGTGTAGACCTTCAACAGTTTGCCTGTGCATAGGTGGTGGTGGCGAGGGTCGCGAGCGGCACCACCTGGCGGCGCGGGCGCTGCTGTCCGTGAGCAGCAAGCTCGGCGGCACGGAGGGCGGCGCGGCGGGCGGCGTGGCCGTGCCCGGGCAGGTCGCGCGGCTCATACACCAGGCCACGGACCATAACAACCTGTGCCGCCTCTTCCCCGGCTGGCAGCCTTATCTGTAAACTGCTGTGCACGTGTTGGTAGGCAGCCCTACCGTTAAACGTCTGACACGTCGAATGGCTGCCCTTATGCTGGTTCTAGACATTTTTTTTTGTCCGTACCGTACCTCCGTGTCGTATCTGCGTTGCGATCGATAACTCTGGACGCGTAATAGTATATATTATACCTTTTTGCGATGGATCGGAACGAACCTATCTCCGTATCGAAACACCTTACCATCGTTCCGTATCGAACATGCCTCCAAACTTTCGTTCTTTGATAGCAGCCTATGATTCATGTCCCGACGCGTTTGAACCGCACCACATATGTAGCATGAATATTCATAGAATATTACCAAGCGAACTCTATATCGTCTATATAACCAAAGGTATAGGGTACTTTTGTATTATGTGCTCATTATCAGTATAAAAAATACCGTTCACATAATCGAATATTACCATTTATATGTGCCACGAATAACCATAGATTTATTATTGTGTTATATCTTATCATGTTACCATTTTAACATTTCATTCCAATTATAAAGTTAAAACTTCGTTTGCAGCATTATTAGTTTTGTTTGAAAACTCTTTATTGCTTTAAAAAAAGAATATAACAAAATACAAAACTGTCGTTGGATTTAGAAGAATGTATATAATGATGGATTTATTCCAATTAGGTTCCTCCAGTCAACCAAAATATTTAGCCATTTTGATATTTCTATGGTTGACTTTTGTTATATTTATTTCTAAAATAGAACATTAAATTTAATACACATAGTTGTAGTGATTAGAATATTACCATTTACCCTTTTTTTTCAAACTGAGACACATAAACCCGAGGCAGATCAAAAGCGAAGGTGTGCATTTTATATCATTGAAATCAAACAAGGCCAACAATTTTTGCGTGCGTGACTGCTTTTAATTGAATATTAGTTTGGTACGCTATTGTGCCATAAATATGGTGTATTCGGTGTTACATCTACTAGGCTAAAAATCGCTGGCTTTTACACCACGCATCCGGTTTCAATGCAGTTTTCATTATGAGATGAATCTTTTAACCGAATATCTGAGATTTTTCCTCAGAAGTTAACGAAAAATAAACCAACAAAAAGGTAGTTAAGTAGCTGGTTATTGGAGTCTAGCAAATGTATTGGAATAACGAAAAATAAACCAACAAAAAGGTAATTAAGTAGCTGGTTATTGGAGTCTAGCAAATGTATTGGAAGATAAATGCATGCTTTTATGAAATTTGTATTCAGAGCATTAGAAAAAGTCAATAGATTTTATAACAAAAGCCAACGGATTTATGGGAGTGCCTCCGTAATGTGGCCAAATGTCGCCAAAAATCTACACGGGACTTTTATTGGATAATTTTTTTAACATTTATACTTACCTCAACATTTCGTGCCAGTGAGGGATGATCCTTAGCTAGGTATAAGGTTAGGTATAAGATTCGATATGAAAATATCTGATAGTTAAAACAAAGAAAGTTGGGTTTAAAACTGAATGTTGTATTAAGTACACAACTATAATTATTTTATAAACTTATTCAGATAATCGTATATTACTTAAGACTTATCATGTATAATTGGCATAGATTCGTGTTATTTTTTTTTCTTATAGATACTAATAAGTATAAATTATAGTAGCTGTTCTCTTAATCACACAATTTGATACGATTTTCTCTATCAGCGAGAACGTAATGCGGAGGATTAATAATATCCCAGTGAGGCGGAGAGGGTTTTCTTTCGTAATATAATAAATTAGTTAAAAATGAGCTTACAGGAAGTTTTCTTGAAAAATAAGGTTTCGAACCTGTCATTAATATACCAAGTTGATAAATACGTAGTTTCTAAATTTTCTGACTATTTATTAACTAACGTCTTATGGTGCTTTATATAAGGTATCTTTAAACTTTAATCTTCAACTATAAAGTTGATAAAATGAAGCATGAAAAAGATTGGAAGCGGTAGCTTTAAGGTGGTTTTCATTTATCAAATATCTATCTTCAATGTATTTTTGTTAAAAAAATATGTGTCAGTACTGTCGTGGTAGTAGGTACTATGAAAATTTTAGACTAAGATTGAAGATAAAGAACAGGTATGGCCATGGGCATATTGGACAGTAAAATTTGAATAATATATTTTATAAATGGAATACCACATACGTTACTAACATACAAGTACGTGATGAGAAGGAAAAATATGTGATAAAAAAGAACTGAATGTGGAATTGATAGAAATTTTGAAGTGCCAATGCGATTTATAAAGAGCGATTTGAATTAAAATAAGGATGATTGTAAGTAATATAAAAAATACAGTATAAGTAGTTGTTGCATGTTTTATCGATTCCTGAGTAGAAGTGTGGTAAGTAAAAGCAAAACAGCCCTAAATTAAACCCAATTATTTTTTTCTGTTGTAATTGAAGTATTTTTTGTTTAGTTTCTTAGTGTTATAAACAGAACAATTATTTGATATAACAATTGGTTAATATTCATTATTAGGGTAAAGATATTGAAACATTATACAAAATTTGCCGTGTCATTATGTAATAGTCTTATTATTATAAAAACTGATGTAGCAAATGATTGATTCAATACATTTATTTCATTAGTGTGATTTTTTATTGTGATTTAATGTTGATAGGTTTGTTTATTTGATGTTGATTCATTTGTGTAAGATAAGTATTATTTGTTGATTGTTCAATCATTGTTACAATATTATTTGTTTCTTTTTTCGTCTATTCGACGAGTTGCTTGCAAGAAGCTATACCGCCTATACTGATATCTGACAAAAAAGGCGTTTGAAAGTTTTTATTTTTTTCTTCACTTTTAGTTCACTTTAAAGCGTGGTAAAAGTGCTAGTTTTGGTTTTCTATGTAAGTACTATTATTAATTTTATTGTGTGACTCTGAGATACTTCATATTTCATTTTATGAAGAATATACCTAAGACTAATCCACTCATTCCAGGAAGATATTATATGCATTTTTAAGATATTATTATATGCATATGGTTTATTTTATTATCACGTCAATATTGACAAAAAATTTTTTTTTGTTAAATCGTTGGCGCTTCTAGCGGGAGAAATTGGCAGCAAATCGAGGGCCTGGACCCGGTTGTGCTCTTCCTGAGAATACCCGGGGTCGGTTTTTATGACGATATTGGGGCACAGAGCATATTCCGAATGTTGTAACTTATAAAGTGGGTAACAAAATTTGTCACATTAATTATTATTAGACCTAACATGCTTATATTAAAAATGAATGATTTGTGTGAAAAAATGAAACGAAAAATTAAATTGCTTGTTCTTTTTGTAAATAAATTTTGGTATTTAGTTATAATAGAGTATAGTGATTTTTCTTCACTTTCATTTTATTGTATCTATCAGCGCAACTTATGGCTACATCATCTATATTATGTTCCGTTCTGTTAGAGATAAGAATGAATGTCAATAAAAAACATAAAAAGAAAATTGCCTTATTAACTGTCTTCTTCCCAATTTAATACGAACCAACCCAATGGTAGAATAAAAAAAAATGATTTTAGTATTGTATCACAAAGATTAAGTTGCTTGGAGGTGCAGGTTCCCTCATGAGATGTTTTTCCTCCTGCCGTCACCCTTTCACCCACCAACTTCATCCACCGGTGGGCCCACGGAAAATTTCTGTTTACCCGTGGACCCACTGCATTATGCGGGAAAATATCGCTATTAATTCAAAGTATATCGATATCAATTCAATACACTCGCCACCCGTGTAGAAACTAGCCGCTTTTTATCTCACCTCAAGAGAATGATTAGCAATCAACTACTGTAAGTAGGTACATAAGTAAATATGTACTCAGTAAACCGCCATTGGTGGGATTTAAACCTGCGCATCACGCTACGCTCTTTTTTGTCCAGATACCTTAACCGTTCATCCACCGAAGCTTTCTCTCAGATTTCTAATAGGTAAGCCATAATACATCTATATCACTACATAGCCATATTACACTTGTTATTTGTCCTGTGCGAAGCCGGGGCGGGTCGCTAGATTAATAATAAAATAAAGAGGTATCTACTTACCTAAGTAATGTTCGTAAGGGGTAATCTTCTCGTAACGAAATAAGGAACCAGTCATGTAAATTATTTATCGTTAAAAAGGTTGTAGGTACATTAAATGCCGGTTAGTACCACGGGCGAGGCCATGGGGCCCCTTTGTTGTTATATAGGTATGTCAAGCTGTAATTTCCGTACATATTACAGAATAGCTGGAGCACGTGATCCAGATCTTCCATTTTTTCATCAGGTTGATTAACTTTTGTTAAGACGTAAAAAAAAACTCGTAGATTTAGCTGGTCTATAATGGTTATGCATCAGGTGTTCCAGATCTTTGATTTTAATACGCACTAACAGAAAATGCTTATCAGGTTGAACAACTTTTGTTAAGACAGAAGAAGTTCTATATAATTCGGATGATTAAGCTGGTCTATAATGGTTCTACATCAGGAGTTCCATTTCGATCATATTCTTCTAAGATCTTCGATTTTTATACGCTAACAGTAAATGTTCATCAGGTTGAACAACTTTGTTAAGTCGTCATTTCGATATTTCCTATAGTTTAGCTGAGTTATTTTGGTTCGATACCAGCTGTTCCAGATTCCAAAATAAATTATACCTAAAGGGTATAATCAATCTGGAATCAAAATAAATTATACCCTTTATAAATTATTCCTTTTTAGCTTTTTAGTATAGCTTTTATACCTGGCGAACATGGCCAGGTATAAAAGCTATACAACGAAAAAAGTTTAAATCCGTTCAGTAGTACCGAAAATGTACGTATGTACAAACAGACTTTTTCAAATTCATGCTCGGTTACTAAATCTTCATCGTTATAAATGAGGTATTTTTTTGGAAATACACTCAATGTACAGACAAATTTGTTTTACTGTTTTATTATAAGGTTTGATTATTTTATGTTTTAGGAATTATTTCTAAAAGCAAAATCAATCGTCTTAGCTGAGCTAGCCTACATCGCTTAGCCATAACAAAGAAAAAAGCTGTCTTTTATCTGTGCGTCATTAAGTCATGTCATGTGTAATTTATTTTATGTCACTTTTGTTTCCATGGTTACCAAACGAATAAACATTGCAGTTGTTTGGGCTACCAGTGCAGAGTGTAGGGATTTAGAAAAATGATACTGTTCTGTTGTAATGAAAAAAAGAAGGTTCCATGGCAGAATTGCACGTAATAGGGCATTTACAGAGTGCTTCTAACTTTCAAGAGAAGACTGCATTGTTTTGTCGATATTCGTTTCAAAGTGGTTTGTACAAAAAATTTTATTATAACGATGTTCAAAATATATTACAGCACTGTTGAAAAATTATTTATTGGTTGTTTTCAAGGACCCAACTGGACAGTCATCTCGGGATATTCTGAAGGTCAGACAATATCTGGGAGGCCAGACCATAACAACATAGTAGTTTGGACACATCCTATTGATCTGCACTATATCACAAAAGGAATTCAAGGTTCTAGTTTTTATTTATTGTACCATTTATACAATACTGTACTAGAGGGTGTACAATCCATACTTTATTTCAATCCATTGTTCAGTATTGGTTTGTCTTCCCTTTGAGTATCCAAATTTCATGTAGTCATTGCATTATGCTAACTTTAATTTAAAAATGTGCTCTTCACCACCACGAGAGCGACAGTTATATATAGTTGCCCTTGTTTAGTCTAGATTGATATCTACTTAATTTTTTATTCCTTGGCAACCTTCTTGGTATACGCTATAGCAACGGTTGCCATGGTTTTGTTTGTTAGAAAAATATCAGATACTAGCTGTGCCCGCGACTTCGTCCGCATCAAATAGTTATTTTGGGCATGACTGAAGCCCTCAAGGATGAATAATTTTCTCCGTTTTTTTTACATTTTCTTTTATTTCTTTGCTCCAAATAGTTCCAGCGTGATGTTATATAGCCTAAAGCCTTCCTCGATAAATGGTCTATTCAACACAATAGGAATTTTTCAATTCGAACCAGTAGTTCCTGAGTTAACGCGTTCAAACAAACAAACAAACAAACTCTTTAGCTTTATATATTAGAATAGAATAGATATCATTTTATTTTTGTGATTTGTATCGTGTAGATATAGCCACAGTACCCCAAGACCGGAGGACTGAAGTCTTGATTTTGCTGTGCAATCTGTGCTTCAGTAGCTTGCAAGTGCCAGTTGTCTTCCAGTGAGTCCGAAGTTGCTTGAAGTCCTAGTGAATCAGGAGTAGTCCGTTGGGTTGCTAGTAGTCTGCTATGGCATATACCAAGAAGATTCCCTACATCCTTGATTCCTTTTAATTACAACATGTTATTTTATTGTGATACTTAAACTTTAATAGGTAACCAAAATTTTTCATAGTTTTTAACCAATTATTTCAGGTTGGCCTAAGTTAGTGCTGCAGGTAAGCTGCCTGGACACTTTTGGTCGTTCATGGATAGTAGGCTATAGTTGCTGTTGTTTGCCTGTCACGCCGGGTCATCACAAAGTGCATGTGCCATGTTGGGCTCCAACAGCTACTACTTTGTCTGACCGAATACGACAGTTATTCCTTGGAGGATCTCATCAGTTACTTCAAAGTGACATAATTAATCTTGGTACAGATAGGTAATTCATATATTTTATTGAATGACTGACTAAGTATTTATTTAAATATTTTGAATAGGAATTAAGTGCCTTCATTTGCAGGTATAAATTGAAAACTCAAACCAAAGGAAACATAGTCTTAGATTTCGATATTGTTTTGAGAAATTTCTCTCAATTTGGTGTAGAATATAAGTAAACATGAAAGTCATAACTTTCCTAGGTCTTACTTTGTTATCTATAGTGATGCAATTCACTGTGATCTCTTTTATTGAAGGAAAAATAAAACCAGACAAACCTGATTCTGATGATCACACAATTTTTCATCAAAACAGTGATGGAAGAAATAATCAAAAACCCCATGCCCTGTACTATCGATCACTGTCAAGTAATTTACAAGAAAACAATGATCCAACAACTGAGTATCTAAATGTATCTTTGTTGAAAACAATGATAGATATAACAACAGACCTTGCAACTACCACAATTATAGATGAATTATATGATGATAACACATCTTTAGTCAGCACTACTGACGTTAGTTACACCACCACAGAATTTGAGAATGTTACTGAAATTACTCTATTTGATAAGAAGAATAATGCAACTATTAAACCAAATATAATACGCAAGAAAATTTTAACACAAGAACATTGCAATTGCAATTTACTGGTATGTATAGGTACATAGTTATTTGTCTGTGTATTCATATATATTTTTATCCCACCAAAACATTCTGTATCTAGCATTTTTTAAAAGTAATGAAATCCATACCAATACGTGCCAAGTCTTAAGGGTCCTGCGAACTACTAAGTCTTGATACATCTCTATCAAGACTTGGCTATTTACAGAATGTTTTGGTGGGATTTCACTTTTGGTTGAAATGTGGGATTTGCCATTGATTTTTTTATGGGCCAATAGTAGAAAGAGGCATTACCATTTCTCTAATACAGCTAAGGGTTCTTCATCAGATACTCCAGACCTTCGATTTTTGACATCAAATTGAATATAGTTTGATTGGGCTCTTGTGTTTTCTTATCAGGGTCACCAGGTTCTCTAGATCTTCATACTACAGACTTGAAATTTTGGATTTTATGTAGTGTGATTAAAGCTTACTGCATGACGAATACTTCTGCGTTCTGGTCTTATCCAGAGGATCTCAAATGCAGTGAAATAGTCCCAGAAAAGAATAGTATGGCAGTGTTTGTTTCGCACTCGACAAAATATCACGCCAGGTTTTTACCTGAACTGTTGTAATCCAGTTTGAGTGATGAAAAAATATTTGTTTGTATTGTCATATAAAAATATTTTTAAAGTTATAGGTGTTGTCATTGGTCGTAATTAAAGCTAGTTTCAGGAATGCCTTTGAATAGCGCCGGCTACATCACACTCGCGCGCTTTCAATTACAAGAGCCCCACTTCGTAATCACGTCACGCAGTTCAAACGCGCCACGCCATTTTTGAGAAGTGCGGCGTCGGTAAACACTGCTATAGCGCCAATGAAAACGCAAAAGCGCAATGAAACGCGCTATAATTATAGTCATTTACAGCGGTCCGCCGGTCAAGCGCGTGGTTTGAACGCGCTGCTCAACGGTGTCTCGCTCGCGTCACTTTCGATCACAGTGCCGTCGAACATTAGAGGCAGCATAATACTGAGTACTAAATTATTAATTTAATAGGAACTTCAACCAGCCTTAATTTCGAAACATTCATTTTCAGTATAAAGTATGTGATATCAATTGTTGCTGTGATAGTGACTGCACGGAGTCAGATTTGAAAATATTCATATGTGGTGAAGAGACTGCCACTATGAATCGATATGATAATGTGTGCCACTCTGAAATGCCCAACATATATTGGTATTACGGCAATAAGATTATAGACATGTTTTGTATTGCTAAAACCAATTTGCCTGAAAAACGAAATATCAAAAGACATAAGGTATGTTTTCCATAAATTTAATTAGTAGTTTTATTATTCACTAGCGACTCGCCATGGTTTCGTCCGTGATACAAACATAGACTGTCGTTATTTTTATAAATTAATGAAATTTCGTGACGCGCTGCTTTTTAAATTCTAACGCGGCCTTTTTTTTAGGTAGGTATGTTCCTAATTTGCTAACCAACACACGGTGACGCATCGCAAATTGTGAAGAAACCCGCTAATCTATCTAGGCAACTAGAGGTATACATAGTTTGGTTCCCTGCTAAGGGTGCTGAGGAAAAAAATCTGACGAACGAAACGAATCCATTAAAATTAGGAATAATAACAACTCATAATAAACGCAAACTCGTCACGAATGCGCAATTCATCATGCAGACTTAGCCGTTACAATTCTCATATTTAATTTTTGTTATGGGATACGTTATAAATCGTTAAACGTTTTTTATACTGAGCAATCTGCAAAAATAGCTCGCATTGAGAAAAAAGACATGTATAAAATATTTCTGATTTCCCATTTGACACCAAACCACATATTTATCATCAATTGTATCCAACGACTAGTCATTTTATCCAAATTTGTTTATCGGTTAATAACATCAAGAGGTGACAAACACGTGATGTCAATGATAAGTTACGAAAATGACCAAATGCGAAAATGGCGAGGAATACGAAGACCAACTTTTATGCACAAATAGTAACAATTGTTTCTTTTAGAATTTTTTGTTTTTCTCTGCAAAGCAAATATGTATATTGTGATATTTGCATGATTATCAAAATATATAAAAGAAAAATGAAACACAACTTTATGATAATAAAAAGTAAAAGGTTTTTTAATTTCCTTCTAGCATGACCGCAATGTGTTTGACAAAATTTATAAGTGGCACTCTGAAGATAAATACCAATCACCAAGCACATTCACAAAGGAACCGTACATGTATGGTGACCATATTTGGGTGTTAAAAAATGGATCCATAAAATACATGGGTAATAAATAATTTGTCCAATTTGTTGTTATGGATTATTTTATTGTAGCATTGTATTATATTTTATCACATTTTCTTACAGATCTGCCAACGCCTGTTTTTAATAGTTATTGCACTGGGAGAAAACCGATAACATTTTTAAAAGAAGAAACAATTAAGTGCAGCGTGACATTAAAAGATCTAGAAATGTTGGAAATTATAAAAGCTTCTCAAGAAGCTACAGTTGTTAGCGTTTTGGATTCTAATAGCATCAGTTCAACACTGGTGAGATTAAAAATTCAACATTAACTCATAGCGTTTTCCCAAATATTTTACTTTTATTTTACAAGGAATGATGATACCGTGGTGTGCACCTTAGTGGTATGTGCGCTAATACCGCTAAAACCTGTTTTCTTTAACAAACACATGATTTTTGCAGGACTGCTCAACTCTACACTGTACAAATTGGACTATAATTGTTTGTGAAGGTGAAAAATGTATTGACTATAATAAAAGTATGCATGAACCTTCATGCAATGATGTCAATTGTACAAATCTTGCTCTAAATTTTGATTATATCTTTTATTACTACGATTCCAAAATATTGAATGCCACAATAAAATTGTACATTCGGAAGGTTCTGAACATAATGCCATTTATGATTCAAAATATAAATGTCAGATTTGTTATATCAAACGAAACAACCAACGTTCTAAGAATGAGTGGGAACCCGGGGTACTTGGATGGCTTGCCAGTCATTGTATCATATTCTAAAGAGAATCACTCACACAACTTCTTCAAAAGCACTTCTTCAGATAAATACATCATGCATCTGGATAATCCCAATGGAATATGCAGAATCACAAATGAAACGAATACTTACCTCACATTTAATACCATTAAAAGGATGAAGTGTAGATTCCAATATGAAAAACCAATAAGAATTTTTAATGATACAAACACATGTACAAAAATTAACAAAGAAATCTCCGAATTACTAGGAGTAAAAAGAAAGCTTTTTGTTTCTCCTTACGGGAATCCATTAAATCTGGACGATAAGGATTGGATACCTTTATTAAATGACATTAACGATAAAGAACCTGTTTACGGAGAGTATAATGAGCAAGGATCAAAATTACATTGTTACAACATGATCACTCGTCTGTCTTATGTATTTACTTTCGCCAATACTGGCGAAAAGAATCAGATACTGAGAATATTATCTGCAAAAATAATTTTAACTGCTGGCAATGTAACTTTTAACATCGAAGATATTACTGTAGTTTTAACTATTGATACTATGTTTATTGATGAAACAAAACCGACCGTGTACGAGTATGCCGCAGCACCACATTTGAACATTTATTTACCCAGAGATTTCTTCTTTCCATTTCCTAATAGTAGATCTAATAAACTTAAGTACAATATTATTATAAGCATAGTATTTAATTGTCTCGTATTTTTAATTCAGCAAATAAAATAACTTGTGATAATAACTAATAATTTTTATTTCGAAATAATTTAAATACTTCTGTTACTTCTATCACTGCTAACTTGGCATCCACCATTCAAGGACTTAACGAAGTCGAAGTTTTCGGGCCTGAAAATAAAACCTATTTTAGGCTAACCGGGGTTCACACGGACAACAGGTAAAGTGAAAGATGGGATTAAAAAAAGAAGATTTTAATACATTCGATTCAGGAAACGACGAACACTGTCTCACATCACGCAAGGCTCGAACTAAAGCTACCGCTATTTACAATATTTATGATACAGTTGAAACCGTCGACGTCCGGCTGCTAGTGGAGTTCGATAACGATTGCGCTGGGAGTGGTCGCGTGAAGCGGGTCGGGAGGCGGTACGCACCTAGGCCACGTACGTGTACACCTTGCGGTCGTCGGGCGTGCGCGCCAGGTACTCGCGCTCGATCAGCCCCTCGATGCGCTTCTTGATGACCACCGGCGACGGCAGGAAGCGCGCGCGCAGCTGCTCCGTCACCTCCGCCACCAGCAGCGTGTGCTGCAGTTATTGTACACATTCATCTTATATAATATCGTTGTAATACATACAAGTTCAGAATTTTAGTTTGCTGATTTATGCAACTAAGTGTCCAGACAGAACGGCCACTAATTAGCCAACGAGCCAGATTGATAACAAAATTTCTTAAAGACAAATAAATCTAGCCCCAAATATGTTCGAGACTTGTGTTATGGTATACCATCCGAGCTATTCACGTGCCTTCCACAATAATATGAAGAAGATAATAGACCAGAACATTGGCTCCAAATTCAATTGAAATAAGAGTATCTAACTATATGAGAATGTACTTACCGCCATCTTCTTCCTGGCCTTCATGATCCTGACGATGGCCGCCTCGATCTCGTGCTTGCGGTCCTCGTCCACCTTGTTGCGAGTCTCGCGGCGCTCCGGCTCCGACTCGCCCTTGGCCGCCACTGTTTGAATCTTCACTCTGTAAAAAAATTATAAAAGTAAATGTGTGTTCGGTAAGTAAATATGTGTGCTGTGTGCTTCCCGGCGCCAATAGAAAAATAATAGGACCACTTCAAATCTTTCCCATAGATGTCGTAAAAAGTGAATAAGGGATAGGCTTATAAACTTGGGATACTTCTTTTAGGCGATGGGCTAGCAACCTGTCACTATATGAATCTCAATTCTATCATTTAGTCATAAAGCTAAACGTGGCCTATTAGTCTTTTCAAGACTATTTGGCTTGGCTACCATGCAAGGGATAAAGACGTGATGATTGTATGTACGTATGTGTTCGGTAAAGTAGGGATGTAGTACGGAGATAAAAAACACAAAGGTAAGTGTATCTCTCGAATTCTTTGCTGTCGTTAGCCAAATCCGCCTAATTTTAAAACTAGCGTAGGTATTCGAGATAAGAGCAAACTTAGTAGAGGCCGCAAAAACGTGAAGCATAGGTACTCGTACTACAACGTTCATGGAACGCGTACACTGAACATTGATAGAGTGAAGCCGCTCTTAAAAGTATTTTGAAGCACTATTTTTAAATTTTAAAATTGAAGCGAAAAGCTCGTGTCAGCAGGCACGAGTATGAAAAATAAAGACACGATTTAATATTTTGTTAGTTAATCCGTCTCGAAGGACGGCTTAATGCCTGACTTGATTTAAATTACAAGATTGTGGTATGAATGGGAATTAATTATAAAATATAATATTATATAAACACATATTTGTATGGGCAAACCCGACATTTATTGATCCGATATTATGCTATTTTCCTTGCATGGAAATAGCGGCTACATTTATGTTTGTTTTATATAAAAAAAAATCCTTTTTATTCTTTATATGTATTTTATAAGGTCATTGTAGCGAAGGAGCGGGTCTCGCCAGATTTTTGTAACATTTTTCTAAACAATAAAGAATTTTGAATTTAGTTTGAATTTGATGTCATTGCCAGTTGTCAAGGAAGTACTAACTTTTGTTGCCCTTTAAAGATCTCGTATCAGAAATCTGGCTAGTTGTTGCTCACCTGTACAGTTTAGAAGTGAAGGCGTCATTGACGTAGAACTGGTGTGAAGGCTCAATCTCCTTCGTCTTGGGATGTTTGATGAGTACTCTCTGCGTGGGCTTGCCCATAGCTAACGACTGTAAAGCGCGGACCAGGTCCTTCTCGGGGATATCAGTCTCGTTGAGTATTTCCTGGAATTATTCAAAGATTTGAATACAATAAAGTAGGTATGAAGACAAAGCCAGCGGGGAATGAGGGGAGGCGGGCGGGGAGTGTGTGGTTACCTCGTAAGTGAGCCGGTCCCGCTTGTTGAAGAGCGGCAGCACGCACATCTGGAAGGGCGACACCTGTATGATGTGCCGCCGCGGCGCGGGCGGGGAGTGGGGGGAGGCGGGCGGGGAGTGTGTGGTTACCTCGTAAGTGAGCCGGTCCCGCTTGTTGAAGAGCAGCAGCACGCACATCTGGAAGGGCGACACCTGTATGATGTGCCGCCGCGGCGCGGGCGGGGAGTGGGGGGAGGCGGGCGGGGAGTGTGTGGTTACCTCGTAAGTGAGCCGGTCCCGCTTGTTGAAGAGCAGCAGCACGCACATCTGGAAGGGCGACACCTGTATGATGTGCCGCCGCGGCGCGGGCGGGGAGTGGGGGGAGGCGGGCGGGGAGTGTGTGGTTACCTCGTAAGTGAGCCGGTCCCGCTTGTTGAAGAGCAGCAGCACGCACATCTGGAAGGGCGACACCTGTATGATGTGCCGCCGCGGCGCGGGCGGGGAGTGGGGGGAGGCGGGCGGGGAGTGTGTGGTTACCTCGTAAGTGAGCCGGTCCCGCTTGTTGAAGAGCAGCAGCACGCACATCTGGAAGGGCGACACCTGTATGATGTGCCGCCGCGGCGCGGGCGGGGAGTGGGGGGAGGCGGGCGGGGAGTGTGTGGTTACCTCGTAAGTGAGCCGGTCCCGCTTGTTGAAGAGCAGCAGCACGCACATCTGGAAGGGCGACACCTGTATGATGTGCCGCCGCGGCGCGGGCGGGGAGTGGGGGGAGGCGGGCGGCGAGGACGAGCCACGGAAGGTCGCGTGCAGGTCCACGTTGCCCAGCTGCGGCTGCAGAGACAACTGCCGGCCCGAGTGTTTGGCCAAGTAGAAACTGGAACATTCAATTAAGTTATACTCGTCAAAAGTGTCTGTAATCAGCACCATGCTAATTAATAGCAAGTCTACGTGGCGTAGGTTATTAAAACACCACACCACCCTTTCAATCCAACTCGACATGAATTGATCACGTGTTGAAAAAGATAGATTATTCCCATGCTGATCGATGGAGAAAAAAAAATTATTTTTACGTTATTACCAATGTGTGCCTATTGCTTTTCCATCCGTGTAGATCCTACGCAATATTATGATGTTTCCCGTAAGAAATAGACGTGATATATTTGTGTGTATAGATTATTGTTTTGCTAAACTTAAGTGGGCGTAGGCCGGTTATGTGAACAGACGTGGAGACGGTCAATAGAGCAAATCTGTCCTGGAATAACGACCAAGAGCTAGAGGAAAACTGGCAGACTATTAACCCGCTGGTCCGACGACATAAAATGCCGTGATTGGAATAACCTGGGCCTGAATAACCTTTGATAGAGCTAGGTGAAAAATATTGGAAAGAAATATGCCCAGTAGTGGGCGAATATATGCTGAAGAAGAAGAAGATATTTGTGTGAGTGTATATGTAACCTAATAACCGTAATTTACTCACCTTCTGAAGACTTCGAAGGCATTTCTGGGCGCTATGGGTATGTTGCACTTGGGCGTGACGCTCTGAGTGGGCCACAGACCCGTCGTCAGCACGCGCACTGACAACTCGACGCCGTACAGATTCGTCTGAAAAATACATTAATTTTCCTAGAAGTAGAAAGACAAGACTGGGCCGGAACACATGGCATTGTTGCTTCTGTTTACCAAATACTCTCCGTGTATTATGTCATGTAGCTGAATTACCTTCCAGATAACAAGGTTCAACTCGTTTCAATGCCATGCAACAGTGAATAATGTTACAGCAGAAGCACTTTCCGACAGTAGATGAACACAAAAAAATTACATTTTTGGTTGAACATAAACTGTCCATTACTTTCTTATTTACTTACTCTTGAAAGTTTTTCTTCGGTCACATTTTAAGTGCGAGTATGGGCTACAATGCCGTTAAATTGTTTATTAATCTAATTTTATATCCAAAAACTTACGCCAGAGGACAAGACATGCTCTTTGAACTCTTCCATGATGGTGTTTGAGACGGTCATATCCTTGAACATGCCTTCCAGCTTTGATGTAAACTGACTCCCGCATTCAGTCTGCAATTATATAACAAAGTTTGAAAAAATGTTCAATTTTTAAGACGTAAAACCAATGTTATACGTTAATTCGTTACGGAACGATACAATAAATACCAATTAAACAATACTTATTATCCCTACTTGCCTACTAATATATAAAAAAATAGTAACTCGGTCTGTGTAGCTTTGCACTGAACAGATTTTGATTATATTTTGAAACTCGAAGGCTACTTTTTATTGTTAAAAAAGGGAAATGGGTTTAAAAGAGGAGATGAAATTAGAGACAGTGAATTTTCAAGGCGGTGGGCAACAGCTAGATCTGAATAAGAAATTATGACAAGACAATAAAAGTTGGTAAAGTTGGGAATTTGGACTGTTTATGTGCTAAGTTTAATTATAATCATCTCCTATTATACTTAACTATACACATTTAAATATCTAATAATATTTATTTAAAGCAGTACAACAGTAAAAACCCACTAGATATAAAATATAATAAAAATCCTGCTTAAAGTCTGCAAAATTCTTTACTTGTTCGTGCATATATTTGATTCGTAAAGTTCAAAACCCGATTAAAAAGGGAACAAAGCAAAGAATAAAAAAAAACGAGACTTTAAGCAAGATATCGTCTCAATGAACTACGAAGGATGTGAGCATTCACAAACCGGTTTTTGTAAACGGTAAAGAATTTTGCAGAATGAGTGGAGGTTGTTTGTCGAGGAGAGTCACTGTTCGCCCACTGTGTTCTCGATCAGCGAAACATCTCCGATTATACAGTGGAAGTCCCGCGGTTCCACGTCCTTTATCAAACCTTCACTCTGGGAAAGTCGAAAAGCTATTTTATAGTTAGCTTTGAATGCGCGGATGACTACTCTAATGCGTTAAACTTGCATGAAAATAAAGATGTATGTAACGCAGATGATAAGGCATCTCCTTTTATTTGATGTAATTAAAAAATATAACCCCACCGATTATAAGATAAGAAATATAAGGGAAAACAAAGGGAATAGAATTCTTGGAAGGAATTGATAACTATAGTGACTATAGATGGATAGAATAGCAATATGTTAAACATGTAAACTAATATTCAGTCTCCCTTTCACCTTTGCGGGTTGCACCCCCCGCTATTGGTACTTCACCGCAGAGTCCGCTTGCCGGAAATTTCTTTTTCCACTTTGTCTAGGCTTTTGTATTATTATTGAATCCATTGGAATTATATTTTTTCATCATCCATTGTAATTTTATGTGTAGTTTCAAAGCTGACAAATCAATCTCAGATGTGAGATTTAAGACTGATATTAAATGTGATGTTACATTCATCAGTGCTAACAAATTCTACAGATTTAGTTTCAAAATGGGATAAAAGGTTTCACTTATTGAGATACAAACGTAAAGTATAATAATAATTATATGTACTACCACTTCCAAAGCGCATGTGTAGAAGAAGCGGCGGAACAAATTACACTGCAATATTTTCACTGGTCACAGATTTTAAACAAGGAATGCACATTGTCTTCATTTGAAAATATGTTTTTAAATAAAGCAAACCTTCAGTTTGGAGATCATATTCTTCTCGCTGTCGTCGGAGACGGACTTGTTGAGTAGCAGCCGCTTGGCCAGGTGCTGCTTGTAGTAGCGCTCGAACACGTCCTTCTCTTGCAGGAAACGGAACAGCACCATCGTCTTGTCCAACACCGCCTCGATCTCTTGTTCACTCATCTGTTACAAGCAAGCAATGTCATGTGAAATAGTGACTAATTTTTTTATAAATGTACCTTGATGATACAGTTACTGTCGCTGTAGAACCCGTGTTTCGATTTTGACAACAATCCAGTGTATTGCATGTGGGTTTAAATAATAAAGATAAAACTTTTTTTTTATTACTTTGATAAGAACTAGAGAAGGTACTTACGCCTTTTTCTCCCTTCTTCAATTTGCCGTCAATGAAGAGCGACAAAAACTCTGGAGATTTGTTATTCAGGTTAAGGAAGTACTCGAAATCTGAGGCGATCATGTGCTTGAACAGTTTGTCATTATTGAAGGAGTTCTGCAGGAAGTGGTCGAACCGGGCTTTCAGGTCCAGAAGGTTCTGAAAAATATAAAATGATCAAGATTTTTATACGGTATCACACTATTTGAATAAACAATGGCCAAGAACACAATATATTTCAAAATTGAAAATGCATAAGTTGTATGGAACCCCCTGGAGAGATTTATGTGATGTGTATGCTATTGGTCGGCTGCATATGCCGCAGTCGGTGAGAGTGGTGGGCAGTCAGTCTCACCTGGACGTAGGTGATAGCGTTGGTGTTGTTGTGGTGGTCGGTGACCAGGGCGCGGCCTTGCTCGCGCAGGTGCGAGGACACGGCGTCCGCCACGGTCCGCAGCCCGTCGGGCACGCGGGACAACAGCTTGTACACACAAGCCAGCTCGCCGGTGCGAGTGTGCATCAGCATGTGGACCACGCCGGAGTTTTCCATCTTAAATATTATAATAGATATTGAATTTACTTAAGTAATGCACATAGCAAAATAGACCGAATAAGCATTGGAGTGTATAGTACCCGATACAGTGGTTATTGATATAAACCCAAAAAGTCCTAAGAAAGGCAGAATTATTCACAGCTATTATTGAGTAGACGAAATTGAAAACTGCCTTTAGGAAATTGATTTAACAAACATGACGAGGGCCTAAATGATTTTATGGACGTAATTTTCTTTAAATCTAAAACCTAAGGATAGGCTTACAAACTTGAGATTCTTTTTTTAGGCGATAGGCTAGCAACTTGTCACTATTCGAATCTCAATTCTATCTTAAAGCCAAATAGCTGAACGTGGCCTATCAGTCCGCTCAGGACTGTTGGCTCTGTCTACCCCGCAAGGGATATAGACGTGATTATATGTATGTATGTATGTATGTATGTCTAAAACCTAAGCAAATTAGTAGGTATATTTGTAAGAATGTGTATGTTGGTTTTTATAGAACCCAATTTGAAACAACAATATAAATGAGTAATACCAACCTCGACAATGGTCTTCATGTGCTGCTCGATGAGCTCGTGCTCGAGGACGGCCACGACGCGCGGCTCCGTGGTCTCGTCGAGGTAGTGGCGCGCGCGCTCCGCCTCCTCGCTGATGCGCGCCTCGACGCGCTGGATGTACACCGCGGCGCTGTTCTCGGCTAAGAACTTCTGAGATTCCATCTAGACAAATTAAATTATATAAATATAGAATACTAGCTGTACCCTAAAAATTTCTAGTGTTTCAAAATCCAATCTGTCTTTAATTTATTGTGTAGTCAATATCCCATAACTGCTGATGTATAAGAAGTAAAGAAAAGTTAAAGTAAAAAGGTGTTTATTTTTGAGGAACTGCGTCTTTGATTCCTATATCTTCATTATCTTATATCATGGGATCCTAAATTACAGCTGTTAATAATAAAACAATAGAAAGAAAAGGTGACAGACTTTGTTGAACACTACTGCACTAATTTAGCTGAAATTTTGCATAACGATAAAAGCATTTTCTGGAACAGAATTTTTAGATAACAGGATTAGTAAAGTTGCAGCCTAAATATCTAATTACCCACTTACACTAACAACAATCACTAGCCATCATCTCCCTTGCATCTTACCCTATAAAACTCAGCAGACTGATGCAAGAAGGGTGTTTCGAAGTCCTCTTCGTAAACGGCCCGGGAATTGATCCCCAGTACCATGAGCATCTGGCAAGCGTTGCGGATGGCCAGCCGATCTACAACCTCCCCACGTCGCTCGCGAGCCACCATTTCTAGTAGAGTTTGTCGGAGATGGTCACGTATGGAACCGTAGCGAACAACCTAAAATAGAAAAATTACATACTTTGTAAATAATATCTGTATTTTAAATAATATTATGTATATGTTGCAGTTTTTTGCAAATTTGAATTTAGTGTGAAATAATTAAGCGAATTAGAGATTAAGGGTAATTTTTGACTACCTAGATATACATACATATATGGTTTAACCTTTAATAATTTTGTTTAAATTGTATTCTTCTGTTCTATCATTATGATATAACTTCAATACAAAGTCAAGATTTTTGTTATTATGATAAAGTACTTGTACAAATTATTTACTCGTATATCATTATGTATCATCATTATACATCATATAACTGTGTCGTCAAAAACGATGCCACTGTGTAATGTGTGTGACTATGATTTACTCTGTTTAAAATTCTTTTATTTTTCGTTGTTTAAGCTCAATAATGTCTACGTGGAATGAGCGTTTCCTGCATAATAAAGGAATCTCCCTTGGATTTGAGCATATCAGAAAAAAATGTCCTAGAATGCTTCGGCCACAATAATGAAAATTAATAGATAAATGTAATTTGTGCACAAATTAATTGATAATAAAAATCTACTGTTAAATGTCAAAAAGGGATTGTAAGGAAAATAAATAAAATGACTGCAACTAAGAATCTAACTAACCTGATCTCTGAAAATGATGAGTCCCAGATTGTATACATTGTCCACGTCATTCTGTTGCACATATACCCTGTCCATATACATAAGTATGTCACGAATCATAACCATACTTGTTTGATGATCAGTCCAAGCATTGTTCAGAGTTTGAAGGAATCCATTGTTCAAAGAGTGGATGACATCTTTCCTCACCTAAAAGATAAAATTGGTATCTCAGACTTCTTTTTGTGTAATGCCATACTACAACTGAGTGTAGGTTCTGGCCATGATTTACGATAACACATAATTAGTTAGCGAGTTATATCTTGTATGAATTTTCTTAAGGGATGGAGTTCATATGTAAAATCAATTCTATCTGCATGGCCATTCTCAGGCAATGTATTTCTCAACAAAATCAATTTTACTAAGCTATGTGTACTAAGAGTGCTAACAATATACAGAGTGCCTGTCATCTGACCTTCACAGACAAAGGACTAGTCTAGAACCAACCTAGGATTTTATTTTGCATTTTAATCTAAGAACAATATAAAGTAAATACAAGTTTATAAAATTAAATATAAAAATTATAAGTGTACCTTTGTTTCAAGATGATTAGTGACAACTTCCTTCAAACCTGAGTACAACCGTTCTCCGTGTTTGTGAAGGACCATAGTGTAAGCATTACGGTAGAGTTCTTCAAAAGAAAGCCCGGAGTTATTTTTCTTCTGTATTTCTTGTATGGCATTCTTCAGCAAGCTCCATATGCTTTCCACATACTTTTCATCCATAGTCATCTGTGAACAATAATGTTTGTAAATTTAAATAATGAGGCTCAAATTTTTTATGGTATGCACATGGCACATACAAACATGTATCCCTTGCAGGGTAGGCAACACCAAGAGTCACAAAACTATGAATTGGAAGAAAAAGTGCCCTTGTTGGACTAACAGGGTGAACTGGTGCTGCGATTGGACTTTAACACATAATAGTTTCTGAAATATTTTTTACTGATAGTACACAGTTTATTTCTTGCCAATATATTGTCTATGTCAATTTAATATTAAATCAATTTTAACATTTTACCATGTCAACATTTTGTGATAAAGTTATAAATTGATTGTATTTTCTTTAAAAAATATTTGAATTGTGTGCAAGTATTATCACACCAATATGCTTATATAAAGATGCACTAATATGGCAAAAAGTCATCAAGTGCCCATTTCATGAACTATGCATGAAAAATTAATAACATTTTTGTTGTTTTCTTTCACTTTCATGCCAAACTATGGGTTCTACATGAAAAAGATCAATTTTACATTCTGTTTGGCTACAAACCCATGTATCTGGATACATTTGGTAATATGGCTCGGAGTAGTTCCACACTTGGAATTTTCTTGTCATTTTGAAAGTCTTATTGGACTTCAAATTCAAATACACATTTTAGAAAATTAAAACTGAAGTAACAAAACATTAAACATTTATGGTATATAAAAATAATATAATAACAATATTATTCTTTTGATTGATTTTACACTCCTGTCAAAATACTTAAATTCATGACATATTCACTACAAAAATTTTGTTCCAACATTATTGAGTCATTTCCATTTTTAAATGTATTTAATTGAAGATTGCCATATTCTTGTCAAATATGTTCTAGGATACAGTGGATATGATATGTACAAAAGAGATTTATTGATAAGAAAAAGTGTTACCAACTTAATTTCTGTGGTAAGGAAGGTTAAGTAAGTTTGCATTAAATTGAAATAAAATGAAACAAGATCAACCCTTCATTTTCAGTTCATTTCACATTTGAGTAGGGCAGCCACATCATTATTTCTGCAGTTGTGTATAGCATCAAAATAATCCTAGTACAAAATGTACTGAAAAAATATAATAATGTAGGAAAGTAATAAAAGGGAGTAGTTATTATGATATTGAACAATTGTAATGCTTGTTTTCCAACAGCAATATTCAAAATATTATAATTGTATCTACAACTTACTGAAGTTTGACTAGAGTTCAGGTAATTTTTTGACAAATATAGTAATATTGTTTCAATGTAGTATCTTACTACAAAAAAATAAGTATAGGAAATAGTTTCAATAAACAAAAAGACTGTATAAAACTTACGGGAAAAGCTCTGATCCTCATCTTGCCTGGTTTGTCCTTCGGCATTGCACTCTTCATCATTGTAGCTCTAATCTATCACACCAACAAAACACTAAATGTATATTATATTTTGCTTCAGTGTTCATTTGCGGTTACAAGAATACTTCATTGTTGCTCTCATATACATCTGAAATTAGGATTTAGGTAGTTTATACATTGTGAAAAGGTAAACGTCATTTGGTTGATAAACATACACTATTTTGGACACTTACTCGTATAAGAGAGCCAGCGTGTATTATATTTCAGTGGATAGATATTTTGTTTATATGCATATGTTATTACTAACTTTAATATTTGTGTAGGTAATGTACCAAATAAAATAATTATACGACACCACTCATTACAAATGAGAATAAAGATGATACAAGATGACAGAGTGACAGTGACAGTACTTTGATTGATCTCTCTTTCATTCAGCAGCAGTTGTCACTTGACAGCTATTTCATATCGTTTACCATATTTTTATTGAAATAAGTAGATGCAAAATCAAAAAACCAAGCTCTAAGCTTATTACAACTTCTTTTTATTTGTAATTATGTATTTATTTTAAAATTTGCCAGTTTAATAAAAAAAAGTGTTTTAGTACTTAAGACATTTACTTCCTCCTTAAACATAGACAAAAGCTTTACTTTTTAAAGACTGACATTACAGCTGTGTACACACCGGACCAAGCAAGAAACGTAAACGTCGTTTAATAAGGAATTTTAATTTAATAAGGTACAGCGCTCTAGGAAAGAACTGAAATAAATTGTCAACGGTGTCGTGTGGGATATCAAATGGAAGAGTTTTTTAGCACATTTTAAATAAGTAAACGATAATAGTTGTTGCTAACGGCTTTGCTTTGCAATCACTAGATAGGTAATTGCAAGAATTTATAAAATCACTTTTAAACTAGCTGGGCATCTTATTTTAGTTAGGTTTGCTCTACATAATAAGTTTGTACCTAACACGAATTGTAAGTGAATTAAAAATCAAGTTTATAAACTTAAACCAGATAATTTAAAGATCTAAAAAGTACAAAACAAGAAAATAGTCTTCGCTCAATATTACGTAGGTAGTACCTCCAAACTATCAACAATTTTCTAACTATATATTAAATAAACAACTTAGACGTATTAACGCATTTTTATACGTCATATTGATAGAGATGTAAAGGGTAGCGAAAACGGTAATTGTTAGGTATTTACTCTTTATTATAACCACTACCGTTTTGGGCATTTTAAGAGCGAACCCTAATTATTGGCTATGTTTCCTAGTCATAAATAGGACATTATGCCTTATCAACATATTTTGAATTCTGAATAGTTAAGTAAGTGTAGATCATTAGCCAATCCTAAAGTTATCCAATAGTTCAGTACACACTGTACATCAATTATTTTAATAAGACATTCCTTTTCAATTATATCTTTAATTATTTAAATTCCCTTTAAATCAATCAATAATTACAATGTATTCTCTCGTTGGACGAGATTTCTATTCTTAGTTTGGATAATTGTGAAGTCAACGTTATTAAAGAAAATGCTGTAGTGCTGTTTGTTACCGCTTATTCTGCAACGGCGCTTAGAAAGCGGCAGTAAACTTAGTTTTAAGTAATTTATTTGACGTCAACCAATGTTGTGAAACCAAAAGGTATGTCAATCATTAAGTGTTGTTTGACATACCTTTTGATGTTGTGATGAAGTCTCTCTCATCTCTATGTGATCCCGGTTGCACCCTTCACAGAAGTGTTTCGAGACCCGGGGTCCGCCTGATGGATGTTTTTTTTATTTTTTATTTTAAAATCATGGGAAAGGGTTACACTATAGGATTTTCATTTTATGTGATAGATTACCAACCTGTCCCTCTATCTGAAACATTTTTTTTAAACCGGTAGGTAATCTATAAATATTTTTATAATAAATGCAGTGGAAATGAGAGCGTTAAGGAGTATGTTGGGTGTGAAATTGAGTGACCGGATAAGGAACAGCGTGATAAGGGAATGTTGTGATGTGAAAGAAGATGTAGTTACAGGAATAGAAAAGGGTATGTTGAGATGGTTCGGTCATGTGGAGAGTGTGGAGGGAAAGGTCGGAGTGGGAAGACCTAGACGAACGTATCTTGATCAAATTTAGGACGTCCTGGTAAAGAGTCAGGTCAAAAGTACCCGAAACCGCCGAGCTTGCATGAAGTGAGTTATAAATGTGGATGAAGCGAAGGAAGTATGCAAAGATCGTGGCAAGTGGAAAGAGGTTGTCTCTGCCTACCCTTCCGGAAAAGAGGCGTGATTTTATGTATGTATGTATAAATATTTTTCATATTTTTGTTATGTCTAAACAGATTATTTTATATAAAACTTCAGGGTTCTGGATTTGTACTAAGTTTACCATTTACCCTTACAGTTGCACATTCCATTTTATTTATATTAAGTATATAAGATAAGATATCACATCTAGACATAAATATTTAAATGATAGTCATTATAACTAACCTAAAACCAAAGGTTTTTCCGTAGTTACTACAAAAATGTATAGGTAACTAAAGTAGTTACTGGCAGTGGCATAGTATGGGCTTGCTTCGCTTGCCCAATAAATGCGCAAGTAAGTCGGTTTATTGTATATATCTTCACAATTAGACCACTAAATCGACCTCCGTAAAATTTTACATTATAAGTGGAGTACAGAAAAGGACATAGGATACTTTCACGCGGGTGTAGCCGAGGGCAAAGGCTAGTCATCAATAAAGGCACTCCTCTATTGTCTATATATATAGTGAACTTTGAGTGAAAATAATGTAGGTACTTTTATAGGATTACTAGCTGTTGCCCGCGACTTCGTTCGCGTAAATTACGAGTCGAATCTACAATTGCGGAAGGTTATAATGAAATCGGTTTAGTACCTACTTTCGGAGATAAGCGTGATCTTACTGTCAGATACAGACAGACAAAAAATGTAAAAAACAAATTTATATTTCTTGTCTCTATCAGTCAAAATACTAAATGTACAGACAAAATATTTTTACTGTTTTGTTATATTGTACCTATAGATTATGTACGCAGTTTTCATGATGTTATGGCTTTACTTAGCTGCACAGTTTAAGTTTATTTAAGTAGGCATTTTAACTAGGTAGCGCTGAGAAGGTAGAACGTGGAAGAAATTAAAAAAACTTTCATTTTTAATTCCTTTTATTTAATTTCAATTACGTTTTCCGAAATAACACATATTTTCTGATAAACAACAATAAGTTACCTATCATAAACTGTCACAATAGCTCTAACTATTTTGATAATAACACTAAATTTATTACACTAAATTATTAAAATTTTCAGTAGAATTATGTCATAATATTATTACAGTAAGCTATTTTTTTTATAAATATTGTTTTTATACAAATAAGTCCCTGCCAGCAGGTTTTTATTCAACAGGTAGTAAAACAATGTGGGAAATTATAATCTTTTATTAATATCCAATTGGTGGAAAATTGATAGATATCATATAACTTTGAAAATAAAAATACTGATTGGTTGATTTGATTTGATACTAGTTTAAAAATTATTCACCAAAAATACATAATAAATTATAATATGTACATACATTAAGTAATTACCATAATCGGTACAAACAAATTACCTATATTTTGTTTCAAAACATTTATATGCATGGTTACCCTTCGCGGAAAATTATACACGAAAGGTAGGCCAGTGAAGTGAAATTCGAGTTGAAGTCGAATTATAGTTTCCGAGTAGTTGGCGATTCAATTACATTTTACTTACCTATACTCCAGGAAATACGTTACCCTTCTTACCCGCGTAAGTAAAATAACTGTTCAATCAGATACATACAAGATGAAATTGTATAACTAAGACTTACTTAACTATAAAATGTTGTCACTTTGATTAAGTTTACTGATGGATGTCATAATAGGTGACTAAGGCACTAAGTGACTAATAAACTTGGGATTCTTCTTCTAGGCGATGGGCTAGCAAACTGTTAATATTTAAATCTTAATTCTACCATTAAACGTCTTTTCACGACTGTTGACTCTGTCTGCAAGGGATATAGAAGTGATTATATGTATGTATGAACTCCCGTTTATTGTTTAGGTTCACCCGGCGGTGTTCTACTCCAGGCAATACAAGTAACATGCTGTTGTGTTTCAGAATTATTACGTTAATGAATACCTTCTATATATATTTTTGTATAAATTAGTGCTGAGTAACCTATTCGGAAACTATGATAGGGTAAAAGATTTTCTGTTCACATGGAATAATCGGTAAAGTGTTTTTCTACTAGTAAAGTTATAGATAGGTACTGTGTACTTAGTAGATAAATTTTTATATAAATATTAAAATTAAGCATTGGTGTTTTTTTTTGCATTTGACACATAACAATGAATTTGATTGATTTTGTGTAAGCGTAATAATTAAGTCAGAGATTATCGTAATAGGCGGGGTGTGAATGGAGGGCCCATCTTAGCAGCAACAGCACGAGGCACACCATGACGAAGAATGACACCATTACTTGAAGGTTTTTCTCTGATCGCTGGTCACGTTCGCTTTCTCGCAATCTTTCTATCAAACCGGTCTGAAACAAAATCATGTTTAAAACCATTACGTATAAATAAAGCGTTATGTTATATTTAAAAAAGAAAGTTCAAAATATTTTGAACACTGTGAGACATCAATTTATATGAGGCCGAAAATCGTAAAAGTAGTCTTTCTCATAGAGTTTCCCGTTTGCTTTCTTAGCTTGGATTTCAAACGGTACGCGACGGTCTGCTAATGTTTTGAAGGTTAAATAATTACACAAAGAGGAGTGCTTTGTCTTGTTGTATCGCAAAACTGCCAGCGTCTCCATGAGATGCATATTGAATTAGTGCGATAAACGAAAATATGCGGAAAGTCACCTATGCTATAAACCGACTAAGTAAAGTCGGGGAGTGTTTTGTCTTGCTGTATCGCAAAACTGCAGCGTCTCCATGAGATGCATATTGAATAAGTAGTGCGATAAACGAAAATATGCGGAAAGTCACCTATGCGATAAACAGACCAAGTAAAGTCAGCAGTCGGCGGTCCACTCAACGAGTTCGTAACACATAAGCGCATGGCCGATATGTTAAAAAAAAGTAAGTTTGCATACGAACGCCTATGTCTTACATTATACATATAGATCTCATGTTAGAATTATGAACTAGAAAAGCTAAGTAAGATACAAAACGGGCGAATTGAGCTGACCATTATATTGACACTGGCTATTTATCAATTGAGCTAGCCTATGAAATGCCCATGAAAATAAACTGATTGAGTGCCTTTTATTGATATCATGGACCAGGCCATATCAGCTGACTAGTCATATGTATAATGCCTACATGTAAAGGTACTTTTGTTTATCTTTTTGTCTGTTTGTTTTCACTTAATACTTTTATAAATATTATTTATATTATAGCGGTAACCAAGATTCTAAGGAAATCCTTATTTGTACCTACTCTATTTTCATCGAAAACGTACAACGAAAAGTTGGCCATATTACGGATAGATATAACAGGTTGACTAAGCAGATATACATGGAGAGTGTGGAGGGAAAGGTCGGAGTGGGAAGACCTAGACGAACATATCTTGATCAAATTAAGGACGTCCTGGTAAAGGGTCAGGTCAAAAGTACCCGAAACCGCCGAGCTTGCATGAAGAGAGTTATGAATGTGGATGAAGCAAAGGAAATATGCAGAGATCGTGGCAAGTGGAAAGAGGTAGTCTCTGCCTACCCCTCCGGGAAAGAGGCGTCATTTTATGTATGTATGTATAACAAGATAATTGGCGCTTCCCGCTTGTGAAGCATCGAGTATTTGAAGAGTCTCCAGAGACGTCTGAGGGAGAATTTTAGCATAAACAAAAATCAGACGACTAAGAGCAATGCTTATCCAATAGAAAAAATCCATATGCCTTTAACCTTGAAAGATTTATATTGATATCATAAACTTAAGTATCCTATTCCCTCACACGTCTATTCTGAACGTGTCCCAATGTGTAATGGGCTTTATTAAGATGGAGATTTTAGTCCTCTCCCATATAACCCCATTTCCAGCACGACCTGAAAGCTAATTTCCGTGCACTGTCTTCTCGATGGCTCAACAACTTTGATTTTATCAGTACTTAACAAGCACACCGCTGTCTAGATTACAGTAAGTATAAGTACCTAAATACATTTTAATCTTTTAACAACTTATTGGAAAAAGATTATATATAGACGACGTTGTTGTTACTAAATGTCAATGAAGATGTCTGTATTATAGTTCAAGTTCAGTTTTGACGGCCTCTGTGGCGCAGCGGTAGTACGCTTGTCTGTGACACCAGAGGTCCTGGGTTCGAATCCCGGCCAGGGCATGATGAGAAAAGAACTTTTTCTGATTGGCCTGGGTCTTGGATGTTTATCTATATAAGTATTTATTATAAAATATAGTATCGTTGAATTAGTATCTAGTAACACAAGTCTAGAACTTACTTCGAGGCTAACTCAATCAGTGTAATTTGTCCCGTATATATTTATTTATTTATTTAAGTATTTATTATAAAAATATAGTATCGTTGTGTTAGTATCTCGTAACACAAGTCGCGAACTTACTTCGAGGCTAACTCAATCCGTGTAATTTGTCCCCGGTATATATTTATTTATTTATCAAATGATCTACAAAAGAGCAGAACAAATGTTGACGATGATTAGCCTTGTTAATGTTCATGAACAGATATGTACGTCCACAGGTCGAGATAATTTATTTGGGTAATTTGGAATATAGTACAAGACCTGTACTTACCTATGTACATACATATACATGTGGTCACGTCTATATTCCTTGCGGGGTAGACAGAGCCGATAATCTTAAAAAGACTAATAGGCTACGTTCAGCTGCTTGGCTAAATGATAGAATGGAGATTCAAATAGTGATAGGTTGCTAGCCTGTCGCCTAAAGGAAGAAGCCCAAGTTTATAAGCCCATCCCCTAGTCGCCTTTTACGACATCCATGTGAAAGAGATGGAGTAGTCCTATTCTTTTTCCTATTTGTGCCGGGCACCACACGGCACTACCTATATTGGTCCTATATAAATAATAAGCTTTAAAGAAGAATAAAGGTTTTAAATGCTAACCCATCCACCATGGGCGGCGATCCATGAGCCCGGCTCCTCATGCAGCAGGTCTGCGATGGCTGCCGCTGGTGCCGCCACCAGCTCCAATGCTGGCTCATCATCGACCGCCTCAGCTGCTTCTCTTGCTAACGCTCCACAAATGCAGTATACGGCTGCTATCTGTAATTTTGTGAAACAACAAAATTGTTAGGTACCTATATTTGAAAACTCTGTTTCCAGATTACTACAGCTTAGGAATTTACAGGGCATGAGTGAATTGGCATGCTTGTGTGCACCATCAACCATATGTCAGACTTGTGGATTAAGAAACAGAATCAATTTTACCTTGGACCAAGTAATATTTTCCCTCGTGATCCGACGCGCCAAAGCCAGAGCCAGCTCAGCTAGGGCCGTGTCTGACCGCAACATGGCGTAGGGGGCCCGAGTGGCTTGCCGCGCCACGTGCCGAAACGCTTCGGGCCTCTTCCTCTCTAAAGCTGCACAAAGGGCCCTCATTGCAGCCAGCACTCCGCTCTCGGTGTTGTTTATAGCCTCTTCACCGCATTCAGTTTCTAACATTCGTTGCAAACGCTTCATTACTATTTGCTGAAAATACATAAAGGTAACATTACATTTTAAATGTTCATTAAGAGAAATATAAATAAAGTTGATAAATGTTACATTTTAATCCTCTTGACAAATAATGTAAAGGTATAATATATTACCTTTTTCTGACAAAGGGTAGATCTTCGAATTTGAGTCTTAATGTACTGCAGGCACAGCGCCCGTCCCTGGCGGACTATTTGCGGTTTGACCTGCGTAGGTGTGGCGAGGCACCAGCCGATAGTGGCCGAGAGTCGTCGGGACACAGCAGCAGCTGTAGCGCTGGATACCATGGTGCTGAAGCGGCGCTTGGTGCGGTCCAGCGGCGATAGCGACCGCGCTGGCGATGATGTCCGCGAGTCTATACAAATACATAGTTTCTTAATATTTTTACAAAAGTTCTTTTTGATAGCTGCCTTGCTGAAGAAGGTATTCTTTCTAGTAAGTATATGAAGACACTGCCAAGTGCTAAAAGACATCTTTTCTTGAGGGAAGTATTAAAATTAAAAATGTCATAGACAATCTAACCAGGAACTCGCATTAAAACACGATAACTCTAAAATGAATAATCTCGCGTCAGCCACCAGATGCTAGACTAAGTTTTAATTATAGCTCAAAGTTGAGTAAAGCGATTTATAAAGTAGAAGATATAACTGAAATAGTTATGAGGATTGTAATTTTAGGTTATTATTATCTACATAAAATTATTTCTTCATCTTCATCATAGCCTCAAGCCTTCTTCGACTAGCACCTTCATTCAAGAACGTAAAAAGTGACGATATTGCCCTTCAACGTCCACGAAGAAGTCACCAGTTCTGTGCAGGCCTTGTTCAATCCTTACTAATTAGTTTTGGGCAGTTAAAGTCGTTGTGACTGTCATTCCTGTAAGTCCCTAAAAGAGTTTGCACAAAATCTCATCACATATGTAACAGCAGCCTTACGTGGTATTCCCTCCAGGTCCTCTGTGGTCCCGGGTAGAGTCGTAAGCGGTGTGCTTAGTTTCCGTCGCACGCGCAGGGGCGGCACAAACTCATCGTCATCTTCCTCGTCTGGAGGCGTCACGTGGATGGCGATGTTTCGCGTGGTCTCCTGCTTTCTTGCGCCCCCCATATGCCATCGGAAATCCGTTAGCGGTCCTATCTAAAACATAATTGACGTTCAAACAGAAGAAATCCTTTGGAATAATATGGCAGTTTGAACAAAATCGATCAAATAGTTAATGAGATATTGAATAATTTGGAAGATTTTAGTGCCCTTGTACCTTCTAGTTCTATTTTCTTTCCTTAATATATTATTATAAATAAATCTATACATACAAACAGTAAAAATATTTTGTCTGTACATCTAGTATTTTTGACTGAATTGGATAGAGGGACACTTCGAATGAATAATAGAAAGCAAATATATATATTTTTTTAATTTCTTGTCTGTCTGTCTGAATGTATGATCACGATTATTTCCGAAAGTACTGAACTGATTTACTTGAAACTTTCGCTAATTGCTATGTATAAACTCAGAAAAACATTTAAAGTTTGTTTCATCAAAATCGGTTCACTAAAAAAAAGTTATCGACATTTGAATGAACTCAAGGCATAAGTTTGCCTGCAAATAAGTTACGAAATTTAAAATTCAAAGTCATTTATCATTATACAGCAGCATAATACCTATAACATATAAATATAAGTAAAAATTTATTTGCCGTGTGGTTCCCGGCACCAATGAAAAAAAGAATAGGACCACTCCATCTCTTTCCCATGGATGTCGTAAAAGGCGACCAAGGGATAGGCTTACAATATTGGGATTCTTTTTTTTTAGGCGATGGGCTAGCAACCTATCACTATTTGAATCTCAATTCTATCATAAAGCCAAATAGCTGAACGTGGCCATTCAGTCTTTTCAAGACTGTTGGCTCTGTCTACCCCGCAAGGGATATAGACGTGACAATATGTATGTATGTAAAAATATTTTTGATAATATTCTGGTTTAGCCGGACATAACATGCGTAATTCTCACGTAAATAGATTTTTGGTTTGTTAGTCTACTTTAGTACCGTGTGGTACCCGGCAACAATACAAAAAAGAATAGGACCAAGAGATGGCTCTTCCCCATGGATGTCGTAAATGGCGACTAAGGGATAGGCTTACAAACTTGGGATTCATTTTTGGGCGATGGGCGAGCAACTTATCACTATTTGAATCTCAATTCTATCATTAAGCTAAATAGCTGAACGTGGCCATTCAGTCTTGTCAAGCCTGTTGGCTCTGTCTACCCGGCAAGGGATATAGACGTGACCATATGTATGTATGTAGTTTACTTTAATTTCGACACCAACGCAACGGCCTAGATGGTCCAGTGGTTGGCGCGTGAGACTGTGAAGTCGGCGGTCCAAGTTCGAGGCCCAACAAAAACAAGTTTTAATTTTTATTTACATAATTTTATTTGAAAGTTAACCGAAATGAACTTATTACGGTTACGGAAAACCTACAATCAATACTAGTTCCTTTCTTCTAAGCCTCTTCCGGACAAATGTCGTTCTAAGTACATAATAAAATCCACAACCATCACTTATTACTACCACTCCTGGATCGTGATAGTGGGCCAACTCCATGGAGGTTTTACTCGATAGAAACCACAACATAAACCATCACGCGATGACAATATTAGGTACTCACTCAATACAAACAAACAGATATTATTTTTAAATGTAAATGTAATATGTGTATAAAACATTGAACAAAAAAAAATTATAACGTTTTGTAAGTCTGCTTCCCGTCGGAAAGTTTACCGAGCAATTTTTCTCAGATATTTTCTAGATATTCCCATGGCAGCAGAACGAAAAACGAATTTCAATGAATTCAGAAATGTTCAACGTGCCGTTAAAAGTATGATACGATTGAAACTGAAATTCAGACGTGCAGGAAATCTTAAGCTGGTATTAACTTTGCATTCAAACAAAAAAAAATTGTAACAAACTTCTCAAAATAAAAAAAATACTCGTATACCTAATTAATTAACACGCTTAAATTTTTATACAGAACAAAAAATTGAGGAAATTAGTGAAATCTTCATTTATGACAATAAAGTAGGCAGCCGCATTTAAATTAAATATTCGTACTGAAATTTTATACAAAAAAAAGACAAAAACTCATAATAACCAGTCGTAGATAGCACGTAGGTAGTTATTTCACAGCCCAACGGCTATCCAAATAAATGGGGCGCTATAACATACAGCATACTCAATCAATTTTCGCAGTGATATTGTGTATAGATTTACTTTAATAAGCGTCAGTAAATTTGTCGAGAGAAAAAATTATGAACCTGAAACAAGTTAGTGATAATAAGATTAAAATATTACAAGAAACTCACTCGACTCTTTTCATTAATCGATATAGAAGTTCATTAGAAGACGTTTATGTTTCTAGAAAGACATTATTTAGTTTAGTTTATAAAAAAAGTAAGTTAACGTTCCTGAAGTATTACACCATAACCGTCCTTGAATTATGTGACTCAAACAAACAAGTGTAGTGGGAAATTGGACATCAAAACGAAATCGTGGATTAAATACCAATGAATGTTCTGTGGCGTGAAGAGTTCGATCGCTTTTGACCGTGACAGCCGCCGCGTTGCTCATGTTAATGCTGCTCCCCAATGCTATTGATAAACTGAATCGATGCAGGAATACTTAATGAAGTGTTATCCTTAAAACACTTATGTATGTTCCACGAGGGCCTTCCGCATCGTACTAATTAGGTACATTGCGATCCATTTAGTTTGGCTTTTTAGGTTAAAGTTAAATTTCTATTCTAGGTTAGGCAAAATATTATTTTTACTTATAGGTACTTATTTCGGTTTATACAAGGTATTAAATCTACCTGTCATTTATGAAGTTTTGTACTATAAGCTTATACTCACAACGCAACTGTGTACTTATTTAGCACAAATTTTCGTTTCTTTCCATTTCCGCGAAATTCCATAAATCTTCAATGATGCCTAAATAAGAAAATCTAAGAAGTGTCGGATTTGCTTTGTCTGGCAATAATTCAGTTAGTCATGAAAAACTTATATTACCTTCTGCACATTATTTTAGCTTATGGAAAATATACATATCTTTTTTACATATGAATAACGAATTCTGTCGTAATCAAGTTTCAGTTATCTGAGGAGCGTGCGGAGACAATTCGATTAATTCTAATAGGATTACCTTCGAATTACAAAGATTTGTACTTTTATTGCCTACGATCCCAAACATATTTAATTGAATTACCTATAAATATTAACCTAACCTAAGATCTTAACCTTTTTATTACATCTTAGAATCACATCAAACGTTGTGCAGCTATTGCCTATTGTTATAATTAATAAAACATTAATTACACCTAATTGATGTGATTCTGAAGCATAACATTCTACATTTATTAATATTAAAATATATCCTAACGTTTGACATAGCAACATAACTTAAATGACAAAGTTTGAAATAAGAAAATAATATGACTTCTATTTTCGAAAACGTCGGAGCTTATCTTCTTACTTCCATTCGCATTTTTATTATTACTATGAGTTCATACTTTCCCTACGATCTCGTAAAACATTTTATAGATATCCGTCTGCTTCCTGGTGTATTGTATTTTTATATTAATATCATCGTTTTGTTATTTTGTTATTTGTAGTGATACTTTAATGGTGTAGCGGCCTACAAAACTTTGTTTGAAATATAGTAAAATATGTATTTTAATGCTTGATCAGATTTTTTTTTGCATTCAACGATTAAAGTAAAAATTATAGTGATACAACTACCTACTTTCGTCAAGGATCCCTTGTCCGCAAATAGGCCACTTCCTCGTAGCCCTTTTAACGGTAAGGATTTAATATTAAATCTTCATTTAATAACTGTTATATCTACTTACCTATTTTTACTTACTCCAGAAAATTGCCAAGGAAAATCAGAAGTATAAAAAGTATTTTTATGTTCGTACTTACGTATATTTTTTATCTAATAAGTATTAATTTCGTTTATATTCAGGACTATGTGCATAACTAATGTCCATTTATCTCATATCAGATATTAAAGATAACCTACATCGAGCCGTGAAAATAATGATCGCTTCAAACGATATAACGATCCATATTCAACATAGCTACTTTCGTATAAGTAGGTACATTTTTATTGGAATACATATAGGCATACTATTCGAAAATATAGTAAAAATTAAAATGAATTCAAGTATGAAATATTTTCTCCTTGGTATCATAATTTAAATGAATATTAAGTTTTGATTCTAAAGATTAATATTTTTGACAGGTTGTAAAAATTTTAAGTAAGGTAAGCTAAAATAACAATTCATGTATGAAAATTATTGTATAATCACTTGGAAATATAATGAGGCATCATCTTTTAAAAGTTGCTTGAACTGAACTTAAGTAGCAAGAAAACAATCTAGTACCTTTAACTAAGATTAGAAACATACATACATATCATCACGTCTATATTCCTTACGGGGTTGACAGAGCCAACAGTCTTGAAAAGACTGAAAGGCCACGTTCAGCTGTTTGGCTTTTTGATAGAATTAAGATTCAAATAGTGACAGGTTGCTAGCCCATTGCCTAAAGGAAGAATCTTAAGTTTATAAACCAATCCCTTAGTCGCCTTTTACGACATCCGTGGGGAAGAGATGGAGTAGTCCTATTCTTTTTCTATTGGTGCCAGGAACCACACGGCAAAGATTAGAAATAATAGAGATATACCTACATATTTTTTATATTTCCCCCTTGGGTATTCTAAATTCCGAATGTTGTTATGAAAGATTCCCAGGCGTTCTCAGCATACTTATAAAAAAATTAAGCCGATTCGAGGTCGCCATATATTTTTGCAGTATAATTTGACTGAGAAAAGTAGGTTTTATAACGGCCATTTATTCTTAATAGCTAAGAGCTAATGTCGTAGCTTAGTAGTCTAGTCGTAAACTAATTGTAACCAATGTTTCTTTATTGTGTTATCCTTGTTTTATTGTTTTAAAATAATGATATCCCTTGCTGGTCTAGGAGTTAAGAAAATGTAGTCATGGTGTAGTCAATCAAGTGATGTTATTATATTTGATTCTACATTTCATCAATACGAGTAATTTAACAGGATGATCGACGTCACCGAAATTACATAGTCAAGTCTGTTAGAGACTGCTGGCCCTATCTGCCCCGTAATGGATAAAGATGTGAAATTTCTAATAATATCGCGGAGGTTGAAATAAATACATATACGTTAATATCATATTTGATTGAACCTTATTGATCTTCAGCATAATACAACTTAACGTGTTTTTCATTCTACTATTCCATAAAGAAGATTAAGTAGGTAAACTAAGTGTAAAAATAACTGTACTTACTTGTTTAGTTAATCACTTGAAATAGGTTAAGAGAACAAGAGAGCGTGCTGGTGTTAGTGACATAACCCTCAACGTAGCGCTAGCTTACAGTACTTGTGTAATCCTACGTGTTCAGTTCTATGAATAAAATATTTCTAGAAAATACTTAAATCTACACCCGCGTAAAACGTTAATCCTATTAATTCGCAAATTCGGAATTTCGGATTATCTGCTGTCTTAGTACAGATACTTACTCGTCTTGGACCAGATGAAACCTGTACAATGTACAGGTATGTACAGTGTACATACATATACAATTAAAGCAGTAGTAGGTCTGGGATGAGCGTTGATTTGTCAGTCAGTCAATATATATTAGTTTTCTCTTTTATATAGATACAATACAAGATAAATCGCTGTTATATACACACTTTTTTATTTTAACTAAGAAATATTGAATTTGTTAAAACCATTGGGCTGTGTCTTGCAATTGAGGTTCAAACTTTACAAATTAAGTGGTAAAGAGAGTTGGCAACTACGCCGGCAGCTTGCAGTCATGAAAGAAATTGAATGCGGTCGTTGTAGGGGTACCTACCCTAGGCACAAAAATTTTGGAGCACAGATCTTGAAACCTTTGCTTTTTCGCCTTGATATAAAAAAATATATTCCTGACATTATTTACGAACTATGACATTGAGGTACGTTGCAAATCATTGAATTAATATAAAGAATCACTCATAGTTAGTTTTTCCATTCTAATAACAAGATTCAAGTCAAATTGATAAGCAGATTCTAACCTTTATTTATTTTGTGAACTAGCGTGGCAGACAAGACTGTTGGCGAAGTTTCCAGGTAATGTGAGTCGAGGGGAACTCAAATTGGGACATGGCGACTTTCTAACCCGGTTCCAAGTCAGGCTTAGTTGGCCAACTTTTAAAGTCCTTTCAATCTCCGTGCAGATTGCATGTAGGTGTTTTCACATGGAAAGTTATTATTTTATTGTTACTAAGACTTTGTTTTCGCAGTGGTTGTGGGTAGAAAATTGTTAAATTTAAAATTTTTTCTTCCGCAGGTCGATGATTTTTGAAGTTATTTTCCTTAAGACGCATCGTAAAAGAGTTATTTGACTACGGTAACTTTCAAGCCGACGTTTATTAAAACATTCAGTTCTCTCAGTTTAGTCTCCTATTTGCAAAAGTTAGCTACTTAATTGGCAATTTACCTCATTTTAATGAATTAAGCGGATAAATGCTGAGTTGATCTTAGGATAATAATACGAGCGTGACTGAAATTAGGTTTATTCAAAAGTCAGTAAATTATATCTAGCCAATATCTTTAATGTGTATAATGTCAAAGGTCGTAACGGTTTCGTTGATATAATAAGTGAGTTTACCTAGACACTACATTCTTTTCAAGTTTTATATACTTAGAAAAGTTGATTCTGAGAATCCTGTTGTAATAAAATTTCATACATCACAATGTTTAACGTTTTTTTAAAGTTCAAAGTTTAGTTCTTATTTAATGACTTTGTCGGTCCGGATTCCCAGTTCCAAGGGCTACCCGCGCTCGATCGCTCTTCTAATAACTCATTCCAAGTGCAGGCCATCCGACTGCGGAATTCGACTGACAGAGAATGCTTTATGGTGTCCACCTGTTGTAAGAAGAATCCCAAGTTTATAAGCCTACCCCTTAGTCGCCTTTTACGACATCCATGGGAAAGAGATGGAGTGGTCCTTTTCTTTTTTTCTATTGATGCCGGGAACCACACGGCACTTTTTTTTTAATATGGAATATATGTAGGTATATAAAAGAAAAAAAGTTTTCTAAAGGAAAGCATTTTTTCTTTAAAGAAAATCTCTGAAAAATACGCAATTGCATCGAAATATCCAAAAACATATGTAGATGTGTGCTAAAATAAACAATATAATGCAATTCAGAATGTTCGACATAAGTTGTTATCACTTGTAAGCCAAGCCTTTGTCTCTCAGTTCTTACCAGGTATACCAACTTCCTTATTCATTGAGTGCTTTCTGTTTCAATATGCAAAGCTTAGGGATTACTAACGCTTAACAAGTGAAAACTGCTTGTCGGTGGTTCATATGTATGTATGATTCTTGGATGATGACCAAAACTAATGCGTTTATTATGGTATTATTTTTAAATTTTATTTTCACTGGGTCTTTTTTTTCAATGGGATTTTCCAAAAGTCCATGACAGAAAAATACACCTTACTAAAATAAAAACTTCGGGGATTACCTCAATATTTAACGAAAAGCTTTTATTTTAAAAATACAACCGGCGTAATCCGTTTAGTGTTTTCGGCTGTATGTTGATAGATAAGTAGGTCAAATGAAAAAGATATTCTACAGATTTACAGACAAAACAAAAACAAACATATTTATTAATTAAGCAATTCAGTATCACCAGTTACCAACTCATGGACCACCAGTTCTGATAACAAAAGATAATTATAAATTACTCGCGAATCTTTTGGCAGGGCTCGGACTGCGAAATTGATGCAAATGTGGGCGGCGTAGTTCAGAGTGATATGCTATACAAACCAGTAGATATCAGATCGATTTAGATAATCCGTATCAAACCATTCATATCGATAAATAATATTTCAACATATAGAGCCATTAAAGGTAAGTTAATTAAGTTTTATTGATTTCCGTTTCGTTTACGGATCTACAAAAATTACCTCGATTGCATATTATAGGAACATTTTGGGTACATAATAAACAACATTTGGAATGTGGTTCTATGGAAGTCGTAATGGGCCAAGGGCTTTGCCCCGTTAGAGTATACTTTAGCCGGTATTCATGAGAGGTGATAAGAGAGCGCTAATGGTGATGGCGGACATTTATCAGTTTAAGGCCAAAATAACTTTTTAGTAGGTGTTAGGGAATTTTATCATTAAAGAGTTTCTGGAACAAAGCCGAAACGGGTACGGGTCAGTACTCTGTTATCTTTACTAGGTAATAATCCTCTGATAAAGGAGGAAGACATGGTGTACTCTTTTCTTTGTTACATTGAGGCGTACCAAGGCAACACATGAACCATTAAAACATTTGAATAAGAAAGCGGAGGCATTATAAATCACGTTGTGAGCAAACGTGCGACGCTGTTTACGGTATGTGCATTTACGACACGGATTTGCTTGTCGTAGAATTGCATTGAAATATTACCACAGCTTCGTCTAACCACGACGATGTACGAATTTAATACACATATTGCAATGATGTAGGTATATCTATGTAGATATTACGACTGCACTGCGGGGCAGCTGTTGTGAGGCCGAAATGAAATCTGCATACTATTTTCTTTGCTGTCATTGTTGTTCGTGAAAAGTTAATTTGCGGGATATGTGTTTCCATATTAAATATGTATAATAACTTTGGTTTAATACATACATATAATCACGTCTATATCCCTTGCGGGGTAGATTGTGATTCAAATAGTGACAGGATGCTAGCCCGTCGCCTAAAAGAAGAATCCCAAGTTTATAAGCCTATCCCTTAGTCGTCTTTAACAACATCCATGGGAACGAGATGGAGTGGTCCTATTCTTTTTTTTATTGATGCCGGGAACCACACGGCACACGGCACCACACGGCAACTTTGGTTTAAAAATGAGAATATTGTTAAATGCGATCATTTACGAGCATTGTCTTATCATGAAATATTATAATAAGTTAACATTCTATGTTATATCCGTGTATAGGTATGCTGCTTATGCCCAATTCAGTCCTTGAAGATTAATATTTATTGCTTTTTATTAAAGTATCTACTGAAATGAATATACTCGTAGTAACAATCCCACACAATATTAGCTCACGAAAATTGCGTTCACTAAGGGCGTATAATATCCCTTTGAATTGCTTAGGAATATAAATAAGGGTAGCAATTTTCACTTACGATATCAATTTTAAACTTTATTATCAGGGTTCGGGAGGAATTAAATAACATCTCTATTTGTGTGGCCTGATCTTTAGTACTGATAAACCAAATGGCAGAAAATATGACGTCACTCATAAATAACATGGCTACCACGGAACAATACAAATTTAAAACGACGGACATCTACATGACAATGAGTTACCAGGGAAGTAAGTAAAATATAAATGGGTATGTCGCAAACCGCGCGCGCATCGTCTGTCGAAAGGCCAGAGGCGATATATATGGGAACTCGAAGATAGGTACCAACAAAACGTGAGAGCACAGCACATAATCAGAATGTAAAATACCAATGAACTAAGAAAAGTACTTGACGACAAATAATTTCAAATCGCAGATATTAACTTCTGTAATGCTATTGATGTTTAGTTTCTGGCCAAATAAATTTCGTGCTCTTAGATCAAACTGATGCTTTATGAAGTCCAAGTTATTTGTATTATACGTTATTCTTTGACTTCTTAAAAGATATTAATCTGAAAACAGGTAATTGATTGAATTAATAGGATTAAGTTATCTGAGCCTATGTCATTTATATTCCTTCTCTTATACTTAAAGAGGCTTCACGTTACTGAGGAAAGAATTGCAAATTTCGAGATTCCAAATATAGAATTAAGTAATTAAACGAGGAATGTTCAGAATGCATTAGATTTCGCTACAGCCATGGGCGAAGTATTTAACTAGCGCAATTTAGTACAGCGCCGAATAATTAAAGTAGTTAATGTCTGTTTACTCAATAAGTTAAGTACGAGTATAATACCTAATTGGGATTTAAGTAAGAGAATGTTGTAGAACTTTATTGACTTTAATTACTCTAAAATTAATTGAATTAAATATTATTACAAAATTCCTGGAAAATCTGATATTCATTAAGCTATAAATTACTTAAATTACTTCTTTTTTCTGTTTTTTGTAAGAAAGGTAATTTACGAGATAAAATTTCCAAGATAAAGCCTCCAATTTGTTTAACTAGCGTAGTGCGACCTAAGCGGACCCCTAGCTTCTTGGATGCGGGTGCAACTTGGAACACGCCAAGATGCAATGCAATCCAAGTGGTAATGCACTAGACCCGTAAAATTTTATGTTCGGTTTGAATCACAGACACGGCGATAATTATAACAAGGAAAAAGGAAGTATGTTACTTCTACTAAAAAATACGCGATTGTCTTTGAACTTTTGGGATTTTGTGAATATGTTATATTTTGTTTAAAAATATTTCTATGGTTTCGACTGTGTGTCGATAAATAAGTCAAGAGATTATGAGACAAGCGTCAATCCACATTCGGCCTAACACTGCAAACTTGACTGGAATATCTTATGCCTTGTCAGAGTAATCTCCATCTGACATGGGCTCTACATGTGTATTAGATCAGCATTCCTGTGTTATATGCAGCCGAGTATGTGCCCGGGACAGTTAATGGCGATGGCAAATCAAATATTTCGCTGTATATATATATAGTCATGTGTTGATATTGCTTAAAGAACTTAAAGATAGAAATTTCTTCAATGCTCAGACTAAGATAAACCACATATTTTTATAGATGCAGACGAGATAAGAAAAGTGAAATATAAATGCAAAATGCAAAACAAGTTTTACAATCAATTATTAAATGCTTATTATTTATTTTCCTCATTGTTGTATTTTTTTATAAATATACATTTGTTCTAGAAAAAATTATAGCAAGATATATGTATATGTACAATAAGTACTGAAAGGTTAAATAAATTTCAGTACAAGACATTTGAATCAATGAATGAAACCCTTTCATGTAGACACTCATGCATATTCGCTTAATTTGGGTTGCTCCTCTAATTTCTATACCTAGTAACTTTGAAATCGCTCAACTGATTTCCATCAAATGTAGCTATTTTGACAGATTAGGTTTTCGATTAACATATGCAAAGTTTTCGTCTTCTATGATATCATATAGAGAAGTGATAAAGAAACTTAGTGCGAGTCAGTAGGTACTTAGTTATTTATCTTCAATACCTCTTATATCGATAGAGATAAAATTTATAACATAAAAGAAGACCAGTCAGGTACCTACCTTCTTTCTATTTCGGTACTGCTTAATAATGCGTAATTCATCGTCGCTGTCACTGCTTTCGCTGGAATCTCGCCTATGCCGTTGCATTTTAATAGGGTCACTGATCTTACACAAATTCTAAACGATGTCGCAACCTTGTCGCGGCCAAACCAATTTAACAATAAACAAAATAAAGTTCTTTCTTTCCGTCTGAACACAGCTATTATTGAAAATTAATTGATTTGTAGTTTTGTAGCGTGGTACTTATGAACCTGTCCGATGTCATTACTGATTGATAAAAATTAACAAATTCCCTTAATTTTAGTGTAGTTAACCATATTAGGCACAGCGCATTTTGATAATGACAGGTACCCATTGTGATTACCTATTGTTTAGTTATGCAACTTTATTACTCATGATCATTAACGTATAGAAATCAGACGCATCTACGAAATCTATCTAGGTTTGTTGTCCAATATCGGGCTTCTGATTTTCATTTCCTCCTGGAGTAAGTCTCGGTTTCGTCCTCACCTCTCTGGAGAAGTTTTAGGGTGCGCCTTTGCGCCTATGACTACGATCCTGGATTAGGTAAGTCAGGTTATACACGAAGCGACTCCCTAACTGACTTCAGCGACCTTCTTAGGGGAACATAGCGCACATTGGATTATATTTACAAATCTTTTTACCTGAATTATATTTTTCTCCATCGTAAGTGTATACAAACTAACTACTTATAACTTAGAAAAGAGTCTTTGGTAATTGCCCATGTAGGATTTGAACCTGCGTCTCCCTCTGTTCCTGTCTTTAATTGTTCGACCACAGATTTCCTCACCATGTTTTAATCATTAATTAGGTATATTTGAAATTATTGGAAATATAATACTTATTTTGTATAAGTAGGAAAGCGAATTTATCAGGAGTCACACTTCTATGTAAAATGTTTTTAACCCCCGACGGCAAAAGAGGGTTATCATTTATATTTTAAAAGAAAGAGGCTTGTTTTGCTATAGATTTGTAGATTATAAATATTTTGGGTAAAAAAAGAATTCGGAAATTAAAAAAATATCTGGTAAGATGAGGTTTCTAATTGAATTTCAAATTATTTTTTAATTTCAGAGTAATTAATTTTGTGAGTAAATTAGGTTTCGAGAACAAGTGATAACTTTAATTACTCAACAATCTCAAGAGAATTATTTAATGTTAACCACTTGGTTAACTGTGTAGGTTGATTGTAGAGTTGAAGCTATAACACCTTGTCTCAAAGTACTACTCACTACGTTTTCCTAGTCTGTCTGTTTATTTTGTATTTGACAACTGCCACTGCAATAACGTTCTACGTAAATGTTTAACATTTCGTGATAACCAATTTTTAAATAGTTACGTCGTATAAAAATTATTCTGATTGTATTATAACATTTATCTAACAAAATTGTTACTTATTGAATTATTTTAAATGTCTCCAATGTTTAAGTTTTTTTTTAAATATTTTTATCTTAACTTATGATTAAAAATTAGTTATGAAGACCGAAATCATTGATAGTGCTTGAAAAAAGTTATTATCACCATTTTACTGTCAATTAAATTGATTTTACGATTTTACTGTCTATTAAATCGATTTAAATCGCTTAAATACTCAATGATAACTTTAAAAATTTATTTATATCTTCTTATGTATCAATCAATATTAAGGCTAAAATTATATTTTTGTTGTTTATAAAAGATGAATGAAATAAATTATTAAATCTATAAAATGTTAAATCGATTGTCTCATGAAATCGTAGCAGTAACATTAAGAATACAAATCGTCGGACAAGGTATAGTGATCTTATAAAGTATTGGAATTAATTGCAATCAGTAAGAGCTTCTGTTTTCTAATATATAAATCTTTCGGCTTTTATACAGTAAGGAAGGAATTAATATTTCCGGTTGGGTGGGTGGAATATTAAACCGAATAGATTCCGAGCAGCCCATCCAAATAAATGGATTTTAGGCGAACAAAGTGTCGCGCTTCACAAGTGAGTTTTAGTCGTTTTGCTTTGTTCCAAATATTCTGGTGAAGTTTTAGCCAGCCGCATTTAGCTTTGTATATTGTGGTCTGTTTTCTTTGTAGCATTCTCATTGTGTAATTTGAAATAAGAATTGTTAAAGACAAGTATTTGTACTTACAAATTTATTTCAGACTAATTAGTTTTCGAGTCTTATTCTCAACAGAAGATATCAACATCTTCTTGATGATGACCAGTGTTTGCAAGAATTAAGTTACCTTCTACTAGATGAAATAAATATGTATGTAAATCTGAAAAAATCGCAAGAAAATCGCGAGAATAAGAAATAGCATTCCCATTTCGGGAAAGGTCAAATATAGATACATTTCTTAAATTTCCATGTTGACGATAAATATATACATATGTAGGTAACATGCCAAATGACAGCTTTATGACGTAGCAAAATTCCAAAAGAGAATTCGGACGGTAAGACGAAAGACGGGCAGGCAAGCAGAGCAATGGTTCGACATAGAGAGGGTTCTTGGTTAAATACGTAACCCTATAAAGATCGATTAACACTCAATAAACAAGAAATGAATATGTCCCTTTGAGCAAAAATATGTAAGTTCAGCAGATTTCGGTCATTCTCATTACACTCCGTTTGAAGTGACACAAGAAAAAAAACGCTGTATTGGGTACCGTAACTCAAAAGAAAAAAGAATTCCCAAGGATCACTTTGTGTTTGAGACTCTCAGCTATCGAATTGAAATCATTATTGCTTTTGCTCGGAGCTGTGAAATTGTGTCAATGCAAATAAAATATGTCTACACTTATGAGTATTAGGCATACTAAGACGATCGTTGTTTATTTGGATAAAGTAAACTAAGTGCTTACTTAATTTAAAAATAAATATCATGGACGGAACTTATGTAAAAAGTATAGTGACTAAGCCATCAAATGAATTGGAAGCAATATGTTTTTACCGCACATACCTATATACTTTAAAACATTAGTTTTTAAAGTACCTCTCAATTTTATCAGCTATACAGCTGAACGTGTCCTTTCAGTTGAGATCGATGCAGTCGATTTGCAAGACAATTGACTCTGTCTAACCCATAAGAAATTATATGTAATTATGAAATGTTCAAGTTAAACCTATTTTTTAATAAACAAATCGGTATTTTTATATTCGCAAATTCTTTCCACAAGAATAATTTTCCGATGTAAAAGATATCTAACGCGTATGTACCAACATTAGTCACCTTTTACAACATATAATTATCTTATACGGATTAGAGGTTAGAACACATGCCATCATTAGGCGTTTGCAGTACACAAATAGACATGATTAGCGGGTAATAATATCAGGCACCTACTATGGTTTGGCATTTAATATATAAATTGCAGAGTCTAGTGACGGAATAGCTCCTTAGGGAAGAATGAAGGCCTAATATTTCACTTATGTTTCCTGGAGTGGATGTAACATGAAGTCTCTCTGAGGATATACTTATTTGCAAGTACATTTTATCTTTCACTTATCCAGTAAATAACAAGGTATTTATAAGTTAAAAAACTCATATGTCGAGTGAGTTTGAAAAACACTTTTTACAAATGATTGTGTTACAATCATTTGTAAAAAGTTTTTTTCAAATATCAAACGATACAAATAAGTATGTATGTATTTAGGGTTCTAATTTGACGTATAATGTGCATAAAAAAGTAAATTAAGTACATACATAGTTCAAACAATAGTCCATTATCCACTCCAGCGAAGCCTATAGATTATATTTTGTTTACAAAAATATTAGGATGTAATTCGCGTAAACCTTTTGAATCTGTTAAAACCCTTATCGTGTTAACGTCAGAACCGCAAAATTAATTCAATTACTTAGAGATACTCCAATATTTTCTTTGGGGCTTCTTTCCTACCATTATCAATGTAATCTCATTCTCTCTGTGGAATTAACAAATCATGAAATGCATGTTATAGTACGACACTTGAAATTTTGACTTTCCATTGTACGACTTAGGTACTTTTGACTGTCTTTCAATTTTCTTCAATTACTTATATAAATACTGTGTTTTGAGATATAGATTGTAATCGAATAAACCTATAGGAACAACTTACACGAGGAAAGTAGGTACTAACTTGACACTAACCTAATATAAATATATAAATTTATTCGCAGGAAGTTTTATCAGGTGAGAAACCACATATAAATTATTTTAGTAATTACATCAGCAAGGACGCATCGCTGGCGTTAAGGTCACTAAAGTACTCAAATCAATTTCGAGTTAAATTAGTTTAATTGAGAAGTGATGAGTAATGGGTGCGAAAGTGTGTCATCTGCAGATAGTACGGTGCGTATGGCCCAATTATCCTGCGCGTGTTTGCAGAGGAACCGACGGCGCAGATACCGCGCCAGGCTTCCGTTTACGACCGCCCGCCGCGCTGCCGAACGCAGCGTACCAGTGTAAACAATTATCACATTAAACGAAGAACAAAGAAACACATCTAATTTTGCATGTCGATAATTTTAGAAATAATTTTCAAAATACTTGAATCGTACGGTAATTGCCTGTAACAAAGAAAACGTTCTAGTTGCGTCAAATAATGACGCAATATGTATAAAGTGATATGGTTACCTGTAGCCAAAGTTGTGTGAAGGCCATCCAAACGGAGTTTAGGAAACATAATTTTTCCACAGAATCAACGTGATGGAAATTCAACATCGTGGGAAAATGATTTTAAAACTTAGGTACTGAAAATTTCAAAATAAATTTCAATGAATGCAATGAAAAAATGTAACTCGGTAGCTAAATTAACCAGATGTGGTAATCTTCTCATTCCATCCTACTAATATTATAAATGCGAAAGTTTGTGAGTATGTCAGGATGTCAGGATGTCAGTATGGATGTTTGTTACTCTTTCACGCAAAAACGACTGAACCGATTACGATGAAATTTGGTATGTAGGTAGCTGAAGACCCAGAACATATAGGCTACTTTTTATCCCAGAGTTTAACGGGATTGATTCCACTTAATATTTGTATGTATGTGTGCTAACTAAAGTAAAACAAATCTCATTATAGCAAATCTTAGTACCTGTAAGATCGAATTAAGGAAAAACAAATAAAGCTAGATTTTATTCTAATTCATTAAATGATTGGCCTTCGTAACATTGAAAATAGGGCGCGAGACGGAAGGGAACTGCGTACACATGATATTACCGCCCTTAGTCTGGCGCCATTGGTTACAGTAGGTACAAAGGGCTCCCAAATAGGATCTGGCCTCGGCCTTGGTGGTTTCCAGAAATGTTGCTGAGTGGTACTCATTAGGTATCTGGCTGGATAACGGATATTCTAAAACTAGATGCTGCCCGCGACTTCGTCGGCGTAAATTTCGAGTTGAATTTTGATCATACAGTCAGATACAGACAGACAAAAAATGTAAAAAAAATTTCTCTATCTGTTTCAGCCAAATTATCAAATGTACAGACAAAATATTTTTACCGTTTTAAGTAAATCGATTCAGTACATTCGGAGATAATCGTGATCATACATACAGACAGACAGACAAGAAATTAAAAAAAAAATATGTTTGCTTTCTATTATTCATTCTAAGTGTCCCTCTATCCATTTCAGTCAAAAATACTACATGTACAGACAAAATATTTTTACTGTTTTATTATATGTATAGATAAACACTTATGAAATATTGATATAGATATTTCACAAAAATACGTATATTACTCATACGTTATTATATAAGTAAGGAAAAAGTCTTTGTTTTTTCAATTTCAAATCAATATTTTCGTATTATTCGTTCACAAATATTGTTATAAATTACGATCTGTCTGGGCTTCTTCTACAACAGAACGTTACTTGTACTAACTTTACCTCTTTATAATATTAGAAACGCTGGACATTTTAATAAACTTTTATAAGTTTCAGTTAAAGTTCAAAACATTATTGTTTTGAATATTTTAAATTTTTAAATGACAAACAGTATTTGTTAAATAGGCTGTAATTTTGGTGTATGTAACGTGGTGTTTGCTTAAGAATTATCATGAGTACTCAGCTAGACATTTTAATAAATTCGGATTCGCGCTACATAAACCGGCTTCACTTGCACCATAGTGCATTGTGGCGAGCCTGGAACTGCACTTTTGGGCCTACGTGCATACAAAAGTCCATTAACATTAATCTCTTTCAACGGTTACTGCCACTTAATGTCTGTTAGCGATACTTGTCCTTTGTTCTAACATTTGCTTTGTAAAAGCTACACTAATAACTTTTTGATGACAAAATATGTTTCGATGCCATGCTTACACCAACCTCAATTATTTCGCATGCTGCGTTTGAACCGGCTTGCAAATTTGTAAGCCAATTAGTGATACTGGCTATGATGCCCGGTTGGTTGCGTATGCAAAATCCGGATTCGTTCAGGGTTTTATTATTAGGTACCTACACTTATATGATCCCGAATGTATCAAATTAGCATTTCACTGGGATAATTTTTAATGCCGCCGTCACGCCGTGAGCATATTAATTCTTATTATCAATTTGAAGATATTTTTCAGTAATGTTGGCAAATTAGCTTTTGTTTGTAATATGGGAACTGTGTTAAATTGATACAAATATATACTCGTATTTACGAGCATATGTAGCTATAAATATCTTGCTTTTATTATTTGAGTAAACTTAAATAAAACATGAACAATTTCATTATTATTTCTTACCATTATTTTTATAACAATGAATAATTCTAAGTTAATCAATATTGTTCTACAACATTGCAAAAAAATATCTTATGGAAATCATTGAATGACAAACAAGACATGTTTTATTCATGAGATCTGTAATTTATGGGAGTCTAAGAATTGTACTTTTTATCTTTTCTTTAAGGCAAACTTAATTATGCTACAACTAGAGCAAAGTACTCGTAAGAATAAAAAATGGATTAAATGTCTACATTAGTCTGGGTAAGAAGTGAATCATTACAATACTATTTTAAACTTAAATCGAATACTTCGTCTTTGAATACGTAGCCAGCCTATACGGACACAAGCCCTAAATACTCGTAGATTTCAGTAGAGTAGAATACTCGAAGAGTCATTCGAAATTAGTGGACCTTGGGCTCTCAATCAACATACCTAATGATCTCAAAGGTAAAAGGTAAAAACGGAAACCTATTAAAGTCTCCGCAGTCTGTCTATCCCGTAGAAATGTAGAAAATTTAAGTACGGAACCTTTCGAGCGCGAGTCCGAATGTGATATGGATTTGAACCTGTGTCTCCATGCCCATTATGTATTTTATACCCGTTTTACGCACATTGACTTGTCCACTGGAGTTAAAAAGTACGTATATAAGACCTATAGAAGTTTCTGATTTACAGATTTTTTTAAAAATAAATGAGTTTTATATTGTTGTAATAGAATCAATATGATTTAATATTGAGATAATACCTATGTTCAATTTACAGAGATACTTTTACGTTTTATTGTGTAGACAAATCATTTTGTACGTTATTAAACTAAATTTTTGTACAATGTTTATTAAAATATTATCTATCCGCCCGTGCCTTATTGTACTAATTCGGGATGTTCAAAGGAAACTTCGTGGAAAATTTATAAGTACTTTTTAGAATTTTTACTTTCGTAAAGTGAGATTACTTATTCAAGCTGTTTTAAGTATTTGATTTATTGCGATTTAAGGTAATGTCAGGGGATTTTGGTAAGAACCTTTGACCATTTAAGTACTAAGGATGTTGGGCTTATGGAAAATTATTTAACTGTTACGGATTTATGAACTACAAAATTTTATGCAGCGGTGGCTCTTTCCCGGAGGGAAAAATTTTATTGAAAACTTATACCTATTTCAACTTTTCAAAATCTCTCACAAAGTTGTCTATACTTAGCTAGGAAAAGTTATGCCCACATCACACGCACCATAAACATGACAACTAAATGTTCAAGATATATACCAATGAGGCAAAGTGCTACCGTAATATGTTATTCACCTAAGCTTTATTTAACTCCGTACAAAGAAATATACCTATACCTACTAAATGTCCATTCTCTTATTCAATTTCTAATTTACAAAACTCAAGCGCGCTTATCTTGATGTTGTGTCATCAGACTGATGCGATCAACTGCCTCGTCCCAGGAAGGAATCAAGGTTAAATTGTATATATAAAAATAAAAAAAGAAAGAGAAAAATTCTTATTTTGGCAGTTGGTAGAATAAATGGCGGGAGAAACATGACTCTCTCATACAAAAATTAATCTGCAATTGATGACCGCAAGCTGTCGTTTTATTTTACAAATAATTAACAGTAATCCGTAAAACATTACCTTTCAATAGAAAACCTATAAACTAGCAGACTTATTTTTTGGATGAAGTATTATTATTTAGTATTTATTTTTAAAAAGTATTCTGCGAGTTACTTCAGAAATTTCATTTAGATATATTGCCATATTGTTGCCAAGGGAATTCAAGGAATATAAACAAGGAAACTCCGGTCTTATCCTTGTCAAAGCTTTGTGGCCGCCTTTTTATCTTCTCGATTTAGGCGATTATTACAATGTGTAGAAGCGTATTTTCATCCTATCTAATTATACCTAGGTACTTATTTACATCGAAAGTAGTAGTAAATTACATCATAAGACAAGATCATGCTAATTCGTAAAATACACATAAGGAAAGATATTACTCGTATTTACTTTTTAACATGGAGTAGATATCTACCACTTTATGAATTTCTATTAAATTTGGAATACAGGTCTAATATGGTATTATTTTTTGAATTTTTTACGGAAGACTGATTCGATCATGTATTTAGATAAATACTTATATGCCGTGTGGTTCTCGGCTCTTTAGAACTGGACCACTCCATCTATTTCCCATTTCCAAAATGCGACTAAGGGACTTCATTAAGGGGATGGGAAGTAACCTGTCACTATTTAAATCTCAATTCCATCATTAAGCCGTACAGTTGGACGTGCCCCTCTCGGTCTTTGCGAGACTGTGTATGTATAGGCTATTTGACTGTATTAAAAATACACATTTCTTTTATGTCATCCGTCTTAATATTATTTTTTTGGAGCGATTTGTAATAACGCGAGATAAAAATATTGCATTATTTTAACAAAATCCGTCTCAGAAAATTAGGGTTTTTTATGCAGCTGTCACGTGACTAAAAACGAACGTGATTGGCTATTTCTATTATGACGTCAATTATCCATAAACAGACTGTGGATCGTACCGTTCCTTAGTGTTCGCTATTATTTTTCAAAATTTTATAAGTGTTTGATCGCTCAGGATTACTCAGATAACATAGGTATTTAATAATGAAAACCAATTCCGCGAAAGCTGACAGTCGAAACCTACCAAAAGTGGACGCAATAATGGTTGGCGTCTTCTTCAAAGACAATCCAGATTTCTATGCTGCCGAACTGAGGAATGTGAAAACATCAATGTAATTATATCTTGGTAACCACTGATCTTAGATCATGATCTGAAACCACTTCTTGCGAATATTCAAATCCATCGGCAAAAAAAAAACGGTTTCGTAGGAGATTTTATTGTTGTATTCGTGCATTGAGGCACTGCACAACATTTATAGGAACTCATTTTAATTATTTTCACACATATGACGTGGCACAAGTTAAATAAAACAAGAGAAAATCAAAACTTTTCGAAACACCAACAAGCTTTGTATGATATTTACACGAAATTTACGTCACTACATGCCATGGCCGCCATATTGCTAAAAGTTGCGTTTTGGCGGCATATTTGAATATTTCATTTTCTTTTTCGATTTTTTAATAAAATAGCTGTAATAAAGGCAGAAAAGTATTTTTGTAGGGCTCCTTATAAACAAATAAATACCCTAAGATAGTTTTTAGAACTTTGTCAAATAGCCTATTATATATGAGCGAAGGAAGCTGGTTAGGTTTAATAGATTCCGTAACATAAATCCATGGGCCTAAATGGAGGTTAATTTTAAAATTTGAAACACAATTTTCGTATAGTCAATGTATCTTTGAATCAGTTTATATCGGTATCTGTTAAAATATACAAACCAATTTTTTAAAAAATAATATTGCGCTATAGTTTTCGGATTTTATATGATTCTTTATAAGTACTTCATTATGTTTATGTCTTTTTCTTTTAACTTTTACAATAAATACGGTTTCCGAAACCTATACGAAAAGGGTTCCGTTTTAATAAGATTATGTTTCCCAGTGTACAGTGATCGCCTATTATATAATATCAAACTTTGTAAAAATGTGGCCGTCCAAGCGAAAAGGGCCCACTGAGCACTTTCTAGTTTCCGAGATATTTGAGATTTTGTGAAAAAAGGTGGAAAATTGGCATTATGCGATTTTAATGGATTTTAATGCAACATGCAATGGGCTACATTTTCGTATAATAATCGTCTGTAAATAACGAACACAACGTGAGAAAATTGCAATTATATGTTTAGTGAAAAGGGACCAGTTATCAACACTCTTTAAATTGAATGATTGAAATTGAATTCTATAATGATAATGAGTTAAATAACAACTAATGTCGATGTTTAACCAACCACAAAGACATCTACTGTCAACAGCGATATTTTATAATAGAGATTTTTTGACTAACGGTGTCGCGCCAAATGTCCATAAGTCACGAAAAGCTCCTTACAATTGTTATAATTTACAAACCAGAGCTGATGCAGTTAATTATATAAAACAGTACTCCAATGATAATGGTTTAGTTTTACCTGGCCGTCTACCAGGTCACCGATATAATTCTGATCTAGTAATACTTCCTTGCAGTATGACCAAATCATACGTTTATAAAACATATTGTGATTCACTAATTTCACTGAATAATATTCCTGTTGGTAGGAGTACTTGGTACGACCTCTGGGAAACATTTTGCCCAAATGTTGTTGTGCAGAAACCGAAAACTGACATTTGCGCAGTTTGTCAAAAACTCAATCAAGTAAGAAACGGGTCATATTTTTGTCCAAAGCGCAGGTCAGAAAATATTTGAGATTTAATTCTGACTTTTGAAACCTGTAATAGGTTAATTCTTTTTTTTTTGTAATGTGTCGTATTAATGACTTTTAATTCATTAATTTTTATTCTTTTGACGTAAATTTAATCTGTTTTTGTATAATGTCCTACGAGTAGTATATTCTTAATAAATGTGTGTTACAATGTACGCGAAATATAACCTAATTTTGGTCAACTCGACCCATTTCCTAAACTTAACATAACTACCAATTAGTTTTAAGTTTTTATTTTTTTATTCAATAGTATTGCCATAATAAAAACTAGTCGATTTTATACTTAATATATATCTCTATTATTATAAATAAGAATCTATGTAACTGACATCTTGATCTCTAGCTATTACAATTTAAAATTTTATTGTATTCAACTGGGCCCTTTTACTAAACTTATTATAAAGTTAGTTTTAAGCTTCTATTTTTTTATTCGATGGTGTTGCCATAATAATAACTAGTCGATTTTATACTTAACATATTGTTCTATTGTAATAAATAAGAATCTATGTAACTGACAACTAGATCTCTAGCTATTACAGTTTAAAATTTTATTGTATTCAACTGGGCCTTTTTACTAAACTTATTATAAAGTTAGTTTTAAGCTTCTATTTTTTTATTCGATAATGTTTCCATAACATTAACTAATTGATTTTATACTAAACATATTGCTCTATAATAATAAATAATAATCTATGTAACTGACAACTAGATCTTTAGATAATACAGCTTAAACTTTCAATGCCTGTTTCCCAACAATTTGATTTTTGTAAGTGTGAACTTTGAAAATTTTTTATTCCAAGAAATGTTATTATGATTAATTTTTTTTTATTCCATATGATCAACCAACTATTTAACTATCCAAATATGGCCTTAACTCAATACCACCCAAGTGGTACCTTTATGCTTGGACTGCCACAAATATTAATATTAAGAATTCATCTCGGTAAATATGAAATTTGTTTTTCATCATTTCAGAGAGCTTCACGGCAAGATTCATAGTGTGTAAAATATCTTAGGAAATTACTTACACAGAGACTAACAAGTAAACCTGTCTACATAGTATTTTATTCTAAAAGTATGTACCTATACAATATGTACAGTTAGTCTTTGTGAGTACCGCAAGTACGTGTGCTGCATCAGATATGACGTCTGAAGATCGAGCAGCCGCCGTCTCCGACACTCTCCGCGCCGGGCAACTTTAGATACCTATCCATATCTCACTCGCCGCGATATTACTTTGTTTGGCCTTATAATGTTTCTTATGACCATTTTTGTAGCTTTTATGAAGTTTTGTCCTCCAAACTCAAGCGATTAAACGATGCAAATTTATCAGATTTACTTCAGAGAAGTCTCGTATTATATGCGAAACTTTTTAAAATTACTCTTTAAAAAGTTTTGCGATAATATTACGGATTTTTTCCTATTACATTGCGTATCTTGAAGGTTATCCTTCCTATTAAGTTCGTAAACGAGAAAGTTTGTTATGAAGTATGGGATTGAAAAATAATGTATGTACTTACACTGAATGTCGGAATCACACAGGCTAGAACCTAGATTGACAATAGATTTATGTACAGCAACTTGTGAAATTATAATTAAAAGTACATATTAAAAAATAACAAAAGTTTTCATTGTTATCTTCCTCACGGTAATTTGTAAAGATGCGCAGTAAACAAGTTTTACACGTATCTTACTTATTTCAGCACGTATTATAATGACGATGTAATTTGTATTTATTTGATGTGGTGATCACAAACCCGTGTAGATACCAATTTAGGTCTACCTATTACAATGCAAAAATGAAATCACATGCCATAATCACTATGTTTCTTTACTATCCTATAATTTCATCTTGCGTGATCAAGTCAAGATAGGTCGTTAGTAAACAAAGCAGAGAGAAATACATACGAGGACAGTTTAAAGTAGAATAATACATTTCTGCTCAATAATGCACTCCTTAGCCATGAAACATAAATATGTTAAATGAAAAATAGGTTAACCTATTCCATATACCTTGAATCGATTGCAATCGGTAACTCCGTATATCGACTTGTGAAGTTTCTAGCTTGACAATGGCTATACAGCTCCTGAAGAATGCCAAATTTCGAAATGAAATTAATGTTGAATTGTAATGTTTTTTTTGGGAAATAGTTGGAGTGCACTGGGCGCGAGATGATCGGAGCGCGCGCTGGTCGTGCCGCGTGGAGTGGAGCACAGGCGGCGCGCGCGACACACGTTTATCAACTAAACACAATAAAACGCCGGTTGGTACAGTACTGAGCTCACGGTATCTTCAGTAGTGCATTGTTGATTCGTCAAGCATTTTATTCATGGAGTTAGGTACCTCACAGGTACTCTCATCTGTTCAATGTCCCTAAGGCATTGACAGAAGTGTTTAGACGTCACTGATGAATCTTTACTTATTTGCGATTTTGAAATCTAATTCGAAGTTACCAAAGAAATTCTTTAGTAAACCTACTTATATCACGAGTCAGGGAGTTTTTCAATAATACGTCAATACAAATATAATTATTAAGGCAGTTGTTAAAAGTATGCTATAGGTACTACACGGTACGCGCCTTGATCACAAATTCAAAAGACAATCGCGCAGGCACCACTGAATCATGTGAGATTGTCTAATTATTGTTATTGTATAGTCCATTTCCCGTACAAATATATTTAAAATAAATTTATAGCCATGAGAAGAAAAATCAAAACCATAGGTATTTTTATTTTAGAAATGTAATTTTTAACATTTCAACCCTAAAATAAAAAGGTTATTAAACTGATGAAATCCAAAATTTGCAAGAGGTTTTATTTCATTTAACACAATAATAAAGTAAATTATAATGGTAGCCAAATCTTCCAGCACATAAATTACGCCACTGTAAGGCACTACATTCGAACTTGACATTTCAACAGATGCTATCGAATCCACGGAGACACGGGCTGCTATCCCGTCCCAGTTTTTGTCACATTACCTTTTGAGCGGAAGAGTAATGTGCCGTTTTATGTCAAGTTTAATTTACTGTAGCTTACGAGAACAAGGTGGCGGGCATTTGAATAATGACGTGACAAAGATCGATATGGGCTCTGAACAACATTTGTTAATTGGCCAATTAAGGCGACAAATTTTTCGTCTTTTAGGAAAGAGCACAAATTTTTATCGCAACATTGTATAAAAAGTATTGTTCTTAGAAACATTTTATTGTATTATAGAAACAAGCTGAAGAAAATGCTGGTTTGATATATGCATGCCAATAAACATAAAATTGATGATGCGAAGACAACAAAGTGGAGAGAGAGAGAAATGTTACAAAGCGAAAAAAGCATAGGTAGCAGTGGAGGGCAACACACTTGTGGCCATACATAAGCCAACACACGAGCGAATGACGTTGCCAGTTCCGTAACATAAGGCGAATTATAACTATAGTATGAACAGAATATAGCAGGCTTAATAAGCTTCTCACGACAAGTAAACAAATATTTTTTTAATTCAGGATACATGTCAGCACATAGGTGTGAAATTTAGATTACTTAGTTAACAAAGTGGAGCGAAAATCCACAACACTTGACCTTTGAATGCATAAACAAATTAAAAACTCTTATAATTCTCATCGTGATTTCATCTAGACTACAAAATACGAAGATCTTATTCTTCTCATTGATAGTGTAATTAATTTAAAAAGTTCTCAATTGTAGCAGTAACTCGTAGCACTTTCATGTCGTTTATAATGTGTTGGCTGTCAGTAAGAAACTTTTAAGTCGACACGATACGCATAATTTGGCAAGGCCTTAAAGCTTGTGTGATACAAACATAATTTCTACTAAGAATAAAACAATCCTACAATAATTCAAATAGCAAACTTGGTCTTTGTATTTGGCCTTTTACAATATAGATGTAAGTATACTTAAATATCTATACTATTTATACTAATATTAAAAAGCTGAAGAGTTTGTTTGAACGCGCTAATCTCAGGAACTGCTGGTTTGAATTGAAAAATTATTAGTTGAATAGACCATTTGTCAAGAAAGGCTTTACGCTATAAAACATGACGTTGCAACTAATAGGAGCGAAGAAATTATGGAAAATGTAAAAAAAAAGGTGAAAATTATTCATCCTTGAGAATAAGATGGAAGCCCATTGCGTTCGCTGCGAAAACGGTTCAAGATACCAAAAATATATGTACGAAAGAACTATTCCTCTTGAAATAATCTAAAAAATGTCCACGACAGTATATGTCTACCTTTTAAGATTAACTCACTAGAACCATTTTTATGGTAATCAAAATTTATAAAGCTGAGGAGGCTGTTCGCAAAAATAAATGATGCCCAAAATAACTATTCCACGCGGATGAAGTCGCGGGTACAGCTAGTCCTTATATATGGTCACATTTATGATACATACATACATACATATGATCACGTCTATATCCCTTGCGGGGTAGACAGAGCCAACAGTCTTGAAAAGACTGAATGGCCACGTTCAGCTATTTGGCTTAATGATATTTATAAATATAAATGTGATAAACTATACTTCCTAATAAGAAATTGTTAAATTTTTCACAAGAAACCAAATGTAGTTTTATCGTAATCAAAGACAACGCAAGTATCTACTTAGAGCACTTAATAAAATGCAATTGCCTGGGGTTGTATTAATAATTTTCTAAATCTACGTTCTAGCCGAACATAATGGCACTCATTATGATTGATAACTTGGTTATTTTTGACGCAAAACCCTTATCTAGAACGAAACAAAATGTGTTTGGAAAGAAACAATAAAGTTTGAGTAGTTATAAAAAACTTATCTTACTGTGTTAGTTTTACTATAATTATAACTTGACCAGGTAAAGTATATTTAATTACAAAGTAGGTACTTACGGACAAATGCGTACGAATTCGTGGACAAAGTTATTCAAAGTATACCTAGAGCCATTACCAGTAGGAGTACGATACTATACCAATGTCTGTGAGCGAAGCCATGGGCTACAGCTAGTAAAATATAAAAAAAAAATTGCATGAAATGAGAAAACTAAGAATAGTTAACAATAAATTTTACAATCAACAACAGCGTTTAAATTTTACATTTAAAACTATGTAATATTTTCGAAAATACGATTTGATTTTGCTTTCATTACATTGTCACTTTGTTCCGAATTTAGAATAATTTATTCTATAGTCTTGTTTCCCGAAATACTCACCCCTCCTCATTGATTAAATAGTCTTTATATAAATTTTGAATATATTTTGATATTAATGACTCTATTTGAAGAGATTTGAAAACTGTTTGAGAGGCACAGTTTAAAAAGAGATTCCATAGGTATTCATTTCTTCCTTCTGGTGTGTATTCTGGTTGAACCTACACCTCACTGGACAGGAGCCCGGGTGCGTCGTGCGACTGATGGAGACGGCATCAGTGTCCGTCCGTCAGAAATCTCCGGGCGAGATGAGATCGAGTAATAAATACAGGTGTAATTTATAGGCGTGCATAAAAAACATTGATTTGTTTTGTACTAGTATTATCATAAGAACAATAAACTCAATAGATCAAACAGAGATACTATTAGTCTCTCTGTACTAATAAAATAATCTATGACAGGTAACCTTTTGTTTTAAGAAGCTCGATCTCTTTCAAATACTATTGAATAATCTATGGCCTTTCAAGTAGAATTTACAAATATTTGCTTTGAATAAAATCGTTTAATTTTCTTCGATTTTTCAATGATATATCATTTTAAAATAATATAAGTAACGCTAAAGAACTTCACGTAGTCACAATAGATGTTTCCAAACTCCGCAATTTATTTAGAAGCATTGTTTGTGTTGCAATCCACTGGGATCTTTCTGTCGCGTTTGTAATTATGAAGGCAAGTACAAATATCTAAGAACAATCGCAGCCTAAATATAATCAAGTTAGGTATTGTGTATACTGTGCTAAATAAGAGAAGATTCTTAGCTTTCTGGACCCTTACGTACATATGTCGCTCTGTACGATATATGTAATTTTAGGTCGCTTGGGAGGAAAATTTCGTCGATCTACACAAGGTTCACAAATAATACCAGCTTCATGTAACTACAATTGCAGTTTTAGATAAATTTATACAAAGGCCAACGTTAATGTTAATAATTTTTGGCAGTTTACCCAACCGATTATATAAATTGCTGAACGAAACTACCACTTCAAGTAACTAGATAAATATTTAATAAAAGAGAGTAGTATGAGTGGCCAGTTACAGTCACATGTGTATATGGTTGTAATAGCGAAGTAATCGCCTATTTGTCCCCTGCCGACCGAGCCCCAAGTTCGCACTACGGGGTGCAATTCTTATTGTAATTAACGTGCTCGGATGTTGCCCTTGACATAGTACAAACATCCTATCAATTCGTGACTATTAAATTTGTCTGAGAAAAAAAAAGTTGCCTATGCTTATAATAATCACGGTCTCAGAATTCCTCTTCTACTCGGGAGTTGTAATGATGACAGCATACAGCCGTTTTAATTTGATAAAGTATTTACGATGGGCTGCTCTTTGGCGTCAATCTTCCTTTGAAATTTTAAAAGGTCGTTTCGTTTAAAGGTTACAGTGGGGCGATTACCGTCTGACTTCGTGGAAGCTGCCAGACTAGATTGGAATGTGCGGGTTTTGTCACCCAATGAACATTGTTAGCATTTAAACTAACATGTAAACGTAACTGAGAAAAGATTCACCTAGAATGCAATAAGATCCTGGTACTTTTCACTTTGCCACTTACTATTATATTTCTCTAGCAATTAGAACAACGTGTTATTGCTTGCGATTAGGCATGTGGGACACCATAATATTGATATTATCCTATGTTCTGCCTATAGTAGAGTAGGTTATATAAGATCTGGTACTGATATGGGAGAATAAAAAAATACGATAATATAAGCTTAATAAGAGTAATCCGGTCATTTCTTTAATGTCTCTAAATGATTCAATTCACATAACATATTCGTTCATCCAAGAATTAGTCTTACAAAAAGGTGAATACCCTAATCAAGAACATTTGAACAGTTTGACATAACGAGAAATTCGGCTCTCTATGCCTACTTAATTACATTGATTCAAATATTGGGTTACCTTTGAGGCTTGTAGGCTTTTTCCTCTTATTAGGTTTCGAATGTGTGTAGATGAATAAAGTTTTTAAATAACGAATAAAATAAAACCATATTGCACCCGTATAGGTAAGTTACGTTTAGGCTTTTTACTGCTTAGGGCTTTAGGATATATTTTCGGATAATTTCGCGGACGACTAGTATTACTATAGATGATTATATATTTATAAATGCGAAAGTTCGTAAGGGTGTGAATATATGTTTGTACTTTATTTGTTGGTATTGTTTGTAACTATTTAACGCAAAATCAACTGGACGGATGAACTCTTGGTATATTGGTACAGGAAACCATGCAGGTATAAAATAATAAGTAGTATATAATAAAAAATAAAGATACTAACCAATCAATTATATTGTATTTATTTATTTATTAATAACAAAATATTTAGGGTAGTTTTGTAGAAATCAGAATAATATTAGTCCTATATTATTTCGATTCGTGTATGTGTATTGTTTTTAGGGTTACGTGCGAAGAAATCCTATTGAGAAATATATTTAGTTGACATTGTATCTACCAAATTAGAAAGTCGCAAGACGCAGCTAGGTACTTTAGACTTAAAGTATTTACTCATACGTATGGATATAATTCTAGAAAGCTCTTTATGTACTTCCTCGCCTAGAGCGGCGTAGTGAATTTATCTATTTATACAAATTTACTGTATTTTGAACCAACGAATGTAAGATGTTGCTTTGATAACCTATTTGTATCAAAGTTTCAGTATGAAACAGCGCGTTCAAACGTAGATTTCAAATTTTGAAAGCATAGGTATTTGCAAAGCGCTCTGGGAAAGCGCCAAGTGAAAGGAATGAAAGGGCGCCGTTTGCAGCAAAAATGATGCGGATTTTTTTGTAGGTGTAAAATATACAATGATATTGTTAAGGAGTTTTGCAATTTCGTTAATCTTGCACAATTCTTGTTTCACTACAGACAACGAGAAAGGCTTTCTCTCATATCGTAATGTCACAAATGGGGGTTTAACAAGCTTTTGAGTGAAAGCAGCATAAATCAAAGTCGCTCGCCACCACTGTTCGTTTCTTATTTGAATAAATTTAACATGTCAATGCATTTTCCATTGTAACATAAACAATATTTCCCGACACATACAAAACTATAATTATTTGTTTAAAAGAGAAAATTCCATCGCGTCGCTATTAACGAATAAATAGCGTAAATATTAAGTATCTCAACTTAGTAATAGTAAATTCCTGTTTTTTCACATTTACAAGTAAAAATAAGGGGATTGTTTTTTATACGAAAACTTTGGTAAAAAGTCTGTTTAGAAAATCATTACGGAAATTCCTTGCCGGAAGCTAACCTTGTCAGGCGTGGGTATTTCGCAGCCTTTCAAAATGGGCGATTGATATAGAAACTTAAGCCGATCAAGTGAGGGTTCTGTTTTTTCATCAACTTCAGATTAGTTGAATTTATTGCTTATTACCAACATGAAAAGATACCCTTTCATGTTGGTAATGAACGGAAAAAAATCAAGGGAAATGAAAAGAAAAATATATTTTTTCTTTTTAAAACTGAATCTGTGCTAGGAAATGGGAAACGGGCGTGAAATAATGATGTGTATACTGTAAATATGATATTATCTTTCTTACAGATATTTGATTTTTTTCATTATAAGTCGAATTATACATCGAATGGGAATTTGAAACGAAATTCTAAGTTAGGGCTCAACGTAACTCCTCAATTATGAAACTTCACACTGTTACCGGAGTTCGTAATAAATTATTTTTATTAAGAACTTTTTTCGTAATAATGGATCTTTTACATTCGACGAAGTTCCTTTATTAAAATAAACACGAATCTATGATAGGAAAAGGTAGCTCAAAAAAAAAATTATGCTCAGCTGAAATCGTGAATCGGTTTCCTGAAATTGGAACAAAAATAAATCTTTCGTTGCTATTGCTAAGGAAGAAGGTAAAAGGGGCGAAACGTAGGCCAAAGTTAGAAAATCGTAAAAATCATACTCCTTATCAATACATATAATAAAACAGTAAAAAATTTTTGTTTGTACATTGAGTATATTCAAAAAAATAATTTATAACGATATATAAATAGTAACCAAGCATGAATTTGAAAAAAAAAGTATTTCTGTTTGTTGGTTTGTACACGGTAATCTCCGCAACTACTGAACGGATTAAAATGAAACTTTTTTGTTGTATAGCTCTTATACCTGGCCAGCATATAGGGTATTATTTTGGAATCTGGTACTGCTAATATCGAACCATAAAAACTCAGTTAAACTATAGGAAATATCGAAATGACGTCTTAAGTAAAGTTGTGCAACCTGATGGCCATTTTTTGTTGGCGTATAAAAATCGAAGACCTGGAAAACCTGGTGCAGAACTATCATAGATCAACTAAATAATCTGAATTATGAAAAATACGTCTTGACAAAAGTTATTCAACCTGATGAGCATTTTCTTTTGGCGAAAAAAAAAATGGATGATCTGGATCATCATCGACAGCTACTCTGTAATATATACCGATACTTTACTAAATTTCATATCTTAACCTTCGTACGTATTTCCAATAACACGCAAACGGAGTTGCGGGCGTCAACTAGTTAACAATAAGTATATCACTCTACGTGAGGATTTCGCAAACTTTCGTAATAAGTGGTTCCGAGTACTTCAGAACAGGACTTTCTATTATCTCTTTGGACTTCTTTCTCCAATGGATGTCATTAAATGCGACTAAGGGAATAGCCCCATGCAAACTTCCACGCCAGTCTGGTGTTTCGGTGTACCGCCTCTTTTTATCGCATGCAGATAGTAATAGCCATTAAAATGACCTAAAAACTAATTACCTTCTTTTCCTTTAGGCTATGGACTAACAACCATCACTGTTTGAATTTCAATCCCATCCAATCGTTTCGAAAATTCGTTATCAAAAATGATTTTCCCACATAATATAACAGGTTACGATAATTTCGTTATAGTTGGGCGTTGGCGTTCTAAGTTCGATTCGCAACTATGAGTACACAGGCTTTCGTCTGTGTTTGGAAAAAATACTTTTTGTGTGCGTTAAAAAGAAAATTAAACTACCAAATTTTTGAGCAGTTTATCTGTTTTTATCTGAAAATGTTCACAAAAAACATCAAGCAGGGTTCGGTCGTTCAGGTTATAACTAAATGAAATTTCTAGGAAGGAGATACTAACTATGGCAATGAAAGATAGTTCTCGTCATTTGTTCAGCGGCTTAGTATTGAAATTCTGAAGAGATGTAATTTTCAACTTGAAGTCAGAGAGCACACGCTCACAGCACGGTCAAGTATATGCAAACACTTGCACTATGCACTCCTCGATAACTTTTTTCATTTCATTTTTAAACAAGTTGGCGCTTTCATGGGGAAATTCCTAAATCTGTTTCTAAGTACCTGAACTAACGTATATAGTTAAAAAATAAACTAAGAGTGCATATGTTTAGTGTACCTCGATAGCTAGATTTCTATAAAACTTTTCTACCGACTGTTATTATACGATTTTCTGCGACTAGAAATGTAGCCCTAGAGTAGCTCAAGAATCAAAATCAATATTTTGTTCAGAAAATAGGTCTTCGCAGGCCTTTTTTTAATTTCAATAAGTAAATTATATTAAAGTTTAGATATGTGTCGTTCCTTGAGTCTCGTCCCGTCCCTTTTAAAGAACTCGATGTCAAAACTTAAATATCTGTAATCACGTCAGGAAGTTAACTTTATAATGATATTCCAAGCTTCCTGTAACTTTAGCTTCTGTGCTCTGCCTGAAAATCTATTAAGAAACTAAAAAGTATCTAAATTATATTCTGCTTAACTTTGTACAAAATTGTAATCTACATATTTTTCAATGCCGTTGGAGATGCTCCAAGGCTAAAAGCAAAATTACGAGTTAAGTTTTTGACATATTTAATGTTATATTGGTTGCTAAAAACCCAGCTGCTGCGGAAACTTGTGATAATAAAACGTGTGATAATAAATTCTGTAACGGTTTGTAAGTGATATAGATCCAGCCATTTGAGGATATATATCAAATGTTTTTCCTTATCTCACGAGTCACGGCTACGTTTCGGTCTTTTTATTATTGAAACGATAACAAAATATATTGTGCTGCAGGGAAATTGCGAAAATTCCGTAATACTGGTATCGCATTCTCTGCAACATATCTTCACAATATACACTCAAAATTATTTTCTTGAACCTATTACCTACTTATATTGTAAATTTGCACGAAAATAATATTATAACAGAAGTGACTTGAAATTTTTCTATATAACTGTGAACTCATCATAACATCTTTTACGGTACAGTGAACATGAAATGAACAATTTCGTTCAAAACGATTTCATAATGTGAAGGCAGATATTTGTTTTTAAAATTTTTTGTAACGAAGCGCCGGATCTCTTTGCGTCTAAAACGTTGTAGTTGCCTGAATCTATTTGTTTCTACTTTTTTTCGTTTTGGCAATCACTCTTCTTTATGAATGTTTGCCAGTGTCGAGTTTAGAGAGTTCTAGTCATAGAATTATACTTTATATTGGTCGAGTAATAGCTGTGGGTGCTTTACTCCGTCCTTTCTCGGGATTTTTTGGGACAAAATCAAAAGTCATAAAATCCAATATTGAAACACTATCCGTTTCAGTTAAATGTAAAGACAAAATATTTTTACCGTTTAATTATATGTAGTATTTTGATTTTCGTTTTTTTTAAATAAAATACTCAAACAACACAAAAAAAATTAATAAAATAAAATATATTGTTTTGGCTCAAACATGGACCGCCAACTTCACAGTCTCACGCGCCAACCATTGGCCCATCGATGCCGTTGCGGTGGTGTCGAAATTAAAGTAGACTACATACATACATATGGTCACGTCTATATCCCTTGCGGAGTAGACAGAGCCAACAGGCTTGAAAAGTCTAAATGGCCACGTTCAACTATTTGGCTTAATGATAGAATTGAGATTCAAATAGTGGTAGGTTGCTCGTCCATCGCCTAAAAAAGAATCCCAAGTTTGTAAGCCTATCCCTTAGTCACCTTTTATGACATCCATTATTAGTGCCGGGAACCACACGGTACTAAAGTAGACAAACAAACCAAAAATCTTTTTACGTGAGAATTACGCATGTTATGTGCGGCAAAACCAGAATATTATCAAACTGATTTCCACTTATATTTATATGTTATAGGAATTATGCTGTCGTACAATAATAAATGACTTTGAATTTTAAATTTCTTTACTTATTTGCAGGCAAACTCATGCCTTGAGTTCATTCAAATGTCGATAACTTTTTTATTATATACAAACTTTAAATGTTCTTCTGAGTTAAAACAAAGCAATTCGTGAAAGTTTCAAGTAAATCGGTTCAGTACTTTCGGAGATAATCGTGATCATACATACAGACAGACAGACAAGAAATAAAAAAAAAAAATTTTTTGTTTTCTATTACTAATTCTAAGTGTCCCATTATCCATTTCAGTCAAAAATAATAAATGTACAGACAAAATATTTTTACTGTTTTTATATGTATAGATTAATAGTCCACCAAATACACATTTTGTAAAAATATAATATAAAGTCCGGCAAAATAAAGTTCAGGCAAATCTTGTTCATACAATAAAAACATAAATTAAAACATTATAATGCAGTTGAAGACTTGAAGTAATTAAAACAACTTTATAAAGTAAAAGCTTTTAAAAGGCCAAAGTGCAAAATAAATTGTTATTCTCTATTACCTACACATGTTAGATTCGGGTTTTGGAATTTAGGTATTGTGTTGCAATATAATACCTACCTAAGAACCAATTTATATTGGTTCTTACGTACCGTACCTACCAATAGGTACGGCTAAGTTAAACGAGTACCTAGTTCATGTTTATTGCGAATAAGCTTCCAATAAGGATTGGATCGCTGAGAGTATTGAAGGTATCGTATTACCTACACGTAACCAGCTTTAAGGCGTACCCTCCTACAGTTAGAAGACAACATCGCTTTCTGTGTAAAATTAAAATGTCAGAATTTGGAAATTGCTGTTACTGCTAAAATCTCAGAATAAAATAATAAGTATTTTTTCAGGAAGAATACCTAAAATAGTCTTCGTGGAATGCCACATCGCCCATGCTGGACAAATTGACGTTGGATGTGAGAGTCTAAATTTATAAGCAAGACTTCACCCAATCAAACACATTTATGTAATTATATATACATATATTAAGATAAGATAGACTACAAGTTAAAAGCTCGTAAAATAGTCAACATGTCTTACCTCTTTATAAAACTATTCAATTCTTGAGTGACTGACTGATAACGCACAGCTTAAACAGCAGGGTGTAAAATTTTTAAAATTTGACATGTTAGTTCGTAGTGTGCAATCTAGGAGTGCACAGTTGCACACTAAGAGAAGATTTCCCAAAATTTCTGTGGGAATGAAATTTAGCTAGTAATTTCGTATATATCGTATATATAACTAATCTATATACTTACATATAGTCATGTATCTATCCCTTGCGGGGTAGATATAGCCAACAGACTTGTCAAGACTGAAATGCAATGTTCAGCTGTGTATTATTCTATTCCAATTATCTAATAAATGACAAACGTTTTTATTCACATTTTTTTCCTCATTCACAGTATTAACACACAAAGCAAATGAGAACTCTGTGCCTACTCTATTATTTAAATCTATTTTTATATCACGGTTACGTGATAATTATTTGAATGTGATACAGGTAACAATATTTTAACTGAAAAAAGGGTTAGAAATTGTTATATATCTCCTTTTGTTGAAAGCATGATGACCTGCACAAACAGCCCAAATTTATAACCACAACAGGTATAAAGTAAAGCTAACACAACTCTTCATAAAAATTGACGGAAAAGGGGTTAAAGATTAACAAAGGGCATACCGCAATTTAATGTTTCAAAGGTTAAAAGTTAAGTGTTAAGCTCAAATCTAATTTTTTTATTCGTCGTCAAGAAGCCTGATCTTCACACAACAAGCGTTGGTGGCAGAGTGGTGAAGATAAACGTAACCACACCACGGTTTTACCACCAAACGCACCGGTCTCGAAGTTCAAATGACTCTGTTTTGATAATGCACTAATGACATCCGATGCTCTTACGGTGAGAGAAAATTTCGTGTGGAAATGTGCATATTTCAAGCAAATGAAGGTTTGCTTTGCCTTGAAGCTGTAATTTCCAAGAGAGTAAATCTTCAAAGCAATTACCACTCATCAAGGAAAATGAAAGATTTAAAAGAAAAGCAAAACAAGTTTATTTTAGTCATGACGATCAAATTCAAATTTTAAGAATGTTTTATTCTATTATCTTAAAAGTCAGTTTATCTTCTAAATAGAAATAATCACTGACAGCACGTACACTATTCCTTTATAATTATTTTTAAACTAAATTCTTAACATGTAGCATACTAGAACAGGTACTCAAAACAAATGAAGTAGCTATTTCTTATTGTCACGGTTTCAATAAAAAAAAATTGATTTATCCAAACAGAGAGGTATTTTTAATGCAACGTAATTAAATGAAAAATTCATGTTTAAATTAACGCGAAACGAGACTGTATAGTCTCTTAATCAATGGGGCAACACAGCAGAACGCGGTGGCAAATTTGGTAGCATATAGCGGAAACCTGGGTAAAGGTGGTCCTGTGGTCCTGTGGTGATCCAATGAATTTTCGTAGCCGTTCTAGTTACAGCTTTGTATCTAAAATAAGATTGCGTGTTTTGTAAAGTACAAGAAGTTGAACAAAATCTTAAAGCAACTGCACGCAGAGATTTATGTTAATGAAGGACAGCAAAGTTTGCGACTTTAGAAACCAATACTTATCTTATATGAGAACATAATAAGTGTCTAAAATATTTTATTGGAAACGTATCACTTACAAACACTTTCTTCTTAATTTTTCACAATTGTATTCTTTAATCATTTACAAAGGAATATTTGCTCTTCAGCTGAACGTGGCCTTCGAAGCTTCGGGACTTTTGACTATGTCTACCGTGCAAAGAATGACGACATGATATACATATTATTGTACATGAGTGTATTTACGGAAGTAGTTAATTACTTTAAAATTAAGTATATTATCATTGTTATGTGATATTATATTTGGCTCGGGGATTTACTTCCGTGGCATTTCCCAAAATCCTTCGTTAGCGGTTGCCTGCGTCATTAGATATATTCCTGTCTGTATTACAAATATCAAATCAACTCAGTTTATTGGTTCTGGTGAACGGTACTGATACTGTGTCAACGTCAGACATGTTTTCTTTGTACGTAATACATATTGTTATACAATCTAGCTTTTGTAAGTGACTTATAAGCCCGTAATCCGTTAATTCGTAAAAATTTTGAAACATTTTCGTCGTTACCCAAGGACCCAACATGGCAAATTCCAGCGTTTTACAACCTTTGTTTGGACGTTTTTTCTCGTGAACAGAAAAGTTTCATTTTTGTTTATCATTCTTTATTAATTTCAGCATACAGTCGCAGTCAGCTATTGGATTTGTCCTTTGTCCATTTATAAAATTTTATTCTCAGATTTGAACATTTCTTAACGTTCAAGTGATTTTCATTACATTTATAGATTTAAGTTAGTATCAGGTGTTTACAACCGTTGGCATCCATTTTGTCATGCCGCTAAATGGCCGCAGCAATAGTGCTTTGAAACTCCTAAAGTGTGTCTATTTATTTATTCAAACCTTTATTAAGCCTTACTTACAAAGCATTATGTGCCAGTCAAAACTAAGAAAATTTGCAAAAAATAAATAATATTCATAAATGCACGCAATTCTTGTACGGGTAAAGTGCTGATGTTATATATATTACCTATATACTTATAGGGACAGACCACGTGAAATGACCATGTTTTAGACTATGTTTTGTTTGTTCGTTTGTAATATCTTTCTTGCATAGAAATTTACACAGTAACAAGAAAATAGTAAGTACATAGTTTGTATTACTATGTATTTAGGTATCTGAAATCTACTCCCTACTTTTAAAACATGCTAGTTACTACATAAATCAACGTTTTTGTACTATTCAGTGCAAAAAGATCGCTGAGTTATGATCATTTCAACTTACCTGCACTGCACACCTGTGTTAGTTTTAAGGATTCGTTATTGTTATGTTTATTTTGTGTCTGTACCACTTTCGAATAAATATTTTATTTAACGAATAAAGACTTTTTCCATTTTCATTAACTCATCAAAACAAAAATTTTGAGATTTAAGGAGTGACTGGCATGAGATTTCGTCAGAGTCAGATCTCAATAACTTTTTTACGTCTACGTATGAGCGAGCATCCATAATGGTTGGCCGTATGCCTGTTTATCTGCTTGATATGAATTAGGTAATTCGTAATTTAAATTCTCCCCTTTTTCTGCACCTGTATAGACAGTTCCGTGAGCTGTTGATGTACTCGATTTATTTTTGGCACAAAAACTCACCTTGACTAGTAAATGATTTTATGGCCATAACGTAAACAGCAATTTCGTAGCTGTGGGGTAAGCCAGTATGTAACAATATTTAAAACTTTAAGGTTTAGTTAGGTAAAGCTTCTGAAATTTGATAAAAAAATAAATAGGCTCGCGAGTAAAACAAATGAACAAAATAATATAGCCGTTATTTGGAAACGTGTGTTAGTATTTATGAACGAGATTGTAGGTTAGGTTAGCAATCAATAATTCCCCATATATTAATTTAGTTTTTTTTAAGTTAAAGTCACTTGATCATCCAGATATGGCCATCGCATAAGATCAAAGTAAAAATAATTGTTAAGATTAACGAGCATTTTCAGCATTCAGGGACCCAAACCGCTGAGCGTGACTTAACAATTACTCATATTTATCACTAACTAATAATAATGATCAATGGAGGATTTACGATTCGTCTTTCTTAGATTTGAACCTGATAAGTTGAGGTCAAAATTTGTTGGGATTATGTACGTACATACCAACAACTAAGGGGTTCTTTACACACAGATTTCGCTTGCGCATCATTGCTTTAGGAATACGAAGTAAGATTAACTCTGCAAAAATATTATCAAATTCTTTGATCTTTCAAATAAGTAGAAGTATAAATATGTTTTTATGTGTAAAGATAAAAATAATTTTTTCTGTAATTTTCTACGACCACTTCCTCTGCCATTTTTAGTTTCAGTGATGCAAGAGTATTATTATTTAGCATTATTAAGCGACGAAGAAAATCAGTGAAATATTTTGTGAAGTTTTGGAAACATGATCCTAGTATGCAGTTCAAGGCACCTTTTACATTTGATATTCATATCCCTCCTTGCGAGTGGATCTCATCCCAGGGATGCGATAAAATGTAAAATAAATGGCGTGACCTTCTCGTGTCTTAAAACATTATTTCAAACGCGAAATTTCTGAGATGTATTAAATTTTTATTTAACAGATAAATACATTTTAACTTTAATACAAAACATTACTATTTAATTAGACTGTGAAGTTGAACAAATACAGTACAATTAGCATTTATAACTCCACAAAATAGCGTTTTATGCCAAGTAACTTGCCTGTCGTATGTTGTGGTAAAGGTATTTAAGTTAGCCAATCTAATATGTAGACATTTCGGTTATAGGCGTATAACCGAAATGCATCAAAATTGGTCTACTGTTTGTTGTGATGTTCCCCGTTGAAAGGCAAGCAGTTTTAAAAGAAATACGGGAAATAAATTGGGTCAACAAACTAAAGTATGTAAATAAGTTTGAGTGCGGTACCAAATGAAAGGGTAGATGTTGGTCTTCTTATAGCTCCTTTTACAGCTCAATGTTAAAGTTGCAGAAGGTCAAAATGGATCATTCTTTGGCTTTTTATTTTATTGTTGTTTAGTTTGTTGTTCATTTAAAGTTGCCTTGACCGTGGATTCTTTAGGTCTTATGGAAATTTATGAATACTTTCCAATTTACTTTATTCAATTATAGGTTTGTTAATATTGTGGGTACATTCAGATTCATTAACAATTTTCTTTTCTTATTTCACTTCGCCACTATTTGCATTCTTATATAATGATTTTGTATTAGAATGCAAATCTAATACAAAATTATTTTCTAGACTTATCGAGAGTTCTCCACTATTACAGCTTAACCTTACGATTTTACAATCGCTCCATTTTTATAATCTGATGTGTCCGAAATCATTAGTTTTTATTTCATTACACGTAACGAAACGTTATTCTGGTTAAACGTTATATTTATTCTTATAAAATTCATATTGCTTTATCATGTGCTACAGATCCGACTTATGTCACGCGCACACACAATCACTGTTTTACTTAATTGATATTCAAAAATTGAGAGGTTGCTAGCCCATCGCCTCAAAGAATAATAATAGCTGATCCCTTGTAATTTTAATATTGAAATAAAAATAATGAAGCCTTATGAATAATTGAGGATATACAAGTACGACTATAAAAAGTTAGGGAAGTCAATGTTAAATCTGTTTTAAGAATCAAACTACAAAAATATTACTTATAAATCTACATTATATAATAGTAGAATCAGGATCTAATGCTCAAGGTCAGAAGGGAGTCATTTGAATGAAGTTACCTGTCCCTTCCACTCCACGATCGTAGTCCTAATGCCGCGGGTTCTCTCCGGGGAAAAGAGCAAGAACAATTACCAGGATGATGAGTACCTACAATATTTGTATTGAATTCCATTATGAATTCCCTTTGTTAGTCCATAGCAATAGAACTTTTACTGAACTGTCTATTAAATATTTGAGTTTAGGGGGCGTAATTTAGGTATGAAACTATATTCTTGGTATGTAAACACTAAAGTCAAAGTGAGTTTTTATCTAGTTTTGCAGTTCTGTATAGCTGAAAGTATGCGTGATAAGAAAAGCAGCTGAGTCACCATATGTTTTTTTTCGCTATCAGACCGGCTTGCACTAGGTGGAGTTGGTTGCAATGGATTTATATCCAATTTCATCGTATCAGCTATTGTAGCTGATACTTGTACTGTAGTTATACTTATGTATAACTCATCATAGTTCATCATCATTCTCTTGGAGGCCCGGTTGCTTACTCATATCTCTGGAGGAAAGCCTAAGATCTGCCTGTGACCATGATCCTAGATTGGGAAAGTCAGATTTTTACTATTGTAAAGTTTGGCAAGAAATAAAATAAACAGGCAGTCGCCCTTATTAGGGCGACTGCCTGTTTATTTCATTTCTTCTCTTCTCTCTCTTCACCTCTGCAACGTTTTTCAGAGGCTATAAGTAAATGTAACCAAACAACGCCAAGATTGTCGTACCTACTTCGGAAAATTGATCACAAAAAACATAGTTATTATCAAACCTAGGCAGGGAAGGTTAAGCACAAAAATCGAGTTATTTTAGGACACGGGAACTACGACCTGCTAAATTTACCTAGTTTTAGTCAAACAGATAATTTGTTTGATTGAAACACCTAAGTTTCACCATCAATATCTGAAATTTGTACTTGTAGCCGGCCTAGGTGTAACCTTACTCCGGCTTTTACCCGTAATATACATTCAGTCAGAAAAGTATCGGGAATGGATTATTTATTTATGGTTCCAAATTCAAATTTTTGTTTTTTTTGTTGTTGTTAGATTGGCACAACTGTTTTCCATTTTGGCGCGGAGTTTGAGTTGCATCTGTTGTTTACATTAAATACAGTGCTATTTTTAGTTATATCATATCTAGTGTGTATTGCTAATTTCATAATGGATAAAAACATCGAACAAAGAGTTTGTCTTAAATTTTGCATTGCCAATGGAATATCGTGTTCGGAGTCACTGAAAATGTTACAGAAGGCTTACGGTGAATCGACTTTATCAAAAACTCGTGCTTATGAGTGGTACAAAGCGTTCAAAAGCGGTCGAGATGTGATGGAAGATTTGCCTCGCTCTGGTAGGCCATTAACGTCTGCAACTGAAGTTAACATCGCAAAAGTGAAGGAAATAGTGACTGAAAATCCTCATTCAACTTTGAGAGAGATAGCCACCGAACTTTCTGTATCTCACGAGTCGATCCGTACCATTTTAACTAATAATTTGGGTATGAAACATGTTGCCGCTCGGCTAGTCCCAAAAGACCTGAATTTTTTTCAAAAACCCAATCGCATGAGAGTCGCTGAGGACATGCTAGAACGAGTCAATTCCGACCCAACATTCATGAAACGCATTGTTACTGGTGACGAGACGTGGGTTTACGAGTTTGACATGCAAACTAGTCAACAAGCTTCGGAGTGGCGCCTTCCAACTGAACCGAAACCGAAAAAACCACGCCAAAGTCGTTCAAAAGTCAAAGTCATGTTGACTGTTTTCTTTGACTATCGCGGTGTTGTGCACTCGGAATTCTTGCCGGAAGGTCAAACGGTAAATAAGGAATATTATTTGAGTGTTATGCGGCGTTTAAGAGAGCAAATCCGAGGAAAAAGGCCAGATTTGTGGAAAGAAAATTCTTGGATTTTGCACCATGATAATGCACCTTCGCACAAGGCCATCATTGTGAACGAATTTTTAACCAAACACTCAACAAATACCATCGAGCAACCACCATATTCACCAGATATGGCTCCAGCAGACTTTTTTCTTTTTCCTAAACTGAAATTACCACTTCGTGGCACCCGTTTTCAATCGGTAGAAGACATAAAAGAGAATTCGCGGCGAGAACTGACCTCAATTCCGGAAACAGCGTTTAAAAAATGTTTTGATGATTGGATTATTCGTTGGCGTAAGTGTATCGTTTCTAAAGGAGCATATTTTGAAGGTGATAAAATAAATTTGGATGAATAACAAACAGTTTGTGTATTATTGATCTTTTCCTGCTACTTTCTTGACAGAGTAGTATATGCCTTATTCATATTGTTGGTCTATTATTGTATGCGAACTAGTGATATCGGTTCGACAGCACACGGCGGCAGCGAGCAACGCTGATGTTTGCTGAAATACATTTTTAAAGTAGGTACATAAAAATAGAAGTTTGTAAATTCGTTCATATGATATTGAGGTTTATATTAAGGAATAAAGATGATATGCGAGTTAATGGACTGAAATACGAGGCCGCCGAAAACCGGACCGGGAAGGGAAAAGTCGGAAGGTGGACCCCGGGCCCCGAAACACTTCTGTGGAGGGTGAATGTGGGAACACGCAGAGATGAGAGATGAGAGAAAATTTTATATATTTATCAAGTTTTGGATACATACTTACCATATAGTCACGTATATATCTCTTGCGGAGAAGACAGAGCCAACAGTCTCGAAAAAACTGAAATGACACGTTCAGCTTGATAGCTTCATGATGGAATTGAAAATCAAATAGAGACAAGTTTTGCAACATTTTAAATATTGCATATAATGTATTCGATCTAACAAAAAATGTCTAGGAGAAAATTTTAATTCAGTATATCTGAATTAATATTATGTCCTAGACATTGTTTGTCGTACGTCTAAGTATAAAACTCTTGTGTCACTTTGAAAATGGGTTCAATACTAACTGAACCAATTTTGTTTCAATTTCACATGTCAGATACACGTGAAATAGTATAAGTATCTTTGAAATCTTCCCTTATTGAGTGATGATGAGTTACTGACAGACAACGAACAGAGAGACTAGGTGCTGAGCGTAGGCAGTTGAAATTTTGGTGTGAATTTTCTGTTAAACGTGTAGGCGAACGCTAAGAGGATTTCTCGAATTCTTTAAAAAGAAGCAAAAAACCGAGATTTTCTCTCAAAAGTTTGAAAATGTGAGGAATTTACTATCAAATAATTAAAAGCTAAATATATTTTTTTAAAAGTATGATTTCATGAGAAAAATATGAAAATGATGTGGTCAAAAGGAAATTCGACGCATGATCGTGTAGGGCGCCGCCGCCGCTCGTCAGTGCTACCGCAGGCAGCCCTCGATCCGGACGGTCGACGCGTCGACCCATTCCGTGCTAGTTAGCGCGCAAACCATACGCGTTCCAAACTCGAAAGTATCGGATTTCTTCCATAAATATTTTCACTGGTCTTATGTGAAAATAGTTTTGGGTTATAAAAGTGTCATCAAAATAATCACAAACTGCAGTGATAAAATTGGAAAAGTTTCGAGTAATGTAGCGTTATTGGAGTTTCTTTTAATGAAATTAAATAAATGGTGAGTGAACTTTTTCTATGGAAATAACTTTATATCGAACTTTACGTGACATGTTTATTTTTAAAACTATATAATGACGATAGGAGTTCTTACTTAGAATTACAGAAATTACTTGTGCAAGTAAGTATAGATAAATTTAAATGTTCACAATTAGTCTCATTCATTGAGAATTTTATAACTATGGAAGAGAAAGACAGATAAACATTTACCTGCAGAAAATATATAATAAAAAAGCTATTGTGAGATAGATAAGAAAATTGGAGTATGAGCCAGTTGCTTTCCTTTCGTGTAGGTCATAAAAGTCAGTCTAAAGAATTAAAGGGTGAGATTTCTTTTCTGATTTAGCGTCGTGCTTGTAACTCTTGTATATTATATATTTTTTTTTTATTTTAAGCCCTCCCGACATATATACAAGTTCTAAAATACGATATTTAAGATAACTACCTATACTTTCTCATTAAAACTCATTCCGCATCCTACAAATTAAGTGGTAGTAACATTTAAGTTAATTGCAATCTCAATAATTCTTAATAATGGCCTGAACATAATTAATCATATTTAAAATTTCTGAATCGTTGCTGTGTTTCTTTTCATGATTGAGTTCGTGATGATCGGTCCTAAAGAGCGATCACTCAAATATAACACATATTCTTTGCGCATGACTACCCGGGGTTGTACTCCTGCGGGAATCTCTGAATAAAAAACTCTTAGCATCTTAAATTTACTGAATAAATAATAATAAAAATGCAAATTTTCGAATCTTATAATGGATAAGGACCTCTGAGTGGTCTCTCTTAACGGACCTTTGAAGAATGTGTAGGGTTTTATTATTCTGAAAGCTTCCTGTAACATCGAAAAAATAAACAATTTAAAATGGTAAGATGCATTGATTGACAGAAAGCAAAAATGAGAGGGAATGGAAATTAGCACGTCGATATAATTATATCTTAGCTTCATAACTTGTAACAAAACCCAAATTTGAAAACTCTACTTTTCTGCTATGAAAAATTGTGAGCCCATAGGTGGTTAACTCATTCATCCCCTACATTTAAGGCACCTTCTGCTCTTTAAGGGTAGGTCCTGGTTGAGTTTTCTCCTTTCCGGAGAGGTGCCCGAGGTTTTTACAATATGATCTAACCTAACATCATCTTAAGGTAACCATATAAGTTTTTAAAGAATCTCTGATATTTAAAGAAAATTGGAACATAATCGCTTATTATATGGTTTTTATATGTTTCTTTTTTCTTAAGTTAATATTCACTTTGGAACAAATAAGTAAGCGCGAGTTGATTGATGCGAAAAATTTACGAACACGTTCGTTCAAATAGTGTTCACGATGAGTGCGAGACGTGGGAATACCTGTCTATGTTGAGGGACGTTTGTCAATTGAGATATCGGCACGTAGTCGAAATTATTCCAAAAATTAATTTCACGAATAAATGTTTTCCCAGGATTACTGAAAGATGCCTACGCGTGTAGGTGTACATTTTGAAATAGGACATATTAGCCCAAATATACTTCAACTTCCGGGGGCTCATGGCGATCGAAGAAAGTGACAGGTGGATTCAAAGATGAAGTAGGATGATTTGTTAACATGATAATAAAAGAAAATACCCTCTACAAATAGGTACAATACAGTGTAACAATTGACCTACGGAATAGCTAAACCATCATGTAATCAAACCAAATTGAAGACTATATTTTGCATATGTCTGTTTGTGATCAAGGTCCAACATGGAGAAATAAATATATGAAAGCAGACCCTGGACTCTGAAGCATACCTAGCTGTGATGGTTAGACCAGGAACAGGCAAACACGAGGAAGAAAACTGATCTGTAAACATCATTGAAGATTCATTTTATTATTATGGACGTAATTTTATTTATTATGTTTGGTCACAAAAAGCCTGAAGTAGATTGCGTGTATGTTTAAGAATCTGTCTATCCCAATAGCAAAAAGACGTGACAAAATGTGTGTCAACCTACCAACATTAGCAAAACAATGACGGGATTGAGACAATATAATTAGCACTCTTATTATTAAGTACTTGTAGCTACATTCTTGGTTAATGTACCTAAATACTTATATTACAATACACTGGCCAAGATGGGTCTTACTTGTATTCTATAGGGGTTCGAGCACAGACTCACGTGTTTCATTGACAGAGTTAATATTCATAGACCTGTAGAACCGTAAGTGGTTGTTTGGTTTAATGGAGTATTATCAGCGGTTCCATATTCATCTGTAGTTACTATTGTCTTATATTTCGAAAATCCAAAAGTCAGGTTATTTTAAGAAGTAAACTGTAGTTCATTGAACTGTCATCTGAATTTGATTCATTTATTTGGGCACCAGAACATTTCAGTTAGCAATAATTTTAGCTGACTATTACTACTAGCTAGCATGCTAGCATCTATATAACAAACTTCTCATACACATATAAATTAAGTCATCAATCCTTCAATAATTTCTTTCAGTGAATGAAAATGAAAAAGAAACAAACACAATTTAATCTGCGCTGCCTCTTTGATTATGGATTTTCCTTTTATTTTGGTTGACTGGAAGAAATCCCGATTGGGATAAGTCCGCCATTATACATATTCTTCTATATCCAATGACTGTTCTATTTTTGTTATATTTAATTTTATGTGCAATAAAGAGTTTACAAACAAACAAACACACACAGTTAATTTAAGAAGACTCGATTCAATCATCAATATTTTCTATCAGTGCGCTCTCACTAGAGTGCATATGCTGATATTCGGTTTTCTTTCACCATTTTCAACTCCCATTACTTTTAAACGGCTCAACCGATTTTGATAAATCATTTCTAAGAACACTCGCACGTAAATAACCTATAATAATAAAAAAAAAAATTGCTTCATCCGTTTGTGAGCTATGATTTCACAGACAGACACAACACAGACAGACACTAACGTCAAACTTCTTCCGATAAAATAAAAATATGTTTGCTTCCAGAATGTTTCAGTTCAAACGGTATCAATTATTATTTATTTCGAGATACGAAAAAGTAGCGACTTCAACAGAAGCAAATAACTTCCTATCCTGAATTAAATTGACATCCTATTTTTTCTAATATTAGACGGGAAAAAGTTTTCCATTGTAGTCGGCATTGTCGCTTTCCCCAGAAACTGTTGTATACAAAAATTTTAATTAGACAGCCGACATTTTGTTTTCTATAGAGTTAGAAGTAATAACAAGTAGGTAAAGGAAATAAATGAATCAGAAAAATGATGATCATTTTTCTGATTTATTTTAGTAATTTATTGGGTTCTTTGGCGCCACGTTTCTAATTGGATGTTTATCACGGTATCAGGTGAAATAAAATATTATATCGTTAGCGATTATTAACAAAAGTCTTTAGCTCAATCTGCCTTAAAATGGCCCCATACATATTTTTGTATTCTATTTTTGGGTGATACTGGTAAGTACCTAACTATAAGGAAGAAAAACGATGTTTTCCTGTAAGAAAATATTAATGTAATGAAAATCTCAAAATCTATATTAATTCCAGTCACGTATCGACGGATATGATGACCGGATACGGGAATATATTCCTTCCACTAAAATCAAGTTAGTAAGACTGGCATTTGAAGAACATTTATGGCCAACATTTAAAAAAAAACCTTTTTTCGTTGAAAACCCGGAAGGGTGGGTGGCAAACACCTATTCTTTAGACATGAGGCCGTTTGATGCCTAAAGTTACTACAAAGATTTTATATGAGCGAAGCCTACATGAAGTTGCTCTTTCTTTATTATATTTCACGCGTCAATCTCAATATACTCATTGTAGTCAACTTTGAACAGTCCCTTGTTAAATTGAACGAGTAAATTGATAATTTATTGACATCGTTCAGAAAGGAAAAACTCCCAACTCCTCCAAAAGTATTTTGTTCATTTATAAGGTTTCATTTTCGCAATTGTGAACACATTTTGTTTAAATTCAAACAGACAGTTTTTCACATGGCTTCGAAAAAATACTGCTGTTTACACTACAACAATTTTATGGTTTCCTGTACGTTGAATTTGCTTTCAGGCAAACAAACTAAAATAGCTTTTAATCAATTCGCTTACAAAATACCTATCAATGTCTTTAAATCAAAATACGCTTTACAGTTATACAAACATTTATTCCATCTTGGGAAGGTGGTGTATGTATACACGAGTGCTGTCAGCTAAAGTCAAAACGACTCTGTGTTGCGAAAATGGAATTAATGTTTGTTATTGATTTTCCATGTAATTTATTGTAAAATATATGTATATCAGAAGTAGCTTCACTCAATGATCATAGTGATTTTTAGCTATTTTATTACCAGCATCCGAAAAAATGCACAGGGACACTGTTTAGTTAACTTAGTAATATGTAAAAGGATCAGCCTGTAAATTTTGTCTTTTTATATACTCTTACTAAAAGAAAGAGTGATCAACCAATTAAACATACAGATAGTTATAATGATATAGGTATCCACTGGAAAGATATGAACAATCCCACGGGAGTGAAGTCCGGGACAAATACTAGTTCATACACGAGAAATTACGTCAGACCCTAATACTCGTATGTAGTCTCTAAAGACTAAGGTTTTTATGACGTACTCAAGCCAAAGGAAATTTCTTCCTTGAATCATAATGGGTGATGTAAGTACATATGTCATAGGAAATGTTTGAAATCTGCTACATATTGTCATAGAATTCAGAAGAATACAAGCATGTAGAAGTGATAACACCATAACACCAAAAGTTTCCATAATATTTTAACAGCATTACAACTGCGCCGAAATCTGAATGTTAAGCATGATAATTTATGTTTCCTTTAGTTTCAAGTAAAATATGGCATTTCTGTTTCCTTCTTATTTCCGATTTCTATTATTCCGATTTATATGATCATTGCAAACATGTTCTGAGTGGATATTTCAGATATTAAACGGGGAGCAGTTCCTTTCGTTTTCTCCGCCATACTATAAACAACTGAACCCTGATAGATTTCGGTTTCCTAGTAGGACAATATACGAGCGAGTTAGATAATATTTGGAACATGAAATAAAAGAAAAAAAGCTTAATATCAGCTAAGCTAACTTTAGGCAATTCACATAAAAGTCTCCTTCTCAACGTGTTTTGTTTAAACTATTCAACGGTTTTTAGAAAACATATTGTTTGATAAATTTTTTAAGTAGGTTTTCCAACAAGTTAGAAAAATTGAAATAATAGTGTAGTTAACCCCAAAATAAGCGCAAGATTTGTGTTTTGGGTTGTAAAAATATTAAAAATCACACATCACAAATTAAAAAGAAAGCATCTTGATCTGACTGGGGGCCAAACCCGGAACGAGAGGCAAGAACTTTGCAACTGCTCCAATTTTGTGGATTTGATATACAATGATATAATGTCGAAACGTTTTAGATTCCAGTGGTAACAGCTGTGGCTTACAATAAATTAATTTCAAGATAAGGTAAAAGCAATAGTTACAATTGGGGCCGGCGCAGATTGTGATGGCCGCCCGCCGAATAATGAACGAACTCCAATCGATGTTCTTGGCATCGCATCCAAATAAATTCTCAACTTTTGATTAAGTGTTTCAGCATTCATTCATTGTACAAAAAAAATATACTATATCTCACTGGTTTTAAATCTTAAAAAAAAATTTATCGTCTGACTTATAAAGAGTAGACAGAACCGACAGTCTCAAAAAGACCAAAAGCCACGTTCAGCTAGATGGTTTACCTACTACTTGTTCAAAAGTATGTACCTCTAAAATTACAAAATGAAGTCGATAAATAAATTGTACAAGTTACTTTGTACTTAATTGAAAATCTCCCGGTAATTGTCTCTATGAAATAATATGTCGTCTTATTATTTGTTAAAAAGCTACAAATATTTCGATCGCCACCAATGCAGGCTAGTAAATCCCATCCGGCTCAGTGAGTGTGCCCGGTGAAGGTCCGGTTAGGAAGACTTGATTCATCGACCCAGGGATTTCGGATCCGGCGAAGAACGGGGTTGATGATGGCACAATTGATTCTCAACTGCCAACTGCTGTTGGTTGGCTTCGGTGACAGGACGGTTTGGAAAAAAATTGCTTCATCGACCCCGGTAGATCGGCCCCGTCGGGCCGAATGGGAAGCGAGTTCAAAATATGGTTTGTAAAAATGTTTTGCCAATAATTAAAAATTGCAATGCGTACCATAAATGTATAAATAAGTAGTATTGCTGCGAAATTCATAAAGTGCCCAAAAAATGGCTATTAGACCATCCCCTAAACTAACGTAGGCAACGATGTTAGCTCAATCAAATAAAACACCATATTTATGGCCATACTGCGGCTTTGTGAAGCTGTCGTATTGTATAGATCTAATTTTGTAAATCAAGTTACGATACGTAATACCATGAATGTATACTCTTTCCATCCAAAATCTGTAAATTTAATTTAGATGTTAATACCAAATAGTTTACCTCTCTTTAAGATTTAGATGGTTACTAATTAAAACTTACTATCTGTAAGTATTCCTATAGTACACGCCACAGCAGAAGCTGAATTTTGAATGTCATTAATTTACATGTTTTCTTGCGTTCACCTAGAAACAATCATTGTCTTTTACATTAGGAAGTCCTCAGTGAGGCTTATAAACATGGGATTTTCTTCTAGGCGATGGGGCTAGCAACCTGACACTTATTAGGGGGGCCATTTTTACCAATAACTTGTACAGTCGATTAGTAAAATCTTTGTTAAGTAGATGTAATTGATCATAGGCAGTTACGAAAGTTTCGTTAGCTGTCAGTACACTTGTGCTGCCCTTGGAAATTAGGTAATTGGGCTAATGAGATACATAATATTATATCAGTAGGTAAAACGTATTCGAAAATAACTGTAAAATAGCTTGATAAGAGTAATGTTCTATTAATCATGGATTCATGTTTATATTAGGCAACTGTCAGGTATAACTTAAGAACTGCACTTGTTTGGCGTACTGGACTTTTATTGAAGGCTTATTTTCGATTTCAGCAGTGAAATTTATAACGGAGGTTTTATTATGCCTTGATTGATATGTCAATCTCATAAGCTTCTTGTTTAATTAACATGGAATAGAATATGTGATGATACCCCTGTGCAACGTAACGTAACTGGATAATTTTTCATCATGGATTTAATAGGATAGACTCTCTGAGTTTACGCAAAAACGGATTGGCCTATAATGTAACCAGCATGTTAAGGGATAGGTGGATAAGATGCTTTTTGATCATGTTGGTCATTCTTTATTTATTTCATTTATTAACAAAATATTTAAAAAGTTGTCTTTTAAAGTCTATGGCTTTTGATTTGAGTTATAAATTGAGTTTTATTAAAACTTTCTAAATTCATTCAGACGAATGGCGAAGGATTGTAAAGCGAGCCACTAACCCTTCTGTACGACCACGACCACTCTGACAAGAGTGTAACGCATAAGAAGAAGAAGAAATTCATTTGGCGGTTTGTTTAATAAGAAATGATTCTTCAACCTAAAGGCTCCGTGGTCTTTGGTAATGTAATGGTGAATAACTGACAACAATATCTTGTTGCATCAAAATGAAAATTATCGTCTAAGAATAATCATTTATTTTTCAATTGGAGTTAATGGGTGCTGGGCTTTAACTGAGGTTAATTTTGCGGGTTAGGCTGACATTAATTTTAATGTGAATGAGACTGCCGTGGCGTACAGGTGTAGATAATGGTTACTATTACATGTGGCCGGCCGGTCGCGCCCCGGCCTTCGCGCCAACTGGCGGACTCGGGCGAAGACTCCGCGTGACTGCCTACGTGAATGTAATCTCGATTTAATGATTCGTTCATAACAAACGACGGATTATTTTTGTTGGCCATTAAAACTGTTTTGTTTCAGCCTACTCCTATGCTGTTGTCATATTTTTGATGCTTTGTGTAATTTTGTTTAGTTTATATTTAATGTCCAAAAGAGGTCTCATAGGATTCATGAGCGTCAGAGAATGGATGGTCCAGGTTGGTATCAGACAGAGAAAGCTGGGTTCGAATACCATTCTGACCATATACCAACTAATGACACATTTCTGGGTTACGTCCCTACATTCAGTTTCAGTTTGAAATCATTATTTCAGTTTGAAAAATGAAACACAATGTGCATATATATTCAGACAAGTTGACTAACAATAACGTTGACTTTGATATACTCGTAAAGCTAGTGCTTTTGTGCGGAGCTTTCAATTTTTTTTGGTGGAAATTCCCCGAAGAAGACTTATGTGGTACAATAATTTATTTGTCTCTGTAACAAATATCATCAATAAAAATATTTTCACTTATAATTAAAGTATAGATTAACTCAGTAGGAAGAAAACATTTGAGATATTTTAAACAGAATACATTTTACATTATTCAGATTTTTATAGCTTTAAATAAAAATATACAGGAAGGGGAGAATATTGCAAAAGTAGAACAGAGTTCATCCTTATTACGTTAATTTTAGGGCATTCTTAAGACTTAAATTTAAAAGGGATGGAATCATAAAATATCATAAGATGAAGTTTATATTCGGTCGTTAAAAACGTTGAAGAGCTATAAAACAAATCTTGACCATTTTTGTTATATAAAAGAGTCAGGCCAGAAAACGGTTGATTTTTAAGAAATATATATTTTTTTAAGTTTGGCACTTTGATATTAAATTAAGAATTGCATAGTTACTTTTTGCATCAGCGTAATACAAATCTGTGTGATATTGAATTTTCACGGCGGCGTGGCATTTGCCATCAAATCCATATAATAGACGCCTTTGTTACGCTAGTATTACAAAATACACAGATAAAAGGCAGTAAAAGAATAGATTAAATTCCAACATTTTAATACTGTTCACTCCAAATTCGATTAAAAATGTTGTCATACTATTGACAAAACGAATAACCATTTTGCCTCTTTCTTGTACTAACTAAATACGAGTAATATTAGTTGCTTGTGTTTATTTATCTCACTTATATTACTTAAACGATTTTGATGCCCTATGAACTTCGTTCGAACTGTTACATCCCTAGGTTGTTAGGCTTAGTGCATCCTTAGGTGCTAAGGTTGCACACTCAGCATTTTGCCCTGGAGCTCCGCTCCAGGCTGAACTCAGTTTTTTTTAAAGACTTCCACAAATCCTATCGTAACAGAACGTTATCGCGTTACAAACATACATACAAAAATGTATTTCCGCCCCAAATTTATTGGCAGATCTCACTCGTCCATTCAATTATATTTTTCTTACAACCAGGAAGTAAGGATATCGAAATATTCTTTCTCCGATTTATATGATTCAAAAAGAAGTACCTTAGAGACCTTCTGATTTGGAGCGCTTAAAACATGAAGATAACCGCAGAAATCTTTTTTCAAAGTTTAAGAACTATCTGAACTGAATCATAAGCTTGACACCTCCTATAAAAGTATAATTGGGTGCTGGCGGTCAAGCTGATCCCAGGGTCATCCTATCTGATTAGAATTTTGAACCCACCATAAGAATATTTATCGCAAAATTACGAGAAGATAAAGCACCTTAGTTTATCAAGTAATATATGAGAGTGGTTCAATGTATTTTATGTATGGCGTTCAAAAATATCTCAAACAAACTTACTTAGAATAAATTGTAATACTTATTTAAACCTTTTATTTCGCCTATTTTATCTTAGGTGTTTCATTCGATGGAAATCATAGATATAGCCAAATAAAATCATACTTAAGCAACCTACGACATGATACAATTTAGGCTGCATATTATAATAAATGGTATTAGGTATATCATCATCAAAAATAGGTTTAATTACATACTTACCTCAAAAATGTTTATTTAGGGTACTTATTTATATTGGATTTTTGTCAAGTAATAAAATTTGTAGATGATTCTTAAAATGCCTTTAGATAAAATATATTTAAGACACACAAACAAGGTTTTGTAATGAGTTAAATACAACATTGAAATAAGTGCGATTTTATAGACATTCTTATAGTACAGATAAATGCAGACACGAGACCACACAGACATAGGTACATGTTAAACTTATAACCAACCTTGTTTTTACGCCAGCCTTTGAAATAAGCCTTTTTGTTTCCATCGTTATCAACGACAGTCTCAGTAAGAGAGAAAGCCTACTAAATTTTGTACCTTTAAATAATGAGTATGTTTTCTTTACATAGGTATATTAAAACATACGTTGACGGTCTGAAATTGATAGACATAAAAAGAATAATAGAAAGTGAAAAAAATATTTTTTATTTTTTTGTTTAACTCAGCAAAACACTTAAAATTTGTTTCATCAAAATTGATCCATTAAAAAGTTATAATCATTAGAATAATTCAAAGTATGCTGACATATCCATCCATCCATACCAATAGTAAGAATGTAAGTGCGTTTATCTGTCTTTTTATCCGTTCGTTACGTCAAAACCACTGAATAGCATGGAGTACGGGGCACTTATAGTACTTTCACTCGGGCGGCCTCGGCTCCAAACGATAGTATTTAATAATCAATCAAAAATAGGATATCTGGTATATATTTCTGCGTGGCCCCCTGTACCTATTTTTGATGACTTTCAATATGTTTACACAACGAAAGTATTATTTAAATTAGACGTGACTATACATATGTTATGTAGGTATGTATAGACGATGTGATAATGCAATCCAAACGTGCGGTGTGCGGGATATCATGAATGGGCTCCCTATTTTTACAGAGAGGTAAACAAACGAAGCGTTTCGGCAGATTAGTGCACATCTGTTGAAATACCGAGGCGAAGCACGCGCGAACGATTAGAAAAATTCAAAGAACATTAGCATTAGTTTACGTTATCTTGTAAACGTTGTGTCAAAATATCCGGCATTCGAAAAAGTGTTTAGATATTTTAACGAGTTTCCCCAGAAATAATAGTTAATCGTTTTAAATGTACTTAATTTTGGTTGATAAATAAAAAACCATTTATGTTTTGTTTATGCATTATCCTTTATGATGGAGAAAACAGCATAAGTAACAACAAAATTTCAGATAGGATGGAGAGTAATTCGCTCAAACGATAATAAAGATTCAGTTTGTCGTTTTTGGACATCAATTTTTATTTGTAAAAACTTACTACACTATATGAATTGGAAAATTTATATTTTTACAAAAATATAACTGGATTTATATTATATTCATTCACTAATATCGATGAAAGGCACAAAAATAGCCTTAACATTTAATTGCAACATGCTGCTTTTATTTCAGGACGCAGTCACGAGATCTTAGCTTTGGTCCAATGTCTAGAAATGTTATTAATTATCCTTTATATTATATTAATATAATGACCCTTATATACAATGTTATATTATTAGTTAAGTACAAATTGTACTTAACTAATAGTTAGCTATGATAAAATATAACATACTTTTTTAACAATTGCATCCTTTACCAAACATAATGATATAAAATAATGGGAGTAATTAATTTGTAGTTACTATATTAAATCCCTACTAAACATACTGTAGGCTTTGTGCCCGCCGGATTTTCCTAAAATCCTGTACCGGATGTCTACGTCATAAAATGATTTTGTAGGTAAACATAATTAATTATGCATACTGTTCCATGGGATCTAAGTGCGTCTGTCGACACAGGTTAGCACTAATGTCAGTCTTGTTACTAAAGCCTCCTTTGCAAGTCAACAACCCTTGAAAGTCAAACAACTTCTCGAGCGAGCTTCATAAAACATTGTATAAATTCCATTGAATAAGCTTCAATGATAATAGGCAATAAATCGACTGTTACGCATTTAGGCACTAAGCGCCTACGCAGTTACTGGCTTATGGATTGATGTTTACCAGTGCCATATAATTTTATGCTTTCCATTTTAACTTCACTAGGCTGTGGTTCCTACACCTACGGTGAAACTTATATACTTAAAACTTTTTTTTACTTTTTCGTGAAAGACATAAATAATGTCAGGAAATAAAACTCTCATTGTTTATTATCAGGATTAACAGCCTACTTAATTCAGCAAAATACTTGGTGCTTTCTTCTTCTTCACATTTTTAACGTTGGATTTGCCGGAATTAAAACTGAAAATGCGTGTTTACTAAATTATAGAGCCTTTTTGTTGTTATTATGAATTATTAATATTAGAAGTGTAAAAATAAAGCTAAATCATTATAACCAATAGAATAAAAAGCGAAACATCGATAATTTATCGCGCGATAAATACGGCGTCGCGCGTGCCATGCTAGATCAGCGGGTACCTATTAGTTACGGTAGTAGAAACTTTGACAATATAAGAAACGATAAGAAAAACTTGTTTCATAAAAAAAAGCAGTGAAAATCATCATATCGCTTTTTTCGTTTCTTACACACACATACATATTGTCACGTCTAAAACCCTTGCGGAGCCGACAGTCAGCAAAGACTAAAAGTCCAGCTGTGGGGCTTCATGACGAAACTGCAGATGCATTCATTCAGAAATAGTAACAGGTTACTAGCCAATCGCCTACAAGAGGAATCCCAAGTGTATAAGCCTATTCCTTAGTTGCCTTTTATAAAATCCATCGGAAAGGTATGAAGAGGTTTTATTCTAAAGTACTGGAAATCACACGTTCTTTTCTTTTCTTTGTTTGGACATTCAAACCTCTTCATCAGCTTATTTTTGCCAGTGTAGAGTACTCTTTAGTGTATGAAATATTCAAAGAAATCTACACATGTGCTTTAGAAACGGTAGTAGATATAATTAGACTTAAGTTATGTTAACGTCCATAAGTGGTACCTTGTATCTAATTTTGAAAGTAAATCTATTCTTTTTATTCTAGGTATTAGATTTCAAGAATCGCATTGGTTTCATCCAATCCAATTTCTTTGGTTCTATAGCGAGCTTAGCGTAAACTAGCTTTTACCCGCAGCTTTGCCCGCGCACATTTAGCGCCACCCACAAAAGAATACAAGTTTTTCGCAAATCCCACGGGAACTAAAGTTTTTTTTTGGGATAAAAATGACCCTGTCCCTCTCCAAAATTTCAAGAAGATTGGTTCAGTAGATAACGGGTGAAGTGAACAAACAAATTAACTTACTTTCGCATTTTTAATTTTCCTACTAATATTACTGAAATATAACTATATTCATACAAACTTACTTATTAATTGTAAATCTAAGTATTTACTCACATTTAACGAATTGTAAAAAAAAAACAATACATTTCAGCAGTTTATCTATAATGGAAATCGGCATCTGCTTATTTCAGTGTGTCGTAAATAACACAGGTTGCTACGAGTATTTGAATTTCAATTCTATTATTAAGTCGAACGTGGCCTATCAGTCTGTTCAAGACTGTTGGCTCTGTTTACGTCGCAAGGGATATGGACGTGATTATATGTATGTATGTAAACAACACTCATACTTTTATTTAACTATTATCGTAGGACAAAGGCAATAAAAAGCCAACGAGAGATCGCCTTTTCTGTGCAAATTGTTATATCGGAGATCGATAATTTGATCGGGGAATCTTGAGGCGTAAGTTACTTTTTCTAAAAAAACAATATTTTTATTTATATTTCAAGTATTTACGTTGTAAACTTTTAGCAGAAGGTAAGTACATTAAACCTTTTCTGTAAAGTCTATCATCATTTTTTTTATTTTTTTCCGTTAGTTTACTTTCGCGTAGATAATTAGAAATTATGAGAATTACTGAAAACCATAGGTATTTAAAAAAGCGCCATCTATTGAGAAAAGCTTCGTTTAGCCCGTGCAATTTTACCGCTACTTACAAAAGACAAATCCCACAGGAATAATAGACTTTGCGGCATTTATGAAAAGTACCCAAAGTCCTTCTCCAGACTCTTCTTAGTCCACGCAAATAATAGTATAAAATATTTGTATTTTTGTATGTTTTGTATGTAACGAAAATACTTAAAAGCTACTGGACTTATTTTCACGAAATTTAGCGCATATATAGACTAGACCTTCGGAAGTGGTATAGGCATTTTTTCTAAAATTTTAAGGGGAACGAAACCCTGCACTAAAGCAAGTTATGCATACCTACCTACGCAACATTTCAAGAATATTGGTTCAGTAAATAACGCGTGAAGAGACAACAAACAAACTTTCACATTTAAAATTTAGTTGGGATTCACAAAACAAAAAAAAAGTGACAAGATTCGAACCTAAGATAAAATTTTCATTGCTTTTGACTTTACTTTTGCGTAAATAAAAAGTACAAAAATAAATAAAATGGAATAATTTCGGAAATTCCTAAAACCCGTATTGAATATTTTTGAACAATCAACACTTGTGCCAAATTTCAAGTTAATCGGACAAATTTTTTTTTTCTCCTTTGTAACTTTGTTCCCCTTTTTCTCCCATTTAGGGATTTAATTTTAAAAAACTTTCTTGTGTGAAAAGTATGTGGTAAAGTCACGTGCCTGGTCAAATATCAAGTGGTTTTTTTGAACTTCTTTTTGCCTAAAAAGAAGTTAAAAAAAAACCAAGTCAACTTATTTATCTTCACAGAACTGGATCCAAAATACCCACCAATGAGACACCACTTTGATCATTTTTACCAAGGCGTATTTGTGCCAAATTTTAACTCGATCTATCAAAATTTTATTTTTTTTTTCATACAAACTTCGACCCCCTTTTTGACCTCTTAAGGGGTTTTGTTTTGAATTATGTTAATTTTGAAAAATCCTTTCTTATCTGAGTATTACGTGGTAACATAAAGGTGATGTCCAAATTTCAAGTTTTTGGCTACTATGGTTTAGGCTGGGCTTTGATGAGTCAGTCACCCTTGTTCCTTTATATAATAGATATAAGTTAATAAGATAAATTAAATTGAAAATTTATAAAAGCTAAAACTAAATAAACGCTTTTCTGAGGCTATAAAAGCTATCGTTTGCATAGAGTTGTAGAAGCGGATGCATCTAGATCATTGCGGTTTATAAATCTGTTGAAAGCTCTCGGAAGCTCTTAGCAATATGGACTTTGTGGTTTCTTCTTACGCATTGTTATCTATTGACTACTATTACGTCGTTCCTATTTCAATTAATTCAGGACCGGATTTGGGACAGAGCAGGCAGGGTTGCGGTCCAGGGTTTTCACAATTGGGATTGAAAGATTTTTCCAAATCCAAAATGTGGTATAACGTGTTTACATCATGCGTAGGAAAGCGCGTCATGCACATTGATATTCCATCGGTCCACCGCCCCACCAGATTTGGATTTTATTGTTTGTTTTATCTTTATATTAATTTGTTTTTAGTAATGAAATATTATCATTCCCATTATTACCCCCACATACCTTTATATTGTAGACATTTCGCCATCGTAGTGCATGGCAAATAAATAAAGTGGTGTTCACGCTGCTAAAAGAATAAAATAAATAAGTGCACTTATGTTTTTCGTATTTAATTTCCACTGAACACTGGCAATCAGTGTATCTTAAAATCTTTAGTTCTTAAGGGTTAAATTTATATAAGTTTGATAATTAGGATTATTACATTTAGAAAAAAATATTTTTATTCCTAAAATCAATTGGAGAATTTATGGAGGCCCTGGCGCAACGAAAGAGCAGAGGGTTTCAAATTCTGAATAGACTCATTTGCACAATTATTCAATAACAGCACGAAGATCCTATTTCCAATTCATAGTATAAATGCTAAAGTTTTGATATCCGACTATGCTAGTTAATCCTTTAAGCAAAATCAAATAAGTAGACGGGACTGTACTATGACGACATTTAACAATATTCAACTTTTTTTTAATCTTGATACGCAACGAAGATAACGTAACTTACAAGAGAGGATTTCTTAGTACTTCATACATACATATAACATCTTTATCTTTCACCTAGTTGTTAGGGCCAAGAAACCCGAAAACACTAAAAGGCCGCGTTCAGCTTGGTAATATTGAGATTAAGGACTAATAACTAATTTATGATTATGTAAGACTTTTAAAATTATATATACAGATTTTAAAATTACACAGTTTTTAAAATTATATAAACAGTTAGAACCAAACACAATTTAATTTCAAATGACGGATGAAATGCTTAATTTTCAACTGGGATCTTTCTTTTGTTCTTTTCCAAATATTTTTGCCGTCAACACATTTGTCAATGTCTTTTTAATTGTGACAAGCAAAGTCGCAGTGGTGCTTAGCCATTCGGCAGTGGTGCGAAAACTTGCAATAAACCTGTCTTCGCTAAATAAATACGCCTTTTATGATTTTTATTTCACAAATGTAATATTAACAACCAAAAAAATTAAAGAAGAAAAACTAAAACTATCTTCAATTATCAACACAATAGTACAAATTATTGAAGACTAGCTGTTGCCCGCGACTTCGTCCGCGTAAATTTCGAGTTGAATCTACAATAATGTGAAATAAATCAATATACTAATCATATGAAATATTAACTTAAATATGTGACCTAACCGAGTAAATTATTTTTGACCAATTTAAATCGGTTCAGTACTTTTGTAGATAAACGCAATCATACAGACACAGACAAAAAATTAAAAAAAAATGCATCTATCCATTTCAGTCTAAATACTAAATGTAGTATTTTGATTTTCAGTTTTTTTAAATAAAATACTCAAACAAAAAAATATTTTTAATAAAAAAAAATGTCATGTTTTTTGGGCTCGAGCTTGGATCGGCAACTTCACAGTCTTTTTACGTGAGTATTACACATGTTATGTGCGGCAAAACCAGGATTTTAACTGATTTTCACTTATATTTATATGTTATAGGTATAATGCTGTCGTACAATAGTATAGTATCGTTGAGTTAGTATCTTGTAACACAAGTGTCAAACTTACTACGAGGCTAACTTAATCTGTGTAATTCGTCCCAAAAAAAAAAAAAAAAAGACAGACAAACAATTCAAAAAATATTTTTTTTCTTTTTATTATTCATTCTAAGTGTCCCTCTATCCATTTCAGTCAAAAATAATAAATGTACAGACAAAATATGAGGATGTTACCGGAATTCACCTGTAAGAGGAACTTTATTATGATTAATTTTGTATCAGTATGGAAATCATATAATGAATTCTTGATATAAACTAAGTATTTATAGCCTCTCTCAGCTCCTAATATATTAAAAATGACTAGAGAGAGCGCGGAAGAGAAATTAATGTGATTTTAGGTTTAACACGGATGGGAGCCGCGGGCGATTTCGGATAAACATATTAACTTAGCCTCTAACTGTATGGTAAATAGATTCAGCATAATTTCACAAAAAAATTCAGTAGACACTTAAAAATTCTTATGGGTTATTATGACCCTTAAATTTTTTTATATACAATAAAATCCAACATAATTTTACCTATGATATTTGTGTGATTGATCATAGAGAGCAACATAATAATAATTATAGTAAATGGGCGTACGCGTCCATTACAACAAATGGAGTTGCTTACTACTTACATGATTGATCGACATGCTGCTTTCTTACGAATCTCAACACTTCAAGCCAGTATTGTCGTATAATACAGATGTTTATACGATACCCCACACTAACGTTCTCTGCTTAACCCAATGGTAGACTGTTATGTAATGTTTTTAGCATTAATTTATTATTATTAAGCCGCCTATTAAAAATGAAAGAATAAATAAATAAATAACGTGGCCTTCAACTCTCTAAGATACTATAAGCTTTGTCGTCCCCATAAGGGAACAGAGGTGATTTGGCATAACTATATAAATTTATAGTTTGAAACCATTTCATTCGATAACAACTTTGTTTAAAATTTTAACTTAATTGAATCTTAATTTTAGATCCATTTATTGTTTTACAACACCATCAAGCAGTGCATTGTTCATTGAGGGTGGAAATGAAAGGAAGCTTTAGAATAGTTGAGCTAGTAGGAATCGGTGTTTCTACCAGGAAAAACAAACGTTTAACCTGGGATTGGACTATGAACCTAAGTGCAATTGGTTTGCAATAAAATTATTGACGACGTTTCTAACTGAAATTTTCCAATAGGGATGATTGCAAGGTCTCAAAACAATTTAAATTAGTAAATTACATGATAAAATAGACGTAAATAAAACCACAACTTTTTTTATTTAATTTTGATAACGCAACTGTTATAAGTATGTTATTTCAAAATACGGCGGGGAAGTCCATTGTAAAAATAACTATGCCATTAAAGAATTGAAAAAAAACATCGAACTACTTTTATTAAGACAAACGCAAACGCTGTATAAAGATTATGGCCGAAATAAAATAAAATTTTTAACTATGTGTTGGTAAATAAAAGTAATACTATTGGTAGGTATATTAAAAATTTTAAAACATAAAAATGATCCTTATTTCTATGGCGCCTTAAACCGTTGTGAAAAAATAACAAATGCATTTCTTCTTCTCTTAAATTATTTTTTTTATTCTTTGTGACTAGTAAGTCACATTAGGTTAATTTCTAAGGTTACAATCATAAATAGGTAATGAGATTATTTCACCAGTGTTTTGATGTTGTAAAACTAAAATAAACATCAAAACAAAAGTTAGTCATCGTGCCTATTGATTAATTAGACCCAGACGACTGGATACACAAATATATTTTTGGATCTATTTCTACTCAGGTCAACCACTGTAACAAAATATTTACCTTACAAACACATAACATCTACCTTTCCAACTATGCATCATAATTAAGTGTTTTGATACACTTAAACAGTATGAACAGATTTTGTAATAAGCAATCTGTCACTGAGTAAGCCCTAAGGTGAATTTGTAAGAAGTTGTTTTATACTCAATACTTTGTGACTTTTCAGTCTTCCCAAGACGTAGGTAGCTCTGTCTATCCCATTTTCACATAGTTTGACATATTACTATCGTAAATTTCTAAAACTTTAGGCACTAAAAAATGTGTCATGTATCATATTCCAAACTTAACTCTTTATGTTTGGAAAAGTACTTACTTTTCCTGGAATATCAGTGGTCGAGGTTAGAGTTAATACAAGTACAAAAAAGCATGCCCGTGCCTGTTCCGAATCCATTGGTTCTTATCATACCGCAGTCGTTAACCAACAGTTCTTTTCACATAACGCACCTGCATTTATTTGATTGCCAATCGATGATCTTACTTACGATAAAGGAAAATATCTAAAGTAAACCTGTATATATATTCAGGTAACTGCATGTGTTACTATCATCCAAGCTGGATAAGTTTAAGTAATTACCTCAATTTCCAAACAAAGAAGACCGAGGCTAACGCCAGGAGAATGACGATGACCACGTTTGCACTAAGGTTCTAGTCCAGTGGGTAATTAAAATTTTTCCTAAAATTCTCCTTAATGAATACTAAGACATTTATTTATCCATATATTATCACTGTTCCTACCGAATTCTAGCGAGAATGTGTTGATGGATATTCCTTTTGCTTTTGTTTATCAAGATAAACATTCAATTCAGATTCATTCAATTTATTCTAAAAAATCATTGATACTTAGTCATAATACTACTTCGTTATCGAAGTGATACCATTCTAACAAATCTGGTTCATTCTCATTTTCTCCTTATCTGTAATTAATAGTTGTTTAACACTGTTTTTCCTCTTGAATGTTATCTAAAGTATTGAAATCACGTTGTTCAGAGAGAGATTATGAGTTCGTTCTTAATTGTGCGTTTCAACCTTTTTAATGTTGTAGCTTTCATCACTAACGACTACACGTACTTGTGAACACTGAACTTCGTCAGTCTGTTACATAGAAACATCATTAAAACTCAACAGAAATGTATCATGATATCGGGATTTTTTTTAAACAAGCTTCATAAAAGAACATTCTATATTTATCAACGGGTGGACTTTTATAAAACTTTTTTGTGAGTATCTTTTGATCAGTTAGGAGCAGGTACCTTAAGTTTAACCTTTTTTCTTCATAGAGGAATGCTAGATGTAAGTGACTTGTAGGAAGGAAGCTAAAGTCTTAATGCACTTATAGATAAGTACTTTCAATGAAAGGCGCCCATATTATACCAAATAGAGTGTCGTGAACTGTTCTTACACTTGTAAATTGGATCTTTATACTTACGACTACGTTCAACCATGGAAAATTAATTGACGGACATCCCAACATTATGGTTTGTTACCCATTATTGTATCTATTATGTGCAACAATGGGAATTTCATTCATTTTCTTACTAACAATATGAAAGTCATAAATTACTCTTCCATGCTGGCCAAACATAGATTTGCCACAATTTTTCTTGCCATGCACATCATTAGAGTTCATAATTGGAAAGAGTACAGATCTTTTTGAAATTAATTTTATATTTTTGATAATGCAATAATGCAATAATGCGAACATTACTTAGACGGCTGTGGCGTAGCGGTAGTACGAGTACGCTTGTCTGTGACACGGGAGGCCCGGGTTCGAATCAGTGATCGGTCCAAGTCATGATGAGAAAAACTGTTTCAATGACTTACGTCTGGATACAAGAAACAAAAACTAGGGTGTAATGAATAGCACTGATGGTGATCAGAGTTACACAAATTACACAGAAAACTACTTCTTATTTCTAATGACAGGCACCCAATGGACAAATGAAAGGCAGATAAATCAATATTACCTACAGGGTGAAATGGCGCGTGGGGCAGCATTCAAATTAGATAAATAAAGATTAGGTATTTCTATTTTTAAGCCACCATTTCATTTTCGAGGTATTTCACGTAGATTTTCAAGAAAAGTAATACATATTTAAGCTCGAAAAGGTATACATGTCTCATGCCTTTAGGCCTATGGTTTTCGGCAGTACTCAAATCTATATAAGTAATATCATACATCCATAACACATGTCTGTTCATATGTAAAAATTATTTTACTTAAATCGATGTTACGAATACCATGTAGATAAGTACGATTACTTACTCGGCTCACTTTTCGAGGAAAATTAGAAGTACAATATAGTCTATGAAAATAATATGTTTAGGTAACTCTAATAATCATAACATACCTTCTCGTAGTAACTGTGTACTGTTCTTTAGTAACGGGCTGAGAAATGAAAAAAGAAATTGAAAGCGCCACAGAACAAACGCTTTTGTTTCGTATGTCATGTTCTCATTATTTTTTCACTTTTTTATACTCACTTATTTTATAATTATGCCCTTTTCTTGAAATTTCTGGGTTATATTAATTATATACATACCTTTTTAACAAACTTTTTTTTACTAATTATAACGTATTGGAAAATATTACAATTTTATAATATTTCGTAATACTAATACTTACTATCAAAACCTCACTCAACACCCTGATGTGGTAAAAATGGTAACAACTTTACCAAAAAGTGTGTTTCCTGCACAAAACTTTTGGGTCACACAGACGGTATTGTATAATACAATTTTGCTATACATCATATTGTTATCACAAATGAGTAGATACTCAAACACCGACACTATCTACTTGATAATGAATTCATTGTTTTCGCATCACGATTGCATTTGGCATCCTATCATAATCCCACCAACCCAAATTAGCTGGGATTTCTATTGAAGTGTCTAGTTTTTACCATAGAACCTATGGTAAGCCGAGTAACTTATAATTCTCATGGGAATTTCCGAAAAAAACAGTGGATACATATACTATATATTAACCGGAATATTAATTCTATACTAGCTGTGCCCGTGACTTCGTCCGCGTGGAATACTTATTTTGGGCACCATTGAAGCCCTCAAAGATGAATTATTTTCCCCGTTTTTTCACATATTTCATTATTTCTTTGCTTCTTATAGTTGCAGCGTGATGTTATATAGCCTAAAGCCTTCCTCGATAAATGGTCTTTTCAACGCAAAAAGAATTTTTCAATACGAACCAGAAGTTCCTGAGATTAGCGCGTTCAAACAAACAAAATCTTCAGCTTTATAATAAGATTTATAATAATAGATGTTATTAGGTATAATGCTGTCGTACAATTTGAATTTTAAATTTCGTAACTTATTTGCAGGAAAACTCATGCCTTGAGTTCATGCAAATGACGATAACTTTTTTTTAGTGAACCGATTTTGATGAAACAAACTTTAAATGTTTTTCTGAGTTAAAACAAAGCAATTGGTGAAAGTTTTAAGTAAATGGGTTCAGTACTTTCGGAGATAAGCGTGATCATACATACAGACAGACAGACAAAAAATTCAAAAAATATTTTTTCCATTCAGTCAAAAATACTAAATGTACAGACAAAATATTTTTACTGTTTTATTATATGTATAGATTTATCATTTAAATCAGTCACGTTTTACACCGACCATGAACCAATGACTCCATTCTGAGTTATGTACATTAGTTTGAGTGCTAACCGATTATTATTATCACTGTATAGGTACTGCATAGTTATAAAAGAAATAATTTACGTATGACGTACGACGTCGTGAGTCGTAGAAATTAGTTTCTACTAACCATGATCCAATATGTTTGTTATTTGTTTGGGAGTAGCTTCTTGTAAAAACTTTATTTACCCACTCCAGGATCATTATCGAAATGCGCACCCCGGGCTCCTCTCCAGAAATGTGAGGATGTAACCGGGACCAACGCCAGGAGGAAGAATAAGAATATAGCAAGTTTAGTCGCCTTATACAACTCTCACTGGAAGAGACTGAGTGTTACGTATTCACACGCTTCATCTGTTTTAGGAAACAATCCCCCGCTTATTTATTTTCCACAAACTGTTCCTCAATACAAGAAAGTTTCTAAAATGGTTAATCCCCAAAATGAGTATGAAATGTTTATCAACAAAACTTTTAAAAGGAAAGTTTTGTAAAATTTTACAACATTAAAGTTTAGATTATGGCGGCATATTTTGTTCGAAATAATTATTCGATAATAAAAAGATTATAAAGCTAGAAAAGAAAATAATAATTTTATTATATTCGCGAATATTGTAAAGGTCACTTAACCTATTCTCTACTTTATGTACACCTTTCTAGCCGCATCGCATAAAATTTGCCTATCCTCTGAAACATGTTCGTGAGTCTAAGTTAAGCTCGGCCATAAATCCAAAGGTTCAGCCTCTGGCAGGTTTATAATGCCATTGCAGATATTACTGAACTATTTCTTGGCGGAAAAGGTTCTACTTACAAAATTTGGTGACATTGTTCTCGAATCCCTAAGAGGGTAATAAAAGCTTGTAAGAGATGAATATTCATCTTTATATTCACAAAATCGAAATAACAACATTTGATTTTTTAAATGATTTGTTGATGGCTGCATTCTAAACACTTTTGTTTATGTACTGTTAAAGCCTATAAAACGCATGCTTTATTGATTTGTTACCTCTATCAATCTTTAAATCCTTCTTTGGTAACTGACAGCTAATGTACGGAAGCACTTTACACAAACACCTGAAGAAAACATAAAAAAATCGAGAATTTGCGCGTTCCAAGTTGCTAGTAATAAATTCAGGATAGATCCCTTATTGCCTGCTGTTTATCCTCGTTGAATTCACCCGAGCTACCAATGTATATACAAAACACATTACTTTCAAACTATGTATGTATGGAGGTTATCGCAATCATTACATATTACCTTATTTGTTGCAGAAAATGGGAGGTGTTCAGCAAAACTATCTAAACCGATAGCGGGTGACACCATCATTTGATTCTACAGCTGGAATATGTGCGCTATGATGTTACTCATAGCTTCTGCTAAACCTGGGAACATTTTTGCTATTCAGAATAACACAGAACAGTCATATCTTGAAAATGTTGTCAACGCGACGCAAGCGAAAAAAAATATGAGTATCGACGAAGAAGAATTCATTTTTGATAGAAGTGACGTCAGAGCGATTTTCATCACCCTGTACACGATTGTTTTCTGCTGTTGTTTTTTTGGTAAGTGCTCCAAGAAATTCATCCGTTTTCTTGATTTTACCTAAAACTTCACTCCCACTAAGTAGTTCCAACTAAGTATAAGAAAGTCAAATTACAATGGCTTGATAACAAGCTGCCTATTTCCTTTGGTATTTCTATATAATAATAACAACTCAATTCTCAAAACAGATGCTGATCTTTAAATTATAGATACATACATACATACATATGGTCACGTCTATATCCCTTGCGGGGTAGACAGAGCCAACAGTCTTGAAAAGACTGAATGGCCACGTTCAGTTATTTGGCTTAATGATAGAATTGAGATTCAAATAGTGACAGGTTGCTAGCCCATCGCCTAGAAAAGAATCCCAAGTTTGTAAGCCTATCCCTTAGTCGCCTTTTACGACATCCATGGGAAAGAGATGGAGTGGTCCTACGAACCACACGGCACAGATACATATTTTGACTAAAATAATTTCAAGCGTGGGTGTTATAAAAGAAAATCTTTAAAGAATCTAGATAAGGTATAAAGGGGTTGTTCTAAGATAATAATATACCTTAAATAATAAAATTTACACACACACACACACACATAAGAATAAGGTATACAAGTACAATATGAAGTTGTTGACAATGGGCAGGATCGCGGGAGAGGTTGTGGTCGACTGGCTTTCGGCGCGGCGGGGCACCCAGTTGTATGCGATTATCACGGTTCGAGTCTGGCTAAGTCCCATTACCTTAGCAATGTAATGTTTCATTGATTTGAAATACGTTTAGTACACTATAGTTTAGTTGATTAGACATTAGTCATTAGACAGATGTAAAAAAGCGGGAACCATACATAATCTTATTTTTATGAAAATTATGTAGAGGTTTTTGTTTTATTGGGATGTATCAAGATAAAGAAAATATTTAGGAAAATTAAAACAGTCTTAACTACTTATTTATCATCATACATACATACATATAATCACGTCTATATCCCTTGCGGGGTAGACAGATCCAACAGTCTTGTAAAGACTAATAGGCTTTTTGGCTATTATCATCATCTTTATTGTAATGTTAGACTTTGGAAATAACCTTTTAATATAATTAATATAAAGGTACTCGTGCCTTGTTAATACGCGGAAGTTATGTAAACGGAGGCTCTGTTGTCTTGATGACACGATCTGTCACTGTGCTCTCAGTGCTGGCTGAGCGAGCGGCGAGGGACGCTTCATTTATTACAAAGACAGCATTCAAAGTATGGAGATTTTAGAAGCCTTCAGAGCTAAAAATAAGTAAGGTTACAGCTTCGCGACGCCTAAACATGACGCACTTTACTTACTGCTTTCTCCCAAATGGAATCAGGTTTTTTTCGTACTTAATTATGTGTAAAATTATCTTAACGCATGTTCTAAACCACAATTATCGCATCTTTGTCACTTACAGAGTAGAAAGAGCCAATAGTTTTTGATCACTTTTGACACAAAAAAGGATTTGTCTTATTTCCAGTACTTACATTCAGAAAAATTATTGCATACCTCTTCCGATATTTGTATACTTAGGCTGCCAGATAAATAGGCTTATCTCGGTCACGTTCGATTTGTATTTGAATTGGGAAGGGTTAAACCGGAAAAGAATACCTCTATGATATTTCTTTGTGTTGACATACATACCTACCTTGTAATATTCTTTTAAAGTTGAGAAAAGTACTAGCGTTGTTAGTATACGAGTACTTTTCCTACGTATAATAACAACGCTAGTCCTTCAATTTCCATACAATTTAAAATTTGCAGTAAGGTAAAATACTTGTTGTAATAAATAATTTAACTGTTCATAAAATTACAGAATAAATTTTTAAAATTCATACGTACGTAAAACTTTAAAAAATATCTACAACACAAACACACAGACAGGTTGGTTGCAGAAATTTGACCCGTAATACCTAATTCTGATGTAATAGGTAAGTATAGAAGAAGCTTCCGAAGAAACTCTGAGAAAACTTAAACTCAAGTACCTACAGTATATACGTTAATGCTTCAACTAGTTTCATCCATGTTGCTCTCAGACCGAGAGGCTTTTAATTACTTTGTTTATTTTAAAGTAATAAATGTGAAAAATGGAATTTTGCCAAAAATGTAAATTTGTAACTAACGAAGGGATAAACTTACGGGTACCTACACAACAATTCCTATTCTCTCTGCCAATTTCGTTCTGTTCTAAATAACTTGGTTCTACAGGTACCTATTGTTTTCGTTGATCATACAACACATTTTTTCTTTTGCATGCAGCGTCTATCTAGTTTGAAGATTTGATTTCTGCAAACCCAAAATGTTTTATTGTTATAGGTATTTTTGGCATTCGATATCGAAGTCACTTTAATACTATGCACCGGATATTGATTGAGAAATGTTTTTGGTCTGTAAATAAGGTAGGAGTAATGGAGTATGTGGACTTTATATAGTTTGACTTTATTTCATTGCTGTTTTACTCGGTGTAAAACAGAACAGTTTATTTTTATGCATATGCATCCAAAAAATAAACTGTTCTGTTGTATTGTTCCCCCATATGAAGGAACTTGATAACACACAAATATCTACTTCAAACACAATTTATACATTGATGAATAAACACTATTGGAAACTCATATTGTGAATATGTCACATACATTCAGGCAAAGACTATTATGTTCTCAGCTGGCTTTAGAACACCGACTAATGGGTCGCTTCAGTCCAGGCGACACATCCATGCGTATTACGTTAAGTATGTTGGTATTAACTTTCAGTTGCCATCTGAGTATCTCAAAGAAACGAATTCCCTTAAAGTAAAGCTTGTTTCATACGGACAGTAATCCCTATAAATACATTACTGGAGTCCACTCCACCTGCGTAAGATCATCCTTACCTCAGCTTAGTGTCTGGGTTTGTGTGATTTAAAAGGATTGACACTACGTTAACGAAAAGTAAAAATACAAGCGTTTGATGATTTTGTCTCATGGACAAAGACGTTGCTGGCATGTTGATATACCAGTTTTTCATAAATGTATTTTAACTGAGGTTTGGTAACATGAAATTTAAAAACATATTCTGCATAAGGCATATTATATTCAAACCGAGACCTATCGGTGTGAACAACCGCTATAAAAATATGTTTTGTATATTCAGAACTAAAATATAACTAACCATAACATTGTTGTTTCAGGCAATCTTCTGGTTATACTTGTGGTAACTCTCTCAAGGCGACTCCGGTCAATAACCAACTTCTTTTTGGCGAACCTGGCGGTGGCTGATTTATGCGTCGGAGTGTTCTGCGTCTTCCAGAATTTGACGATATATCTTATTCCGAGGTAAGTAAACAAATGCACGGAAAATTGGAACTATTGAATTTAGAGGTGAACGGGATAGTAAGGGAATAACAATAACTGGGCATATAATATAGAAAATATCCCAAAAGATTAAAATATAATCCTACCTACTTAAATTAGAATATCGAAATAGAAAAGATTTGTATTTATTTTTTCTAACAATTTGAAGAAGTTAGGCACAGAGACTACTTTTTATGTGTAAATTCCCACGGGAGCAAAGCAAAAGCTAGTATAATTATATTTTTTTTTATTATAGACTGTAATAGCCATGTTTTTATACCTAATTAAGGCCTTATTCATTAACTTCTTTACTAAGTAATGAAAGAAAATTGAGAATTCTCTCAGAAACAAAGTGAAACTCACCTTGTATAGTGTCGACCTGATTGATCTCGAGTTGACAAACAAACAAACTACGAGAGGACGTCAACGAGCGTCCATTCAAGTTAAAGACTTTGAGCGCGGACAATACGCTGTTTGTTATATGATCAGATTCACCGGGATAAAAGTTAATGTGTGTCTACATCGAATAAATGAATCGAATGACTGAATGAATGTGCAATTTATTTTTTATACTTCCGTAGTCCCAAACTCTTATAGGTAATTATTTCACGTTTTTCACCAACTCCAATCACATAGGTATTGTCACAATTGCATTATAGGTATAAAGCATATTAAAAATATTGTGAGCGAAATGATTACAAAATATATTGCGATATATATTTTGGTTGTGTATGTATCGTTGCTTTATCAAATTTAATTTTCATCGTGTAACATACATATATTTACATTTCCCGTAGGGGTAGGCAGAGACTACATCTTTCCACTTGCCACGATTTCTGCATACTTCCTTCGCTTCATCCACATTTATAACTCTCTTCATGCAAGCTCGGTTTTGGGTACTCTTGACTTGACCCTTTGCCAGGACGTCCTTAATTTTAACAAGATACGTGATAGGTCGTGTAAAATAAAATGGAAATACGGTAACTATTGGGAAAACGTTTTATAAAAGAGTACTTATATGTTATCGTAGAAAGGTTTTTCCAGTCTTACATTACAGGCAATAATTAAGTGCGTATAATATTATGAATACAAAATATGGCTAGAATATAAATAGATATTCAGGGAATTCGCGCGATGTGCTCTTTTGTTAAAATAATTTATCAAATTACCTATCTTGAATCGATATTTATGAAACACGAGTAAATATATACTGTACTAATATCATTCTGTCGCGTTTTACATAATTATGTCTTAAAGAAAGATTTGTATCTATAGATAAGTATATACTGAACGACACAGCTTAAGCAACTGAGAGTTGTAAACTTAAAATTTGTCTTATTCTTCAAGAAAATTAGGGACTAGCTGTGCCCGCGACTTCGTACGCGTGGAATAGTTATTTTGGGCATCATTGAAGCCCTCAAGGATGAATTCTTCCCGTTTTTTTTTTCACATTTTCCATTATTTCTCTGCTCCTTATAGTTGCAGCATGATGTTATATAGCCTAAAGCCTTCCTCGATAAATGATCTATTTAACGCAAAAGGAATTTTTCAATTCGAACCAGTAATTCCTGAAATTAACGCGTTCAAACAAACAAACTCTTCAGCTCTATAATATTAGTATAGATGAAACGGATTTTTTTGTTTTAGGTGTACCCTGCAACATCATCCAGTTAACTTATAAATTCATCTTCTATAGCCGACTCAATTTGAATAACTTATAATTATTATGATTTATTTTGCATACATTACAATTGCAAAATACACCGAGTTTTCAAACAATGCGGCTAGTTCAGCTTCAGATTAAACAGTATTTGTGTAAATATGCAATATAGATTAGTAACATTGCACGTCACACATAACTATATAATTAATGCTAGTACCTATTATAGATCGTCATCATTTCAGCGTTATTTCCAGTTGCGTTCTCTCTCTGATGTGAAGCCTATTAAGACCACGATCCTTTAGTGCCGTGTGGTTTCCGGCACTTTAGAATAGAAACACACCATATATTTTTCATGGATGTCGTAAAATGCAACTAACGGATAGGCTTAAAAACTTTCTTTTTTTTAGATTTCTCTTCACCGCTCCGCAACCGCAAACTTGACGAGGAATAAGTATAACTCAGTTTTTGATCGTGCTAACACATTCCGTTACTTGACACAGTAACGTTACTGGTAGGTACAGTCGCCTGAAAAGAAACAACTGAAAAAAACTATCGCTGTTTCGCTTTTTAGGGTTCCGTACGTCTGAATACAAAAACGGAACCCTTATAGGATCACTCGTGTGTCTGTCCGTCCGTCGCTTACAGTCAATTATCTCCGAATCTATTAGACCGATTAAGTTGAAATTTGGTACACATATCAATTCCTGTGACCCAAACACAGAGGTGTGACGTGAGCAGATGTATATGGGGGGTCATTTTTGGGGGGGAAGGGGAAAATTAAAAAAAAAATTGACCATTCCCCCCCCCCCACTTATCTCCGAAACTACTGAACCTAAATTTTGAAAAAAATACAGAAATTAGTTTTCTCCTTATAGGAAAACCTTATAAGAAATCCATGATATTAAAATAACATGGTAAATCAATCAATATTGTGCGTACCAACTTATGATAGGTAACATCGTACGGAACCCTCTTCACGCGAGTTCAACTCGCACTTGTCCCCTTTTTACTATGACGTGAAACAGGACTGCGAAAGATTTTCGCGCGATAAAAACTGCGTTGCGCGTTTCACGGCCACGGGGCATGGCAACTGATTTAGCATCTGGTGTCAAATCAAAATCGAGTTCGTTTCATCAGTAATGAATTTGTTGTTGAAGAGTTTTGAAGGTAAACATTTTAAGTTTACTTAAGAACTTCATGAAAGATGTTTCCTGGCGCTCTTTTTACGATTACTAAGCAGTTATGCCATTATTGTGAGATAAGAACCTTTTTATATTATCTACCCTAATCTGGAAATGATCATGCTATTCAGAGGAGGAGAAAAACAGAAAATCTTAATGTATTTCTTTGTAATATAATTGCGAATTCCTACAAATGGATATTCCTCGCATATTTTCCTTGTTATAAATAAGGCATGTAGTAGGAGCAATAACTACTTGCCGAATAGTTTGTATACACTTGGAATAACACACGAGTTTGTGTATTTAAGTATGTATTTACTTAATTATACATGATCAAGTTAAGCTCGACTACACTTCCTGTATCTGAGATACATTAATAGCAATTTGAATACTCTGAATTAAATTTGTTTCCGGCACTTGAGCAATGAATATGAAGCATCACTGGCAAATAATTACCTATGGTATTCGACTTGTGAGCGAGAGCTAGCGAATTCCGCTTTGGTTATCTGTCATTGACATATTTTTGAGCGTACCTACTTTAGTTATAATACTAACCGATGACCTTGCGGTGAGGTCACGCATATAAGGCGACGGTCGCTATGCGTAATAAAATTAGTTTTCCAATTGTCGTAAACGGACCCCGGGCTCTCCCCAGAGAGAATGCAAGGAGGGCCTTCAATATGTTAAAAAGTATGTAGGTTTTATTTTCTGTTCAAGTATGTAGGACGAAGGAAGAAGTATGTAAAACCTCTCTTAGGTACCCCATGCCAAAAGGCGCATCGTAAGCCCCTCCCAGAGAGGGAGCATGTAACCAGGTTTCCGGTATACGTTTAATCTCATAGTATAAGACAAGCTACTGGATGACAGTGACAATGACAAATTTGTAGAGATGACTCCCAGGAGGATGAAGTATTCGAATACTGCTCCCAAATTAAATCGTTGTTTATATTCTAAATGCAGATAAAGGACAGGGTCACGCGCAAATTAATGGAGAGATTAACGCCGAACCACTTTATTAAAAAAGAAATTCATTCGCTTTATTTTCACTCAGTGAGCAGTATAAATCTGCACGAAAATATATAAAGGTAGAAACATAATTACGCACATATGTCTGTAAATTACTTTTACTTGAGACTAATTAAAGTTAATTTTAGTTGTAAAGATCTAACTTATCTTTAGAAGGATACAGTTAACTTACAAGATTTTAATTCTAATTCAAATAAACTTTATTTCACTAAGTTGCTAATAAGTTGCCTTCTTATAGCAAACTAAATGGGTTCTGTTATTCGAAATCGGCATTAAACACTTCGAGACAAAATCTGTCTGGAATCAAAATGAAGATTATAAACAATTTTTAGCACATAAACACGAATACTTTCAATAATAATGTTAGCACACGTGATTTATATACCTTGAGAGGGCGGGGAGGGAGATTAGATTATGCTTTATTAAATGTTAAGCGCAATTTAGAGAATTGGGGCTTATAAAACATTATTAAACGCTTTATCAATGCTATAAATGTCATAGTGAGTCACACAAAACATGATTGCAATATTGTAATAATATATCGTAGTTTTCATTAGTTGTGACGTTCTTTTTCAACCAATGAGTACAAATTTTTTTAGATCATGATTTCGCCTATGATGACATTACATATTATCGCGTGTTATATAGTAACACGAGCTCTCTGGGACTTTTATTCAAAGCTGAATTTTAAAATAAGCTGTCCCGCTAGTCTGGAAGCATAGAAAAACTTAATATGTCCCAGCAGCTTATCTTAAGCATAGATTGGAAAAGTTAATCAAGATTATAAAGCCTGTAAGTTTCGGAAATTTCAGCGATAGGCTATCAACCTTTCATTTTAATTCCGTTATATGGCTAGCTAGCTTAGCATTGACTTCGTATTTTTGAGGCTATCGGCTCCGTCTACTCCGTCAGGTGTAAGGACATGTTATATAAATCTAAATTGACTAGACGATTGAGCCGATTGACAAAATATAAAAGTTTCCGTTATAAGACAGAGAAGCAAAAATATAACAAGAAGTAATAAAAGTTATTCTCTCTGGATACAAAAATTGGGAGAATCTAAACGGAGAATCTTTTAAATAAATATTGGGTTATTTAAAATCTGATAATGATGGAAATAGTCCACTAATAGACAATATTGGAGATTACCGGTTCTGTTGACGCTGAACCCTCCGTTGATTGCTTACTAATCTTAGATCATATTTATCAAAAATTATAGAATTCACAGAAGTGAACTGCGTTAGAAAATCTTAGTCATACTTGAACAATTTCGGAACATATTCTTCTAGCTCTTGCACGGAGCTACGCTCCCATAGAAACAAGAAAAAAAGTAACCTTATACTCCTGAAGTAGGTATTTGTCTGTCTTTAGTGCCAAATCTTTCCTCTATATGATATTATTAGGAAGAAATATGGGTTTAACAGTCTTTGTGAGTTAAGTTTCATTTCATAAATAGGTCTCAGTTCTATTATTAAGCCAAATAGCTGAACGTGGCCATTCAGTCTTTTCAAGACTGCTGGCTCTGTCTACCCCGCAAGGGATATAGACGTGACCATATGTATGTATGTATGTATAAATGGCTATCACGTAGGAGCAGTTATTTAAATGATATCCAAGGCGAATCCGAGATCTTCCCGAGGGCGGGACAAAAATCCAAGACGATGAATAATTATTCAAGTAGTGAAAAACATGACTTCAGTATAATAAATAAATTTCTGTAGTATCTTCGTTTTATGTTAGTGTTCAATCTATTTGTATCAACTTCAATTTCCGAAGTCTATATTTCGCTATATAACTGCCTCTTTACATGGATGATTTTTCAAGCTACTATTTTGCAACAACAAACGAAAAGAATTATTAAAGGAAATTTAAATTCTCATATTCATTACAATACGCCTTATTTTATTAGTTCGTGGCTTTGCTTTCGTGGGAATTGAGTTATAATAAGAACCACAGAATTCAATAATCAATAAAGAAAAATATAAACACTATTACTCAAATCTTGGTTTCAGTTTATTCAGTGTTTAATGAATGTATGGGTTTGTATAAAAAAACATGTATAAGACTATTCAAGATGTAATGAAAGTGTCAGGAAGTCAACAAACTGCGGCGTAGCGTTGCTACGATTACTAAACTCATTTCTAGCTACGCGGCGTAGCACATAGTTCATTTGTAATTAAGTTCTTTGAAAAGGCATATTTGTGCCGTATTTAGTTTTTTGTTGTTTTTTTTTTCACATTTATTTGACATTATTATTTCTTCTATGGAGAAGATTAGCTAAAAATAGAGATGAGTGGAAAGCGATGGGGGAGGCCATGTCAATGGACAACCTGACCAACAACTGGTTGCTGATGCATGAAGAGCACACACTTCATTCCAAATCAGCTTATTCTTTGTAATGAACTAATAATGTACAAAGTCAGCGAATAAAGGCTATAATTTATTTATTATTTCTCTCTGCCTGGTATGTTACGACGTGCTCAAGTGCCTCAGTTCTGCTTCTCATCCATACAAACACGTACGTACATTGCCGGGTTTGCTTGAAACACCCATGAATTTGCGAAGTTATAATAAAACGTTAAACGAACGAACGTAAAACCTTCGTTTTTGTTTAACGTTTGATCGATTTGTTATTTTATCAATAAAGACAATTCAATTAGCTATTCAGTAGGTTATGTATATATTATTTTATAATTTAACTTCGATTTATCTTACTCGGGTATTCCCTGGGAACGTCTAAAGCAAGACAACAAAGCTTTAAGAGAAAATTCAAGACAATATTCAAGAGAAAATTAATTAAACAAAATTGTAGCTAGAACGTCCCAATTTTCGTCCACAAATTTATATTACCTTAGTAGGTAATACTAGTGTATTTGGCCACAGCGCCGTCCGAGTTTAGCAAAAACTCCCATGTATTCCATAAAGAATTCTAAAAAATATCTCGTAGTGATTCTCTACAAATTTCCAAGGAAAATATAGTCCTAAATTTCAGCTACGTACGCCCAATAGTTTCGGCTGTACGTTGTCTGTCAGTCAATCACTAAGGCACATACAGTAACGCAAGAGTTTAATATAGACTGATTTTAATTGCAGTTGGGTGTTCGGCGACTTTTTATGCAAGATGTATCAATTCGTTCACTCGCTGAGCTACACCGCCTCCATCTTCATTTTGGTGGTGATCTGCACGGAGCGGTACTTCGCAATAATTCACCCTATCACGTGCAAACAAATTCTCACTTCCACCAGGTTAAGGGTAAGAAATCCAACAATAATACGGTTAATATTCTAAGGGATACTCGTAACAATAATAAGATTTCAATGGTGAATACGGACCAACAGCTACGGCTTTAGTAGATTTATGAATGTAAATATAGTCAAAGCCAAAGCCAATGTCAAATAAAAAGTGATTAACTGCTGCAATACATTTTATAAATCCAGTCAATAAAGCTAGCACGTCAACACATCCGGCGTATCCTGCGAATTTGCTGGCTTAGCTTTAGATATTAAAATATTGCAATCTTTTATTCTCAGGCAATTTAAAATTTGTAAATTTTATAACGGTGTGTTATTGCCTAGCTGTCGAATATCTGAATAAGAGAACCTAAGATACAATTTGTTCCTTTACTTACCCCTTACAAAATCATTGGGAAGATTTGGGATGGTCCATCCCAAATCTATACTGACGGAAACCGCAAGCAAACCATAAACCTATCTTGATGTAAATGTAAGAACATCACGTAACTGTAGCCAATGACTCGAAAACAAATAAATGGAGTCGAGTGTACATACATCAAAGAGGATGCCTAATGGCGCGTCCACGCCCTTATACCAAGGATAAAATAAATTATATTATTGACGTAGTACATATTATATAATAATTTGTCCTATATTATTCATATTTCAATGATAAATACATTGAAGTTTGAAACAAGTAGACTTAATTGATTAATTTTCAAAACGCTAACTAGAACTGAAAGTTAATTTGTTTATTAACTCTCCTTTTAAAATTAGTATGTAAATTAAGATTTGTTTTTAGTATTTCATGTCTCACAGCTGAGCAATAGGTATCCGTCCCTCTATTCAGACACCCCAAAATCAATCCGGATATTAGTCCCGTTTACGTCTTCACCTGAAGACCTCTTTGACCATGATTCTAGATTGCGTTCGTCGGGATTTTACACGAAGCGACTACTATTTGCCCGGCAGTTACCTGAATACATAGATTTCCTGACGATGTTTTTGCTGACCGTAAAAGCATCGGTTAGCACTCAAGCAAATAGCTCAGAAAACATATAATTAGTTTACATGTCTAGTTGCCCCTGAACGAACTGGTTTCCATCCGATGATATCCTTCACCGTAAGAGCATAGTTAAGCACTCAAACTAGTACATAATATAAACATTTTATAATTAATATTTAAACTTTTTTAGTTGGTGATTTTGGGTGTTTGGATAACCAGCGCCTTATACAGTGCTCCTAAGTTCATTTGGGTAGAGACGATCCCAAACAACCTAGGCGATGGGAAAATGGAGACCATTTGTATAATAAGCCGGCGGAAATACAACTCAGAATTGTTCGACATGATCAACTTCGGGCTTCTTTACGTGACGCCGCTTTGTGTGATGACGGTAAGTTGATATGCCCATTATTTCTTACGATAGAATATTACTTTGAGTACGCTCTGGAGACTTTCTCAAAATTTACAACCTGCTCCGTAGCATGGCATGCTCGACGCCATGCTTCGCGAAAAACTATCACTGTATGGTTTTTTCTATTACGTGAAACGGGACAGCGATAAAAACGGCAGCGCGCGTCAGCCACAGGTAAGTCCAACATCATGAGATTAGAATTATGATAAACATATTAAATTATACACTAAATAAATTCAACTAGTGTTGGACCGCAGCTCCGCTCTATATATATGTGTGTTATTTTGATATATAAGCTGTATAACTCTAAAGGTCCAAACAAATATTTTTTATCGTTTTCTTTGGGGAAAAGTAACGAACATCAATATTTTCTCATATATAATATAATATCAATCGTTAATTTGCCTACCATGTATCTACGCATATGTCTGCTTACAGATCACTAATATTCTTTTTATATTTTAATTTACCTAATGGATTGTATCTTATTATTTAAATAAATATACAACGAGCAATCAAATAATGGCACATAATCATCATAATGCCGGTTCCGGCGAAGCTGAATGGGACTTCCTTCAGCCTTAATGGCATACAATATAAACGAAACCTACTTTGTGTGACATTCAGTTATAGGTTTTGGAATTCGACATATAGGGACCCTTAAATCGGCATTAAACTTCTAACGAACCTAGCCTTACACTAGAACACGGTTTTAAACTCAAGTTAAATTGGACGATAAACTATGGCGAGTGAACATCTCGTTAATTGTTTCTTAGGCTGTCAGTATCGGCACAAAGCCACCCATACTATCAGAGAGCACAGCAGTGCAAGACAAGATAAGCCAAGATGAGAAGGGTCCTGCCTACGGTTTCTCAAAGCGTTTCATCGTATTTCACACATTTACAGCTTCGACATAGAGATATTAGAGAGCGGTTTCGTTAATAACGTTAATAATAACCTTAAAGGTGCCTTGACTAGCTTATTTTTTAAGAGTTTAATTTTTGAAACAATATTATAGTTACCCTATTTAGCAAATACCCAATTATACAAGTAATAAGAAAGTTATTTCGTCTGAATATCCTTAGAAATATTATAAAAAAGCGATCACTATGCCTAAAAATAAAAAGTGTTATCTCCAAGTTACCATCGTTAGATCTTACATAAATGTGACGTAGATTTGACGTAAACAATTTAGGAGATTATATATAAATCTATGGTTTAATTCACACTGAGAGATAATGATAAAAGTTATTTTATTACACACCATGTGCAGTTGTTTCCCGTAACACATGTCCCAAGTTTATTTATTTCATCAAATTAAATTCTGTGGTATAATGACATGGGATGCCCGTCTGAAGGACGAGGCCCCATAATGAAATAACATACCAGCTAACCGCTGTCTGTATGAATGTTGTCAGAATGCTCTCATTACATAAAAGTAATCAACAATTTAAATGAGAATCTAAAAGTTTATCAATTAATGATGTAGGGAATATTTGCATATACATAGGTTTATTTGAAAATCATTTAGTTCTTTATTTTAATAGTATAGAGCCGAATGAGATTTATAACGAAAGCACAAAAGTTTTAATCCCATGTCGTCATAGTGTAAAAGTTTGTTAAATTTATTAACAAAATTTTACAAAGAATTTTTACTTAGTGTCGCCTCAGAAATTTTCTAGCCTTATTTTTGTCGACATTATTTTGTAACCTATCCTTCCATTATCTCATGACTCTGCTTAGGTTTTGGTTATACCAGCCTAATCACGGAAAATGAAATGTTCGGTTTATTATCCCTTCAATTCTGTAATATTTCTATCCATGAACCCTTAGTTACTAAAGACTAGAAATACAAATCAGTCAAACCACTCCATGAAATTATACGCGAAAGTCATGGTCACGGCTCGACGAAATCCACTCTACAGGAATCCAAGCGGCTACGTCGTAGAACTCTTTCAAGTTGTGTCGTAGATGTGCTACTATAATTTTGTAGCAGGCACCGCCTACGAACATGAGAACTAATTTGTGCGGTCGGGGGTCGCTTGTAGACTAATTAGGTAGTTAAGCTGGCGATATTTTTGGCATTAAGTTCACCTGTGTTTATGCATTTTAAGGCGCGGAAAAGTTTGTAAAAAGTTAAATTAAAAAAAGTCCCATTATAATAAGTCTCACTTTGGCCTTACCTTAAATAATATATAGAATAAACAGTAACAGTGTAAATATGATAATTAGATACATAATAGTTAATATCAGTCGCAGTATCAAAGCAATCCCAAAACTTTCACGACAGCTTGTAACATACCCATGTTAGATCCCTAAAACTGACAACCTGAGACTAAACTCAATAATATTTCAGCTTGAATTTTGTGATATAAACTAATTCCTACTAAATTATTTTCTACGCTGAATATTTAACTCGGAATAGTTTACCTTTGTTTTATAGTTTCGACTTAGACATAGTTGGAATATGGACGATTAATATATCTAAGAATTAAAAATGCTTTCATACCTATAATTTTCAATAAGTATTTATATTTCGGATTATGAATGAATAAGTTATTACAATCATCCATCCTAATACATTTGTTTCGATTTTACCTAATTCTCATAGATATTATGATTGGTAAAACAATTTTGTTGTAAATAATAGTATCATACGTTCACTTTTCATAAAAGTTTTATACTTACCTCGTTATCATTAAAATTAACCCTTGTAATTTAACCCATCGTTACCCTTCTCATGTTAAATTATAAGACAAATAAACTTCCCAGAAACTGATGAATTGCAAACTATGAAGAATGTGGTAATATCTGATCCGATATCCTACAAATTAAACCCTTCTATTATATTTATGTCAAATACACGGCGAAAACGTCATCTATAGGTTTTCTAATTGACAGTTTTGATAAACGAAGGTTTGTGAAAAATAATATATAAATAATAATAAATAAATATATACGGGAGAAATTACACTGATTGAGTTAGCCTCTAAGTAAGTTCGAGACTTCTGTTACGAGATACTAACTCAACCATACTATACTTTATAATAAATACTTATATAGAAAAACATTCAAGACCCAGGCCAATCAGAAAAAGTTTTTTCTCGTCATGTCTTGGCCGGGATTCGAACCCGAGACCTTCGGTGTCACAGACAAGCGTACGACCGCTGCGCCACAGAGGCCGTCTATATTTTATTTTTGAATTTTCTTTAAAAATCCCTTCATCAAAGCTTAACTCATTACTACTTCCTAAATTACCTTTCGTATGACAATCTAACATTGTATTTCAATTTAAGATCAAAATTTTGCTAAATGTTATACCGGATACGACAACAAGTTAACTAAGTAATTTTAAAGCGCTAATTATATGACAAACTTAGTATAAAATAAGGAGGGATAATATGTGTCTATTTATAAGCTACTTTAACTGCATCAAATTAGAGACACGGTTTAAAATAAACCAAACCGTTAAAGTTCTCTTTGCGCATAGAGACACAGGTTCAAATACGGCCTATAGGCCGAGGTATTATTATACCAATGAACTTTTTCAGAGACTTTTGCCTACATCAATTTAGGCGGTCACGTGGGAAAGAGGCATGATTATATTATTAGTAAATCTTAAATGACTATCTGTCTATTTTTTTACTTAAAATTCCGTGCGACTCAAGCCCAAAGACTTTAACAAAACCAAAGCTCTTAAATGTCCCGAATAAACTAGCCCGTGATTCTAAAAAAGACAGGTTCACACTAAAGTTAAAAAATTATTAACGGGTATATTACTATACCATACTGAATAGGCATTATATATAATCGAGGACTCGAGAGTGACTGTTCCTGATTTTCCACGACGAAAACAGCAGATGTTTGAAGTAAATTAAATTTTGATCAATATTTTAACTTATGACGAATATTCGAGGTTACTTTTTCTTTTATTTTCAGAGAAGTTCATGAAGTAAAAATATTTGAATATTTTTCTCAACAAATCACTTTGTATGTGAATTGTATCTTCAAATCCAAATGCTTTGTTGTAATTTCCAATAAACATTTGAAAACAGATTCTCACAATTTAAATTTTATTCATTCTTGCCTAGTAACTGAGCAAACTTTTGATTTAAATAAAGTAAATAACATAGAAAAGGTCATTCAGTCTGTTGTTTTTTAACTGATTTGGAAAAGTGAATTCTCAATTCTCCGTGTGGTTCCCGGCACCAATACAAAAAAGAATAGGACCTCCATCTCTTTTCCATGGATGTCGTAAAAGGCGACTAAGGGATAAGCTTACAAACTTGGGATTCTTTTCTAGGCGATGGGCTAGCAACTTGTCACTATTTGAATCTCAATTCTATCATTAAGCCAAATAGCTGAACGTGGCCATCCAGTCTTTTCAAGACTGTTGGCTCTGTCTACCCCGCAAGGGATATAGACGTGACGTAGGTATATATGTATGAATTCTCAATTTGTTTATGTTTGTTTCGGATGCTACCTATGTACTGTCACATTAGCGTTACCTGGCCTCTATGGTGAAGCACGGTTCGCTGTAATTGAAAACTACGACTAATATATGCTTAACTAGCTGTTGCTCTCGGCTCCGCCCGCGTGTAAGTCACTTTTCACGTAACCTGTGGAAACAACAATTATCCAGACCTAAAGAGTATTATTGGATAGTAATCCAATTCTATCCATTGTAGGACATGTATTGTTCTATGGTTCGGTTCTAATAATAGGAATAAACGGAAAAATATCCGTTTATTTCTTCTAGTAGGACAAATCAGATAACCTATTCCCGAGCTAATTTATATAATTTGTGTGTAATGGCTTTAGTGGTATAAGCTGCTTTGTTTAAAAGTTTTAACGCAGTGATTGAAGTAAATTTTCAATAGATTTTCAATAATTTCGACGCTCCTTATTATATGTAAACCACCTGTGAAAATCACGTTCAAATCCGTTGAGTATTTTCTAAGTTATAACGTACCACGTTAGACGGACAAATATTCCAATAAAAGTTTTTTGGTTTCCGTTTTCCAAAAAAGTGAAATTTTCAAAATTGTGATAATTATTTTGGAAATAAAATTATGCACAGACACTCAATTTTACTGTCTTATTATATATATTGATTACTGTCAAGATTAATCCAGGTTTTTTCAGCAGTTTGTGTGTGCGAATAACAAACATTCATAAATACATACTCACAAATTATAATGATTTTATTTCAAGTGTAATTTTTTATGATATGTCGGTATGTACTTGGGAGAAGGCGCAACGAACACAAAGCTGGAAAATCATTAAGTTTTATTTTTATTCAGATTTTATTATTGTTTTTCACGTATTATTTTTTACCTCACATTTTTATGCAAATAAGGCTAACTAGAATTTAAACACTTAAATGATATGCCAGGTTTGGAGTGCTTCAAACAATTAAGGCATATTCGCAATTATTAATTAATTACCGTATTTGAAATTTTATAATTTGTTTTGTGTTTTCAACGTTCACTGCTCTTCTTACAACCAAAGAACAGCTATTATTCACTAACATCAAAGATTCTGTGGTCTTTTTGTCTTTCGGGAAACATCTTTAATAAGTTAGGTCATTACCAACAAGGAAAATTTCTCTATCCTGGAATTTAACTTTTAGTAATATATTGGAGTTACAAATTTCAATAAATATAAGATAATTAAAGGAATTTATGAATTCAAAACACAAAAATAACTTAGAAAAAGATATTTCTAAAATATCTTTAAACTTAATTGAATTATTATCAATTAAAAAGGCAATACATTGATAACGAACATATGTTTATATTTTAGGTTTTAATAAAATGGAATATTCACCATGCAGAATATCACACATATAATAAAACTGTAACTAACCGATGTCTGTACTTTGAAGATAATGCCAAAATGTCGACATGGGGAATTTATATATAACCAGCAGAGGATTAAATAAAGCTACTGAATTTAATTTGATTAAAGTTAGTATAAAAAGCGTGTGTTGAAATATTTGTACTCTTACATTTGGTACATGAATAACGCACATATGTGGGATAACTCCGTAAAACATTTTCGAGGGTATCATGTGTCATCATCTATGCAAACCAAGAATGATGGTTATGAGACAGTAAATTATATAACACTAAAGTTAGGGTATGCATATTTTTCATTGATGCTCTCCTTCCTCTGGTCTCTGCAATGTAGAGACACTTAAATGCTATAAATAGGTTGATGATAATTGAAAGAAAAAATAATAATTCCTTTATAACATGAGTTTAATTAAACGGTTGATATTTTTATTACAAACTGGTCAAGAAACCATTATTTTTATGCCGGTCAAAGAGATTTCATGTATAATGTGGTGCTAAAAAGGTAAGTAATTTTCAAGCTCGTGCTCGTGAAATGTTAGGTACCTTCATTCTATGCATAATAAAGTAGGTCCGTACACTTTAACGAGATTCCCTTACGAAACGAAGAATGTATTACATACCATAAAACGTCCATAAATAGAACATGTATCGGATCGTCCCTACGGTAAAGACGGTAAGGGAAATTCCTATTCTGTGAGAAATTGTAATCTTCTTAAATTAATCAGTTTGTATTTGCCACTACATAGATTGCCGTATATATATATACTTATATTCAATGGTTTAGTCTATACACCCACATACTACGTGTTATCCTTTAAGGGGTAAATCAATCTAATACAAAAACTTGATGGTCTCGTTTCGGAAATAGAAACAGAGACGGACGGGATAGGAAAGCTCGTTGTCAAAAATTCATTCTAATTTAAAAGCCTTCACTTGAATAATTGTATAGTCAACAGAAGAGAAATAGCTCACACACTGTTTTTTTTCGCTACCAAACCATAATGGAAGTGAAATTTATGATTTCATTTGTAGGTGTTGTATACGAGAATTGCCATCGGCTTGTGGCAGAGCTCTAAAGGTTTACACCAGCTGGGAAGAGTGCAGTGTTGTGCCACGCAGTGTCCTCGGGTGGAAAAGGCAACGCCCAACAGCTTCGAACCTCAGCGAACGTTTATTGGTACAACTGAAGCTAAGGTAAGATTTCTGTATATATCGAGACGAAGATTTTCTTTACCTCAAAATAACACATTTATCCACATACACGACTGTCGCCTGTACCTACAACCCGAGGAAATTTCGAGCAATCCATTTCAATTTATATTTGTGCGTTATATTATTTTTACCCAGCAAAGCAAATATGTGTAATGTTAATCCATTTTATTTTTTCTTTTCTTTCGTGTCGATGTTTTGTAATAAAAAATCTGTTTAAAATAGGTACACTCAGAAACTCGTGCTCTCAACTCTACTCAACTCATAGAAAATATCAGTCCATCTTTGCTGTGTAAATAAATCATGTTATTTATGCTGAAAACATGAAAGCTTGTTTATAACCCGTATGTTGCTTGGTTCTATAAAGGCTGACATAATTAAGTACTCTTATTTACTCTGACATAGTTAATCGAGCATTTAAAAAGACACTGATTACTAAAATCCAAATCCAATATCCGGTAAAATACAGATAATTTGACATTCATAAGCAAAAGCCTCAAAGGTCATATCAGATACTCATAATATAAGCGAGTCCTAAAGTAGGTAGGTGCTTAATTTAGTAGCGCGCATGAAACGGAAATCCGGACTTGTCGGATTCAAAGACTTTCATAGAACTTTTCACTACAAAGTCGAGAAAGAAAATATCCAATGCCACCGCAGTCTGTGCCGGTTATAGTATTTAAAAACCTCTATAATTTTATCAATTTAAAAGAAACAAGAGTGTGTTATTTGGTGGCATTACTTATATTTGGGCAAAGAGGTAAAATCACTTGCAACACAATTTTCATGCGACGCGATCACGTCACTGAACTGAAACAACAAATTGTTTTTCACTTGCTATTCTTATCTGTATTAAGCAATAGCAAATCGTGTCGCGTTCTGTCTAACTTCATCGCAAATTTATTCTTTCTATATCAGAAAGCGAGGCGCGATGTTGCATCGTTTTAAAATTTAAATAAAAGCAACTGCTGCATAAACGAGAAGTGAATTACAATTTTAATCAAGCGCAAAGTGTAAAGTAAAATGCATAATATTTTCTCGTTAAGTAGGTAAGTTGGATTTATAACGTGTCAAGATTCTGGATATACTGTAATTAAACAATAAAATAATTGAACAAATGAATAATGTCTACGACAGAGCAGCTTCTCACTAGTTAATTAAAAATCGCCAGTGTTTATTTTATATCTTGCTTGATTAATTTTCACCAGATTAATATTTGACTTTCAAATCAATAAAACCCATCAAATGCGTAATGTAGGGTATTTGTCGATATAAACTTCATTAATAAAGTTGTATTTCAATAAGTATAACAAGCTAGTAACATAGTATTTTCATTTACATAACCCATAAGTTTCACCAATCAGTTCACGACCGATCTCCAGTAGCGCCGCCTTGCGTTACTCATTATTAAGCCTGAGTAATTTTTTAGGCGACTGTAGTATGTGACTTTCTAAAATTTATATTAAAGTTTGATTACTCAAAATTTAGAAGTTACGGTGACATTGTTGAGCATAGATTTATATTCTTTATGTCAATGTCGTAATTTTTTTCAGAATCTGTTCAAGTATTCCATTGGTAAATCATTGGGAAGACGAGAATACCTCAAATCGGTATCAATAGTGTGAGAATGAGTGAGAGTTTACGAGTTTATTATGTTAGCGCATATTACCTTGGCCAGCGTTGAACATTAAAATGTTAGTTTTATTGTTCAACAATTTCGTGCTTTGTTGTAACTTTCTAAATTAGTATTCTAGGCTTATATTTTAAAAAAAAAGTTTGTAATATATTTTCGTCGTGTAGGTAAGTAATTTGTTTTTCACGTCTCAGTGACACACTCATCTCATTTGGCTCTGAGTTACGAGTAACATCTTGTTTTATGTTTAACGGATGTTCCGGCTGTATTACTTCTTTACTGCTACTTTTCTAGTATCAAATTTGTTTCAGCTCACTTCATGAATTACTAATTATTTTAAACAATAAGAAAATGAAAGCGCTGAATTTTTCCAACGAATTCATAAAAGCCGGCATATCGCTAGAGTTATTATGCGTTTTCTACTTAAATAAATGAAACAACATACATATAAATAAATTTATCTGAACAATGTGTTCTCTCGTCTCGACGTTGTTGAAAAAAATGCTGCAGTGCAGTTTGATACCGCTACTTCTGCACTAACGCCTTGGAAGCGGCAGTAAACTAAATTTTAAGTAATTTATTTGACGTCAACTAATGTTGTGAAACCAAAAGATTTGACAATTATTAAGCGATATGAAGTATCCTATAATAAAGAATAAAAATTTTGAATTTGAATGAAATTTGTTGAATTGAAATGAGTTTTTAATTCACAGAAAAACTTGGCAGCGAATATGAAGGCATCTAACCCGAAGAAGTGTCGGAACCACGAGTCGCGCGACTGTCACCACCTCAGCCATCTGTCCCGCAATGTGCTGCGCGCGCGCCGTGGCGTGGTGCGCATGCTTATTGTGGTCGTTCTAACCTTTGCCATCTGCAACCTACCCTTCCATGCCCGCAAAATGTGGCAGTACTGGTCCACTGGCTACCAAGGCACGAGCGACTTCAGTACTTTACTTACGCCGTTAACTTTCCTCATCACCTACTTCAATTCTGGTATAAATCCGCTGCTCTACGCTTTCTTATCAAAAAACTTCAGGAAAGGTATGAAAGAGCTCTTGTTTTGTAAATACCATGGGAAGAGAAAAAGTGAGAATTTAATACTTTTAAACCCGGTCGGCGGCGGAGGCCTGCGGAGGAGCTCGACGCGCTCCACCCGCGCCAACTGCAGCACGGTCACCATGGCGCCCAACGGGGACTCATGAGACATGCGCCGGCGACGCTTCCTCTACAAAGTGGAGAACCTTGATATTTCCTGATTAACGGAGAGCACAGACGAGGTAACCGACAGCAGCGGGTTTTACACCGTCTCCACTATATCTAAACGTGATTTATATGATTAAAATGGACCATAGATATTTAATGCAACGTTAACAATGTTTAAGATCTCAGGAGCTTAGAATATTAATGCATACCTATAATGTTGTGATTGAAATATTGAGAGAAATATAAGTTTTAAGTTTTGAAAAGTTTAGTCCGCATCCAAAAACGCTCGGTGTGAGACTATGAACATATTTTTTATAACTGGTTTGAGATGATCACCAAAATGTATATCTTTCATTTATATAGTCAAAACAAAAACAATTAGCAGGCCAAAATAACAATGGAATTATAATTACTGTTGCATAAACTTATTTAGATGTAAGATAGAAAAAACAATAAGCGCCTAACATTCGTGAGAGTTAATTTATGGTATTGATAGATATAATGTTAACAAAATTATAAGCAAGTACCTACTTTAATTATCTTGCCAATGTGAAATATGTGACGGAATTTATTATTATCAAGTAGGTATTAAATTTTTTTTTAACACAAACATTGGGAAAAAGTATGCAGATTCATAAACAATAAGAAAAAGATCCAGTGCTTATATAATCACTGTAGTTCCGAGAAATTTACTTGAAATTGGAGAATCACTAATTGTATTGTGAGGGTTGATGCTCATTAACTTAGTTGAAGAAGTACAGGGTCGATTTAAATGCATTAGCATCACCTTGAAATAAAGCATGTACAATTGTACACTCGACTTATTCGAGAAAATAAATAATAAAATTTTCTAAAAAAATTTCCTTAGTGATAATGTTATGAAAATTAAATTTATCTTTGTCCTCTGCCCACTCTGGAGGGGAGCCCGGGGTCTGCCTGTGACCGCAATCCTAGATAGAATTTTTATTATACGAAGCAAATAATACGTAGAATACGTAAGTCAGCAAAAACAATATTCATGTCTTGATTAAATACCTGGGATTACAAAATGAGACGAGATCTTCGTATATATGGGCGCTTTCAAGGTCGACGCGGCCCTACTTTGAGTAGACCTAGAATCATGTTTAGGATTTTGTTTTATCATGTCTAGTAGATACTGTGTTCGTAACATATTTAAGATTTTAATGCTATTAAGTACATGAAAATAATCCTTACGATAATTTTGACGAATAGACAGACAACAAACCAACGTCAAACGGATAAGGAAGGAACCTTTGAAAACCCTTCAAGTTAACTTAATACTTAGAAAGGATTTGAAATACCATTCCCGTTTGTTGACCTATGTACTATTTTTAGCACCAGAAAAAAGGATACTTGAATCTCTAGTATCCACATCGTTATTGTTTCTAAGTAAGCAAAACTGTTGGAACGTTTTTCCTACTTCCCAACTACACAAATCCGATTTCAGTCGGTATAAATGCGAATGATTTGTTTGTTTTGTTGTATCTTTAAGCTTTATTAACTTAAAGCTATCTTCAATTTTCGTACACACATAACTTCGAATAAAATTCTAAAAAGGTCTTTGGTTGGGACATTTGAATAAATTCATTCCTGAAATATATTGTTCTCGTAGGAATTCGAAAAGCTAAACCTAGTGAGATCTATATGTGTTAGATTGAATCCACCTTTATGTTGTTTAAGCAGCCCTTCATGGTTACCTACAAACAAAACCCTCACTTCGTTAGCCTTCTCAGCTGGCTCGTTTATGTAGGCCAATTTTTTTTTGCAAAATTTAACACTGATATAAAAACAGAGGATTCATATTCGCTAATATCATTCAAAAAGGTCTGATGTATATCTCTCTAATCACGTGTTTTACCAATTCAATTAAAAGATTCTATATAAAATTTACGAATAATTATATATAATATAACCTACTCCGATAATAATACCGATGTATTAATAAATAGAAATATAATTATTTTAGATATCCACATAAGAATTATTATACTTAAACCGAAAATGTACAATATTATTTTATATACATTGAATTTAATAAAATCAAGAGTACCCGAAACCAACGTGCTTGCATGAAGAGACTTAATGAATGTGGATGAAGCGAAAGAAGTATGAAGGGATCGTGGCAAGTGAAAAGATGTAATCTCTGCCTGCCCTTAAGTGAAAGACATGTGATTTTATGTAAGTACAATACTTATTTATAGTTATCAGTGCATTTATAGAGTACAGTAAAAACTAAAAAATAATAAACAATACTTTTTATTTCATTACTTGATAGGTTTCCATTAGAACAAGTTATACGATATACTTTATAAAAAGATAAAATAAAAATAAATTATACCTTTATTCAAGCCGAAGAAACATTAAGATAAAATTTCTTTAGCGCCAACTTAAACTATCTAATTATGATTAAGTAATTTCCAGAAGTCGACTGTGCGTTTATAAATATTTAAGTAAGGTAATAATAAATTACGATTCATTAATTTGGCAATTGTTTATGGTTAGTATCTTACAGTTCAAAATAATATATCAATAGGTAAAAAATAGTAAGATGAAGAGATGTCAATGTATATACGTAAAACTTTTATAAAATAAGGATAAGAGTTCTACGCATAAGGATTTCATGATAAAAATACACATGCGTTTTTCACAACTTTTATATGTATATAAATCAAATTAAAAATCTAGCTAGGGCATTTAAAATTTAAAAGGTGTGAATAAAATAATCCCATTGTAACGATGCGCGAAATTACTGGTAAAGTTTTATTTTTCCTTGAGACAATTTTGTCATTCTCAACATACGTACGTTTAATTACCTTTGTACGGTCAACCTCGGAGAAATCTGACCGCTTTGTTTATGGTTTGTATGAACGAACGGAGTTCATGTTTCTCTGGCATTGACTGTACATTCTGTGATTTGTTGTTTTACCAATTTACATATTTTTTTAATATGTAGAACACCACTTGTACCTCTCTAAAAAGGGTTCTGTAAACTGAGAAGAAAACAAATTAATTAAATTTTCCAATTATATCCTGTAAATAACGTTCCCTCCAAAACTCGCGTCTATTTGAATTATGTAGAAGGTTGTGTCGTGCGTAGCAACAAAACCGTACAAAATTTGTTCTGTTTTGAGGTTTTGACGGACTTCAGAGGTTTCATAGTCTATTGTTTTATATTAATTTATTAAAACATTTAGAACATGGTGTAATATTTTATGTACATATCGTATTTACTTAAACTCATCATTATATAATGTTAAAATGGTAATGTTGGTGTATAATACTTATATTTAAGTAATTTATTATACACGGTAAGAAAATTCGTAAAAAAAATTTCCTTAAATATTTAAGGTTTATTAATTTTGTAGGTACTGTGTATGCATTAAGTTGACATTTTGTAGCTTTAAAACTCAATAAAGTTTGAAATAAAAAATGATTGATGTGAGAAAGATGAGTACATAATTAAAGTATTGGGTAAGTAAGACTAAAGATAAAGTGACAAAACTTTTATATTAGTCTATACATGTATAGCTTTGAGTTAGTTACTAATAATGGCCCTTATATCATAAACACGTGGGTATTTATTAGGTACTTTATACATTATGTACAAAATTCATCACCTTAATGTAGAAAATATGCAAAAAATGAAAAGGACACATATGGTCACTATTCGTTACTACGCATACCTACGTATTACTGAGGGTTCCAAAAAAACTTAACAAATGTTATGATATCAAACCAAACATAACATTAAAATTACACATCAATTATATATTTTTTTAATTTCCTTTTTATTTCGGGTAGGAAATATGTAGGTTTTAATATTTCGTAAATATATAAATTAATCAGTAATAAGACCTGTTTTATTCTCTCTCTCATGCTTCTCTCCAGAAAGGTGAGGATGTAACCATGCCAGGGAAAGGTTTGTGGGAGATAAGTGTCAGAATCAACCACTATGGGTGGACTGTCGTAAGGAAGAAGATCATAGGGTGAAATGGTTAATCATAAAAGCACTATTTACTTAACATAGGCTTAGGCTTAAAAACTTGAGATTTCCCTTGTAGTTGATAGGCTAGCAACCTGTCACTATTCGAATTTCAATTCCATCATTAAGCCATACGTGGAATTTCAGTATTTTCAGATTATTGTTTCTGTCTACCTCGCATGGGATAAAGACGTGATTTCATGTGTGCATGTATGAGCTTCAACATATAATCACATCTTAATCCCTAACGGGTAGACAGTGCCAATAGTCTAGAAAAGATCGATGAAGCCACGTTTAGTTCAGTTGTATGGTTTAACGATGGAATTGAGATTCAAATAGTGACAGGTTGCTAGCCCATCGTCTGTCTGTCTTTATCCGTCTATCTTGCAAGGGACATACTCATGATTATCTATTACATATAATAAAAGAGTAAAAATATTTTGTCGGTAACATTTAGTATTTTTGACTGAAATGGATAGAGGGATACTTAGAATGAATAATAGAAAGCAAAAATTTTTTTTTAATTTCTTGTCTGTCTGTCTATATGTATGATCACGATTATCTCCGAAAGTACTGAACCGACTTACTTAAAACTTTCACCAATTGCTTTGTTTTAACTCTGAAAAACATTTTAAAGTTTGTTTTATCAAAATCGGTTCACTAAAAAAAAAGTTATCGAAATTTGATTGAACTCAAGGCATGAGTTTGCCTGCAAATAATTTACGAAATTTAAAATTCAAAGTCATTTATCATTGTACGACAGCATAATACGAGTACCTATAACATATAAATGTGAAAATCAGTTTGATAATTTCTTGGTTTTGCCGCACGTACATAACATGCGTAATTCTCACGTAAAAAGATTTTTGGTTTGTTAGTCTACTTTAGCACCGTGTGGTTCCCGGCACTAATACAAAAAAGAATAGAACCACTCTATCTCTTTCCCATAGATGTCATAAATGGCGACTAAGGGATAGGCTTACAAACTTGGGATTCTTTTTTAGGCGATGGGTGAGCAACCTATCACTATTTGAATCTCAATACTATCATTAGGCCAAATAGCTAAACGTGGTCATTCAGTCTTTTCAAGCCTGTTGGCTCTGTCTACCCCGCAAGGGATATAGACGTGACAATATGTATGTATGTAGTCTACTTTCATTTTGACACCACCGCAACGGCCTCGATGGTCCAGTGGTTGGCGCCTGAGACTGTAAAGTGGGCGGTCCAAGCCCCAACAGAAACAAATTTTTTTTTATTAAAAATATTTTTTTTTGTGTTGTTTTTGAATTTTATTTAAAAACTGAAAATCAAAATACTACATATAATAAAACGGTAAAAATATTCTGTCCGTTCATTTAGTATTTTGACTGAAATGGAAAGAGATTTTTTTTTACATTTTTTGTTTGTCTGTCTGTATCTGACTGTATGATTAAGATTCAACTCGAAATTTACGCGGACGAAGTCGCGGGCAACAGCTAGTATACATATATGTATAACATTAGCCACGTGAAAAAAATTGTTATGGCTAATTTTGATGAAAACTTTACAGGTAGGATATTATTTTTTTTCTCAATATTGCGCGTTTATTTCCAATGCTCCCCTTTTGACCTGCCGTGTGGTTCCCGGCACCAAAACAAAAAAGAATAGAATCACTCCATCTCTTTTCCATGGATGTCGTAAAAGGCGATGGGCTAGCAACCGGTCACTATTTGAATCTCAATTCTATCATTGAGCCAAATAGCTGAACGTGGCCATTCAGTCTTTTCAAGACTGTCCCCGCAAGGGATATAGACGTGATAATATGTATGTGTGTATGCTCTCCTTTTAGCAATACAAAATTGTAACCAAATACAATCAGGGAAACGTGTTCAAAAGAACAAATTTCAGTTTCTAGCACTATACTCCGTGGTTTACTTACATGCACGACTTGCAATTTCCTTTTTAAATTATTATTAATTTTTATTTCTTGTCTTTATCCAAATTTAATGCAAGCAATTTCTTTTTGATTAGACACACACATAGGTACATATAATCACATCTACATATATCTCTTGCGGGGTAGAAAGTGAGAAAGGCCACGTTCAGCTGTATGGCTAATTGGAATTGAGATTTAAATAGTGACAGGTTGCTAGCCCATCGCCTACAAGAAGAATCCCAAGCCTTTTATTAGACACGATAAAGGAATATTTAACATGAATAGATTTTATGTTATACTATCGATGTAATGATAGCTATGGAAATGAAGCAAGTTATATATATATATATATATTATATATATATATATAAGCAAGTTATATATATATATATATAATATATATATATATAAGCAAGTTATATATATATATATATATATAGGTGTATACATGATACACATATATATTATATATATATATATATATAATAGTAGTATCATGCTTCTTTACATAAGTACAAGCACACTGTGTTTTTGTAAAAGTAATTCTATTTTTTACGAATACATTTTTTATCTACCTATAATATAGATATGCATGTATGAAAATTAACTTTATACATTAGATTAACAAATCGTGGGTGTTTTACATTCTGCATTTAATAAGATTCAATAAAGGGTATACGACATCTTTAGTCATTCATACATTAGGGCAATCACTTTCTGTCAATACTTCGTAGGCATGTCGTAGGCTGTTTACATAATTAGTTACATACTGATCACGAATGTGAACCTCAACTCACTGTACATCAAGTGTAACTGTTTGTTTAAAATTTAAATACGCTTCGAACACGTGAACCGAGCTTACTACCTTTTATCGGTTTTTTCATTGTCTGAGACTGGGTCACTTTGATTCTCTTCGGACTTGAAATACAAAAATGTAACTGAACAGTTATTGTGTAAAAAAGCAGCTGCTGCTTCGTATATAACTTTTCATACTTTGAAGTACAATAAATTTAAATAAAATATTATGAATATGATTTTGGCAAGGTCGTAAAATCTATAGTAATGGGTGTTCAATATATTCCTTTCAGATATTACCAATGAAGAGAGTTATGAATGTGGATGAAGCGAAGGAAGTATGCTGAGATCGTGGCAAGTGGAAAGAGGTAGTTTCTGTCTACCCCTCCGGGAAAGAGGCGTGATTTTATGTATGTATGTATTACAAATATTTAACCTCCCGGTTAAGAATAGGGCCATCTAGCTAATCGTGGTCTTTCAGTCTTTTCAAGACTGTTGGCTGTAGACCCCGTAAAAGAAAAAAAAAATATATGTCAGTGTATAGCATAGTGTGTAACATAGCTATCATGCATCTGCAGCCACATTTATTCGTTCGCCCTAAAAACATGTTTAAAGCATGCCACCGAGTACGTGATACGATTGAATGTCCAAACCGCTTAAATAAATAACTTCGGATGAAGGAATGGCTCGAAAGTCTAAGGTGCCTAAATTACAGTTCACTACCTGAATAATGCATCGCCATGAGATCCATTTTTCTTGGGTCTGGCGAAGCCTTACCAGATTGGCATCTATAATGACGATCTCTAGTCAGTTACGATACATTAAACTTTCTAGCTTCTACGGCTTAAATTTTTCGTATAAATACATACATACATAAAATCACGCCTCTTTCCCGGAGGGGTAGGCAGAGACTACCTCTTTCCACTTGCCACGATCTCTGCATACTTCTTTCGCTTCGTCCACATTCATAACTCTCTTCATACAAGCTCGGCGGTTTCGGGTTTTCGTATAAATTTTGCCTTTATTTAAATAAATTAAAAATATAGGTTTAGCACAGGTTGAAATATTTACTTCAGAAAATTGTTGGTAAAAAGAATAATATAGGAAATATAATATAAGGAGAATTTCAAAAATCCAGCTTATAATTAACTGGCCAAAAAAGTAAAAGCTTAATCCGGGTTTTGTTGTCGTTACGTTACGAGGGCCTGCGGACTGCTGCATTTCCCAGAAAAGGTAAAAGTCCTGGGTAAAAAATCAAACACACGGTGATTTTTCATAGGTACTTGTAACATTCGCTATTGTATAAAATTAACAAAAGAAGTGCTGTGCAGTGAAAACGGTCTTGATCAAAATCTCACATTCGTGTACAGAATACCTTTATTTTTTTCGTCAATTTCTTCGGAATAAATCGTTCAAAAACAAACCTAAGGTTTGACGTACAGTGATATTGTCTTTATTTTTGGACAATGACGTGATTTGAACTTTAAATATCCTTCCAACACAAAGTAATTATAATAATGAAACATTTCTTGGCTTTATTATATATAGTTTGTTTGTTAGTATTGGTCATTTATCATTATTGTTAGTAGCTAAGCTACTTCCACTACCACTAAACCACGAATGCAGTTAAAATAAAGCTTGTTAACCATTGGTTACTTGACGTGAAACCTAATGCAACTAATCGTCGTCATTTAGATCATCCATATGTTGTTAGGTACTTTCGCTTGAAAGTTTTGAGACTAGTAAGTATATGCAGGAGTAATAGATATCCCACAAAAACATTTCATGTTAAATGTTGCCAATACGAGACCATATAGCTCGCACTGTCAAAAAGTAATCAGATCTCGTGTAGAGCCAAATATCTAGTAGTTCGTAGCGCGTAGCAGAGTTTTGCCACTATAATCTCGTAGGCGTGCAAACCGTGGACGTAACTGGCGAGTCGGCCGCACGGACTTGTATGTATATGTTTATCTGGTATAACCCAAACTCAAGTTATGAAGGTTCAAAAATACGACGAACCACTTCGAGAAAAGGTAAGTAGTGCACTTGCGCTTCGCTTGGCTCGTATTGGCGGGGGCACTACCGTGCCCCCAGACCAGATACGAGTACCACCCATTAGGTAAGTGTTGTTGTAAATTTGACACAATCTTGATTAGTCACTGCGATAACTATCAAGAAGGAGTAAATATAGGTACATTTTAGTTTTATTTTGCTGTAATTTTAATAGTACTAATTTATGCCAGAGACCAACTTAAAAAAAATACTTAGGTATGTATATATTTCTAATGTCTAAGCTATACTGCAAAGTTTCATGAATCCGTTCAGTAGGTAGTTTTAGCATCCTTATAAATTTTTGCATTTAATTAGTGTGTGAAATTGAGTGACCGGATAAGGAACAGCGTGATAAGGGAATGTTGTGATGTGAAAGAAGATGTAGTTACAGGAATAGAAAAGGGTATGTTGAGATGGTTCGGTCATGTGGAGAGGATGAATGAAAGCAGGTTAACTAAGCAGATATACAAGGAGAGTGTGGAGGGAAAGGTCGGAGTGGGAAGACCTAGACGAACGTATCTTGATCAAATTAAGGACGTCTTGGTAAAGGGTCAGGTCAAAAGTACTCGAAACCGCCGAGCTTGCATGAAGAGAGTTATGAATGTGGATGAAGCGAAGGAAGTATGCAGAGATCGTGGCAAGTGGAAAGAGGTGGTCTCTGCCTACCCCTCCGGGAAAGAGGCGTGATTTTATGTATGTATGTATGTATATTATTAGTGACTAGGATAGGAAGGAGTATTTTTTGGACGTAAGTATATAAATTTCGTCCTAATCGCTGTCGGGGTAAACAGAGCCTACGGCGAAAAGATCGAACAAAGCGTGACCTTTGTTAGATCCATTTCGACATAGGCTCCATTCAGCCAGATGGGTTTTAATGCTGTAATTTAATTTGATGGGATTTAGATGGTGTTTAGGTTGAATCCTATTCTGATATTCCCTGCAACATTTGAATACTTTCCTTTGAATCAATGAGATTAGTATAAATACGAGTACTATCCAGACAAAAGATTATTACTATCTACAAGATTTAGTACGTCTACAGTATATCTAGTCCTGATACTTTGTTTTTTTTTTCCGCCGAAAATATAATCCACTTGTTTGTTGAAAAAAATAGCCCTATTTTGCAAAACTTGGCCCAACTTTAAAAGCGCTTTGTTTCATAATCGGTTTATCGGACAAGCCTCAGCGCGTTAATTAAGGATGATTTTCTCTTGTTTCCAACTGCGCAGTTTGTAGGTACCCACATATGCATACAAGTACAATAATATAAGTAGGTACATTGCATGTATGCAAAAAGCGATACTCCTTCGCTCGTTGATAGATTTAAGCGTACTGCTTATCTGCTTATTTCTAAGTAAGTAGGTATTGTTTTTTCAAACGAACGATGTTTGATTTTTTCCGAAAATAGTCCGACCAAATACAGTATTTAAAGTACTATAGTTTTTATAGAATTTAATTTATTAGAATTAAAATTGTTTTTGAAAATATTCTATCCAAAGGGCCACAATTAAACGTCACGTAATCCGTACGATTACTACAATCAGAATTAGTAGGTATTGTGAAAACAAAATATGAAGATTCAATGGCCAGATTTTCTTCTATACCTACTATAATAAATGTTTAAATAGATCATTCATTAACCAGACATTAGGTACATTTTGAAAACATATGGAAGTATATTTAAAAACAATAAACCAAAAAGATAGCCATATAAGATGACGTGGATACATTTGGATATTAAGAAACTTCAAGTTAATTTCTGAAATGATCACGTGCCGCAAGGATATCAAACTTGGTGAAGCAGATAAGTTTTAGTATAAACGGCGGAGAAACACTTGGTTGATAATTAAATTTGAAACCCACATAGATGTAGAAACTTTTAAAATAAAACCGAGCCGACAGATCTTTCCTTCATTCATTATTAATTGAAAGAAGGTAGGTACCTACGCGCCAACAACGCAGGAAAGTTTAAATAACTACTTAGATTGATTTAACAAGATTAAGAAGGTTGTTGAACACAATCTTCTTAATTTAGGTAATGAAGTAAGTGTAGGTTACAGGAAATTAGGAGGAGATAAGGATAAAGTTACAGTGAAATCCATCGTAAGTGAAAGAATGAATATCAAGAAAGGGAACATTAACCCTTCTTTGCATGATGATGGAAATTTCAATCATAACATTTAGTGAAGAAAAAAAGGTACTCAAAAACTGTAAACTTTAAATTTGTTGTTCCTGGCAACTTTATAAATGACTATTGCGTACAACAAAACCCTAGTACCAGTCTACTGGAAGAAGAATTACAATAAAAAAAAAAGAAAGGTCACTTCGGTGTAAATTTCCCAAATGTAAAGGCTATTCCACAATTTCGTGTAATCAATGTGGAGTTAATTTGTGCTTGAATAAAATAATAATTGTTTTTTAAATTATCATTTAGAATATAGGAGAATAAGTAAACAATATCTTTTGACTTATTTAGTACTGAGCTATATATGTAACAATGCATAATGATGTAAATTTTCATCACTGTTTTTTAAATAATTCAAATTCTTATCTATTCTAGGATTTTTTTAAATATTTTTCCTTTAATCTAGAGCATTAATTACATCAACCTGATTTATTTTAAAAAAATAGGAAAAATCATGCAATTAAGGGTAATTATTATGGTTCATTAATTATTCAGTTTACGGGGGCATCCATAATTTCATGATGAACTAAATTTATACAAATAAATAACATAAATGCATACATGTATAAAGTACGTCTTTATACCTTACAGGGTAGAATAAGACCCAATTACATATATGTAACTATGTTAAAAATTTAAGGTACCTAATGTTCAGTTGTATGGTAGGGCTAAATTATGAAATTGAGATTCAGATAGTCAGTAGGTTGCTAGCCCACGCCATAAGTGAAGAATATCAAGTTTGTAAGCTTTCCCTTGATTGACTTTCACAACCTGCACGGGAAGAGAAGCAGCGAACATACTTGGCAGCATTCACTACCTACCAGACGAAGGAAGCTAGCTGATAAGTAATGTTAAATTTTTACTACATACACCAACGATACGAATACCCTGATCTACTTACATAAAGCGCATATACATATTAGCTTAAAAGTAGTTGCCTTATTCGCGTCGATTCCAATTGAAAATCAATTTATATTTTACTGAACGCCTGGAAATATTATAAGAGCTCACATATAAACTAAACTTACATCAAAGTCTTAGCATACATACATATAGGGTAGACAACGCCAATAGTCAGTTTTATAGGTAGGTATCTACGTAACGTAAGTATACAATGATCAGTTCAGTAAACAGCTTAGGACTTACATAGTAGGTAAAGCAGACTTAGCATACCCTCACAATTTTTTTAACACGACCCAAAATACCGTAGATCCCGAATCTATTTCTAGTCATCTTAGAACTCATTTTATTTAGTAATTGATGATATTACTATTTCGTAAAATACTTCTTTGCCTTACCCTTTCAGAATTTTGAAGTATTTGTAACCTAAGTATACATAAACAGTATGTTGGTATTACCTTTTTTCCGTTTCTCCACGCTTGTCCACTATTTTAACATTGTATATAAATGATATTCTTACATAGATATAGTCATGTCTATATCCATTGCAGGGTAGACAGAGCCAACAGTCAAGACTTTTCAAGAAAAGACTGAAAGTGACAGTTTGCTAGCCCATCGGCTACAAAAAGAATAATAAGTTTATTAGCCTTCTAGTGGTCTTTCATTGTGTTCCTATACTAAAGTGCTGGGAACCACACAACACATTATATAAATGAGGTCATTAACAATCAAGCCGTGTGGTTCCCGGCACCAATAAAAAAAAAGAATAGGACCACTCCATCTCGTTCCCATGGATGTCGTAAAAGGCGACTAAGGGATAGGCTTATAAACATGGGATTCTTCTTTTAGGCGATGGGCTAGCAACCTGTCACTATTTGAATCTCAATTCCATCATAAAGCCAAACAGCTGAATGTGGCCTATCAGTCTTTTCAAGACTGTTGGCTCTGTCTACCCTGCAAGGGATATAGACGTGATTATATGTATGTATGTATGTATTAACAATCAATATTCATACCGTTTACCAAACAAGCGAACTACGCCCGCAAGGGTGCATATTAAGAAAATGCATCTTTCGCCGTAAAACTTCACTGAAAAAGCTGATCCCTGTATTACCTTTCAAGGGATGGGGGAATGTATTTTCCTATACCAGTTTTTAAGATTGACCCAGTCTGCATCTGAAATGTAATACGTCTGAAAAAAACGCTTTCAAATCCGAGCAATTGTTTATACGTTTTCTAACGTACAGACGGACAGACAGCAATGCTAAAAATCATACTTCTGTTGATGTTATGTAAATCCCCCATAAAGATTTTTTGGCAATATCTTTCAAGTACAGAAATCGGTCAGTTACTAGGTATTTTATAAGTATGGATTGTATGATAGGTAGGTACATATGAACATTCAACATATAGGTACATAGTATTTACCCTCCTAGTTCTGTAAATAAATAGTTTCGTTGATGTTTAGCCCGCATTTACGGATTTGTTAATAAGCATACAGGAAAACACATATACACATGTGTAGGTCATGATATAATTATTGTAACTGCTATGTCACATGACGTAAATGCTTTATTCACGCTCCCTGAGTACCAGATGAAAGCGTTTGCCACGAAAGGCCATGACGTACACCACAAAGTCTTATGTTGGTTTTGACACGCCACTCAATTATATATAATGGGTACCTACCCTACTATTAATTCATGCATTTACGAGCTTTTATCCGAGAGTTCAGTTCCGCGGGCATAAGGTAAGTAGTGTGAAAATTTAATTCACGGCGTGTGTCTTATGGCAAATAGGGATGTAGCAAATTGATTGCACAAATGTACTTTTGTTTACACAGTGGACTAAAACCAATAAAACAGCAGTTTAACTTTTTGACACCTATGTTGTTAATTCCCCGAGCGTGAACGTTTGCAGGCGACACAACACATGAATTTTCATTATAACTTTAGCGTGAGATAAATTGGTCCCCCATAGTACCATTACCGCATTGACAATGGTAGATAAATCTAATAATTCAGTATACATGCATCCCACAATTAAAAGACACGAAATTGCCTGAAGTTTCCAAATTATGTAGGTGACGTTGAAAAGACATAATGCCATCATCATCCCCCCATTCGCCATCTCTCCTCATCTCTTTGTTTAATCATCACTTTATGTTTCACTAAAGACATGACATACCTAACAACTTTGTTGAAAAATCTCGCCGAATAAATTTTAATATAAGTACTTTTTTCTTTTGATGGACTGCCACTTCTCCATCTGTCTGTTCGCTCTGTGGCTCAAAGACCTTATACATTTTAGTAAAAGCAGCTTCTTTCCTTCCTCTGAAAAGGAGCCTGGGCCAGTATCCATGATCTTGGATTGGGTAAGGCAGCTGCAGGCAACCTTTGTAGGGAAACCTTACCCATGTTTAATCATGATAAAAACCACATTAGAAATATGCCTTAAATTAATTCAAATCGATGGCCTGTTTAAAATCGTCTCCATCGCAAAAAGTAGATATCCTCCTCTTCCTTCCTTTATATGTATGTCCTCTTCCGTACCCCACACTTTATGTAGGTATCTATTTCATGGAGACCGCTTAAGTGGTTTAACTGAAGCGGTAACTAACCTCAAGATAGATATATGGATTATTGTTAAGGTTTATAAATATCTAAAAACCACTGCTAAATTGCCCGCAATTCATTGCCTGTCTGTTTATCGATGTTTTATTAATTTTAAGTTAAGACTAGCTTGTTCATCACCGAACATTTATAATCAGACTTGTTAGTATTTATAAAACTTAATTAAAGCAACTTTTAAAGCCGCCTCTTTGTATAAGCCAGTGCAATTTATTGGCTAGAAGGCCTGCCATTTATCTTGAATACAATAGAACTGGATAAGGTAACAAACCTTCTGCTTAATTAAATTGATACACACACGGTTAGAATGCTGAATAAAATAATTATAAATATCTATACCTATAGGTTGCCGTTATGAATTTGTGATATTTGAGAATTATTTTAAGCCTTATTTGTGCATATTTCAAAGAACAATAACAGACATAAATTGTTTTTCACATTTAGAAAACTGAAGACGACGCCCACCACATCTAAGTCAAGGATTAAAAAGTCAAATTAAGTCGGTAGTTAGTGAAGTTGAAGTTATGTGTCCACTACAAAACAATTTTGTTAGTAACTCCCAGTAGGTAAGTATGTGAGCACATAAAGGACGTGGTTAGTACGTTGACGAGCCAAATTCTGAATTGAGTTCAACGTCAACTCGATTAGCCTATGAAGTTATTAAAACTTTTAGGCGACTACAACTAACTTCTAGATACTATTTAATTAACCTTCATAGTGCAACACGCTACTTCATGCTCTTTTAAAATAACATATTGTTTTTAACTGAATTGGTTTAAAATTGCGATGATAATAACATAGAATGGTACTAAATCTTTCGTACGCAAGCCCGATTCGCAATTAAAATATTTTACTGTGGGTACTTATACCTATCACCTCATATAGGTACAAGAGTCGAATATGCTCCAATCTTTCAATTTCCGATGACAAATATAGGTACTGAATACTAATATCAATTTCCCTAGTCAATACACTATCGTAAATTGCTCTGCATTCGGGATCTTAAAGCTCCAGCATGAAAAAAGTTTCGAATGGAGTCGCTCGAGTGTTCTGGCAATTACAATAAAAGCACTCGAAGACCCCAACTTTGTTTCACGTTACGGGCAGATTTCTGTTTATGCGATTTTAAAAAGAATGCTTTCTACATTTTACAAAAAAACTTATATAAACAATATGTTGACATAGGTTATTTGTGGATTAATTAAACCTACTTTATTTTAGGTACTCTAAGAGAGTAGTTATTTGGTATCTACATAAATCAAAAAACAAAATTCAGTGCGTAGGCGAAATTCGTAAATATATTTTTAATGAAAATAATAGGGTATTTTATTTTATTATGTCCTTTACGATGCCATGAGATTATTCTTAGAATATTTTCAGCATTTACTGTAAATATACAAAGATGCCTGCATGCCGTGTGGGTCCCGGCACCAATAAAAAAAAAGAATGGGATCATTCCATCTCTTTCTAGGACTAGGCTAGCGACCTGTCACTATTTGAATCTCAATTCTATCAAGCCAAATAGCTGAACGTGGCCTATCAGTCTTTTCAGACTGTTGGCTCTGTCGACCATGCAAGGGATATAGATGTGACTCTAAAGTATGTATAGATGCCTCGTGACTGCGTTGTTAAACGTGTCCACCGTTTTATTTTACCCACGAACACGATGCGATTTCATAATTTACCTGCTAAATCTGATAACCATTCATGAAAATCATAATATTTCATGTAAGTAGGTAGGTAAATATATGGCGAGGTTAATCTGCCCAGCTAGAGAACACGATAGAGTAGACAGAGCCGATAGTCAAAGTACAAAAACTCGAAACTTACTACAACATTAATTTAACTACACTGCTTTTACGTATCATGATATGATATCATTTATAAGTAGGCCTGTGACAGGTCTGCAGAAAAGTCAATAAAGGGGAAAGCTTATAAAGGAAGCTTAGGAATATACTTTTAGGCGATAGGCTAGCAACCTGTCATTATTTGACCTATTACTAGTCTTTTCAAGACTTTTTGGCTGTGTTTACCCCATAAGGGATAAAGACGTTATTATATGTGATCCATTACATTAGATTAGATTAGATAGATTGACATTAGATCTGTATGTGGGACCAATGCATCAAATAAAAAAACTCAAAAAAAATTACTTCTCAATTTCTATAGAAGTATGTAACCTTAAAACTAAATTGTTACCTAAACGTTATAGATATATAGTTTTATTTATTGTGTTAAATTAATTAGTAACTTTAAATGAGAATGACCGCAGTCAAACTGTGAAAACAGTTTTGCGAAATATTGTTTAAGTTCATAATGAATATTGTGTAATAAATAAATAAATATATAATATTCTAATATTATTATTACAATATTATAAAGCTGAAGAGTTTGTTTGTTTGAACGCGCTAATGTCAGGAACTACTGGTTCGAATTGAAAAACTCCTTTTGTATTGAATAAACGATTTATCGACGAAGGCTTTAGGCTATATAACATCACGCTGAAACTATTACGAGCGAAGAAATAATGGAGAATGTGAAAAAAAATCGGGGAAAATTATTCATCTTTGAGGGCTTCAATTATGCCCAAAATAACTATTCCACGCGAACGAAGTCGCGGGCACAGCTACATAGTTACTTATAACTAGGTTTACCTCATGGAAAATCTTCACAGATTTTATTCTCCTCTTAAATAGCGAATCAGTCGCAGGTATTTTTTTGTATATAATCCGTGACAGCTTTGTTTGCGCGATTCTTCGCTGTGATTGGCTGATACTCGTAGCATCGCGTGAATCGTATAATGTTTGAGTAATAACTGTGCGGTGGTTAATTTCGCACTTTCTCAAGACTTTTTGTGATAACATCATAAATTACGAAATCCTTGATGTAATAACCCTCTTTTCCTTGTCCACTAACACTTCAAAATGAATACATGATACAAACCCAACTGTGTCAGTTAGGTTAGGCTATGAACCACACAAAGCGGAGCGAGCGGAGCGTTCGAACTGAGTCAAATAAGGTTAGGATAGGTTAGATTTGGATAGGTGTTAAAGAAATCTATTAATCTCTATACTTGTTTTCTTTATAGGTTACCCCACCCCTCCCCCCTCCGGCAGTAGCACGTTTCTAAAGTTTTACCAATCATTTTAACAGTAACAGCTCAAACCACTGTATAACGTTTGGGTTCCCGCCAAATAGTCCTAACAAAATCGGTATAATATTTTTTTACTGGTCAAAGCTCTCCTGAAAATATTTAGTGCTAGTTTTTGGCAATCTAGAGTATTTTTAAGACCAATTTAGCGCTTTGTTATTATGCCAATATAAATACTTTTTGTAGAAACTAGGAAAAATACAAAAAAAAGGTGTAATCAAAGTCGTACGATTTTAATGGCACACTGCATGAACCTTAAGAGTGAGCGAGATGATAATAAATAGCTTTGTAAAATTTCTTGCTTAACAAATAAATTCTCAATTTAGCGCACTTTCATAAGAGACAGTTGGCAACAGTTTTTTCAGGTTACAATGCTGGGCTATAGTTGACAGCTAACCGACAATGACAAGACAGATTGCTGGCTGTTCGACAGTCCAACCAGTCTGTCTGTTTTATACACTTAGACATTAAAAAAGTAATCATCTGTGTCTACTGTTTGTGATTTACTTACGGCTGTCCAAATAAATTCTGAAGTGATTGATTTTTTGTATTGTATTCTAACTTACTGTAAGTAGAATAAAATATTAACTCTACCATTCAATCAACTCACATTGTTTGAAATCAATAAGTGTGATATTATCCGTACTCAATGCCATACATCTTGATTCGAGGTAATTTGGCATCGTATGGGCACAAGAACCCTTGGCGTGTTTTGGTCTCCGGATTGAAAGGTAGCTTCTATCTATTTATTTGATAAGAAAAGCATTCATATCGCGTTTATACGAACACTATGTTTGCGATTAGATAATAATATGCGAACACACCTGCACATTGCAATTTGGCGTATATTATTTTATGAAATGTAATATTTTTATAGCTGGAGAGATAGAGCAGTTAAAACGATTTACTTGTGGTGGATATTGTGATGATTCTACAATTGTATATCTTCAACATCCTTGCGTTATTCTTAGTGCACTAGAAGTAAGTATAACATTGCAGTAATCTTCAAACCTCATTATAAATTTACAGGCACATTTCAGAAAGTAGTGAGTCACTACAATATTTTTATATTATAAGGACTAAAAAAGTCACTGATATTAAAAATTGACACACATTTAGTTATTTCTCTAAACATTTATAATCTGTACTAGCTGTGCCCGTGACTTCGTCCGCGTGGAATAGTAATTTTGGGCATCATATTTATTTTTGCAAACACCCTCCTCAGCTTTATCAATTATAGCTGCTTATTGTTATGCGACTCGGTCAGGCGGTCACGCGTATTAGAAAGAACGCTGGTTCGCCGTATTAAATGTTTCGCTGCAAATTGCTTATAACGACTATATCTCAAAACCTATTCGTCTGATTTATATACTGTAAATGGCAATTTTAGTCTACATGAACAGCCGAAAGTAATAAACATATTTATTTGGATAAGGATTAATACTGAATTAAAGAAAATTGGTTTCAAAATAACTTATGTTTATAATGAAAAAATAATCTTAAAAAATGAACATAAAAGTGGTAATTGTAAGTAAACCTTAAGAGATAGATATATGCTCTCGCGGACTTTTTTGTGGCAAAAAATGAGTACTTCACATCTTTAGTACATTGTTTTACTATATCTTTGTTGGTTTGCGCAGCGTTCGCGTGGAAAGCTCGCAGATGGCCGACTCATTCAACTTTCACCTGCATTGTTGACGTTTCCCGTAGGAAATCCGGGATAAAATGTAGCCTATAGCCTTCCTCGAGAAATAGACTATCTAAGAGTGAAAGAATTATTCAAATCGGTTCAGTAGTTTCTGAGATTAGCGCGTTTAAACAAACAAACAAACAAAACAAACTCTTCAGCTTTATAATATTTATAATCTGTATGTAACCTTTGTAAAAATAAATAAACAAATTATTATTATTTTAAAAAATGTGATTATGCTTCTTGCAAAACATATGTTTTGTGTTTTTGACAAATTACAGAAAAGTCAGTAATAGACAAATGTCTGTTCAATAGTTTAAGTTTTAATTTTGCTTGTTCCAAACTGATACAATAAATATTTAGAGGTTGTGTTACTTAACTCTCATTGCAGGTTTTGGGTTACAAAGTGGTTGCATCAAGCTCTACAGCAGTTAAACAGGACTACAATGAATATATGTGGACTATGAGGAAAGAATTTTCAGAGCCAGAGCCCTCAATAATAGTGGAGCAAGATAATTACACTAACTTTAATAAGGAGGCTATGCACTTGGGCAACTACCAGAATCCTACTAAAGACGACGAGGTTTAATTAATTTTAATCCTATACCTTTTCTTTATTACTTACAATGGATACCAAAGGTGGACAACTTTCTCAAACCAATCTGGCATCTTCTACTTTGGTAGAAGAAGATGTAATGGTTTATATTGCAGTGAAAGGTTCATTGCATGCAAATGATTGTTCTGTCTTTGGTTTAGGACAAGAAGAAGTCAAAGCATTAAGCAAGAAATATCCAGGATCTGGCGTAGTTGTAAACGGAGTCTCGATCAAGACCAATGTTCTAGATGCCATCAATTCACTAAGCCAGCTTGGATACAAGATTATTTCTAGCACTGGTGAAACTGAAATCACTTGGACCATGCAACGTGAATGTTAATTGTATGGTCTCTACATAATTCATATTGCTTACTAAGTATTATCATCATGGATCATAATGATTGTGATCATGCACAGTGCACAACACAAAATGCCAATTTATCAGTATGTCAGACTGTCTCCGAAATGGATTGGGAAAGGGGTTTATGGCATGCAGGTAAAAAGCAAATATTTGTTAGTGGTGTGATATTTTTATTTGGTATGAATTTCATATTCATTAATTCATAAATTACAGCTTACTATGGGGACAAGGAAAGGGTAAAATACCTAATTGAAAAATCAAGGGATCCAAAAGAAGCAGTCAATGCAGCAGATAATGCTGGTTACACTCCTCTGCACTATGCAGCCAGGAAAGGACATGTTGACATCTGCAGAATTTTGCTATCAAATGGAGCTGTAATTGATGCTCAGACAAAATCTGGAAATGCTACTGCTTTGCATAAAGCTTCTGCTTCTGGTAAATACATACATTTACTATTCACCTGAATCTTCATGTGGGGATTGTGATTAGTCAGATAAGTTGAACAATGTGAACAACTTTTGTCAAAGCTCAAAGATGCCCTCATATTTTATAATATACCACATAATGTATACATATACAACTTATTGATAAAATCAACCATTAATTATTGGTTTTCCTTTAAATGGCACTGTATATAAAAATTTGGCTATTTTATTTGCAGGCAAGTTGGATGTTGTCAAGTTTCTTATACAGGCTGGAGCTTGTGTAAATATACAAGATATTGATGGTCAAACAATACTCCACAAGGCGATGGCAAACAATAATAGGGAATTGGCAAATTTTCTTCTGACTACTTACCCCAATCTGCGTGCTATGAAAGACAAAAAGGGAAAATGTGCATCTGGATTGTATGTTTAAAATACATGTTGAATAAGTGTCGCATGACATGCTTGTTATCATATTGCACATATTATTATGTTTATAGTGTTTAATACCTTTGGATTTTTTATGTCAATAATTATGTGCAATAATTTCCAATATTTTTTATAGCTTATTAAATGTTATTGTTGCTTTTATAAATATTTTAATAAAATATAGAATATTAACATTCCTTAAGAGTTAGTGATATGTTTATATCTTTATAAAGAAAGTGCCGATTTTTTCTTTTGATGTTTATCATAAATTGGCCTAGATGATATATGATTTTAAAAGTAAACAGATATTTCTTATATGATCTGCCTTTATACTAGGTCTATGTAGATTCCTTTTCATTAACTTTGTCCAGATAAGCATTTTATGGTCATGTATAAGTAGTATATAATATGTTTTCTCTACTGCACATGAAGTTTATTTCTAAGGCTCCAAAATATAAAAGAAATAATTTGCATTCTTTAAGAACTGACCCTAAATTTGGTTTAAGTGAGGCAAGAGAAATTACTTTTATCATGCTTTACTTATAACAGTAAAAAAAAGTACTTTTTACGTATACGTGAAAGAAAAATATTCATATCACCTTTTTTATGCAAATATATAAATTCCTTGCATTAGATTCATGCACCTTAGCACAACAACCATGAATTTATCGTACACTACACTGTAGCAGCAGCATATCCTATTTAATGTACCAAAATGAAAAATAGCAAAGTTCTTTATAAATATAACCTTAATAGTCCAGTTTTTAGTTTGAATTAATGGATACTAATGTTAAAATATTGGCAACATTGACCGGCAGGTCATGTTTTAATTTTTTTTGTAAAATATGTGTAACAGTGGTTGCAAAAGGACAACTATATTTATTTATAACACGAATAAGCCCATGCCCAAGCCCAATTTTGATGTGGTGAAAATTTTAGTAAACATCTTGTTCATTCATATAAGGAACCTAATGCCAAATTTCGAATCTATGAACCCAGCAGTAGGATTTGGGCATTGACATGCAAGTTAGTCAATCAATTTCCTCTCTGAAATAGAAGGTGAATGTTTGTAATAGTATACAAATATCGTGTAATATATCCTTAGTCCATAAGTGCACCATTACATATTTTTTATATAAAAATAATAGTGAATGTTACATGTTTTACCTGAAAAAAATCAAATTTAATAGCATATTTTCAGTAAATGTCAAATCTTACTAACTTGATGTACCTACTCTCTAAGACGTACTCGTATTAAGTATTGATGTAAAGAGCAAAGTTTTAGCTCAAGTTAATCTATTCTTAGAAATTAAAATGTACTGTGTAATTTTTATCTACTGTGGAGTTATTCACAAGAGTTTTTTGATGTATCACTAGTATTGGTGTCGTAACCAAGATCATATTTTATATCTTTCACTTGGAACACATTCGTAAGTGTTTTTATTTAATAAAAAAATAAATATTTTAACGATAAGAGTTGTTTTATTTTATACATAACATATGTACACATAGCGTAAATACGATATAGTAAATGACTTCATAAATACTAATAAATTCCTTCACCATCCATCATAAGGAACATTTTTAAGCTCTTTGGTAAAGGTAGAAGTGCTATATATGAGTGCATCGTTTTGTTTCTGCAAACACTTCTAATTTTTATTCTACAGAGATCAGCCAATTCTAGGGGGTTTTTGGAAACATGATACAGCCAGTTAGTTGTCGTCCCAGGTTTGGGTATTATGGCTGCATAATCTGGTATAGTTGTGCAGTGCCCAGCCTTGATTAGCATGCTAGCAAGGTCGGACGTTTGCCGCCTACTCGCTATTGACAAATTGTCAAGACCACATGAATGAAGGTCGCACGCATTCACATCGGCGCCATGTCTAATTAGAAGAACAGCCGCGTGATCTCTGCAAACAAACGTACATAATAGATGATTAAGAATATATCTTAGTTTACGCTCACATGAAACGAAAAATTTCAGTCCCCTCGTGAATTTCGGGAAATCTTTATTTACACCTACCCACATGCCAAATTTCAAATCCAAATCAAAGACTGTGTGTTGATTAGTAAGCCATGAGATACATATCGCTTATACAATTAGTAGAATAAGCTTTTGTGAGGACAATGCTTGATATAATAATTGTAAGAATACATATTGAATATGTACATATGTAAATAACACTTGTGAGCCAGAATGATGAAGCTCACTTTATCCACTAGTATAATCAAGTCCAGAGGTGTACGTCCAAGAACAGACAGCCTAAACGGTTGGAAATCAAAATAAAAATTTAAAATATTCGAAATCATAACAGGAATATCATGAAAATCTTACTTGTGCAACAACAAGGCTCTATTCAAAGCTGTGTCTCCTGTTAAAGCAGTAGCATTTGTGTCTATTTTATATTCTAATAAACAGACAAGTAATTCTTCAAATTCCTTAGGACAGTCTATACTTTCCACAGCTAAATGCAATGCACTGGCTCCTGTTATACTGTTACACGCATTGACATTGGCACCTGTAAGAAAAATATAATTGTTCATAAAATATGATAAATTCGTTCTAAAACAGAATGTCATGCATGTTAGCAGACAAAAAAGACATATATAGAAATTATGTAATTATGTAAATATTTCTGGGATTTTAACGACATAAAGAGCAACCTTAAAATCATCAAATAAAGTCAACATTACAACCTAAAATCGCACCCGAAGGGGCAGGCACGGACTATCTTTCTACTTGCCACAATCCCTGCATATTTCTTCATCATCCATATTCATCAATATTTTTACGCAAGCTCTTTTTATACTTAAATCTTTACCCATGCTTACCTTTTTCGAGTAAAATTCGTGCAACCTTAGGTTGCGACAAGCGCGCCGCAAGCAAAAGGGGCGTGTCCCCGTTGTCATTATGCAAATTTATACCACCACCAACATTTGCAAGCATTTTCACAATTCCTTCCTGATAAAAAAGAATAACATGTGACCAGAATTTATGAAAAATATAATTGAAACAAAGTACATTCTCATGTTGTCGACAGCGTGATTCTAGCGTTTGATACAAATTATCTTAACAACAAATGTTATCGTTCGATTGAGCCTATTGTTTTACCTGTACATAAAATTTATTAAAAAGAAAAGTTTTGTCGCGACGATATCATATAACAAACTCAGCATGCATAACAGAAATAATGATAAATATATAATACATAAGAGAAATATTTTAAAAATAAAATGATGCCAACATTCATATTTACGTACTAAGGTAAGTTATAATTAAACCTACCTGTCTTTGTATAATTGCATTGTGTAAAAGTTTATGAGAATGTGTAATCCGTGCTCCAGAGGAGAGCATTACGTCAACCACTTCTGCATATCTCTGCCAAACTGCTTCACATAATGGAGTATACCCTAAAAAAATATATACAATATTTTAGACTATAGACATAAATTAAAATGTTATATACAGAAAAGAATATAAATTACAACAGACATATTTTAGCAATTCTGAAATGATTTCATCTCTATGTTAAAGGTACATGCATACATAAAATCACGCCTCTTACCTCTTTAGTAATACATAAGAAACCACTCAATCATATGCTGCATTTTATCTACAGATAATTAAAATGACGATGGAAAAACTTTTGGAATTTTGCATTGTAGCAAATAGGTACCATCACAATGGCATGCAGTAAGTTATTTATATGTGCAAACTGAATTCTATTCACCATGTATTTCTTCTCCATTGACATTAGCTCCTGAAGTAATTAGATATTTAACAACCTCTGTGTGACCTCGTCCAGCTGCTAAATATAAAGCAGTGCGTTCATTTGTGTCCCTTGCTTCAAGATGTGCCCCATTATTAACTAGAATTTTCACCTGCAATTTAAATGTTATATTTTTCAAAATTTAAGTTTCCAGACAATTTTTTTAAATGTTCTGTATGTGTATCAAAATGTAAAGCTTATAGCAATTATTTTAAATTAAAAAGAGTAATGGAGGTAGTATAGAATATCCAAACAACTTTTTGAAAATGACAAGCTAATCTTCACAAATATTTTAAGAAACATTTGAATAGGAAGTTTACTTCCAACTCATGAAACCTCTCTCTCATGTTTGCGTGTTTCCTTTTGTTCTCTCTGTGATTGTCCGTTCTTCAAAGTCCTTTGTTTTAAGTTCACCTAGTATATTTTGCGACGTCAACCTGGTTTGGTCAGACAATAATTGTTAACTAAACATACTGTAGGCTTCTGCCAGATTTGTTGCTTTGCGTTTGTTTTGGTACCAGTTCACTAGCATTTTGTTAGCTATGCCAAGAGCGTAAAGACTGCCGCGAATACCGCAGTACAGTAGACTTAGAGTTTTATTAAATATAAAACAGAATGCATTCACTAGACAGTTTCATAACCCAGAAGTTGCAAAAGTAAATTTGGACAGCACAAAATAAGAGCCCTGTCCAGAGCACATGAGTGTTCCATAGTATATAAATAGTGCCTACCTCGAAATTTCTTTATGCTATTACAAGCTGAATCTAAGTTCCAATATGTATTTGTCTACCCTTTGAAAACGTCTAAGTACATTACTTTCACTTAGAGACTAGAACCTACCAATTCTAAATATCCCCGTGATGCAGCAAAATGAAGGGAGGTCATTTTTTCATGTGTTTTGTAATTAACATGACTTCCAGCTGCAAGCAATATTTTAACAATTCCTATGTGATTTCTTATTACAGCTACATGTAAAGGAGTTAACCCATCGCCTGCTGTGACATCCACCTTGCATCCTGTAATTATAGATAGTAATAAATATTATTAAGTGTAGGTTAAATAGAATAGAATATAATCTATTGGATAATAGCTTAGGTAACATAATGTTTTACTACCTGGATTCTTAATCTTTTAGTCTAAACTTGTAAGTTTCATTTGCAAAAGTATAATTTACAAACAACCAGAATGATGATGTCAATTAAGATTATTTATATTGTCCATTAACATATAAAATAAAAAAAAATTCATAATAACCTGAATCTAACAGTAGCTGTACAGCTCCTTCGTGACCCTTATCTGAAGCATAATGCAACGCTGTTCTCATGAAAGCATCTTGCTGATCAATTCCATTTGTTACTACTGATGCTGCAGCTATTGCAGCTCCTGTGCATTCCAGTATAGCAGCATACCACCTGCCACCAACAGAAAAATAAAATTTCTCTTATTATATTTCTATAAATACTTAGACTTGGTAATGCTTCTTCGTATAGCACAATAGGTGGACTTAAGACTAGAAGTATTAATTTTATTAATTCTGAGCACTCAAGTTCAAAGTAAATAAGTTTGCTAAACTTAGGTAGATCACAAGTTATACCAACTCCAATAAAACATGTACAGATTTATAAAACAAAAATACCTGTACATTGAGGACCATGTTTCATCTTCAATAGTAGTTGGCGCTACATCCCCTATTTCCTCATCCCACTCCAACTCTGCATGTGGAGATGGAGACATTGTAGAGGGACTTAAAGGTGATTTTAAAGAAGATATCTTACTTTCATCACTACTAGATCCTTCACTGTGGATGAAAACAAAATAACCCTGGTTCTTTTCTGACGATACATTTTCTTCAGTAACTTCAACACTACACTGGTTAACGTAAAAGTCTTTGAATGTTCTTTCATTTAGATTCTTACATTTAACAATAGTCTCATCATTATTTTCGTAATTTCTTAGCTTTCTCTTGTGTGACTTAGTGTGCCTTTTACGATAACTTCCACTGGGTTTAGCAGTTGATGCACCCGTTTTGGTTGCATCAATTAGAAGTTTCAAGATGCTTATGTTACCAATATTTGCTGCTTCTCCAAGACAAGTTTTACCAAGACCTGCAGTTTTGTTGGGATTTGCACCTGCAATATGAAAATATTAAACTTTAGCATATAGTAGCTGAACATGTCAAAAGAGCTAGTTAAGAGCCAATTTTGTATTACACTTTTATGTACTATTATTAATAGAGGTCCAATTGGTAAAAAATTACGTGTAATTTTTGTCTATGAATGAAAGAATCGCTCGAAAGGTAGCTTGGATGAAAACAGTTATGAATTTTGATGAAGGATAAGAATAAAAGTACCTATCATAATCCTAGCAAGTTAAAAGACACACGAGACTGTTGGCTCTGTCTATCTTGTAATAAGGACGTTATTATATTATGTTTTTGATATAATCACGTCGACGTGATGTGATTATATTGTGTTGCATATTTTATTGATCATAGCGACCAATGTCATTATAAATAGTCATAATTTTGTTAAAACCTTTTGAAATTAAACAGGACACAGCTTCGTGATCTCCGCGAAGAGTTGCTTGATATAAATTTTCTTCTAAAGATTTGTCCCGACCTTCCATTTGCAAAGAAATTGTAGTTACAAATAATTGATTTTTAATGTCAGTTTTAGGCCAAGCACCTACTTTCTATACAATATTTATTTGTAAAGTTCCGTAGGTATATTCTATTAACCACTCATTCATATCTTTCTATTTTTATTTTGATAAATTATTTTATTTCATAAACCTAAAATAAACCTATTCAATTCATTTCAAAATTCAATCGTCACAAAATGACAGTCAACGTCAAATTGTCTTTGCTGTCAAATTCTTATTGCCAGCACTGTTTGAAACGAAGGCGCGAAATCAATTATAAACACTGATCTGTCAATCAATCCGGGAAAGAGGCGTGATTTTATGTATGTATGTAGCTGTCAATAAAACGCTTAAATCTTTGACTACATAAGTTATACAAAAACGCCAGATTATTGAAACTAAAGTAACTTGAGTGAGCCTCCGCTCCCGTGAGAATTTCCAGAAAAAGGTATCCTTTGTTAATTCTGAAGGCCTTTATATATTCTTTCTGTATTTTGAATTCCTTCAAAATAGGAATATTTGATTTAAGTAGTTACAAACCAGAATATTATTCTTTTCTGGCTGGGCGCCAGGCGCTCCAACTTTGGGCGCTGACATGGCCAAAAAGGCGTCAGATTTAGCATTGAAAGCGCTAAGTTAACAACACTGTCCTCTCAATCAATGCCATTTTGAAATTGACGTTACTACATTAGTGTTGTCAATCGGCCTATAAATGTGAAACTACATTTAGTAGTAGAAATAAAGAAGGTACCTAAGTTATTAATAGGTAATAACAAATAACTGAGGAATAATAAAAGTAGTGTTAAAATAATTATTTAAAACAATGTAAGTAACGCAAGTCCTTCATAACCATTACCACGTAATTCATTAGACATGTTTTTTCATAACTTTACAACTAATAAAGTTCTACCACTCACTGGCACCGATTGCCACAAGGGAAATATTTTTAAAAGTTAGAACTAGTAACTCTGCTGCCCAGTGTTTATTTTTGGAAATTCGTGAATGTTCGTAAATTTGGAGAAAATATCCTGTATTCGTACGTATTTAGTATTCTAATGCTTTTTCTTCCAGTATTGTGTGATATTAATGTAATAAGTAAAAGCATCAAATAAGTATGCAACGTATGAGTTTATTTCGAATTCATCACACAATTTTTGGGACCAATTTAGACTTGACACTTTTCATCTTCCTGTTGTTCTTAAAAATTTAATTGTGGGAGTCTCGCTTTATATCCTTTTGGTATAAACGTACAAATTAAAACTGTGTTCAAATGATCTAATGACTTATATTTGGCATAAAAAACATTACTTAAGTATTCTGTGAAAATTGTATTACCTATTAGACATTTTGATGAACAAGGTTTGATGTAATTTATATTTCTTTCAGATATATTCATAACATGGTACTAAGACTCCAACAAAATGTCATCTGAAAATTGTTTGGTAAAAGCAATTTATTCATTTAAAGGAAAAAATAATGATGAGCTCTGCTTCAAAAAAGGAGACATTATAACTGTTACCCAGAAAGAGGAAGGTGGTTGGTGGGAGGGAACTCTAGGTGAAACAACAGGGTGGTTTCCAAGCAATTATGTTACTGAATACAAAGGTAGGTTTGTTGCTTCAGTTTGAAAAGGCAGAATTAGCATAATATTTCAGTATTCATTATATTAAAGTTCTATTTTACCAAGAGATTTTTTCCTGTATATTGCCATAATTATAATGAGCTCTTACAGTGAACCAACTTAAGTAAAATTCAACAGTTACTATGCCTTTGTTCTGTTGGGTGGTCCTTAAATGTTTTTTTAAGTGTATTTTTTTTTTTTCATATTTTAACCTAAAGTCACAGTCAATGAAGATCAGCAGGTAATGTTGGTTTTATAATGGCTGTATAGGCTTTTACAAGAATTCACTCATACTAGACTCCAATTACAGATCCTACTGGCTCAGTCACTACATCACCAATTAGAGCAGTATCTGAAATCCAGGCATTCAGAAATGTGGTGCTTAAAGATATTATTGATTCTGAGAAGGCTCATGTTGCAGAAATGCAAGGCCTTGTCAGTAACTTTCTGTTGCCATTAGAGAAAAGTGATATGTAAGTCAAATTTGTTTAATTATTTTTACTTCTTCAATCATAAAAAATAATTTTCAATAACTGCAACAGTCATCCATTAATTTTTCTGATGCCATTATATTGTCTGGACTCTATGCCACACTTACTTACTGGTTTAATCCATGGAAGAAAATAGATAATTGTTTTTTGCAAGTTACTGGCACTAGATGAAAGAGTTTAAATCTAAATTTCTGTCTGGTGGAATTTTGTGCATGATGATGTTATTTATAAATGCAATAAGGGAAAATTTAAAGAAGGAAGATGAGGCTGATTGTTTTTATAATCTATATTTGATTGAGTCTTTGAGACTGTAAAAGTTGAAGGAATAATGAATACAAGTGAAATAAAATAAAATTTAAATTACATTTTTAGGTTGACTATGGATGAATTCAAGCAACTTACTGGAAACATTAATGAAGTATTACAAATTCATGAACAATTCCTATCTCTCCTTGAAGATTGTGCCACTAAAACAGGCCCTGACCAGAGGGTGGGAGGTTTGTTCCTTCAGTGGGCCCCAAAAATAAAATCTGTTCACCAAACTTATTGTGCTGGACACCCAAAGGCAGTATGCATTTTGGATAAATATAAGTAAGTTATTTTACAAATCAAATATACTGTTGGTATGAGACAAGCAGACTAGTCATTTAAATGTCAAAATATGGAAACCATTGAATCAATTTTGTTGAAAATTAGAATGCAATAATAACAAAGAATGCATTCAATTTTTTAGTTTATTATGTAGGCAAATGTAATATCGGTATGGGCATCTGCTTAGGAATTACTTTTTAAAATTTCAAAGGAGTTCCTAGGGCAAAAGCTGGTTAAAGATGTGTGTAAAAATTATTTATTCAAAAACTTTTCCTGTTATTTTCCATTTCAGAGAAGAGTTAAATACATGGATGGAAAGTGCAGGTGCGGTTTGTCCTGGGGTGCTCGTACTAACTGCAGGACTATCGAAACCTTTCCGCCGTCTCGGCAAGTACCCTGCTATGTTGCAAGAACTGGCGAGGCATGTACACGAAGCCCACCCTGATAGGGGCGATACTCATCGCGCTTCTGTCGTGTATAAGGATATTGCTGTAAGTGGTTTTTACAGGTTAAAACTGAAATGAGCAAAGCATTATTATATAGACTACGCGCCGTCCTGTTTCACGTCATCATGGTAAGCGAAAGAGAGATGGAGTCCACATATGATAATATAAAAAATAAGTATATTTTATGTTCAGTTGTTTATACTCACGTAAATATTGAATAATTGATGATTACATTTTCTTGTAAGTTAAATTCCTTTGCCGCACTGCCATGGAAAATGTGTGTTTTATAGCTATTGTGAATTTTTATTTTTTATAGCTATATAAGCTAGACGCCACGAATATTTAATGATAAAGCTAGTATAGTTTTAATGAAACCCTTGATATAAATAAATTTGCCCATTGTACTGGTCTCAATATTGTTACAGAGCGCTTGCACAGCTTTACGGCGTCAGAAAGAGCTGGAATTGCAAGTGGTAACTGGCGAGGTCCGGGGCTGGCCCGGCGGAGAACTGTCAGCATTAGGAGACGTCCTTCACATGGGCAGTGTGGCTGTGGGGCCCTCCCATCAGGATCGATACCTAGTTCTGTTCCCTTCGTCGCTGCTGTTACTGTCAGTCAGCAAAAGGGTGTCTGCTTTTGTTTATGAGGTATGCAATATATGGAAAATATTGACCATAGCTTTGTACAAATTTGTAAAGGCTAGTTTTCTTAAGAGGCTCAGAGATATCTTCACTTTGAAAAAATTTCATGATCTTTAAGACACATGACGAACTCAATTGCATTAAACGAATATTTTAATCATCTTTAGATAGAATATGTAAAGTGCTTGATAAAAAGCGCGTATTTTTTAAAGCAACTCAAACATTTAAAAATGCTTATAACTCCGACGGCAATATTTTTTTTTTTTAGTTACGAGTATTGAGATTCAATTTAACGCTATTTTAAGGCTTTGCATGATACCAAATGATACCGATACAATGAACAATAATGTACCTTTAGAACAGATCTGTCTTAACACTATATATTATTTGTAGTGTCCGACCGAAGCTTCGGCTTCGGCTTCGGCTTCGGCCACCTTCGGCCAAAAAATCCACCTTCGGCGAAACATTCGGCTTCGGCCCAAAATCCGGCCGAAGCCGAAGGTTTCGCCGAAGATCCGAGCGACCGTCGAGATTGAACGAACTGTTACGAAAGTCATGAGGCGGCGGGGAGTCACTGTCAAAATATCACATTGCTGATTGCATGCATCAAAACAAGTCCGTACGTGTATTTAAACGAGTGTTTTTGTAAGAAATCAAATCATTATTTTTTACCCGTAGGTAAATCACAAACTTTTATCTATACATATAATAAAACAGTAAAAATATTTTGTCTGTACATTTAGTATTTTCGACTGAAATGGATAGAGGGACACTTAGAATGAATAATAGAAAGCAAAAATATATTTTTTTAATTTCTTGTCTGTCTGTCTGTATGTATGATCACGATTATCTCCGAAAGTACTAAACCGATTTACTTCAAACTTTCATTAATTGCTTTGTTTTAACTCAGAATAACATTTAAAGTTTGTTTCATCAAAATCGGTTCACACGGTAAAAAAGTTATCGACATTTGAATGAACTCAAGGCATCAGTATGCCTGCAAATAAGTTACGAAATTAAAAATTCAAAGTCATTTATCATTATACGACGGCATTATACCTATAACATATAAATATAAGTGAAAGGCGACTAAGGGATGGGCTTACAAACTTGGGATTCTTTTTTAGGCGATGGGCGAGCAACCTATCACTTTTTGAATCTCAATTCTATCATTCAGTCAAATAGCTGAACGTGGCCATTCAGTCTTTTCAAGTCTGTTGGCTCTGTCTACCCCGCAAGGGATAAAGACGTGACCATATGTATGTAGTCTACTTTAATTTCGACACCAACGCAACGGCTTCGATGGTCCAGTGGTTAGCCCGTGAGACTGTGAAGTTGGCGGTCCAAGTTCGAATCCCAACAATTACAAGATATTTTTTATTATTAAAAATATATATTTTTTGTATTGTTTGAGTATTTTATGTAAAAAAACTCAAAATCAAAATACTACATATAATAATAAAACGGTAAAAATATTTTTTCTGTACATTTAATATTTTGACTGAAACGGATAGAGATTTTTTTTTTACATTTTTTGTGTGTCTGTATCTGACTGTATGATTAAAATTCAACTCGAAATTTACGCGGACGAAGTCGCGGGCAACAGCTAGTTTATCTCTAAACCAACCACCTCTATGATATATCATCAACTTCTATATGAGACAGTCAATATATAAACCTTCAATATTGAGGTTTTGAAATGATTTTAATATTAATTGTAGCTTGTAGACAATATTGAACAAAATTAATTACTGAGTGCTGAGAGAATATAAACCTTCGGCTTCGGCTTCGGCTTCGGCCGAAGGTTGTGGCGATAGCCGATTAATCGGCTTCGGCTTCGGCTTCGGCCAAAAATAGACCTTCGGTCGGACACTAATTATTTGTCAGTCAAAAACCAAAACCACACATTACGTCACTGAGTCGAAACTAATAATGCCGTAATGAAAATTTATCTACCCATTTAATTGTTTTATTAACGTATCCACATTATATGGGTCATCAGTTTCATTGACTGTTGCTTTTGGAGCGACGCCAAATATTTTTAATGATGTTTGAAATTCTCTGTACAAATAACTTGGTTTCCATTAATAACTAAGTAATATTACCAAAGGTCGCTTCACGTAAATTTCATTTGTCGCAGGCCAAAAAGAAGTTTATCCCTTTGTTAAAAACTATTTCCATACATTATTTCAAAAATTTGTTTAGTAGTTTTAAGATTTCGCACTATACATAACAATAACAAGCTATGAATATATTTTGATAAAATTTTGTATAGATATGGTATTGGTTTGAATTAAAAAAAATGGATTAGTTACTCTGGGTAGAATAAGTACCTTGGTAATTTGGATACTTATTTTTTGTTTGTTTTAGGGCTGTCTTCCTTTGACGGGCATAACAGTTGCCAAACTAGATGATACTGAAACACGAAAAAATGCATTCGAAATAAGTTCCCCAATGATTGACACTATAGTAGCAGTGTGTCAAACCAAAGCGGAGGCTGACAACTGGGTTAGCCTGCTCCAAAAACATTCTAACACCAGTAGCCCTGCCCATGAACCTGGACAGCCACAATCTTTACCTCATGTAAGTACTTTTTTATGCTAAACTTATGTCTAAAAATTATTTATGTTTAAAAAAGATATTGAACTAGACTTTCACCGACACATTCGCTTAAATTACGTCATCCAATAAATAGGGTAGGCGCCATTAAAATTTTGATCCAGTTATATAGGCACGGATCCAAGCTGACATAGTGTGTTTAGACACGAATTTTTCTGGCCATTTATATTTTTAAAGCCATATATACATTTTGGTTTGGAATGTCTTTCTCTTAAATGTCTCGATCATCAATGCCATTTGCAATAAAAAATATCCTTGCATTTATGGCAACACTATGTTCCAAAATATTTCTTCTCGTTTCGTTTGGTAATTGGACTTTTGGACACTTGACCTAATATACCTCGGAGAGGCACTCGCAATATTAAGAAAACAAAATAATATAGCACATATCAAAGCGCCAATTAGAAAATTGATACCTATTTTAATAAAATATAATTTATTTCTCTGTTAATGTGTATATAGGTATTGTCGATTAGTGTGAAGGAGATTAAATTTAGATTTTTGATGTTGTTATATAGCTCACCCGTTCTCCTTCTGAAGGGGCGTTAACTAGTATCAACACTAGTCGGCGCAGTCTTTACCATGTGACACTACCACCGCCTAGCTACCCTTCTGCATCACCTTACTATTCGTTAACGAAGTACTTCGCGAGACTCGTTAAGAAAAAGATTATAACGAGACAAATGTTGCGTAAATTATTACATGAAAGGACATGGGCAAAAGCATTTCAGTTATCGGGATTGCCAGTTATGCGACGGCACAAAAATCATATCAGATTAAAGGTAGACAACGATGGCGCCATCACTACGGAGACTGAATACTCCGATAGTGAGGACAGTGAAAGGGAATCTGACACAACGTCTTATGCCACCTCGACTTGTACGGAACCAGATTCCGGCAGTTTTTCGAGGTTCCTCCGACAAAATGCCATGGACAAGAACAATTCTCGAACTCCTTCATCATCTTGCAGCAGTTGGGGAACCAATTTTGGTTATGTTCGATACTTTGATAATTCGTCTGATATGCAACTCGATTCGTCTCAACAAATAAAAGGCGATTGCACACGTAACTTTTTTCAACCATTATCCCGGAGTGGCAATCTACGCAATGTGACAAATGTTATGGATACCCAATCGACCTCGCGTGATGTATTATGTCCTATTATTCAACATTCCGAAAGCACTGAAAATTCAAGTTTTGAAGTAAGGGCATATATGGCTTGTGAAGATTTAGTTAATATTGACCAAAATATTCAAATTCAACCTATTAATAATGAAGATACAGACTTCATTCCGACACGACGCAGTTTTCCTAATTGTAGTGTTAAGAATACTGTTCCAAAGCTCTGGAAGTCAAATGAAGAAAACTATTCACGGGAAGATTTAGAAGATAATTGGCGGATTTCAGATTTAGTTCATTCTTTGGATCCTCCGTCACCGAAGTATTGTCGCGATAGTGCTTTTGATTCAATTATTATTGAACCGCCTCCAATGTTTAGGAACACAGAGGATGAATTAAAAGTAATCAGCGTTAATCTGAATACTAATGTACCTTTCCGTAAGCATTCTCTTAACTCCGATAAAAGGATTTTAAGATCAGCGTCGAGGTCAATGGTTGAAACAGAAAGTTTCAACAAAAATGAAGGTATACAAATTCAGAGGATGAGTTCTCAATCCGAAAATAATAAAGTACATAAGAAATGCGAATGTTGCAACAGGTCTCTGTGTCCCAGCCCGCGGTCATCTGATTCTGGTGTTGTCGGAAGCTGCAATTTGACATCACCAGAGCTAAATATGCACGAGTTCTCAAGTTCTGGCACCACGGGAAATGAATCTGATAGTCATGATAAATGTCCAGATCCCTTCAAAGGTTCCCTTACAAACATCACACAAGGAATGTATGACACTGATCGGCGCAAGAAATTAACATTATCTGAAATAGAGGCAGCAACATTTGAAGATCAGTGCAGATGCACCTCTCCTTTTGGTTCCACTGCTCGAACGTCTTGCGTGACCAGTGTCACATCTGAAAATAGTCTTGATGTAATGGACTCGTCGAACACTCATCTCACTTCTACTTACGTAGCAACACCGCCTCTGCTCTCGCCTGAAATCAAAAGGACGTCCATAAGAAGGAACGTTGAATGCTACATGCCTCAAATCAAAAGGAAACCTGATCCTCCGCCGCGTGTTTACCGTAAACCTAGCACGCATTTGGAAATACCGAAAAACGTACGCCAGCCTATACCATGCCAATGGAGTACTCTCAATATAACGGAACGTACAAAACCCAGTTTGCATTACCACATGCGTATATATAGAGATCTCGAAAGCAACAATGAAAGGCAATCCCGAACGAATGCCCCTCGCAACCGCGATTTGTTTGATAAAGAAAATAAACACAGTGATTCAGCTGTGTACATTCAATCACGTAAAACGAGGTCTCGCAGCGAAGATCTATCAAAATTGCAGAAGGGTTTATCAGAAGCGCAGACTGGCTTCATGGTGTACCGGTCCGATCTATATGCGCACTGGTGGATGAAAGCAAAGTTACCGATTACCGTGGTCACCGACTCAGGCAAGGATCATTACTTTGTAAAGAGATACTGTTCATGTATCACTGGTGTGAATATAATACTGCCTTGAAGTCTTAACAGCTAGAATTAATATTGTCATTATACCCCAGTGTTTCAGAGCTTTACTTGATCATCCTTGCCTGTGTTTATTCATCTTACTAACTAATAGAATCACTACCGCCAGTACTTAGATTCACTTTACTAACTGTAATGCATGGAAATGCTTATTTCCCATGTTATTATAATCCTACGAAAGGAAAATAACTATAGCAAGTAACTATGCAATGTTATAGTGATATACGAGTGAAGATATGAAAAGAACAATAATGTTTCTGTCAAAGTTTTTCTAGTCAATGTGAGGAAAAGCTGACTCCATACTTAGTAACGGGTAGATATGCAATATTACTAAATGCAGAATTTTTGCTACTATGAATGGGTAGTGGCGAGTGCCAAATAAAACGTTAGCAAGTGCTGAGTCAGCCAAGTCACATATGTGTGCTGCAATATAACGAGAGTACGGAAAAATAAGCTAAATTTAGAGATTCAAAGTTAGAAAATCTAGTACCAAATCAATCAATATTTATTAAATCAAAATAAAACAATGAGATGCTTGCAGGCAAAATGCGGGCAAATCATTTAATACCTACATGTTTTTTTGAAAGAATTTATCTTTTTATTCTCAACGCACCAAGTCTTTGCCAGATTTAGTAATATATCAGTCGACGTCGGCATCCTGACAAGTCAGTGATAGTTATCCATAATTTAGCTTTGTTCATAATTAAATTTCTCACTATACGTATACCAATGTGACGCATCTGTCACTTACATTAATTTGTATACTTATTTGCGCTATATAATGCCGCGCTTTAAATAGATGTGTGTTTTAACGAGTCGTTCTCGTTATTTTGTAAACTTTGATGGAGACGGCTTCTACAAACAAACACGTCGGCGTGGAAACAAACAACCATTGTAAACAAACATTATATTTACGTTTATAAAAGAAGCGTCTTTTTCTACAGATGACCATGAGCGACAGTAATAACTCGGATCTATCGTCCGGTCTAAGCAGCCACAAAAGATCACACTCATTTAACAATCATCAAAGCTACACACAGCACACGCAACAAACTCAGAAAAATAAGCAAAAGAATCATTCCGCACGCTGGCTCCTGAATTCCTGCGACGCCCTTGACCAATCGCCCGCCAAGTCCAATAAAAGTCCCATTGGGAAGAAATTTTCATCTGTTGATTTCATCGATACTTCTGGATCAAACTACAGCAATAAAGGTATAAATTTATTTTAATAGAATATATTAAGTTTTTTTTTTTAATTTGGTTATGGTTTTCGGAGAAGTGCAGTAAACTGTTGTTACCTATATAGGTACTATAGGACTGACGATACCGCGGGAAAGTCTACGACTTTATTGTTAGATTATACTTCATTAAATTGAATAGTAGTCTGCAAATGGCTCATGCCGAAAGTTCAAGAGCTCAACTAATTGTGTTCTAGCTACTATGCCAAAAATGAAGTCATAGTACTAAGCTCATATGGATCGTTCAGTGTTGTCCATTTATTGGATTTTACACATACTGGGACATACCGCTGTCATATCGTCATCGTGCGATATGCGAACGCAACAGTTTTCAATACAATAATTGACAGGATGGAGCATTACCTGTCTCCGGCCAGCGCCTCCTCTCCGACCGCAGTCATTCACAGTGGGCTCGGACGAGAACATAGGTCCGACGCACCCTTACGCCCCGCACCAACGGAAGTCCAACTCTTATGAAGAAGACGCCCTTATCTTGAAGGTCATCGAGGCGTATTGTACTTCTGCACGTTGCCGAAACGCTGTCAGTTCCGGTGAGTATCGCTTTACCACTTATGTTACTACTAACGTAATTGAATATTTTGCTGTTGATATACATTTTTCGCGAGTTTAATTTTTTATCGAAAATTACGAATGTAAACAATTGTCGTTATATCAATAAAATAACGAATAAAACGATTTATAAAGTAGAAGAATACATTTTATTACATATTGAAATTAATCAAAGTGATTAGAAATGCCAACTGATATGAGAAACCTAAGTTATTATTTGACACTTGTTTACAAATGAAATAATTTTTATGGAAGTGGATGCAAAACAGAAAATAGTATTTTTACGTACAGTTGTTTAGCTAAATTTTAACCGTGATTACCATTACTCGTTTCCCGTAGTAATAACATTAAATAGATACCGACGTACCTACTAACACAGCTGTGTTTATTATGCAGTACCCAATATACCACTGGAGATATTCGAGTCAACAAGGAGGAGACAGGCAAAGTCAAGAAACCGTATAATCAGTTGGTTCTTAGAATGAGAAATATGTACATATATAATAATACCAAAACCATCGCTAGTCAGATATCGCTTGACATAATTATATGTGACGTTTGTCGTTGTTGGTGGATAACGCGCACCCAATTGTATGTCACTGTAACTAATAATACTCAGTACATTCTATATGAGCACAAGTCTCTAAATGCATGATACTCGAAATACGGCATGCTTTCTATAAATATACTCACATTATTTATTTTATAGATATGTATAGTTCCTACATAAATATTTATTCAGGTGGTAATTTCTTAGCTCAAAGTATAATACTCTTAAGCTATTTTACGTATGGTAGTACAAAGTAGCTAGTCGTAGTGGTAGGTATATATTTATTTAATAAAGTTTAAGTTTGAATATAATTTCAATAAATATATTTTTGAAGAAGGAGAAACATTAAGAAGTTAATTATGATAAGTTGAAAATACATGATAAATGACTGCATTTTATCAAATTGTTTTGTACGAGGTAGATATTTCTCTTAAAAGTCGAATAGGCGCGAGACATTTAACTAGAGGTAACCTGCTGGTACAGAGAATTTTAAACCATTTGTGGGTTTTCTTACTCGAACTAAAAATAAGGTTTCATACATTTTCAACATTTTCTTATATATCGTGATGATAAATTTCTATGCTTAAACTCTGTCGACCGAATGGAAAATGATCAGACAAGATGATAAGTTTCGAACTTTGTAATATTTGTTTCTCTTTACCAATGAAACAAACTTATATTAATATTCTGATCAACTTCATTAAATACTTATACGAGTTGCTCTCGTATAGCAACATCTGTTACTCGACTTGATGACTTTCTTTATAGAATTCTAGGAGCAAAACTAGGTTAACGCTTTATTTGACGATGCTAGTTGGCGTCCAATGCTATGCAAGGTATAGCGAAAAGCAATTTATTCGCAGTTTACTACTTATAAGTAAAAGAAACGTTTCATCAAAACTTCTACAAATATTTATTTAAGTAAAATAATATTTTTATTTCATTGTCTATTTTCGGTAAATGCAAAATAATGACCGCATTGTCAACTAACAAAAGATATTATGACTCTTAATATTCTCGTTCTGTCTGCTCTAGCCTTTTGCATATCTACAATACAATATAACATAAAGAAAATCTATATTATGGCTTTATCATAAAGTAGTAGTCTGAACCTTTCTATTTTGTTACATGCGGCTGCCTTTATATCGCACCTGCAGTGGACTGCGGCCACTTTTCTGTCGGTAAAGTACAATATCACGCACCCGCTACTAACAAACTTCACTATAACTATACTAAACTTCCGATCGTCCAGCGAAGCGAGACACCCGAGCAGCAAGGGTGTAGCAGGTCGTCGAAAATAAAAAGAAACAAAAGCTCATCGGCGGCGGATGCATACCTGTATCGCGGCCCGGAGACAAGGCGGCTCTTATCCGAACGAAAGTTTCACTTGAACCGTTCCAATCCTAATCTGTGGGAATGTTCGGAGGAGCGCAAGCCGAAATTGATCTGTGGTCGGGAGCGGCGCAGCGGCTCGCACCCCAGCCTGGCTCCGCTGCGAGTCCAGCCCGCCCCCGCGCCCGCTCCCTCTCGTTCAGCCCGCTCATCCACGTGGTGCTGTGGCACATTCGTCAAACAGCTCACTAAATCACATCATTTTGATTGACATAAGTAGATTCTTGAGTATTAGCTCACATTATGATTGATTCCACATGGAATTTACCTATTCCACATATCCGCTCTATTCATTGATCATCCGAACTAATTTCTTTTTCTTTTTTAAGTTGTGCGTGATTGCAGTTAGTTTTTACCTTGATTCTCAACATTAACCAAAGTCCAATCCATTGACTAATAAATTGTTTTGTACAGTCTCATAGATTTGCATGTCTATTTATATAATTAGTATTAAATGCTTTTAGCAAGTAGGATATGAGAATGCGATGGATACTTTAATTATAATCTGTAATTTTGTAACTTTAAAGTGCCATATATATGCTTTAGAAGCGTGTTATCTATGTTAACATAGATTTAAAAATATTATATTGCAAGTTTGCAGTATTACGTAGATAATAATAATATTTGCTTAATAATAGGATATAAGAGTTAAACTTTATGGTGCATTATTTGATTTGTGACATAAATTGCATGTTTTGGTTGTATAGTATTAAGTTATACATTTTATATTGTACAAAAGGGTACGAATTATATTTAGCATTGTTTTTAAATTACTGACATAGGTATATAAATATAAGACAACTAATTGCGTGATACCTATCACTATAGATTTATATTAATGGTGCCATGTCTGAGATTTATTCGGCTTATTGCATTGTCGTAACTTCTTCGTCAACATGACAGGCATTAAGGTGCTTTTACCTGGTAGAAACCAGAGATGTGCTAAGCAAATGTGCTGTGAGGAAATGTCTAGCTAAGCTATACCATTAAAGATTTGACGATTAGGATTGGCCAACCAACGAGATAAAAAGCTTAATTTAATCTGCAAAAATATTAATTACCGTAAATATCTAAACTACATTTTCATGGATAAATGTGCCACCTCGCCAAGAGATAGCTATGAGTGGACGATGCATACCTCGAGTACTGCGATCTATCGACAGGGGCAAAAGCATTCTTAGATCGTGGCCATCTTTAGGTATCATCATAAGTCACGCTTCTCTCCCGGAGAGGTAGGCGGAGACCACATTTTCCCACTTGCCACGGTTCCTGCATACTTCTTTCTTCGTTCATAAATCTCTTCATGCAAGCTTGTCGATTCCGGGTACACTTGACCTGACCTTTTGCCAGAATGTCTCTAATTTGATCTTCTATGCCTTTCCACTGCAACAGTCCCATTCTCACTCTCTTTGTATATTTGCTTTGTTAACCTACCTACATTCATAGCATAGTTGAATTCGCATTTACAGAGACGAGCATAGCACATTTCTGGTAGCAATGCACTGTCTCTCTTGATTATTGTATCTTGACAATTTAACTGGTTAGGTTAAATTTAACAAAATAATTTTCAAATTTGCTCACTGTTTGATGCTTTTCAAATCAGTGAGACTTGATTAACTACTTTACTCGTCGATTTTCCAGAATAATACAAAAACTGCATTATGTCATTATTGTGCATTGTGGTTCAAACTCGTATTCTCTTGAGTTTTTTTTTATTATATTGTGTCAAATAGTAATAAAAAAATATATATTTTTATGTACTTGACTTGTGTGATTAATTTTAATTAAGAGTTATCTTTTACCTATACGTAGATAGGAGAATTACTAAATCATGTAAACTTTTATCCAATTTTAAGTTTCGTGTAGAGCGGTTCAGATGGGCAGTATTCCAACAAATGTTTCAGAAACTTCAATAACAAATGTAAACCCATTTGTTCCCATGATTTTATATAAACGAAAAATACAATCCGTAGTGCACCTGACGTGCAAAATGAATACTTCATAATCTGAGTTAGTAATGCCCAACGCAAATAATACTTTGTTTTCCAAGCTATTCCACAAAATAAATGTTAAAACGAAAAAAGTATCGCGTTCATTCTGTCGCGGTATTTTCATTTAATTCATTGTATCCTTTGCTACTTGAATCAGTGCTGGAATTTTAATTTATTCATTATTTTCTCGCAGTAATTCAGCGAAGGTCGAATAATGCAAAACGCAGAGAGAAGGAACTGCTAATAGAGACAAGTGGGGCAGGTTATTAGATTGTGCAGTAGGTAATCACGGCGGGCAGCGGCCGGCAGGCGCGTGCCATTCGTTTAATATTGAACAGGATAGCGCAGTATTCTGCCTGCAACATTTACATATACGAGCGTTCTCTCAAACCAGTGCCAACTGCAATATTCCCAATCTCGACGCGCATACTTCACATACTATTGTGTTTAGACGAATAACAACAAACATTAGAATTAAGCACAAAGTTCTACTTCTTTTACTGTTAGAAAATAACAGATCATAGATTTTAATTTTTGCCGACTCGTTCAATGAATATTAAATGCATAGCAATGTGTCAGTGTCATATCTCATTAGGGAAAAAGGGGAACTAAAAACTAGTATGAGCTTGTCAAGCGAAAGCTGGCACTGATTAATTGAAGTGGAAACTGAAAAATCTGCTCACGTCACCGACTCATTACTATTATGTTTTACGATGAACATCGAAAACCAATATGTATTTAATTAAACTTTATGTGGGTGTAGGATATGTTTTCTTGCATATTAAGGTATAAGTATATGACAAATTAATATAATAAGTTAATAATGTTTTAACAAAACCTTTCTTTTATTTACGCAGATAGACAATAGGTATTTTTATCAATTATGAGTGGAGAAAAAAAGAACAACGCAAAGCATGTGAACAAACGTCAGTGTTCACATTTATATTTAGAAATCGTTATTCAACTAAACCTCCATTTAACTAATCTAAAGTTAACAAGAGTGACATTTTTATTTTAATAATATGCTTTAGTTTGTTGTTGCATTTCATACGATTGCCACGAAGATTGCATCACTCAATTAAATTTTATGCCACCCGTTGCTACAAGTTTATTGACTAACTGCGCAATCTATTCCCTGTTTATTTCCCCATAACTCGACATTACAGCCAGGTATAAAAAACACAATTTGCAGTTCGCAATGTCGCAGAATTGTTACTTGAAACGGGGCCAGGTTCTAAGTTATCTCTTCTAAATATTGATCCATAAAGCGTGCGATTTCCAGTGTTTGAATTTTACGACTTTTTGATGAAATATTTTGCAAAATAGTTACTGAAAAGATTTTAATTATTTAGTCAGAAATTTTTTACGACACTCATTACACAGGTTCATTTATCAAGAGTTTTAATTCGGTAACAAGTTGTATTAATTATATCGTGGCAAGTGAAAAGATGTAGTCTCTGCCTACCCCTCCGGGAAAGAGGCGTGATTTTATGTATGTAAACACTACATCATCTTACCAAAGGCTCCATCGGCTAAGTAGATAATGTGCTTTTACATCTACTATAGGTAATATATAAGACTTTTGATTACATTGCCCCCATCGTAGTGACGTCTTTTGTTATAAAATAAATATTTTAGCAGTTCACTCTCAGCCGTACGTGATAACGACCTCTGGAGGCCGGGTAAAGCCGCGGCGTTGACAACACACGGCCCTACACTTTGCTCGCGCGAGCTTTGTCATTTATTATTAAGATTATTATAGTACGGTTTCAGCGGTGTCGTTTCTATTTATTACAGTCATTAGTTACATATTTTATTCCTTTATGTTTAAAGATATATGTTGTATACCCAAGTGATGAATTTAGTAGAAATTAAAATAAATTTTAGCTTAACTGAGTGTTCCTTAATTATGTTTTATTATTTTCTTGAATTTATTGTACAAATGATCGTCGTAGGTTGACAGTAAAACTAATCCGATTGAATATAATGTTGTTTTATCATTATTTCCAAGGCATACATTACTCAAATTCCATTTTGATGGTGTAGTGAAGCGGGTATGGTAAGACAATAGAACTTTCAATATGAGTTCAAATAATCGCAGTGACACAGGGTTATATATCAAAGTTTACGCTATTTTAATAATATTATGTACACGAAAATGACATGCGTAATAAATAGGTAACAATTTTGTTCATAATCATAATACTAACATAAATTCCGATTATGTTATTTAATTTGTAATTTTTTTAAAGGTTTAGATATACGAAAGCTGCCTATAAATGACTGGTATTAAACTAGAAAAAAACTATAACCATAAAAAAGATAACGGTTTTATTTATTGATAAAAATATGAAATAACAATAGCTTAGTGTAAAGAACCTGATTCCAATAAGTTTCAGTATTATTTCGCAGTTCATTATCAGGCAGCACTTAATTTTTTTACTTATATAGCTTATTCCTCATCTAGTCTTTCTTTTAAACACATAAAACAACATAATATTGAACTTAATATGATTGAAGTAATGATAATTTCAGATTCAAAATATTCTCTGTCTTAAAATATTTCTATCGATGAGGTGTAAGTTACTTGTAAAGAATGCATAACTTAATATATATTTAGTCTTTGTTATAAATATGATATATATACAATATATATCTATTTTATTGGGTTTAATATAACTATATAGTTGAGTTCTGCTATATTTATTTTTTTATTGAAATATATTGATAAGTAATTTTAAATAAATTTTCAAAAAGTCTTGCATACTAAAATTATTTCATTTAATTGTTAACCTTAATGTTCTACGTATCTACATAGGCCAGCCACTCATGCAGCAGTATTATTTTAAGTTAAGAAACTAATGTTTCACGTGGAATGCGTCTACAAGTACACACCTAGTATTAAAAATAACGCAAGATTGCTATAACCAATAATAGCCTACTTAGTTCGTTAATAGAAAATCTGCAAAACCTCTGATGTTAACGGATGACGGCACCTCGCCCAATCTCGAAGCCTGCTCTTGATTGCCCGATCTTATCTGGTATTTCTAGTCCAATATTTCACAATTTCATGTGCCAAAAATTTTAAAAGATATTCTCTAAAAGTTACTTAATGTCACTTCCTTCAGATTTAATTCAAACGTTATTGGTACATAGTCACAATTTACATCTTAATCGTAGCAAGGGTTCAAAATACCATTTTCTTTAGGTCTTTTGGAAAATGGCAAATAGGTTTATAAAAATTAACAAATTTTTAATATAACAGTATCCATATACCTAAAGGTGGGTATCTTTGATAATTTTATATTCAAAATAATAATTCAAGTCATGTTGATGTAACAGATTAAAGAAACCAGTAAAAAGGCTACGTTTTATGATCATGAAACAGAATATGATTTGAATTATCACTTTGAATATCTGTATGAAGTGAGATCGTATAGTAGACATGCGAGTGATATCTTTATTCTATTTTCAGAGTGCGATGACGAGCCAGCAATGTGCGTGGAAGCGCTGGTGCGGTCTCCGTCGTTGCCCGTGTCTACCGCGGCCGGCCACGCCACCGCCAGCTTGTGGACCATCGTCATGAGACTGCAAAACGAAGTGAAAAGTCTCAAATTAGATGTCCGAAATCTGCAATTACAACTTGTTGAAGAAAAACAGGAACGCAATCTTGCCATAGCCTCGCTTCAATCGAAAAATATATTTAAAGACGCCAAGGAGAGCAAATGTTAATTGCTAACAATTTGAAGTATTATATTTGTATTATTACTTGCCTATTGACATGTTTTATTTCTGATTCCTATTAACCTCATTTCACTATATTAATTCCACTTTATTATAAAGGTAAACACATAGTCCACCATAAAAATTGAAATAATATAAGTAGTTTAATATTATTCCGATTTATGTGAAGTCCACAATTAAAAAAAAAGTTAAGATAGGTATAGGTATGATTCAAACTAGTATTTTAACAAAAGATGATTTGCTTTATAACCTTCATGCTATATTTCGTTAAATACTCGAGAGATAGTGGTTAATGGACAGTAGTATTGTTAGTATATCTTAAAAGTAATTAAAACCGTAAGTGACGGTTTGCATAACTAAATTGCATTATCTCATCTACTGTAAAGGGGTCATGTTAAAATTGAGTAATATATAACTGAACTATTCTTAACTATGAGGGTTGACAGGCGACTCGGTTCACTGGGTGCTCACTGGGGTGCTCCGCCGCTGTACCGCGTAGGTGTAAAGGGTTTGCAGTGCATTCCAGATAATACCATTCTATGCTCTAAACGTCGATTCTCTTTTGGATCATTGATTCTTGTTTATAGACCCCGTGCAGTTAATTATATAGTAGAACAGGTAAAGTCTTAAATAATTGATCTAGTTCCACCTTTACGCTTTTCCTTAGGAAATATATTCCGATGCTGAGAGTCGAAATCAATAATTGACAATTGTTATACATTGTAGCTTACTCGTTGTATGTAAGAGGAATTATTTTCGTAGTTGTGTTACGCTTGTTAATGCCTGATGCAAAGTACTTTATAATAACCGTGCGAATGGTATGGAGTATGATATTTAATACATAAGATATTTACCTCCGTAGACTGGGACGATCAGACGGTATATCCGCCTCTCTTTGTCATATCATCATAGTCTATTCTAGATCGTTTTCACGAATATTGGTTTCAATTCTATAATTCGAGACATTCCAATTACAAGACTTGCCTATTACAGTCGAAAGCTTCTTAATTCTAATTTGATCTATTAGGCGTTTGTTCTTTTGTCATTTAGTCATCTTTTACGTTTGTTATCCGCATAAAAAGATGGGAGAGGTCCTATCTACGAAAATTTCCAAATTTCATGTAGGTATATTAAATACATGAAAGCAAACGAAAAAGCTAACTAACATTGGTTCACGATCGCGGAATAAAGTGTTTACTAAGAATTCCCAAGAAAATAAGTCTATCCAATTAAATTTCATTCCACCCAAGCTGATAAAATGTCGGAATGTTTTCATTTCTTTCATAGCGGTTGAAAAATTCGGAACGGCCGCGTCGCCTCGTCCGGACAACAAACGTTGGCGCTTTAATTTCATTTTCAATTTACTGTCGGCACCTACCACAATTTGCATCCCTCCGTATAACTAAATCGTCCATAAAAACTTGTTTCCTCTCTGGTCCAGGTTTCACTATTATGTTTCGCATGGTAGAGTATACACGTTTGGCGACTGGTATAAGTAACTTATGATGTCCAAATGCGTGTTTCATAGCTTAAAGTCCTTGGCAATACCTCTTTTTCTTATAATAAGGAGCCTAGGACCTGCTTTTAAGTAATGTGTTCCTTTATACACTTCAAGGTTCGTACAGTAGGTACCCACAGTCCTGATTATTGTGTCATCCTTGTTCGCCGACAAGTACCTGTGTATTACCCTAATACATAACTTATGAGTTTAGGGTAAGTAGTACATAAAGTGCGCCTACCTAATTTCACAAAGTGGAAATAGTAAAACTTTGATCTTTGGCAACCTAAATAAAAGGGTAATTATAAAATCGTATAATAATATTTTGTTGTAATAGCTGATAGCTAAAAATGATTGCTTCAAAATCCGTTCAATAGTTTAGAACATGAGAAAGTATAAACGGGATTTCTTTTTCGAATTATTAATAACTAGCGACCCGCCCCGGCTTCGCACGGGTGCAAAATTCGGGAAAAATTATACATAAAAACCTTCCTCTTGAATCACTCTACCTGTAACAAAAAACCGCATCAAAATCCGTTGCGTAATTTTAAAGATTTAAGTATACAGACAAACAGACTAAAATATATAGGTAGACTAATAATTTTTTCACGACAATAAGCGATGACTTGTATTCAATTCTAAAAATAAATCTATTTCTGTTTAGAGCTGCTACTGTTGCTTAATCGACCCAAAAACAATGTGTGTTCACAATTTCATGATCCACCCCATCCCACGAATGTCGTGAAAGGCGACTGAGGGATATCGCTTATAAACTTGGGATTCTTGATAATCGATTCCATCATTACACCACACAGCTGAGCATGGTATTTCAGTCTTTAGGACTATTGGCTCTATCTACTCTGTAAGGGATAAAGACGTGATTGTTCATATGTATGTATAAAAAACATAAGTTTTGTTTTATCTTTGGTTTATTAAAATAAATACTTTCATATAACTACATATATTTCACAATAACGTTGTAGTAATAACAAATTATTAAAAAAATATAGTATTTTTTTTAATTCAATGGCACGTATTTACTTATCATTACAAAAGTTTTTTGTCTACAAAGAGCAAGTTCAAAATAACTGCAAAACTCCAAGCTGATTTAAAAACTAGTTCTGCAACTTTCCCATTTTATTTGCAGAATAAATTTTATTCTAAATCGTGCAAGCCCTGGTGACTGGGACCTTCTTCGTGAAAAGGATCGTTGTTTTTAAAAGACGATAAAGTTTTACAGCCTCGTAAACATAAACCAAATAAAATAGGTACCTATATTATCTACTTAGGTTCAGAGGTACATACATATGTAAGAGTATCCTTACAATTTCAGTCGAAGATTAGTAAAAGTGGTTTTTATTTAAATTTTCTCGATGTCGACTAGTCCAATTAGACTATTACAAGAAGTTACAATTTTATCTGATTGTTTAATTTTAAGACTAGGTACAAGAGGTAATGGTTGCGCCAAAAATAGTAGACATCTGATCTTATTTTCAGCTGACTTCTGTAACCCGTTTCGGTTTGTCACTTCGTTGACTAGTCCCCAGTAAGATCTTTAGTTGGAAACAGGCTTAGCTTGTCCTTGAAGCTTGTGCTTGAAGCGGTACTGGTCGCACCAAGAGCGCACTTGGTTTCGGAACCGCGTGACGTCGTTGGCGTAAGTACGACAGCAGCCGCCCACGTAGCGAACGCCGAGATCCAGCCACTCCTTGATGAACACCTCTACAGCTTCACATTTATCACGATCGATCCATCTGAAAATATTTTGCTATAAGCGTTTATTTAAATTGAGACGGAAGAATAACCAACAATAACCAATAAAGATCTTGATTTGTTTTGAAACTCATTCATCTTATGAAAAGAGATTTTCTTAATATAATTTCTAATTTTTCTGTGAAACCACTTTTACTACTCTATTTAGTTTGAAAACTAAATGTTAATCCCTACAAAAAATATTTTTCTCATCGTCATTTCTCTCTCACAACTAGATAAGTAATTACATGTGATTTCTCAGATGTAGGTAGATATGGAACTTGAAATTTTCTTTTCAACGGTAGCTGCTGCTATCTTAAAGCTTAATGTATGGCCATTTGCCCATATAAAAGTTGCCGTAACTTATCTGACTGCAAAATCTTACCCTATTTGAGGATTGTATTTTTCCCCAGAATTAGGGTAGACGATAAGGGGAATAGGCGCATGTGGCCGGTCGGCATTGATACCCTTAATTAAGCGCGCCACATAGGAGGGCGCACAACAGTTGACGCCCACTGCTACCAACTGTTCCGAATTCAAATCCCAGCATTTCTTCGCCACTTTTTGGAAGCTTTCGCCATGAGCTATGCTTTGATCGTCCTGGAGAAACAACAAAAATTACTTGGTTTTTTAGAATATTATTTCTAAAAACGGATAAAACAGTGAACTGGTTATTGATTTTACAGATTTTTCAAAGGACACACGCTGTATCAAATTGCAACCATTGAAAAATATACAAGAAAAAGCTGTTAAAAAGCCCATGAACCCACAAACCCGGTTACTGGCAGCTCGGTGGAGATAAATCTCCAAAGTTGGGCTTAACACTACATTTAATGGCCTTAGTTTAGAGTTAACATTCAACTCTTTAGGTTTAATCACATAGTCGTACTTATAGGTATCTTTTAAACTCTATGCGGTAGTAGTAAAATAATTAATCAATCTCCGCGAAATTTAATACTTATTTGCAAAGCTGCAGAAGTTCTATCCTCAATTTCATCTTTGTCTCACCTTTCCAAACATCCTTTGTTTGAAACTGAACCTACCTTACAGCTGAAAGCCAGCCAGGCTTTCATGTTAGGAAACTCGCGCAACAAGTCACATAGCATCTCTGCCTCCTCTTGACATGGAATCGTTTCCAGAGCCAACAAATCTACGCCAGCCTCCACCAGTGCCTCGATTCTTGGCCTGTGCCACTCGCGCATTACCTAAAATCAAGATTTTTTTCTAAGAACAGCATAATCATAAGCGTGGGTATTCGAGTAAAACTGAATAAGAGAACCCTTTCCAAAGCACAACAGCTATAAGAACGCAGTTTCTAAGTGGAAATGATGCTAAGAACTTATATAGGTACATTCTACGTGGTCCAACACACACTAAGTCAATTTTCACCATTAATTCTATAGATTTAATGGTATAATAGTATTTTTTCAATGTTGTACAGTGTTTGAGCTTTTCTACTTAACTAAATGAATGTCTGACCTAGTTTTAAACCAAAACGAGATCACCTAAGTAAAGACATTGTTCCCAGTGGGCGACAAGGGTCAATGGTCATATCGACATTTTGGGATTTCGCTGAAGCTATTTACAATTTTACCTTGTTTATCCTTAGAGAATAAATACAAATTTGGTAGAAAAACAGTGGTTATTTTTTGTCACATAGAAGTACCTACATACCATTAAATTTTTCCTTCAATATGTAAATTTTAACCTATAAGTTGTTTTTTTTCTTCGACCGAATTAGTCGTTAACATCCGTTGCAGTTTTTAGTTATACATCAACTACTACTATAGAATAAACTTTAAGTCACGACACGAGTCTTTGTTTGTTTTTTTTAAATTACGTACTCAGATTGACCTGCACTAGCACCTAGGTCATAATCAGCGTATTGGTCTAGATATACCAATAAATTCTTTGAGTTGTGACCTTTTTGTATTGCTCCAACTCACACCCTAATTAATTTGTATTGTATATGAAATTGTAAATTGTGTGTAGCAAATCAAATAAATGAAAAGAAATTTTGTAATTACCTATTACATACTATAATTTTTATAGGATTCGCTCGTCGGAATTTGCAGGAAAATATGTCCATTAGTTTTTTATCTCTTTACAAGTATAAAAGAATGGACCTTAGATACCGATTACCGGATGTAGGTTTCTATCATCTATATTGTGCACGAAAATAACGTTATTTGCTTTCGCAGCAAATGTCTATGGACTTACATATATTTTTAAAGGCACAAGGTCTAACGCACAAGCTGGTTTGCCGAAATGTTGCTATAGCATAATATGCATAGGATACCTGTTTTCGAAAACGACATTTTACAATCTTGCTCCATTGGGAACAGATGTCAAACTCTTTAACTTCCTACAAGAAAGATTTCAAACTTAAGATTAAAGTAATCTCGTATTCGCGCTCCGTTATTGAGAAAACTTTGATGAAAACATTTTATTCGTTAGTTACGTTTTGTGTATTTAATATATTCTATAATATTTAATATAAATATTCAAAGTGAAAATAATAACATAGGTACCTACATAGTTCACATCTTTGTATTTAAAAGAGTATACGCAACCAATTACAGAGTTATTAGGACCTAAAAGCCACTCCTAAAGTGATTGTGGACGTGAAAGGTGGAGAAAATATTTATAACTAGTGTTAAGTCGAATCTTAATAGCCCGGGTATTATTTAAATATACGTAATAAAGCATACGGGTACAAAATTAGTATTACTGTAACAAATATCAAATATTAATAAAGAATTTCTTTGTAGACAATATTATTAAGTAGTTCTTCCTTCAGAGGCTAATAGAAATAGATTTTAAGCGCTATTGTCCAGTGAGCAAGCCACATACAGTTGTCCCTGCGAAAAACAGCTTGATCTTAGGTCGATGCCAGCTGCATCAATATTAATACATAGCTTTCAACACAACAAATGACCGATAATCAAATCTACTAATAGAAATAAAACCAATGGAACCACATTAAAAACTAACATAATTTTAAAATTATTAGAATGAATTGCCGTAAGGAGTTGAGTAGTTTCAAAGATAAAACGTACCAGACATAAAAATATCCAAAAATTGTTCTTTTGATTTCTGGTATTCTTTAATCGCCCCTAGCAGTTTTTGGGAAAAAAAAATATGTACAAACATTCGATTTTCACAGTCTTATTTTGAATGAACTATTTATTTGCGAACCAATTGCTATTTGCGGTTTGCCACAAAATTTAAGATTTGCTAAAGTGATAATAAAATATGTAGTCAACTAAATAGGGACAGTAGATAAATTCATCCAGCAGATCTACCATTATAATTATTGCGGTATGTTTTTGGGCTATCCTCCTTAATTTGGCCTTCATGTCTCGTTAATATATTAAGTTAAAATAAACCGATTTCGCGATTTTATCTAACATATATGTGTGTAAAGAGCTGCGAATAGCTACCAGTTTTATCGTGAATAAAGGACTACGGGTTATTAATTATTATAGATTAATCGGATTTGGAAGATTTTGTATTATGTTTTATATACGCTGCAAATTTTTCCATAGGTAAAGGGCTAAATGGATTTTCGTGGATATTGAAAATACCTTTACTTAAAAATGTTTAGAATACGAAAGTTATTATTTGTTTGTTATAAGCCATTTGTTCCAGGATTTGTTAATTAACTGTCCACCCCACATCAAGTGCTTTTAGCTCAGAAAAAAGACGAGAAATAGGGAGGGAGTTTTTCATATTGCCGATGTAAATTTTAATTTGCCGGCAACTTTACGGCCCTCTTTACGATTTAGCTGGCGCTTTCAACCTTTATTAGGCTGTGCATTCACACAGAGCCAGGGTTCTGTATAAACGATCGCAGCCCGCTCTCTACACACAAATTAAATTAACATAGCGAACAAAAAATATTTATAGACGTATTTACGTGAGGTGCCAGTAAATGTGAAGAGCAGTATAAAAATAAGACTAGATAATAGCAGATTTTCCATTTCGCTCACATTTATGTACCTAAACTCTCAATTTAAAGTTTTATTTTTAATAAATTCGTTAGCAATGTTTTAGCTAGCTTTATTTTGTGATAACAAAAACAATTTTTGATCCCTAAAATCTCCCAGAGTAGGTAATGTGCTATAATAAAAATACTCATTTAGAATTTATTGCTTTTAGTCAGAAAGCTCTACCTTCAACATTTAATAGAATCGATTCGTTGGACCAAAGGCCATTCTAAAACCAATGATGTAGAAATAGAACTAATTAGGTGCCGCGGAGATCACCCACTTAGCCTATGTTATTTTTATGAAAACAAGCACAGTATTTTGCCACAAATATAATTTTGCCATGCCTATTTCAAAATCAGGATTAGCTAACGCCAATAGCTTTATTAGAAAATCTCAAAATTGATTCCCATTTCGCGATATTGAAGTGTAGGTACATTACATAGCCGTAAGCGGTTAGTTATTTTGAATCGAAAATGTTATGTTTTCGGTTATTCCACACATGACCGTAATTACCTATCGGTGAAATGCGATGTTATTTTACGTTTAACATTGGCATCGAATCATTTCAAGCCAATAGCTTTGAATGAATGTTTTTCGTTTTTGTATAACCGATCTCATCACAAAATGTTTAAAAATATAAAATTCAAATATATAGGCTATTATACACAGTAAGGACAACATTAATTACCTATAATTATTATATTTTAAAATCCTAATAGATGTATATAATAACCTAATACATAACGGTGCCGTGTGGTTCCCGGCAATTAAAAATAGGGACACTTCATATCTTCCCCATGGATCTTGTGAAAGGCGACTAAGGGATTCTTGTGGCGATGGGATTGCAACCTGCCACAATTTGAATCTCAATTCTATCAATAAGCAAAACATCTGAACGAAACCTTTCAATCTTTTCATGACTGTTGGCTGTCTACCCTGCAAGGAATATAGATGTGATTATATGTCTGTACATAAAGACCATGTATTTAATAATAATAAATGTTCTTGGGTACCTACATTGCAGTGTGATACCATTATAATTATATAATAACATAAATAACTAACGTTGATAGAGTATTCGCATTAAAAGAAGAATTCGGCAAGAGGGCAACGTAGACATGTAGCACAGTTATTAAGATCGATCATGAGCTGAATCGGAAAGTGGGTTGCGCAAATTGGAACCTGTGAGCTATTTAGGACAAATTAGTGTAATTATATCGACAAAATGGAAGCGTGTTCATGACATGGCTAATAAGAACATATTTTACAAAATTATGTGGTATGAAAATTGCTTCAGAGCTTAAGTATAGTTTTGAAGCTACAAGGAGGAAAAACTGTAGACAGAGGTGTGCATTACGTAGGCGAAAGTCGCACTTGACCGGTTTTTATTATCAATATGTCTTACTTCAACTGATGTAGTATCAGCATAACTGCCATCATACTCTGAACCGTCGTGTAGGTGAGCCCCATAAGGGCCGACAGATCCAACGATAAGCGGTCTGTTATCTGAAACAGCAAATGAAAGACTTACTCGTGAGCACAGTACTTATCTAGTTATAAATTATAAATCGCTAGTGATTCTAATAGTACCTATTTCGTCATAAATTGGGACTACTTGGGTTTTCTTTTATTGTGTGATTAGAAATAAAGGCTTTCTATGTATGGCAAGGTCTTGTTAGATACATAGGTATTGTTACTTATAAATTCTGAATTTGGTCAATTAAGATCGTATACTTACGACTGTTTGTATCTTAGTTATCTTATAACGTTTAGAAAAACGTTATAAATTATACACGAGTCTTATACTCGTAAAATATGTATTACTAAAGCACAATTATTGTTTTGTCAAAGTTTCGAGACACGTTGTTACCTACTCTACCCACATAACTTAAAACCCTTGCAGAGAGTAATTAATGCGTGCTTGCACCCGACCCTTAGGCATGCGGACCCAACAATCTTTGTTTACATGAGAAAGCGAGCATTCTAAAAATTTTATATAGCACACTCATTCATTATCTGCTGAATTACTTGTTTTCAGTAGCATTATAAATAACAAGAATGTTTATTTTTAAGACGATAAAACATTATCATAAAAACCAGAAACAAATCTGAAATCCGTAGCTCCCACCCTCTGGAATTAGGCCAACCAAATAAACCTAATAAGTCCATGTCAAACCCAATGAATGTCAAATTATAACAGTATAACAATTGGATAGGCTTAATTTATTTATCCGAATTATACAAATAAGACCAATATATGTATTATCATATAATTATAAATAAAGAACAAACCATCATGTAGACAGTCCTGATACTCGTCGAGATAGAGCGCGAGCGCGCGCTTGGCCAGCTCCACGGCGCGCACGATGAGGTCGGTGCTCTGCTGGCGGTCCAGGCCCAGGTGTGTCATGAAGCCCTCCACTGAAGCCTGGTACGTGTTTGTTATTATCATGTCCGCCCCCGCTGCAAAAACATCAGTTTTGGGCCTCGTAATCCTGGTCACATTAATCATCGAAAGGAGAGGTAATGAAAACGAATGGATCCCAAGATTAATAATGTATTTAAATGGTTAACCGATGTCACCATTCCTTTTAATAATTATCAAACTAACTCTGAAAGCTTATATTAGGAAACTAACTCGATAAATATTAGTAAACTTCCACGTAGTTACTATAATTGTGAACAGGGTGCGGCTAAGAGGCGTAAACAATTAGTGTTATTAAAACTTGTGAGAAACACGAGCTCGAATACTTAGTAAGAAACAGGAACAGAGTTTGCTCAAAGGAGGCGCTGTCGAAGAAAATAATTATGAAATAAATAGAAGACGGGCGCGGGGCTCCGACCGAATGGAAACGTATTAGAGAGTCTAGGTGATTAATGGCAACGGGCGGCGATGTGTTGGCCTCCCTGGCCTCTACTGCTTAGTATTACAGCCGGGTGCGCCCTGGCCGGTCTGTAGTATGCAAATGTGAGGTAGTTAGTAGACGCGGGAAAATAATGGCATCGCTTGGCAACTTGCTACAGCGTCAATCATAATAATCACGGCACAGTGGCCGGATTTAAACGTGTTGTTTGTATTCATGTGCATGCGAATTACCTATTTTAATTATAAATACAACGTCGAAAAAGTGTAAAAGTAATACAATAAATCCCATTTTGCAGAAGAGCTGTCGTAACATTAACAATTTCAGAGTGTATGCAGCCTTTTTTATATTTTTTCATATCATGTTTCGATTAAGAGGGAGCAAAGCGAGGCAGTAGGCTTTCCCCTCCAGGGAGTTATTTGCTTGCAGACACTTTTCAGCTTTTCCTTATGAAAAGAAACGGTCCGTTTTGTGGCGAAGAAAAGCGCTTTCAGAGGACGATGACACGAGACGAGGTCGCACTCTCGCCGTCAGATGCAAGAAAACGACGAGTTGAAGCAATGGCAAAAGCGACCTAACGTGTAATCCGTCAAAACATGTATGTACACTTAGATGTACTCGTAATATTAAGCGTGCTCACTTCTGTCACTAGTTTGCCACGCATTCGTTTGCGGTGGCTGTGTACGTAGGTGTATCTCGAAATTCATTCAAAGTTCGCCTTTGGAATGGGGAACAAAGCAATTACTTTGCAGTTCAAAGGGGTAAGGTAGTTGTGCGTGACGTTAGTAAACAGGAACCATCCATCACATTTCAGGGGATATGTAGGATTGAAGCTAACTAGTTACTCCTTCCTGAGATTAGCAGTATATTTAAACTGTACGTTGTTAGACCAATCGGAACTTTATTAAGGTACTTTCGTTTAAGTAGGTTTGCAACTCCATTAATATATTCTTACTTTGTCCAAATGAATTTTATTTGCAGACTACTTGCTTTTTTTCCCTAACAGAAAACTTAAAATAACAACCAAATTGTTTGCATAATTATTTTTGAGGTCAAGTTTATAGGTAGATACTATTCAAATGCATTGTACTAATTGTTTTATGAATAAACTAGCTGTTGCCCGCGGCTTCGTCCGCGTAAATTTCGAGTTGAATGTTGATCATATAGGCAGATACAGACAGACTAAAAATGTAAAAAAAAATTCTCTATCCGTTTCAGTCAAAATATTAAATATTGAATTGAGATTCAAATAGCGATAGGTTGCTCGACCATCGCCTAAAAAAGAATCCCAAGTTCATAAGCCTATCCCTTAGTCGCCTTTTATGACATCCATGGGAAAGAGATGGAGTGGTCCTATTCTTTTTTGTATTGGTGCCGGGAACCACACGGTAAAGTAGACTAACAAACCAAAAATCTTTTTACGTGAGAATTACGCATGTTATACGTTATAGGTATTATGCCGTCGTACAATGATAAATGACTTTGAATTTTAAATTTCGTTACTTCTTTGCAGGCAAACTTATGCCTTGAGTTCATTCAAATATCGATAACTTTTTTTTTAGTGAACCGATTTTGACGAAACAAACTTTAAATGTTCTTCTGAGTTAAAACAACGCAATTGGTGAAAGTTTTAAGTAAATCGGCTCAGTACTTTCGGAGATAATCGTGATCATACATACAGACAGACAGACAAGAAATTAAAAAAAAATATTTTTGCTTTCTATTATTCATTTTAAGTATCCCTCTACCCATTTCAGTCAAAAATATTAAATGTACAGACAAAATATTTTTACTGTTTTATTATATGTATAGATAGATGAATTACATTAAATCAGTCATAAACCTATTTGAATAACAGCAACATTATTAAGTTATTAAATACGTGTCTGCCCACCGTAAAGCTATTCTCAGCCTGATGATAGGGTAGTGCTACTATTATATGAGTAGGTAGTAGGTACAGTAACGAATGTTTAATTTTATACTACAATAAAGTTTAACAATGTTTAAAAGTCTTTTAATCAAAGAATACCTACAGTCCTACATATCTATAATATGTTATTAGTTAAAAGCTAAATCGTTTTTGTTCTTTTTTCTCATGGGTTAATTTGGCTTACATACATAATTATGTTCCTTATACAGTTTTAGGGAGCAGTAAGAAGCTTTCCCGAAATTCCCACGGGACCGGATTATTGTGCATACGAAAGTCGCGGACAGAAGCTATTTAAAGAGCGTCTCGAGCCATTAGAAGTACCCACTGAAAGAACATAGGGTAGGGTATATTTTATCCTAAATAAAAGTCCTGTTCCCGTAGGATTTGCGTTGAAGGACATTGTGCGCGGGCACCCATTTTATCAACGAAAATAGGTGCCGGCGACATTGTCAGCAATTTTTAGGTTTATTTATGTACCTAAACAAATGAAGTATAAATGAGTATAACTGCAACTGTATCGCCCCTATTACCACTGTAACTGCTAATTTGTGAGAAGGCGCTTATGCGCCTTACCTATACCTATTATAGAATTCACACACGTTCATAATATTATTATTATGAACGTGTGTGAATTCTATAATTAAAGTAGGTACCCACACTCAAATTATCAATACTTTGTATCAGAGCTACTAACAGCGTTGATATTGTGTCATGTAATACAAACATGACATCAGCGTATCATAACGAGGTAATATACTTTTCTAGATTTGATATTTTATCTTTTGTTATTGTTTAAAATCAACTTAGGTACTCATTTTTCGCTAGTGAGAAATAACTTCCATGGTATGCATATAAAAATAATGATGGCAACATAGTAAGTAAGTACTAAGTAAATAATACAAATAATCTCATTATTATTATTATATTGTATATGTATACTCTGCATTCTCAGAATAAAATAAATTAATGGGTGCTTTTGGGTGATATTTTTGGACTTCAGCACACTATGGATTATTGAATTTGAATTTAAAAACATACATAATCTACAGACATACTATATACATATAATCATGTATGTATCTATTATAGGATGTATCCCATAGAGTCAACAGGCTTGAAACGACTGAAAGGCCACATTCAGGTAACGTTTACTTCAGGTTATTTAAAAAAAAGTAATGATACTAATACAGCATGTGCTTTGTTATTTCGTATTAATCCTTTTAATGTTTCTTGCTAAACCATTCACAATTACAGTATAGTCCTTTAAGACATATATCGCTGATTAAAAAATCACGTTATTACAGAATCAACAACTATATGCCACTCTTTTCTGGCATGAAAGGAGGTCAAAGTCTCATATTAAAATGGAATATCAGAATCATAGAAATATGAATACTTATGAGATCATCTACGAAATCTATACATATAATAAAACAGTAAAAATATTTTGTCTGTACATTTAGTATTTTTACTGAAATGGATAGAGGGACACTTAGAATGAATAATAGAATAATTATTTGTTAAATTTTTTGTCTGTATGTCTCTCTATCGGTATGTATGATCACGCTTATCTCCGAAAGTAACGAACCCATTTACTTAAAACTTTCACCAATTGCTTTGTTTTAACTCAGAAAAACATTTAAAGTTTGTTTCAATAAAATCGGTTCACTAAAAAAAGTTATCGTCATTTGAATGAACTCAAGGCATGAGTTTGCCTGCAAATAAATTCCGAAATTTAAAATTCAAAGTCATTTATCATTGTACGACAGCATTATACTCGTACCTATGTCATATAAATATTAGTGAAAATCAGTTGGATAATATCCTGGTTTTGCCGCACATAACATGCGTAATTCTCACGTAAAAAGATTTTTGGTTTGTTAGTCTACTTTAATTTCGACACCACCGCAGCACTTATTTGACACTTATTTTTGTATTAAAAAATTTTTTTTTAGATTCTACTCGAAATTTACGCGGCCGAAGTCGCGAGCAACAGCTGGTATGGAATAAACATTTACAAATTAAACTTGTAGAATCCATACAAAATACTTATTTATTTATCTATACTAATATTAAAAAAAGTAAAGTAACTTTGCTGTTGTAAAGGATAATTCTTTGAAAGTAGGTTAGCCAAAATCTAAATTTATTTGCTAAAGACGTTTATGAAATGTATTTTATTGCAGATACAATTTATTTTTACCCGCAGCTTCACCGGTCCGAATTTATCGTCACCTACAAAAGATACAGGTTGTTCACAAATTTCACAGGATGAAGTCTATGTTATTTTAGAATCTTAATTTTCAGAGAAGATCGGTTCAGTACATAATGCGTGCAGAGGTTACAAACAACTTATTTTCGCATTTAAAATAATAGTTGGGATTAGATATACCCAGTGTCATGGTGTACAACCTTAATACATGCTTTCCGTTAATCATGATATATACTATTTTTGGATGCTCTGGTAAACAATATGTTTAATACTCGTACTTAGTTACCTCTAAGAAAGTCGAGATGCGTGCTAACGACTTCATCAGGATGGGTGTGGAGGAAGCGCGCGCTCCACAGAGGGTCTCCGTCTATGACGTGCCCCACGTGGCACGAAAGCTGCGTGGAGAAGCCCCCGTCCAGCACCACGATGTTCGGGGGCTCTGGCCCGCCCGGTGGAGTCATCACAGCTCCTGGAAATAATGCTTGTGTTGCAATAAAGATATGTTTCTTTCTCTAAATTACATTACTATGCCGTGCAGCCAACCGTCGAGTTGATTTGTATTATTGTTTGTTCGTTTGTTTGTTTGTAAACTCTTTATTGCACATAAAAAATAAATATAACAAATTACAAAACGGTTATTGGATTTAGATGAATATGTACAATGGCGGACTTATCCCCAATGGGATTTCTTCCAGTCAACTTTAGAAGATTGGTTTGGAGGATTTGTTTTATTTTTTTTTGTTACGAATAAACACAAACTACTTGAACGATTTTGGTGAAATTAGGCACAAAATTAGACTTGGATCTTTAGAAATATTAAAGGGCAAAAAATTATAAGACCAATATAATACGTAGAATAACATTTACGGGAAGAAATCTGTAATTTCTTTTTTAAATAGATTAGGTTTTATTCATTATTTACCTAAAAAATCAACTCATTTTATCTTAAAATCGTATACAATAAATATACCTACTTCTTCATAGTCGAATAAATAAGTATAAATAATTTCTTCAGAAAAATAAATTACATATTGCTCAGACTTCAGTTAGACATGTTAATCTGCTCTTTATCGTGAAGACCAAAATAGTGTGGTTGGCATAGTAACCGATCGATAGATAAACCGGTTATTGTTTTAGGTCGTATTCGAAATGAGATAAAAAACAGTTAACGTGATAGCATCCGTTTGTAGAAATTTTAATGTTTTAAAAAAGACAGATGGCATTAAAAATATGAGGTACAAATACAAAATATCTTATCTATTGGATGTCATATCGGGTTAGGTAGCAATTACACCCACATTTACTAGAGTGCGAAACCTCAAACAGAAACACTCTTATAGGATATGACTGAATGTAAAAGAACAGCTGGCTGAAACCTCTATTCGTGGACAGCACGTCTTGCCTAAAATTTTGTTGATGGAAATCACTGTAGGTAGATACCTATGTCGGTTCTTAGGAAGCCCTGTTTACCTAATTACTTATATATTTATTTAAATATTTAATTTAATAAATTTACGTACTGAAAATGCCATTTATTTAAATACTAGCTTTTACCCGCAGCTTCACCGGCGCGAATCAGGCGCCACCTACAAAATAATTCAGGATTTTTGCATCTCACGGGAATTACTACTTTTTACCAGGGTCATAACCCTATGGCCTACTCCGTCCACTCTATATGTATGCAAAATTTTATCCAAATTGGTTCATTGGTTTAACTGTGAATAGGTAACCAACAAATTCATTTTCGCATGTATATTATTAAGTATCAGTATGGATTATCTTTTCTTATGTATGAATAGTGCATCAGTAGCTGAATCACAACAAGGAAAATAGCGCGCTGCAAAGAATATAATTAATTCCATTTAAATAAAAAAATAAGATTTTTATATTAAACAAGGTACGATTTATTCATTAATTACCTAACAAACAAATAACACACGTACCACAAGTCGGTGTTACTGTTAACTTGAGCTAATCCAGCCCTTTTAAAGCGGGCGAGTGGACCTTACCCGTCATACCTTACCTATCAACTTAAACCATCTCTGGTCTTATACTAATCTTTGAAGGTCAAAATTTGCCAAATCGATCCAGCCGTTCTCAAGTTTCACCGGGACTTAACTCCATTTAATAAGATACAGTTATAAAGGTAAGCAATGTTGAAAAATGTTTCTAAAATAAACATAATTCATAATGTCATTTGATTGTTTACCTTTATTTAATTACCTAAACAAATGGATTATAACAATCGAGTATTAAATTGTATTTAAATATGCGTTTAAGTATGACTGGATATAATTTTCCCAGAAAGGCATGATTATGATTACCGCAGATGTAAAGAACATTAGTTCGATTTCACAAAGTAAATTGAATTCTTAAAGGGCCAAATCAAGGTCGCACGGTAGTGCTTATTGTATGGTAATATTATTATGAGTTTGCACTGCTAACAAACTTATTTAGACTGTGCTATACGAGTGATGGATGGTCACTGGGTGTGTTTCTTAATCCATTACTACGTCCTCTATATTTAGAAAGAAAGATTTAAGAAAACACTAAACTTAACCTTTGATACCTAGCCCCTGTGGTCCTGTCATCTATGCCCTAGCACCTTCTCTCGGGATGATAAGGCAGTAAAAATGGCAACGTATTGTAGTAGGAAAATTATTAAGCAATCGTTAGAGTTATTATCGACACGCCAAGAAAAACTTAAATATTAAAAAGCTCTTATATATTATCATCATAGTTTATAAAATATATAAAAATGCTATGTCCAATTTATAATTATTTAATATTACCCAACATTTACCTTTGCAAAAGTGCTGTTAAGGGTTTATCAATCAATTGTATTGATTATAGATAAAATCAGCTAACTGCGGAGTGTACCCTGTAATTTAACCTTCAAAATAATAACGCCTAGGGGTGCTATTGGAAGCATGAAAGATTTTAAGCGGTCGAACAGTATTTTTATTCGTAGGCGTACTTAGAGTAATTATAAAGTATCATATTTCTTAGAAACTAGTATCGTAATAATAGTTCTAATTCCCTTTGATCTGCGTTTTCCTCCTGTCATTAGTATCCATGTAGTTGCCTACAATGTCATTATTTTCTGCAGAAATATTGAAATGTGCCAGTGTTTCCTTTGAAAGCGTAATGCGATCAATAGGTATCATTAGAGTTCGGAAATGGAACGGAAGGAGGGAGAGGTTTTCACTGACAATGTACCGACTATTAATTATTGAGCTTATAAACGCATTACAAATGTAAAATATTAAGTAATTATGTTTAATACAAACATTTGTCGTTTTAATTGTTTCGGATCGTTCGGAGAATCGTCATATTTATGGAACAAACAAAAGCCTTCGATTGTAAGATGTGAAATTTGAATAAGTTATAAAAATAGCTTAGATAATTCCTTGGTAAAAGTTAAATTGTTGTTCGTATAAAGTAAATCAAAGTAAAATCATTTTTTGTACTTACGCGTAACGTGCTACCAGCGAATTAATTTAAGAAATGTGACCTTTAGAACTAGAAACTTCTGCCCTAAACTTGTGAATAATTTGAAACAATTTGTTGATGAAAATCCGATAAATCCCCATCCCAACTTATCTGGAAATCTAAATAAAGGTTCACTGAACAGAAAGGTCTACTTTATCAGTTAACTGTAGGCTAGCGATGATAATACTTCGCAATAATTTATTTACTTTGTAATTTTCTTGCTATCATCTGTACCTACGAATGTTAAACTTCACATAAAATCTTTTGTAGCGGTATACATTTTAATCTGCACCGAGAGTACTGAATTCGATTCCCGACGCCGAAAATATTTGTACCTACTTTATTTTCACAGATATTAGTTTGCGGTTCCGCTCGTAGTAGTCGTTCAATTTATATTTAAGTATATTGTACTAAAGTTTATTGCATGTTAGTATTCTTTTTTATGGATTTTTTCTTGATGTCTTAAAGATAATAAATAAATTAATACTTCGTTTCCATTGACACAGGCACTCACTTACCTAAAGATGGAATATTTTTTCGTTTAGGTATTGTTTATGCTTTAAAAAACAACATTTTATGATAACTTTCAACCTTTCGTAGATAGTACCTAAATATAATACTTGACTTTGATACGTTTTAATGATAAAGTAATAAAACTAAAAAATATCGTTTATTATTGGATATTACCTTATACAAAATGAGCGCACCGTCTGAAATTTAATCGGATTGAATTATTAACATTTGCCTGTTTGTACTACTTTGTTTAAATAACTAAGCATTATCACCTACTTTTGCTGGTACATACATGAGCAACAGTTCATAATCAGCATACAAAATACTGATAATACTACATCGAAACTATCGATACTACGTATTGATATTCAATATGCAGCGTGTTATTGGAACCCAGCTAAAGCCAGAGACTGTAATGATTTCCGGAAAACAAATCAATAGTTTGGCAAGGTTCCTCCGGCTCTAGTAGGGGTCATTTGGTACTACTAGTTAGTAATACAATGTAAGTACAAAGGTTAGAGGCCAATTGATAAGACCGCATACAATTTAGCAAACTAAACTAACGCACTAAGTATATTATAACATATGGCTTAAAATTATGGTAAAAATGATGAGAACGACGATATTTTAGTGTGTTTACGAGTATGGGTATGATTGGTAATTATTGATTTCCATAATAAAAAAGAAGATTATCTCCAAATTTAAAAAAAAGAAAGGATTTTATATCTGTTACAGATTAAGTTTATATTTGTTACCCGTAAATATGATAAATCCTATCAACACGACAAAGGGAGGTCATATACTGATCCCTCATAGTTTCTTATCTCATGCAAAACAATTACTATCACTGTCTCGACGCAATCACTGAGTAGGTAAATTTATAACAAGTACCTACCTATTCATATTTTCCAAACTTAATTTTAATACACAGTGAAAATATCAAACACATAGTATGAAAATTTACTCAGTAGAAGCAGGTCATGAGAATTTGGGAAAATTTTGTTCAATAGTTTAATAGATATGCGTAGGCAAACGATGACTTAGCAATTTTGCACTTGTGACCAACTTCATGTTATAAGTGACCTTGGAAGTTGTAAAGGATCGAAATGGTTAAATGGGATAACGACTATTTTTTATATCTATCCTGTATATTATTATAAGTAACAAACTATATTGCATTATTATGGGTCATAAATCTTTTTACCAACAACATTTCGTGACATAGATTCAAATTCTTATTAGTGCTTGAGTCGTTGTCGAAAAGTTCTCAAATCATTTTGCAATTACATAAAAATGTGAAGGACAGTGTAATTAAACATAAATCATTACTCGAAAAACTTGGGACCGCTGTTAAAGCGGTTGAGACATTTTGCAGCCGAAGAAATATCGTTTTCGGTGACAACAATATTTTAAGCGCCAAGACATCCACCTGAGCACGGACGGAGGGTGCTGAAATGAGTTATTGTGAACTCTGCTTGTGAACCTAGAGTTATAAATCTATAAAAAAGTTTTGATACCAATATACCAGTTAAATTCTATAAACCTACCTATATTTAAAACATCATTAGGGCAGTTTCAAATCCAGAAGTGACACTGTATACGATTTTATAATAGATTGCCGGAGTTGAGTCTTCATATGCTTGACCAATAATTTAAAGAGAATGTAAAGAAAGTACTTTGTAAGAAGGCTTATGCGTGGTCCAGGAACCTCGCAAAGATTTGTAGTAGTTTCAAATCAAAATTCGTTACACTCTGTACATCAATTTATTTAAATATATACTTATAAATAAATAATATATACCATAAGATATGACAATTAATAAGTAGTTAACAACATTTTTGAATTTGAATAATGAAAATAATGAAATTTCACTAACTAAGGATTATTTATTTTTTATTGTACTTACATATATAATCTTTTTAACGGAAACGGTGTAGCAACCTGTCACTATTTAATTCTCAATTCCATCATTAAGCCATAAAGCTGAACGTGGCTTTTCAAGACTGTCGAACCAACGCTTTAGCTACTCCGCAAGGTGAAAAAGGTTTTGTTTATGTATGTACATATTTAAAGTGGAAACGGTAAAGGAGGTAAGCAATATTGACTCAAAATATTCGTATTAACATTTCTTATTATTATTGCGTATATTCTATAGGAGTTCTTTATTTAAGTATTTAAAGTTTCTTCAAGATAAATCAAAGGCTTTTTTTTCACATTTTACCATTTTCCTTGATGGCGGCGCGGTGCCTCACTACCAGTTCCATGATGTGGCACAGATCGAAACGCAAAGACAGGTTGAAAGTCATGTTTTATGTCTAAAAGACGTCATGATACGTTCGTATAAATGAACAAGACAGAGTTAAGTGCTCGTCAAAATACAATAAAATATAAAATAGATTCAATTTTGAAGTACCTAAGTAACAAATTAAAACTTTATTTAATTAGAAAATAAAATTGGGCAGACATGCACCCCTCCGTGATATACCTAATGACAAAAATAGTTTTATGAATTTCGGAAACAGCTTTATGGAAAAATGTAAGTCAAACCTTATAATTTTCATTGAACCCACTACTAAATTTTCTGTTTAACTCAACGGTTGACAAGGAGGTAATGGTTTTAGCTTTCAGTCCGCCTATTTTTGCTTTACATCGTTAATTTTGTGCAGTAAACTTTCAACATATAATTAATAATTGTTATTAATTTATTTATTAATATTAATGTGACTAACGCAAAGAAGTCGAAGACTTCAATATCACCCTCAGGAATTAAAACGGTATTTTTAATTCGAGCCTGAGATATTCGTTATACCTTTGGCAATGACATTTATTTACATAACGTATGTATACCACAGTACAATGACCTTCTCCTTGTTAGTATTTTAAAATTTTAAAAACGAAACATTATAGCTGCTTGTGTAGGTGGCGAAGGTTATTTATACTCACAAAAACAATTTCTTCAATAATTTTTATTAGCTTTCCTATCTGTAAAACAGTTTATCTAAACATAGCATGGATCTCGGATTCCGTTAGAAACAGCTAAAGTCCCTATAGGTGACACATAACATGTCGTAAAAAGATTTAGCAAAGTTTGCAGTTGACTGCCTTCCTTACACCTGCAGACCTTGAGAATTTTTCATGCACAATTGTTTTATTTTCAAAGGAATAATAGGAGTGTCTTTGTCTTTGCCGATAACCACACAGTGAATGTTTGAAGTCTAGTAAAAATACATCTCATATACATTGTATATTAATTAATTTAAAAGTCCACTTATTTAATTTTCTAATTAAACGTTAATTTTTAATACTGATATTATAACAACATTTACATACATATATTAGGAATCAGTTTATGTAGGTAATAATTAAGTACTTACTTTGATTTTATTCTAAAACCTGTTTTCTTTGCCGGTAATTTAGCAAGTATTTTATTTTTAAACTGAACAAGAATTCACTATCAAGACGATTAACAAAAACGACGCGCAAATATGTACTATCGAACACGCGCGTACCGGCGACCGCGTCGTGCTTGGCGCCGCGCACAATGGTACAGATTTATATTTAACTAGGAAAAAAAACACCACAGATGCAAAAAAATACTACAATATTCTACCTCGACGGCTTATAAACGACCAATCTGATGACTAGACAGAGACTGAGTAAATGTTTATCGCTGTGAATAAATTAAAGAGCTGTTCATGTATAACATTATCATAAATGAATACATAATTATAGATAGCTTAGAATACTAAGAGTTATCATCTCTGTTATCAACTTACAAATAATATTTATTTTGTTGTTAACTGGATTATCAAGATCGCATATTATTTTCCATTATATTTACCTAACATTGGATATTAATCTTGTGTGGGAAGTTTAGTAGCCATAATTACTTAGGAGTATTTATTCCATACGCCATAATTATATTTGTGAAAAAAAACTTATATAACTAAGTAGATAGGTTTGATTACCACAGTTATTCTAACTTTGGTATAAACCCTTATTTTATTAAAACCATTAATAAATAAATAATCTGTCAGAATGCAAGTATTAGAAAATCGTATACCTACATAGATCATATGGGCGGATATATGTACATTACACAACGAGAATCTCCGAAAAGTAACAATCGTTCTTTTTTTAGTGCGTGCGTAATCGTGCCCTTCAAATCTGTTTTTTATAAATAAAAATAATACTTAATATTCTGATTCTTCTTCCTGTGGAATGACTGTGTGACTGATGGTGATTGGTTCGCGAGGCGCTTCGAGACAGCACGTTGATATTAATAGAGTTATCAACACAGAGCAACGCACTTGCGATCAGTTAGTTCAGTACACCCGCGGGGCCCTGACGATTCCGGTGATAATGCGATATTATTTGCGTTCACACAGTTAGGTATGACATTATTTTCAATGTCATTGTCCAGATAATCTGATATACGTTGGATTTGATAGATATAAAAATGTTGACTTATTCAATTAAAAGCATTGACATAATCGAAGTAGAAATGTTTATCTCTAATTACCTATTGTTATTTTGTTCCGTGTATTTTTTTAAGCTTTAAATAACCATAAGGCGTTTGTATACCTTTACATGGCAATCACATCTTAAAACAACAGATTTTTAAAACTTGTACCCATTAGGTGTAAGGTAAAGTCATGGGTTAATATGGCTCCACTGGTCCCATTTTTAATTTTATAATTACGTACGTTTTATAATACGACTATTTATAAAATTTCACTTCAAATATAATATCAACTAATTCTCACAATATAATAATGTAAACGTGAAGTGAGCATAGAGACAGCATCTAAATTTGGAAGGAAGATTAGGTAAGATATCGTTACGTTTCGTCACGATCATCAGCTGGAAACATGCGACATTTCCCGGCCTTTCTCACGTGGAATCCAGAAGAAAAAGCATACCATTGTTACCCCATTGAAAGTCTTCTCTTTGTTCTCACCAATTTTTATCAAAATCAAATGAATATTTTATGAGTTCATATACCTAAAATGTATCTATAGTAGGTAAGCATGGATTCGTCATATGAAATATAATAAGAGGAATTAAATAAGAGGACTAAAATACATATTAAAGAATATTAATACTAATTGAAAATAAAAAAATGCTTCTCCTCATATTATTAGGTTTAAAAATCACAGTAAGATAGGTAAGTACTTGTAGTAATTATAATTTGCAAATTTATTCCCAAGTCGTGGCGCGTCGAGCTAAAATATCACGAATATTTTTGCCGTAGCTAAAAAATATACATTTGCGGTTCAGAATGTTCGGGTAGGTACATAACGAGATTTATTTTGGAGTAACATGATGTAACATAAAGTAACCAGATGTGACCCAAGCACTGCAGATTATTCATTTTGATATTACAAAAAATGTTTAAAAGTTACTACGTTGAATTAGAGATGTTTTTAACTGGTAGATACGGTTGGTTACACTTTGATAATATTAAAAAAGCCGCAGTTTCGTCTTCATTATTGGCGTTTGCAAGTTCTCATTATATTCTGTGATAAACGTAGCTTAGGTATACCTACTCATATTGCTGTTGAGGATTAAATTTATATATCCACTAAAGATATAAAAAAGTAAATCCACTATTTCAATTATTATTCTAAGTTTAGGTATATCTTAGGATATATTATCCCATCAAAAACATCTTGTAAAAAAAATGAAGGCCTCCCAAATACCTCCATAGAAATAGTGAATATTAAGTTCTTGTTTTAAATTTACGAAGAAACGACGACTTATTTACAAATAATAATAATACCCACAGCCAAGCCATGCAAATGAACGAGGCCTTTCTGTCTTTTCGTGACCATATGGTCAAGTATGGAGATTACTGTCTTATTATTACATTTACATACATATATTAGGAATCAGTTTATGTAGGTAATAATTAAGTACTTACTTTGATTTTACGAGTATGATTATCTGTTAGTCATATTTCTGAACTGTGATTTAAGTTTATTTCTGGACATATGGCTCTCAAATTTAAATGGCCTATAAACCCATACTTGTAATAGTACCTTTGCTTACACCGCAATTGAAAAGTTTAAATATGATGATAATACATTTCTCTTAGTGAAATATCAACCATCGAAGAAAGACATAAAAATGGAAATCTTACAAAAAATATTTTAAGTTCAGCTGTTGAAAATACTGTTTTGGATCTGGACTATTTATTATTGTTCGAATTTCAAGTTTTTTGTTTGGTCACCTGGTAGACTGATTGAGAATGCGATATAGCATTACCTAAGTCCATTTTTTGTATATATTCTTATGTAATAAGTATTTATTAAATTACAACGTGTGAATGTTGGTAATATTCTATATAGACATTTAATCCATTTGTGGTTCTATGGAGCATAATCGCAAGTGCGACTGTCCCATATGCAGATAACTAGACCGTCTGCAGTGTTATCGGTCATTCACCAACAGACAAACACGCATATTCGAAAATCAAGTACATACTATGGAAAAATAAATTGTCTTCTTTGGTCGTAGTCATTTAATTAAACCAGAACTAATTAGGTTTATATTTTTTTCGATATTTCATGTGTTAATAAAATACGTTTACTATGTACCTACAATAAAACTAATACCTGCCTGTTTTATAAGGAATTCGAGATTAAGATGCCGGAGGTGTAACAAGTCTACAAAGTTTCTTTCATCACTTTGTCATCACGCAGACGGGATTTATTTGTAAGGTTTTCGTGACTGATAAGTTAGGAGCATTGGTAAACTCGTAAAACTAATCAGAATGGAGGTGGTGGTTTTCATGGAATAACTATAATTATAGGTGGGTATAAGAAAAATATTTAATAAATTTTCCTCGTATAACATATATTCTGTGTACCTTGTTGCAGTTACTCATGTTTCATGCTCAGGTTAGTAGGCATAAAGCATTTACTCAGACAATTCTCAAGCCAAATCACAATAGCCGTCTCATGCAAGTCAATTACGTCTATCTGCCGCCTGGTTAGTTATCCAAAGCCACAGACATAATATGAATTTTGTAGGAACAAGTTACAGTTTGCCAGAACTATTAAATACGATTACTTCGTGGAGAAATTGAATTAAAATTCAATTCTGTTACCCCGCGCTCACGAGTGATAGCGGGATGGACAGACACAAGATATGAATTCACGCGGCCTCTCTTGTTTTATCAGTACAGTTCGGTGGTTTACCTATAATAATAACCGTTATACAGTGGAATAAATCTTTCATTAGTTTGCACTTTGAATAGCTTTATTATCTCATGTTTCTAACAGTCGATATATATAGGTATGTTACCTATAGCATGACCGTGTTATCCGATAGGTAAAAATATAGATAGGTTAAATAATCAGTACGAAAAGAGTAAAAAAATATTGGGGGACTTTGCAATTGCAGTATTTTTCGATACCGATCATCAACCCAAATTCGTATTACTCGTAAGTTTCATTGAAGAAAAGCTACTTTCCTTTATGTATGTAACCATGACACGTATCAAAACAGGTCGGAAGAAAGTAATGATTTGTTATACACAAACATATCAAATCAACACATTACGGGCTAGATAAAGTTATTATTAATTATACCGGTAGGCCTATTTTAGCTAGGTGGCTTCCTAGTGATTGCTAGAAGAAAAATCGAAGTTTATAAGCCTTTCTTTGAAAGATACACTATTACTATCTGCGCGAGAAGAGATAAAGCGCACCTAGCTAACACTATGTTTAGGTACTCATCGCTACCAGAATATGCAGACGTACCAATTTGTAAAATAGCTGTTAAACAATAGTAAATAACTTCAAAATATTAGATCTCTTAATACCAGATTTTCCATAAAATTGAGGTCGATATTCATATATATACATATTATGGATACTTTATGCGCTCGAAAACTTGAATACTTTGACTATAGACTGCAAGATTTCGTTGCTAAAATATCGTAGCTAGGCCAATCCAATTTCATTAGTTAAACAATGGAATTGAACAGAAATCGCTGCAGGAACCAATTCGTATTATATTGTTACGAGGTGTTCTAATATTGTATGTTCGTATCGCACGTTCCTATCGATTGAATAATATATACGTATGTTTTACAATCATTATTGGGTTAGTAATCCCCGAGCGATGCGCCAGTGTGCTTGTTGCAGAGGCTGCCAACACAGGTGCTCTGTCGTAACACGTGGAACAAAGTCACTAACGCAAATAGATAGTTTCTCCGTACAATCCAATCTTTATTTATTTAGTCTTTATTTATATGTTAATAAAAGCCATCATTGTAAGCCTTCCAGGTAAACGTGGCCGTTGAATCTTATGACAATCGACTCAGTCTACTTCGTAAGGGATAAAGACGTGATGTTTGTAAATATTCGGGTATACCTAGGTAGTAATAAAATAAATAGTCACTTTATTGACTGCATTATTTTATTCACTACCGTATTTATTATACGTAATCTACTTCTAGCAAATTACAGTTCTCACGATCCGTGAATAACATCTGAGCCGAGTTACAATAGGAAAGTTTGTGTACGAATAACCTGCGTTTTATTTCATTAATTTGTATTATGAAAAATAACCATGCAAAGGTTTATAAAATAGCTTATTTTAATAAATCTAAATACCTAAAGTGGATTGGAACTATAAAGTAATAATAAAGGCTATTAAAATACTTATAAAAAATGCTTAAACAAATATAACGGTTTTTCGGTGATTCCATTTAAGATTTTAGATGGAGTTTATAATTAAAAATTAGATGTCGGACCAGATACCCGATACGACTGGCATTCATTAAGTCCTCTCTTTGGGCGATTAACCGGATGAGACTCCAGTCAATTTCCGAACTTCATCTGATTTGAACAAAGATTTTGTTTTATTACGCCATTGTTTTTATTACTTCAACAACTTAAGTAAAGAAACTAAAAAAAACGAGAAAAGGTTTACATACTTTTCGATGGAATTGAATATCTTGTCGCAAAAACAGAAGATAAAACAAAATGTCGTTTTTAATCTAAAATAACTTAAACTAAATAATATCTGAATATTTATGTAATTGTTATTCGTAAAAACTTAATTCATAACATCTCTCTTTTAGGTCAGAGTTTAAAGTACACAAGTTTAACCTAAAATCTACCTTCACTTCCCGTATTTATGAGTACATCAATTTTCCTTTACTAAGCCATCAATATTTTATTCGAATGTACTGGTAAGTAGGTGTGAGGAAAGCGCAATCCCCCGGTGTGCCCCGGCGCGACTCGCTGGCATGCTTTACGACCTGCAGCCGAGAAGGAATCTCCGATGCGAATTGCGCAGAAGCCATTCACCTCCACAGGTGATAAATATAAGAATAAAGGAAGGGTGAAATATTTTTCTTGAATAATATGCTGACTCGTGTGAGTTTAGCGAACTCTCTAGGATAGTTAACACGCCCAGGCGGCTAAAATAAATATTTTTATTCTATTCCCAGTATGAGTATATTTTCAACGGTTTTCTTAAATTTTTTGGCTGTTATCTAAAGATGTGGTTCCCGGCACCAATACAAAAAAGAATAGGACTACTCCATCTCTTTCCCATGGATGTCATAAAAGGTGACTAAGGGATAGGCTTACAAACTTGGGACTCTTTTTAGGCGATGGGTTAGCAACCTGACACTATTTGAATCTCACTTCTATCATTCAGTCTTTTCAAGACTGTTGGCTCTGTCTACCCCGCAAGGGATATAGACGTGACCATATGTATGTATGTTATCTAAAGATGATGTGTTTACTGCACTGTACTGTACATATATCTTTATAGACTCCGACGAAGTATTATTATTCAATTTGTTATGAGGAGCATAAATCTGACAGATGGTTAATTTCCTTCTCTTCAACATCTCAGATCACTTGCAATTTGGCTTACATTACGCCACATTACCTTTATTGTTATAACGCTTGATTATCTCCACACATCAATCTCGACAGTTAGACTATAAACGCTAGACAAGTCAGTTGTATAGTGCCTACAATCTTGGCGTACATAACATAGTGGACGACAATGACTTGAGCATTCCTAATAGAATTTACAACTTTCTAATAAAATGCACATCGTATTTTCTCACTGAAAGAATTTCTCGAAAAACAACTGCCACGTAAATCGTGTGCCCCGTCCTATTCAAAATTACGTTTTTTTACAAAGTCTGTTCTGTACGTATGTAGTTATTTTTATTTTACTAAATCGATTTGATTGAAATGAACTTATATTGTGTTTCGGATTAAAAGACTTGAGTCGTTTTGGAATATGCATAGAGCTTTCATTATTAAATAAATACTTTATAGGGCATTTCTTTTTCCATTAAAAGGCTGGAGCTAAAAAGATGTCAATAAGAGCATAATAAATTTATCTTTACCTTACTTATCACAATCGAGTTGATTCTGTTTAAATCCATTTTAAACAACATTCAATCATTTTTTTGGATACACACGCATCAGCTTAATAAGCTGCTATAATATGTGTTATAAAATAAAATAAATAATAAATAAATAAATCATTATGAATTGTGGTAACAAAACAAAGTTGCATAATAACACCAAATACCCCTAATGAAATAACAATAAACAAACGAAAAATACTCGTAATAAATACGTAGAGTCACCACTCTACGTATTTATTACGTAGAGTGTCAGTGTGTAGAGTGATAATCCACCGATTATTACCACTTCCAGGCTTTAATTTTTTAATCATGGCTTTTATCTTAAGACTAACTTTAGCTTATCATAAGTAGTTTATTTTTTAGCAACTTTCAAAAATTTCCCTTTATTATATTAATAGCCATAGAAATTTCCTCCTATATATTAGCTTTAGCACAATAGATATGTAGATGCTAATTGCTTACATTAATCATTTATCACGAACGGTACATTGATTTATTAATAACCCAGATATAACCCATTAGTTCATTACCGATGTACTAGCTTTAGTCCAGTACAGTCGGATTAAATGTGTCCTTACTTGTGTGTGGTAAGCTAAGTCTATAAATTAATGACGAATTGTATTTTCTTTTAATCGTGTCTTTAAAAAATCCATTGTATTGTCTATTGACAGAAAATACACAACCACAAAAATTTAAAGCATAACAGCAATTTATGATATAATATATAACTAAATAATAAATAATTAATGATATAATATAGTATAGCTTGTCTTTCCATAAACTGATGCGAGTGCTCTATAATTAGTATACTTACTCAAAGCCAAATCTACACATGTTTGTATCGACACAGAGGAAATCCACACATTTCACCTGTACGTATATATACATCGGTCTCGTAAACAAACGAGTAAAATTACCGACCGAACAGCAAGAGATGTTTACGTGGATTCGGATATTTGAAATTGTTTTGTTCAGTGCGGCGGTGGGCCCCGGGAGTGGCTCCCACCATACTACCTGCGAAGAATTCGAACAAGGGGCATACTTTAATCCCTATGAAGTTGTCGATAGTATGTGGAAAATTTTCTACAATTGGGCGAACACCACCGAACTGTATCCCATTGTATTCTCTTTGCCATTGAAAAAGGTATGTAGTAAGTAATGGTTCAAAATAGTGGAATTGTTGTAGGTATACCTTTATTTTTCAGTAGTTCATAAAATAGTCATACGAAGTCATTCTATTTAAAATCACATAAGTGAAGTCTTTTTTTTTCAGTCATCATAAATACATTTCTTTTTGGAAATAAACTTAACATATGTGTACAAAATTATACGTACGTTACAATACGTGTTCGTCTTATCTCTCTGATATGGAGACAGTGCAAATTCCGTCGTGTTAGCCCGTATTGTGCATGCGAAGTGAAATCAGTTTTATCTCTACAGAGGCCTTAGAATTCTGAACCTCAGACTGCATTATTCAAACATTCTACTACTGTATAAGTTTTGTATTTTTGATTTTAGAAAACAGCGAAATTATTAAGCAATCTAATATTGCAGATAAAAGTCTTTTATTCATTTTAACTCGAACAAAAGTTCAATGATTTGATTCTGAATAGAAATGAGTACAAATATATTAAAAGAAACGTGAATATTTTGTTTGGGAGGTTTGAGAGCTTGGAGAGTTGTCCAATAACTTTTATTATAAATCTTCATATTACAATGTAGATGTGTCAACTAGAGTTGTCTTATTATTTTAATATGGTGCTGATTCCCTCAAATTTGGTATTCAATTAATGCTAAGCGGGTTATAACATTTTGTTATTTTATCACCTATATTACAGAAACTAGATACCTTTAGAGAATTGGTGGACGCAGCAGCGCCATACTTCGGGGTTGAATGGCATCGATCTACGCTATTCATGGAGCCGCGCCCTGGACTAACTATATTGTTCCTCTACGCTGGCACCCCGGGTGCCTTCAGGGCTCTTATCAGGAAGGATCGCCGCTCTAAGAGTAATTGATACTTCTTTGATCAGTATAGAGATATTCCAGGTGATACTGTGCCGTGACATGGTATGGTATAAATAAGGATTAAGTATATTGTATTATGCACCTTACGACTCTCTTGTAAAGCACGGCACAGCTTCAGGACCTCAGCATCTAGGCATGAAAAACTCCCGAGGTTGCTCACTATGCGTTAAGAACGTTATGCTTGGTCATGGAGCCATCAAGCGGCGCAGTAAAGGTGAACAATATTGTTCCCGGCCGCCTCTCTTGCTCTCTGGAGCGCCATTTCCGCTCCTAACTTTCCCCGCCTGACTTGACTCGTAATGGTAATAAACAGGTAGCATTTCAAACAATTTTTTTTTTCCTTTCACAGCACCCGGCTAATGACCGTAACAGTTTTACTCGTTAAACACCTCGTTTTTGTTTATTTTGTACCTATATAGGTATATATATGTGACACGCGGTAAACCTAGAAATAAATTGCATTTAAAGTTTTTATTACATTTATGATTTAAGTTTTGCCACTTCACTTTACGCTATACGTGAGTGCCTTAATTACCGTACATTTAGTAGCAAAAGCTGTTCATACTCGTATATTATGTATGCGACGCTACGCTAGGGATCGTTTATTATAAAAGTGATGGTGTGTGAAGTTTAATTTTTTTTTGTACGCACCTTGAATTAAAAGCTCTAGCGCATCTGCGTAGTCACTTTTTATTTTATTTTTTTGTAGTGAAAAAGGAATTCCAATAGTTTTTGATGCTAAATATGCACAATCTAATATTCATTTCGTCCTTTGGTCGCCTCCTCTGACCTCTCTAAACTACCCTAAAGGTATAAATTAAATTATTAATTAAAAATGTTAATTATTACAGTACAACCGCATCCACTACCGCTGATCAAACTAGCTGACATCCGTCTGAAGATGGTGGGGCGCCTCATAGGGATGATGTGCTGCGAAGACCACACGGCTTACGCCCTCATCAGAATAGATGAGATGCCAGAAACAGAGGACGAATGCGAACAACTGGCGGCCAAAATAGGTTATAATGCACCTGGTGGTCGATCGTACTTGTATGTTAAAAACCTTCATGAAGAACTGTGATAGAAATAAGTATTTTATTTGACTACTGATACGTCCATATCCACAATTTTATTACTAACTTTTGTACTTTTATGATCGGAACATAAAATCGTGTGTTCGTTCTGAAACAATTAAGTATTTTTAAAAGACCAACCAAGCATTAAATCTCATAACAGAATTCAGCATAATTTAATAGAATAAACCATTAGCACAACGTAATTTGTACTTGTTTTGGGAAACATAAAACTAAACTACATTGTCAGCGATATTTACTCGTATGTTTTCACAATATGGCAACATCTTTTTTCGATAAAATATGACAAAAATATTACATGTCAACCGCAAAAGAAGATTGGGGAATTTATGTGATTCTTTATAAAAGGAAATTTTATTTACACAATGAATTGTATCAAGGAAAATGCTTCCAGCATTTTGTTGTACTTGTTTTCGTATTCTACTCGTTTCATGGACCATGAAAATATGGGAAAATGTTATGGAAGCTATGAACGCTTTCGTTTATCTACGAGACAGCTAGTTAATATGATGCTGACTCGGGCTTCTTTACTTCTTTCCAAGAAATTTTTATTGGATAGGAAATTTTTACTTCTTGCCCAGAACAAATTTATCATTAGTAGTTTCTCTAAGTTCCTTTTAATTGGGAAAAAACCAAGTCTTCGCTAAACAATTGAATCTTTGTTTAGCCTTTTCCGACAATCAGAAGTGGCCTTTACAGATATAATATCTTATACTAATAAAAGTAAGATTGTTAAAAGTACATGTTACAATGCCACACTTTATAAAAAATATTATTAAATCCAATAAATGATGATTATAATAAATCTTCAACATGTACAAAACTATTTGGAACATTATATGATACAGTATACCATGCATAAAAATAATTATATCTGTCCTAAGCTATTTTTCCTTCGGCCACTGGTTAGATACGGAATAAACAGATAGATCGTTTTGCTGACTTTACTCAAAGTGATTGATAGTGAAAGATATAAGAAGATTGCCATTATCTCGAATGTCAGAATCATTTACAATGATATTTTAATGCTATAATTGTTTGAAATAAGTTGCCTTTATTGCATGCAAGAATCAGTTACTTGGTTGAACTTCGTAGCGGCTCTACGCGTTTTGTAGGCGCTATAAACGTCGTAGGCGCTACACACGTCTGCGCTACACACTTCGTAGCGCTACAACGATGTGCAGCATCGGATGATGCACTGATGGTCTTTAACAGACCCCGAAATGGTTTGGGTGCATTAGTCAGAGCTAATATCAACGGGAAAAGATTCGAGTGATTCTATTTCCTGGAAATAGAAGAAATTTTTTTAATAAATTAATAAATGACTTAACGGGATGTTACATATTGCAGTAGGTAAAAATACAATAACTTTTAAAAAGTACTGTCACAATATACCTGGACACACACAAAGTGATCTGCTGCACATACTCGTAAATCAACCTCTCAATTCAATCCACTTATCAAATATCCCCACAAAGGCAGCACGAAGAATAATTTATAAGTTACAAGTGATCATAATGGCAGGGCCTCTATGTAAAACATAGATTCCCATTTCCTCTCGGCCCCTCGCAGTGGTTAAGTGATGTTTTTAGTGAATAATGCCTGGAACGGGACGTCTCGCCGCCCCGTCTCCCGATAAATCAATTACCAGCTGGCAATACTTCATCACATACATTTATATTTATTAAGTACAATACTTGAGATATAGAGTCGGTGGTCGTGCGGTAAAGTTTTCCGCATATTTCTTCATTCAAACATGATGTACAGGAAAGTACAAGTTCAAATCCTTCCGCGGCCATGTATCAAATAGGTATTTTTTTTTAATTGCTAACCGAAACTAACGGACAGAAAACATCCTCAGGAAACCTACAATTTCAGGCAACTGGATGTGTATATGTCAATAACATAACTATGTTCAAAGGTTTAGATTCCCCTGCAAAAGCTGCTTAGTTCGAATGTAAAACGCTTCGTGTGACAACAAATCTGAGAGAGCCTCTCTCCAGAGAGGTGGGGATATAACTGGGACTAACGCTAAAAGGATAATGATGAAGGTGGTAGCTCGCTATAATTTAGATTGAATATCAAGAGATTTTAAATTATACAAGTATGTACATTTTTCTGCAAAAAGCAGTTGACGAAAATATGTTATACAAAATGCGTAATACTACAACTGACATTAAAGAAAAGATCACTCACGTTTCATTATTAGACACTTTTCCAAAACACAATTAACATCAAAATCATAACATGCGAATTATATGATGGTGACATTCATTGTCATTGTTAAAATATATAGGTCAGTGATTAGTTCCGCTAGAGAAACTATTGAAATAATTGTTTTTAATTGGGCAGCAAATTCTGAAATTATTATACATTAAATGTCAGTCTGCTTTTCATATTTCACAATTGTAGGATTTTGTAGCAGTTTATTAAATAATTTAATATTTTTTTAATTATAAGAGTTAAAAAAAGACGAAACCTTTCGTGAAAAGGAAGATAGAGCGCTTTAAATTTGAAAACAATGATTTCAAAAGTGATAAATAATAAAACATATTATTTTTTAATCTGAAAAGCAAATAATTATTCAAATACAAAATTCAAAACTTTCTTCATTTTTTTATTCATCATTTTTGACTTGAAGTTTGTTATCTGAATCTGTCGAAATCAAGTCAAAATCAATCAGACGAAATTTTCGTATTGACATAATTAGTTCTACATTAATTCATGTTTTTTAATGTCGACGATGTGCATTCGTCCACGATTAAGATTTAAGAGATCTATATTTGTAAATTGACTTCCGATGAAAATGCTGCAGTGTAGTTTGTTCCGCCGCTTCTTCTACACATGCGCTTTGGAAGCGGTAGTAGTTATAATTAGATTTAAGTGATGTGACGTCAATAAGTGATAACTTGCATCCAATTTTGAAAATAAACCTATTCTATTCTATTCTATCATTTAAAACACTATAGTAGCCCGGTAAGCTCCAAATCCACCAGGGCAGATATATTCCCCCCACACCATACTAGACGTCAAAAATAACGTAATTTTTCAATAGTTTTATTCATGCTTTTATTGATAATATGAGAAAGGTAAACTCCAGAGAGCCTTAGCTTTTCTCTTCTTTCTCTTAATTCTTACCAGCTTTCGCCCGCGGCTCCACCCGCGTGGAAATAACCTTATGTATTTCTACGTACTCCATACTACGTGTAGGTACAATATTTCATGGAGATCGGTTCAGTGTTTTAACTGTAAAGAAAAACAAACAAATTTCATTTCACTAAATGTGAAATGAATAATATTTATACGGACTGGTTGATATCTAATCTCATTTGATGTCTGATCAGCGCCAAACAACTAATTCATTTAAAAAATCAATATCTAAGAAGTGTGCGGAAATTTTATTATAATAAATGATGCAGGTAAGCAGACTCGTAAGGGCGATGACTCGATTTCCGGACTCGTCCCCGGTGTAGTTTATGAGATTAGAGAGTGTGATCATTTTCTTTCTTATAAACGGGGATAAATAAATATAATCTTTATTAATAATGAATACCTACGTTTAAATGATTACTAATTTTGAAACTTATTACACTTTCTCTTCAAACAAAATTGTTTATTTACTCTTCATATTTGAACTATCTACCGTACCATACAGGTACACCCATAATTAATATCTCGTAAAATAAACATCATATTGATATACCTACGTACTGATTACATACTTGTATTGCCACATCACAAGCAACGTGCCAAATAAATCCGCCCTGGTGTTGCTTTCTTCCCCGCCCTATCTTTTCCCGCGAGGACGTAATGTTTATTCAATATATCATATCACAAGATAACGGGCAGGGCTACGCAATAACCTGTTACTCGTATATTGGGACAAAACCCACATCTACCTTTAATACCCAAATAAAGCTACATAGAAACAGATTTCCGGTAAAGCTTCGGCCCGGCTCGGACGAGATATTATGAGTCAGATACACTGTTACCCAGCACGTCTTTCCATTTACAGTATTCGAAGGAATTTCTATTAGTAGACGTTGTTTTCTGTCTGACGGAACCATAAAAACTTCTGTTAAATGAATGTTCGCTGAACCCTCGAAAACAAAACGCTCAACTTACAATGTTTTAAAAGACTATAAAAAGGAAACGTAGCGTTTACTGTTATTACGGTTCGACGTAACGTCAGAAAATAATTAACAGTGTCTTTCTCCTTTTTTTACTAATTCTAAAAGGCACAACGTTTTTTGGTAAATTAATTTTACTTTGTTAAAATCAATTTATCGATTTGATGTTTTCCAACCGATAGATATGAAGTATATCATAAGGACCGATAATAAAGTGTAAAATTACTGAAATTAGACTAAAGTTCCTCAAGCGAGCTTCTATATTAGCGAATAAACGGGTTAAGCAGAGCGTCGCATCTGAACTAGGTTTCCTTAGCAAATTTACTGTAATGTAGGTAGGCTTTACGTGGATTAACGTAAGTATATCAGATACTACGCACACTTACAACCATCATTTATTATAATATTGAAATCTTGTAAGTTATATTGCTTTTAATAAACAAACTACCTAAATCACGTTATGGAATTTCTGAAAATATTGAAATAAAACTCTGACACCAAGGTATACTTCGAAACATCTGACACTCCTCTCGATAACCAAGTTACTCTCAATTGAACAAGCTCGCAAAAGACCAGGCACTTAGGGAATTATAATTTAATTACAATACCGATTTCTCAAGTAGCACTTTACTCAATTTAATAAATATACGAACTGTTTTATTTTGAATTTGGCCAAGAGGTCTTTTCACGAATAATTGTTCGTAGAATTACAGTGGGCCTTGATCGCGCACCGAGGGCTGTCTGGATACCGAATTTCCATATACACTGATTTAAAAGTTTAAATCGCTTATTCCAAAATGCATGGATGTTTATAGTGTTTTAAAATCTTTTTGTTACTGGTGTCTAAAAATATGTAGATGAGGTTCAAAATCATCACACTTAAAGTGCGCGCCGCGATACTGCTATTCTGTTCTAAAGCGGCATTACTTATGTACTCGTAAATAAGGTGCAAAAATTATTTCACACTGATGTTGTGTCTATTATGCAATGTCACTAACTTATTAACTCCCGACGTAATAAGAGTGTTATTAGTTTGACGTCTCTGTCTGTCTGTCGGTGGCATCATGGCTCACAAACGGATGAAGAGATTTCAATATAGTTTTTTTTTTTATTAAATTTGATTTATGTGCAAGTGTTCTTAGACATGTTTGATCAAAATATGACATGCATGATGCCCAAAATAACTATTCCACGCGGACAAAGTCGCGGGCACAGCTAGTTCTGTATATTTTTGTTGAAATTTTTTCGCAGTACGTTCAGTACGTACGTTCGTTCCAGTAAGTTCTAGTAGAACTTACATAATCAAAAGTATCCAAAATTGTATACTGCGAAAAATTTCAACAAGAATATACAGAACTAGCTGTGCCCGCGACTTCGTCCGCATGGAATAGTTATTTTGGGCATCATTGACTCAAGGATGAATAATTTTCCCCGTTTTTTTCCACATTTTCCATTATTTCTTCGCTCCTAATAGTTGCAGTGTGATGTTATACAGCCTAAAGCCTTCAAAAGAGTCTAAAAAAAGATTTTTTTAAATTCGAACCAGTAGTTCCAGAGATAAGCGCGTTCAAACAAACAAACTCTTCAGCTTATATTAAACATATTAGTATAGATGAACCAACTGATACTTATATTTATACACACTTTATTAAAAAAACTTATCAAAAAATATTCCTTATATCCATAAACTATATCTATCTTTCTATTTCGGCTACAAAAGCATCTACCTAGTCACTAGCAAAGTAGCTTCTACAATCTTTGCCTTTACTGAAGAGGGTGTGAAGCGTTCATAAATGTACATGTCAGTTGACGCGGCCCAAACATCTTTTACTTTCCTCTTGAGAGGCGAACTGGCCTTCACGTCATCCACTTTACTCCTCGCCTTCCGCCCTTTCCCTTTTTGGCCGAAAATTGCCTTAACATTATATTACTCGTAACCAAAATATTATACCGCATTCAAGCAAATTTTAAGTTCAACCTTTAAATGAATTAAGAAATACTGGTAAAGTTGAAAAGCTATTATATCTTCTTGTGAAGAATACCTAAGTGTAAGAGATATATAAATTTAGGGAAGAAGAAGATAAATCATATTTTCAGTTAACGAATAAAAATATCGGACGACAAACCCAATAGCCAGTGAGCGGGTATTAAATCATTCTGAAAAGCCATTTGAACACAAAGGATATGGTCAATAAACAAACAAGACCGACACAGATTGCTGCCATTGGAGGGAAGTAACTAATGGTCGGGAAAAATTTATTCATTGCTCTTTGCTGGTAATATTCCAAAAGGACCATTAAACCCGCACCTTTATCTTACAAAGTTCATCCTAAAACAAGCAGGTATTCTACGGTGGCCACTTGCTTCCTAATGCAACGACAAATAAACTGGTCACGTCAGCATTATTTATTGTTATAGCAATAACAAAAACAAGAAATCTACGTTAGACACTTTTATTATTCTAAAACCTTATCTTTACACACTTTTTGTTGTAAATTATTGCAGTGGATTATTTGAGTACAGACCTTTTGAAAAATCATAAAATAAAATTGACAAAAATAATGTTGAACGAAAATCAAATTTAATAATATCAAACCAATGCACGACCCAAGGTTCCTGTCTTTTCAATTAACAAACTAAACCTGAATAGAACATCAATTTGCCAACGTTACTTTTCCATTTAGACGTGATAAATGATATTTGTGTTCGGAAACTAAGTTTCTGTTCGAGTTAAGCGATCGGAGGATGAGCTCGGAGTTTGTACGTGGGAAAAGCTTTAGTTCGGTTGCGTGTACCGCAACAAGGAAGCAATCACTGCATGGTTGTAAAATTATGTGGCATTATTTGAAATTGTGTCAACATGATGAGACTCACGGTGCCCGGTACCGTGCACGGGCGCGAGAGCAGCCGGAGCTGGCTCGCCCGACCGCCCTTCGGTCCGGTAAATACAGCCTCCTCGCTACTCGGGTATGGATTATTCGCAACGAGCGGCAGCGGAGGCAGCCAGTGCGACCCACGCGCTCCCCGCGGCCGCTCGTCGACGTAGCCTCCGCATCCTCCGCCGCCGCTTGTCCGCTCTCTCGTCTCGCATCCCGCCCGCGACGCCTGTCTAGTTCGCCCGCGTAGCGTGAGCGAACACGTAATAACCTTTTAACCCGCAGCGGCGGTTCGCCGGCAGCGACACGCTTAAAAGCATGCCATTAATACAGGTCCCATTGTGTTCAAATGACGAGACTAATGTGACTTTAAAATATCATGGAAAGCACCTGTGAAACCATTCATTTGTGTGTAACTTTTATGTGATCTTATACAATTTCAATGCAAGTAAGTTGGGCATTGTTTGTTTTGCTGAAACTTTTGTTTTTCAATTAAACTTGATGACATTTATTTTCATGAGTGCATGAAATAACAAATTAAATTATATTTTATAAAGCTACAAGCATATTTTTGAACAAGTTACACTTAGATTGAATCTATCATTTTATTTAATCTATTACGTTATTAGAAAGAAATTTAGTAATGACATAGGTAAATAAATAAATAAATAAATTCTTTATTTAGCCATTATGACATAGAACACATTACATAGTACACAAAGGGAGTAAGTACATGTTTATATAATTGTATTATAAAGTCCCCTGCCCCAACCAGACACAATCAATCTCCGAACTAGACGTTAGTCTGTATCTCAGAGACCGCTGCCCCGGGGTGGCAGGGAAATTTATAGAGTTTAGTGCTTATGGCAATAAGAACAGAGTAATGATCTAGGTTTCCCAAACTAGACTAGTCTGTTATTTTTGGGAAACCTTATTTAAAAGTTACTAAAGAAATGAAGCCTTAGCTAGAAACTTAACTAAATTGATTTGCTGGGTACAAAAGGTGGCATGTGTGAAGTGTGTATGTGTTTGTGTGTGTGTGTGGGTTGTGTGAAAATAAATGTGTGTTTGTTAGGAAATTGAAAGCAGGATTTGGATACAGAATGGAAGACAGTTAGAGTAACAGGTTTTCGGTTTCGTCGTAATTTAATGAATGTAGAAATTTTTGCACACGTTTTTTGCAAACAAATTTTGAGCATGAGTAAATATTGCTTTCTTTGTTTAATTTATTATAAAGTTTTGCGCCTAATACACTGAAGTTTCTGGCTGCTGTTGATGTTCTGTGTTGTGGTATTATGCAAACCTTATACTGAAGATGTCGTCGTCGGTTAGCGTTGAGGTTTGGGTCAAACTTTAGCAGAGAGTGTTTTTTAAGTACCGTCTGTAACACAAAGAGCTGCCTCACTGCCAACACTTTTACGTCGGTGTAAAGCTGAGAGGTTGGGTAACGGTATGGTTTACGTGTCATCACTTTAAGGACAGCCCTCTGTGCCCTTTCCAATGGCAGTAAGTTTGTTTTTGCTGCTGACCCCCAGACCCGAACACCATACATTAGAATAGACTGACATAGGGCAAAATAGGTATTTTTCAGTGTATCAGAATCCGCCACGTTTCTAAGATTTTTAAAGACAAATATCATTTTCCGCACGCGAGAAATAAGCGACTTAATTTGTAGTATTAGTAGGTATATTATTAGTTTTAAATACGTGGATAAGGGATATTCCTACCTGTAGTTATTGATTTTCATTCAACGCCAATTATACAACTATTCAGAACCATTTTTAAATAAAATAGTAAGCTAAACAATTAATGATAAAAAAATTAAACCTAAAGTCATATTGGTCATAACGTAATATATACTAAAATATTAAGCACTGCTGTTTACAGCTACATGCCACGAGACCGCAGGTATCAACATAGATATAGTTATAGAAGGCATAAAATAAGAAACTTTCCTCGTAAGGAAAAGCTTGACTCGCTTCCTTTATTCGCCTTCTTTGGCGGCCTGTCGTACTTTGAAATATCTTTGCGTTATGACAATGTTTGTGTCAAAATATTAAGATTGATTTGAAACCGGATTTACTTTGACAAGGTTTCATATATCTCATTTTCAGAACTTTCTTCTTTATTTGATTTATTTCGGTCACCCACAGCGTTTATAAATGTAAAGTACGAGTAACACTAGCTTTTCCTTAAGGCTTCACTTCCCTTAGAATTCACTTCTATCACATACAAATCTAACACATACAGAATCCCAATTTCATCACACATAGGTACAGATTGATAGCATACCTTCCCTATTTATAAACTAGCTCTGCCCGCGACTCCGTCCGCGTGGAATAGTTATTTTGGGCATCATTGAAGCCCTCAAGGATGGTTAAATTTCCCCGTTTTTTCACATTTTCCATTATTTCTTCGCTCCTAAAAGTTGCAACGTGATGTTATATCCTTCCTCAATAAATGGTCTATTCAACACAAAAAGAATTTAATTCGACCCAGTCGTTCCTGAGATTAGCGCGATCAAACAAATAAACTCTTCAGCTTTATAATATTAGTACAGATAAGATAATTACAAATCTTTGAAAATGCATCTCATATGTATGTAGTATATTATTATATGCAGTTATTATCTGCCTACCCCTTCATGCATGTTAGAGCAGGAATGACATTCTCGGAGGCAGACTAGGCAGCGGTTTTCCACTTGCTATAAATTTGGATACTTTTTTTTATCTACTTTCATCAATCGACGGGCTAGCAACATGTCACTCTAGAATCTCAACTCTATCAAAAACTAAACAGCTAAACGGGGACAATCAGTCTTTTCAAGGCTGTTGGCTCTGTCTTCCCCGCAAGGGATATAGACGTGATAATATGTATGTATATCTTTTCATGCAATAATGCTCGTCGGTATAGGGTACTCTTTCATCTTTTAACTTTCCTTTTTACACTCTCCTTATATACTCGTATTTATTAAGTCTGCTCTCATTCACGCTCTTCACAAGACCAAATCATCATGCATTCTTTGTTTTCCTGTCACTATACTCGTATATGCACCTATGTCAGCCTTTGTACCTCATAGCCTATTTTTTTTAATGTTCCGATTTTCTTTTTTCTCTTAATGCAATAAAGAGTTCAACTGTATATATTTTTAATTCATTTCAAATATAGGATAGTCATATAGAATAGACAATTAAATAGGAAAGTCTACCAATTTGTTAATTTGGCATGGCCTGGATGTCGTGCCAACAAGAATTTAGAGATTAAACCTTAATATTCCAGGGGTTAAGTAACTTATATTTTGCTGACCTAAAACTGAAACGATCAAAGCTTAAATCTTAGGTAATTGACAATAGCAGTAATGATCTCCGTGAAAGGGCCGAGGTAAAATTAAGTAAAAACTGCGCCACCATTATGTTAACGGTCGATAATGAAATTCTTTTCAACATCGATCCTTTGATGTAATAGAAGGAATTGAGTTGTAAATGAATTGTGTTTTATAAATTATTTTACTAAAGCTATTTTTCTATGAGATATAGTTTTTACCAAAGTTCTTACTTCTAAGAGTTCAAAGTAACGCAGTAATTTAAAAGTATAAAACTAATATTTTGATCAAAAAAATAAATGAAAAAGCTCCAAAAAATACCGTTTTGTCTAAGTATTATAAGCTAGTATATTTACCAGGTTCATAACCAGCCTGCGTTCTGGGCACGTTGCCGCGTAAAGAAACCAAATAAATTTAAAGATTTAATTTTTAAAACTTACTAGTTGCTCATATTAGTTTACAATTGCCATATTATTTAGAATTTTAAGGGTAAGGGTGTGTCGATACTCATTGTGGTGTCGATTCAGTCTCAGTAGAATAATTTCTGTCATTTGGTGTTCTGTAATATAATTTATGAGAACATATCTATATAATTTAACATAATTTAAATTCTTTTTCAATGAAATAATCGACATCATATCGACCCCCAGTAAGTAGAACTGAATAACAGCTAAATCAACCATGCCACAGTGTTCATAATCTACTAATAAACTCGCTAATTATTATACAAAAAAAACTCATCAAAACTTTTAAAAACATAAATAACAGCTATGTTATGACATACAACGTTAAATTTAAAGCCATATTTAGGGTTGGGATGTTGATAAATGGCTATTTATAATTAAATATTGCATCGCACGGGTTTAAAACAAAACAAACAGGGAAAGTTGAAACAGCTAATAACATATCAAAACATGAATTCTGATCAACCTGTGCTAACAATGTTGCAATGCTCCTTAGGGAGCCAAACAACACAGCGCAGAAACTTTTCTCTCAGTGGACACAACAAATGTACTGCAGTTCAAATTTTGATATACTGAGTTTCTGCCAACAAACATTCGGTTCTTGTTTGTTATTTTACTTACTGCTCTCTGTTTGTTTCGTGAGATTATCGGATATATCGCTATAGCTAGCGATTTTATTTCTACCTTCAAAATTTGTTGTTCTATAATATGCTGATATGTTGCATAGATGCCATGTGTATTTTATAAGTGATCTGGACTTTAAATATTTTATTCGCCAGCCACCTAGTAATTAAATATTATCTAATCTATTGTTACTAGCCTTTGCTCGCGACTTCGTCCGCGTGTCGGAAGAATCAATAAGTATATACAATGTGGCACTTCTTTAAGTGTTCTACTTGCAAGGATGAATTCCTTATAGGTCGGTCAGGCCGCTTAAATACGTCTAGTATGATGTTAAAAGTAGAATGTTAATTATAAGGAACAACATTTGCAAAGGCACCATATCCATATTTAGAACTGATCACTATCTGTAGTGATCACATCTTTAGAACTGATTACAGAAAATTATCACTAGGTACATAATTTTCTGTAAAAAGCGAGTAAGAATGTTACCACATTCACCTAATCAATAGCCTTCATCTAAGCGAAAAATATGTGTTTCAGCTGATTAATCATGGTTCTTCACCAGGTGTTCCAGTTACCAATATATACTCTTTATGTTGCCTAGACCATGTATTAAAAAAGTTTCAACAAAAATAGCAAAACCATTCCTACTTTTTTATTTTGTGGCTTCTATTAGTCTTAAAAAGATCGCCCATATCGATTTTATCTTAGGTAAGGATATGATAATTGATTATTGACAAAATATCAGTGTTAAAAAGGTATTATACAAAATATACTTAACGTTTCAAATACAAATGCCAGAACCATAACTCTTTTTATATTCCACTCATTTTATTAAAATAAAGCCAAGAAAGATGGCTCTTACATACATGAAATTAATTCAGCAACCTCAATTAGGTGGGAGATTACAAGATACTTACACCGAAGGGTTGGAAAGTGAGCGCCGCGAGCCACGCTCGAGCTACGCCGTTCTCACAATTATTTTTTCTGGACGAGCGAGCATTTTTCTCGGCCGCTTACAAATGACCGCTTAAGGTACCTAGCTACTGAGAAATCTTTCTCCACATTTTATTTTCCCTCCTGTAGATACTTCCATTATTCTCTTAATGGAACGGTGTTCAGAAATACCCAAACAATGTAAGCCTATCTGAAAAAGACGGTGTTCCTTACATACCTGGATGTGTTCGCTATCAATCACCTCTACTATATTTTTTTGTAGATAAATTTACAGCTCATTTTTATGACAACTTATAGAAGATCGTTGTCGGAGCTTATTAACATAAAATACTTGAAATTTTAGAATATATGAAGATTCTGAAATGACTTTAATTCTTAAAGTACCAAATTTTTCTGTCACCTTACTCAAATAGCCTAAAGAGAATACTCTTTTATTAGTGTTGATTTTATTTACGCTGAAATGTAGCATAACATTGCCTTCAACATTTGTGTATTTAATTGTATCGGTCTCCATTTATTTGCTGGTTTGGCAACATATTGCATTAACTGGCAACATTCATGATTGCTACATTCGGGTTCAAGCTGTACCACTCATCGCTCATTTTCTCATTAAGGAGAAATTTCAAAGATTCATATTTTGTGTGTGTATTGAACAATTAAATAACATCTTAGTTAACAGTATGTGCAAATTATCGGGTTCCCTACGTCAGAATTGAAGGAATCCGTTATAATTAAACGTATAGGTAACTAATGGGTAATGAAATGTCTTAAAATGTTACTTTAAATCCGATTACTCATATAAACTTATTTAATTATTTCTAATTTATTCGTTACAAATAAAAACTATATAAGTATTTATAATATAAGTATTTATTATAAAATATAGTATCGTTGAGTTAGTTAGTTTAGTATCTAGTAATACAAGTTTCGAACTTACTTCGAGGCTAAATCAATCAGTGTAATTTGTCCCGTATATATTTATTAATTTATTATAAAAACAAATCTTTTCTCTTTTTAATTTTAGTATGGATGAAAAGTATTATTCATAAACACTTGAAACTACTCGTACTTAATATTATTGTCTATATACAGCAATGTTGTGTCTCTATTCCAGTCATTTTAGTTAATCCAAAGATGGATATTCAATTAATATCAAGTGCCGTGTGGTTCCTGACACTTTAGAATAATATTCTATATATTTTCCATGGATGTTGTAAAAGGTAGATACATAGGCTGATAAGCTTGGGATTCTTCAATTTGAATCTTAATTCCATTATTAAGCCATACGCTGAACGTGGCCTATAAGTATTTTCAAGACTGTTGGCTCTGTCTATCCCGTAATTGATATAGACGTGATTATATGTATGTATGGATATTGAAACAATATTTCTTTATATATAAATCATGAAACTTATGCTTTTGGCAACCATATTCATAATATTATTCTCACAACAATTCTTTTTTGCAGAGCGTATATACATATAATCTGATAATAATGAATACTGAAATGAACACTCAACACAAAAGCTGTATTGTCATTCTACAGCAGTAAAACAAACATAAAGTAAAAATGGCTCATTCCCGTCGTCTGCTCCGTCTCGTAGTGGTTTGCCTTTCATTCAACCGTCTTGTAACTTAAGAGTAACTATTTTTCAATAGAGTAGAACGTTTGCTTTTTTATAGGATCTAATGGTACATAAGGTGTATCTATTGAAGTACCGGGATCTCATTCAAAACACCAGGTGGAAGAGATACATAATGAAATGATTAAGATCATGAAGGTAGAAATGCTCACGTAATTTTTTTCATCAATCTATTTAGCTTACATTATGAATGCGTCACATTATCACACAAAAACTACTTAACTGATTTACCAACAAACACATGTTAGTAGTATCAATTGTCACTTAAGTACAAGAAAATAATATTATGAAACCGCCAATTGTATAGAATGAATTGATAAGTTACAAACTCCATTCGTTGATACTCGTAAATATTTCTTCTCCGGGACGTCTTGCGTCCGTTGAAGATCCTCGACCCTCTCTCGCCAAAAATATCGCGCTCTAAGATTGCAAAAACATGCCAATGATATTCATAGGTATATCACGAGGAAAATATTCTTTCATAACCTTGTTTTTTGCTTTGAGTTAAGTAAGCAGGGAGCGAATAACATCTTAATGAACTTCTTTTGTATTTGCAGATAAGTTGTAGTTGTCTTTATTTAAATTATGCTAGATATTTCTGTTTTCTTCATATTTTGATAATAAGTTTGATATGTAATTAATTAATGTAATCTTGGTATACGAGACTGCGTGAATCGCTAGATGCATTTTGCTGATATAAGGAATGATATATTTTATTACAATAACGATAATTAATTTGTGAATAAAATATTTTTTGCGTTCGTTTTCTGTCTTAGGAATATTTACAATTTTTTATAGTATTTAAGAAAAGCTGATGTAGTTATGTATAACTTGGCCACACACAAATTAACTATCAAATAATAATTAGAACGTAGAACTAGAACTACTACGCAACAAATTTAAGTACAATTTGTTTTTTACAAATTTAACATATTTTACAAATAAAGTGAAGTTTTCGTTACTTTCGCTTTTATTTATCTATCCATATTGTTATATATCCGGTACCGAATCATATCATCATCTTGATTCGCAAGCATTATACTGACAAACTAATAGTTATACTTATTGAAAATCAATATTAATGTAGCAAATTTATGTAACTCCTATTAGCTTGATTGAATTCATGCGGCTTTGAGTTATGGCTTTCGGTCTGATTTCGGATAGTGATGACGTAATTCAATATTATTCTTATACAAGGCAATTTTTGAACACTAGCCAAAATGTGACGAAGTGCTTACTTCACAAAGATGTAAATAAATAAGGAATAAAATACTAATAATAAAAAAAAACTAGATATTAATTATTTTTTCTTTACGGAATCCCGTCAGACGAACGACTATTTTGTTTTAAAGATAATCAGTAAGTATTTACTAGATATAAATCACTCGTTATAAAAAATCTTCAAATAAATTTAATTTAAATGCCCTGTTTCATCATAAAATCTGCTTCGGAAAGTTGGCAAGTGTTCAAAAAAATACCTTGAATAAGTTATATTTGCTGATTTCTCGTCACAGTTCGTCCATTTTATCTTTCTGCACTACTTCTCCATTACATTTTAATTATATTCATTTATATCTTAATAAAAATACACATAAGGAGAGTAGTATTTAATTGAGTTTATTTTAATATTGACTATTAAAAGAGGCTTTCTTCGAAACCACATATAAAAAAGGATGTTTGTCTTCTTTTCGTTAAAATAATGCAATCATGATATTATACGTAATATTAAAAGAAATTTTTTTCAACATACATACATATATATAGTCACGTCTATTTCCCCTGCGGGGCAGACAAAGCCAACGGTCTTGAAAAGACTGATAGGCTCAATCTTTTAAAAATAACTTATTTTAATTATGTATCAAATCTTTTCTAGACTGTTGCCACTGTCTACCCCACAAGGGATATAGACGTGATCATATGTATGTATGTATCAAATTAGGATAAGTCTTATAGCAATAACATAAAAATCCCATTGATATTCTAATGCTGTCCCGATCAGACCCTCCTGGAGTAACATAATATTTTACAATATATTGATATAGATATTATGTAAACACGAATCGGGAGGAATACCTAAGTGAGTTGTTGAAAATCGAAATGATCAAACATCCGTCGCTCGGCTGTCTCTGAGTTAATTGAAAATTAAATTTTTGAACGTTATTATTTCCCTTTCATAAATACAGACATGAGTACATTAGTGTTGGTAATATTAAAAATATAAATTCATTCCAGATATGAGCCTTCAAAAAGCCTGCTAAGAAAAGATCTCATTTCTGAGCTGTTTCACACGTCATAAGCATAAATAAATAAATTTCCTTATTCCCATTTTATTTAAAATCGTCTCTACACATTTATTTTTAAATGTAACAACTACATTAAGTATGTTATTTTTCGTAACCAATATTTTTCTTCTCACAGGCTGGTCGCAACTAGGCTCTTCCAGAAGACATGATTGAAGTGGACGCTTTCAAGCGTCCATCTCCGTCGCCATCCCGAAGCTCAGTACGGAGTGACAGTAGAGTTTTTCGTCAACCTCGTGTCATCCAAGTGAACCGCGATGCGTCCACCATGGTGGAGGACGAGACATGCGCGCCGGCCGGAGCCAGCACCGCCGCGCCCACCCTCGTCTCCGACTGGGAACCGCATCTCGGCCAGCATTCCACTCACTTCCGATCGCGCACCTTTAGTGACGGCTTCATCAGGAATACCAGCCTTGAACTGCTCCTGGGAGTCGATTGCGAGGCTTGTCTCGCTTTAGCAGCTCAAAGACAATGCGTCGACAAACACATATCAGACCGAGACTTCGACTTAGTATGTAACTGCAATGTTCAACAAAATAATTATTTAAACTGTCACCGTGATGTAGTAGATCAACGAGGACACACTCTTAGTATTTACGACTTAGAAAGGATAAAAAGAGAGAGAGGGAGACGTCACTTAGCAATTGGATCTCATCGAAGCTTGGATCGTAAACATAACAAAAGTAAAACGATTGGTGTGGGGAATTACATTTCAAAACAATTAATTTCGTATGATCAAACTACTACTTTAGTGCAGAAAATTAAAAGGAAATTATCCAATTTGAAAAAAATTGGTGGCGATGCAGTTTTGAAAAAACATCAAAACGCAGTTCAATTAGCTGAGATTGCAACAGGTTCCTCAAATTCTCTAAAAAAGCTATCGATGTTGTCATTAGTCGACAAGTCACAAAGGCGAATAAACAGCCAAAGTTGTATATTCGCATCATCTGGTTATCAAGGAAAAGATGAAATAAAAAAAAATGTATCAACGTATGAAAATTTTTCGGGAAATGTGGACCAATGTTTCGATAGATTGCGAGATTGTAATGTCAGTACAGATCGGAGTAGACGAACAGCAAATAAAATGATAAGAATGAGAAGCTTCGATAATAACGACGATCTTATATCTAAAACATCTCCCGCTTTGGGGGCTACGAAGTTTTCCACTCTAGATAACCGGAGTCGGTGTAGAAGTATAAGAAGGCAGATGTCTTACAATGAGTTTCCAAGCGAGCGATATAGGGATAGAACACCAGAGACGTGGTCGCGAGATGAAAACACAATGGAGTCAAGAAGTACCCGCAGCGACCTGGTGGATGACGATTCACAGACTTTTATAGACGGTGACTTGATGATGTCCGCGCCACGTTCTGTGCACGCACATTGTACTTGTGACACTGGGCGCGATACTAGAATACCTTCTATATTTTATGATACACAGGTAAAATTATGTTAATAAATCAATTGTTTTTGTTAGGTATTTCTTATATAAAACTGAATAGCAGATTGATTGAGTGTAAACCGTAAATAAAAATGCAATTCTGTTGCGATACCATCTACCTAATGTTGATGATTGTCTGTTGTTTAATGTGTTTGATTAATACTTAGAAATTTTGCTTTAAACACTTAAAAGATATCATCATTCCGAAGAAAATAATGTTAACTAGGTTTTAAGACGGTAAAGAAACGTTTTCCTTTCTATTGAATGATTTCCCTTGACAAACATTTTTTGCCAAAAAATATCAGCGACATTTTGGTTAATTACGAAGGCAATAAGTACCCTTATATATGAATCTGAGGAAGGCTAAGGTCAAATGAGGATTATGAATATTGTCAATATAAAGTAATTTGCGGTATATTGAACCAATAAATACTTAATAAGGGAATAACAAATGGTTTTGCAGTAGGTATTCGCACAGCAACATTCAAAACCAAAGGGCATTATGTTATAGCCGAGGAGTAAAGTACATATATATACCGCATTTTCACGCGTAATTTAGCCCTACCCTTAATTTTTAATGTATGTTGTTGGAACAAGCGGTCCAAAACTTTGTTGATGGGAGCAACCATAAGTTTAAAAGGCAAAACCATACTGTGAATTTGACTGTGCATTGTTTTAAATGTTCATACTACTTTGTTAAAAGAAAACTGTGATGAGGAACAAACTGCCTAAATCTCCCGTCGGCTTCGTAAGTGTACCTACTGGATTATATAATTAACGTATTGTGTGTCCTACGTTCAATTAATAGTGAATTATTTAGCTTTATTACCGGTTCTTACTGTTTAAATAGCCTTATGAGATGTACATATAAAATGAAGTGTTTGTCAAGCATAACAAAATTATTTTGACAAAAGGGGAAGAAAAGAGCGGCGCCGGCGCCTGACGTAACGGACCGAAGTCAGGGAACTCGGCCAGCTTGTAGTGCCTGCAAGTCACCACAGTGGCTACCCACAGGCACGCTATCCACCACTAGCCACAGCTCCACTACCACTGCTAACTCCTCCCGTAAGTTTATCAATGATTGTATTGTTCTTTGTTTGTATAAGTGGTCCACACCAGTTTCAGGTTTTCAGGTCACAAAAAACATCTGACATGGCTTTACGACTGCCTTCTTGTTATGACAGCCAACGGGTTAATTTACCTTCCGAAGCAAGGAAGACCTCGAAAAACCACTTGCGGTCACCAATCCAAGTGACTTACAAGTACTGCACTCGAGGTTGCTGAGCGTTGAAGACATTATCTGTAAAGCGCTATTAAAATTATCAGTGCGTGCACGTTTACGCTGCTTAGGATATGGGGCTTCAGATCAATTTTCTAAGCAAACATGATAATGTGGAGCCTTGAAGTTAGCCAATTGTCTGTCAATTCAGCAGCTGTTTTTATCATTACTAGCTACAACTAACTCTTTCAGTTAGTCGGTTTCTGCAAATCGGTACAGTGCTGCTAGGGGTACGTCTTCACAGTTAGCTAAGCTAGCTAACTCGTTATGTCATAAGTCATCACTTGTCGGTCATCTGTACCGAGGTCGTTCTCTGGTGCCAGCAAATTGCTTCGGTAACTACCACAAAAACGCTGTCTGTAACCAAACACAGATGACTGAACAACCGAAACCACTAAATGGATTTCACTGAAATATATACATATACATTATACATTATTAATATAGGCATACGCCAAGTAATATTTTTGGAAGTTAAAAGTAAGTAAGTAAAAAAATTCTGTAGTTCCGGTGCTCCGACCTAAAGTTATTTATAAACGTGTTCACAGTTTTGTACAAAAGCATATAAATCACTATGTGCATAATGCACTTCTTTTAAAACACTCTACTGGAACATGTGCATAAAGTTTAACCAACGCCTTGCAATTCTTATAAAAGTTTCCATTAAACGAGTAAAATAGCTGAGAAAGGTATAAGGTACCGTATTTACGGTGCAAATACAGCAATAAGCCTTGACGACTTCACTTGAGACTTCTATTATAAAGGCTATCATGAAATTTTTAATAACCAAGAGGAAGCGCTGGTTTTTTTTTCTTTTTCAGAAAAGTAGCTCTCATCTCATGACAGTTTGACAAAAGAGAGCCTTATTGCACAGCGCCTTTTGTTATAATTTGATGAATGTATCAGATTGTAAAGAACATTATATTTGTTTCATACCTACCAACCAGATCATATTCATCATTTTCTTTATCTTGCACATGTATTAAATCATGTATGACCCCGGTTTTATATAATAGATACGTGTTCTATTGTATCGCAAAATTTTGAACCGTGTAAGCCTGCCGTCGTATCTAGAGCGGTGATCGAGCAAGTTTGCGTCTGACAGCAAGATTATCGAAAGCCCCGTAACAACCTCGTAACGACCGATTGCTTGACCTAAATTGAATGTAATGCTACATTCTACAAAATGATAGTGGATATTCTGTGAAGACTGTGTGACATGTCAACCGTTAGAACATCACTAATACAAAAGTATAAGGGATGTTCTAACATAAAAATGTTTAAATTATTTTTTCCCGCATAAATTTCAAGAAGACACCTAACTAGAAAGCAATCTTACTCTTCATAGGCTTTGCATCTCAGAGCTATCACAAACTATTCAATGTTGTGTGACTTTAAAGCATAGAATAAGCACACTTTGTTAAGGAAGGCTTCCGACAAAGTTATAGATACCTGAAGTTTTCTTTTAAATGGAAAAAGCCTCTTTAATCTGACTGATGACTGACATATCAAGGCAGAGTCTAAAAAACCAGTGGGCTTGGAACCTTTTCATATATGTAGGTTCCACGTCCGTCAAACAAAAATATTAAACAAAAAACGGTCAAAGGGTGTGCAATTAAAGAGTATATTTCATGAAATTTCTTCGGGGAGGGATTTCTTTGGGAGGTAAAATTTAAAGGAATTTTTATTGAAAACGCGGGTGGAGCTGCGGGCGTACTAGATTTTCATAAATGATGTTTTTTGTTTAGGTTTTTCTGTGTGGCACCGTCGTTGGTGTTGCGTGGCGGTGCTAGTCCTGGTGGCCGGCACGGCTTGCGTGGCGGGCCCCCTGGCGCTGCGGGCTTCGCCGGGAGCCCCGCTACACGAGAGACTCCGCCTCGTAGAGCGCCTCCTTCACGAGACACCGCTCATTGATGGACACAACGACTTACCTTGGAATATAAGAAAGTTTTTACATAATAGAATTAAAGATTTCAGGTACGTACTTTCCATACTACATACGCATGGTACGTCTTAATGGGGTCTGTCAATGAACAGGTGGACAGAGCTCACAGAGCCAATAGTCAAAAACATTGAAAGCTTGATTAATAAATTGAGATTTAGAGATAGGTTAACAAGTCCTTTGTCTTTTCATAATAGTACCTTCTAGTATTTATGTGCTTTACCTGACTGTGATAGAACTGTGGTTACTTTACTTTCAAGGGTAAAAAAGTTACTTATATTTCTGTAAATTCCCATAGGAGTAAGTCTTCGGACAAACAATCTGGTCAGGATCTGCAAGAAAATTGGTTTTATTTCAGTCTCTTTATATGCCCAATGTAATATTTATAACAGCGACGTTGCACCACGTATTCTTTATATCTATGAAGTTTATTTATTTCAATGCAATATACCCATATTGCAACGGGGCTGGCTTATGTTAGTTCATAATGTATTCAGAAACGTAGCTATACCTTAGCCTAGCGCTAGAGTGGAAATAGGTAGATTTAAAAAAAAAAATTTTTTTTGGCTGTTTAGGTTCTCTATGGCAAGCTAACGTGACGTTGGATATATTTATATCCTTTAGTTACATTAAGCACACTTACGATTGATAGTAAATTACTTACATTGGTAATTACTGCAGACAATACTATTTACTATTATGTCACAACGTACACAATGAAAACAGCGAATTTTATTTTAGTAAGTATGTTCTAATTGTCGTCTTTTCCTCTGAGACACTGAGCGCCGTCTAACGCCCCGAGCGGTCTAACTTTTTTGTTTATATTTGTAGTAGTTTTTCAAACTGACTAACGCGTTATTGATTTATCAATTAACATTTACCAAATAGCCGTGTAGAATAAAAATATGAAAAAGGGGTTAATTCAACTAAGGTTGAGTGGAAAGGCCTAGACGAACATACCTTGATCAAATCGGAGACGTTCTGGCAAAAGGTCAGGTCAAGAGTACCCAAAACCGACGCTGCTGCATGAGGAGAGTTATGAATATGGATAAAGCGAAAGAAGTATGACATATGACCGACATCATGCCAAGTGGAAATATGTAGTCTCTGCCTACCGCTCTTATTTAATTTTAATGTAATTTCACTAGGTACTAATGTCGTCATTGGTGTTTGTTTAGGTATCCTGGACGCTTGGTTACGGTCTATATTCTGTAATTTAAAATGTGTTTTAACAAGATCAGTACAATCAGAGGTCACGTTACATAACTAAAGCACATATAAGTATATGCAAAACACTTATGTTGCCATCATTACAGATTCGATGAAGACTTACGAACAATATCCCCTTGGGCTACGAGTTCTTGGAGCCACACCGACTTGCCCAGGTTGAAACAAGGCAGAGTTGCTGCACAGGTAAAAAAGACGCTCTTAATTTTATACTAAACAGTAAAGTGTATGAATTCGCTGCGCTCCCCGATTTTATTCTATCTAACCTTTTTTGCTTTAGTACCAGTATATTTTACTGGGTAGGACCACTCTACCTTTAACCGTGACCGCTAACCTATCAAAATGTAATATAATGTACATACACTTCAATTTCCTTTACTCTATTGTTAAGTACGCTTCGACACGTTCCAGATGGACGCTATTCAATGAAAATCATACATATGAATAAGAAAATATTTGAAAAGAATCCTAAGCCTTGGGATTGCTCGAGTCCCAGTGTACGGAACATATACACCGACAGCGGTCTTTTTTTTAAATGTTAGGTGGCTGTTTTATATGTTAGTATAGTTCTAGAACCGGTATTCAAAGTGTCAGCTTAGTTTGCGAGATAAAAAGAATAGGGCATCTTGTTTCTTATTAAGGCACTTACATTGTAAAGACTTCAAAATTCTCGAAAAACTTTATTTCCTTTTAAAGTCCGGTGGACCCTGTGCCATAGCATTGTGGTAGAAAACTTAACCGAAAATACGCAAAGAGGTATGAGAGAGAGATTGTAAAGATTTATACATTGACAATCAATCTCACTAGTTCTCATCTCTAAGTACGCGTTGGACTATGTTGGACTATTAGCTATTACGTTGCCGAGACCAAAGTCCTCCCCAATACGTCTACTCGTTAGAAATATTAATATATCTATAGGTAATGCAAAACAATTGCAATTAACAATACTTTTGTCATAAATTGTTTATTGGTAACTAATACAGAAACTTCACTTGAACGACCGCGGACAAAGAAGTGGAACGAAAACATTGTTCAGAAAGCAATCAAATTCACGACAGTAGTGAAATTGCTTCCATTTCAATAGCAACACAACAGCTAACTACTTCGTGTGTACAGAAAAAACGTCGAGCGAAAACTTTTAGTTTTTAGTTCCGCGGATAGCAACATACTAATCGCATCAGCTAACGACTGGGTCACGTATAACAAATAATAGAAAGTCAGGATCTCACTGCGAACTTGTACCATTGGATTTACCTATTTATTTATCACTAATAAAACTACCAATTAAAACCGAAACAATTTCAGGAATGAACTTATTTCGGTTTTAATGGATGTCGTATTTCTATTATTCTCGGAGTCACATTACTCTTACTACTACACCCACCGACTGGACCAGGAATTACTAGACTACCCTCTTCTGAATATTTTCTCGTAGTCACAGCTAGATCCAGATTCAGGCAAATGCCAGAAGAATGATAATGTTATCTTTACCAATAATAATCCCAACTAAATCAATTATTATCACGAAACATATCCGTCAGAAAAGCAAAGAAAAAAGTTCGGTTTTGAATTAAACTTTCAAGAAAAGACAGTCTCATAATCTTAGATTTTCGGTATATATTAATAGATTCGTTAGGTCTGTTTTAACGTAGAGCTGTAAGTGTAAGAAAAATTTAATAGTAGTAGTATTATTTATGATGTTCATCCCTACAGGTCATGCTACAAAACAGTGATATAAAATTCAAGAATATATGTGCCACTCTGACTAGATTTAGATATTCATGTAAATTTTTACATGTAAATGCGCAGCGCACTGTATATTGTATGTGTTATATTCAAAAACTTGCATGAACCATGTAAAAGCTGTTCCTTTCGCGGTCGCGTGCTATTTTTACAAACAGTCGGAGTCTCACGCCTCTGACGATCATTCCATTATAGCAGCTTTACTGAATTTTGTAAGAATTTCATATTCCGCGAACACGTCGTGAATTCGTGCGTGATATTTAATCAGTTGTATGTCAAAGTGATGTTCCGCAGTTCTGGGCGGCGTACGTGCCGTGTGACGCGCAGCACCGCGACGCCGTGCAGCTCACCTTCGAGCAGATCGACCTCATACAGCGGCTCACGGAAAAATATCACCCCCAGCTCACTATTTGCACCACTGCGGATGGTAAGATTTAAAATTTTTACTCAACTAACTGTTGCCAGAAACTTAGTAACATATTTTTCCTATTAATTTCTTTTTGTCATAAATATATATATTTTTAGTTAACAGCAGGCATTTCAAAAATTTATCAAAAAGTCGTAGGCGATTTTAAATAATTAATAATTCCAAACTGAACTACAGTAAACCGTAAATAAGTTATTTTAATAAAAAAAAATGTTTTTACACCTTCCCACTCCCACTCTTTCAAAAACAAGGACTCTTAGTTTTATTAAGTAATCCATTTTTGCGATGAAAGATAACAACTCGGGGTTAATTACTGCGGCGCTGTTAATGAAAACGGACATAAATTTTATTTTTATTTTTTGCATTCGGGTGAAGATAAATCACAGAGCAGTTTTTCGTAATCTGATGAAGAGTAGATGCAAAACATCAGCTCATTTGCATGAGAAACTCGTCTTGTGACTTTATTAAGCAAAAAAAGTGAAATGGTTAAAATTAATATAAATGGCGAGCTCTGTGTCTCTTTTGTTATTGAAATTAAACCAATTTGGATGGATCGCTGTTTGTTTTGTTTGAGCGGCGACTTTCAAATGAGACACTCATTTGTTTATTTATATTAATTATCTACTAGCATTTTCCCGAAGTTATGGTCACATTTAACAGTCAACCATAAAATTTGCGAAGACTTCAAAGTTATAATAGTACTGCGTATGAAAATACCTGAAGCCTACCTTTAACGCATGAATATTTTAATCATATGAAAAATAATTCACTGTAAATATTTATTAACCTCCCAAAATTGTACGAAATTTTGCTGAATTATATTTCACCTGAATTCTCTGCTATGAAACACAACATGACCTTTTCCGTTGCCGCAAATTAACGAAAATCAAAGTTAATTGTTTTATCCTTTTAGCCTTTGCCATGGCTAATAGGTATGGGAAGTGGATACACGCGCAACATAAATATTAAACACAGCCGCCAATGTAATCCCGTCAAATCCACTGTAATCCTGTATGAAACACGTAATCCGATTTTGACTGGAACAGGATAACATCTGTGACTTGTTTTAACCAAATTACCCTCTTTTATTTAACATCGCTGCCTTGTTCTTCACATTTTTTAAATATTTCTTGTGTCAAACAAATTCTACTACTTCAGTTAAGTCTAGTCGTGTCGCACTAAGGATTTTTATGAATATTCCACGAATATACGACAGCTACTACTTGCCAAGGCAAACTGTTTTATAAATACATAATGTTCTAGACATAAAAATATTATGTATACAATACTAGCTTAGGCCCGTAAATACGCCCACGTAAAAATATACATACATACATATTGTCACGTCTATATCCCTTGCGGGGTAGACAGAGCCAACAGTCTTGAAAAGACTGAATGGCCACGTTCAGCTATTTGGCTTAATGATAGAATTGAGATTCAAATAGTGACAGGTTGCTAGCCCATCGCCTAAAAGAAGAAACCCAAGGTTTTAAGCCTATCCCTTAGTCGCCTTTTACGACATCCATGGGAAAGAGATGGAGTGGTCCTATTCTTTTTTGTATTGGTGCCGGGAACCACACGGCACTAAAAATATACTATATGTCTTTCTCCGTACTCCACACTATATGTAAGCAAAATTTCATGAAGATCGGCTCAGTGGTTTTAACGTAAAAGCCGGACAGACAAACACACTTTCAAATTTGTAATATTAGTAGTGCGGATTTTGCCAAGATGCTACACGATCACCTCTTAGCTGCTACGATATGGTAAACCTAACGAAAGAGGGCGTTTGATACGACTCAGCCTACGACAGCTACGCCATACTACGATGCAGTCTACGATCCTACCGCATGCTACGACGAAGCCTACTCCAACTATGAAATGTTGTTACAGCGGCAACGGAAATACATAATTTGTGAAAATTTCAGCTTTCTGGCTATCACGGGTGATGAGAAACAACCTAGTGACAAACAGACGGACAGACAGCGGAGGCTTAGTAATAGGGTCCCGTTTTTACCTTTTGGGTATGGAATCATAAAAAAGAAGTTATTAAAGTAATCAATTGCAGATATAGTGTCAGCGCACGCCAACCACCGGCTATGTTCGTTGGTGGGCGTTGAGGGCGGCCACGCAATCGGGGGCTCGCTCGGGGTTCTCCGCACCATGTTCCAAGTGGGGGTCCGGTACCTGACCCTCACCTCCACGTGCAACACTCCGTGGGCTGAGTGCGCCTCTGCCTCCAATGACCGTGCGGAACCTTCGCCGAGAGGTGGACTCACACACTTCGGCAAGGTATATTTTTTTTTTATTTCAGTAATCTATATATTTAAAAGGGCACTGACTGATTGACATATCAACGCATACCCCAAGTCTGTTCAACCGGAGTTTTTGAAATTTGGCATAAAAGTTCCTTATTTAGCCTAGGTTTGGAATTTCCCGAAACTCCCGCGGGAACGGAATTTAGTGGAACTTTTCGTTTTGCATGGGCGAAGATTTATACCGTACCGTGTGGTTCCCGGTACCAATACAAAAAAGAATAGGACCACTCCATCTCTTCGCCATGGATGTCGTAAAAAGTGACTAAGGGATAGGCTTACAAACCTGGGATTCTTTTTTAGGCGATGGGCTAGCAATTTACTATCTCAATTCTACAAGTATCATTAAGCCAAATAGCTGAACGTGGCCATTGAGTCTTTTCAAGCCTGTTGGCTCTATCTACCCCGCAAGGGATATAGACGTGACCATATGCAGCGGCCTCGATAGTACAGTGGTTGGCGCGTGAGACTGTGAAGTTGGCGGTCCAAGTTCGAGCCCCAACAAAAACAAGTTATTTTTTTAATTAAAAATATTTTTTTTGTGTTGTTTGAGTAGTTATTTTATTTAAAAACAAATTAAATCAAAGTACTACATATAATAAAATTACATACACGCTTCAAAATAATTAAAGACACATTTTATATTTATTACATTTAGTTATTACTTATTATTATTCGACAAAGTCAATTATTTTTCCCCCAAAGGGTTTTGTTTTAAGGAATTTTAATTATGCATGAATTTTATTTTTATACTCAGAAAAAAAAAGATATAATCATTTCTCCCTTGAAACCTTTTAAAAAATGAGTACGAGAAAACAATAAAAGCACTTCTTTTTGTGTTGCCTCCTGCGATTTCCTCCACCTCTTGGTGGTGTAGAAATAAACTTTCCACATAAGACAGGCCTAAACAATAGCTGAACGAGAAACAAATTTCAAAGTTCTTAAAATCTACAACATACGAGTAACAAAGGATTCTAGTACCTACAGTGCGAATGTACCACAAAACTTTCGTAACCTTTTAACTCAGCCAATTTATACGTCTCTTCCACTTGTGCTTTCAGAGTGGCGGTAAAATTAGAAGTAATTAATAACATTAATTATTTGATACGACGTATGTTACCCACATCAAAATTGCAATATGTTAGCCGTATGTTTGTAACTAGGAGTCATTTTAGAAAATGACGTAACTTTATACACATTAAAACAAAAATAAAATTCTACTGAGGCAATCGTCCCATGTCTAAGCAAAGACAATGAATATTGTTTATTCTTTTAATAATATTTAAAAGCTTCTTTAGCGAATTCAGAAAAAAGGTACCTATTTTATTTCTTTTGTGGATCAAGTATGCCGCAAATTATGTTTATGAAGGTATAAGCTGTTCATGTAAATTGTAATTGCATTGTTACCTTAAAATTGGTACAAAAATACACATTTCGATTTGGGCAACAACAAACGACGTGTTTGATGAACCTGTCACGTATTGTATCGATTATTCATTTAGCAGCTTTGAATGCCTGTACTGTTTACCTTTATATATATGTAGTTTTCAGTGTTTTATATCACTGTGTATGAAAATTGTCGGCCTCTAAAAATAGTACATAAATAAAGACAATAAATAAAAGCAGGTAATAAAGTAAGGCGAAAACTCGTAAATTTGTAGTAACCAAGTGTTATGGCTAGCACTATGAGCTGGCACCAACCGAACGCGCGGTAATATAACAGGTAGGCAGCACCGTAAACATTGAGACGTCGAGTAGACTGAGTGAGCCATAATCATAAACATCCACGCTCCGCAATATTTCGCTTTGTATGAACTCCGCGCTTCGAAGCAGTTCTTTGTTCTCCTGCAACTATACTTTTCGAAATATTGTCTTTTGTTGAAACCACTCACTGCGTGTAACGCAAACCCGTAAGCACCTCTGACATACAGGTACAAAAAAATTTCACAAGAACCAAACATCTTGATAGATTTTTTCTATTCAACGAGTGGTTGTGTGCTGGAAACCGGCAGAAGTAAAAAAAGAATAGAACTACTCCATCTCATTTCCATGGATATCGTAAAAGATCACTAAGGGATAGCAAACTGTCACTATATTAATCTCGTTACTATCATTTAAGCTGCACTGCCTACCCTGCAATTCTTGGCAAATACTCGTATAAGAATTTTCCTTTTTTTGAAGCAAACTAAGCACTTTTTTAGAGCAAAAAATCATGTAGAAAATCAATACATCTCCAATGTCTCTGCTATAACCAGATGTTTCATGCAAATAAATCTAAGTCAATTTCTATGATTATGTGTTTTTTTCGTTTTAGGAAATTTTCGGTTTAAAATCAGGTTTTTTTTCGAGTGATTTTGAGAGAGAGAGAGAGAGTTGTTCAAGCGCTATATAAGACTATATTTCTTCAAACCTTCAAACTTACTGAGGTTATACTATTGTGAAATGTAATTTCGTCCTTCCTTTATTATATACCTAGCAATATTTACTCAGTACTACTACTATACATATGCCTTATTACTTAATATTACATTTGTTTTGAATACCAACAAAGATTTAATGAATCCTGTCACGAATTCTCGCCTAATAAAAGATTCTAAGACAGTAATTAATTTACGGGGACGAAACTTATGCCCAACTTGAAAGCGAGAACAATGGCCAGCAGCTCATAATAAATATTCAAACAAGCGGCTCGGTTATGTTTACTTTTCATTCAATGGGTTCCTTTCGCTGTGTTAATTGAGAGATTTTTGCATGTGAATCCTTTATGTGATAAAGGTAGACATCAAAGACAGAGAATTAAATTTACATTTAAATATGGTAATCATCATCTCATAATATAACTCTGCGAACACGTTACAAGACTACGTAATTACTGACAGATTGTTAAAACATTTTTTTTCTTAAATTTCCTTTCTTCGTCTTCTTTATTGATAAACGTTATTCCACTTAATGTGGGTACTTTATTGTAAGAGTCGAGTCGTCTTCTCAATTTGGCTATATAAATTATGCGGCTTGTTTTACTTCTAAGGTGGTAATAAAGGAGATGAACCGGCTAGGTATGCTGGTGGACCTATCTCACGTTTCCGAAAGAACGATGCGTGATGCTTTAGCCGTGTCGCGGGCACCGGTGATCTTCTCCCACTCCTCGGCGAGAGCGCTGTGCAACGTCACGAGGAATGTTCCGGACTCCGTGCTGCGACTCCTAGCCGCCAACAAAGGACTCATCATGGTCAATTTCTACACTTCTTTCCTCACTTGCAAAGAGACAGCTACGATTCAGGACGCTATTGGTGAGAATGTTTTATTTTTACTTTTGTGTTACAAAATGTATAAGTTACTGGCATAGAATTAAAAATAACGCACCACCCGTACCTACATACATCTCCATTTGGTCCAGAAGTTCGACTAGCAGAGAATGCCTTATGGAATTAAGTCGACCTGCATTTCACGCATGCATAAAGTTTAAATAAATAAATAAATATAATATTACTGGACACTTTGCTAATATAAGAGGTATCATTTAAATTAAAATAAAATATTTAAACTAATATTTCATTTAAATACAAATATCTATTCCTAACATAGTAGGCGTAAACACAAAAACAGCATACCTATTTAAAATGTCTTGAAAATTTTCAGCGCACATTAATCATATTCGCGAGGTAGCTGGAGTGGACAGCGTGGGTTTGGGTGCGGGCTATGACGGCATTAATTTGTAAGTAAATATCTTGTCTAAAAAGTTACCTAAACTTGCGCTGTTTGAAGGTGCGAGATGTTCTCACAGGACAATAAGTAAACGAGATCTCCTTATTTATTTTACATACATACACATCTATATCCCTGCGGGGTAGACAGAGCCAACAGTCTTGAAAAGACTCAATGGCCACGTTCAGCTATTTGGCCTAATGGTAGAATTGAGATTCAAATAGTGACAGGTTGCTAGCCCATCGCCTAAAAAAGAATCCCAAGTCGGTAAGCCTATCATTTATTCGCCTTTTACGACATCCATGGGAAAGAGATGGAGTGGTCCTATACGTTTTTGGTGCCGGGAACCACACGGCATCATTTATTTTCATTCTGAATATCAAGTACTTACTTAAAGTTAAAATATATTGTACTCACCACCCATATAATAATTGCTACAATTCAGCAGGTATTTCTAGAAAGCCTAAACCAATATCTATTTTATGTTTTTTAGCTTAAGCTTTAAGCTTGCATGAAAAGAGTTATGATGTGGATGAAGCGAAGGAAGTATGCAGAGATCGTGACAAGTGGAAAGAGGTAGTCCCTGCCTACACCTCCGGGAAAGAGGCGTGATTTTATGTTTGTATGTATAATGAGATGACTAATTAAACTTGTCTTTTCTTCACTTAATTCGGTTATTTTGTAACAGCACACCGCAAGGGTTGGAAGACGTCTCATCATATCCACTCCTGTTCGCGGAGTTGATGGAGGAGGGTTGGAGTGTGGAAGAACTTAGAAAGTTGGCCGGTTTAAACCTCCTGCGAGTTCTGACCGCCGCCGAGACGGTCGCCAGAGAAATGACCAGCACTCATGTAGTACCTTACGAAGAAATCCCACCGCGTGTTCTTGACATTCATAACTGCTCTAGTCAAAACATGTAGATTAAAAAATTAGAGAGAATTATAGATATTTTATAGGCATATAATTATTCCCATTAAAGGCAGTCGTAATTATCGAGATTTTCTGTAGCAGTTAGTATCTAGGTATCGAGATAAAATTACTACTAGTCGTACTTATAGGTATATTTTTGAAAGCTCATAATATTTTTCACTTATAAATTTTTCAACACTGTTGGTTTATGGTTCTAAATAGATGTACTAAGGTACCTTAACTATAAATACTTACTAAATGTCTATCAATTAATAAAACGAGGGCAAGTTAACAAAATGTCCTTTCCACAAAGGGATATATTGGTGCTTAATGTTACTAACGAAAACAGCAATTATCTCTACTGCAGTAGATACACGCCTCGCCTCTCTTTTACGACTGCCAGTTTTCCGCAATAAATACACTTTTGAAAGATACATCGCCCGCTGGATCCGTGATAATTGTGCCACCCATTTTCTATCAAAAAATTCAAGTAATACACTTACTTGAATTTTATGTTTCGAAGCGAACATTTTCAATGTGTGATTTTCAAAAATGAAAATTCGCAGGATGTTTTAGTCACAAGGAATGTGTAAATGTATCACGTAAAAAAAATTTATTCGGACTTTGTTAACATTTACCTTTTACCAATGTCTAAGTATTGAAGAGAAAGCTTCTAAGCACTCTACTCGTATAAAAATTCTTAATTATTAAAATTGTTATACTTTTTTAAAATAAAACCGACGTCAACTCGTACTCTAGTCATATCTTTATATTCTTTCTCATATCTCATTCTTTTTCATATTTATTATTTAAAATAAATTGTTATAAATAAATTTCAGTCTGTAAATAAATAAAATTAAGGCATACTATAAATCTTCACCTTTAAAAAAAATTGTAGTATTTCTTAGTTATCAAGAAGCATTTATACTAAGACGATTGTTAGAGAAAGCCTAGTTATTACAAATACTTAATTATTAGTTACCAATTATCACCAAATAATTATTACGCACTAGGTACATGGCTGATAAGTTTATTTAGTTGGGTCCTTACGTACTTTCAATTACCCACTACGATTGGAATTTTTTGATGAACCAAAGTAATCTATATAATTGCGACTGTCAACTATGTCTCCCAAGCTTTAAATATAGTGACTAACTATACCAATTTTATTATTATAAGTACTTAAATACTTAAGAGAATTTAAACTTTGTTAAATATTTTTTTTTTTTTTTTTAATTTACTACGTTCTGATACACACTTAAAGCATTTGAATTATTATCCTACATACGTAGATAATTCATTAAAAGTAAATAAATATTAAAAAAAAACGTTCTGTTCTGAATTGTTTTAAAATCCCTGCCCGTTTGTATCATCATATACTTTATATACTTTAATACATAATATTCTATAGGTTCTACGTAAGTCCTAATAGTCTGATTCACATATTTAACTAAAATCGATTAATAAGTATTTATATACCTAGTTGCCCTATTTTATATTTTTTTTGTTTAAATGTTCCTGTCATTGAGCCTAGCCTATGTAGTATCACAATTTATAATATAATTTAATTATAGATGTTGATTTTATTTAATTTCAAATACTTCATGAAAATTATTAGTTGATACTCAGTATTTAATAAGTACTATTACTTTTATGGGCGGGCTCAATTACAGCAGCGCCATAAGTGTGATATGTACCTATGAAATAGCTTTACTTATCAACGACCAAAACTAGAGTGAATTTTAGAGATATGAAGTTTAGATTCGACTTATTAATAAAATAAGGTACTTTTAAATTGACTCTATGTACCTCCTAACGCAATATTAGTAATGTATATAGATACATTTATCAGTAATAATAGACGGATCTTAAGACTGAAAACGTTTCATAAGTAAGTTATAACACTTCTTTTAAATAAAACTTACGAATTTTATACTATCTTAAGATGTGTTTATTATTTCTTAAAAAAACAACATAATTGAATTGACTCTCAGGCATTCCATAAACGATATTTTTTTAATAAGTTACATTATATAAAACTTAAGTATACATTTGTAGGTGTTTCTTTTCGGAGAAAATAATTAGAAAACGACTTTGCGGAACTTTATTCTTTGCACGCAGATTTCGAACTAAGATTTCTAGCAAGAAATATGTCAGTCTCCTTGGCGTTTTTCTAGACTACGTTTTTCTAGAAACTTCTACAGAAATTCAAAATATTAATTTTATTTTGTATGTACTTATCTGACGATTATAAACAATACCTCGTGAGATTTCATTTAACCTCAAATAAAATACATAAGTGGCTCTTACAATTCACACTAAAAAGTTACTTTTTATAAGAATAACTTTACTACACACGCAAATGACTGGCGCGAGTCATTATACAAGTTTATTTTTCAAACCCTAATGTGTCGTTAATGCTATCACTAGTTTTTAAGATTGACGAGGTATATATGTCAATACACTAGTTGATTACCAATTTACATTGGGCAATATATATAATAGTACCTAATAACTAGATATTTACCTCATCTACTTACTTAATAATAATCTTTTTCCTTTCCCTTATGTAGACACTTTACTCATATGTAATAGAAAATAGGTATATAATTTTAATAGATCGTTAACATTAAAGAAACTAGAAAAGGATCCTGATATTGGAGTGTTGAATAGAACTTGTACTTACTTACTATGTATTTTAGTGCTTAAAAGTCATTTTATAAACGAATCCCAAAGCGCAAAATAAAACTTTTATTAAATTTCAATTAGTTTTATTTTATTACTTAGGTACTTGTTGGAAGTTTTTTGACTATGAGAACATAGTTTTCCTGAAGAGCATTAACTCGGTACGTCTTTAGGCGAGAGTTTGACGCTCCTCATATCACCTCGCTGGACCGACTAGGCATGTAGGTATCACAGATATTAATATAAAATATTAGGATTAACGAGAATTTATAACTAAGTGCTGCTTAATAAACATTAGTATTAGTAAAATAAAAGTCACTGTCTCAAGGCGGCAGAAAACGTCTCGAAGGCATTTTTGTTTTAGCAAATTTTCTAGGTGGTTTGTGATTTGTTAGTCAAGGAGGTCTAGGAGTTAGACCTCCTAGCATAGCAGCAAGATATCCTTATCAACGATAATCTTTGAATATTAATTCTTCCGATTTATATACTTGCCAACGATAGGGAATAAGCGGGTACAAATCATGTCTACCTTTTTATTGATGCGAACTGAAAAGTAATTTCTTATCACCTTACTCTAATTTATATTTATTACAGTTTTATACAAGTTGACAAAACATAGTCTTATCTTCCTTCATATTATTAACTTTATCTTACTGTGTGGTTTTACTCTAAGATAGAGAAAGAGGGTAGTTTAAGCTTATTTTAGCCTTATCAACATGCGTGACAGCGTAGATGGGTAGACCGTAGGTAGATCATTCATCTTGAGTAGTGTTACCTGTCGATAGTTCACTATCGATAGTCTATAAATAAACTATCGATATTTGAATAAATGCAATATCGATACAATCAATGGCTCAGTTACCGTAAATACTATTTACACGTAACAATACTATCGATACTTTATAGTATTGAATCAATATCAAATGCACATCCCATTACCACTCATGTCTCTACCGGTTGGTAGAGCCGAAAAATGGAAGGAGTGCGCTGCTCTCACTTTTGCTCTCCATTGATGGCAGCAACACTATCTTATTGTAGTTTATTGGTACTATTTTTGGGTACTATTACACGTAAGTGAGCTATCGATAGTCGATGGTATCGATAGGCTTATCGAAAATCGATGATTTCAAGGAACGTCCAAATATTGAAGTCAATTGTCAGTGTCATTAATGGCGTCGGTCATTTGTCATAAGTCATTCCATTCTTTGGCTTTGGGTTGTTCTCTGAATATTATTAAAATACCATTGTTTTTGCCCTATAAGCGCAATTACTTTGGTTCTGAGTTAGCTTAAGTTTCTTGGTGTTTTGTTTGTTGGTTGATGTCGGTTCTTGGTGACAGACACAGTCATTCTTGAGGATTGATGGATTCGAAGTGATTGATGATTTGAAGATGTGCTAAATTTTTCATAAATTGAATAAATTCTCATAATTTATTAAAATGGGGGACAAATCAACACCTTTGTTGGCTGTTTTACAACTTCTTCGGAAGTATAATTTGAAGGTAATGCTGGTAGCAAGACGACCTATTGTTTTCAAATTTATAATTTAAAGGAAAATGCAATGCTTTTATGTTTATTTTCAGGGTACTGAAGATATCTTGCGTAAGGAAGCAAGTTTAGGAGATGTTGAATTAGAGAGTTTGGATTTGCCTGAGGTGGAATTAGCTAGTATACTTACAGCTCATCACACCGAAAGTGATCCATATAGTTACGAGTTCGCATACGATAGTTTAAAGAAGTTTATCGAGAATTCATTAGACATGTACAAGGTAAAACATTACTGTATTCGGTTTTGTGATAATCATAATTTATTCCTTTAATATGGTTACAATATAGGTCTTACTTATTAAGTTTCAGTTTTATCTTTAATGACCAAACCACCTAGAACAGTTAATTAATAATTGCAGATTTGTGATTTGATAATACTGTTACTACGACTACTAATATGATAGTCTTTGGCCAATTTACTTGGCTGCACCTGACTGATTGTTGTTTCTATTTTTCAGTATGAATTGTCAATGCTGCTCTATCCAGTATTTGTTCATATGTATATGTTGTTAATCTTATATGATCATAATGAACATGCTATAAACTTCTTGGAGAAATTTCGTGCTGAGCAGGAGGATTATTACCAAGATGATCTAAATAAATTAGCTATTGTGAAACATAAAGACCAAATAAAGGGAAATGAGCTGGCTGAAATATACAGGTAAAACAACACAACATATATAACAGCAGGCCAGGGCTTGATGAGAAACCAACTTTCTGATTTGCCCGATAAGTAGGTTAGTATCTCATTACACAAGTCTCAAACTTACTTTGAGGCTATGTTATTAGTATATTTTATGATACTACTATGATTATGTTAAAAAAGATGCTTTCCGGCACTGATATATTTAAGCACCTTATGAATTATTATATATTATATTTTATATATTATGAAGTGTAAGTGTATGTTTTTCTAGTTCCAACAAATTTGTGGTTCAGCTTTCACGTGACGCATCATCACAGCTGAAACGCTATTTACATGAACAAAAGAACTCAACTGTTATCATCAACATCATAAACAACCACATTCAGCTAGACGTGCATGATGGGCCAGGTAGAACCCAGGCACAATTACGAGCCACAGCCGGTGGAGTTCTAGGAGAAGCTGCAAAAAATGGTATGTCTAGAAAAAACATGATTAATTTCCCTTCCTGCGGGAACTCTGGAAAATACTCACTTGGCGCATCCCTAGACTACTCAAGAAAATTTCAAATCACCCCATGAATTTATAACCAGAGTTAAATGGTGCAGTATTGCTGGTCAAATTGTTTAATAAAATATTATCATTATTTCATAATGTTAATTTTAGATATAAGTTTTTGTTGGCTGATTCTCAGATAGTGCTTTGGTGGTTGAAATCTGATAACAATCCACAATATATTCAAAATAGGGTACATACTAACAATGAATTAACAAAAGAATGTAATTGGTTTTATGTTAATGGGTCAAATAATCCTGTCGACTGCTTGTCTAGGGGTCTAAATCCCACTCAATTAGATTCTTGCCAAATTTAGTGTCAAGGGCCACAAGAACTTTATGATGTAAATTTCGTTTCCAAAGAAATAAGTTTAAATAAGGTTATATCAGACCCTAGGTCTGACGATCTCAATGTTGTTAATTGTAGCATACAACAAGAAATGTTGCCTATTTCAAATGTATCAACGTTAACTAGGTTGCAACGTATATACTCGTATGCATATGTTCTTAAATTTGTAATTAAATGTAAACTTGCCACAGATGATAGGAATTTAAAAAATCTCACTTCTTCTGAAATTAGATACTCAATGACATGCTTGATTGTGTACATTCAATCTTTGCACTTTACTCAAGAACTTAAATGTATGATAAAAGACATACCTATAAAAACAAATGTTAAATCTCTTAATCCTTTTTTTTTGCGGGAAGGTTGGAAAATTCTAATGTGCCTTATGATCAAAAGTATCCAACTTCATCACTATGCTTTGATAGATCAGTCATTCAATCAGCTTTGTATTCTATATTTATTTTAGGTGTTTTTGATCAATCATAAGAACACTACTTACCAGCCTTATATAAATGGTCATCCTTATACCCTAGAACTAATTTGCAACTCCAAAATGTGTTTGGTGATTTTAACAACTAGGTAAGCAAGATCTACACTTGGTTTAAGGAGTGTGGTCAAATAAGCAATATCCAATTTTACTGTTATAAAAATGGGGTAGTATTTCAACAGTGACTGTAAATAAAAATTTTAAGTGAAAATAATAGTTTACACTACAGTATTGTGTAATTTACACTATACTATAGCATATATTTTTAGTTGATTACAAGATAACAACTTACAAACATTAAGTTACTTATATAAAAAGGAGAAGCTTTATAATATTTGAGTGACTTCATATTTGCTTGAGTATCAACATTACAAATGAATTTTTAATAGAGAAACCACTTTAAAAAATTATATTGAGTTATCATAATATTGAATTATTAATTTAATAATATACTATTTAACCTACTTTTATTTTTAACTTTCATAGGAATTAACAATTTGTAGAAATAGTATTAGCCAAGATATTTAATTATATATTAAAAATTAAGGGTAGGGGAAATGAAATAATAAAAAAAAATGTATAACTTTAGTTTTTACTAAGATGAAAAGTATCCTGTGTTGTTCTCCAGACTCTTATTATATAGGTATGCTAAATTGAAAGAAGATTGGCGAAGAAGAAAACGCGTGTTTTCTCTAGAAATAAACTTACTTAAGTTATTAAAATAGTTATCAGTTGCTTAGGATTTTTTTCTATATATTATTTCCCTCAAAAGTAAAATCTTACTAGGTACTATATATATTTTTCTTAAATTCATCTGTTAGTATTTTACTTTTCTGTCTGGTTCTAGAAAATCGTACCAAAGTTTACTATGGATTATTGAAAGAGCCAGACATACAAGTGCTTCCTGCTCCAATTGAAGATGAAGAGGAAGTTGAGGAAACTCCAGATAAACCCAAAAAGAAAAAAGCAAAAAAGGATAACATTTTCATGAAAAAACCTAAGTCTGATCCAAATGCTCCACCAAATGACAGAATTCCACTGCCAGAATTGTATGTATTATTGGTATAAGTGCTATACTACCTAAACAGTTTTTATTTGGAATAATTTAAATACTTATATTTTTTCTTTTTTACAGGAAAGAAACTGATAAGATTGAAAAAGGAAAGGCCTTAAGGGAAGCTTCAAAGCGTATTCCACTTGGTCCTGAGAGCCTTCCTTCAATATGCTTCTATACACTGCTGAATAGCGGTCACACAGCTCTCTGTGCAGACATTTGTGATGATTCCACTTTGCTGGCTGTTGGTTTTAATAATTCTAATATAAAGGTAACCTAGTTGTTATCATACCATGTGTTATGAACACAAAACTATTATGTATTAGTATAATTCACATCACATACGAAAAACTGGCACTATCAATCTCAATTCCATATTAAGCCATATTCAAATCTTTTTAGAAATTGTTTTTTATATTTCGGTTCTGTTTATTCCATAAGAATAAAGACGTGATGTGTGTGAATTTAAACAAGAAACTGAAGAAGCCCCCTGGCCGGCAGTGTGGTATAATATCAAGATTGCATTAATAAAGAAAAAGATATGTACTATATTATAAAGAAATTATTCACATAAACTATATGCTACAAATTCATTGTATACATAAACAAAAGATGGTTTTAAAAATATAAAAAATAATATTGTCATGTTTACAGGTATGGACTCTTACCACGGTAAGACTTCGTGGCATGAAATCTGCTGAAAAGTTACAGGACATTGACAGAGAAGCAGGTAACTTTGTAATTGATGATAATTTTTTACCAAATTATAAAGAAATATAATGCCGTGGATCCTAAGCCAAAGACCAAACTTACAACTTGAGATTCTTTAATGTGCGAGCAGCCTGTCACTATCTCGCAATTCTACCAGTAAGCCATACAGTCTTCAAGACCTCTGGCTCTGCTTACCCAAATGATAAAGACGTGATTATAATCATCTGTACATAAAATGAAACAGTAAAAATATTTTGTCTGTACATTTAGTATTTTTGACTGAAATGAATAGAGGGACACTTAGAATGAATAAAAGAAAGCAAAAAATTTTTTTTTAATTTTTTGTCTGTCTGCCTGTATGTATGATCACGATTATCTTTCACCAATTGCTTTGTTTTAACTCCGAAGTCGCGGGCAACAGCTAGTACATACATAAGATAAAATAACGCCTCTTACCTAGAGAGCCCATTCCCTTTCTTTGTAATTATGCTTTGATTATCAATTTTTATTTTCAGGTGATGTTCTCGTCCGTATGATGGAAGAAAAAGACAGAGATACATGCCGCACATTATTTGGTCATTCAGGGCCAGTGTATAAAGTCGGATTTGACCCATTCAAAGCATTATTATTATCATGCTCCGAAGATTCCACAGGTAAATTGACTTCTCGCCTATATTAATTAAGACAGTAAATATTCTAATGGATTTATTCGGAATGACCTAAAGATCCCTTTTAATCATAGAGTAGGTACTTATACTTAACAAAACTTTTTCTCTTAATAAATCAATGAATGAACTATTCAAGGAAAGGCTTTGAACTAACTTTACTGCTAGGGCTTGGTGACAAATACCAAAAATAAATCGTTATTTTAAGTTATGCCTAAAAATGAAATTCTTTTACAACAGTAAGACTGTGGTCACTTCAATGCTGGACCTGCCTCGTAGTGTACCGAGGCCACGTGTGGCCAGTGTGGGACGTGAGGTGGTCTCCACACGGACACTACTTCGTGTCGTGCGGCCACGACCGCACGGCAAGACTCTGGGCCACTGACCATCATCAGCCGCTAAGAATATTTTCTGGACACCTTTCCGACGTTGACGTATGTATAAACTGACCTTTTTTTTTTACTCAAAACGGGACGTCCGTTGGACCATAGATACCTATGTATATATGTATGGTCCATACATACTACTAATATTAGGAGGAAAAGTTAACAATAAAAATAAACATAACTTTTCAACCTTCTTTATTTTGTGTTCACTAAAATTAAAAATGTTTTTATTATTATAAGTATTTACGAAAAATAAAAAGCAATCACCAGCTTCATTAAAGCACCATTTATGTGACAGTAATTATTAAATTATGTGCAGCATATTATATTTTTACTCGTTTTCATATTTCTCGGAGGAACAAATATGCTTTAATAAAGATGAAATGTCAAATGCCCCTCTCCACCGCTCGGTACTAAGGGAACCGATAGTGTGCGCGGGCGGGAAACCCCGATCGGTTGACAACGCGATTCTGTTTTTGACACGCACACGCACAATATTTAAATTTTGGTTTTTTGAGTCCCTGATCATTATTTGGGGACAACGGGACATGTGATCGAATGAAGGGACAGTCCCGTTCAAAACGGGACGTCTGGTCACTTTATGTATGTAGCTTTTTTTTTTAAATAGCTTGTTTTGACCTACAGCTAGGAAACAGTACGCACTCTGTTCCGAAGTCCCTCTTTCACTTATTTATCCCAAGCTAAATCATTATATACATATGTCGCCAAAGGAGTTGCCCACACGTTAATTTTTACTAAATGTAGAAGCACACAATAAGAATGAAATTTTTACAGCACTTCATAAAATTCATGAACTGTAATTTGTTTTATAAACTCACGGGAACTGAATCAAGTATCTATATGTATAGTATCTAAAAATAAGTAAATATTTGATAAGTATATTACTCAAAATTTTAAGTTTTTCTGACTTTCAGTGTGTTCAATTTCACCCAAATTCTAATTATGTTGCAACTGGATCCAGCGACCGCACTGTCAGGGTCTGGGACTGTTTAACTGGAACACAAGTTCGAATCATGACTGGACATAAGGTAATAAGCTTTTTTTGTTTTAAATATTTAAGTATATATACATCAAAAGTAACATCATTCAACTGCATGTTTAATCATTTGTATTTATTTTTAGTCTTCAGTATTTGTACTGGCATTTTCTGTATGTGGACGATGGCTGGCGTCGGGAGGGGGCGCAGGCGAACTCATGGTGTGGGACTTGTCCACCGGGCTGCCCACGGCTTCGCTGCCGCCGTCTCACACGGCCCCCATACACGCACTAGCATTTAGCCGAGATGGCACTATTTTAGCTTCAGGTAATTTAAAAACATTTTTCATAAAGCCAAAATAACTGAACATGGTCTTACATGCCAGACCGTGGGCTTTGTTCCCGCAAGGGACATAGACGTGATTTTATATGTATGCCTTTTGAACCAACATCTTCAGTCATAAGTAGTTTTGACTGATTTTATTGGTTAGACATAGATAGAGATTAATAGTGTAAGACAAAGAGGGAAGTTGAGACATAAATGTACTATCAACGACAGGTAATCGACTGCCTGGCAACCCTAGCGGGTCTAGTATAGCACGCGCGACTCCTCTTTTATCACATGATATATACTATCTCTGCCCCGTGTCACATCATAATAAAAAGCGAAACGCGAGTCGAAGAGGGCAGATAAGTTATATCGCGTCAGTAGCAGCTATAGAAATATAGAAAAAAATTGAATAAGACAAAAGAAATACCTTATTGAACTAAAACTATAGGAAAATGTGTAGTCTTTTGCAACGCAGTTTTCTACGCGTTTAAACGCGAGCCTACTAGGAGTTGACATTCTATAAAAACAACCGCAAAGTAGTTAGTGCTCATGATCATCACAGAATTTACTATTTATAATTTTTTTTACAGGGTCTTTAGATTGCAGCATCAAATTATGGGATTTCATTGCTATAACAGAAGAAGTTCAAAATGAAGAAATTGGCACTAGTAATAGCACTTTTCAAAAGGACGACAAATGTTTGTTACGCTCATTCCCAACAAAAAATTCGCCCATCAAAGGTCTACATTTTACACGCCGCAATCTACTTCTTGGAGTAGGATCCTATGAAGGAAGCTCGTAACATTTTAACAGATTATGAAAAGTCCATGAAAAAAAATATTTAGAACTTAGTAGGGATTATATGACTAAATATAAAAGATAATAATATTGTGTATGTAACTCCTTTATTTCTTATTCTTTTTCATACCATCATACATAATAAGTACTAATCAATTATATTTAGGAAATGTTATTCACTTGGTACTTAGAAAATAAGAGCGTTCAGATGTAATAAACTGTATCATTAAATTAAGAATGGATTCATTGCTTCTTAAAACTTGAGCTTTCATGGCCTGCTTGAAATCCTCCTTTACTCCCTTATCCGCTCCACGTGTACCAATTCTCCTCTGACCTAAATGTTGCTGGGAGTTAGGTAATATATCTAAAACAACATTGCTGCCTTGTTCATTCCAAATATAAGTAAGTTCTTCTAATATATCTATGTGAATGATATATGCCGAGAATAAATGATAGTGGAACACTCCCTTTTGTCGAATCAATTCCATTATTTGAATAAAAATTGGTTCCTCCTGTGGCCAACCTAGTTGAGTCAATACCAATATGTGACCATATATTAAGTCTGAAGTATTTCCAGTACCCAATAAAATTCTTATAAGTAATGTACAAAAATAATGCATCACAGCAACTTTTGTAAGTGGAAGAAAATGCAAATGACGATGTTTTCCACCCACAATCAATTCCAATTCTAGTGCACCTTCCACAGTAGGTAGTTGAGGCAGTGCTGCTAAGATATTTTCAATACATGGTAGATATTTCTTCTGGAAATAGTTGATAGATACTCTCATTATACAGGAAGTTAAATTATTTGATGTAGGAGGAGGCATAGCTTCTTCATACTGGCCCCTATACAAAGCCAATTCATCTACAAAACCTTCAGACCAAGGCTTGACCTGAAGTTGATTTGCTAATTTTGTAAACTCTCTTGCAATAATATCATCACTGTGTAACAGTTCCCAACAATTTGCAGCAGCTTGAAATTGATGTGCTGATGTTCCTGTCACTTCCTGGTCCCCTTTCTTCCTCTTTGAAAGTGGTGCATCAGGATCTGTTAAAGCCTCAACAAGAATATGATTTCCTTTCAATGAACGGTGCTCATAAAGACATCTCAAGAAAAATGAAATACCACAGTACAACAACTGACGACAATCATCACAGTTTCTCAAAGAAACCAACTTCTGGAAATACGTTTCCTTATTTAAACTATTATTGTAGTTTATTAAGAATGGGTCCCATCCAAGTTGCCTTCCTAATAAATCTAAAACTCCATAAAGTCTTTGCCATGGGTCAGTTATGTCATGTTCAGTATCATCATAAACATAAGAGTTATAAAAATCAATTGCTTTTATCAATAAACGCTGAAGGAGCCTGGGTGATTCTAAGGAGCTTAATAGAGGCAAAGTTTCAACCACTAACAGACGAGCATATCTGTTATCATAGAAAAACTTTTCAGCACTTATCAAAGTTTTTACAAGACCATCTACTCCCAACTGTGGAAATTTTTTTAAAAGCAAAACTAGTAATCGGCAATGCTCCATAGTGTCATCACTGTTTTCTACACTTGTTTTAAGTATAGTTAATTGTATTTCTGGACAAATTTTGTCAAACATCTGACTTAAAAAGTTGACTTCAGCAGATTTTAATGAATTAGCAATAGCATATATTTCTGGTAATAAATCGGTAAGGTTTTGTCGAGACATTATTAGTGAGCTGAAACATTCAGCAGCTTCTTGAACATTGCCAGACTGTTTTTCCATCAAGTATGCTTCAAATTGTATCTTAAAATTGGTAGGAAATAACGACTTGGCTGTCAGCATCCAAGCTTTTGCAGAATATATATTAGATTGCTGTTTTGCTCTGGCAATAATATAGTCCTCATCACTAAGTGAAGGCTCTAAACCTGGCATTTTGAAAAACCTGTTACTCTTTCTTTTTGAGAGCGTTTAACCTTATCGTGATTATTTATGACGGTGATACAGGATTTATTTGCTGTTATACATACTTCTTTCCATTCCACAACACTTTAACGAATTCCAATTTATACTAAATAGAGAAAGCAAAAGCGGTCGGCCCTGTTAGCTCTCACTACACTTAATTAGTTTACAATTCTAGCAATTATTCCACTAATTCTATATTCTGTTTATTGATGTAACGGCCGATTTATTTTGTTATTTACATTTACGAGACACTCGTATTCCATTGACACAATCGCAGAATTCACATATAAAATGTTGGATTGGACTCGACCAACTAGGTACTCAATTAAAAAATTGGTATCGTTATTACTGTCAAACAGGTTTACCGTTATGCTGATAACGATATTTTAGGATTCACTTAACGTTTTACTCATATGACGTTACCAGTAAAAGTAAGAAGTATCGTTAAGACGGTTGTAACGAATTTTTTTTTTTATTTACCGGTATATACGTATAATTTTACGGATTGATTATTGACGGATTTGCCGTGAACACAGTTGCGTTGGCACTTTAAGGTTCCTTTATTTAATAAAACGAAACAGATTTTCATATCACATAACGGTAAGGATATTTATAACGCTAATTGGTAACGTTATTCATAAAGTTAATTGGTATCGCTATTCTTAACGTTGTTTGGTAACGAAATAAAAGGTATGTAACGTAAACGTAACATTAACGATGTCACTCCTACCTATAACGGTATCACTCATAACTTTTTGAAAATAAAGTTATTTACCGTTAGTTTTTTTATTAATTTGGTAACGATAACAAGTTTCAATTTGTCTCAATTTGACAAATGTTAATATGAACGTGACTGTGAAGTGAAGTGAATGAGTGACAGTCAGAATGATGAAGAAGATTAGATTAGTAGGTAAGTATATTATCTGTGGTACGTACGTACGTACGGAAAACAGAAAAACTGCAAAACAAAAAGCATTTCATGTCTATTTTTAACAAGTTGTAGTAGCGAAATAATCCTTGATATATCAATTTCTTAGCTTTAAGTAAGAGGGAATTATTAAAAGGTACAAAATATATTGATAAAATAATTGTGTCGTGTGACTCCAATATATATCACCAACTAAATCTCTTATCATGAATATACAAAAAAGTAGCTTTTACCATGATTCAGTATGAGCTAGGTTCCCCTGCAAAGTTTCAAGAGAAGCCCAGGTGAAGCCTTTAGACCATGATCCATGAATGGGGGAATCAGGTTTTTACATAAAATTACTCCTATCCTTACCTTTGCCTTTTACCTTTGCAACCTTTCAGATGAACTTATTATTCTTTAAACCATCCAAGCACTCCATGACACCTTATAGAAAAATATTGGAAAACTATCCAAACAGTAACAAAGATCTTAATGAAAAACAGTTCAAAACTAAAAATGCTAAAAAGAAGGTCCTCTAGAGATTTATAGATATTGATGAGAGTAAAGGGAGCAAGTCACTGGACTGACTACCCTCCAAGACAAATATGCAATTCTTAACCTTGTATTAAATGTTCATTTGCAGTTGTTTAAACATGGATAAAATAATCTTTAATTGGATCATGGTTACATGTAAGATTGGTACACTGCATCATCTAGCTTGACTTTGTCGCTTTCTGGAACTACTGATATCAGCTTTTTAAAGTTGATGTCATTTATTTTAGAACTAACACATTTTAAAGCCATGAATAAATTTATTTTTTGCAGCTTTAGCAAGTAGAACCCAAAATGCCCCATGGACATTGCCATGACCATCATGACCATGATGAGTCAGATGAAATTGGAATTCAATACAATCTATTTGAAAAAATAGATAAAGAAAACATACAATGTTTAAATGAAACTGTAGACGGGTCTGGAAAAACTGTATTTAAATCTTGGGAAAAAAGATTTGATAAAACTGAGGTACGTAGTTAAACAGAATTTAATAGTATAATTTATCTCGGGTTTGTGGGTTTGAATTTTTTCTCAGCCAGTCTCTTCTTATCCTCCATGTTAACGTGAAAGGAAGAAAACCAAATGTAAATGTGCCAGATTTAAAAATTGATATCATTTTCACATCATGTAACTGCTTAAAACCAATAATGTATTTTCAGTTTGTCCAGAGTGATGCTGATGAAGAATTGCTATTCAACATACCATTTACTGGAAATGTTAAACTAAAAGGCATTAGAATAATATCTGAAGAAACAGATTCACATCCTAAGAAACTGAGACTGTAAGTACACCTGCTATGTTCTTTGTCACATTTTTCCACATTTAACAATTAAAATTCAAATGGCATTTTATTTTATTAAATTTGATTGTTCTATATTATTACAGTTACAAAAATAAGCCAAATATGACTTTCGATGATGTTTCAATGGAACCAGATCAAGTGTTTGAACTACAAAAAGATAGCCAAGGGCTTCTTGAATATAACCCAAAGTAAGTATATTTCCTTATATCTTCTTCCTCTTGACTACAGTCCCGGGTGCATCCTCACTGTAGTGTTGCCATTGGTACTTGGCAGGGGTGGAGTTCGAACCTGTGCCTTTTAGCGCCATACATACATATAATCACGTCTATATCCCTTGCGGGGTAGACAGAGCCAACTGTCTTGTAAAGACTGATAGGCCACGTTCAACTATTTGGTTTTAAGATAGAATTAAGATTCAAATAGTGACAGTTTGCTAGCCCATCGCCTAAAAAAGAATCTCAAGTATGTAAGCCTATCCCTTAGTCGCCTTTTACGACATCCATGGGAAAGAGATTGAGTGGTGCCGCGAACCGCAAGGCACTTTTAGCGCCACACGCATTTTAACCGGCCATCTTGCCAATTCGACCACCGATGCTTTCAAAGTAAAGTAAATTTCCTTATATGGCTATGTTCAATTATTAACAACCAAAAGGAAATAAGTTGTTTAGGGAAGTAAAAAGCCAGACTAGGCACCCATTATAAAACTTTGTAATCAATGTTATAAATCATACAGTTTGGGCTAGTACCAAAGGAAATATAACCGACCCCAGACCCGAGAAAATACCTAACATAGGATTATTAACTCAACACTTCTGTGTTTTTTATAATAAATACTTATAGTTACAGATAGAACCAATTACCAGTTCAATCAAAAAAATTATCATTATATCATGCCGTTCCTCCCTCAGCATGGCACACGCGACGCCGTTTTTATCGAGAGGAAAACTATCACTGTTTCGCTTTTTTATACTACGCGATAGTTTTTCGCGTGATATAAATGGCGTCGCGCTTGCCATACTATGGAGCTTACGAACCCAGGACCTTGTGTTTCAGAGGCACAACAAACTGCTGCTGTTAGTAGATCTAAAGTTTGAAACCAGCAGATGAAAATGCATGTAGGAATACATATGTCAAGAAAGAGATCTTGTAGACGCTACTTCATTGTTTTGACGCTTTATGATGACCAAAATATTTTAAAACCTTGTAAAAACATTGTATAAGCGACATTTCATGTAGGTTTTATACCAACATCATCTTTATTGGTTACACATTAAAACATTTATTGTTATTTTCAGAATAGTAACATTTTCGTCAGTAACACACTTGACTATGCATTTTTCAAGTAATTTCGGAGCTGAAAATACAACTATTTACTACATTGGCCTGAAAGGTGAGTGGACACCGGGGCATAGACATGGAGTTACTATTTGTACATATGAAGCAAGGCCCAACCTCGATGATCATAAACTGAAACACTTGGACTCAGTTTCTAAAACTATAGACTAGCTCTTTGTAAATATCTTTGAAATAAACAAATTTTTATTTAACTTCTTTTTTAATAACTTTTTTGTGCAAAGTACTTGTATGAAAAGATTGTTGGATGGGGATGTAGAAAAAAAGAGTGGTATGGATGTGGCAAGAGGAATGTAAAGACCTTGGCAGAATAAGTGAGGTTAGAATCCAAATTTAGGTACGTAGGGTTTCATTCACTTTCGGTTGACATTATTCTAATAAAAATTAAAATACGAGTATCAGGATGTGCGTACATGAGTCTTGTCATGGGAGCAAGAGCTTCATTAATTACCTCTTTAAAAAGGTAAAACGGAATTCATATTATGGTATTTATTCATAATTAGGTAAAGATTTAGAATAATACATGCCTGTAAGTTTTTAATATTTTATAATAGAAGGTCTGGTCACATTGTGTCGAGATAATTAAAAATAATACAATGGCTTTACCAAAGACGGTGTGCCATCGTAAGTTTTTAAGAGCACGGCAGTAGGATATTATGAATTTCAAAAATAAAGGTAACCATTACGACAGCAGTAAAATCTAATTCTATTAAACGTCAGCGACATTTGTAGATATATGTTTCCACATCCATGAACATTAGTTTTTCCCATATTTTAACCCTAAATTATTTTGTTTTTTTCAATGATCGCTAGAGATCGATAATTTGGGCGTACGACCACTGATGGCTCATTTGGCAACCGATTCGGCTTTTATATAAGTCTTATGTGCCTGGACTCGATCTCTAGCAACGAACTATTTTTTTTTTCATTTACCATAAGTACATTGAGACTTATTAAGGTACATTGTGATTGACTTTATTAATTCTTACACTTGAGACAGAACTTAAATATGAATCAGAGGATTTTGAATTTTTTATGGTTATTATATATATACGTCCACCAAGACCCGCTCGGTCAACCAATAAAAAGAAAAAATGTATTATTATTTTTATTACGTTAACTTACTTGCTAAAATACACATATAATTATAACACCAAGAACTAATTTATGTACAAGATTGTAAGATATTTCGTAAATATCCTTGATAAACCTGTGTACTTATTTATAAGTTTGGCTTACATATTATTAAGTAAGTAGCGACTAGATGTTATTTCTTGTTCGAAGTCGTTGGCTGAGTTCGTCGTTGAGTTTTCAGTTATAATTTATTACAAATTCGCATTATGACACTATGATAGTACCTATTTTATTGCTTTTCTTACTTTTTTTAATAATAGTTTGCTCTGTTTCAGAAACAGACTAAAATAAGATTTCCGGAGGATACTTAAATTATTTGTTAGATGGGTAGTTCCCAAAATAAATTCTTAAATAAAGTCGCTCACACTTAAAATTCCAAGTATTTAAAAGTAATACCTATCTTCAAAATGTTATTAGTTTCCTAGAATTTTATATAAATAGTTATGAGAGTGGTATTTTTTAATTTCTAAGCCATATTTTATCTTAATTTATTAATTTAACAATAGCACTATATAATTACAATACGATGGCAGTGGGGGATATTTCTTGTATCTAAACAAAAACCGGCTATCAGTGCCGTTATAAAAATATTTTTTATCACAATGTGGAAGATATTAAATTAATTATGGGTGTCTTCGAACGTGACGTCCGCGGTAGGGCCGTAGTCGGTGGCGGCGCGCGTAGTTGTTGCGGATGTAGGAGTTGGGCACCGACACCACTGAGGCGCCTCCCGGGTATGGGTCCCCGGCGGAACCCGTTCGTGGTGGAGGCCTCCTCCTGCACACTGCACATCTGCACAAACATTTCAATTCAATACAGTACATAAGAGACATATATTGTCTCCATTGTGTACATTATAATGTACGGGCACTGTGGTCAGATGACAAAATGGGTTTTTCAACCAATTGCAATAGAGTCTTTTAACTGATGACGAAAATGACGAAGTGGTAACCAGGAGAGGCTTTTCAAAACGAGTAGATATAAACATGTCTGGAATCGAAAATATATACTAGGATAACATGAAAATTCGCTGGTTTTCTATGCTAGGCTCTTTGATATTATTCAACGATATTAAGTAAATATAAATACCTACAGTAAATTTACATAGTAACGATTACGTACGCACGTCATTTGATTTGAGATTGCAGTATTTAATATATAAGTATTTGATAACTCGCCTGCTTATTCTGTTCACATGATCTTGTTTCAGTGTTTGTTGCTCAGGTTTTTGGAACATTTTGTTGTCTTCTATCGTCGATAGCCAGTACGAGATTGCAGTGGCAAAATAGTTACACCTTCCAAGTCCGTTACACTCTATGAATGGCCTAGTTCTAAATTCCTGCAGACACGATCCAGGCGACACTAGACTCTGGCCAGCTGCGTCTGAACCAGCCATGTGCTGTAAGGCAATACAATTTTTAATACAGTTAAATTTATTTTCACAGCTGGTTTTGACCATGAAATTGAATGGGTGTCCATAAAAAAAATTAAACCGAAATGAATGGGAAAATAAAAAAAAAACACTTTTTGATACTTGTTTGTATGGAAACTCAGTTTCATTCATCATTCATTCATTCTTGCAAATTTATCCTGTATGATAACTGGAAGTTCTAAAGTATTTAGGCACTTTTTATTTATGCTTTAAGGTTTTAATATTTTTTGTGAGATATCCAGCTAAGTACCTACCATCAAAAAGCTGTATCCAATCCATAACTGATCCCAATCATCAGGACAGTTTGGTACTTCATTACTCTGACTGTGTATGGCTATCATTCGAGTTGGCGATTCGCATACTTGGCACCTGGAACGAGAAACAAAAACTAGGTATGTCCATTACATTAGACGTGTAAAATTCTAGTTATTGTTCTTTTGAGAGTTCTTGGGTAAATCACTTACCTAATGTTCTCCTTCTAATACTACTGCACCATTAGAATCGATCGTGCATTTTGTATTAAAATTTAGAGAATAATTTTTTTTTTCGTGAGAATTCTAACATGAAGCCAGCTTAACGTACTTATCTACATGCAATCTTTTGATCCACATATTAAGTAGAATCTTACCGAGATATGTAAAGTCCAACATCTCTAGCTTCTATAGGAGTCATGGCCATGGGCATGGGGGCATCGGTAGACAGCCAAAAACTATAATCCTCTCTTTGCGCAAAATCGCACACATTGTTTAGATTGCAGAACATGTAAGGCATCGTGGAAAACCGTCTTAAACAACTACCAGGAGCACCTGTGAGATTAAATAAACATATCAAGTAATGAAATCACAACATCTTCATAAAAGGTAACAAATTCATACCTATTAAGAAACGAGTCTTACCTAAATCTTGGCCATGTGCTTGAGCATTTGCGACAATGTGGATTAACGAGAATCCGTTCCACATGGGTGACGTGCCTTGAGGGCATTGCGGAATCATCGAAGATTGAGAATGAAGCGCGTAATAAAAGCCTCTTGATTTCGGTATGGGCTGAAGTGCAGGTATTCCCGGTAGCCCTCTGTTACCTTGCACACCTTCAAATCCTTTAAGACCTGTAAATCCTTTTCTACCCATTGGACCAGGGGTACCCATGAATCCCATGGCACCTTCAGAGCCTCGATCGCCTCTGCTTCCTTTTTTCCCTTTCATACCGTTTCTAAGGGATATGCTTTGAATTCCATCTCGACCCGGAGCTCCAGGATACCCTTGAAGTCCCATTTCGCCCTTAGGTCCCTGAGTTTGTTCCCATGGATTAACCATATCGCCCTTATCACCTTTTAGACCCTTTAGGCCCGGAAGCCCTACAGGTCCGATTTCGCCACTGTCACCTGGAATTCCAGGTAAACCTGTTGGTCCTTGGTCTCCTACAAATCCATTATAACCTGTGTCTCCTCTTTCACCTTGGTCACCTTTGAAACCATTTACTCCCTTAAAACCAATTTCGCCCTTCGGTCCCTTCGGGCTTATCGCAAAACCGGGTTCTCCCAAATCTCCTCGTATACCTGGTAGGCCTGGAGCACCTTCCATACCTGGTATACCAACAGCTCCGGAAAAGCCTCGCCTGCCTGGATTACCTTCTATTCCCTTGGGACCTTTAGGGCCTCGAAAACTAATTCCCGGATTGCCTTTAATTCCTTTAGGTCCATCGTATCCATATATACCCGGAGCGCCTTTCTGCCCTCTGGGGCCAGGCCAACCAGGCAAACCATCTACGCCGGGTTCTCCAGGTAATCCTTTACCATCTAAAGCATTCAAACCAGGTATCCCCGGGGCTCCTTGATCACCTGGTAAGCCTCTGGGCCCCGGAAGTCCCACTTTTCCTGGATATCCAACTTGGCCTTGATCACCTTTATAACCACGAGCACCTTTCGGGCCTGGATATCCAGGTTCTCCAATGTCGCCCGGTATGCCAGGAACGCCATAATATCCGGTAATACCTGGGTCTCCTTTAGGAGCGGGGAAGCTATAACTGGGTGATCCTATAGGTCCTTTTAAACCAGGGTCACCTCTTTGGCCTTTAGGTCCAATTGGGCCTCTGTCACCTTGCAACCCAGGTATGCCCATTCGGCCCGGTTGGCCTTCATCACCTTCGTCGCCTTTTTCACCTGTCTCCCCAGATAAACCTCTGATTCCTGGTCTACCTGAATTTCCGTCTAATCCTTTTCTACCCGGAAACCCTGGGAGGCCACTGTAACCTTTATCGCCTACAATGCCTTTTTCGCCTGGATAGCCACCGTCACCCCTATCGCCTTGATATCCTTTAATTCCTGGTATTCCTGGAAATCCATCTGGGCCTTGCTCGCCTTTTATGCCTTGATCTCCTGTTAAAGATATTCCTGTTTCGCCTATGTCGCCCTTTATGCCTTTGACGCCCTTTATTCCCGGTAAACCTGGTCTACCGTCATATCCTGGATCTCCAATATTTCCTTGTGCTCCTTGCGCTGCATCTTCTCCACGCTCACCCTGAGCACCATAATCACCTCTATCACCTTGTATTCCTTTATTTCCTCGTTGACCGTCATAGCCTTGTGGACCAGATAAGCCTATCACACCGTTTATTCCTTTTTCTCCTTTACGCCCTGTAATGCCAGGTCTACCTGGCGAACCATCATAACCCGGAGGTCCCGGATCCCCCTGATCACCTGGCTCTCCAACCAAACCAGGAGCTCCTAAAAATCCTTGGAACCCTCGTTCTCCATCAATTCCTGGTATCCCTTGCATTCCTCGTATACCTATAGCCCCGACTTCTCCTTTCATTCCTTTTGGGCCTACGTCTCCTGGTTCTCCCGGCAATCCGTCAGCTCCGCGTTCACCAAACAAACCCATTCGTCCCGGTTGACCGTTCTTACCCGGCAATCCCGGTGGACCTTGTCTTTGAATTCCTGGGTAGCCTTTACGTCCCTGAAAATAACCAAGTTCTAGTTTATACCTAGTACATAGTACATATAATCTGTGTTAAAAAAAAAACAATTAGCATCCCTAATATTAATTAATACAGTTCAATGTAGGTAGATACATTATTGCACCATAAGAAAACTGAAAAAAAACACAGGTAATGTGGTACAAAGGCGGACTTATCGCTAAAGCAGGTCTCAAGCAAATCTCTTCCAGTCAACCTTAGGGTGGGAGGAAGTTAAAATAGAAAGACGATTGGCGCAGTATATAAAAAAAAATGCAAAATAGACCTAAACCTAATATAAACACAATAAAAATACATTTAAATATACCTAGATAAATAAATAACTTGCAACATATATCTCTACAAATGAAATATATAATTATGACAGCCTACAAATATATAACTACATGATATAATATAAATTAGGAAAATGTAGAAAGATGAGACTTAACTAGATCTTTGAAACTGCCTATAGTCTGGGCTTTTCGTATGTAAACTGGAAGAGCATTCCACAGGCGGATAGCCTGCACAGTGAAGGAGTGAGAAAAGAATTTGGTATGGAATACAGGCAATCTTAGTCGGAGAGAAACCGTGCTACGCAATCCACGTGTGGTGTCTTGAGCATCGCTGTAAAAACTGAAATGCTCCGTCATGTACCATTTCAAAACCATGTAGGATGAGAATTTTGAAAACACTTAAAATTAATCGTATTTTTAATGTGAAAGTCCGAAATTAGTATGAGTCAATTAAATCTCTAGAAAAAAATACTTGAAATAAATGATCGGTTCAGGTACTTACTGTTGCACCAATGTCTCCTTGCCGACCCATATCGCCAGGAGTCCCTGTCTCTCCCTTGATTCCGTACTCTCCAGGTTGTCCTGGCATGCCGGGGTAACCTTCCAGCCCTGGAGTTCCTGGAGACCCCGGTATTCCTTTTGGACCTCTTTCGCCTGCTATAATTGAAGGACCCACAGCGCCCTGAGAACCCTTTTGCCCTTTTGGAGCTGGAAATCCTTTAGGCCCTTGAACACCAGGACTTCCTGGTACTCCAAAAGGACCCCAATCACCTTTCTCACCAGGCTGTCCCTTTTCACCCATTTCTCCTTGTAACGTGAGACCTCTAAGGCCCATGTCTCCACTTAAACCAGGGATCCCATCATCACCTCTATCGCCAACGCTTCCTTTCCTGCCCATATAACCTGAAATATTTTTTTTGGTTAAAAAAGAGATGCCGCTATACTTCGTATCTCCATACAGTTACAGCGATTACAATATTTTTGCTCTCCCAAACAAATTTTGGCTTTTTATACATGAATTTACGTCACACACTCACGTCTACACAAAAATCTTAGGTCACTTATAAAAATTAAACAAGCACAAGGACTTGTTTCTCCCCTCGGTTGATTTTAATTAAAAAGGCTAACTCGTTATCGCTACATGGACGTACCTTTAGAGCCCATAGGTCCTTGGACGCCTCTATCTCCTTTCAGATTGAACTCGGGTTCAGAAGAATCACCACGGTCTCCTTTCCATCCAGTGTCACCCCGGTCTCCTGGTTCTCCGCTACGAAAGACGAAGAAGTTTACAACACATAAGTATAACATATTTTTACTTGATTAATAATTTTAACCTTATCTAAAAAGGTTCATATATGGACGAGAAATTACGTATAAATTAAAAGTCTGATTCTGATGCCGTCCTCTCTTCTACCTGTGTCCATACCATCTTTATATTATCCTGAACACTAGCGCAATATCTACTATTATATGTATATCAATAGTGTGTTCTTTATAAGAACATACCTTATACCAGGTTCTCCTTTTTGACCCAGAATATCTCTACCAGGATTTACGGCATCTCGCCCTGGTCTTCCCGGAATCCCATCTCTGCCCGGGAGGCCATCTCGCCCTGGCATACCGGGTCGCCCGGGCTCACCCCTGTAACCCTTGACTCCCTTCATACCCATATCACCCCAAATTCCAGGGAATCCTCTGTCTCCTCGTAGACCTTCTCTTCCAGGTAATCCTACAAAAAAACGAAAATATTGCAATTGATAGGTACTATACAGAGAAATCATTAAATAAGGTTAAAATATATCGACCAAAAATTTAAAAAAAATTACGTTTGTTGTAAGGGGCTCCATTTGATAAAAACATTATTGTTATTTAATTATTTATTTTGAAAGGTAAATACATGTGAAAATTTTAAACTTCTGTTACCTTTAAAATAATATTAAGCAAAAAAATACGAAAAGGACACGTTTATTGTATGGTGACATTGGGGAGTATTGTTGCGACAACGGAAACACATAGGTAATTTGTGAAAATTTCATAGCTGTATAGCTATCACGATTTATGAGCTACAGCCTGGTCACAGACAAACAGCGGAGGCTTAATTATATTCGTAGGGTCCCTAAAAAAAACAAATAAGTAGGGACCTACCTCTATCGCCCATATTGCCTTTTTCTTTGGCGATTTGAGGTAGAGGTGGTCTGCGGAGTATTCCTTTCCTTCCTTTTAAACCTTCTTCACCGGCTGGTCCTTGCTTTCCTTTAAATCCTTTTGGCCCTGTCTGACCTTTAGTACCATTTCTTCCGGGGTATCCTGGTAATCCTCGCTGGCCAGCTAACCCGGGTAAACCTGGATATCCTTTTTGACCAGGGAATCCACTTTCACCTTTTTTCCCTTTAATTCCTGGTAATCCTGTAAAATATTTATCAAGGTTAATAACACTTGTGTAAACAAGTTTTGTTTGTGTTTTGTAAACATACATATGCATATAATCACGTCTATATCTTTTTCGGGGTAGACAGAGCCAACAGTCTTTGTATTGAAGAGACTGAAAAGCCGCGTTCAGCTATATCGTTTAATGATGAAAGGTTTCTAGCCCATCGCCTACAAGAACAATCCCAAGTTTATTAGCCTTTACTTTAGTCGTCTTTTAATACATCCGTGGGAACGATATGGAGTGGTCCGGTAACCACACGGCTTTTTTGTATTTTTGTTTGTAACGAATAAACACAAAAACTTTCAGATCCATTTTGAAAAAAATGGACACAGAGATAGAATAGACATTGAGGAGTAAAATAGGAAACTGTTCCCTGGAAAATCCCTGGAAACGATAAGCATTTTCAAACAATTTTATTTACCCGATGGACAATATGGACAATCATCTCCACGGAAGCCTTTAGGGCCAAACAATCCAGGCCGTCCAGAAAATCCAGGATCACCGCTTTCTCCCGGAGGTCCAGGTCGCCCTCTCTCTCCCGGGGGACCAGTCGCATCCACGCCGGTTCCTGGTATTCCTGGAGGGCCCATCAAACCGATTTCACCACGATCCCCTCGCGTACCGGGCACTCCATTTCTACCTTCGTCTCCAGGTTCGCCTTTTGGACCAATAATCGTATATCCCTTCTGACCTTTAGGACCCATTGTGCCTTGTGGCCCTGGATAGCCCATAGGACCTCGAAGACCTGGCAATCCTTTAAAACCATCATTGCCTGGTTCGCCTTTTGGAGATATGCCGGGGTTGCCAACTTTTCCATGTACTCCCTTAGCACCTGGAGGCCCCGGTGGACCTCTGAAACCTGGCGGTCCAGGCGCTCCATCCCGACCTGCAAAGCCTTTCGGCCCAATTTCACCAACTGGTCCTTGCTCGCCCATAACACCGGGAGAAGGCGGAATATCTAGCCGCTCATCATAAATTCCCGGTTCTCCAGGCGGACCCTGTGGTCCCGGATTTCCGTCGATTCCATCTTCACCAGGTGGCCCTGATTCACCGTCTCTTCCATCTAAACCCGCAAGACCAGGAGCTCCTTTCAATCCTTTCTGTCCAGAAGGGCCTGGCGCGCCCTTATGACCAGGTTTTCCGCGTGGACCAACTTCTCCTTGTTCTCCTTTCATGCCATCAATTCCCGCATTCCCTTCGGCTCCCTGTTTAATACATATGTAATAAAAATAATTTATATTAATTAAATGCCCTTACATTATGCATAAACATTTGTGTTTTTATTTGACTTAATTACTTGGTTAACTAGTACAGGTAGTAAAATATGTGACAAGAGCAGATAACCTGTGGCTAAGGCAAATTTTATTTATGACCCTACTACGGCAAATAAAAAGGAGGGTTATGATTTTGACAGGTGTATGAATGTTCACCTGTTCCCTCATTTAATGAAATATGATTAATTATTCCGAAAAATTTACATTCGACAGGAAAAACTGGACTTCTTCATAACGAAACGTTTCTTCAGAGCAAAATAAACCACGAAATTCTTACGTTTGATGGCATAATATACGAAAATACTTTCCTCAAAAATTACCATTAATAATAAATGAACCTTGATACAAATTGCATAATTACCAAAAAATTCTATCCACTTAAATTGCCAACTAAAATAGTAGTAGAATCTTTAAAATTTTGTCGGTTGATCTTATTGAGCTAAAAAATTTCCGACCCCTGGCCCACATACACATCACCTTATATTCAATATTTCGTACAATAATTGTGCGGTAAAGTAGTAGTAGTTACACCTACATACTTTAGGTACCTACCTATCAAAACAAAGATCACACATTTACAATATAAATATAGGTAACGCAAGCTATAAAATTCAGCTAGGCTAAAAAACGAGCAAAGGTGTGTCATATTAAGCTTACTGGTAGACCTGGTGAACCAGAAAATCCTTTTTCTCCCTTTTCACCTTTTGGACCTCTGATTCCTTTATCTCCATCTGGACCCTTAGCAATTATAGTGCGGTTTTCAGAGAATGGCAGAGGTTCTATTGTTTGTCGCCCTGGATCTCCGTATTCTCCAATTTCTCCCTTATCTCCTTTAGGTCCAAAATTGTCTTCCCCAAGATCACCTCTGTACCCTGGTTCACCTTTAGGACCCATCAGACCCTAAAAATGTTTGGCAAACAAATTATTTCCGTCTTTTACTTTTTTATATATTACTCATCAATATTAAATTCGAATTTGTTAAATACCTGTTCTCCATCATCACCTCGTTCTCCACTATTTCCTGTGAAACCTATCGGTCCTGGAGGGCCAGGGTTTCCGGGCCAACCACTTTCACCCTTATCACCAACTATTCCCCGGGAATTAGCCCCTCCCTCGCCATTGTCTCCTTTAAAACCTTTGTCTCCGTACTTTCCTGTTAAGCCTCTGTCACCAGGGGGACCCATTATTCCAGGATATCCCGGCCTGCCGTCAACGCCACTGCATCCGTCCAAACCAGCATTTCCAGGAAGACCTTGCAAACCTTTCGGGCCCTAAAATAATACATGATATTAACTTCTACGAAGTTCAGTTGCCGTGCCCGGCACTTTGAAATAGAACAACTCCATTTTCCCGTAGATGTCGTAAAAGGCGACTAAGGAAATGGCTATTGAACTTGGGATTCTTCTTGTAGGTGAAGGACTAGTCACTATTTTAATATAAATTCTATCATTAAGCCATGAGCTGAACGTGGCCTTTCAGACTTCTCATGACCGTTCGTTCTGTTCTGTTTACCCTTTGTTTTATATGCGATATAAATAAACGATATTTTAAGTATGTACGTATAAGTTCAGTTAGAAAAAAGGTACAAATAAATAAAACCATAATACACAACTGAAAGCGATTATTTAAAATAAGCTGGAAAGATTGAGAGTACTTAAATGTTGGATACTAGTATCTTCTAAACTCTTCTTAATTTTTTCTACCCGAATGAAGCTACTAGACTAACTAGTAAAAATTATTATTGTAATATATAAATACCTGTTGCCCAGGATATCCAGGAGGACCATATGACCCATCGAAACCCTGTAAATAATAATAAACTTAATCATATTTCTATTGTCGTACCTCTTTCCCCTGTAAACTGTAAAATAATTTCACATTATTTATGGTAGGTATTTATTACAATTCTCTCAGGTTTTGTAATTACCAGTTGCTGAGAATGAAACCGGATTTACGGAGTGTTGTGAAATTTTATTTTATTTCAAGATTTCTAAAAGGAGATAATGGGTTAAAATCATAATTTCCCCAAGGACTTCAGAATAGATGATTTGAATAATTTAAAATAAAGGGTACCTAGTTAAAGATTTTTCTTAAATTTTGTTATCACGTTTAGCTTATAGTCTACCAATAAAAACAATATTATTTATTTTACTCACCCTTTCTCCTTTGTCACCATAGCTCCCGAAGTCGCCCATGTCCCCGGGTATACCTGGCGGGCCCATGCGTCCTTCTGGCCCGTCTTCTCCATAATCACCTTGAGGGCCGATAATACCAATAGGACCTGCATCCCCTCGCCTGCCTTTTATTCCTTCGCAGTCGCACGCCGTTTGATTACACACCACCTGTGAAAATATGGCAATATATAAAAATAAGTTATAGCTTTTTCTAACTTTTTTTTACTCTTTGGAAAGTTTTTATTTATCTGAATGGAAGATTTCGATCATGAGTTATAAAATCATATTTCTTCCTTCGAATATACTTATAAGAACTTATTGACGACGGCCCTGACGGCCTCTGTGGCGCAGCGGCAGTACGCTTGTCTGTGAGACCGGAGGTCCCGGGTTCGAATCCCGGCCAGGTCATGATGAGAAAACAACTTTTTCTGATTGGCCTGGGTCTTGGATGTTTATCTATATAAGTATTTATTATAAAATATAGTATCGTTGAGTTAGTATCTCGTAACACAAGTTTCGAACTTACTTCGAGGCTAACTCAGTGTAATTTGTCCCTAAAAAAAAGAACTTATTCTTACTTCTCGCGTTGGTCCCGGTTGCATACTCACCACTCTGGAGAGTAGCCCGAGGTACGCCTTTGACCTAGGAGCCTGGATTGGGTGAGTTAGGTTTTTACACGAAGCGACCCATCTGACCTCCGCAACCTTTGCAGAGGAACCTAACCCGTATTGGATCGATCATGGTTACACACCAGTTGCCTGAATATGCCGGAACCTGTGCCTTTTATACGCAACAATCATTTTAACTGGGCACCTTACCGATTCGACTACCAACGCTCTCTAAGAACAACTACTATGAGACGTAGCAAATCAATCGTAATAAAGACACGGAAATTATTTATGATGCCTTAAAAAGCTTTGTTATTCATAAAATACTTATGTAAAATGGCTTCGGAATCGGCGGGTACGGCAGTGCCTCCACCAAGTTTAGAAAAAAGCAGCCGTACCATCCTTTTCTCGAAGCAATTGATACCCTTTTCGGTTCCTTATAATGTCGTCGTGAATAAAACGAGAAGCCTGAATTTTCTGTTACAAAGCAGGCTTGATATGACAGATTGGGGGTAATCTTACATGATACCTACATACATTAAAGAAGTCACGTCTGTATCTCTTGTGGGGTAGACATAGCCATCATCACCATAGTGTTCGCCACACACAAACACACAAACTTTCGCATTCATAATATTACTTAGTTGGGATTATATTAGGTTGATTAGTCTATTGCGCTCTAGGCAATTCAAACTTATTTCCAAAACGAATGTTTGGCATTTCCAAGCGGCTCACCGGAAGACAACATATCTCTCTGGGGTTTTCATGCGATGGCCAGGTAGATAGCCTATTTAATTAAAACGCAAAAGTTTTTCAACATTGATATAGTAATAACTTAAGATAGAAAGTAAGGATATGTAGGGACTAAATAAATTTACCGTTCGCATTAATCTCACAACTTTTACGGTAGAAAATAGGATAGGGTTTTTCTTTCATTAATATTGACCCGAAATTTCTCTTTGTATTAAAAGTTATCATATATTTATTATTCAGTGTCATTCGATTAAAAAAATGTATTGCAGATTTGTTTCTACTTAACTTCTACTGATAGCGTAGCATATAATTTGGCAATACATATAATTTTATTGGACACCAATAAAAAAATTCTCAGTTCAGAACATTTACTTATTTATAGGTTATACATTGAACGTGCCTTATCATCTGAACCTTTGACATAAATACGAGAAACTGAACAAGTGTAAGACCGTTCATTGCACTTCCTACTTCTTTGTAGAGCTTTGGAAATAAATGGAATTAGTGGTGTAGGTAGGTACGTATTAATGATGATTGACAGATATTCGGTGCAGACTGATAATTTCTACAATCTAAAGATAGAGGCGATGGCGAAGCTAAGCGAGGCGTAACGTGTATCCCTCCTTGAATACCCGTCAATAATACAGAACTAAAGGGGCATTAAAGAGATTGTAGGGAGTCAAGGAAGAGTATGCTGTTAAAGAGCAAACGCGAGAGCAGCGCACTTCATCCATGATTCAGCCCGTAGGAAGGCTAGGTCTTGGGTGATGGTGGAAAAATAAATACTCTTCTGTGTGTAAAAGGGTAAGTCGTTTGCCAGTCCAACTAACATTTTTAAGTCCTTGGATACGCTTCAGTAACATTACATCATCAAAATGTGTTATTATAATGCATAATCGATTTTGCAGTTCATTACATGTTTTTCTTTGAACAGTGATGTCAGCGTCCAGCTTGGAAATGATTCTTCTATTACGAAAGACTAGATTAGTATCACTGGTACCTACATTAATCTTTTTTTTTAGTTGTTTTTTATGTCTACCTTTGTTGTTTATTATTACAAAAAAAAAGAACGTGAGACTTATTTTTGTATGGAAATACTTAGTCTCTTTTTCTACATTTCACGCTAACCATTAGATACCAATTACCTACCCTATATATGAAATTGTGATATTTTTTTATAGATATAAGGAATAACCACATATCAATTCCTGTGGGGTATCTTAAAAACATGGGCTATGTTTTACCCCAGGATGGCAACAGAAAATTGAAGCGTTAGCAAAATTTTTACCAAAAACAAGCATAGGTATGAAGATTACCATGAACTCAACACAAAGACTATATAGCCACGTTGCTATTTAATATAAAGACATAATTAAACCAAACATAATTCTTTCCATATCAGGCTAATGTACGATCAATTCCCCCGTTAACAGAGTCACGGAAGTCACAGTCCTTTTGACTTACCTGACTTACACCTTGATCTCGAATAGGATCGTGTTCAAAGGCGGCATCATAACAAAAAATTGTATTTTCTTTTCGTGAAATATTCCTTATTCGGTAACTGTATACGTGGAATGACTGCACGTTATGTAATATGAAACCATGATCGCTTATTAAGTCGCCATTCGACTCTAACCGTATCTATTGCTGTTGACAGCATAGCTAAATTTGCATGACCACGCAATGCAATCTGATGCGAACAATAAATGTACATTACATTTATATTGCTCTTTAAATAATAACGACGTTTAAATGTTTTTATGTTAGGGACCAGTTGACGAATGACATCAACAAATGAAATGGAAAATTCAAGTGATTTTACCGGTCAGTGTCGTAGCTCTTTATTGCACCTTGGAAATAAAACATACAAAACAGCACAAAAGAGACAGCGATGGCACAGAGAAAAATAAATGAATGCTTTGTAAAATACCATACAAACAGAATACATACCTATAAAAATAATAATATAGTCGTAATAGGCAATTAAAAACCTGAATTGCCACATTTTGGGTCACTTGCCCGAATTGTGCGTGCATACAGTCGTCTCCATTCCGTTTCTATCTGTTTCTAAGCTTTTTTCTTTTAAACCTCAACATTCAAACCAAACATTTCTGACAAATATTTTATGTAAGAATCTACGGTTTAAAGTGGATTTAAATAAAAAAAATAAAAACTTCACCGCCAATAAAGAAATAAAAAAATATTTCGCTAGGAAAAAAAACTTAATGTCTTTCTGTAGATATCATACGAGGGAAAAAACACTATCAACTATTTTAAAGCCATGCTGAACCGGGGTTAAGGGTTCTTAGAGACCCTTGGTAATAGAAGATTATAATTTGCATGAATAGAAAATAGTCAAAATGTTTTCTGTTTCCGCCTCAACAAGTAAAGGTAGAATATGAAGAAAATATATTTGTAACGCTCTCCATAACAGTTGTGGTAACATTTCATGATGTGTCTTCCAAAGACATTTTGTGTTTATCTTATTTCTTATTAACTACTTTTTGCGAATAGGTAATTCTCCATTGCCTTTGTATTATCGTACCTGTGAAAGTGTCGTCGTAGACGCATGTGAGGCATCGTAGCACTTCACCTGTAGCAGTCGCCTAAAGATACCTATTTATTTAAATAAGGTAAGTTGTATTACATCATTAAACTGTAGTTCTAAGTTCTAATTAAGAGTGGTCGAGATACATGAATATTTTTTGCCAATATTATTAGAGCCGTAAAAGATTATTAAACTTGTGAGTCATTAGTTGCAATTCAAGGAACGGGCTGGATAAACAATCATTGCAGTGTCCTAACCGATAACGACCATTCGCACATCCCGCCATCCCACGAGGACTACCCTGCCCCCCACACCTCCAGACCCCGTAGCCCATAGCACGTGTACATGTGTATGATGCTCTTGTAATTAAATGTTATCGGATAATTTCTCTTCCGTATGTAGAAATATAGAACAAGAGAGGTGTAGAGCTCTGCCTCACGAAATTTCACAAGCTGGGATGAGCTAGAAGAAAGAAACACAAAAATGGAGTACCTATAAGTTTCCTTAAACCTTTTTTACAATACAAACGTAGACTTAAAAACCACCTTTTTTTCGATTTAGTTATGCCGGAAAGTTCAAGTTCACCAAATACCACCTTTTATTTTAAAACAGGACCTGGTAAATCCTTAAATATTTTTTGATCTGCACGATTATATACTTATTCTATTCTCGTACGTAACTATGTCAGAACTTAAAAATGGGACGGTGTGTCGGGTTTACGAGCTTCTGCCGGAATCTGGTGACCCCGGAGCGACTCATAAACGCGTTCTCGATACGCACCAACTATTAAATATGTACATTCGTTCACTTGTTTCATATCGTGTCAGTTATTGTGTATTCAGTTATTTTCTAAGAAATTGTTCGAACATTACATGAGTAGATAAGTAGTATGGGCATTTATGCATATGGATATATTTGAGATAGATGGATGCTGTATGTAGAAAGGAGAACATTGCGTCTTTGTAAGTTGGCAATAGGCGGAGAGGGCGAAACTAAGACGCCTCAATGTTTTCAATAAAAATTGCCTGTTAATGTGTTTGCCTAAAATCTTTATGACCCTTTATATCGGGATAAAAAATGAAACTCATTGAAATATGATCCTCTATCAATAAGATCCCTATAAGCCTTTTATAAGTGTGAGTTTCTTCTGAAAATTCTTAATACTTACGAACATTGATATACCTTTTAACCTTGGGTTCCACTCTTGAGGGGTAAGGACTCAACCGGGAAAATGCCTGGAGTTTGATCCGGATAGATCAAATTGTTTTGAGATATTTGTCATACTTATGTTTCTATTAAATTAACCTTAAACTGGCTCTACACTATGAGAGTCATATTCAGAAAAGTAGAATAATGGCAGTATGCAAAGGACAAGCAGTAAGATCCAGCGCCTGCGCTGCAATCGGTTGCTGTCACCGACCCGCTCTATATATAGACAAGGAGTATGACCGCGCGCTCAGCTAGCTTTTGTTACCGCACTGAAACTATTGACCTATTTCACTTTACTGGAAGTAAGCAATAACTTTCAGTGCAACGTTCGCGGTCGTAAAATCGACTTATGAGTAACCGCGACGCTAATGAAACATTGGCTTTGCAGCTTCACGTGGGCTTTTTCGAAACCCGAGTAAAGTAATACTTGAATTGATTGTAAAGGATTAGATGTTACTAACTACATTAATTAATAATTTCATAACTCCAACGAACACTGCTTAGATACGTACATAGAAAAATACAAATAAACCGATTCTGATGAATTTGCTTATTTTAATAAATCAATTTATAATTAACTTCGTTGTGCGGATACGATATGGACAATAATGTAAAAATTGAGAAATATCGAATACTTCCTCTTGGGTTCAATGTTCTACAGTAGTATACGTCACCAGTTATGACGATAAAAGATCGGCTCGTGAATTGAGCCCGTGCATTGACAGGGCGACTCACTCACCCCGGAATAAAAAGCATGCCCGCGTGCAGGCAAGCTGGACTAGCGCACCGACCATTAAATATTTACTTCTCCTAAATTAAACAACATCTGTATCGAATGACTTGGAATGTGGATAATCCATGTTATGACATATAAAAATATTTATAGGTGGGAATATCTCTCATTATTTTTAATATAGAATACGTCTCCAGCGCCGACCGCATGTATCGAAAAATCGCATTAAATTCGGTTTTCGTGCAAATTTCTATGCAATAGGCAAATCATCTCTTAGACTGTCTCAGCCTAAGTCGTAGACCACTTATGGAACCTGGAACGATATACTAAATCTTCACCTATGTAATTAATTTATGCTGCCACGATCTTTACCAAAACAATAGAGTTGCTCTGCCTCACAATAATACATAAACTACTGAAAATCAAAATTATTTGACCGATGACTATATTGTGTTGTGACTTATTTGTTTTGTACACACAATTAGAAAGTGCCAAATAGCGTGTGATCTATTTAATACCTAAATTGGTTTTCAGTTAGCACGGGAGTCTCGGTGATTACTTACTTGTGAATAGATTACCTTCTGAAAAAATATATAGACCAGTAGCTTCCATCCATCATAGTCATTACTATTTACATATCTACTAATACGGTCCTTACACTGTTCGTAGATGATGTTTTCAACATTTTTATTTATATTGGTAGGTAGTAGGTACGACAATCCATGTGAATAATCTTATCGCTGGATATTTAACACCTTCAGACCACCACCATTCGAAGATACAAATCACTTACATATTATATATATTATATTATATACACATACATACTTAGAATCGTGACTAAAATAAATTATAGTCATTATCGTTTTGATATTCATTTGTTGGTTGTCATTGTCATTTTGATACAAAACGGCGCTGATAGGAGATCGTGGGAGTTATTTCGGCAATAATTGCAAAAATTGTGTTATACCAAACGCCAGCCGATAGCAGCTTCCTGTCCTGTTGATAAGGGAAGCTACTGTTTGTGTCGCGACCTCGTTTCCAGAGCTTTGTCAATGGAAGCTGATTTTGACCTAATTTAAAGTAATTTGATACTTGTGTGCTCTAAATAGTTTTGATCCACATTTTTTGTACCCACGCTCGTAGGCTCTTTCCGTATTTCACTGGAATCGTAGAGCCCGGCCGCCTACGCCGCCGCCGTCCGGGCGGAAATTACATCACGTGGACTGTACCTAGCGGCTACGTTGACGTTATTCTATCTATATAGTGTAAAAAATATCATGCGACATTTAGAGAAATATCCCGAGGTATATGACAAAATGAACAGCCCTTATAATCTACGGCTTTATTCATGAAACTTTAAATAATCATCCTGTCCCTTGAATAATCCTCCCAAACTTCAAACTTGCATAAACAATGGGTGTTTAAATGATATGTGTTGATTGTAAAATACAAAAAATAAATGTTTTAATATGTATCTACCAGATTGGTTGCCAAGCGTTCACAGAATTTGTTAGAGATTTTAATGAAACAGTTACCAATTTAACAATGATAAAATTTTTAAATACATTTCATTTATTTCAGACAACAAAGATCCATATACAATTTTCAATAAAATCAAATAGATAAAATTAAATCAATATTAAATTAAAAAATGATATTACATTTACAAATTGGGCATGAAAATAATTAAAAATGAGTAAGGTTTCACTGCAAAGGTTGCGATGGACAGATGTGAGTCGCTTCGTGTAAAAACCTGACGAACCCAATCCAGGGTCAAAAGGCGCAACTTAAGCTCAGGCCAGGGGAAAGAAAACTGAAATTAAAAAGACATATCTGTCGTGTTCGCTATTACCCACGTAATTTTTGTGTCTACGTCTCGACTTCACGAGATCGAACTCGTCGTAGAGCGGTTTATTTTATCAAGAGGTTGCAACCTTTTAAATTCTGCATTAGTTTATGTTAAGATAATGAGATTACGACTCTGCTCTTATTTTTAACTACAGAAGTGGATTGTGACCTCGGAATTCACAGCAGTATAGAATACCAAATGCGAAAGTAATAAATTAGGTACATGATTCAGAGCTTACTCATTCATGATAAGAGAATCATGTTAAGTGTTTATTCATAAGTTTATATATGTAATTTTACCATACCTACAAGTGGTTACAGGATCTAAATACTTATTGCTTCTTCTCTTTTTCCCCCTGGCTTTAGTCCCGGTTGCATTCTCATTACTCTGGAGAGTTACTTCCATTTGACCTCCGCAACATTTGCAAGTAACCCTAACTCGTATTGGGTCGATCATGGTTACACATCCAGTTACCTGAATGTTCAGGTTTCCTCGCGATGTTTTCCCTTACCGTAAAAGCATCGGTAAATATTTCAAAATAATGAACATAACTTAGAAAATATCACTGATACATGGCCGAGTTGGGATTCGAACCTGTGCCTTTCACGCATTTTAGCCGGGCACCTTACCGGTTCAACCACCGATGCTCTACTTATAATTGCATTCCCTCATATTAAAAAGGATCCCTTCTATTGTTTTAACAGATAGTTCATTAGGAATAAATAAAAATATATGATAAATAAATTTTCGGCACTTGATTTGGTACCTACTGTAACAAATTTTACATAGCGATGATGTCCACCGATTCGTTTACTTAATTAAAACAATTTTTAGGTCACGAGGCTGTGAACTGATAATAAAATATGTTGTTGCCAGTTGATATGTACCAAATAAAAACTTAAAAGGAAGATATAGAGTTCCAAAGGTTACCGTAACATCAGATTATTGTCTTTTATTCATACTAAAACAAGTTGAATGAGTGTTTTAAGGACGCTCATATAATTATAATTTATTTTTACGAATACACTTTATACACTGAGATTTTACAACTGCTTTACTTAAGTGGCCAGTTGTCTCATGTTCGCATTGTAGTAAATAGTAATAGCTTCACTTTAGTATGATGGTATGACTATACCTATAGCTTAGCTTGCATATCATCGTGATAGCATCGTTTTGCGTTTTATTTTTATAAATCTAACAAATAAATGTACCCCGGATGCAAGATAAATAGGTTATACATCGATACGTATACATATAAAGAAACTTAAATACAGCAGATAGCATTCTCGCACATACCCAAAGACTAAAACAAAACACTTAGGTATACTTTCCTCGTGTTTATGTTTGATCTCGGTTCTTTTACTCTGCACACCAAATTTCAAAATCAGTCCATCAGTTTAGCATTAACAGATATTTAGGGAATTTGTAATTATTTAATTACAAAAAGTCACATTGGAGATTTAAAATGAGTCCACATCTTATCCAAAGCCAAAATTTTTGAGATAACACAAAATTTCTTAAAATCGGATTAATAGCTTAGGAAAATTAACCAATAAAAAAAAGAATAGAACTTCTTCATCTCTTTCCCATGGACGTCGTAAAAGGCGACTAAGGGATTGGCTTGTAAACGCGATGGCTTAAAAAGACGATGGGCTAGCAACCTGTTACTATTTGAATGTCAATTCTATCATTAAGCCAAACAGCTGAATGTGGCCTTTCAGTCTTTTCAAGACTGTTAGCTCTGTCTACCCCTAAAGGGATATAGACTGGATAATATATATGTATGTAAATTTAACTATTCAGCCTGTTAATCTAAGAAATCATAAAGGCATGTAGGTATATGTGCTATACATATTATTAGGTATACGAACTAACAAACGTCTCAGTTTTTAATTGGGTGAAACGATGACATCAATGTTATATATATAGTACATGTTGAGATAGCCTTTGTATCAGCATACCATTGCCTTATCACCGAAGTTTACTTACAAGAGCACATTGTGCTCCGGTTCGGCTTCTCTTAGTAATCAGCTATCGTGATTTAAATTAACTTAACTCAATTTCATAACTTAATTTCGTCAATTACTAAGGATTTGATTAAATTTTTGAGTCAGTTGTTAGGTTATTATACTATTTCAGACGATTTATATATTTGTAAACACTTACCGACAATATATATCAGCTTATCAATGTATAACTCATAATCGTAAATTTGTGTCATTTCGTAATATTCGATTCCGAGAAGTTTATTAATGTATTTGTTTGTATTAGTAAGATAGTATTATTAACAAATATATTTTTATTAATATTTCTTCTTCTAAGACGTATCCTCTAGATTGAGGGTAGTGTCCAAGATAAACTGCTATTTTCTCAAAGACACTCTAGGCAGCACAGTTTTGTTTTGTGTTTGCTCTAAAAATTTGTGCGTGTGACAGTTCTTATCACTTAAGTACATCTTGGAACTTAAGACCACAAAACCAGCTTTTACCCTTCACTCCACGTTCTCAGGCTATCCACGGCGGATGCAAAGAGACAAGATAGGGTGAACAGATCACAGTTCTTCCAAGATATGATTTATACAGAGTTTCACACCGGCTTTCCAAAGGGTCATATTATTATGCGCCAACACCACCACATTTCGAACGCATCTGTCTTATAAATGTAAACAAAATATCTCTACTAATATTATACTAGTAATCATCGTAAACTAAACCGATCATGAAAATCTTTTACCTGTACAAAGGTACATGATAGACCCTATATGTAACAGACCTCCACAACTTTTGCTGGTAAACCTGCCCGTATTGAATCGATCATGGTTATCTACACACCCACGTGCCTGAAGGTACATGCCAGCATCGGTTAGTATTCAAACTTATGTATATAATATTAGAAAATAGTCATTGGAACATGGCCGAGGTGGGATTCGAACATGTGTCTTTCTAAGCATCACGCACGCATACCGATTCAACCACCGCCGCTGTAGTACTGTACAAAACTAATTGCATGTTAAACAAACGAGCATGTCCTTCTATATATTTTATTCCTTGAAAACTCAGTAAAGTTTTAACACGTATTAAGTTAAATCATTGTATTACGTATGTAAGTAGTGTATTAACTTCGCACTTAGAAATGTTAAATTAACTAAACAAAAAATATATTTATAACTTTAATAAAATGCTACATAGTCATCCACGTTACACACCTTGGGAACCTTTACTACTTGATGTTAATCTTGAGCGTGAGACAGAGGCATCGGTTAGTATAATCCAAACTGGACCTAACTACAGACCCAGACGAAGAGTCCCGTTATTCGCGCAAACGTCAGCGCCGTTGATGTCACTCATACCGCGAGACCGCGACGACATAGCTGTCGATAAGCCTGTAAGCTCCCCAACAGGTATATTGACATAGATATATCCATATTTATTTTCGTAAAAAAGGGACTTTATTTGTAATCTGCTTCCTTGCAACTTAAATTTGGATTAGGATTATGAACTGATAGCCAAACACAGAAGCCATAATCTGCTTTAAGCTATATTTACGAAGAAAGTATTTGAGACAGACAAATCCGCGATATACTTGATAACATATTAGGAGCAATCCTAATTCCTAAAACCTTTGGAATCCAAAAGATCCGCAATGCAATCTGTAAGCTATTTTGGGATAAAAATTATAGTACCCGATTATATAATTTCTTTAATAATTATATTAGAATTACTTTATTTATCACATAAAGTAATTACTTTATTAGAATTTCATAGCTAAATGGCTGTACGGGTACAAAATCCTGCATCTTAATGTTGTAAAATAAATTATTAAGAGTAGCACTAAGGTAGGGAATTTTGCACCACTTAGGAAAGGGTGCAAAATTTATTCTTAGGAGAACTTATTCTTAACATCGTTGTAAAGCTGAAAAATTAATGGAAATTGCTAATATGTACACTTTTTTAATCATTTTCCTCTTGACATTAGTTTACACCTTTATCTCTCTGGAAACGAGTCCGTGGTGCTCCTGGTCCAGGATTGTGTATGTTAGTCATTTACTGCCACCGACGCCTTATAACATATTTTTGATTGTGCTCATATTCTGTGAAATATTCGCTTCCAAAGTAGTAATAAAACCAGACGGATAATTATACAATGCAGTTTAATATACATATATCGATCAAGAAGTTTATGTCATATGAGGTAATTTTGAATACATTTGATGGTACCCTTCGTGTGCGGAATCGACTCATAAGTGGCCCGTTTCAGTCGTCGGTGGTCCATTATTATTATGCGTGCCAATACTATAGTATACTTTCTTAACTTTAATCTGAATAAGATGAAATTAAAAATGTCTTTGGAATCTGTCGATAGAAATTTTAGGTCCGTAGGGCATCAATATCGGTTTTTGCGGAGTTCCTGGCAAACTACTAGTACCTACCCATATTTTTATACTAGCTTGTGCCCGCAACTCCGTTTGCGTGTTATTGGAAAGACGTCTTTTATATTAATTCGGATGATTTAGCTGGTCTATAATGGTTCTGCATCACGTGTTCCAGATCTTCGATTTAAAGGTATGTTGACCAGGCATAAGAGCTAAACAACAAAAAAATAATCGTTCAAGTCCGTTCAGTAGTTCCAGAGATTAGCGTGTACAAACAAACATACAAACAGACAGACTTTTTTTCAAATTCATGCTCGGTTACAATTTCTTCATCGTAATAAATTATTTTTTTGAAAATAAACTCAATGCATAGAATTTTTTTTTTTCTGTTATATTATATGTATTGATGATGATCATAAATCTTAATTAACATTAATATTAATATGTGTTCATTATATTTATATATTGACAAATTGCACGCTTATTTTAACATACACACAATAAGTAAAAAAGTGTTTGTAAATCTTTGATTTTGTCAAACGTATGGATGTCAAGACACAGGGGATCTAGTGTGGGGGATACGGTAACTGTTTTAATATACATATCTTGTTTTTATAATTCGTATAAATATTTTTATATTTCTAAAATATTTCTATACTACACTAACACTTGTTTGTATAACAATTTGTATTCCCCAAATTTGTTTAATAACCGATCAAGGCTCCTAACTGATGACGTCAGCAGGTTAGCCTTGGGCCACCCGAAGCGCAGCTTTATGTAGCTTACCTCAAATTTTGTTTTCACAAGGTGGTTTCACACATGTGGTCATTTCGGTCATGAATTACGAAGAAAGTTGTAATACTTATATTGAATTTATTTGAAATCTAGCTGTTTCCCGTTACTTCGTTAGCCAACTTTAAATACATAAAAGCTCACCACCTAAAGTAAAGGGGCAAAACATCCCCAATGCAATATCATACAATATATACAATATCAACTCTTTCTAGCAATTTAATTAGTTAAATTCAATTTTTCGACTAATTAGATCAATATTAAATAAATAAAAATTAAGGAATTGATAAAAAACATAACCTGGGAAGGTCGATAAATTTAACAGATTCAATTACAAACATGTCAGGGTTCGTATGGCTATGCAAAAGGGAAGAACTTGCATAGTTGACATTGTGTCACGGTTAGGTAGAACACATTATACTTGCTACATACTTACATAACTGGGATACCTAAATGCATCAGGTGTATTATGCGCGATATGATATAAGTATTGGTCATGTACATTGCTGATCAGAATTATGTTAAATACTTAGTTGAATTTAATTTATTTATATTCAATATAGGAGACAAGGTAACATTGAATAACGTCAAACATTACTTATGATTATTACCAAATACCGCTTATAATGCGTTGAAGAAGTGGCGGAATAAATTGAATGACCAACCTCTTCATTAGTCAACAAAACAAAAGGAAAATAGTACCTAGTGAAAAGAAATATATAACTTATAACGGGTTATCAAAATAGAATATAAATATATACTTATTATGATCTTTAGCAACGTTGGCAAGTTTTTATTTCTGTATGATCGAATAATAATATATCGAACGACATTTATAGAGAAATGTTAGTCCTAGGCAAGACCTGTCTATAAAAATTAGTATATTGGAGTAGGTGAGTTTTATACATTTTGTATTTATTAATTTAAAACTTTATTGCACATTACAAATTATTTATTTCATAGAATATTGTGATTGTGATAATGACTATAGTTACAGATTACAGAATAGCTTCATAATAGAATAAAATAATTCGAGGAATAAGTATTTCTGTTAGATAAAAAACAACCAAAGTCACAAATTAGTTTAAAGAACAACAACAAACTTCGCTTTTGTTTCTAAAATTTCCAGTTAAAAAAAATGATTTTTCACTAGCATTACGAACCTGAATTTTAACATGAAATATTTTAAAACATTTACTTCTAAAAAAATTTATTAACTATTGTTTGCACTGGGCTTCGCTCTCGAGGGAAATTAAAAAAAAAAGGAGCAATGTGGTTGTAGTACTTAGTAGTGTTTTTCCCGAAGGTCTCATCTATCTGTGCCAAATTACACCCGAATTCGAATCCCGGCCAGGGCATGATGAGAAAAGAACTTTATCTGATTCGCCTGGGTTTTGGATGTTTATCTATATAAGTATTTATTATAAAATACAGTATCGTTAAGTTAGTATCTCGTAACACAAGTCTCTTACTTCGAGGCTAACGTGTAATTTGTCCAGTCGAGAGCGACTTATATTTAATTATTGTAGGAGCATTTGTTTTAAACGCAATAAATACATTAATGTTTTTTCTCCTCAGAAAGGTAAAGCTATTCAAGTTAAGAATTTTTAAAAATATATACATACTAGCGGCCCGCCCCGGCTTCGCACGGGTGGACATATTTTTCTACCTGAAAACTAATTTATTTCAAAACATGCCTACATGAATGCCTATGTCACTTTTGAAGGTCTATTCTATATCTGTGCCAAATTTTATCAAAATCGGACCAGTAGTTTTTGAGTTTATTCCACACAAACATACAAAAATACAAATCTTTCCTCTTTATTATTAGTGTGTATAATAGATACAAAAATTGAAATCGAAAATGTAATTTTTTTACAATGACTTGACAGGGAATCGAACCGGTGACTTGTAATTCGGTGGCAAGCACATTATCACTACACCACTGAGGTTGCATACAGACAATGCTTGCCCGGACAGTTGCCAGGCAACCTTTAGGCAAGTTTCAAGTAGACTATCACCGCAACGCACAGTTTATCAAAGCGGAAAACGCTGGACATGAACATGATCGCAATAATAATATGTTTCAATCAACTTCAAAAGAACTTCTTTAACATGTACAGTACAAACCAACAGAAAGCTATAAAAGTTGGATCTGAAAACAACCTGAAGCTCCGTATGACCTATACTGGCTACCCCAATTGGGGTACTTAGACATATTCTTAATGTGGTCAAATATTGCCATTCTTAATAAGAAAGGTATTATATATAATGCCTAGAACTTAGCAACTTAGAAACTCATAGCATTGATAATAAAAATGTTTTAAGAATTGTTGCATTTGAATTGAATGCAGAAAGCAGTTTACTTTTGAAATGTCGTGCGATGCTTAAGTGTTAAGATGACTGTAAAACTACTTAGGTTATAGCGAGAAATTTGTATTTTGGTTTGAAAGGAAGAAATAAAGCCTTTTATAGTAACAAAGGCTACTTTTAGGTGGAAAAACGGGGATTTAAGTTTACGCTTGCCGCGGTTAACAACCAATTGTAAAATAAAAAAAAATTAAAAGCAAAGGCTAAATTTTATACTGTCAAATAAACATTTACTTGAAAATTGTCTTCATTATTCGGGTACCCAATAAATAAAACAGATTACTTAAATAATAATAGTAATGCAATGCCGAACCCTGCCGGGATTGTTTTTGCATTATCAATTAATTTGGAAGAGTAGAGTCGAGGACGTCCGCGCGCGCGTTTATGTCTTTTTATCGTCAACTTAAGCGGAGTGCTATGCTTTCGTTACTTTTTTATATTTAGAAATTTTAAGATAAATAAAGTACTTGAGTACTTACAGCTGAAGTTTGATGAGGTGACAACAGGAAAAGTAGGAGCGCGACGGGCACGATGTGGAGCGCAAAACGGCGCGCGCGCGCCGGGCCCGTCATGGCTGCGCCGTACTACTGGATGTGCGCCCTCGCCGCTGCTCTGCTGCGGGTGCTGCGCGCCCAGCGGGGCGGGGGTGCCCAGCCTGCCGCCCGAGCTGTCCTCTTTCCTTTAGTATCCCGGCACAAACGGCGCGCGCGCACGGGAATTAGGCGCAGCGCGCTCCGGGCCATGGCGGTCCTCGTACTGTGGTAAGATTTTCTAAATCTACATTTTGTTAAAAAAAAAAATATTTTAATATAGTTATATTTTATTACAAATTACTAGTAATAGTGACTTTTTAAATAAAATACTTAATTTGGTAGGTTGGTAGCTGGACTGGCGCCGCTTTTGGGAGTGAACGCAGTAAGTAATTTTTTTTTGTATTTTATTTAAAAATTTACTAATAAAAACAAAGGTAGTTTACATAGGTACCTAAAAATTTAATATTCATTAAAATTAGGGAGCCGCAAGGCGTGCACGACATTCGATGCGCGGCGGTGGCGGGCGGGCTGACTTGCCCATCCGCTTGCATTCGTCGTCCTTTTGCAATTTCTTTCAAACGCTGACCATATCCAGTTAGCAGAATCTGACAAAACATGGTCAGCCATTATTTAATTTTTTTGGTCAAATAATAAGTTATATCTTTTTAACAAGTTCTTACGTCTTTTATTACAATAAAACAGATATTTATTCTGAATTAGATTTAATTCGGAATGTATTATACACTACTAACATTACAATATTTTATTGTACTCTGTGCTTATTATAAAGCAATAATGTGGTGTGGAACCGACAAAGTTTATCACAGTTCGGATGTGGAGCGCCGAGCAAACGCGAGTTGCGCAAACTATATAATATAATGTTTCATTTAACTAAGTATATGAATGAGTTATGTTTCTTTATGATAATTCTCTTTCTTTTCCTGATAATTCGGAAAGACTTTGTTATGTCGAAATATTAAATACTTACCTAGTTACAATTCAATATATAAAATAAGTATAATTAACAAAAGTGTCTTCTTTCAATAAATTATACAAATTATAAATTTAGATTTAAGTATATTGCAATGCTACTCGTAAAAGTAAAATTATACAATTATTAACAAAGCAACAAGACTACAATTCGAGCCCGAACGCGCTAAAGTACATAATGAGCTCAATAAATTAATTTGATAAGTATTTTCAGCATTACAACTTAGAAGCATTGTGTAAAAAAGTGAACTCCATTTCTTTCTGTACATATAAATACAAACATACATTGTAAAAATAAATAATATAAAAGTGTCCTTTCAGTCATTTTAAATTGTGGGATCTATAAAATCCCATACGGGATAAGAACATGATTATTTAGGTATCGTACGATTACGTATCTTTTATTAAAAAATACAAAATCACTATCAAAAACCCAAGCAGACGGCCAAGCTTAAAACTTTTCAAAACTATAGCTTTTCATTATTATTTGCACTCTTTACCTGGTACCTTTAGTAGGTATGTAAATTTATTTAATGCTCTATGTAGTTATAGAGGGTGAAAAATAGTTTCAAGATTTTAGACTTATTCTTTGTTATCGACGATTTAACTACTTATTCCTCAAGATTACTTTCTGTAGTTACTTACGTTAGGTACGTTTCATGTAGGTATATAGGTAGTAGGACGACTTTTCGATAAATAGCGAAATTTGGAAAGAAACATCGATCCATCCATTTTTTTAGTTTGTAGACATAATTATTAATTTCTGATAAATTGTATAATACCAATATAAAATTACGATTCTTTTTAAAGGCTATGGGTTAACAACCTGTCTATTATTTATTATTTTTTGGAGACTGTTGGCTCTGACTTCCTCTTGAGATCCCTCAAAGACGTGACTATATGTATGTATTTACCAATATAAAACAAAAAAAAACATCAATTCAATAATATAAGTGGACTCTTGCGGATCAGATGATTATTACCAAATCATCATCTCACTTCAGAGACTAACTTTTCACTATAGCAAATCATAAAACACAAGTTAGACATAACCAAACCATGGTGTGCCGTACAAATTACAAAAAATCTTTTATGTAATGTAGTTATACAGATATTTTTGGTTATTGTATATGGTAGTTGTCCTTGAAAACAACATGAAATTATATAAATCTGATATTTATATATTTTCATGTTGTTTTCAAGGACAGATAATCATTTCTTTCCTTTTTACAGCAAGACTATCTTCAATGGCAACCACAACCCGATCGGACAGGAGACGGTTTTAGAGTTCAGCCAAATTTGTACAACCAGTATTATCGGGGAAATTTGGGAAACTCCCCTAATAACGACAATGAAATCTATAATGATCGATCATACGGATTGTCAGGGCGTCCCGACCCTCCGTCCTCTTGGGATCGGCCGCGTACGCCTGACCCTTCGCCAACTTGGAACCCCGGCGCATCAAGGTTGACCCCGTCGCTGTCACCCGGTGTAGCATCGTCCTGGGATCGCCAACGACAAAATGAATTTGGTGCACCCACAAATGTGTTAGTTGGTGGCAATAATTACGATGTCTATGACCCAGTTACAAAGCAGCGAACTTCTACAGAACGTAATTGCACGGCGCCTGGATGTTGCACACCGAAGTGTTTCGCAGAAAAAGGCAACAGAGTAAGTGTCTAATTCATTTTGATTATTCACTCAATACTTATGTAATTTTCAGTTATATCTTTTACGGAACTTAACTTCTTTCAGCGCGTTTAATAAGTTGGTTTATATTTTATCGTAAGCTTCTAAAGCCTACTTATAATCAAAGCGTTTTTACGATGTAAGTTATAATTTAATTAAATTATATAAAGTCATAGTGATTCAACTGGAAGAGAAGGCAGATTTTTGATTTTATCTAATAAATTATTTAAAATTTAAAAGTTATTTTTACCATATAAATCGGTCATATAATAACACTAAAGGGCAAAGGTACAATTAGAAGACCCGATAGAATACGAAACGTCACACATCAGCTATAGCAGAGTCATCGTTGCCGTACCTTATCTTAACTAGATTTTCGGAAACGGTAAAGTTCTCTTAAAATAATTTTACTGCACAAATTTATTATTTTAAATAAACTTTGTTCAAATTACATCTAGATGATATTACGAGTAACTTTCATCTCTGTTCTCTAACCCAGTTTTTAGCACAACAGAAGCGCGAAAATTGGAAGAGATACTATTCGTTACAAGGTTTTGTGTTCTATGTACTGACATATTTTTAGGGAATTCCCGGTATACCAGGTCCTCCGGGCCCGAGAGGTTTGCAGGGCCACGAAGGTGTGGAAGGTCCTCAAGGTTTAAAGGGCGAAAAGGGGCAAATAGGACCTCAAGGACCCCGTGGGCCAAAAGGTGAAAAAGGCAAAACTGGAGAAAGAGGATTCGATGGATCAGTGGGAGCACCTGGTCCTCAAGGTGACTTTGGATTTCCTGGCCATCCAGGGAGAGACGGATGCAATGGTACCGACGTAAGTGATTTAATAAAAAATGAAATTAAAACATGTGTTAAATTTCAATTATTAACCGTTCTAATCACCGTGCATTTTTGACAAAATAGGGCGTGCCTGGCCCATCGGGCCCACCGGGTATACAAGGACCCCGTGGTATTCCCGGTCCCAGAGGAGATAAAGGTGACAAAGGAGAACCAGCCGCTGCTGGCCGATATCCAAAAGGTCAAAAAGGGGAACCGGGAGACAACGGATTAAATGGAAGAGAAGGTCCAATGGGTCCGCCTGGTCGCGATGGGCTTAAAGGGCCCAAAGGAGACATGGGACCTATAGTAAGTAGAGGGAAACCTAAGATTTTCTATCTCTAAGTAAGTTGTTACACTGAGAATATTCACTGCAAGCAATATAAAACATGTAGGTATGTATAAATGTATCTTGAAAATTTATTTGAAAATGTCAACGAAAATACTAGATATCATTAATTGCAAAATATATTTTCCCTTTAATCAATTCTCAGGGATTGCCAGGCGAAAAGGGAGATAAAGGTATCAGAGGCGCAAAGGGTCAGGCAATACCAGGTGAAAAAGGTGACAGAGGGGATAAAGGACCTAAGGGGCGTGATTGCGACACAGCACCTGCAACAAATAGCAATGTAACATACATATCTGGAGAACCGGGGGCACCTGGAGATAAGGGAGACAAGGGGGCGATGGGGGAAAGAGGCGATGATGGAATCCCTGGCGAACCAGGCCGAAATGGGACACCGGGGAAGAAAGGCTCCAAAGGCATAATAGGAAACCCTGGTGAACGTGTAAGTCTTTTGTTAAGGTATCTTTTGTGTGATTATTTATTCAAAACATTTACAAAGGGTGGATGATAAATATTTAAATTAAACAAATAATTTATATAATTTGCTTTGTAATCACCTCTAGGTACATTGAAATTTTGTATTATTTTATTACAGGGCCGTGACGGACCTTACGGTGACCCTGGTCCGATGGGAAGAAAGGGGGATACTGGAAGCCTTGGTATTGCGGGTCTTCCTGGGCGCCCTGGTTACAAAGGGGAACCCGGCCGCGACGGAGCTCCAGGGCCAAGAGGTCTTAGGGGTGTGCCGGGGGCACCTGGAGGTCGTACTGGTTCACGTGGTCCACCGGGTCCTCAAGGGCCTAGAGGCTACCCGGGGGCTCCTGGACCTAGCGGCAATGACGGCAGACCAGGAGACAGGGGAGAAACAGGTCCGATGGGTCCTACAGGAGGGCCCGGTGAACCAGGCACTCCAGGTATTGAAGGTCCAGCCGGCCGGAAAGGCGAAAAAGGAGAACAGGGGCAAATGGGAATACAGGGAAGTGTAGGTCCCCGGGGATACGATGGACCACAAGGCCCTCAAGGGCCAATGGGACCTAAAGGCGAGGATGGCATTTCTATACCAGTAAGTACTTTTATTTGTTTTTGAGTTTAGAAAATTAAATATACCTATTTACCCTGCAAGGGATAAAGACGTGATCATATGAATGAATGAATATAGGTACCTGTATTATTTTATACCTTAACTACAGCTGCTTTTTTAAGGGAGGGAAAGGTGCCGGTGGGTTACCTGGTTATTCAGGGCAGAAGGGTCAAAAAGGAGATAAGGGCTACCCTGGAATAAGAGGAGTTCCGGGCGATTCAAAACTCGGTAGACCAGGAATGCCAGGTCCGGTTGGAAATAAGGGTGATAAAGGAGAAAGAGGAGTACCAGGTGGCGACGGTCGACCTGGCGCTCCGGGTCCAAAAGGCGATATTGGTGGGCGGTGTAACGAATGCTGGCCGGGACAGGCGGGCCTGCCCGGGGAACGCGGGAATGACGGGCCGTCGGGTCCGCAAGGAGACAGGGGCCCACCCGGCCCACCTGGTGTGCCTGGACAACGCGGTGCTGATGGCGTGGATGGACGACCTGGAGCGCAAGGACCACCGGTATGTTTTATCTGTAAATGCGGTTTAAAGTTATAATACGTAGGCACTCTAAGAAATTAAGTTCTTACGCTTAAAGTTTCGAAAGAAAGGAATTTTGAAAGTCGGTAATTTTATCTTGTTCAGCCTTACAAAGTAAGCAACAAGATAAGCGTATTCGTTTTCAATAAACATTTTCGGATAAATAGTATACTGTGACAACGTAAAAACACTCGATATTAACTTATTTGTATAGAAAACCATATTTGAATAAATAAATTACATAAGAAGATAATATATTTATTAAATACACTTTTGTTTAATGTGCAGGGCGAACAAGGTGACAGTGGGCCTATAGGAGCACCAGGTCCAGCTGGAAAAGATGCAATTTGTTCATTTGAACTGGTGAAAGGTGACAAAGGCGAAAAAGGTGACATGGGGCCAATAGGTTACACTGGACCCAAGGGAGATCGAGGATTGCCGGGTCCAAAAGGAAATATTGGAAGTGTTGGAATGCCCGGACAGAAAGGCGATATAGGTTATATGGGGTCACCTGGAGCTGACGGCACACCTGGGACACCTGGTATACCAGGTTCGCAAGGAGTGGATGGTCGCAGTATCAAGGGTCAAAAAGGAATGGAAGGAGAAAGAGGGCTTAAGGGAAACAAAGGAGAATTTGGTTTTAAAGGATTGAAAGGTGAACCAGGCTATTGTCCAATTAGTAGCCTAATAAACACAAAAGGCGATAGAGGTTTACCGGGCCCACAAGGACCTCAAGGACCACCAGGTGGGTCTAGCATCAGGCACTGCAATTGTCTTAATTTTTTCAGTATTCAGTGATATACATTATCTCTGAATACTGTAAAAATAGGTAATGATAAATACATTTATTTTTATAATAGATGCATATGATTACGAATAAGTGAATTACATATTATTCCTAGTCTTATTAAAAAAGTATGCAACGATCGTAGCATGTAGAACGATATAGTATCTGCCTACGAATTATATCCGATACCTGAATTATAATAAAAGGTACCTAAAAATATTATCCAATACTGTAACAATTTCCTTCAAAACCTTGTTTGAAACCTTATTTGAGACTAGCTTCCGTCCGCGACTCCGTCCGTGCGGATGTCGGTCTTCGCGTGGATGGTTTAATTTTCCATTTTGAGTAACTCTGACAATGACATCTTATTACGGCGCTGAATCCATTGCGAGTAACGCAACGCAGCGGTTCTACAAAACTACGTCTATGGATAAAATAGAAAAATTAAGATTTATTTTTTTTCTTCGTATTTTTCCAGGATAAAAAATATCCTATTTTATGCCCAGGATAATAAGGTATAATTATACCAAGTTTCATCGAAATCGAACCGTTAGTTTTCACGTGATGCCTGAACATACAGACAGACAGACAACATTTTTTTTAATCACATATTTGGGTTTGGTATCGCTCCAGTAACTACTATACGTACTATTTATTTTTTTCAATATTTTCAATGTACAGAATTGACCCTTCAACAGATTTATTATATGTATAGATATAGATAGATTGCAAATTAGAGATAACGATTCAAGAGTTTTATGACCGAAGGTATGTTCTGATAAATTAAAGTCAATGCTGAGATCAACTACTGTTGTACCTAGTAACAGGAAACAGTAGCCTATATAGAAGATAGTGTATCTATATTTTTTTAAATTTCAAATTACAGGAGATATGGGCCCGAAGGGAGACAAGGGTGAAATGGGATTGCCTGGACTAAAGGGTAATACAGGCTATCCCGGATTGCCCGGTCCTGTTGGTCCTCGAGGACTTCCTGGACAAAGAGGCGATAAAGGTGATATGGGGCCGAAAGGTATATCAGGAACGACTGGCAGCACCGGTCCTCGAGGGATCCCAGGAATACCAGGATCGAAAGGAGACAAAGGCGAACAAGGCCTTGCTATGGCTGGGCCCCCCGGCCCGCCAGGTCTGGTAGGCAATCCAGGACTTCCGGGTATGAGAGGACCTGCAGGTATTCCAGGGAAAGATGGTCCACCAGGTTTACCAGGTTTAAGGGGTGAGAAGGGTGAAATCGGAATTACGGGACTAATGGGACCCCCTGGTAGACAAGGAGATAAAGGTGAACCGGGTCCTGTCGGGGCAATGGGTTTACCTGGGAGACCTGGTATGCCAGGACGAGATGGGCAAAAAGGACACGATGGACTTCCTGGAAAATCCGGTAGACCAGGTGTAATAGGTTTACCAGGCCAAAAAGGAGATAAAGGAAGTCCTGGCCCCGAAGGACTCAGAGGATTCCCAGGATTGCGTGGAAAAGCGGGACTTCCGGGAAGTCCAGGTTTGAATGGAGCACCAGGCGATAAAGGCAATAAGGGAGCACAAGGATTTCCTGGTTTGAATGGAAATCCTGGCACGGATGGACTTCCAGGAATTCCTGGACAACCAGGTGACAAAGGAGATCAAGGACTTGCTGGTCCACCAGGAATGCCAGGACTCCGTGGGTTTGATGGCGAAAAAGGAGATAAAGGCGAAAGAGGCTTTAATGGATCTAAAGGGGAACCAGGCTTTGCTGCTGATAAGGGAGACAAAGGAAATCCAGGGCGACCTGGTATGGATGGAATGCCAGGATTAAATGGGGAAATGGGAGATAAAGGTGATCGCGGAGAACAAGGCTTGCCAGGTCTTGGATATCGTGGCCTACCTGGTATTAAAGGCGATCGTGGGCTTCCGGGAGCCAGTGGATTGCCTGGTATGCCTGGAGATAAAGGGTTCCCTGGATATGCAGGTCGACCAGGAGAAAAGGGTGATAGAGGAATTCCCGGTGATAACGGTCCACCAGGACTACCTGGCATGGATGGTGCTCCAGGATCCGAAGGCGCACCTGGTCTAGTTGGATTGAAAGGAGCCAAAGGCGATAAGGGTAATGAAGGAAGAGCTGGCCGTGACGGTTTTTATGGGTTGAAAGGAGATGCAGGCCTACCAGGTTTTGAAGGTCCAAAGGGTGATATAGGTTATCCTGGTCCAAAAGGAGATCAAGGACCTCCATGCCAGCAAATAAAAGGAATTAAAGGTGACACAGGTGCACCAGGATTCCCAGGAGCAAAGGGTCAAAAAGGCGAAATAGGACCAATAGGCCAGCCAGGAATAAGTGGTGACAAAGGAGACAAAGGCGACCTAGGATTTCCTGGCCCCTTGGGACCTATGGGCTTGCCTGGCGAAAAAGGTAATATAATATTTTTTTGTTTATTATTGGTATACTATTGCAAACCAACAAAAATAATTTAGTGATGTAATCTATCTAATTTATGATTTCTGGTTTTGTTTATAGGAGTGCCTGGTCCAGTAGGCCCACAAGGCACACCAGGCAGATCGACTGTATGTGAAAAAGGTATACCGGGTCTTCCAGGTAAAAATGGTCGACCTGGTATGCCAGGCGCACCTGGGTTAATAGGCGAAAGAGGTTTACCAGGTCTTCCAGGAGTAGCTGGTGAACCGGGGACACCTGGATATCCGGGACTACCAGGAGAGAGAGGTGAAAAGGGCAAAGAAGGGGTAGCTGGTCCTCCAGGACATGACGGTCAACCTGGTGTACCCGGGCCACCAGGTATAATAGGGGTAAAAGGTGATAAAGGTGACCAAGGTCCCCCAGGATACGGCTTACCAGGTGCACAAGGAGACCAAGGATTACCCGGTATGCCTGGCGATAGAGGGCAAAAGGGTGATAAAGGTGAAATTGGATTCCAAGGTCGTCAGGGACCTCCAGGACCAATAGGCTTGCAAGGTGTGCCAGGAGAAAGAGGACCTACTGGTGCCATGGGATTCCCTGGAGCTATTGGTCAAAAAGGAGATAAAGGAGAAAGAGCGCTTATCGTTTACGGAGCTAAAGGCGACCGTGGCCCTCCAGGTCCACCTGGATTAATAGGTCCTCCCGGACAAGATTGTATCCCTGGTATTCCATGCATTGATGGTCTTCCGGGTGAAAAGGGAGACAAAGGCGAACCTGGACCTATAGGACAACCAGGTCCACAGGGTCCTCCAGGTAGAGAAGGGTTACAAGGTGATAGAGGAGAAACTGGCCAAATCGGTTTACCAGGACCACAAGGAATTCCTGGAACACCTTGCTTGAAAACTGACTACTTGGCAGGAGATTTACTTGTTCGTCATAGTCAGACTGCGCAAATTCCAACCTGCGAACCAGGCCATATAAAATTATGGGATGGATACTCCTTACTGTACGTGGATGGAAACGAACAGGCACACAATCAAGATTTAGGACAAGCAGGATCTTGCGTCAGAAAGTTTAGTACGATGCCTTTCTTATTCTGTGACCTCAATAATGTTTGTCATTATTCTAGTCGAAATGATCGTAGTTATTGGTTGTCAACAAGCGAAGCACTGCCTATGATGCCCGTTGAAAGTAATGAGATTATGAGACACATTTCAAGATGTGTTGTGTGCGAAGTTCCAGCTAATGTAATAGCTGTGCATAGCCAGACACAAGATTTGCCAGATTGCCCTGATGGCTGGTCCGAACTTTGGATCGGATACAGTTTTGCAATGGTAAGATAACTTTTATCATTACACCCACTTAAACATAATACCACTCGTGGTCAAAGGTTCACCTCGAGCTCTCCTCGAGAGAGGTGAGGATGCAACCGAGACTACTACCATTAGCATTAGATTCTCTGCTGTAACATTCTTGGGAAGTTCTTTTGTTTTCTCAAGCCTACAGTCGAGCCGCCTTTTGTTGTTTAGGTAGTATAAATTAAGTTGTACTTAATAGGACTCCACTTATTATGTTAAGACCATGGGTGTACCTACTGCATATATCTTGAAGCAAATTAGAAACAAATTCCTATGAACCCAATTTCTGGTCACAAAACTAAGAAAAAGAATCTTAATTGAAAGTGATTGTGCCTCTTTCTTATATTCCTTCATTAAAATTAAATTTTATCAATTTTCAAATTCAAGCACACGGGCGCCGGAGGACAAGGTGGTGGTCAAGCTTTAGCCAGTCCCGGGTCTTGTTTACAAGATTTCCGCGCGTCGCCGTTCATAGAGTGTAATGGTGAAGGTGGCACTTGCCATCATTTCGCTAACAAACTCAGCTTCTGGCTGACTACCATTGAAGACAGAGAACAGTTCGCAGTCCCACGTCGAAGTACACTCAAATCAGGAGACATAACGACACACATATCAAGGTGTGCCGTTTGCATCAAGAAAACATAGCGCTCACTTAACTAGCAATCAAAAGTAAATGCCTAGGTACCCTAAATAAATAAGAGGGGGAACACGTACTATATTACTGAAACACTATCGTAGAGTATAAAATACAAAATACAAAAGCAAACATCATTCTATAATATATTAGTACCAGTCGTTTCTGAATATTTGCCATAATAGTAAAAAGAATATTACACCAAAGCTATTTTATTTAATTGTTAAGTATAGTTTACTATCCCTAGTTTATTTAAATATTTTTTTACGTTATTAATGTGATCTTTGTTTCTTTTTGTAAAATACTTATAAGTACCTAAATACTTAAACTTTATAATTTTCTTAATTATAGTATTATTGTAACTACTAAATATAAGTTATTTCAAAATTGTAATATTTAAATCACTAGTCACAGGCATCCAGCAAGCATCGCACCACCAAACAATTTTTGTTTACCCAAGGGAAGAGGCTGAAGCAAATCTTTAATTTGCTATTTTCGATTGGAAATGATGTGCTTATTGTAAACAGGAATAATAACCATGGAGGACCGAAACAACTTATAACGTTAAACGTTTTTTTTAATTGAAGACAGTCGGTTTTATTATATGTGTATGTGCGTTTTAAACAAACATGTAGTTTAGTAGGTACTTTACCTAGTTAGGTAAAGTACATATATCTATATATCTTAGTACATATATCTATATATCCTAGTATGTACTTATATATTTTTTATCTTATAATTTATTATTTTAAAATTTGTTACAAATATCAACACTCACAACACACTTATCACTGTCAGGTAATAAAATGAATCGGTTCAAGGGACGTACATCGCATAGCTGTAATTCAAAAAGTTTAGAAAATTGTTAGCGTTATTTCAAGTCTATATATTCCACTGGTCTTAAACATCTTTTTTGTAGGGCTCACTAGTGAAATGCATTTACTTTCATTTTATCATCGGTCTTATTGCTTAATATATGCAGCTCTCAGTACACATAGGTACTATATACATTCATAACACGGTTGGGTGGTAAATTAAGTATGAAGAAATAAGCACTGCCATTGTAGATATCTACTAGGTATAATGTTATTTTTAAATAATAGAATACATACTTACTTATACGAATAAATAAATATGAAAAGTCTACGTAAATTATTTTTCCTACTAGACCTAGACATACCTAAATATACTTTGAAATCTATTATGTATACCTATATAAGCGAAAAACACGTTTCGAAATCTAAAAAACTACTGGACTAATAACGATGAAATAGGCAGATTGAAACAAGAGAACGTCCGCTAACAAAAGATTTTTGGAACATACATACAGGTTAAAATTATAAATTTGCTTTGCCGTAATCGGGTCAAAACAGGGTCTATTAAATATAATTTTATATTATTTATATAATGTTTCTCCTCTTAGATTTCACGGGTCTATACACCCCGGATTTTTGAGAGGCTTGCGTGGGGATATAAATCCAACACGTAGAGGCCCTTTGGAGAAGTTGATGTTATGTTGTTCTCCTGCCAAAACCCGTTCCCGGCCATATCAATAGACGATATGTCCAAGAACAGGTCTCGGCAGGAGGTGGAGCTATTACAAAATAAGGAAAGGAATGATGGGTTATGGAGTTGACGTTTGGATGGATTTAAAATGGGCTATTGCTGGAGAAGTTCGGACACCTGCCATAATCATGAATATGTGACTATTATGTGCCAGGTGGTGACTCGCCACTCACTAAATGGGCCCCTCAAATCAGTCACCAGGATAAGCAACAAAGGGGCAACATCGGCGTGGGTGGCTAAGGATGTCGAGAGGTGAGACTGCGGGGCGTGAAATCCTGGTGATCCAGTCAGGCACCCCCGGCGTTATGACATTTTACACTTCCATCCTTCGAGCGTATAGCTCTCGCGACTCCACTCTGACCGGCCGGTTAAGGCAAGCCAGAGGTAGGGGTCCTGTCCCTCATCGGTTTCCACTCCGACCTTGGCGAAGGACGATCGGTGGCGAGGAACAGGGGCCTTCTCTGGGAGCACTCAGGTCCGTGGGGTCGCTACTCCCCAACAGCTCGCCACAAGCTGCCCTGCGGAGACTGATTGCACTGGGAAGGTGACCCAGGGGGCGATGGGGTCGTCACGTCCCGACGCCTTATTTATATAATTATTATTATAGAAGTTTCCAGACCAGGGCAATATCCATATTGACACTCTAAGACTGTACGCTCCAGTCGGATGCGGGAGTCAAATATCCGCTCAAAGAGCGTCATTCAATCTTGTAAGCGTAGTGGTCCGGAGATTTGGATGCTGGCCACGTTTTGAAAAGATTCTTCATCCTTACCTCCCTTTGGACTTTTTGACAAGCCGAGCAACTCTGTCCTACTGGTCGCCAACTTCCGATTTGGGTAGCGTGCCTGTCGATTCTATACGTAATGCGTATCGATTTATTTTTGAAGAACATGTTCACTATAGCGAGCTCAGCAGCAGCACACATTGAGAGGACGTCTTCCCCATCCCGGTTGCGAGTACTGTACCCATAGCCACCATTAACACACTCGAACTCCTCGCACGCCTCACCCACATGAACATTCAGATCGTCACCCAAAACTATCCCCTAAGTAATTGGGATGCCACGCAGCACTTCCCCGAGTTGACTCTGGGCTCAGTGCTCCTCGTCTTTTCAGAGTCGCTACAACCAACCTGTGGCGCGTAGGCAGCCATCAGATGCGTTATACCCTCTTTGATAAGCACCACGACCACTAGCCGATCGCTGAAGCGTTTCACCTCCAAGACGTTGTCTCGCAGCCCCCCGGAGAGCACCCCCATTCTCGCTGCTAGATGCACCGGTGTAAATTAGTGTATTATCGTTCCCGATGGACCGGAAGTTGCTGCTCTTCCATAGGGACTCAGTTAAATACATATCTCATCTAAGATAAATACAAACCAATCATAAGTACATCATCTTACGCGCTAGACAGAACCAGCAATCTCAAAAAAAAACGCCACGTTCAGCTGGATGACTTAAAGATGGAACTGAATTCGAATCTCTTATCGAAGCTCGGGATCAGTTAAAGTGAGCGAAAGTTATGGTGGTGATCATGGGGATGCCACCCTATGTTGCTATGAAAGCATCATCATTATTTCGAATCATTTAAATATTTATTCATTTAAATAAAACGTTTTCTGTATTTAATTTTACTATAGACAACAAAATTTTGATGATTTCGCTACTTATCACTATCAATAATTTACGTTCTCTTTCACTGTACTAAGGAAGTATAATTTTTTTATTTTCTAAGCTTGGCTGCATGATCATTGACTTTTCATTTAATATTTCATGAAAAAGTTACAATGTCGACCTCTAACGACGTGACAGTCTGACAGTTGACAACTGTGAAAGATATTGTCACAATTGTCAATAAAATGTCTTAATTTATTTATTTGCCGTGCTACTGCTATGGTTTTACAAATCGATGAAGAAATAATTATTTATAATCAAATTATGTTTGATATGTAGCAGGTACAATTTCTTTCACTAGTGCACAAAAATGTTCGAGTGGGCTTACAGTGGTGCTAATAAGGCCGTACCAAGAAATGTTGGTCCTGAATGTGCATACTTTTTATCTTCTCAAAGACAATTAATTGAAACTGTTATTGTAACATCGATCTGCATTTATGTTTTAGTAAGTTTTTCTGTCTATTCATATGTTTTAGCGTATTGGTTTAAGCTTTTATTAATATTCTTAAACATAAGGCATGTTTAAGAAAAAGAAATAAGAGCATAAAGGAATGATTATCTTTGCCATGGCGTATGTATCTGTTATGTTTATGATGTTTGTATTTTTTTTAATTATATTTAGATTTTCAATTTATGTGGTGTCCCACAGAAAAGAATAGGAATTCTACATCTCATTCTGTGGATGTTGAATGAAGGCAATTAAAGGAAACCAAAAGTTCTTTTAACTAACTTGAATAAATAATTCTCTCAGAGAGACCAGAGGTCTTGGACAGCCAACCAAACAAGGATTGTCTAATCTTTTTACCAAATGTAAAAGACAACAGCTGATAGTGAAATCAAAAAACATTATAGATTACAGAGAGAAAGAGAAATGACTATAGTACAAGATTCCTGGCAAAAATAACTCAAACTAAAACTCTATTAATTATTTTCCAGATTAAAACTTACCCAAAATTGCAAATACCGATTGAAACAAATTATGTTAAGAATGATAGAGGTGGAAAACGTATACTAGTCATTCTTCTAGCACTACTATGGGGAATGGAAATTGGTTTTAAATTTGCTTCTCGAACTGTTATTTATTTGTTGAATCCTTGTCATGTCACAACATTATTGCAGGTATGTGTTTTTATATTTAGGTCATGAAAATTAGAATAATATAAGATTTGTACTTAATACTCTAATTTCTTTATATTTACAATTGTATATTCTGACAAAAACATTTACTGACATGCTCCTACAAGGGAGAATCTGGCGCGAGGTGAAAGCTCCGCTTAGTTCAGATGCCAGTCTCTCACAATTTTGTAGTCTATATTTTAATACTTGTATCTTAGGTCATTTAAATTTATTTATAACAAGAAAGATTATTTTTATTGTGATTTGGCTAAGTCTTCAGAGAACTCAACAGAATATTTTTTCAGATTTATTTGCTTGCTGCACCACCAAGCAAAACAGTAACTGCACTATTCCGCATACATTTGAATCTGCTTAATGGCCCCTTGCTAGCATTTTTATTTCCAGAAACAGCATCACGAACGGTATGTCTAACATCAATTTAAAAAATTTTTTAAAAAAAGTGGTAAAACAATTATATTAATAGGAAAAGTAAGGTTTATGTGAGTTGAATTACTATACCCTAGTTATTAATAAAATATTTAAGAAGTGCTCTTATAATAATTTTTTAAGGCCACGGCCATCGGGCACTTTACAATAGAACTCTTTTACATGGATGTCGTAAAAGGCGACTAAGAGATAGCTTGGCGGTGGGCTAGCAACCTGTCATTTTTTAATCTTAATTCCATCATAAAGCCACACAGCTGATGTATTTCAGTCTTTGCAAGACTGGCTGTGTCTACCTGGCAAGGTATATAAAGGTGACTATATGTATGTATTTTTTATGATTTATTTATTTATTTAATCTACACTTGTATGCTAAGTTGATACATATGTTAATTTAATTGAAAAATGTGCAAACAATTGAAGGTAAATACCACCTGCTCAAATTCGTAGTTGAAAATATTAAATAAGTTGGTACACAAAGTTAGATAAAGTATTAAAATGTTAAATATTAATTTCAACAAAATTAGCCTACAAACAAAAATAATGAAAATACAAAAAATAATAAGATACAATTTATATATCTTTATAATATTAATTATGTTTATTATAGTTTTATTCAACTGTTGTATATTAAGAAAAATAAAAATATTTTTCAGATTTTTGTAGAAGCTGCTTTGTATTGGATACAACATGGAATGATGTTTGTAATACCATATTATCTTTTGAGAATTGGGGGTAAGTACTTGAAACCATATTTAAAAAAAAAAACTTGGTAATATTTAATACTATTTAGTTTATGTAAACCTCCCTGGATATATAAGTAATGTTACAAAGTGGGAACATAAACATCAAAATGAATTTTGTATGTTTTCTTCTTCTGAGCTCTGAAATATTGTACCAGTAACTATTTACTCATGATTTCGTCAGCATAGCACAGTTATATTCAGACAGCATTTTAGAGTTCTGCAGCAAAATAGCAAAAATAGAAACCCTTTATTTCACTATGTCCAAATATCCATGTTTAAAATTGGAATATATACTTACCTACCAAATGTCTACAAAATCGGTCTGGCGGCTTATCACTGTATTTCCATATAAACAGTCACCCCACCAACAACCAGACAGGTAGGATTTGTAATTTAACCGAAGTATTTAAATGCCTAACTTATCAAAATTTAACTTATAATTATGAATCAGAACATAAACTTTAATATAAAATTACATATATAAATATATATACCTATATAGGTTCGACTGGCAGAGAATGCCTTGTGGTAGTAAGTCCACAAGGCAATCATACGTTTTACGTGCATAAAGTTTTAATAAATATATTTATATAAATATTAATATAATTCTTGACATAAATTTGTTTAATAATAATCTTTTGATTTAAAGAACTTGGTCACAGTCAAAAAATTTACTAAGTAACCTACAACTAATGAAAAACATAGACCTTCCAACCTATTATTACATAGATATAAGAAGTGTTTAAATTAGCCTTTTCCTCTAAGATATAAGCCTTATATGAAATATCCCATGTGGAACTCTTATATTCTGCTCATTGACAAATTGACCTCTGTAAATATTTAAATGGCTGAAAATTCCTAAAAATTGCAAAAAAAACCAATGCAAATTTTCGTTTTCAGGTTACATTTATGATACAAATACAAAAAAATTGGTGAACCGATATTTGTCTATGAACTGATAATAGATGCCATAAATACTTATTTGTTTCAGGTGTATATAATGTAGAACCATTGTGGGATTTCAATTGGGCTATATTCAGCTACTGTTTAAATCTCCTGTATCATTTTATCGTGTTACAAATTATAGCAATAGTAAGTTAAACCTTTGTAAAATGTAGCTTTTTGGATTATATATCGTGTGGATGGAGGAGAACGTCATCGACGTTCGTTCCGATACGTTCGCGATTCGATTGATTCGCGATGCGATTCGCGTTCGCGATACGCGAGTTTGGGAATTTATGGATTGGATTGAAATCGAACATACAAACAAAAATCTGATGTCCAGCTCTATTACTTATTAATATATGCAAACTAGTATTAACGCGAAAATACATGATGACTGGTGTACCGGTGTTATGGTTTTGTCGCATTGACGTACTATAGTTGATCGAAGTTTTGTCGGTTTAAAAGTATTACCATATATTATACTTATTAGGTTACTACAATAATTTCATGAACTAATTAAAATATTTATTTTTCAGCCTGCTCAAGTGAATCTAAACCATATGCTTTGCCCAGCAATTTTGGACCCATTTGATGGCCCGTGGTACCGAATTGTAGCAGTAATTCACCAAGCTCTTTTGTGTCCACTTCTCTGCAAAACTTTTTGCATTATATCAGATTTTTGCCTAACCAAATTTCCACCTACAAAAGTCAAACCTCACATGAAAGACAACCTACAAGATAAAAAACCATTTGAACAAGCAAAGCAACTGCAACACGTTGACTAGTAAATGTGAGAAAAGTAGGTAATCATGGCTGTAATCCCTTTCAGGGTGGTTAGCTAGAATCTATTGTATCAAATTGCCTATTAGTAAAGAACAATATTTCATCGCGTCCATTTAATTTGAATAATATTTGTAGTAATAAGCTAAGGTTTAGATTATTATCAGATTATAAGAATCGCAATCTATAATGGGCAGCGTGAGCTATGACTGTTTGGTTTATTAAGTAGTCAAAATTTCTACGTAATTGAAATACTCAATCAAATCTTTGTACGAATTAAAAGATTTCTTACTATTGCATAGAGTTAACTTTACATTATTTGTAACTACATACTAACGTGGGACCGCGCCCTATAAATTTGTTGTGTGATAATTTTTTGAAATTACAATGTAGCATTTTACCAGCACAATGAAAAAGAAGTCATGAAAGTGTGTCATAACTACTGTAAATTTGTTAGGGGTTCAATTGTACTCGTATGAAGAAACAGAATTGTATGGAATTAAGATTATTAGTATGTTCAGTGACGTTATCATTAAGATTTTATTTCACGTATCTGAGTAAATTAGAAGCATCACTCGTAAATGTTGGATTAATGTTATTAATAATATAATGCGTCATGAAGAAATCATGTACCATTAAAGTAAAATTTTTACAAACTTTACTAGAATACACAATGACTATTTAAACCATCAGATGGGCCTTATGCCTCTTGCCTAATTAATAAAGTAAATTTAAGTTAACATAGAACACGATGTTTTAACATTAAAATTGAATAAGCTGCAAGCTTAGCTTAAATGAATGTTGTTACATAATTAAAAAATAAAAGTCCCACCTATTAGTCGGATATATTTCTATCTATATAAATAAAAAATAATTGAAATAAAATCATTAACTGTGTCTGGTTAAAAGCTATAGACCAACTATACTTATTATTAAATCAGAAAGCATATTATTTTATATATAGACATGGAATACATACATATAATCACGTCTTTATCCCTTGCGGGGTAGATAGAGCCAAGAGGCTCGAAAAGTTCGTTTAGCTGTTTGGCTTAATGATAGAATTGAGTATCAAATAGTGAGATTGCTAGCCCATCGCCGAAAAGAAGAATCCCAAGTTAAGGCTTATACCTAGACATAGAATTTGAATTGATAACTGTCAATATATATATGTTCTCATACTGTAACAATTTAACCTATGTCTAATTGGTAAAAAAAAATTAAAACAAAGAATCAATCACACATAGACATATATATATATAACTAGGAAGACCTAATTATGATAAGGAAAAGGGGTGCTATTTCTTAATTTAGTACAATATAGTAGCTATCTATTCCGCGTTGCGTTTATTTAGCAACTTATTAAATTAAAAAATTGCACCTCCGGCCTAAATACCGATATAAAATTACAGCATGAACATTTTCCTTGGTGTTAAAAAAAAGCAAAACCAGAGTTCTTTATGTTCATACGTGTGATAAATAAGCCTAAAATTGAGATTCTCTCAAAGGCCTAATTTGCGAAGGCTTGTTATAAGTATAAAGAATTCGATACAACTTAGAATTAATTTCACATGTTTATTGCATTTATGAAATGAGGGTTTTACATTAGACCAGTAACATATTTTCATAAGAAACGACTGTTATATTTCCCCTTCGTACTGGTGATAAATAGACATATTAAATAAGCTAACATACTTGCAACATTTGACATGCGTGTACTTTAGTAATGACATGACAATTCACATAATTGATTCTTAACTGTGATTGGTTTTTGTAATAGTATTTTTTTTATGTAAAAGGCTTTTATGTTTGTAATCCACTTTATTTAATTTTAAACACTCATTATTTATAATACTTTAGTTGATTAAAATTTAAATCCTATTTATAAGTCAGGAATTGGCTCTGACGTTAATTGAAAGCTGAACTGATGAGCAGCTGATTTAAAGATTACTAAAATATGTACATAGTACCTACCTATATTATATTAAACAAACCAACGTTCTATATTACAATCCCGCTGAAAAATATCCGAAATAAACATTTGTCCGCCCGTTCGTAAATAATGGATCTTATTTTAATACAATAAAGGACACAATTTAAATATAAATTTATATTTTAATATTCTGTTTTTTATTACAATACATAAAGATCCATTTTTAAATGGTATATCTGTAAAATGACGTTGTGCAAGTTTTTCGTTTGATTTTGCTCTCATCTGTGAATCTAGCATATACTTAGTTGACCAAAGGTATTACACGAATCATGTATCAGTATTAAATTATATTTAGTTAAAATGTTATAGTAATTAAATAACTTGTAATTTTACTTAAGATTTCATTCCATTATATAACTTAAGAATATATTAACGATGAATTTGATATTGTTTAACGTTTATTTATGCTTTTAAATTACAAAAGTCTAGGTTTTGTGTTGAAACTATTCACCAAAGGAATTTGTGTTCTCGCACTTATATGTAGGTGATGACAAGAAAATGGATTTAGGGGATAAAAGCACCCGAATTTAATATTTTCACTATTAGTAATTATATATCTTAATCTGCAGATACGAATAACATCATCGTCAGAATCGTTCGTAAAAGTTAGATAACTTCTTGTAAGGAATTTCTTAATCGGATATTTTGTGTTTAAAATGTTCAAAATACTTTTCTTATTTTGGCAATAAGTATGTTTCTTGCAACCACATAAAATAAGTTCAGATTTTTTATGTTAAAATTTCCACGATATAAGGAATTACAAACGTATAACACGTGACAAACAATTTAGGTAGATATATTCCTCACAAATTTATCTTGCCCAAATTAGAACAGCACTTTGTAAAAAGGTAAGTAAGTAGCTCTTTTCGGTGACATTATATAAATGTAACGTACCCCATTTTATTCACACTTCTGTAATACTTTACTGTTAAATATAAATTTTTATCTACCCATATTTTATTTAGTCAATAACCATTTGATATTTAACTCATTCCCTCTATTATTATTTGGAAACTCTGTCAGATTAATACCATGTCCTTGCAGGAATGTTTTACTCTAGAAATAAAAAGAAAATATGAAACATAATATGTGAGCACCTATTGTAAACATTCATTACTTTTCGTAACCAATCAAATTCCGTTTTGTCATTTTTTAAGGAGGTTCTCAATTTGACCGTTCCTTTCTTCTACACAGCATTTCCAATGCTTCCTTTGCGTAAGTACTTTTAATAGGGATGATGATAAGGTCTTAAAACAATCTTAATTAGTTAATAACATGATACAATACACGTAATTAAATACTTTTCGTGCATTTTTAGTTTAAATTGACAATATTTGACGCCTTATATGTTTTATATTTATTCAAAGAACGATGGGAAAGTCCATTCAAAAAATTCAAAATTATATAAAAATAACTATGCCAGGAGTGAATAAACAAAAATATGGAATAACTTTTATTAAGACATCATATCCAACGCAAAAATTAAGGTAGCTGCCATACAAATAAAGTTCATGACGCGAACAAGATACTGAAGAAGATACTAAGAATGTGACGACACACTTGAGTAGTGTTTTGTAAGAGGCGTTTTGGACGATTCCAAATAATGTGTTATGTTACTTCGTATATCACAGGTGGATTATTGTTTATTGATGTCATTATTTGACCACTGTTTTAGTTGTTGTGAAACTAAATCAACACCAAAACAAAAAAAGGGTAGGGTAGGGTTTAGCAAGGGTAAACTAAAACACCCAGTTTTGATTTTTTTCTAGTCCGCGTTTTGATAAAGATAAAGAACCATTGTAAATTCGCCGGATTTTAAAACGAATTCGCTAGTCATTTTAAATTTATGTATGTTTAGTTTTAAAGATTTGTAAATCACATTCGCCGCAGAAATCATCAATAAAAAAAATTTAAAGTACTTAATCCTTTTTTATTCAGACCAACATCGTGCTCATTTTCTCTTGAGTTTATGAGATACAGCCTGGTGACAGACAGCGAAAGCTTAGTAATAGGGTCCCGTTTTTTGTGTTAAAATTTATGGCCGGACTTAGTATTACCGTCACTTACCTCTACCAAATAGTGTTCTCAACCTCATATTTTTATAATACCTATTCAACGAAGCCCTACATGATGGGAGAAATAAAATTACTTCCCCTAATATATATAAAAATAATAATGTAGCATATTAGCCATTAGGTTTACTTAGCCAAACGTCAAACTCGTTGGCACTATCTTCTTACCTATTCGTAGTGGTGATACATTTTCCTCGCTTTATTATAGTCCTGCTAATATTATGAATGCGAAAAGTTTGTGTCAGGATGTCAGTATGAATGTTTGTTACTCTTTCACGCAAAAATTACTGAACCGATTGCGATGAAATTTGGTATGTAGGTAGCTCAAGACCCAGAATAACATATAGGCTACTTTTTATCCCGGAGTCCCCGCGGGAATGATTCCACGCGGACGTAGTCGCGGGCGGCCTCTAGTGGTCTATAACGGAAACGATGATTCGGCACGACCGACACCAAAGGGAAGAATTTCCGTCTGGCTAGGTGTTATGCCTGGGGAACCGCGTCTTCGACGATGTTGGGTCGGAGGTTGTATTAATACTCCAATCCGTGAAATCTTTGCTTGCGCGATTTAGCATACCCGTTGGGATAGGCAGGTCCAGGAAAGCTCGGTGAGACGGCTGCTATGGACTTGCATGATGAAAAGAGTAGAGTGACGACTAAAGAATATTTTACGTTTTAAACAAATAGATCGACTTGGACATCGGTCTTGAACTTGGACTCTGGTGAGGAATTCGGTTGCTGGCCCGTCGTGCTATGTAGTGTGATAAATACTAATAATGAAATTATGCGATGTCCAGGTCGGTCTATTTGTTTATAACGTAAAATATTTTTTAATATTGTCATGATAATAACTTATGTAATAACTTAATAAGGCAGAAGGTCCTTTAAGTAGAGAATAAATAGATTAACCGACTTGATATTATATGGATCTCACTACTTTTTACGGTAGATAGACTGAGCTGCGAGACTAAGGTTTTTTTACAGGATGTTTTTGATGGCTTTATATTTCGCGAACGAGGTTATTTAGAGATCCCGGGTTCAACTTCAGTCAAATTAAAATGGAACAATATCTCATCGGATCTATTATGAATCAGTCGTTGAGTATCTTAAATCATAGGTATCCTCATATGTAACCATGTATAATAGTATCCGCACTCGAACCCTGCCCCAGGTATCTCGTAATTTCGAAAAACTATTGCTATTTCCCTTTTTATTATGACCGATAAAAACCGGAGTTGCGCGTGCCATGCTACAGGGGCTACCTGTGGTTCAGTCAAAATAAAATTATTAGATACCTGTAATCTTGAAGCAAAGAAAAACATGCGTGTTTAACTGAAGATGAATTAGTAAATTATTCTGTAACGGCCTTAAACAAACATACCTACATCCCGTTATTATTTTTTTACAGTACTTATGTACTTCGGTCCAAGAGAACGCACGCTTCACCAGTCTTCATATCCAAGTGCAGTAGCACTATTATCATGAACAATAAATTCTTTGCATCAGCACGTCTCTAATGCCCTTGGACACCTAATTTAAGCGAAGGCCGAGAAAATCGTGAACGTATAGGTAATCGAATACATTCGGATTGAATAAAGACATCCTTTATGAAGTTTCTCAAAGAGATCAACAAATCACACCTGAAAATACCCAAGCTGCTGTGTTGCGAGACAAAGTCACAAACGTTTTATCATGTTTTTAAATTATTTTTCAGAAGTAAAACATACACACTACATCCAAAGCTTTATTTTATTATATGACATTTTAAATAATTTTGCTGAAGATAAATAAAAACGGTCGCCATATGTTAGTGTTACTAAACTGTTTTGTAAGATTTGTGATTATCTATTAAATAAATAAGAGATCAAATATTTGAGTGTAAGTATTAAATAATTTGCATTGCCCTTTGCGAAAAATACATTATTTTTATGATTTACTGTTAGAATCTAATCTTTGTTTGGTATGTTGATCCGGCACTCTTGTCACCAAAAGTAAAAAAAAATATTAGTATCTCTAGCAATATTATGAAATTTGAATATTGTATAATACTGGCGACGTCGTTTATGCGTTTGGCTGGAATGTTAATTAGTAGAACTATAGATCTAAGGTCCAAAATGACGTTTGATCCTTACTATGCCGTGAAACGGGACAGTGATAGATTTTCGCACGAAAAAAACGGCATCTTAGGTACTTGCCATGCTGGGGGGCTGTATGCCCTATATACTTAGGGCCACATCCTTTTTAAATCTCCTGTTTAAACAAAGACCCATTTGTGTTTGGAGATCAATGGCACCAACACATCTTCCTATATTTCAATCTGTATTTAAACAAAACGGCCAGGTGGGCAAAATTTCGTAGACAAGTATCTGCCCTTTTCGGCGAAATTTTTGACCTGCAGAACAAGCCCCTTGGACGGCCGGAGACCCTAGTTGATAATGAAGAATTGAAGTGGAAGCGGAACCATCGCAAACCACGTCCGAGTACCTAAGCTTTAGGCATCAGTGTAAATGATACAACTATTTAAACCACTTTAAGCAAATTGGGAATGTGAAGCAAACCGGCAAACGCGTACCGACTGCTCCGTTACATTACTTAATCGGCACAATAATCCAGGGTTTTTAAATTAAATCATTACCTGTGATGAAAAGTGGATTCTCTACGATAATAGGAAACGCTCATTGCGATGGCAAGTCCCTGGCCAGCCAGCCAAATCCTGCTACAAGCGAAAATTCTAGTGCCAAAAAAGTCTAGTGCTGGTGTCGTCCATTACAGTTTTCTCAGATCAGCCGATTACGGTAGACGTCTATTGTCAGCAATTGCAAACTATGATGACAAAGCTAGCTGCTAAACAACCGACGCTGGTCAATCGCTTCACGCCACTGCTGCTTCACGACAAATCTAGACCACACATTGCACAACAGACGGCTACCAAATTAGAGGAGCTTCAATTGGAATGTCTAAGACATCCACCGTTCTCCGCGGACCTTGCTCATTTATTTTCTAAATTTGGATAACGCCTTTCAATGAAAAATTCAATTCCGATAGCAGGCAAACCGCTTTCAAAGATTTAATTGATTCCCGTCCGAATGGTTTTTTTAGAAAAGGGATCATTGAGATGGCAAAAGTGTAAGGACCAAATATTATTTGTTTCAGAAGGTGATTGCATATAATTTTACTTTGCGTGATAGGAAATAAGTGTTAGACCTACTCCACTTGCGAATGAAAATGGGATATTTTTTATAATAAAAATAGAACTTAGTATCTAAAACAAAGCATCCAAATATTTGACCTCTACTAATAAACTAAACAAATCTATCCACAGCCAATTCTGCTCTCAGTCAATCTATTTATAGGTATATAATTCATTTATTTCCTACTTTTTACCCAAAAAAACTGTTGTTTGAATATTGCTAACTTATACAATTAATTATTACTTACAATAAAACAGTTATTATTAAAAGTATATAAACATTATTAATAACAAAAAAGCATTGAAATTTGTATTAAAATGAATACAATTTATCACACCTGTTTAGACTAGATTTTTTCTATTTATGAGGTTGTATCAGCCATCTGTTGGTGGTCCCAGGTAAATCATTGACACCTCTGTATTTCCATAAACTGCCGATACAGTTGGAAAAAGTTTCTTATTTGGAAGGCCTGGAACAAGATTTATTATGAACTAGCCGTGCCCGCGTCTCGGTCCGCGTGGAATAGTTATTTTGGGCATCATTGAAGCATTCAAGGGTGAATAATTTTCCCCGTCTTTTTTTTACATTTCCCATTATTTCTTCGCTCCTAATAGTTGCAGCGTAATGTAGCCTAAAGCCTTCCTCGATAAATGGTCTATTCAACACAAAAATAACTTTTCAGCTTTATAATATAAGTATAGATTGGCACAGATTAATGTACGCTATTATAAAATCTATACTTAATATTATAAAGCTGAAGAGTTTGTTTGTTTGTTTGTTTGAACGCGCTTATCTCAGAAACTACTGCTCCGAATTGAAAAATTCTTTTTGTGTCGAATAGACGATTTATCGAGGAAGGTTATAGACCATAAAACATCACGCTGCAACTATTAGGAGCGAAGAAATAATGGAAAATGTGAAAAAAACGGGGAAAATTATTCATCCTTGAGGGCTTCCGTTGCGTGCGCTGCGAAAACGGTTCAAGATACCAAAAATATATGTATGAACGAATTATTCTTCTTGAAATAATCTAAAAAAATGTCCGCGACAGTATATGTCTATCTTTTAAGATAAACTCACTAGAACCATTTTTATGGTAATCAAATTTGGTCGAAATTAATGCATTATTTGTTACGAGTTGTATCAACGTAATTATATTAATCTTTATCAAAATAAATGTGTGGTTGATTAAGAGTACTTAATTGTGAACAAAATTGTCTTTGACATCACTTACTTTTAATGAACATCTTAGAAGATATAACAATTTAAAAATAACACCGATATAAAATTCACCCGCACCGCATGATGTGCAAAACATGACGCTGCAAGGAAGAGAGGCGTGGCTTGCGAGGTACCTACCGTGTCGCGTGGCTTAGATATTTTATAATTTCCATTATGGTTATTCCACTTTTTTTTTGTTTTGTGAATCCCAACTAATATTATAAATGCAAAAGTTTGTTTGTTGTCTCTTCACGCGTTATCTACTGAAGCAATATTCTTGAAATAAAAAAACTAATAATCTTGTCTATTCTATATTTGCGCCAAATTTCGTGAAAATATGTCCAGTAGCTTTTGAGTATATTCGTTACAAACATACAAAAGTACAAATGTTTTCTTTTTATAATTTGCGTGGACCAAGAAGAGTCTGGAGAATGACGTCGGGTACTTTTCATAAATGCCACAAAGACTATAATTCCTGTGGGATTTGCGACTCTTCCATGCGTACGAAGTCGCGGGCAACAGCTAGTTAACAATATGTGCTACATTCACACATGTTAATATCATAAAATGACACTGTTACAAGAGCATGTATACTGCTCTTTGGTGAGAGAAAACAATATGAGGAAACCTGCACATCCAGGCAACTGGATGTGTAACCAAGATCCAATTTGGGTTAGATTCCGCAGTAAAGCTTGAGGAGGTCAGATGGGAGTTGTTGAATCAAGGATCCATAGTTAAGGGTTTACCCAGGCTCCTATCTAGCTTACCTAGCAAGGATGAAGATTCTTGATCTATGCATCCAAACTTTTAACAGCCTCTACTTCACAATAATGTGGATTGGACTTTTTGCTACAGTCACAAAGGTTTCATATGCTTTCACTCATTGTGTGTAAAAATCATTTGGACTGATACATACATATAAATTATAATTGTCATATAGTGTCTGGTAAGTAAACAGATATGTATTACCTTTAAATGCCACTCCTAAAAATTCATAATTTCTTTCAAATGACAGTGTATTATCTTCACAATCAAGTATAACTCGTATTCGTTCTCCCACCTTAAATCATAAAAATAAATTATTATTTTAATAAACAAAGTTTAACTTACTTTTTGTTAATAAAAAAAAATTTAAAATTATGTGACTCAAATAACTATTGCAGTAATTTTTGTACAAAAGTACAATTAACCATTCCCAAAGGGGGTTATCCATAAATTACATCAAATGAATTTCATGATTTTTTACCCCTCCTGGTTACACAAATGGTCACATTTGTGAGACTTCTCTCCCTGATGTGATTGAATATTTTGCAAATTTAAATTATTGAATGAATTCAAGGAAATTTATTTCCATTAAAATTATTGAATAATATTGACTTGATGTCAAACAACATAAAACAAAAAGTTAATAAACTAAGTTGGCACATAAAGACTGGTAGAGTGACTGGTCGACAGAACAATTGGTATCTTTATCATTACCATGTCAATTTTTACAGTTATAGTTTTAGAATGTTTTTGAGATTTTCGTAAAGTAATAACTAGTTTAAAGTTTGTGTCCCAAAAGATTTAAAATATTAGTACAATAATATTTTGAAATGTGATATAACAAAATTAAGGACCCTCCCACCTCCTTGTCACACAATGTCACACTTCATCGACCCCCTCCCTCTCCTGAACAAGATGTAATTTATGGATGACCCTAGTAAATAGTGAAATGTTCTACAGTCAATAAATACAACCTAGAGATCACCAATTTCTGTTTATATGTTCATATATTAACTCTAGTAAAATGTAAGAAATTATTTTTTTTATTAAAAACTTAATCTTTTTTCACAGGTAAAATCCAATGTGATAGGATAAATTTATTATTACCTGATATTTGGGGCAATTATTTAAAAGTGGGTAATGGCCTTGTGTGTCCCCATTATGAAGTAAATGGTTATCCACCAAATTCCACCCCCAGCTTTGTTCATCAGAACCCAACAAACCAACATATCCATGGCATTGTAGGGGTGCATCTTTAGTAGATATTCCAACTACAGCAACTGTTCCCAAAGGCCCCTCCCATATCACCTCCCATGCATGCCTTCCATAATGAAACCCAATTTTGCCTCTACATGCATCAGTACTCTGTGCCACTGGATTCCTAGAACAAATCATTTTCTTTTTCTAATCCCATGTTATGTCTAAATACATTTTATTTCAGTTATTGTAAACTTATATCGCACCTGTGTAATGTAAATCCATTTGGTTTGACATAGATATTTCTTGAACAATCATGTGGATTCCAGGAATGAAAGTATGCTCTCAACTTTGCTTTGTAAGTGGTAATAGTGGAAAGTAAATCTGATTTCATCACTTCTGTAGCTAATCTTTTATAACATTGTAATCTCCAAACATCATTGTTCTCGTCATTTAAAATTCTATACCAACTTTTGCAAACCAGCGAACAATTCAAAAGGTCTTTAAGGCTTAAATATGAAAAAATACTCTCCAAAACGTGGTCGGGAACAAGTTCTGCGATCGCGTATTCATCATTTATAATAAGTTCATTGAACGATCTGACATCCATAATATTAATGATATTAAGTAAATATCATAAATCCATAACACAACAAAAAACATCAACAAAGATGCAAACCGACGACGTGCGATGATTTTGCAGACTTGTAGCAGCTGCACGGCACGGGAAATTTTAACACAGGTACTATAGACTCAATAATACTTAATTTTAATAAGGCCAACAATGAATACAAGATAATAAGTGCTGCATGCAGTGGACAAGTTAAATGTACCGCTTATAGTAACTAAAACTAATCAAACTATTTATTGATGTTGTACCTACTCAACATCAATTTTGCAGCTAGCTTGCTGTCATGTCATGTCATCTTGCTGTCTATTTAGAGGTGGTACCGTGGTACGTATTTACCGACCACGATTTAAAACCAGAATCTCATTTCAAGTACGTATACCAGATTTCAGTCCGAAATACTTCAAATCGAACGCACGCGACGTGCCTCGTGCTTGCACTGCCAAATTGCCAATACGCTTAGAACCCTCATCAAAATTTAATAGAAAATAGATATGTACCTATTACCAGCATGTTATGGATCATAGTCGATCAAGTAAGTGCAACTCTTAAACCTTGACCAATTTTTTCGGCAAGCCCATTGTAAGCTTTGTTTCCATAACTAGAGGGATTATATATTGACCATTAAATACTTGCAAAAAAATTTACTCGGACGCGGGCCCTTTTGTTCGTTTACGCTTTTTTGTACTTTATTGCGGCATATTGTCGGTTTTCTGTTTGACAGAATTGCAAGTATTTTCTACACTGGTATTTACTCGACCTCGTACCAAGCGGCCTGGTATGCGATTAGTTTTACACGTCCGTACGACTCATGCTAGTATACCTATTTTTTTTTTACAAACAGATATTGTTTATTGTCATTCTGGTTTGACATTGACAAGACTACATAGTATCTCTATTTAGTTTGTGAACATGGGTGCTTCTTCAGTATTTTCTACGATATTTCTATACTACCCGGTCCATTCAGCCAACTTGTATGTATGCACGTCAGTGGTGTAATTTGACATTAGGAAGGGTATTCACAGCGGCTATATTTTGCCTACGTGTTTTGTGAATGTTTATAACCTAATGTTTATTAAGCGCTAATATATTAGTTCAAACTGCCATGTTAAAATTTCGTTCGTTGCGTTATGGATGATGTGTGCTACTAGATAATATTGTTTTAAAGCACTAATATTTTTTTTATACTAATTTATTAGTCATTTTTATTTGAATATATTTGAACATATTTATGAAAATTAATATTAGTAATATAAGTATCTGCTCCTTAATATAACGAACACCTCTAGACACAGTGTGGTTCCCGGCGCTAATAAAAAAAAGAATAGGACCACTCCATCTCTTTCCCATGGATATCGTAAAAGACGACTAAGGGTTAGGCTTACAACCTTGGGACTATGATGTGACTATATGTATGTATCACTAGACATTAGTCTAATATTTTATGATCTATGCTAACAAAGTCTTTAGTCGCTTTTAGAGTCTTCGACATTAAGACTCCCTAATGTGTCTATTTAACTATCAGATATTAAAACTGTCTTAGTTTTAAAACGAATAGTGTAATAAGAGTTACACCGTTCAGTCATCCATGGTCTACGCCGGCGTCTGTAAGGATTGGATGTATCCATGCGCTACGCACGTGTTGTCAAGAAAACATGCTTTTATTAATGTATGCATGCAATGCGAAAGTTTATAAATATTGAAAATGGCGTGCTCCAAAAAAGGAGATAATTTTATGCGTCCTTGATTTATATCGAGAGATGCCATATTTATTAATTATAGCAAAAAATCATCATCACACACACTTGCGTTTATATCATCACGTCTTTATCCCTCACGCGGTAAACAGAGCCAACTGGTAGGTAACTAGGTATATGGCTGAATGATAGAATTGAGATTCCAATAATGATAGCCTATCGCCTAAAAGAATCCCAAGTTTATAAAGCCTCGCCCTTAGTCCTCTCTTATGCCATCCGAGGGAAAGAGAAAGAGTGGTCCTATTCTAACGTGCTGACACATACAATAAATTAAGAAATGAGATTGCAGGGATTAACAGTTTCTATATATAGGTTATCTTCCTTTTGAAAATTGTATAAAAAGATAAAATCGAGTTCATCATCTCTTACTCGAAGGTGGTGTCATAACTCGGATGGTTTCAACACTATTCATATTAGTCACACTCAGCAAGTGCTACGGGTGCTACGACAGTTTTTGGGGCTTCGAAAGTATAGAATAGGTGTCATACAACCGCATACGTCGGCAAATTGCGTGCGACCACAGATATTAATAATTAATGTCGTGCGACTGAGCAAGCCTCCGTTTTGTAGACTAGTGTAATAGCGTGCAGTCTAGTTAGACTCTCAGACAGTCATGATATTGCGTGCTGAATAACGAATGGTGTAATAGGGGTCTTTGACATATCTCTATTTAGTTTGTGGTCTTTGCTTGGATTTGATTAGGGATGTGACATTGCTGATAAAAAATCGATTTTTATATAATCGATTTATTTTTTAAGTATGAAAAATCGATTAACAAATAATCGATTTTTCTTAAGAAAATAATCGATTTTATTATATTGATAGATTTTTTCCAAATTTTTCAATTTATGTCAAAATAAACGCCATATACATTATATCAATAGATTTATTCATTAAAAATAAACAACAGAATCAGTAAGTTCTTATACAGGGTGACATTTAATTCTACTGCATAAATTTAACTGTTAAGTGTACTCATCTAAAGGATATTTAAAAACGTAAAAAGAAAAAAATATCGGTTTATATTTCAGAAAGTACGAAAAAAAAAAGTATCAAAATCCACGATCCTAAATACGTAATATCACCCCGGCCGGCGGAAAAGCGACGCGTAAGATTCAGAGGTCAATGACACAATGCATTCAGCTGAGCGATCTCGACAACTCTGTACTTTACTTGATCTTGATACTAGAAAAATAATTTATTTTTCAGACATTTATTTACATGTTTAGTTTTAAATTATTTTTGTAGTATTAGTCTTAATAAAGCGTGTGACGTAGTTTTTGAGGGTTTTTTAAATGTGAAAATGATGAAGTTTAATTTAAATAAAAATAGGCTCAAACGGCTCAGAAGCATGGGTATAGTCTATGTTTAAAAGGATGCAGTTGTTTTAAATGTCAGCCTGTATAATCAACACAAATTAAAGTTTATAACAATCAAGTTTGAAAAATGAAGTTTCAGCAACGAATAATGAATAAAATATCAACCGAATGTCGGTAAAATACTGTTCATCGACTAATTCCATCTAGAGAATGTTTGATTAAATTAATCATCTAAACTGTTTTAAGAGCACAGAAAGAATGCACAGATGGCGTTAATGTAATATTATGGAGCTATGATAGTATTCTTTGGCAGTTCGCGTTCCGGGCTCAAAGCCAGAAGACAAAAACATAATTTCGGAGTGCATTTATTGGATGATTATAAAAATCGATTTTTAATCGATTATTAATTTTTAAAAAATCAAGTATAAAAATCGATTTTTACTTTAAAAAAATCGATTTTTAATCGATTTTTTCCATAATCGATTTTTTTTTTCACATTCCTAGATTTGATTTGATCAACTTTGAAGTCACGCTACCTGCTTGTTGTCTAATCTCATTTCTCAATTGCATTTTATCAATTTGTCACAGTAATTTCGTGAATATTTTAATGTATAATTTTTTGCAGATTAATTATATTAGTGTTTATAGACAAGTAAAAATAATAATTGGCAATATTGAGTGATATATCTTTTACTGAATTCATGATGTCATATTCCGCTAATTTTGGACTGTCTCTAAGCATTAGTGCAATTTTCATTACTTGTTTCATATTATCTGCTGATAATAATTATGTTCGAGCTAATGAAAATGATGCAGAAAGTATTACAAAGATTGGACAAGGGGTAGGACACATCATGAATATTTATTATTGGTGAGTAATTTGGTGTTATCAGATCATTACCTACAAATATTTTTATTGACTGTCAGATTTATCTTTTTCAGTTACTCTTGTGGATATAGAAAAGTTTTTGAGGATTATGCGGGCATTATACAACAGAAATATCCTGGGATCTCTGTGATAGGAGCAAATTATGATCCGCCAGGCCTCAATATGTATCTGTCAAGAATGATAGTAAGTTAAAATTTTTGTTCATTTGGTAAGTAGGTGTACAAGGGGTGCTTCTGTTCATAAACATATACTTACCTATATTCAAAAGCAAGTAAGTTCTTTCTTAGGCTTTTCCTCTGAATGACTTATGATATAATTATTTTTCTACCAAAGTAGAATTATTTTTCTACCAAATTGAAATAAATAAGTAAATAAAAACAAATAAGTTTTACCTTTTAATCTCCTAATGTTTTGAAATTAACAATCTAAACTTAAATGTTGAATGCATTGTAACCAACTAAAAGTATTAACTTCTCAGCTGCATTAGCACTGATCAATGCACTGGCCCAACTACTTAAGCTCTGACCAATGCTCGCCCTACCTTTATTTTAAGTATTAAATGTGTTACTATAAGTTTGGATATACAAAAATACTCCTTTCTTGCTTGAATAATTGATTTTCCCGAAGATCCAGTGGCAGATAGGTGGATGTATATTGGATTGTAGGTTCGGTAGCTCAGAGGATAAACTTTTTGGAAATGTGCCTCAACTATTTGAATCTTTATTCTACTAATTGAAAATTAACATAAAACAGATGAAAATAATGTACTAAAAACAATGGAGAATGTATGCTCGCGTTCATATTTGCAGTCATAGTTCGCAAAACTTTATAATCACGTTTGTCACTCACACATTTACACAAATAACACAATAAACATTGTGAAGTGTTGGGTAACGCGTCATCAAGAAGAGGGTAGCGTAAAAAGTCAATCGCGCCATCGTTTCCTTATCAATGCAACACAGCGTTTGCTTATCAATGCAACACAGCGGAGATCCATGGGGGAATGGTACGAAAATAATGGCTTCATACTGATTAGAACATTTGTGGAACAGTTTGACACTTCAGTGGTTAATGTTCGTCGAGTTTTGCACCGTGAGGGACTAGACAATACACTACAATAAGCAAAAATGTTCGACAGTATTTGGATTTTGAATGGGAAGGAACAATATTTAGGGACGAAAAGTCGTTTATGTCATTGCAACACGGTAGGCTTCATTTATGGCGAAGAAATGTGACTCGGTATGAAGAAAAAATATTGTGCCAAATATGGAGTCTGGACACATCTGTAAATATGTATGTATATGGGCTGGATGAGTGCTGCTGGACCTGGGGAACTGGTGTCGGTAGCAGGATGCGCTGCAGCTGCTCATTAGGTGCTAATGCTGGAAGACCTGACTTAAATCCCATAGAAAATTTGTGGGGTTTAATGCGAAGAATGCAGAAGCGTTGCAAACTCATTGTATGCAGGTTTGGGAAAATTTTAGGGGTACAGATATTAGTTTTAATATTGTATCATCCATGTGATGACGTTTGCTAGATGATATTTATACCTAGTGAAGGATACAAAATATTAAAATATCATAAAAAATATTACTCATTTTATAATATTAGATATCATTTAGATAGCAAATAAAGTAGCGTCGTCGAATAGTTGCAAATTTATATTAAAAGTACTATACTAACTACTTAGATAGTATTTTTAAAGACAGCTTCAATCATCTTTTCTTTATGAAAACGAATACTTAAGCTGTAACCTTAATAACAGGAGATTAGTAAATGATACAATTAGTGTAATAGACTATAGTAATATTATAAAGGTTTGTTTGAATGCGCTAATCGCAGGAACTACTGGTTCGAATTGAAAAATTCTTTTTGCGTTGAATAGACCATCTATCGAGGAAGGCTTTAGGCTATATGACATCACGCTGCAACTATAAGGAGCGAAGAAATAATGGAAAATGTGAAAAAACGGGGAATATTATTCATCCTCCTTAAGGGCTTCATTGATGCCCAAAATAACTATTCCAAGCGGACGAAGTCGCGGGCACAGCTAGTACGAGGGCGGATCCAAAAGTTCTAAGCCCGACCAAGAAAATGAAAGAAAAGTGGGTCTAAATTTATTTTTTATTTTTCGACATAGTCTCCATCTAGCTCAACACACTTCTTCCACCTGACCTTGTTTATCCCCTCGAAAAAAAAAGATCCCAGAAGATCGTTTACTGCGACTATCATCTCATCTTTGGTCGAAAATTTTGAGCCACTTAAGTGTTTTTTTTTTTAAATTTGGAAATAAATAAAATCCGATGGGGCTATATCCGGCGAATGAGGTGGGTGGGGCAGCAATTCGTAGCCACAATCATGGATTACAGACATTGTTTCAACCGAAGTGTGAACACGTGCATTGTCTTAATGAAACAAAACTTTCTTACGCAACATTTCCGGCCTTTTTTCTTCGTAAAAGGTTACAATAATAACTAGAATGTATAGTTTAACCTTTCGGTAAATAATCTACAAAAATAATGCCCTTCGCATCCCAAAAAACAGAAGCCATGATTTTGTTAGTCGACAAAACGACCTTAGCCTTTTTCGGTGTAGGAGATCTTTTCCACTGTTTGGATTGTTGCTTTGACTCAGGAGTATGGTGGTGAACCCAGCTTTCATCCATGGTAACAAATCTATTCAAAAGTCCTCGGGATCAGTCTCAAAGAGTTCCAAACAGTCTCGCGAAATTGTGGATCGGGACCTAGCGAGCAGAAACCTTATGGAACCCCAACTCTTCCGTTTTTATGTGTTGCCCCCGGCCATAACTAATGTTTGTTATCTCAGCTATCTTACCAATGGTCAAACGTCGGTCACTCAGTACGAGATCACAAATTTTATCGATGTTTTCTTTCTTGGTAGAGGATGTAGGCCTTCCACTCCTAGGATCGTCTTTAATGCTCTCACGACCGCGCTTAAACTCAGATACCCTCATATACTTAACCCAGCTATACTTCTTGACACTAAAATACGATGGAGCAGACTCCCCCAAAATGCTCACCATATCTTGATGGATGTCTTTTGGTGGTAGGCCCTTTTTATTGAGGTACTTAATGACTGCAAGGTGTTCAAGTTTTGGAGATATGAACGCGATCGGTACTGATGATGACGGATGCAGTAATTTTGAGAAAAATATTGTTTCAATGAAAAGCTATTTTGTTTCATAAAATTTATAATAATAAATATTAACATAAAAAATGTATAATGTATATTTTTCAGGGTCTTGGAAAGATGATTTTGATCATGTGTATACTAAGTGGAGTTAACATATTTGCTTGGTTAAACAAGCCACAACCTTCATGGTGGACCTGGTGCTTGGAAAATAAACTCTATGCATGCATGATGATGTTCTTCTTAGCAAACATGATTGAGGGTCAACTTGTTTCTTCTGGAGCATTTGAAATATCTCTTAACAATATACCCCTATGGTCAAAATTAGAAACTGGCAGAATTCCCCAACCACCAGAATTATTCCAAATAATTGATAATACATTGCAGTTTTCAAAAGTTGACATGCCAAATAATAATTTTGTACAATAATATGCTTTTTTTCTTATTTCTGTTTAATTGTATTCAATGGCTGACTAAAAGGAGCAGCAGGTTGTGGTGTCGTTTTAGTGAGAATATAAACAAACTTGTCATGTATAATGAGATGGATAAATTAGAAATTACAAATAGTTAATAAGTATAGAAGTTACTTTATTATAAAATATAGACATAAAAGGACCATTGAGGGTCAGCGCCAAGAGCAATTAGCAAACTTCAGATATTACTTAATTGTTTCTGTTAAATGACAGACAAAGATTTTGTTGTTCTTTTTTGCAATATGACAATTAATAAAATCTTAAAAAAATTAAAATGCATTTATAGTATTTCATTGTTTTTCTCAGCAAACATCAAGATTTAAGATTTGTACAAATTAAATGATTAGTAATGTAAAGAAATTATAAAGCTTTTGAATTATTCCAATAAAGGCTTGGCAATGAGTGATTGAACCATCAGCGCTGGCTCCATTTATATCCAACTACAAAAGGCAGGTTATTTAGATTATTTTGTTGAAAACATCAAAGTCAAATTTTCAAACAAGTATTACACTTGCAGAAGTGCATCTATTATGTTGTATAAATATTTGCATATTCACACAGTTTTACAGTATAAAATTGTCTAGTCACAGTATACAATAGATGTTCTTTGCTCATTCATATTGCGAAATTTGAAGTTGTAAACCCCTCAGAAATAAATATTTAGAATATTTCTAGTATATTTTATTTTACATTTACTGGCTCCATTACTTTTGGAAATTGACTCCCTGCATTTATTATTTTATTAATTAAAAAGTGCTAAGAACAAGTTTTACGAGTAATCAACCAAAGTACTTTTAAAAATATACTTATTGTAATAAAACTTAACTACTTATACCTTCATGGACGGAAACACGTATTCCTCGTTGCGTGGATCAACTGGTTATACACAACTAGTTCATTACATAGACACAACCAAATTCTTGCATTAATTTTTATTTCCCATACGGACAATTAAGTTCAATAGTGTGCAACACTGTAACACTCAAGGTAAGCATTTATTATATACAAGCTGTTGCTCGCAACTCCGTTTGCGTGTTATTGGAAATACGAAGGTGACATATTAAATTTACTCAAATTCGCCAAAATAAATTTCGCATTACAAAGGATATAATTTGGATTGGTACAAATAAACATACAAACTGTTTATTGAACTCACAAAATATAAATGCACATTTCTTGAAATATGAGCAAAGAAAACTGCAGAATAAGCGATGTAAATTGCACTGTACCTATTATCGCAACACTTTTATGTATATTTACACTTTGACAATATTATTCTATATCTATAATATTTTCTTATATATGAGGTTCGACAATTTCGACACCGCCCGCGCTGCGCAATTTTGGTACAGGGTCAGCATATTTGCCTATCACCTTCGCGTTCCAAGTTCGATTATCAACTACATGCAGTTCTTTTTTTACTACAGAAACATTACTTTGGAGTTTTTGATGTTATTCGAAACAAAAAAACTCGGTAGCTGGGAGACCGATTTCTTTTTATCAAAATATATGTTAACACGGACATTTTTATGTATAGCTTCATGGAGGATGAGTTTTTAAGCGGCTGCGGTTCAGTCGAGCGGCGCGCGGCACATGGGGCAGGTGTGTCGCAGCACGAGCTCGTGTTGCTGCGCGCACGCGCCGCACGCGCGGCACTGCCACGCGGGCGCCGGCAGCAGCGCGCGCGCCGACACCGCGCACACAGCGAACGCGCGCCCGCACCCGCCGCACGACGTGCTCCTGCATATATATATATGGCATCGTGTGTTATTTGTACTTTACTCTTGTCTTTATCAACTTTGATTCGTTAAAATTCGACTTGTGGCGACATCTGTACGCCACATGTCATAAAAATAAAACCACGCGACGCTATCAGTTAATAACAGCGCAAAGTCTAAACTGCGCAAGCAAAGATTTCACAGAATGGAGCATATATACATACAATTTTTCAAAAAAGAATAGGACCACTCCATCTCTTTCCCATGGATGTCGTAAAAGGCGACTAAGGGATAGGCTTACACAATTGGGATCCTTTTTTTTTTTAGGCGATGGGCTAGCAACCTGTCACTATTTAATTATATTAATTCTATCATAAAGCCAAATAGCTGAACGTGGCCATTCAGTCTTTTCAAGACTGTTGGCTCTGTCTACCCCACAAGGGATATAGACGTGACAATATGTATGTATGTATACATACAACCTCCGACACAACATCGTCGGAGCCGTGGTTCCCAAGGCATAAGACCTAGCCTGGCGGAAGACCTTTGGTGGCGGTCGAGCCGAATCATCGCTCCCGCTACAGACTAATGGAATTAGCTCATTTATCTAGTGCAAGCTTCCATGCTGGTACGGCAGCAAAGAATATAAAATAAACCCAAGCCTAAGGAACCTAAATTACGATATAACGAATCCATTAAAACATATTTGTCGCAGAGACAAAAAGCTCACCATTCCGGAATACTAAGTTGACAATCAGGGCAGTCGATCTTATTTCCTTTAACATCTTTGGGCCTGCATCTTGTAAAAATCTCTATTGCCAAATTTTCAAATGTATTGGGCTGGAACAAAAAATATAAGGAAATATTTATAAATGTAACTAAGATAATATACCTAATTACCTACCTACTGTAGGTATATCAAAATAACAATCCTGTATGAATTTCGATGTTGGTTTGTCATCCTGATATGAGGGTTTATGGCATAGGTATTATATTATACTTAGTAATCATTCACCAAAGGGTATTTTTTGAAAATTATCATGTAAACTAAGCCTCAGACAAAAATATTGTAATACAATAGGCTAGTTGTACAATTCAAGAGTTTCAATTTAAAACACACAAAATGATCCCATATTTCAGCAGTGCAATAAACACTAGTTGACTTTTTTTTCAGGTCTGTTCTAAATAGTTCATATTTATTATTTTGGAAAAATACGCACCTAATTACAATATATACCTACTTAATTACATTTGAAAAAACCTTTTAAAGTCCTATTACAAAATCATATTTTTCAAAACGAGCGAAAACGCTGACTGCCATGGTGTTGTATTATCTGTGCTTTGACGTCATAGTATATATAACAAAAAATAGACTTGGCATGATACGTAGGGTATAAGTATCTTGTTTTCCTACATTGTAAGTCCTATCCTAAGTGTCGTTACTTATTTTACTTGGTCCGAATAGCGGGTAGAAGATTTGCCCCGTGGTCTTTTACCGTCTACTTTCCCAACAACCCTGTTCACATTCCCTGAAATGTAAATAAATAGCGAAAGAGCGATAGTTTATCGCGCGAGCTATGTAAATTATTTCGCTTTTGTCGTTAACTTAAATTTCAGGGATAGTAGCATCTTCAAAAGAATCTTGCCGCTTGGAATCATGCCTATGAGTGGAGCGAAACCTTATGCTTTATTTATGTGGTTTTAGAAACGCGTTAAAAGAAACCTTAACTCACATCTAAGGCTTCCAGTTTAATAAATGCTTTCGAACATAATTCAAATGCTCTTGCTTGGATGGCTATGGCCGCTATTGTACACCAAACCTGTAAGAGTTAATAACATAATTATTAATTTACGCGGACGAAGTCGCAGGCAACAGCTAGTTATTAATAAAGAGTAATAAGTAATTGATTTGTTATTGCAGCACTTACACTACACATAAGGAAGTAATGTGCTTAAATATTTTTTATATATAAACTATTTGAACAGAATAAGGTAAATTCAAAAGATGTTTTAAGTACTGTAACAAGGAGGCTCTTTATTATCATTCAGAGGTACTAGTTTAGAATAAAACATAAATGATTTATCAGATTGAAAAAGGGCGGCTACGTATGTCCTGTCCAAATATATCGATAATCTAAGTAAGTATTTATAATAGCTTTTCATATATTCTGTGTAATCTGTAATCTAATCACTAGTAAACATGAAGAATACTGACATCTTACTTCCTACTAATATTATAAATGCGAAAGTGTTTGAGTATGGATGTTTGTTACTCTTTCACGCAAAAACTACTGAACCGATTACGATGGAATTTAGTATGTAGGTAGCTGAAGACCCAGAATAACATATAAGTAGGCTACTATTTTCCCGGAGTTCCCGCGGTATTGATAGGGTTTCCATGCGGACGAAGTCGCGGGCGGCCTCTAGTAAAAGTATAATACAGAATCTATAATAATTTATAGAAGATCCCGATGTCCCCCGTTACAATTTTAATTCGATTGGTTTTTCGATTAAACGCTAATTTCCGAAAAGAATTATTTAGATGCAATATCGACGTCAACTAGTGGTGTAATGGTTGACCTGTACGTGTTGCGAGGGATGCAGGTCCGGCGCGCACTGGCGCAGCCTCGCCGCGAAGCGGAGCGCCGCGTCGGGCCGCGCCGGGCCCGCGCGGCGCGCGCTGCCCGCCAGCCAGTGCTGCGCGCTCGCCAGGCGGTAACTGCGCACCGCCTCGCGACTCTTCGCACCATCTGCGCACGTGAAAATATTTCCTCCCGATCAGAATGCCTAAGTAGCAAAAAATTAAAAGCGAAACGTCTTGTGAGCAATCTTACTAGCTAGTTAATGTAGCAAAACGTCTTACTATCAATACGTCTATTACAAAACGTCTATTTAGTACACGTGTTTCATGATGTACACGTATAAACATAATTAGTCTTTAAACAATTTAAAAACAAACGATAGTCTTTCTAAACCGAAGTTCTAAGGATATTTATTTTTTCCTAAAAACTTAGGTGAATTTGGCGAATCAAGAGATGCAATAGTAGACTGCTGGAAACTATACCTACGTCCACCTGTGTCGTGGAAAGAAGCTGGCGGAATCTAGAGCCGTAGACTTTCTGGTACAAAGTAAAAAACAATCGCTCTCTCCGTGAAAAGTCGTAAAATACTCGTACATAAAAGGCGTAAACACATGTCAAAATAAAACGAAACATTCTTACCTACTGAGTTCTGACTGTATAAGTGCCCCGCCAAGATATATAATTTCTTTAATCGAACTGGAGATGCTTTCGCAGCTGCTTCACTGTTAGCCAACTGAAAAATAAAAAAATGTTATTTTGTGAATTGCAAATTGCATTGCAAAAAATATAGGGCAGAAAAAAATTCTAGTAAGAAAATAAGTAATAAAGCAAACCTGAAAAGCCATAGCAGCTGCCTGTAACATCCTTCCCGTCTCCTTTAGCTGTATAATGCCTTGAATTGAAGGCGTCTCAGTAAAACTTTCGCCAGATTCTGCCAAGTTATGCTTTGTTTGCCCGTCCTAAGAAAAACGTACCTACAGTTAAGTGTCAAAATACTTATTTCAAGGTTATCTTTGGTTACATTTGCATATAATTTTTTGTAGTACATAGGTATCTATTTATTTACATTAATTATAATTTAAAATTAAATGTATTTTTTATTTACATAGGTAAATGAACATAAAAGTTTAAAATGTGGGTGTACCAGCCACACATAAACATAATAAGATTGTAAATACCTAAACATAATTGATGTAGGGAGGTGTTGTACTGAACGACGTTATTTTATCTGTAACTTTATATGTTTACCAGCGAGCTTTTTATTATGTCATAAAACGGGACAGCGATAGATAGTTACAGACCTTTGCAAAAAAAGGGAGTGTCGTTTGTTTCCCGGCATTTTATAATAGGACTACTCCATCTCTTTCCATGAATGTCGTAAAAGACGGCTAAGGGAATAGCCACATTCAGCTAGTGCAGCTTTTACGCATGGTACAATTGGGTGTTGTTCCCCCGTGAAGATCAAATGGCAACTGTTTCGCTTTAAAACCTGACTTGCCCGATTTAAAAGTTACCACGATATTAGCAACTTTAATTTAAGTTACCTTAGATGGTTTAGACGATCCTGTAAAAAGCTTTGCCAATGATTCGTTGTCTTCTAGAGCCATGTAACATTTCTTTAATCCCTCTGTATTATTTGACAGTGAATAATATTCCACAGCGCCAGACCTATACAAAAGAGTTTTGAGACTTAATAAAATAAGAAAACAGATTCATCGATGTTTTTGCATATTCTTTTCAGTCCACGTTTGATACATGCTTTGAGCTAAAAGCGTCAGTTACATTTTTTTGTTCTAAAACTTTAATCATAATATATAGATTGTAGGTAAAAGTTCATCTGCATGTTCAATCATTGTATTAAATCACTCATTAAATGATATGTAAACGAGTCATGAGGCCTTTTATTTAGGTGTCATCTTATGGTAGTCATAGATACCTCAAATTATCTCGGCCAACCGTGTGTCAAAACATTAAAAAATACATACCAATTCTGCCTATCGATGTAGTAGTCGCCAATATTGCTGTAGACCTGTTTTATTTGAGCTTCGGTGGTGCTAGCAGACATCTTCAACAGTTCCACCACTCGGAACCAATGGCCCAGGCGTTTACGCAATGCTATTGCTAAGTCGCTGCAAACCAATTTAATTTCATAATGTAGGTAATTTAAATACCTCTACTCCTCCTTTAAATATTCATAACTCGGCAGTCGGTATCGGTTATAACTAAAAGCACTTAAGGGCCACTTTTAAATAAATAAAGGTTTACCCGTAACCATTATTAGTATTTTTGAAAGGAAATGGGTACATCGTTTTAAGTTCAATCAGCTTCATAAGAATCATCAAATCCTTCGTATTTATATCTACTCCTTGCAAGGTAAGTAAATTTATCGTCAATATACTTGTGTGTGTATGCCCAGAGTTCTTTATTTGGTTGCGTAATGTCTTGTTTTAGAAATGCAAAAGTTCAATAAATATAGTACCTAGTTGTATTACTCAATTGATGAAGCAACACATAATTATCACCTCACCCGCCGTATCACGTGATTATATGAAGTAGGTTCTTAAAGCTACAAATTACCTAAATACAAATACATAGAATACATAATATCAATGTTGAGTTGGTCTTTTTCTGGCTGAGCAAATTCTTCTTTATAGTAAAAATAATAACTACCGTCTATCTTCATTGTGATATATTTTTTCCGCCCCATCGAAATCTTTAAAGTAGGCCAGTATTTCTGCTTTTTTCAGAGCATTGGAATGCAGGGCGTTCAGCCTAGCCACGAATCTGATTCCGGCGTAGTCGTTGCGGCGCACGAAAGCCGCCTCGGCCGTCTCCAATGCGGACTCTTCTTCGAAATTCTTCAAAGCCGCCTCCGCTAACAATAACCTGATGATCATGTATAAATGAATGCATCTTTACAAAGATACGCCACTTTTAAAATGTTGCAAAGAATTGAAGGTACTCGCCCAAAAAAAGAGTAAACTATCTGAAACACTGTTTGTAACAGAGTAAACTACTACCTCCGCCTGACTATGCCATAGTTCGACCTCTGTGGCATGGTGCAGCAGCATTTTGCATGATTGTGTCAGTGCGCTACAAAGTATTATTACAAAAATTTGGTGAAAAATATACTAGAAGCGTTCATTGGCTGAACCTTAATGTCGCTCGCAATAAAATATTCTAATAACTTTGTTATAAAGAATACATACCATAACTGTGGATGCGGATTGTCCTTTATGAAATTTTCGGCTTCCTTCAAGCCGACCTTTTCTATAAGTTGACGAGTGTCTCTCAACGATTTCACTTCAACTCTCACTATATGTTGCGGTGTACATTTATCGGTTATGTTATCCAATAAAGCCATAGTAATTTCTAATTCCTGAAACGAGATAAAATCGTTATTGTTAATGGTCTTAAAGTTTAAGAAATGATATTTTGCAGGATACTATATGCGGGCTTCGTTTTATGAGTCCTTGAACTCGCCTTGAACTGGCACACGTATCCCTGCCCCGCGAGCGGCTCCTCGGGCTGGGCGTCGCGCAGCACGTAGAGGCGCGCCTTCTCCGCGACGGCCAGCAGGCGCGGGTTGTCGGCCGCCCACCGCGCGCCCCACACGTCCTTGCGGAGCGCCGGCCCCACGCTGATGTTGTTGGCCATGTCCGTGTCCAGCAAGTATAGGGCGCCGGACTGATCGATCACGTAGAATTTGCTGGAAGTTGGCACTTTGGTTTTAGATGTACTTCAGGTGTAACTAAGCTCTGTCTTGGCTAGATACGACCCATTGAGGGTCTGTTCGTACGTGATGACGGAGAAGATGAGACTAGTTAACAAGAAGAATAGTTAATGTCAAATATTTTAGCATTAGTTATATAGCCAAACTAGAGAACACCAGCGGCTCCCCCCGCATAAAGCGAAAAATCCTGAAATCTACCGTTCCCGCAGGAGTTTATTTTCTACATGCATAGCAACTATCTGCATGCCTAATATCAGCTCGACCGGTCCAGAAGTTAAGAATGTGCGGTTATAGATCAGGCTATTACCTTTTTGTTTTATATGTATAGAACATAGGCCATACTTTAACAGAGCACAAAGTATATACCTACGCCATACTTAAATATGTACGTATTGTTATAAAAAAAATATTTTTGTTTTAAAATAAAAGATAGATAGTAGATACCTAGAATTTGAATTTAAACCCATTTTATAGGGTTTCGAATTCATGTTGATGGAGGTAATCTTTTTGAAATTGACCAGAGAGAACAATAGAATCACGCCAGAGTCTCGCCCCACCAGCAAATGTGTGTCCGAGCATGTTATGCAGCAAATCGTGTCTTCCTGGTATCCTATATCCGACGATATCGGCGACCCATCAGCATGGTACAGCTGCTCTGTACTCCCTGAAAAATCGGATTATCAATTCCGGAGATATGCGGTACATGCATAAAAATACGGTATATTGAAAACCTCCTCTGTTTTGAAGTCGGTTAAAATATAAGAAAAATTCGTAAACCATGTTTTTATATAATTGGATCAAGTAAGTAATATTTCAAATTTGTAATTTAATTCCATACACGCGTTCTCTCTATCCAGAAGACGGCTTATATTATATCTAAAACCAAATTGCACTTATTGCAATAGAATCCATTAGTTATTAATAATTATGCACTACATATGTATGTACATAGGTACAAGTTTTCGAGGATGTACTAATCCGGACTTTCGGGAGACCTAAATGCAGCTGACTTTGTTAGACTTATTTGTTTAAAAATTACTAAACGTGACGTTCTTAAAACTATAAGCAATTTCCATCACTTACTAGGTCGTGATGGCGTAGAAAACTTCCAAATAAGAAATGATTCTTTCGAAGCAGCTACCACCACCGCCTTGGAGTTGATTGTCACGTACATTACGGGAATGGAAACGGCCTTTGCTAAAATATACATGCTTATTAAATATTTAAAAATATTAAAATAATGCCTTTCTAAAACACAATAATTCTCCCTCTTATAACCCCTATTTAACGATATAATTATACTTAAGTTATGTAGACGTCATTAAGCGATACCTTGCATTCTATTTTGATAAGTAATTCTATTTTTATTTAATTATCTGTAAAGACATATCTTAAACTCGTTTAAATAACTTTTGTTAAAAATCGCTTTTATAACCCTAAATAACGACATTTATATATTTAATAAAATAAAAATAAAACAATGCCAATGACCTTGTAACTGATGAGAGATGGCGCTGTTATTAAATGTAACTTTTATGACGGAATTTCTTTATAAGCAAAAACTCTTATAGGTACCTACTTATATGATATTCATAAGCAGAACTCACCATCACATTGGATTCCTTGTTCATTTGAAATAATAAGTGTATTCAATGCAGATATAACACAGTATTCACCCAAGCCACACATGTCCACGACGTTTGGTATGTGGTTGACCCAAGACTAAATAAAAATATATGAATTAGATACTATTTAAACCTATGCCTAATTCGCTTTCATCAACCGTAGTATAGCCCATTTTTAAGTCCTTTTAATCCTAGTATGGATTAAAAGGATATAACTATTGTGTAAGTGTAACTTTATTTTCTTTACGCTTTAAAAGAGCGGCGATATTAACATAAGTATGTTCTTTTGTGTGATAGCCGACGGGCTGGTAAGTGAACAATAACAACAGATTGACAATATTTTTCAGCTATTAGTTATAAATTATGTCCGTTACAACATAAGAAAAACTTTTTTCCTTATAGATGGTGCTTTTGAAACAAAATTCGACAGCTTGATATTTCGTTTTTTTTTAATGTTTTTACCTGATATGTAACTGTATCCCAAAACGTCACTGTTTCAGTTCCAGAAACAAAAGCAAGGGTGTTTCCATAAAAAGCGTATTTATGGTCAGGCTTCACATTCGCAAAGTATATAAAAGAGTCAATGGCTATAGCTAAGCGTAGAGATCTCTTTTCCCAAGACAAAGCTCGTAGGGCGCCACCAGGGACACGCAGAGTACGAACATGCTAAAAATAAAAGTTAATGTTATGTTTACTTATATATGTTCCTACCTACGCAAAAGTATCATTTTTGTTTGGCGCGTAAATATGTGAGCCATTTAGAGAGCGCCATTTGAAATCGCAAACTAAACTGTCCCCTATTGTAATTACTATTATTATGAACGAGATAGCGGGAGATATTTTGTTTTTGAATTTAATTTACTTGCAATAATAAGAAATTTTTTTTCGAGTTTTTTACGACGGTACAGTATTACACACAACTTAATTTAAGTGTGAGGATAATCATAAATAAAGTTTTATCTAATGTATGAAAATTGTAAAACCAACCTCTCCATAGGCACTAAAAAACTGTACAACATTGGTTTGGTCTGCTGTGCAACCGGCTGCAGCTAAAATTGTACCATTATGGTTCCAGTGGCAGTCCGCAGCTAGCATGTTAGTTTCAACCACAATACTATCTGAAAATTTTTTTATTGTTTAAAAAAATTTTTAAAACTTAGCTAATTTTTTTATTAACTTAGTTTGGTTTGCGAATGAAAAAAAACATCTGTTCTGTACAAAACTTTTCGTACTATTCCCTCCAGTAGGTAGGTACTTATAAACAACAAAATTTTTAATTTAATTTGATTTCAACAATATTCATAATTACATAATATTATACTCTACCTTCTTCTATGCAGTTTTTCATAAGAATAATAGATCCATTTTTGTAACATATAGCCAGCACGGGTCTGTTGGTAGGAGCGACACCCGCATACCAGTCCATTGAGATAATTTCCATTGATCCTGACACTCCGTTAACCGCAACAGGCATCTAAAGGGAGAATATAAAACCATTCCATTATTCCACAGTTTCAACGATAAAGGTCGGCCTCTTTGGCGCAATGGAAATTGCTTGCCTCGGAGTCAAAATGTCGGGTTCGACCAAGTCAAGTAAGAAAATAAGACTTTTAAACTTTCGCGTTTCATGATTAATAATGTACATTTATATATTCGCGTTAATTCCCGTTTGCCTACATTCCACAAGTCTCAAATTTACTTCGGTGCTAGCTAAATCAGTGGATTTGTACCTACTTATAGATATTTTCAAAAAATTGTTTTAAAGTTGTATTAAAGTATCTTATGGGCACAGGACAACATTCAATGTGATGACCGGACATGGTTGCCTCGGTCATTACCTGTATTGGATTGGAAAAGAGGCTACCGAGGTCTGCCATGAGTGTGGGGAGCTGGATGACCAGCTTAGAAATAGGGGACCTCCCACTGCATAGTGTAGTAGCTGCGATGCTGTGCTGCGAGAGGTAATTGGAAGCAGTGGTCTCCTTCCGGCCGCTGAGAGTTTGAGTCTACTGTTTGACTCTACTGTTCGCCCATAACAACAAGATTCCCAGCACAGATGCGCCGGGCCGCCAGAGGATATTGTGGTGAAATGCCTGCGATCCCATAATGCTCTTAAAATGGCAAGAAGGGCGCACGGAGGGGTTTTAGTGGGTAGGCTAGTTCATTACGTGCCAGGAGTCCTACAGTCTCCCGGGTGAAGACCTGGGGGTAGTCCATAAAAAGGATTTCCCCTTCGATAACAAAAAGAAAGGACATTCAATGAATGATTGAATGGCAGAAAACATTCAATGGCAAAACTTAGATCATATAAAGACTTTATTTTTACTTAAAACTTACAGTAAAATTTCCTTGTTCATCATACAAATGTAGTTCCCCATTAGTGAGTGCAAACAGAAGCAGTGAATTGTCTGGTGACCACTGCACAGCTGCTAAACCAGGCCCTTTGATATCCTTGCCCCAAACTCTGGATCCATCCACAGATCCCACTATGACAGCACCTTTAAAGTATGAGTTAATCAATGTTAAAAAAATACATGTTACTAACATTATTGTGATACCCATTTAATAAGTTTGGCAACCTCTGGGGCTATTCACAAACTTTGATAAGGCGTAATATGTTTTATCTTCCTTATCTCTTTGGTTCCAATATAGTTATATCAGATTTCTGCCTTATACAAGTTGGTGTAATAGTCCCAGAGGTTCTAACTACTACTTATATTAAAGTCATGGTTGCCCCCATGTTATCAATTTAATGGATTGCAGAAAGAAAAAAATATTATTAATTACCATCCTCATATGCTATGCATATTTTTTGACCATCTGAACCCCATGCCATACTTGTGACAGTAGATTTGTTTCTGTTGTTTATCATTTCTTCATACCAAGATCCCTAAAACAAAAATTGATTACTAGGATATTTGTTACTAATAATAAAGTTTTCTAGTACATCCAGGACTCCTCTCCAGAAAAGGGAGAGTGTAACCAGGACTAACATTATGAAGAAAAAAAAGATTATCACATACATATAATCATGAGTTTATCCCTTACAGGTCAAAAAGGCCAAAAGTCTTAAAAAGAGTCAAAGGCCATGGCTATGGCTTACTGATGGAATTGAGATTCCAATAGTAAAAGGTTGCTAACCCATTGCCCAAACTAAGAATCTAATTTCTTTATCTATCTAATATCTAGTCTAGCCTTTACCTTGATTGACTTTTACAATCTACATAGGAAGCTAAGTATCAGAAAGGTGATTAACTTAATACTATTTAATTTAGTACCTTATATAACATCCACACAATAATAACACCATGTTCATCACTTGTTGTCAGTTTTTGAAAAACTTCATTCCAAACAGCAACACAGAGCTGGCCTGTGTGACCTTCCAAGCTTAGATTCATTGAAAGATTTCCACTGCCTCCTTCAATAAAGAAATACGAATTATTAAAAAGTATATTTGGTTTGTTTTCACTTAAGGCTACTATTTCAATACTGCTATGGAAACAGCTGGGGAACTCAGCAATATGCAGGGATTAGATTGGATTAAATTCCATGGAAAAAAAAGTATGCCTATGTCACTCACTAAGGTAGTTTCTATATATGTGCCAAATTTAGTTAAAATTTGTGCAGTAGTTTTTGAGTTTGTTTTTACAAACATAACAAAGTACAAAAAAATCTCTTTATTAATAGTGTAAGTAGATGTGGATTAATAGTGTCGGTAGCATTTTTTATGAAAATGGTACATACAACCAGTAATAGCATGTTTCTGCTGGTACTTATTTATTTCTCTTATCTCCACTAAGCTTCACTCCACTTTCATCTGTATGTCAACCTTTTCATCTTATAACACAGCCTTACTTTTTATATTTTAATATTAGAATAACATAAAAAAGTTTCAATTTCAAACATAAGCCAGAATAGTTAATAAATGTTTTTTTTTTTTTTTTCTAATAGGTAATTAATCTCTTACCAGATTCTAACTTCAGTACTTTGAGCATTCCATCTTCACCCCCTACTGCTATGTATCCAGAAGAGTGGTTCCATGCTAGGCATGTGACATTTGACTGCTTTGGTATAGCTATCTGGAATACAGATTTAGAAATTTAATATTGACGATTATACAAAAAAATAAACTCTTCTTTTTGTTGGTATTATATAGTGATTCTAAATTGAGGAAAGTTACACATTAATCAAGACAAGAATTTCGGATAGGCATGCATCTTTAGAGTGATTTTTAGATTTAGTTCCAAAATGCAATTTTATTCACAGGCAAAAACAACTGTCTCTAGAAACTGTAAAAGTTGAAAAGTGAGGAAATGATTGAGGGAGTAGGCGATCATGCAATTAGTGAGAAAAAAAATTAAGTACCTTTTTACTCATATAAATAAACATAATGAAATAGTCGTCAAATCTGTAGCGTTAATAACTTGTTATTCAGGGTTCAAAACCTTTAGAAAAGGTTTCTTTTTTATGATTGACTACAAAATTTTCAAATCACAAAAATATGTTATATCTTAGATTATTTAATTGGATAAATATATATTTAGTTCCAAATTTTGTATGTTTGGATTCCCATCCCATAAAAGATTTTTCATTTCTTTCGATAACAATTTCACTTCGCTTCGCATCGCTTATCTAAGCGTATTTTGAAAAGCGTTGCCATGACAACATACAATTTTCCCTTAAATGACAATGTCAATGAAAATGTGACAGCGTCAAGCATATTTTTCATCTGTGGACCACAGTGGACAAAGACAAATTTAGATCAGCCCCCGTAATATCCATGTGTGACGACGTTTTTATCGCCTAAGAACTATAGCGGTTTCGCTTTTTATTAAGAAGTGAAATAGGACGTGACGTGACTTTGGTGAGTCTTAACTTTGGATCGCGGGTCACGGCGCTTGTGGTAGATTGAATAGAATGCTTAAACCTTAGTTTATTGCAAGCGACAAAAAAAAACTCAATGCCATTGATTGATAGAAACATACAATTTTGACATTGACAAATGACATTTTTCTTTCATTAGTTCAAACTGTGATTTCAAAAAAGGGAAATAGAGGAAAAATTCTGGAAACAATCAGGAAAATCCACGCTAATACCAGCGTTGCCAGACCGTACCAAAAAGTACGGTTTTCCGTACTATTCATCACACAACCGTACCACTATCGTACCTCAGTGCAGACCGTACCTTTTTCGTACCTTTTCCATATTAGTAGTTTATTTTTCACTACAACCTACAAAGGGTAAAAAACAATAAAAAATCGCCTTTTTATGTTTTGCTCAACATTCTGAATTTGTGTTCAAAAAACTTTTTTCTTCCAAACAAATAAAACTTAGCTGTTTGGATTACATTCATTGCCTTTCTTACTAAGAAACGATGAACTTAAAAAAAAAAAAAACAAAATATAGTCTGCGGTCTGCAGGACTCTAAAGAATTGGCGGGACTATCACCAAATGTCAAATAGTCAATCTGAAACCGAGATCGAACTAAATATGTAAGAAAACTTATTTTCACAAATATGATTAGAATTTGGTTTTAATATAAAGTACTGTGTTCTGTTGTTCGGATAATCACATAACTGATTGAGAAAACAATACGAATCTCGAGACGGAAGAAAAGTTAAGTCAAGGTAAGTTGATGTTGATGATGGTTTGCATTTTTCATGCATGATTTTTGTTTGCATGGCAAGAAGGCAAAGTTGTGGGACTAAATGACAATGCTATTTCTTTTCTTATCACCACAGCCAAGGTGTGGTTTATTGCCTTTCATTCATTCTTATTAAATAGATACTGACAAACAACTTAAAATTTTGCAAACTATCTGTTCCAATCTGATGGTCAAGGGTAGAACTATATTTAATCGCCTTGGACTTTTGATATAATAAATTATTTATAGGTCGACCAGAAATATTGCAGACCTGTCAACGAGGGCGCTAATTAAGCATTTTACACAATAACATTATACCCTAAACAGGATTGATAACTGATAGATAGGTACCTAGCGAAAAAACGACCCGAGCGAGATAGGTAGTACGGGGGCCGGCTGTCCCTTTTTAATAGGGCGACTTCATAGTCGCGATAGAGGCGATTTGGCTATGTGAGACAAATTAGAATTTGCTAAGATTATTTAACTTTGTAAATTTGGAATTGTTTTTATATAACATATGCTATAAAAAACATTAAATGCTAAAAAGATGCTAAATCATCCGACGCCATGACATGATATGATTTTCAGGGTTACCATAAAAAATAAAAAAGCGAAATATAAATTTATATTTTCTTTTTGATTTAAAAATACATGCAAAGAAATTAATGCGATTGTTATTTGTTGACTTAACAATTGTTAAAATACCATAAAAATATAAGTGTTTCAATGAAATTTTTGAGTAGCCAAAACTGTTGATTAAAATAGTGTTCATTTTCGTAAATATATATTTTATATCAGTCCTTTTTTAGCAAAGCAACACCAAATAGGTATGTCATATTGAGTAAACTGTCAAATTGTCAAATATAATCAGACTTAGAAGATGTAAGAACAAGCAAGACCATAGAGCAACACTGATTACTGAATATTGTCGGGTTATGGTAACATTTTTTTTTAGCCTTGTTGCCAGTTTTTTTTTTTTTTTGTTGCTTTTTTTATCCGCAGTGTGGCAAAGTCTGCTATATTTCTGGTCGACATATAAAATTAATAATCACCACTAGCGTCAAAATGAAACAGATAAGTTTGATGCTAAAAATCCTGTTTTTTTAATGTTTTGTTGGGGTTGCCATCTTGTGAATTAACAACCGAATTTAGAAAATTCCGGAGTATTTACGTATATCACATAAATTCATTTAAGTAATTGGCTATTTGATAGTTGTAACGATGAAACATCAAATATGTTAAATATGATACTTGAGATAGCTTGTAACCAAAGAATAATGGCACAATAGATATCGCTTTATAAGAAATTTTAAATATTTTATTTTCGCAAAATAGATTTGTCTTTTTTATCTGTGGATATATTGTGATACGTCACATACATCTCACAGAAAATGTCAAGCAAAACGTCACCTGTCAGTTTCAAACAGCGTTCACTGATTGGCGAGAAATTGTAATGTGACGTGACCGGCTGTTTTCGCGCGAATTTAAAGTAATGAATTTTTTTTTTTTGTAAATATTTTTCCGAAGGCTGGCTAATGAATGCATGTGATTCTAATATTTGATATTCAATAATACGAAATTATACTTTGTTTCAATATTTTTGTTTCATAACTTTCTTTTCTACCTATACTTACCTACATTTTTAATAAGAAAATTATTAATATTGTGAACGTATATACTCTGTAAACGGTCAAAGTAAAAGTTTGCGGAATGCACGGAACACAATGAATCAGATAGAAATGAAGACAATTGAAAATCTAAGTTATTTAAATTGTTAGAACTTTCATGAACAGATGGCGCCGTCACATGCTTATATCACACTAATATTATAAATGTGAAAGTTTGTTTGTTTGGATGTTTGTCCGTCAATCACGCTGAAACTACTTAACGGATTTAGATGAAACTTGGTATACAGACAGGGTATGAGCTGACTTGGGTAATAGGATACTTTTAACGCGGGCGGAGCCGCGGTCGGAAGCTAGTAGCTTATATATTTATATTGTTTCTATTTAATATCCCTTTCAAACTAAACTACATATCCGTACCTTACCGTACCTTTGCATGAAGCTGTGTGTGATGGATGGCATGTTTTTTGTCTAAACGCAGGTGTTGGAAAATGGACAGATTTATAACGAAGCGAAAACGTAGCCCTCCTGATAATAACAGCTCTCAAAATAGTAACCAGACTACTAAACCTGATCATTCAACTAAGAAGAAATGTTTAAGTCCTAGCATACCTGGCCCTTCATGTACTGACGCACTAACAAAACCTACCCAGCCACAAGAATCAAATCATTCCAACGGTTTCAGTCTGCTAGACAAATCAAATCCATCTTACAAAAAAAAACCACAAGCCTTACTTGATACTTGTAACGAAAATGAAGGAATCCAGATAGCAACAAGTAATGACGAGCATAAAAAAATTATTCCAACCAAATCTAAAAAAGCATCGGATAAGACTGAAAAACATTTATATGTTTTTAGCGAGAAATGGTTGGAAATTAAAGAACTCTCAGAGTGGCTAGTTTCAGACACAGTTAAAGGCACAATCAGTGCAAAATGCAAATACTGTCAAACTACGTTACCCAACCACAAGCCGCACTTGATACGGCACTCTGAAACTGATAAACACAAATCAATAATGAAAGCGATTAAATCCACATCAAATATTAAAGAATCATTAAAACCATCAGATGAAGATCTCTCAGCAAAAAAAGGTGAACTTAAAATTGCTGCAATGCTGGCTACAAATAATTTACCATTCCTCTTATCAGACACTCTAGTTAGCTTAATAGCGGACATTTGCCCTGATTCGAAAATTGCTCAGAAGATGAAGATGGGTCGTACGAAAGCAACAGCAGTTGTAACACAAATTTTAGGGCCCAGTCTTCGAAGTACTTTGCATGATTATTTAAAACAACTCGGTAATTTCTTTTGCCTAATAATGGATGAAACAACTGATGTTGGAACAAAAAAACAATGTGCGATGACAGTAATATATTGTAACAAAGAATTTAAAATAGAAACAGAATTCTTCGATTTGCTGGAAATGGCTTCAGGTACGGCTGATGACTTGTATAACGCATTAATACAGAGCGTTGAAACTAAAAAAATCCCACTAGAAAACTTAGTGGGATTTTCTTCAGACACGACGAACGTAATGGTGGGTGAATATAATTCTGTGTTCGCCAAATTGAAAGAAAGACTTCAATATTACTTTTCAGTCTGAATCGCCATTACTTCATAAACTGAAACCAGCCGTAGAAGGGCTCATCCGCACCATTGCAACTAACTTCATTGATTTACATCACGTCAAAAACACGCCTCCTCTAGAGATCGAACATAAAAACCCAAGGTTGTACTTGCCTTTGGAAAATTTGTACCTTGGTGTTCTTGTGAACTCAAGCCTCAACGAGGTTGAAAATGAGGTTAGAAAAGAGGACCTGGAAAGATTCAAACTAGATTGCCTGGCATTTTATGTTGAAGTTATAGAACAAATAAAACAAAGATTTATATTTACAGACCCAATTTATGACATAATCCAAATAGTCCAACCAAAAATTATGAAATCCTTTGATCCACAAATGATAAATTCAATTTTAAACAGATTTCCTTTTTTAGCCCCCACATATCTGAATAAAAATGCATTAATAAACGAATGGCGGGAGTACTGTTTATTAGATCTGACAAGTTTGGACGACAGTATATCGATTCAAATGAATGCTGCTGATTTTTGGACAAAAGTGTTTAAATTAAAAGACATTGGTGGCACAGAAAAATTCAAAAATTTAAAAATTCTGATAGGATTTCTATTAATTTTGCCTTTTTCTAATGCCTCAGTGGAAAGAGTATTTAGCAAACTAAAGCTGATAAAGACTGAACATCGGAATCGCCTCAATACCGAAACTATTGCCGCATTAATGGCTACTAGTTCATCTATACAACAACAAGGTGATTTTGAACCCAGCACTTTTATGTTAAATAAGAAGATACAGTACTCAAATTAATATGATTTGATAGTGAAGTGATACAACATGAAATTACCTCTTTTGTAAACTTTAAAAACTCATGATTTCGACATACCTAAATAAATGTTTATTGTATCTGTAGAGAAATATTACCAATTTTGTAGATTGAAATGAAAACTATTAACTTGCATTGAGCATGGGTGCAGGCTAAGTATTACGTATTTTGGAATGAAGTAAAGCATGTCTACAGACAGAATGAAACATATCCAAACTATTAAACTATTGAAGCTTCAAGCATGTACTAGCAAGTTATTTATTTATAAACTCGTGGTAAGTTAAATTATTATTTTACGAGCATTTTTCAACATTTCAGCAAAACCATACGGGTCGGGATACTTCTGCAAGAACTAGATAATAAAGTAGAATATTATTACCGATTGCCAATATCGAACAAATTCATTTGTAAATCAATTATATTATATCGCTTTTTTCTAACCTATGGTCGCAGACAGCCAACTCGAAGGAAAAAAATCTAGTTTTTGCAGAATCCCGACCCAACCGTACCTTGAAGTTGAAAACCGTACTTTTTCAGAAAGTCAACAGTCCTTTTTTGGGAAATCATACTGGCAACACTGGCTAATACCAAAAGCAAATCCCAAATAAGGGATGTGATAATTCTTATCTTGGTAATGAATGTAGCTATATAACAATATCAACATTTTTTGTAACATATAGGCGGAGTAATGTGTTTATGATAATAACATTCATCTCCAAAAGTTTATTGCGCTTATATTTTATCTAACTTGTTCTTATTAATCGTAAAATGCAATCAACTGTTCAGAATGCTGATAAAACTAGTTTCATCGAGATCGCACGGAAATTCCAACAATCTTCACTTTAAATTTCCGTGTTATTTGTATCGATTTTCTTTCAAAAATTATCTTCAAACGCATAAAAATGTTAGGGCGAAAACAAAGTTTGAAGGGAGAACCGGTCCTCGCGGATTATGGTCCAGAAGAGTCATTAAATGAGAGTGCTGACATAGAATGGGTGAATAAGGTAAAAACTATTCTTTCCTTCATCTTGCAATTTCACTAAACTCTTTACTCTTATGTTATAATGGATTTATAAATGGTAAATACAATTAATAAGGGATAGTATAGCAACCTGTCACTATATGAATCTCAATTCTATCATCAAGCTCAACAGCTGAGCGTGGCCTATCAGTCTTTTCCAGACTGCTGGCTCTTTCTGAATAGACAGCCAGCAGTCTGGAGTCACAAGGGATATAGACGTGATTACATGTAGGTATGTATGTAAATACAATTTCAGATTTCAGCATCAGTTTTTTGTATTTATTAATAGGAAAATATTTCTCTGACTATTACTACAGCTACCAAATTAATGTGTCTTATTTTTAGCTCTGGGTAAGAAGGATCCTGCGTTCATGTGCTCTTATGAGTTTGATGTCAGTTTCACTTAATACACCCAAGTCTTTTGAAAAGTATCCTTACCTTCAAACTGTTACATTTGCTGTAGACTGCTGTGTGACCTTATTATTCACAGCTGAAATGATTGCCAAAATGCATATTAGAGGTATACTGAAGGTAATATTGCTTATTCCACTGCACAAATTAGTTGAAAATATTTTAAAAATTTGATTGAGTACTTTAAATTATGCTAGTAGTAATTTACTATTTTTCCCTAACTAAAATAATTATGTTTTCAGGGTGATGTTGCATATTTGAAAGATCATTGGTGCCAATTTGATGCTTCTATGGTGTTTTTCTTGTGGGTCTCAGTCTTATTGCAAATGTTTGAATTAACCGGAATTGTGCCAAGATACAGTTATTTGAGTATACTAAGAGCTCCACGTCCTCTTATTATGATTAGATTTTTGAGAGTTTTCCTCAAATTTTCCATGCCAAAATCCAGGATCAATCAAATTTTCAAGTGAGATATAGTTTATGATTTTATTTATGTTTTAAATATGTAGTTAGATTTATACTTGATTATTATTTTTATTATGTGAAACTGCATATTACTTAATTGTTATTTTAACCTTGCAGGAGATCAAGTCAACAAATATATAATGTTACTTTATTCTTCCTATTCTTCATGTCACTGTATAGTTTACTTGGAGTCCAATTTTTTGGAGAATTAACACACCATTGTGTCAAAAATGATACAAAACCAGAGTAAGATTATAATGTATTATGTTTTTTCTTTATTGTTTGAATCAAGCAACAATGTCTCTAACTCTATTGTAAATAATATTACATTTTAATATGTTATTTCTAAATGCTGTCCAAAAAACTTGTTACATGCTAATATTTTATATTCCTTAGTTTATTAAATTTTTACTGAATATTAATTTATAAATTTAAATTACTACAGTACCCCAATTTAATAATAACTGGATTTCAGTGAGGTGACAATCAATTCACTAGCCATACCTGACACATTCTGTTCGCCTGACCCTGACTCCGGTTATCAGTGTCCTGCAGGCATGAAATGTATGAAGTTAAATTTGTCCAAGTACATAATGGGGTTTAATGGTTTTGAAGAATTTGGTGAGTAAAAGATATAACAATGTTTTCAAATCGAAAAAGAAAGATTTTGAATAATGAAAAATTTTGCAAATAACACACAAAAGAGCGAAAAATATATATTGTGGCGTTTTAGTAACACGCCGCAGGTAAGAAAAATGAGAGATGATTAAAAAATTTATAAGAATTAAGAAAAACTTTATTTGAACTAGTTTTACAAGGTCTTGGGTTTAGCTATAGAAACGAGATCCAGCAAGTAGTAATGCTGGTAGCCCAAAGGTGAGATCCGGGGCGCGTGCGCGCGCTTTGATAGGCCTTCCGGGTTGTGAAGAAGGGCGCTAAGGAATTATGCCCAACTTTGGTGTTCCTTTACATGCCCATTTCAGCACATACTAAATACAGGTTTAAGACTATGAATAATCCTTCTGCAATAAATATAGGTAATGATTGGTAATATTTTGCAGCTACTAGCTTATTCACTGTCTACCAAGCATCATCCCAAGAGGGCTGGGTATTTATTATGTATAGGGCTATTGATTCTTTGCCTACTTGGAGATCTGCTTTATATTTCAGGTAAGATGTGTAGGCAACCTTCTTTATAAATATATTTTAATTTTATTGTCAAATATTTTTATTTTATGTCCCACAATATAGTACTTTTAAACTGATTATATCTTCTTTGTTCTCCTTTTGCCTTCTGTAGTGAATAAATTAATAACTTTTTTCTATACTTCCTATAAGATGTAATGTTCTTTGTAATGTACTTATGAAGAATACTAAAATATGTATAAGTTATTTTATGCATCTTGTATAATTTTATTTTTCAGCACTATGATATTCTTTCTGGCTTGGTTGGTGAAGAATGTGTTCATAGCTGTGATAACAGAAACATTCAACGAAATCAGAGTTCAGTTTCAGCAAATGTGGGGTGTAAGGAACCCTATTACTAAGGGGAGCACTACACAATTTTTTACTGGTGACGATAATGGCTGGAAACTTGTCACTATTGATGAAAACAAACATTCTGGTAATATAATATTTTGAAGACGAACAACAAGAAAAAAAAAAACACTCTTGTTAATTGTACTTTGTTTTATATTATAGGAAGTGCACCTGAGATATTGCATAAGATGTTGCGATCAGCATATTTCCGCCTGCTGGTAATGGGCGTAGTTCTAGCCAATGGTGTTATAACAGCTACAATGAACTTTAAACACGACGACAATCCCCGGGAATTCTTTTATGAAAAGTATTATTACATTGAAGTAAGTGTTGCCCTTCATTTTACTATCCACTGTAGTGGTAATTAGTGGAATAAGAATGTAAATGAATGAAACTTTAAATGCGTACTCCTCCCACTATATGATAAAGCTGCCCTTTTACAAAATGGTAACTACATATAAATTCATATAAATAAAAAAAAATGGCATTTTCTTACATGATGGTAATTTTATACAAACGGGTTGTTTCTTTTCTTATCTATAGATGAGGGTGTTCTTTTTTGTTCTGCAATACCATCACTCAATATGGAAGCAGTTAATCAAAATCTAACACTGATGCTGTAACTTAACGTTTATTTTCAGATTGCATTCACAATTTTCTTTGATCTAGAAGCACTTATTAAGATTTGGTGTTTAGGACTAAAAGGCTACTTCAAACACTCTGTTCACAAATTTGAATTACTTTTAGTTATTGGGACTACCATTCATATAATTCCTCAGCTCTACATGTCCGTGTTTACGTATTTTCAGGTAACAGATTGATCTGTAAAGTATTTTAAGAACATTTCTTTGTTTAACGTTTAATTAAAAAAATATATTTTATGAATCAACCGCAAATAATTTAACAATATTTTACAGGTTTTACGTATTGTCCGATTAATAAAAGCCTCACCATTGTTGGAAGGATTTGTCTATAAAATTTTCGGTCCTGGAAAGAAGCTCGGCAGCCTTATAATTTTTACCATGTGCTTACTAATCATCAGTTCTTCTATATCGATGCAATTATTTTGTTTTCTTTGCGAGTTTACAAAATTCGAAACATTTCCAGAGGTAAGTAAAACAATAGTAATATACATTAAAAATTTATAGTACACTTCTTTTAGTTTATTTTCTAACTCGAATTTAAATTTCAGGCATTTATGTCTATGTTTCAAATATTGACTCAAGAAGCCTGGGTTGAAGTAATGGATGAAACTATGGTGAGAACAAGCCAAACACTCACACCACTTGTAGCCATGTATTTTATCCTGTATCACCTCTTTGTCACATTGGTAAGTTCACTAACAATGAAGAAACTAAGTATAATCAAATGCAAACCAGAACGCCAGTTTTTGACATTAAAACATATTGCGATTGGCAAATCTTATTGGACCATTGCATCAAAATGAAATCTAAAAATCGTTTTCAGATTGTGTTATCGCTTTTTGTAGCGGTAATTCTCGACAATTTAGAACTGGACGAAGACATTAAAAAACTGAAACAATTAAGGTACCGTCAGCAGAGTGCAGAGATTAAAGAGAGTCTGCCTTTTCGCTTGAGGATATTCGAGAAGTTTCCCGACAGTCCGCAGATGACCAAGTTACACAAAGTTCCCGGCGATTTTAATCTGCCAAAGGTATGCGACCTCACTCAAAGTTTTAACAATGATAATTACTTTACCGAAATATTATTTCTATGTAATGAAAATAAATAGGAAAAAGCCGTATGAATTAATATTAAATTGAATGTATTGAACAGGTGCGCGAATCTTTCATGCGTCAATTCGTATGCGAAGACGTGGAAGAAGAATTAGGCGTCGCTGCCGGGGTGGTCGGCGCCGGCGCCTCCTCCGCGGCGGTGAGGGCGCCTCAAGCCGAGAGGAGAGCCATCGACAATGTCGGCCAACCAGAGATATCGTTCCCGTACAGAAAGAGATGTCTCGTCAAGACATTGGTAGTGGCTCCGCCTTCGCAAAGGCCGAGCTCGGCGCTGCGGAGACATGTTGTTAGCTGTATCATCGAGTGAGTATACTCATAGAAATGCTAAATTTTCGGCACCTTAAAGAACTTATATGGAGGAAATGTTACACCTTTGAAAATATGAGGATTTGATGTTTTACTACTACTTTATTTGCTTATTTTTCATTATTTTACTTTTGTTTATTTTTCAGGTAATATTTATTACGGCTGATATCCTTCGGTGTTCAGGTTTATTTTATTTTCATTAACCACTGCCTTTTAATTTTTATTTTTTTGATTCAATTACATTACCATATTGCTTTTGTCAGTGCATACCAAATTATCATTTTGAATTTTTACAGGGATTCTAACAATCACCGTCCTCTATTAGGTGACTCTGCTATGTTAGCGACCGGCGGAAAATCTGGCCTAAAGCCCCAAGGGACCATTTCCAGCGCGAAGCAGCTTCGGGTTGATCAGAAGAAGTATGTACCTATTTAACCCATAAAATAAATATTAAAAAAAATAGGATGTCTCATACTATCTACATTAATTATTAATTAATATTATAAATAGAAATTTATGTTTACAATAAAAACAGCACAAATCCTACTTAATCGATTCTTGATTATATTTGGCACAGAGACAGACGAGACTTTCAAACTACCAGTTACATATGAAACACTACCGCATCTAACAAAAAATATCTTCACAGATTCGGGTCTCGCTCAATACGGCGGTCTGTGCGCAGCGGCTCCATCAAACTGAAGCAGACCTACGAACATTTACTTGAGAACGGCGACATCGGCGCGGCGTCGCGTGTGGTGCCGTCGTCGCGAGCCAGACCGCCTTATCTGGATATAAGATTGCTGCAGGCAAAACGACAGCAAGCCGAGATGAGAAGGTAACTAGCGATTATGTTTACCTATGTTTAATGTTGTACCTTGATAATGTCCTTTGATTGACTGTTAATGTATAGAAATGAACATATTCTCAGTACATTTAGTATTGTTAGGTACCAATGAGAAGAGGACATTTGCGAGAACCACTCCTTGTTCGACACGCCGCTGCTGATAGTCCCGAGCGAGTCTATCTTTCACACAAAATATTTAAACAACAATCAATTTTCTTTCCATTGCTAAAGACGAATGAAAAGAGGACCTTCGCGAGAACCACCCGTAGTTGCCGAACAACGCGTGGTTCTCGCGAAGGAACGTGCCGACGTCGCTTAGAGAGTGTACCGAGTTGGTCGTTTCAGCAAGAAATGTTTACAAATTAATCAATTTCCATTTTCAGGAACCAACGAGAAGAGGATCTTCGCGAGAACCACCCGTTGTTCGACACGCCGCTGCTGATAGTCCCGCGCGAGTCTCGCTTCCGCAAGATTTGTCGCGCCATCGTCGACGCGCGGTACGATGCGAGGCTCAGGGACCCCGTCACGGGGAACGAGCGGAAAGTGCATTACAAGAGCTTCCAGTAAGTCACAAAATGGTTTACTCGATATTTAATAACTTAACTCGATTCACATTTATCAGTTACCTTCTTTTTAACATATTATTATTCTGAAAATTTTGGTGAATGATTCCAAATTATTTCAGCACCAATTGCGTGTTTCCCATAAATATAACCATGTTTCATCGGTTTATTAAAAAAGGTCCATCTAACCTTTTTTGAAATGTCCTGATTTTCCTTTGATTTAGAAGATTATCTCCCACACAATGTATAGCTATAATAATAAATGAACTAAACGATTATTTTTGCTGTCCCAATTTGAATTATTTATTGCTTTGTTTGTTTTCCAGTAATTTCCTCGGTCTAGTGACGTACATGGATTGGGTTATGATCATGGTTACCACCCTATCCTGCTTTTCAATGATGTTTGAAACACCTACGTATAGAGTTATGGAGAACTTTGTTTTGCAGGTTAGTTTGATTTATTTATGCGTATAAATAACACTAGTTGTGCCCGCGACTCGTCCGCGTGGAATAGTTATTTTGGGCATCATTGAAGCCCTCAAGGATGAATAATTTTCCCCATTTTTTTCACATTTTCCATTATTTCTTCGTTCCTTATAGTTGCAGCGTGATGTTATATAGCCTTAAGCCTTCCTCGATAAATAGTCTATTCAACACAAAAAAATTTCAATTCGAACCAGTAGTTCCTGAGATTAGCGCGTTTAAACAGACAAACAAACTCTTCAGCTTTATAATATTAGTATAGATTAATGTATACTAAAATATTGAAATGGTCAAAATAATATATTTCAACTGCTTTTTTTTTTAAGTTTGGCTATAAGTATTTAACCATTGTTACATTAACCATTCAAATAAATATTTTTTTGATTTTAGATAGCGGAATATGGCTTCGTTATATTTATGAGCCTGGAACTGGCGCTGAAGATATTAGCAGACGGACTTTTCTTCACTCCCAAAGCATATCTTAAAGATGCCGCTGCAGTTCTCGACGTGTTTATTTACATAGTAAGTTTTGTTTAGAAACTAAGATATTCCAGCGAAATATGGTGCTACGGTTGTTTGTTAAGACCTGCAATTTTGTACTTTTTTTCCTTTAAATAATAACGTACAACTAACGGGCAGTCTATCGCTCACGGCGCTATTTTTATCACCAGACTATAATCTGTACGCCACAAAAATGGATGTAACCACGGTGCGATATAGGTCTATACAAAATTGATAACCGTGCGTTTACCACAGCGAAAAAATAGCATATTGACAAGGAGTGAAATTGCAGGTATCGCTGACGTTCCTGTGCTGGATGCCGGTGCGCGTGCCGCCGGGCTCCCCGGCGCAGATGCTGATGATCCTGCGCTGCGTGCGGCCGCTGCGGATCTTCACGCTCGTGCCGCACATGCGCAAGGTCGTCTACGAGCTGTGTCGCGGCTTCAAGGAGATCTTGTTGGTGAGGACGCTCCCTCCACTTAAAAAAAAAACATTCATACCACAGTTTTTTGGCGGTTTTTACTTTTGATCATCTCTCATTTTTACGTGTTACACGTACCACCACAAATGCTTCGAAGACCGGGGTTCGCCTTCGGACTTGAAACTTTTGCTCATCATTGAAGAGAGAAACAATTACATTATTATTTGTAAAGCATAGTACTCTTTTTGTAAACAGGTATCAACATTACTCATCCTGCTTATGTTCGTGTTTGCGAGCTATGGCGTACAGCTGTATGGCGGAAGGTGAGTTTTATATTTTTGTTAATATTAAAAAGGTATTTCAAAACTTCAGCAGCCTATATATGGGTTCTGTGTTTAGGCCCGAATTTTTAATGGATTATGTTTTTGGAAAAGGTTGGCGCGCTGTAATGATCCTACAATAAAGCGGCGTGAAGACTGCGTGGGCGTGTTCATGCGGCGAGTGTTCGTCACCAAGATGAAGCTGCGGCCCGGGCCCAACGAGACCTTCCCGTCTATGCTGGTGCCTAGAGTATGGTAAGTCTATTGGTCTAGTGTTGCCACATTATGCTTTGAGTGAGATATCTCATTTACAATCCTCTCATAACTTGAATCTTTGCTTGAAGTGTTAAATTTTTGAAATAATATATCCTTTGTAATCCTATGTTTTTTTTTATTTATATCCAATATTTCCCCCAGATCCGTATTTTTTAAGTTCCGAAAAATCTGATCATGCATTTGAATTCTCTGCTTGTGTGACGTGTTCTGCGCTTATCGTTTTTTCCACTTTGTTTGTTCCATTTTAAAACATTTCTTACCTTTGCAACTGCATTACTAGATCACTATAATATATTTTTGTTATTTCAGGGCAAATCCGAAAAGATTCAACTTTGACAACATCGGCGATGCTTTGCTGACACTATTCGAAGTGCTTTCGTTTAAAGGTTGGCTGGATGTTCGTGACGTCCTTATAAAAGCGCTGGGACCGGTAAGTAGTATTCTTCGGGAGTAATCCCGACCTTAAACCAGGGCAATGACTCCTTTCAGTTTTCGAATAGTCATTTACTAACATCAAAGTTTAATTAAAAATCTGAAATTAGTCGACGAAATTGACTAGTAATCGCGCGGATGGCAGGCTTATCGCATTATTCAATCACTTTTATGGTAATGTTTTGAATGTGCAAATAAGTTTGTAATCCCTTCACAATTATAACTCACCGTTCTCCACGAAATTTTGATATTGAAATTGGGTTTACGTACTTTTCACGAGGCAGAGCCGCAGATGAAAGCTAATTGTTAACGAAGACATAAATGTTCTTATGTTGGTCTGTCGCGTTTGTTACAGGTGCACGCTATATATATACACGTGTATATATTCTTAGGCTGCATGATCGGCCTGACGTTATTTGTGGGTGTCGTGATCGCGAACTATTCCGAGAACAAGGGCACTGCTCTGTTGACCGTCGACCAGAGGAGATGGTAAGACACACAGAATTGTAACACTTATGATAGTGGTAATTTATATCACACCTCGGTCGCCAAACTCACACAGTAACATTTTACGTACTTACACAAAAACAACCAATCAGAACGTGTTTCTCGGAATCAGAAAGGAATAATTCAGATAACTCTCATATAACATCATTGATACAGATTAATGATCATATCGTCAATTATATGATGTTTGTAATAAAGAATTACACTTTAGCGATTGTGCTTTTCGTGGGACCTTATGACTCTCACTCAGTTTCGGTTTTACTACGCCCAGTTAAGACTCGTGAGTATTAACTATGGCACACTGGCCACGTCCCCATCTTATTTCTAAGAGTGTTTTAAGTTCCAATGGTACATCCTTGCTTAAATTATAAATGATACAGAGATAGAGTTGACACTGAGAAAGAGCAAAGGCTACTTTTTATTGCAAAAAAGTAACCAAGCGGAAGAAACGTAATTATATAAGAATACAAGTTTTAAGTTACAGAGCAAAACAGATTTTTATTTTTTAAACCTACAGCCTACAGTCATAGTTTGTTATTCTCGGCGGGTTGCATCCTCGCCTCCAACTAACGTATTGGTATTTTGTAAAGGTGTGACCTGAAGAAGCGGTTGAAGATAGCTCAGCCGCTACACCTCCCGCCGCGGCCCAATAAACGCAAAGTACGCGCGTTCGCGTATGACGTCACGCAGAACCTGAGCTTCAAGCGAGTCATCGCGATCGTCGTGCTCATCAACAGCGCGCTACTTGCAGTCACGGTGAGTTACAAGGCGATGGAATTTTCAGCGATCGAAATCAAACCTTAAGCTATACTAAAACAGCCCATAACTGGTACTTGACATACCTAGCATGATTAAGTTGGCAATATTTTGTATTTTATTATTTTTACAAATATTACTTAATTCTTTTTTTACATTTACATAAGTATAAGAATTACACAATTACATATAAGAAAAGATTTTGTACTAATGTCTTGTAAAATCTTTTCTAAGAAGACACTCACATACCAATGCACATTCAACCCAAAAATCTAGGTTTAAAAATTGAAAAATTAGTGTAGGTGGTCTACGGGTGCATAAAGAAGAGAGAGTTTCCCGTAATTTTCCGTAAACGATCATTGTCATTTTATGGTGGGCGATGTTGTTGACGATGTTTAACTTTACAGTGGTCCCGCTACTCCCAGTACACGGAGCAACTAGCGCTGACATCGGCGCTGCTAACTCTGGTGTTCGTGGTGGAAGTGCTGCTGAAGACGATCGCGTTCACGCCGCGCGGCTACTGGCAGAGCCGCCGCAACAGATACGACCTGCTCGTCACTGTGGCCGGCTGCATCTGGATATTCATGCACTTCATACTCAAGGTACCTGGCCTGTCCCGGGGCCCGGCGAAGGCGGCGTGGCCAGTTCAATGTAGTTGCACATAACAACTAGCGCTGACATCAGCACTCATCGGCGACATACATGTTGAGATTTCAGCGAGACGGACAGTCTAAAAAGAGTACTTGCACCAATAATTCTATAATAAATTACGCACATTAGTTTGATTAGTAACCGATGCTCTCATGGCAAAGAAAAAATCGTGAAGAAATTTGCACTTTCATACATGTAGTTGTATGACCGTGATCTAATACAAATCTCGTGATCACAGTCACACCTGGCTTATGTTCATTTTTGTTCGTTCGTCAATGAAAAGGTTATTTTTCGTCAGGATGACAGATCTAACCCGGGACACGTGGCTAAGAGGCAGAAACACTAACACTATTCTAAAATAATAATGCTGTACTAATTTGTTTCAGAACGACCTTTCATATTTCGTGGGGTTCATGGTGGTGATTCTCCGCTTCTTCACGATCACGGGCAAGCACACCACGCTCAAGATGTTGATGCTGACGGTCGGGGTCAGCGTCTGCAAGAGTTTCTTCATCATATTCGGAATGTTCTTACTCGTCTTTTTCTACGCCCTCGCTGGGACTATCGTGTTTGGAAACGTGAAGTATGGCGAGGGAATTGGCAGGTATAGGTTGAAATTTAAAAAGCGCGCCAAAAACGCTCTCATAGTAATGGCGGACGCTGTGTGACGTCACACGCAAGCAAACTGATGATTTTGATTATATTTCTCTCAATTTATCAAACAAAATTGTTTGTAAATGGTGTGTAGTACCACAAAGTACAAATACTTCAATAAAAACTCCGCAAAAAGTGTTTGATCTGTTCCAACGAATCCAATAAGACGAAAGAAGTGGTTGCAGTTGGCTCGAAGAGATCAAAAGAGTATTTTATCGCATTCAAATGTTTTTATGTGTGAAGATCATTTTGATGTAAGTATGCTGGCAATATTTGAGTTATAGCAAACAATAAAACAAATAAAACATAACCTATAAAATAAAATTCTGCGAAAGTTTTGCGTGAAATGGCATAAAGATTTCTAAATAAATAATTTCTTTAAAATACTTACACAGCTGTTTTTACATTCTTAAGTTCTGCACCATAATAATCCGCGTTGTTTTTGAAGAAAAGTGCAACCAAAAATGCATCAATCTCAGGTAGGTTTGTGTTATCGGCACGCACAAAATTTTTGTCCATTTTGAATACAAACAACAGGAATTTATTTCACTATTTCACTAAAGTAATAAAATGAAGCTGAAATAGTTCACTGTCACGAAATAGCTCAATATCTGGGATAAAACATTAATAACCCACAAACTACACAGGAGGAGTTGACGTTTCCTTGCGTGTGACGTCACCGGAGTTGTCACCAATCACAGAGCGTTTCGGTCTTTCAAAAGTATTTAAAAATTATTGTATTTTTAAAACGATAAATCGCCAAAAATATGCTTATTTTAGTACAAATGAAAGTAAAACACGTTCTATATTATTATCTAATAGGATTACCACAATTCGTAGCATATTTTCAATAGTGTCAAATAGCCTATTTTATTGGTACACTAGCTGTCGCCCGCGGCTCCGCCCGCGTGGATGTCCGTTATTGCTGCAAAAAGCCTACCCAGTAAATTAATTTATCTACATAAACTGTACTTAGTGATGTAATCATTTGTTTTGATAAGGATTAATAGCATGAATAAAATAGCGTTTAAATGTAGTCCAAAAACATTTAAGATGTTTAAAACAAAAAAATGGTGGTTGTGCCTCATAATCATACATTCGACATAGATAGATAATGTGTCGCGGACTTTAGATATTTATAATATCTACAATTAATTAGAAAATTTTATGGTTTTCTTTTTTATAGTTAAGGCAGGGTACGCAAAATAAGTAACTTTTCTGGTTGATTTTTTTCCACCTTGGGTCCGAAAAACCCAAATATCTTTCGCTTAGCTTTCGAAAGAATTTTTAATATCGAAAACGTACAAAATTTTTCTCTTTATAATATTAGTGTAGATTAATATTTACTATTCCTGAACGTTGACAAGGCCCATGCATTATCTTCTCTCTCTTTCATTTAAGATTAAACGGAGTGGTAAAAGAGAACGAAGGTATACCTATATCTTGTTGACGATCGCAAACAGCCAATCTGTGCCTTAACATTCCAGACGCGCGAACTTCAACTCGCCGATCCACAGCGTGGCGATGCTGTTCCGCATCGTGACGGGCGAGGACTGGAACAAGATCATGCACGACTGCATGGTGGCGCCGCCGTACTGCACGCCCGCCGACAACTACTGGGAGACCGACTGCGGGAACTTCACCGCGTCGCTGGCTTACTTCTGCACCTTCTACGTCATCATCACGTACATCGTGCTCAACTTGCTAGTGGGTACGTGATTATGTAAATCATTATACGGATGGCGCTAGCTGAATTTTAAATGTTTAGTCTTGTTCCGGTTGAGCGGATTTCAAGCTCTGACGCTTAATGGCGGAGGGTGCAACTGGGAATACGCCCAGATGAGAACGAGAGTCTTGTTCCAGCCTTCACACAGCGAAGATCTTTCAGCGATGTTATGTCTGGGGAACTGCTGCACCAGCTGTATTGAGTCGAAAGTGCAAGTTAATAAAATGTACTGCATGTAACAATATTGGTTCCGGTTGAGTCTCACCTCATCTTTTTGGAAAGGCGCTCAGGGTCCGTCCGGGTGAATGGATGAATCTATTACTAATACTTCAACAAAATCGTGTAGCCTTTTTAAATATGATTGTAATTAGGTAAGGTAATTAAGTAAACAATTAAAGTAATTCACACTTATTGTTACAGCTATTATCATGGAGAACTTTTCATTATTTTATTCAAACGAAGAAGACGCTCTGTTGTCGTACGCTGATATACGGAACTTCCAAAACACGTGGAATATTGTCGATGTTCACCAGAAAGGAGTTATACCGGTTAGAAAGGTAACACGCTCAATATTTACAACAGTTTGGAGTCTCCATTATGTATTGTGTACGCAAATATTATTTATAAATCTCCAAAAGTATACAATTAACAAATCACGTACAGTATCCGAACATTCTTTTTATTTTAGGTAAAATTCATTCTACGGCTTCTGAAAGGCCGACTGGAGTGCGACACGCATAAAGAACGCCTCTTGTTCAAGTACATGTGCTACGAACTAGAGCGGCTTCACAACGGGGAAGATGTCACTTTCCATGACGTTATTAAGTAAGTTATTTTTATAGTCACAGGAATGCCGTGATGAAAGCAGGATAAGTATCTAAGTAGATATACAAGAAGGGCGTAAGGTACGAACGAAGGATAGCTTTTAACGGAATATACATAGAATAATTATTTTTGGTAATTATATAAATATAAATATATAAGTACGGTACAAATTACACAGATCGAGTGAGCCTCGAAATAAGTTCGAGACTTGCGATACGAGATACTAACTCAAAGATACTATATTTTATAATAATAATAAATACTTATAAAGATAAACATCCAAGACCCAGGCCAATCAGAAAAAGTTCCTTTCACATCATGCCCTGACCGGGATTCGAACCCGGGACCTCCGGTGTCACAGACAAGCGTACTACAACTGCGCCACAGAGGCCGTCAATTTACAATTGTTTTAAACGTTTCCTTTGTCGAATTGGAAATAACAATCAAATGTAATTTGGTATATCGTTTAGATACAGTCCTAAGTTTTTGAGAAAACTTCATAGAGAACGTTGTTAATTTTCAGCATGTTATCGTACCGTACAGTGGACATTCGCAAGTCTCTGCAAATGGAAGAGTTGCTCGCGAGGGAAGAGTTCGAGTTCTTGATCGAGGAGGAAGTGGCGAAGCAGACTATACGCACGTGGCTGGAAGGCTGTTTGAAGAAAATACGCGCCAACAGCAGTGTAATTTCCTCACTATTGCATGATTCTCTTGGTTGTTTTTTGTCCTAACTTGACGATACAACCAATTTACTAATTTGTGATACCATGAATATTAATAAAAACCTAGAAGGATTAGCTTGAACGCATAAACAACGCGTTAGTTAGAAAATCAAACAGCAACAGCTAATTTTTTGTCTTCAATAATTAATAACTCCATGTTGAAAACTCACAGAAGCAGCAGACAAGTTTGATTGCCGGTTTAAGAAAAACTAATGAACAAGCCATCGACATGGGTAACGAAAAGACAGATAAAGAAAAAATTGAGGCCGAAGTCCAGGTAATTTTTACATTCATCATACAATCAAAATGTATGCTGAAGTAATATGTTTTTTCAATAAAGTTTTACTTTCAGGCGGCAATCGCTAACATAGGGCGTGCGGAAATAACCGAATCGACTTCACAACCTGTTATTTCTAGTAAGTCTATTAGTTATTCAATATCTTTGGTATGCCGTGTGGTTCCCGGCACCAATACGAAAAAGAATAGGACCACTCCATCTCTTTCCCATGGATGTCGTAAAAGGCGACTAAGGGATAGGCTTATAAAATTGCGATCCTTTTTTTTAGGCGATGGGCTTGCAACCTGTCACTATTTGGATCTCAATTCCATCATTAAGCAGAGCAGCTGAATGTGGCCATTCAGTCTTTTCGGGACTATTGGCTCTGTCTACCCCGCAAGGGATATAGACGTGACTATATGTATGTATGTATGTATGTATGTATCTTTGGTATAGATGGGTTATAAATTTGAACGATAATACCTACCAGCGGGCAACGGGTCTTCTACACTTTTGAATCTTATGACATATTTTGATATATAAAAAGTCATTGCCCTTTACCTTGCAGCGATAGCGTCGTCCGATACTCAGATCAAAAGGTCGTCTACCAAAGGACCATTCAAACGACCAGGCTTGCCGTCCGTCACAATACCCCGGTACGATATATTTATTATGCAAATAACAATATACATAGAATGAAAAAATCAATACAGTTGCAGTAATGAAAATGTGTCACCTTTATATTTTTAGGCCGGAGAGCCCCGTCAACGTAAATAAAAAATATTTGCAGCCGACTCTGAGTGACCCGCATCCCGCGCTCAACAAGAAATCTACAACAAGTGAGTATAAAATATTTTTAAATAAGAAAAATAAATATATTATACAAAGATATAAATGAGTTTTTGGTGGTTTGTTCTTGTTCTCTGTTTAGAATAAAGAAACAATATTTTGTAAAAAGATCTTTTCATTACGGCATCAAGTGACGAGATTAACGTTATGTTTGTAGGCCTAGAAGAATAATCCCAAATTTATAGCCTTTCCCTAAGTCGCCTTTTACGACATCCATGGGAAAGAGATGGAATGGGCTTATTCTTAAGTGGCGGGAACCATACGACAAAGAAAAGCAAAATAAGAGGAAACCTATTTAGGAAGCGGGTTCTCTGGTTTTCTTCAATATGACCCGTCGTAATCGTTTCAGCCGCGAGCCACCGCAGCAAGGGCGCGTGCGGCGCGAACAGCTCAGCGGCGCGCGAGCCCGCGCTCAAGGACCTGCTGGGCTGGTGGGCCGACCAGCTGCCGCGACACTCGCATCCGCACACAGACTAACACTTGTTAAAGTAAAACCTCTTCCTCATTACACACGTACTGTTTTTTAGATCGTCATTGTGTTCACTTAATGTGGGAACCGCGGCGTAGGCCTTAGGACGCAAAGGGATTTTTACATTTACAGGGCCTTTGTAGTTCTGAAACTGAAAAGGCCCTGTAAATGTAAAAATCCCTTTTATTTAATCCCTTTAAATAACCATACAATTCAGATTGCTGAATTGAGATAATTTGGTTGATTAACTTTGCCCCGTCTCTACGGGTATGGTTATTTTGTCCCACCACTATTGTGGTGCCGTACCTGTGAAATTGGAACAGTGTAGTTCAAAGTTTCTGGTATATTACTGACTCGCGTTCGGTGTGTTTATGCGTCGAAGTTTATTATTGCTAATTAGCTTTAGTTTAACATGATCCCTATGGTGAATAAATATGACATCCCAAATGTCATATTTATTCACCATCGGAATCATCTAGTCGGGAGATTCGGGTCGAAACATTCTTCCGTTTACGATCATTGTTAAATTTGAAATAGACTATGTGTAATAAATATGGCTGTAACAATGTCTACCTAAAAAACTAACAAATGTAGATTCTAGTGATTTAATAGACCATATACTACGTCTACTGTAGACGTACAACAATGTTTAACGCGTGGGTTGATGTTATTAGTAAAATATTGATGTTATTTAGGTATGTGGTGTTAAAATTTAGATTAATATTTCAATTCTATGTAACGCCAAATTATACAAATAGGTATATGAATTAAATAAAAATGATATATGGTAGAAAACACTCGTTTAATTTAAACTATTATTAATTAAAATTACAATATTGATAATTAATATTAATAAAATCATTGCAAATAATGGCACATCCCAAGGGAGAACAGTATGATAATGGCAATAGTGGCGATCAAGCAGACGTATCGTCCCGCAACGGGGTAGTAGAAAAGCTTGGCACGCAGTTTTAGCGTGGAGGAGTACATGAGGACGGCGCTGATGTCCTCGTGCGAGGTGTCCTGGTGCAGGTACGGCCGCACGCACAGCTCGTGCCCCACCGACTGCGTGTGCCGGCACTCCGCCGATAGTCGCGCCGCCTGGTGATACCGCACACAATTATTTACATCTATCCTACAAATCCTATTGAATAGTATCCGTCTGCTGGACGCGTGAATTGTAGCCTATGCGTTATTCTGATGAATAAACTATACTAAAGGTATGACTCTTATCCGATCAGTAGATTTAACCTAAAAAGTACCAGTCATTCATACATAAAAACTGTCGAGTATCGTACAGTGCGAAATATCGGTGACAGACAATCGTCGCTTTTCCGTAAACCTGACTGCCTTGACCCCATTTCCGACTATGATAACGATCTTAGAATAGAAATAGAGGGCGTCCTCCCCAGCGAGGAATTACATGTCAGAATGATTAGATATTGAGGAATATAGAAATCTGATACTCTTTATAAAATAAATGCCATAATCGCTGTTGCCAGTTTGTAAAATTACATCCACCATATCACTACATACTTTATTAGCAGAAATTCGAAAAGAAATAGGAAAACGGGCATAACACAGTATGGTGAGTGAAAGATATGCTGAGAATGTTTGAGATACCTGTACGAATGGTGCGATGACAGCCGCCACCCACAGCAGCTGGTTGAGCACGCTGATGCCGACTATCGGCTCGGTCTCCGTGTCCACTTTGTCCAAATTCAGCAGCCATAGTATTCCCGACGTGGCCCACGACACGTTTACTATGGTGAACATGCACACCGCAGGCGCCAAGTCGTTGTTCAAGTATTTCAACAATTTTCTGAATTCTTCTATTTCCTAAAACATTATTTTTATTTTAAATAAAATAATTAGAACTAACACCAACCAACTTTCAGAACCTTCTCCCATGAAAGTTGAAAGCTCTCTTGGTTAATGTAATCTATACTATAATATTTTAAAGCTGAAGAGTTTGTTTTTTTGTTGCTTTTTGCCTTGAATAGACGATTTATCGAGCAAGGCTATATAACATCACGCTGCAACTATAAGGAGCAAAGAAATAATGGAAAATGTGAAAAAAACGGGGAAATTATTCATCCTTGAGGGCTTCAATGATGCCCGAAATAACTATTCCAAGCAGACGAAGTTGAGGGCACAGCTAGTGTCTTATAGTATAAAGCTTATATGCAACAGCACAATTCTTTGTTTCAGCATATTTTATACAAATATAATACGAGTAATAAATAGATACTGCAAATATAGTAAGTGGCTTTCGTCATTACATTTTTTATATTTTAATCTTGTTTTCTAAAGACTTATTATGTCTCCAATATGCTATACCTATGTGATTTTTCTAATACCTACTGGTAGTTACAGTTACCTTCATCCAATTTAGCGGAGTAATAGTTCTGTTGAGCAGACGTTCCTTGAGAAACATAAGGTGCGCCTGTAGCAGCTGCGCTTGCAGACAGTAGCTAGTGATTATCGTCGCCTGCACCATGTCGTGAATAAGCGTGCATATGATTAGTAAAACCTTCAGAGCCATCTTCACATCGTCGGAACTGAAATTCAGAAGTGTCATTGGTAGTTAGTTATTGGTAGTAATGTATATAATAGTGAATATTCGAGATTTGGTAAAACACCTATTTTCGAGCCACCGAAACATGATGGTCCCATTAGCCATCATGAGGTTGATGGAACACAGCGACAGGCACATCCACAGCACGCTTAATATGATAAAGAACCACAGCATGCGCAGCAGCTTCCGCGGCTTCGCCGTGGGCATCCCTTGCGGAGCGGACGACATGAGGAACACCTGAAATATATCTGTGATGTTTCTTTGGCGTATGTGTAAGTAGACAACATAGGTGCTAGATTGTTCAGGCCGCCTAAAGACATGAAGTGGCATAACAACTAGTGATGACAGTCGGGAACCACGGCATTCTGAAGCACGGAGGAGCTCGAGAAAATTTGGTATCACTTTGACACATGACTAAGCTAAGCTAGTAAATTACACCTCAAAATTATTTTCTTCTTCCTCCGGACATTAGTCCCGGTTACATCCTTCACTCTCTGGAGAGGAGCCCGGGAAAGCCCATTTGACCATGGTCCGGGATTGGGTGAGTCAGGTTTTTACACGAAGTGTGTCCCATATGTTATCGTCTACCTTTTCAGGGGAAACTAACCCATATTGGATCATCCTTACAGAAACAGTTGCCTGAATGTGCAAGTTTCACAAAGATTTCCCCACCGTAAGAACATGTTAAAACTAATGAACATAGCTTAGAAAAGAGTAATTGGTTCACGGCTTTACCGAAGCTTACCGATTCGATTAGACTAGAAATTTGCAAACAAATAAAAACACAAGTTTTTTAATTAAAAATGAATAAAATTACAAAATTACTCCTAGTATAAACACCACAACTGTTGCAAGACCTAGACGAACGTCCGTAAATACAAAATATATACCTAAAATGAAAAGTAAAATTCTAGTCAGTATAAAAATCCATTTTACCCTCTCCATCAAATTTTGTAGTTGTTCGTTATCAGAAACTCTGAACAGGTATAACGAGTATAAAAACCCAGTCAAGTGCAGTATACTCGGCCCTATGTACGTGAATGTTACATTCCCGTAACAAACTTGTTTGTAGGTTTCATACTCAAGCGTGGAAGTTAATGCTAAAGGCACTAACTTATAACAAAATCCTCTATCTCTCCTGAAAAAAAGAATTCCAACTTTTAAATAGGTTTGAATGATATGTCAAATACAATTTGAGTTTTTGCTAGTTTTTCTGTGTACATAGTGTGTACTAGTAAAAACTAGAAATATGTATCTACATGTTATTCTACAAACCTAAAGCAAGCCATATACTGTAGAAAATATCCAATAAACATAAATACTGCTACTTGCGCAGAATGAAAATGTGAGAGACAAACGGCACATTTTGATGAGCTGGACCCGTCTACCACAGGTCGCAATCCCATGATAGTTAGAAGTTTTAAGTATGGAAGCAAAATCTGAAACAAAAACGAAATAAATAACATTTTGTTTGTTTGTCTGTATCGCTCTTCCTGTGCTTCCTTCCTGTTGCGCCACCAGTTGCTTTGCTTCAGCGACCTACTAGTACATTTTTACAGTTGCACCATTTAAGTCGGTCTTGGAAATATTTAAAAAAAAACTAGCTTTTGCACAGGCCTTCGCTCCCGTAACAAATTCCAAAAAATGCCTTTTTTACCCCTAAAGGTACAATAAAAAGATATAAATATACTTATACAAAAAGATAAATAGAAAAATATATACAAAATTATGATGTTGCAAAAAAAACGCAGTATTAATAGGTAGGTACTGTATAAAAAGCCATATCATACCATACCATTACCATAATTTATAAATTTGATATGATGTGCATATTATTGAGATAGTATCAAAGAACACAAGTTACTTCGGAACTAGCTCAATCTGTGTATATTCAAAGCGAGTTAACATATTTTCACATTTTCCATCTAACCCTGATGTTTATAAGGAAACTGAGTTACGCGTGGACAAAATAAAATGTATTTAGACGGTTTTATTCTTACTTTTGATTTACAATAGTGTAAAATGGCAGACGTGCTCATGTACTCCGTATCTGGCGAGTCTGTGATTTCTCCAATCTGCAAAGTTAAAGGGTAATTAGATAAACAGACGACTAAACATAGATACAAATATAAATATGATGGAATTGAGATTAAAATAGTGAAAGGGTTGCTAGCATATTAAGTACAAAAAGAATCCCAAGCCTTTTCCTTCGTCTACTTTTACAATCTACACGGGAATAGAAGCAGCTGGGACACATTAGGTAAGTTTTCTTTTGCTGCCAGACCAGCATGGAATGTGCGCTTAGCGCTTATTCTTTTTACAACATTCACGGGAAATAGATGGACATTGATACATGTACTTAAGATACTATAAATTTATAATTTGTTTGAATATTTTGATAACCGCACAAATTACCTAAGCTTAAAAACTTTGCAATATTTTGAAATTTTGTTTATACTTTAAAAAATAAGGTTTAACTAGAATAAAAAGTAATTTAAAAAGACAATATTGCCTCGGCGCTGTCTGTTTCTTTTAAACCACACAACTTATTTTGATGCAGTTTTCACTGCTATTTAAATAATTTATTATCGAACGTGTGTAGGTAATGTTCTTCTTTAGGGCCAACTCTACCAAATTTCCTCAAAATCAATTTAATGGTATAAGAGTGAAAGCGTGATAAATTTTCCGTCTGTCTGTATGTTTGTTATCGCATCAAGCGAAAACTTAATTTTGCAGGTCTAAATAAAAAAAAGTATAAATATTTTTATACAGGTCCCTACCCCCTTTATAAGGGGAACCCGCTTAAAGGACAATACAGGGGGTCAGTTTATATATTGAAGTTGTCAGTTAACGTTTACGGCGAACGAAGTCGCGGGCAACAGCATGTATAAGAAAAAGTAGGTAACAAATAACCTCCTCTTTCGAAAACGATAATAATGAATGTAAAAAATCATTAGAAAGAATTAAATAAAAAATTGATATTATGTTGTACTTACATCCACGCTGTTTGCGTCGAGGCTGGACCTGGCAGATCTCTCCATGGTCGGCTCGCACAACTTCTCGTTTCCCAGTACATGGCTGTCCAGTAAATCACTAGCTAAACAATCATTTAAAAATTTCACATTATCCGGTTTATTGCTCATATCTATATATTAATTGCTATAATGAGCACATTAAGAAGACGATAAATAAATAATATGGACGGCTATTTAAGTACTTAGGCCACTTATGAAATAAAATTATATCAAAACAATAGACGGTACTCGTATTTAAAAAAAAAACAAATTCTCACTCACCGCTACCATACGAACCATTATCAATCTCATTGTTCATATTCACCAAAACAGAATATTTTCCTAGGAATAACGAACAAACATCTAATAAAATGGCAGTCATAAGTAGAACAAAGAAAATGTAAGTTTAAAACTTCCACTTATCGAAATAATGTAATGAAGTACCTATAAAGTAGTGGATACGTAATGAGTTGTTGCAGTAAATTTTTATTAATGATAGATCAGTGTCGTGCTGCAACATGTATACAGTGGTAAACAACATTTTGATGTTATCCTTTGGATATTAAATTATATTTTCCTGTCTTGTCTTTGCCGGCCGTAATAAGACTTGATAATGTCATCCTCATTCTATTGCCATAGAAGTCGAGTCCGGTAACTAAATTTTTAATAGAAAGGCGGAATATACATATTTTTTTTTCTTTTGATGTAATTTAAAAATTGCTAAAGATCTAAAATTTGCCGATTTGTATTGACCTGGATAGAAATACCATAAAATTTGACAGATTTTAAAGCTGTACAGTAAATTAATTGGAAATAATTAACCCAATAATGCCAACTGTTCGTTTAATGAAATTGAACTGCGATAACCTTCCGATGCGACGCTACATAAAAAGCGTTTCGCTTTTGTGTAGTTCTCAAAATAAAAACAAGAGTGTTTTGATTACCATTTATATTTACATTATATTAGGCGATAATGTTACAACAAATACATATATACAATGTACAATACACTTAATAAACATAACACAATCACAGCTTTTTAAATTTACTTTTCACTAAAAATCCAGTTTTTCTCACAATCTGTTTCCTTTCCTGGTAGTGCTTTTTCATTTTCTTATGATTTTCTAGTTCCGCCTTTTTGGATCGCATTGAGAATTTCATCTCTTTATTGCCACCGGTACTCGTCACCAAAGTGGACCCTTCAATAGCGAGGCGGTCACCTAGGCTCACCTTACTTACTCTGGTATCATATATACTTTTGATATTACTATACACTTTTGGTGCTTGTCTGAATTCGCTGATTGAGTTTTCTTCCGTATTCTGCTGCTTCCTTATAATCTTATGCTGTTTTTTGATATCTTTAACCCAGGAACGGTCTTCATCTGAACTTCCTTCACTAGATTGGTAAAGATCAATATCCGAATCTTCTTGATCTTCTTCAACCTGTAAAATCGAATATATATAAAAACACTTAACTATCACTGGAAACTTTATCCAAATACACTACTGAGTTCCGTTTAATCGTACGAGTATCATTCAATTCGCTTCGTTTCCGCTTTTTAGAGGCACGACCTGGAGGGGTAGTGCGAGTTTTACTTTAACGCGTCGAGCTAGTAAACGCGACTTTGTATGGAATTGCATTAGTGCCATCGCGTTTCCACTCGTTGGCGCTGATTAAATCACGTACTAGACGCGTTTGATCGAGTAAAACAGGCACTATCCCCTCTGTTGGTTGCGTAAACTAAATCTTGCCTCGATCTCTGTGTTCTTCTTTCGCTAGATCCATAAATTAATCATGCAAGCATTTCGGCGGCGGTTTCAGGTACTCTTAAATTGACCGCCTGTCAGTAGGTATATGTTCCAATAAAGTATAGACTACAATTTAGAAAAAAATGTTAACAATATTCTTTAGGAAGCAGTAAGTACACAAACAAACATACATAAAATCACGCCTCTTTCCCGGTGGGATACATATTTCCACTTCCCTGCATACTCTGACGAAAAACTGTAATAATTACCTCCATAGATTTTACTTCCAAAGGTTTGGGTTTGTCAAACCTCGAAAGAACTGGATTCAGAAGACGATATTCTTCTGCCGCTTTATCAACTTCAAAATCAGGATTTTCAAACAAAGCCTGCAAATATAAAATCAAAATCTCAAAAATTATGCACATAACAAAAAGTCAAAATTATCCTGCGAGACCACGCCACTATCCCGATGCATCCATCGGGATAGTAACTTCTAACACAGTGTGCACAGCAGCGCATTATATCAGAAATTTAGTTTGTGTATTAAAGTATCGAAAATTAATGTGCAGATTCTCGTTAGAAAATCTACGCGAGTTTGTTTGTTTATCTATATCTTTACTGCATAGAAATTTACACAGTAACAAGAAAATAGTCCATAAAGAAAAAAACACTTGCAATGGCGGACTTATCCCATGAAGGGATCACTTCCAGTCAACCGGCATCTCGAACCGAGTAAAAAAACCTAACCCCACGCCAAGAAACTACAATCATATAAAACTATGAATTTATTTAAAATATTTTCACTTCACATAAGTAAAATAGTATAATAAATAATAGTATCTCGTAACACAAGTCTCGAACTTACTACGAGACTAACTCAATCTGTGTAATTTGTCCCGTATATATTTATTTATGGTTTTAGTCCACCATTTTAATACATTAACCATCGAAGTTATGCAAAAAAAGTCATGTAAAAAGAGGTGAATCTATACACGACTTAAAAGCCCTGAGAATGTTATTTTTTACTGTACTGTACTGTACTTTTTACTGTAATTATTTCATGAAAATGTCTTATTTCAACACAGTCTTTAGCAATTAAATCTAAAAGTAATCTATGTAATTACAGCATAAGATAAGTATTATGTAACTAAATCAGAGTTATCCATAGTAATCCATACCTTAAACCGATCATCCTTTAGAAGATTACTGGAAACTTTCTTCTTCCGACCATCATCATCCATCAAACGCGAAGCTAACTCCCGATTAACTTTGGGAAGATTATCATCAACCATGAGGCGAGACGGCCTCTGCTGTTCAATCTTCTCCCTAATTTTACGTTTTTTATACTCTTCAAACGCAAACGGATCTGCAATTGATTTTGCTCTCTTATAGAGCCTCACATCGACGAAGTATCTAAAACAAACATATCGGAAATAATAATACAGGGAGATAATTATAAAATTTTGACATCGTCTAAATGTAACCTATTTACAGCCGTTCCAGGTGTATCCATAGAAGTTAACGCTCCAAAGTTAAGCAAAGTGATTTCCAACCTACTTTGACATAGACAAGCGCACTAATGCTATGCTAAAGAGACCGCCGATTCTATCTGCTGATGATTAAAAAAATATCTCATTTTGAATTCATATTTTTTCACATATAAAATATCTTAGTTACTTAACAAGAGTAGTTAGATTTAGAATCGCGGACTTTTTTGTAGATCTATTAAAAACCTATTAACCTATACATTGTATGTACATATCATCAACGTTAAGGTGATCGCACACCATAAAAGGATTTCGAAAACTATTTTTTTCCGGATTACTTTATAAATATTGATTAATCTGTCTGAAATTTTCATCTCAATCTCCTCCGAAAAACCAAATATATGCTTATGACACTTTTGAACATTGTAGCTTTCTAATGGTAAAAGAATATGAAATCGGTTCAGTAGTTTTTGAATTAACGCACATACAAACATACAAATATTTTTTCTTTATTAATAGTATAGATGTGAATTAGCTTAATTTGAAACAGACGCAGAGAAATGAGGTCATTTGAGCTCATTTTTTAATACTAATATTTTTGTGTATAGAGTTGTTTTTACTTAGTTTTTATTCAAAACACAATTTGAAATTAAAAGCTTACCCATGCATATATGCCCTCAAAAGATTTGTTCCAAGAAGGTGATCTAAGCCAAGTGACTCCAATTCCTGTTTCGTCACAAACTTATAGTCATCGTAAACTGTCTGTAATGTGGAGCTTTCCATTTCTTCAGTCAAGTTATCCAAGAATGCACACCACTTCGGAGCTGGACCTGGTTAAACAAACATTTTTATAGAATCTTTGTACGACTATAAATGCATAATTAAAATTTCCGAATGGAATAATAAATCAATGAGCATAAAGAGAGTGATGAATGTAGATGGAATAAAAGTATGCAATGATTGTGGCAAGTGGAAAGAAGTAAGCTCTGCTTACTCCTTGGGTAAAGAAGTGTAATTTTCTGTATGTATGTATTTAACAAAGACATCTATCATCTCATGCTCTATACCCAGACATGTATATAATATATATGTAAGTATATAACTTGATAAAAGTTTACCGAGTGAAGGAATGTAATATATTTGCATTTTTTGATCTTCTACTGCCATCATACAAAGCCCAGTGTTCGGAATAACACACAAATCGTTGAAGTCGACAGATGATTCAATACTAGTATATTGTTTGCCCTGTAATATATATAAAAATTAAGATAACATGTTTAAGGTAACCTCATATTTAACAAACAAAATTATAAGAAAACTTACACTGTTTTTATTCCAAATTTTTACAATTGTGGAATCCATAGAATAGACAAAGTCATGGTGTTTGTGAAATTCAATTTTTTTTATAGGCATTTCATTCATATGATCTTTCACCAAGAGAGGCTTACTTGACCTTATATCATATAACAGTACATGACCTGTGGATGTTCCAACACCCATTCTGAGGGGACCATCAAATTTCAAAGCAGTTATAGCCGGCAAACTTTCATTCCTAAAATAAAAACTTTGATTAGTCAACAGTTGAGAACAACCAAATAAATATAAAAAAATATTGTATATAATCTTAAACATAAACTAGTCTTGTAGATTTTTCACAGGAAGGATATGTATTGGGCATATTACCTTGCCTAAAACTATAACATTCCACTTTTCGTAAGTACAGATTAAACTAGGGACTTACTTATATTCCGAATCTGTGCAGTACAGGGCACAATCTAATATTCCTTGGCTACTTTTGGTTCTTGGATCCCATGCTTCTACATGCCCACTCTCTGTTCCCACGACAAGTAGACCATGTTCCTCATTAACACCACAACAATTTATTTCAGTTGCTTTTGTTGTGAGTGGTGCTAAAAATTTACCTAATTCTAAGTTCAACCTATATACTTCCTAAAACAAAATGAAAGGTATTATTATTTTGCTATATATTAAGATTTTTATATATATAATATTAAGATTTTTAAGAAGCTATTTGAAAGTTTACATACAGCTGAGGCGCCAACAACAAACAAGTCACATGATGGTTTATGGTAGGCAATGTCTCTTCCAAAACGAGGTACTCTCAATCTGTAGTGACGCCCATGCCCAACATGGAACTCCACATAACGATCACATTGCAAAAATACAATCTGAAAATAAGAAAACAATTGAATTGGTGTGTGTCATCATGTGGACTTTATGATATAATCATTATATCTTTGCTATCACTTTTTGTTTTAAATAAAATCTCTTGCAAAAACTTTGCACATGCAAGGGGAAAATAATCAATTTAGTTCTCCAGACTGATTTTATGCCCCCTTGTCTACTTTTATTTTAAATTTAAGCAAAATTTAAGAGCCATTTTCCAAAAAATTACTACAAGTAGGTAGTTTAAGTATGATTGGTTCATGGATACAAATTGAGTTGCCTAAATATGCAAGTTTCTTTACAACATTTCCTTACACCATTATTAGTACAAAGCAGCAGTAGACATTAAACATTATCAGTTCAACCACTACCACTCTCAACTTTAATGTGCATATATATTATTTAAAGCATGCTGAAGGCTAAACTGTGTTTTCATGAATTAGCTTACCTTAGAATAATCATCACTTAAGATTTCAAAAGTGACCACCTCAGAGTCTAAACATCTTTCAAACTTTAAGGACAAATTGTTGACATCAAAACATTTGACCCTTGGTTTATATATGCCAGTTGCCATTATATATTGTCCATCCTTAGATGTTCGCAGTGAAGTGCTTACACCAGGCATATCAAATTCTTGTATAAGCTCAATTCTTCTCCTAAGGTCAACATTCTTTTTCAAAAGTGCCCGTTTCTTGCGTTCTGATAACCACTGCAAAATGTATTTAATTAATATGCACGTACATGTATTGCGTCGAAATCAAACTGATAAATGCATGTGGATGAAGCAAGATATGTGGGGGTTGTGTGAAGATATAGGCTCTGCCTACCTACATAAAGCCTCTACCAACATAAAGAAAAAGACGTGATCATATGACGACCTCTGTAGCGCAGGCGATAGTGTGCTTGCTTGTGATATTGAAGGTCCTAAAGGTTGGAATCCAAATTAGCGAAAAACGCTTTTTTTTAAAGTATATTGCAGAGAGGTGGCGATGAAAATCTTTATCGATCTAACCTGACCTCACTTAGAAAAATCACACAAAATATAATCATAATTGTTGCACTACATAGGTGAAACTATTATTTTAATCATTCCTAAAAATTTGAAAGAGAGTATTTCTGTTTCAAACTAAGAAGTTGAACATAATTTTTAATACATACATCAGGCAATGATTTCCCAGCGCTTAGATTGTAAATTTTCACGTTATCTATTTCAAAGACTTGCATCTTGAATTTCTAGGTTATTGTTTTAGTTTATTTTGGATAGCAAACAAACTAAAACGTGCACGAAAATCTTTTGATGAAAATGAAAACACGGAGAACGGCCGACAGCTGTCACTGGTGACAGTAGTGGTTTGGTTGACGATCGATAGTCCACTATCGATAGCCATTGATAATTAAGTAAAAGCAATAGAATCGAAAGGAGTTTCGATAGTGCTATTAAACTTTCTAATGTAATTTTACTTTAATAGTCTTGAAGCTCAATATCGAAAACACAATCGATAGTGCAACTATTACAATAGCTATCAATGCTATCGATAGTTTTGACCTCTGCAAGCAGTACTCTTCTTTCACTATCCATAGATGCAGCTGCGATAGTAATCGAGGGCAAGCTCATAATGAATTCGCCAAAACTGTCGATAGTATTAATCTCTGACGTATTGTTCACCTGCAATTTGAATCAAAAAACAAAAGATAAATGACTGCGCGCGTATGACGACGATGTACACAGATCATCGGCTCATCGCCAAACCGATCCGCTAGTCAACGCAAGCTCCTAGTTCGTATTGCACTTACCCACGCGCCCGTCTAATTTTTGCTATTTAGTTGTTCAGTTTCAGGATTTGCTGCCAATAGTTTCGGTAGTTATTCATGTTTTATAATTTATTTTTAGATAAAACAGGAGTTATACGAGTACATGGGGAACCTGTTAAAGCAGCTAAATGTAAAGTTCGGCGGTTTTTCATCTTTAATAATTTATTTTTGGTTGGTTAAGGATGTTTAACTCTTTTTAATTTTTTTTTGTATTTACCGGTATATTCGTATAACATTACTGATTGATTTAGTGATGGATTCGCCGTGAACACTTCTATCTAATCGCGTCGCGTATCGTACAGTCGCGTTGCGATAAGCAAATTTTGGATACCTTTATTTTATAAAACAGAGCAAATTTTAATTTCACATAACGGTAACGATATTTATAACGCGATTTGGTAACGATATATAACGGTATAAGATAACATTACCGATATTAAGCCTTAATGCCGTTGCCGTTAGTTTTAGTGTTAATTTGGTAACGTTAGCAAGCCCTGTTACATTAATAAATAATCCATTTTTCTTAAGATAATAATCGATTTTATTATATTGATATTTTTTTTACTAATTTTTCTATTAATGTCATAATAAACGCCATATAAATTATATCAATAAATTTATTAATTTAAAATAAACAACTGAAACAGTAAGTTCTTATATAATCAATACAAATTAAAGTTTTAAAACAATCATGTTCGAAAAATGAAGTTTCAACAACGTATAATGAATATCTAACATATCAACCAAATGTCGGTAAAATACAGTTCATCGACTAACTCCATCTAGTGAATGTTTTATTTAAATGATCATCTAAACTGTTTTAAAAGCACAGAAAGAATGCACAGATGGTGTTAAGTTACTATTATTGAGCTATGATAGTAGGTATTCTTTGGCAGTTCGCGTTCCGGGCTCCAACCCAGAAGACCAAATGTAATGTCGGAGTGCATTTATTGCATGATTATAAAAATCGATTATTAATATTTAAAAAAATCACGTATTAAAATCGATTTTTACTTAAAAATCGATTTTTAATCGATTATTTCCATAATCAATTATTTTTTCACATTCCTAATTCAGCGTTTGTGGCGTTAGTGCAGAATGTCATAGTTTACAACAATTTTCTGTTAATGTGAAACAAAATAAATACCATGGGTAAAGTTACCTTTATTGAGTAAAAACTTGCTAAAATACTTCTACAAATAGAAACAAAGCAAAGCAAGTCTTGGTGTGAAAAATAATTCAACAAGTTTCATTTCACAACATCAACTTCGAAAGTGTAACTACATAGTACATTATGATTTAGTTTGTGCTTCTGATTCACATGAAGCAATGAAAAGGATGCAGTTTTTGTGTTTACTTATCTTTATAAAGTTATTCACTCTTAGCAAGCAGGACGAAACCACTGTTGGATATTGTGATATTAGTTCTAGAGAATGTGGTAATCAAAGTGATATTGTTGGAGATAGAAGATTGTTAATTTACGACGTTAACCCTCTGGAAGGCTTTAATTTACGCCGTGATGTTTATATGAGGTTCGCTATCTTACTACATGAGGCCCAGAAACGAGGTAAAAGGAAAGACTGGGTTTTAGTTTTACCGCCCTTTCTGAATCTTTTACATTGGCGATCTGACCAGGTTGATAACAGACCAATTCCTTGGTCTACATTTTTCGACATTCAGTGTTTGAATACTTTCGTACCAGTTCTGGAACTGCATGAAGTGTTTGATCAAAATAAAGCATTAGAAATTGATGTTCTGTATATATTACAAGGTTTTGATGATCCATTTGAGAATGGTATCTTTGAAGATAAGTGGCAAATAACTAGAGACTGTAAATATGATGGTAATTTATGGGGCTACAATAATATCACATTTAAAGAAATGGTTTGTCTCAGATTTCAAGGCTTTATTGGGAAATTGTGGGAAGTATTATTGTTACACCCAAATGCACAGAAAGTAATGATAACTCATGGTGAAATACCTCTTCATAACAATTATGGATCAAAGACATATTGGGATTGCCGTAAAAGCATGAAATTCAATAAAGATCTTGTTGACACTGCAAAAACATACATTTCATTCAATTTCGGTTGTAAAGCAGAGTTTTGTTCAAACTTTGTTAGTGTGCATTGGAGAAGACAAGATTTCACCCAAAGTAGAAGTAAAGACATTCCCTCACTAGGTGGCACAGTAAAACAACTTGACAGTATAATGAAAAAACAGAAACCAAACATAACAAATGTATTCATTGCTACTGATGCATCTTCTTATGAGAAAAATCAACTTAAATCTAAACTTATTATATTGGGTTATAAAGTATATTTTTATGTACCATCTAATTTAGAAAAAGCTAAATTTAAAGATGGTGGTGTAGCAATAATTGAGCAAATAATTTGTTCATACAGTTCTTATTTTGTGGGTACTCATGAAAGTACTTTCACATTTAGAATTCAGGAAGAAAGAGAGATTATGGGTTTTGATAGCACCTCTACATTTAACAGACTCTGCCCTGATACTGGATTTTGTGAGAAACCATCAAAATGGACTGTTGTTAACTGAATGATTATGTAATGACTAGTGGTAATGATATTTATCAGAATAATAATTTTGAATATATAATGTTGCCATACTTGATCAGAATAATCAGAATCAGAGCAAATAAATATAATACAGCAAATAAACTTAATACAAACCTTAATAATATGAATGAAGTAAATTTGTTGTCTAACTGCATTCTAAAGAAGGCTTGTTGTCTTCCTTACAATATAACAAGAAATTGGTATATTCAATGTCATCACCCAATTGTTGTATTGTCTAGATTGTGATATTTGCCTGGGAGCATATGGAAATTCTTTACATACCTTTTAGTTTAGATTTGAGTTCTATTAATTTTGCAGAGTTGTAATTCAAATTAACTCTTGGTAAAATTAAATAATTTTATTCACATTATTTCACATTCAAGATGAAATGAATGTTAAAAACAAATTTTATCTACAATAGAAATATATTAAAGATCATATTAGAAGAAGAAAAACCACAAAAAACTTAAAGAGGTTCTCTCCAACAATTCTCCTTAATTTCATCTCTCAGTCTCCTCAATCATCCAACGCTCATAGTTCAGTCATCTTTCATCACTGTCATGCACTCAATATCTTATGGTTTGTTCCCATTCAGTCACACCTCGATCTGTAACACTGTTACTCAATGGGAAAAAAATTCCCGTTGTGTACCAGTGGTACACATTGCAACTATCGTTTTCTCACTGAGTAACACTGTTACACAATGGCACTTTGTATTCCCGATCAGTAACACTGGTTAAGAATATTTTTTATAAAAGAATTTCTAATGTTTGTTTAATTAATTCTTAATTGAAAAAGAATAAGACATGTAACGAATTAGTGTAGAAAATACATATATTGTAGTCTTCGATCTTATATCTTATTGGCCATCCAGTTCCACGAAAACTATTGTTTTAATTGTGCTCTGAAATACGCCGCAAGTGAGCTGGCGCAGGGTTCAAGTAATTCAGGTAAGTAAATGATGTCACTTAATAAACAATGAAAAACATTAGCGAATGGCGGCTTTTTGCTAAAATAGATAACCAATGGGCAAAGGGCAAAACAAACCAATACTTACTAAGATATTATTATACCAATACTTATTTCATTGATATCTACATAAAGGGAAAATGTATCAATGAAACATTATATCTTAGCTAGAAATAGTTACATTTCCCATTCTAGGTATATAATATACGCTGAATTTATATTTTGGTTATTTTTGGTGGCTTTTCCGCCGCCATTCGCTAATATTTTTCATTGTGTATTAAGTGACGTCATTTACTTACCAGAATTACTTGAACCCGGCGCCAGCTCACTTGCGGCGTATTTCAAAGCACAATTGAAACAATAGTTTTCGTGGAACTGGATGGCCAAAAAGAGATAAGATCGAAGACTACAATATATGTATGTATTTTATACACTAATTCGTTACATGTCTTATTCTTTTTCAATTAAGAACTAATTAAAAAAACATTAGAAATCCTACTACTATTATAAAGGCGAAAGTTTGTATGGATGTATGGATGTTTGTTACTCTTTCACGCAAAAACTACTGAACCGATTACCATGAAATTTGGTATGTAGCTAGTATAAGCACTAGAGGCCGCCCGCGACTTCGTCCGCATGGAAACCCTATCAATCCCGCGGGAACTCTGGGATAAAAAGTAGCCTATGTGTTATTCTGGGTCTTCAGCTACCTACATACCAAATTTCATGGTAATCGGTTCAGTAGTTTTTGCGTGAAAGAGTAACAAACATCCATACATCCATACAAACTTTCGCCTTTATAATAGTAGTAGGATTCTTAACCAGTGTTACTCATCGGGTATACAAAGTGCCATTGTGTAACAGTGTTACTCAGTGGGGAAACGATAGTTGCAATGTGTACCACTGGTACACAACGGGAATTTTTTTCCCATTGAGTAACAGTGTTACAGATCGAGGTGTGACTGAATGGGAACAAACCTATCTTTATCTTATTATCAACATAATCTATCTTATTATCAAACCTAGTGCACCATCAACATGGTGCACTAGGTTTTATACAATAGCAACACTAGACTATCACTGTAGACTGTCATTATTTCAAAAGTGGATTGTTTCAATAGTAGCTCCTTCTGACCATTTGAACACTACTCCACCAGATGACTTCCTTTCATTCTAATCTATACTAATATTATAAAACTCAGAGTTTGTTTGTTTGTTTGAACGCGCTAATCTCAAGAACTACTGGTTCCAATTGAAAAAATATTTTTGTGTTGAATAGACCATTTATCGAGGAAGGCTTTGGGCCATATTACATCACGCTGCAACTATTAGGAGCAAAGAAATAATGGAAAATGTGAATAAAAAAAAATGGGGAAAATTATTCACCCTTGAGGGCTTCAATGATGCTCAAAATAACTACTCCATGCGGACGGAGTCGCGGGCACAGCTAGTAACTTTAATAAAATAACGGAGCACTTGGTTAAATAAAAGATATTTTAAAGATGAGAGGTAGAGACATGACATGAATTGTATAAATCTCGTGTGTATAAATAATTATTCAGAGTTGTGTTTCGTGAAAAAGAAAATGCATACCTACTCCTTCAAACAGTAAAATACTAATCAAAACTAATTCGACACTTCGACGCGCGTTATTTAAATAAGCAATTAATGCAAAGTTAAAATTATTATTATAACTTTGCATTAATTGTTATAATAATTTTATTATAACCGACACAAACCACAACCACAAATCAGTTGAGAAGGAGGGGAAAAATGTAGCAAGAAATTGAGAGGCGTTGAAACAAAAGTCTTAGAAGGAAAGGTACCAGTCCCGGTTCCATAGCACAGACTTAACCCGGGGTTTACCCGGGTATTTGACATTGATGAGCCCGGGCATATCACATCACGTCAATACAACGCCACACACGACCACGACACAAACAAAGAGCATTTTTCTTGTATATTTACCTACGAAATCATATTATGTACAATATGCATAATAATTAATAACAGAGATCGCAATTACTGTTAATCTTTAGTGAAATTATGTTCCATACTAAGACTAATACTTTATAAATATAATATTACAAGAAAAACACATTTGTCATATCTACAAAGTACCTACGTACGTCTTTTTTTATTAATCAGACTAGAATGATTATATGACATGGTGTGTATGACGTAAAAGCAATTTATTTTGAAGATGTGCGTGGTGGTTGGTGTACATAGGTACCCGTTTACACCAACCACCACACACATACCTAGTAGAACTAGAATTCTCGATCTATACCTGTGAGTAGAGTTATAGGTATGTAAGGACCTATTTATTTAAAATTTTGTTAAATTATTTTTATAAAAGTAGGTATTTTGTCCCTAGGTAAGTTATGGAGTGTCTACCATGATCAATGCATATTTTTACGTTTTCAGTTAAAAGTGTCTATCAAATTAATACCAAAGATCTATATGATATTAATTAAAAATTTAATTGACCTATAAGAAAATGTTTATGTATTTTTTTTTATACCTTTCATACACTATGTCGAATTGTCGACATATTACTTTTTAATTTTAATAGGATACATATTTTTTGGCAATTCTCACGAAACCAAAATATTCAACGCAGACGGGGAGTTGCGGGTGAAAACTAGTAATATAATAAAGCAAAATTATTCAATTACCGTCTTTTTCCTCCTGGTTCGTTCCTGTTATTTCCTCTCATCTATGGAAAGGAGCCTGGGGTGAGCTTTTGTAAGTCAGTAAGGGTCGGGATTTTACACAAAGCAATTTCCGTTTAACCTCCGCAATCTCCACCCCTACTATACAATTAATTTAATATTTGCTCTAAGTTGAGCTCCCATATAACAAGTGTAATTCTTTGTATGCGTGCGTTTTTTCTTAGTTAAAGCTATGATAACGTACCTACGGAAACGTTCACACGCGAGTATTACTTGTAGTTACTTGCTCAGTTTTAGGTATATTATCCAAACCGAAAGTGTCTTAGGTATTTTAAGGATTTGTAAAGAAAAACTCGCCAAATTACATACATACATACATATGGTCACGTCTATATCCCTTGCGGGGTAGACAGAGCCAACAGTCTTGAAAAGACTGAATGGCCACGTTCAGCTATTTGGCTTAATGATAGAATTCGTTAGAATAGATTAGAATTCAACATTCATAACACTAATGACTTTTAATTTTATGTGGTTTTTGATAATAAATGAATTCATGACTAGGGTGACCAAATCATTTATGGCGTATGAAATAATGCATAATTTTTTTTAGCTTTCTATCAAATTTTATCGAGCGAAATAAATGGCTGGCAATCCTAACTGGTTTTGATAGAGCAAAAGAATGTAGTCTTCTTTCAAAAACTGACTACGAAGTGAATAGGCAAAGATTAAAACATGAAACAGTTCAATTCTGTAAAGATTACCGAAAGAAGTAAATGTAATTGCATATTATAATATTGTATTTTTATTTCTTATTTAATCATCGCATATTAGTTATTTGTCTGTAGTTGCCATAGCAAATTGCTAAAAAAAAGTTTATTATCCTTTCCTTTGATTGACAATCTGTACATACATAAAATCATGCCTCTTTTCCGGAGGGGTAGGCAAATAGGTACTACATCATACTTGCCACGATCTCTGCATACTTCCTTCGCTTCATCCACATTTAGAACGGGTCGTAACGTTTCGGGTACTCTTGACCCTTTACTAGGCGACTAAGGGATAGGCTTACAAACTTGGGATTCTTTTCTAGGCGATGGGCTAGCAACCTGTCACTATTTGGATCTCAATTCCATCATTAAGCAGAGCAGCTGAATGTGGCCATTCAGTCTTTTCGGGACTATTGGCTCTGTCTACCCCGCAAGGGATATAGACGTGACTATATGTATGTATGTATGTATGACCCTTTACCAGGAACACGCTATGTTTTTTCGCTACGCTACTAGACCGAGATAGAAACGTGTACCGCGCCTATTCCTTTAGTCGAATTTTACGACATCCGTGGTAAAGAGATGGCGTGGTTCTACTAAATCTACATTATGTGAAATATTGAGATCGGAGAAGAAAGATTTATTGGGGCAACGAGTAATTTCAAGATCATTCCCTTTTCCTCAACAAAAGGTGCGTGTTGTCCGCGGTATAGGTACAATCTCTTTGGTTCGTTCACTTAGTCGAGGTGTCAATGTCAAATTATACGTACTGTCACCAACCAAATTTGTTGTCTGTCACATTTTTGATGCAATAAAATGCGAGTCGCATGCATGAAGTATTTTAACATTAATTGTTGGTTATTTACGTTCATTTCACTAAAATAAAGTGCATTTAAGATATATTTCTGACCAAAAATAATAAGTGTAAAGTTTACATCATTTCTTCAAGTTTAAAATTTTAAATAGCTTTGTAACAGGAGCCACTGAAGCACAAATTTATTATTGTTATTTATAAACTAGTATAGGTTCTATAAATAGTATATTTTCATAAAAGCATAGTGATAAATATGGCAAATGCAAATAAAAAGAAGTTACAATTACCAAAGTCAGTTCTAGAAATGAAGTTTATGCGGAAAACTAAAGAGCGAATAGAAAAAGAGTTAGAAAACACACATGGTCATGATAGTATGTATTCTAATATTATTACAAATGAAATGAGACATGCAACTGGGAATTTTATAACTGAGACAAGTTTCATATTTTGTGAAGATTTATTAGAAGGCCGGTTATCATTTAAAGGAATGAATCCAGAAATAGAACGACTTATGGAACTGGAAAATAATGAAGAAGAATTGAATGGTGAAATGGATAAAGATATATCTGACGAAATATTAGCTAAAAAGATGGAAACATATAAAAGGAAAAGACAATGTACCAACACTCCTAGTAAAATATGTGTTGCTAAAAAGAAAAGGATATAAAAGCAGATCTTTTTACATGTGTGTCAGAATGGCGGGTGTACCTCACGGATTTTAATATCTGTTTTGGATTAAAAACGTACCTGATGTGTACCTCAGTGTACCTATCCTAAAAATCTGTGTACCTTCTTCTATGTAAAGATTTTTAATAAAATAGGTACACCCGCGGTCCTGACGTCAGGACCGCGGGTGTACTTCTAGTTAGCATATGTAGGTAAGTTAACTGTATATGTAGATTTGGTACCTCTTGTGTACCTGCAGAAACAAATATTAAATAAATAAAAAATATTAAGGGTGCTGAGAAAATGTAAAAAAACATTTTTTTTCATGTTAAAATTTTCTTTTTCTTTTTTTTGTAACTGGCCAGTTATGACACATTCTGAACAAAACAGAAAAGAAGTTGCACAACACAAATTATAATTAACATATATCAACAACAAAATGTTTATGTATAAATGATCTAGTTCTAGTTCATTACTACAGTATATACTTTTATGTAGGTATCCTTCCGAGGCAAGCGATGGGAGTGTTATGACGATCTTTGTAATAATGTAAGAAAAAGCTAAATGTATGATTTCAGAATGTGACCTTTATAGATTAAAATATTTTTTTGTAATATACATAAAAATATATTTTGTGATTTAGGAATGTTACAATTCTGTACATAAATGTATAATCACATACAGACAGATACTAGAGTGATCCTATAAGAGTTCCTTTTTTTTATTTTTATTTTTTTTTCATTTTCTCAGCACCCTTAATATTTTTTATTTATTTAATATTTGTTTCTGCAGGTACACAAGAGGTACCAAATCTACATATACAGTTAACTTACTTACATATGCTAACTAGAAGTACACCCGCGGTCCTGACGTCAGGACCGCGGGTGTACCTATTTTATTAAAAATCTTTACATAGAAGGAGGTACACAGATTTTTAGGATAGGTACACTGAGGTACACATCAGGTACGTTTTTAATCCAAAACAGATATTAAAATCCGTGAGGTACACCCGCCATTCTGACACACATCTTTTTACTTGATCTACAGGAATTGTTGAAAGCTGGTAGGTATACTGGATATATTTACACTTTCATTGTTGTGGTGCATGTCTTTTGGTTTAAATTCAGGGCATCAAATTCTTGAAGTTGTAGGAATAAGTGTGACATTCATGAATATCTAATTACTTTATAATTTAAGGACTGAACTTCTTCAGACATTTTCAGAGTTTATTCATTAAAAAATATATTGTAGTACATACAATACTTAAATTACATTTTATATGTAAGTTATTGTTACGTGCTAGAATAAAGAAGTCTTTTGATTAATTGATATTTTCATTATCCCAGTAATTATGGTATAATATATACTAGCAATCTGCCCCAGCTTCACACGGGTGCAATGCTGATACTAAATACACTACAGAAAAACTGACTATTTATTTTATTTTTACAACAATTATTAAATTACAGGATGTCTTTATATACAATGTTCACAGCTTTTGATAGGCATGCTGCTGTCGCCCCGGTCGGCCAGTACCGCCGCAAGCGCTATTTCCCGCTATTTTAAATCTGTAATATGTTCGAAAATATTGATTTAAATCTTGTGCTGTAAAGGACCATATAGATCTTTATTAAATCAACAATGTATTTAAAGGACACAGGGTACCATTAATCCCATTTAAAACTATAGTTCCCATGGAGTTATTATTTTGTAGGTGTAGGTGCTTATTTCGTTGCCCTTTTGTTAGCAGATGGAGTCAATGTTAAATTCGTTTTTCGAAGACAGCGCTCAATTCACGCGATGAAGCTGCGGGTAAAAGCTAGTAATTCATAAACACATAACTTTATAAAATACTATCTTTTGCCGGTGCCTTCGCTCCTGTGAGAATTTCTAGAAAGAAAGTAGCCTGTCTTATTCCAAGAGGTTCCCTTTCATTCCCTCTGTGTATCAAAATTGGTTTAGCAGTTTTTAAGTTTATTCTAACTTCTTCATCTTTCATACTTCATGAATTTTATTTATTATTAGTGCGAACCGATAAAACCAAAAAAAAACAGTAGTTTAAATGAAACTGAGCACATCCACAGCTAATTTGGCACTAATTAAGAGATGCCACGAATATTCGGCAATTATTCGGTATTCGGCCACTTTTTATGCTATTCGGTATTCGGCCGAATAATAGGTACCAAATCATGTAAAAAAGACACGTATATTATTCAAAATTATGTATCTATTTCCAAATGACAATAGGTACTTTAGTAATTAAAATTGACCAGTGGTAAGTTATCTATACATATAATAAATCTGTAGAAGGGTCAATTCTGTACATTGAAAATATTGAAAAAATAAATAGCAGGGGGTGTTACTGGATCGATACCAAACCCAAATAAGTGATTATAAAAAATTTTGTCTATCTGTCTGTCTGTATGTTCAAGCATCACGTGAAAACTAACGGTTCGATTTCGATGATCCTGGGCATAAAATGGAATACATTTTATCCTTGAAAAATACGTATAACCTTTCACTATACACGCTACTTCCAGGAGAACAAAGATAAACTTTAGCAAATTTCGAAAGATTTGGGAATTGTTTTTCGTTTGCGAACCACCACTTGTAAGGGTCGGCCTTCCGATCTAAGCGAACTGTTTTCAAATAAAAATCCAACTGGTTTGGCACTCTTCTCCACGTCCACCTCATCATTAGCATTTCGCATATTAGGTATCTGTTGCGACTTCCTCAAAGCAGTTCCAGAAACTGTCATGTATTTCAATAGTCCTATCATTTTCATTCGTTTCTTTTAAAAAAAAGTTGAGCAAGTGAAAGAGTTTGTATATAGGATCAAAGTTTACATCAGATGGCAAGTATAGTGATATTGAAAGGAGAGTGAACGCGGGGAACATGGTGAATGGAGCTTTGCATGCCCTTATGAGCAGTCAGAAACTATCCAAAAAGGCTCGACTGGCTGTGCATAAGGGCGTGTTGGCCCCGACATTAATGTATGGGAGTAAAATTGGCTTTGGGTATGGCAAAAGAAGCACGAAAGCAGAATAAATGCAGTGGAAAGATTTTAGGGATGTATTTCGTGCCGAATATTCGGCGCTTCGGCCGACCGCGTTGCCGAATATTCGGTATTCGGCCAATTCACTATTCGTGGCAACTCTACTAATTATATGTTCCACTCATATAAAAATAAAATGAAATGAAAATAAATATCTATAAAGTAACTATACTATTGTTGCACTGTTTCTTGGTACCTAGTCATACTAATATGACCAGAAAATCGATTGTAGGTGCATGCCATTTTATAATTTAGCCCAATCGGTCCAGTAGTGCTGTGCATTGATTAATCAGTCGGTCACTTTTGCTTTTTATGTATACATAAAGAAGCTTATAAATAAATAAATAATACGAAATTAATTTAATTTATATAGTAAATATTTATTGATTTGAGTGATGCTGACGCATAATTATGTTTATGCAGTTTGTTAGTTTGTAAATAATTTAATTTTAATAGTATGTGAACAATTTTGTTTGCTGTGTATATCATTAGGTACATAGACATTTTTATAAAAATAAAGTCATTATACAGGGTTTTTCAAAGAAATATTAACTTGTTTATGTAAGGTCTAAATGAAGGTAGTAGTAGATATACTTACTCAGCTGACTGGTGTAATAGCCAAGCAACGTTAAACAATATGTTATATTTGGAACATGATTATTTTAACATAGAATAAATGGCTAGCCTTGCAATAATGAGAATATCCAATTTACAATCATATTTTTTTTGTTGGATTTATTAACGAGATTTGGAATTAAAACATAATAAAAATTTTCTTAATCCTGAAAGACACAAGCACCAAGAATTAAAACTTGGTTTATCTTCAATTTAAATTTAAACATGTAAGTATTACTTATGGAAATTTTAATGGACCGATACATCTTTAACGTAATGATTATGATACAAATTTACAAAATTATCAGCATCATAGTAGTGTCGCCATTATGAGATTTGTGTTCTTGATTATTTTTTTTATAAAATGTGAAAACATGTTGTCATGGTCAGTCAAGTCCTTGTTGCATAAGAGTGTGGAGGTCACGGAAGGCAGCTCCAAGGCGTCCTTGCAGGGTTTGTCGTTTGAGCAGAAAGGCCCGCACGTCTAGCAGCAATTGGTGTATTTGAACACATTTCGCGTAACGTTCTTCGCGAGGAATGTCGACGCCGAGCGTGCGCACCGGCGCACTCACGTTGGCGCGCACCACCGACGAAAAATTACGTACTATCAGTCTTAGGGCATTACATCCACACTGCATGTATCTGCAAAAAAAGTAGGTATTATATATCTATACTAATACTATAAAGCTGAAGAGTTTGTTTGTTTGTTTGAACGCGCTAATCTCGGGAACTGGTGGTTCCAATTGAAAAATTCTTTTTAGAGACCATTTATCGAGGCTATAAAATGTCACGCTGCAACTATAAGAAGCAAAGAAATAATGGAAAATGTGATAAAAAAAGCGTAGTAAAAAGGGGAAAATTATTCATCCTTGAGGGCTTCAATGATGCCCAAAATAACTATTCCACGCGGACGAAGTCGTGGGCAGTTAGTTCACAATAAGCCGAGTTTTATATTTATGGATTGTGGGCTTCATTAAAAAATCCATTATTAATGGTTAAACATCTCTAAATGGCATGCAATATCGGAAATTTTTTGTTTATTTCTCGTCTATTAATGTTATAATAAATCTTGTTTAGAAGGGTGAGTGGATTTCAATAAAAACATAGTATAAGCTTGGTAGAAGAAGGCAAAATTAAAGTGACTTACGATTCGTATTTGCTTTGCAGTAAATCGTAAATTTTAGGCAGCATCAACAAACAAATGTCTAAGTTCCACAGCGATCTGAAAAGAGCATATTTTTATAATTCTCGTAAACACGAAGCTCACCTAAAATTTTAGAGATTTATGAAAGGTTTTTTCTTGTCGTTCCGGTTACATTTTCACCTCTGTGTCGAGAGCCCAGGATGCGCCTTTTAACCATGATGATGATTGAGTTAGTTTTTACAAGAGGCAACTCTCCGCTTACTATACCAGGGAGCCTTTAACGGATCATGGTTACATGGTTACGGAACATTGTGTATGTTTCCGTCACGGTGTTTTCACTCATCACAAGAGCATCTTACTTACACTCATTATAAATAGACCCCATGAGCTATGTGGATAACAATAGATAACTTACGGTTTATGCGCCATCACATTGAGTATGTCCAATATTACAGATTTGTCTTCTAAGGCAATTACTGATTCTAACGCTGATTTTAGAGACTTGTTTATCCTCACTGAATGAAATATCTGCAAAAAAAAAATGATAATAGAAACTTAGAACGCTTCCATTCAAACTTTACTTTAAGGATGCTTTTAAAGTCAGTTAGAACACTGATTTGATTCCAGTTGCCTAGTTTTAAAACTTAAATGTGATAATTATTTTCTTTGAGAAGTGTATACTTGCAAGAGCAGAGATGTTTTAAGAAAGAGCCTTTTAAAAAAATATTGAAGCTAAAAATTTTAATACGTTTTAGTAGTAAAGACTTCTATAAAATATCCGAAATATTCGAATCGTGTCCTATGAACCGTCAACAGCATATAAAAAATGTAACCATGGTGAAATATAACCAATAGAATACCAACTAAAAAACTGAATAATGACCTCTTTTTCTTTCCAACCCTTTTGAATGAGGCTAAGTAGAAAGACCGTTTTTTCCGTTCCTTCATGTCTCTTTCATATTGTTGTGATAAGACAAAGACATGCTAAGGAAATTTCATAGCTTTCTAATGTTTTTTCTTCACATCGTCCCTGGCGTTTGCTGTGTTCATGGTGCTATGAAGGCTAGTGATTGAGCGGTGCACATACCTGCAGCGAGCGCTGCCTGGCGGCGAGCACGGCCATCATGGAGTCGTGGCCGCGCATCATGACGCCCAGCACCTCCTGCTCGCTGGGCTGCGCGCCGCCGCCGCCGCGCCCGCGCCGCCCGCCCAGCGCCAAGCCGCGCTACACACGACACAACTCAAGCTCAAACTCACAATATTTACTGCATAACTGTGTACGAGTAGATGGAAATATATACATTTAACAGTGTCAACAGTTTGCCCCTTCAGCATGCAATATTTTTTAATATTGAAAATACTTACGTATATAAAATAATACAGTTATAAAACTTTTTCTAAACATAACATTACAAAGAATATTGTTTATATCTGTATTATAGTATAATATTGTTTAACATTTTTATTGGGACTCCGAAGCCCATATAGAAATAATCACATTACACTAATCATAACATCATCTAGGTTGCATTCCAAAAGGTTGTGTTTACATAAAATTTCCAAATGAACTTCAAAAATTTTGCCAAACTAAAGGAATTGCAGTTCAAAAAGTACATACTTTTAAAGTTTGTTATTTTGAATAGAATTAATCTTAATTCGTGAATGCTTAAATTACAAGCACTATTTGCCGTCAATACGTTATATACCATGAATCTTATATTAAAAAACAAAGGAAATTAAAAATATCATACTCACTGGTAAGAATTCCTCAAGATCTAATCCCACCGCTCTGTCCGTCGCAAATGGAACAAACTCCGGCTCGGGGTCCCGCTCCGGTTCTTGTGTTATACTCTCTGCCCTTCTTCTGTAATATAAACATAAAGTTTCGTCATAGTGTACGAAACTGTTCTGCGGCTGCTCTATAAAGTTTCCTGTTTAGTTTTCAAAAAACATCTTTGCGCCCAATCACATTAGGTTTGTTGGGCTCAAAAAAAAAAAAACAAAATCCTAAGCTAATTAACTTAATTTAATGCACAAAAAGATTCTCATTATGAATGTAATTTCGGTAAACCTCAACTTACCTCGCACTATCATTCGGTATTCTTGTAAATGATAGAGATCTTGGGCCTAAAGATGCAGGACCTAGTGCCATCTCGCTATTACTTTGGCGTAGGTTTGTAGAATTTGCTGAAATATTAGGGTATGTTATTATTTTTCTTAAGAAAAGAAAAGTAAAATTTTATTTAGAAAATGTGACATCTTAGATACTGTTTTCTATATTTATCATAGAATTAGGGGTAATATAATACTATAGAAGTAGTCATCACTCTTTTTTAACACTTCCGTTTGCCTCAAATACATAGAAAGAGAAAGGATAAAACATATCCTATCACACTTAGTGAACCTGCTTTCATTCATCCTCTCGACATAACCAAACCATCAAACCAATTGCATTTCTAATGTCTTATTTTATTTATATTACTATGATATCATCAGAATTTACAAATAAACCCTAATTTAAATACTCATTTAAAAAGAAATATACATACATCAATAAAATCACGCCTTTTTCCCGGTTATACTTCTTTCGCCATCCACATTCATAATTCTCTTCGTGCGGACGTTCTTAATTTGATCAAGATACGTTCGTCTAGGCCTTCCCGCTCCAACCTTTCGCTCCAACCTCATGACCAAACTATCTTAATATACCCTTTTCTATTCCTGTTACTACTTACATCTTCTTTCACATCACAACATTCCAACAAAAAGAAATATCCCATCCGTAAACCACATATTACATCGTTTTTATCAAACTGTGACAGAAAGAGCGGCACGGCTTAGAGTGTATTCATGAATGTAGATTTTTAACTTACTTAGATCTGGCGATTTCGTTTCTTTATATGAGTTATGGCGGTTAAGCGTGGAGGTCGAAAGCGCGCTGCTGACGTAATCGCGAACTGCGGTGGTTTGCGTCGACGTAAAGGCGTTATTTTCCTTAGCCGAGTCCATCACCCCTGAGTTAGATAAATAAGCAATGTAATATTAATTTCAATATTATGAGTATTTACTCATACTCTTTTTAATTTTAAAACCACACCATTAGATACGATTAGTAACTGAGGTGTTTAACGAGTATGAAGCATGATTTTAAACTTAATTTTTGTAATATAGGCGACTTGCATGGGTCTAAATTCACTAACACTTAAGTGTTATAATGAAAAGTATAATATGATACTTATAAAAAAAACCGTGAATAACAATAACTGGACATTAGTATTGTAACCACCCACAATGCTGGTTAGTTTTGTACAGAATCCTGGGTCATCTTCATTCGAATAATACTGTTGCCCTGATGTCAATGAACATAAACAACAGACACATGTATTACGCCTCTTTCCCGGATGGGTAGGCTGGATGAAGTAAGTACATGTAAACACTTGCATAGTTCTTTTGCTTGATTAGTATTCATTTTTTTTACTTGCTCTTGAACTGACATTTTACCATAGGTACTCGATTTGTTTAAGGTGTGTTTGTCTTGGCGTACCGCGTTCTCATTTACACTAGTGTATTTACCTTTAATTTTTTTTTGTTTTCCTGTTTTCATTCATCCTCTCAACATGACTTACTTGTGAATATTTCGTTTTTCTTCTCAACGGCGTAGTCTTTAGTGGAGGTGGGTATGCGGGAGTAGTCTGGGCGCGGTCGCTGCGGCGGCGCCTCCAGCATCAGTTCCCGCAGCGAGGTGCCCACGCCGCTTTCCAGCTTTACGGTCGACTCGTGACCTTACAACGAAAATTAAAAAAAAAGTAGCTGTTATTAAAAATTTAAGGTGATAAAAAAGTACAGTAGTTTCACTTTTTTAGGTCAAAGCGCAACCTATCGCCGAATCAACTTAAACCGAATGAAAACTCAATAAAATAACAATCATATTACTATTTCATTAAACTTAAAATATAAGAATAACATAAGAGTTACAAACGTGGTAATACTGTACTACTGTTCATAATTTCAAAACGTCGTAACGTAAACGACTAATTACTAGCCTGAGTTTCTATTTGTCATGGCTTTCGTGAGAATGAGCCCGGAATGTACCGATGTTTGATTCCAGTTCTGGGTAATGTTTTAAATCCAAATCAGGCAATTGAAATTTATGTTGTTTATCATGTTTATTTATACATTGTAGATCTATCTAAAATAGTAGTATTTATTTACAACCAGTTTCCAATATATGGGATAAGCTTACTTGAAATTGAATAATCCTCAGATGATAAACTCGTAGCAGGGGGTGGAGTGCGCATTACTGTAATATTAGAAATAATGTTTTAATTGACATTTTTAAAGAAGTAGATACATAGTGCTATATTTTTACATTTTTCATAATTTCATTCATCTCCTTTCAAAAGCCATTACTTACATGCTCTAGAAGGGCGGAAAATTTCAGTGTAGTCATTAATATTGGATATAACTGCACCTGAATCCTCATCTGCTTCAGTCCCTGAAGTTGATTCTTCAGCAGTTTTCTCATCTAGAAGCGTCGATCTATGCAATACTGTTAAAATAAAATTTTATTAGACTAACTAATCGTTCGTCGCGAATTTAGACCTCGCGAACACTTTCAATTTTTTACAAAATTTTGAATACCTGTCTCAAAAACAACTTAACGAATTTTGTTGCCTTATGAATCTGAAAATTGTATAGACAGATCCTACATACCTTTTAAATTTCATCGAAATCTGACCAGCAGTTGGAAAGTTATTGCCTTACAAACACACAAAAAAAAATTTTGTGTGTTTGATTTTTATATTTAATCACGACTTTGTCCCTTTCGGGTAGATCAAAGCCAAGTCTTGAAAAAACTGAAAGTCTACATTCAGTCGGATGTAGACTTCAGACTTTCAAATATTGACAGTTGCTAGACTATCACCTAACACAGGAATTTCAATTTCATATTAGCTTTTCCCTTGATTGACTTTAACAATCTTCATATTAAGAGAAGCAACTGGCAAACACTAATTATTTTATCTCCAATAACAAACCAGCATGCAAGCTTGTTTGAGTCCTACATGATGGCTGAATCAATTTATGAATAAAGCAATGTATTTTGTGGATTATATAATAAATCATGTGGATAGTGATTAAATAGTTACCTTCTTTTGCTGGTTTTTCCTTTGAAAAGCTCTTCCTTACAGAGTGTCCTTTTTGAAAAGGCGACAGATCTCTAACAACAGTTTGTGACACAGGTGGAGGCCCTCCAAATGGATAAACTTTATTCAAATCAACAACTGATAACACCACATAAGTTGAATGAAAAGACCCCGCGATCTGTAATGTTTGGTATACCAAATAAGGTTAATAAGAAGAAAAATAAATAAGATCTAAGCACTTTACAGCTATATTTTTATAAAATTAAATGAAAATTACAATTTTAAAATAGCACTGCATTTTATCTAGTTACTTTCTTTTTAAAGATAATTCAAATTACCTGCCCCAATGCTTGTGCAAAATAAGTATTTAAGCAGTGTTCAAAAATTGTAAAAGGAAAATATGATTCATAAGAGAAAAAAAATCTTACAAGTTGTGTCTGTGCCACAGTTATATCATGAATTTGGCCCCAGTGTCCATGAACAGTGTCGAGTGTTCGGATTGGTTCCCAACCAACCACATGGAGTCCATCATTTCCACAACCAAGAAGAGTTGTTCCATCATCACTAAATACCATTTGTCTGAAAAAATAAAAAAAATACTGAGATATACCTACCTGTGATTAAATAAACACAGTAATGCTGTGGTCATTCAAATAATTTATTATTTAAAGAACATAATAAATTATTTGAATAAATAAATCAAATAGAAATGTTTACAAAACACAGGTGATATTGTAAATGTAGTAACAAATTAACTTTTTTTTTCTGTAGACAGAAAAAGGCAGTCAACTCACTTATCAATAACAGCCAATTATTTTGAACAGATTTTTGTGAAAATTATTATATAGATAATTATTACTTATTTAGATAGTATCTGAAAATTTCAATCTTACCGAATCGATGTGTTATCTTTTTCAAACTTTGAAACCAATTGGAATTTCTCCATATCCCAAAAGTTGACAGTCCTGTCTGTGCCACAGCTTGCTAGCAAGAACTCGTGTGGGTGAAACTTGACACTGGTGACTGCAGCCGTATGCTCCATGAACTCTTGCAGTACTTTGCCAACACGCACATCCCACACTTTTACAAGTCCTTTAAAAATAATTATTGTTGAAAAAATAACGTATATCATCTGTTTCTGTAGATGTTGGCTTTAAATAAGAATTCAATGAACTAAAGTTGTACCAATAATGCAAAAGAGTAGTACTCAATAGAGGCTAAGCTGTCAAGAATTTTTCAAAATCTGAAATTATAAATGTAAATCTTTTGTGACATAACAATTTTGTTATATTATATATTTGTTCACTAACCATCTTCACAAGCTGATGCTATCCACTGCCCATCAGGACTGAATTGGAGGCTATTGACAGCAAGTCGGTGACTTGAGTATGTCACAATACAACCTCTCTTTCTTGTATCCCAGAGCTTAATATTGCTGTCACAAGATCCAGTTGTCAAGTAATCACCGTAAGGATGAAAGTCCATACATTTAACAGCTCCCTTGTGCCCAGTGAAAGTTCTTAACAACTTTGCAGCTTCTAAGTCCCAGATTTTTAAAGCCCCAGTCTGTGAGCCTGCACATACCAAATCTTCCGAATGTCCGAAACAAACACATTCCACAGGAGTTGTGTGACCACTTAAACTCTGTAATATATGTAAGTAATCTATGAATATTTATGCATGAAATCAATGATACTTACTATCTGAAAGCTATATATTAATATTACCATTAAACAACTTTGTCTACCGATAGCCCAAAGATTAACTTTTTTGTCATCACCTCCAGTTGCTAACACTTGGTTTGATTTGTGTCCCATTGCCAAGCAATTGACATTCGCCTTGTGAGCGACAAATTCCTCTGAAACGAACACAATTATAAGGAAATAATTGACAGGGGTAAATAAAATTAAGTATCATTTGTAAATATCACTTACGTAGTTTCCATGATCTCCTTATTGAATCCATAATCGAGAAATAATTCACATCTCCATTCCACAACTGGTTCGTAGATACAAACCAATTTTTTTAATAAAGGTCAATGTTTGTCGTATTAAATAAGCAGGTAATAAATTTCAGATTTAATGAACTGCGTAGACTGTACTGTTTTTTAGTTTACAAGTAAATATGTACACAAATACTTCTCAATTTTATGACGACAACCAGTCAAGTCAGCCCGATCGTGAGAGCCAGTCAGCCAGGCTGAGCCAGCCACCCACAGCTAGGAATGTGAAAAAAAAATCGATTATGGAAAAAATCGATTAAAAATCGATTTTTTTTAAAGTAAAAATCGATTTTTGTATGTGATTTTTTTAAAATTAATAATCGATTAAAAATCGATTTTTATAATCATACAATAAATGCACTCCGACATTACGTTTTTGTCTTCTGGCTTGGAGCCCGGAACGCAAACTGCCAAAGAATACTATCATAGCTCCATAATATTACATTAACGCCATCTGTGCATTCTTTCCATGCTCTTAAAACAGTTTATTTATGATTAATTTAACCTCTCAGCTGCTGTGGCGCATATATGCGCCAATACCGTAATCTGCTGTGGCGCACATGTGCGCCAACTGTCCGAGACAACTTAAAACTCGATTTTAAGCTTAAAATACATATCGTTATGGTTTAAAATTGTTTAATTTACATCCCAAACATACTCAGCAACCACAGACAACAGAAATTACACTGTTAGTATAAAATAAAAATTGTTGAAAATCAGTTTAAAACAGACCCTGTTTCAAAAGTGCGTGACCTGGAGAGATTTATTTTGAAAAATATTGGATTTTTGAAAGAAATAACATAATTTAATTGCAAAAACTGTGTTATTTATTAAAAATAAGATAAATATGATGTTCATCTTGATCATATAATACCTAAAAACTAATTTTATGTGGTTATAATGTGGAAATAAGACTACTATGGATCGCGCAAGTTTTTTTGTTGAAAGTTGTAACTAAAGGTCTAATAAAGTAAAATGAAATTAATTTATTTGCTATAATATGGTGTTACAATACTCAATACATACATATATAGCTTTGACTGTACAAAAGTGTTTTATGAACTTCAAAGGAAATATTCCTATATTTTCATCAAATTCTGAAACAAGTCGCGCGCTTAATTTTTCGTTCAAATCCGCCGCAGTTCTAGTTCTGTCTCGGTAGTACGGGCGCTTAGCATCTGAGAGGTTAATCAAACATTCTCTAGATGGAATTAGTCGATGAACAGTATTTTACCGACATTCGGTTGATATTTTATTCATTATTCGTTGCTGAAACTTAATTTTTCAAACTTGATTGTTAAAAACTTTAATTTGTGTTGATTATATAAGAACTTACTGTTTCTGTTGTTTATTTTTAATGAATAAATCTATTGATATAATGTATATGGCGTTTATTTTGACATAAATTGAAAAATTAGGAAAAAATCTATCAATATAATAAAATCGATTATTTTCTTAAGAAAAATCGATTTTTTGTTAATCGATTTTTCATACTTAAAAAATAAATCGATTATATAAAAATCGATTTTTTATCAGCAATGTCACATCCCTACCCACAGCCAATGCAATTTTTGTGCAAGACAAGACTGACTGCTGACACTGACACAATAAATTGACATTACAAAATTGACAGGTTCCCTAACGAACTAAGTCGATTCGATATTGATCAAGTTATTTACGATGTACCCGATGTGATGTATGTGTATGCACCTTAAAAATTATAATAGGTTTTTTTCCCTCTTTTTATTGGTTAAAAGCTGTACCTAAATATAAAAAATTTTAGTCATGATGTAGGAACCATAATTCTGTAATACTGTCAAATCGTGTAAATAGTAAACAAAACCAACAAAAAATCTTCAACAGGGCTGATTGGTTTGTTATTTTGATACTTCATTGCCCTTTGATCAATTTTGAAATAAAATATATAAGTACATACCAAGTAAGATAAATAAATAATATAATACCACGTTTAAATATCTACGAAAATCAATGTGTAAAAATTGTCTACGTAGTTAAGTATTTTAATTATAGGTAACTAATAAGTTTTTTGGGAAATACAAAATGATTTTAAAAATATGCAGAAGTTTTAAATATCTTGTACTACAAAAGCGCTTCATTAAGTATATTCAAGGTCAGGAGCCAGAGCCAAAGATAAGGGAATACTTTTATTATGTAGATCATCAGGGTATGGTAAGTTTATTGAAATTCCATTTGAAGGTTTCCTTCTTCCTTTGCTTTTCCTAGAAGCATCCCAATTAATCCATGTTAGCATACCTAATCAAACCTTAATTCATCAATGTCCATCCAGTACCTGGCAAAATCTATTACTAAATTTTATTTTACATTACAGCTCTTTTTGGATGACTCAAAAATGAAAAATTTCACATCATGTTTCAAGGAGAAGAAATTTTTAGAATTTTTCTTTAAAAGAATAAGATTGAATAATTCTGGAAGATATCAAGATGAATTCCCTTTTATATCAATGTGTGGAAGAGAACGTAATTTTATACGATGTGATGATGTTCCAATTGTTTATACCCATATGATTTCACATCTTGAAAAAGACTTTTTGACTTACGGGTATGCAGGAGAGATGATGAGAATTGAATTTGATCCTGAAAAAATTTATATGTTGCCAACTACAGGAAGAGTTTATCATCCTGCAGATGATAAGTATGGAGGAATTGGGTTGATTAGATCTAAGTTAGCAATTGAGCTTAGTAAGAATTTTCAATTCAGTAATGGTGATACTGTGCCTAGTCACTTCACATGGAAAGACAAACATTATAAGTTAGATCAAAATTGGTTTCAAGAGAAGGTTGATAAGTTTAAAATAAAAGTTAAAAGTGACCCTGATTAGTTGTATTGATTCAACAAATTTTAATTTATTGGGAAGTTAACATACCTAAGCTTAAAAGTTGTATAGATTGTTTTATTGTGCCTTTGTATAAAATAAATAAAAATTGTATTTACTTATGTATTTCTTTTTTATTATTAATATCCATTATAAATAATTATTTTTTTATTCTTAATAGTTTGTTTCTATACTTGATCATAAAAGTAATACCTTAAATATTAAACTTTTTTGTGTTTTCTATGCAGTAATATTATTTTTTGCAATTTTTTTGATTTACACACTTTGTTTATCACAGGTACCAAATATGGCATATTGGAATTTTTACAACCCACATGTTTTCAAGTGTTGCAAATAAGATAAATATTATTTGTACATCACCTTTCAAGTCCACACAGACTTCAAAATAACAAAATGTTATTAAATTATTATTAAATAAAGTGGACAATACAACAAAACAATACTTGTAAAAAGTTAGAAGCCAATACATTGTTTCACCTTCTGTGTTTTTCCTACATGTAAAAATTTTACGAATATATGTTAACAAATGTCTTAAGCAAGTAATTGAATCCTTGTTCAAATAATACTTTGTGGGCTTATTATGTTTCTTCCTTAGAGAATGGTTGGTATGATCCAGGCTGTACCCATGAGATCCCTTGTACAAGACCTTCATTGGGAGCAGGTGGTTTAAGCATCATATTCTTGGCATTTTCATGAACTTCTGGGTCATAAGGTGTAAATGTTATATAATGTTTGTCATCTGTTGGTGGATCATCATAGATATGGTCAATGCTGGACACAACACTTTCTCTTACTTTCTCCAAGAATAATTTCCTGTTTGTTTTGTACCTAAAAATATCATAAAAGATTAGATCAAACTTTACATTTATAATAGATATCTTATGCCTGTTATCACCAGCCAGTCTCTAACTCACCGCTAACTATTACCTAAATAGGGGCCTCCTAAAACCAGATACCTAATTTCATTTTCATTATGCTAGGTGTGTCCTGCTAGTTGACTCCTCAGTTAAGTGATGTTTTGTAAAGAGCTTTATCTATCAACATGACAAATAATGTTCAAAACAGAGTTTAAGTGATAAATTAAGGGCTTACCTTAATTGTTAGGTAAATTAAATGATGCTTAGGTACTATGACACTTAAAACTTAGGAATCTTTGGTGAAACAGGCATTAATTTCTTGCTAATTGTCCTTGTTACTTACATAGTTGAAGCATCAGCATTGACAGGTGATTTCATGTTTAAATTATGAAAAATAAAATGGATGTATTTCAATATTTGCCAAATATGGTTGCGCTTTATATCCCATTGTGGAAACACTTCCTGCAGGTTTAGATCTCCAGTATTTGGATTGACAGCAGGATGATACAAATTTGATGAAAATGTTACAACCTGTAAGAAAGAATAAATTTTGGAGATCTCTTTAAAAGATAAATTTTAAACTGTTAAAATAACAATAAGAGACTTACTGGAACACTCTCATCAGGAAATTTTTCAGGTAATGTTATTGTAAATCTAAATACTCCGCCTTCATAATAACCTGCACGAACAAATATGACTCCAAACCATTCTGAAACATATGAAATTATGTAGTTTATTTTGTTAGTTTAACCTAATATGTATGATAAACCTTTTTATAGCTTTACTTACCAAAGGAATTTTCATATGATGGAATGACATATATTCCCTGTAAATTCTCTGTTTGAAGCATCCGGCTGCAAGAAGTTATGATAATTTCTTATTTGATTTAAAAGAAGGTATTTATTGCAACCTATAATTTAGAAAACTTAATTCATAAGTCTGTTTATCATTCCACATTTTTAAAAATAACTTTTTTTATGCTTTTCTAACACTGGCTGTTTTCTCTAATAGTCTGTCACAAGAACTTTCAAAACTACTTAGAGGATGACATCCACCTTTTTATTCAGCTTTTACCAGCAGCTTCTCCTCCGCAAATTTAGCATTATCAACAAACATCGACTAATTTAGCACCACTCACAAAAACCAACAAATTTAGTGCCACCAACAAAGAATAAAAGTTTTTCGCAAATCTTACAGGACTGCTAAAATTGCCCCTAATAAACAAGTACATATAAAAATTGTGATGTAATGAGGCCAGAACACATTATTTCGTAAAGTGATAACCGTACTACGGGCAAAACGTGGATATGAAAGCCTAAACCCATTTTGGTAGGAAGAGTTTATTGAAAAACAGACAGTATTTTAATAGTAAGAGAAATTACTAAGAAATAAAATTAAAACTTACTACTCCGCCATTATTATATATTCTTGATGGAACATAGAATATAACTCTCTTATTTCTTTAACGTTACTATTTCTTTCGTCATTCATTTTATAATTTGAAATTGTGAATTAATAAATATTTACATGAACATAAAAAAAATCAAGTCAAAAAGACAACAAAGGAATGGTATTAAGTATAATGTACTAACATTTACGCAACCAGGTTAAAAAACCAGCCCGAAATACTTTATATAACATTCTTAGAAGTATTTTACTCGTACTCAAGTGACGCGCCTCAATCAAGCACTGCCAATACGATTAGAACTCTCAGCAAAATTAAATAGATCATTTCTATTTATTACCAACATTTTACGGATCTTATTCGTGTGTGCAACTCTTAAACCATCAAGTATTTTTTTGGCAAACCTGTGAGTTGTGTTTCCACAACTATTATGATTATTTTCCCATAAAATACTTTCGAAGTATTTTACTAGGACGCGCGCCCTGTGACTCCTACTTGGTCTTCTAACACTAGCCTATGATAAAAGAAGGAAGGGAAAGGTTCATAGCATATTTAGACTTATTATTATTAAAAATTAAATGAAAAGTTAAAAAAAACCCCATACACGGCGACGCTTATAACACATATTTTTTGCACCGAGGGTTAAGCTTAAAACACTCTTAGTCAAGTTATCAATATTCTCTACAGTGCGCTGTCACTCGAGTATATTTATCTCTTTATTTAAAAATGGCTGTGGCGCGACTTCGTCTGCGTGGAATATTTATTTCGGACATCATTGAAGCCCTCAAAGCTGAATAATTTAAATTTTCGCCGTTTTTTTCACATTTTCCATTATTTCTTCGCTCCTAGTAGTTGCAGTGTGGTGTTATATAGCCTAAAACCTTCCTCAACAAATGGTCTATTCAACACAAAAATAATTTTTCTATTCGAACCAGTAGTTCCTGAGAATAGCGCGTTCAAACAAACAAATTTTTCAGCTTTATAATATAGTATAGAGTATAGATATACTTGCACCAAAAACATGCAGACTCAATTGCCGTTTAGCATTCTTTACTAGTCAACTAAATTGAAATCGCTTTATACGTTTGTGGGATATGATACCACCGACAGACACACAGATACGACAAATTTATAACACTCCTCTTTTACCATGGGGTTAGAAAATAATATCAAGCAGAGTTTTAAATACAGTTATTTATCTCACTTGTTCAGAAATCAAAGATTTTCAATATATCTTCTTTGTTTCTTATTGCAGCACATTTAGGTCTATTTTCTAGATAATTTTGAAACTTGGTATTAACTTGACCACATACCAAGTCTTCATGGTATGCGATTTTACAAGCGCGACCCATGCCTATCTTATCTAAAACAAAAGCACTTGTCTGAGTCTGCTTCTGACAATGACAAGAGGTCAGAGAATGACATTTGATTTATTAAGAAGTTGTATGTGACAGTGACGATTTTCTTATTTTTCTTTGTTGTGACAATTAAACTTCAACTAGGGATGTGACATTGCTGATAAAAAATCGATTTTTATATAATCGATTTATTTTTTAAGTATGAAAAATCGATTAACAAATAATCGATTTTTCTTAAGAAAATAATCGATTTTATTATATTGATAGATTTTTTCCAAATTTTTCAATTTATGTCAAAATAAACGCCATATACATTATATCAATAGATTTATTCATTAAAAATAAACAACAAAATCAGTAAGTTCTTATACAGGGTGACATTTAATTCAACTGCATAAATTTAACTGTTAAGTGTACTTATCTAAAGGATATTTAAAAACGTAAAAAGAAAAATATCGGTTCATATTTCAGAAAGTACGAAAAAAAAATAAAAGTATCAAAATCCACGATCCTAAATACGTAATATCACCCCGGCCGGCGGAAAAGCGACGCGTAAGATTCAGAGGTCAACGACACAATGCATTCAGCTGAGCGATCTCGACAACTCTGCACTTTACTTGATCTTGATACTAGAAAAATAATTTATTTTTCAGACATTTATTTACATGTTTAATTTAAAATTATTTTTGTAGTATTGGTCTTAATAAAGCGTGTGACGTATTTTTGAGGGTTTTTTAAATGTGAAATGATGAAGTTTAATTTAAATAAAAATAGGCTCAAACGGCTCAGAAGCATGGGTATAGTCTATGTTTAAAAGGATGCAGTTGTTTTAAATGTCACCCTGTATAATCAACACAAATTAAAGTTTTTAACAATCAAGTTTGAAAAATGAAGTTTCAGCAACGAATAATGAATAAAATATCAACCGAATGTCGGTAACATACTGTTCATTGACTAATTCCAACTAGAGAATGTTTGATTAAATTAATCATCTAAACTGTTTTAAGAGCACAGAAAGAATGCACAGATGGCGTTAATGTAATATTATGGAGCTATGATAGTATTCTTTGGCAGTTCGCGTTCCGGGCTCAAAGCCAGAAGACAAAAACATAATTTCGGGGTGCATTTATTGGATGATTATAAAAATCGATTTTTAATCGATTATTAATGAAAAAAAAATCAAGTATAAAAATCGATTTTTACTTTTAAAAAAATCGATTTTTAATCGATTTTTTCCATAATCGATTTTTTTTTCACATTCCTAACTTCAACATGAGTTTATTTTAGTCATCGTTAAAAAATATCTTTGTTAATGGTACATACATATTAGGTGTGGTTGCTTTTTGCCCTTTTGCGGGATTTTTGAGACAATATTGTTTAGGTTGGAGAAAACGCATCTGAAGTGCAAAGCAGACTGGGAAAATGGCAGGAGAGATAAGAAAACGTAGGTCTAAAGATCAGTGGGACCAAAACAGAACAGAACATATGTTCCTCGACTTCGGTGGGTCTTCAAATTTCTCCTCAATTGCCTTAACTGGTGTGACCTTACCAGTCTGCTCAAATTTTAAGTATTTAAGTTCGCTTATACAGGGAGACGGAGAAAATCGAAATTCTATTAGAGGAAAATAAGGCTTTAAAAAGTTTTGTACTAAATAACGACGGTAAAGCACAAAGACTCACTAATTCACCGTCCCCAAAAAGAGATAATAAAAATACAAATATAAACAACACCAACTCGCAAGTCTTGTCACCTTGTCTACCTATAAATAAGCCAGTGAAGCTTAGAGGACAGGCACAGATAACTCAACATAAATCTGCATCAATAGAAATAAATGCAAATAAATTACCTAGTGCTATTAATACCAAAGATACAACAATTACTAAGGCGAAACCCGATTCACACAAAAGAATATATATAGTAGGAGACCAGCAAGGCATTGGATTAACATCATCTTTAATTCATAAAAGGGCACACTACAAAAACCCTATGGAGTATGACATACAAGGAATAATATACAGTGGTGCTCCGACCAGCTATGTTTTTGAAAACTCGGACTTATTAAATTTAAATCTGACTGAAGAAGATTGGTTAATATTATGTGTTGGAGCAAATGATGTAAGCCCTACACAATTTTTTGCTGAAGTATGTGCAGTTCTAAAGCTTGTTAAAAAACCCAGAATAATTTTAATAAATGTTTTGTACAATGTATATATAAATAATTGTAAGCTAAATAATAAGTTGAAAACTGTATTACCATTCTTTAAAAAATTTACTTTTATAGAAGTTGGTTCGGATTATGGTCACACAGCCATACGTAAGAGAAAAGTTATAGCTCATGTAAATGCAATAATAGATAATAATGATTACGAAAAATATTTTCTTCACATTACCAAACAAAACATTAATAAAAAAATACATCACACTACCCCTTTTATGTGTAATAAAATTAAGCAAACAAATGACCAAATGGTAATTTCTCAAAAAATATGTCTTATTAACACCGAAAATCACTTGATTAGCAACAAACCAAAGAAGGGCACTATTCCTTATTATTTTCAAAATACTTGTAATAAACAAACTGATAGCAAACTTACTAATAAGAGTCATTTAAAAAATATGAACAATTATATACATGATGATATTACAATTGATAAAAAATTTTATGTTAGTGACGTAAACAGCAATGAGAAGCATTTTTTTCGTGAATAAACCGAATCAAAAGTATTTTCTTAGTATTTTGCACCAAAATGTTCAGGGACTAAGATCCAAACTTAACCAGATAGAATTAGTATTAGATTCAAATAAGATAGATATATTTTGTTGCAGCGAAACTTTTCTTCAAAGTAAACATGTAAATACTTTACAAGTCCCAGGTTACACATTAGCATCTTCTTACTGTAGGAATACGTCTAGAGGGGGCGTTTGCATCTATACTAAAAATGGAATAAGTTTCAAACAGGTAGATTGCATAAATTCCACGTCTATCAAACTAAATTTTGAATGCTGTGGTATCTTGATACCAGAATTAAACCAAATTATTGTCTGTATATACAGAACGCCCGACTCAAACTTTAATATTTTTATAAAAACATTAGAATTGTTACTTCATAGATTAAGAGTAAGATCACGTTATGCTAAAAAAAAGATTATTATTACTGGTGATTTTAATATAAATACTTTAGTAGCTGATTCCGAATGTGTAACTTTTTTAAACACTTTATCAAAATATAATATAAAATTAACAATAAATAAACCAACCAGAATTACTGCAACATCACAAACATGTATCGACAATATAATAACAAACATAAAAACCTATCATGCAAGAGTTGCTCACCTTGGTATATCCGATCATAGTGCACAAATTATAGAAATACCATGTACCCAAAGCTTTATTGTAAAATATTGGTATATCCATAAAAGAAATATAAACAAATATATTGATATATTTTTAAAATACCTATCTCAACTAAGTTTTACCGAAGTTTACCAACAAAAAGATATTAATAAAGCATATCATGAATTTATAGACCCATTTAAAATGCTATTTGAATTATGCATACCATTAGAAAGAGTAAAGATAACACATAAAAAAAATAAAACTTGGCAATCGAAAGGAATTCGCGTTTCAAGTAAAAATAAAAGATTGTTATATAATGAGGTAATAAAGAAAAACAACTCAGAGATTAGTGAACGATATAAAAAATATTGTACACTCTTTAAAACTATCACACGTAGAGCAAAACGAAATGATAATATTAAATTTATGAATAAATGTGAAAACAAAAATAAAGCCCAATGGACTGTTATAAATCATTGCACAAAGCCTACAAATAGTATAAAGAATACCGTTGAAAAAATCGTTGATAATGATGTTACTATTGACGATCCATCTGTGATTGCTCAATATTTCAACAACTATTTTATAAATAACAATGTACAAAATAATTTTACTTCAAATTATAAAAAGAACTCACAAACTCACCAACAAAACAGTATATATTTCAAACCTGTTGATATAAGTGAAATGAAAAATATTATAAATAATTTAAAAAACAGACACAGTTCTGGATGTGATAATATACCAATACACCTGATAAAAAAATCATTTTATTATATTTGCGACCCTTTAATTTACTTACTAAACTTAATGCTCGAAACCGGAACATTTCCGGAAGACTTGAAATTATCTAAAATAAAACCTATTCACAAAAAAGGTAGTAAAACCGATGTTAGTAATTATAGACCAATTGCATTATTGCCATGTTTTTCAAAAATATTCGAGAAAATTATACAAAATAGATTACTAAGCTTTTTTGAAAGTAACAATATCCTTAATCAGAACCAGTTTGGTTTCCAAAAAAACAAAAGTACAAATTCAGCCATATTTCAAATTTTAAAAGACATTTGGAATACATTAAACAAAAAATCAATGTGTATAGGTCTGTTTTTAGATATGTCCCATGCATTTGATTGTGTAAAACATGATATTCTACTAAACCAGTTAGAAAATTTAGGTATACGAGGTTTACCATTAAATCTCATTCAGTCATATTTAAAAAATCGACAACAAATTGTAGTTATAAACAAATTTAATCCTTCCAATAAAACAATAGAAGAAATCCAATCTGTACAGGCTAGTATTATTTTAGGTGTGCCACAAGGAAGCATTCTTGGGCCACTTCTTTTCCTTGTATACGTAAATGAACTTCCATTATTATTAAAACACCGGTGTGTCATGTTTGCAGATGATGTAACATTTTTCATATCAGATGACACTAGAAATAAAAATAGATTTGAAAATGAGATTAACAAAACTTTAAAAGAAACAGTAGAATGGCTGAAATCAATAAATCTTACAGTAAATCCAACAAAGACCAAGATAATACAGTTTCGAAATTACAACAAAGAATCATACAACCTAAACATACAAGAAAAAAATGCCAAAATAGAGACAGTTCATGAACACAATTTTTTAGGGGTCACAATTGATTGTCACCTGAATTGGAAAGCACATTTATTAAAAATTAACAAAAAAATTTCTAGTTATAGTTATGCGCTCTCAATATTGTCAGAAAACTCTTCAATTGATGTTGCCCGAGCGGCTTACTTTGGAAATATATATCCTTATCTCACTTATGGAATTATATTTTGGGGTAATTCTGTTAATATTCAGTCTACTTTTGTACTTCAAAAAAAATGTTTACGTATAATCTATAAAATGTATTCAGACGAAACACTAAGAAATGTATTCAAGAAAGAAGGATACCTAACGCTTACTAATATATACATTCTGGAATTATGTGTTTTCGTAAGAAAAAACATGATACACTTTAAGAAAAAAATTGATCTCAGAAGTAACCAAAGAGAACTATATAAGGATGACCTGTTCATACCAAATGTAAATAGTGAAATTTTCAACAAAAGTGCTTTTATTAACGGCATTAAAATACTTAACCATTTACCTACAGAAATTGAAAGTATATATAATACTCTTTTATTCAAGAATAAATTAAAAGCTTGGTTATTAAATAATGTTTTTTATAACTTGGTTGAATATTTTGACCATTGCACAAATTAAACATAAAAATTTAGATGTATAAACAATGTTCTATGTAATTGGTTTTTTTAGAAAAAGTTTTATGTCTGTATTATTTAATACATTATACATGTTAGTATTTTCAATACTAAAAAATATTGCATGCCTGAAGGGGCAAACTGTTGATACTGTTAATGTAATGCCATCTAATATGTCTACACAGTTATGCAATAAATATTTTGAGTTTGAGTTTGAGTTTTGAGTTTGATGTTAACAACAGAGTAGGGGCAGGATGGGCAAAATGGCGACAAGTAACAGGAGTGACATGCGATCCTCGTATGCCTCTTAAATTAAAATGTAAAATATACAAGACTGTCATCAGACCGGTTATGCTGTATGGAGCAGAGTGTTGGGCAACGAAAGCGACGGAAGAAAGGAAACTGTATGCGAGTGAGATGCGAATGTTACGATGGATGTGTGGAGTGACAAGAATGGATAAAATACGTAATGAGTATATAAGGGGTAGTATGAAAGTAGCGCCAATAAAATGAAAAGATGAATGGTAATAAACTGGGTTGGTACGGACACATCATGAGAAGAGAGGAAGGTCATGTTACTAAAAGAGCTTTAGGTATATATGAAGGTGAAAGGTTCAAGAAATAGGGGAAGACCGAAAAAAATATGGATGGACGGCGTAAAGGATAGTATGAGAAGAAAGGGAGTGACCAGTGAGATGGCAATTGACAGAAGTAATTGGAAAAAACTAACATACTGTGCCGACCCCACGTAGAAAGTGGGAAAAGGCAACGACGAAGAAGAAGATAAAAAGTCATAAAATCCGTTATTGTAAGACTTTCCAACACGCATGCTTGTCCATAAACACAAGAAAAAAAATCCACACTTATAAATCATTAATATTTGATCACATACACATTTTAGAAAAAAATTTACGTAAATCAGTTTGGGTTCCCGCCAAAAAGTCATGCACAAGTCTGCAAGTCTCTGAAATAAGTCTCGGGCTAAAAAATAGCATAAATAATAACAAAAAACGCATCGCCTCTTTCGCGGAGGGATAGACTACCTATTTAACTAGTCTTTACATCTTACCACTTGTTTCTATCCTCATATAGGTAGGTAAGTACTTACATTCATAATTCTTTTCAAGCTAGCTCGTCGTTCAGATGAACGTTTTGAACTGTTAAATGGTCTAACGCTTAAGTTTCATGTGTCCATTTTTATGCGGATTATTAAGAAATAAAGTGTATCCAATGACATATTGTAGGTACCTACTCATCGAAAATAAAAGTACCTACCTTATCGACAAGTTTAAAAAAATAATAATTCATGAATACTTATAAAAAACCTGAACCTTGCCCACATAGATAATACTTATATTCGGTACTACAAAGAAGTTTGAGTTGTTATACAAACTCCGTCTTGTTATGTTCTTGTTTATTTGTGGTGCGGCGTCCCATGCACGCGCATCACAAAAATACATGGCATTCGTGTCCTAGCTTTCCTACGAGTATGGTTTTATTGTAAGTATGAATATTTATAAATTTCTATAAATATAACAGTGAAACTTATTCAATAAGTAATTGTCTCAATAACTATGTAATCCAGACAACGGGAAACCCGCAAGAGTTAAGGATAATCCATCAAAATATACAAGGCCTTCTCGGCAGACTTAAGTACTAATAGAATTAGTTTTGCAGGATTTAAATGAGGACATTTTATTTTTTACTAAACATTGGCTCATGGATAGATGATGTTCAGCCCAAACAACTATTAATATTGTGAAAGCCTGCAATTAGAGGTGGTGTCTGCAATAATTTTTAAATATCAAAAGTTTGCAATGTTGGTAGTTAATCTAATTTTTCTAGTACCTCTTTAAGTAACGATTTTTTGTTCAAATAAAGGACATTCTACAATAGATGTAAGTACCTACTTAGACACATATTTGCTTATATAATCACGTCTTTATCCTTACTAGGTAGACACAGTAAAATTATTGATGGAGTAGTAACAGCTTGCTAGCCTATGGCCTAAAAGTTCGAAAAGATAATTAACTTTTCCCATAATGGAGTTTTACAATTTGTATGAGAGGAAAAGAAGTAGCTGGCACAAAATATATAATATAGGTACATGAATGTGCTCCTATTCCCTAAAGCACCTTTTCTGAACTCCATGGGAAAGATTTCGAGTTATCACTAACCCCGCGACTTCGTCGATTATAGGTATGGTTGAAGCCCTTATGGATGAATAATTTTCCCCGTTTTATTCATATTTTCCATTTTTTTTGCTCCTTATAGTTGCAGCGTGATCTATAGATATTTAATTGTGAACAAAATTGTCTTCGACGTCACTTAATTTCAATGAACATCTTAGAAGATATAACAATTTAAAAATAACACCGATATAAAATTCACCCGCGCCGCATGAAGTGCAAAACATGACGCTGCAAGGAAGAGAGGAGCCTACCACGCCGCGCGGCTCAGATATTTTATATTTTCCGTTATAGGTAGTTATTCTACTTTTTTTTTTTGTTTTGTTATAATTAATATTATAAAGGCAAAAGTTTGTTTGTTTGTTGTCTCTTCACACTTTATCTACTGAAGCAATATTCTTGAAATTTTGTGTATTGTTATATAACTTGCTTTAGGGCGGGGCTTCATTTCCGTGAAAAATCTAGAAAAAATATGCCTATGTCACTTTCGAAGGTCTATTCTTTATATGCGCCAAATTTCGTGAAAATAAGTCCAGTAGCTTTTGAGTATATTCGTTACAAACATACGAAAATACAAATATTTTCTCTTTATTATTTGCGTGGACAAAGAAGAGTCTGGACAATGATGTCGGGCACTTTGCATAAATGCCACAAAGACTTTAATTTCTGTGGGATTTGCGACTCTTCCACGCGTACGAAGTCGCGGGCAACAGCTAGTAGTAGATATACCTATAGGTAGCCTAAAGCCTTCCTCGATAAATGGTCTATTCAACGCAAAAATAATTTTTCAAATAGAACCAGTAGTTCCTGAGATTAGCGAGTTCAAACAAACAAACAAACTCTTCAGCTTTATAATATTAGTATAGACTAGCTGTGCCCGCGACTTCGTCTGCGTGGAAAAGTTATTTTGGGCATCATTGAAGCCTTCAAGGAGGTTCAAGGTTCTCCATTTTTTTTAACATTTTCCATTATTTCTTCGCTCCTAATAGTTGCAGCGTGATGATAAATAGCCTAAAGCCTTCCTCGACAAATGGTCTATTAAACACAAAAATAATTTTTCAATTCGAACCAGTAGTTCTTGATGTTAGCGCGTAAATAAGTACTTAGATTAGCTATTGCATATTTGTTACTATGCAAGAATATTACTTATTTTTTAATTATTTAGGAAGTAGGTATCAGAAAATTTTCTGGTATCGCTAGTTGCGAAATCACATCCCAACTTCCAGTCATGCATGCATTGCATATCCCAGTCTTTAATCCCACACCTGACAATCTGTGATCGGCGCACGCTTTCAATTAGCCGGGATTATCCTGCACGTGACCCAGGACTTATCTCTTTTAATCCATTTGTATTATTAGGAAAGTGACATCAATTAAAACTAATACATTTCCAAACAGTACAGCTATCTTCAACACCGGTCTATAATCCTACCTATATTAAAGCCTTATATGAGTTTTTCTTAAGGCAAAGCTTAAAAAATAGGTAAATCTATATATATATATTATATTTTTATTGTGTTTGTTTGTCCGTCTTACACGTCGAAACCACTGAACCGATGTCCATGAAATTATACATAAGTAGGTACATTATACTACGTATAATGTGGTGTAGGTGGGCATAGGCATGGAGTACTTTGAACGCTGCCGGCGGAGCTGCGGGGAAAAAAGTTTCTAATATAAAATAAGTATAGAAAAATGCGAAATAATTGTATTTTAAACGTGAGCTTGGGGTCTTGTGGCTCTGTCTCAATATATATATATATATATATATATATACATATTCTCACTGAAACTGATACGAAAGGACTGAAAGGCCACGTTCGTTCGTATGTACCTAATAAATCAATAATGACTGGCTACTAGCCTTTACTGGCTAATCGCCTACAAAAATAATCCCTGGCCTTAGCCTTAGTCGCCTTTTATGACATCCATGGAAAAGATATGGAGTGGTCTGTCTACCACGTAAGGATAAAAACCTAATGTGTAGGTAACTGTGTTAAAATCCCCTTTCACCTAATGATTATGGAGCAATAGACTATTTCCTTTCAGCAGCTTGCGCGTGAATGTTCACTTTTTATGATAAACAAATAAGTAGTTAATAATGTTTAATGTCGGCGGCAGTAACTATAACGTAGCTTTATGATGGTCATTATCTTCGTAGAAAACAGGCGTTGATTCGAGGAAACATATGGATACGACGGTACTATTCGGCATCAAAGTGCCGTTGGCAGCTCATGGCGCAGACTGCTCATAAAATCCGTCCACACTGCAGTCTCGTTAAATTGTCAAAGTTTAATAAACAGACAGCTTTATTTGATTACATACAAAATAGTTATTTCCTAAAGACTCACAGTAAACTTTGTTAAGGCACAAAATAGATAGATAAAGTAATAGTTACAAAATTAGGTTACTTTTCCTGGAAATTCAACGGGCAAAGGCCAACATCATGACAATCTGTTGTTTATGAATTTATTCTTTATAAAATAAAAATACAATTATTTTCCATATAGGTACCTATACTTACAAAACTTAAAACACTATCTTCATAGTAATATTTGTTGGAGTTAATATATACTAAAAGTTTTATCAAAAAGTCTGCTAATGGTTTATACATACATACATAAAATCACGCCTCTTTCCCGGAGGGGTAGGCAGAGACTACCTCTTTCCACTTGCCACGATCTCTGCATACCTACTTCTTTCGCTTCGTCCACATTCATAACTCTCTTCATACAAGCTCGGCGGTTTCGGGTACTTTTGACCTGACCCTTTACCAGGACGTCCTTAATTTGATCAAGATACGTTCGTCTAGGTCTTCCCACTCCGACCTTTCCCTCCACACTCTCCTTGTATATCTGCTTAGTCAACCTGCTTTCATTCATCCTCTCCACATGACCGAACCATCTTAACATACCCTTTTCTATTCCTGTAACTACATCTTCTTTCACATCACAACATTCCCTTATCACGCTGTTCCTTATCCTGTCACTCAATTTCACACCCATCATACTCCTTAACGCTCTCATTTCCACTGCATTTATTCTGCTTTCATGCTTCTTTTGCCATACCCAACTTTCACTCCCATATATTAATGTCGGGACCAACACGCCCCTGTGCACAGCCAGTCGAGCCTTTTTGGATAGTTTCTGACTGCTCATAAAGGCATGCAAAGCTCCATTCACCATGTTCCCCGCGTTCACTCTCCTTTCAATATCACTATCATACTTGCCATCTGATGTAAACTTTGATCCTAGATATACAAACTCTTTCACTCGCTCCACTTTTTCTCCTCCAATCAAAATATTACATGCTGTCATTTCTTTCTCCATTTCAAAAACCAGTGTTTTAGTTTTACTTACGTTCACTTTCATTCCTTTCTCTTTTAAAGCTTCATGCATACAGTTTACCATCTCCTGTAACTCCTCCGCTGATGACGCCAGTATAACCTGATCGTCGGCATAGAGCAGACATTTGACGAGTAACTCATTCATCCTTAATCCACTTTTAGACTCTTTCAAATCTGTCAAACAGCTATCCATAAATAGGTTGAACAGCCACGGTGACGCAACACATCCTTGCCTAACGCCTTTCTCAATCTTAAACCACTCAGTGTGCGCTCCGTTTATCCTGACACAAGCACTCGAATCCTCATATAAGGATTTCAGTGCTCGTATTAAGAGACTGCTCACCCCATGCATAGAAAGTGCTGACCACAATTCATTCCTCTCAACTCTGTCATAGGCCTTTTCCAGATCTACGAATGTGCAATAGACTTTTTGACTCTTGGCCAAAAACTTTTCGGCTATGCACCGCAAGGAAAAGACCTGATCAGTACATCCCATTCCCTTTCGAAATCCCGCTTGAGCATCCCATATTTTGTCATCAGTTTCATTCCTGACTCTATTAATCAATACCTTAGCATACAATTTGCCGACGACGCTAAGCAGGCTTATACCACGATAATTTTTGCAGTCCAGCTGTGACCCTTTTCCTTTGTAAAGTGGCACGATAACAGCCTTACACCAATCTTTTGGTACTCGGCCGCTTCTCCAACACAAATTGAAAAGGCAGTACAACTGACTAGCTACTACGCCTTTTCCTGCTTTAAGCATCTCGACCGACACTCTATCACACCCAGCAGCCTTTCCCGCTTTCATACTCTTAAGTGCTTCCACAATTTCGAACATTTCAATTTCGCCTTCCATCTCATTCATCTTTTTCTTCGCTATAGCAGAAATCTTTCTTATTTCCTTCCTTTTTTTCAAATAAACTTTCAAAATAGTCCTTCCATATCTTTAGTACACATTCTTCTCCTTTCACAACGCTACCATCCTGGCATCTGATCCTAGTCAGCTCTCTGGTTATAGTATTTCCTCGGGCTGACCTTACGGATTTCCAGAATACTTTCAGATTTGACTGAAAGTCTTCTGATAGCCTTTTATCAAAATCCTCTTTATACTCTTCTTTCTTTCTAATCACAGCTTTCTTAACCAAATCTTTCATTTTCTTATATTCCTTACGTGCTTCATTCACATCTTCATCTATAACCTCTTGCATTCTTAAGTTAGCTTTTGCTGCTAACAAATCCAGCCATGCTTTCTTCTTTAATCGCACAAGTTCTTGCACATCTTTACTCATCCACGCATTTTTGTGATTTTTTCCTTTCCTTCTTCTACTTACACCACACACTTCAACAGCTACTTTCACAATTCTTTCTTTAAATTCCTTCCATCCATCTTCAATATCGCTCATTTCCTCTAAATCTTCAAATTCATCCTTCAGTCTATTAATATACTTCTTACCTACATCCATATCTTGCAAATTTTCTACTTTTACTCTTTCCAAAGCGCTGGTTTGCTCCCTTACCCTGTGCCGCCAGCGATTGAAGATACCTCTTATCCGGGATATCACCAGTAAATGGTCCGAGTCAATGCCAGCACCGCGATATGCACGGGTATCCAGCACTTTGTTCTTCAATCTTTCATCTACAATCACAAAGTCTATCATACTTTTTAAAATACCTTCCACTCTTGTGTAGGTGTGGATCTCTTTATGTTGAAACATTGAGTTCGACACAAAAAGATCCCACTCTAGACAAATTTCTAATACACTTCTTCCATTATCATTCACCTTTTCGTCACCAAACGCACCAAGCACCTTTTCATATCCATCACGCTTTACACCCACCCATCCATTAAAATCACCTAACATAATAATCTTCTCATTTGGCTTGGTAACTTTCAATACTTCTCTTACACTATTCCAGAACTCCTCGTTTTCGCTTTTTGCTGATGTTGTACCCCTCGAACCCACATCCCAAGGTGCATAAACACCTAGAACGAAGATCCGAGTGATTCCAACTTTCAGCCTAATCCATAGAAGACGAGGGCTGACACACTCATACTCATTCACGCACTCAGCCATTCGTGCAGAAAGAATTAGACCGACCCCTTGACAGCCTCGGCTGGTACTGGAAATTCCAGACCAATACGCCGTGTAAGGGCCGTGCTGCGTCGCGTCGCATCCTTTCCGCTTCGTTTCATTCACGCACAACACATCCAAACGTCTTTCATCCATCATCTGGCATACTTCCTCAATCTTATCCTTCATTCCTCCTCTTACATTCATCGTCGCAAAGCGGCTTTCAGCAGACCGCATACCGCTCCCGCCGGGAACGAGACGTGATGGGGTGCGGACACCATCGCCGCCATTTATATGCTTTTTAAGGTTCATAATGCGATTCCCACGAGACGCTAGGGAAAAATTTTGTCCGCCCCAGCAGAGCCCCGCATGCCAGGGTAAGGCTAGCCATTACCTGGGGGTCGCCCAACCCCATGGCGGAAGTGGCACGCTCGAGACTAGGCTCGCCCCTAGCCATGCATCCATCGGCGCGGCAGACCTTAGATTGGCAGGGATTTACATTAAAGAGGAATCCCAAGTCTATCCCTTAGTCGGCTCTTACGACATCCGTGGGAAAGAGATGGAGTGGTCCTATTCTTTTGTAATGGTGCCGGGAACCACACGGCGATAGTAATAATCACATAATTTTATAGGTATTCTTATAGCATCAGACAAAGAAACAAATAAAAATCTCAGTATGGTATCTACTTGAAAAATTAAGTAGGGTAGTAGGGTTATACAAATTACTTTAATCAATTAATTTACTTAGCTATTTCCATAATGCCGTGCCGTTCCCGGCACCAATAGCTACAAAAACATTTGGACCACTCCATCTCTTTCCCATAGATGTCGTAAAAGCCGAATAAGGGATAGGCTTATAAAATTGCGATCCTTTTTTTTAGGCGATGGGCTAGCAACGTGTCCCTATTTTGATCTCAATTCCATCATTAAGCCTAGCAGCTGAACTTGGCCCTTCAGTCTTTTCGGGACTATTGGCTCTGTCTACTTCGTAAGGTATATAGACGTGACTATATGTATGTATGTATTTCCATAATTCCTACTAAGACATTGTGCCTAACCTAAAATACTTATTTGAATTCTAGGTAACTTTGTAAATGGCCTCAATAGGAAGTAGGTATCATTTTGAAATATTATTCGTACACTATCAAATCAAGGTTTAAGTGGATTTCAATATGTCAAACAAGATCAAACGCCTGAACACAAAATAACGCGAGGAGAAGCCCTACGCATGCTACTTTCGGAGTCGTTCATGTGTGTTACGATATGGTCAAGGAGGTTCAGTTGTCTCGACTTACCCTCTCGGAGAAGCCTTAGAATTGAATAGTAGGTGCCCATAATAAAAATTGTTAAATTTAAGGGCTAATGCAAGGCATTACAAGGCATCTGCAGAAACAGCTCTACTTGTGATGAGATACTCGTAAATACTTTTTATTACTTCGTAGATAGAAAAATAACCAAATTATGGCTTATTTCACTTTGATGACCCAGGTGATATCACCATCAAATTCGGCTTGGAACATGTATACATACTTACATATTATCACGTCTATATCCCTTATGGTGTACCTACACAGAGCCAACAGTCTTGAAAAGACAAAAAGGCCACGTTCAGCTGTTTGGTTTTTTGATAGAATTGAGATTCAAATGGTGACAAGTTGCTAGCCCATCGCCTAAAAGAAGAATCCCAAGTTTATAAACCAATCCCTTAGTCGCCTTTTACGACATCCGTGGGGAAGAGATGGAGTAGTCCTATTCTTTTTTCTATTGGGGCCGGGAACCACACGGTACGTATATCTTAATTAAAATTAAGTACACTACCTAATAACATTTTTTTTATTAATAAGGTAAGTACCTACTATCTGACATAAATAATGATTTTGATTATTTCTAGATATTACGAGATAAGTAGAGAGCGCATTAAAATTAAAAATAGGGGAAAGTGGGGTAAAAACGGGACGTTAAGGGAAATATTAAATAAAAAATATATTATATAAATTATAAATCAACTTTATTAATCTTTGTTTAGTTTACTTTATCAATCACAGATTTTTTCAATGAGATCACTTTTTTTATTATTCTAAGTGCACAAAAATACAAAAAAATCAAGGCTTTAGTATTTACGATTTTGCCCCATGCCTAGTCCAAAACCGGGTATACCCGATTTTGCCCCATTAGCAACGGAAGCAATAGAACTCATCAAGGTCTTCTGGCTCCCAACCGGTACAGCCTTCATGAGCCCATTTCTTACATTTAAGGCATTGCACCCAATCATCGCTTTTTCGTGTGTTTCCATAAATTTCAGTGCAATAAATACACATATCATCTGAAATCTTTTTCTTTTTAAATTTTACCAAATCATTATTTAACTGCGGAATTTTTATTGGGTTCTTTTTTTTAGCATTATTTTTGTCAAGTTCCGATTTGTAAGGCGATGAAGTTATTATGGCACTTTTTCCTCGACGAGCATTTGAAGTAGTCTTTCTTACGACATGAGGCTTAGGCAAAATATAAGTCGGAGAAAAAGCCAAAAAAGAATCTGGTTGCCGAGAAGTGCTCGGTTGTGGACTAACTGCCGCCCTCTCATATGTATTCGTTTGTAAATTTATTAATGATCTTTTTGTTATTTGTTTCTGCAGTGTAACCGCGGGGTTTTGTTTTGTAACGTCTTCTAAAATAGCATTTGTCATAAAAACCTCACTCCAAGATTGTCGATTTGTAGTTCTTTTATAATTACGTGGCATTTTCTTGAAAACTATAACAAATATACCTACATATAAAATGAAAGTAAATGGAAAAATAAATATGACGGCGAAATTGTACAAAACCGGGTACCACCCGATATTACCCCGTACGGTTTTGCCCCAAACGCAACGACAATAAATAATTTAATAAATTAAACCTAAAAACGAGAAGCTATAAAAATCTAAGCAATGTTGTTAAATCTTAATAAAATTGTTGATGTCATATTAAAAAACAAATCCCACATACCTGAACGTTACAATAGATTGTTAGACTTATGAAATCTAAGGTATATTACATCCAGATACCGTAAAAACCTTTTTCTTGATTATTTTCTACAAACACGCGTGAACGTCTTTCAACTTTTGTTGGCAAACTAATCAAGATGGCCATTTGCAGTACTCAAAGCGCGCGTAAATTTGAAACTCAAAATGTAGCTATAGTAGCACGTCCCGATTTTACCCCCATACCCGGTTTTGGACTAATCTCCCCTACAAGTAACCTGATGTTAATGATCTTCATACCACCTGTTATAATTAATACGTCAATCTGTACCCAACCGTACCTGATAATTAAACTATATAAACTAATTTGGTTACATACCTATGTATATTTTTATTTATTTTTATAATGAAATCTTCATTTAATTTTTTATAATCTAGAAAATTGCAGAATCTGTCTGTTATGAAATCTTGTTGATAATAATTTATCTTCCTAATTAAATTAAAGTAAATTCCTAACCTACAAACTAAAAAAAATATGATTTAAGTTATACCTAGTTCTTGGCGAATACTCGTCATCATAGTTATAATAGTTATAGGTAATAGTTTGTATCTGTATACTAAATTTTAGGAGAAATCGCGTTCGCTATTAGAAACATAAGCCACCAGAAGCTTTCTCCATTTTGTATATAGTACATATACCTACTACTACTAGATACCTACATAATAAATCAGGCACAAAAATATAAATAGTCAGGTATGTAGGTACTTTAGTTTGACTTACCGATAAAACATTTTTTGATGTTAGTATAATGAAGGCAGTAAGCCGAGTGCAATGTTCCCACGGTACGCGGGCGGATTACACGAATCGCCCTTTCGGTGCTTCTCTTCAACACTGACCTGCACTTTTTGCGCAAAAAGAATAGCCCGACAAATCACGGGTTCATTGTGTATCCGATGTGGATAAAATTCTCCGATTTTTGCCTTTATCAAGCCGGTTTTTTGTAAAAATCCATCAAAGATGTCCAATAACGAATGTACCTGCTCGAATTTGCCGGTCAAGGTGCTGCACGTCACAATAAGGGCACGATAACATCGAAAGTTAATGCTCAGTTCCGCATAAAATGTAATATTATCTGCGAGATTAGTCGTAGAGTACCTTTCGTTTTTGAGGATTTTTTTGTAGATTTTCATTGCATTGATAAATCAACATGGTACTCGTACTTTTCCTAAAATGACTGTTTGTTTGTAAATACTTTATTGTTCAAATGTTTTGGAAGCATCAAATCCTATCCTACTAATATTACAAAATGCGTAAGTTTGTGAGTATGTCAGTATGGTTGTTTGTTATTCTTTCATGCAAAAACTACTGAACCGATTACGATGAAATTTGGTATGTAGGTAACTGAAGACCCAGAATAAAATATATAGGCTACTTTTTATCCCGGAGTCCCCGCGGGAATAATTCCACGCGGACGAAGGACGAGTCGAAGGCACTAGTCTCTAGTATTTTATATAAGAGTGTATATCTCACCAGATTCCTAAGACTCGGGTCATTATGAATGAATTATTACATATATACATACATACAGTCACGTCTATACCTATATATTTACGACATCTATGGGAACGAAATGGAGTGGTCCTTCTTTTTTTAGATAATTTGTGCCGGGAACCACACGGCACATTGACAAATGAATTATTGTTTACCATAATGATTGCAATCGAAATCTCGATGATTGCCATCTTGTTTAATCGAACTGTGATAATTGCGCCTTAGATTAAAATAAACTACCGGTAGGGATTTCCCAGAGCAACACTAATTATATGAGAGTATAACGAATATTAGACCAGGCTATGAACCGTGGAGTGTTCAATGAGCATGAATGTGAACATTTCCTTTAGTAGGCTAAATTGCGTATAATGAGGAAGGCAGGGGCGGCGAAGGGCGGCGCGCACAGGTGCGCCGTTCGCCACGCGCTCTGGCACCAGACACCTAATTTAGCCTAATTGTAACAGAAACAAGGATAGGGAACTCAACCCCTATTAAAATGTATTTTATTGGAAAAGCTGAACTCCTGTAAATTTTATTGCCCTTTAATGGAGCAGATGGCTTAAGAGCTAAGTTATTCTTGGAATTCATGTGAAGTAACTAAAACATTCTTTATGTATTGTTAAAAAAAGAGTTTATCTTAATAACTATTAACAACAACAGAAATCATGTCTGTTTATTCTCATAGGTACACACTTTATTCATATAGGTGTGCCGACCATAAATACCTAACTGAATCTACTCGTGGTATTAGTATCAGGGTAGAATGCCTGATTACGTGTGCTTGTGATTTTAAATACATCATAAGTACATTACATAGGTACGAGTATATTTTTATACAATATTTTTGGTTTGTTGTCTGTTAAATTGTTCAAATCATTTTCAGTTATGGCAGCATGGTTGTGGAATCTGTGATTTTTTTTCAGTCCAGACTTGTGCAATCCTCTCTTTGTTACTACGAGTAATTGATATGTAGGTATTTATATATTTATATGTATGGTGTACCTATATATTTATATAAGTATGTTATTATGTTTGTGTATATTGTATGTAGGATTATATAGGAAAAAGATTTGTACGTACTTCGGCCGAATTCAAGTTCTCCTCTTAATTATTCAATGGTTGACTAAAAGAGATCCCTAAATGGGATAAGTCCCCCTTTGTATATTTTGTCTTACAAAATGATAATATATTTGTTTGTTACAAACAAACAAATAAAACAAATAAATATATTTATTTGTCTGAACATTCACTGCGAAATTCTTTAGCAGATTATTTAGAGTTCAAACATTAATATGTATATTGTTTAAACTAAAGTAGGTACCCTACATATTTGGATAGGCAATCCAATATCTCAAGTTAATAGCTAATTTAACACACAGTTACTTAAGATTAAGACTCTTCATATTTTTTCCCATGGATATCGTATAAAGGAAGAAGAAGCGAAGCTCGGGAAACTTGGGATTCTACTTTTAGGCGAATTGTTGGAAAACTTATCCATAGAAATCACCAGGTTTAGGCATAGGTATAGGTGAAAAACAATCAAATACGAATTATGTTAAAGATTTATAATTACATTACTATCACAATTATAATTTTAATAACTTAAATAATTACAAATTTCAACTTAAAAATAAATAACAGGGCCCTACAAGTCAAACAAGAACATTTACTTTCAATTAAATGCAAAGGTAATTAAAATAAATGATTTGACATCAACTGTGACAGCGTATTGAGTGTAATTTATGAGGATTATATATTTCTAATTAAGTATGTTTAAGGTGTAAGTATTATAATATAACTAGCTGGAGGCCTGAAACCTAGACAACTTCAGGTTTCGGTCATTTTTAGGATCATCAGCTCCTGTGGTTAATTTTCCAGGAATTTTGATGAAATGGAATAATTGTATTTTAAAGAATATATCTTTTATTGTTAACATGATATAAGAAATACTGCGTTATATTTATCTCTAAAAATTGAAATAATATTTTTAAGCAATAATCAAGTAAGTATAGTTAATTAAGTTTCTAATACGACCATACATCACACTGCAGTTTTACATACACGAATACACAAACCTACATCTACGAGTCACATTGCAACAGTTCAAACATAGTGTTATCTTAAATGACATTCTGGGTCTGATCCTGATCTTAAAGTAGGTAGGTACTTAAACAGGTATTAACTCTTTTTTTAGTGATATAAACAGGTTTATACATACGTGCATGTACCTGACATTAAAAAGTTATTTTTGGTGAAAAATCATTGGTAATATTGAATTCTGGAAAGTATAAAAAATACTAAAGACGTGAAGTCTTCCATAAACTTAACATGGCCATGCACAATATATACTTCCGTTGTTTTATGAAGCTGTTTTGTTGTTTAGTTTATATATTTTACAAATTAAATCTGCGGAACTCTACGTCGAACTCCTGAAGTATCTGGGTACCAGTAGTAGGTACATCTAAGTAGGCAAGTAGGTACTCGATCTTTCAAATAACATGAAATTATAGATATGAGTAGGTACGTACAAATCATATGAGACAAATCACAAAAGTGATCAAAACTATGGTAAAAAGTCGGCAGGTTAATAAGTGTAAGGAATCTTATTTAGGAAATGAGAGCTCCTTGTGAATGAGGTTTAATGTGGACGGGATGAGGTGGATGAGGATGCGCCGGATGTCCAGCGTGGGGGCCCTGTCGGGCCTGGTGGCAGCGCTGGGCGTGCACATGTGAGTGGGCCCTCAGTTCGTCGCCGTGCTCGCGGTAAGCACGCTGCTTGTCCTCGAAATCCCTGAGCCGCTGATTGTACCGCTCGATCTGGTCCCGCAGCGCCGCGTCCTCTATAGCGGCACGTTCCTCGTCCAGCTCGAGGCAGCCGGCGCCGTCCAATCGCTCCAGGTCGATCCAGCCACGCCATCGGACGCACACGCCGTTCATAATAAATCTTGATACAATGTGTGCCTAGTGGACAAAAAATATTTCATTTATGGAACTTAAACTATACATTTTTAGTTTCATTGAATGTTTTGTTTTCTTATTCATTTTTAAAAATGGCGTAATGTAGGCTCCTAACGAAACCGGATGTGAAGTAGGTACAGCATAGCCCCTAAAATTCTACTCCGAAAAAAGGGCAAACACAAAAAATAAGACGCACCGTTGGTGGCGAGAATGGCAAGGATCAATTTTAGTTATCAGTCACATGTTCCACAAAATGGTTCTTAGACAGATTGAAGTTTTTACGATCCCTTAATTTTTTCTGCATTTTTTCTGTCTCTCTGTTACTGACCCTTGCAAGATTTTTTTTTCTAATGCAAAAGAACGATTGTTTTTCGATACACATGGCACTTATTAAGAATAACTGGATATCTCCCGTACAACTTACTTAATTTAACTGTACTTAATTTAACTGAATTTAATAGACCGTAAACTATCATATTTATCCTTCTGGAGATATCTAGAGTCTTGTCTGTGATCACAATAGTGGAGTGGTAGTAAGGACACGAAGCGAGACCAGTCTGACCTCCGCAACCTTAAAAGGAACTCAAACCAAATTTGTACCTTTAATTTTCTTTAAATCGACTTTTTTTTGGAAATGCAAAAATAATAATCGGCCCCATATTATCGTGAACAGAAGGATAACGACATAAGGCAAGCGAAGCCTGGCTGATCGCGTGCGTGCTTTGTTCCGCATCCGCTCAAACCTTTAATTGTGCCACACTTACCAAGGAAACAATTTTAATAATAACCCGCCTTTCGTTTTTAAAGGAATTATTTAGTAGTAAGACGCCTGCCGTATTAAATGAATGAACAATGAGGTTATTCATCTATATAAATGTAATAAAACAGTAAAAATATTTTGTCGGTACATTTAGTATTTTTGACCGAAATGGACAGAGGGACACTTAGGTATAATGAATAATAGAAAGCAAACTTTTTTTTTGTCTGTCTGTCTGTATGTATGATCACGCTTATCACCGAAAGTACTGAACCGATTTACTTAAAACTTTCACTAATTGCTTTGTTTTAGCTCAGAAAAACATTTAAAGTTTGTTTCATCAAAATCGGTTCACTAAAAAAAAGTTATCGTCATTTGAATGAACTCAAGGCATTAGTTTGCCTGCAAATAAGTTACGAAATTTAAAATTCAAAATCATTTATCATTGTACGACAGCATTATACCTATAACGTCTATACTAATAGGTATTATAAAGCTGAAGACTGTTTGTTTGAACGCGCTAATCTCAGGAATTATTGGTTCGAATTAAAAAAATATTTTTGGGTTGAATAGACCATTTATCGAGGGAGGCTTTTGGCTATTTAACACGCTGCAACTATAAGGAGCAAAGAAATAATGGAAGCCATAAAAACATCCTGTAAAAAACCCAAGTCTCGCAGCTCACTCTTTTTTTGGCCTGTCGTGCTGTGTAGTGTGATAATGTATCACACGATTTATATTTCGATATCGCTTGATTTGATTAAAAACGTAAAATATTTTTAATATTGGCATGATAATAACTTAAGACAGAAGGTCCTTTAAGTAGAGACTAACTAGATTAACCGACTTGGTATTACATGGATCTCACAACTTTTTACGGTAGAAAGACTGAGCTGCGAGACTTGGGTTTTGTACAGGATGTTTTTGATGGCATCTCACTTCTTTTTGGTATCATTATATTTTTTTCGTAGATTTTCGTACTAATCGGCTTCAATTAATTAATTCGGCTTCTGATTAATTTTGTTTATATATATATGTATATCTTATATTGCCATAAAATTAATTATTTGTACACTGAGCAATTTAATTATCTATATGGAGGGGTACAAATCCATCTTGGCGCGGCGGCCATGATTGTTGGGCGGGCGGCGCGTCGCGACGCCCTCCAATAGTAACGGTTTTCCGTTATTGATTTCAGGGGAAAAGCAATTTCCCCTCGCTCTGCGCGGGGGATCCGTTATAGTTTTAATAAAGATTTCGAATTTGTTATACTTATAAGTATCATAAAGGGGTAACGTTTGTCACTGTTAGTTCGTTTGTTTGTACCTAAGTGCTAACTTGCGAAAGTAGGTAACGAAACGATCATGATTTTTTTTTATCGACAAACGTAATTATAGGCTATGTACGTAATGACCACGGGCGAAATCGTATTTAAGGATACCTAATTGCAGAGTTTATTAATCAATATGTATAAAACATTTCGGTTACTGAGTGGCTGACGGACAACGGAAGCCAAAACTACTTTATACATATTGCATTGGGCGTTAGGCGTTTCTCTGGGGATTGTAGGTTCGGAGCAATAAGAGAGAATTTCCCGAAATTTTTCGTTTTACTCGGGCGTACTAGATTTTAATAAGTAATTCTTTAAACATGACATACCTTTACTAGGTATTATTTGTAATTAATTCTGAATTTCATCTACCACCTATCAAATTAGAGGAGTTTCATTTGGAATGTCTAAGAAATTCACCGTACTCCCCGGACCGTGCTCCAAAAGATTACCATTTTTTTCGAAATTTGGATAAATACAACGCCGGGAGTCCAAACCGCCTTCAAACATTTTGTTAATTCCCATGTTTTTTTTAGTAAATCGATCAATAACATATCTATGTATGAGATGGCCAAAATACATAGATAATAATGGTTCTTACTTAATATATTATAAAAAATATATTAGCGTTTTTGTTCCTCCTTTAGGTACCAAACGCAAATTTGCAATGTACCTACTACAAAAGTAAAGGCTTTAATAAAAGATCTATAAAAAGGTCCGCGATACTTTATCACTTCTATAATTTAGTAACAATGAAATAACTTTTAATCATAAGTAACTTTACTTATGATTAAAAGTTATTTCATGATCAAAATATTTTAACGAAGATAAATTTTGCCATTTACAACATTTTATTTATTTTTATGCGAAATAAGGTGAAATTAAAATGTGCGCTCCGAATTATTTTAAATAGTATCTAATGTTGACCGCGGCTAGAGCGTCCGGGTCTTACTTATAGGTAAAAATTTAGAGTTATTTCGTGAAAAATGCCACCCGGAACTGAGATTTTGATCTGAGTCTGTATTGATATCGATAAAAGAAAGTAGAATTTGTAGCTTTATATAAATTAAATAAGTTTTAAAATTTCGAAGCAGTGCTTGAAGTAAATTTTCTCTTGTAAGACAAAAATGTGATACAATAGAAATGTGATAGTATGAGTACCTATGTTATTATTTTCAATTTGATATCGTAGCAATGTAATGGCTGTATAAAATTGGCACAGGAATAGGACAGTAGTTTAAACTATAAGTCTATTATAGGAATAGAATATATAATATTATAGAATCTGGATATTTGTAGTTTCCACATTACAAAGCACAGCCGCGAGCAACAGCTAGCCTTACAATGAATCAATACTTAATATTCTATATTTCATCATGTTTCGTCATTAATACAGTTTCATGGAGAGTGCTTAAGTTTGATTCAGTCGAGTGCGTAGTTAAATGAACCGAATGTAAATAAATATAAGTATTCATACATCGGAACAGCATGGGGCCTTCGCATTATAAAGGGGCTTGCTGCAATAAAAGAGGACCAACTGGTCCCTGACGGTTGCTTTACAAACTGGGTGAATGTATATGTATAAAATGTATTCTTAAAGGTATCTACATATGTATTTACTTTTTTAACGTTCCGTTTCGTTACGTGTGTGTAGGTATTAAATTAAGCTATTCTTCAATGTAATTTTCCTTATAGATTTAGAGGCCAGCTAGGAGACTTCAAAAACTAAAATTAGTCATACACATATATAACATATAAGTGACATCTTCCGATTTGTGATGGAGTTTTACACCATATCTCTATATCTCTGTTTTGTTACATCCTTAGCTATAATTGTTTCTGAAAAGTTTAGATATTTTTTCTCTTGCTACGGTTAACTTAGCTGAATCATCTAAGCAAAGTCAATTCAAGCTCGTTTTTCTCAGCCTGGTCGAACCTGGGCTAAAATAATAACCTATTTGGGCACTTTCTTATAGCACTACTTATTATACTTTTACAAAAAACATTTACTTAGGTAAGTATTTTAGTTATAAAACATTTTTTGTATGGTTTACGAAATTGGAGCGAGACACCAAGAGGCATTTTGTAGCTTAGTCAAAATCAAATTATGATATCGTTTAGGTATGTAGTTTAAACGACGTTTTTTCCATTTACTTGATTAATTAATGCATCACCATGTCTCGGCAGGTATGCATGGGTAAGCGAAGCAAATAATCGGGCGTGTTAAAACCCGTGTTCTCATTCAATGAGACATTGTGTTGAACCGAGCACATTTCGGCCAGCGAGCGTGACCAACTCGTTATATGTGGTGTTACGGCTTTATATTTTTTTCATTACTGACTGAAGTTATTTACGTCTTAATTTTGGTTATGTGGGTCGGAAGCAGCGTGCGTTGATGACGAGCTATCGCCTGTTGACAAATGTGTCATTACATTACGAAGGCAGAACACATTCTCTAATGATTCATGATGTCCATCCATGATGTGTTTTTAGACTTAGGAATATGCTTCTTATTACATTCGTAGGTTTATAGGTATGTAGAAATCCTGGAAATTTCTTTTTTGAGTTCCGCATGCAAATTGCGATTTCTGTGTCATTTTCACCACAAACACAAAAAGGCAAAGTACCTTCTAATTAGAATTACAAAGAATTCATTAGCAGACCTTCTTTAAGTGTACTTACCTACCTATGTTATTATTTAGAATTGCTTTTAAATAGGTACTTATACTGTCTAAGCAACCTCCTGTCTATGTATCTACCTAAGTACTAAGAAATTTATAAATTAAAAATAGGTGGTCGAATTTATAGAATTAATCTTGAAGATATCGGAGGTTCCTACAACTCATTTCTTAATTTCATCCGAATGACATCTCATTAAAAACTATGTACTTAATGATTTTTTTCTAATTGTTCAGGATTTTTATGCTTTTATTGCAACATTAAAATGCTGATTTACATAAGTTTTACATTCGTCGCATTGATTGAAACCTGCGATGGTACCTATAATAAGAATTAAATTGAAACCTTTCGACTTAAATTTTTTATTATACCCACTTAAGTATGTGTCTAGAAATACTAGACCTCAAGATAAAATGTGGCAATAATGTGGAGAAATTTACCTTCTCATTTTCTTTCTGGAAGTCGTAGCTTCAGCTGTTGTAAGATGGGTCGGTATAGACAAAGAATTAAAATTGAATAAAAATTAAACCTAAAGGTTTAACCTATTATCATAGAGTTGTTACTGTTTCCTTCTTGTGATTTGATAGAAAGTTAGGTACATTTAGGTGGATATAAAGTGGATTTACCTTCCCATTCTCCTTTTGGAAGTCACAGCTTCGGTTGTTGTAAGAGGGGTCGAAGCCTAGCTGCAGATTGGTGCCGGTGGCGGTGAAGGCGATCTCCGTGTGGCCCTCGCGGCAGCCGCTGGTGAACCGCATTTGCCGTTCTTCTGGGGGCCGGTCGCGGAAACCAGTGTATCTCACCTGCTTTCGAAAAAATATATTAAGGTAAAAGCACCTATTACGGAGGTATTTCGCAACATTTGAAAGTAAGAAGCAAAAATAAGCATAAGTAAGTATTTTTAAAGATTCCAAACAAAATTATTATCTAAAATGGAATTTAAATTTTGTATTGCTGTTGAGTCTAAGTATCCTTTCATGCGATTTCTTATTTAAAAAAAATATTTAAAAAGGCAGGTCGATTTTCCCTAATACGGAGGTATGATTTTGGTCAGAGCCTATTACTGCGGTAGACGGCTCCTAATACGGAGGGTCAGAAAGTACATTAATTTAGGTTCCGTACAAATAATATGTATAACAATAATAGAAATGTGTAAGTACCTTTATTGTAAGTTTTTCGTTCATTGACTATTTAATTACATTATTTCACTTTAATGAAATTAAAGACGACTTTGAATTTAAAGTATATTATTTATTTAAAGTATATATATGTATATATTATTATTTAGTGTTTTCTACACGCGTGTGTACAGCTTTCACGGATTTAACAATATTAAAAATGCAGGTTCATTTAGGAATTAAGTTTTATTTTTTATTACAATTAGTTACTTTGGCTAAGAAATAATGACGAACAATAACAATCATCTAAAATCTTTCAAAAATCAACACTTCGTAGAGGAACAAAAAGTAACAATAATGAAATATTTATAACATCAGTCTTTCAAAAACTAACACTCCGCAGAGGATAGTAAACTGTAACTAAAAGATTTACATATTAAAAAATAATCACTTTAGTAATGGTAAGTGAACTTAATATAAGATACCTAAGTAAAGTTTAGGGTCAATTCAGGCTGCAGTTACAGTGGTCGACAGCAGCCCGAAGAGCATTTACAGCTTCGGAAGAATTTTAAACGTTCGCTAAAATAAAGGTTAAAACTCTTTTAAAACTTGCGTCAATGCTGCCCGCTGCCACTGCTGCCTGAATTGAGCTATGAAAAAATGAAAAGAACAATTACGTAGATTGCATTAATTGATATTAAAATATATAATTATTTCAATGTTTTTGATTTTACAAAAAAAAAAACATTTATAAAAAATAAGAATCAGAAAAAAGACGATTTTTTTATTTATTTACGAAACCCTAAAATCTTGTGATTTTCTGTTTAATTAATAAAGCCATAATAGGAAACCATATTACCTAATACAGAGTTACCTGGAAATAACTACCACCGTATTAGGAAAACTACTCGTGTTTTTAATAATCCTAATTCTGACCCATCAAAATTCCGATTAACAAAAGAGTGTAAATTTTTAATCAAACGACAACTATTTTGTGGCTAAGATGTGTAAAACTGAAGTAACAGTTATACACAGGATATTATTTGTGATAAATTAAAACACACCTCTCAATTTTTACCCCACCTAAGAAACTAACATTTTGTACTCAACAGTTTTATTATTTAACTAGATTTCTAATTGAGAACACATACCTCAGAATATGGTTATTAATTTATGAGATTAATAATTATTTCAATTGAACTTGTAACTAATTCAAAAACTTAATAATTTGAAAGTTATAAACAATTAAATTTTATCAGTATTTTTCCTTTTACGGAGTTACACCACCGAGTTAGGATTAGTCTATAAAATTCGTATCCTATTACGGCGGTATTTTATTTCTTATTTTTTGGGTAAAAACTGAGTTACAAACGTGAAACAAGCTATTTAATTTAAAAATTTAAAAGTAGGGAAATGCTATAAGTTATTCATAAACAAACTTGAACGGCCTATTAATCCGAAAAATTGCCTTTGTAAATATTAGTGTGCTTACTTTTGTTGTTCCGCGTTTGTATGAAAATACCTGTCCTGTCGATGCCGTGACACAGACTGATTGATTTTGTTGTGTTGCCAATGTGTTGTAGTTGCAAATGTCAGTTAAGTCGTGACGTAATAAATTTAGAATAACACATTTGCGTTATGATGTACTTACACTGAATAGAACAGGAATAAAACTAAGAAATATAAATACCACCGTAATTGGAAGCGATTTTGACTACCGCCGTATTAGGAGCTTTTACCTTATTAGGTCCTTACATATTATTATAATATTGGCGTTTTGTTGTAGGTACTGGCCACTTTAATTACAAATTTCTCGTCTTTTTTAGGAATTCCAAATTCAAATTTATACAGCTATTTACATATATTTGGGTTTCATTAACTGTTATTCAATTGATTTTTTTTTTCTTCTGATTTTTCTGTTTGCGTCACTTAGTTTACAAAATGGAAAACTTGAAATATGGCCTTATTTACTAGTACGAGTTCCACCGTGCCACCAGTGCTGCGGACACGGCTCAAAGGGTTAATGATGTGTATGGCGGTCGTGTCGTGAAAGAAATACAGTGGTGCTTTTTGGTTTATAAGTTTTCGTTCTGGAAATTTCGACCTGCAGAATAAGCCCCGTGGACGGCCGGATACCCTAGTTGATAATTAAGAATTGAAGGCTATTGTGGAAGCGGATCCATCGCAAACCACGTCCGAGTTAGCTTCTGGCTTCGATGTTAGTGATAAAACTATTTTAATCCACTTGAAGCAAATTAGGAAGATTTAGAAAGGGTACCTCACGAATTGAGTGAAGCAAACCAAAAAAAAATCCAACGTTTTGTTCCTATACCAAACGCCAATTTCATATGTAAGGAACTAATATATGTATAGGCAAGTATGTAGAAAGGCACGTACTTGAATACATACTTAACATTTTTATGCTGATGCAAATTTTATTTCTAGTTAATGTTAATGATAAGTCTAACCTTAAAAAGTTAACGAGGAATTTCGTCATAGACCCCATAAAACTAAGTACCTAGTAGGTAAGCAGGTACTCTATCTACCTATTTCAAGTCTAGATTTTAGTATTAAGTACCTTAGTAGGTCATCATCTAATAAAGAGTAACATACAATAACAGCACAAAAGAGACCCTTTGTGCTGTTATTGTATGTTACTCTTATAGTGCAATAAAGTGTCTTATCTGTCTACCTTAGTTGAAGTAGTAAGGTAGGATATAAATGTTTTTGGGAAATTTCGAACTAAACATCGATTTTCATTACGAGTACCTAAGACCTAAGTAGGTACATTATATCCCAAAACAAGTCAAAATTTAATTGTCCATACCTATTTGATGTTGTTTTCATATTTGGAAAAAAATGTAATTCTAACAAAATTTATGGCAGGTAGGTAGAAACATGTAACTAGGTAGGTAATAAAACAAACAAAAAAACCCACAGGAAAATACCGCAGTAAGTGGAAGAATTCTTGAAACAGTATAGCTTATAAGGATATAAATAAATATTCTCAGTAAAATAAAGTAGGTACGAGTATACCCACCCAGTCGAAGAAAGAAAGGAAATACTTGTTAGTTATAGAATTATTATTTGTTCCATTTAAAGTAGGTGTGGAAAGAAACAAAAAAAATGTTCGTCAGTACATACCTCGCTTTCTCTGCTCAGTCTTTTAAAGAGATCATCCGATTCAAATTTGGCTTTCTGATCAGGCACCACTCTAGGCATCTTGAAGATGAACCTCGGTTTCGGCTGTTCGTACAGTCCAATAGAATCAAAAGGCAGCATACCGGCAAGGGCTGCAGGGTCACTCATAGCGTGCATAACACGTCAATAGTCACAACAGGACACCAATAAACATCACTTCACACTGACTCAGCGCCGAGAATGATTCAGAGATTGCTACGAAAGAGCTGAGCAGCTAGCAACGACACAACTACCTTCTGTCGTGACGCTCTATTACCGAATGAACGGACGGCAGCTAAACGGCCCGGGGAGATTTTCCACGAAGGCGGAGTCTCCATGTGGTGGGGACCAGAGGCACCAATAGTAGGGCTAATAGGGGCTGACCGACGCCTTCTCCGCTCTTTCGGGAGCTTTCATGCGATAAGAGGGTTCCCCCTTGACACGTTTCAAAATAAATACTGTAAACTACAATGAGCATGAATGTATAATGATGGATATTATCCTCTTTTGACATATCGAGTGTTTTATATACTCGCATCGAAGCTTTTGTTCCTTTGTAACGACTACAAATAAACGTTATGTACGAAAATGTTTCAAAAGGGGAGTTGGATCCCAGGATGAGATAAATCGAATGAAACATGATATGTTTGTCAGCTATGAAAGCTGCATTTATTGGCTGTCTACTTGAATAATATTATTTCATTATTAGGGTAGGCGCTGGGCTGTAACTTCTAATAATAGAAATTAGGGACTTACGTTGGTAGCCTACCTAGTAAGTAAGTACAGTAGATTAACTTATTTTTTTTTCAACCTTTATTAGAAGGGCCTAGTTTTATTTAAGACTAATTTTTCTTGGTCTTGTCATTACGATCGTCAAAAAAAGTAATTGGTATCTTGCCATCTTAGCAGAAAGTGTTGAAAAAGTTGACTGTACCGACCTACCTACCTAAGTCAAAGTTTTGTTGCGAAATATTTTATATTTTAGTATTAACGTACATTTCTATTGATACCTACTGAAATGAGAGTACCAACCTACACAAACAAACTTAACACTTATTTTTATTGAAAAACACATTTTAAGATTATGGTTCATAGGTATTAAACCAATGCAGCGTTCTCATTTCAATCTAATAGTGTCCCATAAAAGTAGTTTCGTCATGTCCGTGTCAACAAACAGATGTCTTTCTCCGCACCATAGCACGAAGGAGTATTTTTGCTCTAAAACCGGTCAAAAGTCGAATTCCGAAACTAACGCAAAGTACCCTCCAACCACTTTTTTATAAACTTTATTAACCAACGCGTAAGGTAGAAGCCAAAAAATTAATAATACCTACGTGACACGCTTTGACGTACAAATCAGTCTGAATTGTGTTATCCGTGTGCATCGCATGTTATTGTTTTTGACGCTCTCAATATTTTTTAACTTCAAAGGTGATTTGAGATTATTTTTGGTGTTGTACTACAAACAATTTTTTTTAAACATGGGAGAGGAAGGTTTGTTCTGAATTTTGCATGTACTTATTTTTATATTATAATACGGATTTAACAGTCTATTGAGTGTTATTTCAGACATGTTATAAATAGTCATTTTTTTACTTAGAAATAAGTTCATAGGCATTTTTGTTTATGTGTCAAGCTCTGTCAAGCAAAACTTTTATATAAGTACTTACATGTGAAAGTATGGACTCCTATCTATCATAGTTCGTTGAAACTAGTTCCACCTTTTTCCCCCCTTTCGGAAAAAAATTAAATAAAATCACTCCAGGTCAAATGTTGAATTTTTTGGAAGTTGACAATTTCTTAGTTTTTTCTTTTTTTGTTTTAGAAAATGTTAAAAAATTTACTAGGCGGGAACTATTTGACATGATGCAACAATTTTCTGTAACGAAAGTTGATGACCAGTTGGATTTATTGAGCAGAAAGCTTGTGGAGATTACTGGCTGCCGGTTGACGAAGAAAATAGTTTAACCAGATCTCTTAAGCATTTTAAAACCCAATTTAAGGCTAAATGGGTTGCTGCAAGTTACATTAAAGACCGCTTTGTGAAAAAAATTACCAATGGCTGGCTGGCTCAATTTCATTACCGGTTTGAAAAAGTAAAAAAATCGGTAGACCTGTCAAAGAATTTATTGATCTTAGTGATCGGAGCAAGCGGCAGAAAACAAAAGCAAGTACCTGCGGAACAATTAGTGTTTGCGGATAGTGTGAGTCAGCGAGCTTTAGGCAATACGGACGCATCGAAAATAATAAAAGAAATAACAAGCACGAAAATATCGAAAAACGATAACTTCAGCTAAAAAAATATTACATGCAAAGAAACACACTCCTGAAGAGGCTTTAGCTATTTTTGTGAAAGGAGATTTCACAAAAAAAACCATACGAAATAATACAAAATGCCAACCAAAACATTTATCCCTGTTATTTAAAGAACGCAAAAAAATTAGGCTATCCGCCTGAAGAGACAATACGAGTCACTGAATCCTGTGCAGAAATTACGTTACAAGGTTTACTCGACCACACAGTGTCTCGTATTTGTTTGTATGCAAAAGAAGTAATTAATACATGCACGGAAGAGGAAAAACAATATATGGAATTGATATTAAAATGGGGTTGTGATGGCTCACAACAGACTCAGTTCAAACAAAAATTTGAGAACACAAGTGACAATGACGCCAACCTTTTTCAAAGCTCACTTGTTGCTATAAGATTAGTTGCTGGAAAAGACAAGAAAATAATATGGCAGAATCCTGTACTGTTTTCTACAAGATTTTGTCGTCCGATCCGTATTCGTTGCGTTCATGAAAGCAAAGACATTACGAAAGAAGAAATTAAGTATGTAGAGGATCAGGTCAAAGTTTTGAGAAATACTGAAGTCTCTACTCCTGAAGGAATATTAAAAGTGAGCCACGTATGGCTGCCAACAATGGTTGATGGTAAAATTTGTAATGCAGCTACGAACAATTTATCAACAATGAGGTGCTACATGTGTGGATTAACTTCCAAAGATTTTAATAAGCTCTAAGACAAATCACAGATTAATCCCGAATCATAAAAATTTGGCTTATCTATTCTACATGCAAGAATTAGATGTCTCGAATCATTGCTTCATTTATCATGTAAATTACCATTAAAGAAATGGCAAGCAAGGAAGATCGTATAGGAATTTTAGTAGATGTTCTAAAAGCCGGTTTTGGAAACACAAACGATGGCAACACTTCACGAAGGTTTTTTTCGGATCCAGAAACGGTTTCTGAAGTGACAGGGCTAGATTTAAATCTTTTAAAAAGATTAGCGGTTATCCTGGAAGTAATATACAGTGGATTTAATAAAAATGTAAAAAAATGTGAAGAGTATGCTAAGGCCATTGCTCAAATTTATGTAGATCTATATAACTGGTATCCAATGCCTCCAACTCTGCACAAAATATTAATACATGGAGGAGCAGTAATTAGGGAAGCCATTCTTCCAATAGGTCAGCTGTCTGAGGAAGTGGCAGAAGCAAGGAACAAGCATTTCAGACAGTACAGGCTTGATTTTGCCAGAAAATTTTCAAGAGTATTAAGTAACAGAGATATTTTGCATCGATTACTTTTTTAAGTTCGGACCCATTCTTGAGCAGCAATAGGAAAAGACCCAAAAAAAAGTAATCTTTTTCTAAAAGCGCTTTGGAACTATTAATTTCAGACGAACTTTTCAAGTCCTTTGACACTAGTCTTAAAGAAAATAATGACTCCGATGACGAAACTGATTAGTATAATCATAAATTGTGTAAATTATTTAATTTTTATTTTTTATTTGTAATGTTATATGGAAAAATGTATTTTTTGATTGATAATACAAAAAAATTATATAATATGGCTTTATATTCAACGATTATATATTTTTTCAATGATATTATGTAATTTCCACTTCACTAGAAACATCAAATAATTTTGTCCGAGTTTTTGATACAAATACTCCTATGTGCATAGGCCAGAAAACTAGAATGTGTTATAGGGTATGTAAAAATGTACTAAATATATATATATGTAAAAGGTTGAACGCTCGCTCGCATGTGTCATACTTAATAAAAAGGGAACCTCAATATAGGTTTCGGGATGTGATGGACATACAAAAGTGACCGAACCCCATTGCAACATTCAACATCAGATTGCTACTAAAACTAAAACTTTAAACAGTAAAGTTTTAAGAACGTCATTTTCACCATAGAACTTGCACAAGATACAGAGGTTATTTGCTCCATACTTATAAAATTCGAAAGAGTTAATAAGTACCTCAGTACTAAGTGGTAAGTAGATACTAAGTACTATTAGTAGGTACTAATTGTGTCGTCGCAAATTATGGTAATCACCGTTATGGTAAGGGTTTTCATATTGAGTTTTATTTGACTGCTATAAGATTATAGTAATTATTATTAACTTGTATGCGATCAAGACACGTCATTCCTATAGCAACCTTCAGTTTCAAATACAATATGGCATTTCTATTGTCATATACTTATTTATGTCTTTCACATTAATAGGCGGCATTTTGTAAAGTACTCTATCAAGTGTTGAATTGTTGCTGCATTATCTATCACGAACGATCAATCAGCTGATAAAGCTTCCCTAAGTGTCGGTATTGTCGTTACATTTTATACGGACACTGACTAGGTCTACCTTCTTATAGATCGGATTTATATGATGTGTCTCCTTTGATGCTTTTAAATAGGTACTTACCTACTAATGTCTTTTCTACCTGCCCTTTAAATTATCGAATTACATTGGCACATAAAAATCGAACGAACGATGAATTTTTTTTTAAAAAGACTCCTGAATCATAAGAATATTGGAACAATCATAGATGATTCTGCATTTCAAGAAATAAATAACTACACATACTTAATCGTGAATTGTTAAAAAACTTTGAAGTATTGTAAAAAATAAAACATAAAAGGAGTTCTTATATAGCAACCTACTTCACGCCCTTTTCCGGAGAGGTCTCTAGTGAGTTCTTAAAGAAATGTAAGAAAATGAAATGTTATTTTAGTCAAACATGATAGGTATTACGGGACTTCAATTATGATATAGTGCTCGTGTTATTCGGAAAAGCAAAGCAAAGAAAACAAAAGTAAGCTTATAAGTAAGTATAGCATACTAAAACAATCTACTGTTTAAAATTGATGCAAAAATATGTGGATTTGGTCACGAACCTCGTTGTCGAAGTGGGATTGGGCACGTGTCGGCAGTGAGTGGTGTTTGATCTTATGAGCCCAGCCCGCGTCGTGCTAGGGCTCCGCAATCATGACGCACACGTGCCCTGCACTAGCTGCTTGTGCCGCCTGTCAGACGAGTGCTGCTGTAACAAGTGAAATGTTTCACAAATCACGTTCATCAGCTCTATGGTGGTCTGATGGCGAAGAAAAAACATTGCGTGTGTCAGCTGCTTCTATTCCCGTGGGTAAGGCTCGAGGGAAAGGCTACTAACTACTCACTATTTAAGTCTCAATTCCATTATGAAGCAGTAGGAATCTCTTAATGATGGAATTCAGATTAAAAGACTGCACAACAACAATCATATCGATTATTGTTCTGTCTGACCTGTAAGGGATAAAGACTTGATATATATCGATATGATTGTTGTTGTGCAGTATTTTAAATCTGAATTCCATCATTAAGAGATTCCTACGGCTTTATATATATATACATATATATATATATGCTTTAGACTATGCTTTAGATAGTATGAGTAAGTAGATACCTACTCTTGTTCGATTATTTGTAGTTATTTAAAAAAACAAGAACCTTCCCGGGTTTTGGCTACCGTAGAAAATTCTAGGTTTAAAATTAGCTTATTAATACTACTTACTAGACGTCTAGGTAATATATTCTTGTGCGTATTAATCATAATGAGTGAAATCGTTTTTGAGTTTGTTAGCAACAAAATGTTTTTCTCTGTTAATACTCAATAACAAAGAATAGGGAAATTTATAAAAAAAAAAAATGCTTAAAAATTAGGTTGGTAAAGATAAAGGCACGGTTGTAGGAATAGCGGTTGCGGACATTCCCACAAGAGCTCTCTCACGCCCACGCGTCACTATTACGATATGATACTAACTGTGATAGTTATGGTACCTACTTGCAATTGATTAAATTTATAAATATGTCATTCAGTACTAAAATATTTATGGGCTATTGGCCATTTAAACGAATCTGTTTGGGACTTAAAACTGCTAAGCTTATGAGGCACTTAACTACTTAGGTACTTGGGGGAATTTGCGAAAAGTATGTTGCCAAAGTCAATGAACATACCTATGCTTAAATTCAATTCGGTTTGCTTTGCTTCGCTGAACTTTAAATATCGTTTGTCAATTACTATCTAATGAAAAACGAGGTATGTTGACTTTTTAATAAAAAGGTATGTTTATGTGGTATGCTCAGGCATTCTAACAAAAAAATTGCACAATCAAACTATAAAATACTTTAATTTTCAAATCCATTGGCCGAAAAACCAGTTGGCAAACTGTCACAAACCTACAATCGTAATAAGTAATAATAATAACCAGGGACGTCACTATATTGTTAAACACCGAATTTGTAAGTCCAACAAAAATGTAACAATTCTCACCTCGTGTGTTCATGTTTTTATAGCCATTGCCAATAAATCATATCATTGTTATGTACCGGTTCATTTCCATATTTGCTCAGTGACAATGACCGTTGAGACATTTAATTAATTGATTCATAAACCTTTTGCATAGTTGTAAAGCAAAAAGTACACATTGACCCCTGAATAAAACAATAAATACTTAGTTAACGCACAGAAAGGGTAACATGATGTTCCCATTAACATTACGACATTATTCTAATGTGGGCCATATTCGGGCAGTCGACTCATTTGTTACAATGCTTTGTTTCGCTACCCTTTCAAGTTAAACATGTTTTATTAACTGATTTTCTTCTGGCCCGCGACCTCGTACCGTATCTAACTGTAAATTCGTTTAAGTATTTTTAAAATTTACTCGTATAGGTATATCTTACTTCCGTGAGAATTTACAAAAAAAAGTTTCCTTCTGACAGTTTTGTCTGCCCCTGTGCCATCAAAGTCGGTCCAGTATTTTCATGTGTAAACAAAAATACATTAATAATGTCACTCTATCCTTTGCGGAGTAAATGGTCTTGAAAAGACTGAAAGGCCACGTTCAGCTGTATGGTATCATGATGGAATTAAGATTCAAAAAGACAAGAGAAATATCAAGTCATAACCTTAACGCCTTTTACGACATCCATGGGAAAGATATTAGTGATCCTATTCTAAAGTGTCGGGAACCATACGGCAAAAAAGTTCTCTATCTATGTTTTAACCCCGACGCAAATAGAGGGGTGTTATAAGTTTGACGTGTCTGTCTGTCAAAGGTCAAAAACAGATGAAGCGATTTTAATTTAGATTTTTTTCTATTGATCAAAGGTGACTTAGGCGCGAGTTAGTGAGTTACTAGTTTATAAACATGTTTGATGAAAATCGGTTGAGCCGTTTAAAAATTGTGAAAGTGCCGTGTGGGAAAGAATATTGAAGATTTAATCGCATATTAAAAATATTTGTTAAAGTTTGACCAGTTTGTCTGTTTGTGTGTAAGCGTAATAAGCGCACTGAATGAGAATATTGATGCTTTAATCCAGAGTGTTATATAATCCCTCCCTAATGCAAAAAAGTATGAAATAAAAATTTTATTATTAATTGAAAAAAACACCACATTTCCTGTTAAAAATAATAATACGTGAGTATGTATTAAGTTATATATATTTTTAACGAAATGCGTCTCGTACGTAAAAAGAATACGTTTGAAATTTCATTGTTAGGAGCGGTCCCCCAACCAGAAATATTTTTTTAAAATTATTACTTACGAGTAATACCTACATATTGAGGTAAATTCGTTATTTTATTTCTTATCTATATTCGTACTCATGTATACAAATCGGGCCATATAGGTATGAGTATTATAAAGATAAGTATTTGACGCAATATTTTAGTATCTAAGTATTCAGTTGTCAACCATGGGGTTAGGTAAGTACACAAAAGACAAGCCTGGATACAGCGAACATTGTTATTTACACGGCGTTAAATCGCTGGATCAATGTTTAGGTGCCGGCCATGTGCCGGTGCAGGCAAGAAACGCCCGGCCATAAACTAGCAAAGAATCCGTCAAAGATTGTTTATACGGTGATTCCGGCAGATCTTTGTCTTTTACCGCGTGGCCTTCGGACGACACCCTAATAAAAGGCGTGGCAAAAACCGTCCTAATAACCGTCGATCCTATTTCAAAGTAATAAAATACAACAAAATTAGCCTTTGTTAAATTTAAAACAGCCAAACTGCAGAGTTAGGCTTGTTTAACCGAATACCGGTTCGGCATTTATTGAGAGTGTTGTTTAATGACTGTCGTGGCTATGAATAAATAGCACACGCGAAAAGTAAAATTTTAAAAGAGACAAATATTATTTGCCCAACATAATCGGGACAATTTTACAATTTCTATGTTACTTACCTACAATACGTCCCCCACGTGGTCACTATCTCGTTGCGTTCATCAAATTTTTACTTGAATTCCAAATATAATGCAAACTCTCTTAATATCTTATTCTGGCAGGTTAGTGAGTCACCTTTAATTTAATTAATTCTAGCACCGTGCGTGTTGAGTAGTTAGTAGCAAGAAAATACCTCTAAAACCGGTAAAACGCGTCTATCGAACAATGACGTTAATACGTAAATACATGACACCATTAGTTATACTTCTATTATACAATTTTTTACAATCTAACAAGGATGCCCGATTTATATTTATGTCCTACATCTCTGTACAATAAAGTATAACCATCTTGGGCTAGACTTAAATAATTTATTAAAAGTTTATTAATTTAATTTATTTTATAATTCCGAGAGGAAGAGGAAGACTGGTGGTCCAATATCAGGAAAGACTTGCGGAACCTGGACGTGGCACATGACAACAAATCATCAAGGAGACTCCGCGTAGGGTGGGACAAGGGACGGAAGAAGAATATTAATTCCATCAGTAAGCCATACAGCTGAACATGGCTTTTCAGTCTTTTTAAGACTGTTGTTGCCATGTCTATGTCATACTTTAAAGGATGTCATACTATGTCATACTTTAAAGGATGTAAACGTGAATATTTCTAACCCAATTATTATGTAATTCATTCCGGGATTATAAAGTTGTCTGGTAAATCGCTTATTTAAGGACATAGTAAATCATGAACAAATAATGAAATAAAATATAAAATCAAAAAAATACTTACTGGTTTATAAGATTAAAAAAAATCAATATAGTGCCGAAGTCTCAGAATTTTTGGATAGGTAGTGTGCAGTGCATGTAGGTACTGTGCGCTGACGACTCGCTGAGGCACCGCTGCGCTAGCGACTCTTCGTTTGAATTCGGGCCGCCCGCGTTGATTCTCACACTTATCAGTTATCTTGGGACAATTTTATATTAATAAAATTTTAATTCTCCTTCTTTTTCTAATTAATTAAAACGAGAATAAGATACAGTGAGCCAAATTCTAATTTAATATATCTTTATTTCTCCACAATATGATGTTGGCTAATCAGAGTAACCTGTTAGGTATGTAAAACAATTTTAAGATTGTGAAAGAATGCGGTAAGTATCTAAACTAAGCAGAGCTTGTATCTGAATAGACCAGCCTCCACCAGCGTAAACATAATACTTACATAGGATGATGTCTACAAAATTACAGAAGGCAGGTACCTATTTCCCGCAAACAATAAATTATTAAAAACAGAAAACAATACTTTAATAAAAATACAATTGAAGCTCTACTCGCTCTGCTTTGTTTGGTCACATATGGTAATCTAACAAACAAAGGTTTTTCTTTTTCCTTAAGATTTTTCACTACGGTGTGTTATCGACTCCCGCCTCACACGTGCAGGCGGGCTGAGCCCACTGCACCCCCAGCATTTCGTTGATCGTCGAATGATATAGCTGAATAATGGAGAGATCATAAAATATACGGTCTTATAGTAAAATAAGAACTACCTACGTTGTTACTCACTTTTCTTGCAGAGGGCGTATTGTCATGCTGACCTGATTTGTTTTAGCTCACAGGAACTAGGTTTATTTATTATTTTTATACTCAAAATATGTCCACAACATGTTTTGGGTAGGTACTTCAGTTTACAATGTGATCACTTTATCTAAATAAGGAAAAAGTTAAATATTGTTGACGCGATGGATTTTACGCTTTTCTAAGAAATAAGTGTCCGCATCGCCTCAATTGGCAGACAGGCCTCGAACAAGCAAGGTTGCGTCATTTTCGTCATAGCGACTACGATCGGAAATTCCGTCACTATGACTATGGAACGTGTTTGCGCACTGTGCGCGTAGACGGAGTCTTTTAATTAGTTAAGATACATAGAAACATAATTACGTTGACAAATACTGAGAGGAAGTGACAACATAGACACTGCAAAACTTATATTATTTACAAGTGTAAGTACGTTAATAATAAATCATGCCTCTCCCACGGGAAATTACTTAGATTTCATTCTCTTATGTGATTGCAGGTTTTTAAATTTATACTCGTAAGTATCTAGGTATAATCTAATTTGGCGATATTATAAACAAAAACGTCAGCGTAAAGCCGTTTGAAATAAACAGATTTAAGTGTTTACGAGTAGAAAATCTTTCTTAGTTTTCTACTTAATAACACAACATATAATTATCCTTTGCGCGGTAGACATGCCAACAGTCTTCAATAGACTGAATACATATATTACTTTTTTGTAAGTAATAGATAATTCTTTCTATTTATTTTAAGGTAATCCTTCAATTAAACGTCACAAACGCGCTCATGGAACTTTACGTTCAATTCGTCAGGATTACGTCATCTTAGGTGCTTGTTGTGCGTATCTCGTACATGCATGATGTACTTTTTAGCGCAAGTTTTATTGCATCTTGTTATTGTAAACTATTACAATAACAAGATGCAATAAAACTTGTAATACTAATGTGTTGTAATACTAATTACAATCGTAGGTGTTCACCTCTTAGAATAATGTAAGTACAAAGTACTTTACAAAATATGGGAACTACGACGTAAATCACGCGCGTCCGACGCATAAGCGGATTTGTTGTTATCGATTTAGGTATAAGTTTAACAACTAACAACTATCATTAATCAACGCTTTTTACGCTTACACGTTAATACAGAAGCTTATTTTGTTGGGAGCGGACGGCACCGTTTATAAAACGTTATCTTCAAATGAACACAATAATACATTTAATAATGCAAGTGATTAATGTGCGCACAGGATGACGCGCACTTTGCACCAAGGGGTTGTAGAGGCGCGAACACGACACGGCGCAAAACAATTCCGATGCCTGTATACTGAGCTCTATGTCTATGCCGCCTGCCCCAAATGACCAGACATTATTTAATTGAAATGGAAGTGAAAGGGTGACAATTGTAATAGAAAACAAAAAAGGGTTCTAGTTTTTGCGAGAATGTCGCGATGAAATATTGCCCCAGCCGTGCATTGTAACATTTGTTGCATAAGGAGGCGACAATAGGGTGATATTTAGGAAGAAATTTAGGAATTTGTAAATTAGGTAAGGTATGTACCTTTTATTTTTTAATAAATTTACTGAAAACAGAATGGAACAAATGTTTGTTGTTGTAAACAAATTATAGCTAACTATTAGTAGATAGGTTAATATATTCTTTAGAAGTAAAAAAATAGATTTGCTCTAAAATAAGAAAGCACAATAACTCTCATAGATGTTTATGAATCAACCTTCTTGTAAGCAAAAGGCAAGTGACTGCTGACTTCTGAAACGGATCCGACGTGACATCTCTAACTAATGATCCCGTGTCACAATGCCTCTCGTCCCGACTCCCGTCGTGCGACTTTAAATCCCTTTGTTAATGGAAATTTTTAACACTTCGATATTTGATTTGTGCGAATTTGTGACATTAGAAAAAAAAGTCGATTGATATGTCGCGTTTTTAGTGATGTTTGTATTGCTACCTGGATGCTATTATACTTGAGAAAAAATAAGGGTAGTTTAGATTGCGCGTCGACAGTCCGGCTCTTTCACGCCGCTTGACATAAATGTATGACAGTTTCATAGCGGTGCCGTTGACTTTATTGTATTTGCACAAAACATTTTAGGGCCGTAGTATATCGATACTGTTTAGTGGAATATTTCTTCATCTTTTAAATTCGCCAATTTTGTAAATTCTTTTAGAATTTAGGTACACACACGTTAATAAAATGTGATACATAATAAATAATCGTCAGACAAAATAACAAGCAGATTCAGATGTCGGCAGGGCTTGTAGCGAGGGCTTGAGGCGTGAAATCAAATTGTCGACGCGGAGTGCAGCAAACATATTGATATTTTAATTAGATTTACAAAGTCACCGGCGGCGCCGTCGGCGACACCCAACTCTTTGAGCCGCTCTAATGGCACCCCGCGGACTATATTTAAGGGTTGTCGGACCCCGCTTTGTGCCTCCTCAATATTTACTCCCAAATGCATTACTGTAACAATGCTTACTAAGTTTTTTAAGTTTTTATTGAAGCTTCCGTGTTATCGTTCTCAAAAGCTTCGAAAATGTCACTCACGTCGTAATTATAGAGCAGCCCAGCAGGTAGCTGCGACGTTAATAGTAGCGACAGCGAACAAAATCACAATTGCGTTTTCGTCTGGGCGAAATCACCCTGTAAAATCGGCTTTGTGAACACCTATTGTCCAAAGAGTAATAAAATTCGAGGAAGAAATAAATTACTCAATATAATAATTGCGCACTGTCAGATCCAAATTACGGCAAACAAAACAAATGAAACAAAAGCAGTTATACAAAAATGAAGTAGATACAAAAAACGTCCCTTCTTTTACGACGTAGTTAAATAATAGACAGAAATTTTTAAAGGATTTCAAATGCTTATTATTATAACTTAAAATCAGGCTGCATTATTTTTTAAAATATGCACTTTTAAAGGATGCGAAAATTTTGCCTTCACTTGATTGTCGTTGGTTTAGAATCGTCGTTGTTGGAGGCGTCTGTAGCCTGCAGATTCCACGACTTTAGGTTTAGAAAGTGCCAAAACATCGACTTTCAATAATGAACCCTACCATCTGCAACACCATATTGTGAAAAATTAATAGTATTTATAGAATAAGCAATGAGTTTGGTAGCAGCAGCGCCGCGGGGCCGGTCCTCGCTGCGAACCCTGCGGCGCCGCGAGCCGCATGCTGCGACGTCGGCACACAGAACTCTAATTGACACACTAAAATACGTCATCAAGCACAAAAGCGTTTATTATCCGAGACCCTTTTATTATTTTTCGTTGTAACATAGTCTCATCAATTATCACAAAACTTTCTCTTTTACAAGGTAACAAGGGGAGGACTGTTTACTTAATTTCAACACTACTTATATCTTAAGTTATTAAGCATAGTGCTTTCCGTGAAAAGCCTTTAAACATACCTACCTAAAGTAATACCTTAAAGTGCAGCTTTTAAATTTTGAATTAGATTTCACAATCACAGGGTAAAACAGGTCTTCCGGAATAACTACCTATCTACATTTAAAATAAAACAAAATCCTACAATAAAAAAATTCTGACTATATTTTGAGATAAATGTGTTCAGTATTTGCATCGAATTTAATATAAAAGGCAAATTCACGAATGCTCTCTGCCAGGGGCAGGCAGGGGCGCAGGGGTAACAATCTGCAGAATGTGTGTAATTATTTATTTGCCCTCTGAACCCTCGCTGTGCCCACTCAGGCCTTTTCAATATCCAAACAATAATGCAATACAAATACAAAAGTTGGAAAGAAATTCAAAGAATGTAGCGCATTTTTTTCTATAAGAATATGCTATTACAAATATTCCGGAGAATTTAGCAAATTTAGAAAACTAGGTATGCTTACGCGTTTAAATCTTTCTTCGTTAAGAAAATAAGGAATCTCTGGACATATTACTTTTACCTTTAGAAAAAAAAAGTTAACTCTGTATGTAAAGAAAACATTTTTTTATATAGCAAATGCTTTAATGGGCAGGTAAGACACCGTTTTTTAGTTTGCTTTTGAATGAATATCCCTTTGGCTTAAACGGTATCGTTTTTCAAGCGAGCGGCAGAGAATAGGATACACATTATTGTTCCAGATAAAGCCGGAGACAAATACAGCATCGCGCCGCTACTATTTTGACATTTTAATTTCACCCTTGCTCAAAATCCTTTTTGAATGGCAACGGACGGGGGCGAACTGAGTTGAGCTCTTGGGATACATTACTATCACCGGCACAGAGAGACTTGATTGACATTTATCGCCAGGATTAAAACACAATTAAAATACAATTTAAATTCAGTAAAAAGAATTGTTCACCATTTAACCCTTTGCGAAAGCTTTTGGGCTAAAATGCTTTTCAGGTGATATGGGTTAGGTAACTACAGACCTTCCGGCCTGCGCGCTGTCATTGTCATTTGTTAATAATCAAAACAGTTAATCAAAAAATTAAATGAAATCATTTTTACATTAATAATCAGAAAGAAACCTGTGTAGCGGGAGCGATGATTCGGCTCGACCAACACCAAAGGTCTAAAATTATGTATTATGTATCGTCAAAATCGGTGCAGGAAAAGAGAAGTTATGGTCATCTAAAAATTAACTTCAATCACTGCTTCTAACTTTAAAATTGAATTGAATGGGGTTTGCATAAACATATGTAGTTTACTTAATTTCTACTATGTTTTAACGATATCAATAAAGATTATAATCTTTCGCACTGCAGTTTCTATTTTAATAAATTATATATTAATTGGCAAGGGAATAGGATACTATAGAATTAACTCCAAGTCTATGATAAGACTAGATAATTGTAGTTTTCACAGTTTATTCGAAAATTGTTCTAACAGCAGGCGGAGCCGCGGGTGAACAGTTTGTTTTAAATATTTTCACTGCTAAAATTTGTGTTACAACGTCTATTGAAACCACACCACATACCAACGTAAAATGTTTAGAAACACAAACGTATTCGCATAATGCTTTATTCATTTCTTTCATTCGCAGTTTTAAAATCATCACACAGATGCCTTCAAATCGTTTAGCTGGGCCAACTGCTAGTTTTCGATTAGAGGTAATTTGTGTCAATCACATGATTGTGCCCGGCACGTCCGCGCAGCCCGGCCCGGAGCGGGATCATTCGCCCTAATTAATATCCGAGCCCCTGTACGAAAGTCAATCGCGAGATTAAAGTTTGACATGAATACGCTGATTTCGAACTACTTTTGTGCTTTAACAATATATGCTATTAGGCTGTCATTCCTTGAATGATTAAATACTTATAGATTTACAATTGGCTAGCATCTATTCGCTAACTTCTTTAGTTCTTCTTTGTAATTTTATTTAATTAAAGTATTTCGAAATTTTACTCGCCCGGTAATATTATGATAGATTTTATGTTTCTTATAAGAGCTTTATTATAAAGGCCGTAAAAATAAAATACTTTTTCACTAATCGTATGGTCTAAGTAGGTGAAAAAACTAAACTCCAGTGTAAAAATAGTTAGAGACCATTAAAGTTATTCAGTGTTCGATACATAATAAAACCTTGTTATGCACCAAGCTCCACCCGTTTCGGTCCTGTATTTTGCAATCCACTTGTCACAGTTATTAATTCCCATAAACCTTGGCAATAAGAAATGTTATTGCTTTCCAATAACAAGGGGATTACCGACCGTGACGTGACATTTCTCCATAATAGCCTTATTTTATCGCCTACAAAATCCCAATTTCATGACTATATTTGTTTGCATTTTTGATTTGTGCAATCCTCCATTTGTGGTATAAACTCGTATGTTATCTCTATTCTTCTCGACAGGAATATCTTGCGTGTGAAAGAGAAAGAGTACCTACATTTTATTATAGGGTTTGCAGTGGTCACGCAAAGCGGCAACCCTTTCGTTTCCCTGCGAACTACGACTAGTAAACGGTAATTTGATTTCACGCGTGTCTGATGATTAATGCTGGTACCTTATCGCTCCATATATTACCGATTTAGTCAAATATTCTTTATTGTCACCCTGCTTGTGAACGACGTGTGAATACAACTTAATCTGAAAGTTAAACATTGTATTTTATTTATAGTGTAGGGTTGGAGACCAAAAATCACAGGAACTAAGCACTTAGGTAGGTACTACTTAGTAGTAAAACAGTTGCATAAATCTTTGAAGAAGTAGGTAGGTAGTTATAATGAAATTTTAATTGGAACTATTTATTTAGTAATTAGATAATAGTTCAGATACTTTTATCACTGTATACTTGTATTAATGAAATTAAATACTTATACTCAATTACTAGATATATAACATACAGTATATTCATACCTATAACAGACTTATAGTTAATTCTATAGTATCCTATTCCCGTACAAAACTAAGTAGAAATTGTAGCTTTATTTAAATAAAATACGCATATATATGTAAACTGTTTGTTGTAAAAGTTTTGAAACAGTCCTTGAAGGAAATTTTAAATTGACCATAATTTATTTTTATCTTCTTCTGGTATCAGACAAACAGCCAAATATTAATTTTTTTGTTCTCTTCTTTACACTGATAGGGGGCGACTATCAGTTTTTTGGAAAAATATTTAATGTACCTACTGTCACTCGATTTTACTGTTTTATTATAACTATTTATTTATATATTGATATTAAAGAATATGTAAAGATTGTGAAAATTCTAAAAGCGGCTCCCTGTCTAGCTTACACCCATTCAGGTAGCAAGTAGGTAGGTAGGTTGGTAGTAGACTAAACTGTAATAAATATTATATAAATTGTTATCAGTATCAAGTTGTCAAACAAATAGCAAAAAGCGAAAAATAATTTTACTCTTCCATACAGACTGGTTTATGGGTTAGTATGAGAAAGTAAAAAATATTTCTCGCTTTTATGTATATTTTTACGGAACTCCAGTCATGAAGCCGAAAAAATTGTTTTCTTGATTTAATTATAAGTAATTGTAAAAATGGTGTGAATTTTTGATCAACTGATAAAATTTCTGTATCTAATTTGTCATGATTCTTTGTTTTCCTTCTTTCCAGCTTATTGGGTATTCATGTAGATTCGAATGCCTAAATTGACCAAACAATTAGCGAAAGAATTTCGTTGTGACATCTATTATTTCTTTTTGGTTTGTCTTCTTATGCCTGTAAATTAATTTTTCAAAATACTTAGGCTTATCCTTATTTAAGTACCTAAAGAAATTGACTATTTTTATGACACAAATCCCTACGTTGTTCCTCTGATGTACTAGTATGTATATGCGTAGACCTTTAAAACTACACGACAGATTTTGATGCAGTTTTCTTAATAGATAGAGTGATTCAAGAGAAAAGAGGTTTATATGTATAAATGCTACCCGCGCGAAGCAGGGGTGGGTTGCTACTGCACCTTTATAATGAAGATGAGGAATATTGATCGTGGGTGTGGGTTGAGCATGAGGATTGTAGCCGGAGTGCGCAAGCGTACCTAATACACCCAGGGGCTCCATTATCAGGAATTGAAGTTTCGGATTATACTTGCTATACATAAAGATAAATTTTGTTAAAAATAATCCAATAAGCAAACTGTTAAAGAAAGAATACTTGAGGGTATTTTTGAACTTTAATACAGACTTTGGATAGGTACATTATCATCCTGTTTATTTTAGACTGAGCCCATGATTCAGAGTTATTCAGTTTTAGCTTACTGATATAATTGAGATTCATAGAATGTGACAGGTTGCTAGCCCTATCCCTTAGTCGCCTTTAACGACATATATGGGAAAGAGATGGAGTGGTCCTATTATTTTTTCTATTGGTACCGGGAACCTCACGACACAATTTATAGTTTATTATTTACAGTATCTAACATGATTATTTATAGTTTATTATTATTTATTTACATTAAAATATTCTTTATAATAGGTATTCAGAGTTCTATATCTTAGCTAACAGGACACCTTAGCTGCAAATAGGTGACATAATTACAAGACGTACCTACTTACCGTTTCTTACCTACGGGTAACGGGTAAAAATAAACAGCATAACTGTTATATTTTAAAAAAATCTACTAAGTAGGTAAACCTTACTAAGTAGGTAGTACCTTTGGTGTGGATCTTGTTTATTATAGTATTGTTCTACAATAAAAATAATTAAATCGTAAGTACTTAAACTTTAACTTGAATATGTAATAAGATAACAATGAAGTTTTTTAACGTTTGAAGCTACTTTAAAATGCAGTAAATCCTCTTAACTGAAAAGGATCACATCTTTATACAAAGCACAAGAGGATCCGTGTAATGTTCTCATATTCGTATATGTGTCTAAGTAATCAAATAACGTTAGTCTGTCCTAATCCGCTCTTTAATGCCTTTGTTCGCCAGTTTCGTGCTCCACTACTCCCTCGCTCAAATATTTGTTCATCTCCTGCGCCTCATCTTTATCGCGATGTAAACGCTATTGTTAAACTTTGGAATGTTTTTTGTCAAAAAAATGTGCTTTTTATCGTAAAAATGTCCAATCTGGAAGCACGTGGCGCGTGATCGATCACCTAGCCGTGTCGACACTCGACAGCGCAATGTGACTGGGATGGATATCTGTCCCGTTCACATAATTTTTTTTTTTTCAAAATAACCTAAAAAAATGAAGATTTATATAAATTCTGCTTTAGATGTTATCCAATGCATAAAATATGGTTATTTCCCCATGCCATTAGTTTAATTTAATTTTTAAGCTTTAATCGATCTTGTGAACAATACATTTGTGATCCCTAAGTGTGAACATCTGTATTTGCGTATAGCGCTCCCACTCGTGCACCTATCGCGGCAAAGCCGTATTCAAATAACTTTAATCGCATAAGTACACAAATCCATTCTCGCAACTAAAGAATTATAATTATTCATAGCCGATGGCGACAACACAATCCTTTCGATCCATTGAGTGATGTTTGCATAATGATATAAGTTGCACACTGATTTAACAGTCAAAGCATGAACGTATGTATGGTTTAGGGAAAATGTGACATAATATGAAAATAATATATAATAGTACATATTACGTAAAAATGGCATTCTTGTGCGCATAAAATAATATCCAAGACCAAAATAAAAGCACTCAAAATTATGATTTGCGAAACTTAAATGTGAAAGAAAGAAATAGAATAAAAAGTACCAAATCAAATTTACGGGTAACAGAATTAAAAAGGGGATTATGGTTCAATAATTATCAACAATAAAACCCTTTTACTAGTTTTTTAATGTAAGTTTTTTAATATGTAAGCATTATATTGACTAACTAAGTGATCAATAAAATTATCCGCACTCACGCTTCTCGTGCGCAATCGAACGAAAATGTTAAAGCGGGGTTCTTTATTTCGTGCATGGCAGCGCGGATCACCGTGACATGTTCTCATGTGACAACTCGACATGTCCGTGTGGCCGACCCTTGCATCCCGACCTGAGAGTGCTGTCAATCAATGATACATTACATTTTTCACCAATCATCCATACTAAATAATAAATGCGAAAGTGAATTTGTTTGTTTGTTACGTCTTCACGCTTTATCTTCTGAACCATTCTTCTTGATAATTCACGTATATATAAATAGGAGGATAGAGAAGGGCATAGGGTATCTTTTGTCTAGGTGAAAAGTAAAGATCCCGTGGGATTCGCTAAAAACCTGTTTTCTTTTACAGGTGGCGCTAAATTTTTACGGGCGATGCTGCGAAAGTTATTCGTTGCATCTTCAAAGTTAAACCACTGAACTGATTTTGATGAAACTTAGTACAAATAGTTTAAACTGTAGGAAAGTACACAGGACACTTTTGGTAATCTCTATGGGAACGGGAAGAACAGGAAGAGGCTAATAAATTCTGTAATAACTGAGTATAAATAAGTATTTTGAAAGTGGAACTAACCTAGGTAATACTTTTTAAAAACGCTGACGGTTTAATTTTAATTACCATCGTTTTTGGAAACACATTAAAGCATGAACAATGGCAATTTCATTTTCACCAGATGTACGATAAACGGTATCAAGAGGGTTAACCGTGACCTCATAAAAAGTGGGATTTATTACATCTCATAACCCTTGTCCCGAAAGCAAGACAGCGGAGGAAATAATAGAAAAATGTCGTAATTAAAATACAACCCTTCCTATCGTTGCGCCATTTATAGAGGGATAAAATTAGAGCGAAGCGCGCGTGACCGATGCGATGATATACTCGGAGTGCAATTGTGCAATGTACTGGGACAGGCTCAAAGCGCAAGTAACACTGGCTTTGCCGGGTCCTTGGCCGGGCTCTATGAATTTACGTACTGACCAGTAAGATGTGTGTCTGTAAGTAAAATACATATAGCTTTCGTTTTATTTACTACGATTAAATATTGATAGATATAAAGATGAGATGATAATAAATATGTAGAACAGAGCAGAAAATAGTAAATACAATACCAATATTACTCAGTCCCATGTCTACCCGTAAACCGTTGGAAAAATAAATTTAGTGATTGAGAAGGAAGTCTTCCTTTTTTTAGGTATACATTTTCATCTTGGATGTTGGAAAATGCGACTATCTAAAGTAATGTTAAATGTGCTTATTAAAACTTAATTTTTCTTTAATGCGTTGGTTGTGGCGTTCTAAGTACTATTGTGCTTATTGGCTCTCTCTACTGTGCTTAGGAACAAAGAAAGTAACACCTATATTTTTGTGCGCTTGTGTAAGTACTTACTTCTGTTTTATTATAATTTGTAGCATTATGTTAACCGGATGAGGGTGGTCCGTTCTCGACGGGTTAAACGATCTTTAATGACTCTGTTACATCATTTAATAAAATATAAACATATGACGGCAGCAAAAAACAATGTAACATTTGTTTCTTTCGTCATAAATTAACGAAGATAATATATATTCAAGTTGTTTGTTTGCAATGTTGAACAACTGTTATAATTGGTTATTAAGTACTTAATTTAAACCTACTAGGCATATAATAGGCAAAACAGTGCAATGATGGTCATGCTGTTGAAACAGTTAAAAAGTGTAATACCAACGTATCTATGTTACTTATTTGTATTTGCATCATGGACACCACTTTAGAATAAGCATCTCTTCACAATTTTAAAAACAATATCATGGCTATAAATGTAATATCCGTTGGACTTGATGGGAATGATTATTACCGGCAATTTGGTAGTAATTCTAGCAAATAACAGAAGCTTGCGTCTGTGTCTGGCGCGAGACGTGACGAGGCGGAGCCACATGCAGCAGCAGCGCAGGCGCAGGCTCGCTCGACCCGTCACGTTTTATATTGCGTACAAAGTTGAGTGTAAACTGGCAGCCGCTGATTGCTACCATTTATCATTGCTAACTGCTGGTAAGTATTTTAAATTAAAAAAATATTTATGATAAAAATTTACGCAGAGGACATTAGATTATTAAACTCATTATATGAATTGTTTGCTTAGTAGGTATACCGATTACCTACATATTTAAAAGGGATTCATTGAAAGCATTCATGGCCGGATTTTCTTTTATCAAATTACAGATATATCCAAACATTTCAATGAAATGGTGCAAAAAAGTTACACAAAAGATTAAGTAAGAATAACATTATTTTGTGTTATGATATGCCGCCTTCGCGTGTACTAGTTTTGAACAAAATGCGTCTTTGCGACACAAACATAGAGTTAATATTATATATTTGTAATGTTATCCCGAGTACACGAGGTGCGATGCACAAGTTACAATGTTGTTTGTTGTTTGTTAAAGTATGCGTGAACAAGAGATCTTCTGACAAGTATTGATTGATATTCAATAGCAATGAATGGCCCCCTGACAATGCAGTCGTTTTGCTACCTATAGAAAGTTTTTCGACATTCAAGGGAATATCCTAATATGCACATTTAACATTTTGTAAGTGGTACATTGAATTAGTTATAGGTAGACAGATTGATCCAGCTCTATTTATCGTAGCCAACTATTAGAAAGGATTTTAATTATAAAACGAATGTTATATTCGGTATGATTCTTAAGTAGTTAGGTAGTTATAAACAATTGTTTATAGTTGTCAAAGTTAGAAAAAATAAGTCAGTAAGCCTACCTATATTAATGTAACTACTTACCTACTCGTTTCCTCGGCTGATATGAGCCCCTTCATTCAGCCAGCATTAAAACTGAATACACCTCAAATACACAGTGAACGGAGTCATGAATAGCCGCAGTTGTATTGAACCCGTCCTTCGTGCGGGTCTTTCTGATACTTTACCCTTGCTTCTAGCTGGTTATATAATAGGTAGGATAGAATCCATGCTTGCTTCTACATCCATGCTTCTACTTAAAAATAAAAACCTTTACATACGTATAATCACGTCGGTATACCGTTTTGAAAGGCCACGTTCTGCTGTTTGGCTTAATTGTGAAATTGAGATTCAAATCATGACGGGTTGTTAGCATCGCCTTCAAGAAGATTCCCAAGTTTATTACATAGCCCTTCTCTTTGAACCTTTAATCGTAGTAATTAAAGTACATAATATATTTTTACATTTTTTATTCGCTCCCTACTCTAAAGTTTGGCAAAAATAAAAATCTGTGTTATTGTTTATGACAGAATTCGATAATCTTATAGCCTAGAGAGTGATAAGATAAGGTAAGCAAGTGTTCTTATTGGGATGCCTCAACAGCACGGTCCGGCGGCTCCGCAAAGCAGCCGCCGACGCCGGTGGTCTGCGCGCTCGCTGCTCCACAACGTCTGCTCCATTCTAATCGCTCTTACATTGCGAAACTCAGCTCATTGAGATATATGCAGTGTAACATTGTTATCTAAATCTCAATCGTGTGCATTCTACCGCACTGTTTCACTTATTGATCCGAGCAGACATTGTGACGTCTCGCAATTGTATGACTATTCGGAGCTCTTAAGTAAGACTTGCTATAATTGGTATGTATTATGCATTTAATATTTAAGCTATTGAAATAAACTAGGTAAGTAGGTACTGTAAGTTATTTTTAAAATTTAGCTTATTAGATAGATAAAACAATTAATAAGATTTATTTAACTTTTCAAGATGTTGTATACACCCACCTTGTAGATTTCATAATTATCATGCTAATCAGATAACTGCATAGCGAAGTGTCATGCCTATTTGAAATCAAATAGTAGAAGGTAGTATTTATGACATTTATAAATGACAAATAAACAAAATTCTAATAAACAAAAATGGGTATAATAATGACAAAATGAAAGTGGGGAAATAAAAGGATAGACGTATAGTATAGTAGAACCCCTGCACACGCGCCACTTGAAGCTCGTTAGTGATGTGAAAACGCTAAAACAATACCAATCGTACGTTGCCATTATGGTAATTGAGCAAAGCATTGTTTTAGATGTGTATGTATTTACTTTTCACTCCAATTAGCGCGCAGTAAAGACCATGACATGTTGATTGGTGGTAAGCAAAGAATTATTCATTCATTGAGTAGGAACTACTTTTAAAAATGGAACGTCCAAAACAAGCTTTATTTTGTGTCAACATTTACTCCTACTTCGAAATTACCGTATGATTGAAAGTAAAGCTAAAGTCTAACACTATTTATTGTCAAGGATAGTGGTATAGTAGTATTTATTTAGGTTTTCCTTTTGCTAAGTTGAGTCATATATTATGTTGTTTGTATGCTAATCAGTATTAACACTGACTTCCCTTTTATATTATTTAAATGTGTATGATTATGACGGGTGACACAAATTTGAATTTGAGAGTGTGTATGTGCGCATAAGTAATGGTAACTACTTAGGTACTTTCCTAATGTAGGTAACTTTTTTTCTCCTACTATTGGAACTTGAGTACCTATGCTGTTTGTTTTAATAGGTAAAACAAGAATCAAGATAATAAAGTAAAGATGTGTTAGGTTCGAGTCATCACTTTTCCATGATATCCTAATAAAATCGTTACCCTTATAAAAGCAAGCAAGTCCAATAAAATAAAAATAGCTATCAATTGATAGGGCATGATCGACACAATTTAAGTCAACGAGCCTATTGTGAGAGAGGATACAAAATTACAAACATGGCTTTCCTGACAGTTTGTCGACAATTAAGAGCAGTCGGCGCAGACGCATTTAAACGGCTAATGTGTCTATTAACAAATGTATTTGCCGTGTTCGAGCGACCTCGTAAATTCTCTGAACAACTGGAGCAGTTGGCTTATGTCGTTTCTCTTAAATCATTCAGACTTATAAGTTTACGTGTTTAAATGAAATAAACATAAGATTTGTTTCAAAATAACCCATTATTTATTCAGAACAATCTGAAAGTTTTGTTTGAGTAAGCAATTTAATGTTGAAGATACCAATAGTAAAGTCACACAAAGCGAGAAACCTAATTTATGTAAGTGTATTTAACACTGAGTAGGTAGGTTACTTAGATACTAATTGACAGAAGAAAAACACGTCTAAGCAGACATTATTTTTCTTGAAGTAATTTTTAAAATGTAATTCTTGTGTTGCAGCTACTTAATTTAAAGTATTTAGATAGGTATCCAATTCATATGTTTTTATGATAAAAATTATTACGAAATCTTGCAATATAAACAGACACTGCAATCATAACTTAGACTGCTACTAAAAACAACATTCCTTGTGATTAGTGAGCATCTTCGACCGTCATCTGTCTACGAAAGCCATTTATCTAATGTCACCTCATGGAACAAGCGGATTCCGAGAGCCGCCACCCGCGCGCCGGCACGCGCGCCCTTTTCTACTCCTAATAACTTGATCCCCTTTTGTTTTTCAATTCAAAGCTCACAATTTATTTATGAGATCAACTGATTATTATGCCTCGGCACGCGTTCAGCCTAATAGTGAATAAACGCATCGTTTTAAATGTCTAGATAGTTCTGTGCCACGGGATGGTGGCATTGTAATGTACAATTAAATTAGATTTCAGTATTGATAAGTTCATAATACAGTCAATTACTAAGAAATACTGCTCTTAAATGGTAAGTATTAATAATAAAAGTTGTTGATCAACACGCACTATTAAAATTTTAGTCCTGTAGAAATGGCACGCATCTCATTACCATGTTGGGGGTTTAAATGTAAGTACAGATTTGAAGTGGCATTCATTGAATTGTCAAATATGGCTTTCACGTCGACTGGCATGCGAGTGTCGCATTGCTTGTCATTTAAATATGCGATACAATGCAGCGTGACGCATCGTGACGGGTCATTGTCGTTGTCAATACAAAACAAAGCCCTCCAAGTTTAAATACGGACTGCAAATGTTATTGAATTTTAACAAGTACAACATTTAGAAAGGTTAGGTTGTAGGAATTCAATTTTGAATATATAATACTAAACTTCATATAATTTGTTGACGAATACAGTTGGTTGAATACATGTAGGTCCTACGTGTCTTACTAGTTATTACCTTGTACCTACTTACCCGCATTCTCGCCTGCGTTATCCAAAATTCCCGCTTTTACGAGTATATATGCCTATTTCCAAGATCTAAACCATATTAATTCATTCAAAGTTCATCAAAATCGGGTCACCCCAAATAAACTTATTAATTAAGAAACGAGATATTTTAACGAATTTTAATTAGGTACTGTCATAAAACTCTTTGATATCATAGAATTATTTGTTATTGATCCAAATAAATAGTCAATTAATAACACTATAACATTTTTTCTTTTGGTCAGATCAACTAATCCCAACTAATATTATAAATGTGAAAGTAAGTTTATTTGTTTGTTTGTTACCACTTCACGGGCAATGTCTTGAAACTGGAAATCGTCTTGATTTTTTGCGTGTATATAATAATAATAATTAAGAGAGAAGGACATAAGTATACCTTTAACCGGGATTTGCGAGAAACATGCTTTTTGTAGGTGGCGTTTAATTTTTGCTTTTTACAGGAGCTGTAATTTTGTCGCCTTTTTGTAGGGGGCGTTTATTTTTTGCTTTTTAAAGGAGCTGTAATTTTGTCACCTTTTTGTAGGTGGCGTTAAATTCATCGTTTTTTGTAGATGGCGCTATATTCAGCCGGGCGAGGCTGCGGGTTAAAGCTTATATAATATAATTCTTATAAGATTGTTGTCTACTCGTCGAATTTTTTTTACAGCTACAATCTGATTGGAAGTCTTAGGTAGATACTTATTGTTTCATAGGTAGGTAGGTAGGTAGGTAGGTTCATAATTACTTTTTCCTTCGATGTGTAGGTACTTAATAGAAGAGAATCACGCAGAACTGTATGGAAATATATCCAAATAATATATAATGTAGGTATTAAGCATCTGGAATTTACGAATATTATCGTTTCTTGTAGGTATAGGGGCGAAGAATAGTTGCGGTTAGAGACTCGCACGCCACCATCACATCGCTGCACTTCGCTGTAATTTCGTGGTTAGACCGGGACAAGCCACGCAGACCTTCTTTCTCGAGCCAATGCCGTCGTAAATCAAAAAACTCATCAGAACCTCCATTCTCAATGTTATGGAGCAGATGTCATCACGCCGACCAGACAAAGTAACAAAGTATTTTATGGGTTTAGAATTAGATAGCGAATTAGCGGTTTAGAAAGTAAGGTATAGATATTATGAATAGCAGTTACTTATGACAGAGTTAATAACAATACTCACGCATAGTACTTTACTATTAGACAATAGCGAATAGCGGCCCCAGGTCCCGAACTGAAGCATAGTGGCGATAGTATAACAAGGAACAGGCAAGTATGACAGAGAACGAAAACCTGTAGTTAAAGGATAAAATTGGCGATAAATTTTACTACTATCGCCAATCAGCTAATACGTAAGTATTGCATACCTATATCTAACTATTATATTAGACTTTAACCGCAGTTTCGCACGCGTAAATTTAGCGTCATCTACAAAAAGCTGACGAAATTAAAACCACCTAAAAAAGCAACGAAATAAAGCCCACCTACAAAAAGCGACGAATTTAGCGTTTTCTACAAACAAAACATACAAACATATAGTCACGCCTATAGCCCTTGCGGGGTAGACTAAAGACAACAGTCTTGAAAAGACCGATGGCCATGTTCAGTTGTATGACAAACGACAAAAAAAAACACAAAATACGACAAACTTAGCACCACCTATTAAAATCAACGAATTAATCGCCACCTAGTTATAAAAAGCGACGAATTCAGCGCCACCTATAAAAGAATACCGGTTTTTCGCAATTCCTAAAGGCACTATAGTTTTTACCGGTTTGAATGGTACCCTACTTATGTCCTTCTTCAGACTCTTTTATTCTTTTCAAGAAGATTAATTCTGTAAGTAACCTGGGAAGAAGTAACAAACAAATAAACTTACTTTTAGATTAAAATATTAGTTGGGATATAACAAACAGTAAGCTTGTTTCTTGAAGTAGGCATTATCTCTTATTTTGTTAATTTTTCATAGTAACCTGCAATATTTTCACAAATGTGGTTGGTGGGTTGCGTTAGACTCAATTTCAAATCAAGATAAAAGGAAATGAAAATAATAAAAGAAAAAAATCAGAAATATTAAGATCGAAGAAGAAAACTAACATTTTTCTCGAAATCAAATAGCTACGAAGAAGGAATAGGTATCGTAGGTCCGCTACAAAATCTACGGCGTAGGAAGCGTAATAAGTTTGTTGTCGACGTTAAGTGATATTAATTTTAATTAAACATACTTAAAATAAAAAAGGTAATACAAAAAATGGACAAGAACATAGGTTCATACATATGATCACATCTTTATCCCTAACGATATACATAAATGTCTTGGAAAACTGTAAAATAGCGACGATATTGTTAAAAAAATATTATATTAAGTATGTACCTACTTCATTTAATATTGATTGCAAAGACCGAGATGATTTATTCAAATTAATTATTATGGGATTCTACATATACCTAACTTAATAATTGTCATATCTTTTGGTTTCACAACATTGGCTAACGTCAAATACATTACTTAAAACTAAGTTTACTGCCGCTTCCAATGCAGAATGTCAGTGCAGAATTATTCTCATCCTTTAGCATTAATCTCAGTAGCTTGTTCACTTCTTTGAAAAGGAACCCAGGATCCGCTTATGACCATGATCCAAGATTGAATAACTCCAACTCATAATAAATGCGAAAGAAGTTTATTTTTACACGGACCACAATTTGCATCCTTTTGCACGTACCTATAAATCTTGCCCTTATATGGTTGTTCTTATGCCCGTTGCCTAAACTTATTACACAAGTCTTCCCGTGGTACTACCGTGTGTGCTACTGGTAGTATTTCGACCCTAAAAAACACCCAACAAAGAAACACACGTTCGCATTAATATAAATAAGCAAGTTTTAATTGAATACCGGTCACCAAGAGCACGTTATTTACCATCGACTACATAAACGATATTGATACGACGTGTAACCTGAAGCCCGTCGGGCGACTGTCGGCGCTCGCACGTCGCTAGATTGGAGACCACACGCGTGCAAGTCAACTCTTCTTACGCTTCATTTCCTTAACTTCATTTAAGTACTTAGGTAGGTACTTATTTATCCAGCTGTAACATTCGTGTGGAATTCCAATGTTAACGTGGTATTAATGTAAAGTTTTATCAGTCAGTGTCAAGTCAATATTGACACTTATTTCGAAATTTTGATTCGATATTTAAATGAAACTAATGATGAAAATTATTATTATATCAGTAGCTCCATCATGAAACTGTACCACGGTATTAGTATGAACGAACGGTCTGGTCAACTCTTCTTAAGCTTCACTCGCTTAACTTAATTTAAGTAGGTAACATAGTTACGTTAAGTTACTTTATTTATTTATATTATCTTTACATGATATTATTGTAATAAGTACAAAGATTGATTTTACGATTCACTTGCTCAACTTCATTACTAAGCAACATTCATCTTCCCCAATCGCCATCGCAAAAAAAGAATTCCAAGTACTTATATAAGTCTATCCCTTAGTCGCCTTTTATGACATCCATGAGAAAGAGATGGAGTGGTCCTATTCTTTTTTCCTATTGGTACCGGGAACCACACAGTGCTCACTAGTAGATAAATTAGAAGAAAAATGAAATACCTTACAATCTTTTCCTCATGTTTATATTTTATTGAACGTTATCTAATAAAAAATAAAATGAAGTAGGTAACCTATGTACCTACTGATAATATACCTATACTTAAGTTATTGATTTTTGTTTTTCGTCTACGACGTTGTTCTTGCGGTTTTTCATAGGTATGTGAAAACCGATTATTCGTGATTAAGTTCATTTTTATCTTGAAAATACTGATCTCAGAGTGCCTTATAACAACCGTGAGACGGTATACAGAGTACGCGCACTCATCAATGAGATGCAGCCGCGGTTACAACAGGAAACCGCAAACTATCCACCTAAATAACTACACAATGTACCAGGAAATTTTTAACCGATTTCAGAAAGAAGGAGAATCTCCATTCGACCGTATTTTGATGTATATTACCCCACATCTCCGGTATTTATAATCCGTTTTGTAAAATCTTTATATATTCAAAATTGTAGGGTCCGAGTAGCCCCATAGAAATTTGGTTAAGATCTGGTCATAAATGCGGAAGATATTCCAGGTAATACTTCGAAAATCAACTTCATAAGCTATGGTTTTTTATGTATGTTACCAATCACCGGTATTAATAAACCAATTTTTTTTGTTTTCAATATAGTAGAGTCCCGTAGAAATTTGGTAAAGGTTTTCTTTATCGAATGGGAAATCCTTTTTACGGACAGCCTTCCGGGTCCTCGCCCGGGAGAGTGTGGGACTCCTGGCACCTTACGTGCTAGCCTACCCACTTAAACCTCTTTGTGCATCCTTCTTGCCATTGGTCTTCAATTTGGAAGATATTAATATATAGAATGAGCTCTGCAGTTAAATTAATTTGTAAATAATGCAAAAGGCCTTGTGGCGACATCTCTATGCCACAAGTCGCAACAGCGAAACACGCAACGCTATCAATCAACAACATGGAAAATCGATGTGTCAATCCAAAGATTAAAGCAATAATTCATAAGAAAGTCAACTGTATTTTTTTCTTTAAAAACTAAATAAAAGAAGAAGAGAGAACGTCCAAGTACTGATCTTACCTACCATATTTATAACGTCAATAATATTATATTAAAATACGTGCTGTTTTAAGCTGAATAAAACCAACGTTCCTTATGGTTTTATCTTTATTCTTGTATCAATTTATTCAGCTTAGATAAATATGTAGGTAACTATATATCCTACTACTATTATAAAGGCGAAAGTTTGTATGGATGTATGGATGTTTGTTACTCTTTCACGCAAAAACTACTGAACCGATTACCATGAAATTTGGTATGTAGGTAGCTGAAGACCCAGAATAACACATAGGCTACTTTTTATCCCAGAGTTCCCGCGGGATTGATAGGGTTTCCATGCGGACGAAGTCGCGGGCGGCCTCTAGTATATATATATATATAATAGTATATATTATATATAAATAAAACAAATTATATATATATATATATATGTATATAGTATCATTCCATCTCCTCTAATGCCGTTGGTCCAGATCAAATAAGTCGTGTGATGTTAATTCCAATCCTCTCTTATATCCTCCCTATCATCACCCATATTATTAATAACAGTTTCTCAGAAAATCGCTTTCCTCTATCATGGCTTATGGCCTATGTACGCCCTCTCCCAAAAATCCCAGATCCAACTCATTTGAATGAAGTACGTCCTATCTCCATACTTTCATTCTTATCGAAGGTTCTAGAAGCATCTGCCTTTAACCAGTTATCAAAACATCTACTTGATAACCACCTTTTAAACAAATATCAATCTGGTTTTAGGCCGGCGCATAGTACCACCACTGCACTTCTTCGAGTTACAGAAGACATTAGAACGGGCATGGAACATAAACAAGTCACAATTTTAGTATTAATAGACTTTAGTAACGCATTTAATACTGTTGACATTGATATCCTTTTAGCCACCCTTTCCCGTTGCAACGTCTCTTCTTCAGTGATTTCTTGGTTCTCCAGTTATCTTCATGGACGCCGGCAACAGGTTCGTAACGGTACGGATGAATCAGACTGGTGCGAATTGAAAGCTGGCGTCCCACAAGGCGGTATTTTGTCTCCTATTTTGTTCTCAGTTTTCATAAACTTGCTTTCATTATATATTAACTGTTTCTATCATTTCTATGCTGACGACTTGCAGCTTTATGTACAGACGAATATTGATAACATGGAACAGGCCATTGATTTGCTGAATCATAACTTAAATAGAGTTCTAGACTGGTCTAATCGATTTGGCATTTCTGTTAATGTTAAAAAGTGTCAGGCTATAGTAGTTGGCAGTTTCTATCAGATTAATAATATTGACATTAACACCTTGCCACCGCTGATCTTTGACGGAACTATTATTGAATTTAGTACGACGGTTAAAAACCTTGGCCTACATATTGATACCAACTTACATTGGGATTCGCACGTTGTTGCAACCAGTCGGAAAGTTTACAGTGTTCTGCATTATCTGCAACGCTTAAAACATTTTCTTCCAACAAAGACGAAGATTATGCTTACCCAAGCACTTCTTCTGCCTATAATTGATTATGCTGATGTGTGTTATCTGGATTTAACTGAAGAGCATCTCAACAAATTAGAACGTCTTCTAAACAATTGTATTAGGTTTATATTCTGCCTTCGGAAGTACGATCATATTTCTGAATACCGTTCTCAGCTAAATTGGCTCCCCATCCGTAACCGTAGAAATCTTCACATTTTATGTCAGCTCTATACCATTCTCAATAATCAGCTTGCCCCAGACTATCTTAAAAAAGACTTCCAACTATTAAGTTCTACTCACGAAAAAATCCTTCGTTCTTCAAATAAGTTAACTCTTGCTATCCCTTTTCACCGTACAGGTATTGCCTCCAATTCTTTCGCCGTTATGGCTGTTAGGCTCTGGAATTCACTTCCCGAGTCCATCAGGACATCCCCAAGTCGTTCTAGTTTCAAATCGCGGGTAAACGGGTTTTTCCTGAGTCGCGAGGGTATTTAATATCGCCTTTTCACTCATTTCGGTAATCGCTGCACCTATTTATTTATGTATATTGTTTATCTATTGTATTTTTTATGTATGTATATTATAATTATTTTATTTTATATTTTGTGTAGGTATAAATATATTTATTTAGTTTAACCCCACATGAAGTTCTCTGTGGACCCAATGGTTGACTGGTAGATAATGCTTCTAGCATTAAGTCCGCCAATTGTGCTATACATTTGTATCTTGTGCAATGAAGTTTAAATAAATAAATAAATAAATAAATATATAATTATATATTATATATATAAAATTTGTTTTATTTTCTCGACCTCCGAGTCGGTTTCTTGTCGAATTCCCGTCCTGAAGCCTTCAGGAAGAGGGAGATTCGACGTCCCCTTCAATAAACATAGTGTTCCCTTCAATAAACATAGTGTTCCCTAAAACTTTACTCAACAAAGCGACTGTGTGTAGTGCTGCTTGTTTCTGCATTATGGTGATGTCTATGTTGGAGTCTAAGCTGTCACAGTCGATTACTATGGGTGTTATTACTGTTTTGGTGTTCCATAATCTAGTTATCTCTGTTTTGAGTAGGTGATATTTGCTGAGTTTTTCTATTTCTTTTGCTCCTATATTATAGTCTGACGGTACTGTGATGTCTATAAGATGTGTAGTCTTGTTGTGTTTGTCTATGTATATTATGTCCGGTCTATTGTGTGTTACTGTCCTATCTGTTTGTACTGGTATCTCCCACATTAGCTTCGCCTCTTCATTTTCTATGACTCGTGGTTGTTTTAATTCCTCTTTCCACCAGAATTGAGAAACTTGGAAATTGTGTTTCTTTGCTAATATCCAGAAAACATACTGAACTACGTTGTTGTGTCTTTTAACGTAATAGCTACCAGCCAGTTTTTCACAACCTGATATAAGATGTTGGGCGGTTTCATCTTTTTCCGAACATAAACGACATTTGCCGTCTACGGGTTTTTTCATTATGTCTCTTTCGAGCTGTCTGGTAGCAACAGCTTGATCCTGTATGGCGAATATTGACGAAACTAATGTAGAGGATACTTGTTGCTTCTTTATCCATGCAAATGAGAGTTCCCGATCAATATTTGGTTTTTCGAGTATCGCTTTGTAGAACTGTAAATTTGTGCTTCGGTTAAAAGTGTGAGGGATGAAAGAACATTCATGCATTAATCTCGCCTTTTTTCCGGAGGGGTAGGCAGTGACTACAACTTTCTACTTGCTACAAACTCTGCATACTCCTTCCCTTCATCCACATTTATAAGTTTAAAATTCCAAGTATTATTAATCTATATTATTAATTAATAATATATTTTTTATTGAATCGATCAGCGTTTTACAATTTCACATCCCTAATCAAATTTAAAACAACATAGCATTGTAATGTCATCTCATGTCATGTCAGACTGACGGTGACTGACCATGGCCACAGACTTCACACTGTGAAGTTCACAGACAATAACCTCGATGGCTCGATAAAAAACTTACTTAACTATATTTTTATTTAAGCACGGTAAAAATTACTATTTTTATCCAACCTCGTATCAGAAATCAGAAAATTAATAACAAAATACCAAGGTACATTCAAACATAAAACATGCTTGATTACAAAGATAAAGTCATACTTGCACCTATGGTGAGAATAGGAACATTACCGATGCGGTTGTTAGCACTACGTTATGGTGCTGATATTGTATATACAGAAGAATTAATTGACTGGAAATTTTTGCGTTCCCGGCGCAGATACAACGGCAAGTAGCAATAACAACTTCTTTCTTTTCTTTTCCTCATGGCTTTACCGCTTGCGTCCTCAACACTCTGAAGAGGAGACCAGGGTATGCCTTTGACCATGGATCCTGGATTGGGTGAGTCAGGTTTTTACGCTAAGCGACTCTCATCTGATCTCCGCATTAAATGATTATTTTGTATAATTTCAGAAATACTTAATACTGTAGATTATGTGGACCAGACAGATGGTACTATAGTATTCAGAACATGCTCTGAAGAGAAAGAAAAAGTTGTCCTGCAACTTGGAACATGTGATGCTACAAGGGCTCTGAAAGTTGGAAAATTGGTGTGAGTACCTTTTATATTTTAAGAAGTGAAGGTAATTCAGAGTAGTGTCTTTCTACATTTGTGATTGAGCCCAAGCAGCCCCTTTATTCATGAATGTTGACGAAAAATATACCTTCTTGTTTCACTCTCTCACATTGGATACCCAAAGAGAGAAAAGATATAGTTTAGCTTAGTGAATAGACTACCACCATAAATACTATAAATATCTTATAATTAATAATTGTGTTATGATTTTTCAGCGAAAATGATGTTGCTGCAATTGATATAAACATGGGATGCCCTAAAGAATTTTCCATCAAGGGTGGAATGGGAGTTGCTCTCATGGCACAACCTGATAAAGCTTATGATATACTGAAAACTTTAGTAAGCAATCTTTCCATACCTATTAGTTGTAAAATAAGAATATTTGAAAAAGCAGAAGACACTCTGAAATTAGTGGACACCTTGGTGAGTGCAGGGATAAAAGCAATAGCTATTCATGGTCGAACCCGAGATGAGAGGCCTCAGCATGCTGTCCACCCTGATATTATACACTATGTTGCTGAAAGAACATCAATACCTGTCATTGCTAAGTAAGTAGTTTAAAGGTCACATATATGACAATTTTACAATAAAATAAATGTTCCTTTCATGAGCAAGCACTCTCAATTATTGTTTGCATGCATTCCAACGTCAGAGTCAAATTATATCAAATCAATACATGCATTAATTATGTAGCTCAGGGTTGAAAAATGGAGCATTAAACATCCTTGTTTTATGATAAATAATAAAAGTATATAATTTCATAACTAATATGAATAATTATCCAGATTATAATTATATTCCTAATTTTTACATGGGGTATTCTTATCTCAGATATTTAAATTTCAGTGGCGGTTCTAAAGATATTGAAAAGCACAATGACATCGAGAAATTTAAAGATGTCACAGGTTGCTCTAGTGTGATGATTGCACGAGCAGCTGAATGGAATTGTTCGATCTTCAGAAAGGAAGGGTTACTCCCCATGGATGATGTAATAAGAGAATATCTTAAATTAGCTGTTGACTATGACAACTCACCCTCTAACACAAAATATTGTGTACAAAATATACTTAGAGATTTACAAGAAACACCAAGAGGACGACAATTCTTAGACTGCCAAACATTGGAGCAAATATGGTTGGTTTAATTATATGTATATATTTATTCATTTCCAAAAGTTGGTGCTCAAATCAAAGTCACGAGAGGAAAGTTTACTCAATCCAAATTACATGGGTTGTGGGATGTGTATTATTGACTGATTTTTAAGTTACATTCAATGATGAACAACTTGTTTTTGCAGTTTCTCATCCTCCATAATTTAATCAAGTCTGAATATGTTTCTTAAAATTATGATTTGTTTTACTAGTCTTAAAAGAAAAAAGACACAGCTTACACTTGTATAGATTTTTCTTCATCTGTTACTTTAGGTACACATTGCTCTGGAGATAATTGGGCCACTTCCCGTACATTAATCAAGGCAAGTTGGCACAGGTATCTCCTGTGAAATCTAAAAGTAGCTTAAGTACAAAACACCAGCTAGTCACTTAATAAAAAATATTGTTATTTTATTACTTAGTTACATTTGGGATTTAGGAGAATACTGCAAAGAGAAACAATCACAATATCACAAGATGGGAATCCAAGGCAGATGGCAAGTTTCACCAAATGAATTAGAACCACCTCAGAAAAAATTTAAATCTGTGGATAACCTTGAAAATGTCACACAAATGAAGGTAAGGAAAATTATATTTCTTTAAAAAAATAAAAATATATTTTTATTTTTTATACTCTTGTTTAATTATTTAATAAGTTTAAAAAATATAGGTCAGTACTTACCAAAAATAAAAATACTACCACTGGTTAGCAAGGTTGGTGGTGAGCACTGTTAATTTTTTAATTAAATTAATTCTTAGTCTTAGCTCTATAAATGATAAATCAGATGTCAGTAAAAACAGACTCATTTGACTGGCTTATTACAACATTAAGATTATATTTTTAAATTGCTTCTTGTTACAGTTTCTTTTATTTCAGGTGTGTTTTATTCGTGCGAACTTCAATGATTTAAATTTACCCAAGTCACGATTACATGCATGGGCTGGGAAGAATGGACTTAAGTTGCCTGTATATGAAACCCAGCAAATAGAAAAATTATTTAGAACAGTTATAACATTTGATGGACAAAAATTTACATCAAGCTTTTGGGAGAAAAACAAAAAATTTGCAGAACAAGGTGCAGCATTAGTTTGTTTACATAAGCTTGGTTTAGTATCTGAAGAAGATTTGATAAAATTGGGTAGTGTTATAAAATAAAATCATAAGTCACTGACAGTTATGTAGTTTTTATTTTAGGTATATAACATGCACTTACATCATCACCTACAATATGTAAGGACATGCAGGTACATACATATAGTCACATCTATATCCCTGGTAGGGTAGATAAAGCCAAGTCTTGAAAAGACTGACACGCCACGCTGTATGGCTCAATGTAGAATAATTGAGATAAAGCAGATAACCCTCAAATTAATCACAATCTGACACAGTGCAGTATGATTTACCATACATGCTGCCCTTGATTTCTTGTCAAATTGTACATAATGATTATTTATTTATGCTAATAATACAATAATTGTAGTACACCTCTTGAAATAGTTGGCAAAGAATTCTCATACAGAAAAATACGACAATGAATGATGCATCCATAAGTAGATGATGACACAATGATAATTCTAAAATATAAACAAAATATGGGCAGGTAGGAATATATCTTTCATCACAAATTCCTTATTTAATTTGAACTATGTCTGTTTTTTCATGTTATCAATATTTTCTACCAATTTATGATTGAGTTCTTCTAATTTACGATTTAAGTCCTTTTGGCTAATTAAATCTCCTTCCAACTGCCTGAATATTTGATAACAACATTGGGCTTTTTGTAATGCGTCTTCTGTTGTCATCGCAGCATTTGATGAATCTTGTTTGTCGCTTTGATGTATTTCTGGGTTCGCTAAGTCTTCTAGCACATGCTGAGTAGAAGGTAGAATGGGTAAAGTATATTTATCCATATTTGGCCAATTAAAAAGTCAGTCTTCTTGGTTTGATTTAAATATTAATAATATTTACAAGCCTAGCAGCAAGCTAGTGAAACTTGTTCACAAAATTTGGTTTGTCGATTATATATTTGTGAGATAGGGACTAGGGATGGACGCTGCTTATGTGAACGGTTTACCATTACCACCTACTATAACCGTTTATCTGTCATTAGAGAAGGGCGTTTAAACGATAAGCAAATATCATAATACTTTATATTATTTTAAGCTACTGTCGTTAACTAATATTTATCAAACACTAATATATTGGTTCAAACTGCTATGTTTGATATTAAAATTTCGTCAACTGTTAGTTGCGAAATCGTTCGTTACGTTACGGACGGTGAGCACTACTGAATAGTAATAATATGTTTTTAGCGCTTATGTAGAATAAAATAGATTTATTTTCAAAATTGGATACGAGGTATCACTTATTGACGTCACATCACTTAAATCTAATTTCTAATTTCAATAGGAATATTTTGTCAAATAAATAAAGATAAAATAAAATATGTACATACTGTACAAATTATCATTTCAAAAATGCAGAAGCATTTAAGTGGCCATTATGTCAAGCTCGGGCCACACATCTTTGTCATTATTATAATCCTCAGTGCTGTAATAGTATTTCCTAAAAATTTCATCTTTAATGTACTTTCCGAATTTTATATCATTCATTTGAAGAACACTTTTGGTAATTTATTATAAAATCTTATACAATGAATCAGAAATGATTTCCCTACCTTAGCCAGCCGATGCGCTGGGATCGACAACTTATAATTGTTCCGCAGTGATCTACTAGTACATTCACCAACTTTTTTGAAAGAGTTTTAAATTTCGTCGAGCGTTAGTTGTGAAATCGTTCGTACAGATGGTGTGCTGATTAACCCCCTTCAAAAAAAGGTGGTTCTCTGTTTGACTTGTATGTAAGTTTATCCGCGATTACTTTACGTTTTACTGAACCAATTTTGATGGGATGTTCAAGAAAATATTTATTACACCTAGGAGAAGGTTTTTTAATTCTAAGCCACATTAAAAAGAGGAGGACATCGGCTGTCGGTGGCTCTCTATTTTTACAAGTTACTTTAATATTTATAATAGAATTTCGTCGAGTGCAAGTGGTGACATTTACACAATTTTAATTAAGGATGGGACAAAGATATATTTTCAATTTATCATCCATAAATCATTTTCAATGAAGAACTATCATATGGAAATGCCGTAATTGTTCAACTTGACTCAGAAATAACAATGATATATCTGTCTCTTTCTCGCCACATTGGTGTTACGGGAGAAAAAACATTTACACTCTTTTATCAGCACCCTCTTCATTGTCTTCGATGTACTTTTGCTGCCTCTGACGCCATCGTAATTTATCGCTTATCATAAAGTTTTATAATAATTTAGCCAAAACGAAATCTCGAATATTCAAAATAACAAACAATTGCTATTATTTTTTTCTTAGTATTGATATCATTTATCTCTTAACCCTTAAAACGTGAATAAGTCATTCGACAAACATTTTTGCACATTATAATTATTTTCGAACTTATTACCTATATAAAATGAATAATTAATTATAAGTTAAGATTCCAGATGTAGAATCAAATCACAGATGTATTAAATCCTGTGGGAATTTATACCAGTTCACCCGTATTCCGTTTAGTGTAACAAATGGAGTCGCAGCCTTTCAAAGGACCCTTCACTATATTATAAATACTGAAAAGTTAAAGGGAGCCTTTGCTTATCTAGATGACGTAACCGTCTGCGGGAAAAATAAGCAAGATCACGATGAAAACTTACGCAAATTGTACTTACGAAACTGATGCTTCAGATTTTGCTATCGCTGCTACTCTATCACAGAAAGGACGACCAGTACCATTTTTTTCGCGCACTCTTACTAACTGTGAACGTCGACAACTTTCGATAGAAAAAGAGGCAAGTGCTATAGTAGAAGCGCTACGTAAATGGCGGCACTATCTAATTGCGAGACATTTTTTACTGGTTACTGCCAACAATCCGTGGCATTCATGTTCATTCAGACGCACAATAGCAAAATTAAAAATGAGAAGATAGAAAGATGGCGTCTTGAGTTATCTTGTTACCGTTATGACATCGTTTACAGACCAGGAAAACAGAATCTTGCGGCTGATGCACTATCATGCATATGTGCCAATGTTAATAGTTCCACTAATAAACTACTAGAGTTACACAAGTCTTTATGTCATCCGGGAATTACGAGAATGATGCATTTCATTCGCTCCAAAAACCTGCCGTACTCAGTAGAAGATGTCAAGAGAATGACCGCGGCTTGTGCTGTTTGTGCAGAAATCAACGTGATGTAAAGAATGAAGGAACTTTGATTAAAGCAACCACACCCTTTGAGAGACTTAATCTTGACTTCAAAGGACCCTTACCTTCAGATTCGGCAAATAAGTACATTTTAACAATAATCGATGAGTACAGCCGTTGTCCATTCGCTTATACCTGCAAAGATATGTCTGCTGCCACAGTAACAAAATTACTACCAGTCTTGGAAAGACTGATAGGCCACGCTCAGCTGTTTGGCTCAGTAATAGAATTGAGATTCAAATAGTGACAGGTTGCTAGCCCATCGCCTAAAAGAGGAATCCCAAGTTTATAAGCCTTTCCCTTAGTCGCCTTTTACGACATCCGTGGGAAAGAGATGGAGTGGTCCTAATCTTTTTTGTAATGGTGCCGGGAACCACACGGCACTTGAAATTTGATACAGGCAGGCGGCAGGCAGGCAGGGCGGCATCTCCTGTTTGAGCGCCACATGCCATTTTAAATGATGTAAGAGGAAGATAGTCTTAATATCGAATGGTCTAATACTCTAATAGATACTAGGTAGCAGCTTTAGCTGCACCAAGGCAACCTACACTAGTGTGAAACCATAGAAATTGTGGAATGGCCTGAATTATCAAAGTCATATGTATGACATTGCTTGTCATGTCATTGCGTTGACATTGTAACCTTGTTTTTGTTTGTGATTGATAAAAACGTATTTTAGTTATTCTCATTGGTAAATCCATTCTTGTTGTTTTACATGGTAGAAAAAATAAAAGTTCAATTAACCAAAGGTGGATATAAATATTGTGCCTTAAAACCTTTTTGAATTTATTTTTAGTCGCTTTTTTAAGAAGAGCTCTAAAATACATACCCAAAATGATCTGGCTTGGACAGTGTAAAGTAGGTACTTAGTCAACGAATGTAGGGTAGATTGTGCTACTGTTGTGTAGTCACTATCCACTCTATACCAGGTAAAACCATGATTCACCTACTATATATAGCCTATATATGTAGTAGGTGATAGCCTTTGTTCTACACCAGGTAGAACCAAGGCTAAGAATGTCCTATCAACAGCTACGGAGGTCAGATGGGCTTCATTTAAACCCAATTTTTACAATTTCCTAAATTGTGGTAGGGTCATTTTTCTGTGGCACACCTTGTGACTTATCTTGTACTGTACCTACTTTGAACCTTTTTTTTCAGCTTAACATAATCTTAAATAATGAAACCTACTGTAGCAGCAGATGAAATGTTCCCAGAGGGTGTGGGACCCTATATGGATTTGGAAGAGGTAGGTTAATTGACTGAACCATAATGGATCAGGGGTTAAAATCTGACTTGTTATTTTGCCCCTATTAACACTAGTCCATCCATACTCAACCTTTTTTATACTTGAGCCAAAAACCGTTTCCGTCATGGGATCCTGGGCCGCAAGCAAAAAAATTATTAAGTGATAAATAAAAAGTAAATCAAGGGTAACAGTGTATTTACTATATTGATTTTACATAGTAACTTGATGTAAAATTACAGTGTTTTGCTCACTTTCCAGTTCCTGCTGAAGGCTTTTGAATCTTCTTAAAATTGAATGAAGCATAGGAACTTCAAAGTGGCCCAATTTAAAAAAGCCTGGCGGGGCTGCATGCGTTTGAGTATAGCTGCACTAGTCCCTTTATTCTGTGTTAGATACCTACACTTAATGTTAACTTGGGGGTGCAAGGTTATTGTTCCATTAGTTTTTGATTTTTGTCATCAAATTATTATTTTTAATTAACCTCTGAGCTGCTGAACCCGCAATCTGATTTAAAGCGGCATCTGCCTTGGGAAATCATTTTTTTGAGGGAGAAAGGAGTATTCCCAGACTTATAGGAGCATTCAATACTCAAAATCAAATAAAAACGTGGCTGGTAGGGCAGCAGGCAGCAGGCAGCAGGTAGAGCTTAAGTAGTTGAGGCAAGTGCACTGATCAGTGCTTAGGGAGCTGAGAAGTATAAACTGTAAACTATGGTGCCACCCTCAAGCTAAAAAGCAGCTGTTTTAGAACCATAAAAGGAGGTTTATAGTTTGAGGATGGCAGTATGGTATTGTCTGTTGCATAATGAACAGTCCTTTTACACCATATTTACTTGATCCCCAGGTGCAATTATCGTCATTACAAAGTTTATCATTCATTCGTGCATATGATCATGTCTATATCCCTTGTGAGGTAACAAGAGCCAGCAGATAAATTTAAATAAAGGTTAAATAATATACTATATTAGCTATGCCCGCGACTTCATCTGCGTGGAATAGTTATTTTAGGCATCATTGAAGCCCTTAAGGATGAATAATTTTCCCCGTTTTTTTTCACATATTCCATTATTTTTTTGCTCCTTATAGTTGTAGTGATGTTATATAGCCTAAAGCCTTCCTTAATAAATTGTCTATTCAATGCAAAAAGAATTTTTCAATTCAAACTAGTAGTTTCTGAGATTAGCGCATTCAAACAAACAAACAGCTTCAGTTTTATAATATTAGTATAGCTTTGTCTCTGCCTACCCCTCCGGGAAAAAGAATTGATTTTATGTATGTAGGTATTAATGATACAATTTAAAATCGAAGTGACAGGCTTGCCCATCACCAAAAATAAGAATCACAATTTTATACCTCTATACCTTAGTCGCCTTTTACGACATCTGTGAGAAAGAGTGGTCATATTCTTTTTTATATTGGTGTCAGGAATAAAGTATATGTATTATATTTTCTTAAATACATATTTAACCATTTCAATACAACTACATATTATTATACATTTTCTATTTATTTTTAGGCTGGTGGACCATCTAATTTACTTATGGATTTAGCAGCAAATGAAAAGGCTGTGCATGCCGACTTTTTTAATGGTAGGTATGATTAATCTTAAAATCTGTAGTAGGTACATATCGGTCTGTATTCATCATAAAAAAATAATATAACAAATTGAAGATTGAACAGGACTGTTGAAGATGTATGTGATACTTTACATACATGCAATGATGACTTTATCCCTTAAATGATTAATAGAGCCAATTCTTGAAAAGACTGAAAGGCCACGTGAAAATGTAAGGTTCAACTAGCGAGAGGTTGCTAGCTCATTGCCTGCTTCCTGACATGTTTCATCCATTGAATTTTGATACACTAATTGTAAGTGAATTCCTGTGACACTCATAGTTGATTATTTCTACAAATACCAATAAACTACACTGCATTTTGTCAGAATAAGGAACCCAATAGGCTATTTGACAAAGTTCTAAAAACCATCTTAGGGTATTTATTTGTTTATAAGGAGCCCTACAAAAATGCTTTTCTGCCTTTATTACAGCTATTTTATTAAAAAATCGAAAAAGAAAATGAAATATTTAAATATGCCGCCAAAACGCGACTTTTAGCAATATGGCGGCCATGGCATGCAGTGACGTAAATTTCGTGTAAATATCATACAAAGCTTGTTGGTGTTTCGAAAAGTTTTGATTTTCTCTTGTTTTATTTAACTTGTGCCACGTCATATGTGTGAAAATTATTAAAATGAGTTCCTATAAAGGTTGTGCAGTGCCTCAATGCACTAATACAACAATAAAATCTCCTACGAAACTGTTTTTTTCTTTGCCGATGGATTTGAATATTCGCAAGAAGTGGTTTCAGATCATGATCTAAGATCAGTGGTTACCAAGATATACTTACATTGATGTTTTCACATTCCTCAGTTCGGCAGCATAGAAATCTGGATTGTCTTTGAAGAAGACGCCAACCATTATTGCGTCCACTTTGAGTAGGTTTCGACTGTCAGCTTTCGCGGAATTGGTTTCCATTATTAAATACATAGGTATATATCTGAGTAATCCTGAGCGATCAAACACTTATAAAATCTTGAAAAATAACAGCGAACACTAAGTAACGGTACGGTACGATCCACAGTCTGTTTATGGATAATTGACGTCATAATAGAAATAGCCAATCACGTTCGTTTTTAGTCACGTGACAGCTGCATAAAAAAAACGTAATTTTCTGAGACGGATTTTGTTAAAATAATGCAATATCTTTATCTCGCGTTATTACAAATCGCTCCAAAAAAATAATATTAAGACGGATGACATAAAAGAAATGTATATTTTTAATACAGTCAACTAGCCTATTCTTTTACCTCAATTGTTTCATTTTAAGAATTATTTTGGCCATTATCAATATTTGTTTGTAATGTATTTTTTTTTGTTTACATTTCAGATTTCGAAGATCTGTTTGATGACGACGACTTAAAATAAACAAACTAGAAATATATTATTTAGCTTTTGAAATACTATGTAGTGTATTTTTTTGATATAATGAAAGAGTAAATCCCCCGAATCCAACATTTGTAGTGTCAAAACGTTTAAAATAGATAATATCACATAGCACGAAATAGACATTTTTAAAAATTTATAAACATAATTAAACAAAAGTCATTACTTGTTGTGAACTATAATTTGGTTTAGTTTATGCCCAATCACAGAGGCTGAATATAAGTGACTAGCTGTGCCCGAGACTTCGTCCGCGTGGAATATGTCATTTTGGGCATCACTGAAGCCCTCAAGGATGAATAATTTTCCCTGTTTTTTACATATATTCAATTATTTCTTTGCTCTTTATAATTGCAGCGTGATGTTGTATTAGCGCGTTCAAACAAACTCTTCAGCTTTGTAATATAAGTGCATACATACATAAAATCACGCCTCTTTCCCGGAGGGGTAGGCAGAGACTACCTCTTTCCACTTGCCACGATCTCTGCATATTTCCTTCGCTTCATCCACATTCATAACTCTCTTCATGCAAGCTCGGCGGTTTCGGGTACTTTTGACCTGACCCTTTACCAGGACGTCCTTAATTTGATCAAGATACGTTCGTCTAGGTCTTCCCTTCGTATATCTGCTTAGTCAACCTGTTTTCATTCATCCTCTCCACATAACCGAACCATCTCAACATACCCTTTTCTATTCCTGTAACTACATCTTTCACATCACAACATTCCCTTATCACGCTGTTCCTTATCCGGTCACTCAATTTCACACCCAACATACTCCTTTACGCTCTCATTTCCACTGCATTTATTCTGCTTTCGTGCTTCTGTAATCCTATCCTACTAATATTATAAATGCGAAAGTTTGTGAGTAGGTATGTATGGATGTTTGTTACTCTTTCACGCAAAAACTACTGAACCGATTACGATGAAATTTAATATGTGGGTAGCTGAAGACCCAGAATAACATATAGGCTACTTTTTATCCCGGAGTCCCCGCGGGAATGATTCCACGCGGACGAAGTCGCGGGCGGCCTCTTGTATAAGTATAGATGTAGAAATAGAAAAAATCTATATTTAAAGTTTCATTTAATTAGATGGTATGTAATATGAACTCTATTCCAAAAAGTATTGTTTATTTTTATTATTACGATCTGTAGCATATCTGATAACTATAATTTGAAGGCAACTGCACAGTCTTTAATCACCTCCCTTTAAGCCATAGGGCAGGCTTTTCCTGAGGGCCAGGACAATTATACATCTTTTATAAAGAAAAACTACACTTTGAAGATATTTTGTACCAAGTCGTTGTATTTCTGAATTAACATGACCGCACACTTTCTCAAGTAACATATTGCATAGGCTTAGCTCACAATTTTAACATTAACATCTAAGTAAATAATATGTTTCGCTAGACGTCAACGTCGCTGCTGTCGTCGCTGTACTCATTGCCGTCGGGCTCGTCTGCCTCCTCATCGCCCTCCCCTTCACCCTCGGCCTCCCCGGTATCTTCCAGAGAATCCTCTTCCAAATCCTCTAGCTCTTCCTCCTCAAGTAATGTTGATAATTTTGTTACAACTCCTCTCCCCATTTCTGAAAAAATAAGTGATACTGTTAATAAGTTTGTCGATTAATAAAGCTAAAATGCTTATTATAATTTACTAGCTGTGCCCTCGACTATACTATAAGTTATTTTGGGCATTATTGAAGCCCTCAAGGATGAATAATTTTCCTCGGTTTTTCACATTTTCCATTATTTCTTTGCTCCTTATTATTGCAGCATGATTTTAAATAGCCTAAAGACTTCCTCGATAAATGGGCTATTCAACTCAAAAAGAATTTTTCAATTCGAACCAGTAGTTACTGAGATTAGCGCGTTAAAACAAACAAACTCTTCAGCTTTATAATATTAGTATAGATTTCAATATATAATAGGTAATTTGGCTTTTAAAAGTGATTGTTATTTAAGCAATTTATTTGATGTTGGCAGTTCAAACTAAGCCAGTTACCTACTTTTTTTCAAAAGCACAGCTTAGAAAAGGAATAGTTACGAAAAACTTACGTTCCACATAGTGCTCCAATGATTTTGGCACCATAGATTTTGCCCTCTCTATGTCTTCTTCTGAACATTCTCCTTTGTCTAAACCTAAAAAAAAAATTACAAGCATTTTTTTTTATCAACGTTATAATATATTTTTGCGATGATATTTCAATTAAGGTCAACAAACAAACAAAATTAAGTTTATTCTTCTTCCTGGCGTTAGTCCCGATTACATCCATAGAGGAGCCCAGGGTTGACCATGATCCTAGATTGGTATCAGGTTTTTACATCTGACCGCAGCAACCTTTGCAAGGGAACCCAACCTTTATTGAACACTACCTGCATTCAAAGATGAGGTCTTACAGTGTGTAGTCTTACTTAGGTGATACAGATAAACTTGACATGCTGTGGTTTTGATTTGTAAGAACACTGGGTCATGTTTCCTCTGCAGGCAACCACGCTATTTTACTGGGGTTCTTATTTTTTCTAACTAGTGCATCACATATTTTTTATTATTAACGGATTCAATTATAACATACCAAAAAGAAGGCCCATCCTCTTCAAAATATCTATATCGTCATAAATTTGAAATTTCTTATTAAAGTTAAACATATATTCTGTCCTGAAAAAAGATTGGAAACAATATTGAGCAAGAAATTACCTTGTAATACAACCTAACATCAAGATAAAACTGCGTAGCAAGATAAAACTTTTAGTTTTAAACTTACTTCTGCTTGTTTTAACCAGCAAAAGAGAACCGCATTAAATTTTACTTAGTAGTTTTTACGTAATTGTCAAACAAACCAAAATTAAATTATAGGATATTCATTACCCTAAAAATTTTACACAAGGGTATGTTACATATAGATGTTTAATCTTTAATAGTTTCTACGGGCAAACACAGATCAATTACAAAACTATAACAAGTGTGGAAAAAATTAATTAATTTTATTTATTATATAAATTATTTTTACTTACTTATCATTAGAAATACTACAGTCAATCAAAGCTTTGTCACTTGTGTTAACAACTATAAAAGGCAGATGTATTGCTGAAGAGGGTGATGGTTTTACCCCCTTGTTCTCTGCATCCTTATTTCTTTGTATCAGACTTTTAAATGATATATGCTGTAAAAAGAAAAACATCATATTTATTGGCATATTATTATTATACTCACAACACATCACAAGTGTATTCTTCGTCCTGGAGTTAGTCCCGGTTTAATCATTACCTCTCTGGAGAGGAGCCCTGGATTAGGTAAGATAAGTTTTTGCAAGAAAATACATACATAAAATCACGTCTATATCTCTTGCGGGGAAGACAGAGCCTACAGCATTGAAAAAAAAAAATAGGCCATGTTCAGCTGTTTGGTTTAATGATAGAATTGAGATTCACATAGTAACATGTTGCTAGCCCATTGCCTAAAAGAAGAATCCCAATTTTGAGTGCCTATCCCTAGATTCATTCATTCATGAGAAATGTTTCTATATGTAAAAATGCTACACGTACAAAGCCGAGATGGGTATCACTATATATTATTAAAAAAAACTCCCCCGCCGCCTCTGTTCGCGATAAACTCGAAAAGTACGGGACGGATTTTTATGCGGTTTTCAAATAGATAGAGCAACTCTTGAGGAAGGTTAGTATATAGTAAGTTTAGGTTTTGTACAAACTGACGATATTTACAACAACAAATTAGTTCAATAGGTCGGAAAAATTAAGCCGATCAGAAGCTTTCCTCAAAAACGCTGCCAAAACCTTTTGAGTAATAACAAAACAATGTATGGTGGAATTGTACCTCTTTAATAGATCTACAAAAAAGTCCTCGGTGGTATATGTCTATCTTCTAAGGATAACCCACAATACCCATTTTTTTCCGTTTATTTAAAACAGTAAAAAGATGGGTTATTTACGAACCAATTTTTAACAATACACTATTAGTCCTTATTCAAATAAATAAGTTAGATACGTCATGCATGTAACGTAGATCATTACATGCATGACGTATCTAACTTATGTTAGTTGTATTTTACATTATATCAAAAAAAGGAATAAGTTATGAGTTATTGAAGAATTAAAATCTCGGGGCGAAAAATTAAATATCGAAGAAGCGTAGCGAAAATGCCGTGCATATCGCCTACCCGCCCTTTGGCGTCATTAAATGCTTTATAAGGCGAACGACATTGCACGCGATTCCTTTTTATTTTGAGTTTAGTAGATATATTAGATACCTATATTGATCAAAATTGATTGTTTTAAAGACTATTAGAATAAGTAATGGCCGAAAGTCACTATCGAGAGAATAAAATTAATCAATTTACATAAATTTGACACAAAACACAAGTTTCTATTATAAATTAATTTATTAATTATATAAAACTTATAATATGAAAAAAATTAATCGCAAAATGTGTTGGTGAGCGCACAACTCAACAACGCCTGGACCAATTTGGTCATTTTTTTTTATGTTCGTTGAATTTCTGTGGTTTTTACGGCGTGAAAAATTGGAATAATTGCCGAAAAACTTTAAAAACAGCCCTTTTCTTTTTCCCATACAAACGTTTTCTAGCTAAAACGTAGAGTAAATTTGAGCTTTATTGCCTTCGTATAAAGTTCACGCCCTGTCACCAGAGTGACAGTTCTGTTCAGCAGATTTTTTGCCTCGATTATAAAATAGGTGCCGTTTGGTTCCCGGCACTAATAAAAAAAAAGAATAGGACCACTCTATCTCTTACCAATGGATGTCGTAAAAGGCGACTAAGGAATAGGATAGGATAAACTTGGGAATCTAGTTTAGGCGATGGGCTAGCAATCTGTCACTATTTAAATCTCAATTCTATCATCAAGCCAAGCAGCTGATCGAGGCCTTTCAGTCTTTACAAAACTGTTGGCTCTGTCTACCCTGCTATATCCCATAGACGCGACTATATGTATGTTTGTTATAAAATAGGTAAGAACAAAGAACTGCTTCAATTCAAATCGAACCAATCGAATGACAGAACGAAGTCTGTCGGGTCCGCTAGTAGGTAATAAATGTAATTGACGTGATTTGTATCAGTTGACAAATAAGACTATATTCCGCACTTCAGCTCACCTGAAGGATAAGTTCCTGTAACTGTTGAGTTTTCTTCTGTATCTGTTCTAGTTTAGCTTGTTTTTCTTTTTCCAATGATGTACATTCTTGTACTGAATTGGTTGGCAGACCCAACCACCGAATTTCTTTTTTTTCTTTTGAAATTATGTTCATTGCCATCAATACATTCAGTGCATCATAAACCCTTCTTCTGATATTCTTCTGGTCGTATTGCTGAAATTTAAATTGATAAAATGAATTTGTTAAATTTTTGAAAAAGGTTTTTGAAAACCTACCTTCCAAATTTCAACCCTAACCCAATTCCAACTGATATTATAAATACGAAAATGTTTGTTTGTTTGTAACCTCTTCACGCGTTATCTACTTAACCAATCTTCTTAAAATTTTGCGTATATATAATTAAATCTGGAAAAGGACAGGTACTATTATCCCAGTAAAAACAATATTTCTCGTGGGATTCGCGAAAAAGCTGTATTTTTAAAACGAGTGGGTGGCCTATAGTTGGTCAAGTTGGTGGGAATAGTAAGCAGTGAAGGGACTCGAGCAGACCTATTCCATGACATAGACCATGACAATTTGTCTGATATTAGGAAATATAAATAAGGATGATACGAGGAAATGGTTCTGTTGTTGTTGTTTGATAGTAGAATGATGGCAAACCCCGCCTAACAGAGTAGTTCTAAAAACAATAACAGCTACTTAAATAACTCACAGCAATAGGAAAAAAAATTTAACCACCATGCTTGTTTTTAAATTAAATTCTTTATATACCTACATACATGCATGTTATCACGTTTTCATCCATTAGGGGATAGACAGACCCAATAGTCAACTCAAAGACATGAAAGGCTATGACTAGCTATATAGCTAAATAAAGGAATTGAGATTCAAATAGGTTGCAAGCCCGTATATACAATTTTATGAACTTGATTGAATGTACATATATACCTGACTATCCGCAGAACCATGCATGCCAGCTGCGAATTCCAATACTAATTCATCTGCAACTTCATTGTATGAAGTAAAACCCTTGGTTCTTACTTTTTCACAAACTTTCATTGAAAAATGCCTCAGACCTTTTCCTACTTTATCTGCATGCTTCCTCCTTTTGGTTGTACTAAAAACAAAAATAAATGTTTTATTAGAAGGCATTTTTATAGATACATTGCACTTGTCTATTATTAGTTAAATAGCAGAATGCATGTCTATGTCATAACTAATATCATGTCAAAGCATGTCCATGTTGATCATAGGCCTTCTGCAAAACCTTGAGAGTCCCTTACTATTTTGTGCTGTGTGTATCTTTTGTTACCACATATTTAGATAACTATGTTTTTATAGTTAAAGTAGCATGATATAACAGAAGAATGATATACCTGCCAGCCCCCTATACATACATACAACCACATCTGTATAACCTGCAAGGGACATCCCTTGCGGGATAGACAGAGCCAACAGTTTCATAAGACCAAAGGCCATGTTTGGCTGTATGGCTTTACAATGGAATTAAGTTTCAAATAGTGACAGGTTGCTCAATTAAAGAAAAGAGCCAAACAGCTGAATGTGGCCTTTCAGTCAGTTAACACTAAAAGTAACTGTACTGTACTGTACATATTTTCAAAAACTGACTGATACCGTTTTAGGCGTGATATTGGTAATGCAATCTTATAACATTACATACATACATATAATCACTCTATATCTCTTGCGGGGTAGACAGTGCCAACAGTCTTTAAAAGACTGATAGGCCACGTTCAGCTGTTTGGCTTAATGATAGAATTGGTAGTCAAATAGTGACAGGTAGCAGAGCCTGTCGCCTAAAAGAATCCCAAGTTTATAAGCCTATCCCTTAGTCGCCTTTTACGACATCCTTGGGAATGGAGTGGTCCTATTCTTTTTTCTAATGGTGCCGAGAACCACACGGCACATAATAACGTTAAATAACGATATTAAATTATGTAAAATATCGTTACCAATTAACGGTAAGAAAAGCGATACTAATTAACATTATAAATAACGTAAGCGTTAAAAATATCGTTACCTATATGTGGAATGAAAAACTGTTTTGTTTTATAAAATATAGGTAGGTACATAAAGTATAATATCTGTCGCAATGCAACTGTATGATACGCGGCGCGATTAGAAGTGTTGGTTTGTTCCCATTCAGTCACACCCCGATCTGTAACACTGTACTCATTGGGAAAAAAATTTCCGTTGTGTAGCAGTGGTAGTGAGGCAGATCGGGGTGTGACTGAATGGGAACAAACCGAAGTGTTCATGACGAATCCGTCATTAAATCAATCAGTAATGTTGTGACTATATTTAATACAAAAGAAATAACGTTAAACAGTCTTAACGATACCTCTTACCATTAATTTTACTGGTAACGTTTTGAGTACCTATAACAGTAAATAAAGCCAAAAATATCGTTACCCAGCATACGTATGGTACTAAATTTATAACAATAATCCTGTTTGGCAGTAATAACGACGACACCAATTTTTTAACGGTAATTCAAGCCCTGCCAAGAGGTATATTATTATGAATAACAAACTATGTTTCTTATTTACATATAACTAATTATTAGTGCTGATCTATAAAAATTAGATAAAGCTTACTATTCAGTAGGTGGGTCATTATCAGAATCATGCCTTCGCCTGGAAGCATGTGACATAGTTGTAGATATATCCCTTCTGACTGCACTAGTATCTTTTCTAAGATGATGCGGCTTTGGAATTGTGGCGAGTTCCGGTACTGTTACAGTGTGAATATATTTCAATTCTGACAGTTTTGGCTTTATGTCCTGAAACAATGAAACTTATAATGTGTGTTTATCATTTTATTCAAAAGCACTGAAACATTTTCAAGCACAGCATACGCTATTATTAGCTGTGAGTAGGTATTATGAGTTTGGGATGTGTTGTGAGGAGAATAAAACAGAGTTTTCTTTGTTATGTTCAAATATTTTTATTTCATTTTCTTGTTTAATTGATACAAACATACATAAAATCACGCCTTTTTCACGATCTCTGCATACTTCCTTCACTTCATCCATATTCTTAACTCTCTTTAAGCAAGCTCGGCGGTTTCGATTACTCTTGACCTGACCCTTTGCCAGGACGTCCTTAATTTGATCAAGATACGTTCGTCTAGGCCTTCTCACTTCAACCTTTCCCACCACACTCTGCTTAATCAACCTGCTTTCATTCATCCTCTCCACATGACTGAACCATCTTAACATACCCTTTTCTATTTCTGTAATCTTCTTTCACATCACAACATTCCCTTAGCACGCTGTTCCTTGTCCGGTCACTCAATTTCACACAGATCATACTCCTTAACACTCTTATTTCTACTGCATTTATTCTGCTTTCGTGCTTCTTTTGCCGCACCCAACTTTCCCTCTTATACATTAATGTCGGGATCAACACGCCCTTATGCACAGCCAGTCGTGCCTATTGGACAGTTTCTGACTGCTCATAAAGGCATGCAAAGGTCCATTCAGCATGTTGCCATCTGATGATATACATATACTACATAAACTTTGATCCCAGATATATAAACTCTTTCACTTGCTCAACTTTTTCTCCTCCAATCAAAATATTACATGCTGTTATTTCTTTCTCCATTTCATTGTTTTTAATTAAATGATTGTTTAATACCGCTCTAAAATTCATCTTTCCTCTCATGGGTCTACTGGAAGAGATTTCTTTTGAAATAAGTAGCACGTTTGTACTAGAATTATTGTAATGAATGCTCCTGTATATAATTTTGTGTACATAAATAAATAAATAAATAAATAAATAAATAAAAATAAAAAATTATTCATCATAAAAAATTTGGCATTATTTAACTTACTTGTTGAACTTCTGATTCAATTTCTATTAATTCCTCCTTAGGTAATATTTTTGGACTCCGTAACAAATTGTTATTTGCATTAACCTGCACTAATTCTGAAAAGGAAATATAAAACCTCAATTTATTTATTTACTAGCTAGTCATCATCATCATCATTTCAGCGGTAGGACATCCACTGCTGAATATAGGTACTACTTAAAGTGATTAAACTTATTCATAAGTTTCAGGTGTGTAGGTATGTAAAATCAAAAAAAACATGTTGTATGTCAGTTTACCTTTAGAACAATTAAAAATATTTAGATCATTTTTGTTTTTCTTTCTTTAGTTGTGGTGTTTTATTGGATTTCAGGATAACTGTGATACACAAGAAACATGAAGCTTCCAATGCACACCATTTCACTTGTAGGTACCTACTCTCAAAGAACTACATGAACATTAAAATTTGAATTTTGAATTAGGTAGTGATAAATCTCAATTACTTCCCTCCCCACAGGCTGGGAAATCCTCTCTTAAGTGTCTCCTAGACTAGACTATATTTAAAAAAAAGATTTCTTATCTTTATGACAAAATCTCAAGACCCAGTTGATTGGTGTCCCCATTAACATATTTAGATTATGTTCTGTCACAACATTATAAATGATACCCTGATGCATTTGGAAGTTTTGCCAATCAACTGCCTGACTACTTTTTATCATACAGTCTCCTTTTACAAAATAATGCATATGATTCCTGGATTTTGCCTTTCACAAAAAAGAGATCACAGGAGTAAGATGAACAATTATACTCATGCTATGCCAATGCAGCTAAAACTCTAGTTGTGATGATAGTAGAAAACTGTACATTATAATAAAAATTTTATCTTTCGTAGGTACATAATATAATACTTACTTGAAGAACATTTAAGATCACTGAGTTTGATTGTCCGAAAGACTGTCTGTAAACACATTCAACAACAATTATTTAATTATTATAAAAATAAGGTGATTTCTAAATAGTTTTAAAAAGTTAGTTGTTTGTTTATATATTGAGTAAAATACCTACCTATATGGTCACATTAAATATACCTCCCTACCCTACGCTTAAAAGAAACTGTTCATAATCCAAACTGGAAAGCAACCTCTCCAATGGCCTATAGGTATTCATATTTGGATATTAAAGCATAAAAAAATTATATTGGAAATGTTATTTCATGGTACACACCTTCGCTTTCCCTTGAGAGGCAGATGGTAGTTTAATTAATTTGACTGGATTTCCTTTCAATTTAATTTGAGCAATGGGTTGATTACTTTTATTTTGAACTACTTTAACCATCTGTGGTTGTCCTAAAATAAGTGAAAATAAGATAAATTCTAATTAAGATGATATTCAAGTGTTCTGTAAGTATATTTCTCGATGAAAAGGTGCATCTTACTAGCAATAACAACATAGGTTATAATTTCATTTTACGGACGCGGAATAGAGTGCAATGCCGGGATGCGTTCCCTATTAAATCCTGTACACATTACGACGCCCAGAAAAATATGATTAACTGCAGGTCCTGAGAAACCTTATTTCTAAAACGTGATAAACAACCCTCATAAAATTTAAACGAATTCGATGAAAGCTGGCATTACTACTAACCATTGGCGTCATGTATTACAAAATTTACGGTACTATTTTTCGACATTTTCTCTGCATGCGTCGTTATCCATTTAGACAACTGGTACGTATCTAAATAAGTTTATCGTCTGATAGATAGTTTTATATTCTTCTAACGTTCAAATCAAATAATAAATACTCAACTCGAATCAATTTAACATTGTATGGTCAAAATGGCGACATTATTTTTATGGATAACTCTATAAACAGACACTTATTTAAACAATAATGGGGTACACAAAGGTAAAACACTTTAAAAAATTATTCCAATGTGTCACATTTTATTTCACTCAAATTTATACGATAAAAATTATGTAAATAACCAAACGCGGTTAGACCACAAGAATTAACAACGATGGACTTGCTCCAGTCAAGCAAGAGGCGGTTATAATTTACCAGCTGATTGGATGACGCTGTTCACGTGGATCGAGATGGGATGGGAATTTATTTCCGGAAAAGGCGCGAAACGTTGTTGCTGTAGTCTCGCTCGTTTGAATTATATACATGTTGGTAACCCAGATACTGACAGCGGCGCCCGCCCAGCTGAGTGCAGCTATAATAGGGTCGGCTGGTGAAATATATAGATGGCGCTCTTATAGCATGTCCTCTCTCATATGTTTTGAAGTTTGTGATCGTGCAATTATTATATTGATATTGAATTTAGGTGTTTTTCCTGTTTACGGTGTTTTCTACTAGGCACGTTCAAGCACTTAATGGAAAAAACCATTAACATATAAATTAATTTAAAATGCAATTTGAAATCCTCCAAAACAAGGATTCCAGCGCCTGTGTCGGAGTGAATAGCAGCTACGCAGACTGGTTTGATATCCAGAAAGGTGTAAGAAGAAGAAGTTATAGTGAAGAAAAACAGAATGAGATGGAAAGCGAAATTGAAATGTACGAAATTGTGGTAGCACTTAAGAGTATGAAAGCGGGAAAGGCTGCTGGGTATGATAGAGTGTCGGTCGAGATGCTAAAAGCAGGAAAAAGCGTAGTAGCTAGTCAGTTGTACTGCCTTTTCAAATTGTGTTGGAGAAGCGGCCAAGTACCAAAAGATTGGTGTAAGGCTGTTATCGTGCCACTTTACAAAGAAAAAGGGTCACAGCTGGACGGCAAAAATTATCGTGGTATAAGCCTGCTAAGCGTCGTCGACAAATTGTATGCTAAGGTATTGATTAATAGAGTCAGGAATGAAACTGATGACAAAATATGCGATGCTCAAGCGGGATTTCGAAAGGGAATGGGATGTACGGATCAGGTCTTTTCATTGCGATGCATAGCCGAAAAGTTTTTGGCCAAGGGTCAAAAAGTCTATTGCTCATTCATGGATCTGGAAAAGGCCTATGACAGGCCTATTCTATTAATGGGGTGAACAGTCTCTTAATATGAGCACTGATTATAAGAGGATTCGAGTGCTTGTGTCAGGATAAACGGAGTGTTGAAGCTCCTATCCATCCACTTTTGTGCCGCATTGACGCAATGCACGCGTCCGATTGTGGTTTTTTTAACTTTTCGATTTACGAATTATGGTCAAATTTTATTCAAAAACAGCTCCGTATTTTTATTTTACAAAATCCCAAAAATAATAAGCGACACTTCAAGACCCGGAGCACACACTGAGTGGTATAAGATTGAGAAAGGCGTTAGGCAAAGATGTGTTGCGTCACCGTGGCTGTTCAACCTATTTATGGGTAGTTGTTTGAGAGATATGAATGAGTCTGAAAGTGGATTAAGGATTAATATGTTAGGCGTCGTCAGCGGAATTTCTGCTCTATGCCGACGATCAGGTTATACTGGCGTCGTAAACTGTATGCATGAAGCTTTGAAAAAGAAAGGAATGAAAGTGAATGTAAGTAAAACTAAAACACTGGTTTTTTAAATGGAGAAAAAAATGACAGCATGTAATATTTTGATTGGAGGAGAAAAGTTGAGCAAGTGAAAAAGTTTGTAGATCAAAGTTTACATCAGATGGCAAGTGTGATAGTGATATTGAAAGGAGAGTGAACGCGGGGAACATGGTGAATGAAGCTTTGCATGCCTTTATGAGCAGTCCAAAAAGGCTCCACTGGCTGTGCATAAGGGCGTGTTGATCCCGACATTAATGTATCGGAGTGAAAGTTGGGTATGGCAAAAGAAGAACGAAAGCAGAATAAATGCAGTGGAAATGAGAGCGTTAAGGAGTATGATCGGTGTGAATTTGAGTGATCGGATAAGGAACAGCGTGATAAGGGAATGTTGTGATGTGAAAGAAGATGTTTGGAGTGCTCTTAATCGACGAATATGCATAAAAAGAGTTAATGAGTGTAGAGCAAGCGGGAGAGGCCTATAAGGATCGTAGCAAGTGGAAATCCATAGTCTCTGTCTAGGGGTATGCAGTATGTATACATATGTTTGTATGAAATTCTGAACCCCGAGAGCCCCGAAGAAAATACATTTGTATTAAATAAGCGCGTGTGAATTTTTATAACTAGCTGTGCCCGCGACTTCTTGCGCGTGGAATAGTTATTTTGGGTATCATTGAAGCCCCCAAGGATAAATAATTTTGCCCTTTTTTCATATATTGTATTCAACACAAAAATAATTTTTCAATTCGTACCAGTAGTTCCTGAGATTAGCGCGTTTAAACAAACAAACAAACAAACTCTACAACTTTATAATATTAGTATAGATTAACCTTTTAGGTTAGGAATGTTCTGACTTTTCCATTAGATCTGTCTTGTTTCCTCGTGTAAGCTCCTTGTTTTTCAGTTTATCTTTAAATTTTTTGAATATGCCTAGGAGAATACATCATAAACGATGGTCAAATACACAAAAACACAATTACAATCGCATAACAAAGAACAAATAATAGAACAAGATATATGAGCGCCATCACCGGCCGGCCCCAATATGTAGCGCTGCTTCCCTATACTATATACACGTCTGTGGTATGTGCAATTTTCATTCCTCCTGTCTGTCAAAGTCATTAATGGTAACAACAATGTCAGGTTTGTTTTGGAGTTTTGGTGTTTTGTTTTGTGGGATATTTTCTAGGTTATTATCAATAGTATTTGTTGATTCCTGATTTTATGAAGGGTTATTTCAGACAAGAGCAGTAACATAAAAACGAGAATTGTTTAATATCGAAATGTTACTGACATTATGCTTTGTATTAGTATTTATGTCATTATCTTATTCTAATTCGAGTTATTATAAGATTACTAATTTGCCACCTGAACATGTTTCATATTACTTCAATACTTTCCCTAGTGAAGCTCAGTCTTGCATAGAGGATCCAGAATGTTCATTTAAAGCGTCAGCAAATTTAAAAACCTGTTGGGGCTATGAACGTCGTTGTAATAAGTCCCAATCGTATCATGTTAGGCCCAGATGTCCAGGTGATCATCGTGGGTGGGTAAAAACAAAAGAATCACAATATTCAACATTTTACACGCAAGCAGATTTTGGTTAGTACTAAGTATTAATTTTTATCATTACTACAGTAATACCAAAAATTATAAATAATATTTGCGTACATCTGTAGTTAATTACACTCGGCTATTGACTAAACACCCGGGAGGATCCTAACTTATATAAGCTGAAAACTTTTTTGCTTCTTTAAAAAATATAAAAATAATATAAATGTGAAAGTGTGTTTGTTACTCTTGCAAAATCTACTAGACGGATTTGATGAAATTGGATATACAAGTATAATAAAACCTGGAATAACAATATCACTTTTTATACCAAATTTCCCATGGGAGTGAAGCCCCATGCAGAAGCTGGTAAATTATAAATGGATGTGAATAAATATAATTGCTAAAGATTTTGTCTAAGTAAGTTTTATATTTCATCTTGCATACTTGTTATGGAAATAGTGATCATATGATTTATTTACAGTTTAATGATTATAATGACTTGAAAATGAAATTCATGACATATTCAAAATAGAAGATAAAATGTGGTGTCTGTACATGATATGTAAGCACAGGACAGCCACACCGAGATTGTCTATGAAATATCCAATTGTCTTGGAATAAAAGGAATTTGTGTTATTTTACAGGATATGTAAAGGAACAGATTGAAGAGTTGATGGTAATGTGTGAGGCTTCTTTTCCTGATGATACTTCTTTGGAATGTTCCAAATATTTAAGGTATGCTAGCGTGAACTCATTAAATTATTTGATTACTCAGTAACTCCAAGAAGTAAAAGTTAAGCTGACATAAGTATAGAATAGATTATTAAATATATATAGTTAGCTGATGTAAGATCAACATGTGTTTGAAATATTTTCACAACAAAATATTTTATGATAAATACATAAAAACACAATGACAAACATGTATTAGGTCATATTCTCTTCTTCTTACTGGCTATAGTCCCGGTTCCCATCCTTACAAATCTGGAGAGGAGCCTGGGGTAAGTATGGTAAGGTGACCATGTATCCTGGATTGGGTGGGTTTGCAGGGGAACCTAATCCATATTGAACCATATTGTTATATTTCCAGTTGCCTTTATGTGCAGGTTTGCTCACAATGTTTTCCCTCATCATAAGAGCATCGGTTAGTTACCAGACTAATGTACATAACTCTGAAAATAGACATTGGTACATTGGCTGCAGTGGGAATCATTAAAGATGAGCTTTGTTGGAAAGCCTATTATTACAGCATAGAGGATTGTATTAATGATTAACATTTGTGGCCTGAGCTTGACATAATGACCTCTTAAATGCATGTGCATTTTTCACATTATCTATCTATATTTATTTGTCGAAATATTTGTATTGAAGTCATTAGTTTTATATTCATTCAAATTTTTTAATGTAGATAATGTGCATTCGTCCACGGTTTACATTTAAGAGATCTATATTTGTAAATTGATGTCCGGTCAAAATGCTGCAGTGTAGTTTGTTCCGCCGCTTCTTTTACACATGCGCTTTGGAAGCGGTAGTAGTTATAGTTAGATTTAAGTGATGTGACGTCAATAAGTGATACCTTGTGTCTAATTTTGAAAATAAATCTATTCTATTCGAACCGGTGCCTTTTATGCGCTACCGCGCTTTAACCAGGCACCTTACTGATTCCTCCACCGACGCTCTTAGGTACGCTGCTGACTTAGGTCATACTATATCTATCATTAGCAATTTTGAACAGTTAATCAATCAATAATATACAAATTATTAGAAAATATATAGCTATATAGATTTGTTTTGCGGTTGATAAAGTCGCGGCAAGAACTTGTTTTATGATGGATATATATTGATGAAAATTAAGTTACAATGTTGCTCTTAATTTCACAGATTTTGTCGCGGCAGAAATATGATGATTAACTTTACCAGTCTTGTGGGCCGTGGTGATAATTTACGCTATAAGATGGACATTTTGGGACCTGGGCAAATAGGTAAATTATTTCAGTTTCTAATTGTTGAGGGCAATAAAAGCAGCCATCTGTCATCGTTTACTATATGCTTTTTCTACTACCACTTTCGCGAACTAAACCGCTGTTCTAAAATAATATTGCTTAATTATATGTTTATGAACAAATATTTTCAGGAGGGTTTTGCAATTTTTACTCCGACAGGCTACTCAAAGAAGCAGAGCATATGAGTGCTCTCCAGTCATGGGGACCAGAAATGGTAAATTTTGTTAAAACTTCGAAGAGACCAATTGCTGATGGAATTTGCGAGGAAATTATAGAAAAACCAACTTATATCATGAAACTGGATGCAAGTAAGTATTGCTTGATGTTCTTGAGCTTATTTTTGGTTTAATAAAAACTTTGTTATTTGACAATCTATATATATCAAGATTTAATCTTTCAGTGTTATTTCCGAATATATTTAATTGTACTTACATACACTCAATTTGCATATTTCAGCTGTGAACATGTATCATCATTTTTGCGATTTCTTCAACTTATATGCTTCATTGCATGTAAACTCCACACATCCTTCAATGTTTTCAAGAGATAACCACATTCTCATCTGGGAGACATTTACCTATGAGTCTGCATTTAAAGATACATTCAAAGCATTCACAAACAACCCCATTTGGGATTTAAAAACATTTAGAGGCAAAGTGGTGTGTTTTAAAAATGTTGTATTTCCACTTTTGCCGCGTATGATATTTGGACTCTACTACAATACACCTGTGGTGAGTATAAAGTTTTGAGTGGAACATACATATAAATTGGCTTAATAATAGAAATGAGATTCAAATAGGGACAGGCTGCTAGTCCATCCCTAAAAAAAAGAACTCCAAGTTTAAGTCGTATCTCTTAGTCGCCTTAAACAACATCCATTGGAAAGACATGTAGTGGTCTTGTTTTTTCTTTTGGTACCGGAAACCACAAAGTACAATACTATAAAAATATAAATGGTCTTCAAAAACGGCCTTGTAACCATGCAGTCAATACCTATGAGTTAGGTTGCCCTGCAAAGGCTGCAGCGAAAAGACGGGAGTGGACATAAGCGCGTCAGCTATGACGCAGTCTGGAACTGACGTCAAGAGCATGTGCATGCTTATATTTTGAAATTAAACTTTACCACGATACTTTTTAAAGTCTTATTGAATATATAATTAAAAAATTGTAATTTTTAAATTTGATAATTTTTTTTAGATCTACGGCTGTGAAGGAAGTGGATTGTTCCATGCATTTTCCAAGCACATACTGCATGCATTAAACATAAGGTTAAATATAAGAGAGAACAAAAAAGTAAGGGTGACATTGCTTTCAAGGGGCACAACATTCAGATCTATACTTAACGAAAAAGAGCTTGTTAAGGCACTACTTAAAGTCGAGGACTACCACGTACAACGCGTGGTGTACGATAGGACTGTTCCTTTTAAGAAACAGTTGGAAATCACACACAATACGGATGTTTTTATCGGAATGCATGGTGCTGGTTTGACGCATCTCCTGTTCTTGCCGGATTGGGCAGCTGTATTTGAATTGTGAGTTTCATAACTACTTGGATGTTTTTTTATAGTTATGACAATGCCTCTGCTATTTCTACCTACCTCCTGGCTTTGTTGCCGGTTGTATCACTGGGGTGAAGCCCGGGGTCCGCCTATGAGCATGATCCTGGACCCTCCTGTCTGATCTCCGCAAACTTAATCCATATTGGATCATGGTTATACATATCTGCCTACTGCCTGGTCTACCTTAAAAGTATTGTTTAGTAACATCAGTATTATAGACATACGGCCACGGTATTAGGATATGACTGTAAACGGTCCAATTTTATTTGGGTACATTAACCGTTTTACTGCCGACTTTCCGGTCATATGTGTTGTAATTTTTTCAACAATTACAAATTAATTTTGCAACAAATTATAATTAGCTTCGTGTGTATTATTATTATTTTATTTATTCTTTATTGTAACAATTACAATTTGTAAAGTACAATTGGCGGACTTAATGTTAATAGCATTATCTAACAGTCAACTATTGGGTTAAGCAGAGAATCTTTATGTGGGTGATAATAATAATAATGTATCATAAACATATTTTCTATACCATACACATATAGTATAAATCTATACTTAATACATATAAACTACACTAAACAAACATATACATTCTTATGACTGAGTCAGAAACAACTAGACTACGTGCGACTTAAAACTGGCGCGGCTCGGAGCAGCTTGAACAGAATCGGGAAGTGCATTCCAAAGTATAACATACTATTGTTGTTATAGGTACAACTGTGAAGATCCAAACTGCTACATGGATTTGTCTAGACTTCGGGGATTAAAGTACGTGACTTGGGAAGATAAAAACAAACTGGTTCAACAAGACGAGGTCGGTATTTTACCTATAGATGTAATACCTAAATGTTATCTTTCAGTTTCCAAACCTAAAAAAGAACCTTTTGTCAGGTTGTCTTTTTGTCTGTTCTGTTGCATTTATAGTTTGTATTTTTATCTTTCTTTGATTGACCCATTTTTCAAGTGCCGGCCTAAATATGGCACAATAATTAAACATACATACATATAGTCACGTCTGTATTCTTTGCGGGTTAGACAAAGCCAACAGTCAGAAGAGAGCCAATAACAGTTAAAAAGACTGAAAGGCCACGTTCAGCTGTTTGGCTTTATGATATAATTGAGATTCATAGTGACTGGTTGCTAATCCATTGCCTACAAGAGGAATCCCAAGGTTATAAACATATCCTTTTTACGACATCCATGGGAAAGATATGGAGTGATTTTATTGTAATGTTGATTTAGAAATGCTTATAAGTCCTGGAAGTAAAATAAAATATATACGTATTTATATTACTTCCACGAAAGAACCAAATAAGTGCGTGTTAATTTCAAACTGTGTCACCATTTTGTCTTCTTGGCGCTAATCCCGGTTATATCCTGACTTCTAGAGAAGAGCCCGGAGTACGCATTTTCATTATAATCCTGGATTGGGAAAGTCAAGTTTTTACACGCGGGACTCTCGTCAGTCTGTCTATCGTCGCAAACTTTACTAGGTACTCTAACTCGACCCATAATGAATCATGCTAAAAGCTGTACTAGATGAATGTGCCTGTTCCCTTAGTCATAGTAAGACATCCATGGAATAAAGATAGACTGGTCCTATTCTAAAGTGTCAGAAATCACAAAGCACAGTGTAAACTGTGTTGCCATTCTAACGTTTTGTTTCGTCAGGGTCGTGGCCCTGGGGGCGGATCCCACGCGAAGTTCACGAACTATTCTTTCGACGTGGCCGAGTTCCTGAGACTGGTCGCCAAGTGCGCCGAGCACGTACGCAAGAGGCAGGACTTCAACAACTTCGTGGATGCTTCTCTTCTGAAGAGATCACACGAAGAACTGTGATTTTACATCCGCGATAACTGTACACTGAAAGCATCAATGAAGTCATTACTTTATTTCGTAGCTTTATTATTTTAGTTTATTCGAGGCTCGTAGGTCGATTCTCTCCAAACTATAGGTTGTGTTTGGCTCAGTTCGTTACGTTTACTTATTGAGGACACTGTCCTCAAAAAGTAAACATATCATATCAGTATCTACTGATCAATACATTAATATAGGTAAATTTTGTGAAATCTAAAATTATGCACCATATTTTATAATTTTTTATACTGTAAAGTAATTGACAATTAGGACAATTTTGAAAGTTGTTCGATAATATTTTTTACTCGCGACTTAATACTCTGTAAAACGAAAATAAGCTGACTTAGAAGGGTGAGGAAAGAGGTATTGTAGGTACCATTTTTTTTAAGTTGGATCAAGCCTTAGAACATATCCAGATCAACATCTTAGTAAACTTCAGATCGGAGCTTTAGTTTTCGCGTGCTGCGAGTACAAACATACAGACAGAAACACCGACAGAAATTCTAGAAGTCCCTTTTTTGGCTTCAGTTTGTTATATACAGATCTCCTACATCGATTTTTTTAGCAAAATATTTTTTAATTATGGACATCGGTCAGAGCGGTTAGTGCGAGTTTTACTCGGTCAAACGCGTCAAGCAAGTAAACGCGAGTTTGTATGGAGTTGCATTAGTGCTATCGCGTTACCACTAGGTGGCGCTGATTAAATCTCATATAAATTCGCGTTTATGAATATGTCTAAGTCATTCCAGTATTTTAACGTATCTACGTTTAAATTCCGTCCAGAATGTGTGTCGATAGTGTAGTTAAAAGTACAATTTTTTGTTATTTTTGTCATACGTTACTGCCATTTAAGCTATCTAGATGAACGTGGCTTTTGAGTCTTTTCGGGACTGTTCTTCTGTCGACCCCGTAAGAGATAAAGTCATGATTTAGGATGTATGGAGTTGAGATGAGACATGTCAATTAATTTTTTTTTTACTGCCTATTTGCCTTTTCTTTACTGAAAGCGAAATCTGTTTATATTGTAAGATTACCTAACAAAAGTTCTTAGGTACGTCATTTATTTTATCAAATTACAATTTCCGAATATTTTTTTTTAGATTTTACATTTGAAATACTGTTCAACCCCAATGCGACACATGAAGTCTTGTTACTTTTTATTGTTATTAGATTATTACGATTTCATCTATACATATCATTATTGCACTAGTAATAAGTGAGCGCTATATGATCACTGTGATACAGGATATTTTCATTAGGTATGGTAAGTATTCATCACATACATATATACGACTGGCTGTTACCCGCAACTTCGTACGAGGTAAAAGTTCATTGTCAATCGTCGTTCAGTTATACAGCTTTAAACCCGTTCTCCCCCTTTTTGTTCAAGAAAATATACCTAAGTATATTTTATTCCACAGAGTCAACTCTATCTCTGTACCAAATTTCATCCAAATCGTTTCAGTGGTTTAGGCGTGAACGACAATCAGACTCGACAGACAAACAGAGTTACTTTCACATTTTTTAATATTAGTAGGGATTTATAAGTACATATTACTCGGTTATGACTCGATTATAATTATAATATCATGGCGTCGAATATCAAAAACTGATTTAACGAAATGTTAATTGAAACAAGCATGCATAATCTCAAAAAGGGCGATGAATGTTATTGATGTAATCTTTTTTATTTATTATTTGGCGAATGCACCGCTAGTTTAATTGTAACAGCGCATTCGAACGCAAGTTCCATAATTACAGTCCGCGATATTCAGATAAATCGTTCATAACATCGGACGGGAGTTGCACGTCCACTTGAGTTATTGACATGTACTGTTACGGTTAATCCGCGGAATCCCTCCAGTAATTTTGTGCAATAAAGTCATAAAATCCCCACAACAATTTTGGTATTGATATGCATATGAATGCTTTTCTTTGATAGTGTAAAAGTCCTCCGTTTATGTAACAGCAACAAATAGTTTGTCAAGTGAGTAAGTTAGGACAGATTGCAAAACAGGTTTTGCAATGTTAATAATATACCATTGTATGAGTAAGTTTATTTTTTTACGAATTCTGCATCGTTATTGTTTGACGATTTCTGATTTTGTTAAATTAGATGATCAATAAAATTAAGATAAAGGAAACCTAAAAATAAAATATTCAATCATATCTCTTATCTTTTTGTAAGTACTCATAAATCGGAAAACAATTGCATAATGAGAAGGCAGTGTTTACAGAGTAGAATTAAATGAATGACCCATGCCGCCACCGCCGCGGGCACTGTGCTCATAACTTTTTGCTTTAACTTGATCGTATCGCGGCATAAAACAAACCATTTATTGCAATAAAATTTAAGACCTGATAATATTCTGGAAATTTTTGTGTTAGATATTATAATGTTCACATATATTTAGGCTGGTCCATATTGTTACATTTGTGCTCAGATAAAACTGAAACTCTAAATTACTCACGTAGTATTAACACGTAGGTTATTAAATTATTTTTATGGTGACAATTTAAAATTATAAATTTTTAACTCACGCTAATGATTAGTAAGTAGGTTATTTGTTCGTAAATACTTTAATATAACATAACAAATTTACAAAAGTACATAGTATGACAAAAATATTAATGCACAACGGCGAACTTGTTCCTAGGAGGGAATTTTTCCATCACCAGGTATCTGAAAAGACGTATCTTTATATTTAGGTAATGTTTTCAAACTTGTTGTATAATTAAAAGTGTAATAAATTAACGACATTCGTAGACTTTTATACCTACGTACTTAAGATCTGGATAGGGATTACGCTTATGGTTTTTTTACTTATATATTGTGTATAATATTTGTGTATGCTTTTACGAATTTGATATTAAAAGAATTTACTAATTCTATATTACTCACAGTATTTTTTTGTGATTTATAATATGATTTTTATTGTTTGTATTAAATTTGTACTAAAATGGAATGAATGTTGTTTTACTAATAAATAAGGACACTTTTTAAATTAGTCTTCTTTTCTACTAATAAGTATATCTGCGAACGTTTGTTAGTACATTTGCAACTGTCACGACGCAAAAGCTTTTCAAGGGCTCCAATTTACACGCGAGAGAATACGCTGGCGGAAGCTAGGATTAATTAAAAGACTAAAGTAAGAATTCTAAGGGATTATGTAGACCACAATCTTTTACAATTCTTGAAGTCAACCTGGTATGACAAATTAGTATGACCAAGAGGAAAGGGCCCTATCAATGACTACCTACGTTCTATATGAAATTTTAGTTATTAGTTAATACGGTATAGTAGCCTGCCCTACCGTTTTTACCTCGGGGCCTTAGGCTAAATTTTCAGTGCGGGCTAAATTAAATATGGCTTGGGCTAAATATTTATAAGAAGTTTGTTTATATTTATTTAAACTTTATTGTATAAATTCAGTTGTAACGTTTCCTTAAAATACTTAATATGCCACAACTATTAGTATTTAACAGTCAACCTTCATGTTAAACAGGGAACTCAAATTCATGTCTTTAGGATCTGGATATGCTAAAGAACTTGTATGTACATCAATTTAATGACTTATATAAAGGATGTAGTTAAACCAACTATAGGAAAAATATTACTTTCATAACATAAATGCATAGTAAGCATTCGATAGGCTCGGCCGGTGGCAACGTGCCCGGTGGTCGCCGATGCGACGACGCCTCTGATTCATGTCGTTGATAGCAATCGCAGGCGCCGGCGCACAGCGCTATTTTCTATATTTATCACCCACTCGCCTACCACCCTTACTGCAATTTTGAATGAAGACATCTATAATTCCAGTCGACGTGGTCCTACGCAACATTTATGCAAACCTGTTGCTAATGTTTTTATTTATCTTGCGGCATCAATTATATAAATACTTACAATGTTGGACGTTTACTTGATAAATGATACTGAACTTTGTTACGTACTTAGAGAAAATTATGAATCAAAGAACAAAAAATCACCTCATACTTCTGATGAGAAAGAGAAATAATATTAATTTACCTGTGACTAGGTGCCGTAATAATACCAAAAGTGGTTCGTAGTCAGGCAGCCAGTCTTTTCTGTAAGTAAGTACTTACCGGACCAACAAATGCTTTTTGCTAGCCTTCGTTAGTCTTGGCTTTCAGCATTATTTGCCAAAGCCTTACATGTTGTCTTTAACAAATGCTGAAATTTGTAATACAACACCTGATAAAGCAATGAGAAATGTTATGTAAGAGTGCTACGGACACGAAAGGGAAAAATAAACTATTTCGCTCTGTATCTGTTGATCCTTTAGCTGTTGGAACTTAGGTGGTTGAAGCATCGGCCTATGAAAGTAGTAATATTCAATTGATTACAGTGTTCCTTGATTGAATTTCTGGTAAAATTTGTATTTTAAGGCATTGATGAGGCATCATATAAAATATCTTTTTTAATGCACTCTACATTCTAGTTCATCATAACTACTAACATCTTCATATATGCTACGCCGTAGGACAGTTGCTACAACAATTTAGCGTCGTAGCACTTTTAACAAATTTGAAGCGTCATACTTCTACTACGCTTATACCTACATATATGCGAAAAGTCGCATAAAAATAAAACAACTAACTCATCATAATCTTCAATACGGCCAGCTAACTGAAGCCAGTTATGGAAATGCCTGCATTAATTTGCACTGAACTGATGGAGACTTCAATTTGGAGGGGCTTATCGGGCCAAGGGACAGACGCTATAGCTTTCCACTTTGCCACTAACTTTATATAGAAGTCTACTAATAGGTTCTTCCCCTTTCTTTTTATAATCCACGAGTACAGGTGTCTGTTTTTTACTTTTAATTAATTGTTAGTGTGGTTGAGATAGATAAATAGACTCTTTATTGCACCATAAGAAAAAGAAAAACTGAAAAAATACACAGGTAATGAGGTACAAAGGCGGACTTATCGCTAAAGCAATCTCTTTCAGTCAACCTTAGGGTGGGAGGAAATTAAAATAAAAAGGCGATTGGCGCAGTACATATAAAATAATATGCAAAGTTTAAATATACCTAAACACAATAAAATATGTCTCTACAAATGAAATACATAATTATGACAACCAACAAAAACTTTCCTGCTCACATCATTAATGTGAGATGTCCAAGACCCAAATGTTTCACCATGTCACTGAAAGGAATGACCACATTATTGTACGGTACAGAATTTCAGTCTATACGGGAAACAAAATAAGGGCTGCCGATTATAATTGCTTGCGTTTTGGTAGGATTCACTTTTATGCCAAAAAATCTGCTCCAGTCTGATATGCACATCAAATCGGTGTTAATAGTCGCATATTACAGAACGCAAACCATCCGAGGAGGAATGACAATAAATTTGAAGATCATCCGCAAAAGGTGGTAGGAAGACCGAAGAGATACGGTTAATAAAAAGCGAGAACAATAAAGGAGAGAGAACACCGCCTTGAGGTACCTCCGCCAAGATGTGACACCACGACGATAGGTTATCGTCAATACGGATACACTGCTGACGGCCACTGAGGTACGAAGTGAACCACATAATAACCGAAGGACGACCGTGTTGAAGGCATTCGTTAAATCTTGTAATGTGAGGATTGTCTTAGGGATAGGCTTACAAACTTGGGATTCTTTTTAGGCGATGGGCTAGCAACCTGTCACTATTTGAATCTCAATTCTATCATTAAGCCAAATAGCTGAACGTGGCCATTCCGTCTTTTCAACACTGTTGGCTCTGTCTACCCCGCAAGGGACATAGACGTGACCATATGTATGTATATTTGTATGTGAGGATTGTCATCTGTGAATTATCCATAGCAAGACGGATGTCTTCACTGATAGTGATAAGGGCCGACGTAGTATTGTGTCCTGCACGGAATCCTGACTGATAGGTATTAAGAATATGATTCAGCCGAAGGAACCCGTTTAACTGTTACTGAACTAAGCGTTTAAGAATTTTAGACAAAAATAGGAGGATGGATATAGGACGGTAATTAGAAAAGGAAGTAGGGTTGGATTTTTTGGTTAAAGGTGTACGAAAGCATTTTTCCAAATAGAGGATAGATATAAATGTTGGAAGGTATCATTTTTTGTGCAAAAAAGTTCCGAGAGAGGGCTATACTCCGGTTCCGGTAATATACTCGATAATTATTAACTTATATCTATGACAAGGAGTAACTGACTTTACTTCTGTGAGTTAGAAACATATTAGGTTTCAGTATGAAAAGACCAGAAAAAAATTACAGTTTTTTATAGTATATAACCTGTACCTGTGTACCTACGGTAAGAAATTCACTTTTTGAACTTGATTCCCCCGCACCATAGAATATAAATATTCCGTTAACGTAAAAAAGTACTTTTATAAGTAGGTAATAGTCTGTTATTATAGGTACCTTAGTTCGGACTACTTCGATATGATGATGGACTTGTTATCAAACCTATTCTTATTGAAGGCTTATTTTATGTTGCTCCAGCATCAGATTTTTATTGAACCTGTTAACATTAGATCAATTGTTTAACGCGTGTCTACTATGTCAAGTGGACTAACGGCACTGTTAGCTCTGCCTATAATAGAAAGAATTAATCTTACGTCGACGAGCGTTAATTTGTTAATGGTACCGCGAATTAAGGCAACAACTTCAGATTAACAAAAGTAACAAACAAACAGAAGGTAACAAAACGAAGACAAACATTCGTGGGCTCTTTCAAAAGCGTACAATAGTCGTCATCAATTACAGGCAATAGATCGGCCAACATCATTTGTCCGTCTGTCCGTTACTCGACTGGGGCATTCCCACGGCTTGGGACGATCGTGTTTGTTGTCGGAATATGTCCAACGAGAAATAGTAATAGAAAATTGTTTGTGATTGCTTTGCTCTCTATTTCAGCCGCCTCCTTGTGATCCGCGCTCTCGATTTTATGGTACCAATACAATTATTAATTTCCACGTTTATCATGGTTAGATAGTAAAATTTTCTGAAATCATTATTAATTATTGTGTTGATTATAAGTTTTGAAAGTAATACTTGCAAGCAATATATTCTAAATTCTCTTGTTGTAACAGATAAAATAACTTTGTAATGTTTATCTTCAGATAAGGTATCGCCACTCATATTTACTCATACGAGTACGGCGAATTCATGGATTAAATCCCAGGTTTATAATTATGCAGAACGATGCAAACCGTTGTTCTTCCGATGGTATCAAGAACAAGACCGAAGAGAAATTGCGCCGATCAAAAGATAATCTCGTCGGAACCAAAATTGATCATTGATAGGGCGCGCGCGCGTCCTGCCGCTTGCCACCATCCCACGCCCAGCATTAATGTTTAACTCTTTTTAATTTTATGAACTTTGTATTTCAAAATTGGCAATTTATTTTAATAACACCCAACGCCCTTCAAACCGTAACTGAAATGATTTAACTGGAGGTAACACTACAAGAAGCTCATAATACAGTTGTGTAGGTAGATATTACCAAAATTAGAAATAGATGCTTTTATGAAATTATATTGTGTCAAATTGCCTGATAAAATGTGTATTGTGGCAAATTACCTACCTACTGCATACACGCATTATTAGCACCAGATTTGGGTCGTTCACTACAGCCTCATTCGATCTCTCGGTCAATAAATATCAGATTAAAGTGCCGCTATTGTAGCCTTCACGCACAAACTAGTACCGTGGCTTTCAATAACGGTTCGCACTATGCAGATTATCAGTGGGGCGATAACCACGACGTGAAAGCGATAGCGGCGACACGATGAAGTGGAGCGGGTGGCGGCAGCACTGTCCTGTCGCGGTCGCAAGTGCGCACGCGACTCGACACGACATGGTGTCAATCGCGTCAAGCTGATGAGGGATGCGTGACTCAATGTAAGTTGACCAACAATGTGGAGAAAACCAGTTGCTTATGATACGTTTGTAGAGGTATGTCTTCCTAATTAGCTTAGATATGGTCTAACCCAAATTTGTTTTAGTAACGACAATCTGGAATGTTGCCGAAGTTTTTGTGTCGTTTTTGTGTTGTATCAATTGTACTTCATTAGCTGGCTGTCTATTTGTTTAAATAAATCTAGAGCACATAAATAATAGTACATATATAGGCGTAGGGACGTGACGACCCCATCGCCCTGTGTGGAAGGGTTTCCTTCCCAGTGCAGTTAGTTGCCGCGGGACGGCTTGTGGCGAAGCCGTTGGTGAGCGGCGACACCACGTCCTCCACCACCTCCTGGGGAATATACAGACATGCGCGATACACACATTTACACACAGTGACACTATCACTAGTATTGCACGTAATGGCGTAATAATGGGGAAACCAGCACGGGGTCATACCTCCTCCTCCATCCTATAGCTGCTTTTAACGTGTTGAGCCCTGGCCGCCGCATGGTGGCCTATTAGGGTGCCCACAGGCTATTGCATAGCTAATGAGCAGCGATTTTCGAGGCAGATGTCCGTATCTCACTCCATATCCCAGTAATCTAATCCACTAGCATCTCATCCGCATGACCCAGACCAAGTAAATCCCTCTCTGGCAATAGTTTGGCAGCTGTGAGGGCTGTCCGTTGGTGTGTAAAAGGTACCAAAGGGCCTCTTCGTGTTGGCTTCGGCCCCATGAATGCCTCCCAAATGACCGGGTCCCTACGGGCATGTGCACATTTAACATGTACGTACATACATACATAAGATCACGCCTCTTTCCCGGGGGGTATGCAGAGACTACCTCTTTCCACTTGCCACAATCTCTGCATACTTCCTTCGCTTCATCCACTCATAACTCTCTTCATGCAAGCTCAACGGTTTCGGGTACTCTTGACCTGACCCCTTACCAGGACGTCCTTAATTTAATCAAAATACGTTCGTGTAGGCCTTCCCACTCCGACCTTTCTCTCCATACTCTCCTTGTATATCTGCTTAGTCAACCTGCTTTCATTCATCCTCTCCACACGATCAAACCATCTTAACATACCCTTCTCTATTCCTGTAACTACATCTTCTTTCACATCACAACATTCCCTTATCACGTTGTATGTACTTACATATATATTAATAATCTATGTGCGTCGTGCAAATCCCGGAAAATCTGCCACTTCATTTCTGCCGTAGATGTCTATTATTCCTAGTGCAACGCAACAATACCATTATCCAAGCTGGTTCCCCTGTTTGGTTCACGGCACTCATAATATAAAATAATAGGATCACTGAAAATCTTTCCCATGGATGTCGTAAAAGGCGGCCAAGGGATTGGCTTATAAATTTGGTATTTTTTTTAGGCGATGGACTAGCAACCTGACACTATGAATTCAATCTCAATTCTACCATTAAGCCTAACAGCTGAACGTGGCTTGTCAGTCTTTCAAGATTGCTGAGTCTGTCTACCCCGCAAGGGATATAGACGTGATAAAATGAATAAAGGTATGATTCCCCTGTTCAAAAGGCACGTAGGTCAAACAGAAGTCGCTTCATTATTATGAAATGTATTGAAACCTATGTTCTTCCAGGATTGTACACCATATGGCTCCTAATCCTAAGGTTAAATTGCAAGGTATATTTTTATATAACGTAGTTACGCGCTCATTTTGAAATAGTAAATTAGATATGTTGAAATTTGTCCAAAGTAAGTAAAGAGATCACATGTCTAAGGGCACTGTAGTGCCCCCGTCAAGATTAGCCAAACAAAGCGCAAGAGCACTATCTTCCTTTTCTCGAAAGGTTTCGTCGTAATTTAACTATTTCGTCTTATTTATTTATAACAGCAAAAAAATTTCTTCAGATAAAAAATATAATAAGTACCAAGTAGATGAGTTGAGATGAAATGTTTCACTTGAGGAACATAGGTCAGATAAGTCACATTCTTCAGTCTTCCAAACCATTTCAGTTTATATTTTATTCTATTTACTTTTCCATAGTGTAATTGCGAAAACATTTTGATTGTCGAAATACGTATACCTAAGTAAATGACACAAAGAAATATCTTTATGATATCCATTCAAATAGTTCAAAGGTGAATGTTGCTATGATTTTATGTCAGTCAACTATAATCTTGAGATATCTATACCTACGTAAAAAGTAAGCGAATGACCCAACATGTCAAGGTATTATTGGCATATCCCAATAACTGTCTGTGTCCAAGTAGGACTCAATTAAACAGGCAAGGTCACATTACTGTCAAATGTTTAGAAAGCATTCACGCCATACGATGGTTGCAAGGTGCTCGATTAGGTGCTATTGTGAATTTTGAATCATCTGGTAGTAAACATTGAGCTCTGATGAAATTGATAAATAGCTGCGTTGACAGACAATTGCAACAGCCCATCGTGTTGTTACTTGTGATTGTGACTGCTTTGTGTGTGTGATTGTGACTAGCAAAATCCACAATTCATGAAGTAGCCATATATAGATACCTACCCTTAATGTATAGTGGGTATGTATATTTCACTAGGTCGATACTAATAATAATATAAAGACCAAATTAATAAACTTCTCGATAAGTATATAATATATTATTATGTACTCATATATATACATATATATGATTTATATGATTATCATATATATATACATATATATGATAAGAAAATTTGAAGAATAATAAAAGGTTTTATATAGTTGATCTATGCATGCCTTAGTGTATTATAATCTTGATTAAATTAGGTAGTACACTAGGTAGCTATCAATAAATTATAGGTACGAGTATTGCTCGCTTAAACATATGCCAGATTTTTGAGTGCAAACAGTAAAAATTCTAACGATCATATCATGTGGGTGAATTCGGTAAACAAAAATAAAAGACCTTGACATGTGATAGCCACGTGATAGCACTTCACAGTCCACGAGCCAGAAACTATTGTCATTGATCGAGTGGTTCTTCTCTTACCGCGTCGAGTGCTTTTCTTGGCCTAAGTAAGAATTGTTACGTTTTAAAATTTCAAATGATATGTTGCATTGTACGTTGTACGCTCTGCTAGGTAGATAACTTATGGATGTAAGTACAATACGAGCCTGCCTACTTATGTGACTTATTGTTCATTGTCAGGTGTTATCTTTTAAGTGTCTCGATCGGAGTTCGTGCGTCTGCAACTTTCTCCAGGTTAGATGATTCATTCTATTATGAAAGCCCATCATTGCGTTCATTTGCCAATGTTACAGCTATTTAAAGTGTACAATAGATCTCAAATAAATAGTCAAAATGACATCGGCAATTACCCTCAAAACAATTTTGTGTTATGGTTTTTCAGCTTAATAAATATAATAGTTTGTCATATTGTAAATAAATATACGTTTTATTTAAACCGCTTATTACAAATAAACTAGCCATTAATATACCAATGCTTCATGCATTGCTCAGAGGCAAGAAGTTTTACCATTGTACCACATGTTGTCGATAAGAGTTCATTATTAATAAACGTGAAAATTGCATTTGATTTAAGTAAAGGTAAACTTTCTGACTATCGTTCATTCAAAAAGTAACTAACAAAGAACAGATATTTACAATATTTTGCATTAAGATACATATCGATTGTCTACTTTTTACGGGGTAGATAGAGTCGATAGCCTTAAAGTCTTAAGACTCGAAGGAAAGTAACCCATCACTTAAATAATAACTATAAAAGAATTCTATAAGTCTTTCCCTTGACTGACTTATACCTACAATCCAAGTGGAAAGAGAAGCGGGCAGACATTATGTGCTTTCTTCGCTATCAGGTCAGTATGGTTATGTTTTTTCACATTTATGAATTTGGGAAATGATACGGAGACACGAAATTGTCATTTCCCGAAAACTCATACCCGGCAATAAAGCTGTTACATAATGTAGGCCACTTTTTTATAGAAGCTTATTTTTAATCAGATTATTAATCAACAAATTCTACTAATGAATAAGATTGTTTGATAGTAAAGCTTTTACACTTGTTACCTATAAGCAGATTGATATTATTACACATTGTATGTGATGCGGAGATAGCATGGCGTTGTGGACGTAGAAGTTCGATGCGCGAGATAAAACTAAAAAAAACTAAAGGGAGTATAAATGTGCAACTCCAATTACATATCAACTCAATTTTTTTTCTACATAGTTACCTAAGTCGTAAAATTTGCCGCAGAAACTACAAACTAAGCGATCCCAACTAATATCATTAATGCGAAAGTGAGCTTGTTGGTTTGTTTGTTACATCTTTCCGTGTTATCTACTGAGCCAGTATTCTTGAAATTGCGTATTTACGAGTAGGTATAATATAGAGTTTAAAAAGGTCATAGACTTCTTTTCATCCCGGTAAAAATTATAGTTCCAGTGAGATGTGCTAAAAATTTGTATTCTTTTGTAGGTGGCGTTAATTTCGTGCGCGTAAGTGGCGCTAATTTTGTAAGAGCTAGTAACATATAATTAGGTAAGTTATGTTATTTATGCGAAATTATGTCTGTTAAGCTTGCATTACTTAAGCTTTGTTCCGTTTTTTTATTCACTGATGGCATTGTTATTTTTAAGAAGTAATATTCTTTTTGTTAAATACACTCTTACATCCTTTCTTCGAACTAGAACTGTAGATGCTTAGTAGTAGAAAAAGAGTGTCATTATAACAATAATTCACTGTTTTCTTCGAAAGATAGTCATGTCAAATTATACTTATAACTCATTTTATTTTCCAAATTTTTTATGAAACGTCGATTTACGTTAATTATATACTTTCTTTATTTTGTGACAGGGCGGCAGTCAGCGCGTGTCCTGCGAAGCGCCTAATGGCCGGCATCGCCGCAGGCGCAACGTGCCTCACAGTTTAAATTGAACGTCAAGCTATCGATTTGCATAAATCACACCGTTACCATTTTCAATTATTTGACTGGTTATATTGAACTAAAATGATCAAAATAAAACGTGTCGCAGTGCATCAAATCTTTGTGCAACATTACAAATGGTCTGTTAATTTTATTCCCTTGCACTAATCAAGATGTTGTGCTACTAGAGATAACTTCATCTATTACTATTTAATTGAAGTTTGCATTTTGATTGTACCAATAAAATTATTTCTTTATTATGTACTAACTTAATTCATTTCCATCTGCACATCATTCGGTTCCATTATCGTTTGAAGGCTGAACAGTAGCCCTTGTTATGCCCGTGTAAATCAAAATCGGCTTAATGCTTTTGCGGTGAAAATTTACCTTTTTTTTGTTAGCTTATTATTTATAACTTGATATCATACCTCTATCATTACGAATTTATGACCATGAAAGTATAAAAACGATTTGGTATTTAAAATATATGTATGTGATGGATATTCAGAACTTTCCACAGTGACATAATCCAAAGGATATCATATTTTCATCCAAAAATAATGAGCTTTAAGCTGAGCTCGTATATTTAATATGTATGACGTGAGTATTAAGGGAAAGCTGACGAAGTGAATAATTTTTTATTGCCTCGATTCATTTATTATTCAAGATCCAACTTCCATAAATTACGATCCTTTATTTTGACAATATTCTTTGTAAGGGACATCTTGCGAGTAATTCATACTTTCAGTTTCAATTATCTTTATTACCAGTACATATATTCATTCAGGTTTTAAAAGATAATTGTCAGTGTCAAAATATCAATAATTAGCAAACCTTTTAATGTAATTATAGTATGTTACAAAAAGAAAACTGGTTGGCGCCGTTTGGTTCCTAGTACCTTACAATAGGAATCTTACTCATGGATGTTTTATAAGGCCACTTAGGAATATGCACATCATCTAGTGCAGCTTTTAAAAAGATCCAATATGGGTTAGTTTCCTCTGCAAAGGTCGCGGAGGTCAGACAGGAAGCCGGTTCGTGTAAAAATATGGCTTTCTCAATCAAGGATCATGGTAAAGGGGTGCACCCTGGGGTTCTTTCCAGAGGTGAGACTGTAGACATTAACAATGTTCTAATAGTTCTAATAATATTACTTACATGTAAGTTTATCATTAAGCCACACAGCTGAATGTGGCCTGTCAGTCTTTCTAGCACTGTTGTCTTTTTGACTCTGTGTTCCCCGCAATTGATATCCCGTCCGTCTACATAGACGTGATTATATGTATGTATATAAGTTTATAAAAACGAATGTGTACCTTTTTTGGAATAAATAAAAAATACAGTATAAAAGACATCAACGCGTGAATATTTTTTTATGGCATCATCATCCTTTTATCAGTTGTACTGGTTGCGTCTATTCCCTGGCGATGATCTGGAATACTTTTGATGTAGCAATATGATGATGATACTGATGATGATGATACTTTTGATGTAATTATGTATAATACGTAGCGGCTTTCGTCCGGCTCCACAACCAGAGTCATTTACCTACTTTTAAACTTCAAATTTTATTATAACGTCGGCAAAAATATAAAATTTGTATTAATGCGCAGTGGTCGCATTCTTACCTTTAACTTACAGGGCCTGGGGTCGACCGCCTGTCAGGTGATGTTGAAAAACAATGTTTATCCATATAAGTTTTTATTAAAGAGCATTATTGAATTATTATTCCAAAACACAAGCCTAAAATTTACTTTGGGGCCAGCTATCTTTGTAATTTTGACCCGTAAATGTATTTACAACACGAAACGCGTGATTTTATATTATGTATATTATATACCTAATATGTAACACAGAAAAAAGTGATTGGTCATAAGTCCGCGTGGTTCCCGGCACCAATAGAAAAAAGAATAAGACCACACCATCTCTTTCCCATGGATGTCGTAAAAGGCGACTAAGGGTATATAAACTTGGTATTCTTCTTTTAAGAAATGGGTTAGCAACCTGTCACTATTTGAATCTCAATTCTATCTTAAAGCCAAATAGCTGAACGTGGCCTATCAGTCTTTCCAAGACTGTTGGCTCTGTCCCGCAAGGTATATAGACCACCTCAACCATTCGTTCATAGTCATATTTTTTTTGACATCTATTAATTTGTAAGAAATATTGAAATTGTTGTGGAAAGTGTTTTTTGACAATCTTTAGCCGAAAGGTCAAAGTACAAAATTTCATACATCGATGTTATGCCCTTTGAATCTATCGCACCATCGATTTGACAGTCTTCTCATCTTTTGCACCCTCGACATGGCGTTCCACCGCTGTGGTACCTCTTCGCTTCTATAACTTTTGATGTCCGATGTGATAAGCTAAATACAAATATACCGTTGAGCCGGTGGTCTTTGCTCTGTGCATGCGAGTACTCTGAAAATTGTCTTGAACTGAGTGAGAAGTGAGAAGAATCACGAGTTGCTTCCTTCAGTTTTGTGAAATAAAAATGACATGTTGTTGACAGCACTAAGCGCGGTAGATGGAACTCAGTCTTAGCGTTCCGAACAATAGGCCCCGTTTTAATACCAGCCAACTTCATAAAATAATGATTATATAGAAGTTTATACATAAACATACATATTTATGTCTATCACTGGACAAGGTAGACACGGTCACGATCATAACTATGATCCGAAATGGGTTAGGTGACCCTGAAATTGTTGCAGAAGTCAGCGGGAATCGTTTTGTGTAAAAAACTTACTTTGCTTCCCAATCTTGGATCTTGATTACAGGCGCCCCCGCCATTTGAAGAGGAGCCCTTCAGATGAGGTGAAGACGCACCCGAGACTAGCGCCTGAAGAATGACACACAGTCAGTCAGACAGTTACAATAGATTTGAAGGCCGCATTTATCTGGATGAGTTTAATGATGGGATTGAGATTTAGATAATTATAAAAAAAACAATTAAGAAATTACCACGACAGTAATGTAGCTCTATTTGGTAGTGCTAAGAGGCATTTCAAATCAGTATTAGGTACATTACTGTTGTTAATTTATAACTGTATTGTGGTGCCTTTTAAATCGGTTTCGAGACCTTAATTGTCGAGTGCTGGGCTTTATATATACATGCCTAAAGGACGTCATAGTCAACAATAACAGCATTAATTAAGATTGCCGATTTATGTAAAGATAAAGTACTTACGTCGGTATGTTATTTTTGAAATTGATCGATCATGATTCAATATGGGTTAGGTTCCCTTATAAACGTTGTGGTTTACGGCTGTCGCTTTGAGTGAAATTCAGAACATGATTGCGATCATATTTGGACCCCAGAATTCTTTCCAGATAGTTGAGAACGCAAACGGGGCCTTCACCAGTAGGATGATGGGTGCATTCTCCTATACTCCAATTACTGTTGAATTACGTAATACTTTATATAATAAGGCTTAGACATCGTTCTGTGCAATCTTTATTTTGCGGTCTAGCTCGATCCTCCAGAGTGGCGCGGCGGCCACGCCTGCCGCTTTCCGCGAACAACTTGACGGCTCAAATAAACGAGTACCTTATTTAAATATTTATGAATGCGACCCATTCGGTACCTCGTCATTGAATGATAACATAATTAAGACTCAGACGGTGCATTATAATAATATGCGAGATGGCATAGCGTTTCTACGATGACGCGGCTGTATTGTCTCGTTCGCTATTGGTGTTAATTTATTTCATTATTCATTTAAATGTCTAATACGAGTATATTAGCTAGTTCCTGACATTTACTCTACGTGATGTTGATAATTGAGTTTAGATGAGGTCCAATCCACGCCTGCCTGAAATGACAGAAAATTATTCCGCTCTTTTAGTGTAAAATCCAGGTATTCCAAGCAGAGATGCATAGAGACTTCATTTGCGTCTCTAAGCAGAGGAGGTTCGTTATAAAAATTAATTAAAATAATAATTTTAAGATAAATAAAATTTAAGGCCTTACCATAAAGAAGACTCTGGCCGGTATTTCTAGGAATAGATATGGATTGACTGCGAAAATTATTTACCAACCCCAACCAATAAAGAATATATTTATTTTTATGTGCAATAAAGAGTTTACAAACAAACAATACAAACAAACAAAAAACACTCATAAGGAGCTGGTTGTTTTTCACAACTAGTTTCAGTGCATGGCGACCTAACTCAATAATTGAGACTTCAAAAAAAACTGTTATTGCGATAAGTACATACATTGGTAACTAGGTATAGTGACAGTTAACGCAATCCAAAGTGTGATTTAATTTCCTTTCGAAATTTCTCGTTTTTCCGATTTGAATTATATATATTTGTATTTCGTAGGCTCGAGGGTCATGGTCTCGGCAGCTTTAGGATATCGTGCTTAGGACTCTGGTAATGATGTTAGAAGAATAAACAAGAAACATTAAACTTTCTTATTCAAAACTGCATTAGAAACAACGGGAACTTAAGAAAATATATTATAATATATTTTCTGATACAAGCATTTTGTTTATGCTGCCCGTAGTGCTTTTGAATACAGTGTATTTCCTAGAATAATGAAAGCATTGTTCTGGGTACTTCTCTATTCCTAAGTGTACAGACCTGTCACATTCTTATTAAATTGTGCGTCATTATCGTGCCTTGAAAATAAGCTTAGAAGTATGCGAGACAACTGGCGGACTGGCTCCGAGAGATGGTAATTAACGCAATCATAATTCTTAAACAAAACGGTCTACTTAATGTTAAGTACCCCTTTTAAGAGTCGACGACATTTCCGTAAATATTGCATTGCGGGTATAAAGTACCTTTAGTATGCCAGCATTTAAAATATTATGGTCACGTGAAGGTGAGATATTATCTGGTGGTAAATACTTTGCTGCCTACTTAGTATCCATTTTATTCATACATAAGAGCAGTTCATCTAGATAGTGCTCCGAAAAAGTTTATAATAAAATATATCATCGTATATAAATTATCCAAAAATTAAATTAATAAATTAAATGTCGTCTTGTGTACCATCAATCTATATACGGTAGTTGATGGTTAAAATATTTAAGTAAGTACGCAAAGCTGTACCCGTCGCTAAGAAGTTTTGTGCGTAGTAGCAAGTTGACATAATCGTTTAAAAACATTCCCTTATTGTGAAATAGAATTTAGAGTTTGCACTAAACTTGTACTCGATAACAATCAAAGCCTGCGCCTTATTTTCATATTTTATTTTCAACCAGTTTTTTGGTTGTTGTCTTAGAAATAAATATAAAAATTATCACGACAACCAATAAGGTTCAGATTCTTAGTGCTTGTTTATATGGCACCTTATATTTATACTTATATAGAATTACTTCTATTAAGGTAAGGCGCAGCGGCCATTGTTTGTAGACATTATGCCCCAAATACGGCGTGCACACCTGTTAACGCCAGCCGAGAGCTTACCAACTTGACCTAAGTACCTACTTTATCAAATTAGAGCTTATTCTATAGTTGTTTATTCTTGTTTATGTTCGAAATTTTGTATTTCTTTAGTAAGGAGGCTATAAAATATACGGTAAACTTCCAAGACACGACTATGACTAGTGGGTTTTGTTACAAAATAGACGCCAATAAAGGTTTAGTGATCCGCAAAAGGAGCGAGTACACTTGTACCGGTACTATTAAATTGGATGTGCGTGAGAAGTTATATCAGTCGTGTCGTGTGTTGTTCTGCAGTGACGTCAATTTGGATGCCGTTAGGATAGACGTGGTGGTGCGCTGCTGTGGCCGTGGAAGGTCCAGGCGGCGGCCGAGGCGCGACAAGGGCGTGCGACGGACCGTTCCAATTTACGGGTCACGAACAGACCACTCGCGCGCCGACCTATCTGCCTTTCCTCCATAATTGAATCCAATGGCGTGGGAGACTCGACATGGCTATATAAAATGTTCCATATCTGAACAACTGTTGATCTTGCCGCAACGATGCGTTTAATAAATATTTCAAAATGTAACAGAGAAGATCTAAAGACGTGTAAGGTTATAGAGTCAAGTGAGCGTACGAAATTTCTTTCAGTCGTTCATCATTTTTAATGTTTTCTTTTACTGAATAGGCAAAGTAATGACATTAGATACGGTTACAGGTGATTGCGATATTATAGAAACTTTAACGAAACGATTTCAATATTAACAGTATTTTTATCTTACTAATATCTAAACGTCACTCTTTTTTTAGCGATGAGATGTAGCAATGTCACATGATGTATTTGAATCTCAATTCCATCATTAAGTCTTCTACTATACGTTTTCATTTTTTTCGAGACTGTCAAATTTGTCTAGCCCGTAGAAGGTAAAAACGTATGTCTGTTATTAGGTTATTTATTAAAGTTTTAAAAATTCATAATTAGGTAATAATTTTAGTCAGTAAAGAATTGTAGTGCACAATATATGGTCACGTCTATATCCCTTGTGGGGTAGACAGAGCCAACAGTCTTGAAAAGACTGAATGACCACGTTCAGCTATTTGGCAATATATATATTAGTTAAATGCTTTAATTTCGAAGTGGTATAAAAATAAACTTACTCATAACAATCAGAACGTTGATGTTTAATATCACCACCGTGTTGATTAATAATTTTTCTCAATGTCAACGTTTCGCAGCAACAAAATGCAGCGTTACCTTACACAGTCTGTTCCGTGCCCGTAAGCCTTTTTTGAAAGTGCGTCGGCGGCGGCGCCGGCGCGGCGCAGGTGCGCGTTGTCGCGGATCGAGCCAGCTCTGATACAATACTATTGCCTATACCTACTTTAACGTCACAAAGTACTCTGAACACTTGTACGTTCAATTGATTACTCCTAAAATTACCAGGTAATTTTCCGTCACAAATGAAAGATATCTGAGATGTTAAGTTTAAAATATCCCGATAAGTGCGAGTCGGACTAGCCACGAAGAGTTCTGTACATCATCATGTTTGTGGTAAAATCTGTTTAATAAAACACTACATGTTTATTGAAATCTCCCAAATTAAAATCTACGTTTGTTGTAGTATGGGAGCTCCCTTTAATAATAACTTTATGTTTATTTAATTATTTATTTTGTAAATTAATATACTCGTACAATTAAAACAACAATTAATATAATGATAAAAAACACTTGTATTGTACGGAGATCCTCCTTCAGGTTTTTTCTAATTTTTAGTATATTTTGTTATAGCGGCAACAGAAATACACATTCTGGTGCTGTCACTAGGACAGAATTTGTAATAGGGCCCTGTTTTAACCTTTTACGTACTAAACCTTTAAAAAAATACTTCATATTTTCTCGTGTTTTGCGTAAACATAAATAGAGCAAATTCGCTAACATCCCAACGACATAATATCATGACACCTATCATTTTCAAAGAATGTGCCGAACATAATAGATAGACAGATAGATAAAACTCTTTATTGCACCAAACTCAAACTCAAACTCAAAATATTTATTGCATATAAGATAAGAGTAAAACACTCAAAACAGTACAAAATAGACATAGTACAAAGGCGGTCTTTTCGCTAATGCAAGCTCTACCAGTCAACTTTAAAACAATAATGTAAGTATTTGTTATTATATTTATTTTTACATTATTCACTCATGTAGAAAATAATAATTTAAAACACAATAATCATACCTAGTTTCTTAAAATTATAATTTATATATAATTATTTTCTTGCTATATTTTGTCCTACAAGTTAGCCGGCGTCCGTATTCATTCTAACAAAACGAACACATTTTGCCTTAATTGTGTAGGTAGGTATTGCTCCAAACTTAGACAAAACCGGCAACTGTATACCTGTAAGGAGAGCGCATTATAAGGCTCAGGCGCATAAACCGCGATACGGCCGCTCCAAAGGTTAAGGGCACAAGACACCACGTGGGAGGCGCTAGTTTAAGAAACCCGAGATCCTGTCTTGTTCACAAATGGCGTCCATTTTCACTGCAAGTTTGCCCTATAATACATTAAACACAACAGGTAAGTACTTTAGTCCATTTCACGGAAAATAGCATTATCAACATGCACGTACTTACATTCACTTTTAAGGTATCATCAAATTCAATTTTTACATATGGTTCTCATTCGTAATTATTAAAAATACTTAAACATCTTTATTTATTTTGGTTTAGAACGTAGGTTTTTTAGATTTTAATTAGTGGTATGCATAGTTACATAGCTGCGAAAGAAAAAATTCTTCAACTAAACAAGTTATATAGGTGTCGAGATAAAAGCATCTCTTATTCCCAAAAAAATCCATTTTGATTGTATTAGAAAAGTTTGAATTGTTAAACGTCATACATTTATACCTACATCGGTACTTGTATATGGGAGTAGATTAAAAAAAACTCTCTTAACTCTTAGACACTGAAAGTGTAAAGAGGAAGATTAATTTAAAATAGATGATAACAATAAACATTAATACCAGTATTATAGTTTAAATATATCCCTGGAAATGTTACTTTGTGTTTTTGGTGTTATATTTTAAATGAATGAATATGTAATGTACATATTAATATAAATTCATTCATTAGTACCTTCGGGGTTGAAATAAAATGAGCACAATCGCCAATAAGTACCTACACTTCAAGGTAACGTTCACACAGTCAAATATCATAAGATGTTTTATATGGCAACAATAAGTATAGCACGATTTGGCGAGCTCTGAATTGGATAGTGCATTACGTTACGTGTGAGTGCGCAAGCGCAGTTGTTACAAGATAGAGAGGAAATAGAAATATGCATTATATTTCCACTTGGATGACACATTCTATACACCCCGATTTTTAGATGCCCTTTGGAGAAGTTGATGTTATGTACATATATTATTTTATTATATCATCATAGGCCTCGCTATAGGATATTAATAAATTTATAATTAGTAAATCCAAATATATACAACCGAACGGAGTTACAATTATTATTTTTTAATTTTAATTATTAAAAGCTAAATATATTATCGTTACACTGAACGTTGTTGTAAAGACTTAAAATAATTTATTAGTGTCATTTCTGTACCCACGTTATTTGGTCATCTGTGCAGTCGTGCTCTCGAGTCGGTTCATTATCGCGCGTGATGCATTTGCAGCGTCGCTGCGCCAGCGCCACCCGTGCCGCTTGCCTGACCGGCGCGAGCGCAGCATCCGAGGCGGTCTTCCGATACAGAAGTAAACAGATAACCTTATGCATAGACGATGTAACACGACGATATTGGAATTTCTTAGTTCGACTAAAGCCGAATCATTGGAAACGGAATCATTTAAGAAAACGTGATTGCTTCACATAGTGATATATCTTTACCCACAGCTTTTATAATAACTCCAGACTGTTGTTATAATGTCCATAGTAATAAGCATTTGTTTACTGAAGAGAATGGTGACAAATCGCTTTAAAGACAGGCGCTTCCTTAGTTAATAATTCATGTAACGACGACGTTGAAGCATAGAAATAAACATCACAGCTAACTTACATATTGTTTTGAAGCGACAGGTTAACAGATCTTTACATATTCGTGTTTATTTGCACGAGGTAGTAGTGTTTCATAACTTTTACTGTATCCAATTCTTCATCAGGACTTAACGTTTTTATTTTCGATGATATTTTTTAATAATTTTATATGCTTTATTATCTAGTTAGATTTTCTAAAGCATAATTATTTGTAACAATGATTTTCGTATATGTTCCAAATTTAATAAATTTTTTTATTTGTGAAAATATGGCTAACACAAATCGGTTGACATTAATTGATAATTATTATATAAGTAATATAAATCAATCGACCCAATATGAATTAGGTACTTAGAATTCATATAATTTGCCTTATTGAAAGCGTAAATTAATATTTATACATTCCAATCTGAAATTGGCACGGAGCCTGGATTGACATAAGATATTATTTTTTTCATCACATCATTTACCATAAGTTTTTGCATAAAATGACATAGTCACAGGAGACAGACACACTAACACACCACAAACTCACACAACACACACACAAAACACTCCACACACACTTGCATTATATATTAAAAGTAGTAAGTAAAATAAGCAATACCTTGCTCTCCTATGTACTGATGATTGAGAATCATGCGTAAACAAAAGTATGTGTTTAGGCCCAATGATGTCCAAACCCTTTGCCAAAATGTTAAAAACATAACGTCACTGTCATTTTTATTGTAAAAAAAAAATTTAATTTGACTTTTGGCGGCTTCACCGTCATTACGCGCCGTTTCTAAAAACTTGTAAACTAAACTTATCTTAATATACAAAATTGCAAGAAAATTGAGTATTTATTGGCTCCATTGTGTCAAGCGAAGACATATTTTGGTGGCCCATGAGGGGAACCAACGAAAAAGCAAAACTCAAACATAATAGCAAAACTCAAACATAATAGCAAAATTGTCGCGTCTGGCGCCATTAAGTCCAAGAACATCGAAGTTTGCAAAACTACAAAAGTTCACTATTACAAGAAGAAGGAACAGCCTGGAAATATCCAAATTTCAAATAAACCGAGGTGGTCATTGGAGTACCTAAAGCTTCAAACCAGCAGCGGACTAATAAGATAAGTGTTCCAGTCCTTCCATTTTCTTAACAGTACTTATGTACCTACATTCAAAAAGAGAATTTCCAAATTTTCATTTTCTGTTATTTAAGTGTGGTTAATTCTTGTGCATTCTATTGTTGTTATCAAATTAATGTTGTATTTATGCCTAAGTAATAATATAACCCAAGTTATTGCAAAACAAATTCAAAATAAGTTTCAAGAGTTTTGTGAAAATTGTAACTCCCATAAGTTGGCAAATATCATTCTACATAAAATCTATTTCTTCTTAAATAAATAAACTAAATAATTACCTAACAAGTAAGTATTGATTCCAAAACATCATTATTTCATTTAACTAAATTACTAGGTACCTACTTACCTACTTTACATATTAAATAGTAACTCATTAAATAAATTTAACTAGGTAATATTTTGTGTTCTATTTCATAAATTTTAATAACATTACATAAAAATAACTTTAAATTCCTAGTTTGGTGGCCCATACTGTAAACATTAAATACAAATTTATCACGCCAATCCTTTCACCTTTCTGATTATTCCGCTGACTATTTCAGCCATCTGCGGTCGCTGTGTGCTGGCAACAGTGCGCTGCCTGCAGCAGGCTCAGCCCTACCTAGGGGGTACTCACTACAGAGGGAGTATCAGCGTAGCGAGGAGCGTGAGCCAATTCATTTTATTTATTTACAATACTTTCTTGTTCTGATTTTCATTCAATTTTGATTTCTATTTTTTACTCTACTTAATTTTTATTCATAATGCCTAACCCTGCTTCTGAAACTGAGTCAAGCAAAAACCAATCAAAGGATCTAAGAGAGTTATACATAAAACGGAGCTCAGTTAAAGGGCAAATAACAAAATATAAAAATTTTCTTTATAATGTTAGTCAGAACAAGGACTTATCCAATCTTGAACTTGCAGAACTATCTGTCAAATTGAGTAGGTTTGAAGCACTATCATTGCGTTTTGATGACTTGCAATCTCAGATTGAGGTTTTAAATTCTGATAATTTATCTCATGAAATTGATGAACGAGAAAATATTGAGCATGAGTTTGTTGTTAATATTGCAGCGTCAAAAAAATTGATTGATGATTATAATAAAGAATCTCAACGGTTTGAATCATCTTTTCATGAAGCGAGTGCTTTTTCATCCGGCCACAATGAAACATGTAATATCGGTTTTAAATTACCACAAATTCAAATTTCAAAATTTAATGGAACATATTTTCACTGGCTGGAATTTCATGATACATTTGAAAGTCTCATTCATAACAATAATCGAATTTCAGATATTCATAAGTTTCATTACCTTGTTTCCTACTTAGAAGGAGAGGCAGCACGAATAATTTCAAACCTAGAAATATCATCAGCAAACTACTCGGAAGCATGGAAACTTCTCTGTGACCGTTACAACAATAAACGTTTGTTAACTAATCATCATTTAAATTCATTGTTAAATATACAGCCAATTACACGTGAGTCCGAAAAGTCACTACGTTTCCTGGTAGACCACATGACAAAAAATTTACGCGCCTTGTCCAGCTTAGGCCAACCTACAGATAAATGGGATATGTTACTCATATTCATGTTTTCATCAAAATTAGATAGCCAAACCCTAGCTAAGTGGGAAGAATATCGGAATACATTGGAAGATATTCCCAATTTAAATAATTTTAAACAATTTTTAATAAATCGTGCAGATGTACTAGAGGCTATAAATAGAACCAATTACGACATTAACTCCTCAAACAAAAGAGCACCTTCATTTGCACGTAGCCCTCAGTCACAAAAGACAAATAGTGCTAATAATAAAAATACTAAAAATATTTCCTATACAAAATCTTTTGCTAGTACTAATTCAGAGCGGACAAACGTATTTGTATGCATTATTTGCGGTGACAACCATCGAATTTATGATTGTGCAATTTTTAAGGCGAAGAGTGTCCAAGATAAATTAAGTGACGTTAAGAAATTTAAATTATGCTCTAATTGTCTTCGTCAAGGTCATCCGCTTAATGAATGTCGAATGGGACCGTGTCGTGAATGCAAAAAACGCCACAATACGTTGCTTCACGATCCTGACTCTAATAAAACTTCATCTACTACTGAATCTAACATCGCGGTAAACCATTCTTCACAAAATCAGCAACAAGTACTTTTGTCTACCGCACTTATAGAAGTTTGCAACCCAGTGACAAGGGCAACATCGAAGGTTCGAGCTCTCCTGGATTCAGGAAGCCAGTCTTCTTTTATTTCTTCTTCTCTTAAGGACGAGTTGGCATTAAACTCAACTCGTATAGATAATTTGCGAATTATAGGTATAGGCAATAGCAACTGCAATAATGTCACTGAGTCATGCACTATTAAAATTAATTCTATAAACACGCCTTTTAGCGTTCAGTTGTCTTGTTTAGTATTAAACGAGTTAACTAGTGGACTACCTAAAACTCCCATTGATATCAAAACACTAAAATTGCCATCTTCTATAGTCTTAGCCGATCCTACATTTTATCAGCCTTCTAAAGTTGATGTATTGATAGGGGCTGATCTATTTTGGCATGTACTTGGGGGAGAACAAAGAAATTTAGGTCCTAATCTTCCAAAACTGCATAGTTCTAAATTTGGCTGGTTGATTTCCGGTCCTATATATACAAAAGTAAACTACAACTCCGTTCAATGTAATCACGCATCTGTTCTACAAAATGCAGACGATGAAATACATAGAATGCTTCCTATTTTTTGGAATCTGGAAGAGGTTCCCAATAAAACTAAATTGAGCGATAAGGATAAATTTTGCGAAAAACATTTTTTACTTAATACCACAAGGCTAGAAAATGGTAGATTTTGTGTGAAGCTACCCTTAATAGATGAACCCGATTGCTTAGGTGATACTTACGCATTGGCTAAAAAACGTTTTATTAATTTAGAAAAAAGATTTAAACGAAATCCAACTCTTAAATTGGAGTATTCTAAATTTATTAATGAATACAAAATGTTAGGACATCTCACAGAAATAACAACTAAACCAGAAATTTGTTATTTTCTATGTCACCACGCTGTACTCAAGGAAACCAGTGAGTCAACTAAATTAAGAGTGGTTTTTGACGGTTCAGCGCCATCCACATCCGGTTATTCTCTTAACGACATTCTTTTATCGGGACCCAACATACAAGACTCTCTTTTCTCCATCCTAGTTAGAGCTAGACAATACAAATACCTACTGACTGGCGACATTGAGAAGATGTATCGTCAGGTGGAAGTCACTGAACCTGATCGTGACTTACAATTGATACTATGGAGAGAAAAGGAATCTGATCCCATTAAAATACTGAAACTAAATACACTAACTTACGGCACAGCGAGTGCGAGTTATTTAAGTACTAGGTGTGTCTATCAATTGGGTGAAGAATGTGAAGATGAATTGATCAAAAATATAATTCAATCAGACTTTTACGTCGACGATTTGATAACTGGTTGTAATAATGAAATTCAATTACATTATATACAAAACAAAATTGCTAATGTACTGAGTTCTGGATGTTTTAACCTAAGAAAATACAAAAGTAATCTGCCCAGTCTAGTTCAAGATATCAATTCTAGTTCAAATTCGCAGGAAAGTCTAATGTTTAGCGAATCTACTAGTACCCTAGGTTTAGGCTGGAACCCCGTTAATGATACCCTACATTTTCCTACTATTGATGTTCCACAAAATACAGTTGTTACTAAAAGATTTATTTTATCTCAATCATTCAAAATTTTCGATCCACTCGGGATCCTTAGCCCATTTATAATTATTCCAAAGATAATGCTACAAAAACTATGGCTAAACAAAATAGATTGGGATCAGCCCGTTCCAAAGGACATAGAAATGTCTTGGAACAGCTTTCAGAACAATGTACCTAGTTTACGTAATTTACATATACCAAGATTAACTTTGAGTGATGATGCTCTAGGAATTGAAATGCATTCATTCAGCGATGCCTCACAACATGCTTACGGTGCATGCGTATACATGCGATCTATAAGCACTAGCGGTACAGTCACCGTAAGATTGTTGTGCGCAAAATCTAGAGTAGCTCCAGTGAAACCCACGACGATGCCGCGTCTCGAATTGTGTGCTGCTTTGTTGTCTGCGCGACTGTGTAAATCAGTAACAGATGCACTCAAATACTCACCGTCACGGATCATTTACTGGTGTGACTCAAGCATCGTTCTAGCATGGATTCGTAATGATCCTAACAAATTAAAAACTTTCGTTGCTAATCGAATAATCGAAATAACGGAACTTACTGTACCTTCGTCCTGGCGCTATGTTCCAACTGATCAAAATCCGGCTGACTTGATCTCCCGTGGCGTAAATGGGAATCAGCTAATGTCAATGAATTTATGGTGGCAAGGCCCAGAGTTTTTATCTAAACCTGAATCACAATGGCCTTTGTTAAAAGGTTACAAAAATTGTGATTTGCCAGACATTGAGGTCAGGTGTAATACAATTATTAATATTTCTGATCCAATAATCAAATTTGAGAATTTTTCTAAATTGAATAAATTAGTAAGAACATTTGCATTCGTAAAACGTTTTATTTACAATGTCCAGCAACCCCAAAATAAATTTATTGGTAGCTTAAGTGTAGAAGAATTAAATAATTCATTTTATATATTATGTGCCCTTGCACAACGTGAGTCATTTCAACTTGAATATGATACATTGGTAAAAAATAAACCATTGCCCAATAAATGCAAGATTTTGTCACTATCGCCATTTCTTGATCATAATCACTGCATAATCCGCGTTGGTGGTAGACTGGATGCATCTGACTATTCTTATGAGAAAAAACACCCAGTTCTGCTCCACTCCTCTCATCATTTCACAAAATTATTCTTTGAACAGGAACATATTCGTAACATGCATGCTGGTCCACAGCTATTGTTGGCTGTGGTAAGAGAAAGAGTTTGGCCAATAAATGGTAGACGCTTAGCCAGACGAGTGGTTAATAATTGTGTGCGTTGTAAACGTATTGCAGGCAAAACTTTGAGTCCTAAAATGGGAAACCTTCCTATTCAAAGAATTACTCCAGATCATCCTTTTTTATCTGTGGGCATGGATCTAGCTGGACCCTTCTTAATTTTAAATCGACGAGGCCGCGGTAGTAAGCTCATTAAATGCTACCTTTGCCTATTTGTGTGCTTACGCTATAAATGTGTTCACTTAGAGGCTGTCAGTGACTTATCGAAAGATGCCTTTCTGATGGCTTTTCGTAGATTCGTAGCTCGTAGAGGAAGGCCAGTGGAAGTATTTTCCGATAACGGACGAAATTTCGTTGCTGCGGCCAAGGAAATCGGTCAATTTTTAAAGCAAAATTCGGAACCAATTGTTGAGTTTGCAAGTCAAGAAAATATTAAGTTCATTTTTAGTCCGGCATACGCTCCTCACTTCGGTGGTATTTTTGAAGCCGGGATAAAATCCGCGAAACACCATATCAAACGTATACTAGGTAACAGCCACCTAACATTTGAGGAGATAACAACATTGTTTGCGCAAGTTGAAGCCATACTAAATAGCCGTCCCTTGTATCCTCTATCATCCTCTCCTAACGATTTCCTCCCACTTTCTCCTGGACACTTTCTTATTGGAAGACCGTTGGTATCGCTGCCCTCTCCAAATTTGCTTGATTGCAAGGAGATCACATTAAGAAGATATGAACGCTTAGAGAAACTCCGCCAGCACTTTTGGAACAAATGGCAACGGGAGTATATTTCTGAATTACAACAAAGAAGCAAGTGGAAAACTAACTGCGATAAACTACAAATCGGTGACATGGTACTCATACAAGAGGACAACATACCACCTATGAACTGGAGACTTGGTAGAGTCTCCCGACTATTTCCTGGGAATGATGGAGTCTGCAGAGTAGCGGACATTGACACCACAAGAGGACCCGTACGAAGAGCATTAGTTCGGCTGTGCCCGCTGGTGGCACCTGAAGCAGATGATCAACTCGGTTGAAAGAACTCTTTCAACGGGCGGGAAGATGTTTAGGCCCAATGATGTCCAAACCCTTTGCCAAAATGTTAAAAACATAACGTCACTGTCATTTTTATTGTAAAAAAAAAATTTAATTTGACTTTTGGCGGCTTCACCGTCATTACGCGCCGTTTCTAAAAACTTGTAAACTAAACTTATCTTAATATACAAAATTGCAAGAAAATTGAGTATTTATTGGCTCCATTGTGTCAAGCGAAGACAGTATGTAACAATGATTTTGCTAAGTAAGATTTATTATTATAAAGTAATATGTATATAAGTACCTTATCAATCATCATTATCACTTATCATATTTATTTATCCCTTAGGGGGTAGATAGTCTAAAAAAAAACTCAAAGGAGAGGTTGCTAGCCCATCGTCAAAGAGAAGTTAATACGCATTCCCCTTGATGAACTTTTACCACCAGCTCGGAAAGAGAAGAAGCTCACGTTTCCATTATTCTTCGTGACTAGAACTGCATGTAAGGCAATTGGCACTTTATTTTTATCTCTAGTCACCTTTTACGCCATCCTTATGATAGAGAAAAAGTGGTCTTATTTTAAAAAGACGGAAACTAAGCTAAATCTTATTAATTGAGAATAAAAATTTACAAAGGTAGATATCTAATAAATCGAAAATATTTTTGTACTTGCGTGATAAAAAATTCAAAAAGAATAAAATGTGATTTATAAATAAATGTAATAAATAAGAAAAATAATTGTCACTACTTTTGTCCAACTTGTTACCGTCATAAAAAGAAACATCCCAAATTGAATGACAACTTGTTTACCACTTGATGTAAGTTATCAGGGCATCGAGAAGAAGGTTCGTGATTTCCAATGCTAAACGTGATCCATAATAATAGACGAGGAAAACGGACACCGAAAATAAAAATAAAAAACTTTGGCACGTCATCGGCTTACTCTAATTTGATGAATTTTGATGAAGTAAAATCAAACATTGATAAACATTTTTGTTATTTATAAAAAAACAATTGAATGCTATGCTACACTATGTATGTATTTCATTGGCGGATATAATTTTGGATCTTATTGTAAAATTGGGTAACGTCCTGTGTTCTTATATCTTTGCTGGCATGATCTTTGAGTATATTAATTTTAAATGTATGTATATTTAAACTTCGGATGCAAGAGTTGCCCTCTCCATAATTGGCATAAGCATCTCCGTCAACAAATCTCGATCATGCGATTCATCGGGGTCTTAATTCCGATCAATGATTTACAACTTGTTAATAATACTGCGAGTTAAAGCTCACGTCCATAAATCAAGATCTGAACCATAGCTTACTCGAAAATATTGATTGTAATACCTCAGTTATCGGTTTAGTTTACGTGGTTCCGACTTTAGGTGTTACACTTTTTCAAGTAGGCAAATTTATGACGTAACGGTGTATCGCCGTTCTTCGCCTTGCATTAATTAAGTATTTGGCGAAGGTCTTACGGAACAAAGTTTTAAGTCTAAAATTCGTTTTAAATTTAACACGATCATTAGGGGGATATCTCGAAAGAGCCTAATTGATTGTACGATGTGTTAGGTAAGTTTCATGCGCCTGCGCAGTAGTCATTACGGCGGTGACAGATGGCCGTAATAAATACAGTTTTAACACGGTTAGAAGTAAAGAATTACATTTAAGATGAAATATCCGAGTCGGACATAATTAGTAACGTTAGTGATGCAGGTGTAATTTGTGTGTGATGGGCGTTCTGCCTTATTGGTGTTTCTAATTACGAAAGTTAATTTAACGGTCGCATATCGCGCTAGCTTGTAGTTAATCGCTTTGTTTGTATCAGCATCTACAAGGCTACAACTGACTAAGAATATATAGAAATTGCGATTCATTAAAATTATACTAGTAAAAGTATTAAGAGAATGCCACCATTTTATTTCATAACAAATAAATTCAGGAGAATGTATGAGAAGTTTCATCATAAGTATTATTTGTCTTATTTGTTACTACTGACATCAAAATAATTTAAAGTTTCCCTTCTGTAAATAATATTATTGTAAAAATAATATTTTAGAGCCTTAGCCTACGGTCCATTTCATATAAAAGTGTGAATTATCTTCAATGAACCTGTTGAATGTAAATTCGATGAAAATAAGTTGTGCCCGTCATCGCGCACGCGCGCAACAGCGACCAATCTGGAGGAGGAACAATAAGAACTCAATACCAAAATAATGACTGTACAGAATTCATATGATAGTTACCTGTAAAAGAAAACTTTTTTTGCCTAGTTCGATGAAGCACGATATTAAAATATATTAAAGTGTTTCTCTAAGTAGAAATGCCCTTACACAGTGGCTCGGGATGACTTGATGACAGTCACCGCTGAAGCTGTTAAAATGGCAGAATATTATAGTGGGAAAATTTGATTATCGTTGGAGAGATTGTCAACACGCTAAGAAGTACGAAGTTGAAGTCATATATAACCTACTACTATATTGAAAGTTACATGCCTGCTTTACAGGATAGTTAAGTGTATAATAGTTATAATTAGTTAATAAATATAATAAATATATACGGGACAAATTACACTGATTGAGTTAGCCTCGAAGTAAGTTCGAGACTTGTGTTACGAGATACTAACTCAACGATACTATATTTTATAATAAATACTTATATAAATAAACATCCAAGACCCAGGCCAATCAGAAAAAGTTCTTTTCTCATTATGCCCTGGCCGGGATTTGAACCCGGGACCTCCGGTGACACAGACAAGCGCGACAAGCTGCGCCACAGATGCCGTCAAACGCAACAAAAGTTACAACGCAACCCAAACAATTGAGTCTAGAGACTTGTACCTAATTTTAGGTTCCTTTTGTGGTCTATAGGTGCACTTACAGAGGATTTGCCTTAAATCCTGCGGGAACGGGAATTAACGGGATTTTTCGTTACATGCGGGCGGACACGCACAGGCGACCTCTCGTACATATATAAAATAACTTATGCCTTTTTGCTGGAGGAGTCTTTTACATTTCAGACGAGTGTGCGATGCATAAAAATGAAAAAATTATTTTGGGAAATCCTCTCAAAGTGCAACCCTAGACAATATAAAGAATTTACATGCTGAATTACAAATCTCGACCCAGCATGTCTTTTTATATTACATATATATGTTTGGTTTAGTGTTTAGAATTGATTGAGGTGTCTGTTCTCTATTTTGGTTATTTTGTTGCTCTGTGTAGATGCGTCTGCGCCGAGGTGAGCTCTGGGGTCACTGCTCTGACCTGCGCGTGGGCGCGCCCGTTTCCGCCCGCGAAACCGAATCATTGCACCCCACACTCCTAATCTTCATCGGTTTGTTAGTACCACTTTTCTTATACACACGTCAATCAATCGGTAACTATTTGTGAGATCGTATTGAAGAAAAAAGAATACAGACTTGCTATGGTCTCTTTGTTAAAAGTTCGACACAAAAGTACGTTTAGTGCCATATTAATGTCGTTGATCCAGCAATGGCAGGTTAAGGTTTCCGTTTTACTTCTTTTGAGATAGGGGATTTCACATTAAAGACTTTAATTTGCTTTGTGCGTTCTTAAGCAACAAAAAATTCTTTTATAAATATAATAGTTAATGCTCCAAAAATGCTGTGAAACAATATATCAGTGCAACCCTCTTTTCCGGTTTCATTGTTAGTTGGTGCATGCATTGTTCAAGACTTGTACTATTGGTACAATTAATAAGTTTAAAACAATTGCGTTTCCAAAGCTCCGTTAGCCCATTCTATCTGCGTCAAGAAAGTTCCGCGGAGTGCCGAAATATGTTTATCGGCCATCGTTGAACCGAACACTTGAAAGTCCTCATTGATAGGGCGCTTATATATAGAAACGGCTTTTTGATTAAGAGGTATTCTTGTGGTAGGGCATTTGATTTAACAAAAGGGCTTAAAAAAGTCATTACAAATAATTTGCTTTATTTGCGTTACAAATGTTCATTGTTAAGGAAGAAAAATATTTGCGAAAGTTACAAATTTTCATTTGTTTATTTATAGGAAAAGAATAATCGATAGAAAGGACGGTTTACAAATTCTTTGATTTTGTTTAAAAATGTTTTCGTGGGTAAATGGCCGTTTACCAGGAATCAGTTTCCATATTGTTATATCTGAATCCAGCAATAAAAACTACATTTGCATACACATGTAGGCAATCACAATGGTCGATTTAATTACGGTTCATTTTTTGTATGAATTAATAGCAGGTCTAAATGTGAGTGGGCCATGTTTATGGACCTGTCTTGTACTTTGTGGAAACAATTTAGAATAAAGACATACATGGGTTAGAATAACGAGAACAAAGACTTTTATATGTCAGAATTATGAAAATATCCACATATGGATAGCGCGGTCCTATCACTTAAAATAATAAGATTTGGCGGGTTAAATTTAGAGTATCCATCTTGGGTATATATAACACAATAAAGACTTCGCACGCGAAAAATGTAGCCTGTGATTAAACATTGGGTAAGACTAACTCAAGCCAATTATTCTAGAACTATGCAGCCTTTACTGTGATCACAACTCTCAGTCATGAGAATAATATGACGATAGCAAAATAAGTAACAGACATTTAAAAATTGCATCACCACAGAGACTTCTTCATAGGTATCACAAAACAAACAAGTTCTGTGTTGATCTTTAGTCATAATTATATTGATCTTTAGTCATAATTATATCATTTTGTTTGATACTTATGTAACGATTTTTGCAAGACTACCTAGCGCACGTGCTTAGTCTGTGACAAGTCAAATTGATTGTGTCTAGAATTGGTCTAGATATATCGATTTGGGCTATCTACACTTATAAATTTAACAATGGTATCTAATAAACTAGATATAAGTAGGTGGATGCGGCTTGACATTTTCAATATCTCATCATAAAACTAAAGAGAACTTTCATAAATTCGTTCGTGGTAAGCGTTTACACTCCAATATTTTTTGGCACCAACCATTGTATGCAAATGAAGTGATGAATGTTTTCACTGCAACAAAACACGAGTAACGGTTCCCTTAAGTGAAGATTTGTCGGCTAATAATAATTATCACCGGCATCGGCTTGTAATAAATCCACGTGCATGTTGGTACTTATCAATACAATGATGCGTAGGTATATCACATCATTTATCATTCTGCAATAATCTTTACTAGACTTGTACCTCATAATTCTAAATTTAGTATGATATATTTGAAATAACTTACAAATTTGACGGCCTCTGTGGCGCAGCGGCAATACGCTTGTCTGTGACACCGGAGGTCCCGAGTTCGAATCCCGGTCGGGGCATGATGAGAAACGAACTTTCTCTGATTGACTTGGGTCTTGGATGTTTTTCTATATAAGTATTTATTATAAAATATAGTATCGTTGAGTTAGTATCTCGTAACACAAGTTTCGAACTTACTTCGAGGCTAACTCAATCTGTGTAATTTGTCCCGTATATATTTATATTATATTTATATTTAATTGTAAGGTATACTTCTTTAGTACAAAAGACATAAACGAAACAATGCTTCATTTCAAAAATACAAATATTTTTTAAAACTCATATTTCCATTGATATAAGACGAGTTTCACTACTTTCATAGCATGAAAGTAGTGTATTAGATAGTACTAGCTGTAATTGGAAATGCGAAGGTAAAGGTTATTAAATTTACTCAAATTCACCAATATAAATTTCAATGAAATAATATAAGATATAATTTGGATTTGGTAAAGGGTCAGGTCAAAAGTACCCGAAACCGCCGAGCTTGTATGAAGAGAGTTATGAATGTGGATGAAGCGAAGGAAGTATGCAGAGATCGTGGCAAGTGGAAAGAGGTAGTCTCTGCCTACCCCTCCGGGAAAGAGGCGTGATTTTATGTATGTATAATTTGGATTAACAATAAGTTCTTTATATCCCGATATTTCCTATAGTTTAGCTAAGCTGTTAAGGTTCCACATCAGCTGTTCAAGATTCCAAAATAAATGATATGTTGCTGTTATTCCAAATTAAATAATTATGAGCTATACAATAAAAAAAGTTTGTTTGTTTGTTTGTAATATCTTTATTGCATAGAAATTTACACAGTAACAAAAAATAGATAGTTATAAAAGAAACAAATTACTTGCAATGGCGGACTTATCCCATGAAGGTGTGGCGACACCTATACGCTACAAGGCATAAAAATAAAATCACGACGCGACGCTATCAGTCAGTCATCTAATCTAGTAACCCGGCAAACAATAAAGGAACTAAATAATTAAGTAAAAAGTTTCATTCAAATACGTTTAATAGTTTTAGAGATTCGTATCTGCCAATAAATAAACAGACAGGCCGACTTCGTTTTTCAAATTCATGCTCGGTTACTATTTCTTCATCGTAATAATTTTTTTTAAATGTACACAATATACAGTCAATATTATTTTACTGTTATTATATACATATGTACTAATTTAGAAATTTGAATTTTTTATTGGAAATTAATAAATATTGCACGTAATTTATTAACGTCCAGCCTACTTTTTATACAATTTTTTAAGAATTTGAGATGTGATTCCTTGTGATGTGATCACTTGGCATCGTATCTATTGACAGTTTATTTATTTTATGGGGATATCATCTAGGATTGCTGAGATTCTTCGAAATCGATATGCACGACATTGCAGTAAAGCACGAAATTGAGTGCAAGGTGTAATTAATTTACAAGTCTATAAGATAACGTCTCGTACATATTAGATATAGATACAGAAGATAAGTAGGAAGTTGTCAACTGTTAACAAGTGGGAATGTTGCATGAGACCCGTTCAAAATGGAGGGAGAGATGGAAAATCGTAGACCGAAATGAAAGCCCTAGAAAGAGTAAACTGGATATTTTTCTTACCTATTGTTTTGAAAAATTCGTCATGTTGTATTCAGTTCCCTTCCATTCCATTCGCATCCGCAGTTGTTATTTTTTACGTTTTAAATAGTTAGTCTCTGTTCAATATCCTGTACTGAAACTGTAACTGATTATTGAGCTTAACTGATTGACTATAGTACTAAATTTTAGGTGTCGCCGTTCTTTTCAGTTACATTTGATGATACACACACAGTTGATATAACTGTAAAACATACTTAAATAGATAATTATAAGCTAATTCGTCACTATCTAATAAAGTTTCAATCTATTCAATTCAAGCATAAATGTTGAATTGAAGTGCTGAGTGCAATGTCTGTGTGTTTAGGAGATTCCCAATTTGGAGATAGTCGTGACTGAAGTCAGTTTACGTAAGTAATCGAATTAAGTTTTATAGCCAACTGTTTATTTGAACCACAACATGGCAAATGAAGTTTTATTGAAGATCCTTAGTGAAGTAAATGCTCAGTTTACATTTGAATTGTTTGTCTATCATCAGGGCAAACGTAAATTTGTCTTACGAGATATACGCGGGGCGTCGCCGTCGTCTGTTGGCCCACGGTTGGCTCACTGCAATTATTGTCTTGTCACTCTACTGGAGTTACGCGCTCCTTCCACCCGGAACATTTATTTCATGTGAGATTAACCATTCCTTTATCGATTATGCATGCGAAGTGTACGGTCAAATCAAACTTGTATTACCCGTCACCCTCAGTCGTGTCGTGAGCGAACAACACTTAACTAGAATCAAGCTCGGTGAAGAAAAAAGTCTGGTCATGCTTCTCTTCATCTTCAAACGTTTATTGCTAATACTAACAGAAATGTACCATTATGTTACTAACCTATAATAATGATAATAGTCAAAAAGCAGATCACTAAGTATAGTGGCGTAATTTGCTTTTGTGTGCAGGTTGTCAGAAAAGGTGACCTCACGGCGCGTGAGAGCTCTCGTGGGCGGGACCACTTTGACTTTTGGTAATTACATTCGGACACCTTAGACGGACATTTAGATGAAATAGGCAATTATGTTTCATCACATTGTTGTACTTCATATTTCTCATTTAACTTATACTTACTTCTTAAATTTTAAAAAGTAATACAATTAAAGAGGTCTAATGTGTTGTATGTGAGCTTTTAAATGCATTTTTACTTCTACCGATTCTGTATCTGTAGATAGATGGACACACCATGTTATTTTTCGTCGACTTTAAGGTTTTTAATAATTTTATTGTTGATAAATATAATCTTATGGACTAGCTGGAAATGGCTTCAAATCTTATCAGGAGCCTCAACATCTGCATCATAATACAACTTATAGCATTTATAAAGTGTATTCAGTCACAAACACATACACATATCATTACTTTATCGTTTACGGGATAGAAAATGTCATAAGTCTCGAAGGCCTTGTTTAGTAAGGATGTCTATTAAGTGATGAGTGCCATGTGGTTCCCGGCACTAATAAAAAAAAGAATAGGACCACTCTTTCCCTTTCCAATGGATGTCGTAAAAGGGATGGGCTTATAGCCTTGGGATTCTTCTTTTAGGTGATGGGCTGGCAACATGTCACTTTTTGAATCTCAATTCTATCTTTAAGCCAAAAAGCTGAGAGTGGCCTATCAGTCTTTTGATGACTGTTAGCTCTGTCTACCCCGCAAGGGATATAGACGTGATTATATGTATGTATGGCTAAGTGAGCAAATCGAAATCCAGATAGTGAAAGGTCAAAAATAACGCAAAATGTCTCAAACACTTTTTAAAATCTGAACAACATAAATATATTGGTTGATGAAGTCGATAAATATACTATTCTTGTTCTCAGAAACACGAGCAAAGATTATATCACAAAAATAACTATTAACCAAATGAGGGAACGAACGACCAACACGAGATAGTTTAAATATTAAGCATAAATTATTACGTTGGAAACTACACTAATTGCGTCGTTATATCTTGGCCATATCGATCTCCTTTGTTTCACAACACGAACAATAGAAAGGTCAGTGTGAAATCGTTTTAAGTTTTCTGTTCCTAAAATGCACTTTCACTAATAAAATATCAGTCCAAATAGCGACAATTTTGGAGAAATTGTATCGTTTGTAAGAAGAAATTAAGCTTTTTCTTTGAATGTTTTCTAACACTATATTTAACATGTTTTTTTTTTGTTTCACAAAAGTAGCTGTTGACGTAGCGGTGTATGTTTGTTTGTGTGTGTTATGAATTGTCGCTGGAGGCCGGTGTGGATCGTGCCCGCCGCTCGTGGACCGATGATCATGCCCCGCAGCTTCCCGACCGCTGACACACGATCTATTTCCAATTGATCTACAATTCACTTCATTTGCATGCTTCATCTCTTATTTTGAAATCTTATAATATTAGTTTTACCGTCATTGTTACTATAAATATTTTATTTTGGTAAAGTTTTACATTTCTGCTTATAAAGCAGATATTGATAAAAATTGAAAATGTATTTCTATGGTCTTTTAATATTAGGCGTTTTATTTTTGTAAAGATTTATTGTGGGCATCAAAAATCGGAGCAGTGGTAAAATTTACGTAAAAACAGGACAAAACAGTCTTCAATATGTGCATTGATTTCAATATTCATATGTCAGTTAAATTGTATTTTTTCAAGACATCACGTTTAATTTAACTTCGGCGTTATAAATTATAGGTACATTTATGCCTACATAGAGTATGTTCACGCTTGTTTCCCTTTGGAGTAGACAAAGGTTACAACTTCTCACTTGCCACGATCTCTACACACTTTTTTCCTTCATGATCCATAATTTTTTTCCTGTAATCTCGTTGGTTTATATTTACGGTCGGTAGTATACTTGGATTATACTTATTTAATTTTATTGGTTACCGTTAGAACTCCATCAAGTCTGGTATGTAGAACAGCATTAGGACCCAAAAGTTCGTGGAACTAAAACAAAGAGATGTAGCCTGTTTTGAAACCTACTAAAACAAAAAAGAAAAGTTTCAAGTCCACATAGTTTTGACAACGTGAATTATAAAAGCCAAATGTGATAAAATAAATATTGATTCTCTTTGTGTGTTAATTTAAATTTTAAGAGCTTTAGAATCATTTACCTACTAATTCTATCTATTTATCGTACTTTATTTCGTTACAAAGCATTACCGATTGGGTTTTAAGATTGGGTTCTGTGAAAACCAGCATTTAAGTGATACTTTACTTGTTGTGAAAAGATATGACTTAGCAAAGAATTTACAGTTCACCTTGCGATTGAATATTTACACCCAGTAGTTATGCACTTTTGATCTTAAATTCCCTCTGATATATAGATCTCGGATACACAGCAACAGTCTTAAAGATACAAAAATCAGACAAACGGTTTATGTTTCGATATACCTATAGGATATAGGTATATCGATACTTTATATATATAGTTTCGATTAATATATATATATATATATGGAACCTTTTTTGGTATTTTAGAACTCGGTCAGAAGTTCGGAAGGTTTGTCGTGAAAATTGTATTTATTTACCGATTTTAAAAAAGAAGGCGGTTCTCAATCCAACCGTTTTTATCTATGTTACGGCATATCTCCGGTAGGTATTTATAATCCGATTTGAAGAACTCTCTTGTATTCAAAAGTGCAAGGTCCGTGTGGTCCCATAGGAATTTGGTTAAGATCTGGTCATTAATGTGTAAGATATTTCAGGGAACTCCTAAAAATCAACAGAATAAGCTCTGCAATTAAGTTTATATGTAAATAATGGTGTAAATGGCAAACGAATCTTTTCACAAGTGGAAGGGATGTCCATTATACGCAATTATATATCTAAGTGACTAGTAAAAACTAGTACCTACAGTCAGCATGCAGCGTATTATGCTATGAAATTTATTATGCCAACTTAAATAGAGGCAATACAAAGAAAAAGAACAGATATAAGGCACTTATCACGTAAATGTAATCACACTAAAAAGATCAAATCATAAATGTTTTAGAAAAAAGGAAAAGCGAAATGGCTCCAGAAATTGATAAAGGTAGTTCAGGACTTCAGGTACCAACCCACTTATCGCCTAGGTACGACGAATTGTGAATTAATTTAAAAATTTTAGTATTTTTTGATGTTGGTTTAAATATTTTCTTAATTTTCTTTATTAAATGATGGCCTAAAATTTTTTAAACCGGGTTTTTTGATCAACCAGTTTCTGCTGCGACTTGGTGCGCCTGTTATTTCATTGTCTGAACTGCGTACTTATAGGTATTATTACAAAGTCTCATGAAAATCCTTTGAGTGTGAAATATTTTTTTATTTATTTCTTTGAAGGTTTTAATATTAGATTTCTTTTATACTAAATCAATATTAATTTTATTTAATTAAATCAATTAACACATATCTGAATATCAAGCTTCACAGATGTACCTAAAACCAAAAACCAATAGTACACTACTGATTTTAGGTTCTGTCTAAGGCGATAAGGCGTATGTCAGTTTTTGTGAAAAAATAAAATATTAAAATATGTTCGTTTACATATTTTCCGAATGTGTAGCTGACTTGTAAAATGATTAAGAGTAGGTACATCTGCCATGTATTCCCGGCGTATTTCGTAGTTGCGTAATTCTGCGATGCTGTACATAGATAACTTAAACGTGACTTAGCCAACTCCATTACTTAACACGATGCACGGCCACCTATTCGGTTTTAATACAAAAGAAGTTAGATACCTGATCTAAAAGTCATTTGTCTATATCATTAATTTTAAAATATGCATCAATGAAAAATTAACATATAATGGCTTGCCATTGTAAGAAATTATGTAACAATCATTATAATTATTATACTTTTATCACACCTTTATTCTCTAAAGACCAGTATTTATTATTTTAGTTCGTATTTAGCTCGTAGGTACAGAGAATGCGCAAAGCAAAGTTGTAACTTGTTAGTAGAAGTATTAAACAAACGTATTTAACTTAAAAATCGTGAACATCCATGCCAAAGCTAAGATCGGGATTACCCTAAATCGGCGAGATTGCATGAAGAGAATAATAATTATGTGGATGAAGCGAAGAAGTACGTTGGAATCGTCGTAAGTGGAAAGATTAGTTTCAACCTACCCCTCATGTAAAGAGACGTGACTTAACATATAAGTTTCTACGGTCTGCCTGAAATCAATCTGTTTTGGGAAGGAAGATAATTAAACTCAATATTTGTAAAAAAGAAAGCTTTTATTATCGTCTGAAATCAACAGTACCTACCTATGTATAATTTATCCAGTAAACAAGGATCCTAGTAGCGGGTCCGTGTCGCGTTTCGTTCCGGCTGTCGTCAGTACCGTTTCTGCGGTCGCGACCACCGGCCGGCGGTCAACCCGACACCCTATACTAATTACCTATCCACACACCACCTCAGACTATATCCAGAGCTTTCTCCTGACATATGAGCAGTGAAATTCGCAAAGTCTCATGATAATGAGTAAAAACTGGTGTTGGGTTTCATCAATAACGATGTTTTGGGATTTATAACGGTAAATTTTAACAAAGTTATTGTAACTAAGACTGAAGACTTTTAGTGATCTTTGATCATTACACATTTTTTTCTTGATATTTCGAAACAAGCTGTTTCCCGCGGCTCCGCCCGTGTGTGACGCTTTTCGCGTTTTACCTGTGAAAACTACATATTCAGACCGATAATAGAATTATAGTTATTCCATAGTATCCTATTCCCGATAAAGCATAGTAAAAATTCTAGCTTTATCTAAATTAAATAAGTTTACGTAAACCGCATTTAACTCAGTTTAAAATTTTTGAAATGTGCCAAACGGCACCAATAAAAAAAGAATAGGACCACTCCATCTCCTTACCATGGATGTCGTAAAAGGCGACTTAGGCATAGACTTATAAACTTGGGATTATTCTTTTAGGCGATGGTTTAGCAACCTGTCACTTTTTGAATCTCAATTGTATCATTGGGCCAAACAGCTGAACGTGGCTTTTCGGTTTTTTTAAGACTGTTAGCTCTGTCTACACCGCAAGGGATATAGACGTGATTATATGAATGTACATATGTTTAAACAAAGACTACGCTCCTAATTACATGTAATCCACCTGTGAAACCGCGTTCAAATCCGTTGAGTAGTTTTGAAGTTATAACGTACCAGACAGAGAGGCAGACGAAACATTTAAAAAAAAAAAATTCACTAATGCTAAAATACTAGCGCTAATCTTTTTTAAAGTGCCGTGTGGTTCCTGACACTTCAGAATAGGAACATACCATTTCTTGGATGTTGTTAAAAGTGACTAAGGGATAGGCTACTAAACTTGGGATTATTCTTTTAGCCGATAGTCTAGCAATCTGTCACTATTTGAAACTCAATTCAACCTTTAAGCAGCTGAACATGGCCTTTCAGTCTTTACCAAACTGTTGGCTCTGTCTATCCCGTCAGGGATAAAAACGTGTAAATTTCTTTCTGTAACATTTTGCGTACTAACAATGTCATATGTATCGAAAAATTTAGCCTTACATGTCTTTCTATACTTTGAACCTAAATAACGAAGGCAAGGCTTTTTATCAGCAAAATAAATGTCAATACTAACATTTTCCTTTAAATCTCTGAGATCCGCTGAATAAACTGAATAAACTACCACCATTAGATTTAGTTAATCGTATTTGCTTAATATAAACGATAATGACTGGCAACGATTTCTCATCGTAGCCCGTCGCAGTTTCGAAGCCTCGCTAATGGAGGTTGATCTGAATCTACGGCTCGATAAACTTGCTGTCCCGCACTTAATGTCCGCCAAACGACTTAAAAATTCATCCTTCTATCATTTTTATAGCGGTAATAACATTTGCTACGTCAAGTGACTTGAACATTCATTTTCGAGATAATTTTCGTAAATGCTTAATGATTACGAGCGAAATATAGAAATTGTTCTGCCTCGACCAATGATGATTAAAACAAAATAAACACTGCAATTAATATGTTAGAAGGCACGGTTTACAGACAATTGAGCGTGATCGTTGTAACGGTTTTTTTGCTAGATTACGACGGTTAAAGTTCACGATACAGTTTTTGAACACGTTCATATAATAATGGTGTTTGCTCTAGGTAGATGTAGATCAAAAGTAGTGAGGTTGAATTCCTTTAGCAACTCCGTAATAGCTCACGCCCGGCCGGTGTGGCCCTACTCAATAACGAGGGCGAATATTTTTGAATAACTAACAAATGTGATTATATCGAATAGAAACATCGCCAGCGGCTAACGAGTACAAAATTTTGATAGACACTCATTAGAGCAATTCTAGGAAAGCATTTAAATATCTCCTTAAAAACATCCTGTTAAAAACCAAGTTTCACCAACTCAGTTTTTCTACCATAAAAAGTTATACCAAGATCGTGATCCATGTTATTACCAAGTCGGTTAATACATTAACCGACTTGGTAATAAGTTTTAAGACTTGGTAGTGTAAAATAAAACACGAAAACACAATGTTTCGTACAATTTATACATTATTATATTAATACTAGCTGTGCCCGCGACTTCGTCCGCGTGGAATAGTTATTTTCGGCATGATTGAAGCCCTCAAGGATGAATAATTTCCCCGTTTTTTCACATATTCCATTATTTCTTTGCTCCTTATAGTTGCAGCGTGATGTTATACAGACTAAAGCCTTCCTCAATAAATTGTCTATACAACGCAAAAAAAGAATTTTTCAATTCGAACCAGTAGTTCCTGAGATAAGCGCGTTCAAAAAAAAACAAACAAACTCTTCAGCTTTATAATATTAGTACAGATTGTTTTATAGGCGATCACACTTCTTAAATATCTTCTTTAATTTCACTTCTAAATCTTCTAAAATATCGATAATAATTATTCTTAGAGTCTTTAATCAATTAATCGATAGTATAGCAGATTCAATTATTAGTGTTCTTCATTTAATTTTTTTTTGACGATTAATATATAGTTATTTCCTATTTTTAACTTAACAATACGTACGTATAAGCCACACATGAAACGTGTGAAAAGTTTTTTTATGTTGGAATGCGCTTGGTTTTTTTATTGTAATAACATTTGACAATAATCCTCAAGAAAAGTTTCTATTAAATAAATTAAAAAATGTTCATTATATTATGTAACAGTGGAGCAGCACATCGATCACAATTTGTCATATACCTATTAAGGGGAAAATATGTATTTTAATTTATGTGCATTAATTTTCCTTTTAAGAAAAGATGAAATATTCGCGTATCTCGCATTCATTGATATTTAAGGTAATGGTGTTACATAACACTGCATCCGCACCTCACATAACATCTAGTTGTTCACATACAATGCGATGAATACTTATAGAGTACCTAAATATTGCACAACTCACGACAAAATTGTTGAATTTGTGTGATTGATAATTCATGATGAGCAGCTGTTTTTATAAAGACAATACATTAAGTGTATCGCTTTTCTCGTTTTGATTTAAATTATTGTTGTTCGAGTTTACGATTTTGTCACATGTTAATTTTATTTATTTCTTAAAATCTTAATTAACATATTTTTTTTGCACCGGGGGTTTAGTTAAGAACACTCTCGATTAAATCTACATTTATTGATAATATTCAAAAATTAATATATTACCATTCCATTTATCCTTTATTATTAAATTGAAAAGCTTAAGCATCGGTGATCTCGGTAAGGTTAAAATTCATGTTGCGCAAAAAGGCATAGGTTCTAATCCCAATGACTATTTTCGAAGTTACACATTAGTTTGAAAACTAACCGATGCTCTTCAATAAAGGGAAACATCACGAGAAAACCTGCACAGCAACGCCCACAACAGAGGCAAACTAGATGTGTAACCATGATTGATCCAATACGGGTTAGGTTCCTCTGCGAAGGTTGTGGAGGTCAGACGGGAGTCGCTTCCTATAAAAACCTTAATCACCCAATACAGGAACCACGGTCAAAGGCATACCCCGGGCTCCTCTCCAGAGTAGTAAGGATGCAACCGGGACTAAAAGTTAGGAGGAAGAAGATTTAATGCAGAAGTCTATCTATTTATCACGCTTTGAATGCGAAACCACTCGACCAATTTTTGTTAGAAGTACAATTTCCCGAGATTGAAACATAATTTTTTTTTCTGGAAAATCCCACGTGAGCGAGTCTCCGGGCAAAAGCTAGTAACTCATAAGAAGATGGGAAACCAAGCAGTAAATCAATCTCATTGATATTTAGTAGAGCGGAACTCTATTAATTAAGTAGCAAACGAGCGAACAAAAGCTGCTACAAAGTGTAAGACTATCACATTTAGATTGATGATGCCATAAGAAGAGGTTGCGAAGTTTACGCAGACATGAAACAATCAATGTGTTTATATGGCAATGGCCCCAGTGGTTTGAAACAACTCGTTTCATTCGCTTAAAATTTTATTAATCCATTTTTTTCATACATTTAACCACGACTATATCCTTTGCGGGGTAGGCAGAGCCAACAATCTTGTATAGACTGAAATAAAACATTCAGTATGTATGGCCTTATGATGGAATTGAAATTCAAATAGTGACATATTGCTAGCTAATCTCCTACAATAAGAATCCCAAGTGTTTCAATTCCCTTAGTCTAGTAACAATTAAATTTTATAGTAATAGCATATTATGATGCGGTTCTTCATAATTAATAATATAATGATGACCGGCGTGGTGGTTGTCCCATCGTGGATTATAAACATTCAGTTCAATATCACTTTATAGTCATCTCATTCGCGTCATACGACATACATGGCAAAGAGATGGAGAATCCCACATTGCACCAGGTACCACACATCTGATCTGATCTGTGGTACCAACTATAATGAAGAATGAATAATCCGAGTACTTTAAAAGCCCATTTTTGAGAAAACCTCACAAAAGTCAATTTAAAAATGTTACAATCATAAATCATGGTCGTAAATATTGTCTTTCCTATAGATGTATTACCTTCTCGCGTTCGTTTTTCAATGAGATAATAAAGATAAGACGTTTTTATGTTGTTCAGGAGAGCTCGTGCCACCCGTGATTTAACGACTACAATTACAACTTATGTTGGACAGGTCACTGTACAATATAACAGTATTGTTTGAATGTTATGTATGATGTAGGCGTCCGTGTTATAAACTCTCAGACATTCAATATGTACTTTTATGAACGATTTCTTAAACATTTTAAAGCAGAAAATATTTCTCATTTTGTTTCAACTTTTGTCTTGAGGATTAGACATGTTTGTGTGTACAATCTAAACATGCATAACTTATCTGTTGTTGTGGGTAGGTTATTATCTTTCTTCGGTCAGCAACAGCAGAATTAATACTCTACAAATCTCTATGCCCCCAGTAAATCACGGTGTTTATGAGTCATTCAAGTCGCCGTTGTGAGACCGCCCGACCTCCGCACTGATTTGCAATCTCGCATGCTTATTCTTTACCATTTCTCTCTACGATCTATTGATCATAATTGGATTTGCCTTGTTTTAAATAATTCGTTTCAGTATACATTTATTCGATTAAGTATTTAACATCATATAATTTTGGTTGTCATAATTTTTTATAGCTTATAATTTTAGGTGTGCAGCCACAGGCACAGATTCAGTGCTCAAACTTGTGGGCACAAAAACTTGAAAATCAGCTAAGTACGAGCCGGATTATAAATTTCCCCGCAGTCACGATCGACATGGTCAATCGGTCAATAAAAAATCGTCCCATAAGTATAGAGGGTGAAATAAAATAAAAACGTAGGTATTTATGCTTTTTTTAGGTGACTCTATTACCTACTTAATAAAGGTATACCTAAATATTTTTGTATGCCATGCCCAATAAGCATCTATATCCCTTTTATTTTGTTCCATGCTTGTACAACCCATGGCATTCTGCAATATTTCGTGTATATGTATAATATTAGAATATTTTTGTTTCTTACTCAACAATCATTTCAAAAACCATAATGATATGCTATAGTGTGCCACCAAGAAAATGTAAAGTGTAAATTTGAGGTAGAAACAAAAGGTGAAATTCAGCATACCGTTGAAGCTTGTGAGTTATATGTGCACGAGTCAAATAACTTTCAAATACAATCTTACAAATACTTCACATGCTCCGATCAGAACAAAATCTAAACGAATACATAAAGTAGAGCAATCAAGAGAATGATGTTTCTGTCAATACATGAGAGCATATGGCTGCCTTTTGTAGAAGGTGTTCTCAGTTAAAGCTTCCAGTTATAGCAAGCGTAGACTGCTGTCAGCTAGGCTCATGCATATTGAGATGAGTAACGTTCATTAGCCCAAGTCACTTGTTCGTTAGAGGAAACGGGCGTGGCGGGTTCAGTGTACACAGCCGTGAAATTTTTTTAACTTTATTTATTTCTAGCCTTTGCTTGCGACGTTGTCAGTATATTAGCCTATATTTGCCTGTAAAAAATACCTACGACTAGATAACATATAATAAGACAGTAAGAATCGTATCTATGTGTACTTTAAATATATTCCTAAAAACCTGGTAGGGCCGATTAAAGACTTTTGAAGACTGTTGGTTCTGTCTACCCGCTAGGGATATAGACGTGATTATATATAAGCAATAAACAAAAATAAAATGTCGTAATGTAAATTATGGCATTATGAGTCATCTTCAAGGGTACCTTACCTATAAAGATTAATTGCCGTCTGAAATTGCGTTGAAACATTTAGTATCAATACAATAATAATCAAAGTTTTGCCAAGTCTCGTCGTTATCTTACAATTTTAAAAACGAAAGGTGAATTAAGAAAAGTATCAATATCTCCTTTTTAGTTACTTAACAAGAACAGTAGCAAGTGTTGTTTATCTTCCAATAATTTCCTTTTTTAAGTATGCGTTATGCAATGAGTCACGTGTTACTTTTGCAACACTTGTTTATTGACAAGTAACTTTCTTCGTTACACGTTTTTTAACTAAAATGTTTAAGTAAAAGACATTAGGAGACAGTGTCATGAACTTTCACGTTATTAAAATTCATAATTTCTAACGTTTGACGCTGGCAAACCCCCGCGAAATCATCACCATTGTAAGTACCGACAATGAAATGAAAGTTGGTTATTTGCATATCTTCAAAGTGTATGCAAGGCTTATCACAAATTTGATACACGACTAGTATGAAAACACCACTATTATTATTAAGCTTAATTTTTTATTTGTTTTGACGAAGTATTTATATTAGTAAATACACTTTAAATTTCATCTCTGTATGTATCTCTTGCGGGGAAGATAGAGCCAGCAGTCTTGAACACTGACAGGCTACGTTCAGCTGTTAGGCTTAATCATAGAATTGAGATTCAAATAGTGACAGGTTGCTAGCCCATCGCCTATAAAAAGAATTCCAAGTTTATAAATAAGCCTATCCCTTAGTCGCCTTTTACGACACCCATTTAAAATTTCACATAGAACTCTAATTTGGTTGTTTAAGATGCTTTATAGTGTATCATTTTTCTATCGGTGTCAATCTTTGTTGTTTCTTCAAGTCAACCTTTGTATAACGTATTGGTCTTAACGAAGATACATTTATTTTGCAAATGATACTAACTTACCAGTCCTGTATGTAATCTCGGGAAAAACGCCGAAGTTAAAATGTGATCACGGTATAAATGTTCGTCAATCTTCTCAATGTGAATCGTGGAACATGTGGTTAACCGAGCGACTCCGACACGTGCCTTATTGTTGTTCAGTATGATGAGTTCTTGACGTTTGCTTATTACAATTGTGAAAGTAAGATATTTAAACTGTTGAGCGTTGTACTGTTGACATGGACAAGGCGCAGGCGCAGGCTTGGCGTGGGCGCGCAGCTCCCGAACACCGCCCCGACAATACGCGTCGTGGCGAGCCACACGACGCCCGCGCCGTATAAAACTTCTAACAATGCTATTGTTTCATCTGTCCCTTTATTTTAATACAAATTAAGTCACCGTATATACCACTCCCCATAAATATTTTTTTTAAGTTTACGATAATTTTGTACCCGGGGAAACTGATCGTATAAAGTGTGTCTAAATAGAATAGACCTTCTATTCGACAATTGACATTCTTCGCCTCTTTATCCCTTACGAGGTAGACAGAGCCAACGGCTTCACCGTTGTAGATTCTTCTCTTTTTTCTTGGTGCAATAACCAATTTTTGCTATATACGTTTAACAATCAAGATGTCACAATTTCACTTATTAACGATATTAATAACAAAAATATAGGTAAAATAGTATACATAAACAAAAAGTAGGTAAAGGTAAATAAACGACTGGCTAAAAAAGAAATGATGGAATAAATCTATAGGTATGTATGCCTATTAATGAAAATGATTTGACTGAATAAGCAATTGTCATTCAACAAGTTTTTCTTATATGTAGTGGTTAGCACGTAATTAGCTGAGATTGTGACCAACCCGGATAAAATGGACCCGAAATCTGTAAGCATTCGTATACGTACAGTAAAAACAAGAAATAAAAAGGATGTTCATCAGTTCGAGGCCATAAAATGAGCCCTTAAATGTTAAACGACTGCTCAAAATTGGTGGTAAGAAGAAATTACAAAATAAAAAGACGGGATTACGGTACTTTGAATGAATTTTCGAGAGAGAGACCGTCTTAACCTATATTTCATTTTATGGGTGAACGATTTTTACAGCCTTCGCGCGGACAATCCAAAAAAAAGTTTCAGAAATTATTGCGAAATGACCACAGTATGATTTTCTGGCACTATGGTTTATTATACTGTCCATACTTTACAAAAAAATCGTATGTTATGCAACACATCACTAAGATGAAGGGTTTTGTTCTATTGTAGATGAGGACCCATTATATAATTAATTCGGCTGATATAGTATTTATGAACGGTTGTCAGAGGATTGGAGCGAGTGTCGCAGCAGCATTAACAAATTGGAGCGGCAACGAAGCGTGTCGGTCGGTGATCGACGCGGCGTTGTCGTCGCCGGGCTCTCTATGACAAACACAACGCTATGAGTGATTGTCCGTTCACACCATCGCACTCATTCTCTTTGTGTTCTCAAATAATCCGCTGGGTCGTGATCTGGAGTCTAACGGTGCAGGTCTGCGAGCCTATTGAGTACGCTCTCTGTAATAGGCACAATTTTTCAAGCTTTCACGTAAGTCCCCGCTAATACCTGTTAAGCCTAAAAATCCTTGAATTGATAAATTATACTTTCATGATTTGACGACTGGTATCCTCTTAAAGGTAAATCTTAAACTTATTTTTTAAATAAAAATAAGCTAAGATGATTCCGCACAGGCCGAAGTACTTACATATATATTTTATAATGATATGCCCATAGATGTAATATTACAAAACGCTTTTGTCAAAAAAATATTTTTATGACCAAACCAATAGTAAAAAATATTTCCTGGAAAAAAATGTTTATTTTTCGGTAGCACACAGCATGATCCGTTTAATGACCAGTACTAAATTGAAAAGCGCGAATCTTTGAAGTTCCAATATAATTTGAATTGAGGTTTTGGTGTTAAATTTTACTAAGTACGCATATGGTACAATCTAAGTCAGGTTAGTTAGTTAAAAACACTAGAAATTACGAATCGAAAGCGTCATTAATGATCATAACGAGTGAGTGCAAAATGCGTGACTTTTCACACCAAACTGAACCCATTCCGAGTAAAAATCTCAGGTCTCACCTGCACTCAGCCAGCCACCTGTTAACTGCAACTTGGCGATATAAAAAAGAAAAGGAGCGAGCGCCAGTCAGTGCAAAAAACAAGAATCCAAGACGACACGTTTGGAAAATAAAAAAAGTTCTCGCCCACCAGATGGTCGCCTCGACGCGCCGAGAAACCCGCTTTTGAGCAGGTTGTGACTTACCACGCATACTCATTTGCGCTTTTGAATGTGGAAATTGAATAACAAATCTGATTTAAGCTTAAAGGAACATACTTAGCCAAGTGCGATATCAGTAAACAAAAAAAAATAACTTTTTTAAACAATAAGCAATTAAAAGGTACATATTTGGGGTCAGATTAAATTTCGGGGACGATATTAAAAGTTTCATTTGAATATATAGTAATTATAGTTATCGCTGTGTCATGTTGTACTCGCGACTAGAATGTTGTAAAAGGCGACTCAGGGTAGAGGCACAAATATCTAATTCTTCTTGTTGACGATGGGCTAACAATCTGTCATAATCAGAATCTTGATTCTATCAATGCCATTCCGCTGTATTTTTTTAATGTTTAACTACTAAGTTTTTTAAACGTACTATCCAAGATCAGTTCCGGGATTTCCCGTATGTATATAATGCTCAATGAATCTGAGTCTACATTAGTAATGAGGATATGTTATTCTGTAAATTTTGAGAATCCAAATGGGTGTATCCTTTTTAGATAAGACTAAAGTTTTTTAAATAACATTTTATGAATTCGTTCCAAGTGTGCTCATTTATGGCGTTTGGCGGTGCTAGGCGAAATTAATTGGCCATATGTTTTCATCATGTTGTTCATTAAATAGCTGCTTTCAAAAGATAAGACCCCATATGGTGCAACGTTTTAGAAGTATGCAAAAACAAGCAGAAAAGGTTACAAACAATCAACATGAAAAAAAGAGCAGCCGTATCAACCTGTTTAAATTTAAATAATGTGTCAAGTCATCTCATCACCTTAGTTCCTCTTCCTTTTATTTTTTCTTAGTTAAATATAAATGGTATTTTGGATTCACGCAGAGTGCTGATTAGATTTGTTACAGTGCGCTAAATATGACGTTTTGAAATATGTATGATAATTTTCCTTCTATTTTATAGCGGATGTCTCGTTGCTTTCATTTGATTAGTGTAGAGAATTATATTATTGTTGGGCTAACAATGATATCAAAACCATTTTAGTTTTTTTATAAGATTATGAACGTAGGCAGATCAGGTCAGGTTTAAATTGTTGACAAAGGTCAGACTATTCGCTCTGCTTTTAACCTGAATATGAACATAGAGAATAGCATTTTAGTTTATTCTAATCATAGGGTGGACAATATAGGCACTTTAATCATAGTAACTACTAATTCTTTAATCATAGTTTCTAATACTACTAAATGAGAGTATAAAAAACATTAATGTTATGTTAAACATTAACTTAATAAACCTCTAGGTTTAGTTAATGTTTACAAGAACCTATGATCAGGCAGAATTCAAAATTTCTTCTTTTTTTATCCCGTTGACTTTAAATGAGTATTATAATTGTTTGAAACAATATTAAATTTGGGTATTCATTAAAATTTGATTTGAACATATACTTGGTTTTTATTTCGTAGAAACCGCAACGGCCACGGTGATGACGATCAGTCGACTCAATTAATTGCTTCGGCACTCGCTGGGAAATCGGCCCGCCTCCGCAATTAGTTCCCAGCTTACTAATGCTGAACTAACTTATTGCCGACGATAGCAGCCGTCTCATGTCGCTCATTAATGGATAGTTTCCATTACTAATCGACTTCAAACAACATTTCACATTGTAATTTAAGAGGTAATTATCTCATTTGCCCAATAACTCAAGAACATAGGTCAGGCAAACTTTATATTACACTGAAAACAATGCTAAGCTAACTTGATTAATGATTTTAATCATCAACCTCAGGTCTACACGTTTTGTTTAAAGATGTGTTTTTTGACACCTCTAACTTTAAATTTTAATCAGGAACAGCTGTTTAAGCAATTATTTTTTTTTTGTTGAATTCTCTGTTTTGCTGGAAATGGTCAGCGTTGTAGCACAGGTGGACAAAAATTAAGAGTTGTATAGGGGCTACCTGCCTGCGCTAGGGCAGCGCGTGCGCACCTGTGCCCGCATGCCCGCGTATGCACGCTGATAAATGGTTTGTGATCACACGTCATGTGCGTCCTCTGAATGTCACACTTTTATGAAGCGGTTTAATAGGTAGGTATATTTCGTAGTGAAATTCCACATGTTTTGCGTCAAAATTAATCCATGCATCACCTTGTTTGGTATCAGTTACTGACAGCTAACGTTGGCTTGATTTAAGTAAAGAAGACATAGATACCTGCCTGAAAAAGATAAAAGTTGCGTTTCATCCATATAAAAAGTAAAGTTTAAATAGTCTAAATTACATATAATCTTTGCAAATGAACTACACTATATATAATACTACTATATAATATGAAATGAAAAAAGATCCCACCTCACGATAAAATAATAAATGATGCCATTCCACCACATTAACACTCAAGTTGTGGAGGGCACTTCACATAATACTGGGCACGTGCTATTGACATACGTTGGTACTGACGCATCAAATACTCGTAAGAATGTATTTTTGTGTTTATGTGGAGTCACTGTAATTGGTTACCTCAGTACTTTCATTACGATTTCGGTTTGAAATGATCCAAAACATTATGGAGATAGGAATTGTGACGGCATGAAGATGTTAAATCGGTTGGCAAGCTCGCTGGCGGCAGGCGTTCAGCTCCGGCGAAGCTGCGGATCTTATCGCATTTATCTGCTATATTGATTGCGCCCGTGTCGAAAGCCTCGGCTGGCCAAAAGAGGTGAACAGACAGATTGAAACCTGAAGGTATACACGATGATTGATAACGGCGTAATGGATACCGACACCGCACCGGTCACCAGCGACTCACTCAAAATACCAACGCGACAATGCAGTAGCACTACATTTGAGATGCCCGCTTATCGCATCTGACGCACATTACGTGCTTTTGTTCGTATTTTAAGATCGCCTATCTCATTCAAATGGATGTTATTTTAATTAATCGATAAATGTAGTAGTTGATCTTTCTATAAGTTGATTTTGATAACCGAAAAAATGTCCGATCATCGCAAGGGTATCATATAGATCGCTTATCAGGCCTGTTTCTTAATATATTGTTCAAGATTGTGCGCACCACAAAATTACCAATTACGAAAATTTCACGCTGTTATCGACCCATAACGGTGGAGTAATGAGTTTTGTAGAGACTTTTTGTCGAAATATTCGAGAATATTGTATAAACATTCAGGACCTTATGGTCTTCAGATTATTCTGAAGATGCGACCGAAGAGCTGGACACGCTTATGACCAGACTAGCATGAAAATTGCTTCGCAAAGATCTTTTGGTATAAGTGATTGATGAACTTATTTCTTTCTACAGCATATTTATGCATAACATGCATAACTACTGTACTATTTACATTGAACATATGGTTTATATTCATCAATAACAATGTATATCAGCTTACAAAATACAAAGACGATAGAAATAAGCAACCATTGGTTTTTGTAAGTTATTGGTTGTAAAGTAGACCTATAAAATGCGGCACCTTTTTGTATTGTAACTCCCGTCAGAAATATGTCCATCCAAAATAGAAATAAGAACAAAACCAAGTAGTACCTATATTACACTAGTGTCTTCGGTTCTTTAAAGAAACACACGTAATCACTGGAATACGAAATCAGTAAAACCATTACCCAAAATTATAAAAAAACATGAATAAAACATACCATAAGGATTATATAAATTTTGTGTATGTGACATTTTTGGTAAAATATTATACGGCGAAGAAACTTCGGAACGAATTACTTAATCTCAATTGATGGATGTTACTTGCCATATCACTAAAGAACATGACATAAAATGATTTTTTACTTTCAAAATGTTTAAAATCTTGTTTAATCATCTTGAATATTTTCCGGGAGTCTGGAATTCGAAAGGAAATGTATAACTCTCGACTCGCTGATACATTTTGCAATTTTTTTAAGTTTGTCTCTCTTCCTCTTGGCTAAGGTCCAGGTTGCATCCTCACTGCCCTAGAGAGGAGTCCGGGGTAAGCCCTTGACCTAGGATCTTGGATTGGTCAAGTCAGGTTTCACACGAAGTGACTCCCGTCTGACCTCCGCAACTTTTGCAGGGGAACCTAATTCATATTGGATCATGGTTACACATTCAATTACCGGAATGAGCAGGTTCCCTCGCGATGTTTTTCTCCACGGTAAGACCATCAGTTAGCACTCAAACTAATTTACATAACTCAGAAAAGAGTCATTGGTACATGGTCGAGGTAGGAATTTTTACTTGCGCATTTTAAACGACCTACCTACTAATTCGACCACCGACGCTCTAGTGGCATTTACCGCACTGATTGCCTATAAATTTGGTGTAATATTATAAATGCGAAGTTGCATGGCTCTGTCGTCAGCCTAGTCAAGATCTACAATGTGTATGATTTATCGTTTTAGTACCTATGTGTTTTTATTTAGTTAAGTATTAAGTTATTTCAGTTAAGTATTACTTTCAAAGCTAGTATCAGACCTGTATTCGCCGCACTTTAAATACGTATACCCCTGTAAGCGTAGTTTAGCCTACCACAGGTTGGATTGTCTATATAATCTGCCTATGAATGATATCTATTCCTTTTTATAAAATAAGTACATGCTTGTAAATATTGTGCAATTTTGTATCAGAAAGTACATATTGTAGTATTTTATTCCTCTGAACCAATTCTTCAGCTAGCCTGTCTATATTTCCTAGAAACCTAAAAACCCCTTAAGTGCATAACGACTAGCTTTTGTGGTGTTATCATTTGCGATATGGGCGCGGCGTAACGGCGCGTGACGTCCACCTGTCGCGTGCTGGGCGCGTGCCAGGGCCGCCGCCAACTGCCAACCGCCTCGGATCTCAACCGTGGCCGCGCAGCGCCTGCACTTGCTGCGTGGAGCTGTCCACCCGCGCTGGGCCGTCGACCGTGGAAGCACTGCACCTGACGCGTTCACCTATCATGTTGCTATGGCGATACTGTTTGCGGAAATGTCTTGGGGACCTTACGAAACTAATGAACGCAAAAAAAAATAAAAATTAAAAAAAATTGTTCGGAGAGTATTTTCATAGCAAGCTTCTTCTTTTAAAACTGGAACATTAAAAATGACGTGTTATATAAGATATTGATTACTGAAGGTTGTTAAATCTTAAAGGAATACCAATAAAACATAAGAACGCAGTGGGTGATACGAAAATATTAAGGATAATATCGACACACTGGGTGGCCGAGTCAAACAAACAACTAGATCGCCTACGCCGTCTTCATTCAGCCAAAGGTTATCAGAGACCGTGCAAAAGATATTACGCAACCCGTATTATGGCATCGATTGTCACATAAATAATAATAATTGAAAGAGGGCTTAGTAAGGAAAGAAGATATTTATGTGTCAAGTGAAAATAAGAGGCACTCGGCGACCCAAAAGTTACAAACCATTTCTAGAGTTTATTGTTCTCTAACCCTTGCTATTCGATAAAGAGTTATTAATTTTTTCGTGAATCTGAAGAATCCATGTTTATGCGTAGTCTAAGTTAGCAAAGGAGATACATTCAACATTTTAAAACATTAACTTTAAATGAATTTTAGCACGCGCAGGGCGCGGGTGAGACGCGTGCATCCTCGGCCACGCTCCGGCGCCTCACACCCTCTACCCCTATCTTCATGACATTACTACTTTTACAATATTAATACTAACACTATTGTAACCGTCATGTGCTCGACGACAGTTGTAGTTTCAAATAGATAAGCGGTGAATTAACTGGTTTGTCTAATTAAAAAATAGATGGTCAAGAGTAATAAATTAGTGTCATAAAATGTTAATAATAAATGTGAATATTTTCTGTTTAAATTATTGGTCGGTCACTAGCACATTTATTAAAGTATACAATTATTGCACCTATTTCTCGATTATTTTGGGGAACGCGGAAAGTATTCGGCCAAAAAATTTTTAGAACATTATATTCTGGGTAATGGCTAGGTTGGCACGGATATATCATAAGAGAGAAAGTTCATACTAAGAGGACCTTAAATATGGAAGTGGGAGATGAAATAGGGGTAGATCGAGAAAGAGATGGAGGATATGAGGAGGAGATAAATTTCGTAAAGGAATGTATGTGACAGTTGAAAAGTGGTAACTAATAAGATGCCAAGTGAAATAAACAATGGGAACAAATGTTGTGCCGGCCGCGCACGTAAATATTGGGTTTCCTAAAAGACGTATAAGATACAAAACTGCAATTCTTTGAAATTTACTTATCTATAGAAAACACTCGTATAAGTTACATAAGTGCCTATTAATTTGACATTCCATGTGTTTCGTGAGGCGGGGGCGACGATACTCCGCGGTTTGCAGTTTACCTTATTTATTTATAATTGTGGACGACGACCTGAGACCCGGACCTGTCGCGATTTCATCACGACAGGTCCGGATCACCTGCTATTATTGCCATTTTATTCATTGTTATTGCATTTATTACGTTGCTTGTTACAGATTTTACTGTCTGTAAGTTTTAACGAATGGCTTTTAATGACGACAGTATATCTTCGTGCTGATTTCTCCTTATAAAAATGCGTTCGTGAACGATCTCATCTTTAGTGAACGGTGCCGATTTAATTGATATTATTAAGTTTTTAATGCTCCCACAGATATACAATGTAAAATGAAAGTAAAGGAACGCAACTTTCTTAAATAAATGTTCATGTTTTTGTATTCGATATTGATGATCCTTTTTATGTGTAACAACATAAAGAAATCTTTCCAGGCCATTCAGTGTACACATTTACAGGGTATTTTTTATATTTCTTACTTATATTTCTTATTTCTTACTCCTATTTCAAGCACCAGTCTTCACGAAATATCTAGCTTAAGATTGATGTTATGTTTAATGTTACTTCTATGTGTATTTTGTGAAGAAATAAATAAATTTTTACTTTTTTTTTACGTAGTTACAAATTATTAGATTAACGACGTTAGTTTTCTCGTGCGTACTGTACCAATATATTAGAATAACTTTATATTCGTACCCGAATTCTGAAACGACGTAAAGTATTTAATGGTTTAAAATTGTCATGGCTTTTTAATAACGAATTAAAACTGAATAGTCCGAACATTTCTAATTTAATTTAGTCAATTACCTACACTTGTCTTTTTTAGGGAATGCAAGAAATACTAATTTACAAAATAAATAAATTCTGACTCTCCAATAAAATAAACTGTTGTTCGTATAAAATGTTACTCTTCAAGGCTTAACGAAGGTTTATTCTATTCCTTTGCCAAATATCATATAACTCGAGTTTATTTTTCATAAATAAAAATGTTTTCTCTTTAAAATATTATTTTGGTATGGAAGTATAGATAGGCTAAGTCGGGTCAGTTAATACTACCTAAGTATCGTTTGACAGGTCGGAGGTGAGCTCTCACCTCCGACCTGCGCGACGCAGAGCGGCGCGTGCGGCGCCCACGCTCTGTCCCGTTATGTACCGGTTAATTTTTACACAGCAAACAATTATTGTATTAACGCCCGCGCCCTCATCGAGAACTCAGTAAAGAACCATGAGTAACACTGTTTTTTAAATAATTTAGGTATAATCATAATCATTTATTCCTTGAATATGGTTATACCGTGGTAGTTAGTCGAAATAGTATAAGACGAATATAAAATATAGAAGCAGTAAGAAGGTAATGAAGGTAAAAGGAGCGGTAAACGTGTCGACGCAACTGACTGTGCAGTAACTACTGTTACCATAACGTTTTCCTTCTCCTTCTCGTTGTTGTAGTATCGTATTCCTTATTGCTTACGGTCGTGAACTCCCAACTTTGCGTTGCGAGTTCACGACCGTAAGCAATGAGGAACATGTACAACATATGCACAATATGGTACCTTCAAACAAACATACATAGTATATATATAATCACGTCTTTATATTTTATCGAGTCGACATAGGCAACAGTTTTTGCAGGAGAATTTTATCCACATTGGATTATCAACGTTAATATGGCATCTCAATAGTCTTACAAAAGGCAAAATTTTTTGGCGGTACCCGTGTCGGTACGCTTACGACGAGAATAAACTTAGTACCATCACAACATACAGGAAAATGACTTGCCTCTTAAGAAACTCTTTCGCGTCTTTGTATTTTTTGCTCCAATCTGTAAGTACTTACCTGCTGTAGCAATTTTCCATTATAGCGCAGCGATACACCGAACTACACATGTCACGAATATAAATCAGTCAACGCACTTTGTTAAGTATAAATATACAAATTTTATATGTATTTATTTTGAACTAGATGTTGCCCGCAACTCCGTTTGCGTGTAATTGGAAATATTGGTTTGTAAAGGTTTTGCATCAGGTGTTACAGTTCTTCGATTTTTATACGCTTAAAGAAAATGCTCATCAGGGTGAACAACTTTTTTAAGACATCTTTTCGATATTTCCTATAGTTAAGCTGAGCTGTTATGATTCGATATCAATTGTTCCAGATTCCAAAATAAATTATACCTTATATGTTGGCCAGGCATAAGAACTACACAACAAAAAAGTTTCATTTAAATCCGTACAGTTGTTTTCGAAATAAGCGTGTACAAACAAACAGACCTTTTTTAAATTCATGCTCGTTTACTATTTCTTCATCGTAATCTTTTTTTTTAAATAATCACAACGTTTAGACAAAATTTTTTTACTGTTTTGTTATATGCATCGATTTGCTAATATATCTTAACCTTTTAGCTATAATTATATCAATAATAATATTAACTAATTAAACGTATTCAGTAATCTCTCTGTTTCAATATAGTACAGTGAACAGTGAACATGTCTGTTATAAATCTGAGAGACGATGCAGGCGTGAGTCACGCGTCAGTCTTCGGCATTTGTTGTGTATTAAATATTGCCCCCGAAACAAATAAAGCACCCACCGACTGAACACAGTGAAATCCCATAAACTCCGCTTCACGATTACTATTAAGATTGACGGGCCTTTTAAATTATCAAAATCGTTATGAAATGACAAAAAAAATCATTAGAAACATTGCACAATCTTTAATCAAATACAAAAATTACCTTATTTAAATAAATAAAATCTGGTGCATGATGTTAATAAATCAGATCATTAAGTTCTCTGAAATAATAATACAATTAAAATTGCAATTACAATTACAATTTGAATAATTTAGCAAATTTTGATTAAAAAACCAGCGGAGTAAACATAAATCTGTTAAAGTCTCGAGCTAATTATAATAAAATGATCGCGGACATAATGTTTCACGCAGACTCAATAAGAAGGATAGTCTATTGCGTTTATGGTTTAACTGCGGCCAGCACACACTGTTTATGTCTCCTTTCTTACCGTAATGAACTTCTTGTCAAGCGCTTAAATACGGCTTGCATTAACCACGCTTAGAATATAGAGCTTTTAATTAAAATTACCTCCTAAAACATTTCACAACTTAATAACACTAATACACTGTAATTGTTTTATACAGAAATTTACACGGCACGAATCAGTAATAGGAAATAAGGCTTTTACAAATTTTGAAGTTATCAAATGTAATATTTACATTAAGTCAATTTTATGACTAATTAGTAAAGTCCAAAATATAATATTTTGTGTTATAAAAAAGGCGATGGATTATCTGATGTTATTTGAATCTTAATATCATGTTCTGTCTAAGAAATAAAGACGTATTAAAATAACAAAAAAGCGCATCATGGGCAGTTCTCCGAAGAAGTGAAGATGTAACAGAGGTCAACGTCAAGAGGAAGAAGATTACTATGAAGATGAATAAACTAGATAAAAACTCACATTGTTCAATTTATATCTCTTTCCTGAAGCGTCTACATATTTCTGTTCGCAATCACTGCTTCGGTTTTTACCAAAACCGAAATATTATTAAGATCTAGATATTTTTCTTTAATATTAAACTTGTACGTTTCATATTATGTAAATTGGAACCCTTAGTAAAATTGTTTGGAGATCATAGGTCAGTTGATGTCTTTTACTTGACGCGCTCAAATAAAGTAAACGCGAAGCCGCTGAAGTTGATTATTTTGGCTTAGCTTTGATTTGTTACTAACAAATGCTTTCTGATTTACCATTTTATGAGTTAATGAGTACCATTTTCTATATGGTATAGTTTATTTCATTAATGACCACATCCCATAAACATCCCATAATAATTTACTAGATAAAAAAATCAATTTTTAAGGAAAAAAATTGTAACAAACAAAAGTTAGAGTTATAATTGTAACAAACAAATAAACGAATGAAGTTGATATAGGTACTTACCTACCTAGAAATAAAAGCTTCATAGTAATTTTTACTTGTCGATTAAAAAAACATTGTTATCATCATCATTCTCCTGGTGTAAGCCCCGATTACGATCTCGTATCTCTGGGGAGAAGCTCGTTCGCATTAGGACACGCTTCTGAATTGGGTAAGTCAGCGTTGAAATGTAGCGACTTCCGTCTGTCCTGAGCTACTTTGAAAGGGAGCCCTAGCCATACTGAACAATGGTTACACATCCAGTTTCCTGAAAGTGCAGGTTTTCTTACGATGTTTATTTACATCATAAAAGCATCGGTTAGCAATCAAACTAACATTCATGACAAACTAATATGACTCAGACCTATTCATTGCATGGCTGCGGTAGGATTCGAACCTGGAAATCACACTATTAAGTTAGATACTTTTATCGGTCGACCACTGACACTCTTTAATACTAACGATATATATAGTAATTTTATCATTAATAAAGATAAATCCTAGTAATCCAGGACTAAAGTTAGATGAATCAGTTTGTAACGATTTATTAGTATTACTTACCTTCCTCTTGGAACACATGTAAACATATTTCTCACTCGGTACGGGGTAAGCCATTGCAAGGCAAATCATGTATACTCAAGTACATGAAATTAAATGATAACGAGGTGAAATTTTGTTACTGAAATTATCACAGGTATCCTTCACAGATTAGAAAGCACAGCGCCACAGACGACAGTGAATCATAAGATTTTCTCTCGAGAAAATATACGACAAGTTAGTACAGGGGCTGTTCAAAAAGTACGATTGAAAAACAATAATCTTTACGACTTTATACCTGATCCAGTGGCATAATAGTTAAGAACACTTCATCATTTAACTTCTTTAAGCGATTTGCAATGATCTGTTATAGTGAGTAAACGCATACTCTAATGTTTCAAGATCATACATTTTTATTATTAAAAGATTAACTATGAGAATTGATTCAATAAAATATATGTACCTTCAAACATTATAAAGGATTTTCATAAACGATTATATTTATTTTAAACTTAAACATAAAAAAATTGACAGTACTTACAGAAATTTTTTTTTAAATCCAAATTTTTTAAACAAAGATATTTGTAGGTACTCACTCGCCGTAAGGATTGAACTTTAGTAACTACCAGATTTTTTCTAAATTCAAGTTCTTACTCAGTTGTGGCGGCATATAGCAAGAAGTCTGGTGAAAGTGACAAAGGTATTCAAAGAGATTCCCTTAAAAATAGCATGTAGAAGTTATTAATTCAAGAAATTAAATCAATAAACTTTAATTATTCTAAGCAATATCGTATTTATAATTGAAGAGCTATTATTATAGGAATATTTACTTAATAAAGAAAACAAATATCGTCAATGATCAGCGCGACTAGTTTATTTGCGCACTGCAATAGCGGTGTAAACAATTTTAGTCTGTGATTATCGCGCAGAAACCAGATTTACAGAGGTACTGTGTGAAGCTTATGGAAATAAAGCATCGGAATCCATTTACGCGGATCTACAAAGCATCGCTACCCAACAAACATTTAGGCGACGATTAGAGCTTATTTTGTTACTTAGTGGGCTACAAAGGCATTACAGTAGCAACACTTATGACTATTGGCGATAAAGTGGCGTACCAAGTAACGTATATCACTTCTACTTATAATACAGAGTTACAAGCGCGACAATTAGGCGAGCTTAAAGGTTATGGATGTATTATGGCAAATCTTAACACTGTTGTACATGCACAGCATTTTGTGTTATAGCTTTAAGTGAATCTTAGAACTCTAAGATCTAAATAAGAATAAGAATTAGCTACTACCTCCAAAAGTGCTATGCAGGTGATAATAAACTCTTTACAAGAACCTAAAGTTGCACAATAGCGTTAATAAGCGCTACCAGCCTTACAATAGTGTTTATTTAATCTTATATAGAACCAAATGCTTGAAGTTTTAGAAAACTCTCTTGCATTACCTTAAGTCAAATAGGAGTATAATTTTTCGCTATAACAGATCCTCTAGCGTCTATTGTTACTTTTTTGTGACTAAAGGTAAAGTAATAGCGCTTAAGGTCACTACTGTATTTCTTATATTGACTACTTGTTTTTGACAATGGCGTCGCAACCAAAATAAACAAAAATTGTTGTAAATACGTGGAAAAGTTTTCAGTAAATAGACAACATACATCGGGCGCTCGAATTATTTGCCAATAAATATGTAACATATTCACAGTGTACTTCCCTTCGCAGCAAAAATATGCTTCCTTTCGCACCATACAATATCACTTTTTTTTGTTTAATATAAAAATCATTAGTCGTAAACTTATAGCCATTGAAAATAAAATTATTTATTATTAGATCACAAAATTAGTTTAATTATCTTGAATAGCGTTCAGACCGTTACAAAACACCTATTTACCTCCCTTTTAGCGCTTGAAAATAAAATTAACGCCTTTGTATCTCTACTGTACCGCTTAAGGAGTCAGTTGACGCTTATTTACCCCTCTTGTATCGCTAAGAGATCCTATTACCGCTATAATAACTTTCTTATAGCACTAATTGTACCTCTTAGCCAATTACCATAACTCTTGTATACCGTCATTATACAACCTTAAGTAATATAAAAATTGTGCCTAATTCGGAGGTAAAGTAGGGTTAGAGCGCGCTCTAACACTAATTTGTTACACCCATAAACCACTTTAGAATCTAGTTAGCGCTTTTATAGACTTATTATAAATCTTACTTTAGCGCCTAATTGTTACTTGGGTAGTAGCGAATAATCTTTTCATAGCCGGTGAAGCGCGACGTCTGCGCCCACGCGCTGCGCCGGTGCAGCCATACTTTAACGAAGTCGCAGCGTAAGCATTGAATAATTTTCACAATCTAACCGTAGTTTATTTTAATTCATAAAAGTATGTTAGGTACACACAATGGTTCCTTGTTTGCATGCATGCATGTTGCCCATTTTCTAATAATAACTTTATAGTTTTTAAATAAGCAGTTAGCTAAGCGTGGTTTCGAGTTTTCGAGACTAATGGCTAGGTTTTGCGGTACGGACATGACTTAGTATAGTTGACAGTTTGCCAAAAAAGGTGCTACAGGGGGTTGGGTAATACTTATATGAAATTCTTCTTTTTTCCTTACATGTTTCTAGATGCATCCTCCATCGCTATGCTAGGCCCAGAGTTCGCTTTCTGATATTTCTCTCTCCACTTTAAGAGTTAAAGTTTTAAGTCCATTCGCTCCTATATTATCTTTCGAGGCGACCAGCCATTTATTTTAATGTATAGTTTGTATTGTATATAAATATTTTAGAATATATTAAAATTGAGTATTTCGTAATGCGTACCTAATTATATTGGCACATCTTGATCTTGTGATTTACCGTCCGTACAGCATCCGCTTCAACCCAACATTAATATATACATGAATTACTCGTCTACACTGACAGGACACGCACAACCAAAGTAAAAAAGATACAGAAATATACGTCGATGAAACATGATATTTATATGAAAATTAAAAAATGTTAGTAAGTAGGTATATTTTATTCATAAGTATCCTATAAGTATGATTTACCTAGTAATATTAGCATATATTTATGTATATACATTTTTGTACTCGCCTTCTCGAAAATGGCTCTAACGATTTTGTTAACATTTGAAATACAGGATCATACGGGCGTATAAAATCTATTTAGCTGGATCCCTGACAATTCTAGGAAAATTCGTTATTGCCATATTTTTGCCCAAAATAATTTTAACATAGCCAATCAATCCGTCAATGATTTCTTTTACATGTTTCAGATAATAGCGGCCAGTGTAAGATGTACTTCCCTTCTGGTATAATAGCGAAGGCTTAATTTCATACGAATGAAATGTCTGTACTTTCATTAATTTAAGCAAACGCGTGCTTGACGTTCACACCTCCATTGTGCTAACGATTCTGTGCTATATGTTATATTATATGTTTATTAATGCAAAACTGCAAACAGCTCGATGAATATGCAAGCAAGAGTAAGGCAACTTGTGTTCTCGTTGACTCAGCGTTAGCGGTGACTTTCGTTTTGAATTTCAAACTGCGTGCATAATGACATTTTCTCGTAGGAGTAGCAAGAAGTAAATCATTTTTCGGATTTATTATTAGATCTACTGGATTTCATGTGCACTTTATCTCATCATACACTTTAAAGTTTTCTGTTTGGTCAGCTGGTAAAGTAATTAAGTCCATCTTTCGTACATTTTATTTTGAGCAAAAAAAAAAATATATATAGAGGTCTTTAAAAGGGCTCTATATATGCGACTGAATAGTAATGAAAGTTTCTTCATAAATATTAAAAATATTTTAACTAGGGACTATAAAAAAAAAAGGTACAGACATTTCCCATCAAGAGGAAATGTATCATGTACGACAGCAGCAGAATATAGCTAGATAAGAATACATGCAATATCTTAACATAGAAGTTGTAAAAGTCAATTAATGAAATAAGCACATTTCTCCAGTGCAAGCATCGATGCTTTACTGGTGGCGAAGAAAAAATATAGAATATACCAACACTTACCAACAGGTACCAGTTATTTCCCGCTCACATTGTGAAAGTAAAAGGCAAATCTCTAAAACGTAATATTGTTCTTTTAGATGACGGGCTACCTGTCACTATCTAAATCTCATTAACCCAATTAACTATCCTTGCTGAATTACTGGCTCTGTCTTTCTTGTAAAGGATAAAAAAGACGTGATATACGAACACAAAATCACATCTATATCCCTTGCGGGATTGAAAGAACCAACAGATTTGGCCTATCAGTCTTTTCAAGACTGTTTGGCTTAATGATAGAATTGAGTGACAGGTTGCTAGCCCACCGCCTAAAAGAAGAATCCCAAGTTTATAAGTCTTTCCTTAAGTCCTCTTTTACGACATCCGACCGACTTTTACGACATCCGATTTTATCGACATTCATACGGGAAAGGGATGAAGTGATCCTATTCTATTGGTGCCGGGAACCACATGGTATATGACGATTTCATTGTTACAACAATATGTGATTGCTGTCTACAGACGGCTAGTTTACGGGCTGTGTTTACAGCGACAATTTAAATGTTGCGCGCGACTACAGCGCACTACAGCACGCCTTAATTAACATTTCTCATGAATTGTTTACTCTATCATTATGTTTACGTTAGTACCGAGTTCAGCGCATAAACGAGCGCTAATTGTTAAAGATTATCTTAAGTCTTTTATTACTTAACTCTTACATAATTGTGATTACATTTACTTGTTTTTATCGTTAATAAGTTTCTTTTACTTTAGGTCTACTTTTAAACAATGATAAATATTTCATGAAGAATATTGACTATTAAAAAACATCTATGTTTTCTAATGTAGTTAAATAAACATAAAAAAAAAACTATATTAATGCAAATTACACATTGAGTAATTTATCATTATATAGTTTTATATTGAATTTGGCGTAATAATGGTGGATGGATTGGAATCAAATATTCTCCTTTCCACAGTATTTAATTTTTATGTAGTTAAAAGATTTTATCACGCAATAACGAATGTCAGCAACTTTAAACAATAACACAAAGGGTTGATCGATAATGGCATGGTTGACATCTCGTACATTTATATCTAAGGTTGAAAAGCACGACATGGCATCAAAATGTATCAAAATCGGGAGATTATAAATTGTGACGATGTCATATCAAGAGTGGGTTAGGTAATTTATTGAAAGGTGCGCATTGAAATCACGTTTATTTGTGCGCACGCGCCGCGCCGACGCTCTGCGTTACAAATCATGCTTATCGTCCGGACTCGACGGAGTCCATTGCCGCCGCAGCCCTAAATCTAGACGGTTCTGGATACCTACTCGCCTACCTTCTTATACTTAATAGAATAAGCTGTCTAAAAAAAAGAATTGCATAATCATTCAATGTTCTATCAATCATGTGTTTTACTTTGGTTGTATACTACTATTTACCTACAAACCTAGTCACGAAAATCACGCCTCTGTCCCGGAGGGGTAGGCATAGGCGAAATCATAAAATTCCGCTTATTATTAGGTATACTAAGCGGATCAAGATAGATCAAGAGAGATATCAAAGTATTACTTACCTACTGTAAACTGGTACGGTTAACTAAAATATTTAGCTAAGTCTTTTTATCTTACATTAAGTACGACACAAAGAAATTAAATATATCTAAAACAAAGCTCTTCATAAACGAGGTCGAATTAATGTCGAAACCAGTTATCGGTAAGGCGATCGATTATAACTAATAGAAAAGTTCAAAGTTCTATTAGACTATTAGGTGTGAATTCTAATTGGTACCGCATATCGGCAATCGATATCGGATTAGATAATCACGATGCAAATAGGAACAGAATTAATTAATGAGAATTGAGAATGTATTGGACTGGTGGCTAGATGGTGCGCCGCAGCAGCGCACGCGCACGCGTTGCGATGCCGCCAAGCTCGCTCGCGGCCAATCAGCGAGAGTCTCACACGCATGTTCAAACATTACATACCATCTCTACCGGCTACCTCTAATTGGCACTCGTGTAGGCTGATAGGGATGTTGTTTATCTACTAATGTCGCTCTTCGTCGTTTGCAATCGAACAATATCTAGGTATCTCACTGCCGATAATTTATTTCTTATCAGATTAATTGCTCTACCTTTATTATTTGATAAAAGGAATTTTTACTTACTAATATGAACATAAACATTAAAGTATTACGTAAAGAACCATTTTCTTCGAATGACGTAATACGTACGACAATATCGACTGTTTCTAATCATTGCGATAAAAAGCGCCAATACTTATTGCAGGCTTAGAAACGTGCACTTGTCTGACAGGGTCGTAGGTTAACCGTTCAGATCTCTATCTTATTGGACAACTTTCCTAACAGTAAGTGACACGATAATGACATTAAATAAGATAATCTTAGATAAATTATTGGATTCCATTGATGTAATCACATTTATTTGTGATTAAAAAATATGTTACCAAAGTAATTTTTGTTAAATTATAGCTTAATTTCAGTACAAACAAAATTTTCTAACTACTCTATACTAATGAATACAATCATTTGTGAAGAATAAACTACTCGTATAGGTTACTTTCCTTACTTACTCGTAAAACAAAACAAACAAAAACTACACGACAAATAATGTATAATGGTCACCAAAATTACACGTTATTTTATGTTATATACATATGTACTCTCTTGTACCAATAGTTTTGAGAAATATGAAGAAAGAGATTTTTCTTAAATTAAAAAATAAGTTATTTTGCAAGAAAAATAATTAACTTACCTATGTCACTCTAATTGACATAACGGACCACAATTGAAACGTTAACATTTTAAAATACCAATCATTAAATGTCAATCTTATAAGGAAAAGAAATGCTAGTCTAGTTGGAAAAAAAATCGTATTCCAAAAATTCGTTTTACCTACTTCAATTTATTCTGATTTAGCAAGTTTCTTTTCTCTTTATCTTGCAATTTTGCTACGTCGTCTGTTTGTCCTTCTACATAAGAAAAGCTCCAGGAACCCTTGATACCAGTCAGTTAAAATTTGGTAAAATATTAGACACGTTAAATGGTGCTAGAAAATTTTACACTTTTTTTAGGAAATAAGTTTTATAAAGTAAAGGAACACTTATTAAATTAAAAGTGATATTATAATTATAATAATGTTGTAAAATATCATCCTTCTATGTACTTATTCAGAATCCAAGGATTTGAAATGCAACGATTACTAAACAAGCGACTTTGACTGGATCGTGGTGATTTCCTATGCACAACAGATTCGCTAATTGGGCCACCACAATTTAGATTAGTGTAGTAAAGCATTGGGGTCTGGTGACCTCGTGGCCGGTTGACCGTGGTCTGACGACCGGCGCCCACCGTGCCCGACCCACATCCAACCGGTGCCCCGCGCTATTGTCTCGCCGCAACCACCGTTAAATGAAATGATTAGGCACTTAGTCACAAATCTGAATCTGTATCCAACTTGTCATTTAAGACTAGGTACAAGCCTTAGAAAATGAACTGTAGACTCTATTGACAAACATTAAGCGCGTGGTCTATTTCGGTGGCTCCGGCAAGTAATCCAACCCTTTTAAAAAAGAATTACCATTAGGTACCATTTTATTGCTAGTCTGGCATGAAAAGAGAAAGAAATTGTCTAAGGAGTTAAGAGGCGCAGCAAGTTTACTAAAAATGTTACTTTAGTAATATTTACGTACTTTAATTTCCTTGGATTTGGAAAAACATCAAAAAGTAAACAAAAAGTTTAAATTAAAGTACGCCTTTATTTTGTTCCGTTAATATTAAAAAAAAGTATAAGTAGGTACTATGTAGGCACTTATTTAGGTACTTAAAAACAAAGACGAAGGTCGCATGGTCGAAGAATTAAAAGCATCCTATTGCATATTCCTGTACAAAATTTAAAACTACATACGAACATAAAATCACGCCTCTTTCCCGGAGGGGTAGGCAGAGACTACACCTTCCACTTGCCACGATCTCTGCATACTTCCTTCGCTTCATCCACTAACTTTCGGTTTGTTAATCCCTTATTTTTAAAACCCCCTTTAATTAGTTTTTTTTCCATAAGGCGATGATAAAAAGTTGTACTTTGTCCGTAATAAGTACCTACTACTTATCTCGGGTCAATTTTTGTTACTTTCGTCAGAATCACACGTGCGTGTGAACACCGAGTTTTTACCTAGAACATTGTCAGGTTAAGTAAATATTTTATTTTATATAATGGTCAAATATTAGGAATCTTGAGCGTGTGTATATTTTCTAGAATGGAATCAGACTCTGGAAACCCCGAAACTCTGAATCTAAGCAGCAGCAAGTAACAAGGAAAATGTTAAAAAGTTTTTTTTAACTTGCAAGTTTCTTATTTTTTTATTTGTGTCATGTCAGACAAAATATGAGAATTGAATATTAATTTGAAATACCCTTTCAAGTTGAAATTAATGATTGATTTCAATAAAGATGAAGAATTTGTGTGTTGGGAATTCAAAGGGAAAACGAATAAGAGAGTATAATGACTTCAATTTAAGAATGATTTATTTTCTGTGTATAGGAGGTAACAGAAAGGAACGCAAACGACAATCAGCTCTGATATAGCCTCATGAGCAGGTAGGTACTATTTCATAATATTTTATACAATAATAGCATCTTAGGATATCCTAAGTTAACTGTTATAATTTTTCAAAGAATATATTATTTTTTACATTTAATTAAGGCACTTTGTACATGGCTTAAAATTAAAATATAAGATTTCATAAGTGTATGACACTCGGCAAATGCCACATGACTAGCAAAGCCGCATCTATCGAGCGACTAAATCTATTTTAAAATCTTAATCTAGCTTCTACATACATAATTTAAATGAACAGTGATTCTAACATTACACAATCCAGTTGTCAAAATGTGATACGTACATTCATCAACTTATAGAAATTTATAAAAATAAATTATTATTTTAGAGCGGTCTAAACCAACTGCATTCTTCTACATATTAGTACGAGATCGATGATCCTGCTGAGTTCAGTCTTTTTAATAGGCATGGACAGTCTGTGTTGGGGCTAGTGGTTGGTGCGGTATTGTTGCCGGCATATTTTCAGGTCGGTATTCATAGGGAGAACCTCCAGGGGCTCCGCAACCACCCTCTAAATGTTTGGTTAGCAGGGACATACGGGAAAATGTCTTTCCACATCCTGAACAAGAGTATTTTTTAACATCAGAATGTGTTTGTAAATGAGCTCTCAAGTTGGATCTATCCGCAAAAGCACGACGACAGTGATGGCAAGAGAAAGGTTTTTCACCTGTATGAGTCCTGATGTGTCCTTGTAATAACCAAGGTCTAGAAAATGCCTTGCCACATAAATGGCATTTACAAGGTAAAGTATGAGTACGTATATGCATTTTGAGAGCTCCCAGGGATGTATAAACTTTTGAACAATATTTGCAACTGAAAGACTTTCTTGCGAGACTTCCCTCGGCAGCTGCACAGTGATATTGTTGATGTTTTGATAGCCCAGAGTAAGTTGAATAGGATTTTGCGCAATCAGGGCATTGGTACCGGGGACGACGTGGAGCAGAGACCGACACACCCGAATCTGACGACACGGAACCGGGCGAACGTAAGTCTTCTGGGCAAGGTGGCGGAGAAATTGAAGAGGGCGGTGAGGCAGGCGAGTAATGTGCATAGAGCGGCGGATGCGCGGACGGAGACAGAGCTGGCACTGCTGGATAGAGTTCTTCAAGAGGGTGATATGGCGCATATAGCGTTGGCAGGTACGCATATTGAGGAGTCGGTCGAGCTACTTCGGTGGGCGCTGGCTCCAAACGGGCGCGACAGGCAGCTAAGTATTCCATATGCTGTTGTGACCATTCTCGAGGCTCAACCTTTATAGCTGTCGCTGCCACAGGTGATGAAGCTTTGTTGGGATAGTTTCCGGTTTTAGAAAGATCTTCAGGTTTTGTACTGAGATTTTCTGGCTCGTCATTTTCAGTATCACCTATGAACAATAAAAAAATAATGTTAGAAGATTATGAATAAGAAAAAAAACTATTTCTCCAGTAATTCAAGTAGGTGGAAAAAATCTTATTAGCTCATAAATTTATAATGAATTTTTTATCACGTGAGAGATTTTCTTAGTCTTCTGAAAATGTTAATTATAGAAGTACTTACAATGATAGTCGTAGTAAAGCCTCGTGGTAGCCATGTGGGCGGGGTGAGGCGGCGTAGTAGGCGGTGTCGCTGGCCGCTCCTCCCGCACAAGCACCGGCCGTTTCTTTAGCGGACAATGCGCATATTTCTTTGTCATCATCGCACGAGCGGTCTGAGAATCCTCCACAAGCATCTTGCACTGATTTCACAAGCACTTAAACTTAAATGTCTTCAAAAGTACTTTTTTAACTTAACACAAATTCACAATTGTTGCAACAGTTCAAACATCACAGAATCGCGGCGGAGTCGTAGTGAGCAGTATCGTATTTTGAACGCGACTGGCGTGTACGCATGTACTTACTCGTCGACGTTCGGAGTTGGAGTGGTGCGGTGAGGGAAGTCTCGCAGGTTTATATGGGCTCCCCGTCAGTGTCGGCCAGGTGGCGGCGGGTAGGCCGCGCACGTGCGCAGTGCCCAATCGGCAAAGGGCGCGGGGCGGCGGCCAATAGCTGCTCAGCGGAGGCGCGGGGCGGCGGCGGCACCTGCGCCTCCGCAGCCGGCGGCTTCGCAGCCTCTCAGTGCGATATGCACAACTTCAGTATCGCACCGGTTGGATGTGTCTTGCCAGCCGAAAATTTTTTTTGCGCAATCCCTGGGGTTAAGCACCTTTGAACTGAGCCATTGCGTCTTTTTGAAATGGACCCATATATTGTTCAGCGTTTATTGTAATTTGAAAAATCAGCAGCTGTGCAGCTGATATTATAGTAGGTATTCCACAAGGTTTTATACTGTAAGGGCCATAATTGATAAAATTACTTATAGTAATTGAAATTTCATTTCGATTAGAATGTTAATAATTTACCTCATGATTCAACAAAAACAGAATCAAATCACAGAAGACAGAAGCTCACTCTTGAAGATAATTATTAAGTAGGTACTTAGGTATAGGTACTTATCATTGCAAGCGATATGAAAACCCACCGCAATAAAGTTTTTAATAGCATTTATATAACATCAGTCGTACATAGGTTTTGAAGATCGTCGTCATTTTTCTGCTTTAGGTAGGTAGGTACTTACTTATACTCGTAACAAAGTAAGATTTTATAAGAAAAGAAGAATGAATACCTAAGTATTACCAACAACATACATATAAACAATAACAATATTATTATAAAGCGAAGGTGCTAATACGAATACCTACTTATAGGTGAAGACAACATAATGTAAGCATCTAATGTTGATTAGGTAAACAAAAAAAGAAGTTTAAATTATAAACTTCTTTTTAATTTCCAATATTCAACTAAGTACTTATTTAAGTATTTTAAACAAGCGATGACATATATTAAATACTTATAATATTACCTATTATTTCACTAACAGTTTAAAAATAACAATTACATTTAATTTTGTTACCAATAGTAATGTGATCTTAGTGGAATAAAACAAGTACCTAAAGATATTTAGTGACCTTGCTGAACTGTTAGGTAGTGTTTCAACGTGCAAGTGTATGCTGCATCAGCAAATGCAAAGATTGCACAGGGAAGCATTCGTGTTATTCGTAGGCTGCGGCTTGGGTAGATATACAATTATTCACAGATTATAAATAACAAATCTTACACGACATTAAAATTATTAGGTATGTTTTCATCTGGTCTGAAAGGATTATTAGTAAAATCTATAACTTCTCATTAACTAACTATTTATCTACAAAGAAAATACCTACTTACCAATATTAAATATGTATAAATTAAAAAAAGGTACCAAGTAATAATAATAAAGTATAACCGGAAATACTGGGAACTCGTTGGCGATAGAATGATAACAATAAGATTTCCTTGTGTGTGTCAAACCAAACAAGATACGCAACCCTTCTCGAAGTCTCGACGCGGAAATATAACGTCCAAAACTCCTTTGTTATAGTTTTATGCGACCAGCGTTAATTCCCACAGGTCAGGCCTTTTGTTGCTTTGCCAAATTGGGACTTCTCGCAGAACAAGTTCAAGTCTTTGTCATTCAATAATTAGATGTAATGTAAATAAGGTAACCTAGGAAATCAACTAGGTAAAGATAATTTTAAATTTTTTAGAGTATATTAATAAGTACAATCATAAGGTATTGTTCTTGTTTCAAATTTTATAGATTTTAAACTCTTTATCAAGTTTATTCGATATTTTTTCAGATAAAGTAGGTAAGTCATAAAGTTTTTCTTTTAAATAATTACACTTAAAACGTATATTAATATTTTATTTTTACACATCATAATGTTAAGTATTCGTATTTACTATTTGAATCTCAATTCTATCATTAAGCCTTACAGCTGAACGTGGCCTGTCAAGACTGCTGGCTCTGTCTACCACGCAAAGGATATAGACGTGATTACATGTATGGATGGATTAACAAAACAAGAAGACAATTGTGTCTTCACTTTGTTTTATTATAAATCCGTCCATAAGTAATTGTACTTAAGTTAAAAGATACTTTATCGGAAATATTGTACCTATCTAAGTAAGTATAAGTATTTTTTTCTCACGTGAATAAAAACAAAACAAAAAGAAACGTTATGAATACGAGTAGGTACTTACTTATTACAGGAATTGTATTAGAACTAAAATTATTAACTGATGCTGTCTCAGCAAGATGTTCATTTAGGGTCAGAATCACGCTGACGTGGATTTCTTGTGGTGAAATTCACCTCGTGACTCAGCCTGCAAATGTGTCAAGGGATCGACGTGTAATGGACATCAATTGCTCGATTATGTTTAATACATACAACTGTGACTAATCGCCTTGATCGATGACCAACATAATAAAATCAAAGCACCACGAGATCTCTCTTGATTATCTGGTAACATACAACTCTCAACGTCGTAAGCAATTTTGAGAAACCAAACCATAACAAAATAAGTGTCAGTCATTACTTAATTAGCTTGAGACCTTATGAATGAAGCACTTATCTTAATTAAGCTTGGGAATTGTAAACAAATCAACGGAAGACAGTTGATGGTAAACAAGAAATTAAACAAATCGTTTTATCTAATGAATGCTTCAATGAATGACACGGCGATAATGACTAAGTGTGTAGCGTAATGTTTATCGTGTGTAAGCATCTTGTTATTGTCGCGTCGCACAAACTTTTATAACACTGGACAACCATTAACAAATGTTCAAATAATGAACGTCATAAATGAATATGATCCATTTTTTTACTTTTATTTTTATTTTATTTTTTGTCTTTGTAATTCTTAAACAACATGCTATATTTGTTGTTGACGACAGAGTAGAAAATGCCTTTATGTCTCTCTAGATTTCATTTCTCTATAAGTATTTCTTGAGAATTTAATTGGTTGTCAGTTCCCAGAATAGAGTTATCATTCAAGGAGTAATTGGTAAATGAGCATGGAATTGGGAAATATATTTTCATATTTTGTTTTATTAAAAGTTGATAATTGGTACCTACGAGAATTATAAACACTTTTGTACTTTGTACATACTACGAATTCTAAGATACTTAGTAATTCGTGCGGACCTTGTCTCATCGGTAATATATTGACTAAAATTATTGTCGTTAACACATTGTTAATAGTGTCATCTGCCGAGTGTTATCATTTCATATGATTAGAGCGGGCGGGTATGTGTGTGGTGGCGGGGGGATGTGGCGGCTGCGCCTGCGCCGGCCAGGTGCGATGTCGCGGGGGTCGGGGCGCGTGCGTAACGGTCGCGGCACGAGCGAGGGGACGTGCACTATGCCGTGGCGGAAATAGCGATGGACAGGGGCGCCCGGGCAGGTGGTGCGATATGCCGGCTCTCAATGTCGCACAATTGGCGGTTAATTTCTTGCATAGGTTTATGCATACATATATTACAATCTAATGACATGTCTGCCAAGTTAGTTTGTATTTTGTACTATTGATGTACTTGAAAATACTTAAAACAGGCTTATATTATGTCATTGTACGACCTTAATTAAAATAATTACCCATATACAGAACTAAATCAACCACATTAAACAATTTTTTTTACATAATAATGGATTCAGTTTATTTTTATACAAATATAATGGCATATAAGTACTGAAGATATAAAATGAGAAGGTAGGACATAATAAAGAGTAGGCACTTTACCTTTGAAAAAATATACATACTTAAATATTTGTATGTGAGTAAATAGTTCGTAGTCTTTTAAAAGAGGATAAATACAATTTAATTTTTTTTATAACATTGTAAATTTTTCAAATTACAAATTATAGTAATAATGAATTTAATAGTTTTCTTTTACCTTTTGTTTTAAAATATAAATAGAACTTTAACTGCTACAATGTCACACTTATTAAACATTTTTTATTCATTCATTTTTTTTTAACAAATTTAGATAGTCAGGCACACCTGAACTTTGGCCACCTTTGTTGCTGTACGGGTATTTCTATCATTGTTTGGGGAGCTTACCTACACACATGAAATGCTATATACAGCGGACCCACCAGAGGAGTCCTACCCTGCGATCGGTACAAATCAAAAATAGTACACAAGAGTAACTTAAACATAAGTACAGCAAGTTGGATGTTTTGTAAATGCTTGATCGGTCTGAAACTCTTCTGGTGGCACTCTCTGAAGACGAGGAGAACTTAGTCCACCTTTAACTAAAATTTAGAAGAGAGATTAGAATTTTTAGAGGTAATCTATCTCAATTGGATCATGGTTTTTGCACGGGGCGAAAGTGCTTATATTCCTTTATTCTCCTCTATTAATATCCCAGGCGAAGAGATGAAGTTAAGCTTTATTACGGTGCCGGAACCTATAAGGCACAAGTTAGTAGTGTTATAGGGATGCTTAAGCGGCTACTATATCATAATTAGGGTTTTTTAAGAACCCACCCATGGATATATTAGCATATACCTATTTAAAAAATAATTTAATTCTGTTCTATTTTTATTTTTTAACTCTGCATTGAATTGAATTAGTGCACAGCTATGCTGGCAGCTGGTTGCGCGTGCAGAATCACATGTCTGTACCCGAATCGCACATCTGCATGGAACAATACAACTCGACGAAATGGCCCAACCGCCAGAGCAACCCCAACCTAAAACCAAAATAACCCCGCGTTACTTATAACATTTTTAAACTGAACTTAACGATTAGGGTTCCCCATTCATTGTTTTGTACGCGTAAACCAGAAGGACGTATCTGACAGGTTTTACCTGAGCTGCCACGACTTTCCCTATGGCGTTATCACTTCACCTCGAATCCGCTACAAAGTACCTATCAGGGTAACAGAGATTGAAACCCTATTATGTAGAAAATATGGTGTTAACTCACAAATTGTGCAAACTGCGTTCGTTTGAGAAGGTTTATTTTAAATAAAACTTTTTCAACAAACTTATAACTTTTTGGTTTTCAAACAGCAATCCTGCAGGTAGGTGAGTAGTTTAATTTTAAATAATGGCATAGCTGTAGAATTTTCTATATAAAGCGCACAGGGCCATTCAACGCTTTTATAAACACTTTAATACAGATGGATTGAGTTTTATACATGGTGTAGATTTCTGATAAATGCTTTGCTTTATCAGAAATCTACACTACTACTAAAATAAAAGATTATGTGTACTTAACTTTTAACGTACTATTGTTTGTGGGTATTCCATGACTTTCTAGCCATATTAAGGAAAACTTGAAAAAATGTTCAGGATATCGGAATTAGAAGAGCGTGTGACGTGTGTCGTGGTGGTATCTTGCCTGCTTACAGAGGAGCCCGGATTTCAGCATGACTACGGTACGCCCACTAAATGATACTCGTTTAATGTAAAGTTGATTTCTTACTGTTGGAGTTCTTAAAATAGTGGTCTGAGAGGGCAGATCGTGACCATCAGAAAAGAACTTCAACTGTTTCTATTGAATATTATTTGCAATAGTTATGGTAATATTGTCCAGGTCAGGTATTTTTTAAAAAACAAGAAAAAATATTGTTTACAATAAGTTATAACTTGAAGTTTAAGGCAAAGGTTCAGAAAATAATATTTCAATGACAAGTGAATAAAAATCAGGCTGTATAAACGGGGGGTAACAGCTGAGATTTCGGCACACGCTTTAGAGAGCGGCCGGTGCGTCACCGGCCACCTTTCACCCCTCTACATTCCGCGCTCCGGCCCTGCTTTGTTCTATTATATACTACCTTACCTTCTAAAAATACTTTACCTGAATATAAGATAGTAACACTGTTTATATAAAAAGGTAAGTACATTACAATTATATTTGTTAGTACCTTCTCGTTTCTTTATCGCACGGAATAGTCAATGTTATGTTGGTACAAACATACATAAATATAGTCATGTCTAGGTATATCCCTTGCGTGTGTAGTGTTGAAAAGACGGAAAGGCCACGTTTATTGATTAAGATACATTGATATTCAAATAGTAAAAGGTTTGCTAGCCCGTCACCTAAATGAAAAATCGCAAGTTTATCAGCCGATTTTATTTTGACTGACTTTAACAATCTGCAAAGGAAGAGATGCAGCTGGCAGACATTGTATGATCTTTGCTACAAGACTAGCATGGAAGCTAATTAAGCTAAGACTGATAATTAAGATAAGTGATATTGGAGCTGTTACCAATACAAATTATGATCAAATTCTGTATAATTATGTTGTTAAAATTACAGAAATACTTTTATAACATGATATTATCATTTCCGAAAAAAAGAGCGATTTGATGAAAACTGAAAAATATTTCAATCAGCTATTAAAAGCTGTCTAAAGGTATTAAACGGCGTTAATTTATAACATACATACATATAACTACAGTTACTTATACATCTTAACTTAGTGTACCAAGAGTTCCGTACCATCCATATTCATACAAATGCGAAATTCACAAAATTTTGTGAATATTTCTTGCGTCTACCTGTTGCCGCCATCAATTTTAATCAAAGGCATGAAAAGAGACACGTTTGTGGTATGGAAGCCCATCTTTAATAATTTCTTCATTTTTATTTATTTTGCATGATAGTACCTACTCGTATACCTACAGCTAAATATTCTGTGAAAATTTTAAGCTTAATGAATGTTACCCTTATCAATATAATAATCAAATATTAATACGAAAAGAGTCGTTCATTGAATGTTCATTCTATCTCATCATAATCCCTTAATATTTTTTATTTAAGTGTTTGTTGTCTAACTGGCAATACATAATTTTTGAAAATTTCAGCTTTCTAGCTATCACAATGTTATGAGATACAGCCTGGTGACACACAGACAGACAACGGAGTCTTAATAATAAACTCATATTTTTACCTTTATGGTACGAAGCCCTAAAAAACATTGATGTTTCAATCATTTGTACCACTAAAGATTAAATCTGAGAAGTAACTTACCTTCCTAAAGCCTTTAACATAATAATTATGTTTTACCTGGGGCATCGCCAAAATATTACAGTCATTATTGTTCCCTAATGGAGTTATCATGATATAATAAGCGTTGTGTTCCTGATACGATTATCATGTCCCTTAAATTGTTCGAACAAATTAGTACACTAAATTCGTAGTTAAATAAAATAATCTTTCTTCATTTGATTGTAATAACATTTAAATAACATCAGTATAAGAATGTACCACTTCTTCCTATTCTGCACATAAAACTACATTTATAGATATCAGTCACACAATTATTGATATTACCTACCTACTAAAATAAAAGTACTAGATAGATAATCACATTTATCCAAACTAAAGTTTGCTATCTTATACAGAATGCAGAATTTTATAATTTCACATATTCAAGATATAAAAAAACATGTGAATCTTTTTACGGTAATAAAGAGGGAGTATCAATAACAAGACGATCTAGGGAAACGGGAACCGTTCCTTTCCCACATTTTGAACTTTTTTGGAATCTTTCCGTTACTTATAGGGATTTTTTTCTTTCCTGAGTGACGAGACGGTATTTATAGGTTATGGTAAGAAGGGGAATGAAGACCTGGGGTCGGTAGGGCAGCTGCATCAGCACCGGAGCAAGCCCCGACCAGTCGATTATTCAGCATCGGATTAACAGATGACGTATAACGGATAACGGTTCAGTTAATACCTATTAAAGATTTAAAATCTGACAAAAAAAATCATCATTAAAAATAATCTACACCTAATTATCTTATTAGGATTTTATGTACGTAGATCTATTCCAATCATATTATTTACTACTTACATTATAGGCAGTTTACTCTTCCTCGGCAATAAGATTAAAGTAACTATCTAGACCTAATTATCTAATTTCCATTGTTGCGGCTTAAGATGAGTCATGTAACTACTAATTTTAGTCATATTGTAATATAAAATTTCAGGAAAATAATTTTATCTGCATCTACATTCTATATTTACATTTTACTAACACTTAAATTATTCTATTAATAAAAAGTACCTATGTTACATTTGAATACAAACTTTGTTGTCTGGAAGGTTTCCTTTGTAACTGAAATTTTTATTCATCATTTAACGAAAGTGAAATTATTGTTCATTTGAATTGTGTGCATACCGCTAGATATCAAATAAATGTAATTACTTAGAGCAACCGGCGGACACACCCGTTCCGGGACACCTTTTCATTTAATCAAAACTTGTTTGCACACCCAACAAACGGCGTTTTGTTCGCGGAGGGCGACCGATCTGCACCAAAGGAACGCTGCATAGTTGCACCCGAACACCGGTTTATTTCGTCGCCATCTTTTGATAGATCCGTTTTTATATGTATTGAAATTTATTAAAAGCGCAGTGAGGGTGCGCGTGCGCGCGACAACTGCTGAGATTGTTGCACCTGGCCGGCGCACACTCCACGCACTATTGTGACCTACCGGATTGCACATATGTGATGATATTCATGGATATCGACTAGGTATATGATTATAATAAATAAGATGTTCGTTAATTAATGTTTAGTATAACAAACGAGGAGTTCTAACATAGATAAAACATCTGTTTTTTGCTATTGCCTTTTGATGGATCCAAATTGTCTGATATAATGGTATTTAAAAGAGTTCATAGAAATTTTCTTCTTAATTTAGTATTATTAATGGTTTGCTGTTTCTTGGTTATCTTAAGAATTGGTTTTATTTTTGATTTGCTTGAAAAACTTATAGCGAATGAATCTAAAAGTATTTTAACTATAATAACTAACTAAGAGAAATATCGATTTCAAAAATTGTATTATAAGTCTATTTATATCAGTAGTTGTAAGACCACACCGGTAGGTATATAGGTCTCTAGTAACCACTTTACGTCAGTCCTCTAAGCAGGCGATCGCGTGCATGAAGTGAACATTCAGGCGGCGAGCTTGGTCCTTCCAATGTTGATACGTGTCATGGCATCGACCTCCCAGAGAGGCCGGACTATGTGGTCCTATCACTGCTCCTAATATGTTAAACAAACTTGCAATTATTTGCTTATGTTTAACAATCGTCGACACTTTTCTCCCTTTCGGGTATCTAATTTTTATATTAGAGTTTGTTAAGACTTACTAGATATCGAGTAAACGAGTACTAGAGAAAGACTTACAAGAGTACGAGTACTTACATTATGAACTTTACAACGGTCTTAATTAAAAAAAAAACAAATATCATTGTTTCGAGGAAACATATGCACTTGCACAAGTCCGCCAAAATCTACTTAAAATAACAATCAGACAGCCGTTTGTTTAAATACCTGTTGTGAAAAATAACTTCCAAAATTTCTGTAAACATAACATGTAACTACTTAAATGTATTTCCATGTTAAAATTAATATTTTTTTATCATTATTCATCATATTTAATCGAAAGTTTTATCGATTCTTGTACAATGTGGTCAATTCACTGTTTTAATAAAGAAAGTATGGCGATATGGGCATTATCCATCGAAGGCTCATCAAAGAAATGTAAAGAAAGTGGATGTCTTAATTTCAGGCTATTGCAGCGACTTAAAAAATGCAATTTGTGGCCGTGACCGAATTTATTTACAACTTCATCTTCCCGAACATGACGCACAGACGTGAACTGGGTCATGTTACAAGGATGTGGTTTTGTATGTTCAGTAGATATGTTTAAGTCTAGATAAATTATATGAAAAATACCATTGTAGTTGTTTGTATACATATATAAAATCACACCCTTATCCAGGGTCGTTGTTTGGATGGAGCTCTTATTTCTATTCTGCGAAAGCATTTTCTATTTGTCAGTAAGTGAACTTAATATTAATAGCATTATATACCAGTCAACTTAAGCAACCTAGCAGTAGCAGTCAAAAGTACATCAAACCTATTCCACTAGTATTATGAAGTCAGCCTAAACTCACACCAATAATATATACAAATTATTCCGAACTTACGACACTCATTACGCATAACGAGAATTAGAATTTCTTCAACATAACAAAATGTATTATGTAATGACGGAATCAAGTAAACACTAAAAGTTGATTGAATAAATAAAATAATTACTGTTGGCATTCTAACGGGTGCAGGAAATTGTGAGTTCAGCAAATCGGATCCATTCTAAGAATCAGAGCGAATGTCAGTGGAGGTCGGCATCGATAAGTCGTCTGTTGCAATGGCGTCTTTGTCCGCAGGCATCACTGTCGTCCTCGATGCCATGCAGAGCCGGTATAACGCGGAAACAATGCGGACCACATTCGTGCATCGCGACCAAACCTCTAAATTATTGAGAGCACAGACTCATAGTGGCCTACGCCTTATTTTAATGCTTCCAGGTCGCAAAAGAATATTTTAATTTTAATAGGATCTTTAGTTATCTGCGTATGGCCATAAATTATTATAATATGAGGATAGAACGATATCAAAATAAAAACTGTAATCAGTTGTTAATTAAGTAAGTACTTATAATAAATAGGACTTGGTGACCCCTCTGTAATATCTTGGATTTGTGCCGCGGTCGTGTTGTGTTCGGTCGCGGTATGGCGGCACTGCCCGATGTTTGCGCTCATAAAGTGTCATTATGGTAACAGTACCTCATTGTTGTTTTCGGCGGTCCCGTCTCCCTATATTCTCCGCCCGCCGAGTAAAAGTTCGCGTCACGGCGCGTTATAACCAAAATGGGTTACGACCGCTTCTTGCGAAACTTTTACGGGCCATCGTCTCCGATGAATCTCGTTCCGTTTAATAGCCTTCGAATTTTTAGTACCAAAGAAAGGTAAATCACTTTGACGTGTCTTGAAGTTAAATTTGTGATTTGATGAGGACAACAGAGGCTCAGAGCCGCCCATAAATAATATCAGTCATCAAAAATCGTTAAAGCCTTCCTTGAAGGAATGTCAATAATACTTACTTGCACCACGTACTTTGATTTCCATGACTAACCCCAATTTTAAATTTACTTGCCGAACTGTCAACAGCATATCAACCTTATTATTTCAAAAAAATATGGTAATTATTATCTCACTTTGTAATTATAAGTAATAAATAGAACTTTAAACAGGAACTAAATTTATAATGTTAAATTAATGCACGAGTAGGTAGAGTTAGTTATGTCATGCTGTATAAGAACTTTATTAAATACACCTAATTACTATTTATTTATTGTCATTTTTATATTTTACTCTACACAATTGTAGGATTATATAATAAACTGATGTGTCCATTGCAAATCTGTCATCAATTTTCCGGACAGATAACGTAATAGATATACTTATTGTGTGATCTGAGAGACGAGATACTTGTGTAATTTATGGTAAGTACTATCCAGCGAAGTATCTGAAAGTTTCAAATACTCCATATATCCGCTGGGTTTAGGTTCAAATTCACAGCGATCCCGTGCAGATGACACTTTTTTGAACCGATTATCTTAGGGTGAGTAAAAACATAGTGAGGAAACATTTAGGCAACTGAATGTGTAATCATGATCCAATATTAGCTAGATTTCCCTAGAAAGAATGCTGGAGTAGCTTCGTGTAATTTAACCATGATCGTAGTCATAGGCGCATCCCAAGGAAGTGAGGAGGCAACCAGAACTAACGCCAGGAGGATGCTCTAGATAATCCGCCCTACTTACGCTTTGTGAATCGTTTTAGAGAGAAGTTTTTTTAACTTTGATGTATCAATTCACTCATATCTGACCGTCTGAGTCAGACCATAGACTGGCTTAAGAACCTTAATAGTATCTGGATTGATTGGGAACAGACATGAACTAAAGCAGGCATGATGAACTTCAGAATTACAATCAATATTATTCTAAATTATGGTCGTATAATAAAATTTTCTATTATATTACACGTTGTTTAAAATACAATATTACATAATTTACTCTAATTTCCTTTAACCTGTATGTAATGCTCATGTCAGGAATAAGATTACGAAGCTCAATTGCGGAATCAATTTATAAAATCGATGCCAAACTTGTGCGAGAGTAATTATTCTTGGTGTCTTATGTCTTTTTGGGGCATACAAAATATAAGTAGGTACTTACATATCAAATATCTACATTCATGCAGAAAGTAGTTATATTCATTTAATTTCTTAATATTATGTAATAACTAAAAGAAACTATGTCGGATTATTGACTTTTACACTATGCATCAGTGCAGAAAGATAATCAGCGAATAACGAGGAAGGTATATTGACGGCCTCTGTGGCGCAGCGGTAATACACTTGTCTGTGACACCGGAGGTCCCGGGTTCGAATCCCGGACAGGGCTTTCTCTAATTGGTCTGGGTCTTGGGTGTTTATCTATCTAAGTATTTATTATAAAATATAGTATCGTTGAGTTAGTATCTCGTAACACAAGTCTCGAACTTACTTCGAGGCTAACTTTATCTGTGTAATTTATCCCGTATATATTTACTAGAGGCCGCCCGCGACTTCGTCCGCATGGAAACCCTATCAATCCCGCGGGAACTCTGGGATAAAAAGTAGCCTATGTGTTATTCTGGGTCTTCAGCTACCTACATACCAAATTTCATGGTAATCGGTTCAGTAGCTTTTGCGTGAAAGAGTAACAAACATCCATACAAACTTTCGCCTTTATAATAGTAGTAGGATTTATTATTTATTTAACGACTTTTCAATCCCTATTGCATACATATGCTACACAAGTTACAAAACGTTCGCTATGTATAAGCCGTTTATTGATTTGTTACAATCAAAGACAAAAATATGCCTTTAATCCTTTATAACATGAATATCAATACTTACGATCAAGAACAATAACGTTTTAATTAAGTTGTATGTTATTTAAAAGAACAATAGAAAGCACTTTCTTTTTACTTCCTACGTAGACACACGTCCCGGGTGTGTGGCGAATTATATCGTCCGAAGGTTATTAGTGCATTGTGATTAATGCTATTGTTTGTGATTAATAAAACAATGATTATTGAAAACCATTATAAAGATGTCAGCCACTGATCAAAGTTAAATAACAAACGATAAAATCACGCTTGAACAAGCAAATATAATGGCCATGATGATAGAGAACAAAACAATGAGTTCCTATAAGTGCTCAACCACTTATTATGGGCTATAGAATTATAGGTGGCTTACATTTTCGTTTTCTACAACGGAATGTTTTGAACCGAAATAAAGTGTAAGTCAGATATTTAGTTTAAATAATGAATGAATAAAGCTTTTATTCAGATAACAGTTACTCCTATAAAAAATATACACTTATATGCCCTTTCGGTAAAGGCCTCCTCCAACCCTTTCCATTTTGCTTTACTTATCTTGAGCTACCCGTTCCACAACTGCTACTTCCCTTATCTCATCATCCCACTTTTAACCTTTTTTATGTTTCGTATATTTTTCTTCTTTCTTCGATGGGTTAGCAACCTGTTAGTGTTTGAATTTCAATTCTACGAGTATCATAAGGCCAAATAGCCGAACGTGGCCTATCAGACTTTTTACGATCGTTGGCTCTGTCTACCCTACGAGGGATAAAGAAGTGATAGTATGTATGTAGATCAAGAAAACAGTTACTGATTTGACATATGTTTTTAATCATTAACCTCTTCATATCCCTCTCAGTATTAAAAGTAAAACATACAGTAAGACTACTCGTAAAGGTAGGTGAAAAATAAAAATAAAATGTGATTTATTAAAAAGAGTATTACGTATTGTATTGGAAACAGGTTGCCGACCAAGGCAGTGCTATGAATGGAGGTGTAATCAGCGCTATAGAGAAGCATCGTCACCTGCACAACTCGTTATTATTATGACCATTTGCTGAATGACGCCCTGGGGCCTGTACTGTACAGGTATGTACTAGATTAATTAAGATTAAATACAATGTAAAATTTACATATACTATCACCATTCTATCATTATGCCATACAGATGAACGTGGACTTGTCTGGACTGGTCTTTTCAAGACGCTTGTTTCTGTCGACCCCGCAAGGGATAAAGGCATGATCGTATGTAACTGCGCTTTAATAGGAAAGGCGGCGTAATATCGAACTTGTCACTCGACTGGTCTGGACTGGTCAATGTGAAACTAATGTACATTTTTTTATAAATTTCCCAAATATATTCTAAAATTAATTTTAATGATTTTCATTACTTAAAAAACTGAGATTGTTTGAATTAAACACAATTTTAAGCACAGGAACGGTTGTAACACTCATAATGTTATATTGTAAACAGGAGTATAGAAAAGGGTACAAGTTTTATACTTGGCACAGGGTTAAAAACAAATTACTTTTATATATTTAAATTAAACCAAAGGGCCAGTTAAAAATAAGTAAACCCAGTTTTACAAAAAATAAAATATAAAATTGTAATAAGTAAAATAAACATGTAAATGTGCTTGTGAACGCAACTGTACCTTCGCCGTCGGGGTGCTGTGTTGCTTTTGAAAGTGTGAAAACCAGACTAAATATACTAATGGTTGGATTGGATTTATGTAATAACAAAGACACATTGTATCTCTCTATTACATATTACTTTGTTGATACTAAACAAAATTTGTTACACAAATAATTCTAGCTAAAATATAAACCTACAAATACACCTAAATATAATTAACTTAATTTAAATATAAAAACTTAATTTTAAATCAACACTACGTTCGTCTATATATAGTAAGTACAAAATTAAATCTCTGCTTTACAAAATGTAAATAATATAAAATATTGTTATAGAATTTATTTACACAATTTTGAATTAAAAATCTGTATTTTCTTTTTTTTTACAAGAAAAGATAAATTATTGGTTTTTAGTATACCTTTTATTTTAAACGTTACATGTCATAATACATTACGCGGCTCATCGAAAAATCAGAACTATTGTGCGGAAAAGAATATTTGAAATCGTTGCGCAAGCGCACCGGATATGGTTGTTCCCTGACCGGATACACTTGTTTGTACTCCACTCCACAGGTACGTTCCCATCGTATTACATCTCGAAGGACCCGCGGACCCTTTCGACACACGTGCAGGCACCATGTAGGTACTGCCATTCAATAAGCTAAATAGAAATCCGGATTTTATTGCGTCGTCTCTCATCTTTCAATATTCTGCGACGTAATTTACTTTGTAATAAAAATGAGGTCGTAGGTAAGATACCGTATGACATAATGTAAGGTAGGTATCTATATAATGTAAGTACTTACTTATATCAATTTTAATACACAATACTCTCAGGTTTCTTACATCATTAAATATAATAGTTAGGTACTTATGAAAATATGCAAAGTAGTAATAATTTCTTGGTTGTATTGTTCAAATTTATAAAAATAATACTTACCTACCATCAATTTTGGTTTACAAATACGAATATGTCAATGGAAAATTCTTTTGTCACCTGTTTCAATTCAATTTCAGGATCAACACATATGTGATCTGCTTATACACTCAAATAATTTTTATTGCTATTCCCATACAGCCCAAGAAAAATAGATTTGTCAGGTTTCATGCAGGTACAGATTTCAGGTTACCTATGTATAACCTGAAATCAGTACCTGCATGACGCACAAGTGAGGCTGCTACGAGCCATTACCCTCCGCGGTCCGCGGCGGCCGCGCCTGCGCTTGTCTCATACGAACGCCATAATCTCCGCTTCACCGATCTTTATAATCGCTGGTATTGTCTCAAACTCCATTATATTGTCAGATATGCTCCTTCGATAAATTTATTCTTCGTGAAGCAATATCATGTTTGATAGTGCGTTACATTATATCGACTAAATTTCCTGGGAATATGATGTTTAATCATATCACCTCATTGTTTTTTGTAACAAGGTTTTATAATATATAACATATTTTATTATATAATAATCGTAAAGCAAAGACAAAACAGAACATACCATCCTACGAAATAAGAAGATATTTATTTTAATGTGTTCTTTCAAAATATGTAATATTATAACTCCAAGTTTTGCTCTGGATATCGTAGAAAACAACTTAAGTAAGTAAAAAGCACTACACAAATTTGTGAAATATAAAAAAAAAAAGAATATACCATCCCCAAATGTATATGAAGATATTTCAAATATATTCTACGAAAATTGCTTTTTTCGTAAAAAAAAGCAATTTGTCGTAGAATACACAACATTGAATTTAATGAACGGTGCATCGAGCTTACAATTTTAAATCACATTTTGTGGAGACAACTGCACAAGCGGATAAACGACAGAAGTTGTTCGTTGTGATGAGATTCGGAGCGATGTAGGTGCACTTAGTTTATCGGTACAGACGCGAGATGCTGCAACTACGAGATAGGTGAGTGAAGGTGACAGTAATTGACAGGTCGACGGGTGCAGGACACTTGACGCACGTGCGAGAGAAGTCGGGCCCCCGCAATAAGCAGGATGTCTTTAAATAGACTAACTAAATGCCTTTGTGAAGGCATGCTCTTCGAAGGGTGGCGGCATCCGGCAACGATCGCGCACACGATTTGCTTCTAAAGAGGAAACTTATAAATAACTTGTTCAATTATTCTGAATCATTCAACTATGAACGGTAGTGAGTGCGCCTGAGTCACCGACAGTTGATTATGCCGCTACCAGTCTCTTATCCAACATCTCGCAGACACGCCGCTTTGCAGAGTGGCTATTGTTTGATTAGTAATAAATTGTCTGTTACATGCCTTGTTTATATGCAGCTTTTTGCAACCAAGTAGGTATTACCGATTTAAATCTCTCTCATCATAGCTTATTCCCGATTGAATAACTTAAATGCTCTAGTTTTTACGAGCTTCTCTATATTTTCAGCACGGTAAGTAGTTGCTATTTCGATGACAGCATGGATATAAGGGACAGTTACACCCTAAAAAGGCTTGGCAAGTTTAACTCCAACCAAATCCGAAGAAAATTAACTAGTTTTCATAGGCTTTTTATATACTTCTTGATTCCATGTAAGTACGTTTTAGGTATTATAAGTCTAATCCAATAACAATTATTACGTAAGTATTTCTATAAAATGTGGCTTTATAAATTAGTAATAAGTTGTCTTCGAGATTCCTGTATTGAAAGTGAATCTGACTCACGTATATACATACATATATAATGACTACAAGCCAAAGAACAGTAAAGTCGTAAAATTAATATAAAAAATAGATCGTAATGGCAAACTAATAGCCATTACGATCTATTTTTTATATTAATTGCGTAAAAATACATTAAACCATAAACGATTGTTTGTTTCATTACAAAGTCGGTGATTATGTCACTTGAAAATTGCGTTCTTGATTTAGTTACGATTAGATAAGCCCCGACTTATTTTCAGCTGAGTCCCTCCGCATCGGAACGCAACCCCTCACCTGCGCTCGTTTCCCCGGGTGCGAGGTGCGCAGGAGTCGCCCTCCTTTACAATCTCACGTACACGACATTCTCCGACGCACCGTTGACAACCCTCCTTTTCATCAAGCAGTGCATTGACCTCGACGCAGCTTGTTCCCCTCATGGAATTCAAAAATATCGGAACCATATGTTCTTGACCTTCCCCATATTTTTTTCTTAACTGCTTGAATAATGCTTGCTTCCTATTTCAACCGCGTGAATAAATTAACAGGAGCCGACGAGCATATGTCATTTCAATTTCAGTTTCCGACTGTAATCCCTTGTAGCTAAGTACTTGTAAGTACATATTCGTGTTGGTGTATTAAATACTAGCTTTTTCCTGTGACTTCATCCGCATGGTTTCTTTTCCGCAGTAAAAAGTTCAGCATGAAAGCTCGTGACGAACATACTTTATCATCTAGATACGCAAAAAAAATACAGCTATATAAAATGCGTGTATAATAGTTAATTAACTATTGGATAGAGTGCTGCATTAACTATATTGTTTAATATGAACTTGAAGCAGGCATGCCATACAATTATTTAATTTACAAACATAAATTGAAATTAGACGCTGTCTAGTTCTGTTCGTATATCATCATTTAATGGTTCTTAAACGAAAAAACAACGCGTACAACACTATACATTTTTAGTCATACTAAAAAGTAAAAATATTCAACGATTTGGAACCATAAAATTTTAATTTTATGCCAGTGATCGAAAAATTTGCGATTATTTTTTGTCGATTGTTTAATTGGCACTAGTATTGTTTCCGTCTTTGATTACGTAAACAAATCAATTGAGTTCAGATATCGCACGGGCCATCTCATTTTCTAATCGAGTCACTTGCATCATTGGTCCCATTTGCATGGTGGCCGCATCGAGCGTCGGGTTCAGGTCTCAACTCAACGTGCCTTACGCAATCTAATAATCGATGATTGACCGACGAAACAGTGAAATCAATGCTTCGCCGACGTTAAATTGCCGCATCAGTTGCTCTACTTACATTCTAAGTAGTAAGTAGATCAATTAAATTTGCGAAAATATAAAACCCATACTAACAGACAACAAGAACTTCAACTTGAAACAGTGCAGCCAGCATACCAGCAAAAAGAAGAAATTCAAAATTAGTACAATAGAAGTAAATTAGGTATCCAATGATTAGTAGTCTGGTTTAAGCGGCGATTTCAAGAGTGCAAGGAACGGACGAGATTCCACAATATAGAAAATTAATTCATATTCAGTTTATGTCATCTAAACAGTGTATGAGTTTTATCATCATCAATACATACAATAAAACAGTAAAAAAAAATTCTGTACATTGACTATATTTTCAAAAAAATAATTTATAACGGTATAAAAATAGTAACCGAGCATGAATTTGAAAATTAAAATCTGTCTGTTGGTATGTTTGTTTCCTTTCGGCCGCCATGGCAACTAAACTTCGCAACCAGTTGAGAAAAAGACATTTTCATTCTTTGTCGGCAACCAGTTATGAATAAAGATTTTTTTTTCTTTATAAGCAACTAGTTGCCAACAAGGAATTTCTCAAAAACACTAGTTGCAGTATAAGAATTTAATTTCTTCTTACGCAACAATGTAGTAATGTCCTCATCGAATACAAACACTGATCAATAAGTACATAGATTTCGTACTAGCTGTAGCCCGTGACTTCGTGAACGCTCAAACCACTACCTACACCACGGAGGCGGTTATTGTCCCTGTTATATTAAAACAAATATATTTTAATAGTGTTCATTTATTTATATTAACTGAGTGACTTAAACCGCTAAAACGAAATTGCAAAAGGGCTAATAATCTCCAAACAGTGACCAACAGATATCTTTTTTTCTACTAATTCACTCAACGCCTGGTCAATCTCCTCGTCAATTGCCTTATACTCTTTATTCTTTTTACTTTTAATATTTAAATCATAAGATTTATATTCTGTTGACAGAATATCCAATAATTGTGGCAACGTTGGATATTTTCTTCCAATATATCTATTAATTTTCGCATGCCATCCTTCAAGGCTATTATTAGTTCTTATATTTTCGTTACCACAAGAGCAAGACATCATCATTTCATTTTTCTTTATCCATTGTTTATTAAAGTATTTATTAAATTTTTGCAACCCGTCAGATGGATTTCTAGGGTTTTTGCTCATAACATATTCATATCCTTTTTCTATGTATTGAACAGGAAGACGAGCTAAACCAACGCACCGTGCAACATGCCTCTTTTCGGTTCTTAATTTGACATTTAAAGCTTTTGCTTTTTTCCATAAGCAACGATTAAAATGAAAGTAGCAGCCTTTGAATATAATTTTTGGAAATACTTTTTTAATTGCATTTATTGCTGCCACTTCGAAATCAAGGGTTATTTTTTGGGGGTTCCAACCGATGCTTGTCTTGATTAGGCTGAACAAAACTTTGTATGTTTCTGTTTTTTTATCCGGCAGCAGAGCAAAAATTAAAGGAGCTACTGAATTGTTATTCTTATTGTATCCATGTATTGAATATAGTTGATAAAATCCTTTCGGACAACACTTAAAAGTGCCGTCAGCGTAAAAATGATGATACTTATTCATCTCCTTTCTGTTTTCATTAGAACAGAACACGATGATTCGTTTATCGTCATCCACGTAGTCAGCAACACAAAAATTTTTATATTTAGTGGGTACAATAAAATCATGACAATTATTAAAACGTGACTTTGCAACGCCCAAAACTTTGTTTCTTTCATTATATAATCCCGTCTTTATGTTATTAAACTGTGGTATTTTATTTATAAATTGAAAACCGTCGTTTTTGAGTCCTTTGACAACATCCTCATACTGTTTTTGAATCGATATAAAATTACAACTGCTCCTTTGCTTCAAGTCGTCCATCTTTTTCAAAATTAAATTTTTTCCAATATCAGCTTCACAGTCTGCGTCATGTTCCTTTGTTATTTTAATTATTTCATTTCGTGCATTTATGGTTAAATTACCTCTGCATCCATTTTTAACATAGCATTTATAAAATGAGTCTCCATTTTTATATATTTTTTTACGATGATAACGGCGTCCTTCATGTAATATTGATACACCTCCTCTTCTTGTAGTTATATATTCTACTGTAGAGGAATTTGGATATATGTTTGAAGTAGACATCACAATGAAATAAAATTCGTTTTTTTTCAAGCGAGGCTAGTTCGCGACAAAATATGTGTACTGACTTGACAGGGAAAATTAATGACATATTATTTAATTGACATATATCAATTAAAAGGAAAAATAATCCTGGCCAGTAATTCTAGAAATAGGATTTAATATAAGTACGGATTGACCGCAAAGATTGTCAACCCATTACTTCCCATTATTTTTGACGCAACTTGTTGTCAAGAAAGAATTTTAAATCATTTTTCACAACTGGTTGAGAAACTCAGTTGCCATGGTCGATAAAAATTTTCTTGGTTGGCAACTAGTTGCTTACAAAGAAAAAAAAATCCTTATTCGTAACTAGTTGCCGATAAGGAATTGAAATGTCTTTTTCTCAACCGGTTGCGAAGTTTGGTTGCCATGACGGCCGAAAGGGTTTGTTTGTACACGCTAGTCTACTGAACGGATTTAAATGAAACTTTTTAGTTGTATAGCTCTTATGCCTGGCCAACATAAAGGGTATAACTTATTTTGGAATCTGGTACAGCTGATATCGAACCATAACTCAGGTAAACTATAGGAAATATCGTAAGGACGTCTTAACAAAAGTTGTTCAACCTGATGAGCATTTTCTGTTGACGTATAACCATCGAAGATCTGGAACACCTGATACAGGATCATTATACAGGGTGACTTTTAATTCAACTGCATAAATTTAACTATTAAGTGTACTCATCTTAAGAATATTTAAAAACGTTAAAAGAAAAATATCGGTTCATATTTCAGAAAGTACGAAAAAAATTAAAGTATCAAAATCCGCGATCCTAAATACGTCATATCACCCCGGCCGGCGGAAAAGCGACGCGTAAGATTCAGAGGTCAACGACACAATCCATTCAGCTGAACGATCTCGACAACTGTACTTTACTTGAACTTGATACTAGAAAAATAATTTATTTTTCGGACATTTATTTACATGTTTAGTTTTAATTTATTTTTGTAGTATTGGTCTTTAATAAAGCGTGTGACGTAGTTTTTGAGGGTTTTTAAATGTGAAAATGATTACGTTTAATTTAAATAAAAATAGGCTCAAACGGCTCAGAAGCATGGGTATAGTCTATGTTTAAAAGAATGCAGTTGTTTTAAATGTCACCCTGTACCAGCTAAATCAACCGAATTATGGAAAAGACGTTTTAACAAAAGTTGTTCAACCTGATAAGCATTTTCTATTAGCGTATAAAAATTGAAGATCTGGAACACCTGATGCAGAACCATTATATACCAGCTAAATCATCCGAATTTAGGAAAAGTCGTCTTAAAAAAAGTTGTTCAACCTAAAAAGCATTTTCTTTTGGTGAAAAAAAAATGGAAGATCTGGGTCATGTGGTGTAGAAACCAAAGGGACCATCTACTCTGTAATATGTACTGAGCGTAAGTAAATTAAATAACCTTACCTAACCTTCGTATTTCTAATAACACGCAAACGGAGTTGCGGGCGTCAACAAGTATTAAGAATAAAAATAAAAAGTTTGTTTTACGATGCCTAATAAGGTGTTTCTGTTGGCCAGGACATGTTTAAAATAAATTAATACAAAAAACTTTATTATAACAAACGTATTTTAATTAAAGTTGAATAGCAAATCTCGGTTTGCATGGTTGCCCTCAGGAGCTGTACGCAAACGCAGCTCTGTCTTTATTCCACGATAAAATTGAACTGCACAAAACATTTGACGGCGATTTGGCGACGGCATGTTAAGGCTTGCTGAACAATCACTCAACATTGAGCACTCAAAGAAAGCGACAAGTGTACTAGTATGCAAACTACCCAGTCTGTACTGAGTCACACATCGCATTTCAATTATCACTTGTAGGGTTTCCCAGTTTTTGCCTAATATTGTTATTAATTGTAATATAGCACTTAATGAAATGAATTTAATAACAAAGTTGATGTGCTATGATTTTTGTGTGAATTGGTACCTACGTAAATAAAATGCGGAATCATAATGATACAACACAGTTTTATTTGACTTCATAGTTCAGATCCCATAGAATAATCCTATATTTATTTGAAATCAAACGATTAAATAATAAATCTCCATGATGTATATATCTCAGCGGAGTTAATAAAGAAGATATTCTCTTTACAGTGGCCGCGTAGTGTCCAACAGTAGATAGTGTTCTAATTGAGACATAGCTACAATATCCGCCGCATGTTAATGGCTGCCATATAGCAGCTATCAAATAAATTCTGAACATGTAGGAGATACTGCCTTGCGTGTAGCGATTATAAGAACCTTCATTTTGTTATATCAGCATCTTCCAATCATAATGCAACATTATAAAATAAACGTATATCGGACAATGTCGGTAGAGTGAGTATGGCATTGCAAAATTTCACTTAATTTATAGGCATAGGTAAATAAATATAAACTTCTTAGTGCCACAAGTCGTAAATTTTTTTTTATCTTTTTATCTTATCTATTGATTAGGAATAATAGGTACGAACCAATATGTTTTAATTTATTTTCACTGACTTTAATACATTCAGTCTTTATAGGAACAATATAATAATAGAGACGGGTAGCTAGGAACAGTGCAGTGCTAAATAGCTTACGTGCAGCAGTAGAGACAGTGGGTAGGCAGTAAGTTATTAGGGCTGCGTTGCGGATTGCGAGAATGGGATCGCGGGCCTCCTTTGTTGCAGCCTCGTTGGTGGCCCGCTCTATCGCATGCTCCATATTGCACGCCGCAGGTACACTGCACCACACACCACAGACATTCTGACAAACAATACACTTTACGCAATTTGCTCCGCTTTCTTACAGCGTTCATTCGATGGATTAAAAAAGATGCACGCTCTTATTTTATTTAAAGATTAAAGAGAAAATAAACTTGTTTTATGCCTACCAAAATCTTGTTCGTTCTTATTTTGCTAATACTTTTACCGTGTTTTTTATTGAAGTACTCAAGTGTTTTCATATAGATTAATAAAGCATTTATACAAATAGCCAAATAGATGACCGATGATAAGGTTATCCTTAGAAATTCTTAGGTATATGTAAATAACATATACTTAAGAAGTAAATACCAATTTGTATTACAATTATAAGGAAAGCTAATAAAATTCCCAGTTCAGTAGTTTGTGATGCTTTAGCCAGATAAGCCTGTTTCACCTTATTTGACAATTTATCAGTGACAATTATACTTAAGAACGGCTAAAATGTAGTATTAAGTATCAAAGGTTTATGGTTTAAAACCACTTTGAAATAATGCTATCAGAATTACATGACGTTTTGTCTGCGAAATAAACTAGACAATGATAATTTCTGTTGTCTCTATAGGCAACCGGTACTATGACTCAGCCATGATTGTTTAATTCAGTGTTCCCAAACGTGTTATAGTATAGCTACCTATGCACCCAGCGCCAGCCATAAGTTCACAACACAACAAGCTAGATTTGTAGTATGCATATGCAACAGTTCCTGAGATGCATCGTCGTTCAATATTCAAACAAGGATGATGCGATTAATTTTCATAAAAAGATAGTGGCCCAGTCATTTTTGAGTAACCGGCGTGCATCGCGAATAAATTTTGTGGGCAAGAGCTGGCCTTTTTGGAGCAGTGTTGAGTTCTTGCCTCTGAACCACAGCCACCTGCACCACCACCACACCTGCCCGGAGACCAGGGTTGGACTCCGGGCAGGTCATGATATAAAGTGAACTTTTACCTGATTGCCCTGGGACTTAACTGAACTGACTAAAGCTGAAGAATTTGTTTGTTTGAACGGGCTAATCTCAGGAAATACTGGTTCGAATTGAAAAATTCTTTTTGCGTTGAATAGACCATTTATCGAGGAAGGATTAAGGCTATATAACATCACGCTACAACTATTAAAAAAACTACTATGAAAAATTTCTTAGGGACAATGTATTTTTCCGGTATTATATTTTTCTTTCGTCATTTTTATTCTCAAGTAACAAATAAGTATAACTTAAATTAGTCAAAACATAATGCAAACGATAATAATCTTTGAACCGACAGACTGAAAATAATCAACCACACGTCATCTAAACTATAAGATAATCGCGGGGGCATGTACCTGTTGCGTCGCTGGTTCCTTTCATGGAATATTCTTGTTAAAGAGAGCACACGACACAAAGCGGGTTTATCTGGACGCATTATGAGGAGCATCTCCGCTCTCAGATGGCGCGATAATGCTCATCGTCGAGTCACAAAAGTGTATTCTGAGGCGCACCGCGCTTCGGGACCCGAAGTCTTTGAAACGTAGGCTACATAGAAGCGTAAGGTGATCTCCGGCGGAGTTGACCTTTGTACAGGTACGGGCAACCGCCGATCGCCTTTGTAAAGCGGTTCACTTGTCAGCCGATCCACACAAGGAGGAACTTTGTTGTCTTTCTTGAACAGAAAATGGGAGAGATATCGATGAAAGCATTGTTCCTCCTCCATGTTAATTCAATATAGTGCGGCTGCTGTCTATCGAAAGCAATTTTTGTTTAACATTTGAAAAGGGCTTATTGTGCTCGATGTTGGGAGTTGAATGGTAAGCAGGTGTGTGTAGGTAAGTTTACGGCCGCTGCCTTCCATTTGTTCTTGCCTTCGGGCAGTTTTTGTCGTAAGTATTAGATACTGTTTTTGATCGTAGGTCTAACTTGTATGCACTCAGCGTACAAGTTTAAGATTTTGTTGAAAATGTCACTAAATCATAATAAGTGAATGTAATAAATTACGTTCCAATTATACAAATTGATTTATCCTCAAAGTTATTTCGATAGATGATCGCTCAATAGATTTCGATAAGTAAGTATATATAAAATAACAAATCGGATTAAATTAGATACTTGTGAAGACAGTCAAATTATTTAAAGGCGGTTTGGCTAGATGTCTTTATGTTGAATTTATAATCGCCTGAATATGAATTCAACATGGAAAAGTGATTTATTTTTAAACATGAAATATAAATTAAATTTTTAGATTTTACATATACTTCTATGCATCTAACAATGTCTAAAACTTTTCTAGTAGTTATTACTCAAAGAACTGATACAGACCGAAATGACAAAAATCTACATAATATTATAAACACTTGTTCAGATATCGGAAACGTATTTTTCAACCCTTGCAAGATGACTCTATTATAATGGCTATAAAAGAAAGTATTAGAACTTATACCATCAGGAAGTTAGTGAGCTATTGTGATATAATAAAACGATGAAATGCCATAAGAGATTAACATTTATTATGGTCTGGTCACCCGTTTCAAATGGGCGGAGGATGAGGAACGTGTCGGAGCCGTGTCATCAGAAACTATACAAAGTGTCATGTTTGTCACACGGGTCAAACCCGGGACTTTGTCACGTCGTGAGATCGGAGGCCGATTTCGTGGAGTCGCATCTGAAGAAAGGCTTATTAACTTCATTCACATGGTTATAAACGAAGGCTTTATTCAAATTCAATTTTGGGATCAGTCTGTGAACTTGTTTCTTTTATTATAATAAAATATCAACGGATAACATTTTTCCAGAGGACCCTTTGTTGATATGGATTTGAAATAAAAAATATTTTTTTATTTTTGCTTCGAAAAGACTTAAAAAGGCGGATACTTCCTAAACTTCAAAATGATAAATTGTATTTATTGTTTTATACTTTTTAGTGAAATGATAAAAAGAACTTAAGGTAAAAGCTCCTAATACGGCGGTAGTCAAAATCGCTTCCAATTACGGTGGTATTTATATTTCTTAGTTTTATTCCTGTTCTATTCAGTGTAAGTACATCATAACGCAAATGTGTTATTCTAAATTTATTACGGCACGACTTAACCGACATTTGCAACTACAACACATTGGCAACACAACAAAATCAATCAGTTTATGTCACGGCATCGACGGGACAGGTGTTTTCATACAAACGCGGAACAACAAAAGTAAGCACACTAATATTTACAAAGGCAATTTTTCGTATTAATAGGCCGTTCAAGTTTGTTTATGAATAACTTATAGCATTTCCCTACTTTTAAATTTTTAAATTAAATAGCTTGTTTCACGTTTGTAACTCAGTTTTTACCCAAAAAATAAGAAATAAAATATCGCCGTAATAGGATACAAATTTTATAGACTAATCCTAACTCGGTGGTATAACTCCGTAATAGGAAAAATACTGATAAAATTTAATTGTTTATAACTTTCAAATTATTAAGTTTTTGAATTAGTTAAAAGTTCAATTGAAATAATTATTAATCTCATAAATTAATAACCATATTCTGAGGTATGTGTTCTCAATTAGAAATCTAGTTAAATAATAAAACTGTTGAGTACAAAATGTTAGTTTCTTAGGAGGGGTAAAAATTGAGAGGTGTGTTTTAATTTATCACAAATAATATCCTGTGTATAACTGTTACTTCAGTTTTACACATCTTAGCCACGAAATAGTTGTCGTTTGATTAAAAATTTACACTCTTTTGTTAATCGGAATTTTGATGGGTCAGAATTAGGATTATTAAAAACACGAGTAGTTTTCCTAATACGGTGGTAGTTATTTCCAGGTAACTCTGTATTAGGTAATATGGTTTCCTATTATGGCTTTATTAATTAAACAGAAAATCACAAGATTTTAGGGTTTCGTAAATAAATAAAAAAATCGTCTTTTTTCTGATTCTTATTTTTATATAAATGTTTTTTTTTGTAAAATCAAAAACATTGAAATAATTAAATATTTTAATATCAATTAATGCAATCTACGTAATTGTTCTTTTCATTTTTTACTACGCTTTTATTCATAGCTCAATTCAGGCAGCAGTGGCAGCGGGCAGCATTGACGCAAGTTTTAAAAGAGTTTTAAACTTTATTTTCATTATTTTATAGACCAGTAATCGCTCGAAAAAATAAAACTGTTGGTGACTGATGCGGCGTCGGTTGCTGACGACAGCCAGCAGTTTTGAAGCGAAGCTAGTCTAGTAGCGAACGTTTAAAATTCTTCCGAAGCTGTAAATGCTCTTCGGGCTGCTGTCGACCACTGTAACTGCAGCCTGAATTGACCCTAAACTTTACTTAGGTAGGTATCTTATATTAAGTTCACTTACCATTACTAAAGTGATTATTTTTTAATATGTAAAACTTTTAGTTACAGTTTACTATCCTCTGCGGAGTGTTAGTTTTTGAAAGACTGATGTTATAAATATTTCATTATTGTTACTTTTTGTTCCTCTACGAAGTGTTGATTTTTGAAAGATTTTAGATGATTGTTATTGTTCGTCATTATTTCTTAGCCAAAGTAACTAATTGTAATAAAAAATAAAACTTAATTCCTAAATGAACCTGCATTTTTTTATATTGTTAAATCCGTGAAAGCTGTACACACGCGTGTAGAAAACACTAAATAATAATATATACATATATATACTTTAAATAAATAATATACTTTAAATTCAAAGTCGTCTTTAATTTCATTAAAGTGAAATAATGTAATTAAATAGTCAATGAACGAAAAACTTACAATAAAGGTACTTACACATTTCTATTATTGTTATACATATTATTTGTACGGTAAATTAATGTACTTCCTGACCCTCCGTATTAGGAGCCGTCTACCGCAGTAATAGGCTCTGACCAAAATCATACCTCCGTATTAGGGAAAATCGACCTGCCTTTTTAAATATTTTTTTTAAATAAGAAATCACATGAAAGGATACTTAGACTCAACAGCAATACAAAATTTAAATTCCATTTTAGATAATAATTTTGTTTGGAACCTTTAAAAATACTTACTTATGCTTATTTTTGCTTCTTACTTTCAAATGTTGCGAAATACCTCCGTAATAGGTGCTTTTACCTTAGATACTTACTATATTAAACATACATTACATACATACATACATATGGTCATCTCTATGTCCCTTGCGGGGTAGACAGAGCCAACAGTCTTGAAAAGACTGAATGGCCACGATCAGCTAGATAGTTTAATAATAGAATTGAGATTCAAATAGTGACAGGTTGCTAACCCATCGCTTAAAAAAAAATGAATCCCAAGTTTGTAAGCCTATCCCTTAGTCGCCTCTTACGACATCCATAGGAAAGAGATGGACTGATCCTATTCTTTTTTATATACTAAATTAAAAAAAAAAATAAGGATAATATTTATGCAAAGCGTCATTTTAGTATTTACTGGATTAGATACTGGATTAATTAATTATTATTAAATAATTAAATCATAGATTATCAAACACGCAAACACGTTTTGAATTGTAAGAAAAGTCTACCTCCTAAATAAGTTTATTTTATTTTAATGATATTGTTTTACAACGCAAGTGATGAATGTAGATAAAGTTAAAAAAGTATACAGGGTTGTGGCAATTGGAAGTTTATGTATGCTTCATTAAAACAGAGGTTTGATTTTGTTGATCACATCAATTATTTACCCAACACATCTTTTAACCATTCTCTTGTTTATAATAGGTAGTAAATCTTATGCCCACTGTGTTCTTCACGGCTGTTTTGTCTATTAGGTTCTGCAGATGACGCTTCACGGACCATGAACAGACAGATGCGCCAATTTGGTGCGTGTCACCTCGGCCGACCAACAATTAACGGCAATGTATAGGAAACGGTCAGCTGCCATATTTTTTAGGTTATCTGGATCAGTTGCCCGCCTTTTATGCGTCTGTTGACCCATATGTCTCAAAACGCCAGCCGTAATGAAACTTATTTCGTCATCTCGTTTCCTTTTCTGTATGACACACTCTTTGTGTTTATACTTAGTTAATTGATGAACTATGACACACACATTAGATAACCATATATGAGCATCTTGTAATTTAAAACTACCTATTAAAAATGTGTGATTGTATTTGTGTGACATTGTTTTCAATTTCTATTGAAACAGCAATATACTCGTAGTATAGTAGTTAGGTGAAGGTGCTCAACTTTTCAGTATATTTATGTCGTCTTAGGTTCTATATGTATTATATTATTAGTGTCTTATTTATTAATTTATTTATTTAAAATCCATTGCATCTAAAATAATGTAGTGGACTTAATGCCAATAAGACATTCTTTACCAGTCGAACCTTCAGACCAAACTGAGGTTGAACTATGGGTGGTTAAAAATAAAATCAGTGAATGAATGGTTTCCACTACATACGAGTTGTGGACTTAATACTAACTGTTTCTAACAAGGTACCTAGTTAGTACAAACTGATAATGATAAGTCATATACATAATAATATAGTAGTCGCATACGTTGTAATGCAACCAAAAAGTTAAATTTTTGCTGGGTAAAATATCGGGTTGTTGTAAGCAAGCACTTAAATTGGTGTTGTAGGTATGTAAAAAGTTACGGAAAAGGTCTCAGACGCGGAGCTCCAAGCTCGCAATATTCCATGAATGTGTAATCAGAGAGTTTATTGATCTCGGTGAGATTAACACCACTCCGCATTGTCTGACTTGGCACGTCTTAAATTTTCCTTTTTTGTGCCAATAACTTAAGGAATTCACGAATTAATTTTTTTCTTCACCTTATGAATGTCGCCGTTTATCACACCGGGGAAGAATTATTCTTTCTTATGTTGCACTTTCGTAACCGCTTTTCAATTGTAAATTGTCATGCTTTACGACTATCCCTCGTACTAAAAATAGAATACCTTACCGAATTCATTAATATATCACTCGTGACCTCGCTGACATGAGAAGGAAGTGCAAATAACCGCGGCGGTAATTCCGAGGACCTCCTAACTAAGTTTATTTTATTTTTATGTTTTTGTTTTACAGCGCAAGTGATGAATGTAGATAGATTAAAAAGTATAGAGGGTTATGGCAATTGGAAGTTTATGTATATTATATTTCTTTCTTTAAACAATGAATATTAATTGCTATATTTTATAATTTTCGTATTATCTAAATTTATGATGTTTCAAGAACAATTAAGTTACCTATATAATAGCTGTGAATCACTGTGACGGGTCGTTTTTCTGTACATTTGGCTACATAGAAGGGAGTCCCGGTGCATATGCACAAAATGCGCATCCTGTATGCACGTGCCCGACACGCGGCAGGAAGTGCAACGCCATTGGAATACTTATCGCGACCTTCGGGTATATTTATTTATGTATATCTCCCGACGTCACTTCATAAACAAACTTTCGCCCCCCAAATAGACCATGGACTCCAGTGTATAGCAAATGGCATTATTACTTATGCAGCAATGCTTATTTTAACAATAATATTTAACAAATAAATTCTGTGATTGCGATTAGGTTGGAACCACTGGTTGGAACACTCTGGAGCAGTCTCCGTGATCCATAGCTGTTTTGTTGTTGCAAGTATTGCTAATAGCCAAGTGCCAAATCTACCTTTTTTTCACGATGCAAAAAAATGGCATTACATGCATTTATATAAGATCATGTGTAAGTCTAGAAATCAACCGTAAGAGTAGGCCCTCATTATCATATCATATATAACCTATATCTAGTCTCTTTCTCTATTATTTATGTACATTATATGAATTCTACTCTTCTGCTTCCTCCTGCAAATCGCAGTCACTACTCTTCTCTCTGAATCACGGGGTGTAAGCACCTTTTGGATTCTGAATTTGGAATCTGAATTAGCTAGTGTAAGCGAACTACCAGTGTCATTTGTCAATAGATGTCATCGAGTGCAAGTGCTATAAACAAATTGAAGCTCGATTTACGATACGATGACGACACCTCCGACTGACTTTATGGGCCTTGCTACGAACGTTACTTGGTTACAACTTTCTTGTAACCCAAGTAACAATATATTTTTAGCCTGTACAGTGTCATTTCACTGCAGGTGAAATAAATTTTATTTTGCTTATTTCCGATGATGCAAACTTGCTCGTTATAGGCTATTTTATTACTATAAACTATGGGAGCAGTAGTAATGAAAAAATATGGGAGCAGTTAACACATTTGGAAGTCGATCTAACCGAAGCCAGAGCAAACGCTTGTTTTAATATATAATGTATAAGTATATAAGAAACGGTCAAGTTATTTGCATAGGGTTCTGTTGACTGAGAGCAGCTCGATAAGAGACAGGTTGCCTGTTATCTGCCGGCGACGCATGCGCACGTCGCTGGACGTGCTTTATCCAAATAACACACTTTCCAATACTCCATGAAACACATCCCGATCCGATCGCAATCGATAATATGCTAAATACGATTAAGTCGTGACAATATGCATTTAAAAAAAATTTGACTCGTGGAAACTACGATTATATAAAAGATAAGAAAGTACATCAGATGAAGGCTTTCTACGAAGGTGATCTGAAATTATATTTCTTTTTTACCTACAATTTTTTTATTATACATACATACAATCACGTCTATATCCCTTGCGGGGTAGACAGAGCCTACAGTCTTGTAAAGACTAATAGGCCACGTTCAGCTATTTGGCTTTAAGATAGGATTGAGATTCAAATAGTGACAGGTTGCTAGCCCATCGCCTAAAAGAAGAATCCCAAGTTTTTAAGCCTACCCCTTAGTCGGCTTTTACGACATCCATGGGAAAGAGATGGAGTGGTCCTATTCTTTTTTGTATTGGTGCCGGGAACCACACGGTACATTTTTTTTTTTTTATTATCTTAATTTAGAACTATCCATTTATTATTGTTATCCTTGTTCTGTTAAGGAACCTCCTCCTCTAGGAAATTTGATATATGTACTAGTATGTTACATAGTTACAGAGTCTAAATAATTCGCGTTGCATGGTCTAACATACTTCAGCAAAATCAAGCCTAGGTGCTATGTCTGGATAATCGATATCAATAAATACCTAATGTGAAGACACGTTTGATGAAACGTGTTGTATTGATCGGTTATTATGCGAATTTTTATATTTTTATATATTGAATCAGCACTAGAGACGCCGGCCATCGCGATAGGCACTAGGTGATTTCTTGCACAATTTTAAAAAATATAAAGAGTTCAAAAGGGTAACCTATATATGAGTAATACCTACTCTGCTCCAAAAGTAATGTGGATAAATAGATTTTATTTTGCCCTTTATTGCGCACTACATAAGTTTAAACTAGTTATATGGTCTCTCTCTCATCTTGATCTCTGTGTGTTTCCAGTTGTACTCTCCGACATTGTGCTTCAGAACATGGAACCTTCCTATAATATTTCCATTTTCTTTATGCTGGATAATATTGCCTATCCCTATCCAAAATGTCTTATTATTTCATTTATAATATAACATAATATAAAAGGGTTTACAACACTTTTGCCAAAATACAACTTCATCAGTTAATATAAATTTAACATGCTGTTACAATAATATATATACAATAAAATAATACATGTCCTCATCATTACAGCAACAGCAATATTATCCGCTCAACATACAAACATTCATATAATCAGGTCTATATCCCTTGCAGAGTAGTCCCTTGTACAGACCTAGCATTCTTGAAAGACTGATAAGCCACGATCTAACTTCGACAAATTTATACAAAAGTTTTACTGAAATTACCTCGTCAAAAACATTTGCAGAGATAGTATCTACATCAGGATTGGGTCTCTCTTAACTCGCTTTAATAGGGGGATTATTCTGTGTCTTCACTATTTTTCGTGCCAATTCTCAGTGTTAAATACAGACACGCGTGACGTTGAGTTCACGCGGGCTATGACCCAGAAGAACCTTATCCACCAATCTTCCTGCCTTAACAGTGTTGGTAGACAAAATTCTTCCTTAGGTAGAGGTAAAGGTGTAGTACTAAGTAAACAGAAATAAACGTTACGTAAAATAAAATGTAGGTAAGCAAAAAGGGGTTCATGTCAAATCAATCATTGACTACTTCTAAAAATATTTTTACTCGACAAAAGATTTTTACCTATAGTACTTAACAGTGCATAGAAACAAAGAGTTGGATCGAATTGCATTAAACACAGCTTAATGTGAATACCACAAAAAATAGCAGAGTGAATTCAAAGGTAAACAAGGCAGTTTGTCACGGTTAACTGGAAACAAAACAGCAAATCTTTAAAAGCTCCGAACAATAACCTGTTCGCTCGAGAGCGGCGACGAATTTTTCAAAAATCCCTTTTATTCCCATTCAAAAAGCTTAATGGAATTTCACATTGCGATATTCGGCGTATTGTACGTACAACGGCGCAGAATGTGGATAAAATCAACAACGCACTAAATCACACATACCCAACCCTGACTACACAATAGCGACACAAACATTAGGAAAGAAACTCTGAAGATGCATATAAATTGAGAACAAAATATACGTAAAGAATAAACATTTTGCGTAATACACCCAGAGAATTTTGGTGTGGGTTTGAAGTGTTGAATATGGAATTGTGCAGAGTGCAGGTAATGTCAGTAACACGTGCATAAATCTGTGGCGAAACCGCGAGCAGTGGCGAAGCTCGATGTTCACGCCTACGGAGCTGGCCGGCTGGGGTATGGAGCGCGGTGCATGCGCTTGCGCACCCAGCAAGCACTACACTGCACGTTCTTAGCATATCTGAATCTGTCTACACGCGGCGGCACACCACCGCTGCCAGATATGGGCAAAAATTGAAACACGGAACGTACATATCTGAGTAGGCCTCTGCCTACACATAAACGTAACGTACTTTCTTTATGTTTCGCCCTTGTAAGGCAAAGAAAATAAAATCTCGCTGACGATCTAAATTCCTTAACAATACGGTCTTTCTTATTATCAAAACTTTTGATTTACTTGCGTTTTTAAATAGGAGCTACATTAGAGTTACATTGTTGCTCTCTATGAATTTTTAGAAAATGCATTTATTCACTATTCCTTAAAAAATATAATGATCATTATAATGAAATCTTAAGTTATATTATAAATCCAAAAGGATGTTCATTAGTTTGTTCGGTGTCTATGTCTAGCTACTAAACCAATCTTATGGAAATGTTGCGTAGGTTTATAAAATAAAGAATCTGGAGAAGGACATAGGGGTACTTTTATCCCGGTAAAAACTATAGTTTTATTCTTTTGTAGGTGGCGCTAAATAAAGCTTTAGGTATATGAAATATATGCGCGAGGAAAGCTGCGGATAAAAGCTAGTTTACTATATTATGTACTATGCTGTGGGTCACTTTAATGAAATAAAAATTAATCCATCAGTTCTATCTGATCTGGAAGAAAAAAACATGCTATGCTAGCTGCAACTTCCTGTGCAATTGTGAAAGTCAATCAAGGGAAAGGCTTATAAACTAAGACTTTTCTTCTGGGCGAACCTATTACCAACCTATCACCATCTGATACTTTAATCCCTTTCGATTCTTTCCGACACCATCAACTCTGGCTACCCATCAAGGTATAAAGACTTTATATTCCCACCGACTGAAGTTCAAGGGATCGTTACTCTTTCATCAATCAGCTTCTATCTAAAAGAAGTGCCGAAGAAAGAAGAAGAAGAAGTGAAGAAAAATTTTTCCTGTCGTTAATCACACCGCTTACGTTCTAATCCAACCCCTCTGAAGTGAAGCTTGGGGTGCGCCTTTTGGCAACGATTTTTTTTTGGTATGTTAGATTTATAGAAATCATATGCAAAATATGCAAATAGAAATCAAATGCGGAGGTCTGACCTCCGCAACCTTTGCAGGAAAACCAAAACCATAATAGAAGCATTATAAAGGCTGCACTAAATTAATGTGCCTATTCCCTTAGTCGCATTTTACTACATCCATAGGAAAGAGATGGAGTGGTACTATTTTATCAAAGTACTAAGATTACGGCACTCTGTAAGAAGTGCTCTATACGTTGAAATTGATAACAGATTTTTTTCCACCACCAGCAAAAAACAAATTCAATCTCCTATCTAAATGAGAATCAATAAGGTTTAGTGTGTTCTAAACATCTTTGCTCTATAAGTATACCGAACCGAAACCCAAGCCAAATCAACGAGGCAGAGTGAAGCAAGACAATAAAACATGAAATCGTGTTCGTCCGAACATAAAAGCATTCCATGTGGATCGATGAATGAATCGAGCCATCATTCTGAAACGAGCGTGTCGTTTTGTTTGTTTGTGCATCCTAATGAAAAAGCGCTTTGCTCTCAGGTGCACACCTGTTGAGGCGCCGAGGCCGTGGGATACGGCAGGTAGAGATCTGTGCAAAAACTTATAATTGTACTTGCTCATATCATTTTATCTGACCGGCAATTTCGAAAATGCTCCGAACATTTATGGGAATGATGGTTCATTCTTTACGCTGCATTCCAGTTCTTGTAACGCTGATTTGATAGCAGTCAAAGAAAAGTGAAAATTATTTTTACCATCCCATATAATATTATTTTATTCTTTGAGTGGAAAGGCGGAATTTTAAATTCTTTCACGAATATAAACTGTAGGAAGTTTTTTGCCCCATGTCATTATTTAGAAAATTTTGTTGGTGCTTAAAAATCTACCCTATATCTTTATAGTAAGAAAAAGAAGAACGGTAGTTTTTAATAAGAAAGGAAAAATCAAGTGTCTGTACAATAAATACTTTCTTTTTTTACCAAAAAATAATTTGATTTTTTCTATCTGTCTAGTACTAATCAACGGATTTGTTTTTTCTAGGTATATTACGTACCTACATAATAATTGGGAGCGTTGTCAAAACATTGTTTTGTTAAATTCGCTTAAGGAAAAAACAAGTTATGGTCAATTTAAAATTTACTGCAAGCACTACCTCAAATATTTTAAACAGACATTACTAGTTGGCACTGAGAATTAAATTATGAAGTAATTACGACTCAATATTATGACATCGACTTACTTTAAGTGTAACCATATTATATCATGCTTTGATCAAATTTTAGTCAGTCAGCACACGTGACCTGTGGCCCGGTAAGAGTATAATGGATAATTTTAATTAGCTGCGTCACGTGCTCGACAGCCTTGTTAAATCGCTGGACAAAACATTTCTCAGGGCGTTGTCGCCGTCGCATACCTATGGCCCATTTAATCTGACACCTCGCACATGATTTTAAATTATTGCTTACACTTGCAATCAATACATTACGCCCCAAAATATGTACTACTGTGTATCTTATTTACAGCAACCATGATATTCCTGATAAAGGTCACTGTAAAACCTAGACAATTGGATGGTTAACGAGTATGATCTGCCGTCTTTAAACTAAAACGCGGTTTACTTTTAGGATCATATGGTAAGGATAGCCGACTTACAGTTTGAGGACGGCAGTGAGCAGTGTGAAATTGAATGACCTGATACATGGATCAACCTGATTAAGAAAAAGCTTATAAAAGAATATAAAGTTATAATATTGTACATGTAACGTAGTAACATCCATGGTAATGTTGTCGTTAGCATACATTTTACACATTTGACGTACCTTTTTAGCCTTTAATGTGCAACGTGTAAAAGGGCCCAATTTCGTAACTTTTGATGTGAATGGTGGTAGAAGATATCAGATATTTCAATGCTATATTGAAGTAGTATTTTGGTGGTGATTTATTACGTAAAATATGTAATCAGTTATGCATGAAAAAGCCACGGGAAAAAGCTAGTTACTGATAAGAATGAAGTTCACTTAGCAAATATACCTTGACATTTTTTCCGTATCTCTTTGAGCCAGGAGAATGTTCATATCCAAGTAACCTTGAACAATTCGGATGAGATAGCTGAAGTAACGTTTACTTTAGTTATTTACATTTATACAAATATCTGTGAAATATCTTGAGTAAACATACCAACAAGTCGCACTGTTAGCTTATACCACTTTATCTATAAATTTGTTCTTGATTTACAGCGCCATAAAAGATAAATGCAGCCGTAACCTTGATCTACAGATATTGGAAAATATGAGTAAATAAGGGTGGGTATTTTCTAAGAATCACAAAAACGTAATATGTATCTAAAATGCCACATGTTGCATTTAATTTACCTTGAACATCGGCTAAACTTTCCCATCGGTTTTCAAATAAGTGTACATATATGCTTCAATAATTCTTAAGCGAAATACACCTTAAACAATTTCTTTACCTGCATCAGCTGATTTGGTCGGTTCTCACAACCAAATGTAAAAAAAAATGGTATTCCGTGGGAAGACTATTGTTCACGAATAAAACTGCAATCTGTGAAAGTTTGGGTATATACTGATATACTTATACTTTCGGATCCACGTATCCACACGTGAGCCAGTAGAAAGACCTATTCATTTTTAAGTCTTCTATTTGAATGTCATCGTTTTTATATTCCGGTCGAAGTGAATTGAAAAGATTTATTTTCTAATTAAGGTCGGTGTCTAGTGTTGATCGATTTAGGCGCACATTGTAGTGTCGGGGCTGCTGCCCTAACGCAACTCGGGCAGCACTGGCCGAACTGGTACGCGGAGGCGGCGGCGGCTGGCGGTACAAAATAACGGCCGCACATAATAATTAAACTCATTCGTAAAGCAAAATAAACAAAAGGATGAAGTACCTAATTAAATAGTTGTGCATTCGATTTCTATTTAATCAGTAATAATTTATAGGGTGCCATAGCCAAATTGCAAAAATCGCAGTCCTTACAATTCATTCTTATCAGGTCAATTTATTCCTAAACTACGCATGCAAAAATTTGGAAGATACCTAGGAGTATTCTCTTTTGGTCTACTTCAGCGCTAACCAAGTTGAGGAGCTTGCTATACTTAGCCGGCTACTTGCTGGATCTTGCTGGTCTTAACCTACGCTCTGGTACTAAATATTGTTGTTAACCCTAGAATCTTTCAATTTTCTCTCAACACCCTTTCCTTCCACGTTTCACCTAAAACGTCACCTCAAACAAGCAGATCTATCTGTGCTTTGTTTTTTTGTAGCAGCCGCTATCGATGCCGTCCGATCATGTCGTGTTAATTACTTTCATTAAGGGCGATTGTCCTGCTCAATCGGGCTGATCAGTCAGTTTGCCGCCGCTTGATATTTCCACCTACAATCGATAACCTACTATTGAACCGTCTCGAGTGACGGTGCCACAATTTGTTAGTTATTTATTTAACTTGATTTTTATTTAATTGGGCATCAGCTCAGTTACTCTTAGCTGATTAATCTTTCAGCCTTGTGTGTTTATTTTCCAACTGAAACATAGATATTTTATATAAAAAGAAATATATAAAGTCGGTAGCAGAAGAGGTGTAATTAGCAGATGCCTGTACTGGGCGGCGCGGCGCAGTAAGTATACTACGAAGGAAGCAGCGAACAATAAACTATATTTCTCGTCTCGATAGACCATTATATCATATCATTTTACTGCGCTAATCGAATGCCCGCGAGCAGCGCGAAAATATCGATACAAGTAACTCGGAAACTAAATACATGATAACAAGATTTCCGTTCTTTTTTTGTTATTTTATTTCACGATTTATTTATCATTGAATACCGTTCAATAAATAATACCTATTACATACTTACATACATATGGTCACGTCTATATCCCTTGCGGGGTAGACAGAGCCATATTAATACCTATTCACTGAGAATTTATTAGTTCATGAACAATTAATAAGTTATGTTTCCAATTACACAAATGTCTAGCTTCTTCCCGTGAAAATTTTAAAAAAATTGTACCTAGGTAAACTATAGATAGATGCCAAACGATTTCAGAACACGCAAACTATAATATAGGTACCAACCTATACTGAATGCTTCCATCACTTACTTTATTTTTTTTTTTGTGAACCCATAGCTGTGAAGCAAACAGTTATAAGTAAGTGCAAGTATGATTATTCTATACTTGTAAGTGCAAGAATGATTATTGTGTAATTACGTAGGTACTTACCAGTTCACCCATTGTACTAAAAATGGTTGGACCGATAAGTCCCTTCTTTTCATTATTATTTTTATTTACCCATATCTTTAGGTTCTTCATTCAAGGCTAGCACCATCTAGGTAGTGGCGAGGTACCTCCTTCTAAAACCTAATGCGGAAGGCCTCTTTGGTTAGCGTCTGACTGGCCACATGAGCGATAGTGTGTTGTTTTTCTTTTTAAAAACATTATGTCAAAATCTCTTATGTCGGAATCTTCCGAATTTTTCTCTTCTACGTTCTTTTAATTGATCTTCGACTGGAACTGTTAATTTATGAGTTTCATTTAGTCGTTAGTCATTATACTACTTCGATTTGTGAAGTGAACATACATACATTTGGTGCAATCAGTATTATTCAAGGACTTTACAATAGCCGGCCGGCAGAACTTAGAAGCCTCCCAGAGCCCTGGTCAGCCTCACTGCGAGGATTTCTCCTGCACGGTGGATGTTGGTGAGTACTTTTTAAACTGCCTAGTTATACGGTCGTCTAGCCTTGAATAATATCATATTTTTCCATTTCCTTTTTCTCATACTTTTTTTTTCGGTTACGCTCCCCGCAGGATAGGCCCTATTTACACGGGCTATCCATTACTTTATTTGGTCCATTCGAGTACGGATACGAACTGGTTTAGGTCAATCTTTTGAAATATAGTGCGTAACTATAATTGGCACGTAAATTCCTTAGGGCGACCGCCATTTTGTTTTCCAAAGAAAGTGCATAATTATTAGCATTTTCTCATTTTTAATACTATTCCATCTTTATTTAATATTATTCTCATTAGGAGAATTTATACGTATTAGGTAGGAAATACCTAGTTGAGTATTCGTGCGTAATTATTGGTACGGAAATTCAACAAAGGGATTTCACCTGTCGCCATATTATAAAATTTGTCATAATTGCATAATTTTTAGCATTTCCCCTTAACGTTATTTTCGGTTTTCTGATATTGTTTCATACCGAAATAATCAATAATAATTATTTATTGGTTTTGTGAAATACCACAAGACTTCATAATGGAGATTAATCCCGAAATTTCCCTTTTGAATTCTAAAAAACAAATGCTTTTTTCCCGTATTAGTGATATATTTGAACTTTCAAAGAAGGTTACTAGTTACTCGTTAAAATCCTGTGAAAGTTTCATGGCCACGTCAGAGACAATTGACGATTTGCGTGGTAATTTTGAAAAAATAATTGATAAACTTAATTTGCTAATGCTGGAAGAAAACCCTAAATTTGTTCCTAATTATCAAGAGTTGGTTGTCTTTGACGATCTGTACTGTCGTATCAAACGTGTTCGTAATAACGTAAATGACGAGGTTAAGGTCAAAGAGCCCACGGTATCAAAATGTAATCAGAAAACTCATATTAAACTTCCTGCCGTTGAGATCCCTAGTTTCGATGGACGTACTGAGAACTGGCCTATTTTTTATGAGTCATTCAAATCTAACATACATAATAATACTCAATTGTCAGATTCTCAGCGGGTGCAATATTTAATAGGTAAATTAACGCACAACGCCCTCAAGATCACGGCCGGAATCGTACCTACTGGCGAAACCTATAGAATAATATGGGATAGCTTAGTTAAACGATACCAAGATAAACGCACGCTAGGTGCACATTATTTGTCTAATATTTTTGATTTGAAAAATACTTCTTATACTGCACAGAGCTTAGAGATATTTATTGAGAAATACTCTGCTTCTATTTTAGCATTAAAACAGTTAGGGATTTCGGAATTGTCTGATTTTATTTTCCTTAATTGTGCATTACGTAATTTAGACACTCAATCTGTACAAGCTTTCGAGTTATCGGTACGTGAGAAAGAAATACCGTCCTCTGACGACTTAATTACATTTATTCGTGATCAAGTTAAAATATTACAACGTTCAAATAATTTAAGCTCTAAAAATTCGAACGTCAATAAACCTCTTTCTCAGTCTTCTAATAACTCGCGTAAGAAGAATACGTACACGTTGTTGTCTCACAGTGACAACACTGTTGATTCCGTGTCACTTGAGAAATGCCCTTGTTGTCATGGCAATAAGCATGCGTTGTATCACTGTTCATCTTTCCGCAATTTAGATTCACCTAAAAGTAGATATGATTTTATTAAATCTAAGAACGGTTGTGTTAACTGTTGTGGATTAAACCACACTGTTTCCAATTGTAATTCGTCAGCTGTTTGCGGATTATGTAACAAGCGACACCATTCTTTGTTGCATTTCGATAGAGTACATAATTCTGAGCAAAATGCTATTAAAAGCAAAACTCATTTCCAAACTTCGCAAGTCGGTAAAACTGATTCTTCATCTCGAGTCGAGTGCGCGTGCACTAGTCAGCAGCCCGCTTGTCAGGTCGTAGAGAATGTTTCGAACCTGAGTATGAACTCCGCCGTTGGCGCGCAGAACCCGCCGTATCAACCCGCCCCTGTGACGTCATCTTTGTTTACTGATGCCGCCTCAATGTCTTTTAATGCTAAAGTGCATTCGAGCGCTATTTTGCTAGCTACGGCACAGGTCTACGCCAAGGGTAGGGATGCGAGTAAGATGTTGATTCGTTGCTTGATTGATAATGCTTCAATGAATAACCTTATAACAACCGACACTTGCAAATTATTGAACTTACCAATAATTCCATTAAGTAATTCTTTTGTTAAGGGAATTGGTAAGTCAACACGTCCTATTCATGGGCATGTTGTTTTAAATATTGAGTCTCGTGTAGACAGCAAACAGTCATACCAAATTAGTGCATTAGTGGTTGATTGTCTTACGGATGAATTGCCATCCTGTTTTATTGATAAATCTGATTTTACTCATTTAGAAAATATTTGTTTGGCTGACCTTACCTGGAACATTCCCGGGGATATACACTTAATCCTTGGCGCTCAGCTATTCCCCTTTATTTACCTAGGTGACAGAGTTGAATCAGGCACTAGCGCGCCACCCGCTATATTGACTACCTTTGGTTATGTTTTAATGGGTGATGTACCACAAACATCCTCTGTTACTTCGTTCACTGGGTTCGCTCTTAACGATGTCCTTCAGAAATTCTGGGAGTTAGAGGAGATACCGCAGATGAAATATTTAAGTCCAAAAGAAACAGAATGTGAGAATTTGTTCACTTCTTCGGTGTCACGTGACAAGTGTGGTCGCTATTCCGTTTCTCTGCCGTTCTGTCGCACGCCTTCAGAATTAGGTAACTCAAGGGCTATTGCTCTTCGTCGATTTATGGCTTTAGAGCGAAAATTTAAACATACTCCCGGGTTGAGGGAAAATTACAATTCTGTAATTCATGATTACATCGATAATGACTATTTATCTGAAGTTCCCCAATCTTCTTTAAATGTTGAGGGCTATTACATTCCTCACCACGCGGTTATTCGTGCAGACAAGCCTATGCCTCGTATAGTTTTGGATCCAACCGTTAAAACACATACTGGTCTTTCTCTGAATGATATCCATTACGTTGGCCCTAATTTGCAGGCGGACTTATATTTACTACTTATTGATTTTCGATTATTTCCAATAGCTATGACGGCTGATGTGAAACAAATGTATTTACAAATTAAAAATCCCGAAAATGATCGGAAATATTGGCGTATTTTGTTTCGATTCAATGAGAACGAACCTACTCATACTTTTCAATTCAGTCCTTATACTTTTCAATTCAGTCCTTTACCTTTTGGACTGAAGTCAAGCCTTTATCTCACTATGAGAACTGTTAAGCAGTTAGCTGAGGGTACGTCTCATGAGTTTCCTGAAGCAGTCGCTGCTTCTAAGGGTAGGCTTCATATAGACGATTTAGTTTATTCAGTGCCTAATGTTAAAATTGCAGTTTCTTTGTCCAAACAATTGGTTTCCCTATTTAAGGCAGGATCTTTCGACCTTGTCAAGTCGGCTAGCAACTTTTCTGAGCTGTTGTCCCACTTACCCGAGTACCACCGAAGTACGGTGAATATTTCTAAAGACGGGAATTTTTCCAAGGTGTTAGGTCTCGCGAGGGAGCCTGGTGATGACAAGTTGTTTGTTACTGTTTGCGATGTACATAATAAATGTACTAAGAGGAATATCCTCTCTATAGTAGCTTGCTCATTCGATGTTCAAGGTGTAAATGCCCCAGTCATTCTATATGCTGAATTATTGCTTTCCAATAGCTTGTGGTGGAATTACCTTCCATGGTTTATCAACCCACCAAATATGGATTCTTTACCTGAACTCAAAGTCAATGTTTTAACTTATCAAAAATGAATCGCTCGTATTATATGAGTTCTCTAAACGTTTTTCTTCCTGGAAAAACATTTTGCGTATACGTTTTATATATTGCGTTTCAAAAAGAAGGTGTCAGTTATAAATATTAAGGCACATTTAATATGTGAAATAATTTTACTACGTGTCGTTCACAGTGTACATTTCCATAAGCATATAAAGTTAATCAAAGCTGATAAACTTCTTTGTTTCGGTTTAATTATTTACATTCTAAAACTAAAGTTCGGGATATTAGATGCTAGAACTGTCGTAAGATTTAAACTTAAAAAAAGTAATACTTATTTCGGGTCTCATCTCATTCACTTCGCTCCATTTACTTGGCCTATAGGTTTAATTATAAAATTATATCCGGGCAATGATGAAACTATCAGAGTTGCCTTAGTTAAAACAAAATACGGTGTTATAAAAGACCGGTTGTTGAATTTTATCATTTATAATAAATAACTTTAATACATTTGCCTGAAAATATAATTTTTAAATTACGTTAATTGTTAAATTGTCTCTCGGTTAAGCCACGTTCTCTCTCATCATATATTGTAATAATTAATATACTTCAACTTACTTTTCTTTGAAAGTTCTTTGAACTTCCAAGCCGGGGAGAATGGTTGGACCGATAAGTCCCTTCTTTTCATTATTATTTTTATTTACCCATATCTTTAGGTTCTTCATTCAAGGCTAGCACCATCTAGGTAGTGGCGAGGTACCTCCTTCTAAAACCTAATGCGGAAGGCCTCTTTGGTTAGCGTCTGACTGGCCACATGAGCGATAGTGTGTTGTTTTTCTTTTTAAAAACATTATGTCAAAATCTCTTATGTCGGAATCTTCCGAATTTTTCTCTTCTACGTTCTTTTAATTGATCTTCGACTGGAACTGTTAATTTATGAGTTTCATTTAGTCGTTAGTCATTATACTACTTCGATTTGTGAAGTGAACATACATACATTTGGTGCAATCAGTATTATTCAAGGACTTTACAATAGCCGGCCGGCAGAACTTAGAAGCCTCCCAGAGCCCTGGTCAGCCTCACTGCGAGGATTTCTCCTGCACGGTGGATGTTGGTGAGTACTTTTTAAACTGCCTAGTTATACGGTCGTCTAGCCTTGAATAATATCATATTTTTCCATTTCCTTTTTCTCATACTTTTTTTTTCGGTTACGCTCCCCGCAGGATAGGCCCTATTTACACGGGCTATCCAAAAATATTAAAACTATTTCCATAATAGATATGCTAACGATATGAGGCTACAATTATTAAGTATAAGTGTTTGTAACCTTAATTACTTACTAGAAAATATGAACACCATTTATTTCGTCCTAGTTATTAATAAATGAATATCGACCTTTACACCTTTCAGATCCTTTGGAATCAATGTTAGGCAGCTAGATCATGCACGCGTGTAGAAGGTTGAATTACAAGACAATATTTTATTTGGAAAATATCAGAGGATAACTTGATTAATTATGTTACTTTTATTTCTTCAAATTCCTACGGGAATGAATCCTCGGGCCAGACCTGTGAATAAGTAACTGGTCGCATCACGTCGCGTCGTGACCCAAATGCATGATTTCAGGAATGAAGGTGAGTAGTTCGTTAGAGATACGCGAAGTGATTATTTATTTTATTTTCATCACTTATTTCAATCACCAAACAGAGCTTTCTGTGAAATGACAAAACAAAATGTTCATTCGCTGCTTAGATTTACTTTGTAACAAATATTTGACGGTGTAAGAGATGTTGATCTTTAAGCAGCATACCTACATCTATTATCTGATGTAGGTACTTATGACTGATTAATAAAGATGTACTTGCTGAAGAATAGATTTATAAAAAGGATTAAAAAAATATATAAGTATTCATGATTCATTGAAGTGATTTAATCACTCTTCGTAATTCACGGATCTACATAGGTAGGTATATATTTTAATGAATAACTTATGAGTTACACACCTCTACAGTTCTTTTTTAAAAACGATTAAGTAAACCATAACAGAGTGTAAATTTATAGATTTAAAACATATTGTTAAAGCACTAAATAAAACTTGGATCTTTGTAATGAACTCGAAATCTTTAATAATTGATCTTACAAACCATCTTTTTTAACTACATAATATGACAACCAAAATTCAAGATATTTTCAAATTCTATTGTCATTATGCTTTTTTTTATAATTTTATACGTATCAATGAGGTTGCACTGAACATACCGCCCGCCAAGGACCTCGTGACAGGTCCTTCTACTACCGCCCGCCATGAGGGGATGCCACAAATATCAAATACTTACCTATTTAAACAAAACTTAAAATAATAATAATTGCTTTAAATGCAATAAACAATTGAACTTATGCATTATTTTTGAACTAGAAAATACGAGTAATAACTTAAAACATAATTATATAGGTACAACATAATACTAAGTTAACAAAATCATGAACTTCTATAACAATGATTATTTTCATATTTAAATTAAAACAATATTGTGTTGCTATCCAATTGGACCAAATAAAAGCCAACCTAACTTCGTACACTGCGCTACAGGCGTTCCAGGCGGGCCTCTCAAAATGCCTTCTTGTACTATTTCGCTCATCACATCTGCACCGAGAAGCAAATCAATATTATTGGGGACTGAATACATGGGATCCGCAAGAGCAATATAATTTAGTTCGGGCCAATTAAATGGTCGTAATTTTTTATTAAGAATATATGATGTGATTTGCTTCAAAACAAAAGCCTTTACATAAATTTCTGTTTTCGGATTAAGCCGTGATTGAATTTTTAACTGTACCTGATAATCAGAAACCATCGTTTTTTGATCACCTCCTAGACCCACTATAACGCGTTTTGTAGGTTCCTTACGTAGTTGTAATATATCAACTGCTTTTTCTGAAATAAATGATACTTGAGAACCCTGATCTATTAAACTTCGTACTACGTGATAGTTACCGGAATTCGACTCTACATGCACTTGAGCAGTAGCTAATAGTACGTCTTCAGCCACATGTCTAACATCGCTAACGAAAGAAGGCGCAATATCATTAGAATTAGTTGTTGTTTTATAGGCATTTACACATGAGGTCTCAGGGGGATGAAGAAGAGTATGATGTCTTTTTTTACATATCTTACAATTAAAAGTTACTCTGCATTGAGTTAAACAATGGTTTCCCCCTAAACAATTATAGCACATATTTCTACTATTTACAAAATTATAACGTATTTCATAGGACTCTTGAGCGAACTTTTTACAAAAATAAAGTTTGTGACTGTCACCACAAAATTCGCAAAACATCCTAAATACATGGAATGTTTTCATACTATTTACATTGCTTAACTTCACGCTATCTGTGCTTTGTTCTGGCGTATCAAATGGTTGAATAAACTCCAGCGCCGTAAATCGACTTGTCAAAAATTCTTGAAATTGTTTGAACGTAGGCAATTCAGTGCGACTGTCAGCGACAGAATGAAGCTCCCATTGCTTTTTTGTCTCAGGGTCGAGCTTTGAACTCACTAGAAAAATAATAATACTATCCCATGTGCTTATGTTAACACCTAAGTTACTCAACGCAGCTAAACAATCAGATGTATTGTTGGTAATTTCTTTGATTCCAGCCGAAGACACGATCGTTAGATTTCGCTGGTTGAATAATCTCTGCAAAATACAGTTACATAAATACCTTTTATTGTTGTAACGTGATTCTAATGTAGTCCAGCAGTGGCTATAGTTTTCAGCAGTAATCGGCACATGTCTGACTAATTGTTCAGCTTCCCCGCAAAGGTGAGCTTTTAAGTAGTGTAATTTTTTAACAGAATTCAGGTTATCATTATGGTGAATCATGGACAGAAATAACTCCCGAAATGATGTCCATTCCGTGTACTCGCCTGAAAATTTTGGAATAGTAATTCTTGGCAACTTAACTGATGAAGCGGGATTGCATCTTTGATTACTATTTATATTTTTCTCATTTAATTGCCTGAGAGATTCCTTTAATTGACATTTAAATTATATATACTCGTCTTCGCATTTCGAATACACATCTTCTTGTACATATGAACTTTGATCTAACTTATCATAATCCATATATAAGTTTTGATGTTTTTCTGAAAATTGTTTCCAATGTTCTTCTAAACAATGCAATCTCGTTTCTAAAAAATATTCAGTCAACATCTCTTCAGTTGTGTTCTTAAATTTATTATGAGCGTTTATTATACGCGACAAAATATCTTTTTGTAATCGAATAATAGACTGCATTGTGGACTTTGCGTTGGGCAATATAACTACTTATTTACACCGGAACTATGTATACATGCAATTTTGCTATAGCAATATGAAAACACAGTACTCGCTATATTTGTCTTTTCAATATTGCTACAAAGCAATCCGACGCGATAGGACCAAATGTTAAAGCACTAAATAAAACTTGGATCTTTGTAATGAACTCGAAATCTTTAATAATTGATCTTACAAACCATCTTTTTTAACTACATAATATGACAACCAAAATTCAAGATATTTTCAAATTCTATTGTCATTATGCTTTTTTTATAATTTTATACGTATCAATGAGGTTGCACTGAACACATATTGATTTTAAAGGTAGTGGCAATAACAATCTATATTTGAAGTAAGTAGCGAGAATAACTACAGATAAAATATTAATACATACATACTTACATATGATCACGTCTTTATCCCTTACGGGGTAGACAGAGCCAACAGTCTTGAAAAGACTGATAGGCCACGTTTAGCTGTTTGGCTTAATGATAGAATTGAGATTCAAATAGTGACGGGTTGCTAGCCCATCGCCTAAAAGAAGAATCCCAAGTTTATAAGCCTATCCCTTAGTCGCCTTTTACGACATCCATGGGAACGAGATGGAGTGGTCCTATTCTTTTTTTTTTATTGGTGCCGGGAACCACACGGCACAATTATTTTTCAGTAAAATATTAATAGAAATTAATTAAGAAGTTTTACGTTTTCTTTATCTTAGATACCCACAAAACATGACTCCTAAAATAGACATTATTATTATGATTACGTAACTCAATTTCCTATCATAATAAAAATATGTTGATAAAAATTCTAATGCGGAGTTGAACAACAGTTAAAATTTACATGATTCACTCAGCCATGTAAAGTTGACGTCATTCTGTGTTCGTTACTTAGGACGCGGAGGTGATTGCGGAGGACGGGGGGGCCACGTAGAAGCCATATCGTTATTTCGCCGCCCTGTTCATCGCTCCAGTGGCGCAATTGGTTAGCGCACGGTACTTATAAGACAGTGTTCGTGAGCAATGCCGGGGTTGTGAGTTCGAGCCTCACCTGGAGCATATTTTTTTATACTTTTAATAGAATTTTTTATGCAGTTTAAGTTTGTATTGTAGAAGAAAACAAAGTTTTAATACTCGTAAACAAAACTATTTACTTACTCTAAAAACGTTCTTTGCAACCAAAAATTTGTATATTTTCCTTTTGCCCGCAGGTTCACTCCCGTACAATGTAATTATTGTAATTTACAGTTTATTGTTTTGTATTTTACAATTTTTAAATGTAACAATGTAAAATAATTCAACGCAAATCCCAAGGGAATAGAGCTTTTCCGAGATGAAAAAGTTATTTTGTCCTTCAGTACTTATACGTGTAAAATTTATAAATATTTCGTCAAAAAACTAAAGAGCAAAGAGAAAACAAATAAATACCATTCCCTATATACATTTCCCATTAAGTTTTCAAATCTTTACTACCTACCCACATAAAATTATATTTAGATACTAAATACCTATCTATAGGTGTAATTTACATAGTCTCATTTCATTCATAGTAACTACAGAAATGTTTGCAATATCCGAAAGGGTTAATATATCCGTTTTACCTTATTATTCTCATATTATTTAAATAAAAATTTGACTTACATACATACATATGGTCACGTCTATATCCCTTACGGGGTAGACAGAGCCAATAGTCCCGAAAAGACTGAATGGCCACATTCAGCTGCTCGGCTTAATGATGGAATTGAGATCCAAATAGTGACAGGTTGCTAGCCCATCGCCTAAAAAAAGAATCACAAGTATGTAAGCCTATCCCTTAGTCGCCTTTTACGACATCCATGGTAAAGAAATGGAGTGGTCCTATTCTTTTTTGTATTGGTGCCGGGAACCACACGGCAATGCCGGGAACCACACGGCAATTGGACTTCCTATAACATTTTGTATTTTGGCGTATGTAGAGAAATACTAATATTTATTACTTGTTGCATGTGAACAAATTGTAACAAACAAGCTTATGCTTCTAATCTCGCTTGATCTATTGAAAAATAATTGCGCACAGTGAACCAATAAGCCGAGACAATGGGCAAGCCTCGTAACAGCAGCCGCAGTAGCTACTCACAGAACAATCAACAACGGGTAAAGGTCACTAGATATGGAGTTTGCTTACTATTTTTAACCAACTTCAAAAAAGAACGTTCGATGAACGACTAGTTACGTCAACCTTTAAATTATTGAATTGAAGATAGTGTCATATGTAGTGAGATAGGTTGTTGTTTAACCCTGTGCAATATGACTGTTTTACTAGAAAGACGGTCATGTTCAAATGCAAATTACATCAGAAAAAAATATATCTAGTTTTGAAAAACTTTCTACAATTACTTATTACTCCCAAAATAAATTCCTATAGATAAGTTGTGAACAAAAACTGACTTTTCCGCAAATTACGCCCCAGAGGTAAAAAATGTGAATCTAATCTTGTGGTGACCGAAGCGACCCGACCCTAATGCCGACCTCGGTCGTGAGGAATGTAAATTGTGGAGCGTGCGCGAACCACCCTCTCGACATAATTATTAACCCTTTGATTTTTTCCATCCCGTAGTAACGTACGAGGAAACATGCGGCTTGGTGCGTGCGTGCGTAAATGAAGAATGTGACTCCACATTATTTCGTCATCATGTGTTCAGACCGAAATCGAATCGAAATGCTTTTAACTATAGGCAAATTGAAACCTTCTTTTTATAAAAAAAAAGTTGCTCAATCGAAACTAAAAACCTAAGAATTGAGATTAAAATCAAGAAGATTGTTTTCATGTCTAAAATATCATGGCAATACAAAAGCAATTGATTCAATCTACACAACATATATATTTTGATTTGAAATTGACATTGAGATAGAAAGGCAACATGGACAGAGATAGAAAGGCAATAAAGATAAAGACACTGTCGGGATATCATATGATCGGCAATAATGTAGTCTACCGGGATTGTAAAGTATCCTCGGGAACGTATCGACTCTGTCCCACATTAATAACAGTATAGAATACACTTCATTTAAAGTTTAACTATAATTTAATTCTTTTTTCGTAATAGTTCACCTGATTAGTCCAATTTGGCACTAATTAGCGAAACTTTACCTGGCGTTGTAATTACAGGAAACATTTCAGCCCTATAACAATATCTAAACATATTACACACAATTTATTATTGATATGTAATTGTATATAGTAGGGACTAATATTATAATAGTCTTATCGTAGCTATGTTAGATTTTAGGAATTTATAAGTTTTACCTAGGTATCAAAACAGGCATGATCACAAGATTGGGATACACATGTTAAATATTATGTACACAGATGATAACCAAGCAAGTGATCTCTTCCGGAAGGTATTTGAAAAAGTTCGCATTTGTACTCTTATTATTTTATCAATATGTCGTATTGCAAACAATAAGCGAACCTCTTGTATGTTACAAGTCGACCTTATAAAAGTATTAAGCGAGGAACATACCTTAACCCATAATGTGCTGTAGGTAACTCTTGAGTATATGAATCAATAGCAATTAAATTGAATTGAATTGAATCAATAGCAATTAAACAAAATTAATGCTTACTTAACTGATCTCTACTTATTCATTTATTTTTATTTGCTTAAATAGTTACTAAATACCTAAGAGCGTATTACTTAATACTTCTCACTTAATCACGTCTATATTCCTTGCGGGGTAGATAGAGCCAACAGTCTTAAAAAGAGTGATAGGTCACGTTCAGCTTTTACGACTTTCATGGGAAAGCGATGGAGTGGTTCTATTCTTTATTTTTATTGACTCTGGTTAAAAAATCACGCTAAAATAATAGAATTTTTATATAATATATTAAAATAACACTTAAATATCATATAAGTAGGAAAGAAGAAGGATTTTACAATCTGTCTTGCTGAGATATTGCCAAAGAGTAACTTCATGACGAATTAAAATTCCATTTTAAGTAGGTACACGATCAAATTGGAAAGATAATGTAGGGACAACTGTATTTAGCGTTGATTTGGGAGCACCGTGGATCACGAAGTGGTCTGCTTTCGTCACTCGGAAACAGTACTTAGTCGATCACTTTAATACTCTTAACTGACAATCGATATTTGTAGTCAGTTTCGTATTGAGACAACATCCTGTTTCCATTGAAAATTATTTTTGTGTTTTGCGCAGAAACTAACTAATGTCATTGTTAGTTTCTGCGTTATTTAATAGAAGCCAAGATTTTCTTGTTTCTCAAATCTCGCATCTTTACAAGTTTCAAATAGCATACGTCTCCACTATGGTTTTTCCGTTCTATATCAACTTCAATTTTAAGACTTCTTTCGCTATGGCAAGCCAAGATTTCTTCTATTTGGGCACGGCGGAAATGGTATACCCAGACATTTGTTCCCCCAAATAGCTGCAACTATCGCAACTTCGGGGGTGCCAATGTAGGCAGTTCTTTTGCATTTTGTCTGCTGTATGCTACAAATATTTTAGTAGGCTTCTGCCAATAGAGAAGTAGAGTTTTTCACGCGCAGCATATAGATACATCCAGAACAGCGTACGGTAAGCAAATATTGCGTTTGAGACTTACCTACTCTTTTAAACATATATTCAATAACATACACATAGTGATTCATCTTATATATAAAATTCTCGTATCATAATGTTTGTTCCCGTACTCCTCCGAAACGGCTTGACCGATTCTCATGAAATTGTGTGAGCATATTGTGTATGTCTGAGAATCGGCCAACATCTATTTTCCATACCCCTTAGTGATAAGTGTTGTCCACCCTTAACATTTTCTTTAATCATACAAATATATGGTCACGTCTATATCCCTTGCGGGGAAGTCAGAGCCAACAGTCTTGAAAAGACTGAATGGCCACGTTCAGCTATTTGGCTTAATGATAGAATTGAGATTCAAATAGTGTCAGGTTGCTAGCCCATCGCCTAAAAAGAATCTCAAGTTTGTAAGCCTATCTCTTAGTCGCCTTTAACGACATCCATGGGAAAGAGATGGAGTGGTCCTATTCTTTTTTGTAATGGTGCCGGGAACCACACGGCAAAACTAATAAAATTCTTTAAACTAATAAAATAACTAAAAATTATTTATATGGCAAAACAACGTTTGCCGGTGGTGCAGGAAAAGACTACATCTTTCCACTTGCTACGATCCCTGCATACTTCTTTCACTTTATCCACATTTATGACTCTTTTCATGCAAGCTCGTCAGTTTGGATACTCTTGACCTAACCTTTTACGAAAATGTATGTATACACATTCACATACAATGTATTCACCAAATGATATTGACCAATAAAATCATACCGATATAATTAAGTATTGATCAGATCAAATTTTATTCATGCGTAACGATGCCGAAGACGAATTAAAGACGACAAGCTTCTGACAAACATAGAGATATTAGTAGTTCTTCCGAATAATACAGTCAGTGAACTTAAAATAGTAACCGGTTAATTGTAATTACTTACTTTTCTTTTTGGCACAGTTCATGGCTGTCACAATAGATTGGAGCGGAGCGCTGACAGTCACCGGCGCAGGCGCAGATCGTATCTGTCAAACGGGAGCGTTTGTTTGTGACGAGCTACGCGCAGCTACCACAACGACGAACCACGCTGAACATCATGATTTCCTCTGACCGTCTTTCCGTATAGGTATTCTATCACCCGTCAATCTACAGCCCGATATTTTCGTACAACTTTCTAATACTAAGTTAGGCAGCACGCGCCAATAATTTGCATAAATATTCTGCCAAATATTTGGTTGCTAAGTCGGTACCTGATTGACAATTGTCGCAAATTATTCGTGGCCGTCAGATTAAGCTTTGAATTTTGAACAAAAAAGAGCCCGAGAAAGTTGTCTGATAAGAATATCATAGAGTCAAAACAGCCCACCCACTTCGACTCTTAACTAGGTTTCTACTACCACTAGCTATAGCTAAGTAGCTAGGTAGGCCTTCATAGTATAACAAACATCAACGGGGACTAAGTACTTACTTTCTTCGGTCTAAATGTAAGAATCAATTTCATATTTAGAACCCTCTTTACGGTACTTTATGAATAATATTTATTTACCAGACACATTTAATTGTGATTCATGTTCTATTTCATATTTCTTGCACAGCTACATTAACCGTAGAGATGCGTCGCGAATCGCTAATACTTAAGAGTTTGCCTAAACCAATTTATCACTTCGCAGCCAGCGCGAGCCATATGTAATTCACAGACTGGACAAAGAATTGAATCATAAATATTAATCAAGATTGCAATAAAATCTTGATACTTGTGTTGTACTTGAGTCCCGTAGACGTATAAAGTTGTAGTTACACAATCATATACGAACTAAAAAGCGGCCAGTCTTGTTACGCTCACTCATTTTGAAAAACTAGTGTCATCCTATTTGTATTATTCAACTCAATTACACTTAGCAATTACTCTCGTGGGAATCGCATTATGAACCTTAAAAAGCATATAAATGGCGGCGATGGTGTCCGCACCCCATCACGTCTCGTTCCCGGCGGGAGCGGTATGCGGTCTGCTGAAAGCCGCTTTGCGACGATGAATGTAAGAGGAGGAATGAAGGATAAGATTGAGGAAGTATGCCAGATGATGGATGAAAGACGTTTGGATGTGTTGTGCGTGAATGAAACGAAGCGGAAAGGATGCGACGCGACGCAGCACGGCCCTTACACGGCGTATTGGTCTGGAATTTCCAGTACCAGCCGAGGCTGTCAAGGGGTCGGTCTAATTCTTTCTGCACGAATGGCTGAGTGCGTGAATGAGTATGAGTGTGTCAGCCCTCGTCTTCTATGGATTAGGCTGAAAGTTGGAATCACTCGGATCTTCGTTCTAGGTGTTTATGCACCTTGGGATGTGGGTTCGAGGGGTACAACATCAGCAAAAAGCGAAAACGAGGAGTTCTGGAATAGTGTAAGAGAAGTATTGAAAGTTACCAAGCCAAATGAGAAGATTATTATGTTAGGTGATTTTAATGGATGGGTGGGTGTAAAGCGTGATGGATATGAAAAGGTGCTTGGTGCGTTTGGTGACGAAAAGGTGAATGATAATGGAAGAAGTGTATTAGAAATTTGTCTAGAGTGGGATCTTTTTGTGTCGAACTCAATGTTTCAACATAAAGAGATCCACACCTACACAAGAGTGGAAGGTATTTTAAAAAGTATGATAGACTTTGTGATTGTAGATGAAAGATTGAAGAACAAAGTGCTGGATACCCGTGCATATCGCGGTGCTGGCATTGACTCGGACCATTTACTGGTGATATCCCGGATAAGGGGTATCTTCAATCGCTGGCGGCACAGGGTAAGGGAGCAAACCAGCGCTTTGGAAAGAGTAAAAGTAGAAAATTTGCAAGATATGGATGTAGATAAGAAGTATATTAATAGACTGAAGGATGAATTTGAAGATTTAGAGGAAATGAGCGATATTGAAGATGGATGGAAGGAATTTAAAGAAAGAATTGTGAAAGTAGCTGTTGAAGTGTGTGGTGTAAGTAGAAGAAGGAAAGGAAAAAATCACAAAAATGCGTGGATGAGTAAAGATGTGCAAGAACTTGTGCGATTAAAGAAGAAAGCATGGCTGGATTTGTTAGCAGCAAAAGCTAACTTAAGAATGCAAGAGGTTATAGATGAAGATGTGAATGAAGCACGTAAGGAATATAAGAAAATGAAAGATTTGGTTAAGAAAGCTGTGATTAGAAAGAAAGAGGAGTATAAAGAGGATTTTGATAAAAGGCTATCAGAAGACTTTCAGTCAAATCTGAAAGTATTCTGGAAATCCGTAAGGTCAGCCCGAGGAAATACTATAACCAGAGAGCTGACTAGGATCAGATGCCAGGATGGTAGCGTTGTGAAAGGAGAAGAATGTGTACTAAAGATATGGAAGGACTATTTTGAAAGTTTATTTGAAAAAAAGGAAGGAAATAAGAAAGATTTCTGCTATAGCGAAGAAAAAGAGAATGAGATGGAAGGCGAAATTGAAATGTTCGAAATTGTGGAAGCACTTAAGAGTATGAAAGCGGGAAAGGCTGCTGGGTGTGATAGAGTGTCGGTCGAGATGCTTAAAGCAGGAAAAGGCGTAGTAGCTAGTCAGTTGTACTGCCTTTTCAATTTGTGTTGGAGAAGCGGCCGAGTACCAAAAGATTGGTGTAAGGCTGTTATCGTGCCACTTTACAAAGGAAAAGGGTCACAGCTGGACTGCAAAAATTATCGTGGTATAAGCCTGCTTAGCGTCGTCGGCAAATTGTATGCTAAGGTATTGATTAATAGAGTCAGGAATGAAACTGATGACAAAATATGGGATGCTCAAGCGGGATTTCGAAAGGGAATGGGATGTACTGATCAGGTCTTTTCCTTGCGGTGCATAGCCGAAAAGTTTTTGGCCAAGAGTCAAAAAGTCTATTGCACATTCGTAGATCTGGAAAAGGCCTATGACAGAGTTGAGAGGAATGAATTGTGGTCAGCACTTTCTATGCATGGGGTGAGCAGTCTCTTAATACGAGCACTGAAATCCTTATATGAGGATTCGAGTGCTTGTGTCAGGATAAACGGAGCGCACACTGAGTGGTTTAAGATTGAGAAAGGCGTTAGGCAAGGATGTGTTGCGTCACCGTGGCTGTTCAACCTATTTATGGATAGCTGTTTGACAGATTTGAAAGAGTCTAAAAGTGGATTAAGGATGAATGAGTTACTCGTCAAATGTCTGCTCTATGCCGACGATCAGGTTATACTGGCGTCATCAGCGGAGGAGTTACAGGAGATGGTAAACTGTATGCATGAAGCTTTAAAAGAGAAAGGAATGAAAGTGAACGTAAGTAAAACTAAAACACTGGTTTTTGAAATGGAGAAAGAAATGACAGCATGTAATATTTTGATTGGAGGAGAAAAAGTGGAGCAAGTGAAAGAGTTTGTATATCTAGGATCAAAGTTTACATCAGATGGCAAGTATGATAGTGATATTGAAAGGAGAGTGAACGCGGGGAACATGGTGAATGGAGCTTTGCATGCCTTTATGAGCAGTCAGAAACTATCCAAAAAGGCTCGACTGGCTGTGCACAGGGGCGTGTTGGTCCCGACATTAATGTATGGGAGTGAAAGTTGGGTATGGCAAAAGAAGCATGAAAGCAGAATAAATGCAGTGGAAATGAGAGCGTTAAGGAGTATGATGGGTGTGAAATTGAGTGACAGGATAAGGAACAGCGTGATAAGGGAATGTTGTGATGTGAAAGAAGATGTAGTTACAGGAATAGAAAAGGGTATGTTAAGATGGTTCGGTCATGTGGAGAGGATGAATGAAAGCAGGTTGACTAAGCAGATATACAAGGAGAGTGTGGAGGGAAAGGTCGGAGTGGGAAGACCTAGACGAACGTATCTTGATCAAATTAAGGACGTCCTGGTAAAGGGTCAGGTCAAAAGTACCCGAAACCGCCGAGCTTGTATGAAGAGAGTTATGAATGTGGACGAAGCGAAAGAAGTATGCAGAGATCATGGCAAGTGGAAAGAGGTAGTCTCTGCCTACCCCTCCGGGAAAGAGGCGTGATTTTATGTATGTATGTGTATGTATTACACTTAGCCCTATTCATACCTTCTGCTAGTAACTGTAACATTCATAATCAGAGAAAGTTGATTTGTTGACTAATGATAGAACGGAAAATATTAGGCACGCACATTATGGAAACGCAATTCGACATTTACAAAATCCTGTGTGGGTTGCAGCTAGTTAACGATTTCGACCTACAACATATTATGGTTCACTTCCATCAAAGTTAATTTTCCCATCTTGTCTTGTAATTTCCTTACTATATTTCCTCCGACGACATTACAGGATCTTCTTCGACGAACTTCTCGTTGTTTACATTCAAAATTAGTTTTACCAATGAAAATGCTGTTAAGAAGTTAAGATAAAAAGGACTCAGGGCGCCAAAGCAAGTATGACAAGGGAATTCAACAACAACATTAGTAAGACTTATGAATATTGAGCACTTGACTAAAATACATTTTCGTTTTGATCCGTACTATAACATGCATTTGTGAGTGCGGACATTTAGTTTCGTGTAATGTCGCAATCGCAATTATTGAATAGTAGGTACCTACCTACCTACCTTTTTCTAACCAAATCAATTTGATCAATGACTTTAATGCCACAACATTTGGTACTTATAAAAGCATAACATACACGTAGAGTTTACCTAACTATTTAACTTTCAATGTTCTAAAATGAAATGTATAAGTTTGTAGTTAACATTCTGAGTAAAGTAAGTTTTGTATAAAATTCCTATCGAGAATGATATCAAAACTTTTTCTCGGGTACATACCTACCTATTTTTATAACGTGAGATAAACACGTGGTAGGCAGCTCAAAAATAGCCATGATTATGATTTAAACCTATGTTTTTTTTTTATTTTACAGCGATATCTTTAGCTTACGAAAAATTAAATTAACATATACCTAATAATAGCTATAATATTTTCACGTATATATTTTAACTACCTGCACGTCACTACATCTGTTCAAAGCGTGAAAGTGCTTTTCGATGGTTGCAGTTTAAACTGATTTTAAAATTTCGCTTTACATTATACTGTTCATAAATAATAAAATAAAATGTATGTAAAATAAAAAGAGAGAGTTAATACATAAAGAGCCTAGTCGCTCGGCGTTCAAACATGCTGTGAATATTACTTCCTTCAACAAATTGGCAAGACTGCAGTCATCTGTCATATTTCTTCTATTGTTACCTATCGGTATGTATTTTGTATGTATAAATATGGATGTGGGACCTAGCTAAATCCACATTAACCCCCTTATGCCAAATTTCAACGAAATCGTTAGTGGCGATTTCGGGAACGCGAGTACATAGTGAAATTATAAGTATCATAAATATTGTTCGTTTAATAGTATAGAATAGGATATGCACTTTATCGCACTACCAACTGAAAGTTTTTCTGTTTGGTCAGCTGATAGTCTAGTATAGAGAATGCCAAACGACATTAGTTCGCTTTTTGTACATATTTTTTTGGCAATATTTTTTTTAAATAAATAAAATAAACAATGCGTTTACATAAAGCAGTAAATAATAATTTAAAACAACAGCATAAACATTTGCATATTTTTTTTAATTAATGGTGGTCATTTTAAGGTTCGTAAATCAACACAGCCACACTGCATGCTAAATTCAAAGACAATGCGTTTGCAGATTGTTTGGGCATAATGTTACGGTGATAGTACTGGTAGTAGGTACTAAACAGGAATCCATGGGCATGAGTCAGGCGAGTGAGTGGCAGAGAGGCACAACACATTAAGTGTATAGAAGTAGTACTTATTTTAATTCTGTAAAATCAAATCAAGTCAACATATCTAAAAACCTTCTAATCTTCGAAAAAGAACTTTTTCAGATTGGACTGGACCTTATAAGTATAATCTTACATATTATAAGTATGTATATTATATATAACATGTATTTAACTAACCTAAAGCAAATAACGACTATAAAATGTAAGAGAAATTGATGATAAATCTCGAAATAAAGTGAAAGCTGTCTCCTCTCCCTGTACTTAAGCTTAAGTTTTTTCTCTGGGCCGTCGTTATTTCGAGGTGCAGCGGCGACGCGCAGGCGACGTAGCTGGCGTAAGCGCAACCCGCAACGTCTGGCCACTACACTATATCACTCCATCACCTTCATATCGTGTCAACATGAGTGGCTCATGATTTATGCAAACCCGATCTTTTTATATACTTACTTATCTTTAATACTACAATATAATTCTGCCAATTAGAAATTTCGAGAAATAAAGTATGTCTACCTACTGTTAAAGGTCTATAATTATATCTCTGAAATAAGTATCACTGAAATCGGTCCAATAGTGTTTGAATTATTCGTAGCTAGCTGCAAACCATAATGTTAATAATTCTCTTATACCAAAAAGAAATCGGTACTAAAATCTCCATAAGTATGTACTTAGGTGTTGAATAATCATAGTATCAATTCGCCGGCCTACTCCGAAACCAGTAAGTTTAGTATTGTACACTTCAATCTCTTGGCTAGCCAAGCGTAATACGATATTTATTGATTTCTGCCTGTGCGTCACCTAATGAATACGGGGCACATTTTGTAATTTCTCACGATACGTTTGGGAACGAGATTTTTTTCCCCGTTCCATTTCTCTCGGCAAACAATAGACGAGTGAGCGCGGACGGAGGGTCGGTATATTATGGTGCATCGATCGCAATACATCGCCGATATAATCCCACCGAGCATTGGTCATTGAACTGGCTGGGTATCTCGGTAATATTGAATCTTCAATTCTTCACAGGTTACAATTTGAAATTAAAATATTGTATGCTTGTAATAAAATAAAGGGTGGACAACCCTTATCACTAAGGGGTATGAAAATAGTAGTCGGGCGATTCTCAGACCTACTCAATATGCTCAAAAAATTTCATGAGAATCGGTCAAGCCGTTTCGGAGGACTACGGAAACGAACATTGTGACACGAGAATTTTATGTATTAGATTCTTTTTCATCATTTTTATTATCTATGTACGAAATTTGTCTTGGGAAGTACTTATATTCAGAATCATATCAGTCTAAAAATCTGCCGAAACTTACCCGAATCTTCTTGGACCCCTTCATTGGCAGACACATGCCAATGTTGCGCGGAGTAGTAAGAGGTAAAGCAAGGGCAAGGGCCGTATCCCCGTACTCCCGGTTCAGATGTATGCTACAAGGCTACTTGTGAACCAGTTCCATTCCAAGATCCTGTCTCGAGTCTGTACTTCCTGAATTACATGTGCAATTTATTGCTTATATAATTGAAAGATATATATTATTATGTGAACATATATTTAGCAAAGAATGCATCGTTAACTTTTTATGAAATCTAATTAATTCTATAATTAAATAAGTTTTCATTTATTTAACTTCATTCCAATAAAATAAATATATAAGTATCTTTACATAATATATATTTATATATTATATATATTCTTACTTGAACTTGCCTAAGACCGTATACACACAACACACAAGACAATTATTAAAATTAAAATTGTAGAAACTTTTTATACAATGATGATAATTTAAAAAATTGCAACCAGCCTAGGCATGTTTCGATTAGATTTTTTTTCATTTTATTTTGCATACGAAACATTGCAAAGGAAATAAATGATATGCATTGGAGTAATGTGTGCCTACTTATTCCCTTTTTTTACATTGCGAGACAAATCTTAACATTTGTAATGCAAATATAACGTCTTGTGCAATGCAAAAAGTTACTAAAGGGCAAGCCCTAGAAAACTTGAATAAAGCATTAATATTCATTAGCACTTATTCTTAAGAATATTTTTTTGGCATGACAGATATGGAGGTAGGTGTATGAAAGGGTTATTATTTCCGGAGGTAAATCTTACCTGCCTCCTGCTGATACAGTCACCGTACATCACACATACTATAGTAATTATTTCGATGTAAGAATTTGAATAAAAGATTCGGCGGAAGGAGCTACCTGTCTCGTGGGAATTGGGAGCGGATGTCGCGAAAGGTGTCTGTTTTTTATTTCTGTTGTAACATTTTGTAAAATGTCGGGAACTTGATCCACTTTACGCTTAATCGGTATTATTCGTCTCATTTAAAAATAAAAATCTCATGACGTGAACAATCACTGTGATTTTATACTTAACCCTCCTAATACCTTATCTTTTAATCCTAATACATGATATATATACTTACATATAGTACTTACGTGAACTTACAGTAACACAATAGAACAAGAATTAAAAAGAGTATATGTTTTAACAAATCCAAAAACAAGGTAAATTATAACAACTAAATTTATGATATTCTTATTTGTAATATTGATAAAGACGGCGACGACGTAACAACAAAAATTTACATCTTAACAGATTATTTTTGCTAATCTTAACCTATACCTACCTGTTTGTACTCATTGAAAGCGTGTGAAATTAAGAAACATGCACCTGCTACTCTACTGAAGTGTATTAAAAACTGAATACAAAAAAGGAGGAAGGGAAACATAAACGCTTCTGGTTACCGAATGAACTAACAAAAACGAATTACACTTGGTGTTTCGTTCCCACAGTACTTAATCGATCATGTGAGCGCGTCATCCGTACTCTATTATGACCACTTCCACTTAAAGCGTTAGAAAGTTCAGCAACCTTGATATTGTTATCTATATCATAATAAGGCATTAACTTTATAAAAGCAATCTATCATTTGATATTAATATGATCAGTGATCGGCGCGGCGCGGCGTTCGGTGACGCGGCGGGCTGTACTTACGTACATATCTGCATAGCTGGCCGGAATGGCGGTTAATCAGGTGGCCCGTTATATTACATTGTGCTCTCCGTGAGTTCGAACCCGACCTAACAGGTTGCTCCAATGACAAAGGAGCAGATTCCATCGTCGGCAATCCGCGTCTGCGAGACTCACATTATAAATAGTCCGTCGAAATAATCCGATGTTGCGTGTCACTCCGGCGCCCACCAACGTAGGCTAGTTCACTTCCATGCTTAATGATATCTAACGTAAAAACAATCCATAAAAACCGCAGAGAACATTCTGATTCTGCGTACAGTTTTGACCTCCCGTGATTAATCGTCCGAGATTATTAATAGTTATCCACGTAATAGCTGCGACTCGAAGTAAAACAATTTTACCGTGTCATCTTCTTATTATTGATATTTAGGTCATGTTAACTGATTAATGTTATTGATATATATCTATTGAAATCGATCAAGTCTATGTCAAAACCTCAGAATACAAAACTGTTTCCATCGGTATAAGCTTTGTGTTGTTTTGAAATGTTGTCTAATAATAACCGTAAAACGTAAACAATCGACTTTCGTTTTAACAAGGATATATATCTGCGCGCCACCTGCACCCGCGCAGCAAGGCGGAGCTCAAGTCGGTGCATTACTGCCGTAACCGGAACAATGGCATGGCCGGACATACTTTTGTAACTAGTAACACGTGGTGCAAACTGGGTACCCACTATATTGCCGACGCCACCTGATTTAAATTGCTTTATTGGTGTTTTACAGACACTACACAGACTGCGAGGCATTGCTGCGTTGTCATGTTCACACGACAACATCTGTTATATAAAAAAAGATAAAAAATAAACAGGAAGTCACAGTCAAACGCAGAAGTTTAATTCGAAATATTACACAGTGCAAAACACCTTAAGAGTATGTACCTAATTGGTTTGGTGATGTTTTCGTCTCCTAATTACGTACTTTATTCTTTTCTCCGATAGTAAAATTGTACGCTTAAATCACAAATTATCTGTGAATTTTTAAATGACATATTAATAAATCTTAAATTGATATTATATTAATTTGTGTTTGTGTAAGTATAAATGTATTTATTTAGTTTGACCCCTCTTCAAAGTTATCTGTCAGACCCAATGGTTGACTGGTTGGTAATGGCGGCGATTATTCTGTAGGTACATATGTAATTTGTACAATAAAGCTTAATTAAATAAATATGCAAATATTTTTGGTACCATAACGAGACATACTTAAAAAGAAAGAGTAAAGTACTTTGATTATTGTGTTATCTCTAATTAAGTGATTTCCTACTTATTTATATTATAACCTTCAAACAATACTATAATACGTTATCATATTAATACAAAAATGTGACGCATTACACAAATTTTCATTTTAGAAATTTCATGCCGCGTTATTACTAAATGTATTTTTTCTTAATTATTTTAACTAATTTCTGAAAAATTGATACGGTCAATAACTTCAGTACAGTCAACAACATAAATTAGTAGTCACAGCCGAACATATCACTATAAATATACTTATCTGAATCTCATTACGACATAACAATAAAAGACAAAACAATAACTTTAGGATAATCAGCTTTCCATAAACCTTAATTGGGGACTGGTAAAAAACTTAATATCTATGTATATATATCACAGCTCTGTTTTCCTAATTACGTTTTGGACTGTACGATGACCGAAATCACCTCGCATACAGCTGGAGCGCGGCACCCAAGATCCGAAGCCCGATTACACACTATTATAAAACTTAAATGATTGTAACGCCCTGGCTAAAGGGGTTAAACCGCGGCGGAAATTGATTTAAATTATACTATTAATAATATTAATATCACGTTATGTTATAGAATTTTTTTATTGGATACAGTCGATTCAGTCCTAATAATAAGGTTTGATAATCTTTAACAAAAAGTTAATTATTAACTTGTGTCAATATTTATTCTCCTTTGGATTAAAAACTATAATACTTATAAGCATCAACTTAAAATTTATGTTCTTCCAATTAAACCTATGGCGATTTTTGTATTAAACAAAGTAACTCCTCAATTTCATTACTTATTGTATAAATTCAGCTCAGTGTTTTTTTTTTAATAATTAACACAAAACTGCAATTATACTTAGGTACCTACATAGGTACTGGTTATATTATTATTGGCCGTGCCTTAGCTCTAGTGGAAATCGGAAACATATGCCTATATAAAGACAGTATTAGATTATCTATTGTCAAACATAATATGTAAACATCTAACACGATTATGTCTATCTTTCGGAAGTCTTAATTTCTGTAATACGAATATAGGTATATTAAGTGGTTTTTGACCTACTTAATATAAATATTAACGTTGATTTTGTAAAAAAAAGTTTAATTTAGAAAACACCGTGTTGGCGGTCAATTACTGACCCAGCAGGCGTTATCCCGATTGTGGTTCAACAACAGATGGTTGTTTTTTATCACCGTGGGTCTACGATCGACCTGGTGATGGGGCGCTGAATGCGGGGGTGCGCCCTATAACCGTATAATTACACGTTGTAGATGCGCGCGCGCCGGCACGCAACAATTGGCTTAAACGAGTCTTTGCTTTGATGTGCCGCCAACTCGCTGGTTATCCACGTGCGGTCGCCTTAACCCGTTCTCGTATAATGCTTATTAAGCAGAAGCTACTCGTTTTACAGTAGTTAACCCAACAAAAAGTAGCTCCTCGACGCAGTTACTAAAGGAATCTGGATAAAAAGCGCATCGCAAATTCCACTCTCTCAGAAGTTAGAGATTAAATTCCATTCTTGGCCGCGCGATAATACAATCGTTATTATGTTTTTATGATTTATTCAGTTTAACCGAGGCATCTATTCAACAACTTGGTAACTATCTATGTCATCTGTTTGTTGTAAAGTTTACAGTTATATCGCACAAATGCCAAGGGCTACATCGATCAATCCAGTGTTGTCGCAAGTGATTCTTAATCGACGGTCACAGTCGAAAGTTGAGTAGCGACATCGTGATGCCGAACTTAGCCTCCTTATTTGCTCCGGTAACACATCGAACGTTGTGAAAAGGCTACGTTCAGACTGTCTCGATAATCTCGGCGACACCGCATAAAAACAAATTATTAATCTTTCGATCGTGACTAACGTTTTTGGTCCATCGTTTACTCGAATGGAGGTTGAGAGTCGAGATTAATACTGGAGCAATAATTTGCGCGGTAATGCTTTCAAATGTCGCAGCCGACTCGATGTCACTGAACGCGTATCGCCTGCACAACACTAAGGGACCTGAGGTTGACAACCTTTTGCTATTTTTATGCAATAAGTGTGTTCATTATTTAATCGTTAGTGGACATTGTTGTTTATCTAGAAGGATTTTCCTAAAAGCTGCTGAAGATTCCACTTGAATTAACAGGTGACACCTCGAAAATTTGAATTCAAAACTTTTTTTTAGTTCATAGGTTAACATCCTCTTGACGTTTGTTCCACTTGTGTCAAGGATCATAAAAAAGAGGTCTGTCCTCGATTACCCGTTAACGAGGGAAACTAATCTTAAATCGATAAAATACAATTTAGTTTTGGTTTCACCTGCAAATTTTAAGTTTATTTTACTTTTTTAATAAGGTTATGTGGGCTTTTTAAGACTGTTGGCTCCGTCTATCCCGCATGGGATATAGACATGAATATATGTATGTATGTATGTAAGTAAATACATACACACATACATATGGTCACGTCTATATCCCTTGCGGGGTAGACAGAGCCAACAGTTTTGAAAAGACTGAATGGCCACGTTCAGCTATTTGGCTTAATTATAGAATTGAGATTCAAATAGTGACAGGTTGCTAGCCCATCGCCTAAAAAAGAATCCCAAGTTTGTATGTAAGTAAGTAAATATGGGTATTATTTTCGGAGTGGTACACAATTTATATATCTAGCCTATCCCCTATGTTCAGTGGCTGGTGGCTGCCACGCGCCGGTTGTTGTCAAGTCCAGTCACGCTTACTGAGTACTCACCAAATGGACTATTGATGCAATAAATATGCAAGCTTCGTAGATAGCGACACTTCTGATCCGATATCAGTTACTACGCACGAACTGGATTGCATTTGAGTAAAAGTTATACCAATATTTCATCACTATTATCATCACCAACTTTAGGGCTAACTCAATTATTTATTTTATACATTATTGTTAATATATTATTATTATTTTTACACGCGAAACTAATTTCAAATGAAAAAAACTTAGATAAATTAATTTCTGAATTAAAGATTCGATCAGAATGTTTTAATTTAAATAATACCTACATCTCATGATAATTTCAGTGGTTTATAGATCAGGTGCATTAAATCAGCATGTCATCACTTCATCATATCCAACCATGAACGGACGGAAATCTACAGGCTGTTATTTTTAATGGAACAGGATTTAACATGGCATTAATATTTTTGACACTTCAGATATTGCAAACCCGATTAACTTAATTATAAATACAAACATATTTTGCTAAGGATTAAGAAAAAGAATCAGATCATGAAGGTAAATAGAATGTTGAAAATAAACTGAAATTCTATTATCAAAGAATGATATCTACATGTTTACAAGTAATTGTATAATTAAATTTTTATTTTACAAAATGCGAATATTTTGCAAAATATTGCTGTTGTAGAGAAAGGTTCGTAGGTATTCTATAAATTAGTGGATAGGGCTCCCTGTGTAATAACAATAATTTGCTTGCTAATGTTTGAAACTCAATGATATGACATTAATAGTCAATTTACCATTTAAAATCATTTTTTTTAAGTCTTAGTTTTTCGAAAGGCTTAAATGCTTTCAGTTCATAGTGGGGATGTTTCAAAACTGGAAACAATTCCGTAATGTCAGAATAACGTGGAATTACGATTTTTCTTTCTTTCTTTCTTTCTAATTAAAAATCAGGCTTTAGAGTTGTTATATCGTGTAATGTTCATCACAGACAAAAGATTATCTCTATTACATATGTCTTACGTAAATCGTTACTTATTTGCAAGCAATCTTACTCGTTATAAGAATATGATCAAAATGTTATTTGATAAATAATGTGAAACTAATAGCAGCTTTTTCTTTATCCCTAATACTGTTACCACAAAAAATATGTACGAGGAATCTACACGGGCCACATGTTTCAGTAATGCAAGAAAATGCAAGCTTAGTTATAGTGTGTCTGTAGCACCCTTTATAACCGTGATTATTCTAAGATACGATGAATGAGCTAGCACCTCATATGTTACGATTGGATACTGATGGCAGGTGTTAGTGACCGGTCTGTGGCAAGCTTAATAAATAGACATGATGGGCACTTTGTGGCCGAAACACCGATGATTGTACTTAACACCTTGATGGATCGTTTTGACGGTGCAGATAGTTTACAACTCTAATGAAACATAATAACTATCGATAAGTATCATAAGGTAGACCTAATGGAATTAATCATGGGCCTTTACCGTTTAAGTCGGCCAACGGTGAGTCCGTCTAATCTGTCGGTGATTTATTTTCACCTGCTAACAAATCTTGCCCTGCTTCGAGCGGTGTGCGTGTATTTTCTGGTAGGAATCTGTGTTGCTAGCAGTACACTCATCAACGTTATTTATCATTAAAAAGTTTAAACTTTATAAAATAGGAATACCTGAGGAATACTCATAATAATATAAGTTTTAAGTGTAAATCTTTATATGTTGGCCTGAAAACCTCAAGCATGATTTGGTTTAATTGATTGTTTTTTTCATTCAATTCAAGCAGCAGCATTTTTTTATATTTCAATTAACGTCATTAAAACTATACATACATATAATAAAACAGTAAAAATATTTTGTCTGTACATTTTGTATTTTTGACTGAAATGGATTTGACAAATTTTTTTTTGAATTTTTGTCTGCCTGTCTGTCTGTATGTATGATCACGCTTATCACCGAAAGTACTGAACCGATTTACTTAAAACTTTTACCAATTGCTTTGTTTTAACTCAGAAAAAGTTTGTTTCATCAAAGTCGGTTCACTAAAAAAAAGTTATCGTCATTTGAATGAACTCAAGGCATGAGTTTGCCTGCAAATAAGTTACGAAATTTAAAATTTAAAGTCATTTATCAATGTACGACAGCATTAGGATACCTATAACATATAAAAATAAGTGAAAAGCAGTTTGATAATATCCTGGTTTTGCCGCACATAACATGCGTAATTCTCACGTAAAAATATTTTTGGTTTGTTAGTCTACTTTAATTTCGACACCATCGCAGCGGCCTCGATGGTCCAGTGGTTGGCGCGTGAGGCTGTGAAGTTGGCGGTCCAAGTGCGAGCCTCAACAAAAACAAGATTTTTTTTTTAGATTCAATTTGAAATTTACGCGGACGAAGTCGCGGGCAATAACTAGTAGCACATATATTAAAACCATTAGGACTTATAATGTTCAACTTATAAGTTACCTGCAAAAACATTTGAACATGACCCAACCGGAATTTGAAACCAAGACCCATATTTATGACACAACACAGACTCTTTCCATATTAAGAAACAGAAATTGTGATATGTAATCCATGAACATAGATACAATATTGTCTTTTTCTTCCTATCGTGCGCCATTGTTCCATGCCACCATGATCCTGCTTTTACATGAAGCGACTCCCGTCTGACCTAGGTATGGTAACACATGCAATTGGCTGAATGTACGGTCGCGTTCATAATTGCAGTCATAGTTCGCAAAACTTTATAGCTTGCAGTCACCGCTGTCACTCACACATTCACACAAATAACACAATAAACAACAAGCGGTGAAGCTTGGGTAACGCGCCATCAAAAAGAGGGTAGTGTAAAAAGTCGCCGCGCAGCGGCCGTCGTCCGCTTATCAACACAGCGACACGCCACACAGCGGAGATCCATGGTGGAACAGTACGAAAATAATGGCTTCATAGCGACCAGAACATTTGCGGAACAGTTCGACACATCAGTGGTTACTGTTCGTCGAGTTTGCACCGTGAGGGACTACACCACAGACACCCAGCAAGAAAGCCGTATTTATCCGAAATAAATAAGCAAAAACATTTAGAATTTGCTTGGCAGTATTTGGATTTTGACTGGAAAAAAGTTCGTTTACGTCATCGCAACATTGTAGGCTTCATTTATGGCGTAGAAGTGCAAATCGGTATGAAGAAAAAAATATTGTGCCAAATATGGAGTCTGGACGCATATCTGTAAATATGTGAGGCTGGATGAGTGCTGCTGGACCTGGGGAACAGGTGTGGATAGCAGGACGCGCTACAGCTGCTCATTATGTGCAAGTGCTGAAAGAAACCATGTTACCAACTGTGCGGTGTATTTATCCGATTGATGATATGCCAACAATATAAATTGTGCAAGACAACTAACTACCCTGTGCATCGAGTCCATATAGTGCGTGAAAGGTTCTGCCAGTTTATATTAAAACTACTTATTACTTAGATAGTATTTTAAGGACAGCTTCAATATCTTTTCTTTATGAAAACGAATAATTAAGCTGTAACCTTAATAACAGGAGATAAGTAGATGATACAATTAGTGTAATATGCTATATGTATAGCTTTATATAATCATCAATATGTAAACAAAAGTATAGGTAAACTGTTTCAATAAAATTTACTAATTTTAATTATTGAATGTTTTATTTTGCTCCCTCTTGTTTAATATTTCTTGCTGATTTCCGTGTTTGAAGACACGGGTATTGTAATTCTTAGATATCAGTTAGTTAGTTAGTCAGTCAGTTACTTAGTTCAAATGGCACCTTGAAACATTAAAAATTGTCAGTAACACTATTTTTTTTGTAAATCGACAAAAAATACTTGAATAACTTCGGAATCCAAGTAACGCTAGTAACTAGAACAAGCGAGTGTGAGCAAGCGAGATTATCTAATATATCTTAGATCTCACTTGCTCACACGAATTAATAAAATTGCTACCCAATAACTTTCAAAGGAACCACTACCTATGTTAGGGTCGTGTGCAGACAAACTTTCAACCTTATTGAAATGACATAAGTCTGGCAGTCGCAGACTTCCCTCTATAGGCAAATCTTATGCAAATAATAAGAGACGACTATATCTCGATCGACAATTATCGGGCCCAGTTCGGCCATAGTTGATTACCGTCTCTTTCTGTTTTGTTATGTTATATGTCATAGAATAATAAACTGTTTTACTTAGTAATCATTGGTATTAAAGACCGTATTCATTTGATGGAATATTTATTCTTTTTAAAGATGCATGTGTGTGTGTATCTAGTGGAACCACAGTGCACGCTATTTTAACCCGTAAGAATTTTAAAACTATGACTGCAGATATGAACGCGATCGTACTTACTTACAGGTTTCCCTTACAGTGTTTTTCCTTACCGAAAGAGTTCTCGGCTATTACTCAAACTAATCACAACTCAGGAAATGAGTCATTATTACTTGGCCGAGGTAGAATTAGAAATAGTGCGAACGAATTAAAAAAAAATAAAATAACAGGCGTACTTAAAGGGTTTGATTACCAACGCTCTTCATTTATTTATTAGCGCCGTGTGGTTCCCAGTACCAATAAAAAAAATTGGACCACTCATTCTCTTTCTAAGTCGTAAAATGCGACTAAGGGATAAGCTTATTTACTTAGGATTCTTCCTTTTGGCGATGGGCTAGCAACCTGTCACATTTGAATCTCAATTCTATAATCAAGCCAAAAAGCTGAACGTGGCCTATAAGTCTTTTCGAAACTGTTAGCTCTATCTACCCCGCAATGGATATAGATGTGACTATATATGTAACGTATGTTCTCTCTTCAATTTCTCAATGACTGTACGTCGCTGCGTCATTGTGCGTGCACGTACTGATTTCGAACTTCGCATGTTAAAATGAATCCCGATGGCAGCCGGGACAAGGAGACAAGACACAAGACTTTATTTTCCTGAGACTAAAATCGGTGTGCTTAATTAAAACACTGCTTCTGCTGCTTATCTCCGTACCTTCTTCTGTATATATAAAAGAAAAAGGTAGCTGACAAATCTATTACCATAGTAGTCTTAGATACGGTAACGAACTGTATAAAGTTGTGGTGGAATTTTCGAGGGACTAGGGCAATACACAACGAAGGCACACGCTTAGGTAATGCTTTGCATTAAGTTGTACAAATTGCATGATTTTATATTCAATAGTAAACTTAATAATAATCTGCTTATGTTATTTCGTACTTATTGCTTAAATAGATTTAATAAGTTATGTTTACATTTGTAGCAAAGTGCACTGTAAATTAACCTTTTTAATTAAGTTTCACTTAAATAAATCATCTCGAAAATAGTAAGCTTTAACTGCGATGCATTAATCTAGCCCTGACAGTTATATTTGCAATAATCATTCACGACAAAGCGGCTGAAGTTGCACAACGTTATTAATCCGGTTCAATACTCGTTGCGGTAATAATTCTCTTTATTAAAACTTTATTGTTTTACGTTTGATATTGCTACATGCGTTATTGAATACGTCCATATGTAGGCTAAGCGAGATAATGATAGATAATGCGGCACAATGAAGCACGCGCCGCACCGGTTCGTTAGTGTGGCTGTTGAGTCACGTCTCTGGCCGGTCAGCCGAAGATCACCTGATGCTGTGCCGGCTCTGACAGCCGTCGCCGGCGGACACACGCGGCCACGACGCTTTATACTCACATCACCTCTCACAACTCACTTGCCGACACCAATCATGATCACCTTTTCCATTTCTAAATACATAAGGTTACAAGCCAAGAAAACATTATAAATTACCTACTCAATTCAGGTCAACTCTTATAGGTTCTACATACAAACTTCTATAAGAAAACTTTCATATTTAGTCTTTCAGCGCACAGTGGTTAGATTACACACACGGGTTAGATTGGCTGAAAAGAAGGAGGCAAAATAAGGTTTTTAATATGCCATAAGAGCGGAGATCTCGGACCAATAATACTAAATGTATGTTTGTTACTCTTTCAAGTAAATTCAACTGAACAGATTTAGATAAAACTTTTTTGTATTATAGAAGTATATCAGAATAACATAAAGGCTACATACAATTTTACATACAAGAGAAGCCACCGACGGCCGTAACTATTGATAGAGCAAAACTTGGTAGGTACTTATTTGTACAAAAAAAGATATGATCCGAATGAAAAATTCATTTGCTACCTTTTCTTCAAAAAAAAAATCAAAATTCACACCTTGTTAACTTAGTCGCTTCTACAGAAAGCGCTATAATCTTATTAAATTGGTAGCAATTTAGCGTTTTCTTAATAACATAAAAACCACGCTCTACAAAAACAATAAATAAGCCTGCCATTATGGTTTGAAAGCAACGTTTGAGAACTATTTTACTTTTGTTTTTATATCGTGAACGCGATCATATTAGATACAAAAAATATTTTGAATGTTTGCAAATCGATCATTGATGAGGGGGCAAGAAAAATACGTTTATTTGAAAATCTGTAGGCAGTTATGTTGAAGAATACATTTTTAAAACACGTCTTCTTAATTATTTTTTTGCAGTAAACGGGCTTCTTTATTTTTTTGTTACTTAAGACACAATGGTTGCATTGTGCATCTAATCCCAAACGATTCTAGTACAATCGCAGACAGACAAGAATTTTACTCGTATACTATTCTTATACTTATACGATATCTTAATAATGAAGGTAAATAAACACCAAAAGTTCCTGTAATTATCAGAATTTGAGTTAAAAGAAATATTTGTCTATCCCGTAATTGTAATAAATACGTGATGTAAGTACATGAAGTATGTAAGTACATTTACTCATTCAATGTATTGATTTGTAACATTGATTTCGCAAGGAGATACATCTTCATTACTCGACGCCCCATGACTTAAAATATTTCAAGGAATAGGGAAAATACTAAAGTTTATAATAATTGTTTCAAACCCAGCAATCCCGCATCGGTATAATGGTCAATATTTATGTTCTGTCCGCGCACCGAGTTAAGTGAATCTTCGAAGCACAGACGCAGACGCCGCGCGATAAAACGAACGCCAAGTTAGCGCTAAGTGAGCCCGATAGCCTGTGACGAGTCAATCGCGCCCACGCCCATTCGAGCTGCTGTCTTAACAACCTTCCTGTATTTGCACACAAAATAGCATCATGGGTTGTAAATAACATGAAAAATTATACTTTCTGAACTAATAGCTAATTGACTTAATTTACTACGACCACTTTTTTTAATAAAGAACACGATTTAAATAAGTTGAACATATGATTTCTCTTATAAGATTTTTACAAGTTGTAGAGTTCAGCTTTAAAGGTAAGAGTAGATTTTAAATCCTCTTCAAACTACGGTACTGACCTACAAAACACCTAACATACATATATTAGATATGAATATGTGAGACTTATTTTTGAGTGGGTACCAAACTCCTTTATGTGCCAACCCATAACCATATTTGCTAAAAACCAATACTGTTTACATTATTTATTCAACCTTACGTTTAATAAATGAATTGAGCTCCAAGATATTTTTCGTATTTGTTTTGCGCAAAAAGAAGAAATGCTGGCTTGATTACAGTTCAAATGCGCTTATGGAAGCAAAGGAGCCGCCAGGCTACAGTTGAAGTCCTAATGCAGAGTCTGTGTAGCGGATAGCTGCGGGCTATCAGCGAGACGCCGCCGCCGTCGCCGCTGCTACTCACCGCGAATTACAATCGATAACCCTTATTAGACTTAACGCAAAACGTATTAATAAAAATATTTTTGTATTAATGTACTTACCAGAACCTTTTGGAACTAATTTCTTACGTAAAAAGACTCTGGTTAATTCAGTGATATTATAAGTGCGGGGGTTGTAGCTTAGGTACGCTTAAAAAATACGATAGATGACGTTTCTTATTGTCACCTGTTACAAAACCTTCTGGAACTGATTATCAATATGCGCTATTCTGAGAGTTAAGTTTCAATTCTATAGTCATAGTCACAACTTCACAACACAACATTTCAAAATAATGATTTACAAATTCAATGTGCAATGTGCCAGTTAGAACAAGCCATATTGTCTATTAACCTCTTATTTCTAAGACAATTGATAAAAGACTCTCTTACAAGAGGCTGTTTCACAACACTGTGATAGGCAAAGTATTGTACTGAAGGTGGTTCTACGTATTCATTAATTGAAATCTGACTGTAACACGGCGTGTGGCAATCAAAGAGCAAGCTACAATTATCTCGTCGCAGCTCTGAGATCTATCAAACCATATCACGCTATGTGGGTCATTAATTACTGTAAACAGTAATTATTCCCGACAGTCTTTGTGCGAAGTCGTGTAGTCGAGGCACGCTCTCCAAGGCCATGGAATCAGCAATAAAGATGATGTGATTCGAGATACGTTCGCTGAAATCCTGTCTAAATATTTTTCGCCCCTAGAAGGTGTTTTATTAGCAACAAAAGCTAGTCTTACATACTCATGATTTTTCCAAGAGCGATTAGCCAGCTTTGACTTGTATTTACTATACCTCTGACTGTCGCTTTGCCTCATAAAAGGTTTCAGTTATTCGACTATCCGCGCGACACTAGCTCTATAGTCGCCGCTCTTGGATCTATTTGTGTACCATAAAATAAAGCCACTTTCTATCTTTTATTTACTGTCGCTCTACTCGTTCTCTTATCGCATGACAAAAAGCAGGGGCAGTAACTATTTGCACTGCGCCGTGAATTTCATTACAATTGGCACAGCAATTTTTAAATCTTTTTGGTACTTAATTACTTATTAACCTACCCAGGTATAATATGTGAATATGGTTAATACACACAATCTTATTGTAATAGAAATTGCTATGAGGCTGGCTATCAATAGAGTATGATTTGGTGTTGCACCACTGACTAATCGTTCACCCCTGTGAACCTGAAATTAAGCGATCTCAGAATAGAAGGTTCATGAGAACATTTTATTTATTTGTTATTTAAATTTCTGATTGTCCCGATAATGAGGGTATCAAAATTGTAATAGTGGGTTATGTTTACATTAAAAGTTCATTATAATACGAACCCATAATAAATGATTTCGAACCGATACGTAATTCTTTGATCTTGAGAAGGGTTTGGATTGCATCACAATAGTAGTAACGGTCGGTTTAAACCGTGTTAGTACTAAGTAACAAGGAACAACAATACTTAGGGGTAATAATTATTACTGTGAATTGTTAAATTTTAATATAAAATGTGTTACCGAGAAATTTGCCACTTTGTTTCCGTAGATCGGAGACCGATCTGCTGAAATATGAATCAAAACAGTAACAACAGTTGGTTAAAACTGATTGGTTAAAATTTTTGAAAAAATATAAGTAGACTATGTTTGAACTTATATATTTATACAAAATATCAAAAAATTGTGCAGCGATTTAGCTGTAAAAACAAAACTATATATTATGTACTGGATAAACAGAATGTAGCAATAATAATGTAAATGCCTATCTAGAAAGCATGAGGAAAGATAAACATAATGTAAAAAAAATAAAAGAATCATCCTAAACTCATTATGTTTGTAAATGGGCATTGCTTAATGAAAATTAATTGAAATACGCTACGCTAGCTGCATCGAAGGGGTGGCAACAGTAATGTGATGAGCGCTGCTAATCGCGCACGCAGGTATGCGCAACCGGGACTACCATCACAAAATTGAATTAATTTCATCGAAATTGACATTTCAGTATTGTTTTACAAGCTTGTCTATTCATTTTTTTATAGTAGCGTACCTAGACATATGAAGATAATGGATTCGCCTTATGATTTATTTTTCAGCATCGCATAGAACTAATAAATTATACCTAAGTGATGATGCTGAACTTCTTCTACTTAAGATTGGGAGCTTTAGGTAAATAAATGCACAAGCATAGTATTTGTCAATAATGACGTCACAAACGCCTGCCCAGACGTACTAACAACACGTGCGCGCGCAGGTGAGCGCACGAACACAGCTCGTCTGTGAGCATACAATATGCTTTTTTCTAGTACGCCTCATTGTGATCACTTTGAACTGTAACGGTTCAGAACAGCCGGCTGTGATCGATAAAAAAATCTGATATAATACAAAGATCTTTCAGCAAACTTACACCTGCGCTGTAATATATTTTTAGCTTTATATACTCGAACCCAGAAGTAGAACTGTTACAGAATACATTAAACATAAATTCTCCTCGAGTTATATCGGATTTGTCAGAAAATGTCGTTAACTTATATAAAGTGTTGAAACGTGAGACCCTAGCTAGAATCACTCTAGCGAATGCACTAATCGCCCGTACAAACCGATTTGCATTTTCCTTTAGAAGTTATTGGCAGGTGTGCCCAGATATATAATAAAATGATCCTCTGTTATAATTTATATCTGTATACGTTTCTGTTCTATTTTCTTGAATTTTGTTGCGTGACAGTCTAGAGATAGTTGTGCTAAGGGCCGGTGTGTTGAATACAACGTTGTGTTTGCATTGACAACTAACAAACGGTGTTGTATTTTGGTATTCTATTCGTTGAGAATAGAGGCGTTAAAGTTCTGCAAAGTGACATTCGCATAAACGGAGCATAAGTTTGCCTCTGCGCAGTGTAACTGCGAGCTTACTCACCGGTCAAGCGCACGTGCGCACCGGCCGCGGGTGCGCTAATCGTTCGGAATTAGTGACTTAGTCAAACTTGTCGATAAATCTTAGCTTACATATTCGTTATCATATCTCACATAAATCAAGTATTTGTTTTTAACTATTTGAATTCTGATTTATCTCTAGGTTTAACAGAAACAATTACAAGATCATTTCAAATCAACTCACAAATAAATAGCTATAATACTTAAAAACTAGTTAATTATAACTGAAGCAATGTGTGTATGAAACTTCAACATAATCGAAGCATGAATCAACGGATCGTTTTATATCAAATAACTTTGAGCATTTGATAAAATAAACAAAGACATCTCATATCTAGTTGGTAAGGTACACTTAAAGTATTCCAAAACAAAATCACAACACATTGTGAATATTCACAGAAATTCAATCCGTTTTACATCTTAGACTTTAGAGTAAAATGAAATTAAATATCGATACAACGGATTCGTTTCCTCTCAGCACTAAAGCCGGCGTCTCGCGCTCGTAATCGTAAATATCAGACATTTAACACACAGTGGTCTCGCCGGGCTGCGATTATAAATAGATTGTTGCGATATAGACGACGTGTTTACAGGCAGTATCTGTCGATACTCGATTCACTACTAACTACTACACCCATACAATTATATTCGTAGGGTCAACATAAGTAGAGCAAATAACAATTGCTTTAAGATTACTATACAATTATTGCAATATGCCTACTAGTTTCAGTTCCAAGTCGATAAAAAAGAATCTCTTATAATGTCCTTGATGCTATATAGAAACATTATGTTTTTCTTAAAGCTAAAAACTGTAACAAGTGAAAAAATTTTAGCAAATTCTAGGATATTTACTTTAAAAAGTTCGGTAAAATTTTCATTTAGGCAATAGATACGAGTATGTCAGTCACCTTTTCTTTGGAGAAGATGTCTAACTTCATAGAAAATATAACGGAACAAAACATGTCATACGAGAAACCATCAATCGAGACATCTTCAAGACTAATCGCCTGGAGTGCTGAGAAGTCAGATAACGTACACGCTTTATATTTCCTGTCGGTAACGAGAAATAATGATGTAACTGTACTGTATCTAACCAAGTATGGTATGTATAAGAAATCAAACAATTGATAGCAGATTTTTTATTTTTAACTAGTTTTTTCCCCGAGGTTCCGTGAGATGTAAAAATTTTGTAAAAATTAGCTGTTTGACCTCTAATATTAATATCAAACGTACTGTTGGAAACTCGTATTTGGGTATATTGCCTTAAACTTATTACAGAAATACAATGCTCTTTGTATGCCCCTGTAATTGTAATAGTAAATATAAAAACAGACTTTGCTTAATGCACAAAATTATAGGATTTTTTTATACGGGGCTTCGCTCCTGCGAAACTTCTCCATAGTAAAAATTTGTTTAGTAAAATCTGTGTTAGGTACTCTTAGAGGTTTATTACAGGTATTTGCCAAATTTTATAAATTCCGTTTTGACTTTATTCATTCAAATATAAATATGTTATCACTATGTTATCGTTATAGATAAAAATAAATACATATATGTATATCTCTGCACTTCTAGCAGCAATAGCTGTATTCTATGGGTGTATTTCAACTGGAGAGTTAGCAATTAATTAATTAATTATCATTGTTTTTTTTAACTCCACAATAAAATGGTTTAACTTTACACAGTACAGTTTTAAGGTTACATTTAAATAAAGGTTATGGAGGTCCGACAGTAGTTGCTTCGTGTAAAACCTTCCTTATGCAATCCAGAATTATGGTTGAAAGACGCACACCGTGCTCCTCTCCGGGTACGGATGTCAGCGAGATTAGTTTAATAACTTTTTAGTTTAATAAGTCGAAGTTTAATAAACAAAATATATTCACGTTTAATAATTTTGCAATTGGTATCGATCCTATTACTTGGAACATAGATATCGGATCTTAGGACTTTCGCGCGGGCGCCGGCAGCCAATTGTTCTACTGTTCACGTCGCATCGAACGCCAATACTTGTCATCTATCGGAGGTCGGTGCTATTCGCTTGATACGCGTTTTGATTGAACCGAATTACTCATTGAATTTATCTGAGGATCAGAACCGAACGCAAATAAGATAAAAATGCCTTGCTTTTTGTTTACATTTACATAGAAAACTGATAGGTACATAAAGTTTAGCGGATAAATATCTCCTTTTGCTCTCGAATAGCTGGATAAGACATGGTCGAGCCGTTAATCAGACTTGACGGAGAAGCGGTCTCGACATAATGTGTCTAATGAAAAATTGACACACGCGGCGACCAGTTTCGCAGCGCAGGCGCAATACTAATAACTAGTTGTAAATTATTTATTAAACGAGTCTCCACACCGACACCGCCCTGCCACTTGTTCCATTGTTTGTAATCTGAACAAAATTGCGGAAGTGGTGTCCAGTTTTGATACCGCTAGACACGGTAACACGATTATTATGATAACTAATACTGCATTCGTAAGGACTCACCTACACAGTCACCGATTGATTATAAACTTAAGTAGTATGGTTTATTTGTGTTGCTATTGTTAGGGTTAGGTACGTAACCACGTATAAATAATGGAATAAATAATAATGAGTAATACTAGAAAACACCTGCTAGTTACCCACATAAGCTTTAAATTTTACTTAGTTGTAGCAATAGTAATTGTTTAAACTATTGCTAGGTAGGTCCCGTAACGGTAATTGTAGTCAAGCTATCTGGTATCTCCTGTATCTAGACGAATGTGAATTTCGTAAGCCGATTGTGAGGTGGTCAAGTTGATCGATGATGTGAAGCGTGCGCGCAGCGGGCAACGGGCACTGCTTGTCAATTAGGTTAGCTGGGTTCAGGGCCTAAGCTAAACTGGCTCTTATCTGAGCCCAGCGATCTAGCCACGTTTGCGCAAGTTAACGTTAACGAGACGAAAATAAAATGTTTGACATCCATTTACGTAGATAGTGCGCGTAACCAACAAATGTCGCATTGAAGATATACTTATTCATTTGGTGAACAAGTTCGTGTTTATACTTAATGTTTTTAATTTTTCATATCGTCACCCTCGTGCATATAATTATAGGAAAGGAACAATATTCGGAAATATAACAAAGGTTGCGCAAATAAAATACTTACGAAAAAGGTGAGTTTGGTATCAATAATGCAAAGAAAGCATATACTGCAATGCACTACTTTTCCTAATTAATTGATATTTACCAATTATTACATATATGATAATAGTTAACCAATTATTACATAGATCACGAAATAATGATTGTCGTTGTTTGTTTTGTCTTTTTGTTTCGATTATTTTTCCCTAAACCGATTTTGTTTCGACAAAATCGGTTGAGGGAAAAATATGTTATTGTCAATGCAAAACAGAGTTGAATGGGGTTTAAATAATACGTTTATGTAATATGTTTATGTATTTGATTAAGATAAAGCTAGAATTTCTTTAAAAAAATCTAGTCAAGTATTTGGTTTGTTTTCTATTGTAGTTTCCACAAGTTACGCGAAAAGCGACCTACAGGCGGGTGGAGCTTTGAGCAACAGCTAGTATGAAATAAATATAATTTGTATGAATAATAATATAAAATATATTTTCAACTTTACTTGGTGGACTAAACATTTTTATAAGTACCTACTGTTATAAGTATTCTAAACTCAGTACGTTGTTGCGTACTGAGTTTAGAATGTCAAAAATGGGCTGCGCCTGAATAAATATATTATGCTGGTTGGCGCTATACCTAACGCAAAGAAAAAATGGCTTGTGCTGATACACAGGTAGCTATAGAATAAAACGCCTTTTTTTTCTCTAACAAAATAAATAAACCTATTCGTTGCATGCAGCAAAGTGACGCAAAAAATGTCGTAAAATCATGACGACCTCCATTCATCTGCCTGGAATCGGGATTCACGGGATCCTTTTATTCAATCAATGAAACTACTATCTACCAAATATCATGGTTTACCTTTCTCTCTTTTTAACGAGGCTTTTGCTAGGGCGAAAAGAGAAGGCAATACCAAAGAATGCGGGATTTGCAAGAAGCGTGACAAGTGAACCATTCGTTTTCTGAGAAATCAAAGCTTTGACCAAAAGTCACCGAAAATCAGCTGTGTGTGCCGCCACGTTATCTATAACCTGCAGCTGGTACAGATTTTTTTCATTATCACTAAGTCTAGAAACATAATTCCAAAAATTTATTTAATGAATTGTTATTTTATTTATCATTTTTAACGCTATCCTAACTTACTTTTAATACTTATGCCTAGTAAATAACTTCTTTCGAATAAAGTTTTCTAAACCCTAAATTTAACAGGGATTAAAGACAAATTGTCCATATTTTAATAAGTACCGCATTATTATGGTTACATAATACAGGAGGTAATAATATATAAACATAAATTAATATCATTCATACATATATTATTCATAAGATTTTGTCATCATAAATAAATAGAGATTAAGTATGTGCAACTGTACATATATGTATTCAAATCTATCAGGAAATTGTTAACTTAGATAACGCATGCAGAACGTAACTGATTGGCTGGAATCAAAGATCTGAACTGAATATCAATGAACTTTAATATTTGTAGGTACTTACGATGGTATTCTTAATAAGCATTACTTTTATTTATTTATACACATAGATTTCCTATAAAACGAACGTAACTGTCTAAAATTAGTAAAGAGTTTTTTAACATAAGTAAAGAAAGCTGAAATAGTGAAAGTAAGTAAATTTTATATAACTATTTATCATTAAATAATATGCTGGGAGGTTTTCATGCTTTCAAGCTTGATTTTCTACTTGTTGAAAAAATTTAAAAAAGGATTTTTACAGCTTAAAGGTATCAGGCAGTTGTTTTCGTACCTATGCTTGAGTTTATCCCTATCCATACATGTAACAATCCCTACATACCTATATCCATTCATAGATATAATTAAACAGTAACTGACCGATGATATCTGTACTTGAAAGATATTGCCAAAAAATCGACAAGGACTATTTAAAACCTACAGATGCCAAAAATCATGTTTAAAACATGTCGAACTTAAAAACTGGCATACGTAAAAGTTTCTGCCCCCATCACTCTGACTCACTCAGAGTGATGGGGGCAGGAACTTACTACTTAACGAAAGAAACTACAGGAGGTCAGATTTTTGTATTGAGATTGTCAGAGAACTTAACGGCGAACGAAGTCGCGGGCAACAGCTACTTTTATAGAAGTGGTTGTGCAACGATCAAGTTTGGTTTCATGTTACTGCTGTGGAAACAGCTGTTGGTTCCCCTCTACCTGACCACCTATGTGACGAGCACGCGTTATGTGCGCCCACGCCTCTTGGGTAAATACGATTTGTCGACTCCTTACATCCGGATATCAAAGCACAGAGGCGGCTGAAGGCCACAAAATTTTATTAGCTAAGGATAGTCCTTTTCACAGAAATATGATTGAAAAGGTAAGATAACATAAAACTAAAAGGACTAATTCGCCCAGAATATATAATAAAAAATAAGTATTAATGTCGTGTGGTTCCCAGCACTTTAGAATTAGGACCACTCCATCTCTTTCCCATGGATGACGTAAGAGGCAACTAAGAGAATAAAAGCATATTCATCTACCTAGTGTAACTTCTATGCTGTTCTAGTAGCGAAGAAAAGCATAGTACTTATATGCCAGCTGCTTCTCTTACTTTGTAAAAGCCAATCAAAGTGAAGGCTAATAAACTTGGGATTCTTCTTTGAAGAGATGAGTTAGCAACCTAGAACTATTTCAATTCCATAATTATGCCATACACTTTTTGGGACTACTGGTTATGTCTACCCCGTAAGGAATAAAGGCGTGATTATGTAAAAAAGTTTAATATTAAATGCAACTTTATAAGTTTATGTTTCCTTCCATTCCTAATGAGCATACTCAATGGAACAGTAAGGGTAAAGAGGTGGATACGGGATATCAACAAACACACCTGCCTCCGACTTCCTACTCCATGTTTGGTAAGCAATGTGATCGGAGTTATATTTACAAGAGTACTCGATTCCCCGATCACATTATTCAGTATCTTCAAAACTATAATCGATGCAACTTTTTGAATGTTAATATTTAACCGTAACATTCTTATTATCATAAATGTAAATTATTTTTGATAATACAATCAATCCCTGAATTTGATCGACAAAATGCACAAAAGAAACCGGATCAGAAAACTAGTGCATATTTATTTTGAATTAATTATAAACTCGTTTCCAATTGTTTGATAAAATAATCTGACGGGACCGTGAACGGGTGTCCCTTTGAAAGTCAAAGCAATCGGAAGCTGAGGCAGGTGTGCTCAATCCGTTTCCCATGAACTGTATGATGTGGAGCACAAATGCATTAGTCGTTTTAATTAACACAAAACATCTATAAATCAAAGCCACGTTCAGTTTTCGAAAACTTCATAACTTTCCAACCGTGTTTTCGTTAGCGGTAGATGACGTTTCTATGATAAAAAAGGGTTCTTATTTATTTATGAACATCAAGGGAAAAAATAAGAATAGAACTTAAACTAAAAAGAAATTCAGTACAAGGGTAAGTACTGCTTATTTCTACTTCTTACTTACAACAGATTTCTTTGTGTCATATTTCCAAATTACTTATGGATAAGTAGATATAAGAATTGAAAATATGATAACGATAAGAGACTATATACTTTCCGAATAGTATAGTCAATTCGTTGGTCACAAATGCTGTTTGAAATTTAAATCGCTTACCATGTAAATATATTTTATGTTTCATGTCCGCGGGTCTTTGCATTGGAAATTGTTTATTCAATTTGTCGACGTTATAAATTTTAAGTAATCGTGAGTTGTGTACCTGTGAGACCTGCGTAAAGTAAGAGTCTAAAATAAGATCACTTAAATTCCAAGGCGTTGCGAGATGCGGCATATGTCGCACGAAGTCAACTGCATATTTACTCTTTACGTTGGCGATATGTGCACTTCATGTTGCACGTCCCTCGAATAGTCTATATATAGATCGATCCTTTTACACGCAATGCAATCACAGCACGCAAGCCTAAATATGCAATAGGTGCAATCCGTTTAATATATTCATATTTAATTCTGATCCCATTCTTTAGTGCCGGGAACCACACGGATCAGAATCGATGTCGTTAAAGGCGAGACTAAGGGATAGGCTAATAAACTTGGGATTCTAGTAGGCGCTGGGCTAGAAGTTTGTCACTATTTGAATCTCAATTCCATTATAAAGCCATATTACAGCTGAACGTGGTCTTTTCAATACTGTGGGCTCTGGCTACCTCCCAAGAGATATAGACGTGGTATAATTAAGATACGTACATAAATATTAATGAATGTTAATTCTGATATTAAAGAACATCTAAAGAACTGGTTGAACTCTATTTAAACAAAAGGTATCTACAGCTTATGGCCAAAAACTTTTTAAAATCCACTCCACGCTGATAGCGATTACGAACACACTAGACCAGGACACACAAGGACTCTTCCTAATACATGTTATCGCCATCATAATCTATTTAGTAAGAATAGCAAATACTTTTTTAGTTTTTCTCACACTCAATATCTTTTTTTCACCAAAGACATTGAGCTTAGTAAATACTTCAAGCTTTTAAAGTAGTTGAACTTGTAACTAGACTTTTACAGATTCACTAGGTAAAAAATCGTTTCATTTAATATATGTAGGTAGGTTACCTTCATTAGGTACTCAAATTTTGACGTTTATACTAAACATTATTGCCTTAATATTTTTTTTAGTATCGATGCGTTCAATGGCCTCGTCTACGATCACTGTTGAAAAGGAAAACAGTCATAATTATCTCTCTTCTCGCGACACATTCGTATATTTTATGTACTCATAACTCATCATTATTTACGTCTTCACAACGTATCGTTCAAACACTTATGCACATGCCTTTATTATTTTTTCTAATTATAACTGACGAATCCCATCAGAAATATAAACGAGTATTCAGAACTGAGTTTTTTGTTACTTAATGCAACTGCAAACAATAATTTGTATTTTATCATATGTTTCAGGCAGATCTTATTGAAAAAAGATACTTTTGGAAAACCTGATAATACCTTCTTTTTATCTAGAAATACCAAAGATTCATCCTTGTTGTATCCTGTAGATAATAATAATATCACTCCAGTTATAAGCGTAGAAATGTTTTATAATTTATGGCAGAAGTAGTAAGAAATTTACAGATTCCCTAGACTACTTAGTCAAACAGTAGACATCCGTATAAAATGTATATATCACTTAAGCAACCATATTTTCAACAGGAATATAATAAATAATAATAATAAGAAAGAATTTCTCGGATAAACTTAATAATCATTCCTAAATCTTATTAACATGAAGCTGACGCCATTATAATAAAAAATATACATATTTTTTAAATTTTTAGACGATAATACCCGTCACTATCTATATCACTACTAAAAGTGGCATTTGAGTCTTATAACTGCTGGCTCTAGGTGTCTACCTCTTAAAGGATACAGACGTCATATGTGATTGAGATAATATTTTCATACTTCTTGTGTAATCTTCATTATTACGGTTAATACCAATTGTCACATATCTTTATCTTTCGCCAAGATACGAATATAGTCCTAACATTGCGACTAGTTCTAATTATTGAAACGTCCGTATCTTATCTACCTCTAAAAGACGACGTGTGAATACTGACACATGTGTTTGCAAGTGCGCACGTGTTCAATCACGAAAGTCCACCATCCTGAAACCAGTTGTTCTCAAATTGTAGAGTATATGTGAATGAGTTATGCGTTTACTTTGAATCCATGTTCGGTCTGAAAAATATGCTTACTTTCCTCAGGAACACACAATATCGGAATCACGCGACAAATAATTCATACACCCGACAACCTCTATGAAAAAACACACAAGTTTTGTAAAATCTTACTCAAATTTTTCAAAATCAATCAAAGGAAAGGAAAGGTAAAGTATATACATAGACGTGATATGTGTGTATGTGTCACATTAAATATAAGACAACGAAACGATAGTTCGTAACGATTTGGAATCACTGGTTCTAAGATATTACGGACAGGGGGCCACCGGCCGGAACCGGGACGCCATTGAGTTACCTTACCTACCTTAGCAAACAACGCTTCACCTCGTATGTATGTCATTCCCATTCCCTTCATAAAATATTTATAAAGAAAATCATTGTGCTCCCCACATATTTACATAGATATACATTGCATTAAAAATGTACTGATAGCGATTTCACATGCGTCAAGCAAGATGATCAAAATGCGAATAAATAAAATGTCACTTCCTTCCTCCGATACCTAATAGAAGTAAAATCAGACATATGTACGAGAATTCAATGTAAAAAATAAACCTTTATGGATCCGCAAAACAGATTTTAAAAAGCTTGTGCAATGTGTTTATCGCTTTCTCGCCGAAGAAGCTGAGAGTTAGGAGAGTACGCTTGCAATCCTCGCGTAAATAGAAATCACGTTAATTTTCGTTTTCGCAGGATTTTAGTGAAATCCTTTCTTAGTACGCACTTAAGCCGCATATAAGGAACAACATAATTATAGGTATTGGGCTTTGCATTGATTCATTGCATGTCAATCAGACAGTAGATATTCAATGTATAAGTAAGTTACATTAAGTAAAATAGCTTATTTAAATATGTAAGTACTACTTAGTAACTAATAACAATATCGTTTTAATACGCTATTCCATTTCCAACAGTGGGGTCGTTTTCAGGTAACATTAACAGTCATTTAAACAATGCGGGGGTAGAGTATCAGACAACATACGAAATTTGTAATTGTTACGTTTTTGTTGCTCATCCCCCAATATGGTACATCGTAACAGTCGTTAATTTCATTAAGAGCTTATTAAGCGGGCACGCGACCGGTGCCAGTTGCGAGTTGGCGAGCGTGTGCGCTGTCCGCCCGCAGTGTGACGCGTGCCATGCGTGCGATGTAATCGAAAAACTTATGGCCCGTAACGAGCCTCTCATGTTTACTGCTCTGTGCTGTGATGCCATTTCTCAACGCTGCTCCTTAGAGACCATAAGTTGTGATGAAAAGTAGTATTAAATATGACTATGGTATATTTAAAAATACAATGTAAATAGTAATAAGAGATACTTCAGTAAAAAGATTATATTAAAATGTTGTAGTTATCATGTGCATTTAAAGGAATTTTACTTATTCATTCTTTTAAGAACGCTAGGAATATACACCTGTGTGACTTCAACTGTTGGGCCATACTTTGTTTATTTGTATTGCACCGAGACTTGCCTAATCGATTCTGGTAAAAAATAGTAACTAATATAATTTACTAGCGACCCGCCCCGGCTTCGCACGGGTGCAAAATTCGGAAAAATTACACATAAAAACCTTCCTCTTGAATCACTCTACCTGTTACAAAAAACCGCATCAAAATCCGTTGCGTAATTTTAAAGATTTAAGCATACAGACAAACAGACTATATATAATAATAATAATAGCGACTTTGTTTTATACTATGTGTGTGGCATGGTGTAAAATACATTTGCAACTCAATTGGCGGACTTAATGCTAGAACCATTAGCAACCAGTCAACCATACGATCTGACAGAGACACAATACGTTAATTGTAAGAGATACGAATATATTATAACCTTGCTTGTACTAAAATCGTTCATTCACTTAGAAACTCACATTAAGACTGTTTAACAGTTCAGATTAACATTTCTAAAATAAAACTTTAAAAGATTTAATATTATCCCTGTCTGGCTAATTAGAAAATTACACAATACAAATATAAGTGACTGACAGGCAATGATTCATAAGGTGCAGTAATGATGCCCGTAGTAAATGAACTTGTGTTTGGTGGTCACGCACGGCGGCCCGGCGTCAGGTGGTTGCCGCACCCTCGCGGCCCAATGAATAATCCACTTTGTTCTAATAATTACAATTTGACTCCAAAATGTAAATACTGACATAATTCTATTATAATAAAAAGTGTAATAAATAATGATAGTCATAGAAATGCGGGATCAAAAGCTATTAATCTACGAATGTTGATTAAGGCATTGATTGTGCATAAATAAATATATATTACCTAAGCATGGTTCTCTCTCTATTCTCATTGAAATCTATATCTCGTATAATAAAATCACGAGCTGTGTGCACGACTACATTGTAATAAATACACTGAATATTTTTCTAAAAAGTTATGTGATATGCAATATTTGTATGCTATTGAGGTCAATACTTTTTTAGATTTTTTGTTTGTTTATCTGTTTGTCTGTTCTCGATAAATAAAAAAAGCTGAGCCTATTTGAATGTGATTCGTTAATATACAGCTGCGAACTCTCTGCAAAATAAAGTATATATTTTAATTTCATTCAAATCGGCTAAAAAAGTTACGATATTTTTTAAACCGACTTCAAAAATGGAGGAGGTTCTCGATTCGACCGTATTTCTTTCATGTGTGTTACAGCATATCTCTGGTATTTTTGCATTCAAAAGAGTAGAGTATGTCTATATCCCTTGCGGGGTAGACATGGCCGACATTCTTGAAAAGACTGATACCTACACCACGTTCAGCTATTTGACTATCTATTGATGCGGTTCTTTTTCAATAGATAGAGTGATTCAAGAGGAAGGTTTATATGTATAATAACACCCATTAAATAGTGGAGAAATACTGTTATTTTTGAGGTTTCTAATGTGATGTCGTTTATTATCATATTTTTTCCGCTTACATTACAAACGCAGGCTGAACCCTACGAGATTTATCAAAATAATTTACAAATAATTTGTACACATTGAAAAGGTCTACAGAAAACTCTGCGATGGTATATGTCTATCTCTCATGGATATCCCACAATAACATTTTTTTGTCATTTACTTTTTTACGACAAATAATGGCAAATTTTGATGCGATTTTAACCAATACAGCATTAATCCTTATCCAATTAAATAGCTTAAATACATTGTTGATTTAATATAGATCTATATGGTCCTTTACAGCACAAGATTTATATGAATATTTTCGAAGATATTACAGATTTAAAATTGCGGGAAGTAGCGCTTGCGGCGGTACTGGCCGACTTCTGTAGTGTATTGAGTATCAGCATTGCACCCGTGCGAAGCCGGGGCGGGTCGCTAGTAAATGATAAAATCAAATACTATGAGAAAGCTACAGCTACCTGATTTCACAACATATAAGATTACAACTTTCAAAAATCTTGCTTAGGTGAATAATTTATGTCAAAATGAATCCAATTACTACGCGTAATATTGTAAGCATTCAAAAGTGCTTCCGGTCAGCGTACACCCATTGAAAATTCACTATTATGCCACCCCACTGCTCTCGAGTTTGTTTAGATTCAGATAGGGATTTCGCCAATGATATTATTAATTGTTTGGTTCCCACAGCTTCCAGAGGGGTGAGTCCTGACCTGCCACGGCCGGCTCGTTGATTTGTGTGTTATTGTTGGCGATGGTGCGATCAGTTCCCGATTGCACTCCCACGACAGGGAACAGATGCCGGGTGCAGGGAGCGCCCGCCACAGCCGCTGACACTGCGGTGTCTCACGAGTGACCCTCATGGGGCTGTGGGAATTAATTTGGCAGTGCATCACTTGCAATATTGTACAATACAATGCCACTGCACATTGTTAGCATTAGGTATTAGGGTACACTTGGTAATCTTGCCAACGATCAAAGGTTTGTTTACGTATATTTAATACGTAATTGTTAAAGCATAATACTTAACGTTAATTTATTTATTATTATTAGATAATAAGGTAGGTAGGTAAGTACTTACTTACGTCACACATCATATAAATCTGAAATAAACATAACATAACATAAAATCACGCCTCTTTCCCTTCAATCCTTTTTTCAATTCTCCTTTTCTGAAATAAGTAAGTTACTTATTCATTTTCTTTGAAAAATATATTAAATGCTTCCTTACAAGAATAAATTTTGTGTCTTCCATATCTTTGCTTTACACTGACATATTATATTTGAGTAAAAGTTACTTAGTTGATTTAAACAAATTATAAATAACATACCTTGCTAACTAGCTATCGAAAATATAATCTAAGGATATGTGTTTTTGAGGCAATGAGTACTTTAAGTACAATGACTTATGGAGGCTACTTATAATAATATGTGCGGGAAGAGGACCACTAGGTTTTTAACGTTTTTACTCTGCTTCTAGACCGATATATATATACATCTATGTATATCCCGTGCGGGGTAGACAGTGCCTTATGCCACAACCATAGGAAAGATATGGAGTGGTCCTATTTTTTAACTGCTTAAAAAAGGAGGCTATCGATTGGAGACGGTCCTCTTTTTAACCGGCTCTACGTATATTAACCAGATATTTAACTACCATTCTTTTTATTTGTAATCCGCTGAAATACAATCCTGGCCTAAGTATGACTTAGTAATAAATCTCGATACAACAAACAGACACTTGACCCGTCAAAACAGCACATTATTATACTTTGTACGATGAATTAGCATTCATTGCTTCCCGGTGGTGGTCGCATGAGACGCCGCCATTGCATATGCGCCTTCGACAGAGGCTACAGTAAATATATATCCATTATGAAAATGATATTTTACGGAAGTCTCTTAAGTCGAAATTTATATTTATAATCGAAATAATATCGTAGTTTCCAGGACATATACTTTCTATTAAAGGTTGAAATTTTTGATGGAGCTATAAGATTTTAGGTTCATGTCTGATATCTAACCTAGCTAACCTGAATCTGTGTAATTTGTCCCATATATATTTATTTCTTGAATTTATATGCCAATATTTGTTCATATTCAGGACATAACAAATCACATCACAAAAAACGATAAAAATCCCAGTGATTTCCGGCACGGCAGATCAAAATAGCATACCGAAATCCTTCGGTTAAGTACCAACTCTACATTTTAAGGTAAATACGTATCCATGGCTATGAAGATTAGTCGGAAGCAGGCGTCACTCAAGGATCTACCTTCTTATATATTTTTCACCCATATACAAGCCCAATATAAAATAGAAAAGTAAAATCGCACGCCTCAAAATTTAAATTTTATTTCAAATTAGTAAATTAGTAGAGAATTATTTATATTTAATGCATGAATTATTAAGTTTAATCAACAACTTATATACTAAGGTAAATTGTGAGAAATGGGGTAACCACGCTGAGTATCTACTGTGGGTAGGTGTTTTACGTGCAACAATATTATTTACTGGTACGTCACGTAGGTAACTTTGTCGCTAACGCAATACAGAACATCCGGGATCATGGACAAAGAGCGCACCGCGGGCTCCTCTCCAGAGACGTGAGGATGTAACCGGAACTTGCGATGATGAAGAAGGTAACAAAACACTGTCAGTGTTATTCGGCAGCGTCTTAGAAGTAACTTATGGTTTTTATATATTAACAAGAAAGTTTTTCAAGTTCTATTAGTTTCAAATACCTACCAAGGGGCGTAATCGCGTCGCTGACTTCTGTAACCCCAGCCTGCACAGGCCAGCGCGACGACGGCAGATGCTCTATAAATATTTTATCACGCATAACATTGAACACAATTTGTAGTCCGGTTGCTATACCATAAAACTTTTCATCGACACATCTGTCTGCGGAAACATGGAAATTTGTCACTTCTGAAAACATTTACGGAAATTTATGTGGTACCTATCGATGTCTATCAATATCTCTTTAGATGTTCTATGTCACGAATACAAAATCTAGACATGGCTGAATGTATAATTCGTTTATGTCTAGATTTTCTATTACGTCTGTTGTCTGGATGGTAGAGTCAGCAAAATCCACGTCAAAATCTTAATTTTAATTTTAACTTCTCTATGCTAGAATAAGTTATAAGTACATCTTTGATAATATTTGTTACTTGAAACATTTTATAATTGAACGTATAACTATAATATATTTAATACATGATATCATCTACAAAACTGTAGGAACTAAAATCGTACCTCGTACGTAATCTTAATCGTCGAATATATTAATACCTGTATATTATTGACCAACTATGGTATGGATAAGCATAGATGTGTACCTAATCCGAAAAAGATCAGGCTCTATTTCTCGACAAATTATTTTGAAGTTTTGCCTATACTAGTTTTAGTCCGTAAATTAGTTTCGCTTTCTTTTCAGAAAATACAGTGGTATTTTAACCACTTACTGAAAATCGTTAGCGTAGTGGATACAATCGGGCTTTCCTTGTTACTCATTCTCTTTTTGATCTATTGGAAATCATTATATTACTAAAATAAATACTTACTAAATCATTTCTTATTTTTCTGCATGACACATTACCGCAGAATATATAAAAAATCATCTAAGTAAGTAAATTGTATAAGCTCATTTTGATTGATGCGCAGTGCTCATAGTAATTTAAATACTATCGTAGTCCATTGACTAGAGGTTACACGTGTTGACAGTCTACCGGTACCTTGGGCCACAGTAATCATGTAGCTATTTGTTTCACCTCATCCGCTGGATTGAGCGAAGATCGTCGTTGAACTGTCACACATTCCGTCCTGTATAATGTTCCAATTTGAATCGTCTATATAAATCACGTTAACAGTTTTGGTTATCGCATGATAATATCTTCAATAACAAATGCTTTGTTTTTGCAACTAGGAACTGAGATTGATGTGCAGCAATTACGGGATGCTCCCGGGTATACATTCAGAATGTGTTGCATCGACAACTAGCTTTTTTAAAGTCTGGGATGCTAATGTGTAAACGATAGATAATAAATTGATCGCCGTTAAAGTCATTCATCGTTCTATTTTATATGTCCTTATTTAATACGCATGAGAAGAATCGTCTCGAAACTTCAATTTTAGGCAGTACAACTTATTTTTTGCCCTGGATTAGTTTAGGTGGTCAACTAAAATCCCTCGACCTTCGTCCACGAAGAGAACACTATATGCAGTAGTGGGCAAAAACCCTAGTCGTGAGCGCTGATGAATATGAGATCGAATTGTAGGTAAATTGGTGTGCTATGACATCGACTTGCAATCATTGTAGGTATCGACCGTACACAGTGGCGGCGTTAGGGTAGGGCGCGGGTGGGCGACCGCCCAGGGGCGCCGGACTAAACGGGGCGCCGCAGGCCGCTGGCCGCGGTGCCCTTTTTCATCCGGTGCCTCTTTCTGATTCTCTATTATTTACCACAGGCGCTCCCTTATAGGTTCCTCACTCATTGAGCAAGGCCTACTGGGTCGGCGAAAAAAGACAAGAACCGTAAGGGATATTTTTTGGTTCCAAGTTGCCTCACTGGCAGCATGAATTGAAAGGAAACTCGATGGAAAATTCTAACTGATAGCCTGGGATTATATATCTACTATAAAAAAGCTCAGTGACACACGTTGGGAAGCTAGAATAAGCAGTGTCAAAGCAGTTCGTTATCAAATAAGTGCCATCCATGACGCTTTAATTACTTTGGCAATTGGAAACTCAGAAAACTGATGTTCAAGTCTCTCATGAGGCTACTACTCTAGCTGAACAGTTAAAAGATTTCAGTTTCATAGTTTCATTGGTTCTGTGGTATGACATACTTTTCAAATTAACGTCGTTAGTAAATCTCTACAATCACCAGATATAGATCTCAGTAAATGCACAGAAATGTTGAAAAAATGCTGCACTTTCTTGGAAGAATATAGAAATTCAGGCTTTAAAAGCGCTATTTCAACTGCAAAAGAATTGGCTGAAGAACTGGAAGTAGAACCTGTGTTTAGAGCCATAAAAAGAGTTCGATTTGTTAAACGTCAAGCTGATGAAACTGCCCGCGACGAGCCTATTGTTTCTCCTGAAAAGAATTTTGAGGTAGAATTTTTTAACTCTCTCTTGGACGCTACATTATTTTCAGTTAATGAAAGATTTGAACAGTTAAATGAGTACTCGGATTGCTGGTCTTTTTTATACGATATAAAACAGATTCCTGAAAACCTGACCTTGTCAAATTCTGTAGTGATCTCCAATTGAAATTAACTGTGTATTCTAAATCAAATATAGATAGTTGGATGTTGTGTGATGAACTCATGAGCCTGAAATCCTTTTTGCCTGATCAGAATGTGGCTTCCCCTGCTTATGTTTTTTTTAATAGATGGTTATTTTATTGTACCCATTGCCATTTTTCGTATGTAATTGAATTGCAGTTAGGGGGCGCCGAAGAAATCTCGCCCAAGGGCGCTAGTAGTGCTAAAACCGGCACTGCCGTACAGTATAGAAGATCATCCCATATCGCACGCTTTCATCGGTCGAGACGGCGGCGGCGGCAATGCGGCGAAGCGCCGAACCATTCAAAAGCGCCGGCATAAAATATAGGTAATATGCCTAATACAGAAAGATACTTATGCTGAGTAAGATCAATACAATGGACGACAGTTAAAGGCCACGCAGCACTCTATTAGTAGCCTCAAAGGCATATTGTACGCGCATCAGTAGCAGGTTCACCAGTAGGGTACAACGGGAAGAATTTAGTAAACTAGTCTTCTCACTAGTAGATATAGAAACTTTTTTCTCGATGTCCACCACTGGTGGACAAATACACATTATCACCACTATTTGTCCACCAGTGGTAGACATCGAAAAAAAAGTTTCTATATCCACTAGTAAGAGAACTAGTTTATCTACTAAATTCTTCCCGCTGGACTAGGTATACGTACTTAGCAAGAACCGTGCAAGTACATGAAGTAGCCTATCTGATAGAATGACATCACGCTGTACCTACGCAAAATTTATTCAGTGAGTTTTTAAACTGGGATTTAACACACGTACTATTTCTTTTTATATAGGTATTCTTTTTTTATTTTCAATGTAAGTAGTTATAAACTTTATAGCATGTAGTATCAGATAATATTTTTATAGATTCTTATAAAGATATAATATAGGAAAAATGCTCATCTACAGTTACGCATGCTTCCAATTTCTTCTTTGGTGTAAAGTGTAATTTGAAATAATTAAACCTAGCTTCCTATTTATCTATACCCTCATTCTTTTAGTGCGACACGTTCAAGTTAAAATCGATTACGCCTCCGCTTTAAAGCTATGAATATTTTAACTGATCTGCATGATTGACTCTTTGTTGCACGGTGTCATAAGCGACACACTCGAATTTCAATTGGAAAGAAAGTAAGCTATGTGATGAGAAAATACAGAACTACAATCAGATTATGATACCACACCCTGATTTTAACATGTGAATTAAATTATTTTTACTTTTATATTAGGTATTATAAAAATATCCAATTTTATTAAACTGCACCTTGTATTGCAGTAACTCCGGAAAAAAAGGAAATTAGCATCCCGAATAGCTTGATGTGCTTTATACCTAGGTATCTAGCGGCTTAGATCAATAATTTAAAATATATTTACCTCTCTGTGTTATAGATTACTTGATAGTCTCGTTTTACAAAGCCAAAACTATGTAGGTTCCTACATTGCTTTACAACTTAAGTGCGTCCTAGAATAATTAAGAAGCTACCTATTCAGAATTAATTAGGATGAGCATTTGTATAATAAAAATGAAAATCTTTTCACTTTAAAACTTTCGTATGGATCGACTTTTTAGGTATAATTAGGTAGGTAATAGTTATAACGAATAATGGAAATTCTTTCTCAGAAGGAACCGTGGGAATTGATTTATCAAGGTATGTTTTAGCAGATCCACTTCCCCGATGGTGTCAGTGAAAGAGTCCAGTAAAATGATATCGTGACCGTGTTTAATGGGTCATGAAGCCTGCGCTGTGATTCGTCTCGTCGTGCGACGGCGGACAATAGCTGGTCGTGCCTTCTGCCCTCGTCGCGCCTCCGCTATGCCTGCCCGTGACACTTGACACAGGAACCTGAGTTACACGACCTCTGCATTTTTCCGCGTACAACTTTTTACACCACTTGACTTGGGAATCATTTGATTGGAAGAGGTCGAACAAAAACTCCGTAAAGAATAACACGAAAATATGTGGCTAGAAGGATATTTAACTTACAATACTTATAAAGGTCGAACGGTTAAGATGCCCGGTTATAATGAGCGGCAAAGGGCACCGTTCAAATTCTACCTCGGCCATATACCAATGACTCTTTTCTAACCTACCTCTTGACAGAGAGTAAAACCAATAAACGCATCTTCAAGAAATTTTCCATAAATACATGTAGGTAGTGTGTAGGTGCACGGACATACTCGTACATAGGATTCTTTTCACGCGAGCGAAATATAGGTACCTATGTAATTCGAATTCGAACATACAAGTAAAATACAGAATTCTGTATTGTTGTTCGGTTGTTTGTATCTATAAAATATATACATGTGTATATGTATATTACTCCTATTTCTAAGGAATTAGTGTGTGTGTAAATAGCTTCTAAAATAGGACTTCTCGCCATAGAAACATCGACTAGCGACCAAATCCATTACGTTATTCACAAAAACAAAAGACTTATGATTCAATTTATATGACTTCTTGTTCGTATAAACTTCAATTTGGTCTAGCTGGACACAGTACAGGTAGTATAGTACCTATAACAAAAAAAAATTCTCAGACTAATAAGAATATAAAAAATTTAATTTTACAGATTTTTGAAATTATTTGGAGGACTACAGCAAACACTAGATACTTTCAGACATCTAGGCCACGGTTAAAGGAAAACTCAACAAAATAATAAGTACAATTAGTTATGGTAAATATTTTTTTATTTGGATTATACATCAGAAAAAATCATTAATTATAATCTATTAACAATATTCATCATTAATTACAACAGATGACGCGTACCACTAATAATGTAAATTTTAAAATTAACTTGCAACGAGGTTTATAAAAAAGAATAATATTTTGATGCATCTATACCTATAATATTTTCCACACGAAAGAAATTAAGACCAAATGTTATTTTATTTAGCTTTTGTAAGTCTTTTCCTTTTGTAAAATACCGTTTTTCTCATATTTATTCCTCACGAGCTTAACGAGATGCCTTGGGTTGATTAAACACAATCAGTGTTTGGTAGGAAGGATATACTAATAGTTCTTAAACTGTCCAACGGGAAACGTGTATGTATCGGACACTCCTTCACATTAAAATATATACAAGATTATACATATTAAAAACGTCTTGGTAGATACAATTTAAGGAGCATATAGTTTTCTATAGTTAAGTAATATTACAAGAATATTAAAATAATTTTGATACGGTTTATTTTTTTAAAGTACTTTTCTATCTTATCTAGGATTTTTTCTAGATTCTAATTAAATTACAAATTAAGTTAATTTAACAAATTTCCTTAACCTTTTTAATTTGTCACTGATAAATTGATCTGAATTCTCAAGACATTCTTACTATTTAAACTTTCAATTACAGGAATTTCTTTCAAATTATAAAAAAAAACACAATAGAAAGTATACATATGATTTAGAAATTGACAATTAAATCTAAATGTGTCTTCTTTATTGCTACAGAAATACACTCGCATGATCATTTTCATAAATTGACATTTGTCTTTTTACGACTGTTGGCTCTATCTATCCCGCAGGGGATATAATCTATCTAAGTACATAGAAGATTTAATTATTATTTTTAGCTCATTTAGTAAAATTGTAAAAGTGTAACATTTTTTTCGGTTATATAATTGGTACATAATAGAAACAAAACAAATATTTTTTTATTCTTTTGAAAGAATACACAAGATATTTTCTACCGTTGAAAAGAAGTAAATCTTTACAATTATTATCAATTTTGACGGCCGCTGTGGCGCAGCGGTAGTGCACTTGTCTCTGGCACAGGAGGTCCCTGGCCTGTCCTGGATGTGAACCGAACTTTTTCTATTTTGCCTGGGTTTTGGATGTTTATCTATATAAGTATTTATTATAAAATATAGTATCGTTAACTCCGATGCTAATTAAATCTGTGCACATAATTCGTCCCATATATGTTTATATTTATTTTTATCAACTTAGAATTTTGCTTTTATATTTACCTGCTCTATATTGGTTTTAAAAACAAGTTATTCCGATCTGATCTCCCAAACAGTTCCATTCTTCATTATTATTTACTTTTGTCCAATCTAATCCACTTTCAAATATATTCTCTATTTCGTTCTGTTCCCCTGTTCAGTGGAGACGATGGATCAAAATAGAATAGAAATAATTAAAATAAAATGGATCCACTAGGTTATCAGAATTTGGGGATCAAACCAGAGTAACTCTTAAAAACTATGTTCTATTTTAAATAGTATTTATTTTATAATAACGAAATTATATAACAAATAGATAGTTTAACGCTGACATAACAAAATGTTAAAGGATTCAGGTATTACTTGTTCCAAGTTCATTATTCCTTTTTTTTCTTATTCTGACTTGCTTTTGACAGTATAAAGGATTTGGTTGGTTTGATGAATTAAATAAAGAGCACTCACGAATACTGCATTTGCCCTGTAATAAATAAGTAATTATTAGTGACCATACTATAAAATGAAAATGCATGTGTTTTGGTTTATAACAAATAAACTCAAACACTAATATAAAATAATGACGAAATTTGGGACATAAATGTCCAAATTTCCTCATAAAAACTGCCGTGTGGTTCCCGGCACCATTACAAAAGAATAGGACCACTCCATCTCTTTCCCACGGATGTCGTAAGAGCCGACTAAGGGATAGACTTGGGATTCCTCTTTAATGTAAATCCCTGCCAATCTAAGGTCTGCCGCGCCGATGGATGCATGGCTAGGGGCGAGCCTAGTCTCGAGCGTGCCACTTCCGCCATGGGGTTGGGCGACCCCCAGGTAATGGCTAGCCTTACCCTGGCATGCGGGGCTCTGCTGGGGCGGACAAAATTTTTCCCTAGCGTCTCGTGGGAATCGCATTATGAACCTTAAAAAGCATATAAATGGCGGCGATGGTGTCCGCACCCCATCACGTCTCGTTCCCGGCGGGAGCGGTATGCGGTCTGCTGAAAGCCGCTTTGCGACGATGAATGTAAGAGGAGGAATGAAGGATAAGATTGAGGAAGTATGCCAGATGATGGATGAAAGACGTTTGGATGTGTTGTGCGTGAATGAAACGAAGCGGAAAGGATGCGACGCGACGCAGCACGGCCCTTACACGGCGTATTGGTCTGGAATTTCCAGTACCAGCCGAGGCTGTCAAGGGGTCGGTCTAATTCTTTCTGCACGAATGGCTGAGTGCGTGAATGAGTATGAGTGTGTCAGCCCTCGTCTTCTATGGATTAGGCTGAAAGTTGGAATCACTCGGATCTTCGTTCTAGGTGTTTATGCACCTTGGGATGTGGGTTCGAGGGGTACAACATCAGCAAAAAGCGAAAACGAGGAGTTCTGGAATAGTGTAAGAGAAGTATTGAAAGTTACCAAGCCAAATGAGAAGATTATTATGTTAGGTGATTTTAATGGATGGGTGGGTGTAAAGCGTGATGGATATGAAAAGGTGCTTGGTGCGTTTGGTGACGAAAAGGTGAATGATAATGGAAGAAGTGTATTAGAAATTTGTCTAGAGTGGGATCTTTTTGTGTCGAACTCAATGTTTCAACATAAAGAGATCCACACCTACACAAGAGTGGAAGGTATTTTAAAAAGTATGATAGACTTTGTGATTGTAGATGAAAGATTGAAGAACAAAGTGCTGGATACCCGTGCATATCGCGGTGCTGGCATTGACTCGGACCATTTACTGGTGATATCCCGGATAAGGGGTATCTTCAATCGCTGGCGGCACAGGGTAAGGGAGCAAACCAGCGCTTTGGAAAGAGTAAAAGTAGAAAATTTGCAAGATATGGATGTAGGTAAGAAGTATATTAATAGACTGAAGGATGAATTTGAAGATTTAGATGAAATGAGCGATATTGAAGATGGATGGAAGGAATTTAAAGAAAGAATTGTGAAAGTAGCTGTTGAAGTGTGTGGTGTAAGTAGAAGAAGGAAAGGAAAAAATCACAAAAATGCGTGGATGAGTAAAGATGTGCAAGAACTTGTGCGATTAAAGAAGAAAGCATGGCTGGATTTGTTAGCAGCAAAAGCTAACTTAAGAATGCAAGAGGTTATAGATGAAGATGTGAATGAAGCACGTAAGGAATATAAGAAAATGAAAGATTTGGTTAAGAAAGCTGTGATTAGAAAGAAAGAAGAGTATAAAGAGGATTTTGATAAAAGGCTATCAGAAGACTTTCAGTCAAATCTGAAAGTATTCTGGAAATCCGTAAGGTCAGCCCGAGGAAATACTATAACCAGAGAGCTGACTAGGATCAGATGCCAGGATGGTAGCGTTGTGAAAGGAGAAGAATGTGTACTAAAGATATGGAAGGACTATTTTGAAAGTTTATTTGAAAAAAAGGAAGGAAATAAGAAAGATTTCTGCTATAGCGAAGAAAAAGAGAATGAGATGGAAGGCGAAATTGAAATGTTCGAAATTGTGGAAGCACTTAAGAGTATGAAAGCGGGAACGGCTGCTGGGTGTGATAGAGTGTCGGTCGAGATGCTTAAAGCAGGAAAAGGCGTAGTAGCTAGTCAGTTGTACTGCCTTTTCAATTTGTGTTGGAGAAGCGGCCGAGTACCAAAAGATTGGTGTAAGGCTGTTATCGTGCCACTTTACAAAGGAAAAGGGTCACAGCTGGACTGCAAAAATTATCGTGGTATAAGCCTGCTTAGCGTCGTCGGCAAATTGTATGCTAAGGTATTGATTAATAGAGTCAGGAATGAAACTGATGACAAAATATGGGATGCTCAAGCGGGATTTCGAAAGGGAATGGGATGTACTGATCAGGTCTTTTCCTTGCGGTGCATAGCCGAAAAGTTTTTGGCCAAGAGTCAAAAAGTCTATTGCACATTCGTAGATCTGGAAAAGGCCTATGACAGAGTTGAGAGGAATGAATTGTGGTCAGCACTTTCTATGCATGGGGTGAGCAGTCTCTTAATACGAGCACTGAAATCCTTATATGAGGATTCGAGTGCTTGTGTCAGGATAAACGGAGCGCACACTAAGTGGTTTAAGATTGAGAAAGGCGTTAGGCAAGGATGTGTTGCGTCACCGTGGCTGTTCAACCTATTTATGGATAGCTGTTTGACAGATTTGAAAGAGTCTAAAAGTGGATTAAGGATGAATGAGTTACTCGTCAAATGTCTGCTCTATGCCGACGATCAGGTTATACTGGCGTCATCAGCGGAGGAGTTACAGGAGATGGTAAACTGTATGCATGAAGCTTTAAAAGAGAAAGGAATGAAAGTGAACGTAAGTAAAACTAAAACACTGGTTTTTGAAATGGAGAAAGAAATGACAGCATGTAATATTTTGATTGGAGGAGAAAAAGTGGAGCAAGTGAAAGAGTTTGTATATCTAGGATCAAAGTTTACATCAGATGGCAAGTATGATAGTGATATTGAAAGGAGAGTGAACGCGGGGAACATGGTGAATGGAGCTTTGCATGCCTTTATGAGCAGTCAGAAACTATCCAAAAAGGCTCGACTGGCTGTGCACAGGGGCGTGTTGGTCCCGACATTAATGTATGGGAGTGAAAGTTGGGTATGGCAAAAGAAGCATGAAAGCAGAATAAATGCAGTGGAAATGAGAGCGTTAAGGAGTATGATGGGTGTGAAATTGAGTGACAGGATAAGGAACAGCGTGATAAGGGAATGTTGTGATGTGAAAGAAGATGTAGTTACAGGAATAGAAAAGGGTATGTTAAGATGGTTCGGTCATGTGGAGAGGATGAATGAAAGCAGGTTGACTAAGCAGATATACAAGGAGAGTGTGGAGGGAAAGGTCGGAGTGGGAAGACCTAGACGAACGTATCTTGATCAAATTAAGGACGTCCTGGTAAAGGGTCAGGTCAAAAGTACCCGAAACCGCCGAGCTTGTATGAAGAGAGTTATGAATGTGGACGAAGCGAAAGAAGTATGCAGAGATCGTGGCAAGTGGAAAGAGGTAGTCTCTGCCTACCCCTCCGGGAAAGAGGCGTGATTTTATGTATGTATGTATGTATGTTCCTCATAATAGATAGGAGTTACATATACCCACGGGAGTGGAGTTTCGCGCAAAAGCTAGTAGGTCATTAATATATGAATCTGAAAATTCAAAGAATAAAGTAGCCTATGTTTGACCTCAGACTAGTAACTATAGTTATACAAAATATTCATAATATGTCAAAATTTAATCAAAATTGGGTTATATGTTAAAAAAGCATAAAATCTACTTACTGTCCTTCCTTAAAATATTCCTTTAGTGTGTTGGAAAATCTTTTTGAATACTTGACAAATTCTCTTTTTCTTTGTTCAAGAACTTGTTTTCCTGGTCCTGGAGTATATGTTGAGACCTCGTTAACCGCATCCAATAACTTTTTAATTGCCGATGCAATCTCTCTGTAAAAAAAAACAAGATAACATGTTACTAGAATTATTTGTTATTAAGGAAGTACTTATTGCAATATTGTCTTTGTATACATTTTATTATATGACAATAACTTTACTAATTTCAGCTGCTCAGATTCATTATTACATACCAAGAAATACATACTAGATTACAAGGCTATCAGATACTATATTCACAAGGCTTAGACTTACATTTATTTATACTGTAATGTAATTGAAATGCTAGTAAAATTGATGAATAAATAAATAAATAAACTGGCTTGTACCCACTAGTTACACTTTTCCCATAGGTTATATTGTAGAACTAGTACAAACAAGCCAAACATTTGACTAATGTATTGAACTGTTAATAAAGTATCTTACTTGATGGTCTCAAGAAATGTCTTCCTGTCAGTAATTTCATCTGGAATACGGCTTAATATCTTCTTTAAAGCTGTTGATTTCTTATTCAATTCTTGAAAAGCCTCTTCACTTCTATTAAGTCTCAAATCGGCACCTGCAAAATATTTTGCCTTTTAAAAAATTTTTCTGCCTTATTTATTCTATTTACACATTCATGGATAACCCCTGATGAATATAATCAACATACATAATAATCTCGTTTATATCCCTTTCTGGATAGACAGAGCCAAAAGTCTTAAAGACTGATAGGCCACATTCAACTGTTTGGCTGAGTGATATAATTGAGATTCAATATCAATTCAATTAACTATATATAACACTAATACTAATATAACTATATACTAAATTCACAGATAAGAGCAAATTCAAACCAAAAATAGTCCACACTTTATATATCATTTTTTACAGATATATATCATGGAAAAAGGACCTTATTATGTTGCAATAAAACACACAATCCATATAAGCCTCAGCTTAAAGTGAATGAGCAGAGTTTTAAACTTGAGGATTGTGTGCATAATATATGAACTAAGATCCATTTATCCAACAGACAAACAAACAACTAATTGTGAAAATTTTTAAGTGGGATTATGAATATAAATAGTACTATGATCAATAGGATCCCTGTAATGGGAAATTGAACATAGCTCAATTTTCTGCAAATACCTGTAGGACTGAAGCTGCAGAAAAACATAGAATATATTTTACCATCTGGTTTCATGTGAATGTTGAAAAAAGCAACTCAGTTTTTCATAAAGACATATTTTCTCTTACATTTCCAAATCATGACTTGACATATTATGTGATTCTCATAAATACCAATATGTAAACAATTTTTTACTGTCACTCATCCCCAAAATAAATTAAATAATAAGCAATTTAATAATTATATGTCTGTTATATGGAAATTTGTTAACATGGAAGATTTAGTTTACTTAGATATTTTTTTTTTTTTTTTTTATACGGGACATATTACACAGATTGAGTTAGCCTCGAAGTAAGTTCGAGACTTGTGTTACGAAATACTAACTCAACGATACTATATTTTATAATAAATACTTATATAGATAAACATCCAAGACCCAGGCCAATCAGAAAAAGTTCTTCTCTCATCATGCCCTGACCGGGATTCTAACCCGGGACCTCCGGTGTCACAGACAAGCGTACTACCGCTGCGCCACAGAGGCCGTCAAAATTAAACTTTTTATTAAACTTTGTATTGGCAAGAAAAGTATTTAGTATCTAGCACTACGCTTCAAAATTTGACCTTTAATTTCAATATACTTATTCATATTGAATTTTTTTTCTGATTTTCTTAAAGTGTGAGAATAATTTCAGGTAAATATATTTTGTTATATTCAGCCTGATTCTACTTACATTCTGCTTCTGTTAGAGTTCCTTGAAGTCGTAATAAACTTTCATTCATATTTACAGGTATATCAGCCCGCCTCATAATACCAGAAACCAAGTCATAATTCAAACCTGGCACAACTGCTTCTGCTTTAGTGAGAGCAGCACGTAGTGTTTGAGAAGCCCCCAAATCATATTTTTCTAACTGAAACAGTTTAAAATAATAGTGTAAATTGATAACAAATAAGGGAATGTTGTGATATAATAGATGATAACATGACAGGAATAGAGGGAACACTTACAGTTTAATAATATGGAAAAGAAGACTGAACGCAATAGCATGTTTGAAAGGAAATCCCTGGACTACGAACTGGTATTAAGAGAATACATAAAGCAAACGCAGGGGTCGGACGTTGGAGAGATATAGTGTCGATCGATTTACCCCACTGAAAATGAGGCCTGATTGTATGAAAATATAAACATACCTGCGTTAGTACGGGTTTTATGAGAACTGGTAAAACCAAAGAAGTGACTGGTAGTTCATCACCCATTGTCATGATGCCTTTATTTGTGAAAGTGTTGTAATGTCAGCGTAAATGTCTTTTAATATTAACACTGATAATTTTTTACTATAATTAATAAATATTTTAGAAGATACAGATGTTCTTTGTTAACCTTTTTTAAAGTATAATTTTTAATTTTACAGATAAAAAGTGATGATGACAAAATTGACAAGTGTCAAGCATACTAGGAATGTGCGTATTTACGCGACCAGGTTTTTAGTCCTGGTTTTTAATTACATGTTCGTAAACCAGGGTTTAGCCTGTAATACTTGTAATCTAGGAATGTGAAAAAAAAATCGATTATGGAAAAAATCGATTAAAAATCGATTTTTTTAAAGTAAAAATCATTTTTATAAGTGATTTTTTTAAAATTAATAATCGATTTAAAATCGATTTTTATAATCATGCAATAAATGCACTCCGACATTACGTTTTTGTCTTCTGGCTTGGAGCCCGGAACGCGAACTGCCAAAGAATACTATCATAGCTCCATAATATTACATTAACGCCATCTGTTCATTCTTTCTGTGCTTTTAAAACAGTTTAGATCATTAATTTAATCAAACATTCTCTAGATGGAGTTAGTCGATGAACAGTATTTTACCGACATTCGGTTGTTATTCATTATTCGTTGCTGAAACTTCATTTTTCAAACTTGATTGTTAAAAACTTTAATTTGTGTTGATTATATAAGAACTTACTGTTTCTGTTATTTATTTTTAATGAATACATCTATTGATATAATGTATATAGCGTTTATTTTGACATTAATTGAAAAATTTGGAAAAAATCTATCAATGTAATAAAATCGATTATTTTTTTAAGAAAAATCGATTATTTATAAATCGATTTTTCATACTTAAAAAATAAATCGATAAGAAAAAAATCGATTTTTTATCAGCAATGTCACATCCCTATTGTAATCCACTTCAAAGTATTTTACTCAGTTGAACGTGCCTATTACTTGCACTGACAATCAGGTGAATCAGGGCTCAGTCCGAAATACTTGTAACTTCTTGTAAGTACTCGACGTGCCTTTAATAAAAAAATGATGTTTATTACCTACCAACAAGTTACGGACCGTAGTCGTGTGTGTAACTCTTAAACCATCAAGCATTTGTTTTTTGCCATTCTAAGCTTTGTGTCTAAATAACTATTGAGACTATTTTCTCATAAAATATTTTAAAAGTATTTTACTCAGACACATGTTACTCATACTACTGCATTTGATTATTAAGCTCTTGGAAAAAAATCTTATTAATAGCATAACTAACAACATTGTGTGTTCAACTTTAATTAAAACACTTGAAGCATTACGTTACCCAAACGAATTTGACCTGTATGTAAAAATATTGCTTTTGGTATTATTTTCCAGTAAATTACCTACTTTAAAATTATATTTTTGTCGGACGGCTCGCTGGGCATGTACGAGTATGTAGGTCTGCGATTACTTAGCCTTTCGCTGACCGAGACTGAGAAAAGTGTCAAGTTTAACACACTTGACAAAATGATTTAGAAATTTAACTGACTTCAAAAGGATTTCAATTGGAGGCGGTCCTTTTTACAAAAGATTTTATATAAACCTTTTTGTTCCTTATTGCAGCACATTATGGAATTGCATGTATTTTGATATCTGGTATTTATTTACCAGATACGTAGTAACCTTGGTACGCGATTTTATGAATACGACCTAAGACTTGACACTTGAGCTCACGAGACTTTCGTGATTTTCTTTTTTATTTCTAATCAAAGACATTACACTGCTGCGGTTCAGTGTCCTTGGATATGTGCCATGGATGGTCTGAGCCAGTGCGATATTCAGGTATAAAAATGTAAATTTTTGACAGTTAATGTCAAATGTCAATCATTCTGATTAACAATTTTTGTCTTCATTTAGTTTAGTTTTGTTTTGAGTCTTTTACAAGAAAATAAAACAAAATTGAACTTTTGTGAAAAAAGCTATAAGTAAATAATCTACATTTGTGAAGCTCGCACTGAAATGGCTAAAAACACATTCAATTCTGCTTTCCGAAAAATTGATATAGATCAATATAATGAAGACAATTTCAAAGAAGAAGAAGCTGAACAATCTGTTCCCACTGGACCTGACGAAAATGAAGTGTCAGCTCTGTTAAATCAATATCCTTTTCAATATTAAATAATATTATTGCCACGCCTTCAAATTTAAACTCAAGTGTCCTGTATATTAACAACATAATGAGTCACACATTGTAATCTTTTTCTTACTTAACCAAGGTCTTGGATATTTATTTAATAACTAGCTTTTATCCGCTCTCGTTAATTAATTTAACGCCACCTACACACGTAAAGTTAATACCCCTTACAAAGAACAGGGTTTTTGCAAATAACATAGAAAATTAAGTTTTTATCAGAATGAAAAGTAGTCCATGTCCTTCTCCAGACTCATAATTATTATATTTACACAATTACAAAATTATCTAATACATTATAAAACTAAAGCTAAAACTACTTATAAAAAAGAAAGAAAAAAGATGATTACATACTAAAATTTAATTTACAAATTGTAGAGTCCCAGTATAGCATCAATATGCGGGAGTGTGCCCAGAAGGCTGGCAGCATTGCCATTTTGAATGGCAATGGCCCCACGATCCCAGAGTTTCTACCCCAAAAGGTTGAAATATATCGTTTTTACCAATACCTACATATTTGCGCCTTTTAAGGTTTTCCCCCTCATTTGCTACAGCACCCGCCTTAGATTTGGTAACTTGAAGATGAGATGGCGCAAGTGTATCGACACAAATAGCATCCCACACCAAAAGCCATCCCAATCTCCAGGGCACCAAAGTCATACCATCCGGTCTATTGCCATCATCCCGATCCAGACTGTTTGGTTCTAGAGCGGCTGAAATATGAATGGTTGGAAGATCACGGAGGATTATATTATTTTCTCGTCAGCAAAGCGCCTCTATCCACAGGATTAAAAGCATTTTTTACCTCTTGGTTATCTAAAAAGGTTTGGACAGAGTGGACGGCGGCTTCACACCCACACTTAGCTGCAAAACCCACCTGCAAAGGTTGAAAATAGTTACCAAGAAGAGATGTATCACATCTGCAGCAAATTTTGGAAGTGAGACGCCTATAAGACATCCCAACGGCAATAGGCCTGACGCCGCCGTCCTTCTTTTTTAAGGCACATAAATTGGTACAATATATCTGTAACTAGTTGTGCCCGCGACTTCATCCGCGTGGAATAGTTATTTTTGGGCATCATTGAAGCCCTCAAGGATGAATCATTCTTGTTTTGTTTTTAATTAATAAAAGTTTATTTCACATTTTAATGGTCAAACAAATGGTCAACGCAAAAATAATTTTTCAATTCGAACCAGTAGTTCCTGAGATTAGCGCGTTCAAACAAACAAACTCTTCAGCTTTATAATATTAGTATAGATGGAAGCTGTTACTCTCCGGCCAGCATCACGTTAACCAAGTTAGTAAGATCCTTCAGAAGCTCGCTGTTGACGGTCCCGCAATAGCCGCCTATCAAGTCTTTAAGATGTTGAGGCGACAAGCCGTCGAGACCACCGGCCGAGCCACTTCTGAAAGACGGAGAAATTGACAGAGGGTGTCGCTGTCATTAGGTTTATGTGGGAGATTTTCGGAAAGTGGATGCTTATCTCGCAAAGCAGAGTCTCCGGCGTATTGGGTGCGACGGCATCATCGGAAAATAGAATTCGTGCTGCTCCTTTGATGTCACCATCACCTATTTTGGATTCTACATATTGAGATACTTTCGTTTGTATATTATTAGTTGGTTGGTTACGAATGTGAACATGTGCATTGGCATGTTCACCTCAGAATAGGCAGTTTATGCCAACACCAGATTAGAGAATTTAAATTTACAAAAATTTGTGGTAGTAAATAATACTTTAATTATAGTGATCCAAGAGCTATGACCAAATGCATAAACTTAGTAAAAATATGCAACTGCGAAAAGGCTCAAGAGTAGGATATGAATAAGTTAAAATTTTCTTATTTTGTTACAAATTCCTTAACTCCACAGTACAGGTAGATATATTGAAGCCCTTCAAATTGTTTTGAGCAATGCTCCACTGGGGTCAGCAAACCAGCAAGTGAAGGTAGATTTGCAAAATATTATCATACCTATTCATATAGGTACTATTCATTCACCTCTAGTATGTTTTTGTACGGAATTTTCAGTATAGTCATTTTAAAATGCAATTTTTATCATTCCTAATACATATTATCTTTAAAATATGATTTTTGCTGTGTCATGTTGTTCTTGGCACTTTACAATAGGACCACACCATCATACCATGGATGTCGTAAAAGGCGACTTAGGTAATAGGCACATTCATTTAGGGCAGTACCTAAATGCCATGATCCAATAAGGGTTAGGTTCCACTGCAAAGGTTGCAGTTATCAGGAAATCACATTTCACTTTGTGTAGAACTTACCCAATTCAGGATTGTGGTGAAAAAACACCTTGAGACTCTTCTCGAAAGAGAGAGGTAAGGATGTTACTAGGATTAAATGATTTGTAGACTGCCTCTGTGGCGCAGCGGTAATGCGCTTGTCTGTGACACCGGAGGTCCCGGGTTCGAATCTCGGTCAGGGCATGATGAGAAACGAACTTTCTCTGATTGCCCTGGGTCTTAGATGTTTATCTATATAAATATAAATATATACGGGAGAAATTACACAGATTGAGTTAGCCTCGAAGTAAGTTCGAAAATTGTGTTACGAGATACTAACTCAACGATACTATATTTATAATAAATACTATATAGACAATTAGAGAAAATTCGTTATATAGATATAAGTATTTATTATAAAAATATAGTACCGTTGAGTTAGTATCTCGTAACACAAGTCTCGAACTTACTTCGAGCCTAACTCAATCTGTGTAATTTGTCCCGTATATATTTATATTTATTAATGCCAGAAGAAACAAGAATATGATTTTCCAAAGTCCTATAAATAAAAATAAGTTAATTACCCTATGTTTTGCAGGACAATGCACTGGCATTGACATTGAAAGTGTTGCTTGCTATCAAGTCTGGACAAATTGAAGAGGCTGTGAGCAGTCTATCATCAGATGACATTGATATCCTTATGAAGTATATTTATAGAGGATTCGAGTGTCCTTCAGAGGGCTCCAGCGGCCATTTGTTACTCTGGCATGAAAAGGCCTTTAATGTGGGGGGTTCTGGTTCAATTGTTCGAGTTCTATCTGATAGAATGCGTGTTTAAATATAACCACATTTTTCTTTTCTGATAAGAAAGATAAACAAGGTTCCAGCTCAATTAATTCATCAATCAGCTTTCAGTAAAGTACCAAATGGTGTGGCAGGTTGCTTTAAAATTTCAATATTTAAGTTTAACATTTAAAGAAATTATCAAATTACCTGTAAAATAAATGGATTAATTTTTTTTCAAGATTTTTACTTCCATTATCATTCCCCCTCACGGCGTTATTCCCGGTTCGTGATCACCTATTACTGGATTGGCTAAATACTGTTTTTAACCGAAGCGAATCCCTTCTGACCTTTGGAACAATGCAAACCTAAATAACATTAAATTCGTTTTGTCGAAAAATATTAAAGTTCCATTTTCATCCCAAAATAAAAAACATTTATGCATGACTAACTAACTCGGAATTGTGGTCATAGGACCATGATTTTGGATTGCATTAAGTAAGATAAGAAGCGACTCTGACACTCATGACTACACAAAATCGTCTATTAAAAATCAAAATAAACATTTGAATAACTTAATACAAACTACCAACATCATACTCAGAATAAGAGTCCATGTTTATAGGCAGGGTCGTTCGTTGTTTTATAGTAGGTAGGTACCTTGGCCGCAATAGAATTCGAACCTGTGCGTGTGCATCATGCTCCTTTTTCCGGCATCTTACCAACTGACGCCCCTATTCCAGTTAATTTGAGGAAAAAATTTTAATCGAATTCTGTCATTAATGTGACCGACTTCCATGAGCTTGCATGTAACTTCTGAATAAAGAAAGTAAATGGTGCGGCTCGGCCTGTCTCTTTAAAAGAGAATGCACGATATAAAAGCCTCTCATTGCACTAGTCACTCGATAGTATTTCGCGTGTCGTTGTACACTCAACGAGAAAAAATGGAACTACTGGTTAGTTGAAAAAGAACAACCATCCGTTGCTGCGGTCACTCTAGTTATGTTCAAAGCCGTTTATAGTTTTTGTTATGTATTTTGTTTGGAATACGGAAATATCGAAGTTATATAACGATTTATGTAATTTTGTCTCCGGCTTTTTTGATCAGACGCGGTTATGAATACTGTGATGACGAGCTTACCAATTCTTCTTACATCTTTTATAATGTGAGTTATTAACTTTAATACGTTCGTATTTTGTTTGTTACAGAAATTAATTGCATTAATTTATTGTCTATACTACTGCTACGCATCAGAACACTCCCACGTGATACCTGTGGAAGGATATGAAACTGAATTAGAAAATCTTGGCCAACATGTAGAAATTCCAGAAACGCCAGTAAAGGTGATCAAGATAACCAAAACAATCGCTGTAAAGGTTCCAGTGCCATACCCTGTCAAGGTGAGAGAAAAAGTTCCATATCCAGTGCCCATCTCAAAGCCATACCCTGTTCCAGTTCCGCAAATCATCAAAGTACCTCATATCGTCCATACCAAATCTGACCAACCAGAACATGATTCTAACAATGCAAACTACGGATATACCGGATTCCAAGGGAGTCCCCATTTAGGTGACCAGGATAAGTTCTACCAAGTACAAGAAACGCCTGCACATGAATCTGGACACTTTGCGCCACAGAGCTTTAACGGATACAATTCGGGTCACCAAAACTTCCAAGACGACTCCTCAGAGGGGTCGAGCGGGAGTCCATACGGCGAGGCCGCTTCCAACTACTACGGGTACACGGGTAAAGACGGAAATGAATCCGATGACACCAAAAGCTACGATAAAGCCATTAAGGACTACCTAGAAAAGAATCAACTGAACAAGAACGGTGCTAGCAAAGGTTTTCATTACCATTAGCATGACTAAAACTTGTAACCGTTAAAACTGTTTGTTTGAGTCATATCCGCAATGCAAGTGAATTCGGCCGACCGCACAAATACTTGCTTTGTTGGAATTATGTATATCTCGTGCCTGTGTGAATGTGAATGTTCCCTTGTAAATACCTCCCTGTCTTATACCTTGCCTATTTATCTGTTGAATTGATTTATTGTTGTTGCTAGATGTATAGTGCTGAAAATATTGTAATTTATACAATAATAAAAACAAGTTTTGAATTACGTGACTGTTTTATTTTACAACACCTAATATGTATCTACTTATTACATAATTCTTTATAGTAGAATAGAAACAACTTTTCATGGGTGCTATACGAAAAATACAATAAAAATTATTAAAATTTATAAATTATTTAAAAACACAGCTCTCGCTTCTATTATTATTATTAGGTAGGTATATAACATGTTTTAAAATGCACACTAACAATTCCTTAAATTACAAAAAACAGTAAATATAATTACTAGTTTCGAACTCTTTATATTCTCTCATTTTGTAAGTATATTTTATAGCTAATTTATTATTAATTTTAGGTACATAGCTAAAAATATCATCATGATTTGTTTCATTTTAATTGTAGTTTAATTGTAACAAATACTTATACATCAATGCCAGCTTCTATAAAACCTACTCTTAAGTAAAATACCTGCAAAAACCTGTTAAAATTCAACTCGCGGCCGTTTTTCTGCGATAGTGCTTTCGGAATCACTTGAAAATTGGTCGTCCAACATGGTACTAACGTCAATGACGGGATTAATTAATACTTCTTTATCGTCTTCGTCTGACATGTACATTCTGGTTAAATTGGAGGTAACAGATGCAGTTTCACACACGCTGTAACGCAGAGATATTTGTTTTACAAAAAGTTTTAATTACTACAAATCTATAGGATTCACCTCTACTTTTAAAATCTCTAAAATGAATCATAATTTATCCTTTTGTCTCAACTTGAAACTTGTAGTTCTGACATATTTCTAGAGATTTCAAAAATGGGATGTAGATATTGCAATCTTTTCCTAAAAGTACTCACCTATTATTGTAATACTCTGACTCGGCTAAGTTCAGATGGTAATTAGAATTGTCCTGCTTCATGCTCATGATAGGTGGCATGACGAGCGAGGAAACTGACATGAGAGTGGGGGTATTTCTCAAATCGTCTAATAGCGGGGTGGGGGTGGCTACGATCACGTCGGCCGCGGTTCTCTGCATAGCCGCGTCCATGCATCTTTCATCTTTTTCAACCAGAGAACTAAAATTTAATTAACATACCTATAATATGTAACAAAAACCTGTCCAATCCGAAGAGAGCAATAAGTATAAAACCCGTCTGCCAAGTAACAAAAATACCTACAGATAAACATAAAAAGTTATAAATTAAAAACAAAATAGAAATTAAGGTATATTAATTCGCCAATATTTAGCTAATTCCAAGTTATAATGACTACATCATCCAGTGAGGTATTTATTTTATACTCTTCTCTGGCTCTTAACTGATAAATACTTAGCTTTCCAACATGACGTTAGCAAATCGGACAGAGCTTTCGATACATATTGTATAAAAGAGTCCATCTCTTTCACGGATTTTCTAAGAGACGAGCAAAGGAATCCCTGTTGACACATCAAGCGGGAGTTGTATCGAGTAAATAACAGAATTATCCCCCTTTTTATATAATCATAAGCTAACCTCGGGCTACTTGGAGATAACGGAATTGGATGCCTAAAGGATGATGATGGTACTCTTCCTTTACTAAACGGCTCCAATATTCGGCGCATAGCACCAAGCCCCGAGGACGTGTACGTGCAAGATAATACGCGAGTATAACAGGTAATGATTTATAATAAATAATGAAATGACAGTTCACCTTCCCATCCCCAGTGACATATTATATTCCTGTGACTTTTGCACTACGTCTAGCCAGTTTTGTCTATGTAATTCTTCATTCTCGGGATTAAAAGATGACCCGGGCCTGAAAACAATAATAATTAAATCGATGCCATTCAATTGCAGGCTGTCAACATCTATGATGATGGGTGGTGTTTCATCTTGAAAATTATTATGTTTTCACGGTAATGACTTATCGCGAAGGGACATTGGTTTACATTTGTAATCCCAAAATTAATATTTTAGATAAGTTCTCTATCACTTAAGAAAATCGTATATATTTATATTTATTTATTTATTCTAAAGAAGCTAAGGGTAAAAACTAGTAAGTAAATTAGTAAGTAAGTAATTACATTGGTGTATAGTTGACCATTGCGGCGAGATGTTTTTGTTGATAAAAATTGTCTGGCGTCTCGATCATAGTAATGTCGCTAACGAGGCCCGATGGTATTCTAAAACTGTTTTGAGTACAAGGTGTGGCGTCATTCAATACATCGTCCAAAGAAAACTTCAGTTTAGCTGAAATGGAGTTATAAAAATAAACAAAAGTCGGACAAAAGTTTTAAGAGCGCAGTTAACTCCAAAGAGTGTCAAAAAAAGCCTGTTTCATTTCGACATCTATCTGGTTGTTCAATAATATGTTTATCTTGCTAAGGCGATATTTATTGAAGAGTATTTAAAACTTTTAAATTTATAAGCTACAAGCAATAGTGAAAATAGTAATTCAATCCTATTACAAAAACAGATTTTGCATTTATAAATGACAGTTGTAGTAATGAATAAAAATAACGTACATGTATCTATGGGCGATATTTTCGATGCTACTTCGCAGAGGAAGTTAGAAGTCCAAAAATGTGGTATCCGAATAAAAACTTTTCCGGAATCGACTGGCATATGGAAACCCAGCTTATGCAGTAGTTGAAGGAACTTCAAATCCTTGCAAATAGATGCTTGCTCACAGTTCCACGGAACTAGTGGCACGGACTGATTCAACACTGAAATAAAAAAATATTTATGATAAAATTTCTTCTTCATCGTGTTCTTCATTACTGAAGGCAGTGTCCGACTTGAAACGGTTTGACGGATTCGCTAACGAGCTGTTTCCGGCTGTTCTGTCTTCGGCTTTTCTTAGGACAGTGGCTATAGTAAGTCCCATTACTTGTTTTGACTTGGGCCAACCAGCGGGTAGGAGATCAGCCCCTTGGTCTTTTACCGTCTACTTTCCCAACAACTACCAGTTTGTCAAGATTATCGGTCTATGAGCTATGCAAATACGATGCAATAAAATTTAAAGCTTGTGAAATATATCTGGCGAATATCACCCACATTTGAAGCTTGTTCCTTTTAAAGCAATTTGACAGGAATATGCATATAAACCAAAGTTATTTTTTCGGATAGTAAGTAAAAAAGAGAAGAATATGGGCACACTGTGTATATATACACTAGATCAGTTGTTCTACGTCAACTAAGTAGCAAACCTATTTGCGTAAACAATGAATACGATAGGTGGATAATAAATATAAAATTGCATAACTTCTACGGAAGGTATTGTAAAGACATTAATTGTCCCAATTAGTGTAATACGTACGTAAAGAATGATAAGAGACGGGCGACATTTCCGGCAATCTACTCGATTTCTTTTTGAACAGCTCGAAATTCATCAATTTAAATTCTTTATTCTCTGCCGGGGTCTCGATTTGCTCATTGTTCTTCTTTTCGATGTAATGTTTAGCAAAACACGTGTCAAGGAGAACTTTCTGTACCCAATCCAAGAACTTTGATTTTCCGTCATTCTTTAAATGGTCACATAATTTGCTAATTTCGTCATCTCTAGCCACCTCGTGAACTTGAAGTATCTTAGCAGTGCGTTCAGTCTCCTGCTGTTGATATTGTTTATATTCGTCATCATTAATGAGATTCTGTTTCAAAAGTTCCTTTATCAATGAACTTCTAGTCTTAATAATACCGTCTTCCTTGTAAAGTTTGATGATTTCTCCGATAACATCTGACAGACTGCTACATTGCATGTAGAGCCAACTCAATGAAGATAATTCTTCTTCCGTCCAACTAGAAATAATTAATAAAGGTTATATTACATACAGGTTATAACGGCGGGTGTATCGACGGGAAAAAGCGACGAATTGCTGCCAAGAGATCGGCTTTGGATAATATGAGGAAAGGTGATATCACTAAGGCCACAAAAACCAATTTGTGCGTACCCTCATTTTCCTCATATTTTTGTACGCTGCCGACATTACGACAAGTAGAGAGAAGGAAGATAAGTCGCGATAGAGATGTAGTGCTGGAAAATAATGCTTGGTGTGTACTCCAAGAACTCGGAAATAAGCAGCGTCTATTTTCCGTAGAACAGTCTCACATTCTGCGGACACGTTTCAAGGAGTGACAAAACTTCCATAGCGGGACTTGTTGTCCAGGCCGAAGTCGAAGGCTAGCTTTATATATAAAGATAATGTCAGCTCACGAAATTAATTAACATATGTATGTATATTGGTCAATTAGAACAAAATTAGTGATTAGTGAAGGAGGTATGCAGAGATCGTGGCAAGTGGAAAGAGGTAGTCTCTGCCTACCCCTCCGGGAAAGAGACGTGATTTTATGTATGTATGTTAGTGATGATAAAATTTAATTTCCCGCCGTATATTTATTAAGCATAAAAGCATTTAATAATCGTACTCACTTATCCTTAGATGAATCGGGCGAAGGACTCACATCTTTTTTAGCCTTGTTATGGATGTTTTGTTTCACCACTTTGATAGGAGTAGCCACAGGTTTGACAAATATTTTATCGTCGTCGAAACATTCCGTAGTTAGTCTAAAGTTAGTGTTGCTCTGTAGCGTGTGCGGTTTCTTGATAAAAGTATTTATAACATACTCAATGAGATCAGACCAATCCTGAAGAAAGACAATGTACTTTTAGTGTATTCTGAAATTCTGTGAATTCGAGAAGAATATGGAATGTATTACACAAACTTATCTGGTGTCATTCTAACCATCTTAAATTTTATGGAGCATAGTTGGTTGACTCAGTTCAATTCAGTTTGAAGATAATTAATGCAACGGCAAAAATGTATATTATTATTACGTTGCAGAGAAGTTTCCATCCACATTTTATCTAAGGCACTGGGACCAAAATAAAATAATAACTCTTAACCCATATGTCTATCTTACCATTCGGGCTTAATTAAATAGATATGGGTCGTGCGCACTTACATCACAAATTTCAAATTCGGATTTCCAAATAGAAGTAAAAGTTTTTAGTATCTTAGGTTGAAACAAAGTAATAAGTGAGTCCAATTCGCCTCCAACGTGATGCATCAGCGTGAAGATACAATCGTTTACGAATTCGCCATTGCTAGCGTAGTCCTCCAATAGAAGTCCATATTGAAACATTATTTCAGGTGTCGCAAACCTTAAAACATAATTATCCAATTATCGACACATGAAGATGTTATCTTGTAACGGAATAAATTCTAATATATCCATTCGACTTATTTATTTAAGATATAAGACAATAATGATAGTATCTTCCTCTCTGTGTTGTATTTTCGTATTTCCACGCGTATACTAAACCGCCAAGCGTTGAAAGTCAGGATCTCACATTATAGCACGTGACTTTTTTAAATATTCAAATCAAATGCGGAAAGTAATTTTACAATTGGCCGTCTGATTGACATCCACTCGCCTTAGATTTATTTTTTCTAGACCGGTTTTTCAAACTTTTCTTCCGTAGTCGTCCCTGCGACATACACAGAAACGAAGGCTTTACGAGTTAAAGCGCAATCGACTTACTCATAAAACGTACATTGACAAAATAAAGATATTGTACAAGTACAATGGAAAATTGCGCAATTGCCGCTCACAAAACGTCGTTATACAGTGGTGGCCGACTATGGAATCCTGTATTGCGCGGTTACAACATGGTGGGTAATAATATTATACATACTGCCTTATATGATCGTTCATATTGGTGCTGCCGCTGTATTCCGGCAACTTCATAACGCTATCCAAGAACATCAGCAAATTGTGATTTGTTACAATCAAGTCCTGAAAAGCAAAACATTTTGTGATGCATAATATGCGCGTCATAGGTACAACGGATCGAGAGGGTAACACATTCGCTTATTGAATACATTTACAATTTACGCTCACGAAATTTATACTACTGTAAGTTGTAAAATAAATAAATTTATTATTATTTTTAATCTTATGACCTCACCTGTAAATACTGTTTTGAATGATATTTTGGATCATAATAACGTAAGAGAAGAACTAGTAATGATCTCAATTCTTCAGTCTCACACATTTTTACTTGTAGTTTTAATAATGTTTCTTGGTCATCTTTACACATATGTCCCAACTTTTTGTATATTTCCATCGCTTGTACGAATTCTCGTATGGCAGTAACAACCTTAAAAAAACGTAATCAGATTATGATCCGTCCAGAGGTGTCGAATTAATAATAAATACATGTTAAAAATTACTTACCAGATGCAGTCTCCTTAGGCTAGGCTTCAAATCGTTTCCATCTAATTTTATTGCCAGCTCAAACTGTTCACACAAATTAACACCTTCTGCAGTTAAGTATGATACTATATCATATGTGAGAACTGAACAAACGTGCTCCAAGTCCAGTTCTATTTGCGTGGCAAATTTCAGAAAATATGTGACGAGCCAAAAGAAATGCGATGTATCGATTTCTACCTGCTTGTTAGTTAAAATTTGATCGTGAAGTGTTTGAACTAAGGAATTATATCCTTTCAAAAGGAAAACCACGGTGAACTCTTTCATGATATTGGATATATCGTCGTCTGTAGGTGTTTTATGTGACAGACCTTGGATATTTATGCTGGAATAATAAAATAAAAATATTGAGTGTTGTAAACATCACATGTCGCAATAAGTATACATAATATTACATGTTTGTTCGCATAAGAAGGCGACCTGAAACTTTCTTTTCCCCATCCACAAATTTAAATTTACTATAGAACTACAAAATTTTACAAATTAATTACTACTGAATTATTCCGTGTGGTTCCCGGCATCGATACAACAAAGAATAGGACCAGTCCATCTCTTTCTCATGGATGTCGTAAAAGGCGACTAAGGGATAGGCTTACAAACTTGGGATTCTTTTTTCAGGTTTTTTTTTAGGCGACGGGCTTGCAAAATCACTATTTGAATCTCAATTCTATACATACATACATACATATGGTCACGTCTATATCCCTTGCGGGGTAGACAGAGCCAACAGTCTTGAAAAGACTGAATGGCCACATTCAGCACTCAATTCTATCATTAAGCCAAATAGCTGAACGTGGCCGTTTAGTCTTTTCAAGACTGTTGACTCTGTCTACCCCGCAAGGGATATAGACGTGACCATATGTATGTATGTGCGAGTATGTACCTATGTATGTATGAATTATTCCATATTTTCGACATACATATGCCTATTTATTACACTTGATCATTGATAATAATACTTACGTATTCGTTTTGCCCCTTTTTACGATTTTCTTCCGTTTTCTATACTGCAACATAACACCTGAGCGCACTTTGTTATTTGCTCTCTGCTTGGGATTATGTGGCTTTTGATGGACAGGTTTCTTCGTCGGGAGCTCATCCTCGTTGCTTGATGTAGATATAGATTCCTGTACTTCCATTTGTGTTCCATACCCGCAGTCAGAAGCTTCAGACACTGGAGTCTTTTCACTCTTTTTATCTGGTTGAGCGTGCGAACTTTGTTCCGATAGATTCTTTGCTTTTTTTTCGCCCAAGCTTGTGTGAGTATCCTGTTTAAACAAACAAAGCTATAATATTATGACATATCATAATAATAATATGCATATTTGCATGAATAAACAAGTAGCATTAAATTATATATTACGTCATCAGATTTTTGAGATTCGACGGTATTTTCAATGGAATCGCTCTTGTCTTGAATAGTAACTTTAGTTTCAGCGAGTGTTGTTTCTTGGTACGGTTGATTACCATTCTCACTTATATTGTTCATGGAAGCAGTAGAGTCCCACCCGTTATTTACCGAATTGGGTTCATCATTGCTTTTGCCACTACCACCCGTATCAGAGGAATCTGAAGTAGGATCCGAAGTCAACATGGGAGATGAATCTTCACTTCCTGTAAATACATTAAGTAGTTTAAAACCATGGGCAAACCAATGTCATATATTTATTACGTGATATAAAAATAATTTATTTTAATCATTTATTTCAATAGAGTCAGTATTTTTAGTAGTAACAATTTTTTATTCCCTCTGTATGTTTATACTTATGTATCATCATAGTTTCAAAATCAGTTTACCTCGGTCGGGAGGAGAAGTATTACTCTCATTGTCGTCGGAACTTTCTGACAAAGATGCCTCTAGCCATAGATTCAATAGTTTGTGCAGCGTGACGACGTGTTGGTCCTTGTAAAGTAAGGCTATAAGTTGTACCATTGTTACTCCCCAGTAGGTCTGGAAAGAAAAGAAATACAAAACACACATCTCAACCCTTAAACCAACTTCGTTTATAACAAAATTGATGTTTAAATTATGAAAAATTAAAAGCGTGCTCTTAATACTTAATTATTAACACTGAATGCAAAAAATTTTAAGGAGTTCATTTAAGCAAATGAAAAAAACTCGCTAAAACACACCTACCTATTTTAGTTATTAAAACATTACTAGTTTCACTGTCGCGATACAGATCACGTTTTTTACATACACTTATCACGTTTTTATCCTTTACGTGTAGGATAGAGCAAAAAGTTCCACAACTCAAAAACCACGTTTAGATGGATGGCATAATTATTAAAGTAAAATTCAATGATAACGACAGGTTCCCATTGCATCGCCTAAATGTGTTCTTTTTCTTGAAAATAAAAAGAAAAGAATTTCAGGGTTACTTCAACCAAGTCCTTTCATTTGTACAATCACACAATACAGTTAGCATAACAGAATGCAGCTTTGGGCACAAAATTAAATGAAACAAATCAATTAATTCCAAAAAAAAAAATCCAACACGAACAAGAAAACAAACATAGACGTCGGAAAAAAAACAGATTGAGTTTTAGTGTACGGCAAAATAAGGCACTAATAGTATGTAAGTATATGCCCATTGTGTATATACACGCCTCACGCACACACTCTCACCAATAGTGTGGCAGTTGGTTAGGGTTGCCATCTCTAAAATTTGGAAAACCGGACAAGACGCGCGAAAACCCCGGATTTTAGAGTCCGAAAGCCGGACATGTCAACAAGATCTTTTAAATATATACAATGCAATAAAAGACATTTGAAAATGTCATAAATCACTTTTTTATTTATTCATTATTTTAACAACACAGAATCATATTACAATTTGTTACAAATTGTTTATATAAATCAGCTTTTTTACGGTGAATATACTTGGTTCGTCGGTTGATCGTGGTGTGCGAGTATAGAGCGTGTCTCGCGGGCGGCCCAAATTTTTTTTATTTATTAATTTTTTAAAACCCGGTCTACAAATGAAACCTTCCCCGGACGCTCCCCGGATGCCCTCTAAACTAGGACAAATCCGGGGAAACCCGGACTGATGGCAACCCTACAGTTGGTCGCCATTACGTCATAGATTATCTCACGACATGACAAGTTTTCTACTCACACATGCATACAACGCCGCCATTACACACTCCGTCCTCCTTTTTTCTACGTCTATGAAAACAAATATGTTTATGGGCGGAGCCATAAAAACAGCAGACATTCTCGTAGAACAAACGGAGGGAAACATTTTTCGTAAAAGGTTCTATAAATACATAGTTATATTCGTTCTGTTCTATAGGTAAAAGCTCAAAAACAATACATAAGTCCAATAGTGCATTATCAATTCTTTATCTGCTTCTTGTATTCCAATGCAAAAAATCCAAACTAATCCAAATCTATACTAATATTATAAAGCTGAAGAGTTTGTTTGTTTGAAAGCGCTAATCTTAGGAACTACTGGTTCGAATTGAAAAATTATTTTTGTGTTGAATACACCATTTATCGCGGAATGCTTAAGGCTATATAAAATCACGCTGCAACTTTTAGGAGCGCAGAAATAATGGAAAATGTGAAAAAAATCAGGGAAAATTAATCATCCTTAGCTTCAATGATGCCCAAAATAACTATTCCACGCGGACGAAGTCGCGGGCACTGCTAGTCAAATATAAATTCGAAAGTAAGTTTGAATGTTTGTTACCTCTTTAAGCATTATCATCTAAATCAATTTTCATAAAATCTGAATAAGAATCTGGAGAAGGGCATACCTTTCATCCCGGTAAAAACTAAAATTCCCATGGGACTTACGAAATACCTGTTTCCACTTGTACTTAAATACATGTAATCACGTCTATATCCCTTGCGGGGTAAACAGAGCCACTCTTGAAAAATACTAATAGGTCATGTTCAGCTGTTTTGCCCAATGAACCAATGAATTGAGATTCCAATAGGGACAAGTTGCTAGCCTGTCGCCTAAAAGAATAAACCCAGCCTATCCCGTAGTCGCCTTTTATGATATCCGGGAAAGACGGAACAGAGATGGGAATGGTTTTTTTTTGGTGGATTCTTATTTCTAATGTAGACACACATACAAAGGTAAATACATTCTATTGTAGGTGGCGCTTAATAGGCGCGGGCGAAGCAATGGGTAAAAGCTAATATGCTATATTATAAAAAAAATAAAAAAATATCTGCATTATCAAATGTGGCATTTTTTCAATAGTAGGGACTTAATCATAATATTACAATAAATAAACTTATTATTTAAACAAAAGCGAAAAATCTTCACAACGTTAAAATTACACAGTAAAGTTATAGTAAACTAACTTTTACCCGCAGCTTCGCCCGTATGAATTTAGCACCATCTACAAAAAGTGACGAATTAACGCCATGGACCAAAAATTCGAAATTAGCACCTACTACAAACGCCACCTAGGAATAAAAAGGGCCACATACAGAAGAATACAGGATTTTTGCAAATCCCACGGGAACTGTAATATAAACTGTGATAAAAGGTGTATGTCCTTCTTCAGACTCTTAATTATATATATGTGACATCTTAAGAATTATTCAGTAGATAACCCGTGAAGAGGTAACAAAAAAATTAATTTACTTTCGCATTTATTGTGTTGGGATATTAGGTACATCAATAAAGTGAGGATTATTTTTTTGCACTCAGCATACAACACCCAAGTTGCATTAAATAATACTTTTTTAATTATTAATTAAATAATTATCTTCATAAAGCACTTTTAGTATTGTTAGTAAATTAGTAAAATATGCCTAGTAATAAATCGTTATGACGCTGTATCTTTTGCAACCCTCCTCAAAATTCATTTACCTTTTAATATCAAGAACTATTTATCGAATTTTTCCGAATTGTAAACTTCATTAAAGAAGTTCAATAGGTAGCTAATAATTTATCTACAAAATAAATAATGAACGTGTGTCGAAACGGTCGTACTTAACAACTTCTGGTGGATATTTAAAAGCAATTTCAACGTTAATAACAAATAATCACTTACCGCATCAGGCATTACCATCAGCTTAATAAGAACCTTATCAATACTTTGGCTAAAAATGTTCCACAGAATCTGGTTTTGCACAGAGCTATTTGTTCCATTGTAACTAGGGCTTTGGCCACTATTGTCTTCAGGTATATGTAGTATATTTCTCAGCAATAAAAGGCAATTGCTGATATTCGTGCACTGTTCCATAGATAATTTTGATTTCTGTTCATTATCTAAATATTTCTTTAAAAAATCAATGATAACTCTAGTTGTTCGATGGTCCGTAAATGCTGCCTTCGTAGCCGTAAGCAAATTATTGATCTCAAATACGGTATGCCGTCCAAAATCTGTTTGTGATATTAATTCCACAGAGAGCAAACATTCTACAGGTATAGTCAAATTAAGCAATATTTTAATCAATAGCTCCAATGTCGTATCGTTTTTTGCATTTATCAACAATGGGATGAGGTCTTTCTTTATATTTTCACCAAAACGAATACTTTTACGATATGATCTTAAATACTTGTCTTCTGTTAAAATATTGTGCAGGATCGTCTCAAGGGCCGCTGAAATGAAAACATTACGATGAGAAAAAAAATTTTGTCCCTTTTTATAGGATATGATAAATCATTTTGGAAAGATTCGTAGGTCACGTTCAGTTGAATCGCTTAATGATGGAATTGAGATTCAGATAGTAAAAGTGCTAGCACATCGCCAAAAAAACTAATCCCAAGTGTATAAGCGTTGTTTGACTTTTACAATCTGCGCAAGAAGACAGCTGAGACACACCATACTGCACTAAATTAATGTAGCGTCACTAATAACGACATCTAAGGGAAAGAGATAGAGTGATCCATTTTTTAAATTGTCAGGAGAGACACGGCACATTATACATACAAACGAGTGTTATTCTTGTAATAAGTACCTATACAGATCTATGATTCTTCTTTGTAAACATGATGATTTGGCTACGGCGTCTGACTTAACAACTCAGACGCCGAAGCCAAATCATCATTTGTATATGAGTGTAAGGAAAGAGCTGGGGCTCGACATGACAGCGTGATCCATCATGTACACGCTTAGCTAGAGAAACCCACTTTTTCGATTCTCCATGCTGACCACGACAGCACACAACCTATTTAGCAACTTCCAGACAATGGCTGGGAGGTGTTATAAGGAAATCTAGCTTTATTCTAAAAGTATTAATTGAAACTTTGATATTTACGTTTTAAATGGTTGTATTACGTAATACATATAATTTACGTCTTAATCCCTTCGTTAAAGACAGAACTCACAGTCCTGAAAAGTCTAAAAGGACACGTTATATTATTAGGTGTAAGCTTACCATTGCAGTTTTCATTCACGTGATACCCATCTCCATGTGTAAATCCCAGGTTACCAAATGTGCTGTGTATCTGAGGGCTTCGGAGTACCCATTCCATCTTCTATCTAGAATAAAAAAATATATAATATATAATGAACACATGGGATTATCTCGACTAATTTCTTAAAGCTTCAATGATTTGTTGCAGTTAACAATGAATTGCGCTGTGTGTGTGTGTGTGTGTGTGTGTGTGTGTGTGTGTGTGTGTGTGCTGTGCTGTAATCGTAGGAAAATTAAATTCCTTCGAAAGATTTTAATTCCACCTTATATAATACTAGCTTTTGCCCGCAGCTTAGCCCGCGTAAATCTTCAAAAAGCGTAAAAGAATTTAACGACATTTTTAGACGGCATTAAATTCGTCGCTTTTTGTTGAAAATCATCGAATTGAACGCCATCTACAAAAAATACAGATTTTCGCAAATATTACGGGAACTATAATTTTTTCTGAGATGAAAATATTATGTCCTCTGTCCTTTTTCAGACTTTTAATTTTATATAGTAATACTTCAAGAAGATTAATTCAGTAGATAACCCATGATGAGGTAACAAACAAACCAAAAAATAAATAAACAGCGAAGTAAAATGCGTAAATAGCATTTATAATATTTGAATGGAATAGACCGCTTCCAAATCGCATGTGTAGAAGAAGCGGCGGAACAAACTACACTGCAGATTTTCACCGGACGTAAATTTACAAATAGGTACTTATAGATCTCTTAAATCTTAATCGTGGACGAATGCACATTGTCTACATTAAAAAACATTAATGAATGTAGAACGAATTATTTCAATACGAATAATTCGTCAAATAAGTAAAGATAATATAAATTATGTACACACTGTACAAATTATGTCAACCCCATATCAAAAATGCATAAGCATTTAAAGAGGCCATTATGTCAAGCTTGGGCCACACATGTTTATCTATACTAAAATTATAAATCTGAAGAGTTTGTTTGTTTGAACGCGCTAATCTCAGAAACTACTGGTTCAAATTGAAAAATTATTTTGTGTTGAAAAGACCTTTTATCGAGGAAGGCTTTAAGCTATATTATATCACGCTGCAACTATTAGGAGCGAAGAAATAATGGAGAATGTGAAAAAAATCGGGGAAAACTATTCATCTTGAGGGCTTCATTGATGCCCAAAATAACTATTCCACGCGAACGAAGTCGCGGGAACAGCTAGTCATTAGTATAATTCGTGCTGTAATAGGCTTTCTTACAAAGCTCATCTTTAATGTTCTTTTTTAATTTTGTATCATTCATTTCAAAAACACTTTTTGGTCATTTATTATTTATAATATATTATTATTTATAATAAATTACTAAATAAATTAGGTTCGAACGTACTGCTGCCGAGAATAATGGTAACTTTTTGGATACCATAACGGTAACCAAAAGGTAACACGGGTCCCTCATTTACCTCTCTCTTAAGTAGGTAACAAAATTCATTCATTGTGTCTACAGGCACATCTAACTTAAAGTAGTTATGCTCCTTTTTGGTACTGGGTTAAAATCAAATCAATTTACTCACATATAAAAAATCTTTATACTGTATGGACACTTTCTTTGTTGATTATTAGACCAAAAGCACACCGCACGATAATACAATCACGACTGAGGTTACACATTTTCGCGGTTGAAATTAATAGGTACACAACAAATTTCTCATCACAGGGATAACGACGTCAAAGAAAAAGTTGAAGGGGTCCCCTAACTGACGTAAAAAGATTCGCATAAAAGTTATTTGAAACGTATTCAGGAAAATATGCCGCCGCGTGACCGTAAACAACGTTGTCTTACGAGCCAATAGTAGGTCACGTTCACGCTGGTCGCGTGTACACTGCACGTGCGAGCTCTCATCGCAGTGCGTTGAGTGTTGGATGATTAGTCTACCTTCTCTCCCTCCCTCCCTCCTTTACCGCTCGCCTGGTGTGGCGTTCGTTCACATTCACATACGATCAAAACAGTAAGTGCCTATGTATGTATGTTATCAGTGACACGGTAAGGGCTCCAAAATCGATAAATCGTAAAAGAATAAGTAAAGAGAAGTACAAAACAAGAAAATAGTCATATTGCTATAGATATAATAGCTGTCCCGGCAAACATAAATTTGCCATGGGTATAAATAAATTTTAAGTAATGTTTAATTAAAAAGAAATGTTAAGGGTGAACAACCCTTATCACTAAGGGATATGAAAAATAGGTGTTGGGCGATTCTCAGACCTACTCACTTTGCTCACAAAATTTCATGAGAATCGGTCAAGCCGTTTCAGAGGAGTACGGAACGAACATTGTGACACGAGAATTTTAAATATATAAGATTTAAAGGGGTTGTTGTAAATTTGCCACAAAGTTAAATTGTCACATACGTTAAAACGTATGTGTAAATTCGGCACAGGTAGGTTCGGATTATTGTAAATTTGCCACAAGTAGTAAAACAGCAAGTATAGTGATTATTCTCTTGCACGCTATAGGCAAGGAAAGATGATATAAATAGCAAGCGAGGGAGGGCTCATGCGCTCGCTCGTTTGCTGCATCTATCTCTTTCTAGACATAACAACCAACCCTATCGGTCAATGCATCTTACTTGTTATCAGTTCAGTGAGTTGTTGTTGTTACAGATATGTTGTAAACTAAATTAAAAATCTAATGATTGCAAAACTTGCTGTTGGTCATCCAAGTATATAAAATAAACAATAAAAGGAATATCTTTACTTATTAAAATAAAAGAAAAATATTTTATCCTTATTTACGATTATGTAGAAGTTAAGAAATATGTTTGTTAATTGCTGTGATATTTATTGAACATATCAAAAACATTCCTTGGTGTTCAACAAATGAATCTTTGTTTTGCTTTTCCTTGTGTCCTGTCCTGTGTTTTCTAAATGTAAATCCATCAAATTGATCTGTGATTTTTGTATTAGATATAAGGTTGAAAACCTAAAGCTATGATTAAGAAATAAGTGTTATATTAAAGTGTGATGAATTAACTTGAAATAAAATAAATAATAGTTTAAAAAAAACTAAAAAACTACGCTTTTATTGCTGATCAAACTAAAAAATAGAAAATAAAAATTAATGACAAAGGAATTCAGTAGTAGCAAGTCGAACAATCAGTTATAGTCAGTTGTAGTAGTAATTACCTCGGATTAAAATTATAACAAAATTAAATTTATAAACAAAACAATTTAAATCAGAGTAAAAAGCGTGGGGTGCCTGATGTAGTAAATATTAAAATCATTCTATTAGCATATATTTATGACAAGAGAGTTATGAAAATGAAGTAAAATGCACCCCACGCTTTTTACTCTGATTTAAATTGTTTTGTTTATAAATTTAATTTTGTTATAATTTTAATCCGAGGTAATTACTACTACAACTGACTATAACTGATTGTTCGACTTGCTACTACTGAATTCCTTTGTCATTAATTTTTATTTTCTATTTTTTAGTTTGATCAGCAATAAAAGCGTAGTTTTTTAGTTTTTTTTAAACTATTATTTATTTTCTATTTTTTAGTTCGATTTGCAATAAAACGGGTAGTTTTTTAGTTTTTTTTATACAATTATTTTTTGGAAGTTAACACTTCTGGTATAACTATCTTACTAGAAAAGACTTTCGCAACCAAGCGCCCATCGCCGGAGGTTTTCACAACTAACTTTCTTAAAGTTATATGTGGCCTGATTGGATTAAATCTCATAATATTCTCATCATCATGATTCTTTTTAAGGCGATGGGCTTGCAACCTGTCACTATTTGAATCTCAATTCTATCTTAAAGCCAAATAGCTGAAGGTGGCCTATCAGTCTTTACAAGACTGTTGGCTCTGTCTACCCCGCAAGGGATATAGACGTGATTATATGTGATGATGATGATGATATTATATGTATGATGATTGTTAAACCCAGTTGAAAAGAATTTTATAGTGATAAATCACTGTTGATAATATTTTTGACTATCCAGCAAACGTAATAATTTTCGATTGTGGCCTTGCCAGGAATCAAACCACAAGATTAAGAGGCAGATTGATACAGGAACAAAAATATTTCAAACATACCTCCACTGCCTTTACAACCAGGAACGCAACAAAGTTTATCTGAAGACATCGTGGCACTTTTGTTGTAAAATCTGTCTTTCACAAAAACAAACACAAACTTGGGACTCCTATCTCAAATAATAAGGTACTTTTTACAGGAGTCCTATCTCAAAATATCTGCACAACACAGTAAACACAGTCAGAGTCCAATCTCAGATGATAAAATCACACGAATATCCGGAAGAACAAAGCTCGACTCAACGGAAGATTCCAAACTCCAAATAACGACAAGTTATCAGCACAAAACAAAGTGCAAATAGGTAAATACACAGGCACCGGTAAAAACAACAGAAAGAAAGTTTACAGGTGTTCGAATCGAATTCAATCAAAACTTACTGCAAAACTTATTTGACATAAATAAACTGAACTGTCACTCATTTTCCAAACGAGTATTACAGTGTTGCTATTATAAATAGGCAAAAGATACCTAATGTTAATTCAAGAATTGCATTAATATGTTAAATACGTATTAAATATCGCAAAGTTCTGTAGGTAGTAACTTTATTCTAGTATTATTGTAAATTTAGTTATTCAATTTTCATTTATTACTTTTGTTTTATTACTTATATATTTTTTATTGTTTTAAAATATTCTACTAATTCTACTATTGTTTCTAATGGTAATTCTAAATGGAGCAATGCGATAAAATAAAGAAGCCTCAGGTTAATAGTAACATTATATGGAAATATATTACATCTCTTTTTGACTCATTATACGTCAGAACTTCTTGGTTTCTTGTATGGAGATTACTGGCACTGGTGCTATCTCTGTCTCTCTTACTCTCATACGAAGGATCTAAAAATGAATTTATTAATCCTGGCAGTTTTAATAAGGATAATGAGAAACTCTTATCAAAATATTGCATTGTCATCGATCCTTGATACGTGTGCAAAGTTCCAAGTTGATCAGACGTTTAGAAATCAGTGAAAATTAAGCTCAAAGATTCCGTTACATACATACATACATACATACATACATACATACATACAACCCAAGCTAATATAAAAGCGTAGTAAAAAGGTGTGGCAAAAATTCCACATGCTTTTTTTGTGACAAATTAACTTTGTGGCAAATTTACAACAACACATTTAAATGATAGCCGTTGTATGCCAAAAAGTGATTTTATACATTCTTGCAATTATCTGGTGATGTTTACATACATACATACATATAATCACGTCAATATCCCTTGCGGGGTAGACAGAGCCAACAGTCTTGCAAAGACTGACAGGCCACATTCAGCTATTTGGCTTTAAGATAGAATTGAGATTCAAATAGTGACAGGTAGCTAGCCCATTGCCTAAAAAAGAATCCCAAGTTTGTAAGCCTATCCCTTAGTCGCCTTTTACGACATCCATGGGAAAGAGATGGAGTGGTCCTATTCTTTTTTGTATTGGTGCCAGGCACCACACAGTACTGATGATGGTGAAGTTTACATATTTGAAATGGGCTAAGCAAGACATCGTTAAGAATAATTTTTGGGGTTTGTAATTATGATGATATAAAAATGTCCCTATATAAATGTACCTAATACAGCTAATAAAAATGTCCCTATAATGTAACAGGTTATGTAAATAAGGCAGTAAAATATAAGATTTTTTTAATAAAACCTCATTATTAATTGTCAATCGCATGGGAAATATTACTGGTAATTTACTGGAAATTTTACTAGGAATATAACAATTGTACTGGGAAATCTCAGATTTATTATATATTATGAATAATTTATAATTCCAGTATCAAAGCGAACATAAACATATGTGAATTTAATATATTTCACTTAAATTAGAATACATATACATAATAGTCACGTCTTTATCCCTTGTGGGGTAGACAAAGCCAACAGTCTTAAAAAGACTGACAGGCCACGCTTATCTATTTGGCTTAATGATAGAATTGAGAATCAAATAGTGACAGATTGCTAGCCCATCGCCTAAAAAATCACAAGATTTAATTAGAAGAAAAATTATTTATCAATTTTCCCAGTAAAATCTCATTTTGGGAATCTTGCCGGCAGCAATTCCAGCAAAATTTTCAGGCCCTGGCATTTTTTTATTGAAACGTCAACATTGCAACTTTGAGAAGAAGGGTTTAAAATAAAATATCTTAAAAACAAAAGTCATTGATGTTAGATCAAAACAGCAGTTAGTGATATAAGAGACCGTGAAACTATGTCGGTTGCCTGCTACTATTACTATAGGGTCTAACTTAAACTTCTAAGGTCAGGTATTTTTTACCCTTAAAAGTTGTACGTAGGAAGATATAAAGTGGAAGCCACAGATGTCATTACTACAAAATAATTAAATACTTAAGTACCTACTTACCTTGGGATTGTGTTCGATTTACAATATACTTCAACAAACCACCCAAACATAGCTTAATTAAAGCACTTATATAAATATGGATATTTTCCAGAGTTCAAATTTCTCAACTTTTTATGTACGGTAAAAGAAATGTGAATTCATTCACCTTATTCACCACCAACTAGATAGAGATACTATGTTATTCGCCTACTGCACTAAAACGTAGTGATTACTTCTCTAATCTTTGTAGCAGGGCTTGTTAACGTTACCAAAATAAACCGTAAAAACTTAACCTGATACCTAGTAGCGTTATAGAAGTGATATCATGTGTGACATTAAATTACATTATATAGCGTTGTTGCCTATCCGTGTCGCGCACGCGCCCCTTGGGTTCCCTTTAATTAACGTTAAACAGTTTTAATATAAATTACTTCAAAAATATCGATACCAGACATAACGGTACTGAATTTATAACGGTAACCCTGTTTAACAGTAATAACGATAGCATTTTTTTAACGGTAATTCAAGCCCTGACAAAAACTAAATAGAGTTATTACTGCTACTAAACTAACGGTGTTCATAACGGCTATATTTTACCAACGTGTTATGTGGATCTTCGATTGAATGAGTCAGGTTTTTACACGAAGCGACTCCCATCTGACCTCCACAACTTTTGCAGGAATACCCAACCCGTATTGTATCCATGGTTACACATCCAGTTGCCTGAATGTGCTGGTTTCCTCACGATATTTTCCCTTACCGTAAGAGCATAAGTTAGTATTCAAGCATACATAACTATGAAAATTGTCATTGGTACATGGCTGGCGTAGGATTTGAACCTGTGCCGTTCTGCGCATCACGCATTTTAACCGGGCATCTTACCGATTCGACAACCGACGCTCCAATCATCAACTCATCAATGTCTATTTCCAAAATTGATGTCGTCCAATGATTTTATTTACGAATTTTAACGTTTCGAATAATAATAATAATAATAAGGCGTAGGGACGTGACGACCCCATCGCCCTCTGTGGAAGGGTTTCCTTCCCAGTGCAGGCAGTCTCCGCGGGGCGGCTTGTGGCGAAGCCGTTGGTGAGTGGCGACACCACGGACCCTACCTCCTGGGGAACATACAGACATGCGCTATACACACACATACACACAGTGACACTTTCCCCGCCTCTGGCTTGCCTTGGTCGGCCGGCCAGAGTGGAGTCGCAAGAGCAGATCCTATGCTCCAGGATGGAAGTGTATTGCACGTAATGGCGTAATAGCGGGGAAACCAGCACGGGGTCATGCCTCGTGCTCGTGAAACCGGGGCCGCACCTCTCGGCATCCTATAGCTGCTTTTAACGTGTTGCGCCCTGGCCGCCGCATGGTGGCTTATTTAGGGTGCCCACAGGCTGTTGTATAGCCAATGAGCAGCGAGTCACCATCTGCCTAATCAAAATTACGTGAGAGGTTTTCGAGGCAGATGTCCGTATCTCACTCCATAGCCCAGTAATCCAATCCACTAGCATCCCATCCGCATGACCCAGACTAAGTAAATCCCTACCTGGCAATAGTTTGGCAGTTGGGGAGGGCTGTCCGTTGGTGTATCCCAATGGTGCATCAAGGGACAGATCTCCACAGCTGCAGCCATCTCACTCTAGAACAAAAGGTACCAAAGGGCCTCTTCATGTTGGCTTCGGCCCCATGAACGCCTCCCAAATGACCGGGTCCCTATGGGCCCGTGCACATTTTACATGTACCAACATAATAATAATAATAATAATTTATTTATTTCATAAAAACATACATATTTGGACTTACGTCTAATTAGGTACAGTAATAATGTATTTAGGTAATCGTAATCACATAATTATTGGTTGAGTCCATCACACTAGTGTTTAACTAGGCCGAGCCTGTATTATAAACACTAGGTCCCTTCACAAAATAACATTTTAGGAATATTTATTTACATTTAGAAAGAACATTTATTATTTTCTCAAGTTAAGTACAAAATTATAATATATTACGAACATAAAGGTGTCTAACTAATTAAACAATTCAAACTACCTACATAATTACCACGGAGGTACAAAATATCCCAAGATTGGTGTAAACAAGCATGACTCATGCGCCGTGCGACTGTGAGCATTCAATTCATTTTAGTTAGACTACGAAGAATATGGAGTGTGGCAAATAAGTTAACGCTTTTATTTATATAAATTCAGGTTGTTAGTATTTTAGTTTAGTACAAAGTTTATTAACATATTAAGTTTGATTTTGAAAGGTATTTTATTAGTTTTATATTATGTGGTAAAGTATAATATATGTATATATAGTAAGTTATGTAATTAGGATATATATGATATTTAAAAATGTATTTTTAATATTTAAGTATTATCATTATGATTTATATATTAATATAGATTACAACTTTATTATGACAAGATTGATAGAAGATTTTCCGTGTCATCGTAATTTAAGGTTTTAAGCCATCTTTGTAGTTTTTTCTTCATTAGATATTTATTAAGGTTGTGTATTTCAGTTATTCCGTTTACTTTATTGTAAAGTTTAGGTCCTGTAAAACATTGAAATTTTGTAATAAAATAGGTTTTACGACTAAATGTTGGGTAGACTTTATCTTTTCTACGCATCAAATTAATTATATTGATCAAGTTTAAGGGGTGTTGTTTTATGCTGAAACTTAACGATGTTTGCTACATAAAGCTGTCGCACACTCAAGACATCGCTTTCTGTGTATAGTGCTTGGGTCGGATACTTGAATGGCCTGAAATGGAGTACCTTCAATAGACTACGCTGTGCTCTTTCCAGAATCAAAAGAGTTGTCTTTCTGGTACCACCCCATGCTCTTATACAGTATGTTAAAATGGATTGTCCTAGCGCAAAGTAGACGGATCTTAGAAGCTTAATATCAGCGACGTGCCTCAGTTTCCTAAAGATTGGTATTAGACGCCTAATCCTCGCGGTAAGTGCATTTATTTGGGGTTGCCATGAAAGCGTTTCGTCAAGAAGTACTCCTAGGTATTTAATGTTACTAGATCTTTCCAAAGAGCTACAGGCACATCCTGAATGAGCATTGAGGTTACAGGTGTGGGCTTTAATTTGGAATTTTGAGGAGGATGGCAATTGGTTACGGTTTATACCAAATGTAATAAAGTTAGTTTTCTTAACATTTAGTGTAAGGGTATTAGCACATAACCAACTCATTACCTGTCCCAGCCCTACCTCAGCGTTTTTACGAGTTTCTTCCCAAGTGTCACCATGAAATATTAGTGCGGTATCGTCGGCAAATGCGAATATTTCTCCCCTGAATAAGTTCATGTTGCACAGGTTATTAATATATATTAAGAAGAGGCTTGGCCCAAGCACGCTGCCTTGTGGTACTCCAAATGTTACTGCAGCATCGGAGCTAGCATAGTCATCAATGACAACTCTTTGCGTTCTATTAGAAAGATAGTCCCTAAACAGTTTTAGAGCCAGACCACGAATACCCAGCCGTTCCATTTGTTTTAAGAGCTTAGGAATAGAGACCGTGTCGAACGCTTTAGCCAAATCTAAGAAGATGCCTAAGGATTTCTTTTTATTATCTATTAATTTTGCGACATGTTCTGTAAGCTCGACCACTCCATCTTCAGTTGACATTCCAGCTTGGAATCCAAATTGTTTTTTGGAAATGATGTTATTTTTATTAAGGTATTCTACTAATCTTTTATTCATGATTTTTTCCAATATTTTTGAGAGAGCTGAGAGTACTGAGATGGGTCTATAATTGCTTATTACGTTCTTATCTCCGGATTTATGTATGGGGTGGATAAGTGCCTTTTTGAATACCCGCGGGAAAACACCTGCAGATAGGCAAAGATTGAATATGTGCGTGATAACTGGAACTAATTTAGGGTGAGTCATTTTCAAAATTTTAGAGGATATGCCATCCCAACCCACAGCACAATCGGTTTTCAATTTGCACAGTATCGAGCCAACTTCGTATTCAGTAGTACAATCCAAAAATAATGAGTTACATACCAAGTTTCCACCATTTGAAGCACCGGGGCAGTTATCGTTATTGGGTATTTTTTCTGCCAAGTTTCTTCCAACGTTTGCAAAATAGTTGTTTATTTGGTCTAAGGACGATTCAGGAGTAGCCGAAATATTGAGTAAATTCCTTGGCGGTGTTTTTTGAGATTTCAAATTTGTGATTGAATTTATTGTCTTCCATGTCATTTTAGGATCGTTTTTGTGTCTTTCAAGTTCATTTTTTTCATATAGTTTCTTTAGTCTTTTAAGTAAATCGTTGCAATGATTTTTATACAAATTGTATTCTTCTTTTAGAGTATGGTTATTTGGTTCTGACCTGCATTGCATGTGCATTTTATCTCTTTTTAAAATACATCGCATTAGCCCTGGCGTAATCCACGGTTTTATATTTCTTTTTTGTCTCGGAATCTTTTTAAGGGATGTGTTTTTGGTGATACACGTAGATAAGATATTAACGAGTTCTTCGGCGGACCATTCCGGATCACTCGACGATAGAATACTACTAAAATCAGTGTTGCTTATGTCCGTAACAGTGGTTTCAAAATTGATGTGCTTGATGTGAGTTTGAGCTTTGTTTCTCTTTACTCTAAGGTCAAGTCCAACAATGACTGCATTATGGTCGGTTATCGGGGGGTTTAAAACTATGTTTGTGGTCGAATTTATAGACTTAACCATCGAGTGATCCAGACATCTATCTTCACGAGTACACAAAGTATGCCCCGCTGTCAAACCGTGTGAAGCTAACAAATTAAGGTAGTCGGATGAGTCAGTGTTGGTACTTTCAGGTTTGATGTTAATATTAATATCACCAGTTATCAGAATATTTGAGAAAGACTTAAAACGTGTTAGAATGTCATTTAATGATTCAAGAAAATTAGAAATGTTTTTAAATGATGGTGATCTATATATAGCAATAATAAGAGTATCATAGTTTACTTTAATAGTCATGCACGTGGCATCAATCATTGGTATTTCCTCGATTGAACAAGGTAAGTCAGCTTTTGTGTATACAACAAGACCGTCATTTTGATTTTTGTATTTTGTCGTGAAGTGTATTGTATAATTTTCAAGAGTAGGAAAAACAACAACTGTAGAATTCCAGGTTTCTGTGAGTACAACAATATCAAATTCTACTTTTATTCGCGCTAAAAGTAATTGAAATTGGTCGAAATTGTGCGATACACTTCTTATATTCTGCGTTATTACTTTCAGTTTGTTTTTGAAAGGCAACGAAGGGCATTGCTCAGGGCTACACATGCTAGAATTATTATTAGAGACATCGTCAATACTGTTAAGAAGTTGGTTTACACAATCGAATTTTGAAGTTTGGGGTTAATCGACTCTGAGTTTAAAATCGTTTTAGTTAATTCACTGTTTGAAAAGAAAAGTCCTATTATTTTAGATAAGTTACTCACAAAGCGCACAACCTTACAATAGTCCACACAAGAAAGTTGAAAACAAAAACAGACAAATTCAAAAAAACTACACAATTGCAAATATTGTATGAAGGTAAAATAGTAGTACGAATACACAGCATACCCAAGGACCATGCCTGGGGAAATGCCCACTGTCAAGGGCCAGATTAGCTGGTGGACTCTGACTAGTCATTTGGTTTTTTCTCTTAGTGCTTGCAGCTGTGACTCACTTCTAATTTCGATGGCAGGGAGGCCAACGTCCTTGCGCAGGAATATTCGCCCTCTCACGGTCCAGCAAAATTTGTACCCGCTATCATTTGCCACGCCCCGTGCCAGGAATAGCATTCTCTTGGTCTTAGGTGTTAGGCTTTCGGAGATGTATATGGGAAAACTGGGGCTATTGTAGCCAATCTTGGAGGAGTTAAATTTTTCAGTCGCAGATCTCCTATTGTAGGTCCTGGCTGCATCAACTATTTTGTCCTTGGTGAGGACTGAGTGGAATTCGGTCACAATGGTGCTATTTCCCTTCTTGTCGTTAAACTGGTAAATGTCTCTGATATCTGAGGATTTGATTGGCACCTCTAGGGCCTCGCAACATTTTTCAGTAAACGCACAAAGTTCTTCTTTGCTTTTCAACTTAGCTGTCTGCACATTGCGAATTTCAATTTGAGAAGATTTTTGTTGTCGTTGTAAATCCTCGACCCTAGCTTCCAGTGATACGATGTGTTCTTTTTGAAGGTTACGTTCTTTCTCCAGTGATTCTACTTTAAGCTTCATATCATCATATTGTTTTGAGATGAAGTCCACCAGTTTCATAATTTCGTCATGTGATTGCGTCATTTTTGACATCTGTGTTGAAATGTCCGCCATACTTGAACAAAGGTTTTTTATATCTTTATCCTGGCCGGACTTCCAGTTGTTAAGCATATTCATGATATCATCTCGTGGTTTTCCTGAGGAACTTGGAGGAGAATCCTTTTTTCTTTTTTGTCGTTTTGTGACACCTTCCGTTATTCTGTCATCACATGGGGCAGCCTCAGACTCAGAAGTGTGAGCAGGTGTGGATGGAGGTGATCTCTCTACTCGAGGCATTTTTTTTTTTTTTTTTTTTTTATTTATTTTTTTTTTTTTTTTTTTTTATTTATAAAAAAATTGAGACAGGTCCACAGTTATTGTGGTGTTGACCACCAGTTCGAGTGTAGTTAAAGTAGGAAGTGTGACTCACTATTTGTTTCGCTCGTTTCACCTGTCCTGTCCTTGTCTTCCACTACGTCGGGCTTATGCTCTCCTAGTACTCGTCACGAATTTATATTGTATTTTAGTAATTTTAATAATTAATTAATGGAAAAAGACACAACACACGTCTGTTCATTTCTAATGCTCGGACGAGAGGGATGATTTCGAACGAATCGCTAGAAAAAACTGCGCTCTATTTACCTAGACAAGACCAAGATGAAGACTAAAGTTAAGACTCGTGAGCCTTAACATTTGCCTTAACATTACAGAAATTGTAATAATTACATTTAGTCAACTTTTTTAATAAAAATAGTAGAAATGTGGCACACATGACTAATATTCATAACATGTCGGTAATAAAAATAAATTTTCTTTTAATTTTGATGAGGTTTCTAAGCGTATTGGCTGTGCAAGTACAAGTACAAGGCGCATCGCGCGCGTCTGAATAAAATACTTTGAAGCGGGTTACAGGTAAGTCGGGTTGCGATCTGGTATACGTACTAGGAAACTAAGACCTGGTTTTAATACCTGGTCTCGTAAAAACGTTCCATCCCTAGATTGGTTCAGTTGCAGTGTTACCCTACTCTTTTAACAGTAGATTTGCGGTTACACATTGATGTCCTTGTTTTCTGTTTGATTCCTATTTTCTACTATTTTTCAACTAGCGTTCGGCGCCATCTTTTATACTACTGTGCAAACATATTTTGATATTGATAACCATTACATAATAAACCACAATGACACTCACTAGATGGTATATTCCTTAGTCAAATTACGTAACCGAATATCGACTACAACTATTAAAGGAGTATTACACACTAAATCCGAAAAAACCGATTGCTATTCATTTGAAGCCACAGAAAGGCACATGAAGAAATTCAACAAAAATTTGTATGTTTTTAAAAATAATAATGACTGTGAAAATATTGAAGATGAGGCAATTGAAACTGAAAAATAATTTTACTTTGATTTTTGTTCTATTATTGTAATTACGTATTTGTAATTACAAATATGTCAATGTATGTGAGTTCTTGTAACTAAGAAAATTGTTTATTAATTATAATTATATGAGCAAAATTATGAAATCTGCCTTTTTTTCTCTGTTTTCTACTGTTTTTTTAGGCGAGTTGTTTTTAGCTTTTTTGGGTTGGCATGGCAACACTGTTCAGTTGCTCTTTTTTACGTCAAGCTTGTTGTAAAGTGCGGACGAAATAGTTTTAAAAATGGTTAGTGTGGTTTTAAAATCTTATTATTGCTATTTAATCTTCCAATATATTTTATTTATATTTGATACAATCATGTCATGTTAAGCACTTTGTTTTGGAAAGACTTAGATTTCTATGATTTGCATTATATAGGTTAGAATTATAACAAGAACTAAGTGCTGAGAAAATACAATTTTAAATGTAGATATTTTTAACATAAACAAAAGGAAACCAATATTAAGTGTTGTGTATCTACCTAGTTAAATAAATATAAATATTATATTATTATTATTAAAATACAGAAGTGTCAGCCTGAACTTAGTTTTTCAGCTTTTTATGCCGAATTTCTGATGTTCATTTGATAATATTGATTTATGATAATTATATCCATAATTATGTCTGACCTGCGATACCTAATCTGTTCTGTTACGCTTTTACACGTAAATAGCTTACCTGAGTTTTATGAAATTTATACCTACCTAATTCAAGACCCGAGCTCAGTCATGAGCTAGGTACGTCGCTTTTACGTGTGCTTAAAGTCTGGTAATAGGTACCTACTTCATAGCAGAATATTTCAATTGAAATTATCGCAGAGACAAAACTGTATTTAATAATGATGTATGGTTTCAGGGAAAAGTGAAGTGTTCAGAGTTGCGCACGAAGGATAAAAAAGAGCTTTTCAAACAGCTAGAAGAGCTCAAAACTGAACTAACAAGCTTAAGGGTGGCTAAAGTTACTGGTGGTGTAGCTTCAAAACTGTCTAAAATGTAAGTCAATCAGAATGTAGTTTTAGAGACATTCATTTTAGAGAGTGGTGTTTAAACAATAAGCTTAAATCATGATACTATTATTTAATTTTTAATGCAAATTTTGATTAATTATTTTAATCTATTAATGTTTACTACATAAGCTTAACATTTTAACACTAGGGCAATTTTATTTAATAGACTGCAATAATAAGACCACTCTACAAATCAGTAAGATAATATTAACCAATCATGCCAACCAATATCCTCTGAAGCTACTCAAACAAATACCAATGAAAAATGATGGAATTGAGGCATAATTATCTGTCCATATTATAAATTATTGTTGATAAAAGAAAAGAAACAATAGATTAATACTGATAAAAATTTGCCAAAGGGAATCCAACTTTCTTATGATAGAATATTTTAAATGAAATTGTTATAGGTGGATGTCTAATAACAAACAAGTAATAGAGTTTCATACATGTTTATAAAGTTATTTTGGGAAAACTCATTAGATTTTTTTTTATTCATAGTTACATTTTGATCTTAAATGAACAAGATATCTAACGAAATTACTTAATTGAATAAACTTGAGATTCTTCTTTTAGGCGATAGGCTAACAACCTGTCACCATTTGGATCTCAACTCTATCACTACGCCAAACAGCTTTACATTGCCTATCACTCTTTTCAAGACTGTTGGCTCTGTCTTCCTCGCAAGGGATATAGACATGATTATATGTATGAATAAGAATTAATACTTTTTTAAATTAAAAATAAGTTTGTAAAAATCCCATCATTTTATTGTAATGTGTAAAAGCAAAAAATGGTTATTGTGAGTTATCCTTGGAAGATAGACAACTATCACAGACTTTTGTATTAAATTTTACAGATTAATTTTATTAAAGATCTACAAACAATGCCATCATACATTATTTTGTTGTAGGTAACTCAAAGATTTTAACAGCATTTTCAAGTAAACTCCCCATAGGCATTATTTTTTCAGACATATTGGACTAAAATCGACATAATATTATCAGAGTGAACTTAACCTATACTTATTAAAAACTAAAACCCTTTCTCAGGAATCATCCAGTACTATTTGAGTTAACCCAAACAGATAGGGCAGGGGACTTTGTTTTATAATATGAAGTGATGCATAATAAAGGTCTCCCAACGTTTTAGGTTTTTTTTTAATATTATTGGTAATAATGATTTGTGATCAGTAATTGAGTGACTCACTGACAGTACTCTAGTAAATATTTTTGTGTTCTGTCTTATCCATTAATTTAATTGCTCACAATTATTTCTGTGACTTTATGATTAAATAAATAATAATACATATTTTTATTCCTTACAGACGTGTTGTACGAAAAGCAATTGCCCGTGTATACATTGTTTATCACCAAAAGATGAAGGTTAACCTTCGCAACCATTACAAAAACAAGAAATATAAGCCCTTGGATTTGAGGCCTAAGAAGACCAGAGCCATGCGTAAAGCTTTGACTAAACATGAAGCCAAAATCAAGACAAGGAAAGAGATCAGGAAAAAGTCTCTTTTCCCTCCTAGAGTTTATGCTGTAAAGGCTTAAATTAAAATAACTACAAGAAATTTAGTGCTTTTATTTCACAAAATTCGTCTAGCAAGATACCTTCCTTTTTTGAATGCATTAAAGACCCTGTGCCCTGTATATGGTAGGCCAACGCATTGGCCTGACGTGTAGAGTTATTTTGTGAAATGTTTGTGATGTGAATAAGGCGGCGCGAACGTTGGCCGGTGTAGAATAACTAACCATTTCTCAGTAAATATGGCTTTATTCAAAGTATGACTTTGAGCATGTGACAGAAATGAAATGTTCCTTTTATGATAAAAGGTGTCAAAGCTAATGTGGAGGTTGCATATCACCACAGCCGGCAACCTGAGTGCTGTCCGTTTTGAGCACATATCAAAGGATCTTGGTGCGTTCTGCAAACAGCCTTCACAAATTGGTCTCATAATTAGAGGTGGGTTGGCGTTTAAACTTTAAGCTTATATCAGAATACTATTTTTTAATTTAAGAATTAGATTTACTTTTTTAAGAGCCACACAATTTTCTATCGGTTACTAGTTACTAACTAGTAACCGATGGAAAATTTTAAGCGTAACTAGTAGTTACGCTTAAATTTTTTACACTTGGGCGATTTAATTCGATGGACTGCAAAAATTAGAAAAATCCACAAATCAGAAAGATATCGACCAACCATGCGAGCCGGCATGAACGTCAAGATGACGGAGCCACCTCACAAAACACAAATATTGTCGAACCAGCCCTTAGTAGGTACCTGGTTTGTACCTTTTGGTACCTATATCAAAAAATTTTGTACCTCAAAGAATTCAAAAATATCGATTGTGATATGTGGTTCCTCCATCATGACGTCAAAATGGAGGAACCACCTTCGTTTCTTATAAAAATATAATGTATACCAATGTGTATGTAAATGTATGTATGTAAAAATGAAAAAGTGTTTTTTGTGTAGTAAAACTCAAAATGTGCTGGATTTTAATGAAATAACTTTTAAGAAGTGTTTCTCTATGTTAATGTTTCGCCGCAACAAAAAATATAAATATTGTGATATTATTTTAATCGTTGAATCTACTAATGATTTTGGATACCATAGAGAATGTATGAAAAAAATAACTGTATCTATGATCTAGTATGTATATGATTATTATATACATATCTATGATCTAGTATCTATTGACGCGTGCGCAATGGCTTCAAATACTCGCACAGCTGGTACTCGCCGTCCTTGTCTAACAAGTGGCGTTACGCGCTAACTCTCTTTCACTTTATCTCGGATACCTCGAGTTTTTAACAGCTAGCAACCCTAATTTGCGGCCATTTATTCACAGGCTGCGATATATCATCATATTAAAAAGGTAGGCAGAGACTACCTCTTTCCACTTGCCACGATCCCTGCATACTTCCTTTGCTTCATCCACATTCATAACTCTCTTCATGCAAGCTCATAACTTATAACTCATAGCTCATAACTCTTTAGGATTTAGTACAAAAAATTATATATATTAATTATTTAAAAGCACAATGCTAATGTTATGTTATTAAATTATACGAGGATTCAAATTGTAGAATAGCCCATCAAATAAATTTTATCGACTTTGAGATAATTTCTTTAAATGTAAGAAATAGTTTTATTTAAATATTAGAACTATTATTTATAACTTATTGAAATATATTTGGTTATCTACAACTCGTTTAAATAACATAACATTTACATTGTGCTGTTAAATAATTAATAAATATAATTTTTTGTACTAAATCCTAAACGCCTAGAACTATTTTGAAGTAAAGTTTTTGTTTAATTCATTTTGCTATTATTAATCACAGGCACTTCTGTCATTTTCTTTTTGTTACTTATTTTCTTAAAAAACGATTATAGCGATAAGATCTTGGGAGGTACTAACCAGGTACTAAGTGTCCGTGTGGTCATCTTGGCGGTATACATTATATTTTTATAAGAAACGAAGGTGGTTCCTCCATTTTGACGTAAAGATGGAGGAATCACAATCGATATTTTGTAATTCTTTGAGGTACAAACTTTTTTGATATAGGTACTAAGGGCTGGTTCGACAATATATATGTTTTGAGAGGTGGCTCCGTCATCTTGACGTTCATAAGAAATTGTCCACAATCTGCTTTAGTCTAATTTAAAACGTTGAAAAATCTATCTCGTAAAAATAAAAAGGTAAATGTATAACCAATTTAAATTTTGCTAGAAATATCTTAACGAAAATTATACTATTATTACCACCAACTTTACTGAACAAATAAAAATAATTAGCTTAAGCCGTTAAGGAAAGCCATTTTTTTAAATAATTTAAGATTCGGTCAGTTAATTTTTTAAGTTGATATCTGTACAAGACATTAAATTAATAACTGTCATCTGTTCGTTGCTATTCGTCAACCGAGAATGTATGTAATATCGACTAGTCTGTTGTTATTAGGACAACTAGGTAGCGAGAGCATGGAATTCATATAAGTGTAAATTGTTTTACTACGCCTTTAACGTAATAATCATCATAATATATACATTTCACTATATATAATCACGTCTTTTTCCTTTACGAGGTAGACACCTAACTGCCTTGAAGACTGAAAGACCGCGTCCGTGTAGAATTAAAGGTAGCGGCGCGGCGGGCGGGGAGGTAGACTAAGAGAATGTAACTGAGTAAACTTACTTAGTTGGACTGTTATACCACTATGCATATTATGTTTCACATAACACTTATGCATATGTTTGCCTTTTCGTTACACACACACAACCAACGCACTTACTTCTTGGCTTACAAATTAAGGGGAATTTCGATTGTGTGCGTACCTAGTTGGCGAGGTCAAAATGTTAGTGTTATACATTCTGTGGCGACATCTCTACGCCACAAGTCACAACAACCAATTGCTGCCGCTACAATTCCTTAGGTGTGCGTTTACCTCACCTCGCGCCAAAGGCGGCAGACTTATATGACTATGCTGATAATATGTAAATAAAAAAATAATAGTCAATTAACAGATAAAATCATTTAATAACATGATTTTCCTGGCGAAAGTTTGTAAAATATTCCCAAAACTATGTATATTTGATGGGAAATATTCCCGGTATGGCCCTGACTTCTCTGGAGTTCCCGGGTTGCACCACCCATGGAAAAGGATTGGGTAAGTCAAATTTTTACACGAAGCGACACCTGATCTCAGCTTTTGTAGAGGAATCAAACCCATATTGGATGATGGTGACACATCCATTCAACAACCAAAGCTCTAAACAATTTAATTACATATCAGAATCTAAAAAGAGCAGCCTTTTCAATACGTGAGACTCTTCAAGGATAGCCTGCGGTTGTACAAGTATTGAAGTCGCTGCCTGTGTGAGCCGGCCGTAGTTCAGATTGCGTAAAATACGTTCATAGTTAAAAATGTCCAAACTATTACTGTCTTAAAATTCGTCGTGTTTCATTTTTTTACGGTACGGATATGACCAGAATTCTGATGGTAAGCCTTTACTGTCCCTTTCTCTTTTTACAAAAGCAGTGAAGGATGATACACAATTTCCAATGAAATAGTTTGCCTGTCCAAGAATTGCCAAGTCAAGATGTGGATTGGAAGGTTGTAGTGTGACAATTTTTATATCTAGACTGTTTGTGGAACGTTTAAGATCATCAATCATAGGATTTGAATCTGACGCAACAAATATGTACTTAATGTCGCTTAGTTTTTTCAAAGCTCTCTTCACTTGTCTGAAACAGAAAATAAAATCTAAAATAATGGAAATAATCAAACATATATAGCTTTCGCCTAGCATAAAGTCCTTCTCCGTACTCCACACACTTATACCCTCCATAGTTAAATAAATAAATTAATAGGTATAGCGTAGGTAATACCAAAATGGTACGGTCTTAAATTGTTTTTTTATTTATGTTTGTAAACATTTAGAGTTTCATTTGTAAAGACCGTATTTTTGCTATTTTCTTATATTTCTATTAAGTGCCGTATGGTTCCCTGCACCAATACAAAAAAGAATAGGACCACTCCATCTCTTTCCCATGCATGTTGTAAAAGGTGACTAAGGGATAGGCTTACAAACTTGGGATTCGTTTTTTAGGCGATGGGCTAGCAACCTGTCACTGTTTGAATCTCAATTCTATCATTAAGCCAAATAGCTGAATGTGGCTCTGTCTACCCCACAAAGGATATAGACGTGACCATATGTATGCATGTAATTTATTCCTGCCGCTATAAAGAGGCATTTATGAGTTGCGGGCCTACCAGGCAGAACGAATCCAAAACATAGCATTAGTATTAGTTTCTACAAGAGTGGAACAATTTGTACAGTGTGGTTACAGGCACTTCGTTAAAAAAAATTTGGTATTAATAGGACCAATCTCTCTCTTACCCTTAGGCCTTTTACGAGATCACAAGCGTAATGTTGCGGCCGTTCAGCCTCCATGGACAGACAGACACTTTGACTTGACATTTTAGATGAACAAAACTGACTGACATATCGATGAAGGAAAGGACCCTTGGCCCGTTTAGGTAAGGTTGTACTTAAGTGAAATAGCAATATTGAAACTATGCTTGGTCGCGAGTTCGCAAAAATTTAAGCTTAAAATAACATTTAAAACATAGCAGAAATCAACTGCTAAAAAATATATATTATCTATTAAATGGCGATACGCAGATTATGAATTGAGCTTATTAGCTCAACTCAGACATTACAGAACTGTAGCCTTAATTAGCATATCCCAGGGACTTACTTAACAATGTCCATTTTATCTGGAAGACACATAGAAATTGTCAATGGCCCTTTTTCATTTTTATAACCAACACATTGAGGAGCAGCAAACAACATGGGACTATCATGAACGTGTCTGCATGCTTTAGTCCAATCTGGCCCATTTCTAAGATGAATACCAAGAAATCCACCTCCACTCATATTGTTCTTTATGAAGTTCTTAGATTTTGTTTTGAATTCATCACTCCATGACAAATACTTTTGTAAATATATATTCTCCTTTTGAACAGGAAAACTTGCTGGAGCACCTGTAAACACATAGAAATTGTGTCTGTTTCCCTTACAAAGTCAACAATCTTTTAAAAACTTTGACAGTGTTTGGATATATGGCATAATAATATAATTGGGTTTCAAATAGTGACAAGTAGTTAGCTCATCGCCTAGAAGAACCCAAATTTCTTTAGCCTTTCCACTCATAAGGTTTTCTTCTCTGCTACCAGACCAGCATGGAAGCTAAGATGTTTTGACGTTGTATGGGCTTTGTATAACACACTTGTAAGGAGTAGATTAGAAAGCGGAGCTATTGTATGGAATCCATATGAGACCAAATATAAAGATATTATTATTATTTTTATATACTTTAAACACACTAGCAGCATGCACACTAGTACACTCATTAAACTGTTGCGTGTGTTTTGATGCTTGGATATTTTTAAAGTTTGTTTAGCCGATTTTTAAAAAAATTGACTGAAGAAGCAGTCTTGACACTCGTAGGAAGCTTGTTTCAGTATGTAACAACACAATTAGGGAGAAAATTTTGTAGTGGATTCTTTTTAGCTTTCGTGCGCTCCTCAGCCGCTTATTAGTAGAAAGTTGAAACAGTGCTCGAAGGTCTGCCACAGTATAGTATCCTATGAGTATTTTATAAGTTTCAATTAATCTTCCTCTGCTTCTTCGCGTCTCAAGTGTTGTTAATTTTAATTCTTTTAATCTACACTCATATGACATATTTTGCAGTGATTTTACCATCTTTGTAGCTCTACGTTGTACATTTTCAAGAAGTGTTTTATCCTTCTTAAAGTATGGGTCCCAGATCACATACGTAAACTCTAACAATGGTCTTATAAACGCTTTATATATTTTCTAGAATATTTTTGATGTGAGAGTCACAAACGATTTGCGAACAAGATACAGCATAGGGTTAGCCTTCTTGACAATATTAACTATATGTGTCTCCCATTTTAAATCACTGGTTACTGTTATGCCAAGATCTTTTTGTGAGCCTACAGAGAGTTTAATTCTTTATTGCCCAGATAGTATCTGTTACGAGGATTCTTCTTCCCTATGTGTAAAACAGTATTTGTCAGCGTTAAGTGACAAAAGCCAATCTTTGATATATCGTTAAGCGCTTTTTGTATTTCTGCGGATTGCAAGTTGGGATTGCCAAAGAATTTCGTGTCATCAGCAAACAGTGAGATGGGTAACTGCAACATTTGTTTTAGATCCGTCAAATATAGGATGAAGAGGAGCGGTCCAAGAACGGAGCCCTGTGGGACACCACTGAGTTCAGCTCACGGACTTGAAAGGATATTGCCCAGTCTGACACAAAAATATCTGCTAGTCAAAAAATCTTTGATCCATGCGAATAGTTTTCCACAAATGCTGTATGCTAGATGTTGTAACTTATGTAAAAGTCTCTGGATATGTACACAGTCAAAGGCCTTCTCAAAGTCAAAATATACAACATCAGTTGGCATACCACTATCATGGTTTTTTATCCATTGGGATAAACATTGCAGTAATTTATATATGATCGAAAAAATTCAAAATAAATTTCTTAGATTCTTGTATCTAAAGCAGTATTGCATTTATCCCTTTTTCCTGCTTATAAATTTGTATTGGGGATGGTAGGTTACTACAGTTTAGAGGTAAGTCTGAATGTGACCCTTATGAAATATGTTTTCAAAATTCTTAATTGCAAAACAATATTTATACAAAAAAGAATAGGACCACTTCATCTCTTTCCCATGGATGTCGTAAAAGGCGACTAAGGGATAGGCTTACCAACTTGGGATTCTTTTTAATGCGATGGGCTAGCAACACTATTTCAATCTCAATTCTGCTGCTGAACTAAAGCTGAACGTGGCCATTCAGTCTTTTCAAGACTGTTGGCTCTGTCTACCCCGCAAGGGATATAGACGTGACCATATGTATGTATGTATGAATTGCAACAGCCAGATACTTCAAAACTGTCAGTGCCGGATGAGTTTATTTCTAGAAGATTTAAAATACCACAATCGAGGACAGATCTATCCGAATACTCCCCTGGCACTAGAGCACTGCACATGTGAATTACATGAAGGTATTTTTGGACGTGTTTAACTGTCCCTTCGTGAAATTCACAAACAAGGTATATTACATATAAGTACTTAAGCAATGTTTCTTTGGGATAAGCCTGTAATAGATAAATGAAAATAAATAAGTTACTATCATTTCTAATGTGAACTATATGACAATGATAAATTAAATTTAATATAAGGCTTTTGAAAAATTGTACCTGTAAAGGCAAGAACTGGCCAATCTCCAGAGGAATATTTATTTTTCCATTTATTCATCATGTCTTTATTATGAGCATCATAATTCAATGGTCCATAGAACTCTGATCCAACAAAGTTAATATTAAAGGTATCCCAAAATGGTCCAAATGGGTTTCCTGATTTAGCGTTACAACTTTCATTTTCTTCACCAGCTCTTTTTGTGTAGCAAAATGAAATTCTTTTACTACTCGGCCAAAGTATAGGTGCTATATCTATTATAAAAGATTCCATTGTTATAACTTTATGAAATGTCTGAAGGGAGTCAACATTAAAATATGTATCAAAAGGTATCTGAATAGACTTTGACTCTCCATATCTGTATTCAACCCAAGGGGGTAATATTAATGTTCTGTTAATGCCTTTGCTAAAAGCTAGGGCTCCTAAGAAATGATCAGCTTGATTCCCAAATCTACCTGTAATAAATAAGAAACATAAGACTTGTTACTATTACTCTCTTAAATTTATTTCTTTATAGTTTTTTGAAAATTTCGTTTTTGGCAATTATTTTAATTCTTTACATAGTCATTATTGCTTACCAACAAAAATTTAAATTCGGTATAAGTTCTTTGCTTTACCCAATGGTAGATCATTATCTCATTATTATGATAATCATCATAATAATATACCTAACAGAATTTTGTACATTAAATATACTGAGGGAAGAAACACACATTCACTTAGGCCGGAAATAATATAATAAAACACCAAAATAATTAAGACTAAATGAAGAAAAACATCAAACACAAAATTTACATTATGCACATTATCAAAAGTTAATAGACAATAAATTAAGTTTTATGGTGGTCTTTTTAACTTACCCATGCATGGACAGTAAGCAATATAACCGTTTCTGTCATAACTCAACGAAGTTGTGGTTTTCGACAAAAATGCACATAATAAAAAGAATCCAATTAAATGTTTTCGCATTATTACAGTTCGTTCAGTAAATGTACGGAAATAAACAGCCTGGCGCAATTCTAAAGAAAACAAGCAATTGTTTGCATGAAACGATTAGGGATTTTTAAAGCGTTTGTGTTCGAAAGAATATAATTCAATAGAGTATAGACAACTGGCGGCTTTTGAAATTTGTCTTTGCCGGAGGATTACATATAAAACTTTAATGTTATTAAATTTAGTACCTATTAATTGTAATAAGTGTGATTTACATCTCTAGCTCCTATTTTCTTGATGTTGGCACTAAGGATGGCGATTCTTTCCGAAAAAGGTCGATTTTTAAATAGATGCGAATCGTTGGCGGGCGAATCGATTCACAAAAAAATCAAAATCTAAAAGATCGATTTCCGAATAGTCGAGTTTTTTCAATATTGCATTAATAATCTGAAAATAAATATCTTTAATGAAAAGAAGATAAAAAACATAATAACTGGTCTCTCACCAGTAAAATCAGTTTTATTTTGTTCAGGGAATTAGCTAATAATATCAGCATAACGGTTTGGACTCTTTGGTAGGTTTTCAGCTAAACCACTGAACTGATCTGCATGAAATTTTGCACATCCATAGTGTGGAGCAGGATATAGTGTATTATCCCGGTAAAACTATAGTTTTGTAGCGGGAGCGATGTTTCGGCTCACCCGGGCCAGCCGGGCTAGGTGTTATGCCTGGGAAACAGCGGCTCCAACGGTCTTGAGTCGGAAGTTGTATTTATGCTCCCATCCGTGTTGTTTGCGCGTATTGGCTAAGCGCGTCAATTTCTTCACGATGATTGATAGTAGATGTGACATTAGTGATGTCGCCACAGTTTCGTGATTATTTCCCTCGCCGTAAGAACATCGGCAAGTTAGTATTCAAACTAATGTAAGTATATATTATATAACTTTGAAGTCATTGATACATGGCCTAGGTGGGATTTGAACCAATACCGATTCGACCACCAACGGTCTTCATATTATATAATGGAATAAATTATCAGTGTAGTAGTAGTATAGTATCAATACTTAGTAGTGACATATAGTCAATCCAATCCTCCTTAAGAGAAGCCAGAGCAAATCCACTAATCCTTCATCGCCTTTACCAACCAGTAACTCGGCGACACCTCGCTTGGCTATGCAAGCTAGCACTTCTATGTTAATTAGATATAAAATATCATAACGTCCTCAGCCCACAGTCCTGCCCCTAAACGATCTTAACACATTCACTGCCACCACGATTTTCTTGAAGTTCATCGAGATTATATAACGCCGCCTTATAAAACGGAGGACACCGTTTTATAAGGCGGCATCTCGATGAACTTCGATCTTGGCGTGTTCACGGCATTGCACTTCAAAAAAAGTGAACACGCCGCGCGTGTCCATGGCACTGACTGAAGAGAAATTCTTTATATGGCTATTTTTCGGGTTTTGCAATGTTTTCCGGTTAGTATTTCTTGTTCTGAGCGAAAGTAAAGGTGTTTACAATAGTTTGGTGAGTTTAATTACTTGGAATTATGGCAAAAAATAGATTATATGGTGAGTAATTGCATTATTAAGTAATACTGGGTTCTCAAACTTGTTTCACTAAAATCCCCACGCATAAATGAATTAAATTTGCTGTTATTGTAAACTCTAATATTAGAATTGTTAATTGTATTTGTTTTACTATTATATTGAGTGTCCATTCTAAACGTATTTTCAATCTTATATAAGTTAGGTAATTCATTCAAATAATTAAACTTTTAAAAAGTTTGTTTACGTTATTTATATACAGTCACGTATTATCGTAATGTTGGTTGGTTGGCCAAGTCTACTTGACTGTTCACAACCTTTAATTTGCAACTGGATAGATTTGTGCTACTTAAGTACTTCACTCGTGTTTTTTTACTACGCTTTTATTAGCTTGGGTTGTATGTATGTAACGGACTCTTTGAGCTTAATTTTCACTGGTTTCTAAACGTCTGATCAACTTGGAACTTTGCACACGTATCAAGGACCGATGACAATGCAATATTTTGAAAAGAGTTTCTCATTATCCTTATTAAAACTGCCAGGATTAATAAATTCATTTTTAGATCCTTCGTAGGAGAGTAAGAGAGACAGAGATAGCACCAGTGCCAGTAATCTCCATACAAGAAACCGAGAAGTTCTGACGTATAACGAGTCCAAAAAGAGATGTAATATATTTCCATATAATGTTACTATTAACCTGAGGCTTTTTTATTTCATCGCATCGTTCCATTTAGAATTACCATTAGAAACAATAGTAGAATTAGTAGAATATTTTAAAACAATAAAAAATATCTAAGTAATAAAACAAAAGTAATAAATGAAAATTGAACAACTAAATTTAAACTTAAAATTGAACAATAATACAATAATAAAGTTACTACCTACAGAACTTTGCGATATTTAATACGTATTTAACATATTAATGCAATTCTTGAATTAACATTAGGTATCTTTTGCCTATTTATAATAGCAACACTGTAATACTCGTTTGGAAAATGAGTGACAGTTTATTTACTTCAAATAAGTTTTGACAGTAAGTTTTGAATTCGATTCGAACACCTGTAAACTTTCTTTCTGTTTTTTTTTTACCGGTGCCTGTGTATTTTTGTTTTGTGCTGATAACTTGTCGTTATTTGGAGTTTGGAATCTTCCGTTGAGTCGAGCTTTGTTCTTCCGGATATTCGTGTGATTTTATCATGACTGATGTCTGACTGTGTTCACTGTGTTGTGCAGATATTTTAAGATAGGACTCCTGTAAAAAGTACCTGATTATTTGAGATAGGACTCCCAAGTTTGTGTTTGTTTTTGTGAAAGACAGATTTTACAACAAAAGTGCCACGATGTCTTCAGATAAACATTGTTGCGTTCCTGGTTGTAAAGGCAGTGGAGGTATGTTTGAAATATTTTTGTTCCTGTATCAATCTGCCTCTTAATCTTGTGGTTTGATTCCTGGCAAGGCCACAATCGAAAATTATTGTTTGCTGGATAGTCAAAAATATTATTAACAGTGATTTTTCCCTATAAAATTCTTTTCCGTGCCGTGTGGTTCCCGGCACTATTACAAAAAAGAATAGGACCACTCCATCTCTTTCCCATGGATGTCGTAAAAGGCGACTAAGGGATAGGCTTATAAACTTAGGATTCCTCTTTTAGGCGATGGGCTAGCAACCTGTCACTATTTGAATCCCGGTTCTATCATTAAGCCAAATAGCTGAACGTGGCCATTCAGTCTTTTCAAGACTGTTGGCTCTGTCTACCCCGCAAGGGATATAGACGTGATCATATGTATGTATGTATGTATGTAAAATTCTTTTCAACTGGGTTTAACAATCATCATTATGAGAATATTATGAGATTTAATCTAATCAGGCCACGTATAACTTTAAGAAATTTAGTTGTGAAAACCTCCAGCGATGGGCGCATGGTTGCGAAAGTCTTTTCTAGTAAGATAGTTTTACTAGAAGTGTTAACTTCCAAAAAAATAATTGTATAAAAAAACTAAAAAACTACGCGTTTTATTGCTAATCGAACTAAAAAATAGAAAATAAATAATAGTTTAAAAAAACTTAAAAACTACGCTTTTATTGCTAATCGAACTAAAAAATAGAAAATAAAAATTAATGACAAAGGAATTATAAAAATAAAAGCGTAGTTTTTTTTAACTATTATTTTTTCTATGTACAAATAGCTTACAACACAAGAAACGACGATAATCAAACTAACCAATGGACCTCATTAACAAACACAATTTTTTTTAATTATAAGAATTATTTGCCGTATGGAAAAAAATAAATCTGCTATTTATACCATATGTGCAAAAATAATCATGGCGAGCGCCATCTATTGACTTAGGTAAAATAATTACATAAAGTTTGAGAACCTACAGGTAGCTTCAGTAAGTAAACACGCCTAGCGTGTTCTCGGCACTACAAAGAAACCTTTTTTTGTCGTATATAATTTTAATAGTAGTTAAGGTGGCCGCTTCAATATGTCAAAGCTCATCCCTTAAAAATGATGCACTATTAATTTAGACAAAAAATATGGCCTAGGTTGAGAAATATTACCGAAACATTCAAAACACGCCTGGCGTGTTCTTGACGTATAAACATAGATTAGCTCGAACACGCGAGGCGTGTCAGTGGCAGTGAATGTGTTAATGCCAGAAATTACACGGCACATAATGAAAGGAAAAATTCACTTTGAGCTATCAATATAAAAAAGCTGTTTTTCTCGACACAGGGCTATATATAGAACAGCACTATAGAAGTGTCCGAATAAGGGAAAGTTTTTATAAGGTTTCTCACTAGACATATTAGCAAATATCGTTGAGCAAACAAATTCGTACGTAATAATAGGGCCAAAGTCGGAGTTTCCGGCGTTAAACTTATTTATAGAATATGAAATGAATAAAAATTTACGTGAAAATTTTGTATCATTAAAAATCTTTTTATATTTTTTGTCTAAAATATATTTTTTTTATATGTACAGCAATTGTCAATGTTCATCCCAGCGTACACCAAATTTATTTCATTTTTTTCATTTGGCAACATATACAAGTTTTCTGGAAAAGGTGACATGAGTCATCTAGTATCAAAGTCCGCTAAAATGCTGTTTCAAAAATTTAAGGAATATATAAAAAACGTTTTTTTTATATTAAATTTACCACTAAGACAAAAAATACTAGCAGGTTTTGTGGATTCTACTCTGGTAATACCGGAACTAACCTAATTATTTGGAAATGCATGTTATAATTTTAAATATAACGTAAAATATTTTCATTATGGCGTATTTTGCTACGAACAATCAATTTAAAGGGAGTTTGAAACAAACGTCAAGAGTTTTAGAGGGATTTGTTGCAAACAGGGACTAGCAATAAAAAGCGTTATGCAATACGGACAAGACAGTAAGTGAATAAATTTTGGTTTTAAAAATAAAACAAAATAATTAATAAAATATTAGTAGTTTTAATACTATCATTGGAAAAAGCAGGTAAAAGCATTAATGTGAATGGATTATGTCAGGTAGTACATACCACGCATTATTCGATTTTATTCCATTGTTTATTATCAGATTAATTTTCAAGAAGCGTGGACCGTCATACGCATCATTATATCATTTATTTTTTTGCTAAACAGTATTCAATACTAAGTACGAAGTCGGTAGTTAATTTAACAATCCTTAAACGTTAAATATCAGGTTGATATTAAAATTAAATGTGAATATTAAAACTAAATATAATGAAGGTACTTTGTAAGTACGTGTTGACTGAAAAATTAATGTACCTACAATATATAACTATACTAATTACTCATTTTGCATAACACCATCAAAACACTTTGAAAGTAGTTTTACAGTAACTTTTTACCTACAGTTTTCGAGTTTCCTTAGTGCGTTTCCATGAAGGAATGTCGCGTAGTTTCTTCCGCGCTTCCTTAGGATCACATTTTTGCACAAATTGAACTAAATTCTCCATGTTTTCTTATTAAAAACAATAAAAAAACCGGAGCAACCTTTCACCTGAGATAAAAAAACTGCCATACTGTTTTGAATGACACGTGATCACAATACCGCGCTGTCATTGGCTAATTTCTTTTTAGCGGATTTTGAAGTAAACAACACGTATTTTAGCGGGATTTGCAATGAATGTAAAGTTTTGAGTGCAAATTTCTATAGGTTTTGCCAGTTTTTGATGAGAGATGATAATGACATCATAAAAAGAATACGTCCTGGCGCCATTTTTATCTATTACCTCAATTTTTATGAAAAAGTCTTTTAGCGGACTTTGAAACTAGACGCCTCACATATAATCTTGAAAAAAAAATGAGAAAAACCATAAAATAAGTAAAAACAGACTAGCCTAGCTAGCCTGAAGGTGATATATTTAATCTATCAAGGTAGCTGGCTCTGTCTACCCCGCAAGTCATATAATTTTATGAATATAAATGGGCCCCCTTTGAAAAATATATATTTTTTTATTTTTTACGGCAACGAAAATATGTAAAAATTTCAGCTTTCTGGCGATCACGGTTTATGAGATACAGCCTGGTGACGGACAGATGGGCAAACAGACAGGAGGCTTAGTAATAGGGTCCCGTTATTACCTTTTAGGTACGGAACCCTAAAAAGAAAAAATAAATCTATTTGAAAACAAAATATTTATTAGGAAATTTAACTAATTTAAAAATCATACTAAACCCGAAAAGAAATCCGACGCATTTTTAATAGTACTAGACGGTAAGTTATTTATCATATCTCTCTTTTTATTCTGTTTGTGATTCAGGTCGATGATTGAATCTAGGGATTCAAAATAGGATATATTCCAGAATTTGACATCATTATCATGGGAACAAGAGGCAATAAACTGACCATCGTAACTGATGTCTAACCGCTCGACCGGGAGCCGATGTTGTCCAACAATACCTAATTGTCTTTGAGGAAACATATGAGCGGCTCGCAATACTCCATCCTCTCCAGAACTAACTACAATATTTTGAGTTATTGGAACCATACACTGAATTGACTGTTTTTGGCCAATGTATTCATCACTGTGAAGTCCAAACTCTCTCCAGTTGAATAAGTAAAATTTTCCTTTAGAAGATCCAACTAATAATTTTGTATCAGAACGAAACAGCCCCATACACGTTAACTCTGCATCATATTCTTCAGACGTTGTATATATTTTGCTAAAATAAAAAATTATATACTTCATTTTTATTATTTAACTACTCATTAAAACCAATCGTTAAAATATTTAATAAAACTAATTTACCAAAAAGCATTATTAAATTTTATGCTAGCAATAATATAATTTTTAATCATGTCTTCATCCCTTGCGGGGTAAACAGAACCAACAGTCTATTACAAAATTAGCCCCCTTTTACGACATCCATGGGAAAGATATTGTGTTTTACAGTTTACCATACACATTTTACCTTGCTTTTAAATCGACAGATGTAAGAACCCCATCACCACCTGCACAAACTAAGTGTTTTTGAGAATCATTTGTGATCATGTCAGAAATGTAGTCATCACCAATCTTCATATTAAATATAGGATCGGATTTCCTCATGTCCCACAGTTTAATAGTTCCTCCATCATCACCTGAAAAATATAATATTCATTAATTGCTGTAACATAACACGACACACGGGACCCGCGAATATATTTGCAGAATTTTCCAACGTAAAAGTATATATAAATGTGGCTGCAGACCAAACAATGACTTGCAACGACTATTCTGAGCTGCTGTCAGTGTTGCCAATTTAGCGCTTTCAGCGATAATTCCAGAATTAAAATCAAGCACCAGATGCTGCCAGCTGCATCTGATATAAAGGCATGCAACGTTCCATTCACCATGTTCCCCGCGTTCACTCTCCTTTCAATAACACTACCACACTTGCCATCAGATATACAAACTGATATCCCAGATATACAAACTCTTTCACTTGCTCAACTTTTTCTCCTCTTATCATAATATACATGCTGTCATGTTTAAGTTTTACTCTCTTCAATTCATACTTCGTACATTTCAATTTCGCCTTCCATCTCTTTTTCTTCAGTATGACCAAAATCTTGCATTCCTTCTTCCTTTTTTTCAAACAAACTTTCAAGATATTCCTTCTATATCTTAGGCACACATTCTTCTCCTTTCACAAAGCTACCATCCTGGCTTCTGATCCTGGTCAGCTCTCCGGTTATAGTTTTTCTTAGGGCTGACCTTACGGATTTCCAGAATACTTTCAGATTTGACTGAAAGTCTTCTTATACTCTTCTTTCTTTCTACTCACAGATTTCTTAACCAAATCTTAAATTTTTTACGTAATATCCTTTACGTGCTTCATGCACATTTATCACAGTGTAATTAAAGATACTAATTGTTCACCGCGAACTTAACCTCGCGACGCGAACACAATTTTTTTCAATATTGCGATTATTTATAAACTACTTAATCGACTTTGATGCCCTATGACTTTTAATTTTACTGACAGATCCTACATAACTTAAAGTTCATTAAAATCACACCAACGGTTTGAACAAATAAACATAAATACAAACTATTTTTTGGCCAAATAAAGTAGGCTCAAGAGAATTTAGGCTGACAATGTCTAGTCTCCTAAATATCTAATGTAAACAAATACAACATCCAGTCTCCAATATCAAGTGTCTTTTAAAATCCAAAAAATTCCGAAAATATTCAGTGTTTCAAAATTACCACATTTAATTTCTCCACTCATGGAGAATTTTCTTGTAGGTACCTATCTTCTTTATGTGCAATAAAGAGTTTAAAAACAACTTATAAATACCTGTAACAAATTTTGAATTATCCAAACATAGCAATTTATAAACAGGTTCATCGTGTGCATTTTCGTAGCATTGTTTTAATTTCCCAGTTCCTACATCTGTGATCATTATCACTTTATCCTGAAATATCAACATTGTGCTTATAAACAAGTCAAAGTAGGCACTAAATTTTAACTTGTTAGCTTTTCTCCTTAATTAGAACTCTCTTTATTACTTAACCACAAAAGAAATTACTAAACTGTTAACTCTGGCAATCAATACTCGAACTTAATATGAAAAATGTACAAACTACTCGTAGCATGACGCTCGAAGAATTTCATGATGTGGGACGTGATCTTAATGCTGCTATAGTTGCTACACTCTTGCACTGAGCCTTTTCCCTTGTATACTGGAGTAATACTACTCAGCCGCCACTGGTAAGGGATTTTTTCAGTGCAGAGAAAGTGGTTGAATATTTTTTTTAAGATACCACACCATGGTGACCCATATCCTTCCAGGCCTCGATGGGGAACCGACAGTCTTCCGATTCTTCATGAGACAAAGAGCATGAGAGAGAGGCGTTATCGATGTCACTAGTCCCTGATTTGGAGGGAGTTGGTGGCTGTACCTCTCTTTGCTGCTCATGGAAATATGAGCAGCAACTCTTCGACACCGAATGCTCGTCACATTAAAAGTTGCCCTCGGGATCCTTAACGCATCGACATCGACACTTGGAGATGTCCTGTGTCGCTAATACCCGAGAATGCCCCAATTTATACATAAGCTTTTGCCCATCAGACGATTTCAGCTTATCATTATGGTTGTAGGTAGTCCCGTTTGGCCCTGGCCACAGCTTTCTTAGCGGCACGATTTGCAACCCCATATGCGTCGCAGTCTACTGGAGATCTGGACGCCTGCCATGTTTTGAAGAAGGCTATCTTAACCTTAACCTCTCTCTGGACTGTGTTGTTCCACCACCAAGTTTCACTCGTCAGATTTACGCCCGCTTTTTGACAGACTGAACTCTGTCCCTTCATATCTGTACAGACTCGTCGTTGCTATCGGCGGCACATTTGACCCGACAGCTGAGACAAGATCTTGGGACTTTGACTCGTCAAGCCTCCACTACTTGATATTCGCATTCTTTGATCACCAGTCCAACTGAATAAACTTTACTCATGAGACAAAAATAAACAGGGTATGCTGAAGGAAAAAGATATGAAGAGCGCCCACTGAATAAAGCATTCAACCCGAAATACACAAAACAGACTTTACAGCATGGTGGAATTATAAAAATATGGGGGGGCTTTTTTGGACATAGTACCAAATGAAAGAAGGAAACATGGATCATTCCAATAGAGATATATACTGGGAAATAATGTGACCTTATGTTGATGATGTTCTACCAGTTATTTGGATATTTCCAAATGCTTATTATACAAAGTCTAAAACACACTGAACAAATTTCTCACATCGCAATCAGTATCTGTGTGATGTGGGTCAGTGAATACACCAGATCTAAACCCAATTAAACATCTTTGAGTTGAAGTCAAGAAAAAAGGTTTCAAATTTACAGTTTCTAGAATAATAGCACACAATTTTTTTTTGATAACATTACTGTAGGGCAGTAATTAAAAGCATTTTCCTTAATGCCTTTCTTAATAATCTTTTTTTTTTCCAGCATCATTTCTATTGATATCTGTATCTGAAGGGAAAATAAAGGTATGCTTTTTGATGAAAATAATTAAAGAATTTCATTAATATTCCTGATATTTTGGGCTAACTTTGTAATTTTAACTTTTAGTAACTTCTAAAAACACATGTCATGATTAAGGCAAAAATATCTGATTCTTAAGGTTGTACTTATTTTAATGATCACCGCTGTATAGGTTTGTATTGATTGATGATATTGTTATCAAAAATAACTTACTTTTGCTGTTGAATACATAGAGAGGCCCGTATCATCAAATTCTACATCTCTACATGCTTTTAAATGTAGCTCTAGAGTACTAACAAGTTTGGTTTCTTCATTGGAATATTCATATAACAATATATCTCCAACAATATTAGCAACAGCAATTAAATTTTTGATAGGACTAAATGATATATCAACAATAAAATCTTCTAATGTTATGAGAGGGGGATGATCTCGTTGCTTATTTTTTTCTGCAAGAATTGCTTTCACAACTTCATCATCATCATCTTCATTTAGATTAATTTCAGATCTTTCTTCCACCTTAACTTCACATGGATCATCATTAGGTTCATCTTCTTCTTCCATTCCCTCTAAAATAAAAAAGGATTTATAATTTAAAAAGTTTAGAAAATAGATAGGTACTTAATTAATGAATAAAAACTTAAAACGCAGGATTTGCCTTCACCCTCCATGGTGGCCTCTGCCTTTTCATATCTAAGATCGAAAATACAAAAACAATAAAATTAGGTGAAAGAGATTATTGGACTGCCGGTTGTGGGTGCCTTATGACTAAAACGTAGTGGTTATATTCTCTTTGTTTAAGACAAGCTAAAGCAGGTTGGCGTAGTAGCCGGTAACTACCGTTTTGGTAGATTGCTATCAGAACGAAGAATAAAATTATAATTACTTACCATTTCCATCATCAGAACCAAAAGAATCATTGCTGGATTCATTGTCTTCACTCTCATCTGATGAATTTTTATCGAAGTCTCGGAAATGTTTTCCCATGTTTCATTCGCTGTAATAGGCTTCCGTCACAGGTAAAATATCTATAGTCTCTGTATATGTACAAAGTACTTCTTTGTACTTTGACTATTTTTATGGGCTAGGACTCCAGTTTTTAATTTATTTACAGCTATGAGGATATAATGATTCGGTCGAGTGTAAGTGAATATGTTTCAGATCAGACCACAAATGGATGATTCACACATGATTGTATCCGATCAACATGTGTCGGACAAAATTAGGCTCTCGCAACATTAGATGACGTTTGTTTTTTTAATTTCAAGGCAAAGGAGAATTATAATGCAGGCTAACAATATCTACCTTCGTACATACATATAGTCACGTCTATATCCCTTGCGGGGTAGACAGAGCCACAGTCTTGAAAATACTGAATGGCCACGTTCAGCTTTTTGGCTTAATGATAGAATTGAGATTCAAACAGTGACAGGTTGCTAGCCCATCGCCTAAAAAAGAATCCCAAGTTTGTAAGCCTATCCCTTAGTCGCCTTTTTCGACATCCATGGGAATCCATGGAAAATGGAGTGGTCTTATTCTTTTTTGTATTGGTGCCGAGAACCACACGGCATATTAACTGAGTAATGGTTAGTTTTTCTACAATTTATTCAATAAAATTATACGTATGACTTGAGCATGTGACACAAATGAAATGTTCCTTTTATGATAAAAGGTGTCAAAGCTAATGTGGAGGTTGCATATCACCACATTCTCCCCAGGTTTTAAGAAAGATCGTAATCTTGAAGGTGAGACGGTGGACGTCGGTCTCTCGTCGAACGTCGCAGTTCAGGGTTCTGTGTTGTAGTTACATCTGTAGTCAAATTAACTGGTTCCTTTTTTTCAGTTGTTGTCTCTTCATTTGACTCTGCTGAATCCCAATTAGATGAATCTGTATCAGCCTCCTCAGTATCAGACGAAGTACCCATTGGGGCTAAGTACCTGTTTGAAACTATTAATTATCGTCCATTCTGTAATCTTATGTGTGAATGAAGGTTGTTAGCTTCTAATAATAGTACTTCTTCTACAAGAGGATCTTATTTACTTCTCCTCATTGGGGTTCAATTATTTTACACCATTGAAAACTTTTATCGTAAAAGGAACATTTCATTTGTGTCACATGCTCAAGACATACCGTATAATTTTATTGAATAAAGCCATATTTACTGAGAAATGGTTAATTATTCTACATATACATCCTTTCCATTGTATAAACTGTAAGTTTTAAACCCCGTCAATGACACCAAATACCTAAGTCTAGTAAATTTAATATGGGAGATTGGGACTCTGGTCTGACTCTGATACTGGTAATTAAATGATCACGTTCCTAGTTGCGCCCAAAACCCTGTAGTTCCGATGTATGCGTATAGGCGCTAGTGTTGCACTCCCCTATTTTTGCTACCTACTCACTAGTGAACTGAACGGTGAACCAAGGAGTGTCCTGTCTTTAAACAAAATATTTGAGCTGTTTCTAGTTGTAGTCAGTTTAAGGTTATATATTATAATGATATCAGTGATATATAGGTACCGTTAAAATGCATACCTGCATGTATTCGGTAGTAAACAAAACTGTACTTGTTACAATCGTATCGGTACTGGTTACTTTTAGTTTTGCGCTGGTGCGTTTTTATTATTATAGGTGTTGAAGTAATGAAAACAAAAGATACAAATAAAGTTTAAACAATAAGAACTAAATGTTTCAAAATATAAAAAAAAAAATAGAAAATAATGTTTAAATTTTGAAAATGTCATAATTAATGTATAAGTAAATTGAAGTAAAGTGGGAATTTTCACTAAGTAACAATGAAGAAACTTCTATCAAAAAAAATATTGCCAATAAAGCTAAAGCTTAGTTTAGTACCTTGATACAAGGTTGCCAATATGGTGGGAATATGCACAGTTGGGAATTTGCTTCACTCCCGCCGAATTCAATCGCCCGAATCGATTGAGTGTGTCACCAGAAAGTGAACAAGTGAACCTGTGCCACTCGCATCGTCATGTATCTACGCATCATTCCTAAATAAGCGAGTAACGAAATAGATTCGAAAGCAACGAAACGTTACTTCGAGTCTGATAGGGATGTTTTTTTTTTTTATACGGGACAAATTACACTGATTGATGTGACATTGCTGATAAAAAAAATCGATTTTTATCTAATCGACATATTTATTAAGTATGAAAAATCGATTTATAAATAATCGATTTTTCTTAAGAAAATAATTGATTTTATAATATTGATATTTTTTTTTCAAATTTTTCAATTAATGTCATAATAAACGCCATAAACATTATATCAATAGATTTATTAATTTAAAATAAACAACAGTAACAGTAAGTTCTTATTATTATTAATGAACACATATTAAAGTTTTAAAACAATCAAGTTTGAGAAATGAAGTTTCAGCAACAAATAATGAATTACATATCAACAGAATGTCGGTAAAATACAGTTAATCGACTAACTCCATCAAGTGAATGTTTCATTAAATGAATCATCTAAACTGTTTTAAAAGCACAGAAAGAATACACAGATGGTGTTAATGTAGGGGGGAGGAAGATAGGGTATGGTCTTGGTGGGAATTGTTGTCCAGACACACAGGACGCCTTTAGGCTAGAGCTGCGCAATCGCTTCTCCGCTCTCGAGATGGACTCTTCTTCTGTCAACGCGGAGTGGAACCACATTAAAATGGCCTACGAAGAGACCAGCTCCGTCGTTCTAGGACACAAAACACCCAAGAAGGGAGACCTCAGTGAATGTGGCAATTGGAGAGGTATAACTTTGCTCTCGATCCCATCTAAGGTGCTTTGCAATATCATCCTGGATAGACTCTCGAGGGCCATAGAACCTCTCCTTCGCAAAGAGCAGGCTGGTTTCCGGCCCAATCGATCGTGTACGGACCAGATCAACACCTTGCGCATTATCCTCGAACAGGTATCAGAATGGCAGAGGGAAATTTATTTGACCTTCGTGGATTTCGAAACAGCCTTCGACACGCTGAGATGGAGTTGTATCTGGAACAGGCTACGTGAAATTGGAGTCCCCGAGAAAATCACGAACTTGATAAGGGCCCTCTACGGAAATTATTCTTGTAGAGTGACCCACAACGGCCTCGTCTCGGAGGACATACCGGTTCATGCTGGTGTGCGGCAGGGATGTCTTCTTTCGCCTCTCCTCTTCCTTGTCGTTCTCGATGGCATTATGCATGACACAACCAACAACAAGCGCCGCGGCATAGAGTGGGGCCTCTCCAATGTCTTAGAAGACTTGGACTATGCCGATGATCTATGCCTGTTGAGTCACACATGCGCCGACATGCAGGCCAAGCTGGACGACCTACGACGAGAGGCTTTGAAGGTTGGACTAAAAGTGAATATCAGGAAGACCCAGGAAGCGGAGGATGAGGTGCGGGGCAACTGGCTATCGGCTACCATTGCTTATCGGCACAGAGGTTATGGAGAGAGTCCACAAGTTCACCTACGTCGGTAGCGTAGTGTCGGAAACTGGAGGGACCGAAGAGGACATCACTTCGAGAATCGCTAAGGCAAGAGCAACCTTCGCACAGCTCCGTCCTGTATGGCAATCACGGAAACTGACTAGGAGAGTTAAGCTCAAAATATTCCGGTCCAATGTGAAAACCGTTTTGCTGTATGGCTGTGAGACGTGGAAGGTCACTAAAGACATCTCGCACCGTCTCCAAGTCGTCATTAACCGCGGTCTTCGTCGTATTCTCGGTGTTTACTGGCCTGAGAAAATCTCCAACGTAGACCTGTGGGAACGCTGCGGTGAGACTCCGATCGACCAGCAGATCAAACGCCGTAAATGGAACTGGATCGGCCACACGCTCCGAAGGGACCCCGAACACATACCGAGGCAAGCCCTAGACTGGAATCCCCAAGGAAAGGGTAAACGTGGCCACCCTAAACAGACCTGGCGGCGGACAATCATCGCAGAGGTGAATAATCTAGGGAAGACTTGGAGCGAAATAAAACGCGAAGCTCAAGACCGAGCGGGATGGCGACGCACTGTGGATGCCCTCTGCCCCAGCTAGGGGGCATAGGACCTTAAGTCAAGTTAATGTAATATTGCGGAGCTTTGATAGTTTTTTTTGGCAGTTGGCGTTCCGGGCTCCAAGCCAGAAGACCAAACGTAATGTCATTTATTGCATGATTATAAAAAAATGATTATTCATTTTAAAAAATCAGGTATTAAAATCGATTTTTCCTTTTAAAAAAAAATTGATTATTTCCCTAATCGATAATTTTTTCACATTCCTAGAGTCTGACTAAATTAGACTGAATAGGTAGTCGCACGTGAATAACGAATCGTACATACGGTTCGCTACAGTATTAGTGTTAAAATAAGTATCTGTTGTTTTAAGTTGTGATCATTTATGTAAATTTAATTAATTTTGAAATTTTGTTTTATTCCATGATAATACTTATCCAATTTTGTCAGTATGAGTGGTAATAATGGTATTTGTTATGAAAAATCTTTAGAGTATTGGGCAGATGTACCACCAACTGTAGATGGGGTTCTTGGAGGATTTGGTTATATATCGCAAGAAGATATACATGGTTCATTATTATTTTTGAAAGCGTTATTTTCATTAGAACATCCACCTGCTTCAAGAACAGCCTTAGACTGTGGTGCTGGGATTGGTAGAATAACAAAATATGTATTGTTGCCTTATTTCGGCACTGTTGATATTATTGAACCAGATGAAAAGTTTATTAAAGCTATTCCTGAATTTGTTGGCGAAAACAGAACAAAACTTGGTTCACTGTATAGAGAGAGTCTTCAAGAATTTTCCCCGGATAAAAAATATGATCTCATATGGAATCAATGGGTATTGGGTTATCTCACAGACGATGATTTTGTTTCATATTTAGTTCGTTGCAAGTAAGTAATTGTGGTAAAACCTTTCTTTTAAGGTCAATAAAAAAGTCAAGCACATCAAGCGTCTGAATGGGTGTACTTAAGGGCTCAATTTTGGACCATTCCTCTTCTTGGTATATGTCAATGATCTGCCTTTTAGGTCAGAAAAACAGGCTAGCGTAGTGTGCTGTTTGATACTTCTTTGATATTTAAGTTAGGTTGCCTTAATGAAAATGTCACTTCAGTGAGTACCTATATAATAAATATATTTATTAATATATTGTTGGCCATATCTATTTGGTTCACCAACAATTTTAAATGCTATTAAGGCAGGCCAACTGACATTTACTTAGACTTGACTTGACTTGACGACTTGACGCTTAGGAAGCGGCAGTAAACTTTGTTTTAAGTAATTTATTTGACATCAACCAATGTTGTGAAACCAAAAGATATTACATGATATTATTAATTGATGTTGAAATGTCCCATAATAATGAATAATAAAAAATTATTTGAATATGAAAAAGCATCTTAGGGTTCCATGCAATGTAACTGCAGAGGCAGCTGTCAAAAAAGTTAAAAAAAGAATGGAGGAGATAAAGGACCATAACAAAGACTATATATTGTCAAACTATTTGAAGTGAAATGAAAGCAGGTTGACTATAAGCAAATATACAAAGGAAGTGTGAATAGGACTGTTAGAGCAGGAATGCCTATATGTATGTACCTGAAATGTACTAGCAAAAGGTCAGGTAAATAGTACCCGAAACTGATGAGTTTGCATGAGGAGAGTTACGATTGAGGATGAAGCAAAAGAAGTATGCAGGGATCGTGGCTTGTGGAATGATATAGTCTCTGCATTCCTCTTCTGGAAAGAGGTGTGATGTAATGTTGTCCAACTATTTATTTAATTCTGACAGCTGCCGCTGCAGTACCATTTTACGTAAATGTGATAAACGTTTTGTGAACATCAACTTTTGAATATGTTGTTAAAAATTTCAGATTGTAAAATCGCATTTATCTACCAACTTTGTTACTTATTAAATGTTTGTATATGTTTCAAAGGTTTTAATTTCCCAATAGTAGTGTGAGTGTTAATATTTTGTGCTCAGTTATCAGTAACATAGAATGGACGTAACTGTTTCGTAGTGCTTGACAAATCTTATCACTATGTTATTACTGTACTGTCAATTAAAAATTATAGAAAAAAAAATTAATTGAAAGCATGCTCTTGAATGATTGATTGTCGCAATAAATCACTATGGTACCTTAATAATACAACACAAAATGAGCTTTCAAAATTAAAATAAATGGTTGGTCAAGGTTTAGTTCCCAGTTCTTAATTTTACACTTAAAGATTTATTTTCACATGATTATAATGGTTGTTTATGATCTGTTATAGTTAATTAATAAACCTATTATTTTTCTTTTCAGGAATTCCTTGGCGGAAAATGGAGTAATAGTAATAAAAGAAAATGTAACTTCATCTGGGAAAGTGGAAAAAGATGAAGTAGATTCATCTGTGACAAGACCTTTAAAACAATTTTTGAAATTATTTAAAGCTGCAAAATTAAAGAGAATAAAACAATCAATACAAACAAATTTTCCAAATGGATTATATCCAGTTTATATGTTTGCATTAGTTCCTATTACAAATGACACTAGTTATGAAAAGGAGATGTTAGATACAACACCAGTTTAATGTGCTAGTATTGCAGACAAACAAACAGAAAGTATCTACCATATTAAAACAAATATTATATGTTGTATTAATTTAATTGTACCTATTATAATGAATTTTCCACCAACATTGTTACATCCTTTTTTTGCTCCAGCTTAGCCTAATCAAAATAAAATAATAAAAAATAAAGTGGTAGTAACTGACCTCGGTGACTAACCATTGTCTGTACTTGAAAGATATAGGCAAAAAATCTATATGGGGAATGGATTTATACATTAATTAAGGACGTCCTGGTAAAGGGTCAGGTCAAGAGTACCCGAAACCGCCGAGCTTGCATGAAGAGAGTTATGAACATTCATATCTCTCCACATGGATGAAGCGAAGGAAGAATGCAGAGATCGTGGCAAGTGAAAAGAAGCAGTCTCTGCCTTCTCCTCCGGGAAAGAGGCGTGATTTAATGTATGTATGTATTCATACATTAAGACCAACAGAAGCCAAAAATGTTTATTTAGAATTGTATGTCTGTATGTTATTACTCGCATCACAAGAAAATATATTGTTCCATTTTGAATGCGGTTTTTTTATCAGATTTTTTTATTGTTTATCAGTTGTGTTAGTAGGTACAGATATTTCACCTAAAAAAAAATTTAATTATAGAATTCAGTTGAAACAGCTAAAATTCAATATATGGCGCATACAAAGTATTTATTTACCTACTGTTTCCGAGCGCAATCGTAAGTCATATATATTACTATAGTAGTAAATGGGCTAGCAACATGTCACTATTTGAATCTCAATTCCATCATAAAGCCAAACAGCTGAACGTGGCCTATCAGTCTTTTCAAGACTGTTGGCTCTGTCTACCCCGCAAGTGATATATACGTACGTATGTATATATATATTACAAGCTGTGCCCGCGACTTCTGCGTGGGATAGTTATTTTGGGCATCATTGAAGCCCTCAAGGATGTTTTTTTTTCACATATTCCATTATTTTTTTGCTCCTTATAGTTGCAGCGTGATGTTATATAGCCTAAAGCCTATATATATAAATGGTCCATTCAACGCAAAAAGAATTTTTCAATTCCTGAGATTAGCGTATTCAAACAAACAAACTCTTCAGCTTCATAATATTAGTACGGTATAGATTTAGAAATTTTCTAAAAGTAAGTACTATATTTTTTACAAAAATAAAAATATCTTCCTTCAAAAATCTCCGTAAGAGCACCTGTTAACATTAGTGTGATATTTTATGTCAAGTGATTTTTTATGTTTATCTTATATGGTATCTACATATACAGAGTGATTTCAAAATTGCATCAGTATACCTACTAAGTAAATGTACTTATGTATAGAGAACAAGTAAAATGTCCAAATTTAGTGTATGAATCACAGTATGAATATGTAAATTGAGTCATTCACAAAATATTGCTATGTTATGTAGGTCCTATCCTAGTATTGATTTCCTTTAACGACTTCTTTTTTCTGTCCCATACCGCACGTAGTTTTCTTATCACTGCCATGATGTCCAGCTTTACACGAATTCCTAGCATAATTTTTTACACATACATATATCAGTATTTTCCTATTTCATTTCTTTAGTTCAGGTACATTTAAATTTGTAAAAACAAAATATTAATAAGTGATATTGAAAAAGAAAAATCTTTAAAATTCTATTCATTGATTGATGTAATAGAATACTTATATCAATAAACTGAAGGCAGCCGAGGCAAATTTTTGCCAACCTGAGGAGGTTCAAAACGAGATTAAATAATTTTAAACATAGCTTGACAGTCTTCACTCAGAACATACGTAGTATCTTGTCAACTTACCACAGCTCGAAATATTGTTTACAAGAATGAATATCGAAATTGATCTCTTGGTTCTAAGTGCTGGCTGGAAGTCAACCTGTAGTACGAATAATATCAACTAAAATTTGATTGTGGTCTATGTTTGGCAAAGTCTTAATGAAGTTGAAGTCGAATATCCGTTTTTCTTCAAAGCTGTGTATCGAAGTAATTGGACTCACTTATCGCCAAATACTCAAATATTAAAAATACTAGAGGCCGCCCGCGACTTCGTCCGCATGGAAACCCTATCAATCCCGCGGGAACTCTGGGATAAAAAGTAGCCTATGTGTTATTCTGGGTCTTCAGCTACCTACATACCAAATTTCATGGTAATCGGTTCAGTAGTTTTAGCGTGAAAGAGTAACAAACATCCATACATCCATACAAACTTTCGCCTTTATAATAGTAGTAGGATTGATAAAGCTCAAATGCACCGTATAGTAGGTACCAACATTATTTTTTACATATAAAATAAATAAAAGAAGTTACACATATTGTATTGTGGACATTTTTATAGATATATTAAAAATCTATATTATTTAATACCGTGATCAGCGCGTGCAAGAAGAACAGGATTTCGGACGCGTTTTTTCCGGGATTATAAAAATTGATTAATTGTCTGAATTCTAATTTATTTTACAAAAATACAAATCTTTTCTCTTTATTTTAGTCAGATAATAATATCTACAATTTTATATTAATATTATTATATAACACATCTTAAATCAAACATATACATATATTTAGGCTTAGACTAAGGGATGGGCTTATATACTTACTTGGGATTCTTCTTTTAGGCGATAGGCTGGCAAGGCTGGCAACCTGTCACTAATTCAATCTCAATTCTGTCGGGCTGCTGGGTGTGGCCTTTCAGACTTATGATGACAGTTGGCTATGTCTACCCAGTAGGTGATGTAGACGTGATTATATATTATGTTACGTATATTCAATTTATGCTAACGGATTAAACAAGAAAAAACTTAATGATCACAAAATATACTGGCAATAAAGCAAAGTTTTATAATGGCTCGCGAGATTTTTTAAGCCGGTATAAATAAGTATTTCTATGTAAGTATAATTTTATTTTAGCGTGATGTTATATAGCCTTAGGCCTTCCTCAATAAATGGTCTATTCAACGCAATAATTTTTCAATTCGAACCAGTAGTTTCTGAGATTAGCGCGTTCAAACAAACAAACTCTTCAGATTTATAATTTAGATTAGATTTAATAGATTAGATAGATAATTTAGATAGATTTAAATTAATAAAGAAGATGTATATGTAGTTAGCTGTTAAATTTAAGAAGAAGAATAGATCTATACATATAATAAATCTGTACAAGGGTCAATTCTGTACATTGAAAATATTGAAAAAATAAATAGCTGGGGGTGTTACTGGATGGATACCAAAGCCAAATATGTGATAAAAAAAATTTTTGTCTGTCTGTCTGTATGTTCAGGCATCACGTGAAAACTAACAGTTCGATTTCGATGATACTTGGTATAATTATTCCTTTTTATTCTGGGCATAAAATGGGATAAGTACTTTTTATCCTGGAAAAATACGTAGAAAATAAATAAATCCTAATTTTTCAGTTTAAGCGATCTTCTCTTACTAAAACATCGAAACATCTAGGCGAAGCCTTGCCGTATTTGGGTCCAATAGATATTTATGAGATGTCATTGTCAGAGTTATCAAAATGGAGAAATAAACCATCCACGCGAAGACCGACATCCGCGCGGACGGAGTCGTGGGCGGAAGCTAGTCTATAATAAGCCCGCAATACAATATATGTAACTTCTATAATTAAGTAACCTTAAGGTGTTTTACATGTAAAAAAATAAGTAAATTAAAAGCTACATTTTGGGTAGGTAATAAAATTTATTTCATCATCAAGATACTTAATTTATCTAACGGATATCAATTTTGCCCTTTACCCAAAGGGAATTAAATAGGTAAATACCTTGTTCTCCAAAGTATGCGCTATGTATATATTTCAACCCTCGACGGAAAACGAGGGGTGTTATAGGGGAGTTGTGCTTAAGATGACATAGTCAGATAAGATGACACACTAGTCATATTGATTTAAATATTCGCGCAAAGTGATCGTGTGACGTATTAGAGGGTCCCTAATAGATGTCGCTATTATTGCAATTTAGTTATGACGGAATGTGAGTGCCGGTTGCCGGTGGTAATTCATATTTGGTGATTTTGAATGTAAAAAAGTTTTTTTACTCTTTTGTTTGTTGGTGAAAATACGCGTAAGGTAAAGATCTTTTGGTTAAATTAATTTGAAATGTATTATGCGGTTATTATGTGATACAAGAACTGAATAATGCAAAATCTAACCTCAAAGTTGCTGTCACGATAATTGTGTTGAATTTTGCATTATGCATTGGGTAAGATGACATACAAAAGGTAGGTGTAAGATGGCATACTATGTCATCTTACACCTACCTTTTACTTTTAAATAAGAAATGTAGGTATACATTAAATAAGAAATGTAGTAGGTATATATTAAATAAGAAATGTAGTATACATTTAATAAGAAATGTAGTATACATTTCTTATCGTAACAATTTATACTCTATATCATTCTCATCGCAGTTAGAGACAACATGTAATCAATTTCTACCCACATTTAAATTATTGTATTCTTGACATTTGAAAGTCTACAAAACATAATTATTTGGTAGAAGGGTATTATTTTGTTTTACTTTTGTCTAAAGATTATTGTTGAATGACATTGTAGTATTTGTGATTCGAGTATTTTTTTTTTAAATGCAGGATGCCTGGTAATTATAAAAGAACATCGACGCGAAAAAGTTGGTCACAAGAAGACATGGATAAGGCCATCGAAGCTGTAAAAAATAATAGGATGGGTTGGCTTTTAGCATCTAAACATTTCAACGTGCCACAAGCTACCCTTCGTCGTCATTATCATAGTACTCCAGTAAATCTTGGTCGTTTTAAGCCAACCTTCAATAAAGATATGGAAAAAGCACTCGTAGATCGTGTTCTTGAGTTTGAAAGTCGTCTTTTTGGTTTTAACACGACTGAAATAAGAAAATTAGCTTTTGAATTTGCTGAAAAATTGGGACTGAATCACAGATTTGATAAGAATGAGAAGATAGCTGGGTGGGATTGGCTCAAGGGGTTTAGAGAACGCAACCCAAATATTGCACTCAGAGCTCCCGAGCCAACCTCAGCTGCAAGAGCAAGGGCATTCAATAAGTCTCAAGTATCAAAGTTCTTTGCTCTTTTGGAAAGAGAAGTTACTGCTAACGAGATCCAGCCGCATAGAATTTTCAACATGGATGAGTCTGGACTAAACACAGTTCAAAAGCCCCCAAAAGTTTTTGCATCCAAAGGCAAAAAACAAGTTGGCGCTGTCACTAGTGCTGAACGCGGTGAACATTTCACAGTTGTTGCCTGTGCTAACGCCATTGGAAATTTTGTTCCACCTGCATTAATTATTCCAAGAAAAAATCATAAGGCTGAATACTTTGATGGTGCTCCTTCAGGTACTTTAGAGCTTTGCTATCCCTCTGGTTATATGGTTGGTGACTTATTCTTCAAGTGGATGCGCCATTTTATAGGTTTTGTGAATGCTTCTGTAACAAATAAGGCATTGCTAATCCTTGATGGGCACTCCAGCCACAAAAATATAGAAGCACTGGAACTCGCCAAGTCCAACGGTGTGATAATGCTCTGTCTGCCGCCACATTGCACACACCGAATGCAGCCTACTGATGTATCTTTTTTTGGTCCACTTCAGGCTTATTATGATCGCGAAATGGCAACATGGATGAAAAACCATCCTGGCAGAACCGTAGGCCTATACCAAGTCGCTCAAATTTTTGGAAGAGCCTACGAAAATGCAGCCTCTGTCAAGAACATAACGAGTGGTTTTGGGAAAACTGGAATTTTTCCTTTTAATCCAAACATTTTTCCAGAAGAAATGTATTTACCTAGCGAAGTTACCGAGAATGAATTGAATAACGATGAAGAGCCGGTTGCCAGTACTTCATCTCAGCCTGAGCTAAATAATGAAGACTCCTCGGAATCAACAGACGCTGAGGAACAGATAATGGAGAATGCAGCTGACAACTCTCAGGAGCAAATAGATTTTCAAGCCACTTCTAGAGATGTTGAAGGTCGTCCCTCATCCCCCTCAATTTTGTTACCAAACACAGTTACGCATTTATCACAACACCATAATGACAATACTGAATTTCAGTCCCAACCTATACTTCAAGAGTCTGACTCTAAGCAACCTCATAACGCCGGCGATAAAATTAATATTATTATTTCTCCGAGTGAAGATGCTACTTCTACTTTAAATAATCCATTATCCCTTCAAACTTTAGCGGCAAATATGGTTGAGCAATTATTAAAAGATCATGACAAAAACATTCCGTTTCAATCCCTGCATACACTCCTAGAGCCTAATTCTGAAAAATCCACAAATGCCAAAGAAGAGACTAGACTTTTGCAAACGGGAATACTTTCTGCTACTAACTGCATACTTAACGACATTTCTCCATTACCAAAAGCTACAGGAAGATTAAAAGCAAAGAGAAAAGTCGGTGGAGCTCAGGTTTTCACATCTAGTCCATTTATGAATGACATAAAATCAACAATACAGCAGAAAAAGGAAAAGGAAAATCTGAAATCTCTGAAACAGCAAAAGAAAGTGAAGCGCGTTATTTTTGAAGATGATGACGTGAATTATAAGCCTGCATCAAAAAAACTCAGATCCAAACGAGGTCCAAAGCGAACAAAACCTGATTTAGACGATGATGAGAACCTCGAAAAAATACCTAACATGGACCCTGGGCCCTCCTCAAAGAAATACAGGTCTACGCGTAGTAGAAAGCAGACGCAGCCTGTTATTTTGAACGATGACGACGTCTTGGACGATCCTTATGCCCATAAAGATGCGGAAGAGGAGGAGGATCCAGCTTGCATTTACTGCAATGAAATGTTTAGCCAGTCTAGGCCAAAAGAACATTGGGTGAAGTGTCAACTATGTTCCAATTGGTGTCACACACTATGCGCAGGCATACCTGCAAGAAAGAAACATTTTGTTTGCGAACTATGTTCATAAGACTGTTACAATTTAAGACGACATACCCTTTAAAGTCCAAGATGACATACTATGTCATTTTACCCTATAGATATGTCGTCTTACAAACGTTTACCTCACTGCAACTTATGTTGATTTTTTTTATTTTATATTACAGTAATTGTTCTAAAACTTAAGAAATGTTGTTAATTATGATACATTTAAGAATAAACGCAATATGCTGATCTCACATGACTTGATTTTTTTGAAATATTCATCCTGACAGAAAAAGTATGTCATCGTAAGCACAATTGCCCTAAGTGTGACGTGTCTGTCTGTTTGTAACACCATAGTTCACAAACGGATTAAGCATTATTTATTTTTTCATTAAAGGTAATTTACGTGCAAGTGTTCTAAGACACGTTTGATTAAAATCGGTTGACCGTTTAAAAATTGTGGGAATTGAAAGCGTTGAACCGAATGTCGGCGAATATAAGTACCTATTCGAGCGCACTGATTGAGAATATTGACGATTTTATCAGAAAAAAAGAGATATGTTATAAGTGTGCCTATGTGTATCCTATCTGTTTCTGTGTGTATAAGTCTAATTAAAAAGAATATTGATGGATAGATCACTTAGTCAAGAGTTTTCAAGCCGCCGCCACAAAATTTTCGGCAACAATAATAACATAACAATATGTAGGTGAAATAAAAATTAAATTAAAAAATAAACCCTAACACAAAGTCAAGTTCCCCTAAATAATGTCCACTCAATTTTAAGATAGCTCAATATGTATTTCGTAATAAATAATGTTAGTCGCCAAATAATCATATAACCCACACTATGATTTATAGTCGTTACACTCAATGTAGGTAGGTATTGATTATTATCAAAATCACTTTGATGCTGTTATACTTATACATCATATCTCCGGATTGGCGCAATATCTAGTTTCAGGTTGTTAATTTTTATATAATCCCTAATGTAATCGCGATCGCTCTCTGTAAGTAAAGACCAACTTTCTAACTCAACTAATACCTCTAAGCTCATACAAGTTTGAATTATTCGCTCTACAGAATTTATTGTTAAAAAATCAGATTGCATAACACGCAGTTCTTTCAAATATATCAATGGATTTTTATCTAATATTTTAAAAATAACCTCATCCGATAGCTGGATCGCTGTCCCTATGTGAATGAATTGTGCATTTAAACAGTTTGTAAGTATAAACAATAAATGATCCTCAGTACAGGTGGATACAACAGTAACACGCTTTAGATTTCTAAAGGGTAATATTTCCAACTTCTTCGTATAGAGTGACGTGTGTAGTATAAGTGTACAATTATATAAAGTAAAGGTTTCGAGCAAAGGACACATTTGACTAATATACATTAATGCATTTAAGTCTATTTGATCAACGTGTTCTAGGTGTAAACTAGCTAAATTACAGCCTTTTACCTGAAGAACATGTTTTACTTGATCAGCGTAGAAATCACATGATAATAGTTTCAGTTCTCTTAGATCTTTTAATCCAATGAGCACCATTAAATCACTTTGTAAAGTATTATGAAAGACAGTCATACTCCGTATTTGAGGACACATGTTTACAGCTAACTGAAGCTGATGCAATGTAGAGTATCGACTAACATAGGTTTTCAAATTAAAGTTTCTTTCTTCCCAATTTGATAAATTGATAGTTTCTAAAATAGAACCAATTTCATCACATCTTCCTATATCTTCTAGGTTCTTACAAGTTAAGAGTAACTTTATAAAACCATCTGCTGTTACGAATGTCCTATATAACTGAATACTCCTTAGTTTTTTTAACTTACAAATTATAGCAATACTATCATTAGTTATACACTTTGAGCACGATACATCTATTTTTTCAATAAGCAAACAATTTTCTGATATACATTTAAGAATATTGTCGGTGCAGTCATAATTTATGAAAAGGTATTTTAAGCAATGTAATTCCTTTAACGATTTAATAACAGCTCCTTCCATGTCTGCCGTTTTCCAGCCACCAGACAGCGATCCAAGATTTAAGTATACAAGCCCCTTGAGCATGTACAATTTAGAATAAAAGCTATGACGTAACATCTTAGGGACTCTTTCAATAGAAACATAAGTCAAATACTTTGTAAATAAAACTTCAGCCATAACAACAATCACATTCATTTGACTTACGAACTTTCCCATAGAACCTCTAAATCCTAAAGATCGCTTAGTTTTTTCCAGAAGCTCTGACAACGATTTAATTACTTCGTCAGCTAACAAGTCATGGAGCATCCAGGGCACGTTGCTTTTAAGATAGTTTCTTATAATATTCACATAATTATTTAAGGTTTCATGTCCACCATTGATATCTTTTTGTGCCAATGCGGCGATAGGTATCATGTGGATTTCTGCTTGTAAGGCTACCCAATTGCCTAACTTGCTTATAGATAAACTCTCCAATTTTTCCGGCTGTTTATGACGAGAGTCGGGACTAGTCATGGCACCCAAGTAGCTGGACCTGTTCACCTGGAAAGAACATTTTAATAGGTAAGTAAGTAGGCATTCTACGTGAGAAGGAAACAATGTACGAGGTACTTGTATTCCGATTTCTAACAGCAATTTTTTACACAGTGTTTTTTCCTTATTCCGCCGCTGCTGCTTCTACACTTGCACTTTATATTAATACTAGCTGTTGCCCGCGACTTCGCGTAAATTTCGAGTTGAATCTTGATCATACAGTCAGATACAGACAGACAGACAAATAATGAAAAAAAAAATAATCTCTGAAACACAGAAATAAATATTTTTAATAAAAAAAATTTCTTGATTTTGTTGGGACTCGAACTTGTACCGGTAACACAGTCTGACGCGCCAACCACTGGACCATAGAGGCCATTGCGGCAGTGTCAAAATTAAAGTAGACTACATACATACATGTGGTCACGTCTATATACCTTGCGGGGTAGACAGAGCCAACAGGCTTGAAAAGACTGAATGGCCACGTTCAGCTATTTCGCTTCATGATAGAATTGAGATTTAAATAGGTGATAGGTTGCTCGCCCTTCGCCTAAAAAGGAATCCCAAGTTTGTAGGCCTATCCCTTAGTCGCCTTTTACGACATCCATGCGAAAGAGATGGAGTGGTTCTTTTCTTTTTTGTATTGGTGCTGGGAACCACACGGTACTGAAGTAGATTAACAAACATAAAATCTTTTTACGTGAGAATTATGCATGTGCGGCAAAACCAGAATATTATCAAACTGATTTTCACTTATATTTATATGTTATAAGTATTATACTGTCGTATAATGATAAATGACTTTGAATTTAAAATTTCGTAACTTATCTGCAGGCAAACTCATGCCTTGAGTTCATTCAAATGTCAATAACTATTTTTTTGTGAACCGATTTTGATGAAACAAACTTTAAATGTTTTTCTGAGTTAAAACAAACCAATTGGTGAAAGTTTTAAGTAAATCGGTTCAGTACTTTCGGAGATAATTGTGATCATACATACAGACAGATAGACAAGAAATTTAAAAAAAATTTTTTTGCTTTCGACTATTCATTTTAAGTGTCCCTCTATCCATTTCAGTCAAAAGTACTAAATGTACAGACAAAATATTTTTACTGTTTTATTATATGTATATAAACCCGGTTTTAGTAGGTTTTAGCGAAAAATAAAAAAAATGTTTAGGTAGGTACCGACTCTTCCAGAAAAATTATCGATCGATCAGATAATCGCTTTTAGAATAATGATAACAGTTATTTTCTTTTTATGTTTTACAGAAGCCTTATGCCCGCGAATTCGTCCGCGTGAGTAGCCTATGATCACGGTTTTTCTGAGGGTCAACTCTATCTCTGTACCAATTTCATCAAAACCGGTTTTGTGGTTTAAGCGTGCGTGAAAGTTTATCAGATGGGAAGCAAGAAAGTAACGATTTTATGTTGTAAACTTTTGCGTCATTTTAGGGTCCGTAAACAAGAGACCCTTATAGATTCCTGTCTGTCTGACCGCGGTTTAAATCAAAAACTATACTTGTAAGTGGTAGAAAGTGATTTGGTATTGGTATGTACATATATTAATAATAGCAAAAAATCAGTCAGTTTCTAAGGGTAGCTCCAACCACAAGTATGGGTAATTTTTTTCTCCACTAGCCCGTCGTGTGCAGTATGGAGGTATCGTTGAATAGATCTTTTAAAAAATATATTTTAAGCATATTGAGGCTGAGGGCACCATTTGGTTCCGGTTGCTGCCGTGTGGTTCCCGGCACCAATAGAAAAAAAGAATAGGATTACTCCATCTCTTTCCCATAGATGTCGTTAAAGGCGACTAAGGGATGGGCTTATAAACTTGGGATTCTTCTTTTAGGCGATGGGCTAGCAACTTGTCACTATTTGAATCTCAATTCTATCTTTAAACCAAATAGCTGAACGTGGCCTATCAGTCTTATCAAGACTGTTGGCTCTGTCTACCCCGCAAGGGATATAGACGTGATTACCTATATGTATTTATGTATGTAGGACACCATTTCTCGATTTAGGGATCCGTTACTGAAATATTAGGATTTAATTTTTCACCAGGTATTTTTCCAAAACTACAAAACACACTAATAAATAATTTACTTTGGACACTTCACAGCTTATTGGGCACTAATTACATGTTCCACTCATATCTCTAGGAGTTATTTACTTGTTAGACTGTAATGCACTTACGCGGGCGGCCTATAGTATATAGTATTTTTATTTACCTACTCTTAACTACGCAATAAAAGCTATACCTACTGCCGCAAGAAGTTCGCATCGATAAATGAAAGCGGAAAGTTCTTTAGTAATATCTACGAAAAATTAAACGGACAAGGTCAGCGGACAATTCACGTAACACAAATTGATAAAGCTTAGCAGCCACTAGGTATTAATACTTTCACTCTTTCAATACAAAACAAAAAAAAATTTACCTAATGTTTGGTACTGCAGTCAAATTAATATGTTTATGGAAAACTTACCATATTTTTAAATTGTGATCTAAAAAGGTTTCCTAAAGTAGTTATTATACATACAAAAAAATCACCAAGATGTGAAACATTCTTTCACAAGCAAAATCTAAACAGTACTCCCGGTAGATGCTCGCATTGGATGAGAAGGATACTATTTATAAACAAATATTTTTAACTCTGTAAGAGAGTGTATGTACTTGCCAGTTGCCAGCGAAAGTTCCTACCTCGTACAGTAGTACGAGGTATCTAGCTAACTATCGTAAATCCTCGGAACTATTCGAAAGGTGTATTCGACTGACTATTCGGAATAATTTCTACGGCAATTCAACAAATACTGATTATATATTCAAGTTGCAGAGGCGCTGTATTCGTGCAATGTTTGGTCTGCAAACTACGGATAGCAGTAAGCCACTCTATACCTATTGATCATAAAATTCAAAACATTTCCTTGCTTATACATATTTGAAATTGTTGTATTTGTAAAATCGAATCCAAAATTATTTCCACGATTATCCGACCAATGTATAAGAATTAGGCGACCCGGTCGTGACAAACTGTGTGCTCCTCCTTCAACCACAGCATTCGGTACCTACTACTTACATAAAAGTGTGGTATGTATGGCACCTAAAACATTCAATAAAATTCCTCAAGAATATAAAGAGCTCAATTTAAATATGACTAAAAGTTAGTTAAAAAATTGATTGGTTACCAAGTGTAACTACGACGTTAGGGATTTTTTTGTGATGCATTATAATTTGTTTTGCGAAATTTTCGATTGGTTGACATTGAAGTTATTTTTCCTATTTAAATTTGTATTAGTATGACAATTAAGACATTTAATGCAGGTTAGCAAGAGAATGCCTCTCCTTTAAGAGTTCAGCCATAGCGACCCATCTGTCATGAGCTTTTTGCACACCGATAATGATAAAACATGATGTACCTACCTATACATACAGGTATATTATTTTAACAACCAATGTATTAGAATGTATGATACGTGTTTTGGCAAATAAATTATCTTTATCTACGTTGTACAGTTAATTACTGCTAAGTGTTCACCCATTCGTAGAAGAAGTAGGTAACAGAGCAATATATATTTTTAGTCCAATACTTGTATATTCATGAGTTTTTATGTTACTAATCAGTATTGTAACAGTAATACAATCTCACTCATAGAACCATTTAAAGTATAATTTACTTAGGAATGCACCAGGAATCATTTTGGTGCTATAATCTAGGACTTCGAGCAACTACCGACTCATTGGAAGACAACTGGCACTTGCAAGCTACTGAAGCACAGATTGCACATCAAGATCAAGACATCAGATCTCCAGTCTTGGGGGGGGGGAGTACTGTGGCGAAATCTATACGCCACAAATCACAAGAATAAAAAAAAAAATCACGCGACGCTATCAGTCATAAACAGCGAAAAACCTAAATCGCGCAAGCAATTATTTCACCTTAGAATGAATAATAGAAAGCAAAACTATTTTTTTTTAGTTTTTGTCTGTCTGTATGTAGGTATGATCACGATAATCTCCGACAGTACTGAACCGATTTACTTCAAACTTTCACCAGTTGCTTTGTTTTAACTCAGAAAAACATTTAAAGTTTGTTTCATCAAAAACGGTTCACTAAAAAAAAGTTATCGACATTTGAATGAACTCAAGAAGAAGAAGTTTGCCTGCAGATAAGTTACGAAATTTAAAATTCAAAGTCATTTATCATTATACGACAGCATTATACCTATAATATATAAATATAAGTGAAAGGCGACTAAGGGATAGGCTTACAAACTTGGGATTCTTTTTTAGGCGATGGGCGAGCAACACATCACTATTTGAATCTCAATTCTATCATTAAGCGAAATAGCTGAACGTGGCCTGGCCATTCAGTCTTTTCAAGCCTGTTGGCTCTGTCTACCCCGCAACGGATATAGACGTGACCATATGTATGTAGTCTACTTTACACCACCGCAACGGCTTCGATGGTCCAGTGGTTAGCGCGTGAGACTGTGAAGTTGGCGGTCCAAGTTCGAGTCCCAACAAAAACAAAATATATTTTTTTATTAAAAATATTTTTTTGTGTTTGAGTAATTTATTTAAAAAAACTGAAAATCAAAATACTACATATAATAAAACGGTAAAAATATTTTGTCTGTACATTTAATATTTAGACAGAAACGGATACATTTTTTTTTTTAATTTTTTGTCTGTCTGTCTGTATCTGACTGTATGATTATGATTCAACTCGAACTTTACGCGGACAAAGTTGCGGGCAACAGCTAGTTCATTATAAAATCTTATACAATGATAATCTATAGATACTAATATTATAAAGCTGTTTGTTTGTTTGAACGCGATAATCTCAGGAACTACTGATTCGAATTGAAAAAATCTTTTTGTGTTGATTAGACCATTTATCGAGGAAGGCTTTTTAGGCTATATATATAACATCACGCATCAGATAATGAAAAATGTGAAAAAATAATTAGTCATCCTTGAGGGCTTCAATGATGCCCAACGTAACTATTCCACGCAGACGTAGTCGCGGGCACAGCTAGTTTATTATAAAATCTTATACAATGATAATGAATAATAAGAAATGATTTCCCGACCTACCTTATCTAGCCTACCTTAATGCTCTGGGACCAATAACTTATAATTTTTAGGGTTCCGTAAGTCTGAATACAAAAACGGAACCCTTATAGGATCATCACCCGTGTGTCTGTCCGTCCGTCGCTTACAGTCAATTATCTCCGAATCTATTAGATCGATTAAGTTGAAATTTGGTACACATATCAATTCCTGTGACCCAAACACAGAGGTGTGACGTGAGCAGATGAAATCTGTATATGGGGGGTCATTATTGGGGTGGAAGGGGAAAATTAAAAAAAAAAACTGAAAACTGCATCGTGTGGCATATCAAATGAAAGGTCTTGTTGAGAAGATCTTAAATGTATTTTTTTGTAATTATAAAATAAATAGTTTCCAAGTTATTCAAGAAAATAGACGAAGCACTTGTCCCCTTTTTCCGCGATGATTTACTAAGTAGTACATTCACCCTACTTCCTTGAAAGAGTAAGTTTTTCCTAAGATGCATAATATTATCGGATATACATATATTGAGAGGTTTTCAAAAATTCTCTAAGCGAATCTTTGTTTTAGACCGTAGATAGCTCGATGTCCTTTTTTGTAGAATAAAAATAGTTTGTATATGTGCTGCTGCTCCCCAAAGCAGTAGACCATACGACATTAAACTATGAAAAAAATTAAAATATACTAGCTTCGTATTTAGTTGCCATATCCGTCAAATGCCTAAATAATATATATATTGCGAATTCCGCAGAACTCTTTAGAAAGTGAAAATGGGCATGGAATTTCAAACGGATTATTCCTAAGAATGTAGTACTATCAACAAAATTTTATCTTTTAGGTACCACTTATACCAATATCAACATTGGCCTGCCGCAAATTGGGAAGAGTAAACTTAATGCTTGTAAACTAAATTGACGGCCTCTGTGGCGCAGCGGTAGTGCGCTTGTCTGTGACATCGAAGGTCCCGGGTTCGAATCCCGGCCAGGGCATGATGAGAAACGAACTTTCTCTGATTGTCCTGGGTCTTGGATGTTTAATCTATATAAGTATTTATTATAAATATAGTACCTATCGTTGAGTTAGTATCTCGTAACACAAGTTTCGAACTTACTTCGAGGCTAACTCAATCTGTGTAATTTGTCCCGTACCTATATATTTATAATTATTATTATTTATTAAATGCATTGGACTAATGCATTAAGTTTAAACTTAATGCATTTAGTGGACACTTCTTAATGCCATTAGGTCTTATTTAAATTTGACAGTAAGGTTCAGAATGGAATTTAACAAAATTTATTCGAAAGTATACGCGTATCAGCGGCGGAATAACAAAGCTGACTAGGTGAATATGAAATACAAAATGAATTAACAAAAAAATATTCTGAAGTAATTTTATATCTATATAGATAGAAAGATATATATATATACTTCAGAATAGTATATGTATAGTATATATAATATTCTAAAGTAGTAATTTACTGAAAGATTTTGATATTTTATTGAGATAACTGTTTGTTTTGAATTAGGCACTTAGGTATTACGTAAAAATTCAACAATTTCAATATTATTTAAGTTCTCCATTCATTCATTTTTATTGTACCAAGTTACAAAGTTTTGAGTTGATAAGTTCTATATAATCTAACAGTGCTTACTCAGTAATTATATAAAAACGTTTTAAAATATCATTTTTAATATTTATACAATTGAGGCACAAATCACAGAATTAAATTCCTTTTTTAATTAGTACGCTATGCATATACTTAATTTATTTGTGATTGCAAAATTATACATCGGATATCACAACAATACATCGGACGAAACTTTAGGTACCTACCACACTCATGAACGGCTACTAAAGGTGATTTACATTGAGCGTATTATTTTTTATGCCAAAAACAATACTGCCTTGCATTTATCATTGCTTCCGTCGTAATTTAATAGAATTGAAACATTTTAGGGTGACCGTTCATTCTGATATCTAAATGGCCGATCACTTAACATGTAACAACTTTGCTACATGACATTACAAAAAAAAACACTATCAATTAAAATAAATATAAACATGACTACTTAAAACTTTAATACTCGTATAGATCGGTTGAACCATGCATAAACATTAAATGTCTATCGATAGGTCAAACGATATTCAAAATCCTATTCCCAACGCGGAACAGCAAGGAGACGGGCACACTCTGGCATTACGTAGGAATGTAGTAAAATCTTCATAGACCAGGTCCTTATAATAGCTGCCCCATTGGGAACAGGGTTCAGAGAAATCACGGTACCTATATGTAACTTACTTCGATTTTTTATTTAATCGAACAAACGTTCAAAAACAAAGTGAAGCTAAGATTTGAGAGTATACATTTGTGCGAAGGGCTCCGACACCCCCATCACTTAGGTTCAAGAAAAAAGTGCGCATCCTGTTTATTAGGTACATTACCTACTTAATAGGTAGGTACTCCTCAGTCCATGGCTTATCGCCGATTTATTATTTCTATTAACCCCAAATATGATTTATGTGCAGCTTCTCATTTGACATTATTGAATTGAAATAGCACACCATGTTGCTATTGTAAGTAATTATTATTGACAAAGAGCCAAAGCAATGTAGGTATCAAAAATATACATAAACACACAGAGGTCAGATGAGAACGGGAATTGTTTCCTGTTATTACCTTATTTATTCATACCTGGATCGTGGTTATATGCAGATACTGGGCACGTAATATTTATAATATACTAAAAAGTAGTTGGTGACCTTAGGCGTTAATCGAGCGCGTCATAAAATCGAACACAGACAAACAGTCATGACGCGATCCTGACGAATCTTTAGGGATTCCGCGAGAAGTCTTATTTTTCAGAATTACATTTACATATATTAAATGATAAATGGTGTACAATGGAGTATGCACATTAATTGAATTAAGCACATACTATCAAAACTAAGTCCTATTTCCAAATCGTTTCATATTTTTTCTTTTATTTTAAATCCTGACAAATTCTGTTGTCATTGGCTGTAGTTAATAAGTAGGAATCGGCTGCTAAAATCGAATGAAAAGCATCATTGAGTGATAGATGTAAAAAAAATCGAAAATCTAACTAGATACGCGATATGGAGATAGGATAACAGCTGTTTCTGTAACTAGAATTATTCTGCTACTTTTTAGCCTTGCCCTGGTGGGCACAGTTACTTAACCACTTATTTACTTATGCAGGTGTAGGAACAGTTATTTTAATTAAGCAGAAGCATTAAGTTACTGTACCTGCTTAAGCATTTGATTGACGACAACACGCCAATCAGCTGAGTGTCTGAAGGCGTCATAAAGTCTAGCAGACGACACTCAAATATCTGGTTAAATGTGAAATTGCTAAGTTATGTATGAATTAATTAGTCATAATTGATGAGGTCTTCGAACACACATTTATAGGCATCATGAAACAAACTTAGTTTACTCGAGTTATTTAACACAATTTGATCTGACAAATTACTAACATAAAGTTCTGTAAAATTTAATTATATTAAGTATAGGTACCTCATTTTACAAGCCCGAGAGAATAACCGAAAAGTAGGTTTGATACAAAACGCTCGTCTAAATTCTTTGGTCTAATTAATCATATTTTAGTGCCTATTCTTAACTCTAAGATTATTGCAGGATATTGTACTTCAAACTTGCATTTATTTAGTTAATAAGGCAAAAACCTAAAATGAACAGTCTTGCCAAATATGTATATTTGATGTAGGTTCCTAAATATTGTTTATAGCACAGTCTGATGATTCTTTACCTAAGATCAGTTTCACTAGGCCTCGTGTAAACTCGATACACATTTTTAACAAGCAAATCTATACTAATATTACAAAGCTGAAGAGTTTGTTTGTTTGAATGCGCTAATCTCAGGAACTACTTGGCTCGAATTGAAAAATTATTTTTGTATTGAATAGACCATATATCGAGGAAGGCTTTAGGCCTTTTGGAATGGAAAATGTGAAATAAACGGGGTAAATTATTCATCCTTGAAGGCTTCAATGATGCCCAAAATAACTATTCCACGCGGACGAAGTCGCGGGCACAGCTAGTAATAAATAAACTCTTTCATCTTATTTTTTAAACACTAAAGTAAACTATATTACTATTTCATTTAAATAATATGTGGACACGCGGTAGAAAAGAAAAGCTACCCCAATGTGGAGAAACAAGTCCTAGGAGCGTTTTTGTGCCCATTTCATATCATCCGCTCGCGGTTTACACCCAGTCAGAGTTTCAATGATTGTCTCTAAAGTGGACCAGAAGCGTAGTTTTTCTAGCGGGTAGTTTAACCAGCCGGTGGTAATACAGAAGTAAGTCTCGTGCGGCGCCACGTGGTGAATGCGGTGATGTTTCCGGGGAAGCACTATGTGCCATTCTTGTAATAGGACTACCCACGTCGGTAACCCAAAATAAGTGTGAGACCACTTGTGAATCTGGAAAATATAAATTCATAATGAGAATGTGTTCCTTATTTACTGTACCTACCTGTACTACGGTTTCAGTGGGTAAATAAATTGACCATATGTGCCAAATAAGACACTTTGTGACTTCTTCTTCGTCCTGATATTAATCCCGGTTACCCCCTCACTCTCTGCTATATCCGGATATGACCACGGTATTCGCCCTTTGACCATGGTCCTGGATTGCGTTAGTCAGTTTAGTAGTCAGTAACCCGAAATTTTAAAATCACTAATACTCATATAACGCGTTGAAAGCAAGAACTATTTCCGTGCATTTCATTCAGTATATGAAACCCTGGAAATCATCTTCTTAATCAGAGAGTTTATCTTTAGAATAAATGGATGATTTCATAAGACGCACGAAGCGACCCCGTCTAACCTCAGCAACTTTTGAAGGGGAACCTAACCTATATTGAAGTATGATAAAAGCTACACTACGTAGATGGGCATTGACATGATTACAGAAATGTGTGTGCACAGACAATGATGTTTTTTGGTTGTGTGCACACTACAATAAAATTAAACGCAAAAAAAAACTTTATAAAAAAGCTTTTATTTAAACGATCTAAAAAGAAAAAATAAACGTTCCTTTTAAATTTTAACTTAACATCTTATATGATTATAAAAGCTTGTCGCGCGATTTTCTTGTTTTATAAAACTAGTATCTATTCATTGTTTTATGTAAAATCTGCTAAGTTCAAATTGATAAAATTTCAATTTAAATAAATATGGATCAGCGCGACAAGCTTTTATAATCATATAAGTTGTATTTGTTGAGATGGTTCGGTCATGTGGAGAGGATGAATGAAAGCAGGTTGACTAAGCAGATATACAAAGAGAGTGTGGAGGGAAAGGTCAGAGTGGGAAGACCTAGACGAACGTATCTTGATCAAATTAAGGACGTCCTGGTAAAGGGTCAGGTCAAAAGTACCCGAAACCGCCGAGCTTGCATGAAGAGAGTTATGAATGTGGATGAAGCGAAGGAAGTATGCAGAAATCGTGGCAAGTGGAAAGAGGTAGTCTCTGTCTACCCCTCCGGGAAAGAGGCGTGATTTTATGTATGTTATGTATGCAAAATTAGAATTACGTCACATTATTTTTCGAGTTGCTCTCAACAAGTCCTTTCATTTGATACCCATATCGTAGAAGTGCTTTAAAATAGCTATTTCGCCATTTTGTATGGTCCACCAATGATAGTAACATTATTTTTCTAGTAGCTCTCAACGAGCCCTTTCATTTTTGATACCCATATTGTAGAAGTGCATTAAAAATAGCTATTCCGCCATCTTGGATGGCCCGCCATATTGGATTTAAAATGAAGTCACGTACATTATATATATCGTATATTCTCGTCCAAACTTAACGTGTATACAAAATTTCAGCTCAATCGGTTAATGATATGTACTTCAAAATTGAGTTCTACCATTTCACCCGAACATACATACATTAAGTTAAATAAAAGCTTTTAAAAACTTGGCCTTTTTTACCGCAATAACTAGGTCACAATCTAGAGTGTGGTTTCCAGCACATTAGAATAGAACCATTTCATATCTTTCCCATGGATGTCGTAAAATGGGATTAAGGGATAGGCTTATAAAATTAGGATTCCTCTTTAAGGCGATGGGCTAGCAACCTGCACTATTTGAATCCAATTCCATCTAGAACATACAGCTGAGTATGGCCTTTCAGTATTTTCAAGACTGTTGGCTCTGGCTACCTCGCAAAGGATATATCCTTTGGGTAAGCAGAGTCAACTGTATACATATATGTATGTATGTAAACTTTTAAAAATAAAGGCATTTTGTTAAATGTTTACCTGGTTTGTCATAGCCACGAAGATGCAACACAAATACCAGTACGAAATCCAATGAAATTCTTTTTCGATAATTGCATTATCATAAGTCGTCAATTGCCATACAATACGTGCTAAAACAGGTACTGTGATGGCGAAATTATCACCATTCGTCTCCACGAAATCATGTCGTGTTATTGACGTGGGGTCGATGTGGTGCTCGCGAAAAGGACGTAAAAAATTCTGAAACATGAAATTAGACTTAAAGCTGAATCACTGATGAAATTAGAAAGATAAAATTCCTGGTCGATGAATCATTGCACTGCTCACCCTGGCTGGAAACTGCTTCTGTTTCATTTAGTTCATCACGACCAACGAGATATATAAATAAGGAGAGGATATGGTGGTATTTCGAAAACTGTAAAAAATAGTTTTATTGTTCGCCTACTATACACTATAACGTGCTTACAGACTCAGTTTATCTAATAGGTAGGTACCTTATGTATATAATGCTGTGTAATTTTACATACATGCATTAAGTCACGCTCACGCCTTAGTCCAGTAGGTGCAGGCAGAAATTACCTAACATCCTTCCATTCGCCCGATTACTGTATAATTTTACACTATTTAAACTGGACAAAACTGCACACAGCACGTTTCTCGTGGGATAGAGACCTATGACTTACAGTTATGAAGCTTTGTATAAAATATGTAATAACTAAGCTGAATTAGAAGTTGTTAACTTTGTAAATAAGTATACTCAAACAATATTGTGACATTTTTACATAAGCATTACAAGTAACTACACGCGAAAACAAAACAATACAACGCAACACCAGTTCACATATAAGTGCATACCAATACCTTGACTTGACCCTTGTTCGAAGTACCTATTAAAGTACCTAAGTACTAAATATAAGAAGTACACAAACAGAAGTTCTCGTATATATCATATCATATGCCCGCAGCTCCGCCCGCGTATTACCAATATCTCTTTTATTTCCCGTTCCCGTGGAAACAGGGTATCCTCTCATAATATTCTTCCAAAGGAACGTTGTCTTTCAGTCAGTACCGCGAGAAATTATATTGATACCGATTGATAAAAAAAACTGGTATCATGCTGCAGCGCAGGACCAGCCGGCGATTGAATGGAAATGTATTTTGAAACCAACGTGGCAAAGAGTCACGTTGGAATATTTCCAGATTGTCCGGGTATGAAAGCAATTTTTGAAGTTTGGATGACAAATTAAAATTTTTAACATATTATTTATGACTAGCTTCCCCCCGCGACTCCGTCCGCGCGGATGTCGGTCTTCGCGTGCATGGTTTATTTCTCCATTTTGAGTAACTCTGACAATGACATCTTATAAAATCCACCTACATACATATAATCACGTGCCGTGTGGTTCCCGGCACCATTACAAAAAGAATAGGACAACTCCATCTCTTTCCCATGGATGTCGTAAAAGGCGACTAAGGGATAGGCGTATAAACTTGGGATTCCTCTTTAAAGCGATGGGCTAGCAACCTGTCACTATTTGAATCTCAATTCTATCATCAAGCCAAATAGCTGAACGTGGTCTGAACATTTAGTCTTTTCAAGACTGTTGGCTCTGTCTTTAGGCACAATATTATATAACTTTAGTTGTACATTGATAAAATAATCATTAAGGATAGCTTTTGCGCTTTAGGGGGACTTTGCATAAATAGCCTGTAACCCCTAAGGTATTGTCTGTCTCTGTGCCAAATATCATCAAAATAGTTCCAATAGTTTTTTAATTTATTCCGCATTCGAGATTATTGGATATGAATAGATGATAGTGATATAGAAATATATGACATGAAATACTTACATATTTTTTATCGGTGAATACTAGGTAGGTTCTATGCTTCTAGCCATATGCTTTTTCTATCAACAGTCAACCTTTAAAATGATTGCTATTGGCAAAAACAAAGAAATGTACATTTTATGTACCTATAGGTATGAATTAGGCTTTGACATGTGAAGTACAGAAACTTAACGAAGGATGAAAATACTAACGGAAGTAAGCAGATAATTAGCATGACAAACAAAAGTGTAATACGAAAAAAGGTAGCAAGAAAACGCAATAATCTGTTTTTACTTTGCCGATCACTGGTAAATCAACAGCTCCCCATGTATCTGCAGCCCAGTGTACAACCCCTGAAGCAAAATCAGCAGTAAGAACACCAGCAAGAGCGGCCAATAATAGAGAGGCGTCTGCCCGAATATGTCTGGCCATTAAAATGCCCGCAGTTATACATAATGTACAGCAGGCCACTACGCATACCCATTCCTGAAGTCGTTTCCCTGTTGACAAAGAAAAAAATCGATTTTAAACAATGTCAAGGACAAGAACATGACTTATGATTACAAAATAATATACCTATCACATAACTCGTAACATCTGTTGCAATTCTCTAGTCCTATAAGTAGTTAGTGCCTGATGCAGAACTATTATATACCAGCTAAATCATCCAAATTATGGCAAAAGATGTCTTAACAAAAGTTGTTCAACCTGACGAACATTTTCTTTTGGCGAAAAAAAAATGGAAGATCTGTATCACGTGATGTGGCAGCCAAAGGGACCAACTACTCTCTAATATGTACGGAAATGACGTCTTAGCAAAAGTTGTTTTACCTGATAATATACGAATAATACGAATGTTTGTTTTCTATATAATTTTAGTACGGATTAATATTTTCTGTCAACTGTATGTGCCCTGGCTCGCCGCTGCTGTGAGATTTCGGGAAAATAAAGTATTTTTGTTATTCCAAATTATATAGATACTATGTAATGCCAAATTTCGTTGAAATTTATTTTGGTGAATTTGAATTAATTTAATAGGCTTCGTATTTCCGATAACACGTAACAGCTAATAAAATAAAAAATAAAAATTTAAGTAAGTATGTTTCTTACTATGATGATGGTACGGAACCATTCGTGTGCGAGTCTTACTCGCACTTGGAATGTTTTTTAGATATTTCACTTAGATAGTTTAAAAGTTAGAGTGTCTTTCTAAAGAACAATAAACTTTGAAAAAAATTGGAACCTCATTAACATTTTTAATGACCAAAATACATCTACCTACCTACTACATTTCAATAGTGAAGTCCTAATAGTTTCAGATTAAAGTGGCTGTGGTAAACAAGTAGGTTTTTTTGTAACTCTCCACGCATGATCTACTTATCTTCTTTCAATTTCACATATACCTATACCTATAATATATATAATAAAGGGAGCTTTCTCAGGTACCATTAAGGTCCATCAACTAACTTATACAATAAGTTCTACCCAACCGCTTAACGATGAATAGCTTGAGTTGCTTCTGCAATCCTGAGGCCAGCGATCACTTTATGCTTGGTACCATGGAATTTGTATCAAAGAATACGAGACCGCGCCTTAATGTTGACAATGTCTATGGGTCTGAATCTGACGACGAGCCATTAATCAACTACAGACTTTCAAAGCAGCTACAAACATCTCTTCCTTGTGCCACTTTTTCGAAAATGCAAGCCAACTTGAAGACGAATGTAGAATAACTAACCATTTCTCAGTAAATATGGCTTTATTCAATAAAATTATACAGTATGACTTTGAACATGTGACAGAACTGAAATGTTCGTTTTATGATAAAAGGTGTCAAAGCTAATGTGGAGGTTGCATATCACCACATTCTCCCCAGGTTTTAAGAAAGATCGTAATCTTGAAGATGAGACGGTGGACGTCGGTCTCTAGTAGAACGTCGCAGTTCAGGGTTTTGTGTTGTAGTAGCATCTGTAGTCAAATTAACTGGTTCCTGTTCTTCAGTTGTTGTCTCTTCGTTTGACTCTGCTGAATCCCAATTAGATGAATCAGAATCAGCCTCCTCAGTATCAGACGAAGTACCCATTGGGGCTAAGTGCCTGTTTGAAACTACTAATTCTCGTCCATTCTGTAATCTTATGTGTGAATGAAGGTTGTTAGCTTCTAATAATTGTACTTCTTTTACAAGAGGATCATATTTACTTCTCCTCACCGGGGTTCGATATAAAGCTTTATCTGCTTCTGTGAGCCAAGATGGCATTGATTGTCCATGAGAAGAACGTCGTGAATGATTAAACATACGCTCATGGGGCGTACATCCAGTAGCTGTGCATAGAAGTGAGCGGATAGCATGAAGTGACTTTTCAAGGACAGTTTCCCATTGAGTAATAGGCAAATTAATTTTAAGGTAAGTTGTATAGTTTTCCAAATGATTCCATTATATCTCTCGGTTTGACCATTGCCTTGAGGATTATATGGTGTAGTGTAGCTTGTAGCTATGCCTAATCCGTGCAGAAAAGTTTTAAGTTCAGCTGATATAAATGCGGTACCTCTATCCGAGTGAACGTAAGATGGCAAGCCAAAAATGGCAAATAATTCAGAAAGTTTCTTTTGCACAGTTGATGAACTTACATCTGCACACGGGAAAGCGAAAGGAAATCTAGAAAACTCATCCACCACAGTAAGTATATAACGATTTCTTGTATTATCGCATGGCAATGGTCCCTTGAAATCAATAGAAATTCTTTCAAAAGGTGATGTTGCTTTGATTAATGTGCCCTGAGTTCAAATAAATCGTGGTTTTATTTCAGCGCATACATTGCATGATGACGTCATACGTCTGACATCCTCAACTGAGAATGGTAAATTTTTTGATCTGATCCAGTGTACCATTCTAGTTATACCGGGATGACACAGATTATTATGCAACTCGAGAAGCTTAGCATTGTCTACTGTTGTTAATGCTATTACATTTGCTCTTGAAAGGGCATCGGCCACAATGTTATCCTTGCCCGGGCGATATGAGATCTGAAAATCGTAATTTGAAAGTTCTAAGCGCCAACGTTGAATTTTATCATTCTTAATCTTAGAATCATGTTTCTGATCGAACATGAAAGCTACCGATTTTTGATCTGTGATAAGTTGGAAAGTTTTTCCTATAAGAAATTGGCGCCACTTTTTTATACTTTCAACTATAGCAGTTGCTTCTTTCTCTATCGCCGAATGATTTCGTTCATGATTGTTTAAAGATCTTGAAAAGAATGCTACAGGTCGCCCGTCTTGAGTGAGCGCTGCAGCGATAGCATAATCAGATGCATCAGTTTCAATGGTGAGTTGTAGCTTAGGATCAATGACTTTAATAGCTGATTTTGCTATTTCCTTTTTAAGTGTGTTAAATGCTTGTATCGATTCTGGTGATAGTGGGAAAGTCTCTGTGCGAGCAAGAAATTTTATTTTATCTGAGAATTTTGGAATCCATTTTGAATAGTGTGCAAAAATGCCCATAGTCCTGCGTAGTGAGGCTGTGTTGTTCGGAATTGGTAAATCCAAAAGAGGGCGTAGACGCTCTGGGTCTGGTTTGATGATGCTATTGCAAATATTATATCCTAAAAGATTTATCTCAGTTTTTGAGAATTCGCACTTCTGTAAGTTTAATGTCAAATTGTAACGAGTGACGACTTCTTGGAATAAGCGTAATTTTGCATCGTGATCCGCTTGATCGTGTCCACATATTGTAATATCATCCAAATAAGCATAAACACTCTGTAAATTTTCTTTTTGTATGATTGAATTGATTGCTCGCTGAAAGGCTGCCACGCCATTGGTGACGCCGAATGGAATGCGTCGGAACTGATAAAGATTTCCACAAGCTTCGAATGCGTATATGGTTTTTCATTTTCCAATATAGGAATTTGATGATAAGCGCTGCGTAAATCAATTTTGCTGAAAATTTTATGTTTCGCTACTTTAGCAATCAGTTCGTCCATTGAAGGCAAAGGATAAGCATCTAGTTGAGTAAATCTATTAATTGTACGTGAGTAATCAATTACCATTCTCTTTTTATGGTTTTCGTTAGCTGTCACAAGAACTTGAGCTCGCCAAGGCGATCGGCTCGGTTCGATAATATTATTTTCCTGTAATTTCTTTATTTCTTCAGCAATAAACTGAGAATCTGCTTCAGAATGCTTTCTAGATTTTACTGCGATTGGTTTAATATTAGGCATTAAATTAGTGAACAGACTTACTGGTTCGATATTTGCTTTATTCAAAGCACACAATTTGAGTGTAGGTTTGGAGCCACCAAATTGCATTTCTAGAGCTTTGTGTCCCTGTAGGACATCGTGTCCGAGTATAATATCAGCACAAAGTCCATCCATAATCATTAGTTTAGTCATGATGTTTTGTTTTTGTAATGTTATTTTAACTGAACAAATTCCGTTTACCTGTGTGCATAGATTGTGTGTAGCCATTGTGATCTTTTGGTTGCATGGAGAAATGTTCAGCTTACACAAATCCACAAGGCGTCGGTCGATAAAGCTTGCTGTACTTCCTGTATCAATTAACGCTCTAGCTGTAATAGTATCATTAACTAGTACAGGTATCGTAGCTCTTTTCAGATCTGCTGCAGATGATATACAAGAGAAAGTATGTGCTTGATTGTCGTAATTATCTTCTAATTGCTCAGTTGCTGATATTTGGTTAGTTCTTTTGCTTAGACACACCTTAGAAAAGTGTCCTTTCTTGCCACATCCAGTGCATATAGTGTTAAAAGCTGGACACATAGACCGCTGCTGATGTCTTTGTTTTCCACAAAAATAGCACGGTTCGTGTTTAGTTACATTTCTTGTAGCATTTGATGTGGATGTATTTGGAGAAGGTCTATTAGTAGTTTGATTTACTATTGGAGTTTGTTGATAGTTGTATTCTGTATTTTGAATTTGTGCCATTTCTAAGGATCGTGCTTGTTGGTATGCTGCATCAAGAGTGAGTGTATAATTCTCAAGTAGTCTTTGACGTATAGCTGAAGACGATAGCCCTGCGATAAAGGCGTCTCGTATGTATTCACTCTCATTTTGTTCCGCGGTTACTGAGTGGAAGTTACATTTCTTTGATAACAGTTTCAACGATTGAATGTATTGATCAACTGTCTCTCCTGACTCCTGTTTTCTTTGAGACAGTTGATACCTTGAATAAACATTATTAACAGGTTTGATAAATAGCGCATCTAGTCTCTCTATAGCTAAGAGATAATCTTTTGTATCTTTGACATGAGTATAAAGGAGTGGAGATAAAAAGTTTACTAATAGTTGATACTTGCAGTCGTTATTTACGGTATTTCCTTTATTTTCAATGGCATGTGTGAAATTATTGAATGTTTGTTTCCAATGAATCCATTCGCAAGATTTATCCGAGTTTGTTGTCGGGTCTGCTTCGAATCGTTCTGGTTTCAGATACTTATCCATAATTATTTATTTTATTTATTTTATTGAATAAATTGTAGAATAACTAACCATTTCTCAGTAAATATGGCTTTATTCAATAAAATTATACAGTATGACTTTGAACATGTGACAGAACTGAAATGTTCGTTTTATGATAAAAGGTGTCAAAGCTTATGTGGAGGTTGCATATCACCACAACGAACCTTCAACTTCTGACTTAATAAATTCAACAATGGCGATTTGGTCTTGGTGAGAATTTTACATAAAGACACAGAATATCGATATGTAGTTATGTGCACAGGGATTGAAGAAAATAATGAATAACAAATAATATTCTGTCAAATTTGTGACAACAAAAAAATTTCAGGATTGATGACAACGACGTTTCTTTCATCTCATGGGACCAGATTATAGAAAAGGTACCAACCCCCAACATAAAAATGAAAGGGCAGCATATTTATCATGAGTTTCACCATAGTATTAACGTATTTGAAAAGCCATGATCTCATTTGCTTTTGCATGAATCTTTTTATATGATTTTACATACATACATACATACATATGGTCACGCCTATATCCCTTGCGGGGTAGACAGAGCCAACAGTCCTGAAAAGACTGAATTGCCACGTTCAGCTATTTGGCTTAATGATAGAATTGAAATTCAAATAGTGACAGGTTGCTAACCCATCGCCTAAAAAGAATCCCAAGTTTGTAATCCTATCCCTTAGTCGCCTTTTACGATATTCATGGGAAAGAGATGGAGTGGTCCTATTGTTTTTTGTAATGGTGCCGGGAACCACACGGCACATTACAAAAAAGAATATATATATAACATATGATTTTATTTCTTTAAATGGAAGTTCCAATTTATGTTAATGATTTAACAGAGTATTCATTACTATTCATGCTCTATATTTTTATATCACATCGCATTACATGCAACTTATGTGCCATTAAATATTTTAAGTATTTTTTTTAAGAACTAATAGAAAAAAATACTATGATTTTTGTTAGTAGATACTTAGTAAATTTTTTTCAATGTCCGTATAATAAAAGTAACATTAAAAGACTGTATTGAAATTTAAGTCTGTTCTTATAGTTGTAAACTATTACAAAAAGTTTATTATTAAAGTTGATTCTTATGGATAAAATTGTTTTTCATTGTATTTCTTTCAATGTATATTTCCCCTGTAAGGTAAAGTATCCTACCCTGGCCTTCATGTCTCTACCCTGGATCCTGTATCTCCCCTGGTAAGTACCTACATAAAAACTCTTGTAACAAGTATACAAAATATCTGTTTACATAGTTCTTTAGTGATAAAATATGTTATTTCAAATATTTATATCGTGCCACTCTTCCTAATATCAGATGCTCCTTTAACGTAGAAAGACCCTTATGTCGAAACATTGTGTTCGACACAAAAAGATCCCATTCTAGACAAATTTCTAATACACTTCTTCCATTATCATTCACCTTTTCGTCACCAAACGCACCAAGCACCTTTTCATATCCATCACGCTTTACACCCACCCATCCATTAAAATCACCTAGCATAATAATCTTCTCATTTGGCTTGGTAACTTTCAATACTTCTCTTACACTATTCCAAAACTCCTCGTATTCGCTTTTTGCTGTCGTTGTACCCCTCCAACCCACATCCCACGGTGCATAAACACCTAGAACGAAGATCCGAATGATTCCAACTTTCAGCCTAATCCATAGCAGGCGAGGGCTGACACACTCATACTCATTCAGCCATTCGTGCAGAAAGAATTAGACCGACCCCTTGACAGCCTCCGCTGGTACTGGAAATTCCAGACCAATAAGCCGTGTAAGGGCCGTGCTGCGTCGCGTCGCATCCTTTCCGCTTCGTTTCATTCACGCACAACACATCCAAACGTCTTTCATCCATCATCTGGCATACTTCCTCAATCTTATAATTCATTCCTCCTCTTACATTCATCGTCGCAAAGCGGTTTTCAGCAGACCGCATACCGTTCTCGCCGGGAACGAGACGTGATGGGGTGCGGACACCATCGCCGCCATTTAGGTGCTTTTTTAGAGTTTGCATCATGCGATTCCCACGAGGCGCAAGGGAAAAATAATGTCCGCCCCAGCAGAGCCCCGCATGCCAGGGTAAGGCTAGCCATTATTCATATTTATATTATTTTTTTTTTAGTTATCGCACCACCCGTACATTCATCTCAGTTTGGTCCAAAGGTTCGACTGGCAGAGAATGCCTTGTAGCATTAAAGTCACCTGTACATTTTAAGTTTAAATAAATAAATAAATTGGACTGAATTTCTCTTTAGTTTAGGTTCTAATTTTATTTTTCCTTGATGTGCCTAAATATGTAAATAAATTACTTATCAAAAATTACAGTGCGTTACACATAAAAACAAAAATTAAATATCCGCATTGAAATGTCATGTTTTCCTATCGTTTAGTAAGAATATGTACATACATACGTATTTTCTTTCCATCATGTCTCATTTTTTCCCTATATGCCAAATTATGCTTAAAATTGAAAGAATCAAACATAATGTAAAGAAATCTAATAAAATGTACGTACCAGATTTTTTTACAACAATCGAGTTTATTTTTATCATTTAAGTATAAAAAATACAAGAAAAATCAATTCATACAATTTAAACCAAGAATATCTTAAAATTTTAACTTTGTCTATTATGTTTTGAAGGACCTTCTCGTTTTAGACGCCAACAGTAATTGCCTAGCATAGTTGTGTCCCAACGGCCTTGAAATTGTTCTTCGAGCTTCTTTATATCCTGGTAGAACCTTTCACCCTGCTCATCACTGACATCCCTGTCCTGCTCATCATTTTTGGTAGGAGGTAACGGAAGAGACATTTCTTCACTGTGAGGTACTGGTTTCGACTTTGAAGGAACGTCAGGATACTGAATATTGTGCTTGATTTTCTTTGATAAGCCACATATGACAGTCATGCCAAAGTAGCAATCATTAAAATGATTACTAGGTTCACGCCATAAAGCTGGTACAGCAAATGGCATTGACGTCTTGTTTCCATTAAACCAGATATAAGAGTAGCATACCATGAAACACAAAAATACTTTTGTATCAATGGTTTGTCTTGATCAAAAGCACATCCAAAATAAAGTAAATATGCACTTCTCACTTTTTCGGAAACATTTTTTGTTTGTGATTTCACAATGTACTGTCCACAAACAACAAAACTTGGTGCATTTTCGTAGTTCCAACGACCACATAGTTCAGTAGTCATGTTGAATTTTCTAATAAATATGCTCAGAGATATCGAGGTTATTGCATAGAAAAGTTTAAAATACATTGAAAACCTCAACTGTTTATTATGCGCCTAAAGTGAGGGTAGTAAAAATAATGATTGACATGTACCTCGAAAACTAGACATGATGGACTTTTTATCTATGACTCATTACCTATTCAATGCAGCTATCAGTTTTACTGGTACCAAAATCATGCAACGCAGTGCTATTATCAGTGATATGAAATAACTAAGATATTTGAGACATATATGTATAATAGCCTTTAATAAATAACAATGTTGGCAGATAAATGTGATTCTCCAATCAAAATACTATTTTAACAAAATATTTCAATTTGTTTTCACAAAACATCAAATATTCCTAGTGACTGCAGCAGCAGCTGTCAAGAAATAAATAAACAAATTGGACAAGATATAACAGTAGTTTAAATTGTTTATCAGTTATCAGGCTTCACTATAATATCATAACCTTCCCTCAGTTCACACTATTAAAACCATATTTAGCCTTAATGCTCACCAACACAGCCACCTTTTACAATATGTCAATAAACTTATTAGTTGTATTTTAAATCCCTAGACTTATTACATACAATTTAATAAAAAATAAAAAATTAAACTTGATCAAAACATAACAAGATTCAATTATGACAAATACTTACCAGGACTATAGAGTTCAGCAAGCTCTTGAGCTCCACGGTGGCGAGGTCCCCAGCGAGGTTTTGAACCAACCTCACTTGGTAATTGTATATTTGCATTGGGATCATCTTCATACATGGAATGTTCCAAAATCTGTTGTTCTGTTTTCACAGGTGCTAATAATGTGGTAGCCATACAGCTTGCATATTCAAAGCGTTCACGACCCAATCCAACATTACCGTCTCTTTTAGCACAAGGTGGTATTGGCAAAGGTAAACCCATACCGTTCAAAAATGTTCAACAGTTATTAATAATAAATTATGGCAGGATTATTCACAACGAACAATACCCGATAACTAGTTACCTTTCAATTACTAAGAATCCCAGTAAGATATATTTCTAATCTACTGATAGCTAAAGCAGCGATAATACATACACTAAAGAAACACACTTATAAGTCACAAATTTGGTAAACAGCTCTGATTGACCAAATAAGAGAACTTTAACATAAAACAATGAAAAACAATCATAAATTGACTAAGATTGTTCGTTCTTGACTTGTTGTTGTTTGACGCACAGATGTTAAAAGTTTGATTGATGTTTGAATTCAACCACAGGTTTTGACAACTTGGCGCAACTCTCAAGAAAAAATACGATTGTATGTAACGATTGGGAATTTTTATGGCGTTTATGTTTGAAAGACCCATCAATAATTAAAATTCAAAGGACAACTGGCTGATTTCGAATTTAGTCGAATTATAGTAGCCGCCATTTTTAAATTAAAGCACTGACATTTCTCCGTGACTTTATCCTTATTACCCGCTTGTTTGTTGTTTTATTGGAAATATCTGAGCTTATTTTCAAGAAATCTGCATTTTTTTCCAAAATTAAATAAAAAAAATACATATGTAGTAGAAACATACAATATGAATATGTTGAGCGAAATATCTTAATAATAATGACTACTGATAAGGGCACCTCAAAGTTTACGTTCAGATCATAGAGCAAATTAATATGTATGTGCAGTACAGAATACGCATGTAATTTTTTTCTTTTTAGTATAAACGACAATGAAAAGCAGCTACCAGAAACAAAAATGTGATCAATGTGCCAATTGAAAATTAAATCAATTAAAACATGTCTGTGGTGATAATTTCTTTGCAAAAGATTTCAATAAAAATGATAAATATGTTATGTATATTTTTTTATTTTAATTTTTAAAATTTTGTGATGTAAACTTGTGTTATTTACCTATTTCCTCCAAAAATAAAACAGCGGTCTTAATTGTATCAAGTGCCTAACAACCTAAGTACCTACTGTCGACAATTTCTGATATGGATCAAACTACGTATGAGTACCTATGGTTGACAAATTTATACTGATATCGATAAATCGATAATAAGTGTGATAACATCGCTATCCTTTTTTTTCTTGATGTTGGTACAATGTTGCATTGTCAATTTTATTTGCGGCCTTCATATTGGCTGAACTGTTCCCAATTGTTTTATACCAAAGTATTTTCTTATTTTTATATGGAACTCCCAACTCTTAAAGCGTAGTGATAACATAAACCCCTATTACACCATTCAATATCCAGCACGCGACTCCGAGAGTCTAACTAGACCGCTCGCTATTACAATAGTCTGAAAAACGGGAATTTCGACCTAGGTTTCGGTTGCATGGCACCTGTACTTTCGAAGCCACAAAAAATTGTCGTAGCCTGTAGCACTCTCTGCAATGAATTTTTCTTATATACAGTTTATCTTATATACAGTTGGAACCAATCGACGATGAGTTCGATTTTATCTTAAATATAGTCAATATTGAAAAGGAAGAAATAATTTATTTCTGCAATCACATTTCTTTTGTTTGTTTGTTTGTAGTATCTTTATTACACAGAAATTTACGCAGTTACAAAAAATAGCACTTAGTTACAAAGTAAAAAAATCACTTGCAATTGCGGAGTTATTCGATAAGCGATCTTCCAGTCAACCGGAAAACAATAAAGGAACTAGATAATTTAGTAAAAAAGCGGCAAGTTGCTGCTTTATTAAGAAATTAAATACAAACTAGTACTAAGTAACTAGTGTAAAAAATATACAAGAAGCGCAGCTTGCATAAATAGAGGACTTAATAAGAGTCGGCCACTTACTAGAAATTTTGCGACATTAGTAAGATAAATAATTTAAAAAAAGTTTTTGGTCTTCTTTTGTCACAAATTTTTTTAAAACTATTCCTAAGATTGATTGATATTTTAAAATTGTTTATTGCTGTCTATGTTTTGATGATTGTTTTCAAGGTTTAATTTAAAGTACGTCAAATAGGAGATGATAATTAAAACTGATTGTGATATTGTCAAAGTAGTTTTTATTATTACATAATTTAAAGTAGTTTTTTATTTAAAGTATTGATCTTCTTTCGTCTCTTACAATTTTTTAAACTAATTTCTTTGATTGATTGTATTTTTTTTTTATTGTTGTCTATTTTTTGTTGATTGTTTTGAAGGTTTAATTTTAGTAAATTAAAATTTGAGATGATAAGACTGATTATGATACCGTGAAAGTAGTTTTTAAATCATTATTCTTATAATGTTGTTTATTTAATATATATACACAGACTTTGCTTTGAGGCAAACAACAAATCTGATTTACTTAAAGCGAACTGAATAATTATTGAAATACATATTTATTTCGGTACTATTTTAGAACAACTGACGAACAAAACATAAGAATAGTTTTTTTTATTGTCTATTTATATTCTATCTACATAATTTTTCCTATCATATTACACTCTTATTCTGTTACACATAATTATACCTATATTATAAATACATTTTGAATCCTTCCGCTTGTTTTATTTAACCTTCGCAAGTGTTACTGATCGGGAATACAAAGTGACATTGTGTAACAGTGTTACTCATTGGGAAAACGATAGTTGCAATGTGTATCACTGCTACACAACGGGAATTTTTTTCCCATTGAGTAACAGTGTTACAGATCGCTGTGTGACTGAATGGGAACCAACCGCCATCCATTTCCTTGCCATACACATGCGTAGCCCACGGACACGTCCACTCCCTGCAGACGCGAGCGCAGACCACGTAATTCTTATTACACTATTCATACAGCCGCGTCGAGCCCGGTCTTCTTACTCTTATTACACTATTTGTTGTAAGACTGAGACAGTCTAATTATCAAATGGTCTAAGCTTTTAAAACGACAGCCGCCACGTCCGTCAGTCATGTATCTGTCATCTCACTTCTTCGTTCTTTTACAATATCTCTATTTAGTTTGTGGTTCATTTACACTTAATTTCCGTAGTTAGTTCATAATCTTAACTCGTTCTCAATAGTTATCGTGGTCACTGACTGACCATTTATTGAATTTATCAACAATATTCTTAGGTAGGTACCAAAGAGGATAAAATAGGTATTTACATAGTATCTCTGTTTAGTTTGCAGATAGGTACTCGTGCCTTGTGTATTGCGAAAAAATAATCGCCAAAGTATATCCTACATACAAATTTATATATTTATTTATGCATGTTTCATTTAATTAAAGGATTCATCCAAACCGTGTCACCCTAAAGATTTAAAATATCAAGTGGTGGATATGGATTCCAGAGCCGCAAAACTAGCTTTAGCTCGAAAGAAGGTAAGTAAAAGTTCATCAACAGTTGCAAACAGAGTGATATCGGAAAGATTTTCTACTAACTTACCTTTACAAACATCCGGTTTAATAATTTACGGTCATACTAGCTGTTCCAGCGGTTTTGTTCGATTGTAGCATAAGTTATGGATTAAGTACTTTGAACAAATAGGTATACATAGGTACAAACTTTGGCAATTTTGACAAATTAGGGCAAATTGAAAGAAGGAAATTATTTTAGTGTATGTAAGATACCTACTAAAATTCTGAATTTCTAAATCGTCAGCTGATTTTTTGCCATCCCATTCAAATTGAGTGCAATTTGAATGGGATGGCAAAAAATGGTTGAAAGTTTTTTTTTATAAATCCTTTAAATCTTCATCAGATTAAGAAGTAAAAAAAAATACCTTATTTGAGTAGAATGAATGAAATAGTTGCCCAAATCTTCTTACAAAATAATCCAAGAATGTTTTTGCAATGTATACCTAATAAGACATAAAGTTTGTTGCATATTAAGATATTGGTAACACTACATTAATTAATTTATCGGAGTAAAAAAATAATTTGCTCAATAAGTAGAGATTAGTCAAGTTACATTCTTTGTAACTGACTTGACCTCTATGGGGCAGCGATAGCAGCTTTTGTCTGTTGCACAGTAGGTCCTGGGTTTGAGTATGATGGTAAATTAACTTTTTCTGATTGTCTTATTAACTTTTTCTCTTTATAAAATTTGTTATAAAATATACTTAGTATTGTTGAATTAGTATCTCATAAGGCATGTCTTGAAACAAGGCTTACATAATCTGTGTAATTTGTGCTTAAAAAATTTATAGGTATTGGTAGATAAATGTCAATCTGAATATTTTTTTACAACATATTTAAAGGATATATATTGACATAGATAGAATTTAACTACTGAGAGAGCTGTCAAAGGCAAAACAAATGAATATACAAGGGAATAATCAATGAACTTGTATGAGAATCATGAAAATAAGTGGATAAAGTTCAAGAGTTGAAAGATGTATTTTATGTTTTAAATCTTACAACTACATTTTTTTTATATTTTTCAGTTGAAGGATCACCAAGGAAAAAAAGTTACAACTACTCAGAAAACTGACCTATCTATTATAGCCTCTGAAGAAATTCAATATGATGCAGGCCAAACAATAATCAATAATTATGCAGAAAAAAGTGCTCATGATGAAAGTTCTGCACATGCAAAAAATGAGTTAGGCAATCAAAATGTGTATGATGGAAATGAGGATACTAAGAGAGATATAAATGTTACAGAAATTCTTATTTCTAACAAAAGAAATTTAGAACTCCAAATTGCAGAATTACAAGTAAAGTTTGAACAATTAGAAAAGGAACATATACAAACTATGCAAAGTTTAAATCTATCAGAAAAACAAATCCATAGATTAGAAACTGAGCTTAAAGCTCATTATGATAATAACATGTCTGTCAAAAAAGAGCTGCAAGAGAAAGAAAATTTGATAAATGAATTAAGTGACATCAAGATGTCTTACTTGGAGCACAATAATCATATGACTGAACAATTGGAAGTTACTAAAACCATGCTAACTGCTAAAGAAAATGAGAATGCATCTCTAGTTAGTAAATTAAATCAGGTTGAGAATCAACTAGATGGAATGAAACTGCAATTACAACAATTGACAAATGGTTCATCAATAAAAGTGTCTCAAAATGGTAATGATATCTCAGAAGTAAATGAAGTGTTGCTTCAGAAAATTTCACTATTTGAACAACAACTTAAATCATCACAAAAAGAGAGGGATCAGATTAACATTCATTATGAACATTATGTGGCAGAACTAAATGAACAATTAAAATTAGTTATGAAACAAAATGAAGAAATGAGTAGAGAAATCCAAGCTCTTTCTTCTAGAGAGTCCAGTCTAGTAGAACAGATCAGTGATATGGAGATACGATTACAAAATTTTAGTGAAATGAAACGATATGTTGAGGTGGATTCTAACAAAACTGTACATGATATAGAATTGGAACAAAACTATAAAAATATTCAAGTAAGTACTGCAATATGTATTGTTATGTTTCAAATTATCCTTCAAAAGTAGTTGCTACATAAAAAATTGTAACATCTCTAATTACCATTAATCGCAACAAAATAAATATACATTTTCACTTGTTATACCTTGTTCATCAATTTATTTTAATTCTAAGAGCTTATTTAGTGTTTTATTGTTAAGTTTACAATGAAATTCGTTTTACAACACTTGATTCAACATCCCAAGAATATTTTATTGATTTAAAAATAATATACTTTATTGTCTAACACATTTTTTACATTTAAAGTATTGAGGTGTAGTATATCATTCACCATGAGAGTAGAATTGATATTTTTTGCTGTTCATGCAATCAGTCTGGTGCTCTCCCAATGGAGACCTCCTCTATTTGAAAACTACAGTATTGTTCATTGTCAAGGTCTTGAATTATGGTCTTTTCAGACTCCTAGAGTATCAGGGACTATTAGCTGAACTGCAAGGCTGCTTGTTTTGTAGTTAGAAGCATGAAGGCTAATCTTTCTCTATCTACTTATACTCTATAAACTTACTATCATCTCTACCTTAACTGTTCTTATTTGTAGACACTCATGAATCTCAGAATTTCTTATGAACCATGGTATGTTAGCGAGATGTTTCTGTATGGAGTCTTCAGCCATGAGTAAGAGTATGCAGCCACATGCTGATCCTCACAGTTGGATGCTATATGCCCATACTGGCTTTATTAATGCTTTATAAACAAGGAGTTATTTTTTCGATTGAAAGTTTGAATTATTGCCAAGAAGTTATTGAAACCCTCGAACCTAATATTTAATTCTTCTCTTTTACATTCAATGTGTTTTCTTCAAGTGAGTCTGCCGTCTAGATAAATTCCTAATATACGCTCCTTTCTTTTTGTCGCTCTTAGAATGACTATGTGGTAGTTGTTAAATACAAATAAATACAAATACTTTATTTGCTATAAATGCGGTACAATTTTAGTTGTTACAAAGCATATATGTATATTTCGCGCAATTAACCAGTCATGGCATGCAAAAATACAGACAATTTAAATTAAATGATTATGAATTAAAATTATGTCATATTAAATGTTCTTGTCAAAATTTATTTTTTATCGAAATATTCGTCAACAGTATAAAAAGATTTTTCGATAAGCCACAGTTTTAATTTAGTTTTGAAGGCATTCAGGGATAGCGACTTTATATCCTCATTGAGGCCGTTGTATATTTTGACAGCCATTTGATAGCTATTTTAACCACCCAGCTGTACAGGGGGGACAATCCTCGCTCATTGTTTCTTTTTCTTCCTTGGCTCTTCTTTCATTATGGACTGGTGAAAAATCACTTTTATTTCTCTAACAGCTTTATTTTTTTGGACCGGGAAGGAGGTTTACAAAGAAAGTTGAAGTCGGCAACTTATCAGGCCATATTTCCCTTATGTAACAATTTTGGTGTAGTGTGGTGCAAATTCCTTATGACAATTTTGTAGGGTCTTTTGTCTTTTCTATTGAATGTAGGTCTTATGAGTCCATTTTCTCGAACAAGCGAGATTTTGTTCTTGTAGACCTCGACATTAATACGAGGGTCAAACTGTAAGTTTTTATAAAATCAAAAACTGAGCATTCTACTATAATATTAGTTATATTATATCTTTTTAAAATAGTGTCCCTTTACGTCAATACATCGCTGCATCCGATGGTACCATTGGGAGAAGCACCTTGCCCACTCTTCCTTAGATGTCTCTTCGACGGCCCTTTCAAACGCAGCGACTGCTTCCTCAGCGTTCACGAAACGTTTACCCCGAAGTTTTTCTTTTATTTTGGGGAATAAATAGAAATCACAAGGTGCAAGGTCGGGGCTGTATGGCGGGTGACCCAGTAATTCCACATTTGATATCTCTAAAAAGTCGATGGTTCGCCTGGCGGTGTGCGCCGAGGCGTTGTCGTGAGGAAGGATTCTTCTGCGAGGTCGTTTCTCCCGAACTTTTTCAAAGACAAGTGGCAAACAAATATTGGTGTACCACTCTGCATTAACTGTTTTTTGATCCTCTGAAACAATTGTTGCGTAATGGCCTGTCCTTCTGAAGAACGAAGCCACCATCTTTTTTCACACACTTCAACCTCTCTTCACTTTTGTGGGCAACTCCTCGAACGGAAACACCCACTGCCTTTTAGTTTCTGGATCATAACAATAATTCCAGCTTTCGTCACCCGTAAGTATTTCGAATACGGCATTTGAGTCACTTCCTTAAATTTTTCAATCATATCACAGCACCAATTGACACAACGGAGTTTTTGGACCTCAGTCAAATTATGGAGTATCCACCGGGCACAAAGCTTTCTGACCTCTAAATGTTCATAGAGGATTTTATGGATTTGGCTCATACCAATGCCTAGACTTGTCCGAATCTGCTGATAGGTAACTCTTTTATCAGGCTCTATCATACGCCGCACAACACTAATGTTTTCTTCAGTCGTCGCCGTAGAAAGCCATCCCTCACGCAGATCATCGGTGAGATTAGACCGACCACGCTTTAATTAAAATTAACGGCTGGACGTGTTATAAAAAATTAACTATTACAAACACAATAAGACACAAAACATAAAAAAAAAACTTAAAGCCAAAAGCATGCAAGTGTGTGCAACAGTAACACAAACGGGCTATAGCTCAGCGATATGTTGCTGCGCACAGGCGGCAACCACCTATTTTCAGATAGCATTCATCCTTAATTCACTGTGACCTTTTAAATCTATCAAAACAACTTTTCAGAATAGGTCGAAAGTTTTAAGATTTTGGAACAAACTTTTTTCAATGTCAAACCTCTCACTGTTTACCGCGTTAAAGAAAACGACCCGCAGCCGTTTCCTGTCTGTGTCACTGCAGTTTTTTTTGTTGAATGATTTGCAGTTTTACCACGTTTATAAGTCACCTCGGCAACATTTGACGGCGCAGAATAGCGCAACCCACCGCCAAATCAAACCAAGTACATTAAACTTCAAATCCGAAGTAAAAATGTCTTCTGCTATCTCACTCATATTAGTACAAATAGCGGACAGTTCACTTCGCTAGCTCTGACTCTAAACTGCTTTATACAAAAATAAGACTTCTGTGCAGATACGGTGTAACTTATAAAAGTGGTTCGTAATACTGTACAAATCCTTAAAATCGACGAGTTTCTGGATTTATTTATCTTTCATTAATTATACAAAAATTATTCAGGAAAGATTTCAACAACTTCTTGTCCAGTATGAAGAAATAAAACAAAAATATTTTGCAAGTGAAGCCAGAGTGAAAGAACTATCTGAAATTAAAGAATCTGAAAACAAGCAAGACGATATAAGTTTATCTAAATTACAAGCCGACATGACTAGCGACAAGATTGCAGCACAACGAGCAACAGAGCAAAACAAGAAACTGAAAAAAGACATGCAGGAACTCGAAGAAGCTTACGTCAAAATGGTACGTATGAAGTATGTATATATACATTAAATACATCTCGTGTCAGTGAACGGGGTATCTTAATCATACTACCCTTTGGGAATTTGAGCACATAAAAATATGCTGGGCTCACGATGGAATTTTGTTTTTAGACTCGCCTAAATAGTGCAGCATCATCTATGGTACCGATGGCTTTATTTAATCTGTGTAAATCTGTGTAAATGAAACGTCTGCTTTTTAGACCACTGTATTTCGTAACAATGACACATCGGCCCCCTTCCCTTATGGTAAAAACGATACTTTAAGTCAAACGTTGACTCAAACACTGTCTTGACTAAAACACTGATACATAGAAAAAGATTTATTTTTAAATAAGGATACAAGGTACCACATAATGACGACAATGCAACTTATAATCAAATCAATTATTTTTTATTGACTTCAAAGTATTCATAAACTCATCATGCTTTTGCTGCTGTGCTGCTTTATTAATACATGATTGTTGAATTATAAATAAATATAATAAATCTTTATTGTCTCGCTTAATTCGCTGTGATTTATTGTGGTGAAATAAAGTGTTATTGTATTGTATAATGAAAACGAATATTAAATAGATATACTAATTTGAGTGGTTTAGTCGTGTCGTGAACGCAACAGAGCAAAATAGTCACTGTGAGATAACGAATTTTTGTTTGATACCAAATTATTACTTAATAGTACATACTTTTTGCATTTTCAGACCAAGGACAAATTAGAGTTAACAGAAAAGATTGCGGCAGAAAAATTCTTGAATAGAGAACTAACAATAAAATTAGCAGATATTGAAGAAAAAGCAAAAGATATGAATATTAAGATAATGGCCAAAGATGAAGAAATGATACGTCTGCAGAATAATTTTCGCTCTACCGAAAAACAATTAGAACAATTAACAAAAGAAATAAAAGAAAAAGAATTCAAGAAAAACGAAGAACGCCAGGAAAATTTAATGGTTGAACGACAAGATTCTGATATGCAAACAGAAATCAATAACAGAGAAAACAAACATATCCTGTTCGAAAATGAAAAAAAATTAAGTGACGCAAACAGCGAAAACGAATCTTTGATTATAAAAAATGATGAAGCAATGTCGAAATTACAAGAACGATTTTTAAAAATTATGGGTGAGGTCGCTGATCTATCGGATGAGAAACATAGACTAGAACATATAATTCTTCAGCTACAAAATGAAACTGACACTATTTGCGAATATGTTGCTCTGTACCAACAGCAACGTAGTTTATTAAAAAAACGTGATGAAGAAAGAAATACACAAATAAAAATATTCCAAGAAGCATGCAGGAAGCTTCAAAATCAAATAAAAGAGCTAAGTAATCTACTAGTAAGATTCGCCGAAGATCAAGAATTATCAAAGTACTTCTTAAACGAGTCCAGAAAAAGTGACCTTGAAAAGGTCATGTATTTAATTTCAAATCTACAAAGCAATTATCTGATTGATCCCAATCTCATAAATACGGATTTGAAGAATTTTTATCCCTGTAGTTGTTGTTCTGGGAAACTAATAGAAGTTTAATTACAGTTATTTTGGAATTTAATGTACAGTTTATTTATAAAGTAGGTACTCGAGTGACCGAGCGGTGCTTGGTGGATGTCAGAAAAACCATAAAAAAACAAAAAAGTGTGTGATGACTTTTTTTATATTACCAAAAAAATCCTTAAATTTAAGAGCTAACTCTCCATATAATGTCAAACTCAAGTACTGCGGTACAGAGCAAATAGAGAAAGCACTGTACTATGTTCCGTTAAATGGAGCTACTTAATACATACATAGAAAAAAATTTAAAACAAAAATCAGTGGACGTCACAAAAACCATAAAAATAAAATACAAATATATACATATATATGAAACCACCAAAAACATAAGAATACCAAAAAAACAGCTCAAGTGCGAGTCAGACTCGTGCACGATGGGTTCCGTAATTATTTATACTGCTGGGTAGGTACTCAAATATTATTTTTTTGTATTCACGTTTCTACCTGTTTATTATAATAGACCAAAAAATTGCTTAAAAATAACATTTGTTGAATGGGTGCCTCCTTTAATAATTATGTACCTTCCCTCTCATCTCTTCGGGTTCCCGGTTGCACCCTCCACAGAAGTGATTCGGGGCCCGGGGTCCGCCTTCCGACTTTTCTCTCTACTTGGTCCGGATATCGGCGCCCTTGGATTTCATTCCATGGGCTTTTGCGACGTCCAGCCATAATCTTTTCGACCTGCCCCTTCTACCTGGGCCTGGCGATAGCGGCATGGCCATACATAATATGTACGGAAAACGGCAGACTACTTGGGGAACATATGTTTTATATATGTTCCCCAAGTAGTCTGCCGTTTTCCGCAAGACATGACCGTACCAGCGTAGGCGGCTCTGCTAACATGAAAGTCACATTCCGCGGATATGGGAGTTCCTCACGCGGTCCTACCGTGGGGATCTACACATCCAGCGCAGCATATTCACTGACAGAGAGAGTATCACCAACAGTGGTCCAGACTAAAGAACCGGAGTGGCGATACATATTAATAATAGGCTATTACACTCTTTTTTGAAAACTGTTTTAAATCAATCCTTAGACTGTGTTATACCTATAGAATTTTTATTAAAATTTTTTGAAGCCGAAAAGTGCTCTAAAAACGATTTATTATTTATGATTTTGTATTTTCGCGCGAAAACGCCATCCGCCATGCTGTTTTGACTCGTGACGTCATACTTTTAGTAAACAATACGGCTCTAAGTACGTAAGACTAAAGTAAAAAGATTTTTGTATTGTAATGAATTACAATACATATTGTTGGTGTCTTGTTTCTGAATGCAAGAATACAAGTATGAAAACACCAGAAAAATTGTGGATTCCACTGCCAAGTGATATTAAAATGAGAAACACTTGGTTGAAATTAGCAAGAAGAGATCCAAAGGCATTGTCTACAAAATCAAGATTGTATTTCTGTGAAGACCACTTTGATGTAAGTTAGCATTCATTGTAAATAGTAAAGTAACCACAAGTCATGTTAATATAACACCAACAACCTTTGAGTACTTTTAGGTTATGTTATGAACCTATGATGCGAGTTGATTTCATATTATATACTTATTTCATGTTTTAGCTCGAAAACGATATGAAGAATTATACAGAATTATACCCAAAAACGTGATAGAAATTTTAAAATTTCAAAATAAACAGAGCCTGACATCATCAATATGTTTTCGATTCGATATTTGTTTACTAAAAGTATGACGTCACGTCAGTACCCAACATGATGGATAGCGTTTTCGACTTTTGAAGAACAGATTAAAAAAGAGGATTTTTTAAATTGAATTATAAAATCCATATTGCACTTTTATGAATAATAATCGATGTTTTTCTTTTATTTTTTACAAAATCTATAAGATACGTGCATTTTTATATTTTTTTTTACATGGTGTAAAATAGCCTATTGTGTACCTTATTGTTATTTAATTATTTATTTACATACATACATACATACGTAAAATCACGCCTCTTTCCCGGAGGGGTAGGCAGAGACTACCTCTTTCCACTTGCCACGATCTATGCATACTTCCTTCGCTTCATCCACATCTAATTATTTATTTAGAAAGGTAATATACAAACTAGTTAATATTCTGTGAACATTTTAAAGTAAAATGGTGGCTAGTGATAATTTCGCTATGAAATTCCCTCTGATGGCTCAGTTAGCGAGTGATTCGACTTTTAAGTTAGTCCCTGGCAACATACTGTTTTAGTTTTTAGCATTAACATTTCTGGTGGTTTCTATTGATTTTTTTTTTATTTATACTATTTTTATAATTTTTGTGACTTCTTTGTTTTTGCTAATTTTTATGGTTTTTCTGATATTCTTGGTATTTTTTTTATTTATTCTGACATCCATCGAGTACAGCTCGGTCATACCCAGGTACTATAGTTATACACAAATATTGCTCGTGTAAAGTATAAGATGTATGTAAAGCTTTTATTTACTAGTAAGTTTGAATCACATGCCCAACCTTTGAAATGTTATTTGTAGATCATACTATTCCATGCACCAGTGACTGACATACTTATCTGGGTATTTGTATTTGCATCAAATCCAGCAGTTTTCACTGATGCGCATAGGCTATTTGACAAAGTTCTAAAAACTGTTTTAGGGTAGTTATTTGTTTATAAGGAGCCCTAAAAAAACACTTTTCTGTCTTTATTTAAGCTATTTTATAAAAAAATCTAAAAAGAAAATGCAATATTAAAATATGCCGCCAAAACGCGACTTTTAACTATATGGCGGCCATGGCATGCAGTGACGTAAATTTCGCATAAATATCATACAGAGCTTGTTGGTGTTCCGAATAGTTTTGATTTTCTCGTTTTATTTAACTTGTGCCATGTCATATGTTTGAAAATTATTAAAATGAGTTTCTATAAATGTTGTGCAGTACCTCAATGCACTAATACAACAATAAAAACTCCTACGAAACTGTTTTTTTCTGTGCCGATGGATTTGAATATTCGCAAGAAGTGGTTTCAGCTTGCTCGGCGTAATGCTGATGATGATATATCACCAAAACACGTCCTCATTTTTGTGAAGACCACTTTGATGTGAGTATTTACGATGATAAGTTCTTATTAATCGGCAGCATAAAAATCTGGATTGTCTTTGAAGTAGACGCCAACCATTATTGCGTCCACTTTTGGTAGGTTTCGACTGTCAGCTTTCTCGAAATTGGTTTCCATTATTAAATACCTATGTTATCTGAGCGATAAAACACTTATAAAATCTTGAAAAATAATAGCGAACACCAAGGAACGGTGCGATCCACAGTCTGTTTATGCGTAATTAACGTCATAATAGAAATAGCCAATCACGGTCGTTTTTAGTCACGTGACAGCTGCATAAAAAAAACCCTAATTTTCGGAGACGGATTTTGTTAAAATAATGCAATATTTTTATCTCGCTTATTACAAATCGCTCTAAAAAATAATATTAAGACTGATGACATAAAAGAAATGTATATTTTTATTACAGTCAAATAGCCTATTTAAAAGTTTGCCAACACAAATATATAATGTCCTGGAAAGAAAGTTACCGGGGGTAATTTAATAATGCAATTTTTGGTTGAAATAAAATTTAAATATTGTTATTGTTTCTCTAAACCTTAAAATATCATCCGCGCCTGCGTCGTATCCGCAACAATAGAAATCTGAATAATATATGACCGTTAGACACTAGAATATCCCCTCATCCCCTTTCCATGGTTGTCGTTTGTGGTTGTGTTTTCTTTCTTAGATGAATAAGGGAATAAGCACAATCGTGCGAACTTTCAGTGTGCCAAGTGCTAGTCTTTCAGCGCCGTCGAGACAGTTGGATCTATTGTCAATTGACGTGAAAGAACGACAAACACAAACACACATACAATTATAATTGTATGTACTACAATAGAAATCTGAAAATAATTATTTTCAGATTTCTATTGTAGTAACCCTTAGCTTCTTGCCAACGGTACAGTTTCAAATGGAAGGAACCATCTCTTAACCCTTTCCATGCGGAAGCATTATTTCAATTTCGCCGTCTCTGTACGGCTTTGTATTTGGGCCCTTCTATAAAACGATGGGCGATATATCACGTCCTAACAAAAATGGTTCTACTGTACGGAAGGCGTATTATTGCGCCCTGTAATTTTAGCTAGACGCGGTTGGTGTATTATTTCGTTTTCAAAATTATATAGACAATTTTGGTGTTGCCATACCTTGAAACAATAACGTCATTATAAGCAGAAATGAGCAAAATTGAATTATGATTAAGAATAATGAACAATTGCTGCAAAAATACAAAAAAAAAATCAAATATATAAAATTTCTTGCAAATATATTTTTATAAAATACTGGATTATGTAGTACCTATATTGAAATCAAATTTTTATTAATCATAATAATTTTTTGGGCAACTGGGTACGAGCAAGCATATAAGCAAATTAACACTTAGTTTTTACATACTCATTTAACATTTTTATAATATTATATTATCATGCCTTTAAAAAAAAATCTATTGTAATAATAAAATGTAACGAGGGTAGCTTAAAATTTAATTTATGAGACTGGCTGGCTAGTTGACATATCTTGTACATTGTATAGTGTTTGTATTGGGCATGGAGTTATCGGATTTGGAGAGTCATCATAACATTTCACTTTATTTTGTAAAATTCGTTGCGGTATACTTGAATTAAATACTTGAGATTCTTTGACCTCGTCAATAGTTTCGGGAGAAATTTCATTGTTTCTTCCTCGTTTTCTAGATAAAATACTTTGCGACATCTCATTATCGTCGATAAAATTTGGTTGCGAATATGGTTCATGCTCGTCAATTTGAGTCTCATCTGAAGATTTATCTTTAAAAATATTATCGAAAACAAAAGGATTCGAGGTAAAACACATTATTAAGAATTATAAATAATAAACTTACCATTCATATTATTCTCCATTTATTAGTCTTATGAGAATATAATATAAAAAGCTTCAACACTATCGGCGTAAACCATGCACTCGTACCTACATAATAATAAGTAAGTATTTTTCTACCGTTTCACGTAAGGTTGTTGAGTTTATAACTACAGTACAGGGGAACCAACTGTCACATTGGTCTAATCATTTAACACAAGGATTTCTCTTGGACGCAATAATACGCCCACCGTGTCGCCAACGGTTTTTAGTTATACGTGATATTACGCCAGCCGCATGGAAAGAGTTAAAGCCGCTGAACAAATAAATCTCTAGCGAAAGCAATAATTCGGGCTCAACCACCTTAAAAAGATCGCCAGGCTATGTGTTATGCCTGAGGAACCGTGGCCCCAGAACTGCAAAGAGGCTGATAAACCTCTTCTGGATATCGAATAAAATCACAAAAAAAAAAATACTTTATTTTTCTCTGCGATAAAACATGCGCAATCGACGCCATTGTTTTCTTGACTCATGGCGGATAGTGTAATTCGTCGTGTTTCGACGGTTTGGCAAGAGCGCATGCATTGCGTACCAACGTACGTTGGGATTAGGTGTAGAAAAAAAAAAGAAAGGTAGAATGGAATGAAACTTTATTCTAAATAAATACTTTAACACTAGCGGTTAATTCTTCGTTCGCCTCAAACTATGTATACTCGTATTACGATTATCTATCGTGGCAAAACGTCTTATTAAGTAGGAGTCTCAGAAGCACATAACTTTGAACACAGCTTTTAAAATTATGTGGTTGAAGATAACGTATTTTAATACGTTTTACGTTATTTAGCTATCTAGATAAAAATTTAAAACCAGACGAACATGTTAGGATAATAATGGTATTAATAGGAGTTTCATTTAAATGGGTAAATATTTTTACCATGGCGACACATGATATGTCCTAGCCATGTGGTAAAAAAACCTAATACTTATTATCTGGTGGTATAATTCATCAATACAATAATATCATAAAGTCTTGGATGGCCCAAAACTAGCTTTATTTGAGATATTCTAGCTTTACAATTTTAGTTTCTTAACACCTGCAACCAAAGAAATTGAATATTAAAAAGGACTCCTCAAGGTTTCCGGCACTTTGTGATTCCACTCCATCTCTTTCCCATGGCCCCATGGATGTCGTAAACAGCAAGGGATATGGACGTGATTATATGTAAGTGACGTGTGGATCCCGGCACCAACAGAAAAAAATATAGTAGGGGAGCGGGGGGCTAGTTGTAACATTTTTTTGTTTCTTGGCTATAAACGCTTACTTGTTTGGTATTTAGGAAATCTAACAGTACTATTCTAATGAAAAACTATTCAACTAATGATTCCAAATAAAATTTTGATCAATCCTGTAAAGACTTCTTGTAGAAACGGCTTTAAAAAAAAACTGACGAGTGTTACAACTTACCCCGCGATAGGGGCTAGTTGTAACAAGGCTTGGGGTAAATTGTAACGTTAGGAATTAAAAACTAGTTTCATATTTTATAACGATTTATTTGGCATAAAAACATAACCCACACTTCTCTAAACCTATTTGGTTCAGACTTTTAAGTTAAATTATTATTTCAACAGAAAAATATTTCAAACATGATTTCTTACTACAGCCATAATAATCTTAACTACTTCAGTAATCTGAATTTTGATTCATTTATCGTATTTAGCATTATAAATCTTCGGCATGTTATAACAAACTTAAACTGCTTAGCTTTATTCTTAATCTAATAGAAAATATTAAAAAAATTACAAAAACATGTTCTTTCTTAAGTAAGTAATCAACCTTTTGATTGACGTAGGTAAAATATGGAATCTATGGTCTTATTTTAGATGGGGAGAACATGTAAGCAAGTACTCAGCTATTTTAGCTTCTTCTTCCTCTTTAAAACCAATCTGGGTTTGACTAGCCGACTGATAAAGATTGGTTACTCTTCTTCTTTTTCACATATCTATATAGCGATACATGACATAAATTTAAACGTTTTGCAGCTTTTCGTACACTGGTTTTATTTTTCAATACTACAGCAGAAGCCAATTCATGGCTTTGGGAAGCACCTTCAGTTTTTCTTTTGTTGTTTCTCATTCTGAAATAGATAGAACCAATGAAGTTCAACAAAAAGTATTCAAAACATGAAAATAATAACTTGTTACAACTTGCCCCGTAAAAGTGTTACAACATACCCCACGGCAAGGTTTTTTGAAATAAAATCTATTTAAAAAATTGGCGCTTACTTGAAATATAAATACAATTACTATGATCACACTAAACAAATGATAAATGTATCTGTATAAATCAACAACTGCTAAACAATTGTATGTCTAAGATAATCAATATTGTGCAAACAAAAAAAAATCCATTACCTGGCTTCATCGGAGCGCCTGCACAGCACCGCTTCCTGCGCCGTCTGGTGGGATACTGATTGCACTTTTATGATAGAATGGGTATTAAATAGGAGGTAAAGTTGGAAATCAAGAGTATATTCTTCCATTATGTAGGTAAAAAATCCATGTTACTACTTACCCCTGTTACATCTAGCCCCTCGCTCCCCTACCACTCCATCTCTTTTACATGAATGTCACTAAGGGATATGCTTATAAACTTGGGATTTTTCTTTCAGGCGACGGGTTTGCAACCTGTCGGTTGGTCTGGTACCTAAGTTATAACTTCGTAACTACTTTTTTCACTACGGTTTTTCACAGGTGATTTACATATAATTAGGAGCGTTGTCAAAACTTTGTTTCGTCAAAATCGGTTAAAGGAAAAACGAGTTATACGTATGTATTTCATTTAGATAAAGCTAGAATTTCTACCTTGTTTTATCTAAGTATTTTTTTATTTTTGATAACAATACAAATTCTATGATTAAGCCAAATAGCTGAACGTGGCCTATCAGTCTTTTCAAAAGTGTTGGCTCTGTCTATCCCACGGGATATAGACGTGACCGTATGTATGTGTGTATGTATGTATACAAAGTTAATACTAACCTTATTTGAGCGTTTTAGGCTTTATGACCTATCTCGAGTTGTCTTGAGATATATATACTGCCTAATTTTGACCAAAATTTCAGTTGCTTTTTTTTGGACTTTCAGCAAAGGCATCTTTTGACTGGAAAAAACGTTGCGTTTATTAAAATGTTAATGTCAATGAAATTTTGCATGTATTTAATAAATAAGGAGTACTGAAAAGGACACGGGGCACTTTCACGGGGACAGTGCCGCGATAACTAATAAGCGGAAGCTTGTACAGAATAAATAAATTTGGTCAAGTATGTTTAGTACTCCCTTTCAGAGGCTTTAAGTCACCAAAAACCAACATACCATATTGAACTGTATAAAGCCATAAGTAAATATTAAAATAACAGAAAAAAATTCTTGTGGCATTAAGTCTATGTGTTGTACATTTTACGTGAATAAAGTTTAAGTAAATAAATAAAAAATAACTTTAAAGAAATAAATAACAAAATATGCCCACCTCAAAATACCTGTGATAGAGCACAACTCCATACACACAGCCAATTGACACTAACATTTGAATGATAAGCCAAACCATGACATTCCATACTTGAGTTTGCTCAAATAGTTCTTTCCTGTTTTTTATACACAACATAGATTCAGTAACCATTATGGCCCCATATACCCAACACTGGGTACCAACTCTTTTGCATTTTGGATCTGTCACATAGATATAATACTGCCTGAAATAAAATAGGTAACGTCTTTTATCATATTACATCGAAACTCATTTAAACTTATAAAACATCTGTAAAAGTATTAAATCATTAACACAAACCAAATTCGAAAAAATAAAAAAATTGCAGTGGTTGTTACTTGATGGACATAATTATGTAGATTAAAAAAGGAGGTATTTTTTGTATCTATTTATTAAACATCACATACAAACTAGTACACTAGAAAAATTTATTGTGTGTATCACAAAATAAACAGTTATAGAAACTTTGAACACTGCAAGATAAATACCAGTAACCAGCAGCTGCCAGTTATGTTCGTAAATCACAAGCGACCTTTAGAATTTAGTTAAAATGCCAAAAATTTACAAATGGTTATACATTTGAACATCGTTACACCTGTTCTTATTGCGTTCTCATCAGTTGGTAAGGGAGCATAACAGTACTTTAAAAAGGGAGAAAGTAGAAAATTACAAACAAGGGATGTACTTGTAAGTAGGAAGTATATAAATAGATTGAACGATGAATAAGACGTAGGTAGATGAGATGTGTGATATTGAAGATGGTACGTAAGGAATACAAAGCTTTGGTAAAGATTTATAAAGTCAACCTGTGGAAAAACTACAACTACAGATCTGAC